>NC_090922.1:337877822-342877822 GCF_040938575.1 Ambystoma mexicanum
GGGTCGCTGCGCCACTGTGCGCCACGGCTGGTTTTGGTAGCTGAAATCCATGAATACGCTGTGCGCGGAAATGGATTTTAGCGCATGCGGCTGGCACAGAGATTCGCACGCGCACACTGTGCGCCAGCCGCGTGCGCCACTTGTGCGCTAAATTCTATGAATTACCCCCTGAATCTCTTTTCCCAATTGATTACTGATGGAGGATGATCATGGGCTGGGCTTGTGAGGGTGATTTGGGAAAGTTGAAGCTGTTGAAGCTGTTCTTGGCATATTTTGGGTGAACAAATCTGGGCATGAAAAAAGTTTCTGTAATAAGATAGGTGCATATGGGCATTTGAGACTGAACATCAGATATTGAAACTATTACTGGAATGTAATGAAGATGAATTAACACGTGAGCCCGATCCCGGATGTTTGAAGCTGCTCCTGGCATCTAACCACAGTAAATGCACATGTCTGGCTGAACCACATCACATGAAACAGAGTACGGGCATTTCAGAGTGTGGGCAAGTGACGTTTAAAATGGGCAAAAATATTGTTCCTTGACATATATGGCATTACATGGGCATTGTAGGTTGTACATGGGAATGCAAAGTAATGTGCATTCATTCTGGACAGTGGCAGTGCCTATTCAAAATAAAACCCTTTGATAGGTACACAAAATAGTGTATTTAATAAAAATGAATATTGTTTAATTGTGGAAAAGGGAGGGTGTATTCAGAAAATGGCAAGATGATAATTGGTAAAAAAATAAAGGCCTCATTACAAAATGGGGGGTAGTGGTAAAACATCCGGTATTTTAGAATGAATTCTGGGTTTCGTTTCAGAAACTCTTCCTTTCCGCCTGCTTTTTGTGGCAGTAATAACTTTCATGCAAACGCATTACTGGATGCAGTGATTACGAATCCCCATAAGGTCCTATGGTACTCTGAAATGGGAATAGCATAAGGACCCGAATGACTTGGAATCATGCATATCCTTCTGGGTCACAAATTCTTACCAGGTGCAGTAATTATAAATGAGGGGGTATTACCACAGGCTATACCGCCAAACGTATAGTCAGGCACTTAGTTTACTTAATAAAGAAGATAGAAAGCTGATATTTGGGAATCAAAGTTTGTATTTTCTGAAAATTACAATTTGGGTTGGTATTTGGAAAGAGTATGAAAGGATTTGTCTCTGGCACATTGCAAAAAAGGGCATGATACATACACATAAAGTAAGGTTTACCAATATGCCATGGCAACCCAAAGAGCATTCCAGATTGGCCTTACATGCAAAGTGAACATTTGTTTGCAAAACTAAACTCACTGGGCCTCATTACGACCCTGGCGGTACGGAGTGAACGGCGCCGTAAAAGGTGCCGGCGCCGTTCACTCCGTACCGCCGCATTACGAGTTCCCTTCGCGGGACACGGTAAGCATGCCTGGGAAAACCAGGCGTGCTTACCGGGCTCCGCGAGGGGAAGAGGGAGCAAACAACGGGCCATCTCGGGGAAGGACCGTGTCCTGGTCCTGGGAGGGAGGAATTACCGGGCCTTCCGAACTCGGAATGGCCCGGTAAGTCCTCATTCCGAGGACCCGGACCCCCGACGCGATTTCGGCGGCAGCCATGCCGCCAATAGCGGCATGGTTACCGACGAACTCGTAATGAGGGCCACTGACAATTTTTCAGTGCATGTGTGCCCATAGGTGCAGGCACAGCATGCTGTCAATGACATTTTATTTATTTAGTTATTAATTGCTTATGGTTTACAAAAGGAAAACTTTACAATAAGAAAAGAACACCAATTAGCATAAAATACATTTCATAAGTAAAAAAATAATACAACAGATAATCAATCACATGTTTAAAATGAATTCCAAATATTTCAATACTGCAATATCCAATGAAATTTCATTACTGTTTAAAATCCTTACCCAAAATGTTTCTGAGTTTAAAAAGGACTTGTCTAGGACAAATCAAGCAAGTAATGTTTAACGGTGTGTTGCAGCGGCGGACAAATAGTAAGGAGATTGCATAGGGTTTCGACTTCTTGGCACAAAATCTACATTGTCGTTGAGCCCTTGGTATCTTTTCCCTTGCACTTGAAACTCTAGAGGTTACGGTCAATGAGGTTGCCTCTAGACCTCAAACAAGTTTAAAGGCGTTTGTGTCAGAGGCGGCTAGTCGTCTTCCTCTAACTGTGTTTCTTGTGTACCAAAAACGGTTTGTGCTGTAGTTGATCAAACTCCTATGGGATGTGCTCCAGTTATGATTGGCCTTCTATTCTCTCTACTTTGCATGGAAACCACTTGGGGGGGGGCGGAGTTATGAATTAAACAATTGCTTCAAAATTGCTTCTTGGAAATGAAGAGGGTCATGCGTTTTTGTCCACGCATTTTGAGACTCTGCAACCTTTCTCCATGTTATGCATACAGGAGACCTGGCACATGGGTTCGGTATGTGCCGATGGCTTCACCATCTGCACCGTAAATGCGGTGCAGGGGCAGAGAGGCTGGCCGGCAGGGGGCCTTTTATTGCCTTAAAAAATTATACGAGTCTTAAGATGATCTCAATGGAAACAAAGAGGGTTGATATACAGCAATCAAATCGGTAAAGAGTGGGGATGTGACCCCTGGAGTGCCTTTTTGCTGTGTGTTTAATCTTTACTTTAATCCTGCATCTTCATCCATAACATCTTTCCTGGATAGTCTGTCGGATTCGTTGGCGGAGGCGACGGCTGCAACTTTGTGCAGTATTCTTATTCTTGGAGATCTGAACAGTGAATGTTTAGCCTTGCATTACTATCGGTTGAAAACTAGGCAAAAAGTCACCTCAATGGCACTTGGGAGGGGTAGGCTTATACGGGAGGAGATGAAAGCTTGGGACCTCTCCTTGGTTAATGGAAATGTTGGGGCAATAAACCACGTCATTTTGCCAGGCAAAGTGGATGTAAAAGGTCCACACTAGACTGTGTATTTGCTTCTGCAGATTTCATTGGGTTATGCCGGTCGCTTCACGTGATTGAAATGAATTCTAGAGACCACTGCTTACTTTCATTGTCTGTGGATCGAGCAGTTCTAAAGAGTGCCCCTATAGACTTGATCACCTGCATAGAGGCAAATCAGAGGAACATGGCCTTAGTGTAGAAACTAGGGTTGGCGAATTTTGTCAAATGTTTTGTCAATTGAAACCTCTGAAAAGGATGTGTTGATTAATCCACAGAGGTATGACTCTGTGGTGTTTAGAATATTGGCGAATCTGTGTACATGTCAAGTTCTTCTGTACCACTCTTTAAAGGGGCAGCATGCTCACAAACACACATATGACAAAAAAAGTAAAGAGGAAACGTTCTCTCTGTAAAGATCTAAGACACGTACAGAAGGACTCTTGGGACCCTAAGACTCAAAGCAAAGTTTTGAAACAAAACTATAAAAACTGGCTTAAGAGCCATTGCTTTAATTTAAATATCTTGGATGCCGAGGCAATGCTGGGCTCGATAGTATCCAAGGATGCACGTTCTTTCTGGCGATTGTGCTCCAGGCCTCCAAAATAAATGGTTTCTTAAAGTCCAGGGTCGTAATTTAGTGATAATGTCTTCTGTTATGACGTTACCTATTACAATGGTTAGGGAGACATTTCTTAGTCATAGAAGGTGCTTTCTTACTGCAATGTTGGTTATTCCATCCATGGCCTCATTTTCACTTTGTATAACTCTATTTCCTGAGGCCTGACCCTAAAAGATCAGTGGAACTCCAGAAATATCCCTAATGTCGGAGCCTGTACAATCCTTTTAGCCTGTGAGAGGTAGTTCTTGTGGGGTGCATGTATGATTGGTATAACCTGACTATTGCAGTGCTGGCAAAAGACTCAGATTGTGAGAGCGATGCAACTTTTCCTATACCCCTCCTTATCCCACCCCAGCAAATTCTCAGTCATATTCCCAACCACGGTGACGCACACAACCTATGTGATGGCTACAACCAGCAGGCCATGTGTTAAAGCAGAAGAGTCCCACAACCAGATTCTCTCACATTGCATTGCAGGTAGCACCACACATGACATCACATATGGCATCATCAATGATATGATCATGCACATCACATAGGAATTAACCACCGCATCTCAATAATTGTAGGACCCTAAGGGAAATGTTCTGCGAGACCTTTCTCCTGAGTATTCTCCTAATATAGGCTTTGCATGTAGAACCTGTCCTCATAACTCAGCACATGAATATGGCTTTTCTGAGGGGGGTGATGCCATGTTTTCTCTACCCTCTGCTTTTACATGCCCTTGGTTGTTTCTCGCCTCCGCACAATACTGAGGGATGTGTCCCAGGATGGAGAACACTGGATGTATCTTGCCACAGCAGAGCGTGAAGTACAGTGGCAGCGGAAATAGGTCACACATATGTTTGGATCTACTCTCGATGCAGTAAAATGACAGAAGAGCTTCTCTGCCCAGCAACAGAGTACGCAATGCGTCTAAGGATCTAGCACTCAACATCCTAGGTAGCATGCAGCAGCCATGCCACAGCACCTACATAATGTAGTCCCTTAGGCTGTGCACCTTACTTGCAGAGGTTTTACTGTAGTAACAGGGGGGTACAACAGAGTTGCCCACTAGCACGAGTAATTTAGGGAATAATCAATGTACTTATAGATCAGTTATTGGAATGGTCTATCATGAAGCCTAGCAGTTATTACATAGCTACATTAGAATACAAATACATTCTATGTACAGTCACCAAATCGAAAATTCCATTGAGAATCCAGAATTTCGAACCCATCATTGCGAAAAAGAATGCTGTCAATGGGAATGTCTGCCTAGGTCCAGAGAAGGCACATGAAAGGGAAGATAAATGGGGCCCACGGTGTAAAAGGGGGAAGGAGGGAGGCATGAAGAGGGTGAAATACTCCATTCTTAAAGAAATAGAAAGAACATGCTCAAGAAAAGAAAAATGGAAGAACTGAACAAAAAAAGAAACGAAAAATGGAATGAAGATAAAATATAGCCTATCCTTATTAAAAGGCAATTCGAATGTATGTTGTATAACCATACGCCCATAACTACAGGCACATCCCACAGATCCCTGATGACCAATGAGTTCATTGTCAATACAAAAGATAACATCACAACAATCTAGAAAGCTGAACTTTCAATACAAATGAGAGGCAATGAAATTGACAGCAATAAAAGGGAATTGCACACCAGTCCCTTTTTCTATAGAAAAATCAGTGGATCCATATTTTCCAGGCTTTGTAAACGTATGAAGCTACCAGAAATCCCACTGAAGGGCATGCTACACTTGCAACCCATTCTGGCTGCTTCGAAGACATGTGCCAAACCCGCTTCTAGTAGCATCAGCCTTAGTCCCCTCCATGCCGTGCACAGTAGGATCTCATGCAAAGGTCCATGCAAGTGGTTGTGAAGACCGCCATCGCCCTATTTCTGCAACCAGGGCAGAACATTCACCTGGAATTCTATGAAAAGGGAAGACACTTTCAATACAACATTAAAGCCAGCTTAACTAGTTAAAATCGCAATAGGCACTGAGGCTAGGTTTCCAACATGCCAAGGCCAATATCCTGTCCTCTAGATATTCCCAATTACAGATACTTTGCACCGGTGGAAGTGCAAAGTTTGCACAGTATTAGCACTAGGGCAATGTTTGGCCTATTTTTTAAATAAATGCATCTTTTGCACTAGGACGATTTTTGCCCCCGTTTTGTAACATGCCAAACTGCACTTGTCGAAGTGCAATGTTTTTTTAATGTGTCCAAGTGTTTTTGAAATAAGGCAAAGTTTGCCCAAGTGCTAATACCGTGCAAACGTTGCACTTGCACCAGTGCAAAGTTTCTGTAGTCTGGCCATGATGCCTTAACCACCTAAAGATCAGTCCATGTTCTCTGTTTACAACACTACCAAATACACCGAGTTGGTATAATCCACCGACCCCTAATGTGCTTAAATCATGGAAACCCAGGGGCTTTTTCCAGTATCCTGAGTATCTTGAGATGTTCCTTATGAACTGATGGGGGAGGGTGGCAGCTTCGCCCACACTAACCCATCAATGAATGTGTCTGCGAGCTGTCTGTAAGAGGATTCAATTCAGCACTACAGCTAAGTTAACGCCTAGTCTAGAATACTGAATGAAAACCCTTATTGATATATCTTTAGGTCCAGTTCATGCGTTCTGGATGACTACCCCTATATAACACCCCTCTCTTGGAATCCCCCTGACCCCACTGAGCCAAGAAGTAGTTCTGTTTTGCAAGTTAAAAGGGTTTATTTGATACTTTAAACAATAGATATATATATGACACTTTATAATAAATTAATAATTGAATATCACACTTAATCTGATATGATACAGATTAACAACAGAGAATCTGGCACTAGCACACTTCTTATAATCACTAATGAGTTGACAGGGAATGGATAAGGTAGCACACTGGTAAATAGGAACAAAAGTATAATGTGGTAGAGGATGCTTTATGTAAGCTCAGGTGGATGCAATATTCAATGAATGCAGTACAGAAAATACTCAATAGGATTTCAACCAAACAATGTAATCACTTTTCTCTGGCTATTCACTCCCCCCCTCCTTATGCAATGCAAGGAAATGGAAGGAAGCACACAGTTCTCAGAAATGCAATCAATGTAATCAGTTCAATCCAGCAAGCTTAGACAACAGAAAACAGATAGGAGTTTTGAAATCACAGGCCCAAATTGCTTTGATATGTGCTGGCAATGAATTAAAAAAATATGCTAAACGCTTTTAATTCCCTTACAGAGGTTCAGGGTGAGTGGTATCTAGTTAATATTAGTCCAGGCTCACACTAGCAATGATGCAGGGATAGTTAGCAGGTTAAACGAATTTCTGGCAAATGGAAAGCAAACAGCAGCAGTTTTTACATGTGAAGAAATTGCAAATCGCGGTAAAATTCGCGGATGCGTGTTCCGCGATTGCGGTAAAACTATAAGGGGTAGGAATGCGGTTCTTGGTACGATTCAAAGCTACGATTCTAAGCTATCAGAGGAAAGTTACTGCAAGTCTCTAGCCCAAACGGTCGCGGAGATATGAGCGATTTAATAAAGGTCGTTTTTGGGTTTGCAAATTTCAAAAGCTCAAAATGACAAGTGCAGCTTGCAACTAGAAATGACAGGTGACAGCTAGGAGGCAGTTCTACTTAGGTTAAATAGATTGAATTAGATGAATTTAAACTCAGAGATTGGTTCTACACAGTTCTGCTGGGTACTCACACTATATTCTTGAATTAAATGGGCCTCATCACGGATCTGGTCAGGGTTTTAGACTGGACTCTGGTCTGGTCTGGCCTCTGCACTTCACAGTGATCTGGGTCAGCTCTCTCTGCTGGTCTGGGTCTCTCTGGGTACAGCACTGCTTTCTCTCTGGTCTGGTCTGGTCTCTAGTTCTGGATAGATTGAAGTCTCTAGTTTGGCTCTCTGGAAGTTTGATGGAGGTAAAGTATGGATTTTTCCGGCAGAGCTTCCAGCGGCAGATGGATTTTGAAGGTCTCTATCTGTCCTGTCTGTCTGCTTTTATGTGTTTAGAATGTGGGTGTGTTCTAGCATCACTGACCCTACCTCTCTCTCAGCTTCTAATTGGTCAAACTTCCATTTATCATTTGATTGGTGAATGAACTGTGAGTCAGAGTGATGTCATTTTACAGCCTGCAGAAAGTCCACTCCTCCTGTCAACTTACACACAAATCTAGATTTGAAACAAATACATATTTGCAGAGGTACATATTGTTTTAAAATCATATGCACCCATCATGCATTACAGGAGGTATACCCTGTTCAAACTCTGCTCTTCCTGGGAGCTTGCATTCAGAACTGGCACATATTTCACTTTTTAACTGATTTTGCAATTTCTGACATGCCCCAACTTTACATACATGTGTGCAGGGAGTAGGGACATTAACTGATGAAGTTTCAGATTTTTAACATGCATACATTTAGAGTTATATCCACTTTTCCGCTGACACCCCCCTGAACACGCCACCGGGTCGAAAAACCTCTTAAAATGTGGGCAGAAAAATCACAAGAATTATGGTGTCATTTATAAAATTTTCACATGTCCGCTCTATGAGTTATTCATCTTTTTAAAGTTATGTTCTGGCTCCAAAGGGGTGTGGTTTACCCTCAGCACAAGGTTGAATTTCTGGTTAATCCAGTTCTGCCAAGCCAGCTTGCTCTCACAGGCAGTGCCCCTCCCAGCTCCTGCCAAGAGGAAGCTACATTTTACGACTGCGTAATAAAAACCTTTGCCTGAGTGAAGAGGGCTTTGTTCACTCTCCTACAGAGCACAGATAATTCAATTATCAGATAGATGGCATATCCTTAGTGTGGGCAGCAAAAGGAAGGTTGGCCTGGGAACACAGCTGTGACTCAAGTTTCCCTTCTGATGGGGGTAGTTGCCAGGCAGAATTCAGTTCCTTAAGCCAGGTTTCAGATAAAATGTCACTTTTTGTTCCCCAGTTCCTGCATTCAAATAAAACTAAACATTTTCACATATGCAGCTAGAAGGCTGATTCTAAGTTTAAAACTATGACATTTAAACAATTGCAACCTATGTGATACTCAAAAGTAGGTCACTCAGTCAATTTAAACATTTTCGATTTTAGTGTCTTTAAATCCAGTGCAACTTAAACTGCTGACTCCATAGCAGTTTTGTTATAAGCATTGTTTTGGGCTCTTCATTTCCCAGATTTTGTAGGCACACAACACTCCATTCTGCCAAATGTCTGCTGGTGTTCAGTAAATATTTTGCACATATTGCAATGTTTGAAATAGGCACTTTGGCTTGCCTTCAGAGAAACACAGGGTGGTTTTAAACTGCCGGCTTTTGGATAGTGGTGAGCACTGGTACTGCACCCATTTTTGGGATTTAAGAAAATGAATTCCCAACAGTTATGGGTTTGCTTTTGGCAATCAGCATTGCCATTCCCAATGGTTTCAGACTACTGTGCGGGTAGTCCAATGGTGGTTTTAGGCAGTGTCCTTCTGTGCCCATAACATCGGCAAAAATGGGTGGCAGCCTATTCTTCCTGCATTTCCCTGTGCATTTTCTGGGAAGCTCTGGCCATCATGATGTTTTCATGTCAGTACTGCACAGTTTTGAGGTAGGGCTCGGATGCATGGGTAAATACATCCCACAAGCCCCCCTCTTGCGATGGCCATTCGGTTTCACTGATGGGACACGCAAGATCTGGGATGTTTCCTCATCTTCTTCCAATAGATGGCACAGTTCAGCATCTTTTCCTCCATCCGGTCGGATCGATTGGTTCTCCTCGCCGGTCCTGATGGGAATATTGGGCGGTACCCCGAGCCCGTTGCGTCTCAGCTCCCGGTCTCCGGATCGTCCTCCTTGGCCCGTCTCAAGGTTTTCTTTCTCCTAGGACGACAAAGGAAGAGCGGCAATACCTATTCATAGACGTTTTTCCACCACCGTTGAGATAGTGGGGCAGCATATGCATTTCATCATCACGAAACATTACATTCTTATTTTGAAAGAAAAAAACAGTATAACTAAGAGACAGTTTCATGCAAATCACAATATTTTAGAGACTAGATGTGGTATGTTTTATGATTGGAACAGAATTAGTCTGAGACAGTACCCGCTAGGATTCCAGAGGATTCCTCCAGTTGTTGCAGAGCGTGCCTGGGATGGCAACACTTCAACTGGTTTATGTGGACCCACTTGTCTTCCCCCTCTGCCGAACCGCCTTTGGGGATGTGGATTTTGTAGGCCACAGGTGAGATCTTGTCGATGATCTCAAAGGGTCCTTTCCATGTAGGCAAAAATTTTCGCTGCTTGGCCTGGTTCCTTTGGAAGTTGTATAGATAGACCCGGTCTCCCACCTGATATTCCTTCCTGGAAGTTTTCAGGTCATAATGGGTCTTCATGCTATCAGCTGATCTTTCTAGATTCCGCTGAGCATAAGCAAAAGCATGTTGGAGGTGTTTCCTTAAATTCTCTACATACTCATGAGTAGTGGAGGCATTTATCAGTGTCTGCTCTTGGGTCCTGTAGAGCAAATGCTGAGGAAGCACCATCTTGCGTCCAGTCATCAACTCAAATGGTGACATTTTGGTTGCAGATGAAGGGGTAGATCTGATGGCCATTAGGACCAGAGGTAATCGGATATCCCAACTCGGCCCAGAATCTGCCACAAACTTCTTTAATATGCTCACAATTGTCCGGTTATATCTCTCTACTGCCCCAGAAGAAGCTGGTCTATAAGCAATATGCAGCTTTCTCTTGACCCCCAGTATCTGCCACATCTTTGTCATTACTTCACTGGTGAAGTGGCTACCTCTGTCTGACTCAATCCTTTGAGGTAGACCAAAACGGGAAAAGATGTGGTTAATCATCAAGGCAGCTGCAGTTTCTGCCTTGCAATTTGGGGCTGGGAGACATTCCACCCACTTGGTAAACAAGCATGTCACAGTCAACATGTACTTATTCCCCCTAGCCGAGCGAATCACAGGGCCTACAAAGTCGATTTGTAAATCTGACCATGGCAGTGTCATCCCCCTCTTTTGTAAAGGCGCCCGGTGTGTGAGGGATGATGGCTGAAATTGTGCACACACAAGACAACCCTTCAAGTATTGGTCGAGGTCCTGCCCCATGTGTGGCCAGTATGCAACCTCTCTTAAGATTTCCAATGTTGTGTGAAACCCCCTATGACCGGCGGTGGCCGCATCATGGGCGTGACTTAACATCAGGCTTCGGAATGAGGTAGGAACCACCCACTGATCGTGGCCAGCTTTGGATTTCCTTACCAGCAAACCGTCTTGGATCCGGAACATTTTTGGACATTTCATCAACACTCTTAGGTCCTCTTTCCCAATGTAATCGGTATCCGTCAGGGGAAAGTTCTCAGGGTCCTCAAGGTGCTGGTAAAATTTACCAATAATTGGATCCCCCTTCTGAGCGGTAATCAAATCAGCATCAGGGGTCTCCTTACTCCATTGTGCAATTGAAAAGTC
Source organism: Ambystoma mexicanum (assembly GCF_040938575.1). Classification (NCBI taxonomy): domain Eukaryota; kingdom Metazoa; phylum Chordata; class Amphibia; order Caudata; family Ambystomatidae; genus Ambystoma; species Ambystoma mexicanum. The sequence goes on from NC_090922.1 coordinate 337,888,827, forward strand.
GTTGTGAGCATTTGTCTGGGACCTAGTGATGGCAGTGACCTGGATTTCCCCCAACAGGGACTCAATCTCAATTAGATCCCCTTGGATGGCCCCGGTTTTGGCCAGCTGATCAGCTAAGTCATTTCCAGTTTTGTCTGGTCCCTCTACTTTGGAATGACCCTTGATCTTTTTCCAATAGATGGTCATCTCATTCGAGGTGACCAGATCATCAATGTTTTGGATCAACTTCCCAGGTTTCAAGGGTTTGTTGTTAGCACATAACATGCCTCTGGTTTTCCAATTAACCAGGTGCTCCACGAACCCGTTCCGTACATAATCCGAATCTGTGATTATGACCAGTTCGTGGAGTTGATGCTGGACAGCAGTGAGGATGGCCTGATGCACAGCCATCAATTCTGCCACCTGACTACTTCGGGGACCAATTTTGTATCCAGCGGAGGGTTCTGGGGACTCATTCACCCATGCATTCCCTACGCCGGCCACCAGTTCTTTCTCCCCGTTGTTGTCAACATGGTAAGAGCATCCATCCACATAGACAGTGGGCATTCCCTCACACTTGTCTTCTTCAAAGACTTTGTGGGGGGAATTAAGGTATGCCTCCATGTTGTCCTTTATTTTTAGACTTTCGTCCTCGAGACAGTTTTCTCTGGCACAATCATGCAAGTCAGCCAGACCTTGCGCGAGGGGACTCTTCTTGTTTTGGCCATATCTGACCTCCACAGGAAAGCCTTGCATTGACAGAATCCAGGAAGTAATTCGGGAATTACTCACATTTCCGGCCCGGATTCTGTCACTTTGGAGATATTGCAGAGGCTGGTGTGGAGTCTCCACTATGATGTGTTCCCCTGGATAAACGGGCAGTAATTCTTCAATGCCCACACCGTTGCCAGGAGTGCCTTCTCACAATCGTTGAATTTTTCCTCCACAGAGGATAAAGTTTTGCTCGCATAGGAGATTACTTTATTGACCTTGTCATGCTTTTGATATAATACTGCCGTCAAGCACGTATTAGAGAACCCTGTCTCCAGGAAGAACTCCTTGTTTCTGACCGGGTAAGCTAGGCAAGGCGCTTGTGAGAGGCTTCTTTTGAGTTGTTTTACTGCCTCGGCTTGTTCTGGACCCCATTCCCACTTGACCCCCCCCTTCAGGAGATGAATCAGGGGTCTGGTGATCTCTGCGTAGCCCTCAATGAACTTTCTGCTGTAATTAGTCAGTCCAAGGAGGCTTCTTAGTTCCCGCAGAGTTGTGGGGTCTTTCAGTTTCTGAAGTGCTTCCACTTTCTTTTCCTGGGGACAGAGGCCCTGAGGAGTAATCTCATGCCCCAAGAAATTAACACGGGTTCTACACCACTGTGCTTTCTGAAAGGAAAGTTTTGCTCCGGCGGCCCTCAACTGTGTCAGAACATAACGGATCTCCGCTATGTGTTCCTCAACAGTTGAGCTTTTGATGAGGACATCATCTACATAAGCCAGGTTACCCCTTGCACCCAAGTCGGGCATGGCCTTGTGTAGAAAAATGTTGAATTCATTGCCGGAGTTGAGGTATCCGAAGGGAGTCCGGGTCCATGTGTACTGCTGGCCCCCAAAGGTAAAAGCCAGCTTGTATTGGTCCTCCCTACTGACAGGCACAGTCCAGTATCCATTGGTCAGGTCTATTGCAGTGAATACCTGTGACCCCTGGATCTGGGCCAGCCCTTGGTCAATGTAGGGCAGAGGCCATCGGGAAGTATGGACCCGTTTGTTGAGCTCCCTGAGGTCGGCGCAGAGTCTCCACTGGCCGTTTGGCTTCAATATCCCCAGCACCGGATTATTGAAGGTGCTGTGGACTGGACGGATTATTCCCCGGGACTCAAGGTTCTTAATTATTTCAGTAAGGGACTCCATTGATGCGAGAGGCAATCGATATTGCTTCACAAACACAGGAGTCATGCCAGGGTCCGTGGGGATTGTTGTTGTATGGATGTCAGTGCGACCACAGTCATATGAGTCTACCGCAAAGAGATCTTGGAAATCCAAGAAAACTTGTTTCAACTTTTGCTTTTGTTCCAGAGTCACACAGGCATCAGCTAGGTTGACTCTCTCTTCCACCATCTGCCTGAAGCCTGGAAAGACTTCTGGTTTGGCTATCTCAGCGGCCTCCTCCAGCTGGGTGGAGAAGTCCCTGGTCAGAGTGCTGATTTGGACCGGAGGCTTCAGGTGGGAAAGGCAGCCCTCATGTACCTGGAAAATCACCTCATCCCTCCTGAAGTCACACGTCACATCTTCCTTACCATAGGGGCAGGAAGTGTACACCAGGAAGTTCCCCCCATGCCGGGTGAAAATCCTGTCTGGTGTTGTATTGTCCTCACTGTCACTGTCAACACAGTCCTTGGGGATTGGTCCTAACAGTTCATTTCTAAGATCAATGGAGAAATGTCGGTCATCAACCGCCATTCCAATAATGGTGCCTGCGGCTAGAGTAACACTCTTTAAGTCGCTGTTATCCACCTCTATTGGAATGGTGTCATGTTCTAGGTTGACTAATGGAGTTGGGTTTACCCCCAACCCTTGCTGTTGGAGAGAAGCATTTAGATGTATGTAAGCATCAGGGTTTTTCAACTCTTGTCCCCTTTTAACTTTCACTTCCAGCGTGAATTGTCGGGTCCTTTCTGGGATGGTGACTTCCTCTTTAACCTGAATTTCAACTGCATAAGGTAGCAATTGAGCTGACCTAAATGCTTTTTCTGGATCATCAAAGCCCATGGGATTATCCGCTAATCGGGACCAAGCTTTGAAGTTTATTAGGTCCAAACTAATGGCAAAGCGATTGAGAATGTCACTGCCTAAGTAAAAGGCGGCAGTGACGTCTCGCACGACCCAACAATTATGGACTATGCTCTTGTTGCCAATGGAGATTTTGAGCATACACCTGCTTGGCAGGAGATGTTTTGAATTGGGTGCTTCCAGGTCCATTTCCCACTTGTCTATCAGTTTGAAGGTGGGAATGGCTGGATCTTTTGGGAGTTGGCGAAACATGGCTTCGCTGATGAAGCTCTTACCGTTGTTCACACACACTCGAGCGAGAACAGAGTCCTTCCCCTCATTTAACTGAACAGGGATGAACAACTGCTCTCCAATTTGCTGAATATCAGCCAGGCTCTGAGCTGATTTCACATCTTTCTGGACTATAGGAGTGGGAGTTTCAGATTGTGGATGAGTATAGAATTTCAGGGTGTTTCCTTCCAGTGTGGAATACCACCTTAAACTGGAAGGAAGGTTGATTTTCAGAAATAGAGAGGACCCCCCATCACCAGTCTGTTGTCCTACTGCTATGACGGTCACGTCTGGAATTTGGTTGTTCTGGAAGTGAAATTCTACTTGGTCAGATTTTTGTTCAACCATGTGGCAGGTGCCGTTTAAACTAACATGGTTGACACTCTGTTTTAATTTTATTGGTCGGCTAGTCTGGGTCCAGAGGACCTTGTTTACGCAATCTATTAGGGGTGACAACCTTCTCAGGAGGTCATTCCCTAGTAAACAAGGGGTGCCCTCTGGGGTCACAACTATGACCGGGTGTTTCAGCTTGTGTCGCCCAATTTTAATGTCCAAGTCTGCCGTCCCCTCGACAGGAATTTCCTTCCCGTCAAAGTTCTGGAGTTGTCCAGGAAGAGAGGTGAGAGGAATTTGGTAATTCTCTCCCCTTCCTGCATTCAGTTCATCAAAGGCCCTTCTGGACAGAAGGGTAGCTTGAGATCCAGTGTCCACCAGTGCCGGGATTGTACCCTGCCCCTGTACTTGTACCGGGGCATAATATCTTCCCTCCTTCTCCTCAAGGTGGCACAGATAATGCACATTTTTGGACAACTGGTGGGCTAACTTTCTGGTTTTGGACATCGCTAGCGAAGAGATTTGGGCAGAATTCTGTGGAGAGTCTTGGGAATCTGAAAGAAAAAGTTGGCAACTGGAGATCAGCGCCATTGTGGGTTCCCCTGGCTCTGGTTCTGGGCCGCCCCCCCCTTTTTGGAGGCAGTCACCAGGATGGGTTTGAACCAGGGGATTTACTTGCTGTTGGTTCTGGGATGAGATGGTGGGCGGCGGTAGCTCAGTCTCCACATCTCCCCAGTCTGGATTTGCATTCCTAGGGACCCATTTTTCTTTGGGAGGAGTTCCCCCCTCTCTGAAGGAGAAGATCCTTTTCTCAGGATCCTCTGAGGATCCCTCTCCCTCAAATTGGAAGATCTGTACCTCCTCCTCAAACTGAGTCTGTTTGGGTCTTTTGTTTCTCCTACCCCCCCTCTGCTCCTTAGGAGGCAGACTTTCAGGGGCAAGAGATTTTGTTTCCGGTTCCTGGGTTTCCAGGGGCTGTTTACAAGTGAGGAAGGAAGCTTCCTCTAAGGCTTTACACCCCCTCCCCTTTGTGCCTCCTCCCTGGGAACCGGTGAGTTATCGGGGTGCTGCCCCCGTCATTGTTCTGGAGCACCAGGTCCAGAGTTGGGTGCGTTCTGCGCCGGCACGCCCATCTGAGGGTTCTGCTGAGCCCTCAGTATGTGACCCAGATCCCGCGCCATGTTTTGAACCTGGCGCTCTAACTGGGAAACCCGCTCAGGCTGATACAGGGCCCTGTTTTCTCCCCTGGGCTGATCCCGGGAAGGGTAGCTGTCCCTCCTCTGGTAATACCCCGGGTTGGGAAGATTTGGGTACCCCTCCACCCTTGGCCTCCCCTCTCCCGGATTCAGTGGTCTGGGCTCAGGGAATTGGGGAAAGAAGGATGGATGGTTTTGGGGCTGAAAGTCGGGTGGATATCTGGGGAAAAAGTTCTGCCCAGGGTTTGGTAAATTTCTGCCCTCCTGTGGGAAGTTTGGAGGGAAGTTCCCTGGGTTAGGTGCTTGTCTGGATCCCCCCCCTTGGGCTGGAGGAGTCCACACATAACCCAGGATGGGTCGATTTCCCTTGTAACGGGGACTTACATAATCAGGAGAGCGAGGGACCCCATTTGTGGGGCTGCCTCCTTGGCTCCCTGTCTGTGACTGACCCGAGGACCTCCTGGGCCTAGCATTATTAGGTGCAGGCAGGTTTTTAGGCCCCCCCATCTCCAACTCCAAAACGGGGGTGACCTTTACCTCTGCCACCTTGGCAGCAGCAGGGGTGCTGTTGGCTTTGGGGTTTTTCTGAGCATTACTTTTGCTATCTATCGGTTTCTGCACCTCATAGATCCGGGTAGCCTGTTCAATGACCCAGTCTAAAGATCTTTTCTCGTGAAAATCCCTCACGAGCTGGGTCATGATATATTTGGGCAAGGCATGGAAAAACGTATTTATAAATTCCCTGCTATCCGTGCGCACCCTTCTTGTGGTCTGTGCAAAAGCACGCTTTAACTCCTGCACAAATTCTTGTGGGGCCTGATCCTCCCCACATTGCAAATTGTAGGCTGCCTTGCGAGCCTCTTGAGGATTTCTGTGAACAGAAAAATGTTTCAAGATGGCCGCCTTATAGGTGGACCATCTTAAATGATTTTGGTCCTGCAGCCCTGCAAAGAAACTGGAGTATTCCGGGGAGAAGGTCCACTTTACATACTGAATACAGCTTTGGCTGTCCTTCAAATGGAAAGTCTCCATCATTTGTTCAAACAACTCTAAGTGCTCCCAAACAGAATACTTAGCGTTCTTATGGTAAGGCGTGATGACGCTCCTGATCGCCTTAATCTGCTTTAAGGGGTCCTTAAGCAAGGCCCTTTTTGCCTTATTGGCCTTTTTGGTTCGGGTAACCCTTGTCCACTCTTCCTCGGACTCAGAGGCACTGCTCCCAGAGGTTCCCGTCTGTTCTTCCAGGTTTTCCCGGATTCTGCGAGCCTGGGAATGGCTGGCAGAATGTGGGGACCTGGTCTCCTGTGTCCTGCGCAGTTCAGAGGAGTCTTCAGATTCCTCCTTGCTGCCAGGATTTGATGGGTACCCCCTCCACTGACCTAACTGGGCAGAGGTTTTCAGGATGCCCTTAATGGGCCTACTCTCCTGGGGTTCCCCATTGAACTGTACTGTACTTGGGTGCCCATACCCGGATGCCCACCCCTCCATTCCTGAGTGGTACTGGCCTATGAGCCCCATACTCTTAGCTGGATAGTAATCTGCCATCCCTGTGGCCCTGTGCTCATGTGCGCCAGGGGACATGGGGGTGGTAGAGTCCAGGGACTGGGGGAGATGAAGGCCCCTGGTGTTAGGGCTCCTGCGGTTATGGTCAGGAGTCTCTCTTTCCCAGCGGACCTCATCTCTATCCGCCCCTGCTCCCTGTTGCCATGCAAGAGCCTGCATTTGTGCTTTCAGTTCCTCTGTTAAGGCCTTACTCGACTCTATCAGTTTCTCCTGCATCGCTACCTGTTGCTGGAGCCTCTCATTGTGCTGACAGAGGGCCTCATTTTCCCTCTGTGCTTCCTGGTTGGTCCTGGAGAACTGGGCCAGTCTTTGCTGCAGGAGGGTTACCTCCTGAGCTGTGTCCCTATTGGCCTGCTCCTTTCTTGCTAAAGCCTCTTCCACCCTCCTGGTGTGCTCTAACAAGTTCTGATTTTCTTTTTGGAGGTCACCCAGCCCCTGGAGGGCCAGGTGATTTTCTTCCATTTTTCTTTTTAAATGGCAGACTTCCTGGCCTAAGGTATCCCTTTCCTGACTAAGAGCCTGCATCTGTGCCGCCAGGTCGTCCCTTTGCCTTTGGAAGGCACCAGCATTCTGGCGCTCCTGATCAAACTCTGCCTGGGTATCCAGGTCTTTCAGAATTAGTTTGTTGCTCTCTGCCTTCACTCTATCTAGGTGGCCTTGCAGGGTGACTACCTGCTCAGCACATACCCTGTTGAAGTCCAGTTGTTGCTCCAGCTTTTTCTGGCTTTGCAGTAGGGAGTCCAAACCTTCTTGGTATTCCTTCTGCAAGGCCAGAAATCTGGTATCCTGTTCTACCTTTTCCTTTTGCAGCACATCCATATCCTCCTTTATTTTAGTGATGTACAGTCTGCTGTCATTTTCTGACTCCTGGCTCCTCTGCAGCCTCTGCTCAGAAGAGACCAGGTCAGATTGGACCTTCTCTAACACCATCTGTTGCCTATTTGCCAGATTTTGGCTTTCAGCACATCTATCCTGCATGTCTCCCATATATAGGTACAGGTATGCTGCTATCCTGGCAATCTTATTGTGTTCATCTTTGGCCTTAGGAGCCATATATAGTTCACTCAGGGCCACATGTAAGGGACCCTGATCTCTATATATATCTGACCCTGTTTCAGTGACCTGTTGTGTGATGGCCTGCAACCACACATCCTGGCCCTGTTCGGTCCATTCACCTCTCACAAATAGCTTATGCAAGAGGTGCTCTCTGGCTATTTTCATGTCTACTAAGGTGGTCATTCTAGAGATTGGTCTCTGTCCTGACTTACAGAAGTTTGTATTTTATTTTTGCAGAACAGAACTTTTCTTGGAGTGTCCCTTTTGAGGAATGCTTCACAGCGTAATGCAGCGTGGTGATCCGACCGGATGTATGTATCCCGTCAGTTAGCACACTGTATTAAGCTGCACAAGTGGTATTCTAACCCAAACGTCCGGCTCGAGCCCCCAATTTGTAAGAGGATTCAATTCAGCACTACAGCTAAGTTAACGCCTAGTCTAGAATACTGAATGAAAACCCTTATTGATATATCTTTAGGTCCAGTTCATGCGTTCTGGATGACTACCCCTATATAACACCCCTCTCTTGGAATCCCCCTGACCCCACTGAGCCAAGAAGTAGTTCTGTTTTGCAAGTTAAAAGGGTTTATTTGATACTTTAAACAATAGATATATATATGACACTTTATAATAAATTAATAATTGAATATCACACTTAATCTGATATGATACAGATTAACAACAGAGAATCTGGCACTAGCACACTTCTTATAATCACTAATGAGTTGACAGGGAATGGATAAGGTAGCACACTGGTAAATAGGAACAAAAGTATAATGTGGTAGAGGATGCTTTATGTAAGCTCAGGTGGATGCAATATTCAATGAATGCAGTACAGAAAATACTCAATAGGATTTCAACCAAACAATGTAATCACTTTTCTCTGGCTATTCACTCCCCCCCTCCTTATGCAATGCAAGGAAATGGAAGGAAGCACACAGTTCTCAGAAATGCAATCAATGTAATCAGTTCAATCCAGCAAGCTTAGACAACAGAAAACAGATAGGAGTTTTGAAATCACAGGCCCAAATTGCTTTGATATGTGCTGGCAATGAATTAAAAAAATATGCTAAACGCTTTTAATTCCCTTACAAAGGTTCAGGGTGAGTGGTATCTAGTTAATATTAGTCCAGGCTCACACTAGCAATGATGCAGGGATAGTTAGCAGGTTAAACGAATTTCTGGCAAATGGAAAGCAAACAGCAGCAGTTTTTACATGTGAAGAAATTGCAAATCGCGGTAAAATTCGCGGATGCGTGTTCCGCGATTGCGGTAAAACTATAAGGGGTAGGAATGCGCTTCTTGGTACGATTCAAAGCTACGATTCTAAGCTATCAGAGGAAAGTTACTGCAAGTCTCTAGCCCAAACGGTCGCGGAGATATGAGCGATTTAATAAAGGTCGTTTTTGGGTTTGCAAATTTCAAAAGCTCAAAATGACAAGTGCAGCTTGCAACTAGAAATGACAGGTGACAGCTAGGAGGCAGTTCTACTTAGGTTAAATAGATTGAATTAGATGAATTTAAACTCAGAGATTGGTTCTACACAGTTCTGCTGGGTACTCACACTATATTCTTGAATTAAATGGGCCTCATCACGGATCTGGTCAGGGTTTTAGACTGGACTCTGGTCTGGTCTGGTCTGGCCTCTGCACTTCACAGTGATCTGGGTCAGCTCTCTCTGCTGGTCTGGGTCTCTCTGGGTACAGCACTGCTTTCTCTCTGGTCTGGTCTGGTCTCTAGTTCTGGATAGATTGAAGTCTCTAGTTTGGCTCTCTGGAAGTTTGATGGAGGTAAAGTATGGATTTTTCCGGCAGAGCTTCCAGCGGCAGATGGATTTTGAAGGTCTCTATCTGTCCTGTCTGTCTGCTTTTATGTGTTTAGAATGTGGGTGTGTTCTAGCATCACTGACCCTACCTCTCTCTCAGCTTCTAATTGGTCAAACTTCCATTTATCATTTGATTGGTGAATGAACTGTGAGTCAGAGTGATGTCATTTTACAGCCTGCAGAAAGTCCACTCCTCCTGTCAATTTACACACAAATCTAGATTTGAAACAAATACATATTTGCAGAGGTACATATTGTTTTAAAATCATATGCACCCATCATGCATTACAGGAGGTATACCCTGTTCAAACTCTGCTCTTCCTGGGAGCTTGCATTCAGAACTGGCACATATTTCACTTTTTAACTGATTTTGCAATTTCTGACATGGACCCAACTTTACATACATGTGTGCAGGGAGTAGGGACATTAACTGATGAAGTTTCAGATTTTTAACATGCATACATTTAGAGTTATATCCACTTTTCCGCTGACACCCCCCTGAACACGCCACCGGGTCGAAAAACCTCTTAAAATGTGGGCAGAAAAATCACAAGAATTATGGTGTCATTTATAAAATTTTCACATGTCCGCTCTATGAGTTATTCATCTTTTTAAAGTTATGTTCTGGCTCCAAAGGGGTGTGGTTTACCCTCAGCACAAGGTTGAATTTCTGGTTAATCCAGTTCTGCCAAGCCAGCTTGCTCTCACAGGCAGTGCCCCTCCCAGCTCCTGCCAAGAGGAAGCTACATTTTACGACTGCGTAATAAAAACCTTTGCCTGAGTGAAGAGGGCTTTGTTCACTCTCCTACAGAGCACAGATAATTCAATTATCAGATAGATGGCATATCCTTAGTGTGGGCAGCAAAAGGAAGGTTGGCCTGGGAACACAGCTGTGACTCAAGTTTCCCTTCTGATGGGGGTAGTTGCCAGGCAGAATTCAGTTCCTTAAGCCAGGTTTCAGATAAAATGTCACTTTTTGTTCCCCAGTTCCTGCATTCAAATAAAACTAAACATTTTCACATATGCAGCTAGAAGGCTGATTCTAAGTTTAAAACTATGACATTTAAACAATTGCAACCTATGTGATACTCAAAAGTAGGTCACTCAGTCAATTTAAACATTTTCGATTTTAGTGTCTTTAAATCCAGTGCAACTTAAACTGCTGACTCCATAGCAGTTTTGTTATAAGCATTGTTTTGGGCTCTTCATTTCCCAGATTTTGTAGGCACACAACACTCCATTCTGCCAAATGTCTGCTGGTGTTCAGTAAATATTTTGCACATATTGCAATGTTTGAAATAGGCACTTTGGCTTGCCTTCAGAGAAACACAGGGTGGTTTTAAACTGCCGGCTTTTGGATAGTGGTGAGCACTGGTACTGCACCCATTTTTGGGATTTAAGAAAATGAATTCCCAACAGTTATGGGTTTGCTTTTGGCAATCAGCATTCCCATTCCCAATGGTTTCAGACTACTGTGCGGGTAGTCCAATGGTGGTTTTAGGCAGTGTCCTTCTGTGCCCATAACATCGGCAAAAATGGGTGGCAGCCTATTCTTCCTGCATTTCCCTGTGCATTTTCTGGGAAGCTCTGGCCATCATGATGTTTTCATGTCAGTACTGCACAGTTTTGAGGTAGGGCTCGGATGCATGGGTAAATACATCCCACATGTCACACCACCTACTATCTTTACCCGCAACTGCTCATGAAGCAAGATCATAGCTGTACTGATGGGAAGCTGAATAGTACTGCTTCTAAGAACATAGGAGGTCCAGGGCCCAGAAGCAATACACTGCAAAACTGCATGCCTGCTGTCACATTGCTCTTAAAGCCCTCCAGACGCTCAGAACCAAAACTTTGCTTTTTGTAATGTTTATAGTTTGGGGATTTCCCCACACGAGTGCCAGTATTTATTTCACCCCAGCAGAGTCTCGGGCCACCCCAGAGGTGTGTCATTCAAAAGTGAATGTCATATTTGCATAATCTGCAGTTCTCAAACTGTGTAATCTGCTGCCTTGCTTCCAGCAGATTGAGATCACAGCCAACATTTTGCGGGAGCCTTTTAGAAGCATGCAACAGATCCCGCATGTTAAGAGGAACCAAGCATTTGCAACATGCGAGGCAGTTTAGGGGAACAAGAAAAGAGAAGTCAGAATTGTCTTCTGAAAGGACGATCTGCGTGTTCCTCCAAACCTGAGCTCTCAGGGAAAGAGATGGGGAAGAGGCAGAATTTAAAATATTGTTGTGAATGATTTTTTTTAGCGCCGAAATAAATATGAAATAAAAGAACTAAAAATGGATCATTCCACTTTAGAAATGACGCAGGGGTATTACACATGAATCTCAGTAGGCTCCCATCTGATGTTGTTTTTGCTGTTGAGTAATTCATTCAAATATTGGGTTAACGCAGTGGCTCGAGTCAGGGCTGCAATCCAGGCCTCATTTGTCAAAGAAAATCCCCTTTTAATAAAACTGAATAGGTCAGTTGCGGGGAAGGTTTCCATGGTGAGCGCAATAAATTAAACTTATGCCGACTTACGGTTTTCGGGCCTAAGAGACTGACGGGTGCAGCTCTCATTTTGTTTTCTGAAACACTGATCAGTTGATTGCAATATTGCATTATCTATAAAGAATTCAGCTTCCATTGTGCAACTGGTTAGGACTTGCAGCGGGAAGCCAATACAGTACACGCAAAAGTATGTATAAAAACGGTTTAATAGCAATTCTATATGGGCTTAAACAAAAACACTGCGAAATAAAGAACGAAATTGGTTAATGGCAGAAAACATGATGCTACAGTCAGCAAGGCTCTGCCAGAGATGATGGGAGTTGTAGACCAAAATACCTGGAGAGGCAATGGTTGCAGACCCCTAGTGAATCACAAACATTGCTGTCGGGATGAGATCTCGGCCTCCACTATAGAAGAGTTACTGACTGGAAAGGTAGGGGGTAATACAGACCTGAGGGCAGAACAGCTTGCAAGTGCAAGGATTGAAATTCCGAAAAATAACCCTAACCCACCATTGCCAGTTTTCCCACCAGCCCCAGGACCTCCTGGCATGAATGTCTACTCTTAGGGAGGGAGCTTTGCGATGGCTCTAAAACTGATACCTCCATACACCCACATAGGACTGCAGTCTCAGCGTTTATTTATGTATGTACGTATTTATTTATTTATATACAGGGAGGGACAATGGTCTTTTGATCACAAAAGAACGTACAGTAGATAAGAAATCAGATTTGATGGGAAGGAGTGAGCTTCTCACAATGGGGTGAGTTCGAGTAACATTCTGAACAGGTAGTGGAAGGGAGTAAATGGAATAGTCACTATGGAAAATACATGGGTGCACCTACATAGATTATGGACAACCAACATTACACATTTTAAGTGAAAGTAGGTACGGCCAGTTGTGTTGGGGATGAGACCATGATGGATAAAGTGCTATAGTGGAGGCAGAGAAAGTGAGGAACAGAGGCAGGTAAGAGGCGAGAAAAATGTTAGCTAGAAGGCAGATCAGAGGTAGGTTAAGACGGTACTTCAGAAACAAGGTGGTAGGCTTTTAGTTTGGTTTTGAACAAATCCATCTGGACTGTTTCTTGGATGTCCGGGGAAAGAGAATTCCATGCAAGTGGAACAAGAAGAGAGAAAGGGCGGAAGCGAGAGGAAGCACAGGGAGGGCGAGGTGCCAAAAGGGAAGTTGAGGAGGTAGAGCAGAGATTACAAGAATGCTTGTAGAGTTGGATAGAGGAGGGCGGATACAGTGGTGCTTTACCATGGATAGATTTAGGAACCAGGAGAAGACATTTAAATCTGTCCCTGTTTTGCATCATCAGCTATCCAGACTGGTGACAGTATGGACAAGTAGGTGAAAAGTGATGGAGTTCAAAACGGGTCCTGTTACCAAAGTTAATGATCTTGTTGAGAGGACAGAAATCATAGTTGGGGAGACCAAAGAGGATGCTTGTGCAGTAGTCCAGTTTATAGAAAATGAGTGTTGTTAAGAGATGCTTGGTGGTGTTTAAAGGAAGGAGGTGTCTGATTTTCCTAATATTCAGGAGGTTGAGGCAAACCGCTGTTACAGTTTTGGATATTAAAGTAGATACTGTGTGAGAAGGGTCATTGATGATGTCGAGATTTATAGCTCTATATTGTCAGGTGGGACCTGGACAAGCAGGGGAAGCGATGACAGAGAGCATTTGGCAGGGAAGAAACACACCTCTGTTTTGGTAGAGTTTAACATCAGTGAGTGCAAAGCCATCCAATATTTAATGGCAGAGAGGGTGTAGGAAATGTTGATAGACAGAACAGTGAAGAGTTTGGGAAAAGAGAAGAAGATTTGGGCGTCGTTCACAAAGAGTTTGTATGAGAACACAAAGGAGGAGATCAGTGCCCCAAGTGCAGATGTATAGAGTGTAAACAGGAGAGGAGCCAAGACAGAGCCTTGTGGAACACCAACAGTTAGAGGAGTGAGTTGAGAGGTGTTCTTTCTCCAGGAGACAGAGAAATGGTGAGGTGTCAGGTAGGAATTAATCCAAGCAAGGGTTTCATTGTGAAACCCAAGAAGAAAGAGAGTATTAAGGAGACTAGAGTGCTCAACAGTGTCAAGGGCAGTGGACTGGTCAAGGAGAATTAGGACAGAGGATAGGTAGGAGTGCTCAGCAGAGGCAATTAAGTTGGAGACATTAATGAGAGCAGTTTCTGTGGAATGACAAGAGTGGAAGCCTGCTTGCAATGGGTCTCAAAATATGTGGATGTCTTAGAAATGAGTTGGAAGGTTGAACACAACTCTTTCAAGCACTTTGAGTAGTGCAGAAGGGGAGACACAGGGTGAAAGTTATCTGGTAGGTGCGGGTCAGCCCCTTCTTTAGGAAAGGGATGACTGTGGTTGCTTTGAAAATAGAGGGAAAGCTAGCTGAAGGAGCAACAGGCTTGACTAGCTGAGGGGCAGAGAGGGTCTGAGGGGGCACAAGAGGGGTTATCCTTCATCATTAGAGACAGGACTTCATCAGTATTAGTGTGACTAAAGTGAGAGATAGAGGCAGAGGATGACGGTAGAGTAAGCAGAGTGTAGAATGTAGAAGGAGGGAGTGTAAGGAAGGTCAGGAGGGAGTCTCTAATTTTGAAAATGTTTGCAGTGAAGCATACAGCTAGGTCATTAGCGTTGATAGTCATCGGTTTAGGAGGCGTGACAAGTGACATTAGGGTGCCCTGTAGCCGTCAAGGATGGTTGGAGTGAGAGTCAATGAAGATGAGGTAAAATCCCATTTTTGCGCTATCAAAAGACAACTTCAGAGAGCTCAGGGCAGAGAGGTAGAGCTGCAGATCCTCATGGCAGTGGGCATGCCTCCATATACATATCAAGCAATGCATGTCTCTGTGTGGAGAGAGTGTTATGAATGGGGTGACCCATGGTCAGTGGAGTAACTTTGCTGAAAATGTTGGGGGGGACTTGACAACTGAAGGAAAGGGGTGGGGTAAAGGAAGGGCGGATGGTGGCTCTGAGGGATCATTTTGGCCAAATCTTTTAAAAAAATGGATCGAATGGTAGATTTGACCGAATTCGGTCACCACCATTATTTTGAAGCCGAAGATACCGAACATGAAGAGCAGTGGTTGCAAGGGTGGCCCCCTCAGCCCATGTTCAGTATTTTTGGCTTTGGCGGTTGCAGGGGTGTCCCCCGCTTCCTCAGCATTGGTGGAAGTGAACCCAACAAAAAAAGAAGAAAAGGGACGCTGCAGTGTAAGATCCAACCCGCGTTAAAGGGATGGATCTGATGCTGCAGGTTGCAGGAGAGGCAACGGATGGAGAAAAAGTAAGTGGGGGGGTTTATGGGTGTACTGGTGGCTTGAGGGGACATGGGTTTGTTTTTTTGTACCAAGGTAAAAACGTATTTGCAGCGAAAATGACCATGGTTAATTCCGCCGTGATTTTGTACGTCGGTCAAACAACCTAAATCCCTGAGGGATAACACTAAACTACTACACAACAAGAGTCCATTAATGATGCTCTGTTATAACTTTCATAAGACTGGTGGTGTATCTTTTAAATTCATTTGGGTCCCCCCGCATCTTCAGGCGGCCTGCCATGCACCCAGTGACACAACATAACGTTCACAAACTTAATTCTACTAGAGCATACAAACAATGCATTATTTATCATTCATTCAGACACAAAAGTCAACAAACATATGCTTGCACACACTCTCACTCACACAAAAATGCACCCAGCACCTCCACTGACATACCCTGTGTGCACACACAACATGTGTATGAACATTTAAAATAACACATGGAAACAGTGGCGCAACGTCCATTGAGCAGACCAGACTTTATCACCCCCTGATACCTGAAATTTTGGGCTTTGTTAACTTGCTGAATTGTAAAGCCATGGATGAAAGGACCAGATTCACCGGAATGTCAGCAATTTGCATGATTTTTCCTTACATTCAAAGGCAGAAACAATTGGGTAATGCAGTGCAGTGGGTGGCCAAGTATAATTGGTATGTATTTTTAAATGTCATATATCTCCAAACTTGTGTTCTGCACAGCACCTTATATGTCTACGTGCTGATAGAATTTATTTCTACAAGATTCTGACTGATTAAAATGAAGGTACGTTTTCCTGTGTTCAAATGGCTCCAAGCAGTGGAGTACCGATCGGGAGAGTCGCAATGGGGTGGTCAAGCTGCCCCCGCCCCTAGCTCTTTTAAGAGCCAGACCGGGACATTTGTCATTCGGGCACCGCTCCCATTCGGCAGCTCAAAAAAGGTTCCCAATGGCAAAAGTGTCCCGCTGGCAGGACAATGTGTGCTGAGCAATTCCTGCTCAGCACGCTCATTGTCCTGGCAGCAGAACACCTTACCCGTTCCGAATGGTAGATGGGTCCCGCTGCCAGGACAATGTCCCAAGGAGCTCCAGGCAGCAAAGGGTCCTCACGCTTTGTATTACAGTGTGAGCCATTAATCACTGATGGGAGGTAGGGGGGATACTATTAGCAGGGACTTTTGCCCCTTTGAAAATGTGAATGGGAGGGAGTGATCAGAAGTGAGAAGGGTGCATAATGTTGCATGCTTTATGAAATAATGGCTATGGGCCTCATTACACGGTAGGCGGTGAACCATGGCGCAATTAGCGCCATGGTTCATGCCGGTAAAATACCCTCACCGCCATGGTTCACCGCCTACCGTGTAATGAGACCCATAGTCATTATTTCATAAAGCATGCAACATTATGCACCCTTCTCACTTCTGATCACTCCCTCCCATTCACATTTCCAGCTTCCACTATGGTCAGTTAGCACTTTCCGGCCAGATATCATTATGCCCGGTTAGAAAAACATGGGCAGATTCCATAATGCCCACTTAGCATAGCGATGGCAGTCTCCATTATGCCAGTGGGACAGTAAGGCCAAATATTACAGACACCTTTAACACAATAAAGTCAGTTTCCGTCATTTTTATTACACCAGTGGTGCGTTTACAACTCCATTTAAGTCTCAGAAGACAGCATTGAAAAACACTAGCAGGTACTTTGAGTGCCAAGTTTGATGGTATGGCTTGACTAAAGAGAGGAAATGGGTGGGAATGGCAATAGGGATTACCATGACCATGGGCAATCAATGGGTGACAAAATAACCAAACACACCTACAAGCTTTGTGTCCCTCCTCATATGCCATTGTAATATAATGCAATAGTGTCAGCTTAGAGGTGGCGGTAAACCGCTACCTAATAGTCGAAACTAAAAATGGTAGACATGGAAAAAAACAAGCAGAAATAGTAATTTTCAGGGGACATACAATAAAACTAAGTATAGTATGTTTAAATAAGTCACTGTAGTGAGAGTCTTATTTATGGATGGTTTTAAAAGACTGTGGCCTGATTTACATAACCTTTGTCAATGGGGTTCTCCATGTCTGCCTTCTTAATATTGATTAGGCTTTGCAAAAAGGATGTCATTTGTTTACACAACAAAATGCACATCCTTTGCCAATTTCTAAGCACATTTGAATGCAAGAGGAATGCAAATATGTCCTTTATTCAACACAAGTAAGTTTACTGTTAATTAAAAAAAGTATTTTAAATATGCGCGTGCCTGTTTAATTCCCTGTGCCAAAAGGACAGAAAGCGTTAAGAATTTGGACATTATTATAAGACTAATAAAACAATAATTAATCTAACTGAGCTCTTAATGTGACATATCCTGCTGTGTGTTTCTGTAACTCTAGACTCAGCATCAGCCGCTTCCTTCGGTATTGATAGTTGCATGAAGCTCAAGGTCCCCAGAGAGAGCCGGGTTCATTATGTCCTGTCTGGCAGGAGCAGAGAGGAAGCTGTCGCACAAGGCCTTCTCTCTTCTTGCAAAACACTGTGCATGATATAAAAAGAAAGGTCCATCCTATATAATCTGTCCATATACTGGCCTTTCAAGTATAAAACCTAGTCAAACCCGCTATGGAAAATGTGCAATGTATTTGCAAATATGGATGCTGTGGGTTTAGGATGCGTATTTGTCTGAGAGCAATTCTGAATTGTAAATACAAGGCATATATAATGCTCTTTTTGGACTTGACTCATTTCACTATTAATTCCTAACATTAATGTGAGAGATACGAGTAGATGAACCATTTCCTGAATTTTTTATTAACTACTGGCCACAAGACACCATTGCTTAAGAAGAGAAAAAGTATTACATGGGACTAGATCTGAAAGTTGTGTGTAGGAGAGCAGAGGAGGCGTAAAAGGATGAAGTATGATTATGAAAGATGGTTGGTCTTGGTGATGATGGAATCCCTAAGGAGTCAAGCACAAACCAGAAGCAGCCTCTAAACAGCACATGCGCAGGTCAGGACCGAATCCAGTCCATATGACTTAGAAGAGCTTTCAAGATGATCAGAGGCAGATTCACTGGTTGGAGACAGTTTATTGGTTGTGAGGGGCACCCACAGACAGAGCTTCATACGTCATTGCGATCATTCTAAATTGAACATCGCCTTCTAGAGGCGGATTAAGTTAGAATGATTCTAGCTTGAGCACACCATTTATAGAGGCAAATGCATTGACGTTGATGTCAAAAGTACATTTCCAGCATTAACGTGATTGATGGTGGTACCAATATTAGGCATGCATGTGTAAGGGCATGGAGATGACTTTCAATAGTGGGAGCACCAACTTAAAGTCACTGATCGGAATTAGGAATTAGGTGAGTCGTGAGTTATATAGGAAACCGAACAAAATGAATTGCTAATAACGTTTAACTCATGCAATGGATTTGGCAGAAATCTTACAGACAATGTTATACGCCCACGCCCCCACACCCCAGATTGGAAAATTTGGGAAAGATTTGTTAAAAAATAAAAAAGCACTTGCGGCCTACCCCGCATTCAACTTTCCATTTCTGATCCACCGCACAGCAAAAAACGCTGGATGGATTTGGACCTGTTCTGAAACAACTTGTGCACCAAGCATTGACTCACGACCCTTTTGTGGGTTTGACATTAATCTGTCAAGTAGTTTTTTTAAAATATTTGATGGAGAAGAAGGCGCCCCCTTCTCTCAGAATTATAGTGATATCCCCATGATGCATTGAGGCAGAGAGGCTTTTAAGAAATTAAAAAGCAGCCATCTTTTCTTTTTCCAATTCGAGAGATATTTGTGGCTATACCCACGAGTATCAGAAAAAAAAGCAGAACAATAACATTTGGAGGTGGTAAAATACTGAAATGGCAGCATGCTGTTTGTGGGGGTGAGAGGGCACCATTTGAAATTTGAGAGCTGGAGGTGGGCTAGGGACTGAGTTTGCAGTTTGTCCATAGCCGCAAAAATTCAGCGGGATAGCGGCGGCTACCAGAGAAGACAAGATCGGCAATGAAAGTGCATCACACAGAACAACAAGTGTTGTGGGGGTATGGGAGAGACTTAGGGGGGAAATAAGAGTGTGTGGGAGTGGGGGGCCTTGCCTAGAGGAAACGGCCAATTGCTGAGAGAGTGGGGATTCAGGGGAGCATTCTTTGTTTTTCACAGTTTTTTCCCGATAATCGCAGCTATTTGAAACTACCAATAATCACAGCTTCATGTAGTGCATTTGTATTATAGCCACGCCATCCTGTGGTAAGAGCCCAAAAGAAGAAAGGACCATTGTGGGATTATCATCAACAACCCTGAGTGCTAAGGACATTTTTGAAGAGGCCAAACAGGATGTAAAGAGCAAGTGAACGGTTTGTCCTCTATGAAAATACATATGAAATGTCTCCACAAAAATGATTGACAGGGACTCCAGGAGGATATCTTCTATCATTAGCATAACAATGAAATGGTTAGCAGGACGGGGCAGAGATGGAGTAGAAGACTAGGGTGTGCAGCAGATTACAAGAGGGTAGTAGGGTGCATTAGAGAAGCATGGTGAGGTCAGCATCCAATTCAGGGTTATGTCACTATGTAAAACCTGTGATCTAAGCAATCTGATTTGCTGCTCAGACTTTTCAGAAGGTAATCTGAGATAATTATGTTCCAAAATTTGAACCACTCCCAAGGTAAATAAGTGACAAATAATGAAAAGTTAGTGACCTGGGCATTACAAATGTGTTTAGCAAAAGCTGATCAGATCAGAACTAGGGGTATGAAAGTGTTATTGAGGCAATACGCCTCGAGGAGGTGGGCCAACCCTGTCAGTAATGGCCCGCCATCCAAGTTAAGGCCCCAAGCAAAACGAGGTTCCATTAACGAGGCCAGCAGTGCCATTACTGACAGGGTCCTCCAGACGCCTAAGGGCCCATTGACATTATCACACATGTAGTTGCCTACACGGGTGGTCATATATTTTGTTTTTTTCATTAAAAAAAAGAAACGTACATTTGATGCGTGTCCTGGTCTGACGCTGTGCAGTGCCGCTGTAAGCCTCAGTCTGTTTTCAATGTTGATGACTGTGACATCATCAGCATGAAAATGGACTGCGTCTTACAGCATCACTGCATGGTGCCAGGCCAGTCATGGGGGATAGGTATTAGCACCCGTGTAGGAAACTACATGGGTGCTAAGGTGAGGGGGAGCGGGGAGGGGAAGGGAATGGACGCTGGCAACCAAGGCTGCTCAGAATGTTGGCTTGTGCCATGGACTATAGGCCACATTCTGAGCATCCTGATTGGACAGCGACCCTTCCCATGGTGCTAATGAAGAATATGATCTGAAGTGTTATGATGCCTGAGATTAGGGATTCAAGTTATTATGAGGCCAATTCATGGAATTAATGTGCGCTGAAAATAGGGGTGCAAACGTGAAAATCGCAGCACACGCATGTGAAAGCCACGCAAGCGCCCGTTTTGCAATGCATGGAAGGCGCTACGCGTGGCTTACCTGTGACCTGCGTTGAATCCACGTATGGCGTACACGTCATTGCGACATCCCGAAGGTTGTGCGCGAGACAGCCAGTGAAGGCGCACACCAGCCAGTGCACACACCTAAAAAGGGCGCGGGTTACGTGGAATGGGGAACAACACGTGAAAATGTTAGCGTTACGGGGGAAGTACCACTACAAAATCCTTGCAACGGCCACATGCGCGCTAACAACACGTATTCATGGAATCGAAAAGGGGAAAACCGCGCGCCACAAAAGAGGCGCTAAGCCAGAAACATGTACGGCAGGCGAAAGCAGGTGTAAGCACCCCCGCGCAGCATACAATTGCACGCAAACAACAAACAAGCTCATACAGATACGATGAATGTACCGTTCCTCGCAGCAGTGGTCGTGGGACACCTCAGGAGGAGGAGGATAGCCAGGTCCCGCATTTATTACCCAGGACCAGCCTTTTTGGGATTCCTGATGACCAGGTCTATGGCAGGTATAGGTTTCCACCCCATATCACCCTTGACCTGGTCACTGAGTGGGAGGATGGCCTCACATCACCCACCCTGTGCTCCCTTGGAAAAGGTGCTGAATGTACTGCATTTCATGGCCACTGGGTCATTTCAGCTGACATCTGCCATACTTGGGGGCGTCTCACAGCCCACGCAGTCACGCTGCCTACACCAGGTGTTGGCAATCATGACTGCATGCCACTCAGTCCGCAGGCACATGTACATGCCCAGAACACCCGCAGAAAGGCAGGCCGTGGTCCAGGACTTTTACGGAGTGGCACACTTCCCCAAAGTGCTTGGTGCCATTGATTGCTCCCATGTGGTTCTATGTCCACCTAGGGCCACTGAGCACATCTATTGCAACTGCAAGAACTGGCATTCCACGAACGTGCAGGTGGTATGCGATGCCAAGAGAATAATCACCTCTGTGTATGCAAACTATCCAGGGTCCACCCATGATAGTTTCATATTCAGAATGTCACCCCTAAACCGGGACCTGCAAGCTGCGAGGCATGGCGACACATGGTTCATTGGTGAGTACAAATGACTGTGCACATGCATGGATGTCATACACACAGAATTGAAGAAATACAACTAATCACAACCATTATGAACTCCCCAGGGGACAGTGCCTACCCTTTGAACACCAACATGATGATGCCAATACGGAACCCCACCACACCACCCGAGGTAAGATACAACGCAGCACACATTGCAACCTAGGGCATAGTAGAGCGCATATTCAGAGTCTTGAAGTCATGTTTCCGCTCCCTTGACCGCTCTAGTGGCAGCTACTATATGTACCCCCAGTAGTGTGCAGGATCATTGTGGCAGCATGTGTCCTGCACAACATTGCAACCCAGTGGGACGTACCGGTGAACATGGTGGTGCCCCCACAACCCCAATCACATGCACGTCCCCCGCGCATGGGAGGGGAAAGGGCACGTGGGGAGGCAGCCAGTACCCAGCTTGTGGCTACATTTTTCACCTAAAATCTCACCCCTGCAGAGTGCATACAGGCCTGGCACATACCAGGTGACAATCGATGATGAGAAAGGGACAGTGAACTGTCACAACCTTATCAACCTGAGAATGTGTCCCTGGAAGTGCTACAATGTGTGCATCCCTAGCTACTTAAAGAAACCCAATGCCGTATGACCAAAAGACACACATTCATGCTGAATAATCCACTTCTCCCTTGCAAATCAGCACAGCCAAATACTGGTATGTCACCTAACCCCTCCCAAAGGCCATGGCACCAGCCCAACACACCATGCCATGGCATGCAATATGAAAACAACCAAATCAATGTACAACACATTACACAACTGTCACAAAGTGCACCGTCAGAAATGGAAACAGGCCACAGAAAAGTACCTCTCACATACGAAAATGAAACTGTACACATGAACATATGCATGACAAACCATGAATACAAGACCCAACAGTGGCAATGTCAGACAGTGACCAATCACAATAGCACAAGTGTCACAGTCTGAGAAAGCCACCACATGGATCCCTCGCATCTTCAGTGTGTTGCTGGTAGTGAAATGTGGCAGGGTACTGCATACAGCATGATCTGCATTTGCAATAGAGAGAGGCAAGGTAACCCATGAACAAGCAACATGTAAATATGCACAATGACTAATATGAAAAGCAATATACATATCAACCATGCAGTGGAGAAACCATCATGAATCCCCCCTAGGGGTGTATAAACAGTTTGGACTTCAGACTGGCCACACAACTGATGGAAGCCCAATGCCTTTGTGTAAGTTACTGTCACATGGTGCCATCCTTGCAAGCCCATGGAAACGGGAAGCAGGAGTGACATATGTGTCTGGACCTCAAGCCTCAATCACAAACACAAGGCAAGCCTGTATGGGCCCAGCTGGAAACTTCGATGCCACACAAAGCAACACACTGTCACATAAATGCAAAATAGACAGAAAAAGTGAAAAAAGAAAGACAAAAATAAAAATCAAAAATCAAAATGTGGCCATGGGTGACCTGGGGGGACCACCCAGGAGGGAGGACTAGCAGGGTGCACTTCAACACCCACATGCATGGATGTTGAGAAAAAAAAAAACCTCCATGGGCTCATGGCCTGCACGGCTAGCCAATCATGGGAGAACTGTTGTCGCTGTCGTCACCCTCTGGTGGAATATGAGAAGGTGTGCGTGGTACGGGAGGCAGACCACGCAAAGCCCTGGCATGCTCCTCCATGGCAGCAAGCATGCGGGTATGAAAGGTTTTGTTCTGCAGGATGACGGTCCAGAGGTCCCCATGCAGCACCTCACATGTAGCACGGAGTTCTGCCTGCAAGGTCTAACGTGATGCATGGACCTCCTCACGGGTTGCCTTGAGCTCAGCTGAAATGTTGCGTGTTAGCTGCTCCAGCTGCTGTTCTGACCGTCTACTCCGGGCCATCTCAAGTGCACCTAGAGTAGCTCTGAGGGAGGTGTTAGATTCCCTCAGGGCATCCATGTGGGCCTGTGCCTCTGCAGATATGGCTTTGCGCAGAGACCCCAGTTCAGCCCGTCGGTCCCTGTTGGTGGCCAACATGTCGTGCCTGTGTGAGAGGCACGTGGACCGCGTTGCCTGCTGCTGGATCTCCACCTTCCTTTTGCGGGGGGGCGAATAGAAGTATCCACCCTATCCACAGCCTGAGCCATCATCTCACATGATGCCCCCTGTTGTTGTGCAATTGCATACATGGAGTTCTCCCACACAGTATTGCCCGGTGGCGCACGGCAACTGCGTTGCTGTACACGACACCTGTCGGCCCGAAGGTGATGTGCACCTTGCTGTGCTGGCGCTGCCTGAGGCTGCAGGACTGCATTCCTCCTTTGATCTGCTGCCCCAGGAACAGGAGCAAATAGTGTGGAGTGTGACCCTGCATCCGTAACCGTCACAGGCGGAGATTCCAACACTGAAAGGGCCATTGAGGGGTCTACCCCCAGTGCAGGTGCGTTGGACAGAACAGCATCCCTGCCAGAAACACTCACCTGCAACAGGACATTTGTGTCAATGTCTGATTCAGCACCTGAGCCATAGAGATCCTCAGAGGTGACCCAGAGACACCCGTGGACAGGATGGTCTGTAGCAGCAATGGATTCTCATGCGGCACCACCCCACGTCCTCCAGTGGTGCTTGGTTGGGGCTCTGAGTACTCCTGCCCCTGCGACATCTCCCCCTCCTCCACAGCATCTGGTGCCTCATCACCTGCACAAAATGAAAGGAGAAGTTGTGAAGACACACATGAACAGCATAGCTGACACACAAAGGCATCACAATTTACCCATCCAATACATTAATCAGACATGTCACACATGACACAAACTCAGCCATGCATGCAGTGGCAATGAAGTGGAAGGGGACCCTGAAAGCAGACACTGATGACTCCAAAATGGAAAAGCAACACATGTGCTGCATGGTGCATAGCACCTGCATCACACATAAGGCTGTGAGTGGCATGGACCATTCACAAACATGACACATGCCAGCACACAGATGGCACATAGCATAGCCATGGCAGAAACTGACAAGGACACCCACATGGGACTTAATCACTACTGTCCCCCATCCATGTAAACGCATATCATCAAACAGAAAATGCAAAAGAGTGGGACAAAACACACATGTGTGACACTTTGCAACAACGCCAGTGTGTTCAAATACAGTGATGGGAGGCACATGGATACATCAATGATAGATCACTTTGACATGACACAAGTGAATTGTCATGTTGAAGGTTCAAACAGGGCTCAGAAGTGAGTGGGTGCAGTACATGTGTAGGTGCACAGCAGTCAATCAGGCTGATTGATGGAATTATTTGCGTGCAAAGCGCACATTTGTGTGCCTTTCTGGCCGAAAATCCCTGTCTGAAGTATGGTGATTTTGGGGCAGAAAGGAATGCAAATCTGTGTTTTTCAAGCAAATGATTCCATGAATCAGGCAGAATAAAGAGAAAAACTGTAATAACAATGTTGTGGCATGATGGCTGTTTAAGGGCAAGCGCAGTCATCATGTGCAAAGTGTTTGCAGTGGTCAGTAGGGATACAGTGAACCCCAAACCCAAGGGTGGGGGATGGCTTGGAGGCACTTCATGGGTCACATATGGCAGTTATGACTACACAGCCTGACCTGGCACTCGATCACAACACGTCACCCAAGCAACATACACATGGTCTGGACACACATGTATGGGCACTTACCGGACATTGTCTCAGGATCGGGTCGGTCTCCCACGCCTTGGATCTGATCCTCTGCGATGAACCCTCCAGCGATTGCCTCATGTTCTGTGAGTTCATCCTCCTCTGGTGTTGACCCACTGCCAGTCACCAGAGTAGAGGCGTAATTACAAGCCAGCTTGATTTTTGCTCAGCGTTTGAGGTCATTCCAATGCTTTGAGCAATCATTAGCTGTGCGCTTCACAAATCCCAAGGAACCAATGTGGTCCATGATGCACTGCCAGTGGGTCCTACGCTGAACAGGCGTAGTCTTGCACCCTGTCGTCACTAGCCTGTTGAGGCCATCTTCCAACACGGAGCCCACATGTGCATCTAGTTCCACATTATTGAAACTCTGCTTCCTTGACGTGCCGGAGGGGCGAGCCGTGTCTGGGGTCCCAGCCTGTCCCGCAAGAGCACGCTTCTTCCTCTTGAGAGGTGGTGCCGCCCCTCAGTGGCTTACGCTGCTCCGGTCTGTAGGGACTGAAGCGCAAGTGGACTGGGCACTGGAAGCAGGCAATGGCACAATGACCAAAGGTCTCACTGCAGGCATTGGCTGCTGGGTGCTGTTGCCAGGACCAAGCGGCACAACTGCCTTGGTGTGAGGAGCTGGGACCAACACTGTCCCGACTGGATGACTCAGAGCCGGGGTGGTGTCAGCTGCAACTGTCCCTGCAGCCTCTTCACACTGGCTACTCGGGGCATCATATGACATTGCTGCCCCAGATCCACGTGGCCTGGCGACAGCAACTTTCACCGCCACACGTGGCTTAGACTTCATGACACGGAAGTTAACCTGTGAGTCATCACGTGCCTGTTCCGTGACCAATCCAGGCCGGGCTAGTAGGGCCTGAGCTGGGATGGTGCCAGCTACATCTCCCTGACCCACTGTGGGGGGGCATAGGTGTACCTGAATGGTCATGGAAACACTGCCACCTTGGCCTCCCTGGCCACCCTGCTCATCCTGGCCACATCCCCTACCGCAGATGCCTCTTGGAGGTCGGCCACCTTGGCCTCCCTTACCACTTGGTCTCATCCCAACCATGGCACTGATGTTCTTGTGCGAATGGGAGGTGCAGAAAACAATTGTCCTGGGCAATTGTGGTGAAGGGACCAGGGTATTAGATGGAATAGGTACCCCTCTGCTCCTGCAAGGCTGTCTGTGACCCCTGGGGAAAAATGAGGGGTCACACAATGCTCAGGCACCCCAAAAACAAAACAAACATGCATGCGACCCCTGGTAGCCCACGTGCATGGAATGAAGGACCCGCAGTATGCTGTGGCACCCATAAACACAAAAAATGCGTACGCATGGAACACGCAGGCTACAATAACCTCTGAATGGGTACGCGACACACGGGGTCAACCACAGTGGAAAAATACTTGTGCAACTCGCTGTCAGCCTGGAAAATGTACAGAAAAAACATGCACACACCCACCAAAACAAGAAGTGAGCTCTGCCGCAGTAAACAAGGAGTACGCACTGCAACCGTTATGAAGTAATCACGTGTCAACCCGCAAGAATCACACGCTCGCTCTCCACAAAAAGCACGTACAGGAAAATGGCATCCTACGCGGACCTTTAACCCGTGCGCATAGCAACGCCTATGTGTACCACATCACTTACATGCTAAGGGCCTTTCCTCGAATTACACACACATGTGCTGATTTTTCACGTGGCGAGTCACTCTGCATCAAGCCGGCCACGCGGCAACACACGGAAGACCCCGCTCCTGCCCAGAAGGCCATTTACCTGCCCCTGGAAGCCCCGAGCAGCCTCCTACTAGCCATCTGCTGCTGCCAGACTGCCTTCTGCCAACGTGCCCTGCAATTACGTGCCTGCACATCAGCCATCAATAGGGGTCCAGTTGCTTAAAGCACCCCTACTGAAACAGAAGACTCACGACTGATGTTCCTTCTATCCACAGCCCAGCCCCAGTACCACTACAAAATCCTTGCAACAGCCACATGCGCGCTAACAACACATATTCATGGAATCGAAAAGGGGAAAACCGCGCGCCACAAAAGAGGCGCTAAGCCAGAAACATGTACAGCAGGCGAAAGCAGGTGTAAGCATCCCCGCGCAGCATACAATTGCACGCAAACAACAAACAAGCTCATACAGATACGATGAATGTACCGTTCCTCGCAGCAGTGGTCGTGGGACACCTAAGGAGGAGGAGGATAGCCAGGTCCCGCATTTATTACCCAGGACCAGCCTTTTTGGGATGCCTGATGACCAGGTCTATGGCAGGTATAGGTTTCCACCCCATATCACCCTTGACCTGGTCACTGAGTGGGAGGATGGCCTCACATCACCCACCCTGTGCTCCCTTGGAAAAGGTGCTGAATGTACTGCATTTCATGGCCACTGGGTCATTTCAGCTGACATCTGCCATACTTGGGGGCGTCTCACAGCCCACGCAGTCACGCTGCCTACACCAGGTGTTGGCAATCATGACTGCATGCCACTCAGTCCGCAGGCACATGTACATGCCCAGAACACCCGCAGAAAGGCAGGCCGTGGTCCAGGACTTTTACGGGGTGGCACACTTCCCCAAAGTGCTTGGTGCCATTGATTGCTCCCATGTGGTTCTATGTCCACCTAGGGCCACTGAGCACATCTATTGCAACTGCAAGCACTGGCATTCCACGAACGTGCAGGTGGTATGCGATGCCAAAAGAATAATCACCTCTGTGTATGCAAACTATCCAGGGTCCACCCATGATAGTTTCATATTCAGAATGTCACCCCTAAACCGGGACCTGCAAGCTGCGAGGCATGGCGACACATGGTTCATTGGTGAGTACAAATGACTGTGCACATGCATGGATGTCACACACACAGAATTGAAGAAATCCAACTAATCACAACCATTATGACCTCCCCAGGGGACAGTGCCTACCCTTTGAACACCAACATGATGATGCCAATACGGAACCCCACCACACCACCCGAGGTAAGATACAACGCAGCACACATTGCAACCTAGGACATAGTAGAGCGCATATTCAGAGTCTTGAAGTCATGTTTCCGCTCCCTTGACCGCTCTGGTGGCAGCTACTATATGTACCCCCAGTAGTGTGCAGGATCATTGTGGCAGCATGTGTCCTGCACAACATTGCAACCAAGTGGGACGTACCGGTGGACATGGTGGTGCCCCCACAACCCCAATCACATGCACGTCCCCCGCGCATGGGAGGGGAAAGGGCACGTGGGGAGGCAGCCAGTACCCAGCTTGTGGCTACATTTTTCACCTAAAATCTCACCCCTGCAGAGTGCATACAGGCCTGGCACATACCAGGTGACAATCGATGATGAGAAAGGGACAGTGAACTGTCACAACCTTATCAACCTGAGAATGTGTCCCTGGAAGTGCTACAATGTGTGCATCCCTAGCTACTTAAAGAAACCCAATGCCGTATGACCAAAAGACACACATTCATGCTGAATAATCCACTTCCCCCTTGCAAATCAGCACAGCCAAATACTGGTATGTCACCTACCCCTCCCAAAGGCCATGGCACCAGCCCAACACACCATGCCATGGCATGCAATATTAAAACAACCAAATCAATGTACAACACATGACACAACTGTCACAAAGTGCACCGTCAGAACTGGAAACAGGCCACAGAAAAGTACCTCTCACATACGAAAATGAAACTGTACACATGAACATATGCATGACAAATCATGAATACAAGAACCAACAGTGGCAATGTCAGACAGTGACCAATCACAATAGCACAAGTGTCACAGTCTGAGAAAGCCACCACATGGATCCCTCGCATCTTCAGTGTGTTGCTGGTAGTGAAATGTGGCAGGGTACTGGATACAGCATGATCTGCATTTGCAATAGAGAGAGGCAAGGTAACCCACGAACAAGCAACATGTAAATATGCACAATGACTAATATGAAAAGCAATATACTTATCAACCATGCAGTGGAGAAACCATCATGAATCCCCCCTATGGGTGTATAAACAGTTTGGACTTCAGACTGGCCACACAACTGATGGAAGCCCAATGCCTTTGTGTAAGTTACTGTCACATGGTGCCATCCTTGCAAGCCCATGGAAACGGGAAGCAGGAGTGACATATGTGTCTGGACCTCAAGCCTCAATCACAAACACAAGGCAAGCCTGTATGGGCCCAGCTGGAAACTTCGATGCCACGCAAAGCAACACACTGTCACATAAATGCAAAATAGACAGAAAAAGTGAAAAAAGAAAGACAAAAATAAAAATCAAAAATCAAAATGTGGCCATGGGTGACCTGGGGGGACCACCCAGGAAGGAGGACTAGCAGGGTTCACCTCAACACCCACATGCATGGATGTTGAGAAAAAAAAAAAACCTCCATGGGCTCATGGCCTGCACGGCTAGCCAATCATGGGAGAACTGTTGTCGCTGTCGTCATCCTCTGGTGGAATATGAGAAGGTGTGCGTGGTACGGGAGGCAGACCACGCAAAGCCCTGGCATGCTCCTCCATGGCAGCAAGCATGCGGGTATGAAAGGTTTTGTTCTGCAGGATGACGGTCCAGAGGTCCCCATGCAGCACCTCACGTGTAGCACGGAGTTCTGCCTGCAAGGTCTCACCTGATGCATGGACCTCCTCACGGGTTGCCTTGAGCTCAGCTGAAATGTTGCGTGTTAGCTGCTCCAGCTGCTGTTCTGACCGTCTACTCCGGGGCATCTCAAGTGCACCTAGAGTAGCTCTGAGGGAGGTGTTAGATTCCCTCAGGGCATCCCTGTGGGCCTGTGCCTCTGCAGATATGGCTTTGCGCATAGACCCCAGTTCAGCCCGTTGGTCCCTGTTGGTGGCCAACATGTCGTGCCTGTGTGAGAGGCATGTGGACCGCGTTGCCTGCTGCTGGATCTCCACCTTCCTTTTGCGGGGGGGCGAATAGAAGTATCCACCCTATCCACAGCCTGAGCCATCATCTCACATGATGCCCCCTGTTGTTGTGCAATTGCATACATGGAGTTCTCCCACACAGTATTGCCCGGTGGCGCACGGCCACTGCGTTGCTGTACACGACACCTGTCGGCCCAAAGGTGATGTGCACCTTGCTTTGCTGGCGCTGCCTGAGGCTGCAGGACTGCATTCCTCCTTTGATCTGCTGCCCCAGGAACAGGAGCAAATAGTGTGGAGTGTGACCCTGCATCCGTAACCGCCACAGGGGAGATTCCAACACTGAAAGGGCCATTGAGGGGTCTACCCCCATTGCAGGTGCGTTGGACAGAACAGCATCCCTGCCAGAAACACTCACCTGCAACAGGACATTTGTGTCAATGTCTGATTCAGCACCTGAGCCATAGAGATCCTCAGAGGTGACCCAGAGACACCAATGGACAGGATGGTCTGTAGCAGCAATGGATTCTCATGCGGCACCACCCCACGTCCTCCAGTGGTGCTTGGTTGGGGCTCTGAGTACTCCTGCCCCTGCGACATCTCCCCCTCCTCCACAGCATCTGGTGCCTCATCACCTGCACAAAATGAAAGGAGAAGTTGTGAAGACACACATGAACAGCATAGCTGACACACAAAGGCATCACAATTTACCCATCCAATACATTAATCAGACATGTCACACATGACACAAACTCAGCCATGCATGCAGTGGCAATGAAGTGGAAGGGGACCCTGAAAGCAGACACTGATGACTCCAAAATGGAAAAGCAACACATGTGCTGCATGGTGCATAGCACCTGCATCACACATAAGGCTGTGAGTGGCATGGACCATTCACAAACATGACACATGCCAGCACACAGATGGCACATAGCATAGCCATGGCAGAAACTGACAAGGACACCCACACGGGACTTAATCACTACTGTCCCCCATCCATGTAAACGCATATCATCAAACAGAAAATGCAAAAGAGTGGGACAAAACACACATGTGTGACACTTTGCAACAACGCCAGTGTGTTCAAATACAGTGATGGGAGGCACATGGATACATCAATGATAGATCACTTTGACATGACACAAGTGAATTGTCATGTTGAAGGTTCAAACAGGTTTCAGAAGTGAGTGGGTGCAGTACATGTGTAGGTGCACAGCAGTCAATCAGGCTGATTGATGGAATTATTTGCGTGCAAAGCGCACATTTGTGTGCCTTTCTGGCCGAAAATCCCTGTCTGAAGTATGGTGATTTTGGGGCAGAAAGGAATGCAAATCTGTGTTTTTCAAGCAAATGATTCCATGAATCAGGCAGAATAAAGAGAAAAACTGTAATAACAATGTTGTGGCATGATGGCTGTTTAAGGGCAAGCGCAGTGATCATGTACAAAGTGTTTGCAGTGGTCAGTAGGGATACAGTGAACCCCAAACCCAAGGGTGGGGGATGGCTTGGAGGCACTTCATGGGTCACATATGGCAGTTATGACTACACAGCCTGACCTGGCACTCGATCACAACACATCACCCAAGCAATATACACATGGTCTGGATGGGTCACATATGGCAGTTATGACTACACAGCCTGACCTGGCACTCGATCACAACACATCACCCAAGCAACATACACATGGTCTGGACACACATGTATGGGCACTTACCGGACATTGTTTCAGGATCGGTCGGTCTCCCACGCCTTGGATCTGATCCTCTGCAATGAACCCTCCAGCGATTGCCTCATGTTCTGTGAGTTCATCCTCCTCTGGTGTTGACCCACTGCCAGTCACCAGAGTAGAGGCGTAATTACAAGCCAGCTTGTTTTTTGCTCAGCGTTTGAGGTCATTCCAATGCTTTGAGCAATCATTAGCTGTGCGCTTCACAAATCCCAAGGAACCAATGTGGTCCATGATGCACTGCCAGTGGGTCCTACGCTGAACAGGCGTAGTCTTGCACCCTGTCGTCACTAGCCTGTTGAGGCCATCTTCCAACACGGAGCCCACATGTGCATCTAGTTCCACATTATTGAAACTCTGCTTCCTTGACGTGCCGGAGGGGCGAGCCGTGTCTGGGGTCCCAGCCTGTTCCGCAAGAGCACGCTTCTTCCTCTTGAGAGGTGGTGCGGACCCTCAGTGGCTTACGCCGCTCCGGTCTGTAGGGACTGAAGCGCAAGTGGACTGGGCACTGGAAGCAGGCAATGGCACAATGACCAAAGGTCTCACTGCAGGCATTGGCTGCTGGGTGCTGTTGCCAGGACCAAGTGGGACAACTGCCTTGGTGTGAGGAGCTGGGACCAACACTGTCCCGACTGGGTGACTCAGAGCCGGGGTGGTGTCAGCTGCAACTGTCCCTGCAGCCTCTTCACACTGGCTACTCGGGGCATCATATGACATTGCTGCCCCAGATCCACGTGGCCTGGCGACAGCAACTTTCACCGCCACACGTGGCTTAGACTTCATGACACGGAAGTCAGCCTGTGAGTTATCACGTGCCTGTTCCGTGACCAATCCAGGCCGGGCTAGTAGGGCCTGAGCTGGGATGGTGCCAGCTACATCTCCCTGACCCACTGTGGGGGGGCATAGGTGTACCTGAATTGTCATGGAAACACTGCCACCTTGGCCGCCCTGGCCACCCTGCTCATCCTGGCCACATCCCCTACTGCAGATGCCTCTTGGAGGTCGGCCACCCTGGCCTCCCTTACCACTTGGTCTCATCCCAACCATGGCACTGATGTTCTTGTGCGAATGGGAGGTGCAGAAAACAATTGTCCTGGGCAATTGTGGTGAAGGGACCAGGGTATTAGATGGAATAGGTACCCCTCTGCTCCTACAAGGCTGTCTGTGACCCCTGGGTAAAAATGAGGGGTCACACAATGCTCAGGCACCCCAAAAACAAAACAAACATGCATGCGACCCCCCTGGTAGCCCACGTGCATGGAAGGACGACCCGCAGTATGCTATGGCACCCATAAACACAAAAAATGCGTACGCATGGAACACGCAGGCTACAATAACCTCTGAATGGGTACGCGACACACGGGGTCAACCACAATGGAAAAATACTTGTGCAACTCGCTGTCAGCCGGGAAAATGTACAGAAAAAACATGCGCACACCCACCAAAACAAGAAGTGAGCTCTGCCGCAGTAAACAAGGAGTACGCACTGCAACCGTTATGAAGTAATCACGTGTCAACCCGCAAGAATCACACGCTCGCTCTCCACAAAAAGCACGTGCAGGAAAATGGCATCCTACGCGGACCTTTAACCCGTGCGCATAGCAACGCCTATGTGTACCACATCACTTACATGTTAAGGGCCTTTCCTCGAATTACACACACATGTGCTGATTTTTCACGTGGCGAGTCACTCTGCATCAAGCCGGCCACGCGGCAACACACGGAAGACCCCGCTCCTGCCCAGAAGGCCATTTACCTGCCCCTGGAAGCCCCGAGCAGCCCCCTACTAGCCATCTGCTGCTGCCAGACTGCCTGCTGCCAACGTGCCCTGCAATTACGTGCCTGCACATCAGCCATCAATAGGGGTCCAGTTGCTTAAAGCACCCCTACTGAAACAGAAGACTCCCGACTGGTGTTCCTTCTATCCACAGCCCAGCCCCAGTACCACTACAAAATCCTTGCAACGGCCACATGCGCGCTAACAACACGTATTCATGGAATCGAAAAGGGGAAAACCGCGCGCCACAAAAGAGGCGCTAAGCCAGAAACATGTACGGCAGGCGAAAGCAGGTGTAAGCATCCCCGCGCAGCATACAATTGCACGCAAACAACAAACAAGCTCATACAGATACGATGAATGTACCGTTCCTCGCAGCAGTGGTCGTGGGACACCTAAGGAGGAGGAGGATAGCCAGGTCCCGCATTTATTACCAAGGACCAGCCTTTTTGGGATGCCTGATGACCAGGTCTATGGCAGGTATAGGTTTCCACCCCATATCACCCTTGACCTGGTCACTGAGTGGGAGGATGGCCTCACATCACCCACCCTGTGCTCCCTTGGAAAAGGTGCTGAATGTACTGCATTTCATGGCCACTGGTTCATTTCAGCTGACATCTGCCATACTTGGGGGCGTCTCACAGCCCACGCAGTCACGCTGCCTACACCAGGTGTTGGCAATCATGACTGCATGCCACTCAGTCCGCAGGCACATGTACATGCCCAGAACACCCGCAGAAAGGCAGGCCGTGGTCCAGGACTTTTACGGAGTGGCACACTTCCCCAAAGTGCTTGGTGCCATTGATTGCTCCCATGTGGTTCTATGTCCACCTAGGGCCACTGAGCACATCTATTGCAACTGCAAGCACTGGCATTCCACGAACGTGCAGGTGGTATGCGATGCCAAGAGAATAATCACCTCTGTGTATGCAAACTATCCAGGGTCCACCCATGATAGTTTCATATTCAGAATGTCACCCCTAATCCTGGACCTGCAAGCTGCGAGGCATGGCGACACATGGTTCATTGGTGAGTACAAATGACTGTGCACATGCATGGATGTCACACACACAGAATTGAAGAAATACAACTAATCACAACCATTATGAACTCCCCAGGGGACAGTGCCTACCCTTTGAACACCAACATGATGATGCCAATACGGAACCCCACCACACCACCCGAGGTAAGATACAACGCAGCACACATTGCAACCTAGGGCATAGTAGAGCGCATATTCAGAGTCTTGAAGTCATGTTTCCGCTCCCTTGACCGCTCTGGTGGCAGCTACTATATGTACCCCCAGTAGTGTGCAGGATCATTGTGGCAGCATGTGTCCTGCACAACATTGCAACCCAGTGGGACGTACCGGTGGACATGGTGGTGCCCCCACAACCCCAATCACATGCACGTCCCCCGCGCATGGGAGGGGAAAGGGCACGTGGGGAGGCAGCCAGTACCCAGCTTGTGGCTACATTTTTCACCTAAAATCTCACCCCTGCAGAGTGCATACAGGCCTGGCACATACCAGGTGACAATCGATGATGAGAAAGGGACAGTGAACTGTCACAACCTTATCAACCTGAGAATGTGTCCCTGGAAGTGCTACAATGTGTGCATCCCTAGCTACTTAAAGAAACCCAATGCCGTATGACCAAAAGACACACATTCATGCTGAATAATCCACTTCCCCCTTGCAAATCAGCACAGCCAAATACTGGTATGTCACCTAACCCCTCCCAAAGGCCATGGCACCAGCCCAACACACCATGCCATGGCATGCAATATGAAAACAACCAAATCAATGCACAACACATGACACAACTGTCACAAAGTGCACCGTCAGAAATGGAAACAGGCCACAGAAAAGTACCTCTCACATACGAAAATGAAACTGTACACATGAACATATGCATGACAAACCATGAATACAAGACCCAACAGTGGCAATGTCAGACAGTGACCAATCACAATAGCACAAGTGTCACAGTCTGAGAAAGCCACCACATGGATCCCTCGCATCTTCAGTGTGTTGCTGGTAGTGAAATGTGGCAGGGTACTGCATACAGCATGATCTGCATTTGCAATAGAGAGTGGCAAGGTAACCCATGAACAAGCAACATGTAAATATGCACAATGACTAATATGAAAAGCAATATACATATCAACCATGCAGTGGAGAAACCATCATGAATCCCCCCTAGGGGTGTATAAACAGTTTGGACTTCAGACTGGCCACACAACTGATGGAAGCCCAATGCCTTTGTGTAAGTTACTGTCACATGGTGCCATCCTTGCAAGCCCATGGAAACGGGAAGCAGGAGTGACATAAGTGTCTGGACCTCAAGCCTCAATCACAAACACAAGGCAAGCCTGTATGGGCCCAGCTGGAAACTTCGATGCCACACAAAGCAACACACTGTCACATAAATGCAAAATAGACAGAAAAAGTGAAAAAAGAAAGACAAAAATAAAAATCAAAAATCAAAATGTGGCCATGGGTGACCTGGGGGGACCACCCAGGAGGGAGGACTAGCAGGGTGCACCTCAACACCCACATGCATGGATGTTGAGAAAAAAAAAAACCTCCATGGGCTCATGGCCTGCACGGCTAGCCAATCATGGGAGAAGTGTTGTCGCTGTCGTCATCCTCTGGTGGAATATGAGAAGGTGTGCGTGGTACGGGAGGCAGACCACGCAAAGCCCTGGCATGCTCCTCCATGGCAGCAAGCATGCGGGTATGAAAGGTTTTGTTCTGCAGGATGACGGTCCAGAGGTCCCCATGCAGCACCTTACGTGTAGCACGGAGTTCTGCCTGCAAGGTCTCACGTGATGCATGGACCTCCTCACGGGTTGCCTTGAGCTCAGCTGAAATGTTGCGTGTTAGCTGCTCCAGCTGCTGTTCTGACCGTCTACTCCGGGCCATCTCAAGTGCACCTAGAGTAGCTCTGAGGGAGGTGTTAGATTCCCTCAGGGCATCCCTGTGGGCCTGTGCCTCTGCAGATATGGCTTTGCGCATAGACCCCAGTTCAGCCCGTCGGTCCCTGTTGGTGGCCAACATGTCGTGCCTGTGTGAGAGGCACGTGGACTGCGTTGCCTGCTGCTGGATCTCCACCTTCCTTTTGCGGGGGGGCGAATAGAAGTATCCACCCTATCCACAGCCTGAGCCATCATCTCACATGATGCCCCCTGTTGTTGTGCAATTGCATACATGGAGTTCTCCCACACAGTATTGCCCGGTGGCCCACGGCCACTGCGTTGCTGTACACGACACCTGTCGGCCCAACGGTGATGTGCACCTTGCTGTGCTGGCGCTGCCTGAGGCTGCAGGACTGCATTCCTCCTTTGATCTGCTGCCCCAGGAACAGGAGCAAATAGTGTGGAGTGTGACCCTGCATCCGAAACTGCCACAGGCGGAGATTCCAACACTGAAAGGGCCATTGAGGGGTCTACCCCCATTGCAGGTGCGTTGGACAGAACAGCATCCCTGCCAGAAACACTCACCTGCAACAGGACATTTGTGTCAATGTCTGATTCAGCACCTGAGCCATAGAGATCCTCAGAGGTGACCCAGAGACACCCGTGAACAGGATGGTCTGTAGCAGCAATGGATTCTCATGCGGCACCACCCCACGTCCTCCAGTGGTGCTTGGTTGGGGCTCTGAGTACTCCTGCCCCTGCGACATCTCCCTCTCCTCCAAAGCATCTGGTGCCTCATCACCTGCACAAAATGAAAGGAGAAGTTGTGAAGACACACATGAACAGCATAGCTGACACACAAAGGCATCACAATTTACCCATCCAATACATTAATCAGACATGTCACACATGACACAAACTCAGCCATGCATGCAGTGGCAATGAAGTGGAAGGGGACCCTGAAAGCAGACACTGATGACTCCAAAATGGAAAAGCAACACATGTGCTGCATGGTGCATAGCACCTGCATCACACATAAGGCTGTGAGTGGCATGGACCATTCACAAACATGACACATGCCAGCACACAGATGGCACATAGCATAGCCATGGCAGAAACTGACAAGGACACCCACACGGGACTTAATCACTACTGTCCCCCATCCATGTAAAGGCATATCATCAAACAGAAAATGCAAAAGAGTGGGACAAAACACACATGTGTGACACTTTGCAACAACGCCAGTGTGTTCAAATACAGTGATGGGAGGCACATGGATACATCAATGATAGATCACTTTGACATGACACAAGTGAATTGTCATGTTGAAGGTTCAAACAGGGTTCAGAAGTGAGTGGGTGCAGTACATGTGTAGGTGCACAGCAGTCAATCAGGCTGATTGATGGAATTATTTGCGTGCAAAGCGCACATTTGTGTGCCTTTCTGGCTGAAAATCCCTGTCTGAAGTATGGTGATTTTGGGGCAGAAAGGAATGCAAATCTGTGTTTTTTAAGCAAATGATTCCATGAATCAGGCAGAATAAAGAGAAAAACTGTAATAACAATGTTGTGGCATGATGGCTGTTTAAGGGCAAGCGCAGTCATCATGTAGAAAGTGTTTGCAGTGGTCAGTAGGGATACAGTGAACCCCAAACTCAAGGGTGGGGGATGGCTTGGAGGCACTTCATGGGTCACATATGGCAGTTATGACTACACAGCCTGACCTGGCACTCGATCACAACACATCACCCAAGCAATATACACATGGTCTGGATGGGTCACATATGGCAGTTATGACTACACAGCCTGACCTGGCACTCGATCACAACACATCACCCAAGCAACATACACATGGTCTGGACACACATGTATGGGCACTTACCGGACATTGTCTCAGGATCGGGTCGGTCTCCCACGCCTTGGATCTGATCCTCTGCGATGACCCCTCCAGCGATTGCCTCATGTTCTGTGAGTTCATCCTCCTCTGGTGTTGACCCACTGCCAGTCACCATAGTAGAGGCGTAATTACAAGCCAGCTTGTTTTTTGCTCAGCGTTTGAGGTCATTCCAATGCTTTGAGCAATCATTAGCTGTGCGCTTCACAAATCCCAAGGAACCAATGTGGTCCATGATGCACTGCCAGTGGGTCCTACGCTGAACAGGCGTAGTCTTGCACCCTGTAGTCACTAGCCTGTTGAGGCCATCTTCCAACACGGAGCCCACATGTGCATCTAGTTCCACATTATTGAAACTCTGCTTCCTTGACGTGCCGGAGGGGCGAGCCGTGTCTGGGGTCCCAGCCTGTTCCGCAAGAGCACGCTTCTTCCTCTTGAGTGGTGGTGCGGACCCTCAGTGGCTTACGCCGCTCCGGTCTGTAGGGACTGAAGCGCAAGTGGACTGGGCACTGGAAGCAGGCAATGGCACAATGACCAAAGGTCTCACTGCAGGCATTGGCTGCTGGGTGCTGTTGCCAGGACCAAGCGGCACAACTGCCTTGGTGTGAGGAGCTGGGACCAACACTGTCCCGACTGGGTGACTCAGAGCCGGGGTTGTGTCAGCTGCAACTGTCCCTGCAGCCTCTTCACACTGGCTACTCGGGGCATCATATGACATTGCTGCCCCAGATCCACGTGGCCTGGCGACAGCAACTTTCACCGCCATACGTGGCTTAGACTTCATGACACGGAAGTCAGCCTGTGAGTTATCACGTGCCTGTTCCGTGACCAATCCAGGCCGGGCTAGTAGGGCCTGAGCTGGGATGGTGCCAGCTACATCTCCCTGACCCACTGTGGGGGGGCATAGGTGTACCTGAATGGTCATGGAAACACTGCCAACTTGGCCGCCCTGGCCACCCTGCTCATCCTGGCCACATCCCCTACCGCAGATGCCTCTTGGAGGTCGTCCACCTTGGCCTCCCTTACCACTTGGTCTCATCCCAACCATGGCACTCATGTTCTTGTGCGAATGGGAGGTGCAGAAAACAATTGTCCTGGGCAATTGTGGTGAAGGGACCAGGGTATTAGATGGAATAGGTACCCCTCTGCTCCTGCAAGGCTGTCTGTGACCCCCGGGGAAAAATGAGGGGTCACACAATGCTCAGGCACCCCAAAAACAAAACAAACATGCATGCGACCCCCCTGGTAGCCCACGTGCATGGAAGGACGACCCGCAGTATGCTATGGCACCCATAAACACAAAAAATGCGTACGCATGGAACACGCAGGCTACAATAACCTCTGAATGGGTACGCGACACACGGGGTCAACCACAGTGGAAAAATACTTGTGCAACTCGCTGTCAGCCGGGAAAATGTACAGAAAAAACATGCGCACACCCACCAAAACAAGAAGTGAGCTCTGCCGCAGTAAACAAGGAGTACGCACTGCAACCGTTATGAAGTAATCACGTGTCAACCCGCAAGAATCACACGCTCGCTCTCCACAAAAAGCACGTGCAGGAAAATGGCATCCTACGCGGACCTTTAACCCGTGCGCATAGCAACGCCTATGTGTACCAGATCACTTACATGTTAAGGGCCTTTTCTCGAATTACACACACATGTGCTGATTTTTCACGTGGCGAGTCACTCTGCATCAAGCCGGCCACGCGGCAACACACGGAAGACCCCGCTCCTGCCCAGAAGGCAATTTACCTGCCCCTGGAAGCCCCGAGCAGCCTCCTACTAGCCATCTGCTGCTGCCAGACTGCCTGCTGCCAACGTGCCCTGCAATTACGTGCCTGCACATCAGCCATCAATAGGGGTCCAGTTGCTTAAAGCACCCCTACTGAAACAGAAGACTCCCGACTGGTGTTCCTTCTATCCACAGCCCAGCCCCAGTACCACTACAAAATCCTTGCAACGGCCACATGCGCGCTGACAACACGTATTCATGGAATCGAAAAGGGTAAAACCGCGCGCCACAAAAGAGGCGCTAAGCCAGAAACTTGTACGGCAGGCGAAAGCAGGTGTAAGCATCCCCGCGCAGCATACAATTGCACGCAAACAACAAACAAGCTCATACAGATACGATGAATGTACCGTTCCTCGCAGCAGTGGTCGTGGGACACCTAAGGAGGAGGAGGATAGCCAGGTCCCGCATTTATTACCAAGGACCAGCCTTTTTGGGATGCCTGATGACCAGGTCTATGGCAGGTATAGGTTTCCACCCCATATCACCCTTGACCTGGTCACTGAGTGGGAGGATGGCCTCACATCACCCACCCTGTGCTCCCTTGGAAAAGGTGCTGAATGTACTGCATTTCATGGCCACTGGGTCATTTCAGCTGACATCTGCCATACTTGGGAGCGTCTCACAGCCCACGCAGTCACGCTGCCTACACCAGGTGTTGGCAATCATGACTGCATGCCACTCAGTCCGCAGGCACATGTACATGCCCAGAACACCCGCAGAAAGGCAGGCCGTGGTCCAGGACTTTTACGGAGTGGCACACTTCCCCGAAGTGCTTGGTGCCATTGATTGCTCCCATGTGGTTCTATGTCCACCTAGGGCCACTGAGCACATCTATTGCAACTGCAAGCACTGGCATTCCACGAACGTGCAGGTGGTATGCGATGCCAAGAGAATAATCACCTCTGTGTATGCAAACTATCCAGGGTCCACCCATGATAGTTTCATATTCAGAATGTCACCCCTAAACCGGGACCTGCAAGCTGCGAGGCATGGCGACACATGGTTCATTGGTGAGTACAAATGACTGTGCACATGCATGGATGTCACACACACAGAATTGAAGAAATGCAACTAATCACAACCATTATGACCTCCCCAGGGGACAGTGCCTACCCTTTGAACACCAACATGATGATGCCAATACGGAACCCCACCACACCACCCGAGGTAAGATACAACGCAGCACACATTGCAACCTAGGGCATAGTAGAGCGCATATTCAGAGTCTTGAAGTCATGTTTCCGCTCCCTTGACCGCTTTGGTGGCAGCTACTATATGTACCCCCAGTAGTGTGCAGGATCATTGTGGCAGCATGTGTCCTGCACAACATTGCAACCCAGTGGGACGTACCGGTGGACATGGTGGTGCCCCCACAACCCCAATCACATGCACGTCCCCCGCGCATGGGAGGGGAAAGGGCACGTGGGGAGGCAGCCAGTACCCAGCTTGTGGCTACATTTTTCACCTAAAATCTCACCCCTGCAGAGTGCATACAGGCCTGGCACATACCAGGTGACAATCGATGATGAGAAAGGGACAGTGAACTGTCACAACCTTATCAACCTGAGAATGTGTCCCTGGAAGTGCTACAATGTGTGCATCCCTAGCTACTTAAAGAAACCCAATGCCGTATGACCAAAAGACACACATTCATGCTGAATAATCCACTTCCCCCTTGCAAATCAGCACAGCCAAATACTGGTATGTCACCTACCCCTCCCAAAGGCCATGGCACCAGCCCAACACACCATGCCATGGCATGCAATATGACAACAACCAAATCAATGTACAACACATGACACAACTGTCACAAAGTGCACCGTCAGAAATGGAAACAGGCCACAGAAAAGTACCTCTCACATACGAAAATGAAACTGTACACATGAACATATGCATGACAAATCATGAATACAAGACCCAACAGTGGCAATGTCAGACAGTGACCAATCACAATAGCACAAGCGTCACAGTCTGAGAAAGCCACCACATGGATCCCTCGCATCTTCAGTGTGTTGCTGGTAGTGAAATGTGGCAGGGTACTGCATACAGCATGATCTGCATTTGCAATAGAGAGAGGCAAGGTAACCCATGAACAAGCAACATGTAAATATGCACAATGACTAATATGAAAAGCAATATACATATCAACCATGCAGTGGAGAAACCATCATGAATCCCCCCTAGGGGTGTATAAACAGTTTGGACATCAGACTGGCCACACAACTGATGGAAGCCCAATGCCTTTGTGTAAGTTACTGTCACATGGTGCCATCCTTGCAAGCCCATGGAAACTGGAAGCAGGAGTGACATATGTGTCTGGACCTCAAGCCTCAATCACAAACACAAGGCAAGCCTGTATGGGCCCAGCTGGAAACTTCGATGCCACACAAAGCAACACACTGTCACATAAATGCAAAATAGACAGGAAAAGTGAAAAAAGAAAAACAAAAATAAAAATCAAAAATCAAAATGTGGCCATGGGTGACCTGGGGGGACCACCCAGGAGGGAGGAGTAGCAGGGTGCACCTCAACACCCACATGCATGGATGTTGAGAAAAAAAAAAAACCTCCATGGGCTCATGGCCTGCACGGCTAGCCAATCATGGGAGAACTGTTGTCGCTGTCGTCACCCTCTGGTGGAATATGAGAAGGTGTGCGTGGTACGGGAGGCAGACCACGCAAAACCCTGGCATGCTCCTCCATGGCAGCAAGTATGCGGGTATGAAAGGTTTTGTTCTGCAGGATGACGGTCCAGAGGTCCCCATGCAGCACCTCACGTGTAGCACGGAGTTCTGCCTGCAAGATCTCACATGATGCATGGACCTCCTCACGGGTTGCCTTGAGCTCAGCTGAAATGTTGCGTGTTAGCTGCTCCAGCTGCTGTTCTGACCGTCTACTCCGGGCCATCTCAAGTGCACCTAGAGTAGCTCTGAGGGAGGTGTTAGATTCCCTCAGGGCATCCCTGTGGGCCTGTGCCGCTGCAGATATGGATTTGCGCAGAGACCCCAGTTCAGCCCGTCGGTCCCTGTTGGTGGCCAACATGTCCTGCCTGTGTGAGAGGCACGTGGACCGCGTTGCCTGCTGCTGGATCTCCACCTTCCTTTTGCGGGTGGGGCGAATAGAAGTATCCACCCTATCCACAGCCTGAGCCATCATCTCACATGATGCCCCCTGTTGTTGTGCAATTGCATACATGGAGTTCTCCCACACAGTATTGCCCGGTGGCGCACGGCCACTGCGTTGCTGTACACGACACCTGTCGGCCCAAAGGTGATGTGCACCTTGCTGTGCTGGCGCTGCCTGAGGCTGCAGGACTGCATTCCTCCTTTGATCTGCTGCCCCAGGAACAGGAGCAAATAGTGTGGAGTGTGACCCTGCATCCGTAACCGCCGCAGGCGGAGATTCCAACACTGAAAGGGCCATTGAGGGGTCTACCCCCAGTGCAGGTGCGTTGGACAGAATAGCATCCC
This sequence comes from Ambystoma mexicanum, assembly GCF_040938575.1. Lineage (NCBI taxonomy): Eukaryota > Metazoa > Chordata > Amphibia > Caudata > Ambystomatidae > Ambystoma > Ambystoma mexicanum. The sequence continues at coordinate 337,932,353 of NC_090922.1, forward strand.
TGCCAGAAACACTCACCTGCAACAGGACATTTGTGTCAATGTCTGATTCAGCACCTGAGCCATAGAGATCCTCAGAGGTGACCCAGAGACACCCGTGGACAGGATGGTCTGTAGCAGCAATGGATTCTCATGCGGCACCACCCCACGTCCTCCAGTGGTGCTTGGTTGGGGCTCTGAGTACTCCTGCCCCTGCGACATCTCCCCCTCCTCCACAGCATCTGGTGCCTCATCACCTGCACAAAATGAAAGGAGAAGTTGTGAAGACACACATGAACAGCATAGCTGACACACAAAGGCATCACAAGTTACCCATCCAATACATTAATCAGACATGTCACACATGACACAAACTCAGCCATGCATGCAGTGGCAATGAAGTGGAAGTGGACCCTGAAAGCAGACACTGATGACTCCAAAATGGAAAAGCAACACATGTGCTGCATGGTGCATAGCACCTGCATCACACATAAGGCTGTGAGTGGCATGGACCATTCACAAACATGACACATGCCAGCACACAGATGGCACATAGCATAGCCATGGCAGAAACTGACAAGGACACCCACATGGGACTTAATCACTACTGTCCCCCATCCATGTAAACGCATATCATCAAACAGAAAATGCAAAAGAGTGGGACAAAACACACATGTGTGACACTTTGCAACAACGCCAGTGTGTTCAAATACAGTGATGGGAGGCACATGGATACATCAATGATAGATCACTTTGACATGACACAAGTGAATTGTCATGTTGAAGGTTCAAACAGGGCTCAGAAGTGAGTGGGTGCAGTACATGTGTAGGTGCACAGCAGTCAATCAGGCTGATTGATGGAATTATTTGCGTGCAAAGCGCACATTTGTGTGCCTTTCTGTCCGAAAATCCCTGTCTGAAGTATGGTGATTTTGGGGCAGAAAGGAATGCAAATCTGTGTTTTTCAAGCAAATGATTCCATGAATCAGGCAGAATAAAGAGAAAAACTGTAATAACAATGTTGTGGCATGATGGCTGTTTAAGGGCAAGCGCAGTCATCATGTGCAAAGTGTTTGCAGTGGTCAGTAGGGATACAGTGAACCCCAAACCCAAGGGTGGGGATGGCTTGGAGGCACTTCATGGGTCACATATGGCAGTTATGACTACACAGCCTGACCTGGCACTCGATCACAACACATCACCCAAGCAATATACACATGGTCTGGATGGGTCACATATGGCAGTTATGACTACACAGCCTGACCTGGCACTCGATCACAACACACCAACCAAGCAACATAGACATGGTCTGGACACACATGTATGGGCACTTACCGGACATTGTCTCAGGATCGGGTCGGTCTCCCACGCCTTGGATCTGATCCTCTGCGATGAACCCTCCAGCGATTGCCTCATGTTCTGTGAGTTCATCCTCCTCTGGTGTTGACCCACTGCCAGTCACCAGAGTAGAGGCGTAATTACAAGCCAGCTTGTTTTTTGCTCAGCGTTTGAGGTCATTCCAATGCTTTGAGCAATCATTAGCTGTGCGCTTCACAAATCCCAAGGAACCAATGTGGTCCATGATGCACTGCCAGTGGGTCCTACGCTGAACAGGCGTAGTCTTGCACCCTGTCGTCACTAGCCTGTTGAGGCCATCTTCCAACACGGAGCCCACATGTGCATCTAGTTCCATATTATTGAAACTCTGCTTCCTTGACGTGCCGGAGGGGCGAGCCGTGTCTGAGGTCCCAGCCTGTTCCGCAAGAGCACGCTTCTTCCTCTTGAGAGGTGGTGCGGACCCTCAGTGGCTTACGCCGCTCCGGTCTGTAGGGACTGAAGCGCAAGTGGACTGGGCACTGGAAGCAGGCAATGGCACAATGACCAAAGGTCTCGCTGCAGGCATTGGCTGCTGGGTGCTGTTGCCAGGACCAAGCGGCACAACTGCCTTGGTGTGAGGAGCTGGGACCAACACTGTCCCGACTGGGTGACTCAGAGCCGGGGTGGTGTCAGCTGCAACTGTCCCTGCAGCCTCTTCACACTGGCTACTCGGGGCATCATATGACATTGCTGCCCCAGATCCACGTGGCCTGGCGACAGCAACTTTCACCGCCACACGTGGCTTAGACTTCATGACACGGAAGTCAGCCTGTGAGTCATCACGTGCCTGTTACGTGACCAATCCAGGCCGGGCTAGTAGGGCCTGAGATGGGATGGTGCCAGCTACATCTCCCTTACCCACTGTGGGGGGGCATAGGTGTACCTGAATGGTCATGGAAACACTGCCACCTTGGCCGCCCTGGCCACCCTGCTCATCCTGGCCACATCCCCTACCGCAGATGCCTCTTGGAGGTCGGCCAACTTGGCCTCCCTTACCACTTGGTCTCATCCCAACCATGGCACTGATGTTCTTGTGCGAATGGGAGGTGCAGAAAACAATTGTCCTGGGCAATTGTGGTGAAGGGACCAGGGTATTAGATGGAATAGGTACCCCTCTGCTCCTGCAAGGCTGTCTGTGAACCCTGGGGAAAAATGAGGGGTCACACAATGCTCAGGCACCCCAAAAACAAAACAAACATGCATGCGACCCCCTGGTAGCCCATGTGCATGGAATGAAGGACCTGCAGTATGCTGTGGCACCCATAAACACAAAAAATGCGTACGCATGGAACACGCAGGCTACAATAACCTCTGAATGGGTACGCGACACACGGGTTCAACCACAGTGGAAAAATACTTGTGCAACTCGCTGTCAGCCTGAAAAATGTACACAAAAAACATGCGCACACCCACCAAAACAAGAAGTGAGCTCTGCCGCAGTAAACAAGGAGTACGTACTGCAACCGTTATGAAGTAATGACGTGTCAACCCGCAAGAATCACACGCTCGCTCTCCACAAAAAGCACGTACAGGAAAATGGCATCCTACGTGGACCTTTAACCCGTGCGCATAGCAACGCCTATGCGTACCACATCACTTACATGCTAAGGGCCTTTCCTCGAATTACACACACATGTGCTGATTTTTCACGTGGCGAGTCACTCTGCATCAAGCCGGCCACGCGGCAACACACGGAAGACCCCGCTCCTGCCCAGAAGGCCATTTACCTGCCCCTGGAAGCCCCGAGCAGCCTCCTACTAGCCATCTGCTGCTGCCAGACTGCCTGCTGCCAACGTGCCCTGCAATTACGTGCCTGCACATCAGCCATCAATAGGGGTCCAGTTGCTTAAAGCACCCCTACTGAAACAGAAGACTCCCGACTGGTGTTCCTTCTAACCACAGCCCAGCCCCAGTACCACTACAAAATCCTTGCAACGGCCACATGCGCGCTAACAACACGTATTCATGGAACCGAAAAGGGGAAAACCGCGCGCCACAAAACAGGCGCTAAACCAGAAACATGTACGGCAGGCGAAAGCAGGTGTAAGCACCCCCGCGCAGCATACAATTGCACGCAAACAACAAACAAGCTCATACAGATACGATGAATGTACCGTTCCTCGCAGCAGTGGTCGTGGGACACCTCAGGAGGAGGAGGATAGCCAGGTCCCGCATTTATTACCCAGGACCAGCCTTTTTGGGATGCCTGATGACCAGGTCTATGGCAGGTATAGGTTTCCACCCCATATCACCCTTGACCTGGTCTCTGAGTGGGAGGATGGCCTCACATCAACCACCCTGTGCTCCCTTGGAAAAGGTGCTGAATGTACTGCATTTCATGGCCACTGGGTCATTTCAGCTGATATCTGCCATACTTCGGGGCGTCTGACAGCCCACGCAGTCACGCTGCCTACACCAGGTGTTGGCAATCACGACTGCATGCCACTCAGTCCGCAGGCACATATACATGCCCAGAACACCCGCAGAAAGGCAGGCCGTGGTCCAGGACTTTTACGGGGTGGCACACTTCCCCAACATGCTTGGTGCCATTGATTGCTCCCATGTGGTTCTATGTCCACCTAGGGCCACTGAGCACATCTATTGCAACTGCAAGCACTGGCATTCCACGAACGTGCAGGTGGTATGTGATGCCAAGAGAATAATCACCTCTGTGTATGCAAACTATCCAGGGTCCACCCATGATAGTTTCATATTCAGAATGTCACCCCTAAACCGGGACCTGCAAGCTGCGAGGCATGGCGACACATGGTTCATTGGTGAGTACAAATGACTGTGCACATGCATGGATGTCACACACACAGAATTGAAGAAATCCAACTAATCACAACCATTATGACCTCTCCAGGGGACAGTGCCTACCCTTTGAACACCAACATGATGATGCCAATACAGAACCCGACCACACCACCCGAGGTAAGATACAACGCAGCACACATTGCAACCTTGGGCATAGTAGAGCGCATATTCAGAGTCTTGAAGTCATGTTTCCGCTCCCTTGACCGCTCTGGTGGCAGCTACTATATGTACCCCCAGTAGTGTGCAGGATCATTGTGGCAGCATGTTTCCTGCACAACATTGCAACCCAGTGGGACGTACCGGTGGACATGGTGGTGCCCCCACAACCCCAATCACATGCACGTACCCCGCACATGGGAGGGGAAAGGGCACGTGGGGAGGCAGCCAGTACCCAGCTTGTGGCTACATTTTTCACCTAAAATCTCACCCCTGCAGAGTGCATACAGGCCTGGCACATACCAGGTAACAATCAATGATGAGAAAGGGACAGTGAACTGTCACAACCTTATCAACCTGAGAATCTGTCCCTGGAAGTGCTACAATGTGTGCATCCCTAGCTACTTAAAGAAACCCAATGCCGTATAACCAAAAGACACACATTCATGCTGAATAATCCACTTCCCCCTTGCAAATCAGCACAGCCAAATACTGGTATGTCACCTAACCCCTCCCAAAGGCCATGGCACCAGCCCAACACATCATGCCATGGCATGCAATATGAAAACAACCAAATCAATGTACAACACATGACACAACTGTCACAAAGTGCACCGTCAGAAATGGAAACAGGCCACAGAAAATTGCATGGATGTTGAGAAAAAAAAAAAAACCTCCATGGGCTCATGGCCTGCACGGCTAGCCAATCATGGAAGAACTGCTGTCGCTGTCGTCTCCCTCTGGTGGAATATGAGAAGGTGTGCGTGGTACGGGAGGCAGACCACGCAAAGCCCTGGCATGCTCCTCCATGGCAGCAAGCATGCGGGTATGAAAGGATTTGTTCTGCAGGATGACGGTCCAGAGGTCCCCATGCAGCACCTCACGTGTAGCACGGAGTTCTGCCTGCAAGGTCTCACGTGATGCATGGACCTCCTCACGGGTTGCCTTCAGCTCAGCTGAAATGTTGCGTGTTAGCTGCTCCAGCTGCTGTTCTGACCGTCTACTCTGGGCCATCTCAAGTGCACCTAGAGTAGCTCTGAGGGAGGTGTTAGATTCCCTCAGGGCATCCCTGTGGGCCTGGGCCTCTGCAGATATGGCTTTGCGCAGAGACCCCAGTTCAGCCCGTTGGTCCCTGTTGGTGATAACATGTCCTGCCTGTGTGAGAGGCATGTGGACCGCGTTGCCTGCTGCTGGATCTCCACCTTCCTTTTGCGGGGGGGGCGAATAGAAGTATCCACCCTATCCACAGCCTGAGCCATCATCTCACATGATGCCCCTTGTTGTTGTGCAATTGCATACATGGAGTTCTCCCACACAGTATTGCCCGGTGGCGCACGGCCACTGCGTTGCTGTACACGACACCTGTCGGCCCAAAGGTGATGTGCACCTTGCGGTGCTGGCGCTGCCTGAGGCTGCAGGACTGCCTTCCTCCTTTGATCTGCTGCCCCAGGAACAGGAGCAAATAGTGTGGAGTGTGACCCTGCATCCGTAACCGCCACAGGCGGAGATTCCAACACTGAAAGGGCCATTGAGGGGTCTACCCCCAGTGCAGGTGCGTTGGACAGAACAGCATCCCTGCCAGAAACACTCACCTGCAATAGGATATTTGTGTCAATGTCTGATTCAGCACCTGAGCCATAGAGATCCTCAGAGGTGACCCAGAGACACCCGTGGACAGGATGGTCTGTAGCAGCAATGGATTCTCATGCGGCACCACCCCACGTCCTCCAGTGGTGCTTGGTTGGGGCTCTGAGTACTCCTGCCCCTGCGACATCTCTCCCTCCTTCACAGCATCTGGTGCCTCATCACCTGCACAAAATGAAAGGAGAAGTTGTGAAGACACACATGAACAGCATAGCTGACACACAAAGGAATCACAATTTACCCATCCAATACATTAATCAGACATGTCACACATGACACAAACTCAGCCATGCATGCAGTGGCAATGAAGTGGAAGGGGACCCTGAAAGCAGACACTGATGACTCCAAAATGGAAAAGCAACACATGTGCTGCATGGTGCATAGCACCTGCATCACACATAAGGCTGTGAGTGGCATGGACCATTCACAAACATGACACATGCCAGCACACAGATGGCACATAGCATAGCCATGGCAGAAACTGACAAGGACACCCACATGGGACTTAATCACTACTGTCCCCCATCCATGTAAACGCATATCATCAAACAGAAAATGCAAAAGAGTGGACAAAACACACATGTGTGACACTTTGCAACAACGCCAGTGTGTTCAAATACAGTGATGGGAGGCACATGGATACATCAATGATAGATCACTTTGACATGACACAAGTGAATTGTCATGTTGAAGGTTCAAACAGGGCTCAGAAGTGAGTGGGTGCAGTACATGTGTAGGTGCACAGCAGTCAATCAGGCTGATTGATGGAATTTTTTGCGTGCAAAGCGCACATTTTTGTGCCTTTCTGGCCGAAAATCCCTGTCTGAAGTATGGTGATTTTGGGGCAGAAAGGAATGCAAATCTGTGTTTTTCAAGCAAATGATTCCATGAATCAGGCAGAATAAAGAGAAAAACTGCAATAACAATGTTGTCGCATGATGGCTGTTTAAGGGAAAGCGCAGTCATCATGTGCAAAGTGTTTGCAGTGGTCAGTAGGGATAGAGTGAACCCCAAACCCAAGGGTGGGGGATGGCTTGGAGGAACTTCATGGGTCACATATGGCAGTTATGACTACACAGCCTGACCTGGCACTCAATCACAACACATCACCCAAGCAATATACACATGGTCTGGATGGGTCACATATGGCAGTTATGACTACACAGCCTGACCTGGCACTCGATCACAACACATCACCCAAGCAACATACACATGGTCTGGACACACATGTATGGGCACTTACCGGACATTGTCTCAGGATCGGGTCGGTCTCCCACGCCTTGGATCTGATCCTCTGCAATGAACCCTCCAGCGATTGCCTCATGTTCTGTGAGTTCATCCTCCTCTGGTGTTGACCCACTGCCAGTCACCAGAGTAGAGGCGTAATTACAAGCCAGCTTGTTTTTTGCTCAGCGTTTGAGGTCATTCCAATGCGTTGAGTAATCATTAGCTGTGCGCTTCACAAATCCCAAGGAACCAATGTGGTCCATGATGCACTGCCAGTGGGTCCTACTCTGAACAGGCGTAGTCTTGCACCCTGTCGTCACTAGCCTGTTGAGGCCATCTTCCAACACGGAGCCCACATGTGCATCTAGTTCCACATTATTGAAACTCTGCTTCTTTGACGTGCCGGAGGGGCGAGCCGTGTCTGGGGTCCCAGCCTGTTCCGCAAGAGCACGCTTCTTCCTCTTGAGAGGTGGTGCGGACCCTCAGTGGCTTACGCCGCTCCGGTCTATAGGGACTGAAGGGCAAGTGGACTGGGCACTGGAAGCAGGCAATGGCACAATGACCAAAGGTCTCACTGCAGGCATTGGCTGCTGGGTGCTGTTGCCAGGACCAAGCGGCACAACTGCCTTGGTGTGAGGAGCTGGGACCAACACTGTCCCGACTGGGTGACTCAGAGCCGGGGTGGTGTCAGCTGCAACTGTCCCTGCAGCCTCTTCACACTGGCTACTCGGGGCATCAGATGACATTGCTGCCCCAGATCCACGTGGCCTGGCGACAGCAACTTTCACCGCCACACGTGGCTTAGACTTCATGACACGGAAGTCAGCCTGTGAGTCATCACGTGCCTGTTCCGTGACCAATCCAGGCCGGTCTAGTAGGGCCTGAGCTGGGATGGTGCCAGCTACATCTCCCTGACCCACTGTGGGGGGGGCATAGGTGTACCTGAATGGTCATGGAAACACTGCCACCTTGGCCACCCTGGCCACCCTGCTCATCCTGGCCACATCCCCTACCGCGGATGCCTCTTGGAGGTCGGCCACCTTGGCCTCCCTTACCACTTGGTCTCATCCCAACCATGGCACTGATGTTCTTGTGCGAATGGGAGGTGCAGAAAACAATTGTCCTGGGCAATTGTGGTGAAGGAACCAGGGTATTAGATGGAATAGGTACCCCTCTGCTCCTGCAAGGCTGTCTGTGACCCCTGGGGAAAAATGAGGGGTCACACAATGTTCAGGCACCCCAAAAACAAAACAAACATGCATGCGACCCCCCTGGTAGCCCACGTGCATGGAATGAAGGACCCGCAGTATGCTGTGGCACCCATAAACACAAAAAATGCGTACGCATGGAACACGCAGGCTACAATAACCTCTGAATGGGTACACGACACACAGGGTCAACCACAGTGGAAAAATACTTGTGCAACTCGCTGTCAGCCTGGAAAATGTACAGAAAAAACATGCACACACCCACCAAAACAAGAAGTGAGCTCTGCCGCAGTAAACAAGGAGTACGCACTGCAACCGTTATGAAGTAATCACGTGTCAACCCGCAAGAATCACACGCTCGCTCTCCACAAAAAGCACGTATTGGAAAATGGTATCCTACGCGGACCTTTAACCCGTGCGCATAGCAACGCCTATGCGTACCACATCACTTACGTGCTAAGGGCCTTTCCTCGAATTACACACACATGTGCTGATTTTTCACGTGGCGAGTCACTCTGCATCAAGCCGGCCACGCGGCAACACACGGAAGACCCCGCTCCTGCCCAGAAGGCCATTTACCTGCCCCTGGAAGCCCCGAGCAGCCTCCTACGAGCCATCTGCTGCTGCCAGACTGCCTGCTGCCAACGTGCCCTGCAATTACGTGCCTGCACATCAGCCATCAATAGGGGTCCAGTTGCTTAAAGCATCCCTACTGAAACAGAAGACTCCCGACTGGTGTTCCTTCTATCCACAGCCCAGCCCCAGGACCCAGTTACCCACCCACACCTCAGGGTTTGCCATGTCAGGCCAAACACCATCTGGGACCAGAGGCAACCCCCTGGCAGGGAGGCAGATGGCTGCCAGCTTCACTGCTAAAGAAGTTGGCATCCTGGTGGATGAAGTCCTGGGGCATTGTGATCGCTCTTCGAACAAGCATGCGCCAACAAGGGTGGATGGGAGAGGATCTGGTTGGACATCGTGGGTGTCATCAACGCGAGGGGTGGAACCCCGCGACTCTAAACACGTCCATAAGCGCTGGGAGGACTTCAAGTCCAGGACCCTCAGGAAGGCCCAGCGCCTATTGGACGCAGTGGATGCAGTGGGGCGCCGGGTCCGGTTTACCACTGACCAGATGAGGGTCCTTGAGTGCTTTCACCCATCGCTTCACTTCCAGGTCCTCGAGAGGCAGACCCGTCCGGAATCGAGCGGTAAGTGTCCATGCATTCTAAATCGACACAGTGCATGTTGAGGTGTGGCAGGAGTGTGCAGCTTGGACATATGTCTGACATGGCCCATGTATGGATGTGTATGTGCATGGACATGGCTGTGCTGCATGTGAGTCCCGTCATGTGTGGTGCACATCAATGGTGTATGTGTAACGATGCATGATGTACAACTGCATGTGAAGATGCACACATGTTTGCATGCCTGTGTATGTACTCAGCCATGTTTGGGGTGTGACACATGGATGCTCACCTCACCTTCATGTACGTGCACAGTCTACATGTGTGTGTGTCTGTTTGGTTTGTGTGTGACTGTGAGACGCCATGGATGCATGTGACATGGACATCTAGGTACTCGATTGGCAGATGTGACATAGTTGACGATGATTCCACTGACAGTGTTAGGGAGAATTATCATACATGGCTAATTTCCCTTACCTAGTGAGTCCCTCAGCAGCTTTGCTGGATTTTTAGGATTTATTTATTTCACCTGGTAAGAGTGTGAGCCCTTTTTCTCACTCTTACATGTGTTTTGCTGTGTCTGTTTAACATTTTTGTGTTCATAGACTGTGGAGCCTCACCTACTTCACAGGCATCATCTTTTTACTGTGTGTTACACAGCACCCTCAGTGCAGTGACACAGTGTTGTCTTTTAGACTTCCCAACTCAGAATCCATTTTCTGGGGCTGACTACTGTCCCCCAGAAAATGTAAAGTTGCCATTAACTCTACTAGTCTCTTTTAAATCCACAGACCCAGTGCACACCACCTTACATGGAGTGCTGGAAAGGGTTACTACTTATTCCTTTTTGACTGTCTCTCTTAGAGCATTGTTTTGCTCTCTTTCCATTAAGACTTGGCTGGTGGCAGTGGTAACTACCCTATTTTTCTTACCGCGGTTATCTTAAATAACCATGGTATTGTGTTAGGCTATCTTGGTAGCCTCAAATTTAAACCTGTTTGACCATATTGTTTTTAATATTGTTCCGGCTGAGTTTAGTCACCATTTCTTTTTGGAAAAGTCTTTCTCGTGTTCGTCTCTACGTGCCAAACCAGGTTTGGTTCCTTTGTTCACTGTCTTTTTGCGGGCTTCTGCACAGAAGCCCTCCTTTAGGCGCCTGAAAGTCTGGGTAGGCAGGATGTGAGGGAGGGGTTTTAGGACCCCTGCCATGGGTTCCCTTGGTAACCCAGGTCGCACTCCTGTTTGATTGGCTGGGTGACTGTCCCCACCAGGACAGCTACCCTGCTGTGTGATTCACCCAAACTCCAAGCCAGGACCCCCTCTTCTGGTTCTTCTTGTTGAATTTGCTGTACAGAGCTACAGTGGGCCGGATAGCCAGGAAGGTCGGACCCTGCTTGGGTTTTAAGGAACACACCTTTTATTTGTTGCTTTGCTCTGCTGCTGGTTTCTTCCCTGGGTAGTGCAGGACCATCCAGTCTTCCTACTTCGTGTCAGTCTGACAGTCGCTTCAGGAACCTTGAGCCTGCTGGAACTACCAGGAACGTCCGCCGCAGCTACAGCTTCTTCTCCATTTAAGGTACTGTTCAACATCCAGTTGTTCATTTCGTCCAGCCGCGTGGAAAGGTGTGAAACCTTTCGCCAATCCGAGGGCTTGTCCTTCTCTACTCTTTAAACTAACTTTTCTGCTGACCACCTTCGTTGTGAACTCTTGGCAAAGACTTAACCGCGAACTACCCTGAGCTTTGTGATCTTGAGCAAAAGACTTTTGTCCTATTGACTTTGGCCCTAAGCCTATTTGACTTGATTCTATCACTGTAGTCCCTCTTTCTAGATTGCCCTGCTTACTTACTTGTTGGTACTGTTCCATTTCTACATAATTTTGTCTTTCCCTCCCTTTTTAAATAACAGAGTGCCATTTTGCTCCCACTTCATTTTGTGAGCTTAAGTTGTCTGGAAACTATTGGAAGAGGTGTGGTGTATTAAGAGTGTGATTTTTAAACTGCTTTACTTTAGTGAAATGTTATACAACTGAAGAGTAAATAAATGTATATTCTTTACTTGAAAACCTTGAGTCAGTGTTTGTTTGAATCATAGTGATTGCTGTCCTTTGTGTAACTATTTGATACTGCTCACTTACTCTTGAGATAAGTCTGGCTGCTCAGCCATTGCCACCACTTTACTGTGTAGTAAAGGCTTGTACCAAAGGTGAATTTGTGCTGCCACTTGTAGTCCTAATTGTGTGCAGTGTTCCCAAAGGGTACTGCATATAATTCTGCCTAACAGACAGGAGGTAGAGATGGCCAGATGCATGTCTGTCTGTTGGCGTGCGTGCATGTGAGTGGCATGCTCCATGATGCTTGTTACATCAAGCCACCCTTAGGATGTACATGCATTTCCATGTGAATGGATGCAGATGCCTGTTGCACATTCCCTTCTTGTCTGTTCATGTGTGTGGGTTAAATTGACCTGAGTGATGGGGAGTGGATGCCTCTGTGATGTTTGACACTGCCACTCATGTGCAATAGTTATGTGTCTAGCAGACCATTGTACAGTGTCCTGATGACTGTGTTCTGTCTCTCCCTGTCCGCAGCGTCGACTGATGAAGAGGGCGAAGATGGAGCTGTGGAGCAGAGCGGCAGGGCTGCCACCGCCAGCCGGAGACGCAAGTCTCTTCCCCACTCCCAGGTAATAATATCTTCTGGGAGTGAGGGGACTGGTGCTGCGTCCATGGCCGCAGAAGGGGCAGGTGAGCCCCCACAGGGGAATAGTACGAAAGATGGTACAGAGTCATCCAGGTTGGTGGGGGGTGTGGTTGAGGAGAAGGCCATATCGGACCCACGCATGCATGGGGCCTGTAGAGGTTGGTTCCACTGGTGCAAGTGGTGCAGTCCAGGGGCAGGAGGCAGCAGGTGGGGGATGTGTCTACGTCAACTGACCTTCCTCTACCTGCGGAAGAGGCAATCCGTGACAGGGTTGAGCCTGTCCTAGTCGGTGTCACGTTGCGCAAACGGGTGATTCGGGATGATGTACGTGGTTCCAGGCAGGACCATGCACATCATTTCGGGCACCTGTGTGGCCACGTTGACTTGCTAGGACAGGTTGTTGGCACAGGTTTCCTCCATGTGCTGGACGCTCTTGCGACCCCCTCCTCATCTGCACACCCTATGCACCAGTCGTCCTCCGTGCCGTCTTCCCACCCATGTCTCACCTGGGCACCCTGTGGACCTGCCCCATCCACCGCGGTCAGGCTGGTGGAGAGCACATTGCTGTCACAGTTGGGAGTCGGAGGACCAGCAGAGGTGGTGACCCCAGCAACTGGACCCCAGCCAGTGGAGGATGTGCAGGCACCATCAAATAGGGTACGTGCACCACGGCCCCGGGTGTTTCCATCTTCCTGGGGGCAGTCGTGGTATCAGATGAAGTTGGCAATGAGGCGGCGGCAGGCTTGACGTGGGAGGCATCAGGCCTCGGGCCATCTACATCACGGAGGCAGGCATTGGCCGATGGGCAGGAGGACTCTGGACTATGTGTGTCTTCCGTGTGGCGGTGGTTGGGCCAGCAGATAGATGCAGAGCGGCGACGGGGCGCAGAGGGCATGGCTCATGATGGTCAGGGCAGAGAACTCCATGCACCGGGCACTGAGGCAGGCATCATTCCTTGAGGAGACTCCCAGGGAGTTGGTGGAGACCATGGTGACGCCCCTGCGAGCCCTCGAGGACACTTCCCAGGCCCGCCTCTGGGACATCAACATGGAGTTTGATGATGCTCTGGCCAAAGACATTAACATCAAGAACTGAGCCGTAGGACTAGCCCCCCGCCATTGTATATAGTTAATTAGGCTTAGGTTTCCTTTCTTTTCATTTTTATTTTGGAGTTGATGGACTTTGCTCCACTTTTTGTACAAAGCTGTTTTTCTGTAGGTATTTTGGTAGGTTTCATTTGATTTTGGGATCATGGACCCTGAGAACTTTCATTGAATATAGTTGTGGAACTATGGACATTTTTATTTTCAGATTGTTCACACCGATGCTGGAATGTTTTTTTAGTCATTTACCCTTTGGATTAGGATTCTCATTTTTCAGGACATGGACCACTAGGATTTTTTTCATATTTTTTGATGACATATTTTTGGGAATTGCCATTTCAGTTCTATTCACTTTCATTTATCCTTGTCATTTTTGGTTTTCGTTTGTGAGATTTCTTTTAATGTAATACATTTTCATCTGTTCATATATTTCGGTTGTGTGCTCTTGTTGGTTTGGTGCATGTGTCAGTCGTCATTGCCTCAGTAATGTGACGGTGGTGTGTGGCCATGTTTGGCATGTCTTTGTGTGCATGCATGTATGCTTCTGTGCATGACATGCCATGGGCCCTGTACTGGGAAGTGGGGACAATGGATGGGTGTGAAGTTGTACTGTGGGGGGCAGTGTGGGGTGGCATTTGGGTGGACATTTGGTACATGCATGTATGTTGTGTCAATGTGTTGGTTGGGTGGACATGAGTCGGGGCCTGCTGGCAGGTTTCCGTCACTGGTGGGGGGTGGGGGACATGAGTCAGCTCCTGCTTGCAGGTTGTCGTCACTGGTGGGGAGTGGGGGGACATGAGTTGGGCCTGCTGGTAGGTTGCCGTCACTGGTGGGGGGAGGAGGTACATGAGTCGGGGCCTGCTGGCAGTTTGCCGTCACTGGTGGGGGATGAGGGGACATGAGTCAGGGCCTGCAGGCAGGTTGCGTCACTGGTGGGGTGTGGGGGGACATGAGTCGGCGCTTTCTGGCAGGTTGCCGTCACTGGTGGGGGACATCAGTAGGGGCCTGCTGGCAGGTTGCTGTCACTGGTGGAGGGTTGGGGGACATGAGGCGCCGCTTGCTGGCAGGTGCCCGTCACTGGTGGGGGGACATGAGCCAGGGCCTGCTGGCAGGTTGCCATCACTGGTTGGGTGGATATGAGTTGGGGCTCACAAGTGCATGGTGCCATGTGGGCTGCCTGTGGGGAATGGTCACGGGTGATGGGCTACCTGCGGGGCATGGTCATGGGTGTTGAGTGGTCCCCTGTGGTGTGTGCTGCCTTCGGGGAATGGTCAGGGGTAATGGGCTGCCTGTGGGGCATGGTCAGGGGTGATGGGCTGCCTGCAGGGCATGGTCATGGGTGTTGGGTGGTCCCCTGTTGTGTTGGCTGCCTGCGGGGCATGGTCAGGGGTGATGGGCTGCCTGCAGGGAATGGTCAAGGGTGATGGGCTACCTGCGGGGAATGGTCACGGGTGCTGGTTGCTCCCCTGTGGTGTGGGCTATCTGTGGGACATGGTCAGGGGTGATGGGCTGCCTGTGGGGCATGGTCACGGGTGTTGGGTGGTCACCTGTGATGTGGGCTGCCTGTGGGGCATGGTCAAGGGTGATGGGCTGCCTACCCCGTCCATGCCCCACAGACAGCCCATCACCCCTGACCATGCCCCTTAGCCCTTAGGCAGCCCACACCACATGGGACACCCCATCATCCCTGACCATGCCCCGCCGGCAACCCAAACCACGGGGACACCCCTACAAACCTGACCATGCCCCTATACAGTCTTCAGATCAATGTAAGTTTCACACAACCGCATAGCACCACTGATGTGTCTAGTAGAAGAATTAAGTAAAGAGACCCTAAATCTTTGTTCAAGCAGCAAAAGAATTAAAAACTGAACCATGATTCAGTGATGCCTTCACAAATCAGAGAGCAGTCATTATATACAATGTTCCCAACTTTTTGTACACAGCCCAGTTTCAGCGTCCCAAACCTAATCCTCATATATAATTACTTTGCTTACAGTGGCTGTATGTTATCCAGATATGGCTCAAAGATGGGCTCAATTTTTATTGCCCAATACTCACGGGAAAGCCCACTCTGTTTGACAATGAACAAAGATGCAGCTATTAACCATTTATATCGGGATTTTACCATATATCATGTAATACTATTAATAGTAAATGAGAAATTCCATAACTCTATTATTGCTAAGCTACACAGTGCACTCTTAATAGGCTTAAACCATGGAAGGGATGAAGGACCAGCCTGAGCCAGCACATCCAATATAGCTTCACAAAGGGCCTCATTACGCGGTAGGAGGTAACCATCGTGCTATTAGCGCCATGGCTACCCCTTACCGCATTCTGGGTCCGTGTTCCCGGAATAGGGACTTACCGGGTCATTCCGACCTTGGAGGACCCAGTAAGTCCCCATTCCGGGAACCATTCCCCATTCCTATTCGAGCCCCCATAGGGCTCAATGGGAATGGGGATGGAGCTAATAAAGGGCCCGCTATTAGCGGGCCCGTTATTAGCGGGCCCGTTATTAGCGGGCCCGTTATTAGCTCTGAAGTCCCTTAACGGGTCCTTTCCATAACGCCTAGTAAAACCAGGCATTGAGGAAGGGACCCGCTAAGGGACCTCGGAATAGGGTGGTAAGGGATTACCGGCACCGGTGCCCTTACCGGTGCTGGTAATCCCTTACCGCCCACCGCGTAATGAGGCCCAATATCTTATGAATGGCAATGATGGCCAAACCCTGACCCAAAACAATCTAAACCGAATTACCAATTCATGAGCTATTTCTGTCCAGCCCAACTCCAGCTTAAGCATCACATTTGGCGTACTCTTTGGTAACCCCAAAAGCCTTTTGAGAAAAAAGATTCTCGATGGTCGATTACTTATCACATCTCAGAAAACCCCATAGTTCGGCACTAAGGAAAGCAGCGAGTTTTGCTTTTGCACCATATATTTGTAATGTAGGTGTCACTGTTCCGTAGGCGTGTTCTCTCGCAAACGTACACACTACATTAATAGTTCTTTTCAGTGTAGATTCTGCACACTCAATCTGCATAGCCCAGGAGGAATCACTAGTAATTCTCAATCCCAAATGTTCGTAACCCAACACCTTTTCAAGCATCGTATCGCCAATTGCGATTGATATCCTAGATGGTTTCTACCATGGTGGAACAGAAACCATGTTTTTAACTTCATTTCGCTTAAATAAGACTGCAAATATATCAGCTAAATATCAAAATATATGGTGGGAGACTAGCATTAAACAAAGGGAAGAATAAGTAGGCGAAAGATAGATAAATAGCAACAATGGTGATTGTGCTGTCTAATAAAAGCTCAAATAGAAAATCAAGATTAGAGAAAGAGAGCAAAATATTTCATACTGTTAAAATGAAGTCCGTCCAGGATCACATGTGGTGCTCAAATTAATCTGCTCGAAACAGAGCGTGACATTCGTGTCTGAGGAATACAGAAGAATTGGGTGGCACACCAACAAAAGAGGTTCTGAAACAAGGGGTCTCTTGCTAAATGCAAAAAGCTCTGAGTGCTTGATCTTGTAGGCAAACAAAAAGACACGAAGGAACTGAGGTGTGAGGTATTGAGGATGGGTTTGGTAATGAGATGGGTGAGATAATTGAATGTGATGCAATTCTACAATGGTACTAGGACATCTGTGATATGGGATGTAAAATAGCTGTTCATCGTTATAATGAGAGGGAAGCTCAAAAAAAGGGAGACGTGGGTGTGGCAGAAAGTATCGAAAACCTTGCTAATCCCAGTAACAATATAAGGAAGGGATTTTCTGTTTATTTACCTATATTTAAATCAGAAAACAATGTCCTTTGGTGAGAGCCACCTTACTGAAAGTTACAAGATATCTAGAGCACTCTGATTGCTGGATGCATTACACTCTTTGAGAATGGTTAATTAGTATATTACATCAACCTGGGGCCAGATTACAGAAATTTTGCACAGGTACAAGCGCAAAGGTTCACGGTATCAGCACTAGGGCAAAAAAGTGCATGTTTGCACCAGGACACAATTTGCTCTAGTGCTTGTACAGACTGTTAATTAGCACTAGGGCAAACTTTGCCCTTGTGCAAAAATGCTAAATTGCACTTGTCATGGTGCAAAACAAGTTTTAAATCAACATTTTAAAAATGTGCATTAGTGCTAACGCAGTGCACTTGCAAAGCTGCAAAGTGTCTATAATCTGGTCCCTGATGGCAGAAGCGGGAAGCTGGTGTCATTACAAGGAGACAGCACAGTAATACACCGAAAATATAAAATGGAATGTACTTCATTTACAGTATGTATATCTATTGCAAGTGGGGACTAGGGAGCGATGATACCACCGTACCCTGACGGTAGGCCTTCCAAGGTGAGAAAATGCAAAGGCGGAAAAGTGAGAAAGTGGAGATCACTGTACTGATAGATGAGGTGGAGAGGATGCTTTCCAGATAGTCAGGGAGCATTATGTAGCACCTGGTTTCTGGCCCCAGCTATGGGCAAGGGCATGCATCTCGCTTACCCCAGGCCAGGAACTGCCCCCGAGTACCACCACCACAACCCACACGCCAGCTAAATAGGGAGGGGTGCTGCACCTGCTAAACAAAATCAATGTTAACAGGAGATGGGCTACGCCCTGAGTTCTTACCTTACTTCACTTGGACACAGATAGAGGATGGTGAAAATTGCCAATTTCTTTCTGCTGGATCATTGGTGGATTCCTGGTGACTTTCACCCAATCATCCAATTTCGCCCTCGGAGCAGAATTGTCCGCTTGGCACTTTTTCCTGGAAAATTTCGTTATTCAAAAATTGAATTTTGTGTGGGAAAGGGTTTGTTTCACCCGTTTAAATTTCGTTTTTCAACAACATTTTTATTTTTGGGGGTCTTTCTGGCGACACAAAAATGAAATATTGCTGAGGAACAAAATATTTCCCAGAAAAAAACATGCCAAAATTGCTGAACAAAGGTAAAATCGTCCACCGGTGGAATGGAATTGTTAGCGAATATCACAAATTCCATTTAGTCTGTGGGATTTTAGCCCACCACCTAGTACACCAAGGTGGATTTTTAGAGATCCCAGTGGGGACACTCTTTATAAATAAAAAAAATCTTTTAAATTAAACATTTCTCTATTTATAACAGCTAATTCCCCTTCTTAAGTTGCCCCCACGTGTGTTCTTTCTAAATAGGGAAATGCCCTGTCAGCCCACCATTCCTTGCACAGATGGGACTGACAACGTAATCCTCATGCCTAACACCTGGTACCACACATTGATACATGAGGCCAGAGTATGGCCTCTGTGGGAGGTCCCAAACCCTCTAAGTGGCTTCAGGCAGGCCCCACTTCTATCACTTACCTCACACCAGGATACACATCCTTCTAATCTGCAAACTTAATAATATAAACCTGCATCGGAGCTTGAGCCGAGGTTGAGCCAGTCTTCGGCAGTCTTTCTACCATGTTTACTGTCTACTGTGGGAGGACCCACTTATTCTCAACAAGCACCGCGGAGCGGTTAGCGGAGCTTGAGCCGAGGTTGAGCCAGTCTTTGGCAGTCCGCGGCAGGTCCTGGCCTCCCGGCCTCCCGAGGATGGAGCCCCTTGCATGCACAACTGTTGTGCTCGGAAACCCTGAAGCACCGTCTGAGCTTTCCTCAGAGACACGATTACTAAGGAGCAGCTACAAGCTCTCAGACCCCCCTGCACAAAAAACACCAAAACTGTAGCTTAAAAAAACCAAGGAGGCAAAGACCACTACTTCAATCGCCACTGTGAAAGCAACTTCAGCCAAGCCCAAAACAATATTATTTGACTTTGACTTTGAAAACCCGTTCGACAGCAATCGGCGGTCACCCTTCCTTTCCCCTCCCAACCCAAGCTTGGTGCCCTCCACACAGCCTTAGAAGTCAGCGAGCGGGAACGAGAACGGGATAGAAGACAGCACCGCGACCTGCCTGCCGATCAGCCCAGCCTGTCTTCACTTGGGAACGTCAACTCCCTCCACAGCGTGGGCGTGCTCGCCTCTACAGACCTGCAACAGTCACCTGTAAACCAGACCGCAGGCTTGCAGGGGACCCCGCAAGGGGACTCTGCACATCCATCGGTCCAGACACCAACGACCACAGTGACCCAAGCACAAATGCATGCCACAACGGATAAAACAACGCCAACAATTGAAGCACAGAACCATAAAGATCCTACCGCAGCACCTGAAATACCTCATAAAAAAAAAATCGTCAACAGCACACCTACGGAAAATCCACCAACACCCGACCGGAGATTCCCTAGCAATGAGAAAACAAACATTGAGGGCTGCTCTACCCCCAAAGAGCCCCTCCTATCTATTACAAACAACATCGCTTCTACCGACGCACGGCAACAAACCAGAGAACGCAAGGATTTGGTCTCCGAAGTGTTAGAACACTCAATTGTGGAAAAAGTTAATAAACAAGATGTTCATCCGAAAAAAATACCAAACACAAAAAGAAAATACAGAAAAAAAGATACTGGGAGGAAAACCCTACCCCGTCCACTTCTATCCTCAGTCCTCAAAGACTTTTTCAAGAAACAGTGCAAAAGGAAGCTGGACGAAGCCCACGAACTCTCGGACGTGGAAATCTTGGAGGCAATCCAAGATTTTACTCCATCGACCAAAACAAGAAAAACAATGGCTGACGTAAAAAAGCAACCCACGTTGCCAAGTCAAGAAATAACCGACCTTGACGTAACCAACGATATCCAATGTGAAACGGCTGCAATGGAAAAACCCAATGAAATTCTTGCAAGTACCATCAACGTGCCCACATCTGCACATCCTCCACCTAAATCAGTGCTAGGTGGGTCAGCTAATGCAACCTCCCATTCCTTAGGAATCCCAGAACAAGGGAACAACCTTGAGAATCCTACACCCCATCAAGACGATGGCGAAAGCGTGACACCATCAGCCTCCAACAACGAACTCTCTTCAAAAGAAAAACCTCCCAGGGGAATCAAATCTCCACCTCCTCAAGTACCTAGCCACCACCTTCCCCTCGGGGGTCCATCGATAAATCAACCTGTACTCGATCGCTTACTTTTGAAACCAGAAAACTTCGATCAGCCTAGGCAAACAGAGGACAGCTTTGCGATAACTGAGCCAGTGTCGCCATTGACACCCAGAGTACGATCTCCCCCAAGAAACAGGAGGCTAAGTGAAATAGCCTCCTCAAATTCTAAAGACTCACTGACAAAAGAATTTGACCTTGCCACCATCATGTCGGCTATAACAATATCCCTAGCTCCATTTGGGAAACTATATGAAAACCTCAACGACTCGTTAAAAGACAGCATGACTGTACAGCTATGATGCACACTAAACTGATCTTCGTGGAGGGATTCATCACCGCTCTCGACCAAAACAATAAGAAGCACAGAGACACCTGGGACCTGAAGCTGTCCATACTGGAAGAGAAACTAAAACTTCTTCAAACAACGAGTCACAAAAAACCCACCTTAGCTGACAAGGAAACTCAGACACTACCGCCACCTCAACCGAAGAAACTGGCCGCTTTGTTCGCAAAAGCTAATGACAAAAACCCTTCTCCACAAATCGCTGTGCCTAAACAAGTGCCGTCAACCGATTCATCCCAGAAACCTGTACCCCCAACGAAAAAACAACCTCTTCTGAAACTAACTACCTACTCCCAACAAGACTCTCCCAACAGGGGAGAAGTGATCTCACACGACCCTCTGCTTACCTCAAGGGGAGAAGCGATTTCACCCGATCTTCTGCTTCCCTCAAGCAAGAAAACCAAAAAAATCCTCACAGAAACTGCAGAAGATGTACAATGTACTGAAAAGTCCACAAACATCAAAACCAACCCCGCCATTTCCCCTAGGACTGTTGAAGACTTCATGACGCGAAGTCCTTTGATCGACCTAACACAACATTGGGATTCAATAGAAACCTTGGAACCGTACATGGACACTGCAGATAGCGCCAAACCTCAACTGCCAAATCCATCAAACAGTCCCAAAAAGACTAACAATAAACCTTCATCAACAAGCCTCCATTCAGAGCTTACAAATAGCACCTCAACATCAAAGGACATGAGCATCGAACAACTTTACCACAAACTGAAGACAACTCAATCGAATTCTTCGTCTGAGTACTCTCACACTAAAGAACAAAAAATGTCATCAGGACACCGACAAGACGAAGCCCTCAGAGCAAAAGTCATATCACCAAACAACACCCGTCTGTTTAAAATCGAACAAAAAGCAGCGGACGACCACTACATGGTCTTGAATAGAAGAACCGTCCTCAAGACCCTCAAACAAGTCGACACACTCCAAGCTCTAAAATCAGACGACTTCATCCTGATAGATCCCTACCATAGAAACAAGCAAGCAAAGGCCTACCTTCACATTAAAAACTCGGCACTTCGAGAAATTCCTCAAGATGCGTATGAGAATCTAGCTCAAATCGGCTTCATCTTGACTGAGATCCAGATGCCAAATCTCACCAAGAAACAGACAGAAAACCTTAAGAAATCACCAACCAAAAACTACAGATTCAAATCGCAAACAGAGGATTTATACAGATCGGCAAGAAGGAGTTATCTCCATCTCCACCCAGAAAACCAGATCGTAAATTCACAAGCTCAACGTGAAAACTAGCAAACAGATTTGACCAACTGAAACATGACTCATCTCATAACGACAGAATTGAACCAAGAAGAGAGCTTAGAAACTAAAAAAAGTACAGAAGGCCGCGCATGACCTCAATCTCCTCAAAAGAGCGCCAGCATGACCGTAGCTCCGTTAACGCCAGACCGGCGTGAAAGAAAAAAACAGATTGTAGACCCAACCGTTACCTGCAAAGAAACCATGCCTAAAAAGGGCACTTGGTCATGGATAAGGAACGCATTGACACCAGGCTTTAAAAGATAGCAACAAATACGAGGTGTCAATCACCCATCAAGCTCGCTACAACCTCCACACGAAGATCCCAGTAACCCAACTCTGTCAATAGCTTCATGTAACACCAGAGGACATATGCACCTAACTAAGATCGACAGTTACAATTTAGGAGCACATGACATTATATGCCTACAGGAAACATGGCTGGTGGACAAACCAGCTTTAGATGGATACACCTTAGAGACCTCGCCCACCCTTAAAGGCCCCTTAGGAAGACCGTCCTCTGGTCTACTGATTGCCATTCGGAACGGACTAAACATAACCATCACCAAGACAATAGCAGCCACTTACGGCTTCCTGGCTGTTCTCACGACACAAAATGATGAATTTACAGCTGAAAACCAACTTCCCCAGGAAGCCTTCGCCATAATTAACGTCTATTGGAACCCTCAAAAAGCATCCTCAGAAAACTTTTGTGACGTAGCTGCCAACATCATTGACGAGATCATGATCAAACACCAGACCTCGAACATTTTAATATGTGGAGACCTTAACGCCAATTGCATGAACTCTAACTCATCAATGACGAACTTGTCCGCACGTAGCTCGACGGAGGAAAGAGGAAAAACTTGGACAAAACTAATGAAGTCTAAAAATCTTCGAAATGCAGCGAATGTATGCAACACCCAAAATTTGATACCGACATGGGAGCGCGACCAGTCTTGAGCCACTCTTGACTACATTTTTGTGTCTGAAAAAGTCTACATGTCCATAAACTCGTTCGCAGTAATCAGAACCAAATCAAGCGACCACAACTTACTTAACCTAACTTGTAAGACCAGAGTACGTGACCAGCAATTCTATAACAACACAATCAAAATAAATCCCCAGTTAACCCGCCTGCGTATGACCACCAAAGACATCAAAAATCTGTCGGATAAATACAAAACCTTAACTTCAGACACTGATGCAAACAATCTAACTTTCAGGGAAAGCTACATCCCATTGCTCCTCACCTACAAAAAACCTTGGAAACAAGCCCACAATTCTTCATCTAATCATAATCACACATACAATCAGACCCTGGTAATCCGATGAGCCCACTTAAGGAAATTAAAAAAAGAAGCAGCGACCTTGAACACAACAACGTTATGGGAGTCCTACCATACTGAGCTGAGACTTTACAAACAATGGCCTCGAAACTCGAGAGGTGCTCTCTATCAAGCAGATGCAGAAAACATGCTCAAGGTACCAGCTAACAAAAAAACTCGAGAATTCCGGTCAGTTGTGAACAAAACAAACCACCATCCCAACGCACAAATGACAAACTCAGTCTCGGAAGACAGTTGGATCACCCACTTCTTGCAACTCTTCGAGGCCCCTATTTCCACCATGGATAAAACAAACCAACCTACTGATGGGACCTGGGTCGATCTGTCTGACAAAGAAGAAATAAAAAAAGTAATCTTAAAACTAAAAACGTCGAGAGAACCTGGACTGGACGGCCTAGCAAACTTTGATTTAAAGCAACATCCCGAGGCCTGGTCAGCGGTCCTGAGTATGATATTTAGAGACTGCAAAGAACGGAAGATACTCCCAAACTCATGGACCAAAGCAGTCATAGTTCCAATCTTCAAAAAAGGTACTAGGGAAGACCCCTCCAACTATCGCCCAATAGCATTGCTGGATGTTATCGGCAAGGTCTTCGCAACAATCCTCTTGACTTATTTCCAGAATTGGGCACGATCGTCACCGGCGGCGGACCCTCTCCAAACGGGATTCCAGAAAAAAGTACCGGTGCCAATACAATGATCCTGAACATCCTTAAAGAAAAAGTTCTCCAAGGTGCTCCACGAATTTTCCTCGCCTTCGTGGATTTATCTCAGGCTTTTGACAGAGTCGACAGGACAAACTGTGGAAGAAACTGAAGGAGTGGAACAGCCCAAAAGAAATTCTCGACCCCATCATCGCCCTCCACTCAAACACCAGTGTCTCTGTCCGATTGAACCAACAGGGACTACTTTCCAGCCATATTCCATCTCACTGCGGAGTAAAACAGGGGTGCCTATTGGCACCCGCACTCTTTATATCTTTTCTTGGTGACTTGAAGATCTCCCAAGACTCGACTAGATCTTTTCCACCGAAAGTCAGAGACACAAGGGTCACTAGACTTCTTTATACTGACTACCTGATCATACTGGATCATACACAGGTGGGCCTTCAACGCCAAATTGACAATCTGGCCATATACACCAAGGAAAACAACCTGGAGATCAACAAATCAAAAACAAAAATACTGATCCTCCAAAAACAAGGTAACAAAAGGAAAGACACCCCGCAGTGTTACTTAGATCATTCGAAAATTAAAATCGTTTCCACATTCAAATATTTGGGAGTTGAAATCGACAGCTCCAAGAGAGGAGTGACCATGCAGCAAGCCTTATGGACCAAGACAAAGAACCTAACCTCACAACTACGTGCAGTGGACAGAAAATTTGGTAAATACAGACTGCTTCCGGCTATCCAGTTCTACAAATCAAAAGTAATTCCAACATTAACTTACGGCATGGATGCAATACCTGCAATTCCATCTAGCCTGTGGACTAAACTGGAAGGCTATATCAGGAGAACAGTACTAGGCCTACCCAAATCCACAGCCGCAGCGGCAATAAGACGTGAACTTGGTCTTCTTTCCCTAGAGGCAGTGGTGGCCTAGAGTACTATCCAGCTCTTCAGGAAAATCCGGAATCCCGAAAGTCTAGAAATATACTGCATGATCGCCACGGAAATCGCCAACGGAAGCAACAAATGCCTAAACAACTGGGTTAACACACAAAAACGTATACTGCAAGAGATATCCTGTTCCGAAGACGAACTAATTCAAAATCCATTACGAATAAAAGCGAAAATGGAATGGCTAGACTGGATAAAAACAAGAGCTGTCCGACTAGGGAAGCCATCTCGGTGAGCTTTGCTGAGTGGCCACTTGCCGGGAGAGGGAAGCAGAGTGATGCATCGTGGAGGCACACCCTAGACATAACGATTAAATAGACCGCAGTGTGGGAAATGCGTGCTTGCTCCTGTGGTAGACAGCCATCCCTCTCTTACCGTGGGGTCAGCCATATTACAGCACCTTGCCCCGTGATCACAAAAGACAGTGCGGGGAGCCCTGGGCTACAGCACCCTTACACTACCTTATCTGCGCCTAATCTCTGACACGTCCTCCCAGTTTGGGAGTGAAACATTCTTAGGTGCAGCCCTTCACCAGGCGTAGAGAGCACACAAGCCTGATTGCAAGTGACTTGCAGTGTACTGCATAGCAGCGTAACTGGATCTTCACAATAGCGCTGGGTTACAAATGCTAGGGACACAACAGCAAACATTGCCAAAGAAATGAAGCGCCAAGACTAAATCCCATTTGGGAGAAAGGCTCGTCAAGGCTCTCTCAGTTCTAAAGATCTACGGAACACCATGCCGATGCAATGCTGGACAGAGATGCTGGATCAGCATTGACTCCTGCTCCCACTTCAGTGATAGATACAGAACAGCCACCTGTGTCTCTCCGCCCTGAGCTGAACATGGGCCTCAAACAGATGAAATCCGGTTATGACTCAGTCAACAACAAATTAGACAACCTTGTATTCAATGTTGACACAATGTAGTGAAGAATAGAGAAAGAAAGTGGTCACATAACCCAGGCGGAGAATCGTCTCAGTGCCCTGGAACACACTGTTATGACCCTGGACCGCACTTTCAAATCTCTACATTCTGGAGTAAAGGAGGTAGCACTCAAGGAAGTGGACTTGAAAGTGTGGTACCACTGAAGTAATGTCCAAGTGGTGGGCCTTTCGGAATCCTGCACATCTTTGGGGCTAAGACTGGCAGTCCAGAAAAAGTAGACACCCCTCGATCGTAAGGCAATGTATTTTGTTGGCCGAAGACCAACCGCCTCATGTGTTTAGTATTAGAAATATATATATTGACTGAAGTGCGGCCATTTTAAAGGTGCTTGAAATCGCCATTTTGTTTTCTCTAACATTGCTTTTTGCTTTCTGTTAAAACTGCTTTTCTGAAATATTATTCTGCTCCACTGGTGCATAACACAAGGCCGCGAGAGGCATGTTCAAACATTACGCAGGCACCCAAACAGAAATGCCCGGTCCCCTCCCTCGCATATCCTTGGAAGTAAGCAGCAAGGCATCCTAATCAGTCCACAGGTGCCAGTTAGTCTCGAAAACACAGTAGAAATGCTAGAAGCAAACATTAAATGACTTGAATTATGCTCTTCTTTGTGGCCCCCCTTTCCTGAGCCCTGTAGAGCCCTGGAGAGCAAGTTGACCCCCAGTACACAAATAGAAACTAGGCGATGGCAAGGCCTGGAATGTGTCTCTCCGCAGCACGCAGCTTGCTTGCAAGAACAGAAGCATTGTGTTCTTTTAAACAAAGACCTGTGTCTGTAGGCTCGCGAAAATTGCAAACTGTTGCTAAATGAATGTTCAAAGGTGTCATACTCGTCACCATTGTCAATCATTGTGCCCAAATCAAAGGAAATGTATTAGGGGCGGTATTGGTTGTGACACTACTGATTACAAGATGCTTGATTTGTATATATGTAACTGTTGTATGATTCTCCGTCTCTTGCGTCCCCCGGGGTTTGGAAACACACGACTATTTGCTTTGCAATAAACCCTAGATTTTGGGAATACAACCTCGTGTCTGCCGTATCAGTTTGTGTGTGGTGATTGTGCCTTGTTTCCATATGCGAGGGTACCTCAGGGGCCCCTTCAAGACCTCTAATGGAATCTTGCATCGTAAACATCCTTCAAGACCCTCCATTGTCATCACAATTTCTGGTTGAAAAGGGCGTATAGATTCCTTGCTCCTGTTCCCAAGCCCGGACAGAACCTGAGGCCAATGATCGCATGTGTACTTAATTACAGAGAGAGAGACATCGTCCTTCGAAGAGCAACAGAGTTTGGAGAACTCGGGTACCAAGTAGAAAGAATTTCATTTTATCCGGACTTCACAGTGGCTGCCTAAAAGACACAGTAATCCTTCCTGCTGGTGAAGCAAAGAATGTGGAAAAGGGGTATAAAATGTGCCATCCTTTTCCCCTCAAAACTCCAGGAGATTCATGGCAACAAACCTCTTTCCGACACTCTGCCTCTGACTTCAGTTGACGCAGACAAGTGTATTGCAGAATTATTTTAGTTGCAGGTCTTGCAGAATTGCTTGCCATGAATGTAACGTTTCAGCCCATGTTTTCTTGCAATGCTTATACAGGCTTTAGTTCCGGTGATGTACTCCATAGTCGCTGCTGCTACTCAGAGGGGAGGATCTGGTGGCCCCGGGCAGTAGCCCCCTGTTCAGGTTTTCGTGTGTTTGCCTTTTTGTGGGTTTTATTTTTTGGGATGGGTTTGGCAAGGTGACACTGCTAGTTTGGGGCAAGCAGTGAAGGTGGGAGGTGAGTTGCCTTTTGGGGTAAGCGGGATTGGTTGGGATGAAAGGAAATTAAACCACAGCCCTGATCTGCCCGTTAGCATGGTTGCTTCCATCGTAATATTCCATTTCCTTCACACATAGGACAATATGGAGGGAGGCTGAGGGATCGTGATTGCTCGAGAGGGGGCATATCTTTAATCAGCTGATATTATGGGTGTTAAAAACTGTGATTAATGCAAGGAAAGTCCAGGCATACTGTGGGCGTCAAGGTGCTAAAAGACTGCTACTACAAGAATCCAAGTTGAAAGGCGCGACTAATTTAACATTTACAAAATCTTGGGGTGCTTCTCGCTTTTGCACATCCTACTCAATGCATTCCACTGGTGTGATAACTCTGATCCACAAATCACTCCTATTCTGAGTTGATGCGACAGGAGAGTCAATTTGTGATAGTATCTGGAATGCTAGTAACCACAATGCTAACACTTATTAATGTATACACCCCCAATATTGAAGAGACACAATTCTTCTTGGTGCTTGTGGATTGATGCATCAACATGGGGACACACAAAATATATGGGCTGGCGTTTTCAACACAATCATGGATGTGGTTAGAGACATATCAAATACCAGGCAAAGAGAAATCACATTTGCTGTTCAGGAAAAATGCAGATGCATGACATTCATAGACATATGGTGTGCAATTAAGATAGGGGTGTCAGGAGTTTTCGCATTACTCATCCATTCATGATATGTACTCTAGAATTGACTTTCTGTATGCATCCCCTCACATGGTGCGGCCCACGTCTAGCTGCTTGCTGTTGCCCAGGACCTTTTCTGATAATTCCCCATTGAAATGGTTGCTGTCCCTCCACCAGCCTCCTCGGCACTTGAAATCTTGCTCGCTACTTGATGTGGTCTTCGAGGCAGAACTGAATAGAGAAATCTCCTTCTTTGAAATTAACACAGGGTCGGTACCTTTAGTGGCTACTATCTGCATTGGCCTGGAAGGTGGGATACCTAAAGCTCTGTTGTGAACTAAGGTCTGTAGACGGACAAACATCGCTTGGAAAGTGAACTGGCGAACATGAACAACAAAACTCTTCCAGACCCCTTAAAAGTTAAACTAGATACTTTGGGGCAGCCGCGGATAGAGAGGTAAAATTCTTCTCTAAACGTGCCATGGCCCGCAAGTATGGGGAGAATGAGAAATCGTGTCATGCCCTGTCCTGGCTAATTAAAGGGCAGAGGGACAATCGGGACAACACTGCTATCAGGAATGAGACAGAGCAAGAAGTCACATAGGCAAAGGAAAAACATCATGTTTTTTATCAGAACTATGCATAAGAACACTGACTTGACATCGCCTTGCGAAATACAAGAACACTTGGAGGGCTATTGCCCAGGAGGCTGATTCTGCAGGACATTGCTGTCATTAATGCTCTGATAACGATTCTTGAAATCCCTGAAGCTGCAGCAAAGGCTCCAGGGGACGACGGCGTTACCACCAAATTTTACAAGGAATTTACAGCGGTATTAGCTCCACACCTGTTTAACGTCTTGGAGGAAGCACTGTGATTAGGCCACCCCCCCTTATCGATAAATGAGGCATGCATTATTATTCTCTTGAAACCTGAAAAGGACCTCAAACCTGCACTTTCTATAATCCAATATCTTTGATGAATTTAGATACCAGCATTTTTGGACACTGACAAGGCATTTGATTCTTTGTCGTGGCAATTCCTTTTCGAGGTATGCTTGTATGTTTAAGATACACAGAGTCAATTGCAAAAGTCTGTGCTTTGGGGGAATGTTCTTCCAGTTTTACACTGCATAGAGGGACACACCAGGATTGCATTCTGTCATTAGTATTATTTGCAATAGCCACTGAACCCCTCGCCATCTGAATTTGTACACGCCACGCTAATAGAGGCCTACCAATAGGGGGCAATAGAGAGATTATTTCCCTGAATGCAGATGATACTCTACTTTACCTAAATAACCCAGAGACCAATTGTGAAGCATTCTAACCCGGCGTCACACACCGGATCAGGACTCTTGCCCTTAGCCTAGGATGTAGCGCTCAATTAGAATACTTTTCTTTATTTTCTACGAATTCGAATTGAGCCGATAGCCAACCCGTCTCACACCCCCTTTTACAAATACCGCGGGTCACAATGGACCATAAACCAGGCCGGTTGGTGGGAATACAATATTTATTTATTTTAATTTCAAAGAAAATCACACCATTTTTCTATGAGGCAGCAATCACCAATGGGTTGATAAGTACAATGAAAACCACTGAAATACGCTTGGGTAACAAGAACATATCCAAAGCACAAATGAATTGGAAAACATTTTCAATTAGGATCGATAGCACTCAAGTTAAGGTTTCCCCCTGCAATGTTCCCTCAACCCACAATTGCTCAAATTCTAGTCAGCGATATGAGGCAGCAAACAGAATCAAAATCCGACCTTCCCTCACAAAATAAGAGGCACAAATGTAAACCCTTTGCAATGGCCTAAAATGACACTCAGATTTTAACAAATAATTAATTATATGTGTAATTAAATAATGATGTACATATGTTTTATCACAGTCTTAGGGATGTTATATCACTAGCAACTAGAAGGTATGGTATCACAAAAGGCATGCAGTTCACAAAGCAGGTTGAAAGTGAGAACACAGTGCAGTCAAATCACACATGGAAAGTTGCATTTTTCTCTTTTTCAGCTTTAAATGTCTAAAACGGGTGAAAAACACAGAATAGGAATGCGGGTTTTAGGCTGGGTGATAGATGCAAATCACAGGGACAATATAGAAGTTAAAGAATGATTATAGCTGGAGAATTGAATGATATTTTCAAGGTGGAATGAAGTTTGATTTTAGGAAAATAGAGCAGTTAAAAAGAGAAAACCAGTTTTAAAAAATAAAGGCAAGTTTTGCTTAAACTAAATTATGTACACTATATTGTTAAAGAAAGACACGGTACGTTCCAAGATTGATTTGCAACGTCAACCTTTTCATCCCATGTTCAGCCTTATGTGGGAATTAATTTGATTATTCCAAATTGGCTAAGGACTTATGATCTATGCAAGACAAAAATGAAGAGAAAAGTGGAGCTAACGCTTGGAGATCAAGGACAAGAGGCACAGAGAATTCTAACAGTTTTAAACAAGGAATCAGGGTATGGATGGGATTACTTACAGAGTAGAACAAAGAAAAAGTATGAAAATGGGGTAGATTATGTGTGGCTATGGGATGGGGAAATACTCACAATCAGCACTGGAGTTTGGGGATTTGGGCAGCCACCGGATTCTGGACTCAAAAACTCACAGGAAGGCGCCTCTCCTAACAGCAAACAACTGGACAAGTCTGGTCCCTGGATGCTCCCCAAGGTACCACAGATTTCCCCCTTTGCTATTGGGATTTTAGTGGAATTTCTGGATCAATGGCCTTGCTGGGATAAGATCAGCTATGCTTTGGTCTTGCTGGGATAGGATCAGCTATGCGTTGGCCTTGCAGTAGAGTCTGGAATCTTGCAAAGGTGGACCTGGAATGTCAGGATACACAGGAAATTCAGGAGAGAGCGTGTGTCTAGAGTTCTGTCAGCTTCTCTTATTTATAAGGCATGGTAACATCATAGGATTATACGATGGGGCAGGTTTAGGCTGGGCATGCCTCTAACAACTGGATTGGTCAGGGATGATGGTTTCCGCCTTGCCGTCAGCCGGTTGGGTTTCAGGGGCATGATGTCAGATTTATGATGTGTGCTTTACAATGCATCGGATCATCCCAGAGTTACTTTTTCTAGAATCAGTCTTTAACATAAATTACACATTTGTACAGTTGTGGCACTTTAACAAATTACATAGGCAGATTACGTATTTCACGCATAACATTTCAGTCCAATTCTCACATTTGTAGGACTTTGTTTCATCCGTCTAATAGATTTTCGTGGTTTTTCAATGAAACTACTTTACCTAAAATTCTATAACTTTATACATGTGTATATATATATATATATATTCATAAGGCATTTGAATATTGAATTTCAAAGTGGCATCATATACATTTTCCTCAGAATGTACAATTCTCTGCCATTTCTGTCCACAATACACCAGTGAAGGCTAACACGTCTTGCTTAAAAGCCACAAAAATGACACTTAAACTGTACAACGTTTACATTTCTGCGCTGTCCAGCTACAGAATTAGCAGTCTTAAATGTGTATTCATCAAATAGTATTTTGAGACAGATGGGGCTGCCTTTGTCCTCCAAATATAGTCATGTCTTTCCAGGCTACAACCAACTGTCAGTTCAGCCCAGGGCGGCCATGGGTTTTCCCAGTTTGTTTGAATGTTTATTGTCACTCCCCCCACTTCACACATAGGTGTCCCAGATCTATTGTCTCAAGCTGAAGCCCAGACTGATGTCTGACGAGCATGTGATATTTCTTTCTCTTGGTCCTTTCAAAGTTTTCAGAGGTAGCAATTAACATGCATGTGCCCCTGAAATGTATGGTGGTTCCTTTTGGGGGAAGGTTTCAGTTTAGCCAGCAGAAAAAACTGTTCTGGAGCTCCCACAGTCCAGCCACTGCATTTAATTCTTTATTTTATTTTATTTTGTTCTGAATCAGAGGCAAGCCTATTAAAATAAAACATCCCATATATGTTTCCCAGCAAAACCCCCTTTAAATTGCTCAGCCAATTAAGGGCCTTCATTCAACATTACACTTTTAAAACAGGAATTCTTCCTTATTTGCCAAAGCACATTTAACCCATGGTGAAGTCTGCTGGGCTGACAATTTCAAAAGGTTTTCTCTTCCTTCTGACTTCCTAACATTGTTTTGCCCTAGTTAGTTTCACTTTTACAGCAATCTGTTCAAGACACATGTCCACTGAAATTGACGTATGCACTTAGAGCTAGGGTTTCTTTTGAAGCAGTGATATTTGACTTTTTGTAGCCCAAAAGTCTAGCTTTTTCCATGCAGCTGAAAGTAAAGCTTCTTTTGATTTCCTGGATATGGTCTGACACAGCTTGCCATTCAGGAATAATGCTCTCTCCTGCTGGGGCACAATCTGAATATGGATGGGCATGGCAGGGCCCCACTAATAAAAGAAATGTAGGACAAATGAAAAGAGCATCAGAGTGGCCTCATTTTAAATGTAAAAATGTTCCCATTTTCATTGGGAAACTTTGGGCTAGCAGCAAAGCAGCGCAGCTTTTCACTTTGCTCTTTTAGTACACAAGAACACACCCTGGCAGCCTTTCTCATGTGCTCCCTGTTACAACTTGCCCAATGGTGTTTGGTAAAACAGTGCAGCCATCCTTTTGTAGCTGCAAAACGCAGTTTTGATGCGGGGCAGGGGTACTCAAAGAAGCCAGCGCAGCCATTTTGCTGGCTCTGCTGAAGTGCAGCTTGGTTATGGATGGGAATTCTGCTGAGTGGGTCAATGTATCCCACACAATCTTGCAACCTTCACCCACAAAATAGTATAATACAGAGCCTACTCTGGTCTATGCTTAGATTTTTTTTTGATCTTTCCTTTCCAGGTCCCCGGGGAAATCCTCCTTGGTCTCAGAATGGGCGGAACCAGTATAAATCTAGTGAATAAATAAGAACCAGTTACTACATGTTCCCACTGACTGCATTCCCGGAGGTTTCACAGCAGTGGGACACACTCATTGCAAACATAACAGTACTTTAGACAATAAAGACCAACAATCACTCACAAGACACAGATAACTACTGGTGTTAATAGAATTTTGGCGGATCACTCTCATATTGACATTGTAGAAAAATACTCCCTGTTAAATAATTATACCTATAACCTACCTGTTCTTTTCTGGTTCGTCTTGTTCTTGTTCTTATTCTCCAGATATCACCTCTATTTGATTTTCTCTTGGCCTCTCAATTTACTGCAAAGTGTGCCTAGAGTGACAACTTTTTAACTGTTTAATATGGACCCATTTCTCTTCTGTCAGCTCTCCTTTGGGGATGCAGATTCTATAGGCGACAGGTGAGATTTTATCTACAATTTCAAAAAGACCATGCCAGCTAGGTAAAAATGTCCGCTCCTTGGTCTGGTTCCTTTGGAAATTGTACAAGTAGACCCTGTCTCCTACTTGGTGTTCCTTTTTGGTGGTTTTCAAATCATATTGAGTCTTCATCCCCTCTGCTGATTTTTCCAGATTCCTCTGAGTGTAGGCAAAAGCATGTTCAAGGTGTTTTCTTAGATTCTCAACATACTCATGTGTTGTGGAGCTGTTTATCAGTGTCTGCTCTTGTGCTCTATAGAGCAGATGCTGGGGTAGCACCATCCTTCGCCAAGTCATTAGCTCAAATGGAGACATCTTGGTTGCAGAAGAAGGTGTAGATCTGATGGCCATCAGGTCAAGCGGTAATCGGATGTCCCAACTTGGCCCAGAATTTGCCACAAACTTTTTTAGAATGCTCACAATGGTCTTATTGTACCTCTCAACTCCCCCACTAGTGGACAGCGGTATCTAATATGAAGTTTCCTTTTTACCCCAAGTACCTCCCACATCTTTGTCGTCACTTCGCTGGTGAAGTGACTACCTCGGTGTGACTCAATCCTTTGGGCTAGGCCAAACGCGTGCAGATGTGGTTGATCATCAGGGCAGCTGCTGTTTCTGCCTTGCAATTTGGGGCAGTGAGACATTCCACCCATTTGGTAAACAAGCATGTTACTGTTAACATGTACTTTCTCCCCCTAGAGGAGCGAATCAGAGGCTCGATGAAATCTACTTGTAAATCTGACCAAGGAAGTGTCATCCACATCTTCTGGAGGGGAGCTCGGTGTGTGAGCTGAAATTGTGCACACACAAGACACCCCTTCAAGTATTAGATCAAGGTCCTGCCCCATGTGTGGCCAGTATGGAACCTCCCGCAAGATTTCTAAAGTAGTGTGAAACCCCTGATGACTGACTGTGGCCGCGTCATGGGCGTGACTTAGCATCAGTCTTCTGAATGAGGTAGGGACCACCCACTGGTCACTACCAGATATGGATCTCCTTATCAACAAACCATCTTGGATTCGGACCATTTTGGACACTTCATCAACACTCTCAGGTCCTCTTTCCCAATTTTATCGGTATCCGCCAGCAGAAAGTTCTCAGGGTCCTCAATGTGTTGATAAAATGTACCAATAATTGCTTCCCCCTTTTTGTGCTGTGATTAAATCAGCATCCGGTGTCTCCTTTCTCCACTGGGCAGTTGAGAGTTCAGTGAGCATTTGTCTGGGACCAAGTGACAGCAGTGACCTGGATTTCCCCCAACAGGGACTCCATATCAAGGAGATGCCCCTGGATGGCTCTGGTTTTGGCCAGCTGATCAGCTAGGTTGTTTCCAGTTAGGTCTGGAATAACCCTTGATCTTATTTCAAAAGATGGTCATCCCACTAGAGGTGACCAGATCATCAATATTTTGTATTAGCTTGCCATGTTTGAGTGGTTTGTTATTAGCACACAGCATGCCTCTGGCTTTCCAATTTACCAGGGGCTCCACAAACCCTTTACGGACATGATTTGAATCAGTAATTATGACCAGCTCGTGGAGTTTGTGTTGGACGGCAGTGAGGATGGCCTGATGAACTGCCATCAACTCTGCCACCTGAATACTACGGAGACTGATTTTATACCCAGCAGAGAGTTCCGGGGAATCCTTCACCCAGGCATTCCCAATGCCGGCCACAAGTTCCTTTTCCCTGTTGTTGTCAACATGGTAGGAGCACCAGTCCACATAAACTGTGGGAATTCCCTGGCACTTGTCTTCTTCATAGACTTTGTGTGGGGAATTCAGCTACGCCTCCATGTTGTCCTGGATTTTAAGACTTTCATCCTCGAGACAGTTTTCTCTGGCACAATCATGCAAGTCAGCCAGACCTTGCACGAGGGGACTCTTCTTTGTTTGGCCATGTCTGACCTCCACAGGAAAGCCTTGCATTGACAGAATTCAGGAAGCAATCCTGGAATTACTCACATTTCTGGCCCAGATTCTATCACTTTGGAGGTATTGCAAAGGCTGATGTGGAATCTCCACTATGATGTGTTCCCCCTGGATGAACGGGCGGTAATTATTCAATGCCCACACCGTTGCCAGGAGTGCCTTCTCACAATCATTGTATTTTTCCTCCACAGAAGATAAAGTCTTGCTTGCATAGGAAATGACTTTATTGACCTTGTCATGCTTTTGATATGATACTGCTGTCAAGCATGTATTTGAGAGCCCTGTCTCCAAGAAGAACTCCTTGTTTTTCACAGGGTAACCTAGACAAGGTGCTTGTGAGAGAATTCTATGGAGTTGCTTTACTGCCTCTGATTATTCTGGACCCCACTTCCACTTGACCCCCCCTTCAACAGATGGATCAGGGGTCTTGTGATCTCTGCGTAATCCTCAATGAACTTGCTACTGTAATTAGTCAGTCCAAGGAGGCTTCTTAGCTCACGCAGTGTTGTGGGGTCTTTCAGTTTCAGGAGTGCTTCCACCTTCTTCTCCTGGGGACAGAGACCCTCAGGAGTTACTTCATGTCCCAAGAAGTTGACACAGGTCCTGCACCACTGTGTCTTTTGGAATTACAGTTTTGCTCCGGCAACCCTCAACTGGGTCAGAACATAACGGATTTCCGCTATGTGTTCCTCCACAGTTGTGCTTTTTATCAAGACATCATCCACATAGGCCAGGTTACCCCTTTCACCCAAGTCAGGCATGGCCTTGTGTAGGAAGATGTTGAATTAGTTGCCGGAGTTGATGTATCCGAAGGGAGTCTGGGTCCACGTGTATTGCTGCACCCCGAAGGTAAAGGCCAGCTTGTATTGGTCCTCCCTACTGACAGGCACGGTCCAGTACCTATTTGTCAGGTCAATGGCAGTGTATAGCTTTGGCCCATGGATCTGGGCCAGCCTCTGGTCAATGTAGGGGAGAGGACATCGGGACATGTGAACTTGTTTATTTAGCCCCCTAAGGTGTGCACAGAGTCTCCATTGGCCATTTGGTTTTAAAATCCCTAGCACTGGATTATTAAAAGTTCTGTGGGCTGGACAAATTATCCCACGGGACTCAAGGTTTTTGATGATTTCTGTCAGGGACTCCATGGATGCGAGAAGCAAGTGATATTGCTTCACACACACTTGAGTCATTCCAGGATCTGTGGGAATTGTTATAGTATGGATCTCAGTGCGACCACAGTTGTACTAGTCCACAGCAAATATATCTTGAAAATCTAAGAGCACCTGCTTCAACTTTTGCTTTTCCTCCGGAGTCTCACAGGCATCAGCTAGGTTAACCCGCTCTTCAACCATTTGCCTGAAAGCTGGAAAGACTTCAGTTTTGCTATCTCAGCGGCCTCCTCCAATTGAGTGGAGAGGTCTCTGGTAATGGTATTGACCTGGACAGAGGGTTTCAGGTAGGAGAGGCAGTCATTGTGGACCTGGAATATCACCTCATCCTGCCTGATATCACAAGTCACCTCCTCCTCCCCGTAAGGGCAGGAACAGTACTCCAGGAAATTCCCCCCTTGCTGGATGAAGATTCTGTCTGATGGTAGGTCATTGTCACCGTCATTGTCGAAACAGTCCTTGAGGATTGGTCCGATCAGTTCATTTCCTAAATCCATGGAAAAATATTGGTCATCAACTGCCATTCCAATAATGGTGCCTGTGTCCAGAGTGGTACTCCTGAGGTCGCTGTTATCCATCAATATTGGACTGGTGTTGTGTTCTACATTGACTAATGGTGTTGGGTTTAACCCCAACCCCTGCTGTTGGAGATGGGCATTGAGGTGTACATATGCGTCAGGATTTAGCAGTTTCTGTCATCTTTTAATTTTTAATTCAAGTGGGAATAGTTGTGTCTGTCCTGGGATGGTGACCTCCTCTCCAATTTGAACTTCAACCACCTACAGCAGCAATTGGGCTGACCGAAATGCTTTTTCTGAATCATCAAAGCCTAAGGATTGCCCCCTAGGTCCAAATTAATGGCAAACCGATTGAGAATGTCACTGCCTACATAGAATGAAGCAGGGACATCTCGCACGATCCAACAATTATGTTGCATGCTTTTGTTACCTACAGCAATTTTGAGCATACACCTGCTAGGCAGGAGATGTTTGGAATTGGGAGTTTCCAGGCCCATTTCCCACTTATCGAATAATTTCAATGTGGGAATGGCTGGATCTTTTGGGAGCTGTCTGAACATGGTTTCGCTGATGAAGCTCTTTCTGTTGTTCATGCACACTCTGGCGAGAACTTGCTCCTTCCCCTCATTTAACTGAATAGGGAGGAACAACTGTTCTCTAATTTTCTGAATGTCAGCTAAACTCTGAGCTAGTTTCTGATCACTTTTGACTATAGAATTGGGATTTTTAGATTATGAATCAGTATAAAATTTCAAAGTATTTCCTTCCAGTGTGGAATGCCACTTAAAACTGGAAGGAAGGTTGATTTTCAGGAATGGAGGGGAGTTCCCATCACCAGTTTGTTGTCCTACAGAAATTACGGTCACGTCAGGTATTTGATTGTTCTGGAAATTAAACTCAATATGATCAGCTTTTTTGTTCAACCATGTGGCATGTGCCATTTAAAGTAACATGGTTGACACTCTGTTTTATATTTATTGGCCGGTTAGTATTAGTCCAGAGTACCTTGTTCACAAAGTCTATTAGGGGGGACACCTGCACAGGATGTCATTCCCTAGTAGACAGGGTGTTCCCTCTAGAGTCACGACTATGACTGGGTGTTTCACATTATGTCGCCCAATTTTTATTTCCAAATCCGCAGTCCCCTCGACAGGAATTTAATTCCCGTCGAAATTCTGGAGTTGTCCAGGAAGAGGGGTGAGAAGGATCTGGTATCTCGCCCCCCTTCCTGAATGTAGCTGTTCAAAGGCCCTTTTTGACACAAGAGTGGCTTGGGATCGGGGGCATACAATCTCCCCTGCTTCTCCTCAAGAGGAAAATGTAATAAGCATTTTGGGCAAACTGGGTGGTCCATTTCTTTATTTTGGACTCTGACACAGTGGCATTTTGGACTATTTTCTGTGTCAGAGTCTGGGGATCAGTAATAAAAATATGACATCCTGAAATAGGTGGGGATTTTGGAATCCCCTGTTTCCCCAATTCTGTGCTGCCCCCTTTTACCTGGAGGCAGTCACTAGGACCAGTTTGTGGGGAGGATTCCTCCTTTACTAGGTTACTCTCAGATTGGCATTTCTGGGATTCAGGGATGGGTGACTCTGGATCAGTCCCCACACCCACCCAGTCTTCATTCGGATCTCTCAGGACTACTTTTCTTTGGGAGGATTTCCCCCGTCCCTGAAGGAGAAGATTGTTTTCCCAGAATCCTATAAGGATTCTTCCCCTTCAAATTGGAGGACACTAACTTCCTCCACAAAATGGGCCTTTTTGAGGTCTTTATTTCTCCTACCCACCCTCTGTTCCCTAGGTTGCAGATTTTCAGGGACAGGAAACTTTAGTTCCCATTCTCGGGTGTCCAGGGGCTTTTCACGGGTGAGGAAGGAAGCTTCCTTTGGGGCTTTAAACCTCCTTTGCCCCCGTGCCTCCTCCTCGGTAACCGGTGAATTGTCGGGGGTTCTCTCCCTGTCATTGTTCTGGGTTGCCAGACCTTGGGTTTGCGGGGTTTAGAGCCGCAATGTTCATCTGAGGGTTCTGCTGAGCCCTCAACATGCGACCCAGCTCCTGTGTGAGGTTCTGGACCTGGTGCACCAGTTGGGACACCTGTTCCGGCTGGTACGGAGGTCTTTGTTCGTATCTAGGGGGTTCACGGGACGGGTAACTATCCCTTCTCCTAGGGTACCCTGGGAACTGGGGATTTTGGTAACCCTCCACCATTGGCCTCCCCTCTCCTGGATTGGGTTGTCTGGGATCCTGAAACCAGGGAAAGAAAGGAGGGTTGTCCTGCAGGTTGGGATTTTGAGGATACCGGGGAAAGAAATTTAACCCAGGATTTGGGGGATTTTCCTGGGGGAGTACTTATCTAGTGGCACCCCTCTTGTCTGGGGGAGTCCATACATACCCCTTGATAGGTTGGTTGACCTTGTATCTGGGACTTACATAATCAGGAGAGTTAGGGGTCCCATTGGTGGGATTACCTCCCTGACTGCCCCCTGTTTCTGATTGGCCAGAAGGCCTTCTTGGCCTCTGATTTTGCTGGTTTTGTGTAGGTTCATTTTTAGGCCCCCCCCATTTCTAGTTCTAAAATGGGGGCAACCTTCACCTCCGCCACTTTAGCAGCAGCAGCGGTGTTGGCTGGTTTGTGATTTGCAGTTTGGTTTAAATTTTCGGCAGGTTTTTGGACTTAAATGTGGGTTGCCTGCTCTATTACCCAGTCCAGAGATCTTTTATCATGGTAATCCCTCACCAGCTGGATCATGATATATTTTGGGAGCGCATGAAAGTAGGTAGTGATAAACTCTCTACTATCCGTGTAACACCCTTGTAGTGGTTTGTGCAAAGGCGCGTTTTAGTTCCTGCACAAATTCTCGTGGGGTCTGATCTTCTCCACATTGCAGATCATAGGCCGCTTTACGAGCCTCTTGGGGGTTTCTATGGGTGGAAAAGTGTTTCAAGATGGCCACCCTGTAGGTGGACCATCTTGAATGTTTTTGGTCTTGCAGTCCAGCAAAGAAGCTGGAGTACTCTGGAGAGAATGTCCATTTAGCACACTCTATGCAGTTCTGGTTGTTTTTAAGGTGAAACTTGTCCATTATTTGTTCATAGAGCTCCAAATGTACACAGACAGACAGAATATTTAGTGTTTTTGTGGTACGGGGTTATGAAACTCCTAATGGCCTAAATCTGCCTAATGGGGTCTTTTGCCATATCTCTCTTTAGTCTATTTGCCTTCTTCGGCCGCGTCACCGGAGTCCACTCACCCTCAGACTGAGAGGCGCTACCGCTTGAGGACTCCACATGATCTTCTGGGCGCTCCCTGATTCTGTGAGCTTGGCGCTCCCAGAATGGTGGGGCCTAGTTTCATCTCCTCTGTGGCGCACAGGAGAGTAGTCTTCTGACTCCTCCCTGCTTCCAGGGTTGGCAGAGGATTCCCCCCCACACTGCCTTGATTGGGTGGAGGTCTTCAGAATGCTCTTTTTGGACCTTGTTACATTCTTTTTTTCTACAAATTAAACCAACCGGTCCCTTTGAAGGTAGTACTTCTGCAGATCTAATGCTCTGACTTTCTCCTCATAGGAGACTTCCTTTTCAGAGCGATCAGCCTTAATATCTTTGCATCGATACAGGGACGCCCGTCCATCAATTTCTGGAGGGTGCTGACCTGTCAGATCCATCATACTAAACCTATTTAATTATGCACGCCTCATGGTTCTGGCTCATGTGAACCAGTAGATATGAAGTCAGCAATGTCCTAAGTTTTAAATGGGTTTGAGTCCCTTAGTATAGATGTCATCATACTATGATCAGGGGTTACCCTGCCCCTCTCTACCCGTTTGGGGTCCCTCCAGTTTGGATTAAATCTAGCACCCTCTTTCTCCAATCTCACTAGTTTCTCCTTCTCAGCCCCTACCTCTTAATAATAGGCAAAGATCTGGGCCTTTTACTCAGCTATCAATGACCCGCTCTTGAGCTACCACCTGCTGGTGGAGCCCCTCTTTCTCCTCACAGAGGACCTCATTGTCTCTCTGCGCTACCTGTATGGTTTGGGAGCAATGAGACCATTTCTGTTGCAGGAGGTGAACCTCCTTTTTCTGCACATTATGGCCTCCATGGCCTGCTCTAACTCGAGTTCCATCTGTCTCCTGTGTGTCCCATTATTTTATCACATTCTTCTTTTGTGCTGAAGTTCTGACTCCCTTCTCTCCAGATTAGTTTTTAAATTGCTCATATACTGGTATAGGGCCTCTTTCTCCCGATACAGAGCTCCTCTTTGTTCAGCCAGGTCATCTCTTTGTTGTGCTATGGCACCTAATTTATGGCGCTCTTCATCAAATTCTGATTGAGAGTGGAGGTCTCTCATAATTAATTTATTATTTTCCTCTTCCAATTTTTTTTATCTTGCAGCATAGTTATTTGTCCTGAGCAGGCCCTTTTATATGTTAATTGTTGACTCAGCTTTTGTTGACTCTCTTCCAGAGAGTCAACATTTTCCCTACACTCCTCTTCCAATGCATCTAATTTGGCCTCTTGGTCTGTGTTATTTTGATGTTGTAGAGCCAAGTCATCTTTTAACTGTTTGATATAGTTTCCAGATTCTCCCTCAGAATCTTGGCTCTTTTGCAATTTTTGTTCCACAAATTTTTAGTTCAGTCTGAATTTTATTTACTAGTTCAGATTGATTTTGCATAAGAGTTGTATTTTCTTCATGCTTTTCCTGCATCAATCCCATATGGAGGTACATGTAGGCCGTGATTCTGACAATTTTAATCTGCTCCTCTTTAATTTTCGGGGTCATGTACAACTCATTCAAAACTTGTAATAGGCCAAAATCCTACCACATGTCCATGTTGCGTTGACCTGTAGCACCATTTCTTCTAGCCAGACTTTTTCATCTTGTTCTGGCCATTCCCCCCTGACAAATAATGTGTGCGTAAGGTGCTTGCTAGCTACATTGATCTCTACTGTGGCCATTTTGAAGAGTGTTCTTTCTTTATTAATTTACTTATGCAAGGGTAGTCTATATTCTGTTGCTTTTTGTCTAGTTTTTGGGGTTGATTTACCTTTAATTTTATGCACAAGCCCGGTACTTAGGATTTTTGTTTGGGGGAGGCGCTTCTGCAGCGTAACACAGTGTTCCACCCACACAGAGTGTCAATACCTTGAAGGTTAGGCTGCTGTGTTAAGCTGCCACGGGTGAATAAACAAACCCAAAACCCGGCTACAAGCCCCCAATTTGTGAAGGATTCTAACCGGGCATCACACAACGGAACAGGATTCTTGCCCTAAGCCTAGGATGTAGCACTCAATTAGAATACTTTCTCTTTATTTTCTACGAATTCGAATTGAGCCGATACCCAAACCATCTCACACCCCCTTTTACAAATACCCCGGGTCACAATGGACCATGAACCAGGCCGTTTGGTGGGAATACAATATTTATTTATTTTAATTTCAAAGAAAATCACACAATATTTATATGGAGCAGCAATCACCAATGGGGTGATAAGTACAATGAAAACCACTGAAATACGCTTGGGTAACCTTCTCGAAGAACATATCCAAAGCACAAATGAATTGAAGCACTTTTTTCAATTAGGATAGATAGCACCCACATTAAGGTTTCCCCCTGCAATGTTCCCTCAACCCACAATTACTCGAGTTCTGAGTTCTGAGTGGATAGAAAGGAACAGATTTTAAACCCTTTGCAATGGCCTAAAATGACACTCGGATTTTAACAAATAATGAATTATATGTGTAATTAAATAATGATGTACATATGTTTTATCACAGTCTTAGGGATTTTATATCACTAGCAACTATAAGGTAAGGTATCACAAAAGGCATACAGTTCACAAAGCAGGTTGAAAGTGAGAACACAGTGCAGTCAAATCACACATGGAAAGTTGCATTTTTCTCTTTTTCAGCTTTAAATGTCAAGAATGTGTTTTTTTTTTTAAAACAGGTGAAAAACATAGAAACGAAATGCAGTTTTTAGGCTGGGTGATAGATGCACATCACAGGGACATTTTAGAAGTGAAAGAATGACCATAGCTGGAGAATTTAATGAGATTTTCAAGGTGGAATGAAGTTCAATTTTGGGAAAATAGAGCAGTTAAAAAGAGAAAATCGTTTTAAAAAGGAAAGGCAAGTTTTACTTAAACTAAATTATCTAGACTATATTGTTAAAGAAAGACACAGTACGTTCCAAGATTAATTTGCGAAGTCAACCTTTTCACCCCGCGTTCAGCTTTATGTGGGAATTAATTTGATTATTCCAAATATGGCTAAGGACTTATGATCTATGCAAG
Source organism: Ambystoma mexicanum (assembly GCF_040938575.1). Classification (NCBI taxonomy): domain Eukaryota; kingdom Metazoa; phylum Chordata; class Amphibia; order Caudata; family Ambystomatidae; genus Ambystoma; species Ambystoma mexicanum. The sequence continues at coordinate 337,976,053 of NC_090922.1, forward strand.
ACAAATATGAAGAGAAAAGTGGTGCTAACGCTTGGAGATCAAGGACAAGAGGCAAAGAAAATTCTAACAGTTTTAAACAAGGAATCAGGGTATGGATAGGATTACTTACAGAGTAGAACAAAGAAAAAGTATCAAGATGGGGTACACTATGGGCCTCATTACGAGTAGGGCGGTAAGGGATAGCGGGCACCGTTAAGGAGACCGGTGCCGGTAGCGCCATGACTACCTCCAACCTCAGAATGAGGCCCAATGTGTGGCAATGGGATAGGGAAATACTCACAATCAGCACTGGAGTTTGGGGATTTGGGCAGCCAACCGGATTCTGGACTCAAAAGCTCTGGTCACAGGAAGGCGGCTCTCCTAACAGAAAACAGCTGGGCAAGTCTGACCACTGGATGATGGCAAGGATACAGCGGGCATGCAGGGAGTGGGCAAAAAGCCGGTCTGGTCACAGGATGCTCCCCAAGATACCACAGCTTTTCCCCTTTGCTATTGAGATTTTAGTGGAATTTCTGGATCAATGGCCTTTTTGGGATAGGAACTGCTACGCTTTGGCCTTGCTGGGATAGGATCAGCTATGCTTTGGCCTTGCAGTAGAGTCTGGAATATTGCAAAGGTGGATCTGGAATGTCAGGATACGCAGGTGCTGGAAATTCAAGCGAGAGAGGGTGTCTACAGTTCTGTCAGCCTCTCTTAGTTATAAGGCATGGTGACATCATAGGATTATACAATGGAGCAGGTTTAGGCTGGGCATGCCTCTAACAACTGGATTGGTCAGGGGTGATTGTTACCGCCCTGCTGTCAGCCGGTTGGGTTTCAGGGGCATGATGTCAGATTTATGATGTGTGCTTTACAATGCATAGGATCATCACACAGTTACTTTTGCTAAAATCAGTCTTTAACATAAATTACACATTTGTACAGTTGTGGCACTTTAACAAATTACATAGGCAGATTATGTATTTCACGCAGAACATTTCAGTCCAATTCTCACATTTGCAGGACTTTGTTTCTTCTGTCTAATAGTTTTTTGCAGTTTGTCAATGAAACTACTTTACCTAAAATTCTATAACTTTATACATGTGTATATATAGCATTATGCATGTGAGTATTGAATTTCAAAGTGGCATCATATACACTTTCCTCAGAATGTCCAATCCTCTGCCATTTCTGTCCACAATACGTCAGTGAAGGCTAACACGTCTTGCTTAAAAGCCACACAAATTACACTTAAACTGTACAACTTTTACATTTCTGCACTGTCTGGTTACATAATTAACAGTCTTAAAAAGTATCCATCAAATAGTATTTTGAGACAGATGGGGCTGCCCTTGTCCTCCAAATATAGTGATGTCTTTCCAGGCTACCACCAACTGTCAGTTCAGCCCAGGGTGGCCATGGGTTTTCCCAGTTTGATTGAATGTTTATTGTCACTTGCCCCACTTCAAACATAGGTGCCCCAGATCTATTGTCTCAAGCTGAAGCCCAGACAGATCTCTGAAGAGTGTGTGATATTTATTTCTCTTGGTCCATTCAAAGTTTTCAAAGGTAGGATTTAACATGCATGTGCCCCAGACATGTATGGTGGCTCCTTTTGTGGGAAGTCCTCAGTATAGCCAGCAGAAAAACATGTTCTGGAGCATCCACAGTCCAGCCACTGCATTTAATTCTTTATTTTATTTTATGTTGTTCTGAATCAGAAGCAAGCCTATTAAAATAAAACATCCCATATATGTTTCCCAGCAAAAACCCCTTTACATTGCTAGGCCAAGACAAGGCCTTCTTTCAACATCAAACTTTTAAAACAGGCGTTCCTCCTTATTTGCAAAAGCGCATTTTAACCCATGGTGAAGTCTGCGGGGCTGACCATTTCAAAAGGTTTTCTCTTCCTTCTGACTTCCCAACGTTGTTTTGTCCTAGTTAGTTTCACTTATACAGCAATCTGTTCAAGACACATGTCCACTGAAATTGACATATGCCCTTATAGCTAGGGTTTCTTTTGAAGCAGTGATTTTTGACATTTTGAAGCCCAAAAGTCAAGCGTTTTTCTGTGCAGCTGATAGTAAAGCTTCTGTTGATTTCCTGGATCTGGTCTGACACAGCCTGCCATTCAGGAATAATGCTCTCTCCTGCTGGGGTACAATCTGAATATGGATGGGCATGGCAGGGCCTAACTGATAAAGCAGAGTAATGTAGAACAAATGAAAAGAGCATCAGTGCAGCATCATTTTAAATGTAAAATATTCCCCTTTTTACTGGGAAAGTTTGGGTTAGTTGCAAAGCAGTGCACCTTCTCACTTCGCTCCTTTAGTACGCACAAGAACACACCCTGGCAGCCTTTCTCGTGTGCTCCCTGTTCCAAATTGCCCAATGGTGTTTGGTAAAACAGTGCAGCCATCCTTTTGTAGCTGCAAAATGCAGTTTTGATGCGGGGCAGGGGTGCTCAAAGAAGCAAGCACAGCCATTTTGCTGGTTCTGCTGAAGTGCAGCTTGGTTATGGATGGGAATTCTGCTGAGTGGGTCAATGTATACCACACAATCTTACAACCTTCTCCCACAAAGTAGTATAATACAGAGCCTACTCTGGTCTATGCTTAAATTGGAAAAAAGACATAATATTCCAGCTGAACGAGAACGCTGCCAGACTGAAAGACATAGGAGACTATACATGAGAACAGGAGATAGTGAAATACCTAGGAATTTGAGTTAGAAGGGATCATTGTTTGCTGCTCACAGACAATCATTTTGAATTCCTGTCCTCCTTGTTTGCTAGAGTGGACAGATGGATCGCTCTTCCCCTATCCTTATACACAGAATATCCTAGCAAAAATCCTAATAATGGCCAAATTTGTGTACTATTTCCAAAACATCCCGGTGTGGTCCGGGAAATACATTTTTATCAAATTGCGCTGAATGCTAATGCATCTGGGATGGACCTATACGAATGCACAAGTTAACTGGAAAATACTGTTCCACTGATACAAACAGGGAGGGAGGGCAGCATCTGATAAGGACCTCTATTATTCTATTATTTGGCAGTGAAAGCACACATCTGATCACCTAGGCAATTTTTGCCCTGGTGTTTTTAATATGTCAAACTGCCCTTGTCATGGTGCAATCGTTTTCTAGTGTGTGGCACTGATTTAAAAAATAGGGCAAACATTGCCCTAGTGCTAATACCGTGCAACTTTGCACTTGCACCGGTGCAAAGTTTCTGTAATCTGGCCCCAGAGCCCTGGGATGTTTTGCAGCTTATCCAGTTGTGGCAAGAGCACTACCTGTTAGGAGGGAGACGACCCATGCTGGCAGCCAGTGATTCTCCATGGACAGTTTTTTGGCTCATCCTGCCAGGTTCCATATACTTGTAGATGAAGGGGCAGAAACTTCTTTGGAAATTCCACGGGCGAGTGGATGGAGAGATGAGCAGCCTGACAGGAGGAACTGGATAAGTACTGTTGCGTGTAAAAGTTAAAAGGAAAGGCTTGCAGTGCGCACACAGTTGTTTTGGTTTTCCCTCCACTATCTTGGAAGTGCCCAACCTTTTCAAATGGATGTGGGTGGGTTGCTTTCATGCATTTGTCTTTGCCTGGTCAAAAGCTTTGGACTGAAGAGTTGCATATCATGTTAATAATAATCTACACAATTGATCTCAGATGCAGTGATGTTGATAATGCTTGCATGTGCTCAGTTGGAAGAGTTTACAAAAGGATAAGCACCATGTAAACGGTCAGAATAGAATTTTAACAGTAATTTCTTGAGGATTTACAGCTCTTAGAATGATCTCCAGTAAGAATGTATAGGATGACATCAAAAAATCGAAATAGATGAAGAGTTTTAAAGTGCAGAGAATGAACTGTGCTCTAATGTTATCTGAATTGCTTTTGACTGACAGCATGGTAAATTCCTTTATTTGGAAAACCTTACAAGATGAGAGCTATCTGTTACCGTATGGACCTTTAGGACATGCAAATCCAACAAAAGACTTCAGTGAGTCATCTGAAGTTAGCATTAGCATTTTGGAGGAATTTCAGTTTCAGAGTCGCTACGTGTGACATGGACTTTTTGGAAATGTCAAACTTAATGAGAATACCTTTATTGTTATTTATATTGCGGCAATGATTTGTGTGAATGATATTGTCATTTAAAACATGTTGTCATGTTGCAGTGTTATTGGAGCCTTAACTGGCTGCTGTGGAAGTAATGTGCAATGCGATCAAAGTGATGTGCCGTGTGGATGTGTTATGCATATCACTTTACCTAATAGGAGGTTGAGCCTTATGTGGCTGTGTCTTATTTAATGAACAACATGATCAAAGTGATGTGAGGTGTGGAAGAATTTTACATGACACTGTAAGTGTTTAAGTTTTAGATTTCGGCAGATTCAGAGTTGTTATGTATGGAGTGGCTTGTCTGTGTTAAATCCAATATGCAGCGTTGTATTAGTGCAATGTAGAGGAGCAGGTAAACATGTTCTTGCCTGTTCCTGCCCTCTCAACACCGTCATATTGGAACAGCCAAAGAAAATCCATAGATGGGATCCCCTGTATCGTTCCTATACAACATTGAGTATATGAGAGACATTATGCACTCAGACAGCAATACAGAAAGTACCCTCGCACTGAAAGTGTGGTAGGATGTTGCTTGGGAGAAATTCACATGGAAGGATGTTGCCTGCGAAGATGTCAGAATGCATCTGTAAATATTGTGGATGGACGCTAAATAACATCTGATAAGGATGAAGTGATGTCATAAAGAAGATACATTAACCTATGTTGAAACAATATGAAAATATTAAGTAACAATGTAACTGAAGCATTAAGATTAAAAGGGACCTAAAACTAAAGTAAGAATGGATCTAAAGCAAATGAAGTAACTTACTGACCAATCACTGTAAATATGCAGTAATGCAAGGTAGAAAGACAACATATAGAAGCTTGCTATAGAAGAATACATGACATGGCAAGGACGGCCATATTAGGAAAATGGACAACAGCTCAGAAATGCGTAATGAGAGCCCTGTGAGTATACCTGATGATAAGTCAAGATTGGTCCAGAATGAAGATTCTATTTTGCGGGATAAGCGCAAAGCAAAAAGGGAGTACATGGATAAGCTCTGAATTTGGAACACTCTTCATAGATGGAAGAAGACGAAAACATCTGTGAGAGCCAAACTGCTCGTCAATTAAAAGTGTAGAAAGTTCATATGAGATAAAGTGAGCGAGTCTCTAGAGGCCAAGAGGAGCAACAGCACCTTGGATAAATCAATCAAATAGCAGTAAATGAAAGTCTGAAATGGACACATTTGTGGTCTTTTTACACGTGACTCAGAAGTAAAAAACAAAGGCTATTCATTAGTGCCTTAAACTAAGATAGTGGGGTACTCATACTCCTTTGAATTTTCCAGAACAGGTGAGCAGCAACAAGGTCACCTACAAATGGAAGACTTTGGCCTACCGATGACAGATGATGAACTAATTGGGAAAATGAGGAGTAGTCTGATGGGCTTCAAGCACCTAGGTTTCGTTTCACGTGTGTGCTACTAAAGGAACAAAACGTTCAAGGTTGGGATAGAATGCCAACCAATCAGTGTGGTTGGGGGACAACCTAACATACAAAGTTTCAGGAGCTAATCCACCGGTGTTTTGTTAGTTATAATCAGTACTATATGAGTTTTAGAGGTAGTTGAATGGTTGTTCTACAGACAAGGGGTAGCCAGTAAAACACGGTTATAGGTCAAAGTTTTGACTCAAAAGGGTCGAATGACAAAAGGGTTGAGTCAATTCGACCGAAAAAAAGGGTTGAATTATTTTTATTTTTTTGGGGGGGGTCCGCCCCCCAAACCCTTGTTTTTGGTGCAAAAACACTTTTTTTACCTATACTAAAGCATAAAAAATATACACATTTTAAAAAAGAAATCGATCCTTGTATATTCTATAAATAGATATGTTCCCTTCACCAATCCCTTCCCTTGATAGGTTATGTATGTTGCCACATAGAATGATGTCATAGATGATGTATATTGAGTTATAAGACCAATCTCTCCAGCATTGTGAATCAGGGCCATCCCGTTCTGCTGATGTTACTAGACCTGTTGGCCGCTTTTGACCTGGTTGACCATGCCCTATAAGTAACCAGATTGGAATCGCTGGTGGGCTGTTCTGGGCTAACAACTAAATGGGTGGCATCTTTCCTGGGGCCCAGCATGGCCTGAGTTGCCATCAATGGTGCCATTTCTTCCCCGGCACTTATCACCTGTTGAGTTCCCCAGGGCCCCTGCCTGTTTTCAATATCTACATCCTGCTCCTTCTCGGGCTCCTGGACGACCTGGGTGTCCTCTGTACTAACTATGCTGATGATACCCAGATTGTCCTAAAGCTCACAGGTACTCACTCACAAGACACTCCTGCCATCAATGCCATTCATTCTGACATCCAGGCTTGGATGGTAACCAATTCCTTGGCCCTTAACGCTGCAAAGACTGAGTCTTAATTGTCGCCTTTCGTCACATCCTTAAAAAAACGTCCTCTTGAGTATAAAAATGTCATAGTCGCTGACAATCCCATCGTGCTAGCAAAGACTGTGAGGTGTGTGAAGACCTTGTGCTTTATTTTAGAGGCTGTGTTGACAATGACGCAGCATGTCGCCCAAGTTCATGCCTTGTGAGGTCTAATCAACAAGTTGCTTCACCTTTTTATTTCTCGCCAAAATATTTCTTTGTTTGCAGCCACTCTTGTCAACTCGCGGTTGGATTACTGCAACAGTCAGAATGGGGCAGTTTGTGCAATACTGGGACTATCACGGGGTGCCCATATTACTACTGCAAGGTGAGAGTTGCACAGGTTGCCTATAAAAAATTGTGTCGCTCACAAGATCCTGACCTTGACCCATAGATGTGTTGATCATTAGGCTCCAACATACCTGATGGAGCACTTGAGGGCTTATCAGCCTTCACACACTCTCAGGTCTCAGGAGCAAGCTAGACTGATTCAGCCCAGATTTCGCTTCGCCAGATTTGGTGGCACAAGTTTCAATATCCAGGCTCTGCTTATGTGGAACTCTATCCCTCTTGACCTAAGAAAAATTGAGTCCACAAAGGAGTTTAAAACAAGACTCAAGTCTCTCCTTTTCAATTATCCACTTGACTAACCATTGATTCGCCCGTTCTCTTTATGCTGTCTGTGCGTGCTCTTGTTTGTCTTTCATGTGCGCTCTGAGGCCCTTGGGTGAGTGGCGCTTTAAAAAAATAGACATTAATAAATAAATAAGACATCCATGTAATCAAACTTGGTTGAGAGTGTTCAAGCATCAGTTTGATGTTTGTCAGGTCACCCTGCTTTATTAAACTGAGAATAAAGGGTATACTGTCTTTATAACAAAAATGTTGTGCAGAATGCACATATAATGAAAATGTTATCATGAAAAACATAACAAAAATGTATGTGGGGAGGGGTAAAGGTTGAAATCTTATGGGTAAACAGTTGTGTTGGGTGTTTAGTGGTTGGAAACAGGGCCCAGACAAAAATACAACCAAAAAAAGAATAAAAGAAATTTATTATATTTTGTCATTATACAATTTTTGTTATATGTGCATTCATTATAAAATGTGTTGTTATAAAGACATGTTATAAAAAATGTAAGCAAATAAAGTAGTACATTGTCATACTCCTTGAGTCTGTCTGATTATTTGGTCTAAGATCTAAAATTATAATTTCACTTAGCACAAAAGACGCTTCAAGGTGCTAGAGCACAGCATGTTGCAATGGTATAGAATAAAATAGACAAATGACCTGAGTGAATGAACCTTATGTGCACACCTTTCACACAACGATCAGCATTGTTTCAGATTGGTTAAAAAACATCAATCCTTAAGATACAAAGAGTTTTTCTTTCTTATCCAATGATTTAATACAAATTGTTTTTGTTAAAAAGTATTTACAGGACACTTATCAGTTTAGAAACAGTATCTCCACATGATACATTAGTGCTTATCCAAGTCAATGTGCCTGGATCATAGTACAAAACATACATAAGCAAATGAAACATGTAAGAGGGGGAGTCGACACAACAGTGTTTTGGCCATTAGTTAGCTAAACTATGTTGCTGAAGTTGATAGGCCTTTATCAGGATGAGAAGAGAGTTTGTAGTGGAAGGATAATATTTCACATCAGACAATCTGTGCGAGTTTTTGTCTGATGAATAATCTCATGATTAATCGATTAATCTCATCCACGTACTTCTAGCAATGGCACCAGCAACCAGCTTTACAGCGCCCAACACAATTTCCTCGGTCTTGGCGATGATACTTAGCATCTGTTCACAGCGGAATCATAAAATTGGATAACTTGGTGTGCAAGAACTAATTTAGAATTGCCAGCCAGCGTTTTTTGGACTGTATTTAAAGTTCTGATGTCATAGAACTATGCTGTGGAATCACCAAAACATTAGAGAACAGGACCCTTCCACTACAAACTCTCGTCTATCCTGATAAAGGCCTTCCAACTTTCAGCAACATAGATTAGCTAACTAATAGCCGAAACACTGTTGTGTCGACTCCCCCGCCCAGTGTTAAACACACACACTGTAAATGTTTTGTAATCAGATATACTTTGTCTACATGTTTGATTTTGTTTAAATGCGATCGCTTACTGATATATGGGTTTATGTATAATTTGTACTGTGATCCAGGCACATTGACTTGGGTAAACACCAATGAATCATGTAGAGATAGTGTTTCTAAACTGATAAGTGTCCTGTAAATAATTTTTAACAAAAACAATGTTGTTTTAAATCACTGGATATTGTTAGGCAGACTTATATGCAGCAGCCTTTGGGAACGTCACACACAATTAAGTCTACAAGTGACAGTAGAAATTCACCTTTGGTACAAGCCTGTACTACACAGTAAAGTGGTAGTGATGGCTGAGCAGCCAGACTTATCTCAAGAGCAAGTGAGCAGTACCAATAGTTACACAAAGGACAACAATTACTATGATTCAAACAAACACTGACTCAAGGTTTCTGAGTAAAAGAATATACATTTATTTACACATCAGTTGTAAAACATTTCACTTAAGTAAAGCAGTTGAACAATCACACTCTTAATACACCACACCACTCCCAATAGATGCTGGGCAAGTTAAGCTCAAAATGAAGTGTGAGCAAAATGGCACTCCAATATTTTAAAAAGGGAGGGAAAGACAAAGTTAGATAAAAATTGAGCAGCACCAACAGGTAAGTAAGCAGGGCAATCTAGAAAGAGGAACTACAGTGATGGGATCAAATCAAAAAGGCTTAGGGCCAAAGTCAATAGGACAAAATTGCTTCTTGAGACGTTGAAGAAGCCCTGTTCAGAAAGAAAACATATTGTTTCTCAAGTTTACTCCACTCAGCAGGACGTTTGTTATTTAGCCTGCACAAATGCTTAGGTGGTAGAGAGCTAGTCCTGTTCTGATGGTTATGTGTAGGTAAAGGTATTTTCCAATTTAGCAAGACACCGGATATAGAAAGCACCTGCTGAAATACCATCCATGGAGTTACGTGTGTGTGACCAACTTTCAAATACAGTGAACCCATTTAGTGATTAGTTCAATGTTGGTTTTGATTTTTCTTCTTCTAGTGAGGTTGACTATTGGCTGATCCTACCTGAATTGGCAACCGGTGTGGATTTGTTCTCTAGTTTGAATTACTCTGACTGGATTAGTTGGTGGTGATCCTCATGTGGTGGGTCCCAACTTTCCTCTATATATTTTTTTGAGTGAACCCCCTCCCAAAATGTTGGTGAACAAATGTGAGGTGTGTGGTATTGTGCCTGATAGTGTGCTTGAGGTGTGAATGTCCTAATCTTTGTGTTTGGAGATCCTATGCCTCACAGGCATGACAGGAGTTCAGTCACGAATTTGTCTGTTTTGCAAGATTTTGATAGTGCTCAGGTGTGGCAGACTTGAGATTGAGGAGTGGCAGGCCTTGATGGGAATTGTGTAAACCATGAGGGTTGGAATTGTAGATATGTTATTGAATGGATGGTGGTGTTTGTACTGATGTGTGGCAGACTTGTGATTGAGATGTGGCTGTCCTTGATGGGAGGTGTGTAAACCATGACGTTTGAAAGGGTTGTATTGGTTGCTCTACAGGAGAGGCTTGACAGTGCTCGAAGGTGGCATATTCGAGATTTGGACGTGACAGGCACACACATAATGAGTTAAGTGTTATCTTGCTGGTTGAGGGTGTTAGTTAAGAGCATTGTGCAGTTTAAGACAATGGTTGCGACTGTAGCAATGCGTAAAGGTGAATTTGAAATGCAATTGAAGTTCTTATAATTCTGTGTTGGTTTGACCGACTGCATGTCTTTCCCTTTTGTTTTCAAGGAAGTGAGATGTGCTATATAGTGATCTTCTAGTTGCATGCACTGTATGATGTCATCGTGAGAATGCTGTGTGAGGGAGCGACAGGTTTGTCCTTGAAGAGGGTTCCAGCCCAGGGAGTTACAGAGATTTGAGGCTAGATGCTGGGAGCTAGTGGGTCAACCTCAGGTCTCCCTGAGGTCTCTTCTTGTGTCTCAAATGAACTTCATGTAACTTAATAAATGGAATTTCAACACTACTTACCTGATGTCCCAAGGATCTTCATTTATAACAGATACCTCACAAGGAGATAGGGACATCAGGTTTTGCACCATCTGCGTATGAGAAAGGAAAAGGCTAGCACAGAGCTGTATTCCAGGAAGGTCTGATCAATTGAGTTTTCAGGAGCAAGAGGGCTAGACAAAAATAAAACTTAGATGGTATAGGGCCCCATAGGTCAGGTTTGAAATTGCATCTGGTGATAAGGAAGGATAAGGATGGAAGAGTAGCAGGAGAAAGGAGACATTGAAGTGGAGAAGGGAGCAGGGAGAGGGATTCATAAAAAGGGCAAAGACACTGAGGGGGGAGGATTGATACCATGGACAAGGGAGCATTCCTGACTGTGTTGGTTAGCTGTTTAGGGCAACCAAATAGTGGTTAGACAAACAATAGGTCAGTATAAAGTGGTGCACTGTGATCCTATTTGGGAAGTTGAAGTCACACAAGGAGTTGACAATGCCTGTGGTTGATTGATGATAAACATCAAGAAAGTCAAGACATTGGGCTTCAGTATGAATTTGCTGGTATCTCTGCAATAATTTGGCAAGATGCCACCGCAATACCACTGTTTTTTGCCACACTGTTTTGTGTAAAAATCTGTTGTATTAAGCAAGAATACACAGTCTGCAACTTACGGTCGAGCAGTACACTTTTATTTGAAAAAGGTGAGTAAGATGCCTATATCTATGGATGGGGTGAGATGGAGAGTCATGAATTCAGATATGAGAAGAGTCGGGAGTACAGCCAAAATATGACAGGTAAATATAATCAGTAGAGCTTAATGATAAACAAAATTGTAAAGTACAGGCACGACAAACATAAAGTTAAATATACAGAGCAAGATGTATTCAAGAAAAGCAATCACCCATTTATTGCGAAATATAGAACTGCTTACATAGGATAGTTAGTGGAGCGGTTAGGATATAGGTGCTGTAAAGTAAGACTGGCACATAATTTGCACTTATTGAGACCGTATGCGAGTAGGATGTGAAAGGCCAGCTTCTGTTGGTCATTTGACCGCAATCTAGTGTCTGGAAGTCGTTGGAATTTAGTCAAAAGCTATTAGTAGGTGAAAAGCCATGATTTGATGGCTCTTTTAGATTGGCGGTAGTTGTCCATGGTTCTAATCTCTTTGGAGAGAGGGTTCCAGAGTTGTGGTGCGAGAATTGAAAAAGATGATCCTCCCAATGTCTTCTTAAAATATGAGGGCACCACCAAAATCATGCGTAAGGCTGATGGAGGTTAACATTTTAACTGTATCAGTTGAGTTCTGCTTGAATAAATGTGGGACCGTTTCCTTGTATTGCTTTAAATGTTATGCACAGGGGTTTGAAAGCAATTCTCCTACCTACCGGTAGCCAAAGTAGGGACTGCAGTGACTGTAATTAATATCAACAAAGAGAGGTAAAACCTAACTATCTATGAGAAAAATGGGCCTGTTAAAATAAGAATAATCGCACTTTGTGACAAAGTAAACATGTTTGTGTGTTATTCTGAGCACTTCGTCACAGTAAACAGTAGTGCAATGTTGAAGACTCCCAGTTTATGACAGAGTCGGAAATGTATTAATGGCATGGAGGAGAGTAATATGTAGCACTCTCCTTCATTTTCTGCAGCAGTTAGAAAAGTACAGTAGGTTTCTTTTTAATAGCATGTTCCCTGCACCAATGACCCAATCCCTACCTCTTTAAACTCCTTCTCTTCCTTTGCCACGTCCTCTTTTCCTAGTGAATCAGTATCAAAACTCGTGCATATAATGTACGTATTTTACAAACTGAGGAATTTCTGAATGATGTATTAGCTGGTGATCAATTTTCATTGATTTTAGTAGTATGGAACTTAGTCATTTTATTTTTCCATTTTATCATGTGCGTCATGGTTTGTAATATGAAATATATGAATATATTTAAGTATTTAAGTCCTCACTTCCTGTTCCAATTTCTCTTTTCGGCACTGTCTTGCTCACTCCGCCAGTCATGCCAAAAGGATAAGGAGGGTGAATAAAACCAGTGAACACCTCCGATGTCGCAAATCAAAAGTCCTTGGAATAAAATAACTGTTGCCCTGACTAGACTACAGAGGGAATCCCTAAGAAAGGGAGGGAATTAGAGGGGAGGGATAATACTCACTGCCATGCTATTAATAGACTCCCGACTCTCTATCATATATTAGAAGCAATTGATATTCTTGGTCACGATACAGATGCTTCCCATTATGCAAGTTCAAAACCCCTCCAAACCCGCATGTGCCGCGTGCACAAATGGTTTGCAATACATTGTATAAAACACCTGCTCCTGAGACCAATCGGTTGCCTTGGGAATATCTTCCAGTTGTGCACCTGCCAAACAGCAGTGTAGCACAAAATGTGGCGGCCCCTTGTGAGCCTTGATATGGGCCCCACACCCCAGCTCCTTAAAGAAACACAAGCCATGCCATAGTCTCCCGGGCAGATTTGGGCAACAATACAAGCACATTGTGCAATATCATGCTGCAGCAGGGGCGTTCTGAGCGCTGCACTAGGTGAAAGATGCAAAGCTCTTAATCAAACACTAGGGTCATTATGGGTTTCCCAGAATCGCGCCGGCAATTCCAGCGGGATACTGGGAAACTGACCTACCGTTACCGGCACCTCATATCCCAGTATTACTGGGGTATTATAGGTGCTGCAACGGCAGTCATTCACCATTCCATGGAGTCCCGTAGGACTCCATGGGGGGAACTGCTGGTATTTCTGCTACCGGTAATACTGGTGCCAGAAATACTGGCTGTTTTTTGTCCATGAGGGCCTGGTTTACATCCAGCTCTTGGCTGGAGGTAAGTCAGTCACCCGCACCGGCAATCCTGTAGTTTGGCGGTGTGAAAAAGTGACAGTCATGGAATTACTGCCCCTTTTTATTCTGTCCAGCCAAACTGGTATTGACCCCCAAGATCTTTAATGTAATGTAGAAACAAGGAGCTGGTACCAGGCCTCGAAACATACGAGCCCGTTGGTGGTAACGTTTGGTGCTTGGAGGCGGGCGACTCCTCAGGGGGCACAGGCACTATAAACTATTCATGATCAGCGGCAGGATATTTTAGTGGAGCACTATAAACATATCACAAACACATTTAGTGGGGTTTTTCATTTCAATTTTTGAGAAAACAAGGGGGTGAAATTGCCATACCAATAACAATTGGTTCTCTACAGTAACCCCCAGAAGTCCAGCAGATTCCAGGGCCTCAACAGTTTTCAACATTTTCATGATACCCGTGAGAGAAACATACACCAGGATTGCAATTGAAATTCACTTTCATGAAACTGCAGCCATGATCTATGCCAGTACTGGACAGTATGAATAAATGAAGCTCCAACCACAGCATATGCAAGCATCAGACAATATCATCACTTTCATTAATTGCCCAAAGAAATGTTGTTTCAGAAAACAGTGCCAATATAATGTAATTTTATTTTTTACCGTTTTGAAACATAACATTCTAGAATGTTCTTCATTGATATATGTAAACAAATGCAAACATATAACTAACTTTACATTTATTTCATTTACATGTTACCTGTTCTGCACTGAACCCACACCTTCTATTCTTGGCAGCAATTTCCATTAAAAAGCTTGTGCGTTATTGTTGGCGCTATATAGCACTGAAGTGGAATGGAAATAAAGCTCGTTTCGTAATGATTAGGTTTCATTTTGTAACGCGTTTTAGGGCTTTCCCCTACTTTATCTACGTCAGCAAAAGTATGTATATTTCATATAAGCATATCTAGATTCAGAATTGCATTTTCGACATGTGAGTTTTGCCCTGTCTTGATGCGGGAGGTAATCGTCCCTTTGTAAGAGTAATGCAGAGTTTGGTTTGTATTACGATGGTTCATCCTTAACTTACCAGAAATTAAGAATGGCGAAGCAGGGTGGGGGTTACCAAACGGGCACAGCAGGACTTGGAAAAGGAGATAACGAGTCTAATTAACTTCTGCACCAAGAGGGTGGCGCAGTAAGAGTGTGGGGGTATTGGCAGCAAACGGGAGAAGAAAGTAGCAACACATATGGTGGTTCCTCTGCAAATGTTCTTTGCCTCTGACTTCCTCACCTCCGAACCTCTCGCTGGCAATCGTACCCTTCAGAATGACAATCTATAAAAAAAAGGACACCCTTTTTATCACCAACTTAAAGGATGATTAATCTTCCAAACTCAGCCAACACAAAAACATATTCCTTTTGATGTAAATATTCATTCTTTATCAGTGTAAATTAATGGAGAGCGATGTTTTTTTTAAAACAGTTTGATAAATATAAAATCATTTACTCACACAAACATATACACGCACACATTCCAAATCTTGCACACTAGGCCCATTCTATCATTATTTTTATTATTGTATTTATTGAGTGCAGACATAGCTTTCAGAAGCAGAGGAGCACTTTACAGGGGTATACAACAATACAGGTACACAACGGACCGCCTTACAGAGATATGCAGCAGTCCAGATGCATAACGGAGTGCTTTTCAGAGCTAGCAACAGAACAGATATACATCGGGCGGTAGGATGGAGATGGGCACAGAGGACGGGTACAGCTGGGTGGCAGGGACGAAAGGAGTGGGCGGTGCCTAGCGAGTCAGATGGTGTGGGCGGTGACGTGATGGCCTAGGTGTTGAGGAGGAGAGACTCCATGAAGAGATGGGTCGTGAGTTCTTTTCTGAATTGAAGGAGCATGGGGACAAGTCTGATGCTGCCAGGGAAGAAGTGTTGGGGCGTAGACAGAGATGGCTTGTTTTCTGGTCCTTTCCTTTTTGCAACGGTGGATTTCACGTCTGCACGTGTCCTGGCTTTTGGTGGTGCACTGTCATCCGGAGATTTTGAGTTTCTTTGAGAGGTAGTTGGGCGACTTGAGGGTGACTGTCTTGTAGATGATGCAGCAAGAGTTGAAGGTGATTATTGCGTGCAGTGGGAGCCAGTGAAGGTTGATGAGGGCCGGGGGGATGCAGTTGTATCTGCATAGACCCTTGATGAGGCATGCAGCCGCGTGTAGAACACTTTTCAGGGGCAAAAGGGAGGAAGACAGGAGGCCTTTGAGGAGGGCATTGCCCCCATCCAGGTGGGATAGGACCACTGCTTGAATGGTGGATCTAAAAATGTCAGGAGGGAGGAAGGGCTTGACCTTCTGCAGGAGGGAGAGCTTTTACAAAGATGCATGAGTTTTCTTAGCTATGTCTGTATTGAAGGAGAGGTGTTGGTCAATGTTGATCCCTAGGGACTTTGCACAGGAGGTGAACATGGGTTTTGAAGCCCTCAGAGTTCATTGTTGATAGCTAGGTCTGTATGTCTGGGTGTTTGGTGTTGTTGGTGAGGAGTAGGAATTCAGTCTTGGAGGGGTTGAGCTTCAAGTATGCACTGGACATCCAAGACTGGATCAGCAAGAGGCAGGTTTTGAGCCGGTGGTTTGCCTTGATGTGGTTAATGTTGAGGTGTGTCGTCGGCATATTGGTGGATGTTGTGTGTGGTTAGGAGGGCTCCCAGCAGCTCCATGCATAGATTGAAGACTTCACAGGTGACTGGTAGCACTGGTGATCTAGAGGAGTCCATTTGAACAAACTGCTGGTGGTTGTCGAGGTAGGACTAGTGAAATATTTGGGGGAATCTTATCTAAGGGTGAACTGATGGGTATTATGAGGATAGCATTACAAAATCTTGTCAGGGAACATGGGCTCTGAATAAAAAATATGACTATCTCACTGCTAAATGTAGACAGGTGTAAACTGGCCACAGTCGTAACCACCCGACTGGTGATGGTTATCACTCACCTATTGGGAACAAAGCGGCTTTATCCAAGGGTAGGAAAGTAAGAACAACAGAAGTTCCATCATACAATAATTATGTAAGAACAATGTCACACCTATAGAAGTACTTTGAGTAGATGCAGAAAAAACATTCAATAATATAGAGTGGGCATCCATCTTCAAGACATAAGATGCCTTCTGTTGAGCAGAATATTTTCTGAGGAACATACAACTGATTTATAGAGAGCTGCAAGTGACGGTGGTGGTAAACAGCGTAGTAGCAACGTTTTCAACCTAGTCATTGAAGTTCTAGTGAAAATAATACTGGGCTATTTAACATAAGGATTGGCTATACACTGAGGATGCGCTGCTATATATCAGGGAGCTTGACAGGCTGATTCCCACAATATTGGACTTAATTAACCAATTTGGAAGCCTGTCAATGTACAAGGGCACAAGTTCAATTGGCAGGAGTCAGAAAAACTGCTGCTCGCAAAGCACTTTAAAAGGCAGGATTTTGTTATGTCGAAGACAAAGTGGAATGAGACAAATTTCAAATATGAGGACATTGTGTATCAAGACTGAGGAAGAGGATTTTTCAGGTGAACCTTGACTCACTAATGGCCAATGTAAAGCAGAATTGCTGAGCTAAGCATGCAGCTAACTCGAGGCTCCAGACCCCGAGGCATTCAGTAGCGACGACACCGCAACACAGGTAGCCCAGTTGGTATTGGGCTAAATTTACTCCTTAACACAAGAAATTTTATTGCAACATCCATCTTTCAATTTTACCCCATGGGGTCCACTGGCATCGTCATTTGGCTGTGCACCTATAATGTAATTTCTGCTGCATTTAATATCACAGTAGCCCAGTTGGGCTGCTGAATCCCGCGTGGCTTACCATCTATATCATGGCTGACGCCTTCTACAAGAAACAAGTGCCTCACCAGCCCACCTTTCAGTAACCGTGATTGGGCAGCCTGGGTAGACCTAATGCCAATCACGGAGCTGCAGGCTGAACCAGTCCCGTGACAAAGGCCCACCATCAAAGGCCCTGGTTGGCCCTGCCCGGTGTTGAAAGGCACCCCTCCATGCCACTGCGCCTGCAGTCCTTCCTTCCAGCAATGCACACAGAAGATAATAACTGCATCACTTAATTGAAGTGCATGAACAATGTGCCACCACCCTGCACCAGTAAGCATACTGGATCACCTGCCTCGGGCCAAATCTCTCCACCTGGTTGCATACTGACTCTTGCCTCCACTGTCTCAATACCTCACTGCTAACAGTTTCCTCCACCCACTTGACTTGGTTCTTACTGTACATCTCATTTGTAGCCTACTTCTGCTGCCTACTTGTGCCTAACCCTTTTTGCTGCACTGCTGATCTCTGGCAAAGTCAATTCTTGGTGTGCTTTTCAAATTGTTACATTCTCCAGTTTGTGCTATTTTAGTGCATTTTGGAATCTAGGTGTGCTTTGTAAATAAATTGTTACATTATCCATTTTGTCCTTTTTTAGTGCCTTTTGGCAAAGTCAAATCTAGGTGTGCTTTTTAATAGTGCATTTAGGCAAAGTTACATCTAGGTGTGCTTTTTAAATGGTTACATTCTCCATTTTTGCTATTTTAGTGCATTTTGACAAATTCAAATCTAGGTTGCTGTTAAATTTATTACCCACTACCCCCGGCTGCTGGGCCGCCTAGTGAGCTGTCTCATGCCTGTCCAGTATCTACTCCTGCCCCTTTACTCACCTCTCTACCTTTTTTATGTCTCTCTCCATCTCCCCTATCTACTCTAACTGCTACTCTATAATCTATCCTCCCTCTGTCACTAAATCTAGAAGCAAAAAGTTCAAAAAATATCTCAGTTCTTGTAATCCTGGTTTACCTCTCGCAGACACCTATGTCAGCACCACTTCCAGACAGATTGTCATTGATATTCTCTTTTCTATCCCCTCTCCAGACCAGACCTATGGACTCCTTATCCGATCTCCACTTTCTCCCCTTCCTCTTCCTCACCTATTAATTGTGGCACTAGATGGAAAGTTCTTTTGGCTGACATTTCACCCTAAAGGTGCATCATTAATGTATATCACAATGGCACTATCATGGCTCAGCGCCGTCAACCCAATCTCCTCCTTTTTGACTGGAGCCTGCTATCTATCATCAACTTCCTTCGCACTCATGCAATCCCTCCTTCCTCTCTCTCAGCACCTCCTTCACCACCTCTGGCGGGTGTACCACCACTCTGTACCCCTCCCCTGAAAACCTTTAAGGGTGGTGACCAGCTTCACTTAGTCACACTTAATGCTCGCTCTGCTATCAAACATTCTTCTGACATATGCCTCCTCTTTAAAGACTTTGATCTCAACGTCCTCGCTCTCAATGAGATGTGGTTTAAAGCCAGCTCAGTCACTGCTTTTGACTCTCTTCTCCCTGGTTGGTTCAAAATCATCTCACAGCCTCATCCAAACCGTGCTGGCGGTGGAGTAGCCATGATCTTTCCTGAGTGGGTGCTTCCCAGCCCTACTCCTCCTTTGAAAGCCTGGTCTGCAAGATTGGCATTTCTCCTACTTCGTATTTGACTTTGTCACCATCTACAGACCCCCGGCCCTATCTCCTCTTTCCTTTCAGAATGGGCAGATTTCTCCTCTTCTCTCCTTAATTCCACCTCTAAACTCCTCCTTCTGGGTGACTTCAACAACCACCTGGATTCTTCAACCATAGTCTCCACTTTCTTCCATGACCTCTGCACCTCACTCTCCCTCTCTATTCTCCCCTCCAGTCCTACCCACTCCGCTGAACACACTCTCGAAGCCTTCATTCATACTGATATTTTGCTCTCTACCACACTCTCCATCCTGCTATCCTGGTCTGACCACTCCCTCCTCTCCTCCCATATGGCACCTCTCGGCCCTCTAACCAAACCTCCCACAGCTCTGCCAGCCTCTTTGTGGAAACGAGTGTCAATTGCCTCCTTCAATTCCACCTTCACGCCCCCTCCTTCCACTAGCGACTCAACCATTGACTCTGCTCTCAACAATCTAAATCTCCCTATCACTAACACTCTTGATAGTCTTGCCCCTGTCAGGAGGATCCATCTGAAACCTGCCAACAAGCATAACACTTGGTACATCTCTGATCTAGCAGCCCTGAAACACAAGTACAGAGCTACTGAATGGAAGTGGCAGGCCTCAAGCTCATCATCTGATAAACTGGCCTGTTGCCTTCTCCAAAGGCAATGGGCCTCATTACACGGTAGGCGGTAAGGGATTACTGGCATCGGTAAGGGCACTGGTGCTGGTAATCCCTTACCGCCCTACTACGACATCCCTTAGCGGGTCCCTCCCCTAACGCCTGGTTTTACCTTAGGGACCGCTAAGGGACTTCAGAGCTAATAACGGTATCGAAAATTACGGCACCGTTATTAGCTCCTTCCCCATTCCCATTGGGCCCTATGGGGGCTCAAATGGGGAATGGTTTCCGGAATGGGGACTTACCGAGTCCTCCAGAGTCAGAATGACCCGGTAAGTCCCTATTCCAAGAACACGGATCGGAATGCAGTAAGGGGGTAGCCATGGCGCTAATAGCGCCATGGCTACCGCCTACCGTGTAATGAGGCCCAATGTTGGCTCTCCATTCATTCTAGGAAGAGGGCTCACATCCAGGCCTGTGTCTCTGGAGCTTCTAACAACATGGCTAAAATCTTTAAAATCTGCAAGGAACTAGACAATCCATCTGAAGTCTCTGCCTCACCTCTTCCTCCCAGGCCCTCTGCACTGCACTGGCCACCTACTTCACTGCTAAAACCTAGGACATCCTGAGTTCTCTCTCTTCCCCCCTCTCCACCTGCCACCCTAAGCCCTTCCTCCTCCCCCATCCACTCTTTCCTCCTTCTCCCCTATCACATCGGACAAGGTCACTAGAGTTGTATGCTCTATGAAGGTCTCTTCCAAGCAGGTCTCCCCCTGTTCTTCCAGAACTATTAGGGACAATATTGGCTCCATTGCCCCTGTACTGTTATCACTCTCTTGCCACTGGGTCTTTTTTCCCTCCTCCCTCAAGCATTCCCTTGTGCGCCCTCTCCTGAAAAGGCCTTCCGCTGATTCCTTGTGTCTGGCTAACTACCATCCCATCTCTATCACTCCCTTCCTTAGAAAGCATCTGGAGAAGTTGATCTTCCCCCAACTGACCCAGCATACTGGACTTGTTGGTTGCCTGCACAACCATCAATCTGAATTCCGAGCATCCGGAGGCATGGAATTTGCTCTCCTGAACACCCGCTTGCATCTCTGCACTCCCATTCACTTGATGTTCTCATTCTACTCAATCTCTCCTGTTTCTGACACAGTCAGCCTCTCAATCCTCATAAACGGCTCCATGATACCCTTGGTATATAGGAGCGGGCATTGGACTTGCTGACTTCCTTCCTCACTGACCGTCCCTCCCAGGTTATCCTGGGTTCTTTCTCCTCACCCCCCTCGATCTCCACTTGTGGTGTTCCCCAGGGCTCTATCTTTTTGCCTTGGCTCTTTAACACCTATGTCGCCCCTCTTGCTCACCTTATCTCCACTTTCTTCCCGCTCTTCCAGTGTTATGCAGATGACACCCAACCAGAGGTCGAAGTGGGCGGGAGCGGTTGGGAGTGGTGCTCCCATACTTTTTATTTTTAAGTTTCACTGTTCCTATACTTTTATTTTAAAAAGAAACCGTTCTGGAATGGTTTAGTTTTAAAATAAAAGTGTAGGAAGAAGTTGAAGCTTGCACTTCAGTGCACTGCACTGCACATTCCCATAAATAGCAGGTGTGTTTGTTTGAGGGTTTGGATTGCCTGTGGGAGGGGGCCAGGGATGGGGTTTGTGGGGAGTGGGGCTGACCAGCAGAGAACATAGCTCCACTACTTCTTTTCGCACACTTCGACCACTGCACCCAACTCTTCTTCAGACTACCCTCTGCATTTCTTCTGACTTCCTCTGTCATTCCTGATTGCCTGTCCACCATTCTTCCTATCAGCACTCCTGTTCTCTCTTTTCCCCCTTCACTCTGGCCACCCACAATGGGCTCTCCCCCCTCTCTTCCTCTGAAACCAGAAACCTGAGAGTTATCATTGACTCCTCTCTCTCTTTCATTCCTCGCATATTGGACCTTGCCAAGAAGGCCCAGTTATGTCTGGAGCCAGCGACCACGCTATCTGCAACTTGCTCTCACCAATTACTCTCCTTCAAGATCCATCTGAAATCTCCATCTCTCTGCTTGTCAAGCACTTCTCTAAGCAGAGAGCGGGCAGCCGCTCTCTCTTTCCTCAGCTGACTCCATCCTCTGGAACAGCCTCCCCCTTTCTCTCCATCTTGAGCCAGATCTTCTCAAGTTCTGCAAGAACCTATTCACTTTTTTCTTCTCCTCCTTTCCTCACTCCCTCCCGTGCTACATGCCCTGCACTTAGTGTATTGGCTGGTGACTCCCCTTCCATCAGTTGATCACTGCCTGGCACTTACCTGTTGCCTTTGCAGCTGACTTTCTGGCACTTCCCCTCTCTGTGGAACCTCTAGCACTTTTCCCTTCTCCCTCTCTCTGCACTTTCACGATCTGGATGTTCACAAGGCCTAGTAGAACCGTGTTTGTATTTTATTCATCACTATGATCATATTCCACTCTCTTACTGTTCCCTTGTTCCCTTCCCTTTGCCCTATGGGCACTTTGAAACACAACGTTCTTGATGTATAAGCGCTACAAATGTCCAATCAAATAAAAATAAATAAAGGAAAATTAACACAGCTGAATATGTCATGTTGGGGATAATCAATAGTCACCAACTATTACAAAGTAATTAGTAAACAGAGGAATGCTAGGGTACCGTTGGAATGGGAACATACAGACTTTGATGGAAGTGCAAGGGCAGTAAGGATGGATTAAAGAAAATGAAAACATGGAGATTCATATATATGTGTTTGTGTCCCTTGCAAAAAAGACCCTTTGCGCACATCAGATTAACGAACCATGACCTCAGGTAATCGGGCACTGGCTGTGTCTGCCACCAGGGAGGGTGTGCAATCTTACCCCCAATGCAAAGGATGACAGTTGACCTCCAGGCTCCTTTCGCCTCCACCCAACAGAGTGTGCATTTACATTCTTCAACTCAGAGATGAGGGTCAAGGTGGCACTGCTATCAAGCAAGCCCAAAGTTACTGGGGTCAGGTTCTGTTTTGTAATTAATACACAGCAAGGTCATGGCTCTACCTGAGCAGCATGTGTTTGCAGCACCTTTTGTAGTCCGGATCTTGGTTGATTCGGAATGCAGTGTTTAAATGAAATTAAAATTAAATTATAAATTTGAAGATTAACAATTCGTATTGTTAGAGAAAGTGACAATATTGTAGATTGGTTATAATATTGAGGTTTTCATGCCACGCCAGGTTCTTCTTCGAGGTGTTTCTTGTAAGCCCTGTGATACTTTTCTCCCTTCACCCCTCCATTCTCCAACTGATGCAACAATGTTTTATTTTTTGTTAACTCAATTTTTATTGCATTTTTCAAAAAAACACATCGGAGAAGATCTTCCAAACAAAAGTTAAATAAACATTCTAAACACTACAATTGACCGAGTAGACAAAAGGTCCCTGTTCTTAATATCACATCAACTCTTTCCAGGGCAATTATTGACAAAAATCGATCTGTAATACACCCTCTGTCAACTCACCAGATTGTTCTTAAATCTATGTGTATGGTCCACCATGCTTTCTATAAGCTGAGAGCTGAATATCTACAGGAAAAGTTTCTAAAGTATGTTCCCACCCGCTCTCTTCACTCCAAATCTGCTCTCCTCCTGTCTGTCCCTCAGGTCAGACTGTCGCGGATAGGGGGCCGTGCTTTCTCTGCAGCGGCAGCGAGTTCCTGGAATGATCTGCTGCTTACTCTTCGGGCCATTGCTGACCACCTTTCATTTAAACGCGCCGTGAAAACTGCTGCTCCCCCTCCGCTACTTAGCGCAAGATGCCCCCGAGGAGTAGTGCGCTTTATAAGTACACATAACATAACATGATTTCTTCCCTGTCATACAAGTAACCTAGGTCCATTCGCCGCCCTCCCTCCCAGGGACAAGTAACAATATAATGGCAAAATACACTAGGGATACTGCCCAAGGACTTAATCTGGAAAACAAAAGGGGGGGGCTCCAACCACATATCAGTTTACTGACACTATTAACCAATTTTGAGTGTCTATTGTACTGTGTCAATTAACATTATTTATAAGTGCTTCCACAGGAAGATAAGTACCCCATGGTAGGGTCGTTTTACTCTGGGCTTTAGTCCATACACACACTTTTAGACATTGGTTTTATGCTCAAAACAAAGCTGCTTTTATTTAGCAGGTCCAGTCCTTTGGCCGGGCTTACACATATCATATTCAAGTTCCAGCTAATGGGTAGAGAACAGATATTGTAATGCTTGTAACGGTACCTCAACACTGTGCCATGTTTAAATCAGAGGTGTGTTAGTACTGTTTGTGAGGAAAATATTACATCTTATTTAAACATTTCTGTATAAAGCAAGAGGCAGAATGAACAGTGCTGACACATAAAAATGCATACGTGCGAGAAGCGCACACAGTGGTAGCATACATTTTCCCTTATATTTATTCACCACAGGGATGTGTTCATACACTTTGTTTCAAAAGGAGTAAAAACTAGTCGGATGGATCTGGGCTAGCTGAAGAGCTTGGGCTACTTAAAGTGACCAGTTCTGTGGTGGGTTAGCTATTCCCACAGAGGACCAAACCTTCGGTATACGCCAGGGGGAGGCGACCCCTATAAACTTCTGGTGGATGTAATAGCAAAGTATTATGCTAGGACCACAGGCGTTTTGGCTCCTTGGTGAAAAGCCTTCATCTGGGGCTCTGGGTTTGTCTCTCTGGTGAAAGAACTAAAGCAGAAAGGGGAGGGAGAGAAAAGAAGGAAAATTAGACTTAAGCTACGTCTCTAGGAATTGCAGTGTGCACTGTAAAAAACCTTGCTTATGCATAGCTTAAGGGCCGATGCAGAGTGAACGGGTACTTTTAAAAACATTTTTGGCAAGCCATACTTTGTCTGGTTTGCATTGCTGGCTAATGACAGGGACTGACCTGTTGCTAATCCAACGGGTGGGGCTGAGGCTATAGGTGCCCTTTGGTCATATGCTCTAGGGCAAGGTAGTGTCGGTTCCAGGGACATCCGTTGTTGCCGTCGTCTCATTTGCAAAGGACCAGCTTTGGTGGTGGAACTGGGTGTAAGAAGACAAGTGGGTTATGTTGGGGCTGCTCTGTACTGGTTAGCACTGTTGGTGTATGGTTGGAGCAGCTGCATACCTTCAGGGCTCTGAGTGGATGGATGCTGTTGTGCTTGGAAGGTTCACACAGTAATGTGGATGTTCCTATGGGCTTAGGAAGCCAGGGGCCCTAGTGCATTCCAGGGTGCAGGTCTTGCTGGCTGCATGGGAAGAAAAATGTGGGGGGGAGAAAGGGGAAAGGGGGAAGGGTGGGCCAAGGAGAGAAGAAAGAAGAGAGAGGGTCGGGGATTTGAATTGGTGTCAATCAAGCTGGTTGTGACCAGACTATGCTGGCATCTAGTCTCCTGCCTCAGCGTGAGGGCTGGTTGCTGGTTACCTCTGTGTAGTTGGTTCTGCAAATGGAGAATGGTGGCCATAGCAGAGTAAGTGTTGGTGCTGCAGCTCCGTTCGTCGTGCTCCGTCAACACAAGTGTACTGTGTAGATATGCGGACGTTGCATGTGCCAAGGAGTAGTGTGCCTACTCCTGCGCATGCGTGTGGTGGCTGCTTAGGGCAGGTTGCCATAGCAACCATATGATGCCGCTGAGGCGAACTCCGAAGTACGTTTGGAGCGTACCATTCGGCTGCGGCGCCTGAGGATATTGCATCAGATGACAGGGCCGGGCTGACAGGGGTGTGGGATGAATGATTCCATATCCATTGGGTGGGCCCTGTACTCGGGGGCTATCCTTCTGAGGTGGAATGGGGTTCCTTGTGCAGCGAGGTGCATGTCTGGATGCAAGCTCTGAGGTAGGTGTTTCCCTGCGAGCGTGGAGGGGGGAGGTGAGGGTAGGGAGTGGGGGGCATGGGACAGGGAAAGGGGGAAACTGGGATCGGGGCATCCTGGTCCCCAGGCCTGTGACGTTCACAGGTAAGGCCTCGGTCGAGGACGAGGGGTAATTCGGGTGTTGCCAAATGGATGGCGCTGAAGGGCAGCCATCTCGTGAGTCATGTGGATTGCAACAATCTATCAAAAGTCCATAGAGGGACCCTATGCTGTAGGGTGATGCTGGAGAAAAGGTGTCGGTAGGAGGCTTAATGTTGATTCCTTTTGCTGGCACCTGTTGTGGAATGGTGCAGTCGCCAGTTGTATACTCAGCACATATGGTACGCGTCATTAAGTGGCATTGGCTGAGGCCCCAGCATGGTAGGAAATGGGTCCTTCTTCTAATGGGCTCATTTCACTTTGCAGGCTTTTTGGGATCTGTCACTGGGTGTCTCAGCTGTAATAAGTGTATACTGCATCTTAAACACTCATGTGGCTCCAGGCGTTTGGAAAGATATTTGCGTGGGCATATCTAGCATGTCTGGATATGTGGTTTAAGGTTACTCCCAGGTCATATGGGCTTCATTTAGTTCGCATGTGATGTCTGGAGCTTGAAGATCCACCATGCTTCTTTGTGGTTTAAAGCATTTCTGATATTGGTGTTGCTGTCCACTTTGTCAATGACCCGCCAGATAAAGTCGCCAGGGCCATGGTGGAATTCCAAGAAGTGAGACACCATGGGTGCATTATGTACTCTACACCAAATCCTGTAACGGTGTTCACTAATCCTTTTGTTGACTGGTGTCTGCGTTTGGCCAATGTATCTGAGTCCACACGGGCACTGTATTAAGTAGATAGCATTGCATATTTTACAGTTGGAGAAATGCTTCAGGGCCCAATCCTTATTTCCAATTTTGAAAGATTTAGTTTTCTTAGTGAGTTCAGGGTGGTGGCCAGTAAGGTCCCTTAGGTTCCACAGGGTCGATCTTGCTTTTTTCTTCAGTCCGGCATGGGTTAGGTGTTCCTTCAAGTTTTTGGCTCGTTTGAGTGCCATCCCCGGGATGGGTTCCGCCGGGAGACTCCGTTGTATGAGTGAGCAGAATTTTTTAATAGTCTGTTATATCATTGTAGTGTCAGGTCCAAACGTTGTGACGCATGTTAGGCAGCCACTTTCATGATTCCTGTTCTTTGGAGTAAGAAGCGTCTCTCGTGGAATATAGAGTGCCCTCTTATTTGTACTTCTGATTAGTTTTTTTGGGTACCCACTAGCTCTCAGTCTCTCCTTCAGCTTGGCTGCATGTGATTTACATTGGCTGGTTTCTGTGCAGTTTCTCCGTAATCTGAGGAATTGGCCAAAGGGAAGGTTGTTTCTCAGGTTCTTGTGGTGGTTGCTATTGTAGTTTAACAAAGTGTTCCTGTCTGTGTCTTTCCTAAACAGGGTACATCATAGTTTTTCATCCTGGGTTAGTATCTTTAGGTCAAGGAAGTTGATGTTGTTGGCGCTGTAACTCATGGTAAATTTGATTTCCTTTGTGAGTTGGTTAATCCAGTCATGAAAATCCTGTAGGAGTGCAGCGATACCAGTTAGTGATGTGAATTCGGAATGGGGTCTGGGTGGAAATTACATATTTTTCTTCTAATTCGGACATGAAGAGCACGGCCAAGCTGGGTGCGAAGGCAGCTCCCATGGCGGTGCCACATATTTGCATGAACAAGTTCTCATCAAAGGAAAAATAGTTTTTAATTAGTGCCAGTTCCAAGAGTTCTGTTATAAAGATCACTGGAACACGCTTCTGAGCCATATGGTGAGTTAGATGGTCCTGAACGCCCTCGTCATTGCTGCCTCTTGGGGAATGTTGGTGTAGAGGGCAGTTACATCCATTGTCACCAGTAGATCCTTGGATTTGTCAAAAGCTGTATTCTCAAACAGGTTAATTGTAGTCATAGTATCTTTCAGATAAGTCCCTGTAGCTTGACACAGGGGTTTTAAGAAGAAGTGTATAAATTGGCACAATGGTTCCAGTATAGAGCCACACCCGGATACAATTGGTCTGCTCGGTGGTGTGGTAGCATTTCTATGAATTTTGGGGAGGGTATAAAAGGCTGGAATCCTGCCTTCAGATGTATTCAGAAATATCTCCTCTTTCTCAGAAATCCAGCCCTGCTCCAGCGCATATCCCGTAGTTTCTTGAATCTGGTTCTTAATTTCGCTGGTTGGGTCTTTTTTTAGTTTTCTTTAGTTAGTTGTGTCGTTAAGTAGAGTGCCTACCATCTGTTTGGATTGTAGGGTACTCTGTATCATGATTCCCCCACCTTTGTCAGCATTTTTAATGAAATGTTGGTATTATTCTCCAGATTTTTGAGGGCTTTCCGTTCATCGTTAGATAGGTTGTGGCATAAGGTTTTAGGGCTATTCTGTCATTTTCTGACCTCCTGGCGTACACATTTTTCGAAGGAGACCACTGTTGACGGTATGTCATTGTCACTGGGACTGAAGGAGGATTTAGGATGTAGGCCTGTGTCTTCTGTTTGCTGCTCGTACTCTGAATCTTGAAAGTGTATTTTAAGGCATATCATTCTAAAAAAGCCTTGCAGTTCTTTGTCAAGTTTAAACCAATCTGTAGGATTAGTGGGGACATATGAAAGTCCTTTAGACAGGATGCCAAGTTCCATTTCTGTGAGTGTGGTGTCAGATAGATTTAATACCGGTATTTCTTGGTGATGTCTGGTTGTTTCCACCGGCAGTTGCGTTGCCTCCCTCTGGTTGGTCTCCACATTGGGTATTGGAACATTAGCATAGGTTGCAGGCCCCAGGGATGACCTCTGGGACCCCCTTGTCCTAGGAAAGGTGGCAGTGGTAAGGGAGGTGAGTACACAAAGTTTCTGTTGTACCCTTGTTGGCCATATGTGTTGCTAGAGTTGTCGGTGCCAGAACCTGAGCCCGAACTAGACATGTCTGAGAAAGAGACCCTTTTCCTTCTTTGTTTTAGGGTGGCAGCTTTGTTCTTTAGTTTCCTTGTAATCTGGGCTTAGGTACGGGTATACCAATTCCAATTTGAAGTTTTTAATATCTTTCGCCAGTCTCTTATGTTGTTTCTCTAGTGTTTCAGCACTGAACTTGTCCATGCTGTGTTAATTTCTTTCAACCTTTCCCTTGCGTTGTCAAGGCTGTTGTTAGATATGAACTTCTCCTCTTCTTTTTTAAGTTCATCCTGAATCTTAATATGGATTCTTCTGGCAGTTGTTATTGTGAGGGCCATGAAGTCCCTGCTGCATTTTGTAGTGATTTTGCTGAACCCCAGCATGTATTCGGGGTCATCCAGGAAGAGAGCGAGTTCATTCTTTACTTGTAGACCCATCGGTATTAGGTTGACTTGTAGGTATTCACGCAGAAAGTGTCCGTGCACCTCAGTTCGAAAACATTTCTTTTTGCATTTGAGTAGTTCATCCCCTGACAACTCTGCTGCAATAAGTTGGTTTGCACCCTGCATGTTAAACAGGGTGGGCCCGAGGATGATGTCACATATCTGATCTTCCGTGAAACTTAGTGTATGTTCCATGTTGAAAAAAGTTCAGGAGTGGCTGTGGAGTCTCAAAGCATAGATGCTAGATCGCGCTCTGTGTTTCCTGTTGATGATAAGCCTCAGCGGGCCCTGGGAGCCCTAGGTACAGTCGTCTGGCACTGCCACCTGGATTGTATCAAATGCAACTTATCTGTATTAAAAAGTAGTAGTGTGGTGTTGGCTGTTCATTCCATGTTGTAAATCATAGATCCCTACTGCAGCTGGGCTGCATCTTGAAAATACGTAGGGATAGCCCTTGTCATACAAGTAACCTAGGTCCATTCGCCGCTCTCCCTCCCAGGGACAAGTAACAATATAATGGCAAAATACACTAGGGATACTGCCCAAGGACTTAATCTGGGCACAATGTAACATCACTACCGCCAGGGGTCCTCGTCAGCGACCCACTGATGACCAAGGAGTCAGTCAGCACCTTTAGGGTGCCCTCTTGTTCATTTCCTTGGAATTACTCCCTCACTGATTACCTCTCATCCTTCTCTTGTGAGTCCATCAGCCCCCTGGCCCTCGTGTATTTGATGCCCTCCCTCTTCCAAACCATATTTCAATATAAATAGTCCCCAATCCACCATGAAGTCAGACAGCTCATCATGGGTCATGTACGTTAACTTCTCCATCAGGTGGACTTTCCTACCTTATGCAGCTTTGTCTGGTACCGTAGGTTCTCTGCATTTTTTGAGCTATCACTATCCGTCCTGCCTATAAAAGAGCTTCGCACATCTTTGGAAATCTGTATGCTTCATACCCTTTTGGTTGGATACCCAGGAGTAACGCAAGAGGCTCAAGCTGCAGGAGGTGCACCATAATGTCTTTTACCCAGCTTAAAAGCTCCTTCCAAAAAAACGAACATAGGGAAAGTAGCACCACATGTGCACTGAGGTACCCAGTTCTCCACACCCCCTGGTGCAATGCAGCAAGACACCCTGGAACATCTTTGAAACTCTGACTGGGTTCCTATGCCATCCGTGGAGTACCTTAAAGTTATGTTCAATGGCATTGGTGGAGAGATTGCCATGAAACTTTACCTTAAACATATTTACCCAAAGATCATCTTGCTCTGGGAAGGGACGGCATAAGGGCCTTTCAACCTTTTCAAATGAAAGGTGCATTGAGCCTCAGGGGGTCCTCAGCAACTGCCCATTTGTTGCCAGAACGCAGTCTTGTAACACAGCAATAAAGTAAACCCCCCATTTTCATTCTGGTTCTTCAAATGTGTGCTTGCATTACAAGTTGCATTTTCTCTTCCCACTGGATATACAGAAGTGTTATCACCTCATTGCCTTTTAACACTGGTACCTCCACATCAGCCACTTGCTGAAAAAGAATGGTTTCAAACTCTTCAGTGGGCATTTAGTGTTTAAGATCTCTGCTAGCTGGCCGCGTCGTGATAATCAGTGGCAATTAACCGTATCTTAGTCGCCATTGTAATGTATGCCCCCGATGGGTGCCTCAGACTGTTTTTGCTCTAAGCAGGGGGGCACCAATCGTCAAGGTGAAATTGACCCCTGCACATCTTGAGCAGGGCCTCGTACTGGGTCACCCAACACCATGCCCACTAGGATTTAAATTTCCCTTTCTCTTTAGCCTAAGATACTCAAAAATACCTATGTTTTCCCTTCCCAGCATCTCACAAACCTCCTCAAACTATTTGAACTTCCCATTCATGAAGAGCAGTGCAGCCTTTTCCAGTCCCATTTCTGACTATTCTTGCGCACCGCTAGGTCCTAGACTCCTCAGTGAAAGCAGAGGGCCCCACAGAGAGTGCATGGGGAGGGACAGGAGGACAAATCTCCACTCATCTTGTTATTTCATCACTGCGTCCATACGACTCCCAATGTGGGTCCTGTACCTCTTTGGGGATGAGCTTGTTAGGTGTCCATAAATAATCCCTGACTTTTTTTGGGTAAGTAATGCAGTCCTCCATGTATGTCCAGAAGGTTCTCAGATCTTCCGACCTACATTTGAGCATAACTCTAAGTGGGGCCGCTTTATTATACAATGCAACATTTGGGAACCCAAACCCTCCCTCCTCTTTCGGTAGAGCAAGGGTCTTATGGCTAGTCACACCTCTTCTTCTGCCAAACAAAGCTAAGACATATATGGCCTATCTCCTTAAATAACCCATCCTTAAGCATTGTAGTGCACATCTGGATCGGGGGAGCACATTCATTTTTATCAACGTCATCCTACCTATAAGCGACAGAGTGAGGTCCAACAATCCCATCAGGCCATGCTTCAATTCAGTGACATGGGGAATATAGTTTACCCTGTATAGGACCTGGAGGTTATTGCAAATCTCAACCCCAAGGTAGTTTATCTTGTCTTCCACCTGTGCGAGCCCACAACCATCATGACCAGTAAGAGACTGTGAAAACCTATCCCCAATATGAAGAATGAAGGACTTATAGTAGTTAACTTTCAGACCTGCCAAGGTCTCATATTTCTGCAATATCATCATCAATTCTCTAAGAGATGTCTGTAATGTAGCAGAGCATGTCATCTGCAAAAAGAGACACTTTGAAGTCGACCCCTTCACATGGAATACCTTGTATCCCCGGTTCGCTCCGATCTCCACCGCCAAAGGTTCTATCAATAGGGCAAAGAGAAGTGGGGATAGATGGCACTGTGTCTAGTTCCCCCATATAATGAGAAATCCTATGAGAATACCCCATTCACTGCTACCCTCCCCCTCTGGTCTCTATACAATGCCTTCACCCATGCCCAGAAGTTCTCCCCAAAGCCAAACTGCATCAAGACATTGTAAAGGATTTTCCATTGCACCATGTCAAAGGCCTTCTCGGAATCCAGGGACACAAAGTTAAGCATCTTCTGAATATTTATGCACCCAGTACATTAGATACAATGTTTTTTTCTAATATTGTCCATGTCTTGTCCCCCCTGATCAAGGCCACCTGATCACCATGAATGAGTGAGGGAAGAAATGTAACTAACCTTTTGGCCAACATTTTTGCCAGTATCTTAACACCCGTATTTAGCAAGAGGATCACCCTATAGGAGGTACACTTCTAAGGGTCCTTACCCTCCTTAGGAATAACTGTGATGAGGGCCCTAAGCGTTGCCTTTGGCAGCGGTTTCCCACTCAACAGCTTGTAAAATACCGTTGTCAGTGTGGGATCCAGGGTGGAACGGAACATTTTATAGAACCAAACTGTGAGTCCGTCCCACCCTGGGGATTTACCACTCTTCAGTCCCATAATGGTGGAGATCGCTTCCTCCACTTCAATAAGGACCTCCAAACCCATGCATCACATGTCGTGATCATAGGGAGATCCACTCGCTGTAGGAAGTCTCTGCACCGGTTGCTATCTCCATTACTTTCTGACACATAAAGTGTGGCGTCAAAGCGTCTGGACTCTTTAAAAATGACTGTGTTGCTTCTCAGCAGCGCCCCATCATCGGTCTCCATTACATTAACCATCCTCTGTATTGTGTGCTAGGAGAGCCTTGTGTTCTGCCTTACATATCTGACGTTCCTTCAGTCTCTGTGTGCTCATGCTCTTGTCGACGCCCACTCTAGGTTGGAGCTTATTGATCCTCCCTCTCATAGCTTCCTCGTGTTTGTCCCTATCCCATTTAGCTCAAGAGAAATCCCTAACCACTACCCACATGGTCGCCTGAAAACCTTCCCATAGAATGTCTATACTCACCTCCCCATTATCATTGAAATGGAAATATTCCTTACTTTTCGTAAGAAGGCATTCTCCCACTTAGTACTCCTTCAAAAGGTAGTTATTACAATACCACCGCCCATTTTGAGTGACTTCCCGCACACCCACCACTGCTGTTACCATTTCTTGGTTGGACCATGGGACCACACTGGTATCCATGCCTCTAACCAAAGGGAGAGTGCTAGAGTCCACCAACGATAGAACAATCCTCGAGATTGATGCATGTACTGCTGAATAGTATGTGAACCGTGCTTTGGGTAGGGTCCCTCCTCCCCACGCATGAGTTTGCATCTCCCAAACATCGACTGACCACAGCCTCTCATTGGTCTCTCGAAATCTAATGGAATCACCACTTTTGTCGGATTCCTCCCCACTACCCTTAGTTCTCAACCTCAGTGAGGGTGAAAAACCATGTTGAAATCACTGCTCACCACTAAGATTCATTCAACAAACCATTGCCGGCACTGACTCACCTCTTCCCAGAAGTGTCCCTGCCCAGTGTTCGGGCAACATATGGATGCCACTGTCATCTTAACTCCCTGAAATAAACCCCTGAACCCACAGGATGCTCCAACCAGTATAGCCACCCCACTGAGTTTCTCCTTTTCCGAGGTGAAGTAAACGCTGGAAACCCTAGCTCCTTTACGGAGCAATTCCTCCCCCTTCACAAACTGTATCTCCCAAATAAATACAATATCTAATTTCGAGTTTTTGAACTCCGTCTTCATCAGGGACCCCTTGAAAGATTAATTTAAGCCCCTAACATTCAGTGACCCCACTTTCAAGGACATACCCTCCTTGCCATCTTGCACCACTTGTCACAGTACCTGCCTTCCTTGGTATAAACTCTACGATCTGTCAGGACTTTATACACCAATTAAAGTCAGCATCCCAGGGCAGATCAATACAGAAAGACAAGGGTGGGGGAAAATAAAATACAAACATACAATATGCAACTCGCCATGTACATAACTGCTCCAGGAACCTCCGCCCCCTTGGTTGTGGGCACTAACAGTCCATCCTTTCATCCCACAAGGCGTTCAGCCTCTGTCCCGACCATCCAGTCAAGAGACTACCAAACAACCAGGACCACACCTCAACCCCTCCCCACCATGTTGGTGAACTTTCAATACAATAGTGTAAAACTTAATGATGGAACGATCTTAATTGTAGGAACATACACCAGTGTCCCTGTAAATTACGAAGACCAGGGAAAACATGTACAAGACCAAAACACTTTCCTAATAAAATCCATATGGCTAATACACATGAGTTATAAGCACATAGTAAACACCCTAATTCATCTATTTTGGGAACAATGTCCCTCAAACATCACTACTCATATTGCACTGTTCTGGCAACCATGGTTATTGAAATAATGTATTTGTCAACAACATATAAGATTGACTGAATACAAAAGCAATATACATACAAATCAATTTAGATTAAGTTTGAACAAAGACACATTATTCACACAGAAACAGTAATTATGAAAACATTTTTAGAGAGATTCCAACCTATATAGGAAGTGCAATCGTGCAATTCATAATTAAAGAGCCATTAGTGTAAATAAAGTGCAATGTACATAGAGAAGTTCATGGTCAGCGGGGAAGTGCAGTGATGGTGGTGGCACACCCACCTGGTCTGGAACCAATACTATTATACACAGGCCAACTAGTCATGAATGATCATGACACTAATATAGTTCAGATGTACAAATACAGTAACCATTGGGAGAAACATAATTCCATTGATCCATACACATAACTTCAGTGGAATACTACTAGTTTCAACGAAGAGATGAAAAGCCTTGTCTTTTTCAAGGCCAGATTCCAAAGCTAAAACATAATGCAGAACAAATAATTAACCCACAAAAACCTGTACAACATGGTCGGGGGAAAGGGAAACAGTGTTGAACTAGAAATGGGACGATAACGGCACAGCGTCCCTCAGGCTTATCAGGAGCTGTAAATCTTCCTAATTACTTGCATTGTTTCTAAAAATACAAATGAGGAAGGAGATTAGACCTTTCATTATAACTAAATCCTTAATTCATAGCTCAAACACAGAAGAACAATCATGGTAATTCATAGAAATTAGCGCACAAGTGGCGCATGTGGCTGGTGCACAGTGTGCGTGTGCGAATCTCTGCGCCAGCCACGTGCACTAAAATCCATTTCCGCGCACAGCGTATTCATGGATTTCCACTACCAAAACCAGCCGTGGCACACAGTGGCGCAGTGATACTGCAGCAGCGCCAGTTACGCCCCCAAGAACGCCCCTTGCGCGAGGAAAAGCCATCAAAATCCCCAATCCAGCGCAAAGGGCTGCGCTAACCCTGTACCAGTATACAGGGCTGCCACACAGCACACGGCAAGCGGGGAACGTGTATTACTGGGGTTCACGGGAAGTCTCACATGCGATTTGAGCAGGGTACGTGTATTTCAGGGGTGCATGGGAAGTTTCACACGCGATAGGCCCCGTGTGAGTGGGGTGCGTGTATTTCAGGGGTGCGCGGGAAGTTTCACACGCAATTGGTCCTGTGCGAGTGGGGTACGTGTATAACTGGGGTTCGCGTGAAGTCTCACATGCGATTTGAGCAGGGTACGTGTATTTCGGGGGTGCATGGGAAGTCTCACATGCGATAGGCCCTGCGCGAGTAGGGTACGTGTATTTCAGGGGTGCGCGGGAAGTTTCACATGCGATTTGAGCAGGGTACGTGTATTTCGGGGGTGTGCGGGAAGTCTCACACGTGATAGGCCCTGTGCGAGTGGGGTACGTGTATTTCAGGGGTGCGCGGGAAGTTTCACACACGATAGGCCCTGTGCGAGTGGGGTATGTGTATTTCACGGGTGCGTGGGAAGTTTCACACGCGATTGGCCCTGTGCGAGTGGGGTATGTGTATAACTGGGGTTTGCATGAAGTCTCACACGCAATTTGAGCAGGGTACGTGTATTTCGGGGGTGCATGAGAAGTCTCACATGCGATAGGCCCTGTGCGAGTGGGGCACGTGTATTTCAGGGGTGCGCAGGAAGTTTCACATGCGATAGGCCCTGTGCGAGTGGGGTACGTGTATTTCAGGGGTGCGCGGGAAGTTTCACACGCGATTGGCCCTGTGTGAGTGGGGTACGTGTATTTCAGGGGTGCGCAGGAAGTTTCACATGTGATAGGCCCTGTGCGAGTGGGGTACGTGTATTTCAGGGGTGCACGGGAAGTTTCATACGCGATTGGCCCTGTGCGAGTGGGGTACGTGTATAACTGGGGTTCGCGTGAAGTCTCACACGCGGTTTGAGCAGGGTACGTGTATTTCGGGGGTGCATGGGAAGTCTCACACGCGATAGGCCCTGTGCAAGTGGGGTATGTGTATTTCAGGGTGCACGGGAAGTTTCACACACGATTTGAGCAGGGTATGTGTATTTCGGGGGTGCGCGGGAAGTCTCACACACGATAGGCCCTGTGCAAGTGGGGTACATGTATTTCAGGGGTGCGCGGGAAGTTTCACACGCGATAGGCCCTATGCAAGTTGGGGTACATGTATTTCAGGGGTGCGCAGGGAGTCCTACACGTGAATTGGCAGTGTGGGTCCTCCCAGGTGTTCCCTCTACACCCTCCATGGCCCCTGCAGGCAGCCTACACCACAGGGGACTAGCCCGCACCCCTGGCCATGTCCGGCAAGGCAGCCCATCCACCATGGGCATGCCCCCCAGCCAAGCCACATGTCAGCTTGCATCACTGATCACCAACTCATGTCCCCTTGTACCCCCGCCTCCCAGCAGTCAGGGGCACCTGCCAGCAGGCCCCCACTCATGTCCCCCAGCACCCCCACCCCCCAGCCGTCAGGGGCACCTGCCAGCAGGCCCCCACCTATGTCTCCCTGCACCTCCACCCCCCAGCAGTCAGGGGCACCTGCCAGCAGGCCTCCACCCATGTCCCACTCATGTCCCCCTGCACCCCCATCCCCCAGCAGTGCGGGCCACCTGCCAGCAGGCCCCACCCATGTCCCCCTGCACCCCCACCCCCAGCAGTGCAGGGCACCTGCCAGCAGGCCCCCACTCATGTCCCACACATGTCCCACAGCACCCCCACCCCCAGTAGTCAGGGGTACATGCCAGCAGGCTCTCACCCATGTCCCCCTGCACCCCCACCCCCAGCAGTGCAGGGCACCTGCCAGCAGGCCCCCACCCATGTCCCCCTGCACCCTCACCCCCCAGCAGTCAGGGGCACTTGCCAGCAGGCCCCCACCCATGTCCCACCCATGTCCCCCTGCACCCCCACCCCCCAGCAGTCAGGGACACCTGCCAGCAGGCCCCCACCCATTTCCCTCTGCACCCCCACCCCCCAGCAGTCAGGGGCACCAGCCAGTAGGCCTCCACCCATGTCCACCCGGCACCCCAACCCCCCAGCAGTCAGGGGCACCTGCCAGCAGGCCCCCACCCATGTCCCCCAGCACCCCCACCCCCCAGCAGTCAGGGGCACCTGCCAGCAGTCCCCCACCCATGTCCCCCTGCACCCCCACCCCTCAGCAGTCAGGAGCACCTGCCAGCAGGCCCCCACCCATGTCCCACTCATGTCCCCCTGCACCCCCACCCCCCAGCAGTGAGGGGCACCTGCCAGCAGGCCCCCACCCATGTCCCCCTGCACCCCCACCCCCCAGCAGTCAGGGGCACCAGCCAGCAGGCCCCCACCCATGTCCCCCTGCACCCCCACCCCCAGCAGTCAGGGGCACCTGCCAGCAGGCCCCCACCCATGTCCCCCAGCACCCCCACCCCCCAGCAGTCAGGGGCACCTGCCAGCAGTCCCCCACCCATGTCCCCCTGCACCCCCACCCCTCAGCAGTCAGGAGCACCTGCCAGCAGGCCCCACCCATGTCCCACTCATGTCCCCCTGCAACCCCACCCCCCAGCAGTGCGGGGCACCTGGCAGCAGGCCCCCACCCATGTCTCCCCCTACACAAAAAAATGATGCACAATCATGGCCCACTTCTACACCAAAAAAAACACTTCATGCCACCCCATTCTTGAGACGCAATGATTTCCGAATCCACCCCACACTGACATGCCTATCTCAAGACACAAACCAAAAGTCAACTATGTACATCAACACATGTCCGTCACACACATACACTGGTTGGCATTGATTGTGTAAACCCACATTTTCACATGCATCAACCCAATGAGGGAATCCCACACATGGAACTAAAATATGAAAATGTATTATGTACACAAATAAATCAATGAAAAGAAAGCATACCAAAATAGCAAAAATGAAATGAAAAGCATGTGCAAAAGATGAGTGAATGAAAATCATAACCAATCCAAAACAATTTGCAAGAAAAACAGTCCAAACTCTCCCTCCACCAATGCAAATCCAAAGGAAAGGAAAAAAAAATCCATTGCTTCATGTCCATGATGAAAAAATAAAATTCAAATGAATCCATAGTCCAACTATTTACAATCCAATGTGAAAAGAAAAACACTAATCCATGTGCAAACTCCCAAAAAATATTTCAAATAAATCCATTATTGGAGTATGAAAAGGGTCCATGAGCCCAACCAAACAAATGAAACCTATCTAACAAACCACCTAAAAATACAACTATATACAAATTTGTGTGGCATTGTCCATTCACCACAAATAAAAGGAAAACAAAAAGGAAACCTAACTCTAAAAACTATTTACAATGGCAGCTGGTCCGACGGCTCCCTTCCTGATTTCCCGGCCCAGGGCATCATCGAACTCCTGCTCGATGTCCCGGAGGCGGTCCTCTTCCATGGCCCCGAGAGTTTGCAGGGACGACGACATCTGGACCTCCAGGTCCCTGCGAATTGCCTCGAGGCACTCGGCCCGCCTCAGAGCCCTACGCATGGAGTTCTCCGCCCTGACCATCGTGAGCCGTGCCTCTTCCTCCCGCTGCCACTCCGCATCTATAGCATGGCCTAACCGCTGCCACACGGAAGACACTTCCAGTCCTGGGTCCTCCTGCCCTCTAGCCGATGCCTGCCCCTCCGATGTTGAAGGCCCCGAGCCATCATGGCTCCCACCTTGTTGCTGCTGCTGCTGTGCCTGTGCCTGTGCCCTGGCTCTTGCTGCCTGCACGTCCTCCTCCGGCTGGGGTGCAGTTGTCGTGGTGGCCACCCCTGCTGGACGTCCGACTCCCGACTGTGGCAGGGATCTTTCCTCCACCAGCCTGGCCGCAGGGTCAGAGGCAGCTCCACAGGGTACCCAGATGATACATGGGTGGGAAGATGGCATGAAGGACGACTGGCGCATAGGGGGTTCAGGTGAGGAGGGGGTCGGAACAAGGTACAGCAAACGGAGGAATCTGGCCCTGGTGACCTGTCCCAGTAGGTCAACGCGGCCAACGAGACATTTGAGATGATGTGCAGTGTCCTCACGAAAACACTGCAGGTCACCTCGCATATCCCGGTCCCGGATAGCCACGTCCGCAGGGAGAGGAAGGCCAGTTGTTGTAAGCGGATCCCCTCCCTGAAAACGGGTCTGGACGTAGGCATCCCTGCTGGTGCAGGATGATCCAGTCACAGGATCGGGGACAGGATTACACACAGGCACCTCCGCGGCACACTGTGCTGCCTCCTGTCCCAGCCCCTGCACGGCACCACTAGCACCAGTGGAATCCCCACCTCCAGACCCCATGTCTGTCCGTTCCATGGCCTCCTCCTCCACCAAACCCCCCACCAACCTGGATGACTCTGTGCCATCTTCCTCCGTCAGACCCTGTGGGGTCTCAGCTGCCCCTTCTGCTGCCGAGGAGTCCAACTCTGACCTCCACCTCTTGGACCTACCGTCGGCAGCTGCGGCCTGGGACGGGGCACCCGACTCCTCACTCCCTGATGAGATGACAACTTCGGAGGGGAGCCGGGCCTTGCGTCTCCGGCTGGTGTTGCGATCCCTGCCGCTGTGCTCGACAGCACCCTCTCCGCCCTCTTCATCAGTTCATCAGACAGGGAGAGAAAGAACACAGGCATCAGGGCACTGTAAAATGGACTGATACACACATGACAGTTACACATGAGTGGCAGTGTCAAACTTCAGACATGGCATCACAATCCCCAACACACATGTCATTTCAACTCACACACATGAGCAATTCCACAGCCATATCGCACCAGCCAGCACCATCCATACACATACGACAGCATGAGCATCCGAAGGTGAGCCTGATGTCACATGAAACATGGGGAGTGCACAACACATGCACATACAACACCACACTTACATGCATGTCACAGTGTTGAGATCGCCATCCATGTCACATTTGGCATTCAGCCTTCTACATGTCAGTATCACATGCATCCAAGTTGCATCACAGTTGCACACTTGTCAAATACACACACATGCACATGTGCAGATACATGCAGCAGGAACCACCATCCATGTGTGACACCACAACCATGCCAACGTACATACACAGAATTTCAAACATGTGTGCTCTCACATCTGCATTTGGCCTGCATGCTTACCCACACATACACCATCCATTTGTCTCACACATGAGAGGACTCGCATGTGTCAGCATCACCCCCCTGTGCATACACATCCATACATGGCCATACAAAAACACATGTGCAACCTGCCCACTACAGGCACACCACGACACGCACAGCGTACAATCACTATGCATGTACACTTACTGCTCTACTCCAGAGGGTTCTGCCTCTCAAGGACCTGGACGTGGAGCTCTGGGCATATGCTTTCCAGGACCCTCATTTGGTGTTCCGACAGGTGGCCCCAGCACCCCTTAGCATCTGCTGCCTTCAAGAGGCGCCGGGCCTTGTTGAGGTTCCTGGACCTGAAGTCCTCCCAGCGCTTCTTGACATGTTGTAAGTCACGGGCTGCCACCCCCTCCGCGTTGATGGCAGTCACGATGTCCATCCAGATCCTGGTCCGTCCTTCCTTGTCGGCGCGCGAACTTCCGAAGAGGGCATCATACTGCCCCAGGACTTGCTCCACCAGGACACCAACTTTGGTGGCAGTGAAGCTGGCGGCCCTCTGCCTCTCTGGCTGGGGGTTGCTAGTGGTGCCAGATGATGTTGTGCCCGACATGGCAACCCCAGAGGCAGGAGTGGGTGGGCAACTGGGTCCTGGGGCTGGGCTGTGGAGCGATGGTATACCAGTCGGGAGTCTTCGGTTCCAGCAGGGGTGGTCACAGCAACTGCACCCCTGGCTGATGTGCAGGCAGCAAATAGCAGGGCACGTGCGCAGCAGGCAGTCAGGCAGCAGCAGATGGCAGGTGGGAGCGTGCTCGGGGCTCTGGGGGGCAGTAATTTGGCCTTCTGGGCAGGAGCGTGGTCTTCCGTGTGTTGTTGCGTGGCCAGCTTGATACGGAGTGATTTGGCATGTGAAAATCTTGCACATCTGCATGTAATTTGAGGAAAGGCCCGTAGCGTAACCACGTCAGCACATGTACGCGGTTTCATTGGACCAAAGGCCCTTAGCGTGTAAGCGCGTCTGTGACATGACGTACACAGGTGTTTCCCTCATAGCACGTGATGACAGAGCCCACATGGAAAAACTGCACGTCTGAGTGTCATTGCGTGTAATTGAAGGAAAGGGCCCGCGTACACGCGTATGTGACGTGTACATGTGGGCCGGTTTAAAAGCTACGTGTATGACGCCATTTCATTGTACATGCTTTTCGTGGAGAGCGAGTGGGTGAAATCTGTACTTCTTGTCGGTTCACACGCGATTACTTCACAGCGTTTCTAGTTCGTACTCCCTGTTACCTCTGACAGCTTTCATTTTTCTTATTTCTTTGGGCCTGTTTCCTCAAACAGCGTTCACGTCTCCTTTTGTCCTTTCTCCTCAGACAGCGTACAATTCTTCTTTTGGCGGGGGTGTTGCCAACGAGCACACGCGCTTCTTTTTCACATTCTTTTTCCAGGCAGACGGTGAGTTGCGCACGTATTTACCAACTGTGCTTGCCCCGTGTGTTGCGTACCCCTTCAGAGGTCATTGTAGGCTGCGTGTATTACGCGTATGCTTATTTTTGTGTTTCTGGGTGCCCCAGCCTAGTGCAGGTTCATTTTTCCAAACACATGGTCTACGAGGGGTTGCGTGCACGTTAGTTTTTGTTTTTGGGATGCCTGGGCGTTGCATGACCCGTCATCTTCCCCCAGGGGTCACAGACAGCCTTGTTAGAGCATTAGGGTATGAATTCCATCTAGTACCCTACCCCTTTGACCCCCAATTGCCCAGGACAATAGTTTACTGCTCCTCCCATACGCGCAACAACATCAGTGCCATGGTTGGGAGGCGACCAAGCGGTAAGGGAGGCAAAGGTGGCCGACCTTCAAAAGGTGGACGTGGTGGGCGCGGTAGGGGACGTGGCTGGGATTTGCAGGGTGCCCCTATACCCCCATGTGTGGAGGACCAATCAGGGACACCCATGCCCCCCCCATGGTTGAGGAAACGTGACTGAGACCATCCCACCTCAGCCCTTGTTGGACCAACCCATTGTGGCACCTGTCCTGGCACAGGATGACTCCCAGGCTGACTTACAGGTCAGCAAGTCTAGGCCACGTGTGGCTGTGCAAGTTGCTGTCACCAAGCCACGTGGATCTGGGGCAGCTATGTCATCTGCTTCCCCAAGTATGCAGGGTGGGGAGGCTGCAGGGGCAGCTGCAGCTCCATCCGCCCCAGCTCTGATCTACCAGCCAGGACAGTTTTGGTCCAGGTCCATCAAACTGACATTCCCCCTGCCAAAAACACCTTGCAACCAATGCATGCACCAAGACCTATGGTCATTGTGCATTCCCACACTCCTACTACCCAGTCCACTGGTGCTTCTGCCCCTACTGACCAGAGCGGCGTAAGTCACTCTGGCTCTGCTCCACCTTCAAAAAAGAGGAAGAAGGGTGCTCTGGCACAACAGGCTGAGACCCCAGACACGGCTACACACTCCGGCACATCAAGGAAGCCCAGCTTTAATGATGCGGAGCTTGATGCACTTGTGACCTATGTGTCGGCACATAGCCACGAAATGCTGTTGACTGAAGGGTGCAAAACCACAACTGGTCAACGTAAGGCACACTGGAAGATCATCGCAGACCGCATAAGTGCCCTTTGATTTGTGAGGCGCACAGCTGATGATTGCTACAAGCGGTGGAATGACCTGAAACGCAGAGCAAAGAATAAGCTGGCCTCAAATCATGCCGCTACTCTGGTGACTGGCGGTGGGTCTCCACAAGAGGACAACGAAATCACTGAACATGAGTCTGTTGCAGGGACCTTCGTCACAGAGGAACAGATCCAAGGTGTGGGAGAACTACCTGATTACGAAGCATTGTCCGGTGTGTGCCCATGCGTGTGTGTGTAATGCATGTGTATGTTGTTTGGGTGATGGGTTGTGATTGAGTGCCAGGTGAGGGTGTGTACTCAAGAGTGTTATGGCTCACCCATTTCCTTCCTCACATACAATTACATGCCTTGTATTTGGCTATGACTGCATCCCTTCTGCCCACAGTAGCCTATTAGGGCCACATTAGTGCAGTTTACCCTGTACTGCCATCTTGCAACTACATTGGTCAGAATTTGTAAGTGTGCCTTCAGGATGATAGTTTCCACTCTCCCCTTTTTGCTAGACATTTATCTACCCTATTGCGACATATGTGATATGCTGCGGTCATTGTTTACTGGCCACACTGGGGCAATTTTTTACCTCGTTATGTTCACGATTAGACCATTCAGGCTGATGGAGTATTGGCCTGCAGAAATGTTTTGATAAGTGCCTGTTTGCATGTGGAAAATGACAGATATTTCCTGTGATGTCAGAGTGACGAAAAATAGATCAGCCCACAATTACTGTATTATTGGACACTGGATGTGTTTCAGTATGTGGCACATGCATATTTTGCAACACTGTTCACCATGATTCCTCTCATCATGTCGTTGTCACATGGATGTGTGAAAGTGCCAATACACTGGCATATAGCTGTAGTTTTGTACTTTACTGTGGCTATGCTATATGACATGTGTGTGCGGGCATGTATCATGTATGTGTATTGGACATGGCACTCACAGCCTGATGTGTGATTCCAGTGCTACCCAACATGCTGCAAATGTGTTGCTTTTCCGTCTTGCTCTCCCCAGTGTCTGCCCTTTTGACTCCACTTCCAACTCTTTGACAGTACATGCATGGCAGGGTTACAGTCATGTGGGACATGTGTAAATCATGTACTGGATCTGTGGCTTGTCATGGCCTATGTGTGTGCTATGGTTCTCATGCCTGTTTCCATTTGTTGTCTTTCATGTTTTTGCAGGTGATGACGCACTTGATGCTGTTGAGGTTGAGGAGATGGTGCAGACCCAGGAGGACTCTCAGGCACGACCAGGCACCAGTGGGGGACGTGGTGTGGTGGTGGGTGAGAACCCAATCTTACTGCAGACCATACTCTCCAGGGGTGCCTCTGGGTGCACCTCCCCAGACCTCTATTTTGGTGCTGAATCGGATGATGAGACTTATGTGCTGTCGCAGGTAAGTGTTTCTGGCAGGGATTCTGTTCTGTCCAACCCACCTGCACCAGGGGTATTACCCTCTATGGGAATGTCAGTGTTGGTAGATCCGCCTTTGGCGGTTACGGATGCAGGGTCACACTCCACAGCATCTGATCCTGTTCCTAGGCCAGGAGATCAGAGGGGGAATGCAGTCCTGCAGCCTCAGGCAGTGCCAGCACTGCAAGGTGCCCATTGCCTTGCCCCAAATAGGTGTGGTGCCCATCGATGCGGTGGCCGTACGCCACCAGGCAATACCATATGGGAGAACTCCATGTATGATATGGCAACCCAACAGGCAGCATCAGTTGAAATGATGGCTCAGGCAATGGAGAGGGTGGCCACTTCC
The DNA here is from genome assembly GCF_040938575.1 of Ambystoma mexicanum. Lineage (NCBI taxonomy): Eukaryota > Metazoa > Chordata > Amphibia > Caudata > Ambystomatidae > Ambystoma > Ambystoma mexicanum. Next base: position 338,020,642 of record NC_090922.1, read on the forward strand.
ATTATCCCCCTGAAAGGTGGATGGAGCAACTACAGCAGGCAACAGACTCCATTTGCCAATCACACAGGGAAGACATGTTGGCGTCCAACAGGGACAATCGGGCGGCACTGGAGACTCTGCGGCAATCCATCTCAAAAGAGTCCCAGGCCCACAGGTAAGCCCTGAGGGAAGAACTCCATAACCTCAGGGAGACTCTTCTTGACCTTGAGGCTTCCACTAATTTGAGGACAGAACAGCAGCTGGAGCGGCTCACACGTTCGCTCTCAGCTGAGATGCAGGCAACACGTGAGGAGATTTGGGCATCACGGGAGGCCATGCATGCAGAAATGCATGCAACCTGTGAGGTGGTGCAGGGGGATCTCCGCACTTCAATCCTCCAGAATCAGACCTTCAACACCCGCATGCTTACTGCCATGGAGGACCATACCAGGGCTTCACGTGGGCTGCCTCCCATAGTAACCACCACCTCCTGATGCAGCAGCAGAGGGTGATGAGAGCGACAGCAGCAATTCTCCCACAATAGCGTAGCCGTGCAGGGCATGAGCCCATGGAGGTGTTTTTTTTTCCCAACATCCACACAGGTGGCTGTTGGTGCGCACCCTGTCCTTGGACCTCCTGGGTGGCCTCCCCTGCCCCCGGCCCCCACATGGCCATTTTTGATTTTTTTCTTTAATTATTCTTTTACAGTGTGTTGCCTTGTGTGGCTCCTGTGGGCATCCACTGTATTCTGGCTGGGCACATGCAGGCTTGTCCTGAGTTTAGGTTAGATGCTTGGGTTCGTGGGACACACACCCCTCCTGCTTCCCATTTCCATGGGCTTGCAAAGGGTGTGACCAAGTGACAGTGAATTACACAGTGACGTTGGGCTCCGATGAGCTGTGTGGGCAGTCTGTAGTCAATACTGTGTAGACATTCCTAGTGGATATTGTTGTTGTTTTGTACACTGCATGGTGTATTGATATGTACTTGTGCTTCCATGTCTCCCTCCAAATTTGCAGGTTCATTCCTCATGTCTTCACAAGGCCGTCTACTTTGGAGATGGAGTTCATGTTCTATGCAGTACCCTGACAAATTTGGAAGGCTGCAACACTACAGTTGGAAGGGGTTGATGTGGTGGCATGTTCAGGTTGTAAGACTACGACTACTTTAACTTAGTACTGTCATGTTTTTTCTATGTTTGAGGTTGTGTTGCTGCATTGTATTGTTGGTAAGTATTTGGTCATGTGTGTTGTTAGTTCTACATTACTGGGAGAATTGTGTGTGGCCAGTTTCCATTAGGGACAGTGTACTTTGTGACACTTGTGTCAGGTTTTGGGGATTGCTTTGTTTGCTTTCACATAGCATGACATGCCATGGTGTGTTGGGTGGCGGAGCTGGGGAGGGGTTGGGTGACATGGCGCTGTTGTCATGTTGTATTTTGCAAGAGGGTAATGAATTTAGCAGCATAGAAGTGTCTTTTGATGACACAGCATTGGTGGTGTTTGTGTAGGTAGGGATGCACACAATGTAACACTTCCAGGTGACCAATCTCAGGCTGGTATGGTTTTGACAGTTGACTGTCCCTTATGTCATCATCATTGATTGTCAGCTGGTATGTGCCAGGGCTGTGTGCACTCCACAGGGGTGCGATTTTAGGTGAAATAATTAGCCACCAGCTGCGTACGGGCTGCCTCACCCCGTGCCCTTTCCCCTCCCATGCACAGCGGGCGTGCATGTGGTTGGGGATATGGGGGCACCACCATGTCCACGGGCAGGCCCCGGCGTGTTGCAACGTTGTGCAGGACACATGCTGCCACTATGATCCTGCACACTACTGGGGGAGCGTATAACAGCTGCCCGCCAGAACGGTCAAGGGAACGAATTGGCGTCATCATGTGGGTGCTCAGAGGGTAGGCACTGTCCCCTGGGGAGGTGGTGATGGGTATCATTAGTGGGGTTGTGACATTACTCAGTATCTGACATGCATGCATGTGCTGTGGCATTTATACTCACCAAGCAGCCATGTATCGCCATGCCGCCCATCTTCTAGGTCCCGGTTTAGGGTTGACATTCTGTAAATTAAACTGTCGTGGGTGGACCCTGGATAGTTGGCATATACTGAGGTGATGATTCCCTTGGCATCACATACTACCTGCATGTTGATGGAATGCCAGTGCTTGCGGTTTCTATAGATCTGCTCTGATGCCCTAGGGGGACGTAGAGCCACATGGGTGCAATCAATGGCACCTAGTACTTTGGGGAATTGTGCTACCCCATAGAAATCCTGGACGGCAGCCTGACTTTCTGCAGGTGTTCTGGGCAGGTATATGTGCCTGCGGACTGATGGGCGTGCAGTCATGATGGCCAAGACCTGGTGGAGGCAGCGTGACTGCCTGGCCTGTGACACCCCCCCCCACTATGGCACTTGTGCGCTGAAATGATCCAGTGGCCAAGAAGTGCAGTACATTGAGGACCTTCTCCAGGGGGCTGAGTGCTTGGGAGCACAGGGTTGGTGATGTGAGGTCATCCTCCCACTCACTGACCAGGTCGAGTATTATGTGAGGTGGAAATCTGTACCTCCCATACACCTGGTCATCAGGCATCCCAAAAAGGCTGGTTTTGGGTGTAAAAATTCTGGGCCTGACTATCCTCCTCCTCCTCCTGCGGTATCCCATGACCACTGCTGCTAGGAACAGTTTATTCATCCTGGCGTCTGAGCTTGTTTGTTGTTTGTGTGCACTTTTATGCTGCACGGGTCCACGTACGGCTGCTTCCTGCTGGCGTACATGTTTCCGGATTAGCGCGTCTTTTTTGGCGCAAGCATTAGCCCCGTTCAATTCCATGAATACGTGTTGTAGGCGAGCGTGTGGGCGTTCCGCGCACTTGCCTCCTGTACTTCCCCCGTGACGCCCACATCTTCACACGTTGTTCCCCATTCCGCGTGTCACGCCCCGTGTTCCGCCTATTTTTGTTGTGTGCTTTCGCTGTACGCTTAGCGCACGCTGTTTGAAGACGTGTGCCCCAGCGTGCGCCAAGCAGGATTTTAGCGCACATCCATGGATTTCCACGCGCACGGACTTCCATGAAACGCGGTGCGCGGGTTTCGCTGCAATTTTCGCACTGGCACTGCGATTCGCACGCTTTTGCGTGCTTTTGCGCGCTTGCGCTGAAATTTTCAGCGCACATTAATTCCATGAATCGGCCTCAATAAGTGGTCTAGCTAATGTACCTGTTGAACATTTGGTCATCGTCAAGTTGTACACGAACGACGATTATTCTTCCAAGAAAGCCATGAGTAACTAGTCTCACTTCCATAAATGAGAGGACACGCTATAAAATAAAGAAAATAAACACTGTGTTATGCTAACTCTTAGGGCATACAAGCATGGTGTGACAGGAATCCAGCAGTTAATAACGGTCTTTACATCAATTCGTACCCTGACAGTGTGCAGCAACGATATTTTGCTTTCAGCAAGCAAGTGATGCCAATCACTTACTCGTATCTCGCCGATATGTGACATTACCGTGCAGCAATATCACGTTTAATCCCAGCCATGGCAACCAACAATGGCCTCATTTTTTTAAGTCAGCTGCCTCTGGGCATCACTAATGGTTCGGCCATCTTAGACTGGGATACTCGTTCATTATGCAGGACGAATATTTATGTACACAAAAAGTGTAACCTATTCCAAAGGCACACAATTCAATATTCACAATTGCCACATTAAATATAAGGAACTTAGTTACATGATTGATATTGATCATTAATTTTAAGTAAGCATATGAAATATACATATAAGGAAATGATCTGTGCTGGTAACACATGACTATCTGATCCTTAAATGATCAAATTACTGATATTAAGTAATTATCTTGCTGTACATATAAGACAATTAACTATGCTGGTAACGTAACTATTTAATCCTTAAATATTATTGCTGTATGAAATAGACAAATAACTCTGATGACAGCATATAACTGTCTAATCAAGTATACAAGTGAATACAAACTGATCAATCAGATAAAAACTGACCAATCAAACTGATCGTTCAATCCCTCTAAGGCCACTATGTAGCTGGTAGATCCAATATTGTTCACACCTTGCTAAAAGGGAATCTAATGACTATCCTCCATTATCAGACACTTTTTTCTCAATAATACACCACTGAATATCATCTGATGAGTATTGATGCTTGCAAAAGCTTGCAAAAGTGACCCACCAGAGGCACCGTTGTCACCTTATTCTGAATCATTGATTTATGCATATTAATATGGATATGAACTGGCCATTTTGTTTTGCCTACATAGTGTTTACCACTTGGCACTTGGCATACGATTACACAAACGACACATGCTGTTTTACAATTTGTAAAATGACGGAGTGGGGCTTTTTTTCCAACGGCTTCAAAAGTAGTGATTTGCAAGGAGGATCGACAAGCCGAACAGCTGCTGCATCTATGATGGCCTTTCACTGAAGGTAATCTTAAGAGGGCTTAAGCTTCTACATTTGGTTCCTCTTGTTTTTGTAGAGGATGTACAAGGGACTGTTGCAGATTTACTACCTTTTTCTGAATGCAAACAGGGGTTTAGCTCATGAACTAGCAAAATATGCCAATTGTGCAATTTTAAATTCCTCAATGCATTTCTCAAATGACAAAACATTGCGACACAAACGAGACGGTTGTTTGGTATTTTCTCTTTAGGTACAGGAAGACACTCCCTGGGAAAAAAAACGTGCAAGCTTAATCAGACGCTTTAAAAGCTGTTTCTGACATCGTTCTGCAAACAGGCGCTTTTTCAAATTATTTGCCCGATGGTAAAACTCATCAAGATTAGCACAGTTTATTTGAACGCGCACAAATTGGTTAAAGGGAATATTCTTTTTGAGACTAACTGGATGTTGACTGTCATGATACAAAATAGTATATCTGCCATTTTCTTTTCTAAAGAGACTTACTGGTATAGTTTAACTTTTTTAAGGAAATTAAGGAAGGACATCTCAGTCTGGCTTAAAAACACCATAGATTTCAAATTAGGGTGCAAGGAATTCATCCATGTGATGAAAGCAGTGAGAGTTAGCAAAACATTATGCCAAATAACAAGGATATCATCGATACATCTATGGTATACCTTGATCAATGATGCAAAAGGCTTCTCTGGAACAGAAATTTTCCAATCTTCAAAGCTTTCAACAATGTTCCATGTATTTGCTTTTACAAAGTACATTTATACATAAAGAAATGCTCTTTCAGTGCCACTGTCGCTAAATCTAATATGAGTTTAGTGGGTACTTGACGTGGGGCTGCCAGTATGTCTAAACTGTGAGTGATAACTTCTATCGACTCTCTTTGTGGGATGTTAGCATACAATGACTCTTTCAGGGTCTTCACAAGTTGGGCGGTAATCCTTAAATGTGGTGGTAATGCTATTATTGCTTCATTTAAGGGTCCGCCAAATCACAGGTTTGGCAGTATTTACCCCCAGCTCTGAGCTGGGGGGAAATCCGCTGGGAATTTGCTGATTTTTGGTGCTATTACCACGCGGTAATACCTCCAACGGTAATCCCGCCGAAAATTCCCCATTGGTCCCATGGGGAATGGGGAATTCCCGAATGGGCCAAATGGGGAATGGGTAAGTACTGTTCCGGCAAACCCGTGATCCGGTACTAATAGCTCTGGACCTGTTGGCGGTAGCGATATTAGCACGGGTGGTATCCCGGCGGGGATAGCGCCCAACTCGTGATGAGGCCCCTTGTCTAAAGTAATGAGACAATCCTTAATGGAAGTAAAAGACATATTTTCCACTAGGTTTATCACATCACGTGAATCTTTCAGGTAGGACATTGCTAGCATAGAGATGGGCCTAATGAAGGGAATCTACATTTTTAGGGATGGGCTCTAGTAAAGAGCCACACGCAGACACTATAGGATGGCCAGGTGGAGCTACAACAGATGTATGCACTTTGAGTAGCAGATAAAATGCTGGAGTCCTAGGGAACCTGAAGAGCACAAAGAGCTGTACAATTACAAAGGAAGGGTCACAAAAGAGTGTAAATGCTATGTATGGTGGAGGCCGGGGGGCGTTTAGCCTTTATCGCTGCCAGAGGATGTTTTTTTGGAAGTGTGAGCTTGGAATTTGTGATATCGCTTAATTATTTCTTAAATATGAGCATCTTTAGTTCTTTCTTAAAATAAAGATTATTTGGAGCTATTTTAATTGAAACTGTGATGTTCCTGTTGGCTGGGGCATAGCAAGGAATACCCATTTTCTTGTTTCTCCCTTTTAATGACAGACTAAGTAAGTCACAAGTTTGAAACATGGTGTGTCCCTAAAATAGGCCCAAGCCCCATGAGCTGAGAGTTTCATGGTAAGTCACAGTGGATTCAGGGTGTTCACTGCCTTATATGCCACACATGATCCTTTGATCAGTATTCTGGCCAGAATGGGTAGCCAATGCAATTGCTTTAGGATTGGATATGGGATATTACTTTGTTTCTGGTCATTAGATGGGTTGTGGCATGCTGTACTGCCTTTAGCCGGGCAAGATGTGCGGTAGCAACCACAGTGAGGATGGCATTGCCATAATCCAGGGCTGAACCATGGTACGGAACCAGAGAGATGTTTCTGTTGTGTCCAGTTAAGGTGAGAGCCTCATTAAATTGAACATCATTTAGCCAATTTAGGATGTCCTTATGTGTCAATAGGGGGCTTACTAGGAAGAATCCTGTTTTCATTGGTTGAGCTTCAGGTATTTGCTCATTATCCAGGTTTGGACAGTTGCAAGGCAGCCCTGAAGTATGAGATGTCCTATTAACAACATACTTTAAGATATAGTTGTGTGTCAGCCACATACTGTCACAATGGTATGTCAGGGTGTGTGAGAGGAGATCCTAGTGGCTCTATACATAAATTAAAGATGGACAAGGAAAGGGTGGAGTCCTGAGGGACTCTACATGAGACTGAGTGGTGGTCTGATCTGAAAATGCTGATATGTACTGATTGGTGTTGATTGGGTTAGCCGAGGTGAACTAGTGAATCTCATTCTGTATAACAGCAATTTGCTCAATAATGCTTGATCTGCCATTTTTGATGAGGTGGAGAGAACTTATGGGCCAAGCAGGCAAGAGTCACACGTGTCCACAATATGGAAGGCATCAACAATGACCTGCATGGTTCCTACTTCATTCCTACATTTGGGTCTGACACCAGACTGTTTGTCATGGATTGGGGCTTGTTAAGAAATCCCGCCAAGTGGTAGTTTGCTATTGCGTTCTTGATGATTGCAACTATGTACACAAGGCTTCTGGTTGGTTGGTACTTTCAGAAATAATCTGGGTCCAGCGTGAGTGACAACTTGAGAGTGGATGGCGCACTTTTCAGAATTATATTCTTTTAATGACATCAGCATTGATATAGCATTTCCTGGACAGATTACACATCATTGCACCCGTATAGATGTCTATATTCTAGCATTAAGTGACAGCGCAGCAGTCCCAGGGGTGTAATGTGCTTGGTTGCCATGTGTTGCGTGTTTATCTGTCAGCTGAAAATACTTGTTAAGTGATGGGGCAGATTGTTTCGTTACTAGGTGTAAGGCTGTGGTTTGCTCTGGTTGGTAACAGGAAGTTTCATCACTATAGATTGGGTCGCAGCCAAATCCATCGCATTTATTTGGCCAGATTTTGCCACAAACATATGTGGGGGGTGGGTAATGATAATACATAAGGTCGGGGCAAGAGGGGCTGTGGGGGGGTCTACCCCCCACATAGATTTGCGGCAAAATGATTCAAAAGAAGAAAATAAAATCAATGAATTTGCCGGCAGGCAAATCTAGACGATGAAATCACATAGAACCGCTCTGGTTACTAGTGTGCATGTGCTGTCTGCAGAGAATTGACCAAGAAGACCCCTTAAATTGATTTCAATGAAGGACTCTGCCTTTGCATCTAAATAGCCTTTTAATGGGATAGCAAGGATACTTATAAGACAATGGGCCTCATTACGACTCAGGCGGTAAGGGGTTTACGGCGGCGTAAACAGCGCCGACCCTTACCGCCTGATTCCGAGGTCCCTTAGCGCCATGGAGGTTTTAAATCCATGGCGCTAAGGGACCTTGATGTTAATTATGCCACCGTAATTTACGGTGGCGTAATTAACGCCTTCCCCACTCCCATTATGCCCTATGGGGCAAAAATGGGAATGGGGAAGGGTAAATGGGGATTGGGGACTTACCGCCCCGCCAACCTCAGAATGGGGCGGTAAGTCCGCCAACCACCATGGCGTAAACGTAGTTTACGCCATGGTGGTAAAGGTACGACCCAGGCGGTAACTTACCGCCTGGGTCGTAATGAGGCCCAATACAACATTATTTATTGCAGTAGATAACAGGTATCTAATGGCATGACTGCAAACCATTCAATGCTTGAGTATTCAACAAGCAAGATAACCCTTGAGATTAGAACTTGCCTTGATAGTTGTTATATAATTATTGGTGTGAAATTGAATTAGGTTGGAGGGTGACTCAGACATATGCTCATAATTTTTAAGGTGGTTAGTGGAAAGGGTGATGGATGGCATGGGCATGGGCAAGGGCAGGTAAGAGAAGGAAGGGTTTAGTTAGGGTGATGTGGATAGACAGACTTCCAGTGTGGATGAAGGTGGGATGGAAGTGGAAGGCAGAGGGAAGGCCAAAAATGAGGGCAGGTGAATAGCCATGTAGAAGGTGTGGATTTTTGGAGGGTTAAGGTGATGAACGAAAAGGTTCATGAGAAGGGCATGAGAAGGGCATGGGAGGAGGGCAATTGTCTGGGGGAAGGGTCAGATGCTTGGTATGTTGAGATAGTGTGGCTGAGGTTTTAGGGCTAGGAATGGCAGTGGCCAGACTCGGGGGTGGGGTGAGTTGTTTCAGTATTGGATCAGTGCAGCAGGGGTATAGCAGGCCACTTACTAGTGTGGGTGAGGACATGCGGGGCAGCAGGGTGTTGGTGGGACAGGACAAGATAGATATGAGGTGGGGCATAGGGGCATTGATGTGGAAGAGGGTTTGGGTAAGGGGACTTGGTGGTAACAGGGAGTGGTGTGTTGAAATCGTGAGGGGAGGATAACACTGGTTATGGAGGTTGGGGGAAATAACAATAAGGATGGAGAAGGTTTACAGGCACAGTGGGCAGGGAGGCAATGGTTTCAATGCAGTTTGGGAAAGTGGGGGCGTGGCAGTGTGAGTCAGGGAGGGAAGGTTTGGTGGGATGTATTTGTTTTCTTAAATTAAATGCTTCCATCCACTACCCATTCCATATTAATTCGGTATTTTTCTCCATGACTTCTTTTATTGGATGAGTAAGTTCAGAAAACCCATTCAGAGCCTCCTAGAATCCTCTGCCAAATCAAAGAATTCTCCTAACTCCTCATTCTTCTGTGGAGCAGGAGCATTTTTAAGTTTCTTAACAGTGTCTTCTTATGGTATTCCATCACCAGTAGTTCAGCACTTCTGACACCACTTAGCCAAGAGAGATCAAAATAACACAGAAAATGAGGTAAGTTATTTTATTTTACTTCATTGTGATAGCAGTTTTCCAGTCAATTCTCTAGAAATATTGAGCAACATGCAACTTCTTTGTACCCCAATGGTGCCCTTCTCCTACTCTGGGGCGAAGGGTTTATTTTTGCACCTTTGTTCAGGTCCCTTGGTTCATGATGGCTTCTCCTGACTGAAGCCATCCCTCACACCTTAAAAGATACTTCTCTGATCTAGAAACAAATATCAATAACCAACTGTTTGTGACCCCTTGCAACCACTTACAGTCTTTGGGCTTGAGTCCTGAGTTCAAAAAGGGCTTTTCCTTTAGATCAATAAAAAAACAAAGTGTCTTGGTTAATAAAAAAAACATACAGGTTCAACAAATCCAAACATACTCTCAATATGGTTTCATTTCAGGAAAGAATTGTTAGTTCCACATTCACTCAAATTCTGGCGGTTTGACCAATTCTATAAGGTTTTCCGGCATCACTAGTCCTGAAAAAATGGACCGTCTGCTATGATTGATTAAAAAATGTGTATAACAAATTTTTATTCAAATAATTCGAACTGAATTTAAACATAAAACACTACCCTCACCTAACACAGTGTACTAAACACTAAAAAACAGTTACTAAAACATGAAATACAAAGTTAACTTATTTGCATGACACAAAAGATATCACATAACATAACACAAAAAAATCTCAATGTGTCTCTAAAACAACAACCATCCCAACATGTTTCTGTTCTTCACTGCCCAGTTCGGGCGAACATTCTTCAGGGGAAATTTTTTTTTAAAAAAAGCATCCACTAATCTCTTCAACACCGTGCTGAAAGGGTAGATTCAAACTTCTATACAGGCAAAGGAAGGAAAGAACCTCCAAGCCTGTAAGAGTAAAAGGAAAAACTAATGAGTTCCAAAAAGAGGGAAAGGAAGTACTACAAAATGTAGAAAAAGAACATGGCATAGAGGTTATGCCACACTCACACGGGTCCCAACAGGGCACCCACAAATTTACCTTTAAATGGTGAAACTTCAAAGCGCGTCACAGGATGACAAATTCGCTGGTTTCTCGCCAAATGAGAGACCACTACTTCACAAAAGCGTCATAGTCCGCTAAAGTATCGCCACACCTAAATGAGACAGAACCAATACACAGAGACCACATGCTCTGTTATATCCAGAAAGGGGCTTCAAAATGCAATTACACATGAAAACAGGGCTCCAAATATCATAAAATAAATTACCTTCACAGATGTAGGGATCAAGACTGTAACAAGCAAAGCAGCAATCAACGTGTTTGCAAAGGAGAAATCCACACAGTCAAGCCGTAAAGTATCAATCTGGAAAACAATGGATGCATGGCAATGAACACCATATGTCTGGCATCACCCTTCAACATGTACCGATGGGAGTGCTTTTATTTCACCCTCGTGATTAAGACTAAGTGCCCGTACAATATATAGAATGCAGAAAAAACTTCCATGCTGTCCATCCTACACAACGTGGGAAACCCATGGCAAAAGATAACCAAACTACCCCACGCGTACAGGAAGGGAATGTACCGGCAGTGGGAAAATTATCACACACAGAACCACAATGCTAATGACTCACCTGTACACTCAGAGGGATTAAATCACTCTAATGGCAGCTTCCAAACGCACACAGCCAACACTGAATTCAGTGAAACCAAAAACTGCTGCACACTAACAGTACGTCTATGGTCGTGCGGCAACACAAAGAAAGGACTACACTACTCAGTGTAGGAAGGAAAGTCCATCAAAAGGAAGGGCCATGTTGGAACGGACCGGCAACATAGAAAAAGGACTACACTACTCAGTGTTGGAAAAAAAGTCCATCAAAGGGAAGGGCCATATTGGAACGGACCTGAAGCCTACTGGTGTAGAACAGATTAGTGGACACCACGAGCACTAAACAGGTGTTTTTTAAAACAATGATATGCTGGCACCAACACAATATGGTATATGCATCTCACACTGTCAAAAATCATACTTGGCTGACCAAATGCCAATCAATGCTTTCGTTGAGACCTAGCACATTACTCTGTAATTTAAAAATAATTTTTTGCTCTACATTCAATAATTTTCGATCCGTTTCAATTTTGGTATGTCCATGCACCTTTTTCAAAATCAGCCATGTGAAATCATTAAAACCATGTTTCTTTTCAATAAAGTGTTTGACAAGGGGAGCAGTAATCACCTGGTTTTTGAGACAGCTGCGATGTTCCACCATTCGAACTTTACATTGCCTATTCGTTTTTCCCACATAATGTAGGCCACACGGGCAAGTGATTAAATATACAACATTGGCTGTGTTACAATTTGTCATTTCACTGAAGACCCACTTTACATCAGGTAGAATTTGCAATACTCTAGTTACTTTTGTTTGTCCACACATGCTGCAATTCCCACATGGAAAATGTCCTTTCACTTCAGGCATACCCCACAGTCTAGTTTGTCTAACCTGTGGAGTTCGCATTTCTGTCACATCATTTCTGATTAGAATATTCCGTAGATTCTGACTTTTTCTAAACGCCACTAAAGGAGGCAACACTTCTTTACCACAATAGACTTTCTTCCAAGTTTTCATCACAATGGTTTTGATTTTATAGGACAAATTCGAAAAAGTGTTAACAAAAACAGCGCCAATCTTTTTAGTAGTCTTGTTACTTTTCTCCAGCAATGCCTCGCGATTGTTATTGTAGGCTCTTTTTGAAGCATTTCTTATTACTCTAGACGGATAACCCTTGGCCAACAGTTTGTTGGTCAATACATCCGCACTTTGAGCAAAATCATCTTTTAGACTACTATTACGCTTCAGCCTCAGAAATTGTCCGAATGGCAAATTATTCTTTAAATGTTTGGCATGATGGCTGTTGAAGTGTAATAAAGTGTAATAAAGTAACACTTTTTCGAAGGCTTCAGGTCCGTTCCAATATGGCCCTTCCCTTTGATGGACTTTTTTTCCAACACTGAGTAGTGTAGTCCTTTTTCTATGTTGCCGGGTCCGTTCCAACATGGCCCTTCCTTTTGATGGACTTTCCTTCCTACACTGAGTAGTGTAGTCCTTTCTTTGTGTTGCCGCACGACCATAGACGTACTGTTAGTGTGCAGCAGTTTTTGGTTTCACTGAATTCAGTGTTGGCTGTGTGCGTTTGGAAGCTGCCATTAGAGTGATTTAATCCCTCTGAGTGTACAGGTGAGTCATTAGCATTGTGGTTCTGTGTGTGATAATTTTCCCACTGCCGGTACATTCCCTTCCTGTACGCGTGGGGTAGTTTGGTTATCTTTTGCCATGGGTTTCCCACGTTGTGTAGGATGGACAGCATGGAAGTTTTTTCTGCATTCTATATATTGTACGGGCACTTAGTCTTAATCACGAGGGTGAAATAAAAGCACTCCCATCGGTACATGTGGAAGGGTGATGCCAGACATATGGTGTTCATTGCCATGCATCCATTGTTTTCCAGATTGATACTTTACGGCTTGACTGTGTGGATTTCTCCTTTGCAAACACGTTGATTGCTGCTTTGCTTGTTACAGTCTTGATCCCTACATCTGTGAAGGTAATTTATTTTATGATATTTGGAGCCCTGTTTTCATGTGTAATTGCATTTTGAAGCCCCTTTCTGGATATAACAGAGCATGTGGTCTCTGTGTATTGGTTCTGTCTCATTTAGGTGTGGCGATACTTTAGCGGACTATGACGCTTTTGTGAAGTAGTGGTCTCTCATTTGGCGAGAAACCAGCGAATTTGTCATCCTGTGACGCGCTTTGAAGTTTCACCATTTAAAGGTAAATTTGTGGGTGCCCTGTTGGGACCCGTGTGAGTGTGGCATAACCTCTATGCCATGTTCTTTTTCTACATTTTGTAGTACTTCCTTTCCCTCTTTTTGGAACTCATTAGTTTTTCCTTTTACTCTTACAGGCTCGGAGGTTCTTTCCTTCCTTTGCCTGTATAGAAGTTTGAATCTACCCTTTCAGCACGGTGTTGAAGAGATTAGTGGATGCTTTTTTTAAAAAAAAATTTCCCCTGAAGAATGTTCGCCCGAACTGGGCAGTGAAGAACAGAAACATGTTGGGATGGTTGTTGTTTTAGAGACACATTGAGATTTTTTTGTGTTATGTTATGTGATATCTTTTGTGTCATGCAAATAAGTTAACTTTGTATTTCATGTTTTAGTAACTGTTTTTTAGTGTTTAGTACACTGTGTTAGGTGAGGGTAGTGTTTTATGTTTAAATTCAGTTCGAATTATTTGAATAAAAATTTGTTATACACATTTTTTAATCAATCATAGCAGACGGTCCATTTTTTCAGGACTAGTGATGCCGGAAAACCTTATAGAGTTCCTGTGTAAAGGGGGTTGGATGTAAGTAAAACAAGACGTGTTATCTTACTCTTTATTGTATTATACATATTGATATCCCTGTCAGTAGAGTAGGATGTTATTATAGGGACTGTTTATACCTGGTTTGACCAATTCTACACTTCTTTTTTGGTCCTGATTCAGTCTTCTGCTTCTTGTCCTGGTCTCTTGCTGTTCTGGAAGACCCCTCTTTCGTGGCCACGGTGCACATGCAACTTGGCCCTTGGCAGCTTCGAGAGGGAGTGCTCTATGCAAGTTAATTCCCTGCGCTCCTACCAGGCTGTCAGAAAATTGCACTGGCATGTCATTTGTGTATAATAGCATGATCCCTCTCCTGCACTGCTGGGCCTTGTAGTAGTTCTGTCATACATCCTTGTCCATCTTCTCTATGATCGGGGAAAACTGTTGTCCGCTTTCCTTCCCCTCCACTCCTATCTTCACACTCCGACACCTCCTCAACAATCACCTCGTGCTCGTACCTCTACCCCACATTAGGTCTCTTGTGTTAGGCTTACGGAGTGGCTGCCCGCCTCTCCCTCTCCTCCTCCTTTTCTCTTTCTCTTTCTCTCTGTCTCAACTTTCTCTCTCTTTCACCCCCCTTCTTGGCTGGCCCTGACCTCCTCCGACTTTTACCTTTTGATGTTTCTCCACCACCTTAGAGTTGTACCTACCATTATCATACTTGCCTCCTTTTGCTTAGCTGTCACCTCTCTCTATCACCTCCTCCTTCTTACCCACTTTCTCTTAATACATTCTCTAGTCTTATATCTCCTCCTTCTCCCTCGCTCCCTTCTGCCTCCAACATGCCCCAATACTGCACAGCAACTCTCTACAAATGTCCGCGCTTAGGATTTGGGTCTTAAAAAGAGACCTGACCCACCTGTGTTGAAACTGCACATGTTAAACTACATTCAGGTTTATTCAGGTTCATCTTCTAATTTGTTGCTAGTATCTGCGTGCTTGCTCCTGAGATTTAGGATGTCCTGCTTTTCCTCTGACCTTGGCCCAAGACTTTACATAGGCTGGCCACCATTTTGGTTTCCAGACCACGCAGGCCTGTGGAGAAGCTGCAACAGGGGAGGCGAGCTCTCTGTGGTTCTTCCTTTCTTCACCCACACGTGAATACAATCTGGTCAGTTAGGTACCTCTTGGACGTGGTACTCAGACATGTCTCTCTTACACTGCTTCAGCACTTCCCAAAGTGAACTTTCCGATTAAATGGG
This sequence comes from Ambystoma mexicanum, assembly GCF_040938575.1. Lineage (NCBI taxonomy): Eukaryota > Metazoa > Chordata > Amphibia > Caudata > Ambystomatidae > Ambystoma > Ambystoma mexicanum. The sequence continues at coordinate 338,035,750 of NC_090922.1, forward strand.
AGAATGCTATGCTTCCCTGTCCCATTAGTTTAATACTGGTAGACTATGTATGATGTGTGGAATATTGCCAAAATGAATGGTGGCATGTTCCCAAGGACAGCTTAGACTTTAAGGTGACAAGATTGACCTTGGTAGCAACCCCTTACCACGCAGTCGGGGTGTGGAGGTTGCGGGGGTGAGCCAGGGGATCCTCCCACAATGCTGCCTGTGCCTAATATAGTTTAGTGGGTGGCAGCACCTGGCCACATGAGTACACCACACTTCACTCCAAGGGCAAGGGAGTGTTCTTTCTCATAATAGTTATCTTAGAACATCCTGAATATATATCTCTTGGGTTTACTAGTTGACTCTTTCTTAACACATCTGGATAATGCGTCCTTCATGTTTTAGCTTGCGTGTCTGAGAACATCACAGGGCACTAAGGTGTCACTGGACTCCTTGTGCATGCTTTGCATTAACCACTGGAAAACTTCTGAAGATAAAGCCCACTCCAATGAGACTAAGGGGACCAGCAAGTGTGATGAATGACTGAGGTCTCTATACTCAGCATGCAGCAGCATGAGCAAAGTAGTAGAGATGTGACATTGCTCTGTCCCTAGGTCTGTAAGTTTCCGCTAGACGTCTGACTCACCATTTCCCGTTCAGCCACTAAAACGGGTGCACACCATTATTCAAAATCAATAGGGTTAATGATGTCATTACAAAATAACGGCGAATGCAGCGGTATTGATGTACATACCCATTCCATTTTGCATTCTTACTTTTGAACAGCTCTTTCAATCGACATCTCGACGGAATGTCAGGAATGTTTTCAATGGCCTGCTGTGAATCAGTGAATAGGTGCACATGTTGTGCTCCATTATTTTTATATTGGGACATTGCGCATTACATCTGAAAAGCTTAATGTGCTCTCTGGAAGGTACAGCTTTTTATACACCCTTCTGTTATTTTACATTAATACAATCCAATAAAATGTCACTGTGCCTTAGACACAATAATGTCTTTTAAAGTGTTTATATCTGTTCACTAGACAGTGTCCTTGCACACTGGTGCCCTCCTTTAAACAGTGATTTCTCTTTCTCTGCAGAAAATAACAGGATATGTTGTGTTTTCACATATTTAAAATTGCATTTTATCCTGTGCATTTTCTTATAACAAGGACAGTATGTGTTTTTATAGTAGAATTCTTTATTTAACATAGTTATACACATGTTAAATAACGCATATAATAGCTTTATGTACAAACCATAAGAAGATTATAGAAAATTAATGAGGTAGTCAAATCAGCCTTCTTTGGTGCCCCACTACTGCAACATACTCTCCCTTATCTACGTCACCAGGAAAATGCTATGGTACTCCCGTTTAGACGATGTCAGTGCCCTTTATAAAGGCCTTCCTAATCACCTACTATCTCGACTTCACGTCACACAAAATGCAGCTATCTTTCACCTTCCTAAGTTTTCCTCCATATCTGATCTCCAATGATCCTTACACTGGCCTGTTACTTTCCAAGTTCTTTGTTTAGTATTTAGATGCATACATGGTCTCTAGCACTACAATATCTCAGGCCAGCCAAAAATGCAACGGTATCAATCTCAACGGCTCCTCAGATCAACACATTCACATCTTGTAACCATCCCTCCCTCACGCTTCTCTTCAAAGGAGAATGGCGATTTTCCGTAATGGGACTTTGCCTCTGGAACAAGCTCCCAATTCATGTGCGCTCTATGACATTATTGCTGGCATTTTTGATTGCGTATACCGTAAACTTATCTCAAGAGCAGTGGAGCGCTTTACAAAAGGATTGCGCCAGAACTGGGGTTGGCATTTCATACAGTAACGTAATAGTTTTGGTGGAGGGAGAGAGGGTTTTTATTTGTCAGGCAGGTATTGTTGTAAGAGTCACATTTTTTGTGTTTGGTGGAATCGGAGGATGGCAGGGGCAGGTTAAGCCTCTACCGGGATTGAATTCCAGACGGTCGGGGCGTGGCAGGAGAGGGGCTGCTTGCGAGTCTTCACTTTGCAAACTAGCTTTGACGCCAACCTTTTGATAGTTTTGCTACTCAAGGTGCGGGAGCCTCCAGAGGTGTGCAGTTTTGTCGCGAAGTTTGTTGGTGTTCTCATTGTGACCGCTTTGTTGGTGATCCATGCAGTTTTTAATATGATCCTGGTGGGGATGGGGAGACAGTGAAGTGTGAGCAGTGTTTGAGAGATACAGTCAAACTTACAGGCTCCTGTAATGAGGCAGACTGCAGAGTAGAGTATTGCTTTGAAGGGGGCCAGGTGTGTGACTAGAAGCCCAGTAAGGGGGGCATTTCCCCCATCAATTTGTGATATAAAGAGAGATTAGATCACCGTATGGAATTTGTTCAGGGGAATGTCGGGTTTGATTTTGTGGAGTGTATGTATCTGTAGCCATGCGGTTTGTGCCTTTTTTTCCGTATGTGCTTTTGGAAGGAAAGGCTACTGTCAACAATGAAGCCCAGTGATTTGGATGAGTTTGACAGCTGAGGAATGGCTCATTCCAGTCACATGTCATACAGCCACTGTTGCACAAGATATTGTTAGGTTGGGGGACCTATGGAGGCAAATCCGGTCTTGGCCGGGTTCAGTTTAAGGTACGTGTTTGACATCCATTTTAGGACTGCAGCCAGGCATTTTCAGAGATGAGCAATGTCCTGAGGACCACTGACCTTAAGGTACAGCTGAGTATCATTAGTGAACTGATGATTGGCGAGAGCATGGAGCCTTGGGGGACCCCAGGCATGACTGGGAGTCAGTTGGATCTGAATGAGCCCATCTCTATGACCTGGTGCCTATCAGATAAGTAGGATGCAAGCCATATTAGGACAGTTCCACAGAAGCCCATCTTGTCAGTGAGCAGGGAGAGGAGTATTTGGTGTTCAAATGTGTCGCATGGAGCTGAAAGTTCTAAGAGGATTAGGAGACAGGATGCCCCAGTGTCAGTGATTCTGTGCGCATCATCCACCACTTGGATGGCTTCAGTGTCAACAGTTCATTTGAGGTTGAAGCTAGACTGGTAAGCACAGAGGGGGTCATGCTGGTCCATTTTGGCAAGGCAAATATTTGGGTTGCAAATACTTTCTCAATAAGTTTCCAGATGAACAGGAGGTTCATAAGGGGTTTGCAGTTGACTAGGCCCTCTGGTTCAAGCAAGGTTTTTTTGAGAAGGGGTTGTATAAGATTGGTCTTCAACATGTCTGGGAATACACCTTCACTGAGGGAGGCCTTCACAACACCAAGGAGTGTGTTAAGTGCTGGATCAGTCAGTTGTTTAATAAGGGAAACTGGGAGGAAGTTGTCCAAGTAAGTAGTGGGTTTGAGTGAAGTGAGTGTGTCTGAGAGATCCATAGGAGAGAGGAGGGTGAAGTCTGACCAGGAGGGCAGTGCCCAGGGGGTTGGCTAGCAGGTCTCTCTGGTTTTGGGGCATTACTTTGGCCTCATATGTGATCAATTTTGTTAATGAAGGAGCTATTTATTCCATTTCATTTCTCTTGTGAAGCTCGCATCTCGGGTACAGGTATAGGCTTGGGACAGTTCTTGACTACTTTGAATAAGCCTTTGCGCCTGTTAGAGGCTGCCTGGTGGAAGTATAGTAAGCTGACTTAGCGTCAGAGATCATGTGTCTGTGTTAGGAACGCTGGGATTTGAAGGATGAGAGCCCCTGTAGGCTGCGCTCCTTGTTGCACCGCTTCTCAAGGGAGCTAAGAGAGAGTTTATTTTTGGCTAGCGTGGGTGTATACCAGGGTGCAGATACTTGGACTGTGGCGCGACAATTCTTTGGAGGTGCATGGGCATCCACTTGTTCTTTGGCAATGTCGCTAAATGTATACAGAAAGGTTGAGACATTCTCTCAGGTGGGGAATGTTCTGAACATTGCCTCTAGTGTGTCTAGAGTGAAATTCTTGGAGGATCGGCGCTCAATAACAGGGAGTTTGGCTTGACCATTGTAGGGCAGCCTTGTGTGTGATATGAAAAGAGGGATTGCGACATAGTAGGTCCAGTCGAGGGGGAGGAAGTTTGAGCATGAGAGGTTTGGGCAGGAAAACCAAGAGTATTCCGGTGCAATTTAAAAACCTCCCTATTTTGATAGTCCGCAATAATTCATTATCCCTTGGTTATGTCAAATTTCTATTTCCATTTGTGCCCAGAGGCAATGATTTTGGCAGATACCCGTTCTCGTTTAGCGCTTTACATATCAACAAATCAAATGAAGATTGCATGATGTAGTATGAACGGTTTTGAGCAGATCTCCTTAGCCTTATGAAGTGTATTGTGATAAACTCATCCAATGATGTAATATGCTTCGGATATCTTACATGCTGAATTTTGCAAGATGGTCACTGAACATAATGTCTGGCTGTAATCTTTTTCAATTGCAGTGACTTCAATTAAATGGTTTCTGAACATGGTGTCTGACTGCCATCTTGTTCATGTGTGAAATGGGAACTCTGGTGGCTTAGCTACATTTGTAGCAACATCTATTGAAGGGTCTATGTATCGGGAATCCCTCAGCGAAAGCAACATGTACTTTCCATTAATATTTCTGCAATTAAAAGATAGCTGGTCTGGTAATCTCCTATAACAGCCCTACTAAATGTCGGGGCATTATCCTTGTGATAACATCTTTTGCAGCTGATAAAATCCGGTTTTCCGATTTGAAAGTCATTATGGGGGGTTAAGAAGGCTTTAAATTAAAACTATCTAATAGGTTAGGAAATAGAGATGGAATGGCCTCGAATAAGATTAAGCACTTGGTAAACCAACAGCCAGTTTGCAAAATTTGACATGTGTGTATCAAGCGGCCAATTTAACATTTTTTGTTGTAAAACAGCCTAAGAATGTTAAATGGCAGCACCAGTTCAGATCGGCCAGTAAAATAACTTTTAAGGGGCCCAACGGCAATACAATTATAGATTATTATACATATTGTTCGTGTTGGACAATGAACGCTTGTCTCTGATGTGAAAATGCTTGTCCATTGTTCATAATCCCTTGGTTTTGACCATTCAACCACCACGAGTTTGTTCCTCCCCTAGTACAGTATGCATGGAAGGGGAAAGAACTACGAAGAAGACGGGGAACACAATGGGGAACATTTGATCTGCCATCAATAGAACACAAGGTTTTATGTGATGCATTCACAGAACTTTAGCGTTGTTTAGGCGAGGATGCTGCGGGTAAAGGGAGATGCTGGTCATTGCTCTGCCCTGAACATTGTGATCAGGGAAGGATGCTATATCTTCAATGCTCTCCTTCTCTGCTTGACTGACAGGGAGCTGAATTCAGTTCAGAAAAGAGAGTGGGGGGCTTTCTCTAGGGGGTCTGGAAGAGGGCAACATTTGGCTGGTGTGTACTACAGAAGAGCATGGAAAAATCTGACTTTGGCTTCTAAATACGGAGGAACTAGCACAGTGCATGCATGCTAAATGCAACCCGCTATTGGCTTTTGCATGATGATGATGAAATCCTAGACTGGATTAAGTGGGAACAGGAATGCGCAAAGCCCTATACTCTGGAATCGATTCTGACACTGGAACGCTAATTGATTTGCAGCAGTGTGCCACCCCTTTAGCCCTTTTGGTCAAGAATTGGCGTGACTGCTTGACATTGATTGATCATGATTACCCAGTTCACCCTAAAACCTCCCTGTGGGGCAAGCACACTTTGACCATCAACAATAAGAAATTGTACTGGCAGTCCTGTATCTCTGTGGACATCACAGTAGTGACAGATGTTTGCTCTGGGAATATAGTTCATCACTTTGAATAATTAGGGCCCGATTCACAGCGTGTTTTCCAATGGGATTGCACCATTAAAAAACGCTTCCTTGAATCAGGCCATTAATATTCAAGTACAAGTTGCCACACAGGGAACGGGCCACATACCAACATTTGCATGCACTGCAAGAGGCACATGAGACATCGACAAATAGGTGGCTTTCTAAACTGCCTCCCCTTTGACTACAGCAAAGGCCCATCCCCCCACCCCTTCCCGCCATATGGAAGCCTGTGGAGCTGACCTATAGGTTGAAATATCAGGGGAAACGCGGGCATCTATAAGCAGAGGTGTCTGCAGAAGCATATGTGGATATACCTTATGCTACACAATGCAATGCATCAGACTGCAGCATTACTGGTCCCTAGAGGAATTGTACAGTCAGCTACTGTGGGGGAGGGCAACAAACAGCGTCCTTGTGCTCTGGAGATGATCCTGAGTGGTGAGGTTTAACCATACCCTACATCGCTGTCCCTGCCAAACCATGCTCACCAATGGAGTTAGCTACGATGCAGAAAAGGAATTGTAGAAACTGTGGAAGACCGCGAGTGCTGCTGGTGTAGATGATTGGGTAGATTTGATGAGAAAACTCTATACACCCGGTGTGAAAAGATATGGCAATGTGAGTGTATTTGGGGGAATTTTAATGGTCCCTATGTTTTTAAAAAAAGGGGGGCTCCCTCTTTGTCCTTCATGATCATCTACATCTTCCAATCTTTTTTTCCCTGTCCTGTTGTCTTCGGTTTCCCCTTTACCGCAGTACTTCAAGTCTTTTTTAACTAATGCTACTCATGATGGTGACTTGAAGTCGCACATCGGAAAACTTGTGTTCTGTATCTATTAAAATCCCTAAATGCATCTACATTTTTGTGCCAAGGCTATAAAACGTATGCCATGTTTGTGTTACTCAATAGAAAATAACAAAAAAAGAAAATGTGCGGATGCAACCTCATTGATTAAATAAAAAATGCCAAAGCAATGCAAATTGCAGGACGCAACTTTATAAAGATAGCTCACAATAGAAAACTTCAAACTCCAAATTGCCAGTTTAATAGCAATTATGAGAAAGCAAGGAGGGACCTCTGGGAGGTCTTGAAAATGACTCTATACACTGCATTAGTAATAAGTGACAGGACTATAAAACAAACTATGTGAAGAGTAGAAAAGAGCTAAGTTTATCCAAACTTGGGAACACTTTTAAGGGGCCAAAGCTAAAGAGGCAAGACTTTTTGGAAATTAGTAGCTAAGAATACCAAAAGGCAGATTAATCAGTTGATTAAAACCAAGCCTCTGAACTCAACCCAATGTGCAAGCACGCCTCTGAACTCAACCCAATGTGCAAGCACGCCTCTGAACTCAACCCAATGTGCAAGCACGCCTCTGAATTGAAAGTGTATTTTAGTGACTGATTGACATGATGAAGTTACAAATTGTTCAGCCAATTATGTGGACATATTTTCTGATAATGAGGCTTTTATATTTCAACTTTGGGACGTTCTTCGTGTATTCACTGAGAAGGACCCTTTTAAAAGCCATGGGCCAGATTATATTCCTTTGGACCTATTTATATGTATATCTGATTTGTAGTGATTACTTATATTAAAACTACTTATGAGGATTGCCCAGTTTAACTTGACACCTTCAAGCTGGAATCAATACATTATAGTGCCAGTCTATAGAAAATGTGATACATCTACCCTCAATTCATATCGACCTATCACCCTACTGAATGAAGAGTCAAAAACCTTTGGTAATATTGTAAGAAACAATTTAGCAGATTGGATGATGGGAAATAGCATTCTCATTGACACCTGCTTGGAGTTCAGGGAAGGTTTAGAAGCTTAGAATCAATCCCGGAATTTTCTTTTGTGACTTCAAAATATTCTTTGTAAAATTTAAAATGATGTATTAAGCATTCTTGGATATTTCTACAGCATTTCACCTCTTTGACTGAGGTTCTTTATTTTCAAGAATTTGGGGATTCCCAAAAGGATTTTAAAAAGTGTTTTACACTTTATTCTAACACTGAATCAGTGATTAGGTTTGATCATGGTGTGTAATGTTCTGAGGCTTTTGGCATTATTCAATTGCTCAGAAGGGCATCGTCTTTAGCTGTGATTGTATCTAATGTGTGCATTCATGGTATTCAGGACACCCTGCAATGGTATCAAGTGATGCACTATGTGTAGGCAAAAGAGGTTGGCTCATGTTGGCTTATAACGATGATATTGGTGTAATAGTCATAATCCCAATGACATTCCAGGCGACACATACTCTACATATATGGCAGAACATGATGTTAAAATGACCAGCAAAATATCATGCGTCTTGAAAATGGGGAAGAAACAGAATCTAGTGTGTTCAGGGTCTACGATTGGAAAAGGTGATGGCTTTTGATTATTCGTGTACTTCGATTTGCATGAAATGATAGAGAAGTGCTGCTCATCGATTAAAGAAATGATCTTGATGTTGCAGGTGATAGCTAGAATTTTACATTTAGCTCAAGACATCAAAGTTAATATGGTGGAATCTATGGCAAGTATGTGTGAAGCTAAAACTATTGTGATTGCTTTATTTTGGGCAAATATTTGGGTGATTGAAAGTGTGAGAAAGCTACAAGAGACAGCAAACAACTTTGTACGCATGATACTTGCGCTTCCCAATAGTACCCATGTCTATGCATTACCTGAAGAATTAGAATTGGGGGGCTTGGTGGACCAGATCGCTGTGGCTGCAGTGATCCACTGGATAGCCACTTGGGCCAGCTCTGCACTTGCCATTAGCCCACGAAATTGCAACAGATCTCAAGGTTTTAGGGGCATCCACAATATCCCGGCTAATGACTATGCAAATGAGCCTTTCTGAAATTATAGGAATGATTGTGAGAAGAGATAAGTTTCAAGTTAAAATTATATCCAGATATAAGAGACAATAGTGCACTCTTGAAGTCATCAAAGAGAGTCTGCATGTCACACGTTTCACTGAAAGAAACTTTGGTAGAACCCTACTTAGTTTGGTGTGTAACAATGCACCATCCGTTTTGCCTGGCGTGATTAAGATAAATATTCCATTAAACTTTACAATTCAAAGCACATTTCCAAATAAACATAAATGCAATCAATTGCCACCAAATTCATAAAAACAATGTCAGCAAAAAATATTACAGACTTCAATTGACAGGAAGCAAATGGTATGATAAAAACAAAATAAAACGTGTAATTCTGCGTAACGGCTGTCTCTCATTCTTAAAGGAATGTTTAAAAACATCAGTAGAGATCAGCCTATTACAGGTGTCTCTGCCTTTAAAAGAAACAAGAGAGTTGGTTTGCATTGCCTACATGTCATAGGTTTTAGAATTGGGAGTCAAGATGTGCTGACGGGGATTCCTATAAACTCAACAAAAAATGGAGAGCTCTTCTTTACCTCCATACCAGCAATTTGGGTTCATAACTGAGATTACTGTCTGCTTTGAAGCAACCTCATTTAGCCTTATGACATTAAACCTGGCTCTGGCAATTATAGAGCTTTCATTCATTTATTTTCACCACATCAGCTAGCCTGGAATTGGTCGTCCTGCAAAATTGCATGAAACCTATTGGAAGGTTTCATGATTTTCTGCATGCTCTTTTTCTAAACTTTGATAGGTTCGAGATTTTTCTAGTGGCCATCAGTTTTGTGATTTTTGGCACATTGCGGATATAAATTGTAAAAATCCCTGCAGCTACAGATTGTTTAATAAAAGCCAACCAAGGTATTTTCATTTGTTTTTTTTTTTTTGCTGGCCATTACATGTGCCAAGATCTTCCTACTTAGAATCACATTATCATTCGAGCTAACTCTTAGGCATAGGCGCAGTGGTTCAGTTCTCTGATCATCCTCTAAACAAGCATTGGCAATGCTAACAGTTTGGGCTCTTGTGTAAGCATGGAAAAGGCACTTCTTTAGTGGTATTAAATGGCCATTGTAGCAGATGCAAAAAGATGTGAGTTACTGGACATCTAATAGCAGTGCCTTGCAAATCCCTAATACACAGGCCAAAATGGTTGACATTGTCAATGCCTGTTTTTAAAAGGACTTCACTTTAGGACATGCAGAATGCTTATAGTGGCTGAAGGCAGACCTGGTTAAGAAATGTGTAACATCAGCAGCGGGTTTCCAACTCCATTCTAACTCATTAACTCTAACTTTGATGCCAAGGCTTGAATAAGGCAAGCTCAACGATATCCCATGCAGAGGTGTATTGAGCAGGGAAGGGCAGGAACAGGGTGGTATGACCATAAGTATTCGCATGGCAAGGGGCAGTCAAAGTGTGGGCACAAAACCAAACACTACCTTCAAGCTTTGTGCCCCTCCTGATATGCCATTTCTCCCTATCTGTGCTCTAATATAATAGTTTTGGCTTAAAAAAATGGCCTCCAGTTCCTTATGCGAGGCATAGTCAGGTGCAAATTGTGGTATGCCCCAAATATATTTTGAAAAAACATTTTCCAATATGGTTAAGGATGAAATAATGCCATATCCCACATGCTCCGCTCCATATAGAGCAACTGCTTTCGGTTTATCCTTGTACACATGGAGAATCGTTCTTACGAGTTGGGCTTTGTACATATTGATAAAGTTCGTTATGCCCCAATTGCATGCAACAACTGAGATACCTGTGTCAATGTGTGCCCTAAGGCTAAAAGCAGATATGAATGTCACCCCCAAATAGTCAGCAGAGTCCACCATTTGAAGCTTTTTGTCTTCTACCCGAAAGGATGGCAATTTCACCTTTATGTCTGAAACACCCATTGTGATTTAAAAAATCATATATGCCACCCAAAATGTCCATGTTTTAGAGGTGTAATTAACCTGAATCCCACCTTGGGTTCTATGCCGTGTTACTGACAGTCGTTTCGTTGATGAATATTTTACCGCAACAAAACCATCAAAAAAACTCATCAAATTTTTTAAAGAATGGGTCCCTCCCAAAACCCCATTTCCTAATTTTATTGACCCCACCCCGACTCCCTCCCCATCCATTGTAATCCCCTACCCATCCCCAATTCCCATACATATTTTGATGAGTTTTTTTGATGGAATTGTTCGGTAAAAATTCCATCGAAAAAACTACTGTCGGCAAAAGGACGTCGTAGCCCACCTGGTTTTTATAGGTGCATAAACAAGAGAAATGCACTTGGATGGAGCCTCTCCATCCACATTAAAAATCAATATGGGCAGAGAATATACAGTATTTGTTGCATGGCGAGACTGGGGGAGATGAATGCACACTTAACACACCGTCTCCATCTCTGTGAAGCAAAGGTTTGAAAATCCCACGGATTATAATTTACTGCCAGATACTATAAACTCCTCCACGCTCGGCTCCCATCAAAATGAGCCCCTTAAGGTAGATTAGCCACGCAAGGGTAAGTTCTCATGAGTTCTAATAAAACATTACCAACATTATTGCTGACTATAGTAAAACATGCCACATGCCCTCATGAGTTCTAATAAAACATTACCATCATTATTGCTGACTATAGTAAAAAAATGCCACATCCCCAAAAGCAAGGTGTTTGTATGCTGTATGCTGTAATGCATATATCCTATACGCCCACTCATCCCTGCATCAGGTATAAGCACACAGGGCCTCATTATGAGTTGTTATCAGACCAGCACACTACGAGTTCTGTGAGCGGGTGCCGTCCCGCCTGACAGGTCAGACCTGGCGGGCGGGATGGCAGCCGCTCACAGACTTTGGCGGAAGCACCGGCACTGTTGCACAAGGGGCTTCCGTCCTCCCCATTCCCATTGAGTCCTATGGGACTCAAATGGGAATAGGGAGTAATATTTTCCAGACCACTGGGGTTGTAATACCCCGGTGATTCCGTGAAGTCAAGCGCCGGAAAAAATGACAACTCAAGCGGCAGCCTGCGGCAGCCTGCTCCCTTTCCCTACATTACTATAAGCTGTACTGCTCCTTGGCCACTAGAAGGCACCTCCCTCCCCCCTACAGTCCTCCTTCAACGTTACACTATACCCCTAATATATTTTCCTCAGTCTGAACCGTCTTGGGGGGGCAGTGAACTTGAATATGCATCCCCACAGCTGTAACTAGTGGGAACGAGGATATCCAGGATGAGTGTAGAAGTAGGAGTAAACCATGTCTCTGTGCTGAAGAGCGCGCCTAGGTTAAGTGGCGATGAAGTCAGCCATATCTGCTGCATGTACTATTCCAGAATGAGCATTGATGAGCATGAGGTTGCGTTTGTGTTCTGGAGGTAGAGTGTGGGCGGTGATGAGAGGGAAGAGGCTGAGGGTCGGTGGGCTGGAAATATGCGCAAGTATTGGCCTATGTGGGTGACAGTGAGGGTGGGGATAGAAGGAGTGAGTGGGGGGATGCCCATGAGGCTGCATTACCTGTGCAGCGTGGAGCAGCGGTTGAGGACCTTTCGAGGGCTTAACAGGACCACATATGAATTTCCCTGTTCTTTACCTGCCCTTTGCTTTGGACACTTGGGTGAGTTCCCGACTGCCCTGTGCTCCAAGAGTCAAGAAGGGAAAGAAAGAGGTGGTGCTAACAGAAAAGACACCAAAATGGGCACCAAAAGGTTAGTCCTTCTACCAAGTGGGTAGGCCAGAGGTCACGTGTGCTAGATCCACTTACATCAGATGAGCAACTGCCAAATGAGTCTTAATACAACACGAATACTTTACCAAAACGATCTCACACGCCCGCAACAGATTGCATTTATCCCTAAATGGGAACACTATTGTTAACTTGGCTCCCTCAGGGCGGCAAAAACAACACAGAGCAATGTTCAAGTAGAACATGAAGCATACAGGAGGGTCTTTCAGATTATTGGCAGTAAATGAAGGACATTGCTTGTACCCATGATGATTGTAACACATAATTAGACAAAGGGGATCTGATCATAAAAGCAACCACCTTAAAGGCACATCATTAAAAGAGTCCCAAGCAGCACACTGGAAAGTTATCACCTTAGAATTCACACTTTTGATAAGGGGAAGGGTGTCTGCACAACATGTTTCGGAAAGTGTAAATGCCTGCAGAGCCCTTACGCGCTCAGACAGCTGCAAGCTTTGCTCGGACTGTTAAATATGACTCCCACATATGTGCCAAACTATGCAGCACTTATTAAGCCACTACATGTATTTCATGCAATCATTCTTACACATTGAATTGGAAATCAGATGAGTTGCACATTCTTCAATAGATTTACAATCACATGACTCAGAGCATCCCTCTTTAAGACAGGGGCACAAATAATGGATTCTGAGTGTGGGCTTACTGCACACAATAGGCCTCATCAAGGGTTGGGCAGAGCAACAAAAATGTGGCGGTAACGCTAATACCGCCATATTATCACCCCGCCCAATTCCGAGTTTGGCCAGAAAGCTGGAGATTTAACTTCAGCTTTGAGCTGGAGGTATATTTCCAGATTTCTGCCCATTTTCGTGCGCAATTATCACTGGCGCGATTACCGTCGGTGGTAATAGTTCAGAAAAGCTCCATCGAGTCCTAAGGACTCTAACAAAAGGGGGAATTACAGTGCCACCACAACTCAGAATCCTGCACAAATTACACCAGACTGAATTATGGTAACGCTAATAGCATTGGCGGTTTTCCTAGCGCAATTACCGCCGGGATACCATAAAGGCCCTGATGAGGCCCAATGTCTTCCCATATATGGCTTGCAACTTTGTGGAGACCAAACCAATTCTACATTACCATCATGTTTGCATTATACCAGACCATAGCTTTCGTTTAGAAGAGAGCATTTTAGCTGAAGTAGAGGTCCTAGTGCAGAATGAATGTAGGTTATCTGCAAATATAACTATTCACAGAAACACCCCACCAGTTCAGCTGGAATTAGAAATATGCACTTGCATCTTGAATGCTAAACTGCCATATGCTGGATGGGATCAATGGGCCTGCTCCTGGTGTGCAACATTAGATCTAAAGCAGATGTGTGATCTTGAATGGACTTTCCAAATGGATGCAGGCATAGTAGTGCCTACCAGTCCACTACGGGTGGTTAAACATGCATGCTCCTTGTTTAGGTTGTCAGATCTTTGGAACGTGCGTCAAAGTTGCAGATGTCTTAGCAGCAAAATACCCAAATAAATAATTGGGGGGACATATCATCAGAAACCACAGAAGCAAAGGATCTCCTACTTGCCCTCTGCCATGATGCTGTGTGTAATCCCACACTTACAGTCTCAGATTCAGACTATGTAGTAAGAGTATTCTATACAGATCTACAATGGTGGACGTAACATGCCTTTAACGAATCTATGGCCACAATGATATGTTCTGTTCAGCTCTGGCAACAGGAAGGGAACACCAAGGAGGTAAGGCCTGTGGCGCTGGTCACTCACTACACTGTGGAAGACTCACTACAAGTGAAAGACACGCTCAGTGCTTGCCGTCTCTACTGACCAATGCACATCTTTCTTGACTTGGCTGATTGGTTGTTGCTTAATCACATTGCTCAGTATGATGGTCTACTCGAGGGACATGACTTCTCTACTCCTATCCAGTAAAGCTCTAAAAGCCCATCTGTTCCAATCATCTAATCAACACTGGATCATTTCTCACGTCGTATGCTTGTTTATGCAAGTGTATTCCGCCAGGTGCGCGTTACAAATAAAAATACAATACAATACGTTGTGAGAAATCCCATGAGTCAGGGTCTGAGGGACCCCAATGTCACTAGAGAATGGGTTACGCTTGTACAATGCGGCACCAGCCCTCTTTAGGCCATGGCATGGCAATTCCCATGCCCTCAGGTGCAGTTGGAAGACTCTGCTGCCTTCGCTGACAGATCTGGGGTGGGAGGCACCCTGATCCTCTGTCTCCTGTGCGCCTTTCTCCTTCTCCTCCACTATTATACTTTCTCCTAACTCCACCTTGATGCTCCATAATGGTCAGGTCCTCATCAGCCCCCCACCTGGCTTCCAGCCCTCTCTTTCTATCTCTCTTTTCTCTGCCTCCACCTCCTCCCTCTTTGCTGTTTTTCCCAGGTCGTTGCAATCTCCCAGTAGCACTCTCTCTTCTCCTTCTCTCTTTCCTTCTGCTCCGCCAGCCCCACTTTTCCTCCCCACCTGCCTGACCTTCTTCTCTGTCAATCAACACCTAGTAACCACTACAGATGTCCACATTGTTTTGGTCTGCCTCCATCCACTGTCACCCACACTCAGCATAGAATCCCTGACCCGATTGTATTTGTGCAGGTCTGCACACGGGGCCAAGGATTGGCAAGCTCTGCTCAGCTATCCAGCTTCATGAGCTGAGCGAGGGGACTGGTCCTCCAGACTCAAATTCCCCCTCTCAGATGCTCTTTGTTGTTCTTCTGAGGCAGTGGGTGGAGCCCACAGAGCGAGACCTCATAAGGGTGGTCAGTCAACTTGCCTGTCTGATTCTCTCAGTCACTGCCACCATTCCTCCAAATTCAAATTGCTGTCTGTGCTGCTCTTTGTTGATCTCTGAGGCAGTGTGCAGAGCCGCGGACATAGACCTTGTAAAGGTGGTCTGCCATCTTGAATATCTGAGTCCCTCTGTCACTTTCACTATCTGACCTCGCCGCAGCTCCTGTTAACTTTTCTGCACTCTGTTTATTCATTGCCCACAAGCACCCTTTCTCCATTCTCCTGGGTGTGTGCTGTGTGCTAGAATATTGTCCGCTGGTCATTTGATATGTTAAACCAATGCTGAACACATTGATGTCATGGGCTGTGGGAATCTGAATGTGGTGCCTCCCATTAGGGTTCCGCCACCATTATGTGCCAGTTTGAATCCTTTGTGTTGGCTGAAAGGGCGTCTTGCGGGCAGTCCACTGCACAAGGGCATCAGAGTAGGTTTGTTGTACAGCTTTAGCTCAAATATATATGTCCTACCGACATGACCAATGGGTCAAATCTGGGAAATTTTGCCAAGCACAACAGGCTACAGATGGATTGGGAAATCTCAAGGATCCCCCTTTTACTACTGCCATAGCTTACTCCACTCAGTGGTACCTAGCCCCATATTTTCCCCAGTCCCATCCTCTGACCTTAAACATGCAACTTCATCATCCCCCACGCCCCCACACCTAGCAAAGACCTTCATTTACATTTTGAAAGAGAAAACAATTATGACATGGCTGCCCAAACATGCATTCTTGACGGATGATGAGTAGAAGCCCTTTTTTTTTTTTTTTTTTTTTTTTTATTGTTTGATCAAAAAATATGATTTTACAATACAAAATTCATGTTCTATCATCATCATTATCATCAGAGTCTTTGCCAGGATGTTTCTCTCTTTTGTTGTTAAGTTCGCGCAACGTTAGTCTGAATTAGTCTAAATTATTACAGCATCCGCTATGTATATCAAGCCCTTTTTTACTTTCTATGTCACGCACACCTCAGAGAAGCAGCGTAATAATAGCCGGAAGAGATAGCAGGGGCGGGGGAGTGTGAGGCATGTGATGAGGGTAGCCCTGGGGTCAATAGAGATTATGAAGGGAGTATGGTAGAGGTGGAAGGATACAGGACAGTTTACAGCACCATGCGCTGCATGCAGAATCCTGAGAACCATCAGGACAAATGGCTACAATGGAGAGTTATGCCTGGAAAGCATAGATCCTGCTTGGCTATATGGATTCCAGTATCTCACTCAGGTAGCTAAAATAATATAGAGATTGCAACCTTCAATAACAGGTGAATAGTTCACTGGAGGACTCCCACTGATATCATGCACAATAAATACACATCTTAAGGGGACTGCAATCTGTTGTAAAATTATAAAAGTACCCATTTATATTTTAAGGTCTGTGTATGCCCCAATATTTCTTATGTACCAATGCAGAACAATAATACATTGAAAAGCAGTGTGGAGTCAAGCACTGCTCGAATGCCACCTAATACCTTATGTCCATAAAAGTTATAGTATAAGGTACAGAGATTCGAAACGTAGTCACTCACTTTCTAAGAAATATACTTATGATGACGGACACCTGAAAATGCACATAATTGATGAGGAGGTGAAAAATAATAACTTCAGCCAAATGGGTCACTGAGTATGAACCACTAATCATATTTACTTCACATGCCAGCAGCAGGGGTGCATAGATCACCTTGCCTTCTCAATGTGTTACACATCTTTTAATGTGCCAACTCAACTGGGTGCAGTGAGACATGGTTCAAGGTTCTAGGCTCCTCATATAGCCATCATTTAAGCCATTTTGGCATTATTTAAGCATGGCCAGACAATCACAATAGGCCCATATGCCCAAAACAAAGGAATTGGCCCTATTTTTTTTTGTTTTGTTATCGTAATGGTTGAAATAATAATCTTTCAATAAATACATATACAAACAGAATACATGTATAAAAACGAAAAGAAAAAACAAGCAAATGCAATGAAGAAATCATCAATATCTACTTCATCAGTTTAAACTCTATGTAAAAGAATAAAGAAAACATAGGATCAACACAAGATTACTTATATCTTATTTACACAGCAATATCTACGAATTCATTATTCATTGTTGTAAAGGCTAAAACCAGTGCTTCTAAGTTTCTTTTTTTCCGGGGTTCTTTCAGAATTATTCGACCTCGTATAAGTACTATGATCAAGTTTAGAAGAACACAATTCAAACCTCATATTCTAGAATCACACCTATTTCTTTTTTAACCATTCTAATTCGGATTTGGCAGATGCGCTCATAATCAACAGTGCAATAATGTATTTATACATTTAGTGACAGTAGGAATTTCATGGCTGCAATAGTAACACAAAGTCGATCACTGTTAAAAAAATGTTACCATAACATTTCACGTGTTACATTTCTGGTTTCTTTAGAAAAAGAAATGTAACAAAGAAAGGTTCTGAAGGAAAAATGTTCTCTGTGGCTGCAAAAAGGGACAGTGCATGAGCAGATGTTTCTGTATTTCTGGTTCATTTTGATTGTCATAGTAACTTCAAAAATGTGCAGCTTTGACAATTATTCTTCGCATTACCAGAACGTCTCCTATTGGCCATAGATTCAACCGGAGTAGAAGAAATAGATCTCTGTACACGGGGCTCGGAAGCTTAACAAGGTTGGTTCAAGTTCGTGTAGACTCTTAACTTTAAGTTAAGAGCTGAGTCGAAATGTCTGCAGCTTCCATTGCAAGTATAACTTGCTTTTTCCAAACCGCCATAGAGCGGTCATTGGTTGAGTTCAAATAAGAGGCTAGGATAAATAAGAGAGAGTCTGGATCGGTAGCTAGTAGACACTTCCGGTAAAGTTTCCAAATCTAACAAACGCCTTGGAAGAGAATACCTAATTCGTTTCTCACCATACTCATCGGTTGGCTAGCTGGCAGGGACAGCACTTGTCTCCAGAAACAACCCTCTAGCATTAGCCAGACGGTTACACACTCCCAAGCCTTGGTTTCAGCTCCATGGGTGACCATAGGAACTACTTTCTGTTTGTAGTATTTAAGAAGGGGCTGCATAGAAAATGTACCATATTTTTTATGTATAATATGTGCCTACACGACCTCAGTTTGAATTCTCCGCCTTAACTCTGCATTTTACGGGAGATATAAAGGATAAATATTGGTATTGAAGCCCAGATAATGATACTCATTCACCACTTCTAAAGGCAAACTGTAGAGATGCCATTTCTATGAGCATCGTTTAATCTGCTGCTTAGTGGCACAGATCATTCATTACCTTCGTCTTTTCTATATGCATTAATATTTGGTTTGTGTTTGCGTATTGTTCTAGAGCTGATAAAAGATTCTGGAGATCTTTCAGCATTTTAGAAAATAAGACAAGGTTGTCCGCATAAAGGAGCCACGGCACAATATAGTTACCAAGTTTCAGAGAATCTGACACTACCCTCTTCAAGTTTCAGCCAATGTCGGCTAAAAAAAAGTTAAACAAGGATGCGGCCAATATTCATCCTTGATTCAACCCTCTATATGTAGGGATTGCAGCAGAAAGTCTGCAATCTGAGGACAGGTGAATTTGAATCGAGGTTTTGGATATAACTGAAAAATCAGGGCTTGGATGTAGGGAGGGCATGCTGCCTCCGCCAGCTTGGTCCATAACATTTCTCTTGATACTGATTTTAAAGCTCTTCTAAAGTCCACAAACGCCATATATGCAGGTTGTATATCTTGGTGTTTATGCATCTTAATCGCAGAAATGGTCACTAAGTTCACAGCTGTGCCTAAGCCTGGCACAATTCCTGTTTGTAAGTTATCATGCAGGCGATCCTTGGTCATCCATCCTTTAAAATCCCTCAGAATTAATCAAGCTAATATTTTGCCAGGAATGTCTAGTAATGCAATTGGATGATAGTTTTCTGACATTTTACGATTTTAAGCCCAGATGGTTACCCCATATTGGACTTGCCACTCTCTGGCACTCATCTGAGAGATGGTGCAGGGACTGGCCCCAATAGTCTTGGGGGCATGGCCGAAGACCGAAGTTATAAGTACTGGAGTTATAAACCACCATGGGTGTGATATGCTGCGGTGGTTGTGGCCAGGGCCTAGAGTCTTGGGTGCATGGCCACAGGCCACAGGCCGTAGGCCATACACCCAAGACTCTAGCCCCTGGCCACAACCACCGCAGAATATCACACCCATAGATCACACCCATAGAATCGAATATCTATCAAATGTTTGAAATCTACATTTTCTGTACTGTTTGATTTGTATAGTTTGTATGTGAAGTTTTGGCTACGTCTTGTCATTAAGATTGTAGAGTTTGGTAACAAGCACTGTAGTATAACATATCCATGGAAGTGAACATTTTGTATTGTGGTTTATTGTTAGATGTTTGTTTCAATGGTTCTGTTATACAGCAGTATTTATGCGTTCTATTAGAATATACTTACGGTTTGATTTTTTGAGATTCGATATATTTTTTTCATGAGTTTGGTAACTGGAGTACATATTCTTTTTCAATTTCTGTGATAAAAGAAAAGAGAATGTTAGTGTATGTATTTTATAAAGACGTATTACATTGCATAATAGACATTTCAGCTTTTTTTTGACACTCATATTTAGTAGTTTACAAACCAGTGTTCTGTGCAATTTGCTCAGTTTCTGTGTTTGTTTTTCAAATCATTGGGTCTGGGGGAAAAAAATCCATGTTGGATTAAAAAAACTCTTTTTTTGTTATGCTACAGTCTGTTTGTTTTCAGTGTTCACTTGTTTTTTTCTGGCTAATGTTCTATCTGTTGGCTTGTTGCAGATTTTTGGAGCAGTTAGATAATTGTTGGCATATTCTAACTTTCTATTTTTTGTTATAATTTAGTGGTATTCATTTATTTGTTTGTTAGTTATAGAATCTTGGGGCAGTTAGATACCTGTTGGCGTATTCTAACAGTTTATAGTTTTTTAATTGAAGTTTTATTAATGTTTAAGTACAGATTAGTTATAAAATTTTGGTTTTAAGAAGATGAAATAAGTAAGATTTGCTGGTAATCTCTGCTTTATAGTAATGGTACTATCATAACATTCAAACCATCCACATTTCTTTTTAATATATGCAGTGTAGTGACCTGCATTGGTTGTGGCTCCTGCGTGGTAGATTATACCTATTGTTGTGAAGCTTTTCTTACCAAGTTATACTTGACCGTGTGTGAATCCATTCAGCTTGCAGTTGTTTTTGGAACCATCTGCATTGTGACGTAGAAGCATTAGTATTACGTATTTACTATGCGTTTGTATTAGTAAGGTGGAGCGATTATCTGAATTGCAGGTAGTACATAATCTACCATGGTTTGCATTATGCAAAAGTTGCTTAAATGGAACGGATTCACTGTTAGGTATGGATACATACACGAAGCGCTCATTAGAGATTTGTTCCTGTGTCACATTGTTGCAGTGAGTGCATGTATGTTTCCGCATGTATGAAATCTGGAAGATTCCATTAATAGGTATGTTTTTGTTTTCCAGTACTTGTAGTAAGTACATTAGACATTCTTGTGGATCTTCTTGTGAGTTTATAGTGAATTTCACCATTCCAGCACAGTAGTCAAATTCTTGTCTTATTCCATGAACACTATACCTGTTGTCAGGATTGTTTGTTGCGTTTCAATGAAGGACTAACATTTGCAAACACAATTGGTCTGTACTGTGTAAGTAAATGTTGTCAACAATTGGTGGCAATTGAAATAGAATATTCATTGCTACATTTGAGTAGCAACTTGCACCAGTTATTTTTGAAAATCTGAATGGACCAGATAGTTCTGTGTCCAAGTCATTTTCTCGGAGTGTGTGTTGCTTCTTTGAAGAAGTACCTGAGTTACTTTGAGTAATAGGTTCTTCTTTGGTTGTGGTAATTGATGAAGTATTAGCTTCTTTTACTCTCTTTGGAGGATTTGCAGTCAGATCCTGTTGCATTTCTGTTTGAATTAGTTTTCTTTTACTACGTTTTCCTTTTTGTGGAACAGGATATGTTTTTAGATGGGGGTGTATAGTGAACGTAGTCTATTGTATTCTAAAATGCAAGGAATAGCAGCGTTTACTTTACTTGTATCAAAGTTGATTAGAAATAGCCGTCAAGTGTACGTAAGTGTGATAGTGCTACGTAGCTCATGCCTTCTTTAAAGACTGTGTTACCAATATCTATCAATGCTTTGTCTAGGGTAAGACCTTGTGATTTATGAATGGTGACTGCAAATGCTAGAGTTAGAGAAAATTGTTCTCTGCGTACATACATGTCTTTGAAGAGAAGGAATCGAGCAGTTGAGCGCCCTATCCTTTTTACTTGTGAAAGTTTGTCAAAGAGAATATTGAAAAACTGAATGTTGTTATCACGTTGGTATGTTTGAAAGCCAACAACTGTACCCAGGGCTCCATTAACTAGTCCTTGCTCCACATCAAGGTTACGTTTAAGCATTACTCTAAAGTTTAAGGATAATTTTAATATTTTCTCCAAACCAGCAGTGTTGGAGATAGAATTTTCTAAGGTATTTAGTCTTGTTGTGGCTTGTTGACACATGGGTAGTGTCATACCATGTACGTCCAGTTTGTCTGTGGAGAAAATTTCAATTATTGTTTGCATTTCTATTTTCAACATTGTTTCATTTAATTTTGAACAGCTTGAAAGAGTTGGCATTAAGGACATACAATTGACAATTTTGTGTGCTAATTGTTCCATAACATCAGTAGCACATGAGTTATTGCCATAAAGTTCATGGATGTGCCAGGTTTTTAATATTGCTTGTGCTTCTTGAGATAGTACACCAACTCCAATACTTTTTAAAATGTTGGTGTAAGTGAGGTCTGCAGATTGGCGCATGTTTTCTGTTAATTCTCTGTATTGGAAATGTTGCCAAAGGTTGACATTTCCTATGCTGCCAACAGTTTTACAGCAGAGGTTGTGTCCTAAGGTTTTAAAAATAGGTTCACCTTTCACTAGTGTCATATGAAGAAGATCTCAGAAAACAATAATGTGTTTTCCTCCAAAGAGCTCTTCGTAGTTTGTTTTAAGTACTTCTTGCAATCTGAGGTGAATCAAAGCCAACATTAGGTTGGAGACCATGCTCACTTCATCTATTAGTAGCATTTTCATTTGTTTTAACACTCTGCATAGTTCCATTGCAGCTTCTGTAGAAAGTTTGTAATAGTCTAATTTATTTTGGTGTTCTACTGGAAGGAGTAGTAATCGGTGTAAAGTGACACCGCCTATGTTGTAGGCAGCTAAACCTGTGGGGGCAGTTACAACAGCTGACAGTTTGTTGTTTGTCAGTTGTTGAAGGAACTTGCTGATGATTTTGATTAAGAATGTTTTGCCTGAACCAGCTTCACTACTGACGTATAGTAGTATAGGTTTATAATTTTGGCAGGTACATTCTTTATTTTCATGTTGTACACCATGTGCAATTTCTTTTGTTACTTCTTCAAAAATGGTGCGTTGCTCTTTGTTCAGTTTTGATTGTAGTACAGTTAAGTCTCTGTATATTCTT
This sequence comes from Ambystoma mexicanum, assembly GCF_040938575.1. NCBI lineage: Eukaryota > Metazoa > Chordata > Amphibia > Caudata > Ambystomatidae > Ambystoma > Ambystoma mexicanum. The sequence continues at coordinate 338,058,510 of NC_090922.1, forward strand.
CATAGTGACACATGGTGTTTTCTACTTCTGGCATAGCTAATTCTGCCTCATTTGCTATTAGTGGCTGTCCCAGTGATTCTTGGCTTCCTGTTACAGAAGGTTGACTACTGTCGGGAGTGTCCTTATCTGCTTGGGCCTGGAGTTCTTCTTCATGTTGCTGTTCATTGTGCAACATTGTTTTGTACTGCGTAAAGTTTACATCGGTGATAGCGTTTTCATTTGCTTTTAAAGTGTCTTCATAGGAGTCATAGTTATCTAGTATCTCTTCTTCTTTTCTCCATGGTTTAAAAAGTTGTAGCAGGGACATGTAATATACTTCTTTTTGTTAAGGAGTTTTTAATGATACTTTGATATGATTAATTAAGCTTCGTTTGGAAAGTTTCACTAAGCTGCCTTCACAATCTGTCACTCTATATCTACCTTTTTCATCGGGTTTATATTATTCTTGTATGCAAAGTTTTGGGCTATGTGGTATAGACACATGGTTTCCAAAGTGGTACTCCTGTTCGGGTAGTATGTGTCTAGTAAATTGTTTTTCAAAATGTCTTGGCTGTTGGGATCATTTTTGGCTATTGTTTCTATGTCCTCATATGATTTGAGAATTTTTTTTCTAGATTTAGCAGGACCAAGACTTAGCCATACTATATTTTCATATTTTCCATACAAAGCAGTACCGGTTAAACGATCTGCAGCTTCATAGGAGCCACATTCTCTATCAGAGAGCATTTTTATGCCTAAGCTGTAAAATTTCTGAGATAGTGTTTTGTCTGATGATAGGTCATTCCAGAGGTCTTGAAGCTCTGTTTTTTCTGCTTTTATTAAGTGGGCTGTAACATATTGTGCAACTGCAGAGGAATTGTCTGCAATGTACTGCACATCTATGTGTACATTCCATAAGAGGGCAATGATTGCATTGTAATCATTGATATATTTTGATTCTTCTGTTCTTTTTATTTAATAAGTGTTCTTAGGTGATTTACGTTTAACACTATGGGCCTCATCACGAGTTGGGCAGTAACGCGGCGCTATTAGCACTGGCGCTAATAGCCCTACCTCCAAACCCCCGGCACTTTTAGCACCAGATCACGGGTTTGGCGGAACGGTTATTGCCCATTCCCCATTGGACCCATTTGGGAATTCCTCATTCCCCATTGTGCCCAATGGGGAAAATGTGCGCTATTACCGCTGGCGGATTTCCCACCGGTGGTAAACATGCCAAAAATCAGCAAATTTGCCATGGATTTCCCCCCAGCTCAGAGCCGGGGGGAAATCTGCCAGGGTCATGATCTGGCGGACCCTTAAATGCAGTGGTAATAGCGCTACCGCCGCATTTAAGGGTTACCGCCAGGCTCGTGATGAGGCCCTATGTCTAACTGAAGACATGAAGTTGTTCACTTCACCTGTTTCTGTAACGGGTCTAGGGAAACCAAAGCGTCATTTGGTGTAGTATTTCCCCTTGTTTTTGTATTTGCAACGAAAATATTTGCCACATTTGTGTCTTTGAAATTGTACAATTTGTGCATGAAGTTCACTATTTGTTGCTTTTGATGGAATTTCACAAATGACATATTTTTCGATAAACTGTAAAACAGTGGCATCACTGTCTTGACCAAATTTAGGAGCATCTTTAATCCATAAAAGCATGTGGATATGTGGTGCTCCTCTGGCTTGGTATTCTTTTCTCCAAAAGAAGTGTTGCACTTCCCAGAGGAGAGGAACAGTTTTATTACAAATAAAGTGTAGCATAGCAATGAAATGATTGTGGAAATATCTTGAAACACTAACAGGATCTAGAGAGCAAAGTTATCCAGGTGTTTGTATATATATGCTTGTTTTGTTTTTGTTTGATATGTGTAGGAAATCATGTAAACCTTCAGATGCATATTCTGAACAACTTAATGTAACAAACCAAGTGGGTGGGCCAAGGTTTTTTTCCATACAATGTACATCACCGTGACATCGGAACCAGTACTCTTTCGTACCACGCATGTTTGCAAACAGATTTGTAATGCTTGATTGAAAAACCTCATCTTTTTCTTGCACTTTTTGTATTAATTGCATAGCTGACATATTTTGAAAGTGGGTTCCTGATTTCAATATGTGTGCAACTCCGTAACATAGGGTTGCTAGTTCACTTTCAAAGAGTAGGTGGAATATATATTCCACATTTTGTCTAAATCTGGGATCTTCAGAATACATTTGTAATGAGCGGTATTCTGATGCTGTTATCTGAGTGGGTCTATCATCGTACCTTCCTCCTTTGCCAGTAGGAAAGAGTAGAGGAAAAGCGTGTGCTTTTATTCTTTTTTCCCCATATACTCATTCGTGATCCTTTGGTTTGTCTCATTTGGTACGTTTCTAGTGCATCATCTATGGTGTCATTAGAGTGTAATGGATGAATTGTATAATGGTCTAAAATATTGGATACTGTAGCAGGATCTAGAAGTTCAAATTGACCAATTTCTGGTGACTCTTGAATTATTTCAGTTGTTTCTCTTAGGTTTTCTTCAATATTTATTTCTTTGTAGTATTCATTATTGTCTTTTAGATATTGCAAGGCTTGTCTAACTTTATGTAAGTCCACGAGTTGTTGCCACATTTTTTTGTCTTTTGTTGGTACACCATTTACTAAGACAATTAAAGATTGCTCTATTGGACGTTGCACTCCTAGAGTGTGCACATTTTCTTTCAGATCTAATGGTAAATAAAATACTTTGCCACAAATGCCTTTCACCAATTCAGAGGGAGGTAATTTTGCTGTTTTTGTTTGAAGGCGTATTATTGCTTGAAATGGAGGCACTGTTTGAATTATGATGCTCTCATATAAATTGAGTTGTTGCGGAGGTTTTGGGTGAGAATAATTCCAAGTTATTTGTGATAGTACGTGAAGGAGTTTGGTTGTTGTCAAGTTTTGTAGTGCAGTAACTGCAGAGTATTAAGGGGTCAGTTATTTCATATTTGTTTTCTGCTACAAGGTAGAGAGCTAATTCAAACCATTTGAATCTTCATTGTCTTCTATTTTGTATGTTACGTCTACAGTTTTTCTGCTGCGGCAACAAACACACACATGATTTGGTACTTCAGCGGATGTACTTTTAAATGTTAGTATTTCTTTTTTGTATGTGTGTAGTAGAAGGTTGCCATGTGCAAAATTGTTGCTAGTCTGTTGTAAAGCTATTGCATTTTTTAAGTGGCTTTTACTTCCAAAATATTTTCTCTGGATACGTTTGATTTCTTCTCGTAGATCTTTGGGTGTACCATGTAGAAGAGTGTTATTTAAATTGGTTAGTTCTAATGCAGGACTTTCAGCATAGTTTAATGATGTGTTGATATCATTTTGATATGATGGAAGGTGCTTTTGCAAATAGGTCCTGAAATGCAGGCTATTGAATGTCCTTGTAGTCTTGTGTATTTGCGCACTGGACAGGTATTGATATTTTGCAGCACTTTCATTTTGATTTTGTCTTTACCTTTCACACACTAATTGAGGAACTGGCGTAAAGATTTGAAAGAGTTTTTGGGAATGTTACACATTGACATGCATGGCCATTTATATACTGGATGTTCTGGTTCAGTCGAATGGAGAGGTAATTCTGAGTTTTCTGGGGATATTTTTGTAAGCAGTATTTCTTGTTCCATTATGATATTATTAATTTTTTCATAACCTCGTCCACTGCTATGGATGGCAATTGTGTTTGTTTGGTTTTGTTTGTATGCTTCTTCATTAAAATATGGTTCTGTGCTCGTGCTGTGACTCCATTCACCTCCACAGATATTTATGAAGTTATTTTTTTGACATTCCGTTTATTGAGAAGTTTTTTTTTTAAATTTAGTAGTTAGTTTTGTTAGTGCTTTCATTCTGTTTGACACTAAAATGAATAACTTTCTTTTGAGAAGGATTGCACACTCTATTAAAGCTTCTAAGATTAATTTTCTACGGTAGGTTTGAAGGGTTGTGCATGATTTGTCTCCTGTTTTTATAAGATTCTGAAGGAGTCTGTGGCTGAACATTTTTGCTAAAATACTTTTTTTGGTATGGTCACTTGCTATTATATCAAAATTTATATGAGCAGTTTTAGCAGTAGTGGTAGCTGAATTCTTGTTAAGCATTTTTTATTTCGTTTTACTTTTTGATAGAGGAGGAAAAGTTTCTGTACTAGAAGCTTGTTTTGTTTCGCTAAATGACTGTATTAGCTGTTTTGTTTGAAAGTTTTGTACAAACTCTGGTAGAGATGGATGCTTATTTTGGACACTTTTATTTTCATTTGCTCTATTTCTGCGTTGCTTTCTACAGACTTGCTTTTTGGTAGGCATTCTTTGGGGTCTGTTAAAAAAAAAAGAAGGTATGGGTTGGGCCGTTTTGCACTATATGTGTGCTGTGTGCATGAGTGTCTGAGTATGATGGAAAAGATGTATGTGGTGGTGGGTGATTGTGCATTGGGCAGTTACAATGAGTTGGGAAGGCTATTGTTCTATTTGTATGTTACTAAACTGCGGTTCAGATGAGAGTAGAAAGTGAGCTAGTGGTGAGGAGAAGCATTAATAGTAAACGTAATGGTATAAAATTAAGTTCTTGTTTTGTAGTACTAACATTCTTTGGGTTGAGTATGTTATTTGTGTTTCAAAAGAATGGGGATTTGTGTGCCATTCTGCCTGCTAATCTCTGTTTAATAAATGGGGATTTGTGGGCAGAATGGTTCAGAAATCGCTGTTTCTTTTGGTGTGCAAATTACATGAATGAACCACACAGTGTCTTTGAGGAACAGTAAGTATATTAAGGTAGTATTGTACTTACCCTTTTTTTTGTGGAATGAGCAGGTTTCTTCGGATATGTTGTTTGTAGTTCAGATGCTGCTGATTTTCAGGAGAGTGGTCTTCACTGCAATTGTAAAAGAAAGAAGTTAATCATTGTTTGTGTTTATAGCACTGATGTTATTGTAGACGTTGATTTTTATGTTTTTGTGGTAGTATTCTTGTTTGATATCTGAACATAGTGTATGCATGCATTTCATTTGACTATGTGCAGCCTTTATATTTTATTTACAATATGTTAGTTCAACATGCTTTGCAAATTAGTAGAATTTTAAGTGTATGAAATTCAATTGGTTTTTTAAAGGTGTGTTGTAGATAGTAGACAGGTTTAGAAGTGACAGTTGATTATAGTAGATGGGAAAAATTTCAATAAGTTCATTTTATAGGTAGACATGATAACAATCGGGAGCCCCTGAGAGGGATAATTCACCACAGCAATCTGGAACATTTATTTTACCATAGGATTGCATTGCGATTAGCATTAATTTAGGCGCGAGACAGTAAAAAATAGTGTGATTTTTCAATGAAAAATCGGGAGTCTCACACTTAAATCGGGAGGGTTGGCATGAATGTGTAGGCTATACAGGTTTAGTGGCATTACTCTGTTTATATGCATTCATAAGAGTTGTGCATGTACTCTGAATAAAATATGCATACCTGTAGTTTGTAATCATGCATGTGGATATGCATGGAGCTGTAAGTAGAAATCTTGTACAGTAGTTTTTGTAGTACGTGCTTTTCAATGATATGCGACTTGTACTCAGAGTGATCAACAGTACATTTGAAGTGCGGAACTCTGATGATGGAGTTAGATATAGAGGTCTTGGATGTTATTGGTGGATGGTTGTGTGACTGCTTAGCTGTATCCAATGAGGGAATGGCACCGAGAGTGTTGTGGAAAGGGTAGAAGGGCTGGCTAAAAGTTACGTGCCGCGTGGACATCGCGGCTGTCCGCGGGTAGGGTGTGCCACATCTGGCGTTTTACAGCAAATCCAGTATGGAAAGGGGACTGTAGGAATCAGCCAATCAGATGTTGACGCTGTGGATTTGTGTAGAAAGAGAGTGTGTGTAGTGAAAATGGCAGAGGCCGAGAAAGTCAGGGTGTTGGTGCTCGGAGATATGTTTGTCCATGGTTTACAGCAGTACTCTCAACGAAGGCATGTGGCAAACAATTTCCATGTTAGTGGGGTGGAGGTGGTGTGGAGCGCTGTGCCTGATTGCAACATAGAGGGAATTCTACAAGTTTGTGAAGATATGCGTAGGATGAACAGTCCCCATCTGGTAGTTTTGCACTATGGTGCTTTCCATTTGGGCTACGTGAGTGCCCCTACTTTGTTGGCAGATTTGGAACAGTTGGGTCAAGCAGTAATGAACATCCTTCCAAATGCGAAAGTAATTTATTCTGGATTACTACCTAGGGCAATATGGGACAATAGTTCTGTTTTTTGTTCTCAGCAAAACATTGCTAGGTGTGCAATCAATCGAGGCATGTGTGCTTTCATGCTTAGAGCTTGTATGTTTTTCTGTAATAATGAGAATATTGGTCCGAGTAATGCTGTTTATTTTGAAGAAGATGATATTTCTTTATCTTTTTTGGGAAATGCCATGCTGTTTTGGAATGTAAGGGTTGCTTTCGAGAAGGTTATGTGAAGATTTTAGTTGTAAAGTAAGAAGAAAATACCCCCCAAAAAATACAAAATAACAGGTGTCTGTCAGGCATCTGTAAAAAAGAAAAAAAAGTCTCTTTTCAGAGCCCACCTCAAAGGAGAAATGGGGCACACTATTTAAATATACATTCACCACGCTCAGATCTTCGATATGTCCGCGGAAATGGCGGTAGTCTGCGGACAGCGCGTATTACATACAGGGATTCTGGGGTGGAGAGGCATGCAAATGAGAATGAGTGGAGCTAGCGATTAGTCAGTAAAGTTTAGTGGGTGTGTTGTGTAAGGAGAGATTTTGTGATAACGTCTTTTTCCTGAGAGAAGAACAGATAGCTATGGCTGTGTGTTTTTGAAAACAGATTATCTGGATTTTGGGAGACTCATGGATACATTGGTTGGCGGTGCATGCAGAACGTTGTGGAGTAGCTGCAGATCTTGGATTCCCTCATGTGGAAGTGCACTGGCATGGAGTGCGTGGAATGAAGTGGCTGGACTTTGTATGTCTCTGTGCTACTTTAGAGACAGAGCATCATCCAGACATAATTATAATTCATTGTGGAGGGAACTGTTTAGGACATGTGTCTGGCATTTCTTTGCAATTTGCAATGAAAGAAGGACTTGAAAAGGTCATGGGCATGTTTCCAAATTCCCAAGTGATTTTTTCTCGTATTGCGCAAAGACAAATGTGGCTGCGTTCTTCTTTATTTGGTCCACAAATGGAAAATGCGAGGCGCAATGTCAATAAGGCTGTTTGAGATGTTGGCATGTCCTTTTTTCACAATGAAAATATTATGTTTCGTAGCACATACATTTTTCCCAGAGATGGAGTCCATCTTACTTATGCTGGCAATCAGATTTTTCTGAGAAATATACAAAATGCATTGCAACCTTTTCTAGAATTAGAGTGTCTTATTTTGCAGTAGATGTTGACGATTTAAAGTTTTTCAAACACACAAAAACACCACCAAAAGGTTCTTTTCAGAGCCACCACTTCTTCCCAGAGAAAAGTGCATTGGTTTTGCTAGGGCAGCACCCCACAATTTTATATGTCTTGGGACTGTCCGCTGACTTTCAAAAAATGCGCAGGGCCCAGCAGTGTTTATTTGACACTTATATTTTTAAACTGTGAAAGGCGGCTTTGAAAAGAGCTTTTTTTTGGATTTTTGTTGTTTTATATTTTTTTGGTTTTTTTACACATGACACACTAGGAGAGGAGGGGAAAGGAGGGTAAGGAAGGGACACCAACCACGGGGATAAGAAAGGGCAGGTGGACAGAGGAAGATGTAGGGTGGGCCTTACTTAGGTAGGTAGCAGGTCTTCTGGTGGTCCGTGACCATAGTCTCGAAAGCACTTCGAAGACTCTCCCCCTGCAGAGTACTGCGTCACAGTACATACACAATATTGTGACCCTCAAAAGGTAAGGGTCAACAGCATTGGGAATGTCCTGTGAAGCAGCTGGAGGGATGCGCTCTCCCACAGGAGTGTCTCTTGTGGTGAGAGGAGCGGAAACGGAGGATGCTGTAGAGGATGCATAGAGATTAAACTAACGATTAGCACACACATCAAACAATCTCAACAAATAGAAAATAATGTGGAAACTGATACACAATTTGATATAGTCATACATGACATTTTAATGAAATATTAGCGTTGAACCTGGGTGAACCTAGTGATGACATTTGTGATGTCATCTTTGATGTCCTGGATGTTAGTCTTAGCAGTGCACAGTGGTGGCGCGAGTTATGGTTGTTTAGCTTACCATAACTGGCGAATTTCTGAGGTTTTTCGATTTTACTTGAAACCATAACATCCCTTTAACAAAGTTTTTTCAGTGAATTTCAAAGGTTTTTATTAGTGCAACTTAACCATAATGTCCCCTTAACAAAGTTTTTTCATTGAATTTCATAGGTTTTTATTAGTGCAACTTAACCATAACCTCCCTTTAACAAAGTTTTTTCATTGAACATACATATATATATACATTACATGGCCTGTGGTAGCGGCCATGTAGTTATGGTTAAGTTGCTCATCTCATAGGAAGAGCACTTTTTGGACAGTTTATAACTTCGCTCCCCCAGGACAAATCCTCACCAAACTTTGCAAAAAAGTATATGGCCCACACTGAATTTTTTTGCAAAGTTTGGTGAGATTTGGCCGAGGGGGGGGCAAAATTATAGGGGGGTCCCAAAATTTCTTTTTTTCCCATAGACATAATGGGAAAAAACTTTGCTCACGCCTACAGCCCAAACCGCTGGATGGATTTTCACCAAATTTGCGTCAGGAGCGGCGGCTTGGTCCCAATTTGTTAATTTGGTGAAAATCTGTCCAGTCCTTTTTTTTTAAATGACCAAAATGTGAGGCAAAAAAATTGTGATATCTATGTCCGCTCTGCGGACTCACTTCCCAGTTCGGTCCGCGGACTGGCCTCTGATTGTCTGTACTGTCCGTGGATTGGCCTCCAATTGGCCAGAAAGTTCATGGACTTTTGCGTGGTCTGCGGACATCAGGACGCGGCTGCCGATTGGCTGGTGAGAAAACGTGAAATGCGTCGGTTTTCCTGAAGCGTCCTCCATCTTGGATTCGTGGACTTTATTGGGGTCCGCGGACAGCACAGTGAAAACATTTTTATAAAAGCAGTATTTCACTTGTCAAAATCAACAAACAATTTCTGGGGATGTGGGGGGATGATGATTGGATTGGATATGGCCATAAGAAGCCAAAGAATGGGTTGTTTCACCCCCCGAAAAGTCCACGAACACCCCAGATGTCCTGGGGCAGTGCTGTGCTGTTCGCGGACACTCCAGATGTCCTAGGACATCTGTACCTATGTCTGCATTACAGGGTTGGGGAAAAGCAGTTTGTGGCTGGCTTATAACTTTTGCGCCATCCAATGAAACTGCATGTAATTTTGCAATGTTATTCTAGATCTAATCCTGAATGGTTTTGCAAAGTTTTGTGGGAATCTGTCAAGCAGGGGCAAAATTAGGGGGGTCCCAGAATATTGTAAAGGCATATAAATGTGGTGTCATTTGATGAATCTGCACAAAATTTGGCAAAACGATTTTGGATCTAGATATAAATGGTTTTCTAAGGTTTGGTGGGATTTTCTCAAGATGGGGTGAAATTATAGGGGGGGTCTTAACATTTTTAGATGGCTTATAACTTTGTTGCTATTTGACGAAGGTGGACAAATGTTTTGAGAAAGATTATAGACCCAATCTTCAATGTTTGTGTAAAGACTGAATGGGTTTTGTTAAGTGGGGGCTAAGTTATATGACTATTGTATGTACATACATTTTGACACTTTTTCAAAAATAAAACGGGTGGATTTCGAGCAAAGTCGTGAGGAGCATTGGCAATTAAAGCATGTTTTTGCATGTTTATGCAAATGTGCCCATGTTTTATTTTTTTAAAAGTGTAATAATGTAGGTACAAAAAATAGTCATATACTTTGGTGACTGAGGTATAGCCTGTGGCTGTGGGCAGTAGCCAGATTGTCTGGGTCATGGCATAAGGTCATGAGGTGGACAATCTGGCTACTGGGCATGACCGCTAGGGCCAAAAAATGGTGTAAAAGTGGCTATGTCTACCTGGGAGTGGCTATGTGGTAAAGTTATTCGAAGGTAGGATAGGTTTGAAAGGGAATAAAGTGCTTGTGGTAATATGTTCATAGGGTTTTGCAGGCTGCTATAGCAAGGGAAGAGGGGCTGTGTATGGAGCCCCACCTTCTATATCCATGTTGGCTGTCTTTGAAAAGGATTTTCCTTCCTACAGAGGGATGCCCAAGGTGTCTCGCTGTAGGAAGGAGAATCCTTCCTTCCTACAGCGGGATGCAGCAGGCGTCCCACTATAGGAAGAACATTTGTGAGCACCTTACTAATATTATACTTACCCCAATGTAGCGACACTTCTGTCCAATTTACAAGGTTTTTATTAGTGCAACTTAACCATAACGTCCCTTTATCAAAGTTTTTTCATTGAGTATATATTTCTTAAAGGGATGTTATGGTTAAGTTGTACTAATAAAAACCTATGAAATTCAATGAAAAAACTTTGTGCCATATATTTGGTTGGTGGGATGAACTTTGATTTTCTCTTTAGATGGCTAGGTGCTGACATGCTGATTTGAAGATCCTCCGGTAAATTGGAATCCCATTCCGATACAGATGAATTAAGCTCTGTTATTAATTTATTATTAATGTGTTATAGCTTAGTATAAGCTTTTCACATGACATAAAAAATTACATTTACAAGCAATTAATCATTAAAAACAGATAAATAAAGAAATTAGTAGAGTAAGAAGAAGGAGTGGATAGATAAGAAAAGAAAAAAAGAGAAATGAGAATAAGAAAAAAAGCGAGAAAAATACAAATTAAAAATTAAGAGTGTTTATGTCAAGAAAATATGTGCATAAGTCCTTAAGACCACCAATAGATGAGTGTTAGTTCTTTTACGAATCAGAACTTCAAGCCCAGAAAGCGATTGCTGATGGTAAATTAGTAAACTATTTTTTTCCTAAAAATAGCATTCCCATGGAAAACATCCCTGAATTGGCAGTTTGCTATATGTTTATGCCCAATGATTTCTCAACATTCGTCCAGACATTATACATTGCAATGTATAATTTCATTCCTTTTCCCTTTGCATTAACGGCTCTTTGCCAGAATTCGTTACTGCCAACATATTCCAAGTTATGGACATAATCTGCGTAGAATATTGTATAGACCTTTGTCATAGCAACACATCTAGTAAGGACATGTTTGCCCGTTTCAGATTCCATTCTGTCCTTGCACAACCTGCAGTAGCGTTCAGGTAGGGGGAGATTATTCTTAATCCCACTTATGGCCAGTACAGGTAGCTGATCAATCCTTAGCAGAAGAATGAATCGTCGTAGACGTGGCGAGGGGCATAGATTCAGATATGGTAATGGTTTCTTGAAAGTGTAGTTCATGAATTGCACAAATTTATAGCGCTTTAGATCTTCCAAATGCGCAAAATTGCTGATCCAATCGTGTAGTTCAGTTTTCTTAGCTAGCGTTCTCAGCAAAGGAGTGGAGACCACTTGTTGTTTTTGGGTCCAGCCGATCGCTTCAAGATAGTTGATGATGTTCTTTTTCATAAGAGAATATGAAGACGCTTTGTTGATTTCACAGTGAATCGCTGCTAACAATAGATTGGCTGTATCAGGTGTTGCTTTTAGATATAGTTCAGCTCTTTTCCTGAGTACTAGAGACTTCCAGGAGATGAGGCCGAGCTCTAATCTAAGGATGGCCATTGGAATACAGCCCGGGAGATCCAGTATTTTTTTCCAAAATTTTCCTTCAAGGATTTGAAGCCAGTCAAGGTCTATCAGTTGCAATGCCTCAAGGCCGTAGATTATCATTGGCGTTAAGACCTGAAGGTAAAGTTGGCGTGCTGCCCAGATAGTATAACCACAGTGGGATGTAGAAAAACAATGGATAAGTGCTGTGACTTGGGCCGCTCTTGTAATTCTGGTTTGTTTGCATATAGTGTAGTGCCCCTTGGGCTCAACCTCGACACCCAAGTATCTATAATATGGGGTATAGTTAATTGCCGTCCCATATATGTTTAGACCGACTCGTGCTGTCTTCTTGGAACTGAACATTACCATCTGGGTTTTGTTCAGATTAATAGTCAACCCATTCGATTGAGTATAGGACCATAGTGCCTCTGCTGATCTTCGGATACCGCTAATAGTGTGGTCCAAAATGACTAAGTCATCAGCGTATGCTAGTACCACACAGTGAGCAGATCCAATCTTGGGGGGGCAGTTATTTTCCAATGATAGCATTTTGGGAATATCATGGACAAACAGGTTGTACAGTATTGGTGCCATAACACATCCTTGTTTCACGCCACAATTTTGATTGATCTTGTTGGTCATGTTCCCTTTAGCATCTAACTTCAGGGAAACTGTGGTATTGTGGTGCAATAGCTTGAGATAATATAGTATTCCTTTAGGACATCCCAAGTTTTCAAGTTTGGCCCACAGTAATTCCCTGGGAACTAGATCAAAAGCAGACTTGAAATCTATGAACAAGGCATATAGAGGTGGATTGCCTGGTGTTCTAGCCTTGTTACAAAGAATATCCATTACTACCAGGTTGTGTGTAGTAGAATATCCGCTTCTAAATCCGCATTGGAAACGGTCAAAGATCTTTTCTCTGTCTGCCCATGTTTGGAGTTCTTGTAGTAGGTATGCTGCAAATAACTTGCCCGTGCAGTCCAGCATAGAAAGTAAACGGTAATTACCAGGATCTGTACGGTCGTTGTACTAATAAAAACCTATGAAATTCAATGAAAAAACTTTGTGCCATATATTTGGTTGGTGGGATGAACTTTGATTTTCTCTTTAGATGGCTAGGTGCTGACATGCTGATTTGAAGATCCTCCGGTAAATTGGAATCCCATTCCGATACAGATGAATTAAGCTCTGTTATTACCTCGTCATTTTCTTGTAATGATGTTAAAGTACATAGTGTTGGTATATCCCTGATAGTTAAGTCGATGGAATTTCAGAGCTTATGTTGCTCGGTGTAACAGTGTTATTTGAATTTGCAAAAAATGTTGCCAATCTGATTTTTCTAATGAACAGATGCAGGTCCACTCTACATTGCGCATAATCAAAATTGGACGTTAGGCAAAAGGATAGCCCCTTAGACAAAACTTTGGTTTACATGTCAGTTAGTGTTCTTTCTGATAAATTGACAACTTGTGCATTCTTGGTCATCATTATTGTTTCTGTTTTTTGGTCTTGCCAGAGCGCGTCTGCGGGGCTCCGGATTGTCCTCTTTTCTTTGGATTTGCCTTTGCCCCTGCTCCCCCGTCTGTTCTTCCTCTTGTATACCTTGGCTGGTTCCTGCCTTGCGTATTCTTCCCTACTTGATGTAAGAATTTCATTTCCTCTATATATCACTAACAAAAAATATTGTTAAAGGGACATTATGGTTAAGTTGCACTACTACAGACCTATCCTCTTTACTGAGAAAACTATGCTAAAGGAAGGGTCTGGTTACAGTGGCCTACTAAAAACCTATCAACTTCAGTGAAAACACCTTGGTGAAGGTATGTTATGCTTCAGTTGCCATAAGAACAACCTAGCAACTTCAGTGCAAAAACCTTTGTTACAGGAACGTTACAGCTACTTTGCACTAGCAACAGCCTATCCATACTATGCTTACAAGCAAAACCAAAAAACCCCAGAAATTTGATAAGAAACCATAACTCACGCCACCACTGTGCACTGCTAATACTAACACTCATGACATCAAAGATGACATCACAAATGCAGCACAAGGCCTTCTGGGCCCTGGGACCTCAATAAATTCAACTCTCACTTACTATATATCTCTGTGCTCACACTCTTCCCTCATCCGACTCCAACTCCCTCAGGGTCAATCGATTCTGCAAGCAACCAGGTGGTAGATATTTTTTTCAGCTGGGGCCTCCCTCTGCAACAACCTCCCTGCCTCCCTGAAACTTGAAGAGAACCATCACCAGTTTTCAGAAGCATCTCAAAGCCTTTCTCTTTGTGTCTGCTTCTTCTCCTCCTCCTCCTCTCCCCGGCTGACTGCCTGGCGTAAACTGATTCTGGACTGCTTACCTGGTGACTGTGAAGTTGGGCCCTTGCCGCCTCCCTCCACCAGGCGAACCCCTGCACTGCTTTTCTAGCAAACCCTGCACTTGGGGGCTGTTTTCTGTATCCCTAACAGTTCCTGCACCACCTTATGTGTGCACTTATCCTTGCACTTGGCACAATCGGCCCCTATTTTTACTTATTGTGATTTCTTCTTCTACCCATGTACTGCACCTTCCCCTGGCCCCACCCATGCACTTGGGCTATGTAAGTCACACCTGGCCTAGTTTGTTCATTGTCTCTGTCTTCCCTCTGTTCCCCCATCATTTGTTTTGTTGCGCTTTGCTAAACATGTGTATAGGTGCATTACACATGCCATAGTATTCAATTGCATATCATATCATACATAGGATGAATTCATAACAGTAGGATGCCAGCCACTTACCTTGTACACTGCACAGGTATTTGTTTATTCCGCAGTACCCCACTTACTGCACACTTTTCAAATATTATAGCTCCCAAACAGCACTCGCATTCATGTTACGAACTTCAAACAAATACATACAGTTCATGCATACACCCAGGATGCCTGGCCATTACCCTGCCCACTTCCACCATAGTCTTTTGCACTTCTTTGTACAAAGAGACCTTCAACAACACTTTTTGCGTACACACCACAACCACAAACCTCATTGAGAAGTGTCTTTCGCTCCACAGTCCCATTTCCATGGCTCCCATCCTGAAAATGGCAGGATGTGGCTTAAACGTATATCTTCAGAGATGTTAATTAAAGTAAATAAATTGGAAGGTTTCTTGCTTGGAAGGGCTACTGGTCTTGAAATGCGTGAGCCAAGAGACTCCTCATCTTTTAAAACTCTGTCAGATCCCAAGGCTCCCAAACAGCTGCTATGGAGGAAAACCACATTCACTCCTTAATGAATCTGGGGGACTTCAATGACCCACCCCTGAAACACACCTGTGTTGATGTTTTAACCTCTAAGCCAACAAATAGTCAGCTTACTAAATAATCTGACCTGGCTAAAACACTGGAATCAATGGTGTGCATGTCAGACAAAGTGAGGGATCTTTAACAAGGCTTATCTAAGCTTACTACTACCTTATCACTCTTCTCTGATTCCTTGGGCAATGGGCTTGTCTATGGCGAGGAACGTTCAACTAATGATTTCCCTGATAGCCCCATGGCTCTAACCAAGCTACTAGAAAATGAGAAGGATAAGGAGGAGATAGGATGAACAACCAGCACAGATAATATATGCCATGACAGTATGAACTCTAATGGTTGCTATCTCTATCAGTGTCAGAAACGCCTGGATCAAAGGGCCAGAAAAAGGTTGGCTCATAAAAATCAAAAGGCAAATAGTTCCACCCAAAATAAGCCATCTCCCCCTTAGACCAGTTAGATTAAGAAAGCCGTAAGGCTCTTCAATTCCATGATACTAAGATCTATTCTTCTGATAAAAATAGAAAAACAAAAAAAACAATAACAAAAATAACAAAAATAACATACCACAAGATGACCAATCTATTTCCCACAGGGCAACTGTGTTCTCTAATGATCCCAAGGAACTAATGGATGAAAAAAAGCCAAATGAACCTAAAGAAATAAAACAAGCCCAATTATCTGCCTTTTATCAAGTGGATGAAAAATCCACAACAAGGCAAGTGTTCACAGGTCCCAATACAAAACATCCAGCAAAACTTGTCATCCCAAGCATAGTAGCGCAACTAACCAACCTAATGAGTTAGTTTTCTCCTGTTGTTACTCAGCTCTACTTGTCAACCAATACTGACTTGGAGTCTGTAGACCCCAGTAATAATTCATATCCCCAGAAGTCTTATCCTAATGTAACATCAGATCCTTTGGGGGCAGATTTTTCAAATCCAATCTCGAATATTGCAGACTCGGTAGAAAAAGAGCAGAGTAACAAAGTTTTGGTAAATTTTTAGAAAGTCTACTGTTTGGAGTTGCTCCCAGGATTGCCACGACTAGGTAACCTGGATGACATCAAATCTTTACCCTCTGGAACCAATACCTCAGATTTGGCATCACAAGTAGTGGGAGCAAAAAACCTTACACAGACTACAATGCTATCTAATAGAAGTCACTGGGTAGACCAGGAACAGGGAGAAGGGATCAGTAATTTAGCTGAGCTTAAACCCCCACAGCATTGACTGAGAGTGAATTTAGGGCAGAGGTGCCCTCTGTAGAATACAGGGCTAAGTTACGCAATCATATAAATGATAGCGACTTGCGCAAATGTCAAATGGCGATAAATAATAGATTCGGAACTACCTAGCATTTTGCTATATAATCTCTGTGATGTGGGAGGTCCCCTATCTCTCGACCACTCCTGTGTCCTGTCCTTGCTGAACGAAAACGCAGGATTCAGATTAATCTCCTCAACTGGCTTAAAACTCATAGCTTTTGTACATCCTATGAGATATGATCATGTGAGGATTGTCCTATACTCTAGAAAGATTTTTGATACTTTTTCCCTCGAAGCTGAACAATTTAACCAAATGGGATACGACATTCTGATGTTCGCAATGGTTCAAGATTCAGGGGCAGTGAGGAGTGCATTAACATCCCACAAACCCTCTAACAAGAAAATAGGGATCAGAACAATCTGATATCTCACTGTCAGGGAGAGGAAGAACAAAGCTGGAGATGGCTTGGCCTCTCTCTTAGGGAAACCATCTCCCAAATAAAATCCTTACACCTAAAGCTTTAACCCCCCTGACATACCCTGTCAATGGAACATTCTTGCCTGGAATTCCAGAGGCCACTCCAACTTCTTGGTCTCCAAAGAACTTTGTGCCAAGTTTAAATTATTTGAGATGATATGCATCCAGGAATCATGGATAACCTCAGACCTCCAACTAGATGACTTTGATTGTAAACATCAGCTAGCCAGGAAAAGTATTTGTGGCAGACCCTCGGGAGGACTACTAATTGCAACAAAAAACATTGTAGGAACAAAAATACTTGAATCTCTGGACATAATAATCGGCGCCATGGCGGTGGTCCTGGAGATTCTCATTGACCTTGTTCCATCACATACTTTGGTCATAAATATATACTGGAACCAAATCTGTGAGTTAGATGATTTTATAGCCCAATGTAATGCTTGCCTGACTAACATGATGCTCAAATATAGTGGTGTGTGATCTCAATGCATAGATAAAATATGGTATTGGTCTGAGGAAACACATGGGGTCAATCACGCCACAAAATACTGCTAATAACTATGTTATTGATGGGGCTCCTTGTGGATCTTCTAGAAAACTAGTTCAAGGTCAAATTTGGTGTAATTCTTTTGAAACTTGGGGTCTTTCTCGTGTGAGCGTTCTGTTCAATATCCCTATCAATATGTACTCATGGACTAATGGTTCAGAAATATAGTGTATTGTGATCATGTATTCTTATCTAAAAAACTGTTTGACGCCTGTATAAAGTTTTCTGTGGTTGACTCCAATTTTAGTGGCCACACATTTCTAGAGGTAGTCTTGGCATGAGCATCAACTCCCTTGAATTGGGCAAAATGACTAATGCACTGAAAGTAAATTTGTCAGGAAATCGCATTAAATGGCATGAGGGAAATGTAAACAAGCTAAGCGTTACTTCCTTTCACAAACATCAAACAAACTCGTGGACTAAAAGACAGCGCCTGTTTTCTGTTGCCTCCTTTCCAGAATACCTAAAATCATTGATCGAGCTTTCTATTAAAGACACTGGCAGGCCTATTTCTCATGCAGCTTGCTCTCATGTTTTTGATCCCTTAGTAAGAAAAAAGAAAAATTGGTCCAATCGAAACATTAGGATCCTAAACAGCTCAATTGAATGGCCACTAAAATTGAAAAGAATTTGCCTACTAAAACAGGCAATGCAAAATTGGCTGAAGAACCATAAAGCATCCATGCTTCAAGAAGATAATGAAGCTATGTTGAATGCATTAAGGGAGAGTTCTGGCCGACACCTTTGGTGTTTACTGAACCATCTGGTATCCTCACAGGTAGCACTCGAGTGTAACTGTGTTATGGAAGACACCTGGGTCAATCATTTTGATTCCCTATATGCAGGAAAATTTGAAATCTCTGATGAATTGAAGGCTTCCAGAACCCAGCCCTGGGAATGTAATTTTATGATTCAGGATATCGAGAACCAGATTAAATCTTCTAACTCCTCCAGGACTTCCGGACCAAATGGCCTGGCTAATGTTAGCTTAAAGGCAAACCCGGAGGTCTGGGAAAAGGCCCTTATCCTCTTATTTTTGGACATAAAGTTAAATCAAACCATCCCTGCCTTATGGAATATCTCATATATCATTCCTATATATAAGAAAGGGGATAGACGGATGCCTTCAAATGATCGCCCTATTGCAATCATGGACGCGGAATCAAAGATCTTTGCAGGACTAATTCTTAAACACATAGTAGAATGGACAGTTTCGAATAACATCTTATCCAACAGACAGTTTGGTTTTTGCAAAGGCATGGGGACAGATATTGGGGGCCAGCTTTTCACCCTTCTCTTGGAAAAGGCATGCAAGAAAACAGTTACTCCGATTTATGTGGCGGCTGTCGACCTCTCTCTAGCCTTTGATAAGGTGGATATAGTTCTTCTGTGGACCAAGCTTTTACAGTTTGGGATGCCTCAGGGAATCGTAGCTACCCTAATTCATCTTCATGAGGGGTCCTTGATCCAGGTTCAATTCAATATAGAGGGCAATCTTTCCCACCTGATAAAAACCTCTAACGGACTCAGGCAAGGATGCATATTTGCCCCGACACTCTTTAACTTATTTGTGTCGTCTGTAGGGAAGATCCTAGAAGCAACTTCTCTCATTTCCCCTCAAATCAATGGAACCAAAATAGACTGGAGTGCCTATGGCGACGATTTTCTGTTGGTTGATGGAACTCCAATAGGCCTCAATTGAAAACAAACAGCTTTTGCTACGTACATCAAATAAATTGGCTTAAAAATACATTTTAAGAAATAAAAATCTCTAAATAACATCTTAAAATGTTTGGTGGGCATGTTACATGGGAAATGTCATGAACCACCGAATTCGTCCATTCTGGACTTCATGGTCCATGATGCACCGCGGTATGAACTCCGTGATTCTACCAACATGGCCGACAGTTCCGAAACACTGCACACCAGCCCTTCCGCGTTATGCTCGACTTCCTAGAAAAGAGCCACGCCCCCACTGCACCGCGCGTCTCAACGCTACTGCTTGGAGTAGTTAGACGTGTGTTATCAGAGTCCGCTCTGTGTTCCTTTTGATTCCTTTGTTTTCCTCCTTCCTATTCCTGGTAAATTGAAAACAAACCGCTTTTGCTACGTACATCAAATAAATTGGCTTAAAAATACATTTTAAGAAATAAAAATCTCTAAATAACATCTTAAAATGTTTGGTGGGACATGCTACATGGGAAATGTCATGAACCACCGAATTCATCCATTCTGGACTTCATGGTCCATGATGCACCACGGTATGAACTCTGTGATTCTACCAACATGGCCGACAGTTCTGAAATACTGCACAACAGCCCTTCTGCGTTATGTTCGACTTCCTAGAAAAGAGCCACGCCCCCGTGGCACCGCGCGTCTCAACGCTACTGCTTGGAGTAGTTAGACGTGTGTTATCGGAGTCCGCTCCGTGTTCCTTTTGATTCCTTTGTTTTCCTCCTTCCTATTCCTGGTACTCGCTCGTCCCCTTCCTTTTCCCCTTCCGTGGTTCATTCCTGGACTAATCTTGTGCTTGGTCCTACGGCGCTTCGGTTCATTCCGAGTCTGGACTATCTCCCTCCTGGTTCCACGTCCTGGATACTGAACGCTTCCTAGCGGAAGGCAACAAGAACTCACGCTGGAATCCGAAGACCCGCGCCCAGGCCTATACAAGTCTCGGACAGTACGAAAGAAGGAAGCCACTTCCAAGAAGGTCGCAAATAGGGAGAAACAGTTGAGAAGGAGAGAAACTTGTGACAGATTGAGACGCCTCAAACCTGATACAAGGGCAGATATGGAAGCCGCAGTTCAGGACCTCATGAGAGGTATGCAGGAATTAACCACTGAAGTCCAAAACCTCAAGGCTGAGAATGTGGCATTAAAGCAGTTAGTCTTATCTCGTGACTCAGTAGCCAAGGAAAGTGTCCTGTTAGGGGGGAGTAGTGGACAAATATGACAGATCATCAAAAACCCTACGTGCCTTCCTTGATTCTTGTTTAGTACATTCACCTTCAAACCATACTATTTTTCCACCCCACGAGCAAAGGTTGGATTCATGATATCTCATCTCACGGGCAATGCCTTAACCTGGGCAACTCCCTTAGTCAATGAGGGTGATGCTCTCCTGGATGATTACGATGGGTTTGTGGAAGCCCTTAAGGCCATGTTTTATCGCCCAGAACTCATTTATAGTGCACAGGAAAGACTGCTTGAATTCCAACAAGGAACTCAGGATATGCTCACTTATGTGACTTGCTTTAAACAGCTGGTAAAAGAAGCCGATTGGTCCCAAGAAGCCAGCTTTACCCTCTTTCGAAGAGGTTTAAATTATGATATAAAGGATGAATTAGCTAGAGTAGCTCGCCCAGGTTCCTTCCAAGCTCTCATGGACCTCTCCCTACAGATTGATTTCCGGATCCAGGAAAGAAAGGCAGAGAAAAGGAAGTCTAAGTCAACATCCCCAAAGACAGCCACAGGTTATCCCTGCCCAAAAGAATCAACTGCTTCGCAAGCCTCAGATCCAGAACCCATGCAACTAGGCACCTTCCGAGGACCTATTTCTCCCCAAGAAAGGATCTTTTGGATTAGTTCCGGACTGTGCATGTATTGTGCCTCTGATGAACACCTTTAAGAGAATGTCCTATAGCGCCACGTCGACCTTTGGGAAACGCCAGCTCCCGATCCATCCTAAGCGGAGCACAGCTTCGGGAGAAAGATGTCTACTCCTCATCTATTCCTTCCTTGAAATCTCCAGGACAGAACACTCTTGTGATTCTACAGACATGTGTGTCCCCTTCCAAGAGAGAATCCTACCCCATCCTGGCCTTAGTGGACTGCGGTGCCATAGGCATTTTCATAGACCATGATTGGGTTGTCAACCATCACATTCCTCGAGAAACTGAAGAGATAGTATCACCTGCTGAAGTCATTGATGGTAGACCCTTGTCTTCTGGACCCATAACTCACCAACCCAAGGACTTACTGCTTTCAATAAACAACCATCAGGAAATACTTAAATTTGACATCATTAAGTCTGCTCACTAACCCATGGTTTTAGGCATGCCTTGGCTACAGAAACACAATCCCTACATCAATTGGGCAGCTGGGTCCTTATTTCTCAGTTAAGAACATTGCATGTCCCATTGTTTATCTCGTGCCACATTGCCAAGTCCTTCAGCGGACTTCCAGGAACTCAAGAAACCATCCGTAACTGTCTCCAACATTATCCAAATTCCTCAGGCAAACCAAACATACTCAGATGTGTTTTCAACAGCCATTGTTCAAGCTCTCCCACCTCATAGACCCGAGGATTGTGCCATTGATACAGAACCATCTGCGGTGATTCCCTTTGGAAGAATGTTCATTTTGTCTGAACCAGAAAAGAAAGCTCTCCGAGAATATCTGGATACCAATTTGACAAACGCTACTATTCGACATTCCAAATCCCCAGCAGGTGCTTCCCTTTTCTTCATTCCTAAAAAAGATACCAAGGAACTTCGACCTTGTCTGAATTACCGTGGGCTCAACCAATGCACACTCAAGGACCGCTATCCATTACCACTTATTTCGGACATTCTGGAGGCAGTGAGGGGTGCTGTCATTTTCACTAAACTTGATCTCAGGGGTGCTTACCATCTCATTCGCATAAGGGACAGCGATGAGTTGAAAACAGACTTCAGAACTCCCTTTGGCCACTTTGAGTATCTAGTAATGCCCTTTGGCTCGCCAATGCCCGTGCAGTATTTCAGCGCTTCATGGATCAGGTTTTTTCTGACATGCTGTTCCTTTTTATTATTGTATATCTGGACGATATACTGATTTAATCCAAGGAACCTCAGGCCCATCAAGAACATGTAAAAGCAGTTCTACAGTGCCTACGTGAACACAAGCTCCTGGCCAAACCTGAAAAATGCCTTTTCCATGTATCAACCGTTCATTATCTTGGATTCCTACTTAGTTCCAAAGGTATCGGAATGGATCCTTCTAAGGTTGATTCCATCCTGTCTTGGCCTGCTCGCACTACTATGAAACAGATTCAATCCTTCCTGGGACTTGCTGATTTCTACAGAAAATGTATACCCACGTTTTCTGACATTGTACATCCCATTGCAACACTCTTAAAGAAGGACACTCCATTTCAATGGTCCTCGGCTCAAGAGACGGCTTTTCAACAACTGAAACAGGAATTCACTCAAGCTCCAATCCTAGCTTAACCTGACATAGATCGACCCTTCTTGGTAGACACAGACGCATCCGACTATGCCATTAGAGCAGTCTTAAAACAAGAACTTGAGGACAATTTGGAGCATCCTATTGCATATTTATCCCGCACCTTGACTCCCAGTGAGGCACATTATTCCGTCCTGGAGAAGGAGTTGTTAGTCATCCGACAAGCCATCACCGACTGGCGTCATCTTCTTTTGTGTGCTAAACACCCAGTACAAGTTCGTACGGACCATTGAAATTTACAAGTGCTACAATCCCTGGAGTACCGAAACAGCTGCCAGGCCTGTTGGGCATTCTTTTTTGTCCAATATCAAATACTCAATTTTCCTGGAACACATATCATCATAGCTGATGCCTGTTCCAGATGTCCTGATTATGAGCCCCTCGAAACACGGACCTTTACCAAGATGTTTCCTAACACTGTGCTTGTAGCTCAAGCTATTTCTCTCCTGGAGGACATTCGTGCAACAACACCTTCTACCAAACTCTGGAAGGAATACAAGGGGAACAATCCAAGGAACATCCTGCTGAAGGACGGATATCTCTTCAAGGAAAAACGGCTGGCAATACCCACAGAAGAACTCAGACATAAGATTACGAATTTATGCCATGATACCCTCCATTCAGGACATCGAGGCATCACCACCACCCTCCATCTTTTACAGAGGCAGTTCTGGTGGCCAAGGATGAAAGACGACATAAGAACCTATGTCCAATCCTGTGCAGTTTGCAACCAGAATAAACATGATAACAGAAGACCAGCAGATCTCTTACACCAACCAGCAATGCCAACAAGTCTTTGGGAAATCATTGCCACAGATTTTATCGTGGAATTACCCCGATCCAGAGGATACACAACCACAATGGTTACCATCTATTTGTTTACACATATGGCTCACTTTATACCCTTGTTCAAGCTGCCATCCTCATCTGAATTGTCTGGGATTTTCCTGGAACATATATTTAGGCTTCATGGACTACCTTCCAAAATCATCTCCGACAGCAGACCCCAATACATATCCCAGTTTTGGAAACAACTATGTCAAATATTGGGAATCCAGCGCGTTGTCCTCAGGATATCATCCACAAACCAATGGAGCAACTGAACGAGTCAACCAGACCCTAGAGCAGTACCTTCGATGTTTCACCACCAAAGTCCAGGATGATTGGTCACTTTTGATTCCTGTAGCTGAATTTGCTTACAGCAATTTGGATCATTCAGCTATCAAGACCAGTCCGTTCTTTTCCAGCCATGGATTTCATCCTTCAGTTCTACCATCTGTTCTTCCTCATCCTACCCAAGTTCCTGCGGTCGATTCCTGGATCGAAACACTGGTCAACATACACAAAGACGCCAAGGAATGACTGGAAAAGGCCAGAAAAGATGTCAAACGATATGTAGACACCAAAAGGAAACCAAGCCCTTCTTACGCAGTGGGAGACAAGGTTTGGCTGTCTTCAAAACTTCTTCCTCGACATCTGCAACCAAATAAACTGGCCCCCAAGTATTATGGGCCCTTCTCCATAAAGGAAATCATGAATCCAGTGGCCTACCGACTCCAACTTCCAGAGTCGTGGAAAAGGATTCATCCAGTCTTCCACACTTCCTTGTTAAAACCATTTGTACAATCCACCTGAACTGCTCCAAGACCCACTCCAGTAATCATCAATAATCAAGTTGAATTTGAGGTCTCCAGGATATGTGATTCCAGATACAGGCAAGGTCAACTCCAGTATCTGGTTGAATGGAAAGGATATCCTCCCAGCGAGCATACCTGGGAACCTCTCTCAAACATGAATGCCCCCTGTTTAATACAAAGATATCCTCGGATCCACCCAGGCAAACCCAGAGGTGCAGGGCTTAGGAAGAGGCATACTGTCATGAACCACCGAATTCGTCCATTTTGGACTTCATGGTCCATGATGTATGAACTCTGTGATTCTACCAACATGGCCGACAGTTCCAAAACACTGCACACCAGCCCTTCTGGGTTAAGCTCGACTTCCTAGAAAAGAGCCACGCCCCCGCAGCACTGCACGTCTCTACGCTACTGCTTAGAGTAGTTAGACGTGTGTTATCGGAGTCCGCTCCATGCTCTTTTTGATTCCTTTGTTTTCATCCTTCCCATTCCTGGTACTCGCTCGTCCCCTTCCTTTTCCCCTTCTGTGGTTCATTCCTGGATTAATCTTGTGCTCGGTCCTACAGCGCTTCGGTTCCTTCTGAGCCTGGACTATCTCCCTCCTGGTTCCACGTCCTGGATACTGAACGCTTCCTAGCGGACGGCAACAAGAACTCACACTGGAATCCGAAGACCTGCGCCCAGGCCTATACAAGTCTCGGACAGTACAAAAGAAGGAAGCCACTTCCAAGAAGGTTGCAAGTAAGGAGAAACAGGTGAGAAGGGGAGAAACTTGTAACAGGAAATCAGTTCCACTAAAATCAGCTACCGTCAAATTCCTAACAGAAGTATGTGGGTTAGTGACGGTGCCAAAAAAAAATGATTTTTCTAATAATGCATTAACCAAAACTACTGTAGAGCTTTTACTATTTTACAGACAGTTATCATAAATCACCTGGTTACAATGTGCTCTACTTCATCCGCTGAATGGATAGGAACCATGGAAATGCTTAAAGATGTCTTTGTATTGTTTGAACTGCTTGAAAGGATTTTTCATTTCATCTCCACTCAAACGAAAGTCCAATGGCATTCCATCTAGTATATTTGCATATTTTGCACATCATAATGCACCATGCGTGTTTTGCACATCAGTTTGCACTATACAGTTTTTCACATATGGGCGTCTTCCACAAACTAAGAGAAATGTAATTGAACCGTACGTTGGGATACAATTAATGTATGCTTTTATCATCAAATTATGCAACTCTGTGATGTAAGAGAACCTTTCTTGATTTTTGAACTGCTTGAAAGGATTGTTCATTTCATCTCCACTCACATGATAGTTCAATGGCGTTCCATCTAGTATATTTGCGTATTTTGCATATCATAATGCACTATGCATGTTTTGCACATAAGTTTGCACTATTCGGTTTTGCACATCTGGGCGTTCTCCACAAACCAAGAAAAATGTAATTGAACTGTAAGTCAGGATACAAATAATGTATGCTTTTATCATCAAATTATGTAACTTTGTGATGTAAGAGAACCTTAAAGTGAGTGTTTTATGTTCTGTGTTGACATCCTGGAATTTTAACGTGTATATTATTATTCATGTTTTTGTCCCTCAAAATCTGTCTATGTATATTAACCATAAATAAATAAAAAAAGAAACATGACGATGGAGGCCACATATCTTCAAAGGTGAACCATCCCACCAAAACTTCACGCAAGGAGACTGGCCCACAAACCGTCCACTCCTTCCAACCGGAAATTAGCAGTAATGCCTCTTTGCACTGCATACCTGTACAGATCTTGTACACATGTATCACCCACGATCAGCACTGTGCATCTCTCCATGTCCACCAACATCATTGCACACAGAGTATTGCGAGAAAGTAGTAGCGCCCCTTCCTTTGAATTACTCCTTTGACACATCATTCTATAATGCCTACAGTTCCATTGGTATGCCCACCATGCTGCAAATGGCAGGATGTGGCGTGTGTGCTTTCCCAGCTACAGCGAGGCCTGCACCCCAGTAAAGCAGGGGCAGTCCTTCTTCCCTCTCCATTGTTCTTCTTCCCGCACTCCCTCATTTAGGATTGGGAAATATTCACGCATACATGCACCAATCACAGCCAAAAAGTCTGCATTCAACACTATCATATCTGTACAGCACTCCATATGTACCATTCAACACCTTGAGTACATGTCACGTGTGCTTTCGAAGCACCATCCGTACAAAGGTGTGGTAAAAAAAACATGATGTCAGCATTCAAAATCGTCCAGAGCTGCACACATCACGCCTTTGACCATGCACAGAAGAGTCTACTTCTTGCCGACACCAATCACAACATAATGGAGCCATTCATGAGAACATGTGACCATAAACCAAAATTCACAAATGGAACATAGCCAGCGGCGCTTCTACCCAAACCCAGCAGCATAACACAGTGATGCATGGAGACATGTCACAGTTAGCAGATTCCACAAACATTCCACTGCCTCCGCCACCCCTTCCCACTTCCATGCACAAAGTATTATGTCACTGGCAACCAAACTGCACAATCCTCACACCATTGAGCCCACTCCCAGGAAGCTGTACAAACCAGAATGTCCAAGCACATCACATATTCACTTCAACCCTACCCTCTTGTATACTGACAGCATTCCAACACTGCATCCAATGGGCACACTGCAAGACTTTTCATTGCACAATCTCCAGCCATACACCGAAAACTGTAGAATGTTCCAACAATGACCGCCCCCATGGAACCAACATTGTATGTATGTCAGCGCACTTCTGGTGCTTTATGAAGAGTAAAATGTGTTCCACAACCATTGTGTAAAGGTGACCACCCTCTGAGAGTTGCAGTCAAATCTGCAGTGGTTGTGGTGAAGGCCTTGGCTGCCGGGTGCATGGCCTACGGCCTACGGCCTTTGTCCATGGACCAAATAGTCTAGACCTTGGCCACACCCACTGCAATGTAATGCAGCCATGTATGGCAACATGTCATCAAGTACCACAATCCAAACACATACCACAGCCACTGGCACTCCTACCCAAGCTCGGCACCGTCATAACGCTATGCATAGAAAGATTCACCTTTTACCAGAATCTACAACCTTAATACAGCCTCTGGCGCCCCTACCCACTTTCATTCACATACGATGGTGTTACTGCCAACCCAACCAACCAACATTATTTGCATGTCAGATGACTTCTGGTGCTCTATCAAGTGTACAATGTGCTCCACAACCATTCTGTATATGTGAGGAGTCTGTTACAGATGCAGTATAAACTGCATTGCTGTGGGGTGTGTGGGCAAGGCCTAGACTTTTGGGTGCATTGCCTACAGCCTACGGCCTTTGGCCATGCACCCAATAGTCTCGGCCTTGCCCACACCCACCGCAACATAATGCAGGCATGCATACCATCATGTGCTCATGTACCCCACTGCACACACGTACCACAGCCACTGCCACTACTACCAATAGTACGTCTCCCAGCTCTCTTCAGTACAGAAAAGCAATACATCATACTGCAGTACAGAAGTCACCACTCCACGCAATGCACACTACACAATCCAATGCTATATGTAGCTTAGCCTATCCCCACTGTTTACTCCACTAGCTGCAGCCATGGATTAAACACTGTAGGATGTGCTAAGGAGCACTGCACCCATGCAATCAACCATCTATGCAATGCTGACATATCACACACAGAAGGGAACAATGTGAAACCTACTTCCAACAACCGCACATAGTTGTCGCTGCAAGGCCTCCATCCTTGCAACACACCGCAATACACGGTATCTTATAATGTGCATGTCATGTGCAATGCACTCCCCTCTGCAATTGAGCTCCCACCAGTCTCCACAGAAATAGGACTCCACAACAGCTATAGTGCTGTAACGAGGTCTGCCTGCATGCAGCACACACGGGAGGAGGCTTTGCAGAGACCTGAAATTTGGCGCTGTACACAAGGACACTTCAGGCACATCAACATCTTCGTCCACCTAGTGACATATCTCAGATGATTCACTTCTCACTCCCCCACCCTTTCCATCCTTTCTTCCCACCACCACATAGTGTCATATATGTTTTGCAATGCACTCCCCGTCTGCTATTCAGGTACCACCAGGCAGCACACAAAGCGGTTGCGGCAAGAGCTACCATGCCATAACATAGGCTGCCTGCATTCACCATACATGGTTGGGGCCTGTGCAGGGACCGGTATGCACAGATACTGCAGGCACACCACCGTCTTCGTCCACCTAATAATCACATATCTCTGATGAACCACTTCTCTCTCCCCCACCCTTTTCATCCCCTCTTCCCACCACCACGTGCCATACATTATGTTTGTCAGTCCCTTTCGGCGGTGCACTGTCCTCCGATACACCATAGCGGCATTTCCCAGAAACTTTGACACACAGCACGCTTCCCTCCAGCCAACCACCGGCTGCATCCAAAGTTGTCGACAGCATGGTCTACTGCAAGCCAATGAGCCTGCTGTCCGCGGAGCGAACAGGAAAATGGGTCTGCGGACTGGAGCCAGATATCACACATTTTTTTAGACATACATTTCAGTTCTTTGCAACAAAAGTACTGTTCGGATTTCCACCAAACACACAAAAGCACGCTTTCTGACCCAAGCCCCCGCTCCTCCCGCACATTTGGTACAAATCGGTCCAGCCGTTCGACCTGTAGCTGTGCGCAAAGTTTTTCCCCATTCAGTCAATGGGAAAAAAACATTTTTGGGACCCCCCTACAACTTTTCCCCTCCTCCACGAAACCTCACCAAACTTGCCGAATTCAGAGCGGGCCATATACTTTTTTTGCAAAGATTGGTGAGGCTTCATCCAGGGGGAGCAAAGGTATAAGCCACCGAAAAAGTGGTTATCCTATGAGTTTAGCAATTTAGCCATAACTACACGGTTGCTACCGTGGGTCGTATAATATATATATATATATATGCATATATATATATATATATATATATATATGTATATTACATGGCCTGCGGTAGCGGCCAGGTAGTTATGGTTAAGTTGCTGAACCCATAGGAAGGTAGGTAACAGGAGGGACTGCTCAGAGAAAGTGGTAGGACTTCAGAGCTACAAGTATTTGAAACAAAATGGTGGCATCCTGCCACATACATTTACATCAATTTGCATTATAATTTTCTGCAAAGGTTATCTCATTTGGCATGCTGAATATCAGAAACACTGTATACTCATGATTATAAGAGATATAAATACAAAAGGAATCTCAAGTTTGACTTTTAGCTTATTTATTTGACTAAGGTCAAAG
Source organism: Ambystoma mexicanum (assembly GCF_040938575.1). Classification (NCBI taxonomy): domain Eukaryota; kingdom Metazoa; phylum Chordata; class Amphibia; order Caudata; family Ambystomatidae; genus Ambystoma; species Ambystoma mexicanum. The sequence continues at coordinate 338,087,994 of NC_090922.1, forward strand.
CAAAAAGATGGAGTAAGGGTTCAGTTTCCCTTAAAATTTAGTGATTTTTACAAACAACACTTGCCTTCAGGTTGGTAAACATGTTGGAAATGGAATAAAACAGAATGCAAATAATAGACACAGTTCACAAGTTATTTGTACATGGTCATAAAACTGCTAGTGCATGAACATAAGAGCAGGGCAGTTATTTCAGCAATTATGATCAAGAAAATACATAAACCAAAGACTTGGTTACCTCCCTCAAAAAATCCAACACACCTTGGAAACAACTACCAGGATGTTCTATGTGAAAACCTAACTCTGGTTTATTATTCACAGTTGTATGGTTTATGTATTTTCTTGCTCATAATTGCTGAAATAACTGCCCTGCTCTTATGTTCATGCACTAGCAATCTTGAGTACACAGTGTTTCTGATATTCAGCATGCCAAATGAGATAACCTTTGCAGAAAATTATAATGCAAATTGATGTAAATGTATGTGGCAGGACGCCACCATTTTGTTTCAAAGAACCCATAGGAAGAGCACTTTTTGGGCGGCTTATAACTTTGCTCTCCCTGGACGAATCCTCACCAAAAACAGTATATGGCCCACTCTGAATTTCTTTGCAAAGTTTGGTGAGGTTTTGTCTGGGGGGGGCAAAGTCATAGGGGGTCCACAAAATTTCATTTTTTCCCATAGACTGAATGGAGAAAAACTTTGCTCACGCCTACAGCCCAAACAGCAGGATGGATTTTCACCAAATTGGCGGCAGGAGCGACGGCTTGGTCCCGAAAGCATGCTTTTGTAAATTTGATGGAAATCTATTCAGTAATTTTTTTTTTTAAATGACCAAAAAGTAGGTCTAAATAAATGTCTGATATCCAAGTCAGCTCCATGGACACACTTCCCTGTTCGCTGCACGCACAGGACACCGATTGGATAATCGGCTTACGTCATGTCCGCGGACATACGATGTGTTCGCTGATTGGTTGGGGTGAAGCATGAGGTGCATCAGATTCTTTCGATGAGCTCGCCATGTTGGATCCGTGGATATACACGGATAGCGTGGCGTGGAACTGTGCATAAATCTAATTTTGGGGAGTGTGTTGTGTTCGGCCATGCACCCAAGACTCTAGGCCCTGGCCACAACCACCGCAGCATAACACACCCGTGCTACCAAACATTTTGACTGTGGTATGTGGGCTGCTTAGGGGATATGTTTTTAAAAGTTTGTGTACTGATTGGCAGTAGTATGATAGTGCTTATAGGATAGTGAGATTATGTGTGTTAGATTGTTTGTTGGATTGTGTTCAGAATGTTGTATTGAAGACTCTAGGCATTTTGGGTTCTATTTTGGTGAGGTGTTCATTTGCATGGCTGTGTTACGTTGCAGTGTTTTTGAGTCTAATTATTATATACTTACTGTTTCCTTTGTTGAGGCTGTATGTAGAGTTTTGGCCAGGCCATGCAGTCAAGATTGTAGGGTTTGGCAACAAGCACTGCAGCATAAGTGGCGAACTGTGAAGCTTGTGGAAGTTCGCTTCACTTATTGCACGTTCCTCTGCCCTGCTCAGCACTGCGAGCCTCAGCTCTTGCTGTTCTTCTTTTGACAATTGCCATACGCTGCATCCTGGAGGAGGCGGAGCTCTCTGGCAACACGTGACGATCACGTGATTGTGCTGGACATTTTAAACTGACGTGAGCTGCCCGAGCGCGGTGTTTGGCGAACTGTGAAGCTTGTGGAAGTTCGCTTCACTTATTGCACGTTACTCTGCCCTGCACAGCACTGCGAGCCTCAGCTCTTGCTGTTCTTCTTTTGCCAATTGCCATACGCCGCTTCCTGGAGGAGGCGGAGCTCTCTGGCAACACGTGACGGATCACGTGATTGTGCCGGACATTTTAAACTGACGTGAGCCACCCTTGCGGCGTTAAGCCCGGCGGGGACAAGCCCACTGGCTGTTGTGCGGCTGTTTGGCGGATGGTGGCATTTTAGAATTTTTGGCCAAGGTACTGTTTAATACCAACGTTTTCATTTACTCTATGTTCCCAAACCCAGTACTGTGGCGTTTCCTGAAATTTTACTAGATGTTAAGGTTATCAACATTTTAGGTTGTTGTTTTGTATTTTAAACGTAGCGTAAAGTTTTAATAACTTTAAAAAAAAAAAATTAAAAAAATTGTTGTATATCATTCCATGTTAACTCTAAAAACAGGCATGCCATCGGAGACTAGAGACCCTATGGTCACTTCATTATTTTTAATGCCTAATATACCGGATCTAGCTCCGCTCCCACAAACTCCCATTAATCAAAACATTCCTAAATTACAGGAAAAGACCAAAAGTCGAACTAGTATTTTAAAAAAAAACATTATTTTAACTGCAATCAACAAAACTCCAAATGACATCCGTAATTTTTATGTGAAAAAGTCACATGGTCCAATAACGTCCAATTCGACTGATCTGGCATCTCCCGTAACGGTTTCTCCGGAGTGACCACTACCTAATGGTGGTGTAAGTGATTTGATTCCAATACAAAATCCCACTTTTAATAATGAGGCTTCTGCTCCTTCTTTGAGTTCTACTATTTCAGATCAAACTTTATTAACTTGACCTCATTTGCCCATTAAACCTATTAAACCTATGCAAATCTTTGCCACCGTTTTAGAAGAGTCATCTCTTGACTCTGAAGTGATGACAAATGAAAGCCAAAAAACAGCACAAGTTTCATCGTCTGGGAATGTATCATTGGCTTCAGTAATTATTGAAGACGTGGGACAAGTCACTCAGAATAAGTCTCATCCCCCTCTCAAAATCCCCCTGAATGCAGGAACTTTGAAAGCTCAAGAGTCTCAACTATGACTGACTATGCACAACCATGTTCCATGGATTCAACAAGACAAGATGAGGAGATCTCTTTTTTGCAACCCACCCCTCGTCGCTGTCAAACTTCTGATAAGAAACGACAATAATCTGTATCTTCGGCCAATCCTGCCCTATTAGAAGTCACCTTGGGGGCCATTAACACTATTATGTCTACTTTATTTAAGCTCTTTAACTCTTTGGATCAGAAGTTAGCTGTCCAAACCGATAAGATAAATCACATAAGTGACTGGATGAGAGACACCTCGCTTAAATGTTCTAAAAGCCTTTCTTTAGTAAATCTGGAGCAAAGAATAGTCCACCTTGAATCCTATTGGTCAGCCCATCAAGGTTCAAACGTACACTCAGGAACATCTATTATACAGCTTCTCTCACACTTAGAGAGTTTGATACAAGATCCTCTGACTATTACTCCAGCATTACCAATATTTTCTAAAATTATTCGACCAATTGAATGTGTTGAGGAAGCTGATACGGTAAAACATAACGAATCCTGGATTAGTGTTGATTCTCCTGTGAGAAGTGCTGGTCAATCTATATCCTGCAAATCTCGTGGGGGCGTCAACCAAAATGCACAAAAAATAGGAGGATCTTTGTTAAACAATAGAAAAATCAAATTGATGTCAACTAAAGTTACACAAAGAAATAAAAAAGCTCTGACGGATTTAAAAAAATTACCTCAAATACATCCTTCTTCAGATGTCATGAAAACTTTCACTCACAGTGCTGTTGGTCCGTCAGATATATGTGATGAGATAATTAATACCGACTCGGTCGTCACGGGCAGCAATCCTCGTGTGGACGAAGTTTTGCAAGACATCTTTCCACCTCCTCAAGTTGTTCCTCCTCAAGGTATCCCAAAAGAAGTTTTTATTTCATCCCCTAATTATGATCCCTTGAATGAGTTGGTACTTCTCTTAACATCCAAGCCTGATGATATACAAACAAAACAATCTTGTCCGGTTGTACAAACGACATTATCTGCTCAATATGGTGTCATCTCTACAGGTGCGGGCAAGTTACCTCCTCCTCTCGCTCCTATGGTGAGAGTTGAAGATCGTTTAAGTGCATTAAGAACTGCGGTGGACTCTTATTTACTCAATAGAATATCAGAGTAACCTGAAGCTCCACATGCCCTTGATCATTCCCCTTATATACATAATTTCAATAACAATTCGCAAAATGAAGTCCTATCCCTCAAAAGCAGACCAGTCAATTGCACAAAAACTATTCCACCTTTTTGTAATAGTCATCGCCCTCAAGATCCGCCTAAAGAAAAAAATAGGAGTAACACTGATTTACGTAATGGTGGTAGTAAACACTATATAAATGACGATAGTGCTGCATTTTCAAAGAAACTTAAACAGTTTCATCCTTTAATTCTGAAATGTCGCGATGGGTCCTTCCCAAAGTACGATTTATGTCGTGCTAGTGTCTTCAATATATTTGGAGATATATAGGGATTGGAAGCCATTTCTTCATCAGATGTGGATCAAGTTGAGTTTCTCTGTGATAAGAATCTTTCCATCGTTAGACTCTGGATAAAGTCTGGTATTGTTTATAATACATTATGGAACGCCAGAATGGATTTGTTTAATCTTGGCTTTTTGTTAGCTCAAGACCCAGCACGACAACAATCTGAGGAGATTGATGGTAATAAACCTATTGTTGGCACTACTTCTGAACCTTCGTGTGCCTGCAATTTTTGTACTAATCAATCACCATTAGACCCCAGTGTTGTATCTAATACCCGTTCATAACCACGAGCAATTATCCCCACCAATGAACTTTCACTTGCTAGTTGGAACACTAGAGGTTACTCTCATCTGCAGTGGAGTTTAGACAACGGGTTGAATAGTTATGACATTGTAGCTTTACAAGAAACGTGGTTAATAAATCCCCCTATATGGGATGATCATGAGATTAGTTTACTGCCAGCAGTCCATGGTGGTAAAGGTAGACCCACAGCTGGTCTGTTAGTAGCAGTCAAAGCGAGTAGGGGTCTGAAAATCTCCCCCTGGCAAGCACCAAACAAATTCATGCAACTGGTTAAGATCTCCTTCAACTCACAGACATATGCACTTATTAATCTTTACAGAAACACAGTGGGCATTACTGATGACAGCTTTTATGATGCTCTTTCCCTTATTTTCAAACATATCTCTGCCCAAAATAATGTCTCTGGAATATTGTTAAAGGGTGATTTGAACTTTTCTTGCTTTCATTCGAACAAAAGGAACAAGAATCGTGAGGGTGCAAGATGGACCTCTTTTATGGAAGATCATAGTTTAAAGATGGTAAATGGTGCGATCATAGGTGACATTCCCCCTATGAACACCTGGGAAAGAGGCACCTCAAAATCTACCATCGATTATATTTTTTTATCTAATACCATCTTCATGAATACCAGCAAATTTGTTATAATTAAACAGACATCTAGTGATCACCACCTTTTAGCCTTATTTTGGGCGGTTGAAATTGGCGATCACTTGAAAACTGCACTTTACTATGAACAGACTGTATCTGTCAATAATGGCAGAAACCGTTTCAAATGGTCTGTCAATAAATTACTAGCTCTGAATGATGCTATTCTAAACAATCAAAGTTTACATAAGGCTGGTTCCTATATAGATGTCTTAAGCACCTTCGCGAATCTTTATCCTGTTTACAGTAAACGAGTAAAAAGACATGTTCATGGGTTTGATCTAGCTCTCTGTGAAAGAAAGAAAGCTTACAGAAGAGAGATCAGAAACTATCAGAAATTGCCCATGATTGATCGAATTAAAGCAGTTAAAGTTTCCTCCTCGAGATATCGAAATTGGGTTCGAGCGAGGAGAGCTACCATGTACCAAATAGATGGCGAATACTTCTTGTCAGCTTGCCGTAGTAAAAATTCTGCCTTGGTCTGGGAGCTGTTGAATAAATGTAACACCTCATCCCAAGATCATGCGCAGCTCAACAGCGTACCTGAATCGGTGTGGGTTACACATTTTTCGACCCTATACGACGATCCCATGATGAACTACTATAATTACAATAGCAACTCTGTAAATAGTTGGACTTTGCATTGTACAAGATTTACTATTCAAGCCTTTATTAAAGCTTCTTCATCGTCTAGAGCGGCAGGCTTGGATGGGCTTACCAATGTAATGCTCAAACAAAACATAATAGAATGGGCACTAATCTTGAACAACACTTTTCACCACATATTACAAACTAAAAATATTCCGCAATCATGGCGTTCTTCTGTGATCATTCCGATCTATAAAAAAGGTGATCGAATGAATCCCAAAAATTATCGTCCAATAACGTTACTAGACGTGCCAGGCAAAATTTTCTCCAGGCTGGTGCTAAGAGATTTTAATGCTTGGTCAAATAAAGTAAATCAACGAGACCCAGCACAAACTGGATTCGTGGCAGGTTTAGGTACTGGCGTCAATTTAATTGCTTTAAATGCCATAAAACAACAAGCAATTAATAAGAAACAAGCCAGATACTTTGCGTTCGTGGATCTTCACTCCGCCTTTGATTCGGTCTCAAGACCAAAACTTATAGACAAGTTAATCAAAGCGGACTGCCCATCCACTCTTATTGACATCAGTTTTGCCCTCCATTCACAAACCAAGGTCTATGTAAGACTAAACTCTGAGGGTCTTCTATCAACCCCAATTCCAACATTTAAAGGGCTGAAAGAGGGGTGCATTTTAGCATCTGCCTTGTTCAATTTTTTCATTAATGATGTACGTTGCATTTTTAGCAAAGTAATCGCTGATGCTCCTAAATTGAATGATGTAAAAATGTGTGCCTTATGGTATGCGGACGATCTTGTTTTAGTATCAAAAACTGCCAGTGGTTTACGGAATCTCTTGTCAGCATTATGTTCTTACTTCAAAGAAAATGAATTGGTAGTAAACACGGGTAAAACACAAATCGTCTCGTATGTTCCTAAAGGTTTACGCAAACACTTGTTAAATTGGCAGATTGAGGGGACACCCCTAAAGATGGTACCAAATTACGTCTATTTGGGCCTTATCTTTGAGGGTGGTACAACGTTAGACTCACATCTAAATAAAATTAAGCAGAAGTTAACCACGGCAATATGTCAGACACGAGTAATTGTTTCTAAATATGGCAAATTCTCCATCAAAGCTGCCATCACTTATTGGGACCAGAATGTTGTAGCAACCATTCTTTATGGTTTGGAAACACTAAGGGGCCAATTCATAGAATTCGGCGCACAAGTGGCGCACGCGGCTGGCGCACAGTGTGCGCGTGCGGTAGGCTGCGCCAGCCGCGTGCGCCGAAACACATTCAGGCGCACAGCGTATTCATGGATTCCAACATCCACAACCAGCCGTGGCGCAGAGTGGCGCAGCGACCCTGCAGCAGCGTCAGTTACGCCCCCAAGAACGCCCCTTGCGCAGGAAAAAGCCATCAAAATCCCCAATCCAGCGCAAAGGGCAGCAGCAAACGCAGTGCGGGGAGCGTGTATTTCAGGGGTGTGCGGGAGTCCCCACACGCGATAGGCCTGGGTACGTGTATTACAGGGGTGCGCGAGAAATTCTACACGCGATTGGCCTGGGTACGTGTATTACAGGGGTGCGCGAGAAAATCTACACGCGATTGGCCTGGGTACGTGGATTTCAGGGGTGCGCGAGAAATTCTACACGCGATTGGCCTGGGTACGTGGATTTCAGGGGTGCGCGAGAAATTCTACACGCGATTAGCCTGGGTACGTGTATTACAGGGGTGCGCGAGAAAATCTACACGCGATTGGCCTGGGTACGTGGATTTCAGGGGTGCGCTAGAAATTCTACACGCGATTAGCCTGGGTACGTGTATTACAGGGGTGCGCGAGAAAATCTACACGCGATTGGCCTGGGTACGTGGATTTCAGGGGTGCGCGAGAAATTCTACACGCGATTGGCCTGGGTACGTGTATTACAGGGGTGCGCGAGAAATTCTACACGCGATTAGCCTGGGTACGTGTATTACAGGGGTGCGCGAGAAAATCTACACGCGATTGGCCTGGGTACGTGGATTTCAGGGGTGCGCGAGAAAATCTACACGCGATTGGCCTGGGTACGTGGATTTCAGGGGTGCGCGAGAAATTCTACACGCGATTAGCCTGGGTACGTGTATTACAGGGGTGCGCGAGAAAATCTACACGCGATTGGCCTGGGTACGTGGATTTCAGGGGTGCGCGAGAAATTCTACACGCGATTGGCCTGGGTACGTGGATTTCAGGGGTGCGCGAGAAATTCTACACGCGATTGGCCTGGCTACGTGGATTTCAGGGGTGCGCGAGAAATTCTACACGCGATTGGCCTGGGTACGTGGATTTCAGGGGTGCGCGAGAAAATCTACACGCGATTGGCCTGGGTACGTGGATTTCAGGGGTGCGCGAGAAATTCTACACGCGATTGGCCTGGGTACGTGGATTTCAGGGGTGCGCGAGAAATTCTACACGCGATTGGCCTGGGTACGTGGATTTCAGGGGTGCGCGAGAAAATCTACACGCGATTGGCCTGGGTACGTGGATTTCAGGGGTGCGCGAGAAATTCTACACGCGATTAGCCTGGGTACGTGTATTACAGGGGTGCGCGAGAAAATCTACACGCGATTGGCCTGGGTACGTGGATTTCAGGGGTGCGCGAGAAATTCTACACGCGATTGGGCCTGTGCGAGTGGGGCAGTGTATTACGTAGGTGTGCGGGAAGTTGAAGAGGTGAATTGCCAGTGTGGGTCCTCCCAGGTCTCCCCTCTACCCCCTCCACGACCTCTGCAGGCAGCCCACACCACAGGGGACTACCCTGCACCCCTGGTCATGTCCCGCAGGCAGCCCATCCACCATGGGCATGCCCCCCAGCCAAGCCACATGTCCCCTTGCACCCCCACCCCCCAACAGGCCCCCACTCATGTCCCCCTGCACCCCCACCCCCCAGCAGTGCAGGGGCAGCCTCCACCAGGCCCCCACCCATGTCTCCCACCACCCCCAGTCACCAGCCACCAGGGGCAGCCTCCACCAGGCCCCCACCCATGTCCGACTCATGTCTCCCAGCACCCCCACCCCCCAGCCACCAGGGGCAGCCTCCACCAGGCCCCCACCCATGTCCGACTCATGTCTCCCAGCACCCCCACCCCCCAGCCACCAGGGCCAGCCTCCACCAGGCCCCCACACATCTCACAGCACCACCACCCCCCAGCCACCAGGGGCAGCCTCCACCAGGCCCCCACCCATGTCTGACTCATGTCTCCCAGCACCCCCACCCCCCCAGCCACCAGGGGCAGCCTCCACCAGGCCCCCACCCATGTCTCCCAGCACCCCCACCCCCCAGCCACCAGGGGCAGCCTCCACCAGGCCCCCACCCATGTCTCCCAGCACCACCACCCCCCAGCCACCAGGGGCAGCCTCCACCAGGCCCCCACACATGTCTCCCACCACCCCCACCCCCCAGCCACCAGGGGCAGCCTCCACCAGGCCCCCACACATATGTCCCCCTGCACCCCCACCCCCTAGCATCCAGGGGCACCCTCCACCTGGCACCCACCCATGTCTCCCAGCACCCCCACCCCCCAGCCACCAGGGGCAGCCTCCACCAGGCCCCCACCCATGTCTCCCAGCACACCCACCCCCCAGCCACCAGGGGCAGCCTCCACCAGGCCCCCACCCATGTCCGACTCATGTCTCCCACCACCCCCACCCCCCCAGCCACCAGGGGCACCCTCCACCAGGCCCCCACCCATGTCTCCCAGCACACCCACCCCCCAGCCACCAGGGGCAGCCTCCACCAGGCCCCCACCCATGTCCGACTCATGTCTCCCAGCACCCCCACCCCCCAGCCACCAGGGGCAGCCTCCACCAGGCCCCCACCCATGTCTCCCAGCACCACCACCCCCCAGCCACCAGGGGCATCCTCCACCAGGCCCCCACCCATGTCTCCCAGCACCCCCACCCCCCAGCCACCAGGGGCAGCCTCCACCAGGCCCCCACACATATGTCCCCCTGCACCCCCACCCCCTAGCATCCAGGGGCACCCTCCACCTGGCACCCACCCATGTCTCCCAGCACCCCCACCCCCCAGCCACCAGGGGCAGCCTCCACCAGGCCCCCACCCATGTCTCCCAGCACACCCACCCCCCAGCCACCAGGGGCAGCCTCCACCAGGCCCCCACCCATGTCCGACTCATGTCTCCCAGCACCCCCACCCCCCCAGCCACCAGGGGCACCCTCCACCTGGCACCCACCCATGTCTCCCAGCACCCCCACCCCCCAGCCACCAGGGGCAGCCTCCACCAGGCCCCCACCCATGTCTCCCAGCACACCCACCCCCCAGCCACCAGGGGCAGCCTCCACCAGGCCCCCACCCATGTCCGACTCATGTCTCCCAGCACCCCCACCCCCCCAGCCACCAGGGGCAGCCTCCACCAGGCCCCCACCCATGTCTCCCAGCACACCCACCCCCCAGCCACCAGGGGCAGCCTCCACCAGGCCCCCACCCATGTCCGACTCATGTCTCCCAGCACCCCCACCCCCCCAGCCACCAGGGGCAGCCTCCACCAGGCCCCCACCCATGTCTCCCAGCACCCCCACCCCCCAGCCACCAGGGGCAGCCTCCACCAGGCCCCCACCCATGTCTCCCAGCACACCCACCCCCCAGCCACCAGGGGCAGCCTCCACCAGGCCCCCACCCATGTCCGACTCATGTCTCCCAGCACCCCCACCCCCCCAGCCACCAGGGGCACCCTCCACCTGGCACCCACCCATGTCTCCCAGCACCCCCACCCCCCAGCCACCAGGGGCAGCCTCCACCAGGCACCCACCCATGTCTCCCAGCACACCCACCCCCCAGCCACCAGGGGCAGCCTCCACCAGGCCCCCACCCATGTCCGACTCATGTCTCCCAGCACCCCCACCCCCCCAGCCACCAGGGGCAGCCTCCACCAGGCCCCCACCCATGTCTCCCAGCACCCCCACCCCCCAGCCACCAGGGGCAGCCTCCACCAGGCCCCCACCCATGTCTCCCAGCACCACCACCCCCCAGCCACCAGGGGCATCCTCCACCAGGCCCCCACCCATGTCTCCCAGCACCCCCACCCCCCAGCCACCAGGGGCACCCTCCACCAGGCCCCCACCCATGTCTCCCAGCACCACCCCCCCCCAGCCACCAGGGGCATCCTCCACCAGGCCCCCACCCATGTCTCCCAGCACCACCACCCCCCAGCCACCAGGGGCAGCCTCCACCAGGCCCCCATCCATGTCTCCCAGCACCCCCACCCCCCAGCCACCAGGGGCAGCCTCCACCAGGCCCCCACCCATGTCTCCCAGCACCCCCACCCCCCAGCCACCAGGGGCAGCCTCCACCAGGCCCCCACCCATGTCCAGGAACAGAGACTTCCATGCTGTCATGTGTGCAATCTGCACAGGGCTCCCCATGTCACATTCAAACACATGCAACAACCATGCGGTTCACACATTACAGGTCGCACATGCATTACCATGATGTCCCTGCACACATACATGCGTACATGGCCTATGTCACACATACAGGCAGGTATCAGACAACCAGCACACTGCAACATGCCCTGTCTCACACAGCAATGCTTGGCCACTTACCGCTCAACTCCAGACGGGTCTCCCTCTCAAGGACCTGGGCGTGGAGCGCTGGGTGTATGCGTTCCAGGACCCTCAACTGGATGGAACTCATGCGGCCCCGGCCCCCCTCCACAAGGCGCCGGGCCTTCATGAGGGTCCTTGACCTCAAGTCCTCCCAGCGCTTCTTGACCTTCTGGATGGTGCGGGTTGCCACCCCCTCCGCGTCCTCTCCCGTCCTTCCCTCTTGGCGCGGGACGATCCGAAGAGGGCATCATACTGCCCCAGGACTTGCTCCACCAGGACACCAACTTCGGTGGCAGTGAAGCTGGTGCCCCTCTGCCCCTCTGCCCCTCTGGCCGGGGGTTGCAACTGGTGTCAGATGTGGTTGTGCTCCACATGGCAACCCCAGGGGCAGGAGTGGGTGACCAACTGGGTCCTGGGGCTGGGCTGTGGAGCGATGTCATTTGAGTCGGGACTCTTCTGTACCAGCAGGGGTGGACACAGCAACTGGACCCCTGCAGATGGCTGATGTGCAGGCACCAAATGGCAGGGCACGGTGGCAGCAGGCAGGCAGGCAGGCAGCAGCAGATGGCATGTGGGAGGCTGCTTGGGGCACTGGGGGCCAGTGAAGTGTCCTTCTGGGCAGGAGCGTGGTCTTCCGTGCGTTTTCGCGTGGCCAGCTTCATACGGAGTGAGTAGGCACGTGAAAAATCTGCACGCTGCGTGTAATGCGCGTAAGCGCGCGTGAAAAACTGCACGTCCGCGTGTAATAGGAGGAAAGGGCCCATGCATAAGCGTGCGCGCGTGAAAAACTGCACGTCCGCGTGTAATGCGCGTAATCAAACGTGAAAAAGTGCACGTCCGCATGTGACTTGACGCGCGCGTGCGTTTTCCCTCAGCACGGGTTAAAGGTGAGCGGGCCCAGCAGTTCGCTGTACGTGCCTATCGTGGAGACCGACGTGTGTTGCTGCTTCCAGTTGTTTCGCGCGCCATCTACTTCACAGCTCTCAAGGACGTATCTCTTCTTTTGGCGGGGGTATTGGCTACGCGTGTTTTTCTGCATCGCGCTAGTCAGACGGTGAGTCGCAAACGCTCCTTTTCCCACTGCGGGTGCCCCTGTGTATCGCACCCATTTTCGATGTCATCGTAGCCTGCGTGTCCCACGCGTACGCGTTATACGTGTTACTGGGTGCCACCGCGTACTGCGGGAGGTTTAATCCACGCACGTAGGCTGCAGGGTTGCGTGCACGGTTTTACTGCAGTTTTGGGGTGCCTGAGCGTTGCGTGACCCGTCAACACATCACCGGGGTCACATACAGCCTTGCAGGTGCAGGGGGGCTGTTAACATCTTGCTTCCCACCCCCTTCACCCCAATTGCCCAGGTCAATTGTGCTGTACACCTCCCATTGGCACCACTCCATCTGTGCCAGCACTATAACATCTGTGCCATGGTAGGGAGGCTACCAAAGGTGAGGGGCGCCTCAGCTGGGCGTCCTCCTCGTGGCGGGCGTGGTCGGGGACGTGGCCGTGGTGACCAGGGAGTAGGGGGACTCCAGGGTGTCCAGGGCAGCCACAGAGGGGGAAGAGGCAGGGGTGCGCCACTTGAGCACAATGTTGTGCCATGTGTCGGTGCAGCCATGCCACCACCCCCTGTGGTTCAGGGGGATGCAGCTCCTGCATCTGGCACTGGCACCCGTATGACCCGGCAGTCCGTTACATCGACTGCCACGGGCCCAAGGGTAGCGGTAGCTGCAGGTGCAGTTGTGGACACCGCCACCCAGGCTCAGGGTCTGCCAGCGCAGGCTGCGTTGGCACTTGAAGAGCCCTTGGTAGATCTCCAACAGGCCAGGGGGGAAACCATTGGGGCAGGCCGGGCTGCTCAGACCAAGACACGTGTCCCTGGGGCAGTCATGTCATCTGCTGCCCCGAACAGCCGGGTGTTGGCAAGTGCAGGGGCAGATGCACCCAACAGCACCCCGGTTGTGAGTCTGCCAACCAGGACCGTTGCGGTCAATGACCCTGCCACAGCTGATGTTGCTGCGCAGGGTCCATTAGTGGGCACCCAGCTGCCACTGACACAAGTCAGGCCTTTGGTCATCCCTCCACCTGCCACTCCCTCGGCTCAATCCACCCAACCCACTGGCCATACTGGTCAGGGCGGCATTAGCCAGCCAGGGTCTGCGCCACAGTCCAAGAGGAGGAAGGTTGCATCTGCAGCACAGGCTGGGACCCCACACACAGCCACGACCTCCTGCACGTCGAGGAAGAAGCCTTTCTGTAAGCAGGAACTGGACTTCCTCGTGGACTACGTGCGGGGACACAGCCGTGACATGCTAGTGGGTGCCAATAGTCAGACTACGGCTGCCCAACGTGACACCCACTGGAAGCATGTGGCGGAACATGTCAGTTCATTCGGCCATGAGGTGCGCACGGCGCAGGAGTGCAAAAAGCGCTGGAATGACATCAAGCGCAGCACTAAGGCCAAGCGTGCCTCAAATTACAACTTGACTCTGGTGACTGGCGGTGGGCCTGCACCAGAGGAGGAAGAACTCACTCCGCATGAGGCTCTCGTTGCGGAGTTCATACCACCAGAATTGGTCGAAGGTGTGGGAGAGATGCTGGACTTTGATGCCCAGTCCAGTGAGTGTTGATGCGTAGTTGTTGAGGACGTGTGTGTTTCACATGTGGGATGTGTTGTGCATGATTGCTGCTACATGTGACCTGTACATGGTTCTGATGTGTAAGTAATGCAATGCCACCGTCATGCATGTCTCCTCTGCCTGCATGCGGGACTCCATGTGGCCATGCCCCCTTGCCCCTCCACCGCCACTCTGCACCCCAGTTCCACCTTTGCACTGGTCTGCTACATTCTTGCCAATGTGTAGTTTCATGTTCATGTGTCCTGTGTAGATGCTAACTTCCAGCTTAGAAACTGCCAGACATATGCCGTGTGGTACAGCCTTAGTACTCGATGCAGGGCATCCCACTTGTACTGTGCATGGCTCAGATGTCCCGCAGGGACATGAGTGCCCATTAATGCTCCATGTGCATTGCACACATGCCCCTATGTGTCCTTGACTGGATGATCACTGTAATATGAGTCCTTGGTTACATACATTGCCTGCCATATTATCGGCCTCCCCATGTCAACTGTGGCTCAGTCCTGCGTTGCACACATGTTTAGGCTCTGACAATCTGTGTGGCTCACAGGCCTCAGCCTGTTCAATGGCCAATGACTCTGTCCAACTCCTGTCGTGTCTTCTACACACGTGGCCGGCCTCCGGATCTTCCATCATGTGTCCTGCCCACTGTCCCAGCATCATTTGCAGTGTTGTAATTGAAATCACATTAAGCTGTTGATGCCAGTCAACACTGCTTGTCAATACACAGGTGTATGCTCAGCCTTTTGATACCATGCTAGGCATCCCTGCTTTGGTACTGGGGTGGAGGGGTGCTTGCCTTCTAGACATGGTACACATTGAATACACAATGCACGTGATGTCTGATTTTGACATTGCACTGCCTTCACATTTCCTGGCACACACCATGGAGTGCTTGTACATGTAGGTAGTGAGTGGCGTACACATTTTCTGCACTGCATAGACCCACTTCCATGCAAACTGCCACCTTTCAACAGGTCTGATCACAGAAGCTATTCTAAGTAGACCCAGCATGCATGCATGGTCATATGTTGTGTGTCACATGTCTGCCAGATGCCTTTGCTGTCGGTGTGTGTGTGTGTGTTGTGTGCTTCTGACATGTGTACTGACCCTTTCCTCTCTATTTTTCAGGTGATGACGCAATGGATGCAGAGGATGGTGTTGTCATGCCAGACACAGGGTTGGTAAGACCACATCAACCCGGCACTAGTGGGGGTCGTGGGGTGGTAGGCCACGAAAACCCCCAAGTGCTGCAGTCCATCCTGTCTCTGGCTGTCTATGAGTCCAGCCTTGATGACGACTCTGACGTCCATGTTGAGTTGGATGACCATCAAGTCCATGTGTCAGGGGTGAGTGATTCTGATGTGGACACTCCTCTGTCTGCGACCCCTGCACTGAGGGATCAGACAGTCTTGGTTCCTCCGCCCGTGGTGGATCGGGACGCAGGGTCACCCTCCACACCAGTCACTGATGTGCCTGGGACATCACGTCGACGGGGGCATGTAGTCGTGCAGCCGCAGGCGGTGCCAACACAGCGAGGACCCCCGGTCCTTGGGTCCCGCAGGGGTCAAGCCCGGCAACGCGGTCGCCGCGCGCAACCGCTGTATACTGAGTGGGAGCAAGACATGACTGCCAATTCAGAACGTCAGGGGGCAGCAATGGAGAACATCGCTGACAGCATGGAGCGTGTGGCCCGATCTGTGCTCCCCCCTGCTCGGCAGGTGCTACTCCAGCAGCAGGCGGCACGGTCCACGGCCCGCTCACTCAGGCTGGGCATGGCGGCCTCAGACAGGGCACGCCAGGCTGAAATGTCGTCTCTGCGTCAAGCTATTGCTGCTCACGCAGAGGCGCACATGGATGCCCTGAGGGAGGAGTATGCCTCCCTCAGATCCACTCTGGGTGTCCTTATGATGTCCCAGAGGCAGCGGGCAGAGGAGAGGTTTGCACAGCTTGAGCGCACCATCTCGGCTGAGCTACAGGCTTGCCGGGAGGTGCAGCGGTTGTCCAGCCAGGCCTTGCAGGAGGAACTCCGTGTTACACGTGCTACCTTGCAAGAGGAAGCACGTGTATCACGTGAGGTCCTGCATGCAGACCTATGTAACATCGCCACACAGAACCAGGCTCACCTGTCCGGCAGACTTGCTGCCGACGAGGGGCAAGCTGCGGCTAGGCGTGGCCAGGCTACTGTGCCATGTCCTCCTTTCCAGGATGAGCCAGACTCGGACGACCATCTATCTCCCACATAGGTCGTGCTGTGAAGGCGTTGAGCCCATGGAGGTATTTTTTTTTGGCTCAGCATCATCGCATGTGGATGTTGAGCAGCACCCTGTACCTCCCCCCTCCTGGGTGCCTCCCCTCCCCCCCGGGTCGTATGTGGCCATTTTTGATTTTTCATTTAGTTTAGTTAGTTAAGTTTCTGTTTGATAGTTAGTTTAAATAGGTAATGTAGGTTTTCCTTAGTTAGTGTAATTAGTTAATAGTTGAGTTAGTTTAAAATTTGTAGTCTATTGTGCTTACATGTGACAGTGCGGTGCCTTGTGGTTTTTGAAGGCATCCACTGTCTGTTCCAGCTGGGCCCTTCATGGTTGTCTTGTGTATGTGTTTGCTGCTTGGGTTCCTTGACTCACATATGCCACTCCTGCCTCCCTTATCCATGGGCTCGCAAGGATGGTTCGGTGTAACAGAATTTTACACAAGGGCTTTGGACTGTCATATCTGTGGCATGTCTGGTGCTTTTTGACTTGTGTTGACACCCCTAGTGGGGATGATTTAGGTGTAATTGTCCACTGTTCAGCTTTTGCTAGATGGGGCGTGTCATGATTAATGTGGACATTGATTGCTATGCATTGTGTATTATGTTTCATATCTTTCCTGTACACGTGCTTGTTGCAAATCATGCTGTAGTTAGTGTTCCACACTTTGGAGGTGAAAGACGGACTGATGGTGTGATTTGTGATGTGACTCTCTGACATGGTCAAGTAATGAGATGCCTGATGAGACACACACAGATCACTTTGATGCATTAATCATGTGTTTCATGCACTTTCTGCAGGGGGATGAGGCATCAGAGCACCTTTGCCAGCAGACATGGCCCATTGGACGACCTAATTCCTGACCCGTTTGTTGGTGCCCACATGCACATGTGTGCACAAGCAGAGCCACAGTGATTGCAGACCCACATCCTAGAACTGCTGACATGTTCCAAGCAACTCCAGGCAAGGTGAGCATCACAGGGGGGCCACGAGACAGCAAAGCTTGCACCAGGCGAGTTGCACGTGCAGGCTTAGTCACAGCACTGAGGGTGAGCTTAGACAAATATTGGTGTTGAAGCACAGAATGCAGCTCAGATGTGTTTGTGGACTGATGGCTGTTGATAGTAGGGTTGTCTGGGACACATGCGGGGGCAGTGGCACATACCCTGCGGTACACCAGGGTTCATTGAGGCACTTGTATCAACCATGTAGCCTTCCAAGACATGGAAAGGGGCAGCTCACAGGGACATACAGCAAGGGACATACTCGGGTGCAGTGCATGTCTATTCCACGTACTTCATGATAAATGCACTGGCAACTTTCTTTTGGTCATGGTGGTACGCAACTTGATCTGTAGTCATGGCTTGCCATATGGGTCTGTCTGCTTACCCAGGGAACATTGCATGTTGTGTGCATTGTGACACATTGGTGTTCCATTTGCCACGCACCCACCAGCGGCTGACTTACTGCATTGACTGTGAATGACCCGTCACAGGGTTGATATTATATATGGGTACGAAGCATGGAGCACAGATTTTCTGTTTGTAGAGGTGTATGTTGTTATGGGGCATGTTTTGTGTTGTGTTTTTGTGCAATTGGCATGTACTGGTTGCTGACTGTGTCTCTCTTTGCAGCATTGCAGTGCTCCTGTAACTGGACCTGAGAGTGCGCAGGCAGGAGGCCAGCACTCAAAACCAGAGCTAAGTGTCTTGTTGTATTTTCTTACAAACTGCCCTGCATAGGCTTGCTGGGGAGTGTACTGATGCATGGATGTATGTGTGGTCCTATTTGGTATGTTTTTTACCCTAATCACCCTTGATCCTATGCAATTTCGAAACCTGTACCCTCTACCCGGTGTTCCTGCTTCCCATGCCTATCCAAGCAATGTTCCCTGACCCTCTTTCCCCACTGGGGTTGCGGATGCCTGTGTAAGCCCCGAACTTGCAGGCGCCAAAACCCTAGAGGGGGTGGTTGGTTCGTACCACTCCTGAGCCTGGACTACAGAAGGCCATGACAATGATGTCCAAGTTTGTTTGTATTGTGCATGTGTTCATGCAGGTTGTACATTTTCGTGCATTCCCTGGTTTCATGTGTCATTCCTGCTCCCCTCACCTGCCACGCATTCCAGTCATCCAGTGTGTCTACACCTGTCCAGACTGCATATCCCTGAACCTCTTTCCCCACCAGGATCTCAGGGGCCTGTGTGAGTTTGACCTTGCAGGCACCCGGGACATGGTGTGGGTGGTTGTTTCATGAGACTCCAGCGCCTGTACAGGGGATCTGTGACAGTACACATCCATTCATGGTGCATCATCCTATGTCATGTACCACACATGTCTCACATCCAGTCGTGACATTGTTTTGCTGTGCTACCTTGGTTGTTGCATCATTGTGGTAGTACTTGGCCTTTGAGACGTACTGCTATGTCAAGTCATCTACTGGAGGGTGTTTGGGTTCCTTTTCATGCCTTGGATTATGTGAATTTGGAAATGAGTGTGGATTCTGAGGGTTCAGGCATCTCTTTACACACAAGGTGGGAGATGGACACGAAGGGTAAAGGTGATCCTGTGGCCAGGTGGGAATGAGGGTTGGAGGCTC
Source organism: Ambystoma mexicanum (assembly GCF_040938575.1). Classification (NCBI taxonomy): domain Eukaryota; kingdom Metazoa; phylum Chordata; class Amphibia; order Caudata; family Ambystomatidae; genus Ambystoma; species Ambystoma mexicanum. The sequence continues at coordinate 338,106,961 of NC_090922.1, forward strand.
CATGACCCAGGTGCAGTTGTTCAGTGGGTCATGGTCATTTGCGAGGGGGGGGGGTTGTTGTTGATAGTTGCGTTGCCCTGCAGTGTGATGGGAACTCTGACATTGTAATGTTGTTGTCCTATGTACATGTTGTGTTCTGCTGATCAATGCCTGTTCATGTGTTGTGTTTTCCTTTCAGGTGCGAGGGGATAGTAGTGGTTTGACATGCTGGGGTGTACACATGGTGGATGTTCACATGTGATGTGTAGGGAACACTGATGGTCACTTGAGTGCACATGCATATGTGGAGTGCATGTCCTTGCAGAACCACACACTTGCACTCGGATGCACTCCATGTACTCCCACCCTTGCATATCCACGTGTACACTGTTTGCCTTCTGGTGGCCACTGTGTCCCGCCAGCACATGTTCTGTGACCGATTATGGTTCGAGTACATGCCTAATTTGATGTTTGATGTAGTCTGTCACTTAGATGTGATGCTCAGGGTGTGCATCACACACAATGGCTGTTCACTGTGCTGTGCGCTGAGCAGTGTGATGCAGGAGTAGGACATTGCACACATGAGCTGCGGTGTTCATTTTGCAATGCATCATGTGCATATAGCCAGGCATTCATTGTGATGTTACGTCTACGACTGTTGTAATGCATTTGGAATCGACTAATTTTTGGTGGGACATTTTGTTGGTCTGTCATTTCATCGGATTCCGGGTCAGGCATCATTGTCCGATGCCACTGTACATTTAGGACATGGAAATGTGTACCTTATCGTTACTGGGTGGGTGTATGGGTATTGCTTGCCATGTCATGTTGATGTTTGGGAGGGTTTGACTGTCATGACAGTGATGGCCATGGCCTGTTTTGCAGGTGTGTGTGATGCACACCTTGCATGTCCAGGTCATCCGCTTCTCAGAGCAACTAGCTGGGGGTAGGTTTCTCTCCGCAGCAGGGCCCTCCCCCTCAAACAGACTTCCTGACTTGAACTTGAGGGGAACCATCTCCAGTTCAGGAAGCACCTCAAGACCTTCCTCTTTGCTTCTGCTTACTCTCTGCCTCTCCCTTGCAGAATTATTCACTGGAACTGCACATGAGCTGCAACTGGGCCACTCTCACCAACCTCGGTCCCTGGGCCAGCCACTGTCCACTTGCACTGCCACCCTGGCAACCCCTGCACTGCAGTACTGTCTCTCTATCCCTACAGCCCTCCCTTCCCAGCACTCGTCTGCACTTACCTTAGCAGTTGCCACCAGGCGACCTATGTATAATTGTTTGGCCTACTTCCCCTGTACTGGACTCCCCCCCACCCTTGCACTTTTCCCTTCCCCCTACCCCTGCACTTGCACAATCACAATGACACCTGGCCTAGTAGTACCATTCTCTGTGTTCCCTTGTTCCCCCCCCCCCCCTGCCTCATTGTGCCTTGTAATACTTGTGTATGGCTCATGTCATGTCACATGTCATATGTGTGCATTTTGGTTGCACAGGATAGCTTGTGTTTAAGTAGCTAGGGATGCAGACGATGTGGCACTTCCATGGCAACTATCTCAGGGTGGTAGGGTTGTGACAGTTGACTGTCACTTTGTCATCATCGATTGTCACCTGGTATGTGCCAGGCCTGTGTGCACTCCGCAGGGGTGGGAGTTTAGGTGAAAAATGTGGCCACAAGCTGGGTCCGGGCTACCTCGCCACGTGCCCTGTCCCCTCCCATGGCCAGCGCCTGTGCCTGTGGTTGGGGATGTGGGGGCACCACCATGTCCACCGGGACGCCCTGCCGTGTTGCAACATTGTGCAGGACACATGCTGCCACAATGATCCTGCACACAACTGCTGGTGCATAGAGTAGTTGCCCACCAGAGCGGTCAAGGGAGCGGAAACGTGACTTGAGCACTCCGAATGTGCGCTCCACTATGCCCCTGGTTGCAATATGGGCAGCGTTGTATCTTACCTGGGGTGGTGTGGTGGGGTTCCGGATTGGCGTCATCATGTGGTTGCTCAGAGGGTAGGCACTGTCCCCTGGGGAGGTGATAATTGTTCAGATTATTGGGGTTGGTATATTTGTCTGTGTGTGACTTGCATGCATGTGCAAGGGCATTTGTACTCACCTAGGAGCCATGTGTCGCCATGCTGCCCAGCTTCCAGGGCCCGGCTCAGGGCGGACATTCTGTATATGAAACTGTCATGGGTGGAGCCAGGGTAGTTTGCATACACAGAGGTGATGATTCCCTTTGCATCGCATACCACCTGTACATTGATGGAATGCCAGTGCTTGCGGTTTCGGTATATGTGCTCAGTGGCCCTAGGTGGACGTAGGGCCACATGGGTGCAATCTATGGCACCGAGCACTTTGGGGAAGTGTGCCACCCTGAAAAAATCCAGGACAACGGCCTGCCTTTCTGCGGGTGTTCTGGGCATGTATATGTGCCTGCGGACTGAGGGGCGCGCTGTCATGATTGCCAGTACCTGGTGTAGGCAGCGTGACTGCGTGGCCTGTGAGACCCCCCCCACTATGGCAGTGGTCCGCTGAAACGACCCAGTGGCCAAGAAATGCAAGACATTGAGCAGCTTCTCCAAGGGGCTCAATGCTTGGGAGCAAAGGGTGGGGGATGTGAGGTCATCTTCCCACTCCCTGACCAGGTCTAGGATGATATGGGGTGGAAACCTATACCTGCCGTAGACCTGGTCGTCAGGCATCCCAAAAAGGCGTGTCCGTGGTGCAAAAATGCGTGGCCTGGCTATTCTCCTCCTCCTGCGGTGTCCCACAATCACTGCAGCAACAAATGGGGCATTCATCGTCGCTGTATTTACGCGTTTGTTGTTTGCGCGCACTTTTATGCTGTGCGCGGGACGCCTCCGTGTGGGCGGAATCGTTGGTTTCCCGTATTCTGGTGTCATCGCGTGTGATCGGAGGGGAGCGGGCGTACACGCGATTGGCCTGGGTACGTGTGTTTCGGGGTGCGCGGGTAGTTCCACACGCGATTGGCCTAGGTACGTGTGTTTCGGGGTGCGCGGGAAGTTCCACACGCGATTGGCCTGGGTACGTGTGTTTCGGGGTGCGCGGGTATTTCCACACGCGATTGGCCTGGGTACGTGTTTCGGGGTGCGCGGGAAGTTCCACACGCGATTGGCCGGGGTACGTGTTTCGGGGTGCGCGGGAAGTTCCACACGCGATTGGCCGGGGTACGTGTGTTTCGGGGTCCCGTGAACTTTCACACGCGATTGGTTGGGATCCACGTGTGTACTGTCATCACGTGCAATGAGGGATACTCCCTCGCACGTCACGTCACAGACGCGCTCACGCGCTGAGGGCCTTTGGTCCAATGAAAATGCGTATGCGTGCAGACGCGCTTACGCGCTAAGGGCCTTTCCTCGAATTACACGCTGACGTGCAGAATTTTCACGTGCCTAATCACTCCGTATCAAGCTGGCCACGCGTAAGCACACGGAAGACCACGCTCCTGCCCAGAAGGCCGAACTACTGCCCCCCAGAGCCCCGAGCACGCTCCCACCTGCCATCTGCTGCTGCCTGACTGCCTGCTGCCCACGTGCCCTGCCATTTGCTGCCTGCACATCAGCCAGGGGTGCTGTTGGTGTGACCACCCCTGCTGGAACCAAAGACTCCCGACTGGGATTCCATCGCTCCACAGCCCAGCCCCAGGACCCAGTTGCCCACCCACTCCTGCCTCTGGGGTTGTCATGTCGGGGCCAACTCCATCTGTGACCACTGACAACCCCCGGCCAGAGAGGCAGAGGGGCACCAGCTTCAGTGCCACCGAAGTTGGTGTCCTGGTGGAGCAAGTCCTGGGCCAGTATGATGCCCTCTTCGGAAGTTGCCGCGCCGACAAGGAAGGACGGACTCGGATCTGGACTGACATCGTGACTGCCATCAACGCGGAGGGGGTGGCAGTCCGCGACTTCCAACATGTCAAGAAGCGCTGGGAGGACTTCAGGTCCAGGACCCTGACCAAGGCCCGGCGCCTCTTGAAGGCAGCGGATGCCAAGGGGCGCCGGGGCCACTTGTCGGAAGAACAGATGAGGGTCCTGGAACACATATCCCCAGCGCTCCACGTCCAGGTCCTTGAGAGGCAGACCCGTCTGGAGTCGAGCGGTGAGTGTACATGCATCCTGATTGTGAGCAGTGCGTGTGGTGATTGTTCAGTAGTGTGCAGGTTGCACATCTGTTTGTATGGGGTCGAATATGGGTGCGGGTGTACAGGGCCGTGGGGCTGACACATGCGAGGGCTGTAATGTGTGAGACATGGATGGTGCCTGTGTGTGTGGGCTTGCATGCCAAATGCAGTTGTGTGGGCACACAAGTCTGTATGAATGTGTATGTGAGTAGACATGTCCGTGATGTCACGCATGTATGTTGTTTTCAGCTGATTGTATCAGCGCTGTGTACATGTGCATGTGTGTGTATTTGACAAGGGTGCAACAGTGATGCAACATGGATGCATGTGACAGCGGTATGTGGAAGCCTGATTGGCAGATGTGACATGGATGCCCGTCTGAACACTGCGACACTTAGCAGAGGTGTACACATGCATGCAAGTGTGGTGGTGTGTGTACATGTGTGGTGCACTTCCTGTGTTGCATGTGATGTCTGGCTCACCTTTGCCTGCTGATGCTGTTGTATGTGTATGGATGGTGTTGGCAGTTGCAACATGGCTGTGGTATGGCTCGTGTGTGCAAGTTGTAATGACATGTGTGTTGGGGATTGTGATGACATGTCAGAGGTTTGCCAATGCCACTCATGTACAACTGTCATGTGTGTATGTGTACATTGTACAGTGCCCTGATGCCTGTGTTTTGTTTCTCCCTGTCTGCAGCGTCAACTGATGAAGAGGGCGGAGAAGGTGCTGTGGAGCACAGCGGCGGGGATCCGACCGCCAGCCGGAGACGCAAGGCCCGGCTCCCCTCCCAGGTTGTCATCTCGTCGGGGAGTGAGGAGTCCGGTGCCGCGTCCCAGGCCGCAGCTGCCGGGGGGAGGTCCAAGAGGCGGAGGTTGCAGTTGGACTCCTCGGCAGCAGAAGGGGCAGCTGGGACCCCACAGGGCCCAACGGGGGAAGATGGCACAGAGTCATCCAGGTTGGTGGGGGGTTTGGTGGAGGAGGAGGCCGTGCAAGCACCGGAGACGGGGTCTGGGGGTGGGGATCCCACTGGTGCTAGTGGTGCAGTGCAGGACCAGGGACAGGAGGCAGCACAGGCCGCCGCGGAGGTGCCTGTGTGCAATCCTGTCTCTGATCCTGTCCCTGCATCATCTTGCACCAGCAGGGATGCCCATGTCCAGACCAGTTTTCAGGCAGGGGATGAGCTGACGTCAACTGGCCTTCCCCTGCCTGCGGACGTGGCTATCCAGGCCCGGGTTGAGCCTGTCCTGGCTGGAGTGGCGTTGCGTCAACGGGCCATGCGAGGCGACCTGCAGTCTTTTCATGAAGAGACTGCAGGTCATCTCGAATGGCTCGTTGACCACGTCAGCCTGCTGGGACAGGTCACCCAGGCCGGATTCCTCCGTCTGATGGGGCTTGCCACGACCCCCTCCTCAGCTGGACCCCCTACGCGCCAGTCGTCCTCTGTGCCATCTTCCCACCCATCAGTCACCTGGGTGCCCTGTGGAGCTGCCTCTGACGGTGCGGCCAGGCTGGTGGAGGAGGCATCCCTGCCACAGTCGGGAGTCGGACGTCCAGCAGGGGTGGCCACGTCAACGACTGCACCCCAGCCGGCGGAGGATGTGCAGGCAGCAGGAGGCAGTGCAGGGGCAGAGGCACAGCAGCAGCAGCTCCATGGTGGGAGCCATGAAGGCTCGGGGCCTTCGACATCGGAGGGGCAGGCATCGGCCGGAGGGCAGGAGGACCCAGGACAAAAAGTGTCTTCCGTGTGGCAGCGGTTGGGCCACGCCATAGATGCGGAGCGGCAGCGGGCGGAAGAGGCACGGCTCTCAATGGTCAGGGCGGAGAACTCCATGCAGAGGGCCCTGAGGCGGGTCGAGTGCCTCGAGGCAATCCGCAGGGCTTTGGAGGTGGACACGTCGACGGCCCTGCGGACCCTCGGGGCCATGGAGGTGGACCGCCTCCGGGACATAGAGGAGGAGTTCGATGATGCCCTGGCCCGGCACATCCAGAAGTGAGCCGTGGAACTAGCCCGCTGCCCTTGTACATAGTTATGTAGGTAGTGTTAAGTTTCATTTTTGTTTTTATTTCATTTGGACCTTTTGGACATTGGCCACATTTTTGTATATAGTTTTTTTTATTAGTTAGTGTAGTTAGTTAGGTTTCCTTTATTTTGTTGGGATGATGGACCCTGGCTTCTTGCTTTGTACATAGTTGTGGACTTGTACATATTTTTTTTTTTTGAATTATCCATGGATCAATGGCTTATGTTTTTTTTTCACATTGGATTTTGTTTGGTGGACATTGACTTTGTAGTACATTACTTTGGATTTCTATATTCTTTGATTTTTTCTTTTTTTTGGACGGACATGCTTCTTTTCATTTTTTTCCATTCACATTTCAGTTTCTTCATTTTTGTTTCTATTCATCTTTCCTTTAATACATTATTTATTTGTTGCACTTCAATGTGTGGTGTCTCATTGTTTTCATGCATTTCATGTTATGTGTTTTGAGATTCACTGACACCCATTGGGTGTATGTGAGGGACATGTGTTTGTTTTGGAACTTGCAATTGGTGTTCTGTGATGTAATTGCAGAATATGAGTGGGTGGATGCAATACTCGGGTGGGTGTTTTGCATTTGGGGGCTGACCATAGAGACCAGGGATCTGGACTGTGATGACATGTTGGGTGGGGAACATGAGTTGGACATGGGTGGGGGCCTGCTGGCAGGTGCCCCACAGTGCTGGGGGGTGGGAGACATGAGTGGGGGCCTGGTGGAGGGTGCCCCTGGATGCTAGGGGGTGGGGGTGCAGGGGGACATGAGTGGGGGCCTGTTTGAGGCTGCCCCTGCACTGCTGGGGGGTGGGGGTGGGGGGAGACATGAGTGGGGGCCTGGTGGAGGGTGCCCCTGGATGCTGGGGGGGTGGGGGTGGTGGGAGACATGAGTGGGGGCCTGGTGGAGGGTGCCCCTGGATGCTGGGGGGGTGGGTGTGCTGGGAGACATGTGTGGGGGCCTGGTGGAGGGTGCCCCTGGATGCTGGGGGGGTGGGGGTGGTGGGAGACATGAGTGGGGGCCTGGTGGAGGGTGCCCTGCACTGCTGGGGAGTGGGGGTGATGGGAGACATGAGTGGGTGCCAGGTGGAGGGTGCCCCTGGATGCTGGGGGGGTGGGGGTGGTGGGAGACATGGGTGGGGGCCTGGTGGAGGGTGCCCCTGGATGCTAGGGGGTGGGGGTGCAGGGGGACATGAGTGGGGGCCTGTTTGAGGCTGCCCCTGCACTGCTGGGGGGTGGGGGTGGGGGGAGACATGAGTGGGGGCCTGGTGGAGGGTGCCCCTGGTGGCTGGGGGGTGGGGGTGGTGGGAGACATGAGTGGGGGCCTGGTGGAGGGTGCCCCTGGATGCTAGGGGGTGGGGGTGCTGGGAGACATGTGTGGGGGCCTGGTGGAGGGTGCCCCTGGATGCTGGGGGGGTGGGGGTGGTGGGAGACATGAGTGGGGGCCTGGTGGAGGGTGCCCCTGGATGCTGGGGGGGTGGGGGTGGTGGGAGACATGAGTGGGGGCCTGGTGGAGGGTGCCCCTGGATGCTGGGGGGGTGGGGGTGGTGGGAGACATGGGTGGGGGCCTGCTGGCAGGTGCCCCACAGTGCTGGGGGGTGGGAGACATGAGTGGGGGCCTGGTGGAGGGTGCCCCTGGATGCTAGGGGGTGGGGGTGCAGGGGGACATGAGTGGGGGCCTGTTTGAGGCTGCCCCTGCACTGCTGGGGGGTGGGGGGTGGGGGGAGACATGGGTGGGGGCCTGCTGGAGGCTGCCCCTGGTGGCTGGGGGTGCAGGGGGACATGCGTTGGTGGGCAGTAGTGCTAGTTGATATGTGGGTTGGCTGGTGGGCATGGCCATGGTGGATGGGGTGCCTGCAGGACATGTGCTGGGTAGGCCCCTGTGGTGTGAGCCACCTGCAGGGGCCGTGGAGGGTGTAGAGGGTACACTGTAGAGGGTGTGCTGCTCCCCGCGCACCCCCGAAATACACGTACCCCGCTCAATCGCGTGTGGAACTTCCCGCGCAGCCCTGATATCCACGTACCCGGCCAAATCGCGTGTGTCACTTCCCGCGCACCCCCGAAATACACGTACCCCGCTCAATCGCGTGTGGAACTTCCCGCGCACCCCTGAAATCCACGTACCCGGCCAAATCGCGTGTGGAACTTCCCGCGCACCCCTGAAATCCACGTACCCGGCCAAATCGCGTGTGGAACTTCCCGCGCACCCCTGATATCCACGTACCAGGCCGAATCGCGTGTGGAACTTCCCGCGCACCCCCGAAATACACGTACCCCGCTCAATCGCGTGTGGAACTTCCCGCGCACCCCTGAAATCCACGTACCCGGCCAAATCGCGTGTGTCACTTCCCGCGCACCCCCGAAATACACGTACCCCGCTCAATCGCGTGTGGAACTTCCCGCGCACCCCTGAAATCCACGTACCCGGCCAAATCGCGTGTGGAACTTCCCGCGCACCCCCGAAATACACGTACCCCGCTCAATCGCGTGTGGAACTTCCCGCGCACCCCTGAAATCCACGTACCCGGCCAAATCGCGTGTGTCACTTCCCGCGCACCCCCGAAATACACGTACCCCGCTCAATCGCGTGTGGAACTTCCCGCGCACCCCTGAAATCCACGTACCCGGCCAAATCGCGTGTGGAACTTCCCGCGCACCCCCGAAATACACGTACCCCGCTCAATCGCGTGTGGAACTTCCCGCGCACCCCTGAAATCCACGTACCCGGCCAAATCGCGTGTGGAACTTCCCGCGCACCCTGATATCCACGTACCCGGCCAAATCGCGTGTGGAACTTCCCGCGCACCCCCGAAATACACGTACCCCGCTCAATCGCGTGTGGAACTTCCCGCGCACCCCTGATATCCACGTACCCGGCCAAATCGCGTGTGGAACTTCCCGCGCACCCCCGAAATACACGTACCCCGCTCAATCGCGTGTGGAACTTCCCACGCACCCCTGAAATCCACGTACCCGGCCAAATCGCGTGTGGAACTTCCCGCGCACCCCTGATATCCACGTACCCGGCCAAATCGCGTGTGGAACTTCCCGCGCACCCCTGAAATCCACGTACCCGGCCAAATCGCGTGTGGAACTTCCCGCGCACCCCCGAAATACACGTACCCCGCTCAATCGCGTGTGGAACTTCCTGCGCACCCATGAAATCCACGTACCCGGCCAAGTCGCGTGTGGAACTTCCCGCGCACCCCTGATATCCACGTACCCGGCCAAATCGCGTGTGGAACTTCCCGCGCACCCCCGAAATACACGTACCCGGCCAAATCGCGTGTGGAACTTCCCGCGCACCCCCGAAATCCACGTACCCGGCCAAATCGCGTGTGGAACTTCCCGCGCACCCCTGATATCCACGTACCCGGCCAAATCGCGTGTGGAACTTCCCGCACACCCCCGAAATACACGTACCCCGCTCAATCGCGTGTGTCACTTCCCGCGCACCCCCGGAATACACGTAGCCCGCTCATTCGCGTGTGTAACTTCCCGCGCACCCCCGGAATACACGTACCCCGCTCAATCGCGTATTTTACTTCCCGCGGCGCCACTTTTTTGATGCGCTGGGACTCTACCGCCTGCCTTCGTGTGGCGGACGTGTTTCAGCTTGTGCGCGGCTTTGGCTGTGCGTGGGTTTGCCCTATTCCATTCCATGAATACGTGTGGTTCGTGTGCGTGTGGGCGTTACCTCTGCTTCCGTGCAGTGCATCCCCAGTTACGCCCTTATTTTCGCGTGTTGTTCCCCATTCCGCGCGTTACGCCCCATGTCCCGCCCACTTTCTGCTGTGTGCGCTGAGGTTGTGCGCTTTCACTGTGCGCGTCGCGCACCGTCGCGCACGCCTTTCGCGATGTTGCAGTGACTTGTGCGCCATGCACGGGTTTGGCGCACATCGCGCGGTGAACACGCGCAGGGACTTCCATGAATCGCGCGCGTGCGCGTGCGCCTGTTTTTTTCCGCTTGCGCCTGCTTGCGCCTGCTTGCGCCTACTTGCGCGTAGATTTTCGGCGCACGTTTGTTCCATGAATCGGCCCCTAATTGTCCCCCCAGGGTTTCTCAATTTACTAGAAGCCAAGTTTTGGCGTGCAATCTTAAATCTACCACAATGTATTCCTGGTGTGTTAATACGATATGAATTGGGACTAATTTCTTTAACTGCATTATATAACTGGCGCCTATGTGCCTTATTTCGCAAATGCTTATTATCCACACATGATAATTCTACATTATCAACTATCTCAAGTTACTTGCTCAACTCTACAGAAGTATTTCCGAAATATTGGTCTACGAAAATATTAACAATCATGGTGCATGCGGACATATCACTTGATCTTCTTACGGTTCATCCGGAGCAAGCAAAGAAGAAGGTGTATATGATGGACTGGATTGATACCAGAACTCAGTGTCTAACTTATAAAGACTTTGATTCTGCAATCTTTGGTAAAAAGCGTTTTAAAAACATTGCCTCTTATCTATGCTTGGCACCATCTGCTGCTTTAAGAACTGCCATTCTTCGCTTGAGGCTTAACATCTGGCCCACCCGTGAGGTTAAAACAAGAAGAAAACAAATCTCTTCTGACCTCAACTGGTGTAGGTTTTGTAAAAATGTACTGATTGTAGAAACTCTTCAACACCTAATATTGGAGTGTCCAGCACTTAGCACTTTAAGAAGATTGCACTTTGTTAATCACTTTGTATATTTTGCACAACTTGATCCGAGAAATAGATGGGTCACCTTGGCAGCCACTGAATGTATGAGTATAAGAATTGCAACGATTCATTTTTTACAGGCCTTGAACTTAGAATGATTGTTTTACAGTATTCTGTGAATTTACATGGTTTTTTCTTATGTGGATTTTATGTTTATGAACTTTTCTATTCTGTATAAATTGAAAAAGTTGATGTAATTTCAACTATATTCAATAAATAAAATAAAAAAATAAAAAAAAGATACCCATGCAAGGAAACATTTTGGATTGGGGTCTATGGTCAGGTGTTTGCTTGAATGGGTGTTATGCTGTGGTGTTTGTGAGTCCAATCATTATATACTTAATGTTTGACTTTTTGTGGTTGTATGCAGGTTTTTCATGACATGGGTAATTGAAGAATACACTCTTTTTCAATCTCTGTTATAAAATAAAATATCACATGTTAGTGTAGGTAGTTTATAATGAGTTATTGCATTGCATAGTAGACATTTCTGTATTTTGTTGACCCTCATAGTTAGTACTTTAGAAGTGCGATAGTTCAAACCAGTGTACTGTGCAATTTGCTCAATTCCTGTGTTTGTTCATTAAATCATTGGGTCTGTGGGAAAGAAATCCACGCTGGATTAAAAACAACTTTCTACATTATAGAACTATATATTTCTTTGGTTGATTTCAATAGGAGGAATTGAATAGGTGTATGGGTTTTGATTTGAAGTGGTGGTAGTATTGTTTCAATTAGATACCAGTTGGTGTATTATAATTGTTTATTTCTTGTTCCATTTTAGTGGTATTCATCTATCTATTTGCTATTGCAGAATTTTGGGGCCGTTAGATACCTGTTGGCGTATTCTAACTGTTTCTTTTTAATCTTCTTTTTAGCAGGATTCTTTTATGTGTTTGCTTGTTGCAGAATTTAGGGCCAGTTAGATACCTGTTGGCATATTCAAACTGTTTATTTCTTGTTTCATTTTAGTGGTATTCATTTATCTGTTTGCTTGTTGCAGAATCTTGGGGCAGTTAGATACCTGTTGGCGTATTATAACTGTTCATAGTTTTGAAGTTGAAGTTTTGTTGATGTTCATACACAAATTAGTTATTAAATTTTGGTTTTAAGAATATTAAGTAAATGTTTACAAGATTTGCTGGTAATCTCTGTTTTAGCGTAATGGTAGTATCAATAAATTCGAACCATCCATAATTCTTTTTTATATATGCAGTGTACTGACCTGCATTGGTTGTGGCTCCTACATGGTAGATTATACCTATTGTTGTCAAGATTTTCTTACCAAGTGATACTTGACTTCAGTCAGCTTGCTGTCATTTTTGGTGCCATCTGCATTGTAACGTAAAGCATTAATATTACGTATTTACTATGTGTCTGTATTTGTAAGGTGGAGCGATTATCTGAATTGCAGGTAGTACATAATCTGCCATGGTTTACATTTTGTACAAGTTGCTGAAATGGAATGGATTCACAGTTATGTATGGAGAAATACATGAAGGAGGGTTCATTAGGGACTTCGTCTTGTGCCACATGGCTGCAAAGAGTGTGTGTATGTTTCCACATGTATGAAATTTGGAAGATTTAATTTATAGGTATGTTTTTGATTTCCAGTAATTGTAGTAAGTACATTAGACATTCTCGTGGATCTTCCTGAATGTTTATAGTGAATGTAACAATTCCAGCACAGTAGTCCGATTGCTGCCTTATTCCAGAAACAGTGTCAGTGTTGTCAGGATTGTTGGTTGCATTTCTGTGAAGGACTAACATTTCCAGACAAAATTGGTCTGTCCCGTGTAAGTAAATGTTGTCAATAATTGGTGGCAATTGGAATAGAATATTGATTGCTGCATTTGCATAGCAATTTACACCAGTTGTAATTGAAAATTTTAATGGACCTGACAGTTCTGTGTCCAAGTTATTTGTTCGGAGTTTGCGTTGTTTCTTTGAAGAGGTAGTTGACTTTGTTTGTGCACTAGATCCTTCTTTTGTTTGTGGTCCTTGATACAGTGTTAGCTTCTTTTAATTTATTTGGAGGAATTTCTGTGAGATTCTGCATAATTTGTGTCTGTAGTAGTATACGTTTACAAACTTTTGCTTTTTGAGGAACAGGATAGGTTTTCAGATGGGGGCGTAGAGTGAATGCAGTCTATTCTATTCTAGAATGCAAGGAATATCAGCATTTACTTTACTTGCATCAAATTTGATTAGAAATAGTCCATCAAGTGTACGTAAGCGTGATAGTGCTACATAGCTCATGCCTTCTTTAAACACTGTGCTACCAATATCTATCAATGCTCAATCTAGGGTAAGACCTTGTGATTTGAGAATGGTGACTGCGTATGCTAGAGTTTTCTGTGTACATACATGTCTTTGAAAAGAAGGAAGAGAGCTGTTGATCGTCCTATCATTTTAACTTCTGATAGTTTGTCAAAGAGAATATTGACAAACGGAATGCTGTTGTCACGTGGGTATGTTTGAAAGCCAACAACTGTGCCAAGTGCTCCATTAACTAGTCCTTGGTCCACGTCAAGGTAACGTTTAAGCATTACTCTACAGTTTAAAGATAATTTTAATATTTTCTCCAAACCAGCTTTGTTTGAGATAGAGTTTTCTAAGGTATTTAGCCTTGTTGTGGCTTGTTGACACATGGATAGTGGCATACCATGTATGTCCAGTTTGTCTGTGGAGCAATTTCAAACTATTTGTTGCATTTCTTTTTTTAACATTGTTTCATTGAATTCTGAACAGCTTGCAGGAGTTGGCATCAAGGACATACTTTTTATATTTTTGTGTGATCATTTTTCCATGACATCAGTAGCACATAATTTATGGCCATAGAGTGCAGACATAGAGTGCATGTATGTGCCTGGTTTTTAATACAGATTGTGCTTCTTGAGATAGTACACCAATTCTAATACTTTTTAAAATGTTGGCTTACGTGAGGTCTGCAGACTGACGCATCTTTTCCGTTAATTCTTTGTATTGGAAAAGTTGCCAAAGGTTAACATTTACTGTGCTGCCAAGTGTTTTACAGCATAGTTTGTGCCCTAAGGTTTTAAAAATAGGTTCACCTTTAACTGGTGTTAATTGAAGAAGATCTCTGAAAACTATAATGTGGTTTCCTCCAAAGAGTTCTTCATAGTCTGTTTTCAGGTCCTCTTGTAATCGGAGGTGAATGAATGCTAACATTAGATTTGAAACCATGCTTACCTCATCTATTAGCAGCATTTTCATTTGTTTGAAAACGCTGCATAGTTCCATTGCAGCTTCTGCAGAAAGTTTGTAACAGTCTAATTTGTTTTGGAGTTCTACTGGAAAGAGCAGTAATCAGTATAAATTGACACCACCTATATTGTAGGCAGCTAAACCTGTGGGGGCAGTTACAACAGCTGACAGTTTGTTGTTTGTCAATTATTGGAGGAACTTGCTGATGATTTTTATTAAGAACGTTTTGCCTGAACCAGCTTGACCACTCACGTATAGGAGTATAGGTTTGTAATCTTGACAGGTACAATTTTTGGTTTCATGCTGCACACCATGTTCAATTTGTTTTATTATTTCTACAAAAATGCTATGCTGCTCATTGTTTAGTTGTGATTTTAGTAGAGCAATGTCTACTGTAGATTGCTCATACTGACACATGGTGTTTTCTACTTCAGTCATGGCTAATTCTGCCTCATTTGCTATTAGTGGCTGTCCAAGTGGTTCTTGGCTTCCTGTTACAGGAGGTTGACTACTGTCAGGAGTGTCCACATCTAGTTGTGCCTGGTTTTCTTCTTCTTGTTGCTGTTCATTGTGCAACATTGTTTTGTACTGTGTAAAGTTTACGTCTGTTATCGTGCTTTCATTTGCTTTGAAAGCATCTTCATAGGAGTCATAGGTATCTAGTAAATCTTCTTCTTTTCTCCATGGTTTAAAAAGTTGTAGCAGGGACATGTAATACAGTTTTTTATGTTGATGAGTTTTTAATGACAATTTGATATGATCAATTAAGCTTTGTTTGGTAAGTTTCACTAAACTGCCTTCACAATTTTCCACTCTGTATCTACCTTTCTTCTCATCTGGTTTAATATAATTTTTGTATGTGAAGTTTCGGGCTATGTGGAATAGACACATGGTTTCCAAAGTGGTACTTCTGTTTGGGTGGTATGTGTCCAGTAAGTTGTTTTTCAAAATGTCTTGGCTGTTGGGATCATTTTTGGCTATTGTTTCTATCTTCATATGAGTTGAGAACTCTTTTTCTAGATTTAGCAGGACCAAGGCTTAGCCATGCTATATTTTCAGATTTCCCATACAAGGCAGTACCAGTTAAACAGTCTGCAGCTTCATAACAGGCACATTCTCTATTGGAGAGCATTTCTATGCCTAAGCTGTACAACTTCTGTGATAGTGTTTTGTCAGATGATATGTCATTCCAGAGGTCTTTGAGCTCTGTTTTTTCTGTTTTGGTTAAGTAGGCTGTGACATATCGTGCAACTGCAGTGGAATTGTCTGCAATGTACTGCACATCTATATTTGCATTCCTTAGGAGGGCAGTGATTGCAATGTTATCATTGATGCATTTTGCTGCTTCTGTTCTTCTTATGTAATATGTGTTCTTATGTGATTTACCTTTGACACTATGTCTAACTGATGACATGAAGTTGTTAACTTGACCTGTTGTTGAAAGTAGTCTAGGGAAACCAAAGCGGCATTTGGTGCAGTATTTCCCTTTGTGTTTATATTTGCTACGACAATACTTCCCACATTTGTGTCTTTGAAATTGTAAAATGTGTGCATGAAGGTCACTATGTGTCGTTTGTGAAGGGATTTCACAAGTGACATATTTTTGGATGAACTGCAAAACAGTGGCATCACTGTGCTGACCAAATTTAGGGGCATCTTTAATCCACAAAAGCATGTGGATGTGTGGTGCTCCTCTGACTTGGTATTCCTTTCTACAAAAGAAGTGTTGCACTTCTCTGAGGGGAGGAACAGTTTTATTACAAATGAAGTGTAGCATAGCAATGAAGCGATGAGGGAAATATCTTGATACATTTACAGGATATAGGGCCTCATTACGACCCAGGCGGTAAGGGGTTTACGGTGCCGTAAACAGCGCCGACCCTTACCGCCTGAGTACGAGGTCCCTTAGCGCCATGGCGAATTTAACACCTGCTTTTAGCAGGTGTTAAAATCCATGGCGCTAAGGGACCATGGAGTTAATTACGCCACCGTAATTTACGGTGGCGTAATTAACGCCTTCCCCACTCCCATTATGCCCTATGGGGCAAAAATGGGAATGGGGAAGGGTAAATGGGGATTGGGGACTTACCGCCCCGCCAAGGTCCGAATGGGGCGGTAAGTCCGCCAACCACCATGGCGTAAACGTAGTTTACGCCATGGTGGTAAAGTCACGGCCCAGGCGGTAACTTACCGCCTGGGTCGTGATGAGGCCCATAGAGAGCAGAATTCTGATGGTGTTTTCATATCTATATCTGTTTTGTTTTTGTTTGCTATGCGTAGGAAATCGTGTAAATCTTCCCATGCATATTCTGCAGAACTTAATGCCACAAACCAAGTATTTGTATTTGTATTTGTATTTGTATTTATTTATTTGTAAAGTGCATCCTTGCCCTGAGGCATCTGGGTGCATAGTTTACAAGAATGTGGTTGCAAGCAAATAAAAACATGTACCCCCAAGGGGACATTCTTAACAAAGAAGATACAGAAAACCTAAACAGGTTACATAGTCGGTGCAAAATTACAAATATTACTCAGAAAACAAATTAAAGATGCTAAGGCCTGGCGTAGGGACGCTGCGGTGAAGGAGTGGTAGAGCGAACATGGCGAAGTAAGGGGTAAGAAGTGCTAGTGTTGTCATAGTATGCGCCTATAATAAGTGTAGTAGACTCATTAAGCTTGTGAAGCCAGAGTTTGGTTTCGGTCTTGAAGGAGTGGAACGTAGGTTCTGATCTGAGTATGGAGGGGATGGTGTTCCAGGTTTTTGCTGCAAGGACTGGGAAGGTTGATCCCCCGGCAGACTGCAGTTTAAATCTAGGTATGGAAAGTGTGTTGACATAGGCTGTTCTGAGCGGTCTATTTGCGGCGAGTGGCGTGAAACGGTTGGCCAGATACGCTGGTGCCAGATTGCTCAGAGCCTTGTAAGTTAAGGCTAAGGTTTTAAGCAATATTCTTTGCACGACGGGGAGCCAATGAAGGTTATGTCTAGTGTCAGAGATGTGGAATCTTCTAGGGATATTAAGGGCTGCCCTAATGGCATTGTTTAGTGTGACTTGAAACTTTTCAATGTTTTTTTTGGCTGGTCACTAGGTAGAGAGCGTGACAGTAGTCTATTTTTGCCATGATTAGCGGTGTAGCTAGGATGATGCAGTTCTCAGTGCGCAGGAAGGGTCTGCAGGCTGTAATGAGTTTGCAAGTATGAGCTGAGGCCGATGCTATGGCATTTGTTTGTCTAGTTAGAGATATAGCAGCACCAAGATAGATGCCTAGAGTTTTTTCTACCTTAGACACTTTAATGATATTGCTGTCTATGGTAAATGATTTGTAGGCTGGGTCAGGTTTGGCCAGTTTGGATTGCAATCCAAGGATGAGTAGCTACGTTTTCTCATCATTGAGGCAGAGCCTGTGATGCGCCATCCAGGCCTGGATGATTGAGTAGATATCAGTAAGTGCCTTCATGTCAAAGGCCAAATCACTGGTGATAAGGATAAGTGTATGGGTGTCATCAGCGTAGTTGGTGTATGAGACACCCAGATAGTCAAGTATGTCAAAGAGTGGCTTGGTAAACACATTGTATAATGTGGGAGAGACACAAGCCCTTGAGGGACTCCACAAGAGAGAGGGGCAGGTTCTGCAGCGGCTAAAGGAGAGAAGACCCTCATGGTTCTGTTTGCCAAAAAGGAGCTAATCCAGGATGACACTGAGTCCGAAAAGTGCGCACCAGTTTTGAGATGGTGACAGGGAATGTTATGAGCGACCAAGTCAAATGCCGTTGACAGATCAAGCAGGAGGAGGAGTGCCAACTTGCTCTTATCATTTAGGTCATCAATTTGCGTTTTTAAGTCAATCAACGCAGTTTCTGTACTGTGTCTAGGACGGAAACCAGATTGACAGAGACCAAGTAGTTGGTGGGATTCAAGATAGTCCTGAATTTGCATGTAGGCAGCACGGTCCAGAATTTTTAGTAGTTATGGACCGTAGTGATAGGCCTATAGTTGGCGGGGTTACTTGGCAGAAGGGAGGGATTTTTGATTAAAGGGATAACCCAGGCATCCTTAAGGTTATCCGGAACAATGCCAGATCTGAAGGAGGCATTTATAAAGGTAGTGATAATGGGCGCAAGGTCATGCGCAGCTTCCTTGATAATAGGTGCAGGGCAAGTGTCACCTTGACAATTTGCTGGTTTGAGCTTTTTGAGTATATTTTCCACTTCTTCAATGGAGAAAAGCTGAAAGGTTTTAGAGGGTGATTAGGGACTGGGAGGTTGAGCGAAGGTGTGTTCAGGGTAGAATCGGCAAGGTTGTTCTTTTTAGCATTTATTTTTGTTTGAAGTAGGGTCATTTTATCTAAAAGAGACTATTGAATATTCGTACACCAGGCAGCGTCAGGGGAGCAAGTCACCAGGGGGGCAACAGGGGACTCTAGTTCCTTGAGGATCTTAAAAAGTTCCTTTGTGTTTGATTGGGCCTGTGTGATACGTTAGTTGTAGACATCTTTTTTGGCTACAAGAATAGCAGCTTTATAAGTGGAGGAGGCCAAAGTTAGGTTGTTTTTGTTAACAGGGGAAGGCATATTTTTCCAGATGGACTCTGCCTTTCTTTTGTCTTTGCGTAGGTCTCTAAGATGGGGGGTGAACCATGAGTTCAAATGAGAATGAGGTTTTTGTTTACGCAATTTCAACGGTGCGATAGTATCGACGGCTTTTAGCATAGCATTGTTATAGATATCCACTAAAACTGTAGGGTTTGAGCAGGTGGTCAGAGAGGTATTTAGTAGAGGAAGAATGATGGGATGAAGTTTCTCAGTCGAGATATCCTTCTTATTACGTATTTGGATGGAAGGGGCTAGATTGGGTTTGCAAGTTTGAGGATTGGCGTTAATTTTAAAGGTTATTTTGTAGTGGTCTGACCAGAGGCATGGAATCACAGAGATCAGGTTGAGCTGGCAGTTCATGTCAGCAACACAATCAAGAGTGCGGCCTTTGACATAGGTAGCCTCCATGATGTGTTGGGTGAGGCCATAGTCAGTTAGAATGTTTGGGAGGTCTGTGGCCTTGGGATCATTTGCATCTTGGTATCCTAAGTTAAGGTCACCAAGTAGGAGGATTTGTGAGGTGGGCTTGGTACTGGAGGCAAGAAAGGACGATATATCGTCGATAAATGTAGTAATGGGGCCAAGGGGCCTAATAAGAGATGCACTGTAATAGTTTAGTTGGGGGAAAGGGGTAACTTGATGGATAGAAGTTCAGCAGATGGTATCTGGACATTAGGGATCATCCTAAGTTCAAGTGAGCTTTTGAATATGACAGCTATTCCTCCAGCCTTAGTTTGATTGGTGTCCCTATCTTGTCTAATGATGGAGTAGTTGTCCGCAACTGCTAGGGAGAGTGAGGGTCCTGATAAACTATACAACCAGGTTTCGGTGATGGCCAGGAAGTCTAGGTTACCAGAAGTAACCATATCTGCAATATCAAGGGCTTGTGCTGAAAGAGAACGGGCATTGATCAGGGTGCCAATGAGCTTCTTGTTATTTGACTTGATATGGCATATAGGCAGAAGTGGTGATGGATTTAAGTCCGCAACCGGCGCTGAGGTTGGGTTGTGCGGGTTGTGTGTAGGAGTGTGGTTGTTGAGTGGTCGTCGGAGTTTTATGTTGAGCTAATGGCCCTGGGGGTGCATCGCCAAAGGGAGACTGGCTGCTAGTCTCTGGTTTCTAGCTTGTAAGGTGCATGGTTGGCTATAGTGAGTGCAGGCAGTATGGTTTGCGAGAGATTGGATATGGGCCTGACGAGGGCTTGTAACGCTGCTGGCCTGAAGATGAGTATGAGTAGGAGTCAGGTGGAGTCTTGAGCCTAGCCTCAGATTGAGGGCAATGATGGAGGTAGGCTGAGCGGGTGGTGTGGCTTTGCTGGATATACTGGGAGACTGAGTAATGGTTGCGCGACAGCGTCTTGTGCCGAGTCTCAATTTTCAGGTGTAGGTGGTGCAAGGACGATTCGGTGTGGGTAGTCGCACTCCCAGAGTGTGTACATTTTCTTTGAGATCTAATGGCAAATAAACTACTTTGCCACAAATGCCTTTCAGTAATTCAGAGGGAGGTAGTTTTGCTGTTTTTGGTTGAAGGTGTATTATTGCTTGAAATGGGTGTACTTTTTGAATTATGATGCTCTCATACAAGTTAAATTGTTGCAGGGGTTTTGGTAATGGGAATAATTCCAAGTTATTTGTGATAGCACATAAAGGTATTTGGTTGTTGTCAGGTTTTGCATTGCAGTAACTGCAAAGTATTAAGGGGTCAGTAATTTCATATTTGTTTTCTGCTATAAAATAGAGAGCTAATTGGAACCACTTGGAATCTTCGTTGTCTTCTATTTTGTACTTTATGTCTACAGTTTTTGTGCTATTCTTATAAAAAGTCCTGCGGCAACACACACAAACACATGGTTTGGTACTTCAGCAAACGTGCTTTTACGTTTAGTATTTCTTTTTTATATGTGTCTAGTAGAAGGTTGCCATCTGTAAAGTTGCTGTTAGTCTGTTGTAAAGCTATTGCATTTTGTAAGTGGCTTTCCTTTCCAAAATATTTTCTCTGGATATGCTCTATTTCTTCTAGTAGTTCTTTGGCTGTACCATGTAGAAGATTGTTATTTAAATTGGATAGTGCTAAAGCAGGACTTTTGGCATAGTACAGTTTATGAACCAGATTTATTATAGTTGAATGGTGTGTTGATATCATTTTGATATGGTGGAAGGTGCTTTTGCAAATAGGTCCAGAAATGGATTTTATTATTTTATTATTTTATTATTTTTTATTAAATGCAGGCTAATGAATGTCCTTGTAGTCCTGCGTATTTTCGCATGTATATATATTACTTTGTAATAGTTTTATTTTCAATTTGTCTTTGCCTTTCACATACTGATTGAGGAACGGGTGTAAAGATGTGAAAGATTGTTTGTCTATGTTACACATTGATGTGCACGGCCATTTGTAGACTTGGCGTATTGGTTCAGTGGAATGGAGAGTTGATACTAAGTTTTCTGGGGATATTTTTGTGAGCAGCGTTTCTTGTTCCATAATGGTATTGTTAAGTTTTTCATACCCTCGTCCATTGCTATGTATGGCAATTGGGTTTCTTAACTTTTGTTTGTATGCTTCTTCATTGAAATATGGATCTGTGCTGGTGGTGTGACTCCATTGACCTCCACAGATTTTTTTTGCAAAGCCATCTTTTTTGATATTCTGTTTATTGAGAAGTCTTTTTTGTAGTTTAGTAGTTAGTGTTTTCATTCTGTTTAAAACTAAAATAAATAATTTCCTTTTGAGAAGGATTGCATTGTCTATGAGAGCTTCTAGGATTAATTTTCTATAGTAGGTTTTAAGGGTTGTTCTTGATTTATCTCCTGTTTTTATAAGGTTCTGAAGGACTCTGTGGCAGAACATTTTTAGTAAAATAATTATTTTGGTATGCTTACTTGTGGCTACATCGAGAATTATAGGTGCAGTGTTAGCACTAGTGGTAGCTGCAGTCTTTTTAATAACTTTCTGTTTAGTTTTACATTTTGAAAGAGGAGGCAACGTTTCTTTACTGGAAGCTGCTTTTGTTACGCTTAGTGACTGTATTAACTGTTTTGTTTG
The DNA here is from genome assembly GCF_040938575.1 of Ambystoma mexicanum. Taxonomy (NCBI): domain Eukaryota; kingdom Metazoa; phylum Chordata; class Amphibia; order Caudata; family Ambystomatidae; genus Ambystoma; species Ambystoma mexicanum. The sequence goes on from NC_090922.1 coordinate 338,128,695, forward strand.
AACTTTTTGTATACATTCTGGTAGAGGTGGATGCTATTTTGGACACTTTTATTTAGATTTTGTCTACTACGTTGCTTTGTACGGAGTTGCTTTTTGGTGAGCATTCTTTGGGGACTGTTGGATAAAAAAAGAAAGTCTGGGTTGGGAAGTTGTGCAATGTATGTGTGCTGTGTGCATGAGTGTCTGAGTATGATGGTAGGCATGTGTGTAAGGTGTGTGATTGTGCAATGTGCTGTTACTTCAGGTTGGGAAGGCTTTTCTTGTATTTGTGTGTTACTGCACTGGTGTTCAGATGACAATACAAAGTGTGCACCTGCTGAGGGACAATCAGTAATACTGAATCTAATGCTGCAGGGTTAATACAATTACTTGTTCTACAGTACTAGAATTCTACAGTGTTTGAGTAACAGTTTGAACATTATGGCAGTATTGCATTTACTATTTTGGATGGAAAGAGTAGGTTTCTTCTGAGTTCTGGTTCGTACTTCAGACGCTGCTAGTTTTCAGGAGAGTGGTCTTCACTGCAAATGTGCAAGGAAGAAGTTAGTAAATATGTGTGTTAATAGCACTGCTGTTAATTTAGACATGCATTTGTTTTTGCAGTAGTGGTGCTTTCTGATAACTGTGCATAGCATATAGATGCAGTTTCCTTTGTCTATGTGCATTTTGTATATTTTACTTAGAATCTGTAAGTTGAACTTGCCTTAGAAATCATTACAATAGTAAGCACATGGAGTATACTTGCTTTTTTAAGGCAGAGTTATTGGATGTTAGGAGATAGGAGAACTAACCATATGCTTTTCTTGCTATTCATACAGGGTAAATGGCAGGATTTGATGGGTTCAGAAGCTTATTACTCTCCAGGATAGTTGTAGGGGAAAAATGTTCAAATAAGAAAACCTGGAAAAGTGCCAAAGGGACAAAGCAAATTTACCAGACTGCATGTGATTAGCAAACTACTGGGTGATCCTGTGGTGCTTGGAGATGGGAGATGAAATACAGTAAGGGGTGCAATGAATGGTCTGGTGCTTGAGTCGCAGACTGAAGGGAAGGGGGAGATTTTATATGTGTTAGTTTACTACATTGTTTGTGCATAGTTGTACATGATGTGATACACATGACTGCACCTGTGTATAGTTGAATGCTGTTGTAAATTCTAGAACGGAATGGGCAACCAGCTGGAATGGGAGAGCTGTCTACATTGAAAGAACCGTTGTAGAGGCAGTGGTGTTGTTTCAGCTGGGTGCCTTTCAAATGATATTGGCTATCTGTGTGCACAAATAAAGATGCATGTACTCATCCTGGCTGCGTGTTACTTTATACCACTCTACAAAGCCTTCTCCCACAATTGTACTGTTATTTCTCCCATCTTCTAACATGAAATGACACTTTGTTAGACAGTTGTATGTGTTGTGTTTGATTACTATTATAATCATTCCTAGAGGAAGTTCAAATGATAGATTGTATGTAAAATATCCAGAATGTATAGAAAGGAAATTGTATGTACATCCTATGCACTATAATGCATGAAATGCTATTATGGTTGAAATGTAGATAAATAGGTGCCAGTGGTTACACAAATGACAGAATGAATGAAGAGAATAACAGTTTGCACATTACAGTTAGTAATATGGGTAAATAAAAATTTGGAGAGCAGACAGCTTTGCAAGTGGCACTTGATCATAGCAGATGGGAGAAATGACAGTAAGCTTTATTTTTACAGATTATACAGGGTAAGTGGCAGTTACCCTGTTTATATGCATTTATACAAGAGCTGTACATGTACTGTGCAGAACATATTCATGCCTGTAATTTGTGTTCATGCATGTGGATGTGCATGAATCTGCAAGCAGAAATCTTGGAGAGTGTTATAGTAGTTGTTGCTGTAGGTGCTTTGCAATCACAGCAGAATTGTACTCAGAGTGATCAACAGTACATCTAAAGTGCTGAACTGTGATGATGGAGTTAGATGTTGAGTTCTAGGATGTGATTGGTGGATGGTTGTGTGACTGCTTAACAGTCGCCAATGAGGGAATGGTGCAGAGAGTGAAGTAGAAAGGGTAGACGGGCTGCCCCATTGTTACGCGCTCCGCAGACACCGTGGCTGTTCATGGACAGGGTGACAGGGTGTGCCACATCCGGGGTGTCTAAGCATATCTGGCATGGAAATATGACTAGGGGAATTAGCCAATCAGGTGCTGAGGTTGTCATTCATAGGGAGAGAGTTTAATATTTTTTTTTCATTGCTGTATGCTGTGAAGATGGCTGTGGTTGATGAGATGGACAGAGTTAGAGTGTGGATATTGGGAGATCATTATATCACAAATCTGCAATGGTATGCATACATGTGTGGAAAATGTGTGGAATTTGCGACAATGTCGGAATGCAGGGAGTGGAGGCTACCTGGAGTGATGTGCCAGGGAGAAATTTGCAAGGTGTTTATACACTTAAATATGGCTTATTTTAACACTCCTGATATACTCGTGGTAAATTGCAGAGGAATGTATTTGGGCTATCTGAGTGCGACAAGTTTGCAGGGTGCACAGAAGCAGTTGCTAAAGGAACCTGTTTCTATCTGTGAAGATAATTATTTCACATATAACACCTAGGGCAACATGGATACCTTGTCAAGTATTTAATCCTCAACAAGCCATAGCAAGATGTCTTGTTAATAAGGGAATATCTTGTTTTATGTATTCTGTGGGCATGCCATCATTCCAAAATGAGAACCTTTTGGAAGATGGTGCAATTTTTTCTTGTATTGGAATGACTGTCACAGATTTTGGTCATTCAATATTTCTTGATAATATGCAGACCTCAATCAGGAAGTTGTTGCGAAGTCATGTAACAGATAAAATCTGAAAAAGCCTAAAATAAAGCCTGACAACATCTGCAAAAGAAGGCTCTTTTCAGAGCCAACCTCAAAGGGGAAGTGGGTCACACTATTTAGATTTTCATTCCCCACTCTCAGATTTTACGATTTGTCTGCAGACACTGCGGTTGTCTGCAGACAGCACGTATTACATACAGGGAGTTTGAGGCTGAGAGTTATGCAAATGAGATTTAGCAGGGCATGGGATTGGTCAATAAGGTTTACTAAGTGTGATGTGTAAGGAGAGACTTTGTCAGAAAGTCTGTTTCCTGAGAGGAGAGCAGATAGCTATGGCTGTGTCTTTCAGAAGGACGATTGTCTGGGTTTTGGGAGACTAGTGGATAAAATGGTTGGAGGTGCATGCAGATTGCTGCACATCTTGGATTCCCTCATATGGAAGTGCACTGGCATGGAGTGCGTGGAATGAAGTGGGTGGATTTGGTACCTCTTTGTGCTATTTTGGTGACACATCGTCACCCAGACATTATTATCATTCATTGTGGAGGGAACAGTTAAGGACATGTCTCTGGAATCTCTTCGCAATTTGCAATGAAAGCAGGACTTGGGAAAGTCATGGACATGTTTCCAAATTCCTGAGTGATTTTTTCTCGTATTGTACACAGAAAAATGTGGATGCGTTCTTCTTCATTTGGTCCACAAATGGAGAAAGCAAAGGGCAATGTCAACAAGACTGTTTATGCCTTTTTGAGAGATGTTGGCATGTACTCTTTTCACAATGAAAATATTATGTTTCATAGTAAACACATTTTTCGCAGAAATGGAGCCTTACTTACGCTGGCAATCAGATTTATATGCAAAATATACAAAATGCATTGTGACCCTTTTTGGAATGATAGCAATCCTTTTTCCAGTAGGGGTTGACCATTTGAAGTTTTTGAAACACAAAAAGACACCACAAAAAAGGCTCTTTTCAGAGCCAGTACTTCCTCCCAGAGAAGAGTGCAAAGGTTTTGATAGCGCAGCACCCCAAAAATTTTAAATGTCCACGGACTGTCCACTGACGTTCGAAAATGCACAGGGCCCTGCAGCATTTCATTGGCACTTCTGTTTATGAACTGTGAAAGGCGGCTCTGAAAAGAGCCTTGTTTGAGGGGGGTTGTTGTTTTGTATATTTTTTGGTTTTTCCGACATGCACATAAGGAAAGGAAGGAAAGGGAGGTTAAGGAAGGGGCACCAACCACAGAGATAAGAAAGGGCAAGTGGAGAGAGGAAGATGTAGGGTAGGCTTTAATCAGGTAGTTCGCAGTCCTTTTCATGCTACCGCAGCCTTGAAAGCAATTCAAAGGGTCTGCCCCATGCAGAGTACGGCGTTGCAGTACATACACAATACTGTGACCCTCAAAAGGTAAGGGTCTACAGAATCACGTATGGCCTGCGAGGCAGCTGGAGGGATGCGCTGCACCACAGGAGTGCCTCTTGTAGTGGCAGGAGCAGAAACGGAGGATGCTGCAGAGGAACTCAACCTACAAAGTTTATCGCAAGGTACAACCTTACGAATAGCCCCACCGTGGAACGACTTTAGGTGTTGCTTCATTGAGGTAGTACCGTAGCTGTACAAACCTGGTTTTCCACGACTCAGCACCATCTGGCAATTAGTGCAGCAGACCTTGTTTGCACAAGCTTTCAGTACTTCATCGAGAGTGGCCAATAACCTCCACACCCAAGATTCACAGTGAGTGCTAGTAGTAGGGACTTCTACTACCTCATCCTCATCATCCTCTTCATCTACGTCCCTTTAACAAAGTTTTTTAACTGAATTTGATAGATTTTTGAGAAAAACCAACACATAAGTGAATTTGAAGTAAAAAATGTAATAGGTCTACAACCTCTGTACTTATGAAACCAACAAGTGCATAGGGTATGGAACATATTGGAATGCCCAAACAAGAAAAATAAGCTGTGCTTCCAACATTATTATCTCAGTGCTGCTTTTCATACAAACTCAGAAGCAACTGTTAGTGGGACAACTGCAAAGTATCAATAGCAGAACTGTACTACTAAGTGGTAAGTATACTATATGTTTTCATATAACTGTGCAGTTTGTTCAGTGTACAATACTAGGAAAAAATATTTTTATTTTTTCACTCAGAAATGGCAAGCACCCTGGAATGGCTTGAAGAGAATTTCCCTCAGGATGAAATGAGTGAAGACACTTAATACACATTGCTTCATAGATACCTGACAGATATTTGTTTCTTTAACAGTACATACAGGAAATGAAGGACATGCCCCAGAAGCAGCAGCTCCTTGACAAGTGCATGAGCACATAGAAAATGAAACAAACACTGTACAAAATAAACTAGACAGCCTGGACGCAAAAATTGACCAATTGCTGAACACTTTTGGTGACTTCAAAAGTTTTGTACATGGACATAACATGGAGAAAATTAGATACCATTGCCCCACCTGCACCTGTGCCCCTTCCCCTATCCCAGCCAACCATCCCCACAAATTCCCTGTAAAAAAATACGTTACGATGAGACCTTACTCCCTTTCGTTACTATGAGACCTTACTCCCTTTCTCCCCTAAAGCCCCAGCTGTGGAAAACCCTGATTCCCCTGTATATGTTTCAATTTCTGCTGCCCCTTCACTTTCCTACTTGTGTGTATTTATGTGTGATTAAAGTGCTATGTGTATACTGTGGCTCTGTGTGTGTTTATTTTTAAAAAGCCCTGTTATGAGTCTGCAGAGCCCAGTACTGTGTGGGATGTCTGCAATTAATCAAAATGCAGGTTTCCTGCGGACACCGCGCCGGTTCGGATGGTCCGCAATCAAAATGAAGGTGTCTGTGGGACTCTGCTCCTGTTCACATGTCTGCAAAGTTGTGATGTACCTTTAATTAGCAACTAAATACTCCACAGTGCACCAACAAGATATCTGGAATACCGACAGTTTTCAAAAAAGAGAAATCAGTGCCTCCAAATTCCATACAGGCACAGGCCACCACAAACCCTCCATGTCTGGAAACACAAAATCTGTTGCAACACCTTTTGATTTTTCATATTTCTCCAAATCAGCAACAAAATTATCTCCAATTACCCAGACACAAACTCCTGCCATCTTTACCATACAACCAACTAAGTAATGAAAAAAAGTATAACCCCCCTTTCCTGTAAAGCACACCCTTAACACCTGATTGGCTAATCCCCATAGAATACTCCCATTTCAATGCCAAGCATCCTGACAAGTCCTGGATGCAGCATGTGTGATCCGCGAACTTCCGCGGTGTCTGCATATCTCGTAACACAGGGGCAGCGCTTCTTCCCTTTCCACTTCACACTTTACAGAACTCTCTCATTGGCTACTGATAAGCAGTCCCACATCCATCCACCAATCACATCTAAGATCTCTACATCTAACTCTAGCAACCCAGTACAACACTGCAGATGTACTGTTGAACACTCAGAGAACAGGTTTCCTTGATTCCCAAGTAGCTGCATTCAAAAGTACTGTAAAACTCTCCAAGATTTCTACTTCCAGATTCATCCACATCCACATCTAGCAACAGAAACTACGGGTATGCATATGTTTTGTAATGCACATAGAAAATTAAAACTACATGTATGTTACCAAAGCATAGCAAGTACATATATTGCATGCATTTGAACAGGGTGCCTGCCACTTACCCTGTATAACCTACCAAATAATCATACTGTCATTTGTGTCATCTCCCCAAATCAACTGACAGTTACTTACAATGCTGTTTGCTTTTACAGTTTTCTTGTACTACCCACTAGTATAACAGCTGCAAACCACATATTTCAATTTCAGCATCACTGCATGTGATTTTTTTTTTATATAAAACCACACTGGGAACATTTACACAGCAAATGCAAGTGCCAGATCCTATCTCAAATGCCCAAAATGCACACAAAAAAGGGAAACTGCATGTACATTCCAAAAGCATGCTAAACACATGCATTGCACAATTCACAAAATGCACCATTGGGAAGAAGGCAAAAAAAAACATGTATACATTGGAAACAGTGCTATCTCTACATTTGAATACATAACTTCAACAACTGGAAATAATTTCTGCATTCATGTAGCAAGCATCTATGTGTTAGAAACTTAACAAACTTCCATACACAGTAATATTCTTCTTTCCAACCCCTACATCTTTCTGCCCTTTGTCTCACTATACTGTAACTTTTACTAATCTATTTCCAAAACAAATAGTGAAAAACATTTCACACATTTCAAAATGACTGCCCCCATAGGACACAGTTATCACTGCAGCACTGCCCCCACATACCAACAATGCTAATACTCCCCATGCATATGCAGTGCTGTGCAATTGCCTACGCACACTAACTCTTCCTGCCAAAAATCCTCCTACAATCTAAAACAATGTGTTCTCTTACTGCTATTACTGTGCCATTAACACATATACCCACTAACTTCCTTCTTTTGCACTTGCAGTGAAGAACCGCCTGCCAAAAGCCAGTGGCATATCTGCTGGAATAGAATCCAGAAGACACCTACTCTTCACATCTAAAAAAGTAAGTGCAGTATTGTTGTAGTGTTCTGCTTGTTACTCAGACAGTGCAGTGTTCTTCTATTATAGCCTACACAAAGTTATCCAAACCCATAGCAGTCGCTTCACCCGTGCTCATTCCACCTTACAAGGTCCACTGTTTCTACTGTCATCAGAACAACAATATTCTACCGCCCACTAGTTTCATAAAGAATTGCAATGTCCTTACTTCTTCAAGCACATTACACTGTCATGCACACTAAAGAACACATTTCCCATAGGAACACACACACATAACAGTACAACTTTCCCAAACGAAGGTAATAGCCCTTTGCAAAATCACACTCTTCTATGTATACCTACCTTCATATTCAGACACTCATGCACAGTACAAACAAATGCATTCCACAACTTCCAAACCCACACTTTCCTTTTTTCTCCAACAGACACAAGACAATGCCTAACAAAAATCAACTCTGTACAAAACAACGCAGAAATAGAGCAAATAAAACTCAAGCCATGCAAAATGACCATCCACCTTTAGCAGACTTTGTAGAAAAATTTCAAACAAAACAGCTAATACAGTCACTAAGCAAATGGAACCAGGTACCAGGAAAGAAAGTGTGACTTCTCTTTCAACATATACAACTAAAACTAAATGCATTAGGAAGAATGTGCCTACCATTAGTTCTAACACTAAATCTACCAACGGTAATATAGCCACAAGTAAGCATTCCAAAAAATACATTTTACAAAAATATTTCCACCATAGGATCCTTCATAACCTTATAAAAACAAGAAAGAAAGCACGCTCCACCCTTAAAACATACCACAGAAAACTGATCCTAGAAGCTCTCATAGACAGTGTACTGTTCCTCAAAAGGAAATGATTTATATTAGTTTTAAACAGAATGAAACCACTAACAAAATGAATTGGTAAACTACAAACAGTACTACGTAATATATGCAATATCAGTATAGATACCTTTGCAAACATCTCTGCAGGTGAGTGGATTCAAACCACCAGCAGAGAGACATATTTCAATGAAGAAGCATACAAACAAGAGCGAACAAACCCAATTGCTATACATTGCAGTGGGCAAGGGTATGCCAAGGTAGACAATACCATTATGAAATGCTGCTTGCAAGAATATCCCCAACAAACTTACAATCAACTCTCCATTCCAACGAACCAATACATCCTATGTACAAATGGCTATGCACATCAATGTGTAACATGCGCAAACAATGTTTCAAATCTTTGCATCAATTCCTCAATCAGTATGTGAAAGCCAAAGACAAATTAAACATTAAAATATCACAAACTGTGGACTCTTGTCCAGTGCGCAAATACACAGTACTACAAAGACATTCATTAGCCAGCATTTCTGGACCTGCTTGCAAAAGCACCTTCCACAACATCAAAATGTTAGCAACACACCATTCAACTGTACAAAATCTCCTTCACAGACTGTACTATGCAAAGAGTCCTGCTTTAGCCCTGGAACATTTAAATCACATGCTCCTACATGGTACAGCCAAGGAACTGCTTGAAGAAATAGACCACAGCCAAAACAAATATTTTGGAACTGAAGAGCACTTACAAAATCCAGTAACTTTAGAAAAAAGTACTGACAACCGTGCAGATGTCAACCTTCTATTACACACATACAAAAAAGAAATATCAAAGTTTAAGAGCATGTCTGCTGAAGTACCGAACCAAGTATGTGTGTATTGTCGCAGAACTTTTTATTCAAAGAGCACCAAAATTGTAGATATAACGTACAAAATAGAAGACAATGAGCAATCCCAGTGGTTCCAATTAGCTCTCTATCTTATAGCAGAAAACTAATACAAATTACTAACCCCTCAATACTTGGCACATACTGCACTACAAAACCTGACCATAATCAAATGCCTTCACAGGCTATCACTAATAAATAGGAAATATTCCCACTGCCAAAACCACTTCAAAAGCTTAATTTGTATGAGAGCATTATAATCCAAACAGTGCACTCATTTCAAGCAATAATACGCCTTCAACCAAAAACAGCAAAATTGCCTCCCTCTGAATTACTGAAAGGCATTTGTGGCAAAGTAGTTTATTTGCCGTTAGATCTCAAAGAAAATGTAGACACTCTAGGAGTGCAGCGACCAATAGATCAATCTGTAACTACAAAAGACAAAAATAATTGTCAACAACTAATAGACTTAAACAAAGTTAAAGAAGCCCTGCAATATCTTAAAGACATCAATGAATACTACACAGAATTAAACATTGAAGAAAACCTGAGAGAAACCACTGAAATGATTCAGGATTCTTCATCAACTGGACAATTTGAACTTCTAAATCCTACTACAGCCTCCAATATTTTAGACCAGTATACAATTCACCCACTACACTCTAAAGACACCATAGACGATGCACTAAAAACATATCAAATGCGGCAAGCCAAAGGATCTGCAATCAGCATATGGTACAAAAGTGTAAGCAGGCTCCTTTTTTCTACTGTTTCCTACTGGAAAAGGTCGAAGATACGATGAAAGATGCACACAAATAACAGCATCAGAATACCGCTCTTTACGAATGTATTCTGAAGACCCCAGATTCAGTCAAAACGTGGAATACATATTCAACCTCCTCTTTGAAAGTGAACTAGCAACTCTATGTTACAGAGTTGCACAAGCATTAAAAACAGGTTCCAATTTTTGAAACATGTCTGCTACGCGGCTACTTCAAAGGAGCAAGAGAAGGATGACAATTTACATTCAAGTATTACAAATCTTTTGGCAAACATGCAGGGTATGAAGGAATACTGGTTTCCGATGTCACAGAGATGTATGGTGTATGCTACGCAACCTTGGCCGACACACATGGTTTGTTACTTTAAGTTGTGCAGAGTATGCATGAGAAGACTTGCACAATTTCCTATGCAAAGCAAATGAAAACAAAGCAGGGATAGACATGAAAACACCAGGAGAACTCTGCTCTCTTGACCCTGTAAATGTGTCAAGGTACTTCCATCATTGCTTTAGTGCCATGCTGCACTTCCTTTGTAATAAAACATTTCCTACCCTCTGAGAAGTGGACCCTTCTTTTGGAGAAAAGAATATAAAGCCAGAGGAGCACCACACATCCACATGCTTTTGTGGATTAAAGATGTTCCTACTTTTGGGCAGGACAGTGATGCCACTGTTTTGCAGTTCATTCATAAATATGTCACTTGCGAAATCCCTTCAGAAAGTACACATGGTGACCTGCATGCAAACATTTTGCAGTTTCAAAGACACAAGTGCGGCAAGTCAGCGCAAATATAAACACAAAGGCAAATACTACACCAAATGCAGCTTTGGTTTCCCTAGACCTGTTTCAGCAAAAGGACAAGTAAACAGCTTCATGTCTTCTGTTATACAAATTGTGAAAGCCAAATCATCTAAGAACACATACTGCATAAAAGAACTGAAGCATCAAAGTCAACATCGAATGCAAACATAAATGTGCAGTACATTGCAAACAATTCCACTGCAGTTGCACGGTATGGCCTAGCCTACTTAACCAAAACAGAGAAAACAGAGCTGAAAGACCTCTGGGGTGACATATCATCTGACAAAACACTGTCACAAAAATTGTACAGCTTTGCCATAAAAATGCTCTGCCAAAGAGAATGTGGCTGCTACGAACGCACAGACCGTTTAACCGGCACCGCCTTGTATGGGAAAATTGAAAACATAGTCTGGCTAAGCCTTGGTCCTGCTGCATGCATAAAAATAGTTCTCAAATTGTACCAAGACATAGAAAGAATAGCCAAAAACGATCCCAACAGCCAGGACATTTTGAAAAACAACTTATTGGACACATACTACCCAAACAGGAGTACTGCTTTGGAAACCATGTGCCTATACCACATAGCCCAAATCTTCTCATATAAATATAATATTAAACCAGATGAGGAAAAAGGTAAATACATAGTCAAAAGTTGTGAGGGAAGCCTGGTTAAACTTACCAAACACAGCCTCATTAATCACATGAAGCTATCGTTAAAAACTCCTCAACATAGAGAACTGTACTACATGTCCCTACTGCAACTTTTTAAACCATTGAGAAAAGAAGACGATTTATTGGACAGCCGTGCCTCCTATAAACATGCGTTCAATGCAGGTGAAAGCACTATAACAGATAAAATACTTACAGTATACAAAAACATGTTGGACAATGAACATCAACAAGAAGAAGAACTTCAAACACAACTAAATGTAGACACTCCTGAGAGCACCCAACCTTCTCTTACAGGAAGCCAAAAATCACTTGGACCTCCACTCATAGCATTAGCCATGACTGAAGTAGAAAACACCATGTGTCCGTATGAACAATCTGAAGTAAACTTTGCTCTACTTAAATCACACTAAACAATGGGCAGCGTAGCATTTTCCTAGAAGTAACTAAAGAAATTGAACATTGTGTGCAATAAGAAACTAAAACTTGTACCTGTCAAAACTATAAAGCTGTACTCCTTTATGTAAGTGGTCAAGCTGGTTCAGGCAAATTATTCTTGAAAAAAATATCAGCAAGTTCCTCCAGCAATTGACAACAACAAGCTTTCAGCTGTTGTAACTGTCCCCACAGGTTTAGCTGCCTACAATATATGTGGTGTTACTTTACAACGATTCCCACTCCTACATTAGAACACCAAAACAAATTATACTACTACAAACTGTCAACAGAAGCTGCTAAGAAGCTACGCAGAGTTTTGAAACAAATATAAATGCTCCTAATACATGAGATGAGCATGGTTTCCAACCTAATGTTGGCTTTGATTTACCTCAGATTGCAAAAGGACCTTAAAACAGACTACGAAGAACTCTTTGGCAGAAAGTACATTATTGTTTTTGGAGATCTTCTTCAATTAACACCAGTGAAAGGTGAGTTTGCAAAGGTAGCGGGCGCCCCTCTCTCGACAGAACAAGGCCTAATAACCGGTTCAGTGGTTACTAACCACTTGAGAGTTTGCAGCCACTGCTTTTACTCACTGTGCCTTTCACAGATGGAAATATCCATTTGCATATCAGTCTTTGTCCTGCCCAGGGGCAGTACAGCACCGAAATGCAATGGCAATTCCAACCTGAACGAGAGTACCACCAGCAACCCCATACACGTGTTTCACCCTTGTTGGGGATCATCAGTGAGGTGAAGCTGATGCCTCTCTAAGCACAGTGAGAGGGAGACCACGTCTGGTTGCCCCCAGGAGACCTAGGGTTACCAATCCCAGGTTCCTTGAAATTTAGTTTGCAAAGGTAGCGGGCGCCCCTCTCTCGACAGAACAAGGCCTGATAACCTGTTCAGCGGTTACTAACCACTTGAGAGTTCGCAGCCACTGCTTTTACTCACTGTGCCTTTCACAGATGGGAAATATCCATTTGCATATCAGTCTTTGTCCTGCCCAGGGGCAGTCCAGCACCGAAATGCAATGGCAATTCCAACCTGAAAGAGAGTACCACCAGCAACCCCATACACGTGTTTCACCCTTGTTGGGGATCATCAGTGACGTGAAGCTGATGCCTCTCTAAGCACAGTGAGAGGGAGACCACGTCTGGTTGCCCCCAGGAGACCTAGGGTTACCAATCCCAGGTTCCTTGAAATTTAGTTTGCAAAGGTAGCGGGCGCCCCTCTCTCGACATAACAAGGCCTGATAACCTGTTCAGTGGTTACTAACCACTTGAGAGTTCGCAGCCACTGCTTTTACTCACTGTGCCTTTCACAGATGGGAAATATCCATTTGCATATCAGTCTTTGTCCTGCCCAGGGGCAGTCCAGCACCGAAATGCAATGGCAATTCCAACCTGAACGAGAGTACCACCAGCAACCCCATACACGTGTTTCACCCTTGTTGGGGATCATCAGTGAGATGAAGCTGATGCCTCTCTAAGCACAGTGAGAGGGAGTCCACGTCTGGTTGCCCCCAGGACACCTAGGGTTACCAATCCCAGGTTCCTTGAAATTTAGTTTGCAAAGGTAGCGGGCGCCCCTCTCTCGACAGAACAAGGCCTGATAACTTGTTCAGTGGTTACTAACCACTTGAGAGTTCGCAGCCACTGCTTTTACTCACTGTGCCTTTCACAGATGGGAAATATCCATTTGCAAATCAGTCTTTGTCCTGCCCAGGGGCAGTCCAGCACCGAAATGCAATGGCAATTCCAACCTGAACGAGAGTACCACCAGCAACCCCATACACGTGTTTCACCCTTGTTGGGGATCATCAGTGAGGTGAAGCTGATGCCTCTCTAAGCACAGTGAGAGGGAGACCACGTCTGGTTGCCCCCAGGAGACCTAGGGTTACCAATCCCAGGTTCCTTGAAATTTAGTTTGCAAAGGTAGCGGGCGCCCCTCTCTCGACAGAACAAGGCCTGATAACCTGTTCAATGGTTACTAACCACTTGAGAGTTCGCAGCCACTGCTTTTACTCACTGTGCCTTTCACAGATGGGAAATATCCATTTGCATATTAGTTTTTGTCCTGCCCAGGGGCAGTCCAGCACCGAAATGCAATGGCAATTCCAACCTGAACGAGAGTACCACCAGCAACCCCATACACGTGTTTCACCCTTGTTGGGGATCATCAGTGAGGTGAAGCTGATGCCTCTCTAAGCACAGTGAGAGGGAGACCACGTCTGGTTGCCCCCAGGAGACCTAGGGTTACCAATCCCAGGTTCCTTGAAATTTAGTTTGCAAAGGTAGCGGGCGCCCCTCTCTCGACAGAACAAGGCCTGATAACCTGTTCAGTGGTTACTAACCACTTGAAAGTTCGCAGCCACTGCTTTTACTCACTGTGCCTTTCACAGATGGGAAATATCCATTTGCATATCAGTCTTTGTCCTGCCCAGGGGCAGTCCAGCACCGAAATGCAATGGCAATTCCAACCTGAACGAGAGTACCACCAGCAACCCCATACACGTGTTTCACCCTTGTTGGGGATCATCAGTGAGGTGAAGCTGATGCCTCTCTAAGCACAGTGAGAGGGAGACCACGTCTGGTTGCCCCCAGGAGACCTAGGGTTACCAATCCCAGGTTCCTTGAAATTTAGTTTGCAAAGGTAGCGGGCGCCCCTCTCTCGACATAACAAGGCCTGATAACCTGTTCAGTGGTTACTAACCACTTGAGAGTTCGCAGCCACTGCTTTTACTCACTGTGCCTTTCACAGATGGGAAATATCCATTTGCATATCAGTCTTTGTCCTGCCCAGGGGCAGTCCAGCACCGAAATGCAATGGCAATTCCAACCTGAACGAGAGTACCACCAGCAACCCCATACACGTGTTTCACCCTTGTTGGGGATCATCAGTGAGATGAAGCTGATGCCTCTCTAAGCACAGTGAGAGGGAGACCACGTCTGGTTGCCCCCAGGACACCTAGGGTTACCAATCCCAGGTTCCTTGAAATTTAGTTTGCAAAGGTAGCGGGCGCCCCTCTCTCGACAGAACAAGGCCTGATAACCTCACTGATGATCCCCAACAAGGGTGAAACACGTGTATGGGGTTGCTGGTGGTACTCTTGTTCAGGTTGGAATTGCCATTGCATTTCGGTGCTGGACTGCCCCTGGGCAGGACAAAGACTGATATCCAAATGGATATTTCCCATCTGTGAAAGGCACAGTGAGTAAAAGCAGTGGCTGCGAACTCTCAAGTGGTTAATAACCACTGAACAGGTTATCAAGTCTGTTCTTTCGAGAGAGGGGCGCCCGCTACCTTTGCAAAAGCAGTGAAAGGTGAACCTATTTCTAAAACCTTAGGACACAAACTGTGCCGTAAAACACTTGGCAACATAGGAAATGTTCACTTGTTGAAGGGAACTGAGTTCCTTCACTGGTCCCTTGTCGTGGAAGTCCAGGCCAGCTGCGACTGGTCGACTTCTCTTGTAGGTAAGTGGTTCTCTTGTTTCCACTTGACCGCTTGTCTTCCGACTGTTGTAATTGTATTTGTAAAGATGGTTCTCTGTCCTTTGTATGTAATGTCTCTTTTCTCTGCTCTCTCCCCTTGCAGGTGGTGTAGCAGTGCCGGCGGTAGCTGAGGTAGAAGAAGCGGAGCCGGTGGTATGGAGGAGCGGGGCTAAGATGGTCCGACAGCTGGTAAGTAGCCTTTAATGGTGCCTTAGGGTGCGCGTTCGTTTTTAAATGCGGCGTGACTCTGGATTGGGTGTTTTCGGGAGTTCTGACCTTGTCTTGTCTTCTTTTCTCGTTTCGGGACTTCGGCTTTGTGGGACAGAGAGTGCAAGTGCTGCAGCATCGATTCAGTATCTGCCATGAAGATGGAGTCTTGCCTTGAGATGCGAGCAAGGGTCCAGGTAAGGATCCTGTTGTTGCAGGATCCTGAGGCAAGTAGCTGGTCCAGGCGGTGGTGAGTGTCACGTTGCACAGAGGTGCAAAGTAATGCAAATTGTTTGCTTGAGGGTGCGATGAGTTTATGTAGTCTTGTTCCCGGCCATGCCCAGTAGCTCTGGCCAGCCTGCTGCCATGCCCTCCCACACCCGATGAGTCAGCACCTGCAGACCAGGTCTAGGGAGTCACGCCCGATGAGTTAGCACATGGGTATGTTCTCTGGAATAAAGGCTTTCAGCACCTGGAAAGTTCTTGTAGAGTAAAAGCACTCCAGCACTGACGTAAAATAAAAGAACTCCTGCACTGAAATAAAGTGTGCATGAAGTAAAATAAAAGCACTCCTGCACTGAAATAAAGTGTGCCTGATCACATCTCTATATGAGCTTGGTGTCAAAGGCTCCAGGACTGAGTCCAGCCAGGGCCCCTGTGTTTATAAGTCCCAAATGGACATAAGTGAGTCAAGTGACCCATTGCCCCGTCACTAGATGGTCTGGTTTTTGTGTTCTGTGGCCCATGGCCATGACAGCACTCCCCCTCAAGGGTTCCCCCTGGCCCCGGTTTAGTGGGTTTGTTGTGGTGGAACTTCCTGATTAATCATGGAGCGTGGACATGTTCACTGGGTTCCCAGGTCTGATCTTGGGTTCCATAACCTTTCCAGTCTATACGGTAGTATAGCTTGGACCGGACCATCTGAGAGTCTAGGATCCTTTTAACTTCGTATTCTGGTTCTCCTTCAACTATTTCGGGATCCGGTGGAGTATTGAACCGCGAACCTGGTCTCAATGGTTTTAGGACGGAGGCATGAAACACCGGGTGGATCTCCATGTGGGCCGGTAGTTCTAATTTTATGGCCGCAGGGTTGATCACGGCTTTGATGGAATAGTGTCCTAGGTACCTGGGATGGAAGATTTGTGGTCCCATCAGAGAAATGTTTTTGGAAGCTAACCAAACCTTGTCCCTGACCTGATAATTTGGAGCCTCCTTTCGAAATCGGTCTGCAAACTCTTTCTGCTTTTCTTTGGCTCTGGTCAAATGTTCTGCTGCCTGCTTAAGGACTCCAGTGATGGTTTCATGTAAGGTTGTTACCGCTGGCATCTCCAGTGCTTCAAGCGAATCAAAGACAGATGTTCGTGGATATCGACCATATACTGTGTAAAATCGCGTTTGTCCGGTACTGGTGTGGTTGGAATTGTTGTATGCATATTCAGCCAACCAGAGTATGTCCTTCCAGGTATCTTTGGTTTGTTGTAACATGCATCTTAAGTACTGCTCTAGAGTTTGATTGGTCTGTTTTGTCTGGCCATCGGTTTGGGGATGATGACTTGTGGACAACCGAAGGTTGATTTTGGCAATTCTGCAACATCTCATCCAGAGAGCTGAGACAAACTGAGTTCCGCAGTCTGATATCAATATTGAAGGGAATCCGTGTAGTCGGACAATTTGTTCCAAAAAGACGGTCACCAGAGTAGAGGCCGTCGGGACCCCTTTCAGAGGAATGAAATGGGCCATTTTAGAGAACAGATTCACAATGACCAGGAAGGTGTTGTATCCGTTGCACAGGGGAGATCAGTAATACAATCCATAGACAGCGTATGCCAAGGCACTAGGGGCACAATCAAAGGATGTAGAAGGCCTGCAGGACTTTGATTTTGAGACTTGAGCTGAGGGCAAACACCACAGGTCACAATGAACTGGGTAATATCTTTTCGCCAAGTGGGCCACCAGTAATTTTTCTTTATCTTAGCTTGAGTTTTAGCCATTCCTGGATGTCCTCCTATTAAAGAGTCATGGTAGTGTGCCATAATTTGGTTTTGCAGGTCTTTATCTGGAATGTACAGTCTCCCTTGAAAGTGCAGTAGATTATTCACGATAGTGTATTGGTCTCCTCTTGACAGCCATTCCTGCTGTTCTGATTGGTTCATCAAGTGTTGAAGGTCAATTTTTAGGTTGTCCAATGCAGCAGTTGCTGCAATCGTGTTCAGGATTTTTTCTTCAGGAATGGGGTCTGGTGTGGTGATCGCCTTTTCGTCTTCGCTCATTCGTGATAGGGGGTCCGCTTTTCCATTGCGTACTCAGGGTCTGTACGTCATATTCTGCAAAAAAAGAGAGCCCCGCGGAGTTGACGTGATGATTGTGCTTTTGCGGTTTTCAGATATTGTAGGTTATGATGGCCCGTAATGACGGTGACTGTGTGCCTGGCTCCAAGAAGGTAATGCCTCCATGCCTTGAATGACGCTTTTATTGCTAACAGTTATTTATCTGTGATCACATTGTTCAATTCAGGAGCGGAGACCAGAAAGCCACGGGATGTAATTGTCCTGTTTTGGGATCTCGCTGAGACAAAATCGCTCCCATTGCTATGTTGGAATGCTATTCAATGTTGAATTGCTATGTTGGAAGTATCGTTTTCAACGACATATGGCAATTTGGGTTGGGCATGCCGTGAAATGGGTGCTGATGTGAATGCTCGTTTTAGGGTCTGGAAGGCTTCTTCTGCTTCTGTGGTCCACTGAAATCGTTTGCTCCTTCGCAGTAGGGATGTGATGGGGTGAACAATCTGGGAGAATCCTGGGATGAACCAACGGTAAAAATTGGCGAACCTGAGCACACTTTGTACACCTTTCTTGGAAGTTGGTGAGGGCCATTCGAGGATGGTATCTACTTTGTGCGTGTCCATGTGTACCCCTCGCGGTGTGAGTATAAACCCGAGGAATTCAACCTCTGTCACGTGAAAGAAGCATTTCTCCAACTTGGCGTACTGCTGATTTCGAAGTCTTTCTAAAACATCCCGGACATGTCTGACATGATCCTCCTTGGTGGTTGAGTAAATGAGGATGTTGTCGATATAGACGAGTGCGCACACGTCCAGTAGTTCATGGAGCACATCGTTCATAAAATATTGGAACGCTGTGGGGGCATTACAAAGCCCAAAGGGCATAACCTGATATTCGTAAAGGCCATATTGTGTGCGAAAGGCTGTCTTCCACTCATCCCCTTTTTGACTCTTACCAGATGGTAGGCCCTTCGTAGATCCAATTTGGTATACATTTGTGATTTTTTACTTGATCCAGAAGTGCTGGAATGAGTGGCAATGGGTACTGTTTTTTTTTACTATTATCTGATTGAGGGCTCTGTAGTCAATGCAAGTTCTCAGTTCTCCCTCCTTCTTAGGCACGAAAAATAAGGCTGAGGAAGCAGCAGATTTTGACGGGTGAATGAAGACGTTGGCTAAATACTGATCCAAGTATGTTTTTAAATGTTGGTTTTCTTGCTCCGTTAGGGCGTAAATCCGACTGCAAGGGATCTGGGCTCTGGGTACAAGATCAATTTGGCAGTCGTACGTTCTGTGCGGGGGTAAGGTGTTTGCTTGCTCCTTTTGAAATACATCTTGGTAATCCAGGTATTCAGAGGGTAAGAACTGGTGAGACCTAATACAATTGCTTTCTTTGAAATTGGTTTAGTGTGATCTTTCACTAAGCATTCTTTGTTGAAACAGGTGTTAGCACAGTCTGGGGAAAAATCAGAACTCTTTTACAACAGTCGGGATTATGGGTTTCCAGCCAAGGCATTCCTAATATCATTTGGAAATGAGGAGTGCCAATGAGATCAAAGGTGATGTCCTCTTGGTGACCTGCCTGACACAGAAGCGTAACATTTTCGGTATAATGCATCACTGGACCAGATGATAACTGAGATCCATTAACCACTGTAACATTTTCCAATCTCTACTTCTGTCGGAGAGGAAGACCTATCCAGATAGCCAAATCTTGGTCAATGTAATTCCCCACAGCTCCACTGTCAATATATACTTGTAAAGAATGCATTTTCGATGGGTGTTTGTGGTCTACCAAGAGCACCGGGATGACTAGGTGTGAGGTCTGTATTGGTTCCTTTTCACCGCTCGACAAGTGGACCCCTAAGCTTTCCATGCTTTGTAGTTTCCTGAGTCCATTTCTTCTTCTTCACTCTTGTCAGTTGCTCCGACTGTTCTCCTGGGTGGTTTCACCAGACATTTTTGGAGAAAGTGTCCTGCTTTGCCAAAATACAAGCAGGGCTGTTGATGTCTTCTTTTTTCTCTTTCCGCCTTGGTGAGAGGGCTCCGCAAGCTCCCGATCTGCATTGATTCCGACCGTTCATGCGGCTTTGCCTTATTTTCAAGGGGTCGCACATAGACCGACCACCCTTCAGCTCTGGCTCTATCCATTTTCTGATTCTGCAATCTTTGATCGAGTTGAACTGTTAGGTCAATATATTCAGCACACCCCTCCGGGGGATTTACTACTTGGGCTAGAACATCCTTAAGCTCCCCTTGTAATCCACGGTGAAAGAGCATAGTTCTTTTCCCTCTGGGAAATTTCTTTTGACTTTATGACGGTTGAAGGAGGCGATGTAGTTTAACAAATCTTGCTTACCCTGCTGGAGTGACAATAATTTGTTGTCCAGATCCTCACCTTGGGCATGCCGTGCAAATAGTTTCTCCATTTTGTGCTGAAAACCCCCAAAGTCCCGAAACAAGGGGTCATCTTGAGTTACCAATGGTATAGACCAGTCCGCCGCACTTCCTCCCAAATATGAAAGTACAAATGCCACCCTAGATTGATCATTGGGGAAGGCCCCAGGTCTGCACAGGGAATGAAGGTGGCATTGATTCATGAATAGAGCATACTTATTTGGATCCCCAGTGAAGCGTTCGGGCAGAGCTAAGGGAACCGCCCCTGGAAGAACCACCTGTACGGGCGTTGGCATTGACTGTGGTGGCGGAATAGGGTGGGCCAGCCCCGGTAATGGGGCTTGGCCAGCCTGTGCTTGGAGCATCTGCCTTGCTAAATCGTCTGTGCATTCTCGATTCATAATTAGGTCCCTTCTTAAGCATTGGTTTCCTGTCTTGAGGCATGAACTTCAGCCCGTAACTCTCCCAGTAATTGGGCCAACTGGTCAATTTCTGAAGTTTCCATAATGCCCAGGCAGAGATTTGTAGGAGGCTTCACATTCTGTTACGCTCACCTGGTCTCTGTGGTGGCGTTGAGGCAAAGTTGCAGCCCTCCCAGGGATGAAACTCCTCTTGTCTGTTCCTCCCTCTGCATCTGTGTGGGTAACTGCGGTGATGAACAGTGTGATATCTGCGTGAATATAAGGGGGGGTCATATGAGTATGCAGCCTGTGGTCCCTGACCCCTTCTCCAGACCTCTTCTCCCTGGATATGGCTTCCCTGGGGTTGCACTACTCTTGAGGCTCACCTGCTGAATGATGATGATGACCTCTCTGTCCTGCTGCTTCTGGCAGGGGTGCTTGTTGAAGGAACCTGAGTTCCTTCACTGGTCCCTTGTCATGGAAGTCCAGGCCAGCTGCGACTAGTCGACTCCTCTTGTAGGTAAGTGTTTCCCTTGTTTCCACTTGCCCGCTTGTCTTCCGACTGTTGTAATTGTATTTGTAAAATTCGTTCTCTGTCCTTTGTATGTAATGTCTCTTTTCTCTGCTCTCTCCCCTTGAAGGTGGTGTAGCAGTGCCGGCGGTAGCTGCGGTTGAAGAAGCAGAGCCGACGGTATGGAGGAGTGGGGCTGAGATGGTCCGACAGCTGTTAAGTAGCCTTTAAAGAAGCCTTGGGGGGGGGTCGTTGGGTTTTAAATGTGGCGCAACCCTGGGTTGGGTCTTTTTGGGAGTTCTAACCATGTCTTGTCTTCTTTTCTCGTTTCAGGACTCCGGCTTCGTGGGATAGAGAGCGCAGGTGCTGTGGAGTTGATTTGCGATCTGCCAAGAAGATGCAATGTTGCCATGAGATGCGAGCCAGGGTCCAGGTAAGGATGCTGTTGTTGCTGGATCACGAGGCAAGTAAGTGGTCCAGGCCGCGGTGAGTGTCACGTTGCACGGAGGTGCAAAGTAACGTGAAGCGTTTGCTTGAGGGATCGGTGGGTTTATATAGTCTTGTTCCCGGCCACGCCCAGTAACTCTGGCCTGCCTGCTGCAATGCTCTGCCACACCTGATGAGTCAGCACCTGAAGACCAGGCCTAGGGAGCCATGCCCGATGAGTCAGCACATGGGGATGTTCTCTGGAATAAAGGCTTTCAGCACCTGGAAAGTTCTTGTACAATAAAAGCACTCCAGCACTTAAGTAAAATAAAAGCACTCCTGCACTGAAATAAAGTATGCACTGAAGTAAAATAAAAGCACTCCTGCACTGAAATAAAGTGTTCCTGCTCACATCTCTATATGAGCCTGGCACTAAAGGCGCCAGGACTGAGTCCAGCCAGGGCCCCTGTGTTTATGAGTCCCAAAGCGACATAAGTGAGTCAAGTGACCCATTGCCCCATCACTAGATGGTGTGGTTTTTGTGTTATGGGGCCCGTGGCCATGACAATGTGTCAACAAGCCACAGCACGACTAAGTACCTTAGACAACTCTATCTCTAATACAGCTGGTTTGGAGAAAATGTTAACATTGTGTTTAAACTGTAGAGTAATGCTAAAGCGTAACATTGATTTGGAACAAGCTTTAGTTAATGGAGCACTTGCTAGAGTTGTTGACTTCCAGACATACCCACATGACAACAGCATTCAGTTTGTCAATATTCCCTTTGACAAACTTTCAAAAGTTAAATGGATAGAACGTTCAACAGCCCGATTCCTTCTTTTCAAAGACATGTATGTATACAGAGAACAGTTTTCTCTGTTCTAGCATACACAGTCACTATTCATAAAATGCAAGGTCTAACCCTAGATCAAGCATTGATTGACATTGGCAGCACAGTATTTAAAGAAGGCAGGAGTTATGTAGCACTGTCAAGCCTACATACACCTGAAGGATTATTTCTAGTCAATTTTGATGCAAGTAAAGTCACAGCTGACATTCCTTGTATCGTAGAGTAGCACAGATTATGTGCACTCTACACGCCCCATCTCAAATTGTACCCTGTTCCTCAAAACAAACTTTTAAAAAGAAAACTAGACCAAACACAATTTATACATGATCTCCCAACAGTACCACCAAAGAAATTAAAAACAGCTGGTACTCCATCAATTACCACAATCATAGAAGTATGTACTGAAAAGGCAAATGCATACCCAACTGCACAAACAAAGAGAACTACCTCTTCAAGGAAACCAGGTGGACTTTCATCAAATGAGTCAGACACAGAAATGTCTGGTCCATTCAAATTTTCCAATACAACTGTTGTAAATTGCTGTGCAAACGTACCTATCAATATTCTATTGCAATTGCCACCAATTCTTGAAAACATTTACTTAAACGGTACGGACCAGTTGCATTTTCAAATGCTACTCCTTCTCAGAAATGCAACAAACAATCCTGAGAACACTTACAGTGTGTCGGGAATAAAGCAGGAAATGGACTAGTGTGTGTGAATGGTGAGATTCACCACTATGAACACACAAGAAGATTCAGAAGAATTTCTAATCTACTTACTGCAAGTACTAGAAAGCAAAAACATAGCTATAAATGAAATCTTGCAGATTTCATACATTTGGAAACATACATGCACTCTCTGCAGCCATGTGGTGCAGGAACAAGTCCTTAATGAGTGCTCTGTGTATGTATCTATACCTAACTGTCATTCCATTCCATTTCAACAGCTGGTACAATATGCAAACCATGGCATATTATGTACTACTTGCAATTCTGACAATCATTCCACCATACAGATACAATCACATAGCCAATACGTATTGTAATGCTTTTACTATACAATGCAGATGGTACCAAAAACAACTGCAAGCTTACTAACTTCACACACGGACAAGTATCACTTGGCAAGAAAACCTTCACCACAACAGTAGGCATAATCTACCACACAATGGTACCGCAACCAGTGCAGGTTACTATACTGCATACATTAAAAAGAAATATGGATGGTTTTAATGCAATGATACTTCCATTACTATGAAGCAGAGATTACCAGAACATCTTGCAAATGCCTACTTAATATTCTTGAAACCAAAATGTACTCACTGAGCTATTGCCCAATACCCACCATTACATATGAGAAACTGTAAACAGTTAGAATACGCCAACTAGTATCTAACTACAACCATAATACTACAGTATTACTTCCCATAAATCCACTACCAAAAATGAAAGTTCTTCTGAGGAAACCCTTCTACGCTTATTAAGTATAAACAACCAGCATACACCAACTAGTATCTTACTGCACTCACAGTACTACAATATTATGTCCACCGGTCAAACTTCCAAAATAAACCTTCAGCAATCACACTGCTACAAACATACCTTCAACAACTTTCAAACTACCAAAGGTTAGAATACGCCAAAGGTACTAACTACCCCCACAATCTGGCAATGTCACTCTGCAATACCACAGTACTTAGAAAACATCAACAGCAAGCAAATGCATAAAGAAATACTGCTAAACAGAAAAAACAAATAAACAGTTCGAATACTCCAACTGGCATCTAACTGCAACCATAGTACCACCACATCCAAAAGGAAAATCATACACCATTTGAATTCCTCCTACTGCAACAGTTCCTATAACCAGAATGTCACATAGATAAGCACCTTAAACATTAATGTAAGCAGTGCAGACATCACTGGAACAGAGTGTTCCACATAACAAATTAATGCAGAAGGTTTTTTTAAATCCTGCATGGATTTTTTTCCCCACAGACACAATGATTATGTGAACAAACACAGGAACTGTGCACATGGCACAGTACACTTGTTTCAAGCATAGTACTTGTGAAGTACTAATTATGAGGGTCCATAAAGTACACAAATGTCTACAATGCAATGCAATACAACATTACAAAGTACTTTAACATGTGATGTTTTCATTTTTCACAGACAATGAAACAACAATTTCTCCTGCATTTCCACATACCACAATAGTGAAATCTGCTATTGCCGCTGCAACAGTATTCTGCAGTGCATGCAAAAAAGGTGCACAGGGGCCTCAACAGTACATACAGTGAGTATACAATTATTGGTGTCATACTTCTTTGTAATCTGCAAATTGCATTCTAAACACATGTGTATGCAATCCATAATTCACTGTCAAAAAGTTCAGTGCCTATGGCCTCTAACCATGCACCCAAGAGTCTAGGCCCTGGCCACAACCACTGCAGCATAATACAGCCATGCATGCAAACATCTACCAATTTACCATTACCCACACACATAACACAGCCACCTGAGGCCTCATCCACCTCAGTTGACATACTATTACAGTACTTCCAGCCAATGGACACACTCTTGGATGCATGGCCTCTGAACCCAAGACTCTATTAACTGCCCACAACCAATACAGCATAATACAGTAAACTACCCAAGAACCGGCCCAGTGCCCACAACCCAAACAGATAAGGCATCCACCGGAGGCCCTGTCCATTTCTGTACACATAGTACTCCATTACATGCAACTAGTCAGCACACTCTTTCTTTTTTTCTTTTTTTGTAAATGGAAGCTGTTTATTTGTGCGAAGTGTCCAAAAAAGAAACAGATGAGAAGAGGAAACAAGCCATGCCCGAGAACTAGCCTGGGTGTTCATCCTTCTTCAGGAATCTCCAGAAAGAAAGTTTTCATTTCACAACTGGCATGTGACCTGCTGTCCACAGAAATAACGACTTACAACATGTTATCAACCTCTCTACTGGATGCAAGAAGTTACTACAACATGCATAACCAACTGGTGTTCTTAAGGCAGCCCCAAGTCAGTATTAGTGTGATCAGGAATGGTGTAGATGTCTCCTGGATTGCTGTTCTGTTCTGAAATCATGCTTAGCACCTGGATGTCCTAAATTTTAGTCTTCTGTAGCACACTCTTGACTCCAGTAAGCCAACCACCTCAGGCCCTGTCCACTTTTCTACCCATTCATTACAGTACTTCAACCAGTGGGCACACTCTTGAACTCTTTAGTGCATCGCCTACAGCCATGCACCCAAGACTCCAGTACCTGGTCACAATCACCACAGCATGACACAGCCAGGCAAAGCCATGCACCCAACAATTTGTACACTGGCCACAACTCACACACATAAGCCATCCACCTGAGGCCCTGTCCACTTTTCTACACATACCATTACAGTACTTCAAACAGCGGGCACACTCTTGGACTCTTGAGTGCATTGCCTCCCACTGCATACAGTATCATACACCAAAGAATCTCAAGACACTCCAACAAACCACCTGACACAAACCTTGTCCACTTTTGTAAACATACTATTACACTTCTTACAGCCAGTGGACATACTCTTGGGTACATGGCCTCCAGCCATACGCCCAAGAGCCTAGTGGCTGGTCACAATCACCACAACATAATACAGCCATGCACCCAACAATCTATACACTGCCACAACCCACACACATACGCCATCCACCTGAGGCCCTGTTCACTTCCGTACACATAGTATTCTACTATGTACAACCAGTCAGCACACTCTTGGTTCCAATATGTCAGCCGCCTGCATCCCTGTACACTTCTCTACATATACTACTACAGTACTTCAACCAGTGGGCAGACTCTTGCACCCAAGAGTCTAGTAGCTGGCCACAAACACCACAGCATAATACAGCCTATACAAACATCCTCATATCATCTACATTCCACTCCCCTACACTAATTCAACCTGCCTGCAATCACCACATAAGCTGCTCGCCTGTGGACCTACCCACAAACTGCTGCGCTGTCCGTGGACACCACGAACACACCACACTCTTCTTCCACCCAAACAAATACATCATATGACCCATCTTTCACTCCAAAATATATATAAAGGGGTTTACCTGCAACAAAGTCCCTGGTCCTTTAGGTAAAATACATAATACAAAAATAGGGGGTGGACCAGTGGATCAGGGTGAAACAGATAGTTATTTCAAATAATACAAATTTTATTCAATAATTCATTACATCAACATATAACTGTGTGTACTTATTAAAACAATTCTTCAATTTTTAAAGACACAGTCACACGTCTTTCGCATCTCAGGCATCAGTACTCTCAATCCCTCATTCTCTCATTCATACATGGTCTACTATACACTGTGTAGTCATACTCCAGTACTACACCAATGTTTAAAGAAGTTTCTAGCATCTATTTGTAGCCCAGTCCTTAGTTTAAGGTGTCATATATCATCTGGTTATACTTTCCAGACTGTTCATGTGGTCGTCAACATGTGTTTTGGTCAAATTTAACAGAAATTGCTGTCCTTATTTTTCTTAAGACCTTCGTCAGGACGTAGGGCAAAATAGAAATGGCCTGCCCTTCATGGATTGAATAAGTCATTTTCAAATCTAAAAGACATACAGAAAAACCTATCAAGGTCTTGTGTCATCCATAATTCTTCACAAAGGTGACTTTTAATGGAACATGTGCAATTCTTAGTAAGCACATAATCACCAATGTAGAGATGAAGACAGATGTGTTGGATTTAATCCTTTACTGCATTTATAAACTTGTTTGAATAGGCCCTGTGAAAATAACAGAGAACAAAGTCTAACTAATCTTCCCCTAATCAGGTACCTTAAGTGTGTATATTTCAAACAATCTTACAAAAACCCTTTTTATCCAAAAACTTTTTTTAAAACTTTTTTCTAAAAACTTATTTTGAAACTTACAATGTCTAATGGCCTCTGGACGACTATATTTCTATCGCCACCGATAACAGACATGCACCGTCTGGATCTGGATCCTGTGGGAACAGAATGATCAATCTGTATCCACTACATCTTATCCCCATATGATAGTTAAGAAAAACTCTTCAACAAACTTACCCCCTAGTATATTGCATCTGGGTTGATGGTCATTATGATGGATAGCTTCCTTCCATCTTCATGTCATGGATCCCGGACACTTCCTTATACGTGTGAGTGTATATTCTGAACTTTCTATAGAGAGAGGACCAATTTTGATTATACCTCTTAATTCTCAATCACCAGAGTCAGAGATTCCCTTAAACCAACTGTGTTACAATTATTCCATAACAAGTCATTATAGAGAAATGGGTAGGTCTTAGACTACTCCTTTATTTGTGTCGCGGCTATCAGCAGCGTCATCGGTCAATTAGGACAGATCATGACAACCTCCCATTGTCAATATTGCTCCCAGTACATTTTAATTCCTATACCCAGGAACCGACGACTCTTCCTCCGCGAAAGAATTGTGATTGTGTCTTTAAAAATGGAAGAATTGTTTTAATTAGGACATACATTTACATGTTGATGCAATTCATTATTGAATAAAATTTGTATTATTTGAAATAACTGTCTGTGTCATCCTGATACATTGGTCCACCCTCTATTTTCCTATTATCCATCTTTTACTCCCCCACCCTTTCCAGCCCCTCTTCCCGCCACCTGTCATGGGTACCAGGCAGGTAGTTGGGGCAAGCTGGGTGGAGGCTTGGCAGGCCTGGCATAGGCATACAAAAGACCCATAGCAGATACCTCCTTTTAATTCCTTCCTAGTGTTTGTAGGAACTTCCTGGTTACCACTTCCTGTTGCCAAACAGGAAGTGAATGACAATTCATGAGCTCTCTGGTGTTTGGGTGTGGCTGGCTATATAAGCCACACCCAATATTCTTCCAGTGCTTCATGTTGCTTACTGTGAGCTGAATCAGCAACACACTCGCCGAGCTCCGGATCATCCTGCTTCTGCTTACCTGCTCCGGATCATCCTGCTTCTGCTTACCTGCTCCCGATCATCCAGCTTCTGCTTACCTACTCCGTATCTTCTCCTGTGCTTTCTCCAGGCCGCAGCTTTTTCCAGTAAAGAGGGGAATCCTACACCGGCACCTTTAAGCACAAAATAGAACTGCATAGCGAGAGCACTTTAGTAACGCTGCGCATACTCACCAAATCTTCCCACTTCGCTGGAATCCAGGTCCGAAGAGTGAGCGCTCAAGGACCTGCAAAAGAAAGAAGAAACTTTACTCATTGCACTCGCTCCAATAACGCAGAGACATTATTCACTGCGCTCTCTCCAATAACGCGGTGCATACTTACCAAGGCCTCTCTGCATACTTACCAGACCACCGAGTCACCAGTAGTGCTGAACCCAGACTCGAGGTGCTAGCACTCCATAATCCACTCCTGCAAGGAAAAAAAAGGAGAGACATTACCAGGTGCGCTCGAACCTATGGCGCTGCGCATACCTAACAGCGGCTGACTTCTACATGCAGTGCTACTTACCCAAAAATACCTTGGCAAAACAAGGACAATACGGACAATTCCGGACACTTAACATCCACCGTGCAACGTTCACTTTGTGGAAAGGACTTTTTAGCTAGTGAAGAAACTGGCACATTGAACACTCTGCCTCGCTGTGAAGGCATATAACAGCGTGTGCCATCAGAACTCAGCCAACAGACATTGGCATCATCCCTACGAGTGAATAGCGCCCCTGCAAATGCAGGATGGAGTGCAAACCCTACTAAACATAAAGGTAAGCCTTTAGGGGACATCACAGCACACAGTAAAGAGTAGGGAAGGGCCCATGGGAATCAGGTGAATTGAGGTCTGAGTGTATATCTTGTATTTAACAGGTATCCCTCTGGGTGAAACAGGGGAAGTGAGAACTCAGGATCAAGGGAGGCTCATCCATCGCTCCTGCAGAGACACGGGTAAGTGTGAGACCACCAGATGCCCCAAAACATGTTTTTCAGCCCTGTTCACCACTGCGCTATCCGTGAATCTCCGCAGATACAACATGACGGGCGTTTCAGAAAAATATGACGCTCATCATGCTTCCATCCAGCCAATCAGCAGGCACAGTATTTGTCCGTAACCATCACGTGGTCATCCAGGTGAATCAGAGTCCGGTCCGCGGGATGAACAGGGAAATGGAGCAGTGGAGCCAGATGTCACTAATTTTTTTATCCCTACATTTTGCCTGTTTTTAAAATAACTACTGGATGGATTTTCACCAAATTTACAAAAGCATGCTTTTGGGACCAAGCCTCTGCTGCAAATCTTGTGAAAATCAGGCCAGCGGTTTGACCTGTAAGGACCCCCCCCTATAACTTGCCCCCCTTGACGAAACCTCATCAGACTTGCCAAAAAAATTCACAGCGGGTCATATACTTTTTTTTACAAGGTTTGCTGAGGATTCGTCCAGGTGGGGCAAAGTTATATAAGCCTTACAAAAAGTGTTCTTTCTATGAGATGAGCAACTTAACCATAACTACATGGCTGCTTCCGCAGGCCATGTATATATATATATATATATATATTACACAGCCACAGTAGTGGCTGTGTAGTTATGGTTAAGTTGCTGTTTCCATAGGAAGAGCACTTTTTGGGCGGTCTATAACTCTGCTCCCCCTGGACGAATCCTCACCTAACTTTGCAAAAAAGTATATGAGCCACTCTGAATTTTTTTGCAAAGTTTGGTGAGGATTCGTCTTGGGGGAGGGAAGTTATAGGGGGGTCCCAAAACTTATTTTTTTCCCATAAACTGAATGGGGGATAAAATTTGCACACGACTACAGGCCAAACCGCTGGATGGATTTTCACCAAATTTGCAGCAGGGGCAGGGGCAGGGGCTTGGTCCCCGAAGCGTGCCTTTGTAAATTTGGTGACAATCCGTCCAGTAGTTTCCTTTAAAATGATCAAAAAGTATGTATCTAAAAATTTGTGATACCTATGTCCGCACCGCGGTCACACTTCCATGTTCGCTCCGTGGAGAAGATTTCAATTGGCTATTCCGTGGCATGCTGCCCGCGACCATGTTGCGCTTTCACTGATTGGTTGTGCCACAGCGTGAAGTGCGTCATAATCTTTCGATACGGCCGCCATGTTTACTTCGTTTTCTGTTGTACGCGCTCATCGCCGCTAACATACATAAACGAAAAAGACACCAATGCACTTGTTACACTTATGGAACACTGTTTTGAAAGGTGAGCATTAATGAGATGTGGCAGTACAAAGTCAAACATTGATGTATTCTTGTTACCACTGTCGTACGGTACAGTGGGACTTGCTACTCATTGTACGAAATGAACTTACTGCGTCCATGTTAAAATACATAAACAACATTACTGCGGTCAGATTGGCAGCCTACAGTTTAAAATCTAAGCCAGCCACCTGCACTATTTTGTACACACAGCACTTTTGCACGTGTACGGGAGTAATGGTTCTCATGAATAGCTGCTGATATGTTGTTGCAAAATGAGAATGTATTTCCATTCGGAGTGAAGGTCACTTGATTTTCGCTTTTCAATATGAGCTCAGTACGGCCACATATTTGTCAGCACCCATAAGGGTCACTTGTTTTTTAACCTTGAGCTACAGGGAAAAAGTAGAAAGAATGCAGGGAGTAACAGTTAGAAAAACATATCGTTTGATAAGGTTATGCTTCAAAAACGTTTGTGCAGAACATGAAATACCAGTTCCCAAAGAGGCACTCTTCCAAATACACTACTGGCTGACTGTTCTGAACGCAATGGAGGCGGTCCACATCATGTAAGTTTAATTTTTGACGCCTATGTACCGAACTGGCTTTAAATTTTTACTTTCGAATAGAAAAAAAATATTAATATGAATTACAAGGTTTCTGTGCACTTTAATTTTTTTTTCCCCATATGGATATTGCATATTGTCACCATCCATAGGGTCCCACTACATTTCCTCCTATTGCAACAATTTTTACTGAAAATGTTATTTATTACAACTTTGTTTTGTTCAAAGGTTGCGTATTTATACATGTTTTATTTCCCTTTTCCCCCTCAGCTACTTCCTTCCCTATTGTGATTGTCACGGATTGCAGCTGGCGAGTGACGGCTTTTTTAACCGTCAAATGCAACTGTTCGTTTTCGGTTGTCTGAGTGTCATAATTCAGTGGGATGACCGTGTCGGACCTCTATGCCCTTACGCTGCTGTCGCCATAAGGAGTAGCATTCCATCCTTTCTGGTGGTGTAGATCACAGCCATTGACGTCGTCTTGCAAATCAATGTGCGATGAAAATCACTACTGTGCCGGCAACGCTTACTTTCTGTGTGGTAAAACAACAACGTGGTCATTACCATTAACATTTTCATTGTCGACCAAAGAGACAAACTTACTACTTTTATGGAAATGTGAATAGGGCGATCATTTCGCACAGTTTATTGTGAAACAAACCTACTTTACTAATTCCATAGGGCGATGATTTAGCTCAGTTTATTGTGAAATAAAACTACTTTACTAATTCTTAAATGTTAGTGTCTTTTTTACAAATTTACTCTCCTATTTCAAAATGTGTACTAAGTTGCTAATAATGCATCACTTACTACATATTTATAGTAATACACACAAAACATAAATAGACTACAATGCATACAAAGATGGGGCTTATGTATTGAGAGTAAAGTAAGCATACAAGAAGAAGTATCATTAGCAACTGAGTTTAATCTACATGATTGGATTCATGCACAAAAATGATTGCTGTGTTTCAGGCCTGCTTCTTCCGCTATGTATGTACATCAAATTATGCGATTTAATTCAAAGGAAAGTAGTGTAAGAACATGTGAGAATAGCAACATTTATAAATGTAATACCTTTTGAAAGTTAAGTTTCTGACTGTCAGTAAATAAACCCACCTGGCCTATATATGGCAGTGAACAAAAACTAAGGGCCTACACATGTGATGTCATCAGTGATGTTATCAATGACATTTGTGATGTCATCTTTGATGTCCTGGGTGTTAGTGTTAGCAATGCACAGTGGTGCTGGCAGTTATGGTTGCTTAGCCTACCATAACTGTCGAATTTCAGGGGTTTTGTCGATTTTACTTTGAACCATAATGTCACGTTTATAAACTTTTTTTAGTGAATTTCACAGGTTTTTAATAGTGCAACTTAACCATAATGTCCCCTTAACAACGTTTTTTTGTAGTGAATATATATATATATATATATATATATATATATATATATATATATATATATATATATATATATCGAAGGGAAAGAAAACAAAAAAGAAAAGCTGTTCACAGCTTTTTAGGCGGCACTCTTCTCCCAAATAAAAATGCACCAGATGCAAAGAAGGATCTCCATCATACGTCCTTTATTTTGCCTTGAAAAACACGGTGGACAAGCAGTTTCAGGAGAGAACAAACAATTACGCGTTTCACCCTTCCGGGCTTCGTCGGATTGTAAACATAGAAAACAGGTATCTCCTTTTAACATTTTTCTGATGTTGTAGTCCCTCTTCACTTTCATGTGAAGAAATGCATAGCATTGGACCTGGTTACCATGGGTGCCATGTTGAAAATGTTTCTTTGTAATGTATATTGGCAGTTTTATCATGCATCTTGTGTTGACATCATTTCAGTTGTTTGTACATTTCATTCGAAAAAAATGTCTTTTCTTTTAGATACATAAGCTGTACATGGCTGTAATTTATAATTGAATTCCAAATCATATGATTGAGTTGTTTTAAATTGACTTGACTTTAACCTTAAAGTGCGTGGTGCTGGAAATGCATAGTGCCAGGGAATAAGAGCCATGATATAATTTTGCATATACTTACACATTGATGTCATAATCATAAAGTGCATAAGACCTTAAAGTGCACTGTGCTTTAAGTGCATAGTTCTCGAAATAAAATTGCTCTATTAGGAAACCATAAAATGTGTACTATTTGATCATAACCTTAAAGTGCATGGTGCCTAAAGTGCACAGTGATAGAGGTTTGGAGCAATATTATAATATTTTTGCACATACTCTACACAGTTGTCATAGCTAAAAGGTGCATGATGTATTGTGGCCTTAAAGTGCATTGTGCTTAAAGTGCACGATGCTGGAAATTGAAAGCAATTTTATAGTTTTGCATATATTTGACGCCATTATTATTTGCTCTCCATCATTGATATATGGATATATAGTGCAAAAATTAATATGGTCTTAAGTTAGATGAACTGTCATGTAACTGTTTTTATACAAAAAAGGAAAGATTAATGATAGTAAATATTATTTTCCATGATCGCCTCAATAAAGTGCATAGTGCTTGCATTTTATATGGCATACAATTAATACGTGATTATCATTCATAATTTCTTATGATGGACAGTAATGACAAAATTTCATACTTTAATTAAATTACCTCTTAGCACTTTAAAATAAATATCCTTAGTATTGGATCAGTCCCATTATATGACTATTCACCTTTAGGTATAATATCCTATAATGGTGTACTCTTTCATTGATTGTATTTTGTTCATCATGTTTCCAGGATCTACATTAATTGAAATGCATAGATGTTTAAAACGTGGACTAGTAAATGTTAAAAATGGAGATCTGTAATTTAACACACATATCACAATATATTTACGGAAGCTTCTTAGAAAATTGTTAAAACCATTTGTTTTACAACAATATATACAAACATTGATACTTGTTTAAAACCAAATCTTATGTCCAAGAAAGGGTATTATGAATACATATTGGCACTGTATAGAAAAGTATTAACTCAAACATAAATCATTCCGAGGAAGTTCTATTCCCCCACAAAGGTGTAAAGTTCTTCATCTTTGTTGTGACCTCCCGGGTTTTTAGTATGGTAATCCACAATGTATTTACATTCTGTTTGTCGCAATTTTCTTTCCCGATTGCCCCCTCTTGGGTGTGGGGATATTTTATCTATTCCAAAATATTTTAAAGATGATATATCACCATTGTGCTTTTCTTCAAAATGTTTTGCGAGAGGATAAGACGGATCTTTATTTTTGATGGCCCGAAGGTGTTGCAACACACGTAGTTTCACTTCCAACTTTGTGCTTCCGATGTACCAGAGGTTACAGTCGCATGTAATTGCATACACTACGTAAGACGTAGAACAGGTAATGTGTTTAGTTATCATAATCTTTCTCTTTGTCCGCGGGTGTATGTAATGTTTGAGAGAAATCCCATATTTGCAAGCTTTGCATTTAGTGCATTTGTAAAAACCATTTTGGTTGCTTGCTAGCCACTGAGTTGTAGATTGAACAGGAGTAATATAAAGACTTGGCGACAGTTCTGTTTGTAATGATTTGGCCTTCCTGAATGTTACACTTGCATTTGGCTGGATGTGCTCTTTAATATCCAAATCTTTCTTTAGTATTGACCAATGTTTACCTATAATTTTTTGGATTTCTCTGGCCCCATTGTTGTAAGTTGTAATAAATCTTATATTGTCAGTTTTTGTATCCTGTGGTTTCAATTGGCTTTTTTCTTTGTTTTTTCTTAGGATAGCCCCTCTGGTTAGTTTAGCACATTGATTAAATGCGCTATTGATTGTTGACTTCTTATAGCCTCTTGCTACAAAGTTAGCCGCTGTTCTGATTGCATTTTCTTCAAATGTTTCACTCTCGCTACAATTTCTTTTCATACGTAGAAATTCACCATATGGTATGCTGTTTTTAAGGCATCTCGGGTGTGCGCTATCTGCATGGAGTAATGAATTAGTACTAGTTGGTTTTCGGTATGTTTCCGTAGTAATCACTCCATCTTTGATCTTGACTTTGATATCCAAAAATACCACTTCTGTTGGATCATGATGTTCGGTGAATTTGAGACTGCCATTCTGCGCATTTAGGGTATTGAAGAAACTCATCCATTCCAATTCACTGCCCTCCCATATTATAAACAGATCGTCGATGTAGCGACGCCATAAAGCTACCTTGTTGGTATATCGATGCATTGTTTCATCAGCCAGCAGATTTGTCTCCCAGTTGCCCATAAACAAATTTGCGTATGTTGGTGCAACTGTAGTACCCATAGCTGTACCACACAATTGCTTGTAATGTAATCTATCAAACATGAAGGCATTATGAGTAAGACAGTAAAGGAGCATGTCCAGTAACATCTGTGAATGATCTCTGAAACTAAGAGATCTGGTGGATAGATATCTTCTGACAGCTTCCATGCCTTCTTGATGTTCAATACATGTGTACAATGACACGACATCTAAGGTTATGAGTAAATATCCTGGTTTCCATGGTATTTGGTCAATCTGCTGGAGGAAATCAGACGTATCTTTGATGTAGGAGGGCAGAGTTTGAACGAATGGAAAAAGAAAATGATCCAGGTATTTGGATGTATTTTCAAGTAGGGAGTCAATTGATGCGACTATCGGTCTACCCGGCGGTTTTCTCATGCTTTTGTGGATCTTAGGAATGAAATGTATGATTGGTAAGATGGGAAAATCTTTTGATAAGAATGCCATTTCTTGTTGTGTTAGTAGACCCATTGCTTGCCAATTGGACAGTTTCAAATCATATTCTGTTTTGTACATTTTATATGGATTCGCAGGTAACTTTTCATAGTTGTTGATTTGATTAAGTTGACGCATGGCCTCCCGTTTATAATCACTTGAATTTAAAATTACAATGTTTCCTCCCTTGTCTGAGGGACGAATGACAATTGATTTGTCTTGTTTCAAGTTGTTTATTGCTGTCCGTTCGTCTGAGGTCACATTGTGATTCAGTTTTAGATTGACGGAGGCCAGTTTCTTTAAATCGTCTATGATAAAGTCTTCAAAGAGGTCTATATATGTCATATTGTTATTTGGAGGAATAAATTTTGATTTTTTCTTTAAAAGACTTGGTGCCGGTATATTAGTGGATAGATCCTCCGGTACATTGGTGTTCCATTCAGGTTCATGTGATGCTAATTTTACTGCCAACTCGTTTTCTTCTTGTAATGAGGTTAAAGTGCACAGAGTAGGTATATCTCTGATCGTTAGTTCAGATGGTACTTCTAGTTCCATATTACTTGACCTTTCATTGTAGTTTGTGTTGGCAAAAAATTTGGCCAATCTGATTTTTCTGATAAACAGATGCACGTCCACTCTACATTGGGCATAGTCAAAGTTTGATATTGGACAAAATGATAGCCCCTTTGACAAGATGTTGTTTTCTACATCAGTTAGTGTCTTCTCTGATAAATTGACAACTTGTGGGTTTTGAGTTGACATAATTATATATATATATATATAAACCAACAAAAAACATTGTTAAAGGGACATTATGGTTAAGTTGCACTAGTCAAAACCTTTGAATTTCAATGGAAAAACATTGTTACAGGGACGTTATGGTTACAGGTAAAACCGCAAAACCCCAAAAATGTGAGTTATGGAAAGATAAGCAACCATAACTCGCACTACCACTGTGCGCTGCAAGGACCCATGACATCAAAGATGCCATCACAATCATCATTGATGAGATGACTGGTGGCACCAAAGCCACCACGAATGTGTCTTACCAACCTAAATGCAGTTCCCAAAGGTCAGGGTGTGCAGAGCTGTGGTTCATTGTACACTGCACTATTGCCACAGACTCTTTTTTTAATTCTGCCAGCTTCTACTTTCTGCCCTCAGCAACTCATCCATGCGAGGACAGCGTGCCTTGTCCTTGGTCTGAATGCCAGGGATCGTATCTCTACTGGACTAAAATGTCTGCATTAGCTCCCAGTGGCTGTGAAGAATAAAATAAAAACCCTGGGCATTATGCACAAGGCCTTCTGATCCCTGGGACCTCAATATCTTCCCCTCTCACTTCCTAAATATCTGCTTGCTCGAGCTCTTCCCTCATCCGCCTCCTACTCCCTCAGGGTCAGTTGCTTCTGCATGCAAGCAGTCAGAGGTAGATGTGTTTCTTCTGCTGGGGCCTCACCCTGGAACAGGCTCTCTGCCTCCCTGGAACTTGCATAGAACCATCTTATGGTCCGGAAGCACATCAAAACCTTTCCATGTGCTTCTTCTTTTTCCCCCTCCTCTCCCTTGCTCACTTCCTGCCTAAAACTGATTGTGGACTGGTTTCCTACCCACCCTCTAATCTGTGCCCCAGGCCACCTCCCTCCCTGCACTGGATTTCTGCCAACCCCCACACTTGGGGACTGTTTTCTGTTACCCTAACAGTCCAACCCCCACTTGATGTCTACACTTATCCTTGCACTTGGCAGCACTGGCCGTAGTGGCACTTATTGCTATTTTTTGTTGTTCCCATGTACTCCCCTTTGCCCTCCCCCTTCCCATTCACTTGTGCACTCTCAGTGTCACCTGGCCTAGTGGGGTCAATGTCTCTGTGTGGCCTGTGTTCCATCTCCCTTTCCAGGTCATGCCTTCACACACTTGTGTGTAGGCGCTGTACAAATGCCACAGCATACCATATCACAGCATATCATATGATACACACACTGCATTCATAACAACAGGCAAGATGCCTGCCACGTACCTTGTAGACTTTGCAGAATGGTCTTTCCACTGTAATCCATGTACTCCAAATGTTGGAAAAGTGCTCCCACAAAAGCAGCATGGAATGTATGTTAGAAACGTTAAGCAAGTGTGTGCAGTGCATGCATACAAACAGGATGCCTGCCATTTCCCTTGCACACTTTCACAATAGCCTCCTAAATTTTCAGTACAAACAGACCTTCTGCCACTTTGTGCACACACCACAACCAGCAACCACATTGCACAATGCCTTAGACTCCAAAGTGCCAATGCCATAGCTGCCATCCTGAAAAGAGCTGGATGTGGCACGTCTAATGCTCAAAGTACTGTGGGATCAACGAAGTTAGCGTGCTAGGAGCAGGAGGGGGAGGGATTGAGGGGGGAATGTAAAACAGGGTAGGGGATTGTGTCTTTAGTACTGTCTCTGAAAAGACTTCATTGTTTTGGGAGGGGTTTGTAATGTTTTTGTTATGTACGTGCATGCATGCATTTTTTGTTTGTTTTCTCTATTTCGCTGACTGTTTGCTTTTCCTCCTGACATTTCTATCGACTGAAGGTCAACGCTTCTCTTACATTTCTACAGGATTCTCTGTAACGCTTCATGCAGAGTGGCAAACAAAACATCATTGCCAATGGAGGTAAAAAAATATGCCATTTCCTTGAAGCCACTGCAAATCTTGCTGGTTAATACTGCTTTCATAGGCTGAGCAGAACACCCCAGCACTGCACATAAAGTCGCGCATGCTTCTGTTTATGCAACACCTCCCGGCCTCTGGCTGTGGACAAATTACACAGGCATGGTCCCATGCCCCTCTTAGTGTTATCGATGATAAAATCACCTTGGCAGTGGGAAACATCTGCATCACGGCTGTCATCAACTTTTTGAGCACGACATGTACCCCAAATATAGTGCTCCAAAATGCAGGACCACCACATCAACAGTACCGACAGAGGCCACACATGTGCAAAGGAGATCCATGCACCCGAAACCCCACTCATAGACTGTGCCCCACTCCTTCCACTGAAAGTTAGCAGCAAAGCCTCTTTCGACTGCATACATGTGCAGATTTTTCACAAAGATATCACCTACGATTAGCACTCTGCGTCTCGCCATCTCTGCCACGTCACTGCATAGAGTTTTGGGTGAAAATGTTACCACCCCTTCCTGTGAACCACACCCTCCACACCTAATTGGATAATCCCCACAGTTCCATTTGCAAGGCCACTATGCTCAGAAGGGCAGAATGTACCTCATGCTTCTTCCCGGCTACATCGAGGGCCACACCCCAGAAAAGCAGATACAGCCCTTCTTCCGTTTCAACTATTTCATTTGCAATACTCCCTCATTAGGTAGTATGAAATAGGCACACAAGCATGTAGCAATCACATGCAAGACCACTGAATTGAACACTATAATTTCTGTACAGCACTCCGGACGTCCCGTTACACACTCAAAGTACATGTGTACTTAGTGATGCGGACTAGTTCTTCTCATGGCGCAATGTGTTAAGACACTTCTTCAAGCAAGTGTCCTGTACAGGACAACCCATAGCAAACGGAAATATTAAGAAATTGGTGCCTAATGTACGTGTTCACTGACCTACACCATGTGCTAGTGAACGCATATTACCTCCCTTTGCTTTCTCCACCAAGTGTAAAATGTTCTCGCCAACCACTCTTCAAAGGTCCCCATCAGTTAACCCTTTATGGTGGCTTTATGTGGTGCTGGGTGTGCCCAAGGCCTACTCTCTTGGGTGCATGGCCAACGGCTTACAGCCTTTGGCCATGTACCCAAAAGTGTACACCTTGCACAGACCCCGCCCAACATATTGGTGCCAGGAATGGGAACATTTGCCGCGTGCCACAATCCACAAATGTACCATGCGATGGGTGGTATGAAGGGCAACCCATACCAAAGGCAAATGGTGACATGTTGCTCCCTACTGTGCAATACGTGCAATAATGTACACCATATAGTACTGTATGCATATCAGTTTACTTGTGCTCTTCTACCACATTTACAATTTCCTGCCCCGCCATTCTTTAAATGTCACCTCCATTGGAGATGGGCATACTTTAAAATGCATGCCTGCATTATGGTGCCGTGGCTACGGTGCAGGTGTAGGCTCTTCGGTGCCTGGCTTACGGCCCTTCACCATGCACCTATCAGTGTAGTTCTTGCCCACACCCAGCAGAACATAGCAGAGTCATGCAGGTGAACAAGTGGCCAGGTACATACCGTGAAACCCTACCACTTCTAACCACCCAGTACTTCACCACTGCACCCAGTGGACACACTACATGACAAGTAACTCCATGAAGTCCAGGCATGCAGTAAACAATATACAATGTGCTACCAATCCCCACAACCATGGAACCAACATTGTATACATTGCTGTGCCATCAGTGACCATGGAAACAGGTCGCCTCACCAGCTACAGTGCTGTAAAGCAGACTGCCTGCAGTCCCCACACAAGGTAGTCGCCTGTGGAGGCAGCCACAAATTGGCACAATACGCACGGATACTGCAGACACACAACCATCTACTTTCACCTACTGACGTATATCACATGAACCACTTCTCATTCCCCCACCCTCTCCTTCCCTTCTTCCCACGACAACATGTCATAAAGTATGTTTGTCAGTCCCTTTCGGTGCCGCACTGTCCTCCGATACACCATGGCGGCGTTTCCCAAAATCTTTGACGCACAGCGCGCTTTCCTCCAGCCAATCACCGGCTGCGTCCAATGTTCGCCGGCATCATGGCATACCGCAGGCTAATGAGACTTTGGTCCATGGAGCGAACAGGGAAATGGGTCCGCAGAGTGGACCCAGATAACACTAATTTTTTGGGACATACATTTCCCGTTATTTGCAGCAAAAGTACTGGTCTGATTTCCACCAAACACACAAAAGCATACTTTCTGACCCAAGCCCCCGCTCCTACCGCAAATTTGGTGAAAATCAGTCCAGCCGTTCGGCCTGTAGCCATGCGCAAAGTGTTTCCCCACTCAGTTTATGGAGAAAAGAAATGGGGTCCCCCCTATAACTTTGCCCACCCTGCACAAAAACTCACCCAACTTGGCGAGAAAATTCAGAGCTGGCCATACACTTTTTTTGAAAAGTTTGGATACGATTCCTCCAGGGGGAGAGAAGTTATAAGCGACTGAAAAAGTGATCTTCCTATGGGTTTAGTAACTTAACCATAACAACACGGCTGCTACATTCCATAGGGCATTGTTTGCCTTAGCGACAATAACGTGCAAAACTTCAGTATTCTGCCAAACAAACCCACATTAATCATGTGTTTTTCCTTGGGCACCCTATCAAAGGATAATTGGCCTCCAGTCTTCCTTTCGCAGCTCTGACAGGTGTTCTCCTTCCAATCTAAAAGCAATGAAATACCTGGACTCTTGTCACCCATTTATAAATGTGTCCTAAACTGTAACCTGACCCCCACAAAAAAGTATAGCTGCCATCTGCCTCCTCCCACGCTTGACTCAATTTATTAATTTATTTTTCCTCTCTCATGTTACGGCTTTGCTTCCTTCCAGAGCGGGGGCTTTGGGTTTTACAGAGTCAGTGACCTGGGGTTTCCATGTTGTCAGGAGTCTTTTCTGCAATTTGCCTGGCAGCTATGCCAGAGCCACATGTCTGTTAGACTGACAGGCTTATGGCTCTTGCTTTGACAGGGATCTGCTTTATACCTAGTTGAGTGCCTGTTATTGTGTCATTCCCACAGCACAGAACAGAAACGATGGCACTGGACGCTGGCCCCACTCTTCCCAAGGAGACCCACTGGCTGGCTATGAAATGATGTTCTACCATGCTTTGACATCACCCTAAAGCAGTGGTCTTCAAACTTTTTTGGCCTTGGCACCCCTGAGCAAATTTTGGGCAGGCCAGGCCTCTCCGAAAATGCCAAATGGACATTATGTACAAATGGCTATGACTGTTATGCGCCATCACCGCACCCTACTCCCAGTATAGTCCCTGGGCTCCCCCACCTGCTCCCATCAGAGTTGGTGGGCTCACTCATCCCATTCCTACCCAGTCGCTGGGCTCTCCCCACTCCATCACAGACCCTGGGCTCTCCCCACCCTACTCCCACCACTATCCCATGGCTCCGGCCCACCCTGCTCCCACCACAGTCCCTGGCCTCCCCCCACCCCGTTCCCAACACAGTCCAAGAACCAGTGGCTGTTGAATTTTTTGAGTGAAGGGGCATAGATATTTCCCCCAAAAATGCCATAGCGACTGGGCGAAGCGAGTGAGCCCGAACTAATCACGGGAGGTTCGGGGAGTTTTCCCCCGTGAATTTCTTTAAAATAATGAGTTAAAATGTTGCATTGTGGAGCCCACTAGGGGGCGCAGGCAAGATGGCTGCCTAAGCTGTATGCTCCATCCCCAGCCCCAGGAAGATGTAGAGAGGGGGTCCCTTTATGTTCCAGAAGGGAATAATTCGCTGGCGGAACCCAAAGTCCATAAGGGGGCAGAGTCTCAAGACACAACGGTGCTGCCTGACCCTGTTACAGCCATATGCACCTCGGAGGCACCCCTCCCACTTCACCACGTGGATCATGACAGCGGAGAACGAGGAGTCCCGTTCCTGATCTGACTGGGATACCGCTGCAGGGTGCTGCTTGACCAATGCATGGACTCATCGGGTAATGGCACGCCCCCGCAGCGGACATCCACACGCATCCGAAGAGGACAACTGGGTCCAGCTAGGTAGCTGTGGTGCTCTGTGCAGTTCCCCCCCACGCCGGCTGTGCAGAGCAGTGCAGAGGGAGGAGATGCGCCGGATAGAGCCAGGGTAAAGAGAGGAGGCGCGGAGGGATGCTGAGCTGCCACCTCCCAGGCAGTAGAGAAGCTCCCGTGCCAGTCCATCAGCAACTGCACAACGTGGTCTTGGAAGGAGCCGTGGACCTACGGGACCTCCGGCAGATAGGGAAACGGCAAGGGGCCTGAAGTCATTGCCTTTCCGGCAGGCGGAAGGCGTCACCATCCACACCCCACACAGACCCCACGACACGAGCAGCAGGACCCCCGGTCCGAGCCAGGTTCTCCCAGTTGTTGATGCTGACATCATTGAGAATGATGATGCGCTGTTTAGATGATTTAGCTTGTTGTTGTGTGCGGGATGGGCCGGGGAGTTATTTGACGTTGCCCCAAGTGGGGGATGTGGGGCCTGGAAGGGAAAGGTTTGGGGACC
Source organism: Ambystoma mexicanum (assembly GCF_040938575.1). Lineage (NCBI taxonomy): Eukaryota > Metazoa > Chordata > Amphibia > Caudata > Ambystomatidae > Ambystoma > Ambystoma mexicanum. The sequence continues at coordinate 338,171,809 of NC_090922.1, forward strand.
CCTATTCATGGCCACGGAGACACACTGAACGTAACGGTTCGATTTAGAGGAGGGGGAACAGGATCCCCTCTAGATAAAGAGCCCGGGACAGGGGACAAGCCCCTGATGGTTCGTCAACTGGTCCCAGCAAGTCTGGGAGATGGAGACGGATGCCTCAAAAGGGAGGGGGGGGGGTCGATGGGGTGGGAGCAGAGGGTAAGGGAAAAGGAAGGTGAAGGGGTGGGGGGATTGGAGGGGGAGTGGGCGCGACATACAAGGGAAGGGGAAGATGGATCAAGCCATGGACCCTCAGGTTACCGATGTTCCTGTGCCAAGGGAGACACATGGACATTTTTGAGGACAGGGGTAGCAACGATAATGGTTGAAGGATGGGTGGGTACGCTGATCGTTTAGGGCACGGTAGCACAACATACGGCCCGCGGGCCAAGTGCGGCCCGGCATGTTATTTTTTGCGGCCCGCTGCAATTAAGGACTTTTCTAATGGAGAGCAGCCCGCAATTAGCAACGGCCGCCCTCCATTAGGAAAGTCTTTGTTTGACTTGCCTTTCTCATTTGAACTCAGCAGGGCTGCCAGAATGCATGTTCTGCTCCCTGGAGCTAGGCATTCAAGTTGGCTATAGATTGCCCAGGACAGTTGGCTGCTGCCATAAACATGTAAATACCCAATAAAGTAGTTTGGGGCGCCCATATGTGCCTGGGGTGATGGCTGCTTTCCTGCCTATAAAGCGCTTTGAGACTCAGAGTCAAAGTCACATCCCTTTGTGTGCTGAGAAAGATGCATGCAGAATGGGCGGTCCATGCAGCGCCTGCTACGGTGTCTACATGTGGTGTGCACATCACTTGGCCTCAAGGATACATAGCTAACAGTGGGACGGCTCCAGTAATGAATAAATATTCCCCTGCAATAGACATATACCCCCAGCTCTGGTGTATTCCACACGATCCGCGCACACACCTAAAAGCATTGTGCTTTCATTTAAAACGGAATGCACATATATATATATAACTGGGATATCTACCCGATAGCGGACAGCTAGCATTATCCACGCATGTTTTCTGCATAACAGACAAACCTGCTGAGCAATAGTCAGTGAATGGCACCGACAGCGGATATATGTACAAAAAGTAAACAATGCCAGAGGTCGAAGTGGACGGGAACGGTGATCCCAAACTTTTTTATTTTTAACTTTCACTGTTCCTATACTTTTATTTTAAAAATAAACCTTTCTGGAATGGTTTGGTTTAAAAATAAAAGTGTAGGAAGAAGTTGAAGCTCGCACTTCAGTGCACTGCACTGCACATTCCCATAAATAGCAGGTGTGTTTGGGTGGGGGTTTGGTTTGTGTGTGGGAGGGGGCGCAGGGATGGGGTTTGTACAGTGCAGACCATCAGGGAACATAGTTCCACTACTTCTTTTCATACACTTCGACCACTGAACAATGTAGGTTACACAGTGCAGAGATATTTTGATGATAATGCCATTTAGCCGACTCCCAAAGGAACAGCCATCTCTGCTTTTCTGATCTGCGTCCTTGAATTGTTTTTGCCCAAATCCCCTCACCTCTCTTGTGTGTGCACAAATGGACGAGTACATGATTTGCATGACCTGTTTTATAGCAGACCCCTCATAATCGGGCTGCGACCATGGCAATCTAAGCATCCTCCTCAGTAAGAACACTAACTACCAAAGGAATGGAGATGATATTTGTTGTGGGGGTGAGGAGGCATGGGGATGGTGTTTTGCTTGTGGGTGCATAGTGTTTGGTTGGCAATGGTGGCCAGGGGGCATAGCGTGGGGGTGGGGCCATAGGGCATAATATTTGGTTTTGCGGGGTGGTGGTCATGGGGCATATTGTTTGTTTGGGGGGGTGGCCATGGGGCATAGTGTTTGGTTGGGGATGATGGCCATGGGGCATAGTGTGGAGGTGGGGCCATGGGGCATAGTGTTTGGTTGGGGATGATGGCCATGGGGCATAGTGTGGAGGTGGGGCCATGGGGCATAGTATTTGGTTGGGGATGGTGGCCGTGGGGCATAGTGTAGGGGTGGGGCCACGGGACATAGTATTTGGTTGAGGGGTGGTGGCCATGGGGCATAGTGTTTGGTTTGAGATGTGACCATGTGGCATAGTGTGAGGGTGGGGCCATGGGGCATAGTATTTGGTTGCAGGCTGGTGGCCATGGGGAATAGTGTTTGGTTGCAGGCTGGTGGCCATGGGGCATAGTGTTTGGTTGGGGTGGTGGGCATGGGTCATAGTGTTTGGTTGGGGGTGAGGGAGAGGGGGCATAGTGTTGCACTCCCAAAGCGAAAACATGCATAGTTAAGAGATGTACCTCCTTTGCCTTTTTGGGAATCTGAGTCAACGAAGTCCATACTCCCAACTCAAACAGCAAAGTATAGCAGTAAAAAATAATGGAATGTCCAGCAAGGGTCATTAAAATATATATACATTAATTAAACAGACCATATGCAATAGCTAAACAGAAAAAATGACAGAAAACCACTCCTGTTGAAAGAACACCTAATATGCAAATCAGTAAGATGAAGCACTCTCGGTGTTGAGACAAAGGGTGAAAAGGGCCAAAAATGTGTACTGCTAAATTTAATTTTGAAATACACATAAAGACCGGAACACCTCAAAAATGTATTCTTTTTCCATGTGTTTAATAAAAATTGGGGGTTGAAAAACCCTCCTGCCACGCCCTCATCCTGCCTACCGCCCCTCCCACGTTTACTCTTCGGCCCACTATAGGCAGCATGTAAGGCACATTCGGCCCTTTAGCAAAATCAGTTGTGCACCCCTGGTTTTGGGCCTTCATTCGCAAAACAAACGGTCCCTTACAAGCAGCATGTTCCTTAAACAGAAATTGGTGGTCCTTTTCCTACAAGAAACACATTATAGGCGGGGTGCTGAATCGACAATCAGGGAGAAGGAAATTGGGAGGAACTTTTGGGCCTCCATAAATCCTCTTAAAAGGAAGGGGTGGGCATACTTCTGGGTAAATCAGTGCACCTCAGAGAGGTTGAGACAAAGAGGGGTTTTGGAGGGAAGTTCCTGGGGATTAAGGGAACATCCGAGGGTACGCGGATCAACCTGACCACCCTCTATGCCCCCAATGTGGATCAGATAAAGTTTCTGCGCAGAGTGTTCAGGTTGATGGATGAGTGGGCAAAAGGTGCCATGGTCCTGGGAGGGGACTTTAACCTTATAGCGGACCCTCAACTGAATTGGTGGTCGGCAAAGGGGACAGGGTGAAAGAGCCTACGAAGAATAACCTGGCCATAAGGGAGCTCCTGCAGGAATATTACTGGGTTGATGTGTGACGTAAGTCGTGGCAGTGCTCGGGAGGTTACACTTTCTCCCCCCCCACACCAGACATACATAAGAATCAACCTCTTGTTGATATCAGAGAGGGATGGGGGGAGGTAGGGGTGCCGAGTGTGGAGGCCATTACCTGGTCGGACCATGAGCTACTGATGGTGGATTGGCTGATGCCACAGGCCACGAGGAATTATAGATGGTGCTGTAATGATACCCTAATGAGGGACCCAGTGTTTAAAGAATTCCTGAGGAAAAAAATGTTGGCCTAGTTCGAGACTAACAACAATGGGGAAACTGAGATGACGGTGGTATGGGAAGCAGCAAAGGCTACCTTTCAGGGCCACCTAATTGCTGAGGGGTCACGGAGGAAGCAGGCAAGGGCACTAATTGAGAGGAGGCTTCATGAGGAATTGAGGGCTATGAGGGCAGGGCTCACCCGCAAGGATAAGAATCGAGAGGCCCTCCTGGAGGAAATGCGGGACAAGAGGCAGGCTCTATATACAATCCTTATTGGAGAAAAATTAAAAAGATGAGATATATACGGCAGAGATATTATGAAAGGGGGGACAAGGTAGACACCCTCTTAGCAGATAGAACAAGAGGCAGTAGGATGGAAAGGAGGGTGGGAGGCATCCGGGACAAAGGGGGGATGATGTGCATGGAGGGGTTGAGTATAGCGGAATGCTTTCCCAACTTCTATAAGGAACTGTACACCAAACAGGAGGGCGAGTCGATAGAAGATATCCACAGTTGCCTGGAGGGGCATCCTCTTCCTAAACTCACAGAATCGGAACGACAGGCCGTGGAAGGGGTGATATCAGAAGAAGAGGTGAAGGGAGTGATTAAAAGGCTGAGGACAGGAAAGGCTCCGGGGGGATGGCTATACGGCCGACTTCTTTAAACAATACCAACCCGTCCTGGTGAAACCAATGGCCATACTGTTTAACCAGATCAGGGGGCAAGATACAATACCACCAACATTCCTCCAGGCGCTGATTGCCGTGATACCCACACCAGGGAAGGATCCAATGGAATGTGGCTCATATAGACCCATCTCCCTCCTAAATGTTGATGAAAAGATTTTTGCCAGACTCCTGGCAACGCGTCTGGAAAGAGATCTCCCCCGGCTGGTCCATCCGGACCAAGCAGGATTCATGTTGAACAGACAGGGAGCAGACAGCATGAAAAAGACCATCCATGTCCTAAATTTGAGGGAGTTGTGGGAGAAGGAGGCTCTTCAGTTATCTTTGGATCCCGAAAAAGCCTTTGACAGGGTGAGTTGGGCTTTCATGGTAGAAGTCTTTGTGGCTCTGGGGATGGGCCCAAGATGGTTGGGTTGGATGTCGGCCCTCTCATCCAATCCCTCAGCAAGGGTAGTGGTGAATGGCAACAAATCAGGGTTGTTTCCACTGGGGAGGGGCACGAGACAGGGATGCCCCCTCTCACCACTCATATATGCGCTGGTGATGGAACCATGGGCGGTAGCTATCTGAAAGGAGGAGGGGATCAGTGGGGTGAAGGTGGGGGACATGCACTGCAAGATCAGCCTATTTGCAGACGATGTGTTACTTTATGTGACCAACCCATCCCAGTCGGTGCCATGTGTGGTGCGTGGTTTGGAACCGTATGGAAACCTGTCGGGATATAAGGTTCATTTGGGAAAATCAGCGGTGTTCACAGCAGGAAACCTATCAGATGCAGAGAGGAGATATGTGGAGGGGCTCCCATTTAGAATACGAAGAGACAGGTTTTGCTATCTCGGGGTTCAGGTGACACAGAACCCGGAGACCTTTTCGCTAGTAACTTCCTCCCTCTATGGTTGGCTGTGAAGCGAGACATCGAGCGATAGGCAGTGTCAGGACTCTCATGGATGGCACGTCTCAATTCAGTGTAAATGGTAATCCTCCCCAAATTCCTTTTTCTGTTTCAGATGCTCCCAACACAGATACCCAAGCCATTCTTGGTGGAAGTGAAACGAGCCCTATTATGCTACCTCTGGGTGCGTAAAAAACACTGAATTTCCTATGAGGTACTGACGAGGCCAAAGGAGGAAGTGGGAGTCGGATTTCCGGATCTAGAAACATACTATAGGGCCTCCCAGTTAAGAATTTTGGTGGATCACTTTACTCCGGGCATGGGAAAGCAATGGGTGGCAATGGATAATGAGGTTTTATCGCCAGTCACGTTGGATGAGTGATTGTGGGTCCCCAAGAAACGCATCCCGGAGAGGGTCTGCAACATCCTGCCCTGGGCATTTTATGTATATAACTGAATGTGCTGGGCATTTTATGGTCAGGGAGGGAGGTGAATATAGATGGCTTACAACATGGCCCTCACCTTTGAGCTGTATTTGTGCTCCCCCGCTTAGAGATGGGATAGAAGAGCCACTTGCGTTCCAACAATGGCATGAGGCTGGTCTCAGTAGGGTGGGACAGCTGTGGGTGGGGGGAACTTTCATGTCCTTGAAGGAGCTGGAGGAGGCCCTGGGCTTGGATAGTCTCTTGCACTTTCAGTATCTGCAACTACATTGAGCTCTCACGGAAGGTAGATGGGGGGATACCCTAAGGAGGAAATTAACAGATTTTGAAAAATTCCTGATTTCACACAAGAGATCCAAGGGCGTGATATCCATACTCTACAAACTCCTACTCTTGGCGGCCCCGAGGGATCCCCAGAGCGTGCAGGTGCAATGGGGGAAAGATTTAGGTGAGGAAATTGATGATAGGAGATGGACCATCATGTGCAGATGTGCCAATCGCTCGACCGCCTTGCTCCAGTACCACCACCAGCCTCTGAAGCTGCTGCACAGGTGGCATTATCCCCCATAGAGGATAGACTGGATGAGGAAGGGATACGACCCGCATTGTTGGAAGTGTCATGTTGAAAAAGGGGACTACGTACATATGTGGTGGAAATGTCCCGTGGTGCGGATGTACTGGGAAGAGGTCCTGTCCTGGATAAAGGGAGTGGATGGGATAGAGAGGACCTTATCCCCATGGCTTCTTCTTTTTGGGGATGATGCGGAGGAGGACCACGGCGAGACACACAACCATATGTTTCAGGTCATGTTGGTGGTGGCAAGATGCTGCCTGGCCCAAAAATGGAAAACCCCACAAATGCCAGGGGGAAAAGAATGGGTCACCAAACTTCGTGCTATTTATGACATGGAGTGTCTAACTCATTTTATAGACGAATCCAGGTCGAACATTGAGGGACTGTGCCTCTCCTTTTTTGAAAAACATGGACAGTTTGCTTGAAATTCTTGGTGAACATCTAAGGAGGAGACCTGGTAGTGTACATGTTTAGGGGGGGACACAGTGATTATGGGATATGTTGCCTGTGGTGAACAATGGAGGTTGGCGTGCCCAAGGTTCTAGCGTACGCAATAGAGCTACCCTGAATATGAAGTGAAATGATACACAATGCGTCTAATTCTTGATGTAACAACAAATGAATGGTCCATGTTGAGAAGTGAGGGGTGGGGGGATGAGGAAGTGTTATAATGGAAACTGAACGATAGAAAATGGGTAAATGCCAAACAGTTTGCAATTGGTGCTAGGGGGCCAGGGGGCAAGCATGACATTTTTTACTAGACATCTATAATAGATGTCCAGTAAAAAGATACCAGCCCTGTCCCCTGGGCCCCACTCGGCCTAACACAATCATCATGATTATGTGTGCATGCAAGGCGCTGGGGTGCCACAGGGAAATGCATGGTATTTTTTACTGGACATCTATGATAGCCATCCAGCAAAATAAATACCATGCCTGTCACCCGGGCTCCACAGTGCCTCTACCCCTCACTTGACAAAATCAGCTCAATGGACCAAAACACACATTCACATGGCAAACACTATCATTCACACGAGCACCCATCAACTTTACACTCACTCATAACACAAGCATACACACATCCATTCACATATTTAAATAAAAAATAAATGAACATAAACGTACCTTCTGCAGGGGCCTGCACGTTGGTGCTGAAAGGCCTGGCTCCAGTCTGCTCTGTGCGTATGTGCGCGGAGGCGCAGGTGATCCCCCTTGCATATACAGACATGCAGTGCCCCAGCCAGCATTTCCAATGAGCTATGCAATGCTGGCATAGCAAAACACCCCCAGCCTTGCATGGCTCAGTAAGCATGTGTGGCTGGGGAACTGAACTGACCTGTCAAAGGGAAACAGTGTTCCTTGGCCCCTCCATAATGGGTGAGGGGGTCACTGGGTGGACGCTCACTTGCCATTATGGATAAGCTGCCAGGCTCAGACAGGCCTGTAGGGCAATAGGGCAATGTCCATACCAAAAATGCTAAATGCTAGTGTGGGCCAGTCAAAATGGGACCCTTTTTTGGCCAATGTGAGCCAGTTTGATGAGTTACTTCACTAGGCAGGTAGTAATTTTGACCATTGTTGCTGAATAAATATTCTTTAAATATCACAATTTGCTTACATTTTAACGGAAAACAACCCCTTGGGTTCTATTCAAACAGTCTGTGACTAAAGGAATGAACATCCATTTGCAACTGCTGGCAGCTTTTTCATTGGTGCCCATACTCCAGCCCCACTATGTGAGCCGCCCCTACCCATTCCCTCCAATTTTTACATTTCATGCTGGGCTCTTGCGCCTCCCTGCAGGGGTGCCCTCCACAGTTTGAAGACCTCTGTCCTAGTGTAATATGCTTTCATTTTCCACTCGCGCGATGTCACAGTAGGGGAGCATGGCATTTAGAAAACATAATACCTGTTAATGGCTTCCAAAAGAAGTCATACACAGCAAAGATACATGAAGAAAATAATGTTTTTGATGTAAGGAAACTAGAAGGTTTATAGAAAGACCTCCTCTTTCTTTCAACATTTAGTTTCTTGAAATGAAATTGGGATTCAGTGGCAAGATGGTGAACATCAGGTTACACAGCACTTGAGGATAAAAGAGCTCACGTTTTATGATTGGGTTGCATATAGACCATTCATTGCGACACTATTAATACAGCTCCTATGCTAATTATTTTGTGACAAAGTGAAAAAGATTACTGTTAGTAGGTATATTTACTGAAGAAGGCCTGTGTCAGGATCGCAACAGGTCGGTACACCAGCCAACCCCAACCATCAAATCCACCTGCACTGTCAACGTTCAGTAGCATCACCCTTCATGCCATGTGGGGAGTACAGTTGCATGCCACTTGACATGGAGCACACAACATCAGATATGACATAGTTTCCTTTTTTATAGCAGAAAAATGCTACACCAAAGGACAGTAAAAATATTGCAATGAAGAATGTCAAGGAAGGAATAACTTTCACATCAATTAATCATAACAGAAATGTACTTAAACTTGTAAGGAATGCCAACATTGTGCCTGTAGTGTTCACTTGTGCTACACCCAGAGAGACCATCCTCCATTCATATTTCAACATTAGCTCTTCCCTTAACTTCCCATACAGCACCCTCAGTACTGGCCCCTCCAACCATTCATCAGTAGCACTGGCATACATTTCCTCCACAACATTTCAGCATTACACTATAAACCTGTTCTATTTACCCTTTGATGCCCACTGGCACCTACTCCACCACAATCCAGTCTATCCTCCAAACACCATGAATCATTCTTCCAGTACAATTTCAATAAGCCTTGACTACTCTATCCTTATTCCACCACCTGTCATCACTTAATTTGAAAGCACCACGACTGACAATGTTTGCCACATCTGAATCGTAAAATAGCAATGCTTCTTTAGGAACCTTGAAAGGCTCTTTTTATGAGTTATAGATCAGCCACTTGCACTTCCTGTTTCTCAGCATGCTCTCACTAATCGCACCATGATGTATTCCTACACCGTGACCTCAACACATCATCTCTAAATTTCTCTGTTGATTTCCATGATACCCAAAACCATCCTGCTGGCCTATCCATTCAAGTCCTAATTTGGACAAAGACCTTCTCACTCTTAGCAGTTCTAATGGAGATACTTCTATTACAGAAGGGGCAGCAGTTTGATGAGACCACATGTCCCTTATTCCACCACGCAGAGGCACTAAATTTTCCAACGCTCATTGGATGCCCTCATTCACAGTTTTAGCAGCACTTTCCACCTAACCATTTACTTGGGGAAGATACGAATCAGCAAATACTTAATCCCTCCACCACTAGTTGGGTTAGACATGAACTCCACTTCCAACTACATTGAGTGATAATACTCCACCATCAAAGCATAACGCTCTACCAATGATAACAGTTGTATTTCTATTTATGGAAATTTATATAGCACTTTTGCCAAAGTTATATACACATGTGATAAAAATGGTACAATTAATTTGATAGTGAAAGGGATTAAATCATCAGAATAAAGAAGAGAAGACAATCATCAATTATGTGATAAGAAGTGGGTATTCAACCAAGTGCGAAAGATTTCAAAGAGGTATAGGCACAAACAAAGAGAGGGAGCAGAACCACGATGGGGAACAGGGTGGTTTAGGGACTGAAAGCAGATATAGTGATTGAGAGGAAAAAGCGTCAAAGCGTGAGTATAATGTAATGAGAGCAATGAGATAAGGTGGTGAAAGTATGTGGATTCCTTTATACACAATACAAACAAAGTGATAAAGAATACAGGAGTCAAATAAGAGGCGTGAGAGCGAAACTAGAGAGGCAGTAATAAAAAGCAAGGGGCAGGGAGACCATAAGAGGCGTAGCACCATTCTACACTGAGCAGATGGATGCAAGATGGGAAGCAGGAAGGAAAACCAAGTGATCAGAACAGTAATTGAGACAACAAAAGGTAAGAGCGGTAATAAGAAGTTTAAAAGCATCAAAGGAAAGAAAGGCAAGAGCACAGCAATTACTATAGAGCTCAAAATGAAAGATGCAAGCTGTGCTGGCGATATGTAAGCAAAAGAAAGTTTCAAAAGTGGCACTTAGGTTACCAGCAGAAGTGGCGGGAAAAGGGGGAGTGGGAGGGAAGAAGAGGCCGAGTGAGTGGAGGGGGTGGCAGTAAGTGAACCAGGAAAAAAGAGGACCTCAGTTTTGGCTGCTCGAGGTGAAGGTGTCTAGGCATCCATGTCTGTACATCTAGGAGGCAGGCAGAAACAGAAGAGTGGAGAGAATCTCTAAAAGGAGAAAAGGAGAGAAAGCATTGATTGAAGGAAGAGACAAGGTCATATGGAGGAATAGTATAGCGATAAAAAATGAGAGGGACGAATAAGGTGCCCAGGGGAACCCCATAATAAAGGGGGCATTGAGAGGAAATGTGGCTGGCCCAGGAAACAGAGAAAGTATGATCAGTAAGATAAGAATGAGAACACTGAAGTATAGAAGCAGAAAACTCAAGAGGCGAAAGAGCTCAAAGAAGAGTAGAATGATAAACCATGTCGAAAGTGGCATATATGTCAAGAAGAATGAGAATAGAAAAGTGTTTTTCAGATGATGAGAAGACAGTAAAGAGTTAGTGCCATGGAGGAGAGCAGCTTCAGTAGAGGGAGATGGATCAAACCAGATTTTAACGAACAAAGCATTAGTGAAGATTTAAGTGAGAAGAGACTTGGGTATAGATGATCTGTTCAGGCAATTTCGAGAGAAAGGAATGAAGATACATAGGCTACTAATTAGCAGGTAGTATAGAATCCAGAGCAGGTTTTCTGAGTAGAGCAACAACTATAGCATGTTTAAAAGAGGAAGTTACAATGTCATAAGTCAGAGAGTGGTTCAGAAGGCAGGTATGATATGTAAATTAAAGAGGACCTATAAAATCCACAGCTATCTGAGCCCATGATTTCCCAGGACAGACCACAATCTGCAGTGGTACATGTCTGGATGCCCGTGCCTTATCAGCTGTATTTCACGCCACACATCATTTCACCTGCCATTCCACCACCTCATCCATTACTGGCCATCAATATTGATCCCTCAAATGTTTCTGTGTCACGGTTGACTAAAAATGGGATTTATTTGTAAAGTTGAACAATTTACCCCTAACACTTGTTGGCAACACTAATCTGTGATCATGCCTAAATATCTCCACTTCCAAGGACAATTAATTGAATGCAGCTCCATTCTTACACTCCACTTCTTACACTCCTTTCCCTGTGTCAACCACATCTTGCATTAGATATAACTTCCCTCAACATGTTATACTTCCCAAGGCTCTCCTTTGCTCGTCTCCTTATATAGCACTTCATAGACTACTCAATGTCACAACCATTTCCTTCTCATCTTCCTCACCACACTCTGCCTCACCCAATGGAACAGCTAACCACGAGATATATCTGCCCTGACATTTCGGGACCATTGCCCGTATTCCACCTTGTATACAAATGTATATACTTTTTAAGATAATCTGGATAACCTAGCCATCAATTATCATCTCGCACCATCTCGAAGCACTTTTAACAGTGTGTTGTGATCAGTACTTAGTGTAAGTGGAGTGCCTACAAATACAATAAAGTGTTGTAGCTCTGACACACATTCCAAGGCTTCCTGCCCAATCACAGAATATTGTTGTTCGGATGAGCGCAATGTAAAAGAAGCAAAAGCTTTTCTGTGTTCTCTTCCCGCAATCATCTGCACCATCACAGCACATAGCACTCATGGAACAACCATAAAACTGGGGCCGACACAATAACATCCTTAATACCCTGGAAACTTGTCTCCCGCCATTCATATTTCAAACGCTTCCGCAACAGTTCTCTCAAAGTTTCAATTAAAGTTACATACCCACTCACAAATTATGGTATAACATTCACTTAAACCTAAGAATGCTAACAGTTGTTCCCTGTCATATGGTGTTGGTGCCTCTTTTAGTGCCTCTTTTATAACCTTAACCAATCAGTAATCTGTCTCACCCCCCCTCTGCTGAATCATATGACCAAGGCATTCCAGAGAGGCCTTCCAAAACACGTTTCTCCTTTTAAAAGGTGAAAGGTCAAGGTCTCTTAAAGCTACCAACAACCTTTACAGAATCCTTTTATATTCATCTATAATATGTAAAAATATGTATATTACGCATTCGTGCTAGCACATGGCGTAGTTAAGGTTATAACAAAGTCCCTATGGCGTTTCAGAACATTTCTTTTCTCAGTAGCTTTTGAATGCTTGCATGATAAAATCTGAAAATATTCCCGAGTAAAATTTAGCAGCAGCCCCCTGTGCATGGAAAATTTCCTATTTGTACATTAATGGATTCATGTTTAATTTTATTTTCATTTGATTGCGTTTTGAACAGCTTTTAACACAGGGTTTTCCCATATGGGAAAACATTATTTTTCGGCCCAAATATCTCTAAATTGCCCGCTTGGATTTTCATAATTCTTTGCAGGCACCTAGAATGTAACCTTGAACTGGTGAACTGAAAAGGAATGTTCAAAATACCTTTTGAGATTTTGCTGTTTGAATTGTATCTGTATATGCTACATGCAGAGAATGAATGCATATATTTCTTACCAACTAACTGTACATGAATCATATGAAAGAATACACACACAACATATGCATCCACCCACACTGCGCACACAGTCCAACATAAATGCAGAATTCACCCACAACACATGCACACACTCACACTGAGTACACAGTCCAACATACACCTAATCAAGAAAAACAGAATTCACACACAAGACTCACACCATACACACCCCACACTGCGTAAAAAGTCCAACATACACTCAAACAAGAAGTACAGATTTCACACATAACACCCACACTTCATACACAGTGCAACATAAATACAGGATTCACACACAACATACACACTCACCCACACTGCGTAGACAGTCCAAAATGCACTCAAGCAAGAAATACTGAATTCACACATAAAACACACACAAACACAACATACGCGCCCACCCACACTGCATACACAGTCGAAGATACCCTCAAGCAAGAAATACAGGTTTCACACACAACAAACACAGCCATCCACACTGCATACTGCGAGACAGGCATGGTATCAAGAGAGACACAGACTCTAAGATATTAGTTTTAACACCTTTATTTACTAAGGTTCCTCGATTGGTGTAATGCCTAAATGGCCTTAAAACTAAATGGATGGTTGCCTTAACTGATGTTTCAAAAGGCCGTTGAAGTCTGAAAGTTCAAAATAAAAATCCACCTCTGTCTAAACCTATGCTGGCTCTCCCTCTTCGACAAAAATGTGGTAGGAAGTCTTTCAAAAGCAAAAAGTGGTGGTTCAACAAAAATAGGAAAACAGGATTGGTTTCAGGTGGTCTTCTCACCAGATGTAGGTTGGTCGGCTGCAAAAGAATGAGTTCAATCAAAAGGAACTGTTCATGGGACCTTTTCCATTGTTCAAACAATGTCAATGGGCCTCATTACGGTGCAGCCGTACCCGTAATAATTTACTGGCACCTGACTTCCTGGTGCCACCAGGTTGTAACAAGTCCAGTGGCCAGGAGGTCAGGCACCAGTAAATGTGTTAATCCCCATTTCCATAGACTCCCATAGGACACTATGGGAGTGGGGACACAGAAGCACTGGCACCATTGCTAATGGTGCCGGTGCTTCCTTGACGGCTTTGCCTACCGTGACTGCTGCACCAGGCAGGGTCAGTCCTGTCAGGCATAGCGGCTCTGGCAGGCAAACGTAGTTTGCCGGTCCAGAAAAAAGGGTGCTGGTGAGCTTACCGCACCCTTGTTTCCAGAACGGCAAACTTGCCATGCGGCTCAATGTCTTTCATGCCTTGGCGTTCCCTTCCCCAAGTTTGCACCTTCCTCTCCTTCTTGTGCCCACTGGCACCTTCTTTAGCTTCCTCTGTGCACACATGCACCTTCTTTGTCCTGCTTGTTCCTCCCTGCACTTTCTCCAGCTTTCTCCTGCCCTCTCTTTAACATTCTGTGCCCACTAGCACATTTTTTAACTTTCCCATACACACTTGCACACTTTCCACTCTCTCTCGTTTTGGGTCGCTCGCACCCTCTTTATTATTGCTCTTTCACTTGTGCACCCCTTGTGACTCTGCTTTGCCTCTTTTCTCGTACTTTCTCTTGATCTTTTCACTCTTGCTTACTTTCTCTTACTTTCTCGTGATCTCTTCACTCTTTTTTCAATCTACACTGCTTTACTAGTTTCCTTTCCTTTCATTCCTCTTTTTCACTTTCTACATTACTTTTGCCAGCTCCGCTTCAGTCAGCCGCATGCTCCCAAGTCTCTCTCTTACTTTCATGAGACTCACCCGTGCAGCAGCGTGGTGACAAGCGGTCCCTTCTGGTTGTGTGGGCCTGAGGTCAGGGTCTTACCACCTGCCCATCAGACACCCTTGGGGCCAGCACAGGTCCCAAGGGAAGCAGCAATGTTCCAACAGCCAACAGCAGCTGGCACGATGCTTCGCTCTGGCTCTCTGGAGACATGTATCCCTAGCCACGCTGCAGCCCCTCACAAACACTGGTCCAGCATCTCTGCACACCATTCTCCTCTGGACCATAGATCCTGCTGCTCTATGCTCCCTGGCTTCGCTGGTACAAAAACTTTCCCAGCTTGCTCATTCACCTGTACCCACCTACTTACCATGCTGCCGACTCGCTGTGTCCGTGCAATGCCTGTTCCCTTTCACTTTCATTATCTGGAACCGGTGCTGCAGAGTCCTTTCCTTTTTTTTTTTTTTCAGGACCGGCTGCGGGGGACACCCCTATAATCCCCGTTCACAAAGTAATGAGCAAGGGTGCGGAGGACACCCCTGCAGCCCCTACCACCAAATGGGGGATTTGATCAAACATTTCGGCCATTCAGTATTTTCGAATGGCCAGAAAATGTGGCCAAATCTCCCATTCAGTGTTTTAATCTTGGTCTGTTTGGCTGATTCCATAATTAGTAAATGCCTGATTCTACCTGACTCTGTCAACGGGACAAATTAAGTTCTTCCTACACGTGGGTTCCCTTACACTCCCCATTTTCTTCCTAAGGGAAATTGTTACCACTCCCGGTTGCCTCTTCCTTGTCCCAGTATTTGTTGAAAGTGGGGAGGGGGGAGTTGGAATGAGTCTGTAAATACATATTGATTTGCAGCAAGACAGAAGAACAGTATAGAAATGACTCAGTACATATGCTGACAGTACTAGCAGAAAAGGGATACAAGGTGGACAAGGCCAAACTATAATATTGCCTGACATTGAAACGATGATCTCCCAAAATGACTAACGAGTGACACCAGAGAGGGCACAGGCAGTATGCAGGACAGCATACCCACAATAGTCAGAGAGATGCAGCAGTTGTTGGGGCTATGGGTGTTCGATTACAGCACCTACACTAGGCCCTCATTAATTGCACTGAAGGAAGCACAGAGAGGGGAGAAGACAATACAATCGAGAACATAAATGACTGAGACATTTAACGAGCTGAAGGAAGCAATATGTACAGCTGCAGTGTTAGGGATCCCGGACTATCAAAAGGAATACTTTCTATTCTCACACTCCAATGGAGTAGTGATGACCACAGTACTGACACAGAAGACTAGCTTGGGGCACAAGCTCTAGTTTATTAAAGCGGGGAATTAGACCCAGTAATGAGAAGACACTATCCATGCGAACAAGCACTAGCTGCAGCCACATTCGCAGTGGACAACTCAGCGAGTATTACCATGTAATGCAGCACCACCCTCTACGTGGAGCATGCTCTCTTTGCTATATCGGAACAACCGTAGAGCACACTGACAACACAGAGGTCCTCAGGTTATGAGGTATTACTATCTAACCCAGCTCTCAAGATAGTGAGATGACTACTTGTCAACCGAGCAACCTTTCTCCCCAGCACTTTACAGAAGGGTGACTA
This sequence comes from Ambystoma mexicanum, assembly GCF_040938575.1. Taxonomy (NCBI): domain Eukaryota; kingdom Metazoa; phylum Chordata; class Amphibia; order Caudata; family Ambystomatidae; genus Ambystoma; species Ambystoma mexicanum. The sequence goes on from NC_090922.1 coordinate 338,187,902, forward strand.
TGCACATGACTGCACAGAGAAATTAGAAGAATTCAGTGACACTCGCAAAGTACAGCAGGACACACATGGGGTTAGAGACGTGTTCTATATTGACAGGTCTTCAACAATTGACCAGATGAATGGGGAAAGACATACTGGGACAGCCGTCGTGAGACAGAGAAGGGACTGGACAAGCGAGGTAATGACGAGTGCACACCTGACATCACATTATTCAGCACAAGCAGCAGAATTACAGGCCTTAATATTGGCATTGGAGCATAAGCAGGGTGCAGCAAGTGACAATTTATTCAGATTCAGCCTACATGACTTCCACAGTGCTTTCTGGACTGTCACATTGGATGAGGAGGCGCTTCAGATGTGCTGATGGGTCACCGTTACAGCATACACTTCTATTGGGCAGATTGGTAGACGTCATATATCTCCCAGAGTGAATAGCAATCGTGAAATGTCAAGCACACACAAAAGGGGAGGATCCTATTTCCAGGGGTAACAAAGGAGCAGATGCGGAGGCAAAAGGTGCTGCCTACTTTGGGGACATTTTAGAAATAGAGGCTTTGTCACACATGCGTGATTATGCAAGAACTATGATACTAAAAGAGGGATACAACATATTACCAGCGACAGAAATTATGGAGCTCCAGGGATCTGCTGCCAGGGAGCAAAAGGAACTCTGGCTCAGGAGGCGATGCACAGTGTCTCCAATAGATGCCCTATGGTGGCAAAACAACACAGGGAAGGTTGTCATGCCAATTGCATTATTGCACACAGCACTGAGACAACTGCACTAACCAATCCATACCGAGAAGGATATGCTTGCCACTCATATTGGAGAAACATGGTTCTGTCCTAAGTTGGCGGAACACATGGCTGAATGTATGATTAATTGTTTGGTGTGTAAACAATATACTGCAGGTCATACATTAAGGGTAGTGAGAGTAGCCATACATCGCCCAGTGGGTCCATTCCAACACCTACACGTCAAATATGTTGACATGATCCAAGCCTGCCAAGGGTACCACTACATGATAGTGGTTGTGTGTCCATTTTCGCATTAGATCGAGGCCAGTCCTTGTTCTCATCCGGACGCCCTGAGAGCAGCGAAATTTCTGCTCCGGGAGATATTCCCACAATGGGGCGTGTGTGAGGTCCTGCAGTCTGACAATGGCCCTCACTTCGCCAATGAGATGTTCCAGCATATTACAAACTTGATCAGAATCCAACACAAATTCTCCTGTGCCTGTCACCCACAAGCGAACAGGGAGTGCAAAAGCCTCAATTGCTTGCTATAGCCAAAGCTAAAAAGAGTTTGGACAAAAGATAGCTGCATTGCCTCCCCCTAGCACTGCTCACACTGCACAATAAGCCCGGATCCGACCACCATTTAACCCCACAAAAGGTGGTGACAGGACGGTGACTGCGACTTCCCCTTACTCCTCTAACTAGAGCAATAAAGAATGCTGATAATGTGGTTAATGTATTGGGTCAGGAAATGTATGAGTATACGACTTCCTTGATTTCTAGTGCCTCTTTCATTTCTCTCCAGCTGCAAAGGCACTAGGAGCGGCCTGAAGCAGGAGAGAAAGCGAAAGCGTCGAAAGCCACAAGGACTTTCTTAAGCAGCCACCTGTATACCCAAGAGACCAGGTTCTCCTGAGGATTTATTCCTGCAGGTGGTATATGCCAAGGTTCACGGGCCTCCAGACCATAAAAGCAATAAGTGAGAGAGATGTTAAACTGGTTGGGAAGAATGTTTGGAATCACATCTGCAACATCAAGCCCTACAAAGCAGTGGCCACACCTGGCACCGACATCTACAAGGCCAACAATCCTCAGCAAGAAGAGCAGATGAACAATTTGGAATCAGCACTGCAGAGAAGAGGACACACAATGCTTACTCGCTCATGGGCTGCAGAGTTACGGCAAGGACTTCCTACACATCCAGAGTGAGGGTACACTGTTTGTTATTTACACACACATTCATCGTGAAAGTGTGACTGTTTCATTGCATTTCTTCCATGCTTCCCACTGATCCCCAACCTAACACTTTCGAAGGCCAATTTGTCCAATTCATTAGAAGGTCCAACAGGTCTCGAGCATGCAATCCGAATGTGTATTTACAGGTCTTCATAGCATACATGGCCAAAGTTTACTCACACTAGAAAGAGGAGAACCATCAATCCTTGCAGTCCTCAGAGACCCTAGAATTAAGGCTGTTTGGGATCAACTATTCATTTTCCCCATGACAGACTACATGGTCTACGCGGCTTGAAGTAATATAATACTAATACATTAATGCTCATTTTTGCGCATTTCAGGTGGGCAACCTATATCTTCAAGCTGCAGCAGGATACAAGCAGCACAGGTAATGGAAACAGTTATTAAAGAAATGCTCATCTTGTCTTGTCTCTTATTTCCAAGTGGTGATTGCTTTTTGTTTGACGGATTTCCCTTGTATCTAGTGCTACCGCTATAACCTCTACTAACATTACCCCAACTCCAGCAGGTGAAATGACCATGTTAGGTGGACAGGGGAGCACTGTAAGCATAGTAAGGAGAGGTGAGTGCAGTGCTGATACAGACGGGGCAGGGGTGGACCTATATCTTACTCACACTACCCGAGTGTCTAGCAATATGTGGTACAAGCACATGACCAAAGTAGGTAAAGAAACCACTGGGGAGAGCTGCTATGTCTGCTCACTGGTCCCCTATGCCACGAGTGCCTCCAGAACCTGTATAGCAACTGAAATACCTGCAACAAGAGCACAATGCCTTATGTACCTATCCATGAACACGAGGAAGATTCCAAGGGAAAACAGCAACATTGAGATGGATTTACAAGGCAACGTTTCCATATGAAGACAGTTATATAAATACTTTTGCAATGATGAATAATAACGTTCAATTAGACCACGCTATACAATACTTAACTTATGGCCCACAGAAAGGAGAAACAAAAACAATAACACTGAAAGAATTACTATGCCCGAAGCGGGGGGTCAAGGAAATAGGAGGAGAACCAGGATGTTGGAAAAGACCACAGATGCTTGTGTATGGCCAGGTATACACAGCAGAAGGAAATAATGAAGGAGTACTAGGTAGCAAAGCACACATCCTAGAACAAGCACTGGTAAACTCAGTACAAGGAGAAAACAACAAGTGCCTGAAGGAATGGGATGCAATCACCAAGTTGCTCACCTGGGTGGACAATTAGCTGTACCAATGACCATTATAGCGCTGAAGAAACCATCATGATGCTACCAGAATGACGGTGCAGCAAAGGTTGGAGATAACACAGAGTGTAGGTACACAGAAAAGCATCCGGCAATGAAAGTTGGCACAGCAGTATTAATGGACCACTATGGGCATGTGGATCCAAGGCATACGTGAAGTTGGCACCCAACTGGGGAGGAGTTTGCTCATTGGTACACATCAAAAAGCCAGCACTAGTAGTGCCACAGAAGGGTGTGAAGATAGACGACTTGCCTAAGATGGATACTAAAAAGAGAAAGAAGAGATCAATAGAAGTGGAAGAAAAGGGAAGAAAGAAAAGGTCAGTAGAAGTGAGTAGAGTGAAAAGAGACAACCAATTCTCAACAGAATCAGAAGCATCACCAGACGATGTACCACCTGAGCACCAGTTCACGAGCGGAGTGCAAATGGCGGCAAACCGTGCATTTGCGATGCGCTGTAGCTGAATTAAGGAAGGCTGTGATACTGGGACCCTGTGGCCTGTCAAGGGTGTGATTTCTTTCTTTTGCTGAGCCCATTGTACCCTGGGCCTCGGCTGCGGACGGCGCTGGCTGGCTACACCTCCGAAGCGCAAATGCACGCTGCTTGAGGACTGTTATGGAAGATGTCTCCCCTGCATAGGAGTAGTCCGTGGATGCCCGGGGTCCGTCCAGAGGCGGCGCAGTGAATCAGAGACCTGGACTTACTTGTGTGGAGCGTGACCCCGGTGCTGGGCCTGAGATCTGTGAAGCGGCTGCGACGGCGAGAGTGATGGACACCTGTCACGCTCGGGGGGAATATACGTGGGTTGCATGGCCTTCTGTGCGTCCAGTCCAGGATCAGAGCCCTTGGTATCCCTGATAGTGTTGGACTGTGAGCGGAGGGACCAGACCTACATGGCTTGTCTGATGGCGCATCTGGAATGCAGGTAGAAACGAACAGAGCAACTGCCTGGAGGTGAGCAGGGGATTGATCTGACTTCCCCCGCTGCATTGCACAGAGCCCGGGCCCCCAGTACAGCATATGTTGCCACGTATCACAGCACCTGCAAGAAGCAGCTGGGAGAATTTAAAGCAGTGGCATTGTTTGCTTGACAGGCGCTTTGTAAGAGAATACCTTGCCCTTTCCCAAATATTTTATGGCATTGCCAGTGCTCCGTGTGCCGCTGGAGGAGGGGTCTCCTTCATATTGTTGCTGCACACTAGCACACAGAATGGCGCTGTTGGGCTATTGCTTGGCAGAGAGAGCACAGGCGACAGCGAGACTCTCTAAAGTGGGATAAGCATTATCACCAAAGTGTGGAGCCCAGACTGGGTGAGGCTGTAGGCTACCTTGGACCAGGGCACGGGTGAGAATCTGGTCCCCCCTGCATGGTGGCTTTAGACCCCACCTACCGTGTTACACAGCGGATAGACCTCTGAGCGAACGCCACAATAAGTCTGCACCCATGAATAGACATTACAGACTTCTGTTCTCTGGTGATTTGGGTGCATCACTTTGGCTGAAATACCACAGGGAGAGTCAGAGCAGCGACCACGAGCCCAGGTGCCCAGCAGACCCAGACATGCATACAAAAAATACTCCAGGATATTGAATATGCAGGTCCTTGCAAACTTTGAGAAGGCGGACTGAAACTGGGAAGATCCTCTACATTAAGCTGCACGACAGATCTGGCCAGCCCATTGGAGTGCTACCTGGCAACTCTGCTTGGCACACAGCAGGCCACAATAGGGAAGAGCACCTGATAGCCCACATAGAGACAGCAGTAATAACAGTGTTGTGGTTGGTTTGGAGACATGCAGCTGGAAACCCCTACACCGAGAGTGTACTGCTAGTGGGAAGGGGTGACATTGCCCCAGTCACACGAGACACTTGTAAGATGACTCACCACCTTGGCTGGCAGTCTAAAGCCTTGCTGCTCCACAGAGAGGGGATATGCCTAGCAATAAGCTCAAACCAAAAGGCACCATTATGGATTCTTTTGCAGGGCGTGGGAAGACACAGGTCCCTGCTGAGTCGCAGAATGATGTGGAACTGGTTCAGGCTGGGTAGCTATTGAACGATCCATTAAGCTATAGAGCGTCGTTAGCAGCAGTTTAGTCTTGCCGTTGCTAACGCCACGGCTCATAAACCACACCCACACCTGACTCCTCGCGTTGCAACCTTTACGGTCATTTTGCTCGCTTGCCGTACCCTTTGGGCTGCAGAACGCTAGTTTTCCTGCTTTCCCTGAGCCGTGCTCAGCTTCGGCTCCTCTTTTCTCTTCTTCTCCGCACTCTGTGGTTCGTTTCACGTTTGTGCCTCTCTCTCTCTCTACTCTCGCTACTTGCCTTTATTGCTTACCTGTTTTGTCTGCTGCTCCGTTGTTCCGCTCTCGGGCCACCTCTTCTTACTTTCGCTTTTACTTGCTGCTCTCACTCAGCCTTGCGGCCCGGCCGGTTGTGTCCTTTCTTCATTGGTCTCCAGTACTCCATCCATTACGGATACCTACCTTCCGAATCCACCGAGCCCATCTTCCATTGGTACTGAGGAGGAGCCACCCACTATACATCAGCTGCATTGGGGTTTTTTGTGCCTCCCATAGCCTTTTTCCCCAATCGGTCTTTCCCGGGAAGGGGGTCCCAGTGGGGTCCTGCTGGTCAGATTCCACTGTGGCTTTCTCCCGGGTCAGGCAAGTGCTTCATAAAAAAAAGAAGAGAACAGATTACAGAACCCGCAGACCCCAGATACCTTCCAGTTCCGGATCCAGTCTCTCAGGTGAGGAGAAGGAGGTGGAGAGTCTCGACAAAGGGGTTGGGCAATCCAAGGGAACTGACAAACTGACAGATAAAGCGACGTCCCTAGAGCAGCAGGAAGATAAGGTGCTGGCGGCGATAGATGCACTACGGACCTCACTAGAACATAAGGTGGATGAAGTTAAAATTGATGTTCAGCTCTTGCGACACAATGTGAGATCCCTGGTGAGTGAGTTACAAACGCGGAGGAAAAGCTGAAGCAGACTGTAGATGTTGCCACTGACTTGACAGCCAGATTAAAGACCTTGGAAACCAGGAACCGCTTTCTAGAACAGAGAGCTGAGAATGCAGAGGGTCGCTCCCGTCGGCACAATGATCGGGTCCTGGGTATTCCCGAGGAGGAGGAGGGCAGAGACCCTGCGATGTACATTGAAACCTTGTTCCAACACGAAATTGGAGTGGGCAAACTGACGCAAGGATTCTCAGTTGAGAGGGCACATCGGTCCCTCCAGAAGAAACCCTCACCACGGTCACATCCCCGCCCGATCATTGCTAAGATCTTGAATTTCTGTGACCATGAGGTACTGTTGCAGTTTTCCAGAGATGAAGGAGTGATTGAACGCGGATGTTCGAGAGTTGCCATATATCCAGCTTATACTCCCCAGGTGCAACAACAGTGGAATCGATTTATTTTCGGCAAGGCCAGGCCCCGTAGGAAGGTCATCAGATATATGCTCACATATGTGGCAAGGCTTAAAGTGATTCATGAAGGCAAGACAAGGTTCTTTGAGAGTCCTGAAGCAGTGACAATGTGTCTGGAACATAATAACTTGGACACAGATGAAGACCCGTCTTTGCAGGGGACATAGCGTGTAAGAAAGTAGGACGCAATGCTTGATGCTGTTGATATCTTTTACTAGTACGGATGGCCTGGGCACTGGCAGGAAATGTCAGTGATTTCCCCCCCTCCTTCTGACTTCTGACCTATGGTTCCGTTACTAGAGTAGCTTCTGCACTGGGGCTGGTGACCCGGCCCAACTGAGTCCTAAAGGATCCCACCCCAACCCGAATGGATGGACGGCAGGCAGTCCCTGTCGTAACCCTCGACGGGTGCCAGTTCACTTTAGCTGGCACTGGCAGGCCAGAGCAGACCGTGTTCGCTGGGCATAGTTGGTACCCCATGTTCCAGGGGTTGTTGGTTAAGTATTGTATGTTTTATCCAACCAAAGTAAAGTTCACAGGGGATTTCTCCTCATGCTACTTGAAATTTATAGTAGTACGGGTGACTGTGTGGCCCGAGGATGGTTTCTCACTACCTGAGTTTGCACATGTATTTAACCATAGGCACGCCAAGCTCTGGGGCACTCCAATAACACAGTACATGAGACAGTATGACGCAGGTTAACATTATCACATGGAATGTGAGGGGCTTCGGCACATACATGAGGAGGAATAAAGTCAAGATATATGTTCAGCATAAACAAATCGCAGTTGCATTGTTACAGGAGACACACTCGACAATCAAAGAGCAAGAGTCGGTGGTGAAGTACTGGGGGGGCAATATATGGGGCCCCCTATTCCAAATGTGCACGGGGTGTTCTCACGTGGATTAGTAGCACACTACCGTTTCAGTACTTAAGCAGTGACAGTGATGTCGATGATCGGTATGTTATCCTTAGAGGGTATATTGAAGGGGTAGAGGTGGTCATAGTCAACTCCTATTTTCCAAACCATGCTATACCATCATATGTTCAAAGTCTAACTGCACAGATTGCACCTCACAGGGATGCCTTTTTCATATGGGGTGGAGATTTTAATTGTGTACGGGACAACATCCGAGATAGATCCAAGCCACCTAGGTTGGGGATTACCACATCAGGAACAGCACTTAACACTGCCCTAACTGAACTAGCTGTCACATATGTATGGCGAGAGATACACCCAGATCGGACAAAATACTCCTATTATTCCCCACTACCCAATCTTCATACTCGACTGGATTATATCTTTGTGAGGGTTGAACAGTTGCCGCACTTTACTAGTGCCGAGTACATGGGCCGTGAGATCTCCAACCACTCATCACTGGTTGTGGTATGGGACTGCGGAACAACGAAAAACCCTGGTCTCTACGTGGCGCCTACCCACAGACGCTCTACAAGATGTGACCTTTCGTGAACAACTCTGAAATGCCCTGTCCTTATATCTTGAAGAGAACATTGGCAGAGTCAGCAGGTGGGCGACGGTCTGGGAAACTTTGAAGATGGTCACTAGGGGGGAGGCCATTGCTAGAGCAGGAGGTGTCTGTAGACAGCTTAAAATGGAACTGGAAGTGCTCGAGAGTAGGGTACGGGATTTAGAAGTTAAACTGCCGGTGGAACAGGCAACGGAACGCCCCCTTCGGGAGGTGCGACTAGATTGCCAGGCCACTTGGAAGCAGCTGTCAAAGTTTGATTATGCCACCAAGACCGCGCGCATACATGCAGAGGGAGATAGATCAGGAAAGCTCCTAGCATGGCTATGTCGGAGGGAAACCCCAAGGTACCGATCACACTTTTGAAAGTTGAATGTGGGGAACCCTGGAGAGCACAATCCACTATTAATGACATATTTTCCACTTACTATACCACACTATACAGTCATAGCTCACATATTTCAATTGAACAACTGGCAGACGCTTTCACTGAAATTACACACCCCTCAATTAATAGTGATCAGCGTGACCTTCTAGACCAACCGTTCACTTTACAAGACCTGGAGGAAGTGATAGCTACATCTGCTGCGGGCAAAGCACCGGGAAGGGATGGCCTCCCTGCTGAGTTTTATAAGAAATACAGAGGCGAGCTGGCATCAACACTCCTGAAGGTCTTTGAGGAGGCCTTTGAGACTGGGACGCTTTCGGACTCAATGCGGGAAACGTGGGTCATACTAATTCTCAAACCCGGAAAGTCGGCGGATATATGCGACTCATATAGACCACTGGATGTGCTGAATGCAGATGTTAAGCTACTGACAACTATGCTGGCATCTCGTCTTCGGAATTGTATTGCGACGTTGATACAACCAGATCAAACTGGCTATGTGCCTGGCCACAGTACCACCTTCAACTTGCGCAGGCTACAGCACATTGTTGAACATGTGGACAAGAGTACTGGGCAGTATGCAGTGGTCTCACTCGACGCTGTGAAGGCTTTTGATTCGGTTTATTGGGAGTGGATAGAAGCAGCATTGAAGACCTTCGGATTTGGGGAGCATTTCCAGAGGTGGGTTAAGAATCTTTATACCTCTCCTACTGCTAGAGTCAGAACAGGGCGGCATATATCCAAACTATGGGATATACAGAGGGGGACACAACAGGGGTGCCCTCTCTCGCCGATGTTATACATACTAGCACTTGAACCCATTGCACCGTATCTCAGGCAGGAATATATGTAAGCCGGGATAGATATTGGGAAAACTACTCACTTGCTCTCATTGTACGCGGATGACGTATTACTCTACCTCTGCCAACCACAACACAACCTGCCCCTCCTATTTGGAATACTAGATCATTTTGCCTGTCTATCAGGGATCACATTTAACAGACATCAGTCATGTATTTTCCCTCTTGCAGAGTTAAACTACGTTCGACTGACGTCCAAGGGAATGGGGATTGAAATGGGAGCATGATTGCTTCAGGTCCCCTGGTATACAGGTGGCACACACTCCAGAACGGACATACTGAACACACTGCAGAAGGTAGAGGGAGTTAAAAGATCAATGGTGTTCTGGTTGCGTCTCCCTCTCACGCTCATGGGCAGAGAGGGTATTACGAAGATGATCATGCTGCCAAGGCTGCTATATGGATTCACTAATGTCACTTATTACATCAAGGTCCCCTTTTTAAGGGAGCTAGAAGTGTTACTGAGGGATTTTCTATGGGGCCCTAAAAGGCACAGGTTGCCCATAAATACACTGACAGTTCCATTTGAACACGGTGGGGTTCAACTACCTAGGCTAGAATTCTATTATTTAGCAGCGCAACTTAGTTTTCTCACCAAATGGATGGCTGATGAACAAAATATGGAGCATACCCTGCTCGAGACCCCGATTCGTCCAGTGCGGTTACGAGAAACACTCTGGCACCAACCCACACACAATACACCCAGCCGTTGCTGTTATCTGTAGGTAGGAAAATCTGGCAGAGGACATTGAAAATCTTGAAGGCCCCACACCTCTATACACTGCACAGATCCATATTGATTGGTGACAAAAGGGACCCTGATGAAATCAAGATTGTGCAACGCTGGGAAGAAGTGGGCATTGTAACATGGCGGATTTGTATGACGGCGGTACCTACCGGGAATTTTCTGACCTTATACAAATGGAGGGGCTGCCTGGGGGGCAATTCCTGAGTTGCATGCAGATCACCAAATTCGCCAAATATGCCTGGCCAGATTGGCCGACAGAACCCCAACCAAATGCACTCCTGTCGCTTATGCATGAGTTGGAAAGTGGCTGGAGGCCGGTGTCCCGATTGTACAAAGCCCTCATTGACGGCACGCCTACGGAACACACACAGCTTAGAACCAGTTGGGAGACAAGACAAGCAATGGCAATGGGTGCTCGGTCACGGCAAGAATGTTTTACGCAATGCAAGATTTAGGCTCCTTCAGATTAATGTTTTGCACTGCATATATTTGACCCAGCCAGGATTGCTGAGTTTAACAAAGATTTGACATCTAATTGCCCCAGGTGCGGCAGGGCAGACGCTCACATAATGCACATGTTTTGGGAGTGCTTGAACGTGCAAGGGTTTTGGAACGCGATCAAGCTCACCTGTGTAAATACTGGTATCACCAGGTACCAGTGAACCCCACAAGAATGCATTCTCGGGATGTATGCCACGGCAAGTAAACATAAACACATTTCCAGATTTATGGATTTGGCCTGCATTTTGGGTAAGAGATGTATTGCTAATATGTGGAAGTCGAATAGGGGGCTGAGGTTTGAGGTGTGGTTGAATGAAATGCAATGCTGGAGCACTGCCAAGATGACGGCATGGGGTCAGGCCATTTATGTGCATGGTGGAGATGTGGGTCTCCTCTTCGAGGCATGGAAGTCTTTGGCTAACTCTGCATTGTACCCCTCGGATAATAAACCCCATGAGGACCAGATAATCGATGCTTCCCACCTTTTTTACTTTGCTAAATGGACAACATAGATCCAGAGACTTGCACCTATACCCGTTTATGAGACAATGCTGTCAGAGATTGAGGTGAACTCCTATTACAGCAGCACACTTGGTTGGTCTGTTTGTTTTTCCTTTTTTTTCTTTTTTCCCCCTTTACTGTTCACTTTGCTAGCCTGTCGTGACATGATATGTTTGATTCACTCATGATATTGTTTGTTACCTACTTGTTATGTTTGACAAAATGCCAATAAAAACATTTACAAAAAGAAATAACAAGATGGGAGCTGATGCAGACAATAAACTCTACAGTAAATGTCTTCAATGCGATAAAAGAAGAGGTCCGAGTAGTAAGCCAAATGGCAATCCACAACAGATATGTTCTAGACCTTCTCACAGCAATGGAAGGAGGGGTTTGCACCAAGATTAGGAGTTCCTGTTGCACATTTGTGACTGCAAATGACAGAGAGAATGGTACACTGACAGAAGCAGTGGCAAGGCTATCGAAGATGCACACCAATGGATGGAGGAGGAAGCCAAAGGGACAGGAAAGGACCAGAGCTGGTGTCCTACATGGATGCCAACATGGTTAGCAGATGGACTGAAAGTATTACTAGGAGCACTCATACTAGTACTAGTAGGACCATGTGTGGTCAAGATATTCTTTACACAAAGTTGCAAGGCCACAGAAAAGAAAATATGGATGAAGGAGCTGGTGGATGTGAACATGGAAGAAGAAAAAGACAATATATTAGAAAAAAGAAACAAGCTGAGAGCAACAGTAAAGGAATACCCAAAATTCCCGTTTGAGATGATAACATTTGACAATCCATTCGACAATAACAGATACTGGGGAAAAGGGTATGGTGCAACCCGTAATGAGACTATAGCTATATGACCTGGAGTTTTGATGACCATGCAAATTACTATGGACATCTTGGTGGTGTAACAGATATATGGCTACCAAAAGCAAGATTGATGAATTATGGAGGTTTGTTCCACATGTCGACCAGATGGGGGACTGAAGAGAGGGTCCCCGGAATGACCCTCATTGCCCCCATTAACAGGACAGAGTGAAGAGTCAAAAACGCACTCACTATTTGGCCAGGAGGACCAGTGACTGGCACATATGCAGAAATGTATTTTCTCAGACAGCCATTCAAACCGTATCCAGTGAATGTCTTTATGGATACAGGTGCTTCAACATTGGTCGTGGAACCAAATGCCTCGATGGATAACGTTGACTAATGCCGAGAAACCACTGTGCTGATGTCATTAGTGACACCACGACATAGCCAGGTTAGTCATGAAGTTCACTCGCAACCATGCTCAATGTTACACAAACACACACGTGAATGCACGAAGAACGTGCTTACACAGTTCAGTAGATAGAGGACAGATGCATATACATACTGTCAAAAGTTTTTATTATTTTTCTCATTATCCAAACTTAGAAATGCTCAATACAAGGCAACAAAGAGATGCAGAGCAAGCTTGCAGATGCTCATGGCAACTAACCCTATCGAACAACAGGACCAAACAAGGAGCCTGGCAAGACTAAATACAACTAACCTATGGGTAACATAGCACAATATAGATGTGTAGAAATCATAGTACAAGTATAACGAGGATCACATAAGGCCACAAGCCGCAGGATGTCAGATGAGGGGAAGCAAAACCATGCTGCACAGAACAGGGTGAGCCAAGGTCAGAGACAAGCAGCACATTCCAAACGTAAAAAGACAAGAGGCCATCTGCAGAAAAACAGAATAAATCCTCATAACGTGCAGACCAGAAGAGCTCGATTATGTGGTCCTCAACCACGTAATGCGGCCAAGCTTGAAAATGGTTATTCACCCACGGTGAGAAGATGACCAGTTCTCAGTACCACAGACATGAAGTGAAACATGAACAAGTTAACAACGTTGCAACATGGAGAGCACTCTCACAGGCAAAAGCGGTACAGCTAACAGATACATTGGAAACACATAGTCATTCTCATCACCTTGAAGAGGTGCACAGAGCGCCGAGAACAGAGCTGTGTCACAGGCTAGGGAAGACCAGTTCCAGCCAATCAGGTGACAGAAATCCAGGGAACGATGGCAGAGGGCAAGGGCCAATGGTAATCAGGCGACCCTGCAGCCACCTGATATGAGGGGGCCAATTAACTAAGATCCATATGTGTAATCTATATGGTATACCACTCCGATCACCCAACCAGAAAGTGGGATACATTTTTCGAGGGAGGGCCCATGTTGTGACGATACCCTGCAACAAAAAGGCTTGACACAGGTTTGGGAGCGGTGACTCTGGAGATTTTTGTATTTCCTGTATGATCCCTGTTGGTTTTTGTAATAAACGACAGTCTAACTTGCCCTTGGCTAAGTCCTCCGTTTTTTCTGGGGGAAGAATTATTGGGCCCTGGGAGCTGAACGGTTAGCTAGTAGTAAGTCCCAGACCTCTGGAATACCATACCTCACCAACAAGCCCTGCCCATCCAAGATGGCAGATATGATTTTGGAAGTCTCCCGAGACTTGATGATTTCCCGTAAAATGGACTACGTGATTCGGGAAGTCCCATGAGACTTGCTGTCTTCCTCTACTGTTGTTCCTTTGAATTTCTTTTGTGGCAGCCATCTTGACACTGCATCCATCTCCATCCATGCAGTGCAGTAGCCCATCTATATCCATCCTGTGACTCTGGGGTACTGTGAAACCTAAGGGCTGTATGATGGATTTGTGTGCATGCAGGGCATACATAGGGGGATTTGGGGGAGGTAATTAGGACACTTTGCTGCAAATTATTTTCAAAATTAGACACATTATCGTCACCTACCTCACACTCCCTCCTCCTACATTCTACTATCTGCTTATTCTACCATCATCCTCTGCCTCTATCTCCCGCTATAGGCACACTAACACTGAAGAAGTATTATCTCTATTGATGGAGGTTATCCCCCTCTCGGCCTCATCAGACTGTCTTGCTCCTCAGCTATTCAAGCCTTTTGCCCCATTAATGGCCTCTCACCTCTCTGAACTCTTCAACCTGTCCTTAGACTCTTAGACTTAGACTTGCCTCCATTTTCAAAACGGCCACAGTAAATCCTCTCCTAAAAAAGCAAGGGGATGACCCGAATTTACCAGCTAACTTTCACCCTGTGTCTCTCCTTCTGCACTACTCTAAAGTCCTCGAAAGGTTTGTGTTCAAATGTCTTACCAATTTCTTACACATCAACAACCTTCGAGACCCCTACAAGAAGATTTCCACTCCTGTCACATCACGGAAACTGCTCTCATGAATGTCTCCAACTTCCTCCCCTCTGCCACACACTCCAACCTATCCTCTATACTATTTCTCCTTGACCTGTCTGCTGTCTTTGACACTGTCAATCAGTCTGACCTCATTAATATTCTCTTTTGTCTTGGGAATCATTGGGAATCGTTATCAAGCCCTTGCCTGGATTGAATCCTACCTGGCACCACACCAATTCTCTGTCTCTTGGAGCAACCACACCCAACAACTCACTCCCCTAACTGCTGGTGTTCCACAAGGCTCTGTTGTGGGTCCTCTCCTCTTTCCACTCTACAGCTCTTCTCTTGGCTCACTAATCTCCTCCTCTGGATTCTCGTACCAACTCTTTGCGGACAACACTCAAATCTTCTGCTCTTTTCCTGAACTCTCCTTTGATCTCGCTATCAAAATTTCAAACTGTCTTTCTGCCGTTAAATATTGGATGGTTTTGCACTCTCTGATGTTAAACTTTGCCAAAATAGAGGTGCTCATCTCTCTTGCCAAATACTCTCTCTCTTCTATTCCCCTGAATATCCAGTTCCCACCTGACACTTTCCCATTCTCTTCTTCAGCTAGAAACCTCAGTGTCACCTATGACTCTTCTCACACCTTCTCTACTTTCATCTTCAAAACTGCAACAGTGGCTCGCCTCAACCTCCTAAATATTAGGAAAATCAGGCACCTCCTTCCTTTCAACATGGCCAACCATCTCTCAACCACTCTTGTATTCTCTAAACTGGACTACTGTTTCAGCATCCCCTTTGGTTTCCCCAGCAGTGCTTTCTGTCATCTTAACAAGATCATTAACTTTACTAGCAGAACTCTCTTTGAACTTCCTCACTTCAAACCTACTTCCTCATACCATCACCATGATGGATGGCTGACGATGCAAAACAAGGCCATACTTATATTTCTGCTCCTGGTTCACAAATCTGTCCACGGAAAGGCACCATCGTATCTATCCACATATCTCCAGCTCTACAAGCCTTTTCATAACCTACGCTTTGCCTCATTGACTACCCATGTAGCACCTCACCCTGCCTGTGCTTCCTGTTGCTTCAGCTATTTCCCTCTTCTTGCTACACTTGCATCTAATTGCCTTCCCCCAGAAATCCAGGAAATAATCTACAATGATTTGTTCAAAACCACATTAAAAGCCTGCCTCCTCACCTCCAAGTTACCCTCTTAACATATTTCTCATCTGCCTTCTAGCTAACATGTTTCCCTTGCCTCTATCCTTTTCCTCACATTATACTGCCTCCACTATAGCAGTTCATCCATCCCTAACACAGCTGACCCAACCGCCTACTTGCACTAAACATTGTCTAATGTTGATTGTCTTTAATCTATGTATGTCCATCCATGCATTGTCCCCGGTGACTGTTCCATTTAATCCCCCCCCACAACCTGGTTATAATGTCACTCAAACTCACCAGGTTGTAAGAAGCTCACTGCTTCCCGACAAATCTGATTTCATATCTACTGTATGTTCTTTTGTGATCAAGAGAGCATTGTTCTTCCCTGTATAAATAAATAAATATATTATGCACAGAAACATGGATCCTAACTGTCTTGGCTCTCAGGGTGCTGTGAATCCCAATCCAGGGATTCAAGGGGCAGACATATCCGTGCTCCTAGTCTCCCAAACACAGGGGAAGCTGGCACAGAACTGCAAGCATCCTTCAACATGGTGGAGTACTGGGTGCCGTTGTGATTGGCAGAGAGCTAGGTCTTGTCCGAGCAGTAGATGTCCCTACACGTTCCTGGTGATGGTTAGGGACATAGCTCACCTTTGCTTTGGATACTCAACCTTCGCCTCACTGGTGGAGTACTTTAGAAAGAACAACTCTCTCAACAGAGGTCCAGTGAATACTTCCTTAAGTGTTTGTTCAAAGGTGAAACAAAGAAGAAGTGAGTGATCCCTTCATTTAAATGCAAACAAACAGAGTCAATTTGTCTAAAGCTAGCCTGCTTTAGGGGTCCAATCCCTGTCCTTAGAAACAATAAATGTTGTCCTCTGACATCACACCCAAAGCGCTTTGTGCTACAGGAAATGGAGGGGTCAGGAAGGAAAGCTAGAACCAAAGAGAAGCAAGATGGTGTGGAGCATTCCTACAGCTGTAAAGAGATTGCCCTGTCTACACCACCACACCCCCTACTCCTCCCAATATAATCAAAAGCCTTTTGTTATGCAGCACCCTGGTGTGAGGCTACTCTTTTGTGAATGGGTATTCCCTTTGATTCCTGTTCCCAGGACAGCTTCCTGTGGAGTGACCGTGGTGAGGATGTTACCTGCCCTCACAAAGGAACAAAGAGAGGAAATCCCCAAGGCTACAGTTCTGCCAGCAGTGGAAATGCCAGCCTGTCTGGGGAAAATACACGTAACTCTTTACATCTGATCTGGGCTAGACTGGCCAACACATATGTGATATTGGATGCAAATGCGCTAGTTTAATAAAGTAAGAATTAATTAAATCTACAGATTGGGGAGCACGATTCAAGACACAATAGACCTCTGTGAGCTGTATATTTACAAAGATAATCATTATTCACATTGTTTTTTTTATCATTATACACTAGGTGGATTTTGTATCCGCTAAACAGACATTTGTTTCTGTGCCAATTGCAATGTGTTTCTAGTGTATGATATTCCAGTATCAAGAGGTATATTGTTTAATGATTATATCATTGAATTAAAATGCCATACCCAGAACTATCATGGATGCCACTGGCATTACATGGGAAAAGTCTTTTTTCTATGTTGCTGACATAGAAAGCTCACAATTTGATTTTCATTTGAGGTAATCATTGTCTTGTGAGCAGGACTTGGGAATAAAAGGTTTGAACATGCCTTGATAGGCATGTGATTTTTCATTTCGGGTAAACACTGCATTGGCTCGTGATCTGGGTCTTGTGATATATTTATTAGTTTTGGGCGGTAATGCACCAAGTTGAATCCAGTCCCTGTTCAAGCATGTCCCATCTCAGGCTGAATAGAATAGATAATTTCACCTGAGTTACATGAAATGCATGGCCAGATACAATGGTGGAAAATAAACGATTTTATGATACGATCCGCAAGTATATCTTCTGCCAATAAAATTAGATATGAATTGTTCATTTATGTTTTAAAGCTCTGAATAAATGCTCTGAGCCTGCTGAGTTATTTTGATGGTAAACACACTCCAAATGTCTGGGACTGATCTTTTACATGTGGAAGTTCCAATTTTCTCTCCATGTCCTTTGCATCGACAACCCAGTCCCTGGACTCAATGTATTAAAAGTGCCTTGGAAATGGTTACAGTTTATGGCATTCTATTTTACTTTGTTTTTGAAAAATATCTCTTGGGTGCATACTCAACCATGTGCATCATTTTAGTCATGGTAGTGAGAAATAGGCAGAATCCGTCAGGAAGCATCATTTTGTAAACAGCATCTCTCTAGCTCAATAGACCAATGTTCTAATCTCAGTTTACTTTATGCAAATTATTTTTTGCTCCATAGTCCCTTAGAAGTATCACCAAAAACAACAGATAATTCTGAAATGCAACCACCCTCAACATTCTTTTAAACATCATATGCATCATCCTTTGACAAACTGCTGAAGCTGATGCCAGTCCAAATGGCATTTTTTTATATTGGTTTGCTCCATCAGTCATCACAAAGCAGTGAGTGGACATTATTCATTATACAGTACAATTTGGTTGTACACTGCCTTTAGGTCTAGGGTAAAAAAAAAAAAACATTGCACTTCCCCACTTAAACAACAGATCCTACGATGTTGGAAATAGGTGACAGTTCACTCTAATTGAAGAATTTAGACCCTTTATTTCACGAATAGAGGAATATCCCCATTCCCCTTCCACGGCACAACAATTGGCAAAAGACATATTGAGGACTTAAAAGGATCAATTATTCTCTCTTTGCACATACAGTCCAAATGTGCTAACAACTCTTTCTGAACATTGAATGGTACTGATCTCCCACCACACTTAATCAGAATGGCCCTATGCCGCAATTATATATTGTGTACAAATCCTTTCAAACTTTCAAGCTCATCAGAAAATATGTTATTATTATCCTCCAAAATATCCTCCAGCCTCCCCTTCTACCCTGGAGTTTGTACTTGTTCCTTGGATCATGGGTCTAGTATGATTTTCCAGCTAGCTTGAATCCTTTCTTGGTAACATATATTTTGTCCTCCCCAAATGTTTCTTGAATGCTAGGCTTACTTGGAAAAACCCCAACAAGGTTAGTCCACACTTTTAGGAGATAGCTTTACTCTGCACTTGGGTGCCATCCTCCCTGGTTCTTCATCTGCTACTTTTGCAATGAGAAGCATAGTCTCTGTTCTGTTCTCATACTCAAACTCAACCAGTACAATTATGTGAACATGATTACTCTTAAAGATGCTGCACATCTTCACAAAATGATATAGTCACTTGCTAATGTTGCATTCCCTTCCTGGTTCTGGACAACATTTGTTGGAGGCCATATGCCCAGTGCACCTGCATTGGGACCCAGCTCTCTGCTCATCTTTTCATGTAGAGTACATTTACCAGCTTTTCTCTAACTTGGTACTCCTTTGACTTTTAAGTCAAGTGTAATCATGTGGGCTAAATGAATGCAAGAAACGTGCCCAACTTAGAGACACGTATTATAAAATGAGAGCATGGAACAATGCCATTTTGTTAATGTTAAAGGTATTTGTACTGTGCACCGTCACCACTGCTGTGGTCTGGCGGATCTGAAAAGGAGAGTCTGAAGAGGGGACTAAGGGGGATTTAGAAGGGTGTAGTGGGAATTGGAAAGTGAGAGTTATGATGTCGTGTTGGCCGCTTCAGTTCGGTTTGCACCATTCGCTGAGCTTAAGTGTGGTCTTCGGGTCAGTGCCAAATTCCCATGTGCTGTTGTGCCCAGCTAATGTGTTGTTAGTCTGTTGTTGCAATGTGGTGAAGTGCTTGCGGATTGCTGTGCAGAGAGGTGGTTGTGTGATTTTCTGTATGGTAAGTATGCGGAAAGTTGAGGTACGGTCAAACATCTTTTTTAAACTATTTTGCTGATTTCTTACCACTTTGTATTTGCGTTTCTGCACCCAACCTCTGGGGTTGTCCTTTGTGTTTGGTACTGTAGTTTGTCTTCCTAGTTGGCTGGCATGATGCAGAGTGCGAGCCCTCCTTTGTGTGACTCTGATCGTTTGTGTATCCAGCTGGTTTCCACTAGTTCCCCTGCCCTGCAGTTGGTAATGTTTTTGTAAGAGGACTGGTCCTTCAATGCCCATCCGGTTGGGTGTCCCCACCTAGCCAAGTTCCCTATAGGATTGGCAGTGTGTGGACATTGGTGCTCGGTGTGCACTCACCCCTACTTTGATAACAGAGGACCCGGTTAGGCGTTATAGTTTCCTGCCGGGGGATTCAGATTTCCCTTTGGGTCCCTGTTTCCTAGATGTTTCCTCCTGAATCTGGAGCAAAGATCCAAGTTTGGAGTAGTTTCTGAACTGCAGATGATCCCTTGTGTTGTGTATTTCTTTTGGTAGGTTATTTTGGCAAATGTGTTCAGGAAGAAGGCAAAACAGTTGAACTGTACATAACTGCATTAAGAGGAATAGAAGCATTATGTGAATTAGACAACAATCTAGAGGAAAGATTAAGGGGCCAGTTCATGTTAGAATACACATAGGGCAAAGTGAGGGATGCTCTATGTTCCACGGGGAATCTCTCGCATGAAGAGGTACTAAGAGTAACAAAAGAAGTAGAACATACAATTTTGTGTGTAAAGTAATTAGAAAAGAAAACAAAAATAGAAGGAATAACACAAGGGATATCTGCTGCCTGAGAGGTTTTAATAACTAATGAAGTAGTGTGCACACCTCTAGTTGCAGGATTACTCTTTATGAACTTAACCACAAAGGTATGTCTATTTTGGGTGCTGCCCTACAATAAAGGAAAAACAACAGTGTCCTTGAGTAGTGGACATCCCCATCCCTGGACAGCTTGAATACTGAGTAATGATTGGTCAAAATACACTACTCAAGGACACTGTTTTGTGATGTTGCCTCAGAGATTTTAGCCATACAGAACACACCATGTTAGAAAAAGAATGCTGGCAAAGAAAAAGCAGTTTCAAAGTGAAAGAAATTACAAAGAAGAAAAGAGAAAGTGCTACAAATGTGATATCCTGTTCCCCTTATTAATAGCAACCAATGTCCAGCCTTCAAAGTAATTTGTAACAGATGCAATATAAAAGGGCATTTTGTGAAGTGTTGTTGTACGGCATCATCTTCAATGAAGTGTATTGAAGAACTGTGTGAAGAATTAGATGAGCCAATTTTTAGGATTGATGATACCAAAGGAGTTGCCTGGTATTAAGAAAAAGGACGATTGTGTATCATACTTGATGCAGAAACAGAAAAACCCATGGCATCAATCGGTTTAGCACATAAATGCATCAATGTGGTCATAGTCTCTGGGATAAAAAATATACTTCTATTACAGAAAATGTATGACATATTGTTTAAGAATAGCTTAACACACAACCAAATAGATACCAATTCCGTAGCAAATGAAGGGAAAAGAATATAATTTGTAAAATGGTTCTGGGCAGAGCTCAGATTAAAATATTGAAAGGAAATGTGCACATATCACGCAAAGGAAACACACCATTATTCAGTTGGTCACTTCAAAAAAGGTTAAGAATAAAATTAGATTATGCTGATCAGTAATTCTTTGCTTGTAAATTGGAAAAAGACCTGTTATTGTGATCGCAGAGTCAGAGAAGGGTAGGAAGTGAGCATGATGTATCCAAAGAAGAACTTGGGTGTTTGAAAGGATTTGAACATCAAATAAGGATGAAGATGGGATCCATGCCAGTAGTAGTTAGAAGTCTATCAATGTCTATATGGGATTAGGTCAAATAAGGTAAAAAAAGAACTGTAGAATATGGAGAAAAAAGGAGTCAAGAAAGAATCACCTCAGCGGAATGGGTCTCTCCTCTTGGGGTTGTGCAGAAACCCAATGGAAAGCTGAGGTTATGCATAGATTTACGGTTATTCAACAAATGCATAGTTCCAGATAGACATCACCTAGCCAACAATAGAACTGTTATGGAATTTAGGTGAGACTCAGGTTTGTTCAACATTAGAATTAAAGTCTGTGTATAATCAAATTGAGTTACATACAACCTCCACGAACAGCATTTATAACACCTGACAAATTATTTCAGTGTGTGAGAATGCCATACAGGCTTGTATCAGCTGCAGCAGTATTTCAAAGAGGGATGTACCAATTGTTTCACAATGATACATTAATCCTGTTCTTCCAACATGATGTATTGGTTTAATGCAGAAGTCAAGAAGAACATGGGGAAATATTAATAAAAGCTTTAATGATTCTGCAAGCTGCTGGAATGACCAAAGCAAGGACAAAATGCAAATTGTACAAAAATGAAATTCAATATTTGGATGATGTGTTATCCAAAGAGGGTGTGAAACCAAGGAAAGATTTAGTAAGCACAATAGAATGCACACGAAGTCCTAAAGACAAATAACAATTGCTATATTTTTAGCAAGCAATTTTGCCAGTTCTACCATCAATATGAGACAACTAGCAAAAATGGGAAAGGACTTTATAAGGCTTGAAAAGTGTGAGGTGCAATTAACAACGTTAAAACAAAAAACACTTATACTAGCTCCTTCACTTCAAAATGTCCAACCATTCAGTCCAGAAAAATCCTTGTGACTATGGATGGCAGCAACAGTGGTCTTGAAGATGTATTAACACAAAAAAGGTGATGGGGATGTTGAAAGAGGAAGATAAAATGCTCCACCATTAAAAAACAAGAGCTGCTGGCCATCAAATAGGCAATGCAAAAATATCAACCATTCCTTTAGGGTACCGCGTTTGAGGTACAATATGAGCACAACCCTCGAAGGAAATACAAACTACCAAAAGTTTATATCATGTGTCGTTTCACATTAGAAAATGGGTTATCAATCTTCAAGAATATAGCTGAGAATTTGAGTATGTGCCAGGATTCAAAAATAGAGTGGTGGATTGCCTATCCAGGCTATGGAGTAATGAGGAAGATTATTGTGATATTGGGGTAGATATGACTTTGGAGGATCAAGTACTAATGGTAGAACCACAAAAAGTATCCAAAGAAGAATGGGAATCTGCTATAATTAGGAGTAAAAGATGCCATATGTGAACAGAATGATAATAAAGAAAACACTACAAGATCTCAAAAGTGAACCACTATGGAGTGTCAAGGACGAGTTGCGCACTGACAATGGATTAGTGATGAGCAAATGAAAAAAATGAGGAGGAAAGGCAGTGTGAGAACAGAAGAGTGAAAACTAATCTCGGTAGAGTGTATAACATATCCAAAAGGATGAGGAATGAACCTGAATATGTAGGTGGAAATGAAAAGTAGCAATGAAGGTACTATACCTGGTGCATTAACCTTAGCCATCCAAGTTTTACACTCCCCCTTGTTCTTATCTCCCCACAGCTCCCACACTTACGCTTTGTCTTTCAACACTGTGAACGTTTGGTCTCCGCACCCATTATCAGGTTCCTGAAGGAAGGAGATGTGTGCAGTATTTGCATACACATCCGAATCGAAGGATCCTTACAGTTCTAGAAGGGCTGGTTGAGAGAGAGCAGAAGAAGACAGTTCGTAAAAGAGGGACATTTGATGAGGTGCTGGAAAGAAGCTTTTACTACAGATAAAGAAACCTGTACAACTTACATGCAGAGTACAGTCTCCATTACAATATGGCATTCGAATGATCTATCGACAGGCATGGGTAAAGTAGCTAGAAAACATCTTGCCATTGAGTGATGCCTATCGACATCATGATGTGTTGATCTGACAATGTGGGTGGAACATAGAGACTCTAATGATTTGGACATGATTTCATTCTTTTTAAGAAACAACTTATTCTTCAATCCAGGATTTTTTCATAGCAAGAAATGTATTGGATGAAATGAGACAAATAAAAAGACACATGTAATGAGACCGAAATTGGGCTTTGAAATGTAGGTTATTGATGCCAGCAGCAAGGCAATTCTTGGAAACATAACAGCACTCTGAGGTGGTCATCACAATTAAGTACGAATTACCATTAAAATAACTAGTTGGATTTAAACATTGATACTATCAGTTATTTGTATGTTATAAAATAATTACTGTTATTAATTACTGCTCATAAAAATAAATGGCATAAAGTATCTACTACCATATGTTACAAGGATATTGCAAGTCACTGAGGAGTTCTGTGAACAAATAAAGGAACAAAGCTGCAGGCTGAATTTCCTTATATGGACTTGAAATATCCCCCTTATGTATGCAGGGCGTGTTTTATCCCTTATAATACATGGCAACAAACTGTCATTCCTTTAATTTCTGGCCTCTTCTTCACTGTAATGTAAGACATCTTCCAATTGCTGATATATATATATAATCAATGCAGACTCCGGATTAAGAAAAATCTACTATGCAGCTTCTTATGTGTTCCGGAAAAATGCAGCTAAAATGTTTTGTGCTTTATAATAAGTAATAACATATAGATAGCTTTTAACTCAGAAAGCTAATTCATTAGAAAGGAGTTTGAAAGGCATGTCATTTATTTATTTATTTATTTATTTATTTATTTATATGGCGCCTAAAGCACGCGAGCATGGCTTTTAAAGGAGTGCTGCCGTGAAAGTTGGAATTCTGTCATGTGCCAGCTAAGGCAGCAGGTGTTGTGACATCACAGCACAAATGCAGTAACTGATCACAGAGTGCTAGTGATGCAGCCCTGGCATGTTTTATTACATGCCAGGGCTGCTGTCACATGTAGCCTTTAATAATAACACCATGAGTAGCCTGTTATACGGCATTACAGGCTCCCATGTGCTATATATTCCTATCTGTACGGACAGAGCTATCCTTATCAGCATTGATAATAAGAATTATGAAGATTGCAGCTGTAAAATTCATAATAATGACAATGACTATTCTTGGGTGACTTTGTTCACAAAGTTTTCCTTGTGGTGTGTTCAAGAAGTGAAATGGAGGTACTGTGCCATCTGATTTAAGGACGTGCTTTCCCAGGTTAGACGCCACATTCCGGGAATGATTCACAACGACGATTCTATGAGCAACTCGGACTCCTACTGCTGGTAAATTAGGAAGTTAAGTCACTCCTAGTAAATCCACTGTAGTTTTTAGTAACTCTTTCGTGATACTGCCCTTGTACGTTTTTCTTTTGATACTGATCTTTATTGTAAATGTACTTGCGACACAGCGGGCTTTTGGGACACTTTCCCTAATTTCCACTGCAGCCTCAGACCCGCGTCCGCTTTGTTCATGCCCTCCTTTGGCTGCATCCTTTGGCTGCATAATGGCAAGTGCATGGTGCGCCAATGCCGATGGGAAACGCGGCTGCATTCAGGGCATGCTCCAGGAGCCCAGCTAGGTGCTCAGAACAAGAACAAAATATGAAAATAGAGCGCATTTTGTTCCAGCACGAGTGCATTTGCTCCTTGCTTGTAGTAGCACCAGAACAAAACAACATACAACACGGTAGTGCCGCGCTTCCGTTCGCAGCGAACAATCGCAAATGTGCGGGGAACGGGCTCAGAGTGTTCGAGGTCGCACTCCATGGCAACAGCCATCGCGATGTTTTGCTCTCCTATTATTCCCACGCGGCGCATTGTTACTTTCACATTTGCGGCTCAGAGCCGGGAGTTCACAAACCACTTCAATTTAATTAAAAAAAGTTCTCATGCAAGAAAAATGAGCCCTACTTTCGGTGCTTTCGCGTCAGATTCGGCGACCAGAACAAAGGCAAGTCACCCATTTGCTTTTCTTTCGATTTTATAAACAAAAAAGAGACACGGGTTTATGGCTAGGCCATGTCGCCTAGGCGATGGAGAGTGGTATATGAGAGAGTAAAGAGGAGTCATCCCTAAGGCCGTGCATGTCCCTCTTGCGTGATTAGGGTGACCAGATGTCCCGGTTTTCCCGTGCGATGTAATCACCGTCTGTCCTGGGGTCCCTGGAATTTTTTTATTTTCCAAACCTCATCCTGGGATTGGAAGGCTGGCTGGCTACTGTCCCGGTTTTTGCCAGGACCCGATTTCGAAAATGCACGTAATGGGGGCATGACTGCTTTTCACCCTTTCCCCTCTCGGCATTCTCCTCCAATGAGAACAGTGCGCATGTGAGCACACCCTCTCCAGCCTCCCCCCACCACCCCCCAACAGGCCAGCACCATAGTAGGACTACAGTTTTATTGTAGTCCCACAGTTTTATTGTAGTCCCACTTCTATGTCTAGGGCCTGTCCCCTTTTGTTATCTGGTCACCCTAGATTGAGCCTCCAGGGCACAGTCAGTGGTGTTGGGGGTTGCTGGCGCCCCCCTGCGCATCGCCGCAAGCCCCGGCACCGAAGGACTCACACAGACACGTCCTTCTAGGTTCGGGCTTCCCGGTCGCTCTGGCGCGGCCGGGAACGCTTCGTTTATTTATGTTGCACGCGGCGGCGTGCAACGTCACAATGTCGCGTGCGCGTCCAGTCATCGGGCAGCGCCACACTCCTCCCTTTTCCAGGAGAGCAATAACAATGCTAATACTAGACACTGCAAACCACACCAAAACGAATACTTAACATTTCACAAGGCCCCTTTATTGACATCCACCCGGGTCCCCTTACTTAACAGCACTCATCGTCAGGACAATCAGCCAGGTGACCCAACACGTAGTCGCTGAGGTGAGCAGGTTTCCCTCGCCCTCGGTACCTCCTGCTCACCTCCGGCACGGGTGATCTGTCCACGGGCATGCCCCGGGCCAGGGACTCAGGCAGACATGGTGTTTCCCCTTCATCCCCAGGGATTTCTCCTGGGTCTGGATCAGGAGGTGGATCAGTTCTTGGATCCCGCAGTTTCTTGAAGAAACTCACATTGCGATTTACTGCCGACCGTCCATCCGATGCAGTCACCATGGATCCCCGGACTGCGGCAACATCCGGCCCATGGGGATGCCTATTCCGAATGAGGACCTCATCGCCAGGCTCCAGCCGCTGCGGGCGAAGCCCTCTCCGAATGTTCTCTTGCTCGATCCTCAGCCGCCGGTCCATCTTGACCTGTTGGTGATTGATCACCCTCGGTTCCTTCTCTCCTACCTCCGGTAGCAAACCCTGAGGACACCGCTTGAAAAATGCCTCCGCTGGGGCCACTCCAGTGGATGCATGTGGCGTGGTGCGATACACCCTCAGAAACTGGTACAGGGATCTCTGGAGTGACTGCCCCTGTCCCTGAGCAATTCTAAAAGTCTTATTTAGAGTCCTCATAAGCCGTTCTGCTTCACCATTGGCTCGGGGCCAAAGGGGCATGATCTTCCCATGCACCACCCCATAGCTCTCCATCAGCTCCGAGAAGCGTTCGCTCTGGAATGGCACCCCATTGTCCGAGCACAGTGTGCATGGGAACCCATGGGCCGCAAACACCTTTTCCACGGCCACCACAACGTGCTTGAATGCCACAGAGTCCACAAACTCCACCTCAGGGTACCTCGAGTACTCATCGACCAGAACTAGGAAGTGGGTGCCCATGGTGGTGGATCCAAAGTCTGCATGAACAGTCTCCCAAGGGCGCGTCCCCCTAGGCATTGTCTCTATTGCAGGTTCCCGCTGCAGGGGAGATGCCGCCTGGCACCACACACAGGCCGCCACAAAGTCATCCACCTTGCGTTCCAGCTCCGGGAACCACACCTTCAGCCGTAGACGTGCCTTGGTCTTGGCGGCACCCTGATGACCACGGTGAGCCAAGGCGATCGCCTCGTCCACCTTCGATTGGGGCACCACAATCCGATCTCCACGGAGCAGAAGGTCAGATGTTGAGAACGATAATTCCTTCCGGACTTTCCATAGTTGCTCAAGTCTGGTTCTGGCCTCCTGGGTGCGCCCAGCCAGAGCCTCCAGCACCGACTTCCAAGAGACCTGTTGCATCGAGTGCCTTAGGATCTGGAAGCACTCATCTTGCGCTGCAGCTGCCTCCAGCTCCTGGAGAGGCATGGCATTTGGCGTGGCTGCCTCCACCACCACACGGACGTGCTCTTCTGCTTCTTCTGCACAGGCGTCCTGGACTTCGCCTGCGGATGCCCCAGGGTGTCTGGAGAGATAGTCTGCAGCGTTGTTCGCCCCTGGCCGGTATACCAAGGTGACTCCATACTCCAAAAGGGCGAGCATCCACCTCTCAATGCGTGCCGGTGGCTTGGATGACGACCCTGCTAGGATGGGAAGCAGCGGCTTGTGGTCTGTCACCACCGTCACCGGGCGTCCAAGGACGTAGAGCCGGAAATGCCGGCATCCCCACAGTACTATCAGCGCTTCGCGCTTGATCTGCGAGTATCGCTGCTCCGCATCTGACAGGGCTTTGCTGGCATATGCCACCGGGCGGACGCCCCCACCACTGTCAATTTGTGTCAGCACAGCGCCCAGGCCGAAAGGGCTGGCGTCAACGATGATCTCTGATGGTAATGCTGGATCAAAGAACAACATGGTGTCTTCAGCCGCCAGGGCACCCTTTATGTCCTCAAAAGCCGCCTGTTCTAGCGGGCCCCAATTCCAGATGACATCCTTCCTGGTCAGTGCCCTGAGCGGTTCCGATCTGGAGGCCAGATTTTTAATGAACCGTCCACAGTATGTAACCATGCCTAGAAAACTTCGCACCTCAGACACGGACTCCGGAGGCTGCGCCTTCTTTATGTCCTGCACCTTCCGGGGATCAGGAGACACCCCACCTTCTTTGAATACAAATCCAAAGAATTCTATCGATGGTCGGAGAAATTCACACTTCTCTTTGTGGAGGGTGAGTCCCAAAGATTGTAGTCTTCTGAACGTCTTTGCCAACCGCCTCAGGTGGTCTACCTCTGTTCTAGCAAACACCAGGAAGTCTTCGCTTATGTTCAGAATGCCCTGTAGATCAGCCAGGGCGCCCCGGATAATGTTCTGGAACACCTCTGCCGCCGAGGACACACCAAAACCCAGTCTCTTATAGCGGTATAGCCCTCGGTGTGTCGTGAAGGTGGTAATGTACCTCGACTCGGGGTGGAGGACAACCTGTTGATAGCCCGCTCGAAGGTCCAGTTTCGAAAAGAAACGAGCGCCCTGTACCTCCACAATGATGTCATCGATCGTCGGGGTGAGGTGTCTATCTCTCTTAATGGCCTTGTTTGGGAGCCTCATGTCGACGCAGATTCTCACAGCATCGGGTTGTTTAGGCTTCCGTGCCACCACTATCGGGGACACCCAGGGCGTCGGGCCTTCCACCTTTTCTATAATGTCAAGATTGACCAAATTGTCCAGCTTCTTGTCGACAAGGTCACGGAGGTGGAACGGCACCCTTCGATGTTTCAGGGCAATGGGCTGCACCGACTCATCAATGTGTAACCTCATTGGGTCACCGGCCATCTGCCTGATCCCCTTGAAAAGTGCGTCATACTTCTCGAGCAGGTCATTAATGTCCTCTAAATAGACAGAGTATGCGAAGCTGATTATACCGAGAGCCTCTGCTGCAGCACAATTTAACAGCGTGTTGGTGCTCACCGGTGTCACGTAGAATCGTGCAGTGATTTGGGAGCCCTCATGTTCTACTTTTGCCATGAACACACCGTCCAGAGGAATGGGGTCAACACCACCGAAGGCAAAGATGTGGGCCTTGGGAGTTGCCAGCTTGGGGGGCTGGTCCATGGCATCATAGTGTCCATGGGCCATTACATTCACCGACGCC
Organism: Ambystoma mexicanum; assembly: GCF_040938575.1. Lineage (NCBI taxonomy): Eukaryota > Metazoa > Chordata > Amphibia > Caudata > Ambystomatidae > Ambystoma > Ambystoma mexicanum. The sequence goes on from NC_090922.1 coordinate 338,217,099, forward strand.
CCAGTGTCCATGAGGACGGGGACTGGAGACCGGTTCACCTCGACCACGCACCTTGGCTGTCTCCTGTTCTTGCTTTTCAGGATCCCCACACTCGAGACAAAGAAGACGTTCTCTTCGTCTTCTTCTTCCGCTTCCTCCACCTGGGCATCCTCCTCAGTCTGATCCACCTGAGCGACGTTGGATGGTCGACCCTAGCGATTGAGACTGGACCGCCCCAGGCCCCTCGGTACCAATACCTGCATTGCTGCTTTGCATACTCTCGAGAAATGATCGGGTAGCCCACACCGTCCACAGATCTTTCCAGCCGCAGGGCATTCAGCAGGGTGGGGCAGGTCATACCCACATTTTTGGCAGATTTCTCCTGCCCTCCCGGCTCGATCCCGGGGACTGCTGCCAGGTCTTCGGGTTCCCATGCCACCTCGCCACATCGCACATATCTCTTCGGTCTTGATGGGGCACAACCCGGCCTCCATTCTAGCTGCCCTCGCCTCCGACACCTCATGGCACCTCCCCAGTTCAAGGATGCGCTGAAGCGTAATTCCAGGTTCCCTTAGCACATGGCGCCTTAGTTTGCCCGATGAACAAGCCTGGATCAGCATCGTCCTGATCATGTCCTCCGCATCACCCCAGGCGCAGGCCAGCGAGAGACGCCTTAGGCGCCCGTAGAAAGTGTCCAGAGTCTCATCGTCTTTCTTTTTGGCAGAGAGCATGACAAAACGTTCATAATCTGCATTGGCGAGAGCCAGGAAGTAGGCCTGCAGAGCGGCCTTCGCCTGATCATAGGATCCATCCCCAGGCGGAAGCGATTCAAAAGTCTCCTGGACAGATGGACCTGCCGAGTACAGCATGGTTGCCAGCCGGGTATCATCATCCACCACCTGGGCAGCCCGAAAGTACATGTCCAGGCGGTCCACCCACCTCCTCCATCTGGGCCCCAAACTGGAAGGTGGGCCCGATACATCAAACTCCGGGATAGGCTGCAGAGCCGCCTGTGCACGTACCTGGGCCATAACGGGGAGAATCTGCTGAACAACAGGTGCTGCCACAGGCTGCGCTGGAAGTAGAGGACCCTGAAGGCCTGCCTGACCAACCGGAGGCTGCTGTGCCGGCTGCACTGGAGGCAGCAAACCTAGAGGTGCTGCTGGCGGACGTGGAAGGTGCTGCACCGCCGCTCCGACCTGGTCCTCAGTATCGTTCATCAGTTCGAGCGCACAGGCACCCCCAGCGTGGAAGACAGGGGCCGCAACTCAAACATCCAGTCCAAATACCTCCAGCCAGCACCAATGGAGAAAACAGCTGCTGCACCACACCTCTGTGATGATGAAGAGGATGAAGATCAGTGGGGCCACCAGTCTGATGATGAGGAGGATGATGAAGGCCCCCAGCCTTCAGCTGCTCCAAAAATTGGAAGAAGAAAATGTGTGGGCTATACAAACTCAGACATTATGGCTCTCCTTCTTGCTTTCACTCGACGTAGAAGGCCCAAGGAAATGGCAAAAATCCTCTTCAGGCACATGTGCATGCAGGTATGCCTACCTGCAATCAAGAGTTCCAAAAATTAGGCCTGGGGCCGCTTCAGAGCCCAAACCGGAGCTTCGTGAAGTCCCACAGCCGTTTGACAAAATGGCCGCCAGCGCATGGGTAACGCACTACCCGCGGCGTGAAACGAAGTTTTCAATCCGACTCGTTTCAGTGAAAAGAATTATATTCATAGTCACCCCCGGGCCCGGGCATCGTCTCCCCCACTCGTCGCCACTGTTGGGGGTTGCTGGCGCCCCCCTGCGCATCGCCGCAAGCCCCGGCAACGAAGGACTCACCCAGACACGTCCTTTTAGGTTCGGGCTTCCCGGTCGCTCTGACGCGGCCGGGAACGCCCCGTTTATTTATGTTGCACGCGGCGGCGTGCAACGTCACGCCGCCGCGTGCGCGCCCAGTCATCGGGCAACGCCACAAGTGGTAGAGTGTCCCTAAAAAGTAGTGGAACCGTGATCCTGGTGGGGGACAGGGTAGGCGGAAGCATAGTGCAACATGTAACAAGGTGTTGCGGCTGGGGCATTGCAATAGTCTAATGGCCCAATTCATGGATTTCTTTTAGCACGGTTCAAAGTGACCTTGCTCTCCTGAAAAGTGACTTTGCACTGCTGATAAAAAAAAACTTGATTCATGGAACTGTGCAAAGTGTATTTTGGCAGTACAAAGTCAGTGAAAAGTCATTTTGTACTGCACAAATGACTATGGACTGACTTTGCACTGCCCAAAATACACTGCACAGTTCCATGAATCAGGGTTTGTGTTGGCAGTGCAAAGTCACTTTTCAGTAGAGCAAAGTCACTTTGAACCGTGCAAAAAATTCCATGAATCTGGCCCTAAGGCTCCTATTACGACTTTACACCTGCACAGGCAAATTAATTCACAAATCCCCTATAGCGCCCTGATATTTAAAAATAATTCCTTGTGAATGTCACGGACCTTTAGCATTTTACCTTTGATAATAACTTGCAAGTTTTCCAAAAAACAGAGGGCGATAGGGTGTGAGTAGAGATTCCTTCTCAGTGTTACCAATTGCTTTAGAATGGTAAAGTGAAGAGCAACGCTTTAACTTTAAAAAGTAGCATTCCAGAATGTTGAATATCGTTGTAAAAAGTAGTGCAACTGTTAAAACTAATACAATTTATGTAACACCGCTCCCGACCGTTCCCGCTCACTTCGATCACTGGGCTGGTTGGACCAAGTAAGTGTTAACAGGAACAAAACGTCAAATGTTAAAAATGTTCTTTGGCACACCAAGATCATGTGTATTCCCGTTGCACTGAATTCACCTTTTCAGCATCAAATTAAAACAGGCATGTCCTATGGAGCAGCTCTCCTAATGCAGCAGTTAATATTTATCTATATTTCTGGACTCATCCAAGTGCCAGATCAAGGATCTTATTGCCAAGAATAGCACACTACCCTTGTGCTATCCTCCTCGCCTGCAATAGCAGTAGGATAATAGCGCTCGGCCCCTTCAAAGTGGCTTCTTGGCAAAAGGACCAGGGCCATCTTAAGAGACGTTGGTGCCCGGGGCACCATACCTGCCTAACCTCCGGAATTTTTCCGGAGACTACGGAATTTTAAGCATTTCTCCCGGTCTCCGGAAAAGTCCCGTGAATCTCAGGAATTTTGAGATTCTTTCCGGGTCCCGTCATATTCTCCACCTGATTGGCTGCCGCCGGTAGCCAATCGGGTGGAGAATTGGGCGGGACCCGGAAACGGTGCTTAATGCGACCCCCGACCCCTGTAATAATAATGCTTGCAATCCATATAATTGGATTGAAAGCAGTATTATTACGGCGGCGGTGCCACGTTCATTTTGCTTACCAAAATCATTCATTCAATGCTATAGTAAGCAAAATGAAGGCGGCGCTGCAGCAGGAATAATGCTGCTTTCAATCCAGTGACATGGATTGAAAGCAGCATTATTGCGGCGGCAGGGACTTCAGTTTGCTTACTATAGCATTGAATGAATTATTTTCAGTGCTATAGTAAACAAACAGAAGCCGCCGCCACCGCAAAAATGGTGCTTTCAATCCAATGACATGGATTGAAAGCACTATTGTGAAGGCGGCAGCACTTCCTTCACTTTGCTAACTATAGCATTGAATGAATTATTTTAAATGCTATAGTAAGCAAACTGAAGCCTACAACAACCGAGTTTACCTGTTGGACGTGTGGGCGGAGCCATGTGCAAATGGGCGGAGTCTTGTGTGGCTGTGGGCGGGACAGAAAATCTCAGGAATTTTGATTTTCAAATGTAGGCAGGTATGCGGGGCACAGGAACAATTATTTCCCTGTCTTCATCTACCAAGCTAAAGAAATACCGGTTCCAGAAACTACAGTCGCCAACCCTTGTTGCAAACGTAACCCCGCAGCAATGAAGATAAACATGTGCGCTCCCAACAAGTTCCATTACCAGCCTCATTCTTGCTGGAACCGGACTAACAACAACTGGCGTTTCAAGAATAATATTAGGAGTTCACCACCAAGGTACTTGTTTTCTAGCGTAGACACAGAACACCTTTTAACAATAGAAACCATGAATAAGGTATAGAAGCTGTAACGTCGATGCAGGTCACCGATCAGTAGACTTATGGAAAAGGTGCACATTAATGGGCAAAAGAACAAATAATGTTACTTACTATATGTACAATATGGTCACTATTATTATACACGAAGCCACAATATAGCAAATTAAACTATGGGTGAGACTTTTTTGAATAGCTTACCCTGAGAACCAAATCACTCTACGGGGATGACAATTTTGCAATGGTTAGGGACTGGATTTTATCTGGATAAGCACTAAGGAGCTCATATTGAGCTTGCCTTAACAGAAATAAAATGCATAACATACTTACATAAGGCTTTTACGTATTTAATTTCAGTTACGGATAATTTTCACAAATTTGTATGGCAGAGAGGTGGGGTAGAAACCTAATTAAAAATGTGCTACTCCCTTCCTCTGTGCCAAAGAAATATTCCAACATTTGCGCCGCCATGAATTTTCCTCCCTGCACAAATGCTGGGGATTCCTATGGAGTCCAACTGTGAGGAATTCGCCCATCTGCACAGTGGGTGTGCGCTTTCCTGAAATTTTTAATGAAATTGAATTATGGTAGATCAACCTCTGGAAAATGTGTGGCGCTAATCCGCACACCTTTGGCTATGCTCACCACACAACATGCACATTAACCTGTGTACTCTGGGTGTACACAGCCTACAGGCGCAGTCCTCTCTGTCATATTTAGCTGGGATCTGACAGGTGCAGTACAAGAGGCATCTCAGAAGGGGGAGGGCCAAAACCTTCCTCCTGCCATGGCCAGCCTAATTAAATATCAAAGGTTCCATGGATCTGCCCTGTCCGTTTGTTTACCCTCTGCAGATAGTGCCAGCAATTAACATAATTAACATACTAATAGAGTATACTTCAAGCAGGCCACATGGGCCTAGTTGCAGAAGCATAAAAAAAAAGGAAACAGGAAACACCAACACCCCTTTCATATTCACTGTGTCAACCTGAAGCCAGCTCCCGCCTCTCAGTATCAATGGCAGTGACCTGTGATGTCTGGGACTATGTGTTTACAGCAGGCACCCCCGCAGAGGGACCCCATTCATAAGGTACGAGTATGTGGATTGATGGAGACAGAAAGTATGTTCTTGCCACAGCTTCAAGCGAGACCTACTGCTTTAATCAGGAACCATAGACAGCTCCATTTACCAGAGAGATCCTTTGATCCACAACAGACAGGAAGATGGTTGGGACTTAGTATTACATGTTTCTCCCCTTTACCTTTTCTGTTGCAAAGCACTCTGGTTATGTCCTCATGCACACAGGAGATTGTTGGTGGGGACCCATGATCGTTTAATGAAGGTAGGCTTAGCCTACACCAATCACTGTGACCCATTTGGCTTTAAAAGAGGGCTGAGCTAATCTTTTGGGCAGAACATCTGAAGACTTTGCAAGGAGTAACAAGCAGAACTAATTTGGGCCCATGGCTGAAGATACATTCTGCCTTGCAGCTTCCGCCAGTGAACAAGGCCAGGATTTCGAAAGAGGGAAGCAAAATCCCTCCCCTAAACATCTCCCAGGGAACAGAGGGAGATGCTGACTCCAGAGTACCCTCCAGCAGCTCCAGAACCGGTACTCAGCCAACACAAAGAGTACCCTGCTAGTCTCCGCAAGCAAGCTTCCTGGGTGGGAAGTGCCAGAGAGTCTCTGAACACAACCAAGGACAAGGCCGTAGCCTGCAACACTCTCCTCAGCTTTGGGCCATCTGCCTTAAAGGACAAAACGAGCCCAGTGAAGGAGCTAGGAGGAGTGCATCGACAAGTATCAACCGGCATCTGCCTCAAAGGACATTTTTGAGCCAGTCGATCCCCTCGAGCTTCAACTGACTGCACCACTGGCTGCTGTTACGCAGCAGTCTCTCACACGGTCTGAGATACCTCGACCAATGCTTCAGTCCCACCGAACAGCACTGAGATAACAATTCCTGACCCCGAGCCGTCCGTCCAGCCTCGCTTGACGAACTGCCTGCCGCCTGATAACCGCAGCTGTCTCCCATCTTGAACTCGAATGCAGAAGCTGCAAAGTGCCCTGAAACCGACTGGACCCTGTCGAGCACCAAGAAACTCTGCAAGCATAAGGTACATTGTGGATCTGTCACCCTGTCCTTCTCAGAAGGCCCCTAGTGACATTTTTTACGACCCATTGCTCCCTTTGTGCTGAAACCAAGGATCCTTGAACTATTGCGATTATTTACTTTACCCACTACCCTCCTGTTGGTATCCGTAGTGCATCCCCTTTCCTTCTTGAAACTGTCTGTCCTCTGAATTCCTTACAGGGTGTGTTGTATTTTGTAGTGTGCTAAAATTGTCTGCTGTGATAATAATGATGTAGATATTTGTATACAACCTTAACTGGACAGTCTGTTTTATCAGTGGATAATAATTGTATTTTCTCTGTGATGCACCGATCCACGACTTTGCAGAGATAAGCCTGCTGTTCCACCCAGGTTACCAAAATTGAACATGGAGATTTTTAATTTGCTTGTGTTTCCAACCTATTTGGATCCATTCTGGTGTCCTAGAGGCTTGGGGCTGATTGATGGTTTAGAAACTGATATTCATCCTTGGACCACTGGTGCCACAGAAGTTGATTAGTCACATTGGTGGCAAGCGGTCGGATCTATTTGGAGCCTTGCGCACAGCTTAGTCACCCAACGATAAAAGTACTCTTGCAGGCAATGTTTAGACACTGCTAGGTATTTGTAATAATCATGGATCTTGACATAGAAACTGAGAAAGGCATGAGCAAGGATGTCCTGCGCATCCTATCTCAAGAGAGGGGACTTTCCCACAGCACTAAGTTTAATAAATCTGAGTTGCTGACCAGCCTCCAAGCTTGGGTAGAAGCGAGGATGGTTGGTAGAAGACCCCAGGGAACAGGCTAGTCACCATGTACCCGAACAGAAAAGACCTTCCAGAGGGGGAAGTGGAAGATGGCGAGGAAGACAGCATGAGTAGTGGTTCTCGCCAACCATCCGCCGGGGGAAAGCATGGTTTCTCAACACTCGAGAGTGTCTGTGAGGGGAGGGGCTAGTGCAGCATCCCACAGGTCCCAGGCTTAAGCACAGTCTCTAAGTAGCCTAGTAATTGTTCTGGCTATTAATGAGGTAGCAGCTAGAAAGCTCCTGCTGAAGGAGAGGAGACTAGTGCTAGAGGGTATCAGATAATAATGTCCCCATACATAATGTCCTCATATATAATGTCACTGGGAAAAGCCATTGGCAACATTATATATGGTGACATTCTGCATGGGGACGGGTTGCGGGGATGTCCCATGCTCCCTGTGTTAAAAAATAATGTGGGAGTTGCGGGGGATGTCCCCTGCATGTTCAATGTAATAATGTCTCCACCAGAAATGGCAACATTTTTATCAGGAGACATTTTTGCGGGGACATTATTACATGGAACCTGCTAGAGGAACAGAAACAGTGGGACAAGGTCACCATTGAGCAGGAAGAGGGCCGCCATGGAGCTGTGCAAGCTGGAGCTTGAAGAGAAGATGGAGGCCAACAGATCCACCTCCAGCGAAAGCAGCAGGAGTGGCTCAAAGCAGAGTGCCTGGGATAAGCCCCAGCCTCATATCCCCAAAGACTTAGTGCAGGTTTACGAAGTGGGGACAGATATTTTTGACTGGATTGAAGCACTCAAGCTTGCTTTTCAGCTACAGGAGGTGGACGAATTACTGTGGGATGCAGCACTGATGAGTCGCTTATCGACACAAGGGGCTGATGCAATTCATCACTCCTTTGGAAAGGCCCATTTATGAAAGCATGAAAGCAGCACTCCTCAGGAAGTTCTGTAAAACCCCAGAACAGTATTTCACGGGCTTCTGAGAGCTCAGAAAGAAAAGTACACTGACATTTTGGAGCGTTCACACACTTGTCGTTGAAATATCTGAGCAGTTGGATGGCTGGTAACAAAGCACATTTAAAGAAATGTACAATTTTATTGCGTGTGAGCATGTATTGAAGAATTGCCCTAAACCAGCATCTCGTGGACATGACTATCAGAGATCCTAGGGAGCTTACAAAGGCTGCCAACAGGTTTGTGAGTACTCGGGTCCATAAAAAGGCTCAGGCAACCACACCCATGACATCCGGCTCAAATGTCTCAGTGATAACCTGGGTATTACCGGTCAGGCCCTGGCATGGCTGACCTCTTTCCTCTGTGACCGACCCTCCCAGGTCCAACCTGGGTCCTTCCTATCTGCTATCTTTTTCTCTAGCAGTGGTGTCCCCCAGGGGCCTAACCTCTCTCTCTGGCTTTTCAATCTATACCTGGCACTTCTTGCCCACCGCATTGCTGCACTTTGCCCCAACTGTCAGTGCTATGCTGATTACAGCTCATTTTCAGGCTACCTTCAAGCACCTCTTCCCCGTCTCTCATCACTAACTGTCTGTCTGCTATCCAGGAGTGGTGTGCCACCAATGACCTCTGCCTTAATGCCAGTAAGACTGAGATTCTCCTCATCGGTACGCCTGCTCCCTCCTTTCCTGTCGCTCTCTTGCCGGCCTCTCTTGTCCCTCCTCCTGCTCCTACCTGCGAGGCTTAAAACCCCAGGGTCATCTTCGACTCCACACTCTCCTTCTCTCCTCACATCTCAGACATCTCTAAGAAGTCACACTACCAGCTGCACCCCCTCAGAGGTATTCTACCTTTCCTCTCCTTCCCCCATAAGCTCACTGTCTCCAGAGCTCTGGTTCTCTCTAAGCTAGACTACTGCAACAGCCTCTTTCTAAATCTACTTGGCTCTACTCTCCACCCTCTTCAACTCATCCAGAATAGGGCTGCAAGACTTATCCTTGGCCTCAAGCCCAGGGATCGCATTGCTTTGGGACTGAAATCTCTGCAATGGCTCTCAGTGCCTGTGAGGATCAAGTTCAAAACCCTCTGCATTGTCCACAAGGCCTTCTAGGGCATGAGGCCCCAGGACCTTCAACTCTCTCTTCCTAAATATCTCCCCTCATCCGCCTCAAACTCCCTTAGGATCAGTCACTTCTCCAAGCAACAAATTGGTGGTAGATCTCTTTCTTTGGCTGGGGCCTCCCTCTGGAAAAGCCTCCCTGCCTCCGTGAAACTTGAGGAAAACCATCTCCGGTTCTGGAAGCACCTCAAAACCTTTCTCTTTGCTTCTGTCTTTTCTCCTCCTCTCCCCTGCTGACCTCCAAGCTGAAACTGAATCTGCGCTGACTACCTGGCCTCCCTCTGTTCTTGGGCCCAGACCCCTCCCCCTTCAGTCACTCCCACATGCACTGCCTGCCTGGCAACCCCCGCACTTGGGTACTGTTTCTGTATCCCTACAGTCACGCTACCAGCACTTGACAACTGTTACCTGCATACCCCTTGCACTTGTCACCTGCTGGCTGTTACTTACTTATGTTATTAGTCTATGCACTTGTACTGCACTGTCCCTCCCCCTTCACTATTCCCTTCCCCCATCCCTTGCACTTGTACAATCTGATGACAATTGGCCTAGTAGGATCGTTGTCTGTCCTCCCTTTGTTGACCCTCCATTGCCTCGACGCGCCTTGAAACACTTGTGTATAGGCGCATTACAAATGCCATATCATATCATAAATACTCAAACCGGAAGAGAAATCTTCAGACAAAAAAGTAAACAAGGATGGGAAGGACAAAGGTCCAACCCAATCCTCTTCGAAGTCAGGGCCACAAAAGAATGAAGGGAAATCACAGAACTTTAGTTCAGCTGTACACACTGAAAAGAAGAGCGCAGGCACCCTTAACACTTGGACACCTGCATTCTCACCACCAAAAGGTTGTTTCATGTGCAAGGGGCTGGGCCATAGGAAATGGGATCCTGCTTGCAAGGGCTTACCCAAACAAGCCACAGGGAATTCTGGAAAAATGGAAGAGGCCATCATTAGTGTGGGCCTCCTACAACAGGACGTCCCACTAGGCCAAGTGGTTGTATGTGGATTGGTTACAATGAGTGGGCATGGTACCGGGTCTCCGGAGAGATCCTAGTTCCCAATAATACTCAACTCTATTCAGAAGATGTATATATCAATGGACACAAAACCCCTGCGGTCCGAAACACCGCAGCTAGCGTCACTGCTGTCGCCTGGCAGTGGGTTCAGCCAGGCTAATATATTGATGGGCCTGATTGTAGAATCAGTGAGTTTGGACGGAAAGAGTAAGTGCCCCTTGGCGATTGTAGATTTCTGCTGGTGAGTTGAAATGATCCTGCACCGTGTAGGGGTGAAAGACTCCATCCCTGTCTCATGTCTGTTGGGTAATGATCTTCCTGATCCCAAGATAGTCGCAGTAGCTACCCGATCAAGGGCCAAAGAGATTGCCATATTGAACACTCTCTGAGCCTTAGGGCCTGGAGTGCTTCCAGAGGGCTTGTTGGAAGGACCGTCATGGCCAGTAGGCCCTAGTCCAGTTCCACAGACTGCTGAGTCACGTACTCCTGTGGGAGATGGTCCAGATTCACTGAAGACCCTACTTTGGTAGCAGGGGACTCAGTGACTTCACAGTTGCTTTGTGCAGTGCAGGAACATGTGGTGGATGACCGGGTGGGTACAGATCAGAAGGGCAAGCCAAAGCTGGATGAGTTTGCATCAGCTAGGCGCCCAGATCAGATTGACTTCTTCACAACACACAAAGAGTGACCCACTCTGGCTGGTGAGCAGAATCAGGTGGAGGAGCAGGCTAAGGGTGAGCCCCCTGGACTGTTCAAAGTGTACTGGTAGGATGGACTCCTGTACAGTGAGCCAAAAGACTCTGAGGGCAAGGGCACCAGAAGGTTTGTGATTCCCTGTGCCACAGAAAGTTCCTTTTGTATTTGGCTCACCAAATTCCTTTAGCGGGTCACTTGGGAGTGGCTAAGACATCGGACCGGTTTTCTGTGCACTTTTACTGGCCACAGTTCAGCGTAAAGGTTAAGGAATGTGTCCGGTCTTGTCCGACTTGTCAAGCTTCTGGCAATTCAGGGGGTGCCACAAAGGCCCCCTTAATTCCACTATTCATGGTTGGGCGGCCATTCGAGAGAATTGACATGGACATTGTGAGTCCTTTGGAGCCTCAAACCAGGTCAGGGCACAGACACATATTGGTGGTGGTAGACCACGTCACAAAGTACCCTGAGGCTGTCCCTATGAGGAGCATCAAAGCCTGTGTTGTTGCAAAGGCTCTGATTAGGATATTTTCCCATGTTGGATTCCCCAAGGAAGTCGTTTCTGACAGGGGATCAAACTTCATCTCAGTGTATATAAAAGCTATGTGTGTAGAGTGTGGAGTCAACTAGCGGTTCTCTATATCCTTCCACTCACAAACAAATGGGCTTGTTAAGCGGTTCAACAAGACCATGAAAGGCATGATAGGTGGCTTGGAAGAGCACCTGAAGAGAAAATGCAATATTCTTCTGCCATGTCTTCTGTTTGCCTACAGCGAGGTGCCACAGAACGGAGTAGGGCTTAGCAACTTTGAGCTTCTGTTTGAACAAACTGTATGAGGTACCCTCAGTCTAGAGAAAAGAGGGGTGGGAGAGCAACCCTTCATGCCCTACAAGAGATGTGGTGGACTATGTACTTGGCCTTTGGTCTAGAATGGCGACGGACATGGAACAGTCAACGAGAAACCTAAAGGCCAGTCGGGAGTTCATGAAGCACTTGCACGACCAGAAGGCCACAGTGACAGTATATTCTCCAGGCCAGTGGGTGTGGATTATGGAGCCCGTCAAACCAAGTGCCGTTCAGGACAAATGGACTGGGCCTTACTCTGTGCTGGAAAAAGTCAATGTGGTGAATTATCTCATTGACGTGAAAGGGCCTAAACAGATGGACAGGGTCTTTCACATCAACCGGCTAAAACCCCAGTATAGCCAGGATGACTTGGTCATGGCATAAGTGACAGATGGAGAGATTGAGGAGGAGACCGGTCCCCTCAAAGTCCTCCTGCACACAGAAGCCACAGATCGGTCAGTTGAAGGTGTCAACCTTGCAACAGACCGGTCAGAACAGCAAATGACAGACTGTTGCTGGTTACTGGAACAGTTTGCCAGTCTGTTTCTGCTGACTCCAGGTCACACAGATTGGTGCTTCCATGATGTGGACACTGGAGACAGTAAGCCGGTGAATAGTAGGATTCACTGAATGTCTGATAAGGTCAGGGACACCATCAAGGAGGCAGTTTCCAAGATGCTGTCCCTAGGAGTGATAGGGGCATCCCAGATCCCCAGGGCTAGTCAAGTGTTACTTTTTCCCTAAAAAGACCAGTGGTGGGAAGACTGAAATTCACTTTTGTGTTGAATACAGGTGGCTCAATTCTGTCACAAAGACAGATGCTCACCCCATTCCCCGGGCAGAGGAGCTCATTGACAAGCTCTGCACTGCCAATTACATGAGTACCTTTGACCCCTCAGCAGGGTACTGACAGGTCGGCTTGACAGATGGAGCAAGAGAGAGGTCAGCATTCTGAACGCTAGAAGGACATTATCAGTTCACTATGATGCCCTTTGGATTGAAGAATGCCCCTTCCACTTTTCAGTGGATGGTTAACAAGCTTTTGTCTGGTCTGGAAAAGTTCAGTGTCGCCTACTTAGATGACATTGCTGTGTTCAGCGCAACACCTGGGAGGATCACTTATCCCACCTGAAGCAAGTACTTCAGGTGCTGCAGAATGCAGGTCTGACTATCAAGGCAACAGGGCACAGTGACTTACCTATGCAACCTGGTCAATGAAGGTAAGAAATAACCACTCTAAGCAAAGGTACAGGCTGTGAAGGATTGGGATATCCCCACTACACAGATGGAGGTGAGAGCCTTTCTAGGTCTCACTGGGTACTAGCGGTCATTCATCAAGGGGTGTGGGACCATTGCTATTCTCCTGAATAATGTAACTTCTAAGAAAATGATGAAGAAGATAACTTGAACCCCAGCCTGTCAAACCTCCTTTCAGGATTTAAAGGATGGATTGTGCAGGGCACCAGTTCTGAAAGTGCCAGACTATGGTCAGGAGTTCACTATCCAGACAGATGCCTGTGATTTTGGGATTGGAGCAGTGTTAGCACAGCTGTACTCTAAAGGGGTAGAGCAACCTGTCGCCTACATTAGCAGATGATTGACAAAAAGGGAAAGCAACTGGACTGTTATTGAAAAAGAGGCTTATGTGGTCGTGTGGGCCATAAAGAAGCCGTAACCATATATCTTTGGGTCGCACTTTACGATCCAGTCAGACCACCGGCCTCTTCGATGGTTAAAATGGCCATGCAAGGGGAGAACCCTACGCTTTCGCGTTAGCCTTCTCCCTACAGGGATTAGATAACGTCATCAAGCTTAAGCCATGCTCCCAGCATGGAAATGCAGATGGCCTTAGCAGTATTTTCACCTTGATACAGAACCAGACCCTCAGTAGAGTGGTGGTTCATATGTTGAGGCTGGGGGGCATGTGAGGAGAAAACCATCTGCATGGTGGGTGTGCGCTCACCTGGGCTTTTTTGACATTTTTGATGCAATTGAATGATTGTAGATCAACTTCTGTAAAATGTGTGGGTCTAATCCGCACACATTTTCCTGTGCTCACCGCACAACATACACATAGACTTGTGTACTCTGGATGGACACAGCCTACAGGTGCAGTCCTCCCTATCATATTTATTTGGGATCTGACAGGTGGAGTACACAATGCATCTCAGAGGGGGGAGGGCCAAAACCTTCCTCCTGCCATGGCTGCCTAATTAACTATCAAAGGCTCCAAAGATTCACCCTGTTTGTTTGTTTATCCTCTGCAGATAATGGCAGCAATTAGCATAATTAACATACTAATAGAGTAAACTTCAAAGAGGCCCACATGGTGCCTGACTGCAGAGGCTAAAACAAAGTAGACAGGAAACCCCAACACCCCTTTTGTATGCACTGTGTCAACCTAAAGCCAGTGCCACCTCTCAGTATTAAGGGCAGTGACCTGTCATATCTGGGACTATGTGTCCCCGCAGGGGGACCCCATACAAAAGGTATGAATATGTGGATTTATGGAGACAGAAAATCTGTTCTCGCTGCAGCTTCAAGGAAGACATGCCGCCTTAACCAGGAACCACAGAGAGCTCCATTAACTAGAGAGACCCTTTGATGAACAACAGACAGGAAGATGGGTGGGACTTAGTATTGCTTGTTTTCACCCCTTTACCTTTTCTGTTGCAAATCACTTTGTGTATGACCTCATGCATTTTCATAAACAATGGGTCACTCGAAGACAGGGCTAATATTTCAACAGAAAAACACAAATAAGTGTAAGGCTACCACTCCCTCTGTTGTGCAAATGAGATAACCTATCTCTGGTAGAGTGCAGTTGTAGAAAACAAATGCTGCACCTAGCCTCTATTGTTTCATACAGTAAATGTATTCAAACAAAACATATAACCCTAAAATCATTTGTGGCATTCAACACAATGGTTAAAGCAATTTGTGCTTCTTTCAATATTACACGAATTGCCACCGAATACATATTTCAAGCACAACATTGATAACATTATTGTGACAAATCAATGCAATTAAAAGACAAAATGACAAATTCAATACATAACGGTTTCTCTGCTCATTAAAGTGTGTTTTGTGCCATGGTAATACATACATCGAAGTGCAAATAATATGGGGATAGTGTATTAAAGTGCTGTGTGTACTGTACAACAAGGAGTATATATTTTTTGGGAACGTGTTCTATTCTTGCAGTAAGGAATGGGCAAACAGGTAGACCTAGCATGTTTAGACCTCCTTATTGATGGCTTTGGCTTAGTTATTCTAGCTTTTAATCACAGTTCTTACATTGGCTTCTATATGCTAACGTTTTCCTGTGGTTTAAGTATGTTTTTACATTCCGCAAATGGGGAAAGATATCTTTAGCAATACGACACAGGGGGTTTCGTTCCTTAACTGAAGTTCCACCTCTTCCCGGCGTTCTTCTTAAATCATTGGTGTTTTGGGCTTTCATTAGGACGAATATTAGGTTGGGGTTCGGTCTACCAGTTGTACGGTTACCCCATGATCTTATTTTGTACAGCTGTTAGGATACAAATATGAACATACATTTACTGAGTGGGGTCAATTTGGATACAGACCTTCCTAAAGATTTTCTTCCAATTTAGGCTACTGACCTGAACTAGATTCACACACGGGGATGGTTTTGATTTCTTCTTTTTTGGTGGATACTTATAGCTCCATGGTTAATCGCGGTTAACTTGGCGAGTGGACATGGACATCTACTGTCACACCTGCAGGGATTACATATTAATTTTGTGTTAGGGGGCTGACTACTTCCCACTCACAGGCATGTCATCTATTTGACCTTTTTGTACTGACCTTAAGATTGACCAGCTCTCACACCTATTAAATGTTAAATGTTAAAGGTATTTGTACCACGCACCGTCGCCAACGGAATTGGTCCCCAGGCGCTCAGGCGGATCTGTAAATGATAAAGGTGGGATAGGTTAGTAAGGTGAAGGAGGGAGTAGGATAGTGAGAGGAGTGGTGTTCTGTTGGCAGCATCAGCTCAGTATACACCGGGTGCTGAGCTTAGGTACGGGTATTGGATCGGAGTCAGTCCGCGTGTGCTGTTGTTCTGGCTTATGTGTTGTTGCAGTGTTGTGAAGTGCATGCGGCTTGTTGTGCGAGAGATGATTGTGTGAGTTTTTTGAGTGAGATAAGTATGCAGAGTTTGAGCTTATATTGGTTAGTGGGTTCCCTAACCTTTACCATGCTAATATTCACAGTTCTGTCTGCGTGAGGCACTTGTTGGCCCTTACATTCCCATCTAGACGCAGTGCGGGCAAATGTTTAGGACTCCATCCAGGTGTGGTCATGCCAACATTCACACTTTTATCTAGATGCGGCGCAGGCTAGAGTTTAGAGATCCGTCCAGGTGTGGTCATGCCAACATTCACACTTTTATCTAGATGCGGCGCAGGCTAGAGTTTAGAGATCCGTCCAGGTCTGGGTCTGCTAACATTCACAACTCCAGGTGTGGCACACGCTAGCATTCACGTTTTTCCTAGGCACGGGAATGTTGTCCTTCAATCAATCCTATCCAGATGTGACGCAGGCCAACGTCTATTAAGGAATTTTTTGCTGCAACATAGGCTATTCACTTCCTCTCAGCGCGTGCAACCTGGTCACAAGCATGAATTGGAACATATTTTGTTTAGTAAGAAAGGCAGAGTTGGCTTTGCCGAATTTGGGGATCGTGGTCTGGAATATGAACACAGATCTCTGCAATGAGTGCTTAACACGCTGAGCTACCTTCTGAATCATCATGGAACTCAAATGTTTCAATATGCTTTTTTAACTTTAGTTATTGCACATATTCCAGACAGGCGGCGAAAATGGTAAACACGTTCTGCCAAAGTGAATGCACAAACTGTATACACATGTGTGAACACACAATGCATTACAGGATTAATTAATACGGTCTGAATGTACTTGTCCACTATACAATATCATGACGTGCTATGTATGCTTTGGACACTGACTTTTTTTAAATCAGGCAGTCATATGGAGGCTCCCCTCCAAGGTTGTGGCATGTTCCCCTTTTGTCGAATCTTAAAGAGGTCGCTGTCCAGAACCATTCCATTTTGAAACATAAGTCTTTCATAGTGCAGTGGCTCGCCTCTGGCTGTTTGCAGGTATGGAATTCGATTGGAATGTTATAATTAAACAGAGTTTAGCCAACTGAGGATTGCATTGTGCAGTGCGTGGGTGTGTGTGTGTTGTGTGAATTCACCATCCAGAACTAAGTGTGTTGCATTCGAAAGGCTCGAAGTAGCTGTGGAAAACTTGACTCCATAAAACATGCCTAGAGGTGAATAGCCCCTCAGCGGGACCAGTCACAGGTTGTTTCGCTCCCCGAGTCTTTTGAACGTGCTCAGTATTCTCCAGAGGATTCACACGGCATGTAAAGGCGCCCAGACGGTCATGAGCCCTATATGATTGGGGTTTCATGACTGATAAGTTCGCCACATTGAATATGACACTTGCATATATTTATTTTCAATTCTAATATAAAAAACACAACCCCTCTGGATGCTTATTTTTCTGTCACAGAGTCTGGGGTGTATTTATACTCGCACTCTTTGAACTGGTTAAATAAGATTTGTAAGAGTGTGTAGATATTTACGGTGCACTAGATGGATAGATCTTCATCACCTCTAGGTGACATCCCCACCTGTCCTAGGTCACTGCACACAATAGTCTCATTAGTGAACCCTCCATGACTGGGAAGGCATGCAAGTATGGCTCCTGTTGAGTGGACTCACCCTGTCTTCCCTGCTACCCATTTCCTTGGCACTCCCGACATTCTTCTTTTGCATAGCCTTCCAGTGGCACAGTCATTTCTGGCTATTGACCAAGTGAAAAGTGCAAAATTCACACTGGAATCCACCGCCGCCCGCACTGAGAAATCTGCATTATGGTTTCGCTGCCACTGGCATTTTGCCACCAAGGAAATTTTGCCCAGTTTTGAGTGATTTTGTCCCAAGTGCCAGGGGTGCAAAGAAACATCAAAACGGTTATGTTTTGCTCTTGTGCCGTGTGACAAAATAGCATGGTGGTTCTGTCCCATATTGGTTTCATGTAGTCGGACAAGAAACTTTGCACAGGTCTTTTTTTTCGATCCGTGGTAGTTTCACGCAGTGGTCCGAGAAACTTCATGTGGTTCTTTCCGAACCATGTTAGTTTCATGCAGGTACCCAAGGTACTTTGTGTGTTTTTTTTGATTCATGCTAGATTCACGCAGTGACACAAGAAACTTTGTGCAAGTCTTTTTTTGATCCGTGCTAGTTTCACACAGAGACATGAGAAACTTCTAGCGCGTCTTTTTCGATCTGTGCTAGTTTTGCACAGACATGAGAAACTATGTATGGCTCTTTCCAAACCGTGCTAGATTCGTGCACGGACACAATAGACTTTGCACAATGTTTTTTTTTCAATTCATGCTACATTAGAGCAGCGACACGAGAAACTTTGCCCAGCTCTGTTTGATGTGCAGGCTTGACGGAACAGCAGAGTGGGCGAAGCATGACGAAGCAGAATCTAACAATTTTGCCCACCTGTACTTGCCGGTGCCAGGCTAATTTCCTGGTGAATGGTGATGAATGTCTATAAATGTTAAATGCCAATTAAGCCTCCACTCTCTGCTCCAGCATATCAGAAGCCCATCACAAAGCCATGCTCTAACTAATTATAGTACCACCCGCCTAGTACTAGAACCTGCTATCAATGGAAATTATTCTTGAGCATGAATTTCTATTTCCCTTTCTCTGTTCAGCTTTTTGTCTGGTCAACCGGCCATGATTTCACTTGCACCCGTACTACTGCAGAAACATACTCTCCCTCTAAACGCCTTCAAATATTTGCAATTTTTAGTCTGTCTGTTTTCTTATCCTTTTCTCCTGGTTCACCTTTCCCTTCACCACTTCTTTAAATCTGACCTCTCTGGGCTCGGGGACAATATGCCACTCATCTAACAAGGCCCAGCGCAGTAAGGCTGCTCTGGTGGTGATGAGCACAGTATAAAAGCTTCTTAGCATAGCATAAGTCAAGTACAGCCTCACATGTCCAGCTGCTTCATGTGCAAAGCGTAGTCTTAAAGGCTCTATCTGTGTGACTTTATGCACCATAAATTGGATCAAGTCACCATTTCTAGAGTGTAGCTTCACATACGCTGCTTTCATCTATGAAATGTGGCCTCACCTGTCTTAGGAATGGCATCTATTGAGGAATATGCACGCTACATTCAATGTGTGAGGTCCAGCCTCACATGTCCATTTGCTGCCAGCATGTGCCAAGCAGAGAGTTCAGGTCCCAGTAATCCCAAACTATGGCATTTAATGCTTCATATTCATGACAGAGTCACCATATATAAGGTGAAGTCTCACATGCGCACATGCCAAGAGTAACTGAAAAAGCCCTGGTAATGCCATCCAATGGCAGTTAATGCCTCATGTGCTCTGCAGATTCCCTGTATATGAGGTGTGCATGTGCTGCCCCTCAGCAACAGCCCAACCCATCCCTTTGCTGGGCAGCACATATGCCGCCCACCCCAACCCCGACCAACTCCCCTGCACTCACTTGACTCCAAGTCTTTTCACATATAATGAATGTGTTGCTTCTCTGGATCTGGCACTAACAGAAATGTGCTTTGCCAACATCATCAGCCAGCTTTCTCTAATCTTACTCTGACTCTGTTGGCAATGTCATGCTGATGAGGTGAGGTGAAGGTGGGAAGAGAATTTATGGCCCCTGATCCTCCTTATCCATTTATGTGTTGCTTCTCTGGATCTGGCACTAACAGAAATGTGCTTTGCCAACATCATCAGCCAGCTTTCTCTAATCTTACTCTGACTCTGTTGGCAATGTCATGCTGATGAGGTGAGGTGAAGGTGGGAAGAGAATTTATGGCCCCTGATCCTCCTTATCCATTAGGAGGCTACTGGGATGGCCGTCAAGGATGCAGTGGATAGGACTAATGATATCAAGGATGCTTCTCATCAGAGGCAAGCTTTCTTTCATTTTACGGTGCCAACCCTACAATCCTCGAAGCATGGAGAGGAGTACCTGCTACGTTTTTTGAAATATTTGCAAGAAACTTGGGGTTGGTCACCCTAAATTACCTGGGGGCAACCAGGCGGGGACTCCCTTCTGACTGTGCTCAGAGAGGCACATCTTCACCTCACTGATGAGGCCCAACAAGGCTGAAACACGTGTATGTGGTTGCTGTTGGTACTCTTGTTCAGAGAGGAATTGCCATTGCATTTCGGTGCTGGACTGCCCATGTGAGCGGGACAAAGACTGATATGCAAATGAATATTTCCCATCTGTGAAAGGTACAGTGAGCAACAAGCGTGTGCTGCAAACTCTAATCCCAGAACAGGTTATCATGTCATGTTCTTTCTGGAGAGGAGCGCCTGCTACCTTTTTTAAATGGTCACAGAGGCAGCATTGTGGGTGCCAAGGGAGTCACTAGAGGTTCCACTTAGAACACCCGTTCTGCCTGTCCAAGTCTGCCAACACCAAATCAATCAACACAGGCGACTAAATTGGCTTTCCAATTAACATATTAACTGATTCCGTAACTAACTGCTGCACAGTGAGGCAATCACAGCATCTTTTTAAAACAAGATTGGGACAGGAGGCAGATCCACCCACAGGGATCAAAATTGTCAGGAGCTGTTAAGCTCCTTCTAGTAGTTTGGGAGAGCTTGATTAACTTCACACCAGAAGCTACCGGAGCAAACTTTTGACTCCCCATGACAACTGGAATTATACATACCTACCTATGTGATATTAACTGCATGCTTGGGAATGTGCATAAAGGACTCATCTATGTGATTTCTAAAGCATAATGGAACATTTGAAACGGGGAACACATTTTAGAGTTTGCATTTCAAATAAAAATTTAGTTCTTCAGCCCTGTATGTACCTGTGACAGGATGCCATCTGGCGAGGGTGTGAAAGTCCTGTCTTATTTGGATAATTCTGTTTATGAAAGGGAAGTCTGCTAATCAGAGCCACCTTACACAAATGCTGCATGCTAAAAGTATAGTACATCCATGCACCATTGCTGCATCATTCTCCTGATATGTAACTTAACTGCTGCACCTCTGAATGAAATTAAAATAATTGTTACCTTATCATTCTGGTGGCAAGATAATCTCTAAAAATAAGCCCTACTTGGTTATGGATATGGTGACTGATAAGAGCACACAATTATTAAAGCAACAACAATTTGATATATCATGCGCAAGCGCCAACCATGTGAGCCGAGGTCTGTGATGTCAAGGAGATGTATATTCATTGGTAGCCTGGCTGTCTCCACTGCTCCAAATGAAACAATAGCCAGGATACTGCATGCTTTCTGAGTCCCCTGGAAGAAGGGTAACACCTCTCCTCAGGGCAGAGGAGCTCTCATCAGGCGATCTCCTGGGAACCCTGCTTCAAAGGGGCTTTTTGCACTTAACAACTTCAAACTGCTCAGCTGCATCTTGGATTTGGCCCAACAATGTCTTGCACCAGCAACACTCATTGCTGCCTCGACCGGCTCACTGCTGTGGAATCCTTAAACTTGCTGTATCTTCAAGCACTGCATCTAACCGACAGAACCTCAACTCAACCCGAATATTGATTTGACCCACTGGAAGCCATCATGTCACATGCCGACTCAACCCAGCGGAAGTATTGATTCAAGCCCACTCAATCCCAGATCCAAGCCTATTGGACCCTTTGAGCTGCATTGCATCGAATGCTGACTTGAATCACACAGAGACCCATCTCAATGTTGACTCGCTGCCTGAATCAACATGACTCGTCACATCTCGATTCCGGTTTGACCACAAAGAAAGCACAAAGAATACCAGTTTGATGCTATGAATGTTAATGTTAATGTTAAAGGATAATTGTACCGTGCACTATCACCACCGGAGTGGTCACCTGGCACTCTTGCAGCTCTGAAAAAGGGAGGGGGGGTGAGTTAGTGGGAGTAATTTGGAGAAGTGCAAGAGAGCAGTGATGTGCTGTTGGCGGTCTCAGCCCGGTATTCCGTTGGCTGGCCTTGGGGTGTTTTCTGGTCTGTAGTCGTGGCGTGCTGTTGTGCAAGTCTATGTGTGGTTTGTTTTGTTGTTGCAGTGGAGTGAAGTTTGTG
The DNA here is from genome assembly GCF_040938575.1 of Ambystoma mexicanum. Lineage (NCBI taxonomy): Eukaryota > Metazoa > Chordata > Amphibia > Caudata > Ambystomatidae > Ambystoma > Ambystoma mexicanum. The sequence continues at coordinate 338,238,852 of NC_090922.1, forward strand.
CGGATTGCTCTGTTATAGGTTTGTGGTTGTGTTTGGTTAGAGTTTGAGAGGTATATGCAGAGGGTTAAAATCGTTAGTGGATTGGTCCATTGGGCAAGTTCTAACAATCATACTTCTATCTAAGTGTGGCACGTGCTGCCATTTTTTAACCTATCTAGGAGCGACGCTGGCTAATGTTCAAGATTACATCCAGGTGTGGCACATGCTAGCATTCACAATCCTTTCTAGATATGGCGCAGGCTGATATTGTGTGGCACATGCTAACATTCACAATCCTATCTAGATACGGTGCAGGCTAATAGTGTCAATTCTAAGTGTGGCACAAGCTAACATTCACAATTCCATCTTGATGTGGAGCATGCTAAGCTTAAGAATTCCCCCTCTGTGTGCACATGCTAACATTCACAATCCTGTCTAGATACAGCGCAGGCTAATGTTGTCAATTCTAAGTGTGGCACATGCTAACATTCACAATCCTCTCTAGATACGGCGCAGGCTAATGTTGTCGTTCTAAGTGTGGCACATGCTAACATTCACAATCCTATCTAGATACGGCGAAGCCTAAGCTTAAGAATTCCATCTATGTGTACACATGCTAACATTCACAATCCTGTCTAGAAATGGCGCAGGCTAATGTTGTCGATTCTAAGTGTGGCACATGCTAACATTCATAATCCTATCTAGATACAGCGCAGGCTAATGTTGTCGATTCTAAGTGTGGCACATGTGAACATTCACAATTCCATCTTGATGTGGAGCATGCTAAGCTTAAGAATTTCCTCTATGTGTGCACATGCTAACATTCACAATCCTGTCTAGATACGGTTCAGGCTAATGTTTTCGATTCTAAGTGTGGCACATTGTAACATTCACAATCCTATCTAGATAAGGCACAGGCTAAGCTTAAGAATTCCCTCTATGTGTGCACATGCTAACATTCACAATCCTATCTAGATACGGCGCAGGCTAAGCTTAAGAATTCCCTCTATGTGTGCACATACTAACATTCACAATCCTGTCTAGATATGGTGGAGGCTAATGTTGTCGATTCTAAGTGTGGCACATGCTAACATTCACAATCCTATCTAGATACGGCACAGGCTAAGCTTAAGAATTCCCTCTATGTGTGCACATGCTAACATTCACAATCCTATCTAGATACGGCACAGGCTAACGTTTATTACACCTGTCTAAGGTGACATAGGCTAATCTTGACCGTTCTCTATAGGTTAGTTAACATTGGCTTTGCAGACCTACCAATGATATATAAAGCGCTATACAAATGCCAAGTAACATAACATAACAGTATGTGAGTGCGTAGTGCAGTGCAACATTTAAGTATGCATATTGTAATTCTATGGCAGTCAACATTATGGAGAGGCAAGGCAGAGTGGCAAGGGCTTTCTGGAGTAGAGTGATTGCTCTACCCCCCACCCATGCCACACTTACAGTGTTGTTGGTGTCTGTTGGCTGCAGTCTTCCTTTGCTTCCCCTGAAGACACCTATAGACACTATCTGGAGCTGCCTCTGTTGGAGCCGCCCTTTGCTTCGGGGCCCTTAGCAGCATGGGCTGCCGGGCATTGGGCTGCACTGGGGTGTCACTTTGAGGGTGTAGTAGACCAATCAGGTCAGGAGGCAGGGTTGGGAGGTTGGGAGAACGGCACCAGGAAACGGCCGGGCATGGAGGGGAGACCACGCGCCGAGTGCATGTTGCATGCTTTACAGCACAAAAAATTACTTTTGTGGAGTCAGACTACAGCGAAGGGGCCAGGGGGCTCTTACCTCACTGAGGGATTCCAGTAATGGCGTGACTGCGGGGGGGCCAGCATGTCTTGAGGCATGTGTTTGCTCTTTTTTTCCATTTCTATTGGTCAATTCCGTCAGGAGGCAGGGAGAAAGGCACAAGCAAGCAGGCAGGAATAGAGGGGAGACCATGCGCCAAGTGCGCGTTTTGTGCTGTACAGCACAGAAAATTACTTTTGGGGGGTCAGACTATGGCAGAGGGGCCAGTGGGCTCTTACCTCACCGAGGGATTCCAGTAATGGCGTGACTGCGGCACGGCCAGCAGGTCTTGATGCCTGTGTTTGCTCTTTGTTTTTCCATTTCTATTGGCCAATCCCACCAGGAGGCAGGGTTGAGAGGCGGTTAGAAAGGCATCAGGAAGCAGGCGGGCATGGAGGGGAGACTATGCGCCGAGTGCGCATTGCGTGCTTTACAGCACAAAAAATTACTTTCTGAGGGGGTCAGACTATGCCGGAGGGGCCAGGGGGCTCTTACCTCACCAAGGGATTCCAGTAATGGCGTGACTGTGGCGGGGCCAGCAGGTCTTGAGCTGCTTAGGCCACAGAAGAAGGTACTGTCATGAGGCCCTGTCCCTTTGGTCCACTTTCTGGGACCATTGTGACTTTTCATACCTGTGGCAATCCCTTTCTTGAAAGAACTATCCCTTTGAACAGTAACATTGCTGCAAATGCTTGCTGATCACCCTGCTCAAGTACCCAGAGTGCTATTCTATACATTTTCAGTGTTATTTCCAAAGGGTGGGCTTTTTATAGTGTTTTACTCAGTTAATTTAATTTTGGATTTTTTAATTAAAGCATATTCATTTTTACAGAACCTTCATTGGACATTCTTTTAATTTTGGTATCTTTGTAAAATTGCTATTTTGGTTGCTACTGTTATCACCCCACACTCTTCCTAAAGATATAGCCTGCGCCTGGCCCACGTTACCATAAAAAGTGGAGGAGGTATATATACATCTTGAGCTGTGCCTGTTTCATATTTATTACGGGGATCACTGTTGGTCTTGTAGTAGTGCAATGCTGAGTCAGCAGTTTAGAACTGCCACTCCTATACTCCGATAGAGCATTAGTCATTTCATTACAGTAAAAGCTCTTGATTCCCCAGAGCAAGCTCCTGTCTGGCTGGTGATGCCTGATACCCCATAGCTGCTTTTAACTCCTTTTTTTTATCAAATCCTAATTTTGATCCCTGCACCGGACACACTATACAGACCACTAAGCAGAGGGTTGACAAATGCCTGCCCAACAGGTTTTCCCCACCACCGCATGGGATGAGATTTCATAACCACAGCAGCCTATCTTAAGCCCTGCATGGTTATAAAGAATGAATCAGCTTACAGGTTACTAGATTTGTGCTACTTTTCCCTACAAATGCAGTTTAATTGGCCACATAATAATTGTCAGCAATGAACTTGTTAGCCTTGATGTTGTGCTGTTGTGTATATAAGTGATGCCCAAGTATTTTCCTAATTGGAGTTATAACTACGTCCTTACCATGTCCTTCTTCTTCTTCTTCTTCTTAGGATTTCGTCGGAGTGACTTCCTCCCAAGGAATTGATGATGTATGCCCCTTAGTAGATAATTTAGCCAATCATTAAAATGTCCCCAATGTCCCTATATCAGCAATATAGCTCAAAATAATCTGATCCTCCCTATGTTGCTTATCGCTTTCATCCTCTCACAATATACCTGCACTTGTCACGGCCTCAATATTCAATTTCCTCAACTCATCCAAATTTGAATTTCAAACTATACACATTCCAACAAGTAATGTTGTATAGTTTCTGCTTTTCTGCAGTATTCACATTCTCCCGTTTTGTGTATGCTCCTTAGAGGTGGGGAAGCCGGTGCCGGCATGACCCTGGCAAGAGTCAAATGCTTGGCTGTGGCTTGGCTCTAGTATCTTTGTGAAAGAAGAGCCCAAGTGGAATGGAGCCAAGCATCAACTCATCCTCTGGTACATTCACAGAGTAAATTAAAGTGGCACTGCACCAAGTAACATCTATAAGACTGCATGCAATCAGGTACTTGCAAATAGTACTTTGTTTCTCTCCAGCAGGAATGACATGTTGGTGCAAAACTAAAGATGAAATGGTAGCATGTGTGGTCTGGACCCTCAAAACTCCAAACTGTGCAACCAAAGACCTGGCTTCTACACTTGACCAATCTAAGAAATCCTGGGCAAATCACTCCACCTAAATGGGTCATATTTCCTTTGGCTACCACTATTGATCCTGTCTGGCCTATACACAAAGCTGCACTTGTATATAGTGGATTAAACTACAGTATTTGACCCGACGATAATACAAATATTGATCATGTATAATGTGCACTCTAAAGGCAGAAGTATTCCTTAAATTGATTTTTCTGTCACATATGAGCCAAGTTTCTTTCCTAACGGGAAAAGTGAAATAGATGATGCATTGTTTGGTGGGAAAGAACTTTTGCCTGGGACATTTTCCTTTACTGTATAAGGGGCCTGCCAGGACAATTTCCTTTATTCTCTTCCTCACCCTTGCCGTCCTTTCCCAGCCATGGGCAGTGGCCATGGAGTTTCTGCATGTTACCCAGTTTGTGTAGGAGGTGGTGGGAGATCAGACTGGTCTTGAGCAAGGGGGATGCTTGCCAAGAGATTAGATACTCCTCATGACTGAAAGACGGGTGACCTATTCCATAGGTTTTAAGCTCACTAGAAGCTGTGCACAATAACCAGCCCCAAATCCACGTGAAACTATTACTACAAAGCAATCACCGTTTCCTGTAGTTTTGTTATTGGTTCTCTAAGTCTTGAAGGTACAATTGCAAAATACAGGGGTTGTGTAGGCCAACATTACTTAGCATTCTGGTGCATTTAGAGTTTCATTCAGGATGCTGAAAATAAAGCTGTACTCACTCTTTTAGCTTATTAAGAGGTTTTATATATTTCCCTTTTTGGTTTATAGTGTGATTTGGGTACTTTTAAGTCATCTTTATAAAAAAGAGCAATATTCGATCTGCTCAAAACTGTACATTAGTGCAGATTTATTTCAGCTAGAGAGGAGAAGATATGCAGTCAAGAGTCTAAAATGCTGACTGAGTTCAAATCCTGTTTTATAGAAAGTATTTTATCCTGGAATAAAAATGTAATTCCACTCCCCTGTAAGTTCCAAAATTGGGATGCCAGGCATACATTTCCTTTTATGAGGCCGTCAGAAGGATGTCAGGTATTGTTTTTTTAGGGGTTGAGGTGGCATGATGACAGGTATGGATTTTGTGTTTGAGGGTGGGGAGGCAGATGACAAGATATGCATCTTTGCCAACTCAGCTCACATTAGGGACCTAGAGCCACGGCAGTTCCCATAGCTGGGCTATGTCTACCCACGAATCTTTTGGTTCCCCACCGCTACTACCCCTGCGGCTGAAGACATTGGTGACAAGAAAGGCTGAGCATCTTACATTAGAGAAAGTACAGATGCCCAGACAAGCTCTCCAGCTTAATCTTTTATTCTTTGTTTTGTATATAGATTTAACATAACCAACAAGCTTCCCCTGTGTCCTCTGAATAGAATAGGAATTTGTTTGTAGGTACAGTTTCTTTATTTTCTACGTCTTCAATCAAGCAAAGGGCAATTCTAAGTGAAATAATTCATGTGATTTTATAAACGTCTGAGTAACCCATGCTGTAAATTTCAATTTATCAAAATGTTTCTTCCTATATGCAACCTCATCTATATTTATAAAATTCACAATTTGTCTATTGGTTTGTGGCTGTATTTGTGGCTTTGTGGCTTGGCAAATCGTTGTTCCTTATACAATGCCACACCGTTTCACCAATCTGCACCAAATGTTGCATACTTATCTGTTATGACCCTCCAGACAATACTAGCTAGATGACATTTGAACACCCCAACCCATTACCTGGATTTCAGCAGAAGTCAAAATGTGTTTGTGTGTTTATGGCTCGGCGAAGCATTGTTCCTTCCACACCATTTCACCAATCTGCAAAAAATATTGAATGCTTACCTGTAAGGATCCTCCGGACATTATTGTCAACATGACATTTGGACACCCCACCCCTTTACTGGATTTCACCAACATTTCTAATTTGTTTGTGGGTTTGTGGCTTGGCAAAAAAATGTTCCTTATACAATTTCACACTGGTTCACCAATCGGCACCATATTTTGCATAGGACCCTTCGGACATTACTGGCTACATAACATTTGGACACCCCACCCCGTTCCCTGGATTTCAGCAAAAGTACAAATGTGTTTGTTGGTTTGTGGCCTGCCGACAAAGCTGTAAAGCATGCTCACCAGGGAGGGAAACAAACAATGTATGAGAGGTGAATGGACATGAGAGACGAAGGTCAAGGCAGGTAGCATTCCAGAAGTTTCCTACATTTTTTCTGCATCAGGTGAAATTACTTTTCCAGAGGATATTTGTAACGAAGCCATAAACCATGTTCACCGGAAAGGGAAACAACACATTTTGTTTTTAAACAAGCTTTTCAATGCCATAAACCATGTTCTCTTGCGAGGGAAACAAAATGTTTTGCCGCATCAGGTGAAATGACTTTTCAAAAGGATTTTTGCAAGATGGTGCCTGCTGACAAAGCCGTAAACAATGTTCACCGGGAAGGGAAACAAAAAAAATGTTGTTTCACAACTAGTCCCGACATGAGAAATAAAACTAGACGTCCCTGTGGGACATAGAAAAACACGTTTCAAGGTGGTAGGATGCACTGTTTCCAAGCTATTTGTACTGCAATGCACCACAATGAACGACACCATGCCAGGGTGAGGCAACAGGCGGGGAGAGCTCACAGAAGGACCCAGTATGCAGCAGCACACCAACTCTTGCCTCCCCCCAATGTCTGCTCCGGGGTATGTCAGCCAGCCACACATGCTCATTCTCAGTGCAGTTTACTTCAAGGTGCAAAGCACATCATGCAATAAGCAAATCGGAACAGCGACCCACAGTATCAGTGTTATCATGTCTGTCTACAGAACCCGTTCAGAGAAAGGGTACTTCTGCTAGTTCCATTTAAAAATGATGACTAGCTTTTCCAAGCAGTGTATTTTGCAGACCCATTGCCCTCACTTGTATCCCTGAGATAGCACAGTCCACAGGTCTTAGCATGCAGAAGAACATCTTCCCATTTCTTATGGATCTGCTAAAATGTATAAAAGACCTGCCCATACTGTGTGCTTGATCAGTTATCACCATTTCATGCTTCATCTCAGTATCCCAATACTTAGCAGCAGTGCATTAAAATCCCCACCCGTTTATATACATGCATCAAGAGTTCAGTTGACTCTTGATTTCATCTACTGATGAACTAGGTGCAAAATGATCATACCTGCATATGGGAAGCTGCGTGGAGACACATGAACCAATAAATGAACCTACATAGGATAATCTCCTGATATTTCTAGCATAAACCGAAAGATAAATTCCATGAAATAAGAGCAACCAGGCCGCCCCTTCTCTTACTCACCAAGGTTGGAGAATTTGGGATGCGTAAACAAATACTTTAACAAACCCCCAATGCCAGGTTTCTAGTAACAAAAGGCTCCTACATTGATCCGGAGCTTTCTTGTGGAAATGAATGATTTAATGTGGAATATGTGCCTGCAGCTCTCCACATATAAGCTGAACTAATGAAGTGTCCCTTTTGACTTCCTGGACAGGTAGCCACACCATGTACCAATCACAATCATTCTGTAGAGACTAACCTAGCATCCGAAGACTAATTGCCTGCTGTGATCCCGAGCAATGTCGCCAATGTCGACCACTCAATACGCCTATTGACTCGCTACAAGCAACCCTCTCCTGAAATCCGGAATATCGATCTCCTTAGATCATAACTTCACTCAAACACTCCCTCCGCATACCACTATGCTTACTCTCTGCTCTGCACCATCACACAATTAGAGTGTAGCTATACCCCTCAATCAATTCGGCCTAACTGCTGACATACGAATACTACCCCATGAACACCTCATCATTCTAATAAAACGCAGCTATACCCCATGACAAACCGGCCTAGCTGCTCACGTAAGCGTCCTTCAGGCCTAACGCAGCCAGAACCAGTCTGGATGTCCACCCGCCAGACTGCACACATTCAACTGATTTCAAAACCACCACACCTAACGCTAAGATGCTGCTACCATCAGGCAATTACACCAGCTGCACATATAACTCGTGCACCCATGCACCCTACTACACCTTCCTCTCTCAACTTACCTGGACTACGGTCCCCGAGGGCGTTCAGTCTACCAGCGCTTTGAGGTCATACCAATGATATATAGAGCGCTATATAAATACCAAATATCATAACATAACATGTCAGCCGAAGTCCATTTTAAAGTGTAAGGTGAACTGGCAAGGTCCATGCTGCTTCACTGTGGTGATCCAAGGCCGAATGACCACTCAGACAATGCTGCTTTGGAGTGGTGGTCCAAGGCTATGGCGCCTCGCGGTCACCCCATGGCGATTACACAAGCCGGAGGGATAAGTGGCTTGCTCTTCCTTGCAGCGCATCCTGACAACATCTATTCCCCTTTGAAGGGCAGGGGATGGGGATCCTCTGTCCAATCTCAGTGCTCAGCAACAATGTGGACATCCTCAGTCTGCAACGATCCAGGTGCCCTTTTAAATCCCAGGATACAACGTACGTAGATATTCAGTCTACAATGCAAGACATTCAATGTGCACATTAGCACGAGTAGCCTGGACTATTCGAGTTATAGCTGAAGATTTACTTCGGCAACTAAGAAATAAAGGATGAACACAGCATTTGGATTCCTTCCCAGCGTTGTCAGACACTCAGATGCTGCCATCACCATCGCCATACATCGTTGTTAGGTGTTGAGCAAGAAGTGTAACTGCCATATCCAAGGTAAGTAAATGACTACAAGCAAGAACAACGGCACGTGCAGGCGTAGTTATCAATAATGTTTAACCCTTGTCAGCACTCGGGAGAATAGACAGCCATTTGTCACCCACTGATTGACAATATAATTTGACAGATAACCAATGCTTTTGTCCTTGTTTTCCTTAATTTTTCTCCGTTTAATGCGTATGGGTTAAAACGATAAATAAGTATGAAATGTTAAAGTTTGCTGTAAACTAAAACACAATAATAATTGAAAACAACTATTATTTTCTAAAATATGGTAACTTGATTAAATACGTTGGCCAAAATGTTTGTACAACACACACTGTGTACTGCACTGCATCTCCTCTAGATGTGGATGTGACATTGGGGTCCGGGTGCAGTGCTCGCAAAAGGGTTAGACTGAAAGAAGCACTGACAGCTTCATTACAGCAACAAGCACATGCTCCTCTCCACTATGTGCCTGCTGTAGTGGCCGAAGCGGCCTGCATATGCTGCACGTTCTGCAGGCCCTGGGGGTGACAGACACGGTACATCGTGCTTTGCAAAGGCACCGAGAGAGTAGGATAGGATGTGAAGTTACTGCTACATGCTGCATCTGCCCAGTGAGGTGTGTGCCCTTAATGCACTGCATAGTCATTTCGAATATGTGTAGAGCACGTTTTGTACTCTTACTGAGTGCTTACTAGGGTGAGTCTCTGCCAGAAATGTGCCCACAGTAAGTGTTGCGCTATTGATACAGTGCATGCTGGGACATGTAGTCACTGCTAATTACGCTTCCACTGTGAGATTTGTGCTATGAATGCAGTGCTTGCTGGGATGTGAGGTCACTGCCAGATATGAGCCCACAGTGTAATAAACCAGATTTAATAGATTTCGGAACGGTTAAATATACATAAAGCTCCCAGTAGGCCTGTTATCACTAACCTCTTTGTTTGACTCCACCTTCAAACCATAACCGGCAATGTCTTTATCCCAAAAATTGACACACATCGCTATACTGATCCTATTTGCCAATATCAGTATCCTGCTTACCCTCTCTGCCCCTCCAAAACCTGCTGTTCCCTGCATCTGTCAGTCTGTACCAGAAGGCGACTCAGACACAAGCAACCCGAATATCTAAACTTTCCCTGTACTACTAAAATGGAACAAATGAATTCAGCACCACTTTTGCTGCCTATATAATATGCAATTGAACAAACAAACAGGGTTGCCAAAATCCGCATTCACTATGAATGGCGTCTGTTAAGAAAGCAGCAAAACTGGGGCTATCTGCAGTTACTCAATGTCTTGTCCTTGGTGTAATGGCGCCAGGTGAGAGAGAAAGGGAGGGGCTGGGAGGAGAGAGAGAGAGAGAGAGAGAGAGAGAGAGAGAGAGAAGAATCAGGATATGCCACGTATTTCTTAATTACTTGCAATAACCTCTAACTGAAATGTGTGTGACTCATGATTTTGTTTCCTGTGTTAAGTTTGAGTTTGGTCAATAGCCTTTATTCGTTTGAAAGAAGAATCCACAAACATGAAAATGAAAACCCTCAATGTTCGATGACAAGGCCTTATTTAGAATGCGTGTTTACAGTGTTATATTCTCAGTCACGGCCGGCAAAGCAGCCCTGTACACTTAATAATGTCCGCCTGCAGGTGTGTGTCCTGTCTTGGGTATGCATCTTTCATGTCCAATGCAGGAGAAGCCCTACGGCACCCTTACTGTGTGCACTGAAAGCATCAGTCCTCTTGGACTTCAGCAACCCACAAGGATAGCACTTGTCCAGAAGCAAAGCAGAATATGTACCCAATGACCCCAGCCGTAGTGCAGAGCATACACATGCCCACGTGCGATGGATGGACTCCGGTGTTGTGACCTTGGGCTCCACACAAGAGCCCAAATGGCTTAGTGATAATGAGGCATATGTGCACGCGCTCATACATTTCTTGCACACGGCCAGTGAAAATACAACAGATTATCCAAATGACAAAATATGTTTCCAGATATTAAAATATATTTCTGGGCAACACGACTTGAGCATGGGGGTGAAAGAGCCAACTGCACATTGGGAAATACACGACAGCTTGGCCAACATAGGATGGTGAGAAGGCTCAGTTAGAATGGGGTGTGTCAGAGTTTAGCCATGGGGAAGCAGGGGCAAATGGAACTGAAAAAAACATTACTTTATGATTGGTTTATTACATACCTTCCACTTTTCCATAAATCACAACACATTTGATAAATTTCAAATGAGTACACAACAATACATTCTTAAAGCATCAACCTCCTAATTACATAATACATTAGATAGAATTCCAAAAATGTCACTATTGCAAGTTAAAAACCTCATCTAAAAATGTTATCAATGCAAAAATCATAGAATACTTTTCATCCATTAAAAACATATACCACCATTCCTCTGCCATCAAAGTCTTACATTGGCAACATATCTGCCCAGAAAGCGTGTTCTCAAAGACGTCAAACCACTAGAGCCTACTACTATGTGCTTCAGCGTCTCAATCCTTCCCATCCTAGAGCAAAACCTGCAGGTCGAGTCCTCTATTTTCAGGATGTTTGCGCATGGTAAGCACCGCCCTTGTTGGGTATACACTCAAGCGCAAACGCATTAATTGGTTTCGATAGTAAGAACTCAGAAACCTGGCTAGATATTTTGAAACCCCATTGACCAATCTACTTTTGTTACTGAGATTTAAAGACCATGTATCTCTTTATTTTCTCTTGAGTGTCTATCCAATCATGGCAAAGTTTTTTCTTTAACCACGTTAACCACTTCAGGATTTGTTATCAACGTGTCAATTGTAGTTTCCAAGCTATCAAAACAATGAATAGATTTTGACATTGTAGCTTTCCAGGAAGTATGGCTTTCAGTCCCACCGATATGGGACCATCATCAAATAGCTTTAATTCCAGCCAAATGCTTACCTAAAGGACAGCATAGTCCTGGCCTGATAGTGGCAGTAAAAACCACAAGTCACCTTAATGTTATTCCCTGGGACTCTCCAAACATATACACCCAACTATTTAAAATGACATCTCTGACACACAAAATCGCATTGCTTAACCTTTATTGACCTCCAGACACTTCTTGATTTGATTTCTGTAGACTCTTCTATCAATCATGTCATCATATTAGGAGATCTAAATGTTAAATGCAAGTGTTTCTCGCGCTCTGAAACACTTGTGTATGAGCACGATAGAAATAAAATATCAATATCAATATCTACAGTAATTCTATGATACTAAGTCCTACCACATTTCGGTGGAACAATCCTATGACTGAACACCAAATATATATCAATGGAATCATAATAGGAGAGTGGCCCCCTGCACCTACTTGGCATCGTGATCAATAGACTGCTGTAATTGATTATACATATGTCGACAAGAACATGTTTTCGCTGATTAATACTTTCACAGTGATACCCCAGAATGTTAGCGATCATGACATACTGACAATGACGTGGACATGGTCAGACATAAAGAGCAATATCATGATGTCATCCATTTGTGATCTTTCAATCTCACAGAAGAAAAACAGAGTAAATTGGTCCTCTCACAATCTAGCTGTTCTCACAATCTAGCTGTTCTCGACACTACTCAGCCCTGTCGTCTGCACAAATGCCTACCCCAATATCCGCCGAGACACACCATACTTGCATGCAATCGCCCCAAACTCAGTCAGGTTCTATATCAAGCAGGGATACTCAACCAGGTCCTGTTTCAGGTTTCATCTTCAGAGAATCCACCGCTGCTGATATTTTGAACATCCTTAAGTCTATGCACCCCACTAACTGTCCGGGTGAATTACTTCCATCTAAATTCATCTTGGAACATAAGGAACTTTCCGCACCCTTTCTCTGCAGATTTGCAAACGCTTCTTTCGGAACAAGTGTGATTCCCCAATCAATAAAGAACGTAGCAATCTCACCACTGCTAATAAAAGCAGGTCTTGATCCCACTGATGCGGCAAACCTAAGGCCTATCACCAACACCCTGTTTTTCTTAAAACTTATTGATAAGATAGCAACCACCCAGCTACAGGCCCATGTCCAGACGGCTGCCATCTTGCATGCTAAGCAGTCAGGTTTCAGAAGCCATCATGGCATAGAAAGCGTGCTTCTGGCCCTGCAGACATATATGCTCTCTAGACTATAAGATAGCAAGTCAGGGCTGCTGATGTTGTTAGACTTATCGGCAGCTTTCGACTTGCGCGATCACAAAATCCTACTCGACAGAATGCAGACTGTTGGAGACCTCTCCGATAATGCCATAACTTGGCTGAGAGCATTCCTGGAAGGCCGTCGGTCACAGGTGCATTGGGGAGACAGTTCCTCTGGGTCACAAACTATAACATGTGGTGTGCCCCAGGGGGCATGTCTTTCCCCATTGTTGTTTAACATCTACATCTTTCCTCTTTGTTACGAATAAGATCTTTTCCAGGCCTTTTTCTGTAACTATGCAGATGATTTCCAGCTGGTCCTTAACATTACTGGTGATTACGACATAGATCAATGTGCAGTAAATGCGGTTTACCAACTTGTTAAGACGGATTTCTGAACTCTGTCCTGGTGGCGCAGAAGTTCAGAAGGCCAACCTAATTACTTGGAACAGGGTAACCTCTGGACAAGCCAGACCAATCAAGGTAGCGATCGCGGCGGTCAAGACTAGGTCTCAAGAGGGGTGAGGGTGACTGAAAGCCCGCAATGAGCACACAAAGCAAGAGCGCTTACAAACTACTCCAAACAGTTGTTATATCAAAAATAGATACACATTTATTTTAAGGCCTTTAAAATAATGACCGTAGCGAGAAAATCACAATATCACAATATTAAACCAACACATACCATATCAACACAATATATATACAAATACACAGTCGCAAGCGTTTAAAGCACGAAATATGTAGTCCACCTGAAAGGAAAGGAAAACAGGCAGTGCGATAGCGCTTTAGACTCAGTTCGCCTTCAGAGGCACCTAACTAGATGGAAGTCCGAGCCCTGCGAAGAGTGGAGCCTTGTGCTCAAAGTACCTGCCACGCCGGTGCCAACGGGCAAAAAGGGGGAGCTCTTCGTAGGAAGTCAGGCAGTTCGGGTTAGTGCACAGCAGAAGGAGAACAGGTTCCGCAACTCAAGCGCAGCCTCCACAGCGGGCAGAAGCAGAGCGCGAGTACGGCCAAAAGGGTGCTGTTTTTACACAGCAGGGAAAAGCAATGGGATACTGCAGGAGGGCGACCAGATCCTAGCTAAACTACTCGCCGGTCCCCGAAGCAAGCAGACCCAGGCTTCTCCACGTTAGTTTCAGCAGCTGGCAGGTTCAGAAGAGCAGGGAACGCCTCGTAGTCGTGTAGAGCAAAAAGACGTCCCAATCGACGAAACCAGCACAGTTTTGTTGCCGCAGCAGGACAACGGAGCGGCTGTGTGTATTCAAGCCAAATGTACACTCCTCCCTTCAGACCTGGGGACGCCAAGCGTACGAAGCGTGGGAGAGTGACAAGGACTCGAAATACAACACAACCTGGCGGCAGTTGCAGAGCAGGCCTCCCTTGTAAGCTGGTCAGTCAACTGGATGGCCCAGAGACACTTCCGAAGGCTTACTTGGCAGGAGATGATGAAGTCGCCGGGAATAGCTGTTCCTGCTATTCCAAAGGTCGAAGCACCAGTACAGGCCTTCTGGTTCGATCCAAGGAGGAAAGAGTTTCACAGGACGACAGCAGTGCAAAGGAGGATTCCTTCAGCGGGTCACCAGCGATTCCTCGGTCCAGCCTCTTGGTTGCAGGATACTTGGCTCCTGTATTCCTTCGTTCGTGAGAACTCAGGAGATCGACATGGTAGTGGTGTTTCCAGCTCCCTCTTATCCACGGTTCCCTTCGCGCCAAAACGGAGGGGAGCCAATGGGAGATCCGCTCATCAACGCACATACCATACGTGGACCAATCACGGACCACGGTGGTCCCAGGCATTCACACCACCCTAGACTCTCTGGCACCCAGGATGTGTATTGGGACCAGACATCCCAGCCCACACCCTGGAGGCACACAAACGACATGTAGAAGCCCGCGAAAGCAACCATGTTTCGCGGGAAAGTACATGCCCAAATAAGGAAGGCCCCGGGTCGCCCGAACTGGGGAAGGTGAAGGGAGCAAGACGGTCAGTGGACAGGACAAAGGAGCCTCGTGGTCTGGCCATTTTGGAGAGCCAGGCCACCATTTTGGGTTCAGGGCAAAAACGTGCTCAGAACGCCAAAAGGAGCTCAAAATAAACAAAACGATCGCTGCCACCATTCGAGTCCCTGAATGACTTGCACCAATCAAATACCATCCTAAAAGAGTATCTAGGGTCTGTAGAAGGCTAGAGACCCAAGAGAGCTGTAACTTAGCTTACAGTGCCCTCTTGTGTCATGTTGCACTAAAGCCGCAACATGATAAAAGAAACTACGGGAAACAGCGTTCCCCGGTACTGACTGTCTTAAGGGCATGTCAGTTTCCCCATAAGAAAAGGAGCGAAAGCCCAGAGAAGTGCGGCAGAAGGCTGTACTTCTCTGGCAAAGTCAAGAACAAGGTTAAAAACAATAGCAAAAAGTTTAGGGGTTGCCACATGGAAGGAAAATTCCCTACAATTACGAAATCTTTCCTAACACAACTGATAAAACAGTGGATGTCCACCAACTGGTTATGTCTGAATGCTACAAAGACAGAGCTCATGATCTTTGGCCAAGCCAGGCACAAATCAAGCTGGGGCAGGAATATACTGGTTTTACGATAGATGGTAGCTTCATCAACACTGTGCAGAAAGTAAAAACCTTGGGCACATACATGGACAGCAGTATAGACTGCGAAGCACATGTTGCAGCCATCACTGTTAGCACTAATTACCACCTCAAAGTGCTTAGGCAAGTTGCGCCTTTAGTTTCGGTCGAAAACCGTATCAAGCTCGTGAGAGCTGTTATCTTGCCTCGTATTGATTACTGCAATGCACTCTTAGGTGGTGCAAGTAAAGCAGAAATCCAGGAGTTACAAAAAATTCAAAATAAAGCTATTCGCATTATTTTTCAAATCAAGCGTTCAGAACCCACTACTGTAGCCAGAAAAAAACTGCATTGGCTCCCTGTGGAACGCAGAATTCAATTTAAATTGATAACTATATGCCACAAATGCATCTTTGGCAGTGCTCCTGCTTACCTTAAGGACGTCATTGGCATCTACCAGCCCAAGAGAAACCTCAGGTCAGCTGAAGGCTATCTTTTGGTACAGCGCTGAGTTAAACGCTCCCGAGGCTCTGGAAGGGCCTTTTACACCCAGGGAGCTAAGGCATGGAATGCATTGCCAATATCCCTGCGCAAGACAACAGATCTTCTTGCTTTTCAAAAACAATTGAAAACGCATCTCTTTTACTAGAGTAATCCCCTGCGGTAGTCTCTGTTTACTGTACTCTGCTCTCTCGGCGCCTGGATGCCCACGGGCTTTGGCGCGGTATAAGCACAATAACATAACATAACATAACACTATGCTGTCTCCTTCTAGTTGTCATCTATATCCAGCTCTGAACATAGTCAAAGGATCGTATGTAGCAGCACTTCAAATATTTCAATCAAAATCTAAACCACGCAAGACAAAAAATGATTGTTGAGCAGCTAGATTTCTTTCTGGTGTATCTAAAACGGACAGATTGACATCTCTTAAATGTCAGTATCATAATAGGTTAAAAGAAAGAAAATATTTAATCTATCAGCAAGATGCAGAATTTATGCTACATGCCCTAGCTTCAAACAAATCAGCACTAATTTGGGGCTTATAGAATAACCTTTTTTGGATCTATTCAAATGGGTATTCAAATCAATGCTGTTCCAGAATAAATATAGAACGACTACTATCAAACCTTGTATGCTTCCCCCTTTACAGGTGATGCTTGTGATTTGCCCTGGTATGGTTCTATTAATATCGATTTTGACATGGATGACATCATGATGTTCATCATGAAATTGAGTTTGTCGTGAGGCCCTGGGCACGACGGATTCTCCAACTTCATGATTAAGAAACATCCCGCTGCATGGGCCAAAATTATGATTAAAATGTTCACTCAAGCCATTGATGCGAGACAGATTCCACATTCGTGGACCAAATCTATCATCATTCCAATCAATAAAAAAGGCGATCGCTGCGTACCACCAAACTTTAGACCAATCGCCCTATTGGACGCTCCGGGCAAATTATTTGCCAAACTTCTATTGAGAGACTTTTCTAAATGGTTAGCAACAACAAACAATTCTGATCCAAACCAGACTGGTTTTACGACAGGAATTGGAACTGCAAATTATTTACACACACTTCAAGCCATAAAAATACATGAACGTCAGAGTAAACAGCCATTTTATATGACTTCCATCGACTTTCAGGCAGCGTTTGACTCATTGTCCAAGGAACTTCTGCTTGAAAAATTGTGTTTAGCATCCTGTCCCTTATATTTAATATACTGGATCAAACAATTTCAATCTGGTACTACCATTCAAATTAGATTAACTCTTCATGGAAATCTTTCATGACCCATCAAGACTTATGGAGGTCTGAAGCAAGGGTGTTTGTTCGTGTCTGCTCTTTTTAATTTCTTTACAGCAGATATGCGTCTTAGTTTTCTAACAACAATTTCAGATCCTCCTAGATTGGGCACGGTAGGCATCCCCTGGATGTTCTACACTGATGATCTTGTGTTATTGGCAAAGATGCCCAGGGATTGCAGAACCTGTTAGACCAGTTTGGTGACTATGCTGAAAGCAACTTGCTCACAGTCAATCAGGCAAAGTGTACAATTGTCACCAAGGGACATGACAAAAGCTTATCCAAAGGCTGTTGCGTTTGGAGATTGCAAAAACAAACAATATAAATTGTTAATGAATTTAAATACTTAGGTTTAATCATCAGCAATCATCCCACAGATCTCCCTTATTTTCAAGATCTTCATCGCAAACTAAAAACGGCCATATCACAAACTCGTATCATTCAATCTAAATATGGGAAATTTACTTTAAAGCCGGCAGTAATTTTCTATAATCAAAAGGTGACTGTGATATTATTATATGGTGCAGAGACTAGATTGTGGTAGCCAGAGAATTTTTGGACAAGCATCGAGGGAAAGTATTGGAAAGCAGTCTTAAACCTTCCAATCTCGACATCAATGTGTGCCATTAGGCATGAATTAGGCCTTTCTTCATTGAATGGTAAGTATATTTGGAAATTGTTATCTACCTACAGAAAATATTTGTTGAACAACAAAAACAAATGCCTCATGAATACTCTATCTGCATATGTGCTACAGTCAAATGACTTGAAAATGCGAATTTGGTGAGAAAGTGTACAAGAATACAGGAATACATCTGATATTTCCCAAGATTTATTGCTAAACAACCCGGAAGCTGCTAAAACAAAATCTTTTTGGCAAGATTGAATAAATACCAGAACTAAATGTGAACAATTATTATTGTTCAGTGAGCATGTTTTCTCGTATAAAAAGCTCAAACAGCTTGAACCATATCTGATCAAATGTCCCAGTACTTTCTTGAGAAATCAATATCTTCAATTTCGACTTGATTTATGGGCAACAAAAAATGTACTAGCTAGGCGGCGCCTAATAAGTCAAGAAGAAAACATATATAGATTTTGTGCCAATCGAGACAAACGGGAATCCATCGGGCACGTGTTGGTTGAATGCACAGCACTTTTCAATGAGAGAAAAAAGTATTTGTATGATATTTTTTCAAGTTATTCTATCATAACGGCAGGAGCACTATGGGGAGCTATATTTAATTGTCAATGTCAGAAAACTAAAATAGCAGTGGTCCAATATTTATCACTCTTAAATCTGACGGATAATGTTTCTGATGACTTGGACAAAATGAAGTGTATATCAATAACAAGTATGTAATCAGGATGATAGGTTTTTTTCCTGATTCTTTGTTACATTTTAATTAATTTTCCCTTTTTCTTAACATTCCTGAATTGTTATTTTTAACACAAATCATGTAGAAATGTTATACTAAGAATTGTTAATTCCAACTCTTTGCATTTCTTATGTTTTACTCTTATAACAAAAAATGTCATAGATTATGGGATGACATTTGGAAATATGTTGTCACTGTGATTTTTAATGATTGCATAGCATATATTAACATCAAAACTATGTTGTAACTGTTGATAAATTAAGTTGAGTTGTAATTAGAAATGTTGGCTTCGGCCAGCTATATCAAATTAAAAAAACAAAAAGAAAAAAAAAAATTCATACATTTAGACTTCCAATCAGCCTCATTACTGTACACATTTCTTAATAGTTTTTAATATTCTTAATATTTCAAACGGAGGAGGAGTGTCCTTCATAAGGCATTTCAGAAACAAATAAAGCGTCTTCCAGAGTACCACTGACTAACGTGATGACAGGACCAATCCATATCTAATAGATGAGAAAGGCAGCCCCTTTGGAAGACGAAGAACCCTCTTCCAAAAGGCACCTCACCAGATTTGCCATGGAAGATTTAGACCTGCCTCATCCTTATAGGTTAAAATCGAAACAACCTTCTGTTTATAGAATGTCAAAACATGTAAAATTGTAAATGTACCATACCTTGCATGTAATGTGGGTCGTTGGGTAGCCAAGCTTTTCACTTTAGATCTTAATTCTAATGCCCACGGATTGTCATTTATGCTTCAATTTATACACATCCCTAAGTAAACAATTGAATGTGCACCTTCCAACCTTTCTTGTCCCACACATCATTTGAAAGTGGACTTTTGTTTACCCTTCAACCATTTCAAGGTCTTTATTTTAGATGTTTTTACATTTATCTTCAGGTCATTCCTTATCATGTATTTTTGCAGTGCTTTCAACCTTCGCTGCAAGCCTATGAGCGTTTGGTCGATAAGGACCAGATTGTCCGCATAGAGCATCCAGTGTACTTTTCCATTTTGGTAGAAAGGCATTAACATTGTCCAACGTACTATGCAGGTCAGATAGATATAGATTATATAGGTCCGGAGCCAAAGGACATAGCTGCTTCAGCCCCCTATATGTGTTAATTGTTTGGGATAGGAGTCCCACCAAATTTAGTCTGACCTGCATTGTAGTAGATGTATATAATGCTTTAATTGCTTGTAGCAGGTCCAAAGGACAATTCCAAGAAACTCGTTTTTTCCATAACCTATCTCTGTTAACACTATCAAAGGCTTGTTCTAAATCTACAAACGCCAAGAAAATGTTTGTGCTGCTTTTGATAGCTCGTCGTTTTAACACATTCAGCAGAAAAAGATTTAGATTGGTTCCCACTCCTTTAACAAAACCCAACTGGCGGGAACCAAAATGTCCTGCCGCAGTTGTCCATTCAGTCAAGTGACGCAAGATCACTGAGGCAAATAGTTTACCCAAAATATCAATGAGGCCAATAGTGCAGTAATTATTTTAGATTCACCCTATCGCCCTTCTTGAATATGGGATCTATTAATGCCGATTTCCAAGAATTTGGTATCTCTCTCACCCTCATCACCTGAGTTAACAAAAAGATAAACTCAGCTTATAGACCAGGAACTTCCATGATCATGCTATTTGTGAGTCCATCTGCCCCCAGGGCGCGGGAAGAACTCAATTTTAAAATTAAGCCTTCTGTTTCCTCTTTCTCAAAGGTGAAGGACCATTCACCAGCTAGCCTGAGTTCTTTGTCTTCCTCAATAGAATTAATTGGGCAAACAGAGTTCTAAAATGGAGTACCCAGCGATCCTCAGATAGCACTTTTGGGAGTAGTCACACTTGAGAGGTTCCATTGTTGTTAATTGACTCCCAAATATGGCATGTATTTTTTTTACAAACTGCCTTTTCCATTAACTCTGCCTCATATTGCGATCTCTGCACCTTAAAGGAAATAAGGCAGATTCTATAATGCTGTTTCCTTTTCCTAATCTACTCTTCCTTTGACTCCTCCGGCAGCCTATTCAAGTTTCTGATATCAGCACGCAGCAGTTTCCTTTCTTCAACCAAATCCTTGTTATAGAGGTGCCTGGGCCAAAAATCAGGTATCCTTTGTCTTTTATCAACTTCTTCAAAATCACAAAGTACAGAGGCATAATTTAATCCTGATTTATTGTACAAGAGCTCCTTATATTTCGACAAAATAAGGCCTACATCATCTGGTTTCACAATCTATCTGTTTCTACCTTGCAAAATCTGAAGATTATCAATAGTTCTTTCTTTGCATGTTTTCTGCCCTCCCACCCCCTCTTCCACATTATCTTCAAAAGGGAGTGATCACTATTCCTCATGGGGACAACCAGGAACATTTCTACCAGGAAGAGCAATTCCCCAAAACAAACAAGTAGTCAAGGGTTGCACAATGATCTCCCTGGGACCAAGTTGATTTCCCTGGGATGTCTCCCTTAGTCTATCCATTCAGCATGTGAAGTTCCCTCTCCTTTCATTCTCGTAGCCATAACGCTGCCCTTTCTTGTGGTGGGGTGGCAATGATTTGATGAGCTATTAATGGTCTACCCTTTCCATCAAGGCATCTTATATTTAAGTCTCCACATATCAACATATATGGATCCTCCAATTGAATGTAACATTCATCTATTAGATCTGTTACACAATCAACAAAGTTGGCTGACTCTATCACTGCAGAATTCCAATACAAGTTCAATATTACCCCCAATTTAGTTCAACAAGTGTCTACTTGATCAACATTCAAAACCACCAATTGGACAAAGAGGTTCAGATTCCTTGTCTGTGACACAGTGAATCCCTGTCCATTTTTTTACCAATGTTAATAAACCTGAATATGGTATTCCCCTATCTCCTTTTTTGGCGGGATTCAGGTAAACAGAAAAGCCATCATATAATGGAGTAGACCGTAGCAAGGTTTCTTGTAGACACAAGATGTCATTAGAATCCAGGCCCGATTCTTCTTCTTTAAACAAATGTGCAAAAACCTTATTGTTCCAACAGCCAACTACCACGTCTGTTTGATCTTTCACAGCCTCATACTAATTGTTATTAGGGCCAGCGAGGGCCCCAGCTAGCAATCCCTAGTCCTCTTCCTCTTCCTTCCTCGGCAGTAGAGGTATATCCGACTCTTCAATAACCTTCCTTTCTTGTCCCTTTGCACAAGTGAGTCACTCGTAAGGGGACAGGTTACCTCTGCCTCTCTTCTTGGCAACTTTTCTTCATTTCTCGGTGTACAGTCCTTAACATCACTTTCTTTATCGACTATGGCTATTGTCTGTGTCACAATTGTATGATCCTTTAATTCAAAGCCCAAGGGTAACAATGCTAAAGCAGCCTCCAGGAGTGTAGTCTTCACCAAGCTTGCTATTAAATGGACTATATCCCAATCCATTTGTGATTCCTTCACAAATTCCACCACTTGTATATCCTCAGAGTCAATAAAACATAGTTTCGGAACATGATGAAGTCATCTTAAAGGATTAGTAGGATTCAGAATTAAACCGTCATGAGAAGGTAATTATTTTTTAGAGATAGCATTATTCCTCTGTTTTTTTTTTCCCCGCACAATGTGTTCTTTGTGCTTATTTTCTGATCTAGTAAATATAAAGTGTGCAGCAGTTCCTTCTGTTTTGTATTTAGAGTCTGCGACCTGTGGTTTTTGAGCAAGTGTTTGAAAAGACCCAGTCTTCACCTCTGAGTAAGTAGGAGCGATCACCTAAGGGGTATATTACCACACTTTCTGTGGCAAGTATATTAAGATCAATAGTCAACAGAGTCTTATCTCAGTCCAGCTACATGGGACACTAAAGTAAACAACTGCAAACACAGGCAACAAAATTCCTCAAAATAGTTTCATAAAACGTGTCAATTTGACAGACTGTGATAATGTGGGTGGTGGAGTGCTGTTTACTTCTCCTTTTTATCACGCAACTCTGCATTGCTCATCTCGAAGATAATTCTTGGCCACCCCAGTGGCACATCCACCATCACTGCTTCAATGTTCCGCCACAGCATGATGTGAAAGTTCTGGCAGTCGAAGTGTATAGAAAGAGGGCCATTGATACATGATAGGTGGAGGACCTTGACAACCACTCAGGATTAGGGACATTGAATCACCTGTGTCATTTTGCCACATTTATTGTGGCTTTTTTATGGCGGCCATGCCACCTCCCATGCCAACTGCCCCTCAAATCCCTACAAGCCTAAAAATCAACAAAACATGTCTCGTAACCTGGCCCCCTTTAGAATACAATGTGAAACAAATGTGGCAAAACAGCAATTTCACCAAATGCTGTGAAACCCCTGTGACCGGGTGGGTGGGATCCCAACCCCCCTGGCTTGTGGTAGTCAGGATGGCTGTATGGGCAAAAGGAACATGGCTGGGGTAAATAAAGCAGCTCAGTAGGTGAACATACATTTCCTGTTCCTGTAGGTGTCAACAACCACCTGCTAGAAAGGGTTAATGGAACCCAGAACCGTATGCTGGCTAGCACAGATCATGTCCACCTTATAGTTATTTCATTTACAAGCAACATCAAGAGGGAGCCTGACTAGCTAAATTCCCAAACAATTTAAGTAAGCCATTTGTTTCTCAAAATGGCCATTCCAAACATAAATCAGAGCAAAAGTTAAATTAAATAAATGAAACACACAATCATATAATAGCCACAGTGGGTGTGCCAAGAGGGCAATAATGTGCATTTGCACCCGGGAAAGGGTGCTGAGCCAATCTGGTGGCTGCAACAGTAGGCGAGAATACATATTCTCTGCCTGATGTTTCCAGCCACCGGAGGCCCTTCCCAAGATGGCACCATTTAATAAATATATGTTTAATGTAGGGAGACAACAGGGAGCCTTTCTTTGTTGCCTCCTGACACCCTACTCCTCAAAATCAAACCATACCCCTTCCACACCCCTTCCTACATCCCCACTTACCTGCTGGACTGGAGCTTTGTACTCTAGTCCCGGCGCCTCCCAACCCCCGACTGCCATCATAGAAATGGAAAAGTGACTTATTGCTTTTTCTCTATGCCGACGGCCATCTTGTTTTCCTTTTTCTTCTCCCTCAGGAGATTTTCGTTGCTTGTGCAGCCAATCTCCCAATAACAATAAACATTTGCACCCCTGATAAACCCTGTGGTGTAAAGGGCTTTCACCCCCTCTGTGGGATGGGGGGCAGACATGGCCTTTAACGGCCACAGCCCTTTCCAAGGCCCTCACGCCTACCTGTGTTTGGGCTGCCGGGCCGTTAAAGGCCATGTGTGTCCCCCACAGTGGGGGTGAAAGCCATATTAATATAATGAATTGCTTTAAACACAATGAAACCTAAATCATCTTGACAAGTGAATCCCATAAAAACACTACATGACATACAGACATTTTAGAAACCTGTTTCATATAAAACAAGTTTTGAATACTACATTAAACTTGACAATTGTGATAGATTACATAACTGATTGCAGATGATTTGTGTATGGGAGCGAGGGGTCTTTAGGCCCCCTCGTGTCGTACGCTCCTCAGTACAAGGCTTGGACCGCGTGCCTCCGGTAGTGGGATTGCCCCTTGCCCTTATGTAAAGTTAACCACGGTTGACTGCTACAAAGATGGGACTACTGAGCAGGACACGGGGCATCCATCTTTTATGCCCCCTTTCGACTCCATCTTGGGTAAACAGGCCTCACTGCGATAGTACAGCAACGCTCAGCTCCCCTTCCACCGCAGCAGCCAAGGACAAAGACACACACACAAGGTGCGCAGGCAGCTGGCTGGCCCCCACCCTTCCACTCCCTCTGCGATGGAAAGCTCTGCGCTTCCATTCTCACGCTGAAGCTGGAGAAAGTTGCCACAATCAATATGCTACAGTTTTCTTCCTCTGAGATCACTGTTTGCCTGAAAACCGGCATGTGAACCAAGATGAGCTAAGCACTTTCTGCTCGATTCGTTCTCATAAACGTGCAATCCACCCACACCCATTAAAACAATTTATTGCCATCCTGACCCTGCACCCCCTGTAAGGTATTTCTTTCAAGTACCAGACCCTCGCCTGTGCTGCGGAACCCACCCAACACCCCCACCACTAACCTTAAGCATTTTTATTACATATGCTTTTATTTGCACTAATGAATTTGAAACCTAGAAAGAAATACGAAACATAGTCTGATTCTTTTGCATGCACAATAAAGGTCAAGGCCTTCAATTAAAGCCACGAATGACCCAATTGTACTGACAATAATCATTGCGTGTAACTCATGTAGAAATGTGACAAGTAGCATAACATGTTTTAAATAATTTGTCATTTAGTATGAAACAATACTAGCTTAGGTAGTGACCACAGTGACCGGACCCTGACCTTCATGGAGTACAAGATGTTTGACGTCCGTCAGCTACTCAGCCAACCAGGAGGAAGAGATGCTACCCACACCTACAGCACCACACCGTCTGGCCAATCGGGTCCATTTAGTATTTTTTGTTAGAGTTACTTTAACTAATATAAATGTTGGCATTGATGTGAATGGGAGAGAGTTTTTTTTGGGTTATTTCCTAGCTGGAGAAATAAACCATTCTTTGAACTCTTGCAGCCGGGTCTCTGTGCCTCTTTCCCCGACAAGGGGTTTTGCCTGTTATTTTATTTCTTTTTCTCTCACACGTAGTAAGACGGGGAAAGGCACCTACACTATCTATTAGGTGCTATTCGTGTCCTGGGAGCCCTGTTAATGAAATCTTATTTTAAGGACACTAAAGACGCTATTAAGAGATTTGAACATTTTCCTTTTGTTAATACTACTCAGTTTTTGATCACTTTTGATATAATCTTTCTATATACTAATATACCACAAACAGCTACCCTTGAAACAATTGAAGAGGTCCTCCTTACTCGTATAGATGATGACCCAGTCCCCACCTCTTTCATAATGTGGTGCCTTGAAATGGCCCTCACACAAAATTTCTTTGAATTTCAGGGAGTATACTATCAACCGATAGAAGGTACCGCAATGGGAGCCACTATGGCCCCCAGTGTGGCGAACATCTATGTAGAATGTTTTGAGAAACTATATATTTATACTGCCCATCCATACACGGCCAACCTGATGTCCTGGGCACGAAACATCGATGACGTTATAGTGACATGGCAAGGCACGAGCCAAGAGGCAGAAGAATTCCTCATTTGGCTTCGGAAACACTGGAAGATATTTAAAAATTCAACAGCCCAGTTAGCTGGTCCATTATTTGCGTATAGAAAATCAACGACAATTGGAAATCAGATTAGCAGCAGTAAGCTTAGAGTCACCCCTAAAAAAAGTGAAACTCTCACTCAAAGTTGGGGCTTAAGCCCCATTATGGGACACCATTCTTGTGGACATTGCAGCGTGTGCAAATACACCTCAAAATCAAATGAAGTAGAGATAGGTCTGAATAAAAAATGGCAACAGGCGAAATTTTCGAATTGCAACACAGAATATGTGATCTATATGATCACATGCCCATGTGGTAAAAGATACATAGGTAAAATGAATAGGAAAGTTAAAACCCGGATTATTGAACATCGAAGCTGTATTAACAAAAAAGTGCTTACAGCCCCTATGGTTACACACTTTACTAATAATAATCATACTGGTGAAGATCTCCGTTGGACAGTTCTTTACATCATGACAGGCACTGATATCAACAAAAAGAAACAAGCCCTAATCACAAAGGCACAAAGACTAATTTTTTTAACACAAAGTTACAAGGAAGGGCTGAATGATTGTTCAATGGGGCAAAATGTAATGACTCTACTGAGTTACCCTGATAGTCATTTCTAACTATCCGCTTCCACCCCCCTGTCATTTGCTGTATCATATAGAGGATTATTTATAATCTCCATATTTCTTAGTGAGCTCGACAATTTTAGCGTTTCCAACTAACGCTTACTGTTGTGAACACGGGGATTATTACTGCTTTCGGGGCGATTTAATATGTTGGCTATCCGAGTATCAGTACGGAGGCTTGGTTCTGAGCCATATGGCATTGTGCGCTTTCATTTTTGCATCTTTGAAAGATCGAGATTCCTGTATTAGACACTTACACTGAATCGACACTAAGAAGGGACTACAGCCCCTATATATACCCCCACTCAAGATGGCGGCGGCCTACCTTTGAGGGAAAGAGGGCGAATTGAACCGCCTATAGTGATGTCCCGCTAAGGACTGACTCAATTGAGATACCATCTACAGGTAACACTTTTCTTCTTATCCTATAGACTGAGGTTACTTCCGCCCCCCCGCAGAATATAATTACAACTAGTTTGAGTTTTCATGATAAACGCGGACAATTTATTATAGAAATGGACTCCGTTCATAGAAACCTCTCCATTTCTATCTCAACAGGCATTCGAAAGACGCTTCACTACACTGAAGCCGACTGTATTCAATACAGCTTCACTACATTCTGTACTAAAGAATATGACGATTCATTAAAACGAGCCACGGTAAGACTTTAAGCCCATAGGTGGGTAATTCACCATTTTATTCTTCCTTAACAATCCAACGTGTGAAGACCCTTTCTTCTGGGATTTTATCTGTTTTTTCTGACAGCCTCTCGCTATCATTCGGAAAGTTGCAGAAAGAGTCTTTCTTATCGACCTCGTTATAAGGATTAACTAGCCATCTTCACCCTGAACCCTTCAGGTAAATACTACGGGGGACCGTAGCTAATTAATGCAAAACGACTTTTTAATGACCTCGGGGATGCTTCCACACTGTGTCCCTTTACATACGGCCTCGCAGGGCGATTTTAAATCTTTGCAAACTTTATTTGCAAACTTTATTTTTGCAGGGCGTTTATCCCTTATTAAGGGTTCTTCACCTACAGAAGCCCAAAATAAGCCTAAATTAAGCCAGCTTCTACTATACCTCCACAGAGGGGACACGGTAATTTATATCCTTTGCCTCCTCATGAGACTTTTCTCTAAATCGAGATAACAGCACTAATAGCTTTTCCTTTTTCTATTGTGTTTTACCAACAGTTATAACCATCTGAAAACACGCCAGATTTGTCGTGTACACTTCCCACATTCAGCCAGAAGATTCTTCGGCTTAACAGATCCAAAAGTTTAGATTGTGGTTTTTTAATCGTAGTGACTATACTCCTGATGAAAGTTCTGTATTAATTGACATCGAACAGAAACATGTCGAGACTACATAATGGTTTAATGTTCTAACCATAACAATACGAGACTTGTCGAGATAAGGACAATACTAGAGATCTAAATGTTAGATACTCTGCATTATTACTGATCTGATTAACATAGATGTCAATCCTGCCCATTAGGGTATGATACTGTCACTGTTTTAGAGTGTTTTATTTAGTGATTTGCAACGGACTTGTAAAAAATGTTTTTCGGTCTTTATTAAAATATTAAATGTGTCATAAATAACAGTTGATGTTTAATGCATATAACTGTTGTGTTATTCTAAGCTATCTATCTCCCGTCTAATCAGTCTCTACCTCCCAGAATAAGATAGAGCTACCACCTATGTGGTAATCTGGGGTTCCCCCCTTTATATATTGTATTATAAAATATGCTGCCATACTATTTGCAATAATTATGTTTTATCTTATTTGGTATAATGTTGTTTTATATGTGGCAAATGAAATGAACAAAGGGGGGAGCGAAACTGATATGACAAAACCAGGGTCTAAACTAATATGGACTGAAGCAATGGCTATCTTGAAGGACACTTATAAATTGAATAGAATAGTAAAAATATAACGTTGCCCCTTGAACAATTGCACGTAAACAAAGCTGCTATTCCATTGTTGAATAATACTGGAGCCAAGGAAGTAGAGCTTGGATGGAATGTAAATGATGATTACTATTGGTTAACTAATTCCAGAAATACAAGCATGCGTACACACACTGCACCAGAAACCACTACTGAATACACACATGTCACCATGAACAACATAGATGACGCATGGTCTAGAATATTCCCACTGCAACATCCCCGAGTTGGTACCCAATTAAAAAACAGAAGGAGGAGAAAAAGGGGGGTTGGAAAAAACAGATACGATATTTATCATAACCTGGGGTTAGATGAAATAGAGGACCCCCGACACCCTGACCAGTCAAACAAATGGTATTCAGACATGAGCGCCACAGCAAAGCAAGCAAGTAATGAAAGTTGTTATGTGTGCTCACTTATTCCTCATGCAACTGGAACCCCAAAAATGTTAATCCCACAGGAAGTACCCTTGTCTGAGGCCCAATGTTTGATTCATCTGATGCTGTGTAGAATAAAAAAGACATTTCAAGCACACACAGTCACTATGGAAAAATTGGAAAACGAACAAACTTGCACCAGCAGACGACAAGGAGTAATCTGCCTCCAGGAGCCATTTTTCATTATAAAAGGGACAAGATATGCAGATGACAGTGGCATGAT
This sequence comes from Ambystoma mexicanum, assembly GCF_040938575.1. Lineage (NCBI taxonomy): Eukaryota > Metazoa > Chordata > Amphibia > Caudata > Ambystomatidae > Ambystoma > Ambystoma mexicanum. Next base: position 338,267,934 of record NC_090922.1, read on the forward strand.
GAAACGATTGAATGCAAAGCTTTGAGGGCTGCCAGATGAAACATATGAATGGGCAAAAGAAACATGCATCCCCATCTGGTCACAGCATATCACCAAGCTGACATGGGTCACACCCCTGGAGAGACCCATAAAGATTCAAAAGGAAATACTGCACAAACTTTGCTTCCATGGAGAAGGGAAGGTGAACATGGGAACCGTGCGGCAGTGCAATAAAACTCTAATAATGCAAGTTATGAAAAAAGGCACTGCTCTATTAATGGACATATACTGGATCTGTAGCAAACGAGCTTACCTGCTTCTCCCAGCATCCTGGAGGGGCACTTGTGCCCTAGCCACACTTCACTCAGCACTAATGGTGATACCAGAGAGCCACGTCCAGTTTACAGCAAGGCCTTCGGCTGACACATCGACAGCAGGCCAATTGACTGACACATCGGCAGCAGGGCAATCGGCTGAACCATCGACAGCACCCGATGAGACAATCACAGAGCCCCCAGCATACGAACTATTGTCAGAAGAAACTTTGAAAACCAAGTTGTCACGCAGCAAAAGATCCAATTATATTTCGTCCAAATCGTCAGAACTCCTTGCTAAAATCCCACAACAGTATAAGTTTTTCTCATCTGCAGAAACATTCTTTGCATCGTTCCTAGCACCAGGCGTTCAAGCAAGGGCAAACGCGAAATGGCTGCAGATAACACGCTGGGAGCTCATCCAGCTGGCCAATGACACTGAAGAAGGATTCACCATCATAAAAATAGAGCTCCGAGCATTGCGCCTGATGACGATGCAAAGCAGATATGTCTTAGATCTTATAACGGCGATGGACGGTGGTGTTTGCAAAAGAATTGGGGGGGCGTGTTGCACGTTCGTTCCAACTTCAGATGCTGATAATGGGACACTGTCACATGTGATAACAGCAGTGCATAATTTAGGAGAAAGAATGAGAGCAGAAGGTGGAGTAGACAACAACACGTGGTTCGACGATCTGTTCAGCTGGATACCATCATGGGAGAACATAGCAGCGAAGATACTCATTCCCATTATAGTCTTTCTTCTCCTAATATTCTGTGTGTGCCAACTGGGACTAAGATGCTGTGAAAATAATATGCCTAATTCAGCAATGATGATGGTAACCGTGGGCCGACAGACAACGGTGGCTACCATGATGGATGCGCAAGTACAAACCGGAGAATACACCACACCACAGTATAGGGTGACTGCCATCTATAGACAGTATGGGGACTTGGTCGATAATCTACATTACACTACCATTAGAGAACCAAAAAACCTGCTGTGGTATAATGAGGTTTGGATAGATTTAGATGGGGATGGTGGGATATACTTAATGGTCACCCCAGAAGAATACGGAAGAAGAGGTAACAGCTTAAGAAGTGTTTGCAAAGCATGGATGCCAATAAAGGGTACACCTGCTTGGGATGACGCTGTGGCTGAAGCTGAGTGCTACCGAAGGGAGAACGGAAAGAATGAGATAAAGTAGTTCGTTACTTTAGATGTAACGAAAGGGGGGAATGTATGGGAGCGAGGGGTCCTTAGGCCCCCTCGCGTCGTACGCTCCTCAGTACAAGGCTTGGACCGCGTGCCTCCGGTAGTGGGATTGCCCCTTGCCCTTATGTAAAGTTAACCACGGTTGACTGCTACATAGATGGGACTACTGAACAGGACATGGGGCATCCATCTTTTGTGCCCCCTTTCGACTCCATCTTGGGTAAACAGGCCTCACTGCGATAGTACAGCAATGCTCAGCTCCCCTTCCACCGCAGCAGCCAAGGACAAAGACACACACACAAGGCACGCAGGCAGCTGGCTGGCCCCCACCCTTGCACTCCCCCTGCGAAGGAAAGCTCTGCGCTTCCATTTTCACGCTGAAGCTGGAGAAAGTTGCAACAATCAATATGCTACAGTTTTCTTCCTCTGAGATCACTGTTCGTCTGAGAACCGGCATGTGAACCATGATGAGCTAAGCACTTTCTGCTCGATTCGTCCTCATAAACATGCAAGCCACCCACCCCCATTAGAACAATTTATTGCCATCCTGACCCTGCACCCCCTGTAAGGTATTCCTTTCAAGTGCCAGACCCTCGCCTGTGCTGCGAAACCCACCCAACACACCCACTACTAACCTTAAGAATTTTTTATTACTATATATGTTTTTACTTGAAGTAATGGGTTTGAAACCTAGAAGAGATGCGAAACATAGCCTGATTCTTTTACATGCACAATAAAGGTCAAGGCCTTCAATTCAAGCCACGAATGACCCAATTGTACTGACAATAATCATTGTGTGTGAGACTTATGTAGAAATGTGACAAGTAGCATAAAATGTTTTAAATAATTTGTTATTTAGTGTGTAACATATTAGCTTAGGTAGTGACCACAGTGACCGGACCCTGACCTGCATGGAGCACAAGATGTTTGACGTCCGTCAGCTACTCAGCCAACCAGGAGGAAGAGATATTAGCCACACCTACAGCACGACACCGTCTGGCCAATCGGGTCCATTTCGCATTTTTTGTTAGAGTTACTTTAACTAATATAAATACAAGAATGATGTAATGAGATTTGGAAGAGTTTTTGGGTTATTTCCTAGCTGGAGAAATAAACCATCCTTTGAACTCTTGCAGCCGGGTCTCAGTGCCTCTTTCCCCGACAAGGGGTTGTGTTTGATTTTTTATTTTTTCTCTCACACGTAGTAAGCCGGGGAAAGGCACCTACATTTGTTACATACCTGTCTGACACACTCACAAAATTGAGGTCTGAGATCAATCCTTGCATGCATCGTTTTGGTGGACAAAGGGGCAAATACTGCTCTGGTTTCAGAGGTATGGGTTGCCAATATTTAGTGTGCCTTGTGATAAAACGGGACTCCTATGCTATACTCTGCACCCCGGCTTGCCCTTCCTCCTCGTCTTCCTTGATATGATATGATATGATATGATATGATATGGCATTTGTAACGCGCCTATACACAAGTGTTTCAAGGCGCGACGAGGCAGGGAGGGGGGAACAAGGGGAGACAGACAACGATCCTACTAGGCCTGGTGTCATTCAGATCGCGCAAGTGCATGGGTAGAGGGGACGGGAAAAGTGCAAGGGGAAAGGGAGAGGGGAAGATGCAGTACAGGGTTAGTAACGAACAAGATAAATAATAAGGGCCAGATGGTGGCAAGTGCAAGATAAGTGCAGACAAGTGCAGGGAGGAGGGGCTGTAGGGATACAGAGACAGTCCCGCAGTGCAGGGGTTGCCAGGAAGGCAGTGCAAGGGAGAGTGGCTGGGCCAAGGACCGAGATTGGTGAGTGGCCCAGTTGCTGATTCAGTACAGTTTCAGTGATTTAGCAGGGGAGAGGGGGAGAGAAAGCAGAAGCAAAGAGGAAGGTTTTGAGGTGCTTCCGGAACCGGAGATGGTTCGCCTCAAGTTTCAGGGAGGCAGGAAGGCTGTTTCAGAGGGAGGCCCCTACTGCGGAGAGAGATCTCACCCCAACTCATTGCTTGGAGAAGCAGCTGGCCCTGAGGGAGTTGGAGGCGGATGAACGAAGTGCTCGAGAAGGAAGATAGTTAGGAAGGGAGAGTTGAAGGTATTTTGGCCCCAGGCCCCAGAAGGCCTTGTGGATAATGCAGGGGGTTTTGAACTTAATCCTCGCAGCCACAGGGAGCCAGTGTAGCGATTTCAGTCCTGGAGAGATACAGTCCCAGGGCTTGAGGCCAAGGACAAGTCTCGCAGTCCTGTTCTGGATCAGTTGCAGAGGGCGGAGAGTAGAGGCAGGCAGATTTAGGTAGAGGCTGTTACAGTAGTCCAGCTTCGAGAGAACCAGGGCTCTGGAGACAATGAGCCCTTCTGGGGGAAGGAGAGGAAAGGAAGGATACCTCTGAGGAGGTGCAATTGGTAGTGTGACTTCTTAGAAATGTCAGAAATGTGAGGAGAGAAGGAGAGTGTGGAGTCGAAGATGACCCCGAGGTTTTTTGCCTTGCAGGCAGGAGCCGGAAGAGGGCCAAGAGAGGCCGGCCAGAGAGCATCAGGGAAGGAAGGAGTGGGTGTGCCGATGAGTAGAATCTCGGTCTTACTGGCATTAAGGCAGAGGTCGTTGGCGGCACACCATTCCTGGATAGCAGAAAGACAGTCAGAGATGAGGGAAGGAGAAGAGGAGGCCGAGAGTAGCCTGAAAATGATCTGGGTATCATCTGCATAGCACTGAAAGTTGGGGCAGAGAGCAGCGATGCGGTGGGCGAGAAGTGCCAGATACTGGTTGAACAGCTAGGGAGAGAGGTTAGAACCCTGGGGGACACCACAGGTAGAGAAAAAGATGCCAGACAGGAAAGACCCCAGTTGGACCTTCACTAACTGCACCTGTCTTTTTTTTCAACCTCGTCTTCCCCCCTCCTTCCTCTTCAGATGCAGAGGTGTCACCAGAGCAGGTATGCATGGTTGCAGGCTCCCTGTGTTGCGACTATCTTCCTTGGGTGCTGACTGTGATGCTGGAAATGCATTGGAGGGACAGGGCCTCCATATCCTTGTCCTTTATTGCTTTATCATGTATGTTCTGTCTTGTTTTCCGCACAGGAGTTCACGTGGGACTCCTGGCGGCTCGGCTCTTCCTGTTTTTGGTTTTGGTGAACAGACCCTTGGGATACCCTTATGGAACCCATTGGTGGAAGTACAACCCTATAATCCTAGTGTATATTTTTGGACACCTGTGTGTGGCCCACAGAGAAGGGTATGGGCTGGTGGTAGCTCCATGCTGAATTTGACAGGTGCTCTGAGTGTCCTCCATTTTGGGATACCCAGGCCCTGCCATTGAAATAAGTTGATTCCTGATTGGAAACAAAATGGCCCCTGTGGCCTCTTGCATCCTATTGCATGTTACCTTGTATTCCCGAAGTCCTGGGAAGCCCTGACTCGGTCCCTTTCCCCTGACTGGCTGTTGGGTGGAAGTTCCATATATGGTAGTGTAAAGAAGTCCAGGCCATACGCCCGTGGGGTGGGACCTGGGTGAATGGAGTGTGTGACAAATACGCATTTCATGTTATGGGTGTCTAGTATCTGATGTTGATCTAGTATCTGATGATGATCTGACACAATGACTGGGACAGCCCAGCCCGAAACTGGTATGAATGCAGTGTGGAGTGCTGAATGGCTGTGTACTTGTCCCAATACACATTCCTCGTTGTGAGTGTCTGGAGGGAGGTGAATGGCCTGAATGCACTGTGAGCCTGATTGGCTGCCTGACTGCCTGATTGCCCTTCTGAATGATTGATTGCCTGAGTGTGACCCAGCAGAGTGAATGGGAGATCAACAGTGTATCTGAGGGCCTCTTACTGATGGAAATCATTCAGAAGCTGAAGTTGATACTTGATGCTTAACCTTGAAGCCCACTGGAAGAAGAAGAATTACTGCTGCTGTCTTTTGCTAATCTGAAAGCTGCGTGACTGTCAAGGAACTGATCCAAGAGAGGACCTGGCTAGGCGACCTCTTCCTAAACTACGAGGGACCATCGTGCACCAGCGGATCTTTGCCAAAGCTCCGAGGATGTCAGGCCCTCGAAAGGCTACCGACCGGGGACGGAGATCGCCGCGCAATCATGAAGCGAAGCGCCCGCACATTGAAGTCCATTGCTGTCGCTGACTGCAGCCGATGTGCTCCCTTGCCTAAGAACATTGAAACAACGACTCCCTTGCTCATCCTTGTCGACTGCTTTCATCCTGCCTGAGAATGTCAAGGCCGATGATGACTGTGGAGTACCCGCCGGTGGCTTTCCCGCCACCCGAAGAGCACAGATATGATATGATATGATATGATATGGCATTTGTAACGCGCCTATACACAAGTGTTTCAAGGCGCGATGAGGCAGGGAGGGGGGAACAAGGGGAAGACAGACAACGATCCTACTAGGCCAGGTGTCATTCAGACCGCGCAAGTGCAGGGGGAGGGGGAAGGGGAAAGTGCAAAGGGAAGGGGAGGGGGGAAGTGCAGTACAAGTAAGTAGATTAAAGTAAATAAATAGGGCCAGCTGGTGGCAAGTGCAAGGTAAGTGCAGACAAGTGCTGGGAAAGGGGTTGTAGGGATACAGAAACAGTCCCTCAATGCAGGGGTTGCCAGGGAGGCAGTGCAAGAGGAGAGTGGCTGGGCCCAGGACCGAGGTCGGTGAGAGTGGCCTAGTTGCAGATTAGGTGCAGATTCAGTCAAGAAATTAGCAGGGGAGAGGGAGAGAGAAAGCAGAAGCAAAGAGGAAGGTTTTGAGGTGCTTCCTGAACCGGAGATGGTTCTCCTCAAGTTTCAGGGAGGCAGGAAGGCTGTTGCAGAGGGAGGCCCCTGCCACGGTGAGAGATCTACCCCCAGCTTGTTGCTTCGAGAAGCGGCTGACCCTGAGGGAGTTGGAGATGGATGAGCGAAGGGCTCGGGAAGGAAGATATTTAGGAAGAGAGAGTTGAAGGTATTTAGGCCCCAGGCCCCAGAAGGCCTTGCGGACAATGCAGAGGGTTTTGAACTTAATCCTCGCAGCCACTGGGAGCCAGTGTAGAGATTTCAGTCCTGGAGAGATACGGTCCCTGGGCTTGAGGCCAAGGACAAGTCTCGCGGTTCTGTTCTGGATGAGTTGCAGGGGGCGGAGAGTGGAGGCAGGCAGATTAAGATAGAGGCTGTTACAGTAGTCCAGCATCGAGAGAACCAGGGCTCGGAAGACAGTGAGCTTCTGGGGGAAGGAGAGGAAGGGAAGAATACCTCTGAGGCAGTGCAGCTGGTAGTTTGACTTCTTAGAGACGTCAGATATATGAGGAGAGAAGGAGAGTGTGGAGTCGAAGATGACCCCGAGGTTTTTAGCCTTGCAGGTAGGAGCAAGAGGAGGGCCAAGCGAGGCTGGCCAGAGAGCTACAGGGAAGGAGGGAGTGGGTGTGCCGATGAGTAGAATCTCAGTCTTACTAGCATTAAGGCAGAGGTCATTGGCGGCACACCATTCCTGGATGGCAGTCAGACATTCAGAGATGAGGGAAGGAGAGGAGGAGGCCGAGGGTAGCCTGAAAATGAGTTGGGTGTCGTCCGCATAGCACTGAAAGCAGGGACAGAGAGCAGCGATGCGGTGGGCAAGGAGTGCCAGATACTGGTTGAACAGCCAGGGAGAGAGATTAGATCCCTGGGGAACACCACAGGTGGAGAAAAAGATGTCAGAGAGGAAGGACCCAAGTTGGACCTGGGAGGGTCGATTGGAAAGGAAAGAGGTCAGCCACGCCAGAGCCTGACCAGTGATCCCCAGGTTATCACGGAGACGGTTGAGCAGGATGGCATGGTTGACAGTGTCAAAGGCAGAAGAGAGATCGAGCAGAATGAGAACACACAGAGTGTTGGATTCGAGGTTCAAGAGCAGGTCCTCACGGATGTTCAGAAGAGCAGTTTCCGTGCTTCTGGCCGCTCTGAAGCCAGATTATTGGTCATGGAGACTACCAACAGTTTCAGCATGGAGGTTAAGCTGGAAGATGGCCAGTTTCTCCAGGAGCTTGCCCAGGAAGGGAGTGATGGATATTGGGCGGTAGTTAGCCAGGCAGGAGGGGTCGGAAGAGGGTTTCTTGAGAAGAGGGTGAAAAAGGGAGTGCTTGAGGGGGGATGGGAAGAATCCAGAGGCGAAGGAGAGACGCCGACGACTCGACACCCTTGCTGGGCCAAAGTTCTTCATTACTTCTCTGCAGCAACAAACACTTGTTGCCGAGGTGCACCGCACGCCTCAGCTTGCAGGATGTTTTCGACCGATCTTCAACGAGCACCGCAAGAACCGAAGTGGCTGCTGCAAAGACAGTGTTCACCCTTTTTCTTCACCGACTCTTGATGACCCGTGGCTCCTGCCTTTAAGGGAGTGCACTTGAGAAGGGCCCGTTGACGACTCACTGAAGAACTCTACGAAACCAGGTAAGTTTGGGTCGCAGAACCTTTTAGAAAGGACTCAAGACTATATTAAGCATAATTGGACTGGTCTTGTTAAATACGCTTCATTTACAGGTTGCCCACGTGGGGGGATCCTCGCACAGAACTTTCTCTAGGTAGACGGGGGACTGTCTGCCATTGCTTGATTTAACTTGCTTTCTTTCTGTGCATATCGTTGATTCATCTTATAATCTAATTCGTATGCCATTTGAACTGTTCGCAGTTGATGCATTTCAAAGGAATCAATAGTTAAGAGTGGTACCACGTAGATCTATGTATATGTGTCATTATAGTATTGCCAGAGTACAAAGTTTGTTATTGTGATTGTGTATATAACGTGAACAGTATTTCTATAAAGACTGTGTTTTTACTAACATAGTGTGGGGACATTCCTTTGTGGGTGCTTGGGGACTACATTGTACTTAAGAACCAGCCTGCATCACCTCCTGAGATCTTAAGCCTTGGTTGCTTGTCCACAGCTACCGAATAGAGAACCTTGGCTGGGGTACTCTTTGCTTCCACTCTGCCATATAGAGAGCAGGAATACAGACATCCCCCTCCAGTCTTTACACTGGCCTTCTCCTCTAGCTGTTGCTAAGCACCAGGGTGGATGAGAAGATTTGCAATAATGCTTCTGTGGTAGGAGCTCTTACCAGTGCCCACTTGGACTATTGTAACAGTCAATTGTTGGGCATTCCTACTAAACAGCTTCAGCGGCTTCAGAGGGCGCAAAATGCGGCCATCAGAATGATATTTAGACTGAAGAAAACTGATCATGTCTCACCTTTTCGCCAAAAGTTGCATTGGCTACCAGTCGAAGATCGCATTAAATTTAAGACAGCCTGTATTGTCTATAAATGTGTCAATGGCCTGGCTCCCCTGTATTTACAAGAGCTAATACAGCCATACCAACCCATGAGACAGCTGCGATCTTATGATAGACATCTTTTAACCATTCCTTACTCGGCTTTTAGAACCAGAGGTGACAGAAGATTCTCTGTCTTTGGTCCCAGGCTGTGGAATTTGTTGCCGCAATCCCTAAGAACCATGAGCTCACTTCTTCAATTTCGCCAAGCACTGAAGACTTTCCTTTTTAGGTAGTTGTCCCTATTTCATCTGGGATCTTTTCAACTTTATTGCTACCTTCAGCTGTGTCATCTGCGCCGACATACGGTTTATTTCGTTTGGTGCGCTTTACAAATGTAAAAAATCATATCAAAATCAAAATCAAATCAAGCAAGACTCTGGTACCTGGATTCGAAACTGTTTGGGTCCCCTACCTATGCTTCTGATGAGGAACAGACAAAAATATCTCATGCCAGAAATAGTGTCACAAACGATGGAGCCACATCCATGCACATGCTTAATGACAACAATAAAACAAAACAAAAAATATCCTAAAACCATCACAGCCCACAGACCCACACATGCCACCACTGGTCATGTGGGATGTGATATTATATGATAGTTCATTTGTATGGCAACTATACACTATGTGTTTCAAAGCGCTTCAAGGCAAGGGAGGGAACAAGGGAAAAATACAAACAGTGAACATTCTTACATGGCCTTGAACAATAAGAATGTGAAATTAACTATTGTACTCGGCCCAGCGACATTTCAGATAGTGCAAGAGCTAAGACAAAGAAAGGAAGGTAGGAGGTTGGCGGGAAGGGAATGGGAACAGACAGGTGTGGGATGTATTGACCCACTCTGCTATACTATGCCGCCTCATTTCGCTATCTATGGTGCGCGAAACAGCAAAATGGCGGCAAAACCCTTGTGCGCGCCAAAACCTCCAAAATCGCGTTTTCAACACACAAAAAGATGGCTGCACAACCTGCCACCCATGGTGCATGTGTGGTGGAACAGAGCACACGATGCAGAAAAAAGTGCCAGTGGGCCCCATGACAAATAAACATAGAGTGCAGAGGGAGCAGCAGTACTTTGCAAGTGAAACTCCAAAATTTGCCTGTAAATGACATTTACTTTGCTACTGAAATTTCAAAATGCCTGTACTCCAACACTCAAAATCTGCCTTAGCGCTAAAATTCATTTAATCTAATGAAGCACTGTGAATTTACAAGGTCCTGAAATGTTAAGAGCAAAACATTTTCTTAGCAAAACTGGATTGCCTGTGAATGACAATTCCTGTCAAAAATCTGTGTGCAGCCACACTGGGCTACCTGTGAGTGACAGCCCCTGTCAAATGGGCTCTCCTGATTAAACTTTAAAGTTGTCTAAAACTAAAGATCTGCTGGATTTGAAAATATAAAAGGACTATTGCTGAAAGAAACATGAATCTCAGTTGTTTTGATCTCACAGGTTTAAATCTAAGAATGTAATTTATCTATGTCATCTGATGCAACAAGTGTGTTTTATGCTGGATTTCAAGTCAAGAAATTAAGAATTAACCTAGGCTGGCTGGGCCTGCAAGAGGTTGAAAAACAGGTTTCCACCGAAGGGGAGGGCAATGATCTCAGCAGATGCTCACTGACACATGATAATTGTGGGGTACGCCAGACTTGTGTCTGCAGACAGGGACTGAACAATGGCAGATTCTCCAGGCCAGGAAATGGACGTGTGAAAAAGTTGTAAACTAGGCTTGCAGAAGGAAATCCCAAAGGTGGGGGCTGCTCCTTGCCTCCAGAGACAGACAAAGGGCTGACCATTTGCTGCTAAGAATATGTAATGAACATTTTTTAGAGACTTATAACTCGCTATCAGAAGTGGTGAAAAATATAAAAATGGCAGATTTGTTAATCTAATTTGTGGCCCTACATTTCAAAATGTGGTGGAACTGTGTAGCATATTCTGAACAGGAATGGCAATATATGTGCTTTTATGGGAACTATATTTATGCTACAATTGTGAAGCTTTGCACACACATTCCTATGGTAAACATGCATATTTGTGGAAATTTGGAGAATGTTTGGAAATGTTTTCAGGGCGAAATTGGACAAAATGCTGCAGAAAGGCGAAACAAGGTCTCACAGTTATGGGATTTTGATGAACAGATACCCCATAAATATGTAATCTTTGTATGTGATTTTCATAGAGGTTACAAATGTATAAATATGTATTTAGGACAAAATTCGATTTTGATACTAGTGGCTAGGGGAGGTTTCTAAGGATTGTAAAAACCAAACCATAAACTTGACATCATCTGTCTTTGATCCAATCACTCGGATGCAAGGTGGAGATGAGGCTCTGATCCAATCCCAGTTCACAGGTCAAGGTTAGATATGCCGGCCCATACACCCATTTTTGTGATGTCATTTTGTCCTGATAAATAGAGACATCTGACAACACATGGACACACTCTCTGTTCTGATTCCAACAAAGCACTCTGATCCAGCATTCAACATCCAACCTTTAACATCCTTCCAGATCCACATGCCAATCACCAGGCCAAGCGCTGTCGTGTGGGGAAGCATCCTGAAACTATCTGGCTTGCTACCATAATGCTTGCCTGATGAAATCGCCATCCCGCTGATCTGAAATATCCAGAAACAAGAAAGGCAGATCCCATGCAGTTCCAGTGACCGGTTTAGCTGATCCTGTCCCGTGCCTGATGTACTGTCCTTCCCTGATAGACCCGATCGATTGACCAGAATCTTGACGGGCCAAAAATCTTAAATCCGAGTGGATTGTGAGTATTAATAGGACGCTAGAGAACCATTGTATACCTTGCCTTATCTTGTTCCATCCTAATCTCTGAACTATCCTTACTTTCATAACCAGTAACAGTGTCCAAATCTTTAGTGTTATCCTACCCTGTCTATTTGCTAAAGCGTCATTGTCATAGTCATTTTTATTTGTGTAACTCTCATCCAAAAATCCCACTTCGAGTGTTTGGACTTGTTCTGCTGGGAAGGTGCTGGGGATCTGTTACTAAAGTCATGAATCAGTCTCAGAGCATACTTCATCCCAACCTGGTTGTCTAACCTGCATGCTCTAGTCTTGAGTAAAAGCATAATCCATATTTTCTGGTTTTAAACTGAAGTTCCTATACAAATTTGTGTCTTTATTTTCAAAAAACACCTCTCACTAAAACCTCCATAACTCCCTCAGTTTTAAAGATAGAAGCGAACTTTCAGCTCCCACTGAACCTAACATCCTTAGCTACCTCTACAACCAAACACTGCATTGCGAAACAGTGTATTTGACCCAATTTTATCAATGATTGCATAGTAAAAGTTTGCCGTGAATTTACATTTTGCAAAGGTTTTACACATGTGAATTGCCTTTAAATTAATTCCCACTTTGCCTTTAAGATTCCAATTGTTTTCTTTTGATTAAATCATTGCTTTTGCTTGCTTGCTTGCATCTGTTCAAAGCGCCTCCCATACAAACATATAATAATTTAAACATTTTTTAACTCATGTAGTGTTTTCGCTCATCCAGTTTCAAAGCCATGCTGACAGTTGAAAAGTCAAATCTGTTTTCCTCTTGTGTTTAAGGGGGGAAGGTGGGAGTGATATTCTGTTTGTTCTGTATTATTCCTCAGTACCTGGCCTCTCCTCACATCTATTTAAATTGCCTATTGGTGGGTTGAGGGGTGTTGCAGGGGGAACCTCTAACCATAGTGCTTTCTGTTCCAAACCAACCCCAAAGTGTTCTTTTCTGTGCTGCATTCTTTTTTTGTGTTCATTACCTGATTTCCAGTGCATTAAAGATATTATTCATTGTTCATGTCACCCATTGGTGATTGTTGTTACCTATTAAAAATATATTGAGATTTTAAATTCTAAATAAATATTTACCATTGCAAACTAGCCTGATTCCTGTTTCAGTGTGACTGGGGAGAAGGGGGTATTTTGAGAAGGGTGTGATATGAGTGGTATATCATTCAGAATATTGAATTTATAGACAAAAATAAATAAGGTTTTCATTTGTGCACTACATGCTGGGCGAGACTTGGGTGTGTGCCTGATTGAAATCCCTTACACAGGCAACTAACTTACTAGGCCTGACGACATTTCTGAGATAGCCGGAAGATTACAAGAGGAGAGGGGGAGGGGGGGGAGAAGGAAGGAGAGGGGCAAAGCAAGCAACTATCGTACTAGGTCTGCTGACATTTAATATAGAGCTGGATAGGGAGGGGGAAGAAGAGAGACGAGAGGGAGGGGGAGGAGACAAACAATGTAGCTATCATACTATGTCCGAGGACAATTCTGATAGCATAAGTGCATAGAGTAAGAAAGGGAGGGGGGAGAAGAGAGAGGGAGAAGGAAAAAGAGAGAAAGGAGAGAACAAGAGTAAGCAGTGAAAAGAGTGGAGAAGCAAGAGGGGAGAGACAATACAGTTGCAGGAGTCGGTAATACACACAATGTTGCAGGGAAACAGCAGATGCAAGACAGAATTCAGGAAGAAGATGGACGCATCATGATACAGGATCACCATGAGTATGTGATGCAAAGGAAGTCCGGCATGTGAATAGAGACGGGAGAAGCACCAATGGTCAGACGAGTCCATAAAGTCCAAGAAGTCAAGCATTTGGTAGAGTAATGGTGTATCAAGACAACTCCTGGAATGGGATGATGAAGGGGGGCAGAGGGAGAGGGCTAAGGGGAATCGGAGGTAGGATAGACAGTAATAAGCATGGGGGCAGGGGACAAGGGAAGGGCAGACAACACCAAAGGCAGCCATGGGGGGGAAAGGGAACGGCAGACAACACCACAGGCAGCCATGAGGGGGGCAAGGGAATGGCAGACAACACCAGAGGCAACCATGCATACCGAACATGATGAGGAAGACATGCAGGAAAGTAAATTAGCGCCCCAACAAAATATGAATAGATCTGAACAGCAGGATGTCATAGAATGTGATGTGCTTGCATATGTCATGCATGTTTCTTTGCACTATGCATAGCAATATATCCATATTCGTTTAGCTGTAGGTTACAAAGCCTACAAATGCAAAGTCTACAGAAACTTTTACATGCTAACATTCAGGTTCAACCACTCACTCCCCACTATGCCCGAAACAATACCACCATTGTCGCAAGAAGGCCGGGTAATTAATTTTCGAAAATATTAAAATAGCTGTTAGACCCAGGAGGGCTGATAGCCCAATCGCTGAAGCCGGCTAACCCAATGGCATTACTGCCTGCCCACCTTTCCCAAGACCAATGTCTGCCAAATAGTAATGCGTTAATGCATGGTTTTGATGCTGGCATTAATGCATGTGATTTAATAGAATCTGACAGCTTTTAGCACCTATTAAACGCTGCCATAGTCCATAGAATCCAGGTTAACATTTTCTTGCCATGTGTATAGTAGCATTTACACTTCTTTGTACTGCAAAGAGCATCAGATGCGTGCAAAGGCGGTCTGCCCTGATTTTCATTCATGTTTTGCACTTTGTAATGCAAACCATAAAAATGACATAGAGGGGTGTGCAGTGCAGGCATTGCGGGGATTGATATAATCATTATTCTGAGCAGCGGCTGTGCATCCAGCATCCCTCAGTAAGTAAGGGATATGAGGAGCCGCACCTAAGTGAGTTGCACATCTAACTTCCCCCTGGGAGGCACCCTGTAGACTTGTGTCCATTAGATATTATAATAAATAATAATAAGTAATATGACCCATTCTCGTTTACATGTCTTTCACATGCGTCCTAAAAGCACCATTAGACCGAGAGTTAATGTCGCAGCTATAGCACAAATAGAGAAAGGGCCAGAATACAAAAGAATTTTTCAATTGGAAAACCCCTTTGAAAACCTCATTGTAAATCAGGCCCGGGAGTAGCTGCAGGTATCTGTGGGTGTCAAGCTGACCTCTAGGCACCTCCGCTGCGACCTGCCCACTACCATTTGACCCCAGAGGCTTTCATAAATGCATTGATTGTTACGATTTGTGACAGTGTTATCTGATGCCAAGTTTTGCGGCTCACTTTATTCCGTTCTCCATAAAAACCTTGAAATAAAAATAACTTTCAGTAGCAGGTACGTTGCCCACTCATCTTTCGAAACAGCTGCTTTGGTCTTTTCACAAATAAACCAAACCGGCATCTCGCTGTCTCCTTTCCAGGCCCACTTCTTTAAACTATTGCTGAAGCTTTTGTCTTGTAAACACCTATCTTTTCTTTTTATAAAATGTGTGATCATAAAGAAACTCGCTGGTGCTTTATGGCGACACCTTCCGGGACTCCATGTCCACAATGACCAACAGCTCCGCAGGGCTGGGATTCCATTACATGCCTTTAATAGAGGGCAGGCCGTCAATGCCCACTTGAGATGTGAGCACGGTGTAACAATTTCCCGCCTGAAACACAGTGTGGCTCAAATACCATCATTAGTGTGTTTGAGGTTAGCGATGGCGCTGTGCTTTGCAGACATTGTGGAATGTAGCATGCAGTGACTTCCCACTTCGACCTCAATAGAATTCCATCCAATCGCAGATCAGTGTTTAGCAAGAGCTCCCACCTACTGACCGCTCGTGTGTGAGTGCATGCGCATGCGTTAAATGTTAAAGGTATTTGTACAGCGCACTGTCACCAACGGAGTTGGTCCCCGTGTACTACACACTCGCACACACACACACACACTCTCCCTTGGCTGAGGACAGCTGACTCCATACTAGGCAGAGGTGATGGACCAGCTTTGCCCAGGCGGGGTTTCACCAAGTACTCTTGTCTCTGTACTCTGTCCCTCCATATGTCTTTGCCCTGGGGTGAGGGTCAGCTGGCTGATCCAACCCCCAGCCATAAAGGCAGGTGCAGTGAAAGGTGAAAGGGCCTGATTTACAAAAAAAGCAATAACGGCTTATAAAAGTGTTAGCGTGCGCTAAGATTGCGTGGCGCAAATGCATAGTGGGGGAGCAGAATTATAGAAATAAGCTAGCTCAGAAACTTGCAGTGCAAACACGCCCGCAACACTGTTAGGCAAGAAGTGATGTAGGAACACTGTGTGAGACTTCACAACACTTGTCTACATGGTATTAGGTAACCCAACTTTTGGTATAGGGCTGTAGTACAGATGTTGGTAGTGTGACTGAGAAGCCAGGCCTATCTCAAGAGGTTTTAATGTGAGCTGTAGCGATGTAGCAATGAAATTCACAAATACAAGTAGGCAAGTAACACTTATACTCAAGGCTTCAGTTAAAAATAGTTATTAATTTAATCAATTTTTAAATAAGCGTTCTTTAAAAAGGGAAATATATGTAACAATAAAATATACTTTGAAATACTTGTCCAGAATCAGCATAAGTTTAGTAGATACTCTTTAGAGATGCTTTTTACACACTTCATTTACAAGGACAGTAATGGCATTTATATATCACTAGTACACTTTGCAGATTCTGTGGTTGCAGAAAGGAACAGTTAATTTATTTTAAAATGTTTTTATTGGCATTTTGAAATTAGCATTACATCAGTGTCAATCTCCCCCTCCCACTGATTTCTTGCGCCATTTTGCAATTTCAAAACGTATTCGATTGGTTCCTAAAAAGTAACAACAAACTGAACAAAACAACAACATTTGAAAAGCTTGAACTGTCCTCATGCTGAACGATTGTGGCGATTACGTTATCTTGGATCCATCTGGTGGCCTGTCCATGTCTATTCGGTGGGGGGCGGGTGGGGTTGACTATCTGCCCCATCATGTGGCGTCTCCCTCTTTACTTCATTATGAGCCTCGCACTTCGTGTGAATGTGCACCACTCGTCCCGCCTGTTGGTTCACGCGGGCATGTCATCGGAGGGTAGGAACATGTCTCTCACCACGGCCTTCCATGCATCAAATTTAGCATTAGTATTGCCCTCATCCCCGGCGATCCCTATCCCCCATGCTTCTGTTTCTGCGGCCGTCCATCGCTCCATTTCCCTCTTCCATCTCATGTACTGTGGGCCTTTTTTTGACTTTCACGACATCGCTATCTCCCTTTTTGCCAGTATGCATGCCATGTCCATCACCCGTACAATGTGCTTTATTTTGCTTAACCTGGGATACATGCCCAGCAGACATTCCTTCATTGTCCACTCATATCTACTTACTCTGCCCTTCATGCATGTCTGTTTGATGTTGGCCTAGAGGGTGCATACCTTTGCACACCCCCAGAACTTGTGTATTAGTCCTGCTTCGTCATTAGTGCACCATGGGCAGTGCGCCTCTGCTTGCCGTTTGAAGCTTGCTACCCTTTTCGGGGTCATATATGTTCTATATAGGACGTTTATTTGAAGTAGCCTGAACCTGGCGTTTCTGGACACTGCCTTTGGGGGCATGAATTTGTTTATTCCAAATATTACTAAGGATTTATGCAATGGACTATAAGGATGGGGAAAAATGACGCTAACACCTGGAAATCAAGGAACAGAATACACAGAGGGCTCTGATAAATTAAAACAGTTACTAGTGTACTTTCAGGATGATTTATAGGGTTGAACAAATGGCAAAGTATCAGAATGGGATATACTACATTTTGCTATGGGATGGGGTGATACTTACAATAAGCACTTGAATATGGAACTCTGGACCGCCAACCGGGAATCTGAATAGCGGGGCAAGGATCTGGTCATGGCACAGCAGCACATCAGCTGAATAAAGCAGGTAACAGGGCAAGCAGGTAGCGCTGGATAATCCCAATGAGGATGCAGCCACCTTTCCACTTACTCCCTGAATAAATGGGATTGTTATGGGGTTTAATTCTGAATGGTGGTTCTACCTGGATACAAGGGTCTGGATCAGCTATCCCCTTCCTGGCAGTGGAATCTGGAATCTGCAGGGTGAGTATGAAATGTCTGGATCTCTGGATATGCTGAAGCTGGAAATCAGAAGAGTCAGTCATTTGTCTCTCTGAGCCTCCACCTTTTATATGGAGGATGACATCACAGGATTATACTATGGGGCAGACTTTGGCTGGACATGCCTCTAACAACTGGATTGGTCAGGGGTGGCTGTCACCGCCTTCCTGTCTGCCGGTTGGACTTCAGGAACATGACATCAATTTTATGGTGTGTGCTTACAATGTGCATGGCCCTCCCACAGTTATTTTTACCAAAACCAGTTATGACATAAATTGCACATTTTTACAGTTGTGGCGCTTTTACAAATCACATAGGCAAAGGCCACATTTTACACAGATCCTGTCTTTCCAATTCCTAAGTTTGTAAACTGTTGTTTAGTCCTTTTAATAATCTTTCGCAATTTGTAGTGGAAACCGGTTTACCTAAAATTCTACAATTTTATATGTGTGTACACAGTATCACAGAGCATGTTCGCATTGATTTCCAAAGTTGTACCATGTATACTTTTCCCATGAATTACATGTTCCTGCCGTTTGCATCCCCAACATGCTAGGGAAAGCTAAAATGTCTTATTTTAATGCCACAAAAATTACTTTCGAACTGTTAAAATTTCACATTACTGTGTTTTCCAGTTGCAGAAATAAAAGTATTAAAGTTTATTAAATAAAAAAAGTATTTTGCCCCAGATGGGCTGGCTTTGTCTTCCAAATAAGGGCATTCTTTTCCACCCACAGGCAAATGTCAGGTTCTAATCATCCTTAGTCCAGAGTTGCCATGGTTTTTTCCTTTGAAGTTCTTCAGTTTGAATTGAAGGGAGGCGCCACTAGAAAGTCGCACCAATGTGTCCTGGAAATTCATTGTCCCAGGCTGGAGCACTGCCGCTTTGTCTGACGAGGGTGCAAGATCCTCCACCCTTGCCTATTCATATTCCCCGGGGGCTATTCCACTTGGGGGAGGTAGATCCTGTTCCCAGGAAGCAAGGTCCTTTGAAGCCAGCGCCTGCAAAAAAACCTGTTCCGCTGGCCTCACAGCAAATTTATTTATTTTTCTTTCCTGAACCAGAAAGCAAGTCTGTTGGAATTAAATATCCTATATATGTTTTAAAACAAACACACATCACATTTCCATGCAAGGACAGAGCCTTAATTCAACATTTCTCTTTTAAACCGACATTGAATGAGGAATTACTGGCCATTCCAACCTTGAAGGACCCGGTAATTCCTCATTCAAAAATCCATCCCCATTCCCGTTTGAGCCCCAATAGGGCTCAATGGGAATGGGGAGGGAGCTAATAACAGGCCCGTTATTAGCTCCCTGGTCCCCTTGCGGGACCCGCAAAGGACGTCTGGTCTGACCAGACGTTCAGAGCGGGTCCCGCAAGGGAACCTCGTAATAGGGCAGAATGGGTTTACTGGCACCGGGACCATTACGGGCGCCGTTAAACCCATTCCACCCACCTCGTAATGAGGCCCATTGTCTTGTTTGTAAAAGCACCATTTTACATGTGGGTTAATGTTCCTGTGCTGTCAATTTACAATGCGGCCTTCCTCGCATCCAGTTTCTAAACCTTTCCAAAGCCCTAGTCATGTTTCTAATGCACAGGCATCTGTTAAAATAAAAGGTCCTTTGAATCGGACATGAGGTAGGAGAGAGAGAGGACTTTTTGGAAGAGTTTGCCTGTGATATTTTGTTGCAAAATAGTAAAACGCTTGCAGAACGGCTTGGAGTGCAGTTCTTTGCTATTTCACAGATCTTGCCTGACACAGCCTGTCATTCAATGAGGAACGCCCCCATTTGCTGGAGCACCCTGAATATGGATGAACATAGCTTTATCTTACTGGAACCAAATTGTGTACAGTTGAAAGGATGGACACAGCATCAGTGCACAGTCATTTTTAAATGCAGAACACTTGCTTTTTCAATGGGAAATTCTGAGCTGGCAGCATAGCAGCGCTGCCTTTAACTTCTTTCCTTCGGTGCAAATGAAGAAATGACAGGCAGCAATTCTTGGGGTATCCTGTGTTTCATCTCTCCCCATATGTGCTTAGTAAAAACAGTGCAGCCATTATTTTGGTGAATGCAAAATGCAGTTTTGATGCAAAACAATCGTGCTCAACAGCCCCAGCGGAACAATTCTGCTGGTGACTGTTAAGATGAGGTTTGGTGATGTGGGGAGTTCTGCTGGGTGGATAAATGTACCCCACAGATCCCCCCTTCTTTCCTAAGACTTCTTGTTGAGAGAGAGCAGGGGAACGTGGGGTTCATTGGGTGGAGTCCTTCTTTCATCAGGGAGCGGTTCACCAGGATCCTCCCTTTGTCTTTCGTTGGAGTGTGGAGCGACACCCCCTTTCTTTCCTTCCGTTTTCGGGTCCCCGGGGAGGTCCTCATCAGTCTATAAAGGAATGGAATTAGTATTAAAGAGGGGATAGATAAAGACAGGTTATAGCATTTTTCCACTGACTGTCTTCCCGGAAGGTTGACATCAGTGGAACAAGACACACATTTAAAATTAACAGCAGACACATGACTTAACAAGGCAAGAATAGCTAATGAATTTTTACCCCATGGTTTTTGTGATACCTTTTTGCACTGAGGATGAAGAAAGGTACTCCCTGTTAGATATACCTATGGACCTACCTATTCCCTTATGCTTCTTCTTTTTCTGCTTCTCATTCTACAGATGTCTCCTCTATTTGTCTTTCCCTTTGCTCCAAAATCAGCTGCATAGTGTGTCTAGGATGACAACTCTTTAACTGATTAATGTGGACCCCTTTCTCTTCTGGCAGCTCTCATTTGGGGATGCGGATTCTGTAGGCAAAAGGTGAAATTATATCTACTTATTTCAAAAGGACCGTGCCAGGAATGGAGACATTTTCTCTCCTTAGCCTGGTTCCTTTGAAAATTGTACATGTAGACCCTGTCTCATATTTGGTATTCCTAAGTCATATTGAGTTTTCATGCCCTCTGCTGATTTTTCCAGATTCCGCTGAGCGTATGCAGAAGCATGCTGAAGGTATTTTCTTAGATTGTCAACATATTTATGAGTTGTGGAGGTGTTTATCAGTGGCTGTTCTTGTGTTTTATAGAGCAGATGCTGAGGTAGCACCATTTTTTGTCCAGTCATTAGCTCAAATGGAGATATTTTGGTCGCAGAAGATGGTGTAGATCTGAAGGCCATCAGGACAAGCAGTAATCGGATGTCCCAACTTGGCCCAGAATCTGCCACAAACTTTTTTAGAATCCTCACAATTGTTTTATTGTACCTCTGAACTCCCCCAATAGTAAACGGGCGGTATGCAATGTGGAGTTTCCTTTTTACCCCAAGTATCTTCCACATCTTTGTCATCACTTTGCTGGTGAAGTGACTTCCTTGGTCTAACTCAATCCTTTGGGGTAGGCCAAAACGCAAGAAGTGTTATGCTCACCTGCTCTCTGCAGGGACGTTGGGGCACGGTTGCAGCCCTCCCTGGAAATGGCTTCCCTTTGTCAGGCTTCTTCCCTGCTCGTGTGTTGTGGACTGCGCTGGTTGTTGGCACGGCCCCTGCGAGAATATGAGAGGTCACGAGAATGCTGTGATACGACTGCTGTGTCCCTCAAACCTTTCTTCCCAGAATGTGGTGGGCATGCGCCCACCCATATAGTCTCACCTGTTTAATGATGATGGCGAGCTCTACGTCCTGCTTCTCACTGCAGGGGCACTTTAGATGGACCGAGTTTCTTCACTGGTCCATATGCATGGAAGCCCAGACCGGCTGTGGCCGAAACACTCTGAAGGTAAGTGTCCTTTCAATAGTGTCTTTCCTTGATTATTGTCCCTGTGGGGAGCCCTAAGGCCCCAAATGGGAAAGCAGATTTAGGCAGAAATACAACACTGTTGTGTTTGAAAACGCTGCAGTTTTTCTTTCTAAGTTTCTCAGACTCAGAGGAGCCTGAGAAACTCAGAAAGAAAAAACTCAGCATTTTCAAACACAACCACATTGTGTTTCTGCCTGCCGTGGCTATCACTTTGGGTCTCCGGTGCTCCCCCAGGAGAGCACCGGAGACCCAAAGTGAAAGCAAAGGCAGGCAGAAACACAACACGGTTGTGTTTACATGCCGCTGTGTTTCTGCCTAAATCTGCTTTCCCATTTGGGGCTCTAGGGCTCAAGCCCCAAATGGGAAAGCAGATTTATGCAGAAACACTACACGGTTGTTTTCCGCAATGCTAAATGCTGCAGTGTTTCTGCCTAAATCTGCTTTCCCATTTGGGGCTCTAGGGCTCCCCATGGGGAGCCCTAAAGCCCCAAATCGGAAAGCAGATTTAGGCAGAAACACAACGTGGTTGTGTTTGAAAACACTGCGTTTTTTCTTTCTAAGTTTCCCAGGCTCGGAGGAGCCTGAGAAACTTAGAAAGAAAAAACGCAGCGTTTTCAAACACAATAACTTTGTATTTATGTTTGCGGTCGCTTCAAAAGTGACCGCAAACATAAATACGTTTTTAAAGCTGCAGTTTTATTTCTAAGTTTTCCGGGCTCCTACAGCCCGGAAAACTTAGAAAAAAACGCAGCTAGTGCTTATTTTAGAAAAAAAAAAATAGCACTTACCGAGATGCAGCTGCAGCTTTTCTGCCTGTAGTCTCTGGTCCGCGTCCTCCAAGTCCCGGCACCAATGAAGGAAAAGCCACCCAGTGGTAGCTTTTGTTTACTACAGCTGGCTGGCTTTTCCTTCATTAGTGCCGCAAAAGCCAGCACAGGCGGGCAGCCATTTCACAAAATGGATGTGCCCATGTGCTTGCTTTTTCAATTTTTGAGCTTGAATTGCTCAAAATTTTACATAGGGACTTCAAAGAAAAAAAAACGCCAATCGTTTTTTTTTTATGTTGCCTATCTATTTTTTAAATAAAAATTTTTGGGCGAACCATTCCTTTAACCTTTGAGATTGTTTGTTGTAAACAAACACCACAGGTTGCAATAAACTGAACCACATCCTTTCTCCAGGTTTCCCACCAATAGTTTTTTCAAATTTTGGCCCGAGTCTTGGTAATTCCAGGATATTTGCTATACTTTTGTTTTGTATTTCTTTGTCTTGAATATACAGCCTTCACTGAAAATAAGGTAAGTTGTCTTTAATGGAGTAATGGTCCCCTTTAGCTAACCATTCTCGTTGGGCTGTTTGGTCCATGTGAGCTTGGAGATCGACCTTCAAGTCTTCCCAGCAGGTGGTTACTGCGATCTGGTTTTGAATCCTTTATTCTGGAATGATGGGGACTGGTTCAGATGGTATAAACACGTCTTTGTCCTCTCCCATACCTGACAGAGCGCCTGCTTTTCCGTTAGGCACTTCAGGTCTGCAAGTGATAACAAAGTAGTATTCTGTGAAGAAAAGAGCCCAGCGAAGCTGACGCGAAGATTGGGCCTTCGAGTTTTCAAATACTGCAGATTACGATGGTCTGTGATAACTGTGACTGTATGTCTTGCTCCAAGCAGGTAGTGTCTCCAGGTTTTAAGAGCTCCTTTTCATTGCCTGTAGCTCTTTGTCTGTGATGGCATAGTTCATTTCTGGAGCAGTAAACTTATGGGACCAAAAGGCTATAGGATGTAATTGTCCTGTGTCCTGGTCCTTTTGTGATAACACTGCCCCCATGGTCACGCTGGAGGCGTCTGTCTCAACTACATAGGTCAGGTTGGGGGTGCCGAAGAACTGTTGCTGAGGTGAAGGCCAGGTTTGATTCCTGGAAGCTTCGGGAGACCAGAAAAAATATTATTCTTCTTTAATAGAGAAGTAATTGGATGAACGATCTGAGAAAACCCCGTAATAAACCGCCTGTAAAAATGGGCAAATCCGAGTGCCCTCCTCACTCCCTTGGTCGATGTTGGAGATGGCCACTGAAGAATAGCATCCACTTTGCGAGTGTCCATGTGAACCCCTTGTAGGGTAAGCATGAAGCCCAAAGATTTGACTTCCGTAACATGGAAGAAGCACTTTTCTAATTTGGCAAACAGCCGATGCTTGTGAAGCTTTTCCAGAACTGCCGTTACATGGCCAACATGATCTTCCTTGGACGCTGAGTAGATAAGAATGTCGTCGATGTACACAAGAACACAGACATACAACAATTCGTGAAGTACATCGTTCATGAAGAACTGGAATGCAGCTGGTGTGTTGCATAACCCAAAGGGCATAACCTGATACTCGAAGAGCCCGTATTTGGTTTGGAATGCGGTTTTCCATTGGTCGCACTTTTTTACCCTTACCAAATGGTAAGCTCCTCGTAGGTCCAATTTTGTATAGATTTGAGCAATCGTCACCTAGTCTAGTAGCTCGGGGATGAGAGGCAGAGGGTATCTATTCTTGACGGTAATCTTGTTCAATGCGCTATAATCTATACAAGTTCTGAGGTCCCCTTCCTTCTTTGGTATGAATAAGAGAGCTGAGGAGGCAGGAGACTTGGATGGACGGATGCATCCGTTGGTTTAGGTACTGGTCTAGGTACGTCCTCAGGTGCTGATTGTCTTGCTCAGTCAGAGCGCAAATTCGACTGCAAGGGATTTGTGCTCCAGGAACCAGGTCTATTTGACAGTCGTAAGGTCTGTGTGGAGCCAGAGTGTTTCCTTGTTCCTTTTGGAACACATCTAAGTAGTCCTGATACTCGGGGGGTAATGAACCAGAGATTCCTAGGATTGAGTTTGTGTTGAGTTGTAGATTCGTCACGTCTCTGTGGTAGCAACTCTTTGCACATTCTTGAGGAAAGGTCAGCTCCCTTGTGCACTAGTCAATTCTAGCGTTATGTGCTTCTAGCCACGGCATTCCTAGGATCATTTGGAATTGGGGGGCCCCAATAAGATCGAAAGAGATGTGCTCCCGATGACCATCCTGACATATTAGCATCACTTTGTCGGTATGTTGCGTTACTGGGCCGGAGGACAACTGAGAGCCATCCATAGCAGTGACGTTCTCCGATTGTAGTTTTTGCTGGAGAGGAAGGCCTGTCCGAGTGGCTAGGTTTTGATCAATGTAGTTTTCCACCGCTCCACTAACAATGTAGGCTTCTAGAGCATGTACCTTTGATGGTTGTTGGTGGTGGATCACTAGTACCGGGATAACCAGGTGTGAGGTCTGTACAACTTTCTTTATTCCACTCGACAAGTGGACTCCTACACTTGCTGGGCGTCAGAGTTTTCCGGATTCAGTTGCTTCTCTTTGTTGTCATTATCTGTGGCACCTACTATTTTCTTAGGGGGTTTTATGGGGCATTCACAGAGGAAATGTCCAGCCTTTACACAATATAAACAGAGTTGTTGCTGCCTCCTTTTTTCCCTTTCAGCCTTGGAAATAGGGGCTTGTAATTCCCCAATCTGCATGGGTTCAGTGGGTTCATGAGTCTTGGTTTGGTGATCTTGGGGTCGCATGTAAACCGACCTCCCTTCGGTTCTCGTGCAATCCATTTTTAGGTCCTGTAACTTATGGTCCAATTGCAACGTCATATTGATATACTCTGCGCAACACTCGGGAGGATTGAATACTTGAGCTAACACATCTTTTAGCTCATCACGTATCCCCCGGTAAAACAGTGTGGTCCTTTTCTCCTCAGGCCAATTAGTCTGTGCTACGAGACGATCGAAGGTGGCAATATAAGTCAACAAATCATGGCTTCCTTGTCTGAGAGACAACAGTTTGTTATTTGAGGCTTGTCCTTGGGTGTGTCTGGCAAACATTTTTTTCCAATTCCCGTTGGAACTCCCTAAAGTCTCGAAGTATAGGATCATCATGATTTACCAATTGTATAGACCAGTCAGCAGCGCTGCCTCCCAAATATGAAAGTACAAAAGCAACATTGGCGCTATCGTTAGGGAAGGCCCCAGGTCGACAAAAAAAATGAAGGCGGCACTGGTTCAGGAATATGGCATATTTTTTGGGGTCGCCGGTGAAACGGTCTGGAGGGGCCAGTGCAACAGCCCCTTGAATCACCACTTTCACTGGTGGTGATGGCTGTGGCAAAGGAGCTGGTACAATCCCGGATAAAGGAACCTGTCCTGCGTATGCCTGAAGCATTTGTCTTACCAAATCATATGTCTGTTGGCGGGCTACAATAAGGTCTCTCCTCAGGGCATTGGTCTCTTGTCTAGAGGCATGCAATTCAGCCCGCAGCTCCCCTAGTAGTTGAGCCAACTGGTCAGTTTCAGAGGTCTCCATAACGCCCAGGCAGAGATTCGGAGAGGCTTTGCGTTCTGTTACGCTCACCTGGTCTCTGTGGGGACGTTGGGGCACATTTGGAGCCTCCCTGGACTTGGTTCCCCTGGATCGGTTTGTATTTGTATTTGTATTTCTTTATTCATATAGCGCGCCTGACCCTAAGGCAACTGGGCACATATCTTAGATTGCACACGGGTGATACAAACATGTTCAGGTAAAACAGGCACAGAGAACGGTAGACAATAGTTATTACTATTATAAGTAGGTCTATAGTGTAGGTTAAGCATACAAACTTTAAGCAAACATAGGCATATATGAGGCAACAATGCAGATAGCAAGTGTTACAGAGAGTCCTTTGATGGATGGCATGGTAGATAGTAATAGCATTAACAAGTAAGACATAGTAAGCCAGGTAGAAGGTTTTTTACAATATGTATAGAACAAATAGTATATAACATATTCTGCAGGATAAAGATTTTACAATATGTACATATATCTAGGATGTAATGTGAAGGTTGTTAATGCAAGGTGGCTAGGTTGTTTCCAACTTGGTCTAGAAGCCAGTCTTTAGCTTTGCATTGTTTTTAAAAAAAACTTTATTTTTGGGGTTTTCAACTTAATACAAACATTCTCACCCACATTAGGGTGGATTTAACTGTGCGCCGTCCCCACTCCAAAACCTCCCACCTCCCCTCCCAGCTCCACTTCGCCCCACGTTTTGATGCCTCCATGGGTCTGTCCTCCTCCTCTCCGTATAACTCCTTCGAGGGATTAGATCGAGAGATTAGGCAGGTTACAAGTTTGTGCACTGTGCTCATTGGGTGTTTGACGGGGAAGGAGGGGTTTTCTCCGCTTCGTTGATCAGGAAGAGTACCACTGGGCCCCAGATGTCTGGTGGGTGTGCATGTAAGGGTAGTAATTTGACAAAGTCTGTCTCCACGTCCTGGCAGTAGACAATGTCTTTGCGCCAATTGGAGACTGTAAGGGGGGGTCCTTGACCCCAGGACATGGCGACTCTATTGCGGGCGAGTGTTAGTAACAATCCTGCAAGCCTTCTTATTGACGGCGAGAGTAGTCTCGTCATCCCTAGCAAAGCCGCTGTTGGGGTGGGTTGTATCTCCTCTCCTATGATTGCAGCTGTCGTCCCCAGGACTTGGTTTCAGAATGGGGTCAGCTTTGAAGATGTCCTGGGATGTTGTTTGTTCTTCTTCACTAGTGTGAGGTAGGTTTGATGCAGATAATTAAAGCGAATCAATTTAAAGCGTGAGTTACAAGCTATTTTTTGTGTTTGTCTCAAGATGAATGTCCAGTCTTCCTCTGGGATGGTTATTTGCAGGGACTTTTCCCAACGTGCTTTTGCGTGGGTGTTGGTAGGGGTTGCGTCAGTGATGATGGACTTGTAAATTTGTGATACTAGTCTGCCCTCCCCCTGTGCCTGGATTACATTATGGAGAAGTTGCCAAGTTGGCGGTTACCGTGGAAAGGTGGGAAAAAAGTGTTTGTAGTGTATATCTAGTTCTGAAATAGATAAATGTGTCAAGGGTGGTGTTACCGCCTCTCAGTTTTGCTTGCTGAGGAGTCATGAAATTACCTTCGGTGAAGAGCTAGCCCAGAGTGTTTATGTGCAACTTCTTGACCCATTGGTGAAAGACCTTCTCTGATGTCAACGGGATTCCTGGTATAAATTTGATGGGAAGGAGTGATGAGTATCGTGTTTGAACTTCATATCTTTGGGCGATTCTCTTCCAGATCTTGTATGTTGAGAGTACTATGTTCATGGTGTTATTGGGGACCGGGATCTGGCTGATGATGACTGCCCTTAGGAGATTGGGTATTGCCAGGGCTCGCTCTATTTGTACATGCGGTCTAATCATTTGCATGGATTACCAAAAGCTGAGGAATTGTGCCTGTGGCGCCCAAAAGTATTTCTCCAGGTCTGGGAGGGATAATCCTACACTGGACACCGGGAGGGTCAATGTTGAGTGTGCAACTCCAGCTGGTTTGCCCGCCCACAGCAGCTCGAGGATCATGCTTTTCAGTCTCTTTAGGAAGGATTGTGGTAACACAATGGGGATGTTGGTGAATAAGTACAAAAGCTTCGGCAGGATCACCATCTTAACTAAGGAGGCTTTACCTCACAAAGTCAGCGGCAGTGTCTTCCATCGTGTAACTTTTTCTTGCAAGGTTTTTGCCACTTCTTCATAGTTGTCTCGAAATACGTCATGGTAGCTTAATGACATCTGTTTCCCCAGGTAGCGAACTCGGGATGTTTCCCATGTGAACTGGAAGTCGTTGACAAATGTCTTGGTAGCTGGAGTCAATGGAAATATGATGGATTTAGTCTGGTTAATTTTTAACCCGGATACTGCTCCGAATTTAATTACTTCCCTCATGACTGGGTTCAAGTTTTCAGTGGGGTCGCGTATAAACAATGCCACGTCGTCCGCGTACAGGGATATGATCAGCTCGTGTGGGCCTATGTTGAGCACCCTAAGGATTTGTTGTTCTCGCAGATTGGAGGCCAGCGGCTCCATTATCAATCCAAATATTAAGTCTGAGAGTGGCCATCCCTGTCTGGTGCCGCGTTGCATCTCTATGGGGGCCGACTTTGCTGAACCCACGATGATGCTGGCCTGGGGTTTGGTGTGTAATAGAGATATCAGCTTGATAAAGCGTGCTCCTAGGCCCATCCTGGTGAGCACTGTGAAAAGAAACGGCCATTCCACTGAGTCGAATGCCTTTTCGGCATCAAGCAGAACTGTGATTGCCTGGAGGGAGGGATCCAGGGCTTTGATGATGCCAAATAGCCTTCTGATTACAAAGGTCGTGTTGCGTCCAGATATGAATCCAGCTTGGTCTGTGAGCACCAAAGCAGGCATCAGTGCCATCGACCTGTTTGTGAGCACCTTCGCTAGGATCTTGTTGTCAAGATTGAGCAGGGAGATGGGACGGTACGATGCACAATCCTCCGGTGGTTTGCCGGGTTTGTTTAGGAGGACTCTGTTGGCTTTGCATGTGGACTGAGGGAGGGAACCTTTTTTCCAGTGCCTCCTCGTAAAGTTTGGCGAGGAGGGGGCCAGGTTATTTGCAAATGCCTTGTAAGACTCTCCCGTCAGGCCGTCGGGCTGGGGGCTTTGGAATTTGGGAGGGTTTTGATGGCCTTGATGATCTCCTCTGGTGTGATGTGTTTATTGAGGGGTTCTCATATCTGTCCCTCAACCCAGTATAGTTCCGTGTTTTCTAGGTACTCTCGTAGCGTGTCTGAGTTTGCGTTGTGTCTTGAACTATATAGTT
This sequence comes from Ambystoma mexicanum, assembly GCF_040938575.1. Classification (NCBI taxonomy): domain Eukaryota; kingdom Metazoa; phylum Chordata; class Amphibia; order Caudata; family Ambystomatidae; genus Ambystoma; species Ambystoma mexicanum. The sequence continues at coordinate 338,297,074 of NC_090922.1, forward strand.
CCTGGTAGAAGGTCCTGAATTCTTCGGCAATTCCCTCATTGGTGTGTATCAACACGCCTTGTTTGGAACGTATTCTTTCTATTGGTGTTAGTTTTCTATCTGCTTTTATCAAATTTGCTAGGAGGGCTCTGGGCTTTTGGCCTTTGCCGTATTAGCGAACTTGCCCGCGGCGGGTCAGGAACTTGATTTTGCGTTCTGCTGCAGCACTGAACTTCTGTAGTTCCTCTTTTAGGGCGGCCTGTGAACCTGGGTCGTTCGTGTTTATGCATCTATGCTCGAGTTGTTTAAGTTGCTCTCTGCTGGTGGTCAATTCCTGCCTGATGAGTTTAAGGATGCCGTTTTCTTTGGCAAGGCAGATTCCTCTGGTGAAACACTTTAGTGTTTCCCATGTCATGCTCGTTGTGGAGACCGTGCCCATGTTGGCCTCTTGGAATGCAGAGATCTCCTCTCTTATTTCAGATGCGAATACTTGGTCCTGAATGAAGCCTGCTTCAAAGCGCCAGCGCTGTAGAGGGGGTTTGTAGCTGGATGGGCTGCAGATAAGGGTTACTGGGGAATGGTCGGAGAGAGTTTTCGGTAGGATTTGGTAGGGGTCGCATACCATTGGGCTAGTCGCTCACATAAATAGGTAGTAAATCCTGGAATTCGTATTGTGCACTGCTAATTGAAAGGTATAACCTTGTTGCTCTCCGTTTTTTACTCTCCATGCATCTATGAGGTTGAAGGCTCTACAGATTTCTCGTATTTGGAGGCTGGCTTTGGAGATGGATTGTGGAGTGGTCCGCGATCTGTCTTTCTCTGGGTCTAGTGCTGTGTTCATGTCGCCTCCCCAGACTATCGTTGTTGGATCCTGGGCAGAGAGGTGAGTCAGTACCCAGTCCAAGTTGTTCGCTCCATCCACGTTGGGCCCATAGGAGTTGACGAAGATGATTTTTTAGCCTGAGATGATTAGCTTTGCTTTGAAATAGGCTAAAGACAGGCTCAAGCCTAAGAAATGTGGCCATAGAATTCCAGAGCTTCAATGCCAGTACAGGGAAGCTGGCCCCGCCAGATTTCTGAAGTCTGAATCTGGGAATGTTGAGGCACTGAATTTGGGCTGTTCTTTGTGGGCGTTTGGAGGTATGTATCGAGAATCTAGCAGCTAGGTAGGGAGGTGCATTGTCAGTCAGAAATTTGTGAATGAGGGCCAGAGATTTGAGGGCGATTCTTTGGGAAACAGATAGCCAGCGCAGATTGCGACGGGTGTCTGATATATGTTGGTTTCTAGGGATGCTCAGGGCAGCCCTGATGGTGTTGTATTGGGTAACCTGGAGCTTGCTCAAGTTACGGTGGCTGGCTCCTAGATAGAGAGCATTGCAATAGTCAATTTTAGCCATGATTAACGTTCTTGCCAAGAGAATGCAGTTGGCTGAGTTAATGAATGGGCGACACGCCGTGATAAGTTTGCACGTGTAAGATGAGGCTAAGGCCACAACATTTGTTTGTCTCGTGAACGTGAGGGCCGAGTCCAGGTAAATGCCAAGAGTTTTGGTGTCGTTCGTAACCTTAATAATGTTACCATCAATGACAAATGTTTTAAAGGAGTTGTCAAGTTTCTTAAGCCTGTTGGTCGAGCCCAGGATGAGGAGCTCTGTCTTGTCATCATTAAGACAGAGGTCATGCTGTGCCATCCAGGCCTGGATTGCTAAGTAAATCTCGTTTAGCGCTTTAGTGTCAGTCGCGTAGTTGCCAGTGATGGGTGATGAGTATCTGGGTGACACCCAGATAGTCAAGGATATCAAAAAGAGGTTTTGTGAACATGTTGTAAAGTGTAGGTGAAACACAAGAACCTTAGGGTACTCCGCATAGTACTGGTGAGGGTACTGTGGATGCCGAAGGGGAGAAGACCCTCATGGAATGATTGGCCAGGAAGGATCTGATCCAGTTAGTAGCTTTGTCAGAGAAATGCACTGTCATTTCAAGATGTTGACATAAAATTTGGTGGTTGACCAAGTCAAATTCGGCTAAGAGGTCCAGTTATAGAAGGAGGGTGATCGTGCTGTTATCTTTTAAGGTTAGTCAGGGCTGCAAGATACAGACTAAGTATCCTGCGTAAAATTGAAACGTTAGTTTTATTAACTGAATTTGAATTACTTGAATAAGGACTACTGCCTTTGAATTGATTCTTTTTGAATTGTGAAATTGGAATTCACCAGCATTTACTTTGGATAGCGTGCTTTGCTTGCTAAAATTGTGTTCAACCACGAGCTTTTGCAACTTGCCAAGCCGTGCTACTTTCAACAACAAAACTTCTTGAACGCTCGAACTTTCTCATTTGTTTGTCATTGCTGCCGCGTGTGTTGCATTGCGCATTGGACTCACTTTGATTGCAAACTACACTTCCCAGCAGCCTCTACACTGCTGAAATAGAAACATCAGGCACTTCAGCGCCGGCGCTTCTGGGACGGTGCCGGTCTACGCCGGTCGACGGCGGGCTTTGGCCATCTGCCTTACACTCTGTCCAACCACTAACGGGTAAGAAATGGGTTATTTAAAGTTCTTACAGTTGCTAACTGATGCTAACAAACTGGAAAATGAAAGGACGGTTAGAAACTTTCTTGACAATAAAGCCATTTCCCCGAGCCTCTCTATCCCTGACAAAAACCTAGGCACTGTCACCTTGCCGAAAGAAGCACATTTTAAGACCAGCCCGAGACCGTCCACTCCTGCTATAACCTGCCCGGCACCTACTTGCCCAGAAAATTCCACCCTGAAAATAGCACTCCTAAATACTAGGTCACTCAACAAACATTCACTTGATTTGCACGACTACATCATCCAGGATAACCTGGATATACTCTTCCTCACGGAAACTTGGTTACAAGAACCAGTAGGCCCGACCATTGACAGCGCCGTTCCGCTTAATTATAACATCTACCACGAAAACAGAACATCAGGAAAGGGCGGGGGGCTAGCTATAATAGCTAAACAGACACTGAAGCTGTTCACCGCAAATATTTCTTGCACGGGATGTGAGATCCTTCATCTTAAATTCACGCCCTCTAACAATCACTGTATCAACTTCATCATTCTGTATAGGCCTCCTTCACTGACCTCCGACTTCAATGATGACTTATGCCATATTTTGAATAATTTGAAGGGAACTAATACTGGGACTATCCTTTTGGGCGATCTGAACAGATGGCGAGGTAACCCCTGTGACAAAGAGGCTATAAGTCTAGAAAACAGCCTAGCAAACATTGACTACCACATTGCCAATAAAGATCCCACTTGTATCTCTGGTAATCAACTTGATTGGATTATCATTGATAATGTTCAACTGACAGTGACCAATACCATTCCATGCATTTGGACAGATCATCATAAAGTTGAAGCCACACTTTCCTTCACCTCCAAACTCGATCACCTTGACAATTCCCCTAAATCAGTCCTAAGCAGAAACTTTAAAAAAAATCACACATGACATTCTTAATGAAGGACTTTTATATGTCATGAAAAATACCACTGATAATGACTCTTGCGAGAACATCATCCGCAAATTTAGTAATCACTTCCTGGAGCTACTTGACACACATGCACCACTTAAAAATAAACAGGCTCGCCCTAATCCCAACCACCAGCATTGGTTTATGCCTGACCTGAGCATTCTCAAGACAGCTAAAAGGAAATTAGAAAGAACATGGCTTAAAACCACTTCAGAGGAAAATAAAGACAATTGGAAAAAATGCGATCTCTCATACAGAGCTAAACTGACAGAAGTAAAAAAAGATGTCTACAATACTCAAATCACCAGTGCCTCTAATTCCACTGGGAAATTATTCCAAATCCTAAAATCCTTTGAAAAACCACCTACACTTTCCTCTCCCTTCCAACCAACTTTGACAGACAGTGAAGCAGTTCAACTTGCCTTCTAAAATAAAATTAAAAAAGCCAGAGACTCCATCATAAGTTGCAATGTATCGATCCCACCTCCATCTGTGCAACCTAGGATAACGAACCCTGACTTAAACATTCCTAAATTCCTATTCTCCCCAGTTTCTACTAAAGAAATGAATGACACTCTTTCCGCCATGAATTGCACCACCTGCGCTGAAAATATCGTACCTCCAAAACTGATTTTGGACAACGCTGAAATCTTTTCCCCTTTTCTCTGTTGTATGACAAATGCCTCCTTTAGAGATCGTAAAGTGCCTACTGGAATTAAAACTGTCACAGTCACTCCCTTAGTCAAGAAACCCGGACTAGATCAACAAGACCCCACTAATCTAAGACCCATTACCAATTGTAATTTTCTGTTGAAGGTACTTGATAAAGTAGCAACCAAACAACTGCAAGAGTATGTAGACCAACACAGCCTGCTACACCCCCAACAATCGGGCTTTAGAAGTGGTCACAGCACAGAGTCAGCACTGCTGGACTTGCAGACCGAAATGTTGAGCATTTTGGATAAAGGCAAGACAGGACTGTTAATCCTCTTGGACCTCTCGGCAGCTTTCGATTTATTAGATCATGAAAGGCTCCGAGAGGCCCTAGGTGTAGCTGGAAACTGCTCCCAAGATGCAATAGATTGGGTTTCATCTTTCCTAGAAGACAGGAATTCTAAAATCAATTGGGGAGGCCATTCCACCTCACCCAAACCTGTAGATTGTGGCGTCCCTCAGGGAGCTAGTTTTTCTCCCTTACTCTTTAATTTATATATTCATTGCCTCTGCAACATTCTATCACAACTTGGAATCTTCTTCACTAATTTTGCTGATGATACACAGCTCATTATGGAATTGAGTGGAAATCATTCTATAGACAACGACAAGCTATCGGTCATCTATAACACCATAGAAAACTGGATGTTAACACAATGGATGTGTCTCAATAGTTCCAAAACGGAACTCATGACTTTTGGAAACGCAAAAGCCTTAAACAATCTTGGGCTGGACTACTCCAAATTCGCTATAAAAGATTCCACCATCAAGGTATCAAATAAGGTCAAAACCTTACGTATTTACCTACAATCCTCCCTAGGTGCAGAAGACCAGACCGCTTATCTTAAGCGAAATTGCCAATATTATCAAAGGCTTCTCTGTCGTATCAGACCATTTTTAAACACCAAGAATAGTGCCACGATAGGGAGAGCCACTATTCTGTCTCGCTTGGACTATGGAAATGCATTAATGCTTGGCGCCAGTAACAACTGCCTGAAACAATGCCAGACTATCCAAAATAATGCTGTCAGGTCCATTGTAAAAAAACCTAAGCGAGAACACATTACTAAGGACAGGAATGATCTTCATTGGCTGGCAGTGAAAGAACGGATCTTGTTTAAATCACTGACCTTAACCCACCGATGTCTCTATGGCATGGCGCGAGCATATTTAAAAAGAAAATTCAGCTGGTATGAGCCTAGTCGCTGCCTGAGATCTACCAAACAAGGACTGATCAATCCCTGTCCCCCAGGCAAAGCCACCGGCCTAGGTCGAGCTTTCCCAAACCTGGCGATCTCTCACTGGAATAAACTGCCTTGCAGCCTTAGACTGGAAAGCAACATTCTATTTTTCAGGAAGCAATTGAAGACCTTCCTCTTCAAATAACTAGCCTTCTACTTCATTGCTCTGGGTCGTTTCTCTTGCTTCTCTTCGCCCTTCTTTTGTGTTGTCCCAAGAAATTATTGTCCCGGAGTCTTTTTGTCGCGCCCTGATGCTTGCGAGCTTCGGCGCGTAATAAATAAATAAATAAAATAAAATTAAAATAAAATCATCGATTTGTGTTTTTAAATCTAATAGGTCTGTTTCGGTGCCATGCTTAGGGCGGAATCCTGATTGCCTAAGGCCGAGAAGGTTGTTATGTTCCAGATAATCCTGCATCTGTAGGTAAGCGGCTCGGTCTAGAATGTTTACCAGAAATGTTACAGTTGTGATAGGCCAGTAATTGGTGGGTTTACTAGGGTCGAGAGATGGTTTTTTGAGGCGGGGATGACCCATGCATCCTTCAGATTGTCAGGTACAGTGGATGAGTTTATTAGAGCAGTGATGACGGGTGCTAGTTCATGGGCTGCTTCCTTTATAATAGGAGCTGGGCAGGTGTCACCCTGGCAATTGGAAGGCTTGAGGTTGTTGATGATATTTTCTACCTCTAGGATAGTTAGAGGTGAGAAGCTGAAAGGTTCAAAAGTAGGAGGCGTGAGGTTAGTTTTGTTGAGGATTGAGTTGAGTAAGGTAATGGACTGGAGATTGCTTTTTTTGGTATTTATTTTAGACTGGAGTGTTGAGATTTTGTTGAGGAGTGCCTTCTGTATGTTTGAGCACCAAGTGCTATCTGTGCTACAGTTATCAGGTGGAGGGATAGGAGTTTCAAGTTCTCTAAGAATCTTAAAGAGCTCTTTTGTATTGGATTTAGCTTGCAGGATACGTTTGTTGTAAGTCTCCTTCTTAGCTGAGAGGATAGCCTCCCTATAATTAAGAGAGGCAATAGCAAGGCTTGCTTTATTTGCCTCAGTTGGATGGCTTTTCCAACAGCCTTCAGAGTTTCTTTTTTCTTTGCGCAGGGTCTGCAGATGTGGGGTGAACCACGAGTTGAGGTATGCACAAGGTTTGGCTTTCCTAATTTTGTTAGGGGCTATGGCATCCAGCGCTTTGAGGATGGTCTTATTGTAAGTGTCGACTAGGACCGTTGGGTCATCGCAAGTTAGAAGTACTTTATTGAGAGATGGTAGGATGCATGGTAGAAGGCTTTCACAAGTTACGTCTCTTTTGTTTCTGGTGCAGGTAGGGAGTGCCAAGTTAGGGCTAGGTTGTTGATAGTTGGCTACAATACTGAATGTAATGATGTGGTGATCTTACCAGGAACAGGGTGAGTTGACTATTGAGGTAAGTGTGCAGTTTAAATCAGCTAGCCAGTCAAGAGTTCTACCCTTTACGTGGATAGGTTTGAGGATGTGGTGGGTGAAGCCCAGGTTGGAAATGGCGTTGCCAATTTCTGAGGCATTACAATCGTTAGGGTCAGATAGTCCTAGGTTAAAGTCCCCTAGTAAAAGGATTTGTGAGTTAGTCTTAGTTTTGTCAGATGTTAGAGAGATGACATCATCAGCAAAGGTGGAAATGGGCCCTGGTGGTCTGTCGAGGAGGTGCAGAGTGGCAGTTTGGTTATCAGATAGGGCAAGTTTGACAGAAAAGAGTTCAGCTGAGGGGATTTGTTGATTAGGAATCATTCTCATGTTTAATGTTTTTTTATGGATGAAGGCTACACCTCCGCCTTTAGATTGGTTCGAAGTACGGTCACATTTTATGATGGTGTAGTGGCTGGGAATGGCCAGCGATAGGAGCGGTGCTGAGGCTGCATGCGACCAGGCCTATGAGATAGTGAGGTAATTAAGATCTTCTGTAGATATGAGGTCTGCAATGTCGAGTGCATAGGCAGTAAGCGACCTAGCATTGATGAGGGCGCCTTTGATGGTAGTGACTTTGGAGTTATGGCTAGTCCTTGGGGTTGGGAGCTTGTGGGTGGTACTATGTTGGTCATCCGAGGTGGTAGTGTGATTGGGTGTCATGGGGGTGGATAGTTGTTTATGTGCTGTGGAGTGGTCGCGAATTTGCCGAGTGGAGCGAGCAGTTCTGGAACCTAGTCTGGCGTTACAAATGTGTAAGGCACAAGGTTGATTAGGAGGGGGTTTAGCAGCATAGTGTTGAAGCCATAGGGAAGGTTAATTCAGGTAAGGAGTAGTATTTAATGAGGTGTATGTGGTTCTAGTGTTGTAGCTCTGCTGTAGGTAAAGGGCCATCAGTGGGAAGGCTGAGCGAGCCGTGTGAGTGTAGGGTGGCTATTAGTATCTGCCATAGTGTGGCAAGTGATTTTTGGCATGATGAGATGAGGTGGTTGGATACTGGCACACTGTATAAAAGCCACGATCAGTATAGCAATGAGGGTATGAGGTGTGATGTGGCAACAAAATTGTACAGGTCTGTGCATTTTGTGTCGTGCAGTAGAAGCATTAGTACTAATATGACTAAGGAGTGGCTGGAATCACAAATACATTGGTGGCCATCCCACGTAAGACAATGAATATTGAGTCATACTAACATTAGTTTGCCAGGGGCTCATTTGATGAGAAAGGCACATGTATGACTAAGCTAAGGTGATAGAGTTGGCGTGTTAATAAAGTGCGTGCATGTGGTGAGCGGCAGTAACATGGTCTAGCAATATGGCTAACAACAAAGGTATAACACCTATGCGCGGAGACAGAGACAAGGTAGAAATCATGTATGCAAGGTCATAGGTATATTAAGCAATAAAGTGTGCCAAAATCCTGGGTCCCATATGCAAATGGGAAGCGCTATTGCTTAGACAAGGGTAGTTATGGCTAAAGTTGCAGAGGATACGTGTGGATGTACATCAAGGAGCACAGTACAGTTTTAATGCGGCATGGCAGATACAGTGCGCAACAGTTCGGGCCGTGCAACGGCGTTCAGGACAAAGCATAAGAAAAGGAGCAGTAACAGATAATTAGTCTTATTACCTTTCGCTGTACGGTGATGAAGGCAATGGTGTAGGCACGTACCATGAGGTAGGGGGAAGACTATTAAAGTAATAGTAATGTTGTAACGGGATGGGCAGGGGGACGGGCCCTGGCATCTAGAGCGCTCTGGACAGGCTCAAGACAGGCGCCTTTGTCCAGCGCCTTTGTCCGGAAGCTGGCAAATGCCTGCTGGCGTTCTGATTGGTTGAGAAAACAGTGGAGAGCACCAATCCGGCGCATGGGGCGAGTGCTGACGTCTTGGGCAGTCAGGTAGATCTGAGGCCTTACAAGGCGGCCATATTGGAATGGAGGCACCACATGGAGCGCAATGGCGACCCTCTGGAAGAATCAAACAAGATGAGACTAAACAGCCGGTTTCAAGTCTGCACTGTCCTTCTGGCGATCGTTGCGAAATTAAGGACAGCCAAACTTAGACAATCGGAATTGTGCCACGCTTCAAGGTAAGCGCAGTCAATATCTCTTGGAAGCGTTTACAGAGCCCACTGGCTCACCTGTGTACGCTTTGTAAGGCTAGAAAGAGGTGGACACTGCTCCTGCAGTGTAGAGAAAGCTCTTGCTGTGGGCCGCTCCGGTGGCTGGTACTGCCGCTGAGGGAATATGAGAGGCAATGAGAATGGTGTGATGGTATCGCGATACCCCCCGAATCCTTTGTTCCAAAACGAGATGAGCAAGCGTTTGCCCATGTAAGCTCACCTGATTTCTGGTAAGGATGAGCTCTCTGACCTGCTCCTCATTAGCAGGGGTGCAGTGGATGGACCTAGTTGCTTCACTGATCCGTGGATGTGGCAGCTCAGACCGGCTGCAACCGACCACTTGGAAGGTAAGAGTCTTTTAACAATGATTATTGTTCGTGTTCTAATGCAATGCCGTTTTTGCAATGATTATAGTTCATAGTTACTGCAATGTCTTTTTGTCGTGATAACAGTTTGTAAATTCTTGCAATGTTTTTTCTCTCCCTTATAGTGGTGGAGATGACTGCACGGAGTCGTGGTGCTTAGAGCGATCCCTGATGGAGCCCAAGAAAATGGCAAAGCTCCCAGGTAGGTGGTAAATTGGCTTTCAGGGTAGAACGTGAAGCTCGGATGTTGCGTGGCCAAGAGTAAGTTATTTATGCAATTTCTAACCTTGTGTGTTCTTTTCTCTTGCAGGGATGGCCTGGCGTCATCAAGCGGGAAGCGGCTGTTCAAAGGCCTGTCTGCGGTTGCAGGATGGAAGACTCCATGAAGAGGATGGATGGAAGAAGCTTCCGTGTAGCTGGCGGTCCGGAACAGGTAAGGATGCAGTCCAACTCTGATGACTAAGGAACCAGGTCAAGATGAGATACGCTGCAGGCGATGGGGTAGCTAGAGCCAGATAATGTGCTTTTGGCGATGGTGTAACCAGACCCAGGTAAGATGTGCTTTCAGTGATGGTGTAGTCAGACCCAGGTAAGATGCGCTTGCAGCGATGGTGTAGCTGGAGCCAGGAAAGAAGCGTCGTCGGGGACGGTGTAGCTGGAGCCAGGTAAGATGCGCTTTCAGCGATGGTGTAGGTGGAGCCGGGTATGAATCGCTTCGAGGTGATAAGCTGGAAAACAGGTAAGGACTCTGCAGGTGGCGGTAAGCGTTCCGCTGCAGAAAGCAGACTAACGCAAAGTGCCAGGATGGGGACGGGTTGGCCTTAAATAGGCGGGCCCCGGCCCCTCCCTTCTGGCCTCGCCTAGCTCCACCTTGCCACTCCCTGTGGTTCTTGCACATGCTCCCCAATGTTCTCCTATGGCCACACCCGGCCTGAATGCACGTGGCTTAGGAGTAAAGTGTGCAAAGCACACTTTTGCATGAGCCTGGTGCCAGAGGCGCCAGAACTGAGTCCATTTGGGCCCTGTAGGTGGCAGAAACATGGGCCCTTGTCCAGTGGCCATGACAGCAATGTGTTGATAACATTTCCCAATAATCAGATCCCCTTTTTATGCCATGATTAAATCAGCATCTGAGGTCTCCTTACCCCATTCGGCAGTTGAGAGTTCATTGTGAGCATTTGTCTGGGACCTAGTGACAGCAGTGACCTGGATTTCCCCCAACAGGGACTCTATCTCAAAGAGATCCCCCTGGATGGCTCCGGTTTTGGCCAGCTGATCAGCTAGGTCATTTCCAGTTTTGTCTGGCCCCTCTATTCTGGAATGACCATTAATCTTTTTCCAATAGATGGTCATCCCATTAAAGATTACCAGATCATCAATATTTTGTATTAGCTTGCCATGTTTAAGTGGTCTGTTATTAGCACACAGCATGCCTCTGGTTTTCCAATTAACAAGGTGCTCCACAAACCTGTTCCGGACATAATCTGAATAGGTGATTATGACCAGTCTGTTGAGTTGGTGTTGGACGGCAGTGAGGATGGCTTGGTGAGCTGCCATCAACTCTCCCAGCTGACTACTGCTGGGACCGATTTTGTACCCAGCAGAGGGTTCCGGGGCATCATTCACACAGGCATTCCCAAAGCCGGCCACCAGTTACTTTTCCCCGTTGTTGTCAACATGGTAGGAGAACCCATGTGGGCATTCCCTTGCACTTGTCTTCTTCATAGACTGTGTGCAGGGAATTCAGGTACGCCTCCATATTGCCTAGGTTTTGAGACTTTTCTCCTCAAGACAGTTTTCTCTGGCACAATCATGCAAGTCAGCCAGACCTTGCGCGAGGGGACTCTTCTTGTTTTGTCCATATCTGACCTCCACAGGAAAGCCTTGCATGGACAGAATCCAGGAAGTAATTCTGGAATTACTCACATTTCCGGCTCGTATTCTGTCACTTTGGTGGTATTGCAAAGGCTGGTGTGGAGTCTCCACTATGATGTGCTCCCCCTGGATGAACGGGCAGTAATTTTTCAATGCCCACACCATTGCCAGGAGTGCCTTCTCACAATCGTCGAATTTTTCCTCCACAGAGGATACATTCTTGCTTGCATAGGAGATTACTTTATTGAACTTGTCATGCTTTTGATACACTACTGCTGTCAAACATTTATTCGAGAACCCTGTCTCCAAGAAGAACTTCTTGTTTTTGACAACGTAAGCTAGACAAGAAGCTTGTGAGAGACTTCTTTTGGGTTGTTTTACTGCATTGGCTTGTTCTGGACCCCACTCCCACTTGAACCCCCTTCAACAGATGGATCAGGGTTCTTGTGACTTCTGCGTAATCCTCAATGAACTTCCTATTGTAAATAGTCAGTCCAAGGAGGCTTCTTATCTTATGCAGAGTTGTGGGATCTTTTAGTTTTAGTAGTGCTTCTACTTTCATCGTCTGGGGACAGAGACCTTCAGGGGTTATTTAATGTCCCAAGAAGTTGACACGGGTCCTGCACCACTGTGCCTTCTGGAAGGACAGTTTTGCTCCAGCAACCGTCAACTGGGTCAGAACATAATGGATTTCCGCTATGTGTTCCTCCACAGTTGCGCTTTTGATCAAGACATCATCCACATGGGCCAGGTTACCCCTTTCACCCAAGTTGGGCGTGGCCTTGTGTAAGACGATGTTGAATTTGTTGCCGGAGTTTATGTATCCGAAGGGAGTCCACGTCCACGTGTACTGCTGCCCCCCAAAGGTAAAGGCAAGCTTGTATTGGTCCTACCTACTGATGGGCATGGTCCAGTATTCATTTGTCAGGTCAATAGCGATGTATAGCTTGGTCAATGTAGGGATGAGGCCATCGGGACACGTGGACCCGTTTGTTCAGCTCCCTAAGGTCTGCGCAAAGTCTCCATTGGCCATTTGGTTTTAAAATCCCCAGCACTGGATTATTAAAGGTGCTGTGGACTGGACAAATTATTCCAAGGGACTCAAGGTTTTTGATGATTTTGGTCAGGGGCTCCATAGTTGCGAGAGGCAAACGATATTGATTCACAAATACTGGAGTCATTCCAGGGTTCGGGGGAATTGTGGTAGTATGTATCTCAGTGCGACCACAGTCGTACGAGTCCACAGCAAAGATATCCTGGAAATATAAGAACACCTGTTTCAACTTTTCCTTTTATCCAAAGTCTCACAGGCATCAGCGAGGATGACCCACTCTACAACCATTTGCCTGAAGCCTGGAAAGACTTCGGGTTTCGCTATCTCAGCGGCCTCCTGCAGCTGGCTGGAGAGGTCTCTGTTTAGGGTGTTGACCTGGGCATAGGGTTTCATGTAGGAGAGTCATTGTGGACCTGGAAGATCACCTCATCCTTACTGGTTTCACAAGTCACCTCTTCCCCCCTCTAACTGCAGGAAGAGTATACCAGGGAATTCCCCCCCTTGCCGAGTGACGATCCTGTCCGGTGGTATGCCATTGTCACAGCAGTCACTGTGGGTTGGTCCTATTAGTTCATTTCCTAGATCCGTGGAAAATGTTGTCATCAACCACCACTCCAATAATGGTGCCTGCGCCCAGAGTGATACTCCCAGGGTCGCGGTTATCCATCAATATTGGAATGGTGTTGTGTTCTACATTGATTTATGGTGTTGGGTTTGACCCCAACCCCTGCTATCGGAGATGGGCATTGAGGTGTACACAGGCATCAGGATTCTGTATTTTCTGTCCTCTTTTAATTTTTTATCCAAGTGGGAATTTTCAGGTCCGTCCAGGGATGGTGACTTCTCCCCAATTGGAACTTCAACCACATATGGCAGCAATTGGGCTGACCGAAATGCTTTTTCAGGATCATCAAAGCCCGTGGGATTGCCAACTAGTCGGGACCAGGCCTTGTAATTTATAAGGTCCAAATTAATTTTCAAACCGATTGAGAATGTCACTGCCTAAATAGAATGCAGCAGGGACATCTCGCACAACCCAACAATTATACTCTATGCTTTTATCACCTATAGAAATTTTGAGCATACACCTGCTAGGCAGGAGATGCTTGGAATTGGGAGTTTTCAGACACATTTCCCACTTATCAATCAATTTAAATGTGGGAATGGTTGGATTTTTGGTTGTTTTCTGAACATGGCTTCGCAGATGAAGCTCTTTCCGTTGTTCAGGCAGACTCTTGCGAGAACAGACTCCTTCCCCTCATTTAACTGAATAGGGAGGAACATCTGTTCTCTAATTTTATGTCAGCTAAATGTCGAGCTGGTTTTCAAAACTTTTGACTATAGAATTGGGATTTCAGATTGTGAATTGGTATAAAATTTCAAAGTATTTCCTTCCAGTGTGGAATGCCCCTTTGAAACTGGAAGGCAGTTTGATTTTCAGGAATGGAGTAGAGTTCCCATCACCAGTTTGTTGTCCTACAGCAATTACTGTAACGTCAGGTGTTTGATTATTTTGGAAATGGAACTCAATATGATCAGATTTTTGTTCAACCATGAAGCAGGTGTCATTTAAACTAACATGGTTGACACTTTCTTTTAATTTTATTGTCCGGTTAGGCTTGCAAGGATGTCATCCCCCAATAGACGTGGGGGTTCCATCTGGAGTCACAACTATGACCGGGTGTTTCACCTTATGTCTCCCAAGTTTTATTTCCAGATCTGCAGTCCCCTGGACAGGAATTTCATTCCTGTTGAAGTTCTGGAGTTGTCCAGGAAGAGGGGTGAGAGGGATCTGGTGTCTCTCCCCCCTTCCTAAATTAGCTGCTCAAAGGCTCTTTTTGACAGAAGAGTGGCTTGGGATCCAGTTTCCAAAACCCCACCGTGTCAGAGTCCAAAATAAATAAATATAAAGAAATTGACCACCAAACTTGCCAAAAATGCATTGCCCTTGCACTCGCACAGAGGCATAGAATCTCCCCTCCTTCTCCTACAGCGGGCAAAGGTAATGGGCATTTTGGGCAAGTTGGGTGGTCAATTTCTTTATTTTTATTTATTTTAGACTCCGACACAGTGAGGTTTTGGACATTTTTGTGTGCCGGAGTGTTATGAATACTGCAAATTGCTTAAAGCGGTAGTTAGCCTCAGTAAATATCAAAGGTTTAAACCCGCTCACCTTGACAATTCGGAGAACCAATATGGAAGAGACAAATGCAGCAGTGAAAGTTCCCCTGAGACAGTCCTGGCCCCTCCAACCCGGAAAGAGAAGAAACCGGGGGAGAGGATAGGATCGCCAGGGAAACCCTCTAATGGGAAGAAGACCCTGGTCGAGTCTGGAATCTCGTCGATCGGGAAGTAGTTGTAGAAGAAGAATCCTTGAGAGGTGGTTTCAAACGGAAGTTGCACAGGATATCCCTTCTGAGTAAACGAAAGGAATAAGATAGTATCAGAGAGATGGAAAAGGTAAGACAGCCAAAATAGAAGGCGGAAGGGAAAAGCTCTCACCCTTGGAGGGAAGGATTGGGACTGAAACTTCGGAACTGGACTTCGGAAGAACAAAGGATGAGAGGCAGGTCTTCTGCAAGAACAGACAGGTAAATGATCCTAATCGGGGCTAGAAGGGAAGACTCAGGGAATAAGGAACTTACCCAGACGGGTTTCAAAGAGGAAGGTAATGCTGTGGAGGAGGTTCTATAGACGGCTAAGTTAAGCAGGATTTGCCGGGTTGGGCTGAACACGAAGGGAGCAGTGATTGGATAGCGTGAATGAAGATAATCTCTGAGAGATAAGTAAAGACAAGATTAGGACAGTTAAAGGGCAAACAAGAACTAATAGACAAGTAAGTACAGGATTCAATATCGAACTCACGGAGCGTCGGTAGCAGAAGCGACGCGATGAATCCTTGGCTTTGAGTCTTGATATAATATCACGTGACCGGTCCGTGGCGTTTCGGAGAGACGTGAAAAGACTAGACCCTAGCTGTCGGCTGGAGGAACCCGACGGGCATCCATCTTGGAACTGCACTTTCGCACGATACCGCACAAGCGGGTACGGGACCACAGAGTCCATCTACCACAATGTGTAACAGTATGCACCCTCCTCCTGGGGGGGGCCCCGGGTTTACCCGGATGAAGCCGGAAAAAACGCTGCACCAGTCGGGGAGCATGAACCCCAGAGGCCAGTTCCCAGGTCCTTTCAGCAGGAGAATAACCCTTCCAGTCAATCAGAAACTGCAATCTACCTCACCGAAAGCGAGAGTCACACACACCCGCCACCTCAAACTCAGGACCCCCATCTGTGAGAACAGGAGGAGGAGGGACCCCTCCTGTCCAACGAAAATGATCCGGCACCACCAACTTAATTTGAGACAGATGAAATACAGGGTGTATCCGAGACCAAGAGGCTGGCAGAGCCAGTTTGACAGCAGCTGAGCCCACCATGGCCAACACTTTAAAGGGTCCAAAGTATCTCGGTGATAGTTTAGACGGAACGAGATGGCGAGGAAGAAAACGGGATGCCAACCAAACAGAGTCACCGATGGTAAGTTTCGGGGCAATGCGGCGATGGAGATCGGCGTTCCGCTTAGCATGGTCTTGAGCCACCACAAGAGACTGCTTAGCCAGTCTCTGACCATCTTGAATGTCCGCAATGAATTCATCAACACTTGGGCAGCAGGAAGGAGGAGTCGACACCATAGGAACAAAGGAGGGATGAAAGCCATAAGAGCAATGAAAGGGGCTAGTCCGGGGAGCAGAGTGACGGGAGTTATTGTAGGCAAATTCAGCAAAAGGGAGTAAACCTGCCCAGTCATCCTGGGCCGCTGATACAAAGCAACGTAGATATCCTTCCAGTGTCTGTTTCAAACGCTCCGTTTGCCCATTGGTGTGGGGATGATATCCTGACGAGAGGGCTCGTTTAATCCCTAAGACGTGACACGTCTTTTGCCAGAAAAGTGAGGTATATTGGGGACCTCGGTCTGAAATGATGGTGTCCGGGAGACCATGACGAGAAAAGATTTCAGAGAGGAAGATTTTACCCATCAAAGTTGCCCCCGGTAGCTTCTCTAAAGGGGTAAAATGTGCCACTTTGGTGAAATAGTCAATTGTCACCATAATGGCTGTCTTGTTCTCCGAAGGTGGTAGATCAGACACAAAATCGGTAGAGATGATTTGCCAAGGCCGATCTGGAATAGGCATCCTCGTTAATAACCCCAAAGGAGGAGTACGTGGAGTCTTTGCGTGAGCACAGATACTACAAGCCGCAACATAATCCTTGACATCAGATCGCATATTTGGCCACCAGAAGTGTCGTTGTACGAGTTCCAATGTTGAGAGAAACCCTCTATGACCCGCAGCCCTAGAGTCATGACACATTTACAACACTTCGAGTTGTAAAGAAGGAATGGGAATCAACAGCTGAGTGCCGTAAAAGAAATATTCCTTTTCTTTAGTGAGATGGTGGGTTGACGCAATGTTTTCACAGAACAATTTATTTTGATCAGTGGCTGTTCGTACTTCTTGGAGAAAGTCAGTCAAGACAGCAATAAAACGAGCGTTGGGAAACATCTTCTCGGAACAGAATGTCGATATAGGAGAGTCCTTATGAGACAGCGCATCTGCCTTCTGATTATGTTTTCCCGGCAAAAAGGTGAACTGAATTCGAAAGGGAAGAAAGAAATAAGCCCAGCGGGCCTGCCTGCTGTTGGTCGTGTAGGCATTTTGCAGGGCTCGTAGATTCTGGTGATCAGTGCGAACCTTGATAGGATGGGTAGATCCCAAGAGTAAGTCTCTCCATTCTTTGAATGATTGTTTGATAGCCAGAAGCTCTTTCTCAAGAACGGAATAGTTTTGTTCCACCGCATTGAAAGTTTTAGACAGATAAGCTACAGGTCTTTCTTCTCCCTGTTCCGATAATTGTAAAAGTACGGCACCCAACGCAAATTGCGAAGCATCTGTCTCCAAAATGAATTGTTTGGTTTGATCAGGGTTTATAAGAACTGAAGCAGAAGTGA
Organism: Ambystoma mexicanum; assembly: GCF_040938575.1. Taxonomy (NCBI): domain Eukaryota; kingdom Metazoa; phylum Chordata; class Amphibia; order Caudata; family Ambystomatidae; genus Ambystoma; species Ambystoma mexicanum. The sequence goes on from NC_090922.1 coordinate 338,314,376, forward strand.
ATATCTCCTTTAGAGTTTGGAAGGCGTTCTGAGCCAAATCGTTCCAGGAGAACGTGACTCCTTTCTTTAGAAGCCTGGTGATGGGTAAAATGATTTCTGAAAAATCTGGAATGAATTTCCGGTAGAAGTTGGCAAAGCCAAGAAATCGTTGAATGTCTTTTATGCAAGAGGGAATCGGCCAATCCAAAACAGCTGACACCTTCCTTGGGTCCATAGAGATACCCTGAGAAGATAGCACAAATCCGAGGTAATTTACCTGCTCCTGGTGGAACTCGCATTTGGTGGACTTACAGTACAGATGATTGATTTGAAGACGTTCCAACACTGTGTTGACATGCTGAATATGGTCCTCTGGGTTAATGGAATAAACCAGGATATCATCTAAATAGATGATGACGAAATGAAATAAAATGTCGGCAAAGAGATGGTCCATGAACCGCTGAAATATTGCCGGTGCGTTGACCAGGCCAAATGGCATAACGTGGTACTCATAGTGCCGAAAGGGGTGCGAAAGGCGGTTTTCCATTCATCTCCTGCAGCTATTCGTATGAGGTGGTAAGCACCTCGGAGATCCAGCTTAGTGTAAATAGTAGCCCCTCGAACAGCTTCAAGGATGTCTGTGATAAGAGGCATTGGATACTTGTCGGCAATGGTTATCTTGTTTAATCCTCGATAATCAATGCAAGGGCGAAGTTCGTCCGAGTCTTTCTTAGGGATAAAGAAGAGAGAAGCTCCGGCTGGAGACACAGACTCGGTTATGAGCCCATTGCGTAAATTGGTTTGAAGATAATCCTTCAAAACAGTCTTCTCCCGTTGTGAAAGAACATACATGCGGCCAAAAGGAATAGGCTGTTCGGGGAGTATAGCAATATGACAATCATCCCTTCTATGAGGAGGCAAGGTAGGAAATTCGGGATTTTCAAATATAGATCGGAATCCCCAATGACATTTAGGGATCATTTCTAATTGATTAATAGAGGATACAGCAGGATGATGATCTTCTATAGTGGGAAGACGTATGCCTACTGACTCCTGAGAAAGGCAATGGTATACGCAATATTCTGATCCCAAGAACAGAGTACCTGCTGACCAGTTGATATATGGGTTATGGAGTCTTAACCAGGGAAGGCCCAAGATGATAGGAAAGTGGGCAGTTCTGATCAGATCAAAAACCAGAGTTTCTTTATGGCTGGCAATCATGCAAGTGATAGGATCTGTCTGTTCTTTAACAGGTCCTGAACTTAAGGGACTCCCGTCCACACCCTGAATAGGAGTAACCATGTTCTTGGATACGAGGGTAATACCGTGTTTATTAGCCCATTCATAATCCAGAAAGATCCCAGCCGCCCCGCAGTCAATCAAGGCGGGAATACCAGGTAGAATGTGTTCTGAAAGTATCATAGACAAGGAAACTACTACCATGGTCTGGTTGGTTGAAGCATTGTCTACCGTCAGACCCGACTTACAGGGGGAAACAGATTTCTGTAACCCTACCGTTCTTCCCCTCTCGGTAGAGCTTTGGAGTTTCCCGACTTCGGAGTAGTAGAGCGACGAGGAGGAACTAGATGACAATCTTTCAGTACATGAGAAGAGGACCCACAGTACATGCATAGTCTGAGATTTCTTCTTCTTTCCCTTTCGGTTGAAGATAAAGGTCCTCTAACGGTCCCTATCTGCATAGGCTCTTCAGTTTGGGGAAGAGTCCTATTCCCAACATAGGAATAGTCAACTGAATGTCGTAATCCTTTGCTCTTCTTTCTTTCGTGAGACCGTTCTTGCATTCGATAGTCTATCTGCATAGTTAGAGTAATCATGTCAGCCAGATTAGCCGGACGAGATACCTTAGAGACCTCATCTTTAAGGTCTTCCGTTAAGCCTCTACGAAAAAGGGTAAGAAGCCCTTCATCCGGCCACCCTACTTCTGAAGATAATTATTTGAATTGTGTTATGTATCCTAGCAAATCCTTATTTCCCTGTTTCAAATCAAGAAGTCTTTCTTGCGTGGAAACTGATATTTCCTTTCTGCCGAACATAGTCTTAAGGCTATTGGAGAAGGCGGGGTAAGAATCTAGGATCACATTATTAGAAGTGACTAGAGGCGTGGCCCAAGCCAATGCAGGGCCAGAAAGATGGGAAATCACATACCCCACTTTGTCTTTGTCCGTAGGAAAAAACTGTGATTTAAAAGTAAATTGGACCGTACAACTGTCCAGAAATTCTTTGAGCTTATATGGATCTCCGTCGTACATTAGGGTATGTAAGGAAGAGGGGGGAGTGTCTGAAAATGCCCTAGTGACTTGCTGTCGCAGCTGAACATTATCCTGTTTTAAAGATTAAAAGCATCTCTAAGGACATGGCTTGCATAGCTGCCATTAATTGTTGCATTTGTTGCTCCATAAGGATTCCGAATGTCAATATTTTTTTGGCGTCGCTTACTGTTATGAATACTGCAAATTGCTTAAAGCGGTAGTTAGCCTCAGTAAATATCAAAGGTTTAAACCCGCTCACCTTGACAATTCGGAGATCCAATATGGAAGAGACAAATGCAGCAGTGAAAGTTCCCCTGAGACAGTCCTAGCCCCTCCAACCCGGAAAGAGAAGAAACCGGGGGAGAGGATAGGATCGCCAGGGAAACCCTCTAATGGGAAGAAAACCCTGGTCGAGTCTGGAATCTCGTCGATCGGGAAGTAGTTGTAGCAGAAGAATCCTTGAGAGGTGGTTTCAAACAGAAGTTGCACAGGATATCCCTTCTGAGTAAACGAAAGGAATAAGATAGTATCAGAGAGATGGAAAAGGTAAGAAGCCAAAATAGAAGGCGGAAGGGAAAAGCTCTCACCCTTGGAGGGAAGGATTGGGACTGAAACTTCGGAACTGGACTTCGGAAGAACAAAGGATGAGAGGTAGGTCTTCTGCAAGAACAGACAGGTAAGTGATCCTAATCGGGGCTAGAAGGGAAGACTCAGGGTATAAGGAACTTACCCAGACGGGTTTCAAAGAGGAGGGTAATGCCGTGGAGGAGGTTCTATAGCGGCTAAGTTAAGCAGGATTTGCCGGGTGTGGCTGAACACGAAGGGAGCAGTGATTGGATAGCGTGAATGAAGATAATCTCTGAGAGATAGGTAAAGACAAGATTAGGACAGTTAAAGGGCAAACAAGAACTAATAGACAAGTAAGTACAGGATTCAATATCGAACTCACGGAGCGTCAGTAGCAGAAGCGACGCGATGAATCCTTGGCTTGGAGTCTTGATATAGTATCACGTGAGCGGTCCGTGGCGTCTCGGAGAGACGTGAAAAGACTAGACCGTAGCTGTCGGCTGGAGGAACCCGACGGGCATCCATCTTGGAACTGCACTTCTGCACGATACCGCACAAGCGGGTACGGGACCACAGAGTCCATTTACCACAATGTGTAACACGGAGTCTGGGAATCTGTAACAAAAATTTGACATCCTGAAATATGTGACATTTTAGAAATGCACTTTTCCTTTGGCTCTGTGCTGCCCCCTCTTACCTGGTGGCAGTCACTAGAACAAATTTGTGGGGTGGATCCCACCATTCATGTTTTTTTCTCAGGATGACAATTTTGGGGTTCAGGGATGGGTGACTATGAATCAGTCCCCACACCCACCCAGTCTTCATTCAGATGTCTTGGGACCCATTTTTCTTTGGGAGGAATTCCCCCGTCCCTGTAGGAGAAGATTATATTCCCAGAATCCTCTAAGGATTCTTCCCCTTCAAACTCGAGGGCACTAACTTCCTTCACAAAATGGGCTGTTTTGATTTCTTTATTTCTCCTATCCACCCTCTGTTCCCTGGGTTGCAGATTTTCAGGGGTAGGAGATTTTATTTCTGGTTCTGTGGTGTCCAGGGGCTTTTCACGGGTGAGGGAGGAAGCTTCCCCTAGGGATTTACACCCCCCTTCCTCCCGTGCCTCCAAGTCTGGAATCAGTGAATTGTCGGGGTTCTCTCTCCGTCATTGTTTTGTGGTGTCAGATCCTTGCTTTGAGGGGTTTTTAGCTGCCATGTTCATCTGAGAGTTCTGCTGAGCCCTCAACATACGACTCAGATCCTGAGTTAGGTTCTGGACCTGACGCTAAAGTTGGGACACCCGTTCTGGCTGGTACATGGGTCTTTATTCATACCTAGGTGGTTCTGGGGAAGGGTAACTATCCCTTCTCCCAGCGTACCCTGGGTATTGGAGATTCCCTTGGTAGCCCTGCACCTTTCGCCTCCCTTCTCTCAGATTGGGTGGTCTGGACTCCTGAAAGTAGGGAAAGAAAGGAGGGTTGTCCAGCAGGTTGTGGTTTGGAAGATACCGGGGAAAGAAACCTAACCCAGGATTTGGGGGATTATTGCCCTCCTGAGGAAAGTTAGGAGGGAAGTTTCCTGGGTCATTACTTACCTGGTTGGAGCCCCCCCCCTTGGGCTGGGGGAGTCCATACATACCCCAAGATAGGTCGGTTGCCCTTGTATCTGGGACTGATGTAATGATTGATCAGACGGCCTTCTTTCCCTCTGATTTGGCTGGTTTTGGGAAAGTTTGTTTTTAGGCCCCCCCATTTCTAGGTCTAAAATGGGTGCAATCTTCACCTCTGCCACCTTAGCAGAAGTGGGGATGTTGGTTAGTTTGGGGTTTTTCATCTAGTTTTTATTTGTTGCAGGTTTTTGGACCTAATAGATCCAGGTAGCCTGCTCTATTACCCAGTCCATTGTCCTTTTGTCGTGCAAATATCTCACTACCTGGGTCGTTATGTATTTTGGGAGCGCATGAAAATAGGTAATTATAAACTCTCTACCATCCGTGCACACTCTCCTAGTAGTTTGTGCAAAGGCACGTTTTAGCTCCTGCACAAATTTTCTTGGGGCCTGATCCTCTCCGCACTGCAGATTGTAGGCCATTTTGCGGGCCTCCTGGGGGTTTCTTTGGGCGGAAAAGTGTTTCAAGATGGCCGCCTTATAGGTGGTCCACCTTGAATGGTTTTGGTCTTCCTGTCCAGCAAAGAAGCTAGAGTACTACGGAGAGAACATCCATTTGGATTAGTTTATGCAATTCTGGCTATTTTTGATGTGAAAATAGTCCATCATATGTTCATAGAGCTCCAGATGCTCCCAGACAGAATAGTTTGCATTTTTTATGATATAGGGTCATGAAGTTCCTAATGGCCTTAATCTGCATAATGGGATCTTTCGGCAGCTCTCTCTTTTGCTTATTGGCCTTCCTTTGCCGCGTTACCTGAGTCCACTCACCCTCAGACTCAGAGCTGCTACAGTTTGAGGTGCCCTCTTTATCTTTTAGGTGCTCCTTGATTCTTTGAGCTTGTGATTTGGTCTCAGAATGGTGGTGCCTAGTTTCTTCTCCCCTGTTGCACCTTAGGCTCTCTGGGTCACTCACCTTGGACTCCCACTTGCGAACAGGAGAGTGGTCTTCTGACTCCCCTCTGCTTCCAGGGTTGGTGGAGAACCCCACCCCCCCCACTGCCCTGTTTGGATGGAGGTTATTAGAATGCTCTTTTGGGGCCTCATTTCCTGCTGTTTTTCTGCAAAGTGAACCAAATGGTTCCTTTGTAAGTGATGCTTCTGTAGGTCTAGCTCCCTGAGTTTCTCCTCGTAGGAGTCCTCCTGATCAGATATTTCGACCATAACATTTCGGAATCTGTGCAGGGACGTCCGTCCATCAATCTCTGACGGGTGGTGGCCTACACGCTCAATCATGCTAGCCCTATTTAAGTCTGGCTGCCCTATGACTCCCAGTTCCTTTATACTGGCGGGCATGAAGTCAGCAGTGCCTTGTCCATACAAATTGGTAAATGGGTGTGAGGTGTTTGGCCCTTAGTACAGAGGGCATCACACTGTGATCAGGGGTTGCCCTGTCCCTCTCTACTTGTCCGGGGTCCCTCAAGGTTGGATTCAGCCATAGCATACTCTTTCTCTAACAGCTCCAGTTTCTACGTTTCAGCCCCTATTTCCTGACAGTAGGCAAAGGCCTAATCCTTTTGCTCTGCTGTCAGGGATTGACTTACTTCTATGACTTTTTCATGAGCTGCCATCTGCTTGTGGATTCCATTGTTCTCCTCACAGAGGGCCTCATTGTCTCTTTGTGCTGCCTGTATGGTCTGCGAACACTGAGACCTCTGAGTCTGGGAACACAACCTCCTTTCGCTGCACATTTTGAGCCTCTACGGCCTGCTCTAACTCAAGCTCCATTTGTCTCCTAAATCCCATTAATTTTTCACATTCTTCTTTTATGCCAGTCAGTCCCAGAAGGTCTGACTCCCTTCTCTCCAGATTGGTTTTTAATTTGCACACTTCCTGTTTTAGGGAATCTTTTTCCTGTTGCAGGGTGCCAACCTGTTCGGTCAGGTCATCCCTTTGTTGCCTTATGGTGCCTAACTTTTGGCGCTCTTCATCAAATTCTGATTGAAAGTGGAGTTCTTTAATAATTAATTTATTACTTTCCTCTTCCAATTTTTTTATCTGATTCTGTAAAGAGACTACTCTGCACTGACGTTATTGTATCTCACTTGTTTTAATTTTCTTGACACTCCAATCTTAATGCATTTAATTGGGCCCCTTGGTCTGAAATATGTTGTTGTTGTAGAGCCAAGTCCTCTTTTAGCTGTTTGATGTGATTTTCCAATCCTACCTCAGAATCTTGGCTCTTTTTCAATCTCTCTTCTACTTGTTTTAATTCAGTCTGGATTTGGTTTAATAGCCCAGACTGGTTTTGTGCAAAGGCTCTATTTTCTTCAGCTTTTCCCTGCATGATCCCCATGTGGCGATAAATGTAGGCTGTGAATCGGACCATTTTAATCTGTTCCTCTTTAATGCTTGGAGTCATATACAGTTCACTCAAGGCTTAATGTAATAGGCTACCATCTTGCCACATATCCATGTCCATGGTGGTGACCTGTTGCATCATTTCTCCTAGCCAGGCCTCCTCATCTTGCTGTGCCCATTCCCCTCTGACAAATAATTTGTGCAGACGGTGCTGCTTAGCCATGTTTATCTCTACTGTGGTCATTATGGAAAGTGTTGCTTCTTTATTAATTTATTTATATAATGGTAACCTGTATTCTGTTGCTTTTGGTCTAGTTTGGGGTTGATTTTACTTTATCTTTACACACAGGCCTGATACTTAAGGTCGATGTTTTGGGAAGGTGTTTCTACAGTCTAACACGGCTTTCTACCCCACAAATTATCACTAACTGGAAGGTTAGCCAGCTGTCTCAAGCTGTCACGGGTGGCAACACTTTCTCAATCCCCGGCACGAGCCCACATTCTGTTAAGGATTTTAATGGGGCATCACACACTAGACCAGGACTCTTCATACTGGTCTAGGCTGCAGTGCACAATTAAAACACTTTTACTTTATTTAATAAGAATTCAGATTGAGATGGCACCCAACCCATCTCATACCCCCTTTTACAAATACCCCCGGCCACAATGGACCATGAACCAGGCCGGTGGCTGGTAATACAATATTTATTTATTTTAAAATCCAAATTTAATATCGGGCAGCAATCACCAGTGGGGTGATAATTTAATGGTGAATTGATGGAATGCACTTATTAGTTAGACCTTTTCATGTAGGATGAACACAACACAATTGAAAGAAAGCAAAATTAAGTTTGAAGTGGATTTTTAAATGGTATTACAGTTAATAATTTCTGCTGCAACACTCCCTCAAACCCCTATTAATCAAATTGTGCATGGGTTTGGGAGGTGTAGCAAGGGGTCACGTACACTAAGCAACTATCAGAATTAAAATATGACGTACCACCACTGAATAGTAGGCAAAAAAACAGATTTAGCTCCCTAGAAATCGGAGCCAAACAGCCTGCGATATTACTAATTGAATATTTTACATGCGCGGTTGAATGGATGAGGTAGAATTGAGTATAACAGTATCAAAGATGTAAGAACACTAGCAAACTACAAAGCAATGTCCTAACAACAGGCATACAGTTCAGAAAATCGACTTGGGAAGGGAAACATAGTGCAGCCAAATCGCACGTGGAGAAATTGCATGTTCATAGGTTCACGGGTTTAAATGTCAAAACAGCTCGAAAGATGGGTTCAACAGCCAAAATCGGAATGCGGTTTTTATGCTAAGGGACAGATACACATCACAGGAATCATAAGAAAGTGAAAGGGAAACTCTAAATGAAGGACAGGATGAGATTCTCAACAGGAAAGGAAATTCGGTTTTTGAAAGTGAAAGCAGTGGACAGGGAAAATCGGTTTGGAAAGGAAATGACAAGTGTTATTACAACTATATTTCGCAACTAGATCATCAAGAGGAGAAATACTGCCCGTGGGAAAGGTTAAGCTGCAGTCTTGACCCCCCTCACACCGTGCATCTCATTATGGGGGAATTCATTAGTTTATTCCAAATATTACTAAGGATTTATGCAATCGACTATAATGATGGGGAAAAATGACGCTAACACCTGAAAATCAAGGAACAGGATACACAGAGGGTTCTGATAAATTAAAACAGTTACTAGTGTACTTTCAGGATAACTTATATGGTTGAACAAATGGCAAGTATCAGAATGAGATATCCTACGTTTTGCTATGGGATGGGGTGATACTTACAATAAGCACTTGAATAGGGAATTCTGGACCGCTAACCGGGTATCTGAACAGCGGCGCAAGGGTCTGGTCACATCACAGTGGCACATCAGCTGGATAAAGCAAGTAGCAGGGCGAGGAGGTAGCTCTGGATAATCCCAATGAGGATTCAGCCACCTTTCCCCTTTCTCCCTGAATTGGTGGGATTGTTGTGGGGTTTAATTCTGAATGGTGGTTCTGCCTGGATAGGAGGGTCTGATTCAGCTATCCCTTTCCTGGCAGTGTAATCTGGAATCTGCAGGGTGAGTACGAAATATCTGGATCTCTGGATATGCTGAAGCTGGAAATCAGAATAGTCAGTCCTTTGTTTCTCTGAGCCTCCTCCTTTTATATGGAGGATGACATCACAGGATTATACTATGGGGCAGACTTTGGCTCGACATGGCTCTAACAAATGGATTGGTCAGGGGTGGCTGCCACCGCCTTCCTGTCAGCCGGTTGGACTTCAGGGACATGACATCAGTTTTATGGTGTGTGCTTACAATGCGCATGGCCCTCCCACAGATATTTTTGCCAAAATCACAGTTGTGGCACTTTTACAAATCACATAGGCAAAGGCCACATTTTACACACATCCTGTCGTTCTAATTCCCAAGTTTGTATTCTGTTGTTTAGTCCTTCTAATAATCTTTCGCAATTTCTAGTGGGAACCGTTTCACCTAAAATTCTACAATTTTATATATGTTTACATATTATCATAGAGCATGTTTGCATTAATTTCCAAAGTTGTACCATGTGTACTTTTCCCAAGATTACATTTTCCTGCCGTTTGCGTCCCCAACATGCAAGGGAAAGCTACAATTTAATGCCACAAAAATTACATTTGAACTGTTAAAATTTCACATTACTGTGTTTTCCGGTTGCAGAAATAAAAGTCTTAAAGTTTATTAAATAAGAAGTCTCTTGCCCCAAATGGGCTGGCTTTGTCTTCCAAATAAGTACATTCTTTCCAACCCACAGCCAAATGTCAGGCTCTGATCATCCACAGACTGGTTTTGCCATGGGTTTGCCTTTGAAATTCTTCAGTTTGAGTTGAGGGGAGGTGCCACCAGAAACTCACACCTATGTGTCCTGAAAATCCATTGTCCCAGGAGCACTGCCACTTTGTCTGACGAGGGTGCAAGATCCTCCACCCTTGCCTATTCATATGCCCCGGTAGCTGTCCACTTGTGGGGAGGTAGATCCTTTTCCCATGAAGCAAGGTCCTTTGAAGCCAGGGCCTGCAAAAAAAACCTGTTCTGCTGGCTTCATAGCAAATTTATGTATTCATTTATTTTTGTTTCCTGAACCAGAAAGCAAGTCTATTGGAATTAAATATCCTATATATGTTTTAAAGCAAACCCCCATCTCATTTCCATGCAAGGACAGGGCCTTCATTCAACATTTCACTTTTAAACCGACATTGGCCCTCATTACAACCCCGCCGCTAAACCATGGCGCTATTAGCACCATGGTTGGTGCCGGTGTTGTAACAAGTCTGTCATGGTGGAATGGGGAAATACCGCCCCATTCCAAGGTTGGCGGGGCGGTATTTCCCCATTTCACCATGGCCCTTCCCATTCCCATTTTCGCCCCATAGGGATCAATCGGACTGGGGAAGGCGCTAAGTACGGTACCGCAAATTACAGTACCGTAATTAGCACCGAGGTCCCTTTGCGGCACCCTACTTTAACGGCTGGTAAAACCAACCGTTAAGGTCGGGTCCCGCAAAGGGACCTCGTAATCAGGCGTTAAGGGTTTAACGGCGCCGACACCTTTTACAGCGCCGTTAAACCCTTAATGCCAGGGTCGTAATGACCCCCATTGTCTTGTTTGCAAAAGCACGATTTTACACATGGATTAATGTTCCTGGGCTGTCACTTTACAATGCGGCCTTCCTCGCATCCATTTTCTAAACCTTTCCAAAGCCCCAGTCATGTTTATAATGCACAAGTATCTGTTCAAATAAAAGGTCCTTTGAAACTGACATGAGCTAGGAGAGAGAGAGGGCTTTTTGGAAGAGTTTGCCAGTGATATTTTCTTGCAAAATAGTAAAATGCTTGCTGCACGGCTTGGAGTGCAGTTCTTTGCTATTTCACAGATCTTGCCTGACGCAGCCTGTCATTCAATGAGGAATGCCCCCATTTGCTGGAACACAACCTGAATATGGATGAACATAGCTATACCCTACTGCAACCAAATTATGTGCGCAGTCATTTTTAAATGCAGAATGCTTTCTTTTTCAATGGGAAATTCTGAGCTGGCAGCATAACAGCACTGCCTTTGACTTCTTTTCTCTGGTGCAAATGAAGAATTTAATGGGCAGCAATTCTTGGGGTATCCCGTGTTTCATCTCGCCCCATATGAGCTTAGTAAAAACAGCACATCCATTATTTTGGTGACTGCAAAATGCAGTTTTGATGCAAAGCAATCGTGCTCAACAGAGCCAGCACAGCCATTCTGCTGGTGACTGCTGAGGTGAGGCTTGGCGATGTAGGGGAGTTCTGCTTGGTGGATAAATGTACCCCACAGAACCCCCCTTCTTTCCCAAGACTTCTTGTTGAGAGAGAGCAGGGCAACTTGGGGTTCATCGGATGGAGTCCTTCTTTCATCAGGGAGCGGTTCACCAGGATCCTTCCTTTGTCTTTCGTTGGAGTGTGGAATGACACCCCCTTTCCTTCCTTCCATTTCTGGGTCCCCGGGAAGGTCCTCATCAGTCTATGAAGGAATGGAATTAGTACTAAAGAGGGAATAGAGTTGGCCACCAGGGGGCGCACAGATGAACATCTCTTCTGTGTGAACTCCGTCCTGAGGTCCCTGAAAAGTGGATTGAGCCCCCACTTTGGACCCCCCGCCTGGGTACAGTCGATAGAATAATGCTGGTGAAGTTATCTAGCACAACATAGCGAGAAACCTGACAAAAATCTGATAAGGAATCACAGAGATATACTCCAGTTTCCATTTGCATGTTTCCGGACACACCGCACGTGGGGCCCAGCGACAGCAGAGGAGATAGGAGACCCGTGCGGATTCGTGCACACCCCAGAGGAACACCGAGACACAGCCCGGAGAAAGGGCTCCGAGCGTGACAAAAGAAGCAGCTGGCCTGGCCTGGGGGGACGTTCGCTGGTGACCAGCGGCGCGCGCAGGCGGTGAGTCGTGCCCACCCCCGGATCACAACAGTATGCGGCCCCGGCCCTCCAAGCAATGGGCTACGCGGCTCCGCCGCCTGCGTGTGCCTGGCCCCCTTCGTGTGCGGTCTGCCGCGCCCTACGGTGCACGGCCCTGCGAGAAGCGACTGACCTCGCAGGCCCTGAGGAGCAAAGACAGCAGAGCGACCACAGAAGCCGCGGAAGACAAGTGGCCGCGTGGAAGGAACTTTTGTCTCGCGAGCCGACTGGCCGGATCGAGGAGAGAAGGAGGGTGGGAGAACCAGCGCAAGCAGCCAGCGTAAGCCTGGGAGGTCACAACAGGACTCTCCCCCCATTTCCGATGCGAGGAACACCAAATCCCGCAACTGTACAACTGTGCACAAGACAGAGACTCCGCCGGCATAGACCTACGGACCACGCGGCAAGAAGGGCGAAATACGTTTGGAGCACACCGTGGATATTGTGCACCACTGGGAGGCAAGAGGTGGGGAAGCACGTTGGGGAAACCTGACTAAGGTTGGGAACTAGATTATGGGCATAAGACCATGAGACCGCCCCGCACCCACTCATGGAGATCGGCACCCCTTGAGCCCTAGAAAAGATAAGGAAAGCAAAGGGAACAAACCAGGCGCAGCAAAACCCCAGAACTTACCCTGCTAACAGTAAACCAGTACGCTTCACCTGAAGGTTCCCGCCCAAGAGTGGACAGAGGCGAGGAGACAGAACTGGGGAAGAGCTGATCAGGACACAGGCAAGTGATTCCCAATTTGAAACAGAGACGATATGGGCAATGGAGTTCAACAAATAGACCCCCCTGCCATTGACCCCCAACGATCCCGTTGAAATTAAAGTGTAACTACCCTGAGCACGCCAATCTTCTTCTAAGTGCAGCACACATGGAAAGGACATCAAACTCACCACAGTTGCATTAGGAAACCATATTCACGCCACCAGTGTGGGCAAAGAACAGAGTGTGGGCGAGTGAGGCGTCAGCTGCATTGCAAATGTGACCGAGGGTTAGGCCCCCTCAAAACGCATTCAGAAGCGTATTTATGCAAAGAACTTTCTGAGCTCCGCGAAGCCTCTTGAAGTCTACCCTACATCCGGAAAGAGCAACTACGCCGAACGGAGGGTACGGCCCCTGGAAACAGGGCGAGTGCCTCCTCCAACCACTTGAACCAAGGTCAGTGCGGCCCCCGACACCTTGACAGCATTCCCTTAACACCTTAACCTGTCCCATCACCGCCGAAGAGCTATAAGTCCAAGACCCCACACGTTGAGCTAGCATGGATGGTAAGGCCCCGGCGTGTGTCTCCTCTCTCTTACCTGTTGGGACAGGTAACTCACAACTGTGACCAGGACAACCAACACATCAATCACGCTGCCTGAGGATTACATGGACATCAAGCATAAATTGGCCTCCTTTGCCTACACCTCCAAACCACACACACCGACTGAGCCCAGGATGGCGAACAGCACTACCACGGCAAGCATTCTGGCCGCAGAAACAAAGAGCGACATAGCAGCCCTACTAGGAGAAATCAAAAACCTGGGCACCAATATAGGAGGTAAAATAGATACAATTACCCAAAGGCTGGACAGAATGGAAGACAGGCTCGAAGGGGTAGAGAACAATCAAGTCTCCATTGACACCATCGAGATCCAACTCGATCAGAGACTATCAGAACTGGAACACAGGGAGGAAGAGTTTAAACTCAAGCTCGAAGACTTGGAAAATAGAGAACGCCGTAACAATCTACGCATCTTCGGAATTCCGGAAAAAGAGGGCGAAACAGAGGCGGACCTGAGAGAAACCCTCCACAACATCATCAAACTTCTTGTAGCGGATGATGTGGTGGATGCACCAATGACGGAAACAATCCACAGGGCCGGTGGCCCTCCAGGAGGTCCATGATCGGTTCTCACAAAACCCTAATGCTCGAAAAAGCCAGGGAAAGCGATGAGATCACCCTGGGAGGGGCCCGGATCTCAATATACCAAGACCTCTCCTCTTTAACATTGGCCCGCAGGAAGATGTGCAGCCCCCTCACAAGGAAACTCAAGGAGAAGAATGTTCGATATCGATGGGGCTACCCATTCTCACTCACATTCGAATATGAAGGAACCATATTTAAACTGCGATCTGAAAAAGATATAAAGAAATGCATCTCAGACCTTCTTGGACCCCGACTGGACGGGGACAACCAGGAAGAAGCGGGAACAGGAGATCAAGAATGGCAGATTCAGGGTGCCAGGAGGAAGAAAGTGAAGGGATCACAAAAGTTCCGAAGAGGTAATCTCTCCCCAGAGGGAGACTGTTGAAACCGATCGACTCTGGTAAGATAAACACACATACATAACCTGCCAATGCTCCAATGAAGCGTTACCGTGTACATAGTTCCGAGATGAAACTGGAGAAAACTAGGGGGGAATCAGGGTGTGGCTCAATCCAGTTAAGAGGAATAGTATTTGAACGAGGGGCGTGAAGTAACGACCCCCACAGGTGGTTCGATGCTGACCCGGTGCTGTCAACCGAGTTCACTCGAACGCCTTCGACAGGGGAAAAGGGAGGGGGGGTCAGAAGGGTTCAAAAGGATGGGAATGGATCAAAGCAATATCAATCGCACTTCAGAACAACCGATGCAGCTGACAATCTGAGACGAATGAACGCTATCGATCACACAACAAACACTAATACAAAGGAACTTGCTTCCCTAAGAGTCGGGACACTCAATGTCAAGGGGCTCAATTCACCCACAAAGCGCTCTCTTGTAGCTAGAGAATTCCGTAGAAGTGGTTTGGACGTCCTATTACTGCAGGAAACGAAATACATAAAAGGTGAGGAACGACAGATCCTGGGGAAACGAGCTGGGATTGAATTTTGGGGCTCAGGCCCGTTCAGGAGGGGAGGGGTGGGAATCCTCATCAGAAAAGGCATACATTTTACACTAACCAAGACATGGTCCGATGTAGAGGGGTGGGCAATGCTGGTGAATGGACAATTGGGTAAGCTGAATGTCACCATCGCCACCTTGTACTCTCCGAACACAGCCCAATCTAGATTTATCTCCAGAACGATCCCTAAGATACTACTGGAAGCCACAGGGCACATCATCTTGGGAGGGGATTTCAACCAATGGGCGAACCCGGCGATAGATCAAAAACCTGGGAAAGCCGAAATGGTTCAGCAAGATAGGCCCGAACCGTCTGAACTGGCTCATATGATGGAATTATATAACATGATAGACGCATGGAGGGTCCGCCACCCGGAAGAACAGGGCTATACTTTCTACTCAGCTCCCCACAATACGTTCACCAGTATTGACTATGTATACCTCTCTGAGGTACTTTCCGAGGTGCTATCACAGGCACAGATAATCCTGATCGCCTGGTCTGACCATAACATGGTACTCACGGACATCCAGTGGGCCGATTTACCAAGAAACAATGCAGAATGGCGCTGCAATGAGAACCTCTGGAGAGATGTCATCTTCAGAGCAGAAATGGAGACAGAAATCTCAGAATTCTTTAAAACAAACGACAATGGCCAAGTGTCCAAACAAACGGTATGGGAAGCCGGGAAGGCTACCTGGAGAGGGATTCTGATAAGGGAAGGTGCATCAAAGAAGAGGGATCGTGCCCTCATCGAACAGAAGCTACGAACTGAAATCTGTCAGTTGGAAAGCAAACCCAAACTGGGCGCAGAAATAGATCTGCAGAAAATGAATCTAGCTAAAGAAAAGAAAAACGAACTTAAACTCCTGGAGTATGATCAGGTTGTGCGCAAACTAAGACTGTTAAAACAGAAATTTTACGAAAAGGGCAATAAGGCCGATGCACTTCTCGCCGCCAGGCTGCGTGAACAAAGGGCTGAGCGGAGAGTACTAGAGATTAAGGATGATTCCTCCCCTACACCATACGCCCACACCACTATCCCAGAATCCTTTGCCAACTTTTATGAAACACTATATTCCTCCGAGGTGGACCCAGAGCACTCAGAGATTGAGTCTTACCTGTCCTCAATAGATGTACCCCGTATCCCTGACATAGACGCCGAATTACTGGAATCTTCTATCACAGAATTGGAGTTTCAAGCTGCCATAAAAAGGCTAACTCTGGGCAAATCCCCAGGCGAAGACGGCTATACCGCCGGTTTTTACAAGACCTTCATAACCACACTGGCTCCCTTTCTAACACTCCTTTTTAATGAAATAATGGATACAGGGAAACCCCCAGACTCTTTTACCAGGGCCCTGATTACTGTTATCCCCAAGGCTGGGAGGGACCCCACGAACTGCACCTCATATCGCCCCATCTCGCTACTCAATCTTGACGCAAAGATATACACCAGGGTCTTGGCAGCAAGACTCGAATCCCTTGTCCCGCAACTCATTCATTCTGACCAGGTTGGGTTCATATTAGGCAGACAGGGGGCGGACACAATCCGCAAAACCTTACACCTCATCCACGCGTCCCAGTCTATGGAGAATGACCCGGTCCTACTCTCCATCGACGCAGAGAAGGCCTTTGACAGGGTGGAGTGGGGATTTCTAAAGGCGGTACTACGAAAAGTGGGGTTGGGCACTAAATTCAGGCAAGCAATACATGCAGTGTACACGGACCCCAGAGCATCTATATTTGTGAACGGTGAGTACTCACGGTGGTTCAATCTCCAACGTGGGACTCGACAAGGGTGCCCCCTCTCAGTGATCCTCTTCGCCCTTTCGCTTGAGCCCCCGGCGATAATGATGATAGCGGACCCCATGCTTGAAGGTATCGGACTGGGGACAACAGAATACAAAATTGCCCTTTATGCAGATGACATCCTCCTTCACATCACGAACCCCTCCTCCTCCGTGCCCCGAGCCCTCTCCATGATAGAGGGCTACGGTAAACTCTCTGGGTTTAAAGTAAACAGAACTAAGTCAACACTCTTTCCCCTACAAGGTCAAGAAGGTGACAATACCATTACATTTTCTTCACCCGGTCTACATATTGAACACTCAAAACTGCAATACCTGGGGATACAAATAACGAGAAATATGAAGGACCTATTTGAAGCAAACTTCCCCCCTCTACTGCAACAATTCAAGTTAGACTTAATAAGATGGGACAAACTCACAATCTCATGGCTAGGTCGGCTCAACGCAATAAAGATGATATCCCTTCCCCGCTTCTTATACCCCTTCCAGACGAAACCTATTAGGATTCCAAAAAGTTTCTTTACCGAAATCAAAAGGGCAATGCTTCACTTTCTATGGCAAGGGAAGAAAGCGAGGATCCCATATAAGACTCTGATACTTCCCAAAGACAAGGGAGGGGTGGGTCTTCCCGATCTCCAAAAATACTATGAAGCCGCCCAGCTCAGGGTATTGATCCCATATCTCCGCAACCAGACAAACATCTAGTGTGTCAATATGGATAACCACTACTTTGCGCCAGCCACGGTATCTGAATGGCTCTGGGCACCCAAGAGGAGAATCTATAGAAAACTCAAAGAACATCCGATACTTATGACCATCTGGGACATCTTGAAACAAGGCACGAATATGCAAAGCATTACCACCTGGCCAGGCCCTCTGAGTCATTTATGGTCGCCAGGAATCAACGACCATATTCCAGATGAAGGACGGTTCCAAAGCTGGTACGAAGCCGGCTTAGAGAGGGTAGGCCAACTACAAAGAGAAAATTCCTTCATCTCACTCCCGGAGCTAACCGAGGCCCTAGGAATCGGCCCATTATCTACATTTCAATACCTACAAATAAAAGGGGTCTTAACAAGAGCCATACGGAAACCCAAATTGATGAGAGCACTCACCCCTTTTGAGAAAATACTGGACTCAAGAACCGTAATGATGGGCTTAATATCCGATATGTACAGAGCGTTGATAGAGGGGGAAGGGGTGAACACAGACGCTCTAAAAGGCATATGGGAAAAGGACTTCGCTGAACAGTTCACAACCGAACTCTGGGATACCATATGCCAGGCAGCCACCCAGACATCCATTTCGAACCAGTACAAACTCCATGCGATCAAACTGTTACACAGGTGGCAATATGACCCCGTCAGACTATCTAAAATGTTCCAGACTGCAAGCCCGGAGTGTTGGCATGGATGCAGACAAAGGGCAGACTACTGGCATATGTGGTGGGGATGCCCCCGGATACAGATATTCTGGTCAAAGGTTCTAGGCTGGATTAAAGAAGTCGATGGCATCGTCAGAACACCGACTCCCTACCTCATACTGTTCGGTCTCGAGAAAGATGAAGACGAATGGGTCAAAATTAAAGATGTAGCTCCCCAACTGCTTCTAGCTGCTAGAGCAACGTTGGTTATGAGGTGGAAAGCTTCCACATGCCCCACTAAACACGAATGGACTCATGTCTCCAACAACATTTGTATAATGGAACACATAACAGCATCACTTCATGGTAAACTGTCACAGACGGAAACGTTGTGGATAGATTACAAACACAAATATCTACCGGACGGCCTATCCCATAACAATGCTTTTACTTCAATGACAGAGGACCAAGGAACAAACTAGACAACGCTCAAGTTGAACTCTTTGTGAGTGCTCCTATGATTAAAGTGACCCCGACAACAAACACTGACTCCGATTGGCACACAAAACTTGCTGCACAACCTGTGATAAAGGCTCTGACCATGGGGGAGGAGGGAGGGAAACAAGGAGGGGGTATAGTAATATCTTTGCGCACACCTTATGCATGCAGACAATGTTCATGCGACACATGCAAAATGTAAGGAATTTTGTGATTTTGCTTTATTGTACTGGAATTTTCTTTTTTTTGCCTGTTTACGTACTGTATACCTTTTCTGCATAACTTGCATTCTTAAAATCAATAAAATTGAATTTACAAAAAAAAAGAGGGAATAGATAAAAACAGGTTATAGCATTTTTCCACTGACTGTCTTCCCGGAAGGTTGACATCAGTGGAACAAGACACACATTTAAAATGAACAGCAGACACATGACTTAACAAGGCAAGAATAGCTAATTAATTTTATCCCATGGTTTTCTGTGATACCTTTTTGCACTGATGATGAAGAAAAGTACTCCCTGATATACCTATGGACCTACCTATTCCCTTATGCTTCTTCTTTTTCTGGTTCTCATTCTCCAGATGTCTCCTCTATTTGTCTTTCCCTTGGCTCCTCAATCAGCTGCTAAGTGTGTCTAGGATGACAACTCCTTAACTGATTAATGTGGACCCATTTCTCTTCTGGCAGCTCTCCTTTGGGGATGTAGATTCTGTAGGCAACAGGTGAAATTGTATCTACTTATTTCAAAAGCACTGTGCCAGGAAGAGAGACATTGTCTCTCCTTAGCCTGGTTCCTTTGAAAATTGTACAAGTAGACCCTGTCTCCTCCTTGGTATTCCATTTTGGTTGTTTTAAGTCATATTGAGTTGTCATCCCCTCTGCTGAATTTTCCAGATTCTGCTGAGCGTGCTCAAAAGCATGCTGAATGTGTTTTCTTAGATTCTCAACATATTCATGAGTTGTGGAGGCATGTATCAGTGTCTGCTCTTGTGTTCTATAGAGCACATGCTGAGGTAGCACCATTTTTCGTCCAGTCATTAGCTCAAATGGAGATATTTTGGTCGCAGAAGATAGTGTACAGGACAAGCTGTACTCGGATGTCCCAACTTCACCCAGAATCTGCCAGAAACTGTTTTAGAATGCTCAAAATTGTTTTATTGTACCTCTCAACTCCCCGATTAGTGGCCCAGCGGTATGCAATGTGGAGTTTCCTTTTTACCCCAAGTATCTCCTACATCTTTGTCATCACTTAACTGGTGAAGTGACTTCCTCGGTCTGACTCAATCCTTTGGGGTAGGCCAAAACTTGAGACGATGTGGTTGATCATCAAGGCAGCTGCTGTTTCTGCCTTGCAATTTGGGGCAGGGAGACATTCCACCCATTTGGTAAACAAGCATGTTACTGTTAACATGTACTTGTTCCCACTAGAGGAGCGAATCACGGGCCCGATGAAATCTACCAACGCAGTGTCATCACCTTCTTCTGGAGCAGAGCTTGGTGTGTGAGTGAGCTTGGCTAAAATTGTGCACACAGAGGACACCCCATCAAATATTGTTTGAGGTCATGCCCCATGTGTGGCCAGTATGCAACCTCCTGCAAGATTTCTAGAGTAGTGTGAAGCCCCTGATGACCAGCTGTGGCCGCGCCATGCACGTGATTTAGCATCAGGCTTAGGAATGAGGTAGGTACCACCCACTGGTTACAACCAGAGATGGATCTCCTTACCAACAAACCGTCTAGGATTCTGAACCTTTTGGGACACTTTATCAACACCCTGAGGTCCTCTTTCCCTATGTAATCAGTATCCGATAGGGGAAAGTTCTCAGGGTCCTCAATGTGTTGATAGAATTTCCCAATAATCGGATCCCCTTTGTGTGCCTTGATTAAATCAGCATCTGGGGTCTCCTTACTCCACTGCGCAGTTGAGAGTTCATTGTGTGCATTTGTCTGGGACCTAGTGAAAGCAGTGACCTGGATTTCCCCCTGGATGGCTCCGGTTTTGGCCAGCTTATCAGCTATGTAATTTCCAGTTTTGTCTGGCCCCTCTATTCTGGAATGACCCTTAATCTTTTTCCAATAGATGGTCATCCCATTAAAGATGCCCAGATCATCAATATGTGCATTAGCTTGCCATGTTTAAGTGCTTTGTTATTAACACACAGCATGCCTCTGGTTTTCCAATTAACAAGGTGCTCCACAAACCTATTCCAGACATAATCTGAATCAGTGATTATGACCAGTCCGTGAAGTTGGTGTTGGGTGTCAGTGAGGATGGCTTGGTGAACTGCCATCAACTCCGCCAGCTGACTACTGCAGGGACTAATTTTGTACCCAGCGGAGGGTTGCAGGGCATTATTCACCCAGGCATTACCAAGCCGGCCACCAGTTCCTTTTCCCTGTTATTGTCAACATGGTAGGAGCATCCGTCAACATAAACTGTGGGCATTCCCTCGCACTTGTCTTTTTCATAGACATTGTGCAGGAAATTCAGGTACGCTTTCATGTTGTCCTGAGTTTTGAGACTTTCGTCCTCAAGCCAGTTTTCTCTGGCACAATCATGCAATTCAGCCAGACCTTGCGCGAGGGGACTCTTCTTGTTTTGTCCATATCTGACCTTCGCAGGAAAGCCTTACATGGACAGAATCCAGGAAGTAATTCTGGAATTACTCAAATTTCTGTCCCGGATTCTGTCACTTTGGAGGTATTGCAAAGGCTGGTGTGGAATCTCCACTATGACGTGCTCCCCCTGGATGAACTGGTGGTAATTTTTCAATGCCCACAGAGTTGCCCTGAGTGCTTTCTCAAAATCATTGAATTTTTCCTCCATAGAGGATAAAGTCTTTCTTCCGTAGGAGATGACTTTATTTATCTTGTCATGCTTTTGATATAATACTCCTTGTTTTTGACAGGGTAAGCTAGATAAGGCGCTTGTGAGAGACTTATTTTGAGTTGTTTTACTGCATCAGCTTGTTCTGTACCCCACTCCCACTTGACCCCCCCTTCAACAGATGGATCAGGGGTCTTGTGACCTCTGCGTAATCCTCAGTGAACTTCCTACTGTAATTAGTCAGTCCAAGGAGGCTTCTTTGCTCATGCAGAGTTGTGGGGTCTTTTAGTTTTAGTAGTGCTTCTACTTTCTTCGCCTGTGGACAGAGACCCTCAGGGGTTATTTCATGTCCTAAGAAGTTGAGATGAGTCCTGCACTTCTGGAAGGACAGTTTTGCTCCGGCAACCCTCAACTGGGTCAGGACATAACAGATTTCAGCTATGTTTTCCCCTTTAACCCAAGTTGGGCGTGGCCTTGTGTAAGACGATGTTGAATTTGTTGCCGGAGTTTATGTATCCGGAGGGAGTCCGGGTCCATGTGTACTGCTGCCTCCCAAAGGTAAAGGCCAGCTTGTATTAGTCCTCCCTACTGAGGGACACAGTCCAGTATCCATTTGTCAGGTCAATAGCGGTGTATAGCTTTGACCCCTGGATATGGGCCAGCCATTGGTCAATGTAGGGAAGAGGCCATCGGGACATGTGGACCCGTTTTTTCAGCTCCCTAAGGTCTGCGCAAAGTCTCCATTGGCCATTTGATTTTAAAATTCCCAGCACTGGATTATTAAAGGTGCTGTGGACTGGACGAATAATCCCAAGGGACTCAAGGTTTTTGATGATTTCGGTCAGGGACTCCATATATGCGAGAGGCAAACAATATTGATTCACAAATACTGGAGTCATTCCAGGGTACGGGGGAATTGTGTTAGTATGTATCTCAGTGTGACCACAGTCGTACGAGTACACACCAAAGATATTTTGGAAATCTAAGAACACCTGTTTCAACTTTTGCTTTTGCTCCTCAGTCTCACAGGCATCAGCGAAGTTGACCCGCTCTTCAACCATTTGCATGAAGCCTGGAAAGAATTTGGGTTTTGCTATCCCATCGGCCTCCTCCAGCTGGTTAGGGTGTTGACCTGGGCAGAGGGTTTCAGGTGGGAGAGGCAGTCATTGTGGACCTGGAAGATCACCTCATCCTTCCTGATGTCATAGGTCACCTCTTCCTCCATGTAACTGCTGAAAGAGTACACCAGGAAATTCCCCCCTTGCCGGGTGAAGATCCTGTCCGCTGGTATGGCATTGTCACTGTCATTGTATTAGTTTATTTCCTAGATCCATGGAAAAATTTTGGTAAACAACTGCCATTCCAATAATGGTGCCTGTGCCCAGAGCGATACTCCCCGGGCCGCTGTTATCCATTAATATTGGAATGGTGTTGTGTTCTACATTGACTAATGGTGTTGGGTTTAACCCCAACCCCTGCTATTGGAGATGGGTATTGAGGTGTACATAGGCATCAGGGTTCTGTAGTTTCTGTCCTCTTTTAATTTGTAATTCAAGTGGGAATTGTTGGGTTCGTCCTGGGATGGTGACCTTCTCTCCAATTTGAACATACGGCAGCAATTGGGCTGACCAAAATGCTTTTTCAGAATTATCAAAGCCCATGGGATTGCCCCCTAGTCTGGACCAAGCCTTGTAATTTATAAGGTCCAAATTAATTGCAAACCGATTGAGAGTGTCACTGCCTAAATAGAATGCATGAGGGACATCTCGCACAACCCAACAATTATACCCTGCTTTTATCACCTATAGAAATTTTGAGCATACACCTGCTATGCAGGACAAGTTTGGAAATGGGAGTTTCCAGACCAATTTCCCACTTATCAATCAATTAATTGTGGGAATGGTTGGATCTTTTTGGAGTTTTCTGAACATGGCTTCGCTGATGAAGCTCTTTCCATTGTTCACGCACGCTCTAGTGAGAACAGACTCCTTCCCCTCATTTAACTGAATAGGGAGGAACAGCTGTTCTCTAATTTTCTGAATGTCAGCTGAACATTGAGCTGATTTTTCATCATTTTTGGCTATAGAATAAGGATTTTCAGATTGTGAATTGGTCTAAAATTTCAAAGTATTTCCTTCCAGTGTGGAATGCCACTTGAAACTGGAAGGCAGTTTGATTTTCAAGAATGGAGAGGAGTTCCCATCACCAGTTTGTTGTCCTACAGCAATTACTATAACGTCAGGTGTTTGATTATTTTGGAAATGTAACTCAATATGATCAGATTTTTGTTCAACCATGTGGCAGGTGCCATTTAAACTAACATGGTTGACATGTTTTAATTTTATTGGCCGGTTAGTGTGAGTCCAGAGGACCTTGTTCACACAGTCTATTAGGGGAGACAACCTGCAAAGGATGTAATTCCCTAATGGACAGGAGGTTCACGACTACGAACAGGTGTTTCACCTTATGTCTCCCAATCTTTATTTCCAGATCCGCAGTACGCTCGACAGGAATTTCATTACCGTCGAAGTTCTGGAGTTGTCCAGGAAGAGGGGGAGATGGATCTGGTGTCCCTCCCCCCTTCCTGAATTGATCTGCTCAAAGGCACTTTTTGACAGAAGAGTGGCTTGGGATACAGTTTCCACCAGTGCTGGAAATGCATATTGCCCTTCATTCAGATGTCTTGGGACCCATTTTTCTTTGGGAGGAATTCCCCTGTCCCTGAAGGAGAAGCTTTTCTTCCCAGAAATCTCTAAGGATTCTTCCCCTTCAAACTGGAGGGCACTTACTTCCTCCACAAAATAGTCCTTTTTGATTCCTTTATTTCTCCTACCCACACTCTGTTCCCTGGTTTGCAGATTTTCAGGGGCAGGAGACTTTAGTTCCATTTCTGGGGTGTCCAGGGGCTTTTCACAGGTGAGGAAGGAAGCTTCCTCTAGGTCTTTACACCCCCCTTCCTCCTGTGCCTCCTACTCTGGAACTGGTGAATTGTCAGGGTTCTCTCCCCATCATTGTTCTGGGGTGACAGACCCTTGGTTTGAGGGCTTCTGAGCCGCCATGTTCATCTGAGGGTTCTGCTAAACCCTCAACATGTGACTCATATCCTGAGTTAGGTTATGGACCTGGCCCTCCAGTTGGAACACCCGTTCTGGCTAGTACAGGGGTCTTTATTCATACCTAGGTGGTTCTCGGGAAGGGTAACTATCCCTTCTCTTGGCGTACCCTGGGTATTGGGGATTTCCTTGCTAACGCTCCACCCTTGGTTTCCCCTCTCTCAGATTGGATCGTCTGGACTCCTAGAAGTGGGGAAAGAAAGTAGGGTTGTCCTGCAGGTTGGGGCATGGAAGATACCAGGTAAAGAAACTTAACCCAGGATTTGGGGAATTATTGCCCTCCTGCGGAAAGTTAGGAGGGAAGTTTCCCAGTTGGATCACCCCTTGGGCTGGGGGAATCTATACATACCCCAGGATAGGCCTGTTTCCCTTGTATCTGGGACGGATGTAATCAGCAGAGTTAGAGGTCACATTGGTGGGATTACCGACCTGAGTGCCACCTCCTGCTGATTGATCAGACGGCCTTCTTTGCCTCTGATTTGGCTGATTTTGGGAAGGTTTATTTTTAGGCCCCCCCCATTTCTAGGTCTAGAATGGGGGCAACCTTTACCCCTGCCACCTTAACCGCAGCGGGGGTGTTGGTTGGTTTGGGGTTTTTCGTCTAGTTTTTATTTTCTGCAGGTTTTTGGACCGCATAGATCCGGGTAGCCTGCTCTATTACCCAGTCCAGGGTCCTTTTGTCATGAAAATCTCTCACTAGCTGGGTAATTATGTATTTTGGGAGCGCATGAAAATAGGTAGTTATAAATGCTCTATTATTCGTGCGCACCCTCCTGGTAGTTTGTGCATAGGCACGTTTTAGCTCCTGCACAAATTCTCTTGGGGCCTGATCCTCTCCGCACTGCAGATTGTAGGCCGCTTTGTGGGTCTCCTGGGGGTTTCTTTGGCCGTAAAAGTGCTTCAAGATGGCCACCTTATAGGTGGACCACCTTGAATGGTTTTGGTCTTCCAGTCCAATGAAGAAGCTGGAGTAATCCGGAGAGAACATCTACTTGGCAAAGTCTATAAAATTCTGGCTATTGTTGACGTGAAAAGAGTCCATCATCTGTTCATAGAGGTCCAGATGCTCCCAGACAGAATACTTTGCATTTTTATGATATAGGGTCATGAAGTTCCTAATGGCCTTAATCTGCCCAATGGGGTCTTTTGCCAGCTCTCTCGTTTGCTTATTGACCTTCCTTTGCCACATTACCTGAGTCCACTCGCCCTCAGTCTCAGAGCTGCTATAGTATGAGGTCCCCTCTTTATCTTCTAGGTGTTCCCTGATTCTTTGAGCTTGTGATTTGCTCTCAGATTGGTGGGGCCTAGTTTCTTCTCCCCTGTTGTACCTTAGGCTCTCTGGGTCACTCCCCTTAGACTCCCTCTTTCGAACAGGAGAGTGGTCTTCTGACTCCTTTCTGCTTCCAGGGTTGGTGAAGAATCCCCCCACTGCCCTGTTTTGATGGAGGTTTTTAGAATGTTCTTGTGGGGCCTCATTTCCTGCTGTTTTTCTGCAAAGTGAACCAAATGGTTCCTTTGTAAGTGATGCTTCTGTAGGTCTAGCTCATTGAGTTTCTCATCATAGGAGTCTTCCTGATCAGATATTTTGGCCATAACATTTCAGAATCTGTGCAGGGACGCCTGTCCATCAATCTCTGATGGGCGGTGGCCTACCCGCTCAATCATGCTAGGCCTATTTAAGTCTGGCTGCCCTATGACTCCCAGTTCCTGTGAACTGGCGGGCATTAAGTCAGCAGTGCCTTGTGCATAAAAATTGGTAAATGGGTCTGAGGCCCTTAGTACAGAGGGCATCACACTGTGATCAGAGGCGGCCCTGTCCCTCTCTACTTGTTCGGGGTCCCTCAAGGTTGGATTCAGCCTAGCATACTCTTTCTCTAACAGCTCCAGTTTCTCCTTTTCAGCCCCTTTTTCCTGATGGTAGGCAAAGGCCTGAGCCTTTTGCTCTGCTATCAGGGATTGACTTACTTCTATGACTTTTTCTTGAGCTGCCACCTGCTTGTGGAGTCCATTGTTCTGCTCACAGAGGGCCTCATTGTCTCTTTGTGCTGCCTGTATGGTCTCGGAAAAATGAGACCATTTCTGTTGCAGGATGTGAACCTCCTTTCTCTGCACATTTTGAGCCTCTACTGCCTGCTCTAACTCAAGCTCCATTTGTCTCCTAACTCCCATTATTTTTTTGCATTCTTCTTTTATGCCAGTCAGTCCCAGAAGGTCTGACTCGCTTCTCTCCAGATTGGTTTTTAATTTGCACACTTCCTGGTTTTGGGCATCTTTTTCCTGGTGCAGGGCGCCAACCTGTTCTGTCAGGTTATCCCTTTGTTGCCTTATGGCGCCTAACTTTTGCCGCTCTTCGTCAAATTCTGATTGAAAGTGGAGTTCTTTAATAATTAATGTATTACTTTCCTCTTCCAATTTTTTTATCTGATTCTGTAAAGAGACTATTTACTCTGTGCTGACTTTATTGTATCTCACTTATTTTAATTTCAGTTGACTCTCTTCCAAAGAGTCAACCTTTTCTTGACTGTCCACCCTTAATGCATTTAATTGGGCCTCTTGGTCTGAATTATTTTGTTGTTATAGAGCCAAGTCCTCGTTTAGCTGTTTGATGTGATTTTCCAATCCTACCTCAGAATCTTGTCTCTTTTTCAATCACTCTTCTCCTTGTTTTAATTCAGTCTGGATTTGGTTTAATAGCCCAGACTGGTTTTGTACAAAGGTTATATTATCTTCAGCTTTTTCCTGCATATTCCCATGTGGAGATAAATGGTTTCTGTGAATTGGACTATTTTAATCTGTTCCTCTTTAATGCTTGGAGTCATATACAGTTCACTCAAGGCTTGATGTAACAGGCTACCGTATTTCCACACATCCATGTCCATGGCGGTGACCTGTTGCATCATTTCTCGTAGCCAGGCCTCCTCATCTTGCTGTGCCCATTCCACTCTGACAAATAATTTGTGCAGACGGTGCTGCCTAGCCATGTTTATCTTTATTGTGGTCATCATGGAGAGTGTTGTTTCTTTATTAACTCATTTATATAATGGTAACCTGTATTCTGTTGGTTTTTGTCTAGTTCAGGGCTGATTTTACTTTATCTTTACACATAGGCCTGATACTTAGGGTCTATGTTTTGGGGAGGCGCTTCTACAGTGTAACACGGCTTTCTACCCCACAAAGTATCACTACCTTGAAGGTAAGCCTGCTGTGTCAAGCTGTCATGTGTGGCAACACTTTCTCAATCCCCAGCACAAGCTCACAATCTGTTAAGGATTCTAATGCGGCATCACTCACCAGACCAGGACTCTTGATACTGGCCTAGGCTACAGCGCACAATTAAAACACTTTTATCTTATTTACTAAGCATTCAGATTGAGGTGGCACCCAACCCATCTCACACCCCCTTTTACAAATACCCTGGGCCACAATGGACCATGAACCAGGCCGGTGGCTGGTAGTGCAATCTTTATTTATTTTAAAATCCATATTAAATCACACAAATTTAATATTGTGCAGCAATCACCAGTGGGGTGATAATTACACAGTAAATTGATGGAATGCACTTAGTTAGATGTTTAGATGTAGGATGAACACTACACAATTGAAAGAAAGAAAAATTAACTTTTGAGTGGATTTTTAAATGGTATCACAGTTAATCATTTCCCCTTCAGCACTCCCTCAAACCCTCATTAATCAAACTTTTCATGGATGGGGAGGTGTAACAAGGAGTCAGGTACACTATGCAAAAATCGGAATTAAAATGTGACTTACCCCCACTGAATAGGAGGCAAAAAAATGGATTTAGTTCCCCTGAAATCGAAGCCAAACAGCCCGCAAAATTACTAAATGATTATTTTACATGCGCGGTTGAATGGATGAGGTAGAAATCAGTATATCAGTATCAGAGATGTAAGAACACTAGAAAACTACAAAGTAATGTCCTAACAACAGGAATACAGTTCACAAAATCGACTTGGGAAGGAGGAAAAACATAGTGCATCCAAATCACACGTGGAGAAATTGCATTTTCTTAGGTTCACAGGTTTAAATGTCGAAACAGCTTCAAAAACGGGTTCAGCAGCCAAAATCCGAATGCGGTGCTAAGGGACAGATACACATCAAAGGAATCATAAAAAAGTGAAAGGGGAAATCTAAACGAAGGACAGGATGAGATTCTCAATGGGAAAGGAAATTCGGTTTTTGAAAGTGAAAGCAGTGGACAGGGAAAATCGGTTTGGAAAGCAAATGACAAATGCTATTACAACTGTTTTTCGCAACTAGATTATGAAGAGGAGCAACACTGCCCATGGGAAAGGTCAAGCTTCTGTCTTGACCACCCTCACACCACGCATCTCCTTATGGGGGAATTGATTCGTTTATTCCAAATATTACTAAGGATTTATGCAATGGACTATAATGATGGTGAAAAATGACGCTAACTCCTGGAAATCAAGGAACAGGATACACAGAGGGTTCTGATAAATGAAAACTGTTACTAGTGTACTTTCAGGATGACTTATAGGGTTGAACAAATGGCAAAGAATCAGAATGGGATATCCTACATTTCGCTATGGGATGAGGTGATACTTACAATAAACACTTGAATATGGAATTCTGGACCGCCAACCGGGTATCTGAACAGCAGGGAAGGGGTCTGGTCACGGTACAGCAGCACATCAGCTGGATAAAGCACGTAGTAGGGCAAGCAGGTAGCACTGGATAATCCCAATGTGGATTCAGCCACCTTTCCCCTTTCTCCCTGAATTGGTGGGATTGTTGTTGGGTTTAATTCTGAATGGTGGTTCTGCCTGGATAGGAGGGTCTTGATCAGCTATCCCTTTCCTGGCAGTGGAATCTGGAATCTGCAGGGTGAGTATGAAATGTCTGGATCTCTGGATATGCGGAAGCTGGAAATCAGAAGAGTCAGTCATTTGACTCTCTTAGCCTTCTCCTTTTATAAGGAGGATGACATCACAGGATTATACTATGGGGCAAACTTTGGCTGGACATGCCTCTAACAACTGGATTTGTCAAGGGTGGCTGTCACCGCCTTCCTGTTAGCCGGTTGGACTTCAGGGACATGATATCAGTTGTATGGTGTGTGCGTACAATGCGCATGGCCCTCCCACACTTATTTTTGCCAAAATCAGTTATGACATAAATTGCACATTTTTACAGTTGTGGCACTTTTACAAATCACAAAGGCAAAGGCCACATTTTACACAGATCCTGTCATTCCAATTCCCAAGTTTGTATGCTGTTGTTTAGTCCTTCTAATAATCTTTTTCAATTTCTAGTGGGAACCGTTTTACCTAAAATTCTACAATTTTATCTGATTAAAACTTTTTTATATCAATAAAACAAACAGAAGTAGTAAACATCAACAATCAAATTACAATAATACGAAACTAGACATATCTAGCATATTATCAACATTAAAAATAAACTACCAATCTATAACAAAATGAGTTCAAGAAGAGAGAAAACAGAATAGAAAGAAGTAAGTGAAAGAAAATAGAAATAGAATAAGGACAGAGAACCATAGAACAATTCTGTCAATTTACATTATCCAACAAGTATCATATCATCAATCAATAACTCTGAAAAGTGGAACAAAAACATCTTTGCAGTAATACCAGTTTTTGCCAAAGACACTAAATATGTGTACATATTATCATAGAGCATGTTTGCATTAATTTCCGAAGTTGTACAATGTATACTTTTCCCATGAATTACATTTTCCTGCCGTGTGGATCCCCAACATTTTAGGGAAAACTACAATGTCTTATTTTAATGCCACAAAAATTACATTTGAACTGTTAAAATTTAGCATTACTATGTTTTCCGGGTGCAGAAATAAAAGTCTTAAAGGTTATTAAATAAGAAAAGTCTTTTGCCCCAGATGGGCTGGCTTTGTCTTCCAAATAAGGGCATTCTTTCCCACCCACAGCCAAATGTCAGGCTCTAATCATCTTTAGTCCAGTGTTGCCATGGATTTGCCTTTGAAGTTCTTCAGTTTGAGTTGAGGGGAGGTGCCACCAGAAACCGCACCTATGTGTACTGGAAATCCATTGTCCCAGGCTGGAGCACTGCTCCTTTGTCTGACGAGGGTGCAAGATCCTCAACCCTTGCCTATTCATATGCCCCGGGGCTGCCTTGGGGGAGGTAGATCCTGTTCCCAGGAAGCAAGGTCCTTTGAAGCTAGGGCCTGCAAATAAAACCTGTTCTACTGGCCTCATAGCAAATGTATTTATTTATTTATTTTTCTTTCCTGAACCAGAAAGCAAGCCTGTTGGAATCAAATATCCTATATATGTTTTGAAACAAACCCCCATCACATTTCCATGCAAGGACAGAGCCTTAATTCAACATTTCACTTATAAACCGACATTGTCTTGTTTGTAAAAGCACCATTTTCTAAACCTTTCCAAAGCCCTAGTCATATTTCTAATGCATAGGCACCTGATCAAATAAAAGGTCCTTTGAAACTGACATGAGCTGGGAGAGAGAGAGAGAGATCTTTTTGGAAGAGTTTGCCTGTGATATTGTGTTGCAAAATAGTAAAATGCTTGCTGCACGGCTTGGAGTGCAGTTCTTTAATATTTCACAGTTTTTGCCTGACACAGCCTGTCATTCAATGAGGAATGCCCCCTTTTGCTGGAGCACCCTGAATATGGATGAACATAGCTGTATCTCACTGGAACCAAATTGTGTACACTTGAAAGGATGGACATGGCATCAGTGCGCAGTAATTTTTTAAATGCAGAATGCTTTCTTTTTCAATGGGAAATTCTGAGCTGGCAGCATAACAGCGCTGCCTTTGACTTCTTTTCTCTGGTGCAAATGAAGAAATCAACAGGCAGCAATTCTTGGGGTATCCTGTGTTTCATCTCGCCCCATATGTGCTTAGTAAGAACAGCACAGCCATTATTTTGGTGACTGCAAAATGCTGTTTTGATGCAAAGCAATCGTGCTTAAAAAAATCCAGCGCAGCCATTCTGCTGGTGACTTCTGAAATGTGGTTTGGTGATGTAGGGGAGTTCTTCTGGGTGGATTAATGTACCCCACATGTTGAGAATGTGTAAGTCACTCCACAGTTCTTCCACATGGCCTGCATGTAGTGGGACATAAAACTTGATCCCCTGTCAGAGATGACTTCCTTAGGAAAACCTACACTGGTAAAGATACCAAGGAGGGCCTTAGCCACTGCATAAGCAGTAATAGTTCTCATAGGTATTGCCTCACGATACCTAGTAGCATGGTCTACCACAACCAATAAAAATCGGTTGCCTGAGGAAGTTGGAGGGTCTAGGGGACCAACAAGGTCAATTCCAACCCTCTCAAAAGTAACTCCCACCACAGTGAGGGGCACTCAAGGTGCCACATTCTTGGATATACTCTTGCCAGAAGACTGACAAGTGTTGCAGCTCCTACTGAATGTGTCTACATCAGCCCCCATCTTGGGCCAGTAGAAGTAAAGTGATAACCTCTCTTTGGTCCTCTTGAATCTCAAGTGACCAGCCAACGGAATCTCATGGGATAACTGTAAGAACTGTTTTCTCACCTCCTGGGGCACTACCAGTCTCCTGTAGTCCCCTGGGGTAGATTCAGTAGGTTCACTGTAGAGGAGGCCATCCTCCCAGTAAAGACTATGCTTCCCTGGCTCTTGCCCTTCCAGCTGGGAAGCGGTTACCAGACATTTGGTCGAAAAAAATTGGTCGGCCAGACAAATGGTCGAACCAATTTGGTCGAAAACCAAATGGTCGATTTTTTATTTTTTTTATTTTCACCCTTTTTTTGGGGGGGGTCCCCTCAACCCCCTTTTTTTCTAAAAAACCCTTTTTTTTTTAAACGAAAACCTGAAAAATAAATATATAATTAAAAAAAAAATGGACCATTTGGTTTTCGACGAAATTGCGTCGAAAACCAAATTTTCGGTCGACCAGTTTTCGGTCGACCAAATGTCTGGACACCCTGGTAAGCTGTCTGTTGGCACAGACCCTCTGGAGAGGGGCACTCGCTTTGTCCTCTGCTAAAGTCGACCCTAGAGAGTCCACCTTCTACAAGTAATGTCTGCAGCTCAGAATTGTCTCTAGGATCTGAATCTCCAATGCAGGGATGGTTTTCTCCCAGCTCTGTGTCACCAGTAGCTGTCTGCACTGAGATTGGTTGGCCTTCCCATTCAGCCTCAGCTGGGGAAGGAGTCACTGGGGTGACCTGGGACAGTCCTCTCAGGTATGTCCTTGTCCTATGAACAGGCTTAGGTTTGAGACTTTTCTTTTTCCCAGAGACCTTGGATTTCTCCTTTGTCTCTTTCTTTTTTTTGGGGAACTGAAGGGTAGCCTTCCTGTTCACTGGAGGTATTGGAAATCTCCTTTACCTCAAACTGAAAGTGTCTCAAGGTTATCTCTCTGGCCAAACTTGTTTGCTCCTGGTTCTTTTTGCTGGGAGGCCTGGTGGTACTAGATACAACTCCAAGAGTTTTCATATTATTTCCCAACAGAACTCTTGCTGGCACTCCATTCTGTACACTAACAGGAATTGTAACAGTCATATTATTGCACTGGATGAGAGCTGGCAGAATATGAACCATTTGGATAGGGCATCTTGTAAGTTTAGTGGGACCTTTGGGTGCCTTAGCTACATCCTCAGGTTTGAGAAAACATTAATCTACCACTGTAATACTTGCCCCAGTGTCTCTGATGGTAGGGGGTTCCTGACCATTAATATTCTTTTATGTTATCTGGAATGGAGTTGTACACATCCACATTCTGTTGTTCCCACAGACCCAGGGACACTAAAGAAACACTGGCTTGAACTCCAATAGGATCTTCAGCCAGTAGTTGAAAGTGTGCACTTGCCATTTAAGCTTCTGCCTCAGGGACGAATGCTAAGGAGGCAGTGTGGACCCCTGAAGGTGTCCCCTTACATCTGGAATCCCCTTTCACATGGTCTAAAGACCCACATACAAAACATTTCCTAAATGTTCTCTAGAATGGGGGTTTGCACCAGAGGATTCACTAGACCTACCAGGTTTCCCATGGAATGTACCCTTGTTATGTTTGTGGCCTTCATTTGGATGGTTGGAATTAGAATTTTCTTTCCCTTATTTCTTGTGCTGCTTCCCCCTCTTCCTTTTTGTGAGTTACCCCAGAGTCCTTGTGAGTGGGCATGTTGCCTACCCACAAGTCAGCAACTTGCGCTCGCTTTTTAGGGTCTTTTGAGTCAGTCAAGTGCTGTCTCAGCCTCAAAAATAGTTTCTAGCAAAAAAAAGATTTTTTTATTCCTTCAAAGGTGTGTACTCTCTACCCCTTAACCCAACCATCTAAGTTTTTTAAACATTGTATGGGAGTGAGGGGCCCCCAGGCCCCCTCGCGCTGTACACTCCTCAGTACGGGACTTGGACCACGTGCCTCCAGTAGTGGGGTTGCCCCTTGCCCTTATGTAAAGATAACCACGGTTGACATCTACATAGATGGGACTACTGAGCAGGACACGGGGAATCCATATTTTGTGCCCCCTTTCGACTCCATCTTGGGTAAACAGGCCTCACTGCGATAGTACAGCAAGGCTCAGCTCCCCTTCCACTGCAATAGCCAACGACAGAGACACACACACACAAGGCGCGCATGCAGCTGGCTGACCCCCACCCTTGCACTCCCCCTGCGAAGGAAAGCTTTGCGCTCCCATTCTCATGCTGAAGCTGGAGAAAGTTGCAACAACCAATATGATACAGTTTTCTTCCTCTGAGATCACTGTTAGCATGAGAACCAGCATGTGAACCAGGATGAGCTAAGCACTTTCTGCTCATTCGTCCCCATAAACGTGCAAGCCACCCACCCCCATTTAGAGCAATTTATTGCCATCCTGACCCTGCGCTCCCTGTAAGGTATTTCTTTCAAGTGCCAGACCCTCGTCTGCACTGCGAAACCCACCCAACACACCCGCTACTAACCTTAAGCACTTTGCCACAATATATGTATTTACTTACACTAATAGGTCTAAAGCTTAGGAGATATGTGAAACACAGCTTGACTCTTTTTTACATGAAGGTCAAGGCCTCCAATTAAAGCCACGAATGACCCAATTGCACTGACAATAAATACTATGTGTAGTTTGTGTAGAAATATGAAAAGTAGCATAAAATGTTTAGATAATTTGTTACTTAGTGTTTTACGAATGCAACATATTAGCTTAGGTAGTGACCACTGTGACCGGACCCTGACCTGCGTGGAGCACAAGATATATGACGTCCATCATCTTGTCAGCCACTCAGCCAATCAGAAGGAAGAGATGCCACCCACACCTACAGCACCACACCGCCTGGCCAATCAGATCCGTTTAGTATTTTTTGTTAGAGTTACTTTAATTGATATATATATGAGTGATGATGTAAATGTTAGGTAGGGTTTTTGGGTTATTTCCTAGCTAGAGAAATAAACCATCCTTTGAACTCTTGCAGCTGGGTCTCAGTGCCTCATTCCCCGACAGGGGTTGTGTTGGTTATTTTATTTTCTCTTACACGTAGTAAGCCGGGGAGAGGCACCTACATTTTTGGTGACCCCGCGACATGATTTAGAGAGGTGCCTCGAGGCCTGCACCGCCTGGCAGCGAGATCCAGGATGCCCCCAGCAAGACCATCGCCTCCGCGGTTGACCAGACTGTGCACATCAAGAAAAAAGGGTCAAGGGTTCCCGGTTGACGAATACCCGATTAAAAAGGCTGCTCGCCAAGGCAGGCCACGGCTTGGTTGGGGGATGGACCTGAGCGAGGTCCGGCCGTGAGCGGTGACCCTCGGAGTACCTGACTGAACACGTGGAGTCCCGGTTGCAAAGACCCCAAAGGAAGGTAAGGGGAAATACGGGAAGAAGGGAATTAGCAACAAAGGGAAGGTAGTTAAGAATAGGATCTGTGTGAGTGACGGCGAGGCTTTTCTGATCTATCCTTTATATGGCCATTAGGTGTTGTAAGAAGTGAGAAGAAGAGAAGTGGTATCCTAGCCCGTACGGGGTAGAAGGCGGCGCCGCGTAGCATTTGTTCCGACCAAGTGCAGAATAGAAATAAAGAGAAAATAGTAGGGGTCTCGTATATTGAGTAGACTCGGAGTAGTTTTAGAATATTCTTTTTGCGTGAAGGTAAGAAATCTTGATACATAATAAAGGTGAAAGAGGTGGGGAGTGAATGCGAAATAGTAGGTAGAATAGGGAAGAAGAAAAACTGGGGACAGTAACGGGAATAGGGAAAGAACAAACGCGAGCAGGCAGTGCATGTGTATGTTGCATGATTATATGTTTGTCGGTCTGCTTTGTGTATATGTCTTGTTGAACACGCTAAAGTATTTCAGTACAAGTAACTTATTGATTAATGAATAATAGGCAAAGAAATAAATTATGAGAGGTGACCAGGTAACACCTCTCAGAAAGAACAGCTAATGTGACATACCATAATTGCGAGCATTGATAAAGAATGTATTTTCACATAATTGTAACTGACATACCAAGTGAGAGGTGGGAAGGGACTCAAGGGTACCAGAACACACAAGAAAGGAAAAAAAGTATTGCCATGGGGGGACTAACGCCACTAGCATATATTTGCCAGCACCTTCCACTATATAGCGACAGGATACAGAAGTATCACGATCAGTGGATCACTGAGATAAAAGGAGATGGGGTTATACCAATTTGGCCAGAAGGAGGGTCATTCGACAAAAGAGTGTTGGACCTAGTATCAACACATTTATTAGCACAATAAAAAGGGAAACAATTACAGAACCGGAGAGAAGTGTTAGATTTATGGCAAATGTTCGAGGAAGTTACCCCCACGGCAGAGGTAGGCACAAGCCGAATGATAGAAAAGCAGAAAATACCTGAAGAAGTAAGCGGGACACCAAAAGGGGAGTGCTCAACAACCACAACCGAGAATGAAGTAACAAAAATCTATCCCTTAATGACCAGGCCAGCAGTAGGGTTTAGTGAGCCCCGGTATATACCACCCACCCCCACTGCTCAGTGTGGGGCAACAGCCCCTGAACCTCCACCATATGACAAAGGAGGCCTTTACGGCCCCACGAGTGCTCCTCCTGTGAACATAGCACGTTTAACAGGCGATTTAAATTGCCAGCTAGCACACACACAAATGGAAATAACACGGTTAAGAGCTCTATGTGACAAAGGGAAAATGCTGCCAGGGGAGAGGAGGTACCCCTCCTGTCACTGGCATGTCTCACACCCCCGATAGGGGCAGCAAGCAATACAACCCCAGCAGTCTCAGTATCAGGACAATCTATAGCATCACAAGGGACGTCATCACAGCAAAGACAAGAACAAGAGTGGCAGTCAGGACAGTTCCTGTTCCAATTGAATAACAAGCCAGTGAGAATTATACGCCCAGATACACCAGAGAGTCAACAAAGTGGAGATCAGGGTGAAAGACAAGGAAGTGAACCCAAGGAAAACTGGGAGGATAATAACGAACCAGAGTCAGAAATAATAGAAGTATGGGATGATTTAGATGAATACGAAGATGCAGCTGCCACAGAGGGTTCCCCACTGCCAAATTGCCGTTACCCAGTCACACTATCACCACCATTATGGCAGGGTAGATTAAGACAACGAACAGGGAGGACAGGGAACATACTGGTAAGTAAAACGAAAAAAGGGAGAACGAGCAAAACAGGAAAGAAACAGAAACTACAAATGCCACTGATACATAAAGGAGCAGGTAGGCGAAACTATATCCTGTGGGCCCAAATGGACAAAAACAACCTGTTAAAACTCCTCCCCCCGCTGACGGGAGGAGCAGGTACATGGATACATGTATTTGAGAAAAACACGGCAGGCGTGCCGTTAGCTATTGGTGATGTGCAAAGCTTATTAGTATCAGCAATCAGGGACCAAGCAGACACAATCTGGGAAAGGGCAGGATTCCCGGGAGTAACAATGAGCTGTGATCGCCACGATGGATCACCATTCAACAATGTTCGAGCACAAGTGTGGGATGCATTGCGGTGTGCATTTCCAGACGTTCCAGACTTGCATGCAGTGATGCAGTGCACGATGGAGGAGAGCGAGGATCCTGCGCAATTCATTTTGCGAGTGCAATACTTATGGAGAAGTGAAACTGGTACGGCTTGGAATCAATCAACAGCCTTATTTTATTTTATCATTATAAAGGGGTTGCCTAAAGAGGTGCAGAAGGCCGTGGACAAAATAGCTGGGATCGAAGCCAAAGGGTGGCCTGAAATTCAGAGCATAATTGTACACCATTGGAGGAGGATCAAAGAGAAGGAAAAGGAGGTCACACAAAAGAGGCTGGCCGACGAAGTAAAACTAGTGCAGACAAAATTAGTGAAGGTCGCCGCCATTACTGCCAGTGTAACCGCAGACAGAGAAAACGAAGGAGAAGGAAACACGGGAGGAAGGCACGTTGGGATAGCAGCGCAGTGGGTTGGAGGACCAAGGACAGTGGAACTGAGAGGAACAGCCATGCCAAGGATCACAGTGGCAGAACAGGCTGGCCCAAGGAAGAGGTGGGTACCATGGGCATAGGGGAGGATACGGAGGAATGGGAAACAGAGGGTATGGTGGGCAAGGACCAAGAGGAGGACAACAGGGGTCATGTTGAAATTGTGGAAGGTGGGGACATTATTCACGAGATTGTAGAATGCGACCATTAGGGTATTTTCAGGGGCAGCAGCAGCCCATGAACAATGAACAGGGGTGGGGCTGCCCACACCCAGGCAGCCCTTGTGGAGATCCAATGGGGAGGGGGGAACAACAAGATCAGTACTGCTATGACCCCCAAATGCAACAAAGACAGCCAGCCCCACAACAGCAGCAACAGCAGCAGCCACAACATCAAAACGCACTACAGCCCATGGCAAGACAAAACTCAGTAGGGAACGTAAACAATAACCCTTTTGCAGCGGCTGCAAACGGTGCCCTTGCACCATTCCATGGCGTAACGGTCATAGGTGACAACGTTTTTTCAGTGCCAGGTCAGCAAAGATACCAAGACTAGGACAGCCCACAGGGAGTACTTGGGTGTCCAGTCCTATCCACCACACAAAGTGAAAATAAGGAACCACTAGTGGCGGCAGAGATAGGAAACAAGCAGTTTATCTTTATGGTAGACTCTGGAGCAGAAAGATCATGTCTCACAGAAGGGCAGTTTCAGCTCTCGGGAATAAATTTGGAAACGCAGGGGTTCTCTGGGGCTATTTTAAAAGTTCCTTATACAAAAGATCTTGATGTAACAGTAGGGGGAAAAACAGTGCGCGCACCCTTATTTTATTACGAAGACCCGCCACTCAGTTTGATGGGACGAGACTTGCTCAGTAAGTTAAACATGACCATAGCTTTTACTGAAAGAGGGATAGTGTGCTCGACGCCAGGGGTATGTCCAGTACGAGCACTCCTGATAATAAGCACGATTACAAAGGAAGTTGCAGTAAGAGGGATCCCCATTGACATGGACATGTTCATCTATGGAATACAGGTATTAACCCGAGTAGTGCCTGAAATAACACAAAAAGAGTGGCGAATACCATCAGACTTCCTATTCCGCCCAATCACACCAACAGATGTAGTGCCAGGCACAATTATATCTATGGACATTGAGGCAGTTCAAGTTTCCAACAGACGCATTGTGGTCATAGGCCTGGACACGCAGGGACACGAGTGGAGAAGTGTGCTATGCATAGAGCCGAACATAATGCTAAAAGATATAACTGATGAAGAATTGTTTACCGATTATGAGGGGGATGGAGAAATAATAATGGAAATAAGCATACCATGTGACATTATGATCCAATACAATGAAATACACAACCCACTCATGGCTAACATAAAGGCCCCACTGACAATATTTGGGGAAGACATGGCCAGGGTAGTACCTGAAATTTGGACTACAGGACCAAACGATGTGGGATTGTTGCATGAGGTGACTCCCATAAAGATAAAACTGAAACCAGGTGCCCTCCGACCCAGAGTGAAACAATACCCAATATCCAAAGAAGCAGAGGAAGGTATTAGAGAAACAGGGAATGCACTCCTAAGCCAAGGTATCTTAGTGCCATCAACTTCCCCATGCAACACAGCGATTTTTCCGATTAAAAAAGCGAAAGGAGGGGCGTGGAGAATGGTCCAAGATCTCCGCCCACTCAATGACGTCATCCAAAAAGAGTTCCCATTAGTGCCTAACCCGGCATCAATATTGTGCAGTATACCAAAAGAGGCAACTTGCTTCACTGTCATTGATTTGAAAAATGCCTTTTTCTCTGTGCCACTAGCACTGGAGTCGCAGTACCTTACAGCCTTTGCATTAGGAAACAGCAGATATGAACACCGCAGACTCCCACAGGGGTATTGCGAGAGCCCAAGCATTTTTAACAGAGTATTACGAGAAGACATCGGCAACATAGATGTAGGGAGCACCATTATACAGTACGTAGATGATTTACTCGTCTGCAGCAAAACAGAAGAAGAGTGTAGAGAAGACTCGATAACATTGCTTAACGTATTGGCTGCCAAGGGATACAAGGTGGACAAAGGAAAGTTACAATACTGCCTTGCTGACGTTGTATATCTCGGCTAGCAAATATCTAAAGATGGAAAAAGAATACTAGCAGACAGAGCAGCTGCATTCGACACATTATCATACCAAAAACAGTGAAGGACATGCAGAAATTTCTTGGCATATGTAACTATTGCCTAGCATGGATCCTCGATTATGCAGCATACACACGGCCAATGCTACAAGCACTGAAGGAAGCACAGAAGGACAGAGCCCCAATAAAATGGACACATGAGACAATTGCCCAATTTTCCCGATTAAAAGACCTTATTGCAGACGCTCCAGTCCTTGCAAACCCAGATTATGAAAG
Organism: Ambystoma mexicanum; assembly: GCF_040938575.1. Taxonomy (NCBI): domain Eukaryota; kingdom Metazoa; phylum Chordata; class Amphibia; order Caudata; family Ambystomatidae; genus Ambystoma; species Ambystoma mexicanum. The sequence goes on from NC_090922.1 coordinate 338,354,528, forward strand.
GGAATTTTTCCTGTTTTCACACAGCAATGAAACATTGATGACACCAGTATTGACACAAAAGACATCGCTAGGCCACAAACCATTAGCGTACTACAGTGGAATATTAGACCCAGTAATGCAGGGACATTTCGCCTGCGAACAGGCCCTCGCTGCAGCGGCCTTCGCCATTGAGAAAAGTGCCACGATCGTAATGGGATGTTCAGTGACGCTATATGCGGAACACTCATTATTTGCTATCTTGTAAAGATCAAAATCTACTCTCACAACACAGAGAGCATCTGCTTATGAAATAATAATATCCAGTCCAAATGTACACGTGGTCAGATGCAAGACAGTGAGCCCAGTCCCTCAGTTCATAGACGGGTCAGCATTCATAAACTCAGAGACAGGAGAGAAACATGTGAGGATGGCAGTAGTGCGCGTGGAAGAAGACACATACGAAGTGATTGTTCAAAAGCGCCTCCCCTCACACTACTCTGCACAAGCAGCCGAACTGACTGCACTAATCAGCGCGTTACACACAGCCAAAGATTGTGCAGAAACAATATATTCAGACTCAGTTTACGCCACCACCACAGTTCACTCAGGGCTATCACGTTGGCGAAGGAGAGGGTTCAGAAGAGCAGACGGGTCCCCCGTACAACATGCCACGTTGCTAAATGAACTAATAGAAGCTTTAGCAGAGCCATCGGTAGTAGCAGTGGTTAAATGCCAAGCCCATACCAATAAAACAGATGCTGTCTCATTGGGGAACGCGGCAGCCGACACAGCAGCAAAGGAGGCCTCATACTTCAATAAGACACCAACATCAGAGTACGTTGTAAAAACAGCCACAGCAGAACAACCAGCAGAAGCATACAGTAACACGCCCATAGCACAATTGATAGAACTCCAAAGAAGGGCCCCACCGGAAGAGCAGGAGTTGTGGGGCAAATGAGGGTGTAAACAATCAGCCACAGATCTCATTTGGAGACAGGAAACGACAGGCAAGGTAGTAATGCCTGTAGAATTATTAGAAGTAGCGTTCCAACAACTGCACTTCCCAGCTCACATTGCAAAACAACACATCACCTCAGACATTCAGGAGGATTGGTTTGTTCCCAATCTGCACGAATACTTGTCTAAATTTGTGATTGAATGTACTACGTGCCAAACTTACAATTCAGGAATGACATTACGAACTCTGCGTGGCACTTTGTCATGCCCTACAGGTCCATTCAGAGAACTACATATCGACTACGCTGATATGGGAGAAAGATGTAATGGAGCGAGATACTTGATTGTGGTGGTATGCCCTTTTTCATGGTGGGTGGAAGCGGGCCCCTGTCCCCATCCTTATGCAAAATGTGCTGCCAAGTTCCTTGTGCGAGAAGTATTCTCGCGGTGGGGAATCTGTCACGTGATCCATTCAGACAACGGCACGCACTTTGTGAATGATCTTTTTAAAGAAGTAACCTCCCTTCTGGGTGTGAAACATAAACTATGTTCGATTTATCATTTAATGGCCAATGGAGTTGTGGAGAGGATCAACGGGCTGCTCAAAAGCAATTTATCGAAATTATGCAGCACGTTGAAAAAAAATTGGATATATTGTCTGCCCCTAGCACTGTTCCAACTCAGAAATCAACCATGCAAGGATCACCATTTGAGCCCCCACAAAATCGTGATGGGGAGAAGAATGCACAAGCCGCTCTCTCCTGTTAGGAGGGCATCTGATGCATACAGGGCTGCCACAGTGCTAGGGGAAGAGTTTAAGGAATACCTAGCACAGCTAACGCGCGCAGTACGCAGCATAGCAAAACAAATTGCTCCGCCATTTACTGAAGATGTAGCAACAGACACCTCCATGCCAGCAGCAGATAGCCCGGAGGGGCCATTAATGCCAGGGGAACACATCTATGTTAGAAGTTTTGTAAGAAGGTGGAATTCACCAAGATTTCATGGTCCATACACAGTGGTGTACAGTACCCCAACTGCAGTTAAAGTGAAGGGACTGAAATACAGGGTGCACCTCTCGGACGTGAGAAGGGTGCGCAGTGTCGCACTCCCCCAAAATGAAACAGACTGTGTGGGTGGCACGCTAACACTGTCTGACATGATGAAAACTGCAACTAAGACAGGGAAAGTATAGTGAAAAAGCAAAATGTTTTTTTACATATTCTGTCTCTCTCTCTCTCTCTCTCTCTCTCTCTCTCTCTTTCTTTTTTTTTTCTCTTTTATTCTCATATGAATCGTGTTATTTCTCCTATTTTTCTTCATTGTTTTTATGATAAATGGAAAGAAATTGTTAAATGCCTAAACTAAGCAAAAGATGAAAAAGAATGAACAATTGCAAATATGTTTCTTTTCATGATGACTTAACCAATTTGTCTCGCCCACATAGGTTCAACATGAGCCAATGCGATGAAAGGGCTGAGCAGGCTGAAATGTTAGATAGAAATAGGGATGCCACTAGGGCCAGTAGATTGAGCAATGTAGAATGCGTTATAAAATATGCTGCCATACTATTTGCAATAATGATGTTTTATTTTATTTGGTATACCGTTGTTTTATTTGTGGCAAATGAAATGAACAAAGGGGAGAGCAGGGCTAACATGATAAAACCAGGGTCTAAACTAATATGGACTGGAGTAACAACCATTTGGAAGGACACTTATAACGTTGAATCGAAAAGTATAAATGCAACGCCACCCTATAACCAATTGCATGTGAACAAAACTGCTATTCCTTTGTTGAGTAATACTATGGCCAAGGGAATAGAGCCTGGATGGGATGTAAATGATGATTACTATTGGTTGACTAACTCCAGAAATACAATCATGCACACACACACGGCACCAGAAACCACTACTGAATACACACATGTCACCATGAACAACATTGATGATGCATGGTCCAGAATATTCCCGCTGCAATATCAACGAGTTAGTACCCAATTAAAAAACAAAAGAAGGAGGAGAAAAAGGAGGCGGGAAAAAACAGATATGATATTTATCACAACCTGGGGTTAGATGAAATAGAGGACCCCCGACACCCTGACCAATCAAATAAATGGTATTCAGACATGAGCGGCGCAGCAAAGCAAGCAAGTAATGAAAGTTGCTACGTGTGGTCACTTATTCCTCATGCAACTGGAACCCCAAAAATGTTAATTCCACAGAACGTACCCTTGTCTGAGGCCCAATGTTTGATTCATCTGATGCTGTGTAGAATAAAAAAGACATTTCACGCACACACAGTCACCATGGAAAAATTGGAAAACAAACAAACATGCACCAGCAGATGACAAGGAGTAATTTGCCTCCAAGAGCCATTTTTTATCATAAAAGGGACAAGGTATGCAGACAACAAGTGGCATGATGAAACGATTGAATGCAAAGCTGAGGGACTTCGAGGGCTGCCAGACGAAACATACGAGTGGGCAAAAGAAACGTGCATCCCCATCTGGTCACAGCATATCACAAAGCTGACATGGGTCACACCACTGGAGAGACCCATAAAGATTCAAAAGGAAATACTGCACAAACTTTGCTTCCATGGAGAAGGGAAGGTGAATATGGGAAATACAAACCAGTGCAATAAGACTTTAATAATACCAGATATGAAAAAAGGCACTGCCGCATTAATGGACATAAACTGGATCTGTGGCAAACAAGCTTACCTGCATCTCCCAGCATCCTGGAGGGGCACCTGTGCCCTAGCCACACTTCACTCAGCACTAATGGTGATACCAGAGAGCCACGTTCAGTTTACAGCAAGGCCTTCTGCTGACAGTTCGACAACAGGCCAATCGGCTGACATGTCGGCAGCATGGCGATCGGCTGAACCATCGACAGTGCCCGATGAAACGATCATGGAGCCCCCAGCATACAAACTATTGTCAGAGGGACCATTGAGAACCAAGTTGTCACGCAGCAAAAGATCCAATTATATTTCGTCCAAATCGTCAGAACTCCTTGCTGAAATCCTGCAGCAGTACAAGCTTTTCTCATCTGTAGAGACATTTTTTGCATAATTTCTAGCACCAGGTGTTCAAGCCAGTGCAAACGCGAAATGGCTGCAGATAACACGCTGGGAGCTCATCCAGCTGGCTAACGACACTGAAGAAGGATTCAACATCATAAAAATAGAGCTCCGTGCACTGCGCTTGATGACGATGCAAAACAGATATGTCTTAGATCTTATCACGGCGATGGACGGCGGTGTTTGCAAAAAAAAATGGGGGGGCGTGCTGCACGTGCGTACCAACTTCAGATGCTGATAACGGGACACTGTAACACGTGATAACAGCAGCGCATAATTTAGGAGAAAGAATGAGAACGGAAGGTGGAGCAGACAACAGCACGTGGTTCGACAATCTGTTCAGCTGGATACCATCATGGGTGAACATAGCAGTGAAGATACTCATTCCCATTATTGTCTTTCTTCTCCTAATATTTTGTGTGTGCCAACTGGGACTAACATGCTGTGAAAATAATATGCCTAATTCAGCAATGATGATGGTAACAGTGGGCCGACAGACAATGGTGGCTACCATGATAGATGCCCAAGTACAAACTGGAGAATACACCACACCGCAGTATAGAATGACTGCCATCTATAGGCAGTATGGGGACGTGGTCTATAATCTACATTACACTACCATTAAAGAACCAAAGGACTTGCTGTGGTATAACAAGGTTTGGATAGATTTGGATGGGGATGGTGGGATATACTTAATGGTCACCCCAGAAGAATATGCAAGAATGGGTAACAGCTTGAGAAGTGTGTGCAAAGCATGGATGCCCATAAAGGGTACACCTGCTTGGGATGAGGCTGTGGCTGAAGCTGAGCTCTACCGAAGGGAGAACGGAAAGAACGAGATAAGTAGTTTGTTACTTTAGATGTAACGAAAGGGGGGAATGTATGGGAGTGAGGGCCCCCCAGGGCCCCTCACGCCGTACACTACTCAGTACGGGACTTAGACCACGTGCCTCCAGTAGTGGGGTTGCCCCTTGCCCTTATGTAAAGTTAACCACGGTTGACCGCTACATAGATGGGACTACTGAGCAGGACACGGGGCATCCATCTTTTGTTCCCCCTTTCGACTCCATCTTGGGTAAACAGGCCTCACTGCGATAGTACAGCAAGGCTCAGCTCCCCTTCCACTGCAATAGCCAAGGACAGAGACACACACACACAAGGCGCGCAGGCAGCTGGCTGGCCCCCACCCTTGCACTCCCCCTGCGAAGGAAAGCTTTGCGCTCCCATTCTCATGCTGAAGCTGGAGAAAGTTGCAACAAATAATATGATACAATTTTCTTCCTCTGAGATCACTGTTAGCATGAGAACCAGCATGTGAACCAGGATGAGCTAAGCACTTTCTGCTCGTTCGTCCCCATAAACGTGCAAGCCACCCACCCCCATTTAGAGCAATTTATTGCCATCCTGACCCTGCGCTCCTTGTAAGGTATTTCTTTCAAGTGCCAGACCCTCGCCGGCGCTGCGAAACCCACCCAACACACCCGCTACTAACCTTAAGCACTTTGCCACAATACATGTATTTACTTACACTAATAGGTCTAAAGCTTAGGAGATATGTGAAACACAGCTTGACTCTTTTTTACATGAAGGTCAAGGCCTCCAATTAAAGCCACGAATGACCCAATTGTACTGACAATAAATACTATGTGTAATTTGTGTAGAAATATGAAAAGTAGCATAAAATGTTTAGATAATTTGTTATTTAGTGTTTTACGAATGCAACATATTAGCTTAGGTAGTGACCACAGTGAACCGACCCTGACCTGCGTGGAGCACGAGATATTTGATGTCCATCATCTCGTCAGCCTCTCAGCCAATCAGAAGGAAGAGATGCCACCCACACCTACAGCACCACACCGCCTGGCCAATCGGGTCCATTTAGTATTTTTTGTTAGAGTTACTTTAATTGATATATATATGAGTGATGATGTAAATGTTAGGTAGGGTTGTTTGGGTTATTTCCTAGCTGGAGAAATAAACCATCCTTTGAACTCTTGCAGCCGGGTCTCAGTGCCTCATTCCCCGACAGGGGTTGTGTTGGCTATTTATTTTCTCTTACACGTAGTAAGCCGGGGAGAGGCACCTACAACATTCACACACCCAGATAGGCCAAGGGGTACCATCAGTCTTTTTGAGGGTCCTAAACCTCTTAAGGTATAGGGAAGGAGTTTTCCCAAATCAGGATATTAATGCCATTTTCACTGATTCATAATCCTTTCTCTCACTTGTACCCAATTCCATCACAACATCACCATCATTCATGGGGAGCCTAGACATAAGCCATGGAATTAAATCATTCCTACTTATTCCTTGAAGACCATAGCTATATTCAAACATACCCAGACAGTCCAACACATCAAGTTTAGGTTCATACATACTCACGACTTCTTTAGGCAGGTGAGGCCTCTTGGGGCTAGCAGACCTAGAAGACCCTGAAAGAGAAGCAGATTCAAGGGAAATTTTTCTCATATCCATTTCATGATGCATTTCTCTTCCTTAGTTTCACCTCTGTATGTTTGGTTTCAGCTTGGACATTTAGGGCCTCATTACACGGAAGGTGGTAAGGGTTAACGGTCACCGTTGATGCTACCGGTGACCGTTAACCCTTACCGCCTTACTACGAGGTCCCTTTGCGGCACCCGACCTTAACAGCTGGTGTAGACCAGCCATTAAAGTAGGGACCTGCAAAGGGACCTTGGTGTTAATTACGCTAATTACCGCCTTCCCCATTCCCATTATGCCCTATGGGGCAAAAATGGGAATGGGGAAGGGCCATGGCGGCATGGGGAATTACCACCCCGCCAACCTCGGAATGGGGTGGTAATTCCCCATTCCGCCATGGCAGAATCGGTAAATTACCGGCATGAACCATGGTGCTAATAGCACCATGGTTTAGCACCTACCGTGTAATGAGGCCCTCCGTTTCTGGAATTCCAACTCTAATCTTAGTCTCTCAAGTGAAATATATTCTGGTCTTAGATGTGGACCTTGTGGGGTCCCATTGGGAAGTGACTGAGGTACAGGGGCAGGTTGTTGCAGAGGGGGTCTCTCTTCTTGAGACTCTTGCCTCCTCTTGCAGATTGGAGTTTGACTCTAAACTAGCATCCTCATATCTTCCACATCACCTGGGTGAGTAGGGGTTACAAGCCTACTACCCAAACTTTGGTGATTTAACAACCTTGTGATCAATTCACATGTTTTTCCTTTCAGAGTCAGGCCCCTGGTTTTACACATGTCTTTCAGTTTATCTACTGTCTGGACAATCAGGGCTGTCTCATTAAAGTTATTCATATTTGGCACGTTGCAATTGCTTAACATTTTGGTGGAACGTAGCCTTGTGGCTGGTTTAGTTGGGCACAAGTACAGCAAATAGTAAATGTAACCACTCTATGCCAATCCCACCGCCTGTCACCAGTGGTAAGCAAGAATTGATATAGTAACACTGTGTGAGACTACACAGCACTTGTCTACTTGGTATTAGGTAACCAACATTTTGGTATAGGGCTGTAGTACACAAGTTGGTAGTGTGACAGAGCAGCCAGGCCTATCTCAAGAGGGGTAAATGTGAGCTGTAGAGTTGTAGCAATGAAATTCGCAAATACAAGTAGCCAAGTAATAATTATACTCAAGGTTTCAGTTATAAATAGTTATTTATTTATTTAACATACATTTTTAAATAAGCGTTCTTTAAAAAGGGCAATATATGTAAAAATCAAATATACTTTAAAAATACTTTTCCAGAATCAGCATAAGTTTAGTAGACACTCTTTAGAGATGCTTTTTACACACTTCCTACACCTGGAGGTGACCTCATTCACAAGGACAGTAATGGCATTTATATATCACTAGTACACTTTGCACATTCCGAGGTAGCAGAAAGGAAAAGTTAAAGGAAGGAAAAATGTTAAACAGGTTCTCAGGGCATGTGAGTATACTAAAATCTTACAATGAAGTCGAGACAAAACTTTTCCCAGAAATAACAGTCTAAAAACAAGTTATCAACTCTGAGGGACAGAAAATATCAAAGTCAATGGACTAGAAGGGTCTGCAAAGAGCCAGGCCAGCCAAAGTCAATTGGATCACAGTCTATGGAGCTGAGGCACTTCGTAGGTAATAAACGTCTTATACAAAGTTAAAGTTTTGAAGAAATCACTTGTAGGGTCACAAGCTGTTACACTTGTGGAAAGCAGAGTTGAAATCAACTCTAACAAAAGTAGCCACTGCATGTCTCAACTGAGAAGAGCAAAGCTAAAGACACTGAAGTATGTACCCCAAGTCTGAACAGTACCTCTGGTTTGAAGAAGAGTGGTCCAGCTGAATTCTGTCCTGTTGCAGCGATGCAGATCCTGGGTTCCTGAGCCTCAGTCATGGGGACAAGAGGGAGGTCGACTGGAGGACTCCTGCGGCAACAATTTGGAGGTCATCGGAAGCAACAGGATCTTTTCAGATCAGCAACACTTCTCGTTTTCAGCGCGCAGTAAGCAGCACCACTACGGATCTTGGATACCAGTTGGGCTTCCTTCACTCCTTGGGTCCTGCACTCTGGTGAGGAGACTCGAGCTCTGGTCGTCCTGCTTCTGGAGGGTCCTTAGGAGACTCCTGGAGCTTCTGGCTGGATTGTAGATGTTGCACTCGACTATGGATTTCTCGACCCCTGGAAGCAGCAAAGAAGTACAGCCAGTCGGGGAAGCTGGTCCAGTGGAGTTAATTTCAGGGTTAGTTGGTCCCACCAACCCAAGGGATGAAGTTATCCCTTCCGGAGCTTCTCTTGTCAATTAGAAAAGGGAGTTTCAGAACAGCAGCAGGGCTTCACCAGGCAATTCAAAGGTCCAGGAGGATGCAGCATGCTTCGTTCACTTTTTCTTGGTCGGGTGTTCTTACCAGTGTTCGACTCTTCTTCTAGTCCCAAAATCCTCACCTTTTAAGCAGGTTTCTCACATTGTCCAGAAAGGACATCCAGTCAGCCAATCAGGACTGGTTGCATCCAGGCACTCCTAGAGACAAAGGACAGGGGCATTTCAGGAACCTCCCTCATGTCTTGCCCTTCCAGACACACTGGACCCAGAGGTGGGTTTCAGGACTATGCCCGCTAAAGGAAAAATTAACAAAGGGCTCAGACCTAGCTTGGCACACAGAGTAAAAGCCAAGAAAGACCTCACAAACAGAAAATGGTGAAAAAAGAAGACCGGGGCCATTTTGACAACATGGTCACCCGTGGGTGCTATACTGCAGATGAGGATTCAGTCTGCGGTAGAAAAGCACAATGGTAGGAAAACTAAACCACTGCCACCAGCCATTTAAAGTAGTCAGGGTAACATAAAAAATGTTACATGAGTAGGTAGGATAAGGGGCTACTTAGTAAACACCCAGCACTCCACATAAGATGGTATGTGCTGGACCTAGAAAGAGAAAAGGTAAGTAAAGTCAATTTCACTTTACTATTCTTGGGAACAGTAGTTTAAACAAGAAAAGGTATTTAAACCTTATGAGAAATCTAAAGGATTTCACTGCGACACTGAACTGAAGGTAGAAACCTATTGAGTTTGTCAGACTCCAAAAACAGTGGAAACACATAATCCAAATCAGGTCAAAACACACAAGAGAGTGAAAAAAGGTCTCACTCACTCCAGGGTTACAATTAAAAAGTCCTAAAGTCCAGCAAAAGAGCTGGGGTCTTTAAGTTTGAAGGGAAATAGCACAGAAATGACAATTCTCCCTAACAAACCCGCCCCCAGTGTCAATCAAGGCAGTCCTCTCCCCCTCTCCTTCATCTGAACCCAGAAACCTTGGTGTCATCTTTGACTCCTCTCTCCCCTTCATCGCTCACATTCAGGACCTTGCCAAGAAGTCCCACTTTCAACTTCACCTCTTGAAAGGAATTCTTACTTTTCTCACTTTCCCCTAGAAGCTCAATGTCTCTAGAGCTCTGGTTCTTTCTAGTCTAGACTGCGGCAATAGCCTTTTCCTTAACCTACTCTCTTCCACTCTACTACCCCTCCATCCAATCCAGAATAGTGCTGCAAGACTTATCCTTGGCCTCAAGTGCAGGGACTGCATCTCTTCAGCACTAAAAACTCTCCACTGGCTCCCGGTTACTACAAGGATCAAATTCAAATCCCTCTGCATCATCCACAAAGCTGTCTGGGGCCGGGGACCACACTATTTGCAACTTTCTCTCACTAAATACTCTCCCTCCAGATCTTTACGTTCCCGCTGCACCAACTCTCTGCATGTTAAAAGATTTGCTAAACAGTGAGCTGGTGGCCGATCTCTTTCCTCAGAAGGCTCTTTCCTATGCAACAGCCTCCCCCTCCCCCTTCGTCTTGAATGGGACCTCCTCAAGTTCCGAATCTCCTCAAGACTTTCCTTTTTACTTCCTTCCTCCTTCCCTTGCTCCCTCCTCTGCTAAACCTCAAAGCTGTTGAGATTGATGACCAGGGCCCTTCTGTGTCCTCCTGTGTCTTGACTTCCCATACCCAATTGCCTAGTCTCTGCACCTCCCAGCACCTTTCCCTGGCACTCACTGGCCTGTGCCACCCCAGGCTTGCACTTACCTATTTATTGGTGGTATACCATTCCACCTAGGCACTTAAAGCTGCCACTCCCTAACACTTCGCATTTGATACAACTAGCCCGTATTCCCTACCCCCTACCCCTTCTCTCTCTCTGCACTTGCACGTTCTGAATGTTCACAAGGCCAAGTAGGTCCATCTCTCTTTTACAGTGCTATATTTAATTTTCTCCCATGTTCCCTCCCTGTTACCCCGTGGCCGCTTTGAAACACAATTTACTTGTTGTATAAGTGCCTTACAAATGCACACTTGCTGGGGAGAACTCCCAGGTATGCCAGAGGCATACTGGAATTTCACGGACTTGGAGGGCCCAACACCCTCCCCCAGGATACATGGGGGACTAAGCCAACGGCAAGTTTAAACTGCGGTTTATTACAGACAAACCAACAGGGATCAGCACAGGAACAGAGAATTATCCATGCACATCACGCTCTTCCTTGGCTCGCACGCTGGTTTTACCCTCAAATGGCATCAGCATTTAGTCACAACCTGGGCCCTCCGGGTTAGGCGATTGGGTACTGAATATTCTATAACCTATACAGGACTCTATAGATTTTATTCTACTGGCCCTCGCATGTGAGGTGGCTGGCCTGTTCCTTCCCCAAAATCCAATTTACTACATTGTTGCAGAGTAGTGGACCTACCATTGGCTCTTGCCCATTGCAACCCACCCCTAGGGTACTAAACTGAGATTGACTAGAGCTGACATCTGGAGGTCTGGGATCCGAAATGATTCTCAGATCACTGTGAACTTTCTCAAGTCTGTGTGTAAATGACAATGGGCCTCATTACACGGACGGCGGTAAGGGTTAACGGTCACCGTTAATGGCAACGGTGACCGTTAACCCTTACCGCCGTACTACGAGGTCCCTTTGCGGGTTGGAGGAACTAACGCCTGCTTCTTGCAGGCGTTAAGTACCAACCCGCTAAGGGACCTCGGAGCTAATTACGGCACCGCAAAATTGCGGTGCCGTAATTAGCGCCTTCCCCATTCCCATAGAGCCCTATGGGGCTGAAATGGGAATGGGGAAGGGCAATGGCGGAAAGGGGATTTACCGCCCCTCCAACCTTGGAATGGGGCGGTAAATCCCCTTTCCGCCAAGGCGGTGCCGGTAATTTACCGGCATGGTCCAGGGTGCTAATAGCACCCTGGATTACCGCCTTCCGTGTAATGAGGCCCAATATGTGTCTGTGTTGTAACTTTTGAGCACCACCTTTGCCTTATGATATTGTTCTCCTGCTCAGCGCAATACTTGTTGCATACTGTTGCATTCTTGTTGCAGTCCTTGTCTGGTTGAGTGGGATTGGTTCTCCTTTCTCACCACTGATCACTGTCCATTGTCTGCTTCAGCTGTATCACATGTTTGGAGACCACGAAAGTTGAGCTCTGCAGCTTTGAATTATGAGGATTCATTTGTATTTTTCCGCAGCTGGTCCCTTTGTCATCAGTGGATTGGAATGTCATCTGTATCTCTTGACCTTGACTGCGGGTCCTGTCTCACATATCTTGCTCTCTGTCCAGCCTGAATCAGCTCAGCTCATCTCTTGCTCAGAGGCCTGGGGCCTGCTGTCATTTTCCTAAACCTTGTGAGGCGGTTTCTACATTGCCCACGCTAGATTACATTCCCATAGGTTAGTCGCACTTGGCTCTGTCAGGACCCATATGTGCTCTTGCAGTTCCATAGGGCTATTTGCATTTAAGCATCTGCAAGCTTTGCTCAGGATTGATTGCGCCTAGCGATTTCTGTGTTGCTGCACTTGGCTAACGGCAAAAAGAATAAAATAAATGACAGTATGTATATGTATCTGTCCTCTAACTATAGAACTGTATGCTCATATTCTTCATGTATTCAAGTGTGTGTTTGTGTCCGGAAGTGCGGATGGCACGTGTGCTTCATGTCTAATGCTGCAATGTTGTGGTGTCTCTAATGATGTCAGCAACATGGCTCCTCAGTGCTTTAGTCCAGGATGTACATACAGGTGTCTCTGGCCATGGCATGCAGCTCTTATTCCACACATGGATACATCTGCACTGCTCCTGGTCTGTATGGCTGGCTAAGGGGATACCTCTCAACCTATTTATCAATCATGAGTTCGTTAGGAATTTGTCCAAATTAGAATGGACGATTGCAGTGTTTCCTGGCTTTTTGTCTTGTCATGAATTTAGTGGAGGGGTGGCAGGACCCCAATCCCTCTTCAGTCCCCCTCTGGTCGATCTGTCAATTACATCCTTGTACAACAGTCCTTTTGCTCTTGGCTACCATATCTTCGCTATTCCTCTGTGGTGCCCATAGTAGTTTCTATGATCATCGAATGACCAGTTCATGTAACAGCACACTCCTTCAGGGTTACACCACACCCACTTTCCTTCATAGTACTGTGCATCAAATGGGTTGTCCAGCTTCATAGCTCCTAGTGGGAACAGTTTGCATTGTGCAATTCTCTCCCTGATCTTGTTCCTCTCTGCCATTATCTCGTACTTTGCGCCTCCTATATTTACATCCATCAGGACCTGCATCCCGATAGCCTCCTCTGCCATTTTATTGCACCTTGCCATGCAGATTTTTATCCCACACATTAAAATTGTTGCAAGTATTGATGTACCCATTATCACCTTTAGTCCGTCTGACAGCCATGACGACATCCATGACCAAATGTATGCTATCCAGCTCTGGTCCTTTCCAGTCCCCTTTGCGTCTTCTTCCATTTTGGCATGCATCTACGATAGCTGGAGTACTGCTTCTGACAGGCTACCATTGTATTCATCGTTGGAAGTTATAAACGTGCAATAGGAACTCCCAATTTTTGCGCAAACTCCTCCTTCCATAGCTGTGAGCAGATCCAGAATGTATCTATTCTGGAGTACCACCAACCTTACTGCTCAAAGCTCTTCTTTTATTGTATTGAATCCATTCACTGTGGAGTTAATTGTCATCATCAACTCCCAATGGGTAATTTGTAACCATTTCACATTTGTGAACATCTATACGGATGGTATTAATGATGCAATGAACATCTGCGTCCTGCTGAACAATCTGTGTTCTGCTGGCACTTCATCTAGTGCTGTTTCTGATGCTTCTCAGAAGTAATGTCCACCTCTCTTTACTCTGCTCAATATAGCTGACTTCTTTGCCTTGGCTGTTGGTACCTCTTTGATCAAACTCTTCTTCCTTTTATTATTATCGATCTTAGGGAACTCATCAAGATTCACATCTTTCTTTGGCATGACCAATGAAGGCATGTTGATGTGTACCAACAAGCATACTCCTCCCCAGTCAGGAGGCAACTTCTCGTATGCCTTTGATCCACACGCCCAGTAATGGTTCATCAGTACTGCTGTTCCTGCCTTCATAGCTGTGTGTTTTTCAATGCTCCTGCATCCAACATTCTCGCCAACTTCAACTTCACAGTTGTTCTGATAGCACAGTGCTGGTATCTTCAGGAGTATTATTGGCATTGGTCCAGCTTCATTTTCCACCCATGTCAGCAGCCTTGCACTTGCCTCCAATTCTTTCAGGCACTTGTCATTTTCTTCCTGTACCTTGTTTACTAGGGATTGCACTAGTGTCAGTGCTTTGCTTCCCATCGCTCCATCCTTCCATCCATCTTCAATGTCTACTTGGCCATACACACGTATCTGTGGTCTCTCCCAGCAGCCAGGTTCACCTGCTGTCTCCTTCACTCTCGTCCAGGGACATGGCAATTCCTTCAGGGTGATAGTCTTTGTTTCTACATTGTCAGGCCCTCAGTGATGTACTGTATAGCTTCATCTAGCTGCCAATAATTGTTCATCATGTCCAATGTTTTTATGTAATTATCTTCATACGGGAACGTTGCTCTGGACATCCATTGTAATGTCGCTGTCTTCCCTTGAAACCTTCCTCTATTTGTCACCATCAAGAGATACATTAAGCAGTGTGCTCTTACTGCTGGTATTTCAGCTGCTATGAACATTCTGGAGGCACTCATGGCATAGGGGATTAATGAGCAGACATAACATCTTTCCCAAGTGGTTTCCTTACCTACTTTGGTCATGTGCTTGCACCACATGTTGTTAGACACTCAAACAGTGTCAGTGAGATACATGTCTACCCCTTTCATGTCTGTGTCAACATTGCACCCACCTCTCCTTGCCGATACTGCAGTGCTCTCTTTTCCACCTGACATGGTCATTCCATCTGCTTGGGTTGGGGGAATGTTAGTGGAGGGTACAGCGGTAGCGCTAGCTACGCTTGTGATTTCCCAAAATACAAAATCAATGACACTGCTAGGAATAAGTAAGACCAGCAGAACCATTACATTTTTTAATATGTCATTCATTTTCACTTACGCTGCTTGATCCTTGCAGCTTGATGAGATAGTTGCGTTATTTGGTTAGTATTGTAATTTACTCTTTATGCACTGTGTACTAAGTGATCGCTTATAGCAAAGGCAAACACTTCTTCCCACACTTTTCTTACAGATGGGTCCCTCAGTCTGGCGAGGATAGGGGGATTGCTCTGCTGAAGCTGTGGGTATGTTTGGGCCAAGTATTCTATAAAGGCAAGATAGTATACTCCAGGTGATCGAGCTCGGAATCTACTGGGTTTTATCACAGTGTGGACAAATTGATTTGAGAAAGTATCTGGGTGGTGGGCAGAGAGCAAAATGAACAATCATCAATCAGTGCATCGGCTTGCTCGTTGATTGTGTGCAGAGAAGTAAAATAACAAACAGACAGTGTTTCCTCACTCTAAGTCAATGAGCAGTCTTGTCCCTAACTATGTTGCCCACGAGCGTGTGTCCATTGGATGTCCTCCACTAGATAGTGTAAGTTCTGAACGTGCTTCTAGCTCTCCTAAGTACTGAATGTAGGCCCTGTTTAACACAGTGGTCTTGTTGCCAGGTGAAGCCGCTGCTATGTAGGGCTTGATGTCCACCAAGTGGTTCCAGACCTGCTTCCCATCTAGTTTGACAGCACAGTCTGCCACTTTCTCAACCACTTGTGTTCGCGAGAACCGAGGCGCATTCCAGCACCTGACAAAGTTCCTCAGGAGGACCATGTCCCCAACTTTCACTGGATTTTTAAATCTTGAGTCTTTTGGTGTCTTGTCACAGTTGCTCTCTTCGCTGTCTTCTGGGCCTCCCCAGTGTCGTCGTATCTGGCGAGAGATAAAAGAGGCACTAGCAATCAAGGAAGTAATGTACTCATGCATTTCTTGTCCTAATACATCTGCACTATTCTCACAGTCTTTCAGTGCTCTTGTGGGAGGAGCCGGTGGGAGATGTATGCGCCGTCCCATCACCACCTCAGGGGGCGTTAAATGGTGGTCGGACCCAGGCTTATTGTGAAATGCAAACAAGGCAAGATGCAAGCAGTAAAGCCAATTCTTTTTCGTGCTCCACTGTGTTTTAGCTATGGAATCCTTCAGGAGGCCATTCAAGCGTTCACACATTCCATTCACTTGCGGGTGGCACGTACAGGCAAAATTGTGTTGAATGCCCAGCAGCGTAGTTATGTGCTGGAACATCTCATTGGCGAAGTGAGGGCCATTGTCAGACCACAGGACCTCACACACACCCCATCTTGGGAACACCTCTATGACCAGGAATTTAGCCGCTCTAAGGGTGTCAGAATGTGAACAGGGACTGGCCTCTATCCACCTGCAAAATGGGCACACAATCTCTATCATGTAGCAGTACCCCTGGCACACTTGGATCTTGTCAACATAGTCAACATGTACATGCTGGAATGGGCCTACTGGTCTCGGTATGGCTCCTCTCACAACTCTCAGAGTATTCCCTGCTGTAAACTGCTGGCAAGCCAAATAATTACTCATAAATTCATCCACATGTTGCGCCAAATTAGGACAAAACCACGTTTCTCCAATGAAGACAGCAATTACCTCTTTCCCTGTGTGTGTTGGATAATACAATTGTGTCAGTGCAGTTTTCAGTAATGTTAGTGGCATAACCACTTTCCTTGTGTTATTCTGCCGCCGTAGGGCATCTGTCGGAGACATAATCCATCCTCTTTTTGGCCACAACTCCTTTTCTTCCCTGGGTGCGGCTCCCTGCAGCTCCATAGTTTGGGCTTCTGGCAGTACATTGTACCGCTCCTTTAGTTCAATATTTCTGGTGCACTCTCAAGCTTTTCAAGCTCCTTCTAGTTCCTATAGCTCCCCAAAATAGGCTGTGCACTTTGTCTCAAAATCTGATGCCTCATTTCCTGTGGAGATGGAATCGTCCCCTTTAATGTGTGCTTGGCACTTCACGATGGCTATCCGTGCTGGGTAAGTAGTCACTTCGATCAATCTGGCCAATAGAAGTGCATGCTGTACTGGAGTCCCGTCTGCCCTCCTGAATCCTCTCTTGAGCCACTATGACAGTTCTGAGGGTACGGTGGACGTCATATAGGCGGAGTCAGAGTACACTGTCATCTCCTTCTCTCTGCTCTGTTCCAGTGTTAGTATTAGGGTCACTAGTTCTGCTACTTGTGTTGAGTAATGGGATGGTAGTCGGGCACTGGCTACTACCTCACTTGTCCCATCTTCCTTCAGTCTTACTACTGCAGTTCCTGTATGCCTGAACCCATCTGTCTGGTCAATTGTTGATGACCCATGAATGTAGAACTCATCTCCCTCCTCAAGTGCATTCTCCTCTACCTTGCGAGTATCACTGAACCTCTCTAAGTCGGCATTGTATGCATAGTCTCCTACCTGTAGGACATCTGGTAGGAATATTGCTGGGTTGACAAGTCTGCACCTTACTATCTTTAGTGCTGCATTCACTAGTATCACCTTGTATCCTGATGCTCTTTGTGTTGTCAGTGTGCTCTTTGCATTCTGCAGTATCACAAAGTGGACGTGCTCCATGTAAAGAGTGAGGGTGCACCCCATGGTTATTGCTGCTGACATCTCCACTGCAAATGCGGCCGCTGCCAAAGCTTGTTCGCACTGATAGTGTGCTGTCATTACTGGGTTGAGCTTCCTACTGTAGTAGGCTTTGTGTCCCATGCTCATCTTTGTGTCAGTACTGAATTCATCACTACACCGTCAGTGTTTTAGAACAAGAAAAAAACATTTTTGCAGTCTGGGATCCCTAGCAGTGGTGCTGTGCCTATTTCCTCTTCCAGCATGTTAAATGCCTCAGTCATTTCTGTGGTCCATGTTAGTGTTTTGTTCCTTTTCTGTGCCTCCTTCACAGTACCCAGTAGGGGCCTTGTGTATGTGCTGTAGTCAAAGGTCCAGGCTCTGCATTAGTTGCATGACCCTAAGAAATGTTGCATCTCCCTCACTGTCGTGGTCTTAGGTGTTTTGCCTATTGTCTCTGCTCTCTCTGGGGTGATCTCTCAGCCATTTTGGCATATTGGCTGTCCAATTAATAGCACCTCTTTCTGACAGTAACATAACTTGACCTTGTACACCTTGTATCCCATGTCAGCTAACACAGTCAACATGTGCAGTATGTTTACAGGTGTCTGTCGAGAGTAGAGTAAAGGCATTGATAGATTGTGATATCCTATCGACAGTGAAATGTTGTCTGTGAAATGATCCACTTCCCGAGCCCCAGAGAATGCTTGAGTGTTCATGCCATTGCCTGACAATGTAAATGCTCCTTCCCTAATGCAGGACCTAGTTTCCCTGTGTCAACAAGAAAGGAAAATGTGTTTTCACCTATCGCCACCCCTATGCGAGGTTCCACCGCAGGGTTGGGTCTGATCGACAGGATGGGACACATCAAGTTCATCTGTGGGCTCTCCTATTGAGGGTATAAGGACATCCCATTCCCTGTAAAGAGGTTTTCTCCTGCCATAGTCTACAATGGTTAACTATCGTGAGTTGCATATCTAGCCATCCCCTTGGTTTCATCCCTACCAACTTCGTTAGGCTTTTCAGGATTAGCTCTGGTATCCCCTGTGCTAGTATGTGATCAAATATTGTTCCTGTTTTGTCCCACAGCTCCCGGGTTTCAAGGCGCCAAAGCTCTTGAATCTCCTGAATCTACTGCACAGGGTCTTCGTCTTCCCTCATTTTCCAGGACGTAATGTCCCCAATGTCTGATGTGTCTGGGTATTAAGTCCTTAATGCTTGCCATTGTCATGATTCCTGCCCCTCATGTCCCCAGCCCTCCAAGATGTCAGGCTGGAGCCAGGCCACGATCACCTACATGGCCCTCAAGGGCCTCTCCAACCCTCCAAAGACCCACTTGGAGTCAGACTTGGCGCTTGTGGCACCAGACTCACTCACTCCCATAGGATAACATTGGGGATTGGACTTGTAGTGCATTGATGGGGACAAGATGGATGCCCCCACATATTTCGGTTCCCAGAACTGCATGTGCGGTCTAGTCTTTTGGGTGTGGTTCAACCCAGAGACGCCTGGGATATCCAGTGACTATTTAAGCCACACCCAGGCTGAGAAGCATGCTTTGCGTTTTCTGGACCTGCAGCGTGACACTCACCGTGTTCGGATCGGTCTCCAGCAGGCCTGCATCTTTCTTCTGCGCTCAGCTCCTGCAAGAACAAGAGCACCGTTAGGAACAGCCTTACCTTGCGGCGCTTCTGCCCATCATTCATCGCTCCTTCTGTTCTGCGGGCATCTTCGGCGGTCTCATTCCATCCCGGCACGCCGCTTCCTACGGAAAAGGGAAAAAAACAGAAAAAAGGCATTAGTAAGCATTCTGCAAATCTTTGCTTATTTTTAAATACTGTACGAGCTTCAAACGCTTACCTCAATCCCAGCCGCTCTGGGGGGAACTCTGTCTCCGGAACTTCTCATCCATCCGCAAGAGGGAAAAGACACTCCAGGTTAGCATGGAAACATCTAGAGGCGCAGCATACAGCGCTTTCCCATCGCATTTGTTCTTCATAGCCGGCATCCATGCTGAAAACGTCGCAGCACCTAAAAGACACAGAAAAAGAACTCACTTCAATTCAAGTACAAAAGGGGTGCATCGCGCATCGCGCTCTCACTCACCTTCAGCGCTACTCATCTCAGCAGCACGCCGCCATCCCCGGACACCGGCCATCATCTAAGGAAGGAAAGGAACGAAGTTAGAGAACTGTTCAAAAGACTCATTGTACTTACCTGTCGGACTCTTGCCAGTGAAGTAACTAGGCAGCAACAAGCCTGCATCAATCAACGCGCCCCTGTGCTGAAAGCAGGATGGAGAGCACACTATCCAAGAAAACAAGGTGAGCTGTGGATCAAAGGGAAGGGTTGAACCCCGGGGAAGAAGGGATTCAAGCACACACAGACAATAGGGAGTTAAACTCTACCAATCCTGTGTTTCAGGCCCAGTCTTCAGTTGAATAGCCTCCAGGGAAGGGTTCGAGGTCATAAGAGGTCAGAACAGGCTGAGTGACGTCCCCGTGGATACCAGATGAGCGTTACAGAAACGCAAAGCCTCACATCAAAATCCACCTGGGCGTCATGGAAACGTCAGAAACCGACCAGTTAGCCCACATGTTGGGGTAGCTACGTTCCGAACAACATGCAGCCAGGTAGAAGACCAACACCCTGAGGAGAGAGCTGATAGTAGCCAAAGAACGCACTGATGATTTAAGCTGGCAACTTCTCCAGTCACAAGCAGGGCATGCACCATTGCCGGGAAGCGTGCCCTCGATGCCAGCGCCATCAGCCAATCTCGTTCAGATAACCCTTCCTGGGGCAGTTCCCTTGGCCCCGCCCGAACGATTTACGGGGGATCCCAAGAGGTTTTCAACATTCATGAACCAGTGCCGCCTGCACTTCCTTTGTAGGCCAGGGGCCTTTTCCAATGACCAATCACGGGTCGCTTTTGTGCTATCCTACCTGAGTGGTAGTGCCGCGGACTGGTCTGTACCCTTTGTGGCCTAAGACGATCCTTTGCTGCATGACTTCAGGGGCTTTCAGCAGGAGATGGAAAAGCTGTTCGCCCTTCGTACTCATGGGCAGGCATTAGACAACGAGCTTCTGTCCCTACGCCAAGGGAATCAAGACCTATTAACATACATAGCCACGTTCAATAGACTTGTATTTGAAGCAGAATGGCCAGTGTAGAAAAGAACCACGTTATTTCATCAGGGGTTTCGGGGGAGCTCAAGGATGTTCTCGCACAAGTAGTGAACCCCCCGTGAAAGACTGCTCAGAATTCATTGACCTTGTTGTTCAACTGGATCATAGGTTGCAGGACCAAAGAGCAGATCGAACCAGACCGGACCCTCGCCCTATGTATGTGCGTTCAAAGGACAATACTGCCCGAACAACGGAAGGTTCAGGAGAACCAATGCAAATCAGGGGGGTCAGATCCCCCTTGACTAAAGTGGAAAGGGATAAAAGGAGACAGCAGCAGTTATGTCTGTACTGTGGAAGGTCAGGTCATTTCCTTAAAGAGTGCCCTGTGAAGCCACCGAGGAGGACGTTAGGGGCCACGGACAAGGAAGATACCATCAAGGAATCGGAAAACTCCCCAGCCCGGCAAGTGTAGGGGTCCACTTGTCGATCGAAGAAAGTGGACTACAGACCGCCCATTTTTCACTATCTGTGGTCTTGATCAATCACCAACAGCCATATCGGATGCACGCAGTAAGAGCGTACATAGACAGTGGAGTCGTTGGGAATCACATCGACCAGGATCTTGCGGCAAAGATGGGGCTTCCCTTACGCCCTAAATCAACCACTGACACTGTTACCACTGTCGACAGCACGGAAATAGCTTCTGGTCCAGTATACCAATGCACTGCAGCTTTAACCCTTCTGTGCCAGGATGGACACCAAGAATCTATTGTTTTCGACCATATTAAGGTACCACAGTTCTGGTTGATTTTGGGAATGCCATGGTTGGTAGCTCTCAATCCTCTAATCAATTGGCAAGCAAAAGAATTGGCCTTTCCCGAGACTTGCGCCAACACATGTTATCACCAAGAGAAACAACCAATAGACACCAGAACCTCCACGCTTGCGACTGTGGCAATTGGCACCCAACCAAGTGAATACCAGGACTTTCAAGATGTCTTTCAGAAAGAGCAGGCTAATACCCTGCCACCGCATAGACCATACGATTGCCAAATCGACCTGATACATGGCGCAAAAATCCCTTGTGGGTGAATTTAAGCACTCACGGATCCAGAAAACCAGCACCTGAAGGCCTATCTTGACCAATACCTGGCCAACGGGTTCATCCGTCTCTCGAAGTCTCCAGCAGCCAGTCCTCTATTCTTCGTACCAAAAAAGGAGGGGGACTTGAAAACGTGCATCGACTATCGCGCATTGAACCAGATTACCGTAAAAAATCGCTACCCCCTGACACTGAGCGCTGAATTGCTTGATCAAGTCAAAGATGCCCAAATCTACACAAAACTAGACCTGAGGGGGCATATCAGCGTGTTTGCGTAAAACAGGGGGACGAATGGAAAACCGCTTTTCGCACAAAATACGGCTTGTACGAATATCAAGTAATGCCCTTTGGCCTTGGCAATGCGCCTGCTGCATTTCAATACTTCATGAACGATGTCCTACGGGAATTGGTTGATATCTGTGCTTTAGTGTACATCAACGATATCCTAGTATATTCTGCATCAAAGCAGGACCACGTTAAACACGTTCGATCCATATTGGAGAAACTCCGTCAACACCAGCTCTACGCCAAGCTTGAAAAGTGCTCATTCCACGTCTCCAAGGTGGAATTCCTGGGCTTTATTCTCAGCCCGAATGGAATCCGAATGGATGTACACAAGATAGATGCTATCCTGAACTGGCCATCCCCAAATTCATTCAAGGGGGTTCAAAGTATGCTGGGTTTTGCAAACATCTACCGCCGGTTCATCACAGGATTTTCGCAAATCGTGCATCCCATCATGTCATTACTAAGGAAAAGTAACAAAAAGCTCCAGTGGACAACAGAAGCCGAGGAGGCTTTCCAGGAACTCAAAGCAAGATTCACATCTGCCCCAATCTTACGCCCCCCTCGCCCTGATCTCCCATACCTGGTGGAAACGGACACCTCAAGCATGGCTATGGGAGGGTGTCCAGTCATTTGGTCGACTGAAAACTGGTCGAATGACATTTGGTCGACGCAATTTGGTCGAAAACCAAATGGTCGAATTTTTTTTTTTATTTATATATTTATTTTTCGGGATTTCGTTTTGTAAAAAAAGGGGTTTTTAGAGAAAAAAAGGGGGATGGGGGGGACCCCCCCAAAAAAATAAAAAAAAGGGTTAAAATAAAAAATAAAAAAATTCGACCATTTGGTTTTCGACCAAATTGGGTCGACCATTTGTCTGGTCGACCAATTTCTTTCGACCAAATGTCTGGTAACCCTATGGGAGCTGTCCTCTCACAAAAGGACCCCGAAATGGGCCAGTTACACCCTGTTGCCTTCTGGTCGCGTAAAATCACACCCCCTGAACTCAATTACGCTATCACAGACAAAGAACTCCTGGCCATTAAGTCAGCCTTTAAGGCATGGCGGCACTACCTGTTGGGCGCCAGAC
This sequence comes from Ambystoma mexicanum, assembly GCF_040938575.1. NCBI lineage: Eukaryota > Metazoa > Chordata > Amphibia > Caudata > Ambystomatidae > Ambystoma > Ambystoma mexicanum. The sequence continues at coordinate 338,377,577 of NC_090922.1, forward strand.
ACACAATCACCGTAATAACTGACCACCGAACCTCCAGTATCTAAAAACGGCAAAGGCCCAATCCTCACGACAACTACGTTGGGCTCTTTTTTTTGCTGAATATGACTACGTGATTACATTTTGACCAGGGGTGAAAAACGTGAAGGCTGATGCCCTTTCCCGTATGGGGGTGGAAGAGCAAAGGTATCAGACCCTTGAACCAATAGCAATCATCCCGAGTGACAAGCTCCTTGGAATCACAGCAACCATAACTCAGAAAGAATTACATGAAGAAATCCAAAACCTGATGAGTCTGGAGCAATTACAAGCGTGGAGTGCACAAGGAGAACATTACATGATCAAAAATCAGTTGCCCTACTTCAGGAATCGTTTATTCTTACCAAACCAAGAACTATGAGAACAAGTCATGTCCGGTTATCATGATTCCTTGATCGAGGGCCACCCCTGAATCGCTAAAACCCTAGCCAAGGTAAAACGAAATTATTGGTGGCCCACGTGGCATAAAGCCATTATCCAATTCATCCTATCTTTTGGAGTGTGTGCTCAAAACAAGTCATCCAAGCAGAAACCGGCTGGGCTATTACAGCCATTGGAAATCCCACCAGCACCCTGGCACACGTTGTTCCTCGATTTTATTACTGACTTACCACCCAGTCAAGGGTTTAACACTATTCTTGTGGTCGTGGACCTATTTTCAAAAATGGCACATTTCATTCCTCTGAAGGGGCTCCCAAATGCTTCAACTCTGGCAAAGGTATTTCTTGAAGGCATCGCACGGCTCCATGGGTTTCCTTCAGTTTTGGTCTCAGACCGAGGTACTCAATTCGTATCTAACTTCTGGAGAAAATGCTGCTCTGTAGCCCAGATCGACATCCGGCTATCCACCAGTCACCATCCCCAAACGGATGGTCAAACTGAGAGGACAAATCGGACACTCGAGCAGTATCTGCGTTGCATGTTACACCATGCTGAAGGAAGCTGGTTTGACCTATTATGGATAGCTGAATATGCTTATAATAATTCCCTACACACCAGCACTGGACAGACACCCCTTTATACCATGTATGGCAGGCACCCACGTACTTCTGAGTTGGACGTTCCTACAACCCTGGAAATGCCAGCAGTCAAAACCTTGCACATAACCATTTCTCAAACCTTTAAAAGGGCAGCTGAACACCTACTTGAAGCTAAGAGTTGCAAAAGAAGTTTGCTGATCAACACCGAGCAAAGGCCCCCAACTACCAAGTGGGAGACAAAGTCTAGCTGGCGTCTAAACACGTGTCCATTAAAGGAGCCCGAACTTTCCGTCCAAGAACCTGGGTCCATTCACCGTTACCTCCGTGATAAATCCTGTGGCGGTCAGACTAGCTTTGCCGTCAAACATGCAGATTCATCCTGTGTTCCACGTGTCTCTCCTTAAACCTGTTCAACCAGGGACCCGCGTAGCAACGCCACCGCAGCCAGTAGTAGTCTCTGGGGAACCAGAATTCGAAGTCAAGGACATCCTAGATTCAAAATACGTCAGATCCAAATTATACTACTTAGTAGACTGGAAGGGGTATGGTCACAAGACAGGACATGGGAGCCTTGTGAGTACATCCATGCACCTCGCTTGCTTAGACGATTTCATCAAAACCATCCAACCAAACCAGGACCACACAGAAGAGCCACCTTGAGAGGGGCCTTGGGGGGGAGTGCTGTCATGATTACTGTCCCTCATGTCCCCAGCCCTCCAAGATGTCAGGCTGGAGCCAGGCCACGATCACCTACATGGCCCTCAAGGGCCTCTCCATCCCTCCAAAGACCCCCGTGGAGTCAGACTTGGCACTTGTGGCACCAGACTCACTCACTCTCATAGGATAACATTGGGGATTGGACTTGTAGTGCATTGATGGGGACAAGATGGATGCCCCCACATATTTCGGTTCCCAGAACTGCATGTCCGGTCTAGTCTTTTGGGTGTGGTTCAGCCCAGAGACACTTGGGATATCCAGAGACTATTTAAGCCACACCCAGGCTGAGAAGCATGCTTTGCGTTTTCTGCACCTGCAGCGTGACACTCACCGTGTTCGGATCGGTCTCCAGTAGGCCTGCATCTTTCTTCTGCGCTCAGCTCCTGAAAGAACAAGAACACCGTTAGGAACAGCCTTACCTTGTGGCGCTTCTGCCCATCATTCATCACTCCTTCTGTCTGCGGGCATCTTCGGTGGTGTCATTCCATCCCGGCACGCCGCTTCCTAAAGAAAAGGGAAAAGAACAGAAAAAAGCCATTAGTAAGCATTCTGCAAATCTTCGCTTATTTTTAAATACTGTACAAACTTCAAACGCTTACCTGAATCCCAGCCGCTCTGGGGGGAACTCTGTCTCCGGAACTTCTCATCCATCTGCAAGAGGGAAAAGACACTCCAGGTTAGCGTGGAAACATCTAGAGGTGCCGCATACCTCGCTTTCCCACTGCATTTGTTCTTCATAATCGGCATCCACGTTGAAAATGTCGCGGCACCTAAAAGACACAGAAAAAGAACTCAGTTCAATGCAAATACGAAAGGGGTGCATCGTGCATCGCGCTCTCACTCACCTTCAGCGCTACTCATCTCAGCAGCACGCCGCCATCCCCGGACGCCGGCCATCATCTAAGGAAGGAAGGGAACAAAGTTAGAGAACTGTTCAAAAGGCTCATTATACTTACCTGTCGGACGCTTGCCAGTGAAGTAACTAGGCAGCAACGAGCCCGCATCAATCAACGCGCCCCTCCCCTGAAAGCAGGATGGAGAGCACACTATCCAAAAAAACAAGGTGAGCTGTGGATCAAAGGGAAGAGTTGGACTCCGGGGAAGAAGGGGTTCAAGCACACAGAGACAATAGGGAGTTAAACTCTACCAATCCTGTGTTTCGGGCCCAGTCTCCAGTCGAATAGCCTCCAGGGAACGGTTCGAGGTCGTAAGAGGTCAGAACAGGCTGAGTGACGTCCCCGTGGATACCAGGTGAGCGTTACAGCCATACGGCCTCTCTACAGTTTGCAAGCAGGAAACAAAGAGGCCGCTGTTACTTGCCGGCACCATTTATATAGGAGTGCTCCCAAGCTGTGGCTCGCTCCCTTTCGCCCCCTGATGAGGGCCCACTCCCCCCTTCCTCGGGCGGTAACATGTAAGGCCCCGCCCCCCCAACCCAACATTCTTTGGGTTGTGCAACAGGGGGCGTCGACATCAAGGCTGTCCCCCCGAGAACCATTTTTGCAAAATGGCACGGGAGCCCGGCATAGCACTGACACCCGCAGCGGGGCCATGTCCTGAGATGCTGCACACTCTTACACCCCCTTGTGTCTGCATTACATTCGCACTCCCTTCCTCCCTTGGAGCCCCCGGCCCCCCGATACCCAAATGAGAGTCAGGGCCAGTTGGCTGAGTCGAAATGGAATTGCCACAGCAAACTTTATTAACATACATAAAGTCAGGAGTTATCTTAAAGGTGTTCCGTTTCGCGGCTACCCTCAGGATTCTGCGCTGAGATTAGCATCCTAAACTCCCACCCCCTTAAGGTCATTTTGGACCATCAAGGGCCCCGTCCCGCCTTTTCCGTCCCTCTCTACCCGTGACCACTTCTTCTTTTCAATTTTTTCTTTGAATTTTTTCATTTTCATCGTGCATTTTCCCATTCCGATTTTGTTTTTTCACTTGGCATTTTTTGCTTCCTTTCCTTTAATTTAACCCCTTATATCCCCTGAGTAATTCAAAAACCTCCCAACGTGAACAATGCCTATTGTTTGGGGAATGGGGCCACGCTAGAGAGATCTGCCCCGATAAGCTAGAGGAAGAGTTAAGGACACTCTAGAGAGAGAAAAGGAAATGAAAGAACTCCTAAAAACATCTCCTCTGCAAAATCTGAACAACCCGGCGAGGGTGGAAAGCCCCAGCCATAATATTCCTTGGTCATTCGAGGGGACGACCGACCCAAGTTCTTTGCTGGCAAGCATGGAATGACAATCTGGATGTTCCACAGAGAAGTCTCTTGGTGAAACATCTCAGCCCAAACAGCATAGGGGAAGGGTATGTGGAAAACCTGAGGATATTTCCCCAAGTTAATCTTGGGAATCCCTTATTCAGGTGGCCATGAAAGAACTAGCTCTATCAAGGTCCAAACATAGGGGTAGAAACACCGAGGAGGATCACCAGGATAAGGGAACCCAGGGTTATGCTCTGGGAAATGCCCCAGGTGAGTCATGGTATTGTACCGAGGGAAAAGAGGAAGAGGACAACATCACTGAGACTTTTGTAGGATACAACACCTCTACCTTGCCTCTTTCATTAAATCTCTCTGGACGAGACCCATACCCAGTAAATTAAACCAGCCTGTTGCACTCAAAAACTGCAAACCCCAGAATCCTTGTTTTTGTGTTACCTCCCTGAATACACCCGACCATTCGTCTCCAGGTCCATATGATTATTTTTCCCCCTCTTCTCAATGATTTCAGACAATACACTACAGTTCCCACAATCCCCCTTGTTAATTTCACAATCCCAGCTATTCCACTTTGCCTCACAAGCCCTTCTACTCCTTTCAAAACACCTCTAATATGAGGGTTGTATTTCCATATAGCACTGTTTCCTCATCCCATGTAGCATATTCCAAAACACTGCCCCCCCTTTTCTGACACTTTTGCACAACATGGAAGACAGCGGACTAACGCCAGAGCAATTTACCTGACATGTCCAAATACAAGGGTCAGGCAAAGTCAGACAATTGACCTAAATCACTCACACCTAATAGCCCTTTCCCTTCCCCACAGGGATAAAAGGTGGAGCACAAGAGCACCTGACGAGTGAGGCAGAGAGCATGGTAAGACAGCTATCCAGACCCGGCAGTTCAAAAGGAGGAGAAAGGCGGCCAATATCAAGAAGCTGACAAGGAGGGACGCGATCTTGCCCTTTTCGACTCAGGCTTGCAAAACCTCCTCAGAGGGAATTGTAAGGCCACAGACAATAGCACAAGTGTCTTGCAACAAATATCATCGGTACACAGAGCATGCATACACTGATAATCCAGAGCGAGGGAAACTCCTACTACTGAGGTACTGGCCTTGACTCCAGATCCAAGGAAACCCAAGCGGTTCATCGCAGCCAGTGAGTCAAAGAGAGAACCAATAAGACCTGGGCTGTGTTGAATTAAAGTCGCAAAGTGACATATTCTGGGGTGCATTTAAAGGCCCTAGACTGAAGTACCTCACCTGAACAGCAGCATTTAAACACTGCCACCAAAAATGGTCTTGTTTTGCTTTTATTTCATCTGAATTACACACATGTCTACATTGCAACCAAAAAACGGCCTTGCTCTACTTTCTTTTTACCTGAATGACCAGAAGTTATACACTGTAACCAAATACAGACCCGCTTTACTGTTATTTCACATGAGGGGCAAGAATGTCCACAGTACAAAGAAAATCAGCTTTTGTTTTCCTTTTCACATGAACAGCAGCCCTTTAAACACTGCAAACGAAAAACGGCTTGGATTTTTCTTTGTGTTCTTGTCAAATTAAAGAACCATGGGAAAAGGGGGCCTACTCATCATTATCAATGGACTAACAGCAAATGTGAATTCACTCAAAAAGGAGAGAAATCAAAGAATGTGTGACCTGCAAGACAGGGTTTTAAACATGAAAAGCAAAAAGCATGCACACGTGTGAAAAGAAAACGGCTTTAAAAGCCACAGTGGAAAGATAGCACTGCTCATGCAGAAATTGTCAGGGAAATATGATGTGGGGGGGTTTGACCAGAGCCAATGTACATTATGTTGCAACTGTGAAGGATTCTAACCCGGCGTAACACACTGGATCAGGACTCTTGCCCTTAGCCTAGGGTATAGCGCTCAATTAGAATACTTTCTCTTTATGTTCTACAAATTCGAATTGAGCTGATACCCAACCCGTCTCACATCCCCTTTACCATTACCCCGGGTCACAATGGACCATGAACCAGGCCGGTTGGTGGCAATACAATATTTATTTATTTTAATTTCAAAGACAATCACACAATTTTTATATGGGGCAGCAATCACCAATGGGGTGATAAGTATAATGAAAACCACTGAAATACGCTTGGGTAATCTTCTACAAGAACATAACCAAAGCACAAATGAATAGGAACACTTTTTCAATTAGGATAGATAGCACCCAAGTTAAGGTTTCCCCCTGCAAGGTTCCCTCAACCCACAATTACTTGAATTCTGAGTGGATAGAAAGAAGCTGCAGGTAGTCATGGATATGAGGCAGCAAACAAAATCCAAATCCAACCTTCCCTCACAAAATAAGATTTTAAACCCTTTGCAATGGCCTAAAATGACACTCGGATTTTAACAACTAATCAATTATATGTGTAATTAAATAATGACGTACATATGTTTCATCACAGTATCAGGGATGTTATATCACTAGCAACTGTAAGCTAAGGTATCACAAAAGACATACAGTTCACAAAGCAGGTTGAAATTGAAAACACAGTGCAGTCAAATCATACATGCAAAAGTTGAATTTTTCTTTTTCAGATTTAAATGTCAAAAATGTTATTTTTTTTAAAACGGGTGAAAAACAGAATCAGAATGCGGTTTTTAGGCTGGGTGATAGATGCACATCACAGGGACAATATAGAAGTGAAAGAGTGACTATAGCTGGAGAATTTAATGAGATTTTCAAGGTGGAATGAGGTTTGATTTTAGGAAAATAGAGCAGTTGAATAGAGAAAATCAGGTTTTAAATGGAAAGACAAGTTTTACTTAAATACTTAAACTAAATCATCTAGGCTATATTGTTAAAAAAAGACATGGTACATTCCAAGATTGATTCGCAACGTCAACCTTTTCACCCCGCGTTCAGCTTTATGTGGGAATTCATTTGATCATTCCAAATATGGCCAAGGACTTATGATCTATGCAAAACAAAAATGAAGAGAAAAGTGGTGTTAACGCTTGGAGATCATGGACAAAATGAACAGAGAATTCTAACAGTCTTAAACAAGTTACCAAGGCAACAATAAGATATCTTAGAGAGTAGAACAAAGAAAAGGCATCAAGATGGGTAGACTATGTGTTGCTATGGGATGGGGAAATACTCACAATCAGCACTGGAGTTTGGGGATTTGGTAGCCAACTGGATTCAGGACTCAAAAAGGTTCCAGTCACTAAGAACAAACAGCTGGGCAAGTCTGGTCACTGGATGATGGCAAGGATACAGCGGGCATGCAGGTAGTGGGCAAACAGCCGGTCAGATCACAGGATGCTCCCCAAGAGGGTACCACAGCTTTTCCCCTTTGCTATTGGGATGTTAGTGGAATTTCTGGATCAATTGCCTTGCTGGGATATGATCAGCTATGCTTTGGCCTTGCCAGGATAGGATCAGCTATGCTTTGGCCTTGTAGTAGAGACTGGAATCTTGCAAAGGAGGTTCTGGAATATCAGGATACACATGCGCTGGAAATTCAGGAGAGAGTGTCTGGAGTTCTGTCAGCCTCTCTTATTTATAAGGCATGGTGACATCATGGGATTATACAATGGGGCAGGTTTAGGCTGGGTATGCCTCTCACAACTGGATTGGTCAGGGGTGATTGTTACTGCCTTGCTGTCAGCCAGCTAAGTTTTCAGGGGCATAATTTCAGATTTATGAAGTGTGCTTTATAATCCATAGGATCATCTCACAGTTACTTTTGCTAAAATCAGTTTTTCACATAAATGACACATTTGTACAGTGGTGGCACTTTAACAAATTACATAGGCAGGTTACAAATTTCACGCAGAACAATTGCAGTCCAATTCTCACATTTGTAGGACTTTGTTTCGTCCATCTAATTGTTTTCGCGGTTTTTCAATGAAATTGCTTTGCCTAAAATTTGATAAATTTATACATGTGTATATGTAGGATGTCTTGACCCACTTTTGGCTCTGCCATGTGGCATCACTGTGTTCTGATGGTGCCAGAAACACCAAAATGGCCGCAAAACGCTGGTGCGTGCCAAAACCTCTGAAAACCGCACTTTGCAAAGCACAAAAAGATGGCTGCCCAATCCACCACAACTAAATCATTGTGAACTTAAAATGTCTTGAAAAGCTGAAAGTATCAAAGAAACATCCACAGCAAAAGTTGCCTGCCTGTGGAATCTGTCAAAATCTGGGTGCAGTACCATCGGCCGCCTAAATGACAGCTGTCAAAAGCCTGCATGATAAACTTTAAACCTGTATAAACTGAAGTCAAATGTTTGTAAACTAAGTGGCCTGTTCCTGAGAGTAACCTATGTTGTAATTGTTTGAGCCGATGGTTTAAAAGTGTTTTAGCTGCTAGTTTGAAATCACAAGTGTGTTTTAAGCTAAGGAAAAATGCAACAGAAATAACATTTAAATTTAAGCCTGGCTAAAAGCCACCCAAACTTGAATAACAGCTTTCCTCACAGAGGCAAGGCCTCTCCTTCCAGTCCTCTCCAGCAGGAAATCACACCTAACTGATGATTATAGGGTGGGGAAGAATTTGTTCTGCAGTGGGGAAGGAGACAATGCACATCCTCCAGCTAAAGGAAATGCGAGGTGTGAAGGGTCGTAAATGGCCTCTGCCCAGGAGAAACAGGGAGGAGATGCTCCTGGGTCCCAGGGAAAGACCAACGGGGTGGAGCTAAACAACCATTTGTTGCTTAAAAAGGACTAAAGACACATTTTAAAAAGACAGATAACTTACTTTGTAAAATTGTGAACTAACAGCAGTGTTAATGTAATTTCTGGATGCACGGGTGAAAAGGCGCCAGAACTCTGTGACATGTTCTGGGAAGAAATGGCGAAAAATGTGATTTAACACAAAATGTATTTCTGATAGAAGTATGAAACTTTATATACGTATGCCCATGTTCAATGCGCACATTTGTAGAAATGTGCTCCTAAATTGGACATTGTGTTCCAGATGAAAAGGGCGAAATTCTGTGAGAAGCAGACACAAGATCCCACCGCGACGGGGCTTGGAGGAGTATCTGCAACACAAAATATGTAATCTGTATAGATGATTGTTATAGAGGTTGCACATGTGGAAATATGTATTGTACCAAAAGTAGATTTTGTGTTCAAGAGGCTAGGAGTGGACTCTAGGCCTCATAAACCCACACCATAAAGGTGACACCCTGTTTTTCTCCTCCTATCAAGGAAGAGAGGAGACCTTGACCAATCCCTGTCAAAGGGGGGAGCTTAGGATAAACCAGCACACACACCCCCTTTATCATAAGCATACATAGAGATAGCTCAGCACTCAAAAACAGACAGATTCACCCACTATCCGAATGCTGGCGGAGCACCCTGCTGCAGAAATATCCATCTTACTTGCTCCAGATTCCAGAAACTTGGCAAAGCAGAAAGACCCATTGCATAGCTGAGCCATTATCAGCTAGACCTTAAATTTCCATAACCAGAACCAACCCCAGAAACCTAAGGGAGCATCAAATAAGACAGCCGGGCTGTGCTGTACTGATTGCCTGCTGAAATAATTATCATCAGAACCAAAAGATCCAATCCAGTTCTGTGCCGTGTTGTGACCAGAGCCATTGCAGATCCGATCCAGTCCTGTGCCGTGCTGTGAACAGACCAGTCCAATCCAATGTGCCCAGCCGTCTATCCCAGAACCAGATTCCCTTCCCAGACCAGAAATCTTGATGGTCCTGAATCCTGACGGTTCTGTGTAAAAACATATCTAGTGAGTATCTATAGATAGAACTGTGTCTCTAGTATATGTACTCTCCATAGTCAATCCCTATCTTAAACCAACCCTATCTTGTCTTCAGAACCTGATATTGTTAGGAGTATTGTTGAATTGGCAGAACTTTTCTTGCGCTGAGTTTCTCTTATTTGTATTCTAAAATCATAATTCATTAGTGTTGTGAGTAATTAAAGTGAATCCCAGAAAGAAACTGAGTATCCACCACGTGAAGGGTTCCCTAGCCAGGAACTGTGGAGATTCATGTGTGGCATTCTCTTTTTCTATAGTCATAATCAAGTGTAAGAAATCCCATTTGTCTTTTAAAAGTGCATTCCTGTTTCCCATTTTTACGCCTGTCTCGGGAAAAAATTACCTCCACTAAAACGTCCATAACTCCCTCAATTTCTGTGCTAGAAACAAAACTACTGCTTGTAGCTAACATCCACAGCTTTAATTTGCATCTAAACCCGCATCCTAAATTTATATGGTTCGCTGTAATTGTGATTATTGCGCACTGAAAAGTTTGCCGCAAATTTCAGTTTAGGGAAATTCTGACACGTGTAAAACTTCTTTTGATTGCTTCCGACCTTCATTTTAAGATTTCACATTGTTTCTTAGTATCAAATCATTGCTAGTGTTTGTGCAACAATCCAAAGTGGCTCCCATAAGAATTTAAACAATTTCAGCAATTTAAACCATATTAAGTATTTTTACCCAATCCATTCTCAAGATAACTTTAAAACCATTCTGACCGCTTGCCAATCAATTCTGTTTTTCTCTTGTGTTGCTGCGGGAAAATTGGGATTGATATTTTGTTTGAATTCTGCCATTCCTGAATTCCCGCTCTCTCCTCCTATCTCTTTACATTGCCTATTGGGGGGTTGAGGGGTGTGCAGGGGGAAATAGTAACCACATTGCTATTTGATCTGAAAACACACACAAAAGTATTATTTCTGTGCTGCATTGTTTTGCTTAATATTACTCCTGGTGTATTAAAGAGATTATTCTGTGTTACATCACCACATTGGTGATTATTGTGTACCCATTAAAACATAGTGTGATTAATTTGTAAATACATAAATACATATTTTTACTTTGTAAACCAGCCTGATTCCTGGTTCAGTGTGACCGGGGGGGTTCCAGGAGAGGGGCCTGATATGAGTGGTACATCGTTCAGGATTAAAGAACTTTTAGACACAAATAAGGATTCCAGTTGAGCATTACACGCTAGGCGTTGCTTAGGTGTGTGCCGGATTGAAATCACTTACAGATTGGGGGCTCATCACGAGATCCTGAATTAGACATACCACTTGTGACACTCTAATATAGCGTGCTAACTAACGGGGTACATACACCTTGTTGGGCTACCACACTGTGCTACACTGTAAAAACACCCGTCAAGAGAAATACTCAAAGGAGTTGGGCCTGTTTTGCAAAGGTAAAAGTAACCCTGAGATAAGTCAGAAGGAAATTAATATTTCAGGAATGGCGACCCCAGTGGAAATTAATATGGCTAAAGAACACCTACTGCACAAATTGTTTGTCAGGGGTGAATGGGTTGAGCAGGAAGAGAATGTTTGCCTGCAGGAAATCAAACAACAAGTCACTGCCATAGAATTAGATACATGTCAGGACCAGGGTCTATTACACCAGGCACTTAGTGAACTGTATATGGCCCCAAGGGTAAAAGAAGGGTAAAAGAAGAGCAATGTAATACTTGTACCTCCACATTGGAGAAATACAGGAAAAATATACCGAAAACCTAGACCTGGCAAAAAGGCAAGTACAATCCCTAGAGAAGATCAAAACTGATCTGTACTCTGCAAAGCAAATGCTACAAAAGAGCCAAGAATCAGAGAGCAAAACCAGACAGTACCTGACAAAAGTAAAAGAAGATCTAGATCTCCTGCAGCAAGAGAGGGTAGAGAAAGACATCAAATTACTGACACTACAAAAAGAGTGTCAGGAAAGATTGGACTCTCTACAACAGAGCCAACAAAATCTGGAACAGCAATTAACCTTTAACAGAGCATGCACAGAACAGATGGTCACTTTAGAGAACCGCATAGACAAATTAAAAGAGGAAAATAATAAATTAATTCTCAAAGACCTTGAATCCCAAACAGAATTTGATGAAGAGTGCCTGAAAGCTGGTGCATTCAAAAAACAAAGGGATGACCTGGCTGCAAAGAGGGGTACTCTAATTCAGGAAAGGGACGCCTTAGGCCAGGAAGTAAACTATTTAAAAACCAAGGTGGAAGAAAATCACCTGGCCCTTTAGGGACTTGGTGAACTCAAAATAGACTATGAAAAGCTGTTAGAGCACACCAGGAGGGTGGAAGATGCTCTGGCAAAGAATGACCAGGCCAGAAAGGACAGAAATCAGGAGGTGAGCAGCAAAATTGGCCCAATATTCCCAAATCAGACAGGAAGCACAGAGAGACAATGAGGCTCTCTGTGAGAAAAATGACAGACTCCATAGACAGGTAGCCATGCAGGAACAACTAATAGAGACCAGTACGGCCTTAATAGAAGAACAAAAGTGTCAGATCCTTGCATGCCATCTGGGAGTAGGGGCTGAGAGAGATGAGGTCAGATGGGAGAGGGAAACCCCTGAGCATAACCTCAGGAACCCTGGCACCAGAGACTTTATTCTATTCAATTCCATGGACTCTACCACCCCCATGTCCACTGGCTCACATGAACCAAGGGCCATGGGGATGGTAGACTTCAACCCAATGGGGAATATGAGGCTAATAGGTCAGCGCCTTCCAGAAATGGATGGGCAGGCATCTATGTACAGGTTCCCAAGTGCTAGGGCCATCTTCTCTGATCAGGGAGACTCCAGTGAGGGGAGAATCAGAGAAATGGATCATCAGAAATATAACTTAGCCAGAGATCAGACGGTTACATTTGGTGGGGAATTCCATGGGATTAGGCCCACTAAGAGCATACTAAAAACCTCCTCCCAGCTAGGACAGTGGGGGGGTATGCAGCTAATCCTGGGAGCAAGGAGGAGTCAGAAGACTCTTCTGAGCGTCACAGGTCCCTAAAAACTAGGCCCCCACATTCTTCCAGCCATTCCCAAGCTCGCAGAATCCGGGTGAGTCTAGAAGACCAGACAGCCACCTCTGGTAACAGTGCCTCTGTGTCAGAGGATGAGTGGACTAGGGTGACAAGAACTAAAAAGGCCACCAAAGCCAAGAGGACTTTACTCTAGGATCCCCTGAAACAAACAAAGGCTATTAGGAGCGCCATCATGCCCTACCACAAAAATGCAAAATATTCAGTTTGGGAGCACTTTGAATTATTTGAGCAGATGATGGAGACTTTCCATCTGAAGGACAGCCAAAGCTGTATTCAGTATGTAAAGTGGACATTTTCTCCGGAGTACTCCAGCTTCTTTGCAGGGCTGGAGGATCAGAACCATTCCAGATGGTCCACCTATAAGACGGCCATCCTGAAACATTTTTCCATTCATAGGAACCCTCAAGGGGCTCGCAAGGCAGCCTATGACTTACAATGTGGTGAAGACCAGGCCCCACAAGAATTTGTTCAGAAATTAAAACACGCCTTTGTGCAGACCACTAGAAGGGTGTGCACTGACAGTAAGGAATTTGTGTACACCTTCTTTCATGCCCTCCCTAAGTATATTATGACCCAGCTAGTGAGGGACTTTCATGAGAACAATGAACAAGCAATGCGCATCTATGAAGTACAGAAGCTGTTGGAAAATAAAAATAGTAGCAAAAACCCCTAAATCCCCAAAACAACCAACACCCCTGCTGCTGCTAAGGTGGCGGAGGTGAAGGTTGCCCCCATTTTAGATCTGGAGATGGGGGGGCCTAAGAACCTTCCCGTGCAGAATCCAACCAACTCCAAACCCATAAGGCCCTCGGGCCAATCCCAAACAGGGAGCCAGGGAGGTAACCCCGCAAATGGGACCCCTAACTCCCCTGATTACATCAGCCCATGCTACAAGGGAAATAGACCCATCCTGGGTTATGTGTGGACTCCTCCAGCCCAAGGGGGGGGGGATCCAACCAGACAGCTGGAAACCCAGGGAAGTGCCCTCCTTGCTTTCCCCAGGAGGGCAGTAATCACCCAAATGCCAGACCAAACTTCTTTCCCTGATAGCCGCCAAACTTCAACCCCCAAAACAACCCATCCTTCTTTCCCCACTTTCCTGAGCCCAGACAGCCCAATCCGGGAGAGGGGAGGCCAAGGGTGGAGGGGTACCCCAACTTTCCTAACCAGGTGTATTTTGCGAAAAGGGATAGTTACCCTTCCCGGGATCAACCCCGGGTAGATCTGAGGACCCTGTACCAGCCAGAGCGGGTGTCCCAACTAGAGCGCCAGATCCAAAACATGGCACAGGATCTGGGTCGCATGCTGACGGCTCAGCAGAACCCTCAGATAAGCATGGCGGTTCAGAACTCCTCCAATCCAGGGTCTGGTGCTCCAGAACAATGACGAGGGAAGAACCCCGACAATCCACCGGTTCCCAGGGAGGAGGCACAGGGCAGAAGGGGGGTGTAAAGCCTTAGGGGAAGCTTCCTTTCCCACTTGTGAAAAGCCCATGGAAACCCAGGAACCAGAACCAAAATCTCCTGCCCCCGAAAGTATGCAACCCAAGAAGCCGAGGGTGGGTAGGAGAAATAAAGAAGCTAAAAAGACCCATTTTGTGGAGGAGGTGCACATCTTCCAGTTTGAAGGAGAGGGGTCCTCAGAGGATTCTGGGAAAAGGATCTTCTCCTTCAGGGATGGGGGATCTCCTCCCAAGGAAAAATGGGTCTCAAAGGATCCCAATCCAGACTGGGTAGATGTGGGGACTGAGTTAAAACCGTCCATCATCAGTACCCAGAATGACCGGAACGAAAATCCCTGGTTCAAATCCACCCTGGTGATTGCCTCCGAAAAGGGGGGGGCAGCCCAGAATCAGAACCAGGGGAGCCCAACCCCCCCCATATCTAGCTGTCACCTTTTTCTTACAGATTCCCAAGATCCCAAACAGAATCCTGCCCAAATCACCTCTCTGTCAGTATCCAAAACCAAGAAATTAACGCACTAGTTGGCCAAAAAATGTGCATTATCTTTGCCCCCTTGAGGAAAAGGAGGGAAGATTTTATGCTCCGGTCCAAATACAGGGGCAATGTACAATTTTGGCACTGGCGGACCCTGGATCCCAAGCTACCCTTCTGTCAAAAAGTGCCTTTGATTAACTGAATTCGGGAAGGGGGATAGAAATACCAAAATCCTCTCACCCCTCTTCCTGGACAACTTCAGAACTTCGACGGGAAGGAAATTCCTGTCGAGGGGACTGCAGATTTAGACATTAAAATTGGGCGACACAAGGTGAAGCACCCAGTCATAGTTGTGACTCCAGAGGGCATACCTTGTTTACTAGGGAATGACATCCTGCGTAGATTGTCTCCCCTCATAGATTGTGTATACAAGGTCTCCTGTACCCAGACTAGCCAACCAATAAAACTGAAACCTAGTGTCAACCATGTTAGTTTAAATGGCACATGCCACATGTTTGAACAAAAACCTGACCAGATAGAATTTCACTTCCAGAATAATCAAATCCCAGACGTGACTATAATTGCAGTAGGACAACAAACTGGTGATGGAGAGTCCTCTCTATTTCTGAAAATCAACCTTCCACTCACTCTGAAATTCTATACAAATTCACAATCAGAAAATTCCATTCCTATAGTCCAAAAAGATGAGAAATCAGCTCAAAGCTTGGCTGATATTGAGAAAATTGGAGAGCAGTTGTTTACCCTATTCAGTTAAATGAGGGGAAGGACCCTGTTCTCACCCGAGTGTGTGTGAATAACGGTAAGAGCTTCATCAGCGAGGCCATGTTCTGCAAACTCCCAAAAGATCCAGCCATTCCCACATTTAAACTGTTAGACAAATGGGAATGGAACTGGAAACACCCAATTCCAAACATCTCCAGACTGGCAGGTGGATGCTCAAAATTTCCATAGGCAACAACAGCATAGTTCATAATTGTTGGGTCGTGCAAGATGTCCCTGCTGCATTTTATTTAGGCAGTGACATTCTCAATCGCTTTGGCATTAGTTTGCACTTAATAAACTTCAAAGCTTGGTCCCGATTAGCGGGTAATCCCGTGGACTTTGATGACCCAGAGAAACCATTTCGGTCAGCTCAATTGCTGCCATATGCAGTTGAAATTCAGATTGTAGAGGAAGTCACCATCCCAGAACGGACCCGACAATTATCACTGGAAGTAAAAATTAAAAGAGGACAGAAACTGAAAAACCCTGATGCCTATGTCCATCTTAATTCTCATTTCCAACAGCAAGGGTTGGGAGGTAAACCCAACACCACTAGCCAACATAGAACACAACACCATTCCAATAGAGGTGGATAACAGTGACCTAAAGAGGATCACTCTGGGCGCAGGCACCATTATTGGAATGCCGGTTGAAGACCGTCATTTTTCCATAGATTTAGGTAATGAACTGTTAGGACCAATCCCCAAGGACTGCTTTGACAGTGATAGCGACGATGACAAAACACCAGACAGGATCTTCACCCCGCATGGGGGGAATTTCCTTGTGTACTATTCCTGCTCTTATGGTAAGGAAGATGTGACCTGTGACTTCAGGAGGGATGAGGTGATCTTTCAAGTTCACGATGACTACCTTCCCCACCTGAAGTCATCAGTCCAAATCAGCACATTGACAAGGGAGGAGGCTTAAGGAGGCCGCTGAGATAGCCAAACCGGACGTCTTTCCAGGCTTCAGGCAGATGGTTGAAGAGAGAGTCAACCTAGCTGATGCCTGTGAGACTCTGGAGCAAAAACAAAAATTGAAACAAGTTTTCTTAGATTTTCAAGATCTTTTTGCGGTGGACTCATATGACTGTGGTCGCACCGACATCCACACAACAATTCCCATGGATCCTGCCATGACTCCAGTGTTTGTGAGGCAATATCGCTTGCCTCTGCAATCAATTGAGTCCCTTACTGAAATAATTAAGAACCTTGAGTCCCGTGGGATAATTCGTCCAGTCCACAGCACGTTCAATAATCCGGTGCTGGGGATTTTGAAACCAAACGGCCAGTGGAGACTCTGTGCTGACCTAAGGGAGCTCAACAAACGGGTCCATACTTCCCGATGGCTTCTTCCCTACATTGACCAAGGGCTGGCCCAGATCCAGGGGTCACAGGTATTCACTGCCATTGACCTGACCAGTAGGTACTGGACTGCACCTATCAGTAGGGAGTACCAATACCAGCTGGCCTTTACTTTCGGGGGGCAGCAGTACACTTAGACCCAGACTCCCTTCCGATGCATCAACTCCGGCAATGAATTTAACATCTTTCTACACAAGGCCATGCCCGACTTGGGTGAAAGGAGTAACCTGGCCTATGTAGACGATGTTCTAGTCAAAAGCTCAACTGTGGAGGAACACATAGCGGAGATTTTTTATGTTCTGAGACAGTTGAGGGCTGTTGAGGGCTGCTGGAGCAAAACTCTCCTTTCAAAAGGCACAGTGGTGCAGAACCCATCTCAATTTCTTGGGGCATGAGATAACTCCTCAGGGTCTCTGTCCCCAGGAAAACAAAGTGGAATCCCTCCAGAAAATAAAAGACCCCACAACTCTGTGGGAACTAAGGAGCCTCCTTGGACTAACTAATTACAGCAGAATGTTCATCGAGGACTACGCAGAGATCACAAGACCCCTGTTCCATCTCAAGTGGGAGTGGGGTCCAGAACAAGGCGAGGCAGTAAGACAACTCAAAAGAAGCCTCTCACAAGTGCCTTGCATAGCTTACCCTGCCAGAAAAATGAGTTCTTCTTGGAGACAGGGTTCTCAAATACATGCTTGACTGCAGTATTATATCAAAAGCATGACACGGTCAATAAAGTAATCTCCTATGCGAGTAAAACTTTATCCTATGTGGAGGAGAAATTCAACGATTGTGAGAAGGCATTCCTGGCAATGGTGTGGGCATTGAAGAATTACCGACAGTTTATCCATGGGAACACATCATAGTGGAGTCCACACCAACCTTTGCAATATCTTCAAAGTGACAGAATTCGGGCCGGAAATGTGGGTAATTCCTGAATTACTTCCTGGATTCTGTCAATGAAAGGCTTTCCTGTTGTCACGCTCACCTGAATCTCTGCAGGAGTGATGGAGTTTGCCGACCTCGGCTCTGCCCTCTTCTCACCCGGAATACTGGGAGTTTAACCTGGAAGGAGAATGACGGGTTAGTGAGTGGTGCTACCCAAACGCATGGAACCCCCTCTCCCCTCTGTTTGCTGCAATATAGTGTCTGGGGGCTCACCTCTTAGTTTGGGATGGCGGGCTCTCCGTCCTGCCTCTGCAGGGGTGCTACGGTGCGGGACCAGCAGGCTGTTGCGCTGACTTGGTGCTGGTTTTGCTGGTTGCTGCTTTGTTTCGGCGATGTAAACTCCACCGTTTATTTTGTCTAGTGGAGTTCTGGAGCTCCCAAAGAGTTTCCCAAGGCCAGTTACCTCACTGGAACCTTTGTACTGCGGGAATAGCAGATGTGCACAAAAGGAGTCCTTTTCGGAATAAGGCAAGTGCTATATGTCCTTGGAATCCCAGTTGCTTCACTGGGTTAGCGCGTGTGAAAGAGTCCAGGTTTGTATTGTCTATGAAGGTTTATGCCAACAAAGTGTCTCTAAGTCCTAACCTGCTTTTCCTTTGTTTTTTCTCTTTGCAGGTTGCTGGAGTCACTCGGGGACGGAAAATCTGGATGAGCTTGCAGAGAAGATGAGCGAGAGTGACTTGTCGGTCCGCAAGTGGAAAAGAAGTTGCGAAAACTCTGGAGGGGCGCTGAAAAAAGGTGAGTAGAAAACCGCTTCTGAACTTAGGTCTCTGTTCTTCTCTTTTTAGGAGAGGTGATCGCAGTGAAGAAGACTGATCTGCTGGTCACAAGGGCTGAAGAAAGCTGCAGAAGTCTCAGGAACCAGGTATGCGTGTGCTCAAAGCTACAGAAAGCACACGAAGCATGGGTTGCTCATTGGGCGTGGCTTTTATAGAGAGCCACGCCCGAAGACTAGAGTGTTCAACTTAGTTCCAGATTGGCACAAAAAGGATCCATACTAGTGGAAACAGGAAGTCTCATGTTATTCTATGGGAGTAGGGAGTACCAATGGATGAAATGGATATTAACCCTATCCTTGCTCGCCGTGCTCACACCCACAGTGCTCCTATCTGTTTTCCCCTCTTGCCATGAATTGAATATGAAGGTGACTTGGAAGTGCTAGCTACGCTAGGGCCCAGCCCATGACACCTGTGGAGGTCAGATATGGCCAACACAAGAAGAGTCCCCTTGCGCAAGGTCTGGCTGACTTGCATGATTGTGCCAGAGAAAACTGTCTCAAGGTCGAAAGTCTTAAAATCAAGGACAACATGGAGGCAATCCTTCATTCCCCACACAAACTCTATGAAGAAGACCAGTGTGAGTGAATGCCCTCTGTCTATGTGGATGGGTGCTCCTACCATGTTGACTACAAGGGGCAAAAGGAACTTGTGGCCGGCATAGGGAATGCATGGGTCAATGATGCCCCAGAACCCTCCACTGGGTAGAAAATCAGTCCCTGAAGTAGTCAAGTGGCAGAGCTGATGGCTGTGCATCAAGCCATCATCCCTGCTGTCCAACACCAACTCCACGAACTGGTCATAATCACTGATTCAGATTATGTATGGAACGGGTTTGTGGAGCACCTGGTTAACTGGAAAACCAGAGGCATGCTATGTGCTAATAACAAACCATTGAAGCATGGAAAATGTACACAAAATATTGATGATCTGGTCACCTTGAATGGGATGACCATCTACTGGAAAAAGATCAAAGGTCATTCCAAAGTAGAGGGACCAGACAAAACTGGAAATGACCATGCTAATCAGCTGGCCAAAACCGGAGCCATCCAAGGGGATCTCCTTGAGATCGAGTCCCTGTTGGAGGAAATGCAGGTCACTGCTATCACTAGGTCCCAGACAAATGCTCACAATGAACTCTCAACTGCACAATGGAGTAAGGAGACCCCAGATGCTGATTTGATCACAGCTCAAAAGGGGGATCCAATATTTGGTAAGTTTTATCAACACATTGAGGACCCTGGGAAATTTCCCCTGATGGATACCGATTACATAGGGAAATAGGATCTCAGAGTGTTGATGAAATGTCCGAAAATGTTCGGAATCCAAGACGGTTTGTTGGTGAGGAGATCCATAGCTGGTTGTGACCAGTGGGTGGTTCCTAACTCATTCCGAAGCCTGAAGCTAAGTCACGCCCATGATGCGGCCACAGTGGTCATCAGGGTTTCATACGACACTAGAAATCTTGCAAGAGGTTGCATACTGGCCACACATGGGGCAGGACCTCGGCCAATACTTGAAGGGGTGTCTTGTGTGTGCACAATTTCAGCCAACATCACTCATGCACCGTGCTCCCCTCCAAAAGAAGGGGATGACACTGCCTTTGTCAGATTTACAAGTGGATTTTATCGGGCCCGTGATTTGCTCCTCTAGGGGAACAAGTACATGCTGACAGTAACATGCTTGTTCACTAAATGGGTGGAATGTCTCCCGGCCCCAAATTGCAAGGCAGAAACACCAGCTGCCCTGATGATCAATCACATCTTCTCACGTTTTGGACTACCCCAAAGGATTAAGTCAGACCGATGTAGCCACTTAACTAGCAAAGTGATGACAAAGATGTGTGAGATACTTGGGATCAAAAGGAAACTACACATAGCCTACTGGCTAGCCTCTAGTGGTGAAGTTGAGAGATACGACAAGACTAATGTGAGCATATTATAAAAGTTTGTGGCAGATTCTGGGCCAAGTTGGGACATTCAATTACCTCTTGTCTTGATGGCCATCAGATCTACCCCTTCTTCTGCAACAAAAATGTCTCATTTTGAGCTTATGACTGGACGAAGGATGGTGCTACCCCAGCATCTGGTCTACAGAACCCAAGAGCAGACCTTGATAAATGCCTCCACAACTCATGAGTATGTTGAGAATCTGAGAAAACACCTTCATCATGCTTTTGCCTATGCTCAGCGGAATCTAGAAAGATCTTCAGACAGTATGAAGACCCACTATGACCTTAAGACAACTAAAAAAGAATACCAAGTAGGAGACCGGGTTTACTTGTACAATTTCCAAAGGAACCAAGCCAAACAGCACACATTTCTCCCAACTTGGCCTTTTGAAATTCTAGAGAGAATCTCACCAGTTGCCTACAAAATCTGCATCCCCAAGGGCAGTTTGGCAGAAGGGGAAGACAAGTGGGTCCATATCAACCAGCTGAAGAGTTGCCATCCCAGGCACACTTTATGGCAAATAGAGGAGCCCACCGGAAACCCAGAAGGGGACCTTCCGGATCCCTAGAATAATTCCAACTGTTAAAACCACTCCACCTGTTAAAATCATTAGGAAATATAGACAGGGAAATTGTAAACTGTATTCAATGTATACATCTGCCCCACTACATGAATAGTAGTGGGGAAAATTCCATAACTATGCTCTGTTCTGTCCCATAGCACTGAAACCAAGGATTCTAAGTACCAAGGAGGACCACTCCCATCCAGAACCGGCGAGGAGAACATGTTGATCCAGCACTGATGGGAGAAGCAGCTGAATATTTCCAACTGCACCAAAAAGAAAGAATGAACATCCCAATCTCCCGACTTCCCCTTGATGGGCGGTCAACCTCAAGTCGTGAGGGGGGCTCTGTGAGAAACATCAAAATGGCCGCAAAACCCTGGTGCGTGCCAAAACCTCTGAAAATCACGCTTTGCAAAGCACAAAAAGATGGCTGCCCAATCTACCACACCTGTTGTCAGTGGTGGAACAGAGATCTCACTCCTGAAATATGTCACTGGCATCCACAACAAGTGAAAATGGAGTACAGAGGGAAAAGCAGTGCTCTGCTGAAAGAAATCCAAAATCTTGCTTTAAATCCTTTTTCTTTGTTGCTGAAACTGCAGAATGCCGGCACAAAAAACACCCTTAAACATCCAAAATTCTTGCTGGGTGCTATAATTCACTCAGTATAAGAAATCATTGTGAAATGTTGCCTGCCTGTGGAATCTGTCAAAAGCTGGGCGCAGTACCATCGGCCGCCTGAATGACAGCTGCCAGAAGCCTGCATGATAAACTTTAAACCTGTATAAACTTAAGTCAAATGTTTGTAATCTAAGTGGCCTGTTCCTGAGAGTAACCTATGTTGTAATTGTTTGAGTCCATGGTTTAAAATCTGAAATAAGGGTTTTAGCTGCTAGTTTGAAATCACAAGTGTGTTTTAAGCTAAGGAAAAATGCAACAGAATTAACATTTAAATTTAAGCCTGGCTAAAAGCCACCCAGACTGGAATAACAGCTTTCCTCACAGAGGCAAGGCCTCTCCATCCAGTCTTCTCCAGCAGGAAATCACACCTAAGTAATGAGTATAGGGTGGGGAAGAATTTGGTCTGCAGTGGGGAAGGAGACAATGGACATCCTCCAGATAAAGGAAATGCAAGGTGTAAAGGGTCATAAATGACCTCTGCCCAGGAGAAATAGGGAGTAGATGCTCCTGGGTCCCAGGGAGAGACCAAAGGGGTGGAGCTAAACAACAATTTGTTGCTTAACAAGGACAAAAGACACATTTTAAAAAGGCTGATAACTTACTATGTAAAATTGTGCGAAATATAGAAATACCTGCATTGTTAATGTCATTTCTGGATGCAGGGGTGAAAAGGCGCCAGAACTCTGTGACATGTTCTGGAAAAAATGACGGAAAATGTGATATTACACAAAATGTATTTCTGACAGAAGTATGAAACTTTATATACGTATGCCCATGTTCAACGCGCACATTTGTAGAAATTTGCTCCTAAATTGGACATTGTGTTCCGGATGAAAAGGGCACAAATCTGTGAGAAGCAGACACAAGATCCCACAGCGACGGGGCTTGGAGGAGTATCTGCTACACAAAATATGTAATCGGACTGGGTCTGTTGGAAAATTTGATTGAAAAATTAGAAAATTGCCCATTAGACACCATGAGTGATATTCTCGGTGATTTTGTACATGTGACTGAAAATATAAAAACTGCTGTAATGAGAAAAAGAAGCTATAGATCGGTGGGGGAAAAATTGAACCTGCTACATTGGAAGAGATTTGATAATGATATACATAAGGAAAAAAAAAGGCTCAGAAATAATATCAAAAAATGTATAAAAGAAAAGGCCACAAATGCAACAAAAAAGATATATGAACTTAAAAGGCAGTATAAATACTGTCTACAAGATAATCTGAAAAAGAATCAGGAAGGAATTTGGCTGGCCTTGGCACAAGCTTCAGAAAATAGAAATAGCAAAGCAATGTGGTATATTATAAATTGTAAAAAAGAAAAAACTCTTCCGATTAACTGTGTGCCTGAAAGGGGATGGATTATCTATGTTGCCAATACTCTGGGAATGTCGGCAAGTGAAGAAAATGTGTTACAGAATAATGCTATGGTGTGGAAATGCACACTTACTCTCACTTTGTTAGTAAATCTAATAAGAAAACTGCCCAAGTCAAGAGCAGCAGGTCCTGATAGTACATGTAAATGCCCTGTTGCAGCAGGCCCGAGAACTATGGGCTAAGGTGCTGCTTATTATGTTCCAGTGGATTGGAAAACAAGGGAAGGTACCAGAGACATGGCGGCAAAATATTATTCTGCCGATATATAAAAAAGGTGCGTGGAAAGATCCTGCCAACTATAGGATGTTGGGTGTGTTAGATATTCCGGCCAAAATATTTGCCAAGATCCTGCTAGCCGATCTAAATCATTGGATTATAAAATGTGGAGATCTGCCTGATAACCAATCGGGATTCAGAGCGGGATCATCAACATCCCACAATATCCTAAACCTAGTAAGTGCGGTAGAATAGTCATGGAAGGTTCAATGGCTGCCTGTATATGTCGGGTTTATTGACTTTTCAGCAGCCTTCTATATCGTAACACGAAGTAAGCTAAGGGCCAAGCTAAAACAATGTGGAATACCGCCCTGATTGTTGTATATGATACAACTGTTATATAAAGACACGTCAGTCAGGGTGCGGCTGATATAGAAGGGAGACTATCAGAAGCCATTCCCACAATATGTGGAGTTAAGCAAGGCAGCAAATTAGCGGCCATATTATTTAGCCTGTATTTGGCAGACTTTCCAAGAGATGTCAGAAACATTCAGACATATGACATCAAGATGGGAACATTAAAACTTGGTTGGTTAGGGTATGCGGATGACCTCCTCCTGCTAGACTACACACCCAAGGGTTTGCAAACTAAGTTGGAAGAACTGGTAAAATTTGCTACAGCAAATGATTTGGTGGTTAATATAGAGAAAACCAAAATTATGAAGTTTGATTTCAAAAACCTGAATAGAAACCAAAGTGTAAAATGGCTGATAGATATGAGACAGCTGGAAGTAGTGAATGATTATAAATATCTGGGCGTAGTTATTGACAACAAGCTCAATTGGAAAAAACATTGGAGTGAAACAAAGCGTAAATGCATGATAGCAACCATGGTGTTAAGTAAATTTATTGGTAACCAAGGACATTTTTCAGTGAATACTGTGCTGAAACTATATTCTGCCAAAATTGTGTTGTGTATGCTATATGGTGCAGAAATCTGGGGAAGCCTATTTAAGAAAGAGCTGAAAGCATTTGAAGCTAAATTGCTGAATATATTAATGAGAATGCCAAAAAATCTTCCAAATGACTACATATTGCTAGAATGTGGTCTGTTAAGTGTGAATAGTCGTGTTGAACTGATGGTGGCCATGCTGTATTTTAAGTTTACTAGACTTGCTAATGGTATTTTTGTGGTAAAGCTTGTAGAACAATATGGTTGTGCATAAAACAAAGCTGATTTTGCAACTATAAATAGATGGAGAGGGGTCTATGATAAGTGGATTAAGAATGACAGTGCCTGCTGGTTGTTGTTCTCTATTGCGCATATTAAGCAGAAACTTAAAAGTTTAATCTGTGAAATAGATCATGAGCAAATGGTAGTAAACTTGGGAGAAAAAGTAAACAATGGATTATTCTTTAGCCAATTAGCTATAAGAGAAGGTAAACCAACTTATCAGTGTGGTTATCCAGACTTCAATACGATTTGATGGTATTTGATGTTTAAATTCAATATTTGCAATGTACTGGTATCCACAAAGATGTTAGATATTGCAGACTATGTGGAGTAAACACGCTTGAAACAGCATATCATATAATATGTGAGTGCGATAGCCTTGATGAACTATGAAGAAAACATCGGATGAAATATAATAATAACATGTATAAGTGCAATAAGCTAGAAATGTGGTGGAAATTAATTGATGGCAATGATATGAATTTAATTTTTTATATGATGAAATTTTATTTGATGATTTAAGGGATTTTAAAAGAGTTATCTAAGGGGGTATTGATGCTTTCATAGTGATGTATTAATTTTATTTTTTACTCTTTTGGAGGTTGATGAGTTTTAGAATCTATTCTGTGAGTATTTTTGTGATTTTAAGTGATCTATATGCAAACATTTTAATTGTTAAAAGCATATTAATGAAATAAATAAATAATCTGTATATATGACTGTTATAGAGGTTGCACATGTGGAAATATGTATTGTACCAAAAGTAGATTTTGTGTTCAAGAGGCTAGGGGTGGACTCTAGGCCTCATAAACCCACACCATAAAGGTGACACCCTGTTTTTCTCCTCGTATCAAGGAAGAGAGGAGACCTTGACCAATCCCTGTCAAGGGGCAAGCTTAGGATAAACCAGCACACACACCCCCTTTATCATAAGCATAAATAGAGACAGCTCAGTACTCAAAAACAGACAGATTCACCCACTATCCGAATGCTGGCGGAGCACCCTGCTGCAGAACTATCCATCTTACTTGCTCCAGACTCCAGAAACTTGGCAAAGCAGAAAGGCCCATTGCATAGCTGAACCATTTTCAGCTAGGCCTTAAATTTCCAGAACCAGAACCAATCCCAGAAACCTAAGGGGAGCATCAAAAAAGAAAGCCGGACTGTTCTGTACTGCTTGCCTGCTGAACTAATTATCATCAGAACCAAAAGATCCATTCCTGTCGTGTGCCATGCTGTGACCAGAGCCATTGCAGATCCGATCCAGTCCTGTGCCATGCTGTGAACAGACCCAGTCCAATCCGATGTGCCCAGCTGTCTATCTCAGAACCAGTTTCCCTTCCCTGACCAGAATCCCGATGGTTCTGTATAAAAACATATCTAGTGAGTATCTATAGATAGAACTGTGTCACTAGTATATGTACTGTCCATAGTCAATCCCTATCTTAAACCCACCTGATATTGTTAGGAGTATTGTTGAATTGTCAGAACATTTCTTGCGCTGAGTTTCTCTTATTTGTATTCTAAAATCATAAGTCATTAGTGTTGTGAGTAATTAAAGTGAATCCCAGAAATAAACTGAGTATCCACCATGTGAACGGTTCCCTGGCCAGGAGATTCATATATGACATTCTTTTTTCTATAGTCATAATCTAGTGTAGGAAATCCCATTTGTCTTTTAAAAGTGCATTCCTGTTTCCCATTTTTTGCGCCTGTCTTGGAAAAAATGATCTCCACTAAAATGTCCATAACTCCCTCAATTCTTGTGCTAGAAACAAAAGTTCAACTTCTGCTTGTAGCTAACAACCACAGCTTTAATTTGCATCCCACATCCATACGGTTCTCCCGTAATCGCGATTATCCTGCACTGAAAAGTTTGCCGTGAATTTCTTTTCGGGAAATTCTGACACGTGTAAAACAGCTTTTGATTGCTTCCAACCTTCATTTTAAGATTTCACATTGTTTCTTAGTATCAAATCATTGCTAGTGTTTGTGTGCAACTATCCAAAGCGGCTACCATAAGAATTTAAACCATCTCAGCAATTTAAACCATATTTAGTGTGTTTACCCGATCCATTCTCAAGATAACTTTAAAACCATTTTGACTGCTTGCCAATCAATTCTGTTTTTCTCTTGTGTTGCTGGGGGGAAATTGGGATTGATATTTTGTTTGAATTCTGCCATTCCTGAATACCTGCTCTCTCCTCCTATTTATTTACATTGCCTATTGGGGTGTTGAATGGTGTGCATGGGGAAATAGTAACCACACTTCTATTTGATCCGAACACACACACACAAGTATTATTTCTGTGCTGAATTGTTTTGCTTACTATTACTCATAGTGTATTAAAGAGATTATTCTGTGTTACATCACCCCATTGGTGATTATTGTGTACCCATTAAAACATAGTGTGATTAATTTGTAAATACATAAATAAATATTTTAACTTTGAAAACCAGTCTGATTCCTGGTTCAGTGTGACCGGGGAGGGGGGGTTCCCGGAGAGGGGCGTGATATGAGTGGTACATCGTTCAGCATAAAATAACTTTTAGACACAAATAAATAAGAATTCCAGTTGTGCATTACACGCTAGGTGTTGACTTAGGTGTGTGCTGGATTGAAATCACTTACAGATATATAGTCATAAAGCATGTGAATATTGAATTTCATAGTGGCATCATATATACTTTCCTCAGAATATCCAAATCTCTACCGTTTCTGTCCACAATATGCCAGTGAAGGCTAACAAGTCTTCTTTAAAAGTCACAAAAATTACACTAAAACTGTCCAACTTTTACATTTCTGCGCTGTCCGGTTACAGAATTAACAGTCTTAAAAGTGCATTCATCAAATAGTATTTTGAGACAGATGGGGCTGCCTTTGTCGTCCAAATATGGTAATGTCTTTCCAGACTACCACCAACTGTCAGTTCAGCCCAGGGTGGGCATCAGGGTTTCCCACTTTGATTGAATGTTTATTGCCACTTCCCCCACTTCACACGTAGGTTTACCAGATCCATTGTCTCAAGCTGAAGCCCAGACAAATGTCTGACAAGCGTGCGATATTTCTTTCTCTTGGTCCATTCAAAATTTTCAAAGGTAGCAATTAACATGCATGTGTCCCAGAAATGTGTGGCGGCTGCTTTTGGGGGAAGGCCACAGTTTAGCCAGCTGGAAAACCTGTTCTGGAGCTTCCACAGTCCAGCCACAGCATGTAATTCATTATTTTATTTTTTTCTGAATCAGAAGCAAACCTTTTGAAATAAAACATTCCATATATGTTTCCCAGCAAAACCCCTTTTATATTGCTAGGCCAAGATAGTGCCTTCTTTCAACATTACATTTTTAAAACAGGCATTTTTCCTTATTTGCAAAAGTGCATTTTAACCCATGGTGAAGTCTGTTGGGCTGACCATGTCAAAAGGTTTTCTCTTCCTTCTGACTTACCAAAATTGTTTTGCCCTAGTCAGTTTCACTTATACCACAATCTGTTTAAGACACAGGTCCACTGAAATTGACATATGCCCTTAGAGCTATGGTTTCATTTGAAGCAGTGATTTTTTTGTAGCCCAAAAGTCAAGCGATTTCCCATGCAGCTGAAAGTAAAGCTTCTGTTGATTTCCCAGACTTGGTCTGACACAGTCTGCCATTCAGGGATAATGCTCTTTTCTGATGGAGCACAATCTGAATATGGATGGGCAGGGGAGGGCCTCACTGGTACAAGCAGAGTAATGTAGAACAGATGAAAAGAGCATCAGAGCGGCATCATTTTAAATGTAAAATATTTCACATTTTTCCCTGGGAACTTTGGGCTAGCAGCAGTGCAGCGCAGCTTCTCCCTTTGCTCCTTTAGTACACACAAGAACACAGCTTGAGAGCTTTTTTCGGTGTGCTCCCTGTTCCAACTTGCCCAATGGTGTTTGGCAAAACAGTGCAGCCATCCTTTCATAGCTGCAAAACGAAGTTTTGATGCAAGGCAGTGGTGCTCAAAGGAGCCAGCGCAGCCATTTTGCTGGTTCTGCTGAAGTACAGCTTGATTATGGATGGGAATACTGCTGAGTGGGTCAATGTATCCCACAAATCCCCCCCGACTCTTCTGAAACTTCTTGGCAAAGTGGGATTCATCAGTAGGACAAAGTAGGGTTCATCAGGTGGAGTCCTTCTTCCATCAGGGAGCGGTACACCATGATCCTCCTGTTGTCTCTTGTTGGAGTATGGAGCGACACCCACAGTTTCTCCTGAGGTCTTTCTTTGTGGTGTGGAGCAACACCCCCAGATTTTTCTTTGATCTTTCCTTTCCATGTCCCCGGGGAAATCCTCCTTGGTCTATGAATGGGCGGAACCATTACGAATCTAGTAAATGAATAAGAACCGATTACTACATTTTCCCACTGACTGCCTTCCCAGAGGGTTGACAGCAGTGGGACACACATGCATTGCAAGTATCACAGTACTTTAGATGATAAAGACCAATAATCACTCACAAGACACAGATAACTACTGGTGTTACTAGAGTTTTGGGGATCCCTCTCGAATTGACAATGACGAAAAATACTCCCTGTTAAATAATTATACCTATAAACCTACCTGTTCTTTTCTGGTTCTTCTTTTTCTTGGTCTTATTCTCCAGATGTCTCTTCTATTTGATTTTCCCTTGGTTCCTCAATTTGCTGCAAAGTGTGCCTAGGGTAACAACTTTTTAAATGATTTATATGGACCCATTTCTCTTCTGTTAGCTCTCCTTTAGAGATGCAGATTCCATAGGCGACACGTGAAATTTTATCTACAATTTCAAAAGGACCGCTCCAGCTTGGTAAAAATGTCCACTCCTTGGTCTGGTTCCTTTGGAAATTGTAGAAGTAGGCCTTGTCTCCTACTTGGTATTCCTTTTTGGTGGTTTTTAAATCATATTGAGTCTTCATCCCCTCTGTTGATTTTTCCAGATTCTGCTGAGCGTACGCAAAAGCATGTTGAAGGTGTTTTCTTAGATTCTCAACATACTCATGAGTTGTGGATGCATTTATCAGTGTCTGCTCTTGTGTTCTGTAGAGGTGATGCTGAGGTAGCACCATCCTTTGCCCAATCATTAACTCAAATGGAGACATCTTGGCCGCAGAAGAAGGTGTAGATCCGATGGCATCAGGACAAGCGGTAATCAGATGTCCCAACTTGGCCCAGAATCTGCCACAAACTTTTTAGAATGCTCACAATGGATTTATTGTACCTCTTAACTCCCCCACTAGAGGACTGGTGGTATGCAATGTGAAGTTTCCTTTTTACCCAAAGTATCTCCCACATCTTTGTCATCACTTCGCTGGTGAAGTGACTACCTCGGTCTGACTCAATCCTTTGGGGTAGGACAAAACGCAAGAAGATGTGGTTGATCATCAGGGCATCTGCTGTTTCTGCCTTGCAATTTAGGGCCGGGAGACATTCCACCCATTTGGTAAACAAGCATGTTGCTGTTAACATATACATGTTCCCCCTGGAGGAGCGAATCACGGGCCCGATGAAATCTACTTGTAAATCCGACCAAGGCAGTGTCCTCCCGCTCTTCTGAACGGGAGCTCGGTGTGTGAGTGAAGTTGGCTGAAATTGAGCACACACAAGACACCCCTTCAAATATTGTTCAAGGTCCTACCCCATGTGTGGCCAGTATGCAACCTCCTGCAAGATTTCTAGAGTAGTGTGAAAACCCTGATGACCGACTGTGGCCATGTCATGGGCGTAACTTAGCATCAGCCTCCGGAATGAGTTTGGTACCCCCACTGGTTACAACAAGAGATGGATCTCCTCACCAACAACCCGTCTTGGATTGGAAAATTTTGGGACACTTCATCAACACCCTGAGGTCCTCTTTCCCAATGTAATCGATATCCATCAGAGGAAAGTTCTCAGGGTCCTCAATGTGTTGATAACATTTCCCAATAATTGGATCCCCTTTTTGTGCTGTAATTAAATCAGCATCTGGGGTCTCCTTACTCCACTGTGCAGTTGAGAGTTCATTGTGAGCATTTGTCTGGGACCTAGTGACAGCAGTGACCTGGATTTCCCCCAACAGGGACTCGATCTTAAGGAGATCCCCCTGGATGGCTCCGGTTTTGGCCAGCTGATCAGCTAGGTCGTTTCCAGTTTTGTCTGGCCCCTCTATTCTGGAATGACCCTTGATCTTCTTCTATTAGATGGTCATCCCACTAGAGGTGACCCGATCATCAATATTTTGTATTAGCTTGCCATGTTTGAGTGGTTTGTTATTAGCACACAGCATGCCTCTGGCTTTCCAATTTACCAGGTGCTCCACAAACCTGTTCTGGACATAATCTGAATCAGTGATTATACCAGTTTGTGGAGTTGGCGTTGGACGGCAGTGAGGATAGCCTGATGAACTGCCATCAACTCTGCCACCTGACTAACATGGGGATTATGTACCCAGCGGAGGGTTCCGGGGCATCATTCACCTAGGCATTCCCCACACCGGCCACCAGTTCCTTTTCCTCATTGTTGTCAACATGGTAGAAGCACACACCCACATAAACTGTGGGCATTCCCTGACACTTGTTTTCCTCATAGACTTTGTGCAGGGAATTCAGGTATGCCTCCATGTTGTCCAGGATTTTAAGACTTTCGTCCTCGAGATAGTTTTCTCTGGCAAAATCATGCAAGTCAGCCAGAACTTGCGCAAGGGGACTCTTCTTGTTTTTGGCCATATCTGACCTCCACAGTTAAGCCTTGCATTGACAGAATCCAGGAAGTAATTCTGGAATTACTCACATTTGGCCTGGATTCTGTCACTTTGGAGGTATTGCAAAGGCTGGTGTGGAGTCTCCACTATGACGTGTTCCCCCTGGATGAACGGGCGGTAATTTTTCAATGCCCACACCGTTGCCAGGAGTGACTTCTCACAATCGTTGAATTTTTCCTCCACAGAGGATAAAGTCTTGCTTGCAGATGAGATGACTTCAAGTATTCGAGAACCCTGTCTCCAAGAAGAACTCCTTATTTTTGACAGGGTAAGCTAGACAAGGCATTGTGAGAGACTTCTTTTGAGTTGCTTTACTGCCTCGGCTTGTTCTAGACCTCACTCCCACTAAACCCCCCCTTCAACAGATGGATCAGGGGTCTTGTGATCTCTGCGTAATCCTCAATGAACTTCCTACTGTAATTAGTCAGTCCAAGGAGGCTTCTTAGCTCATGCAGAGTTGTGGGTTCTTTGAGTTTTAGAAGTGCTTCCACTTTCTTCTCCTGTGGACAGAGACCCTCAGGAGTTATTTCATGTCCCAAGAAGTTGACACGGGTCCTGCACCACTGTGCCTTTTGGATGGACAGATTTGCTCCGGCAACCATCAACTGGGTCAGAACATAACGGATTTCCGCTATGTGTTCCTCCACAGTTGAACTTTTTATCAAGACATCATCCGCATAGGCCAGGTTACCCCTTTCACCCAAGTCGGGCATGGCCTTATGTAGGAAGATGTTGAATTTGTTGCCTGAGTTTATGTATCCGAAAGGAGTCCGGGTCCAAGTGTACTGCTGCCCCCGAAGGTAAAGGCCAGCTTGTATTGGTCCTCCCTACTGACGGGCATGGGTCAGTACCCATTTGTCAGGACAATGGCTGTGTATACCTTTGACCCCTGGATCTGGGCCAGCCCCTGGTCAATGTAGGGGAGAGGCCATCGGGACATGTGGACCTGTTTATTTAGCTCCCTAAGGTCTGCGCAGAGTCTCCATTGGCCATTTGGTTTTAAAATCCCCTGCACCGGATTATTAAAGGTGCTGGGGACTGGACGAATTATCCCACGGGACTCAAGGTTTTTGATGATTTCCTTCAGGGACTCCATGGATGCGTGAGGCAAGCGATATTGCTTCACAAACACTGGAGTCATTCCAGGGTGTGTGGGAATTGTTTTAGTATGGATCGCGATGCAACCACAGTTGTACGAGTCCACAGCAAAGAGATCTTGAAAATCTAAGAACACCTGTTTAAACTTTTGCTTTTGCTCTGGAGTCTCACAGGCATCAGCTAGGTAACCCGCTCTTCAACCATTTGCCTGAAGCCTGGAAAGACTTTCGGTTTTGCTATTTCAGCAGCCTCCTCCAATTGAGTGGAGAAGTCTCTGGTTATAGTATTGACCTGGGCAGAGCGTTTCAGGTAGGAGAGGCGGTCATTGTGGACCTGGAATATCACCTCATCCTGTCTGATGTCACAAGTCACCTCTTCCTCCCCATAAGGGCAGGAAGAATACACCAGGAAATTCCCCCCTTGCTGGGTGAAGATCCTGTCTGGTGGTATGTCATTGCCACCGTCATTGTCAAAACAGTCATTTGGGATTGGTCCTATTAGTTAATTTCCTAGATCCATGGAAAAATGTCAGTCATCAAACGCCATTCCAATAACTGTGTCAGCGCCCAGAATGATACTCCTAAGGTTGCTGTTATCCATCAATATTGGAATGGTGTTGTGTTCTACATTGACTAATGGTGTTGGGTGTAACCCCAACCCCTGCTGTTGGAGATGGGCATTGAGGTGTACATATGTGTCAGAATTTTTCAGTTTCTGTCCTCTTTGAATTTTTAAGTCAAGTGGGACTTGTCGGGTCCATCCTGGGATGGTGACCTCCTCTCCAATTTGAACTTCAACAGCATACGGCACCAATTGGGCTGACCGAAATGCTTTTTCACAATCATCAAAGCCCATGGGATTGCCCCTATTCGGGACCAGGCCTTGTAATTTAAAAGCTCCAAATTAATTTCAAACCAATTGAGAATGTCAGTGCCTAAATAGAATGCAGCAGGGACATTGCGCACAACTCAACAATTATGTTCTATGCTTTTGTTACCTATAGATATTTTGAGCATACACCTGGGTAGGAGATGTTTGGAATTGGGAGTTTCCAGGCCCATTTCCTACTTATTGATCAATTTAAATGTGGGAATGTCTGGATCTTTTGGGAGTTTTCTGAACATGGCTTCGCTGATGAAGCTCTTTCTGTTGTTCACGCACACTCTGGTGAGAACAGATTCCTTCCCCTCATTTAACTGAATAGGGAGGAACAACTGTTCTCTAATTTTCTGAATGTCAGCTAAACTTTGAGCTGGTTTCTCATCACTTTTGACTGTAGGAGTGGGATTTTCAAATTGTGAATCAGTATAAAATGTCAAAGTATTTCCTTTCAGTGTGGAATGCCACTTAAAACTGGAAGGAAGGTTGATTTTCAGGAATGGAGAGGAGTTCCCATCACCAGTTGGTTGTCCTACAGCAATTACTGTCACATCAGGTATTTGATTATTCTGGAAATGAAACTCAATATGATCAGATTTTTGTTCAACCATGTGGCATGTGCCATTTAAACTAACATGGTTTTATTGACCTGTTAGTCTGAGTCCAGAGTACCTTGTTCACACAGTCTATTAGGGGGGACAACCAGCGCAGTATGTCATTCCATAATAGACAGGGTGTTCCCTCTGGAGTCACGACTATGACCGGGTGTTTCACCTTGTGTTGCCCAATTTTTATTTCCAAATCCGCAGTCCCCTCGACAGGAATTTCATTCCCGTCGAAGTTCTGGAGTTGTCCAGTAAGAGGGGTGAGAGGGATCTGGTGTCTCTCCCCCCTTCCTGAACCTAGCTACTCAAAGGCTCTTTTTGACAGAAGAGTGGCTTGGGATCCAGTGTCCATCAGTGCTGAAATTGCACATTGGACTTGCATTTGAACAGGGGCATAAAATCTCCCCTCTTTCTCCTCAAAAGGGCAAAGATAATGAGCATTTTGGGCAAGCTGGGTGATCAATTTCTTTATTCTGGACTCTGATACAGGGGCATTTTGGACTGTTTTCTGTGTCAGAGTCTGGGGATCTGTAATAAAAATGTGACATCCTGAAATAGATGATGATTTTTGAATCCCATGTTTCCCTAATTCTGTGCTGCCCCCTTTTACCTGGACGAAGTCACGAGGACCGGTTTGTGGGGAGGATCCCTCCTTTACTATTTTACACTCCGAATGGCAATTCTGGGCTTTAGGGATGGGTGACTCTGAAAAAGTCCCCACACCCACCCAGTCTTCATTCAGATCTCTCGGGACCCATTTTTAAGTCAAGTGGGACTTGTCGGGTCTATCCTGGGATGGTGACCTCCTCTCAAATTTGACCTTCAACAGCATACGGCAGTAATTGGGCTGACCGAAATGCTTTTTCACAATCATCAAAGCCCATGGGATTGCCCCTAGTCGGGACCAGGCCTTGTAATTTATAAGCTCCAAATTAATTTCAAACCAATTGAGAATGACAGTGCCTAAATAGAATGTAGCAGGGACATTGCGCACAACTCAACAATTATGTTCTATGCTTTTGTTACCTATAGAAATTTTGAGCATACACCTGGGTAGGAGATGTTTGGAATTGGGAGTTTCCAGGCCCATTTCCTACTTATTGATCAATTTAAATGTGGGAATAGCTGGATCTTTTGGGAGTTTTCTGAACATGGCTTCGCTGACGAAGCTCTTTCCGTTGTTCACGCACACTCTGGTGAGAACAGATTCCTTCCCCTCATTTAACTGAATAGGGAGGAACAACTGTTCTCTAATTTTCTGAATGTCAGCTAATTTTTGAGCTGGTTTCTCATCACTTTTGACTGTAGGAGTGGGATTTTCAAATTGTGAATCAGTATAACATGTCAAAGGATTTCCTTTCAGTGTGGAATGCCACTTAAAACTGGAAGGAAGGTTGATTTTCAGGAATGGAGAGGAGTTCCCATCACCAGTTGGTTGTCCTACAGCAATTACTGTCACATCAGGTATTTGATTATTCTAGAAATAAAACTCAATATGATCAGATTTTTGTTCAACCATGTGGCATGAGCCATTTAAACTAACATGGTTTTATTGACCTGTTAGTCTGAGTCCAGAGTACCTTGTTCACACAGTCTATTAGGGGGGACAACCAGCGCAGTATGTCATTCCCTAATAGACAGGGTGTTCCCTCTGGAGTCACGACTATGACCGGGTGTTTCACCTTGTGTCACCCAATTTTTATTTCCAAATCCGCAGTCCCCTTGACAGGAATTTCATTCCCGTCGAAGTTCTGGAGTTGTCCAGGAAGAGGGGTGAGAGGGATCTGGTGTCTCTCCCCCCTTCTGAATTTAGCTACTCAAAGGCTCTTTTTGACAGAAGAGTGGCTTGGGATCCAGTGTCGATCAGTGCTGAAATTGCACATTGGACTTGCATTTGAACAGGGGCATAAAATATCCCCTCTTTCTCCTCAAGAGGGCAAAGATAATGAGCATTTTGGGCAAGCTGGGTGATCAATTTCTTTATTTTGGACTCTGATACAGGGGCATTTTGGACTGTTTTCTGTGTCAGAGTCTGGGGATCTGTAATAAAAATGTGACATCCTGAAATAGATGGTGATTTTTGAATCCCATGTTTCCCTAATTCTGTACTGCCCCCTTTTACCTGGAGGCAGTCACGAGGACCAGTTTGTGGTGAGGATCCCTCCTTTACTATTTTACACTCCGAATGGCAATTCTGGGCTTTAGGGATGGGTGACTCTGAAAAAGTCCCCACACCCACCCAGTCTTCATTCAGATCTCTCTGGACCCATTTTTCTTTGGAGGAATTCCGCCGTCCCTGAAAGAGAAGATTGTTTTCCCAGAATCCTCTAAGGATTCTTCCCCTTCAAATTGGAAGACACTAACTTTATCCCCAAAATTGGCCTTTTGAGGTCTTTATTTCTCCTACCCACCCTCTGTTCCCTGGGTGGCATATTTTCAGGGGCAGGAGATTTTAGTTCTGGTTACAGGGTGTCCGAGGGCTTTTCAGGGGTGTGGAAGGATGCTTCCTCTAGGGCTTTACACACCCATTCCCCCTGTGCGTCTTCCTTGGGAACCAGTCAATTATCTGGGTTCTCTCCCCATCAATGTTCTGGGTTGCCTGACCCTGGGTTTGCAGGGTTCTGAGCCGCCATGTTCATCTGAGGGTTGTGTTGAGCCCTCAACATATGACCCAGATCCTGTGTGAGGCTATGTACCTGGCACTCCACTTGGGACACCCGTTCTGGCTGGTACGGGGGTCTTTGTTTGTATCTAGGGGGTTCACGAGAAGGGTAACTGTCCCTTTTCCCAGGGTACCCTGGGTACTAGGGATTTTGGTAACCCTCCAACCTTTGCCTCACCTCTCCCGGATTGGGTTGTCTGGGCTCCTGAAACCGGGGAATGAAAGGAGGGTTGTGCTGCAGGTTGGGGTTTTGTGGATACCGGGGAAAGAAACTTGACCCGGGATTTGGGGGATTAGTGCCTTCCTGAGGGATGTTAGGAGGGAAGTTTCCTGGGGGAGTACTTACCTGCCGGGACCCCAACCCCTGGGCTGGGGGAGTCCATACATACCCCAAGATAGGTTGGTTGCCCTTGAATCTGGGACTTACATAATCAGGAGAGTTAGTGGTCCCATTGGTGGGATTACCTCCCTGGCTGCCCCCTGTTTGTGATTGGCCTGAAGGCCTTCTTGGCCTCTGGTTTTGCTGGTTTGGGATTGGTGCATTTTTAGGCTCCCCATTTCTAGGTCTAAAATCAGGGTAACCTTCACCTCCGCCACCTTAACAGCAGCAAGGGGTGTTGGCTGGTTTGGGGTTTTTGGTCTGGTTTTTATTTTCTGCAGGTTGTTGGACATCATAAATGCACCTAGCCTGCTCTATTACCCAGTTTAGAGATCTTTTATCATGGAAATCCCTCACCAGCTGGGTCATGAAATATTTTGGGAGCGCATGAAAGTAGGTAGTGACAAACTCGCTGCTATCCGTGCGCACCCTCCTAGTGGTGTGCACAAAGGCACCTTTGAGCTCCTAAACAAATTCTTGTGTGGCCTAATCTTCTCCGTATTGCAGATTATAGGCTGCTTTGTGAGCCTCTGGGGGGGTTTCTAGGGGCAGAAAAGTGTTTCAAGATGGCTGCCCTGTAGGTGGACCATCTTGAATGTTTTTGGTCTTCCAGTCCAGTAAAGAAGCTCGAGTACTCTGGAGAGAACGTCCATTTAGCATACTCTATGCAGTTCTCATTGTCTTTAAGATAAAAAGTGTCCATCATTTGTTCATAGAGTTCCAAATGTTCCCAGACAGAATATTTTGTGTTTTTGTGGAACGGCGTTATGATACTCCTAATGGCCTTAATCTGCCTAATGGGGTCTTTCGCCATAACTCTCTTTAGTTTATTTGCCATCTTTGGCCGCGTCATTGGAGTCCACTCGCCCTCAGAGACGCTACTGCTTGATGACCCAACATGATCTTCTAAGCTCTCCCTGATTCTGTTTAGCTTGGTAGGGGCTCGCAGAATGGTGGGGCCGAGTTTCTTCTCCCCTGTGGCGCACAGGAGAGTAGTCTTCTGACTCCTCCCTGCTTCCAGGGCTGGCAGAGGAATGGGTGGAGGTCTTCAGAATTCTCTTTTTGGGCCTTATTTCATTCTGTTTTTCTACAAATTGAATTGGAGGTAGTATTTCTGCAAATCTAATTCCCTGACTTTCTCCTTATAGGAGACGTCCTTGTCAGAGTGATCAGCCTTAATATTTTTGTATCTGTACAGGGACTCCCATCCATCAATTTCTGGGGGGCGCTGACCTGTCAGATCCATCATACTAGACCTATTTAATTCTGCCGGGCTCATGTTTTCTGGCTCATGTGAACCGGTAGACATAAGGTCGGCAGTGTTCAAAGTATTAAATGGGTTTGAGTCCCTTAGTATAGAGGTCATCATACTATGATTAGGGGTTACCCTGCCCCTCTGTACCTGTTCATGGTCCCTCAAGTTTGAATTAAATCTAGCACCCTCTTTCTCCAACCTCGCTAGTTTCTCCTTCTCAGTCCCTACCTCTTGATAATAGGCAAAGATCTGAGCCATTTGCTCAGCTATCAAGGCTTTACTGGCCTCTATGACCCGCTCTTGAGCTACCACCTGCTGATGGAGCCCCTCTTTCTCTTCACAGAGGGGGTCATTGTCTCTCTGCGCTGCCTGTATGGTTTGGGAACAATGAGACAATTTCTGTCGCAGGAGGTAAACCTCCTTTTTCTGCACATTTAGAGCCTCCATGGCCTGCTCTAACTCGAGTTCCATTTGTCTCCTATGTCCCATTAATTTATCACATTCTTCTTTTATACCAGTCAGTAGCTCAAGGCCTGACTCCTTTCTCTCCAGATTAGTTTTTAAACTGCACATTTCCTGGTATAGAGCCTCTTTATTTCCTGATGCAGAGCGTGCCTTTGTTCTGTCAGGTCATCTCTGTGTTGTGTTATGGTGCCTAATTTCTGGCACTCTTCATCAAACTCTGATTGAGAGTGGAGGACTCTCATAATTAATTTATTATAATTTTTTCTGATCTTGCAGCATAGTTATTTGTCCTAAGCAGGCCCTGCTGTATGTTAATTGTTGACTCAGCTTTTGTTGACTCTCTTCCAGAGAGTCAACCTTTTCCCTACACTCCTTTTCCAATGCATCTAATTTGACCTCTTGATCTGCATTATTTTGCTGTTGTAGAGCCAAGTCGTCTTATAACTGTTTGGTATAGTTTCCAGATTCTGCCTCAGAATCTTGGCTCTTTTGCAATTTTTGTTCCACTAATTTTAGGTCAGTATGGATTTTAGTTACTAGTTCAGATTGATTTTGCATAAGAGTTGTATTTTTTTCATGCTTTTCCAGCATCACTCCCATATGGAGATACATGTAGGCCATGATTCTGACAATTTTAATCTTCTCTTTAATTTTCGGATTCATGTACAACTCACTCAAAGCTTGATGTAATAGGCCACTGTCCTGTCACGTGTCCATGTTCATGCACCATTTCTTCTAGCCAGACTTTTTCATCTTGTTCTGGCCATTCCCCCTGACAAATAATTTGTGCAGAAGGTGCTCCTTAGCTATATTGATCTCTACTGTAGCCATTTTAAAACCTGTATTCTGTTGCTTTTTGTCTATTTTGCGGGTTGATTTAGCTTTAATTTTATACACAGGCCTGATAATTGGGATTTTTGTTTTGGGAAGGCGCTTCTACAGCGTAACACAGTGTTCCACCCACACAAAGTATCACTACCTTGAAGGTTAGTCTGCTGTGTTAGGCTGTCACAGGCGAATAAACAAACCCAATCCCCGGCTACGAGCCCCCAATTTGTGAAGGATTCTAACTGGGCGTCACCCACTGAATCAGGACTCTTGCCCTTAGCATAGGATGTAGCACTCAATTAGAATACTTTCTCTTTATGTTCTAAGAATTCGAATTGAGCCGATAACCAACTCATCTCACACCCCCTTTTACTAATACCCCGGGTCACAATGGACTATGAACCAGGCCGGTTGGTGGGAATACAATATTTATTTTAATTTCAAAGAGAATCACACCATTTTATATGGGGCAGCAATCAACAATGGGGTGATAAGTACAATGAAAATCACTGAAATAAGCTTGGGTAACCTTCTACAAGAACACATACAAAGCACAAATGAATACGAGCACTTTTTCAATTAGGATAGATAGCAGCCAAGTTAAGCTTTCCCCCTGAAAGGGTCCCTTAACCCACACTTACTCAAATTCTGAGTGGATAGAAAGAAGCAGCAGGTAGTCAGGGATATGAGGCAGAAAACCAAATCAAAATCCAACCTTCCCTCACAAAATAAGATTTTAAACCCTTTGCAATGGCCTAAGATGACACTCGGATTTTAACAAATAATGAATTATATGTGTAATTAAATAATGATGTATATATGTTTTATCACAGTATCAGGGATGTTATATCACTAGCACTGTAAGGTAAGGTATCACAAAAGGCATACAGTTCACAAAGCAGGTTGAAATTGAGAACACAGTGCAGTCAAATCACACATGGAAAAGTAAAATTTTTCTCTTTTTCAGCTTTAAATGTCAAAAACTTTTTTTTTTAAACGGGTGAAAAACACAGAATCGGAATGCGGTTTTTACGCTGGGTGATAGATGCACATCACAGGGACAATATAGAAGTGAAAGAGTGACTATAGCTGGGGGAATTGAATGAGATTTTCAAGGTGGAATGAGGTTCGATTTTAGGAAAATAGAGCAGTTGAAAAGAGAAAATCGGTTTTAAAAAGGAAAGCAAGTTTTACTTAAACTAAATTATCTAGGCTATATTGTTAAAGAAATACACGGTACTTTCCAAGATTGATTCGCGACGTCAACCTTTTCACCCTGGGTTCAGCTTTATGTGGGAATTAATTTGATTATTCCGAATATGGCTAAGGACTTATGATCTATACAAGACAAAAATGAAGAGAAAAGTGGTGCTAACGCTTGGAGATCAAGGACAAGATGCACAGAGAATTGTAACAGTCTTAAACAAGTTGCCAAGGCAAGGATAGGATTTCTTAGAGAGTAGCACAAAGAAAAGGCATCCTGATGATTAGACTATGTGTTGCTATGGGATGGGGAAATTCTCACAATCAGCACTGGAGTTTGGGGATTTGGGCAGCCAACCGTATTCAGGACTCAAAAGGTTCTGGTCACAGGAAGGTAGCTCTCCAAACAGCAAACAGCTGGGCAAGTCTGGTCAATGGATGATGGCCAGGATACAGCGGGCATGCAGGTAGTGGGCAAAAAGCCGGTCTGGTCACAGGATGCTCCCCAAGAGGGTACCACAGCTTTTCCCCATTGCTATTGGGATTTTAGTGGAATTTCTGGATCAGTTGCCTTGCTGGGATAGGATCAGCTATGCTTTGGTCTTGCCGGGATAGGATCTGCTATGCTTTAGCCTTGCAGTAGGATCTGGAATCTTGCAAAGGAGGATCTGGAATGTCAGGATGTGCAGGTGCTAGAATACAGGAGAGAGTGTCTGGAGTTCTGTCAGCCTCTCTTATTTATAGGCCATGGTGACATCATGGGATTATACAATGGGGCAGGTTTAGGCTGGGCATGCCTCTCACAACTGGATTGGTCAGAGGTGATTGTTACTGCCTTGCTGTCAGCCGGCTAGGTTTCAGGGGCATGATGTCAGATTTATGACGTGTGCTTTACAATGCATAAGATCATCCCACAGTTATTTTTGCTAAAATCAGTTTTTAACATAAATGACACATTTGTACAGTAGTGCCACTTTACATAGGCAGGTTACAAATGTCACGCAGAATATTGCAGTCCAATTCTCACGTTTGTAGGAATGCATAGGATCATCCCACAGTTATTTTTGCTAAAATCAGTTTTTAACATAAATGACACATTTGTACAGTAGTGCCACTTTACATAGGCAGGTTACAAATTTCACGCAGAATATTGCAGTCCAATTCTCACGTTTGTAGGACTTAGTTTCGTCCATCTAATAGTTTTTCACGGTTTTTCAATGAAATTACCTAAAATTCTATAACTTTATACATGTGTATATATAGTTATAAAGCATGTGAATATTGAATTTCAAAGTGGCATCATATACACTTACCTCAGAATATCCAAATCCCCGCCATTTCTGTCCACAATATGCCAGTGAAGGCTAACACGTCTTCTTTAAAAGACCTAAAAATTACACTTAAACTGTCCAACTCTTACATTTCTGCACTGTCCTGTTACAGAATTAACAGTCTTAAAAGTTTATTCATCAAATAGTATTTTGAGACAGATGGGGCTGCCTTTGTCCTCTAAATATGGTCACGCCCAGACAAATGTCTGACAAGCGTGTGATATTTCTTTCTCTTGGTCCATTCAAAGTTTTCAAAGGTAGCAATTAACATGCATGTGTCCCAGAAATATATGGTGGCTTCTTTTGGGGAAAGGCCTCAGTTTAGCCAGCCTGTTCTGGAGCTTCCACAGTCCAGCCACTGCATGTAATTATTTATTTTATTTTGTTCTGAATCAGAAGCAAGCCTATTGAAATAAAACATTCCATATATGTTTCCCAGCAAAACCCCTTTTACATTGCTAGGCTAAGATAGGGCCTTCTTACAACATTACATTTTTAAAACAGGCATTTTTCCTTATTTGCAAAATTGCATTTTAACCCATGGTGAAGTCTGCTGGGCTGACCATTTCAAAAGGTTTTCTCTTCCTTCTGACTTCCCAGCATTGTTTTGCCCTAGTCAGTTTCACTTATACCGCAATCTGTTTAAGACACAGGTCCACTGAAATTGGCATATGCCCTTAGAGCTGGGTTTCTTTTGAAGCAGTGATTTTTGACATTGTGTAGCCCAAAAGTCAAGCATTTTCCCGTGCAGCTGAAAGTAAAGCTTCTGTTGATTTCCCAGACTTAGTCTGACACAGCCTGCCATTCAGGGATAATGCTCTTTTCTGATGGAGCACAATCTGAATATGGATTTGCAGGGCAGGGCCTCACTGGTATAAGCAGAGTAATGTAGAACTGATGAAAAGAGCATCAGAGCTGCATCATTTTAAATGTAAAATATTTCAACTGTTATACATTTTATGAAAATGACAAAAATGTGCCAAAGGGCCATGTTACCTTGTACAGAGTTGGCGATCAGCTTACCCAATTTCCTATGAGCAAATGACACTGCATATTTATTTTATATGTCCGCGGGCTAGTATAGGTATGAAGTTATAAGACATAACTGTTTTTAGCCAAAAAGCAGTCATGAGAACAAATAATTGTAATAAATGCTAAAAGACAGATGATGCTCTCTTCCCTTGACCTAATCATGACTGGGGGTGGAGAGACAGAGAGAAACTGTCCAATATTGGCGGCAGGCATAATTACAGGGTACTCCCCCTAGATTGTAAAGTTAGGTCAGGGGACAGACACACAAATATCTGGGGAGACAGGAGAAGGAGGACAGAGAGAAGGCAGCTGAACCTTACCATCTTTGAGAGTGCAGTGACCAGACCCCTTGCTCTAGCTGTCCCGAGTGCCCTGGGATCTAGCAGGCTTCCCTGAATCCAAAACCAAGGCTTGCTTTGTAAGTAACAAATACCCCAGCCCTAAATTGCATAAGCCCCATCATGTTTGTAGCATTGCATTCAATATTTCTCCCATTGAAAACCCCATTAAAACCCCCATTGAA
Organism: Ambystoma mexicanum; assembly: GCF_040938575.1. NCBI lineage: Eukaryota > Metazoa > Chordata > Amphibia > Caudata > Ambystomatidae > Ambystoma > Ambystoma mexicanum. The sequence continues at coordinate 338,421,213 of NC_090922.1, forward strand.
AACCCCACTGAAAACCCCCAAAATTGCCAGTGTAATTCAGTCACCTTCCCATAACTGAATCTCTCATTTGCTTGTGTATGTTACCATATCTCCTTTGAAAAACCACTCAGCGTCTGTGTAAATACTTACAGGGTAGTTCATAGATTTCAGCGCAGAGGCAGCGCACGCGAGCAGTGCTGAGAGCTAGCGTGCGCCAGCCGTGTGAGCTAAACAGCATTCTGGCGCACCATGTATTCATGGAATATCAAAGCCATTCTGAGCGCTGGCGCAGAGAACATCCAGCAGCGCCAGTTACGCCCCCCAAGAACGCCCCTTGCGCAAGGATAAGGCATTGAAATCCCCAATGCTGCGCAAAGGGCTGCGCTAACCCTGCACCAGTTCACAGGGCGGGGATAGTGCATTTGATTGGGGGGTGCGCAGGAAGTTTCACACGCGATAGGCATTGTGCGAGCAGGGTACGTGTATTCCAAGGGGTGCACAGGGAGAATCACACGCAATAGGCCTTTTGCGAGCGGGGTATGTGTATTTCGGGGGTGCGCGTGAAGTATCACACGTGATAGGCCTTGTGTTAGCGGGGTACGTGTATTTCGGGGGTGCGCGTGAAGTATCACACGTGATAGGGCTTGGGCTGGGCAGGGTACGTGTATTCCGAGGGGTGCGCAGGGAGAATCACATGCGATAGGCCTTGGGGAGCGGGGTACGTGTATTCCAAAGGGTGTGCAGGGAGAATCACACGCGATAGGCCTTGTGCGAGCAGGGTATGTGTATTTCGGGGGTGCGCGTGAAGTATCACACATGATAGGCCTTGCGCGAGTGGGGTATGTGTATTTTGGGGGTGCACGTGAAGTATCACATGCGATAGGCCTTGTGCGAGCGGTTTATTTGTATTTCGGGGGTGAGCAGGGAGAATCACACGTGATAGGCCTTGTGCTAGTGGATACGTGTATTTCGGTGGTGTGCAGGGAGAATCACATACGATAGGGCTTGGGCTAGCGGGGTACGTGTATTCCGAGGGGTGCGCAGGGAGAATCACACACGATAGGCCTTGTGCGAGCGGGGTACATGTATTTCGGGGGTGCACGTGAAGTATCACACGCGATAGGCCTTGTGCGAGCGGGGTATGTGTATTTTGGAGGTGCGCGGGGAGAATCACACGCGATAGGCCTTGTGCGAGCGGGGTACGTGTATTTCGGGGGTGCGCGGGGAGTTGTACATGCGTTTTCACTGCCACGGGAGGGGTACGTGTATTCCTGGTGTGCCCCAACGCTAATTGGCAGTGTGTGTCCTAACAGGTGTGCCCTCTCCCCCCTCTCCAGGCCCTGCAGGCAGCCCACAACACAGGGGACTACCCTGCACCACTGGCCATGCCCCGCAGGCAGCCCATCCACCCTGGCCATGTCCCCCAGCCAGCCCACATGTCACCATGCACAAGTGAGCACTGACACATGTCCCCCCCCACCCACTCACCCACCCAGCAGTGACAGGCACCTGCCAGCAGGCCCCAACTCATGCCCCCCACCCACTCACCCATACAGCAGTGACAGGCACCTGCCAGCAGGCCCCGACTCATGTCACCCCACCCACTCACCCACCCACCCAGCAGTGACAGGCACATGTCCCCCCCAACACCTCATGACGATCCACATCGTGACATGCATGAAACCAAAGAGAGAATACCACATATTGAAGTAGGAAATAAAAATGTATTAAACACAAAAGCAAGGAAATGAAATGAAACACACAAGAATGCAAATAATGATTAAAAAGCTGCATGTCCAAAATATAAAATAAAAATGTGGGAAAGCAGAATCCAAATCAATCCAAAAGCACGTGTCCAAAGTGTCAGTCCGGCAAAACAAATCCAAAGTGAAAAAAGAAGATAAAACCATTGCTCCATGGAAAAATCCAAAATAAGAAGTGAAATCCAGTGAAGAACTATTTACAAAATACAAATCCAGGGTCCATGAGCCCAACCATTGAAATTAAACTTACAAAAAACACTACCTAATGAAGAACGATATACAAAAAGGTGGGGCATTGTCGAAGCGCCCTAACAGAAATAAAAACAGAAAGGAAACCTAACACTAACTAACTATATACAATGGCGGCAGGCAAGTCCTACGGCTCACTCTGTGATGTCCCGGGCCAGGGGTGCAGTCATGGCCTGTTCCAACTCTGTGCGAGTTGCCTCGAGGCACTCAGCCCGCCTCAATGCCCTGCGCATGGAGGACTCTGCCCTGACCATGGTGGGCCGTGACTCTTCCGCCTGCCGCCGCTCCGCATCTATCCACTGGCCCAACCGCTGCCATACAGAAGACACTCCCATTTCAGGGCCCTGCTGCCCTCCGGCTGATGGCTGCCCCTCTGATGTTGATGGCCCTGAGCCATCATCGCTCCCACCTTAAGCCTGGCTGCTGTCCATGTGCCCTGACCGATGATGCCGGCACATGCTCCATCTGCTGGTCTCCAGTTGGTGGGGTGTCCACCCCTGCTGGACCTCCGACTTCCAACTGTGGCAGGGATGTGATCTCCACCAAGCTGGCTGTGTTGGTCGGGCACAGGGGGCCCTGGTGGAATCTGGGCCGGAAGACGGCAGGGAGAACGATTGGTGCATAGTGTCCACAGAGGAAGAGAGGGCTGCCAGAGTGCTCGACACATGTAGGAACCCTCCGACCAGGGCCCCTCCCAACTGTGCCACGTTGCCACGCAGCTCTTCGTGATGGCGTGCGCGGTCACCCCAGGAAGCATGCATGTCATCAAGAATGACAGGCGTGCGCAACGTGACACCAATCAGGACAGACCCCATACGGTCATGGGTCTCCTTGTCCGCAGGTAGTGGAGTGCCAGATGACGTGGGCCTCCCCCCTACCTGCGGACGGGCCTGGGACAGGGCATCCCTGCTGGTGCATGGTGGTGCAGTCACAGGGTCAGGGACAGTGACATGCACAGGCCCCTCCGCGGTGACCTGTGCTGCCTCCTGCCCCTGGCCCTGGACTGCACCACTTGCACCAGTGGTACTACCCCCACCAGGCCCCATGTGCGGCTCAGTAGCGGCCTCCTCCTCCTCTGTGGAGACCACCAACCTGGATGGCTCCGCACCATCTTCCGCCATCGCAAGCCCCTGTGGGGGCTCACCCGGCCCTTCTGTTACAGCCGTAGTGGCAGACGCGGCACCAGTCCCCTCGCTCCCGGATGATGGCAATTCCTGGGAGGGTGGCTGGGTCTTGCGTAGCCGCCCGGTGGAGGCATCCCCGCTGCTTTGCTCCACAGCGTCATCTCAGCCCTCTTCTTCACTCGACGCTGCATAGAGGGAGACATAGAACACAAGCATCAGGGTACTGTACAATAGTCCCATAGACAAGAAGCATTAACACATGAGTGGCACTGTCAAATGTCACTTCCATCCTGTCCCTCCACAACACATGGGTCAATGCAGGCAATACACATGCAGAAACAGGCACGGCGCATGCAATCAACATCAGCATCCATGTAAAAGGGCCTCTATTGACATAAATGTCTTCAAACTCACATGCATCAGGGCTCATACTGATCCAATGCACACACATCACTGGAGGGTCATGGATCAGGGCTTGTATACCACAGACACAGTGGATACAAGGATGACTAGACTGCATAAGTGAATCAAGACATCGTCACGGACATGTGTCATGCATCCATGGCGTTTCAAAGTCACACACACGCTACTCAGACACACAGACATGTACACCATCCATGTACATGACAGCAGCACCCATCTCTCACACCCCATCCATGTCCAAGAGCAGAGACAGGCATGCATTCATGTGGCCATTCCGCATGCTGCTCCCCAAGCTGCATTGGAACACATGCACCATCCATGTGGTTCACGCATGACTGGTCTCACATGCAGCACCATGATGTCCCTGCACACAAACATCCATACATGGCCTATGTCACACATACAGGCAACTAGCTGACTACCAGCACACTGCAACATGCCCTGTTTCACACAGCAATGCATGGCCACTTTCCGCTCAACTCCAGACGGGTCTGCCTCTGAAGGATCTGGACGTGGAGCGCTGGGTTTATGCGTTCCAGGACCCTCATCTGGATGTTGCTCAGGCTGACCCGACACCCCTCTGCATCCTCTGCCTTCAAGAAGTGCCGGGCCTTGCTGAGGGTCCTGGCCCTGAAGTCCTCCCAGCGCTTCTGGACGTGCTTGATGTTGCGGGTTGCCACCCCCTCCACGTTGATGGCAACCACTACGCCCTCCCAAATCCTCTCCCGTCCTTCCTTGTTGGTGCGCGATGGTGTGAAGAGGGCATCATAATGCCCCAGAACTTGCTCCACCAGGATACCAACTTCCTTATCGCTGAAGCTGGTAGACCTCTGCCTCTTTGGCTACGGGTCACCAGTGGTCTTGGATGGTGTTTGCCCTGACATGGCGACCCCCGAGGCAGGTGTGGGTGAGCAACTGGGTCCTGGGCCTGGGCTGTGGAGTGATGGTATCCCAATCGGGAGTCTTCTGTTCCAGGAGGGGTGGACACAGCAACTGGACCCCTGCAGATGGCTGACGTGCAGGCACCAAATAGCAGGGCACATGGGCAGCAGGCAGGCAGGCATCAGCAGATGGCAGGTGGGAGCGTGCTCGGGGCTCTGGGGGCAAGAAAGCTGCCTTTTGGGCAGGAGCATGGTCTTCCGTGTGTTATCGCGTGTCCAGCTTGATACGGAGTGATTTGGCACGTGCAAAAAGTGCACGTCAGCGTGTAATTTGAGGAAAGGCCCTTAGCGCGTAAGCACGTCTGTGATGTTACGTGCGTGGGTGTTTCCCTCGTGACGGGTGCATGGTGATTCAGCACGTGACAAAACAGCACGTCTGCGTGTTAATGCGTGTAATCCGGGGAAAGGGCCTAAGCGCGTAAGTGATGTGATGTGTGCAGGTGTTTCCAACAGCACGGGTTAAAGGTGAGCAGGGCGATCAGTTCTCTGTACGTGCGTTTCGTGGAGACTGACGTGTGTGTTGCTACTTCGTGTTGTTTCGCACACCATCACAACTTCACAGCAGATCAAGGACGTATCTCTTCTTTTGGCGGGGCTATTGGCTACGCGTGTTGTTCATTATCACTCTAGTCTGACGGTGAGTCACGCACGCTATTTTTCCCACTGCGGGTGCCCCTGTGTATCGCGTACCCATTTTCGAGGTCATAGTAGCCTGTGTGTGTCCCGCGTATGTGTTTCTCGTGTCCCTGGGTGCCACCGCATACTGCGGGAGGTTAATTCCACACATGTGGGTTACCAGGGTTGCGTGCACAGTTTTACTGCAGTTTTGGGGTGCCTGAGCGTTGTGTGCCCCGTCACTTCATCACTGGGGTCACATACAGCCTTGCAGGTGCAGGGGTGCTTTTAACATCTTGTATCCCACCCCCTTCACCCCAATTGCCCAGGACAATTGTCGTGTACACCTCCCATTGGCCCTTCTCCATCTGTGCCGGCACTACTCCATCTGTGCCTTGGTTGGGAGGCCACCAAAGGTGAGGGGCGCCTCAGCTGGGCGTACTCCTCATGGCGGGCGTGGTCAGGGACGTGGCCGGGGTGACCAGGGAGTAGGGGGACTCCAGGGTGTCCAGGGTGGCCGCAGAGGGGGAAGAGGCAGAGGTGCGCCACTTCGGCACAATGTTGTGTCATGTGTTGGTGCAGTCATGCCACCACCCCCTGTGGTTCAGAGAGATGCAGCTTCTGCATCTGGCACTGGCACCCATGTGACCCGGCAGTCCGGTTCATCGACTGCCACGGGCCCAAGGGTAGTGGTAGCTGCAGGTGCAGCTGTGGACACCAACACCCAGGCTCAGGGTCTGTCAGCGCAGGCTGCGTTGGCACTTAAAGAGTCCATGGAAGATTTCCAGCAGGTCAGGAGCAACACCATAGGTGCACGTAGGGCTGCCCTGACCGAGACACGTGTCCCTGGGGCAGTAATGTCATCTGCTGCCCCCGACCAGCCGGGTGTTGGCAAGTGCAGGGGCAGACGCAGCCAACAACACCCCGGTTGTGAGTCTACCAACCAGGACAGTCGCGGTCAATGACCCTGGCACAGCGGATGTTACTGCGCAGGGTTCATTCCAGGGCACCCAGCAGCCACTGATGCAAGTCAGGCCTTCGGTCGTCCTTCCACCTGCCACTCCCTTGGTTCAATCCACAGGTGCCACTGGCCATACTGATCAGGGCGGCATACGCCAGCCAGGGTCCGCTCCACTATCCAAGAGGAGGAAGGTTGCATCTGCAGCACAGGCTGGGACCCCAGACACAGCCATGGCCTCCTGCATGTCAAGGAAGAAGCCTTTCTGTGCGCAGGAACTGGACTCCCTTGTGGACTACGTGCAGGCCCACATGCGTGACATGCTAGTGGGGCCGAATTGTCAAACTACGGCTGCCCATCGGAATACCCACTGGAAGCATGTCGCAGATAATGTGAGTGCATTCGGCCATGAGGTGCGCACAGGTGACGAGTGCAAGAAGCGTTGGGATGACCTCAAACACAGCGCTAAGGCCAAGCGTGCCTCTAATTACAACATGACTCTGGCGACTGGCGGTGGGCCACAACCTGAGGAGGATGACCTCACTCTGCATGAGTCACTCGTTGCAGAGTTCATACCAGCAGAATCAGTTGAAGGAGTGGGAGAGATGCAGGACTTTGATGCCCCGTCCAGTGAGTGTTGTTGCGTGTATGTCCAGCCCATGTATGGTTTGCCTGTGTGATGTGTTGTGCTTGACTGCCACTACCTGCTATGTGTACATGGTTCTCATGTGCTAGTCATGCAATGCTTCACTGATGCGTGCTTGCTGTGCAGGATGGTGGACATGTAGAGCAGGCAGGGACTGTCCACATCACTACACTTGCACCCTACTCACATGCCAGTCACCGAGATGCCCCTCCGGCACTCCAATTATACCATTGCACTGGTGTGCATCATCTTCGCGTACTGCAATGGCCTGTTCAAGCCTCCTGTGTGCATGCTAACTTCCACCAGCCAACCTGCCAGACACATTCAGTGGGGTACATCCTCTGCCCTTCATGCAGGGTGTCTCACTTGGACTGTGCAGATGGCAGATGCTCTGCAGGGACATGAGTGCCCATTCATGCTCCATGTGCATTCCATGCATGCCCCTATGTGTCCTTGACTGGATGATCATTGTAGTACGTGTCCAGGATGATCAACATTTCAGGGCATTTCTTCAGCCATCCCACGCCCACTCTGGCCCAGTCCTGCATCACACACATGTTTAGGGTGTCACAGTCTGTGTGGGGCACAGTCCTCCCCCTGTTTCAGGCCCACTGACTCTGTCCAACTGGTGTAGTGGCTTCTGCACACATGGGTGCACTACTGAGGATTCGTCATGTGTCCTGCTTACTGCCCCATCATCATCTGCTGTGTTGTCAGTTGACTCAGATGAAGCCATTGATGCTAGTCAACACTGTCTGCCAATACACAGCTCTCTGGTCACCGTTTTGCTACCATGCAAGGCATCCCTGCATTTTCACTCAGGGGGGGGTTGCTTGTAGCCATGCAACCCATTGCATGCACATTACACGTGATGCCTGAACTTGCCCTTGCACACGTTTTTTGATACACATCATGAAGTACTTGTCCATGTAGATAGTGAGTAATGTACACATGTTCTCCACTGCATCAACCCACTTCTGAGCCGTGTAACACCGTTCTACATGCCTACTCACTGATGCAATGTCAAATTGACCAGGCATGCATGACAGGTTCTCTTTTGTGTGACATGTGTGACATGTCTGCTTCATGTGTTGGCTGTCTGTGTGATGTCTATGTGTGTGTGTGTTATGTGCTTCTGACATGTGTACTAATGTTTTTTTCTCTCCACTTTTCAGATGATGACGCAATGGAGACAGAGGATGGTGTTGTCATGCCAGGCATGGGTTGTTATCACAACAGCAGCCCAGCACAAGTGGGGGTCGTGGGGTGGTAGACCACGAGAACCCACATGTGCTACAGACCATCTTGTCTTTGGCTGGCAATGAGTCCAGCCCAGATGACCACTCTGACGTCCATGTCGAGTTGGATGTGAATCAGGTCCATACATCAGGGGTGAGTGATTCGGATGTGGACACTCCTCTGTCCGTGACACCTGCACTGAGGGGCCAGACAGTGGTGGGACCTCCGCCTGTGGTGGATCGGGACGCAGGGTCAACCTCCACACAAGTTGCTGATGTGCCTGGGACATCCCGTCAATGGGGGCATATAGTTGTGCAGCCACGGGCGGTGCCAACCCAATGAGGACGGCGGTCCTTGGGTCCCGCAGGTGTCAAGCCCAGCAACGCGGTGGCGGCGCGCCACTGAGGTATACTGAGTGGGAGCAAGACATGACTGCCAATTCAGAATGGCAGGGGGCAGCACTTGATAACATCGCTGTGAGCATGAAATGTGTGGCCCAATTCGTGCTCCCCCCTGCTAGGCAGGTGCTTCTCCAGCGGCAGGCGGCACAGTCCATGGCCCGCTCGCTCAGGCTGGGCATGGTGGCCTCAGACAGGGCACGCCAGGCTGAAATGTTGTCTCTGCGTGAAGCAATTGCTGCTCACGCAGAGGCACACATGGAGCCCATGGAGGGTGAGTATGCTTCCCTCAGATCCACTCTGGTTGTGCTCATGATGACCCAGAGGGAGCGTGCAGAGGAGAGGTTTGCGCAGCTTGAGCACACCATCTTGGCTGAGCTACGTGCTTGCCGGCAGGTACATCAGTTGTCCAGCCAGGCCTTTCAGGAGGAACTCTGTGTTACACGTGTTACCTTGCAAGAGGAAGCACGCGTATCACGGGAGGTTCTGCATGCAGACCTACGTGTCATCGCCGCACAGAACAAGACTCACCCATCCTGCAGACTTGCTGCCGACGAGGGGCAAGCTGCGGCTAGGCGTGGTCAGGCTCCTGTGCCACGTCCTCCTTTTCAGGATGAGCTAGACTCGGACGACGAGATATCTCCCACACAGGTCATGGCGTGCAGGCATTGAGCCCATGGAGGTTTTTTTTTGTCTCAACATCATCGCATGTGGGTGTTGAGGTGTACCCTGTACCTCCCCCCTCCTGGGTGCCGCCCCTCCCGGGTCGTATGTGGCCATTTCTGATTTTTCCTTTTAGTTTAGTTAGTTAATATTAACTATTTGATAGTTATTTTAATTAGGTTATGTATGTTTTTCATTGTTAGTTTAACAAGTTAATATAGTTTGATACTGTTTGTCTATTGTGCATTCATGTGACGGTGTGGTGCTTTGTGGCTTTTGAAAGCATCCACTGTCTGTTCCAGCTGGGCCCTTCAAGCTTGTCTTGTGTATGTGTTTGCAGCTTGGGGTCCTGACTCACATAGGCCACTCCTTCTTCCCTTATCCATGGGCTCGCTAGGATGGTTCGATGTAACAAAATTTTACAGAAGGGCTTTGGACTTTCTTCATAACTGTGGCCTGTCTGCTGCTGTCCTACTTGTGTTAACACCCCTAGTGGGGATTGGTTGTGTTTTATCCACCCCATGTCTGTAATCAATTTGTGTGAGTACGTGATTGATGTCTCCATTAATTGATGTGGATTGTGATGTATGTTATTTTCTTGCCTGTATATGTGCTTGATGCACTTCATGCTGTAGACAGTTGCCTGCACTCTTGGCCTGTCGAAGTGACACTGATGGTGGGAGGAGTTTGTATGTAGGTCTGTAACCTGGCCCAGTGACAACCAGCATGAAGACATACACACAGGGAACTTTCCAGCCTTATTAATTTATGTTATGCCCTTTTTGCCGGAAGATGAGCCTCCAGACTACCTTTGCCAGCAGACACAGGGACGTGTAATCCAGAAAACTGGCCACTTTCGGTGGTGCAGACGTGTGGATGTGTGCGCAAGCAGAAGCACAGGGCTTGTGCTCAGATGTCCGACAGAAGCAGACATGTTTCCAGGAGCTCCAGGAAAGGTGAGCAGCACAAAGGCCCACACCGCAGCCAACCTTCCATCAGGCCACTTGCACATGCATGCTAAGTAGTGCCAGTGCTGGGGAGCTTTGCCAGGCATTGTTGGAGAAGCGCACAGTACAGCTGACATGCGTTGAGGGCCAAATGCCAAGTGGCTTTACAGGTTGTCAGGGGCACATGCAGGGGCCATTGAACCTATCCTCGAGTCACCCCTGCTCCATTGAAACAGAGTTATTAGGGCAGTAGCGTTCCTAGCCAGAAACTGATACAGCGCACAGGGACACCAAGCGAGGCACAGACTTGTGGGCAGTGCATGTCATTTGCATGTGCAAATTGCCACGTGCACTACCTATTGAAATCTGCGGCTGCCAGAACACAAATTGTACTGAAGTTGCACCTCGCTATATGCATCTAGCAGATCACCCAGGGACCATTGTATCATGTGTGATTTTTGACGCATTAGTCTTCCATTTCCCGCACGCCCACATGCACCTGTCTTACTGCATTGACAGTGTATGAACCATCAGGGGGCCAAGCTAAGATATGGGTACAAAGCAGCAGACGGGGTGTTAGTTTGTGGAGAAGTCACTTACTTTGGGGCATGGATGGTGTTGTGTGTGTGTGTTGTGAACACACATTCAGATTAGTAACTCACACTCTCTTTGCAGCATTGAACTGCTCCTGTTACCGGACCTGAGAGTGCGCAGGCAGGAGGTCAGCACTCACCCCAGATATAAGTCTGTCTTTGGCTTGCATTTGACTCATTTGGTACAATGTGCATGATGAACATGTTTTCTCAAATTGAGTATGTGTTTTTGTGAATAGTTTTATTTTGCCTACTTTCCCTTGCAATCCACCTCCCCTCTCCTGCCCCTCTATTCGGTTATCCTGAATACCAATGCCTGTCCAGACAACATATCCCTGACCGTCCTTCCCCGCCGGGGTCTCAGAGGCCTGTGTAAATTTGACCTTGCAGGCGCCCAGACCACGGAGGGGGTGGTTGGTTCATGCCACTCCTGCGGCCTGGATAACGGATTGTGACACTACCCATCAGTTGTTGCATCCTCATTGTATGTTATGTACCGTAAATGGTACCCATCCTGTTGGTCCATTGTTCAACAGTGCTACCTCTGTTGTTCTATCATTGTGCTTGTACATGTGCTTTGACATTTCCTGCTACTTCAAGTCATCTACTGGAGACTCTTCCGGGGGTTTTTGGTGCTTACAGGCTTTTTCCATGGTTTGTGGGTTTGGCTACTTGGAGTTCTCTGCGATTTGGTATTTTTACCAGTCAAGGTGGCCTCTGAGGGGGCTGGACCCTATTTACACGCAGGCTAGAACATGGAGACCAAGGGGTAGGGTGATCCTGTAGCCAGGTGGACTTGAATGAAGAAGGCTACATAGCCCAGACACAGTTGTTTAGAAGGTCACAGTGATGTGTAAATGAGGGAGGGCCTTTTGTTGTTGGACAGTTGGCTTGGGCTACAATGTTTTGGGCACTCTGACATTGTAACTGTGGGGTACTATGTACATGATGTGTTGTGGTGGTCAATGCCTGTTCCTGTGTTTGCTTTACTTTTCTGGTGTCAGGGGATTGGTGTGGTTTGACATGCTGGGGTGTTCACATGGACAATGTTCACATGTGATGTGTACAGGACACTGAGGGTCACTTGATTTCACATGCATATGTTGAGTGCATGTCCCTAATGACACACACAGTTGCACAATGATCTACCACACGTACAACCACCCTTCCATGGCCACAGGTGCACACAGATTGCATTCTCAGGCCCGCTGTGTCCCTGCAGCACATGATCTATTACCATTTGGGTATCCTGTACATGCGTCATTTGGCTATTGATTTGATTTGTCATTTTCATGTGATGCCCAAGGTGTATCTGCAACACAATGGCTGCTCAATGTGCTGTGTGCTGAGCAGTGTGTTGCAGGAGACACACACAGCACACGGGTTCGGGAGTCCGGATTTTGCCATGCCCAATGTGCATGTGAACATGCTACATGTTGTGTTCATGCTACGACTGGTGGAAAGCATTTGTGTCTGACTTTGTATTTGTGGGAGGTTGTTGGTCAGTCATTTCATCTGATTCCATGTCAGGCATCATTGTCTTTGGCCAGTTTTCATTTATGACATGGCACTTCGTATCTTATTGGTCATGTGTTGGCCTTTTGCTATCGCATGCCATGTCATGGTGTGGCAGACAAGGGTGATGTGGTTTGGGAGGGTTTGGGTGACATACCAGGGATTGTGATGGCCTGTTTTGCGGGGGAAGTTGTGATACACACCTTGCATGTGTTCCTTTTGGTCACACAGGATTGGTTATGTTTACGTAGCTAGGGATGCACACAATGTAGCACTTCCGTGGCAACATTCTCAGGGTGGTAAGATCGTGACAGTTGACGGTCTCTTTGTCATCATCGATTATTACCTGGTATGTGCCAGGCCTGTGTGCTCTACGCAGGGGTGGGAGTTTAGGTGAAAAATGTGGCTACAAGCTGGGTCCAGGCTGCCTCGCCACATGCCCTTTCCCCTCCCATGGGCAGCACCTGTGCCTGTGGTTGGGGATGTGGGGGCACCACCATGTCCACCGGTATGTCCTGCCGTGTTGCAACATTGTGCAGGACACATGCTGCCATAATGATCCTGCACACTACTGGGGGTGCATATAGTAGCTGGCCGCCAGAGCGGTCAAGGGAGCGGAAATGTGACTTGAGCACTCCGAATGTGCGCTCCACTATGCCCCTGGTTGCAATATGGGCAGCGTTGTATTTTACCTGGGGTGGTGTGGTGGGGTTCCGGATTGGCGTCATCATATGGTTGCTCATAGGGTAGGCACTGCCCCCTGGGGAGGTGATAATGGTTGTGATTATTGGGGTTTGTGTATTTGTCTGTGTGTGACATGCATGCATGTGCACAGGCATTTGTACTCACCTAGGAGCCATGTGTCGCCATGCTGCCCAGCTTCCAGGGCCTGGCTCAGGGCAGACATTCTGTATATGAAACTGTCATGGGTAGAGCCAGGGTAGTTTGCATAGACAGAGGTGATGATTCCCTTTGCATCGCATACGACCTGCACATTGATGGAATGCCAGTGCTTGCGGTTTCGATAGATGTGCTCAGTGGCCCTAGGTGGACGTAGGGCCACATGGGTGCAATCTATGGCACCAAGCACTTTGGGGAAGTGTGCCACCCTGTAAAAGTCCTGGACCAGGGCCTGCCTTTCTGCGGGTGTTCTGGGCATGTATATGTGCCTGCGGACTGAGGGGCACGCAGTGATGATTGCCAATACCTGGTGTAGGCAGCGTGACTGCATGGCCTGTGAGACCCCCCCACTATGGCAGTTGTCTGCTGAAATGACAAGGTGGCCAAAAAATGCAGGACATTGAGCACCTTCTCCAAGGGGCTCAATGCTTGGGAGCACAGGGTGGGTGATGTAAGGTCATCTTCCCACTCCTTGACCAAGTCTAGGATGATACAGGGTGGAAACCTATGCCTGCCATAGACCTGGTCGTCAGGCATCCCAAAAAGGCTAGTCCGGGAAAAAAAATGTGGGCCCTGGCTATTCTCCTCCTCCTGAGGTGTCCCACGATCAGTGCTGCGACAAATGGGGCATTCATCGTAGCTGGATATATGTGTTTGTTGTTTGTGCGTGGGGACGCTTCCGCCTGCCTTCGTGTGGCGGTCTTGTTGATGCCTATGCGCGTCTTTTAGCGTGCACGGTTTTCTCGTATTCGATTCCATTAATATGTGTTGTTCGCATGCGTGTGGGCGTTCCGTGTATTTCCCTGCAGTACTTCCCCAGTTACGCCTTCTTTTTCACGCGTTGTTCCCCATTCCGCGTGTTATGCCCCGTGTCTCGCCCCCATTTTGGTGTGTGCACCGACGTTGTGCTCTTTCCCTGTGCGCGTTGCGCACGGTTTTCGGGATGTTGCAATGACATGTGCGTCCATGTGCGCCACGCATGGGTTTGGCGCACATCCCGAGGGAAACATGCGCAGGGACTTCCATGAATCGCACGTGCGCCTGTTTTTTCACGCTTGCGCCAACTTGCGCCACGATTTTCGGCGCACGTTTGTTCCATGAATCGCCCCCTTAGTATTTTTTTTTTGTGAAGTCAATCAATTATTCCCCCATTGAATGAGAAATTAACCATCTTGCACCTGGTGCTGTATTTAATTGTTATAGTCATTAAAGTGTTTAACCATAACAATTAGTCTCCTTGTAACTGAAAACCGAATTTGTCCGTGTATTGTGTGCATTACCCAACACATTCCTAGTTGCATCAGTCTTATTAAAACCCAAACCATTGTTCCATTGTGAGCAATCCCTTTTGCCTAGAAGTCTACGTGTATGTGCCCCTGTCCTTGTCATTGAAAACCTATTTTCTTATTGTGAGCTAAATCCCTTCCCTGAACTGCCTGTCATAGTAAACCCAGTACAAACGGATTTCCATTTGCCACTGTATTTTTCCCTTTTTCATTTGCTTTCTACTCAAACTGATTTTCCCACTTCATTTCTATTTTTGCCCTAGTGTGCTGATTAGTATTCCACAAACGTTCCCAATCTTCTAAAGTCTAAGCAATACGAATTTCCTGTCATTCTGTCCCCTAGCAGGTTTTCACTTTCTTTGCTGGCTTCGCATCATGTTGTGGTGGGCTTTACCCCAAATACGATTTTCTTTCTATATTCCTACTCCATGCCTCTGCCTTCCAATCAAAGGAATCAAGTTTAGCTGATGTTTGGGGGTGAGTGTTGCAGGGGGGAGTGCTCAACCGTTGGTGCTATCACTTTGTAAAAATAGTTTTTATTGTGTTTTGCCGTTATCAAACTGTGTGAATTGTAATAGGAATCTTAACTTAATTGTTCTGTACAGATCATTTCATTTGTGTTGCCACAACATTGGTGGATGCTGTACATTGATTATTTTCCTTTTTCATTCAATAATAAATTAATAAATATCTTATTTATACACACCGGCCTGGTTCCTAGTCCATTGTGAAAGTGGGTGTTTGTGGAGGTTGGGTGCGAGACAGGTTGGAGGCCTGGTAAAAAAAAACATAGTATATTAAAAATAAACCGTGTTTTATAGTGCACCACATCCATTGTAGGGGAAGGAGTTCCATAGCTGGATTGTGCTATCTAATAAAACCGTGACAATCTGAAGAAGAGTT
The DNA here is from genome assembly GCF_040938575.1 of Ambystoma mexicanum. Taxonomy (NCBI): domain Eukaryota; kingdom Metazoa; phylum Chordata; class Amphibia; order Caudata; family Ambystomatidae; genus Ambystoma; species Ambystoma mexicanum. The sequence goes on from NC_090922.1 coordinate 338,436,355, forward strand.
CAAATAATTGTATATGTGTTAAGGGAAGACCAGCTGCAGAGGGAACCGGCACCACGTTGGTGTTGACTCCAGAAACCCTAGTCGATCCCATGTCGAATACGACTACAGATACCAGAAGGCCAAAGGAGAGCTGCCAAAATAGGTCAGAGTGGTCATTCAGGAGGTCGAGCAAAATTTCTGTACAATTGAAAGTCTTTGACAAACAACTGCTGAGAAAGTAAGGGAAGCGTATCGTGCATGTTGAAAAGTTAGTACATGAACTGTATATTGGAAAGGTTGGCGAGAGTGAACCCCACCGAGAGAAAGCTGTTTAAAAGGACATTGAGATTTGTGAAAGCAAGTAAAGATTGGCAAGAGTGAATCCGGTACAGGGATGCTGATGAGACGGGGCAAAGTCTGAAGTCCCGAGAAACAGAGTGTCGACAAGAGTGCACCCGGCAGAGGGATGTCCACAAGAATTGTTTGAAAAGACATTAAGGGCCTCATTACACGTTGTGCGGTAAAAATCTCAAATTACCGGCATGGCGCTCTTAACGTGTCCGCCCTCGCAAGAGGGCGCTAATAGCGTACCATTACGAGTACACAGACACGAGCATAGCGCCATGCCGGTAATGACCCTACCGCCATGCCACTAAAGACCCCAAAAAGTCAATTACCGCCCTCGACGAATGTGCAGATAGCACCTCCGCCCTCACGCTGCATGCAAATAGCGGTCACCGCTATTAGCGGTGACCATTAAATTGCGGAACCGGAAATAGCGTCATCACACAGGAACGGGAAAGAGCACGGCGGCCATCTTTAAAAACATAATCCATTGCCATCCTCTGCCCCCTGGACCTGTTTGGAGTAGCTTGCAGTTGCAAATCATCAGGGACACCCTCAACATGCCCAAGGCATTGAAAAAAGCCACCGACCGGCAGCGGAAAAAAAAATTCACCTCAGAGGAGCTAATCATGCTGACCCAGACCCTGGCTGACAATGCCGCCGTTGTCTTTGCCAACGACATGCGGCGGGAGACACTTATTAAAAAAAAGGCAATCTGGGATGATGTTGCGGTGAAAGTTAGTGCAGTGGGCACCACCACCCGCAATGTGCGTGAGTGCAGGAAAAGGTGGGACGACCTCAGACTCCGGGTGAGAAGCATCCTTGCCGAAAACCACAGAATAACCTCTGCAGGTGGATCCGGTTCACCCATCAAACTAAAGGAATGGGAGGAGACCTGTGCGAACCTAATCGGAGTGGAATCCATTGAGGGAGTCGGCACTATGGAGCATGGCGTGGCAACCACTTCATATGGAGGTGAGTGTACACATGACAGGATGCTATGTGAATGTACTGGTCCCCCCAAATGTGAGCCCAGAATCATCTCATGGATGGACAAACATCCACACATGCATCCATCCCTGCCCATGTCAGTGTCAGACCCAAACACACACACATGCACACATCACCAGAGACAAGTGCCAAACACAGCCATGCATGGATGAGGCACTGAACTGACACATCACCTGCATCCCCAACAATGAAGTCCCAATGGCCACAACTGCATTATTGATGTATTCTGCATAAAGTACATAGAAACATAACCAATGCCATCCCCCTTCTTGTCCCTGACAGGCTCACATACAGACAGTGAGGATGCCGGAAATGCATCCCAGGCACCCCCTGCAAGTAAGAGAACAAGGGCACAGGACTCTGAGGACCCCCCCCCACGACATCAAGGGGCAAGGGGGGAAGGTTCCACATGATGAGTGTCAAGCATCGGAGGAGTGCCACTGCCAGGATAGAAGTAGCCACACCAACAACTACAGCCCCACCACCGGAGGTGAACCCACAACCACCAATCCCAGCCACGGAGGGCCCACCATCAGCTGCGCCAAGCTCCGCAGGAGAGGCAGCAGCCACTGCCCCACTATCTGATGTTGAGGACACAACAGATGTCACAATGGAGATGCACACCCCAACCTCCCCTGGAACCCCTGAGGCATCACCAATCCAGACACATGGGTCTGATGCCACTGGTGAGGACAACATTCTAGGTTCTATGACCCCCACGGTGGCTTCACCTGCTGACATGGATGCATCAGAGGGCACAGCAGCCACTCCACCAGCACCCAGCACTGCCCTCGACCTGGCCACCATCAGCCAGCGGCAACAGGAACTAACTGTGCTGGTTGGCCAGCATGTGGAGGAGGCTCCCCATCTCAGGGAGGAGATTGTGGAGACATCAAGGCACTCCAGGGAGGGGATTGAGGCCTGTACAGACAGGCTGTGTGAGGAGATAAGCAGACTTAGGGAGGTCCTCACTCGAATAGCGGACACAATTGACCGCCACTTCACACCACCAGGACAGACACCACGTCGTCATCCGCCGGTTCAACACAGACAAGCCCCCTCCGCCGCTCCATACGCACCACCAGGCGCATGTCTAGCCAGCCTCCAAATGCTGCTGCAGACAATGGCCAATAGGGAGTTCATGGCGAAGCTTCTGCGTGCATGGCCGGATGGAAACATAGTGGCAGACACATGAGGAACTGTTGTGGGGGGTGGGGGAAAGGGTGTTATGGGTCTGTTGTGGGGGGTGGGAGAAAGGGTGTTATGGGTCTGTTGTGGGGGGTGGGTGGAAGGGTGTTATGGGTCTTTTGTGGGGGGTGGGTGGAAGGGTGTTATGGGTCTGTTGTGGGGGGTGGGTGGAAGAGTGGTGGGATGTTTGGGGACATGCACTTTTTCAACTTTCCCTTACTTAATACACTGGTGTCTGATCAAAACACAGGCTTGGACATCTTCATTGTGTTTGTGTACTTTATTGGCGACAGGGTCCATTGCATGCTTCCAAACATACACCAGTGCATTCATACCCATATCCATGTGACAGTAAAAAACCACGTTACTCAGAATATTTGGTTGATCAGATGTCTCACAGCACGTCCCTCCTGACCATCCCCTCTTGCATGTCCTGCATCCCCTTCACCGCCGTCCTCATAACCATCATCATCCTCATCAGGTGCTTCCATTTCAACGTCAGGGGGCAGTGGCACATTCCGTCTGATAAACATATTGTGCAGCATGACACATACCATGGTGATCTTGGCCACATTCTCATGGCCATACAGGAGAGCGCCACCAGACCTGCTAATGCACCTAATCCGTGTCTTCAAAAGGCCAAAGGTCTGCTCAATCACGTTGCGGGTACGGGTATGTGCACAATTGTATTCCTCCTCGTGCCTGTTCTGTAGGTTCTGTACAGGGGTAAGGAGCCACCTCTTCAGGGGATAGCCAGCATCACCTGTATGGGGGGACGAATGGGGACCTGTTACTGTTCAGCTCAAGTGTGGCCAGTTCATTTCAGGCTTTTTTAATTTGCATTGTGATTGAAGTGCACAATTGACAGCATACATGCAGACTGTCTGTGTGACTGGAATGTGCAAAGGTAAGGGTGACCCTACAAGTACACATGCCCCGTCAATGCCTACAACAGTAATTGACATGTCCTGGCTGAAGCCGTGTGTTAGGGGTTCCTTGGTCCTAGGCAGATTTGGTATCACACTGCTGGTGTACTGCCATTCCAATATTGATGTTGCCATGCTGAGAGGCATCACTTGAGTTGTGCTATAAGTGCGTGGTGTAATGCTATGGCTAGGGATGATCCCTTTGCATGCATTCAAGGCCACAATGCATTATTGCTGTTGTGCTGCGCTCATTTTGTAGGACTATGTTGGTGGCATGTATGGGATTTGTGTATTTTGAGGTGTGGAATGTTGTGCAATGTGGATGTGGATGGATGTTTGATTTTTCTAGACCTTGATTGTCATCTATGTTATGTAGCTCACACTTGCATGTCCATTCATCTCTGGTACGTTTTGGGCCTACCCAGATGGATGTTGGAGAACATCTGTATGTGCATTTGTCCAACGGACAACAAGCTACACCCAATCGGAGTATGTATCTCCCCCCCCCAATCACACTGCCATGTGCTTGCCCTGCTACTCACCAAGTAGCCACGAATGTTGTCCGTCTTGTCGCTCCATGTAGCGTGCGATAGTGGAGTTCCGCAGGACCATGGAATCATGGGTTGATCCAGGAAATCGGGCACAGCAATGAGTGATTATCTTGTTGGTGTCACATACCATTTGGACATTGATGGAGTGGAATTGCTTCCTGTTTCGGTACACTACTTCATTGTGATGTGGGACCACCAATTCCACATGGGTACAGTCGATTGCCCCGATGCAACTTGGGATGCCTACCAGTGCATAGCAGCCAACTTTGTTGTTTGCAATCTCCTGGGCAGTCCGTGGCATGAATATGTGTTCAGGTGCATGCTTCAGGAGGGCATTGAGTACCTGGGTCAGCGTGCGTGAGAATACTGTTTGTGAGATGCCATGCACCTTCCCCACCATATGCTGGTGAGTGCCTGTGGCCAGGAAGTGGAGCACAGTCACCACCTTGAGTAGAGGGGGGATGGCAGTTCGGATGTCTATGAGGCTCACAATGTCGTTGTGTATCATGTCTATAATGCTGGTTATGGTATCCCGGTCCAGACGGTACAGGGTGTGTATCTGCTCCGGGGTTAGGTTAAATGGATTGGGTCTGATCCTGGGGATTGGTGGGTGCCTCTGTGGTATGATTAGGTGCCGTGGTGGTGCTTGCTGTGCCTGTCTTGCCCTCCTCCTCCTCCTCCTGAGTCTCCTCTGTGTTGCCTGCTGCTGCTGCGCTGCGATCGTGTCCTCCAGCCCATGTAATGCTGCTAGTATTGGAACCCTCTTGGTGTGGGAAGGGGTGTGGTGTGCTCCTTTTGTGCTGCCTGAGTCTCCATTGCCTCCACCTGTGCTGATTGTGTCCACCTGTGGCAGGTGGGAACACTGCTCAGTTCTTTTATTTATTTTTTTATTTTTTTTTATTCAAAATTGGTTTAGTTGAAAAATCAACTTTTTCAATATTTACATCAAGATTATTTCATCTTTTTACATGGTCGAATGCAGAATGTCATCTGATTTGAAACAATAAGCAATCCAACATAAGCAGTGAAAATCCCAGAGAAACAAGAGGTTACTTGTGATATGTTACATTATCAAAGGATCCCCACCATTACATATTAGAACATTTAAATTACTTTCCCAGTAGATTCAAGGCATTCAGATATTGAACTGTAGCTATAATTAAAGAAACATTTGTTGTATTAAATATTTCATACCACAGTTGTTCTTTTGTGAGTAACATTTTATGTTTAAAGAACTTGAAGAAATGTTTTATTCTTAGATCAAGGAGAGAAGAACATTCCGATATTAGATGGCATGTAGATTCTTCTTTCCTAGGGTTTTTACAGAATCTACAAGTAGTGTTTAGCATTGTAGTTTTAGAGAATTTTGCCATTTTGACCTTTGTTGGCACTAGGTCCAATCTGAAGCGCAAATAAGAATCTGCATATGATCTATCAGGGAAGGATGAGATGTATTTCGGAATATCGTTCAATGCGTTTATCATGAAAGGACCTGCTTTGAAGGCTGAATAATGTAGGCATAGTTCCCTAGTTGAGATCCAGTCAAATCTAAGGAGCTTAGTTTTTGCCTTATCCGTGAAAAGAGCAAGGTCATTGAAGGAAATATCAGCTCTATCTAGAGTCTTTTTACATTCCTCGACCCAAGGGGAGATCGAATTGTTGGTTGAGGATTTCATCCAGTCTTTTACCGCCGGAAATCTGTTTTTAGCATTATCTGGTGTAAGGAGAGCTTTCCGATAGAGTGCTAGCCTTGCCCAAGTGACTGCCACAGCTAGAGAGGATAGCCCAAGTTCATTTCGAATTATGGCTATTGGGAAACTTTGGGGGACCGGCAATATTGTTTTCCAATATAGACCTTCAATGTAGTCCCAGTTTATTTGTTTATTCATAATCTTGGTGTGACTTCCATATATTATGATGGGAACTGCTTTTTGTAAATAGAACATACGAGCAGGTATTAAGGAGAACCGCCCGTATTTCCTTTGTAGGGCTTTCGCTTGGGTTGCCAAGAGTTTCATTCTGTTAGAAATCTCTTCTTTGTATGGAGTATCAGCTAAGCTTGTGTTGGTGTTGACTCCTAGGTATTTATACTGATATATTATGTCAAGGGGGGAGTTGGAGATGTACCACTTGAATTTGGTTGTGGATTTTTTTGAGGACGTTTGAACAGTTAAGATTTTCGTTTTCTTGATATTAATTTCCAATTTGTTTGTTTCTGCATATTTTGATAGTGCACCTAGTTTCCTCTGTAGTCCTATGGGTGTTTTATCGAACAGGACCATATCATCTGCATATAATATGTAGGGAATTGTTAGCGTGCCTATCCGGGATGAGAACGACCGAACTGTCAGCATTTGTTTAAAAAAATCGCTAATATAAAAGTTAAAAAGAATAGCAGCAAACGGACATCCCTGTTTTAAACCTGTATTTGTTCTTATTGTATCGGATAGGAGTCCGTCAGTAGTGAGTTTGACTCTTACACTCGTGTTCGAGTAGAATAATAAAATTAAGTTAAAAATGTAGGCAGGGCAATTAGCAGCATCAAGTTTCTCCCATAGCAAAGAGCGAGAGATGGAGTCGAAGGCTTGTTTAAAGTCGACTAAGGCAATATATAATGGTTGTTTTAGCCAAATGGCTTCAGCTTTCAGTATGGCAATAATAATTAAATTTAGTGAGGTGCCTATGCACGGGACAACGCCAGATTGGTAATGATCCATTAGATCCTGATCGCAGAGCCATTTTGTAAAATCTCGGAGTACAAGTCTTGCTAAAATTTTCCCTGGCACGTCTAAGAGTGCTATGGGGCGATAGTTCAAGGGGGAAGATCTGTCTCCAGATTTAAAAATGGGTATTATAATTGCCGTTTGCCATGAAGGTGGAAATTTATTTTGGTTTATAACATTTTTAAAAATCAGGGATAAAACCTCTGCCCAAGCTTCAGGGTTTCCTTTTAGAACGGCATTTGTAATCATGTCCGGGCCCGGAGCACGAGAGTTATTTAGTTTTTTGATAATAATGACTATATCCAGATGGTCAAAGTCCAAAGCTTTAGTGACAAGACTGCTTTGGTTTATAGGAGCATTCACTTCTTGCTGTTTAAATAGAAGATTTTCGTAGTGTTTTACCCATGCCTTTTGATCAATGCAATTTAAAAGTATAGATTTTTCGGCTGATTTATCTGATCTGTTTATTATCTCCCATATTTCACCCGCCTTTTTCGATAAAATTGCTTTTAGCATAGCCTCTGCGTTGCTTTGTTTTGCAGACGCTATTATTTGCTTAATTTGATTTCTATATTTATTTTTCAGTTTTTGTTTTAGTGCTATGTTGTTTACAGCCACATGTGATTGTAAATTTAGCCTTAATTTAGCCTTTAGTGCAGTTATATCAGGGCTCCATTTGTGTTTATGGTTAAAGGTCGGCTTAATGTATTTATTACTCGATTCCTGTATAATTTGAATCAGGTCATTATAATGAGTGTGGTTCGGGGGCTCTTGTTTTTGATGTAAGAGTTGAGATAGATAGTTTATACGAAATGGAGTCCACCTGAGTCTTGTTCTTGCTTTATTAATTGCGAGCGGTACTTTATAGTAATCCGTGTTTAATTTGGGGTGCGGTCTCCAAGAGGTTACCACCAAAGTGTGATCACTTGAAGTAGTTTCCAAGATTTGGAAGTTAGTTATTGATTTCGTTGAATTATTAGAAATGAAAACGTAGTCTAAGGTTGATTGGAGATTACCTCTTTTCCACGTTGCTCTCGGGGGGACATCCATAGGGAATGTACCATTTAATAGTGTGACATTTCTGGTTTTCATTAAAGATAACCATTTATTTGGTCTAATGTTGGTTATTTTTTCCAAGGGGAGTAACAGATTCATATTAAAGTCGCCAGCAATTGTTGTATTGGTTATGTCATTTTCGAGAAGAATTTGATCGAGGATAAACTCTATTTTCTCCGCAAATTGTAGTGCATTCGCCGCAAGCGGATTCCAATAGATATTGATAACCATGGTTTTCGGGTAGAAAGGATGGTTTTTGTTCTCTGTCGTGAGTAGAGCTGGTTGGATCCCAGGGTCTGGACTTTCCCATGGAGATATAGTTAATTGCGAATCAATTCTTACTGCAATAAGCATACCCGTTATGGGTCTCCCTTTAGTTGGTTTAGAAGCATTAATTGCTAAGAGTTGGTGATCTGGCCATAGCGGGGTGCTGGACATCCATGTCTCTTGTAGTAGAATAACATCATAGATATTGAGTAATAGAGACTTGGAGTTCAGTAAGTGGGAAAACCCCCGAGTATTCCAGGATATGAGTGTAAGTTGGTGAAGGGAAGGCCTAGTTTGCTAGTGCTTATTACTCTCTAAGTCTTGGCAGGGGAAACCCAGGCCCATTTAGATTGTGGCACAGGGGGTTGGGTTTTGATTGCAGGATTACACTTGGTACATGAGGAGTTTGGAGAAGGTTGGAACGGAATTTGATTTTTTGAGCTCAGTAGTTTCTGAGGGTCAGGGGTCGGAGGGACTATAGGTTCCAAAAGGAGGCCTTTTTCAAAGAGTAATTGGCGTTGGTCCCAAACATAGTTTTTAACAATTAAAGATCGAATTTTGAGGTCCACAGTGTCTTGGTGAGCTGGTAATGGGTAGGAGACACCGTCGATATCATCTGAGTTAATATGTTTTACCTGAGGTAGGGAATGGAATATTGTAAGTATAGTAGATCTGTTTGGAAAAAGATCTGAGCCTAGTCTATTTATCATGATAAGTCTGAGTGTTTCATTTGATAGGGTTCTAGGCAGCCATTCAGCTTGTTGGTAATCAGTCGCATCATAGAGGCTTTGGTCGGACTGCTCAACCGGAAGGGGTGCATTACTAGGATCATCTACATTTAGAATTTCAACAGGGGGGGCCTGAGGAACATCTTTCTGGACAGTATGTTCTCGTACTCTCACTGGAGAGTCTTTGGGAAAAGGGGCTCTTTTTACCAGTTTTCTTCTTTTTTGTTCCAGGGTCATGAAGGGATTTGCTTCATGATCTAGTACTATGCAAAACATTGGATCTCGAGGTTTGTTTCTATCACTATCGTGATGGAGGCTTTGGTGTACTGTTTCCATGATAGATATATTGTTTGGGTAAACTGATAAATTAATTAGATCCTCATTTGTCATATCCTTGGGTAAGGAATCTGTATCACAGGGTGTTAATGCAGGTACAATACATGCAGAAGTAGAAACAGGCTCCTTACCTGCGAGAGGCATCACACCATCAGAGGGCATCGCGGGATTCAAGGAGGGCTCTTTAAGAGAAAGAGCAGATATCACTTTATCCCCAGTCACCCCAGGCTGGACGTTTTGTTCAGGCGGTAGGGAAATATTTTCTACAAACTTTTTAGCTTTAGATGCAGGTAATTTGTTTTTTTTGGTCAAGGGTTGATTCTTAGTTTTTCTTTTTGTTGTTGTATTTGTTTGCGAAGTTTCTATTGACAGGTCTGCAGTGTCATTCAGACTTTGGTGAAGTTTTGATTTGTTATGTTTTTTGCATTTACGTCTCTTGTTCTGTGAGCGCCGCTTGAATATCTCATATATTGGGCTTTGGACTGGTAGAGGAGAGGGAGGAGATACGGACTCCGAGCACAAATCAACCACAGGAACGAGCAATGTCCCAGGGAGGTCTGAAATCGGAGGGGTTGTTCTTTGAGCGAGCAGCTCTTTTGGCTCCTCGGAAGGTGTGCTGTCTCTCACAGGGGTAAAGGTTGAGCATAGAGTGTTTAACTCAGTTTTCAAAAATGCTGGAAAGTTTATTGCCATCCAGTCCATTTTTCCAAGTAGGCTATTTAACAGAGCATCCTGGGAGCCTACGCGGGAGTCTAAAAGTTCGAAGAGTTTTGTGAGTGCTAGTATCGAAGTGTTTATGGCCATAAGGGCTGGTTCTATATTGAAGTTGGGGAGTGAAGGGAAACCAAAAGATGGTCGAGGGGTTGGTTTCACAAATGATGGAACATCGGTGTTACCTGATGAAACAGACTCCGGTGAAGAGATAATATCGTTAGGGCAGTCTGTTGGGAACAATTCCGGGGAATTGGAAAGCCTTGAGTCAGTGAAGTTGTTCAAGGTTACCTTTTTGCTTGGTAGAGCAGTAACGGCAGCATTTGTTGGTACGTTGTATTGTGTTGAGTGTGCAATTGGGTTTTTACAGGGGGTGCTCAGAGTTGTTGTTTTATTTTCGTATTTTTTTTTATCATTATCATTTCTTGCTCTTGCCGCATTCAAATCAACTTTCTCAGCAGCAGAGGAGTGGGGTCCGTTCTTTGACCCGCTCACTACCTCTGCATAGAGAGGGGGCTGGTAGGGATTTGAGTCATGAGCCGGGATAAGTAGGGATTGGGTGTCATGACATGAGTTGTAAAAAGCGCGTTCATCAAAAGCGGAGGGGTGGTTCTCATAACACTCTTGGATAGTTTTGTCAGACATACAAATTGCTGGGGGGGTATCAATTAGATATTCAGTTAGAGTTATGAAAGGTTTAGCGGTCTCCTCTAAAGGAGCGGTGAAAGCAGGGGCAGCTTCAAGCGCTTTTGCAAGGCCATGGGTCGAAGAACCACTTGTCATTTTAGAAACTGGAGGGCCCGGGCGTAAATGGACCGAAAATAGCGGGGCATAGCATGGGGGAGGCGGGGGCATACCCGTTGTTAATCTAAACATGTCGGGCGAGGCACTGCTCACTAGCTGAGTTCCTCAATGTTTGGCTCGCAAGCGCCACACTGTAAATCAATTACTATTTTCAGTTTCTATCTCAGGGAATTAGGAGAGTGACGCTGTTTGATTTTCTTCAGCACCTCGCACCCTCGCGGACAGACGTACGGTCTTCGCCTAGTGATCGCTGGATACCGCTAGGGTCGCGTGCTCCGCTACGTGACTTCCTAGAAAAAGCTAATACAATTGGGTGTCTATCGTATCAGACTGTGGGGCACGGGTTTGTCAATAGAAGAGCAGTTTACGAGCTGCATATGAAAATTGTGAAGACGGTAACACAGCAGCCGTATGGGCTGAGCCAGGAAGAGGACTTGTTTGCCCCGCTTAGCTGTTACTGGGTTCATTTACATAGAAGGTAACGCGCTTTACATGCAGGCCTACATATGGTGGCAGCTCCGAGAAAGAGAAATTAAGGAGGGAAGGATTGAATAAAGGGATAGAGAAGTATAAAGTTAGGGCAGAGTGCAACGGCAATCGCAATCGCAACACCGCGGCACAGCGGACAGCCGACAGTACTTGATTGGTACTTGCGGTGGTGCGCGCGCGCTGGTGTGCGCAGCCGGCACGTTTTCAAGGCACACAGGGTTGGGGCGTGTCTGGTGCTGCAGATAGAGAAACAGATAGGATTAGAAGTTGTAGGCACGTTTAAAGTCCATATTAAAGTCCGTGAGTGTCAGCACATGAAGGTATATGTATATATACCCGGGACACAGTCTTTAATGTTTTCCAATGCAGCGTGGATGAATAATCCGTTCAGAGCTGTTCAGGGCAGCAGCGACAGCAGGATCTGCCGTTCAGCCGACAGTACTTGATTGGTACTTGCGGTGGTGCGCGCGCGCTAGTGCGCGCAGCTGGCACGTTTTCAAGGCACACAGGGTTGGGGGCGTGTCTGGTGCCGGGACACAGTCTTTAATGTTTTCCAATGCAGCAGGGATGAATAATCCGTTCAGAGCTGTTCAGGGCAGCAGCGACAGCAGGACCCGCCGTTCAGCCGACAGTACTTGATTGGTACTTGCGGTGGTGCGCAATGGTTCAGTTCTCTTAACGGGTGGTTCGCGGTGGCGGTATTAGCGCCATGGCGGTAAGGGGTTTTGGGTGCTTTTCCATGCCGCTATTGGCACGTCCGCCTGGCTTGTGATGATGTGCTAATAGCGGCATGGCGTAAATTACGGACTCGAGGGTCGCGCGCCCGCGGACTGGCCGCTATTAGTGGCACCGTACTTAGCGGTGCCGCAAATAGCGGTGAGCCAGGTCGTAATTTGGATGGGGATTTAACGTTACCGGTATTCCATTACCGGTAACTTTAAATCTCTACCGCCTACCATGTAATGAGGCCATAAGACTGCTGAAAGTCAAAAGGGGAACTGTCTTTGTGCAAAGCCATAGTGAACCCAAAATAGGGAGGCTGAGCCGAGAGAATAGTTGAAAGGGGTCTGCGCTCAGAAGATGGGGACCCAGGGGTGACGAATCCCCACCTCAAGTACAAAGAAGCAAGAAGTATTGCAAGACAAGGGGAAGGGAAGTGTCCTCCTTGTCAATTGGGATCCGAGTGTGGTCGATGGAGATCCCAGGGTGAACTGCTATCACCGAAAGTTCAATAAGAAAGGAACTGTTTTTGGGAGATTGTTGAAAGCAATATTGTGATGGGGCTGTGCCTGGATGAGAGGGACCCAGGGGTGAAGTCGTCACCCAAAGTCTATCTGAAGCAGAATCTTGTGTTTGTTTGTTGAATACATCAGGCCTCGAAGGAAAGAGACTTTACCCTTGAAGAACCTGGTAGCTGGAACGGAACTGCCAACTCGTGCTGATAAGGCTTGAGTGTGTGCTCTGCTCCTAAATTCCACCTTGTCCCATGCTAAAAACGTGGGGAAGGGAGACCACAAGGCAATCACCGCCTGATTTAATATTTGAACACTGTTTCCTTTACTTTGATACCCTGTCCCACACTCTTTCTGTAATTAGCTGTAAGGAATTGGCAATAGGTTTTTTCTTAGCACAGGCCTTTTTATTTTGATGCAACACCACTAGGACTACCTTATTTTTCATTTGATGGTCGACACTTGCTCCAATCTTAGATTTAGGTTTAGGTCACACATTTTTCCACCCTTCAGTTTATAGTTCAATAAATACCCTTGAACTGTGTTCACTTGTGTCTGTCTTTACTGTTGCCACCATGAGTTCCTCCCATATGGCGTCAGTGTGGGATATGATCCAATTGATGAAAGTTGGAGAGCCCACTTTCACGTAGAGAATCCAAACAGAGATTTCCATGTCCTATCCTCAGAAATCTTGAAGTTGAGAAGCAAACCCTAGCTGACCCGTTTTTCCATCGATGGGGAGAAATTTATGGAGAGTATGGCACCACCCTTCCAGCTCTTGGAGCAGAGAATGTGAGTCCACTTGTTAACAAACACAATAAGAACCTATAGGGGAGACCAAAAATTGATTCTGACATATTAAACCCATGGAGAACACCCAGAGAGAATCTCCTATGTGAGAGCATAAGGGAAATATAACCTGAAAAAGTAATAGGAGCAAACCTAGAGATCTCTTCTACCAGAAATAAAGCCCAGACCACCATCCTCATTCCTTAAAGGGAAAAGTAGAGGGTGAGCCAGGGAGACAGAAGGGGAGAAACTCAAATGGAAATATGCAGGAAGAGAAATATATTAACCAGGAGGGGCAAAACCAGGGGACCGATCATGTCATCAAATAACATGTTAGCCCCTGAATAAGGACAGAAGAAGATCTTTATCCCCTATCTCTCTGAATAATTCAGAAACCTCCCAAGATGAATAATGCCTATTCTGTGGGGAATGGGGCCATGTTAGAGAGATCTGCCCCGATAAGCTAGAGGAAGAGTTAAGGGTCATTCTAGAGAGTGAAAAGGAAATGAAAGAACTCCTAAAAACATTTCCTCTGCAAAATCTGAACAACCAGGTGAGGGTGGAAAGCCCCAGACATATTAATACTTGGACATTCGAGGGGACGACCAACCCTGGTTCTGTGCTGGAAAGCTTGGTCTGACAATCTGCATGTTCCACTGAGAAAAATTACTGACCCCACCAAAAGACCTAAAGCAAACACCACGAAAAGTTCTAACTACCAAAAGTCTGAACTTTTCGTGGTATGTGTTTAGGTGTTTCGTGGGGGTTGGTATGGCCTGGGGGGTGTCCCCTGCAACACCCCACTCACTACAATGAGCGGGGGTTGTGGGTGACACCCCCAAGCCCCCTGCCAAAAGAAGAAAATAAAAAGCCGGGGACTGCGGAGGAGTCCCCCGCAACACCCGCTCACTATACTATGCAGTATAGTGAGCGGGGGACACCCCCGCAGATCACCTGAGCAAAAAATAAAATAAAAGCCAGGGGCAGCTCACTATACTATACAGAATAGTGAGCGTGTGTTGCGGTGACACCTCTGCAGCTCAACCGAGCAAAAAAAAAAAAAAACCCCGGGGGCTGCTCACTATACTATACATTATAGTGAGTGGGGTTTGTGGGTGACACCCCTGCAGCTGCCCAAAAAAAATGAAAAATAAATAATAAGAAAAGGACCCTGCGGTGCCGGTTCCTGAGCACGGAAGTGGGAAGTGAAAGGGAATCAGCGCTGCAGGGACACAGCACGAAGGAAGGAAAGATAAGTAGGGTGGTAGGGGTATGTTGGGGGTGTGGGTGGGGGTGTGTTGTGGGTGTGGGTGGGGGTGTATGTATGGATGGTTTTCTGTTGGATGTTCGCATGGGAAATGTACAAATATTTGTTGTGCGTACATTTTCCATGCAAACATTTCCGTTGTGGACTTTTCCGCAACGGAAAAATCGCGTACATCCACCTCACCTCCTCCCATTAAATCCGTCCGGCAGAGATTCATACCCAGTAAATCTAACCACCCTGTTGCACTCAAAAACCACAAACCCCAGAATCCTTTTTTTTGTGTTACCTCCCTGAATACTCCCGAATATTCTTCTCCAGGTCCATATGATGATTTTGTTCCCTCTTATTAATCTGTTCAGACAATACACTACAGCTTCCACAATCCTCCCTGTTTATTTCACAATCCCAGCTTTTCCCATTTGCCTGACAAGCCCTTCTACTCATTTCAAAACCCCTCTAATACGAAGGTTGTATTTCCATATATCCCTTTTTCCCCATCCCACCACGTACGATATTACAAAACAATGCCCCCCCCTTTCTAATACGAACACTTTTGCACAACACGAAAGACAGCAGACTAACACCAGAGCTGTTTACAAGGATAAGGCTGGAGCCTGTGTGTGCCCAGCATACCTGTACCATAGGCAGCCTTGAAACTACCAAGACCCTCTTGCCCTACAGGGAGTTAAGGGACTACAGCCACAGGACATTGCCACCATTGATAAACAGAGGCTGATGTCCCCTTCAAAGATGGCTGCCGCCATCCCCACAACACAACACTGCCTCGAGGGCAGAGAAGGAGTCCCTCCTCCCTGGTCCCCGATTGGCTAGTTTGCAGACGTGCCCCCGGTCTTATCCAAGCTGGCAGGCTAAGTGGCACGGATAAGGCTGGCACATGTCTGTGCCCAGCATACCTGCACTGTAAGCAGCCTTGACACTACCAGGACCCCCTTGCCCTGCACGTAGCTAAAGGACACTTCAATACAGCCACAGTAGATTGCATTGCACCATTGATAACAGGAGGCCGATGCTCCCTTCGGAGATGGCCGCCACCAGCCCCGCCAGACAACACTGCCCCGAGGGCAAAGAAGGAGTCCCTCGTCCCTGCTCCCTTGATTGGCTAGTTTGCACCCAAGCACTCAGGCCTCTTTAAAGCCTGTAGGCAAAGCCGGCATTGACCACGGTCGATGGCTGATGGATAAGGCTGGAACTTGTCCGTATCCAGCATACCTGCACCTTGACACTACCAAGACCTGCTTGCCCTGCACAGAGCTAAAAGACACTGCATTACAGCCACAGGACATTGCCACCATTGATAAATGGAGGCTGATGCCCCTTCGAAGATGGCCGCCGCCATCCCCGCCAGACAACACTGGCTCAAGGGCAGAGAAGGAGTCCCTCCTCCCTGCTCCCTTGATTGACTACCTCGCAGGCAAGCACCCAGGCCTCATTCAAGCCAGCAGGCAAAGACGGCATTGACCGCCATCAATGGCTGACGGATAAGGCTGGAGCCTGTTTGTGCCCAGCATACCAGCCCCTTAAGCAGCCTTGACACTACTAAGACCCCCTTGCCCTGCACAGAGCTAAAGGACACTGCATTACAGCCACAGGACATTGCTACCAGTGATAACAGGAGGATGATGTCTCCTTCAAAGATGGCCATCACCATCCCGGCCAGATAACACTGCCTCGAGGGCAGAGAAGGAGTCCCTCCTTCCTGCTCCCCTGATTGGCTAGTTCACAGCCAAGCTCCTGTGCCTCATCCAGCCAGCAGCCAAAGCTGGCACTGGCTGCTGTCAAAGGCCGACGGATAAGGCTGGAGCCTGTCTGTGCCTGTCCGGGTCTGGCAGTCGGCCTGCACGACCATCCATTAAGGTATGCACCATTACTGCATCCGTTGATACTGTAAACCCTTTTTTCCCCAAACTATGTAAACATTCTGACTGTTATGTCTGCAAGTAACGACAACCTTACGTCTTACCCAGGGGCTGCCCCAGGTAACACATATCCATGTCTATCCTGTACCTAAAAGGCAGACCTTGTAACTGCCAGCGCTCTTGGCTTACTGTACTTTACCAAATCTAGTCTCCAACGCCTTGCACAGCCGATGTAGCCCGCAGCCCCACTGGATGTGGGTTTTCCGGCATGCACCTTGCGACAACGCATTACTGTTCCCCATACATGCTTGCTGTGATCCTGCACGCCATCTGTGCTTTAATATGGAGCCATTAAGAGGGGTATGTCTTAAAGCGTTTTACCTGCAGACTCCAATCCAATTGTGTGCCTCATTGTTACTACTTTGGAACTGTCTACCTGGTAACCATCTTGCAACCGTGTAACTTGTAACCTTCCAGTAACTTTAACTACCACCTAAATGTCTCAGGGCTTTGTACGCTGCTATAAACAAAAAAATAAAGAGTGCCAACATCTTTCAAAGAGAGCTATCTGTGTCTATAGCCATATCCAGTGCTTAATTTGTAAAAAAATAAGTGCCAGTGCCCAAAAAATATTGGCCCCATAATTGGCCCCATAATCCCATAATCCCGGGCGTGGCGCTGCCCGCAGCGCGGGCACAGCGCCGCCCTCAGCGCAGGCCCGCTGGCCGCGCCAGTTCAGTGCTAGACCTACCTAGATCGGCCCACCACCAGCCCATCACGCTGCTGCTGCTCCATGTCACATGTTTGGCGCTGCAGCAACTGCTGGCACAGGCTAGTAGTAAATACGCAACTAAGACATGCCCCTCCTGTAACTGTGCCTCGATGCCCCCAGGCTGTGTGAGCGCTTTAAAAATGCAAATAAATAAAAAAGCATTTGGTTTCAGTCACTGTTGCACTTTATTTGTCTCTACCCCTTCTGCCCCATCTGACAGTCTGTTAAAGTACACCAAGTAGTGTTAATCGGTTGCCTCCCGGAATAGCACCCTCCGCTCACCCCGTTCTTCAGTCACCTCATCCAGGTGTTTTGTGTAATCAGTTTACTCTCAAGCCCTTATCAGTCATCACATCTCATAAATGCATCCCCCTTCACCCTTCCTTCATGGTGTTATATAACTTGGAAAAAGTCATTTCTGCAAGACATTGGGCCTCATTACGAGAACTGGGCTCCATTACCGGGTTCCTTCAATGAGGAATAACCAAGTCATTCCAACATTGGAGGACCCGGTTATTCATTTAAGGAACCATTCCCCATTCCCATTTGAGCCCCCATAGGGCTCAATGGCAATGGGGAGGGAGGTAACAACGGGCACATTACAAATGGCCCGTTATTACCTCCCTCTTCCCCTTGCGGGACCCAGAAAAGACGTCTGGTTTTACCAGACGTCTCGTCCGGGTCCCGCAAAGGGAACCTTGTAATTGCTCATCCCGTAATGAAGGGTGCCGGTCTCGTACCGGCACCCTTCATTACGAGAGCGCAAGCCTTGTAATGAGTTCCATTGTTGTGAAATCAACAGCCTGTGCTACTTCTGCTTTAGGGCCTCTTTCCACCTTAACACATATTAAAAAACGAAATATGTTTTGTCACCCAATATTCAGGAGCCAGAGGAGAATGCATATTCGGATATCACCTTCCCACTGACATGTTCTTGACATACTTCACTAAACTGCGGGCGTAACAGACACCCACCTCCCTATCTGAGGATTCCTATCTGAGGATTGCATGTGCTCTCATTCAGAGCACATGCTCGGAGCGTACTGTACCCAGGTTAAGGGGTCACATCTGGTGTATAAACCACACATCAGGATAGAAAACATGCGCTGGAATTATGTAAAGAAATGACAGCAAAAGACGGTTGAGAATTATACACAAATACTCAACTAGTGCTTTTATTTATGATGACAGATTGGTGGGCACGTGCACCATGTTTATCCCCGTCTAGTTTCCATGTATGTATCTTTAAGCCTGAAATGGCATTTCAGAAGTTCGTCTTTGCATGGGGTTTTCTCGCGAAGTACAGCCGGTTCGGTTTCGGCCCAATACGTGCACCGTTCCAGGTCCCCTCGCTGAAGCTCGTTTGTGAACTAATGAGGCCGATAACATTAAAAGGAAGAACGGAAACACCCAGGCACAAATTCACAGTTCATGTTTGGCTTAGATTAATGCTATCCAGAGTCGTACTGGGGGATACAATTGTCTCGAGTCGGGCTCGGCACCAATGAAAAAGTGGCCAAAGTTACAAATGACAATTCATTCCTTTTGTGACAGACACTAGTGGGAGCACGTAGAGCCCGTGCCCCGCCCAGTCCTGGGCTTTGCCCTGCCTTGCCTCAATCACTTAGGCTACCTTCCATGGGGCTACCACCGCCACTGCCATGCTGAGCCTGATGATGACAAAAATAGGTGCGCGGTGCAGCGGCCCAACGTAAGGTAAGATTTTAAAAGAAAAAACGTATATTTGGGCGGCGGGGGCCCATCACTTTCAAAGTGATGGGCCACAGCCGGCACTCAAAATAAGTTATTTCTTTTAAAACCTACCTTCCGTGGGGCGGGGCCCCGGCCACCAGCCACACGGAAGGTCAGGTTTTCAAAGAAAAAAGTAAAAAACATACTTTTGGGCACAATCCATGGGCCCGGCTGCCCGCGGCAGAGTCATCCGACTCAGTCTGCGGCAGCCGCCAGCCCCTGGTCGCAGAAATGCACTGGCACTGACTGCCATCAGCAGCACACTGCACACAGGTCACACAGACAGAAGCCCGGGCGCGGACGGGCCCCTCGTGGGGTCCTGACTCCTGGGCAGTCAGGACACTACCAGGGGACCGTGCCGCCACCTGGGCCCCGACCAGGGCCATCCTTGCCTAATCACTTGACTGTGACAGGCTCAGGCTGCACCGCACGCAACAACAAGTGACTTACCTGCTTTGCCGGCTTGGACTTGGTCTCCTGTTGGGCCTCAGGTTGGGGGAGGGGTGGGTGCGCACACTGGCACCCGCACCAATGAAAAAGCATGCAGAGGGGGCCCCAGGAAGCAACTAGGCTGCACCACGCAGTGCAGCAGGGCAGGCTGTCTCTCTCACAAGTCAGGACCGACAACGCCACGCCTCGACACCTTCACTTCACAGTAACTCGTGAATTGAAGGTGGTGCCGCGCTGCCTGCTTGGCAACAACAACACGTCACCATGTAATTTCACTGGCTCAGAAGAACAGCCAATGAAAACTGCACATTCTGTGTTACTATACAGAATGTATCAAATACTGCATAGTAACAACAGAATGGTAGTTTTCATTGGCTGTTGTTTGTAACAGTTTGTTGTTCATTGCTATTGCTGTCCCCTCCCAGGACCAGCCAGCCATGGCCTGCAACCTGCAAGCACGAGAGAGATCGAGATCAGAATGACAAATCCCAATGATTTATAATCGAAGCAAAGCAAAGTGGAAGAACAAACAAAGCAATTGCACGTGTGCTGGCCCCGCATGAGTTCCGGTGCCCAAAAAAGAGTGCCGGTGTTGGGCACTGGCAACCACCCCCACAAATTAAGCACTTGCCATATCCTATAGGGCAGCGGCCCCCTCTTTTCTGGCTCTTTGTCATTGCTTTTTGATGTATCCTCTGCATCTCCTCCATAAAATTAAGTTTGATCGGGTGATTGCATCTGAAATTGAATCCTCTCTTTCAATGTAAGCCATATATGGCTTGCGTATTCTGCCCCTCAATGCCTCACATCTTTTGTTGAAGGAATATACTCTACCCATCTCACGTTCTGTTTTCTCGTGTATACATTTCCTCTGTTTAGGAGCTTTAACCTTTTCTTCATATGTATTCAAATGATCTTCTAACTTTTTCTTAATAATTCTGTAGGTGGATCCTATCATTCTCTTTTTCTACATTATCTTCTGATTTCTTAATTTCCTCTTGAACCTCCACTACATCCAGTTTAGCATATTTTATTAATGTTTCCTTCTGCTTGAATGAGCATTGATTTGTGGGTGATCCCCGGTTCATCAACATCTGGGGATCCAGATCATCACATGATCATCACATGATGGTTCAGTATTGACCCTGAGTTCACGGGCGATACGCTCTACATCTATATAGTTCTGTAGAGATCTTTCCATCGACAACTTGCACATTGCATTTTTCCAGACCATTCCAATTTATTGAGATGCTGCTGCAATGATGCTTGATGTCATTGACATTCAACGCAGGTGTTTCCTTATATGTGGCAAGATTGTCATCAAACAGTTTTGCAGATGCTGCCACTCTATCAGCATTCCTGCCAGTTGCCACATAGTGACAATTTGAATTGATATGTACAAATGCATAGAACTACGCACTCTTGGGTTAAATGTTACTAATTATATCATGAAAGTGTCTGTTATGCGTAATCACCCTTATAGTCCTATGTTCATCTGGGGAGGAGTGTACATAGAAGCAGTGTCCTAAGCTCAATATACTTGCAGGGATTCCCTCAAATTTCAGAAACAGTCTGATATCACATTTAGGTCATAAGGATATGCTAGTTCATTACAAGAAGAGATACTGAAGCGTTCAGCGCATCTTCCGACGGCCCCGTCCACTAGTCCTCACAGGGGTGAGCCCTGCTCCCTGCACATCCAATGGATGAATTCTGTTAGGCACAGGCCTCCATCTGCTGACATATAGTCCTTCCAACTAACAACAGCAAGTGGTTCTGTGCGCTACATAAAGCTCAGAAGAGATCATACAAAGGGCAACTCTCATTCTCGGTACTGCTTCAGTAATAAGACAGGTCATGCTGTTCAATATCTCAATGTTCACAAAAATTGGGAGGATTCAATCTCCAGAATGAGGCGCAACTCACATTCCCATGGCGGTAGTAAGTTCACAGCAACCAATCGTCATTGGAGTATATCATATTTATCATGGATGATAGGCAACCCAGACAGGACTGTCAACCATAGCTGAAGACAGTAATAAGGTTGGATCTGTAGTGGCATGGAGTGACAGTTTATAGCTGTAGTTTTCTGGTTGAATATGTAGTGGTATCTAGTCATTTACACTGGTATGGCGTGAGTGTTTATAGTTATATATTTTTTTCTTTTGTAGTGGTATGTAGTAATTGTAGTGGTATGTACTACGTGTAGTATCTTAACTTTGTCATTTCCACAGTTGTTTTGGTTAGAGTAACTTTAACTGTTTTGTAAAAAGTGTTTTTACGAGAATATATGTATATTTATTTTTCAATTAATACAAATATATAAATATGTATAATTATATATATTAATATATATTCATTGAAGAAAAAATATATATATTATATGCCCGCGATAGCCATCCTATATTAGCATTGACTTTTCAGAAAATTCTATATCTAATAACTTTTAAAAAAAATATTTTATTTATTTGCATTTGTCTTGCATAACAGCACAAAAACAAAAACGTAGGAGGCCTCAGCATTGCAGCTCCACAAGTGATACTGCATATTTTCTAACTATTGGGAAAAACCCTGAGAGTCCTAATCGTCCGCGGTGGACCCCAGATGCGTTACTGGCTATGACAGTGTCCGCACTATCATGCTACGAAAATACAGAAACAGGAATAAACTGGTATGCGTCGAACATTCAACAGACCCGCTGCAGTTCTCGGTTCCTAGGCAGTTAAGGGGCTTCACTCAACTTTCCAGAAATTAAATTGGTTCAACACAGTCCTGGTGGGCCAATACATTCCAGATTTAATGAGGCACACAAGTCCCTCTTCTGCTACACCCATCCTCGATTAACCCCTTTTTCCCACCACGGCCATGGGAGCCGTACTAAGGTCTACCCGTCTAGGTCATACCTCTCCCGCCACCTTCTCCACATCACTCCAACCATTGCGGTATCAAGGGGGTACCCAGGGTGCAACTGACACCTCCCAAGCTAAGAATCTCTTTTACCCTATTGTATCTGCGGTCACCCCTCTCCCGTCCCAACACTTGCTGTCCCATCATACCCAACCTTCCCTCAATAATAGATCCACTGAAACACTTTGCGATAAGTGTCCACGCTATAACAGATCCAGGAAAAACGTATACTGGAGATAAAAATATTGCAATACGTCCTCACACCCAACCTCAATCACCCTTGGCCAACGGTCAAGGACATCAGGTCTTGTGCTTATCTCTGCACCCCTTTCTGGGGATCGATTTAAAGAGGCGTTCGGCTCTCTCAGGATCCCAAACGATGTATTATTTTTCCTTCCAAGTCACTCTCAGTTTAGTCGGCCTGCCTTCACTCCATGATCCAAGAATGATTTCTTTAGAATGTTTAACCTCTTTCTTCGTTTCTCTGTTACATCTGCCAAATCCGGGAAAAAGTGAATCGTGTGTTGCTGTACTCCAATCTTCCCTTAACCATTGCTGCTGATAGAATTATCTCTCTATCCCGCTTGTCTAAGAGTTTCACAATAAGCGTTGCTCCCGCTGTCCATTCCCTCCTTCTAGAGGCAGAGGGCAGTTTAATAAGAAAGCATGTGTCAACGTATATAGGGTCCTTTTCCAATTCCAAGAAAATGAGCTGAGGAATCCAAGTAGTGACAACGGCCACTGGATCGCCCCCCTCTATTGCACGGGGGAGCCCTATAACACTGATCTGCTTTGCACAAATTGCATTTTCCAAGTACCCCAGTCTACTTTCCATGTCCCTGTTAGCTTTACCTTCTCCCTTTGCATCCTTTCCAAGGTGCTGCACTGCTGGAAGACATTGTGTATACTGCTGATCTATTTCATCAACCCTCTGTTCAAGCGTGGATGTGCAGGATTTTCAGCTGTGCTACCAACTCTGCCATTTTGTCGAATCTGCCCTCTAATCACGCCATGACTTCTCAATTCGCCCCAGTGATGCAGTCACTGGATCTCGTGTAGGGGAGGAAGTCTGAGATCCTTCTTGATCTTGCTGTCTACTGGTGGCATTGCATGGTGTAAAAAAGTCTGTAGATTTATCCTTCTTTTTGGATTCCCCCCGTTGCCATTGTTGTTGCCATCACCTCCCCTTTAATTCAGTTCAGTCTATGAAATGCTGACTAGGGTCTTCAGGAGTCACTCCCCTCTCTTTCTTAGAGATCACGTGTTACATTCACAATGCTCTGTGCCTGCTCTTCAGATGTTTTCCATGAGCTGCACTTCAGCTGTGAACAGGAGTTTAGTCCCTGCAGAGCACATATGGAAACACACACTGTGGGGGTCACCTGCACTGTCTGGGCGATTCCTAAACCATCATTGTTGTCACCAGTAGAATGCCTCTCGTTTGCTCTGTAACCCACGTCTGGCTCTGTGAGGCCTCGGAAAAAGTATCTGCTTTCACAAAGGCCTCCCTGTGTGCCATGGAGTACAGGACTGCCCACCTCAAAGATGGCCAACGCCATCAGTACTGGGATGCAAACGCAAGCTGCATGCATGGCACCATTTGGTCTACCCCGGCTGCCAGAATCGAGGATGATATGGTAGGGGAGGAGCACTGATATCCCGCTACCGGTTTCTAAGCATCCTGTTCACCTCCAAACTGCTCGCACACTCACCGGAGCCTGCAGCACAGAACGCTGTGTTCAGTCTGTTCTCCTGGGTAGCCCTGCCTTGCAGCTGGCAAGGACTTTACTTGCCTGGCCACCGGCATCACTGCTCTGCTGTGGAACCACTCCCCCACTGTTGGTCAAGCTCGAGGTGCGACTGCCAGAAGGAGCCCCCTCGGTCGTGGAGCTCTAGAGGGAAATTCCTACATTACCGTCATATTGGACACACGTCCCTTGTAATAACTTTTGATTTGCTCAGAAGGTCTGGCTGAAATCTTCCAGAAAGAAATATCTGACACAAGATGTGAAGAATTCAACCATCTGCACGGTGGCAGTGCGCCTGCTTGTGCTTTTTAAAAATGTTTTAAATGAAATTGAATGATGGTAGATCAACCTCCAGAAAATGTGTGGGGCTAATCCTCACACATTTTCCTATGCTCACCGCACCACATAGTCCTGTGTACTCTGGGTGGACAGAGCCTACAGGTGTAGTCCCCCCTGTCATATTTAGTTGTGATATGACAGGAGGAGTACAAAATGCATCTCAAGAAAGGAGAGGGCCAAACCTTCCCCCTGCCATGGCAAGCCTAATTAACTAACAAAGGCTCCATGGATCCGCCCTGTCTTTTTGTTGGGCCCTGCAGCTGGTGGCAGCTTTGTATACCATTCACAAGGTAATTTAAACTGGCCCACATGTGGCCTGGCTGCAGAGCCTAACAAAGGAGACAGGAAACGCCAACACCCTTCCATATACACTGTGTCAACCTGAATCCAGCCCCAGCCCTCAGTATCTATTGACAGTAAAATGTCATGTCTGGGACTGCGTGTTTACAGTAGTCGTCCCGGCAGGGGGACCCCATTCAGAAGATACAAGTATGTGGTTTGACAGAGCCAGAAAGTCTGGTCACACCCCAGCTTCAAGGGAGACCTGCCGCTTTAATCAGGAACAACAGAGAGATTCATTACCCAGAGGGATCCTTTGATCACAACAGACAGGAAGATGGGTGGGCTTAATATTACATGTTTTCACCCCTTATCCTTTTCTGTTGCAAAGCACTCTGGTTATGATCTCAAGCATACAGGAGATTATTGGTAGGGTCCCATGATTGGTTCCTTAAGGTAGGCTTCGCCTACACCAATCCTGGTAGTCCATTTTGCTTTAAAAGAGAGCTGAGCCCCTCTTTTGGCAGATCATCTGAAGGCTTCACTGGAAGCAGAAGGAAGAACTCATCTTTGGACCCTGGCCAAAGGTAGAGTCCATCTTAAATCTTCTGCCATTGAAGGAAGGCCAGGATCTCCAAGAGGGAAGCAAGATCCCTCCGCTAAAAATCCTCAAGGGAACAGAGGGAGATACTGAATTCAGAGTACCCTCCAGCAGCTCAGAACCGGTACACAGCCAGCACACATCGTGCCCTGCTAGGCTCTGCAGCATGCTTCCTAGGTGGGAAGTGCCAGAGAGTCTCTGAACCCAAAACCAAGGACAAGGCAGCTGCCTGCAACACTCTCCTCAGCTTTGGGCCATCCGCCTGAAAGGACGACACGGGCCAGTGAAGAAACTAGGAGACATGCATCGACAAGCATCTACCGACGTCCACCTTTAAGACCATTTTCAAGCCAGTCGAGCCCCTCAAGCTGCAACCGACTGCACTGCTGACTGTTGCTATGGCGCCATCACTGAAGCTGTCCCAGGCGCCTCAACCAGTTCTTCAGAACCGCTGACCAGCACTGAGATAACGACTCCTGACCCTGAGCGGCTATGTTCGCTTGACGAACTGCCTGCCACCTGATAACTGCAGCTGTCTCCCGTCTTTACTCTGTCGAAGAAACTGCAAGTTGCCCTGAAACTGACTCAGCCCTGTCATGTACCAAGAACTCCTACAGCACAACGTACATTGTGGTTGTGTCCCCCCTAGTCCTTCTTCGAAGGCCCCTAATGACATTTTATCACTCATTTATCCCTTCGTGCTGAAACCAAGTATCCTTGAACTATTGCGATTAATTACTATCCCGACTACCCTCCTTTCAGTTTCCAGAGTGCATCCCTTTTCCTACTTTGAAACCATCTGTCCTCTGCATTTCTACGAGGGTGGGTTGTATTTTCGTAGTGTTACTAGAACTGACTGTTGTGATAATAATAAAGTAGATATTTTTTATACAGCCTTGACTAGACAGTATCTTTTATCATTGGGTATTAATTGATTTTCATTGTGTTGCAACTAACATATGATCCACAACCTTTTGTAGATAAACCTGCCATTTAGTCCACGTTACCAAAATTGGACAAGGAGGTTTATAATTTGCTTGTGTTTCCAATGTATTCAGGTCTCTTCTGGTGTACTAGAGGTGTGGAGCTGTTTGATGGTTTAGGAACTGAGTTTTATCCCTGTGCCACTGGTGCCCCGGAAGTTGATTAGTCACACAAGCCCCCCAAACTAATAGTTTGGGGCAAATTTTCCAAAAAGTTGAAAGCTTATTAATTAAACAAAACAGTCTTTTTTGCCTGCTCCCTTTCATTTTCTCATAGAGAAAAAGGTTCTTCCATTGAAGACGCCTAGAACGGAAGTCACTGGACAGATTGACGCTTAATAAAAAATAAATTGGGCACTAAGCATTACATATATTCCTTTTTTGAGTATGGTGTAAACCAGTCTAGTAGTTTTTAAAATGTTTGCTCAAAAAAGGATCATGCAGTTTGTGGCAGCTTTTATGCTTCAAGAAATCACTTCTTCATGAGGGTGATGTAAACACTTTAATTCAATTGTATGTTGCCGTTTTGTTGTTCCATTCTAAAGAAATAATGATTTCAAAGTTGGTTATCCCACATTGTTGGCAATGCAATCCAAATTATATATCATTGATTGTATCACATATTCCATTTGGAAAGCTGTTTATTTGTATCAAATGTGTTTAGTTTGATAGCTGATTCAAATCTTAACTTTTATTTTCATTGCATACAAATATGGTGCATATCGTGAAGTGGTAATAGTCTTATCCTCAATACGTATTCAGTTTATCAAGACATTATTTTTATTTATTTTTTTGTCGTCAGTTGACACACAAAATACCCCAACAAAGATTTTCTGCATGAGGTTGACCACTGTCTGCACCATAACCTAGATTTTAAAATGTTTGACAGAGAAGGAGGTGATCACAGCCCCAAAAATATTTAAATATCACCCCATAGTCAGAGAAGAACTGAGAGTTTTCAAAAATGAAAAGGCAACATTTTATTTGTGAGATGCAGGCAATTACATCAGTAATTCTGCCGGAAGGTGGGACATCTAAAAAGGAAGCGGGGTGTACATGGAGAGAGGCAATGAGGATGGGAAAGCCTTTTTTAGCTTTCAAGCTTTTGCGCATTACCATGGTAATCTGAAAATGCTGTGTTACCACACATGATTATCACGGCAACACAAAGCACCATCATGGTGATTTGGGGTATGTTACCAATGAATATTGCCTGGGGAAACTATCTTGCAAATGAAAGGAGAAAAAAGAGGGCACATTGGCCACGGTCAGTGGACCATGTCCTTTTAACTGAATTCCCACAAAGGAGGCAGTGGTCACAAGCGAAGGCCGTCGCCACTGAACATGGGCAAATATCATTGCTTGTTTTTTTTTTTTGCTGCATTTACATAGCTCTATAGACCCTCAGGCATCTGAGCGCTGCTTACCCACAGTTTGTGGTGTTCATTTATCGACCTCGGAAGGATGATAGGCTGAGGTTGTCCCTGCGGGATTCGAACCTGCATCGGCAGGCTCTGAACGGATGTCAAAGCTAGCCCTCTACTCACTGTGCTATCTGACCAGCCTGAAGGGTATTGGTGAGGTCATATAGGCCCCAGTCATAGCCTGGTCTTTTGGCACAGTTGGTGCAATGTAGACAGTGGCCGTTACCGAAAGGACATGGCTAGTTGGACCTTGGTAATTGTTGCAACAATGACAGTGGCGACGGCCAGAAGACATGGCCAGTGGGATCAGGTGATGTACTTGTGCAGGGAACGGGACCAGTCTTTTATACTAATTGATATAGGGGCTTATTATATGTTTGCAGGTATCACGCTGGTAATTCTGGCATACTGCCTGGGGGTGCTGGTAATTCCAGCCTTTATTTGCCAGGAGGGGCTAGATTTAGCGCCAGCTCTTGGCTGAAGGGAAACCAGTGCCTCCACCAGCACATGTGTGCTTTGTCGGTCTGGAAAATTGCAGGTGCCGGAATTACCAGCAATTTTTCTGGACCTGCAAAACTGTGATGAGGCCCATAGAGCGGACAGTGGTCATGGCTGAAGGCCATAGCAAGTGGGACATGTAGACGATTTAGCATTAAATAAAATGTGTAGCACTACTCAACCCCATCCCGACACCGTTGGCTACCCTCCCCCCACACACACAGCAAGTGGGTTTCACAAGTAATTGTTTAATTTACATCACTTTTTGGGCTTACTGCACAAAAACACCCAGACTCGCTTGTAGTGGAAAAGGTTGCTTTAATGCGACAGGCCAAAGCTCACAAATGAACGCTAACCTGGCTCCCGGTCCTTACAGACTAACATAACTGTTTTTAACAACTTGCCAAACCAATTTAAAAATTAAACACTTTCAATTCCCCCAACAATTAAATAATTAAATCAGTTCAACTTCCTCTCTACCTATCCCCTGCTCCCTACCGAATCCTTACCATCTTCTAAAGCCTTACTTCCCGCTTTCTCCCATCTTCTCCCTGGGGCCATGCCCCTTCATCTTCAATACCTGTTCCCCCTCTTTGCACCCCCGGGGTAACCCGTTCGTGCAAACAACGCCACCCCCATCCTTTCCCGCGCTATTCCCCCATTGTGCTTCCCTCCCCCCTCATCCGAAGGGGCTATGACCCCAGCATCAAGCAACCTCATACCCCTTCAACTCCTCTCTACACCAAACTCCTCCTTCCTATGACCTGCAGCCTGGCTGACCTGTCAAATCAGCAACGATACAACCTTACATAATAACTCCCCCAACTAATGCGCTGGGCTGTCACACAAAAACTACCAACCCGCCCCGGCCCTTCAACCTCACACCAAATCCCCCGAAACCCGATGTAGGGGAAGAACAAATATTCCTAATAAAATTCCCACACCACCACAGCAAACCCTAATAAAGGGGGTGGGCGGGCAGGGACAAACGCTTGTCCTCAACCGTCACCTGCTCCAGAACCTTCCCTGCCCCCCTTAAATACCTGTGACGGCGCGCTATGTGCAGGTGAGCTCGCTGGCCTGTGCAGCGCCCAACACCACCCCAGGGGGAAATGCTTTGCGTTCCTCCCCAGGGTCCCCTTTTGGGTTTACTGCACAAAAACACCCAGGCTCGCTTGTAGTGAAAAAGGTTGCTTTAATGTGACAGGCCAAAGCTCACAAATAAACGCTAACCTGGCTCCCTGGCCTTACAGAATAACATAACTGTTTTTCTCAACTTGCCAAACCAATTTAATAATTAAACACTTTCAAATCCCCCAACAATTAAATAATTAAATCAGTTCAACTTCCTCCCTACCTATCCCCTGCTCCCTAATGACTCCTTACCATCTTCTCAAGCCTTCCTTCCCGCTTTCTCCCATCCTTCCCCGGGGCCATGCCCCTCCATACTCAATACCTGTTCCTCCTCTTTGCAGCCCCGGGGTAGCCCGTTGGTGCAAACAGCAGCACCCCCATCCTTTCCCGCGCTATTCCCCCATTGTGCTTCCCTCCCCCTCATCCAAAGGGGCCATGACCCCGGCATCAAGCAACCTCATACCCCTTCAACTCCCCTCTACACCGAACTCCTCCTTCCTATGACCTGCAGCCAGGCTGACCTGTCACATCAGCAACGATAAAACTTTACATCATAACTCCCCCAACTAATGCCCCGGCCTGTCACACAAAAACTACCAGCCCCCCCCCCCAGGCCTTTCAACCTCAAACCAGAGCACCCGAAACCTGATGTAGGGGAAGAACAAAAAGTCCTAATAAAATTCACCTCCCCCTGTAATTTGCAGCCCAGCAAACCCTAATAAAGGGGGTGGGCAGGCAGGGACAAATGCTCATCCTCAACCGTCGCCTGCTCCCGAACCTTCCCTCCCCGTCTTAAATTGAGTTCTTATTTGGCTTGCAACCTGCCTACGCCTCCTTATCTCGACCTTCAAAAGTTAGGATGTTCTGTTCTTAAGTTTCAATTCTGCGAGGCTACTGTTCACTCCTTCTATTGGTCTGACCATGGCTCTTTCCTGGCGCAAGTTGCATCTGCTGAGTTTCGATTCAGCCATCTCTTCTGATTTTATCTGGAATACGAATCTTGTCCTGTTTGGCCTCTAGTAACGTGAGTTGATTCTGCTTTTGTGTAAAGTGGACTTGCACTTATATAATGTGCTTCGTTGAGGTAGATATGTATAGGTGGTGCTTGTTGCAGTCTAACTGCTACTTAGCATAGCAAGCTGCACTGTTTTCTTAGCTTTCTTGCGGTTTTAAGCATATGTACAGGCGTTAGCTGGTTGAATTACTTCATCCTGCTTTACAGCTTAAGCTTCTTTATATTTCAACATCGTCTCTCCTTCTAGGTTCACGATATCCTTATTCATGGCACTTCGTCTCTTGTGTCATCCTTGGGTCGTCATATCTTCTATCTGCGATTCCGATCAGGCCTTCATGACATCACCATTCGTCTTCCATTAAGGCCTTTTTGGTTTCTTCCAGGACAGTGTTTAGGCTATCTTCATTTCGTCTTATTTGCTGGTAGGGTTTTCTCGATGGATACCTTATTGTCCATGGTTTTCTAGGTATCAGTATTTCAACAGGTGTTGTTCTCCTGATAGGCATTGGCAGAGCCCTACTGCGGCTCTCTGCTGGTTTATTTGCTCGTCATAAGTCACATATTTTGGTGTGAACGTTCCTGGTACTTAAAAATGGGCGATGGGCGTGCAGGCTTTATTTGGGACCTCCTCTACGCTCCCCCATATGGGCGAATCATCGACCACATCTACTTCCTCCTATGGATTGAGCTTACTTGGTTCCTCAGTATTCATTTTCACTTTATCGTCTGGGTTCATTCCTTGTTCATCTTCTGGGTTTGTACATGATGGTTTGAAGAAGTGTCTCTTTGGAGTCCATATTTTTATTACTCATTTTAGGCTTCCTGCAGTTCTTACTTGTTGTCTTTATTCCATGTCATTAATTGGCATTGTCCAATTGGGCTGCAGTAAATTTATTTTCCCTCATAATTTCTGCATTTCCTGGGATAAAAAAACTTTGTACCTTCTGGTGTATGCTCGCTGGCCTTCAAAAAGTCTCTTATTTCATCATCAGTTAGATCTCTAGGCCTCCATCCTGGCTTGACAACAATCATGATTTTCATCCCCATGGCTTTCTTCGCAGTTTTCTGACATTGCGTGATTATTATCTTGCTGACACAAAATCCTAGTAATATCATCACTAGCAGGGCTCCCAGAAACTTGAATGCATCTGCCATCCATTGTGGAACCCATGAGAATAGTGATCCAAACCAGCTGTCATCGTCAACGTCGTCAGTTTCATTGATCATCTGGTTCTGTAGCTTTGTCAGCATTCCTGTGGCTTCTGTTAAAGTTCCATTTTCTTCGTCGTGAGAAGGTATAAATGTGCAACATGATTCTCCAATGTTTGCACAAACTTCTCCATCCATAGCTGTGATCATGTCAAGGACATATCTGTTCTCTAGAGTCATCAGTCGGATTGCTCTTAACTCTTCCTTAATCGCATTGAATCCTTTTATGGTCATGTTGATTGCCTGTAGCAATTTCCATCTGGTTATCTGCAACCTTTTAGTGTTTACTCCAACTTGGATTCTTGGCACGCAGAACGTTGTGAACACTGATGAGGTGAGACTGAACAGTCTATTCTCATATGGGATTGCATGGAATGCTTCTTCTGATTTGGCAGAGAAGTAATTTTCTCTCTTCATTCGAGTTATCAGTTCCACAGATCTCTTCTTTCTCAGGTGAGCGTCTGCTTTCGGGAAACTGTCAATCTTCAGGTCGCTTTTCGGGATCACCAGTGCTGGAACGTGGACATTTACTATTGTGCATATGCCTCCCCAGTTTTTCGGCAGTCTGATGCATGCCTTGGATCCGCATGCCCAATAATGATCCATAATTACTGCGGTCCCATGTACCATTCCTGTAGCGTTAAAGATCTGTCCACAGTTCTGATTCTCTCCCATCTTCCTTGTGCCATTGTTCTTGAAGCACAATTCCGGGCTTTCTAGCGGCGCTATCTGCAAGGGTCCTCCTCTGTCTTCGACCCATGTTAGCAGCTTTTCAAGTTTTGGCCATACTAGTTTGCACAGTCATTGTGAGTTCTCAATTGCTTCCTTGCAGGCTCCAAGGACCATCCATGCTCGGCATATCACTACTCCTTGCTCCCATCCGTTTGGTGAGAGTACTGTTCCCCAAATCTGCATTTGGCCTCTGTTTATCCAAATTTGAGCCTCTTCTGGAGTTTTCCCTTGGACATTTAGTCTCGGGTTTTCTTCCCATCTTATTCCTGCTCCTTTAACTTCAGGTTTCTCGTACCTGATCACATGATTCCTAGTATGAGCTCCATTTCTCGTCTTAATGTCCTGGACATAATCATCTTCATCGGGATAAGCTGTTTCAGTTGCCCAGATCAATGAGGCGTCAATTCCCATGAACTGGCCTCTGGTCTTGCACATTGCTACGTGTGAGAGACAGTGTGCTGTCGGGACATCAATTTCTACAGCTACGAAGATCTTGGACTTCTCCATGCTGTACGCTAGGAGTGCACAAACAAAGCATTCTCCTCGAAAATGTTGTCTCCCAACTTCCTTCATGTGCTGGTACCAAATGTTGTTTCTCAGATGTGCTGTGCTGTCCAGATAGTCATTTAGTCCATTGTCATCTCCATGCATGCTTCTCTTGATTCTTAGTGTTTTCCTGTAGTTGGCTATGACTACATCCCTAAATGCATCTGTATGGCTTTTTCTTGCTGGAGGACTCTCAGGCATCCTGGTCCATGGTGTAGGTCTCTTCGTCTGTACCAATGGAGTAGGTGGAAGTTTTGCAGTTCTCTCCTTCTCTTCTTGCATCCTTTTCCTGCTGTTTATAAATGCCCTTACCAACCACCAACCTGACGCCGGTCCAGTGTCTGGTTGCATCTCAGAACTAGTGCTTGTCCCTTGTGTCGGAACATGTGTGTTTGGTAATACAGTCTCTGTGGTTTTGTTCTTCGGTTCCTCTTGTAATTTCCTCGCTCTGGCATGAATGGGAATAATGAGTCTACTATCAGTTGTGTCTGTGCAAAGAGTTTCTCCAAGTTGGCTTTTGTTTTCTCAAGAGTTTCTAATATGACTGCTTCTGTTGGTTTTGCTCTTTATTCTTCTTGTTTTCTCGAAATCTCTGTTGAGAAGGTTTTTGTGGCAGGCAGTCTCTTCTTCTCTACTGCTTTGGTTTGTGGTTCTGCGGTCATTGACACTAGGTCTGTTTCATGTGCATTCAGTGTTTGTGTGCATGTAGTTGTCAGTGATTTCACTTCATTCATCTCGTGCTGACCCTTGTCTCCGGCTTTTCTTTTCATTTGTTACCTCAAGCGTGTGTGTATCATTGCTAATTACATTCATTTCGAGTTCATTCACTCCACCGTCAGATCTCCTAGGGACTGGAATGACTATATAAGGTATGGGTGCTTTTGTGGGTTTCATATGTGTATCATCGGGTGGGAGCACTGAAATTGGAACGCTTCATGCACCAATAAAGAATGCAGTTCTGATCGTTAATGACAGTAAAATAATGATAAATATGATGCATAAGTACATTATGGTTCTATATGTTAGGCGACAGCATTTCCTTCCGGAGAAGCGGGGGTGCCTATCTGCTTGTGGGAGGACCAGGTTGCTGCTCTGGACCCCCATCTTAATCATTCAACAAATGTCTCTGTTATTATTCCCTCACCCAATATCGTCTTTCAAGTTCTGTGTTTAAGAGTGGCAGGTGCTTCAAAAGTGTCCCCCTTCTTGTGAATGACAATTTGTCTCTTATTTCAGGATGCAGTTCCTTTGCTAGACTATGGGAAGAAAAAGATCAAATAAAATAACGCTTCTGTGAGTTCCTTTACTGTGCATATTCAAAGTAAGTAAGCTCCCAGTCCACTCCTCGAATCTGCTTCCGTCCTGAGGACATATTGGACACTGATCAGTATGAAGAAATAGGGAAAGAATGACAACAAATATAACAACTGAAGTTCTTGACTCTGCTCCCTCGATCTGTCCCTCGGCAGAAGGCTTTCTTAGAATCTCCTCAGATAGTCTCTCTGATGGTTGGAAAGTTCCCCTTGGAGTATGATTCAATGCATGAGCATTCCCATCTGTGCGACATTAGCTGGATCTCTGATGAATGTGAGGACGTCAACATCGACAGGTCTCCCCACTAGCTCTAGAAAGTCAGTGATTAGGCGAAAGAGGACATTGTGTGCCAATCTGCTGTCTTCTGGTGACAGGGACATCTACCCTGTCTTGCTGGGTTCAGGATTGTATGTTTTTTCCTTGCTGTAAACAATGTCTGCACTGTCCGGTCGTGTGGAGTGCGACTAGAATTCTGATCTTATTTAAAAGATGGCTTAAATGTACAGTGTTTGCTGGGTCTTGAAGAAATGCGAGTGTATCTGTCGTTCTTCCAATAAGAATTGGACAGTCTTCGATTATGCGAAAGAACAGTGTGTTGACAAGCTCCTTTATTTCTGCCTGTGTTGGGAACATTTGATTCTTTCTCACTGTACTCAGGGAGTAGGATAAGTTGTTCGGCAATGACAGTGAGGAGTTGTCTTATTGTCTTTTCATTTTCAGGATCTTGTAAAAAGTCTGTGAAACTGGTGAGTTCCCTACCAGTGACGGGTATGACCTCATACTAAGTCGAAATAGGTGACCACATCTTTGGCGATGTCGCTACGGCGGGACACCATAAGTGATTCCAAATAGAGTTTTGCTGTGGGACGAGTTGGGATACTGTATTTGCTTCCAATGTAAGTGTCCTTGGTCAAAATTTGGCATATCCTTTTCGTGTCAAGGCTTAAGTGTCCCTCAGTCCGAAGTTCAAAGTCAACAGATTATATTGTGGCTTATGCATGCAATTTTCTTCTTCACCCTGCAACTAGGATTCACATAGTGTCCGTTTTTTATGTCCTTATCCCCTTTTTTGTTTAGAGGAAGTGTCCAATTTAAGCCACAATTTGCAAAAACTTCTTTGTCTTTACTTTGCTGGTCATGCGTCCTTCTTCCTCATCATGGAACTCGTCTGCACGTGCTGTGGTTCTTCCCCGTCGCTCGTCGATTCCTCTTATTGGGCTGCAAGCAGGGGGCCTTCTCCTATGTAGGATTTGATATCACCGAGAAAAATCCACGCTCTTATGCCCTGTAGCTTCATTGCGGACAGAGTGCAGTCCTCTACGATAAAAGGACCGTTGAATCTTGGCTCGTCCCACCTTTTCTTTGTATGGTTTTTCACAAAGACGGCATCCCCAGGGAAGACGAATGGAACACGTAGACCTTGAACTGAGTCTGATGCAGTGTCTCCTTCTGTGTTCTATGCTGCGCTGCACCCTTTTCCTCGTCGCTGCAGCTGGTCTGAAATTACACTAAGGCAAGATGTCATGCAGTTTAGGTAATTTTGAATTTCAGACCCTAAAACCTCTCCTGTTGACTGGGCATCACATCTAGCTCTATCTCGGTGTGTCATGGGAGTTCTCATTCTTCTTCCTGTGGCTATCTCGTGTGGCGTAAGATGATGGTCAGAGCCTGGTTGGTAACCGAAGTACATACAGTGCCAATGGAAGGCAGTGCAACCATCCCTTCCTTAGAGTAAGCTTCAACTTGGCTATTCCCTCCTTCAACAAGCCGTTGAGCTTCTTAATGACTCCATTACCTTGCGGATGATAAGCCGACGAGAACTTGTGCTTTAAAGCAAGCAGCAAGCTAATCTGCTCA
Organism: Ambystoma mexicanum; assembly: GCF_040938575.1. Lineage (NCBI taxonomy): Eukaryota > Metazoa > Chordata > Amphibia > Caudata > Ambystomatidae > Ambystoma > Ambystoma mexicanum. The sequence continues at coordinate 338,472,194 of NC_090922.1, forward strand.
AATATTGAATTAACAAAGTGAGGGCCATTATCTGATCTCATGACTTTGCATAGCCCCCACCTTGGGAACACTTCCCTCACTAAAAATGTGGCCACACAGGTAGAGTTTGGGTGTGTACATGGAGCTGCCTCTATTCATCTGGAGAATGGACACACCACAACAATTAAGTATCTGTACCCGTTACATACTTGAATCATGTTGACGTAATCAACATGCAAGTGCTGAAAAGGCCCATCTGGCCTGGGGATGACCCCTCTCATTACTTCCAGTTTGTGCCCAGCAGTGAATTGCTGGCAGATTATGCAGTTCACGATAAAGAATGCAACATGCTCAGCTAAATTCAGTATGAACCAGTCTTCCGCAAGCATTGCTGCTAGATTCTCCTTTGTCAGATGCGCCGGGTAATGTAACTGCTCCAACACTATTTTTAATAGGGCTACAGGCATTACTGGATTAACAGTGCTGTCTTGTCACCACAAGCTGTCAGAGGGGTTTAAAGAACACCCTTGACATTTCCACAGGTTTTTCTCTTCCTGTGGTGCCTCCCATTGCAGTTCCATTAGCTGTGTTTGCCCAAGGCTATTATAGGCTTCATGTGTTGTTCGCGCAACCATCATTCTTTCATTGGTACAGGCGACTTCCACTTCCATAATCATCTCACTTTTGGATGCCATACTCTTGGCTTCCGTGTCTGCTGCTTCGTTTCCTTGTGAGATAAAATCTGTCCCTTTCGTGTGGGCAGCGCATTTCACAACCGCTATGCGCACTGGGAGCTGTAGTGCTTTAATCAGCCTGTCCGATAGGGCTGCGTGTTGCACTGGCATGCCGTCTGCTCGGAGGTAGCTCCTCCTTTTCCAGTGCGCTAGGCCTGCATGTACTGTTGACGTCACATAGGCAGAGTCACTGTACACTGTTACATCCTGGTCTGCGTGATTCTCAATGGCGAGTATCAACGCCAATAATTCTGCAGCCTGTGCTGAGTAATGGGGTGTGTTCGGGCACTAATAAGTACTCGGAATTCCCCATTTGCTATGTGTTTCATTACAGCAATGCCTGTATATCTTTATCCGTTATTTTGATCGATCCTTGAAGACCCGTCAATAAAGATGATCTCTCCTCCTGCGAAGGCCTTTTCTTTCACCCTGGGGATTTCATCATAGAATTCATCATAATTTGCACAGTCATGTATGGGCTCTCCCTCAGTGACTGGCTCTGCTATGAACATGGCTGGGTTCACTATTTTACATCAGACTATTTTTATCGAGGGATTCGATATGATCACTTCATAAGCAGAAGCTCTCTGAGATGACAATGTGCCTTTCGGTTAATCTAAAATAGCTAATAATGAGTGCTCGACGTACAATGTCATTGAGCATCCCACTACAATGGTTGTCACCTTCTCTATGGCGAACGCTGCGGCAGCTAAACTTTGTTCGCATGGGAAGTGGCCTCTCATTACTGGGTCCAGATTCCTGCTGTAGTAAACCAGGAGCTTGTACCCTAACGAGGTTCTTTGAGCGAGCACTGCCATCATGATGCTGCCATTTGCATGTGAAAAAGGTAAAATTCCTCTGCATAATTGGGGATGCCTAGAACTGGAGCTGTGCAAATAGCTCTTTTGAGTTCAGCAATCCCTTTCTCCATGGCCTCAGACCATTTGATCTTTTCTTTCATCACTTGGGCCTTCTTTAGAGTCTGAAGTAAAGGCTTAGTATAAGAAAACAAAGAATGGTGCCAGGGTAGCAAGAGAGACTGTTGAAAGAAGGCAGAAGATTAAGAAGATCAAATCATAGTTTTTATTTTATTCTGATTTGAATATAAAAAAAACCCATTAAACATTGTTAATTAATTCTTTTTTTTAAAACATCCTAACATCATGCATACATAGATTCATTAATCTAATTAAATTCCTAAAACATTTAATTATTTTAAGATTTTAAGAAAGTTCCAATTTATTTCCATTATATAGCGAATAATTGTTCATTCCAAGCCTAGTATCGACTATTGGTGCCCATACCTATAAATCTTCTTTAAGAAACGGGCTTCCCAGTTGGCAAATAGTTTCAACTTGACAGATTGTGTGTGTCTTCATCAGGATTGGATGAACGTAAACAAAATTCTAAAATCAAACAGATAAACATACAATTAAAATACTGTTTAAAATACACTACTGTCTCTTTTCACTCAGTTTGTGTCGCAATGAATTAGATCAAAACTTGGGGAGAAACCTATGTGGTCTATCTCTGTACCCAAACAGTTCAGCCTTTCATCAGGACCTTCTAAATTCAATTTAGTCCTAATGTTCACAAGATGCCTAAATACAGCATGATGGCCCCCATTCTGTACATATGTTATTTGGCAACCTCGGTTGTTTAGTGGTCGGGTATTCCCCTTATTTTCGCCCCTGTAACGCTCACCTGATTCCCGTAGAGGCGCCGGTCTTGACTGGGCGTATACCGTATCTTCAAAGGTGATGTGTAACACACGGCTGGCTCTTTGGGCTGGACCTCTGTGCACTGTATGTCTGACTCGAAGGGTAAGATGTCTGCAGATAGAAAATATGGGATTAAGGAACTGGGTTATTGAATGTCTCTCTCTTCTTCCCTTTCTCTTCTCCTGTAGAACCCCAAAGGTTAACGCTCTCACCTTAGGTAAGTGAACGCCGTGCTCTCCATCTGCCTCGGGGCAGGGTGCTGTAACCAGTTTCTTCACTGGATAAGGGGAGCAGGCCTCTTGACTTCAGAGGACTGCTGTCCGTCGTTTACTGCACGAACGGTAAGTTTCGAGTAATTCTAATGTCTTTAAAGTCTTTAGTAATGATGTTTCTTGTTTTGCAGGGTTCCGGCGATGGCGGATGACGGGCTGAAGTGAGTTGAAGATGGAGCCCGTGTGATGAATAGAAGCGCCTGGAAGCACGTAAGTAAGCGCTTGTTGCCTGCTTCACGATGCGCTCTAACTGTCTTTTTATTTTGCAGGTACAAGTTCGGAGCGGCTGCAGGGTGCGGAATACCCACTGGGTTAGATGTGGAAAGGAGTAATGGCACGTGAGTATTAAAGTTCCCCAATGTCTTTAAACGCACCTTGTTTTGTCTTTCAGATGCGGGATGCAGCGCCGAAGGCCTCCGGAGCGTGCGAAGAGTTGGTAAGCTTTTGTCTTTCAGATGCCGGAATGCAGTGTGAAGACCTCCGGAGCGCACAAAGAGTAGGTAAGCCTTTGTCTTTCAGATGCCGGAATGCAGCGCAAGGCGTTGGTGACAGCCGATGGACCAGGTAAGTGAAGAGCTGTCACTGAAGACCGTAATGCTAACCTGTTCTTTCTTGTCTTTACAGGTGTTGCTGAAGACTGGATTCAGGATGGTAAGCCTTTTTCCTTAGGCCCAGGATCAGATTCAGAAGCCACGATGAGCGTTCTGCTGCAGAGGATGCAGAATAACGCAAAGCAAGATTCATCCATCGGGTGTGGTTTAAATAGCCTCCTGTAGTGCTTAGGTGTCTCCTTCCACAGCCACGCCTAGGTAAGAAAAGAGTTCCTGCTTTCCAGAAGAGTTCCAGTGTTCTGAATCTAGGGAGTGGCTCCTGCCCCACCCAACAGGAAAAGTAGTTCCAAACAGAAGAGGATCAGAGGCTCAACTGGCAGGCAAGTAAGCAGCATGGTCTGCTGCAGGTAAATCCACCCAAGCATTATGAGCCCGGCGCTTCCAGCGCTGGGACTGGGCATATTTATGAGCCTGGTGCCACTGGCGCCAGGACTGGGTCCAAAAGGTCCCAATTGGGACTGGTTGGCACTCGGAACCTGGGTTATGGATCTGCTTCTGAGGGAGTTGGGAAAACCCTGACCTTTTGGAAGCAGAGATCATGACAGTACCCCCCCTCAAGGCCCCTCCCAAACCGGGCTTCTCCGGGGGTTTTGGCTTGTCAGGAAATGTTCGGTGAAATCTTTTGATTATGCGAGGAGCGTGGACATATTCAGCAGGTTCCCAGGATCTCTCTTGGGGGGCGTAGCCTTTCCAGTCAATTAGGTAAAATAGTTTAGATTTGGAGATCTTGGAGTCCAGAATGCTTTTGACTTCAAACTCGAGTTCTCCATCAACTAGGATAGGTTTTGGAGATTTAGTTAGTCGGGTTTGAGGTTGCACGGGTTTTAATAAAGAGACGTGGAAGACCGGATGTATCTTCATGTGCGGGGGCAAGTCCAACTTGACCGCTACTGGGTTTACTATGGTAGTGATGGAATAGGGACCAAGGTATCTTGGGTTGAATGTGCGTGGCCCTTTTAGAGGTAGATATTTGGTGGATAACCAGACTTGATCCCCTACTTGATATTGAGGGGCTTCCTTCCGATGTTGATCTGCTCCTTTCTTGTATTGTTCTTTAGCCCTTTGAAGGTGAGAAACAGCTTCCTTAAAGGCTTGGGTGATTGTAGAATGCAGGTAGTCTACTGCTGGTGTTTCAAGATCTTGGAGGGGATCCAACTCCGAGGTTCGAGGGTGACTGCCGTACAAAAGAAAAAACGGGGTTTTCCCAGTTCCCGAATGGACAGAGTTATTGTAGGCATATTCGGCTATCCAAAAGATGTCTTTCCAAGTTTTTTTAGTTCTTTGCAGCATGCAGCGTAAATACTGTTCCAGAGTTTGATTGGTCCTCTCGGTTTGTCCGTCGGTCTGAGGGTGGTGACTGGTCGATAGTCTCACATCAATTTGAGCCGACCGACAGCAACTTCGCCAAAAATGAGAAATAAATTGACTACCTCGATCCGAAATTAGAACCGAAGGAAAACCGTGCAGTCGGACGATGTTTTCGAGAAATTCTCGGGCCAGAGTTGCTGCTGTTGGCAAGCCTTTGAGCGGAATGAAATGCGCCATCTTGGAGAATAAGTCCACGATTACTAGAATCGTATTGTATCCGGAGCATGGAGGTAGATCGGTGATGAAGTCCATAGAAAGCGTATGCCAAGGGCGAGGTGGGATGTCAATAGGGCGTAAGAGGCCTGCTGGTCTTTCCTTTTGACTCTTGTTTTGGGCGCATACTCCACAGGACATTATAAAGTCTCTGATATCTTTTTTCCAAGACGGCCACCAGAAGTAGCGCTTGATCTTTTCTAAAGTCTTGGCCATACCGGGATGTCCTTCCATTAAAGAATCGTGATAACAAGAGATTACTTTTTTCTGTAAATCTGTGCTGGGTAGGTATAATCGTTCTTGGAAATACAATAAGTTGTCCTTTACTGCAAAGTCCTTTCCCTGCAGATGCCAATTCTGTATGTCTGCTGGAGTTACAAGTTGCCTGGCTTTATCCTTAACTTCCTCTATGGATTCTGTGGCGATTACACCCAGAATTCTTTGTTCGGGAATGATTGGTACAGGTTTAGGGGTGATCAAGTGTTCTTCCACTCCCATCCGAGAAAGGGCATCAGCTTTACCGTTCTTTGTACCAGGTCGATAGGTAATTATGAAGTCAAACTCGGCAAAGAATAATGCCCAACGGAGTTGTCTAGAGGATTGGGCTTTTGCGGTTTTCAAATATTGCAGGTTTCGGTGATCCGTAATCACAGTAACGGTGTGTCGGGCCCCCAGCAGATAATGCCGCCAAGCCTTAAAGGCAGATTTGATAGCCAGAAGTTCCTTGTCAGTAATCGTGTAATTGATTTCAGGAGGCGAGAATTTGCGGGACCAAAATGCCACGGGATGCAACTGATTGGTTACCGGGTCCTTTTGTGATAGAACTGCCCCCATGGCAAGGCTTGAAGCATCAGTTTCCACGATGTAGGGGAGTTCGGGGCGAGGGTGTTTTAAGATTGGTGCAGAGATAAATTTAGTCTTCAAATCCTGGAAAGCTTGTTCCGCCTCGGTAGACCATTCAAAACGTTTGTTTTTCTTTAACAAGGCAGTGATGGGCTGGACTATTCGAGAGAATTCGGGGATAAACCTGCGGTAAAAGTTAGCGAAGCCTAACATTCTTTGCACACCTTTTACGGAGGATGGTGATGGCCATTTGAGAACTGCATCGACCTTCTTTGAATCCATACGCACTCCGCCAGGTGATAATATGAATCCCAAGAATTCAACTTCAGTCACGTTGAAAACACATTTTTCCAACTTAGCGAAAAGTTTGTGTTGACGCAATCTTTCGAGGACCATTTTCACGTGTTTCCGATGTTCAGATTCCGATGAAGAATAAACGAGGATGTCGTCAATGTAAACAACAACACACACATCTATGAGCTCTCTGAGGACATCGTTCATAAAATATTGAAAGGCGGCCGGGGCATTGCAAAGTCCGAAGGGCATGACCTGATATTCAAATAGCCCATACTTGGTGCGGAAGGCCGTCTTCCATTCATCGCCCTCTTTTACTCGTACCAAGTGGTAAGCTCCTCTAAGATCCAGCTTTGTATATATGCATGCTTTTCTGACTTGGTCCAGGAGTTCAGGGATCAAAGGTAACGGATATCTATTCTTAACGGTGATCTGGTTCAGGGAGCGATAATCTATACAAGTTCTAAGGTCTCCTTCCTTTTTTGGAATGAAGAACAAAGCTGAAGAAGCAGGGGACTTGTAAGGACGAATAAACCCATTTGCCAGGTATTGATCCAGGTATTGTCGAAGGTGAAGGTTCTCAGGCTCGGTCAGGGCATAAATTCTACTACAAGGAGGAGTAGATCCAGGTATCAGGTCTATCTGGCAGTCATAAGACCTATGAGGAGGTAGAGAGTTAGCCTGATCCTTCCGGAAAACATCTTGGTATTCTAGGTATTCGGGAGGTAACTGGGGAGTCTCTGAAGAAATTGCTGCCAGTGCAACACCAGGTGGAGGGTGACAAGTAGAGACACATTCTGGAAACTGGACCGTTCTTGCTCGCCAATCGATCAGAGGATTGTGTTTCTCTAACCAAGGTATTCCTAGAATAATCTGAAACTGAGGGGCCTTGATCACATCGAACACGATCTTCTCATGGTGTCCATCTTGACTTACTAGCGTCACCTCTTGAGTGGTATGCGTTACTGGCCCGGAGGCTATCTCCGTACCATCCACCGTAGTAATGACGTCCTTTACAGCATTGGGACAAAGAGTTAGATTCATCCTCAAAACCATTTCATGATCCACATAATTGCCGATGGCACCGCTGTCGACGTAAGCTTCAATTGCATGTAATCGATCCGGATTATCAGGGCTAATGAGGACCATAGGTATCACGAAATGCGAGGTCACGGAACTGGTTTTCACGCTCGGCAAGAGGACCTCTATTCTTGTCGGGCGAGGTCGTTTCCCTGCTCAGAGTTTGTAACTTTGGTAACTGCAGCTCCTACTGCCTTCTTGGCAGGTTTCACCGGACAGTCTCGAAGAAAGTGCCCTGAGTTTCCGCAATAGAGGCATAATTGCAACTGTTTTCTCCTTTCCCGCTCCCTTTGTGTTAGAGGACCTTTCAGACCCCCTATTTGCATGGGTTCCCCGGAGTCTACTCCTTTGGAAGGAGTTGGCGGTTTGGAAAATACTCGAGCATCAAACTTGGAACGATCGGCCTTCCTGTTCTGCAGTCTGCGATCTATTTGAACGACTAAGTCTATATAGTCCGAACAATCTTGTGGGGGATTCACTACTTGGGCTAACACATCTTTGAGCTCTCCACGTAGACCTCTATAAAACAGCGTAATCCTTTTGTCCTCAGGCCATTGAGTTTCCACTATCAGTCTGTTGAAAGACGCAATATAAGCCAAAAGGTCTTGATTACCTTGTCGCAACGAAAGAAGCTCATTGTCCAAGGCCTGCCCCTGTGAATGTCTTGCGAACAGTTTTTCCATACTGAGCTGAAAAGCTTGAAAATCATGGAGGACCGGATCATCTTGATTTACTAGAGGGATCGACCAGTCTGCCGCATTGCCACTAAGGTACGAAAGCACGAAAGCTACTTTAGCTTGATCAGTTGGAAAGGCTGCTGGCCGGCATAAGAAATGCAACCGGCACTGATTGATAAATACTGCAAACCTCTTTGGGTCACCAGAAAATCATTCGGGCGGAGCCAGAGGTACATTCCCAGGTAGGTTGATCTGCACTGGATTCATAGAGGATGTAGAAGGAAGATTTCCCCCAGATGCGGGTAACGGGGTCTGTCCGGCTTGTGACTGTAGCAATTGTCTAGCGAGATCATCTGTTCGCTCCTTGGAAATAATCAGTTCCCTTCTTAGAGCGTTCGTTTCCTGACGGGCTGCATGCACTTCTGCCCTTAGTTCCCCAAGTAACTGGGCTAGCTGGTCGGTATCCGAGGTTTCCATAGCGCCTGGACGGGAGTTTTGTGGTAGGCTTTGCGTTCTGTAACGCTCACCTGATTCCCGTAGAGGCGCCGGTCTTGACTGGGCGTATACCGTATCTTCAAAGGTGATGTGTAACACACGGCTGGCTCTTTGGGCTAGACCTCTGTGCACTGTATGTCTGACTCGAAGGGTAAGATGTCTGCAGATAGAAAATATGGGATTAAGGAACTGGGTTATTGAATGTCTCTCTCTTCTTCCCTTTCTCTTCTCCTGTAGAACCCCAAAGGTTAACGCTCTCACCTTAGGTAAGTGAACGCCGTGCTCTCCATCTGCCTCGGGGCAGGGTGCTGTAACCAGTTTCTTCACTGGATAAGGGGAGCAGGCCTCTTGACTTCAGAGGACTGCTGTCCGTCGTTTACTGCACGAACGGTAAGTTTCGAGTAATTCTAATGTCTTTAAAGTCTTTAGTAATGATGTTTCTTGTTTTGCAGGGTTCCGGCGATGGCGGATGACGGGCTGAAGTGAGTTGAAGATGGAGCCCGTGTGATGAATAGAAGCGCCTGGAAGCACGTAAGTAAGCGCTTGTTGCCTGCTTCACGATGCGCTCTAACTGTCTTTTTATTTTGCAGGTACAAGTTCGGAGCGGCTGCAGGGTGCCGGAATACCCACTGGGTTAGATGTGGAAAGGAGTAATGGCACATGAGTATTAAAGTTCCCCAATGTCTTTAAACGCACCTTGTTTTGTCTTTCAGATGCGGGATGTAGCGCCGAAGGCCTCCGGAGCGTGCGAAGAGTTGGTAAGCTTTTGTCTTTCAGATGCCGGAATGCAGTGTGAAGACCTCCGGAGCGCACGAAGAGTAGGTAAGCCTTTGTCTTTCAGATGCCGGAATGCAGCGCGAGGCATTGGTGACAGCCGATGGACCAGGTAAGTGAAGAGCTGTCACTGAAGACCGTAATGCTAACCTGTTCTTTCTTGTCTTTACAGGTGTTGCTGAAGACTGGATTCAGGATGGTAAGCCTTTTTCCTTAGGCCCAGGATCAGATTCAGAAGCCACGATGAGCGTTCTGCTGCAGAGGATGCAGAATAACGCAAAGCAAGATTCATCCATCGGGTGTGGTTTAAATAGCCTCCTCTAGTGCTTAGGTGTCTCCTTCCACAGCCACGCCTAGGTAAGAAAAGAGTTCCTGCTTTCCAGAAGAGTTCCAGTGTTCTGAATCTAGGGAGTGGCTCCTGCCCCACCCAACAGGAAAAGTAGTTCCAAACAGAAGAGGATCAGAGGCTCAACTGGCAGGCAAGTAAGCAGCATGGTCTGCTGCAGGTAAGTCCACCCAAGCATTATGAGCCCGGCGCTTCCAGCGCTGGGACTGGGCATATTTATGAGCCTGGTGCCACTGGGGCCAGGACTGGGTCCAAAAGGTCCCAATTGGGACTGGTTGGCACTCGGAACCTGGGTTATGGATCTGCTTCCGAGGGAGTTGGGAAAACCCTGACCTTTTGGAAGCAGAGATCATGACAGCCCCAAAGCTGCTTCAATTTTGGGAGTTTATCTAAACCAGCCACATTTAGGCTCCTTTATAGACAAGCATCCTTTCACTCTTCTCTCTTGTGCTCTGTCTACATTCATACTAGATCTCTTTGTTCCCCTATTGGATTCCATTCTGCACGAGCCCCTCTACCTGCATGTGTCTGTAGGCCACTGGGTTCCAACTGGGCGGTGGGGCAGATATGGCTGAAAATGCTACTTTAAGCTACTCTGAGGAGGAAATAATTGAGCTAACCCGCGGCCCTTCCTTTTTTGATCCACCTGATCCGAATCAGCCCCCAACCTCATCGAGTACCGCTGATGACCTGTTAAAACTTAAGAAACAGACCTTTCACACCGAACTTCACGGTCATTTCCTTCGGGAATATTTAAGAAAAAGTATTATACCCAATGGCCTCATAGTGCGCAACGAACCTAGATTATTTCTAGAAGACAAGGAATATACTACTAACTTTAGTTACATCGCTACTAAGTGCAGTCGAGATTTGATGGTATTGACTATCACCTCTGCACAGCGAATCAGTATCGATCTACAAAAAACTTTAGATGCAGAAGAAACACGATTTAAGAGTAACCCCTTACTCACTGACATAGAGGTACAACTCTCTAATATCAATAAACAATTTGAACAATTTAAGGTCAACACTTTGACCAAGAAAACCAACAAGTTGAATAAAGATATCAAAGATTTCAAGATGGAAATCATATATCCCTACACGGCCGAAGGTTACATTGATTCCCTCAAGAAACAGGGTGGGGGGTCTCAATCTTCGCCCCACGGTAGACGCAACAGAGTTAATTTTTCAGGATCAAGTAGCTCTGGATCCTCCAGTTGAGGCTCACAACAGAACTTCCCACCCTTCCAGGGACATCATTTTGGTCAACCTCAATATCCGGGCCCTTACCCACCACAGTTTCCTTTTTTAGGCAGAGGAGGACAAGGCGGAGGATGGGGCCCCCCAACCTGGAACGTATCCTATCAGGGACAACACAGATGTCCCAGGAGACGGAGGCGATAGCCCAAATCCCTGACAACAACCAGTTACCCATTTACAACTTGGGCAACTTTCATTTGACTCCATGTCAAATTTCTCTTTTAACAAAGGGCCTCTCATTCGTCCCCACTGGTGACACAGATTGGTACAGAACTGAAAATGAGTTACATCGATTTTTTCGGAACATAAGACTCTGGGTCTTTTTTCAGGACCATACTGAACAAGAGATTGATCCCGACACGGGTTTACATCCCAAATCATCTTTTACACCCACAGATAGCCAAACTCCTGATGATCTACGCACTTTTGAGAAATGCGTGCTCAAAGACATCAGAAAACTAAAAAGGATCAAACATACACCTTACCAGAACCTAACTACAGGTGAGAGACGAGCTTTAAAAGACCTATCTAACAATAGAGACATGATAATCAAACCGGCCGACTAGGGTGGCGGCATTGTCCTTATGACAATTGACCAATATACTGACATGATCATGACTTTACTGAATGACAGAACCAGTTATCAAACACTCAAGAAGGACCCATCTACAGATATGAAAACAGCAATTTCAGAAATGGTCTCCTATGCCCGGGATAGAGATTGGATTACAGATAAAGAATCTAATTTCCTGACCACATCTTCAAACCGCACACCTTGCCTGTACGCCCTCCCCAAAATTCATAAAAACATACATAATCCCCCGGGGAGACACATAGTCTCAGGATGCGGCTCGATTTTGGAACCATTAGGACAATTCATCGATCATTTTCTCAAACCTTTAAGCAGCAAAACCAGATCATACCTCAGGGACACTATGCACACTATCCAGGTTTTTGAAAATTTGCCATTCAACAATTCCCAACAGATCTTGGTAACGATGGACATCAAGGCACTATACACCTCCATACCACAGGACAGACACATTGATTGTGCATATGAACATCTCATTCGTGAATATGCCCAACCAGGATCCTACCGAGTCCCTCCTGAATTCATTATTGAATTGCTGACCTTTAGCCTCAACAAAAATTTCTTTACTTTTGACAATCAGTTCTTCCTTCAAATCAAAGGTACAGCCATGGGGGCCATCTTTGCTCCCAGTCTAGCCATTTTATGTATGGCCTCTTTTGAGGACAAATACATTTACAACCAGATTAACCAATGGGAGGCCAAAATCTCCCACTGGCATCGATATATAGATGGCATCATCTTTATCTGGACAGGAGACATCATATCCCTCCAAAGTTTCTTAACATGGCTAAACTCTTGTGATAACAATATTCAATTCACAATGGAACACAGCACAACATTGATACACTTCCTGGATCTCGAGATCTCATGCCTGTCAAATAAACTTGCTTGTAATCTTTTCAGAAAACCCACTGATCGCAATACCCTTCTGCACTATCAGAGTGATCACCCTCAACACATAAAACAAAACCTTCCCTACGGTCAATTTCTGAGGATCCTACGGAACTGCACCCACCTTGAGGATTTTTATGCTAATGCAGACACACTTGGCACCAGACTACGCTCACACGGTTACCCCACAAGATTGGTGAACACTGCTTCCAAAAGTGCAAGATTCACGAATAGAGACTCTTTGTTAACACCGAGGCAAGAGTCAGTCATACACACCAAGGAAAGACTCACTTGTGTGGTCACACACGGTCCCAACACCTTTGATTTTAAAAAAGTTATCAAAAAGTACTGGCCAATAGTGAGATTGCAACTGCTCGATGAACCCACACCTAGATTCGCCTTCAAGAGAGCGAAAAACATTAGGGAACATCTGGTCCACTCCTCTTTCTCCAGACCTCCACCACGTACCGGTCTTTGGGATTTACGCAAAACCACAGGTCACTACCTCTGTGGTTCTTGCTCAGTTTGCAGATTCACAAAGAAAATTCTTACATTCAACATTGGCACTCAACAATGGGCTTTGAACAACTTATCCAATTGTAAGAGCAACCAAGTAATCTACTGCATCGAATGCCCATGCAGCCTTCATTACGTAGGACAGACTATGCGCAAAGTGGGTACCTGCATTTCGGAGCACCGCTCCTGAATTCGATGCAAAAATCTCACTTCCCCATTAGTCGCAAACTACCTGGCCAACCACCATACACCAGACGACATTCTGTGGTGGGTCCTAGACAGAATACAGACCGGTCAGAACATACCAATCAGACTCTCAGAGTTAGAAAGAAGATGGATCTACAGACTTAACTCACTAGAACACGGTCTCAATGAACAACCCCCCTTTTGAACATCCCTGAGCCCACTTTGACTTCTTCCTGCACCCCGGCAGGAACCGTACACAATTTGGCTATTTCTCCAGACCAGGACCCTTCCTGACACCATCCCAGGGTCCCGCTTCTACATTTTCTCCGTTTTTGACGCATTCAGTCACTCCTTCCCTTTTTCTCCCCCACTCTAAGAGCCCTAAATTCCCTTTACCCGAGGCTGGACCGGACCTCACAGATGCCATCTCCCTGGTATCCCTATGGCTCACAGGGATTCATACCTCACTGCATTATTTGATTATGCAGCTGGTCTGCAGCAGTGCTTTATCCCTTTTAGGCACACATCAACACGGACACCAACACCTCTTCATGTATTGTCCCAGCCGATCAAACTGGAACAAGCTGGCAGATCTATTACCTTAGATCTGTCCTTCTGCACGAAGCACGCATGAAGATGACGGGCTATCAGGGCTATCAGTCGCCCCTCGGGCGGTGACATCCCTTTTATCACGAACGCAACACGGGTTTGTTCTTCCCCGCCCCTTTCATGCCGCCACTGGCTGGTCCGAGCACATACCCACCTGCCAATCACTCCCGTTGGCAGGCTCCCATTGGGCCCCACGTGAGCCTCCCTCTCTTTCGGCTCCGCCGCTCCACCATCCCGTATCCATACGGCAGGCAGCCCAGCTCCAACATTGGCCAGCCCCTGCGCACACTCACTTGCCATTCATTTTGAAGGCAGGTCCTGATTGGGTGCAGCGCGAGCGGCCGGGAACGTCGACCACGTCTCAGAGGCACACTTCCCACGGTTGCCTTGACAACCAGCCCTACTCGGTTTTCTGTTGCCGCAGCCCACAATCCATTCGGTAGCTGCCAGAGAGCAAGACACCTCGCGGTCTTTCTACGCGCTCCCTTCACCGCTTTTGCTACAATCACAGAAGCGTTGCCAATCATTCTAACAGGCAAGTTCATCTGCACTAACTATATTTTGAATATCTTGCCTCATTGCCTAGGAGCACATGGCTGAGAGTTCTCTTAGCAGAATGACCCAGTCTCAGCACGGGTCAATTCTCCTGATTTGCACCTCACACCACTTATTTGGAGTCACATAGAGAAATCAGTTTTGCTTCCTCTGTCTTTCCTCTTGTTAATTTTTCATACAGCACCGTGCTCAGGGACTACTACCCCTATATACACCTTCCCACCACAGGCTTCATCTACCTACACTTGAACGTGGACCTAGACTTCTCTAGCAACAGACCTACTGGTGGCCCTTGTTCCTGTCTTCACTTCACTTCCTCCTGAGAAGACGCTGCCCAGGTAACTTCTCCTCCTGACTACATTCGGCCCTGCATTTCCGGGGTGTTTTCCTCGATCCCAGCATAGGTTTTCCATTCACTGTTTTCATTCATGGTTACTTCCACCCCTCAGATCCAATTTGCCCTGTCCAGTGTTGATGACTAATGGACCAATAAGTGCCTCCTATGGTCCTCTCGTTCCCCCGCTTTAGCAACAAGCACCTTCCATCCTACCTCCCACGGCACGCATCCTTTCCACCCAATTTTTGGCAAGTTAATTATTAACTCCCTCAGCTTTTTTCTGCCTTGCCCGGTTGGACCCTGGTTTTTCAGACCGGCGGGTACCTGCCGGGGACTCGTGCACCACTCCTCCAAAGGGGACCCAATGTCACAAGCTGCTATCTCTGCCCCCTCCCCAGGGGGGAGACTCATCGGAACTTTTCCCGAGACTTCCCTCTTTCCATCTGGGGGTGTGTTTGTATGTGACTACGAGATATATCTACAGACTCGACCAAGATCGATGCCTGCCTCCTTGATTTATCCCTACTTTTGCATGCAAAGCAATTATGTACAGTTTCACTTCCATGTTTGATTTATTTTCACTTCTTCATTTATTCTGGTGATTCATTCCGTCTTTTTCTTTCTTCAATTTTCCCTTTTTTTCTTCTCTCCCCTTTGCACCCTTGCAGGGTCCTGCTAATTGTCTCCCTGATGAAGGCGGAGTACATTCTTTTCGCATGCAAAGTATTTTTTTCACCAATTCTGTTCCGCCGAAACGCTTTCTTCTAAAAGAGGGGAACAAAAGGTCCTTCACAGTAACATTTGTGGATCACCAGGATCTTGCTTGCTCATGTGGCATTATCCACTGATGGGACCATGTCATCCATGCGAAGCACCCACATTTCATGTTGCTTATCTATTCCCCCTGTAGCGTTGGCAGACCCCATCCCGACATACAACATTCTCAGCCTCGGGAATTGATTCTAAATACTAAAGAATATTGTTCATTTGCTCTATTTTCTTTCTATGTTGAATAGAGGTACAGTTGTACTCATCACTCTGTAGATATTTCTTTGCTTTCTGATTTAATCAAGCATCCCAGTGATAAATAACTGGGTTTTTTGTTTTTTGTCAATATTGAAAATTGCTTTATGTCATTTCTGTATATGTTTTCTCTTTGATGCACTAATTCTCATTTTCTTTTTTGATTGTTTGAAAATTTCCATCCTCAATTCACAAATGGAAGATCTACATTTATGTTTTTGATTGTATATTTCCCTCCAAGTTGGATTTTATTACATGTACTATTTTTTGATATAAAGTTTTTACATCATTCTTTCCAAATATCTGTTTATTGTTAAGGAGTGTTTCAGTACATAGATGTGCATGCAAAATTGATAGCCATCAAGATTATGTGGGTTGAGACCGGGTGAACATCTCTAATTCACTTATCTTCACATTGGCTAACCCACAACATACCAGTACCCTTTTTCTGTTGAGATTATAAATACAGCAAATGTCAAGGGAACTACAACATATCTATAAGCATAGTTTCACTGGTCCATCTGCACCCTTTAGTAATTTTAGGGTCAATGGTCCAACAGATAGGGAAAACACTAGCATTGTTTCCCTATCATTTACACTATCAATTAGTGCCATGGCTCCCCTTCAAATCCCACGCCCACCCCCAGCATGGCGTGATTCAGTTTGAGAATCTAAACTAGATCCTACCTGCAAACCCAATTTGGTTCGCTGTGTGGCTTATGTTCCAATAGCCTCTGGTGCAAGTCTGGGATAGGTCTCTATTCCCACTACTTCGGGTGACATCCTCAGTGTCCTACAGCTGAGTGCTTTCCAGGCGTTCGTCTTTCCCCTCCCCTTGGGGTATTTGTTCTCATCATGTATTTCATTGATCGTTTTGTAAGCGATAATCAATCAACACTACAGCTAAGTCAATGCCTAGTCTGGGATGCTGAGGAAAACCCTTATTGATGTATTTTTATGTCCAGTTCAGTACTCTGGATGACAACCCTTGTATAACCCCCCCCCCCCCTCTTAGACTCTCCCTGACCCCACTGAGCCAAGAAGTAGGTTTGTTTTGCAAATTAAAAGGTTTATTTGGACAATTAAACAATATATATCTATCACACTTTTATAATATATTAATATCTGATAGTACACTGAGACATATGATGTGGATCCACAATGGGTAATCTGGCACTAGCACACTTCTTTACAATCAATGAGGAGTTAGTATAGGATGGATAAAGTAGCAAGAATACTTTCATGGTTTCAAGGGAAAAGCAATGAGGAACAAAATGCAGTACAGAAATACTTGATATGATTTTAGCAAAAGATAAGATAATCACTTTTTCTCTGGCAATTCACCCCCATCCCCTCTGCAATGTAAGAAATGGAAGGAGATGGAAAGAGGAGCACACAGTTCTCAGGAATGCAATCAAATACAATACGAAATTCAGTTCCCCCCCAGCAAGCTTAGAGGAAACAGGTAGGAGTTTGAAACACAGGCCCAAAATGCTTTTTAAATGTGATGGCAATGGATGGGAAAATGTGCCAACTGATGTTAATTCCCTCTAGAGATTCAGGGTGAGTGGGAGATGCGTGTTGGTATTAGTTCAGGCTCACTTTAGCAATGCTCTATGAGTTATTACCAAGTTGCAAACGGATTTTAACCAAAGAAAGAATGGAGCTGCTATTTTGACAAGTGGAGAAATTGAGCCAAAATGCGTAAATCGTGATTGCGGAAAAAGTATAAGGAGTAGGAAGTCGGTTCTAGGTTTGTTGGAAAGCTTTCAGAGGAAAGTTAAATCTCGTTCCTAGCCCAAATGGTTCAAGAGATACGGACGATTTAATAAAGGTAGATTTTCGGATTTAAAGTAAAACTCAAAATGACAGGTGACAGCTTGCAGCTGCAGAATTGACAGGTGACAGTTGTGCAGCTTTAAAAATGACAGATGACACGATTTCTAGGAGGCTGTTCTACTTAGGTTAAAATAGTTTGGATTAGATTATTTTAACTAAGAGATTGGTTCTGCACAGTTCTGCTAGGTACTCACAAAATCAATTTGAAATAGGCCTCGTCACGGTCTGGTCAGGTTGGACGGGACTTCCGGCGGGTGGTTCTGAAGTCCCGGCTATCTGGGTCAGCTCTGCTCTCTGGGTCTGTCAAACACCGGATCTGCTCACAACAGTCTGGTTTGTGGTTCTCTCGGGTTCCGGATACAACACTGCTTAATGGATACTTCTACAGGTTCTTGCAAAAATTCTTGGATTTGAAGTCTGCATCTCTGGAGGTGAAGTCGTCGGTCAGTATGCTCTGCAGCAAATGGAATTGAATGTCTCTACCTGTCCCAGCAGTCTCTTTTTATGTGTTTTGAAAATGGGTGTGTGCCTGGCATAACTGAGCCTGCCCCTCTCTACTTGTCATTGGCCCAATTCTCCCCTCTCCCATGATTGGGGGAAGGAAATGTATTGTCATCATGATGAGGTCTGTTTATAGGTCAGAGGATCCTCCTCTGGTCAGTTTGCCCATAAATCTATATTTGATTCAAATACATCTTTCCCAGATACACAATTTGTTGAAATTACATGTACACATTATATATTCCTTATGGTCCATGCTTGTCTGCCTCTGATCTTCCTGGGGGCTTGCGTTCAAAAATGACAACATTTTGCGCTTTTTAACTGGTTTTGCAATATCGGACATTTACACAAAATTACACACATGTGCGCAAGGAGTATGGACATTAATTGATGACGTGTCAGATTTTTAACATGCAGACATTTGGAGTAAGACCCTATTTTCCGCTAGCAACCCCCAAGAATACACCACAGGGCCTAACACCTCTTAAAACGTGCACAGAAAAATCACAAAAATAATGATATTACTTATATAATTCTGACAAGTCTGCACTATCAGTTATCTATCTTTTTAAAATTATGCTCTGGTCAAAAAGGGGTGTGGCTTCCCACATCACATGGTGGAATAACTGGTTTATCCACTTCCCCCAAGCCAGCTTGTTCACAGAGGCACAGCTGCCCCCCAGTTTCTCCCAAGAGGAAGCTATTTTACGACACCCCCAATATAACATTTGCCTGAGTTGCATTGTTCTGTCCCTTCCAGGTCCTAGGTGCTCCACCCCTAATCTAATCAGAGAGGTGTCAACTCCTTTTGGCAAGGGGCAGCAGGATGCAGCTAGGCCTGGGAAGAGTGGCTGAGCAGGTTTCAACTCCTATCGGGGGTAGTTGTCAGGCAGAATCCAGTTTCATTAAGCCAGGTTTCAGCTAAATGTCACTTTTTGTTCCCAGTTTAAATCAAACTTACAATTTTTACATATACATTAAATAATTACTTCCTTCAAGTCATTTCAGAATATAGTTTTACATTGTATCCACCTCTTAGCAAGTCTTTTTTTGGCCTGGTTTTGTTTCATTTGTTCAGTTTTACACAAAAGTCTGGTGGTTTTAAAACGCCGGCTTTCTGATAGTGGTGAGTACCAGTATTGCAACCAATTTTGGGATTAAGAAAATGAATTCCCCACAGTTCTGAGTTGCTTTTTGGCAATCAGCATTGCCATTCCCAATGGTTTCAGGCTACTGTGTGTGTAGCCCAATGGTGGTTTTAGGCAGTGCCCTCCTGTGCTCACAACATAGGCAAAAATGGGTGGCAGCCTATTCTTCATGTTTTCCCTGTGCACTCTCTGGGGAGTTCTGGCCATCATGATGTTTTCCATGCCAGTACTGCACAGTTTTATGGTAGGGGTAAAAATGCATGGGTAAAAACATCCCACAGTTTCTCCGATGCTTCTGGTGTCGAAGCCATCGTCTAGACGTGCCTGGCACTGAATCGTACGCAGGAAAGTTTTCTTCTATATCTTCCCAATCTACAATTTGAGCGGGTTTTTTAACCTCTCTCCCCAGATATTCAAGATCGCGTGTTCTTTGTCTTTGATTACATTCTATATCGTCATCAAATTCTTTGCGTTTCCTCGCCTCTTCTCTGACTCTATCGTCTTCCTTTCTCTTTTCCTTTCTACGTTCATCTGCCTTTCGAATTTCCTCATCTCTTCATCTCCTTAACCTCTTTTCACATATTCTTTGCTCTTCTTCTAACCTTTGTTGTTGCTGTCTGTCTTGATCATAGGCTGCTCTTGGGTTGCGATCGAGTTGTCTATCTTGCTCTTCGTGATATAGCTATACTCGCCTTTGTCTGTCTTTCCTTCTTACCCTTTCGTCTCTTAACTCCCTTTCTTTCCCCTTCCTCTGCGTCTCAACTAACCTCTCCTTTTGTTTTGCGTCATCAATGCCTTTCCCATCGAGTTTTAATAAAATGTGTCCTCCCATCCATTCGTCTTTTGCAAATACTATCCTGTCAGTCCTGTCTTCGCTTCCTTTCCATCTCTTCCCTTCTCTCTCTTTGTCGACAGATGTACTTGTCTGTGCCTTATGATGTCACAACAGAGAAACATGTAAGACAGACGCTTGACAGTCTAGACAGACACCAGCTGGTCACAGATATCTCTGCCTCTAATCATTACCTCTTCATGGAGTGTAAACGTACCCCTTTCATGACTTCTTTAAACGTTGTGGTAGTCTATTTGTTCCCCGTTATGTGGGACCGTGGGTTCACGTTTCTTCTAGCTGCTATATTAAAGCATAGGAATAAAGCGGATCCTCTCACTTTTCGGGTGTCTGCCCCGGTAACCTCTCTCTTCTTGGGTGTCCTCCCCAGTAACCTTTCTCTACTTTTATTAATCTCGAGTCATTATCCCCTTATATATATATACTATCTTCTCTACTTCTAACTATATTTTGTTTTCCCTCCTACCTCTGTTACCTTTCCCCCTTACTTGTTCTGAGGCATGCATTATTTGCCAAAACATTAAATTTTTGTTTCGCTCACCATTCGCATAGTTCCTCTCTGGACCCTCTGGATCACCGCCTTTGTTACCGCCTCCTTCAGCTTTTCACCCGCTCAGCTGCCTGTAGGAATGGGAAGGGATGTGTGGGGAAAACGGGTCCCTTCAGGCCCTTCCTGCAGATTCTTCTTAGGCTACCATTGTCTACGGGGAGCTTCACGGTCTACTCAGCCGAATGGCAAAGGACTCGTGATATTGCCGAAGACCTTGAGTTACTTTATGTCGACGGTCAATAGGTGTCTTACTTTAGTCAATAATCGATAGTCGGTAACCATCAAATCTCTGCTACCAAGTATAATGGGGAGACCCCCGGCCGGCCCATAGAGTCGGAGTTTGCTCCAGAGTACTTTAAGACAAGATAGCTGCACCTTTCGAGATGGATGAGGGTGCAGATTTTCTACTCCAACACCAATCAATAAGGACAACTCAATGGTTTGGCAAAGGGAGTCCGTTTAATGACAAGTACAAAAAACAGGGAGTCATGGAAATCGACAGTGGTGCGATAGTCCATCTCGCTTCAACTCAACTCCTAGAACTTCACACTAGTTGGAACATTTATACTCAAAACTCGTCATCATTGACGTGTAACACTCAAAAGTTAACATGCCATTCTATTGGTTAGGAAAAGGTAACTTTACTATAGGTACTATATCTGTATATGGTAACGGAGTGAGAGAGTTGGATAAACACTATCAGGTGGGCGTCTAAACCCTTCCTTCTAACATTACTATTGTAGACGTAATTAAGAGTACAACGTCCCATTGGTTCTGCTATCTATAGGACCCTAGATTATTTGGTCCATTGTGATTGGGTTGGCTTCAACCCCATGCATAAATTTCCACTTTACTTAGCAGCACGCAGAATGGTCAGCCAGGTGCCCCACGATTCACCCGGCCTTCCTTAAATTAATCATTACTTTAGTGGCTATGCGT
This sequence comes from Ambystoma mexicanum, assembly GCF_040938575.1. Taxonomy (NCBI): domain Eukaryota; kingdom Metazoa; phylum Chordata; class Amphibia; order Caudata; family Ambystomatidae; genus Ambystoma; species Ambystoma mexicanum. The sequence goes on from NC_090922.1 coordinate 338,493,397, forward strand.
CAATTAGTTGGCTGTGGTTGGCCTCGAAACTGTATCATCTTGTCAGGAAAAGTTATGATATATCTGTCTGGGCGGCTGCTAAGCGTAGGTGTGAACCCGTGCCTCTTCTCGCTCGGATGGTCACATGCTACTCACACCGTGAATCCACCTAGTTTCCCTCAATTTGTGTATTTAGTTCTTATTCGGCTTGCCACCTGCCTACGCCTCCTTATCTCGACCTTCAAAAGATTGGATATTCTGTTCTTAAGTTTCAATTCTGCAAAGCTACTGTTCGCTTCTTCTATTGGTCTGACCTTGGCTCTTTTCCTGGCGCAAGTTGCATCTGCTGAGTTTCGATTCAGCCATCTCTTCTCATTTTTGCTGGACTACGAATCTCGTCCTGTTTGGCGTCTAGTAACCTGAGTTGATTTTGCTTTTGTGTAAAGTGGACTCGCACATATATAATGTGCTTCGTTGAGGTAGATATGTATAGGTGGCGCTTGCCGCGGTCTACCTTCTACTAACCATAGCAAGCCACACTGTTTTCTTAGCTTTCTTGCGGTTTCAAACATATGATATGATATGATATGATATGATTTGATATGATAGGTTATTTATAACACGCCAAATACCCAGAGGTTTCTAAGCGCGGACCCGGGGATCGAACCTGTGTGGTTCCATGTCGTCTTGCTGCCAAGGCGAGCATGTTGCCGCTGAGCTATCCTCCCAAGACGATGAATGTACAGGCGTTAACTGGTTGAATGACTTCATCCTGCTTTACAGCTTAAGCTTCTTTATATTTCATAATCGTCTCTCCTTCTAGGTTCACGATATCCTTATTCATGCCACTTTGTCTCTTGTGTCATCCTCGGGTTGTCATATTTTCTATCTGGGAGTCTGTTTGGGGCTTTCGTGATGTCACCATTCATCTTCCATTAAGGCTTTTTCGGTTTCTTCTGGGACAGTGTTTAGGCTATCTTCATTTCTTCTTATTTGCTGGTAGGGTTTTCTCAATGGATACCTTACTGTCCATGGTTTTCTAGGTATCGATATTTCAACAGGTGTTGTTCTCCTAATAGGCACTGGGCAGAGCCCTACTGCGGCTCTCTGCTGGTTTATTTGCTCGTCATACGTCACGTATTTTGGTGTGAACGTTCCTGGTACTTCAAAATGGGTGATGGGAGTGCAGGCTTTATTTGGGACCTCCTCTACATCCCCCTACCTAGCCCAAACTGTAAATGACCTTGTTTCACCCACCACCAAAATGCGCCCCAGCACCTGGGAAATACCTAACCCTTAGGCAACGCTTTGTCCACCTAGCTTTGGCTCGTGAACTACCTCCTCCTCAACCCCATCCTTTAATAACTTGCTTAAAAACCCCCACGAACATTTCCCCAACTTTTGAACCCCCCACCTTATCTGATATCTGAGGCTTACCTCCAGAAACCCCCACTTTAGCCGGCATACGGTCCTTCCGCCCAACCTCCTTGTCCCGCTCCTCGCCCTTTTCCTCTGTCCCCTGCCTGAAAACAATGCATAATCGGATTGTGTTTATATTTGCACATCGTCCTCGTGCAGCCTTCTTTATTGAAAGCCCAACACGCTGCATATTGCTGACCTCTACCTCCTCCTCCCGCCCCTTCAGTAGCAGGGCGACCAAGAAAGAGCCGGTAAGGCACGGGTAAGCCACTTGCCGTGTGTACCGTTGGAGCTGGCCTCGTCGGTGCTATCCACTGCAACCAGAGATCCATGTCAATCTCCCCCCAGACTGCCTGGCTGTTCTTTGCCAACCTTGCTCTGAACTCCTTGTCTTGTCATAGCACACCCACGCAAAACCCCCAAAACTCGTGAATGCCTTTCTAATCACGTCCATATACTTCAACAGTGCCACACACCTCTCTGGGAATTTCTTGCAATAGACACTTGCATAGATGATAAAAGCTAACGTCCAATTTTCAATCATCACCGGCACCTTTCAACGTGAGGCCAACTCGCTCTCCTCCTCCTTACAACCCTCCTTGGCTCTCACCTCCCTATGTAGCAGCTTAAACACGTCCACAAATTCCCCTGCCCATTTCTTATCCTTTGTTGATGTCATCAAATGTGCTCCCAATGGTTTTGTAATGCCCCTGTATGGCAACTTCTTCTCCTTTCCCTTACCCTCTGCATCCTTCTCCTTCAGAACCTGTACCTCGGGTGCCATGGGCCCAAACACCCTGTCTGTCTGCACCTCCACCGAAGAAACCTTCCTCTCCGCCCCCAAGGCCCCCAAGGCCTGCAAGCCAATCTCTCTCCTTGCCCCTTGTACCCCTACCCCTTCCCTTCTTGCCCCCAACCTTGTGTCCCCCTCTGCTATGCTGCTGACCATTCCCCTTCCCGCTCACCTCTTTCTGCCCTGCTGTCACCCATCTGCAGCCTGGCCTTCACTCCAACGCTCCTCATCTCCTTCTTAACTGGACTCCTGCTGCGGGGACAAAACATGTCAACAGCCTCACCCAACCAGTCTCCCCCCTGACCTCTTGCACCCCAGCCACCCCGCTCCTGGCTTTCCCCTTCCCACCTCAAACCCCTTCTCAACCTATCCCTCCTCCTTACACCACTCCACCCCTCATCCTCCCACTGCCCACATATTCTTCCACCCCTTCATCATCCCCCATGTAATAGCATGGCTGTTACGAGCACATGCTCGGGATGGACAGATCCTCCTCCTGTGAGCCCGGGGTGTCCGCCCCGCCAATCCTTTGGCATCTTCTCAGCAGGGCCGTAGAGACCCCTTCCTGGTCATCTCTTCTCGGGCGAGCAGTCCTCTCCTCCACCTTTCTGTCTTCCGAGCTAAGGGCCGTGCTACACCCTCTAGTCTGTTCTCGTAAATACTGCGTTCGGTCCATTCTTAAACCCTCTCCCGACTCAGCCTCTGGAACAGTGGGGACAGTACTATGCCCTCCACCCGAAATCCTCCTAGCCGGGGAGGCTGTTCCACGCCTCTCCCTTTCCTCACTAATCGAAGGGGACCGCACTCTCCTCCTCCCACCTGCACTCTTCTGCAGGTATTTTCCTCCCTTACCCCTCTGCCTTGTCGCCCCTTTGCACCCCAGTACTCCCCTCCTCCCCACCTACCTGCCCTGAACCTTTCTGCAACCTCCTATCGTTCACTTCTTCCATTGGGTCTTTATCCCCCAAACCCCTACCGCACCCCTCTCCTACCTCACCAACCCCTTTTGACGCTCTCCTTGGCATCTCCCTCCTACTCCTCCTGGCCCCGCTATCCCAATATTCCCTACTCCCAGCCGCAGGGCTGCAGGCCACCACTGCTGCAAGGACCCCATCCGCCGCCGCTCTCTGCTGTGGCCTCCCCCATCAACCTGTTTCTCCCTGTAACCTCCCCACCATCCCCTTAAGCTGCGCCTTAGTCGCCCTGCTAATTGCTAGGGCCTCCCTCAGTGCCTGGGCATCAATCAACCCATTCTTCTTTGCCCCTTGACCCACCATCCTGCTGCAGAAGCGCTGCTTCCACTTGTGCACCACCCAAAACCAGAATTACCAGATCACCACCGAGCCACTTACTCCCTAGAGCGCCACCTGCCAAGGGAAAGAAAAGCTTCTTAAATGAATCCCATCAATTCCCCTGTACTACACAGTAACCACCTAAATATGTTGACCCTAACTAAATATATTCACTCCACAGCTTGGAGTTAACAGCAACCGGCTGTCTCTCTATATTGTTTATTCTTTCTTCAAATTAAATGCATGACTTTCGATATTATTATTTTTTGTCTTTTTTTTTTTTAACCACAACGTGCGATGCCCAAGAAGCTCTCCCAGGCTCCCTAATAATTATTGGCACCCTAATTGGCCTGGGGCAAAGCAACACTTTTGCGCTACTACGGTACTAATGGCCTGGTCTTCGTGACCATGTGTCCCAAAAGAGATCCGCTGCTGACCGCAGGGGAGATGTAAAAAACACGTGGCCCCTTTAAGGGCTCTGCCCTGCCCTCTAGCAGCCCAATGAGAGAACCGTACCTAAGCTCTCATATGCTAGCCCTATACCCGACGCCCAACCTCCCTAACGCAGAAACCTCTCCCCTCTGCTGACAGTAACATTAGAGGCAACTGTTACACTCCTGCAACGGTGGCTGGGCGGCGACACCACTGCCAACTAACCCCGGAACCCTGAAGGCCTCCCCACACCCCTGTGGCCCCCAGAGATCACCAAGCCACCAGATAAAACCTTGCACCGACGGATGGCCACCCACGTGCAGCGAAGCGCAGCACCCCGCTACGACACGAATCCCAAGGTACGTGAGCGTACTTTATCTACAGTACCCCCTACTATAGACCAAAAACCCACAAAAAACAAGACAGTATACCCTGCCTACGTACCCGCCCACTGAGACCTAACTTCTATACCAGTTAAACCCTACCTCCGGCTAACACTCTAGGAGCTGGCCAAAGCAGGGAAGGCTCGAGAGCAGGAAACCTGGACAAACACTCGTCCTCGAACCTGGACAAACACTAGTCCTCAACCGTCGCCTGCACCCTGAACCTTCCCTGCCCCTCTTAAATATGTGTGACTGCGCGCTATGCGCAGCTGGCCTGTGCAGTGCCCGAAACAACTCTGGGGGGAAACGCTTTGCCTACTTCCCCCGGCCCCCCTTTTACTGGGTACTCTGCGACTGCTTCCTAAGGATAATGTTGAGGGCAGGATCGCCCGGTGTGTTTAAATGGGATGCAGTTTGTTGGTAGAGGTTGACTTGACTGGCTCTAAGTGGCCACGGGCCTGATTTACTGAAGCATTTTCAATGGGAATTTCACATTTAAAAACGTTTTTGTAAATCAGGCCCCAAGTGTCACGTCGTCAGATGCCATAATAACGGAGTAGCGTGAATAAACAATTAAAGTCTGCTAGAAGAAGGGTGTGTTAGAGATCTGTGTGGTAAATGGGAGGACATGTTTCAAAGTATTTGAAGCATGTGCTTAGAGGCCGTTTTGTGGCGGGACTGTGGATAACTCTTCATTAGATTGCTTTTTTGACTATAATGACAACTGCAGGGAAGGGGCCACATAGGGGCCGCGGTTGTTTGCCAGATCCATTTATTTGAGGCCGTGCTCTGGCTCCTCGGTAGTTAAATAGCTTCGGGCTGCTTCCATGGTAATAGGTCTCCTTGAGGGGAGCGCAGCCGGGTCTCAGCTGTGCACTGCCAGTCTGGGCCGACCCCGTGGGACCTGCTGTTGCCGAGAGCCTGCGGCTGACAAGAGACTCTCTCCTGAATGTGCGATGCGGCGAGCTGTTAGCAGTCCCAGGTACGAGAGGGATTCTCTCTCTGCACCGCAAGGGACAAGCACGCAGACCATTGCAGGACAGGCCCTATGCGAGGACCAGGAGACACGGGGCAGCCTTCGCACGATCTGCGCATGAGCGACCGACACACCTGACAAAAGGAGCGGCGCGCGCCCTGAGAATAAAGATCTGAGCGCAGAGAAGAGAGCCTCCGCGCGAGCCGAGCGGCCACGAGCTGCGTAGCACCGATCTGAGCGCGCGCTGCCGCTGCCGCCTCAGCAGCAGCAGCAGCGAGAGGAGGGCGGCTCTGGAGCACACGCGCGGCCGGCAGCGCTCAATGCCTGCTCGTTGAGCCGTCGGAGCGGCTCCTCTTGCCTCGGGATGCTGTGGGAGGAAGCCGAGGTGGCAGGGATGGAGAGCTCTAACACCCCAGTCGCAGCCCAGCCTGAGGAGCCCCGTGGACTTTGCACCTGCCCCGGGGCGATGGCGGTTAATGCTGACTGACGACTGTCAATCACCGGTCAGTAGCTGCACTGGAGCACCTGCTGCAATCGCCACACTGCGCCCGGACGCGCACAACGCCACTTCATCCGCGAATCTGCAAGCCTCCCGCATGCAACTTTCCTGCTGGTTTATTGGCTCAGTCTTTATTGGTTTAGTACGCTGGCTTCGTAAACTTCCCGTGGCGTCCCCCCCTGCCTACCCAGAGCCCTTGCTGGGACCTGCGCGTCACCGGTAATCGAGGCAGCCTTGCCTCTCACTCGTCGTGGGACAGTCACGTTCCGTGTTTGGCGCAGTCTCAAACCGTTGTTTGGCGGTCCTATCATGGAGGCGGGGCGGTGCTGCCTCTCATGCAGGGGTTATCACGTAACTTGGCGTGAAGGTGCTTCTCTATTCGTACTGTGGAATTCGCATTAACAAGGAGGGTGCAGTCACGTTCCACAGGCCGGGGCAAACGCACAAGGTGGGTTACACACGTGCACTTTTTGCACAGTTTACTTTTTGCTTGCTGTTCTTCTTGCACGCGTTGTTGTTTGCGCTCCTGGCTCCCTGTGTGTGCAGGTCGCTTAAACGTTTCAGGCGTGCCAGGAAACGACGGAGCACACTAATATCTGATACATGGATGCCCACTTATGTTTAATTGCATGACACTTCTGTTTACCTTAGTGGGTGCGTCAGGTGGTGGTATTATACCATAGTCTTGCCGGGTTATAAGCCCTCGTTGGGTGCAATTTATGAAATAATTGTGAACTGCTTCGCGACATGGGGAGAGGGGTGTAATCTTAGCCACTCTGCCCCCCTCCATCTACTGCCTGCGACTCCCGCTCCACGGTTCCACGTGGTGCGCTAGTTGCATGAGTTTCGGACAGGCTGTTGCTGCCCACGTGCGAGGGAATACTTCTGCAGCAGGGAGCCCCAGATGCGGCCAGCAAGCTATGCATGCCCGAATAAATGAGTCAGATTGGAACCGATAATTGCGTCATTGGGGCGGGCTAGGCAGTATGAGGAGAAATGCACCTGTGAGCGTAACACCAGGGGCTTCTGCCTTGAGCCCCTGTCTCCGGGGTTTCACTGGATCGCTGTCCGCTGGTCGGATATGTTGCCTCTCTCTGTAGCCCCCACGCCCCCCGAGTTCCCAGGAAGCTTTCAGCGCGTAGTTCGGCTAAGACCCTCTCTGGAATTGATCGGCTTCCGAATGAACTTGGCCTGCGCCCTGCGAGCGGCGCCGATACTGCAGCTGCGCACTGGCGTGAAGTCAATCAGTGTCCCGGCCCGTCCTCGGCAGATGTGCCCAGCTGTTCCCGCCCAGGAGCAGCGCGCGCTCTTTCCTTGTGTAAAGGAAACCTGTCCTGCCGGCATCGGTGATGCGCAGCGCAGCGCACATGCTCTACATAAACGCGACTTCAGAAATCAATAGTACATGTGAAGGACGAGTCACAAAATGAAGCCAGGGAGGGCAATGATGAGCCGCGTTGCTCGCTAAGAATCAGGGCGCCAGTGACTCCAACCTGTGGCATAGAGCCCTTCACTGCGCGCGCCAGCCCCGCACACGCAGAAGCCCGCACACAGCATCCGTCCTGAGGTAACGCTGCTTCGGTACAGAGGCCGTACTGGCGAGAGGACCGCGTGTTCACAGGCGGGGTCCACTGTACGGAATGGGGCTCTTAATCGGTATCAGATACACGTGGAAGCGTGAGGGGCGGCTAGGTAGCTGTCATAAGGCATGCGCACGTCTGCCCCCCCACCCCCCCAGGGTTTGTTTAATGGTCCGTGTGTTGTATTCACGCCGCGCAGTTACACAAGTATTGGGCATTGGGAAGACTCGTGCAATTTGCTGTATGTGGACGAATCATTCTCTGAATTTCAGTGTCAGGCGAGCACATCCTTTTAACCACGTGGTTATGAAAAAGAACTTGGAACGATGCCCATTGTTGTGGTAATTACTTGTTTGGGAACAAGGTTGGGCAGAAAGATGTTCTCACCATCGATTGCCATTCTTTCACCGCACTCTGAAAACGTGCTGTTATGTTCTGTGTGGAAATGTGTTTGGTTGTGCACACAGTGCACCCTAGTACCCCGTCAGGTGTGCGACTTTGACATCTTCCATGCTGCTGACTTTAACCGTCCAGCAGTTCCTGAGTTGTTCTTCTGCAGCGGCGGATGCTACAGGCGCCGGTGCTTAGTCGCTTCTAACTGTTATAAACACGAAGCGCAGCCTGAGTGCCCTGAGATCAGTGCGTCCCGGGGGCTCTGCACAGAGTCGGATTACACCCCCGCCCCCCTCCTCCCCTGGGCACATCTGCTAAAGAAGAACTCGTTTGCTGAAGTAGCATCTTCTGCAGGTCTGTGCATCGGTGTTGAAGGTTGATGCCAAGTCCCGACCAAAATTCAGCAGACTAAACCTATTTCGCCCCAAAGCAACCACGAAGTTCACCACAAAGGCTGATGCTTCCCTTTTTTTATTTGTTAGGGTGTTATAAACATTCACGGTCCCATTGTAGCGTGTGCTTTGTGGTTTGTTGCTCTAGATGCATGTGTGTGAATAGTATTCTGCAGCTTTTCAAGCAAACCATCGTGTTGCTTGTTTCGTGTCATGAGCTGTTTGTTAAGGTTTTACTGTCAAGTGATGTCTGATTGCAGTCTCCAAATAGTAGATCGTGAGCCACTAGTAGCTCACCTAAGGCTCCCCTTAGTACCTTACCTAGTCGCTCCTCCATCAGACTACAAAGTTAGCACTATGGCCCTGATTCATGTAATTATTTGCCCGATGCAAAGTGACGTTGCACTGCCTATACAAACCATGATTCATGGAACAGGGCAAAGTGTCTTTTTGCCGTGCAAAGTGAATTTGCACGGCAAAAAGACACTTTGCACTGTTTCATGAATCATGGCTTGTATAGGCAGTGCAAAGTCACTTTGCACCAGTGAAAAGCCACTTTGCACCATGTAAAATATTCCAAGAATCATGCCCCCAAGTGTATATTTTGGTGTCTGAAGTCCCTGGGCCTCTTACTCTACTCGCCCCTCTGTCTCCTCTTCCTGCAAAGCAAACAGGCTAAAGCTGTGTGCAAGACGATGGGAGGGGCTGCATCTTGGCTTGAAGGGCTCAGGGCAGTGTCCCAGAAAGGGGTTCCTTATCAAAAACAAAAGTAAATGGAACGTGTGTGTTGTAGCCATTGTCACCAAGTTGTGCACATGGCTGATTTGAAAGGTAAGGGGTGCATACATCTGCATTGCATGTGGAGCAAAGCTAGGGCTGTGATCAGTTCAGTTCCACTGTCTTTCTTTAGATCTATTTTGGTATTCATTCTGGTAATTGTAGGCTTTCAATCAGAATGGGGACAATTAAAGTACAGCTTTAATCCTTGCTTGGTGTGTGTGTTTCCAAGATGTTAGGTACATCTAGCAATACGTTTTGCTGTTTATTGTAAAACTGATTATTTTTTTTTATTTGAAAATACTGAGTTCTTGATTTTAAGGCAGTAGTACCCCAACGGTATTAAAGTCTATGATGTAATTTGCCCTGATATGGCAGAGCCCACCTCTGTGTGTCCTAATACAGGAAGTCAAGTGCTAACAGCAATTTTAAATGTAAGCGAATGTGGAAAAATACTAGCTGCACTGCATTCTAGTGCTTGTCCACTTACATTTATAAAACTAAACAATGTAAAATGACTGTATGAATAAAGTAATTGGGTGAGAAAAGTGAGCAGTGGGTTGTTTGTATGTATATATTTTGAAATGTATAGGATTTGTATAGCTAAAATCTAGTTACTAAGTAACAGAGCACTGTACAAAACAGGGGGCGGACACACACACATAGAATATTGAGGAGAGCCATGGGATGGGAAAACAATTAATAGGGTTGAGATCTATGGGGAACCTGTACGCATATGTTAAAATTCTGGCAAGGGATTTTCAGCCTTTCAATACTGGGTTGAATGATGCAATTTATGAAGTCTGTGCAGAAAATTGCGCAAAACACCTTACAATTTGCAAGTAATTCTCTAACACATGAATATTTCCGATATATGGCACCAACAGTAAGCAGGATATACCGGCACTGCCACTGCAAAACACATGTTGATGCCACTGCAAGCAACATGTCATTGTTATGTTAATCCATGTTTGTGATGCTAGAGCCCTAAATATGACTGAGAGCTGTATGCGCAAGCCAGGCATGGCCCATTGCTCATGCACAAGAAGGACCTGTATGATTTCAGCAGTGAGAGGCAGCAATCCTGTGAGCTGCCTCTGTGAGGCTGCCTTCGTCATAAACGGCAGATAGGTGGCAGGTCTCCATCGGCGCCAACAACCTCAGAAGATCATTTCCTGTCAGCTCAGCCAAGACCTAGAACTCACTCCCTCGAAATCTAAGGCAGGAAGAAAACTGGGGGATGTTTTGACGGTCCCTGAAAAACTTTCTTTGTTTTTATTTACTTTGTAACAGTATTTTCAGGCCCGGTCCCTGTTCTGTCGATTCTTTTTTTGTATGTAAGCTTGTGTAACTGTGCGCCCCAATGCCTGTGGGCTTTTGGTGCCATACAAATAAACAAATACATAAATAGTTTATGATGAAGTCACCCTCGCTACAGCTACACACTCTTTGCTCAAAATGTTAATATAATGATTCATATATTGTCTGGCTGGGTTGTTATATGATTTGTGCAGGTTTTAAGTCACTGCTATAAAACTGAAGGTTATTTTAGCCCTGTTATTTATCCTTTTGATTAGTCATATAACTTGATCAAATGGTTTCCACATGTTCATTTTTTCAATCTTGCCAATTATCTTGACATTAAAACGTTTAAGAATAGTTAACAAAGTAGTCTTTGTTTTACTTTTCCATGGCTGAATTCTGTGACCTGGCATGTGAGCATTTTATATGAATTGGGGATATTTTAAATTGACAGAGGATTTTATCTGTTGAAAAAAACAGAATATGATATATGCTGAATTTTGTCAAACAGTATACCACATTGATTAAAATACTCCAGATTGTTTCTGCACATTCAGCCCTCCCAAATAAAAACAAACCTTTTTTAAATCCTGTGTGAAGATGCAGATGCACCATCCAGAAAAAGCTAAACGATGTGCCATTCCCGTTTATAGTGGAAACACGTTTTTTTTTCTTTAGAACATGTTCATCTTTAATATATATGGTGCCCAGGTTACAGTGGGAAAGAAGAATAACGTTTAGAATCATTTGGTATTAATACACACAAATGATGAAACTAATGTTAGCAAAGGAAGCTGTCTGTGATCCTAAAAAGTAGGTAATCTAAATATTGCAATGCAAATACGGTGACAGAGGCTTCCTTCAAAGTTACTAATTATTTGATGAAAAACAATGTACTTTTACAGATGGTGCAATTGTGAAAGGGCAAAGTCACTTCCGTGTCTGGGTCTGCTGTAAGATATTTTGTCCTTTCTGCACTACCAGCCAATGTGATTGCCCATCTGCCCTTTTTAGACATGAAGTTCCTGAAATCAGAACATTGATCCCATCTGACAGCATGTTTCAAGCTGAACACCACATAACTGAACACTGGTGGATAGGATGCAGTGTCATTCAATGTCTTGATTGGTTTATTGAATGTCTTGATTGGTTTCCTAAATTCTGATATGATTGACACTGTTTGAGACAGTGACTAATACAAAACAATGAAATAAAGATGTTTTTGAAGTTCTTAATATCATAGTAAGTGCTTATGTGATTCCTTTGCTATATAAAGAACAAATAATCCACCCAAAAGAATCTTGGTACACATTCTCATACTCATGGACATCACCACTCCAGCAGCTCTTGTCAGTAGCTCACACCTTTCAGCCATTAAGTACAGTAGCTCTTGCTAATGTAAAGATTGGGGACCGCTATCACTGCATGGAAACTATTGTGATGCAATGCTTAAGTCTTTGTCTGCTACGTCATGGACATAGTGTTTATATTACCTTTGAATTGCTAGTTGTTCAGGTATTCTTAGGATATGGTCATTTCCATATTGTGATTGTATCTGGGCCTTTATCTGTGGGATCTGCGGGCCTCACTTACTTTTTGGCTCCGGTTTCATTAGTTATTAATTGATGAGCGCAAAAGTGGTATTGGGCGATCATGTGCCTTTATATTGAGAGCTAAGCTTCTTATGGCAAGAATTTCTATGGACAACAATTTTAAGCAAAGTCATTTCTAACTGACTGAGGGGAGCGACGGCTTGTGATGAAGGATTTCATGGACCAAAGTGACTCTTTAGCGCAGATGGGGTGTTGGCCATTTCACACATTTGTGCCCACAAGGACAGGCACAAGTCGTTGAACTTTGAAAATAGTCATGTATGACAAACCATGTAAAAGCAAAAGAATGTTGGTTATCTTTTTTTACGCTATCCAAATCTAGACTCAATATTGTAATTTACATCGATTCCTTTGTACTTGTTGTCTTTCACTCCAACGACAAGAACAGTTACATCACATCAACCCTTCTAGATATTTAGGGCTCTGTCACAAGTGGGGCGGTATCCCGGCAATAATTGCTCTGGGATACCGCCCAATGATATTTGCGAAACTGCAACTCAATCGGCGCACTTTACGCTGGATCTCAATTTGCGGTGGGGAGGTAAATTCCCAACCCCATGAGGGGTTTCTTTGTGCTAATCGTGCCGGCGCAATTAGCTCTGCGCTAATAGCACCAAAAATGGATGGAAAGGCGAGATTTTTCCTCCAGCAAAAACCTTGAGGTAAAGCTCTCGCTTGTCACCCAACTCGAGATTAGGCAGAATGGTAAATGCGGCGGTAATAGCTTTATCGCCTCATTTCACCTCTCTTCCCAACTCGTGATGACCCCCTTAGCACGCATTGTGCTCACTCACATGTCACTGATAGAGAGTTACTTCATCACAACTTTACCAGATAAGAACTTGGGCAAACTAGTATGACTGCTCTGTTCAGGCATCACAGGTCCTGATATGTGGTGGCAATAACAAACAATATGATTAGCATACGCCAGCTAATCTCCCCACAGCACTACAGTGTAGATGGAGAACACACCAAAACAATGACATACAGCTTTCATGTCATCATGATCTTCATTGAAGGAATACACATTTATGGTCCTTCGACCATCAGCTTTCATTTATACTGAAGCTTAACAGGGCACGGGCCCATTTCCTTCCGACAAACTGCTCTGGCCAAAAGTGATACCCATAAAGTTTGTCTTTATCAGAAACATCTGGGGATAGATTTTATTTTTAGAACATCCTTGCGGGAAGAGTAACATTTCCATTCCACTTGCATCTCAAATTTTATACATGTAAGCAGTCATATTTATAAATGATGAAAATAATAATAGATAAGTAGGTCCAGTCACGTGAAGGAGAGCTATTAAGTAGGAACACATTGGTCACTACAGTAAAAAAAAACAGATTAACTTTTAGAACATTGCCTACAGACCCTTAGACAATAAAAAGTTTAAACCCTAAAATTGCCTACTGCCTACACATTTCGGACATATTTCTAAGAAAGGGGAGTATGTACACTTATAATAAGTAAGATATGCCCAGAGTGGACTTGTGTTGTGGTATAAGATCATTTGTTATTGTTCAAAATGCTCGTATGTTATTAAGCTGTGGTGCAGTTTACATGTATGAGGAACTGTATATAGTTGAGGATGTTCTGTGTTCTAGCTTAGAATATGGGATGGGAATGTTATGAGGCAACCAGGAAGTCATGGAGAAGAGGAAGTGAGCACGATGAGGGAGCAGCTGGGGGCTTATTTACCCGCAACAGCTAAAGGAAAAATAAAGTATTTCTTATCTGGACATTTTTGCATATGGTCTGCTATGTAACAGTGGCAACGAGCTGGATAGTCCCTGGGTCCTGTTGCACCTCCTGCAACTGCTGTGGTACGTGTTCTTCGACCCCAGCCAGAAAGGCACACTGATTCAGTCTGTATTTTTGGCAGTGTTTTGGTTGCACTTCACAGACTCTTGCTGTTGACACACCATTGCACCATAGTGATTGGTGAGATAATAGACCCACGGTCGAACTGAGAGCGAAAAGACAGTGACCTATGTGTCGCCTGTGACCTATGCCATTGCCGCCTGTTGGAGTTGTCCCCTCTTGTCTGAGGAGAGGAGAGGATTTGGTAAGGTTTTGCCACAGGCTCCGATTTGGCCTCGAGCAGTGGCAGGCTTCTGCTGCTTACAACCACGTGCAATTGATCGCGCTGAGGACGGAGGTGGCATGCTAAAGAAAAGGACCTTTGGATGTCGTGCAATGTGTGGGTACGTATTGTGGTTCCCATGGCAACATGTCTGTTTCCCTCCTCATGGGAAATTAGTCCAAGTGTTACCGTGCCGATCTGAAAATACTCCTTTTGTCAGTATCCACACCACACCGGACTCATTTGAGACAGAAGTGCTGCCATATATGACAATGGAGCAGAGTGGAGATAGAGATAAAAAGGGTACTAATTTACTTTTAATCCTTTGGTGAAATCAGGTGGTGCATTGGCGGTGCTAGTGTATTCACCATTTGTTACTTGTGTACAACATAACTAGTAAAAGTGTGCTAGTTGCACTCGCCTGCTGCTGGGTACACGGGCATCTTGGGACTTGAAAGTATAAAACCACAAGGAGTGTGGTCTAACAACTGGGGAAGGTAATGGTTAGTGTGTGGCCCCCATTTCTACCATACCTGGGAGTACCTACTGTCAAGTGGGAAACGTGGAAGGAGGACTTCCAGGACTATATGCTGGCAATACATGGGACATTATACAGCTTGGCTCGCCAATATGCTCTCCTCATGCAGTTTCTTGGGTTTGAGGAAAGAAGGATCCTGAAAAGCCTTCCAGAATTGGCACATAGAGGGGATGGCTCCATGGATGAGCACATCGCTGCAGGGGAGGCCCTACATTCGTATGAAACGATATTAAGGACATTGGATATCCACTTTTGAAAAAAAACAAGCATTACATTGCAAAGATATTATTTTGGGATACGTGAACAAGGGTAAGGAGAATTGATTGAGCAATTCATAACAGACCTCAGAGAACTTGCAAATAAGTGCAACTTTGGGCTGTCACATGACGAGCGACTTTGAGATCAGTTTATGCTTACAGTAAGGGAGAAAGGAACAAGGGTAGAGATTTTGACCAAGGAGACCCCTCTTTGGCAGAAGTACAGGAAATTGCAAAGAAGATGGAACACATGATGGCATACGCGAAGGAACTGGACAAGAGGGATATGCAATTGGAAGGTCGTGCATGTGCAGCTGTGATGGGTTAGGCTGAACAAAGAAAGGTCGCCCTGAAAAAACAAACCGCCTTTAAAGGAGCACCAAGAAGGTTGCAGGTGACCTCTCCATAATTCATGGGGTTTTGCCTCAGAACATGGTACAGAGTTCTAACACCTCTTAAAATGTGCACAGAAAAATCACAAGAATGATGATATTATTTATATAATTTTTACAAGTCTGCACTATGAATTATCCATCTTTTTAAAATTATGCTCTGGCCCCAAAGGGGTGTGGTTTTCCAAAGCACATGGTGGAATTTGTAGTTTATCCACTTCCCCCAAGCTCAGCTTGCTCACAGAGGCACTTCTTCTCCAAAGAGGAAGCTATTTTACGACCTCCCCCAATATAACATTTGCCTGAGCCCAAGACAGTGCTTTGTTCAGTTTCCCCGCAGTCCCCAGGTGCTCCTCCCCTAATCCAATCAGAGAGTTGACATCTCCCTTTGGCAGGGGCAGCAGAATGCAACCAGGCCTGGGAACACAGCTGCTGATCTAGTTTCAACTCCTGTCGGGGGTAGTTGTCAAGCAGAATTCAATCTGTTCAAGCCAGGCTTCAGCCAAATGTCACTTTTGTTCCCAGTTTTTCTTCATTCAAAACAAACTTACAATTTTTACACATGCAGCTAGAACGCTGATTCTAAGTTCAAAACTGACATTTAACAGTTGCAAACTATGTGACACTCAACAGTAGGTCACTCATTTATTTTAAACATTTCGATTTTAGTGGCTTTAAGTCCAATTTCACTTCAGCTGCTGACATCCACAGCTTAGCCAGTTTCATTATGAACATTATTTTGGGCTCTTTCTCTTTCCAGATTTTGTATGCACACAAGTCTACCTTCTGCCAAATGTCTGCTGGTGTTCATTGAGATCTTTGAATATCTTGCAATGTTTAAAATAGGCATTTTTAGCTTGCATTTCAGAGACACAAAGGGGATTTCAAAGCGCTTTTTGAGCCACCGGCACTGCTGTTTTTCCTTTGGCACACATTTCACTCATGGGGCTCCTGGCCCCTCACGCTCGCACTGGTGGGTGGCAGGTCAGGGGAACATTTTGGTGTGCGCCAAACTGCTCGGTTCTCCAGGATTCTGGCGCAAATGTGGGCTTTTCCGCCCTCTTGGATTTTCTAAGCCCACAGCACCAAGTGTTGCAGCATAATAGTCCAAACGTGGGTCAGGACACCCAACACTCTCCCCTGTCTTCACCCCAATTGTACTGTTAAAAACTTGCAGAATCGCTGTCAGGCTTATTTGCTATATCCCACACTGTTAAATGTATTTTATGTACTTATTCTGCCTGTGCAGACTATTATGGTCTTAGAGTTTCAAGGGATCTGAGCAACTGTTTTTTTTTCCCCTTGTACTCTCCAAATCTCCTTGAGCGCTTTGAAACACTTGCCTGTGTAGTGGGGCTATATAAATAAACAAAACAACAAGTGAGGCTGCACCCCAACCCCAGGGATCTCACCACATTTGTGACACAAGAGGGAACATTCAGATTTAGGAGGATGTCATTTGGATTGGTATCAGTGACTGCATTCTTTCAAAGAGTGATGCACAATTTGTTAAAAATTATAAAGGGAGTTTCATATTTCCAAGATATATTTCCAAGATGAAACATTGCTCACGGTGAAGGACCTGAAGGAAAATGATCAGAGATTAGACACTGTGTTCAGAATATTATTCTATGCAGGGCTCACACTTGAGAAAGGGAAATTAATATGTTCCATTGATTACCTGGAGAATAAGCTCAGTGACAAAGGTCTAGAACCAAGAAGTGAATTGGTGAAGGCTATTAAGGAAGTAGAAGCTCATAAGAATAAACAGCAGGTTGTGTAATTCCTAGGCCTCGTTTATTATGCTAAGTTCATTGTACATTTTGCAGATAGATGCATCACAATAAGAGATTTGTGCAAGAAAGGGAGTGCTTTTGTGTGGTGTGATAAATGCCAGGAGAGGTTTCAAGATTCAAAGGAGGCAATTGCCTATGCCTGGGCCTTAGCCAACTTTGATACTAGGTGCAAAACTATTGTCATGACTGACACCAGATATACTGGTCTTGGGACTGTTCTTATGCAAAGACAGTCTGGTGTGGCTAGAGTTGTGGCGTTTACATTACAAGTTTTGAGAGGGGCAGAAAAAAGATACTCTGTCATAGAAAAAGAGGCACTTAGTGTGGTATGGTCAATCAAGAAGTTCAGGGCTTTCCTCTGGGGAAGGGAGGTCATTGTTTGCTCTGATAAACCTTTATTTGGGATATTCATGAGCAAATGGCTCGATGGAGTTTCTTGTAGGATTGTAAAATGGGTCACATCCTTACAAGGCCATGAGTTTGTAATTGAACATGTGTCGGGTAAGGATAACACGGTAGCAGACTATTTGTCTAAGGAAGGTCTAAGTGTTGACAAGATGAGTCTTGGGGAGGGTGATATGGAAGATGTGGATCAAGTATTTATGGTATGTGCTGGAACGTTTAGTAACCAAGAGTGGGCTGAAGCTTCTAGGGAGGATACTGCATTGAACTGCACTATAGAGTATTTTCGAAACAAATTGAAATGGATGGACAGATAGAAATGGTTTGGGATAATTTCACAGAGTAAAAGATGAGTTGAGCCTGGAAAGTCATTGGTTGTGCAAGGCGGGACGTGTTGTTCCCCCTCTGGGGATAAGGCCTAAAATACTCAAGGCAGGGCACGAGGGACAAATACGAATGACCAAAACCAATGGGAGGTTAAGAGTTGAGTATTTGTGGCCAGGATTGGATGTGCAGGTAGAACAATTTATCAAATCCTGCAATATGTGTGGTGAAACAGATGACATTATGGAACTATGTTCAACCTCTCAGGCCCTTAGAACTGCCAAATCGTCCCTGAGAATTCGTTACCTTGGATATGTTGGGACAGGTTATGGAGAAGAGGGGTAGATGAAAGCACTTAATTTTTCTTATGGAGCTATACTCGAAATGGGTTTAAATTGAGATAGTGATGGAGGCAGATACTAAAGCAGTGATTGCTTTTCTGGATGGAGTATTCCAAAGGGAGGGATATCCATGGACAGTGCTAACAGACAATGGGGTGCACCTTGCCTATAGGATGATGGGGTAGGTCTTAGAGTATTGTGGTGGGGCACCACAAAATGTCTTTATATCACCCAGTAACCCATGATGCTGTGGAACAATTTAATTGCACTCTAATGCAAGGGATTAAAATGACATTGGGAGGTGAAAGAAATTAAGTGTTGGTAAAAAGGTGTTATTAAGGATCTTAAAGATGCGGCACACTTCAGACCAGGACTCTATCTACTAGCCAGGGATGCGGCGCACAATAAAATGCTTTATTACATTCAGATTCTGTTTTTGAGAAGGCAGCCAACACGTCTCACACCCCCCTTAACGTACAGCCCGCGTCGCAATGGACCATGAAGCGGGCTGGTGTGTAATAATGAAATATTTATTTTTAATAAAAATCAAACGCATTCAATGTAGGGCAGCAATCACCAGTGTGGTGATAGTTACACAGTAAAATGATAGGATAAACTTAGTTTAACCTTCTAACATCAGATACACAATGCACAAATGAATGAAAGCCAAATTAATTTTCGGGTAGTATTTTCAAATAGTACCACAGTTCGGCATTCCCCCTGCAACACTCCCTTAAACCACTTTTCACCACGTTTTGTGTGGGTGGAGAGGCAAGGAGTCAGGTATACTAGGCAAAAATCAGAATGAAAATCCGACCCAGCACACCTGAATAAGAGGCCAACATCGAATTGAGCTCCCTTGAAAAATGAGCAAAATGGCATTCGGAATAACTGAATAGTGATTTTACATGTGCGGTTGAACGGATAAGGCAAGAATGTGTTTGGCTGTATCGAAGAAGCAAGAAAACTCACAAGCTACAAGGCAAGGTACTAAACAACGGGCATACAGTTTAGAATATAGACTTTGGGAGGAAAAACAATGCAGCAGGAATCACTTGTGGTAAAATTGTAGTAGCTTAGTTTTCACAGGTTTAAAAATAGCAAACAACTTAGGAATTGGGATAAACAAACAAAATCAGAAGTCAGTTTTAATGCTAAGATACAAAGGCACATAACTGGTATGATACTAAAGTGGAAGGATGACTCGGGATGGGTGACAGTATGGGATTCTTTAAAGAAAGGGAAAAATTAGATTTTTACACGGGAAACACTTTCACAGGCAACTTGGTTTTCTTAAAATGGATTTATTCTGCTGCTACTATATTTTAGTGGCTAGGTATTTAAAGAAAGACACGGTATGCGAAGAGGTTACTTGCAAGGTGAACCTATCCATGCCGTGTTCATCTCTATGGGAAATTATTAATTTATTCAAAATAGTACTAAGGACTTACACAAGGACTGAAATAACTAGAAAGAATTGCACTAACACATGAAGATCAACTCAGATTCTTCTAAGGACAGGATACATAGAGGATCCTAACAATTTAAGAAGTTACTAGGATACTTATAATATTTCTTATAGGGTTTGACAAATGGCGAGGTAACAGAGCAAAGGATGCAGCTTATTGATATTGGGGAGGGGTGATACATACAAGAAGCACTCAAATTGGGTAGTTTGGACAGCTAACCGGGTCTCTGGACAGCAGGACAAGGTTCTGGTTGCTGTGCAGTGGCGGGGCCCTCCTCTCAGGACACAGTGAGGCAACCAGGGTCTGGTCACAGTGGACAGCAAGGTGCTTCAGCTGGGCAAGGTCTGGTCACTGGATTTTCCCTCTGGGTCATCAACCTTTCCCCCATTCTCCCTGAATCATTGGTATTTTTGTAGGGTTTTATTCTGGATCAGTGATCCTGCCTGGATAGGAGGTTCTGGATCAGCTACCCCTGGCCTGGCACTGGAGTCTTGCAGGGTGAATGTGGAATGTCTAGATCTCTGAATGTTGAATTGTGAATGAGTGATTCTTGAATATCTGACTCTTGAACCCCTGACTCTCCCTAGGTTTCCTCCTTTTATAAATCGGATGACATCAGAGGATTTTTACTAGTTGGGCAGAACTAAGCTGGACATACCTCTAAGATTGGATAGGTCCGGCTGAGGAAGTGGCCACCTCCCTGTAAGCAGATTTGACCCAGGGAAGTGTTTTAGGGTGGGTGTTTTTATGAGGTGCTTTGTTTAACCAGTTACTTTTGCCAAAATCAGTTGTAAAACAAAATGCTTATGTTTACAATTGTTAGCCTTCTGAAAATCAGATGGGCAGACCCCATATTTTACAAGGAATATGCTGTTCCAACTCCTAAATTTGTGCGATGCTCTTTTGTCCTTCTGGCAATCTTTCACCATTTCTATGGACAACATTTCACCTAAAATTCTACAAATGGATACACATGAACCTAACAATTTCCCATCAAGTTTCATAACTGTACCATCTACATTTTGTTCAGTAATGCCTCTCTAATGCCATTCGTGCCCACCACATGTCAGGAAGGCCCTCACATCTTATCTTGCTGCTACCAAAATCACATTTAACCTATCATAATTTCACATGACTGCTTATTCATATAACTGAAATAAATGTTTTAATGCAAAAAGAATGTTGATTCACATGGGCTGGCTCTGTTCCCAAAAGTGGACAGTCTTTCCAACCCCCCAGCCAGATGTCTTGCTCTGGTCAGCTTTGCCCGGAGATTGCTGTAACTCCCCTTTGATCCTAGGCAGTTGAAGCTGAGGAGAGGTGTCAAAGGAATTCACACTTCAGTGACAGGGCTGTCCATTGTCCCATGCTACAGCAATGCTGGTTAGTCTGAAAAAGTCGCCACTTCCCACACCTCTGGGCCTTTCATGTTGTAAAGGGACTTCCTTTCCCAAGGGGCTGGATATCTTTGAAGTGCCTGCCCAGGCAACTGGTTCTGCTGCTTTCAAACATTTTATTTTCTTTCTTTCACAAAAGCCAGTCTTTTTGTAAATAAATGTATTATGCATTTAAACCAAACATCAGCCCCACACACATAATGCTGTGTGTGTGAATATTGGGACGATTTCACATTTTAGCTTTTTTTCAAAGAGCTTTTACAAAAGCAGGTTTTTACATGTGTGTCTATTTCAGTTCATTTTGAGATTCCCAATGCTGTAGCACACATTTCCTTTGGCACTAGTGATTCTGAAAGCTTTTTATAGCTCTGATCAGTTTCTGTACACACAGATGTGCTTGGCAAATGGGTTCTTTGAAACTGACACATAGCAAGTGAGAGAGAGAGCTTCTTTTGAAGCATTTCGCATGAGTTAATTTGTTTCCAAAAGTAAATGCCAGCCGTGTTTCAGTAGAAATCCGAATTCCTGGCCTTTCAAGTGGTTTCCCAGCACATCAGCTGCTCTGTGATTGCTTTTGCATCATCCCTTGCTACTCAGCAGAAATGAAACATGCCAGGAGGGGTTTCCTTGAAGGGCACAATCTTTTTAGAAATGAATCAAGAGCACATTTCAACACCCTTTTGGGAGTCATGTGGGCAGTTTTAGTATCTCAACAGGACAGAACAGAAAAAGGTGATGCCATTCTGATCACAGGTCATTTTCAGCTTGATTTTAGATAGCAGAAGCAAATGCCGCCATTCTTTGTGGTGGCAGTGTTGAAAGCTTGCCACTCCTCCACCAGGCAAAGAAAGCGTAACTGCTTTTGGGTGAAATGGGAAATGTGGTTTCTGATGTAGGGAGTTTCTGTGGGGACTGGCAAATGTACCTCACAGTGTGTGCATACATGCAGGCCTAACATGCCACCACAGATCTGATACCATTTGAGGAGAAGGAAAGCACACATCGCAGTGTGTTCACCATGGTTGGGAAAGCTTGGCTTTATAGATTTGGATCAAGAGAAATTAAAGGAGGTGGTTGGACATATGCCAAATCACACAATACCTATAAATAAAAATAAGTCTCCGCACATGAAAGAAGGTTTGATGGAATATTAAGGGTAAGGATGTGCAAGGCTTCAGAAGGAGACAGTGTTTTATGTAAAGAAGCCAAGGTTAGTTCTTAAGGGACAAAGCATATGCTGGGGGCCACAGTGGATGAAGAAGGTGTTGAGTGATGCAATTGTGGTAGAGGATGGTAGGACCTGGAATAGAGGAAGAGTTGCAACAAGAGTGGAGTGATAGTGAGAATGCCAACTGCTAAGGCCGAGAAGACACTTTCTTGTAAAAGCGGGAGGTGTGTTGTGTTATAAGGAAATGTGTTATTGCTCAAAATGCTTGTATGTTATTCATCTGTGGTTCTGTTTGCCTGAATCAGGATCTGTATATAGTTGAGGATGTTCTATGTTGTAGCTTCGAATTTGGGGAAGTGAATGTTATGAGAGAACCAGGGAGTCGGCTGGAGAAGAGGGAGTGAGCTGGGGCTTATTTACCCACAAGATCTAAAGGGAAAATGAAGTATTTCTTGCCTAGATGGCTTTGTGTATGGTCTGCTATGTAACAGTCTTTAAGTCTGTTGTGCTTTCTTTTTAATTCTATTTGTTTAATTCTGATCCCTGTTGAAAACTTATGCAGTACAGAATATGTTTTACATAAAGAGGATTTGTGAAAATACAAAACATTTTCAGAAATACAAATGTGAATGTTGGTTAAAAGGTTTGGTGGTTGGTAACAATCTCTGATTTGCATGTTCCCAGGTGATCTTTCTATTTACTTGAAGCTAGAATGTATTCCTTGTGTGTGTTTATTTTGGCCTATTTTCGGTATAAAGAATAGATCTAGATGTGAAGGTGATAAAACACTTAACAAGTGCTGAAACAACAAAAAAAGTAACACAGCAAAGGTTACAAACTGGCTTTTCAAGAGAACGATTGCACGATTTCTGGAAAATTATATATGAGCAGGTTTTTGAAATTTCCAGAAAGATAGTTAGTGCTTCGAGGTGGAGTTAGAAAAATCTCACTCCTTACTCCTGGATTCATTGATCTTACGGATGTCAGTATTATATTTCATAGATTCCCTTTGTTTCTCCAATCAATATTACATTATCAGTTTTTATTCATGCAAAGGCGGTGTGGCGTTAGAGATGGATCACTTTGAAATGCATTAAGCACAGTTTGAATTTGACAAGGTCTTCCAGTGGATGCTAACAGATTCTTCATTATTTTATTTTACATTTATTTCAGCACACTAAACCCCGAGGCATCTAGGCGCTAATTACAGAAAGTGCATAATACATTAGTGAAGTGCAATAATACGCATATGGTTACAGACAGATTTGGTGTGTGTATATAACCTGGCAAAGCCATGCCTCGTGTTACAAGGGCTACATCAAGGATGCAGTACAGTTAAGCAAGGTCATAATAG
This sequence comes from Ambystoma mexicanum, assembly GCF_040938575.1. Classification (NCBI taxonomy): domain Eukaryota; kingdom Metazoa; phylum Chordata; class Amphibia; order Caudata; family Ambystomatidae; genus Ambystoma; species Ambystoma mexicanum. The sequence goes on from NC_090922.1 coordinate 338,516,751, forward strand.
ATATGGTTCAAAATAGATATGGTAGCACAACCTGGCAAAGCCATGCTGCACGTTACTGGGAGCTACATAAAGTATGCAGTAGTAGGCACATAAAATGCAACATAGTACAGGTAAGCAAGGTCACAATATGTTTGGCAGCACTACCTGGCAAAGCCACACCTCATGTTATGGGGGCTACATCAAGTATGCAGTAGTAGGTAGGTAAAACACAACATAGTACAGGTAAGCAAGGTCACAATAGGCATGGTAGCACAACCTGCAAAGGCCACGCCTCATGCTACGGGGGCTACATTAAGGATGCAGTCCAGTTAAGCAAGATCACAATAGGTATGGTAGCACAATCTGGCAAAGACATGTCACATGTTACGGGGGCTACATCAAGTACGCAGTACAGTTAAGCATGGTCACAATAGGTATGGTAGTACAACCTGGCAAAGCCTCACCTCGTTTTAGGGGGGCTGCTTTAGGCATGCATGCAGACATAATAAAGGCATAGATTACAAAAATGCACTTTCTCAAAAATTACATAAGGTGGATATATATATATATATATATATATATATATATTAGTACTTTTCAGCACGGTAAGCATAACACATCTAAACCTGTGCACGCCTCCTCGTCATCCTTGGAGACTACCAGAATATGCTGCTGTTCTTACAAACCACTACTTACATTTGAATAGTGCTCTGTTGCTTCTTCACTATAAATTATTGCTTATATAAATAATGTGCCCACATACACCCTTTCATGCATGAAAGTCTGGAATAGAAATACTTTGATAACCAATTGAAAGTGTCTACAAATATATTAAATCCAAGATTGAGCAGTGACCTGTAATACTACCAAAATGATATGATCTCAAAAATATATGTAGATAGCGGAATGCTCCACAATATATAAAATATACTAACTGTTTGCAAAATGTGATTGGAAAAGTGATAGGTAAAGAGCAAACTGGCTTTATGAAAGGAAGACTTGGTCATGACAACTGGCATCCCACAAAAGATCCAAACCAAGTTGTAATATAGGGGAACAATCATATGTATTTATCAGCATTGATCAAGAAAAGGCATTTGACAAAGTTAGTTGGGAATTTCTATTTCTATAAATGGAAAGAACTGGTTTTTGTGGTATCGGGTAATAATATCCCCATATATATGGTGGCCGTAAATAATATTGCCGGGAAAATGTTGTGGCAATATTATTTGGGTGACCATATATATGGGGACAGGGGCAAAAAAAATAATGAAAAAAACAAATAAATGAAGAAAAAAAAAAAGTTTGGGGGTTGCGGGGGTGTCCCCCGCATGTTCCATGCAATAATGTCGCCACAAAAAACGGCCATTTTTCGGCGATATTTTTGTGGAAACATTATTACATGGAACCGTTTTTGTGCATGGTTTTTAGTAGAGATATGCACATTAGGAATGGGTGAGCCTTAAGGTCCTTGTTTCAATTGCCTGTTCAACCTTGGAATCAGCTTGAGCCATTCGTGCCTCCATACATATCGATTGCAAGTCAAATCGAGCAAAGTCACTAAATATCATGTTGGGCTCAAATTAGTTTAAATTTCCTCAACCCAATTCAAGCCATTAATTACAATGGCTCAAAGTGCGTTACAAAAACAAATCCATGCAGATAAAAAAAGGATAGGGCAGATTCTCAAAATCTTTTTTTGGGCGAAGGGGATGGGATGCACTTGGCTTTCCTATCACTTGTGCAAAAACAGACTTGCGCTTGATTCTCAAAGGGCTTGTGAAGTTGCACATCTCAGATTCAGAGGCCCTTCCGCCCCTTTGTGCATGTGCACCAAGAAGATGTTGCTTCTGTGCATTTCAAAGTGTATTTTGAAACCACAAAATTAATACTCTTTGTAATGTAGAGAAAATAATAACTTTCCGAGTGCTGCTGTAGTGCAGTCGTGCTGCTGAGAGTGGAGCGGCTGGTGTTTTTCCTCCCGAGTTTCTGGCTATTTAAATTTTTACTTGTCCTTTAAGAAAAAAGGAGTATAAGATCAACTTGTGATGTGCAGCGCCGGCGAGAGTGCTGCTGGAGTGCAGTCGTGCTGCAGTCAGGCTGCGTTAGGTGGCGATCAGAAGTCTGGAAAGGAGAAGATCTTACTTTCAAAATATGAGTGATTCTCAGTGTTACCCATTGAAAAACAGAGGGCAACCCCGACAACCGGCAGTCCTTGCAGTGACTGTTAAGCAGTGTTTGAGCAAGGTGAATGACACGGAGTGGAATTTTACAAACATAGAAGCCCAGAGTGTGCCACCCCTGCTCCACGCTCCATTTAACTCCAATTGAACTGCTCACCGAGCTTGATGAGGACCGCTATGATCGCCTGGAACACATTGTGACCTCTAAGCGGTGCTACAAGCTGGGTTATTTCTTGTTCAGAGCATACATCAGAAATTCCACTAGACAGACATATCGTTGACGCTGATGGAAATGTCAAAGCGACAAAGAGAATGTTTGAATCCTCAAATTGCAGCATCCTCTTCAAGTGGTGCTACAAGTGTTATATGTGGTATAATTCTACCCCCTGAAAATAATTATGAAAGTACTTTGCCCTCCCCAGTAACGGGGCCTCAGGTCGTACACGAAGGGGGTGAGCATAATCACAGCCTACTTCCCCAAGTCGTTTGCGCCCAAGTCGTTTGCGGTGGCTGTTGTGGGGGTATGACTGGGGGTTGAGTTAGCCGAGGGTGAGATTGCAGATACAGATTTGCTGGAGAGTGCTGCAGTGATTGAATGCCAACTCTCACCCCCCCACCATCCACTAGTGCCTCAGTCAATGTTGTTTCAAGGATTTTGATCCCTCAGCCCCCTCCTCCGTCCCCTCTTTCCCCTCTTCCCCCTTCGAATCTGGTTGAACTCCTAACCTCTGACATTGCAGGGATCACAAGCATGATGGCTAAGGAAAGAGGGGAGACAGTTGCTTAATGTTTGGAAAACCCAAAGGGGTGTTAGTAGGGTTTGCTGCAGAGGCTGTAATTTCTACTCTTCATGTCAGAAATAAAATACCCCCACCCCCCGATGCAAGGGGTACATACGACTAATATGTCTGAAGCTTCCAATGAGATGTCTGGTGTTTCAGGTAAAGGTGGACCCTTTAAGAGGCACGCTGAGACATTGCATCCACTTTACAAACATGAGAGATATGGAAAGCTCAACCAGCTCTGATTCTACAGAGGGTGGTACTCCGGTGCCTATAAGAAAACCACCTACAGACCATAGTGGAGATGCTTTTAATCCACTTCGACATGACAATTTTAATGCAATGCCAGCTCTAACTAACACGTTGAATACATTTTTAATAAATGAGATTTTAAGGACCATGGCACTTTATTAGCACACTAGTTACACTCAAATTACTTTTATAGAGGGTTTTGTCACTGCAGTTTAGGGAAGTCTTTATAAGAATGAAGATCATATTCTTTCATCAGTGCAGCGTGCAGTGGGCCCTATAATGAAAGAAGTGATTGAGAGGATAGAAAGGCTGGAGAGGAGAGATTGTAGGATCAAGACTGTTTCAAGCCCACTGAGAAGTATGAGAGTAAGCCAGTGGATCCGAATGCTGCTAATGGGTTACACCTTTCTGTAGGCTTAGTTTGTCACCCTGTGGTTCATAAGGAATTAATTGAGACGACTAACCATGTGCACTTATCAACAGAGGTGGAGACCCTGAGCACAATTGAGTTGGTATCCCTGCCCCTATCTTAACTCCAGTGTCTACTGAAGTACATGTGGAAGTATAGAGGTGACGATAGATGAAGTTCCATCAGGTGACCGGTAGTCAGTCACTGAATAAGCCCAATTGTGACCCAACTTCGAGGAGGTTGATACATCTCCTAACCAAGATTATTGCATCTTCTCACAAAGGAGGAAAAATAAACCACTGGGTACAAAGGTACAGCAAAAGGAACCTAAGAACTTGGGCCAAGGAAAAAAGATCAATCTAATGACTCTAGGAAATTCCTGCAAAGTTTAACCATCATAACTAAAACAGAAGAGCCAGTTAGAACCTCCACAAAAAACATCAAAAATGTCCAGTTCCACTGGCGCGAACATCCAAGTAGTCATATATCTCAGAGAGTCAATCGCCATCTGCTCATTAGAGATTAGGAAGTCACAAGATGAGCTTATGGCAGAACTCATGAATGTGTCAATATACTCGGTTGATTAAAGTCAAACTCATCTCCCCAAAGGTATTTGAATCAGGAGTCCAATCCTGTTCTCATACATCAGAGGTCTATAGACCAGGTGGATGTTTGTGGAACTCAAACGCTGAAGCTTACAGGTGGGCACACCTTGGAGAGAAGCCTTGAAGAACTGGTTTTGCCCCCTGTAAACTTACTCTCCCTGGCCTTTCAAATTTTAGAGCAAAAAAAGGTTAGTGGCTGACATAAAACATTAGTCGGAGATTAAAGAAAAAACTAAAGAAAAGACAGAGAGGATGTCCTTGGATGGTTTAGAAGACACATGGCTGCCTCCTACGCTGGAGTACAAAGTAAGCCTGGATAAATGTTTTTGCTCAAGAGAGTATTGTATGGAGATGATGTTCTAATTATGCATTGTACTAACATCCTCAAGCTCCTACATTTCATCTCTAAGTTGAGAGCGATAGGCTCAAATTGCATCGCTTTCATTGAGTTTGTTAGTGAAAGTAGGCTTAATATGGTACTGGTTCATTTAAATTCACACTAGATGAAACAAACCTTATTGGAGACGGCACCACATCTGTTGCCCCTAGGTTTTGACGTAACAGAGGAAACTCATGAAAGCCTACTTGCAGTGAAGTCTGCCTGGAGACTTATTGGGCTCATGTCTAACCAGGATGGCTCACAAAAAATAGAGCGTTCATAGAAGATAACCTATGAAACACGTGACAATGTTTGGTCAAAAGATGGGGAGAATCCAGGCCTCTTCTCGAAGCTGCGACTGCAGTTTAGTGTAACGTTTAGAGGCCAGGGCAACCCTCAAAGAAAAATTGTAATGAAGAAGGAAAGGGGGCATCAAGATACAGAAGAGGGTTCATGTGCTTGGCTTGGAAATGCGCTGATATTGGACAAAAAAGGGGACTAACTAAAGAATACACCAAAATCTAGACTTATAAAAATAGGATCATGGAATACACAAGGCTTTACTCGCCTCTTAGGGAAGAGCCAATTCCATTTTGAGTTTGACACACTCTGTCTTCAAGAGACATGGTTGCACTCAACTCAATCCATCTAAACTTGGCAAAAAAGGCATTGTGTGGAAGACCAGCATCGGTCCTTTTGGTAGCTGTTAGAAGTGGCATAGGTATAGACCTGGTAGAGACGCGCAATCCTAACCTGCAAGTCCAGATGTTATTAACACATTGGAATAACATGTGCAGCATTGGGAAGAGCTTGTGTGTAATTTTGCACCTATCCTGGAATCCAGCAAGTATCGAGGATGAGTGATTTATAGAGTGTGTGATGGAGATGATTGACCAGTATCGCGCAACCATGGAGAATCTGATATTTGAGCTATGGTGACTTAAACAGCAATTGCATAGAAAAAAGGGTCATCTTGTAAAAGAGCAGTTATTTCTTTCTAAACCTTCCAGGAAAAGAGGGGTGTGTTGGTTAAAAGAAATTAACCTCCGGGTCTTTCTCCTTCTAAATGGGCAGATGCAGGTGATATGCCAGGAAGCCCAATCTGGCATAGGGGCTCTCATTTGGAAATTCTAGATTACATGTTCATAATATCCTGTAAATGACCTGGTGAACTTTGAAGATGCCATTTGAACCATATTACAAAGACCAGCTGGAGAGCACGTCGGGTGGGAATCAGTTGAAATTGTGGCCTAACCAGATTAGTTTATTTACAAGGAGATACAATGAGTATTAAAGGAATTGGAAGGTCCTGAATACACCATGTACTTGAATAGTCTCTTATTTTATTAGATTTCAGAGAGATTTGGAATAGGGGCCTTAAGCGGGCATTTCGGCCTAAGCACACCTTGGACCAGTATGTAGTAAGGGGAGGAGGTGAGAATCTCAAGTGAAAAATTAAACAAAATAAAGCCGATGCAGGGGTGGGAATGGAGGTTTGTATTAAGAAGAGAAAACAGCAATATAGGGACTGGATACAGTCTCACAGGGCTGTTATGAATCAACAGGACGTTCACAGCATGTTGGAAAAGATGGCAAAGAAACAGACAAGAGAGATATGGCAATTGATTAACTCCCTTGAGACTCTGCAGTTAGCTATTCAAACAAATGCGGTATCAGAGGAGACCTGGGTATCCCACGTCTCCAATTTGTTTAGGACTTCAGACCCACTGGCAGAGAAAAGAGAAAAACCCCCAGCCGTAGAGTAGTCCTTTCAGATTGATAAGCAAGACATTATGGCCCTTACAATGTCTCTGGAGGATAGCTCAGGGGCAAAGCTCTCACCTCGGAAGCAAGACGACGCAGAGCAACACAGGTTCGATCCCTGGGTCCTCGCTTATAAACCTCTGGGCATTAAGCATGTAATAAATAACCAATTACAATTACAATTAAAAAGCAAGTAGATCTAGAGCACCGGCCCTGATAGGCTAACAAATGCCATGCTAGAAGAAGAACTGGAACTTTGGGGCGGCTTCCTGTTATTATACAAACAAGTATTGAAGTTAAAGGAAGTGCCTTTGTCTTAGAAGTCTGCCGTCAACATTCCAATTTTCAAAAAGGGCAATAGGGCTGATCCAAAAACCTACCGGCCTATTGCCCTTTTCAATGTGGTGGACAAGATATTTGCCTCAATTATTCTACAGGGTTTAAACAAATGGGTGGAGTCCTCAACTAGGTTTGGCATCCTCCAGTCAGGCTTCGTAAAGTGAGCAGGAACAATGCTGAACGTGTTCTTGCTCAATATCTAGAAGACCTGCATACTTAAAAAGAATTCATGAATATATTTGGCATGCATTAACCTAGCTCAGGGGTTAGCAACATGTTACGCTCACCTGGCTCCCACAGGGGCGTCGGTCAGACCCGGACTGCTGCGGCCTCCACCAACGTGATGCGTAGTGCAGAGATGACAGACTGGACTGGCCCTCCTAATCTCGTCTGCTTGACCCGTAGAAGGATTCTCCTGCAAGTGGAGAGAGGAATTTGGCCACCAGTGGATTCTAGTGATGGCACCTCCCTGCGTTCCCCACTAAACACCTAATCTCCTTCCAGTATTCCCACCTTATATTCTTGAAAGATGAGCTCTCCATCCTGCGTGGATTGCAGGGGCGCGTAGATACCAGTTGCTTCACTGGTTAGAAGGCGTTGGGGAGTTCCGGACGAGAGATGACTCTGAGGCTCCTGGCGAAGACCAGTAAGTATAGAGTTCATAGAGTTCAATATGTCTGATGTTCACTCTTGTCCCATTCCTTTCTTATCTTGCAGTCTCGTGGCGGTAGATGGCATTCAGGTAAGAGTCTGTATTACCCGATGCTGTCCGGTAAATGATGCATGTATTTAACGTGTTGTTTTCTCTCCGTTTTCAGATGCAGCGTTTGAAGATGTGGAGAGTTAAAGAATAATGCCTCCGGTGGTAAATCAGGTAAGTCTATGGTGGTAAGAGAGATTGTATTTGTTGGCTCTTTCAGCTCACCTGGTTATTTCTTTTGTCCCCAGATGCCGGAGCCCGGTGAAGAAATGATGGAGGCAGCGCCGGATCGAAAGGTGCTATGAGGACTGGTGAGTATGGTGCGGCGCTGCAGCTGGCGATGCGATGCGTGTAGTAAGAATGTCCCTTCCAGGTGCTGAGAAGTGATGGTTCTGGAATCAGGTGAGAAACTGGAATAAAGTCTGTTGTCTAACCTTGCCTCTGCTTTCCTTCTTCTCTAGGAGCTCTGGATTCAGGACGGGCGTGGCAGAGGTCTGGATGCTGACTTGCAGGCACGGTGAGCGTTACGCTGCTGGATGCAGAATAACGCGAAGCAAGTGTTGCTGATCGGGCGTGGTTTAAATAGCCTCGAAAGTAGTCCCAGGTAAGAAGTCCCTAGAACCACACCTGAGTAAAAAATAGTCCCTGTAGTAAAATAATCCCTTCCAGGCTTCATGTTGGATTGGAGTCATTTGCACCATGGTCTGCCTGAGGTAAGTAATGACTATGAGCCTGGCGCCTTAGGTGCCAGGACTGAACCCAGCTAGCCCCTAGCCGGGGCTGCAGTGGTTTTAATAAATGTCTAGATGCCTGCTCCCGGGGCTGATGGGCTTGGTCCAGATGTCTGGGGGTAGGCATCATGACACAACATCGACAGAAATCTCCTGTGGGCCAAATTGGAGAAGTGGGGCTGCCCAAACTACTTGTTGCACCCAAAGAAGGCTCTGTTCTCATCTACCTCGCTGAGGGTCAGATTGATCATGGCTGGGTGCCTTTGGACTTTGGAGATCAACACAAATGGGTAAAGACTTTAAACAGGGCTGCTCATTGGCTCCAGCCCTGTTTCAGGCATTGGAGCAACCATGAGCTAAGTTAGATGTTCTCCACCTCGAATAGATGGCAGGGCATTGAGCTAGTTGCTGTACGTGGATGATATGGTCCTATTGGATCAGGCAACGATAGGTCTACAGCACCTGCTCGATGCATATGTCGAGCAGAATGGACTCAGGGTGAATGTGGCCAAATCAAGTTTTGATACTTCAATCTCCATTTGCCAAGCGAAAGACGACTTGAGTGGCACCTTAATCAAGAAGCTTTACAGGAGGTGGACACTTTCACATACTTGGGCGTGTGTGTGAATATTGGTTCAATTGACGCCGAGGAGAGATAATTTTTAGAGCAAAGGCTAAAAATGTGGCTGCCAGGGGTTATGTTTTACTGAGGAAATATTGTCGCTATTCGCTGGTTACAGTTCTGAATTTCTACAAGCGGAAAGTTGTGGCCAAATTGTCATATGGAGCGAAAGCCTCCTTCGCATGGTTATATCACATATGGCCAGTACTAGGTCTGTTTTGGAGGAGAGTACTTTCACTGACTAGAGGAGTCCCAGTTCAGGTTATCCGCCGTGAGCTGGGCTTCCTTTCTCTTAACACAACTGTTATGTGGAAAATGTTGTTTAATTGCAAATGTAAAGCTAAGGATACTCCATTTGTATTTCAAATAATGAGGGGAACGCTGTTCAATAAGAACGAGTGGACTTTCAATGAATGGAAGCAGACTTGTCGCAACGTTCTTTCGAAAATGGGCCCAACGGAAGATGAGCTAGTGAAAAATATGGTTGATGTGAAAAAGAAATTATGGAAGATGTACGGGAATGAGACTCTAAGAAATTAGGGAAAAATATAAATTGTACCATCAGTGCAGTTCAGACTCCAGAACACATAATGTCTTGCCTAGATACTTGAGTTCCTGAGCTGTTATTATCATGCCCAATTTCTCCGGTTTCGTATGAACCTCTACCCCACACAAGACATTTTGTTTGCAAGAAACGTATGTGGCGTAAAAAACTCAAAATGCAGATTTTTGTACTGTTAAAGAGAATACAGATACACTTCAGCAGCATTTGCTAGTTTGCAAAGGATTGACAGAGATAAGAACACGATGTTTGGGGAAGTTCTTCACTGAAAGCCACAGCTTGAGACCGAACGAGTGGTTGAATATCTTTTTAATGGGTTCAAGAGTTACATTAGTTTTAGCTTTGATTCGATTTTTAGATTAAATATTTAAAGAATGAGACTAATAGCTCTGTTTATTGATGATTGTTATGAAATATGTTTATGAAACTTTGTGTGATGTCAACATGTGCACTGTATAGAAGGTCAAAGGTTTTTAATAAGCCAATAAACCAATACATTTAAAATAACGTTCTTTTGTGCCTATTTCGAAGAGGCATAAGGGGATGCACAATGCATGACAGGGTCATTGCGACCGTGTCATGCATTTTGTTTAAATGAAACACGAGCTGTGTGAACCATTGCTTTCTGGTTTGCATTTCTAACTGCCAAACAGAGAGAATAGTGTGTTTTTTTTTTCTTTTTGGCATTTCGCAATTATAGGCAATTTAGGGCTATGTCCCTGTGAAATTCCCTCCCAGCATCCATGTGACTGCTGGTAGTCTGTCATACATTTTTGTCGGGTCGGGTGCACTCTCCTAACACTTTTGTGTGCAAGGGTGCTGGGCAGAAAATAATTTGTGCTGCCGCGCAGCCCCCCTGAAATACACAGGTCACCTTTGTGGATACTGTGAATGTTTTCTTGTTGCAATCGCAACTCATTACTGTAAAGGACCGGAGGGGGGTATCTGTACTTCTGCTCTCTATATGGTAGAGGAGAGGCACAGAGGACCCCAGCCAAGATTCTCTATTATTGGTGCTTGGTTGAGCAATCAAGGCCTAGCTTCTCAGGAGGTGATGCAGGCTGGTTCTTAAGTACAGTGTAGTCCCCAAGCACTCACAAAGGAATGTCCTCACACTGTAATGGTTAAAACAGTCTTTATAATTAATATTCACGATAATGTACAATATCCCGATAACTCACGTTGTACTTGGTTATCTTTAATGGCAAATATACAGTTCTACGTGGCACCATAATTACTATTAGATCTCTTTAAAGTGCATCAACTGTACAGTTAAATGGCACACAAATCAGTTTGTAAAGGAAACCAACAATGGAGGTAAGAGGAAAGCAGTTGGTGAGAACAATAGGCAGAATACTGGCCCCTACCACTAGACACAGTTTTGTGTGGAGACCCTCCCCCCCCCACCTGGGCAACCTGTAGAATAAAGATATATCACAAGCCCAGTCCATATATTGTTCACAAGAGACTTTCCAATAGTTCTGCAACCCCAAAGTACGTGGCATTGCAGTGTTCCTCGTCGGGGAATTGATGGCCCTTCTTGAGTGCCCTCCCTTTAACGCTGGAGTCACGGGTCGTCGAACATCCGGCGAAGAACAGGGTGAACTACGGCGGTGAAGTGGCAGCTTCTTTCCTAGCGGTGCTCGTCGACGGGGAAGCGTAAACGTCCTGCAAGGAAGAGGCGTGCGGGGCTCCTCGAGGTCGATAGTTCTGGACCGCGAAGAGTTTGAAGAACTGTGGCCCAGCAAGGGCGTCGAGTCATCAGCGTCTCTGTGGTCTTTGGGTGGCGGGAAACCCACCGGCGGAAACTCCTCGGCATGTCGACGGTTTGGCCTTCTCCAGCCGGATCAAGCGGGTGACGATGCGGACGAGAGCATCGTTGAATCACGAGTTCTGAGGCAAATGGGAGCACAGCAGCTCCGGTCGGTGACGGCGGTCGTCGACGGTGGCGGACAACAGTCCAGGCGCTTCTCCTGGTGATTCCGCGGCAGTCCCCGTCTCGGGTCAGCAGCCTGTCGAAGGTCTGTCTACCAGGGAGCTTTGGCAAAGATCAGCTGGTGCACGATGGTCCCTCATAGCTCGGGAAGAGGGCGCCTTACCAGGTCCTCTCTGGGTCAGTCCTTGTAGACACAGCCACTTTCAGATTGATGAAGGAGAGCAACAGCAATTCTTCTCTTCCAGCAGGGCTTCAAGGTTAAGCTTCAGTTACTCCAGTTACTTGTCGTAGTGGACTTTGCTTCTGAACACGAATTCTAGCAGTGAGAGGCCCCAGATATACTAGATGGTCTCCCATTCATTATGCTGAGTCACACTCAGGCAACCAATCGGTCAGAAGGGCATTCATGCAGGCAGGCAGCCAATCCGGTACCCAGCCATTCAACACTCCACACTGCATTCATACCAGTTTCGGGCAGGGCTGTCGCAGTCATTGTGTCAAACATCAGATACTAGACACCCACAACACAGAATTCATATTCGTCACACACTCCATTCACCCATGTCCCTCCCACAGGCATACCCACAACATACGGTTGTGGGAACGCTCCAGCCAGTCTGGTCAGCACTTCCCCACACTACCATATATGGAACTTGTACCCAACAGCCAGTCAGGGGAAAGGGACAGAGTCAGGGCTTCCCGGGACTTCGGGAAGTTCAAGGTAACAGGCTATTGAGGGCAAGAGGCCACAGGGGCCATCTTGTTTCCATCAGGAATCTACCGATTCCAATGACGGGGCCTGGGCATCCCAAAATGGAGGATGCTCAGGGCACCGGTCAATTCAGCATGGAGCTGCCACCAGCCCATACCCTGCTCTGTGGGCCACACACAGGTGCCCAAAAACATACATAGGGGCCCAGGGTTGTACCCCCACCCATGGGTGCCATAAGGGTATCCCATGGGTCTGTTCACCAAAACCAAAGGAGAGAGCTGGACCGCCAGGTGTCCCACATGAAAACACATCAGAACACGCAATAAAAGGCAATAAAGGACAAGGATCCGGAGGCCCTGTCCCTCCGATGCATTTCGAGCATCATAATTACTTGCACAAAAACAAATGTGCACCTTCTTCTCACAGGGCGTCTGAATGTGCGCATCACAGATGCACTTTTCACCCACTTTGAAATGTTGCCTTATTTCAGCTAATGCACAAAGTGCTTTCTGAAACATCCACAAACAGAATGCTCTTTAAAATGCACCAAAATAATCACATTCTTCTGTTTGTATTTGGTCAAGGGTCACTCCAGTATAGAGGGACCAGACAGAACCGTAAATGACTTGGCTGACCCGTTGGCCAAAACCAGAGCCATCCACTGTGATCTCATAGAGATCGAGTCCCTGTTGGGGAAAATCCAGCTTGCTACCGTCACCAGGTCCCAAACACTTGCCCAGAATGAACTCTCAACTGCCCATTGGAGTAAGGAATCCCCAGATGCTGATTTGATTATGGCACAAAAAGTGGATCCGATTATTGGGAAATTTAATCAACACATTGAAGACCCTGTGAATTTTCCTCTGACCGAATCCGGTTACATCGGGAAAGAGGATCTCCGGGTGTTGAAAACATTTTCCAAAATGTTCCGAATCCAAGAGGGTATGGAGATCCATCTCTGGATGTGACCAGTGGGTGGTATCTACCTCATTCCAAAGCCTGATGTTAAGTCATGCCCCTGACACGGCCACAGCCGGTCATAGGGGGTCTCATACAACTTTGGAAATCTTGCGAGAGGTTGCATACTTACCACACGTGGGCCAGGATCTCGACAAATACTTGAAGGGGTGTCTTGTGTGTGTGCAATTTTTGCCACGTTCCCTCACACACCAAGCACCCCTACAGAAAAGGGGAATGACACTGCCTTGGTCAGATTTGCAAGTAGATTTCATCGGGCCCAGGATTCGCTCCTCTAGAGGAAACAAGTACATGTTAACTATGCATTGCATGTTTACCAAGTGGGTGGAATGTCTCCCGGCCCCAAATTGCAAGGCAGAAACAGCAGCTGCCCTGATGATCATTCACATCTTCTCGCGTTTCACCCTTCCCCAAAGGATTGAGTCGGACCGAGTGTGATGCTGGAAGTGCATTGGAGGGACAGGGCCTCCCTGTCCTTGTCCTGTAGTCCTTTTTCATGTGTGTTCTGTATTGTTTTCTGCCCAGGACTCTATCTGGGACTCCTGGCAGTGCAGCTCTTCCTATTTGTGGTTTGGTGTACAGACCCTTGGGATACCCTTATGGCAACCATGGGTGTGGGTACAACCCTTTGTCCTAGTGTATGTTTTTGGGCACCTGTGTGTGGCACACAGAGCAGGGTATGGGCTGGTGGCAGCTCCATCCTGAATTTGACAGGTGCTCAGAGTATCCTTCCTTTTGGGGATACCCAGGCCCTGCCATTGGAATCCTTTGATTCCTGATCGGAGACAAGATGGCCCCTGTGGCCTCTTGCTTTCTATTTCCTGTTACCTTGTTTTCCCAAAGTCCTGGGAAGCCCTGCCTCTGTCCCTTCCCCCTGACTGGTGTTGGGTGGAAGTTCCATATGTGGTATTGTGGGGAAGTCCAGGTCAGACTGGCTGGAGCCTTCCCAGTGACTGTATGTTGTGGGTACACCCCGTGGGTGGGACCTGGGTGAATGGAGTGGATGACCAATATGCACTTCTTGTTATGGGTGTCTAGTTTCTGGCATGTGACACAAAGACTGAGACAGCCCTGCCCGAAACTGGTATGAATTCAGTGTGTAGTGCTGAATGGCTGGGTACCTGTCCGAATACACATTCGCTGTTGTGAGTGTCTGAGAGGGAGGAGAATGGCCTGAATGCCCTGTTAGCCTGATTGGCTGCTTGCCTGCAGAATGCCCTTCTGAGTGATTAGTTGCTCGAGTGTGACCCAGCAGAATGAATGAGAGACAGAAAAGTATATCTGGGGGCCTCTCACTGCTAGAAATTTTTCAGAAGCTGAAGTCAAAACTGATGCTTGATCTCGACCACCGAGCCTGAAGAAGGTTAACCGCTGTTACCATCACAGCAATCTGAAAGCCACCGGGACGCTGAGACTGATCCAAGAGAGGACCTGGTTAGGTGACCTCTTCCTGAGCTACGATGGCCCACCATGCACCGCTAACCTTTGCCAGTGCTCCCTGGAAGTCAGACCCTCAACAGGCTGCCGACCAGAGACTGGGACCACCAAGGAGAATGAAGAGAAGCAGCGGAAATTTCGCCCACCGTCTTCAGCCAGGGTTTGCAAGTTTGCTATAACCACTGGAGGCCGTCGAAGCTGTGTTGCCCAGAAGTGGGGACCGCTTGACGCAGTGCCGCTGACGACCAGAGCCGCAACGCTCCACCTGATTTAGACACTTTGAATCCAAGGACGCTCTCGCCTGCACCATCGACCGTTTTTGTCCCGCCGGAGAAAGTCGAGGCTGCCCCCTCGCTGAGGAGAATCCACCGGTTTATTAGAGAACTAACAATCTTAAATTCTAGCCTGGAGGTGAGAGCAGAGCCTGATGAAAACCCCCAGGGACCTTGAAGGGAAGGAAGAAATGGGGTGCCGTGCCATACCCCTCCAACACGGAGACGGAAGGGGACACAGGAGTGCCCACTCCCTGATGAAGTAAAATTACACCTAAGGAAACCCCACTCTGCCCTGCTCTTCCCCAACAAAGAGTCCTGGAAGAACAGGGGGGCATGTGGGGTGCATTTAAAAGCCCCAAACAGAAGCCCCTTTCACATGAATGGCAGGCATTTAAACACTGCAACAAAATCATCCCGGCTTTTGCTTTGGTTGTTCATATTAATGGCAGGCATCTAAAAACTGCAACAATAATTGCCTGGTCTTTGCTTTTGTTTTCCATGGAAATTTAAAGAGCCATGTGGAAAGGGGCCTACCTGTCATCAATGGACAAGCAGCAGTGTAATTCACTAATGAAGGAGGAATCAAAGAATCCTGTGACATGGAAAACAGGATTTTTAAACATTGAAGAAAGAAAGGCTGGCCAAGGGGGTCAGATGGGGGGTGCTGGATGAAGCAGCCCTCCCATTTGCTGAACAGGAACACTCACAATTTAAAAGACTATTTTCATTTTAGCTATTTTGCGAAGCAACCATACTGTGGATTGATTTCATTGTTATACCATTTTTTAATGTAATTTCCAGGCAGTTTTGGGGATATAAAATGCATCTACCTGTGACTCTGGGAACTGTAATGGTCAGTCTAGGTTTCTGGCTGATCTGAACATGTTACAAATGTGAGAGTTGGTGAAAAGGTGGAAAATGAAATTACGGATATGCTTGATAACTTAAATATTCATAACTGTTGTACATTTTATGGAAACAACATAAATGTGACACATGGCCATGCTACATTGCACGGATTTGGCAGGGCGGCTTATCTAATTCCCCTCAGCTAAAACAGACAATATATTTAGTATGGCAGTTGCTAGTACAATTATGTTGTGATGCATAACTAGTTTTTACCAACAAGTTGAAAGGAGAAAAAGGGATGATGACTAATGGGGAAAATGACAGATGTTGTTCCAAACCGCTAAACCAATCCTCACTAGGGGCAGAGAGAGTATAACTGTCCAATCCTAGTGGTAGTAATTATTGCAGGGTACTTCCCCTGATTGTAAAATTGGTGCTGTCATTTCTGCTATATAAGGGGGAACTGCACTAGGACAGGGGGACACACAAAAACCGGGGATAGGGAAGAAGAAGAAAGACAGGAGGACAGAGAGAAGGCTTCTGAAACTTACCATATTTGAGAGTGGAGTGACCAGACCCCTGCCCTATCTTTCCAGAGCGTCCTGAGATGCAGCGGGTTTTCCTGAACCTTAAAGGCTTGCTATATAAGTAGCTATAACCCCAGCCCTAAACTGCACAAGCCCTTCATTCTTGTAGCATTGCATCCAATATTTCCCCCATTGAAAATTCCCCATTGGAAACCCCGATTTGCAGTGCATTTCAGTCATCTCCCCATAGAATAATCTCGTGTTTGCCTGTGTATGTTAGTATATCCCCATTGAAAAAAAAAACCCATTTGTCTGTGTAAATCCTTAGTATTTTTGTAAGTCAATCAATTAATTGAATTTCATGGGATCGGGATTGGTGGAATTCAAAACCAGCAATCTTTTTCCCAGTGTTTTTGTTAATTCTTATAGTTATAAAGTGTTGCCCAAAAGAACTAATCCCATTGTGATCTGAGAAACACATTTGTCCTTGTGTGTAAATTGTGCCCTGATAAACAAATTTCCATCTGCCAAGTGCTGTTGGAGTATGACTTTGAAACTGTGTGCATTTTCAACTTGATCTATAACATTGAGTTAGGTCAACTGCCTTGTTTTAAAAATGTAATTTTTAAAATCATAGTTTTTTATATTTTTATAATTATGTGCATTTGTGTTAACCTTAATTTTTTACTGAATGAAGTATTGAATCTACTACCAAATGTAAAAATTAGCAGTTCTATTCAAATAGTAGTAACTTAAATCACTGAGATAGTAAGATCTGAACCTCTGCCATTTCCTGGGCAACCCTCTAGACCATTGTTCTTCTCCTGCCACGCCATTACAAAAGGGGAAAGACCATATACAAATCAGGGTTGGTCCCCCCGCAAAAGGGGCAGTCCCACCCAAACTGCTTGGTCACATCCCTTCTGCATGAGACCACACCCATCCCCAGACATGTTTCAGCCTTTTGGGCCTCATTAGTGAGGAGTAGCTTGGGTCTTGTTGTATTTAACCTTTATGGTGGAACAGATGACTCTGGAGATGCAAGTGACATAGACAGCTTTACTGGGTTCACAACTGAAGGTAGATCCATTAGGTGAAGGTACAGAATATAGTTAGAGAAGCATCCACCGGTCCCCTGTGCTCAAGCTCCAAATCCCAACTGAGTCTGGTGGAATCCTCAGGAGCCTTGCATCATAACATTCATAACATTCCAACAAGGACCCAACACTCCATGCTCAGACACACACAGGTTACAAACAACTCAAGTATATCGCAACAGGTCTCTAGGCCCGACAGGCACAGTACCCATGTCTCGGCATACCCATCCCACTCAGAATTGGTCCCACCCCAAAAGGGGCAGGTCAGCCCAAACAGTTTGGTCACATCCCTTCTGCATAGGACCACACAAATCCCTGGTATCATTATTACAAGAACATAAGGAATTGACACGTTCTCACTCAGTATGTTTGCCCTTTTTACATTAATTAGTGGAACATTTCTTTAGGCAATAACACGTGTTGACAGGTCACTGATAAAAGCTTTTCTGACTGCTATTAATGGAGACATTTTTAATGGCATTTAACTCACAAGCAGGCGCCTTTTTTATAAACACGAATTCACATTTTCCTAAAAAGCGCCAGCTGATACATTTAAAAGAGGATCTTCAGCCATGAAGCTCACCAGCCAGATGGAACACATATTGCTGAAGGATGATTCCAGTACACTGGTTTCTAAATTGCTTTAGTTGCAAATGGGTTTCTGCATCTTTTGGGTATTTTTTTTTAAAATGTGATATTCCGGCTAGTGGTACCCCTCTCCTTTTTATGCATATCCTTCAACACGTTCTGAAAGGATACGATTGTCCTATTTGCATTCATAAAGAAACCTTGTTTAATGAAAATGATGTTCACTGTGCCAGGACAGTAACCGTTTGATGGCAGATCCCAAAGAGACACATGCAATGCAATATTCATCATAGCAATATTAGTGGCTTAGCTTCTATGTAATATTCATAGGGGAGACGCTGCTGTGAGTAGCAGCGCGCCCACTGTGTGCACTGCTAGCATATGGAATGTAAATAAATGCTACCGAAATGCTTGATGCAGGAGCCTGAGCTTGCAAGTCCTCTTGCAGCAATAATATCTAGGAAACCATTTACTTGATGTGAGGGGATGACGAATACCTCAAATTAGCGGCAGCTGAGGCGAAAACCGCACGCATGTATGACATTCAATTATGGAGATATAAAGCGCAAACAATACATAGCTTTAATCTGCGAGGTTGCATTTGGGAATAGAGCAAATTATTAACAAAAATAAACTACTCGTCAATTCTTCAACCATCTGGCCGCCTACGCAAAATAATACTGTGCAATCCCCAGACCATGAAACGAGTGCATCCACCATGCACGCTGTCCCGCGGGGTCCTTTAATTGAGATAAACCCGAGGATTTGGTACACTTTCTATTTTACACTTATGCCCCATTACCTGGAAAATGTGAGTTAGAGTAAAATCATAACGTTTAAAGAAAAGGTACTCCCTAAAAAAAGTAAGACACATGCCTTGTCGTGCTAGGCACCCTCTAACAGAGGCCGGTTTGTTGGGGCGCAGGGGATGAGTACACCGTTTTCAGAAAAATAATATTTAAGTTTTACTGTAAAGATAACATGTACATCTGTAGTTACGCACAGCGCCACCAGGTGGTAGCCGGCGGCAATTGGCAGTGATTGTGGTGCCTGGCAGGGGCGTGTCCCATTGCAAGCACGATGGAGAGCCAGGTTCTCCTATTGGGAGGCCGGCGGGGCGTTGGGTGTCTGCCCCCCTGACTCTTTTTATTTGCATAAAACTCGTTAATCCCAGTGCCCGCTGATGGAGACAAAACACTCACTGGTGAACTGCTGAGACTTAATAGCAATGGCTCATGGTCGGGCTGCCCGGGTCATGGTGTGGCTTGGGAGTGGGCAGCAGAGGAAATCAGCAGGTAAGTGTTGAAAACGTATGTATGCATCCATGTGGCGTGACGCGCGTGCGTGCGTGTGTGTGTGCGCGCGCGCGTGCGCAAACACACGTGGTATGAGTTTAGTCTGGCCCCGTGTTAATATGTGCGATTGAATGTATGTATGAATGAATCATGTGCGTGGAGGTGCAGAGAGGGGCAGGGATAGCGGTCGGTCTTTTTAACTACTTATTAAATCTGCAAACACACGAGTTTACGTCCACGTCAGATTGGATTTCATTTGTCTGGCATTTGTGCTTTTAAATCAGTGAAATGCTCCACCCTCAGGGAGGGGCGCAACGGCCCATGAGCACACCAGGCTTTAGCATCATCCCCAAACCCCTGATATTTTGGGCTAGGTTGACCTGGCTGACCTACATAACCTAAGCAGGACAGGACAGTTCAAATACAATAAACAGTTTCTGTGGCTTCACAGTTAACGGGCACACCAACTACTACTGTAAAGAATGCCATTGTTCGCACCTGCATTCATGTGCATACGTTTGCAGGCAATTGAAATCGTAATGGTTTAGTACTTGCGTGTCAGGGAGGTGATTGGAAGGGTAGGGGCCCGTGTTGTGGCCTGAATGGATGACAGGACGCAATAGGGTTTCTAACAGTCTTTATTGACTGAGAACGAGGGAGAATGTCTTGAGGTGGACTGGTGGCGCGGGGCGCTTACTCACTGTTGAACTGACCAGGTCCTGTGCTTCCCCAGTTACTTCACTGTGGAAGGATTGTGCTCACCGGTGGCACGCTGTAAACTCATAGGGCCCCCATGAAGCCTCCATTGGCTGTGGTGTTATGCCCTATGAGCTGTAGAGATGGTCCTGGAGATGATTCTCCTTTCTGTGAAATCAGGAGCAGCGCTCCTGTGCGACCGCTCTCGCTGGCAGGGCGCCAACTGTGTAGCGGGAACGTTTTCCCGCGGAGCGTGGGCTCGCGAGATCCCGTGCATCGAGATCTCGCGAGAACACGCTCCCGCGATCACGTGATGTCCCCACACACCTCCTCTGCTGGAAAGAGGAATGGGAGGTCACTCCATGATGAAGTCCGCATATTTCCCGGGCTTCCTTCTCTCTCTCTGGGGCCTGCCAGGATCCGGGTATGTAGCGGGATCGATGAAGTGTCCTTGTGAGGGTGCTGGTGAATCGGGATCTCTTTGCCCAGCTCCTTGCTGTGATCCCCTGGGTGTGGTTGGGAAAAGGGAGCTTGCGAGATCGTTGCGATGTTGCGGCTCTACGATGTCTCCACTCGGGAGATGATGGTTCTCGTATGGCTCTTGGCAGACCCGATCTCCTCCAGTGTCTCCAGGGGAGTGTACAGTATCATCTTTCCTGCGGTACATGGCTACCCTCTCTAGATTCCATCTCCTGCCATCGCTGGTGCGGATGTGGTTTGTCCCTCTCTCCATGACTTCTATGGGACTGCTGTATTTGGAACCTGTGATGGTGTCCTTGTGGGGAAGTCGTATCTTCACCAGATCCCCTTTGTTGACTTGTGTGTGTCGAGCGGCTCGGCGCAAGTCCCCCTGTGCTTTCATTGCTTCTTTGTTGCGCTGCATGCGGCACGTTACGTCAGCCATGTCGACGTCTTCGTCGGCCCTCACTTGCTGAAGCCATGGTGGTACCAGTGAGGATGCCGCCCTTCTCCCCCTCAGCAGATGGAACGGAGAAACACTTGTGACGGCATTGGGGGTGAGACGGTGAGCCGCTACGGCTTCTTTGACCGTCTTGTATGGGTCTAGGCCCGAGGCGTGGGCCAGTTGCAGCGCCCCTTTGATGAAGCGGTTGGCCCGCTCGACTAGGCCATTTGCCTGTGGGTGGTATAGACTCGCTTTCCGCTGTTTGATGTTGTTAAGCTTGAGAAATTTTTCCATTTCCCTGGATACTAGTTGGACTCCGTTGTCCGTGACGAGTTCTTCGGGCAGGCCCTCCCGCTGAAATATGGCGGTGAGAGTTTCAATGACTGTTCCCGTAGTGATGTCCGGGGTGAAGTCAGCTTCCACCCATTTGGAAAAGTAGTCGACCAAAACTATCCCGTATCTGTGCTCAGGGGGCATGTTGTCCAGCGGCCCTATGAAATCCAGCCCCAATTTTCGCCACACCCCTTTGGGGACTTCGGTGGGCAGCATGGGGGCTTGCCTCACGGCTAGGCGCTTGTCGCTGTTGGAGCATTCGTGGCACCTGTCGACCATCTGCCGAACGTCCTGGTCCATACCTGGCCACCAGTATGCGTCGCGTATCTTTCTTCTGGTCATGTTGCACCCTAAGTGGCCCGAGTGTGCTCTGCACAGTATGACTTTACGGATTCCGCTGGGTGGGATGATTTGATCACCTCTGAGAATGAGACCGTTCATGGCGGTAATTTCCTCATTCACCTTCCAGTAGGGGCGAAGGCCTTCAGGGATCGCTCTCTCGTTGGGCCATCCATTTCGAACCCAGGTGCTTACGTGCCTTAGAGCGAGGTCCTGCTCGAACTCTTCTTGCCAGTGGCGCTCGCTCATTTCCATGTACTCAACGTTCCTCAGGTCGCCGATGGACGCAACGACACATTCGTCTTCCAGGAATGTGGTGCCGGGGGCGCTTTGGTTGAGGAGCCTGGACATGCAGTCCGCTTGTGCGTTTTTCCAGCCCGCAATGTGTTGTATCTCGTAGGTGTACTCTTGGAGCTTCGCGGCGATCCTGGCCAGTCTGGGGGTGGCCGTCCTGGTGCCGCCCGGGCTCAACATGTGGATTAGCGGCTTGTGATCGGTGATCAACTTGAATCTTGTCCCCCATACGTATGATCTGAAGTAGTCGACGGCCCAAGCGCATGCCAACATCTCTTTCTCTACCGTAGAGTAATTCTTCTCGGATGAGGATAATGCCTTGGATGCAAACGCCACAATGTTCTCTGTGTCGCCCTTTTTCTGGGTCAAGGTGGCCCCTAGGCCGTATGCGCTGGCGTCAGTGGTGATGTAGGTGTCCCATTCAGGGTTGTATGGTTTAAGGCACGGCGCGTGTAGAATCCTATTCTTGATTTCGCCGAAGGCCTCATCTTGTTCTGGGCCCCAAGAGTACGCTGCCCCCTTCTTCAGAAGCTCCCTCATGGGAGACGTGGTCTCAGAGAACCTGGGGACGAATTTGGCATAGTACTCAGCTAGGCCTAAGAATGAGCGCAGTTCCTCTTTAGACATCGGCGCCGGCGCCTCAGTAATGGCCTCCATGAGGTTCCTTTTGGGGCTCACCCCATCACTCGAGATGCAGTACCCAAGATACTCTACTTTGTTCACCCCGAAGACACACTTTTCATGGCGTAGGCGAATGCCTTCCTCCTGAAGCCTGGTTAGGACTGACTTGAGCGCCTTGTCATGGGTCTCGCTGTCCTTGGCGTATACCAGAATGTCGTCTTGGAAGAATGAGACATTGGTGAGGCCTTTCAATAGAGAGTTCATCATCCTCTGGAATGCGGATGCTGCGGACGATAACCCGAAAGGCATGCGGGTGTATTGGAAGGTGCCAAAAGGAGTGATGAACGCCGTCAGGGGGCGGGAGGACTTGTGTAGGGGGATCTGGTGATAGGCATCCCGCATGTCCAGCTTCGAGAAAATGGCCGCCTCTTTCATCATGAGGACAATCTCGTTGATGCTGGGGAGCGGAAAGCTATCCGTGATCACCTCCAAGTTCAGGCTTCTCAGGTCGATGCAGATCCTGAGGTCGTTGCTGGACTTTTTCTTAACTAGTACCACCGGACTCAGCCATTGCGAGGATTCCACGGTTTCGATGGTTCCTTCCTCGACCATCTTCCTCAGGTGAGCGTCCAAAGCTGGTCTTGCGGTGGCAGGCACCGCCCTTACTTTGTGCTTGACTGGGGTGGCGTTGGGTTTTAGTCGAATTTTGTGTACGAAGTTTCTCACTTTTCCCGGTCTCTCGGAGAACAGGTTTGGAAAGATCTCCTTATAGTTTTGCGCTGCTCCTGACGAGATCATGAGCACCTGTTCCGGAGTGCTGGGATCTAGTTTCATGCTGAGTTTGTGTTGGTCATCCCACCCCAGCACGGCAGGACCTTTGGGGGAAAAATACACCTTGGTGGTGGTAGACCTCCCCTTGAAATCGATGCGGGCCTTGACGTAGCCCAACAGGTCGACCGTTGCCCCTCCAAACACGGTGGTTTTTTGCCTGGTGGATCTGATCTCCACTCTTTCTTGTCCCATCATCTCCTTGTACGTGTCGATGGGCAGAATGGTGAGGTCGGATCCCGAATCAGCCATGACGCGCGTTTCCATTCCGTCCACTTTAATGGTGCAGTGGGGCTTTTCCCTCCTGGCATGGGGGGCATTGACCATGACAACCATGGGTCTGTCCAGCAGTTCATCCTCATCGGTGGAGGTGCAGTCACCGTCGACACGGGACACGGTTTTCTCCCGCCACATGCATGCTGGAGCCACGTGGCCAATGCGTCCGCACTTGGAGCATTCTTTATTCCTGGCGGGACAGTCGCGGTCGTTCGCCATGTGCTTGAGACTGGCGCATCTGTAGCATTTCAGTGCCTCCTTTTTCCTGGGACTTTTGTCCTTGGGGCCGTCGCGGGATTGCTTGTCTCTGCGACCTCTCCATTGTAGCGCCGCCATTTCGGGCACAGGCAGGTGACTTCCCGCCTCCTTGCGTCTGCTGGAGGTTTCTTCCTCCGCCCTGGCAATCTGGATGGCTTTGTCGAGGGTGACCTCCTTCTCCTGGATGAATTTGTCCTGCACTTTCCTAGAGTTGGTGTGGACGACGAGCATGTCGCAGATGACCTGTTCTGCATTTTCTCCGAAGGCGCACAGAGAAGCGAGTTCCCTCATCCTGGTGATGTAGTCATCCACGGTTTCGCTCCCTTCCTGTTTGCGAGTGTAGAATCTCAACCTATGCAGTACAATATTCTCCTTATTGGTGAACCTCTTCATGATGCGACGCGTGGCTTCTTTGTACACGTCGTCGTCATCGGCGTCTTCGTCGGCCGCCGGTATTTCTTTAAGGCCTGCAAAGATACGTTGACCTTCAACCCCTAGCGCATTCAACAGCATCGCCCTCTTCCTGATGGGGACATATCGCGTGCCGCCCACCGCTTCCAAGTAGGTGGAAAAAAGGGGTTCCCATTGCATCCACGGAATCGCCGGAGTCCCTGGCAGGGGTAGAAACGCAGGGGGTGGCGTGGCGCCTTGCATGGTGGGTCCGTGGGACTTCAGGTATCCTCGTCGCCAGTTATGTTGTGGCCTGAATGGATGACAGGACGCAATAGGGTTTCTAACAGTCTTTATTGACTGAGAACGAGGGAGAATGTCTTGAGGTGGACTGGTGGCGCGGGGCGCTTACTCACTGTTGAACTGACCAGGTCCTGTGCTTCCCCAGTTACTTCACTGTGGAAGGATTGTGCTCACCGGTGGCACGCTGTAAACTCATAGGGCCCCCATGAAGCCTCCATTGGCTGTGGTGTTATGCCCTATGAGCTGTAGAGATGGTCCTGGAGATGATTCTCCTTTCTGTGAAATCAGGAGCAGCGCTCCTGTGCGACCGCTCTCGCTGGCAGGGCGCCAACTGTGTAGCGGGAACGTTTTCCCGCGGAGCGTGGGCTCGCGAGATCCCGTGCATCGAGATCTCGCGAGAACACGCTCCCGCGATCACGTGATGTCCCCACAGCCCGGAGACATGTTAATTCTCAGAGCTGTCCATAAGTGGGTGCGTCAGGCGTAAATGAGAGTCGCCCACTTGAAACATTGAAGCTGCACTAGAATGGTAACATTAGAATGTGTAAAGAAGTTGGATGCACCACACAAGTATGTTTGGCCCTCCCCCTTACTCTCTGAAGATATCGCCTCTCCCAACATTTTAAGGGTTAGTCCCTCCACCCCCAATTTTAGCCTGGGTGCACACATGTCGACCATCGGAGGGCCTGTTTCTTGATTTCTAATACACCTAATTTTCTCATGTATTCTACTAAAACATAATGTACTTTAAAATGTTATCTAGTAATTCATTTTGCAACCACAGATGCACATGTGTTCATAAATCTCGAAATACCCTCTCTAGCTATGGACTGCTTTGTTTAAAAAAAAAAAACAGGTTCATTCTAGTCGCACATGTGCGCATTGTATGTTTCTGCTGCGCGTTATTGCCAAAGTTTTAGCTCTATATGTTGATTGGGAATCGAAGCATATTTTATTAGAACCCGGTAAAGTTTTCAAATGAGAAACGTATGCTGCCCAAGGGCGCCTGAACCTGTATGTCAAACTTCTTACATATTCTTGTAACAGCGCCTCGATGCCCCTGGGCTGCAAGCTGCGCAATACAAATGCAAATAAATAAATAAATAAATGCTGTTGATTTTGCTGAAGTGTGTTCTGGGCAATGCTGCAGGGCCGACCAAGACCAGGCAGGGTAACTGATGTTACCATTTGGCAGGCCTGGAAGAGGGGCAGCCCCTATCCCCAAGCCTGCTCCTCTCCCCCCCATAGACACGGAGACACACAGTCTCCTGCACACACAACGCAAGGGAATCACCTCACCCTTCCACCAAGCAGCAAGGTGCTAAGCACCAGGAAGGTAGCCATCAGGCAGGGCACAGGGTCAAGGACCTGCACCCTCCCTCCTGGGGCCCAGACAGTCGGCTACACCAGCCTGGGGGCTGGACTACAGCTCCCCCACTATGCACATCAAAGACCCAGGGCTCCCCTGGGTCTTATAAATAAGAGCAGCATGCTCTACGACAACACTACTTGTTTGTGGACCCTGAACGGGGACCCAAACAAACAGGATGTTCGCTGTCCTCCAATCTTTGTTTCTTTCTTTCAACACGTTTACCATTCACTCTGCATCGTGTATCTTTTTGTCTACTGGTGTTCGCCACACATGCAGCGTCATTTTCCCTTTGAAACATTGTACTGTTTCACTAAACCCTTTGGCCCTCCGCTTCGCTGTTAATGGTGAGCGGCCCAGCTGAGCGGTACAGGGAGGCGTGTAGCTGCACCAGGAGCGGTTGAAGAAGAGCGAAGGAAGAAACCTGGCGCTGCGGCGACGTTGTAACATTATTACAAGTAAGTCGCTGCAGCGCCAGCCAGAGTCAGCGGTGCTCGCCGCTCACGAAGAGCGGCTAAGTGAAATGACCAAGCCTCCGGTGGTGGGCATAAGCTACCAAAAACAAACAGGCCCGTTCGTTACGCGGCCGTCCCATCTTGCAGGGGAGGGCTGCGCACGCCGCCATAACGAGCTCCATTAATTCTTTTCCAGTTGGAAGCAAGACAGCACATAGCAAGATTTTACTCAATAACGTTGTCTAGTTAGTAAATGCCAGAAAACAATATTTGTATCACCAGGTCACATAGTACAGAGGTGAAGCGTCCCGCCTACAAACCTGACGACTGGGGTTTCGAGCCGGCTAAACATAATTTCGCAGACGATTTTCATTTTGCTAAAATCGTTCAAACAGAATTATAACAAAGAATAAAAAAACTAACAGGAACACGGGGGACGGCCAAAAAAGAAAGCTAACAATTATTTTACTTTGCACACCAGGTTTAGGCAGGTTTTGAATCCTGGCAGGGCCTAACTCAGCCTTTTATACCTCCAATGTCAACATTTATGGAAGGGGTAAGCACTGCACGCCCTTTGCGAACATTAGTCACATTTCAATGAACGTTAAAGCCAGTCTCTGTGGCACAGTCAGTTAAGTGTTTTTGACTGGTGTCTGAAAGCTTGGGGGTTCAAGCCAATCCACAGATTTTCAAAGGGTAATATTAAGCAGCGGTCAGAAACCTGAGGCTTCACAGTGCGATATAAATGCTAAATTAGTCAAAAGAAACTATTCTTTGGCTTAAAGGGGTTTCTTTTCTTCATAAATGCTGAAGCCTGGATAACAGATAAAGTGCACAAAGTGGGTTATACAGGCCCAACAACAACCAGCCACCCAAAAGCAGGCAACAGCATAGACAATTTTCGTGCACATAGAATGTTTATAACACAAAATAAACAAATCAAATAGTGAATGTGTCAGTCACGTGTTCACAGAGACAGTTACGTAACTGCCCAAGGTGCAAAAGGGAATAAAAGATTTACCATTCTTTCCTTAAAACAGGCAAAGAATAATGGCTCCCAAGCAAAAACCACAGGAACCCAGAACACCACCACAGAAGCCCAAATCACCCCACTTGTCGGTGGCAATAGAAGCAGCCGAACATTATGGCTGGGCCTGGGTCAGGGAAAACACATATGGCCTACTGAAAGAAGGGGTAAGCTTGCCACCAGGCATGGAAAACGACCCACCCTCAACAAAGAAAAGGAAGCAGACAGAGGGCATGGAAAAAGGTAACAAAAACAAAAAACGGTCTCAATTATGTGTAAACATGAGTGAAATGCAACAATTATTGCTTGAAATCAGAGGCCAACAGCCACCTCCATCAGGCAGGACTGTTTCTTTATTTATTTATTTAATTTGATTTAGTTGTTAGTACAACTTTACCTATTTTTTTATTTTCACTTTTTACAGATGAACAAATAAAATCAGTATTAAGTTACAACATTTCAAATTTCACACCATATTTCATCATAGGATCATCTAATATGTGATAGTTCATAAGTTGAAATCCATGACAACAAATGAAATAAAACACTTGTGCATATATGACATATGACACTTTTTACATAGTTTTACATGTTGAGATGTCAAGCGCTTCATGTGACGTAAGTATATAAAGAAGGAACTTCTCAGTTACTAGGGAATCACCTTATTTAATTCTTTGGTTGTTATTTGCAATCTTTACCACAAACGGAAAAGCCAAATCAAGCAATCGCATTGTCGCGATTCTAACTGAAATCTTTCTGGAGCTAAAGATTTCATGCCATATTTCATTCAGCGTGTGATCAGCAAGATTCCAGGCTAAGCATTCAGCTATTTTTAAATGTTGAGGTACAAAGGCTTCACACTGCATAATAATGTGTTCCAAAGTTTCAGGAATCGGTCTATTAGAACAGAATCGACAATAACTTAGCTCTTTAGTTATGAGGCCTCGTCTTAGCAAGATTTCGTTGACAGGCCATACATTTAATCGAAATCGTAGTATTTTTTGTCTCAGGCTCAAGGATGGACATCGAACTAAGTAGTCTGCCATTCTTCGGTATTCTTTATGACCAAATAACATCCTGTTAAAATTTTTTAATTTAGAACATTTGTCTTGGGTCATAATCCAATCAGCTTGGAAAATTTTGGTTTTTGCCCGGTTCGGATTGGTGAGTAATATATCAATAGAGATTTTTGCCTCCACAAGGGCATCCAATACATGGGTTCTCCATTTTAATGGAAAAGAATGAGATGATGTTAGAAGATACTTTGCTAAGATGGCTAGACAATCTTGTTTGAATAGACCCATTATGCATTTTCTTAGCAGGACACACATTTTCCAAGTAACCAATGATTGGATTGATAACAGACCAAGTTCAAACCTAAGCAACAGACTAGGGGTGCCATTTGGTAAGGTTTTCCAGAATTTAGCTTCTAATTTGGTTAGGCAGTTGGAAGACCTGGGTAACAAAGATTCGGAGCCATATGTAATTATAGGTAATAATTTCTGCTGATAAAACCTCATTACCGGTATGCAGGAAAATTTTCCAAATCTAGCATGAATTATTTTTGCTTGGGAAATGAGTCCTGTTAGTTTGGATTGAAGCTTTATCTCGATTGTCTTTTCAGATACTAGATTGTTAAAGTCTACGCCCAGGTATTTATACTCAGTAACTACTTGAAGTTTCTTATCACATATTGTCCACTGGAACTTTTTATGTGAATGAGTTGGATGTCTTCCAAGAGTGACAATTTGAGTCTTGGTCTCGTTTATTGTGAGGTTATTTTTCGCAACATAAGCCTCAAGAGCATTCAGCATTTTTTGAAGACCAGAAGGAGTTTGAGATAGCAGAATTAAATCGTCCGCATATAGAAGCCAGGGAACTACGTGATCACCCAGCTTCGGAGGATCTGATTGAGTTCTCATGAAATCATCAGCCATGTCAAGTAAAAAAAGGTTAAATAAGGTGGATGCAAGGATGCACCCTTGCTTCAGGCCTCTTGCAGTCGAAATAGATTTGGAAAGTAAGCCCTCCATATTTAATTTAACTTGTACAGAGGTGTTAGAGTGTAACAGCGTCACAATTTTTATCAAGTTTTCCGGACAGCTATATCGCACCAATTTCTGAGTTAGCAGTATTCTGTCCACTGAATCGAAAGCCATGCGAAAGTCCACAAATGCTATATAAAGTGGTTGCTTCCGCACGGCATACGAACATTTAATGGCATTGAGAATAGTTAAATTAATGGCCGTGCCCATGCCCGAAACAAACCCAGTTTGAAAAGGGTCTCTTCGTTTAAACTGTAGTGACCAGTTGTTTAGTTCTCGCAATATCAGCCTGCAGAAAATTTTCCCAGAGACATCAAGGAGGGCAATGGGCCGATAACTCAACGGGTCTTGCCTGTTGCCTTTTTTGAAGATGGGAACGATGATCGATTGTGTCCATGATGACGGAATTTTTTGATGACTAATAATAAGTTGAAAAAGAGAGAATAAAATTGGCGCCCATAGGTCAATGTTTTTTTTTAAGATGGCATTAGATAGACCGTCTGGGCCGGGGGCTCGGGCATACTGGCTTTGGTGATAAAATGATAAATATCATCCTCGTCAAATTCAAGAGAAAACGGTGTGGAGGTCATATACACATTTTCATTTGCAGTTGGCGCAGCATACACATTTTTAAAATGTAGGCACCAGTCAGATACTGAAACACCATTAATGTGTGAAGATAGTTGGGACGGGGTGGTTACCGAATTTAGTAATTGCCAGAGCTGTGCCGTGTTTTTATTTTTAATTTCAGTTAGCATGAGTTCTCCATCATTCTGATGTTTGGTAATTTTGTATTCTTTTAACCAATTTTTATAGCTGGTTTTGATGGATTTCATGGCATGTATTTTTACATGAGCTGGTAATTTCATGGCTTCTCTTTTTTGTGATCTGAATACTGTTTTCCGAGTACGAACTATGTTATCAGAGATTTTACTTATTTTGGTGTTGATGCTTTGTTGGGAGGCATATAGTTGCATTAGGCTAAACGGAGATATTTTATTTGGTTCAGA
This sequence comes from Ambystoma mexicanum, assembly GCF_040938575.1. Taxonomy (NCBI): domain Eukaryota; kingdom Metazoa; phylum Chordata; class Amphibia; order Caudata; family Ambystomatidae; genus Ambystoma; species Ambystoma mexicanum. The sequence goes on from NC_090922.1 coordinate 338,546,900, forward strand.
TGATGACTCACATGATTTATAAGATTGTAGATGGTCATAATATGAAATTAGAGATTCATGTGACCATTTCAGTCGATTTAAAGAATTATTAATTTCATATTGACCTTTAAGTAAATGTCTTGGTGCAGTTGAAGTGAGGTGTAGGTTGATCTTAAAGGTTAATGGTAGATGATTGCTGTATTGTGATGTTTTGACTGCAAAGTTGTTTGAATGTGCAAACAAAATTCTCGAAACAAATATGTAATCAATGATAGCTGATTGTTTTTCCCTAAGCCAAGTGTCATGAGGAGGCGAGTCAGCCACGCTTGTACCATTTAGCATGATTAAATCCCAAGATTTCTTAAATTTGTTCCACATGCATATACGTTCATTATCTTTCACTTTTTTCTTATTTACAAGATGTAAATTTAGATCACCAGCAATGATCACGTGAGTAGTTTAATATTTCAGCCTAGCATTCTCTAAAGCAGACGTTAAGTTTTTGAAGAACTGAGCAGATGTTATGCCTATAGGATTCCAATAAATATTAAGGCATGCAATCTTAATCAGTCTGATAGTGACGTAAGAGCATTGCATGTATGCATTCGATGAAGGTGTTGAACAAAGCTGAATGTCTGCTAAAGAGTTTGACGCTGTAAGCAATCCTGACATAGGTTTGCCTCTGGTTGCTTTTATAGCTGGATTAAGCAATACATCATAATTATTCCATGTTGGTGTAATGGAGAGCCATGTTTCTTGCAAGAAAATTAGATCATAATCACCCAATATACTATCCTTGTTATTGATTAGATGCTTAAACCCCCTGAGCTCAATACTGCTAGCTCTGCAAACTCTTCATTATTAGCTAGTTATACTCTAGTCATATAGTTTTGAGCATTATACATGTTTTTCGTGGGGTCAGCAGGAATTCTTGGGATGTAAGATTCAGATCTAGGTGTTGATTTCAGGCAAGATTTAATTTGTTTTTGATTGTTTCCGTTACGAGTGAGTAGAAATCCCAAGTTAAATAAGTCCTGTCGCGCGGCCCAAATGATGTTATGGATTACTAGTGACCGGGACCATATCAGGACTATGGTGTTATCATCTGCGATTGGAAATTCAATTTGATCAAGATCTTGTGACTGAATTTCTTGTAATGATTTCATATCACCAAAAAGTCTTAGGATGCTTTGACGATTCATATTATATGACAAACCTAAGTCCTGTCGACACGAAAGTGTCACGGAATGTCTGTTCTCCTCTTTTGCTAATCGGGTGTTAGATAGCATTGATGTTTTGCCTAGGGAAGATTTTATATTTGGAACAGATTGCAGGCTTGTCCATTGTCTTTCATTTGCTTGTTTTAAGGATGATACCGTCTGTGATCTAGTATTGAGTTGCCACAGACGCGCAATCGAATCTTTGATTTCATTTAGATCTGTTTGTAATAGGTTATTATTGGTGGTGTGGATTTGGCTCTTGTTTTCAACACCGGAAGGACCGAGCTCAGCAAACGAGACTCGCTTTCCTGGACTATTTATTGTTGCACTCGTCTTTGACAATGTGTCAGAATGAGTCACAGTAGAGCATTTGGCAGGGCCATTCGTTATAATTGGGAAGATTGGTGGTTCAAACGTTCGGGACTCAAGATACGAATCGATTTCATGTCTTAAGGCCTTTCTTGAATCTGCTAAATCTTTGTTAACCTCATTGTTCTCTATTTTCTGATCACCACCGATGACTGACATGGGATTCATAATCGCATCAGGGTTTTTATCGTGTGCAGACTTCTGTTTTTCAGCCAATTTGATGAGTTCATCTAGTGGAGGATGGTCTGCAATTTTTTTTGACGATTGAATAGAGTCTGCTTGTTTATTTTCTTTTCTTAAATTCGCTAACGCAGTATATTTTTTCGTTATAAGGCTCGCAGCCGCTGTCGATCTCAAATTTGCTCTAGTAAGAGTGTTAATAAATTGTTTAGTGGAAGAGTTTCCTGATATCTTCGCAGATTTTTCATTTTTTGTCTTTTTCAATTGGTCTGAGGGTTTATTACAGTTCTTTTTTGACTTGATTATGGCTTCATTGGCCACTTTCATGTCGAAAACTGAATACGTGGGTTGGGATTTTTGTCCACAGTCTGACCTTTGTTCTCCTTGTGAGAGCGGGCAGTTCACGTGCCGATATGTGGAGGTAGCTGTTACAATTTTTTCTTTTATAATACCTTCAACAAACGGAATGTCCGAGTTAGCCTTATGTTGATAATTTAGCATTTGGGGAGGAAGATATGTTTGTGAGTCTAGAATTACTTCTATGATTTCACAGTCAAGATCTTCAAGTGTTTGGGTAGAAGCACAAATTCCTATCATGTTGGTTTTTAGATTTTCATCTTGTTTTTGAGTCACACGCTGTGTTATTTCATTTTGATGCTCAATAATGTGGATCAATTTATTATAGATGTCATTATGCCTGGAGTTGGCAACTAAGTTGCGTTTCTTTTGATCTATTTCCATTGCTTTGATATTCTCAGTCACATTTTTTAATGAACTATCAACAGTTTCAAAGAGTTTCGCAAGAGCCATAAGAGCGATGTTCATAACTTCTAATGTTAACGTGGTAGATTTCAAGGAATTGAGTACTTTTTCCGAACTCAGAGGGGCGTTATTTAGCCTCCGTGGGGTTGGAGGGATATAAGAGATGTCTAATGTGGAGATGCTGTTTTCCGATTGATTAAACATCTCAGGAGATTTAGATAAATTAGATTCGATTACTCTAATCGAGGTACTCATGATGTTGGTATCTGTGGTGTCTGTGATTTCCTTAGCAATGCCATTCATATTGGGGGCTGCAACAACTGGGACACCTATGGAGACATTTTCTAATAACATACTATCAGAAAGTGGGATTGGCATTTCTGGCAATGTGACATTTCCCTCGGCATGCATATGAAAATCTGACATAGGCATAGTGTTTTTAATTGAACACATTATGGAATTGGCTGGCACACATATAGCAGTTTCAGCAATACTGCTTTGTGAACCAACCTTGGTCATGCACACTACCGAATCAGTCGGCGGACTTACATTGGATGGTAAAACCAGCGGCATAGATGCAGCAGGGATCAGATTTGCAGCAGGTTTACTTTTCACTCCAAATCCATAATTTCGTATATCAACATTGCGTTTATTGGGCGTTTTCAACTTTTCCTTTTGATTCATTTTACTTTTAGGTAATGGTTGCTTAGGAGTTGAACATAACTTTTTTGTCACCTTTGTAAGGGGTCGTTCCTCTGGGAACGCTTGGGATTCTGACATAATCCGTTGGCGTATGTCACACGGCATCTCCGTTGTGAGACGATATGGTTCGCTAGGTTTGCGAATCATTTAAATCCGCTCACTGCAGACAGTTGGAATAGTTTGGAGAGGGGGAAAGGAGGAGAAAAGAGAAAAGACAAAAAGGCGAGTATGTAGAATATGAGAACTCTTCGCCGCGGCAAAGTGGGACTTCACAGGGCTATCCAGCCGCAGGGTAAGGCACGCCCGACAGCTTAAGGAGCTGCCAGAGTCCGTCTCTCCCCCCTTACCCTTGTGGCAATTGAGGGCTTATGTAGCTAACAGAACAGAACAAGGTACTTCTGAACTGTAGTACTCACTGCACACGAACACGGCCACAGCCGAACAGCAAAACAGCGTCTCCAGCCCTTACTGCCTCCAGGGCTTAACGCCGCAAGGGCGGTTGGGCCGGCACTAAATGCGGGCTGTGAGTCACATGATTCGTCACGTGACCGTGACGAAGTCCGCCTCCTCCAGGAAGCCAACCAATGTCCAGCAAGAGCTCTGCTCGCAGTGCTGGGAGGACAAAAGGTGCTGCAGTTCAAGGTAGGTAAGCAGTCAGCAGGGTACTCCTTCCAAGTGAATGAAAACACACCGCTCGGGCGGTTGGGCCGGCACTAAATGCGGGCTGTGAGTCACGTGATTCGTCACGTGACCGCGACGAAGTCCGCCTCCTCCAGGAAGCCAACCAATGTCCAGCAAGAGCTCTGCTCGCAGTGCTGGGAGGACAAAAGGTGCTGCAGTTCAAGGTAGGTAAGCAGTCAGCAGGGTACTCCTTCCAAGTGAATGAAAACACACCGCTCGGGCGGTTGGGCCGGCACTAAATGCGGGCTGTGAGTCACGTGATTCGTCACGTGACCGCGACGAAGTCCGCCTCCTCCAGGAAGCCAACCAATGTCCAGCAAGAGCTCTGCTCGCAGTGCTGGGAGGACAAAAGGTGCTGCAGTTCAAGGTAGGTAAGCAGTCAGCAGGGTACTCCTTCCAAGTGAATGAAAACACACTGTTTCCACAGGCCCCATCATCCCACTTGAGCCCAGCATCATTGTAGACCCCTCATCACCCACAACTATATCAACAACACCCATGTCGCCACCTGTAACAGCCCGCCTGCCGCCCACAACGACAACACCAACAGCACCTGCTCCAGGTACACTTGCGCCAACAGCAGCAACACCAGACTCGACAGGTGCACTGAAAGCATGGGCAAACCCCAGTGCAAACTCACTAGGCCAAACAGGTGGTAACGGCAACAATCCAACAGACATGTTAATGATCAGCAGTGCCCAATTAGACTTAAAGCTCAAATCCTTCTAAACAGAAATCTTGAACAGATACAAAAGATGCCTGGCATGGAACATTGACATTACTATCAAAGAAGCCATATGGGCAAAAGAGTTCATTGAGATCTTTTCACTTATAGAGAGAGGCTCAACGCAAAGGGAGAGATGCTTTTAGGGACCCCAAAAAGATAGAGGAAAAAGCCATAGCTAGAAACGCCCGGGTAGAACAAAACTGGGACAACTGGTTACAATCTTTTGCCATCCTGGCAACCATCTATGAGGAAAAATTCCCCAAGGATGGTAGAAAACTATGGGCATACATGGATAAGATCAGAGAAGTAAAAATAGCCAAAAGGGGAAAAACCTGGCTAGCATATGATATTCGATTCAGGTGGAGTATGTCAGAGAGGCCAGCCATAGAATGGGACGAGGTACAAAATGATCTATACATGCTAAATGCCGAGCCTCCATCAGAGGAAGAGGCCAACCAAGCAACATCCAAAAATAACAGAAATTCACAAGGCCCCAGAAATTCTGAAAATGAAAAATATAAGAAGGGAGAGCAGCCCTTTCGGAAGAACCAGCCATATGCCCACAAACAGAACAAAAAACATTCTCCCAAAGCCAACATCCCATGCAGGAACTTTGGGAAACACCAGTGCAACTGGGGGAAGGAATGCTGGTACAAAAACACGTGCACCAACTGCAACAGTGACCATGAGAACCAGGGAGAACACCCATCAATCCCAAAAACTTTAGAGATGCGCTGATGAACTACCTAGATAAGGAAACCAGCAGGGCTATCCTGCAGAGTTTCATCAATGGTTTCACCATCCCTTTCAAAAGGACAGGGACACAAAAAATCCCAAAAAACCTGAATTACGCCATGGACAACCCAGAAATAGTAGAGATCAAAATTGAAAAATAACTACTACTAGGCAGGATTGCAGGCCCCTGGGATACAATGCCATTCCCATAGTTCATTGTCTCCCCACTAGGCTTGGTCCCCAAAAAAGAACCCAGAAAAATGAGGCTAATCCACCACCTGTCCTACCCAAAAGGCCAATCACTCAACGGTGGCATCCTGCACACAGAATCTGCGGTATCCTACACACACTTCCAAGAAGCAGTAAGACTCATTCAGGGGTTTGGTACTAACACCCTTATGGCCCAACCGGGCATAGAATCTGCCTTTAGACTATTGCCAGTCCACCCAGATTCTCAGCAATGGCTAGGTTTTACTTTCAAGAATAAATTCTATATAGACAGATGCCTCCCCATGGGATGCGCTGTATCCTGTGCCCTATTTGAACAGTTCAGCTCTTTTTTCCAATGGGCTTTCCAAAAACAAAGACCAGGAGCCAAAATTGTCCACTACCTTGATTTCATGGTAATGGGACCAGCAAATTCTGAAGAATGCAGCAGAGCCCTGGCCAAGTTGGAGAAAATGGGTGCACAGTGGGGCATCCCTCTGGCAACAGAGAAGACGACCAAACCAGCCACCAACATAATCTTTCTGGGTATTGAAATAGATTCTGCACGGGGCCTATGCAGAATTCCAAAAACTAAGATGGTAGAATTGAAAAAATACAAGGCTTAACGACTAAAGACAAGGCCACTGTAAAAGAAATCCAGTCACTGGCTGGAAGCCTCAACTTTACAGCCAGAATAATTCCACAGGGGAAGATATTCTCCAGAAGTCTGGAACTAAAAATGAAATCATACACCAAACCCCATTTACACATCCGGCTAGGCAAAGCAGTAAAACAAGACCTAGAAGTCTGGGGGAATTTCCTCAAGAATTTCAATGGGGCCTCACTTTGGCGGACGACATTGAATACATGGACAAAAAGGGTCCTTTTTACTGATGCAGCCGGGAGCAAGGGGTTTGGAGCCATACTTGACTCACAATGGGTAGCAGGACACTGGCTCAAGTCATGGCAAATGGCAGGGTGGACAAAAACCATCCCCCTCCTAGAAATATTTCTCATCTGGCTAACCATACACATCTGGGGCAGGCAGCTAGCTAACATGGAACTCTTGTTCTGGTGTGACAACATGGCTGTGGTAGGCTCCATAAACAGAAGATCTACCAAATGTCATTTGGTGCTGAAAGTACTACAAGCCATTTCAACAGTCACACTGCAGGAAAACATCGGGGTTAAAGAAAAACACATTGCTGGAGCAGACAATAATATTGCAGATGCTTTATCTCGCTTTCAGTGGCCAAGGTTCCGGGAGCTAGCACCTCACGCCCAAAAACAGATGACGCCAATACCAGTGGAATGCTGGTCAATGATGGGAAACTAAGAAAAACGGCACCTACGCCAGCGCCAGAGAGCCCAGGCCAGGAAGCCCAACAAGAACCAGGCACCTCAAAAACGGGTGTCAACATCACGCTATCCACAGAGATCACGAGCCCTGACGCGGGCTTCCTAACAGAGATGGCCGAGAAGGCACTGGCAGGCACTACTGCAGCTCAATACGGTAAGTGCCTACAAACAGTATTCAAAGCTACAGGTTTAAATCATGTAGAATTAATAACGATTAAAGATATAGAAATATTTTTAAAATGGGCCCACAACCAGGGTTACAAGAGGGACTGGGCAAAAAGACACCTGATAGCAATTTCATATTTTTCCAAAATTAGGGGAGATGCAGACCCCACTCAGAACACCCTGATCTCCTACGCGATGAAAGACTGGGGCAGAACAGAGGGACCCCAGGTAGACACCCGCCGCCCCCTAGATTTCAACAAACTAGTAAAAATAGGGGAGCAACTAGAGGCCATATGCCGGCACCCCTATGAGACCATGCTATTTAAAACAGCATTGTTTCTAGCTTACTTTGGGGCCTTCCGGATAGGAGAATTTATTGCCTCCAGCACAAAAGCCAACAATGGTTTAGGCATCATGGACACCAGGGTTAGACAAGACAGCATCAGCATAGACATCCAACAGTCCAAAACAGGGGCCAAAAAGACCATCAATATTTGAAGAAAACTGCCCAGTGTGTATCACCAATCTTTATTACGCCCAAAGGCCAAGAGTGGGGTGGGGGGTTCTTAATCCACAAGGATGCCTCTGCACTAAGCCACTACCAATTCATAGGGGTGCTAATGAAAGCAATCGGCAAAGCAGAATGGAACCCCAAAGATTTGGGCAACCATTCCTTTAAAATCGGGGCCGCCACCTCAGCATGGCAAGGAGGCCTGGCACCAGAACAACTAAACAACACAGGGGGATGGAAGTCAGATTGCTACAAAAGATACATCAGACCACAGCTAATATAGCCCTCCCCCCCACTTTTTTTCTCTTTCTCTCCACCCCTCCAGAAACAACTGCCGGGGAGAGGACACCACTCCGATCAGCATGGATAGTCGGCTACTCATTTGTCTTCAGGACAGGCCGATGGGCAGAAGAAACTAAAGAGGGTCCACCCTTTAGGAACACCATAGCTTCCTGGTGGGGATACAGAGGCCTTCTCTGGGCCGACATCCACGACACTCTAGGGGAGCTGGTCACATACAGAGACCCGCCAGAATTCCTGATAGTATATCTAGGGGGTAACGACCTAGTGTCTGCAGGAAGGAGAAAACTACTGGAAGAAATTTGCTCCTCCTTAGCTGGCATTTTGCATAAATGGAGAGACCCAGAAATCGACTTTTCGGCCATCCTGCCCAGAAAGAAATGGGGGTGGGGCCAATTGTTACAAATCAATAGACATTTCTAGACGAAAACTGAACAGGGGGCTGGAGAAATTTTGTATAGCACGAGGCCTGGGTTTCAAAAAACACCCGGCCATCACGTTAGGTGATCCAGATCTGTTTCTTAAAGACGGCACCCACCTATCAAACCAGGGCATGAAACATTTATTTCGAGAAATCACAGCTATCCTAGCCTCCATGGGGTGCCAGTAAAGATACTTTTGGGAGTACACGGTCAGCCGGCAACCTGCTCATGTGTGGCGGCATGGGCCAGAGGGGGTAACCTCTGGACACGGTGCCCAAAAGTTTGATATGTGATTATTGTTATTCCATAACCATATCCGCACACAAAAATCCTACGTTTTTTTATTGCCAACACTTGACAAATGTGTGCTCTAATTTATTACTGGTGAAGGTAAGGGTTCGGCCAATACAATTTGCATGCATATGGGTTCAGCAGTTATGGGAAATGCCACAGGGCCACCAAAGGCGAGGCAGGGTAACTGATGTTTCCATTTGGCAGGCCTGGGAGAGGGGCAGCCCCCACCCCATGACTGCTCCTCTCCCTCCCACAGACACGGAGACACGCAGTCTCCTGCACACAAAAGCAAGGGAAGGGTGAGGTGTGAACAATCACCTCACCCTTCCACCAAGCAGCAAGGTGCTAAGCACCAGGAAGGTAGCCATCATGCAGGGCACAGGATCAAGAATATGCACCCCCTCCTGGAGGTCTAGACAGTCGGCTACACCGGCCTGGGGGCTGGACTACAGCTCCCCCACTATGCACATCTTATAAATAAGAGCAGCATGCTCTAAGACAACACTACTTGTTTGGGTCCCTGTTCAGGGTCCACAAACAAACAGGAGGTTCGCTGTGCACTCGGCGTCCTCCAATCTTTGTTTATTTACCACAAAACCCACCCACCCTACAAAAGAAGGGAGAAGAACAATGAAAAAATGAAGGACACTGTACGGTGCCCACTACAAGTCGTGGGACAATAAGGCGGCATGGGCCAGAGGGGGTAACCTCTGGACCCGGTGCCCAAAAGTATGATATTATTATGATATGTGATTGTTATTCCATAACCATATCTGCACAATAAAATCCTACGCCCTTTTATTGCCAACACTTGACAAATGTGTGCTCTAACTTATTACTGGTGAGGGGAAGGGTTCGGCCAATACAATTTGCATGCATATGGGTTCAGCAGTTAGTCTTATTTCTAATTTCATATTGAATACTGACAATCCAAGGTAAACATTTCAGCAAATATTCTAACTGAGCTGCGGGACAAATGTATCTGCATTTTACATAAAGGTTAACTTTCACAGATTCCCTCCACTTGTTGCTTTCTTCAATAAATCTGCTTTATCTGAACTTTTTGAAAGTGCAATTCAGTGCATACACAGAAGAGACCCACAAGATGCATAGCCAAAGGTGCAAGAAGTGTCATGTTAGAGAGTCCAGCCAAGCACCGCGCACGGTTCAATTTTGGCTGCCATTCAAGCGTTCACTTCTTGTAGGAGATTTTGTTCAACTTTGAGTTTGTTTATCCTCATTTTACTAATTGCGACCTTGTGTGTTTAATTTCTGTGCTGTTTATTTTAGCTGTTAACATTACCTAGCCCTTATGAATGAAAGCCATTGTACCTATATATCACTTTTTGAAGGAGAAACTCTGTACTTACAGTGGCATCCTTCCTTTTTTTTATTCATTACGCAATCTTAATGCGTGTGGTGTTCATTACATTATGCAAAGCACGCCCAATTTCATGTTGGCAGTGTTTTGTGTCCTTAAGATGTTTCCCACTGTCACTTAGCACAACTAAATATGCTTAATAATCTAACCGTTTTCTCTATAAATTTAGACTGGCAAGGGAAATTGTCTCAATTAAGGATTAACTGCCAGAAGCAATAAACACATTTGAGAACAGGTAGCATGGATGTCTGGCATTAATCTAAGATTGTAAACGCATCTACATTTATTATGATGTAGCCACAAACAATGTTTTCTTATACCGCAAGAATACTGGCATACTTTTTGGGCAAAGGCATCATAATAGGCTCCTCTGTGCTGTTGGTGACCTGGCATCTATTACCATTTTCATGTGTTTGAGGAATTCCACCATCCACACGGTGTGTGTATGCTCACCTGGGCTTTAAAAAAAAAGAATGTTTAATTAAATGGAATGATGGCAGAGCAACCTCAGGAAAATGTGTGGGGCTAATCCACACACATTTTCCTATGATCACCCCACAACAAAAGCATAGACCTGTGTACTCTGGTGTGGACACAGCCTACAGTCTCAGCCCACCTCTGTAATATTTAGTTGGAATGTGACAGCAAGGAGTACACAATACCATCTCCAGGAAGGGGGAAGTCCAACCCCCACAGCCCTCTTCCTTGGTCGACCTAATCAACTGACAAAGGCTCCATGGATCTGCCCTACCCGTTTGTTAGGCCCTGCAACTGTTGGCAACAATTATCATGCCAACAGGGGGGTATTTCAAACAGGCCCACAGAAGGCCTGGCTCCAGAGGATAGCAAAGGAGGCAGGAAACCCCACAAACTTTCCTATGCAACTGTGTCAACCTGAAGCCAGCTCCCGCCTCTCAGTATCAATGGCACTGAACTGTCATTTCTGGGTCTGTTGTTTACAGTAGCCCACCCTGCTAGAGGGACACCAAGTTAAGATCAAAAGATTGAGAAGTGGCTAAGCACATCTAGTTCCAACATTGAAAATCAGATTTAAGGTCTAAGGGACTAAATCCTAACTAGGAGAAATTAACGATATGTTAAGGGTGCAAGGGTGAGATCTAGGACTCTGGTATCAAAAGTCAATGCATACATTATAAACCAACAAAGTGTCTATACCTCATGGACACTCCCGTCCCATGCACACCTATATTTACTGAAACATTTTCAGTCAACATTTTAGTACATTGTGATAGTGTTCAAATTGTTCCGCAACAATTTAATGCACAAGAATAGTGTCCAGAATCTTAGTGCCTCATATTCAACTGACTATCCTCGTCAGTTTCATAGATTCAATAAAGTAAAGAAACTATTGTCTACAGATTCTTCTTCAAAATATGTAATTTAAGCAAAAAACAAGTAGAACTCGACGCGTTTCGAGAATTAGTTCTCTTCATCAGGAACAAGATATCACTTCATCTTCAATTTTTATATTGCAAACGTATTTCTACAAAATACATTTCAAACATGTGGATGTTAGTCTGGCCCTCCTTCATCTGGTTATTAAGACCTACTGTCTACTATCAGGGAAAGATTATGTATCTTCATACTTCACACCTAGAGTCACTTGGCTTAAAGATCACTGATGAGATTCTATAGTGCTTATGTCACATTCTGGGGAGTTACCTGTAGATAGTATATTAATGTATTAATAATATGTTAATGATGTGGAGGATACATAATGATTTAATTGTCACTCCTCAAATGGACCTATTACCTTGTGGGTGTCCTTTGACTGTACCAGGTGGCTTTAGGAGGCGTCCCTTCTCCCGGAAATCATCAGCATTAACTAGATGACCTGCCGTCTTCGGTCGTGTTTCACAAGTGCAAACTCTTATAAGTAGATACTCAATATTAGGGTCTTTGGTACTTAAGTCATAATCGGGGTCCCTCTGTTTGGTATACATGGTCAATACTCACGCAAATGATGTGGTGAAAGTATTCCAAGTTTCTGTACAAATGCACTGGAAGTCACCCTTTATTAGTATAAAGCCACAAGTCCCTGTAAAGAGGCAAATGCGTGATGATCTGTGGGATTGCTATCATACCCTGTCATTTAAGCTAATAATAAAGGTATAGTGAATTGCTTATTGTATTTAGTATATCTTGTGCATACTCGCCAACACAATGTGGTGAGGATGATCTATCTTCCTTTATAGATACAATGTGAATAACCCCCTCTTTTTGCTGTGCTTCACAAGTCATTAAGGAGAGACGAACACACTTTGTTTAGCCGTTTTAGGGGCATTCTCATTTGATTAATCTACCAATTCACAATTTTGTATAGGCGGGTGCCTTCCCCTGCACTTACATTCTTACCTTTTTGTGTGATTGTATCCCGATTGTATTCTATCGTGGACCGAAGAGAGATTGCCGTGACTTCTCTGTGTTGTAAATTGTTTGAAAACGTATTACGTTCACACGTTTGGGTCACTTGGTATTGTGGAATTTATTAATAATATTAACTTATATGCGCAATGTATTGATAATATGGATCAAAATGAGGTTACTTGCTACTTTAAACATAGTGGTCATGTTTATGCAGTGAGTTATCTGATTGTTTGGTGTGTAAAAAGAACAAACCTGTATCGCTGCATTAGTTAATTACATAAAACATCTAATTCGCTTCAAAACTGATTTTCTAATCATTGTAAATAATTTCAACTATACATCATGTTCATTATAATTACAGATGTTGGTCAATTACATTTATAGCTGCAATGTTTCTGAGTAGCTCTAATGGCTTGGCCGCATACTTATTGATGACATGTTATACATAAGGTGTATAGATTTTACTAAGACCAATCTCTTTGCAGTATAAGTATCTATTAGATGTATGCTCTTCAGACCACATCTCGATACATAGGATGGCATCTTTCTTCAAATGTAATACCACTGTAAAGTACTGTGCCAGATATATCTCATATCTTTCACATAAGGCATAAGTCTGTTACTCACTAGTCCATATCAGTGTCTCATCATTTCAATCGTGAATCGTTGTTTATCCAAAAATAGATCAGGCTTACTGATTCCTTTGAGGAGATTGAAGGAAGATCCACCACTGATTTACCTGACCAAATACTCACAACAAAGCATGCAAATATCAAGCATTTTGCACAAAAAATGGAAAATTACAAGATTGGATCCCCAACTTAGTAAGTATGTCCCTTAAAATGTTCTTAGGCAGCTGGAACCTTTTTAGCTCTGGCTGTTGAGGAGCACTATGCCAGGGTACCCCCTCTTCTGGCCGGTAGACGGCAAGGGCTTCCAGCGGTCACAAACCGCACTTCTGGACCCTGGGTGACACCAATGGACTTGTTCGACTTGAGATGTCCGGACACTCCTCTGCACGACTCGCGAAGACGCCTTCGCTGGATGGTAGGAACACCGGACTGACTTCTAGGGTACTTCTGATGAAGAGTAGCAGGTTGCGCGATTGACTCTCATAGCTTGGGGAGAGGTCTCCGTCACAGGTCCTCTCTGGATCAGTCCTTTGAAGAACTCGGCAGCTTTTGGAATCACATGAAGAATTTGCAGCAGCAGACTTTTCTTGCTGGGCTTCAAGGAACAGCTTCTTCTTGCTTCACCTTTGACTTCAGCTTCTGAACAAATTGGTAAGTGAGAGGTCCTCAGATTTACACATCTGTTCCCCATTGACTTTGGCTGAGCCAGGCTCAGTCAGCCAATCACAGAGAAGGGCATTTGTTCAGGTAGGCAGCCAATCGGGCTCACAGGCATTCAAGCCATTCACCCCACCTAGACACTGATAACAAAGAATGTGATTGGGGTAAGTACCCAGCCTTTAAGCACACTTTGCTGCATTCATGTCAGTTTCAGTCAGGGCTGTCTTATTCATTGTTTCACATACCTACTTACTTGCCCAAATAAACCTAGATATGTCTGACTGCACTTCTCGAAAATTCGACTTCGGCACTGCTATAAGGAAATTCAAAAACACAGACGCAAGACCATCTTTACAATCATATTCTTCCAAAGAGACCAAGTGGGAGACTCATCCATCTACTATGCACCATGCGGGTGTGTTCCAATACCTTTTCATAATTCTTTATGAACAAAATCTAAGAGGAACGCGAAATATCTATCCCTAAATATATGGTGTAACTCATGCACCACTGAAATCCAAACTCGTCTGCAAATTTCCCTGAGCATTCTGTGAGCAGGTAAAACACTCATTTCGTTGCATTAATTTTTAAACCTGCGAGCCTCCCAAATTCCTCCTTCTGCCACATAACTGGTCATAGATTATCCTGTGGGCTATTGATATACCACACCATATCGTCTGCATATAGAGATAACACTGCTTGATGTCTAAATGACTGTATCCCTCTATGTGTATATATATATATATATATATATATATATCATAATCTCTCTGCTAGCAGCTGTATCACCAAAGCAAACAACAAAGGCGACCATGGACAGCCTTGCCTCGTGCCTCTCCCCAATGCAACAATCGGCATGCCCCAGTACCTCTAGAGCCAATACCACTGGTGCATGATCGACAGTGTATGTGCCAGAATAGTGATCTCGGTCAGCCACCCAGTCCGAGACCAGAAGTTATCCAGTCAAGAAGCTGATTGATGGACCATAGAAGCAAATGTGTAACCCCTACCCCAATGTCTGACCCTCCATATGTCAGTCAACCCCCATGACCAACTGATAGCCTGCAATGTGTGGGTTGACTTTGAATGCGATCTGGAACTCCCTCCCATTCTGTCCAGGTCAGAGTCTAACACTGTATTGAAGTCACCGGCCCATTTGTTCATCCAATTAGGACATTCATCAAGTTGCCGAGCTATCCACTCCAACGTTTCCACTGAGTCCTGATTAGGATTGTAATAATTAACCACAGTAGTTGGCTGAAACTACAGAATTCCCATCACCAGGAGCGCTCACCCCACTTGGTCCTGAACCACCTTCATTAATCGGAAACCGAAAGAGCTATGGATTAGTATACCAATCCCTCTGGAGTAGGTGGAATGGGGCAAGCAATAGCAATGACCTCCCCATCCCTGTCAACATCGTCCCTCACTCAATGCTGTTAAATGCATCTCCTGAATGAACGCTATATCAATCTGATGATGTTTCATATACAACAACACTTTACGGGACATGGAGGGGCAGTTCAGCCCCCTAATGTTCCATGTCATACTTTTTAATTTGCCCACTGTTAACCACACCACTCACTGCAGCCTTTGAATATACTTGCATGTGCCATTGACCCAGGCAACCCCAACATGCCAGTTAAACCTACCCTCCTGAACATCAACAATAGTCAAGTGCTGTCGCGCGAGGGTAACACTCGAACCCAACCACCCCCCTGACCCAACAACAATATACTTTCCATCTCCATGACCAACAACACAGCCATCCCAATATCATCAGTCTGTCTTGGCCCGCATGCTCATGTCATGGGGAAGTCCCCCCACGTTCATTATTACATCTGTGCCTCAGACCTTTTCGGGAGTGTCTCAAGGAAGACTTTGGCCTCTTCCGGAGTTTGAAAAAACAGTGCCGGCCCATCATGCTCCACTCAAAGTAAGTTAGGCTGGAAAAAGCATGGCACACTTCATGCCCCTCTCTCAGACGTTTCTTGACATCAAGGTATGTCTACCTGGATGCCTGCACCTTGTCAAAAAAGACGGATAAAGTCTCCTTTGTATGTCACTGTCCCTTTCTCCCTGGCTTTCCGCATTGCAAGGTCTCTGTCCCGAAACTTTAGCATCCTGCTAAGATTTGTCTCGCTGGTGCTCCAGGAATCTGGTTTCTCCCACTGGGGGTTTGGTGTGGGCTCTCTACAATGAAGATGGCCGAGAGGTCTTCTCCACCAATTGCTAATTTATCCATTGACCTCTGATTTACAGAGACTGGCAACCCCACTATCAGTGTGACTCCAAATCTTCTTGTTACATTTCAAATTCCTTAAGGGCCTTTTTGCTCTAAACTAGATCCCGGGATGAGGCTGAGATCTCACCCTACACAGTTGACACCCGACCTTCGACCTCATCTAGCCTATCTCCATGTTTATCAAGACGCCCCTGCATATAGTCCACTCTACAAGTTAAGGTGTCTAACGTCCCATCTAATGACTGTATGCCAGCTTGAAGTTGATGAAACATGGCTTTAATGTCATTGAGTGTGTCCCCAGTGTCCACACTAGGCTATTGACCTCCCACATTTTGAGATTAGTTAATCACTTTGTTATTCTTGACGTGGCTGGGTGTATCAAACTGTAGTTTGGACTGTTGCTTCCCTCTCTTGTGTGACTTGGACATGCTGTTATGGTATCAATCACATTGCTGAGTGACCCTCCTACCTCTCGGTAGCTCACGGCTACCCAGACACCAGGATATTCACACACCTGCCGCAGTCTATATATTCCCGTAGTTAATTAGGTTTATATAAACCTCTGTCTGCGCTTACCAGTGTCTCCACCACCAGTGAGCAGTTGACAACTCGTCAGGATACCACCTCCCCCCCGCCATGCCCCCAAAAAAAGGCACCAAGATTTATGAAAGAAAAAGAACATTTATTATTTTATCTTGTTAGTGTTAATTACTATATAAGAATAATATATATTACAAATCTGTGATATAAATCAAAGTATAAGGGCAAATGATTATTTGTCAGTATCATGACTACGGTGCACCTACCTTTTGTAAAGTCAATAAACAGTTCACCTATCAATGAAATCAAATCCAGTTTTTCATACAATGCATATGTTGAGCAAGTGCTACTGTACGCGTTATGTAATGACAAGTGCAAATTGCCAAATATTTTTTTTAAAAATTGTGTTTATTTAAATTGTCAATCTGTATTTCCCTCATAGTGCAAACTGAGTTTGACAATATGAATGCATCATGTAAATGCTGCTATTACATTGATTGCATTAGTCTGTGAAAAGTTGTTTTACTATCATTTAGCTGACGGAGAGAATTGCTGCTTGTCTAAGTTATGTCATTTGTTGGGTTCTTAGCGAAAGAATTACTGGGCTCATCTTAAATGAGTGAACTACCACACATTAAAACATCTTTTACAATCGCAATACCAACCCTAATATTAACATGTGTATATATTCTAAAGATATTTCACTACAAAGAGCAACTTCTATTTAGCCAAGAGGGCTACAGATAGATGCCAAATTTGCGACAAGTCAAACCGTTTGCTGTCACCTGCTATACACCGACTACTTACACAATCCCCACTGTAACAGTGCCTGCAATGGACACGTGCAGCGAAAAGGAAAGCAAGAATAAAGAAAGAGCCAAACGCAATAAAGCAGCCAAATGGGCACAGATAACGGTCAGCAAACTCCAACTGCAAAGCTCCTTTGCCACGAGAATTGTCCTGTGTCCTGGTTTTGAAATCAAATGGAAGGTAGGCAGTGACTCCATTCCCATTAATGACATGGAGTTCCACACAAATGTTGGTTCATTGGGATTTTGCAGTGATGGATTTCCACCGAATTGTCAAAAGTAAACAGACTTTGGCAAAGCCAACAGTTTTGCCTTTTGTGCATTTGCCAGGCACTACCATATTGGCATAACCTGACCATATGATGGCAACAACTGCCAAGAGATTGAATTAGCATATTGTTAATGATAAACCCTGCCCAACCTGTGTCATGTTCTAGCTTTATTAGGGAATATATCATTCAGAAAAGCAACATCATAAAAAGCGGTGTGAGTAGGAATCTTAACAGGTTGAATAGTGCTGACCTGGACCAATGTCTTGCAGAGCTAATGAATTCCACTACGGATGATTATTCCCTGCTTTCTTTGGTGGTGGAATATGAAGGATCCTTGCTAAGATGTATAGATAAGGTAGAGCCCCTCAAATGTAAGCTCATCCGAGAAAGGCCAATAATCAGAATTGGTACTCTCAAGCCCGGTCTGCTAGGAAAAGCGAAAAGCAGAAAGAATCTGGCAAAAAGATGAGTGGCAGGAACATAAAGAAGTATGGGCAAAATGCTATCAGCAAAAAAATGCTTCTTTGATTCAGATAATAGCCTCTACAACTGATTCCAGGAAGCTATTTGAAATCCCCTGAGATTTAGAAAAAACAAAAGCTACGCTTCACCAGTACACTCCTACCACTGAGGAGTGTGAAGCAGTGCAAAAGACATTTGCAGACAAGATTACCGCTTCACATGTTCAAATTACGGAAAGTCTTGTGAACTCAGAGTTTGAGCTTCCCCCTGGAGAGTAGGAAGGAGGTCAAGTAGGAATGTAATCACACCTTCACATTCCAGTGACTTCTAAAGACTTCTTGGCTAAGGATTTAAGCAAAATGAATCCCACGACTTGTGAAGGTGAGATTCTCCCCTCTAAAGTGATCCTGGAAAACCTTAGAGTTTTTCTCCCGTTTTTAGTTTGTTTTTAATAATGCGACCTTCAGGGAAAGTTGTATTCCCGATTCTCTCAGAAACGTGGCAGTGGCTCCTTTATTAAAGTCAGGCCTGGATCATAAGGTCTATACTAATTATAGACCCATTACCAATGTGCTGTTTTTTATGAAAGTGGTCGATAAGTCACCACTCTTCACTTACAAGAGCACCTGGATAAATCACAAGTATTTCACCCTAGACAGTCTTGGTTTAGGTCCCATCATGGCACAGAAAGTGCCTTGCTGGACCCACAGAATGAGATGCTTAAAATCGTGGCTAACAGCAAGGTCGGGCAGCTGATGCTATTATATTTCTCGGCAGCCTTTGACCTTGTTCACCATGGAAGGCTAATTGATCGCCTGAAGAATATTGCTGGCTGCTCTGATGCGGTAAGCACTAAACTGGGTTAGCTGCCCCGTGTTTTCATGGGACATTTGATTCACATTACGCCACGGGTCTCTTTCTGATTCTGTGCGTCCCTCACGAGTTTCTCACTGCAGGAAATTCCTGCAAGCCTCTGCCTCCTTTTAACCCTCTGGGCCTTTTCCACTCTGTCTGCTCCCTTAACTCGCCTCTAAGCTGGTGATGTATAGAGGATACTCTCAAGCACCCTTTGCCTCCATGTGAGCAATCCCTCCACTATGCCTGCCTCTGGGCATTTTTTAACCTCACTAGGAGAAAAAGGGTTTTCACTAGTCAGGTTTATTCACAACCTGATACTACCTCTTCTTCCAATCTGTTTTTCCTGAGGGGTCACCATACAAGTTCAGCCCTTTTGTTCCTGTGGAAGGCAGACACATCAAAGCTAACCGCCAAATCGTAAAGCCCCTGCACCCCGATTGATTCACGCACTTTGGCTGCTCCACATTCAGACCCACGTCAGCACATTACGTAGACCACTGAGCTATTACATTGTAAATATCTAATCCATGCATAACAAGAAGCTGATTAATTTTCAGTTGTGCACAAGCTAAACAAGTCAACTGTTCTGCTCTGTTTACACTATTTATATGACTAACAGTTTGTATTAAGGAATCTTTAGTTTATATGAAAAGTGCATCGTCCACACCGGTACCCACCGAATGAGTTGTTATTTTGCCTATATGTTTTGGCTTAGTTTTTCAGCCCTGTATTATTTCTAATGCTTTATCTGCCACATGTATTTAGTACAATTTCATGTGTATTTTTAATTATGAATGTTTTCCTTGCCAGGTCAATTGAATTATACCAAAGAAATGTAAACTTGACAAACTATGGAGATACAGCACAGTTCTAATTAATACCGAACAATTATAAGGACCCTTAGCATTATTAAGGTTCTAGACGTGTAAAATATTATGAATAAGTATTTACACTCATTTGCCACACTGTGATTAAGTTTGTTGGAACGTATCTCTTATTTTTCCTGTTGGTACAACCTTGTTGTATTTAGCTGCTCTGATGAGACAGCCCTTTGGATTAAATCCTTTCTGCAAAACAGAATGTCAAAAAGTGTCTAGTGGTGAAGCCCACTCAAACCAGAGATGCTAGGTTATGGGGTTCCACAGGGCGCATGTCTCTTGCCAGCCCTTTTTAACATCTGTCTTCCACTATGTAACAGCCTAGTTAAGTCAGGAGTAAGCTTCTCTAGCTATGCTGATGATACTCAGCTGATTATAAATATTAGTGGAGACTATGAAAAAAAACTCTAACAAAATGTCTCTGATCTATGGCATCATTTAAAGCTGGATGACCAATAATGTCATGTGCCTTAATGCTGCCAAAACGGAACGATTACTTTTTGTCTCTTCACAAGCTCGCTCGAAACTTGATGTTAAATATCTGGGCTTCACAATTCAAAATCATCAGGTCGGCACTGTTATCTAAGGTCAGGACCTTAGGAGTTGTGCTTGATGCTTCTCTTAACCCAGATGTGCAAGTGCATAATATCACAAGCAAAGCACAATATCATCTAAGCTACTTAGATTAGTGAAGCCTTTTGTCTCAGAGGAAAATTGCACAACCATAGTCCATGCATTGATCATGCCACAAATAGACTACTGCAGCACCCTATTGGCTGTTGCAGGCAAAGGTTGTCTACAAAAACCTCAAATTTAGCAAAACGATGCAGTGCGTATCATAAAAAATATCTCAAGGAGGGAACACATTTCAAAGAACTATAAAAATCTACACTGGCTTTCGGCAGAGGCTAGGATTAAAGTTTGCACTGTGGTGTATAAATGCCTTTATGGCAATGCACCAAAATATTTGAAGGATTCCAGCAGTGCTTGACACTCTAGGAGAATTACCAGATCTAGTGACTCTGGTAACCGCGGCGGTAAAACCGCCTGGTTACCGCCAGACTCGTATTACCATTCTGCCTCTGTGACTCCCGGAATTACCAGGGCGTTACAGCCACAGTGTCCCAGGAGTCACGGAAGCGGAATGGTGTTAATCCCCATTCCCATAGGACTCAATGGGGAAGTGGAAACACCGGCACCATCTTGTGATGGTGCTGGTGTTTCCACATCCTCCTGCAGGCTGGAGGTGTTCAACCCGTCAGGTCAGACCTGGCGGGAAGATCACCTCCCGCCTGCAGGACTCGGGATTGGGAGGTCCGGAATTAACAGTGGCGCAGGTTTACCACCACTGTTAATTCCGGACCACCCGACCCGTAATGAGGCCCTATATGTCTGATTAGCCCAAAGAGCAAATGGGTAATGGGCCTTGGTAGGTCTTTCCAAGCACAAGTAGCACGACTAGTTAATAGTGTTACCAAAGATCTGTGTATAGACAGACACTCCACAACGTTTAAGAAACGGTTGAAAACCGTGCTCTTTGAATGACTCCTTGTCCTGGCCTTTCTTTATATGAACTGACCCTTCTCTTTCTGTTCCCTGATGCCTGCAGGGCTCTGAAGCATTACAAGTAAGTAAAATAAATAAAATATAATATTTCTCAACTCTAGATATGACCAGTGTCTACCTGCTCCAGCTTGTGTATATGATGCGAATTCCTAGCTAATGCCTTTACAAGAACCCAAACTGTTGCCTTTGCCAATGCTTATTTTTAATGGGACTTCAGTACAAGGAAGTTTTGTAAAGATGTCTATTTTAGTAACCAAAACGTGGCCCAATACAGGCCAGGAATCGCGCTACTGGTGCACATTATTTTTCCCTACAGATGTCACTATTATTCGAGCCTGCACAAGACAAAATGAAAGGTATGAACTTGGGGTGCACACAGCTCTCTTCAGGAGATGCATTACCCATTGTAGGCACATAATACAACCAAATAGCTGTTGACTTAAAGAACAGAACGGTTTATAACTTTGATGGTTACTTTCCAGGTATTACCGATACAAAATGTGGTTGTATGGCGTTGTGGCAAAAGTTGCTGCTTTGGTCCTGAACAGAAATGTGGATTCATTTTTCTAATGCCTTGACCATGGAACCCTCACTGAAAGATTCAGGGACACATTCTACAGGCTCACGAGAGTCCAGCTTTACATCTAAAATGTAGCCTTATTTGAGGATGTTGACGACAAGAAAATCTATTTAAAGAAGTAACATATTTTAGTTTTTACACATATATATATAATAGTTGAGCTCCAAGGTTGAAAGATATTTGAAACGTCGATGGTTTTAAGTCTGAATGTTTAATATTTGTGTGATATGAATATGAACTTAATCTTACAACATCTAGTAATGGCACCTCACCATGCCACTTCGAGTAACCCATGCATAGGTTAAGATTGTCAAACACCTTCACCCAAAGACAGTGTTTTGGCAGACGATATACACATTTTGTTTTCACCCACAAGCAGGCAACATGCTTTGGCTTACTAAACTACAACACACAGCATGAAGTCAAACACACAGAACATACCAAGATGGCACGCGTCCACACTCAGGCAATGGTATATTTTGGCATGCGATGTATATCGAGTATAATGGCAACCGCTGCTTTGTTCCCTATGCTTCCAATTACCCATTCATAACTCCACCCTTCTTCTTGCATGACTGAAACCACCAAGAGATAATGCAACTGGAACACCTAGAGACAGTAATATAACAGTGTATACATAACATAAAACAGTGTTTCATGTATCATCTGTAACATTTTAATCCAGTTTATTATATAAAGTAGGTTGTGGGTGAAATTTACTGCAACATATGTACTAAAGTGTCCTTATACTTTTGCATGTTATAAAATATTACTGGACAGGAGGGTGTCCTTTCTGGAGCGTTCACCCTGTCTCCTCTGGAGCGTACCAGCCTGTTCTTGCAGAAGGACGTTCTGGCCGAGGTCCGCAGGGTCTGGAAAAGCCACACTCTGGACTTTTCGTCAATAAGAAAATTGACGCGCGATACAGGCTGCATTCTTCGGAAGAGGTGGCCCTGTTGTCTTGTCCACCCCCCCTCCTCCCCAGTGGTGGCTGCGGCCACGTCACAGTCCAGGCCTGCTGCATCCTCTTCTACGACGGTTACTCTGGTTCTGGGGAAGGAGGACAAGCTCCTTGACTTCTTGGGAGGAAGATTTTTGCCAACTCGGCCTTGCAGCTCCGGCAGGCCAATGCCGAACTGGTGTTAATATGCAGATGTGGAAAGGTCTGTCGGAGGTTGAAGAGTTCATCCCGGTCGAGAAGCTGGAAGACTTTAAAGTGGGGTTATCCGATGCCAGGGTCTTGGCCCAGGATCTCCTGGAGGCTGTCACATAGACATCTCGGCTCTGGGCCTTATGCTGGGGGTTGATATCTCATGACAGGCGTGGCTGCATGCCACCAAATTCTAAAAGGAAGTCCATGACAAGGTGTTGGACCTTCCGTTTGATGGTAAGGAGCTCTGTCATTCTACAACAGATGAAGAGCTGACCAAGATGAAGGATAGCACTCAGACAGCTAAGTCCTTGTCAGTCCTTGTTAAAACTTCTTTTAAAACCCAGCGGCCGTTGTCGCAAAGTCGACCCTCCTCTGGCTTTAGGGGCTTCCTAGACTGGAAATCTCGCAGAGTGGATATCCCTTTGGGGAATAACTGCCGGAGGCAACAACAGACTTGGTTTTTCTCCCGCTCCTCAGCCTCCTCCTCAGGTTCAGGTGGCAACACCACTGAAAAACTTACAAAATGAGGGTTCTCCGCGCTCGCACGAGACCCCAGGGGGAGGATGCATTGCGTCTCATTGGGAGGCGTGGCAGACCATCACCGAAGACAGATGGGTCTTGTCAGTCGCTCGGGCGGGCTTCAACTTACCCCTACCCCCTAACCCACCCTTCAACCCTCCTTTTCAACTGTCGGGTTTGCCCTCCCTCAAAGCCGAGGTTCAGAAGCTTCTGGACCTCAGAGTTGTAGGACCCATTCCCCTTGGGGAGCGAGGGGAGGGCTTCTACTCCTGGCTGTTTACAGTGGCCAAACCCAACCAGGCTGGCCTGCGCACAATCCTAGACCTTTCCCAGTTCAATCTTTTCCTACCCCAAGAGAAATTCAAGATGATCACGCCCTGCCAGATACGGTCCTCCTTGCAGATGGGCGAGTGGCTCAGCGTGGTGGATCTTCAGGATGCGTACATGCATATTCTGATTTGGAATCCACACAGGAGATATCTCGGTTTCTCTTTGGGAGAGGAGCACTTCCAGTTTCAAGTGCTTCCTTTTGGCCTCAGCTCTGCGCCGCGTGTCTTCACGAAGATTATGTCAGTGATTGCGGCCTATCTTCGTCTGCAGGGTATCCATGTGTATCCGTATTTGGACGACTGGCTCTTACGCAGTCCTTGCCCGTTGAAAGCAGCGTGCAATCTGCAGTCTCTCCTTCAGCTCCTGTTTCATCTTGGGCTGTCGGTGAATTGGCAGAAATCTTCCATGACGGTCTTGCAGGACTTGATTTTCCTGGGTTTTCGCTGGAACACGATCGACTGCAGAGTGTACCTGACCGGGGACAGAATGGCGGATCTGTTAGCCACGTGTCGGATGTTTGCGCAGTCAGAGAGCATGTCGGCCTGGTGGTTCCAGAGGCTTCTGGGCCTCATGGCCTTGTGTGTGTTGGCTCTTCCTCTTGCTCGTCTCAAGATGAGGCATACTCAGATGGCTCTTTGGAGTTCTTGGCGTCAGGCTGTGGACCTGGATTCCAAGTTGATAATGATTCCGGCTTCCATGAGAGTGGACCTGGAGTGGTGGTCATCTATCAGCAACCTGTCGGTGGGCGCAGGGTTCCAGGACACAGCCCCTACGGTGACGATCACAACGGACTCCTCCCTTCTGGGGTGGGGTGCGACGTTGGATCTTCTTCAGGTCTCGGATCTCTGGTCGTCTCAGGACAAGCTCCTCCACATAAATCATTTAGAGCTTCTGGCGATCTTCCTAGCGCTCAGACTGATCATAGCCAACAAGGTGGTCCGCATATGCATGGACAATGTGGTGTCGATGTATTACATCAACAAGCAAGGGGGAACCAAGTCTCCCCCTCTCGTGGACCTGTCCATCCAGATTTGGGAGTGGGCTGTACTTCATGGTGTTTGGCTGCTGGCAGTACACATCCCGGGCCAGCTGAATGTCACAGCGGATGCCCTCAGCCTGCGGACAGTGGTCATCTACGAGTGGGAGTTGAAGACGGAGGTCCTCTCATGGATTTTCTTGCGTTGGGGCATTTTGCAGGCTTGACACACCTCTATCCTCCAATTCGTAGTCCGCACCCGTCATGGGATCTAAATGTAGTCCTGACGGCGCTGTGTGATAAGCCTTTCGAGCCAATGGCCATGGTGGACCTCAAGTAACTGTCCTGGAAAGTGTCCTTTTTGGTCACCGTTACGTCCGCAAGTGAGCTCCAGGATTTGTTTGTGGAGCATCCCTTTTTGGCCTTTCACAAGGATAAGGTAGTCCTACGGACGAATCCTGCTTTCCTGCCGAAGGTGGTATCTGAATTCCATCTGAATCAGTCGATCTCCCTGCCGGTCTTTTTTCCGAACCCTACCTCAGAGGCAGAAAGGGGTCTGCATTGTCTCAATGTCAGAAGGGCTCTTAAATTCTATCTGGACAGAACATCCCAGCTTAGGAGTTCTTCTCAACTGCTTGTGACTTTTGGTAACCCTCAGGGTAAGCAGGCATCTAAGGCAACTATTTCTCGGTGGATCGCCGCCTGCATTACGGAGTCCTTCACCGTCCAAGGGCTGAAGCCTCCTGAGGGTATTCATGCGCACCTGGTGCGGGGCAAGACAGCCGCGGTTGCTTTTCAGAAATACGTCCCCTGGGAGTCCATCGCTAGGGCAGCTACTTGGGTCTCCCCATATGCTTTTTGCAAGCATTATTGTCTTGACATGAGCTCAAGAGCTGATGCTCAGTTTGGTCAGGCTGTGCTAAAGAACCTGTTTCAATAAGGGGTATTTCCATCCACCCGTAGTTCCTGTAAGGAGTGCTTGGGAATCTCCCATAAGTATGGAGAAAAGGGGACGGGACGTAGGAGTATAACCAGGTTACTCACCGTAGTGACCACCTTACTCCTAGTCCATAGTCCCTTTTCTTCCATACGCCCGCCCGCCGTCCCCTCTGTTATTGCAAATAGGTCTTAGACCTGGTGATAGAAAAGAACTGATGGACGATGCGTGGGGCTGAGCCAAGGTGGGCGGGGCTACGGCCGCGTGCCGGGCCCCACGCAAGAAAGAGAGGAAGGACACATTTTTGCAAAATTTTTGGATGCTTTTTACAAAGTCCTCCGGTCCCGTCCCACAGGACAGAGAGATGTCCCATAAGTATGGAGGAAAGGGGACTATGGACTAAGAGTAAGGTGGTCACTATGGTGAGTAACCTGGTTATTCTCGTTGACCTGAATCTCAGGAGCTTTTGGGAAGCCCCATAATGGTGATCCATATAAAGTCACGGCCCTAGTCTGTGCTTTGTAGACTTTTAATACTTCATCCAGTGGTTGACCCTGACACTGGGACAGAAAGCGCGAGATCCCTCATACTTGTTGGCTTAACTTCATGGATTGTTTTTTCATGTGGGCATTGCCTGTGACTGACTCCGAGAATCTTGCCCCCAGATAATCAAATTCCTTAACTATCGGGATTATCTCCCCATTACAGATCATAGGGCGCATCGTCGCCGACCTCTTTCTTCCCACACATCCCCTTACTGATGATTTCATGCTATTTATTTTAAGCCCCAAAATTTGTATAAAGACAGCATAGGCAGAAATCAGGATCGGGAGTGCCCTGGGAGTCCTGGCTATTTACAGTGTCATCTGCATAGGCCAGGACTTGAAAAGGCCTGCTCCCCAGACATGGATAATATGCCCTCTTCTCCACCAGTGCCTTTAATAGTCCATTGATGTACAGGGTGACAAGAATTGGGGCCAAACCCAGACTTGATGGACCCCACATCCCATCTTGAAGCACATGGTGCATTGTCCCCCAGTGCCACTGCACAAAAAGGCCTGGTTCTCAGTGTGAAGTTCTTGTAACCCAGCAAAAAATTGCATCCACGCATCCCATAGAGCCGAGCAATCTGTCTACTTTGTCGAAGGCCGTGATAAGGTCCATTAAAACAAGGTACACCCCCTGCTCCCTACAAAAGACAGAGTTGGAGACAAGTAGATACAGATTTACACTCTGCACCATAGTTCCCACATCAGGACGAAAGCCAAACTGTATATCAGAGAGAACGACCTTCTCCGGTAGCCAGGACTCAATGTGCCCCAGCAAGTACCCTCCCAAAGATTTTAAATGAGATATCGAGCAGGGAAATAGGTCTGTGAAATGTGGGACTAGAAGGTTCTCCTTTCCTAAAGATAGGAAAGATAACGTCCGATTTCCACAAAGACAGGAAGGAATCTGTATCCATACAGGCATTAAACGCTATGGTCAGCATATGGGCCCAAAGGTCTGAGTGATCCTGAAATAAATATGATGGGATTGCATCAGGACCCGGGCTTGTTGAGAGATGGCCCAAGAAACATCCTCCAGCCTGAAATGCAATGGAGTACCACATCTGCCATGCCTTTCCACTGGTGCCCTTCCTCCAAACAGATTTCCAAAATACCCCACCCACAATGCTTCTTCCACATGCGTACCTCTAGGCTACTCGAATGCTTTATGGGTTGGGTCCCCTTTCACAAATTCCCAGAAAGCTTTCTGATCGTTTCACCTTGATGCTTCTAAGAAACCTTCCCAAGCTTCCTCTTCAAGTTAACCTTTCCTTCTCTTCTACACCAAGCAATACTTCGCTCTAGCAAGGGCAATCGCCCCCCTCATACTGGTTGGTGATTTTAAAACCCTCGAGCGATCTTTGCCAAGGTACAGGACTCATTAAACAACTCTATTTTACTGGAGTGTGAATTCCCGCTGTGCTGTGTCATAAAGCCCTTAGTCAATGACCCCAGTGACTTTGAACTGTTCTTCTATCAGCCCTGAGTTCGCATTATTATCTTGGATACCATGGATGAGGGGTATTTTCTCTGCCAAAGTGACTGGTTGGAGTCCCGGATTCTTGCCCACTTGATTCTCCTGCTGGAGACATTATTCATTTTTACTAGGCACACAAAGCTGTCTCAGTAGACAATTCCCCACAGAACACTTCTCAGTTTCAGACTAATCGGGTAGCTGTCACTGCTAGGATCCAATAGCACTTGAAAGCCCTCTCTCCTGTCCCAAAAACGAGAGACAGAAATAATCTATAGTAGAGGAGCCCTGATGATTAGTGAAAGTATTATTCCGGGTATGTCAGGAAGTATGCGTCCGTTGACTGAGCGCATCCCCCATTCCATGAGACAGACATCTACAGGCCCTTTGCACATATCCGTCCATCTTCATGGTTGGGATGGGGATATCCTGAGCTAAGTCCTCCAGCGGGTTGGGCAAATCGTCAGGAGGTCCGACACTCGTTTTAAGGTTGAAATCTCCTCCCCAAATGCAATTTGCTCTTCCATTCCTCCTGTTCATTATAAGTTCATTGATTCAAACGTTGAGCTTTTCCAGCCTGTCCACCTGTGCCTTATGCGGACTGTTGCAGAAGTTCAAAATAAATCACTACCAGGACCCCCACGATGGGGAGATGCACAACACCTGTGAGTAGTCCATATTCATCTCAACTTCCCTTACCCTAAGTTTAGAGAAGCCTTAATAAAAATAGCCCCGCCAAACATCTGCCTCTCTCATTTTTCTTGGCCAGAATCCCATAGGATACATACCTATCTAGGAGGGGGGGGGTATCCAATGCCAAGGTCTCTTGCAATAAGATGACATTGTAGGTCTGTAAGAACTCCACGATATCCGCCTTTGCAAATGTTTGCCTAGCCCCATCTATGTTCCATGACAGCAGGCCTGCCACCCAAGGGGCAGCCTCTGCTGCCACAGGAGCCATCCCGTTCTGACAGAAAACGTAATTGGCATGTAAACTAACTGTTCTTGGTGGCATTTATTTTGAGTAATGATTATAGCTGCTTGCCAGGAATTGTTAAATTCATTTATATAATTTCAAATTAGGGCATCCCTCTATAAATAACTTGCATTAATGTATTTGTTTTTATGTTCCATTGTTTACAGTTGTGAGATCTGATTTAGAAGATAATGTGAACTATCACGCACCACTACAAATTATGTCTACATTGCATACACTGCATAGGATTTGATCTTGTTCTTATTAACTAGAGTATTTGCCCACCAATATCTCTGCTATTAATGCATGGTTTTGACATTTCATCTTTTTCAAATTCATGTTCCTGAAAAAATCGGAGCTAACGTTGGTCTAAATCTTCTATAGTTTCAGTGCATATGCTTTTATTGAAATTGCTAAAATCAACTGAAATGCCTGTAGTTGCTGCTAAACGTGTTTCTATGCTTCTAATAAATGTTTTGTCGATTTACCATCAGTTTGTTATCCTAGCTTAAGGCTAATTGTTATGGACTGCAAACTAATTGTCTAACATGAGACTGTAGGTCCCAGTCTAAGAAGGGCAGAGACAGAAAAGTAGCAGCATAGTCAAGGAATCAGAGCAGACATACAGCAAAGTGACAGGAAACCTAAAGGGGTAGAAATAATGGGCCTGATTCATGGAATTTTTAGGATGGTGCAAAGTGACTTTGCACTGCCAACAAACACTCTGACCGAGCTGCAACGGTACTGCTTAGTAAGTTGATGGGCCCTGTTTTTTTGGCCACTATAGAACTATGGCTAGTGTTCAACACTGTCAATATGAATACTCTTAGGACAAATTTTTAAAACTGGGGACTTCCGGTTCATTTGTTAAACATTCTAATTCACCTGCATGCAGACACCAATCTGCAGGTAAGGCTCCATTAGCATGGTAAAATCTCAGAACCCATTACCACAAGTAGGGGTTTGTGTTAGGGATGCGTACTTGCGTCCTCCCTCTATATCCTCGACGCGGCAGACAAGGGCAGAGAGCTTGCAAATTCAGGTTTCATTTAGCTTTTATTTCCCCTAAAATTAATGGTGTTGTACCGTATTAGATATGCAGATGAGGTTATTCTTTTAGACACCACACTCATTGGACTGCAACTACGTTTGACCACATTACAGAATTACACATTGAAGAACGATTTTGTATTAGTACCCAGCGAGGGCGCAATCAGAATGCAAGAGCCATTCTGATTGGCCCTCGCCGAGTCATTACAAGGCCGGGAATCCCTCCGTCGGCCTTGTCAGCCTTTGTCCCCAGCGGTGACCGTGGCAACCCCTCAGCCAATGAGGAGGCTTGAAGCGGGGCCATCCCCGCTCCGAGCCTCCCCGCGGCTGAGAGGCTGTCTTGCCCCCCGCTGGGGACTCGGGTAAGTCTTTTTTTTAATTTATTTTTTTATTCCCTTCCCTCCCTCCCACCGCCCCCCACTCCACTTACCTTCTTGTTCCTGCGTCCCCGGCGGGGGACGAGGGAAGCCTCCAGCCGTGTGTGGACTCGGAGCAGGGCCACCCCCGCTCCACGCCTCCACATGGCTGGAGGCTTCCCTCGTCCCTTGCCGGGGACGCAGGTACTTTTTTTTTTTTCTCCCCATCCCACTCACACCCTCCTAACCCCACTTACCTTCTTTTTGAGCCTTTCTTTTTGAGCCTTTTTTCGGGTGCGGACGCGTTGACAACACTTCTGATCCCAGCGCGTCTGCTCCCGATTGCTGCCATGGAAAGGGAAAACGGACTCCGTTTTCCCTTTCCATGGCGGCGGCCATTTTCTTCCTTTCTTTTTTTTTCTTTCTCCCGAAACACTGCAGCATTTCGGGACAAAAAAAAGCTTTTAGTGCCCCGGTCACGCAGTTTCTGCGGGCCGGGGTACTGATAGCTATATGACCCTTGCGGTGGGGGCAATACCGACTCAGGTAATGCCCCGGGGCCTATACCTATGGGCCCCGGGGCATTACCTGAGTCAGTATTGCCCCCGCCGCTCAGGTCATATTGCTTAAATAATTATTAGCAAGTAAAAAAATGATTCAGTTCCAAAATCGCAGAATCAACAAAAGAGAGCCGTTTGACTGGTGGTTGAAC
Organism: Ambystoma mexicanum; assembly: GCF_040938575.1. NCBI lineage: Eukaryota > Metazoa > Chordata > Amphibia > Caudata > Ambystomatidae > Ambystoma > Ambystoma mexicanum. Next base: position 338,577,815 of record NC_090922.1, read on the forward strand.
AATATAAAACTTGATCATGTATTTGTCTTTATTTTATTTGTATTGCGCGCCTGGCCCAAGGGCATCTGGGCGCATTTCTTAGGGAGGGGGAACATGGGAGGTACATAGTAAGACAGTGAATTTACAATAATGTCAATATGCAACAATATACAACAAAGAACAGCAAATTTGCACTTATATACAGAGAGGCAGTATGTCATGGCTTGGGAGATAGACATATTAGCGAAGGCACAGTTAATTACATAAGGTGGTGTATTCACACGCGGTGGACAAGAGAAGATAGTGGAGGTGAACGGTTTTGTGAGGGATGTAGTGTGGTCCTGCACGATGAGCCAGGATTTCGCTTTATTCTTAAATGCCAGATATGATGGTTTAGCTCTCAAAGTGGAGGATAATGTGTTCCAGAGCTTAGCGGCAAGGACTGGGAAGCTTGATCCCCCAGCTTTCTGTAGCTTGAATCTAGGTATTACCAATGAGTGGTTTTGAGTGGATCTTAATGGTCTGTTAGTAATGTGTGTGGTGAAGCGGTTAGCAAGATAGATAGGCGCCTGGTTGGTTGTGGATTTGCGAGTGAGTGCAAGAGTTATGAGTGATATTCTAGAGGCGATAGGGAGCCAGTGTAGGCTGCATCGTGTGTCAGAGATGTGTGATTTCCTGGGGATGTTAAGGGCTGCCCTTATTGCATTATTTTGAGTGACTTGGAGCTTGTGGCTGGTACATAGATATAAGGCATTGCAGTAATCAATTTTTGCCACAACAAGGGTTCTGGCGAGGGTGATGCAGTTAGGAGTAGTTTGAAACGGTCTGCATGCTGTTATAAGCTTGCAAGTGTAAGCTGATGCAGATGCTACAGCATTTGATCATCTTGTGAGTGATAAAGTCTAGTCAAGATAAATACCTAGTGTTTTTGTATCCTTGGAGACGTTAATAATATTGCCGTCAATGATCAAGGATTTGAAGGTGGAGTCCAATTTACTGAGTCTGGTATGTGAACCAAGGATAACTCAGTTTTCTCGTCATTTAAGCACAATCCATGATGTGCCATCCAGGCCTGGATGACAGAATAAACATCATTAAGTGCTTTGGAGTCAGTAGCATGGTTGCTAGTGATGGGGATGAGTATCTGGGTGTCATCCGCTTAGCTGGTATATGTAACACCCAGATAGTCGAGAATATCAAAAAGGGGATTTGTAAATATATTGTAAAGTGGTGGAGAGACACAAGAGCCTTTTGGGGCTCCACATGGGGCTGGAGATTGTTCGGCAGACGCTGTCGGTGAGAAGACACGCATGGTTCTGTTAGATAAAAATGATCTAATCCAAGAGAAGTGGCTTCATCTGAGAAGTGGGCAGCAGTTTTAAGATGATGGCACAGAATTTTGTGGTTGACCAAGTCGAAAGCTGCTGACAGGTCGAGCAATAGAAGTAGGGCCAGTTTGCCTTTGTCTTTTAGGTCCTCCATTTGTGTTTTTAAGTCAATAAGAGCAGTTTCTGTTCCGTGTCTGGGACGGAAGCCCGATTGCCAGAGGCCAAGAAGTTTGTTGGATTAAAGGTAAGCCTGGATTTGTAGGTAGGCTGCCCTGTCCAATATTTTTAGGTTGAAGGGTACCACAGAAATAGGTCTGTAATTGGCTGGGTCACTAGGATCGAGGGTAGGTTTTTTAATTAAGGGGATGACCCAGGTATCCTTGAGGTTGTCTGGTACAATCCCAGAAATAAAGGAAGCGTTTATGAAAGTAGCAATAAAGGGGGCAAGTGCGTGTGCCGCGTCTTTAATAATAGGTGCTTGGCAAGAGTCACCTTGACAGTTGGAAGGTTTGAGCTTTTTAATGCTCTGCTCACTTTCCCCTATGGAAAGTGGTGCGAAAGTGAATAGATTTGCAGGATGTGTTGCAGTTGTGGTGTTAAATGCTAAGCTGAGTCCAGGTTCTAGGGTAATACTACCTTTTTTTAAAATTGATTTTTGTTTGTAGAGATGCAATTTTTATACAGGAGAGCTTTCTGGATGTTAGTGTACCAGGAGGAATCTGTATTACACTGGTCTAGTGGAGCAATAGGTGACTCAAGTTCTCTAAGGATCACAAAGAGCTTTAAAGTATTAGATTTTGCCATCAGAATACAATTATTGTAAGCATCTTTTTAGCGAGAAATATAGCTTCTTTGTAGCTTGATGAGGCATTGATCAGGGAGCTTTTCCAGTGCGCCTTTGCGTGCATTTCTTTTTGCTTTGCGGACAACTCTAAGCTGAGGAGTAAACCGCAGAGTTCAGGTGAGGACGTGGTTTTGGCTTGCACAGTTTTAAGGGTGCAATAGTGTTTATGGCCTTTAGAATAGTAAGGTTATAAGTGTCAACAAGGACTGTAGGATCGGAGTTGGATAATGGCATCTTGTTAAGAAGGGGGGTGATTAAAGTGAGCAGTTTCTCCTTAGTACTGTCCTTCTTGTTACGGGATGGCAGGTCCTATGTTAGTTTTGGTACTTCGTGGTGAAACTGTGATGGTAAAGATTATTTTGTGGTGATACGACCATACGCAAGGAGTTACAGACGATAAGTTGATTATACAGTTCAAGTCTGTTAACCAATCGAGGGTTCTACCCTTGATATGAGTAGGTTCCTGGATGTGGTGGGAGAAGCCAAGATCCGTTAGGGAGTTAGGTCAAGGGCGGAGGTGTCATTAGGGTCGTGGAGACTGAGGTTGAAGTCACCAAGTAAGATGATTTGAGAGTTGGGCTTTGTGTTGGTAGCAAGGATTGTGGATATATTCTCTGTAAATGAGGAAATGGGTCCTGGAGGCCTGTTGATAAGGTGCATAGTGACCGTGTGGTTAGGCGAGGTAGCTAGTTTGACTGATAGCAGTTCTGCAGAGGGGATATGCGTATGTGAAATAGGTCTAAGTCCAAGGGTACTTTTGAAGATCATGGCAATGCCGCCGCCCTTAGATTGATTGGTATTCCTATCACATCTGATGATGGTGTAGTTGTCGGGTATAGCCAATGATAGTGCTGGACGAGAAGCGACATGAAGCCAGGTTTCCGTGATGGCAAGGAAGTCCAGGTCTTCCGTTGTGATTAAGTCAGCAATGTCAAGGGCGTGGCCTGGAAGAGACTAGCATTGATTAGAGCACCTTTGGTAGGTGTGATTGTGGAGCTAGTTTTACAAAGGTAGCGGGCGCCCCTCTCTCGCAAGAACAGACATGATAACCTGTTCAGTGGTTATTAACCACTTGAGAGTTCGCAGCCACTGCTTTTACTCACTGTGTCTTTCACAGATGGGAAATATCCATTTGCATATCAGTCTTTGTCCTGCCCAGGGGCAGTCCATCACCGAAATACAATGGCAATTCCAATCTGAACGAGAGTACCACCAGCAACCCCAAACACGTGTTTCACCCTTGTTGGGGATCATCAGTGAGGTGAAGCTGATGCCTCTCTAAGCACAGTGAGAGGGAGACCACGTCTGGTTGCCCCCAGGAGACCTAGGGTTACCAATCCCAGGTTCCTTAAAAAATAGTTTTACAAAGGTAGCGGGCGCCCCTCTCTCGCAAGAACAGACATGATAACCTGTTCAGTGGTTATTAACCACTTGAGAGTTCGCAGCCACTGCTTTTACTCACTGTGCCTTTCACAGATGGGAAATATCCATTTACATATCAGTCTTTGTCCTGCCCAGGGGCAGTCCAGCACCGAAATACAATGGCAATTCCAATCTGAACGAGAGTACCACCAGCAACCCCATACACGTGTTTCACCCTTGTTGGGGATCATCAGTGAGGTGAAGCTGATCCCTCTCTAAGCACAGTGAGAGGGAGACCACGTCTGGTTGCCCCCAGGAGACCTAGGGTTACCAATCCCAGGTTCCTTAAAAAAGGAGCTAGTGGAGCTAGTGTGGCTGCTGTCAAGGCTGAGAGGGAGGGTGTTTAGAGCGGGGTTATGGTGTTGGCTGCGAAGGTCATATTAGTAGTAGGATTCTGGTTAGGTATTTGCTATTGATACCTTGTGGGAGTGGTGAACTTTATGGCAGAATCTAGAGCCTAGTCTCTGATTTGTGAAGGGCATGACACATGGTTGGTTAGGTGTTGGTTTGGCTGCAAAATGTTGTAGCCAAATGGCTGGCGAGTTCAGATAAGGATTGGTGTCTGGCAAGGTCATTGTGGTAGTGACCGCTGGTTGCACAAATACAACCTAGATGTGGATGATGACAGTAGTAGGTGGTAGAGGGAGGGTGTGAGGTTGGTGGATAGGTCTAAGCTGTCAAGGTTCTGCTGTGTGAAGTGAAACTGCACAAAGTAGCTTATGAACAAGCTATCTACGCTAGTAGAGAGGATAAGCCAGGTGGTAAGTGGTATGAATAGCAGTGGGATAAATTTAAGGTGCAACAAGGTAAGTTTGCGCATTGTGATGTGTAATGGGCATAAAGATAATTTAATGGAAGGGCACGCAGAAATGTAGGGCAGTAAGACAGGTTATGGACCCGCAGTGAAGGTGTCAGATGGCTGAGATTGGTATTATTTTGATGATGGAGGAGTCAGCTAGGTGCAAAGGCCTATAAAGGCTAATATGTGAGGTAAAATAACTGTGCTGGACTACTGCGAAGTTATGTGTAAAATGTTAGCTGATAGGCAAAATGTGGTGTGTACATTTTGACAAATATGACAGAGAATGATGCTAGACAACAATTGCATAATGAACAAAAGTTAGGTGAGAGTATGGCAAAAGTTGAGAAAGATGAGTCAACATAGATATGGTTAGGCATAAGTTTGAACAATTGTGGTAGTAGAGGTAGGTATATAAGTAACACGATGGTTACATACGCTGATATGCAGTGGGGATAGTTCAGGTGCATGCATACAGTGATAGATACTCGCAGTATGAGGAGACACAGATCACATGATCAATCGACGAGGCAATTGATACACTAATGTCTAGAAATTTTACAATAGGTAATACAAAGCAATGCAAACAAAAGTTATTTGGCAGTAGTGCAAAGGGGATGCAAAATTAGGACTCTGCAGTACATATCAATTGTATAATACTAGAAGTTAACAGAGGGGCAGATTACGTAGCAGTTCGTAGAGACAAGCATGTCAAGAGCTAAAATATTTGGGCCGAACAGTTACTGCAAGCCCCATGCGGTCCGTGTTGGTGACTGGACTGAGGATGAAGGGCATCTATTGTATTGTTATGGAAGTACTCCATTAATTTTATTCTGGCATTGATGTACCGATTAGAGAACAAACACCTTTTAGAGAATTATGATTTGTCTAAACTTGAAGGATTGATATGGAGGACAATTTTAGGCCCTACATCATCTGTACTTCCAGCAGTAATCTGCTATGAATTAGGGTTGAGATTTCTGAATTTTTATTGTTTATGGAAAAAGTAATGCTCTGTAAGAATGTGTTTACTTCATCTGGAAAATACCGAATTTGAAGGCATTTTGCAAAGTAAAGTTATGGCACTCTTGAATTTATTGGAGAACATAGGGCGAGTCAAATAATCTCTGATATGTCAGGACTGGCGCAAAATTTGTAGTGCAGTAAATAGCTTTAAGCACTGTTTTAAGATACATAACGAATGTAATAGTAGGAGAAACAAGTGTTTATTTGACTAAATCTCCTTGAGAAGGACGATAATGAAATTTAGGCTTAATTTATTAAACACAAGACCTGCAACTAAGGCTTATGTTAGTCTCTGCTGCACACAAAGGAAAACTGAAGGGTCCTCTCTAGGGTTCTCCTAGCCTCCCCCTGCCACCATCAGGCTCATTGGTTCTCAAAAGCACCTTAAGATGGCTTCCGCCGCAGCAACGAAAATATGCAGGAAATGTGCCTCCAGCTCCACAGACCATGATTGGTCAAAAGGATCCACAAATCACAGACTGGCATCTAGCCAGATGGCAACAACGGCCTGCAGCTAAAGCATATGTTAATCTCTGCTGCTCTCTGCTGCAACCCACGAGACCTACATACATCAACCCAGCAAGCCAGTTTTACCACTCAAGGCCAACTCAAGGTAAGACTGTGTCCATTAGCACAGTCTGTCACCATTGCTTACATCGAAACTCTGCCACCCCACTGCTGCATCCCAGTACACCCCTCCCCCACCACCTGAGACCACATCCCCTCCGTCACGACAAACCAAGACACTAGTCACCCTCCACATGGCACTGGACTCCGGGCTCCTCGCTGCAGTCACTCCACTCCTACAAACAGAGCCTTGTGACATTGCTGCTTTGTGACATTGCAACTCCCCATGCCAAATGCACATCAGAACCATGCGTCTGCTTCTCCTGGCCACCTTTTGACTCCTCTACTACAGCTGGCTCACCACCGCTGAATACTGCCTTAGCGGCTTGTAGTATTAACCCTGAACAGTCACCACCACCACTGGCGCTGCCATGCTCCATGCGCCACCGCGACCACTCCGACCTACGAATGCCAATTACCACAGGCCCAGTGCCAACCCAAGCCCTACCTTCCCCGTGATACCCCAGCCTCAAACTACACATGTCACTGCTGCACCCACTCCCAGGTTTAGCTGCCATGATCATGACCCCCAGCACTAAGCTCCCCTCTCTATACATAACCAAACAATCAGTCAACATGATGGCAGCATCAGTTGAGGCTCTGTCTCAGAACAGGAAGAATCCTCCCCCTTTACATACTCCGCAATGTTGCATCCCGAGAAATAGGGGAACATACTCTCCCCAGACATACCACCCTCCTAAACATCTCCAAACCCACCCCAACTCAATGGCCCTTGCACACCCAACTACAACGCACTGGTTCCCACCATCAGCCTACCACAGCCCCCTTGAGACCAGCTCCCCTTCGTACCACATAACAGCCATGCCCGACTACCACTTCCCTCAAAAACATCACCATCAAGCAAGCCACACAGCCCACCCAACCATTGGCAATACCCTCACCACCTACACTCCTGACAGGAGCCCTCATAAATGCTAGATCCATCCCAGCTCATGCGCTAGATATCAACCACCTCATCAACTCAAACAACTTTGACCTGTTCGTAGTCACGGAAACTGGCTCCACCCAGCCGCAGGTCCTGCCCTGTCCCTAGCCCTACCTGACTGATTCACTTTCCTCCATAACGACAGGCCAGAATCCAAAGAAGGAGGTGTTGCGCTCATTCACAAAGACTCCCTCCAGATGAGACCAACCAATATCCATAAAGAAGGCACCCATGATCACCTTTCTGTTACTTTTGCCATCACCCGCACGGACAGCCTCACCTTCCATGTCGAGGGTTGTTTTGCTCACACAAACAAAGTTTTAAACAGTATACTTATGTTTTTGAATTTAATCAGCAAAGTTGCAGCCAGGCAAAGCAAAGCAACCCTCTCTATGCTCAACTCACCTAGTGGGTAATCTGGCAGGTTCCCACTACTGCTCCCACCCGCAGCCAATCCAAACCATCTAACTTCATAGTCCTTGCGCTGAACCTCGCGGCCCCTTCTTCTGCCACAACTCTTATCACCTTCCATGTCATCTACCACCCTCCAGACTCCCCAAAATAATTTGAGGTGGACCTCCTCCATTACCTTGGCCTCAATGATCCTGCAGACCTACATGCAGGCTCCATGGCCTATGCGCTCTCAGCCTTTGGATTCAACCACTGTGTTACAACGCCCACCCATTCTAAAGGTAGGACCTTGAACTGGATAGCTGATCTTAATAGCCAGATCATCATCACCTCCAATACCCCACGTCCCTGGTCAGACCACCATATACTGACATGCACCTTCCTGCTCTCCACACGGCCCGCAGCACACGCAAGGTGACAAAAGATTCCACCTTGCCCCTCCTTTTTACAGCTTCAACCTAAATACACTCACATTACCCTAACATCCTTGCAAATATGTATACCACTACACTCACAAAGGCAGTAAACACTGTAGCCCCACTGGTCCTGCACAAGGCCAAACCTGCAGGCCACATCAATACCTGCTTCACTCCGGCACTGCATAGATACTAACGCCTAGCAGAAGCCATCTGGATAAAATCACCCACAGACGCCCACAAAACCATATTCAGAAACTCTACCAGACTATACAAACAAGCCATCACTACTGCCAAATCACTAGTCTACAAGACCAGAATTATCAAAGCCACCTTCAACTCCAAAGAAGTATTCAGAATACCTAGGGCGCTCAAATCCCCGTCCTCCTCTCCATCATCAAAGACGAGCAATGGCGCGTAAATATACAAAATGACATGCCATCAAATATAGGTTCCCTACAGGAGAAAATTACACTCAAACAGTAATATGTTATACCACTCTCCACTACACTCTCCCAGCAACCAGGCAACTTACCTCACAAGACCCCAATCTTTCATTTCAGTAACATCACTAAATCAGAAACCGAGAACATCCTCAACTCTCCAACATTCAAACTGCAAAGGGGAAATCTTCCCAGCCTTCATCTTTAAAGACTGCTTCGATGCATTAATCCCTTTTATCACCAAGTTAATTAATGCCTCCTCCACAAGCATCGTCCTGGTGAGCATCAGGGAATCTTGGGTCCTCCCCCTGCTTAAAAAAAACTTTCGACCCAAGATACCCCAATAACTACTGCCCTATCATGTCAGTCCCCTTCTTGCAAAAAATACTGGACAAACTTGCTTAGAATGCATTCACATCCTAAGTATGTGACAACCGGGCTTCCAATCGGGACATGGTAGTGAGTCAGCCCTGCGCGACTTGAAAAATCAGCTGGACAACTTTAGGGATAAGGGCAAACCAGCCCTGCTGCTCCTTCTGGATCTCTCAGTGGAATTCGACTTGGTAGACCACCAAATACTATGTCACCACCTCTCGGCATCGGCCAACTTCTCCCAAGAAACCTCCACATAGGTTGCCTCATTCCTTGATGACAGATCCATGCAAGTCTTCTCAGAAATAGCCAACGCCTGCCCCCCGCCTCCAGCTCCCACTGCCTGTCATGTCCCACAAGGATCCTGTGTGTCCCCCACCCTCTATAATATCTTCACCAAACCGCTCTAACTCCCTCTGCATATCGTATACTAACTACGCGGATGACATCCAAATTCTCCTCCCCTTGACGAGCAACTATGACACAGACTCCCTTAACAAAATCTACCAGACAATCCAGGCATGGATGGCCACAAATCACTTATGCCTCAATGACAACACAACCGAGATGCTGCTGGTAGGCTACCCAGCAGTTCTGAAAAAGCTCAACAAACAATATATTTCTTTCAAGATTGAAGAAATTCTTATCCGTGTCTCTGACTCTGTAAAAACCCTAGGGCGTTTACCTGGATGCCACCCTCTCCCTAACAAGACAAGTGAATGCGATTGCATCCTGCTCAGCCTACACGACAAAATTGATCAACGCAGCAAGACACTCCCTATCCCTTTCTAGCTGCCTCACCCTAGCTCGAGCAATCATAGGGGCTAGAATCGACTACTGCAATGCTGGCACCTCCAACAGAACCTGAAGAAACTACAAGTAATTCAAAATAATGCCCTACTCTCAACCCTCAACATTCCCAAAAGAGACCACATAACACTAGCAAGGAGGGAGGCCCAATGGCTCCCCATTCGAGAAAAATAACACTTGAAGATAGATCACTCACAGATGTCTACCAAACAACGCCCCTGCATACCTCGCTCAGAAAATCATGAGAGCTCAATCTACCAGACCAGTAAGGGCTGCACACACCCATTGCCTCGTTCTTCTGAAATACACCTGAGCCAGAGCAGGTGGATCAAGCTTCCCTCACAGTGGCAGCTAAACATTGAAACGCCCCCCAACCACACCCTAAGAGCGGAGGAATCCTACTAGGTCTTCCGTTAATCCCTGAAAACCTGGTTATTTGCTCAATGATGACGCGCTAGCACAGAACCTGTGACTCAGCCACTGGATAACCATGCTCTCCATATGTATAAAGTTTCAGGGTAAACGGAGGAAATGGTAACACCTCTTTTGTTCCTCACTGTGTGTAACTGGTTATAACAGCGCCCTGATGCTTAAGGGTTTAGGCGCTTTACAAATGCTCTGTACTCTGGAGCTGATTATGAAACCCTGAATCATTTAATAATGGACTGTAGCGCCCTACTGAAGGAACTTGTCTTGTGTTTTGATCATATGATTCACAACCCCTCATTTGTTATAAAAGAAGTATTTTGGGCAAGGATCCTACAGGGCAATTCTCTAAAATGATATATGCTCTTCTGTGCTTTTTGAAGAGAATTAGTTTGTTGATTGAAACAGAATAATAATGTGCCCAATATTAAAAGGCCTGCGGTAGCGGCCCAGTAGTTATGGTGAAGTTTCTCAACCCATAGGAAGAGCAGTTTTTGGGCAGCTTATAACTTTGCCCCCACGCCCCCAGACAAATCCTTCCCAAACTTTGCAAAATAAATAAATGTCCCCTTCTGAATTAGTGAGGTTTCATCAAGGGGGGGCAAAGTTGTAGGGTGGGGGTGCCAACATTTCAGTTATTTCCATGGCCGCAATGGAAAAAATAATCGACTGACCTCTAAAGCCCAAACCGCTGGACTGATTTTCACCAAATGTCTGGCAGGTGCAGTGGCATGGTCCCAAAAGCATGCTTTGTAGATTTGGTGTAAATCCATCCAGTAGTTTTCTTTAAAGAAGGCAAAACCTAGGAAAAAATAAGAATTGTGATTTCTGGGTTCAGTCCGTGGACTCACTTCCCTGTTCGGTCCGTGGACTGGTCTCTGTTTGGCCCAGAGGCCGACTTGATGTCCGTGGACATCGGATGCACCCATTGATTGGATGGCGAAAAGCGTGAAGTGCGTCAGATTTTTGGAAACGCCCGTCATTTTGGAATTCGCGGACAGCAGCCAGTGTCCATGGACATCGCAGTAAAAACATATTAAAAAACACAACATTGCACTTGTCAAACTTATCAAACAATCTCTGGGGAGGTGAAGGGTGATGAGGATGGGATGGGGATATGGCCGTAAGAAGCCAAAAGCTACTGTTTTTCAGAGACATCTATGCTTATTTCTGCATTACAGGGTTGGTGAAAAGCAGTTTCTGGATGGCTTATAACTTTGCTGCCACTCAATGAAACTGCATGAAATTTCAGAGTTTCATTCTGCACTTGATTCTGAATGGTTTTGGAAAGTATGGAGCTGTTTTTACAAGAGGGAAAAAAATTAAAGAGGAGTCCCAAAATGTTGTAAAGGCTTATAAATGTGGTGCCATTTGGTGAATCTGCACAAAAGTTCATAAAGCGATTTTAAATCTAGATAGAAATGTTTTCACTAAGTTTGATAGGATTCTGTCAAGAGGGGGCTAAATTAGAGTGGCTATCAACATTTTTAGATCGCTTATAACTTTGTTGCCATTTGACAAATGTGGACAAAGGTTTTCAGAACGATTATAGACCCAACCTTGAATGTTTGTGTAAAGTCTGAATGGATTTTGTCAAGTGGGAGCTAAATTATAGGACTATTGTATGTACATACATTTTGACACTTTTGAAAAAATAAAAGATGGGCGGATTTCCAGCAAACTCATCTAAGGCGCATTGGCAAGGACCTTAAAGCATGGTTTTGAAAATGTGCCTGTGTTTTATTTTTTGGAAAGTGTCATAATGTAGGTACAAAAAATAGTATTATACCTTTGATGATTGAGGTGTAGCCTGCAGCCATGGGCAGTGGCCAGATTGTCCGGAGAATGGCATAAGGTCATGATCTGGACAATCTGGCTACTGACCATGACCATGAGGGACGACAAATGGGGTTCAAGTGTCCATGTCCACCTGGGACTGGCTATGTGGTAAAGTTATTCGAAAGTGGGATGGGTTTGAAAGGGAAATAAAAAGGCTACTGGCCATGACCACGAGGGACGACAAATGGGGTTCAAGTGGCCATGTCCACCTGGGACTGGCTATGTGGTAAAGTTATTCGAAAGTGGGATGGGTTTGAAAGGGAAATAAAAATAAATAAAATGTGCTCATGGTAGTATGGTCATAGGGTTCTCTCTTCGCCTTATGCAGTATGCTTTGGAAAGGGAAGAGGGGGTCTGTACGGAGTACTGCCTTCCCTCTCCATGGTGGCCGTCTTGGAAAAGGATTTTCCTTCCTACAGCGACATAGGCGTCCCAGTGTAGGAAGACAAATCTTTTCTTTTTTTTAGCACCCTGTGTTCCTGCTTTGGCAACCCAGGGTGCGAATGGCCTTCATCCCCCATTGCAGGGGATGGAACTGAGGATAACAGTCCGGAGCCCTCGTTATCCACCCTCGCTTTACTTGGGCCGATAACTTGGGTTGCAGGCCGTTATCCCCCGTTCCAGTCCCTGGAACAGGGGATGAACGTCACATTATTTCCATTAGCATAAAACAAAATGCTAATGGAAACATTGGAAAATCTAATTGGTCTATTTACTGAGAATGTAAAGTAGATGACTTTTTTTTTGTTCTATTGTATAAATGTGAAAGATGGTTCCTAAAGGAACCTTTCTTTTTGTTGTTTTTTGTATTTTCTTTTTATTTTTGCAGGAGAGGTTAGAACGTAAGGTGCGGAGGGAAACGTGGGAAGAGGCACCAAGCACAAATATGGAGGAGCAGGTGGACAGGGGAAGATGTTGCACGTGTGTTACTTCTAAGGTAGGGGGCAGCGGTTCTCAGGCTCCTTGATTAAAGCTTCAAAAGCACTTCGAAATTGCTTCCTCCTGCAGAGTGGTGTGTTGCAGTATATACAGAGGACTGTTGTCCTCGAAAGAAATTGATCAACAGCCTATTTTATTGCTAGCAAGGTAGTTGGTGGGATTTTGTGTCCCACAGAAGTAGTGTGGTTATAGTATTGGTTGAGGAAGATGAGGTGGCGGAAGACGCCTACTACTTGGAAAGAAAGGAACAACCTTTCTGAGAGCATTGCGTTGGTTGGATTTGTTGTGACGGCGCATGGAAGTGGTCCTGTAGGAGTACTTTCCAGGTAGTCTGCGACTAAAGTTGCACTCGGTACATTTCACTTTGGTACCTTTAGCCTTTGTTACATACCCAACAGTGGTAAATAACTGCTGCACTTTTGATTCTCTCTGGCTGCTAGAGGTAGGCACTTCCTCTACCTCATCTTCTTGGTCCTCAGCATTGTCTTTGGAAGTGCTGCATTTTCTTTTTTGTGTAGGACCTCCAGCTACTGGTGGTGGCTTTGGGGGAGAGGGGCGCGGCAATTGCTGATGCCATTTTTAAGATAAATCACAGTTTTTCTAATATTCTTCCAAGTATGTGGTATGTACTAGATTGTTGATGGATAATGAGTAAGAATAGGTGTAGGAGCTGTGCAAGGGTACATTTTGAGCTTGAAAGTTACTAGACTAGTAGAACTAGTTCTGAACTGTCTTCGAAGCACAGACCCGATCGTGAAGTGTGGATGCGTTCGCGGACACGTCATCATGCCACGTGCAAGCGCATGGTCACATGACACTGTCCAGAAGTTCTGCGATGACGTCTGACGTTTGCGGACTTTGACGACTCAAAAACTGTGGAAAAAGTTGCAGAAAGTGTATAAAAGTGTTAAAAATGATGCTAGAAGGTGGAAAATGGCAGAGTTGTGAAACTTTGCACATTGGACAAAAATGTTGCTGTATTGGGATAAGTATGATATTAGTGAGTTGTAGGAAAATAGAATGCACTGGTATAAAAACCTATGAAATTCACAGAAAAAAAAATCTTTGTTGAAGGGACGTTATGGTTACAAGTAAAACCAGGAAATTCAGAGTGTGTAATATATATACATATATATATATATCCTTGGTTTTAGCAAAAATGTATACAACATAGTCATATTATCCAATTCATACATTTATTTAAAGATGTTGACATTTTAATGGCAATTGATTATATGTTTATAACAATATACATCAAAATGCAAGAATTAGAGGCTTCCTGGATACAGTATGAAAACTTCAATTGTTCAATGAATAGAACTGCAAAAAGTCACAAACCAAGTACAGCCGATTAAATTGGTAATTTTCCATGGGGGAACTACTTTCCTCTCCAATATTACCATGCTGTATAACAGCAAAAAACACCAGATTATTATTAAAATATTGACAAAATGCATATGCCATATATAAAGTTTTCTGACATGTTTCAAAATTGAAAACCACCAGTATCTGATCACCAAATAGTGAGGGCACACGACAATGAAATGTAAAAATGTCTCATTCTGATCAAGCCCATGTATGCCCATAAATTCATATTCACAAATTCCTCCCATTTGTCCACTAACTATAGGAATGGCAGAGTTTACTAGCAGAATTTCAGATATAATGGACATGGCATATTTGAATACATTCAGACCATATATTTTACAATGCCCTGTGGATATTAATAGACAGGTTGTGAATTGATAATGTGGCATTGAGTAATTTAGTGGTCATCAGACCACTGATCACTTTCCAGTGGGCCGTGAGTCATAACATTTTTTGGTGACAATCCAAAGATGGGAAAGCCCAATAGAGCTAAGGCATAGTTTCATGTGAGCAAACCATGGGAATCTCTGGGCACCCACAATACTATGACCTCCTTTAATAAAAATCCTACTTGAATCCTCTGCATGCCTTCACCAGTTGCATATCCACAGAAGGATTGATTTTAAAGCATTTTGGGTGTCCACTCTCCTTAAAGCCATCTAAAATCATAATGGGGTTAACAGGGGTCCAGTATAAGAGAGCACAAACATTTATTTACAATTTTGGTTAGTGACTGAAGTTGCCATGGCCCTCCAACTCTTCACCATATCCTGCCACCAATATCTTTGGAGGCATGGGTTTTTGAAGCGACTGAAATGAATTGCTTTCCCACCATCTTGTGAAATAGTTATGTTGCAATAGTAACCTGGTCTAAAACCTCTTTTACAAGTTCATTCTGGTAAGCACATTAACAATTTAATGGAAAACAAATGCCGCAATAATTTTAGGAATCAAGTATTTCGATTAAACATCTTATCCAACATTAATTACTGGGAGGCTCATGACTGCCAACTTTTATCATCTTTGTTTTGTTTTAGTATTTATCATTAAGTCTAGCAAAGTATTTCACACGCAGACCATAGCTTTTTTATTAGCAATTCGGTCCCTTCCATTAGAACCACATTATCGGAGTATAAAAGAACTGCTGAAGGAACCGTAATGAGCATTAGAATGTTTCCTTGTGCCCACTTTCATCCACCATGCAATCTAGGAATGGACTGAATAGTGCAGGCGTCTGTAGGCAAACCTAGCGGACCTCTCTCTGTAATGAAGAGGAATCTGTTGCCTCCCCCGTTTTCCAATATCATACACAACCAGTACTGTTATAAAGTAATTGGATGGCATACGTGAGGTCCTTGACAATTCTCCTCCCCCTGAGGGTGGACTACAATGTCAGTTTGCTGAAATGTTTGTAGTTCTAGGCGAACGGGTAAAGCATTGAAGATACTTGAGTAATTACATATCTTCTATTTGATTTTGCCTTGTCTTTTTTGCTTCCACTGTGCTGTTTTTTAAATGTCTCCCATGCCATCTCATGGGAAGTCTTGCTGTGTCAGCTACCAGCATTCTGAGCCTTAATGCCTTTAAATAGACACCTTTCTCTTTTTTTGTGTGTGAATAACTTAACCCAATTGGTTGAGAGTCTGGTTTGGAACAGAATAGTACAACACTGTTATTTATCTGAGGACTAATACAAACATATGCCTGTTGACGAATAAACCCTTCCACATGGGATCACCGAGAGTTTGTGTGTATTGTGTATGCACAGTATATTCTGCTGGTCTAAACTTCTGAAATCTAAATGAAAATGTTTATTGTGGCCTGGTTTATAATTCATTGGAACATCTCTACTGCTACTGTCTGCCACGTTTCGTAAGAAGATGTATACCTCGCTGATTTACCAAGCAAGGCAGTCTTTCTTAACCCTGCTAGTGAAGGAGATGTAATGTAGCAAAGATACAGTACATTTAGAAAGAAAAATGTGTTCTTGCAAGGATGACACCGATATATGTAAGTAGCATTCAAGGCCACAAAGATTGTGTACGCTAGTTGTGGTGCAATCCAATCCTTCACATATGGCACTGAGTCGGCCATTTTCATTTTACTGTGTGGGAAGATGCATTGCAGGTGTCATAGAACAGGCAAATGCTAAAGTTCTGTATCTTGTTTTGACTTTTCAATCAAGCTACAGGGAGGTTGCTTAATATCCAAATCGTATTGATTGATTGATGTGACCACACTTACATTATAATCCTCAGGAAAGGGATCCTACACCTTGTGTGTAATTCAGCAGCTGAAGAGTCGGGTTTTACATCCACCCATGAATCGGAGGGTGCCAGAGGTCCATGCCTGTAGGTTGATGTGTGATCTTTCAAATTCCCTTTTAGGGTTGTCGCACTTGCATCATTAAGGCTGTGTCTTGGAGTGGATAAACATTGGTAGACTAACATGTCTTTCTTCCAGGGATTATTGCCATAGTGTAGGGTGGTCAGTCGTCCTGACTCTGCCTTGTTCAGCCAACATGCAGACAGAACCATCACGTTAGTACACCTACAAGTGAAGAAAGCTGGACTGTGTATTCCTTATTGCTTTGTGGAATGCGCTTTAGATCTTTTGCATGCGACTGTGTACAGATTTGAACCACGGCAACCATTTGTGTTGGCAGGGGTGTGCCTTGCTCTCTTTCGTTTATGAACACGGATATAACCAGAGGATCTTAAACATAGCTGTTGGTGGACCTTTTGCCACCAAGGGGAAACCATTAAGGGCATGTCTGTGACAGTCCTGAATAGGAACCTCACAAAACATGTCAGATAACATGTGCATTC
This sequence comes from Ambystoma mexicanum, assembly GCF_040938575.1. Classification (NCBI taxonomy): domain Eukaryota; kingdom Metazoa; phylum Chordata; class Amphibia; order Caudata; family Ambystomatidae; genus Ambystoma; species Ambystoma mexicanum. Next base: position 338,594,638 of record NC_090922.1, read on the forward strand.
ACAAGTATGTGAGCATTTAATGCACTAGAACCCTTAGGGGACCGGGAGGTAGAGGTTGCTCTGTGATTCACAAGTATGTGCATGTAGCCCACCAGGCATATGGCTGAGATTATCTGTGGGTCACTTGTGGCTTCCTGAAAGTCGGTAGTTTTGTAAGTGGGCAGTTGTGTGAATTGGCACCCTCAACCACCCAGTGTTGGCATGGCACTCCTTTTCACCATACGCTGGGCAGAATATGGTACCCTCTTCCACTCACTCCTCCTGAACACAGTGGAACCTTCCCCGCTTGCCTCTACTGTCAGACGGTACCTCAAACAGTGTGTGCTTTTTCAGTTTAAGGCATGCCTGTGCAGAAGATCAGAAGGAAATATGTCTTGCTCAGATGGCCATCTCTAGAAATGGAACAAATCTTTCTACTTCCAGTACAAGGCCAACTTCTTCTAAAAATAATTGTGTATTTTCTAGAGGTGGCTGGATATTATGCTAGAAAGAGAAAAAAATACTTGGCGCCCTCATCTCCCTGTGATTTGACATTCCTGTCACATCACCTATCCCCATTCAATGGTCTCATCATTTCCTTATTCTTTTGTTCACCTTTCCTCATATCAGCTTTCTCTTCCCTGACCCAACCAAAACGCAGACTTCTGCTCAGATGTTTCAAAAACATGCTTCCCAGAGTTCTTGCCTCAAACACAGGATTTAAACTCCCCCACTCCTCCTTCAGCTTATCATATGCTCTTGCTCAGTATCCAGTTAAAAAGTCAAACATTTGGTTTAATGCAAAAATGTTGAAAAAAAAGGTTGAATGTGTATTTTTTTATTTGTATGTTTTTCTGGGGTTTAGCTAGTAGAAATAAATTGTAAATAAAAGCAAAAAACGGGGGGTTAGGGAGAACCCCCATTAAAAAAAAAAACATTCAAATTTTTTTTCCACATTTTTTTTTGACATTTCTGCATTCGACATATTCACTCTAAACCCTCTTGCTCATCACCACAGCAGTTGCCAATAATGTAGTCCTTGATCAAATGGTCAACCACTGCAATCGTCCCAACATGCAATGGTACTTTGAGGCACTGCACACAGAAATAATCAGTGCTACATACACCAAACTGAAAGGCACCAGTAATCCAGCCTGTCTAATTAAACTTCAACCACAATGGCAGCACAGCTGGTACATACATGGTGTAATCCTATTTTTATATAATGGTTTGTTTGCTGTGCAGATTCATGTTTCTCCTTCATATTTAAGCTCTAGGCTTTGTTTGTGTTTGCCAGGGTTACCGTGGTCTGCCCTTTTGGTGCGAGGGACAGGCTACAATTTTTTTCACATTATTTGTTCTGCTTTTTGCTGATGCTATTAATCGAGCAGTACATGAGTCCCTTTTCTATATCTACTACAAATAGAGAGCATATTTAAGCCAAAGCTGGTGTGTTAGCATAGTGAATGTATTCAACAGGTGTGCTGGCAGAGCGTCAAAGGTAAACCACCTACACCCCTCCATGCCGAGTCCATCAGGCCCAGGACCAGAGACCTTAGTCTGTCCCCTAAACACAATACTTCATGAATTTCTGTTATGTTGCAGAGTTGTATAATATAGCTCACACAAGTGTCCAAACATTAAAAGCTGACAATCTATACCAGCCTACTCCATCAGGAAACTATTGTTACTTTAGATCCTTAGGACACTGTTGTTACTTTAGATCCATCAGAGCCACTAAAGTACCAAGAATCAGAAAATTGCTTCACTGTCTACTGCAAGCTCGGCAGTCAACATAATATTTATACATGACTTTATCCCAGGTTTAAATCTAGATATTCTGTGTTAACAGAAACCTGGATTACCGAGAAAATGTACCACCCTATCACAGATCTAGTCCCATTATTTTATTGAATTGTGTTTCAAGACAGACGAAATAAAGTAGGTGGTGGAATCACAATTATCTATAAAGCAGATATTGCAATAATGGCCTTACCAGAAATGTCGCATTTAACAGCAGAAATGATGTCCAAGTTACAGTTGAGTTAAAAACCTGGTAGGGATGGTAGTATTATACCGACCTACGAGCCCAAAAATATACACAAATTATATTGCTGAGATAATTATGAAACTCTTGCTAGACAACTCCCAATTTATTGTTCTTGGTGACATGCGCTATTGTTGTGAACTTATTTCAACCAAGACCTGGCCAACCTACTGGGGGATCTTAACGGGGGACGCCATTTCACTAAAATGCCAGGGCTAGCGGAAATTACATCACACACCTGATGACATCTCAAAAAGTGATGTCACATGACCTTTGGCCCAGATGGTATCAGTTCCTCTTTAACCGTGCTGACATCACCGGAAATGGCTTGCAGGTGTTACAAAATAAAAAAGTAAATAATCATGCTATTTTGAAAATACTAATACAATTCAATAAAATACAAATACAGTATTCAAAAATTCAATAGCTTGAAGTGACCAACCGTGCCTATGAGCATTAATGCTTTAACTAATGATACTGGTTCTGTTGTTTTATATATAGCGCTTTTGCCAAAGTCCATACACTGGCTGCACCCAAATGGCAGTCTAACCACGTACTTTCACCTATCATGATTCCTTTATCAGAGATTCTCAGTACACAATGACAACCCACAGTAACAAATGGCTAGAATAGCTGCACCAAAATGCTATTATAGCCAAGTTATAACACTTAAGATGCTTATTTCATTTTGTTTCATCATTAGTCCATCTGGTTTACACATACACCTTAAATAACATGCACTAAAAAATAATTTTACATTCATGCTAATAAGTACATTGTAGATGATGTAATATGATTGTAACATTTATTTGCATGGATTAATTTATACTGTAATAAATATTTCCTAATAAGATACTGAAAAAAGAATGACCTTGTTATCAATGTTACAATATACCACATGTTTATCTTGAGTTCCGCCTTTATCTTTTAATGCAAAAGCTACAGTGTCATTCCCAATAGCGCGTGAGGCAGCCAGACTAGTTCTAATAAAGTGGCATTTGGACCAAGGAAAGACTCCAAGCATTGCCATATATGATATGCTGGGTTAGACAGAATCAACACCTGCTGCTGGAAGCCAGCCTTATATGTATTAAGTGATTACATTGAGTTTATTCATGGCCTGCAGTTTCTAAATCAATGTTACACATTCAACAAGTTCTGTACCCTAAGGGTATTTTCTTCCAGACTCCTGTAATCATGAGGGTCAGTAATGCGTTGAGCCTTAACCGCATAATAAATCTATGTATTGTGCGATCATTTTCATTTCTCATATATTCAGCAGGTGTATTTTGGCCAAAACCTTGCGTAACGTATTCCTGATTTTTTTTTGTGGTAACTTGTTCTAAATTAACAATACAATCCCAATCAATTGCTTTTCTCCCAACTTCCCTCTAAACAGTTGCATAGGTCGTTTCTTCGAGGAAGACCTTGCACGAAGGTTGAAATCCCTTTATTGTGTGGCTAGTTTTTTTTACCTTTAGTGCCCAAACTGGCAAAATAACCTAGCAATGAATGACGATTCTTATGTTCTGCCCTTATTTTCATCTATAAGGCAATAAGTTTCATTATTCAATGTGTGAGCAATGATGCATGGCCCAATTCACTCCTGTTAGCTTGTATAGGAATGGAAGCAGAAAATCACAACACTGGGCGCCAAGGTTTTCCTTCTAGATTGTTCAACCAAGTGACTTGTTTATCCGTAAAGCTTTCTAAGCCATACTTGTACTCATTATTATGCATGCATTATATATTTTAAGTAAGCCTTCCGCTAAGCTTCCCCCTTCTATATGGGTGAAACCTTTAATCGTGTTTTAATTCTTTAGGACTTTAGGAACTATGTAATGTTCCATTTCGGACTGAAATAAGAGCAAAGGGGAATACCTAGAAGGTATCATTTTCACCCACTTCAATAGGGGAAGAAGCAATTTTCGATACTATATTTTTCAATATAGATTCTTCCCAATAATCAATATCCTGGTCTTGGATTTGTTAATTCAAAGGCTATTTGCTTTAGAGCATTCAAACAATATTTGGAGTGATCATTGGAGGCCAATCAGGGTTTTATCTAAGATGGTTGTGTCGCCCACATATAACAGCCACGCAATTCTTTATGTCGATTCGAGGAGGGAAGTTGTTAGTCAATGAATGCCTCATGCAGATTGGCTACACAGAGGTTGTATAGTAAAGGTGCTATAACGTACCCTTGTTTGAGTCCATAATTGGTAGGAACAGTTGCAGATTGATTGCCAGTTTCATCTAACTGTATGGTGACAGTGGTTTGATAAAGTTACATGATTGCTTCATTATAGATGCCCGGAAAAATATGCCATGGCACAGTAAGAAAAGGCTAGACTGGCTGCACTCGAATACCAGTCTAGACTGGTAATAACACTTATATCATGCTTACTTTATTATTGATGCCCAGTAACAGTGTCATCCCAGAGTAAAACATTGACTAGAGTGGCTGTACAAAAATGCCTGTCTAGCCACTAATAACACATCATGCCTCTTTTATCATGGATTCCTATAACATTTTAGCACAACCTGGGCTTTAAGTGTGCCGAGGCTAGGCAGGGTTAAACCCTACAAAAAAGACTTTCGAACCGGGGCCCTGATGGGGCCCCCCCCCTGAATAGCCTCAGATACAAATTTTTCCTATTTCCTAATTAGAAGTGAAACACCTGCAGGCAGCCCTTTAAACATGTGTACCTCTGACTAAATGGGCTGCCTGCTGTGGGTCGGCACCTCTCATTAAGGAACAAAAGTAGAGGTTGGGCACTCAAGCCCTCCTTCTGTTTCTTAGTGAGAGGAGCTAATCCCCCTGCAGGCAGCCCTTTCACTCTAGGAGCTGAATCGTCCAAGAGCGGCCTGTTGGGGTTGGCCATGTTGTTCCTTGAATAAACGTGCTGCTTGCTGGGTGTTGGGTCCTCTCTTTAAGAAACTGAAGGAGAGCTGGGGAGCCTGGCCTCTCCTTTTGTTGCTTAATCACAGGCTCCAGCCCCCTACTGGAAGAGTACTAGTGGGGCTCAGAGCCCGTGATTTGGAACAAAAAGGAGGGCTGGAAGTACCAAAAGTATAACCAGTGAGTCCCAGCTCTTCTGTGTGGATCCCCATGAGAGCCACACATTTGCCAAGGCCCCAGCGCCCCATATGCGAGGGGGCTCGAGTTAGGAGGTGTGGTGCTCCTTTTGGATTCTGAGACCCACTCAAATTACAGCCCCCCTCCTGCCCCACGCATCCCACATGTCCCTTCACTTATCTTTTAATCCCAGATTTTTCAAACTCATGTTGTTTTTATCCTCATCTCTTGAAGATTACTAAACTGTTTTTCTCCCTGTATGATTACTCGACCACCCTCTAGACCCTCATGCATTCTGTGCTGTATACTAGTGACTCTTTTATTGCCTGGTCTTTTGCATCCTTGCTTGCTCCTCTCGAAGCTGTTCTTCACTTTGCTACCTACCTCATCTCTAAGGTGCCACAAGCATGAGCACATCACTCCTGTCCTTCATCAACTACACTGAGTACACTTCCCCTCTGCAATCAATTGAAGCTGTGTTGCATCAAATCCAAGGTACTTGCCCTAAGGGTTCCCATCTATCTAGCTTAGAGTCACTGTTGTGTCCTGGTGTACTTGTTGCCAGGGCACCCTTCACCTGCAAATTCCTTAGTTCCAGCATGCAACTTTCTCCAATCCGTAAAACGTCTGCAATCCTATATTGTAATTCTCTTCTGGTTGTATCCCTCCTCATCCCCTCCTGCCTTCCTTCCTTCACCATCTTACATATTTTTGTTTAACAATTGTAGTTGTATCCTCTGTGACAAATGAAGGGAATTTGTCTCTTCTCCCCACTCCCTCTCCCCCCTGTGAGGCTGGGGAGGTGATCCCGCTCTGCAATATTCTTCCTAGGAGTAGAGGCAAGTGGGACCTCACCATGGGATATTCCCCCCCTAGGGGACAAGGACCTCCCTCAAGTGGTACATACTTTAGCCTAAATCGGGTCCTTTCCAATAACAGACCCTGTGAAATACCAAGACTGGGATGAAGAAAGAACTATTCGAGGTTTTCTTATAAGGAAAGTTCATGACTCTTTAAATGAAAATGGCAAATCCACTGAGACAAGGATCTGGATACATCGTCATCCCGAGAGAGAAGGATGAGAAGGAGAGGGAGCGAGAGCCCCATACGTCAACTGGGTAAGGCACCAAGCTATGTAGACTGTGACGGAGAGGAAAACCTAGAAGTCCATGAGTTTCAAACTTGCTTAGCTTTGCAGTTCAGGACACCAGAGCGGAGGCAAGCCCAGATCCAAAGAGAGGAAGGGCAGGGGCCCAGCAGAAGGTGGTGGTGGTGGTGGTGGTGGTGGTGGGACCACGGACGAGATCCCACGGTGGACAGCAAGTCTGAGCAACAATACACTCAGGAAACCATTAGAAGTGTGATGACGGATAAGAGGAATCTGTGGTTTGAGAACCGAAAGAGGTTTGCCATGAAACGGTTCCTGAAGATCTGCTCCTACTGTAAAGAAGGTAATAGGAGGCTGAGGACAGCCCAAGGGAATCATTATATTGCACAGCTAACTTGTCTCAGTACACATTCTGAAACGGAGTTACACTTGAATCAAAGGAAGTACCAGTCTTTCAACGAGCGGAAGAAATATTAAACAACAAAAAAATACGAGAATTGATAAAAATACCATAGGAAAAGGGGAAGGTAACTCTACATCCTGTACAAGACCAATATAAACTGTAAGAGGAAATAAGATATGGAAAAGAGCCTAGGGAAAGCAGTCCTTTGAACCACATAGCACATTAAACTTTCAAAGGGAGCCTGAGAAATACAGACAAATGAGAAGTAATAAGCAAAACTAAGATCTTTCAAGAGAAGAGAGACCAATAATCCAGACAAGAGAACAAATAAGCGAAAACTAAGAGATCTTTCAAGAGAAGAGAGACCAATAATCCAGACAAGAGAACAAATAAGCGAAAACTAAGAGATCTTTCAAGAGAAGAGAGACCAATAATCCAGACAAGAGAACAAATAAGTGAAAACTAAGAGATCTTTCAAGAGAAGAGAGACCAATAATCAAGACAAGAGAACAAATAAGCGAAAACTAAGAGATCTTTCAAGAGAAGAGAGACCAATAATCCAGACAAGAGAACAAATAAGCGAAAACTAAGAGATCTTTCAAGAGAAGAGAGACCAATAATCCAGACAAGAGAACAAATAAGCGAAAACTAAGAGATCTTTCAAGAGAAGAGAGACCAATAATCCAATTAAGGAACCGAAGAATATAATCCAAGAAGTCACCACAGACTATTTGTGGAATACTTATTAAAAAGACTTGCACTATAAGTACCCTCAGGAGAAGGGAGTCATTCTCCAGACCGAAGTTAGTTTTCATAGTGGTAGGGTCAAGAAAGGGTAGTTTTGGAGATCAGACCTATTCCTTTTGAACATTCATGACTGTCTGATGAGCTGCTTAGTTAATAAAATAGGTACGGATCACGCACAGGGACAGAGAAAGATAGGGTTGATCTTTTTACTTAAAAAAAAAAACCTTAAACAGTCCTCAATGAGTCTGTGTCCTCCTTCTGTCTCGCCACACCTCGTTTTCCCTTGTATTCTTATTTTGTTTAAATCTGGCCAACTTGCCATCGTGTTTACATTTAGTAAAGTGCCTTGACTAATTAATGTGGACAAAGAACACCTTGTTAAAATAAAAACAGTTTGCAGAAATTATTCACTGGAAATATTTTGTGGCTCAAGGAATTATGAATCAAACAAGATTTATTTTAAACGTTTGCTCTAACCTGCTCAAGTAGGAGATTTCTGCGGGAGTTGTGTGAAGTCTGTACTTGGCCAGAAATGAAAGTGTTGCATTACTGTGTATGCCTCTTGGCAAATAATACAGTATGTATTATTGGAGAATGGCAGCAAATTCCCATGGGTGTGGTTAGCTTTGAGGAGGCACTGATGTGTCCAAGTCATGGTTGTTTTAAGAACCATCATTGCCAAATGTGTAGAATGTGGTTTCACGCTGCTATCATAATGGGCTTCATTCGAACTATGCTGTTATCCTGGTGGATACCAGCAAAAGTTGATATAGTTTCTGGCGGCAATGCTGCTGGATTATGGGTGCTAGAGTGACAGAGTAAATCCCCATTCAGAATGAGTTTTTTTTTTGCCGATAGGGCGTCTAGTTTACCTCTAGCTGGAGGTAACCCAAGTGCCCCACCGGCAAAATCATAGTCGGCCAGTCCGGTAAAGTGCCGGTATCCATGAATACCGACATTTTGTTTACCGGACCGGCGACTTGCAATGAATTCAAATGTCCTTTTCACCAAAGAGTTTTCTAAAATGTGCAAAAGATTTGTTTTTTTCACAAATGCAGCCAAAATATACTTTTAAAATGTTTGCTTATTTCAAAAACAGATCTATCAAAAAATATAATCCTCACTATAACAAATTAATTTAGTTTTGAGTCGGAGACACAGCACATCTTGTGCCATCACTACCCTCATCTGATTATGAGCGAACACTGAGGTTCCTGCACATATAACCTGAAGTCATAATGTATGTTCATTGGGCTGCACAGACACTGTGTAACTGCTGGGTTGATGAGCTTGCATGGTTGGAGGGCAGCATCAAATCCTTAGCCCAGCCAGCTGGCCTAATTTCGTTCCACTCACGGAGGGAAATGAGGTGAAATTATATTGGAAGGCGCTACTCTTATCTTGCACATGAGGAATCAAGGGTCCGGTACTGAAGCAGAAAATGGGTAAGTTTGCAAGGGCATAGGGGATGCTTGGTACCCCAGTGTGGCGATTCCTGCACCATTCAGTACTCTAATTTCTTCCCAGCTACTTCACTTTTGATTTCCCCAGGCTCCTGCCACAACCCACCACCTTAATGTCAAAGGTATTTATGTGCCTATTTTCCCCTTGTACAAAGGAGCCCTAGAAGTTCCTATTCCTGAACTATCTTCAACCTACTAACACATAATACATTCGTTTTATTCTCGTTCTCTTTTAATTTTTGAAGCAAATACTATCTTAATGTCCTCTGCCATTATTGTAGGTCCACACTGCTTTTTCTGAGGCTTTGGACTGCTCCCAGGCTTCACCTTGCTATCTGCTTCCTTGGTTTCCCTCACACAATCATATGCCTGCAGCTATAGCCTGTAATGTTTCTGTAAAGCCCCAAATGAACTTTTGTGCCACATACTGCACAAATGCTGCATATCCGGTTCTCGAAAATTACAACTATCACGCAGTTTGTGGTAAGCAATATAATGGTAAAGTTTAAGAGTCCCCAGAACATGCCCATCAATATTCATGTCGCACGATAAATTGGTTAGAATGCCTGTGCAACAGAATATGCCAGCATTCCTCTGCCAGGCCTTTGGCATTGTTTTTGATCAGTATAACTGTATCCAGAGAAAAGCACAGTTTACTGTTTACTGATAACCACTGTCTTAGAAAGTGAAATGACTTTGCACAGCGGCACATAATCTGAGGTGCTTCTCAACTCTACGCAGGACTTAAATGTAAATAAAATGATAAGCCTGTAAGGATCCTACTTTGGGGAGGGGCCCTCATTTTAAAGTAAATGGCACGTGTATCCCTTCAAAGTTCATGCACTAGCCTGTAATGTTTGGAGCAGTGTGCTGTCCCGTTAATAGAGGTCACTCCCCTTCATTACAGAAAAACACTTTACTGTTAACTGGTTTAATATGGAGGTGCTGAAAAGGATGGCTGTGAGAAGATTACATAGCTGACACTCTTAACCAAAGTAAGTTAAAAACATTATGGAAATCGCCCCCGCCTCACAGGGGCTGACATGACCAGTAATGGCCCGCCAGCCTGACTGAGGGCCTCGCGATGACTGTGGGCCATGTCCAACCCCGACAAGTGGGTGATAGCCAGTTTAATGGTTTAATTTTTTTTTCAGGTGATGGGCTCCATGAGTATTCAATTTCTATGGCGGCAGGCAGAACACTGGGACTGGAGTACAATGCTCTGGTCCAGCAGATAAGTGGGGGAGGGGGGGCCGAATGAGGGTGGGGAAAGGGTATGATTTGTTTTTTTATTTTTTGGGGTTGTGGGGAGGGTGGAGGAGGCAACTGGGAAAAGCTCCACAATCAAGATGACGTACCCGGGAAGGACCTCTGGTTGCTGGAAACTCTGGTCCGTACACAGTATATTCTTGCCCGCTGTTACAGTCACAAGATTGGCTAAGCGCCCTTCCCTAGGTGTGAATGCTTATAACCCAGTTTTGCATTTCAAATTCTATTATTAGACAATGGGGCTCATTACGAGTTTTGCAGTATATGGTTAAAGTGCTGGTCCATTTACCAGCACTTTTACCGGTCGTATTCACCGGAACAGAGTGGACCGAATCACATGCGCCGGTATCACCTCAACCAAATTTACTGGTGCTGGAATCAACTAATTTGGACTTACCAGCCCTGGTAATACCAGCAACAAAAATAGCAGATTGGAAGGAGATGTGTACCGGCACAATGGTATCACCAGCATATCATGAGATTGAATTTGCCAGTAATATTGGCTGATATTTGCGGGTAATGCCGGCAAAACCAAGGCAGAGAATACCTCAAGGCAGCTGTTAAATGGACACAGGTGAAGGAAATAAGGTGACAGGTGCACCCAATCCACCCAGGTGCACCCAATTCACTCAGGAAGAGGGCCACACCTTCCCCTAAAACTTTTCCTAACGCAACCCTGCTGCAATTCATTGTTGCAAACATGGGGCAGAGTTCGGCGAGTTGGAGTATTGAAAGCAGTCTGTGCAGTCTGGTCATATGTTTTCTCTGTTTACCAACTGTAGGTGGAGTTGCAGTACAAAAAGCCCCACGTCCGCGGAGCGAAGCGGAGTTGGGCAAGTTGGAGTCTTGAAAGCAGTTTGTGCAGTCTGGTCGTATTTTTTTCTCTGTTTACCAACTGTAGGAGGAGCTGCGCTACAGAAAGCCCCAGGACCGCAGAGCGGAGTTGGGTGAGTTGGAGTATTGAAAGCAGTCTGTGCAGTCCGTGCATGCTGGACGCTGATGCCTTCAGCCTTACCTACTACAGCAGTAAAACTCTACTGTCACAAGATGTTTAGTGGGTAAGATAGTGTCCACTTGCCCGAGACTCTTCCTCTGACTGCTCCATTGTTACATTGTTCCACGCAAGCCAGCATTCTTGTTATTACATCTCAGCCTGCTTTTTTCAGTAACAGTACGTGTGCACCCTCAGGTGCTTTCACCTACAAACATGGGTAATTAAACATCTGATCAACTGCTTTGCCCTTACTACCCACATCACCACATGGTTTGACCACGTCTCAACAAATAAAGGGAGACATTGTATCACAGATTCGCTTGCCAATTTGAAGTATACTGTCTACGTCGTAGCAGTTCTGTTTGTCTATTCAGCATACTCATTGCATTCTAGCCAGGTGGTGACTGCGGGCTTGTGCCTTTGAGCCGCTCGGGCGCCTGAACATTGTGGAAAATATCAGCTAATTAATTCTATCCCTTTGGATAAGTCCTTTGTCTCCCACTTTGGGGCGGACCGTGACTGTGGGCTCTGAGGATTTGAGCCGTTTCTGCACCTAGACATTGTGGGAAAATAGAAGGCAGCTCAAACATTTCTTTGGATTGGTCCTTCGTCTTCCACTTTGGGGCAGGCGGTGACTGCAGGCGTCGGACCTTTGAGCCGTTCTGGTGCCTTGTTTTTTGTGAAGGACGGAAGGCTGAGCGTGTATCCGTTTTGGAGTTTGGAGCAAGTCTGCAGTGTGACTGTTGGCTATTGACTTTGTAATCGCCGGGGGGCTCCTAGCTCGCCTTTACTTTCTTCCTTTGGAAATTTCCTTTGTCTTACTTTAAGGCTGTTGTACTCTACATGGCCCATTTATCACTGGCAACTCCTTACTGCCCGCTGGGACCCGGCGCGAAATTTAGAATATGCCGACTCTTGGGAGCGTCTTTGGTCAAGGCAAGGTGTCCCGTCTGGGGGAGGGAGCAGTGATCCCAATTAATATGTCAACTTCTAATGGTCACGAGGGGGAACCCAAGGGCTCATTGCTCCTGCCCAAAAGTAATTTGCCAATACTAGAGAACACTCCTACTGCTGGGGCTGTGATAGAACTAACAGACGCTGAGTGTTTACAGGAATGTCTTTCTGCTCCACCTATACTTGTTACCAGGAAGGTGGTAAGATGTCACGCTTCGACTCCACAGCACACAGGCCCGTCTGCCAAAGTTACTACATCTTTAGGCCTTAACCATTACCCACTCTTGCACAAGAGCAAGGAATTTGGCAGCCTGACTAGTGTCTTGGTAGGCCCCCCTATTCTTTCTACATCTTGCTTTCCCAATGTCTTTGTATTTGGTCAAATGAATGAAGAATCCTCTGTAAAACCTGGACCAGGGTGACATCCTGAAATGGGGGGCCTTTGGCCCACCCCAGTCACTGGGGCATTGGGATGGGGGGTGTGGAGGCAGTAACACAGGAATTGGAATGGGGGAGCTTTTTTTGGAGGATTAATTTCACCTAGCTGCAACTAAGGATTGTCTATGGAACATCCATCGTTCTAGACATGCCGTCCATTTTGGATGAGTCAACGACAACAAGAGAATACAGGTAGTTTTCTAGTGTTGGCGCTCCCGATGAGCCAAATACTAGTAATCGCTTGGCAGGGCATACTAAGGGGGATAGGACCCCCAATACCAGCACAGGACTACTTAGTTTTGCAGACCATAGGGTAAAGGAAATAGTTGGCAGGTGTGTTCAATACCCATAGCTAAAGATCTGGGACAGGCTGAACCTTGGAAGGTGGTGCAGGAAACTATGGTGAATCGGCCACTAATTACTGGTATTCATAGTACACTTGAGGAGAGCAAGGGTTGTCTAAACCTGTCTCATGTTCAGCTTGAGTCTACTAACCAGCATGAAGCACCAAATGTACCTCCCAGGATTGTGGTTTCTACATCTAGGGAGGGTTCTATTTCTCAACCAAACCTAAAACCCATCGTACATGTTTGTTCACTGGGGGTTTGAGAGCAAGTATCTCCACTATTAACTAACCTGCATATCAGAATCAATCTTGCTTTAAAAACATTGGCAGATACGCAGGACAACTATGGGGGGAGTGCTAACTGGTCAACAGACAGCCTTTAATGAACCTATGACCCACATGGCATTTTTGGATGGATTTGTTAGGGGGTTGGTACCTCAAACTGTGTACAAGGCATGACAAGGAAATACCCGACGAGTACACAGAAAGATTCACAAATCTTGATGCCAAGGTCTGTCTAATTTTAAATAGTCTGTCCATGTTGAAGAATATCCAGCGTGATACTTCTAAGGAGCTAATTGAGGCTTTGCCAGCTAATGCAAAAGCTGTCCTCAACCAATTGGCTAGGGTTCGCACCATAGACACTTCTCTGGATGTGCAGCTTGTGGAGACTCCGGACAGTCCTTTGGCATTAGTGGAGGCAGCTGCGAGTCTAGATAATCTGCAGACACAAGACTGTCCAGGTGTCTCGACACGTGGCACATCTACTATAACTTCTAACTGTGAAAACCCAAACGATTTAGACAGGAGATCCCTAACTAGGGGCAAGAAATGTAAGAACAAACCTAACCATATATAAAAGAAAAACTAAAAATAAGTTAGGCTCAAAGGGCGGAATATGAATCTGAAAGCTTTCTGCCAAATATCATGGAGAGACAAACATATTGATACTAATTCTGAAGGGGATTAGGAATCAGGGAGCATATCCCTATTGCATAATCCCAAGAAGACCTATCAAACATGCCTGAAAGAGTGAATTGATACTCGCGACAATTACACTGCACTGTCTATTGGCCATGAAGCCGGAGTGAAGTGTCTCCTAATGTAGGAAAGGGTGTGCTGTTTCAGACTGTGGCAGTCGCGCCCGAGCATGCTCCGACTAAGCATACTAAAATCACTGCATTTGGTAAAATCACAAGTACTATTCACGCTCCTGTATCAACAGGCTCACAGATTATGGTGATTTTGATGCTAATGTAGGTGGACGAGGGCCTGCTTCCAATCAGGAGGAGACTCTCTGTCCCATTGCTGATTACACTAGCAAATGACAATGGCCCTTCGAATTCTGAGGATATGTTGGCCATCCAAGAGATGCATACAGCCACATCAGCTGAACAGGTTGATTCCATACCTCCCTTACAACCTTCACTGTTAACACTGAATGAGGCTTCTATTTCACCCGCTGCTAAAATAGTAGGTTGGGTTGTTAAAAACATCGGATAAACAATCTAGACTTAATAGATCCAGTGTAATAGCGATCTTTAAAAAGTTTCCTCTTTTGAGATCTATTACAACAGATGATACTGAAACCGTCTCTTTGCTCATCCTGGATAACCAGTGTGTGTGGTCAGGTATTTTAATTCATTCAGAAATAGTGGGCAATATGGTGTGCGGTCAGAGGGAGAATGTATTGTTTCGAGGGTACGGACTAGTTGGTTTGAAAAACAGTATGGATGCAAAAACTTTTCTAACCTTTAAAACCATATATTCAACACTAAAAGAAGTATCTGGGGTGCCCAATGACATTGTCTAAAGGGATCCTGGGGATGCGTTGTCTCTGATTGCAAATTGTTTTGGAACAGGACAGGATTGGTCATGGATTCAACCGGCCCTGAAAACGTTTGACAACATCAGACAAGGATCGGGTCATCCATGACAATATTAAGGTGGAGGTGTTCTGTTGGAACACGTGTGGAGGTGTGAATATATCAAAATATATGGCCAAACCCTGTGATGGGGGATTCCCTCCCATTTACATGTTCCAAGAAACCATGCTCCTTTCCCAGTTTGAACTTGAGGGCTTCCATACTATTTCGAGTCCGGCATTAAGAGGGGGCCTTGGAATATCCGATAGGGGGCATTGCATTAGTTATCAATCATAATCTTGGGATCAGTTGGGAATCTATTTTCAGCAATGAATGGATGATGGCGATTAAGTTACATTTGCATACGGAACAGCAGCCGGTACTACTGGTTAACCTGTATTGGCATCCATTGAGTGTCACATTCAAGGCAATGCCGGAGTGTTTGAGACATTTCAAGCTTGGTTTACGATGGGATATGAAAAAAGAATAATTCTGGAGGGAGATTTCAATTCCTATTGTGCTCTGGGTGCCTTTTGGAAGGATGCAAAGGCTACCCCTACTAACTCGCACTACAACATCCTTTGGGGGATGAGTTGGGATCTTTTTCTCCAGGAATGGGACATGTCCCTGCTGGATTTGTGCCAACTTCCACACCCCACTCAGTATACATGGAAAAGAGGTGATAGATCATCTAGGATTGACTATATATATATCTCAAATAGTTTAAGGGCTAACTGCTCCCATATGAAACACATCAATATTGATTTGGATAATCATCTACTTCTATCATTCTCCTTGATTCTTCCATTCCCCATGTTTGACCTTAAACTTGATCTGGTGGGGATTCGTGTGACTTGTAGTGGGAGGGCTCTTACATTGAATAGAAGGACAGTTGCTAAAATGAATCATCTCTTGACCAAATCCTTGGCCAACTTGCGCTCTTTCTCCCGTTAGCAGGGAGAGAGTGAGGTTTATTCTAATTCTCCCTACAATATTATTCTGGCTTGTGTCAATAGTCAGTCGAGAATGTCCCTTTGTTCCTCGTGAGATAACTAGTTATCTTGGTGATGACAGAATGTTGCAGTCAGTGTGTTTTAAATGTAGGAACTTGGCTGCCCTGAAAAATCTGTCCCTGGATACAGCAGACTATGTGGCTGCTAAAACAAAAATCTGCCAATCGCACAAGAACCTGGTAAAATCTTTGAGGATGGAATCCTATCTTCAGATTCATCAGACTACATTGGACTACTTATGCAAGGGCTATGAATCTAAATTTTGGTCCACCAATTATCGGACCTTGGGTCTAAAAGAAAAGAGCATGGATTGCCCGATACAGGAAGAAGCTTGGGTTGATTATTATGTGAGGACATATTCTTTGCCAGAACATTTGGGGATCCTGGTGATGCTGAGTAGAGACGCATTGTTTAGGGTACCTGTCCCTGGGGCAGAGACGATATCTCCTGGGCCATTAGCAAACTTAAGCCATCTTGTGCTCTGGGACCAGATGGCATTCCGCCTTTTGTCCTGAAAGAACTTCCACAGCTATGGTCGAGCTACTGAAACCAATGTTCTATCAAATCTTCTTGACACATGTAATTCCAGCTTCTTGAGCCACTCTATTATTATACCCATTTTTAAAAAGGGGGAGGCACAAGAGCCTAATAACTATAGGCCGATCGCCCGGATCGATGGTACTAGCAAAGTCTTTGCTATTCTTCTTTTGAGGGATTTAAACCAAGTAGTCAAAGAATCTAAACTCCTGAGTCAATTTCAGGTTGGGTTTAGGAAGGATCTGGGCACCACCCTTAACACTACTGTCATAGCCCACCTTATGTTATGTTAATGTATCTTGTTAAGCGCACGGTCACCGAAGTATAATGGCATTATGAGAAGAGAAGAGAGCAGCGACAAAGTGTATTGAATCAGATAGGTCTTCAACAATTTCCTAAAAGCTACATGATTAAAGGACTGTTTCAAGGCCAAGGGGAGATCATTCGACGGGAGGCGGTGACTGAAAAGGCTCTACCTCCAATCCTAACACAGCAAACAGAGGGACAACCCGAAGACCAGTAGTAACGGAGCGTAACTGCTGTGCCGGATGGTAGCGTGTGAACTTTGTACGAAGTTCATTACACATTACATGCAACATTCACAAGTGGGGGAAGTATTTATCACATCCTTAGATATGCCGAATGATTTTGATGGAGTGGTCAAATCGAAGCTCTGGCACAAACTTCTCAAAATGAAAGTTCTGAGAAAGCTGGTCCAGCTCCTAGCACTTCTTCATACTAATTTTACCTTATGTATACGCCTGACAAAAGAAGGGTCATTGTCGCGAGTAAGAACCTTGCAAGCCGGGGTGAAACGGGGATGCATTCTTGCCCCTATTCTCTTCAACTTGTATGTGCGATGTGGGGGGCCTCTGGCAGGGTTCCTCGATTTGCATCAGCCCGGCTGGGAAGTATTAAACTTGACTGGTTGGCTTTTGCTGATCATTTTCTATTGCTCAATAGAATCCCCAGAAGCCTGAGATGTAACATTGACCTATTCTTTGGATAGGCTTTGGTCAATTATCTTCTACCGTACACCAATAAATACAAGTTCTTAGTGTTTTCTAGGGGAACTAAAGTAAAATCGAGAGCTTGGGCCATGGGACCTGAAAGAATCGAACAAGTCTTGGCGGTGACATATTTGGGATACAATTTGACTAACAGGGCAGCAGTGGGAACATGAAAAACAAACCCCTATGCTAAGGCGAAAATATCAGTGTCTTAATTGAAATTTCTATTTTACAGAATGTGTACATTTTCTATACTACAGATATGTCGCTTCTATCTAGCGAAGATAGAACCTGTGATCCTATATGGCCTTGATCTGTCCCTTCATGACTTGGGTCACCCATCGTACTCCCAATCCATCCTATATTGTAGATTTTGCGGCACTGCAGAAACATCTGAAACTTTGAAACATCTGGTCATTGTGTGTCCACCTTTTGCAAAACACCCGATTTTCTTGTTTCAAGGACATAAATGGTGTCAATGAACCTGTTTCGGTGTCAACTTATGTGAGGGACTAATGTTTCTCCTATTTTAGCTTTGAATACTTTCATGAGTTTTCTTTTGAATTAATTGAAAAAAGTGAATGTATGATTTTTAGGAATTATGGCTCGAATCAAAATGTATCTGTTTTCTTTTTGAATTTTTGGGTCTTGTTTTTATGTTATGTAAGGTTTTCTGTAAACCAAGAATGCAACAATGCATCTAATGGAGCTGAAGGTGCTGCATGCCAGTCTACAGCTGCAGGGGCTGGAGTACCAGCAGAGGCAACAGGAGGACAGGGAGAGAAGGGGGAGGATGGTGGGGGATGCAGGTAGCAGATACTAACCATCTACCGCTTCAACAGGGAGACCATCCTTGACATCCTGACCCACATCCAGGTGGTCATTTGGGAGCAGGATCGGCATCGGGTCAGCCATACCACTGCTGGTAAAGCTGGTGTCGATTCTGCCCTTCCTGGCCAGTGGCACGTTCCAGCACAACATTTGTCAGCCTGCCTTCTCCAGAGTGCTGGTGCAAGTGATGTTGGGGCCCTGCTGCATCCTGTGGGCCAGCACATTGCCCTCCCTTCCAAGGGGGCACAGCTCAAAGTCACCAGGCCCCACTTCTATGTAATTTCTGGCATGCCCAATGTGGCAGCAGTGTTGGACTGCACGCATGTTGAGCTGGTGATGCCCCATGCCTCAGAGGGGTCTACAGAAATGGAATGGAAGCAGTTCCATTCCCTGAATGTCCAGGTAATCTGTGTGCCTGCTGTGGCAGATTCCCAGGATCCACCAACAATGCAATGGTCCTGCGAAACCACATGCTGCCGGCCTAAATGGAGCATCACAGAGTACAAAGGACCAGGATTTTGGGTGAATACATGTACAATCCGATCTACCTTGCAGCATGAGTGACAGGCAAAGGGGGCAACAATGTCACAAAATGCAAGTTCGGAAAGGTCCTTGTACATGCAGGGCCCACCAATGAACCCCTCAAATGACAGGGCACAAGACACAGGAGTAACACATGACTGGTGATGCATCAGCCACTGACTGGTTTATCCAACCCCAACAGGACAACCACATGCAATGCATTACAGGTACCAGAATGCAACACCCTCCTCCACGCAATGGCAGTGAATAGGTTGACATGGCCACCTAGGGGTGTGATATGTATGCCCAGGGGCACTCCCAAGAGCCGGTGTCAAGCTTGTAGATGACTGAAAGCAACAACAAAGACCAAGGTCTATGTACAGTTCCAGGGAACCTCACATTACAGTGATGTACAATTACCTGTGCCTATCCAATGACAAGAAGATCACACACACACACCCACCACCACCACCACCACCACCACCCCCCCTCCCATGACATGGTGCACTCGGTCAGATACCAAAATGCAGTGTGTTGGCTGTGCAAGTATTTCCATGCCAGACTGGACAACCCCCTTGCCATTGCAATATGCATGCCAGGACTGGAACGTGAAACAGTGTGGCACAATGTGAAATGGGACAGCATGCAGAGATTGACCATTGAGATGCTTCGTGACAGGCAATACCACTGCTGGGCTTCATGAGTCACACCTGTGTCTGTCTTTCCCCCTTGTAGGTGACTCTGGACACCCACTGCTTCCGTGGCTGATGACCCCTCAGAGTAATCCCCAGACTCTGCAGGAAATGGCATATAACGGGACCCACGTGAGGACCATGGTGGCCATTGAGCAAACATTTGGCCTCTTGAAGGCCTGGTTCAGATGTCTACACCAGTCTGGGGGTGCACTGATGTACAGGCCATAAAAGATTGGACAGATAGTCGTGGCCTGTGCAATGTTGCATAGCATCTGTGTCGGGCGCAACGTACCCCTGCTCCCAGATCTGGACATGCCTCCCCCAGAGGATGATGCAGCACCAGCTGGTCCCATGATTGTGCGCACTGAGTGCATGGAGGCCAGGGATGGGTGCATGGTCCGGCAATAACTGCATGATAACTTTTTCTTTAGTTTACCTTCCTCTCTACACACCCCTTGCATCTTTGTAAATATCATTCACCATCACAGTAAACACTTGTTTGAGTGTCCAGTCATTGCTTCAAGTGAAGTATTTTGTATTGTAATGTGAATGTGAATAGTGGCAGCACCACATGCCCCTCCATTCCCCCACACACTCCCCTCTCCCCACACCCCACTTGCCCCTCACCACACACCCACAGATCCACCCTGCCAGTGTTCTATAGTCACATGTGGCATCTCTTCACCATAGGGCTTTTTGCCGGCTCCTGTGGTGACTGGAGAAGCTGGGAGCAGCGCTGTGGGATTCCAGGCTGGGAGCCCTTGGTGGTGGTGATGGAGGTTGGTGGGTTAGTGGCATGTCCAAAGTGACATGGCAGTCCTGCTGCTCGATCCCTGCATGCATTCCCACATCAGGCGCATCTCATCGAGCTGCTGGTGTGCCATGACAGAGAGTTCTGACTGCCTGTCCTCAATGGCACGCAGGCGTGCGTCATGTGATCGCATGCTGGGCAGTGGCATAGGGCTTTATCGTGGGCCAGGGCTGTAACAAGCAGAGGGGTAGGATGTGTCATTGTTCTTGTCAGTAGTCGTGTCTGCAGTGCCGGTGGTGGTGTTGAGGGCACAGCAAGGACGGGAACAGCAGCACAGGGTGCCCATACTGTGGCCTGGTCATGCGTGCGAGAGGTGGCTCTTTGGGCTGGTATGTCTCCCTACTGACCGGTGGTGGGGTCACTGACCACTGGTGTGGTGAGGGCAGCAGACACAGGTAATGCTGGTGTGAGACTTGCTGTGGTGGGTGGTGATGCTGATGGTGGTGAGGCTGACGCAGGTGGTGTTGTGCTGGTGGTCCTGCTGCCTAAGCTTGCTTACGGGGGCAGGGTTGGACTTCGTAGGTCTGGCTGCAGAAGTCGATGGTCCAACTCCGTCGCTGTCCATGGACTGTGTGCCTGTTGGGAAGACAGGAACATGCCGTTGGTCATCTGGAAGCCATGTCTGCGGGCTCGAATTACTCATACAACATCCTGTTTCCTGCTCTATTCCTCTGGCCTCTTTGGGGTCTTGGGTCTAATGTGTGCTCTTGCATGTAGGTGGTGGGAGAGCAGATTGCCTGTTGGCATGCCAAGGTGCCTTTTTGTTGTGTGTGCGGTGGGCCAACAATTAATTTCATGGACTTCCTGGGCGCTTCTCATGTGTCCATGTGTGGCACTAGATTTTTGCTACGGTGCTTGTGCATGGCTATGTATACCTACATCTCCTGGTGGGTGCGTGTGAGTGTGTGTGTGTGTGTGTGTGTGTGTGTGGTCTGCCCATTTGCTGCGACTGACATGTTTGGCCCAGTTCACTTGCACATTAGGTGGTTCAGTGCTTGAGGGGACATGTATTTGGACATATCTCGATTTACATGGGGTTTGTTGCACTTACCAATTTTGCCTTGGGTCCCGGCTCCTGTCTCTGCTTCCCCAACCCCTTCAATGCCCTCCATGTGCAGGATGGAGCTGCATGTCCCCTCCCAGGGCATGAGGTGGAGGGGTGCCACTGTCCCTCCACCTGCAGCAGCCGTCTCCCTCCTGTGCTGGGAGTTGAGGTTGCTGACCTTTAGGTGCAGATCATCCCAGCGCTTCCGGCAGTCACACTTTGTGTGGGTGACAGTCTCCACAGCCATCACCCTCTCAACCACCTCCTGCCATATGGCAGTCTTTCTTTACTGGTCTTTCTGTGGCAAGCCCCAAAGAGTGCCTCTGAGTGCTGCACCACAGTGTAATTTAGTCAGTGCAGTCAGCTCGGCCTTAGAGAATTTGGATTTGTGCCGGCGGACATCAGGGACTTGTGTCTTTTAACTTCTGACATGCTTGGCACCTCCTGTAGAAGTGGATGGCAGTTGGAAGTGGGGGATTCAATGTGGATTGAGTTTTAAAGACAGCAGCCAATGAGCTTCCCTATCCGACAGTGATGCTATTTACGATGCCGGTGATTCCGGCAGTTTGGGTGCCGGTATCGGTAGTACCAGCACATCTGTCAGTAATACCGCAGGATGGCTGCCAATGCCAGTGATTACGTCCTCCTGGTATAACCATTTCCGGCAAGGGGGGGTTGTGCGTGCCCGAGGACTCGTAATTCACTGGTAATTTCAGCAGGGACGGTAATACCGGCACACTGGCATTACCAGTGTTTTACCAGCAAACTGGTAATGAGCCCCAATGTGTGCAAAGTAAAACAAAACTTAAGATAAATGTTTTCTTGCCATATGTTTTGAACCATCACTAAAATCCAAGTAAGAATTATTTTAGAAATTAATCCATTTGCATTTGCTGCAATGATTATAAACTTCTGCAGTGCTTGTAGTTCAAATTATCATTTTCAAATGAACTCCTGTGGCAGGGAAGGGGGAAGAAGATTGGTACAGAGATAGGGTACATAAATTCCAAATGGGCAGAAGATTGATACAGGGAGACGGGTGCATTAATACTTCTGCAGCAGTAAGATCTATGCTGTGGGCTCACCCCGTGCAGACTTGCTCAGCCCAATAGGTATTCTATGAGGCTGAGACCCTCAGGCTGCTTTCTTGGACTACGATTCTAAATCCAGCCAAAACAGTGAAGATTCTTTGCATGGCTACACCGTGTGCTGTTGTTGGCCCTGAACCATACGTTGCAAGACTCCCGGACTCAAGGGCCGAGAAAAGGGAAGAAAAAGCACAGAGCAAGATATCGGCAAAAGGTGGATTTTGTGATGGTACTTTGGTCAATTGAAGCACACGTGGCTGAAGGAAGGGATGTATTGCCACAGTGCCAAGTGGCTGTATTCTTTTGTGTGCATCTCTCCAAACATTGGTGCTCGAGAAGATTTTGAAGTGGGAGTATTTTCCGGCCTATTTCTTTTAGTGTTGGGAGTGAAAACGGAAGCCCTATTCCTAATGAGTCTTTTTGGATCAAGTAAACTTACGTTTTAAATATAAAACAAATGTTTTTGTAATAAATACATCTTTGCATTTAGTTATTCATGCATATCAAAAGATGCATGTTTTACCTCTTCAGATCAGCGTAATATCAGTAGCTTCTTTCTGTAGCACTTCCTTCACAGGCTACTATTCCAAACATATCCGTGGAGCTGTGTGGGGGAAAGCAGGTGGTCAGGCACCCTATCTGTTTCCTATTTTTTGTTGGGAGAATGTGCACTCCCCGTTGATACTTTGTGGGCGTATTTGGCCATTTTTGGGGAGTAAAAGTGGCTGATGCACCCTTTATCTGGAGGCCTGTATGTACTCATTGTATAGTTTCCTTTTTATGTGCAATATAATCTATATGAAATAATGAGAACCCCAGCATGATGTTACATTAATGAAACTTTCGATTTTTTAATAATAAAGGTGTTCTGGAAAAGTTCAGTGCAGTAGTTTCGCGTATGGGTTGTCTCCGATGTTCCTATACCACTAGGACAATAACAGTAATTCCTCAGCATCCTTTGTGATAAACATTTTCTTGCACAGCCTTTCAAGTGAAATCTACGTGGACGACATGTTTCACTTCTTAAAGCACCATGCCGATAATTATCTTTTGTCTTGGAAAGCAAGAATTAAAATCACTGAACATTTTTCTCATTAAATGGAGTAATCATGCACCAGGCGATTGTGTGCAGATTATTTTCCATAAAATCTGCATATTGCCCAGGTTCTTAACAGTCGCCCGGGTGGGAATGCAGTAAACATGGCATTTCATCTGGGAGTAATGAGCACATGATAAAGGTAGGTGATTTAAATTCCCTATTGCACACATTTTGGCAAGTCTGACAATGTTGCTTGGATGCTACTTGTGCAGAAACATTCACATTCTGCACTTGTTCTAAGATCAACCAGCAGATGCAGAGATAGGCGTGTAATGTATGCTGATATGAGGCAATAGATATGCTAATGAAAGGCTGCCTAGTCTGGAGAGAGAGTCTTCTGAGGTGCATCATTATTCAGAGATGATAAAATAGTAGAGAAATGGAATGTGGGATATCTTCTCTAAAGAAGAGCATCCATGCATTTTGGATTAGCTCGGGATTCCCATCCTTAGGTCCTGTGTTTGCCCCGGACTCCCTGGCCTCTCATGTAGGGGAGGAGGGGATACCCTCCTCCCTCGGTGCAGAGATCCCCTCCATGGAGTAATAAATGGTCCAGAGTAGAATACCAGAGATGACCAAAGATTGAAAGGAAATCAAATGGCAATATGGTTGCGCTTCTATTTCTTGTAAAAAAAAAAAGTAAAACAATCCAATCTTTATTTTGCAAAATGCATTTTAACTTGGATGTGATCTGACTCGACACTACCACAAATCTTATTGTACTGAAATATAAAAAAAACTTAATGAGGCTGAATTCCTAACTAGCTCAGTAGCACACACTATAATGAACTTGCATTTCACATCATGGTATGTTCTTTATAAATAAAACACACACATAGATAAACCAATTGATCTACCAATCTCCCTAGATAGTGTGACAAATCCCTTGATGTCACTTCTCCCCCAGAGGGGGACCCTTCCCATGGGCCCAGGGTATTGATGCCGCTACCCGATAGTCACCCTTGGGGTGGTACTCAGCGGGAGGATTCCATGAGAGATGAGCCCCTCTGCGAGAGATGGTAAGACTATCAAGGGAGAACGCAGTATGTCAACCACCATTCTGTCTTATGTTATCACCACACAACACGGATAGGGCCCAAGCACCCACACTCTGTCGCCTCTTTCTTCTTTTAGCTACTTCATGCATAGTAGACCAGTCTATCAGATAAAGAATACTGTGATGAGGAGGAGTGAGGAAAATATGGGATTAGATGGCTCCACAATTGATGACATGAAGATCAGGACAACAAAGAGCCCTACATGGAACCAAGACAAACATACTAGCTATCTGAGATTTGAGAGGTGACTTAAAATCGGACAAAGGACTTTCCTAAGGGTCAGTCCTGCCCTAGAGGAGCATCGAGCTGAATAAGGAAGCTGCGCAGAGAGGACGTGCTGCAGACCTGGATGACTGGAGAAGGAAGTCAGTGTCTAAGAAGGCAGAGGGGAGCCTAAACTCACCTGAAGGCTGGGACACCAGATGTCTGGTGACAAGAAGGGTACAACGTTCATTCATCAGCAGTTTTTTTTTCCCACAGAGATTTTTGGTAAAAAATTCCAGCTGAAAAAGAACTCAGAGAAAAGGATGGATAGAGAATAAATAAAAGTGAAGAGGACATTTGGGGAGTAACCCCCTTTATAAAAAAAATTAATTCAATGATTTTTTTTGCAGAAACTATTTCAGCAAAAAACTCTGCGAAAAACAATCCAGGGTTGAATGAACATAGAACCGCAGGAAGGAAGCCAACCAAGTGGTCAATGCAAGGTCCGAAGTACGGGGAGAAACCAGCATGGCAGAGCCGCTGAACTCCAAGAGCAGACTGTGAGAGCCAGGGGGGAAGCCAGAGAAGCTTTCTAGTGTTGCTGAACACCAGAGCCTTCATGGACCAAGTAAGAAGGTATGTAGAGGGGGACTGGAAAGGTGCTGGGAACCCCTAGAGGAAGTGGAGAACCACCTTCCTCGCCCCAGTGGGAGCGAGCTGAGAAATGAAACAGACATATTGGGTAAGAGAGCAACCTAAAGAAACCAGAAGAGCGCTAACGGTCTGGGACCTGTATGTTGAGAGAATTGTACATGCAAGACAATGCCTGGCAGGATAGTGATCTGGGCCTGATTAAGAGACATTATAAACCTGAGATGGGGGTCTGGGACCCACAAAATCGGGAGAAATATCCTTTGGCACATGTCAAGAGAAGAACAGAGTTGATTTGTCACACCTTCACTTCACCCTGGAGGAGATCCATCTAGTAACCGTTATCAGAAAAAACGGAAAGGATCCAGGGGTGGATAGAATACCAGTGGACATCTTTAAGGATGGTGCTGGTATCTGGGAGCCTTTTCTATATTGTATTCGATGCTGTTGCAGTTGCCCTGACAGTACTGCCCTCTTGGACAAAGCCCGAGATCATCCCGATACATAAAAAAAGGATACAGAGACGTCATCAGTAATTATAGGCTAATAGCACTGCTGGATGCATCCCACAAAATATATGCTAGTTTGATTGGGTCACTTGAACGACTGGGAAGAGTTTACTGGTGCCATACATTACTTACAGGCTGGGTTCCATTTTGGGGATCGGCATTCTCAATCAGTGTTTTAGGTTGCCCTTCCTTATATAAAAATATGTTGTGCTAAGAACGTTTAATCAATCTGTACTCTGTTGATTTGAAAATCGCTTTCATTTGTGTTCCCGTAGAATTTTTGGGGGGTTCGGCTTAAAAACGTAGGTGTTCCATTATCTCTGTAAAAAGCAATTGTATACTCTATAAAAAATAATGAGGCTGCCATCACTTTGAGCCTTTCTGGTGAGATCACATCTTCATTCTTTGTCCAAAGTGGAATTTGTCAATGGTGCTTATTAGCAGCATTACTCTTTTGTTTATTCGTTAATGTTGTGATTGATTACATTATCAAGGTTCCTACTGATGTGCTGACACTGGGCCGTGACAAAATCCCGCTCCTTCTCGTGGATGATGCTGTCTTGAATTCAACAACCCCAAAAGGCTTGAGGTGACAATTTAGGCTATATCATCCATTTTGTGCAGTTAATGGTGTGGAAATAACCAGACCAAAACTAAATTTGTAGTGTTTCATGGGCAGAGTAAGAGAACACTCAGATTGTAGTCATCCTTGAGGGAACGTTATTGAACACGTTTCCAGCTATGACTAACTGGATATCTGATTTGAGAGCAGATGTGTGTGGAATGACTAACTGGATAAATGAAACTAATCTTTAGAAAGACAATGTTCCATGCTTCTAAGAATTGTACATCTTCATGAGAATGGTGCATTCAACCCCTCCCTCAAGGTCTACAATCTACAAGCGCATGCAGCAGCAGTTTGTAGCACTGAATTATGGGGATGCATCAACTCAACTAAATGTACAAATGTCTAAAAATCAATGTATATAAAAGCTCTTGGCTCTCTTTGGGGGAAATGCCAAACATATTACTGAGACTAGAACTTGATCGTAAAGACATTAAAAATTACTTTTTGCTTAAAACAGTTTTATTTTGACTATGAATTTGGTATTTCCCCTCTTAGTCAAGTTCACTGATGCAATTCATGATGTTCTGCCACAAGATGGTAGCACCGAAATAGTATAACGCAGGCACGCCAAGTCCTTGCTCATTGGCTTGGACCTCTGAGAACTTTGGGATAATACTACTTGCATAAACTGCACCACCATGGAACAAGTCAAAAATGCATATGAAAGTATGATGTGGCCCTGCACTAGTGATGGATGCCTTAAAACGTCCTAGGCCCGTGAATATTGGCTGTAAAATACATTGGGTTTTTAAGAAGATCTTGATCTCATTTGCCCTCAGCTTGCCAGATCGCGTTACATTAGGTTCAGTATTCTACCATGAGCATATCATTTGTTTAAGAAGAGCTGTAATGCTGCCTAAACAGATATCTGCTGGTCATCCTGTATGCCCGTCAAAGAGTCATTGCAGCAGTTCATGCTTGTATGCCCAGCATATAGGGATCTGGGAACCATTTACTCTAAACCCCTATGCATACACCATGGGTTAGTCATATATTCATTTTGTCATTTTGCTTGTTGGCACACCCAATGCACATTCTCCTTCAAGATGTTACAACATGTCCAGACTAGTTTCTTTTGCTTTTTCACCGACCTCAAATATGCCGCCTCATGACTTTGGATACATTAATTTTATGAGGGGCCTGGATTTGATGGATGGTACGTTCTCCTTGTACTCTATTAGCCAGCACCTGGCAATGTTAATGTAGCAACACTAGTATTAACGTGATGAATCATGGCTTTACTAGGGCCTCATGTCTTGTAACATAGCTGGGGCTGAAGGGTGATGAATCCTAGGTCAACTCCAGCTAACAGCAAGGTAAATCCAGCTACATGTTCAGGCATGTCTCATTTCGAGTTAAATAAAATAGTGTTATTCAAAGTTAAGTAAAAAGCATGGCAAGATACAATGGACCTTCGGATAAAAGGTTATTTTCTATTAGATTTCACAAGTGCACCTTCTGCCAACCATATAAGGAACATGGCACAGTGATGACATCCTGCAATTGTTCATTTACCATTCATCTAAAGTTCCAGTTAAAATTCTGGTGCCAGAAGAATTCTTTTGAATGTAACAAACACACACTTCCATGTGCATTTTTCTACGTCTTTACATACTGATCAGGTAATAGTTGAATGAGTACAGGATTTGCTTTTGTGTCTTTAAAGCATGAAATCGGGCATTTTTCCAATTTACAAGTAGAGTTCCAATTTAAAAAGGTACGGTGCTTGGCATGTCCTTAGCATTGACAAGCAAGTCTCTTGGCCACTTAAAGGCCTTTGCAAGAGTTATAGTTTGTCTCTCGGCTTCACCTTCCATTTCATAGGGACACCATATTTCATCATGGCAGTGAGTATGATGTGCAATCCAACAGGAAGCATACTTTTTTGAATGGCACCTCTCTCGCTCTTTCACAAAGACTTTCTGTTGTCATTTCACTTTAAGAAAACTATCTGCAGTACATTTTATTCCACAGGTCTGAGTATCAAAATCGGATTGGTGATGGAAATCTACACTAGTAAGCTGCATCCTCTGACCACTAAACAAAGCCGAATATTACATTTTCAAGTTAGGAAGTGCACCCCCCTCTAAGGAGAGGCAACTTTAAATATCCAGTGGCCTTCTAGGATTCTCACAGCCATAAATTGATGATTCCCAAAGGATATTGAACCATTCTAGGTTAATAGGGAGCAAAACAATGCATACAAATATGAAAATGTGTACAGGAGAACACCACCCTCAGCCAACTTTTACCAGAGAAAGTACGAGCTTTTCAGCAAGTTGGATTCACCATCCAGGCACATGAAACCTCATACAAAATGTTCTCCTTTCTGAAGGTGTTTCTGGGTTCAAGTACACGTTTACCCAACATGGACCTCTTCTGTAAGATCAATTCCTCAGAAATGTGAAATGATTCTATACTCAATTTCCGTGTCTTCGGTTTAAACCTGCTAAACACTTGAGGATGCACCAGATATTCTTCATGTCCTTGCATAACACGTTTTCTGTTACCCCTAACCCCCGGCTTACATCATATCTTTCCTGCCCAGGTTCAGTGTGTCTCCAGAGACAGCACCACGTTGCTGTGTGATCATTCATACCCCGGTTAGTGCAGCCCTTGGTTTGTCGCCAAAAATAGCAATGTTTTGGGCAAATACAGTGATTCGTCTGAATGTTGCGAATGAGAGGTCTGCATTTGGGATGAAAGCTCATTGGGGATAATGGGGAGCCTGTGCACGTTCCATGTTTAATTGCTATTGCCCCCCCTGTACTAATATTTGCTATTGATGTTCTTTCTACACGTGGATTGTAGGCAGGGGGTGAATCGGTGCCTGGGATCTTGGCTTTGCTGCTCTCTGCTCTACCTTCCTCCTCTTTCCGCTCCCATTTCTTTCTCGTGCAGCCTGGTAACCCTCATGCACTTGCAGCGCTTGGTTGATGCCTGTAACTGCGCCCAACCTGGGATGCAATCTACAAATCTCATGTAAGTGCCAGCTCTTCCTCCTCTACCTTCCAGCCTCGCACCCCACGTGCTATGCCTAGAAGGGTGGAATGAACACAGGAGCACCTCCCTACAACCGGATCTATTTGTATTTATGTTTGCAACGTGCTACATGGGCAGTTAGTAAAACATGCTAAGGGCCAAATACCAGCTTTTATGTCATGCATTGTAACAATGAAAGCCACAAAGATGGGATTTGACAAAAAAAAGAGAGTGTGGCCTTGTAAACGAACGCCACCCACTTGCACTTTCTGATAGTCCAAAGTTAGCGGTTCCTGACAAAGTTCAATTGCTTCGTAGCACTGCAAATCACCATGTTCGCTCACTATATTGACCTCGAAAGTATCAGACTGACAAAGCTCAACCAAGAGTAAAAACCTGACCCTCACAGGGCTGTAAGCATATTTCTGCAGCAGATGCAAAAACCTACTGAGCTGTTTTGATTGTGAAAATAAAAACAAAATATCGAGGCTGATTACCCCAAAAGGAAATACACCGAACACAGGTTACAAAGGAACATACAAAGTACTTTAATTTATACTGAACTCAGTTACAAAGAACAGAACAAAATCAGATGGCTATCGGCCCTCAGTGCAACACAGCGAACTCCAGCATGGTTCGGTATATTCAGTGAGTGACGCTGTACATTCAAATTCATTGCTCTTTTATACTATTTGCGAACACGATGTCCAACCCTACTTCGGGTTAATATTCCTCTAATACATTACTGATCTAGGGTTCATGCCGAGTTCGCATATCCGCATGTAACTGGTTTGCTTTTAATACATATATCAACAAGCCTACACGGCAACTGTGTATTCTGGGATTTCCCATGCAGGTCTTCGCAAACATTAATACAATGTAGTTAAACAAGTGTTCTATGTTCAGTATTTGAATACATTGTTCTCAACATATACTCGCGGATTAGTTTCATTGCACAAGTAATCCTTTACACACAGGTCAACGAAGGACAAGGTCTCAGTTCACGACCTCAACAAGTGGCCTGCAGGCAAGTTACATATTAGCTACACGCAGAGGTCAAGACGGCCATGTTGCATTTCGGAATAACATCGTCCACCATTTTCACTCACAGAGTGACTTTACAAAGTGAACCTAAAATGGCGGATTGACCTAAAATGGCGGCTTACATTGATTTTAAGGTCAGGACCTTGCAACACGGATTTCTTCACAAGTGACTTGCAAGCAGCTTGGCGTGGGCCAATATACATATATTCACTGCAATAGGAGGCACGATATAATTTCTCATTTGACATAATGAAGGAAACGGCATCCCTGTCTAAAACATAAACAATTCAATGTGGCTGCACAGATTACGTGCCAAATGCGAGGACACGGGAAGGCCATGCGTGCTGCGATTGGAACCCCTGTCCAGCAGATTAAGATGAGAACTCTGCATCAAGCGCTTAGCCGTATGTTTCTGCATGCATGCTCGTCCCAGCAAATTGAGAATACAGGTGCTACCTGCATGTGCCGCCACCCCCGACCAACCACATCTGCCCATACTCGTACACACAGAGCATGCTGTTACTGTGAGAATGTGCAGTTTTGCCAAAGACTCCGATTTACTTCTGCTATTGTGACGACGTGAAACCTAAACACCAGCAACCTGTTCTTCTGCTGGTCAGCGTGGACAGCTGGTATTTGACCTGCAACATGCTACACATGCAATTAAAAATGTAATAATGATATTACCGTTTGCGTTATGCTCCAGTGAACAGTTTAACTTCACTGCACTTCTCTCTTTATCAAGAAGAAAAGCGAGTCTGCATGTGTTAGTTACTCCCAGCTGAGAATTGAAACATCTAATAACTTGCTTGTTAATGGCGCAGATAATGTGTGCGCATTTTTGTAATTTGTGTTGCACCTGTATATTGAAAGTGTGTGGGCCACTCAGTATGTATTCCCTTCTTCCTCACTCGGGAGGTGCGGCTGTTATGATTCACTTCCGGCTTCGGCGTCAGTTGTATGTATTTGAACATTGTTGGGCCATATGGCAAGGTGTCGGAAAGGGCGAATAGCTCAGAGGAAAATGCATTTGCTCCATCCATTAGTGTGCACCTGGTAATTGGCAGGTCGGGTATGGACACTCCGCCATTCCCGGCTTGGGGTTATTACAGGAGATCCACTGGTTTACATGATGGTGTCCCGAGGATTCACTGCATATGCAGAAAAGTGTTCATGCACATGCAAAAAAAATGTTATGATGTGTAATATAGTATTGACTGCTGCACTTTTACAAAATACAGAAATTACACAGCAGAATAATTCTGGGAGGAAAATTGAAGAATATTGTGCCATCTCCAAGTAGAGAGTAAATCATTTTGTCCATG
Organism: Ambystoma mexicanum; assembly: GCF_040938575.1. Classification (NCBI taxonomy): domain Eukaryota; kingdom Metazoa; phylum Chordata; class Amphibia; order Caudata; family Ambystomatidae; genus Ambystoma; species Ambystoma mexicanum. Next base: position 338,626,382 of record NC_090922.1, read on the forward strand.
CTATAATCCGAAAGTCACAGTATTGAGCATCCTTCTATCTCTCTCTTTCTTTCTCTCTCTCTCTCCCCCCCTCCCACCCATCCGGCACATTCCCTGCACAGCTGCTATGGTGCTTTGATCCTGGTACTTCTTTGCTAGCAGGGATTGCGTCGTGGTGCCATGACTGGAGCAGATGTATCATTGTATTATTTAGTGCGGTGGCTTCTCTTAAATGCCCACCCGGGCTAGCCTCGGTGGCGGCGCTGGGGACATGGATGGAATCTCTGGCGGTAATGTCTTCACTGAGCCCATCCAGGCTTACCTCAGTGGTGGCGCTGGAGTCTTGAGGTTGACACTGTGGCCTTGTCTTTGCTACACTTCAATGTTAACCCTTTACTGCATGAGCATTATTCAGCCTGTGTGCCTGAGAGGGCAAATATTCGGCTGCCCTTGTGTGCCTCATTTACTGGAAGGAGGTGGTGATCTGGCAGCGTGTGCTTTCCTGACGCAGTTTCTCCATGAGTGCTCTCCTCTGAGCGGGATCTTCATTGATGGCCACCGCTGTGTGTGATCGCGCACCTTGGTGTCCACACAGGCCAGGACCTCTGATGAAATTACCGCTGATGCATCGAATCCGCTGCTTCTCCGCTGCGGCTTGTGACACGGCACTCTTGGGTGAACAGACAAATGTGCAATATTGATCTTTCTGGTCTAAAATGAGCTAAATCAATCCCTCCCCAGCCTCCCTCTCTCCCTCCCCGGCACCCCTTCCCTCTCTTCCTCCCCGGCCCCCTCTCTCCCTCTCCAGCCCCCTCCTCAGTGTGGGAGCCATTGCTGGGTATCAGTAACACACGCGCAGTTGTTTCCTGTCACTGTCCTCGTGTAGGTCAGGAAGTGGTCGAAGTGTACGAAAAGAAGTAGTGGAATTATTTTCCCTACTGGCCTGCGCCGCTCCCCACAGACTCCATTGCCGCACCCCCTCCCATTAGGGTGACCAGACGTCCGGGTTTTCCTGGGATAGTCTGGGGAAATCACCCTCCGTCCCCAGGTCCCGGGAGTTTTTTCATTTTTGAAACCCCGTCTGGGGTTTGCATGTTTGGGGGGCTACGGTTATCAAAACCGTAATTATTTTTCACAACACTTTCAGCATTTTGAAGTTGGAGGTGTGGCTCGCACCCCCAACCTCTCAGGTACAAGTCAGAACACTTACTGACTGTGCCGCAGCGACTGGCTTGCAAATGGTTGTCCAGCAGGCGATGTAATATCAATTAGAGCTAACACTCGTCTTGAATTAACATGCCACGATTCACAGACAAAACTGCACAAATGAGATTGTAAACCGTTTATAGAAAGGAGAAGTGCTGGAAATAAGGTTGGGGGGGTGGTTGTGGGGGAGTGTTGGGGCAGGGGCGGTAATTGGTGGGCTGCGATGGGGTAGTACCTCTTTTATGTTGTTGGCCGTCCCGGCTTTTTGTTTTGAAAATCTGGTCACCCTCCCTCCCATGCACAATAAAACCCCCCCAAAAACATGTGCCTGCTCTTTAAGGAAACGTCCTGTGCATTGCATTGAAAGGCAAAGTTTCAACTTCTTCCTACACTTTTAAACGGAACCGTTCCAGAACTGTTTCTTTTTAAAATAACATTTTAGGAACAGTAAAACTTAATTAAAATAAGTATAGGAGCACCGCTCCCAACCGCGCCCGCCCACTTCGACCTTGTGAGCTGAATAAAGTGGTTTCTCTCTGACTACCCCTAGACTTCCTAAAAAAGACAAAGGGGGCGGTTAATTCAGTAACGAACAGATTGACCTCACTTGCAGTCATCCCATTAGATATGCATATCCGATATAAAAGGCAACCTATATAGGTCTGATGCATTCACGACATTGCTGATCTGAAGATGCGAGCTAATGGCATCAAGCAGAGCCACTGATATAAAAGGACTTTGCACCTCATTACGTGTTTGGTACTTCGTTACGCAATGAAATTACCACCACTTTTTACTGCACTTCCATGATCTGAGTTTGGAAGGAACGTGGAGGAAATGCCTGAGCACTTCGCTAGAGAGGTTTCCTCTGCTTGGGACCTCGTTATGAATTTAGCCGTGTGTGTAAAAATGTCAGAGTGGCCATAATTCTGTTACCACCACTTTATCTGGAATAACCATGTACAACTGTTGGGGAAATGCTGGCTCCTGTCCCGTGATGCATACATTTATTATCAAAACAAGCTCTGTTTATATATCTGTATGTAACTCATACTATCATGTTTAAATACCTGTGAATCCCTTTGATTGCCTTAGTAATGTACTTACTATTTTGTGTAAATACCTGTGACTGCCTTATTAATGTACTATATGTAACCTTTGCAACATTGCTATGCACCCAAACAACTGCAGGTGTGTTGTGCTTTATAAACAAACAGACAATAACACATCTTGGTGGTTATTCATACTTTTCTTCACTGGATGTTTTTAGAAGTGTATCATTGGTATTGTTCTTAAGGAGTTCTTCACAAGAACGGGACTCCTTGTCCCCAGAGGGGTAGTCTGTCCCGGGGAGGTCCCGCTTGCCTCTACCCCTAGGTAGGGTATTGCGGAGCGGGCTCACCTCCCTAGCCTCAGAGTGAAAGACTCCCCCGCGCCTCTGGGGAGAAATGACAAATTCTTGTGAATCATCACGGCGCCTTTGTACCAAAACTGCAATGACCATAAGTAGCCATAATGGTGGCAGAATATATGTATGCCTGGGTTAAGGTATTGTGCACAGTCCTACTTATGATCATTGCTGCCACATCGAATTTGATATCACAAATGTGTCAGCCCTGTAGGCCCAGTTCAGCTGTTGACAGGTTATGTGTATTCCCATCAGACAAGGTTTGCCCCTACCAACTGGTGGGACTTTAGCCTTGGGGGATTGCTTCTTTTTGTTCCTTTGTAAGGGCAGGTAACCCCCTTTCCCCAGGGACAGCCACTCCACTGGGAGCTGGCACAGGAACAGGAATCGAGGGGCACACCCATTCAAGAGAGCCAAGGATGCTGCATTTCTAATGGCTTTTGTTCTTCGAGCGAAGGGAAGGAAACTTCCACCATTTTGAATCTTTCTCTTTCCTGTCCCTTCTACTTCCTCTGGAGCAAAGCACTTTTGGCATCAGAAGAGCAAAGTCCACTCATTTCAAGAGCAGCGATTGGACCGCTACAGCAGGCTAGTTTTAGTCCAATCACCTGGAGACGTTTGCTTGGTGTCTTCCACCACTTCACTGGAGAAGCTTTGAATCACCACTTGCTAAGATTTTGTTGAACCCTGCTGTTAGAGCAGTCCTTTCCAGAGTCTTCCAGGTATGAGATGAAGGCAGGTGTTCCAAGGAAGGCAGAGGAGGGTGCTGTCCCCTAACCATCCCAATGGACCATTGGGGTAATCTGCTGCTGGACCAGGACCTGCCTCTCTGCCAGTCACAGCGGTGCCCAGTACCTCAACATGTTGGAGCAGTTGTGTGCCAGCCTCCCCTGTGTTTGGGAGCTCAAGAACAAGAACCCACTTTGTCCCTGAGTCCTTGGAGTGGGATTCACAGTAACCAATGAAATCTACTGGAGCAAGGCCACCTCGCTGCCTGCCACATTGGTACCCAGGACCTAAGTGCTATTGTGTGCCAGCCTCATCCATGTTTGGAAGCCTGAGAACAAGAACCCATCTTGTCCCTGAGCCCCTGGATTGGGAATCACAGCACCCTGTAAGCTAAGACAGCAGGGACCTTAATGTTTTTTTGCCTTTGAACTGCTTAGAGCGTGTTTCAAGAACTGTCGAGCACATTTGAACCCGGAAGACTCTCTGTTGCTGCCTTTTGTTCTCTACCGATTTTCACACAGTGCCAAGAAGTCTGGTTTGGCAGCGCCACACCATCAAGAGCTGCAAACAAGGCACTATTAACTGCTAACTACCCCCTTGGTCCATTTATGGGCCCTGGAGACTGGTTAGGCCACTTTCCGCTCACAAGTACATATCCCTTTCCTTCAAGTTCATTATTGCTTTGCTTGTCTTTCCCCCTGATTCATTAGCTAGAGTGCTGCATCTACTACCTTTACTTGTCTGTATTTGCTCCTCAGCGGTGGGTTTTATGTAGTGTTTTTCTAGTTGGTTATTATTTTACATACTGCCTTTAAAGTGTATATATTTTTATAGAACCTTGATTGGACATTCCTTTATTTTGGACTGTAATACTTCCCTGTTTAGGCTGCTACTGAACCACATTGACACCCCTCTTAAGAGTATAGCCTTCCATCAGTCCACGTTGCCACAAAAGGTGAAAGCGGTAAAGATCTTGTCTGGGCCTGGTTTTAGCTTTATGGTTGTGTTTTCTCTTGGTTTGTGGAAGTGTGAGTGCTGAGTGGGCGTTTAAAGTTCTACGTAACCTTGTATTCCTACAGGGCCCATGTCAATTCATCACAGAGGGCACAGAGGCATTTGTGTCCAAGGGGGAGCCTCTTGTGCCCATAGGATGCATTGACCTGGGATGAAGCAAGTAACTTAAATGTAGAGGTGCAGTGTACTGATGTTTGGAGGGTGGCTTAAATGGTATAGCCATTATGTGTTGGAACATAGAATTTGAGTATATTAGTGTGGGGAGCACTGAGAGGCCTTTGTGAGTAGACAAACCTAAAACTACATATAGCAGATCATAACATTGTATAGCAAGGCTTGTGAAAAGGCTTAAACATCCTTACAAAGCATTAGAAGTCATGTAAACACATGGGAAGGCCTACAGCCAGGTGATTGGGTGTTCTCTGGTGTTCCAAAACATGAGTCTTCCAGACGGGTGCCATTTTACATTCACATTGCCACTGTCAGACCTTGCTGCTTTCTCTTTCTCTCATTTAGGTACATCATACCGTATGTGTCACAAGGATCTTGGAATGAATAGATCTGGGAAGGGACAATCTGGAGACCTGGAGTTTCCACATATTTCGATAAGCTTAGTGCTAATGTTTATGGGAGGCAAGAACCTTTGGTTTAGAGAAACAGCTGTTTGAGCACTCCTTCTAACTTCTTTAAAGTATAGGTTGGCAGGCTGAGCACATTCTCAAACTTCACTCTAACTTGCTCAGCTGTTGTGCTCATTGGCCAGCTTGGGTTTTGCCCATCATGCCATCGGACTGCATTTTTTAGGCATTCAGCAGGCTATTGCGGCAGGGGCCAGAATCCCTGTGTGACAAAGACCCCTGCCTAAAGCACTTACAGTAGGGTGGTCAAAGAGATGGTGGGCTACCCTCAGTTACTGGGTTTTGGACTAGAAGGAGGTGTACAACAGATCCACTGACTACCCTCACTTGTTTCCTGGTCTAAGGAAGAGGGCAGTCAAAGGAACACTGACACATCAAAGACCCCTAACCACTGTAAGGCGGTCAAAGCCAGACACCCAAAAGGCTGTTACATTAACACCAACTACCGCCAGAGACCACCACTGTAAGGAGGTCGAAGACACACATGAAGAGTAGTCACAGGAACATTCACACGTCAACAGCCTTAGGAGACATCCATTATAAGGTGGTCAAAGACAAACGCATGAAGGCCAGTCCTAAGAAAAACTATAGCAGTGCTCCTGAGGGAGAGTTATTCAGTTCCATGGCCAGACTCAAAAGCCCCTCATAGTCGCAAATGTTTCCCTTTCAGAGTTTTGTAGCCCCGCGGTAACCGACAAGTGCTTTGATGCATTTTTCCTTCAGGGAGATTAATTTCTATAATAAACCACATCGACCTAGCCTGCAGCAGTCCAGGCCTCATTATGACCCTGGCGCTCCCGTAATGAAGGGGGCCGGTACGGGACCGGCCCCCTTCATTACGGGAGCGCCGATTACAAGCTTCCCTTTGCGGGACCTGGATTAGATGCCTGGTAAAACCAGGCGTCCTTTCCGGGTCCCGCGAGGGGAAAAGGGAGGTAACAACGGGCCAGTTGAAATCTGCCTGTTATTACCTCCTCCCCCATTCCCATTGAGCCCTATTACGGTCGGAATGACCCGGTTATTCCTGATTGCAGGAACCCGGTAATGGAGCCCGGTTTGGAGGCAGCCATGGAGCTAAGAGCTCCATGGCTGCCTCCAAACTCGTAATGAGGCCCAGTGTCACTCAAAAAGTTAGATCAGTGGAAATACGCATATGCTCACCTTCTCTGTGAACAAACGCTCATTTTTATGCCGCTCGGCTCACAGCAGATGAAAAATACTGTTTCCTACACCAAGAGCATTCCATTCACACTAAGCTGCACCCTGGCTTACCAAAGGTTTCCCTGCCCTTGGGTTCGCATTATGGGTGGCAAGGCAATACACTTTATTGCAGGCAATGCCAGCAGAGTGCACAAAGGGTTGAAAGGAAGATAGCCACCTGTCTAGAGAATTTCCCAAAATGGCCTGCATGCCTTGATATAAATCCTCATGCCAGTCACCTGTCTGCCCACATGAACAGAGCCACATAGCCCAATTACAAACCAACAAAGCCAACGTTACATAGGTTCAGTCTATGTGCCCAAATACCAGGAGGATAGTTCAGGGTCAACGTGCTCGTCTTGGAAGCAACACCATGCAGAGCAACAAAGGTTTGAATCGTGGTCCCACGCTTAGAGACTGGATGCCAGTATTAAGCGCCCTATAAAAGATTAATTGATTACCACCAAAGGGCAGGAGAGACTAGATGATAAAAGCCAGCCTGCTCAGTTTGTGTGTGGGGTATTCAAGAAGGAGATGGAGAAAGGTGTTTGGAGATTGTAGGTATGAGAATGGTATATTGACTGGAAAGGGGTCAGAGGGAAGTTATAGAGGATGAGGAAGGCTGTCATCAGGACGGAATTGTATTAGATGAGGAAGGTTGTCATCAGGTAGGAATTGTATTGGAGAAGGAAGGCTGTTATTAGGAGGAGGAAGGTATTCATTGAGAGAGAGAGCTGTACTGGATGCAGGGGGTTATCATTAAGAGAGAATTGTATTAGTGGGAGGTAGCATTTGGAGTGGAAGATAGTGAAGGAGATTTACCATGTAGAATGATGGGCATTGGAGGTCTGAAGGAGACAAATTAGAGACAGGGGGCCATTGGGAGGATAGAAAGCATCCCCTAACCTAGAGATATGGATGTTGGGCTGTGTCATTTGTTTAGAGGGGGAGAGAGATCTGCACTATCTGAGGCAAAGTAGGAAAACGGCTACTTCAACTAGCCAATAAGATTAGGGAGATTCCAGCTGCCCACACAGAATAGAGGTGGGAAGGGGAATTTGATTGTCGATACTTCATCATGTGAGACAGGACGGTTATGGTGGGTTTAGCGGGCAGGGGTGTGTCCCGGAGACCAGGACCGTAGAGTGGGGAAGTTACCAGGAGGTAAATACCAACCCATCAACTTTAGGGGGAGAATGAACTTTAAACAGCTACAGGAAAACTTGAGACTTCACCAAAGCAATGGGGTTTGGACCTCGGAAAAGCGGGAACCTCAACATCCACAACTCAAAAACAAAGATCAGGATTTTTGACACATCCTTGTTACCACATCAAGGAAAAGCTAAGTCTTTTGTACTTTTGTGAGAAACTGTTCTTTTCTCAATTTAATTTTGAGTTGCTCTGCTCATATTTTGATTGATTTTCCCATCCTTTAGTAATGGACAGTGGAGACCCCACTTTTTAAAAACATTGTGAGACTTTGTTATCACCCTTTTGAGTTCTTCTCTATCTACCTGATTTTTTTTGTTATGATTAATTTCCTTCTCAACTGGGCGAGGAGCGGTCAACACCCGAGGGAATATTGACTTTGCTGAAATTAAGCCAATTTATTTAGTTACCCATTCCTACTCCCAGAATTAGTATTTTTTCCCCATCCCCATTAACCTAAATCGCACTACTACTCATCCATCTAATATAGCACATGTCTTACACTAACCTACAACTTGTCTTGGTATTGTGCCCAAATTCAGTATCATCTGACACATGATTATACTGTATGTTCCCTCAAAAACCATATATTTGGCCACCGCAAACCAAGTAATCCTGCCTTTCAAGCAAGTAAAGAGCATTGGATGAAAATGTTCTCAATGAAAGTCCCAGTATTATGGAACAAGCTACCCCTGAAATGTAGACTGGGACCAAACTATGTAAGGTTCAGAAAGGCCCTATCATGATACTATGTCAAGGCCTTTCATACTTGTCAGGCCCTGGGTTCCCTGATGTTTCTTGGGTCAGCTATCACCCTATCATCAGAGCCATGTCCTTCCAAACTCCAACATCTGAACCTTTATCATAATCTATTTTCTAACACATATTGTGACTGGGTTTTCCAGAACGTACAAGTATGTCTTTCCATTTATTGAGCCGTAGATGTTGTCTTGTTTCATTCGCCTCCCTGTGCCTTTCCACTGTTGTGAAGCATGGTTAGACGTGCATCAGGCAACAAAACCCCCAATCAATAGCTAAATTAATGGATTGGTTAAATAGTGCCTGCGAGGGTATAGGTCGAGTAAGGAATGAGACGGGCTTGTCTCCTCTTCTCTCTTATTGTTTGCAGCATTTATCAAACCTCTTGCATTGCCTCTTTGCCATGCTATTGAGATTACAGGATTTATGCCTGTCGGGGTTCTAAAATTCAACCATACTCTGATAATATTGTGCTATTTGGACCCTAAGAGGACTAAGTTGGAAGAAACCTTCATTTGATTCAATTACTGATCAGGTTGCTGGTTACCATATCAACACATGAAACAGGTTGTTTTGGTAAACTCGGCTAAAGCATGTCCTTCTGTCGAGTTGAGGCAGAACTATTCCATCACAAACAATATCTGCCTATTAAGATATCTGGCACAAATAAGCACATGTACCATTTGAACTTTAGCACTTTGCTGTGAAAAAGTAAAACCGCGGCTAGCGGTTCAACAGAAGATGCCATTAAAATCTGTTCGGTGAGTGAATCTTGTCAAAATGACTATCATGCCCCAAAGAATATTCTTGTTTAGGCCAATTGTGATATAAAAAAGGACCTCTATGAAACTGAATGGGTGAGGGTCTACCTTCTCAAGGGCTGTGTAGGAGAGGTTATGAGCTAAATAATTTGTGTAGTATATTCTGTGTGTATATTCTGAGCCAGCCCAGTAAAATATGTGCACTTCGTCAGCAGTTTTTTTAGCTGAGGGAGTGCTCTTTACTGTGAAAGGGAAACTTTGTTTCCCTTTAAAAGTTACATTTCGCCATCTGCGAAAGCTCAATGAGCCATGCAAGGTTTGCTTCCCCAGCCTCGCATGGATCATTTGAAATTCTGGCTGGTGAACTGCACATACAGACAGAGTAAGCTGGAGTGGGGCGTCTCTGGACCCATGCTGAGGCCCCTTGCATGCATGTGCAGGAACCAGGAAGCGTCCTGATTTCTGTTCATGCTTGCAGGGGGCTGGGGCACTGGAACCTCTGGGCCCGCAGCAGAAGTTAAGTTTGTTTATGTTAATTTAAAAAAAAAAGAATTGTGTATGGGTGCGTGCATGCTTGTGTTAGGTGAATGTATGATGGATGCTGGTGTGAATGAGAGTGCTTTCTGTGTGCATGTTGTGTAAATGTATGTGTGTGTGTTTGTATGTTTGTTTAGTATTTAAATGTTGATGGTGCGTGTATGCTTGTGTTATGAGAGTGCATGATGGATGCTCGTATGAATGAAAGAGTGATTGATGTGTGTAGGTTGTGTGCGTGTTGTTTATATGTGTGTGTGTTTGTATGTTTATTTAAATTGGTCTATGCTTGTGTTGTGAGTGCATGATGAGTGCTTGTGACTGTATGGTACAGCAAGTGCTTGCTCTGTGTGTGTGTGGGTGTGTGTGTTTGTGCTGGTCTGAGATGACTTTGGCAAGTGTGGGTAGGAGGTTTGTACAACAAAGGTGTTTTAAAAATGCCTCTGTTGCACAAACACCCCCTCCACTGGCCAAAATCAACTCTCTGTCTGAGGTGCTGTGGGACCCAGGGAATGTGGATGGTATTATTTTACACGACATCTATGATAGATGTCCAGTAAAAAATACCATACCTGTCCCCCTGTCTCTCCAGCGCCTTGCATACACACATAATCACTTTGATTGTGTATGTGTGTGTTTGGAGCTGTTGAGGCCCATGGGTCAGGCATGGTATTTCTTTACTGGAGATCACTGAAAGATGTCCAGTAGAAAATACCAACCCCGCCCTGAGTCCCCCAGTGCCTGGCATACACACATAACCACATTGATTGTGTGCATGTGTGAGGAGCTGGGGGATCCAGTGGACAGCCTTGTCATTTTTCTACTGGGCATCTATGATATATGGGCAGTTGATAAACATGTATTACCCCTGTGCCCCTCGGTGCCTCACAATCCCACATAATCGCTTTCATCATTATTGGGATTTTGTCTGACTTCAAAGAGCTGGCACACCATGGAGCATGCATGGCATTTTGTTCTGCACATTGTTGATAAAGCAAGCATGATAAGTGTTATGTAGCTAGACTTGCATTTTAATGTAGTCTGTCTAGCCATTTCTTATTGTGGTATTACATTTTGTATTGGGCATCTTTGGTAAAGCAAGCATGATTAGTGTTAGTATGTAGCACGACTTGCATTTTAGTAAAGCCAGTTTGGACATGTTTTCATACTTCGGCATGCATTATTAACGGTAAAGCCAACTGGAGTATTTTCTTATGTGGGGATACTGCCATACATTGCCAGAACAAACATGGACATGTTTTCCTATAGTATCATTACTACATTGTGCACAACGTCGACATGAGTATGTTCTTATATGAGAATAATAGGGTATAATGTTGCAGTCAGCATGGATATGTATGGGCACAGTCAGTATGAAAATGTAAATGTTTTAATGTTTTATACTGGCACATATTGTGGTAAAAAGCACTGCGAAAATAGGCCTCATTATGGGTCTGGCGGTAACCCTGCCAGTGCTACCGGCGGGTTGCTGCACGACCCGTAGAAATTTACCAGCGCCTGACTTCCGGTACTACCGGCTCACTGCGAAGTCAGGCGCCGGTAATTTTGTTAATCCCCATTGCCATAGAGTCCTACAGCTCTCAGAAAAAAGTTAAATAAATAACATGTTAACACCACAGGGTGAACAGTTGCAGGACTCTATGGGAATGGGGACACGGAAGCACCGGTTCTTAACGGTGCCGGTGCTTCCGTGGCGGATTTCCTTACCATGACACTGTGGCTCCGGCAGGCAAACCCGTAGATTACCGGTCTGGAAACCAGGGTGCTGGTGTGTTTACCGGCACCCTTATTTCCAGACTGGCAAACTTGTCATGAAGCCCAATATATTGGAGAAATGCTCCTGTGCCCTGTTGTTGACTTGCATCTATTGGATTTTTTCATGAGTTAACCCACAAAACCCAATTGCCCACAATGTGGCTTTTTACCCAATTTTTCTAAAAAGTGTGCTCTAAAATGCACCATTTTCACTGATTATTTTTTAAAAATTCATGGACGACCCGAAACCCCCCATCAGTGGTATGGGGTCCCCCACTACACTCAGTCATTCGGTCATATCTGGGACAAATGTTTATGCTCCTACAGTTAAAAATTCACTAGCCACCACTGCTCCTCAATTTAATCTACAGGCCTCCCAGCCCACTAGACCAATTCGAGTACAACCTCCTTCAGGTCCTTACCACCAACCGCAAACCCACATGTAAAATAATCCTCCTAGGAGATCTCAAGCTGGGCCTAAACAACCCAACAGATGGTGATGCCACAGAACTAGCCAATGCGCTGAAAGCCCTTGGCTTCACACACTGCGTAAATTCCCCCACCCATGCTAAGGGTCGCACCCTCGACTGGGTAGAGGACCTCCACTGCAAAGTGAACATCGATACTATCTCCCATGCCCTTGGTCAGACCACTTCGTAGTGGCCTTTGCCATCCTGCAACCGCAGAGCACACTTCATGCCACCACACTTCATGCCACCATTCCTCCATGCCACCACACCTCCATGCCCCTACCTGTACTAGGAGTTCATGTAAAATAACACAAGCCAGAATCACTCCACTCTGATAGTTAACCCGCCCACCTATCCCATATCTCTGACAACCCATACGTACTAGGAGATATTTACCTCAAGACGCTGTCTACAGCTGTGGACACAGTTGGCCCCCTAGCATCTCGCAAGGCCAAAGTCCTCTCACATGCCAACTCATGGTTCACCCAGGATCTTCAGACGTGAGGACCAAGAAGCACCAGGCAGACGAGGCCTGGAAAAAATACCAAACGGATGCCTTCAAAAAATTATTCAAAGCCACGGCCAAGTCCTACAAATAAGCCATCATCCAGGCTAAAGCAGCCTCATACAACAACAGAATCTCGAACACCAACTTCAATACAAAGGAACTACTTACAATTCTTAAGGAACTGGAGTCCCCAGCCAATACCCCCCACAGGCATCATCGAGGATAAATCCTGGTGCGTGAACATCCAAAAGGCCCTGCATCTGAAAATAGCCACCCTACAAGAAAAAATAATCTCAAAGCAAACTCAAATAAAGACCCCACCACCTATCCCGCTGCCCTCAAAACAGCCCCTTCCACTTCCACTGTGTCTCAGAATCAGAAGTTGTAGTCATTCTCAAAAGCCTCAAACCATCCAGATGCAAAGGACACATCTGCCTTGCCCCCATCATCAAAGATTGCGACAAAGCCTCCTTCTCAGCAAACGCAGTCCCCACATCACTGAAGGAAGCATGGGTCCTCCCTCACCTTAGGAAACCACTGTAGACCTGGCTATCCTAAGCAACTACCACCCCATTACAACAGTCCCTTTTTACTAAAGATCCTAAATAGGGCCACGTACATAAAAATCCAGCATCATCCGGAATCTAACCAAGTCCTAGGCCTTCACCAATCCAGGTTCCAACCAGGCCATGGAACTGAATCAGCCTTGCTGGACCTTAAAAACCAACTAGACTCTTTCAGAGACGCAGGCAAACCTGCCCTCCTCCTCCTCCTTTTAGACCTCTCGGCTGCCTTCGACTTGATCGAACACCAAATACTCTGTCATCACCTCACCTCCACAGCCAATTTCTCCCCCAAGGCCACTGCCTGGGTTGCCTCATTCTTAGCTGACAGATCCATGAAAGTATTCTCTGAGGATGCCTGTGCCTCTCCAACCCCCATCATTTGTGGAGTGCCCCAATGCTCCTGTGTTTCCCCCACCCTCTATAACATCTTCACTGAGCCCCTCTGTGTGACCTCCTAGACAACATCAGCATTTCCTACACTAACTATGACGATGATAAGCAGATCCTGCTACAACTCACCGGAGACCACACAGAAGACTTGCTTGCCCTAAACCAAATCTACCTAGTGATCCAAGCTTGGATGGCAACCAACGGTTTCTGCCTAAACATTGAAAAGACAGAGATCCTTCTGATAGCGCCCCCTTCTGTGTCCTACAACTTCAGCCCCGAATATCAGAAATTCAGCATAGATGGACTCACAATATCTGTCTTACCCTAAGTCAAAACACTTGGTGTTTATTTCGACTCCTTGCGCACCATGACATGCCAGGTCAATGTAATTTCTACCTTGGCTGCCTACACCACAAAATTGCTCAATGCAGCCAGAGCATCCCTAGCACCGGCCAACTGCCTCATCATTCCTAGGGCCACCATCAGAGCTAGGAATTACTATTGTAATGCCCTCTTTGCTGGCACCTCTGTACACAACCTCCACAAACTTCAAGTGATTCAAAACAATGCTATCAGAGCAGCTCTCAACATACCCAAAAGAGGGCACATTTCAGAGGCTAGAAGAAGCGCACACTGACTTCCAGTCAAGAAAAGAATCATCTTTAAAATGTTATTGATCACACACCAATGCCTCTTCAACTCTGTCCCACCTTACCTAAAACAAAGCTTTGTGAAAGCCCAGTCTGACAGGCCTGTCCGATGGGCATACACTTGCAGACTAATCGTGCCCAAGTCTAAGCGAGCAAAGTGTGAAAGGTCAAGCTTCCCCACAGTGGCAGCCTCTCATTGGAATGCACTTCCCCCACATCTAAGAGTGAAACAATCTTATTGGCCCCTTAGAAAGGCACTAAAGCCATGGTTCTTTACATAGAAATCCTATGAACAATAGATGCTATCGAACACTGTGTATGCTGTTCTCCTCCCCCCAATCCCCTCAAGTGAAATGTACCTGGTTGTAACAGCACCTTGATGCTTGAGGGTTTTGTGCTCTTAACAAATGTAAAAATAAATAAATATAAGTAGGTAACAAATTGATTAGGAACCCCTTCTGCCAGGGTAATTGGCAAAGGTGTTAGAGTGGACACAGAAGGCAAAACTCCCTTGATCCTTATGGTACCAAAGGATCAATGAAGTAGGCTGAATTCAGAGTATTAGATTGGGGTTAGTTCTTTCACGCAGAAGGGGTCATAATCTCATAATATCACTAGCAATCTAATGTTTGGCAAGGGTCGGGGAGTAATCAAGGGATGAAATTGTACTTATGTTGCATTGCTTTCAACACAATTGAATGCTAGGTAGGATTTCCCAGGTTAGAGAGAAAATCACATACATCACATACATTTGAAATGTAAAATGCTTATTGATGTACAGTGTTTCTTTTATTCTCACATGTACCCAATACAAAATGCTTATTGACATGAAGTGCCTTTCTCTGCATTTTATGTGTGTCCAATGCAAATGCTTACTACAAATGCATTTTTGTAATAAGTGAACTAGGATTGTTTGTTTGCGTTTGCTGATGAGTTTGAATACAAAGTGTATAACTGTGAAGGTGTCCGATTTCTATTGTGTCTAGAACCTGTTCTATTTCTTGCATCTAGAGGTAAATGGGGGTTATGAATTGGTAGCACAGTACAAAGTCTGTAAAGGCCTTGCTAAGATCCTGTGGCATAAAAAAAGGTGGCAAAAGAGAGGGGGTAAGGATTCCCCTCTACAGCTGGAACACAGCGCTAGATTAGCAGACAGAAGAGGATGCATTCTCTACATAGGGGGCAGGTGGGCTCCCTCATTGTATCAAATGTATCATTTCAGTGCCACAACTAGCTACTTACAGCAGCTATTGGATTCCTGTAGAAAGAGCCCTTATGAATTGCTGCTCACAGACTCAATGATACAATCTAACTCCGAAATGCTTTGTAAGCTACAGGTTCTAGAATTTGGAAAAGAGACTGATGTAGTAATCCTAATTTGCCAGAGACCTTTTTAAGTGGAGATCCAGCCTGTGTCGTCCCAGGGATAAAAACACATGAAGGCATGTTATTAAGTAATTTCCATGAATTTTGAATGAGTACAGGCCTGGGCATATGATTTGCTTTTTTAAACATCTGCAGCTGGGCAGCTTACTTAAAAAGGTATGGAGCCTTCCTGTCCTTTTCTAATATTTTATGACTTACATGGACAATGGAGAGTATCTCATTAATATTTAAGATTTTATGCTAGACCAGCAAAATCCAAAGTAATAGTGTTTTTTTAAAGGTGGTTTCTTTTACAGAAGAAACAGAAAAAGTATTTTCTGTGCAGATTGTGCCATTACATTCTTATAGGTGCTAATCTAAGGTGGATACTGTTTGGTTGCATATATTGGTTATATCCCACTAGTGATAAATTGAAAAGCATGTATTTGGATGCAGAATCGTTGCCTTGGGGGTGCTGTTTGGTAAGGGGTACTTGGGAAAATAGTCTTCAAGTTAGCAGCTTCTTGTGTGTTGAACTCTGAATTTCTTTTGAACTATGGCTACATGCCTCAAGCTCGGATGGCCAGCTGGTTTGAACAAAGACTTGAAAATGCTTTCTATATACTTCAATATGAACTGTAATGAAGAAGGGAGGCACAGTAGTAATATTTTGATAATTTACTGTTCTGATATCTACTCTTCCTAGTTACTATCCTGGACCCCCCCACACCCCTGTCATTGACCTATGTACCGTGTGACTTCAATAGTTAAATTACGTCTTGGATATTGGGTGATTAGTGAGGCACTTTATATCCAAGGCAGTTGGAGGGCTTAGTGTAGTCGCCTATTTCCAAGACATGGTTCACCCTCCTGGAATAAGGGCTGTGATAAAGAAGAGTAGGACTCAGTGTAACGAAGATTACTGCTATGTAATCAGAATATTACTTTAAGTGAACCCATGAGCTCCACATTCTTAAAACTAAAAGCTCGGTTTTCGAGTAGTGAGGCGTGAACGTGATTTTTGTCTGCCTGGTTCCAACAAAAGAGCTTTAAAAGTAAAATGGTGTGGAATGAACTCCAGTGGGTAAATAATTTGGGGTTGTTTTTACATTTTATAGTTATGTTTCATTAATATAAGGCTTAATAGCGGCCCATAAAGGAAAAAACAAACAAATACCATTTACATATAGGTAGGCAGCAATAAATGATAACATTACACACTACAGAGTGTATATTTATTGGAAACAACTCTGACTTCCTTATTTAATTTTCCATCTCAAGTCATGTTTCTTGTTAATGATAAAAGAAAAGAGAAAAATAACCTTTCTTAATTGAGAACCCAAGGCACTCAATGATCATTGCAGATTTTAATGCATGCCTACTGCATTTCATCTTCCAAAGGGAGGGTGATATATTTATCAATTCAATATGTAATGAGGCAGGTTTGCACAGTTTGTTGGTTGCAAAAGTAGGATGTAACCTTTCGGTGGTTGAATGCCTCTTTTTATATTATCAGTGAGCCTACTGTGATGAATCGACAATGATTCCCTCAGAAAACCTGGCATGGGACCCTTCTCATGTGGCATCAGAAAGGCAGATGCTTTCTGATCCCGACCCTGAGGGTGGTGTTCTGAGGGAGGATCACATGAGGGGGCAAGCAGGACAGGAAGACTCGGAAACCCCCTTGTTCAACTTTCCCCGAAGCCCCACTCTTCTAATGGCTTATTGTAAAACAAAAGAAATGAGACTTTAAATCCCAGAATTCACTAAGCACTGGGGCGAGGATGAGGGCTGATGAGGTGCAATGTTGGAGTGGTCAGTTCGTTAATGTAGATGACCTACAACTGAGGAAGGCAGAGAGGCTTAAAAGCCCTCTCAGGTGCAGGCCATAGAGTTGGCTTTGCTGGTAAAGAGCAGGGGTAGTCGGAAGCATAAGGCACATAGGTCATGTTGGCAGCCCAGACAGAAGCTGGATGAAAGGGGGAAACTGGGGCCACTGCAGAGCAGATGTCAGCTGCCAATCCTAAAAGGGTCTGTATCCCCAGAAAGCTGAAGCGGAGAGGTCGCGCAGCAGGAAGTGTACAGAAGGAAGGCTTTCCCCCTTGTGACCCGTTCTGCAGAGGCTGTGCAGCGGGAAACGTGCAGGAGGCTGTTTCTGGTGGCTGGCGTGCACCTGAGAGCCTCAAGGCTGCCTCTTGCGTGGAACAGAGGGCCTCTGTAGCAAAGGAAGCTCCAAGTGAATGTGGCATGGACAAAGGCAGACTAAGAGGTTTGCCGAGTCACAAAGAGCCAAAGCAGCAGAAGTCATTTGAGACGCAAGGGGAACCAAGACGCACGTCTAAACTGGTGAGTTCTGAGTGTCGGCGACCCCGGAGCACTCTGTCCCCGCTCGTAAGTTGGAAGCAGGCGTGTGAGTCACCACTGCCCAAGCTAAGAGACACTGGAAGTAATTCAACTAAGTCTATCCAATATTGACAACAGCAGAAGGGAGATAATGTGAGGTTTAGGAAACTGGTTGCCCATATTATAGACAACTGGAACAAGTTGGGACTCCCACACATTGTTACAGCCTGGGGAGAGGTAGGAAGAAACTCTATCCGTGTCAGTCTTTGTTTGCTTGTGAGGTGGGGAAACGAGTGGCAAAAATGCTGGCCCACTGGGAACAAATGTCCGGAAGGAGAAGAGCATCCTTTGCAAAGTATTGAAGAGCATCAATGTGAATCTTGTTTTCTGTGCTGAAAAGTTGGTAAAAGTTTTGAAGCTGTCTTTTGTTGAAAGCTGTGAAGCTGTTGATATTGATATTTTATTTCTATTGCGCTCGTACACAAGTGTGTCAGAGCGCGACAACCGCTTGTGAGTTTGACATTGACCACAAAAAGCACTTGTTGTGAAACGCTGCTCGTGCAGGGCAAAACACCTGAATGGAAAACCTTTGGAGATTGTAGGCCTTTTAAGGAAGTGGACAAGTTGGAAGTTGGAAAAGTGCTACCAAGTGGTTTTGACAGATATATTTTGTGTTGTTAGTACTGGTGGAAGAACCAACCAAGGCGGTTGTACAGAAGTTATATTTTCTGGAGTTACATTGTGAATTCAATCATTATTGTTTTGAACTGCCGAACATTTCCTTGTGTATTTGGTCTATGTATAAGTGTGAGGGCCAGATATCCTCTGGTAGATTGTTTCCTTTAGTTTATTTTAGGCAAGGAAATCCTCATCAGGGTAGGGATAGTGAAGCGTTCATCCAACCTTATATTACTATAAAATGCAATTTGTTGACATGGTCCACCTCACATTTCTGACCACTCACACTACAAAGTGTCATCTAGCTAGCTACCTTTTCGAGCTCATTGAACACCACTTGGTCCTAGCTATATACAGTTTGCCAGATAAGTGGAACTTGATAATCCACTGACATCCCCAGAAGTGATGGGAGCCTAACAGTGGAGATGCGTGTTCCTGCTGCCACCATTAGTGACTGTCTGAATGACCTGAACCTTACTAACTGCCTGAAACGTACCGGGAATCCAGGATAGGCAAACAGCACTGGCCTGTCTTCTATTGGCCCACAGTCCTGCCTAGAACTCAATATCCAGTTGAACACATGTACTGTTAAAATCATTAGTTTCTGCTTTTATAAAAGAATTTACCTTTTCTACCTGAAGCATTCATATGCGATATAATCTTTGATGGCTGTCACCATGATATTCTCAGCTTCTGACTGAATGTGTCATTCATTTCTTTCATATGGAGGGCATTTGTGATATTTTTCTTTTAAATGGCACACATCAACAGAAACACGAACAAGGCTTGGTGAAAGCACCAAGCCGTGTCTGTGTAGAGGGGATTTGTTTATCCCACCAAGGGTGGCAGGCAGACCTTGGTCTGTGGGGTGGAAAGGAAAATGAGCCAAGGAGAGCAGGAAAGGGAAAGAATGAGAAAAGTCTGGGAGACAAAACACAGACTTAACTCACAGCATGTAGGAATATGAACATAAGAGTGGGTGATGGTGATCATTGAGATGACTGTACAGTTGTCAGTGTTTGAATGACAAAAACGTAATCAAATGAAGGGATAAAATCCATCTTAATCCTTGATACTGCAACTATTGACAAGGTTTGCCATAGAAAGCCCAACCAATTACACAACTCATCAGTTATTCCCACCGAACACCTAAGTATACTGAACATTGTCAGGTACTGCAATCAAATACTCAAGTACCCACATCATTGTCTTGGACAGCTATTAAATACTAGGGTATTCACCCCATTGCAACCGACTGACCTAACATTCTGAGGTTTTCTCAGAATTGCCTGCATGGATTGTACCAAATTCCCTTGCATTCACCTTATTGCCCAGGACTTCAGTCAAACAGCCAGAAAGTCACCATATTGCTAGTGAATAGCATCTCTTCCCTTGGTACTCATACTATTTTCCAGGATTTTGGCCCTAGGTTCTCACTTGATTGTCAAGGATTTACATCTTATTTCCAGATATGTGGTCCCCTTGTTATTCTTTATTCTTGTTGTCTGCCTTATGGCATTTCGTTGGCAGAAAGTACAACATTGGAGGTACTGGGGCTGGGGGAGGTTGCCAGCAATTGAGAGAAAGCACTGAAGCAGTGCTCTTCTCCCCAACACCGACTTTATAGAAGATCCAGCATAATGGAAGACTGTGCTACCTGGCCAAGGTGGGCTCCCTGGCATTGTGACCTTTGATCAGGAGGGGGCTGGGAATCAAAAGAGGCCCTGGAGATAATGTTCAAAGTGGCCCCATAGTATACATTTTCAGCAAGCCCCACCCTTTTCCTATGAGAAAATGTGGAAATAAAATAGATTATCACACAAAAGAGGCCCAGGGTGCAGAGACCTGCTGGGAAATGTCTAGAGTTTTCTATAGGCCACCAGTCCACACCTGTCTTTGATAGCAGAGCAGAGTAGTATGACAACGCTGGGTGAGTGAAGGGCCTCTTCAGGATAATGTTTTTTGTTCTCCACTTGCCTTGTCCATTTCGTTAGCTTCACTGCCTTTGACAGTGGTCCTGTTGAATTAGGCAAGGTTGAGGGAGTCCTCAAAGGCGGGTAGCAGGTGGGTCAAGAGACGGAATGGCATTCATTCTTCAGTGAAACTGGGACATAGCAGGTTTCTCTACCACTGCATCACTGTGTCTGACTCACCTGCCCCCAAATCATGCTGATATTTACAGTGAGGCTGTGTAAATCGGCAGGGAAGAGCATTTACAGTGGAGGCTGAGAGGCAGCCAAGCCAGTGAGATTGCAGAGACACAATGCCACCCTAACACAAATTCTAGAAGTGGTGGAGGCCCTTTTTGCTCCTCTGCAATGCGCAATCACTTGTTGGTGTGTGTGTGCGCCCGTATTGTGCCACTCTATCACACTGTTAACAGAGCGTAAATACGGTACCTCTCGGCAAATACCTGAAACTTTATATACAGCAATATTAGCCTTGTTGATGGCTGCACTACCAGAGGCAAAACTACAAAATAATTGGACAATCATTTAAGTGCAGAGTAAGAAGGTAAACTCAGAGGGTTTGTGTCTTTAGGATAATCATATTTGTTGACACTGCAAATAGTAAATACTGAAGGAGACTGGCAGCTTGACGGGGAGACAGTGGGGACACCGTGTGTGTGTGTGTGTGTGTGTGTGTGTGTGTGTTTGTGGATTTATGGGTTCATGCTGCACTCTGGTACACCTTGTGCGCGGTTAATGTGCAGTATCTCTGTGAATATCTATTAACAGCAATATGTTGTCCTTCTTTGCCTTGGCCTTCCCCTTCCCTTTGGCCTTCCCTTTCTTCATCTTCCTCTTCATCATCTTCTTAGGATTTCACTGGCGGGAGGTCGCTCCAAAGTATTGATGTGCACCCCCTATTTGCTTCAGTCAACTACTACAACTTTGCCCACTTTTCCATATCTGAAATGCATTTTAAATAATCAGATTTTACATCAATATTAAGGTAATCATCTTTCCTCACTCTGAGGAAATGGAGAAGAGTAGAAGTAGAAGACATTTGCAAAAACAAATTATCACTCCTATTATTTCTACAAAGTAATTAAACAACTCAAATTCCCATGATGAGGTTCCCATGAACCTTCTCGAAATGTTCTCATATGCTCACTCAATGAGGTCATTGCAGATGTGGCTATAAACATTCAGAACACTTCTTTAACAAGTGCACATGTCTATTGTTTTATAAATGCATTGTGATTTATTTTTTTAAAAGAACACAATGGTAAATCTGACACAAATCCCCCTGCCTTTAGAAGATTCTGAAAGCTGGCCCGTTCCATAGGATTCCAATGCTTTTCCACCAGCATTAAAATGTAATGTTTGTGTAAAAGCATTGATATTTGACAGGCAGAGCAGATAGGGCTGCCAGTCACATACATTTTGATCCGCGCCCCCGACTCCACCTGCCAAATTGTGGAACATGCTCCAAAGTGCTAAAATTGGTGTATAAAAAGTTTGCAACATTTTTAAGATGCATGTTTTTTTACACCTGTTTTAGCACTTAAGGGATTTCTAAAATGAGCCTCGTAGTATTTTGCACTGAAAACATCAAGTCGGATGTGGTACAAGCTTTGGTGGTTTAAGTTCCCATATTCTCTCTACCTATACTAGTGCAAACAGTATAAAAGCCTACCACTTTTTGTGCTTCAAAATCATTTTTGTTATGGTTTCAAAATTAACAGCAGCACGATATGTCCTTTGCCTGCTCTGTAGCTCTGACATTTTGAAGTTCTTATTTTCAATGTTCGTGTTGTGCTCCTTATGTACATTTTGTCAATGCATCTTCCCATCAACCCTAAAAACTGGACAAATTCTGCCTCTACTAAAGAAACCCACTCTGGATCCCGACAACCTAGGTAACTATTGCCCCATCACCTATCTTCCCTTCCTAGGTAAGTTCATTGAGAAAGCGGTAGCCGCACCACTGCAGTAACACATTCACACCAACTATCTCCTCCAAACCGGGTTCAGAACCAGATGCAGCGCGCAGACAGCAACCATAAAGGTGGTCGACAATGCCATTGATAACTGCCACCCCTGCCTCCTAGTTCTACTCAACCTCTAAGCCGCTTTCAACACCGTGAACCACCAGGCACTTATGGACACCATACATCGTCATGGGGATCAGCAACCTTGTCCCACCCTTGTTCAAGTCCTACCTTGCCAACCACCAGCAGTTTGTTCAGATGGACTCCACTAGATCACCATGCTACCTGTCACCTGTGGAGACCTGCAGTGTTCCATCCTCTCCCCAGTGATCTTCAATCTATACATGGAGCTGATGCAAGCCCTGCTAGCCAGACACAACATCCACATCCACCAACACTCGGACGACACACAACTATACCTCAATATCGACTCCATCAAGGACATCCGTAGGCTCAAAAACTGCCTCTCGCTGATCCAGTCTGTCCAGTTCAACCCCTCCAAGACCGAATTCCTATTGCTCAACAACTTCGAACACCAGACATACAGACCTGGCTATCAACTATGAACTCTGAGTGCTTCACTCCTGAGCTCACCTCATGTGCCAAGTCCCTCGGGTTCTACATTGGCAAACACCTCTCCTTCAAGACACACATAGCTAAGAAATCTCAGACTGCTTGGTATCAACTCCCACTTCATCAAGTCCTTCCTTCCTCCCTCCGGACAGCTTTAGATCCACCGGTCAAGCACTAGTCCTATCCCACCTGGAGGGGGGTAATGCACTCCTAGAAGGCCTCCCATCGTTCTCCCTTGTGAGCCCGAGAAGTGTCCTACGCATTGCTGGTTGTATCTGCCCAGAACCTTGATGAGGCATGCAGCATCCCGGACCTCATCGACCTTCACTGGCTCCCACTATACACACAAATCAACTTCAAGTCTTGCTGCATCTTCTATAGAGCTGTCGGCCTTGCAGAGAAACTCAGCATCTGTGACAGACAGTGCACCACCAGAAGCCAGGACACGTGCAGACTTGAAATCCGCCACTGCAAAAATGAAAGGACCAGAAAACAAGTCTTCTCTGCCTATGCCCAAAGACTATGGAACATCCTATCTGTCCGCATCAGACTCACTCCTACAATTCAGAAAAGAACTCAAGACCCACCTTTTCAAGGAATCTCTCTACTTCAACATCTAGTACATCACCTCGCACCAACGCCTACCCCGCCACCCGGTACAGCTGTACCCCTCCTCTGTGCCCCTCTGTATTCCACCCCTCTGTATTCCACCCCTGCTGTATATCTGTTCTGTTGTTACCTCTGAAAAGCTCTCCGTAATGTATCTATTGTTTTATACCTCACTAAAGTGCTCCGTTGCTTCTCAAAACTAGATCAGCGCTCAATAACCATGCAAATACTAATAATCACTTATTGACAAACCAGATCCACTATGTCGTTTGGCCATGCGTTGTTCAAGTGTTGTATGCAAACATGTCAACTTCCACAGTGATGGAAGACTTTAGTTTTCTCGAACCATGTTTTCAATGATTGTGATCTACTTTCAAATTGATTGTGGTTTAGAATATCCCTTATATGCAAGATTGTCTGGAAACAAACTATGTCCCAATTATGCACCCAAGATCTTCATCCTCCTTTGAGTAATGGCATTGTTTGTTTGGAATCGTTTACACATTTTTCCATATCGTGTGATAATTTCGGTTTCATTATCGTTGCCTCATATACAAAAGTTAGACTAAAATAAGCCAATTCTTTTAAGAGACAACAGCCTGTCTGAGGCTTGAAGAGATGCCGTTCGACTATATATGCTCTTTGTTCCATGTTGTTGACTCTTTCCCATGAAATCAGATTTTGAAGGGCAAAAATATTTTGTTCTAGTAATTTCTCCATATGGCATAGTATTTATAGTGCACATGGGGCAAAAGCTGCTGGTATTAAAAATACTATTTGTTACAACTTCTTTGTGCTTTGCATATTATGCTTTGCAATATTTCTTCAACTTCCAAACGTGTACCCAAAACATCTAGATGTTTCACAGTATTAACTTGTGAATCTCATATATTGTTATTCAAGAAAGTGAGGAAAACAATGAGGAGCTCCTTGTCTAAATACAAAATCAGCAATACATCACGAAAATGCTCACACCAGGCAATAGCATGATCTGTCCAATGTGTGCTTCCCGGTAGTTCCCACTCAAAACACCATGAATACATTGGCAAAGGTAGAGCAACACTGGGCTTGCAAGTAATAAGCAGTGCCAAAAACCAAGTCATTATTGTTCAATATAAAAGAATTAATAGCGAAAATCACTTTGCTGTGGGCCATACAATTGGTAGAATGATTTCTCAACAAATATCTAGTGGAATTATTCCCACCTGTGTGTGGGGTACAAGTATACCGTGAATACACATTTAAAGGAACCAGTATGGATTAATTATTCCATGAACAAATATTTAAATGAAATAGGACATCTTGGGAATCTCTTACAAGTGATTTCAGAATTTTCATAAATGGAAAGATAAAACACATTTACAAACGCCAATCAAGCAGGAGCGATCAACTCTATTGATAATGCTATTTGTTACCTTTTCAATGCAGTTACAGATTTCTCTACTTTAGGCTATATGTTAATGGTGGGAACCATCCGGAAACTTTGATAGAAAGGGAAATTCCCTTTGACCAATAAGTAATGTTCAGTTATTCAGGTGTACATCTTCCTCACTTTTGTTCATTGGGTCATTATTCAATGTCACTCCATTGTTGCCACACTGTACTAGTGCACTGGGAAACCACCTATGTTACAATATTATCATCTTTGTCCAAGAGTGTAATAATCAGATGGTTTAATTGCTCTATTGCTGGTTGCCCATTTTACACCATTATGTCAGGATTTACACATAATCATGGAGGTTTTCAGATTATTCAAATACCTGGAAATGGACTAATTGAAATTGGAGACGTTTCTGTCCTTTTGGTTAGGAGTGATAGTCGTATCACTGTACCCTGCCACATACTGCCAGATTGGATTTGAGACCTTGCTTCACTTACCTTTCCATATTACTCTCTGGTGTCATTCGGTCTTCATTTAATATTTCCATAAAATTCACATCATCTGGGATTCAAGATGGCTGCCGGAGCAGGGAGACGTGAGTGAGACGTGCTCCCGCCGGGCCTTTCAGCAGCACCGTAATTAGCAACGATCCGGAGGGTGGCAGTTCCTACATCCGGCACCGAACATCGTCCAAAGACACAGGACGCATACTGGAGGAGTTTCCCCGAGCCCCGACATCCAGAGACGCAGCGGAGAGGAATCCCCCTCCCCCACCGTGCCAACGAACCATCCGACGCGGCCCAGGGCAGGGGGCCGGGGCGCACCGAGGGAGCGGAGCGGGTCGAGGCGGACCGCCGTGTGATTCAGAGGAGGTAGACGGCACGGACTGTCCGGGAAGGAGTGAAGCCCAGCACTGCAGCGCCCACAGAGACGATCACTGAGTCGGCGGCCTGGCGAGGTGGAATCGGCACCTTCCGACACCAGCAGAACTCATGGAGGGAGCGGGGGAGAAGCAGGAGACGCACCGAACACAACCCGACACCCAGAGCCGAGGGGCACCAGCTGTAGTCACCAGTGGACAGGAAGGTGAGACCCCCCCATCCGCCAGATCGCCCCCCCGGCCCCAGCGAAGCGGCAGGCGGACCCTGAGAGCGCTAGGGGGAATCCCACATCCCCTCACACGGCAATAACAGGCGGCAGGAACCACAGGAAGCCCTGACAACATAGCCACAACAAGGGAGGGCCATTCCCCCCCCTATGCATGACGGAACTGAACTGGGGACAGAGAAGCGCAAAGGGGAGAGTTAATCCCCCCTCTAGGAACCCCCCCCAAAAACCACCAACAGTCCAAACCAAAGCACGCAGCAGGACCCTCCTAGGGCCACTGCTCAAGCGAACACCGCACAGCCATCGAACAGAGAGGGGTAGACACGGATGAGAATCGCGGCGGTGACCATCTGTGGGAGTTTTATGTCTAGAGCGAAAGTGAAGGGAGGGGGAACCCAACAGAATCAGCAGTCTGCTAAGCAGGACTCCAGCCTTATACAGATGTGGGCAGTGGAGACCCCAGTATTGACGAGAAGTAGGCCCCTGGAAGACTCAGCCATGCCGATAATGCCCACGTCGGAAGCAGACCAGATCACCTCCAGCGACCTACCCCCAACAAAAGAAGATATGCACTCCTGGTTTAAAGAGCTACAAGATAAACTCATGTCGACAGTTCAGGACCAATTCGCTGCAATCAAACACGACATGCAGCAGGCAATCCATGATGTTAAACACGACATCGCGAACCAGGAAGAAAGGACAGATACCCTAGAAAAAATAGTGCAAAATGCAAAAGAAGAGACGCTACAAAACAGCGAAACACAAGAGCACCTTGTCCGCTTGACCCACAATCTGGAAATACAGTGCGAGGACCTAGAAAACAGGTCCCGCAGATCGAACATACGCATAAAAAATATGCCAGAATCGGTCACGGAGAGGGACCTAAGGAAAGCGGTGCAGGAGGTCTTCAGGGATATCATAGAAGCACAAGACTCGGAGGCAGTGGGGATAGACCGCATCCATACAGTGGGCGCAAAACGCACAGGGGCACCAGGGGAGAGACCCAGAGACGTGTTGGCAGCCCTATCCTCCTACCCGCAAAAAGAACTCATACTACGGAGAGCGAGGCAGCTTGAACAAATCAGGATGAGCGGGGTGGACATTCAGCTGTTTCAAGACCTATCTGCCGAAACACTCCAAAAAAGAAGAGAAATGGCCCCACTCACTAGGGAACTGGTCAAGAGAGAGATAAAATATAAATGGACATTCCCTTTCGGTATACTGTTCGACTGGGAGGGTCAGCAAAGGAGGGTGACCACCATGGAAGAGGGGCTGAGCATCATGGATATCCAGACAGATGATCCATCGACCAAAAACAAAAAAAAGAAGGGGGAACAGCAGAGCAGACCAGGGGGATGGGAAAGGGTCCGCAAGAAAAGGAAATGGCAAGGAAGGGGAAATGATGTGTCAAATAAAACAAATTAAAGGACGTGAACCTACAGCTCAAGAGATCCGGTGCCCAGAGGCTGAACATGCTATGCGGAACAGTACCCAATGATGGAAATCGTACTGAACAGACTCAGTAGGCCCGGTGTGGAACTGGAACGACTCACATCTAGGCCAAGGGATGACGTGGGGTTTGGGACTCCCCACAAAGTTAGCCCCGAGTCTACAGAGGGCAGGGAGCGATAGGCGGAACACCAGAGCTACCTTAGTTACCCGGGCCCTCCTCGGGAGCACAAGTCGGAATAAAATTGATGGTTGGGGGACAATCTTACAGTTTGGGGGGGAGGCTAGGTGGGGGGTCGTTCCGGAAGAGAGTGGGGAATATGCAATTCGGGCAAAAGGAGCACCCAGAAAGGTTAACTGAAATGGGGAAGATAAGATTTGTAACCTTAAATGTTAGGGGCCTGAACTCTCCTGTGAAACGGAAAAAAGTGGAGAACATGTTAAGGAAGGAAAAGGCTGAAGTGCTACTGCTCCAGGAGACACACATCAAAGCACAGGATAGGGGGAAAATTCGCATTAGAGGCTATGATATAATGGCACAATCCAACGCAGTGGAGAAGAGGGCGGGGGTGATGATCGCAGTTAAGGATGGTCTGGAAGCAAGCCTGATCGACAAACACTCTTGTCAAAGAAGGAAGATTCGCTTTCGCCAATATCAAACTGCACACCGCCACACTGACACTGGATTCCATATATGCCCCAAACACGGGCCAAGATGGCTTCCTGAGAGACACAATGGGGAGGCTTGAAGCTTGAGGGGTATGCGAAAGGTGAAATAATCATAGGAGGGGATTTTAATATGGCCTGGCACCCCCAGATAGACCGGAGTGCGGGTGGGCCCCACCACCAAGGTGCCCCGTCGGAACGACTTAAACGGCGGATGGATGGTATGGCATTGTGCGATGCATGGAAGGTCAAACCAATGGATACACCTATTACTCACACGTCCACAATACGATGTCAAGAATTGACTACTTCTGGGTGTCAGTGGGGACCTTGGGTAAAATACAAGACATGGAGCTGGGACCCATCTCCCTGTCAGACCACGCACCCCTCTGGATTGATCTGTTGACCCCAAGGAAAGAGAAAGGAATTTGGAGATGGCAACTCCCACAGGAGATACTGTCAGACCCAGTGATGGGAGAATCCATAAAGGACAAGATCACAGAATTCTTCGAACACAACGATACAGGGGAGATTGCCCTGAGTACGGTGTGGGAGGCGTTCAAGGCAGTAATCAGGGGCCACTTAATAGCCCTCAAAGCAACAAGGGATAAACAAACACAGCAGTGGGAAACTGAACTGGAAAAGAAGCTGTCTAAAATCCGGGAGGAACTATTGGCAAACCCCACCAGGAACTTAAAAAGGACACTCAAACACACAGAGGGGCAACTCGAACTCCTCCGTAGCAAGAAAGCCCAGAGATCTCTCCTATACCTCAAACAGAGATACTACATAAAAGCGAATAAGGCAGACCGATATCTAGCCCGATTACGCTTGTCAAAGCGAAAAACAATGACCATCCGGAACATTAAAAACGCACAAGGAGATTCGCTGACGCGCACCGAAGATATAGGGGACACATTCAGGGAGTTCTATCAGAATCTTTATGCTACTGAACACCCAGATGAGGCAGACCAAAACAGATTTCTGACACCGATCCCCTTTAAAAAAATACCAGAAAAGGCCAGAACGGAACTTGAGGCCCAGATAACGGAAAGTGAAGTGAAGAAGGCAATGAAAGATCTTCCACTCAACAAAGCACCAGGCCCGGATGGCTTCACAGCCCCATTCTATAAAAAATATGAAGACCTCCTCACCCCCTTCCTCACTAGACTGCTAAACACCTTTAGAGATAGTGGGAATGTTACCCCATCCACGAATTAGGCTAAAATATTGGTGTTCCACAAATGAGGGAAAGACCCCACCCTCCCAGGCTCATACAGACCAATTGCCCTGATCAATCTAGACTCAAAAATATACACAAAAATCCTAGCAGCCAGGCTTTCCCCGCTGCTTACCTCCTTAATTAAACTGGATCAATCGGGATTCATACCAGGGAGGCAGACACACGACAACACGAGAAGACTAGTTCATCTAACAGAAAAAATTAGCATATCCCTCACCCCTGCAGTACTACTATCTTTAGACGCAGAAAAGGCTTTCGACCGGGTAGAGTGGTCAATGCTCTTCAAAACCATGGCACATATGGGATTCGGAAAGCAATATATTAATATGATCAAGGCCAACTACTCCTCCCCATTGGCAAGAATAGCGGTAAACGGGGTGGTCACGGAGAGGGTGGAAATCTCTAGGGGAACGAAACAAGGCTGCCCGCTATCACCACTCCTATATGCGCTGTTCCTAGAACCACTATTAATTAAAATCAGGGAATCGGACCAAATCAGGGGGATTGAGATGGCGGGTAAACAACATAAGGTAATTGCCTATGCAGATGACATGTTCTTGGCACTCGAACACCCATCCCAGTCCATCCCCGCAGCAATCCACCTACTTGAGTCATTTGGGAACATATCGGGCCTAAAAATAAACAAAAAAAAGTTAGAAATTTTAATCCTAACCGGGAACAGAGAAACGCTGAACAGAGAAGCAGGGCAATGTGGTGTCCCCTAAATATCCAATCGATAAAAATGAACATCCTCCCTAAACTACTCTATCACTTCCAATCCCTCCCGATCGCGATCCCTGATTCCTTTTTCAGAGCATTGGCAAAGTCAGTCTCGTCATTCATATGGAACAGGAAACCCCCCAGAGTAGCCAGATCAGTTCTCACGTCACACATCAAGGAGGGGGGCCTAGCGCTCCCTCACTTTAAGAACTACTACCAAGCGGCGCAACTATGGATCCTCAAAGAATCGCTGGGAGACAATCAGCGAACGATCTGGTTGACTCAGGACAGGGCGGTCGCAATAACACCACTGGAGGACCTATTATGGGAATCAAAGCAGCATAGGCACCCAAACCTGCGCATCAGCGAGATCATGAAGGCCACATTGAATGCCTGGGATGAGCAGACACGGAAAGGGAACATTACCACTGCTACGGCCCCGTTCACTCCAATCTGCAGGAATCCGCAATTCCCTCCAGGGATAGAGCACGGCGCATACGGGAACTGGGAGGAAGCTGGTTGTAGAAAAATTGGGGAAATGTTCGTGGACAAGGAGATGAGATCTTTCGCGACTGAAAAACATTATGGAACCTCACAAATGCGGACAGATACAAATATGAACAGCTCAGACACTGGCTGTCCTCACCCGGGGATAACACACGCAGCAACGAGGGAACTTACCGCCTTTGAAAAGTTTCTCCTTACCAACTCAGGAGACAGAAAACTAGTCTGCACTCTCTACAAGTTCATAAATACACAGGAGGAAGACATAAAGTGGGCATACATGAAAAGATGGGGAAAAAACACTGCGAGAAGACATCACATTACAACAGTGGCAGTCGCTATGGGCCGATATCCCCAAATTAACCCGAGCTGCCCAAACCATAGAAATGTGGATAAAAATCATTACTCAATGGCACTACACCCCAGAGAGGCTAACTAGCATGTACCCACACACATCAAACCGCTGCTGGAGAGACTGCACAGACGCAGGCACGTGGAGACACATCTGGTGGGACTACCCAAAGGTTAAAGGCTTCTGGACAGAAGTAATATCCAAACTAAAAAAGATATATCCAGAAGCGGAACGATTTACAGAGAAAATCTGGCTTTGCGGACTTAAAGGGCATCATGCCAAAACACTCACTAAGGCGCAATGGAGGAGTCTCATGGGCCTAGTCATAGCGGCCTGGGCCACAATCGCGCAGGGATGGAAGAAGAAAGATCCACCATTGCTATACACATGGTTATATAAGGTGTGGTCCCAAATGGCCATGGAAAAGATAACACACTATCTCCAAGGAACACAAGGCTCCTTCACAAAAGAATGGGGAGGAGTACTAGAATATCTCCAATCAGACTATATGGCACAGTGGTGCCCACACTCCATAAAAATTACAGACTTTTTCACTTCTTAATCGATCCCGAGGACATTTGAACATGGACTTCTCTTCCGAACGGGGTGGGCGGGGGAGGTGGGATGGGAAGTTTTGGGGATTGTTTACTTCTGTACTATCTATGAAAATAATAAAAATATGTTTTAAAAAAAAATTCACATCATCTATCATATTTTTATCCCAGGTGCAACTGTGTTAAATGTTTCAACATAATCATGTACAAAACCTTTTTCTGAAGGCACAGTGGTCTGCAATATTTGAAGAGATCCACAAAGCCCAAGACCGCAGTTGGCATAAAGCAGTCTTCCCTTTAGGAATTAAATACCCCTAGATGTTGATAATGTTGATGCAGTCAGCATTTTAGTCTATTGTTGCATTTTTTTTAAACCTTTATTTTTATTTGATTGTGTTTTGATCAAACATTTGATCTTTTACACATTACACAAGAGATAAACAAACAATACTAAACATTTACCTCGATGGAACAACAAAATTAGAATGATTAAAAACTTAGCACAAAAAGACAAATACTTCCTAATATCAACTACAATTCTTTTAAAAATCATCACCTATATTTAACAAACCTAACTCATCCAGCATTTTAACAGCAAACGTTAAAAGCAATTTGGATCCTGCAGACATCCACAGATCGTCTAGAAACACATATTCAGTGTGATTAGTGAAAAAGTGACCCAAGTGCTTTGTTCTCATTACCGTCAGGTTAGGGCATTGCACTGATGGACACTGCAGAGTTTCTGGTTTTCTTGGGTGGTTACAATGAGTAAAGATGATATTTAAATGGGCATCCTTTTTAGAGCGAACATATTGAATTTCCACTGTAGGGAGAAGATTCAGACAATCTTTTGTTGCATTTCTGACATTGTCTTCATGGGATATACAGTCTGTGATCTCTTCATCTTTCAATGTCACCATGACGTTCCCATCCTAATCCTCGCGCCATTGTTCCTTTGGACTTAATCAGGTTCCTTTCCCACAAGACATTCATCCTTCTTGGGTCTGGCTGTGATGTTCAATCACTTTTCTCTGCTTCCAGAAAGCTTAGTGTTGTTGTCTTATTAGAAGTTACATTTTATTTGTGTAAATATTGATTAATGAATTTGTAGTTTTAGCAAATATCCATGGACTTCTGGTCTTGTTTGGGAAGCCTGTGCCAAATGGCGCAAGGGCCTTAACCGGATCAAATGTTTTCATATCCTCTTCCAGTGTGAGCCATGGCAAAAATGGCATGTGGGTTTTTGTACATCTCCTGAACTCCTCTAAAAGCATGTGCAGTAATGATTGTGTCCTTCCATTTGCACAGGACTGCCTTCCCTAACGCTGACCACATGCAGATATCACCCTGTGGTGTCCACATTTGCCTACCTCCTCTCTCCTTATCCTCCTCCAGTTTCCAGCCTTCTTGAATGCCTTATTGTCACCCTTCTTCCCTTGATCCTCACCACCCTATATTCTCTTGGTGTTCGTCTTTCCCTTGTTACTCACAGACCCCCTACCATTGGCTTTTTCTAGGCTTGCTTTTTGTTTGCGAGAAAAGTAAATGTATCTGGACGGAAAATTGAAAAACATGAAGCTTCTCGATAAATATCTCTTTTGGACTGACTCATGCATAAGAAATATATAGGCTGACTGCTTACCCTTGTAAATGGATGCTACTGCCAGGCTGCCAAGGTTACAGATTGCGCACAATGGCAGCTGTCCACATTTGCGTTTTGGGCTCTTCATGGCTGCTTATAATTGTAGCGTTACGAGCCATCAGGACTGAAAAGGAAGAGTTTGGGCCAGCAATTCTGTTTACATTTTCCCTCCATTTAATGCAGGTTCGATTTTAGTGCCGGAGCCATATGTACTGAACCAAGAGCGCGTGTGTACAATGCAGTGGCGTTCATTATCAAGGAAAGTAAATAACTCCTGGTAACTAGGGTTGCCATAGTAAAATAGTCCTTATTTTCTGCATCGTGTGAATTTCTCAAAGCTGATCAGTGATTCTAAATGGAGTATACTGCTGCAAAGTGGATTTCATGGCCCATGAGCTCCTGGAAACAGAATCCAGGCACCGCTGTAGAGCACTGAAGGTTGACAAATATATGCAAAGTTCTCCTGGCCCCTGATATTAATCATGGAATCTTAAATGTGGCTTGCCTCATTTATCTGTCCTTCCAGATGTGACAGAATAGCGTGGATGCTAGATTTACTCAACAGCGATCACTGTCAAAAGCGACACAAGACCTCTTTGTTGGTTTATGGCAGTCTCAGATTCTAATTTGCTTTCAGTCTACCTGTCCTGCTTGTTCACCAAGCACATTTTCCACTTGTCAGTCACTTCATTCCCTCTGGCCTAAACCTGCAGCCATATCTACCTGCAATAAATAATAAACTGGGCATTAAATGGTGGAATGTGATGTCAAGCATGGGCATATTTTAAAGAGATACAGGTTGATCAAAATGTCTTTAAAGGGCTGGATTTTCTGGGTAGGATAGCACATGTATGTGGATGACATATGTTGCATGTAGACTAACTGCCTTGCATGTTTATAGCATTTTTAAAGATATTAGGGATGTGCTATCATATTAACGTCAGTTGCCGAAGAAGACACATGTAAATCATGTCTGGGACGCATGTGGTCTAGGCTTCTAAACCCAATTCACAATAAAGATAATTCCTGCATAAGTGACTAAATCTTAAACTTGGGAAGAAAATGGTTGCACTTTCCAAAATTGTATAAAGTAGCAAAGTATTATTTTCCCTAAAAAAAGAAAATGGGGGTAGTAACAATTCTTCTGAGTACATCGCTGTCAAAAACATTTATTTAGGAAATGTTGTATTTCCTTGAAAGTGCAATACAGCGCATTGGCCATCGAGCCCATATTAATTAGCAGTATAAAAACCATCAAATAATACAGACTGTCCGTTAAATCCATCCACAATAAAACAATCTACCATCAAATAGCAATAACCAACAGGGAATTACCACAGCGTATTTATCAAATGACCTTATACATGCAGAATATTAACTTGCTTTTGCTGAAGGTGTCATTTACATTAAACATGTAGCACTGTAAACTCAATGTGGTAAAGTTTGACCCCATTCTCTTCTCCCTTCTCCCATGCATGTTATGCACGCAGTGACTTTCCTAGCTTGATAGTTTTCAGTTGTGCTGCTTTAGTCTTGCTGCCCAATTGCTCTACTGCTTAGAGGGTGACATAGTGCCTCCTGGGTGGGAAGTGTTCTAGCAAGGGTAGCGTGTCCGGCTAGGAAAATGGGAGTAATCACCTCAACCAAGAACAACCCTGGTGCCCATAAAAAATGTTGGCTGCCACAGAAAATTAGGAAAGACAAAGGCTCCTCTTGAGTTAGCTACAAGGGGGTTGTGTCTATCCTCCATAAAATGGGCTCTACGGAGTCAAGGGGCAAAGAAGGTGGCACAAGATGCAAAGATACTGGGAGCTTGTGGTGACGGGGGTGCCGAAGTTGATCCGGCTATAATTGGATTATAATTGGGTATTTATAACGCGCTTAATACCCCAAGGTTTCTAAGCTCGGAGCCAGGGATTGAACCTGTGTTGCTTTGCATCGTCTTGCTTCCAAGACGAGTGTGTTGCCCCTGACCTATCCTGCCAAGACTGTTGCAGGCAAGAGCCTGCTGACAGATTCGACGATCTACAACAGGGGGGAAGAGCCTACACATTTTCAGCTATTAAATATGTTGCACGACTGGTTAAACCCCTCTACTTCTGGTGCTGTTTCGAAGTTCTGGTTAAGGCTTTGGCATCAGTGGTTCAGGGGGCCCTTGGTGAAGCATCAGAATATGCGGCCACAACTTATTTGGTGAGGCCTTGCACAGAGATTAACAAGATTGCGGATAATGCCGGCAGAATCTTGGTTGTGAAGCTCCAGTTGAGATGTTACTTTGTGGGACTCTTGTAATGAGTCAGTCTGTGGTTGTTATAGGGGGCATAGCGACAGAGGTCGAAGGTCATGACAGTCTGTCCCAAAGGTCATGCGGGTCTGTCCCCCATTGTTTATGGTAACGTGCATTTGAGTGACCAGCATGTTAAAGCTGACTCTTGATTATCCAGGAGTCCTCTGGAAGTTTTTAGTCCAATTCCAGAGAACAGAGGAGTAATTGAGGTCCCATTGGCTGTGATACCCGAGGTGCCTAGTAGCTTGCCTAAATGTCATAAAAGATATGAGTTCTGTGTGTGATAGGGTTGATTTAATTGACTCTATTGCTTTGTTGGAAGGATCAGGAATGTTTCAGAACGAGTTGAGGCCCTGTTCTGCTGCAAATTTGCAGGCAACAATTATGTCAATCCAAGAGAGACTTTCAAGAATTGAAAATATGCTTGAGGACTCTAGGAACCTGCTTAGTAGCGAGCAGTCTTCCAGTGAAATATGCTTAGGTATCATAGACAAGCTGGCCTCTCCATTGCACCTGATTATACAGGTCCGTCGATATTCCTGCATGTAGGTACATCAACGGAATCAAGTCAGATTGCAGAAAAGCCATTGGAGCAAGAAATAAGTATCATCCATCCACCGGTGTGCCTGGAGACTGTAAGGATATTTGGCATGTTACAGCACAGAGTACAGCACTACTACACAGGTAGCAAACAGCACAGAGTACAGCACTACTGCACAGGTAGCAAATTTATTTTTTGCAGCACCACCACAAGAGTGCGGTGCATTGCTATATGTGTTACCAGATTAACAAGGAAAGACAGGCCATTCAGTCAAAAACGATTTTAACATATAAGATGCAAATACAGTTAAAAGCACATGTGCACACCCAAAAATGCACACTATTTTTCACCTGAAATGCCTATGGTGCGAGAGACACATTTGAAAATAATAATTAACCTTACTGACAACTAACATGACTAATGAAACATAATCCACTAATAAAAATGTGTCTCCACTGCAGAATTAGGCCTATTCTGAAAGTGAACTTTTAAACGCACATCCATTTTTTTTTCTGTTCTCTCTGCTGCCCTGTCCACATAACTACAGGAAGCAAATGGGCTCGAAAGAACAGGAAATCAGTTGGTTACAAAGTATTACTATAAAAATGAGCCATTGTGTAGAGAAGGAGGAGATGGCGTGATTAATTCTGATTGGAGCAGCGCCATAGCAAGTATCATGCTAGAGGGAGTGATCAGTTTTTTGCTGGGGGGTTTTTGAGAAAGGAGAGAGGCAGTCGAGATTGGGAAGAGCTGAAAGAAGGACCTTTCCACTGGCTGAGGCATTCCTATCTACAAAAGCTGAGAATTCCAGGCAATGACCCCGGTTTGAGAAGGCCAGCGTTCCTTTTTACTGGAGTTAATCTTCAAGGGAGCCACATTCAGAAAGAGAACCGCCAAAGAGAACAACTAAAAAGATAAGGTAATTACAGAAATGTGGGAGCTGAGTGTGTACGATAATATGCAGTCAGTGTAGGATTCCTGTGCATGCCTTAATCAAATGCTAATGTTGCAATTTGAGTTCTGTTCTCCGCCACTCTCTTTGCAGTGTGTCATAGACAATGCTTTTACTGTACCATTTTATTTATTTCTGTAAAGAATGAGATCGTGTTTAATTGCAACTTTTATAATACAGAAAAATATTTGAAAACAGACGGGTGGTGTATTTACTATTTACCATTACAATGCTGATGATGTGGGGAGATTTTAAACAGTACAATGGTCATTTTAAGACAGATGTGTGCATGTCAGATTCAGTATGAACAGTTGTGAGTGACTGTAGCATAGCTCGTTGGAGGTACATGAGCCAACGGGAAGAGAGACTCTCTGAACATAGCTCCCTACCGTATATAAGGTAGTGGAAATTACCACAAAATTACCATATATAGCTCTCTGTCGTAAATAAGTCAGTGAGATCGCCCATGGTGGCACACTAACACTGAAAAATGTGGTATTCCTAAAATGTAGGTCTGAGGTCTCTCTAGTGATTACACGAAAAATCTAAGCAAAGATAAGGGATTCTGGACATTGGGGCAACAAATAAAACAAGGGAATTATGCTTACCAAAATACCACCAACCGCGCCTACCACCCACGCATACCAAATATGCATGCCTGGGTGCTGAAATAATGCATGTTCACTGTATTATTGTTGTACATGGCCCAATCTGAATACAAGGAGTGATTGTTGCTAAGTTATATTTCGGCGGTAAGAAAATACCGTCAGGCCCCAAATCTCCACAAAATACCCTACAAGACTCAATTGGAGGAACCTACTGTTCAGTGCTTGGGCAGTATTAACAGCGACTACTCCAAGGAATTGCTCGATAGTGAAAATGCACAAATCAGGAAAGCCGTTTTGCATATAAGGGACTGCCATCATGCTTTGAACCCATCAGATGGTGGGTTGGGGGGGTGACACATCTAGAAGACAAGATGTGAATTTCGAAACCCAAATGCTCAGCTCATATTCCGGAGATATTTCTCATGGGTACTAATTCTTTTGCAGCAGGCACTCAATGTTGGGCCCAGAACCTGGAGGCAGGATAGATGCATCCAGAGGAGTATGGGTCATTGCTAGCGATTTCAGATCAGGGTGCTGTAGGCTATGAGCTCCCACTGTCACATAAACTTCGGTCTGATTTATAATAAAAATTAATGTTATGGACCCACTGGAAGGCTGGAGACAACTAAACTTAATCTGCACATACAAAGGATTGACGCACAGCAACAGAAATTCATACAAGAGATTCTTCATAGATGCCTTGCCTTTGACCGTAGGTGTTAGTGATATATCTTTTAAGATTTTTTTTCTACAATTCGCATACTTTCACACTGTATGTACTGTAGGGGGCGCAATTTACGAATTGGTTTTACTAACCCTTGTATTAGTGCCTGTGTATTACAAGGCAGAGAAATTCTGGCAAGCAAGGGTATTGGGATGTTCCTGAACTCCAAGGCTAAGATCTGTCACCACCATGATACCTGGTATGATCCTATCATGTTAAATGTAGAGCCCATGGCAGGGATTGCAAGAGGTTGAGGCACACTGGGAGGAATAGGTGAGCTGTCGAGCCAACACCTGATTGACATGACCACCAGGGATCCTCCAAAGCATTCTATGAATACCAGATATCAAGTTCGAGTAATCTCTAGGTGGGGGCTAAAGATCCGATTTATGGTTGCATGAAAGCTTATATTCCGGGTTGACTCCAGACTGTGGCTGATCTTCAATTTCCCACACTGAAATACTTGTGGAAATGTACATTCAATGTCATGGTCTGTAGTCTGGCATTCGGGACTAAGAATAGATGAACATACTGCCATGGTGTCTTGCCCATGAGCAGAGTTCCCTGCGGACACCTGTACAATTCATACTGGCTGTAAAAATTCCAGTGAGTAGAGCGACATGGGCCATGGAGCTGGCCAGAAGCAGGCAGGCCATGGGGACTAGTGGCAGAGAGATGGAACAAAGCAGAACAGGCAAGGAAGCAGGACTTCGGCATGATGCTGAGATGGCAATGGGGATTTATCTAAGCTTCGGGAACAACTGACTTGCATCAATAGCTGGGGAAAAATAAGACATTTAAATGAATTAGCTGTTCTCAGAGTCCCAAACAACAAGAGTTTGAGCTCCATTGATTGAAAATGAGGTTAGTGATTAAAAGTAAGAATTATTTTTGTATTATGATCATTACCATTTTTTAAAAATAATGAAAGCAAACAAAAAAATATATTAATCCACATGAAAAATATAAAAATACATTTCATTTGCATGTGGCATTAATGGCATAAGGGTACCTTGTGTATATTATATATTCAATGAAAAAACTTTGTTAAGGAGCCGTTATGGATAAGTTGTGCTACTAAAAACCTATCAAATTCAGTGAAAAATCTTTGTTAAAGGGACGTTATGGTTACAAGTAAAACCGAAATACACCTGAAATTCGCCAGTTACAGTAAGATAAGCAACCATAACTCGCGCCACCACTATGCACTGCTAAGAATAACACCCATGACATCAAACATGACATCACAAATATGATTGATGACATCACATGTGCATTTAGTTTTCATAGGAAGTCCCTACAAGGGGTTGTCAATGTAACGTTGGCAAAAAAGTGTCAGGGGTCTTCTGGAGATGTGTGATGAACTACATACTTAATTATGCAATGTATTGCTGCAAAGAACATTCCATTGCAGTGTTGTTTATAGTACAAGAACCTACTCATACAGAAACATAGGCATTGGCTGCAGCATACACCATAGAGATGTAATATTTCTAATTTTCCAATGTAGGATAGTGAAACGGTGAATGCTTCTGTATCACACGTTTGCATACTGTAGGTAATAATGCATCACTTACTACATACTTGTACTACTACACACAAAACATTAAGATACCACAATGTATAGAAATATGGGGCTTATACAGGGAGAGTAAAGTAAGTAAACAATAGGCAGTATCATGAGCCTCTGTGTATAACCAACATGATTATCTTTACTCATAGAAATGATTGCTGTGTTTCAGGCCTGATTCTTCGTCTATGTTCGTGCATCATAAGATGCGATTGAAGTCTAAGGAAAGTACTTTAAGAACATGTGAGAATAGCAAAATCTACAAATGTAATACCTTTTGAATTTTTGACTGTCAGTGAATAAATTCACCTGGCCTAGATATATCAGTGAACAAAAATATTGGGGGCTAGACATGGATGTCTTCAGTGATGCCATCAGTCATATTTGTGATGTCATCTTTGATATCATGGGAATTATTCTTAGCAGTGCACAGTGGTGGTACGAGTTATGGTTGCTTAGTTTACCATAACTGGTGAATTTTAGGTTATTTTTGGTTTTACTTGTAACCATAATGACCCTTTAACAAAGTTTTTTCATTTAATATCATGGGTTTTTACCAGCTATTTTCCTACAACTTACTAATATCATACTTGCCAAATATTTCGATATTTGTGTCCAATTTACAAAGTGTCACCTTAAAACTTTGCCATTTCCCACCTTCTAGAATCATTTTCAACACTCCTATACACTTTTTGCAAGAATTTCAACTAGTTTTGCATTCGTAGTTGTCTACGAACATCTGACTTCATTGCGGACCTCCCGGACAGTGCCACATGACCATACGCTGGCGCGCAGCATGATGACGTGTCCGAGAACCCGTCCGCATTTCACAATGAGATCTGTGCTTCGCGAACAGTTCAGAACTGCATTTTCTACTGATCTAGGAACTTTAAACTTCAAAATTTCCCTGGCACACCTCCAACACCTATTCCTACCTGGCGTCCCGGTGTAGAGGGGAAAATCCTTTTCCAAGTTGCCCACCATAGAAAGGGAAGGCGGGGTTCCGTACAGGGCCCACCTTTGCTTTCCATGGCAGCCTGCAGAAGGCGAAAAGAGAACCCTATGACCATATTACCACAAGCACATTGTTCTTCCCCTTCATACCTATTCCAATTTCGAATAACTTTACCACAAAGCCAGTCCCATGAGGACATGGCCACTTTAACCCCATGTGTTGTCCCTCGTGGTTATGGCCAGTAGCTACATTGTCCGGATTATGACCTTATTCCATGACCCGGATAATCTGGCCACTGCCCATGGCCACAGGCTACACCTCAGTCACCAAAGGTATAGCACTATTTTTGTACCTACATTATGACACTTGTCAAAAAACAAAATCCATTCAGACTTTACGAAAACATTTATATCTAGATCTATAATCTTTTTGCAAACCTTTGTGTAGATGTGTCAAATGGCACCACATTTATAAGCCTTTACAATATTTTGGGCCCCGCCCTCTAATTTTTCCCCTCTTGACAGAATCCCACCAAACTTTGGAAACCCATTCAGAATCAGGTCAGGAATAAGAGTGCAATATTTCATGCAGTTTTATTAAGTGACGCCAAAGTTATAAGCCATCCAAGAACTCCTTTTCACCAGACCTGTAGTGCTGGGATGTCCGCAAACTCCTCAGGACTGTTCGCGAACATCCGAACTGTTTGCAGACTTTTGCAGTGAAAAACACCTGTTTTTTTGCTTCTTGCAGTCATATCCCATCCTCCTCACCCCTCACCTCCCCAGAGATTATTTGATAAATTTGACAAGTGCAATGTTGTGTGTTTTTACCATGATGTCCGCGGACATCAGTCACTGTCCGCAAATCCAAGATGGCAGGCATTTCCAAAAATCTGACGCACTTCACGCTTCATCCCAGCCAATCAGAGAACACGTTGCATGTCCGCGGACATGATGCAAGCCGATTAACCAATTGGTGTCCTGTCCACGGAGTGAACAGGGAAGTGTGTCTGTGGAGTGGACATAGATATCACACATTTTTTGAGACCTACTTTTTGGTCGTTTTAAAAAAACTACTGGATGGATTTTCACCAAATTTACAAAAACACATTTTCTGGACCAAGCCGCTGCTCCCGGTGCAAATTTGGTGAAAATTTGCAAACAAATTCAGAGTGGGCCATATACTTTTTTTGCAAAGTTTGGTGAGGATTCATCCAGGCGGAGTGAAGTTATAAGCTGCTCAAAAAGTGCTCTTCCTATGGGTTTAGCAACTTAACCATAACGATATGGCTCTACCGCAGGCCATGCAATCAGCCTGAGCACCACGTTAATCTGCCATACTTGTCATGAACGATGGACATAGCCCCTTCTGGTCTTCCTGGTCCTGGTCCAGATGGAGAGTGTGCTCCTTGATACTTCCAACATGGCCGTGCCCAGTGCCGTGTTCCGTACTAGCCTGTACGTCGGACACGGCACATTCTATAAATGGGCCACGCCTCTGTGCGTCTCAACGCTATCTCTAGGTAGTGTCTCGACGTGTGTGTGCTGCTCGGCGTTACCCTTCCGAGTTCCTGGCCAACTCCCTTATTCTTTCATCCCTTTTCCCCTGTTTCCAGTATCTCTTACCTTTCTTCGATCCTCTTCCTGGACGTCCTGGAACATGCGACTTCCTGGAACTTTGAACGCTCGCGCTGGAGTCAGACTCGACTCACGCACACTTATACAAGTCCCGGTCTGGCCGGGAGAAGGAGTCCTCCGCGGAACGCCACAATAAGAGAACTCAACTGAGCCCGGGGGAAACCTTCGACAATACTTGAGATCTCTGACCTTCTTTGAAAGTTTTCTTCTCTACGTCTCTATGGAATTGAAAGCACTTGCTATTTGGGTTTTCTTTAAACAGCCCAAGCTCTAAAGGTCTTCCAGTAGCTTCGCGCCTTCCGTGATGACCTTAAGATTTAGAAAATTAACAATTCTATGTTCAGACAATACATGCACCAAAATACTAGTGGTTGTGTTTTGTTGAGTTAACAGACATGTCTTGATAGGGGAAGTATTGGTATGATTATCCTCAGTTTCGGTATCTGCAACTGTCATAGTCAGAAATCGTAATATGGAGTCTTCCTTATTGCTATCAGACAAATGTTCCTTATTTGTTTTTTCTTAACTTTTTTCGGGGCTTGTACTGGAATACTCGGTACCAATATGGTTGAAGGCCAATCGAAGGAACTTGATGTTCTCTGCAATGACTGATCTTTTCCTGACGGACATGTAAGGGATTGCAGAAACTTCCTTGAGACCCTATACTTGTTTGTTGAGCAATTCTTCTGATTTTATGTTTTGCCTCTATCTTTGTCATAACAGTTGCAATCTCTACAAAAGTCTTGTTCCCTTGTGCTCAAATCTTGTGTATTAGGAACTTCAATGATCATATGAACTGAGTCCCATGGGGCTGCGAGTCAGTAGGAGAGTCGCTAGCAGTTGAATTTGCCTTATTTACCACATTATCAGAGTGTATTATATCTGACTCCCCAGCAACCAGCTTTTAGGCCAGTTTGTTTACCAGCAGTAACCTTTCAAGATATTCTACTTTTTGTAATAAGCACTGCATGCATGCTTTATTAGAGCTAATATCAGATTTATTGGTGTCATAGAGATGTACAAGTGAGTACAAAATCAAATTAAGAGCGGCTAGCAATGAAACACCTAAACGGTAAGAGTCTCCCCCAGTATTCAGAAGCTGAGACCAGGCCAACCGAGAAGACATATGAAGCTGTAATTGTACAAGGGATTGAACGCTAGATAGCTGCTCAAATAACATAGGAGGAATCTACAAGAGAGCTTAGAAGGGTCTTTTGGAGAAGTGATTACCTTTTTTATCTAAACGGGAGTCTGCATTTGATTGAGAGAGTACTTCAAGATGTTCCAAATGTAACATAACTGCATGAGTAAAAGAGGAGGGGGCGGGCATGTCTGTAGCTGCAGTATCCATGGTAGTACAATGAATTAAAACATCTTGAGTAGCTGGATGACTAGCAATGTTAGCAGTAATAGAGGTTCTCTATTTTTGAAGAAGACAGTGATCTTGTCGCTTTCCCCAATTTACACAGTTTAGGGGTGTCCTCTTTATTAGTTACAGAATTCAAAATGCATGGGTTCCTCTCATAAGGTAGATCAGGAGTATTTTACTTCTTAATTCGTATATGTAAGCCTTATTAGAAAAATATACAGTATGAAAAGGAAAGAAGAGGAGCACAAGCCTTGAGAGGATTTCCACTCCTCAAATGCGTAGCATCCATGCCCAATGACCATCTCCCTGCTCATACTGCTATGACTGCACTTAATGAGCACTTCCGCGTGTGCACTCTGTGTGGCGGATCAGGTTTTGAAGTCCCCGCCAACTGAGACAATCGGCTGATGCAGAGGATCTGGAGCAAAAAGTGAGGGTGAGCAACCTAGTCCTCTCCACTTGCTGCTATGACTGACCTACCATTAGCACGGCGAGTCAGCTTTTGAAGTTTCCACCTCCTGAGACAATCAGCTGATGCAGAGGAGCTGAAACAAAATGCAAAGGTGAGAGTAGTCCTTTCCATTTGCTGCTATGACTGCACTTAGCGTGCACTTCAGGACGCTCCATAACGCTGATCAGCTTTGACAGTCCCTGCCTCCAGAAACTATCACCTGGTGCAGACGAGCTTAAGCAAAACGCAAAGTTGAGCAGCATAGTCCTCTCCATTCGCTGCTTTGACTGTACTTAACATGCACTAAAATGCTTTCACAAAGGTAGAGACAAAGCCACAAGCCTGTTTGGATGAAAAGGAAGCAACATCTCTATTCACTTTAACATATGCCTAATGACCTGGTTGTTTTTTAGATTTAATCTGTATACGGTGTTTACATGGGGCCAAACACTTAGGTATTCATGTTTAATGTTAACGGCCCTTTCTAATCTGTCCTCAGCACAGAAACTCTGGGGATCCGCCTATCTTTTCTAAGACTGTGCTTTGGGGAATTCGGCTGTGGTCAACATATGAGTGGAAATCTTACCTGTTAAGGATTCACTCCTGTAGAGTGCATCTTTATCAATGCATCCTGAAAGCAGCATTCTCAAGACCTGATTTAAAGATTGGCACATGCCTCTTTCAGCAGAACCTGCCAGTTTTCTAAATTTAAAGGTGGAGCTTTTGCCTCTGGCCTGCCACCACTTGACCCTCTCTTCCTCCACTGCTGCAGTAGTGGAACAAGCAAGTACTTGGCAAAGAGATCT
The DNA here is from genome assembly GCF_040938575.1 of Ambystoma mexicanum. Classification (NCBI taxonomy): domain Eukaryota; kingdom Metazoa; phylum Chordata; class Amphibia; order Caudata; family Ambystomatidae; genus Ambystoma; species Ambystoma mexicanum. The sequence goes on from NC_090922.1 coordinate 338,671,202, forward strand.
GGCAGATGGCATCAGTGTAGCTACCACTCCCACCACCTTAGAGCTGGCAGTAGCCTCCCTTTTCCCACACCCTGACCTTGGTGATCCCTTTCATGCACAAGTAACACCCTTGTTTTTGGTTTCGGTTTTAATGAGTAAAATAGTTCCTAAATTAAATGCTGCCATCATCCTGATAATTGACACTAAGGAAATGTCAGTCAAACAACGTGAAGAACTTAGGAAATTGGAAGAAGCTATTAAGTAACTGGTTCCCTCAGAGGTATACACTAAGAGGTTGGATGAGATCATCATGGAGATGAATGATTTTAAGGAATCCACTGTACGTGATCGCATTCGACGGTTGAAGACTGACATTGCTGATTTCACCCATGAAAAAGCCTTCCGGTATACGCAGGAAGGGTATGTACCCGACCAACATTATGACGGGGCACAAACACAACAGCAGAAAAACAATGTGAGATTTACCAACACTTCGTATAGCTCACATAGTTCTGATGACACATTGGCTTACCAACCTGGTGGGAGACAACAGAGACGCGGACACGGCCATGGCAATTCCAATAGACGCAGGCCACAGAATACCCATCCTTTTCAAAGAGGGAGAGGACCCTCTGCTGGTTTTTTAGATCAGGACCTGCAGAACTGGGATTACGAGCCCCCTGTGACCAGGAGCAGCAGAGCATACTAATTAACCTGTCCACTTACAGGCCCTCGGATGTTGAGATGATGGCCTTGGAGAAAGGGTTTGGATTTGTTCCGACCATTGCCTATGACCGTTTCAGGGTTGAAATAGGACTGTTCAGAAAAATACACCTGAGACAGTTTTTCCACGACAATCTGTTTGAGACAGTAGAAATGAATAGTGGTTTGCACAATCTTTCTTCTTTTTGTCCTCCTGTCATGAGCCATAGCCCAGAATCCATAGTTTTTGAAAGAAGGGTGTTGGCGGATTTGGATGAGTTAGAACGTACCCATTCTCCTTATGCATTTCAGAACTGCTCTGCTGCACAAAGGCATGCCTTTATATCGCTTAAAAATAACAAGTCCATAGTGATTCGGAGTGCTGATAAGGCGGTGCCACTGTTCTTCTGAACCATGCAGATTATGTTGATGAGTGTCGACGACAGTTGTCTGACACATTTTACAAACATGTGGAACAAGATCCCACAGCACGGTTGAGGAACCTGATATCCCTCAAAGTTGAGAAGGCCAAAGATAGACGGAAGATAACTCGGAAGGAAGCCGAATATCTGGTCAAACAGGACCCGAGTGTCCCACTGTTCTACATTTTGCCTAAAGTCCACAAGACACTAATTAATCCTCCTGGGAGGCCGATAGTGTCGGGTACCAACTCGTTGTTGGAACCATTAGCCAAATTTTCCGACTCCTTCCTAAAAGGGTTTGTAAGCAAAATGTCCTCTTACGTCCAAGATTCAATGGCAGTTATCAATCTGATTGAACATTTTCCTTTCATTCCATGTGAGGCTATCTAGTTATTATGGACATTGTTTCATTGTATACTAAGATCCCACAAACTGCTACTCTGGATGTTATTGAGGAATTGCTACTCACTAACCGCGTCCCTGGTATGACACCTAATTCTTTTATTCTTTGGTGTACTATGCTGTCCCTCACTGAGAATTATTTCTAGTTTGATGGACAGATTTTACCAACAGATCCATGGGACGGTGATGGGGTCAGCCGTGGCCCCTTATTTGGCTAATTTATATGTTGACTTCTTTGAGCATATGAGCATTTACAATTACAATAACATCTTTAAACAGCATATCACGGTGTAGAAGAGGTACATTGGTGATGTGCTAATTGTGTGGCATGGCAATGAGCTGACCCTATTGGCTTTCTTTCAATGGCTGAATGGGATTAATCCTTTTCTCAAATTCACAATGAATCACCACAGGGAACAGATCAATTTTTTTAGATCTCACAATCATTGTGAATCTGTCTACTAACCGACTTAAGTTAAAACCGTTTCATCAGGCAACTGACCGGAATTCGTTACTCAGGTATGACAGTTTCCATCCGAAATCTCTGAGAGACAATTCGGCCAATTTTTGAGGGTGAAGCGGAATAGTAGCAACAGAGAGGTGTTTCTGTCCGAGGCGTCAATATTGAGTCAGAACCTGATCCAACGTGGCTACCCCAAGAAAATTGTAAGAAGATCTATGAAGAGGGCATCCAATAACCACCGTGAAGCCCTGTTGGAATACAGGCCTAAACCTATCCCCAGCCGGACTGACTCATTTGTGTTTGTCAGCACCTTTAACCACTTATCAAATCAAGTGGTGAAGATTTTGAAAAAACACTGGCACATTTTAGCTCAGACTAAAATACCTGTTGAAGCCCCTCGTGCCTTTAAACATGGACACAATGTGAAAGAACTGGTGAGCAGGAATGACATCAGTAATAGAGGTAATACCCAGAATACCATCACCCAACAATGGGGGATGCCGAAACTCAGAGGACATGCACCTTGTGGGGCATGTGTCTGTTGCCAGTTTACTAGTCGTACTATTGAGGTTGATATTGGGTTACAGAGACCATGGGAACAGAAGATGTTCTCCAATTGCAACACCAGCAATGTAATATACGCAATATGGTGCCCATGTCCCAAATTATATATTGGCAAAACGGAACGGAAAATCAAAGTCTGTATTAATGAGCACAGGAATTGCATCAGAACCAGGAATCTCATGGCTCCCATGGTGGGTCACTTTATTTTTTTTATTTTTTTTTTAAAACTTTATTTTTAACTTTTTACTGTATCAAATAAGCAGTGCTCCAAAAGGGAGCCGCCTAGCACAATTCCCAACAACAGTTCCCCCGCCCCTCCGCCCCCCCATCCCCCATGTCCACCGTAACTTTGATTGCCTCTATCCTTTGTCTGAGTCAAATGGAAAGCTTTCCACGTTGCCCTCGTTTTCCTCCATCCTATGGTCTCCCGCTCTGGGGGCTTGGATTGTCGAAGGTCTGAAGCTTCAGCACTGTTCATCAGGTAAGTGATGTATGGCCCCCAGATGTCGGGAGGGCGCGCATGTAAAGGCAGCGTTCGAATAAATTCGGTGTCCATATCTTGGCAATATGTTATATCCTTTTCCCAGTCAACTATCTTGGGGAGTGTGCCCCGACCCCACGACATAGCAATTCTTCTTCGTGCCAGCACCATGAGGAGTGCTGCCAGCTTGCGTGATGCTGGCTGTAGATATTTAGTGAGGCCGAGAAGCGGACCCAGCGGTAAGGGGGTCATCTGCTCACCTATAATGTCGGATGTTATTTGTATAACGGAAGTCCAGAAGCGCTGGATACCAGGACAGCCCCATGCCAGATGAAGAAAATCAGCGTTGGCAAATGCGCATCTCTCGCACTGGGCTGACGCTTCTGGGTGGTGCCTATGTTTCCTGACTGGAGTGTAGTATGTTTGGTGCACAAAGTTAAAGTGTATTAGCTTGTATCGATAATTTAACGCTACCTTTTGGGTCTGGCGCAGAATGTAGGCCCAGTCTTCCTCATTAATCGGTTCTTGTAAAGCCGATTCCCACTTTCGTTGCACTTTAGGTTGAAGTTTCCGCGTGTCTCTTACCAAGGTTTTGTACAGGGTTGACACCAGTCTACCTTCACCTTGTGCTAAAATTGTGTTCTGCAACAGATCCCATGTGGGGGGTTGCTTAGGGAATGTGGGAAATAGCCCCTGAAGGGTGTGGCGGAGTCTGAAATAGAGAAAGACATCTAAGGATGTGTTCCCTCCTCTGTCTTTAGCCATTTGGGGGGGTCAGAAAGGTGCCCTCTGGGAAGAGGTCTCCCAGCGATTTTATCCCTATTTTATCTATCCATACCAGGAATACTCCTTCATTCGTGAGAGAGATGCCGGGGATGAATTTTATCGGTAGTAGGGGGGAAAATCGTATAGCCACTCCGTATTCGCTAGCGATCTTCTTCCATATCGCATATGTGGATAGGACTGTATTCAGCGTTTTATGCGGCACGGGAATGTGGCTTATTATGACTGCAGCTAACAAGTCGGGGGAAACCAAGGCTCTTTCCACTTGCACATGTGGTCTGATGTAGTGGGTTGAGTACTAGTGGCTCAGGAATTGGGCCTGAGCCGCCCAGTAGTATTTTTCTATATCGGGGAGAGCCAGGCCTCCATTTGATATTGGTAGAGTGAGTGTGTTGTACGCTACCCGTGCTGGTTTCCCTGCCCATAATAACTCTAGGATCGCGCTCTTGATTTTTGATAGAAAGGATTTGGGGAGAAGTAGCGGGATATTTGTAAAGAGATATAGAAGTTTGGGGAGAATAACCATTTTTGTTAGTGAGGTCCTGCCCCACAGCGTTAGTGGTAGAGATTTCCATCTCTGAATACGTTCTTGTAATAACTGCAGTGTAGTTACATAATTGTCTCTAAATATCTCGTGATGGCTTCGTGACATCTTGATCCCCAGATAGCGCACCTTCGAGTTTTCCCATTTGAACCCGTGGTCATCTGCAAACTCTGAAGTGCAAGGGGTCAGGGGGAACACTATCGATTTGGAATGATTGGTTTTGAGGCCTGACATTAACCCGAATTTTATTACCTCTCGCATTACGGGGTTTAGATTGGTTTGGGGGTCACTGACGAACAACATGACGTCGTCAGCGTATAGGGAGACAATTAGCCTATGAGGACCCAGCTTTAACCCTCGACCTAACTGCTCGGCTCTCAGCCTTGAAGCCAGGGGTTCCATCACGAGGGCAAAGATTAGGGCCGAGAGTGGGCAACCCTCTCTCGTTCCGCGTTCCAATGTGATCCCTGTGGATTTGGTGTTCCCTAATGTGATGTATGAGCGTGGTTCGTTATATAACAGAGCTACTAGTTTCAGGAAGAAGTTACCCAGACCCATCTGCCTTAGTGTCGCGAACATGAAGGGCCACTCTACTGAGTCAAACGCCTTCTCGGCATCTAATAGTACTGCTATTGCCTGTTGCGTCGGGTCCAGGGCCTCAATGACGCCAAATAGTCTCCTGATGCCGTATGTTGTACTATGCCCCGGGATGAACCCAGCCTGGTCACCCAGCACCAGTGCCGGCATCAAGGGGAGCAATCTGGTTGCCAGAATTTTAGCTAGGATTTTGTTGTCTAAGTTGATCAATGAGATCGGCCTGTACGAAGCGCAGTTCTCTCTAGGTTTTCTGGCTTTGTGCAACATCATTACGTTAGCCTTGCGCATCGTGGGAGGGAGTGTCCCTCGTTCCACCGCCTCTTCATAGACTTGCAGAAGAAGGGGGGCCACCATTTCTACGTGTGCTTTGTAGAACTCGCCATTGAGTCCATCAGGTCCGGGGGCTTTGGTGTTAGGCAAGGATTTGATTGCTGTCTGAATTTCTTCGAGTGATATGGGCGCGTTCAAGGGTTCGCGCAGGTCCTGGCTCACCCAATACAGTTCTGTGTCATTGAGGTACTCTCGTATCGCTTCGGGATCTGATGCTCCTTTTGAACTGTACAGGTTTTGATAGAATTCTCGGAAAACATTGGAGATCTCCTCCTCTGTGTAAACCTTCTGGCCTTGCGCATCCGCGACACATTCAATGCGGGGTGGGACTCTGTCTATCGTTAGTAGCCGGGTCAGTAGTGCACCTGGTTTTTGCCCCTCTCCGTACTGCCTGATCTGTTGCCTGCGACCCAGGAACTTCAATTCGCGGTCCGCCGTCTCCCTGAACCCCAAGAGTTCATTTTTGAGCTCGGCTTGGGTGTGTGGATCTGGAGTATTGGAGAGGTTCTGTTCTAGTTCCTTCAAACGACGCGCTTTGTTGGATAATTCCCCTCGGATCGATTTCAATAAGCTATTTTCTTTAGTCAGGCAAAGTCCTCGTACGTAGCACTTGCGTGTTTCCCAGATGGTGCATGCGGAGTCGACTGAGTCTTGGTTGATGTCCAGGAAGGAGACTATTTCTTGTCGCAGTTCTGCTGCAAATACGGCGTCTGTGAGTGAACCGGGTTTGAATCTCCAATTGAGGCCAGGCACTGTTACGCCCGCCAGGGTGACCTCCAGTACAACCATCGAATGGTCGGAGTAAGACCTTGGCAGGATATGGCACGCACCCCATCTGAAAGGACTATGGGAGGATGCCAGGATATAATCGATTCTGGAACTGGTGTTGTGTACGGCTGATCGGAAGGTGTAGTCCCTGCTGTCTCGGTTGTGTCTTCTCCACATGTCAGATAGATTGAAGGTCTGACAAATCTCTCGAACCTGAGTACTGGCCTTGGATGGGTTTCCCGATGTGTTATGGGATTTGTCAAGCCTGGGATCAAGTGTGGTATTGAGGTCCGCACCCCACACCACAGTCGTCGCGTTGGTCGCGTCTAGATGGGACATTATCCAGTTGAAATTATCAGGTCCATCTGTGTTCGGTGCGTATGAGTTCACCACCACCACCTCTTTCCCTGCGATTATCCCTTTCACCATTAGGGCCCTCCCCTCAGTGTCTTTCTTTGACTCAATAAAGCTGAAATTAGTTCTCTTGTCGATCAGGATCGCAACACCTCTGGAAAATGAGGAATAGGATGAGAAGTACCGATGGCATCCCCATGATCTGGCCCAATGTTGTTCCGACGAGGGCAGCAGGTGAGTCTCCTGGAGTATCGCTATGTTGATTTTGTGTCTCCGAAGATATTGAAGGATTCTCCTCAATTTCGTGGGCTGGTTGCCGCCACGTATGTTCCAGGTGGCGATTTTCAGCGGTGCCGTTGCCATCTAGAGGGGTCAATATAATCATGTCGAGCCGGGGCTCGCGGGATTGACTGGAGTCGCCTTCCATAGAGGAACAGGGAGGACGTGACAATTGTTAGATGCATAGTTCTTCGTGTGACTGTCGTGGATCGGGGGTATGCGGGTTGTGGCGGTTTTGCTAAACTAACTTCCCTCCCCTGCACGGGCAACCCCCAACAGGCCCGTGATAAACAATCCCATGTTAACAGTACAACTCGCATTGCTGTGCTCGGGGCGCAGGTGGCCCTCCAAGAGGAGGCTGGCTCCCTTCTTCGGATGCAATCTTGAACTGTGGTGGTCGTTTCTAGTCAGCCATGAAGTCTCGTGCCGCCGCTTTGGGTGTCCTATGGGCAAATTTTACGGCGGGTTTCTTCTTGGTCTGTCGCCCCTTTGTGGTCTTCCGTTGGAGGTAGCGGGTCTACAGCCTGAGCGATCCAGCAAGTCGCTTGTCTCTTCTGGGGTGTTAAAGAACTGGGTCCTGCCCTCGTGTTGGATACAGAGTTTGGCCGGGAAGAGCATGGAATATTGTATCTGGTTCTCTTGTAACCTGCGCTTTACTGCCGTGAACGATCTTCTTTGCACTTGGACAGCTTGGGAGAAGTCCGGGAAAAACTGGATCTTGTCGCTGTCGTACTGGAGATCCCCTTTTTCCCTAGCCGCCCGTAGGATGGCATCTCGATCCTTCTAGTTGAGCAATCTCGCTATGATTGGGCAGGGATTTGACCCGGGATCGGTCTGGTGTTGGGGACTCGATGAGCTCTCTCCACGACAAACAGTTTGGACAGGATTTCTGTACCAAAGAGGTCCATACATAACTTCTCAACGTAGTCTTCCATTTTCACGGTGAGTTGTTGTTCCCTGGCTCCCACGATCCTGATGTTGTTGCGCCGAGAGCGGCCTTCCAAGTCTTCGTTTTTTGCGTTTACTGCTTTCATTTGCACTTCTAGGGAGGCACTCTGGATGTTAGGGCCACTGCACCATCGTCGAGGTCAGACACTCTCTGCTCGACTGTGTCCAGTCTATCGGCGTGTTTGTCCAGCCGGTGCTGGAGTAGGTCGACCTTGGAGGAGAGTGCGTCGAGTTTGCTTCCAAGACCCCCGATCCCGGCCTTAAGTTCAAGGAGGATTTCCCTGATGTCGAACCCGTGGGCCTCCTCTTCGTCCTGGGCTGCGACCTGGATGGGAGACTGCGCCCTGCTGTTCGAGGTGGTTGCTTTGGTCATGGAGCTACCCTCGAAGTTCATCTTTTTTTGAGATCTGTCCGTTTTCCTCGAGGTCGCCATTGGTGCTCGCGTTGCGGGGGCCAGAGGGCAGCGGGAGGCAGGCCAGGGGTCCCGGGGCGCCCGGCTTGTCGTTTTCCCAGCGGTGTGACTTTCTGTAGGTCTTGCCGTTGGGCCGGTTTGGGCCGTCCGGCCGCTGTCCGTGCTGTTTATTACGCTTCCTCTGGCGGGGATTCACCCGTTGTCTCCTCTGCGAATGAGTGCTTGCGAAAGCGGGGGGGGCGCCGGATCCGGGCGTTATCTACAGCTAGTTATCGGCTGGGCAGCTCGCCCATAGGAGGCCTTAGGTCGCTTCACCCCGAGTAAGTCTTTCGGGTATGTTGTTTACTGTGCATGTGGGCCCAGGCCCGTGGACCTCCGCGCCTCTGCGCTTTCTCGTAGACTAAATGTCACTCGGGGGAGCCGGGGATCCGTCCGGGGCGCGCGCGCGAGCGAGGGCGCGAGGGCGCACGGGTCGCGCGTACCTGATCCTCGCCGGCGTTCGTTCGTGTTGGTTCTTCCAGGACTCTGCAGGATTTTCCTTCGTTTTCGGCAGCTCCGATCGGCACCCTCGAGTCTCAGGCCCGCTCCGCCGCCAGCCTCTCTATGCCTGGCCCGTGCCTGCGCCCCGCTCGCACGGGAATGGGGGGGGGAGCTCTTCACCATCGAGGAGTCGGGACTCAACGTCTGAGGGTCGACGGATGAAATGCCCCGTTCTGCTCGGATTCGCCTCGGCTACAAACTGGAGGCGGCTGCGGACAATTTACGCACCACAGATACTTCGATTGGTCAGGATTTTAGGGGAGCTCTTTATTATGTGGGACCATGGTTGTAATGATCTGAGATGGACTGTGTTAAAGATTCCAGTGACCCAGAACAACCCAGTAGACAGACAAACCCTCTCGAGGGAGGAGATGAAAAAACATCTTTTTGAGTAAAAGCCATGTGTTGGGTCTGAATGAATCTATGAATTGGAATATTTAACCTCCAGTACCCTGGGCAGTAGCGAATTATCTCTGGACAGTGATGAATACTCTGGTATTTGCATGACACCTGCTGTATTTGTTCACAGGAAACAGCTTAGGTTGTCTGACATCGATTATTGCTGGCTTGGTAATTTGTGAGGCTGTTATACGAGTGGGCGATTATGGGCCTCATTACAACCCAGGCGGTAAGTTCCCTACTTTACCACCATGGTGTAAACTCTGTTTACACCATGGTGGATGGCGGATTTACCGCCCCATTCCAAGGTGAGTGGGGCGGTAAATCCCCATTCCCCATTTACCCTTCCCCATTCCCATTTTTGCCCCATAGGGCATAATGGGAGTGGGGAAGGCGCTAATTACGGCACCGTAAATTACGGTGCCGTAATTAGCACCAAGGCGGGTTAGCGCCTTGCATTTTAACGCCTGCTAAAAGCAGGCGTTAAAATGGTAATCAGGCGTTAAGGGTTAACGGCGCTGACGGCGCCGTTAAACCCTTAACGCCTGGGTTGTAATGAGGCCCCATGTGTTGCAGGCTTACCTATCCGTGCGAATACGGCACGCCTTAACCTCAGAAGTTGATCTCCCCATGTTGACGCACACGCGACGTGGTGATCACGTGTCTGGATTTGAAATCACGTGCTCCATTATCTGGGGATCCTACACCTACGCAGCGGCTGATAGAATGTTTGCCGCTGGTGAGGAACGCTATGCAGTGAAGATGGCGGTAAGTTGGTCCGACTGGTTGGCCATGTAGAGAACTGCCTCTGTCATGCTGACCCTGTCGTATTGACCATAGTGAGTCACACGGCAATGGAAAAAGCTGTTAGGAATTACTGAACATTATTTCCCGGTGTTCCGGTATTTTGGTAGTTGCCATGATTGATTGTAGATGCTTATGTGACATACACATAATGTTTTTGGGGAGTGACTCGCTGTCTGTGTTTATGTTTACCATACAGATGGTGAATCTCTTAAGAGAGCGCTTGGACGACAGTGATTGTGATTCTTCGGCTCTTCGGAGAGACATATGAATATCTAAGTCTCGACTGCTCTGCCACAAGCGGGCTTGCGGTTTTGGAACAGGTCAATCTTCTGTTTACTCACATTGCAGTTACAGTACCCAGTGGTGGTGTGTTGAAGGTAGGGGTGAATGTTGCACCTAGAGTGAACGTGCTGACGACCTCTTGGTTTCCTTCTATTTTTCCCCCACTTAGTAGTTGGTCTACTCGATTTCTCCACTCTGATTACGCGGGCCCCGCACTGTTCGGGGGTGGTCAGAGACCACCTGACCCACGCATGGAATGGTTTAAGTGTTACTTACCCTCATCAAGAAGATTAGTGCCATTGTGACCCAGAAGCTTTGGTGAGCCGTGTGATCCTTTACTGTTGATGTATACACCAGGTCTCACTCGGTTTCGGGTTGTAATCACACGGGTCTTTAGTGTCTTCTAGAGCAATTGCTCTGTTGTTACACGTGGTGGTATACCATTACATCTGCACTGAAATGGAATTTCCAGGAGTGTGGGAGTTTCTTGAATAGTATTTAGGACCACAGGATGATCGTCATCTCGAGTCCGCGTATGATCGTACTAATATCACTCCCGTTGAGGGTGTTTTTTCTTCAAGCTTGCATGTCTAGTTGAGGACACTATGACTGAATAACCTCGATCTCGGATGTCCCGATGTGGCACGTGTTGTTCTTGGTGATGGTGTCTTGATAGGATTGATCCAATTTATATGGTCCCTGTGTCACGGTATCAGTTTGGTACAATTGACCCCTCTGGTGGGAAAGGAGGTAGTTGGGAAATGATTGCCCTTCCTCTGGCGCTCCGCTCATTAATGGGGCACTGGCAGCAGATCTCAATTTGTATACTGTTGCAATGAGTCCGCTTGAGTGTGTTTCTTTGTTTGTATTTGCAGGTGAGCCCCATCCTGTGGTTGTCTACATGTCCACACCGTCTCATATAGTCCCTTGAACATATTGGATCTACCTGCCCCTGAAGAATTTCTGCACAGTGAAATGAGTACAGAAAGAAGCATGTTGGGCCTGGGACTTTGATGCTGTTAATGTCAGCATTGTTAAATCACAGTATATTGTGCTAGCAGGTTTACATTATATACTGAGTGGTCGCTTATCTGTGAAGATCTGGGGGTTCTTATTTATGAAGAACACAGATTGCATTTTAGTATGTTATTTTATACTTGAAATGTAAATGGCAGAATTGAATGAATTGGATTGTGATGTTGTGTTGTCTGACTGAGTATGAATGAGGTATGTCCGTTGTATGTTGGTTTTGGGATATTATGATGATGCTGTGCCTTACCCGTTAGGTCATTGATTTTTCCAACTGGTGTTGAATTGTATTAAGAGTGGCACCGCTGATGATTCTTGCAATAATTGTATCATTTTAGAGTAGTGTTTTTCTGTTTGAATAAAATGTTAATTATTTCAATGTGTCCAGTGAATGGAATTGAATGCTTTCATCTCACGCAGTTGTTTTAAATGGATATTGTGTTTTTCTTTTTTTCTGTTCACAGTTGTATATGAAATAATGGTTTTGTGGACATGCACATGGAGTTAGGGCTCTCCTCACAGAATCACTTGTTCTATGATCTTCTATTTTGAATTAAATATAATAGTGTTGTCCAGGTCAGATCATAGAACCGAGCTACGCCTGGTATCCCGTCACTTCTGTTTTTTGCCAGCGATGGTTCACCATTCTGTAAATTCAACACAATTATATGATTCTAAAAATCAACGCATTTTATTCTCAATTCTATAACATCATCTTGAGTGCATCTGGTCCCAGGTTTGCACACAGCAGCATGTATGACTCAAGTTGTTAAAATAAGAAGGTTAGCAGTAGCATCAGATCTTATCATAATTACATGTTATTGCCTTTTCCAATTTAGACAGCATTCAAGGATAGTAAGAATACTGTCGGTTCCATTTCTACTGAAAAGATCAAGGCCTAAGGAATCATTAGGAGCACTGCATTAACAGCCGCGCGGCGCATCCTATTCAACGCGTCCTGAAAGAACCCGATTGCAAAAGGCGTCTCTGAGCCTCTGTAAATGAAGCAGTTTTCTGATATTTGGCAAAGGAATACCCAGATGGCTTCATTTGATGACAAATGTGATGTTTTTCGATTCATGCTGTTTTATGCCAAAAACGCAGCATGTGATTACTTTTTAAAAATTATTATAAGTTTTTCCAATAGGTTTTAGAGGAGCGATTGTCACACGTTTTGTTTGGTCAAGCTCGAAATGTGCAACATTAACTAGCATGGACGGAATCTGTGACATTTACTGCCTGATTCATGGAATGCTTTGTGTGAAAAACGCAGATTTGCGCACCTTTCTGCCCAAAAATCTCCATACTTCAAACAGGGATTTTTTCGGGCAGAAAGGCGCGCAAATCTGTGTTTTTCACACAAATAATTCCATGAATTGGGGTATTAGTTTGCAACTGTTCAATTGCGAATGAGTGGTTTGTGCTGGAAGAGACCAAGTCCATGCCACTTGGTGTATTCCCAAAATCTCTTCTTTGTTCATTTCTGTGCTGTAAGAGAATCATTGTGCTTTGAATTAGATACTTGGAGAAAAATATAGAATGCATGCACCAATCCATTATTTTCCTAGAAAGGGGTTTGGCAGTTAGAAGGTAAATGAGAAATTTATTTGGGAGAGTCTAACTCGTGGGTAAGGCCATTTCATTGTAGAAGCAGGGGTTTCCAGGTAACTCTGCCAGGGCACAGCAGGACAAATCAAACACATCTCTAGGGTGGAACTGATGGCTCTGCCGGGGTCCAGGGTCTCTGAATATGTATTGACCTGCTGCAAGGAAACCATGCTGAAAAAGAAAGGTTGGCATTCTCTCGGCCGAAGGACCCTTATTGTTATACTTCAGTCCACTGTTCCAGAGAAGATTAATTTTGTTCTGCCCATGTCATTCAATCAGCCCGTCTAATTTCTGCTTTCTTTAAGGCCATGTGGTAGCTTAACTCAGATGCTGCTGTGGAGAAATTGTAATGCTATTTCTTTGTATTCATTATTCATTGCCTCAAAACATCTCATGCATCATGGGGCAGGCAGTGCCTTTGCTTGGATCCAGGCTTCACCTGGACCGAAATGCATAGGAGTTTCTAAATTTTTCAGTTGCTCATTCGGTTAACAGTAAAAAAGCAAAATTCCAGAAAACATAGGCACTTAAAAGAAATCTGATGGAAATATTAAATGGTAACTGGAGCACCAATGGAGGCCAATGCCAGTGTTGTCATTTCAAAACCGAATTAACTCCTCAAGCAAGATCCTCCTGCTCATTTCACATCCATAAGAATGTGTGCACCTCCTGGATATATCCAAAACGTCTTTGTATGAAAATCTCAAACATTGTGTAATCTGTGGAGGAAAATATGTGCCCAATCGAAGGGCAAACAGACCCTGCACTTTGTTTCCAGCTGAGACGATTTGATGTACCACTGACAATTTGCCAACACAGAACGCATCACTGAGGTAATGAACACAAAGGTATCTTGCTGCATTTCACCCAGAGCAGCCTTCCTTAAATGGATGTCTTGCATGGTTCAATGTATTCAACATTAGCAGTCTCTTTAAAGGTCTGTGCAAGGTAAGGAGGAATGGTCAACAGTGGTATTTAGCAAAACCTGCTGTTTTTACCATCTAAATCTGAGTTGGATTTCCAAAATGGAAATTAAACACATTTAATCTCCATGTAAGGGATGGAGATAGAAATTATAAATTGACCCCAACGCTATTTTAGATATTTAACACTCTGTCTAAGGCAAGTACAGAAAGAATTGTTTTGATTTCTTTTTTGTTTGTGTTTACTTAACTATGCATTTTAATCCCCTCTGAAGGGAAACCTTGTATTCACCCTGCTACTTAAAGTGAGCAAGAATCCATTTAAGAGAGATGCAAAAAGAAAAACAAAATGAAAAGGTACAACATATCAACCAGCAAAGGCACAAAATAACTACCAAATACAGGAACCAGCAATAACCAAGGGGAAGTGACAACAGAATATCTAGTAGTCAGCTAGAATACTTAGTTGAACAGAAATAATACAATTGTCATGAGAATCCCCATCAGGTATTGTAAAATTGGTGATTTGAGACAAACCAGACTGGTTGTCTCTGGATGAGGAACAAGAACGGTATACACTACAACTACTCAAGAATTAAATGTAATATATGACTTTGGCAGACTCATAACTTTGAAACTTGGGAAAAATCTCTGAATATGTCAGCAGAAAACAGTTATTGAGATGTTTCCCAACTTTTGAACAATTGTCTAAAAACTGAAAATATTCAAGTCATATTTTGAGGCAGCCCCCTGTGCATGCACATTTTCAAAATTGCATCATAAATTCTGTTTACTTTGGTCACGTTTTTAACAGTTTTTAACATGGGTTTTTCACATAGGAAAGGACAATATTTTTGGGGACAAATCTCTCAGAATTGTCCACTTCCATCTTCACAATCTGGTTGCGGGTGCCTAGATGTAATCTAAAATTGGTGCAATGAAAAATAATTGTGCAAATCGACTCTGCCAATTTTAAGGTATTAACATTTGAAATATATCTATAGACAACGCATGCACAGAGTGAACGTGCATGTTTCATACGAACTGTACACAAAGCTTATGGGTTTTACAGTTTGAACATTACACTATTAACAGTTCATCCAATAAACAATTAACCCATTAAAACTCGCATCAAAGGCAAGACAAGTGACTTTGATGTCAGTGTTAAGGTGATGCAATAAATGTACACGTCATACGAACTTTACACAGAACCCATGTGTTTTACAGTTCGTACATTACACAATTAACATGTCCTAAAAAAATCACATCAAAAGCAGCTGACTTTCATGTGTCCTAAAGTGTAGGAATAAATATACACTTATATGAACTGTACAGAGAATGAGTTTTACTGTTTGAACATTACACAATAAACATCTCCTAAAACACACAACAAAGGCAACTCACAGCTGACTTTGTCAGTTCTATGGTGATGGAATAAACATTCACTTTTCACATGAATTGTACCAAGAGGAGTATGAGTTTCATAGTTGGCACCTACTTTGATTTATTTTCAGATGTAAACTGCATAATGTACAGATTTTGCCCGGGCACCTACTACATATAACATATGGACATACAACATGTGCTCTCACATGCACCTGCGATACATGCTCCCATGACACATGCTCTTATAACACACACTCCTACGACACATACTCTTGCATCACACACTTACCGCACAATCTTGCGGCACGTGATCCTATGACACACAATGCTAATAAAGCATGCTCTTCTACAACACACACTCCTATAATACATGTTCCTTTGACATGTGGACCTACTACACACACGCTTACTACACATAATGTGTCTGTATGACCTGTGCTCTTATGACACGTTCCAACTACAAACTCTTACAATGCACACTTAACACATACTCTTATCTCACATCAAAGTAAAGTCAGACTAACTGCACACAGTGTTTGAATTTTACAGATCGTACATTACACAATTAACATCTCGAAAAAATCACACCAATGGCAAGTCACAGGTGACTTTGATGTCAGTTTTAAGGTGATGCAATAAACATACACATTTCAAACTAACTGTAGCACGAGGAGTATGGGTTCACATTTTGTTCATTATGCATTTTACATCTGAAAACACATCAAGGTCAGGGCTGATCTTACACACATGCCTACTACACATCATGTGGATGTACAACAGGTGCTCTCACATGCACAAACTACACATGCGCCTAATGCTTCTTTAACACATGCTGCTACCAAACACACTCTTACAACACACACTTACTGCACACAATCTAAAGACACACTCCATATGACACATCCTCCTACTGCATGTGCTCTTAAGACATGCGCTGATGTGACACATGCTCCTACAACACATGCTGCTATAACATTTGTTCCTACAACACACACTTCTACAAAACATGTTCCTATGACACTTACACCTACTACGCATGCATCTACTACACATAACATGTGGACATATGAAGTGCTCTTATGGCACATGTTCCAACCACACACACTCTTACTATCCACACTCACAATTACCAGACACACTTATGACACACACACCTCCAACACCCACTCCTCCAAAATGTGCTCCTATACACGTGCAGCTACAAGTGCTCCTACTATGTGCACACATGCTCCTACCACACACACTCTTACTACACATACTTCTTCCACATAGGCACCTACAACATGTGCTGCAATTACATATGCAGAGCAAATGAGTTTTACAGTTGGTACAATATCTCCTGAAAACGCACATCAAATGCAATCCATACAAACTGTACACAGAGCATGTGTTTTACAATACGTACATTACACAATCTCCTCAAAACTCACATGAAAGGCAATGCAAGACTTTGATGTCCATTTTAAGGTGATGGAATAAATGTACATTTTTCACACAAACTGTGCCAAGTGGAGTATGAGTTTCACAGGTCATACATTACACAGTTTGCAGCGGAAAACTAAACACCCATCTAGCTGATTTTGAAGTTACTTTTCAAGCCATGTAATAAATGTAAATGTTTCATACAAACTATACCAAGGTGAGTGATTTTTCCAGTTCGTAGATCATGCAATTTACATCTTTTGAAAACTGACAGGGCTTACTTTGATGTAGGTTTTATGAAGCTGTAAATTGCACACAAGCACAAAATGGAAAAGTTATATACGCCTCACATATATATTAAAAGTGCACATTTAAGTGAGAGGTAACTTTAATGTCGGCTTTTATACATATAAATGCACACAAACAGAATATGTCACACAATTACCACACACATTTATGACAAACTCTCAAAACCCAATCCTGCAACATGTGCTCCTGTAGCAAGCTCCTACAATGCATGCTCCTATGACACGGGCACCTACTACACACAAACACACCTCCTACATATAACATGTGGATACAATACATGCTCCTGCGAGACATGCTACAAACACAAAGTCTTATGACACACAATCTTATGACACACTCTAACGACGCACACTCTAGTGACACACTCTTACAACACATGCAACTACAACATGCTCGTATGACACATGTATCTATTATACATGCTCATACCACAACATGACACATGCTCCTACAACATGCACTTCTACAGCACATGGTCCTATGACACACACCCTTACAACACATGCTGGTACCACATGGATGCCCAAACCATTGTATTGCAGCTGCTTATGCAAAGCATATGAATTTTACAGTTCATATACAACAAAATTAACATGTCGTGAAATCTTACATCAATGTTATTTCAGGTTTAAATTTGATGTCAGTTTTAAGGAGAGGAAATAAACACTTTTCCTATGAACTATACCAAGAGGCGTGTGTGTTTCACAGTTCATACATTACACAGTTGACATCTAAAAACTCACATTAATCAGGGCAAATTTTCAAGGGATGAAATAAATGTACATGCTTCAAACCAGCCATAATTTTTAAATCTTTTGAAAACTAACAGTAAAGTCAGGGCTTACTCAGTTTTTAGGAGCTTTAAATTACATACAAGTACGAATTGGAGCATTGATATACTCCTCTCGTATTAAAAATACACATTAAAGTTAAAATACATTTTAACATGAGTTTTCATACCTATAGGAGGCATGCAATGCATGAGCATAATGGAGGTCCATTTTATATTAAAACCTTACACGTGCATTTGTGATAAAGTTGTGTATATGAACACCAATAACAGAACCTCTTACTTTGCACCATTTTACAACACATACTCTTATGACACATGCTTATAACACACCCCTAAGACATGTGCTCCTACAACACACTTTCCTGTGACACATGCTCCTACAATACATTGCCATACGACATGCTTATGAAACATAGCCCTTTGACGCACAAACCTAAAACATGTGATACTATTACTTACACTCTTTCGACAGACAGATATCACACACACACTCCTGACACATGCTCCTACAACATATGCACATATCGCACCTGCAACACATGTACCTAAAATGTGCTCTTATGGCACATGCTCCCATAATGCACCATCTGGTGGCACACACTGTTATAACACCCCCCCTAAAACGCAACAAAACACGCTCCTACAACACACACGGCACACAATATTATGACAACACAGTAACCTACAACACACACACTTACAACACATAGTTACACCACACACTGTTATGCAACATGATCTTATGTCACACATACACTTATACTACATGCTCTTACAGCACATGCTAGTATTACAGCAAGCACTCAAAATCAATAATCATGTACCCTTAATAAAAACTTGAAATTATTTGGAGAAAATAATGTTTGAAAAAAAGAGTTAAGGTTAAAGCAACAAAAACGTAGTCTCCAAACATCGAAAACAATAACATTAAGGTAAAAACATAATTAAAAATGATCATTTAAGTCAATCACACAACAAGGAAAACAAAACCATGCAATTAGTCACATCTTGGTTCACAGAGAATTTAACAAAATAGAAAAAATACAAATTACCAGAGAAAGTTAAAAACATGATCCGCATGCAAAAAATGAAACAGTTGATGGGTGAAAATGAGGCAGAATTATATATAACAGACAATCATTTTCATTTTTAGACAGCCCCATGGCAGAAAGTAATTCTTATGTGCCATGCCGCTTTAAAAAAACAGGCAAGGGAAAAAGGAATTCCAACAGTGGGGAGGGAAAGTAAAAACAGAAAAGATAGTTTCCATTGTCGTAATCCACTGGACCTGAGCATATTTAATAAATAGTGTTCACATGGGTCACTGTTAAGACGGCAAAATGGCATGAAATGCAACCGTGTTTCCATCTCCCTGCACAAACAGTGGCCATCACTCGGATTAAAGGCACTCTGTCATCTGTAAGTAGTATTTTAAGGATGCAAAACATTTAACGGGTCCCTAGTTATTTGTAACCGCAGTGAGATGCTCTGCAAGGTCCCCACCTGGACTCAGCGTATTTTGTAATACAAAATTTGTATTTTGTAATACAAAATTGTTATGTAATAAACTTTACAATTAAAAATACAGACTATTTAAAAAAATGTAAAATAACAAAATATACATAAGCATTCACATGTCATACTTTACATATACAACAATAACAATTAACTAGGTACATGTCCTCACTGCAAATACTTTCACTATACATCATTTTAGAGCCAAAACAACATTTAGCAAAACCGTTCAGGATACCATGATATTTAATGATAATATATATTTTTAAATGTATTAATACAGTTTATGTTGTTACCTTAACATTATTATTTCTAATGGTTGTAGAATTTAAGTTTTTGTTGGTAAAATCTTAGCTCTTTTGAAAAAAATGTTTTTCAAATAATTATAGTGCAGTGGTTGGTTAGATCCATAGGAACTCACAGATTCTATTGCCAATAATTTTTTTGTTGAATGACGTATTTGGCTAATATTTTCAACACAAAAAGGTTGTCCCAGGCTACCATAGACTGGAAATTCAGGGATTTTGTTTTTCAAATATAAAAAAGTTATTAGGAAAGCAAAAAAGGACTGTTTTCGGTCTACACCCATTCATTTTCGCATAGAAAAGTCTGACTTTGTGTGTGCTGAAGCACAAAAAGCACTGGATGGAATTGGACCAAATAAGAAACAACTTGGGCATGAAGCGGCTTATTTCCAGGCATAGGTTTGGGGTTAGTCTGTCCAGTAGGTTTTCAAATATTTGACCAGGAAAGGCGTGCCCCATTCTCACAAAACTATAGCTGTCTCCCATGGTGATTTGCAGCAGAGAGGCTGAGAGTCTTTTCAGAAATAAAAAAGCAGCAATACTTTTTCCCAAAGTTCTATTGTTGATCACCTTTGACTTGCTGGATGGATTTGGAGGATTTTTTCAAAAACTAAATATTTTTCAACCTCCGAACTGCACAATTTGGGAACAATACGATATGAATTGAAAAGTTATTGCAAAACCAAAATACCACCACAGTGTTCAGCCCATTCATTTTGCCATAGAGAAAAAGTGAAATCTTTGAACAGCCGTAGGATGAAAACTGCTGTGCAGATTTGGACCAAATAAGAATTAACTTAGGCACAAAGCATTGACTTAATTTCCTTGCCTGGCTTGGGGTACATCCATCCAGTAGTTTAAAGAAATTTTTAATAGAAATGAAGGTGCCCCCTGCTACTTAAAACCTTTATGTGTTTGTGTGTGTGTGTGTGTGTGTGTGTGTGTGTGTACATATCAGCCTTGGTGCTTTGCGGCATAGGTGCTTTTCAAAAATAGAAAGCTGGAATTTCTTTTTTGCTCGACAAAAGCGATTAACGCGATATTACTGGGAGAACCCGAAAATGAAAGAATTCAAAACGCTATTTGCTGGAGGAGAATGAATGCCATCAAAGTTTGTAAAGTTGTGGGAAGTTCATTCCAGAGTCTAATAACGTTCTTGACTTCAGGAAGAGACTCAAAATTCTTCTGTTTGCGTAGTCACTCCTGCGGGAAAACTGGTTGTTTTGAACGACACCGCTTCGATGGCCTGGGCGTAGGCGCTATATAAATACTAATAGCAATATCAATCGCATCAGGCTAGAGGTTGGGAGTGGTGAAGACGACCCCTTGTGATTTTGGGGATTTGTGGGTGGGTCGGGGAGCCAGTTATTGGTAGAAAATGTAAAATTTATCTGGGGAAGACCACAGAAATCTCACGATTACTACGACAACGCCACAAGACACGCTCAGAATAAAATGTGCATCACATGAAGCGATGAGTGATGGCGGTAATGGAAGAGGGCTAGGGAGGGCAAAAGCAATTGAGTGGAGTGAGGGGACCTGGAAAAAAGAAAGGGGACATATGTTGATTGCCTGTGAGGACATGGAAGACTTTTTTTTCCTGTTAGTGTGATTCATTGAACCACCACTCTACCGCAGGAATTTCTGTTATTGGAAATGATTACTGTGAACCTATCGCAGGAATATATATGGAGTTAGGAAAACAAAGCTTTAAAGCCTCCAGTACCTACATCTACTCAGCAGGGGGCAATGGGGGCTTGGTATTAATGTTTTGACATGGCTAATGGGCCCAAAAGAAAGCTATAGTTGCAACATGCACAGAGGCCACGGCCAAAGGCCATAGCTAGTGACAATTCAAACTATGCAACATGTCTGGCTGTGACCATTGGACAAGACTAGTGGGCCCAAATGAAAACTATTGGTGTAACATGAACAGTCGCCAAAGGACATAGCTACTGCGCCTTGAGGAAACTAGACTACAACAAAACCTTTGAAATTCAGTGAAAGCACATTATTTGAGAGAGAGTCAAGGTGATCAGATTTAACGCAACAAAACCTCTAAAATTCAGCACTCGCATTTCAAGGAAGTGCCCATTAACTATGTGGCCCATGACGCACAGCTTATACCCACAATGATGATGCCACTGGTGACATCACACATGACATCACTGATGGCATTATCAATGAGATCATCAAGACCTCATTGATGAGACAAATAATGACATCATATATGGCATTATTGATGATATAAGTTAAAATATCTTTGTTCATCACTTGATACTTATTGCACTTCACAATAATAACATAATATGGAACAACACACTGATACACAAGTAAGATATGATGAGTCATTTATAATGCACCTGTACATAGGTGTTTCTAGGCACCACAAGACAAGGGAGAGAAGACTGCGGGAGGACAAGACAAACGATCTTACTAGGTCTTGTGTCATTCAGATTGTGCAAGTGCAAGAACGAGAAGTGCAAGGGGAAAGCGAGGGGGGGAGTGCAAGGGAGAGGGGAAGGGAAACAGGGCAGCAATGCTCTGAGTAAGTGAAGCCAGGGCAGCACGGCTCTGGGTAGCGCAAGGAGAACAAGGGACTGTAGGGCTACAGTTACAGCTTCTAAGTGTGCTGTAGGCCCAGAGGCAGTGCAAGGGTGACTGATCAATATAGAGCCTGGTACCCAGTGAGACTCTGCTGTACCGACTGGTTGCTTGGCTACCCTCACCAAGGTAGATCAGCAGGGGAGGGAGAGGGTTAAAGCAGAGAAGAGGAGCATTTTGAGCTGTTTCTGGAACTTCAGTTGGTTCGGCTCAAGTTTGAGAGGGGCAGGGAGGCCATTCTAGAGGGAGGCACCTGCAGAGGAGAGAGGTCTACCACCGACTCGCTGCCTGAAGAAGCATCTAACCCATAGAGATTAGGAGATAGCTGAGCGAAGGCAGGAATTTTGGAAGAGAGCATTGGATGTAGTGCAGGCCCGGTTCTATATTCTTTCATTGCCAGGCTTTCTAACGCCTGCCTTTTAAATGTGGAAAAAATAACGAAAAAGTTCATCAAATTTATTTTTATTTTTTGGGGGTGTTTCTCCCCTAACCTGCATCCCGCAACCTATTTTATACTATTCTGGCCCCCAAGCCCTTATCTGCCCATCCCGACCCCCCCACCCTAAAAAATGCAACAAACGTTTTTGTTATTATTTCCACGTTAGAAAGCCTGATGATGAAAGGACATTGTGCCGCGGGCCTTGGCCCCAGAAACCCTTGTGGACAATGCAAAGGGTCTTGAACTAGATCCATGCAGCAACCGGAAGCCAGTGGAGAGGTTTCAGGGCTAGAGAGATAGTCCCTGGGCTTGAGGCCGACGGAGAGTAGAGGAAGGCAGGTAGAGAAACAGGCTGTTGCAGTAGTCAAGCCTAAAGAGAACCAGAGCTCTGGAGACAGTGAGCTTATGAATGAAATTGAGAAAAGGTACAGTCCCATTGAGGAGGTGCAGCTGGTAGTGGGACTTCTAGATGACATCCGAGATGTGAGGCGAGAGACAGAGAGAGTGGAGTCAAAGATGACGCCAAGGTTTTCTGTCTCGCAGGAAGGCCAAGGAAGAGGGCCCAAGGTGGGCGGCCGGAATGAGAGAGGGAAAGCAGGGCTACGGGTTCCAATGAGAAGGATCTCTGTTTTACTAGCATTAAGGCAGAGATCATTGTAGGCGCACCAATCCTGAATCGCAGAATGTGCGAGAGAGGAGAGAAGGTGGAGGGGAGCCTGAAGGAAAGCTGAGTCTCATCTGCATAACGCTGGCCCACCTGATCTCTACCTTCTCCTCTAACTTTCAAAGGGGCCAAGTAGAGGTCCAAAAACATATTTAATGATAGACATGGCAATTGTATCACTAATATTTGCTGTCTTGACTTTTGAAAATAAATTATGAATTTGTATTCCAAATATAACATACTACCTTCAAAAGCATGTAATATGTATATACTACACTCCATTGTAATAATCTCTGCACCTACAATTGGGTAATGTAAACTAGATTTATAGAAACTAGGGCAGAATACAATGTACTCTAAGTATGACATATGTGCATAATGTTATGTAACAAAACTGAGTTGTCATATTTCAAAATGTAATTAATCAAACCAATAATATCAGTGATTACATCAGTGATGTTATGTCATCAGTGATGTAATGTGTGATGCCATTAGTGGCCATGGCCACCAAAGAAACCTATTGCAGCAATATGTACAGTGGCCAAGGCCAAAGGCCATGATTAGTGGGCCCCAAAAGAAATGTATTGGTGCAACATGTACAGTGGCTGCGGCCGAAGGCCATGGCCACTTATCATGGCTGAAGGCCATGGCTTGTGGGGCCCTTAGAAAGCTATTGGTGTAACATTCACCCATGACCACTGGCCATGCCGAAGGCTATGCCTAGTGGCCATGGCCAAAGGCTATGGCTAGTGGGCCCCATATAAACCTCTTGGTGCAATATGTACAGTTGCCACGGCCGAAGGCCATGGCTAGTGGGCCCAAAGCAACCAATTGGTGCAACATGTGCAGGAAACATGACCCATGGCCACTGGTCATGACTGAAGGCCATGTCTAGTGTTATCCAAAGAAAAGTATTGTAACATATAGTGGCCAAGGCTGACAGCTGTGGCCACTGGTCATGGCCAAAGGCCATTGCAAGGGATCCCAAAGAAAGCAATTGGTGCAAGATTGACAGTGTCCATGGCAAATGGTCATTGCCTTGGCCATGGCTAGAGGTACCCAAATAATGCTATTGGTGCAACATGTGCAGTTGCATGGCTGAAAGCCATGGCAACTGGTCGTGGCAGAAGGCTATGTCTGGTGGGCCCCAAATAAAGCTATTGGTGCAACATTTCTGCACTTGCACATTCTTAACTCACAAGGCATAGTAGGTTCATCCCTCCACCCTCTGTTCTTAAATAGTGTGTTGTAATGTATTTCCCTCCCCTGCTCCCTCCCTGCCCTGTGGGTGCTTTGAAACAGTATTTTCTTATTGTATAAGCGCCTAAAAAGCAAACAATAGATGAACATGGATAGTTGCCCTGACTGATGGCCGTGGCCAATGGTCAAGGCCCAAGGCCATGGATACTGGGCCCCTGCAAAAGGCCATGGCTGTGGGTCCTAAAGAAACCTATTGCTGCAACATGTACAGTGGCCACTTGCCATGGCTGAAGGCCATGGGTAGTGAGTCCCAAAGAAACTATAATATAACAAAACCCTTGAAATTCAGTGAAAAAACTTTAGTTCAGAGAGTGTTAAGATGATCAGATTTAATGTGAAAAATACACAGCAACAAAAACTTTCATATTCTGTGCAAAGTGACGTTTAAAGTGACGTTAAGGTGAAAATGTAACGCAACAAAATCCTTGAAATTTGGTGACAATTCAGGCAAACTCACCTTAACTACTCGCCCCCAGTTGCAGTGTATGACCCCAAGGATGACATCAGAGATTACATCACTGGTGACATAGCTTTCTTTTCTTTTTTTTATATTGTACATTGGTATGGTGCCTATACACAGGTGTTTTCAGGCACCACAAGACAAGATGGGATGGGGGAAGGTGGACATGGGAATCATGAAAGTAAAACAACAAAAAAACTGTTATATTGGCCTTGTGACAATCCTACCATACAAATGCATGACAAGGTGATGAGTGCAAGATGGGGAGGGTAGAGGGAGAAGTGCAGGAGTGGGGTACCAAGGTTGGCAAGTGCTGGGCAGGCCAAGGTGGCAAGTGCCAGGGGAAAAGGGGGGAGGGAGGATGAGGGCAGTGGGCAGGGAGGACCAAGTTGGGCCAGTCCGGGAAAGGGAGCTTGAGGGCAAGTGCTGGCAAAGTATGTTGGGAGGACTGGTAGGGGGTGTTCTGGCCGCTTATGATTCTGAAGGGACTAGGCCCCAGTCGCAGCACCAGATGGAGAGTTAGCACAGGAGGGGGAGGGAAGGATGAAGAGAAAAGGAAAGCTGTGAGAAGTTTTCAGAATTTACGAAGGTCCAGCTGAAGTCTCAGGAGGGTGGGAGGCCGTTGCAGAAGGAGCCAGCCGAGGAAAGGGATCTACCTCCCACTCTCTGCTTGGAGAAACGTTTGACCTGCAGAGAGTTGTAGCCAGAAAACCGGTGATATATGACATCACTGCTGATAACATCATACATGAGAACTCATTATGTATGTTAAAATATTTGTGGATCACTCTCTTGCTACATATGTTATTTCTGTATACAAAACAATAAGAACATGACGAGGAGCAATAGGCGGGTACATAGGAATGATGAGTACTTGTGGAACATTCATTTGTAGTATTTATTAAAGGATGACATTTAAAAAATAAATATGCAATATTTTAGAAAAATCTTTAATTTCGTTTAATAGCAAGCAATTCAAATAGTCAATTTCGTACAATGTACCTGATTGTGGCAATTGTATTTTACATATGTGTTTTATATATGTGTAGGATCATATAATTTCTACATACAGTAGTAAAAAAAATAATAGGGATAGAAACATGTTGAATCCTGAGTGTTAGTACATTGCAAAATGTACAGATTTACATTTCCTATTGTGCTTATTATAACAATATTCTATAATCTTATGTTCTAAATGAGAAGTGGTACAAATGTAAAACATAGTACATGCACTTATGTAATGTGACATATTCTAAGCATGGGTATTCTAAAAAAAGTATTAATACTACATAATTACATATATACAAATGGAACAAAGTTTAGGAAATGGAAGTTACTTTTAGACATGTAACTGGATTTGTTACTTTCAGTTATTTCTTCTCTAAGTTGATTGACTTTTTATTCCACTCTGACAAATGACCTGCCAAGGTAAATTAATCTTTACCTACTATGCTATTTTTGTTGTACTCATTTTTGTATGTACTTTAAGTTGTGGATCATACACAAAATTTTAAGAATTAGCAGCAGAATAAAATGGACTTTGAAAAGATGTAAATATATTTTATGTAAAAGAAAATGGTCCTAAAAGTTGAAAATGTAATTAATGTAATCTGTGCTTATATCAATCAAGTTATATATGATGTTATGTCTGATACAATCAGTGATGTCATATATGATGTAATTTGTGATATCAGTAGTGATGTCAACAGTGATGTAATCTCTGATGTCATCGTTATGGTCATAAACTGCACAACAGGGATTGAGTTGTTAAAGTGGCTTTTCTTGAATTGTCTGCTGAATTTCATGGGCTTTGTTGTGTTATCTCTTTAGCTAAGGTTCTTTCCCTGAATAAATAAATGTGGTATCCTGAGACACCAAATTGATTATCAAAAAAGTAGGTAAGAAGGGAAATGTTGATTCTCAGCAAAAAGGACTACATTTCATAAGCAGATCACCATCTTAATACTCTGGGATGCTATTAAACACTTTTGGAGAACCACAGTTAATAGATAGAACACAAATTAAAGATGGCGTAAAAAGTAGTCATCTAAAAGCTTACTCGGACAAGAAGAAACTTCATTACTGTTTTTTAAACAACCAAAGGTATAAGATTGCATTTCCTTTCAAAGAATGTATACCAATGTAACATCTTCTACTTGAGTGTCTGTAGTTACACTAAATAAATTGAGACATATTATTTGAGAAATAGATTAATGGGTACTAACTCATGAAGTCACACCGTTATATGGAACCATATAGCATGTTCTCACTAACATGACAATAGCATTTTTTGTGCTTGTAAATCTGTTGGGTTCTATTCACACTAAGAAAGATTCATTGAAGTATTCGAATTTACACTTAAAATATATTTGTTTTACAATGGAGAACATTATAGACAGATAGGAGGAGCTACCATCAGGTAAAATTATGCACCATCCCTTGCAAATTTATTTAGGAGATATTGTGAACTTACACATCCACTGCATAATATCCCACTGTCCCCCACAATTAGATTATATACATTTGTGGTCTAGCAGTATTAATTGTAGTTTAATGATGAGTCGGCGTACAGTGAACAAATTATCGCTTTATACACATATATTTAATTCCACAGACTTTTGAAGACTTTCAACATTGACATACAGTAATGAATCCATCATACTTGATGTTTACCTCCTCAATAATAAAATAGATGGAAAAAGAAATTGTCAATTCATGGATTCAAATTCAGTACAACATACTCCAAGCAGCCTAAGATGAACAATGTACATTCCAAGTAAGAAATACAGCATGTAAAAGGAAGTTGCAGTGAGATGGCAGACTTGGAACATGATATCAAAACAAAGAGAACATGAAAGCAGGATATCAACCGAGGAATAGCAGTGGCACAAGATTGGCCCAATGTGGATTTGTCAATACCTAAAATAGGAAACACAGTTGATTGAGCATGCAACAGAGATCACAATGGCAATTTACAACATTTAGAAACTGCTTTCATACTTACTGATTCTGGACAAATAACGACAACAATATATCTACAATCATATGTACAAAAGCACCAACCAGGAGGACAATCCTATCCCAAATCCACCTTCCAGACATCACACATGGCTGACCACCGAAATTAAAGTATGTTATAAACCTAACATATTTAGCATCTGTGCTTTAGCAATTAACAAGACTCAGACTTTCAAGACCACATCTTGCAGGTTTTTTTAATGAAAAACCATATCCATTTTGAAGTACCTATTCAGTATACATTTTCACATGTCTGGGCAACAAATGGTATATTGTAAGCATGAAACAGGTATTAAGAATGGGAATTCGGAAACATATTAAGGCAACTGAACATATACTTAAACCCTATTCATAAGCCTAACTTTGGGATGCATATATTTTACAGAGAAAACAGTGTGCAAATAATATTTTTGGAATGGAAACAATTTAAATACCCACAAAGTAAGAAGAGAGAGAATTTACTAGGTGCTAAACAGAAGCAATATATATTTTCTTTCAAGGTAGTATAACAGAGGGACTGCATGTTGATCATACATTTCTTTTTTTATCGAAGTCAGAAGATGACCATCTATGATAAAAACATAAAGAATGTATTTAGGAACTATATTGAGTATAATATGCACTATCCAATGGATATGTGGATTTCAAGGAAATGCATGGTTAAATCACCATAGGAAGATCAGTGGTAGTGTTCAACATTACAATATTGGTAACAGCCAAATTAGTTACTCCATCCAATATATAACAGAAAATACTCATTTGATGAAATAAGACAATAATGTGTGGTAAACTATGGAGACGTGAATGTCTAAAATATTGTTGAACTAGTTTCAGAAAATATTTTCACAAAATTACAAATTAATTTCAACCTGGCACCAAAAGAGATTGTAGCAATCCACAAGCTCCTCCCCTAGGTTTGTTAACACCCAGTCTTATGAGCTGCTCCAATTTAAGATGGGGGGCACACTGGGCTGTGCACGGAAAGTCCATATGTTATGTTAACTATTTAACAGTATGATGGTATTCTCTGAGCAAACAAACCAACGCACCAGCCAAAACGTGTACCACACTGCGGCCCTAGATGTATCAAAGCCTAATATGTTAGAATAAACTCATTGCCTTTCAACAGAGCACTTACTATACATGCGAAACCTGGATGATACAGCTACTGAAATGGCAATATGTTATTTTAGGCATACGTGTAGTATATCAATCACAATGGCAAGAACATATTACGTAAGGAACAATCCACTTGTACTGATCCTGCACAGTAGACTGGATTTTGCATGAGGCAAAATACTACTAATTTCAATCACTGATAATTAAATTAATCGAGACAACCAAAGTATACAATACCCGTCCCAGCTACCAGACCTGTAAACCCCTGTTTGCAGCCCTATGTACAGTGCTCTGTTGCTTACCAGATACGCTTGTGCTTTGTACATGTATAAATCCCATACATGCATAAATGCCTACTTACAAAGAAATATATAGACGCATACAATACCATTGGATTTAACAAATAGATATTTTATATTATTAATCATTGTTTTCGTTTGGTTTTGCTCCTTAATATCTAATTTCAGAAATGCAAAAAGTGTAGCCTCGAAATACATTAGCCTTGCGAAGGCACCATTACAGGAAATACATGGTCAAATGTGGAGCGCGTGTTGGCATCCAGATGATCATCAACTGGCATGCAGTCACAATTGGAATTGGTTTAAGTGGAAAGCAGCAACATATTGATGCATATTTTTTCTAACAATTGATTTAAATTGAACATAATGGAAATAAAATACAACCAGGCCATTAACAATTGAAAGAATATGTGTATTATCAATGAGGGTTAAACCCACCCTTCGGAAATTTGGAGTAAATGTTTAATGATAGATTCTAGATGCTGTATAGTGTTCAACAATCTGTGCACCAGTAGGTAAAACAAAATCTCCCAGTGATAACAACGTCTTCAATTGAACCGTTTTGAGAAGTCATTGTTCGCTCTTTGCACTGCCTGTCAATGCCTGTTTTTGGAGATTGCTCTGGTTTAGGGTCCAATCTATGTACAGGAGTTACGTTCTCGAACATATCTTTAAGTGTATTGAGGGTCATAGCACTTTGATCTGGCGTTAAATATTCATGGTTGCACTTTGTTCTCAAGGCTGTGCAACTCTCTACAGTGTTGTGCATTTGTTTGAACGCAGTGTTGAAAAAGGCCTAGTGCCATGTGATCAAACAAAGGAGACATTCGAGTCTTGTTTCCACATACAATGTGGAAACAAGAATGTTTGGCTGCATGTACACTCCTGACCACATGCAGTGTAATATATGTGTATGTTTTAGTGTCTGTTTTTGTGGTGTGGATTCCGTTGGATTTCATGTAGCCCTCCCTGGTCACTACTGTATTTCACTCTACGCATGCTATATTTCATATTGGGACTGAATTCAGAATATAGTTTTGAATGTTTTTAAAGAAAACCTCTGCATGTGCATAATAGTATTCTCTTGTACCCGTGGGCTTGTTATGGCATCAGCAACAATGCTATCAATTTGTTTGGTAATTTTCATGTTTTATGTTTAAGGTAACTGTGGAGAGGTATTTCGTTTATTAGCCACCGGCTAATCCAGTGTTAAAAGGAAGTCATAGTGAGGGTTGGTTTCTTTATAAGGTGATTTATTGGCGCCAGAAACCTCACATCCAATGTAAGGAAAATCACTCCTGTTTTGAATGCAGTGCACTATTTTATAAAATGTAGCTGCCTTAATTGTTATCCATATCACTAACACTTCACTATTATGTGCAGATCATTAACAAAAAGAGAGCAGTACAACTGCATAGAGTATCAATAAGCCAATGCATGTAACCCTAGTCTATAATATGAATGTTGCTATTTTTAATGCTTTACACTATTTGTGCAATCCTGCATTCCTTGAATACTTATTTACTCAATATTTAAACTTGTGTCCAACTCAGAATGTGCGGAGTACCTTCTAGGTTAAGGTGCAGTCCTTGTGTCCTGTAGAACTGTTTAAAAAAAGCAGTTGTGCTCTAAACATTTTCTAAACAGCTAAATACATAAGTGAGAGAGAGGATCGAAATATTATATAGCTCTTTGTATACTTACAATTGAATATGTGTGACATCCGAGTCTTCGACTTGCAGTGATGGTGATATTATTCGGGGCCTGCGATCCTGTGTCTGAATTCCTCTAGGCTCTGGTCGCAGTGAATGTTGTGGCTTAAAGGTAGTGGTTGTAGTTCTGTAGCCATGTGTGGGCATGAAATTAGTATGTACACATGGATTTATAGTGGTAGAGCGGAGTGCTTGTATATGTTTACTCTCAGCATCTTTTCCTTCTGCTTGGTTCTGTTGCTGTCTCTAGGTGTGTGAACTTGTACGTAGTATGGGGTGTTGTAGTAATATGCTTTTTTGATCTGCCTGAATCCTGCTGCGTGGTATACATGTGTTAGTGTATGGATGAGTGTCAGGTGTTGCTGTAAGAGCTTGAATGTTCCATAATTGTCCTTTTGAGTGTGCTCGCAGGGTATGGATGTTCTGGTTTGTGCCCTCAAGTCAGCTCATTTACATGCAATTGGAACTTATCATGAGAGTAAGTGAAGTGCTTAGAGTCTTCTTCCAAGTATACTACTTCCGTTACCTCTAGGCTTATCCATGTTTGACTAAACAGCAACACCAGGTAACTAGTCACATAGGAAATAATCTGTGAAAAATCAATATGGATAAGAACTAGATGCCCATTACCCGAGCGGATAGTGGAACGCCCCCAAAATCCCTTTGCACTTACAGGAAACATTGAGCTTTACATCTTCCTAGATGGTGAAACTCAAGAAAACACCTTTAGTTGTATATATACAAACTGTGCTTGCAACGCAATGGACCTTTGTGAGAAAACGAAGGGTGTATCACTTGCTAGTCCCCAGGGATCTCTCTCTCTCTCTCAGGTGGCCAGGGAACAGCCATTGCCATTGGATCCAGTCACTGGGGGTGGACCAGTGCGTGAGGATCACCTGGGTGAGGGATCTTGGGGAAGTGGGGGTGAGGTAACCGATGGTGAGACGTGCTATCCCCTCTTCCCCATGCCCATACCCCATCCTATTTCATAGGATTCTCCAATGTTCTAACCCCCCCCACCACCGCCTCTTTCTACACAAACACTGGGTCGAGGAAGAGGAGGACTGAGAGTAAAGAGGCTACCACTTGCATATTTCATTGGACATGTCCCGTTAATAAGGTCAGACACTTGACCTTAATCACATATATCTGAAACCCATTAGCTCTCCCCACACGGATAAAAGGCAGAACATTGAGACACACTCTGAGCAAGGTGAGACACAAGAAGGAGCAGATCTTCCGGGGTGAAGGCGATCCCACTGGATCAGGATAACCGATCGAGGGATCGGAGCAGGGACGTAATTTCACCAAAATGCCTGGGGTAGCGGAAGCTACATTACCTGCCCCTTGACCTCTGATGACATCACAGGAAGTGATGTCATGTAACCCCACCCCGAAGTGACATCACAGTTATAGAACACAACCTTTTACCCCTTGATAAAACAGGAAGTTGCATCACATAGCATTGTACGTAAGTACACTATGAAAAATATGGTTACAATATCACTGTAATGTGATATACATTTCATACAAGAATGGATCACCATAGGTATTGGTAGAAAAAAAATGCTATAACTGCAACTTGCAAAAAGCAAAATACATAGTCCGAAATGGATGCTTATTCTACTCTAAATGCTTATTGGAGGATTTTTTTCTGCATTGGGAATTTGAGGTGTTTTAAGAACAGACTAAATCAGTGACTCACCCCTGAAGTGTGCCTGAAATAAACCTTTGAGTTTAGCAATTATTGCATAGAATTCCAGAGAGACAAATTATATGCTCTTCCTGTTCTTTCTTATTTAGGGTCACTGCTCAAAGTGTTACACTTGTGAAACCCCCTGTTTTTTTGGTGGTTTTTTATTCTTTTCTTTTTTTAAGAAGTCTGAACAAGAAAGCCAGCCACTCTAGAAACAAAGAGCCACAGCCCAGGGGCATTAATTTAAAAAAATAAATAATTTGTCTAGATTTTGTTAGGGGCAGCAAGGGAGACACCAGGGGTAGAATGGGAGAGCTCAGGGATATAACACTGGGCATTAGATGGTAGAGTACTCAGACAGACTGCTTTTGTCAAAGAACAGGAGAGTTTTTCATCCAAGTTCTCCAAAGAATTGTTTTTGTGTAGAACTAATATTTCTTTGATTAATGCACTTGTTCGCTTTTTGAATGGAATCGATTTTAATTATTAACTGTATTTTTTTTTCTTCTCTTTTCTCTATTTATACTATGGAAAGGAAGTTTGCTTCTGACATATGTGCTTAACTTTTAT
Source organism: Ambystoma mexicanum (assembly GCF_040938575.1). NCBI lineage: Eukaryota > Metazoa > Chordata > Amphibia > Caudata > Ambystomatidae > Ambystoma > Ambystoma mexicanum. The sequence continues at coordinate 338,704,389 of NC_090922.1, forward strand.
TCTTTTGTACAAACCAAGATTGTGTTTCTGTCTATTATCTGTATGTTTTGTATTTTGTGTAAGGTTTCCTGTAAACCAAAACACAATCAAATAAAAAAGAGAATGAGAATTTTTGATCTTTCTCTATAAGTAAAATATCCCATACATGGTTAGAAAATATCAAAGAGTTTTATAAATGATTTGTCTAGTCCAACATGGCAGAGGACTGCGTGTCTGCCCACAGCTAAATCTTAATACAATAATTCAATAAGTCGGGCTGCCCAAAAGATTGGCAGGCTTAATCAACAACAAAGCTGGTTGACCTTTTTGATCGGACATCCTAGAAGACTTCCGCAGGTCTAATAGAGGACACAGGCTACTTTGTATGTTTAGGACTGGCCAAATTCATGAGTACTAAGAGCATTTAGTATACATCAAATGTAATACGGGAGAGAAATGGAATACAGTGACAGCAACTACCTATTTTGAATCCGCAGCTGAACAAGCCGCCAGATTGCAGTAATACGTCAGGACTAGCTCTCATCTCAAAACAATTAATAGACTGGTTCCAGACTTTTATTGAACTTCAAAAGTTCTTTCACAAGATTAGGCATGAAGTTAATTTTCAAGAACACTCATAGGGTATAGCAGATGCTAGATTAAGAAATAAATCCACATTCATCCAGGATGCTCATATCACTTACCTAAGATAATCACATTTAAAAAAGAGTTATAGAAAAAAATCAGGTGTGTATTCTCCATGTATCCGCCATGACAGAGGACCTCAAGCATAGCAAGGCAATTCTGGCACTCACGCAGTGGGATAAGATCAGGGGTATATCGGTAGCAGAGTATCTGAATTCCTGATTTGCCCGGAATCCTTCAACCCCCATCTTTGCCCGTTCTGCAGTCCGCTGGACATGCCCATAGTATCTGGCTGTAGGTCTCTGCTACAGCCTACATGCAAATTAGTTGATATCTTTGTACAGCCTATTTCCACCACCAATCTGACACACCTCAAAACTACCATACCTGTTATATACACTGGGTGGTCAATTTACTATTTGTTGCATATTCTGAAATACTATTGGTTGTAGACAATGGTGTGCATGAATATACCTCAGAATAGTGTTCTACACTGTATCACTAATACCCTCAATACAAGCCCCTCCCACATGCATGAGTATTGCACTGAAGCATATCGGACCATGCTTTAATTATATTCCAGTGAGTTCGGCAGTGTTGTGAAATATTGCCTTGATTACATAATGGTTGCCATCTGGATCATTATTGGCTCTATTTGGTGACAGACGTTTTCTTTGTTTAAGTTTGTAACACTAGACAAAGGCTCTTGCCTCGAAACTTGTAATGTGCTTCATGGGACTCCTTCTGCTGCTGCTTAGACAACTGTGAAACATTGTTTTGTTAAATGGGTGCGCTACAATGGGCGTGCTGCCCTGCGCTACGATGAACGTGCTGCCCTGCACTATAAGCATGCTGCTCTGTGCTACATTGAGTGTGCTGCCCTTCACAACGATGGGCATGCTGCCCTGCGCTACGATGAGTGTGCTGCCTTGCGCTACTATGAGTGTACTGACCTGCGCTACGGAATTGTGGTTCTTCTCTTGAATGTTTTTTATTCATTTTAGGCACCATTCATGTGTGAACATATTTCTCTAAAAATATTAGATCTATCACTGGTATCTAGTTCAGAAAAATGTCTTATGTTCATGTTTCTACTGCGCGTTTAACTAAACGAGGCAGTGAACGCATCCTTGTTTATTGGGAATTAGGCTGTTTAGTTTATTATTTATATAGCGCGCCTAACACTGAGGTATCTGGGCGCTTGAACATGGTGAAAAGTGTTACAGTTACAGAAGCAATATATTAAATAGAATTTAGGACCAGGTTACAGGTGGTCAGCGTGTTAATACAACAGATAGCGAGGCAATGGATGAGACAGACAAGTTGCAGTTTTAAATACATAGGGCCTCATTACACGGAAGGCGGTAATGGTTAACGGCCACCGTTAATGGTAACGGTGACCGTTAACCATTACCGCCTTACTACGAGGTCCCTTAGCGGGTTGGTGCTTTAACGCCTGCTTTTTGCAGGCAATAAAAACCAACCCGCTAAGGGACCTCGGAGCTAATTACGGCACCGCAAAATTGTGGTGCCGTAATTAGCGCCTTCCCCATTCCCATAGAGCCCTATGGGGCAGAAATGGGAATGGGGAAGGGCAATGGCGGAAGGGGGATTTACCGCCCCACCAACCTTGGAATGGGGCGGTAAATCCCGTTTCCGCCAAGGCGGTGCCAGTATTTTACCGGCATGAGCCATGGCGCTAATAGCGCCATGGCTCACCGCCTTCCGTGTAATGAGGCCCATAGTGATCAGTTCGACTACAGCCTGGGACGGAGTAGCCAGGCAGGTCGAGAGTATACATTAGACAAGTGCTAACAAAAATAATAGTGAGTAATGCAGTAGAAAACAAGACAAATAAGCAAAGAGGTCATTACACAGAGGTTTGCCAGGATACACTTAATTCGAGTGAGTTCGCTGGTGAAGTTAGGCGAAGAGCCATTCTTTTACTTTGGATCTGAAAGACCAGAAAGAGGGTTCGGCTCTAATAGCTGACGGGCGGGAGTTCCAGCATTTGGCTGCGAGCACTGGGAAACTTGACCCCCCTGCCGTTTTCAGTTTATACCTCGGTATGTTGAGGCAGTGCAGGTAGGTAGATCTGGTGGGTCTGGTAGATTGGTGCCTTGTGAATTTGTGACAAATATTGGGGGGCTATGTTGGCCAGACATTTTTTCATTTGTTGATGTATTGCTATCCTCTTATTAGATAATGGTGGGAATAATACACATTCCTGTAACCTAAGGTGTTTGAGATGGATGACTGCTATACTAGCAACCGATGACAGATCTATATATTTTACATGTGGTTTACTGCCACGCCCACATTTTCTTTGGCCACAGAAGGAGAGTATGCTTTTAATGTACATAGTGAATTAAGTCCAGTAGCCTGACCTCATTTGGATGCACACACTTTTTGAGTTGCAAATAATTGATTTGCCTTTGACACAACCCCTGAATAATTCCACACAGGTACATGGTTTCCTTTTGTGCTTGGTATTGCCAGTGCCCCTAGAGGAGCTAATAGAGCACCCCTTGCATATTTGATGTTTCTCAATATTCTAACATAATGTCAGCAAAGGCAAAAGCAGAGGTTTTATAGAAAGATTGTTTTGTCAAACAGCAGAAATCGTGCAGGAAGCATCTAAGACAATTATGGCACATTGTCATTCATTTGTATGGCGGAGGGGGTGAGGGTGTTATTCAACTTGCGTTCCTGCCACCTCCTTCCTCTCCGCCATACAAATGCTCCAGCATTTGCGCCGGCATGGATTTTCATACTTGTGCAAATGCTGGCTATCCCCTATCGGGTCCGCCTGCTTTATGCAGCAACATAAAGCAGGTGGACCCCATAGGGATCCATTGTAAATGTTGCCTGCCATCTAGGCTTGCATGGGAGATTGCGTTTACAATTACAAATAAATGCTGTCCGACATGCATTTATTTTAAATTGTGACTACTGCTTAGCATGCGCACATGGTAAACCATGTTCACAGATGAAAAGGAAATGCTCACTGATATGGTCGCATGTCAGAGAGCGTTTGATTGTAATTGTGAGCCCCGCTTGCCATGCTCGCAAGGTATGCAGTAGTCACAATTGAAAAATGTCTTCAGTCAGACAGCGTTTATTTGTAATTTGTAATCGCATGGCAAGCAGTGCTCACAATCAAAGGTAAACGCTGCCAGGCTTGACTGCATGCTTTCAGTCCTCACTAGCATGCAAATCACCTTTTGAAACACTGAGCCACACATTCTGGGAGTTTACTTTCCACACACACTTTAGGCATGCATGCTTACAGCTGGTGGCACAGTACCTACAAGTTCAGTATATGAAATTAATTGCAGTTGTAAAGACGAATTTTGCAGACATTTTAAATCGGGGGAAATCCGTTATTCCTTGTTTCTGGCTCTGTGGACATGTACAGGGATATGTGTTGGACCTCTGGTTCACAGGGTCAACTCTCAGCACGGCACTCATTCCTTCATCACTCCAATTTTCATAAAGGTTGGGTAATAATACCCATATTCTATGACGCCTGCTCGGGGGAGGAAGTGTGCTCTACAAATGCCTCTGTTATGTTATTCATGACTCTATTTATAAGGCCAGGTAGCACACAAGAGTCTCATGGGCTAGTATATACAATGATGGAGCAAGTCCCAATATGACCAGGGCTGCCTCTGCCTCGTGTCTGTTTCTTTTCCCCATTTTCCACCTGGTGGGGTGGGACCTATGGGGCTCTGCTGCTAAAGGCTAACCATTTGAATTATGGTGTTTTTGATCTCCTCCCCTTGGTCATGCGAACTCTGGCCATGGCCCCTCAATTAGAATTGTTTCAGTTGAAGTGTGGAAAGAGACCTGCATTACTGGGGCCACTGGGCTTGCAGGCGGAGGGGCTACACAGACAGGGGAACTTACCCTGTGGGGGCTGTTAGACAAACCTAGATCACTGTTTTAAATGCATAGATTCTAATGATGATGAGCATGTGTCAGGTTTATAATAGCATTGGAGTGAGGCAGCTGGCATAGTGTGTCACTGCACTCAGATAATGAATGGGGCAATTTCCAACTAAACCAAAGAACAGGCACATCTATGGAATGTTTCCAAGGACAGGCACTGTTTAAAAGTTGCTCTTGCATGCTAACTACCCAAAGTAGGTTGTGATAACTTGTTTTCATTGCTTGACTGTTCATTTACAGATCTTTAAAATGGGATTCATGCATGCTGTAGCCATGGGCAGGTCAAAGCTGAGTGCAAACAGGTAGCTTTTTAGAAGGGCCAGAAAGGAAAGGAAAATGCTGCACAACCATAACATGGTGCATCTTGAGGTGATGACCATTAGACTAATAACCCTACCTTTGCTTGACCCAGCACTGACTGCTGGTGACCAAGCACTCGTTGTAATAGCTCTTTTTTGCTAACCTGTGTTGTAAATCAGTGGCATGGCACATTCTAGTTCTGCAGTTAAGATATCCTTTCCTAGAGAGAGCAGGCTATCATGCAAAAATCCCTCATGCCCTTGTGGTATTGCATGGGGTTTCCATCGCAGCGCAAGGATCATCTGTGCGTAATGTTGCCTGGTGATCCGATATCCTGTCCCCCATAGGATTGCAAATTAGACCTATGTGCATAGGGGGGCTTGAGGCAATTACCTGCTGCCGACACCTCTGGAGCTATTGTGTCTGATGTTAACACTACGTAATCCTTGGCTTCCCAGCAAAGCAAATCCTGCATTCAGTCCTCACTAGCAGACACACATGGCAACTTTGAAACACTGAGCCACACGTTCTGGGGGATGACTTTCTACACAACCTTTAGGAATGCATGCTTACAACTGGTGGCACAGTACCTACAAGTTCAGTATCAATATGTTCTCGGGGCAAGAGCAAGGGTATCATTCCATTTCACCGCAGCCCTTTACTGCATTTTCCTATGTGATGGTTCATCTTGTTTGAATGTGGTAAAAGGTCTGCTGGTAGAGGGTAAAATAGGAAGGGTGAAGGGTTGGGGGTCAGAGCAGAGCAGCAGGGGTAATGTGGGGCTGCTCCCCCCATCAAAAACAAATAAAAAGGATGTTGTGAAGACAGACTGGCGATGGCTTGTCACAAAGCCAATTAAATGTGTGGCCCACTTCTTCAGACCAAGGGTCTAATGAGGTAAGCGCTGTGCTCTTCATGGAAGGGGACGAAAATTAAAAACAAATACCTTTAGGACTAAGCAAACAAAAGTATTACCTAACATGCTAACTGTATTTTTCGGATACTATTAACCTTTTAAATTCATGAACAACCCATATATGTTTTTTGTCTAGCAGTGGGTTGTGGGACATGTAGGAACTGTGGGTTCTTCCTGATATTAGAACCAAGGGTGGAGACTGAGCTCCACAATGTGCTGGGAGTTCTAGGAGAGTCAGTTGGAAAAGGCTGGGAGGAAGGAGGTCACCAAAGGAGGGGGGGGGGGGGCTTTTGAACCCAAGAATTGTGTACTATGAAATAAATAACCCACAAGAATACCCCGGACCGATGTGGACATTACATCAGTATTAATATATACATGTAAGTCTTTATTCTCATAGGAAATCATTGATCTTCCAGCAGTGAAGGGGTGGTTTATGCATCTATTTGAAATTGTCTCCTTTTATGGCATGAGCAATGAAAAAAATGCATTACATGATACACGTCATACATATTACACATATTCGCTGCCCTATGGTTAAGGTGAGTCAGACTCCCATAGGAACCCCTCAAAATTCTATTGTTAATAACTTTTGATTCAAGTAACAGATTTGACAAGTCGTAAGTGATTAGGGACTCGCGCCCCCCAAGATTGCAAAGTTTTGAAAAGATATGTTATAAAATAACAAAGTTATTAAGAAGGCAAAAAGAAATTCTAAAGTTGTGGTCTACTTTCCATTCATTTTCCCATAGACAAACCAGGTCAATTTTGGCCAAAGCGCACAGCACAAACCGCTGGACGGATTTGGACCAGGACCAAAATAACTTGGACACAAAACGTTGACTCACTATCCATGCATAGTTTGGGGTTATTCCGTGCAGTAGTTATTTAAATATTTGATGGAAAAAGGGGGTGCCACCTTCTCAAAAATTGATAGTTATATCTCCCATCGTGCTTTGCAGGATCATTCAAAGGTTATAGCCGAGGATATGGGAAAATGAAATGCAGGAAAAAAGCTGTTTGCAGGTATAAAAAAAAAAAAAACATGCACATGCCATCAGGCTAGAGGTGGGGGGTGACTAGAGGACACTAAGTGAAATTTGGTAGTTGGAGGGGGTCTAGGGACAGAGTTTGCAAGCTTTCTGTAGCTTCGGCTATGGCCACGATCTCAAAGTAAACTGGATCACAGAAGCAGCATGTGTTGTGGGCGGAAAGGGAGGTGAGGAGGATATCTGGGGAATGGGGGGAGCGGGCACAGGCGAGGGGGCACTTGGTAAGGGCCTGGGGGGCAGGAAAGCATTCTTTTCTGCCCAATATGCACAGCTATATAGGACTATGGATAGCCGAGGCTTTGTGTAGTTCAGTTCCCACGTTTACAGTTTTCTTTTTTAAAGATATTTTTTACAGCTATAGTGACATGGGTGTGAAAAATTGGCCAAGGCCAGTGACATGATTACCATCGAGGTCTCCCATCCATGCAGTAATCTGGACGGACCCTGCTTAGCTTCAGAGTGAGGAAGGGGCCAGCCTCCTCAGGCCATGTTGCCCGATAAGTGAGTCAAAGTTACAATACCACTTAGAGAAACAGGCCAGCCCTTTCCTTGCTTTGAAGGTAAGCAAGGTCGGTCCCGGTTACTGCGTGGATGGGCGACCGAATGAGCATCCAAATTATTATTTTTTTAAACTGTGCTACTGTCTTTCCTTGAAAGCTTTGCACTCCGACCATTCTTTTTGCCATTTGCTGAATTGCATTCTGGTATTTGTAGTCTGTCAAGATGGGGGGAATAATGCTACAATTGTACACTTTTTGCGTAACATATTTCTATAAGGATTTATATATTTGAGTGACACTATGGTATGTGTACTTTTCAAGTTAGCTTCATAAAGCAGAGTATTGTTGAAAGGCAGACATGGGGGTGAGGAGGGGAAATTATGAGAGGGAGTCATGAGTATTTGCCCATGATGTGGCAAGAGAGTTTGCAATCCTGCACACTGGTGCGGTTATTATCCCCTGATTGCGACTGCTTTTTAGGGCACTAGTAAAGGACACATATGGATGGACAGCATAACTTTTTTTCAGTGGGCTGATGCAACCCCTTGGGCTTTTTGAGGTTGGCAAGCTTGCTCCAGTATTTGGATACCAGGATTTTACTCAGGTTGTCCTGTTCCCAGTGCAGACGCTTACCCATAAGACCACAGGCACTTGTTTCGTATTGGGATTTTGTTTAACAGGAAATATTTCACGACAGATTCCTGGGTTTAAAAGGTGAGCACCTTTTATAGTAAACCAGCATATTTATTGGAACATTTCTTCTCTCAGGTTATTTTTCTGGTGTTCATTACTTTTTTTAAAAGTCTAATGCTTTTTTGTCTTCTGCACTTTCTTCTAAGAGGAAGGTCAAACAAACTATATTTGTATATTTCACCTCAAGATATATGTTCACATACTGCGCGTATATCTATGGGTGCCAGATTTTGAATTTCGCTTTGGGTGAAGAAAGTGCCTGGGCAAATGTTATTCTTGCAACCAGTTATTTATTTTCCTTTTCCATGCTGCTGAATTGATGTTCGTTGGGGTGGTGCAGTGTATCACAAGAGTCGCCAAGAGACCGGCCATAAAACAAGGGGCTTGCAGCATGCTGCTTAACTAATGTGTGTGATCCATGGCAAATAATTTAATCTCACTGCACATTGCCTAAAAACATTGTGAGTTCTCAAAGCTGCAATGTTTGTTTATGCATAACAATACCACTGTCAAAACATGACAAAATCAGTTTGATTGATGAACGTATTTGAACGATGGGTTGCACATGTTTTAAAATATAGAGTGGCCGTGCCCACCTGCCATAGGCTGCGCAACAGGGGCCGCGAAGTTAAGGTGGCTTTAGTAGAATTTCAGGGCTTTTGTTGGGTTTCTTTCTCACCTTAATGTCCCTGCATCTAAAGTTTTTCCCTTGAATATATATGTATACATCCTTTCGACACTGGTGAAACTGCAACCACTTGCTCCTTCCCTTCTGCAAACAATGAACTAATTCATTGAAATAGTCTGCCTTTTAAGTACAGTGCATTTACTTATGGGCTCACACAACCATGACTGATTCTGGACTGGGAGCAATGGGAGGAGATGCTTAGCTCCACTCGGGGTCTCCCTCAGAGGGTTTGCGCCAAATGAAGGATCTGTGGTCATTATGTACAGTATTGAGACTCCTTATAGCTGCTGGAGAGTGCTACACATTTCAGAGGAAAGCCTGCTTCCTGATGCTGCTGAAAGGAACACATACACTATGGCCTTCTTTTTAAATGAATTGTACGGGTTTATTGTTATCAGCATGAAGACAATTACCACTCTTCAAGGTTTCTAGCTGAAAAGAAATTGAGCGTGCAAATACTGCTTCATCATAATCATCCTGGCGGCGCAGAGTAATTTATAAAGGAGCCAGCAACACGTTGCAATTCAGTAATGTTTTAGGTCCAATCAATGTTAATAACTGTTTGCATTTTTAAAATGCAATTTGCTATGAAAGTGTACAAAGACCAGCCTCCAGATGATAGCCCCCAAAATCTTTCAATTTAACTAAAGGTGAAATCCTTCTATTTAAAAGGTTTCTTATAAAATAGGACCCGGCATTGATCTGCAAAAATAGACATCTATTATTTATATGCGCCGCATTAGATCCAGTTAAATATGCATGAGCCGAAAAGGTCAGGAGCTGTTTTATTTTTAAATTCCAGATTTAAAAATTAAATAGTTTAATAAAGGTACTTGTGCTTTATCCTTCTCTGAACCTGTGAATGAGCTCTGCTCCATTTTGTTAGACAGCGAAGGACTTTTGAACGAAGTTGAAGTCTGCAAAGTAACTTTGTCATAGTCTCTGCCTAGCATTTTTTCGTTCTGTTAGGTTGTGGGTTTTCGTGAAAGTGTCGATTTCAAACTGGCGGCAATGGGTCATCCTGCTCTCACATTATTATCCTACTCACCATCTATACCCCCCAGTAAAGGGAATTAAAAGGGAAAGCCTCGGCCAGCCATTTTTCCCACCAGCATTGTACCATTAGCACAATGACCTCAAATGAATAGAACAAGGAACCTGTAACTGAACAGGGCTGTATCTAGCATAGCAGAAAGAATATTTAAAAGTTACTTGGAAAGGGGTGCAAAGGTGAAGGAGAAAAGGGGGTCAGTAATTTGACAACTCATAGAAGAAAATATAAGACTGCAAATTCCCTGGTCGGTGGAGAAGTCAGAAATGTTTTCATGTCGGTGTTGTTCTCCTAAATTCACTGCTGTTCCATAGGGTGCTTGATTAGTTTCCTTCCACACAGCCTATTATGCATTAGCCATGGGCTCCTGCTCCAGAACGTAAGTTCTCCTCAGTCTTTAAAGTTGGCACCATACTATGTTATTTCTTTTTTTACTTTTTACCATTTAGGTTTGTATTGCCAATAATTTGTATCCTTAACCACTGGCATAGCTGTGTTGGTCTTCTCAATGTTGCTCACCTCTAAGCTTTGGAAGAGCAAGGGAGTGATTACTATTAGTGACCTAGTTATGCCTAATTTTTGCAGAAGGTGATATTGGGTCAAACATTGTTTTTTTGTTTTTTTAGCCATGTTGACTGAATTCGCCCTTATTGGTCGCCTGCTAAACAACAACTTGTCCAATAACGGCTCAGTGATACACGCCTAGAAGGATTTGATCATAGCTCTCGGACTCAGAAAAATCCTTAAGATTTACCATTGACCCCAGCCTGTCCTCGCAGAAACACATTGCCAAGAGGTCCAAATTGCATGGCTCTGAATCTCCACCCTTTGTCAAATCAAACCCTTCATCTAGTGCAGGACTTCAGACTGTAGTGCAGGCCCTTGTGATCTGCAAACAATCCTTCTCTTATCACACACCCACCATTTGGAACTCTATTGCAGGATCTGCTCAGAAGGCACCCACAATTCTCCAGTTTTGCAAATCTCTCAACATGGCTTTATCAACAACACCTGACCAAGGACAAATTTCAATGGACACACAACGATGCACAGACCTCAACTCACAGTACTGCGCTAATGTTAAATGATCCAGCCTAAATGCTGGCTACCAACATTATGTACAGTGCTCTGCTGCTGCTCAAACTATGTCTGCGCTTTAAACAATTAAATTAAAAAGAAATAAAATAATCTTTTTCTATTTTTCACCTTTGCTTTTGCCGAAGCAAATTCTGTGCCTAAACTAACAAAGGGGTTTGGTTTTAACAAGAAAATGAGCATTTCACTATTGCCATTTTCATTGGTGGCATCAGTCTTGATTCTGGAGCCAGGTATGTAGACTCTTGTCCCTCTTGTGAAGTAAATTTTTTCAGAACTGTATTAAATGAGTTGCTGGTTATCTACCCCCCTAAGTCGTATGGCTGTCTGCATTTGTTTGTCTTTTCAAATCCAGTTGTACTGTTTTTCATGCCTTCACAATTGATAGTGTGGGCCTGATTCACAGAGCCTTTTCCAATGAGAGTGCCCCGTTATACAACCCTTTCTATGAATCAGGCCCTGTGCCTTGTATTTCAGGCGTTGTGACTGCTTGTTCAAGCATCTCTTCCTTTTTGTTTTCCCTGTGTTTTCTTCCTATACATATTGGGCAACATTGTTTTTCAATTATTTAAACTGAATTTGCCCGTGCCCTGCCACGTTTGGGGGTTCTCCACAGACTTCTGCCTTCGACCCCCCCCCCATCCATCTGCATCTACTTATTGTAGTTCCCATCTTGTTTTCTCTAATGCTATCTGCACCCCAAGGCCGCCCCCAATTTGCAAACAGCATTTCTTTTTTGTTGTGAAATGGTGTGATGGTCATTCCAGAAATTAAACAAAAAATAACTACAAAAAGCATTCCTGCTAATGAAAAAGGAGAAGGCAACTATCTGAGTCCCTTTTCCATTTCACTATTCGGAATTGAGTCAGGAGGAAGAGTGGCAGTTGGATGGGGGCAGGCAAGTGCAGTGGAGAAATTGTAGGGGTCTCATGAAGTGGGGAGGGAGGACGAGCAGTTGGTGGTGGAGCAGTGAGCCAGAAAGGTCTACGGGTGGGTGCGAGCAGTGATCATGAGATTCAGCTCATGTTATGCTGCACCCGTGCATGGCGCAAATTCTTAAACTGTTGCTAAAGTCAGGGACCGACGTTAAGGGATTACTTATGATTTCCAGTGGCTACATTGCTCCAGTCATTTCCCAACTTGCTTTATTTCCATTTCTTTTCCTAGCTATCTCTCAAAATGTTAGTCATTAAACATGCTCATCTTACAGGTCTCTTCTGAATGTCAGTTGTTTTAGGGGTATTAATAGTGAGGCAGGTGGCTTAGGATGGTATTATCGTATTCATCATCATATCAGTATTTTTGCCTTGCCCCCGTTTTTTATTTGAGAGTAAGTAGCTTGTCAGGGGGTGGGATGTAAGTGGAAATAGTTGTGAGGTCTGTTTTCAACTGCTTTTCTTTATGGTGCTGCCTGTTGCCTATTGCAGTTGGTATGTTTGCTAGCCACACTGCCACAGGGAATCGAAATATATAGATGGAATAATGAGCTCAAAATTAAATATGGGGGCGGGGGAAGATGCTGAATCAAAATGGGTGCATTGCTCCTATATAGGATGAAACGCCTGCTTCTGGTGTCTGTTAGGCTGCCTCTGTCAGAATCTGATTCCTCAGACTCTTGGCTCACCTTTTTGTTTTTTTACGTCCTTTTCTTTGTGGTCACAGGTTTCTCCTTTTTCCTGGAGGTCCGGGTGTCACGAAGGAATGGGCGAGTTTCCTCCGACGCTACCCTGCAGGTCGGTACCAGGCAGGCAGTAGCCTGGACTCCTGCCCAGGGTGGAGACGTTCAGTCCGGGGAACGTTCAGTATTGCAGGGAGGATTCCAGGAAGGATAATTTAGCTAAGAACACCAGGAAGTGAAACAGAAGTTCAGAAGCGGCTCAGCCAGAGTACCGTGAGCAAGCGGAGAACGCAAGGAGCGTCGCAAGGCCAACTCACCAGGAAGGAATGCAAGGAACAATAATAGACCTCGCAAGCAAGTGAAGCCGGAAAGGTAGAAGAAGGCAGAACAAAGGTAGAAAAGGTCTAGGAACCAACTCTGCTGAAGCGCTGAGCACGGACAAGCTGAGCGATGAGACATGCCGAGCCGCAGGGGCATAGATCTTTTCAAGGAAGCTGCAAGTAGTACCAGCATGCTAGACTGCGGGTTTCCCAATATCTTCGGCCATGTTGAAGGTGAAAATGAATGCCGTAATACGGTGCCTGAGCAACCAGATACTCCAGAATGGGCAGAATCAGTGATTCATGACAGCCTCGGTCTGCAAAAACCTCAGAGGTAGTGGAAGCAACACTTGCAGATCTCCTCTTTCATATGTCAGTCATCAATGCCCTTCTGGGATCTATGGATAAACTGTGTCTAAGGCCTTATCGACAGTGAACGCAGGAGACCTTTTTATGAATCCAGGAATTATTGCCAAAAAAGATGTTGGGCGGATCAGTGGGACCTTAAAACTTAGAATTGGCACAGAGGAGCAGAGGAGGGAAAAAGAAATGCTTCAGCAGTCCAAAAGAAAGCATGCCGCTATCTCTTTCTCAGGTCAAAGGATGGAGTACTTGGGCCAGATTGCTTCTTGCAATGGCAGAATCCTCATGATGCATTTCAGGTTTGGCTTTCTATCGAGTGGTAAGGTATCCAACTGGAGAACATACCCGCCCTCCCAAGGTCTACCTGTCCACACTGCCCTCATGTAGAGGAGGGCACGAAGCACTTTAAGCTGCAATCTAAGTTATACAGGAAAATTAGGCAGAAGACTCTTTTCCCCATGTTTGTGTTTGGGTATTAGAACCCTTAGTTGGCAGCTAGAGTTGACAGTATTATCAGCCGTACAAAGCTATATTTTGTATGAGAATCCTCTACATAGACAGGCATCTAGCTTCCTTAGAAGTATGCACAACTACTTTTAAATAGTATGCATTTTCTTTATTTGTGCACATTTATTAATGTGCTTTACCCATTTATTTATGTTAAACATAAAGCTTGTTCCAAATAATGTTTTATGATGTATTTTTATAACAAATATACACAGGTCCACCAGGCCAAAAACATAACCAAGTAGTGGTATTTGGGATAATTTGCTGGATACACAGCCATCACTTGCCCATCATTCTCACACAACCATCACTTGACCACCATTCTCCATACCGCAGCCAGGGCAACATAAATGTATGACTTTTAATGTGCAAAATATGTACACCCTGAAAACAGATGCCTATAAGTTGCCATTCCACCAAACCTGCCCTTCCCCCCACTATGTGTGGTGCAAGCTATCATAGGATTACCCCAGAATCCCAACCTCTACAGTGAGATCCTTGTTCGGTCCCGCTCCCAGTTTCCTCATGGCACATGTCTAAATGTTCACTCTCACTATTGTGGTGATGATGGAACACAGCCGGAATTGCTTCCATGGCCTGGGCCCTGACATCCCAGGGAGCTTCTGAAGTACTCTTCATCTTAATGTATGGTATATGATTTTCGCATCAAATCATCTCGCTTTATTCTGAGGATGAGCTACATAAACATATCAATCCGATTTCAGCAAGCCACGCCAGACCACTAACACTGGGTGTGTCGTCTGCAGAATGAGCCATGCTACAGCAGAGGTTTCATCCCCTATATTAAACAAGTGGGGCCCGATTCATGGAATATTTGCCCGGTTCAAAGTGAATTTGCACTGCTGAAAGGTGACTTTGCACTGCCGACACAAACCCTGATTCATGAAACTGTGCAAAGTGTATTTTTGCTGTGCAAAGTCCACGCAGTCATTTTGAACTGCAAAAATGTCTATGCGCTGGTGACGATGTTGCAGGATGCATAGATGAAGTGCTAGATAATGTAACATTTCTCTGTAGTTGTAAACAACACTGTTTACAGTGAAAATTGATTGATTCTTCAATGAAAGCTTAATCCTCTGTGTGGCAGAATCTGATGAGCCTCTCAGGATATGGATCTTGAAAATTACAAGCTGTGGCTCGGTTGGTTGTGTGTCCGAAAGATGTAACAGCCTTACATAGTGATTAGTTATCTGTCACGAATTTTAATGATCTGAGAATAACCAAGGATTGTCCATGCATCACAGTTTTTCATTGAGCACCCCGTTATTTACACAGGTGAGAGTGTGCTCTGCTACACTCTCATCTCACCAGACCTAGCATATGCTGAATGGTTTAAAACCAAGACTCCAGCTATTCATGAAGACTGCGATCATCTTGTAGCATGTGGCCTTTTAGCAGGAAGATGTTGAGTGTCTGCAGCTGTTGCCGTGGTAGTGACAGTAAATTCAGGAGCCTGTGCAAACATCAGCCCTGTACCACTGGTCCGCTTGTTGGTAGTGGTGCTAGTAGGGAACATGGTACCTTTTGGACATGCTTGTTATTCATATAGTACCATGATTTGGGCATTTCCACAAGAAATGGCAGCTATATCGAGAGTAAATCACCCATCTGTTGGGGGCCTCTGCCTGCCTTTCAACAGTTTGGCCATAGGGGTTGGCGTTCCTAATGCATCACTCTTCCCTTGTACTCGCCTGTCTATCTAACACTTGTTTTTATTCAAAATGCGTATTAAGCCTGAACCACACAGAGTATACCGTACTAATGTGAAAAGTCTATAACGAAAGTGTACTTTGCACACCCAATTCAATATGTATACAAGGTAAGGAATTACCATATATAAAAGTGTAGAAAAATCGATCGCCAGCCCATTTCATTACAAACAGTGCACATACAGTTCAAAAATGGCATATGTGCAGCGATTTCCTAAAACCCAAATATGCATAATTAGTTCTCCTCACTGATTCATGTTATATTTGCAGTGCATTCCACTGAGCCCATGAGAGATTGAGAGTATGAGCCAAATAGGGGGGAGACGCCAGATGTTGCGTTTTGCACTGGAGACAGGCCGCTTCAAACTGTATGCAAAGAGCAGAGTGCTCTGCAGATTGCAAACCTCCTGCCCCACCACAGGACTTGCAAATGTGTTTCTTCTTAATTGGTGGGCCAAATGAATCTGCCTTGAGCAGAATTGCAACACACAACTTGATTCTACCTATTTGACAAATTGCTTTCTTTCTAATTGGTGTTAAAAACGTGACTTTTCTTCGAGTTCTGTTTCCAAGGAAACTCATGGCATACCATTCTCGAAAATGGCTTTCCCTGTTTTTAATTATTAAATTAAAGGGTTCTACAGCCACTCCTCCAAAAGACAACCCTTATTTTTGGCCCTCCTGCAGCTGTCTTCAAAGGACAGGATTTACATCCCATCGCTTCACCCAACCAAACAGCCCTTGGCACTGTTCAACAGCGCTGCCCCACTCACCCCACGCAAAGCAAACACAATCCACTGCTACTCACACACTTTCCTGCTCCAGTGCTGTTCGGATTATCCCATGAGTGGTTTTTACCCCCGAAACCCCATTCGCACTGATTCCCGTTCTCCTTCTACCTCCTCACCACAAACCTGTCCCACAGGCACACAAACACACACGCCTGCTCCCTGCGACTTTACGCGCCGGGTCCTCTTCCTGTTCCGGCATTCGGCCATTTAGGCACTGTTTCCTGCCCAAACCTTTTTATAAGCAGCACAAGAAAAGCAGTCTAAAGACCGAATGCCAATTAAAGAGGTGTTCTTGTGAGCTTTTATTCTTTTTAAAACTTGACACCTGACAATGTATCAAAATGGAACAAAGGTATTCGAAAGCATGTTTGATCAGTTCTATGTCATGTTTCCACATTTTAAAGACCGACCACGAACAAGAGAGATTTTTTTCTGCTGTTTTTGTGTCACCTTTAAAATGCGGAAATAAGACCTATTCCTCCTCGCCACCTCGCAAGGTATTCCCTTCCCCCCTTCTCCCACTGGCTGTTTTCTAAATCGGGAGAGTTTAACTTCCAAAACTCTCTTTTCCCCACCCACCACCCCCTTCCCAGCACAATACGAACACACACACACATACAGGGCCACATTCACTTACCCGACACGCCCACGCCTGTCAGCCCCACGCGAACTCGTGTGAGGCAGAGCCATCACAGTTTGATTTAGAAAAAATGCTCTTTGCAGTCACAGAATGGTCTTTCTAAATCGTTTTTCTTTTCGTTTTTTTTAAAAGGTCTTTTGACCTAATACCGTTTTATCGTCCTAAACAATGTGTGTTTAAAATGTGTAACTTAAACGAATTGTCCTACCCGATACTTTGCCTTCATCATTTTGCTCACAATATCGTCACAGTGCCACCCTTTAGATGGGTAAGACTAAAAAGCAGAGCTGCATTCTTATTTAATTATCATTTGTGTAGCACAATGTACACCACAAGGATGTGTCTAATGGCATTGGGTTTTGTAAGGTGGAAGGAGGTGACTTAGGTACGAGTTGTTGGAATAGCCATGTCTTAATGCTCCCCATTCTTCAAACAAACTGTTTCAACTTCTGTCCTTCAATCTTGAACAAACTTTTGCTTGAACAAAATATGTGAATCATGAAAACACAGGTGATTTGGGAGCTTTCCAAATTGATTGACCAAGGCTAGTGCTATTTTACATGATGATTCTTCTTGTAGCGGAATACTGGCTAGAAATTCATCCAAAAATGGCATTAACCCTGTCCTAATCTGGGTAGGCATTTATTTTCCTAAACGCCATATTCTAAATACCCTTCAACGATTGCAGAAGTCTATTGAGGAAGATGCAACATACATTATATCATTTATGGGTATTAGTCTCAAAGTGTTGGGACAGTATGTTTGGGAAAGTCTAGTAATTAGTAATATTTAATATATAGGGTATGCCAAACCTTAATTCATGAATATTTTTTCAAACCAAGCATGATTAAAGTTTCATTGCTGTGAACATCTAATATAAATTGAATTCTAGGATTGACAGTTTCTGAAAGATATGTGTAACAGTCATCAACATACTTAAGACATAATGCAATAAACATGCCCTAGCGGAAATATTTTTCCAAATGAACATATTACGTAACGGTGGAGTTGTATTCCTTTTGCGACACAGATCACTGGCACTAAAGTACTTCCAAACTGCATACATCAACACAGCTGTAAAGCTATTCTGCATTTTCCCTCTCTCCACGCTAACTTAACCCGCCCCCTTACTTCTGGATACGCCAGAGCTGGCTGACCATACAAAGGCACACTACAAAGCCAAGTAAAATAAACACATATCATAGTGCAGAAATGATTTGGGAAATTCTCTACTCCTTGTTGTTTGTCTGTTTTGTGTGCCTTCTTTTACCTGCTTTAGAGGACAGGCAACATGTGGTCAAAGACACTAATACATGAAAGGCAATGGGTTTATATTATTATATGTTACCAGTGGATGTGTCTCGTGCCGTCAGGATCCTGTGTTTTACATTTTAATTTGGATAGTTGAAGTGAGGGCTGCATGACTTCCTTTCCATTTGTCATTATTTTGTTACTGTTACTATGGAAACCGGTGCACGGCATCCTTTCATATGTCATTAATTCTCAGATAGGGTTATTTAAGATGACTTCTTAGATGTCGGTTGGTGTATGCTGTATGTCTTAATTAGATCTCCGAGCCTCGCAAAACAAAAAACAGCCCCTTTAATCCAATTTGACTTACTGGATTCCTGAATGAAAACGGTGATAAATTGAATGATGAAAACGAAATTGCCCTTGGGGTTCCTGTTAATGAAAGGAATCCATATTCCAAAAGTAAACGTATCCCCTTTACTTTGTGCCACCTAATCCTTGGAAATATGTAAGCAGAGGAAGGTGCTTAGCAAAGGAAAAGAACATAGCGTGACTCAGATGGTATTGATCTGTAATGGGTACAGCGCGTCCTTTCTGTTCAATTTAGCCTGTGTTTGTGCTTTCCAGAAACATAAAATGCCAGAAAGTTGCCGATAAATTAAACTTTACCAGTAATGTAAATTTGATATTTTGTTTAGCACCTTATAATATTATTGGGATCCCGAGAATATTTCATGTGTTTTGTTTCATATTTTAGTGTTACCAGTAGCATTTGAAACCCTTTTTAGTTTTGGTTGAAATGTGTCAAAACCAACTTTACCAAAGTATCACTGTATACATGAGCCTTCACATTGGTGCAAAATATACTGCAATACAGCTCTGTTCCAACCTGGGTTTCATGTATCCAAGCGTAGTAAATGCATCCTATATTGATGGTTTTGGTACATACAAGGGCCACCTTGTGACCAGAACAGTTAAACAAAGAAGAGAGGGAAGAGAAATAGTGTTGAGAAGCAGTTCTTCTCCTTCCTCCAAAGTCCTTCATCACACTCTTTTCCTTCATCTGTTCTTCATTACAGTCCTTCCCTTTCCTCAATATCTTTCGTCATAGTCCTTCCTTCTTCTTTGTCACAACCCACCATCCAGATAGTTCTTCTGCTTATTAATACCCGGCGAGGGGAGTGGGAGGGGTGACAGCCTCTCAGCCAA
Organism: Ambystoma mexicanum; assembly: GCF_040938575.1. NCBI lineage: Eukaryota > Metazoa > Chordata > Amphibia > Caudata > Ambystomatidae > Ambystoma > Ambystoma mexicanum. Next base: position 338,723,688 of record NC_090922.1, read on the forward strand.
GGAGGAGGTTCTGAACAGGGGCATTACCAGCGGTAATCCCTCCACTCTGTGCAGCCTCACGACCGGAGGCTGCCATCTTCCCCTGCTGGCGAATGAGTTAAGTGGTGTCTCACTTCCCCTCCCTCCTTCACCCATCCACAGAATTCCCTCGCTACCCCCCATCCCCACGTACCTTCGTTGAAGTCCATTTCGGGAGCGGACGCTCTGGGAACACTTTTGTCCCTTTTGTCCCCAGCAGCGTGTCCTCTCCTGATCGGCGACAGGCCATCATGGAAAGGAAGAAGGGACTACACATAGTCCCTTCTCCAGTTTCCATGGCAGACATTTCTTTTTTACTCTTTTCTATTTTTTTCAATGGCCACCATTGAAAGTGAAAACAGACTTTGTTTTTTGTAAAAGATGATGTTCCGAAATGCCAGAGCGTTAAGGAACAGAAAAAAAATACTTTTAGTACCCTGGTTTTATGGGTCGGGGTACTAATAGCAATAGGCCCCTAGCAGGGGTGGGATTATGACATCAGGTAATGCCCTAGGGCGTTCATTAAGGCCCTTTCTTCTGTCATGCAAGTTGGCCACCAGGCATTACCTGAAGTGGTAATGCCCCCCAGCTCAGAGCTTAAGTCTCTGTCGGCATCATCAAAGTTCTTTGAGTCTTTCCATCTTTATCACCGTCCTTCTCCCTCATTAGTCTTTCTCCTTCACATTTCCCCAGAAAAGTACTTAACTTTAATCAGACCTTTATCACAATCCTTCATTACAGTTCTTGCTTCTCCTTTGTCAGAGCCTGCATTTGTCATAATACTTCTTCACAGCCCTTCTCTTTCATTGCAGTCCTTCCCCCTCATCACACTCCAACTCCTTCACAATCCATTTTTGACATCCCTTCGCCTTCATAAATCCTTCTGCACAGTCTATATCCTTTGCCACAGTCATGGTCCTTTGTCAGTCTTCTTTCATCACAGACCTTAGTCAGTCTTTCTCCTTCAGCAGTCCGTCATCGCAGTACCTATGAGTTCTTCATTACAATCCTTCTATTTTTCGAAGTCCTCTCCTGTTGTTGCACTCCTTCTCATTCATAGGCCTGTCTTCATCACAGTCCTTCATCACAGTCCTGAGCCCTTATCAAAGTCACTTTCTTTCAACGCAATCCTTCATCAAAACCCCCCTCCTTTCAGTCGTTCTCCCTCAGAGTACTTCTCTTTGATTACAGTCCTTCTTCTTCACTACAGTCCTTCTCCTTCATCACAGTATTTCATTACAGCCCTTCTCCATTGTCAGTAATTCATAATAGTACATCTCTTTTATCAAAGCAGTCTGTGTGCATTGTGATGCTCCTTCTCCTTTGTTAAAGAGCTTCAACCACAGACTGTGTCCTTCATTACATTCCTTCCCCATCAGGTTTCTTCAACACAGTCCTTTGTCACAGTCCGGGTCCTTCATCACAGCCCTTCTCCCAGATAACAATCCTTTACCATAGGACTTCTGCTTCATCCTAGTCGAAATATCTCAGGCACAGCTCCCTTACATTTACCCCCTATACATCATTGCACCTAGCTTTTCTTTTTTTCCGCCTCTATATTTGTGGATCTACGTTAAAACATCAACGTTTTTTAAATGCGGGGCGGGAGACCCCCCCCCCACCTAACAGCCACCCCATTTTAAGAGTAACACCAACCCAACCCTTCCTCCCCCGTCTATTTTTTTCATCAGAATTTTTCGTTTTACCTTTGAGGTTTTCTACCTCGCAGTAATTGTCTTCAGTGTTTCATGGTGATACCATATTTCCCCCTTTGTCTCAGTCTCTCTGTCTTACTTGATTGTTAACTCTTTCTCATCACCATAAACCACATCAACATCATCACTTTGTTGTGTGAAAAAGTCCATTACAATAGAACACAATAACAGATAATCGCAGAAATGAACACCAATAATATAATGGATAGACGACAATCCATAAAATATGAAAGAATCATACTAAGACTTGAGCAATACAAATGACAAATTCCATGACACTGCCCCATTCTCCATGCAAATCCTGCAAGTCCTGCAAATCTAGAGAGCAAGGACCAAGCTGCAGTGAGATATTGAGCTACTACTCCTGACCCCCTCATCTTTAGTGGATGTTCCGTATTCCAAGGTCTTTAAACATATTTTAATATTGTTTGACCTAAATGGGAATAGGATCTACTTTCATCTTCATCCGTTATGAGGATATACAAGTAAGAAGTGCACCATGGTCTCTACAGTCTTTATTTATTTTTAACATTCATATAGCGCACCAAACCCTGAGGCATCAGGGCACTTACTATCACATTCATAGTCATGCCCAACTTAGCTGTTAGATGGCACATAGGCAGGCACCCCAATTCAAACCACATAAATAGTTCATGGGCTCCTTTGTATACTCAAGTCTGCATAAGCCACCACACCCTATACAGCCTTATGTTTCATATGCCACGACAGCCTGGACTTATTTCTGGGTTACCCAAATGTGCCTGCCTTATAACATCCCACAATATCTACCCTTCTTCCTTAAGGGAATCCCTAATAATCATTCTTGAAGACTCCCACAGTATTACAAAATCCAATACATATATTTTTTTGTTCTCCGAGGCCAACCACATAATCTTCTTGCAAGCATCCTAAAATATATCTCAATGTGGCTTGATATACTCCAGCCTCTGCGTTACCCCATAGCCTAATTCAATATGCATTTGGTAAAAGGCCATTAAGTTCAGTGATGGGGCCTACCCACACAAATGCTATGTTTTGGACTCCTCATTGATGCAAAAAGAATTTCCCCATTTCATCCATTTAACAGGCAACAGCTAAATTCTGATGACCTGTCTTTATGCCATATGAACCAATTAATTGACCAGACTAAAAGGTACATCTTTTCCAAGATAAAACAACACATCACTGATTCTATCATTTATTTTACCTGGTTAGTTTAATGTGGTTCAATCCATTTTAGGAGCGCCATCAGTTGAAAAGTGTATTTTTCTGTGCTTGTTTGAGTTTGTAGAACCAACACAGACGCAGACACCGAAGGTGGCTTGGAACTGACTTGGAATGAACACTATTACACAACCTCTGTCTTGCATCAAAAAGTGAGTCATGTTTTGAGAGAGAGGGTGGGGAGGTATGAATTGAGTCAAGCTAGAAAACAAATTGTCCATCAATAGTGACAGACACCTTCTCCTTTATTGCAGCATTAGGGATCAGTAGGCAATCCCTCCTAGCAAATCTACAGATAGTTTTATGGGTCCTTCAGTCAACAGCGATGATGCTACAAATTGACATAGAGAAGTTGGACAATTGACTGATATTGCACAACCTCAACCAGACAGAAAAGGGTGAACTGATCTGAGTGGATCGAGAGAGGCATACTCTTGCTCTTTGATGTGGAAGGTAAAGATGCTCTTTCAAATCATATACAAATATTCAGAAACAATGTAAACTTCCCACATCTGAACTCTGGAATTATCCCCACAAGGGAAATGTGATAAGGGGCCAGAAGAGGAGCATGCCCCACAATGTTGCATCAAAGTACTTGGAAACGTTACCGCCAGCAAAACAGCTGATCCCAGTGCATCAAGGATCCAAAAAGATACTGCGCTCAACAACATGAAGGAATATGAAGTGACGACAAAGATTTTGTTAACAGGAGCTACTTTTTGCTCATCAGGCCAACTGATGCCGAACTAACATACCTATGTGAATTTGAGAAAAACTATGAATGAACATTGGGACACATCTATACTATACTTAAAGCATAATTGGCCATACATATCGGCCACAATTATAAATGTGCAAGTTGGATTTGTAGAACGCTATTTGGTAGCCGCTCGTTTCACTATGGTAGCTCCTGGTCACTGGTTACTGCTGGATATGCAGGAGCTTCTTTTAGTGTCTGTTGATCAAACCTTGATTGGGATCCCTGTGCAAAAGTAAAAGCAGACTGCAGGGGAGGCTCCACTAGTAAATACTCACATTCAGAACGTACTGGATGCCAGAAACGGTTTTCAAGCAAAACGTGTCCAGTAAAAACCAACGCTGGAGGTGCAGCATGGAGACAGTTATGCAATACTGCTCTAACGTCCTGATTCAGTGCTGTGAGATCATATTAAGAGACACGTTAGTTCTATTTAGGGATGTACCAAAAGAGTATGCCTCTAATATGAGGCCAAACTATGGATCAATAAAGTAATTTCAGTTTGAAAATGGTCTTTGCTAAGGAACTGCAAAACAAAATCCATTCTGGGATGGAGGGTTGGATGCAGAATATGGGAACGTCGTTGACTATGGACAGAGTAAGATCTAGACTAAGGATCTGTGATGAGATGTTTGTGGATGTATAGGGTGGGTGTCTGGAAAGGTACGCTAGTGAACTGAGATACCTGTGTAATGCACTAGGAGGTATCCCATTCCTTGCATCTTTCCATACTTCCTATGCTGCTCCTTTCTTACCACACTCACTAACCCATATATTAGCCAGCATATTGAGATGTACAAATTGCAACATATTGCACTGCTTCCATGTCTGCATATGCTATTTTAATTTGCATAATCTTCAGCTTCCCTTTGATATCTTCATTATTCCAGCCCTATTGTATTTGACTTTGTTAATTATCAATAATGGAAAACCTAACACAAATTTCCTGGAAATAAAGCACGGTATGTACAAAAAATATTGCACTGGGCTTCTGCATGGATTGCAATGTAAATCTCACCATACAGGTACTATAACAGTCTGGGCTATCATTTTATTGCTTAATTAACTGTTGCACTTTCAGTCCTGGGACAGGACAAATGGTTTGACAGCAATCTGCAAATTCTGACATTTTAATAGATGCACAGTGTGTCCTTCCTACTGGCTCCTATAAAGGGATTCTGACATTCTCCCAATTTTATTTCTGCTTTTACGATGCCACCTATTCTCCTGTGCCCTGACTGCTGTCCATATTCAGCCCCCCCCATTGTCCCGTACACCAGAGGCCTTTTCTTAATTGTCCCTAATTTTCTCCCACCTACAGGTCCAATGGTGGTACGTGGCACATAGTTTAGAAGTATCTACCGAATAAGGGTACCTGGTAGGCCTTGACATTCCAGCCTATCACGCATAATCATAAACAAAACATGATCAAGGTCTCCATGTCACACACCACCAACCTAATGTTAACATTGACTGCGTGCCAGGTCTAAGAGGATTGAATTTGTCTCCTGTGGGGCGACAGGAAGATCTGCAGTGAAGTGGCTGTGTACAAGGAACAGCTTGACTGATGTGGGCTGTTTGAAGGCAGGAGAATGACACTACTTGTAGCAGGAACCTCCTGAGTACTAAGATAGTTTAGAGCTGAATACATTTCACTATCGAGGGGCAGCAAATCCGATAGGAAGGCTAAAGTCATAAATGAGAAGTGAGTGCCGTGAGAGTTGGAAATACATATTCAACTATTGAGAGGCTATACATAGAAGAAACATGAAAACGCAGGAACACATTGGGTGTTTTTTTTAAATATATGTTCTGTCCTGATGAAGGCCGTGCAAAACTGGAGCACTCTTAGCTGCTCATAGATTGGACAAAACACGTATTGATACATCTGAAGAAATCAAGACACTGTAAACTAAGAGCTGGTCCCATAAAGAACTATGAGGATCTAGGTGTTCCCACAATGTGCAAAGGGGTTGTGTTTATACATGTGCATTGTCTGCTTATGGATATTGGAATGATTTAGTATGTCTTTGTCTTTTGTTTTGCATTAAGTGTTTTTGTTTGTGATTTATGTCTGCTTGGTATAGGTATTTTTGTTGATTAGTGATTATACTCAAATAGGTTTATTTGTGCGTGTACACCTGTCTACATAACTTTTTACTTTTTTGATATAACCTTTTTGATACATTGTTAATATAATTAAACGTTTACTCAATTGGATTGTTGAGCAAAATTGGGATGGTGGTGTGTGGCATGGTGACCTTGATTACGTTTTGTACATGATTACATATATTAGAAGGGCAGTATTATGCTGCTAATTACATAGATTTTGCTCAGTTCAGCCACATTTGGTCAACCAATGTTCTTTTATCCAATATTTATTTAGGGATGCGATCAACTGAACACAGTATTTCACAGTGGTCTGTTCAGTATGTAGGTACAAAAACATCTGTTTTACACACAGACATTTCCAGCAGAAGGTGACTTTGCATTATGGTTCACTTGCCTCCTGCAATTGTTTTAGATATCAAGCTACCCCCTAAATGTGTCAAGCCATTGTTCCCCCTATCCCCCACACCCCTGACAGTGTAGGCTGCATTTGAATATCAAGGAGGGGTGGGTGAGTGTTGAGCAGCAGTGTCAAAAGCCTCAGTAAAATCCACAAAGAGCCCTTGGCATTTAAAATTGAGGTATGGGCGGGGTAGATGTGGTATGGGAATAGATGTGGAGGAAGGAGTAACTCTAACTCTAAGGAAGGTGATCAACCTGAATGAAGCCATTTCATCATTAAACAAGTGCAAAATAGTGGATGCAGGTACATTCTGGCACATGGGTCTGCATCTGCAACCCTACAGTCCCTTAACTGTACTTAACAGACACCTGTTGTCTGTACTTAAACCTTGCACTGCACACAACTTATTTTTGATTACTTGTTTTTTTGATTGTGTCCTGCACCTACCCTTCCTCCCCTTCCCCTTTTCCCCTCCCCTCTCCTCTGCACGATCTCATTGTCACTAGGCCTAGTAAGATCGTTGTCTTTGTCCCCCCTTTGTTTTCCCCCCTTGCCTCGTCGCGCCTTGAAACACTTCTTTATAGGTGCGTTATAAATGTCATATCATATATCACGTTAGTAGGGTAAGATAATTGAAAGAAGCACTGTCACTTTGCAAACTGGTTGATTAGGTGCCAAGCCATTTTTGTGGTAGTCAATTCTTTAAAGCACTAAATGTAGGTGATAAAGAACAGGTAAGTGCACCGGGAACATATGGATAAGGCACTGAACGCGTCCAAGTGGTGAGGGTACGTTAGGCTGTCGGTTGCAAGAATCCGATGGGGCAGTGCATCTGTGCCCCAAATGAGGGAGCAAAAGACTTGTTATTGGATTCCTGTGATATTGGTGCTGTGTACAAGGTGGCCAATATCTCAGTTGTTAATGAACACAGCTTTGTCACAGTAAATAAAGAGAACTCTTGCTCTAGGGTTGTGCCATTGGGTCTTTATTGTTAGTAAAGGTACTGACACGTCACAGTAAATGAAGAGCACTCTTGCTCTAGGGTTGTGCCATTGGGTCTTTATTGTTGGTAAAGGTACTGACACGTGGTTCGACCACACAATGGTCTTTTTCAAGGCAAAGTAAGTATTGCTAAATGGTCTGAATGAAGAGACAGTTGCCTAATGATGTTCTTTAAATGTGCGCACTGATTAGTGCTTCTAAAGAGTCCAGGTGCCTCAGCCGTAAGCTTCTCTCACAGTCTGTGATCAATGATGATGTAAGATGTCGGCACCTTTAGCAACAATAAAGACCCAATGGCACAACCCTAGAGCAAGAGTGCTCTTCATTTATTTTACCAACTGTGACAAAGCTGTGTTCATTAACAATTGAGATCTTGACAAACTGTGTATGCAGCGCCAATATCACAGGAATCCAATAACAACAAGTCTTTTACTAAATGTAGGTGCTTGGTCCACAGGGCCTAAGATCCTTTAATTAAGATGGACCAGTTTATGAATTCTAATGTGCCTCTAATATGTGAAGTGTTATTTAATGATATGTGTGAAATAGTTTTTATTGTGTGTATAGTTTTATTATGTATTTCTTCCTTTTTTAAATGGATAATGTAAACATAGTTTTTTTTAAGTGTGTACATTATAAAGAAATGCATCCTGGCGTGATGAGCAAAGCCAAAATAAACCTAACTATGATAATTAGGAATATTCAAAATATAAAATCCATAATATGAAGATTGGTACAATAACTCTGATATTCATGCAATCTGTCTGTTGCTGTGCGAACATATGCTGATCAGTACAACTATAGATACTAGACATTTGGAAATTATAATGTTGGATTGATTGTATTTTGAGCAGTGAGTTAATCCAATTACTTTTAACGTGAGAGAATTAGAAATATTTATGTATGGAAATTGTATTTTTGGATTTGACAATTTAGGTGAGAACCATGGGTTTGTCTAAACGGGTTAAGCTGCTGCAACTGTGGAGACCTTTCGCTTAGCTCAGATAAGTGCATGCCAATCTGATTGGACCATAATTTTGGCCAATGGCCCAGGTACTTGACCAAGAAGGTATTTGTACATGGATGGAATTATGACAAGATATGGGATTTGGAATAAGATAAAGGACAAAGATGGAGGTAGGTAAGAAAAAGATGAGACGGAAAATTAAGACCAAGAATAGCATCTGGAAGAAAAGCTAGGAATCATGAGCCTAGTCCTGCAAGAAGAGATCCAGCCATAAGGACAGGAGACTGCCTCCTGTCTTGTCCCCTGGATCTCGTCTACACTACTTTTACAGGGCAGGTTGGATTCAGGGTGACAGCTGCCTGTGCTTGCAGTTATTTTATTTTTTATTTTTGGCACTGTTGGACCTAAGAAATACTATTCTGGCAATTTCTAGAATGAAGCCTGGTCTGGGCAACAAATACATTGTTTTCTATGTCCCATATGTGTTGGCTTAGCCCAACAAATAGTATAAATAGTATGTTTACTATTTAACTCTGGAGTCTCCGCCTGAAGTATCCTGAGTGAGCCTTGCACTAGAAATTGTATAACTACAATTTCTAATGTAAGTCCTATCAATGCATAACATATTTTATTTGCTGCGTCCTGGTATGGAAGTGGCTCATGCCCTGGTAGGGGAGTGGCTCATGTTCTACTGACCTGCAGTGGCCAGCAGCCTGACCCGTGTTTCTCCTTCCTGAAGGGGCCATGCATCCCAAACTTGTTCTAAACCAATTATAGACAAAGGTCACATTTCGAAACTCCAGGTATTTAAATGAAATAGAGTTTGCTCAAACTAGTTGCAATAGCATGGTATGAGCATGTCTGTTCTTCCTAAACATGGGATTGGAAATGTAAACTCATCATTAGTGGGTGTGAGTGTGAGGGATACAATTACTGCATATATTGTCATGTTTCTGTAGGCACTGTAGTTCTGTTTACAAATGTTTACAAAAAAATGTGGACAATGCAATCATTGTTCTACCATTGTGTATACTCCCTTCAGGTGGCTGCTAGTCGATGAATCACAACCACCACCAATCGGTATTTTTTGAGAGCATGTTTTCTTTCTATAATGACTAATTTTGTACACAATTGGAGGTGATGAAATGTATCTATCCATATTTCGTTTAATTCACTTACATAATATTTTACCATTCAAAACATTACACCACCTGGCAGAACTATACACATGTCTCCTATCACTAATTTCAACCAACGAAAGGGCAATCTCTTTTTTCCTGACCAAACCAATTTTGATATATTTCCAGCAATTCATTCTGATTGAATAACTGATTTGAAATTATGTATTGCTTAGGCATTTTTAGCTGAATCATGGCAACATTGGGTTTCATCAGTGAGGTGTAGCTTGGGTATACCCAGATGAAGGCCCATTGCCCGCCGGACCTAGAGACCCAAGCTACATCTCACTGATGATGTCTGGGGTTGCTTGTGGTCTCGTGCAGAAGGGATGCGACCAAGCCGCTTCGGCTTGACTGACCTTTTGGGGTGGGCCTAAGCCTGATTTGTGTATGGTCTTTCTAATTCTTTAATAGCTTGGTAGGCTAAGAACGGTAGTTTGGAGGGTTGCCCAAAACCATGCAGATTAATTCAAAACATTCCAGCCATCACCTCTTTTTTTGTTTTGCTTTAGTTACCGCGAGTGGGACATGTATGCCTAGGCATGGGTCCCGTGCCTGCTATGCCTAGAGACCCAAATGTCCAATAAGGCCGAAACATGTCTGGGGTTGCTTGTGGTCTCATGCAGAAGGGATGTGACCTAGTAGTGTGGGCTGAACTGCCCTTTTTGGGGTGTGTCTAAGCCTGATTAGTATATGGTCTTTCCCCTTTTCTGTAATGGCTTGCCAGGTGAAGAACGATGGACTGGAAGGTTGCCCAGAACAATGCAAGGGGTTCAGATTAATTCCACACCTTCCAGGCATCGCCTCCTTTGCGTTAATGTGTTATTCTTTCAACATTAAATGCTGATGTAGTGAATTATTATCCAATTAATATTCCAGTTCAATATTGGTTTCTCATTCCTGGGTAGGGGATTTCATTTCAGCTGATACATCTCATTATGACAGCAAGTTTTTAATTAATCAAAAGAAGTGGTTTATATTGTTCTGGGTCTGAGAAAGAGAAGGGAACCAATCACAGAAATTGGCCAATCTAAGATATACTGTCAAATGACGCTATGGTGGGTGGGAAACTTCGTTTATAAAAACTACACACAAGTGGGACTGACTGGATTTTTCTCACTGCGTGCAACACACACCCATATTGTCTACTACCTAAATTTACAGAAGGGAAGGATGCTTTGACCCAAAAGGATTTCCCAGCTCTGCCAGAATGGTACCAGAGCAGAAGGTACCTTTTTAACCTGATTGTATGGGCCTGTGGAGAAACAGATTAGCTGGCCTTCACAGTTTCAACCAGGGGGCATCACCATAACCGGAGAAAGACCCTAAAAAGGACCAGAGTATTATCTTATCCATGCAATTTAATTCAACAAACAAAAACTTAAGCTAATAATGCCCCACTTTATTCAAATGTAATTCTATAAACTATAGAACTCTGCAACCGTGAACTGGACGTTTAAAAAAAACTTTCTGAAAGTATATTTAAAAATTCTTTGCACTAGTATCTATAATTGTACAAGGCATAGTTGTCTCTGCCAGTAACAAATCATTAATTAATTCACATGGTTTTCACAGAAGCAACATTATTATCTGTGTTTGGGAGAATGGTGGACAACGTAACTGGCAGGATTGACAATCTGTTTGGATTTGTGAAAACGATTGTTCCGAATTGTTTTAGGTAAACTGAGTTTTGTTAATTCTTCAAGGGGAGTAGAACAGTGGATTGGTTTATTCTCTTCATTTGGAAGAAAAACAATGTCAATGTAAGTGGCTATCTTTATTTTTTCAAGTAACATAGCGTAGAAATAAAAGGATTATGTCCTAAATGGACTCCGAACGCCAATTGTAATTCACTTGTTGGCCCCTCTCCAATTTCAAAGTTATCCTCTAATGCTGGTGTGGTATTTTAACAGATGAGTGTGCTGTTGCTCTCCAATAATAGAAGCTTCTACCAAGTAGTGACGTCCATATATTTCAACTGGAAAATCTGAGTCATTTGCAAAAGCCTTGTCCAAGGTGCTGACCTACACGCCATTTGCTGAGATGCGCATATATTATCACTTGCTAGTAAAAGCGATTTTGAAATTATTTTGTGAGATATCAGAAAATATATATAAATGGAATGTGGGTCTGGCACAGTTTTATAAGTGCACAATATCATTATTTACCCCATATTACTGAACTTTTTCTTCTGAGTTATGTGTTATATAAAACAGGCAATTAAGTATTTATTTTGGTGGTGTCTGCAGATATTCGAAGATCTCATTGTCAGATTATATTCAGTGTACGGGTAAAGGAAGAATTGTTAGATTTATTATTCTCATGGTGGTTCAACCTGGCATTGTTTGAATTTTGCAGTAGACTTGGTTCAAACGTAGCTATTTAATAAGGATTGTAATGCAGAATTAAATAACTGCACACAGTCTATAGAATAGTAATTTATACTTGGTCTTGGATATATTACTGCACTCTTGGGTGAGATGACTCCATGAGTCCCCCCAAAATTATATGACAGTAGTTATAAAAAAAAAGTCTCTTTCAATGCTATTTCCCCCCCAGTATCAATCACTGTGCATATGGGCAGTCACCAATTCCTGTGGTTGAATATGGTTGGGCTCAGATCCAGTACAAGTGTAGATCAGCCAACTGTATGGGGCCCTTAAAAGGACCCGTGCTTTGGCCTGGGAGGAGCAGGGCACTTTTGATATGCAATTACATTGAGCTGAAAATGTGCCCATTCTATGAGTAGGAGAGTGTTCTCCTGAGGGGGTTAGCGAAGTAATATCCAGAGGATTTCTGCGATAAGTTAGGAAAGCTGAAGGGATTCACCCACAAAATCATATTCAAGAAGTGAATGGTGCACAAGGTAGGGATTGTGCCTCTGTTGTCCAGCGAGACTAGAGCAGGGTGTAGTCGCTATTGAAACAGTGATTATCATTGGTGGTTTTGGACCAGAACAGGATGGTGGGCTAGGAATGTGTGCAGATGTGTGTAGATGTGTGGCATTGAATGCAAATTCCTGGGTTGACTGCCATGCCTTACCTGATATTAATTATTTTACCATTTACCTTGGGTGAAGCATAGTGGTTTTCCACCTTTTGATCTTCCCTCTGCATACTATCAAATCGACCTGCATGAGGCTTCATACCCTCTTACATCTTTTGTGGTGCCTTTAGATGGATATAGGTATTTTCATCTGCATCTTCCATTTGCCAGGGCCTCATGCCGTGGTTGTTTGTGGATTTGTCTTGTTATTTACAGGATGACATACTTATGTGGGGTAGCACAGAATTTCAGAATGATACAAGGGGGCATTCTGTGCTTCTTGTCATTGAGATGCAAGGTGTAACATACCTGGGGCACAACATGTAGAGTAAACGCCTGAAGTTGCATGAATTGTGAATTGTGCTTCAGGCCCAGCCCAGGGAAAAAAGAAAAGCGTAGGTTGCTTCTCTGTATCACCGAATATTATCTTAGGTTTATCCCATCATAGTCATCAGTGAAGTAACCATTTTGAGCAGGGAATGGTGGTTAAAAAAGACAGAAGTTAAATGGTAGCAGCCTACATCCACCATCACAGAATCCACTGCCAAGGATGATCACTTTACAGGATTCCATCCTCAGCAGGGCCTGAAAGGTGAGAACATAGTGTCATTCCAATGACCAAAGTGCAGCAACGCCATCAGTCACAGTGCAACACAAGCCATATACAACTGTAACATGCGATGCAGCCTAACATGTACTCGGAATGAATGGTCCATTGCATGTTTGCATTGGGTTAGTTTCAAGCTTACACACTTTCTGATTCAGGAAGCAACTGATTGCCACCCTGGCACACTGTATGCAAGAGGTCTTTGAGAGAGAATAGACTGTATTGCGCCCGACCTGAACATTATTTATTTGTATTTTATGAATTCTTATAAAGCACTTTTATCCAAAGCACTGTACATAGTATAAAAACAACGGTACAAAATCAGTGCAATAGGATAATTCAAATATCAAGTCAGAAAACAATCATGGGCAGTGAAGTAGGTGATTTTTCAAGAAAGCACGAAACGAAGAATAGACAGTGATAGATCGAAGAGATAGTGGAAGAAGATTCCAATGAACAGGAGCAAGAAGTTCAAAAGAGCGAAAACGAGATTGGGCACCGGGTGGGCGGGGAACAGTCAACTTAAAAAGACAGGAAGAACGAAGAGAGCGAGAAGGAATATAAAAAGAAAGCAGAATAGCAAGATAGTCTGGAGAAAGCCCATAGAGAGATTTAAAAACCAAACAAAAATTAAATTTAAGTTGGGACTGAAAAGGCAGCCATCCAAGGGATACAAGTGAGGCTGAAATAGACTCATGATAAGAGAGAAGGCAAAGTATGCGAATTGAAGAATGATAGATTTCAAAGGAGCAAGACTAGAGGAAGGCAGACCAAAGAGTGTAACAGAACAGTGGAAACGTTGATTAAAAATAAGGGAAGAGATAAGAAGTTTGGTTGCATGAATAGTAAGAGAAGAACACACTTTTCGAATGTTGTGCAAGTGAAAACGAAAGGAATGGGAAGTTAAGGAAATGTGATGGGTGAAGGAAAGATTAGAGGCGTGGTAGAGACCAAGGTTACGAGCAGTGGGGGAAATAGAAAGAGTTGATGGCAGCAAAGAAATAGAAGGTGGTGGAGAAAATGTATTGACAGGGAAAAATAAGACCTCCGTTTTCCCCGCGTTAAGAGTAAGAAAGTGCGAAGCCATCCAAGATTTAATGGCTGACAGACAGGAAGTAAGAGTGGAGTGGATTTCAGGTGTGAAAGAAGAGAACAATAGAAAAAGTTGTGTATCGTCAGCGTAAAAGTGATGAGAGAATCCAAAGGAGGAAATCACAGGAGCAACAAGAGAAGTGCAAAGTGAGAAAAGAAACGGACTTAAAACTGAACCTTGGGCGACGCTGTGCTCAAGAGGAAATGTATTACTACCTACAGGTAATTATGTGCTGATATTAAAAAAATGTGCATTGTCCTTTCCACACATACATTTTGTTGAGCCAATCTACCTAGAAAGAAGGTCGTGTGAGGCCTGTGTTTGAAAAAATCTTGTCCCAACATCTGTACACATTCCTTTTAATTTTAAAACCACCCAGTCACCGTTCATTAATGCTTTAATTTCAGTGTAATTTCACGAACAGTTGAATGATCATTGCAATTACAACCTACAAAGGTACAGACATCGAAGAGGAATGTTGTTCTTTTTTTATTTTCGGAATCTGATTACGCAGTTGGCCCCTCTTTCTGCTGAAAGAGAAGGTCACGGGGAATGACTTTGCGAACGATGCCTCTATGAGCGAGAAACCGCAAAGGATCAAATGTCTCCTCTTCTTCTGGGAATGGGGTTTAATTTAATTTAGAAACAAAGGGAAGAAATAAGGAGCCAAGGCTGCCGCACTGAATCAAGGACAAGCACTTGCCAATGTAATAATACAGCAGTAGCAGAATATCTGAAGGTCTATATGACTTTAACATTTTCCCTAAGAGACATCCACAGCTGCACAAAATGTTTGGAAAATTCTGTTTTGTGAATTAAGAGAAACGCCAAGGACATGGTCACACACACCAGAAAGCTGCGTTCCTCACATAGACTATAAAGAAGGGTTCAATTGCCTGGCCATTCCATTGACTAAAAGCCAAAAACATGTATTTCAAAAGATTGCAGTAATTGGGTATTCTCTCTGGTGCGTTTGTCTATGAGTCCATGCATGTACTTTAAATGAATGCATCAAATGGTAAGGATCAAGAATGACTGATGCAGGAGGGAAGAGACGAACACGTTCGAGCATTAGTATCGAGCAATTTACCACATGGGGCCAGATTACAGAAACGTTTCAGGAGTGCATGTGATAGTTGCACCATATTAATACCAGGGCAAAGTTTGCCCTAGTGCAAAAAAACAAATTTGGACCATATTCGAAAACATTTGCACAGTGACAAGTGCAATGCTTATATGTACTAGGGTAAAAAAGTGCCCTAGTGAAAAAACAGTGACTTAAAATACATTTTTGCACCAGGGAAAAGTTTGCCCTAGTACTTTGTCCTGGTGCAAAAATGAATTGACGGTGCATGTTTGCAGTACGGTAATTTTTGCACCAGTGCTTAAACCATGTAAAATGGCACTTGTCGCAGTGCAAATGTTTTCCACTATGGCCCCAAGGTTTTTTCACTAGGGCTAACTTTATCCTAGTGCAAATACGGTGCAACTTTTCTCTTGCACTGGTGCAAAGTTTCTGTAGTCTGGCCCTTGGAGCATAATGTGAGCCTTCAGGAAAGCACAGAAAACTAGGCTGTTTGTCTAAGTAGCCACAGGTACCATTACCTTAGGTCTATCCACCTTGACTGGGTGTGTGACAAGTTCAATGGGGGTCATTACGACCCAGGCGGTAAGTACGCCAACTTTACCACCATGGTGGATGGTGGATTTACCGCCCCATTCCAAGGTGAGTGGGGCGGTAAATCCCCATTTCCCATTTTACCCTTCCCCATTCCCATTTTTGCCCCATAGGGCATAATGGGAGTGGGGAAGGCGCTAATTACGCCACCGTAAATTACGGTGACGTAATTAGCACCAAGGCGGTTTAGCGCCATGGATTTTAACGGCTGCTAGAAGCAGCCGTTAAAATCGGAATCAGGCGTTAAGGGTTAACGACGGCGTTAACCCTTAACGCCTGAGTTGTAATGAGGCCCAATGTAACCTTCACCAAAGTAACCTGCATGCAGCAAAGTAACATAATGTGTGAACTGTATCAAATTAACATGAATGTAACTGCCTTGTGCTGTTCGCACGCTCACTGGAACCATGAGCAAAGTAGCCTGATTGTAACTAAGACGATTTCATGCAACAGCGCCTCGATGCCCTTGGGCTGTTGGTGCGCTTTACAAATACAAATAATGAAATGATGTGTGACCAATACATTAAGTTGGAGCCAATCATGAATGGTGAATGACAGCAAGCATTAATCAAGCACTAATCGTATTAGCAGTCATGAAACCAAATCCACCTATCGACGTTAGAATCCCACCCACATTACAGCATTCCATGTGCCAATGGAAAGCAATCTCGCAAAACGCCATCCCAGATAAATGAAAAATAATTTAATAAAGGACAGCGAATTTGATGGTGTGGGCACTTTTTTGGCGGCAAGGTTGTTGCTGCCATGTTTTTGGGCAGTAATGTAATTATCACTATTTTGCTGCACAGCCACTTTGGCCAGTTAGACATATGGCATGAATGAACCACAACAGATACCTCTTTCTCACTTCGAGCTTCCACTGTGGATGGGGTCTTACCCTTGTTCTCGGGTGCCAGAGAATGTCAGTTGAGATGTATTTAAATTGTCACCCAACCAAGAAGACTGTGATTTTTGATTGCTGCTTCTTCCACAGTGTACTTAAGGTTATGTGTAGTCCCCCTTTTATTTAGCCGACATAGATTTTATTGGGGACATAAAATTCACGCACCACACTTCCTCACCTTCTAGCATCACTACATTCATTTTGACCTCTGCACTCATTTTAGGGCACATTAATCTGAGCTTCCCCTTACTTACCAGGGAGGGGTTGTGTGGCAGGGCTTCTTTTGCCATCAACACATTTTGTGGCTCGATTTTGTGTCCTTGATCAATAACCATTGCATATAGGTTTCCTTTCCTGCCACAATAGCATTCATCACTCATCTCCTGACAAAATCCCTGCTCACTGCACTCCCCAACCAACCTGGGTTACGGAATATTGGATGTCATCATCTTCCAAGCAAAATAAACGATGATGCTCATCTGACTACATGGGGTGTTGTGCACCAGGCCCTCAACAAAATGCCTACACATCTTTCCAGTGTAGCCATCTGGTCCTGGCAAGTTGCATACCACCTTTAATTACCCATTGGCACTTCTCCACCACTCAATATGTGCATGGTGTGAGGAATTGACTTCTGTCCTGCAGGAGTGCAAGGACGAGCACAAGCTAAAACACCCACTCAGCCCCCACATTCTACAAACCAAGAGCCAACATAATCAAAGATGAAACGGGCACAGAATTCCTGCTTCTCCTTTTGTGGGCCAAGGGAAAGCTATACTTTTAAGTGCGGTGTGAATGTGGTTCAGTAGCAACTCAAACAACAAAGTATTGCAATCCAAAACATAGGAATGTCCAATCAAGTTTCTTTAAACTATATACACTTTAATTAAACACACCATGTACAATAATAACTAACTTGAATAACACTACACAAAACCCACCCCTGATGAAAGAACACAAAATAAGCAAACACAGTAAATGCAGCACTCTGGGTAATGAATCAGAGGGAAAGACGAGCAAAAGCAACAATGTTTGAGAAAAAGGATATGTACTTTTGAAGAAAAAGCAATCAAAGTGACCTTACCAGTATGTTTGGCCTCTAAATGGGCCAAGGGAGCAGATGGCAGTCAATAGTTATGTTAAGTTGTCTTATACCGCACACCGTTGCCATTGGCATGGTCTCCAGGCACTCACGTGGCTCTGTAAAAAAGTGGGTTGCGTAGGTTAGTGAGGGAAGAGGGAGTAGGATTGTGGTTGTGCTTTTCTGTTTGTGCTTGTAGAACCAGGATTAACTAGCGTTTAGTGCAAGTCTGTCTCGGTGTGTTTGTATTGTGCACAATGGGGTTATTGTGTCCGGAAGGGCAACAATGACCCAGTGGTTGGGATGTCTGTTTGGATGTTTGTTTGCGGCAGTTAGTTTCATGGTGGGTATGTGGGTTGTGTGTTTTGTGAGATTACACTGATCTGTTGGATAGTGTAAGGTTACTGTGGGGTATGCTAGAGAGGAGTCGGGAGCAGGGAGGGTATAGTACCTTCTTTGCTGTTCTTAGTGGTTTGGCACCGCCGAACCAGACTTCTTGATGGTGTGTGAGGATCGGGAGAGGGCAACAGGCATCAATGTAGGGTCCTGCTGGTTCTAATGTGTTGAACAGTTCTTGAAACAAACTTCAAGAAGTTCAATGACAACAACACTATGACTCCGGCTGTCTTGGCTCTTATAGTGCTGCAAGTCCCAATCCAGGGGCCCAAGGACAATGAGCCCCTGTTTTCAGGCTCCAAAACATAAAGGAGACTGGCACACAACTGCAGGCATCCTTAAACACAGTAAAGTGATGGGTTACCGCTATGGCTGGCAGAGAGGCGGTCTTGCTCCAGCAGCAGGTCAATTCTTTAAGTTGCTTCGCGTCCAACTCCAGGGACTCAGGGACAGGATAGTTTCTTGTTCTGTGGCTCCCAAAAAAAGGAAGGGTGGCACATAAGCGCAGGTGTCCCCCAATACATTGAGGTCCTGGGTACTGATGCGGATGGCAGAGAGGCAGGATAGCTGGGGGCAATGGGCTTGTCTTGGAAGCAAGACAACGCACTGCAACACTGGTTTGAATCCCGGTCTCGCTCTTAGAAACTGGTCTCCAGTATTAAGTGTGTTATAAAAGAACAATTATAAATCAGATCACCCCCAATGGTTGCTGGGGATGGTTTGGGGACAGAGCTTACCTCTGGCTTTAAAACCCCTGTCTTCACCTCACAACTGAAGGACTTTAGAAAGCACTGCTCTCTCAGCAGGCTCCAACGAAATCTTGTCAAGTGATAATCTAAAGATGCTTCAAGATGATTCAATGAAGTGGTGGAAGCAGGGACGTCATTTGACCAAAATGCCAGGGGTAGCGGAAGTGACATCACACGACCCTTGACCCCTGATGACATCACAGGAAGTGATGCCATTTGACCGACCCCAAAGTGATATCGCTGGAAGTTATGGAACACAACCTTTCACCCGTTGACAAAACAGGGAGTGGCATCACATAGCATTGTACACTACGAACAATATGGTTACAATATCACTATAATGTGATGTACATTTCATACAGGAATGGATCGCCATATGTATCGTTAAGATCAGTGTGTATAGGCCCATATTAACAAATTACTGTGAATGCAAGCAGACGCCCATGACCAAATGACAATGATGTGTTATTATAAAGCACTTACGCTTAAGAGCTTTACATAGAAAAAATATACACCCAATATCACCCAACCTGTGTTGGTACTCATTTATCAACCTCAGAAGGATGAAAGGCTGAGTTGAGGCGTTTAAGTACAGACTAAATTGGTGACTCATCACCTGAGGTGTGCCTGAAATAAACCTTTAATGAGTCTATCAATTATTGTATAGAATTCCAGAAAGACACATTATTTGGTATTCCTATTCTTTCTTATTTAGGGGCAGTGCTAAAAGTGATAGACTTGTGGCACTCCTGTTCTTATTTTTTTTTTTAAGGGGCCTGAAAAAGAAAGTCTGCCACTCCAGAAGTAAAGAGCCACATGGTGCTGGCCACAGCCCAGGAGGCTGCATTACTAAAAAAAAAAAAAAAAGATTAAAAAATATGTATTACTTTTTTTTAACAGAGGTCGTAAGGGAGACCACAGAGGTCACAAGGGAGACCTCAGAGGTCACAGTTGCGACCTCTGTCGACCCCTAAATGACATCCCTGGGTGGAAGATCTTTTATTGAATAGGCAAAAATCCCCAGGTCATTGTACTAAAGCTAGCCTGCCTTACGGGCCCAATCCCTGCTCTTAAAATGTGTGGACTTTGCCCTTCTGCTGTCATACAAGTGCTTTCCTCCAGAGGAAGTGGAGGGGGCAGGAAAGACAAAGGGAGGCAGAGAGATTCAAGATGGCAGAACCCTCCCAAAACTGTACAGATCCCTCTCTGGCTACACTAACCTTGTCCCCCTTTCCTTCTCTATAAGATCAAAGGCCTTTATAATTGCAGCCCCTACCCCCGCCCCGGTGCGAGGCCTGACTTTGTGAATGGGTGTGTCTCTCGGTTTCTGTTCCCAGGCCAGTGCCCTGTGGATTGGCTGTCCCGGGGGAGAAGAAATTCCCCATGGCTACAATCCTGTCAGGGGACAGGTGTGGGCCTTGTCTGGTAGGAATACACATAATCCTTCCACAGCTGAACTGGGCCCACATGGCTGACATATTTGCAAAGTCAATTTAATGTAGCTGGGATAACTCTGAAAGATGCTGGCTACCATACCCTAATTCCGGTATGGCGGTATGCCTTATATTTACAGTTTAATGTGCCACCAGGACCGGATGTCCAGAGTTGTTCAGTTTTTGGAACAGGGGTGCATATTTTAAATGCAGCCCCAGTGCTGCAGAGACTTGATTCTTACTGCAGCTGTTAAAAGGGCACCTGTGACCTCTGAACCTGCTCTGTGCCACTGGTACAGCAGGTGCTGTGAATCAGGATACTGATGCAGCAGGGCACAAGTACTAACTATGCTTTTGCATGGAGCATATGAGAGGGGAATGTTATTAGCATATTTCCCTTTCAGAAATGGAATTACCTGCATCATTTTATTACTTAATACAATATTTTTTTTAAGCCAGTGCTTTCACGGCCTTGTCATATGGCAATTGTTCATACAGGTCTCCTGCAATACTGTATTGAGATGGTTAATCATATAGTACTGGAGTGATTGCACTCTGTTGTCCGTGACAACAGCTTATATTTGTGTTGGGGAACCCTTCTCAGAAAAATGACTTTCAAGAAGGAAATTACTTTAAGCATAGTAGCCTCTTTGACTAGCTTCATTTCAATCTTCTTTTCGTGGTAACATTTAAGAATGAATAAAATGCTGTCCTTGTGTCCATGGCAATCATTCACCTCTTGTGCACCAAGACCCCCAACCAGCCCATAGAGCTGGGGTTTGCCCAATAGCACTTTAAGATGGAATAGCAGCACCTGTGAGATGGATGGGGATGCAGATTAATACTCAACCATCAAATCAATAATGACAACTCAACGGTTTGGCAAAGGGAGTCCATTTAATGACGAGTACAAAAAACAGGGAGTCTCATGAATATCAGCGGATGCGTGATATTCCTTCTCACTTCACAACTCCAACGAACTTCATAAAAAACACATCATTTGTACTAAAAACTCATCATCATTGACGTTTAATGCTTAAAAGATAGCATGCACTTCTATTGGTTCTAGCAAGGTAACTTTAATATAGGTACTACATCTGTATATGGTAACAGAGTAAGGGGATTGGGTACACACTATCAGGTGGGGCATCTAAGCCCTTGCTCCAAAATGATTACTGTAGACATCACTAAATGTATGACGTCCTATTGGTTCTACTAACTATAGGACTCTAGATTACTTTGTCACCTATGATTGGATTGGCACCAACCCCACTCACACTTTTTCACTTTGCCTAGCAGCATGCAGAATGGTCGGCCAGGTGCAGGGTGCCCACTAGGTCCCCCTGCCCTTCCTCTACTTATTGTTACAATCATTCATCACTTTAGTAGCCGTGTATCAATTATTTCACTGTGGTTGGCCTTGAGACTGCATCTCCTGTCTGGAAAAGTTCTGATATCTTCGCCTGGCCCACTGCCATGCCGAAGTATGAAAGTCTCACTTCTTCTCGCTCGGCTGGTCACGTGATTCAGACATCGTGAATTTGCCTCTTCTTCGTGTAATTTGTGTATTTGATTTTCATTTTACCCACCACATGCCTTCAGTTTCTTATCTTGACCTTTCTGAGCAGGATATTCTGTTCTTCGCTTCATTAATTTTTGCTATTGTTCATTTATTTTAGCTGATACGACCTTGGCTTTTTTGGCACGATTTTCCTCTGCCGAGTTTTGCTTCTGCTGTTTATTCTCAATTTGCTAAACATGAAGCTCTCTTCATGTGGCTGTCTCCTAACCTTTGGTTGATTCTGCTTCTTGTGCAAAGTGGAAGTATACTTATGTAACGTGCTTCTTTTGAGGTAGATATGTATAGGTGCGCTTGCATCGCAAGCCACAAAATTTTCTTAGCTTTCTTGCGGTACCAAGCATAAGTACATGCGTAAACTGGTCAAATATCTTCATCATGCTCATAGCATAAGCTTCTTACATTTGCCATCGTCGCTTCACTTTAGGTTCATGATGTCCCTTGTCCATGGCATTTCGTCTCTTTACGTCATTCTCAGGTTGTCATATCTTCTATATGTGAGTCAGTCAGGGTTCTTGTGACGTCAACATTCGTCTTCCATTAAGACCTTTCTGGCTTCTTCAGGGACTGTACTCAGACGATCTTCATTTTGTTTGATTTGTTGATATCATTTTCTCAATGGGTACCTTGAAGTACCGACACCAAGGAAAACATGGACAGTAACTTACTGTCTATGTTTTCCTTGGTGTCGGTACTTCAATAGGTGCTGGACAGAGCCCCACTGCCGCTCTCTGCTGGTTTATTTGCTCATCATACGTCACATACTTTGGCGTGAACCTTACTGGTACTTCAAAATGGACGGTTGGAGTGCGGGCTGTACCTGGGACCTCCTCTACACTCTCCTACCCTAGTCAACATAAACAAAGTGGCCTCTTTTGGCGGCATAGGAGTGAGAGTGACCAAATGGAGACATGGTTTGGGCTGAAGACTTTTATTGAAGGAAAAACTAAAACCTAACTCCCCATAACTAAGCAAAGTTCCCTACCTAACCAAACTAAACTTGGTCTGGTCAGGATGCCAGTAGTGTCTGAATGAAAGTTCCGTCAAAATCAAACTCCTCACCTAACCCTACGACTAGAACACAAAGTACTAAGGAAAGAACCTCTTTACAATCCAGGAGAATGACTCCCTTCGATGGGTACAAGTCTCTCAAAGAAAAGTATCTTAAAGTTCCAAAAGCAAAGAAATGTCTCCCGCGACCCAGGAGAATGACTCCCTTCCCCTGGCTTCTAGTCTTTCAAAAGAGGAAGGGTTTTCAAAAGTTCCCAACAAAGCAAATGTCTCTTCAAATCCAGAGGTGTCTAATAGTTATGGGAACGTCTCCCTTCTCCTAACTTTTATTTAAGCTGATCTCCAGGTTACCTTGACCTCAGCCTGCGCATTAACTTGTGCAATTCCCTCCCAGGGTTGTTTTCTTCTCTCTCTACTTGCTTTACTTTCTCTGTTCTCTTTACCTTGCCCAACTGGGATGAGGAAGAGACTTATCAATTGCTCTTGGATCTTCCGAAGCCAATGTTCCTTAGCATAGGGTTGAACCAAACGATTCTCTTTTTCCTTAATTTCAAAAGACTTGTGTACAGTTAGTTTCAGATGGGACTGAATCTCGGCGGGCTTCAGTGTTAACGAAAACACAAAGGCGACATCAAAAGATATATGTTCCTTTTAGTTTCAAAGGGAACTGACTGTTGATGGGATCTGATGTTGAATGAAAACAAAAAAACATAGACAATCTCTTGCGTATAGGCGTGTATCGTAAAAGTTACCCTCTGGCTCAAAGGCATGTGTCCAGGCTGGCTGTATACAGGTTGTACAGCAGGAAGATATTGTTCTTGCCAACGATACTCCCAAAGACCGCTGGGTCCAGGAGTTGGTCTTCCTGAAGAACATTTTCAATGGGTCTGCGATATTAGGAGGCAAATATAGAAGGCACAGCCCAGGATTCGGGGTAAGTCTCCTTGGTATTTTCACTTGCATATTAACCTGGAGCTGTTCTGTACATTTTAAGTTCTTTGGTTTTGCAGCCCTCGACTACTGGCAGTTTGGGCATCCGGTGCAGATCCAACCACAGTCTTTCCAGGTTGTGTACTGGCCCTCCCAAATGTTTCTCGGGGAGTCGCCTATGTTGTTCCATGATAGGCTACTGCTGGAGGTTTTGGCATCATTCGCGTACCGCATGGTCCACTCACCCGAGGTTGTGCCACCACCAGGGCCGGTCTATACATCACGCAGCCCAGGTGGCTGCCTGACATCAGTCAGCCTCTAGGGGGCGCTGCACCAGCAGGCCACAGTGCCAGTGCTGGAATACATGTGTAACACGTTCGTTTCCTAACATTATAAAAATGAATGTGCCTGTTCATTTTTATAATGTTAGGAAACAAACGTGTTAGACGTGTATTCTACCACTGGCACTGCTGCAGGCTGTGGCATCGGCCAGGGCAGTTTCTAGTCCATTTGGTGCCCAGGGCGAAACACTAGGAATGCACCCCCCCGCACCCTATCCCACGCTCCACTCCCACCGCACCCCGCGCACCACTCCCACTGCACCCTGCGTGCCATTCCCAGACTACACCATTAAGGAACTCCTACCCAAAGTCAAACAATCCATCACACAAGGAATGAATTGCCATTTGCAACGGTGGGCCACTTTTTCACTGGCGCCCAAGACAATTTTATGCCCCAGTCCCACTTAGGCTGCAGATAATGAGAACTGGGCATACCATGAGACCATGGCACAGGATGCAGTATATACAACCAATAAAGAACACAAGATGCTGAAGGGGGTTTGGAGGCAACCTAAGCCAAAAGGGCAATGACAAGGAGACACCTGAACCCAATAAAAAATCACTTTAACATTCTTTGAATGGGAATCAAGTGTACGCTTTGCTACAGTAAAGTCTTGACTGTTGTAAGGATACATGGACCAGGATTATTTATTTATTCATGCAATGTTTGTCGGGTACCTGCATATTTATTTATGCAATTTGTGTCGGATCCAGGTATCTGACAAACATTGCATAAATAAATAAACCGGTTCGTGGGTTAAAGAATATTTACTCAGCAACACTGGTCAAAACTATTATCCGCATAGTGAAGTAACTCGTCACCAGTGCCATGGAAGTGGTTTAAAGTGTAATTGATCTATAGTTTGGAAAAGAAGCGGAATGAAAGAAATAGTGCTGCATTAAACTATTATTTTGGACATTTTCTGGGCTTGCAGGGACGCACCAGGGGCCCAAACGGGTCTCCGTTTGTACCGTGTCGGGGCCCATAGTGTGTCCCTCCCCACAGCCCACTGCACCTCCCCTCCCATCTCAATGCCAGCATGAAACCATTTAGTGACTAATGGGCCACCATTAGCAGTTTCCTGCCTGCATTGTGATGGAAGGGGCTGGTCTTAGCTGCAGGGGGACCTAAAGTGTTTTCATCAGTGTGCTTATGCCCCCCACCCCAAGTGGCGCGAAAGTGGTCAGAGGGAGCCTCTGACTTCTGTAATGTCACATAGTACTTATGTACTACGTGACATTACAGTCGGAAGGGGCAGTGCCAGCACCTGACCTGTGGAACTTTCCCCACGTCAATGTGCCGCCCCACAAACAGGGGAATTACCATCCCCTCCAGAGGCTCCAGGGACCGGGGCAATTGCGCCCCGGGCAGTTCCCCACCTCGCCCGGGCCAACAAACGGGCCTGGCCTCGGCCCTCAGGCAGGGCAGGGCAATTGGCAAATAAATTAGCAACATTTGTTGCTTTATTACCTTCACCGGGTGGCACCGGCGCCGCTGGCGCCAGCCAGGCCCATGGGCGCACGTGCTGTATGCCCTCCTCCAGGCTATTGGCGTGCACTGACACTGAAGTGTGGATCAATTGGGGCTGGCTCGTGTTGTCGGTCCCGGCCATTACAGAAAAGAGGAGCGATTGGGTCACTAAATCCTGAAGTTGTTCCCATCAAAAGCACACACTGACAAACAGCAGCAGAATCAGCAAATACAAACAGTTGCCGCATCCTGCCCTCACTGATTGGGCCTTGTTTCAGGAAATCCGGCAGTAACTACAGCCTGCCGAGGCAAGCACACTTCTTAACTCCTGCTCCCGTCCTCGCAGGTGAGGCCTATTGCTGCATAGGCGTTTTATTTATTTTAAAATGATATTGCGGAGATGACTGGGCCATCCAAGAACAGCCTCTGGAGGCCACAAAGCTAGACACTTTTGTCAAGGCTCAAGTAGTCATGAAAAAGGAAGCAAGCACTGGTGGTGGACTCTCCTCAGGCGATCAAAAGGCCGGTTCCCAGAAGACCTGGGCAGAGTGTCACCGTCAGCAGATCTTAGACAGTTGCATGTTCCAGCGGGGTTGGATTGGTCCGTCCTCCGGCCATTTGGGCGGGCCAAAATCACTTCGAAGTCGAGGCCCTTGGTGCCGGTACCACGCTTGGGCCAGTTTGGGGATTACTACGCCGCCCTAGTTTCCGCTCCCGGGCATATTGTTTGTTGTTCCCTCTTTCCTGGGCATGCACTGCTGACTTTATTTTAGTGCGAGAGTTTCATACATTTCACTGTTCGCTCAGACTTGTCTTATACTCTTCTTTGTCGTTGTGCTTCTTTTGTTTGGAATAGCAATCACGCTAGTCTAACGAGAGAAACAAACACCTACACGAACGTGCCTTGTGAATGATGGTGAGAAGGATGGATGCAGGCGCGGGACCAAAAGCTGAGCGAAGTCTGCACAGCAGCTGGCTTGGGAAAGCGACTCAGCAACTACAGTAGAAACCGTCTCCATGGACGGTTGGCCCATCTTCCGTATAATGCAAATACCCAGACTTGCAGGATGCATTTGTTCCATTGGGGGCGACATGCTATAGCATCAGTTCATGGCCTTTAAAATACCCTGCGCGGTGCAGCTTCCGATCTCCTTTAACACAAACGCTGGGAAATGGCCATGACTAGCTAATGCCACATTAATCAAAGCCAGGTCTCTAAAGAATGGTTCAAGTGTTGGGGAATCGCCTGCTCACACTTTTTGTCGTGTGACCAACCAGTGCGCAAAAGATGTTTCAGAGCGTGGGGCTCTTGATGCTACCCATTTCTGCATTTGATACACCAGCAGCTAGACACACCCTTGGGAGGCAGCTCCTTCTGCATAGTCCATTTCTCTCCCAAGCTCGGGACAATATTCTTTACCATAATGGAGAATGTGAAAGTGCAGGGCTGCAAGGCTGGGGGGTGTGGGTGGAGGGCAAAGCGCACTATGCTTGGGGTACACTGGAGATGCTTCCCCTGATACCCGCTGTACTCCAAGTCCCTTGAAAAGAAATATGTATATACACTGCACAATGTGCAAGGGCCGCTGTTATTCAAGCAGCACGCGACTAGTAATTTGCAAAAAGTAAATTTAACGAGTCCCAAGAAAAGGTTGCCTTCCACCCTTTAAGAAGAATTTGATTGTTTTTGTTTTTATGTTGGGATGGTAGACATCGTTTTTTTTTGCGATCTTACACTTTCATGGTGCTGTCGGGAAGGAAACATTTAAGAATTTTGAGAATTCACGTACATGAGCGAAACAAATCCCAATACTCGAACTGCCATTTCTCTGCTGCGGTAATGCACTGCAGTGTTTCAATGTAAAGTCCACATTGTTATTTCATAATTTTAGAACGCCACCTATCCAACATTAACATGCGTGTCAACTCTGCATATGTTTAAAGTAGACTTTACCACTCACATGGAGTAGTGATATTGTTTACGTGTGTCCCTCCTAAATATATTTAACTTCCCGTGGAATATTTGATGCAATACATATTGCATACATGAATGTATTTTAATGCTGAGATAGACAGGCTTTTACAGCTATCGGTGGGTATGTTGCTGGTACTTGTTCTTGGAGGTTCCAGTAACACTGTTCAAGACCAGTTCGTCACCTTTTAAGAGTGGCTAAATGTTGGAGGTCATACGAATGACATTAGTGTAGATCTGAAATTGCCGATTCTCTGACCTGAGTCACAGCAGCAAACTGGTCATTGTTACTAAAAATGAAGAACAAAAGCAGACTAACATAACCAGGCCTGTTCGGGTTTGACCTTCTTATTGCTGTTTTCTGAGTTTCATGAAATTCAGCAGATGCCAGCATTGACAATTATGTTAACTCAGAGTCCGCACTCCCGCTGCTCAGCCCATGACACATGCATGAGATCACAGGTCGGGGGATGGGGGTGCCAACGATGCATCCCGCCTGGGGTGCAATCTGTTGTAAGACCAGCCCTGGCCACCACCACACCTACGCTTTGATCTGATGTCCTCTCTCAATCGTTTATCAAGATACTCTCTGGGCATACCATGCTCAGTCTTTTCCACTTCACTTGACCTCTTCTGAATAGGTTCACCTTCTTGCCGGGTCTCCCTCTCCCAGGCTGGTCGGGCATTGGACCGGTTTCGCCTCTCCTCGGTCTCTCGCTCACCCTCCAGTTTCCACATTCTTCTTCCACTACTACTGCAGACATCCTGCCGACTTTCAGACACCCTCTCCACTTTCTACTGCAACTATTGCTACAGCTGACAGCCTGTCGACTTTCCCAACATGCTTGTGTGTTTCCGGCAAACCACACCCTGCCACTCCCCTTCTTGGGGCTCTCTCGTCTCCTTCTTCGGTTTCTCCTTTGAGACCTCTTCTGGTCTCTCGTTTGATCCCTCTTGAGATTCAGAACTGCCTCTCCTTCCGGCTTCCGAAAAGAACAAGAACTCAAAACAATTCCTTTTTTTACTGTTGGGTTTAAATAGCAGGGACGGCCCCAGTGTAATGTCAGTTTGATTGGCAACAGCTGGTCGAGCACTCTTTCGACTTGATGGCAGCGTGCTCGCGATCTTCTTAGTCCCTGTCCTCATAGCGGGATTATCTGATCGCTTACAATAACACATGGTTTCAGACTGTATCATAGATGGAGAAGGTTCTGGTTTTGGTGTTACCCTATGTGGTTGGGAGTGAAAGGGGCTGTGTTCCAGACTCACGTTCTTGTCCCCAGGACGGGAAGTCCTCTCCATGAGGTCCTCCTGCATATCACCACCCCTAGGGGGACTATTGATTAGCAGCCGCACCATCCTAGCCTCATGGGAAGGGCACCCTTATGGCCATACAATGGATCATCACACTTCTGAATGTCCCATGAATTATTACTGCTGAAACATGAGGACTATTTCTGCAAGTCCCTAAACCTGGACACAGTTGTGCATAGGAAGATGCACAACACACTGCTAAAGGCTTTGCCAACCACATGGATTCTGCCAACTGTGAAATGAAACTGGGTAGCGTTGCACCACTGGTTCTATGTAATTTCTTCAATTTTTTTAGGTCGGTTAACCAAAAGACCGATTTTTCTTTTTTTTTTCTTTTCTTTTTTTCCAGCTGATTTTAGATGGCCCATGAAAATAGATAAAAGGACACTTCCATGCCCCCCCAAATCCCACATCCGCCACTCTCCACACCCCACCCTCTCTTGCCCCAATACCTAAAAATCGGGGGGGTTTGTTTCTAAATGTTTTTTTTTTTAGACAAATGGGATAGAGGTTGAAACCTAGTTCACCGTTCATGGCACTACCAAATTCCGATTTTTGACACTAAAGAATAGAATTGAACTTTACCATGAGCCTGGATGTAAATCCTACACATTAAGAACACTAATCAGTGGTTTTAATGCACAGAATTACCACCGGTAGTTCCATGGAGTCCTGTATGGAGTTGCACTGCCCTACGACCACTTGTAATCCTGTTGTAAGCTCACGGGACTGATGGCAGTAATGTTAAATGATTTTGGTGGTAAATTGATGTATTTACTACCGATTTACTGCCAAACCTGATGAAGTCTCTGAACTCTGCAGATTATCTGAGTTGAACACTGCATATTTTCTTGTCACCAACAGAATCTTACCCATAACATTCCATCTACGCATGGAAATCAATAAACCTGAACTATATGTCATCTTATTTAACAGTGTTTGGATACGCATATAAAATGACAAATAGTTGTAAAGTGTTGTACCCAAATTGTTCATTTTTCTAGGTAGGTAACAACGAGTCAGGAAGTGATATGCAAAGATCATGTAATGTTTTTTAATCTTGTTACAGTCGAAGTGTATTTTTTAAATCATTGAAGTCAATGGTGCTATAAAAACAGTTTAAGAAAATTCCATTCCCACTTTTTGTTTTTAATTTGTGTTTACTGGCATTTCTTACAATTTTATCATTCGACCAAAACAGTTCCCCTTCCCTCACCCCAACCTCCCCTAAACACTACCCAGACTGCCCCCTCCCAGCCCCCTGAGAATCCTGCCATCTGGTCTAAGGAACTCGACCAAACTCACCATATAGAAGGCACAATGTTTTACAAGATGCCCAAGCTTTCTGTAGCCATTATGCGCACAATGGGAGTCTAAACTCTTTCCGTAGGAAGGTAAGGACTGGTCCCCAGTCTTGCCTGAACTTTTGGTAACCCCCCTGAATGGAATAAGTGACCCATTCCAATGCTTCAATATTCCAGACTTTTGTTAACCACTCATTTTCTGTCTTGGCCTCTTTAACGTTCCATTTTTTTTGCCAGTACCAGCAGTGCTGCCAGTAGCAAGATCATATATGCTTTAAACTGTGGCTTGGGTTGCGGTACCTTCTCGGGAACCCAGAGCCCTAGTAGACATTCCTTGATTCCCAGGGTGAGCTCTGCCTTGAACATGTCATTAATACTCGCTGTTATGATTGCCCAATAGGGTTTGATCACTGGGAAATTCCATCAAATATAGGCCCAATTCCCTCTGTCAGTATATCCCCCCTGCAATTATGAGAAGCGCTAGGGAACATCTTCTGCAATCTATCCAGTGTATAATTCCATTGTACCAGAACCTTATACCATGATTCCCGTAGCTGTATGGCCCTGATTAGTTTCAGTATGTTACCCCAGAGAATGTCCCAGCACTCTTGGGTTCCATGTTTTAATATCCCCGCAAAAATATTGTGACACAGAAATATTTCCATATTTTTGCGACAATATTGAGGCATGGACCCTGCGGGGGACACCCCCGCAACTCCTGCATTATTTTTAAATGTGTGTGGGACATCCCTGGAACCCCCGCTCCCACCAATTATCCCCCCAAAAATATCAACAGCAATATTTTTGGTGGGGATAATATTACCTGATTTCACACTCTTGTGAGATCCCACAAGGCTGTTCCCATTTTTTCATGTATGGCCATTGAATCTGCAGGGAATTTTCTGTAAAAGCGTTATACAATGATGAGATGAGGTTTTTGTCCTCTGAATGGGAGGTTATGTATTTCTCAAAGGTGGTGAGCGGTTGGGAAGCCGGTGATTTGTTTTGTGGGTGGGATACCCAATGCCTCAGCTGATAATATCTGAGCCTTTTCGGCTTCTCCGACCCTAAATAACTGTTTAAACATAAGGAAGGACTTTACCTCATGCCTGTGCATTAAGTCTCTGATCTTTAGACACTCTGCATGACTTCTCTTTTGGAAAGCTCCCCTTTCCATCCCTGGTTAAACCTGTGGATTCATGAATAGTGGCAAAGATGGGAAGGGAATCCAAGAGATT
Organism: Ambystoma mexicanum; assembly: GCF_040938575.1. Taxonomy (NCBI): domain Eukaryota; kingdom Metazoa; phylum Chordata; class Amphibia; order Caudata; family Ambystomatidae; genus Ambystoma; species Ambystoma mexicanum. The sequence continues at coordinate 338,755,207 of NC_090922.1, forward strand.
CCACTCTGGTTTGTCATTTTGTCGCTAGATCCCTCCAATAATGCTGTACTCTGACTTGCGTGCATGCTTTTAGATCTATTGGCTTTATTAAACCACATTACCTCTGAAAGGGGTGCCCCCACCACCGTCCTATCCATTTTGGGCCAGATTTTTCTTGTATCCCTTGAGAACCATTCCCTTATTTGTCACACCTCAAAATACTTGACAAAATTTGGGAGCACTAACCCCCCTCTTGCGCCTAAAAGCCATCATTGTTTGTCGGGCTACTCATGGTCTTTTATTTTTCCATACAAAGGTTGCCCGGAAAAAGTAAAGGAACCTAGGAAGGGTTACCATTTTTATAGCGGCCATCCTAGCCAACCAGGAAATGTTGAGTGGTCCCCACTTACCAAGATCAGCTTTTGTAGTATTTAATAATGTCTTATAGTTGCCTCATATAGCAAATCCGGCATCTTTATAATGGTCACCCCAAGATAACTGATTCCCTCTTGGGCCTGAATGGGGAGCAATGTAAAGCATTCTCTAACAGGTCTCCATTTATTGATAGGTTGAGAATTTCAGATTTGTTTAGATACATTTTAAGTCCTGCCACTACCCCCAAATGCCTCAATTTCATGGGCTACCACTTCTAGAGAGCAAACTGGATCCATCAGAGTGAATAACATGTCATCGCCGAATGCCACTATTTTGTGCTCCTCCCCTCTGAACATAATTCCCTTGACCTGTGCTGGTCGCTTTAATCTTGCAAGGAAGGGTTCCAAGTAATTACCAAACAGTAATGGGTCATAGAGGACATCTGTGTTTGGTCCCTCTTTCAATATCAATCTCCTGGAATAATAGGCCATTGATTGAAAGCCATTTATTGGGAGTGCAATAATCTGCTCTCTCCATTTGTATGAACTTAGTCCCCAACCCCATACGTTCTAGTGTGTAAAAGAGGAATGACCATTCAACTCTGTTGAATGCCATCTCTGTGTCGAGGGATAGTAAGAGGGATGGGGTTTTCACCTTGGATATTTTCTCCACTAGTTCGCAAACTCTATGGTGTTCTCAAATGTTTATTGGTTTTTAATGAAACCAGACTCATTCGGGTCTATTATCTTTGGGAGAATAGATTGTAGCCTCTTTGCCAATATTTTTGCATAGATTTTCACATCAGTATTTATCAGTGCTATAGGGTGATAGGAGCCACAAAACTTGGCTCTTTATTTGACTTGGGGAACATTACCACCTTTTGTTGATCCATAGTGGAAGTGATTCCACTCAGCATCCTGAGGGTGTTGAATAGTGCTGTTAACTTCAGAGCTAACACGGTCTGAAACATCTTGTAGAATGCCGGGAAGCCATCTGGTTCCAGTGTTTTTTTCAGAGGAAGTTTCTTTATTACACAGTTTACCTCCTCTTCGGTAATGTCCCCTTCCAAGCATTCTTTCTCCAAACTATACACTGATCGGAGTGGAATTGATCCCAAGTAGGCTTTTTGGGGACCTTCCATTGGAAGACAGGTGAGTATATGGTCGAGTAATAGACTACAAAGTGCTCTGGTATTCCCCCATTTTCAATAGCAAAGCCACCCTCTCCTTTTTAAGTTTTAGTATCATTCAATGCAGTTGTCCTTTTCCTAATCTCAGGAAAGACACCTTATGGAGGAGGGATTAGGAGCAGCAAAGGCATGGAGAGGAACAACACAGAGGATGGATGTGGGGGAAAATATAACTAGATGCCCAGAAATGCAGGAAGGGATTGGGAAGGAACAGCACAGTGTGGCGAACCAGAAGTAGGACTTGGATTCTGGAACGTCATGGAACATCACTTTCATGGATTTTGTTATATTCGTTTACAGTTGGTCTGACCTCTTGCCCAGCTTCAAAGAAAATAACAAACTAAAATAATGAATGTTAATTTAGTGCTAAATTCCCTATTCTAAAACTCAAAGGTGCAAGAAAAAAGTATTCTTGTCAGGGTAAATCAAAACAAAGTCCCATATCCTATACTGGCCTACCACCTTTATAGCAACGAACACACATAAATCTAATGTGTTTCACAACTAAAAATATGCTCGACTGCTGCTTCAGTCCAAGGTTTTTGCCCGTGGATAGAAAAGTCTTTAGCTGCCACTGTAATGGCTAAATATTCCAAATAAAATCTTGAGGTATTTCAAGTGTTTCTCCTGGCACCTCTGGTGCAGTTTTCACTTGTTTACCCCACTCCAGAGTGTTCTGTTCCCCTCCAGGACTTTACACATGGTCACGCCACTCAGAGTATTTCTCACTTTCATCCCTGTTTCAAAGCATCTTCACTTCCTCCCTCTTGTGGGGTCTCTTAACTCTTGTTTCCCTCTCTCAGGGGATCTTCACTCTCTTAGATTTGCTTCACTCAGCGTAAGGGGATGAGTCTTTTATGTGACTCCTTCACACTGCGCTCACCTCTTGCCCTCCGGGAGTAGTTGGTTGCTCACAGACCCTTCTTCACTGGGAACTTTTGGTTGCCTAGCCCCTTCCACAGGCTAGCATGGGCTGCCTTTCCTCCAGCTCCTCCGGCCTACAGGATCAGAGGGGTGTGGGCTTCTTCTCGCCCTCTGGGTTCAGCTGGACCCTCTCAGGTTTCCCTGTTCAGCATATAGCTACAAGGCAGCCTTCTCCTGCATCAGGCTTTTTCTCCAGTGCATTTCCTTAACCAGGGAACCAACCCCGAGCTGGGAAAACTTGCAACTGAACTGACTTTTATTCAGTCCTTTCTCCCCTTAGCTGACTACTGATTGGCTGAATTGTCTAGCATCACCATTGGTATAATTAATAGTGCTTACATCATATCCTCCCAGGGTAGGTCATTCATTCCCTAATGGTTATTTCAAAAAACAGTTGGATCCATTTGGAGTTCTGATTAACTCTCTTATGTAATGTTAATGTTGAGGACGTTTGTGCCACACAGTATCGCCACCATAGTGGTCCTCTAGAGCTCTGCTCCAGTTTATCTGGTTTGCTACCTATTTCATACAGTTAAATTTAATGTAATTACAGTCCTTAATGCAGAATTGAACCTTAGTCTTCTACATGGGAGGTACCAGTTCTACCACTGTGATATTTCAGCGGTGCTGCTATTTTATTTAATGGTGAGGGAGGCTGCAGTATTTTCCCAGCAGCTGAGAAGTATTTTCACTTTCTACATGCTGACAGTGTTTCATTGCCTGCTGCCAGCTCAATCAGCTGCTCCACTCCCTTCACCGCCACAGGTTTCAGAGACGTTATCTGTGTGAGTCAAGGAACAACCTTGATTCACCACAGCAGATGGCTGGAGGCAGATTATGGAAAAACAGGTGGTGTGCCTGTGTGTGTGTGTGAGCTAGGGTGGGGGAGGGCAAAAGTGGATAAGGCGTGAATCACATGGTGGTAGTGTTATCTGTTGTGTTCTGACCGTTGGCTCTTTCCATGCCCTAATAGGACAAAACCAATGGTGTACTGGTTTAAGCTCGTGTCTTCATCAGTCATTTACTTTGGACGCCCAATCGATAGCCATAAGGAGGAGGGTCCAATAGCAGGAATGGTGTGGGGATGAATAACACAGTGGGCTAACAGCAGGTGACAGAAAGAATACATGATATTGCCCCAAAAGTAGGAAGTAATATGCCAGGAACAGCACAGAGGACTAGAGGAAGGTGAAGGGGGGGGGGGGGAGAACAAGTCAGCCAGAGGTTGGCAGTAGCAGAGGTCACTTGGCATGATGCTGCTGAGCCGAGGGGGCATAGGTGGCCTAGACAAAGGTGGATTGTGGAGGGGCCAAAGCTGTCTAGGGGGTTAGGGCAGGAGTCCGTGGGCGGGGAGAGAAAAAATAGGGCCAAAAACAAGGAAGAAAGTGGGTTTGAACAGCACAGATTGCCGGAGGCAGGTGAGGGGAAAAGTTTAAAAAGGAGCCAAAAAAGCACAAAGGAAGTGGGGAAAACACAGCGGCTGGAGGGAGGTGGGGGGGGTTAAAGCGAAAAAGCAGCCAGAAGTAGGCTAGTAGCAGAGGTTGCTGATGCTGCTTCTCATGTGGAGCACACCAGGTTTGAACCCTGGTCCTAAACTATCAATGGTAGGCACTCCACGCTGCAACCACCACTGCTGTAGAGAAGGTCTGGCCCCTGAATGCCTGTGTGCTACCAATGATTGCCAACATCATGCAGTGTTTGTGACCAGAGCCAGCACTTGACCCCCATTGAATGACAAGAAGCCTCAAAAGGGTGAAGTGATAAACATGTCAGAGGTTGTGTCTGGCTTGTATCAGAGCTGCATAGACATTCACTCTGTCTAATTATGTACCATTGGTCCGTTCGGCACACATAGCTATAGCAGTAGCTAATGCCACATGGCTTACTGCAAGAGGACATAAAACATCTAACTCTACCCTTCCCCTTTCTAGGAGATCTTAAGCACCTCTGTAAAGTCTTTGTTGGTTTCCAGGTTCACAATCTTAGAATGACAAGAAAGCACACTGCTCATGCACTGTACTTGCCCTCCACAGAAGGGGTGCAGCATACATACTCACCCGTTTGAGTGATATTGTTTGCATGATGCCATGCACTGGGCAGTAGCATGAGGTCTTTCATGAACATGTTAGTACAGTATATTATTTAAATGTACAGGCGGTATTGTGACAAGTTGTGCAACCGCACTCATACTTTGTGCATGCTCAAAAGGGATCAGCACGAATGCAAGTGCGTCTGCACTCTATTTGCACTGGTGTTAATGCCATTTGTGCATGCAGATGAATTGTGGTTTTGCATTTATTCTAATTAAGCAATAAACCCTGACGGTTGAGGGCTTTAACACGCTAATTGATGTCTGGGCCAGTTTCAGGCCTGAGCTAAGCAAGCACATTAACGGATGTCTGGTCAGTACCTGACCAGGTAAAGCCCACTGCCAGGCGGCTTAGCTATTCGCATCCCGGCATGATTACCGAGATGCTAATAGTTGATTTCATAACTTGAGAAATTCCATTGTTGCGGGCTGTGGCAGGGAGCACTTACCCAATTCCCAGTGAAGAAAATGGCAGCCGCCCGCTTCCCAGCAGACACGAAACACGTCTTTTAACCTGACATAATGTCCACGTGCCTCATAACGAGGTTGGTTGTAAAACCCGCCGGTAGGCGGTGGGCTACCGCCAAACTGTAACACTGTTTCCAGCTCCCGATATCCCGGTGTCACTGGGATATCATGAGCGGTGGGGGAATGGTAAATCCCCATTCTCGTGGAGTCCTATTGCTAATGGTGTCAGTGCTTCAGTGAAAACTCTGCTGGTAGGGGCCTGAAATCCCAGCAGGTCGGGCTTTCTGGGATTTCCGTGGCCCCTACCAGCAGATCCGCCGGAACGGGTGCTGGTACGTTGCTACCAGCACCTTTATTTCCAGACCGCTAAATCCCTAGTTTCCTCATTGGCGGGGAGGCCATCTGGACCTCCCGGATTGGTGGGTACGACTGCCCCATGAACCTCCAGGATGCTTTTACCACCAGAAGTGCCAGTCATGAGCCATAGCATAAACTTTGCAGTTGTGCAAGTGCAATATTGCCTTGTATTAGCTCTAGAGCAAACGTTGAGCTGAGACAAAAATACATTGAAAACCTGTTTTTGTACTGGGCCGCTTTTTACCCTAGTGGTTCTACTGTGTAAAATTGCACTTCAACTAGGGCAAAGTTTCTCTGATTTGGTCCCAGAACTTTAAAAATGACTCGGAAAACAATGTATGCATGGAATTTTGAAAAAATGAAGGAAAGACTAAGAGGACGAATTCTCATGATGTTAGATCATCAACGCCCGTGGTCCTGAGCCCTATGTTTGGATGTATACTGTACACTGTAGGTTGATGTTTGTTTATGTGTACATCACACACAGCATAACTTAGCGTTCTCAGTGTTGGATTTAGCACCAAGAAACAATTAAGGGCCTGATTATGAGTTTGCTGGTAGGAGGTGAAACCTCCACGCAAAAGCAGCACAGCAAGCGGTAATTCGCTCATGCAGTAAATGCCTGATGTGGTAAATATCGCACCCTATCAGACTCCAAAATTCAGAATAATACAAAAGGCTGCATGACTTGAAACCACGCAGACCTTTCGGAACACCCAGTATTTACTGCATGCGCTAAGATGCATATGATCAAAGTGGGAATGCACTTCCCACCAGGACAGATGCCTGATGTTTTCTTTATCCACTCAGATTTGGCTCCAACTTGTCCCTGACCTATAAAATAAGATGCCAAGCCTTCGAGACGAGTAACCCAAGCTGAGCGTACTCCCTCGTTGCCTCGCCCACTGCTAATTACGATCTATTTTTGATGTTCAAACCGCGTGTGTGGTGTCTGCATTAACACCTTACGTTGAATAGTGTGATTCTTGTTTATTTCACCTCCTTGTGTGCAATGACGTTTTTATGAAGCTCTACACTAACGGCGAAGAAACACCTGCTTGTGTCTGCCGATGATCGCATTTTTTTTTAGAAATGAGGAGCACTCTATCTGTCAGGCTAGTTTCTGTTCTCGTGGTACTGCTCCTGTCAGTGTTTCTTTGTGCGATGTCTGAATATATTGCAGACAATAAGGCGGCACCACAGTTCGAGCTAGCGGATTAGGAACGCGCCCATTGTCCCCCCCAAACCTATTTTTCACTAAAATGTACAATGTGTGTGTGTGTGTGTGTGTGTGTGTGTGTGTGTGTGCGCGCCAGGGGCGTGTGTGTATACGCTAAAAACCTTCCACCGTGTTCTTCACTCTGTCACTAATTGACCACATAACTCACTGCAGCAACAGAACCAGGCTTGCCTCTCCCCCGAGTTTGACTGATTTTAAATCAGTTGCTAATGCATTGTCTTTTTTTCTTTTTCTTTTATACAATAAAAATGTCGTAATGGGTTTTCTGGTTTTGCTTTGTTGCCCTGGTTACTTTCCTGACTGGACCTTTGAAATGTTACAGTCATTCTCCTTTATTAACTACATAACTCATGCCACTAATGCCGCCGCCATTCTGGAAGCCTTTAATGACTTACTTTTCAGAGGCCTGCTTGCCGAGCTGCATTGTGCCTTGAATGCTCTGTTACCCAGAAGTATGCGCTCATATCTCATGACCACCAGACTTGAACTGTTGACGCACGCATATAAATGGACCTATATGATCTTACCATAATCGGGATCCATGCTGTGAAGTGTAATAGATTCAGCAGCATACTGGGGTTATCGGCAAGGTGGGGGTGCTCCCCTGGCTCCCACAGACCATCTAGCAGCATAGCGACGCATCATTCTCACTGGAACAGAGACCACAATGGAAAAAAAGGTATTAAAGTGGGTGAGTTGCTGCACTGCTGCTAATCTCATAGAGCAAGGAGGCTTGATAATGTTCTCATATTATCACCCTCATCAATTTCACTTTCTTTGGAGGAATCCATGAAGTTTGCGTTTGTAAGTTTTATGAGTAGTATCGAAATTAACTATTTAACACAACACAATAAAAATAACCCATGCAATATCACAATAGAAAAATTAAAGAAACAAGATAAAGAAAAAAAAACATCACACATTTCCAAATTGTACAGCAGTATTTAAAAATCATGGATTAGGAATCTGTTTTTAACAATTTCCCTCGGATGAAGCAGGATTCAAAGTGAAATTGTAGCACACTGACTCTTAAATATGGCAGCTGATTCATAAAAGCCTAGCGCTTCCTTCGTCGTCCGAATACCATATTCTCTAATGATCGGCACAGCTACTGCTCCCTCAGCTCATCATGATTACTGCAAAATAATACCATCAGTAATACTCGTGTTAACAACAACTGCACTACCCCGCCTCATTAGGAGAGGGTGCCATTTTCACTTGCAGCCCCCCAGTGTGAATCTCACGTACCCGTTTTGAAAATCTTTAGGTTCGATATGTATGGCACTGCTCCCTTCCACTTAAAGGCTTGTGTGGAAAGTAGTGTATGGCTGTTGCACTTTGACTAATCAATATGTGGTTCTCTCGATCCGAATCCAATAATATGTCTTCACCGTGTGTGTATCCTCTAGATGTGTAGTGGTAGGATTATTTGCCATGTGGCATGGGACTACTGATGAACATAATGCTGTATACACACGCCGTCCGTGGCAGTCTTTCAGCTTCCCTAGAGTTGCATATTTCTGCAAATGTAATCCTCAAGGGATTATCGAAGTCAAAAGGCAAATAAGATGCACAGTCCTTTTCCAAGTGTAAATGCCCTTTGATCAACAATGGGGAAGATAGCAGGAAGCTCAATCCTCCACTCCCCTCAAATTCTTTACCAATAAAGTTTTAATGCTGTCACAATCCATGTCCCGCAAGACATTTAAATCTTGAAGAAACAATCCCTGCTTGAAGAAGGAAGATTGCCCCCTGCGTATCACCAATGTTTCCAAAATAGAAATTCTTTGTCGCTTTCAGAAATGAGGCATATATGCCCCTCGGACACCATGATAGAAGGTTCCGATTACCCACCAATCTCTCCAAAAATGATTGCAGAGGAAATCCGACTCTCACTTCTAGGAGCAAATAGTAGAGGTTCTGCCCAGTCAAAAATATGAGAGACTTTCACTCATAGTAATTGGTTCAAAGAAGGGAAGTGGTGTCATCCAATTCCGGGCAATCCATCTCTCCACAAACATTTAGAATTTTAATGTTTGCAAAAATGCTGGCTATGATTTGGGATATTATCCGCTCTGCTCAGTGGACAGACGGCAAGAGCCCTTCATGCTCCGGTTCTGCATCATCACAGACAATAGGCCTCATTACAAGTCCGGCGGTAACCCTGCCGGTGCTACCGGCAGGTTGCTGCCGGACTTGCAATAGTTACCGGCACCTGACTTGCCGGTAACACCGGGGGATTACAACCCCAGCAGTCCGGGAAGTCAGGCGCCGGTAAATTGTAAATCCTCATTCCCATTTGAGTCCCATAGTACTCGATGGGAATGGGGACCACAGAAGCATCCGTGAAACTCTGCGGGCGGGTGCCGTTCTGCCAGCAAGATCTGACCCTGGCGGGCGGGATGGCACCTGCCTGCAGAGTTGTACTGTGCAGGTCTGGTAACAACGGTGCCAGTACCAGCACTGTTGTTACTGGACCCACACAGTTGTAATGAGGCCCAATATCTCAGATTCATCAGTGGAGTGAGGCATGTTCAATTAAACATCTTCTCCTTCAGCAGGAACGTTTCAACATGGATTTTTACCAAAATCCTTTCTCCAGTCACCAATTTTCTCTTTAATGCTACCAATACTTGCAGGCATATTTACTAGCAGCCCGCTTTCAAGAACTAAATCTTTCCAGACTCAACCTGTTTCTGAAGATGCTTTTCTTTCTCACCCTTTCATTAAAAACACCAAGCACATTCTCAAAACGAACATAGATGATGAAATTCATAGACTCCTCCCTTGTTATAAGCCTTCAATTCCTTCTCATTGACCTACAGCAGATGCAGTGGAATTTAAACAGTCTTTATCATTTGGTAGAATATTCACGACGTTATGAGCTCTATTTACTTTATAATTCATCTCTTCTACAAAAAGCCAGAGATGGAACTCCTAAGAACAGGTGCTATTGTAAGGCTACACTATCCCGATGTTAAAGAATTAAGTTGAACTAAAGACGAAATGCGGTCTCAAGTTTTCTTGTGAAAGCACTGCACAACAAGATTATGGGATGCCTTGCAATCATTGAAAGTAAATGTCAAAGTTCTATTTACACTCCCAAGCCTCTTATCAATTTAAACTTAAGGTGCCAGTTTAACGCAACAAACCCTTAGAGATCTGGCAGTTGTTGGATTATATGACTTCTTAACTCCAAGCCCCCCCCCCTCAGTTGGACAACCCATGGGCATACTTATGACATCGGAATTGGCACCACTGATGACGACACGTATGTCTTCACTCACCTATGACCTCACTTGCCACATCACATGTGTATGACGTTGATGAAATTACTGAAACAAAAGCAAACTTGTAAAATCGGTTGAACTATGTGATCCTGAAGACAACAGACAGAGCAGATCTCGGCTATACTGGAAGGTTTCCACCTCTGTAATGTGGACAGAACCTAAACTGGCTGGGCTTCCAGATGCCTTAAATGACTCCTCTTCTGGAGTCCAGTAGGAGTTTTGATAACATTGTTATTGTCATGTGGTTGTGCTGTCGTGTGACACACATGCAATCCTTTGTGATCTATTTTTAACATGACATGCATGCTGTTCAAATGGTGTCACTGTATGAAACTTGACCAATTAGACCATTAATAAAGTAAGTATGTGATGTCTGAGAGGAAAGCCTCCAGGAATGCCCCACTGTGCAGAAGTAAAAGTACCGCATTTACATGTGAGCTAGTATAGAATATTGTCATATGTATATTAATTAGACCAGACATGTGGATGCTCCTTTACTTCAACCACTTCAAGTAACCACTTTTAAGGGGTGTTTCTCACTTGGGATGATCTACAATCATGCTTAAGCCCACTGTGCTTTACCAGAATATAATTCATACCTTTCTATGCCTGCACCAGGGGAATTCAAAACCAAAATGCTTGGCAATTCTCCTGTGAAAAAGAGTAGCAACATCAACCCTAGACAAGTGTTTCTGGCTCATTGCGCATTGCCACTGAAGCGTGGATGTGGTGCTGTGTGGCTTTAAGCCAAAACATCAATTAATTAGCCCCATCCCATAGAATAGGCTATTTGGCCATCTTCATTCTCAGAGGGGCATTCACATTTTTGGCAAATACTACTATTAACCAATATAAACGATTACCACAAACTACATTACTCCTATATGCATGGTGTTGTTATTCCCTAAGTCACGTTAACCTCATGGGAAAGATGGAAGGATGCTCTGCTCTAATATGAGACGGTAACTATTTTGGCTGGTCCTCAGTCCACTAAGACGTGTTAACAGATAGATGAGTATGATGCTGGAAATGCCTTATGGAGGGACAGGGCCTCTTAGGCCTTGTCCTATGCATTGTCTTTGTTTTCTGCCACCGAGGTCCAGCCTGGACCTCTGGCAGTGCAGCTCTTTATTTTATCTTTTGGTGAACAAAACCCATGGATGGGTGGGGGTGCTACCCCGTGTACCTCTTATCTGTGTGTGTGGGCACCAGTGTGTTGCCCTCAGAGCAGAGTATGGGCTGGTGGCAGCTACATGCTGACTTGGCATTGGCTCTGAGTGTCCTCCATTTTGGGATACCCAGGCCTTGCCATAAGAAGCAATGGATTTCTACACAAAGGCAAGATGGCCACTGGGACCTCTTGGTTTCTATTGCCTTTTACCTTGTTTCCCAAAGTCCTGGGAAACCCTAACTCTGTTCCTTCCTCCTGAATGGCTGTTGGGTGGAAACACAATATATGTCTCTGTCCCCTTTCCTCCTGACTGGCTATTGGGTGGAAATACCATATATAGCTCTGGGGCTGCCTCCTGTCAGACTTACTGGAGCTTTCCCAGGGACTGTGGGTTGTGGGTACACCTCATGAATGGGACTTGTGTGAATGGGGTTGGGAGTCAACTCAGATGTTGTGGGTGTCTGGTTTCTGTATGTGTGACACAATGAATGAGACAACCCTGATTGAAAATGGCATGAATGCAGTGTAGTGTGCTGAAAGGCTGGGTACTTACCCCAATCCACATTCTTTGTTATGGGTGTTTGGGTGGAGTGAATGGCCTGAATGCCTGTGAGCTTGGACTGATCAAGAAAGGACCTGCGAAAGAGCCCTCTCCCAGAGCTATGAGTGACCATTGTGCAAACCTGCTACTCTTCACCCAAAGTGTCCTGTAAGCCAGTCCTGGGGTCCTGCTGTCCAGAGAAGGGATCTTTGTGAGTCCTGAAGAGGAGTGCCCAGACATCGTGAGTTGAAGTCCCTTGATGTCGCCCAGGGTCTAGAGGTGCGGTTCGTGACCACTGCAAGCCGTTGCTGTTTACCACCCAGAAGAGGGGCTACACTGGCATACTGCTGCCGGACACCCATAGGTCTGAATGTTCCAAACTGCCTAAGAAAATGTTGAGGGACATCCTTGCCATCATCACTGACCACTGTATCCCGCCGTTGAGTGTCCAGAGTGACTGAGTGCAGAGGAAGGCTGACGGTGGTTTTCCTGCCACCAAAAGTTAACAAAGATGTCCCAAGGGTCCAGACTTGGTGAGGGTTCATGGTTCACTCCAGTGGTCAAGTCCAGGTTTCCAGAAGCCGTCCAGAGGTCAGTGCTGCGGCTGCAGCACCGAAGAACCGAAAGTCTAAAAACCTTGATATTCCGAAACACGATACCAAAAGTGACCTATGCACCCTTCAGTTCCAGAAGTCATTGAAGGGTCCCAGAAGTCTTACTCTAATCTTACTCTAATCTGCCAAGCCTTTAAGGGGCCCACAGCAAGTTTAATCTTATCAGAACTTTTACAGTTAGAGAAATCGTCGACCAAAGGAGAGTCCTGCGAAGAGTAAAAAATAGCTGCACTTCAGAAGGACTTCAGTTCCATTTTTCTCATGGACTCAGCATCCCAGTGGCTCCTTCTTCCAAGTGGGGTCCATCCTCAGAGGGAATCATCAAGTGAAACCAAGAAACTCTGCCACTTTGCCTTCCAAGGCACCAATAGTGCTGTGACGAGGAAGAGAATCTTCTAGCCTCAGGAGTCATCCAGGCATCCCAAATTCGTCTTGGATGCTGCTCTCCTGTGGCCTCTCACGTACTTTGGGGTGTTAAAACCTTTTAAAAGAAAGCAGAAGGTTATTGAACATTATTGGACTGGGCTGTAAAAGACAAAATAAGTTACACCCTAACTTTTCCCGTACAGGTTGCCCAGGTGGGGGGAGCTTCACACAGAATTGTATATCTAGTCTAAAGAGAGCATTATGGCATTGTTCACAATTAACCTGCCTTTCTTCCCTATTCTTTGCTGATACACCTCACTCAAGAATTCACATGTCTATTTAAAACTGTCTGCAGTTAGTACATCTATTACTGAATCGAAGTGTTGTGTGGTACCACATAGTCTATATTGTTGCCATTCTTTGAATAACTATTCCAAGTACAAAGTGTTATTATTTATGTGTATATATTCCTGAGCCCTTATTTTATATAAAGAAGCTGTGTTATCACCTAACACATTGTTTGGACATTCCTTTGTTGGGGGTTTGTGGAAACACTGCACTTAAGAACCAGCCTGCAACACCTTCTGAAAGCTTAAGCCTGGCTGCTTGTCCTCTGTTACCAAATTGAGAGCCTTCCTGGGGTGTTCTGTGCCTTTACCCTACCATACAGGTCGTAGAAGTATAGATACCCCCTCCAGTCTTTACAATGAGTAATTTGGTTGACTTAGACAATGTACCCTATGTTCTAAATGCTGCATTGTTGGTAGTTAGGGTTTATTTTATTTTTATGTACAGATTTGTATTGTCCGCAAACCTAAGCTGAAGGCCTTGGAGATAAGAACACTAAACAAAGAACATCACAACAATAAATTACATTTCAATCCCAAAAAGTACCTTTCAGCCCAGGTCGGGATCTAGACCAAGAAACATCTACTGAGTGTGTTTTACCGAGAGAACTCTAGTCTTTTCTGTTTCCTAAGTACGAACATTCTATGCCGCTCTTGAACACCATTGGAGGGACTGATTTTGCAACAATTCTAATCTCTCATTCAAATGTTAAGGCTGTCAGCCTGTATTACAAACATGCAAATGTTAGGGTGAGTGTTTTAAAAAACGAAATGAATACCAACCCCTGTGTACATTATGTGCTTAGAGATTGGATAGCAGAACGCTCTTTCAATGACATGGTTATCAAATATAAAGTTCTGTGGTCGATCCAATGATCTCAAGCTAATCTTTTATTCTAACAAAGCAGACCGGACGTTCACGTTTATTTGTCCCCTTCCTCATAGGGATATTTCAAAAGGGTGCAGCAGTTAAGTATCGGAATGTCCATCTTGGAATGGTAGCCTTCTGTCACAAAATTGCTTGTATAGTTATTATTGGTTTTGATAATGTTGTTTGCTCAGTAAAACAAGTGTATCATGCATGTTTTGGACAAAATTAGTATTGGACATGATCATTAGAAATTAACATTGGAAGATTTTGAAGGGAAGAGCCAATGTAAGCATAATTAAATAATTGACATTTTCGAAATATTTGTCTCTCCTCCTAGATATTTTGTAAGTAAGTATTCAGAAGTTTCATGTAGCTTGAACCTAGCTAGAAAGCAAGTATGTGCTGTACAATAGGAGTGGCCATAATGGATTTGTCTTGTCAGTATATGGTCCTCATTTGTTTGTGAAGTGATCCTTCAAGAGGGGGTTTTTAGTTATTTGGGAATTAGAGGAGGTGGGGAACCAGCCTAATGTTAGCAGAAAAGATGTTCCAGAACATGGGAACATAGCAGGAGAATGTTCCTGGTCTTTTCCTACTTGCACTTCTTGAATGCCAATCTGGCACCATCTTAGATCATAGTGTTGCATCGTCCTCCTGAGATTGTTATCTTAGCTGAGATTAAGTTAATTATGATGGTGTCTTGGATGTTAGAACTGTGTAGGTGATTCAGGTGTTCTGAAAGTGATGCAAGATTGGAGGGGTAGCTAGTGTAATTCCTTGAAAGATGGGGTGGGGGGGGGGGTGAGTGGTTAATTTCTTCAGCATAGCAATGAGGCATGCTGCTGCATGATGAACAGGTTTAAGATGGGCCAGAGTAGTGTTTGGAACACCTGCAAGAAAGGTTTTGCTACCACTCAAGTGGGAGATCACCATGGCCTGGATGCCAGATCAGATGTCTGAAGCTGGATTCAGGGTTGACCTTTTGGCTGAGCAGGTATCCATTGTTGAGTATGAAGTGAAACCACAAAAGGACTGGGACTGTTTCATCAAATCCTATGTGGAAGGAAATGGTGAGTTGCACTTTGTGACTGACTGTGTCAAATGTAGCAGAGAGATTGAGCAGGACCAGAAGTCAGGAGTGCATCAACAATGACTTGGATGGTGGTAGTATCAGTGCTGCGTCTTGGTAGAAAGCCAGGCTGGTATTCTGGAATTAGGTTGTGCTGAACGATCTTTGTGTGTTGTTGGAGCATGATGGTCTTCTCAATGAGCTTGCACATGTTGGCTAGATGCTTGATTGGGTGGTGGTTTGCTAGGTTGTCTAGGTTGAGTGTATGCTTTTTTAATTAGGGATAACATCTGGCCGGTTTTTAGTTTGACCAAAAAGACGCCTTGCATGAGTAAGGCATTGCAAGTGTGGAGTAATAGTGTTTCTCTGTGATGTTATTAAGAATTGAGGCTGGGAAGATGTTATCCTCGCATCACTCCAGGCCACCTCCTGCGGGGACACTTTTCGACTTCTTCAAGTTTTGACATAAACTCTAATCATCTTGGGACATGCATGGCGGTATGGCAGGGGTGTTGGTGGAAGGGGTAGGATGTCGTCACTGTGGCTTTAGAACTTGTTGATTTTTATGTAAAGAACATGTTGATTAAATTGCAACTCACCATTGATTTAGATACTGTGGATGCTGCTATGGGGCTGATTCAGTGCTTGATTGAATTTAAGAGGGGTCTGCACTTGATGGCAGTTTCTGCTATGGATAATGTGTAATAATGTGCTGTGGCTGAATTGATGAGTCCTTCGGGATGACCCGAGGCTTTTAAAGGCGATGAGATCTATATCTATACAGTTGAGCTTGTTGAGAAGGATGTTGATGTTGGAAAAAGGAGTGAGTGTGGAAGGCATCAAGGTGGAAGTTTTTGAATGTCCACTGAGATGTATTTTTTGTCCTTGATTTTTTTTTCAGTGTTATAGGATGAGGCGTATGGCTAAGGGGGGTCCGTCCATTCACGTCAATATTTACAGGTGGGAGGCAATTTATGTCTGCGGATACAGTGAATTCTATGTTGAAAGTTTTGCCTTTGGTGTGGGTGAGATCAGTGATGAGTTGTGTGATGTGGAGGATGTCCATGAGATCAAAGAAGGCTTCTTTGATGTTCTTCCTTGCTTGAGTTAATGGCAGATTGAAGGCTCCTAAGAAGGCATTGATGGAATGGTTGAAAGCTGATGCAGTTATTAGGTCAGTGATTTCTTCCAGGAAGGCTTTGTTACTCTGGTGAGTGGCCGATCCCATGGAAAGTAGCTGTTGCAATGTGGTAGAGTATAACGTAATATATCAGAAGCTCCATGGATTTGAGAGTGAGGGGCCCCGGAGAATGCCAGTCAATAAAGTCTTGTGGATGACGGTGATGCTCCCAACAGATTTCTCTGTACGGTTGACACGATTGATGCTGTAGATAAGGTCAAGGATATCCAGGATGTTGGAGAAGGTGGGTAAGGTATGCTTATTTTATGAAGAGTGTGTCAAAATGGCAAGTGCTGATGTCCACAATGACTGCCATGTGGCATACAGCTGAGTGACGGTTTATGTGCATGAGGTTTCGTGTGATTTGGATGAAGTAGACTGTGTGGGTGTAAGTGGGATATTGATGAGGTTGTGTTAGAGCTATAAAAGCAGGAAATGTTTTCAGAGGAACCACAGAGATGGATGCTGGTAGGTATGAAAAAAAAGAGAAAAAACATGTCTAAAGAAATGGTGAGGTACAGCAAAGAGGATTGGAGGCAGGTTTGGAAAGAAGAAAGAGAATACATTGACTAAAAAGCAGAAATGGAGTGAGGAGCAACAGCACGGAGGGCTGGAGACAGGGGGAATAAAAATGGCCAGAGCTGGGTCAGTTTCTGAGGTCACATGACCTGATGCTACTGAGCCCAATGGGCAGAGGAGGCACTCATAAAAGTGGAGTGGGGAGGTGGCAGAGTTATATACACAGCTGGAGGTGGGTGGGGAAAGAAATGAAAAAAGCCCTAAAAAGTGTGGGGGGGGGGCAGCACCAGTTGCTGGGTGCAGGTACAGGTACAGGTGGGGGGGAGGGGGTAACGGAAAAGAAGTGGCAAAAAGTGGGTAGGGGGCAACATCAGAGGATGGATGAAAAATTGAGAGAAAAATAGCCAGGAAAGATGGTCTGGAGGAACAACAGAAGGTTCTAGAGATGGGTGGCCAAAAAAGCTGGAAGGGAGTGGGGAGGAAATGAACAGTGGGCTGGAAAAGGGTCGGGGGAAAAGGAAAAAAAAACAGCCCACAAAGTTGGAAGGGTACGGGTAGGAACAGTGCAAAGGGCTGGAAGTGGGTGGGTCAAAGAAGAGAAAAAATTGCCAAAAAAGCAGGAAGGGAGTGGGTAGTAGCAGCAAAGAGGGACGAAGGACTGTGGGGAAAACAGGCAGAAAAGTGCAAAAGGAATGTGGAGCAACCGCACAGAGGGCTACTGGCGAGTGGGGGACAAAAGGTGAACAAATCGCTCAAAAAGTGGAAATGGAGGGGGAAGGCACAGCACAGAGGGCTGGAGGTGGGTGGGACAAAGACAGAAAACAAATGTGCAAAAAAGCTGGAACGGATTGGGGAGGAAAAGCACTGAGGTGTGGAGTTGGGCCGTGGAAAAAAGATTGGACAAAATAGACAGGCAGAGAGTGGGAACTCACAAAAAGAGAGAAGTGGAAAGGGAGTGGCGGGCGGGCAACAGCTTAGAGGGATGAAGGCGGAAAGGGCAAAAAGAGAAAAAGGCCTTTGGTTGTGCAGATTTTTGTAATGCTGGTGGGGCTCTAGTAAACAGATACCCGACAACATGGGTTAAAAGACAGACAGATAGTGAGAAGTAAAGAAAGAGAAAGACCGAGAGGGAGCAGGTGAGAGAGAGTGAGAGAGACAGGTGTAGAACAAAGTAGATCAACATATGATATGACGGTGCAGTTGGTAGAGTCGGAACAGAATTGATTGGAGGTACAGGATTTTGGAGATCTGCCGATGTTCTGATCTAGTTTACATGGTGAATGTTATGATACGAACTTGTTGTCTGGTAGTCCCTGGAGTGGAAACCTTACTGTGAGTTTGCCACTGGATCAACATTATCCCCCTTCTATAAATGTTGGGGTAATATCTGAACTTTTTATAGAATTGTGTGCTTGAATACATGTATTTCATCGCAGGATTTGGAAGCATGCATCATTTCTATTTGTGGCTGATTGGTGACAGCATATCAAATCTACACCAGTTGAACTAATAGTGGAATACTAGCACTTTCCAGTGGCGTATGAGTCCCAGCTGCATAATCCTATCAATCCAACAAGACACGATGGAACTAGAGCATCTTAGAGCAAGTCATTCAACACTCAGTTATGGGAACTGCCAAGAAACATTGACCTCCCTTATCCTGACAAAGCCCCTTGGAAATTGATCTAGTGGGCAGGGTTGAAACATGAATATAGGTGTTTGTTGGATGTACCGTCAATAGTAATCCCCTCTACTATGTTCCTAAGCAGGGTGCAGGGTTTGCACCTGCCATTGGCTATTGATTCTTTACTCTTGGCAAGTAGGTAGTGGTGTGCTGTGCGTATGATTATAATTGAGGTGGCGGGTGACTTTTTAATGGCTGGCTAGTAGCTTGCAACTTGAATGTTTGTCGTCTGCCTTATGAATTTAGTCTAGGTATTCCACTGCATTTCACATCCCCTCACCTTTTAGAGTCACAGTCGATGTGTTTATTTTGTAAATTGTTACCAAATACACTGTGGGTGATACTGATTTGCATGCGCGAGCTAAAAATAAGATGTGATTTAAATAAATATAGTAAGATTATAATGATCTTCCGATCCAACCTCTTCATTTCGAAAGTTTCTATTTGAGTTCATTTAAACAGTTTATTTTGTGGTCATTTAGTTCGACCTAATTTTGGTAGCACAATGTATTTTCTTTTTATTCTTTTAATGGGGGTCCCCCATGTTCTCTTTATTCTCCTCCACCCTCGTCCGCTCAAACTGATTTGGCTGAAATCTTCCATCTAACATGTCTCTCATGGGCACTTCCAAACAAGAACATTTTGGGGAAAATTCATTAAACAGATCAAAAGTTATTAAGAAAATAAAAGCTGTTTTCAGCCTTCTCCCATTCATTTTCCAATAAAGCAAAAGGTGCTTCCATTGAACAACTCTAGCAGCAAAAAATAGGCTGGACAGATTTGCAACTAGTAAGAAACAAGTTGGGTGCAAAATAGGTTTCCATCCATTCGTTTTTCAAACATTTTATGTAGTTGGGGGTGTCTCCTGGTCCCAAAATGTGTTGTTTTACATGGTACATTACAGCACTGAGGCTTTTTCAAAATGAAAAGACAGCATTTTCTTGTTTGCTTGGTCTGAGAGATTCCAGCTGTATTCCTGCAGAAAGCCCAAAGAAAGTGCCCAAAATGGAATTTGGAAGAGGGAAAGGCTTGGTGTCACATAGAAGATCTTGGCCAGTGAGCTGTACTCCTTTTTCTTTTTTTCTTTTTACTAAATATTGAAACATCGACATTGGCATTGACCAAAGGCCATGGCCAGTGGGCCATGGAGAATAGTACGGCATAACACAACTTTTTAAATTCAGTGAAAAAAGTTAAGTTGATCAAATTAATCTCAAGAATACCCATGACATTTGGTTGCTGATGGAAGGAACAACAAACTTAGCGTGGAGTCCCCAACCCACACCCCCATCGTGTTGCTCAGCCAATGAGCATATACATAAGATGACAGAGGCAACAGCAATGAGATCAAAGTTACATTATGGGAGACTTATGCAGACAGTTTCTGTGTTAACATTGCCATCAATTCCCACATTATGGGTTTTGCTGTGTAGAATTGGATCACCTTAATTCTGCTTTAACTGAATATATTATAGGGCAGTAGACGCCGGCCTGTAGTTAAGGTGAGTCAGAGTTACATAGGAAATCCCCCCAAAAAATATCTCATATAACTTTTGACTCATGCAATGGATTTGGCCGAAACTTTGCAGACAATTTTGGAGAGTATGGGAAAGATTTTTTTTAAAATAAAGTTATTAAGAAAACAAAAAAGGCACTTTTGGCCTATGCTCCATTAATTTTCCCATAGACAAAAAAAGTACATTTTTGCTCGACTGCACAGCCAAAACTGCTTGACAGATTTGGACAAGGTTTGAAACAACTTGGGCACGAAGCGTTAACTCACGATCCGTTTGTTATTTGGGGTTATTCCGTCCAGTACTTTTTGTATTATTTGACAGAGAAGGGGCTGCCCCCTTCTCAATAATAAATAGCTATATCTACCCCGATCGATACATTGAGTATCCGGGTGTTTATAAATGAAACAGCCACCATCTTTTTTTTTTCTCAATGCGAGTGATAGCTGCTGTTCTACCGCAGGTTATCGCCCAGTGTGTAAGAAAATAAAACGCAGAATAAAGTAATTTGCAGGTCAAAAACATACAAGGGCCACTGGGCTAGAGGTGGGGTGGGTACACCAAGTGACATTTGGGAGTTCAAGGAGTCTTGGGACCGCGTTTGCAACAGAAGGCTTAAAAAATGTTCATATAGCCACGGTTATAACTGAGGGTATCTGACATTTCAAATGAAATTGTGTCACAGAAATGGCGTGTGTTGTGGGGGGAATTGTAGATGGCAGGGGTAGGTGAGGAGGCCATCGGGGGGGTGGGGGAGCATGCACACATAAGGGGGCACTTGGTGATGATCTGGGAGGGCAGGGAAGCCTTTTTATTGACAGTCTTTCCCGATAACCGTGCGTATGACTACAAATAACTGAGGGCATAACCAAAGGCTCTGTAGTTCATTGTGGGCATGGCTGAATGCTGTGTTCAAGGCCAAAGGCACTGAAAAATATTTACAGTGGCCACTGGCCATGTTCAGTGGTGCTGAAGAATATACAGTGGGCAGGATCAAATGCTGAGTCCTTTGGCCCGGGCCAAACGCCATGGACAGTGATGCTGAGAATTATACAGTGGCCATAGCCACTGGCAATCGGCAAAGGTGGCACTGGAAAATATACAGTGGCATGAAAAAAAAAATCTGATATTACAACACTCTTTAAATTCAATGAAAACTTTTGTTGAAGTGCAGTTAAGGTGAGCAAATGTAACACAAGAAAACACTTGAAATTCAGTACATTGGGAAACTCGGGACTGGCTTAACTCTGCATGTTCCTGTTACAAAGCCCAAGAGCAAACTAACATTTTTCCTGAATTTCAAGGGTTTTGTTATACGTTTGTTTGTTATACCATAGCTTTATTTTCATGCCCCAACTAAAGTTTTTTCCTATGAATATATACATTCCGGAACAGTAATTTCTGAAGTGAAAGCATACCTCTTAACTTTTTTTTTAAACATATTTTTATTGTTTGATACTTTGATGTTATGCGGGCACCATTGTTCCATATAGTCCGACTTCAAGTATTCCAAAACTGCCCCCCATTCCTTCGTGAAGGAGTTCTTCTGGTCCTGAAGGTGGTGCATAATCTTCATGGTCATTTGCACCCACACCTTCTGGAGCCAGGTGAATACCAGTGGCCGGTCTTGTTTTTTCCAGTTTTGGGCAATCGTTGCCCACACCGCGATGACTAGGCCCATGAAGCTCCTCCATTGTGCTTTGTGCAGTCTCTTGACCTTTGGGTCCTTGAATCCGCATAGCCACACCCGCTCCCCCATTTGGTCAGCCTCTGGGAACATCTTTGTTATTTCCGTTTGCACTTCCCTCCAGAAGCCCTTGACCCCCTGGCAGTCCCACCAAATATGCCTCCACGTGCCTGATTCCGGGCATCCCCTCCAACAGCGATCAGACGTTTCCGGATACATAGTTTTGAGCCTCTCTGGAGTGTAGTGCCAATTGAGTGATTATTTTAAGCCACATTTCTCTGGTTTGGATTGCCCGGTGAGTTTTGGGATACCCGCCCACAATTCCGCCCATTGCTGTCTGGATATCTCTTCCCCCAGTGTGCCTTCCCATCTCTTCATGTATGTCCATTTGATTTCTTCTTCTTGTGTATTGATAAAGTGATATAGTGTTGACACCAGTTTCTTATCACCTGAGTTGGTTATTAGGAATTTTTCGAATGATGTTAGGTCCCTTGTGGCACCTTGTAAGACCTCTGGTGTGGTGAGCCAATGTTTAATCTGCTCATATTTATACCTATCTACCTCTGTTAGGTTCCACATTTTTTTACATTCCGCAAATGTTCTTATTTCATTATCTTGGATCATTTCCCCGATTTTCCTGCACCCTGCGGCTTCCCGTTTCTCAAAGGCCCCAGATTCTTGTCCCAGTGGAAACTGTTGATTTTGGAATATGGGCGTGAAGGGGGCCAGTGGGGTGGTCATAATACCCCTCTTGGTTTGTTCATCCCAGGCATCTACTGTGGTTTTCATGACCTCGCTAATGCGAAGATTCGGATGTCTGTTTGTGCTTCCACAGTAGGTCCTCCAAGGGGGGTCCTGGAGACCGCCCTGTCTTGTGTCACCCAAATTGTTCGTTGGTCATCCCCCAGCCATTCCCTCTGGACCCAGAGTTGTGCTGCTTGATAGTATTTTCTGAAGTGTGGGAGTGACATTCCCCCTGTCCTGGTTGGTGCCGTGAGGATGGATCTGGCAACCCTTGGGGGTTTTCTGTTCCACACGTAGGTCGAGATGGCCTTTGACAGTGCTTTAAAGAAGGAGTTTGGGACTGTTATTGGGAGGGCATGGAAGAAGTACAGCACCCGGGGGAGTATGGTCATTTTCACTGATTGAATTCTGCCCCACCATGAGACCCTTAGCAGGCACCATCTATCTAAATACCTCTCAACTTTAAAATCTTACAGCAGTCGCAGCTAAACTGAAATTGGACCATACATTTATGAAGGATTAAGTGACATTGCCTGGATGGATTCTAGCTGGCTTCATTTTACCAAGGGGAAGATGGAGGCAGTCCTGGTAACACTGAGAAGGAATCTCTTCTCACATTTGATCTCTCTGTGATTTTTAGTGAACTCGTCAAGTTGCTATCTCAGGTAAAATGCTAAGCAATATGGTTTTTAAAGGTGCAGGCATTTGCAAGTGATACTTTTTTTTAATCCGGTATCTATAGAGGATTTATTCATTTGCACTTGGGGAAGGGCACTAAGCCAATCAGGTGGCTGGAACAGCGGTCGAGAATACACTGTACTGCCCACTGTTTCCAGCCACCTGAATCCCTTCCCAGGGTGGCACCATCTTGACTGTGGGGAGGCAACAGGGAGCCTGTCCCTGCGGCCTTCCCACGTCCCCACCGTCCCAAAAACAAATGTTACCCTTTCTACACCTCCCTCCCTTACCACTTACCTGCTGGACTGGAGATTTGTACTCCTGGCCCAGCACTCCTCCCACCTGCAGCCGTCCTAGAAATGGAAAATGAATTATGTGACTTTTTCTATGGCAGTGGCCATTTTGTTTTCTTTTTTGGGGGGCGAATGGGTTTGCTCAATATGCATGGAGTCCAGCTCCCCAAAAAAATAATTGAGCCATCACACCATGAATGAACTCTGGGGTTTGAATGGCTGTTACCAGCAGCCGGACATGGGCAGTAACGGCCCACAGCCCTCGTTGAGGTACGAGCTTTGGTCAGGCCTGCATAGGCTCGGGCTGGCGGGCCCTTACCGGCCATATTCACCCCCCCCCCCCCCCCCCCCGATGCAGGGGTTATTGCCATATTCATGCCAGTGGGCAAATGTAAAGTTGTAGTTTGAGCCTTACTGGCTAGTTGCTGGGACTATTCCAATGAATTCCTGGGGGTTACTTCAGTGAAACTTATTGGCAGGCTCCAGGTGGTTCAAGATGTAGGAAAAGTGATCATGTCCAAGCTGTTTACAGCAACCAGGGTGTGGCTTTTAGTAGAGTAGAAAATTCCCCTTAAAAAGCTTTGCATCCTTTTCAAATGCCTTCAATTGGGTTGCTCCTGCCTACCTTCCGTATAGCATCACACAGTAAATATCAGGATTAAACCTTTGGTCTGTAGAGGATCACAGGCTAATCATCCCTGAAACTCTGTCAGTTCAGAGGCGATGAGACTTTCATTCTTGGAGACAGAGTATTTGGAGTAAAGTACCAAATGCTGCTAATTACAATGCAAGCTTTGTCTAGTTCCATGCCCCTGTTGAAGAGGCATTTGTTCAGGTAGATGTATGCTATAGGTTCTCGAGGAGATATGATTGAGTCTGTGCAAAAAATAAATCATCCCACTGACTGACCAAGAAAAATACAATGTGGGGCACTGCCTTGTTTTGCATGCTCCACCCACTTGGCTGTCAACCCGCCCCAGCCACAACTCCTTGCTACATGTTGCCCTATGCCCACACCCACACCGCCCCTCACCACAGTCAGTTCCAGTACTTTTTTTTCGGTACACTTCTAGCACTGCACCCTGCCCAAAGCAAAGGGGGGTATAAAGTTTCGACTGGAGCTGCGCCCCGAAGGCATTTTCCACCCCAGCTCTGTATACATGACAAGTGATGTGAGGGCTGGGGCATTTTATGCCAATACTAGGCAAGGTGTGATTGTCTGAACATTTGATGGCAAAACCAGTCAACATTGTGAGTCCCAAGCATTGCAAAGTGATAGCCGGTGCAACCATATGATGTAACAGAGATTAAAAGCAGTGCCTTGCCACATGACTGCAGTCGCTGGAAAATGTTCAATGGTGACCATTGCTCATACACCACCTACACAAAAGCCCTATCTATTGGCTTTGCTGATGCTTGTTGGAAAGATATCCGTTTCTGGTTTCTTGCTTTTTAATTGGAATCCCTACACGGTGTTTTTACAAACGTCAGAGATCGTGTAAGGTGCCTGCTTTGCAAATGCCATGTTCCAGGGCCTTGATTTTAATAAATGTGATGCAGAACTTGAAAACTGAAAGATATTAAAATATATCGGAGTAAAAATGATCATTGCCTTTTCTAGCTGGTGTCATGATGGAGTGTCAGGCGACAAGATGAGACTGGCCCTGCAGACGGCGCCTGCGTGATTTCCCCTGGACACCGCGGTGCACTGTTTGGAGGAGACTCATTATGAGGCTCGCGTGCATGTTCTCTTTCATCTTGCTGTTTGGAGCAGCTGGCCTCGTCGTCTTCATCCACCTGCAAATTCCGGCTTCGATAGTCCACCAGCAGACACCAGGTCGGCTTGCATCATTGTTTCTATTGTTGTGCCCACTGTTGCACTCGCTGCCCCGTTTTCTGTTCATCTGCATTTTGAAATGTAATGTCTGTGTCCATGTGGCAGGAGTGGTCTTTATTCGAAATTAAGAGTGGGCAGGGCGTCTCCAACCTGGGACACTGAAAGAAGATAGTGCTTGCTTGGGATTTCACATTTTTGTTTACAATCATGAAATTAGCTGCTTGGTGCTTTTTTGGCCAGTCCTGGCATTGCTGTGACGTATAAGAAAACGGAAGTGCGAAGTCACTCACCTCATGGTAGCTGTCACGGTGCAAAGTGTACAAAGACTTCAATTAATCTGTGCTCATTGCACAATGCGTTTGCCTTCACTTTGGGATATGTGACACCTAATAGAACCCGTGTAATTCTAGTGACAATGAATGACCCTCTGCACATGGCGAGCGTTCGCCTGTCGCCGAATCAGAACAGGTGTGAACATATTTTAATTCATATTCCATTGAATTGGTTTCAAGGGTGCTATATGCATGCTGAATCGCGTCCTTTGAATTCGTTCGCGTGCTTTGGCTGCACGTGTTGTGAATGAAGCCAGCGAGCTGCAATGGTGATAGATGGGGAGGTGGGGCTCCGCACTTATACTCACGTAGTTATGAATTACTCCCTGTCGCATCCTCCATTTGTATTGAAGATAAAGTGAAGGGGACGGGGTGTGAGGGAGAATGCGCGTGCAGTGTATGAGACAGCAGGCGATGGCTATCATTCACTTGGGCAGAAGGATTACTTGTTTGGCATGACTGATGTGCGCATGGACAGCAATTGTGAGGCGTCACACGCAGGGTGTTATTCACGTCACGTGACTGCAGAGAAATAGAAGGGGCGTGCACTAGGGCTCGTGGAATAGATGGGCACAGCCTTTGGGGGCGTTCTTAGCAAGAAGACATGAGGCCCTGAAAGGTCCTTGCTTTGTGATGTCAACATTCTTCAAAATCATCTTCTGACAATATTGTTCGCATCCTTCACATCACATTTTATTTAATGTGTTTTACTCGCAATACTATCCTTCTCCCCAAATGAAGATCTTTATTTGGGAACTTGAAATTGGGGGCAGATCCTGTGATGGCCATATTTTTCTCTAATGTGATTGGTATGGATGGCATCCTGGATAGTGAGGAAGGCGGTCAATAGGTAATTTAGTCACTGCAGCATTACCATAGCTACAATGAGAAGTCTCTGAAAGAAAACACTGTGATCCCTTGAAACCGTGTAATCTGCAGACACGTTAGCTCACAAACGGGCCCACCTCATGGTCTCTGTTCTTAACACTGGCTTGCAGCTACAATCTCTCCCTGCTGGAGGCAAAATGGCGCACCAGCTATCAGGCTGTAGCTCGTGTGTTAATGCGAACTTCACAGAGCCCTGGCATGAATTTGGAGAACACCGATCCTACGTGACAATTTTCCGTTTAAGGGACTCTTTCCATTAATCCTCGCCTTGCTGTAAATGTTCGTATTTCCCAAATACCCACCAATTGTAAACGCAGGCTGCACAGTTACCTGAATACACTCTGGGGGGGAGTCTTTGTTTTAAACTTCCTGGCAGTTCTTTAGACTGCAATGCAAAATGTAAACAATGAACAAATGGGGCAGCAAAGACTTTCCATAGGCCGAAGAAGTGCAGTATGCGGTGCCCTACATACTCACGCCGAGGGGGGTAGAGATCTTCAGTGCACTGGAAGGTATTGCGACACCTTACTTTTCTTCACTCTGAGGCGCATGCAAACGGTTACTGTTTAACCAACCAGAATTGTGTCCCCTTCCTTAGCCTCCCTGCTCTGGGACTACGCTCTCACCTCCTGACTCACCAACCTACTTATTGGCTCACATTTACATCTATTTGTGACATTTTATAACATCGTCTGGCGCACACACAACTTCCTGCCACTCGCACACCTGACCAAACTCCAACGATGATTACCTACTCATCGATGATCACGCATCTACTGAATCGGGGACTTCAAAACCCAGCCTCGGTTCTTTTTATTTTTGAAACTGGTTCGACCATTTCTATGAACACATTAATCTGACCTGCCCTCAACGCACTCTGTTCTAAAAACTCACCCTTGCCCTTAATCTCCGCTCTAGTAAAGATATGCACACCTCTGTGAACCCATCCTGACCTCCAAGGGCGCTTTGCACTCTTATGGTGTTCTTCATTTTGGTATGTCTGTTATTCTTTCTTAAAAGGCGGAAACTAACTTTACTCTGGAGATGTACGTTTTAATTGGATGCATTCCTTCAACTTGCATGTCGAAATGTTACTTTTCAGTGAGGCGGTGCACACATGGCGATGCAACACAACAGAGGACGACACACAACATATCGTAAACATTTTTTAATATTAGTTTTAGTTTTAAAATGTTTTGCCATTTTTATCTTCGCTCGTTGCACTCCCAAACCTCTGCATTCATTTTCAAAGAAAGAACCAAAAGCACTAGCATTTAAAACGTCTTACAAGACAAGGTTCACCTTGGGGCAAACAGATTGAGTAATGAGAGAACTCTGGAATCAGGAGGCTAGCTTTCCAATTCCCATTGGGGAGCACGTGTGTGATCTTTGGCAAACCACCCGATTTCCATGTCTTCCAGTTCCCAAAGACTTGGAGTGCGTAGAAATAGAATGAATGGCAGTACAGATTTCTGAACATAAACAAGTCGAACACATATCTTGACCTTTGCAATCAAGCATCGTGCATCCAACACACAACCCACAGAGATGCAGCTATATATACGGCCATATTTAGGTAACTCCAATCCTCTCACCTGCTCTCTGGCCACACTCGGTTGAGCTGGTGTCGGGCAACGGCATGGGGAGGATGTGGGAAACTGTCAAGCCCGGACATGTACGTTCGCTCATGGATGTAGTGCATTGTACTAGTCATTATACATTTCCAATGGAAATGCTCCTCGACAGATGTTTGGGATCTTAAATGTAACACTTCCCTTCCATTTGGACCTCTGTGTTATGCTGACCTCTGCCTGTGGCTTGCAGCAGTTTGTAGAACGCCATTCGTTTCTTTTGGACCCACACAAAACTGTACTCTGATCGGCAAGTCAAGGCATACCTCTCTTTTATTATCAGTGTATTCAATTTACTAACGGGTCATGTAGCCCTCTTCCTACTGTTGGATGTATTAATAAGATGCTGCAGTAGCGTAACATGTTGTTTTTTATTTTTTAAATTATGTATTGCATGACTCCGGAGAGTTACATATGTAAAACATGGTTCGAAAGGGTAGAATGTACCCAGCAATTGGAATTCCGCAGTTGTGTCCATTTATGTGTAAATACTGAAATAACATACTTAACAAGATTTCCGGGACATATCAGTCTTTGATTTCCATGCGTGACTGCTTTGGCTCAGCCTCCCTAAAGTGCAGATCACAGAGGGCCGCATTATAATTTTCATGGTAATGGTTGAAACATGTATTTTTTTGAAAAACACACATTTCTAAATGCCACTTGGTTTTGAGTTGCCTTCACTTGGAATATTTACAGCAGGAATACCGAGGGAATGTAAAATAGCCTTCAGCAGCTGAATTTAACTGGGTACGCGCTGAGGAGTATGACAGGCAAGGAACACATAGCTTGACCTTTTGTTAATCACAACACTCAATGTCACAACACACTTTAGCCACCGGGAAAGGTTTGGCAGGTCAGTGCAGAGTGACCAACTTGACCCTACGTTAGCAAGTTACCACACTGTCAATTCTCATGACCAGTCATCGTCCATCCAGACACCAGACTCTGGTCCCTGGGCACCTGAGCTCTGCAGCAAATGCACCTTTAGACAAGGTTACAGCACTGTCATAGCAGTGGCAGCCGCATGCTATACAAAACTTTGACATTGATATAAAGAGAGAACAGAGGTATTCAGTCAAGGTACTAGCCTTAACCGCACCAGGGTAGTTGTGGAAATTCCAGAGTGGAACTTGCGGCTTTTTGTGTTTTCCAGAATTCCAAGCCGTCACGTGTATTCAGGCTTGTTGGTTCCTCATAGAAAACGTTCCATTTAAGTTTTTTTAGGTAATGGGTGTATATTAAGATTTAGAAAGCAGCTAATACAATGGGGCATGAATTGTGTATGTTATTCTGTAAAACACTTGCATGTAGCTTAGATGACAAATGCACTGTATTTCCACCAGGGACACTATCAGTGAGATGCAAAATGTTTCCTGGCATGCAGGAGCAGAGAGCATCTGACCCAGCCGAAGCAAGTGCAGCCAAATATGTCTCCATGAAACTATTTGGCCACTCAGGAGTGCCTTTCTAGCTGTGAAGGTCTCCAGTGAAGGCCGTGTTAGGAGTTTATGCTTATCAAATGCCAAGGTGAGGCATGCCCATTTGTGGCGAGCCTCCGGGTAAGGACATCAGACTGCTTTCGGTAGATGGAGCCTGGGCATAAGAGGAACCGATCAGTTGGCTCCTCATAGTGTTTCATGTCTGTGTGACTGAATCAACTTTGGCTGACATCAGGAATGGCTGATCTAAACAAATGCCAGTTAACCAATCTAGCAAATACAAGGGCATGCCTGACCATTGGCAAAATGGATTCCTGGTGAATATGTATTTTTCTCAGAAAGGGCAGGTGTAGAAGTGCTGCTTTCAAAAAGGCATTCACTTCAGATTGTAAGAACAGCGTTCCAACCTAAAACAACAAATAGATGGAACCCCGGAGACAGCTTTCAATTGCAAGCATGGCTTGTTAGGTGGCAGGTGGAGCTGGAACCATGGTTAGTGGATGAATGTATACATTAAGGTGTATTAATGAACTACTGAGTGGAGCAGATTCACAAACGATCACATTTTTGGTGTCGGTTATACCAGGCTTACATCACTCCTAGGCCAGGTTAACTGAAAATGGTATTCAGTAAGAAATCGGCATTAACATACTGCTTCTGTAAATTCATGCAAGTTACATCTGATTCTCCCCCAACAAATGGTTAACAATCAGCACAACTTGGTGGCCTGACATGGACCACTTTGGTCTAGAGTAATCTACTCCATATCAGACCACAAACAAATTATAATTTTCCCAAAAAAACTTAACACATTTGTTCTCTCACAGGAAAATATTTTTCATGACGTATCCCTTGTTGCTTCATTTATCCCACACGTTTTCATACTTCATCCCTCACAGTCAACACTTATACCTAGAATGTTCAGCTTGAATTTAAGTGTGATCACAAATACTTGTAAAGCAACTTTGAAGTTTGGTGAATTCATGCAAAGTTATACTTCTGTTAGTATGCACAATGTCACAATTCAGACACCCACTTGACACATTAACAACTTGCCAAATGTCCCCCATGGAGTCCTACTGATGCTAGAACAGAGTAATTTACGCATCCGTAAATTGCACAACTGTGCTCAATCTGTGCCAACATGTTTACACATCCTGCAATAGTAAATTCTTTAGTGAATCATGTGTAAATTGTTTCATAATTTTGTTGTGTTTTATTAGATTTGTAGAGCGCTTTCGCCAAAGGTTTTGACAATAGATACATTACAATATTACAATTTAAAATGGGAAAGGATGAAATGGGGGGCTACAACAGAAGCTAAGAGGAAAAGAGAGACAGAAGGTGTTTTCTTTTAATTGAGTGTGGAAGATATAAGAGGAAGCACGGACGGGTAGATGAGGAGCATTCCAATGCTTGGGGGCAAGGAGTGGAAGGTGAGAGGAGTCGCATGGTGGCTTAGGAACAGAAAAAAGAAAAAGAGATTGAAAGTGAAGAGAATGCTTTAGAGTATAAAAAGATACATGAAAGCAAAGATAGGAAGGAAAAAGACCATGCAGGGCTTTATAGACAAAGCAAAGAAAATGGAAAGGAAGATAGAGGTCGAAAGAAGGGAAGCAGAATGAAGGGATGGAGTAACAGAGGAGTGTGTTGGCAACTGAAAGAGTAGTCCGATAGCTGAATTAAAGAACCAGTGTAGCAAAGTAATAGAAGACATATGAAGGCCAACCTGAAGGACACTGTGTGTAGTGAACCAAGAGAAAATAAGTAACTAGATCAGGAATTTAGTAGCCTGGAATGAAAGGAAAGGGTGGCCCAGCAGAGATTTTAGAGATGGAAACGGGCAGTATTAAAAATATGAAGAGAAGGAAAAAGGGGTCAAAGATTACAAGTGGTGGAAGAAAAAGGAAGAGTGGAAGATGGGAAAAGAAGACCGGGAGGAGGAGGTGAGGGAAAAGGGATGAAGGTGAAAAATAAGCATCTGGGTTTTCAAAGGACTTAGGTGTAGAAACTGGGAAGGCATCCAAGACTTAACAACCAATAGATAAGTGGAAACAGTATTGTGAAGAGATGGGGTTAATGAATAGAATGAAAATAAAATAACATACGAGTATCATCAACATACAAGTGGCAAGAAAGATTGAAGGAGCTGATGAGGGCAGCGAGAGGAATAGTGTATAGAGAGAAAAGACCCTTCTTTGCAGTATGCCATAGAGAAGCAGAAAGGAAGGAGAAAGTTGACCAGTTCAGGAGACGGAATACGAGCAGTAAGAAAGAAAGTCAAACGTCCTTAGGACGGACCAAGATAACCCTGATTGGAGAGAAAGACGAGGATAGAGTGATCAACAGTCTCAAAAGTGGCAGAAAGATCGAGGAGACCTATTCAGAGGTTATTTCTATTTTTCTAAGTCACTTAAAGTTACACCTTTGTTGGTGTGTATTTCTTTAGACAACCCCTTAACTCACCTACATCCTGTACACCCCCCTATAAAGCTCACTTTTGCTGGTCTTTGAAAAAGTTATGCATGCAAAATTGATACGACGCCATGTAATGTAATGTATGCCCCTAGAAAAGTTACAATTCCTTTTGTGAACTTATTAGTCATTTTGTTAATTTGTAATAATGTACTGATGAGTAAATAACTCCATTCTCCAGTAGTCGTTTGTGAATCTGCCCATAGGATTTTATCACAGACTACTGACAGTTTTCTTCTGGGTTTGAATATAATTTTCCTTCCTTCCGAGTTTTTTGTTTTTTTGTTTCTGAATTGTATGTGCCTATATTTGCTTGGGCAAGGCTGTGGTCCACGCTACAACATAAGGGCAATAGGCACTGGACATAGTGCTTGAAGTGCAGGTGAGTGACAGTGTATGGCCTTGACTGGTTGTGCTTCTGCATGGGCATGGTTGTGGAGCATGATGATTACATCGTTACCTCATTGCATGGAGTACTAAATTCTGATATTGGCAGAGACCCTGCAGCCCAGTTACACTATGGGCATTCTGGTGGCAGCAACGTGCCCGGCTGGTGAGTGATGCCTATAATAAATCAGGATGGTGTTGCTTTTTTCCTTCATAGCAGTAAGATTGCACAGAGCAAATTTTATATTTATTTGTGAACAAATGCAGGACATTTTGCAAAAATGTACATGATTTTGGGCATTTTGGATGAAGCATAGTGCAGTTCCTGGCAATGGTGGACACTCATCTAGCGTGTAGCTCTTTTGGGATACATGCATTTAATACATTTTAGATCACTTATAGATATTCAATTCTCAGTAGCAACAGAGGTCCTATTTAGGATATAGGCTATTGCATATAGAACTAAGTTTCACATGTTTCACACGAGGGTATTACCTTTGAGCTATTATTATTGTAATTTTCAACAATAGTTTGGAAGAGTTAGGCAAGCTATTTAATATTATTAGCAAATTTCCTCTTACTTACAAATATGATCATATATTTGAAAAAGCTGGGTATGCAAAGGGACTATGTCAGTAAAATGGTTTTGAGCTTGTCAGACCGGGCTTCATTTACACACTGCAATTTGTTTGGTAGCAATGGGGTGGGCCTGGGCATTTATTTGCATTTCGGTTCGGAAAGGAAATATATAATGAAGAAAGAGTTCCAGAAGATGAGGAAATAGAAAACAATTATAGACCTTCATCTTCTAGAATTAAAACAAGAAGACACTGAAATGCTTGATACACAATACTTTATAAAAGGTACATGTAATCATTAATTCTGTGAAAAAAGACACTATTACTGGACATGATGACTTCATATAAATATGTATTGGCTATTTCTAGATGTTCTTATAATTTTTAATGTGAATTGCCAGATACCATGGTTTGTATGTGTCTGTTCAAATACTGATTCTTGATCTCAAGCTGGGAAGGGATCTTTGAAACGTTTAACAGTTTGGACCGGTTCCATTACTAAATCCAGACATAGAGAGCCCGATTATGCAAAGTCTAGCCAAAGTAATTTTGAACTTCAAAAATGACTGTGCTGACTTTGCCCAGCAGAAATACACTTTGCAAGGTTCCATGAATCAGGGTTTGTGTCGGCAGTGCAAAGTCCCTTTTCAGCAGTGCAAATTCACTTTGAACCGGGAAAATATTCCATGAATCGGGCCCAAAGAGTTTGGCAATCGTCTTTGCGAAGAGATTAGAGAAAGTAAATAAAAACTCAGTCACATTCCTCAGAACCGCTTTACTAAGTCGGAGGTTATAATTCGTATTGGAGAATTGGAAAATATGGAAAGTGTTAACAAAAGACATGTCTACAGCTTTTGATGTACATGCATAGAAAGCATTTGACAGAGTGGATTGGTAACATTTAAAACAATTGTTTTTTCTGAAACATTCATTTATTTGGGTAATGCTTGGAATATGAAGCCTGCATATTTTCATATTGAAATGGAATAAGGCCAGGGTGCCCTCACACACCTTTGCAATCTTTCAAATAGCATTTGAAACATTGCCAGCTGCTATTTGCAAGAAATTACATTTTATGAGGAAGAACTGCAGTAGTGTCACATGTACCAGATGCATTGTGTTGTCTTATGAATGAAAGTCTTGCACACCATTTTTATAAGACTATTAATGAGTTATGGTGGTTTTCATCTCACAGTCAGGGAAATGTACAGTTTTCCCTCCATCCAAAAACTCTTTGACATCTAAAATGTGTGGTGAGGAAGAATACATATGTTGGTAGTAAATAAATGAGTAATGGAAAGCAAACTGTGTTGATACACTTTAGGCTGATGCATTTGGCATGCTTTACAGAGTGCTATATCAATTGTTTATTTCAAACAGAACAAATACATCATTCTTATGATTATTCAAGCAATCATTCATACATTGACTGACATGAGTAACTACTACAAGAGTTCCATATTTTCCAATGGAACTCTAATCTGTGATAATCCTCATTTTCCACATCCCTTACCTAACAATAGTAGAACCTGTTTACAAGCTTTTTGGATTACTTACCTCTTCTAAATAATGAGTAATGGTTTGAGTAAAGCTTTAACAAATCTGCAAGATTAATGTAATATCTAAAAAACAATGTGTTAGG
Source organism: Ambystoma mexicanum (assembly GCF_040938575.1). Taxonomy (NCBI): domain Eukaryota; kingdom Metazoa; phylum Chordata; class Amphibia; order Caudata; family Ambystomatidae; genus Ambystoma; species Ambystoma mexicanum. The sequence goes on from NC_090922.1 coordinate 338,789,608, forward strand.
TACTTGGTTTTGCACATTTTTTATCTCCACAAACCTTGTTGAATATTGTTAGTTTCAATCCCAAACCCTTTAGCTTGAGAAAGAACATACATTTTAAGTAATGACCTCTGTTTTGTAATTTTTCTGTGTGGTTTAAATGAACCAATTTAAAAGTTTAGTCAAAGAAAACGTTTTATTGAATCATGACATGCATTTCATCCAAATATCCTATAATTCTAAAAAGAACCTAGGTTCTTAGGCTCCATGTGGGCCACACTATTCCAGTATTCTATTATTTTTACGAACTTTAAAAAATGCAGCATCGCCAGGGTTAAAGGAGTTTATGACCTTTTTTATGCAAAGTTAGACTTAAAGATTTTTTTGGTGTAAATGAAACGAATAGTCAAATGTTAGGGGCCAATACCCCCATTCAAACCAGCTTCCTCCTTTACCCCCACTTTGCATATGATTTCAAAGGAGACAGCAAACTTTGAAAAAGACTTACTACAGGATTTTGGGGCTATCTATTAAGGGAAAAATGGTGAAAAAACAGAACATAGTTTCAATTTCTCCAAAACAGATTGGAAATATCTGCAGTCCTTAGGAAATTACAAATCTGTGGTAATTAAAAAGACCAACAACGGAGGGGGAATAGTCGTTTGGGACGCACATAACTATGAACAAGAAATTATGAGGCAACTAAACAACACAGATATATACGTCAAACTACAAGGTGACCCTACTGAGTACATTTTGAAGGACATTAGAGAATTATGTAAAAATGCTCTAGAAAAGGGTATCTTAAACAAAAAAGAATTTTTGTTTTTGACTCCCAATAAGACGAGGACCCCTCTAATATATATTTTGCCCAAAATACATAAGAGTACAACTAATCCCCCGGGAAGGCCCATCATATCCCTTTGTGGGTCCATTTTAGAACCCATTGGCCAATACCTGGACTTCTTTATGAAACCATTGGCCAGATTAACACCTACCTATTTAGTGGACTCCACTGATGTGATCAGAGCTGTGGAACTGTTACCTTTCAATGTGGACAATTACCTTTTGATCACTCTTGAGGTTGAATCTTTGTATTCAAACATCCCGCAATTAGACTCACTAAGAGTCATTAAGAAATGCTTGGACAAAAGGGTAGATATAGACACAGTACCCAGTGACTTCTTAGTTGAGTTACTTGAGATTGCATTGACAAAAAATGTCTTTCGCTTCAAGAACTTGCATTTTATGCAGATTAAAGGTACTGCGATGGGGGCAGCCTTTGCCCCTAATTATGCAACATTATATATGTGGGCCTTCGAAGACTGTAACATTTTGGCAGAGTACAATACTTTTAAAAAAGCATTGAAATTCTACAAAAGATACATTGACGACATCTTAATAATATGGGACCGAAAAGAAGGCAATCATCTTGCCTTCTTCAAGTGGATAAATGAGATAAATCCTAATCTGAAAATCACAATACAGTCAAATAACAAGGAGATCCCATTTTTTTGGACCTACTGATTAAAGAAGCCAATGGTGTCCTATTAGTGGATTTATACAGGAAAGAGTCAGATAGGAACACCATCCTCCATCATGAAAGTTTCCATTCACAGGTGCTTAAATCCAATATCCCATATGGTCAGTTTCTTAAAGCCTGCCAAAACTGTTCCCAACTAGAGGATTTTGCAAAGCAATCTAATATTATTGAAAACAGACTAAAAGAGAAAGGTTATCCAGCTTTAGAAACTAAAAAAAAAGAGCTAGGTATCAACACCGGGAGATATTACTGTCCAAAAAGATGATGAACATAGATCACCAAATTACCAACTTGCATGTGCATTAACATTTAATAAACATAAAAATAAGATCAAAAAGATTATAGCCAAACATTGGCATTTGCTTCAACTAAACTTACCGACTTTGGCTAAACCAATGTTTGCATTTAAGAAAGGAAAGAATATAAATAATTGGATCTGTAAAGCAGATAGGTGCAGTATACAAGATAAACAATCATTAATTACAACTCTATGGGGTATGCCAGTAGTCCTAGGCCATTACCCTTGTGGTGGATGTTGCAATTGTAACCTTACCACATCCTGCAAAAACATCACTATCAACAAGAGGACTTGGGCCCTGAGGGATCATAGTATGTGTAACAGCAGTAATGTAATCTATGCTATTGTATGCCCTTGTGGAAAAACATACATAGTTAAAACATTGCACCCAGTGAAATTAAGAGTCACTAAACATAGATCAAAATTAAGGAATAAACATCTCAATGAACCTCTGGTGGCTCACTTTCTGGAATTTAATCATAACACAGATACCTTAAAATGGTGGGCCATTTTGAGAAAGTAAGAGGCACAGATTTAGCAAACACTGCTAAAAGGCTTTCACAAAGGGAACAATGGTGGATTTATCATACCAAAAGTTACTGATGCGCTTAATTCGCAGGAGGAATGGAGTTACTATATCTGCTATGGTCAGTATACTCCGGTGTCTAGAAATGTTATGAAACATCATGAACCGGGGTTGGCGGTTATGCTATTTTCAAATGACACAATAGGCATTCAGGAGTGCAGTTACACCTGTTTGGCTTCTGACGCCAGGCTAGTCTTACATATATAGTGACGAATAAGAGGAGCTGTCCCCATTTTAGGCAACGGTATTTAGCCCTTCTATATCTACTTCCTTATTCCTTTTCTCTACTCTAAAAAATTCTGTTGGCTCTGTGCAGCGTGTGGGGAGTGAGGTGTTTTGAGGCTCGCTTTGCCCCACCTTTAGGTTTTCTTTTAGGTTGAGGATCGTCGCTGGCCGGGTTGTCTTATTTATTTATCATTCATTCTTTGTTCCTTTCCTATTTATATTCCACATTAGGGATTTAATTTTGTTTTCTCTTTCTTTCCTTTGATTTTCGATCCGTTTGGGCTGTATTCACCTTTTAGCCTTTGTTGTATTCCACTTTTACGCATTAGAGAGCGTTTTTGCTCAAATAAATCCCGAAGAAATAGTCCGCTCTTTGTTTCTATAATCCGACTCTGGACGTGTGTAAGACTGAGGTTATGCCTAGTCTTCTTTCCATCTCCTTTACGGATGAAGGAGTCGCCGTATGATTGGTAGACTTGAGTGCAAGTTTCCCTTTATAAGTAAGCAAGAAGTAAACCTAGTGTCCAGTTCAGCGTAGCTGACCTCTGCAGTGTTGCTCTTTGCGTTGTTTTGAGCAGGCGAGGCCTTTGACTTTGAAGCCAGCATTAAGGTAAGCTAGTTTAGGACCCTTTCCCAAACAAATTTCTATGTTAAGTAAAAGGGAAAAGTCTATTGACTATTCTCTTCTTCTTTCTCCCCCCCCCTGCTTTTTTAGTCAATAACGGTTGGACGAATTTGGCAGCGGGGAAGCACGTGTGTTTCAGTTCGCTAGATGCTTAGTGAAGGTAAAATATCCTTTTCTGTGTAAAATTCGACCAACGTTTACAGCCACTAGCACCCTAAAGATCTAAAGCATAACGGCTTAACGCCGTTTTTTCAAATAATAAATGTATTTATTACTTTTTTTTTTAATACTTATAGGAATTGTATTTAGCTGAAACCTTTTCCCCTGAAGTGGAACTTGAAAACATTTTCACCCGCTTATTGAACGCTAGTCAGAAGACACAATGGGAAACCACGAGAATCAGAACTTTTTGCAAAGCAGCAAAAAGAGATTTTTTTAAATAAGGACGTTTAAAGGTATAGATGAGATTGCTTCTTTTCACAGATATCTTTAACCCCTTGTTCTATTACGCACCCTTGGGGGCTTATATGAGTTGAGCTGACAGGAATGTATAGTAAAGGTGTTTCTTGGTTTCTATTTGTAGACAATTGGGGACTGAGTGGCCGATCTTAACAATGGTAATTTATTTACCCCTTTTTGTGCACAGGGGGGTTAACTAACCCCGAGCACTCTGGGTTTGAGTATACATTTTTCTTTTTGGAGGTTACTCCCCATTCATGGAATAAAGATACCATACTGAGGAAGAGATTGTGTTTTTTATAATGTTGTTTGTCTATGTTCTTAAGCATTATTTAATGTTTTAAATCATGGTGTTGTTGTTTTATATGTTGTAGCATTGATAAAGCCTTTGAATAAATCTACTAATCCTGAAGAAGACGATGACCAATGGTTATGAAAAATCTGGCCAATTGATGTCAAGTCGAAACTATACATAAGGAAATCGAATGATGAGAGGAATACTACTAGAATAATCTTGGACACTTGTAGTTGATGCATAATGGTGTACTGTCAAAGTAGGAATATTACTACTGAAAAAGTAATTTAAAATGTCTTTATACAAACCAGATCTGGTTGTGAAGATGAATGATTGAACAGTGTGTTTAGCGATATATGTATAGGAGAAATGTTTACACAAAAATGTGCTATTTGCACAAAAACTGTTGTTGACAAAAAATGTGTTGGAAATGAATTGTTGTTTCATAATTGTTTAATGATGTATTTTACGAAATTGTAACAGAATAAAATGATATATTTTTAATAAGAACACATTCTCTTGTCCTCAGCATGCAATTTCTGAAACACATTGATTGAGGTTTTCAGTACATAGGGCATCCTATTTCTTTAGTATGTGTATGACCTTTGCCCATAACTAATCAATTTCAACAAATGCAAGACTATGAACACATTATCCAAAATGACTTATTCTAGTGCCCAGAATAGCAGGACACACTACAAGAAGTATTGCAAGTTGTCAAACTGATTCAGTGTCACAAAAGCAGCAGTAAGGGGACGGATATGGCATTTTATTTCTGATATGGAGTCTGTCTTTAGTACACAACAGATTGAGGGGAAATCTCAAACTGTTGTCTCCACTTAGCCTCTGGGAACTTATTGAGATATAGTGGCAGATTGCCTTGTTTCTTACGTTCTAAAGCCATATTAGAGTATAGCTCATACCTACCAACATCTTTCTTAGTGCATATCCAGTCCTAGAGATGTTTTTTGACAACTTGTGGAGTGTTTACTAGCATTTCATTAGTGCAGTCCAATTCTTCTAGGATTTGGGTACATTCATTAATCCATCCACAATTAATGTCGCCATTGTGTAACCTGTGACGTTCGTAAAGATCTGTATACAAAGAGTTCTCAGGAGGAGATGGTATATTCCTGTAATTAGCTTATTCACTGAACTCTTGCTTTTAATGAAAGTAGGCCCAGTTCATAGCGAATCGCTGCCATACACACAAAGGAAGAATTAGCACGCTTCTCCAGGTTTTTGCCTCTATCAATCTCAGGTTATTATAATCAAAAGTAAGATTAGTTTCTATGCGTAAATGATTTTCGTTATGTCCTTACAGTTGTATTATTTAAGGGCCCATTTAATCACTACAGCATGTGTATAGTACACTTTGACTAAGCTTCCCCTTGCATAAATATAGGAGTAAATGCAGGTCCAGACTGTGTTGAAGATAGGATTAATCTGTATTACCAACTGAAGATGTTCCTGTTTATTAATTATTGTCCCAAATAACTTGCGAGTCAGATTTCGCATTTAAAATGCCTATCATAACTTACCCCCTGTCCACAGCATGTTGATGGTGCAATAGCCAATTTTTGTAATTTTGCTTAAGGAGATTTACTTAATTTTTTTAAAGTAATTGGAGAGTCCTCACCTCTGTGTAGTTCTCATCATTCGTCGAAGCTTCCTTTTCTTCGACTGGATAGCCGCCTCATGTGCATGGCAATGTCAAGGCTTGCAACCACGCCTGATAGGCGGGAAGTCTGACTTGCTGTTCTTGGTGGAATACGTTAAAGAATGTGGGCGAGATGTGTGCAGACATGTTCACCTTAGCACCTATCAGCACACTGTGCAATATTGCAATACATTTTATAATTTTCTGTAGAAGCCAAGAAACTCGGGTGCCCGACATTCTAGGCCTTTAGGTCCCATATTCGAAATATGGTCACGTGTCTGTTTTATAGATATGAAGGCGCATACCCCTATGCAAAGCCATCTCACTCACAAACATGTAATCAGTACATGAAGCAGATTTCCCTCTGTGCCATGTATTGGCCCTATCCAAGGCTCCCTCTGTACTCCCATCAAGCATATACAGGTCATGTTTCCTCATAGAATCAGACCATACGTGGCCTGTGGAAACAGGCAAGACAGTGGAACAAGCATTGCCCTTCTGATGGGGATTTTTAAAAGTAAAAAAACAGGCATTAAAATCACCCCAGATCTAGATGCAACTGCACGAAATACTAGCATATCCTTCATCCATAATACTAGTTAGTTTCTTTTGGAATAGTTGGATTGTTTACTTTTCTTATTCCAATATATGTTCATAATTAAAAAGAGAGAGAGAGAGAGAGAGAGAGAGAGAGAGAGAGAGAGAATTCGTACTGTAAGATACATTCGCGGCCAGAATGCCTTCATGCATAGAATACGTTTCTTTAATAATAAAACTATAGGAACTTTTGAGATCAACTATAAGACCCTAGACGGCCTTTCCAATGGCAATTGTAGCAGCTGCTAAATTATTTCGAAGCCGTCAAAGTACGCAGAGTCTAGTATCCATACTTCTTGTAAGAGAATAATTGAGAAATCACTCAGTTTCGAACATAATGCATTATTCGTTAAGAGCTCTCTATGGCCGCGGGTGTTGCAATAAATGATTTCTGTGCAAGGTGGCTTGCTGAAGACCATAATTGGGACGTTTGTCAACGTTCACTAGAGGCCCCAAAGCCCCGGGAAGCCAAGACCAATCCGCTCCTCTTTTCTGGGATTGTTTCTGTCACTAAAAGGGATTCTGCGCCCCTCTCCACAACCCTGGTGGCATATGATTTGTAGGCCACTATTCATCCGAGGCGCTACGTGTTCCATAATTGGGGTCACAGTTGCGAACTTCCAAGTCCTTGCACTGGTAATGTCGTACCCCATAGATTGAAATGACTCTGTTTCAGTCAGGATCACGCCGCGTACAATGCATGATGACATTTCCAGGGATACAATGGCCAAACAATCCTGAGTTTATGTTATGTCTTCTCAAAAAATGATTTAGGGGTAAATAATATTGAAATGGATATGGCTGGTGTACTTATATTAACTTTATCTCGTATTCATAATATACCCCCATTAGCCAGCTTACATATCATTAGCAAATGAAATGTTTGCGTTCTGGTAAAATCTCAAGATGCATAACTGTTGTTGAATTATGGCTGCATCCTCTATACCAAATGCAGTGCCTAGCATTCTCCGACACTGCTGTTATTTTCCGTCTTTATTTTTATTTCTCATATTTATTTACTATTTTTTTAAGCTTGAAAATGATTCGAGATAATGTATACTTCTAGATTCCTATGATAAACTTGAGTCCGGTACTAGACGCAGTGAATCTGAAACTAAACATTACAATCATTTAAACTTGGCTCTGTAGGTTGAAAACAAAATTATGCAAAAGATGCTAAGGTTGGTATATATTTGTATGTGATGTTCTCCTTCCACTACAGGTAAAAGACTTTGAAATGGTTACCGTATGGAACTTTATTCTCATTGGACGATGATACATATGTAATTTGGGGTGTAATTGTGTATTGCAGTAAGAGAACTAGCTTTCCTGAAATTAAACAATTTCACTGTGCATACAAAAACAGGTCAGGGCACCCCACTGCAAGAAAGAAGGCGGCATGATAACCTGTTCTGTGGGAATGTACCCACTCAGAGTCTGCAGTCCCATGTTTTAGCTCAAAGTGCCTTTCACAAAGGAGGAAAGTCCATTGGCATATCAGTCTTTGTCCCGCCCACTTGAGCAGTCCAGCACCGATGCATTGGTAATCCTCCTTTGAACAAGAGTACCAACAGCAAACCCAGACACATGTTTTGGCCTAGTCAGGCCTCATCAGTGAGGTGGAGCTGTGCCTCTCTGAACGCAGTGAGCAAGGGGTCCACATCTGGATAACCCTAGGTAACTTAAGGTGACCAACCCCAAGTTCCTTTTACATGCAAAAAGAGGTTAGGGCACCCCTCTGCAAAAATGAATATCACTTTGTTAGGAGGAACACAAATTTAGATTCAGGTTGACGATAGAGCTGATCAAGTATGAGAAAGATCTAGTAAAACCATATCAGTCCAGTGTGTTGCTATTGAATACATACAAATTTATTTTATTTTTTTTTATTTTGATGCCTTTACCAAAGGGTACACAAAAACTGAGTGATGCCACAATTGACGATTTAAAACTTCTTCAAGGACTGTTTTGCTTTTGTCAGTCAATTTAGTTGGCTTAAGTTCAAACAGCCTTGCTTAAAGTGGTACAAATAGTCAAGGAGGGGCCCTAATGAGTAACAAACATTGTTTTTGGGGGCAGGCCCTAAGAAGTGCCTGGAATGACCATAGAAGCGCAAGTAGTCGAGAAACATTTAATAAATGACGTCTATATAATAAATAAAGGAGTGTGCTAGCAGAGATGGTTGACAGCCAATTCTTCTTAAGTATTATTAAACCATTAACTAGCAGTCAAAATTTGTCTAATCAAATATTCTAATAAAACCAAAATGAAATCAAAATCTGTCAGCATTCCAGTTTTTTAGCTCTTTAAAGGAAATACATGATTAATGTGCATTTATTCATTGTATTCAATATTTCTAACGACAAGACTTCAGTATAATAACCTGTTGCCAAAATCAACCAATGTATTATCTGTATTATATTTTCCTTTCAATTCATTATAAACAAATAATGTAACTGCAAATGTATTAAACTTACGATGTGATTCTAAATATGGGGTGATAGTGACATCTGCTGGGCAAGGTCAACATTGCTGTTGATGTTTTATTGCCTTTTAGTGTACAACCTTAGAGTAAAATCAGTTTCAGAAATCAGGTTCTGGAGATCTATAAGTGCCCATGTTCGAGAACCCCAGCTCCTGTTAATGTAAAGCTTTGCAAAAGAGGCACAGATCATTTAAAGTGCATGCCGTCAACATGGGGATTTATGACATCGCGGAGTGAAGTCTTTCAGTAGTGCTCCGATTTGTACCTAAGATGTTGCCAGAAATTAACTGCTGGCTTTTTTGCTTTTTGAAGATAATGGAAATAATACATTATTTAATTATTTTTGGGATCTAGGTTTTAAGTAAATATTTTTTTCAAACACTTATTTTATATATGCATATTATCAAAGGAAATGCAAACGGTACTATATATAACTTGTATCTGATGTTTGGACAGCATAGCAGGTCCATTTAAGCAAATCAATTAACTATTGATGAATCAATTAAATATGATGTTTTCCCTTATTGCCACTCATGGTGGCAATTAAGAGCCCCGGCGTTTTTTGTGTGGCAAATTTGCACGATGATAAAGTAGTGACTTTGAGATCCCTCTGGAATAAGGGATAACATGATATGTGAATAGTCCACAAGAACTTTTTTAAAGGTTGCACGTGCCAGTCTCACACAGTTATCCATAGGTTTGAAGCAGAAATAGTGAATGTTTGCAAGAGCTTTGTGTTTTTTTTCTAACCTCAGTATCTTTACAGATTTCACAAATCAGGTCCATATCACACTTGGCCGTTGTTGCTAAAAATATTGGTTAAGATACTTAGGGCCTCATCACGGGTTTGGAAGTAACCCTTAAATCCGGCGGTCGCGCTATTACCGCCGGACTTAAGGGTCCGCCAAATCAGGGCTTCGGGAAATCCGCTGAAAATTCGCGCTATTACCGCCAGCGGGAAATCCGCCGGCAGTAAGAGCGTGAAAATTCCCCATTGAGCCCAATGGGGAATGGGGCATTCCCGAATGGGCTCAGTGGGGAATTCCATTACCGCCAAACCCGTGATCTGGTGCAGGGGCTTTGGCGGTAGGGCTAATACCACCAGCTGTAATACCGCCGGCGTTACCGCCCAACTCGTGATGACGCCCTTAGTTTTCTGCTGAAATACCATATCGACCGGACATTAACAAAAAACCTTAGCAGTCTGAGATACAATTTCAGTTAACGTGGCAATATGGTACGATATAACACCTGGACACCATGCAAATGCATTCATTGACTGCAGAACAGGGATGTGCAGTGTCAGCAATAACCTTTAACGTGCAGCAAAAATAGTGGATGCTAGCAAATTCTGTGCATTGCTCAAGGTGTGGTTGTATCCAGATTAATTGCATCCTGGATGTACCAACTGATGCTAAAACCTTGTGTGAAGATTCAATATGGTTATCTGCTGGGAACCCAGAGCCCATCATAAGAAACCTTAACAAAATAACTTACACAGTTTCAGCTTAAAGGGCAACAGGACACACTAAGTGTTTGACGGTAATGTCACCTGGCAGTAAATCTTCAAAATGACCTCCAAACTCACGTTTCCTAACGCCCACTCAGTCAGAATTATGAGAGGTACTATGGTAGATAAATGGCCATTTTTAGAGTCCATAGAGCTTCATGGGGGCTTTTATTGGATATACTGAGTGGTAATTTGACTAGGTAAATCTACAGAGTTTTGGGGATAAGTGGGGCGATATACCTCCAGCAAAATGCTGGAAGTATATCCTTCATTTTAGCCCCAAACCTAGAGTATAGCAATGCCAGTATTGCCACTGAACTGGAATAGCTGTCTGAAAACACTATTATTGACTAGTTACTGTTTGCTAAAGAACCATATCACTGTCTACTGCCCTGCCAGGTACTTGACAACTCACATCAGTAATGATATCAATGATATCACTATTGTCCTACAGTCATGCACTGTGTGCCAGACTACATTACACACCGTGAGTAGCTTCATGCCAAGCATTTGTCCCACCCTACTTTACAAATGGCTCTGTATCCTAGACAGGCAATGGAACATTGGATTTCAGAATCAAGGAAGTTATGCTTGTGGCAACACTATATTGGGACATTTGGGCAGGAGGAGGTTCCCATTTGTTATTCTAAGAGGCAGACATCAATCCCACCAATCTGATGTGGGTATATCCCCATATAGCACCTATGCTGTGCCAAACTGTAAGACACATTTCTTAAACACTTTATTCAATTGAAGGGCCTTCTTCTGGCTAAAGATCTCTTACTAGACAGGGCCCAGCGAAAAGAACAGCTGGCTGCTTGCCTGCCACCCACTTACTGATCAGTCACAAGCAACATGCATGTGGAGTCAAGGAACCACTAGAAGTCTTGGGCCTGGAAGACCTGATAAGCGGTGTCTGGCAAGGCTGTTGCACTGTCTTGTCCAGTTCGGAGTTTGGTGCTGACATTCCAGCCCAATATGGAAAGTTTATTGCTCTTTTTGGCTTTGGCAATTTCTGGTGGTGTACTGACCAAATATATTGACAAAATCATTGGTTCTGAACAGGAGAAAGGGAGAAAGGGAGAAAGGGGAGTTTTGGAGCAATGTATGCGTTGGCATGGCGACTTGCCAATGCTTGGCAATGAAATTCCTTTTTTCCATCTGCTTTGCTTTGTCTTTTATCAACGTGCTTCCACCATTTCATGTGCTTTAATGAGTTCTTCAAGAAGGGAGCGCCCACACTCAATTCCAACACACAAAGTGTATATTCCTGTAGCACTACGTGGATGTAATCCAATAGTGGATTGTTCATGGTTTTTCTCAAGAGTACTGCCACATGTCACGTGTTATCTGTGACTTTCTGCGTGGAGTGATCTCTTTGCAAGACGAAAAGGACTCGGACTCGCTATGGACACGTACCCAGCATGCGTCGACCTGCCCCTGCCAGGACTCCGCTTGCAGACCTCAACTCTGACCCGGTGAGGGCCAGGGGCTGCTTCGAGGTCCTTCTCGGGGTGCATCCTCCAGCTCAAGAACACGAAGCTTGAGGGAAGACGGGATAGGAACGGGAATTCTGAACGAAACAGCATGCTAAAAAGAGGAGCACAACAGACGCCCGGTCGTCAATTAATGAGTCTGACTTTCGGAAAGGTAAACACATACATTGATGTAAAGGTAACTCTTTTACTAGATCCGTGACTGCTTGAAGACTCCCGTCCACCCATACTAATGTTCCTCGCTGAAGTAGCAGCCTGAGTGATAAGTATGGGAGGGGGGCCTTGCTCCCCTACTGCGCTGGTTTAGTCCGCAGCACCCCAGCAGGCTGGGGCCGGCGTTTTCAGCCTTTTCCTTCTCCCCATGGCCCGCTTACCCCATTAAAGTAATTTGAAACTCCCCTTCTGCTGCTTTGTTCCTCACTTCTCCCCTTCCTTCGACTTGCATCCACCATCGAGCAGACACCCCTCCCCACCTTTATCGCATGGCTTGCTCCTGCCGGCTCTCCCTCTGCTCCGACATGCTTCCCTCACCAATATTGCCGTTGCCTTATATCACTGGGCAGGATTAGGGAAGGGTTGCTCAGTAAGTGCTTAGGGCCATTTTCTGAACTCTTCAGGGTGGCTCCTGTCACTTGGCTGCCGCCACCCTAGCATCGGCAGAGGTGATGAAAGCATGCTGTCCCTTGGACAGAGCGGTTATGGTGCATTCTGGTACTGGTTGTTAGATCCTATGCCCGCCCCTTCACTTGCATGGGCCTACAAACCCCATCAAGGAAAGTGCCTGTGGGGTCTAGCGTGTGTGCCATCTAGGAGTGGGGGCTCCTTTTCTCATCTTGATAGCGCCTCCTTGTCCAGTGCTCCCTGGAGAAGTGGGACAGTAGCCTGGCTGCCGCCTAAGCTTGGTGCACTTCTGTCCTTCTTGCACTCTCAAAGCAAAGTCGTTTGCCGCTTTATGCCGCCCCTCGACCAGATATTGTAGTACAATAGTGGTTGGGGAGCAACGGAGTTATATAGGTAGTTAAAACAGTCAACTTTTTGGCACGAGAATTGGCAGAGCGGTGCTGGCAGATTGGTTTGTGATGGGTAATCACATTTGAGTAGGTGGCGGCTGGTGTTTCTTGGGCGAAGAATTGGGAATGGAATGAGATTTCCAGTTTTTTTTTTTTTTGGCAGTTTGTCAGGACAATGTGGGTGTTCTCTTCACACACCCTAGCCATATGGAAGCTAGTACTAAAGTAAAGTAGCATCCACCATATTCAGTTACACGGGGTGGGGCAAAGGAAACTTGATGAACTGAATCTTGCGGTCATTTTATTTGCAATGCCTCGATGTTCGCGGGTGTTTTCGGTCCGAGATGTATTGTTTCCAAGGGGAGAGAGGGGAAGGGTGGTTGTTCCAGTGCCTGATCCCGGCATGTGTGTGCAGTGATGGGAAGTGTGGATGTAGGTGGCGAGTGTGAGGTCGGGTCACTGATGAGAGTGCTGGCCATTATTGGATCCTTCCGTTCAGCGCGGCTCCGTTTCATTGGGAAACGGTATGGCGCGGAAGGATTCTGTAAATGAGGCACAATGTTTTAAGATGTACTGTTTAAGCTCCATTTAACACCCCCTGGTTCTTGACTCAGCCTGTTTCAGGGATTATACATACAATTGTGTTTTGGGTATCAGATAAGTAGATTTGCATTAAAATGGTTGTTTGCATGACAACATAGAAACATTTGTTGGATCCTTGCGGTTTTAAGAATATGTGTAAGCGTTTCTTTACTATTGGTTAATTTCCATGGGAACGTAATGACCATTTCAGGCTAAATGCTAGCGCCCATTCGAAATTTAGGTCCCTGGAAAAGAAAGTGAACCACAATTGCAAATGGAAATTTGTTGCTCTTCTTGCAAAACTGCTTCTGGTCAGATATGTAGGAAATTTGAGTTTGAAAGCACATCTGGTCAGTGTCATTTAGAATACCCAGTACTGCACAGTGCAGCGACTCAAGAAATGGGCAGACTTTGGCCCAAAGAACTGGCTCATAGGATCCGGTGGGCTAACCCTTCGGCCACTGCCTTATAGACCTTTCCGTTTGCGTTTCCCTTGGTCGAACACTGGCCTGGATTCAAATGTGCGGCACCTGGGTATCACATGGGATCTCACCGTCTCAGCTGGAAACTCCTGGATGAAGAGAAACACGGAAGCGGGTAGGAGTGTGCACCTCACTGCTTACATAATCCACAAATTAAGGCATATTGGGGGAGAGAATCCTATTGTACAGACATGAAGCATTCAGCTCTGAATTGCTTACATGGCAGTGGGTATGTATGGAGCTGGGTGTCATGAAGTGAGGCGGGTTTTAGGAGGAGGCATGTGTGAGGGCTGTGAATGGTAATCAGATGGCAACCGTCTCCTCTCTTTGCCACTTTTTTGCCTCTTAACAATAGGGGTGGGCAAGTAGTAAAATTAAAATGCATTGGCATGCATAGGTGGTAGCATTCAAATTTAACATCGGGTTAGCTGTTTAATGCTGTTCTTATTTAGCTTCAGGCTGGTGACAAGATTACATTTCTAAAAAATTATATTGTAAATTAGTGATTCCTGTCGGTCAACTTTTAGTGTTTGAAACCTGTTCGAAAACGTTTGAAAACTCAACTATAGTTTGTTGAAGTAGGAGCTTGTTATTAAAAGCTGACAACATAGCTTGGTGGGTTGAGCTCCTGGTGCATTGATCAAAGTGTAAACGCATGACCACAGATTTTAATCTAATGGGGCTAATCTTGCATTCGTCCTTTCAAGGTCGGTAAAATAAAGGGTGTTTGCTTTTGGTGTTACAAACTCATATTGTTTAGGCTGAAACGGATCATAGCTTTTTTTTCTTTAATGAATATAAATGGCTAACGTTAATTAGCATGTGTTACCCTTTCTCGCTAGTTTTTCCTCGTAATTATTAGGGATGGCAACTTCTATCAATGGCTTCCTCCCTTTCTCTATTCCACTTGTCATTCTGTTTCCCACCTGCACCCCTTATTGCATCCTCCGTTGAAACTTTGCACTCTCTTCCTTGCACCCTGGTGCCTATAAATGCAAAATGCAAAGAACAGTAAACGGCTAAACTATAGGCATTGCCAATACTTGCTGAGTCAGGCTACTGTGCCCCTCAGTGCCCCGATCGAGTTTCTGATGGCCCTAATCAGTAAGAGAGCACACACAGTTGTGAGTTGGGATCCCTGGGGATCCAGTCAAATCAAGGAAAGCCATATTTGGCCACCTCTAAAGGGGGCATGTGAGCCACTACCACTCATCACTCTCGTTTCTGCCAGGCTATCCACCGGAGCACAAGCTTACCTTAACTTTCTAAGCTGTAGAATATGCCATCCTGTTGTACCACCATTCCGCTGTGTTGCAAGATAATATTATTATGTGTAATCCCTCACCACTCGCACGTGAAACGTGAGTGCCTTCCCTGGTCATTGACGGGTTTTAAGTGACGCGCAAACGTGAAATGCTCTATTCACAGCATACCCACGCTCTGCTTTATTCCAACTCGCAGTGCTGCCATTTTCTAAACACTTTGCCACTACCATGGATTCCTTGGACCTTGAGAGCTGGCCATGGATTTTAAAACCCAACAAACGCCCCCATTCGCCCCCTTCCCCACCCCCAACAATAAAGCACTGTTGGACGGTTCAGATTATTATATCGCTCATGTGTTCTTGTTATTATTGTGTTTTTTTTAAACCTTCAACCTGTTGGACTATATGATGTGTGTGTACTATTTTCATAGTTTCCTTTGTCTGGTGATTGGGATCCTGGTTTCTCATGAGCTTTGCATTGAGCTTGTTGTTTCGGCATCTCGCCCTACCTCTTGCAGGAGGCCCCTTGACTTCTGCCACTGGAGCGTAGAGGGGAGCTGAGGCTCCCTTCACTTCCGTTTGTGTAGTGCTGAACTTGGGTGCTTTACAACGCACTCTTGCCCTGCCCTCGCAAGAACATCCGCAGCAAATAGCAATAACATTTCTGGGATTATTCAAGCCTTGCAAAATGCACAAAACCGGGAACATGCCGGAACTTCTCAATCCTGTCACCTGCCTTGGCTAGTTTTCCGTAGCCATTTGCAGCTGCAAGTGTAACACGGTAAGGCCGCTGCAGCAGCTTCATAGGCATTCATATTTCTTTTGCCCAGAATCATGACACTTTCTGACACCTGCGTCAATGACAATAATGAATGCATTTGTGATGAGCATTAAGGCGTATGACTTTTGAGTTAGGCTTTAAGATGGCGCCTGTGTACAGTGTGTACCGCTGAGAATAAGTGTTCCGTTATCTTCTAGCCGCTGGATTCTTTCTTCCCCGGGTGTCATTGTGCTGGGACAAACTAATGAAGGAGAATGTGTCCTGAACGTTTGGGAGCAGATCTTTGGAACTGGCGTTGTACCAAGGTTTCAGTCACCCTGGAGGTCTACTTGACAAGTCCCCTCTCTGTCCTAGTTTACGCGGGGAGGACACATCGGGGAATGAAGGTGACCAAGAGCCTGAATGCAAGGTGCACTCGCCAGTTCAGTGTCCTCATTTCACCGAAAGAGGCTGCTTGCCTGCGGGCAGCTGCCTCCACGCTTGCCTAGCATTTCTCTATACACAGGCTTCGCATTTAATTAATCTTTTCATGCCTTTTTCATTTTCCTTCTACCTTGGAAATTACATTTTTAGGAGCATGGTAGGGGGGAGCGAGGACATAAGGAGGACTGTTCTATACCAATTTGTTGGAAGCTCTGAGCCAGTAGAAACCCTTATAAACTGGGAGGGGTGTTGAGGAGTGCGTGTGTCCTCGCCATGCCCATGTAGATTCTGATTATAGCCCGCACTACACAGGATTTTGGCTACACAGCTGCAGGGCGGTTGCGGGCTGATGAGGCGGAGTAGCAAGATGTGTGTGCTAGCTGTGTGCTACTTTCTGATTGCAGGTGTTCTGACCTGGGTTAAGGGGAAATATTGGTGTGCTATGAGGTCTTGGTGAGTGGAAGGGTTTTGGGCTTCCATCACAGAGACAGAAGACAGCCTTGAGAAAGAATCCGACTGAGAATTCCTTAAACTCTTTAGTGATTAAACTGCAGGTTACTAGCGGCTGAAAAGGGTTTTCTGCATGCAGTTGTTTACATTTTTGTTGTTGTTTGGTTAGTGGTCTTTTGACTGTGTATGACTATTTTGGATGCTCCTACATATCATCCATGAGAAGGCTTTTCACATTTTTGTTGTTGTTTGGTTAGTGGTCTTTTGACTGTGTATGACTATTTTGGATGCTCCTACATATCATCCATGGGAAGGCTTTTCACATTTTTGTTGTTGTTTGGTTAGTTGTCTTTTGACTGTGTATGACTATTTTGGATGCTCCTACATATCATCCATGAGAAGGCTTTTCACATTTTGAAAGCAGCTGATAAATCTATTCAGAAATTGTTCCCTTTGCTTCCATTCAGGCTCTCAGCCACCCAACAGGGTCTGGCGGAACACAAAGAACAAAACAAAACATTTAGGGCACTTGGACACTGTCTCCATTGGTAAATTACTCTTTTATTTGCATGTAAACATCATTTGATTAACATGTTTCCTGCAACTGGTGCTTCGTCATGGCACTGAACATTAAACGCACAATAGTAAATCCCTTGGTAAAATGTCAAAAGCAACACATTTGCAAAATGACTTGAGAACTAAAGTGCAAAATCGAATAAATACAAACTGATCAGTTTAACGCTACCCAAATGGAAGTAAGAGTAAAACAGACACGGACGGTAAAGAACATATAGATCCAGTACTGAGTAACTATGAAGGAAATCAATAATAATGGATTCAACGTAGAAATAGATTTGGCTCTTCAGATACTGTATGTAATTGTGCCAAGCGTCATGAGGAGATCAAGAAAAGAGCATCTTGATGAAGAATTGGCACAGGAGAATGTCGCATATAGAAACCTATTCTGGCTACATTTATTAATACAGATAACGCATTACACTGATGACCAAGAGACCAAGCATGTTCTGTTTCCCAATGGAGGCCTCTTACAAAGACAAGAAACTAAATGACTGATTTGGCTTCCCTTAAACCAGCTTGAAAACTCTGTGGCCACTTCTTACTCACTGCACCAGAAGGTGATGCCCAGTGTATATTGCTAATGTTTTTCAGTGCAGAGTTGTGACACTGGGTATTTAGCACCTCCCTTTCTAAGAGTACCTGCTTTTTCTGCAATTCTGATCCAGCGGGGACAATTGGTGCACCACACATGTAGTTTGACGATTGATGAATGAGGTTGCATTGAACAATTTGAGTTATAATTTGCTGGATCTTCTCGCTCTGCTGCTGACGGGTCCACAAAAACGACATTTTCCACAATTGAAAGAAGAAAAAAATTAACATTCTGTGAGCTTGTGACCAAATGTTCATCTTGTAATTGGTGGATGTTTCTGTATGTTGTCTGGGCAGATGGCTAAATCCCAACACACAGGAAGATGCAAGTGTTGCCCAAGAAAATTATGCATTTGGGGGCTCTTCTGGACTCTTAAATTATTATGCACCTGACGATGGCATTGGTGTCAGTAGGTAAGTAAAGTGGCCATGTATAGAGCATGCATGGCCCCGCAAGAAACGCGGATGGTCATTAGGGGTACACTGTCTTTTATTTATTTATTCATTGCATTTGTTACACGCCCAAACCCTAGGGTGTCACGGCGTAGTTACCGACATCTTTAACATAGAAATTAGGAATATTCACTTACATATGTATGTATGTCAGTTTATATAGCGCCGGCAGCCCGCAGGCATCAGGGCGCTTTAACAAACAACAAAAAACTATACTGAAAAACTGCTACCCTCTTTGTTATATATTCTTAATCTCAGGTTGCCGCTAACAGCAGGTCACAATTCACCTAAACAGGTGGGTCTTCAGATTTTTTCTGAAATTTAGATTTTCTTCCAATCTAAGCTCCAGCTGGAGTCTGTTCCACTGCTGTGCTGCCAATACTATAAATGATCTTCCCAATCCTGTCTTGAGCTTATGTTTAGGTACTATGAGTAGACTTTTACCTTGAGACCGTATCTGTCTCTGGGGGATGTACGTTTCCAATCAGTTTTTAAGATAGCTGGGAGCTTATCCAAAAAGCCAATTGTGAACAAGTGTCATGGCTTTGAACTTTATTCTCTCTTCTACCCTAAGCCAGTGTAGCGATCTTCTGGCCGAGGTAGTACGGTCACATCTCCTTAGTTTCTTCACGATCCTCACTGCGTCATTTTATATGACTTGGCATCTGGCTAGGTCTTTTGCAGTGGCACCTGTTAGCAGGGCATTGCCATAATCCAACCTCGACAAAATTATAGCCCTTGCAATTGTTGCTATGTTGGATTCATTTAGATACTGAGTGATGGCCTTCATGAGGCGCATGTGATGAACTGTATTTCTATGCAGATAATTCACTTGGGTTTCTGAGTTAACGGAGGAATTGACCATCATCCCCAAAGTTTTGACCTGGTTGGATACTTGAATTTTGGCTTCATTTATGAGGAAGGTCTCATACTCATTCCAAAGCTTAGCTATTATTCGACTGGACCCAAACAGAAGTTCAGTTTTAGTGTCATTGAGACGCATCCAATTTTGCTGCATCAATTCATTGATTTTACTATACACTTTTGCAATCTTCTCGCTATCCTTAGTATGTGAACCCTCTATCTCAATGATAAGCTGCGTGCCGTCCGCATAATTGGTGAAAAACACGCCAACATCAACCAGTATGTTACAAAGACTTTGCATATATATATTAAATAACATTGGTGAGAGACTTGCTCCCTTAGGGACTACAAATAGAATTGAGCTGGCCTCCGACAAATTGTTTCCCCAATGCACTTTGGCTTGGTGGTCTGTTAGAAAGGATAATAACCACTCCAATGCTACCTTGGTACATCCCATAATATCTCTCAGTGCCTTTACTAATAGTTGATGATCTACCAGATCTACCAGATCAAACACCGCACTGAGATCCAGTAGCATTAAAAGCATTAAAATTCCTATTTTTCCTTTATCGATCAAGCCCAGCATATGATTTTGAAGGTCTATCATTGCCGTTTCGGTACTGCAGAAAGACAAGGATACAAGAGTACATATTGAGGCATAGAATATCAATATACATAGCATGTTACAAAACAGGAGTCATCTTTATTTTCAGTGATCGGCTCATGCTACCAATAGATATGTTGTCTATTAAACCTGGAACAACGGGTAAGACCTATGGCGGCTGATTTTTACTAATACATGTTGAATAGCTAGGTTTTTAAAGATTTGTTGAACCCTGACAGGGATACCTCGTTTTTGATGTTTAGTGGGAGGGAGTTCCAGTGTTTGGGGGCCAGGACTTGGAAGCTGCTGTCTCCTGCTCTAGAGCATTTGTAGCGGGGGATCTTGAGGAGCGAATTATTGCTGGATCTGGGCATCCTACTGGATGTTCTTTTCTTGATGGCATTATTCAAATGAGTAGGGGCTTCGTTGGTGAGGCATTTGTATGTGACACATAATGTTTTGAATACGATTCTGGCCTTAATGGGAAGCCAATCTGCCTCCTGCCTGATGTTGGAGATGTGATCAGATTTTTTTATTCCCAGAGCTGCCCTTAATGCTTTGTTCTGCAACAGTTGGAGTTTGCTAATGTTGGTGTTGGACGTTCCTAGTAATAGGGCATTGCAATAGTCCGGCTTTGCTAGTATCAGAGCTCTAGCCAGAGTAATGCATTTTGTAGGTGTGAGGAATTGGCGGCTTAATGCAATTAATTTAGATGTGTATGATGTGGAGGATTATAGTGCTGATATGTATTTAACCATAGTAAGGCTGCTTATAACTATACTCCTAATGTTTTGACTTGTTTAAGTACTGGAATCATCTTGCCATCAATGTTGATAGAGGAGTAATCTGGGTGAAGGGTACCTATTTTGGTTTGGGAGCCCACAATGAGAATCTCTGTCTTCTCATTGTTAAGGCAGAGGCTGTTCAAGGCCATCCAATTTTGGATAATGGTAGACTTTGATGGTCAGTGTGTCCTGGTCATAGTTCCCTGAGATTAGTATAAGGATCTGGGTGTCATCTTTAAAACTGGTGTAGATGACACCCATATCATCTAATGCCGAGAAGAGAAGCTTTGTATATGCATTATATAAAGTAGGTGAAAGGCATGAACCTTGGGGTACCCCGATGGAGACTGCTATAGGGTCAGCAGCATCTTTGCCAATGGCGACTCTGGGCGTGCGTTCGGAGAGAAAGGATTTAACCCAAAAAGTAGCATTTTTGGAGAAACTGAAATCATTGGCTAGCGTGGTACATCATTTATCATGGTTTACAAGGTCAAACACTGCAGATAAGTCTAACAACAGTAGTATGCAGAGTTCCCCTGTGTCTCTAATAGTGTCCATTTGGATTTTCAAATCAATGAGTGCCGTTTCCGTGCTATGGTTCGGTGTTACAAACTTGATGGTCGTGCAGAGTATGGGCAACCCCTCTGTCCCCAAGTATCACACTGACAACACCAGAAATACTGTCTGTGTGATCTTTGAAGCCACAGGTGGAAGTCCGCAAGCCTGGACGTGGGACACAGCCGGAAGAACCCCTTGAGCGCTGCAAGGCAAGGTGCAATTGTGGTTAGAATGCAGGACAAGGTAAAGTATACGGAATGCCAAATACAAGAACACAATGTACCTGTGAGGATATGAAGGTGGTTCTGAAAAAGGCCGACGAGGCGTTGACCTTTAGACGGCTGTTGGGCCAGGCAGTGGGCAAGGTGAACACCTAGTGCAGGACCGTAATCCCAAATTGGTACGGTATTCGTGGAAGAAAACCAAACAGTCCGAGGTCAAAACATTCGATCCAGGTAGATAAAGGGTTAAGCAGAGCAGTCCATTGGGCGAAGCGTAGCAGTCAAACCGGTAATCCAAAGTACAAAAACAGTTAAGGGACAAGCGTAGCAATCCGTGAAGCAAACCGTGGTCAGGCGATGGGTAAGATCCTTGGAACGAAGAAATGGGCGACACGTGATCCAGACGAAGAACAGCTGTGAAGCAACGCTTTCTGTTTCCAGGCATCCTTTATCCATCCGGCAGAAGTCACGTGATGCATGTACGGAACAGAAGCGTTGCGTCGTTGCTAGGAGACAGGGAATCACGGGATCCGCGGCGCGCAGTGACGCGCGGTTCTCCGCAAACGGCGCAAGCCGATGCGATGATGTGGAAACAACCTCCAGTTCAGCTGCCACAGACGTGAAGGGCGGTAAATGCCAGTCCTAACATTCTGTGACCGGGAGCGAGTGGTACGTGTGCCAGATTTTGTATGTCGGGTAGCAGGGCGAATGGCAGTTGTGTGCGGGGAGGGGCGTGACCTAGATCGTGTGGTCGGCGTGACATTCGGTCTGAATCCGGATTGTCTGGCTCCCAGGAACTGATGTTGTTCTAGGTGGGTTTGAATTTGTGAATATGCTATTTTATCTATGATTTTGAGTAAGAATGGGACTGTGGTTATTGGTCGGTAATTAGTAGACACAGCAGGATCAAGAGTGTTTTCTTTAGGAGCGGGGTGACCCACGCTTCTTTGATGCTGGCTGGGACCGTGTTTGTGTTAAAGGAAGCATTAACAAAATTCGTAATGATGGGGGAGAGGGTACATACACATGCTTTAACTAGGTTGGCTGGGAATTTATCCCCTTTGCAATTTGAGGCTTTCAGCCTGGCTATAGTGTTCACTAAATCTTGGGTTACTCGTGAGAAATGGAATAGTGGAATATTATGGTCATTGGAGTTAGTAGGAGTGTTAAATGGGGTGTTTTATCTGCTAATATTTTTCGTTTAGTAACTATTTCCTTTTGTAGTAGATCAAATTTAGAGGCTAATGCATCTTGAATGGTGGTGCACCATTCTTTGTGTTGGGTGTCCTGACCCACGTTTGAACTATTATGCTACAACATTTGGTGCTGTGGGCTCAGAAAATCCAAGATGGCTGAAAAAAGCCCACATTGCGCCAGAATCCAGGAAAACCGCGCAGTTTTTGCGCACACCAAAATGGTCGCCTAACCTGCCACCCACCAGTGTGAGCGTGGTGGGCCAGAAGCGCCATGAGTGGAACGTGGTGCCAAAGGAAAAACAGCAGTGCCTGTTAGATCAAAAAGCACTTTGAAATCACCTTTGTTTCTCTGAAATGCAAGCTAAAAATGCCCATTTTAAACATTGCAAGATATTCAAAAATCTCATTGAACACCAGCAGACATTTGGCAGAATGTAGTCTTGTGTGCGTACAAAATCTGGAAAGATGAAGAGCCCAAAACAATGTTTATAACAAAACTGGCTGAGCTGTGGATGTCAGCAGCTGAAGTGAAATTGGACTTAAAGCCACTAAAATCTAAATGTTTAAAATAAATGAGTGACCTACTGTTGTGTCACATAGGTTGCAACTGTTAAATGTCATAGTTTTGAACTTAGAATCAGCATTCTAGCTGCATGTGTAAAAATTGTAAGTTTGATTTGGATGTAGAAAACTGGAACAAAAGTGACATTTAGCTGAAGCCTGGCTTAAAGAGATTGAATTCTGCCAGGCAACTACCCCCGACAGGAGTTGAAACTTGCCCAGCAACTCTTCCCAGGCCTGGTTGCCTTCTGCTGTTCCCACCAAAAGGAGGTTACACCTCTCTTATTGAATCAGGGGAGGAGCACCTGGGAGCAGAGAAACAGAACAATGAGCCTTCCTTGGCTCAGGCAAATGTTAAATTAGGGGGGTCGTAAATGGCTTCCTCTTGAGAGAAACTGGGAGGGGCAGTGCCTCTGTGAGCAACTTGAGTTGGAGGAAGTAGACAAACCAGAAACTCCACCATATGCTTTGGGAAACCACACCCCTCTGGCCCAGAGCATAATTATAAAAAGATGTATAATTCATAGTACGGACTTGTCAAAATTATATAATTAATATCATTATCCGTGTGATTTTTCTCTGCACATTTTAAGAGGTGTTAGGACTCTGTGGTATGTTCTGGGGGGTAGTATGGAAAATAAGGTATTATTCCGAATGTCTGTATGTTAGAAATCTGACACTGTATCATCTGATGCCCATATTCCTTGTGCATGTTTGTGTAAATGCTGGAAAAGTTTAGAGGTTGTGTTCTTGATGAAAAGGGCAGAATTCTGTCATAAGTGGACACGACATCTTACAAAGACAGGGATCGAATGGTTTGGTGCTACAGAAAATATGTTAACTGGACATAAAATATTAGAAAAATGGTACATAGAAAAATATGTATTTGGATCAAAAAGAGATTTGGGTGCAAATTGACAAGGGGAGTGTTCTTTCTGTATGCCATAAAATGAATGCCTGATGACACTCCATTCCTTCCCCCATCAAGGGAGAGAGGAGAGCTTGGCCAATGATAAGTTGTGAGGGGCAGGCTTAGTTATGCCCACGCACACACCCATTTTCTAAAGACATAAAAGGAACACCAAAACCCAGGTAGAGACATTCATTTTTCAATTTTCTTGCGGAGCATTTTGCTGGACCACACAACATCTAGAAGGAACAACCAGAACTTAGACTCCAGATAGACTACAGAACTTAAAGCAAAGGCCTAACCCACAAGCTGAGAACTCTTCTCAGCAGGCCTTCAGAATCCAGCAATCCAACCAAACTATTCTACAGCCGGGCGAGCTGTTGTATTCTTTGCCAAGAACTTTTGCCAGAACTGGTAGCAGACCCAGAAAGCAGTGCTGTATCCAGAGAGACCAGAACCAGAGAGACCCAGACCAGACTGCTGTGAAGTGCAGAGCAGAGCTGACCCAGAGAGCTGTGACTTCAGAACCACCCGCCGGAGTCCAGTCCAAACCTGCTGACCAGACCTTGATGGCCCATTTCAAATTTATAGTGCGAGTACTCAGCTAGAACTGTGCCAGAAACAATCTATTAGTTTAAAATAATCTAATTCAAACTATTTTAACCTATTTAGAACTGCATCATAAGAAATCGTGTGTCCATTCTGCAAAACTGTCATCTGTCATTCTGAGCTTTACTTTAATTTTGAGAATCTACCTCCATTAAATCATCCGTATCTTTTGAACCGCGTGTGCTAGGAACGTGGTTTAACTTTCATCTTAAAGCTAAGCCTAAAACCGACTTGCTACTCCTTATAGTTCCTCCGTACTCCTGATCGACGCACTCGGAAAAAAGTGCTGCAAATTGACAGTTTGTTTCATTTCAACCACGTGTAAAAATATCTGTCTTTTGCTTCCATTACTGAATCCCGTTTTCAACCCGATACCCATCCCTGAATCATTGGTAGGGCTGACCTGAACTGATTTAAAGTATCTCTCACTCACTCTGAACCTCTAGAGGGTATTAAAAGCATTTTCAGCATATTTTCACTTCATTGCCACCACATTTAAAAGGCTCTTGCTTGCTTTAAAATCATACTTGTTTTCCTCTAAGCTCGCTGGGGGGAACTGGAAATTTGTATTGCATTTTGTATTCCTGAGAATTGTGTGCTCCCCTTCCATCTCCTTACCTTGCATAGGGGGGGAGGGAATTGTCAAAGAAAAAGTGATCATATTATCTTTTGATGAAATCATATCAAGTGTATTTCTGTGCTGCATTTTTCCCTCATTGCTTTTCCTTGAAACCATAAAAGTATTTTCTGCTACCTTATCCTTCCTATACTAACTCTTCATTGATTGTAAAGAAGTGTGCTAGTGTCAGATTATCTATTGTTGATCAACATTATATTTATAAGTGTGCTATCAATTATTAATTTATTCATAAAAGTGTGATATATATATATATATATCTTGTTTACTTTCTCAAACCTTTTAAATTGCAAAACAAACTACCTACTTGGCTCAGAGAGATCAGGGGGATTCATAGGGGTGTTAGACAAGGGTTTATCATCCAGGGTATAACTTGCTATAAAATATATAAATGAGGACTTCCCTTGAGCAATCCCAGACAAGGCACTGACTTAGTGGGAGTGCTTGATTGGAGTCACTTAACAGATGCTAGTGTTAGTTGGTGTGGTGGCTGGAATAGGGTTTTCTAACTCTTTGAGAATGGAGAACAATTCTTTTGAGTCCGAGGAGGCATTGCTTATACGATTGTTATATGCATTCGCTTTATACGTAATAACTGCTGCCTTTTAGATTTTGTTTGCAGCATTGAAGGCATTGGCGGAATCTGTATTGGGAGATTTTTTATGGATATGTTCAAGTGAACATTTAGTGCACCTTAGCGCTACTAACTCGTTGAACCAGAAGGATGTTTTTTTTTTTTTTATCTGCGTGCCTCGTTTTAGTTGTAAAAGGTGCTAGTGAATCAATCGTGGTGGTGAGGCATTTATGGTAGATGTCTGCCAAAAGGTATGGATTGTCACTAGTGACCAGATTGGTTCCTAAGGGTTTACTTAGGATAGGGTTTAAAATCTCTGCTCTGATATTACAGATATTTTTTATTTCGTAGGTGTCCCATTGTCTTGGTCTGGGGGGGCATGTTTCATTACATGGATGGTCAAGTTGATGCTATGATGATCAGTCCAGGCACGTTTAGTATGGGTAGGGGCATGCACATGTTGTGTGAAATGCATATCTTTAAGGGCTGAGTGAAGGGCTTCGGCTTTCTGGTCTTGGTCATCAGGAAAGCCTAGATTGAGGTCACTAAGTATAATACATTTAGTATTTGGTTTGATGAATGGGGCTAGTAATAAAGGTATATCAACATCAGGCTGGGAGTTAAAATTAGTTAATAGTTGATTTACGACTGGTTGCAAATTTGGCTAGAAGGATTTCATATCCCTCGGGGCTTTCGATAGGGCATTATCTTAAATGTAGGTTAGTTTTAATTATGTTGGCTACACCCCCTCCATGTGAGTTCGGTCTATCCAACCTAAGGATGGTATAGTCAGGTGGGATTGCAATGGCTAGAAGAGGTCCCGATGCTTGGTGGAGGAGCCAGGATTCTGTGACTATTAGTAAGTCCAGTTGTTAATCAATGATGAGGTTGTGTATCTCAATGGCATGGGCTCCTATTGAACAGGCATTAATGAGGGTAGCTTTAAAATTGACTGGGGGCTCGGTCTTAGGTACATTGGGAGTGGTCAGGATCTGTGCGTCTTTGGGACTGGGAGATTATTTAGTGACAACAGTTACAGGTTACAGTTACAAGATTAGTTTGGGAACCAAGAATGGGTATGGTCTGTGTAGCCGTAACTAAGGCTGGATTACAGTGAGGGGTGTTTACTTTGGTGTGTGACCTGAAGTGATTGCACCTAGTATTACCTCAAATAGGGCTTGACCTGGCCTGTGTATGAGTGGTGAAGGCTGATTTGTAGTGGAGCGTGCTAGTTTTAGTACGTGATCTGAGACGATAGTCTGGTGTTGCCCTGAGAAGGGTAAGAAGATGATTCATCAGTAGTCTTTTTTTTATAGGGCCACGTTACGTCTTATAAGGGATGGTGATGAGATCAGGCTTATTGATACTTTTGGTGGCATTTTGAGTGTTAGCATGGTACTGGATGGGTGGAAAACTTGCAGTGGAAGGTAGGAATGGTGTAGGGCAGGGGATGGGATGATGCCGGAGGCATCCTAGTCTAGTGAGGCCATTTTGATGGTTAATAAAAAGACTTCCTATGCAGGGTAGGCTATTGGGTACAAAGCAGAATGGGAACATAGTAGCAAGTAGCCAACCTAACGTGGTTGAATTTTCTGTGAATGTTGCAATGATAGGCATATGCTATGTGTAGCAACTAAATGTAGCGCAAGTACGTGATCACAATATAGGCTTAGTTAGGCTATTAGCGTTTTCATTATTGCTAAGGGTAATATAATCATACAGTGCATTATTCAATTGAGCAAGGCATAGACCCTATTAGAGCCACGCTCAGGCTAGTGGGCTAAATTAGAGCATCTGCAGTAAGCAGTGTGATACAAAAGATGTAACGCAATGCACTTAGGGTTAATCAGGCTTGCTGCAGCACAGTACAAGTTGTATTAACATGAGAAGATTAACAAGGTAAATTACACTTTAGCATAGATAGTAGCTTGCATCGCATCTAGATAGAAATGTGACTGTTAGCAGGCACCACACTCAGGATTCTGAACCCTAGCTTGCGTCGCATCTAGACAGAAATGTGACTGTTAGCATGTGCCACACTAATATGGAATTCTGAACTTTAGCTGGCGTGGCATCTAGATAAAAATGTGACTGTTAGCATGTACCGCACCTAGATGGAATCCCACAATTGCAAGGACAGCAATGCCAACCAACCAACCAACTAACAATTCCATCCCTCTGCATACACCTCTCAAACTATAACCAAACACAACCACAAGCCTAAAACGCAGCTATCCGCAAAAACTTCACAACAATACAACAACAAAACAAACCACACATAGACTTGCACAACGGCACACAATGACTACAGACTATAAAACACCCCAAGCCCAGCCAACGGACCCACTGGGCTGAGGCTGCCAATAGCACATCACTGCTCTCTTGCACTTTTCCAGCTTATTCCCACTAACCCATCCCCTCTCCTCCCCTTTCTCAGAGCCGCCAGAGCGCCAGGGGACCACTTCGGTGGTGATAGTGTGCGGTACAAATGTCCTTTAACATTAACATTTAACATTAACATCCTGAGTAAGGCAGGCTGGGGCCCCAGGCGCAAGAGTATGATCACTGGTTAAGAATACCTTCTAATGTGTGACCAGAGATGAGGCATAACTAACATTTAGTAATGAAGTAAAGTCAAGGTGGCCCACAATTTGGTCATGTGGAGCACACTGTCAACTTGCTCAGTTAGGGTGTGCATATACAGGGAGCACGTCAAATACGTTCTGCAAATTATACATTAGGTCAGGTTAGCTCGAATATGGCATACAGCTACAGTGTTGTAAACATAAATGCAAAATAATATAAGAAATGTATACAATTTGGGATAAGGCACTCAATAAGACATGGTGTAGTAGGTGTGTTATACGTCTACCCAAACACAAGGCTGAATAGTTCGTTATGGCAGGATGGATACCCTGAGATAGATCCGGTACGTTGCTCAGTGAAACGGTGAGAACTTGTCAATAGTTTGGGGATGATAAAAAGTATTAAGGTACGGAACGTTGTACTACGGTCCAAGGGCAAGGGATATCGTGAAGAATAGTGGCAGTTTCGGCAAGTGTGCTTGTGGCTACATGTGACACTGGACATAAGGCGCAGCGAGGTATATTGAACACAGTGATGTAAAAGGTTCACACTGTGTGCAAGGAGCTATAGTTATTCACCTACTGGTGCCGTTATAAAGCGGGAGATGTGGCACAGGAAGTCACCTATAGAGACAGTGACAGTAGGGTGTAAGCGTTGAAGGGTGTTGGTATTACGAACAAAGCTCACCTTTGAGAAATAATGATTGGGTTGTCTACCCAACCCAATCAGAACCATTCCCCTGTCCATATAAATATGGATAGGGGAATCCATATATATATATGGATATTTATTATATATAAATAATTTGGGCACTTTAGACATTGAATTTCATAATCCCATTTGAAAATAGGCCTTTGCTCATTTTTCATTAAACCCTGTTTGAACATATCTCCAAACATTTTATAAGACTCTCAGTGGTGTGTCACACCAGCGAGGCAAAGGTCCCGGGTTAGAAGGATGCTGGGGGCAAAGGAAAGCTGCCCACTCTGCAATGTTCACCCCAGAGTTCCCACTTGTCTCCAACCCTGTGTTTCAGCACACCCACTATTTGGAGACACATACAATCAGAAACCTTACTTCCATGAAACTGTATCCTGAATTCTAGTATAGAAGGAGACTTGGGTGTTGAAATTTGCATTGCAAAGGAAACGCAGGAAGTTGGAGAAGGGAATAGAGCCAGCACAACCCACAGGTTGGATAGTGATCATGATTTCAGTGCTGACAGAAGTCTGACACGTTGGGAAAAGCAAGAGAGGCCATGGCTAAATGCAGCACAGTAAGACAGTGAGGCAGGGACAGTGGGGAAAAGCACACATTAAACTACGACATCGACTGAGGTATCCAGTGGTGAGTCCCTCTAATTAAGTTTATAGCACCACAGGTGGAACAGCTTTCTCTGTGTCACCTGGCAAAAGAGGAGGGCTTGCCAGCCATTAGTCAGTCACACACCTTCGCTGCCAACATACCCCAATTTCCTAATCACCTGGCATAGAGAAGGGGGCATCAATAGATTCAAAGTGAGGGTGTTTGGAGAGGGGCTGATGTCAGGAAGTTGAAGGAAGAGGGCCAGAACAGAGGTGGTACAAGCAGGTCGAGAAGTGTGGAATCGGGAAGGCGATAGCAGGAGATAAGATTAAGAACTCAGTCAGCAATAGCTTGGGAGAAGAGAGAGGTGTTTGTAGGCAGGATGAAGTAGGGGAAGAAAGATTTAATTGGAGGAAGAGAAGGTTAAAAGGTAGGTGATCAGAGGCAGAGGTGGGAGATGGAGAAGGGACATAGTGGAGATGGATGTGGACGGTGAGGTTGAGCACAGGAAAACTGCATTGGCTAAACCAAGAAGGCAAATGGCTGAAAGGGGTACTGGAAAATAGAAGGTGAGACCACCGGGGCATTGGCTTAGAGAAATCTGGAATGCAATTGCTTAGAGAAATGGAGAACCTGGTTGACCTTGGTCCAAGGATTGCAGGATCAAAAGCCTATATGCCCAGAGAGCGTGAGAGACGAGGGGGGAGTTGCTTGCCAAAAGCCATAATCTAGATTCTGGTTGGACTCAGAAGAAATTAAAATGGTTCACAAAGAGTGATTATGCATGAATGAGAGACCGCATTAGCCAGGAGCCATAATAAAGATGTCATTGGGATGGTAAAACCCACCAGGAGAGACATATAATACTTGCTAGTTGACAATCTGATCTAGGGGTTTCATTGAGCATCAAGAACCATAAAGGGTCCCCTCTAGTGTGAGCCAGGAAGGATCTTTGCATGCACTGAATATCCATGCATGTGGAATTACCCAAGAACCCAGGCCTTTGGTGGGCGGGTGAGAATGCAGAAATTATGTTGGTCTCTTAATCAATCAGTGCCAGGGAGAACCTCAGGTTACTGCACACTGATTGCAGCACACAAATTCACCCAGAACTAATGCCCAAGAAATTAAGTTAATTGAAGGTCAATCAACCGATACCCAATAGGGCAAACATTCACCCGCTCAATCTAGAGAAGGGTCCTGGACCATGAGGACCCCACAAGACCTGTGAGTGACTTTTTATGATTCTTTCAGAGCAGTCCAACCCTAAACCTCAACTGTGATAGACTAACTTAAACTTTGTACCACTTTCCAATTGTAGGTGAACATTTGGTAATGAAGCTCCCATCTAACCTCTTTTTTCTTCCTTGAACCTCACAGCATTAGGCAGAGAACGATAGTTGCTAAAGTATCACATTTCTCCAACCCTTGTGTTTGAACGGAAGCTTTTCCCTACAACTTATTTGAATCTTAAGCCATCTGTTGGTTTATGACAGTGTATTATTTTGATGTTCCTGCACAGTGCTATGTGTGTGTTACAATAATAATGATACTACACAGTGAAGTGTCTGTGATAGAAGCAAGCCACACTTGATGGCTTTCCAAACAAAACTACTCTCTTGAAATCCCTGCTGCTAGTTTATAGATTTGTCCATTGGTCTTGCCCCCCAATACTTCGCTGAATGCATCTCACTGCACGCTCCCTTCAGAACTCTCCCTTCCTGGTCTCTTCACCACCCATCAGTCCCCTGCCCCACGTACCTCCTCCTGTTTTTACTTCTTTTCCTCATAACACACTCCAATGAAATGCTATCCTACTGACCACCAAAGCTTCTTTTCAGTGGAAAACCTCAAAATGAGGTTTAAACTCTGCGTACGAGGAATGCAAGGACCCTCAAAACTTCCCACATTCCTGCCCAAACTTTCTGCCGATCCCTCCTCTCCTGCATTCTGTGCCCCTAGAATACATTGTAAATGTGTAAAGAATGCCCTCGTGCTCTCAATTTTAAATAACCCTGGCATATGCTCCTGTTCCTACCCCTTCACCACCCAGTGTACACCATTCAAACCAACAATGCTGTAGCGTTGGTGTACTTGGTATTTGTATAGCGCTGAACTACCTTTGTTTTTCTAATGCCATGGGGTGAATAGCTCTTCGGCAAACTGAAATCTCAACAGACACGAAATAAAATGTCTTAAATTACAATAAAATAGTATTTATAATTACAAGCCTCTGTTCAATTATTAGCAGAGATGACTGTTATAGTGACATTATAATTGCCATAGTATGTTTGATTTGATTATTTGATTTTGTACATTTATAAGATGCATAACCCGTGGGGACCCAGCAGGAACCTGCATGTGGCCGCAGATGATCATTAAACATAAATCATACAGAAATTGAAGAACTAGCTAGCATGAAGAGAGTTCAGGTGCAGCTTGGAATGCCACATCATTGCTAATGTGACAGTGGGGTAACGTTGTTTTCATTGGACACAGTGTGGAACAGGGGTTAGTATAAATCAGTCTTTCAACCCCAATAGCAACTTTCTACAGTTCAGGGCTCTGCTATACTGTTACATGAAGAACAGTATAGTCATTGTAATTAATTATAGGAGTTGCTGGTCAAAACATATGGAGGGCTGCAGGTTGTCCACTGCTGCTGTAGACAAGCTCTGATTCGCTCCAGACTGGATTACTGTAACAGCCTCTTTCTAAATTAACCTGCCTCCTCTCTCTGCCCTTTACAACTAATCCAGAACAGGACTGTGAGACTTGTCCTTGGCCTCAAGCCCTGGGATCGTATCTCTCCAGCCCTGAAATCCCTTCATTGGCTCCCAGTGGATGCATGGATTACTTTAAAACCCTCTGCCTTGTCCACAAGGCTTTCTGGGGCCTGGGTCCAAAATACCTTCAACTATCCCTCGTAAATACCTCCCCTCTCGAGCCCTTCGCTCCTCTATTTTTAACTCCCTCAGGGTTAGTCGCTTTGCAAAGAAACGACCTGAGGGTAGATCTGTCTTCGGCTGGTGCCTCCCTTTGGAACAGCCTCCCGTCCACCTTGAAACTTGAGGAAAACCATCTCTGGTTCTGGAAGCATCTTAAGACCTTCCTCTTTGTCTCTGCCTTTGCCCCACCTCTTCCCTGTTGATCTGTTTCTTCTCCTGGCATCGTTCACCTGGCCACCCTATGTCATTCGGGCCCAGGTTCCTGCTCACCCTGCCACCCTCCTGCACTGCCTCCAGGCCACCCTCTAGACTAGGGTTCTGTATCTGTACCCATACAGTCCCCCTCCCACTTTTTTCTGCAATTATCATATATACCTTATCTGACCAACTTCCACTTGCTGGCTGCACTACCATGGTTTTATCGCCATTATTTATTTATTTTATTGAATATTTATTCTGTTTTCTCTCCTCTGCTCTGCACTTCCACTCCCCCCTTCCATCCACTTTCCCCCTTTTTCCCCTTTCCATGCACTTGCACTTTCTTAGATGTCACTGGGCCTAGTAAGGTCGCTGTTTTCTTTTTTTGTTCTCCCTTGTTCCCATCCCTTTTTGCCTGGTCGTGCTCTGAAACACTTGTGTACTAGCGCCATATAAATAAAATATCATTTAATTTCATTTAATTTCATTCACACTACTCAAAAAAGAAAACAAAGCTTACTGTTAGAAAATCTTCTTTGAATGGCATTCATCAGAGATGCCCACTGGCTTGGCACAGTTTGGTATGTTTCAAAGAAATCCTGGTGGGATTATGCGTAGATCACATGGAATGCAGTAACTATGGCATATCTGCTCGCTTGCCCAATCTTTTCTTAAGGCGAATTAGCATACATTTCCACTAACAAATAATGTGTAAGATATCCTGTCTGCAGAGCTGTCGAGATAACTTTCTTCCTTCAAACAGAAGTACCCCTCTTCACATGTCTTGCCTTCACTTTGTGGACCTTGTTAAACCAAACCCTACATTCAATGTGACCGCGTGCTGTTTCATAACGTATCAAAGGAGACTGCATTACTGTAAATCACTCGTGTGATTACACATTCACTGAAACTGAGCAAATGTGGGTTACAGGGCATGTAATTAAATTATATGCTCCAGCAAGTACTATACGTCAAAATGGTCTCGTATTAGTCTTTGCGCAGCATTTGTTTGTGTGTTGTGCCGTTGGATCCCCCAGTATGTAATTAAATATCTCACCATGCTATGAAATCATGATCTCATTTTACTCGTTTACAAAAAGATTAATTAGGAATATGGACAGTCTGTTCAAACAAAGTGCATAATTACTGTTAATGTGTTGAGTCTTTGTTAATTTGCTGTAATGTAACGTACCAAGCAAGATTAATAAGCATCTACTCTTTCGGTGGTGTGTCTCGGTCTAGGAAAATTCTACTTTATTGTGTGCGCCTTAGCAAGCATAGTCCTGAAACCTTGATGCAGTACTGATGTCCACAGAAACCTCCCCGCCATGCTTTTTAAGTAAAGCTTACATTGGTTTCATTCAGCCACGTATTCCTGACAGTAGCTGTTTGTGTTGATGGGTTACTATTCATTTATTCCTTCCCCGTGCTCCACATTGCAACCTAATTGTAATGCTGTTCTGAGAAAGCAATATCAAAGTAATTTTCCACAACATTAGTTACAATTTTCTTCTGATCCTTCGAGTGAAACAAGCCCATCCTGCCGCCTTGTGTGTGCATATGCACTCTGATTACACGCATGCCTCGGAAGCCAATGCTTGCAAAGAAACAGAGACTTGCATATAGGCAGCCAATATTTTTTTCTCAGTCAGTGACCATTATCCTTGTACACTTTTGTACCCAGATGTCTATTTAATGATCTTGAGCAGATTCAAAATACATGGGAGTCAAAATGAGATTACCACATACAGTATTATGATCATTCTGTGAGATAAGAATTGGTTGGAACTTGGCACAAACAAAAAGAGAGGAGCAGCTGAATGAGGAGGACACCCAATGGTGTCAGAAGTAGGTGCGCTAACAAACAACATCGGAGCTCTCTACCATTGAACGTGCTATTTTCTGATAGAGAACTCCTGAATCCTTTGTCATTAGATCCCCAATTTTTCAGTACCCTCAGGTGATGCCCACCAATTGTGTCACTTCACACACCTACTCTTTGATTAGTTCATGTAGAGAATCTTTGAAATCATTTTCTGTCCAATGAGTTTTGCGGTCTACTCATGACACAATCCTTTAGCAGACTCCCTTTTCCATTGATCCCTTCCCATTGTTGCACTCAATCAACCCTTCTCCAGCTATTTTGTAATCTAAATGTTTTTGAGATGTAGTTTACTGATACATTGTTTCATGGAATCATAATACAACCATTTCGGTTCTTTGGAGCATGAAACCAAGGCTAATGGCATACAAGTCAACGAAATCCATTGTTTAATGTGATGTGACTCATAGTGCAGGAGACAAGTATTCTTTTAAAACGGAGAGGCTGCTTCTAAACCGTGCTGCCAAGACATTAACAGTGCAGAGGAACACATGTACTACTGTTTCATTATAGATTTTCATGGCAAAATATATAATTAAGCAAGTGCCCACAGTTTGAAGTAAGTTTCGAGTTATAAATATGCTTAACCATTATTGTTCTATTTAGATACGATATGCCATTATCAATTTGCCTCCTTTCAAAAACGTAAACGACTGTGTATATTTTGTCACGAAAAAGGCAAAGTTACCAACATGAAAAATGGTTCTGGTGATTTATTTCATGACATTCTATTTATTAACAATTGTCTACTTCACATGGTCAATAAGCCATGCATCATCCATAAGGTGGCTGCCACCACCAGCTTCTTATAATATCAATAAGGCATCAGCCCAAGCTCTGGCTCAATTTTCTATTTTTAAAGGGAACAGTAATGCAATGACTCATGTTCTTTCCTTAATGAACCTTTTGAGTGCCCAACCCCGGGGATACAAATACAACTTTGGCCCAGGGATCCTTGAGTCTTCAAGACTTAGTAGCAGGGCACAGACTCTATTCCGTAGATACAGACATACATTCTCTGCCACACTCATTCCAAAAGAAAGACCCCTGAATTCATCATAGATAACAAAAACTTTATTCCATGTGAAAATGGGACGACGGTGGATGCTATTCAGAATATGTAGTAGGAAAATTGGACCATGTTTGAGGGATTTGTAATGGGTTGACCATTCATAGAGCTGTGTGGCTCCCTGGCATTTACCCCTGTTAGCTCTAAGAACCTGTAAATTGATGTAAAATGTTTTGATATTAATTTAGTATCATAGAGCCGCTATCCCAGAGAGAGTGCTGTCACAAGTCGACCTTTACAATCTAGTAGCCCAGGAGCAGTACAATCCTGGATTCCGTTTGCCACAGCAGACTACATATTTGGAAAGAAAGACAGATGCGCTCAAGCACCAAGGAGGGATGTTCATTGAAGAGGTTGGATGAATTAAACCAAAAATAAGATCCTGCTTCAAAACAATGTCCCCAATTCACAAAAGGCATTGGGTGCAGTATGAGAGTCTCAAAATGTGACTTAAATCATGCACCCATATTTTCCTGCATGGAACTCTAATTCTCTACAGGGATTTGCACGAAGGACTTGCTGCAGCAGTAAGGAACTGCTCCTAATAGGTTTATTTCAACAAAATGGAAGAGGTAGCAGAAATATATTTCTCACCTGATGACATCACAGAAAGTGACATTACATGAGTTTTGACCTTAATTGCATGTGAGATGTGTTGTCACATGGGCTACGACCCAGGACTGGAATTTAAAACCAATTGTTTCACCTTCTCAAAGACTTTGGCCTGATGTCCTCGCTCTTACAGAGGCATGGTACAATGTCTGCTCTGTAACTGCTCCCAATGCTCTCCTTCCTGAGGGCTGCAAAATCCTCTCCAAACCCAGACCTAACAGGCCTGGAGGTGGAGTGGCCCTGATCTTCCCTTAGTGGGTCGCTGCTTCCATCATTCCCACTCCTCTTTTGAATGCCTCGTCTGTAGGCTAGGGATCCCCCCTTCTCTCTCACCCTCACCACTTTCTACAGACCCGAGGCCCTGTCTAGCTCTTCCTCCCTGAATGGGCTGACCTTGCCTCATCCCTTTCAACCTCTTCTTCCAAACTCCTCGGTGACTTCAACATTCACCTCGATTCTCTTGAATCATTCACCTCTGTTACGGGTCCCTCTATTTCACTATTCTCCCTTACGGCCACACTCTTGATACCCTCATCACTAGTGACAACCCTATCTCTAATTTGGTCACCACCTGACTCTCCTGGTCTGACCACTCTCTCCTTTCCTCCCACATGGGCCCTTTGGCCCTCTCACTTTCCTCCACCACCATCCCACACGCCTGTATACCTGCTTCCCTTGGCACCCATCCTCCCACCCCCTCACTCTCCTCCATCCTGCCCATAGCACCAGATGGTGTCTAAAGTGGTCCGCTCTAAGAAGGCCTCCTCCAAACAGGTTCTCCCCTGTTCCTCCAGAACCATTAAGGAGACTCACCCCGGCTCTTGATGACTTCTGTAACCGCTCCTTCACCACTGGCTCTTTCACTCTATCCCTCAAGCACTCTGTTGTGAACCCTCTCTTAAAAAAGCTGTCTGCTGGCCCCTCCTGCCCGGCTAACTATCGCCCTATCTCTACTATGCACTTCCTGGGTAAACTCTTGGAAAGGTTGGTCCTCCTCCAACTGACACTCCACAGAGATCTTGTTGGTTGCCTTTGTGACCATCAATCTGGATTCCAGGAATTCCGATGCACGGAAACTGCTCTACTGAACACCCATGAAACCATGTTTGTAAATCTCAACTCCAACTCTCCTGCTGTTCTCATCCTCCACGATCTCTCCTTGGCCTTCCATTCCATCCTCATAAAATGTCTCTGTGACACCTTTGGCATCACTGACTGGCCACAGGATTGGCTGACCTCTTTCCACACTAACTGTCCTTCCCAACTGCAACTGGGCCCTTTTTTGTCTCTACCACCACCCACTCACCGATGTCATCCCCCAGAGCTCTTTCCTATTGCCATGGCTCTTCAATATCGATCTCACCCCTCTTGCTCACCTGATCTCCTTCTCTTCTCATTTCCAGTGTTATGCCGATGACATACAGCTTTCCTTCAAACATCCCACTACCTCTCCCTCTTCCTGCTCTCTCATCCATGACTGTCTGTCTGCCATTCAGACCTGGTGTGCAGCGAATGATCTCCGTCTCAATGCAAGTAAGACAGAGATCCTCCTCATCGGGACACCTGTGCCCTCTTTTGCCTCTGGCTAGCCTCTTTGGGCACTCTACCCCACCATCTTGTGAGGCCAAAAACCTTGAGGTCATCTTTGACTCCACTCTTTTCTTCACCCCTCACATCACGGACCTTACCAAGAAGTCCCACTTCAGCTCCACCTGCAACAGCCTCTTTCTCAATCTCCCTTTTTCCTCCCTTTGCCCCCTCCAGCTAATCCAGAATAGGACTGCAACACTTATCCTTGGCCTCAAGCCCAGGGACCGTATTTATCCAGCCCTAACATCTCTCCACTGGTTCCCGGTGATTACAAGGACCAAATTCAAAACCCTCTGTATCATCCACAAGGCCTTCTGGAGCCTGGGACGACGCGATCTCCAACTTTCCCTCCCTAAATACTCCCCTTCTAGAGCCCTACGCTCTTCTAATTCCAACTCTCTTACTGTCAAATGCTTCTCCAAGCAGAGAGTGGGGTGCAGGTCTCTCTCTTCGGCTGGTGCCTCACTTTGGAACAGCATCCCTGCCCCTCTCAGACTTCAGCCGGTCTTCAAGTTTCTGGAAACTGCTCAAAATTCTGCTCTTCTCAACCTCTTTCCCTTCCCTGCTAATCTTGCCCACATCTGTCAAGAATGTAATTTTGAACGGTTTGGAACTAAGCAGTTTTAGTCGCCTCATGCCCACAACTGTTAGAATGTAAGTTTGTACTGTCTATAACTACGCTGTGATACCTCAGGGTCTGGGCGTATAACAAATGTAATAAATAAATAAATAAAAATAATCACTCCACTGCTGCTGTGACCGGTGGCCCGATCCTCATGAATCTCACAGGATCCCAGGCCCTTCTTCCCTGTCAATACTAGTGCACTTCCCCCTACTGCACTGTCCTGATGGCCCCTGTCTGGAGGCTCCACATACCACGCTGAGAGTCGCCTGTACAAGCATTTAGCCTGAGGTTCTCCTCCTTAGCTCCCCTTTGCACTTGCCTCCCGGGCCCTCCTACAGCACTTGTCCACTCCTCTGCTCCTCCCATCTGTTTCCTCTGCACTTCTCTCCAATGCACTTGCATGGCTGAATGCCACAAGGCCTAGTAGGACCACAACTGTGTATATATTACTGTTTTTTTGCCATTGTTATTACTTCCCCTGTTCCCTTCCCATTTAGCCTTGTGGCACTTTGAAACACAATTCTGCTGTATAAAGCACCTTACAAATGCTCAATTAAATACATAAAAATAAACCTGTGACTAGTAAGGATCTACAGTGAGTGTGTGTGTGATCTGGATGGACACTACACTGTGTGTGTGATAAAATTACTGTTTCCTATTAACCAAGAATCGTATATCATTTTCCTTTCTCAACCCACTGACAACTTCTAACAAGGAGGAAAAAAGGACTTAGGCATTTTTCTACCGTGCTCGGTTGCAGGACAGGAACATAAAAAAGAAGTGTGCAAGACCTAAAAAAGCAGAATATAAAGGCAGGGCGCTTGTAGCTTTGGGCAAATGTGAATCAGAAAGAGAAATATCTTTTGCAATTTCTTCTGGCTTTCTATTCTGTGAAGTTATTGGTGTCCACGAGGCTGGTCTGAATCATTTCAAGTTGCAAAGACTAGGTCGAGAATGATATGAAGTAATTCTTCTGTTTGTACCTGGAGCCCTACCTTTGTTTATTGCTGTTTCTCATAAGGGCACTGGCTGCAAGATTGATTTCTTGCATTGATAACCTTAAGGAGTCCAGTGCTGGCATGCTGCTGCGCTTGTTTCCTTAGAGATTTTGTAATCTACAGATTTAATTGAAAAAAACATGGAATTGACTTTTTTTTATATGTCATAGTTCTTTTTAGATGAGGAGTATTTTTTTCTGGCAGGAATGTAATGAGAGCTGAATTTGAGATTGGGTTGCTGTGTGTAAAAGCATCGTCAGTTATGTGCCATTCCGTTAATGAATAACATATAAAGTATAGAGCAGTGACTAGTTAAATCACCACTCTATAAAGTCATTGGCCCTCATTACAAGGTTGGAGGTAAGCATGCCGCATTTAGCGGCATGGTTGCCTCCTTACCGGATACCGGGCCCGGGTTCCTCAAATGAGGACTTACCGGGCCATGCCAACCTTGGCAGACCCGGTAATTCCTCGTTCGAGGAACCTGCACCCGGTCCATCCCCATTCTCATTCAAGCTCCCATAGGGCTCAATGGGAATGGTGAAGGAGCTAAATGGGTTTACCGGCACCATTACCGGTGCCGGTAAACCCATTCCGCCAACCTCGTAATGAGGGCCACCATGATGGAAACACTCGATGTTCAAGAAATGTCTAAAATGCACCACGCATCGCTGAGGTCTCCTAGCGGGACCCGGTAAGGATGCCTGGTTTTACCAGGCGCCCATTGCAGGTCCCGCGAGGAGATCTTGTAATAGGGCGGAATGGGTTTACCGGCACCGGTAAACCCATTCCGCCAACCTCGTAATGAGGGCCACTATGATGGAAACACTCGATGTTCAGGAAATGTCTAAAATGCATCACGCATCGCTGAAAATATATACAACCTCAGCTTTTCTGATATTTACATTACACATGCAATGTTATATAACACAAAATACGTGCATAGCACAAACGTTCACCCTTTCTGGGGGTTCTTGGAACTTTAAACAACAAAGGTGTGCTTTGTTAACCAACTCAGTGTTATTTTTTTATAGTTTCTTTTGAACTTTGGACTTGCAGGATGATCACTGATCTCTGCAATGGCTGAAACAGTTGATTCAGCTATGCTGTAATGATTTATATCTAATCAATATATCTATGACCCTCTTTATGCAGCAATATCCCTGATTTAGTATCCCCCACTACGGCAATCCCACCCCAGAATCTGGGACAAACCGGCTGTTTTTAATATACACATACTGTTTTATTTAAAATAAATCATACATTAAGAAATGCAAGGTGATCCCATAACTTTCAATGTTGAGGTACTCACTAAAATTATTCCACATAAATACGGGCTCCTTATCTACAGCAATTAAACAGAACCTGCCTGCTATGATATCAGTAAAGTTGACATTCACAGTGCACGTACACATACATATGTATACAAACTAATCTGAAAAACTATTCTAAACAGAAAAGCATTTAAAACTCTACAAATTGTCCTCGCTTGTTTTTACAAATATGCGTTCCTATAATGTTACAACAATACAATGCACTCTGTTTTCTCTGAAACCATTGACATGTTTTTGCATCCTTGATGTTCTTTTGCTAGGCTTTTGCTAGGGCTGAACTCTAACATGTTGAATTCCTTAGTTTCTAGCTCAGAAATGGATAAAAAAATATTTGGTAGGATTGACATGGTTACACTTATTTGTAAGGCTTGGGCTCAGGCTAAAATCCTTTATTTCGGAGAGAAAACAACTTGATGCATTACAAAAAATTTAAGTCCAGGTCTCGTACAATTAGTGGGCATTTTGTGCTTTATAAAAATTGTAGTTTGACATGCCATATCACAATGGTGGCAAAACCTTTGCGAGCTAGCCTCGGAGGTTAACTCAATTTTATTATAAGTTTGGTCGCACTAGACTGGACAAATGTGTGAAGGTGTTGGAGGCTAAAATACATTCTTCGGCCCTCTGTGGCAGTGAAATATGGGGCCACGCTAACTGGGCAATCCTGCACATATAAAAGAAAAAGATTTTTGGGGAAGGTGCTTGACCTTTCGCAAAGCACGGTGAGAGATGCAATGTGGTGGTGCCATGCGTCTGAAATTGGGAGTTTGTAGGGGCACGGTTTTTGCGGAACTCACATTTTAGAGTTCTTTTTAAAAAAGAAAAACCTCAATTTCTAACAACCCTGACATTACAAATGCAGTATGGCAAATAGTGTCCTCACCACCCCATATTAAATACCCATGGCTTAAAAAGGGCCAAGATCTACTGAGGAAATCGGGTTTGGACTTTAAGCAGGTCTCCAATGGTTGTCAAAACAAGATGCCCTTAAAATAGAGTGACAATGTTATCTTGTGCTTTCATGGTGAAGCATGTGTATAATATAAGCTCATTGAAATTGTATGTAACCTTACGGCAGATGGTACCTGAAGAAAGTGCTATAACCAAGCTGAGATCCCCCAACTATAGGAGGATCATTCTTATAATCAAACTGAATGTTTTACCCTTGAAGAGTTGTATGAGCTGGCTTGGAACTACTAAGACATGTGTTTGTAGATCAGGCGTTGATGAATATTTACTTTGTTTTATGTTGATCTTACCACCTATAATGCGTGAGTTACAATGGACGCAATGAGTCTCGTAATGATATGTAATGATACCAATCTTAAAGCAGATGTTTGTAAATTTAAAAGATATGGATGACCGTTTTTGTCATTATGGTATTTTATTAATGTGATTTTATAACTGACTATTAGTAAGGACGTGTTTTACTTATTGTGAGTTATGATGTTGACTGTTCTGTATTATATGTTAATGGTGAAAGCCAAATAAAAATGTATTTACTACAACTAATGCATTAAAGGGTCACACAAACACAAAATTATAAAATTGAAATAGAATCAGCAAATTAGCTTAAAGTATAATCCTTCTATTTCTGGCCATTTTTATTTGGAAGAATGATGTTGGGTTTTCAATTGATATTATTTTCTTGTGAATGAAGGGAAGAAACTAACATCCTTCCCTATAATACTTTGAGTAGAGAATACTGTTCAGGATTTTTTTTATGGAATTTGTTTTTTACAGAACAACAAGTTTATAAATCCCTGAAAATCTATGAATCATAGTGTACACCACTGTGAAAAATCCTGATATAATTTGGTCCTTGGGAAACTATGGATATTGATTAGTTATTGACAAACATGACCGGCACAATTTTGGAATCTAGGACTTTTTATTTTATATATATTTCCTCAAAGTTTCATTGACCGTCCTGGTCCTGCTTTAGTAACACAGCTTGTAAAGGTGGTTGCTCCAATAAGCTTGCTATTTGGGATTTAATTCATTCTTAGGACATTTATATAAATACTTTTGAGGTTTTACACTCATATTTTGTTTGTCTTTTACTAACCCAGGACA
Organism: Ambystoma mexicanum; assembly: GCF_040938575.1. Lineage (NCBI taxonomy): Eukaryota > Metazoa > Chordata > Amphibia > Caudata > Ambystomatidae > Ambystoma > Ambystoma mexicanum. The sequence continues at coordinate 338,832,720 of NC_090922.1, forward strand.
GTTAGGGACATGAACAGCTCAAGTCACATTTTCCATTTCTGCTTTTCCTATCGGTCTGTCTCCCGTTGCCAAATCCTTCTTGGAAAATCTAATTATGTCTTGGGAGAGGCTTTTGCATTCAGCTCCCTATGGAAAGGCCTTCTTAAGAGAAAGTCCATTAGCGAGATTCAGGTGGAACCCCAATTATTTGTCATGCTGCAAAGATCTTCTCCATCAATCTCCCAACTGGGCCCATATTGTTTCCTGCATTAACTAGGGAAGCTAATCCCCCTGAAAAGATGGCTGCCACCATGGAGACGTCTCCAAGAAGCGACCAAAGCTACAGTCCAAAAAGGGGCAGCACTTACCACTTGGAATAACAACCCTAACAAGACCAACAAAGCCACCTTCAAGGCCCTTTCTAAATACTACAAAATCGCTATCACCAAGGCCAAAGCCCTATCCCTTCACACAAGAATAGCCAATGCTAAATCTGGGACCAAAGACATTTTCAGCATCTTCAGAGAGCTGGAGACCCCTGCCGCCCCCCGCCACCCTCTTAAAGGATGGTGCAATAAAATTCAAGATGCCATGCTCGACAAGCTAGACACCTTGCACTCCAAAATCCTTGCACATCAACAAGCACCAAACAAAATCCTCGCCAACAGCCATAACCTCCCGTCACCTATTACTGACTCATGCAAAACCCCTCTGTTTGAATTCAAGGACATGACTGTGCCCAAAGTCACTGCCCTCCTCAGATACATTATACCGTCCAACTGCAAATGGGACGCCTGCCTAGCCCAAGTCATCAAGGACTGTGCCCCTTCCCTTGCCCCGATCATCACAGAGTTCATAAACGCATCCTTCCAATGTGGCCACGTTCCAACTGGACCTAAGGAAGCATGGGTTCATCCGCTCCTTAAAAAACCCACCCTAGACCCATCTGACCCTGGGAACTACAGACCCATTACCGCTGTCCCATTCCTATTAAAAATCTTTACAAAGCAGCTTACCTGCAGGTTCAGAAATTCCTGGAAGACCACCAGCTTCTTGGTCTCCATCAGTCAGGGTTCCGGCCAAGAAATGGCACCGAAATGGCCCTGCTTGACCTTAAAAATCAGATGGACAACCTCAGAGACGCAGGCAAACCTGTGCTCCTTCTTCTCCTTGACCTTTCAGCCAATTCTGATCTGGTAGACCACAAGACCCTCTGCCATCACCTATCCACCGCAGCTGACTTCTCCCCAAAGGCCTGCAACTGGATAACCTCGTTCCTACAGGACAGAGCGATGAAGGTCTTCTCCGAATCGTCCTGTGCCACTCCCAGCATCATCAAATGCGGCTTCCCACAGGGTTCATGCATTGCTCCCACCCTCTACAACCTCTTTACGGAGACTGTGTTTAAAACCCTGGACAGCTTGGGCATCTCATACATAAACTATGCTGATGACACCTATGTGCTCATCCCCCTCTATGGTGATTACTTGACGGACCTAAACACCTTCAACTCCGTCTACTCTACTATCCAATCCTGGATGGCAGAAAACTGGTTATGCCTCAACAGTGAGAAAACCAAACTTCTGCTGATTGGATCCCCATCCACCTTGGGCAAGCTGGATAAACAATATTGCTCTTTCACCATCGGTAACATCCCTATCATGGTCACGCAAGCCATTAAAACCTTAGATGTGTATCTTGAACCCAGCCTGTCCATGAACGGGCAGGTAAATGCCATCACGTCGGCATCAGCATACCATGCTAAACTTATCAACTCAGTTAGACCTTATTTCTCCAGAGAGAACTGTCTCACCAATGCCAGGGCCATAATGTGCTCCTGATTGGGCTATTTAATGCCCTCCTCCTAGGAACCTCAGAAAAAGATTTGGCCAAACTCCAATTCACCCAAAACAATGCCCTTAGGGCCACCACAGAGCTCTCATGCAGGAATCATATCTCCGGACGTAGGAGACAGGTCCACTGACTACCAGTCAAAGACAGGATCATTTTTAAACCCCTTGCCCTGACCCACAACTTTCTTCATGACTTAGCACCCCCTTACCTGGTGCGAAGAATTTCCAAACCCCTTGGTTCCAGACCAACCAGGACCTCCTACCTCAACAGTATAACTATTCCCAGATTCTGTAAAACCCATGCTGGCAGCAGCAGCTTCCCTACCTTGGCTGCCACCCAGTGGAACGCCCTCCCCCCACACATTGGGAACATCGACTCTCATGAGGCCTTTAGCAAGGCCATCAAAACTAGGCTTTTTGTCTAATAACTGTAGGTTCTACTCTGTGTATGTTACTCTGCATATCTATCGCGTGTGCCATTAGTAATGTAACCTCACTGTATCAACTGTCTTTTTGGGCAGCATTCCATGTAACCCTGAATCAAGCCTTCCTACGCTCACTTTATAGCGCCTTTATGCCACGGGCTGCAGTGCACTTTACAAATCTAAATAAATAAAATAAATAAAATCCCTCCTGCCTTTGCCGCACTTCCCTGCAACCAGCAACCCGATTGGCCCATTTGACCTGCAAATGGTCAGCCTTCCTTAAGCCGGCAGGCAAAGCCGGCCCTGCTCCAAGGCCTGGATATAACGCCCATTGAGCCTTTCTCTGCTTGTCTGAGCCTGTCTGCATCTACTGCTATGCCTTTTTTCATAGGAAGGACTCCACTTCCCCACCCCCCTCGTCCTGCACACCTGTAATCCTCACCCAGATCCTGCCATGTCTGTGCTCCCCCTTCTGGATTACCTGCAGCATGCAAATGTAAGAAGAAGCCAGACTCGTCTGTCTACTTGAGACACGCACTAATGCATCGCCCGTCTGTACCCACGTCATCCTCCATGCCCACTTTAAAGTTTCCCGCTCACATGCAGCAACCACTCGGAACCTTCGATTTGTGTAAATGCCCCTCCACACTCCTTGCCAGCGACAAATACCTACAAAGCAATAGAGTTTTGTGCCTCCGGAGCCCATTTACTATGACATCCAGTCCTCACCCCACCTTATCTTACAAGAAATCCGATCACGGCTGCAACATCCCCATCTTTAACTCTTTTTCAAACACTAAACCTGCAGCCTGCACCCTGAAGAATGCCAATTTTTGTCTGTTTTCACATCGCCAATGTTGTAAATGCCTATAATGTACCTGATCTTGGCATTACAGCCTATATAACATTCTGGACACATGCTGATTTTGACCTACTGCCTACTGGTATGTGTGTAATATATCTGCAATACCTTTGATCCTTTGTCTTTAAGTCTAACGCTCATCCTGTTATTTGCCTGTTACAACCTCACTTTGTCTACTTATTACCCCAACTTGACATTTATTTTATGACTCTGCCCTATTTTTCCTGTCTGCATGTCTGAAATAGCCCCCCATAACATGAGGTGTGGCTTTCCCAGTTTGTACACAATCAACTCCTTCTGTAACCAATATACTTGTTCTTCACCTCACAAATTATACTTTGTATACTGCACTTTCTGTAACTAGCGCCCAGAGCCCTCTGGGTTTTGTGTACAAAATAAATACAAACAATCTGCTATTCTCCTGCCTTCCTTTGCTGCTGCCCCAAAATTGCTCTCTCTCTTCTGTGTGTCTAATTTTAAACACCCAAAAAACTCCATCCAGGCAGCATCATTTAAGATAGCAAATTTTTATTGAATAGTGCCTGTGATAGTTTCCTTTCACTTAGTCACACCCAAAACAATCCTCCTCTTTTCTTTGACTGGACAAATTAATTTTACAATTTCATAAGGGGATGCATTTAGCTTATTTTCCATACAAGACTTTTTTTCTGGGTACAAACAGCTGTCTATTCATCTCTTTTTTGTACCTATCTTTGTATTCGTTTTAAAGCAGAAATGCAGAAAAAACATGTACAATTGTAATGCTTGATGAATTATTCCTCCCCCCCATTACTACTCCCCTCCTCCCTGTCAACCCCCCCTTGCCAGCACAGCACCACATAATATTGTCCAAGATGAGGCTGAGAGACGCTCTTCTAACGGGAATCTAAAATCCTCCTCAAGAAAGTTGAGGACTTCTCTCCATTCATCGGAGAATCAGTTTGCTCATTTTGTAGGGAGTGGGTCACTCATTCTAAGGCTATGAATTCCCATATTTTCCTCAAATCTTGGAGAGTGGACACCTCTTCCCGCCCTCCCCCACTTCCACCATTTGGCTTTGAGTAATAGAGCAGCAATGATTAGTGTAGCAATGGTCCTTTGCACCACTTTAGATGTGGGTTCAGGTCTCTGGTCCTACATCCCCAACAAAGCATTCATGGGAGCACCTCCGTAGTCCATTTTAATCATGGAGACTATTGAGCCTCTAATGTCTCCCCAAAATGTTTGTAGTTTGGGAAATTCCCTCCATTCGGGAAACCCTGTATCCTTTTGGCCACCGTCCCTGCAACACCCTGATGCAGAATTTGGGAACAATTTCTGGAGTCTGACCTGTCTGAATTGAAAGTAATGAAGGCATTCCTGTTTTTCATGAGGAAAACGTTGTTTACACTCTGGAAAACGATTTAATGTCAGAACTTGTAAACATGTCCTTCAATGTAAGGTTGGTAAAGAAAGGGGTAAATGGAAAGGGGAATGAGGAAATGTGATCTTTCCTGACTAATCAGTCCCAAATATCACCCATCACAATATAACTTTGGGAAGGAACATTGGACCATCGTTTGGGGTAAGAATGACTCCAGGAATAAGGAGTGAGGACAACAAGACTGGTGACACAGAGTAATCATAACAGCAGTGTTTGGTTGTCATGATAGTAGGATTTATGGATGTGGGGGCACTGTTAGGCCATGAGGTGTTCCCTGAGAGTATGGGCTTCATCTACTTCCAGAAGTGCAAAACACTTCCAGAGTTGGGTAGATAGCAGGCAGAGCAGAGCTCAAGTCATGATTTCCAGGTTAGTAGCAATGAGAACGACATCATTATTGTCTTGCAAGTCAAATCTTCAGAGTTACATGTTCACTCTATCGAGATTAAACTGCAACAACCTGTCGCACCCACCAGATTTCCAATTATGTAGATCATGACCTTGTGATTAAAACGAAGCCAACAATGAACATTTGTGGATCAAAACAGAGCATTAAGTCTGAAAGAAGCTTCACTCACCTGTCCAGTTCATGCTTCACAGGTCTGTGATAAAATCATTGACGGAAATGTCCCATTCACTTTGATCATTTGACAACAGTCCTATTGCAAAGCTCCTGTTTTCCATGCTCACATGCTCAAGTCCTTGCGCTGCAATTTGCGCACAACGTCGAATTTCGGGTTTTGATGCCTCAACAGCTTATATCACAATTTAAAGAAATGACGTTTGAAAAGTAATTAAAAGAGTATATAACATATTAACAATGATTAACCATTGTTTTGGAGTTCATACTTATCAGCTGTTAAAGAAACGATGTTGCAAAGCTCACCCTCATTTTAATTCGTATCTGGAGAGATTACACAAACATCAGGATCGAGATCACATGATTAGCCAGAAAGGATAAAGGGATCATATTAAAAAATAAATCTTCACCAATAATGGATATTTCTTTCATGCTTCTTTTTGATCCTAGTCTGGTGATGTTGACTTTCAGAGATGGAGAATTTGGAACGGAAAATGTGTTCACATAGCATTGAATGTGATGAAGGCCGTTTTCTATGGTGATGCAGGCATGGAGGTGTAACCAGTGTGATTTGCTGAGGACCTAGGGTTTGTGATGTGGTCATATTTCTTCACTTCCTCACTAAGATGGCTGTCACATTTACAGCAGCTGGCACAGAGGGGATTGGGCTGCAAGCAAAGAGCTTTGACCTGTCAAAATGGCAAAGGGCCAGTTCTAAGGAGAGAGCTGTTCCCAAGATGTCTAGGTTTTCTTTACAATGTGGGTCTTGAAAGACAAGCCACTTTCAATGATGAAGCCAATACCCTTCATACCAGTGGATGTGAGCTGAGGAAAGACACCATCACATGTAATTGCCGTCAGCCAATTATGGATTAGAATACCCTTGGTGGAAACCATAAGGAGCATGTGGTGTTCAGTTCAGGTAAGTGCTTGACAACTACAATGTATGTCATTGACATAACTGACCTTTCTTTAGGTGAATCTGGTGAAGCTTGATTTTTCGGATAGTGAGGAGTTACCCCAGCAGTTTCATGTAGTGGTTGAAGACTGGGGACAAGATGGCCTCTTGTGGAACACACCAGTTAAAGGGGTGTTGGAATTTGTTAATGTGCCTCTTAGTAAGCGTGCCTCTGTGAGGCTGGAAGCAAACCGTCAAAGAAATGAGTTGTTCAACCCCATGTGGTTAGAAAGTATATTGTGACAAGCTTCGTAGTCTGCAGTATTGCATATGGCAGCAATACATGAGTGCTGGATAGCAGCCTTTTTCTCTCTATGGTCATGGTATATTTATTGTAACAGCCTAAGCATGCATATAAGATTTAACATATGTAAATTACATTAAAACCTCATAATGTCTGCCTTTGCCTAATGGTCTTATTACGGTCTTGTAGTCACTACTCACACTTAATAAGAAATGGATATTGTAAGTGTTTTGTGATAATATAATGTATAACAGTTGGAGTCCTACGTCCCAATGCCGCCTTCCATTGCTAGCATTGAGCCACATGAGAGGACCTGGCATCATTAATTGATCGTGAGAGACGGTGCCCAGCTGCTAAGTAGAAGCCAAATGGGAGGCAATGTAACATGATAAAAAGGGTGTTACTTTTTCTAAAAAATAAGATAAGATAAGAGAAAAAAAAGACACACTGAGGTTGAAAACCACATCAAATTAAAGCATAACGGAAAAACATATGGTAAAGGAAGTACATGACCCCCTCACTGTTTAAAAAGGATATTATTTGTTTCCTCGGGCTCCGTGACTATATACAATCTCGTTGGGTGTTGTCTGGTGCCACTTTATGATATGATAGTTTATTCATGTAGCGCCTATACACAATGTGTTTCAAAGCGCTTCAAGGCAAGCGAGGGAACAAGGGAAAATACAATGACATTCTTCCAGGCCATGAACAGTAAGGATGTGAAATTAACTATCGTACTCGGCCTGACGACATTTCAGATAGTGCGAGAGCTAAGACATAGATAAGGAAGGGAGGGGGAGAGTGGGAAGGAAATAGAATCAGACGGGCGACTACTGTACTAGGCCTGACGACATTTCTGGTAAAGCCGGAGAAAAACAAAAGATGAGGAAGAGGGGTGCATAAAGGTAGGGGAGGAACAAAACAAGCAACTATCATAATAGGCCTGACGACATTTCAGAGAGTGCTGGAGGGGCGGTGGGGAGGAAAAAAACAGTAAGGGAAGGGAGAAGGGGGGAGGAGACAGACGAGGTTGATATCATACTAGGTCCAGGTACAATACTGATAGAGTAAGTGCATAGAAGAAAGTAAGGGGAGGAGATAGAAGTCAGTAGTAATACAAAATGTTGCAAGCCAGGATACAAGATGAAGATGGAAACAGCATGATTCAGGGCCACCAGTACAAGATGCAAAGGAAGTTCAGCATGAGAGTTGAGAAAGGGTGATGCATCGTGAATGAATGAAGTCCATAAAATTCAAATCCCGCATTGGCCACAAGACGGTGATGGTGAAACCAGAATTTATCAGGACAGACTCCTGCAGGAGTGGGCTTGAGGGGGCTGAGGGGAAGTTGAGGGGGGAACATGGTAGAAGAATCAAGCAAAACAGGCAACATCTGTGTGCGAGAAAAGGTGGAGTCTCGGAACTCCTTCCCTGCAATACTCTTCGAACTTTTAGTATACTTAGTTCTATGAGTGTATGATGAAAGTTGTCCCAAGAGCTCACTGGACTCCCTGCATTGCTGAAGACATCCTTGTGGCCGTGAGCAGCACCCAGTTCCTAAAAGCCACCCTACCAACAATACAGAGCAAGGAAAAACACCTATTCCCCGAATCCCAGAAAACAGCAGACTGATTGCAATGAAGAACCTTGGTCTTTAATAAAGTAAATGATTGTCCAAGGACAAGGCTGGGTCTTACTTCTATGCAGAAAAGAGGGAGGGCAGTAAATGATTGTAACCACTTTATTTAGGCTATTTTTCGACTTTGTTTTTCCATCTGCACAGCTATCCAAATTAAATATAGACTAAGTGATCTCAGCATGCGACAATGTGCTTTTATCAGGAAGCATTAGAATAATTTCTTAATTGATAGCCAGCAGAGACGCTCACCAGTGCCCAATTAATCCAGAAGTATTTTGTTGACAATTCAAAGCCAACATACTTTCAGAAAGAAAGTGTTGCAATATCGTCTCCTCAACTCACCCCCACAATGTAATTGCGCGCCGCTGAGGACAACGGATTTGCACTTGTCCGAGGGGTAGGACCTAGAACACATGGAATAAGAAAAGGAGGAAGTAAAGTGCGTATCTCTGACAAGGGCGCTGACTTTCACTGAATATTATGGCATGCAGGAGTTATTCGGTCATAGCACACACAAAGCTGAGTTATGGTATATTTGTGCAGCATATGTAGTAGTGTTTGTGCATAAATACGGCACTTTTCTCATATAGGAGGGATTTTAACCCTCCATATTTCCTAGGATATAATTTAAAAAAAAATACACAATGGGCTACACATGTGTTATGGTGCAATATTGCCATCCCACGGTTTGTGCGACATTTACAAACCATAGGATAGTGCAGTTTATAATGTAATCTGAAGCCCTCAGTGGGTCCTTAATTCACAGCCATTATGAATCCTCTGTCTTTATAAAAGTAGACTCTCCCGGTAGAAGAGTACTTTTCAGGTTATAACTTTGGAACGGTTTGATGACACTGCACACAATTATCCAAAAGTAAATATATTCACGACTCCAGATTATTTTGGAACTATTTGCGAGATTAGGTCCATGGGGGAGTGGGGTGAGAGAGAGCATTTATAGGAGTTCCTAAAACGTGTGTTTTCCATTCAATTTATCATAGGGCAAAACTTTGCTTCCGCTCACAGCCTGAACCGTTGAACGAATTTGCACCACATTTTAGCAGAATTTGGCATCTGGTCCCAAACGCGTGTATTCAAAGGTTTGCCAGAAATCCGTCTGGTGGTGTGTTTTCGATCCTGCCAAAAGTGGCCAAAAACGTGTTATGAATATAAGAGTTTCATTGGACCTGTCGGTAGACCCATATGACAATTTTTAGGGAGTTGATTGGCTCATACCTGGCAATGACCTGTCCGAGGTCCACCGATACATAAAGGACACCCAGATTTGCGAGTTGCAAGATTATGTGGTTGGTGGTTTTTGAAGAACAACCATTTTGAATAGACTTTTACCAGGGTTGCAGGTATGACACACTGAAAGTTGCAGAGTGGCATATTGAAGCCCCTTGGGCTCAGTCTGTGCATGTGCACTGGGGAAAAATGGCAACTGCGCCTTGTCAAAGGGCATGCCCCAGACAAAGTAGCCAATAACCATGGACATAGATCATGGTCACTAGCCCATGTAATCACATTCAGGACTGTGAACACTAGGCCTGGGCACACGCTACGAAAATAAGCTACTCAGGGTGGCTTGATATGGCCTTTGATATTGCCAAAGACAATACCCTTTCCAAAGTAGCCATGGCCCATGGCTGCAAAACATGGCCAGTGGCAACTTCAGGTGACTTGAGTAAACCAGGAGCATACCCCAAGGCCATGCTTCTGGGAATGATGGCCATGGTCTCTCAGTGCAAGGACCTATTGCGTTCAATGGGGAAGCCCTGGGGGAAGGTGGTGTGGGGTGCATTGAAAGGGCCCAAACTAAAGTTCCCTTCCACATGAAAATCAGGATTTTTCAATAATGACACAAAAATGGCTTTGCATGTGTGATTGCAATTGACAACTGAAGGGCCATGTGAAAAAGGCCTACCTGTCATTACCCAACGAAAAGCAGCATTTTAATTCACAAAGCACGAAGAAAAATTGAAGGTCCCTTTCACCTGAAAACAGGATTTTGAAACACTGTCACAAAAATGGGTAGCCATGTGTATTTTCAGTTTAAAAGCAATTGCAGCACTGCTAACAGCAAAAACGGCAGGGAAAAAGACAAAGTGCATATTTTGACAAAAAATAATGCACATTATATTTTGCATTCAAAATACCAGTGACATTTGAAAAGCCACTTTGTTTTCCATGGGAAAGGTTCTGTAGGCCAGAGGCAAACCCTTTTGCTGGCTGTTGGACACATGTTACAAGGAACTTCAAGGCTGGCATCCTAGTGTTTACAACTGCAATAAAATGTGGCTTGCTCAGGAAGATGTGGAAAGCCAAGTGTTCTTTAGACTGGCTGTTTCTGCAGAACCATTTTGCCTGGCTGATGCATGACCACAATGTAGACAGTAGGTGTGAAGACAATTCAATTAAAGGAGCCTGAAACTCCAACTTCTAACAGGTAACCCACTTCAAAGAGACTGATAAAGAAAAAACTCTGGTTACAGGCGAGCCCAGTGAGAACATATGGCCTGAAGGTAGGAGAATTTCCATTTGTCCCACATGAAGATTTACTATTTATTTAAAATGACTATTATCATTTAGGCCTTTTCCCCAGCAACCATAACGTGGACTTTCTTCATTTATGTACCATTTTAAGGTAATTTCCATACAATTTTGGAGCTATAAATGTCATCCACCTGCAACTCGGGGAACTGTAATGACCATCTAAGATGTGTTTTCTGGCAGATATTAAAATGTTCCAAATGTGGAAATTGGTGAATGAGTGGAGGGTAAAATTAGGAATATTTTACCATCCAAATTAGGAATATCGTTATTAAATTACATATTCATATCTGCTATGCTTTTAATGTAAATGGCAGAAAATTGCCACCTGGCCGTGCAACATGGTGTGGAACTGGCTGTCGTCTTATTTAATTCCCCATGATTAACTGAAAAGGAAAATATATGTGTTATGGCAGTTGCTAGTAAAATTATGAAGTGTTGCCACATAGCTACATTTTTGCAAGAATTTGACATTGGAACAAATGGGGCTTGTAAATTAAGCTGCCATATGTCTGCTCCAGACCCCTAAACCAATTCTGACTGGGATGCTGGGTTTGGGAGTAGAGAGAAGGGTAACTATCCAATCCTATGTTGTGTGACCTCTTGCAGGGTACTCCTCCAAGATTGTAAAATTGGTGGTGTCATCGCTGCTATGTAAGGGGGACTGCACTAGGAGAAAGGAAGAGTTTCAGAAATGTACCATCAAAGGAGTGCTGCTGCAAGTTACACCTGACAGCTGCAAGGAAACACTAGAGGAGATTGGTCAGAGTGCATCTGGGTGGAGCCATTTAATGCTGACTGCGTCCTATGGCAGAGAGCGGGAGGCCACCCTTGAGGCTAAACTGGGTAGATCCTTACCCTACTTAACTAAAAAGATTAATTTAATTAATTTTAATTCCCCATTTGGTGGAACACTACAGGATAATTTCAGTTAAAATCCGAAATTAACAAAGTTCACTTCCCAGTGTGCATTGAAAAACTATAGCCTATAATTTAATTGGGTAATCCTTTTTGTCCTGCTGACCCTAACTTCTTTAAGGAAGAGGGGTGTCTTTGTTCTTAAACCAGTCCAATATTTTGGTCCAACTTTCCCCTAACACAGGCCTTTCAGTGGAGGGAAGGTCTGAAATCCTAAATTCTGCAAAACATTCCAATGTTTCTGCCTACTTCCACAACACAGAGCAACGGGGGGTCTGAAAAACAAACGGCTAAATAACCCTGTGTTTTCCAAAAGTGTGGGTGAAATCATAATTGCCATATGTATTTGTACCAATCTTGAAATCCTTCTGCGAGCCTTTTAAGCCCGCAGGAAAATCAAAATTGCACAGCACTACATCTATAAATGTGTTCACTGACCAGTGCTAATTATTTATTGAAGTGAAATTTGTAGAAAGTAAAGAATTGCAATTTGTGTTTTTTTTCAACTGACTTTTGTGATTTATTTATGCAGAGATAAGTTTGTGTGTGCCACGGATAAAGTGGTGTTTGACATTTTCGTGTGAAGTTCCATTATTTTTTATTTAAATAAATACAAACATATTTCCTGTACACCGGCCTGGTTCTTGGCTCATTGTTAGCTCAGAGGGGGATACAAGGGGCATGCTATGTGTCTGAAGTCGGGCTGAATAAAATAATCCGTTACACAGTTTGTTGCGTAACACCTTGAGTGGGGAGGGAAGGAACTCCCCATGTTGAGGGTGGCTTCTCAATAAACCGTTACAGTGGACACTTGCTATAGATGCCACCCATGGCTAGTGGGCACTACTGGTTGCCTAGGAAGGCTGGGGCAGGGCTGTAAGGGAATCTGGGTAATGACTATGGCCTCAAGACATGCCCAGATGTTCTGTCACATGGCTTTGGGATTCGTGGGGCAAGGTTAAAGGCTGGTAAATGTAGGCACAGGTTGCAGGTCCAATGGGTATGCCCAAACAAAACAGACCAATAGACATGCCCAAAGAGTGTGCCCAGTCATCTTATTAAGTGTGTTTGGGGGTTCCCATGGTAGGGTCCTGCAGGCCACCCAGAATTAGACTATTGGGGGGATCAAGTGTTCCTGGTGCAAGGCCTAATGCCTTGCCTCTGTCACAATAGCACTTGGCATGGCCTTAGTAAATGCCCAGTGGATCATATTTGGTGGTTTGTAGGCCCCTGTGGCAGGGTCATATCCTTCCTGAGGCATACTGGCCCTAGGTAATTTCCCCAGGATATGTCCATAGTGGAATCATTGTTTAGCTCTGCACTGGCTGGATCATATAGGAGTATTCCAGCCAAAATGCTCCCCGGGCATGTACACATGCCATGCCCTGTGGGTACTGTGGATACAGTAGTTTACATCATTCAAAGAACTATGCTAAAATGAGATGCTATCCTTGTTTTCTCCTTTAAAAATTATTTAAAATTCAGTGAAACATCTTTCTTAAAGGGGCGTTATGGTTGCAGCATAGAACAAAATGATCCACCCAAAAATGTACTAGTTATTGTTTCTAAAGTAACCATAACTATGCCACCACCATTCTAAAACAACCATAACTTGCCCAGCTCCGTTCAGCTCATAACGCCACATGTCATGAGCCAGAGAAAGCTGTTTCCCCTACAGCTTGACACTCCCCTTGATTTTCTAGGTAAAAGAATCTAGGGGTGGTTTTCCATGCCCAAATGTCCTTGGGCCATCAAGTCATTTCCATGTATCCAGATTTTCTTCTCAAGCTTATGCCCTTAAAGAAACTGGCCCCACTACTGCCATTTAAACATCATGCCATAGAGGTGATGGCAGCAGTGAACTCTTGGATGCATTACTCCAGTATTCTGTACAAAGACTACAGTGTATCCTCTCTCCCCTTCCTCGCTAATATCTTCGTTCTCTCCTCTTAATGACTGATGCTTCCTCTATTCTTGCTAATGCCAGTCGGCCTCTGTGCCTTTGGATTCTCTCCCTTCTTACTGCTCTTTTTAAATCTTCTCTTTCTAATGGGGTCTTCCCTTTTCCTTTCAAACATGCCTCTACCCTACACATTTTAAAGAAATATTCGCTTGTCCCTACTCTGCCTGCTAATTTTCGCCACATTTCTCTCTTGCTTTTACTTTCTAAGCTCCTTGAGTACATAGTGGGTTTCCTCACATGTCACCAGTAATGCTCTTCTCCCTCCTCACCAGTCTGGCTTTCAGCCCCGTTGCTCCACTGAGCCTGTTCTCCTCACTGTTTTCAACTCTCCTCACACAGCTTGTTATTCCAAATGTTCCTCTATTCTTGTACTCTTGGATCTTTATCCAGTCTATGATAATGTTGATCACACTATTCTTCTTTTGTGTCTCCTTCATCTTCGGGGCTGTTGTGAATTAGTTTCATTCATACATTTCAGCTGAAGCATTTTTTTGTCTCCTGGCATGGCCAATCCTCTTCTACTTATTCTCTCAACTATGGCTTATCTCAAGGTTCTGTCCTAGGTCCCTTACTTTTTTCTCTTTACACTGTTCCACTTGCTTCTTTAATTTCTTAATTTGGAATGTCTTTATGCAGATGATTCACAGTTCTTTCTATCCTTCTCTGCTTTCACTCCTATATCCAATTTACCCTTTCTTCATGTCTCCTTGCGATCCAAGCTTGGCTGGCTACTCACTATCTTCATTTTAACCCACCATAAATCGAGATCATCTTCTTCCCTGCTTAAACTGTTACCCTGATTTTTTCCTTCTCCCTATGTCTCTTTTCCTCCATCCTCAATTGTACCCTGTCTTTCTGACCGCTACTTGGGTGTAATTTCTGACTGTTCTTTATCTTTATCTGCCCATATCTCTGCTGTTTCTCAGTCCTGTAGCTTTCAATTTACAATATTCACAATTCTTGCTTCTTCCTCACTACTCAATCTACTAAGTCCTTACTCTGTTCTCTTGTTTTTTCTCATCTGTTCTTCTACTCTACTACCCTATTTGGTCTTCCTGCCTATCGACTCCTGCCTATCGACTTGATGGTCAATCTATCATTTTTTTGTTAGCCTACTTCTTCATTTATCTCCTCTTGACTCCATTTCATCTGCTTCACTTTCCCGCCATTGGCTTTCTTTTGATTCTCACTTATTTTCTTAGCATAGTCTTTAAATGTCTCTATTGTCTTGCCCCACCTTACCTTTCTTCTCTTATCTCTTTTTGCTCCACCCTCTGATTCTCTCAGGGACAATTTCTACTTTTTGTCCCCCGTTCCTACTGTTCTTTATCTCACTCCATTGTTTAACTCTCCTAGTACCTAGATCCTTCCTCTAGCTATCTGTTTTATCTCTACTTTCCCTCTCTATGATTCGCCTCAAGGAACATCTGCACTCTGCCTGGTCATGATGTATTGATGAGCTTTCAATTTGTTGTAGTTTTTTAAATTTGTTCAGCGCTTTGTGTTAAAGCGCTATACAATTGCACGAAAATACAAAATCCCCAGTGGCATGTTGCTAAAACCTCATGGATCCCAGAATGCTGTGGTTCAGCTGATTTGCAGTCTGAATAAAAGAAACCATGCAACCTAGGCCAGCATTTCTTGGCACTGGTGAGTGGGAAGGATTGAATACAATTCATGCTGGCTTGCAGCCGTTTAAGCATTCTTAACCGTACACCCCTTCCTTTTTGGGTGAAAAGCAACCTTCAATATATTCCAGCTTGCTCATCGAACGCCTGCCCAGATCCTCCTTCAATCTATTTCTGTCAGACTGACCTCTATGGGGCAGGGGGATATGATTTCCAACTAAACATAAAACATCAATGTGTTCATGGACTGAATATCAGAGGCATAGCTTCCAACGCTTGCCCAATTTCAATGATTTTATTGTTTTAAACCACCACCTTAACATTACTTCAACTAAAGTTGTTTTCACTGAATTACAAGGGTTTTGTTGAATGGTTTCAACTTGACTCTGTCCTAACCAATGTTTTTTCACTGAATTGCAAGGGATTTGTTATGCCATATCCCACACCACCTGCAGTACTACGTGTTTCCTTTGTATATAAACACATGTTATATTCAATATTATAAGTATTTTTCAAAGCTAATAGGCATGTGAGTTTTCCTCCATTAGAGGTCTGTGGCTCACTGGTCGTGGCTTGTGGCCATGTTTAGTGGCTACTTTGTGCTAATGAGGAACTGGGAAGAGAATCAGTGTGGTATTTGGTATTTTATCATACATTTTGATGTTTGTGACCCATGGTTTTCCTGCAAAAATGTCCTGTGTGAATTTACTGCAGTTTCTCACAAGGATGTGCAGAGGTCCTATTCCAGTGGCACAATTCACAAAGCAAAACATAGGGCCTCATTACACGGTAGGCGGTGGACCAAGGTGCTATTAGCACCTTGGTCCATGCCGGTAAAATACCGGCACCACCTTGGAGGAAAGGGGAATTACCGCCCTATTCCAAGGTTGGCGGGTGGTAATTCCCCCATTGCCCTTCCCCCATTCCCATTTTTGCCCCATAGGGCATAATGGGAATGGGGAAGGTGCTAATTACGGTACCGCAGATTGCGGTACCATAATTAGCACCCTGGTCCCTTTGTGGGTTGGTTTTTAACACCTGCTAAAAAGCAGACATTAAAGTACCAACCTGCAAAGGGACCTCGTAGTAAGGCGGTAAGGGTTTTTTTTTTTTTTTAATATATTTATTTTATTTTAAATGAAAACAGTACAAAACAAACTTGAGGTATTATGTACAATAGGATAATTGACAATTAAGAAAACACAACACTGCACTCCCCCCTTACCCCCCATGAGCTTATCAACAGGGTAGTTCTGTATCGACCTGGAGCGGTCGGGTGTCTTCCTCCTCCGAGGCAGCAGGTTCCCCCTGCACCCCAAACAGACCAGTATCTAACAGCCTCCAGGCTACTAGGTTGCCCACATCCTCCTCCCCGCATTTACTACATGCTTCTTGCCAGACCATGGTTTCAGCTTCCGCCCATTTTTGCAGATCCCTCCACCACATCTCTATCCTGGGTTGGTAACATTGCTTCCAGTTCATGGCTATCCTCCTCTTAGCGAGTATATACGCTAGGTCTCTCAGTTTCCCCAGATGTCTGGTGTTCTTCGGTCTGGGGAACCCCCCTAGGAGGCAAGCCCAGGCCGTGTCAATGCTTAACAGGACCCCTTTGTCAGCTAACTTCTGTGACACTTCTCCCCAGAAGACTTCGATTACTGGGCAGGACCAGAACATATGCGTCATGTCCGCGTCCTCCTCGCTACATTTCGGACATGCTTGTCTGCCTGCGTTCGCAAACTTAGCTATCCTTTTGGGGGTCATGTACGCTCTATGCATGATATATAGTTGGATTTGCTGTAATCTAGCATTTCTGGACACTTTTTTATGATATCCCATAGCCCGTTCCCACATCCCATCAGTCATCTGTGTCCCCACCTCCGTTTCCCATTCTAGTCTCAAATCCAATAGGTCCTTTCCCACCCGGGACATCACCACCTCATACAATCTGGAAATCTCGTGTCCGCCCCCAGATATATCATATATCGTGTCGATCAGGGCGTCTGGATCCTCCGCTAACACCGTCTCAGGCCAAGATTTTCGGATAATCCGTACCAATCTGAGGTATGTAACGTATTGGCCCCCATGTAACCCAGTCTCTTCTTTTAGGTCTGCAAAATCCTTGATGGCCCCATCTTGCCATATATCTCCTAACGTGGCCAACCCAACCGATTCCCAGTATATTCTGATCATTTTCCTAAGTTGGCTATCCCCCGCAGTCAAGGCGACCAGTGGCACCTGCGGTGAACACGGGTCCGGGCTTTCCAGCAGCCGACATGCTCTACGCCACATTTCCACCCAAGTAATAGCATGCCAGGGCGAACATTTAATTCCTGTCTAGGGACCCAGATGATCTCCTTCAAATAAAACGGGGCGCAATCTGTCCCAACCAACCTAGACTCGGGAGAATCCTCATCAGAGAGCCACTGTGTAACATATTGCAATTGGCTCGCTACATAATAGGCCTCAAAATGCGGTAATTTGATCCC
Organism: Ambystoma mexicanum; assembly: GCF_040938575.1. Lineage (NCBI taxonomy): Eukaryota > Metazoa > Chordata > Amphibia > Caudata > Ambystomatidae > Ambystoma > Ambystoma mexicanum. Next base: position 338,850,231 of record NC_090922.1, read on the forward strand.
TCCTTTATCGTGAAAGTTTTGCAGCTTCCACAGTGCCACTCGGTTGCGAGTGCCGTGCCATAGGAAGTCCCTGCACATACTGTCGAGTTTGGCAAAGAACCTCCTAGGTATTAAGTATGGTATGTTGTTGAAGAAATGCAACAGTCTAGGCAGGACAACCATTTTGAGCAACGCACCCCGCCCCATCATCGCCAGCGGCAGCTTCTCCCAAAATCGCATGGATGCCCGGATGTTATCCACAGCAACTGCAGTATTGTGCAGATGTTCTTTTACCACAGTATGATATATGTCTATTCCGAGGTATCGGAAGGACTCGGTCGCCCAGGGCACGGGTAATACCGGTAAACGTTCCGTGGGGACCCTCGCATAATACCCTAGGGGGAACATGCTCGACTTGCCGGGATTAACCGCTATGCCGGACAATTCGGCATACTTCTGCATGACCTCCAAAACATACTGGAGGTTCTCCTCCGGATATTTTAGGTACAGCAGCAAGTCATTGGCATATAGGGATATCGAGTGGCTCTCTCCTCCCACCTCGATGCCCACCAGGTCATATTGCTCTCTAAGATATACCGCTAAGGGTTGCAGGGCCAATATGTATAACATCGGGGACCAAGGACATCCCTGCCTAGTACCCCTACCAAGGCGCCACTTATCGGATATCACCGATCCCGTACGCACCCTAGCCGTTGGCTGGCTATACAGCAGCCTCGCCCATCTGATATAGCCTGGCCCGAACCCGTATTCCTCCAGGACTGCGAACAGCCACGGCCACCTCACCGAATCAAATGCCTTGACTGCGTCTAGGGAAATCACTGCCATTTCCTCATCCCTTCTGTTCCTTTCTTCGATCACCCTGTGGAGCCGCCTATGATTATGGGTTATATTCCTGCCAGGAACATAACCTGTCTGATCCGAGTGTATTAGTCTGCCGATGACCTTGCGTAGCCTGTCCGCCAGGACCGCTGTCAGGATCTTACTGTCTTGGTTCAACATCGACAGCGGTCTATACGACCCACAGTGTTGTCTCGGCTTGTTAGGCTTGGGAAGCGGCACTATCAGCGCCTCTCTGAGCGTGTCCGGCAATCGGCCTCCCTCAAATGATTCATTGTACATCTCCAGCATAGGGGGGGAGTATCTCTGCGCTATATGTTTTATAAAACTCACTGGGGAGTCCATCAGTGCCCGGGGTCTTGCAAGTAGGTAGCCGTTTCACCACCTCTTCCAGTTCATCTAGCGTAATGGGACCATCTAACTCCTCCCTTTCCTCTGCACTAATTCTAGGCAATTCCATATCTTCCAGTGTGTCCCTGATCTTATCCAGATTGTCTTCCCCTTTGTCCTCATACAGCGCTTTATAATAGTCTAGGAAAGCAGCGTTAACCTCTTCCTGAGTGTGAGCCTCCTCCCCATTTTCCCTTTCTATCATCATGATCGGGGCCCTAGGGGTTTCCCTCTTATAAAGCCATGCCAGTAGGCGACCAGTTTTGTCACCGCCTGCATGCTGCCTCTCCACGAATTTCCTGTAGTTGAGGTCACAAAGCCGCTCCCAAAGCTCCGAGCATCGTTGCTGTAATTCAAGTACTAAATCTGTGTCCCCCCCGCTCTGGTACATTCACGCTCCAATTCTTTCTCCACTTTCTCTAGCTCAGCTAGAACCCCCCCCCTGCAGGCCCTTTGATTTGGAAATAGCGACGCCCCTCAATACCACCTTAAAGGCCTCCCAAAGTGTACTGGCCGAATCTACACTGCCCGTGTTCTCCTCAAAGTACCGTATAATCGCCTCTCTAATATCCTCTCTGAAGACCGGGTCTCTAAGCGCCTCCGCCCGAAGGCGCCATGTTGGTATCCGCCCTCTGGGGCGGCCATATTGCCAGGCCATCACCAAGGGCGAATGGTCCGACAGGACCTTCGCTCTGTATTCAATCTGAGTAGTTGCTATCGCCACTTCTGGCGTGGCAAAGAAATAGTCTAGTCTCGTATGCAACTGTTGGGGGGCCGAATAATGAGAGTACTGCAAGGCAGTGGGGTGTTTCAATCTCCAGACATCTTCTAGTCCAAAATCGTCTAATAGTGCCCGTAAAGCCCTAGCCGCCGGGGTGGGCTTGTCCACTTTACTGTCGGACCTATCTATCTTGGGGTCAAGAACACAGTTGAAGTCCCCCCCCAGATAATCGGTTCCTCTGCGCACAGGCCCAGGCGTGTACATAAAGTCCTGAAGTATATAGCAGTATTCTGGTTGGGGGCATATGTATTAATAATACTCAATCCTCTGTTCTCAATCAGTGCCCTTAGTATTACCAGCCTACCCTCCGTGTCTACCTCCTCTCGTAGAATTCTAAGTGGAACATGCGGGGCCACCCAAATCAGCACACCCCTGGCATAGGCCGAGTACGGGGAGCCCACCACCGTGCCACCCCATTTTTTCTTTACAAGATCTAGTTTATGTTGGGTCAGGTGCATTTCTTGTATCAGGGCAATGTCGATCTTCTGTCGTTTAAGATACAACATGACTTTGTTTCTTTTCAGGTAATTATTGAGTCCGCGGACGTTCCAGGTGGCAATCTTAAGGTCTCCCATGGCAATTATGTGTCTTCCCACCCCATTTGCAGGAACCTCTAACAGTTTGCATGACACAGAAGGCGTCCCACTGCAGCCACTCCTCGAATAAGCTCATTCCCCAACTAACTACACACACAACCAAACCCCAACTCCCTGTCCCCTCCCTCATCCGCCCTCCCCCCAACATCACACACCCCAACTGTTGCCCAGCTTCAACAACAGAGCTCAGGCACCCCCACATCTAGTTCCGCAATCACCGATCGGTGCACGGAGCCCAGTAGTGTGAGGTCGCCCTAATGGCCACCTAACCTAAGCTATTGTGGGGAAAGAGTATCGCTCCATGGGGCTCCCGTTCAATAATAATCCCAGTGTTTGCGACAAACAGTACAACCAACTGACCTTCCATACCGAAGGTTCCGAACCGACTATAATCAAGTCTCATAGTCCATGAGTCGCGCCATCTTGCGACGCCATTTTACCCCTTCCGCAGCTCCTCCGAGTCCTTCTTGAGCCGGTCCGCCGATTCCTGGGGGCACCCCTGTGTATCGAGCCACTCCATGGCGTCCTCTGGGGTCTCAAAAAATAAAGTTTTATGCGCCTGTATAACCTTCAGTTTTGCAGGATAGAGCAACATATATTTATAGCCTGCCTCTCTCAGCCTCCGTTTTACAGTCCCAAAGTTCATGCGGCTCCGCTGCACCGCTAAAGTGTAATCCGGATACGCCGTGATGTTTGCTGCTCCTCTCTTGATTGTGCCTCCTTTTCGAAAATGTTCGAATATTCTTTCCCGATCGCGGTAGTTAAGAATTTTGGCAATGATGGGTCTAGTCGGGTTTCCGGGAGGCGGCCTCCTCGTTAAGGCTCTATGCGCTCGTTCCACTGCGAAGCCTTGGGATAAGGCCCCTCCGGGTATCTCCTGCAGTAACATGGTCTCAACAAAGTCAGTAGGGTCACGGCCCTCCGTCCCCTCCGGTAGGCCCACAATGCGGATATTGTTGCGACGGGCTCGTCCTTCCGCCTCCTCCGCTCTACTCTCCAAGTTGCCCACCCTTTGAATTAGGGCGTGCAGTTTTGCCTTGTGGGTGGCGCAGTCCGCCGTATTCGGGCCAACTTCATTTTCTAGGGACTCTGTGAGCTCTGCTAGAACCCTAACGTCCTGTCTCAGCAAATTGACGTCCTCCTGGACCTCCCCAACTTTGAGGTCCAATGCCGTTTTTAATTCGGAGACAGCCAGTTCTAATTTCGATTCCCAAGCTGCTCTCAGGTCCGCAATCGCAGCCAGGATTTCTTGATTAGAGCTCGAAGGCGTCGCGCCACCCACGGCCGATGCATCTTTATTCTTGGCGGCGTCCGGGCCCGGGGACGTCCTGGTGAAATCATCCAGCGTGGGCTGTTTCGCTTTGGGTCGCGCTGCCCTACTTGACATGATTCCAGGGATGTGCAGGTCTTTCAGATGATGAGTGGGCGCACTGCTCGCTGGTCTCATTAAGCCTTCCCGCTACTCTTTTCTATTCCGTCTCGGGCCTATGTCGGCCATTTTGAGTCGCCCTTTGTCCTCAACGTCTCTCGGCTTTTCTTCTCCAATCTTCGCCGTCGTAGCTGCTCTGTCCTCCAAAAGTTCACAGTGCATAGGTAGCACTTTCACACGCTGGCATGCGTGTCATCGGTGTTCAATAAGCAGTCACACCGCACTAATTTGCCCGGATCTGTTCAGGATCTCGGGAGCTCCGCTGGGACGCGTCCTCCTACATGGCTCTCGTAGCCACGCCCCCCTAAGGCGGTAAGGGTTAACGGTCACTGGTACCATTACCAGTGACCATTAACCCTTACCGCCTTCTGTGTAATTCGGCCCATAGTCTCATGAGAACATCTGCATTCTCTCAAAAAGATTAAATCAAATAAAACGAAATACTATCCCTAGCCTCCACAGACTCTCAACCATTAACACTTCTAGTATTTCAGGCTCCCCATATCCAACCTGAAGGCAAAGATCCCTTTCTCACACTAATATTTTCAGAACGTTGTAATCTTGCATTGTCATGAGGATTCTCGCAATAATACCTCATATTGTTTTCAAAATATGGAGCATTTTCATTTCTGAAAAGCTTCAGTTGATGCAATGCACCTTGGAAGATACATAAAAAGAATGATAAAAGATTGTGTTGCAGGGAACATCCTGATACATTTAAAAAATAACTACTGGACTGATTTGCACCAAACTACTAAAAGATATATTTGCAATGCTTTTTGCCAAACCTGATTGAAATTTGAAGCAAACCCATCCAGCAGTTTTGGCTCTGTGTGCCTGTTCAATGATTGTCCATTTTCACCGAAGGCAAAACCAATGCAACATGTGAAAATAACTTCTTTTTTCAAAGCTTTATAAGCCCTTTTCTTTAACACTGATAAATGTAAACCGCACACATGTTATATTAGCAACCTAACGTTCACACAGTCAATGGCTCCTATGTTTCATCTTAACTGTAGGATGACAATTGACATTTCATAATCCATACATATACTGCATTCCAGATGCAGGGGAACATGCTCTTCTCCCAGTGCTCTGTAAGTGACTTCAATCCAGCAATCCAACTAAGTCAATACTTAGGATGGGATGTCCAATGGAAGCCCTTATTTATATATTTATATTTCAAAGTTCTTTAAATCTGGATGATGAACCCTTATATAACGCCACTCTCTTTGAATCCCCCTGACCTCACTGAGTCAAGAAGTAGGTTTGTTTTGCAAATTAAAAGATTTATTTGAAGAATTAAACAATATATATATATCACATTTGTATGAACAAAATAATATTTGAATAGCACACTTATGAATATGAACAGCAATTAGCAATGGATAATATTACAAAATTAACACTCTCTTTAATCACTTAGGAGTAGGAATAGGAAGGATAAGGTAGCAGAGAATACTTCTATGGTTAAAGCAAATGCAATAATGGGAAAGAATGCAACATAGAAATAAACTTGATATAATTTCAATCAAAAGATCACTTTTCCCCTGGGACTACTCACTCCCCCCTTATGCAATAAGAAGAGATGGAAATGAGGGCACACAGATTTCCGGAATACAATCAAGAAGGCAGTTCAATTCCAGTTCCCTCAGCAAGCTTAGAGAAACAGGTATGATTTTAAAACCGGCAAAAAATACTTTTGAATGTGATTGCAGTGAAAGTGAAAATATGCTAAATTGATTTTAATTCACTAAAAGAGATTCAGCATTAGTGAGAATTACTTTAGATTGGTTCAGGTCAACACTAGCAATGATTCGTGAATGATTATCAAATTGAAAACGAATTTCAGCAATTGCAAACAAGAAACAGCTATTCTGACATCTGTTGAAATTGAGCTAAATTGCAATTCGCAGCACTTTTTCTGTGTGCATAAATCGTGCGTAAATCGCAATTACGGAAGAACTGTAATGAATTGGAATGTTGTTTTAGGTTTGTTGGAAAGCTTAGGATCTTAGCTTTAAAATGACAGTTAAATTTCGAAAGTTACTGAGGTTTTTGTGATGGTAGAATTTCAGAAATAAAGTCAATATTTCAAATGACATATTGCGCGTTCCAGATTTGGAATCAACAGGATGGACACAAGATTCTATAATGCAGTTCTAGACGGGTTACAATGGTTGGAAGAGGATTACTTTAAACTAAGAGATTGGTTATGGATAGTTCTAGACTAGATACTCACTCCTAGGCTTTGGAATGGAATGGGCCTTGTCAAAGATCTGGTCAAGGGGTTTGGCTTCACACTCGCCACCGGACAGGTCTCAGGCCCTCTGGTTTCTGCGTTCAGCACTGCACGGCAGTCTGTGGCCTCTTGAACTGGATCTGACGGGTCTTGGATTACAGCATTGCTTTCTGGGTCTGGACCTCTGTTCTAGCACAGGGTTCTTAGCTAGAAGCAGACCGCTCAGCCCAGCTGTTGAATGTGAGAATCAGGTTTGAAAAAGATTCTGAAGCCTGCTGAAAAGGATTCAGCTTTCGGTTAAGGCCTCTCTGCTTCAAGGTTCTAGAGTCTGGATTCTAAGTTCTGGTCTCTGGATCTAGAGTCTGTCTGGATCTGGTCTGGCAGAGTGCTTCGCAGGAATCGGTGAGTAGTGGAAAAGAGTCTGGTTTATCTATCCTAAGCACGCTCTATTTATGTGTTTCCAAAGGGGGTGCGTAGGCTGATTCTACAATGCCCAACCCTCTAAGGATTTGATAGGTTAGAGGATTCCCTGTCCCCTGCCTGGAGAAAGGATCAGCGTGTCATGAGGTGTCATCATGATGCTGCCATTTACCATCTAGGGAAGAAACTCCCCTTTGTTTTTAGTTAGAAAATCAATTTTTCATAACAAACATATTTCCAAGGTGCACAACTTGTTCATAACACATATACACATCACAAATTACTTAAGGTACATTCTTGTCCAACTCTGATCTTCATAAGAGCATTAGTTCACAACATTTTGTGCTTTTGGTGGGTTTCTGTCAGGAATGGCACTCTGTCAAGAGTGGCACAGGGTACCCAGGTAGATTTTGGGTGGCTGTGCCGAAGTAAGGTAGCAGATAAGCACACACAGCAGGGAGTTAAACAAGAAAGAGTAGGAAACTGTAACTGTGAGCCAAAAGGGGCAAAAGATACAAAGGTACAAACAAACCGGATTCCCTCTTGGGGTGTATGCTGATATGGGAAAGAGTGTTCCACGAACCTTAGGAAACTCCAGCCTTCTGCACAGATTGCTATAACAGAGGCCCACGCTTTATGCTCATGGCTGGGAACAACAGCAGTGGGTGTATGTAACACTGAAAACGCGACGAGGGAAGGGGCAGAGGTTGCCTGCCGGAAACCAACAGGCAAGCTCTGTACAAAGGGATTACATAAGACACATGAGAAGACAAGAACAGATATATCCAGCGAAAAGGAAGTCAATGAGCAATCTAGCAGAAGGAAATGAAGGAAAGGCAGTTAGACTGAAGTAGATAACCTAAGGTGGATTACAGAGGACTCAAGGAAGAGAACAAGGGAGCAGCAGTCAGGAAAACAGAAGGGCTGCAAAGTAGGAAGCAGGTCTGCAGTCAAGAGTGGCACTAGGTGCAGGCAAACCGTAGTGGACTGTGGAGGACTGTAGTAGGCTGCAAGGCAGGGAGTCCAGAAGAACAGGACAGAGAGAGATTAGTAGTAGGTGACAGACAGAGAGCCCAAAAGAATAGGGCCGCGAGGTAGGGAGCCCAGAGGAGCAGGGCCGTAGGTAGCTAAGTGTAAAACAGGCTGTAAGGCAGAGGAGTGTAGCAAGCCGCAAGGCAGGGAGCCCAGAGGGCAAGGGCTGTAGGCAGCGGAGGGAGACAGGCTGCAAGGAAGGAGCCCAGAGGACACGGGCTGTAGGCAGTGGAGGGAGCAGGCTGCAAGGAAGGAGCCCAGAGGACAAGGGCTGTAGGCAGCGAAGAGGTGCAGGCTGCAAGGTAGGGAGCCCAGAGGACAAGGGCAGTAGGCAGCCGGAGTGAGGCAGGCTGTAGGCAGGGAGCCCAGAGGACAAGGACTGTAGGCAGCCGGAGTGAGGCAGGCTGCAGGGCAGGGAGCCCAGAGGACAAGGACTCTAGGCAGCCGGAGTGAGGCAGGCTGCAGGGCTGGGAGCCCAGAGGACAAGGACTGTAGGCAGCCAGAGTGAGGCAGGCTGCAGAGCTGGGAGCCCAGAAAGGGCACTAGATCAAAACAGGATAATGCAGCAACAGGAACAGCATACACTATAGCAGGTCAAGGCAAACAGGAGCGGGGAGATCTCAAGATGCAAGACACTGTGCTTCTGCAGGCAGCTGCTTATATACAGCCCTGCCCTGTTCTGAGGCAGGCTAATTGACAGCACCTGGGGCAGCACACCTGATGACAATCTGCCTCCTCCCTCTCTGGTCCTGAGCAGGTGGAAGCAGCACTGGCCGCTAGGGCTTCTAGGGATTGTGGTCCCAATAACGATGAATGAGAATAGCCAGGAATTGAGGACTGTAGCCAGGTGCATTATGGTAAATGTAGTTAATTGAATAAAATAAGAAAGAACCAAAGTTGAGCAAATGGAAATTGGCGTGAAAAGGAGTTGTTCAAGGAGTATTAGGAGGATAAATGAGCACCAAGTAGTCCATGATGGTTGCCAATGCGTGTGCCAGCGGTGCGGGCATGACAGTTTCCCAACATTATTTCTGCACCAATTTTTAGACATGCCTGCATATCCTCTCTGAGCATATTACTGTCATTTCTTATGTTCATAGCAAAAACACTGCAGCTGCAATATTAATAAATTCCGGGATTTGGTCTCAGAACATCACACAGCGTCCAGCTTAGTCTTAAATTGTGAGTGAATTTTTAATTTTATGAATCCCAAAGTTTCATATTTTTGGCAGCTTGGTGCACTTAGTTACACGCAATTTTATAAAACATACATTTGCTGCGCTACCTGAATAGACAATGGTTTGTCTCCGTCCCCAGAGCTGGCTGACTCAGAGGGTCACATGTCTTTGTTCTCCCAGAGCAGTTGTTGACCAGTTACACCCAAATTAGCATATTCCTATTCATCCCAGAGCCCCCATTGTCTGGACTGAGAGCAACGTGCCAGGGTGCCTTGGCTAGTTAATGTTCACACTAGTCTGTCAATCTCTTGGCCAAGGGCAGAAGGAAGCTTCTTTTGTCCAGGGAAAAGGTGTGGAATCTGTTTGATCAGTGTGGGAAACCTTTAACTCTGCAACCAGTGTCTACAAATTGTCTTTTTCTTATAATATAACCCACATTTCTAATACATAATTAAACAATTGCTTCCTTCAAGTCATTTCAGAATATAGTTTTAAATTGTCTCCACCCCTTAGGCTTCTGATAGCAAGTATTTATTTGGCATAGTTTGGGGTTCCATGTCCAACTTTACAAAGAACTGGTTTTAAAACGCCGGCTTTCTGGTAGAGGTGAGCAACGGTACTACACCCATTTTTGACAGCTTTCTTTCCATCAGTATCTTTAAAAGGGGATTTTGCTCTAATAGCATATGATTCTTGCTGATATTGTATTGATGTGGATTCTGGCAGTAAATGATGTGGAACACCCAACAAAGAGGTTGGATCTTTTAGGGGATTTTGTGAGCCATGATTTTAGCAATTTTTGACAATCAAGAAAACTGATTTTTTTAAAACTAGCTCTGTTTCTTTTGCAATCAGCATTGCTATTTCCAAGTGGTTTCAGGCTACTTTGTGGGTAGCCCAATGGTGGTTTTTGGCAGTGGTCTCCTGTGTTCACTAAGATAGGCAAAAGTGGATGGTGGCCTGTTTTTCAGGTTTTCACTGTGCATTTTCTGGTGATTTTGAGCGAGCAGCATGCTTTCCAGTGGCCATTCTGATGTTTCTGCTGCCAGCAATGCCCAGTGATGTTGCAGGGCTTGGATGAGTGGGTTGAGACATCCCACATCTATCTGTAGACCTCTGTCAGCACGGCTGTGCCCAAATAGAAATGCTCATGCTTAGTTCGAGTATTTGTATATATGTGTTTTACATTTCCCCCCCTCAAATGGAGAAGAAATGTAAAGTGCCATTATCAGTGACGGGCCCTGAACAAGTACTTTGTTTTCCAAATGGACTTGCTGACTCCATGTGACTAGGGAGCTAACTTCAACTCCCCCTCCCCATCTAGATGAGGCCAGCCTGCCAAAGCACATTTGGGTGCCAGGAATGCATCCGACACTTAGCTATAAACGAAGAATCCCTTACAGTATTAAGAAAGGTGCTAAAAACAAAGATATTTAACTAGACCATTTCCCGAAATGCAATGCCTCCAACACTGTTCCTTTGTAACCCTGGAACACTTTCAGCACTGTCATTGTACCTGTATTACTTCCTATGATATATCTGTCCTAACCTGTATCACTGCCTATGAAACATCTATCATACCCTCCTAACCTGTATCACTGCCTCTGAACTATCTGTCCTAACCTGTATTACTGCTTCTGAAATATCTGTCCTAACTTGTATTAAGTGAATATTCTGTAACAGCGCCACGATGCCTCCGGGCCGCTGGGTGCTTTATAAATCCAAAATAAATAAATAAATAATCAGAGCAGCTCAATGTGGCCCTTTGTCCTGAATGGACATCCCTGTTGACAATCAGTGATTTGCGTGCTTGGAAATGTAGCCGCAGGAAGCTAGATACGTGTTATTACCCTCGTCCTGTATTCGTGGTCTTTTAGAAATGTCCCCAATGCAGTCATTCAAGACTTATTATTGGCGAAAGTATCTTGTTAAGAGTATGTTTTCCTTAAAGATCTCACACACGTTACACAAAATAGTTCTCTGCACGTCTACCATAAACACATGAAATAATTAAAGAATGATGGTTTGGCAGGATAGTGTTGCAAGTCAGATCTGCACGATGGCACTTAATCTGCCAGACACAAACAGAACATTTTGCGGCGACAGATTTCACACCATATGCCAAGCAACTGTGAGATATTTATCACAGTACAGTATGGAGTTGCGAGTGGTCAAATTGCCGCCTTATACCCTAAGGCTCATTTGAGAGTGGGATGTGTTCCAGCAAGTTGCTGGTGAAGTAAAGTTGTCTTTTGCGTGTACTGAGAAACAGAACACACTGTGAAAAAGCGCCGGGTGGAATGGATATGTTATTTATGCATGTCACTCTCCGGGGGATTAAGGCATATTATCCAGATGTCTTGCTGTGAGTGCGCTGCTATTGGTGTCTCAAACCTTTCAAGGACTTACCGGTGGATATTACTATTCCATAGAAAGAGGAAAGGCTAATATATTGTGTGAGCTGAGAATTATTGTATAGAATTCTTGGCTTCTGCACACAGTGTAATTGTATCAAATGTTACTTTCTAGTCCCAATTTGGTGGAATGGCTTTTGCAGATGCACTTCTTGGCATTTCTCATTCATTGGCATATATTATGCTCCCATTGCAGATTGTGTTCACACTAATGCCAAATCAAACAGCTAATGTTCTTTTAAGAACAGAGAAGAAACTAATAATGAACAGGAAATCAGGAGTATGATTCAATTCTCTTAAGATTTAGTTGAACTTCAATTACCAGTTAAGGGCCAATTTGTAACTCTTATCATCTTGCTATGTGCAGTAGACAATGCATGAAGATTGTGCATCGGGTCATAATTTGTTACTGCTTGGCTGCAAGCATCAGTGCTACATGGGTTGACCACCATTGTAATGGCCCATATTTAAGGGAGAATGAACCTCGTGTACTCAAATATTGGATGTGTACACTGGTCTTAATAATTGGAGCATAGGACATATGGTTTTGTGATGGTTTAATTTGTAAACCGGTGTTGATGGACACTGTTACTCTCTACCAACTAAATAGACAGAGACATTGTATATGACTCACTGGTCTTTGGGGGCTTTGTTTTTTGGGGAGTCTGAGATGACTTGGTAAACACAAAGCGAATCTCTGCATGCAAAGCATCACAGAACAGCATAGTACACGTGGCATAGTACACGTGGCAAAGGTAACACATTTTTTTCTTTTTGTCTGAGGATTGGCGCTTTAATGGGCAGTGCTATAAAGTTCTGCATAACTGGATTATTCCACAGCCATTGGAAGGATTCATCATGGGCCTTCTTCCAGTGAAACACCTGGGGGCCCAAGTGCTAGAGGGTTGTTGTTCTCGCTCACTCTTGCTACTATCTACAGACCTCCTGGGGCTAGCACCACCTTCCTCTGAGTGGACTGACCGTGCCTCTTCTCTTCTGACTTCCTCCTCTAAGCTTCTCCTCCTTGGAGGTTTCAGTATCCAAAGGAATTCTCCTGATGCAGCCACTCTACCTTTTCACAACCTCTACAACTCTCACCATCCTTCTCTCTGGCCCAACCTATTCAGCTGGTCACACCCTGGATGTGCTCATCTCAGCTGATATCTAATCTCTAACCCTCTCAATACTACTCTCTCCTGGTCTGACCATTATCTCCTCTCCTCCCACTTGGAGCTTACTAGACCCCTGACTAAGCATCCTCCTGCACTGCCAGTCTCCTACTCCGCCATTCGACCTATGAAGTGAGTGTAACCCGCCTCCTTCATTCCTCCCCCCACTCCTGCTATCCACTCACATGCTGACTCTTCCCATGCTAACCTTCACCTTTCCATCTCCAGCACCCTTAACATTCTTGCCCCTGCCATGAGGATCCTCATGAAGAAGGCTTCCAAGTGCAATAGTTGGGATGGTTCTGACTTAGCCTTGTTTAAACGAAAGTGGAAAGTTGCAGTATGGAAGTTGGTTTCCAGTGCAGCAGAACTGGCCCATCGCCTGCTCCAAAGGCAATACATACTCTCTATCCGCTCCATGAAACGGGACCATATCCAATCCTGCATCACTGGAGCCACACACACTGCTGCACTTTTCAAAATCTGCAAGGAACTTGGTAATCCTACTGCAGTTGCCACCTCTCGTCTTCCTTCTCAGGCCCTCTGCATGGCATTGGCCAGCCATTTCACATCCAATACTCAGTATAAACTTGTCCTCTCTACCCTCCATGCTCCTCCCTCCCCCGCCTGCATGCAGGCCTCCTCCACCGCCCTTCTCCTTTCCCACTATTCTCCTCCTTCTCACCCAAAGCACCGGACGAGATCACCAAGACAGTCTGCTCTATGAAAGTCTCCTCCAAACAGGTGCTTCCCTGCTCCTCTACAACTATCAAGGACATTTCCTCTCTCGCTCAGTCCTTGGCTGAGTTATGTAACAACTCTTTTGCCACTGGCTACTTTCCTTCACCCCTCAAGAACTCCCTTGTGCACCCTCTCCTGAAAAAAGCTGTCAGCGTACCCTTCTTGCCTGGCTAACTACCACCCAATCTCCAATACCCCTTTCTTGGGCAATCCTCTGGAGGAGTTGGTCCTCTCCCAACTAATTCATCACACTGAATCTGTTGGATGCTTTAATGACCACCAGTCTGGCTTCAGAGCAGCCAGGTGCATGGAAACTGCTCTCCCGAACACCTGTGAAGACCTGCTTGCAAATCCTGACTCATCTCTCCCTCCCACAGTTATTCTCCTCAATCTGTCCTCTGCCTTTGACACTGTCAATCACTCCATCCTCATAAATAGGTTTTTTGATTCCCTGGGCATCATGGACTGGGCACTGGATTGGTCAACCTCCTTCCTCTTGAATCATCCCTTTCAAGTTCAACTGGGCTCCTTTCCCTACCTCACTTTCAACCTGCGGTGTCCTTCCGCGCTCTATCCTCTTGCCATGGCTCTTCAACATATACCTTGCCCCCTTACTCACTTGATCTCCCCCTTCTTTCCTCATTTCCAGTATTATGTTGATGAAACACATCTTTCTTTCAAGCTCCCGTCCTCTTCCTCCACTCGAACCTCTCTCATTCCCCACTGTCTGACTTCTATTCAGACTTGATGGGCTGCAAAGGATCCCTGCCTTAACACCTGTAAGACTGAGATCCTTCTAATTGGGACCCCTAGTCTTCCTTCCTGCCTACACTTTGGCCGCGCTCCTTGGGCCTCCTCCCCTCACCCTCTCTCTTCTTCTTGCCTCCAATCGCTGACCTTGCCAAGAAGGCCCACTTTCAGCTTCACCTCCTTAGAGGCATTCTCCCATTCCTCACCATCCCCCAGAAACTCAACATCTCTAGAGCTCTGATTCTCTCAGGGCTTGACTACTGCAACAGCCGATTCCTCAATCTGTCTGTTTCCTCACTCTGCCCTCTTCAGCTAATCCAGTACAGGACTCCAAGACTTATCCTTGGCCTCAAGCCCAGGCACTGCATCTCTCCGGACCTAAAATCCATCCGCTGGCTCCCTGTGGCTACAAGGATCAAATTTAGGACCCACTGCATCATTTACAAGGCTTTCTGGGGCCTGGAACCTCTCTACCGCCAACTCACTCTCCTGGAAAAACCTCCCTGCTTCAGTCCTTTGGTCTTCTAGCACCAACTCTCTGCAGGTCAGATGTTTCTCCAAGCAGAAAGTGGGAGGTAGATTTCTCTCTTCAGCAGGCACCACCCTCTGGAACAGCCTCCCTGCCTCTCACCATCTTTAGCCAGATCTCCTTAAGCTCCAGAAACTCATCAAGACCTTGTTTTCTCCTTCTCCTTCTCTCGCCCTCTCCCCTGCTACCACGAATGAATGCCTGTGTCCCTGATGAGTCTTGCCAGGATCAGGCCATCCTTAGTTCCGTCTCCCCTCCACACCCCACCGGCACTTGCCCTTGGGCTCCCTTCCCTGATCTCCCTCCAGGTTGACCCCTCTCCCACTATCACCCTACCCCTTGCTTTCCCCTGGCACTAGCCCACTTGGGCACCCCCCCTTTGCACTTGCCCAGCCCCCGGGAGCCCCTTTCCCTCAGCACTTCTCCCTTTCCCCTTCTCTCCGCTCCCAACCCACCCCACTTCCTTCCACCTGCCCTCACACTTCTTGACACTACACTTGCACAATCCGAATGTCACAATGCCTGATAGCATCATTATTGCTGTTTTTCTCCTAAATCCTCTCTCCCTCTTTTATCTTGTGGCACCTGGAAACACTTTCTGCTGTATAGGCGCCATATAAATGTTCAATAAATTTAGAAAAATCTTTAAAAAGGGCGTTATAGTTACTTCTGTGACAGCTTGGCCTAAGAGCAGAGCCTCTTCTGCTGCATGAACCCAGACATGTGTGTACTTCCTTTTGCACCTGGTAGATCTCGTTGGTTGAGGTGCAAACAGATTTTTCTTCCCCTGACCAGAGCACTGTGAAAGTGCTGAGATCTCCTGAAACCTGGAAGCAGAGCATGCAGAGACTAATGCATTCCCTCCAAGTCGTACTTGACTGGAATGAAGACAAGGGCACCATTACACTATCACAGTTTTGGCTGACTTTCTGCCCTTTTCATTTTGTAGCTCACAGTAAGTGAGGCTCAGTCTGTTGCTTCTGCTCTTCACAGCCTGGGATACAGGCATGAGGGTCTGTGTGTCCCTGTTAAGGGCCACAATAAATTGCCTAAACAACTATCAATGTCTCTGTGCTGGCCTCCGATGCTTCTTCTGATGGGGTTCCCCTGAACAAGGCTGTAAACTCGAACTTTTGATGTCTTTTTTTTTATTGGTAAGCAAAACACGAAGGGCTGTAGCACCCCCTCAAAGTCCAGTTGGGGGCTCTTCAAGACCGCACTTCTGGTACAGTTGGTCCCTCTCCTCTTATGTATCCTGGGCCCTTTCATTCTTCGTTCTTATTCTTTTTTTCTATTAATCAATGTGTAGTCTGTGTTTGGTCTACAGATCACATGTCTGAATGCATGCAATGCTAACTCAGCCTTTCATTCTTCCAAGGTTGTTAATCGGTAAGATTTTGTAAGGCTTGCTGTCCATTATTGAGTTTGTGCATAGAAACACCAAGCTTCCCCTCCGACCTCTCCTAAAAACCTCGCAGGGAGAGGAGACAATTATCTAAAGAAGGAATAAGAGATGCATTGCAGCAGCCATTTTATTTGCAAGTCCAAATCATGAAGCTGTCAGAATCTGTATATATGGTTCATGTTCACAAACATTTTAAGTTTAGGACGAGTTGTGTGCGAAAGGAAATGAGCACCAAGTCTAGTGTGCATTATGTACTTGGTGGTTTAAGCATGCACCCTTTATCCACACACATATATGTAAATGTTTTGTGGTCATTATTATGTCATCAAAATGCTGTTTGATTTTCATACAAGGCAGCCAGGAACTCTTATTAGTGTCATGTGTCCCCTGTCCCATAGGAGTTTTTCAAAAGAAAAAGAAACAGTACAATAGGGACGTGCCATACTCTCTCTCTTCGAATTATAACCATATATCTGAAATTATTTTTATGGTAATTCTAGGTTTTTTGTTTTTTTTTCAAGTGTAACGTTCTTGGAATAACCACAATATGTACTGGACAAGTGATAATTAGAAATGAACATTGCAGAGTTGTACACTGTTGGTTCAATTAAATATTGTCCTTTATTCTATTTCTTAATAAGTTGTTTTGCACAAAAGGCACGCACCCACTGCCCTTTTTCGCTGTTCACGCTTCTGAGACAAAGGGGGAGAGACAGAAAGACAGACACACAAGACAGACAGCCAGAGGGAAAGAGGGTGAGAGAGAGACTTGGACAGAACACCAGATTAGCCTAGTATATGCCAGGTAATGCTGGTGTAAATAACAGATTATTCTCCAGAGTACTCTACAAATAATAAATCAAATCTGTATTCCTGGTGCATCTGTTGGGTCAATTGGAGAATGTAGTAGAATGAGGTGCCTTGTCTTGACCCACAGGGCCCCTATGCAAACACAAATGTCAAGCTGCAGCATGTACCAAATGCAAACTCATTTTAAACCAACTGGAGTTGTAAAAGATCACACACCGAATGTCTGTAATTGACATGTAAATCCATCCATTGTTTCACAAATTCCAAATCTGTACAAACCCATTTCAAACCACCCCATTACATGGGATTCAGATAGAACACATCATTGTGTTTCCATTTTCAGATTCAGTGTTTCTCCAACATCGCCGCAATCACTAGTGTGGTATATTTCCAAGGCCAGTCAATGCAGTGTTGGGGATTTGCGCCTCCATGCCACCGCTCGTCATTTGCACCAATGAAATGAGTGAGGCCTGTAAACTCTCGCACAGACGCGTCCAAGGTAAAAACGTAAAGAGAAATGTTGATGATGCGTTGGTTAATGTATCAATAGGAAAAACACTGGACAATGGGCCTGATTTACAAAAGCGTTTTACAATGGCACGATCCCATTGAAAAACGCGGTGTAAATCAGGCCCAATGTGTTAATATGTTCTCTTATTCAAACTTTGCTCGATGTTTGCCCAGTTTTGATTCTGAAAGTCTATGGCCCATTATAGCATAATATTTTCTCCTGACATCGGGTGGTTAATATTTCTACCAGGAAGGAAAGCATGGGTGGACTGGCATTGTAGAAAGTAATCGCACCGTGAGTAGATCAAAAGGTGAAGGGACCTGCTTTCCCACCTGCCACCCATTTATACCCAACGGTTAACAGGACTGCTAAGTGAAATATCTCCCCCTGATGGAGGGAGCAGTGTTGTGTTATCCCTGCACCGGAGAGGCGTCCTCATTTCCCACCTTTCTCTGAGATATTGGGAGAGCCTCCAACCAGGGTTTGCAGGTTTCTTTAGTCTCTACAAAACTGCCCACATTTATACGACCTAAAAGTGCTCTTGGGAGTAGGGCTGTATTTGCATGAGGCAAGGCCCTAAACTAATGTGGCTTGCACACTCGGGATCTACCGGTAGTGCTGATCGGAGACTACCACCGGAACCTCTACAGATCAATTAAATGCAACGGATGATAAGTACCGCTCACATCCTCACTTACCGTCCGACGGTACATAACATCCTCTTAGGCAGTAAGACCTTGTATCCCTTTAACACTGGTAACGCTAAGCGTTAAAAGCCATATTATCAGGCACTTTGCTCAAGCAGAAAGTATGAGTGCCATTAATGATTTACTGCATCTATCTATTAATAACGCAGTGCTGCTGTTGTGCGCAAGGACCTTGATGCTTTGGGCATTCACTTTGCACTGCCTGTGCTCAAACAGATGTGTTTTTCTGCTTCTTTGTGTACTGGGGAATTTTCGTTTCCTTACACAGTGTTCAGCATTTCTGGCCACTCCATTCCATTGAACAATTTTTTCTGTTGTAAACAAACAACAAAAAAGAAAATGTCACCGCCTGAAGAAGGCCTTGGGATTTCTGAACGCTGCTTTCTGCGCCAACTCCCCATCTACCCGTCTCTGTGCCTTTCGCTGGTGCATTCGAGTTAATTCATGACCATACAAATGACCCAAAAAAACAGTAACTGTCCAAAGAGAAATGGTCTTGTCATTTTCAATATGAAAAGATATTGCGCTGGGCTTTTTGTAACAGCACTAAATATAAACGGATACAAAATGGCAGTATTCATGCTTAAATGTGTGTTACTTGAATGTTTTATGGGGATGGGAAATATGACTCAAGGGACTCATGATTGAGATAGATATCCTGCATGAGGTACTAACGTTGCCACATGCATAATTTCTTAGAATTGTAGCTTTCTTCTTTGCAAATATATTGTGATCCAGGCTACTATGTTGGGGCAGTTTGATCTAAGGTTGGGAAAAGCTTTCAAGAATCCAGTTGCTACAAATTGTGACATCCATGATTGGACCAGTTCGAGTGTTGATGCAATCTGGTGTAATTGCTATGATCCTGTACCGAAAATCCCAATGTACATTTAGGTGTCTTGGAGTAGATGGGAAAGCCATAGCGTGTCGATCTAAGGCAATGTCGGATGAAGCAAATAGACATTAAAGAAGTTTGGGCAGAGTATGGAGGCTTGAGGTACACTACTGGTCAGGAGGGCAGGAGGGGTGGAGGAAGACCCCTTGAAGTCCTTGGTAAGTTTGCCTTATAAGAAGGACTCAAACCAGTGAAGGAAAACTATGGAAGTGAGTTGGTCTAGTAGGATTTGTGGACCAGGGTGTGAAGCACAGCTGAGAGATCTAAGAGGACAAGTAGAGTGAATGTGTTGGAATCTGTGAAACGGTGGTTTACATCTATAACGTAAACCATAACTCTCTCTTTTCTATGCTTAGTATCAATGCAGATTGCATTGGTACAACGGCTGGCATGCTTTGTGGAAGGATTGAAGTTGACTGGTGAACAGATGTTCAATATTTTTAGCAAGAAAGGGGGTAGCAGCTGCTGGTCTGCAATTTATAGGGAATTTTGGTTCACGTGCGGGCTACTTCAATCGGAGCTGTTTCCTTGAGAGAACCTATAGTTTCAAAGATTTCAGATGACAGAAGAGAGCAGCACGGACATCATTGAAGAAATGTAATCCACAACAATCAGCTGGACATCCCAGGAATTTGCCTATATCGATGGTGTTAAACACTACCCCAAAGGTGTTATGAAGGATGGAGAATAATTGGGCTGATTGGCAAAAGGTTTGCAGGGGTAGTGATATAAGATTAGCTGAAGTGAAAGAGGATTTAATGTTGACAATTTTTCTTTCAAGCAATTCTTCTCTGAGATGCATCAATCCTCAGATGGTTCAGTATTTGAAACATGAATGAATGGGTTTTAAAATTGGCAATTATTTTGAGGAGCTCTTAGATTTTGTTGGTGGTGTAATTGAGGAGCAACACAGGCTTCTGAGAATTTGCATTGCAGAGGGCTAGCAGGATTGTGTTTCCTTGAAGATGTGATTACCGGATTACAACCTACATTTTCTCCATTCAGGTTCTGTCCTTTCCAATTCTTGCTTTGGGAGAAAGACATTATTAAACCATAGTCTACACACATTCATGTAGGAGATCAAATCAAGTGTGGTCACCACACCAGGGTAGCTGAGGCCTTCTACATCTTGAGAAATGCAAAAGGAAGAGATGTTGTTTAGGAATGAGGAGGCTATGGGATTGGCAGGATAATCAATCGATACATTGAAGTCTTTAGTTATGTTGATTTTTTTCATTATTGATCTGACTAATTGCAATTAATTTGGGAAATTTGTGGAGAACCTGAGCTCCTGATCGGAGGGTATAAGATAGCTGTCCAGATGAGATGGAAGGCCTTTTGGTTTGGGAGGCAGTTAGCAACTGATGATTCAAATAAGAAAGACTAAGGGATCTCTATAAAGGAATGTGGCTGTGGGCTGCATTAGGTAACCGCAAGTCCAATTCCACTTTGCTATGCCAGGATTGTGCAAATGTTGTGTGATCAGCCAGAGTAAGTGTGTCAATGAAATGTTCTGACTCTTAAATGCTCATTGATCCAGGCCTCAGAAAACTATACACTGTCCACCAAATGATCTAGATAGATATGATGAATTGGGAGATGTTTTGTATGGGATATCTGACATGGAAATGGACTAGGAGGAATGTGTTGTCTTATGGTTGGACGACAGGGAAACTGAGGAAGATAATGCTGAGGGGAGCACATGGAACATACATTTTAGAAAATTGATCCCATGGTCTTGTTCAGTGGGTATACTGACTCTCAGTCCATTCTGGGGTGTGGAGCTAAGGAACTGTAGCTAGCAGTGATAGAAATTAAGCAATCACGCAGAGACCCAGCTGACAATAAAGAGTGGGATGCATTGCCATTATACTATTACTAGATGTCTAAAGAGGGTGCCTGGTTTTGAAATGGAGTGTCCCTTTGAATCACAAAGATTTGCTGAATCACGCAGGAGAATGAGGTTGTGAACAACTGAGAGCAAGGCGTTTGCATGGAAGACATTCCCCTTTGTTCTTAGAATTCTTGCAGTCATATTTATATTCATATGTTCATGCAAGGCTTAAGCGGTCAAGATGCAACAAGGGTAGACTTATTTCGTTTTAGTTCCTAAAAAAGCCCATCCTAAAGATCACAGCTGGCGTTCCAGAGGCCTGTTCCTGGGGAACAATTGGAAGAGTGGGTCATGGAGGACTTACAATGATGCTTCTGAGTGACATGCTCAGAGATCACAAATCAAATCCATATGGATTCGAGGTCTGGGTCTTGCCGCTGAAGAAGATGAAAAATACAGCTTAAGTAGCCAGCCAGCAGAAAGGTTAGGGGTATGCTGAGCAGGTAGGGACTGAAGCCCCTGTAGAAATTGAGAGGTCTAAAAGATGAGCGCAGTATAGGAGGTAATCCAAAGGCAGAGGAGAGACTATTACCTGTGAGTTTTCTATCAGCAGGCCGTGGCCGAGCCAGGAAGGGGCCAAAGGAGACAGCCACCCTCATGGAGCCCTCTTCCTTACTTACAGGTGCCCTACCTGCCTCAGTTACCCACTGGATAGTGCTGCTGCTGCATGTCATTGTAAAAAAAAAATGAACAGGTGCACACAAGATAGTGGTTGATTGTGCCCCCACTGCAGCCATATGTGACTCTTGCTAGGCTACAAAATGATTCCCTGCCCATTCCACCTTCCTCCATAAGTAAGGGGGGGTTCCGGGAGTGTCTCTCTACCAGCCTATATTCTGGGTTAGAGTCTCAACCAGATTCTTTAGCTCACCATCCCTTTCACAGAAGAGAAATTTCGACTATATATCAGTCTTTGTCCTGCCCAAAGGCAGTCCAGCACTGAAGTGCCCGGCAATTCTCTTCTGAACCAGAGTACCAACAGGAACCCCAGACACGTGTTTCAGCCTGGTTTGACCTTATCAGTGAGGTGGAGCTGTGCCTCTCTAAGAAAAGTGAGCAAGGGTTAGCATAGTAAGTTATGGTGAAAACCCAAAGCTACTTAATATGCATAAGGGGGTTCTGGGAGTGTCTCTCTCTAGCGGCCTATATCCCAGGTTAGAGCCTCAACCAGATTCTTTAGCTCACCATCCCATTCACAGAAGGGACATTTCCACTACAGCTTCCTCCTCCAGCTTCCTGTAGTGACCTTATGCCCAAAGGCCCACCAGCCCAGAGAGCACATGATGCCTGAATCTGGTCACAGCGCCTGCAAAGATGTGTTTAAAGGTATTGTTATGTGTGCATGTTTTGAATGTTATGTAGTGTATGTGATTGCGAGTTTTAATGTGTGTTCGCACATTTGGGTGCGTTAGTTAATGAGGATCTGTTTGCCTGTGTGTATTTATGTATGTATGTGTGTGTGTGTGTGTGCTTGTGCATGCAACTGAATGTGTGATTGAGTGTGTGCAAGTGCATGGGAGCATGTATTATTTTTGGCAGGACAGTGGGATCACACAGTGCACCAGCATCTTGCAAGTGAACTTCAGTGGCAATTCTGACATACATGTTGTGGGTGAAGTGCCGTGACATTACTGACATATATTGCAGGTGCAACCTCGTAAACATGATTTACAGTAGAAACACCTTCATACATTGCGGGTACAACATCATCAAAATGTTTCAAAATGGTACTTTGTACTGTCAGTGATCTGGCATCTATTTACTTTTCATTGTGTTCCTCTATAGAACCAATTGTGTGTCGTTTACACCATTTTTTTCTCACAAAGCTGTAAAATGCACTATTTCAAAATGGTTCTGTGACTGTGAATTGTTTAGCATGCTGGTCATGATGCACCCTCAGAAGCCACCTACCCCCCGCCCCACCATACTCCTTTGCACCAAAATCTGCCACCTCTCCTGTCCTCCGGGTACGTTTGGTATGAAGATTTGGAAGAGCTGATGACCTATGTCTCTGGTGAGGATCTTCAGTGTAACGATGGGCACTGCAGTGCTTCAATAACCCTGCTACCTTCATTGGCGACATCTTTCATTGTGCCAGAGTGTAACACTCGTTATGAAAGTTATGCATTAGCACAACTCTTTAAAAAAGAGAATACAATTCTTTGGGGACATAAATAAATTCATTTTACTGCAGCCTTTTGGATGGACGTTAAAATATGATGGCACACCACTGATCGCTGTGATGTTTTCCAACTCATAATAATGGGTTCTTTTCCCAACACAGTGTCCTCTAATTGCTGCAAGAAGTAAGTGCCCAATCGAGTCTCCACTCAAAACGCGGGTGGGAGTAAAGTAGGCAGTATTGAAAACGGAACTCACAATTCGGTCTTAGCTATTAAAAATTCAACTACTCAGTCAGTTTGGACTTCCTCCAATAATGTGCGGTTGTAAGCATCTTATTGTAGTCTGACAGCAACATAGTTGTTTTATCTGCATCTTAATTGTGTACAGTCAGGGACTGGTATGCTGTGGCCGGGTAACGTGTGGACCTGCAACCATTAGTTGCCCCTGAATCATACCCAAGGGCAGGACTTCTTTCAGGGAACCTATCCCCGTCAATGGGAGTGCGAATGCCATGTTTCTTTATTTATTTATATTTAATTTAGGACTTAAACACTATTCCCGGCCTTCATGACTACGCTCAAAAAGCACTTGCTGTCCATGAAAGGGGCATCATAATTCTCCAGTGGCAGACCCTTGCCCGCCGTGGCACGTACATGTGAATACCTGTATATAATGCGCCTCAGATCGCTAGGATTCGATCCCACGTGCAGACAGGTTCAATAGTCCCAAATACCACAGGTTTGAAATGATCACATTTGATATGCACTACAAATGCATGAATAATTTACATAAAATGCACATGCCATCAAGCTTACCCTCCATGTCCAGAAAGCATTGTGGCCGGTTTTGCTTAAAACCTTTCACTGACGCTCTTCAGCCTGTGTTGGTCCTCCTGGAGCCTGTTCGGGAGGGGTCAGTTTCCATCCACATCAGAATCCTTCTCAGACAGGAAGTTCCAGGAGAGTGGGAGAGGTTAAAATGCCAACAGGCCTATAATAGTGCGAAGAGCAAAGAACAGTTATCAGTGGTTAAGGGACAGATGTAAACGCATTCATCAGTGCAAGGACATGGATTAGGCCTAAGGTCAGTGACCTGCGTGCTGAACTGGTAGCTATAGGAGCACAAGAAGCAGCACGCAGGTCGCATTGAGGCATTGCAGCAGCAAAAAGCAAATGTCTAAGGCTTTCTGCAGTCCCATATGAGATGCTTGACTTCAGAGGGCATTAGGAAGCTCACTCCATATGGCAGGTCCAGCAATGGGTAACGTTCCTCTTCTGTGTCGCTTCAAATTAGCTGAGACTGCCCGCAGCATTTTCAAGTTTGCAGATCTCAAAAACCTTGAAGGGTAATTGCTTGTGATGTTTTACTACGGGGACAGAGGAACTTGTGACAAATTACCATCTGGCAAGGGTGTGAAAGTCCTGCCTTTTTTTATCTGCATTAAGTAATTAAATGATGCGGGCAATTCCATCTCTGAAAGGGCAATCTGTTGTTCAGATTCCCCTTTTTATAGGCTTCATGCCAAAATCATAATGTGTATCTTTATTTTTAATTATATTTAATTGGTTTTTTTAATGTGCTTAATACCCGATAGGGGTTTCTAAGCACGGATCCAGGATTCGAACCTCTGTTGCTCTGCATGGTCTTGCTTCGAAGAGCAGCCCGTTGCCCCTGTGACCTGCTGCATCAGTATCCTGATTTAACAGTGGCACAGGGCAGGTTCAGAGGTCACAGCTGCCTATTTGAGAGCTACAGTGACAGCCAAGTCTCTGCACTGCAGTGCCTTCATTTACGATGTGCGCCTTTTTGTACCAAAACTATAATGCCCATAAAGCTATGCCAAATTTAAAGCATGGTGCATGGCCCTTCTTATGATCATTGCAGCCACATCCGGTTTGATACCACACATGTCAGCCCTTATGGCCCAATTCAGCTGTGGACGGGTTATGTGAATTCCCCACACAAGGGTTGACCCCACCCACTGGGAGGATTTCTAGACTGGGGGAGAAGGTTATTGCTTGTCTTTGTTCTTTTTGTAAGGACAGATAACCCCCTTTCCGCAAGGACAGCCACTCCACAGGGAGCTGGCATGGGAACAGGAATCAAGGGAACCATCCATTCACAGAGAGACAGGCCACACACTAGGGTGATTCTAAAGGCCTTTTTTTCTTAGAGAGAACTACTCGCCACCCCACCCCAATAACACCAATGCATCCAACGGAGCATTTTGAACTTAGTTCTTGCTTCAACCATGTGCCAGTCAAGAGTGTTCAGTACAATGGTGATGCGAGCACTCTTTTTAAGACCTTGCATGAGTCTTGTTGCTTTGTTTTACAGTAGTTGAATGCAACACATCTGGTTGTTTTGGATTACAATATATAGAATGATGCAGTAGTCTAATGGGAAAAGACCATGCCTTTTTGTTACTTTGACTTTAAGACATATTCAGAAAAGGACGATTTTTTTTTTTTTGCCAAAGTAGTTGGTAGACATAGAAAAGCCAAGGGGATAGCACTGAACCTTGGGACACTCCACCCTTGCTAACTAAAGTCTTGTACCGTAAAAACTCTATTTTAACTGTGAGCTCTCTGTTATCAAGGAGTGAGGCAATCCACCTAGGTGTTCCAGCCCCTTGAGCAAAGTAGCATCGCTCCTCATGTCAAAGGTGATGACAGATCAAGCTGGATGAGGACAGGAGGGGTGTTGAAGTCCAGGAATTGCAAGAGTTTGCCTCTCATGGGAGGAGCATAGATGCAGTACCTCTGAAAGGTTTAAAGCCAGCATGATGGTCCTGGAGTATGATCAGAGACTCATTAGATTCCAAGGAGTGGCAAGCAGATCATCTTCTCCACACTTATCAATATACAGAGTGTTTTGGTAATGAGTCGATAGTAGGGCACAGTCTTTAAGTTATCTGTATGCCTTCTTTGTAGCAGGGAGATACAGGATGTGTAAACTCATGCACAATGGAGCTGTTGATGAGTGCTATAAGTATAGAGTTGAGGAAAGCAATGATCTTGTTTAGATCAACTGCTGCTGGGCAAGGGAGGGTTTTCTGAGATAATTTTTTTTAAACAATTCTCATAATGCCCATTCGATTTGTTTGTGTCTAGGCTGACAAAACAGATATGGGTTCTGATTCTGGTGGTGGGGCAATAGTACACCTGCTTTGCTCGCTGATGTGAATTTGGATCTTCTTGGACTCCTGAAAAATAGAGTCAGGTTATTGGCTAGTTCCTACGTTACGGTTGGATCAGTGGGACTTTCAAGTGGATTTCTGTGTTCCTTGCATATATGGAAGACTTTAGCTGAGGGGTTTCAAACCTGACCAATGGCGTCATGGAGATAGGCTCTCTTGTTTCTCCTTATGACCTCATTGTACACCTTTTGCTGGACACAACATTTTTGTTTGTCTGCGCAATCTCGTGTGTTTCACCAGCACCTTTCAAACACATCGTTTTTCAGTGTAAGTCCAGCCAACTCAGAATCAAACCATTAGTTGCATTTGCTGGTTATTTCAATTTTTTTTGCAGATCATGTGAGCCAAGAACTAGAGAGTTCTAGTTAGTTCCCCATAGATGTGGATGTGATGACATTTGTTTTGTTCAGTAATGGGTATGACGGTTTTAGCAAAGATTGTGGGAGGGACCCTTCTCATGGAATGGACTGAGACAGGCACTCCCCCAGCCGTACCCAGCCTTCCACTGGGGACTAGCCTACCTGGAAGACTGCCTTTTTATAATACTTACGTCAATGAGCCTCATTTTAGTAACCTAAGAATTATTAATAACTAGGTTGCGCACACCATCTTCATCTCCATATATTGCCACCTACGATTTAATTGGATTTAGTCTATTACTGGTAGCTGAGATTAGGCTGAAAATTAGGAAGATGAGGAAGATGCTATGTGACATGTTTCAGGAATATGCCATGAATTGCTTTCCTGGTGATACCTAGGGCTTTGCTCATGCATCTATTGCATCTTAGGCATTTTATTTCCAAAGGCTTGTCATGTGGTCCTTAATCTTAGGAGTGCCCAGCCCATCCGTGGCCAGAGTGCCAGGACAAAAACACATTTTTCCGTTGAGGCCCTTGAATTTGGATTGAAGAGGACGCAGGGTAGACTCTACCAGCTCTCCAAAACCGGACATAAATATGACCTGTGACGACATGAGACTACATTTCTAGGGCTGACATGTGCATTTTAAGGGCTCTAACCTCAAATGGTCAAATATCCACTCTGCTCTGATCAATTGGTGTAACAAGTTCTCAGTGGCTCTGCATCATCATTGCTGTCCCCTTAAAGTGCTCTGAATGCAGAAGGTGGAGACTAAGAGCTTACAAAGGACCAGGACTATGTGGGAAACACTTATTGGAAGAGTGGTGCTTCTGTGGCAGGTGATGGCACACATTTACAAAGTGGCTGAGATCATGATAAGAGGTCTCCACATTGGTGTCGATTTGCGGCCAAAGTGGGTTCATCAAAGAAATCCCTGTCCCAGTGCAGCGGACTCACTCCTGTCCTATTCACCTATAAGTAATTCCAAACCAACATCTTCTCTTTATCGCCTTGGGCTGGCCGATCATCTCGATGGATGTGTTCATGAAACCTGCATGGTGCCAGAGGGTTGATTGATGAGTAGTGTCTGGCATACGCTGAGAGAGACCTTTTAACATCTAAACCTCATCTCAAAGTGGTGAAAAGGTAACCGGGGGGGGGGGGGGGAGTCAAATTGTAGGTCAACGTTGCAGCAGATTCTCTAGAGGAGTCGCCGCCTTTGTGATGGCATAGCTTTGTCCATGCAGCCAGACACTTTGTGAGTGCTCCTTAGCAATCAAACACATGTGTGTCTCAAATGAGTTTTGTATCCATGCATATAACAGGGATTATGGTGTCTGTGGTAAATGGTCATAGGAACACACGTTCACAACTACATGGAAGCAGAGTACATTACATGGCAGTGTGGTTGTAAGCAGAAACTTTGTTAGATGGCAGTGAGGCTGAAATTGCAAACAGACATAGGGCACCACTTGCTTAGCACGCAAATGTTCTGGCCAAGTGTAAAAAAAGATTCGTCAATGGATGTTCGCTTCAAAACTTCCTCTGCCCTAGTGCTAAGACTCCATGACGAAAATATTCATTGGAAGAATAAGTTTTATTATAGTGGAGCAATTTGAACCGAGTGCTTATTGCACCTGCACTGGTGCAAGGTTTCTGTAAGATGGCCCTAAATCCTCAAAGGGTTGTTTTGTTCTTCCACATAGTAGCCAACAATTTAATCGGGCAGTGCCGCAAAACACACAGCAGAAGGACAATGGCATTTTTGCCAAAGGCAGGCCTCCCGGTACTAGGAAAATCTTATTATACATCACTCATCTCAGAATGAAATCACATTTCAGGAACTTGGAAATATTAAAATTTGTAATCAGAATGCCTCTGCCTTCGATAAATAACAGCAGGGAGCAAGGGAGTAAATCCATCTCATTTGCAAATGTCCTTGGCATGATTTTAAATTATTTTAATACATGTAAAATTATGACGGTCCCAAATTGGCTAAAATTGTTAAATTGGGAAAGCACACTGGGTCAGATCTGTTGACTGGCAAATTAACTGCAAGCCGACACGCCGCTTCTCTTTCAGGATTTCCGAGTGTAAATAGGGAGAGTTTGGAGGAGGTCTGCCCGGTAAGATCATATTTGAAATGCATTACATCCGAAATCTGCAGGATATGTGAAACAAGGAGCGATGAGAACCCATTGCCTGCGCGCAGTCTGCCCGGCTGAGGCTCATTCGCGAAGCAATTACGGTACAAGTGCAGCTTGGTTAAGTTATGAAGGAAGCAATCTTTCAGAGAAAGCCTGGGAGCTGTTCCTTCATCCAGCCAATCCCTTATGAAAACAAATCAGAGGAAATCTAGCAGCGCATGCTCCCGTGGGCATTCTTTGTGTCTGTGCAGCTGAATGTGGAGCTGGTGGTAGGTGAGTCCATCTATGCAGCGTACACCATGCGCTATGGAAACCAGAATCTGATAGGACGAAGGAAAGCAGGGGATACGCACTAGACCCTGCAGATGTAACTCAAGGTTGAATGGAGGGACCTGCCACTTTCATCACCAGGAGCCATATTACAGAAACTTTGCACCGGTGTAAATGCAATTTTGCATGGGATTTGCACTAAGGCAACAATTGCCATAGTGCAAAAGTGTATTTCTTCCATGCATTTTGGCACAAG
Source organism: Ambystoma mexicanum (assembly GCF_040938575.1). Lineage (NCBI taxonomy): Eukaryota > Metazoa > Chordata > Amphibia > Caudata > Ambystomatidae > Ambystoma > Ambystoma mexicanum. Next base: position 338,879,317 of record NC_090922.1, read on the forward strand.
TTAATTTGCTGCGGTTGCACAGGATAAGCACAAGTGTAAAAACATAATCTTTGAGTGCATTTTTGTACCAGGGCAATGTCTGCCCCAGTACTAGCACTGAATGACCATTGGGGCAAACATTGCCCTGGTGAAAAAATGCATGACAAGGATATATTGTTGCAAAATGTGCTAATAGCGTGCAAAATTGCAGTCACTGGTGCAACCTTTTTTTAATACCGTATCGCCCTAGAACCAAAAATGGCATGCACTAACTGTCCTTAGAGCCTAAAGAAAGCTTCACTTATGTCCTCTTCGCATTGCATACATCGGTCTTCTAGGCACATCACCTAACCTGTCTCCTGCAACCATGTGTACCATGGCTGGGTCTCGAAGCGTGCAGGCAAACCCTCACATTCACATACACTTCTGTACTGGGGCTAGGACATTTTTATTTGAGGGTAGAGTAATTCTCATCATTTTCACACAAAATTATAATAAGGGTCTGCTGACAGGATCGAAGACAATTTTTATGAGGGTAGCCTTTCCGAACAGTGATGCAAAAACGCATCTTTTTCGTGGCCAAGAATGTTTACATGTGTGCACGTGTCCACACTTCTACATTATCCGGTCGTCATGCATCTTAATGCCACACAAAAAACGGTGATGGGCTGTGTATGTTTTTATACAAATAAATAATTCCATTACTGGGCCCATCAGGCTGTAAATTCTTAGAGAATAATATCTTTTACTATGGTAAAAAGGACCTGGTGTAGCAGCATCCACAAATACAATATCACAATAAGTTAAAAGAAAGATTCAAGAAACATACAACATTTCCCCAATAAAACCCGTGAAACGCACGACCTAGTACAGTCTCCATCCCTCATGGCAAAAACCTAAGAATATATAAAATTATGGTGAGTAATTCAAACCATATTTCACTAACCGTGTTCATGAAGCATTTCATACACATATCTTCATGAGAAAGAAGCGCGTGATTCGTATTTCAAAGCATTCACCAGTTGTCAATACGCATCAATATTCCCAGATAACAATCTTATATGAAACAATCCAACATCAAGCAAGATGGCATCTCATTTGAATGTTTGCATATCCACTGCGCGTTTCGGGACTCCAGGCCCCATCAGAGAGTTATCTTTTCAAATGCATCTAATAGAATAGACATAGTATGGGTTTAGAGGAATACCCGTAAGCACATCTAAAACGTATGTATATAATCAAATGAGATTATAAAACTGCACATCTACCAGTAACCTTGGTGTTCTCATGCTATGGAACTTTGTCAAATGGAGAGCTGTTGAAAAACATCCAACAAGAAAAGTAGTCTAATAAATCAAGCAATTATTCTGCAACCTCATTCCTACAATAGGGAACAACGTTATTCAATTCCACTAACCGTTTTGCTCTCCAAACCGTTGCCACAATCAATGCTACAACCAAACAAAACAATACAATGTCACAATCTATATTACCACATCACGCTATAAACTCAAACTCTTCCGCATAAATCTAACTCAGAATTTCACTTCTAAAGTGAAACTAAATGTTAGTCGCTTTTAGTCTATGTAACGTGTTCTATTGGTTTAAAAAACACATATGCCCTATGGTTAGTCTGATTCTAAATATAATGAGCCTTCTTGGGATACAAATCACCTGTGTTTACTTGTTAAGACATGCACGATGCAGGAGTTGAGAGACGGCTGTGAAAACAGCCCCGTGACCTGCATCAGCATAAATCACTAATGTTGGGTCATCAGGTGACAGTTGTGCTACTCGCAGCGTGTCACGTGACTAATTTTAGCAGGCCCTAGATCCAGTATTACTTTGACAGCCATCTTACAATGTCTCAAAACACATGGTATTAAGCTTACATTACATTCTTGACAACGCTGCAGTCTTTGTGCTGTTTTTTACAAGAATGGTAAATGCTTCGTTTAGAGACGGCAAAGTCCCTGCCATTATCAAAACTGTTATGGGAACACCATTACCAAAAAAACCTGAACTCAATCAACAAAAGACCACAAACCTAAGGCCAATTACCAACTGCAACATCCTATTAAAAATACTGGACAGGATTGCCACTGAACAACTCCAGGAGTTTGTGGATGACAACAATCTACTACATCCACAACAATCGGGCTTTAGAACAGCCCACAGCACGGAATCTGCGCTATTGGATCTGCAAACAGAAATGCTCAGCATCCTCGACCAAGTTAAAACTGGCTTGCTGATCCTATTGGACCTCTCGGCAGCCTTTGATCTGCTGGATCATCAGAGGCTCCGAGAGGCCCTAGATCAATCAGGAAACTGCTCTAAAGAGGCCACAGACTGGGTGTCATCCTTCTTACAAGACAGGCAATCTATGATTGTATGGGGGAAACACTTCTCTAAACCAAAACCAGTTGACTGCGGAGTCCCTCAGGGCTCAAGCTTTTCCCCCCTACTGTTCAATTTATACATGCGCTGCCTGTGCTCAATGCTAACCCAACTCAGAATATTTTTCACCAACTTCGCTGACGACACCCAACTGGTGTTCGAAACACCCAACTGGTGTTCGAACTTAGTGGAAACTACGAACAGGACAGCGAAAAACTCTCGAGAATTTATAACATCATCGAAAGTTGGATGAAGGACAATTGGATGTGCTTAACTGCCACCAAAACAGAGCTCATGATTTTCGGATCATCCTATGCCAGGAAAAAATTAAGTCCACAATACACTGCATTTAAGATCAAAGAGACACAAATCCTTATAGCAGTCAAAGTGAAAACACTAGGCATTTACCTACAGGCATCCTTGGGAGCAGAAGCCCACACGGCCTACCTCAAAAGAAACTGCCAATATCATCAAAAGACGGAGTTGCCAGTGTTGTGTCAGCAACATGCTATTCAATGAGAACCCTAGGAAAAAAAATCGTCCTACTCACTTGCCTTGGACAAATAGCTGAAAGTGTTAGTCTACAGGCCGCAGGGTTGAAGTTCCTCCCCATACCGAATAGCAGAACTTTTTTCTGGAGACCAGAAAGTTGAGGAAGATTCTCTTTCTCCCACTGTTTCCCTCCAGCAAGGTCCCCCTTTGATAGAATGTTAAGAATTAAGTCAACCCCGAAACCAGAAATGACCACTGTCGATATAGTTCACATAATGTAATGGTCGAGCCGAAGGCTTCGCGGGTAAAAGCCCATTTGAGTAGGACTTATGCACACAAATCCAAGTACTGAAAGACTCAAAATGCCAGATGTATGTGATGCAGTAGCTTTAATGTTTTCATGGGTCGCTACCCCACAAAGGTTGCTATGCCACAAAGGTTGTTGCTATACCGCAAATGCTTTTACCAATCACTCTTCTAATCTCAGCAGAGCCGTGTTTGTAGTACTGTCATTAGCAGTGAGTGAGCTGTGCTATTTCCTGGCTGCATAACTTTTCAAGGTGGCTGTCAAAATGCTAAGTGTGGGGCATTGCTTGTGTAGTGGTCCCATTGTTACAGAGATTTGGACTCCTCCAAGCAGGCCACACTCTGCGATGTGGGTTTATATCAACTGGGTTTATTTGCCGCCACAATTTGTTGCATAGCATGTGAGCACATCTGCCTGTAAATCCGCTTTCCATGGGCTTTTCTTGTCCAGCTTTTCGGTGCGTGTGGTTGATTGCTGCATGCTTATTCCGCGAGTTGGGAGTAGCCAAGGCTCTCCTGCTATTCCTCAGAGACTGATGTAGAGAATTGCATTAGGCACAGTCCAGCTATGCCGCCTGTCCTTGACTCGCCTTTCTGCTTCACGTGTATGTTCCTCTCAGACAGAACAAAGGTAGACGGAAACCTGTTATTTTACAAGCTGCAAGTTACAAGCGCACCACGTGCACACACACGGAATAGACACATCCACACAATTGTTACAAGCTTGTGCGCACACCCACACATACAAGATATAGGAGATATACACATCCACACAAGCATGTGCACGCGCACACACACGAGCTATAAACATGCACACAAGTGTGCAAGCATGCGCACACACACCAAAAATACACATCTACACAATTGCACATGCATATCGAGGGGGAGGGTGTGTGTGTGTGTGTGTGTGTGTGTTAGAGAGACAACGGCACTGATTAGTTATCATAAATATCCTAAAATAAATTAGGCATGTATTACGGTTCTCCGTAATTAGAGCATCATTGAACCCGCTAGAGATGTGCATTCTTGCAACTATACTGAACATGAAACCATGTGACAGGGCCACCAATTAATTCTTGTGAGATAATTGGAAGGATGAGGAAAGTCCCATGAAAGCTCACTTGGACAAGTGAGACAATGTGCTCCTGGCTAATTATAGCCTTGTAGTAATTATTTATTCATTTTTGAAGTTTTAGGACCCACCACGAAACTAGTTGCTTCTGAGCGTAAGAAAAAATAGGGATGAGTTAGGGTAGGTGTTAGTGATGAGACCGGAAGTGGGAGTGTACAAATAGCACACATAAGGTAAGCACTCACCAAAACACACAAGTTGCATCCAGCTACTCACAATTGAGAGGTATATTTCTTTAATATTTTGTGATGAAATTTAATTTGGGAAAGAATGTGTGTAGCATTTTGAATGATAATTCTGTAATTTTGATACACGTGCTCTTGCGTCTTTTTTAGATATGATTTATGTGTTGATATATTTATGTGGTTCTGTGTATTTGTTTGAACCATGCAAGTGCAATTAGCACTAGGGCAATAAATGCCCTTATGTGAAAATGTATTATTTTTTATTACTTTTTGCTCCAGGGCCAAGTGCTAAGGCTGAGTATTAAATAATGAGTATGGGCCTCATTACGAGTTTGGAGGTAGCCATGCCGTTTTTAGTGGCATGGCTACCCCCAAACCGGGTACCGGGTCCGGGACCTAAACACAGGGAATTACCGGGCCATGCCGACTTTAGCGGGCCCCGGTAATTCCCATTCTCGGGACCCAGACCCGGTACATCCCCATTCCTATTTGAGCCCTTATAGGGCTCAATGGGAATGGGGAGGATGCTAACAACGGGCCCGTTAATGACAAGCCCGTTGTTAGCATCCTGGTCTGCTAGTAGGTCCCGCTCTGCACGTCTGGTCTGGCCAGGTGTCCAGAGCAGGACCCGCTGCGGATCTCGTAATGTGGTGGCCTGGAATGAACGGTTCCGGTCCCTTATCTGCACCGTTCATTCCGCGCTCGCCTTCCTCGTAATAAGGCCCTATGTCTTTCACTCTAGGGCATTTTTGCCCTAGTGATAATTAAACGTGCACAGTATATGCAACACCACACATAATGGGGTTGGCAAGGAGGGGGAGGTGATTTACAACATTTGACTGCTTGCTGGAGAGCAGTTTGCCCCCTGCTGTCGCTATATGGGGGCTGGTCAAGTCGGGCGAGATGCCACTGATGACTGGAGGCGTCTGCCTCGGCTACAGTCCAAGAGTGTGCTTGAAATGTGGCTGCCTCGCAGGCAGGGGAGGCTGCATTTTTTAATGGGAGGGGCATACATGTTTGCCTCGAATATGGGGGAGTGGAGAAATGCAGTGTGGGAGCCCAAACCAGCAAACCGTGCGTCGGGTTGCTTCTGCCCTGAACATATTTTTAAAGTTATCCGTGAAAATCGTGCGTTTACAGCACACTATATATGACAAATTGGCAAAGAATCCACAGTTTGCCCTCGGTTGTGTATGGTAGGTAGCACATGAACACATTCAATAGATTAAAGTATCTAACAATGCGTAGGAGCATTTCCAAGTCATTTTCGTGACGCATTCGCCCATGTATATGCCAGTATAAAAAGAAAACATTGATATGCTGGCTGTTCCCATACATGTCCAGACAGGCTGTACCAGAGTACAAATTGCTATGCCCCAGTGAGAAAACATGCCCAGACTGGCTGCACTGATGTACACTAGTCTAGTCATGTAAAAGCACTTATCATGTTTTCTTTACCCTTGATGCCCAGTAAAAAAAAATGTCATGCCACAGTAGGAAAGTATATCCAAATAGGCTGCACCAATGAAGGCCAGTTTGGACACATTATAATAATCATCTTGCTGGCTTAACTAGCAAACACGTCATACCATCAGTAGACACCTTTAAAATTAGGGTCCACCCTCCCCATCACACATGCAGCGCAGGCACACACACCCATACAGCATACATACTCTCATTCAAATGCATACTTATAACACTCTCTTATTCACTGTCAGGAAATCATGTCTCAGTAGGTACACTGCCCTCCTTCTGGGATTCATCAGGCAGCCACATTGGACTCGCCACTAAGGTCCTGATTCATGAAACGTTTTCCTATGGGATTGCCCCATTATAAAACACTTCCAATAATCAGGCCCTAAATGTCAGTGATCTGACGTATTACCACCAGCCTAGTTTCCCATAGAAGTGCTGATACCATTTCAAGATAGCCACCAAGTGAGGTAAAGGGCCTCATCACGACTTTGGCAGTAACCCTTAAATCCGGTGGTAGCGCTATTACCGCTGGATTTAAGGGTCCGCCAAATCAGGACTTCGGCGGATTTCCCGCCAGCTCTGAGCTGGGGGAAATCCGCCGAAAATTTGCGCTCATACCGCCGGCGGGAAATCCGCTGGCGGTATTAGCGTGAAATTTCCCCATTGAGCCCAATGGGGAATGGGGCATTCCCGAATGGGCTCAATGGGGAATGGGGATTAACATTACCACTGAACTCGTGATCCGGTGCGGTATTACCCGAATTGTTCGTTTGCAATTGTTCGAATGCACAATTGATCGAATTTAAAGGGTCACAATTGACCTTTTCACAATTGACCGCACATATATGGGTTTGGGGCGGGTTTGGGTTGGGTGGGGGGTTGCGGGGGGTTTCCCCCCGCATATATGTTACAATTGACCTTCACAATTCGGTCAATTGTGAAAAGGTCAATTGTAATTCGAGCAATTGTCAAACGAACAATTCGTATACATCCATCCGGCGCTATTAGTGCCGGGGAGTTCGGTGGTAGGGTAGATAGCGCCGGCGCTAAAAGCGCCGGCGTTACCGCTCAAGTCGTGATGAGGCCCAATATCTATCCACTCCAAGATAGCGGAAAAATGTGTTATGATGTAAACAGCTTAAAGAAGGGTGACACGCACAACGCGCATCTTGCAAACAGGTTCATGCCGCATTTCAGACCTCACCACATCCTCCTCTTGGTAATAAGTCAATCCATCATAATTTCTTCCTATGATCTTAATTCCCTCGTATTGCCCTGTTACAAACATACGGCAAGCAGGATATCCACTTCCTCGCTCAAATCCCTTGCCTACTTACCAGCAGACCTCTGTGAGAGTTAACAGAGGTTGGTCACTCGTTGATCTCTAGTGGTTCGAACTAAGGAAAGGCTGCATCAAGGAAAGTGGACAGGGGAGTGTGGCTCTTGATTAGTGTTATAAAATCCACTTAATGATATTATGTTGTGTCCCCCTACCCCCACACCCACTTTGCAGCTTCTAACCTGCGTGCCAGGAGTACACCAAAGGAGGCGCATACTGTAAGCCACCTCTGCTGGGGGACAAGAGGCCACTCCTGTCTAGCGTTACTCTGTAGTAGAGGTCTCCCTTCCTTGGGAAGTGGAGGACAATACCTCAGTGACTCCGAGGAGATCTCAACATCATGCCTGGATCCACAGGATCTGAGATTCACTCTGCATTCATACAGCCTTTGTAAAATATCTTGCATGCACACATGCATAGAAACAAACATACATTCACCCGTGGACACATTCATACATGCGCACTCAGACAACCCTTCTTGCATCCACCCATACATACAAAAACATTACATATACACATTAATATTTCATGTACCTATTTGCACCCTCTTCACACCGCCACCATGACACTAGCAGATGGCCATATAGGTCAGTAGAGTGTCCTGACAGGAAACTTATTTTTGGATATATTGGAACCTAATTCCTCTGGTTTTTTTCAATTAATTAATTATTACACAGTGTACTGATTAGGAAATAAATACTCTGTCTGGCACAAGGATAACTGATAGGAACTACAATTGCTATTTTATGAGTTTGTCCTGGCAATCTGATTTGTATTCCAGAAATTCTTCACCTCAAAGTGCAACAAAACATCACTTTTAGTGACATCCTTGTGCCTGACAGGGTATTTATTTCTTGATCAGTATAGTGTGTAATAATTCATTCATTGAAAAAAACTGAGGAATTGGGTTCCATTATATAAAAAAATAAGTTTCCTGTCAGGACACTGTACTGAGCTTTATGTCTATATCTCCTCGGTCCTGGACAGAGTAGGGTAGGAACTTTCAGTTTCATAACTACCATATGCCCCGCATCTCTACTCTGTGTAGCATGCAGAGTGACTGGAGAGGACGCATGTCCTGTCAGTCAGCACATCTGCTACTAGCCTAATAATGTGAGGTGACAGGCCAGACTTCCTATGCCCACCAGCCTCTCGTTACTCCCGGAGCCCGAAATTGTAATTTGTATAAAGAAAATGCAGCGAGGGGGACCCACCCCTGCTGAGAGGCAGGGAACATAGTCCTCTGTGCAAATAAAGCACACAGGTGGACTGTGCTGCCTGCCACTGTGCTTTGGTTGCTGAGAGATGTAAATGTACATTTAGATTACCATTCCAAACGTACATTAGAATGTTAATCGAAATGTGCACATCTCTCACCCAAAGCCAGGGACAGCTTTCAAGACAAATTAGTGGATTTCCAAGGTGTGCTATCAAAGCTCTGGGACTAATTGAGTGATACTGCTGAATCCAGAGGTCTCTCCAAAATGGCATGAAACTGGAAGTGCAAATTGTGCTGAAAGGTCATTTTAGCAGCAGAGAGCGATGTTCCTAGGCCTTTCCTTAATCCATACCATGTGGAGCGGAGTCCAAAGGAAATCAATGACAAAATCAATGTATACTCGATATGTAGTAATTGCAATCACATGCAAGGAGCCAAACCTATTTCCCAGATATTGGGCCTCATTGCGACTTTGGCGGTAGCCATGCCCTTTTTAAGGGCATGGCTGCCACCAAAACCGGGTCCGGGTTCCCTGAATGGGGAATAACCGGGCCATTCCGAGATTGGAGGGCCCGGTAATTCCTCCTTCAGAGAACCCGGGCCCGGACCTTCCCCATTCCCATTTGAGCCCCCATAGGGCTCAATGGGAATGGGTGCAGGGAGCTAACAATGGACCGATTACGACCGACCCGTTGTTAGCTCCCTGGTCCCCACGCGGGACCCTGTAAGGACGCCTGGCTTTACCAGGCGACCTTACCACGTCCCGCGAGGGAACCTCGTAATCTTGCGGAATGGGTTTAACGGGTCCGCCTCTATTAGCGGCACCTGTTAACCCATTCCGCAAAGGTTGTAATGAGGCCCATTGGTTCTTTTTTTTGACTGAGCATTAAGAGCTCAGCTAGGGAATAACCCTATTACACAGCAGCCAGAACCTTTTGTTTGGTTTGCAAGGCATAAGCAATCAGTCACCAAATTGTAATGACAGGCAGCCCTTAAGCCTCATTGCAAATATTGGGCAAATGTTGGGTGGAATAGGTGGCATGGCAGACGCATTATTTGATTATTAGATGTTCTGAAATTCTAGATTCAATTCTACATCAAAATGTAACTATGTGCACCTGCACCTCAATATCGAGGTGGCAGACCTGATCCAGAGCAAGGATCTGGGCATGCTATGTTTTACCAAAACATGGCTTGACGACACGACTAACTACGCAGTGCTGCTAGCCCTACCTTCAGGTTACAAGAGTTTTAGAACTGATTGCAGGACTTGTAGAGGTGGCGGCAACGCCATCATCTTAAGAGATTCATTTAGAGTGCACCAGTGTCACAGTTCCACCCTGGACAGCAGTGACTACACTTTGATTGAGCGGAGTATAGATGATAACACCACTATTAACATACTTATATCTGCCAGCTAAGTGTAACCTGCTTTTTGAAGAACAATTCCTTACATTGCTTGGAGACTTTCTCAAAACCTCCTCAGTTGCAATTATTTTATGTGATTTTAACTTATGGGTTTACCCTGCAGATGATTCAGACGCAGAAGCAATATGAATAGCTCAAATGGTGCAGAATGCTAGTCATAGAGAGGAGCATAATCTTGATTGGGTGTTGACCCACGATTTCTCTACCACTTTCCTTGACATTACTGCATGTCCATGGCCCGATCACTTTTTAATTACCTTCTCACTTGTGCTTTCATCAAAACCAGCAAAAATTAACAGCCGGAAAAGATTGTGAACTAGAGTGAGGAACGCCTGGAGGGTCAACCCAAAAACATTTGGGCATATGGGTGTATCTTCTCTTAGAAGTATGGCCCCCTCTGCTGATCCTTGCATATTGGTGGAACAATTTACAAAAATAACCTCTTTGGTTATCGACACCTTGGCGCCTATCATAACTAAAAAGATTAAAACTGAAACCACTGGTAAAACATGGTTCTCTGACAATATCCTGGAACTCAGAAGAATAAAAAGATTGCATGAAAGGACATGGCGAAAGACCCCATCCAGGGGAACCTCACCCAGTACCGATTGCTATAAATAATTATAAAAAAGCTATCATTACTGAGAAAAATAAATATTTTAAAGATAGGATCTCCTCTGCCAAATCTGACCAGAATGAATTATTTACCATTTTCAAGGAGATGGAGGGGAAATCCAGCACGCATCCTCCTGTTGACAAAAGTGCTATATGGTGCACTAAAATCCAGCCAGGATTTGCTGCTAAATAAAATTCTCATTGGGCCACTATTGAGGTACAACGAGGAACAGCCCCGCTTATCCATCTTGAGAAGGCTAGAGCACCAATAGAATTGCATAAACCTAATCACAGCACTCCTGAATTTCATCTCAACCAGCTATTGGACGAAGATGTCCTAGACATCGTAAAGAACTTGAAGCCTACCAATTGCACTGGTGATGTATGTCCATCAAGTATCCCCCAGGACGCTATCGCTCATCTTGCCCCATATGTCACCAACATTATCAATGCCTCTTTTGCATCATCACTGGTTCCCACTCCATGAAAGGAAGTATGGATCATGCCTCTCCTTAAAAAAGATTCCCTGGACCCTGGAATGGTCGGGAACTACCGTTCCATCACCAATGTGCCATTTTTACTATAGATCTTGGACAGGGCAGCATATTTACAATTTCATAACCACTTGGACAAAATCAATCTATTAGGTGAATTTCAATCTGGTTTCTGTGTTAGACACGGTACAGAAACAGCGATGCTAGACCTTTGAAACAATCTGGTAAGCATTGTGGATTCTGGTAAGGTAGCATATGTTGATGCCTCTCGACCTCACGGCATCCTTAATCTCCTTGACCATAGACTGTTGCTCGAGAGGTTGGGAAGTATTGCTAACTGCTCCCAATCAGCAATGCAAAGTATGGAAACCTTCCTGCAGCCCAGAAAGGTGTGTGTTGGCACAGAGTGATTTCAGGAACCCCCTGAGAGGCTGACTTGTGGTGTTCCACAGGGAGCCTGTCTTTCCTCTTCCTTGTTTAACCTTTATATCCGGCCACTCTTTGACCTCCTGGACAGCGTCAGTTTCAAATACACCAATTACGCAGACAACACCGTGCTGGTCCTTGAGTTGTCTGGGATATATGAGAAGGACCTACAGCGCATCAATCAGGTGTACTCTCTGATCCAGGGATAGATGGATGCCAATTCCCTGGCCCTGAACACCAGCAAGACTGAACCTTTGCTGGTAGGCTCGAGTCAATGCCTGGGCAAACTCGAGAGCAGATGCAGTCAATTCATGGTAGTTGACAGCACAATACAGGTGAGCCCCTGGGTTAAAATGCCCGGGGTCCACCTGGATTGTAACTTGAATATGAAAAAACATGTTTTGCAGATTAAAGCAGCATGTGCCTACATGACAAAGCTCCTACGGCAGATTAAACAATATCTATCCCAAAGAATATATCCATGTTGGCTACTGCCCTTGTAAATTCACGATTAGACTATTGTAATAGCCTCCTTGCAGGCACCTCATGAAACAACCTGAAAATCCTGCAAGTGGGCCAAAATGGTGCTGTTAGAGCAGTATGTGGCCTAGCAAGAAGCGACTGTCTCACTGAGGTTCAGAAGGCCCTTCACTGGCTACTGGTCACCCATGTATCTACTACAAGAACCTGACACTGACTTATGAAGGTCTGGCAAATACGGCCTCCACCTCTCTTTTTCAAATGTTAAAGAAAGTCCCTGTTGTACGGTCTCTCTGCTCTAATGCTCTTGACACTCTCACCAGACACACATTGAAGAACTTTGGAGGCACTTGCTTTAATGTCCGTGCCCCATGTATTTGGAACTCTATTCCTCTACACCCGAGAAATAACCCAAATATATCAGGCTTTAAAAAAGCCATTAAAGCACTACTGTTTAACTGCAATGATTAGACTACCACTACCCACCTTGCTATACCCTGGATCTTTCACTCTGGACTTCTTGGTGTACATCCTTTTGGCCTTTTCCCAGGTCTCCTCACTTGTACGCACTGAGGCCTCTCAGCATGTTGTGGCCTATACAAATGACATATAATAACCAGATGCAACAAAGCCATAACTCATCCAGCCTCAATTAGCCAGAGTCCTTACCCTCCAAGAGGAGGCTGCAGACCGTTGTTAATGTCATTAACATGATCAAGTGTACCGCCCCTTCACAGTGCCAGACCTCTAAAGGCTTCTAGTTACTACATCTTTTCCAGTTGAATATTTTCACATTCATTCTTTGAGTTGCATGTTTTATATGTAATTTGCCCTTTGTGACACATGTTACGACCTTTTGGTCCTCTTCAAAAGAGAGCTTCCATTACATTCACCTCCTTATTTCCTTTGACATTTCCTCTTCGGGTTTTAAAAATGTCCTCCTATGTTGGCCCCTGTGTTAGAGCAGAGCAGCTCACAGAGGAGCTGCCCTGCGCTAATACGGGGGCGAACATAGGAGGAAATACATTTTCATACATTTTCCTTGAGAGAGCAGTAGAGGTGCGAAACACATCTTGGAAAATGACAATAATGGCAGAATAAAGAATGTTTTTTACTTTTTACATCATGTAGCTCTCGTACGTGTGCATCATGACAGCTCATGTAATACGTGGTTAAGTTTGCGCACAATTGATGTCACTTCCTTTGGAAAGTCCCAATCCTGTAGTATAGATTCCATTGAGCAGTGCGTAAATGGCTGATAGCAACCAGTACACGGCATGCTTCTATAACATTGCATGTATAGTTCAGCAGAGACGACCGCTTGCACAGATGTGTGCATGCTAAAGCACATCATTGACGTAGAGGGGCCAATTGGGTACACCACTTATACACTCATCCCCAAAAGGCATTGTGATGGAAGTTGCATTCTGCCGGGTTCCCAGTTCCTGTCCAACTGATGCACAGGGACATTAATGCACCTCTGACAGGTTTGCTGCAAGGAGTCAGACATGGATCTATTTTGGCAAACAGTTTAATAAAGGTTTATTTATGTATTTGACCTATATATATGCGTATGCCAGTGATCCAGCATGGATAAATATGATCCCATTCAATTATGGGCACTGGATGTCCTGCAATATGCAATCACTGTCCCTGTCTCATTGAAAAGGTATCCAGCATTGTCAGGGTTGGTGGAGGGGGACCCCCAAAAAAGACAAGGGTAATGGGTCTTCAAAAAATGTAATAATGAACAAAATAAAATGTGCAGTAGCCTGATTTGTAATGATCATGTACAGCTGTTGCCGCACAGTGCTGCATTTTAGATGTTGGACTTCCAGCCTGTTATTAATCATTTTAAAGAGTTGTATACAGGACTCCATAGACCGATTAAAGTTGCCTATGTAAATCTCAGTCGGCAGCCCTAATTGTGTTTTAAGGTCACTGGTCCGCAAGTGATGTGAGCTAAATCACATATTCTCTCCACTATTCCAGAGCTTCCACGTCACTCGGTCTCAACGAGCCGAATTGGATGGATGCAATAAATGAGGTCTACGTTAGCAGTGGCTCGTCGCCTGTTGGATTAATAGAGCAAAGGCAACCCTGTAAATAGTAATAGCGGGGGTGCAAAACAGAACACACACAATTCAAAAGAGTTCAAGAGCGAAAAGCATAGCACATAAAGGAGAGCCCAAAAACAAAACACATTCATTTAGCTTGCAATCTATTAGGAGTCAAAAAGAGACCGTAATAATATTGTGTACGATAGGTTTCAGGGGTGCTGTCTCAACTGATAGGCTCTAAAAAGTAGTAGCCTTTTCATGTTAGGCAACTGCTTGGATTACGTTTTTTCGGATAAACCATTCTGCAAGAGTTTTTTGTGGTGATGCTTTGGTGGATCCGACTAAAATTAAATGTGGCGTGCCTCAAGGATCTTGTCCATCACCGACACTACATAGCATTTTCACCATGCCCTTTTTCCAGCTGCTGGATGACAGAGGGACAAGTTATACCAACCACGCTGATGGCATGCAGTGTCTAATCCCTCTGTCGGGGGTCTCTCCAAAAGTTTTGAGGCCATAAATGGGGTGTATGCTCTAATACAGCAGTGGAGGATGCTAAATGGGTTGCACTTAACAATGTTAAGACAGAGCTGATGGTCACCAGTACAGCCGAAAAGATCAGAAAGCTGGGTCCGTTCCGTCAGCACTTTGTGACTGAAGGTTGTAAACTAACTACATTGTCCAGGGTAAAAACTCTGGCGGTATACCTGGATGAGCACTTGACTATAAAAGCTCAGATCAATTATCTTATTTCATCTAAGGTGTATTACAGCAAACTTCTAACTTTGATTAGGCCGTTTGGTGCAGGGATAACTGAACAACTATTGCTAGAGCAGTAATCAGTACAAAATTAGATTCCTGCAGCTGTTTGTGACAGGTGACTTTAATGGGTTACAGGTTTCATATAATAGTGCAGATCACGCAGTTGTACCCGAGGCCATGTGACCCAGGCCAGAAGAGAACTTCATTGGTTACCTGTTGTCACTAGGTTCTCCTTTCGAGTAATGACCATAAGACATAAATGTTTATATGGCTCCAGCCCTGAGTCTCTTTCGAAAAGTCTTGCTAGACTTCGAAACTGAAGAACATTACACTTGAATAACAGCAATGACGGCAATCTCCTGATGCTGCCAAAAACCAAACTAGCCTTGGTTACTAAAGGCGCATTTTCTTCTGCTGCTCCCATCCATTGGAACTCTCTGCTGCCCGACTTGAGGAACACCGCATCTTTGGAAGCCTTTAAACAAGCTCTTAAAACTCTGGTCTTCTTTTGAGTAGTCTATACCGAGTAGCCTTTTTTTGGCCACATCTGTTATTTGTCTGAATCTTTAGCCTTTGTTGTGCCCTTGTGCCTACGGGCGATATCTGGAGCATTACAAATAATTTAAACTAAACCAAACCAGGTAATGCAATATTGGAGTTTAGGATCAGTACTAATCGGGACATATGAAGTAATTATCTCTACCTAAATGATAAAGTCCCACTTTGATTTATCGCAGCATCATATGAGGTAAGGAACAACAGATGCGCTCCCACACCAAAGAGGTTGACTTAAAAGCCTCTAACAAAGACCCATTACTTGGCCATGAGAAGTATTTAAACACTCATGTTGAAAATTGCTCTGCTACTTATTAGATGCTAGCCACAAACCCTTCTCGTTCATTCCAATGGTGATCCACAATTGGTTGAATTGTGCTGTTTCTCCTAATAAGGGGAAAAGCTCATCTCGTCCAGCAAACACCACTGTCATGGTGCATTCTTATGAGAGCAACATGATGTCAAAAGTTAAAGACATTCTTTATTCAGCCAATGTCATTTTCCAAGATGTGTTTCGCACCTCTACTGCTCCCCCAAGGAAAATGTATGTCTCAAAAGTACATCTTTCTACAATTAACGTGTGGACCATTATTGCTGTCCAAACCAAGGTGGCTCACACAGTGGCATTGCGCCATCACTGAACACCACTACTATCCAACAACAAGTGATATTAATCCTCATCCCAAATCTCTTATTTCATTTATCAAAATCTGCCAGTTTGTTTACATAAATTGAACCTTTGAAACATGCACCAATAAACAACCGATAGTATGTTTACATCAGTTCAACCGTAGAAACATGCACCGATAAACAACAAAAATCAAATCACAACGTCCTTTAAGCAAGGCAAACTAAGAGCTACACATGCAACTTGAGATCTGCTGTTCTATAATACACATTTTTCATAGGGCAACCAAACCTAAAAATGTCTTCTGGGCAAATGGAATTCAAGTAATATTATACACTTCTTAAAAATAGCGGGTGGCTAGTGGAAAATCAGTCTCTTCAGTTTCCTCCTCGAAGAGCTGTGCATTTTGGGCCTTTGTGAAAGCCTACTTCCATTGATTGGTTCAAACACTCAATGGATGTCGATTTCACAGTTTTGCACTGGGAATAGAGAGAATCCTTCCATCTTTAAGCACATATGACCATTTTGTCCTCATCCCAATATGCCAGGACCATCAACAAAGTTAATTTAGTAATACACTCTTGCACTGAGTTGTTATAACTAAGACTGATGCTGTAGGTTTGATGAATGGAATCGGACAGGCGCGTGGAGTTCTTTTTGTAATAAACATTTATCCTAGGGCGGGCCAGATCCACATTCAACTTCACACTTAGATCTGATAATGAGAATTTAAATCTGAACAACATTTAGATTCCACCGGTGTCTTTTGCTGGCTAGCATTGGGGTGCGGGGCACTTCTTATGATATGGGCCAAATACTCTGACACTGTTAGGCAAAGTTTAGAACGTTATGTTATACTAAAATTCTCCATTAACTAGAATGTAATTCATTGACAGTGCATAATTGTTGAACCCTAGGTATATTTTACAAGCTGAAATACAATCTGCTATCCTCCTCTGCAGTATGCACTGTGTGCCAAAGAGGAGTTTAACCCACAGGGCATGCATCAGGCCCCCTTACATAGTGCAGAATCTTTCTCACTTTAGATGCCAGCTACCACTGAAGTTGTGTGTACACCGAGAACGGTGACATTATAGTGCAACATTCTTGTGCTATGCTGAGGTGGGAAGAGGGTGTATTTCTCACCCTAACTGCTGCATATCTATGAATGTAAGAAGGCATCAAAGGAAGCAGAGGTTATTATTTTTCTACAATACCTCACTAGTAAGATCTTTGCATAGGGATTGTGATGGAGCACTATTAAGGCGAAGATCTGCTAAACACCAGAAGTTTTGTTTAGGGCTAGGGTACATACACCCGCTACAGGACAGGTCCTCTCTTGGCTCCCCAATGCACGGGTTTCCATGGGCATCACCACTGGGTACCAATATGTTTAAGAAAGCAGAGCTACCAGAATGGGGCAAAGCCCCTGGTCTCCTCAATCCATCACCATATTGCAGCTTCCATAGAGAGTCGTGATCAGTGTCCATGGCCCCCAAAAATCGGATTCATTAGGTTTCAAGCCCCTAGAGGAATGCGTTTTAATACATTCACTGTGCAACAACCCCCGGCAGGGAAGCTCACCAGGCTCCCTCTCCAAACAAAAAGCTTGCAGCTTCACCAGGAAACCAGAACAGGGGTTCACTGGCACATTCTCAAGGAGGAGAACTGCAATGCATAGCTCAGGAAACTAGTATCATCGGTGCTAAGCAGCCCGATGAAAAGACCTATCCTTTTGCATCTTTTAGAAACAATAAATACATCTGTAATCTTTAGAAAACGTAGAAACACCATTCGGATCAATTCCTGGGACCCCATCACCTCCAAGAAGAGTGGCATCCCTGTGCCCACCCCATGTAAACATTTCCAGAGCCATTCCAGGGAAATAACAATGTCTTTATCACATTGCTATGGATCCACCTTTCCAACTCCCACGGCCATGCTAACATCTGTGGGCTTTCCTGCCCTTTACTTGTCCATCTACACCAAAATCACAATGACAGGGGGTCCTATTTTTTTCTCATTCTGTTGAGAGATGGCCAAGCACTTGCAGAAGTCTCAGTTGCTTGCGTTCACCATTATTTCATTAGCCATGTGGCCAGCAGACTCATGATTTCATTGATCATATGTAAGGGTGTTCCTTGAAGAGTATTCCTAAGGCCCTAGTCTGTGATAATGAAGTCTTCTACAAATGGTCACATGTGAACCACGGGAAAAGATCTCAGACAAATCTAGTGTGCTACATTGAGGCCCCCTGGGAAGCCCATGGGACCATCCACTACCTCCAATTTTCAGGAGAAATCATACATGACTGCTGCTCCTGCTAGTGCTGAGGAACGGTACTGCAATTGTGAGCCAGAGAGAGATGCATGCTCTTTGCATGGTTGGTGGCCTCATTCCACCGGCCTTGACCGATGAGCAACTTATATTCAATGTATTTCTATGGAATCATATTTAGGTGTATGCTTGAGTCTCTATTTTGTCTCAATGCACTCTTCTACACGCAGTCACGTGTGAACCATGTGAACATCTCTCGGCAGTAGTGACAACAAAGAAGCAAGTGGGAGCAAACCATGCTTCTTTGAGCAGTGGCCCATCCCCTCATGTGTTCTCTCCCACTGGCCACACATTTGCTTGACATCATGAACGAGCCACTTGGTGGGTAAATCAGCGCTGTTTCACGCAACCCATCAACCAAAAGGGAGGTCGGAGGGGTGCAAGAATTACATGTGAACCACAGACATGACCCTCTGCCCTCTTTTTTCTGTGTGCTTCTCGTTCATTCCCTATTATGCCTCTGTGTGTGTTATGTTGAGTCTTGAGTTTTTATCTTCCAACAGGTCGATGTGATACAGAGGGACAAACGCCACCTTGCTTGTTTATCTTGAATTGTAGTACTGTCTCCCATCTGAACTGATTTGCAAATGTTGCCCTCTCCTGAAAACTCAATAAAATAATATTTAAGAAAAAACTGCCTCTATGGTTTAATTATAAATGCTGCTCAGACCAAGACCATTCCAGTGGGGACCTGAAAGCAATTATTTATTATTGTACAGATCTCTCTCCTTCCTTATCACAAGGAACTTGTTGCAATTCCACACTATCGCGAGTAGCATGTTTTTTTCCTTAAAATTTATAAAATGCTCAGACATTCTTCCAGAGGTATTTATCAAGCCAAATCATCTTTCTTGGTTGGGTGCATGAGTGCTATCATTGTTGTTTTTATTTCTCCATGTAAATACGGGATACACAGTACATAATTACATAAAAATTAACGCAATCAGACCTTATCTGTCAAAAGACACCTGCACTAACATAGCCAGGGCCATAACCGGCTCGCGACTTGATTACTGCAATATTCTTTTCCTTGGGACCTCCAACAAAAATCTTGAGAAGCTCCAAGTAATACAGAACAGTGCCCTACGCGCTGCACAAGGCATTGCCAAGAGAGAGCACATCACCGCTGCCAGAAAAGCTTCCCACTGGCTCCCCATAAAGGAGAGGATCCTATTCAAGGCTCTAAGCATCACCCACAAATGTGTCCATCTTGCCGCCCCAATGTACCTTTCGCAGAGGATCCACCTGGTCTCCTCCACAAGACCCACTAGATCACCCTATGCCAGCATGCTCTCAGTACCCAGGGTAAAAAAGACCAGAGCAGGGGGCTCCAGTTTCCCGTACCTCGCTGCCGTACACTGGAACACCCTCCCTAGCTCCCTGCGCTCTGAACCCTCACTGACCGCCTTTCGGAAAACCCTGAAAACGACCCTGTTCATCTAACAATTACATGGCCTAGCCCTCATAATTGTATTGTATGATGTATTATGTGATATATCTGATCACAGGTCACTGCCTTACTGTAACCCAAGGCACAACCTGCTCACATTGTAACTAAGTCTTCCTGCAAGTAACAGTGCCACAATGCCCCTGGGCTGCCTGCGCGCTATATAAATTGAATAAATAAATAAATAAATAAATAAATAAACATAAGTGCCAGTGACGTCTTCCAGCACAAGTGTGCTTTTCGGGGGACATGTGGAGTGGGGTTGTGTGTTTGGGACAGTCGGTGCTTTTGTTGTTTTTGGAATCTATCATAGTTTGTTTCACATCTTAGTTGCTATGGCAGGGTGTTTCAGTTGTTGGGTGTTCCCTCTGTGACAACATCTTTTGTATATGGCAGTCAGGAGGTTGCAGTCTTCTGCTGAGCTGAGCTGTCTGTTGGGTTGGTAGGTTTTCAAACAAGATGCAAGCTATTTAGGATCTTAGGGCAGATGGATGAATACTGTAACGATATATCTGGAGATCACGCTTAACATAGTGAGTTCCTTCCCCCCTACTAAGCTGGCCCAGAATATACCCTCGAGTTTGGATTCAATGAGCCCTATCTATGACTCTTATCGAGCCACATAGATCCCTCTCCCGGTGCCAACAATGAGCCAAGAACGAGGCCAGGGTATAGAGACAATATATATTTATTTAAAGTGTATGTTTGATTAATTTCCTTGAATGTTTATACAGGCCACCTTCTCTGTGGCACAAAGCAAATCTTCCACACGGCATGCACTTTCCTTTTCGTAGTAAACAGGTAAATATTACTTGATAATGTTTAGATTTTAAAACAAATTACACATTCAGTGCTTGATACATGGGGTTTCTTTGCACTCTTGAAAAAGCTTGCAGTTTTGGAACACACAGACTCTGGATACTTTATTTATTATAGAACCTTTCTTTCTGCACCCCTAAGGCAATACCAAAATCGCTCTGCTATTAGGCTCACTTACTCTTAGGAAAGAGTGCATATTTTTCAAGGGAGAATTACGCTGGGTTTCACTTTGTGAAACACTTCCCACCCCATCACCCAAAACCCAGGCATCAAGTAGATGCAGCACCCCTTGGTTTAAAGGCCAAGTCCAAGGAGTGAAGACAGTTTAGGAATTTCATTTTGACACAAACACCTTTATGTTTTGAAGGCAAGGTTTGGTAATTAAAGACAGCCAGGTTCCTGTCTGGGTACAACTCTAGTCTGGTCACCGGCTGCTGCCAAAGATAGTCACAGCATCCATCTCTCATATGGCTCTTCTTAAGAACAGGGCCCCAGCCAGCTTTTGGCTTTCCCAGTGTCTCTCTCCCATGCACAGTTATAGACCTCTCAATGTTAAGGCCTCTCCACCCAAGTAAAGTCAGGCGGCTGTCTCAGATTCACCCAGGTGGATTATAGGCAGGGCCTTTGAGATGTTTATCAGCTCGCCCTCCAAGATGATGATTTTGGCAGGTTTTTCTTTCTCACCTTGTCTCCTTTTTCCCATAGAACAAGTGTTTTTAATTCCTATATCCCCCCCACAAAATATTAATATTAGGAGGTGTAAATGTATTAATTTTCATTGGACCTGCGCAGTCTCTCCTCCTCCCCTGCCTGCCATAGGCCCTGGGAGTTCCATGATTGAAGTGAAGAGGTACACACCTTCTGTCATTTACAATTGTTTTACATTACAGCTTTTTTACTCAAAAAGTCCCTACACGGCCACATTTAGTAATTTACCAATAAATGCCATAATGCAAAGATAATATTGTTCCCCTACTCATGACGGCTAGGTGGAGCTTACTTTGATTTTGGCAGATTATTGCATGGGCACGCTATGGTTCTTTATCCTTTACGCGAAAACTAACATAGTTGGGAATGTGAACATTCTGAACCAGATATATAATTTAATAAGTCATCAGCTCCCCACATTTCTAATTCAGGACATTTCTGGGGAAGCTAGGAACACCTTTTGTGTTGTAACGAAAATTCCCCAAATCTCATTAGAATGAAAGTCACATTAATACCCAACCCTTTAAGTATCATGGTCTGAACGTTATTGCATAAACTAGCATGTTTAATGTAAGTCAATGGCCATATATTTAAACATAGGTTTGCTCGGTTTCGTTTTTGATTCTTGGTCTCATTTCCCTGAAAACATGTGGCTCAGATCCCCTGCTTCAATGTTGATTTAGCCTGCAATTAAATGATCAATCACTCTGGTGGAGTCCCAAGCTAAGGCTAATGGACACTGCAGAAATGGTACCTCTGTCACCAGCTGGCCTATGATGTCCTGTGACCCCCTGCATAGCAGGCCACTCCCCGCCACACCAGTCAGGGCAGGGAAAGGCCACACAATTCCTTGAATAGCAGCTTCTGTTTATACAACCCATCATATATTCCTGTCATGCAAGAGCCATTCCCTTCTACTAAAGCTTAAAAGAAGTATTTTTTCAGAGGGACAGCAGAGCATGTCATGGTGGAAGCTGGCTTTGAATCTCTGTGTCGAAGTCAGATCCACTACATGAGGCCTTCCTATTGTTTTTAACATGTTTCCACACCACTGATCCTTTTATCATCATAATACCTTCATTCTTAGCAATATTTTCCTTTTTGCACAATACACACGCCCGTGGACATTGCAGCTTCATTGTTAGAAAAACCCTACTTTTCATGTAAAATCATTCAGTGTGCGTTTCCATCTCCACATATGTGAACTGCAGAAATACCAGTTTAGGATTTGCTAGGCACATTTAGCAGTATTGAAGATTTAAGGAAGGCTTTTCATTGACCAGTGTGCCTTGCCATAAGAAAAATGTATTTCGAGTTGGAGGCCTAACCTGGCCTTTTCTTTTGTTTGTTGGTCTGTCATTAAACCCCACAATACTGTAACATACCTGCCAGCATGACCCATTGCAATCTGTAGGTGCTTATTCTGTCCTATTTTTTTCTTTGCATTCTTGGACTTGTAGTGCATGTTTTATGATGGGAAAAGTGGAAAGAAAAAAACCCAAGACTGGATAAGCACCTATAGATTGGAATGGATCATGTTGGCAAGTTTGCTATAAGGTATCACTTACATGTAAAACTGACAGTGTTCTTTATCAGCATTTCATTGTATTAATGCTCCTGGGAGAGATGGCAAGAGATAGAGAGACAGATGCGTAGAGGGAGAGAGGCTCAGAGAGAGAGAGGCAAAGGGAGAGAGGCAGAGAGAGAGGCAAAGGGAGAGAGGAGTAGGGAGAGAGACGGATAAGGCAAGAGAGACATAGGGAGACGTAGGGAGACATAGGGCAGGGAGAGGGACAGAATCAGGGAGAGGTGCATAGAGAAAGAAGGTGCACAGAGAGGGAGGTGCAGAGTGAGGGAGGTGCACAGAAAGGGAGGCGCACAGTGAGGGAAGATCGCTTAGAGGGAGGCACACAGATAGGGACAGAGACAGAGATAGAGTGGGGCAGAGAGAGAGTTTATTTCAAAGATCATATAAACAACGTCCCTCTCTCCCTCTTCCTTCTCCTTTTTGTCATTTCCATTGATCCGAAAATCTACTGAGGTAGACAATTTGCAGGAACTCCATTTGAATGGGCCCTAGCTGGATCCAGCACTGACACTACCAAGGCAGAAACCCCCTGTCCTTTTTGAGTGGAATTGCTAGTTGCTGCACCTGACCTACTGACCCACAAGATAACAAATGAGGAAATGCAGACCAGACAGCATTTCTCTTCAGGGTGGGCCTGCACTTTATACTCATGGGCCCAGGGTTAAGGTGATATTTAGATTCATTTGGAGCGTTTTCTTTTGCGTGCTCCTGTGAGCAGGGGTGAGGTTTGAACTTTCATAGACTACCTTCATAACAAAATAAAAAAAAGACCTTATTAACTTAATGGTGCGCATTCTATCAATTGTGCAGTGATGGACGGCAGAAAGGACCCTCTAGAAAGTGCACAGCTCCATATGGGTTCCATAAAGGTCTTTGGAGGTCTGCTTATATAGGAATAGGACCTCAGGAGATGAACACTTGTCATTGTCCTTCTCTCCCCCAGTTCTCCCTGTCCCCCTCTCTCTGTATTTTCCCTCCTTTTTGTAGAATGCTTGCTGGCTGGGATTACTCTATATAAATCCCATACGTACATACATGCAGTAAGAATTTCAAATTGCAAGCTAATAGCCAGCCATAAAACTTCACCTGCCAGCTCAATTTTACACTAACAGCGCACATTTTCTTGCTTGCCAAGAGTCAATGGTCACTAAATAAACTGCTATCCGTGAGTGTTAATTTTGAACTTTGCATGCAGGGCTGCATGCATGGCTAAACGTTTTCTTTTTTGCCACACACTAGTAATCTTCATTCAAAAGCTGGTAACAAGTCAGATCAAGGCCTACGTTTCTCCCCAACGTCTTCGTTCACACGTTTAGGCTATAGAAAATGTGAATAAACATAGCTCTCAAATCATGTTATGTAAATCCTGAAATGTTTAGCTGCATGCTATGTTGTCTTCCTGCACAGTTTATGAATACAGGGCTGCAAGTAACATAATGCACTATAAAGTGAGCATAATAGTTCCGTTTTTCACACCTGGAATGTGAGAACTTGCAATCCTGTCCATTGGTTTGTACTATTTTCAACAATTAGTGGTGCCTCCAAAGTGCATGTGTGATAGTTACATGCTTGCAGTCATTTACACAAGCATGCAGATTGTTCTTTTGCATAACGTCCTTAACAATCGTATGTCCAAACCAAGCAAGCAAATATGCACCTTCCTTAGCTGACAGGAACAACTCTGAACACAGCTGAACTGTGGCCACAGCAGCAGATTGGGCCTGGATGCAACGAGGCATGACCTTGCCCACATCCCACATCTTGTCTGTCACTCCGACTATGTACTGGCTTACATGAACTCTGAGTAAATAGGTGCCCTTGCAAATGAAATCACAAGACCACTAATTATTGGAATCTGTTACGTGCATAAACCACACCTCATAAAGCCCTTTTCATGATGTATATACCCTGTCCCCATAGTGAAGAGACCTCATTAGAATATTCTTTCTGACAGCTGGCCCAACTCTCTGGATTAAAGCTGATTTTAGGTGGAGGAGTATGAAAGACTGTTCCCAAACACAGTTGGTCTGTCTTTCTCAGTTGCTCAATGTCTTGTTTTGGTTCCTGGCTTTGATGGCAGCTTGTTGGGAAGCCGGGTCACTACCCAGTATTTCCATTCATGGCAAGGCCTATTTGCATTTTGATTTTGCTACTAAAGATGGAAAGACATAAATTGGTGCCTGATTGGAGCTTTAATGTTAAGGAAAGGTAATGACCTTTCATTTTGCATAATGTAAGCTCCTAAAGATGACTATGTTCTTCAAGCTGTGGTTTCCCACAAAGTGGCCTCTTTTCAGTTCAGAATACGGAGAGGCAGGTGTGCGTTCCCCCCTCTATTCTGCTTTCCTGTCGGTGTCTCTGGGCGCCATCATCAACTTCAGCTGACTTCATTCATTCTAATGAGCACATTTAGACTCGGCAGACAGTAATGTGGAAAAGCAATGGGTTAGGTTGGCACGCTGAAAGCGTTCTATGGCTGAGCCTCTCCCTTGGCGACTGAAGCCAAGCCAGAGAAGGCAAAGCTGGCACTGGCAGGTCACATCACACAGTGGGCCCACCCCGGAGGCGCGCGCGCTGTAGAATAGAGCTGACTTCAATGCCAGGGATCCTCGCAGTCTGGACACGGGCAGGGCCTCTGATTTCTGATCTTGGAGTCACAATGGTGTGACGGACCTGTCAACCATAATCCTGCCAGGTTCATCATTAAAAAAAAAAAAAAAAACATTCAGAGCTTCTAATAGAGGGGTTTTAATGTCCAATCGTCGAGAGCACCTGGGACCTCATTGTAGAAACTTTGCACCGGCGCAAATGCACATTTTTCAGGATCTGTACTAGTGCAAACATGAGCCTGGTATAAAAACATATTCTTTCAATGCATGTGTGTATAATGACAATGTTTGCCCTAGGTGTAATGGGCAAGCCATTATTGCAAGGAAAACATTGACCTAGACCAAAAATGCATTGAAACGTATGCACTTGCACGAGGAGAATGTTTGCCATAGAGCTCATATCGCGAAAAACTGCATGTGCACTAGTGGACGTTTCTGTAACGAGGCACACGGTTTTCAGGATATAGCATGACCATGAAAATATCTTCCATTTACTTTCAGGTGTATTTTAAGTTGATATCCTGAAGCCATGGCGCAGGCTTGGTTATTGCTGATCACACTGGGCATCACGCTATCAACTCTTTGTTAAATTGGCTGTCATTTAGAACACAAGAAGAAATATCACGTGTACAAAGACCGCTAACTGTGTATTACAACCACCAGTATGTTTTAACCTGGTCAAGGGCAACCTTGCGTTCAATAATTTACATGCATTGTCATAGCAACTCCCAAACGGAAAGCCAGCCCTATTGGCTCTGTCATGACTTCTTTTGTGAAGTGATTATTCATCTTCATAATTGGTGTGGGCTGACGCAGTCTCTTTATCCGATATGTTTGTTTGAAGTGTGTGTCACACAAGGAAAGGCAAGCATCATGGTTCTGAGCATACTGAAACGTATGGCCGAATTGATTTATCAAATGTCATTTAGTGATCCTCAGGGAGTCCTACAGGGCAGCAGAAAAATAAAAGCCATCCCCTCTTCTGTTTCATCTATGGGTTCAGCCGTTGGCTACTGTTACGGACCTCCGCAGGGTTAATAAGTTACCCCGCCCACAACAAGGGCGGAAGTTAGTGACGAACGTTGGGGGGAAGTTAGGAATTATGGGAAAGCGCGTGCTATGCGCCAGAAAGAGTTAGTTAACGTAATGAAGAGGTTGTGCATTTATCCCTCTGTGTGTGCGCGTCTCATTTGCCATGGAAACGGCAACAGCTACTATTATCTCTTCATAGGATTTTACCTTTCTACGCATAAGCCGATAATACACAGCTCCCTGTCCGTTTGGATGCTCTCCTGGTTGATATGTCTACACAATGTCGGTCATCTCAAGCCAGATGAGTCGGCACCCTTGTTGCTGAACTCTGGTAAGATGGAGATCATTGTATTTGGTGGCTCTAATACCGCATGGCGGTATAAGTCCTGACCTTCTAATCCTGATGTTGTCCAACTCCTCCAGCAATGAGCCCAAGGTTCTTAATGTAATGACTTCCCCAGAATGGCCAAGTATCTTCTTACAGTTTCGTCTTTGGCCCTTTTCTACCTCGACCTGCCTGCTCGTTGGTCTGTACTGACCTAATTGAATCGGGACTCGACTTCTCCAACTCTCTGTATTGTGGTCTCTCCCTCACCCCATTGAGGCGTCTCGAGCTCTTTCCAAGTTCTGTGGGACAGCTTTCGCCTGACCTTCGTTGCTCTACTCATGTCTCTTGGGGTTTGATTAGGTTTCACTGGCTGCCTGTCTCGCAGAAAATCCAGTTCGGCATTTTCTGTATGGTTTTTCACTGAATTTTAGAAGCAGCCTGCTCCTTCTTAAGAACCAGACTCCTTCCCTGGCGTCCTTCGAACGTTCTGCGCTCTTCTAGTTAGGATGTCACTCCTCCTCTGCACGTGCCGTTTCTCCTTGTAATCCTACTCCCTTACCGTGTGCGTCTGCACTGATTTCTATTTTTCATTGCAAATTTAAAACGAGAAATTTTTCTTAAGCTTTTGGGCCTTAATATATACGGGATGCTTCCTTTTGGCTCTTCAGCACCAGGTACCCACGTCCATGCTAGTTGTGTGCTTTAGAAATGGCCTGGGGCACATCTGGACATCTCACTACCTAGATTATATCTCTAGTGTTTTTAAAATATAAACCATCATTAGTGACTCATTGAAAAAAATATCATTTCCCTTCTGTTCACCGTTATCCTGCTGACGCGTACAATCATTTCCGATTCTGGCAGCACGCTCTGACAGGAAGAGGAAGAATAGTGACGCAGCTCTCTGGCACCGCTGACCTGTCCAATGGCTTTGCTTTTAACTAACACTCACTAAGGCTGTGCTGAAAGCTTGTACGGCTTCCTTTTATAACCTTATTTATAAATCGTGCATGGCAGGGGGTAGGTATGACATGCTGAGGTACAGAAATGGAGGGAGAGCAGCGAAAGTGTGTGATCTCTCCACCTCGTTTACTGAGTTTACCCGTGATATTGAACAGCTATGCCAACACCTACGTCACCCCAACCCAGCGCACAGCAAAAAAAAAAAACAGTCCCAGTGCATTGGTTGAATCTGCATTCAGACAAACCTTTTGTAACGCGAGTGGCAGCCATTGATATACATATGCAGTGACAGAAGTGAGCATGAATGGTCGGGAGCTGTGTTCCATCCTCTACTTTAATTTTTATCTGTTTAGCATTCCTCTACTTTTTAAAACCATATTCACCATTCCATACAGAGGATTTGTCCATTCATGTCTCTGTGCAAGTGTAAAGTTGTAATAGGAGCCTTTGTTGCTAGTAACTTAGACTATTGGAATGCCCCGGCTGCAACACTTGTAACATGTTGCGCTATGCTTCCACCTACCCTATACACTGCCGAGAGCACAGTTCCACTACTTTTTTCTGTACACTTCTTTCCACTGTACGTAGGCTATTGGGCTCTGAATATGTGCCTATGTCAATGGTCCTCATCAGGTTTGCATTCAATCTGTACTGGGCAAGTAAGTGCAATACCAGAGAACTTAACATGTATTCATAGCAATAAAACAGGCCCTTTAGACCCACGTGCATCGTTTAAATCACTTAAAAACATCAAATGTTCAACTGTGCTTCCTATTTCAAACCAGCTGCGACCTGCAAGCCATTAGTCCAGTGAGCAGGCACTTCTTTACTTTAGTCCAGTGAGCTGGCACTTCTTTACTTTAGTCCAGTGAGCAGGCACTTCTTTACTTTAGTCCAGTGAGCTGGCACTTCTTTACTTTAGTCCAGTGAGCAGGCACTTCTTTACTTTGGAATATCTTCCACCAGGAAAGGCCCCAACCTTTTCCAATTCACTGTTTACAGAAACTTTCCTCAGTCTGAAATTGACATTCAACTTTACATGAATCTAGGTTCATTGAAATACGAATAACCTAAAAATTCATGTGTGCTAGGTTTTCTGACCAATGTATTTGCCAAGGCGTACTTGACACACAGAAGAGGTGGCATTTGATATGATAGGTTATTCATAACGCACTTAATACACAGAGGTTTCTGAGCGCGGACCCGGGGATCGAACCTGTGTTGCTCCGTGTCGTCTTGCTTCCAAGGCGAGCACGTTGCCACTGAGCTATCCTCCCGAGATAAGAAGGTGCTCTGGATTGGTGTGAGCGCTAAACCCATCAAATATAAGTGCATCAGGTTTCCCTAAGAAACAATTAATCGCATCTTATTCTATTGGCATGTCTCAATTTCTCTACTGTTAACCCCTTAGTGCCAAAAATAGATTCTAAGAAGACAGTGGCAACTTTCTTATTGTTTGGCAGACCCTCAGAATATGTGGCCTCCTTCAGGTGCTGGTTTACTGTTGCACTGGAGGGGCTGAAGGCCTTCACCCTGGCCGGGAGCAGTAGTGTGCAGCAGCGGCAATGGACTCGACATGGCTAGGGACTCGGCCTCAGCCCTCTTCTGGTACGGGCAGTGCTATGCAGGGGAAGTAGGTCTTAGTTGGATGCTGCAACACCGGTAGTTGGTTGTGCAGGCCCAGGCTTTGGAGGCGATTGGGGGTTGACACCTATCCTTTTGCCTCTTCCCTTCCTTATATCATCCTACTTTGCTTACCCCTAATAACTGCTCCATTAATGTTACCTCATAAGCAACACATACAGGTAGGACATTTGTCCTTGGAGATGGGCACCCTATTTATCTGGACCTGTTAAAAAGATACAGACCAACGATTGGGAGGACCCTGGTCAACCATGCCCACAATAGGCTTAAGATAGCCTGAGCACATCTCAAG
Source organism: Ambystoma mexicanum (assembly GCF_040938575.1). Taxonomy (NCBI): domain Eukaryota; kingdom Metazoa; phylum Chordata; class Amphibia; order Caudata; family Ambystomatidae; genus Ambystoma; species Ambystoma mexicanum. The sequence continues at coordinate 338,909,057 of NC_090922.1, forward strand.
CCCCTCATGCACCCATAATTACATGTATATTTTGTAATCTCCACCCATCCTTCACCTATTTATACACCTTCTCTTGCTCTGCACCAGATTATACTTCAACACACTGCTGTCCTCTTATAGCACACCTTTTTCCAGACAATGCATCCTAGAAAGTACAAGCTTTACACTCTTTGTTACTAGTACGGTGTTGAGCTGGTGCAGTATAAAACAATTATATAATAAATATTTTGTATAGATTTCAATGTGGATTCCATATCCTCACTGTACTTAATCCACCTGCCTTTGCGATCGCCACAGTAGATAGTTGCCTTTTTTGGTACACCTGATGCATAAAGGTGTTTCAAAATGAAAAACGCAAGAAAATAAATGCATGATACAGAGAATGGGGAGGCCTATAGATGACGGTGCATAGAAGCAGCTCATAGAAACATCTCATACAATAGGCCATCATAGAAATGGAACAACAGTAAGCTTCACTAGATGTTCTGCATGACCAAGCAGCATACGTCTCTCATAACATGTACCTGCAGAAGCTCTTGCAAAGAGCAAGCTCTCTGCAGCCAAACCCAAAAAGAGGCAACCCAAGCTGTCTGCTGTACTTTGGTGCTGCTTAATATATCAGGCATTTGGGCAGAAAGAGTTCCTTTGGATAGTCATCTGTGCCCGACAATGAACACATCAAGAGTCGAGGTCTCTATGAATGACTCTCCATGTACTGGGTAGATTGAAGCATGGATATACAGCGAGTCGGTTGGCGGTGAGGACTGGTCATCAGACACGGCGAGGGAGAATGTGGTAATGCAGCATACACACTAACAGAGTCCACGGCAAGTTGGAGTAAAAAATGATGCAGTTTAATTTGAAAAATGCATGAATATTTGTGTGATGCATGTTCAATGGATGTTCTACAAAATAGTTTTGTACAAATGTTTTGTCCCTCACATAAAATGAAAACAAACTATGAGCGTTTTCTCTTTTTAACTAGGTCCTTTTCATTGCTGTAGTTTTTTGCAAAGTTGGTTATCTGCACTAGTGTTGGCATGAGCAGTGCATGGCAGTGGCCGAGTTATGGTTGCTTTAGAAACCAAAACTGGTGAATTCCTTGGTATTTGTTATTTTTCAATTGTTAAGGATTTCAATCAGGCACACACCGAGGTCTCGCCTAGCATGTAGTGTGCAGTGAAACCCTTATTTATTTGTGTCTATAGGTTCAATATTCTGAATGATATACCACTCATATCAAACCCTTCTCAAAATACCCCCCAGGTCACAGTGGACCAGGAATCAGGCTAGTTTGTAAAGGTAAATATGTATTTATTAATATTCAAATCACAAATACATTCACCAAGGGGTGACAATACAATTCTAAATAAGTCAAGCAAATGAATTCACTTATGATCATCCAGAATGTAAAACACAGGAAAAAGATCAGTTTTGGTTTGTGAACAGATAGCGTTTAGGTTAATATTCCCCCTGCAAAGTTATTAAAGTACAAGTGAGCAATCCTACACAGATGTAAGTTAATCAGCAGGTATTCAGGAATGAAAGATAATGTCTAGAGTCTGAATGCAATCTTCCCGCCCCAAACAAGAGAGAAAACCGTTTTTGGAAAATTACACTTTTAAAAATGACAGGTGAAAATAGCTTTGTAAAATACTGCAAAAATTGTCAAAATTCTTAAATGGAGAAATTCTTAGAAGACCAACTCTAAACTAGTCCTAACACACATGAGCTACAAGATAAACAGTACACACTTTAGATCAGGATGGGATTGAAAAACACTTAAAAGGGGAAAAAAGCAAGTGTGACCTTTTGCTAAAATATCAATTTGCTGCAACATTTCACTATGCAATATTAGATAAAAGTGGGTCAAAGACCTGGTTGCGGGTGTAGCTAAGGGTCTTAGGTATCAGTAGGAGTTGAAATTTCGTTTCTATCTTTAATATTGAAGGAGTTACGGAGGTTTCAGTGAGGCATTTTTGAAAAATAGGCGAGAAATGAAAACAGGAGTGCGGTTTTAAAAATGACAGACCGGCTTCATTACAATATATTATGACTATGAAAAAGAGAATGCCACACATGAATCTTCACAGCTACGTGGCCAGCATAACCCTTCACGTGGTGGATTCTAGATTTCTTTCTGGGATCTACTTAAGTTACTCAAAATCACTAAAGACTTATGGTTTTTGGAATACAAATGAAGGAAATCAGCGCAAGAAATGGTTCTGAAATTAAAGATGGGATGGGTTGAGATGGGATAAGACAATGCAAATATACTATGGGTCACTGTTCTTCCTATTAATACTTACAGTCCCTTGTAATTAAAATTGGACCATCAAAGTTCTAGACATCAGATCGGGTCAGCACTACCGGCAGCATGGCACTTCTGGTGGGATTGGATCAGCGGCGCAGTTATGGTCAATTTTGGACGGCACCCCAGACTGGATTTGGACAGGCCCTTATTGTCACTGGACACGGTAGATAGCAGGATGCAAATTTCAGCGGGCAAGCCTTAATGGTAGCAAGCCAAGCTGAATCAGAATTATTCTTTTTTGGTATGGTTGCATTTTGGGCCTAGCTAAAAAGAGTTCAGCAATGCTAAGGCCTGGATTCTGCAAAGAAATGTGGATCTTCAGAGAAGTCTGGAGTCGGCTACACGATGAAGAGTTCTGGAACAAGGTGCTGCGCGAAATCTGGATGGGTTCTGGAAGCAGTGTGTCCTATGTGTTGTGAAGTTCCTATATTTATACTATCAAATGCCATCCCCTAAGTTTATGGTGTGGGCAGAATTTCAAAACACGCCCCCATGGCTGTGAGTGGCCACAGGGACTTGCCTTGTCCTGGTTGGCGGTCTGAACAGAGCTGTCATCTTTATGATACGATTTAGGAACTCCCACATAGATCTTGACCAAAACTTAACTTTTACCCAAATGTACATTTCTAAAATTATGTTCCCTGATAAAATCGGACATATACATTTCATATTTGATGGGTTATATTCACCTTCAATCCTCATCTCTGTGTGAGCTGTCTTTCTCATTCCATAGAATTTTCTCAATTTTAATCATAACAGTTTGGATTAATAATTTCTAATTCGGTACATCTCTGGGCGCTTATCAGTGGATCGTGTACATACAATCTTAGGCTTGCAACATTAATAGTTCTGCTACAATAAGGATTTCTTTCGTAACTTTGGTTCCTTAAGTGGCACAGGTTTCATCAATGTCTTAAAAGCAAAATCCTGAAATTAAATTAACATCTACCAATTTTCAGATTTATCCTTCTTTGGGTTGCACAGTTAAAGAGTTTTAAACTTAAACACAAATAAGGATTTAAACTTTAAAGTTCTCCTTTGCAACTTCCCCTTCGCCCTCCTTTGCAAGCTCCCCAGTGGAGATCAGTTCGGCAGCTTGCCATTGTTCTTGGCTCAGCCAGAGACGAATGTCTGATGCTCTCTTGTTGTCAATATCCGGGAACCATTAAGGCCTCTTGTAGCAGTTGAGTGTCAAGCTAAGATGTGAATCTTTCTCAGGCTAGCACTGTCAGGCCACTGTCCAATCCGAATTAAGCAGTTACGTAACTCTAATACTGGGTTGCTTTAAATTAAAGTGTTTCCATTTCACACATATAAAATATAAGCACAGTTTATAAGGGGTTTAGACATTTAAACGAATTAGCCCTTCACAAACACGCTTTAAATAGGCAGATTTTGCAATTTTAATCAGGAAAAAGAAACACGTTTAAACTGGGTTTGACAGCTAACTTTCTTCTATAGCTGTCAGTGAGGCCTGGATTCCTCTGAGCCACCTGTACAATCTGTGATTTCAGCAACTTTTCATTTCAATAGCTTACTGGGGAAATGACTGAACTTAGCACCAAAACAGCACTTTGAAGGTTGCAATGGATTAGGTAAACTGGTTTTTAAGGGCATTTTTGAATTTTAGCCCTTCTGTGTTCTTGCTTCATGTGAAAGGTAACAGCACTCACTGGCATTCTCCTGCAGGGAGTTCTGTTTTGACCTCAACTTTGCCGGTGTGTGGCAAGGTGATGCAGCCTCTTTGTGATTTCTGAACCATGAACAGTTTTTGCAGATTTAGCACACACAGGGGTTAGCGCCTCAATTTTTGGCAGATTTCTTTCCCCCATTGGCAAAAGGATGTAGTGTGGCACATTGGCATGGGTTGAAATATCCCACACAATGCAACATCACATCCCTTCTAGAAGGATAATTCTCTGAATTTCATTGATTTTATTGAATTGCTTATGCATAATGTCTCCGATTACTCATCGGCAGCAAGGCAACATAGTGCTAGCCCTGTAAATCATGACAGCAAAAGCATGCCCCCTTCCCTGTTCACTATCGGCAAAGTTGTGCCATATCCACCCAGAGGATCTGCTCTAAAACTTGCATGCCTTTGGACAGGTACATGGCCCCAGTAATAATGAGCAATGTTTTTAATGCACACATAAGTCAGACAGAGTGTACAGTACAATACAAAAACAATGATAGCTTAAAAAAAAGAAAAGGCCTACCTATAGGTTGTCTCTACCCCTCATCCCACAAATATATATTTACTATGAAAATAGAAAGAGGGCTATTTTTGTATTGGAAAGAAACGTTCATAATTTTCATGGCTTACATGTTATCATCTGATTCTATTAGACATAGTTTCCAGCTCAGAGGTCTCATCGCAGAGCTTAAAGGCTTTATTTGAGGAAAACCACTTAATCTATTAGCCCATGTTTTGTCGGGTTGCTGCTGGCAGTAGGTAGCAGACAGATCATGGACAGCCGTGCTTGCTGCTAACCACACTGCTATTCTCAGCGACCGCCTTTCATAACTCGGGCTGGTGAACCATTCCCAATGGCACCTCCAAACCCCTGGAATGTGTTACCTAAAATAAGACTGGATTATACTATTCAGTGGGCCGATGATCCCAACCCGAAGCAAGTAGAAATAAAAAATTGCTGAATAAAAAGCAAATCTGTTGGGCAGTGTTTGGCTTGCAGTTTTAGAAACATCTGTCAGTCTCTTTACAGTAAAAGCCATGCATTTCCTTGCATTTTATGATATCTTCCCAGAAATGCCTGCTTTTATATCCCTAAATAGTACCTCTGCTGTGACGTCACATTATCCCTTAGCCAATCAGAGTCTTTGGTGCATACAGTGTACCTCATGGTATTGTCTGGAACCTGAGCAGCCTCGGATTCCATCTGTCTCTACCTTCCACCCTCTACCCCTTTTCCAGTCCCTACCCAGTCTCTGGTTCACCCATTCTTTGGCCTGGACTAAACACTGTTTGTGAGTGCCCAACAGGGCACTGGACACCATGCCCTCGCTCCCGCTCCAACACAGTGCACCCTCCCTTCCCGATATTTACATCTTCAAAATGGCTCCTCTGTCCACCAGCCCTGCTGCACACATGACTGCCAAGTAAAGGGGGAAGGGACAGCAAGTAGTTCCTTTCCTTTTTAAGTGGCATCCATTTTGTGTCGGTTTTGTTTTACTTGAGAAATGACCACTACCTTATTCCTCAACTTTAAAAGTAAGGCACCAGATCACCAGACAAAGAGCTGGGCATGGCTATAATCCTGTTGTATTTGAAATTTACTGTGCACAAACAGCCCTCAAACGTTTTGAGACACCTTTGTTTCGGGTTGACCTTTAACTTGGTTTTCCGGTCTGTTATAGATAACCCCCCCCCCCCGCCCCGCGTACCTTATTGCTTAAATATGTGTGACTGCTATCTTGGTTTAAGCATATCTATGCGATTTCCTTTCTTGACACAAAGTCCAACCTGCATAAAACGATCAGACTCATTTTTTAGAAGGATAGGCCTGAAGCAAACACCTCGCACCTGAGTGAAATAAGCCACTTACTGCGATGCCAAACTTCATATGCAGGCTATATCCAGGCTTGATATTTGCTGGCTAGTCCGCATGCGCGTAGCCCAGGAAAGCGTAGCATGCTCACATTATAAACAACCCGAGCTAAGAGAAATAATGCAGGTCTCTGCGGCTTGGCAAACCTGCCCTTCAAGCACAACCAACACGTGTGCAAGCTGCGAGAACCATGAAGGATCTGACACGTGTTTTCATATTAGCATTCATTAGAAGGTTCGCCCAAGCAAGACATGCTTGATTAATTGATTATCCCAGGGTGACAGCTCATTTTTTTTTCTGAAATTGCTACCAACTTGAGAAGGTGCAGGACAGGGGCGGCAGTGACAAGGAGCCTTGACAGCCAAAGAGTCGCCTTATTGAATAACTGCTGCAGGCAGCGACCTCCATCAGCGGAGTTTAATCAATGCTGTGTAGACGCGGCACAGGGATAACCCCTCTGAATTGTCATTTGTGCTCAATTATGAATTGTTCATGTTCTCAAATAACTCCATGTCTTACGTGGTGCAAAAGTTGAGGCCTGAATTATTTGTTCTGTAATGTCACTAAAGCTAGTGTAGTTGCCTGCGGGCTCTGTGCTAACAACATGCGCATCTGCACAGGTGTCAGGAAATCCGGTAATGAGTATTGGGAGGGATTATAAAGGTTTCATCACAATTGAGTTAAAATCATGAAGTGCTAGCCCGAAATAAATTAATCGAAGCTCTCGGGTCAAGGTCTTAGGTGGAGTAGCAGACAACCCAGCGCACCTTTCCTGCCATCATTATCTTAGCCGAAAATCCCCACGGCACTGAAGTGAGGAAGGCACTCTGATTTTAGGTTGCGCAACCTGTACGCAACCTCTACCAATGAATGAGAAGCCAGGCTCGATGAGGGATACTCTCCAACACGGATCTCAGCAAGGAGTCGCTGCTTGAATATAATAGCTGTTGAATATAAAGTGGAGCTGCACCAGAAACTGGTCGCCACCACAGCGTAATTTACTCTGACCCGATTAAGCGTAGGTGTCTTTAATGAATGAATGAATACCTGAACAATGTGTGTTCCCAATTTACTAGCTCTCCAGATAGCTAACAGTCAAGAGCATAGCACAGGCATACCCAGGTCACTAGAAGGTTTTCAAGTTACAGTATTGTTATGTTACTGCCTACGCTTTGAAGTGGGGAGTACAATCATTTTGAATTAGGGTATTTATTAGGTGAGAATACTACATTTTCCATCTAAAACATACCTTCTTTGTAATCCATATTTAGTTCTTTGCACCATGTTTTTAAACAAATTGAAAAATCAAATCAGGCATTAATAATATTAGAGCTCCTTCCTCGGGCACTGGTCTGCTGGCACCACTGACCCCCAAAGTATCCATTGGGCTGGATCAGTGGAAGCAGGTGAGGCGCTCCTGTCTGTCTACTATTTTCTATTTTTGGTAAGGAGTTTTTATCTCCCTTTTTTTGTTGAGGTTATTTGCATCTATCTCGGGAGTCCAATAAACGGGTGTGCTGCTCATCTGGACCGAGCATACAATCTACCATTGTTGTGTTTTTATCGCCCATTGGACGTTCTAAGCAGACAGGGGTTCAAGTATCAAGGTCACCCATGGGCCTCCATTATCTTAGCACTGTCGCCAAACTGTGTACTACTACCTTGGTTTCCATGTGTGACTTTGGTCATTATAGTGCAAACTAGGACGGGGAGAAGCCCATGGGCCCTGCCGGAATCAATCAGTTTCCTCCAGTGAGGACGAACTTCCTCCCCCCCACCCCACGACCGAGCTTCCTTCCCCCCACCCCGCGACTTTCTTAAGTACACTCGGCGGCAGCGCGGCGGGATCCATCCTTCTGTAGGGCAGATCTGGGGTACAGCAGGGAATTTGCCTTTTTGCATACGAAGCTGTAGGACACCTCCTTGATACAGCTGCCGGAGGTGGAATGCAAAGGTTAAGTAGCATGGGGGAGTCCCAATGCTACCGAAAGACGCCATGAATAATGGCAGCACAAAAATAGACAAGCGCCTCGTGTACTTTAATAACGTATCAGCAAAAGAAGCGCGTGCCACCTGGAGAAAAGACCGAAATGCATAATGCCAGGCAGGGCACCAGCGGAAACATGCATTTATTTTCAAAGTAGACCATTCACAGGGTTTTTTTTTTTTTTTAAATCTAGTACCGGGATGATTATTGGGTGCATCGGGATTATGCGGTCATGGGTGGAAATTGTATAGGTGATGATGTTCAGGAACCTGGTGCAATCATTAGTGGATTACAGGATTTGCAGTGCAGGCTAAGCAATAGGTTTGCAGGAGGAAGGAATGTGGAGGCAGGCTGCTTATCGTTGATGGTGCAGCGTTATGGGACAATCTCCACACAACCTGGAGAGCCGCTGACAATCCCTTGTTCCGGGAAACGGCTCAAAACGTTCCTGCTCAAGAAGTCCTTCGACACCTGAGAGGCTATTTCCTGGACGGATATGTTGACCCCAAGAACAACAGAGCTCTGAGATGATGTGCTTAGAAGCAGGGCACTTAGGACCTGAAGGCGGCACCGACTATTGTATATTGACTTGTGCATCAGTTTTCCCTTCCCTTTGCATGTTCAGTTTTGGTTATTAAGGTGGGCTTAAGCCCCATTTATAAGCCAAAACTACTGGGTTGGAGTACAGCTAGGAGGAAAATAACATGTTAGGAGGCACATTCGGGTTTTAGGTGTTGGGTTATTTACCCACAGTTTGACTCCCCATGGCTATGCTAATCACTATGGCCATTCTCAGCCACTACCTGCTGCACCCACCCAAAACACATACTAATGGGTTCCCTCTTAGCTAGCTCTGTCAAGAAGTACCATCAACCTTTGGTCTGACAGTGTTATTTGTAAGCAGTCTGCTGAGAGTTAATGGCTTAATTGCAGTTGTAAATGTGTTACAGGCGCAATAAAAATGTCTTGACCAAGTGTTCCTGCAGCCACTTGATTTATAGCTGATCCTTGCACTGAAGTTCTGTTGAAAGCAAGGAATGCCAAAGCCAACAGTTCTGGCTTGTGTATAGGCATTTCCTAGTCAATCACATCATGTACCCAGGTAATCACGCCATTTTTTAGCTGTTGCCATCTAATGGCCATGCAGTACCATTATGGCAGTGCCTGGCAAATGCATATCCCATGCCCACAAAACAGCTAAACCGGATCAGGTAGTAATGATATTAGAGCTTCTTGCTGTGGCATTACTCTGTTGGCACCACAGATCCAAAAATATTCCTGGAGTTCTGTTGGTGGCAGCAGGAGGCAGACTCTTATGTGCCTACCCCTGTGTCATTTATCGGCACTTCTTCTCCCCTTCCTCTCTGCATTTAAATGATCTGGAATATTCAAAGTGTGTGAGTGGGGATGACATGCCATATTTACCATACAGCGTACATGGCACGTACTGAATGTTGTGTCTGTATGAGTCAGTGCTGCTTTTTAGATGAACATGGGCCTAATCTGAAAGTTTACTGAGCTAACTCAGCATCTCTCAGGTGACAGTACTCGGGGTCATTTATTACACATGTTATGTTATGCACAAACTTTCGACAGAAGTGTCAAATTACAAAACCACCAGCCAAGCAACATAGTACAGGAGTCTGCAACCTTGGGCTCTCCATATTCTTTGCACTATAACTCCCATCAGCCCTAGCTAGTCTAGTAAATGGTGAGGGATTGTGGGAGCCGTAGTCCAGAACACCTGGAGTGCCGCAGGTCATAGTGTGAACACTCAAATGCTCTGCACACATGGTGACAGAGAAGTGTGCAATACCACGTCTTATTTTTTTTCTCTTAAGATGTCGCGGGTGATGAATTGTTCTTGGGAAAAGAGTCATCCCTGAACCAACCAGGTTGTATGTGTAAAGTCAGTGGGGCTTCGGGGAAGGGTCATTATTTTTAAAGAAGCCTCCAAGTCTCCTATGGCTCAAGAAATGCATGATTCAAGATAATTCACCATTTTTTCATGTTCCGAGGTGCAATAATGCGCGCGTTCTCGCTAGAAGGTTGCATTTAACAAACACGTCTGTACGTTTTTTCATAAACATTTGTATTCCGAAGACTGCAAGAGACAAGGCACATGTGGGAAAACTGTATGCCGCCGGAGCATGTGGCAGCGAGGCATTAACCCTTCACGGGAACTTATAGTTGTATTTTACGAGCCTCGCGTTGATATATATTCATAAAGCATGCGCTGGCAGGGGCAGCACATTATTAAAGAGAATTGCATCCTAGGTGCCGAGTGCCGCGCTACATCATGTGCAGCTGACAGGACCAGGCTGCACAGCTTAAACACGGTGACAACCCCCCCCCCCCCCCCCAGTCACCAGCTCTGTAACCCTCGCAAACCCAAACAAGCTAAAGTGACGGATCCTTACCTGCAAGGTTGATTCATGGAATATTTTGCACGGTGCAAAGTACTTGGTGGAAAGTGACTTTGCACTGCCAACAAACACGTTGATTCATGGAGCAGTGCAAAGTGCATTTTTGCAGTAGCGAGGGGTAGGTCTGTTATAAAATTGTATTCGTTTGGTTAGCATCTCAAACAGAAGCACTATACATTGGTTACATGGCAAGGGGCACGCTGGACTGATAAGTGTGCATGCAAATGGGACGATGGAGGAGGATGTAGCGTGCGCTGGTACATGGCAATGTATTCCTCATACATTTGTTCTTTCGGATATTAAGCTTTACCCAAGTGATGGGGCGGGGTGAGAGGGTACAGTGGGTAGAGTGCACACTCAGAGTTGGAGGAGACGGATTTTCAGGGCCTCTTTGAAAGTGCCCAGGATGGAGGCGCAGCCTAGGTTAGGGGGGTTGCACATGCGGAATGTCGGGGACAAAAGGTTTTAAATGATGACTCGCCGTGCCAGTTCCAAGGCCGCACTTTGCTGGGGTAGTAAGTGTCCGCAGGCTCACGGTGGCTGGATGGTAGAAAGGCGGAGACCCGCGTGTATTTGAAAAGGAGCTGAAATACCTTGTAGAGGGTCCTGTTGTGCAAAGTGCCTTTTGTGGCTGGGAGCACCGCTGATGGCCCACATCCTGGCCTTGGGAATAAGGCCATGCTGCGCAACATGGGCCTGATCCCTGGTCCAGCACTTCGATGCGGAAGAGGCCCAGCATTATCAGTGATAAAAATAACCAACACATACAGGAAATAAAGTGCGCCTGGTGTCTGTAGGGGGACAGTGCATCTAGGACGCTTAACTCGCTAACATGTGAAACATGAAGGTCAACCTGGAAGCCATATTGGGTAGAGGTGAAATTATTAAAAAAATGAGGTACGGGTAAAGAGGCATGGGAGTGGGAGCATGCGTACCCCCACCACCCAGAAAGAGAAATAAAAGGATATGGTCAAAAATGGATTGCCCTTATTGAGACAGGCGTTTTAATGAAAGGGGTTCTTCCATGGACCTGTGCCCTTTGCTATCTCCTTATTTTAAGTTGGAAATGACGCACAGCAGTGCGGTAGCAAGTTGTCCCCAGTGATGGGAAGCCCGCATGCACCTTGTCAGCAAGGGGAGCGACGGGAATACTAGCCCAGAAGGTCTGCAATTCCATCTATAGACTGAGCGCAGTGGCCCCCTGACTGCAGTCGCGATGCATGAGGGAGGGCAGATTGGCAAGAAGGCATCGCTTACTATGCTGCAGACTGGGCCAAGCCCCACCATTAGGGGTCCCCTGTTTCCAAATACATTCTGACGGCTGTATATCTTTAGAGCCATACATTGGCTACAGCCAGCAGCAATGTTTACACACAGATGCATGGCAAGACATCACAGAGAAGGTAGCCTGTTAACACCCGATGCACTTACATGAGCATTCTGCATCAATGCATCCTCTAGATGTGACTATTGATGGGCAGGGCTTGCAGTAGTAGGCCATGTACTTGAACATGAAAGTGCACATGTGCAGCGGTATTTCCCCGCCAGCACAGTTGTGGTGTAAACTGAAGAGTGCCAAGATATAGCAAATGCTCCACAAAGGAGGGTAACACTGCAATTCTGCAAGAAGACCTTCATGGCATGAAGTGCAGGTCATACGGGTTAGATCACCCAAAGGACTGCTATAAGGGCACCTTGCATGGGTGAGCCACCTGCAGTACTGCTATAAGGGCACCTTGCATGGGTGAGATCACCCGCAGTACTGCTATAAGGGCACCTTGCATGGGTGAGATCACCCGCAGTACTGCTATAAGGGCTCCTTGCGTGGGTGAGATCGCTCGCAGTACTGCTATAAAGGGGCTTCGCATGGGCAGATCACCTGAAGGACTGAAACAAGTGGGCCTCATTTGGGTGGGATCACCTGAAGTACTGCTACAAGGGGGCCTCACACGGGTGATATCACCCATGGTACTGCTACAAGTGCACCTTGCATGGGTTACAGCGCCCACAATCCAAAACTAGAAATGTAATTCTAACTGCAGGACTTAGAAAAGTAGATCCCCCAACTCTGCACATGCCACGACAACCACAATATGCAAATGTGAACGACGCTGCTGGGCTACATCTAGTTCACCTCACACAGGTCACCATCACTGTAATAATGAAAAGAGGACTTCACTATGGGACTGAGAGAGGTTTGCCTCACACAGGACAGTACATATCACTGCATTTGTGAAAGGGGATTCTCACTGCACCAGCAGCCATATTCTCCATTGCAGGCTCATTGTGACATTTACCCCATGGAAAAGGGTAAATGGTATTACAGTAATGTGGAATGTGCAGGGGATGCGCCCTCATTAGCATGTGGGCATGCACCAGGCAAACGCCTATTACCCATGCAAAGGCTTCATATAAGCAAAACATGCTCTCAGGCAATCCGGCCCTGAATGGTGCTGTGCATGCCTCGCGAGTGAAGAGCTGCACATGCAGTGCTCTCTTTCGAGGGTACTTTGAGTGGGGTACGGCAGGATCCTTTGGTTCCTCAGAGGAAGCGTCCATGAAGAAGCGGTTACAGACAGGCCTCATTACGAGTAATACAGGCACGGCTGCCGCGGGTATTCATTTTTTTCTGACGCCCAGAAAAGGGTCATTACGACCTTGCCGGACCCGGTAATTGCCCTTTTCTGGGCGCCGGAAAAAAAATCTTGTCCATTCGAGCCCCGTAGGGCTCAGTGGGAATGGGGAAGGTGGTAGCACTGGTACCATTAATAACTCGTAATGAGGCAGACTTGGTGTCCACACTTTCCCTACCATCACACATCGAGTGTGTTCATTTAGACAAATAACGAATGTTGGTTACCACACAACTATTTTAAAAAGCAAAAGCCAATATAGAACTATTTTGGCCAGGCGTTTTACCAGCAAGGTACAGTCGGGGTTCTGAATTTCTTCGGGGTAGTGACTACCTGTGACTTTGTTACAGAAAGTTCCGGGCGGCCACTAGCACGGTGCACGTAGGCTGTGCTAGCAGGACCCTACACTGTGTGCTTTTCCTGAGTGCAGCTGCACAGCTCACGGAAGGTGCAGCTTACGGCAGAGAGTTGGGGGTGCACCCAGCACACTGTAAAATAAGCTGCTACGTGTGGAAGCCGTGCTGGCAGGTGACGGACATGCTAAGCGACTGGAGCTGTCCCGAGGGCCAGGCCCTACCGCTGGGGACTGTAGCATGATGAGAGGAAGGGCAAATAGTACTGCGATATCCGTCTGTATCCCTTTACTGTCATAATGAAGCAGGTCTTACTTTGTATTCCTATCCTTTCAGAAACACTTGCATGCACACATGTAGACGGCTTGTCAACAGTGTTGAGGTTGATAGTTTGCTTGAGTTGGTTGGAAAGAGGGCCTTCCTTTTTAAGGCTTTTTTGGTTAGTCCGATTACATTCTGCAATGGCGGAAGATTAAAGACCCACGCACTGACGTTTTATGATGTAGTTAAATGACGCAGGTTTTCTCTCGATTTCATAATTGTAGAACTTCAAGCGGTGCCCTTTAATTGGATGTCCAGTCCCTTGAATGGGTGTACGGATATGGGGCAGAGTTCCACTGGAGGCGATCCATAGGGCGTGGTGTATATAAGCAATGTACTTTGACACCCTCCCCTACCCTTTTCCATTCTTAATGTCAAAGTATCTCTCTCTCTCTCTCTCTCTCTCTCTCTCTCTCTCTCTCTCAGAATGCTAGCTGTGGTAAAGTTACGGATGAAGGTTTGCATTTTTAATTGATAGCTATGTCTAGTTCATTGATTGTTCTGTGAAGGGAACCTATAACCCATACATACTCCGTGTGCAAGTTCAAGCAGATGATTTTTCTTTAATGTAAAAAGTGGAAAGCAAAAAGTGCTCCGAGTGCTTTAGCTTGAGCGCTGCAGACCATTGAATGTAATAAATGAAGGGTCTGTCCGAAAGGAATATTTTGCAGACCGGCTGTGTTTGCCTCGGTTAGTGTAATTAATCAGCCCAAAGCCCGTAGGCCTGGATCGATTTTTTTGCACACACAGTTCATCAGCCCCGCTGCACAGTTTGTCACCCTGCAGCAGAAAAATCATTTCCATTCCTTACCGTCCTCATCAGCAAGCAAATGTTAGTAAAGCAGGTTAAATGAATCAAAACATTTGCATAGATCTGTATCCTTGAAATATGTAGTATAACAATAGGATTTCCCTAGCTGATATAATAACAACAATACCATACAAATTAATAACTATAATAATACAAATGTATAAATGAATATAGCATTGGGTGGCAGTTTGTCTGTTTCACACTAATAGGACTAGCATGTGTTACTATTGCCTCGTTTGATGTCACTCATTTTATCAGCATAGTATTCCGCCCTATGATATCCTGCAGTGAGCACTCAACTCGCCCACTGTAATGGTTTATTGAGAAGCCACCCTCAACACGAGGATTCCCTTCCCTCCCCACTCAAGTGGTTATTCAACAAACTGTTTCAACAGATTCTTTTTTTAGCCCCATCTCTGACACATATCATGCCCCTTGGATCCCTTGCCCCCTAGCTAACAATGAGCCAAGAACCAGGCACTGTACAGCAAATATATTTGTATTTATTTAAATTAAAAGTACGAGAAATTAGCATGTACATTTAAAAAAAAACACTTTATCCATGGCACAACACAATCAACTACTCTCAGCATAAATGAATGACAAAAGTGAGTTAATAAGACACAATCACAATTATTCACCTTCTGTAAATTTCACTTCACAAAATAATTACACTGATTAATAACGAAGGCATTTGCTCCGTTGTGCGATTTTGATTTTGCTGCAGGCTTAAAAGCTAGCAATAGGATTTCAAGATTGGTAAAAATACATATGGCAATTATAATTTCACCCACACTTTTCGTTTAAAATAAACACAAGGTCATTTATTACTTTGTTTTTCAGACCCCCCCCTTCCCTTGCATTTGTCTAGGTTGGGAAGTCATACAGAAAAATTGGAATCTTTTGGGGAATTATGGATTTCAGACCCGCCTTACTGAAAGGCCTGTGTTGGGGAAGTTGGATAAAAATGTTGGACCGATTTGAAAACAAAGAACCCCTCTTCCTTAAAGAAGTCGGGGTCAACAGGACAACAATCATTACCCAATTAAAGTATAGGCCATAGTTTTCAGCGCACACTGGGAATTGAGCTTTGTTAATTTCGAATTTTAACACAATTCACCCAGTAGTGTTCTGCCTAATGGGCAATTAATTAAATTAATATTTTTGGTTAATGAGGCTAAGGATCTACACAGTTCTCCAACCCACTATAAAGGGAAAGAATTCAAGGCAAGCAGACTCCCCCAACTTTTGTTTTTCCAGGGCCTAGTTCTACTTGCATAGCAAGCCTCTGTTTTAGGTTCAGGAAAGCCAGCTGCATCTCAGGATATACTGGAAAGATAGGGCAGGGGTCTGGTCACTCCACTCTGAAAGATGGCCTCCCGGTCTCCACCACAGGACCCAGTCAGTTTTGAGGCTTTCCTAGAAATAGACAGCTCCACACAAATGCACTCTCAGCAATCTCCTCTGGTCTCTTCTTAGAGCTGTCAGATGGTAAGTTTCAGCAGCCTTCCTGTTGGTCTGTCTCCTCTCTCTGTCCTCCTGTCTTTCTTCTTTTTCTGTCTTCCTCTGTCCTAGTGAAGTCCCCCTTATATAGCAGCGAAGACACCACCAATTTTACAATCTTGAGGAAGTACCCTGCAATAATCCCTGCCACTAAGATTGGACAGTTACCCTTCTCTCTCCGCCCAAACCCAGCCTCTAAGTCAGGATTGGCTACGGGTCCGGAGCAACAGATGTCTATTCCCATTTGTCATCATCCTTTGTTCTCCTTTCAAATTTATGGCAGAAACGAGTTATGTATCACAACTTCATAACTCCACTAGCAACTTCCATACTAAACATATTTTTTGATTTAGCTAATCATGGAGAATTAGATAAGCCGACCACCAAATCCGTACGATGTAGCACGACCATGTGGCACCTTTCTGCCGTTTCCATAAAAGGCACAACAGTTATGAATATGTAAGTTATTGAGCATATCCCTAATTTAATTTTCCACCTGCTCACCAACACGCACATTTGGAACATGTTCAAATCAGCCAGAAACCTAGTTTAACTGGCCATTACAGTTCCCAGAGACACAGGTAGATGCATTTTATATCCCCAAAATCGCCTAGAAATTACATTAGAAATGGTACAAAATGTTTAGCTGAGCATAGAGAATTAGATAAGCTGACCACCAAATCCTTACGATGTATATGATATGAGATTATATTTTATTTATATCATGCTCATACACAAGTGTTTCAGAGTGCGACCAGGCAAAAGGAGGGGAACAGGGGAGAACAAAAACAATGATCTTACTAGGCTCAGTGACATTGAGAACGTGCAAGTGCATGGGAAGCGGAAAAGGGGGGAAAGTGCATGGAAGGGGAGAGGTGGAAAACGAGGAACAGAGGAGAGAAACAATAAATAAAAAGTAAAATAAATAAATAAAGGTGTTAGTACAGCCAGCAAGTGGCAAGTGCTGGGTTAAGCAGATATAGCTGATAAGTGCAGAAGAGAAGTGGGTTGGGGACTGTATGGGTGCAGATACAAGTCCCAGTGCAAGGGGTGGCCCAGAGGCAGCACAGGAGGGTGGCAGGGTGAGCGGGTACATGGGCCAGAAGGACAGAGGGTGACCAGGTGCACGGTGCAGAGAGAAAAAACAGATCAGCAGGGGAGAAGAGGAGCAAAGCCAGAAGCAAAGAGGAAGGTCTCGAGGTGCTTCCGGGACCGGAGATGGTTCTCCTCAAGTTTCAAGGTAGCAGGGAGGCTGTTCCAAAGGGAGACCACAGCTGACGACAGAGATCTACCCCCTGCTTGTTTCTTTGAAAAAACGACTGAGCCTGAGGGAGTTAGAAGTAGAGGAGTGAAGGGCTCGAGAGGGGAGGCATTAACAGAGGGATAGTTGAAGGTATTGTGGACCCAGGCCCCAGAAAGCCTTGTGGACAATGCAGAGGGTTTTGAATTTAATCCTTGCATCCACTGGGAGCCAATGAAGGGATTTCAGAGCTGGAGAGATAAGATCCCAGGGCTTGAGTCCAAGGACAAGTCTCACAGTCCTGTTCTGGATTAGTTGTAAAGGGCGGAGAGTGGAGGCAGGTAGATTTAGAAAGAGGCTGTTGCAGTAGTCCAACCTAGATAGAACCAGAGCTTGAGAGACAATAAGCTTCTGAGGGAAGGAGAGGAAAGACAGAGTACCTCTGAGGAGATGCAGTAGGAAGTTTGACTTTTTAGAGATGTCAGAGATGTGTGCGGGGAAGGAAAGTGTGAAGTCAAAGATGACCATGTGGCACATTTTTATCAGTTCCATGAATTGCACAAAAGTTATGAAGATGTAAGTTATTAAGCATATTCTTAATTTAATGTTCCACTTTTTCACCAACACTCACATTTGGAACATGTTCAGATCAGCCAGAAACCTAGTATAACTGGCCATTGCAGTTCCCAGAGTCATAGGCAGATGCATTTTATATCCCCAAACTTGCCTGCAAATTGCATTATAAATTGTACCAAAATTAAATCAATCCACAGTATGGTTGTTGCGCAAAATCCCTAAATGATAATAGTTTTTTTTTTAATTGGGAGTGTTCCTGTTCAGCAAATGTGAGGTCTGCCTCATCCAGCACAGCCATCAGTCTCCCTGGGCCAGCATGTGACCAGAGGTTTTTTTAATGAGTCTCTTTGACGTTGGTGCCCCCAGTCTTCACACCTTTTAGTCATGCTCCAGCCAAAGGTGGGTGGGTTTTCCTTTGCAAAGATTTTCCTTCAGCCAGGAAAAGGTTTTTTTCATGAAGACTATCTGCCTCATCACGACTTAGGCGGTAACCATTAAATGCAGCGGTAATGGTATTAGTGCTATATTTAAGGGTCTGCCAAACCACATGTTTGGCAGGATTTACCCCCAGCTCTGATCTAGGGGCAAATCCGCCACAATTAAGCCGATAATCAAACATCTTCTGATTATCCCTCACTCAGCTTTTACATTTAGAGGTGACAGAAGATTTTCAGTTTTTGGTCCCAGGCTGTGGAATTCTCTGCCACTACCTCTCAGAACAATGAGTTCACTTCTCCAATTTCACCAGGCACTGAAAACCTTCATTTTTAGGTAGACAATCCCCGTTTTCTGGAAGCCTGTTTCGATCTTTCTCGTCTACTCAGCCGTGTCATCTGCGCCAATATATGGTTCCTTTCGTCTGGTGCGCGCTACAAACGCAAAAAATCAAATCAAATTCAAAATATTGCTGATTTTCAGTGCTATTACCGCCGCGCTAATACCGCCAGCGGTAATGGCACTGAAAATTCCCCATTGGGGGTAATAGCAATGGGGGGGTTGGTGGTAATACCAACCAACTCGTGATGAGGCCCTATGTGTCTCTTCAAATGTCACTGGAGTTTTGTGGGTGAAACATAATATACATTGCTTTTGTCAACCCACACATCATGTTTTGTTTTCTTGACATTTTTCTGTGAGCAGTGATGTTTTTCCCATTTTGGCTTTTTAAAGCCATTTTTATTTGCAAACCCATGTGCAGGCCGTTTTTGCTTTCAATGTTTAAACATTGCGTTTTCCATGCCACAGGGATCTTTGATTCCTCCTTCTTTTGTAAATTCAACTGCTGCTTGTCCATTTATAATGACAGGTAGGCCCCTTTCCACGTGGTTCTTTAACTTTGCAAAAGCCAGGCCGTTTTTGTTGCAGGGTTTAAATGCCTCCCATTCATTTGAAAGGGACTTCTGTTTGGGGCCTTTCAAAGCACCCCAAACCTATATGATATGCACAATTGCCTGTTTGGTTTGTTTTCTAGGTTTGATTCAAAGTTTTTCAAGGTTTGGCTTTTTAAAAAGTCTTTCTGTTAATTAAATTCATGAAATGTCTTGAGAACGCTGGCCTGATGTGAATTTTTGGTGAGCACATTTTCAGATACGCCGTTTATTGGCGAATATGAATACGATATAACAAGGGTTCTTGCTTGATTAATGATTTGAAATTGTTTAGTCACTTTTATGCCTGCTTGATAAAAGGCTGTGGAAACTATCACAGAATGTACACAGTGGTACTTTCTCCCCACAGAACCTAAGCATCTACAGAGGTGCCACCCCTACAGGTATCGTTGCTCTCCAGTAACCCCAGAGCTGCATTGCTCTTAGTCAGCGCGCGTCACTTGGGCCGCATTCCAGCATTCCTTTGCATAATGTCATGAAAATGATTAGGCGCTCTCTGGGATGACGATTCCGCTTGCGCTTGAGTCATTTGCGATAGTTCGAGATGCTAAGCTACAGCAGCAGGAGCAATGGATCAGGGGAAATGGATGGCCCCTGTCAGCAGCATTCTGAAGGAGTTTGTCTCAGCGACTGGTAAATTACACATGAAACGCCTAACCCAGTCCAACAATAAACGCTTTATCATCCATCCTTTTTTCCTGCACTCCCTCCGATTGGATATGCTCTGCAAAGAGACTCTGAGTCAGCTGCTCTTTGGTGTAGGCACTGAAGTATACTTTTACCCACAAGACCTTGCTCCTTCCCAACAGCATTGGGGTTCTGGGGCGAGCAGGGCACGGCCACCACTGCACTATTTTTGATGCACATGAGTGTGCACAGCCTGCTATTTTGAGACAATAATGTCTCCAGGTTGTGATCATCCAGGCCCTTTGTGGGCCTAACGCAGCCCGAAGCCTGTCCCGTAGTCACACTCATATCTGCCACTTCTGTCACAATTAGAGATTCCGTTTGTTAGTGTTTTATTTATTTATTTAAAGACATGTTTTATTATTTTTATAACAACCATACAGACACCGAGGTGCGGCCGGTATGTCACAGTCAAACAATCTTAATTGTGTCTAAAACCTTCTTCTCCTACTCCCCTTCCTCTCCCAAGACCCCTCCCTCTCCCCATCAGGAACCATCTTCATATCCGTTTTACAATTCGGGCCCATTAAACAATATACTAAGTTTTGTAGGGATTGTACTTCCTTCAGGGCAATCCTATTAAGTTCAGCGCCTGCAATCTGATTGGGCAAGACAGAGCGTTACAGTCTTAACCCATATAGTTCAGAAATGGAGTGCAAGCGGCCATGAAAGACTACACTGTATTTCTAATATTTGCGGCAAGTTTCTCCATCGCAAGTATTGCCAGTGTTTATTTTTTGAGCATTCCGGTGGCGTTTTTCCAGTGTTTAAAATAAAAAGAAGCAACTCCATTTTAATTCACAAAAACATGACTGAGAGCAGTGTTTTTAGTGCTGCATGCATAGCAGGAGTATTTCTTTTAAAGCAGAAATCGGACGGTGCATATACATTTCCGTTTGCGGCTGAAATATTACTGAGAGTGCGTGAGCTAAGTGGAGGATGGGAGTGAGACAGCAGGATGTCGAGAGAGGGGTGGGTAAGATGGGAGAGAGAAAGGGATATGTTGAATTCTGATGTGCAATAGTGATGCAGGGGGAGCGGTCACTGCAGTAATAAGGCTGCACCAAGTCCTGGGATCTCAGAAACACCAGGTTTCCAGTCCTGCATTTGCATTTTACAAATCACTCTCTTATAAAGTGTGTTAGCTCCATTGGTTCAATTGGAGTGAAGCAGGACTACCACTCCAGGATTCTCATTTTTTTTTTTAAAGTCTAGAAAGAAGATTGGATTTTCAGGTCACCCTGTGCAGGTACAAAAAGTATCCGGCCTGATAGGAACTGGTAGCTTCCAGTGCAGCCCCGCCTCAGGGCGCGTGCAGTGTGAAGCATGCCCAGGCACCGGGAAAGAATACACAGAGCCTGGGGAGTGGAAGGTGATGAGGAGAGGGATTGCTGTGGCCGCATAACCCTTGAAATGAGCAACCCTGCCAAAGTTCTAGAGGCCAAGTCACTGTAAATAACAGTTCTTTCCATTTCCAAACTCAACCGTAGAGATGAAGAGCTGAGTTGGCCTTACCAAGAATGTGTGTGCTTTTGCACATATGACACAGCAGAGGCGTTGCTCGGGGGCTACAACCAGACGGCTAGCTAGCCCCGGGTCCCGACAGTCCTGACATTAGCTTAGCCCCAGATCTTTTGGCTGTAGCGCTCAGGGGCTACAACCAGACGGCTAGCTAGCCCCGGGTCCCGACAGTCCTGACATTAGCTTAGCCCCAGATCTTTTGGCTGTAGCGCTCAGGGGCTACAACCAGACGGCTAGCTAGCCCCGGGTCCCGACAGTCCTGACATTAGCTTAGCCCCAGATCTTTTGGCTGTAGCGCTCAGGGGCTACAACCAGACGGCTAGCTAGCCCCGGGTCCCGACAGTCCTGACATTAGCTTAGCCCCAGATCTTTTGGCTGTAGCGCTCAGGGGCTACAACCAGACGGCTAGCTAGCCCCGGGTCCCGACAGTCCTGACATTAGCTTAGCCCCAAATCTTTTGGCTGTAGCGCTCAGGGGCTACAACCAGACGGCTAGCTAGCCCCGGGTCCCGACAGTCCTGACATTAGCTTAGCCCCAAATCTTTTGGCTGTAGCGCTCAGGGGCTACAACCAGACAGCTAGCTAGCCCCGGGTCCCGACAGTCCTGACATTAGCTTAGCCCCAGATCTTTTGGCTGTAGCGCTCAGGGGCTACAACCAGACGGCTAGCTAGCCCCGGGTCCCGACAGTCCTGACATTAGCTTAGCCCCAGATCTTTTCCAGACCTAGCAACACCTCTGTGACCCAGCATGATTAAGTGTGAAGTTCTTCTCTAGGAATCTGCTTGTGATGTAGACTTTGAAGGCCTTTAACCCATTAACATTGAAAAACTACTCCCCCCTCCCCCATTTTCTCCTAGCACGGCTTCTTGCTGCATACTAATTTCTGAAAGAACTTGCGGAAGGTCATTTCTTAAGCAACGCTCTGCGAGTGCATCCTTGTTTGCTGTAACGTGCAAATGCCTGACTGTAAGTACCATAGCGCAAACTAAACTGATTAAAAAAACATAGGATAAATATCTCACACCTGACAAGGGCAATTTGGGAGCCTTTCCAGTGTTTTTACAGCAGATCTTTGCCCGCGCAGCATGTATTATTCCCTGCACAGCCGTAACAAAAACTCTACTTATATATTTGTAAAATAGGTGCAAATAGTATGTTGTGGAAAGAGGATGTTTTATTTGGATAGGGGGTGAATGTAGGATTCCAAGGTTCACCCCAGCATTTTGCTGACGCACTGAATTTAAACACAGTAACATTCAAAAAAATAAAAAGCTAAATGAAAAAATGCGTGGTAAAAAACACATGTGGCATTATTACTGAAACATTGCACTGGTACAAATGCAAATCTGACTAGGGCCCAAAAAAGTCTGTCACTTCATTTTGCAGTGAAGTAATATTTTTTCACATTAGCGTGATTCGTCTGTAATTTTATTTGCACTTGGACCAGTGCAACGTTTTCGTGAAACCACATAGAAAGCCCTGGATAGATCAATAGCTTTTGTTTTGCCTCGGTAATTTCATCATCTAAAGACACACACCATGAACGCAACTGACATATGACGTTCTAATAGTCATTGGCAGGGAAGCTGGTTAGAAACTGAGACAGTGCCTGGGTTCATGCTTTGACGTGGAAATTGACCAATCCCAGTGAAGGCAGGGGCTTGTCAGAGTCTGTCACTGCTGCTTCTGGACAGCCGTTTCTTACGAAGTAGCAGCCCATCCAAAGGGCATTTGCTGAACAAAATGAATAGTATTCCAGACCAGGCCTGGCACTTGAGAAAGACTTTTGTGTAACATGTGTTCTTGTTCCAAGTAGTACAGCAGCATAGACGTGTGTTCTTACACTGAATATACAACAGTTTAATGCTGAGTATTGTTAGTATTTTTCAGTTCAACATACACAGTGAAAGAAATCCTCCCCTCCCAATTATTTAAGCCATGTGTATGTTCAGGCTGTTGATGGGAGGGTGGGGGGGGGGTGGAGGGGGGCTTCTGTGTTCAATATATAGAACACATATTTGGAAGCTTAAGTTAATGGTTTTCTCAAAATATGGAATCAAATTACACACGGAATCCCAGCACACATCCTAGAAGATCTGTTTTGCTAGCGAATTACAACTACGTAAGGGACTTCACAAGCTGCGCCTCACTGGGAACAGCCAATGTAGAGCAACAGCAATTACAAAGTAGAACCAACGCCAGTGCTATAATACTGCCATATTAAGTAGCAACCTTTTATAGCGATTATTCTTGTAGAAATAGTTTTTACTTTCGCGAAGGAGTGTTTGTGGTCAAATTTGCGGGTTAGTCTTGGTCTGCAAATCTTTAACTCAGAGACTTATTGAAATGTGTATGCATGTTGGTCACGTGTGTGCAAAACAGACTAGCCTGACATTTTTCAGCTGTGCAAGTTCCGCAATGCTGATATTTTCCAGGCTATAATACTTAATTTGTGTGGTATCACCGCGTTGGGTTGTGCATCCCATTTTTGTGGGTATCACAATTGCTCTATGTGTGTTGATTGTCCCATGCCTTGAATTGACACTTTGCTCCTGTGAGAGAAACAAGGAGCCTGCACATTTTGCTCTCAGATTGTTTTAGGAATTGGGGTCTTGGTGTCATCCTTAAATGTGTGCATTCCAATTTCCTGGCTCTGTAACTGCTAAAAACGTTTGAAGTAGTCTTACTAGTATTTTCTAACTCCGAATCATAAATTCTGTCGGAAGAATCGAGCCTTCTGAGTCTGTCTGCAATCCACACTGATTTCCAAATTCCTGGTCATCATCAAGGCCACTGAGTAGCAGCTGTGTTTTACAAGAGACACTTAGAAAAGATCTTCAAGTGCAATAGGCTGTGGGGTGTAAGGCATGGGGAAACAACACGACACATTTATTTTTGTGAACACTCCGAAGCCTGCACACCGTCTGGATGTCTGGGTGCAACAAGAGTCTCATTTCTAGAGTGGGCAACAGAGACGGGGAGAGGGAGTCGTTGTATACTTGAACCCAGGCACCACACCTCACTCCCTTAAACAACAGAAGGAAAAACAGAAGGAGAGAAGAAGGGTCTAAAGAAAAGGAATGTTCTCCCCAAGCCCAAATTAAACCTAGCTTTTGAGCCTGGCCGGAACCCTGCAAACTCTTTGGCCATATCTCAGACATCTCACAGCTCAGCCGTGCATTGTGTACTTATTCACTGGAAGTACACAGTGGGAGCATGCACTCTGCTTGGCCACTGAATTGACCCTCTGGAGTTTGCCTGCATGACTGTGAGCTCGCCAAACACTGAAAAATCTCCAAAGAACCCACACAGCACCTCCTGCCGTCATCCAGTACCACTGTACTTTGTCCCACCTGAACCACTTCCTTGGGAGGAAAGAAGTGGGAAGAACCCTTTCCTCAAGGCCTTGGGTCTGTGCCACTCACCTAGTCTTCAACAAAGTCATATGGCCCTGTCACCATGGTGCTATCCTTCCCTCTTTCCAACACCGCCCAAATGTTCACTTGTCCGTTAACCTGGGCCCAAGATGGAGTGAGTTTAGAAAATGGCTCCTTCCCCATAGCAGGGTAAACCCTATCACAGAATGCGGTGTAAATGGTAAGTCGGTTTCCTGAACTACAGATCGCATTGCCCGCATTGGCTAATCCGCCCATCAACCACAAACTCGGGGAAGCTCTTCAGGCACTCCCTTTCTATCCAGGATCAACCACCTCCTCTGCCTTGATAAAGACACTGGTCGAAATGCGCGTTGGCTTTTGTTTCACCTTCAACCAGCACAAATTGCTAGACCTGTGATCAATGTGCCTTTTTTCACATTAAACCCTTACTGATACTAATGAGTGGGAAGTCTGTTCTCCTTTATTTCGAATATCAAACTACCCAAGCAATCTAAGGCCACAACATTGGTTAACAACCTAACGCCAGTGCCATCATCAAGCAAGGTTTGTCACACCATCCAGTAAATGGTAAGCCACTACAGGTTTGTTGAGAATCATCTTCCAGTTAGACTCATTAGTGGTATTCAACTAAATGGAACCCTGGTTTGAGGCCGTACTTTGAACAATATCTCTGCTTCCTAAGAACTCTCTGCAGGAGCCAAACCGTATGCAGATGCCAGACACCAAAAAGCCTGGCACATCCTTCTTCCTGAAAACCTTGTTCAAAAAGTGATTTATCTATTCCGTCATTGCATCACAGTGCACCAATTTAGAGGAATAGTCAACTAACACTATCGAATGGAAACCACAATTTATTTAAATTTATCGCTTTCCCTGCACGTGTTGTAGTTCTGGACACATTCCTCAAAATCCATATCAATTTTGGTCCACAAAAAAAGGCTCTCTCAGGTGTTGTTTGTTTAAATTCCTTCCAAGATCACCCTCACGAGTTAAATCTATGAGTCTTCCTGAGGAATGCTGGGGGATCCAGACTTTATCCACGCATGACCTGCGAAGGAGTGTCTGCGAGTTAATCAAATGCTTTCCTGAAATCCACCAGCTCTGGCACACTGCTGACCAACCTTCTCTGAGGCCTTTGCTGATCCACAGCGGCTGCTGGTCCTTCTGGATATCCTCAAAACATTCATTCTTCCTTTTGGCCATATTGACAGTTTCCACCAACAGTTCCTCTCCCTCGTCCCTCTCTTCAGCATCATGACTTGCACCATTGGAACTGCCACTGTGCACTTCCTCTCCTCCCCCAACCAATCAAGACAAGCAATCTGGAACAACATCTTTTTACCAGCTACGTACGTGCTGCACTGTGATGCTGAAAGACAACTGTTCCAAAAGCCATTTACATATGTAAGGAGACGTGGAAATCAGTCCCCAATGGGGAATACATGTGCAAAGTGCTCTGTCATCTGTGCAAAGATGAACTACAAAATCCCAGATGAGTCTGGAAAGGCCTGAGCATCTAGAAAGCAGGCAACACTGCACCCAGTCCCTGTTCACTGGCATTTATCTTGAGGAAAGTTTTGCTCTAGACATTAAACATTTCTAGGGCAGGTACTTTAAGAGCCATCTTGAGGTCATAACACTTCTTTTGACTTCCTGCTGACAAGACATATTTGTACCTCAGCTCAAAGGATTCTTCATGCACATCATTCTCTCTCCAAACTTGAGCTCAAATTGTGTGTAAAACTCCAGCATTCCAAATAAAGATCTGACCTGATCTTTTGCTTCCGGAGCTTTGAGTTTTAATATGTGGTCAACTAGCCCCTGCTCAATCCGGATGTCACCAGCACTGATGACATCCGGATTGAGCAGGGGCTCAGCTACCTCATTCTACACTTTTCAACTTGAGTATCAAGCCTTTCTTGCTGAGCATGCACCGGCACTTTGGAGTTTGGCGTCATGTTCTTGTTCTGTCTGTCTCATGACTAAAATGTCATGTTGGAAGAACGAAATCCCCAGCATACCCATAAATAGCTCCTGCATGACTCTCTGAAACACGGCCCCTACCAAGTCCAAAACTAAGGCAATCTGGCATTACTGATAAACTTCCAGCAAGGGATGACTGGACAGGCAAGGCTATCTTTTGATAAACCGAGGACAAGGCGATGGTCACAAACAACTTGGCAGTCTCCACAGAGACAATGTATGACTGATATTAGGAAAGGAAAGCCTCTCCGCTCAGATACTGGAGTTAGGATTCTGGAGATCTACACACATCCTAGTACTGTCGTTGGGCTTCCTTACAATGGGTACTGGGCTGACCTACTCCTGGCTCCCTATGGGAGTGATGACACTCTTGCCTGGCACAGCCACTGCAACTCGCTTTCAAAGCCATCTCCCAATCCTACAGGAATCCGATGCCCTTTGTGGACCTTTATTTTGACTCTCCTGTTTTTTAACAATGTGGTGACTAAACCCCTTGCGTAAACTGATCTTCCTAATCAAAGTGCAATATTCCTGCTTCAAAGTATACTCCAGAATGGCACAGCTTCAGCTTTGCCCTGGGGTAACTTAGTCTTCAATGCTTCTTGTTCTGACCAAAACCTCCATGGAAAAGCCCTTTGCAACAACGCAGACTTTGCATATCATAGACCACCATCTAAATCCAAACGTTTCCCACAGGTAGCTACTAAGTTTTACGAGATGCTTCACAAATACCCAAGGACATATGTGTGGCTTTTGAAGTGAGCTTTTCCTGTCAGAGAAAACTTCCCTACATTTGTCAATTGGCAAAATGGTGTATAGGGAAGAGGTGTCAAGTAACTTCATAATATTGCCCCTTTCCATTTGTGTCATGTACCAAATCTCATCAGACTCCTCCCACTTAGGGCTTACGTCTCTCATAGTGTTGGAACAGCCCCTTCTACTCCAACCCCACCCACACATTCTCGCAAAGTGTGCCCTGAGATGACACTTCAAGCAATCTGCCCTAACATTGCCCATCCGCTCCATGATTGGAACATTCACACTAATGGCTTCCTCCCCCTACACTCACTGGAAGTTTATCCCCATTTCTGTCCACCCCTTCAATGTAAGGATATAGAGCTACTGTTTGCCTTGTACCTGTGAGCCCTTCTAGCTGCTGAAATGATTTTCACATGAACAACGGTGTCCTCCGAGTCAGGCTTAGTAGGTTTTTCTCTTCACCGCCCCATTCATGCTGGGCATACTCTTTGCCCACGCTGTGCTGCTTTGTCTGACAATCATGCACCATTCCGAAATGTGTGCAAGGTCCATGGTTTCATGCTGCAAGGATGAGTTTCTCACCTGTCATAGCTTGTGATGAACACTCTTAGTGGCTGTGTGTAATATTAGTTGGTCTCTAAATTATTCTTCTTGTGTCCTCATAAATGTACATGGGGTTTTCCACCCTCCTATAGTGCCATAAAATGTCGATAAACATACACTCAAATTGCTTTGGGGGAAAAATTGAATCCGTCCAATACCATGCTAGCATCTTTCGTGCCAACCACAGCTTTCCCCTTCACTGTCTTCGAGCAGTAGAATTGGTAAGGTGCAAAAAATGCTCCACTCCCCCAATCCCAAATGTCGCTAAAAGGTGGGCCTCTTCCTGATGCACACATCTATGCCCCCCAATGGCTCTTAAGAATACCTGAAAAGTGTCATGACACACCTCTCAAACTACACTCGGTTCCCCTGGTGTGGGAAGGAAAGGTGGGGGTTGTGATATCTATATTCTGCATACATGAAGCAAGAAGCAGGTACTGTGGCCTGACTTGGTTGGACACTTCTGGAAATGGTGGTTGGACAAGGTTCCTTGCGGTGATCTGTACCCGGGGCTTAGCCAAAGTCTCCTTTTCCTCTCCCAGTTAATATAAGGATGCTGGAAATACAGTGCATCATTAGTGGCTCCCTTGGAGGTTTAGGCATGTACAGGTGAGTAATAATGCAAAAGGGCGAGAGACTGTTTAGGCAGGCAAGCGTTCAATGAAGCACAGTATGACAAATCAATGACTCAACAATCAAAACAATGGAAACTCATGCCGAGATGCATGCTAAGCTGCCGGCTCCAACTCATCTTCTATCCATTGCGACATGCCACCTAGCACACCTCCGATGCTGCCTCCCAAATGCAATTCTGTGTGGCACATAGTTGTGCGGGTCCTGAGGCTGAATTTGTGACTGTACGAGTTGACTGATCAGAATTTTGACTCACTGTCCAACAGCTCTATCCATATGAGGTTTCTCCTTGGATGTATGTACGTTGTATGGAAAGCTCTTGTGTGCTGCGTTACGTGGCTGACATAACCACATCCACTTGCCATTGAGAAATCCGGTTGATCGCATTGCTCGTAGAGATGAGACAGAACCCAATGTGATTCCCTCTATGGATATGTATGTTTCACAAGGTGTTTCCAACGCAGACGCAGTAGGCAGGTGCCAATTCACACCCGCTGGAGGTAGTTAATGAGCTGCACATTCCCTTGCCTACATCTCAGCTTGAGCTGTGTGTCCTTTTGACTTGTGATATGCTACCCAGAGGTAGCCGGGCCGTGCCAAACCCTCATCGGCACATCATGGCACGGTGTGAACTGACTCTGAGACCACTTGCACGTTTCCTTAACCCAGCTTTCCAACTACTTTGCCCTGCATGTAGGGTCGTGGGCCATCGGTGCAAGGACAGGTCCTCACTACACTTGTGTTGTGTAGTAACTGAACAGGAGCCAAAGGGAGAAGCACAATCAGTTCATTTGTGCAGGCCGCCAATCTAATTCAAAGACCTAGCGCTCCAGGAGCAACATGGTTACCAGTTTTACAATGTGCATAAAAGACCTATCGGATAACTGAGGAGGGAGATGGAATAGTCGGGAACATAGGCCTGGGCACAACACCCTGCAATCACAAGAGCCACTTTATGAAAGGTTCTCAAAAGTGAGTATGCATATGGCGTTGCTCTACCGCTGTCGGCACACCTGCTCTGCCTCTCTGGACAGCTATCGCTCCTTTTTATGTACATACCAGTAAAAAAGGAAGCCATTCTCCGTAAAAAGCATTCACATAGTACCGTGTTGTAAACCGGTACATAAGTACCATATCATTATTTTTACTTATATTATTATTGTTATTAGTATGAAGCTACTATGTCATTGCTGCCCTTGAGTACCACGTACCGAGGCGGCAGGACGCTTCAATACGCCTGCTCAAGGACATATCACCATACATCTGCTCAGCAGGGAGCTGCCTGGCCTATTATTCAAGTCATCTCTGAACTGCTAGCGTCACACTGGCAATCTCGGGCTGCGGGCTGCTCCCGCCACCCCACCCGCTCTTCATTTTCTCTCCAGTTGGCCTGCGTGCCTCGCTTGTGCTGTGCAGGTCCTCTCCTGAATGTCTGGAATCCGAAGCCATCATTGTTAATAATGGCACTTTTAGAGATGGCTTTGTAGATCTATTATCGTCGGATCGCCGTTTTACTAAAGCAGGTCGATCGTGCATCTAAGCATCATGTTAATTAAGCCTTTTAGATGTAGGGAGGGGTCATTATCACAGGGTAACGACCTGCCTCAAGATGCTGCCAAAGACGGAGCCATGGGGTATATATACATTGTTGAACAGGCACTATCCCAAGCGATAATGCCCCCCCCCCCCCCTGAAGTCTCCGTGGCTGTTATCAAATGGAGTTGTGCAACTAAACAGGGGGGGGGGGGGCGAATGAGCAAACACAACTAAGTTATAAGGGTAATTTACTGAGTATCGAGTTTCATTGCTGTTTATTTTGGGAAAGAGGCAGTTCTCTGTCGTGCTTGTCAGGCTGCTGCTCGAATCAGAATGTTTCCAATGAGGTCTATACCCGAGTGCACAACCCACACAGGTCCTGCAGCAAACAGCTCTCCTATATTGCAAGCCTTGACAAATGTCAACATAGGAAATAATGAAATCATAAGACATCATCAATTACCCCCTCTCCGCCCCCCCCTCAATACTGACGCTTGAGGCATGTTTAACTCAGATCCCCGAGCACTGAATTCACCCCAGGGTTTAAGGTTATGGACACAAGATAGGTTTGACTCCAGTGAATATGAATGGGAATTAATTACATACCCAATGGTTATCATGAAAACCTGGTGTGGTTTCGGACCTCCGGGACCAGATTTCTGCAGTCCTGCTTAGTGGACTGCTGAATTAATTCATATTATTGCCCAAATGTTAGTGCCCCTTCTATTTTGCTTTTTATGGATCCAGTTGGAATTCCACAGCAACCCTCCCTCCCCCCCTCCCCCGGCACTTAAAGAAAGGACCCTGAAAAGGCGGGGGGATTTCTGTTTCCGCCCTATGTATAGTCAATACAGGCTGCCGAAGGGCGCTTTAGCTTCAGTGACAGTAGCAGAACGCGGGTTAAGGTTCGCTATCAAAGAGCATTAATTGTGTCTAAAAAATGTAACTCAATAAAAAATACATTGAAAGGAAATACAACGCAAAGCCAATAATTAGTGCTTTCTTTGCACTGTAGACAGATATTATATCAGTTAATAATATGGTATTTATGATCATCATTACTATTATTAATATGGTGTTAATCTTGTTCAGTAAAAAAACATTTTTAAACGAATATAGGTTTTTGTAAATGGTGTTTGCAATCTACATAGACTAGCGAACTGGGCAAATGCCCTCCGAGCAAAGGGGAACATTGTAAATTTTCCAAATGGTAATAGTGAACTCTTTTTTCTGATTTCGCTTGTTTTTCCGATGCCACTCACAGCTAGAGACAGAAAAGAGCGCCAGCACGCTGTGTGAAATGTACTTTCTTAAGGAGGTGCAGGAACGTAGAAAGGCTATGGAGGCCTCTCTGGACAGACCTTTTCAGGATGAAGCCCAGCACGAGGTTCTCGCCAGTGTGAGTTGTTTTGGGCAGGCTCTCCCTGGCCTCTGCACTTATGCCCTCAGCACTTGGGCAGTGGCCACAGTGAGTGGAGGGAGGGCTGCAGCCGGTGGCCTGATGGTCAGAGTTGTCCTCTGCTGCTACGAGAGAGAGGGGATGCAACTCTACCCTTTTCAGACTTGTGTGATAACAAAACGGTCCCGTTATTTATATACAACTGCAAACTAATCGGGAAAAGCATCTGGACGTTCCCAACGTCGAATGTATTTAAAAATTGTCGAAAGAGGTGAAACGTCTTCAAGCTGAAATGTATAGACGAGTAATTGGTGTTTCTTGAGTTTGAATTAAAGTATGCTTCTCTGTTCCATTGGAAA
The DNA here is from genome assembly GCF_040938575.1 of Ambystoma mexicanum. NCBI lineage: Eukaryota > Metazoa > Chordata > Amphibia > Caudata > Ambystomatidae > Ambystoma > Ambystoma mexicanum. The sequence goes on from NC_090922.1 coordinate 338,941,056, forward strand.
ATCTAAACAGGAAATAGTGTGTGCCACTCACAGGACATACAATGTAACTATTCCTCTCCACCTGAGGCGAAAATATTCCCAATATGCTAGCTGTTCCTGGCAGGGGAGTTGCTAGGTCTGGAAAGGACCCTGGGCTAAGATGATGTCAGAACTGTTGGGACTGGGGGCTAGCTAGTCTTTTGGCTGTAGCTCCTGAGATTCTATCAGGGGCTACAACCAAAAGACCAGGGGCTATAGCCCCTTTAGCTCCCCCCTAGCAACGCCCCTGGTTCCTGGGAACTCTGGGCAATGCTCAAATGCACATTTTGGAGAAAAATCTTACATCAACCAAGATCTGTGCCCACAGTAATTATCAGGTACAAACTAGCACTGCTCTCCATGAATGTAAGAGCGACATGGAAATCTTTATCCTTTACAGAAAACTCATTATGGATCCAACCCCCACGCAGTTTGCAATACTTCAATCGAAAAACAAATATAGTGAGGAATTGATCCTAAAGGAGTGGGCAAACTGATGCATCAAAATCCTAGAAGATATTGGATAATCTACGCTGGCATTAAAATCCAACCATGATGCAGTCAAGAAAAAACTGTGGAATCGAGACTGGACTAAAACCACTGAACAAAAACAAAAGTGCAGGTTGTTTGAAAAATATAGGTAAAGAAGTAAAATACCTGAACATTTTGCCCAAGTATTTGGAGAAATTCCCCAGTCCGCACCATTGAAATGTATTTATGGGATTCCGTATGAACTTATTTCATACAAAGGAAATACTATAGAACAGAAGAATAAGAACCTTCGAAGACGAACATTGTCAACTAGGTTGCAATGCAGTGGAAACCCTGCAACACTTAACCTTATATTGCCCTACTTTTAGAAACACAAGGACACGCAATCTAGGAGATTTTATGTCAGAAAGAGCACTTTTAAATGGAGAAGATTGGTGGTAATATACATGTTGGGGACAAAACAAAAAGATTTTTTTTGCCCTCAAACAATTTTTAGAGGAAATGTTTAATTAATTTGAAAATTACCTTTAAGGTTTGAATGTTGCATCTCTATCATTAGAGCGGCGAGATGAACATATGAGTTAATCTGAAAGACAGAGATACGATGTGTAACTTGTTTCAAAATGTTTGTAAAGGTTTGTAACAAACTAAAAAAAATACTAAAAATAGATGGTATAGGATGGCAATACCTGTCATACTGTGCAAGTACAGTAGACCATGATGGTTGTACCCGGGCATAGTTTGGCAAAAGCTGGCATATGACAAATGCCTGGTAAAGGACTATACATAAGCAGAAAATAAATAATTTCACACTGCATGTCCTTTCACACCATTGTAGCAGTATTTACCATCAACTGGAGCATTGCAGAAATGATACCATTGTAACCGCACCAACATCCTGAGATGATGTTGAGTTACACAGTCTGCATCTATCCCAATAGTAAACATGAACATATCAGTTTTTGTTTTTCCACATCAGGTTAAGGTTAGAACAGATGAAACTGTTTTTTTACATTTTGAATTTTATTTTTGTAGGCATGAATCTCTTTCACGGAACAGCTGTCAAGTCAGCCAACAAAAAAAGGCCTGCTCGGGTCTCCAGATAATACAACTGCTGTTGTTCATGTATCCGCGGTGACAGCAGCAAGATGGGAATCAGAACGAATCGCTCTACAAATGAGACACTCTGACAGTGTGGTTTTCTCAGCCAGCAACATTTTGAAAATACTACAACTTGTGTCAGGAAGTTGCTCAAGTATACTACCAGCGTACCAACAAGTTAGGGAATAAGACTTTCATATGTGTTCTCAGCCACCTAATAAAAAAAATTCATAATTTTGAATACATTTTCCATGTTCTACTGTGTATACTTCTAAAAAAGCCAAATTGTGTTGTGTAAAAGCAAGAGAGATAATAGATATTGAGCTATCTCTGTTAGCTGATGTACCCACTGCAATGGTCTTTGTACCCTACAGGCCACTGGTTCGGATACCACCAGTGCCTTGTAATTTGTGTCTTCTAGGTGGATTGAAAGAAGATCATTTATAATTGACAATGGAAAGTGTGGTGTGTGCTGTGCACAATATAAATAGTTGATTCTAAATTGTGACAACCCGTAGCATAATAATAAAATGTCAGTCATTGACTGAACATCAAGAGGAGGCAATCTCGTCAGTTTGGGATTAACGCTATCATATCAGGGATCTAGCCGCAATGTCCGATATAATACATAGTTTACATGGCCTAGCTGATTTGTATATGGTCTTCACACTCTTACAAGTCCACTTCTCTTTGGTCTTCCATTTTTTTATTTTCTCTTTATGGGTTCGTTCGGCTTCGATTCTATTTGCCTGGATAATAAAACGCCGAAGGACTAAGACTTAGGTAGTTACAGTGCATCAGTGTGGAATTTAGATGGGTACATTTCTCTAACGATGGGTAACGTTCTACTTCTCCAGAATCTTTCTTCCTATGCAAGTAGTTATAAAATAGGTTTACTGACATTTTAATTATTCAGTCTAAGCAGCATTGCAGTTACTAGAAAAGATGAGTGGACTAATCGTTTTAGTATTAGATGAAATAACCCTGAAAGAAATTCAAAGATGTTGTATTTGAGGCAGATGTATTATTTGTAATTTTCTTTTCCTTTTTATATTTATGTGTAATTATTTTCTGAAAATGAAGAGTGTTGCAGTAAGATGCTCTGTGCTAAGGGCATGTTGATGGCTGTAGCATTTCCGTTGTGGAGCGCTACATAAACCTTTGCAAAGTCATGGTATACTAGTTAATAGATTAAACAGGTTGATGATGGAAGGGGTGGCAGTAAAATGGGTTCATCACACGACAGACTTTTAAAACATCTTCAGTATACACAGAGGTGTGTAGGTCTGTGAAGCCCAGGATTTTTGGCCTGGGCTGGCAGCTTGGTGCTTGCCACCAGGCCAGGGAGGAGAACACTTACACTACCCACTGCAGAGTGCAGCTTTCAAGAGAAAGCATGTTAGGCAACCTGCAGTAAAACACGGATATTAACGGGAGGGGGCTGCCACCCCAAGTTCTTTATACATTATCACATGAGGCTGGTGTGATCTTTTTGCCACCATGGGGATTTCTACTTCTGCTGGGAATCATGCCTGTCCAAGAATTGGGAGCAGGCGGCTTCCTTGGGCAGTCACATGGATGAGCATGATGGCTCACAAGCAACTCTAATTCCACAGTCCACAGTCCTCACAGCTGAGCCTGTGCCTGCAATCCCTGTCCTAATCCATTTCAATTTAAGCAGTGCATGGAGGGAGCATATGAGCATGGGGCAATGTATATGCAATCCTATCAATTCATTCGCCATACCACACTAGATGCCTGTCCCTTTCTGATACTTCAGGGCATTCACTGAAGCATTTGCGTCAGTCCCTGCCCCAAAATGGGCACTTGCAACTGGAATGAATCAGGGGTACATGTCTTGGGACAGCTTGGAAGCACCTCCCCTAACTACAGTCCCTATTAACAATGTGACAACTTTAGAGTTATGACAGTTACAGCCCACCACCATCTTCCACTACTTACAACAATTCCTAAAATAAAATAAACAGAAAACTCAACAAAACCCTGGTCCACCATTCCCTCCTTACTCCCAGGCTTTACTTGAAAGGATTTCTTATTTCTGACAGACTGGCACTCTCCAACTCCAACAATGCAGCGGGCGACTGTGATGGCTCTCTCATTTTAGTAAGATGCTGCCTCACTAGACCGACTGCCTAGCACTCCACATTGAGTGTGAAACACCCCGCACATGGCCAGCCCAGTCGGGCCTTCCCCCAAGTGCCACCTCACACATGAACAAACACTTATCCTCCAGACTAGTGCATGCCAATTAAAGAATGTGGGTAGTCCAGGATTCAGCCTTCCTGCTGCAATGCAGCACTCCCCTTGACACACCAGCACCACCTCACACCCACAGCTCTCCTTTCCTGAATCTTCTCTATGGCTGCTAATGTGGCTCTCGAGGCAACAGCTAGCTTTACTGTGCCCTCACGCTCCTCTTTCCACCATGCCTGTTAATCCAGCTGGCATGACTTGGACGGTGCCTTTACTACACTGGGCTGAAGAGCCAATGCTACTCTCCCCAAGATGGTGAGTCCGACCCCTGCCCACACACAATGTCCCAGTCGATCATCCCAGGGCTGCTGAAGGTGGAAGACCCTGTGGGGGACTGCCCTTCTCAATCTCTCTCTACTCTCTCTCTCTCCGGGAGTGTGTTGCTGCCTCACAACTTCCCCCATTTCTGCCCAACAGTTCCTCCTGCTAACCATTGCTAGAGCACACAATCTCTTCGTTTCTCTTATGGGTACGGAGCCCATCCCTGTCTCCATGATACTGTGGTCTGGCCTGATAAAGGTCCCCTCAAGCAGCGCCATCTCAGAATGTGAACTATATTGTTGGCTTACCTCATTGTAATGAATACAAACTAAATTCTGACTATACCCCTTAACAGAATCTGAGTTGTTTTTCAGTGTAATTGGTAACCACAGTATTACTGGGCTCATTTGAGCCTGGGGCACATGGGCAATCCAGTGGTGACAGTGCTTGGTGCTCATTGGGGTTGGGAGGGGTTATAGCATACTAATGATCTGGGGCTTTCTGCTGTGAGAGAAGGTGGTTTAAAGGGGTAATTTTGAATTCAGTAATTGTTGGAATGTCCTTAATTTGTGTTGAGCGGGAGTTCCAGTGATGAGGGACTAGGAGGTGAAGGCAAAAGATAATGGGCCTCATTACGACCCAGGCGGTAAGTTACCGCCTGGGTCGTACCTTTACCACCATGGCGTAAACTATGTTTACGCCATGGTGGTTGGTGGACTTACCGCCCCATTCCGAGGTTGGCGGGGCGGTAAGTCCCCAATCCCCATTTACCCTTCCCCATTCCCATTTTTGCCCCATAGGGCATAATGGGAGTGGAGAAGGCGTTAATTACGCCACCGTAAATTACGGTGGCGTAATTAACATCAAGGTCCCTTAGCGCCATGGATTTTAACACCGCAGGTGTTAAACCTCCATGGCGCTAAGGGACCTCGGAATCAGGCGGTAAGGATCGGCACTGTTTACGCCGCCGTAAACCCCTTACCGCCTGAGTCGTAATGAGGCCCAATGGCATCACAGTGTAGATCTGTGATGGTTACTTTGAGTAGCGCTTGAGAGTGTAAAGGGCAATGGAGCGGAGGTAGCAAAAGAGGTATTCAACAAGCTGTGGCTGCCATCCCATGAATGGATGAAAATCCAAGACAAAGCAGTTTTAATACATAGCGATTTTGCACAGATTTTCATCATCCGTGAAGTCGGTTTGTTGGAGATTGGTGAGGGTAGTGGGACCTTGGAGAGGATATGGGTAGTAAAGGTCAGTATATATTTTTTGACAGGATAAGAGAATTCTGCAGTAGTGGTCTCCCCTGAGGAAGATCTGGGTGATCCGTGGTTTAGTAGAGTTGAAGGTGAAATGGGAGCCAATTTTTACAGATCATTAGGAGCTTATGGAGATTAGGAGCAAAGTGCTACTGTCAAGGAGAACCCCAAGTTTGTGAGCCTTGGAGGATGGAGTTCTGTGGTAACGAGGAAGGAATAAATGTGTGAGTCTAAAGGGATGTGCTATTGGAGGCTGGGAGAAAACATCACTTGAATTTTAGAGGAAGTTAAGAATTAGGCAGCACATTTCCATCCAGTGATGGATAGCTGGTGGAAAGGTAATGATGGGATTCGGCAACTCATGGGTAAAGCTCAGGAAGGAGAAGATGATTTGATACCATCAGAAAATGTGTGATATGAGATGTGTGGCCAGTCAGAAGGGCATGGGCTAATTGAGGACAGGGTGTATATTGTTTATTAAAGTAAAAGGATGGAGCCTAACTTTCCCTATTTGAATTTACTATTATGCTATGTTTTGTTATTTGGCATTTATATAGTGCCTTATATACCATTGGTATGGTCTGAAGGCGCTGGCAGGTTGAACGCCCTTGGGAAACGAAGTTCAGATCAGTAGAGAGAGTAGAGAGAGTCAAAAGGTGCATGTGAGCACCGGGTATGTGTGCAGCTCGTGCGATATCCGTGTAGTAGCTGCTTCTTAGCGGTAGATGTGGTGATTGAGAGATCAGTAGAATGTGTTCGTTCAGGCAGGTTTTATCCAGAACGGCTGCGTCAGGCCTGAGGAGAACGCCTGGCTGGGGGGTGTGAGACCAGCAGTGTCAACTTAGAATGATGTGGAGTGAGCGGCGGATGTTGCTATGAGAACAGTTATACCGAATGGTGTCATAGTATCGCTGTGTTCTAGTTGAGTGGTGATGTAAAGGAGAGAGTAAGCGTGGTGGTGTGATATGAGTTATATGCTCTTTCAAACGTTCTTTGCATTCTAAACCATACTATATACGTCACGCAATTCTATGTGTTCCAGTCCGTACCGTGGACACCTATCCATTCTATGCACCCCAGTCTGGTCTAATACACTCTGGTTCGCCCTGCGCGGTCTAGTCTGCTCCGTGCATGCACTCTTGTCCGCCACACTGTCCACTTGTCCGCCCCACGCATGCACTCTTGACTGCACCAGGCATGCACTCTTGACTGTGCCAGGCATGCACTCCTGACTGCTTCATGCTCTACGCATTCATTAGTTCAACGTACTCATCCATTCTATGCACTCATCAGTACTGGATGCATCAGTGTTCGTTCATTCTACGTACTCGTCGGCTCTACGCGACGGGCCAGTTCACTCTGGGCACTCGATCGCTCCAGGCACTCGTTCGCTCCAGGTACTCGTCCACTTTATGCCCTCGCGTGGGCTATGCGTTTACCTGTTTTACGCACTCACCCCCTCTACACACTCACCCCCTCTACGCACTCACCCCCTCTACGCACTCACCCCCTCTACGCACTCATATAAAATCTGATGTTATCATTTGTGCACCACACCATGGTATAGCATGGACTAAATTGCAATGAAGCATAAGACTAACAATTATTAATCCCTACCCTACTAAAATCTCCAAATCGCTTCTAATATTTACTGCTCAGTTCATAGCTCTTTGGTGCAAAATTTTGGTGCAGACTATCAACAAGCCAGCTCATTGTATGAAATTGTACCAGCACAGACTGTGCAATACGCTTGGAAAGTAAACATGAAGAATTACATTAGTTTTGTGGTGAATATGTGAAGAGATGTGAGCTGAGGAATGTGAAGCTCATTTTGCTCAAAGCAAGCTTATTGTTTAAAACGTCTGCCACAGGAAACCAGTGAGGAGAAATGTAACTCTTTTTCATCCATTTTCTACCTGAATCTCTGTGCAAAGATGCAGACTGAACACGTGTTTTCTGGAATCTTCTGAAGGCTTCACAAAGGGAGTTGGATTTAGATTGGCACATGACCTCACTGTCAGGCATTTTCTTACATTTTCTTTAGGCAAACCTACATTTCATGAGCAGGTCTCAGAAGCTGGTTTAAAAGGGATGTGCAGTGAAGTGAAAGGGGGGTTGTCTTTCTTGCTGGCTCTCAGAGTGTACTGCATTTGCTGACGGTACAGTCAGGCTGGCTCGGAAGACTTTGCTGAGTTCATTCATGGTGAGAGGAGAGAAAAGCAGAAACTTTTCAGTAAGGTCTGTCCAGGCAGTCTGGGGAGATAGAATTCCTGCCTTGCAGTTGGAGGGCACACAGTACCAAGTGTGTTTTTGGTGGGTGCACAAGTCCAAATGTGGGGTGCGATCTGTGGTTTGTGAGTGCATTTTACAGGCAGTCACAGGCTGAAGAATCGTGTTCTACATTTACAAGCGTGGGTAGTTATTTTTCATATGTTCTTCACTGTCCAAGTAGCAAGCTTCAAATATAACTGAAGGCATTAAGTTGCACAAAGAAAATACTATTGTTCAAGTACCTTTGATAACCATGTTTTGAACTGCAACACAAAAAGGGTGTTTGAAGTCCATTGTGAGGAAAGCTCATTTATTGCTGGGGAAGCATAACACATGAAATGTGCTTACAGTTATGTTCATCTTCATTTTTAATTACAGGGAAAGTCATGTGAAAACTCAGGACATTGCATGAGTTTGTATTTCTCATGAATTATAAGGATTTATAAAGCACATAAAAGGAAGTAAATCAGTCTCGGTCTGTTTATTATATGTTCTAGTTATTTGCGATAGCATACAGACTGGTGTGAAGCTGGTGTGAGAAGGTGGGTCACTGTGAATGGGCTCATGCACTAAAGGGCTGGTTACATAGATGACAGTATTCAGGTGTCATGGTAAGTGTATTCTGAGATACTGCCAGACAGACCCTAATTACCACATGGTAATGAAATTGTGCTCTAGTGCGCACCAGGTCTGATTCATGGCTTACCGCTTATGATCCCAATATAAGAATACTATCAGGTAGTTCTATGTATTTGGGGCTCACCAAAATACCCTAACAGTGGTCCCTGTCTATGTTATTAACTAAGGTGCTTGCCAGTAAGATGTCAATGTTCAACAAAGGAATACATCTGCTGTTCAAAACTACTACCCTTTTCTGACCCTACCACTATGAAAACTACCCTGGTCATGAATAATGACTCCCTTCTCCTAAGGTTACTTTTAGTACCAGTCTTTCAATACAAGATTCAAAAATAGTTTCTTGAGAATGACTGCACTCTTCCGAGGGTACTTCTAGTACCAGTCTTCCAATATGCGATTTGTGAATAGTCTCTTTTAACTTCTTCGGTCAAACTTGTCAATTACTCAACTGGCTTATTTGGCTTTGCCTTCTCCTGGTGTATCCCTCTTGGAATTCTCTTATTAATTCACCACCCTGGTCTGTGATTCTCAGCATACTCTTTTACTGAGCTTTCTTAAGCTTACTTGATATATGGTTTAATGGCCTATTGTCTTTATACTATTTTTCATCAATTTCCTCTTCCAATTTATTTTGATTTTGTACAGGATGTCGAGTTCTCTTCTCCTTCTCCCAGGGTATTCTTATCCATTCTTATGTTCTCTATCAATTCTTAGTCATTCAACAGTTATTTCTATAAAGTTATCACACTTATGCTTCCTTTGTTTCAACTTTAACTCGGCTTTAGATTTTATACTGGGATGAGTGAGATGAGTGATTTGATTCCATTGGGTCCTCCCGGGTCTCCCGGTTTTCCTGTTACCTTCCTTGTGGTAGGAGAATGCCTGTGGGAACCTTCCTCCTTGCAGCCATTTGTTCGGTTCATGAACCGCCAAAGTCTTTCCTGCTTTGGAGTCTCCCTCATATTTCCCAGTCTTTTCACAGTGTCAGTCCTTCCAAGGCTCAACACACAAGCTTTCAACTCTTAATGCTGGTGGTATTGGCAATGTTATTTGGACACTCTGTCCACCAAGGATTCCCATGCCTGGTCCTGCCACCACCTTTGGTTGGGCCTTTGCCCTTCCACTTTGTCGTGTTTTGGGTTCGCCCTTGATCCGGCGCACAACTTTGCAAAGATGGGCAAGTTTGAAACTTGCAGGATTCAGAGTCTCTCTCTCTCTCTCTCTCTCTGTCAAGCTGTACGCAACTTCGGGGATTCTCCAGCTGACTTATGTGGTTCTCTCTCTCCATTTCGAGTCATGTAGCTCGCGGCCATCCCCAGCTGTTTTGCATGGATTTCTTTCTCTCCTTCTGTCTCGTTCGTCTTTCTCTGGAGTCACGTTTATCCACCTCTGCGTGGATTGAGTATACAGTTTTAAAGTGACATGACCGTTTCTCCTGGGATAACACCCATTAGGAGTTTCTTCGTCCCAGTATTGACAGTTCACAGTTTCTGATATTATGGCTTCTTTGTCCCAGTTTTGGCATTTCACAGGATGTATTACAGCATCCTCACCCCAGTCGTGGTCCTTCATAGAGTCTGGGGTTGTGAAACATCACATGTAGGCCATAGTATACACCACTTGAGGGACTTACTCATGGGAACAGGAGTCCTTGTCCCTAAGGGGGAGGCTCTCCTGGTGAGGTCCCACTTGCCTCTACCCCTAGGGGCAGGGTATATGCAGAGCAGGCTCATTCCCTAGCCTCAAAGGAAGAGGCTCCTCTTTGGGGAGAATGGACGAATTCCTGCTTCATCACAGATATCTATGGAGAAGATGTGCTTGCAAACCTGTCAAAGGATAGATTCTTGTAGGACTTCTAACAAGAAGCGTTGGTGAAGGAGGCATCAGTCTCACAAGCTAGTTAAAGAAGCAGCCATCCAGAATAGAGGCAACACAAGTGAGGACAGGACCCTTAAAGCCACAACACCAGAATAGTTGGCAGTGGTTGGCTATAGAGAGTGTTAGAGACTTGTTTGCCTGATTTTTTCATGTAGTGCTTTCTGTATATACCATATTGGAAGGGGGCCCTGAGTCTATTGACCTCCAGGTAGTCAGCAATGCATTTGGGTACTATTCAATCAAGAACTTTTCAATTGTGAGGAAGCACATTTTTAGGTATTGGAACTGATCCTGTCCATGCCTGAGGTGGCATTCTGACTACTGTGTCCCATCTAGGACCTCTTTCAGAGTAGTTGGAAAACTGTGAGGAGTTGCCAAAGATCAAGGTGACGGAGATGATCAAGGCCATGGCTGACCTAAAAGGTCATCAGGCCTGTGAAAGCCACTGGATGTCAGGGAATCAGGGGAAAATCTCACAGGAGACTCTAGTTACAGCCACCAGTGGGATCTCTTCAATGGCAGTAAACATGTTGCATTTAAGTGGTCTCCTCCGGTCCTGCTGCCAAGAAGACCACAGCTTCCAACAAGTGTTCTTTGGGGCTCGGACAGCCTCCCACTTCTCCAAGGCTCTCTCCCAGTGTGGTTCAGCCGCCTGGTGCAGTTCAGCCGGCTACTGCCAAACCATGCGATTGCCTCCAATCACAGAATCCTGTCAGCACCAGACTCCTCTATCTCCATGGAAAGAGCCATTACTTAAGCACATACTTGCATTTTCCAGCTACCTTTTTACAAAATTATGCTTAAAACTCACTTTTTGATAAAATATATAAACATCCCAACTTAATAATAGGAGTTATATATCTGTGGAACACATGGGTTTAGTAAATTCTGCCAATTGAAAGGTAAAGGGATGTCTGTTTAATGCATTTTATACTTAAGAAACAGCATCTGTCAGCAGACATGAATGTTTAACATGCAATGCATGTCAGAGCAATATGAAAAAATACATACTATTGAACTGCAGGAAATGTAAGCAGCATACCTTTAAGAATTACACAGCGACGGCCCATATTCATCATAAAGCAACATATCCTGTGTACTTTTTAGACAATGCTCAAAAGCTACATGTAAACCAAACAAGTGAAGTGATGGGTGGAAGGTTTTCAATGATTCTGAACCACTGGCACTGGTCTGGGCAACCTTCCACACCACTGTTTTTTCGCTCATCTGCACCATTGCAAAAGGGTTCCAGCCATATGCAAATAAGTCAGGTACTGTCACCTATGGGAGCAGCCCTGCCCTAACTGCTAGGCCACAATGCACACCATGCCCCTATGGTGCGGTCCTTTACTCATGCGACTGTTGTTTGGCTGTAATCGCAATGAAGAGTTGGCCCCTTGCAGTATAGAGACTGGGAGTTCAAGACTTCTTCCAGGTAAATCGTTTATAGTAAGGATATAATCTGGGGGTTCACAACAGGCCGATGTATTCCCTCTGTAAAGACTGGAGGGGGTGTCTGTACGTCTGCTCTCTATATGGTAGAGGAGAGGCACAGAGGACCCCAGCCAAGATTCTCTATTATGGTAGCAATGGACGAGCAATCAAGGCCTATCTTCTCAGGAGGTGATGCAGGCTGGTTCTTAAGTACAGTGTAGTCCCCAAGCCCCCATAAAGGAATGCCCACACACTGTATTACTGAAAACACAGTCTTTATATAATTAATATTCAAAGGCATGTACACTATCACAATAACGCACTTTGTACTCAGAAATCAACAATGGTAAATATATACAATTCTAAAGTGGTACCACCAATATTATCAGATCTCATTAAAGTGCATCAACTATACTGTTAGAATGTCACACAGATCAATAACAAGGGAACCAGCAATAGAGATAGAAAGGAAAGCAAAGTGGTTGACACAATTGGCAGAATGCTGGCCCTGTTACCTAGACACAGTTCTGTGTGAAGATCCCCCCACCTGGGCAACCTATAAAAGAAAGATATAGCACAAGCCCCGTCCATATATCGCTGAATGGTCTTGTTCTCTCCTATAATGTTTTTACCCACCCAATGTACCTGGTGGGGTAGAGTTCTTTGAAGAAGCGTTGACGGATCCTTCTTGAGTGACTCCCTTTAAAGCAGGAGCCACGGATCGTCGAGAGGCATCGAAGAAGGTGAACTTGGCGTCAATGAGAAGTTCAAGGGTGACGAGACCACGACGTTGATCCAGGCGGTGCTCGCCGGCAACGTCCTGCGAGGATGAGGTGTGCGGGGCACCTCTGTGATTGTTTGTTCAGGACCGCAAAGAGTTTCAGAAGAACTGAGGCCCAGCAAGGGCGTTGAGTCTTTGTGGCTTCAGGTGGCGGGAAACCCACCGGCGGATTCTCCTCGGTGCGTCGGCGGCCTTGACTCTCTCCGGCAGGATAAAGCGGTCGTCGGTGCGGACATGGGAGTCCTTCGATTCAAATGTTCTTAGGCAAAGGAGCGGGCGGCTCTGGTAGTCGGCGGCACAGCGTCAAGCGGTCCCCTCTTCTGGGGCAACACGACTTCGACGGGCCTCCAGCGGTTACACAAACCTGCGAACCCTGGTCGACGGCAATGGACTTCGACAGCGGCGAAGTCCCGGTGCTTCACTTTGTTCTCCTCAGCGGTCCCCGTCTCCGGTCGGCAGCCTTTCAAGGGTCTGACTTCCAGGGAGCTTTGGCGAAGGTTAGCGGTGCTCGATGGTCCCTCGAAGCACGGGAAGAGGGCGCCTTACCAGGTCCTCTCTCGGATTAGTCTTCGAAGAATTCGGCAGCTTTCAGATCAGGTCGAAGCAAATGCAACAGTAAGTCTTCTTCTTCCAGCTGGGCGTCGAAGATCAGCAGTTCCAGTTACTCTTCAAGTGTAGACTCAGCTTCTGAACAATTTCCAGTGGTGAGAAGTCCCCAGATATACTATCCTGTCTCTCATCCACACTGCTGGGTCACTCTCATCAGCCAATCATACAGAAGGGCATTCATGCAGTCAATCAGCCAATCGGGCATACAGTACATTCAGGCCATCCTCCTCCCTCTCACACTCACAACAAGGAATGTGGATTGGGACAAGTACCCAGCCATTCAACACTACACACTGCATTCAGGCCAGTTTCAGGCAGGGCTGTCTCAGTCTGTGTCTCTCATACCAGAAACCAGACAGCCACAACAAGAAGTGCATATTGGTCACACACTCCATTCACCCAGGTCCCACCCACAGGGTGTACCCCCAACATACAGACACTGGGAAGGCTCCAGCCAGTCTGGACTGGACTTCACAACAACACCATATATGGAACTTCCACCCAACAGCCAGTCAGGGGTAAGGGACAGAGTCGGGGCTTCCCAGGACTTTGGGAAAACAAGGTAACAGGCAATAGAAAGCAAGAGGCTACAGGGGCCATCTTGATTTCTATCAGGAATCAACTGATTCCAATGGCAGGGCCTGGGTATCCCAAAATGGAGGATACTCAGAGCACCCTTCAATTCAGCATGGAGCTGCCACCAGCCCATACCCTGCTCTGTGGGCCACCCAAAGGTGCCCAAAAACATACACTAGGGGCACAGGGTTGTATCCCCACCCATGGGTGCCATAAGGGTATGCCATGGGTCTGTACACCAAACCAAAAACAGGAAGAGCTGCACTGCCAGGAGTCCCACATGGACTCCTGGGCAGAAAACAATACAGAACACACATGAAAAAGGACTACAGGACAAGGACAGGGAGGCCCTGTCCCTCCAATGTATTTCCAGCATCACACCCTCACACTATATAGTCCAAAGCAATTGAATTACATTTCAGAACAATGCGCACTGGACGCACTGAAGGTAACAGAGGACATTTCCTATCAAGTTAAGTCAGGGATTTCCTATCAAGTTAAGTCAGGGTCATGCTGGATTCTGGAGGAAGTGTGGCATGTGATTTGGGTGGTGAGTTTGGGCACAGGTGAGTGGTGCAGTAGAGTCCCTGCCCCCTTCCCTGAGGTCTTGTGCAGGCTGCTTGCCCCGACCCTCCCCCACCCCTCACCCGAGACCCACTTTTCTTTCCAACCCCCTTTCCACCTCCCAACCCTCCCCCAAGCTGTGATTGGATGCTCGTACTTCCATCAACTCCGAGGGTTAGACCCTCGTGCGTATCTCCTCACTTCATTATTTTTAGCTTCCAAGCACAGGTGAGTGGTGCAGTCGAGCCTCGGTTCCCTTCCCTGAGGTCTTGTGAAAGCCCCTTTCCCCTGACCCTCGCCCACTCTTCACACAAGCTCCATTTTTCTTTCCAAACCCCTTTCCACCTCCCAACCTTCCTTCTTCCAAGCCCTGATTGGCTGCTCGTACTTCCACCAACACTGAGAGTTAGACCCTTGTGTGTTGCCCCTCACCTCGCCATTTTTAGCTTCCAAGCATAGATGAGTGGTGCAGTAGAGCCTCCGGCCCCCTTCCCTGAGGTCTTGTGCAGGCTGCTTGCCCTGACCCTCCCCTGCCCCTCACCAACCCTCCCCCAAGCCCTGATTGACTACTCGTTCTTCCACCAACTCCAAGGTTTAGACCTTTGTGTGTAGCCCCTTACCTCGCCGTTTTTATCCTCCAGGCCCAGGTGAGTGGAGAAGTAGAGCCCCCTGCCCCCTTCCCTGAGGTCTTGTGCAGACTGCTTGCCCCAACCCTCCACTGAGCCCCACTTTGCTTTCCAAACCCTTTTCCTCCTCCTGACTCTCCCCCAAGCCCTGATTGACTGCTCGTACTTCCAGCAACTGTGAGGGTTAGACCTTCATGTGTAGCCCCTCACCCCACCAAATTTAGCTTCCAGGTGTAGGTGAGTGGTGCAGTAGAGCCCCCGGCCACCTTCCCTGAGCTCTTGTGCAGGCCGCTTTACCCCACCCCTGTTTCGGTGGTTGCCAAGGCATAATTCCAACCCTTACCCTGATTGGTCCTGTCATCGTGATAGGGCAGCCCAATGTCGGTCGCAGCCCTTGAGGTGAAGGACCCTGAGGCAAAGGAATGCTCCTCCAGAGACTGCTTCTCAAAGGGCCTGCATGTGTCTCAGGGGGAGCTGGAAGATAGAAGCGGGTAGCTGTCAACCAGCAGCAACAAAAAAATGGTAAGTGTGGCGATCTTGGGGGTTGACGGCAATCACTGCACCCTACTAAACCAACCCACCACTCTGTTTCTAATTTACCATGATAGCCCATAGCAGTATGGTAATCTATCTCACACCTATACCATTGTGTTAGCTAGCCATACAGAATAACTCCTTTAAATGTAACTCCACTCTAATCACCAATTGCCCCTTTCCCCTTGCCACCCAGAATACCTATGCCATCAGTCTCAGTCATTATCCACGTCACCCATACAGGGGAGACATCTTGGAACTTGCCTCTACTAGACAGAGCTCTGAAACTGGGCGTGTACCACACCTAGACAGAGTTGTGGGGTTGGTCCTGTGTCGCACCTAGACAGACCTAGGACTCGCTATCTAGGATTCTCAAATGTAGGTGTGTTCTCCCTTGGTCTACCATTTGTACGAAAACCAGGCCTTTTATCCCACTATCTAGGATTCTCAAATCTAGATGTGTTTTTCTTGTTGACTGCCACCCACTATCTAGGATTCTCAAATCTAGATGTGTTTTCTCATTGACTGCCATTTGTGAAACCAAGGCCTTTTCTCCCACTATCTAGGATTCTCAAATCTAGATGTGTTTTTCTTGTTGACTGCCATTTGTGAAACCTAGGCCTACTCTTCCACTATTTAGGAACCTCAAGATTAGGAATTTATTTTCCCATTGTCTGTGATCTGCAAATTCTAGGCCCTCCCTTTACCCAGGAACACCCAGCAACCACTGAACGCAAGTAACTTTAGCCAGGTCACTGCCCAAGTTAACTAGGAACCTGTCTACTAAAGATAAAGAGGTAAGAAAACCTGCTAACCCAATGCTAAAACCTCAACATTCCGCATACACTTCTCACACAGAAACGCACACAACCACTTCTCTGCACAGAAATCTGCATGCACTTTACCACATTGCAACAACAGACAAACAACAAAAAAGCCTGCAGAACGGTACATGGGAATTTGCACCAACCCAAAAACCGCACTTAAGCTCAGCGAACGGTGCAAACCGAATTGAAGCTCCCAACAGAACATCACAACTCTGTGTCCTATTCCCACTACACCCTACTAATCTCCTATGCCCCATATTCAGATCCACCAGAGCACCTGGGGACCACTGCGGTGGTGACGGTGCGCAGTACCAATACCTTTTAATATTAACATGTGTTTTACCAAGTCTCACAAGACATGGAGATTGCACACTGGGGTAAGCCTTTGGTTGAGTACCAGCATATGGACATTTTAGAATTGGACCCATAAAGTAGCTTAGATTTGCACCACCAGTCTGGTAGCCTCTTAGATCCAAAGAAGGTCGAGCTGGATTCATGCCAGCACCTTTCAAATAGACTGCTTCCCCGCCTGCTCAGATTAAATTAAAGGCACACCCTGAGTCTATCTAGATAACATGTCTTTCTGATGAGTCCTTTTTCCTGCCTTACTGTTGGTGTCCCTGATGTCTGTGAACAGTGTCTGATAGCTGTGAAAGTCCAGGGACAGAAGGAGCCCAGGAACCAGCCAAGGGTTCCCTGGGAGTTCAGCAGAGCAGTTCCTGGATGCCGACAACTAGGTACGCATGGGCTCCTCTACAACTCTTTTTGAGTTTCAAAGTCAGTGAAAATGCACGTTGCAGAATTTCACCTACTCAATACTTGCATGAAATTCTGTTTCAATTACAGATACATATAATGGTTCTTTTCTAACGCACTGTTTCTAAGCGGGAGACCGGGATTCACACTTGTGTTGCTATGCGTTGTCTTGCTTACAAAACAAACGCGTTGCCACTGAGCTCTCCTCCCGGCCCTGCACCTTTTGTGCAAGCTCCCAGTCAGCACTTATCAACACTTGCTCCCACAAGTTCAAACTGTGGCTTTTGGAACAGTCACTTCTGTAAAATTTGACTTTTGATAATCAGGGGTGGACTGGGAACTAAAAGAGGCCCTGGAAATAATTACTGGGGACCAAAAGAGGCCCTGGAAATAATGTTCAAAGTGGCCCCATATGACACATTTTCAAGAAGCTTAATGCTTTTTCTATGAGAAAATTTGGAAATACCACACAAAGAGGCCACGGGTGCAGAGGCTCACCGGGAAATCTCCAGAGTTCCCTATAGGCCAGTCCACCCCTGTTGATAATCGACTTGTTTGATGCTCTACATTGATTTCACTTTGCATGCACACTGCTTCAGCGCCTGAAAGTTGCAAGCATCACCACAGGTTATTCTGTTTACACCAGAGGTTCTCTGTGGCATTGCACCCAACCTCATGCACCCACATCAGATATGATATTTTATTGATAGCGCGCCTATACACACGAGTTTAAAGGCGGAGCAAGGCAAGGGAGGGGAACACGGGAAGACACAACCATGATCTTACTAGGCCAAGTGACATTGAGATCGCACAAGTGCAGGGGCGAGGGAAGGGGAAAAGTGCCAAGGGAAGGGGAGGAGGAGGAGAAGTGTGTGACCAGCAGGTGGCAGTGCAGTGGTTAAGTGCAGACAACAAGTGTTAGATAAGTGACTGTAGGGTTGCAGATACAGCCCCAAGTGCAGACATTGCTTGTTACAATTGAATCACAGCTCTATGGTAGCAGTCCAGGCCAAACTACTGAAATGTATATATCAGTTTCCCCAAAATGCTGCACCAAAAAAAACACGTGTACAGTAAAAAATAAAAGGCGAAAACACATGACTGATCATGAATCTACAGAAATTGGTCAAGGTGAGCGGCATTTAAGGATCGAAAAACAGAGAGAAAGTGAGCAATGGATGGAAAATGAGGCAGATTGTTCCAGAGTTGAGGAACAAGAAGAGGGAAGGAGCAGAGATGACAGCAGAGGCGAAAGTGTGGCTGGGAATGAAGTAGGTACGGAGGGTGGTAGTAGGAGATGACGAAGGAAAGCTAGGGTACAGAGAGGCTGTGAGCAAATGTATAAACCATGCAAACAAAATGGAAAATGGGGAGGGGTAAAAAGGGAAGCAAGAGGTTGAGCAAATACAGGCAGTGATAGAAAAATGAGACAGAAGAGCGGAAGAAAGAACAACGAGGGGCAAAATAGGAGGCGGGGAGTCTTAACAAGAGTGGCTCAACAGTGTGGAAGGGAGAGAATAAGGAATGAGAGAGGAAACTTAGTGGCATGTCATATACGAGCCCCTAGAGACTGCCCCTTGGCGGTAGCAGTGTGTGGTATAAAGAGAGAGAGAGTTATATATAAATGTGTGCATTAGTGTATTTGGGTTCATTCACATTTGTCAAGGTTTCCCGCACTTGTAATTCACTGTAATGACGGGGTGCTCTTTTCTAGTTGTATTCCTCTCTCCGAATCCCTCAAAAGAACATGGCAGAGGCAGCATTTAATACGCAAAATACAGAAGGGTCAATAGGGAAACTAAGCGCCTGGAAAGGCATAAGTGCACTGCGAATGTCCTTTGAGTCTATGCCTTCAGTACAATTGACAACGATTAACATGAAGGACTGTGCGTATTCTGTCTGTAGGGAAGTTCAGTGTTGCAGAAGGGGTGCTGGGATGCCAGGGTAGGTCTGCTGAAAGATGTTCTCTTGGTGAGGACTGGCGGGGTCTCCGATCGCATGTCCCATCATGCAATAGGACGGTATCTGATAGAAAGACACACTGTTCACAGTTTGCCGCACGAAAGGCGCCACGGAAGCCAGGGGCGCTGCTGGTGCAGCATCGCGGGGCCGGCTCTATTATTATCGGCGAGCAGGAATGCATTCCAACAATAGCACGCGCCGGCTCCCCCCAACCTGCTTTCATCTGCATTTGCCAAGTAGCGTGATTTAATCCCCCAGAAACAGGCCATTTTGAAAAGAAATGTCGAAGCAGCATTGCGTTCTGCTGCCAAACTGGGGCCATTTAGAGAGAATGTACGAGTTCTGGGAAGCGGCTCCTGCGGAGACACTGCTGTGGCATATTGTGCATGATGTACTGCGAGGGGATCGTCGTAGCACGGAGACAGAAGGGACTTATGGCCCATTCCGCCTGTCGGCCCATTGCACGGTGAGAGCGGCGCCAAAAAGCCGCGCGCGGAGCTGTGTGTGGAACGGCGTTGCGCGAGAGATGCACTGTGTGTACAGATTCTGATGCCAAGAGGATGGATGAAATCCCACACGCCGCCTCAGCCTTCGGCCATGCCCTCTAGACTAGGTGATAGCCTACCTCACGCTTGCCCTCCAGTTCTCCATCATGTTTCCCAGTCATATTACTGTTCTCTACACCAGAGGGGGCTCCCTGCTGTACACATGGATGCTAGAAATATAATCAATCGATGCACACCAATTTGAGAAGATGTTCTTCCAAATATTCACGATAATGTTTCAAAAAGTGTATGGGTGCAGGGGAGGAATACCGGCCGTGGCACGGAGCCGTGACATAAAATAGCAAAAGATAGGGCCTCATTACGCGGTAGGCGGTAAGGGATTACCGGCACCGGTAAGGGCACCAGTGCCGGTAATCCCTTACCACCCTATTCTGAGGTCCCTTAGCGGGTCCCTTCCTTAACGCCTGGTTTTACCAGGCGTTAAGGAAGGGACCCGTTAAGGGACTTCAGAGCTAATAACAGTACCGCAAATTGCGGTACCGTTATTATCTCCATCCCCATTCCCATTGAGCCCTATGGGGGCTCGAATGGGAATGGGGAATGGTTCCCGGAATGGGGATTTACCGGGTCCTCCAAGGTTGGAATGACCCGCTAAGTCCCGATTTCGGAAACCCGGACCCGGAATGCGGTAAGGGGGTAGCCATGGCGCTAATAGCGCCATGGCTACCGCCTACTGCGTAATGAGGCCCATAGTGTCTAAAGTTTAGACACTCCCGTCCCCTGCACAGCATTAATGCTGAATGACAACCCACACTTTTTTCATAAATACCAAACATAGTTTAATACAGTTCAAACAAAAATAGAATGTAAATATATTGCAAAGTAAAGCTTCACTCTTCTTCCAATAATGTTCTATTCTTTCATAAAGTCCTTCAAGCTCTACGGGTTTCAGGGTAATAAGCCCCTTCTTCAGGAGCAGACTTCTGTAGGTACAAAACATAAACAAGGACCCGTTTCCAAATTGTACAACTAAATATTTCAACAACCATAGTTTACATAGTCCAGATAGAAATTGTGCATTTTAAAGAATATTTATTCAGTAACAATGGTCAAAACTACTATCCACATGGTGAAGTAACTCATCAAACTGGCCTACATTGGCCAAAAACGTGGCACACTTTGACAAGCTTGTGCGCCAGGCCCTTATGCACGCTCATGACAAACCAAAAACGCAAACACTGATGTGGGACAGTTTTTTTGGTCTCGAGAGCTCTGGTTCTCTCTAGGCTGGACTACTGTAACATCCTCTTCCTCAATCTGCCTCTTTACTCCCATCGCCCCCTTCAACTAATCCAGAATAGGGCCACACAACATATCCTTAGCCCTCAAGCCCAGGCACCACATCTCTCAAGCCCTAAAATCTCTCCACTGGCTCCTAGAGGCTGCAAGGATCAAATTGAAGACCCTCTGCATCATCTACAAGGCTTTCCAGGGACTGGGACCCTGCTACATCTTACTCCTACATCCCGTCCCCTTTCCTCCATACTTATGGGACATCTCTCCGTCCTGTGGGACGGGAACGGAGCACTTTGTAAAAAGTATCCCAAAATTTTGCAAAAATGTGTCCTTCCTCTCTTTCTTGCGCGTAACACTGCCCACCTTGGCTCCGCCCTGCGCATCGCCCATCAGTCCTTTTCTCTGCTCGTTCGGGACTGGACGCACTTGCATCCGCGGAAGATTTTCTTCCCTTTTTCCTCTCTGGCTCTCACTAGCGATCGTGTACTAGTCTGTCTATGTCGTTCAAACTAGTCTTTCCTGATTGTTCATCATGAGGGCGGATCCCCATCCTCTTAGTTTAGAGTGTTTGGGTCCGGATCACCATTGGGACTCCTGTTTTTACTGTGATTCCCTTTCGGTCCGGGCTCTTCAACGTCGGTTGGAGCGGTGGGAGGAGGTGTTCCGACAAACTCCCCCTTCGCATTTTCAAGCGTTTATCGACGAAAAGAAGAAGCGCCCGGTATGTTTTTTACTTTTCAGAGAAACCGAGCCGGGAGACACCTTTCCGGGTTCTTCCCGAGCCGGGAGGGGCGTTGATTGCTCTGTCACCGGGGATTGCCCTGAGGTGCCCGTTGGGCCTAATAATTGGACCGGAGTTTTCTCAGAGGGTCTCCATAAGGGGCCTGTGGATACCGGAGCACGCTCCGAGACCCCTCCTGTGAGGGCTGCTTGTAGACCCAGTTCTACTGAGTCGTGGGTTACCGGAGCTCGCTCTGAGGCCTCTCTATCGGCTTCCCTCAAAAATAAGACCGGGGTGCGCCCAGAGGCCTTGGTTGGGCTTGGTGTTACCGAACGGATGTTCGAGGCCCGCGCTAGTAAGGCTGTTACTGGACCTGGGTCCGAGGTCCCTCGTAAAGAGGCTAAAGCTACCAACATTTCTGAGAGGCCTGGCAAGGCCTTATCGGTGAAGGTTGTTTCTCACCTCTCCCACTCTTGTGGTGACACCAGATCTTTTGAGAGGGCAAAGAAGGAAAATTCTTCTTTTACCGACAGTGCCGAGGTCCTTCCTGGGAAGGCTGATTTGGCGGTTGGTATGTCGCAGAAACATTCCAGGCCTCATAGTACCGGCTCTGCCGAGGTTCTTACGTTAAGGCTAAACTTAAGACCCCTGATCCATAGACGGGGACCCTGCCTCACTTCCTCACGTGCTGCAGTTCCCCTCAGGTGATTGCAAAATGGCAGCCGTTCCCACCACAACCGCAGCGGCCATTTTGGGTGCTACTCCTACAACTATGCCATCGGCCTCCGGTGTAGGACTTGGCTCTGGGGGTGAACCTAGAGTTCCTTGTGCACATCCTTTTCAGCCAGTCTATGATTGGAATGCTCGGATGCCCCTTCCGCACAATGTTTCTTTGCCTGTGGGGTTGGCACCTTTGATTTTTGTGGATACTTCCGGAGATGGGCCAGTGTGGCAACCTTCCCTGTTACGTCCCTGGAATTATCCTCCTCATGAGAGGCCTCCTCCGGTTCCGAAACAGTCCTCGGAGGAAGCCTTTTTTGGCAAATTTCAGACGCTTATGCGTACCGAACCCATGAGGGAATATTTCAAAGGGCTTTTCAGAGAAATATGTCCACCTGCGCCTCCGGCTCCACCTGTTCCTCCAGTGGTTCCGCCGGCGCCACCTTTACCTACAGTGCCTTCTCCTACACTTCCGCCTTTGCCTCCATTGTCCCCCGTGGACAAGGCAGCGCCTGACACGGCTCAGCAGGATCCTGACCTGTCGGATGACGCGCAGGGCGATCAGGACAACGAGGACATGCCCCGCTCTATTAGAGCTTTTCATGACCGGGTACTGGACATGATCTGCTTCGTGGATGTTCCGGTGCCCGAGGCACCCGCTCTGCAGGAGGGCGTGCTTTCTGGGGCATTCACCCTGTCTCCTTTGGAGCTTACCGGCCTGTTCTTGCAGAAGGACATTCTGGCCGAGTTACGCAGGGTCTGGGAAAAGGCACACTCTGGACTTTTCGTCAATAAGAAAATTGACGCGCGATACAGGCTGCATTCTTCGGAAGAGGTGGCCCTGTCGTCTTGTCCGGCCCCCTCCTCCACAGTGGTGGCTGAGGCCACTTTACAGTCCAGGCCTGCAGCATCCTCTTCCATGACGGCTACTCAGGTTCTGGGAAAGGAGGATAAGCTCCTTGACTCCCTTGGGAGGAAGATTTTCACCAACTCGGCTTTGCATCTCCGGCAGGCCAATGCCGAACTGGTGTTAGCGGGGGCTAATATGAGGATGTGGAAAGATCTGTCGGAGGTTGAGGAGTTCATCCCGGTCGAGAAGCTGGAAGACTTTAAAACGGGATTATCCGACGCCAGGGTCTTGGCCCAGGATCTCTTGGAGGCTGCGGCTCATCACGTAGACACCTCGGGTCGGGGCCTTATGCTGGGGGTTGATACCTCACGACAGGCTGCATGCCACCAAATTCTCAAAGGAAGTACAGGACAAGGTGTTGGACCTTCCGTTTGATGGTAAGGAGCTCTTTCATTCTACAACAGATGTAAAGCTGACCAAGACGAAGGATAGCACTCAGACAGCTAAGTCCTTGTCAGTCCTTGTTAAAACCCCTTTTAAAACCCAGAGACCGTTGTCGCAAAGTCGACTCTCCTCTGGCTTTAAGGGCTTCCTAGACCGGAAATCTCACAGAGTTTATACCCCTTCGGGGAATAACTGCCGGAGGCAACAACGAACTTTAGGTTTCTCCCGCTCCTCAGCCTCCTTCTCAGGTTCAGGTGGCAACACCTACAAAATGAGGGTTCTCTGCGCTCGCACGAGACCCCGGCGGGAGGACGCATTGCGTCTCATTGGGAGGCATGGCAGACCATCACCAAAGACAGAAGGGTCTTGTCAGTCGCTCGGGCAGGCTTCTGCTCACCCCTACCCCCCGCCCCACCCTTCAGCCTTCCTTTTCAGCTGCCGGGATCGCCCTCCCTCAAAGCCAAGGTTCTGAAACATCTGGACCTCAGAGCTGTAGAACCTGTTCCCCTTGGGGAACGAGGGGAGGGCTTCTACTCCTGGCTGTTTCCGGTGCCCAAACCCAACCAAGCTGGCCTGCCCACCATCCTAGACCTTTCCCAGTTCAATCTTTTTCTACCCCAAGAGAAATTCAAGATGATCACACCCAGCCAGATACGGTCCTCCTTGCAGATGGGCGATTGGCTCAGTGTGGTGGATCTTCAGGATGTGTACATGCATATTCTGATTTGGAATCCACACCGGAGATATCTCCGTTTCTCTTTGGGAGGGGAGCACTTCCAGTTTTGAGTGCTTCCTTTTGGCCTCAGCACTGCGCCACGTGTCTTCATGAAGATGATGTCGGTGATTGCGGCCTATCTTCGTCTGCAGGGTATCCATGTGTATCCTTATTTGGATGACTGGCTCTTATGCAGTCCTTGCCCATTGAAAGCAGCGTGCAATCTTCAGTCTCTCCTTCAGCTCCTGTTCCATCTTGGGCTGTCGGTGAACTGGCAGAAATCTTCCATGACGGTCTCGCAGGACTTGATTTTCCTGAGTTTTTGCTGGAACACGATCGACTGCAGAGTGTTCCTGACTGGGCACAGAATGGCAGATCTGTTAGCCAAGTGTCAGAGGTTTGCGCTGTCGGAGAGCATGTCGGCCTGGTGGTAACCAGATCATCTTCATCAGGGGGAACAGCAGATGTGGCACCCCTACCCACAATCGCTCAGCTTGGCGGCATGGTGCCTGAGTTCAAGTCTTTAGAACATCTTAACTTGTCTGTGGATAACATGCATATTATCCAGGAAGCCAGGCAACCCTCGACAAGGTCCCAGTACAGAAGTAAATTGCTCAGGTTCTGTCATTGGTGTTTGGACAAGCAGTTGGACCCAAGGGGGGCTACAATTGACACGGTTTTGTCCTTTGTATCCTTCTTAGCAGAGTCGGGTTTCCAGGTTCTGTCATGCAGAACTTACCTTTCAGCGGTTTCCGCTTACCTTTCTACGGACCAATGCTCTTACTCTCTGAGTAACCCAGTGGTTAAGAGGCATTTTTCAGGCTTGACACGCCTCTATCCTCCAATTCGTAGTACGCACCCGTCGTGGGATCTAAATGTAGTCCTGACGGCATTGTGTCATAAGCCTTTCGAGCCAATGGCCACGGTGGACCTCAAGTACCTGTCCTGGAAAGTGTCCTTTTTGGTCGCTGTTAAATCAGGAAGGCAGGTGAGTGAGCTCCAGGCCTTGTCGGTCGGGCATCCCTTTTTGTTCTTTCACAAGGATAAGGTAGACCTACAGACGAATCCTGCTTTCCTGCTGAAGGTGGTATCTGAATTCCATCTGAATCAGTCGATCTCCCTGCCAGTCTTTTTTCCGAACTCTACCTCAGAGGCAGAAAGGGTTCTGCATTGTCTCGATGTCAGAAGCGCTATTAAGTTCTATCTGGACAGAACATCCAAGCTTAGGAGTTCTTCTCAACTGTTTGTGACTTTTGGTAACCCTCAGGGTAAGCAGGCATCTAAGGCGACTATTTCTTGGTGGATCGCCGCCTGGATTACAGAGTCTTTCACCAATCAAGGGCTGAAGCCTCCTAAGGGTATTCATGCACACCTGGTGCGGGGCAAGGCGCCGCGGTTGCTTTCAGAAATATGTCTCCTGGGAGTCCATCACTAGGGGCTACTTGGGCCTCCCCATCTGTTTTTTGTAAGCAATATTGTCTTGACATGAACTCAAGAGATGATGCTCAGTTTGGTCAGGCTGTGCTGAAGACCCTGTTTCAGTAAGGGGTATTTCCATCCACCTGTAGTTCCTGTAAGTAGTGCTTGGGAATCTCCCATAAGTATGTCGGAAAGGGGATGGGATGTAGGAGTATAACCAGGTTACTCAACGTAGTGACCACCTTACTCCTAGTCCATAGTCCCCTTTCCTCCATATGCCCGCCCGCCGTCCCCTCTAATAAGGTTCCTCCGTTATTGCTAATAGGTCTTAAACCTGGCGATAGAAAAGGACTGATGGGCGATGCGTGGGGCAGAGCCAAGGTGGGCGGGGTTACGGCCACGGGCCGGGCCCCGCGCAAGAAAGAGAGGAAGCACACATTTTTGCAACATTTTTGGATGCTTTTTACAAAGTGCTGCGGTCCCGTCCCACAGGACGGAGAGATGTCCCATAAGTATGGAGGAAAGGGGACTATGGACTAGGAGTAAGGTGGTCACTACGGTGAGTAACCTGGTTAAACTTTCTCTCCCTAAATACCAGAGTGCTCGAGTCCTTCCATCCTCTAGCTCCAACTCTCTGCAGATCACATGGTTCTCCATGCAGAGAGTGGGTGGTAGATCTCTTTCTTTGACAGGAACCTCCAGCTGGAATGGCCTTCCTGCCCCTTTCAGACTTGAGCTGGATGTCCTCGCGTTCCAGAAGCCTCTCAAGAATTTCCTTTTCTCCTGCCCTCTCTCACTCCCTTGCTAATGTCCCCCTGCCACTGTGACTGGTGCCTGGTCCCTTATGTGCCTTACTAGGGCCAGGCCCTCCTCGTCCAGTCAAAGCAGCCCTTAATCCAGCACTTGCCCTCAGGCACCCTACCCTGACTAGCCTGCATCTGGTCCACCCTTCTTCGCACTAGCTGATCCTTTCCCCTGGCTTCCCCCTGGCACTTGCCCTCTTGTGCTCCCCTCAGTACTTTCCCAGCCCCTGGGACCCCTGCCTCCCTGCCCTTCTCCCCCCATTCCCTCATCCAAGCCCTTGCACCCTGCACTTACTTCCACTTCACTTGCAGGATCCGAATGTCACAAGGCCTAGTGGGACCATTTTTACTGTTTTATTCTTTCCTCTGTCCCCCACCCTATTGTCTTGTGGCACCTGGAAACACTTGTAAATACATAAAATACATAAAATAAATAAATGTACATAAGCCTGAATATTTCCCGAATTAAATTATTGAGTCTTCAACAATGCACTTTACTGGTGACAATGATAGCGATTGGAAAACGTTTTGCCAGTGTTATGATTTGGAATGTCTTACTAGTGAACATTTTGACAACCCTGATTTTAATTATAGTTGGTCCAATGGGCAATCTAAATTTTACATAGATTATCGTATCACAGGCTTAAAAATGATTAGATGTGGTTTGGTGAATATTTCCCATAACAAATTAAAGCGACCATGCCCTTCTTACTTGAACATCTAGCTTTAGACAATCCTGGCTTAGGTCCTATCTTTTGGTTGCAGTCAAAGTAAATCAACAAGGCAATTGCATTATCTGGACAGGGGAAATGACAAGCAAAATTAATAATATGAAAATGAATAATTACTTGACATGGTTGTTATCTCACAACTGGGATTTTGAGAGTACGATAGCACATTTAGCTGATCGACGATATATTAAGAAACCAGCCTTCACTAATAAACCTGATAAAGAACATTTTGCATCCTTTGATCCTCTGATATTGCAAAAAAAGGTGACATATCAGACGTCAAAGGCAATAGTTAGAATGGATCCCCTTTTATTCCCTAAACACAAAAAAGCTCAATTAACTATTTTGGCTATGCGATATAAAAATTGATTGTCCCACCACAAGTACTCCTTAAATAATTTGAATTTGAAATTACTTTTTGGGATACTGAAGAACAATGATAACCGTAAATTCTGGTTGCGACATAGGGAGTACTTGGCAGGCTCTGCCCCCTTAGCACTCAACGCGGTTTCAGAATCCCAATGGGAAATACACATTAACTGTTTTTTGACCATGATAGAGAAGAGGTCACTCAAGAAAATGATCACTCTAAGATCGAGTACTTTGGGTTGGGATGTGGGCTTGATTATATTATGCCAATCATCAATAAATTAAAATACTCCTGAGCTCCCAGACCTGATGGTACAGCAAATATCATTATGAAAGTCAATCCGGAATTTTGGGAAAAAACTTACTGGAACTGTTTAAACATATAGAGTTAACTGGGACAGCCCAGATTGTTGAAAACAATACTACTAATTACCAATTGTTAGCCATGCTCGACACTAGTCAAAAAATATTCTTTACAATATCATTGGGCAGGCTTAATCAATGAGTTCAGTAAAGAAAATTGTTGAAATGTTTTCACGACTGTTTTTCGAAAGGCACATTGCACCTTAAATAATGTTTGCACTATACAATATCTTATAGCAGATGTTCGGCGACATTCTGATTCTAATCTTTATTGTTATTTTATTGATTATAGGAGAAGGCATTTGATTTGGTATCCCATCCGCTTTTATAGAGAAAACTTTAGCAATGGGGGATTGATCCTCACTTGTTATATTTTCTTAAAATGTTATATACGCATACTACTGTGGCAGTTTGTATAAATCAGGAGGGTGAACTGTCCGACTTTATTGAAACTAATCATGGACTTAAAAAGGGATGCATCCTTGCACACCTTTTGTTTAATTTTCTATGTTTCAGATATGGCTGACTCCATTGATGCTGCAAAAAATGTTGTGCCTAAGATTAATGGAGAGGCTTTATCGTGGCTTGAATATGCGGACGGCACAGTCCTCTTTGATTTGACTGCTGTATGTGTGCAGCCTTCAATTGATGCCCTTGTTAACTTTGCAAAAAAATGTTATGATAATGAATATTACCAAAATAAAAATCGTCGCTAGGGGGCAGTCTTTAAAAAAAACACATTTAGTTGAAAATTGGATAATGTTAAACTTGAAGTGTTGGACAGTTCTATTTATTTACGTTTCCCTTTAAGGCTCAACCCTATCATTCATCTTTTATGAGGATGTTATTACAACCACAATTTGAAAAAACATGCTAGTAACAAAACATTATATAACTAGCAAGGGAGGAAACTATTTGGAAGGAATGCTAACAATATATTGCACAAGCATAATTCCAGCTATATTCTATGGTTTACAGACGCTTCTCCAAAGACAAATTAGTTGTCTCAACAAACTGGAAGGTAGACTACTTCAATCTATGATGAATTTACCTAGTTCTGTCCCAGTTGAATCCCTGAGGATGGAATTTGGTCTCAATTCATTAATTACAACTTGGCTAGTCCAACGTATGAGCCTCTTTTTTAAAAATGATTTCGCCTCAGCCCAATTCTAACAAACTCCTGACAATTATGGGTAATCAATGTTCCACATTGAGGCCCTGATTCATGGAAATATTTGCTTGTAAAACAGCGATTTGCGTGCCATTCTGCCTTCAAATCCCCATTTATCAAACAGGGATTTGCAGGCAGAATGGCACGCAAATCCCAGTTTTACATGCACATAATTCCATGAATCAGGTCCTGAGAGTCAATACTTTTGTACACGAATTGGAACAGTCTGCATCGTCTCTTTTGTCGTTATTGGGATTATCGTTGCCTCAGGCACTGGAATTGCCTAACATAGACTGAATATTGAAGAAAACATCTAGAGACTGGGATAGAGTAATCAATTTGGGTAATCAGAAGAGATATAGAGCTTTTTCCTCATAAAGCCTTTTACTAAATACTCAATGCACTTATTTATCTAATGTTTGGTCCCACGCCTTAAAACAATGTATTCTTCTTCATCAACGGCTCAATCTACTACCCAAACATGATTTTGTGGGTGCTTGCGAGAATATACTCTATGAAAAAAACACTATGTAGGAAGGAGATTGAGACAAGCCGTCATGTATTAACATCATGTCCTTTATTAAAAGAATGTTACTGTAAGGGATATGAAAAAATCGTTGAACAAATTGAAAGTATTGAAAATGACCAGTCTTAGAGTACTGTCTTTTGTGCAGAATCAATAGTTTTAACAGCTGCTGCTAATTTGGAAAGGGGTATTGAAGCATTTAAAGATATCTTAAATCGATTGAATCCCTTATTTTTAAATATGTGATATTATGATACATGACATTTTAGAATTTGGAAATAGCATGTCATTTTTATTTACTATTTTATGATGTTACTATAATTTTTTGGGATCAAATTTACATTTGTCGGTGATTGTAAAATGACGAGAACATTTTATTGGAAATGTTGCTTTTCTTTGTATAAATCAATATAATCGTAAAAGTGCTTAAGGTTTGTTTAATAATCAAATGTACAAAAAAAGTATTTTTTTAAAAAAGCACTGCAGTACTATCTGCAACGAATATTAGGTGCCAGTGCAAAAGACAGAGCGTGTTATCAAAGTACGCCATGCATTTTTGACATTATTACACACAATGTTCAAGCTCAATAGTGGTTTGTGCTGTGCATGACTGATGTCCAGTAGCCACATTTTCCCAGCACAACTACCAGCACACATCAGCCTCTGTGGCTTTTCTCGCCATCCCACATTCCTCAAGAAAATATAACACTGCCTATGGTATGCCAAATCATTCCCTAGGCACTCACGGCACCCCCTGTGCCACGTGGTTCACCCCACGTCTCTCACAAGAACACACCATCCCTGCGCCAGTGCGCCCAGCTGATACCATCACTCCACGGCCTTACGTCTGATTTGACTGTGACAGTGTTCCCATGTTCCATTAAATATATAGCTGTGTGCAGGCCCCTCCTAGAACACTATATTGGCCCCAAAGGTGTGTGAGATGATTAAAGGACCCTTATATCAGAACCCTTTGTCATCTGGCCCTAGTGACCATAGCTGTGTGTTTAGCAGCAACCGGGACTCGTGATTCGTGGCAATACTTGACTGTGCTACATCCCTGCACCTTATGTGGACGTCTGAGACTTTGGGGGGGGGGGGAGGGAGTCCCAGTTTAAAAGAAAGTAACTGTGTATATACAGAAAGTAGGCGCAACAACGCAAACCTAGGACAGGCAGAGGAAGGATTATCGTGTTAGGACGGGTGCATAAACACTCCACCATTTTAGAAAGAACTATTGCTATTTTCCATCTGGCAAAGCATTTGTAAAGTAAAAATAACAAAAGGCCCCGGAGTGCCAGGCTGGCGCTAGTGCATTTATTTGTTTCTCTCTTTTTCCATCACCCATGCTGTAGAAAGCTGCTTGGTCTTGTGCTAGGAAATTCCTTTTAGTGCTCAGAATTGAACATTGCATTCTTTTCACAGCACAGTCATGACCCCTCTCTCGTTTCCTCATCAGATGGTTAAAAAAAAAGGTGACGCAGATTCGGATGCAATCCCATCTGAACACATTTCTTACACAGGTGCACTGTACTGCCCTTTATTATTCCAATCACTCAATCGATATGCCTTAACTTGGCTGAAAAAAGACCGCGTGTTGAAACTGAATGAAATAGTGCTCTTATGAGAAATTAAAGCAAGCAAAGGGAAAGGCGCTGCATGGTCACAATACAGACCATGGGGTGTAGGTTGCTTCTAGACTTGTATGGATTCTTGATAGGAATCCGTTTAATGGGGCATTTCATCTGCCACTAAATGCATTTCCTGGTGCTATGAGAATGATCACTACAGGACATCATCAAATCTATGCTTCCTTCAAGTCATTGAAATATGTGGCCCAGTTCATGAAAACTAAAGAGGGTCCAAGGCGAAGGCACCAGACCACAGTTATTCTTTCCTTGACCAGGAGCAGAAGGCAAAATAGAGATGTTAATAAGGAAAATGCGTGCTCTGTGCAAGGGATGGGCAGCAAGAAAACTATTTTCAAAGTGCCATTAATCTGCAATGGGTGGAAAGAGTGTGTTGATGGATTGGGTAAAGACAGAGACTAAGGAAAGTCTTTAGGTGCTACTAAAGTTAGGAAAAGGGATAGGACCGGATGGGGATTGCAGTTGTTATCTGGCATCATTTCCTGTACATGTATGGCAAATATTTTAATGTTAGTCAGAATTATAGAGGTTTATGCTCAATGATCTTCTAGGTTGTCACTCACATAAGACCTTTCAGAAAATGAGACCAAGGAAACAGGGAAGGTTTGGGAATGAGAAAGGATAGTGTTGGAAATGCAATCTGCAGATTTTGCTAAGCAGACGCTGATATCGGTATCTTTCAGTCTTATTTACTTCCGATGAATGGTTTCACGCTACTAAAGTTGCATTTGGAAATGAATGTCATTGATGATTGATATGTATGATTGTATGAGCAATATTCTGTAGGCATTGTTAAGCGCCACACAATTAACCATCATGATATAACACACGTCACTACATCGTGACCCCGAAATGTTAAATGCTCATATATGTCTTAGTGGCCAAGAACCTGATTTGAGTTAGTTTTAAAAAGGAAAACTGTCATGAAATTGGAATCCTGGACAGAAGGGAGGTCAAAAGTGACTCAGATAGAAAGGATTGCATGCAAAATGTGTGGGCTACCTGAAGTGTCCAGGATATCCTGTAATCATTTCTTGGAGCTACATTTTTTGAGCTTGGTGTCCAGCACAATATCAGCACAAATATATAATATAAATATATAATAATAGTATTTTATGTATCCTCCTATCACTGGTAGATTCCTGCTATGCTTAGCTCTTTGCTCAATGGAATGGGATGGTACATATTTACTTTTTCGTGCAGTCTATTACATTTGTTTTTATTTACTGTCTACTTTTAAGATTCATTTTTATTAACTGAATTTATATCTGATATAGTGAATTTCCGTTAAGCTTGACTACATATTATATTTAGGTCCTCATGACATTCACTGTTCTTAGAAAGCATACAGTTTGATAAACAAGTTGCAATATGTTTCAAACATGAATAAAGTACTTGTTGGAAAAACATATAGGGCCTCATTACAAGTGAGGCGGTAACGGGTTAATGGCGCTGGTATAGGTGCCGGCGCCGTTAATCCCATACCGTCTCAGACCAGACATCCTTTGCGGGTCCCGCGAGGGGCCAGCATGCTAACAACGGGTCCGTCATTGACGGGCCCGTTGTTAGCATTCTCCCCATTCCCATTGAGCCTTATGGGGGCTCGAATGGGGATGGTCCGGGTCCAGGTTCCCTGAATGGGGAAATACCGGGCCCTCCAAAGTCGGAATGGCCCGGTATTTCCTCATGCAGGGACCACGGACCCGGACCCGAGTTTGGAAGCAGCCATGTCCTTATAAAGGCTGCCTCCTCATGCAGGGACCACAGACCCGGACCCGAGTTTGGAGGCAGCCATGTCCTTATAAAGGCTGCCTCCAAACTCGTAATAAGGCCCATAGTCTAATAGAGAGGTCTTTGAAATGGTTGCTTCCACCTTTGGTGCCATACAAATCCTGCATATAATTTGGGGCTGTCTGTTTACGCTGCTTTCTCTTACACTGAAAATGTTTAGTATTATGTATTTTCCATGTCTTTATTTAAACACAATCATTTTCAGTGGATTGTTTTAATAATGGAAAAATTGACTTTTCACACAATAACTGCGCCACAGGTATAGTAAAAAAAACCTTGTCCAGTTATTTTAATCATGTCATTCACCTCCCATAGGAGTGCCCTTTGTGATAACACGTGTTTCAGCACGTCAAGTGCCTTTCTCAAATCTAGGGAGTGTTACATAATCACACATGACTTTCAAAAAACTAAAATGAAAACAAATGTGCATCACCATATATGTTCCATATCATGACAGCATTGAACATAAATAAATGCACAGATCCGTATCACAGAGATGAGGGAGTGGTGAAAGGGGGGATGTTTAGGGTCAGGTGAAAAGCCACATTAGACAGCAAAAAGAAAACAAAAAAGAGAAAAGGACGAATATGTTAAAGGGCTTCCTATGTGGTTTATTAATTTTAGAAAAAATCTTCATCCTTATTAATGTTCTGTTAACCATTCAATCAATTTTTACATATAACTGTTGCCGTTCCCATATGTTTGCTCCCATGTTAATCAATATTTTTTTTTTTTTGTGCAAGCCTTAATACTATTCCTTTTGATGGTTGGTGTGAGTAGATGGTGATTTCTTACCATGTGTTTCTCAGTTCTTGTTTACTCAAGTCTTTAAATATCAAGGTTCCTGGGTTCAATCCCACCTGTAATACTAAATTATGTTTTATTCGAATAATCCCATACTGTCATGAGTTTAACATCTCCATCACACCTTAACATTGTAGTGGCTGCCCTAAATCAACTATTATACCTAATTTGCATAAGTTTAAATGTTCATTCCATTCAAGTTTCAAAAAATGTTATTGGTTACCACGCTTCAGTTTCCCAAAAGCGTGCATACTTGTGTCTCTCATTCTTTCAAAATGTAAGCCGGCCCTTCTATTCATGTTATCTCCTTGATAAGACTGTTTAAAAGTCCTTTCGGTGCGCATACATTTTCCCTGAGAGCCCGATTTATACGCTCTGACTTTTAATTTGGTCTGGAAAACTGTCACATTACAAATTAGCCCATACTGTCACATTATGTCTCTTATGGCAGAGCCGTTTTGGGAGAGTGCTAGTAGGTTGGTTCTCCCGATTCTCCCTCGCTAGGGCTTACCTGGAAAGTCTCATAAGTCGTCTGTCCGCATCGGCTCTCCGGTTGGAATGGAGACGCCGGCTTCCGAAGCTCTTGTATACCTTGGTTACCATAGTAGCTCTGCGTCCCTCTTTCATTTCAATTGCTTGTCATTGGTTGCCGCCATCTTTTGGGATAAGGCTTGCATCGTACCGATCTGGATCTATGGGTTGGTTCCTAAGCTCCTTCTCCGATACACTTCTCTCTCGAAAAATGGAATGATGACCTATGTTCGCTGCACTCTTCATAAATGTCTATTAATAAAAAAGATATAAACTCTTGGTTGCTTTTTTTCATTTGTTGCACAGAAATTATAAATCTGATTACTGCAAATGCACTTACATGTTTCCGCCGCACTCATACTATTCAAAGTCCAATATGCATAACCTGCCATATTGATTCCTCACAGTCACCTCGGCCCTATTTAGTGAGAGCCTGATTTGTAACCTCATGACTCTGTTCGCTATTTAAGTACCATAAAACCCACTTGATAATTTAGTTCTGCATTTGTTGTCTATCTCTCAAAAATTTGGAAATAACCGCACTGTGTCCCCATTCGAAAAGATGGGTCTTGTCTGACCCCGTTTATTTTTTAAAATACATTTATTCTTCAATGGTGCAAAATCAATTGATACTGACATGTTCATGCATTAATATATACTTGATTATTTCAAAGTGTATTGATACCACTGTGTTTGTGTCTTATTGTTACTGGGTCCACTGTCCTCTTGGACTGATTCAGTTTTTCTTAGAAAGAACTTGGGTATACATCTCATATCCTCTTTAAGTGAATATCACTATTACTCCTGAATATGGAGCCTTTCAAACATAAACCCCTTTTTTAAAATGTTTTATTCCTTTCTATCCCTTCCATGTGGTTAATTCCATACTCTGTTACTCTTGGAAGTCTTCTACATTCTGCATTGTTCATAGGTATGGTACATGTCAAGATATCAAATAAACAAGATTATAAACCTGAGTGTACCTCGTGCTTACCTGTGGTTAACCACATATCCTGTTGATTATTAATTCTTAATATTCCTTCCATGTTCTTACTGGATATGAAAACATTTTCAAGACAGCACATACTGTATTCACTCTAACAATTAGACATTGGGCCTCATTACGAGTCCGGCGGTAACCGAGGGGGTAAAATCGCCTGGTTACCGCTGGACTCGTATTACCATTCCGCCTCTGTGATTCCCGGAATTACCGGGGCATTACAACCCCGGTTTCCCGGGAATCACGGAGGCGGAATGGTGTTAATCCCCATTCCCATTGAGTCCTATGGACTCAATGGGAATGGGGATCATGGAAACACCGTCAGCATCTCGTAATGCTGCCGGTGTTTCCTCGTCCACCTGCAAGCGGGCGGTGTTAAACCCGCCAGGTCAAACCCGGCGGGAACATCACTTCCCACCTGCAGGAGTCGGGATCAGGCGGTCCGGAAACAACGGTGGCAGCGGGTTTGCCGCCACCGTTATTTTCGGACCGCCTGATTTGTAATGAGGCCCATTGTCTCATTCATCAGAAATATCTTTCACATGCTTATCACATAAGTCTATTATAACTGGACATGCATAGGATAAGTGACAATTTGAGATATTATCTATAAGAACGATGCCATTTTGTTGTCAGTATTTAGTCCAACTTCCAATGATCTGAATCTGCAGAAGAGCCGGGCTTCCGCTTGTCTCAATAGATGCTCTCCATTGCCTCCCGTCTTGCAGAGGGTTACCTTCTGCAATCCTATGAACGTTATGTCTTGCTTCCTATCCATTTGATGGTTCTTTTGCCAATGGTGTGCAAGTGGTAGTGGGGCATCTTGACTTACAATTGATGATAAATGCTCTTGAATCCGTGTTCTCAACTCTCGTATAGTATTTCCTATATAAGCACATTTGCATACGCAAATTATGGAGTACACCACATACTTGGATCTGCAGTTGATGATCTTGTTAATTTTCATACTGATGCCTCTCACGTCTTGAAACTTGTCAGTACTTTCACTTGCATAGAGTACATGCAACACATTTCCTGAAGCCTGACACTTTAGACTGAAGCCAGGTTTCTGTTGCTCTACTCTTATCATCCAGGAGTGACAGGGTCTTCAATTGTGGCCTCTCTATTAGTAGGTTTTGGATCATAACCACCACTTTAGTGACTCCTCCAGTAGCTGAAACCTAGTGTCTTGAGTGTGATTTTAAGAGGATTGTATTTGTGGCTTGGACACGTATGTAGCAGTCCTTTATCCATGTTTTCACCTTCTCCCTGCTCATGCCATACAGACATTAAAGGCCCTCTTCACAACATGCCATTTGCAGCACTATGCTGTCATTCATATTTTGTCAATTGCAACTGTTGACGAAAGTCCTGTGGCTGTCATTCGCCTTATCTCATGTAACTGTCTTGTCTCATTAACCGGTGCATGTCAAGCTATGTATCTGCAGAAGTAGGAGCCCTTTGCGCTAGTGGGTGATCTAGCAGCTCTGAGAGTACTACATCTGCCTGGCTATTGCTTCTCTGTACATGGCTGCCTTTATTGCCCTCTCTGATAGTTTTAGGTTTCCATTCTGTTGAGTACTCAATGAAATAAAACATGCATGCAGTGAGGGGAATACAAGGTGTGCTGCTCCTCTTCTGTTTGGCAAACATTGACAGTTAGTTGTCATTTTTGTAGCATGTATGTTAATTGTAATGCTGTTTCGATAACACACTATAAGAATATGTTTTTCTACTGTATCTTTGTGTTTATCAGGCAAATTGACATGGAATAATATGCAGCCTAATTTAACCATGTTTGTTTTTGATGGTGATGACCCCTATAGTTAAGGGGGGAAACTAAGATCCATTGACTTTCTGCATATTCTATGGTCAGAAGCTTTTGACTCATGTTTTTCTCAACTGTATCATATTTTTAAAAAATATATTTCTGACCATGGGAAGACAAACAACTGGAAGGTTTGGTGAAAATTCGTCCAACGGTTCAAAAGTTAAAAAGCGTCCTTAAAAATGTGTTTTGTTTTACTTTTTACATTGGTATTCCCTTAGGGAACAAGAGCCTTTTCTGGACAGTTGTACATCTCAAGCCACCTGATTAATTTGCCTCAGAGTCGTGTCTTTTCTTGGTTTGGTGGAAATCTGTCAAGTATTTTGTATTTCTGTGAATTTGCTGTCGAGTGGGGTCACCAGCACAAACATCTTTTATGTATATTCAATGGTGGACTGCAACAACGGAGCCTTTTCAGAAATGGAAGCCCACCACTTGGGGGTTAGCACGATGCAAGGCGTTTTCATGAATATTCACCGAAGGGCAGTAAAATCTAATGATATTAGGAGGGGATGTCGGGATGTTTGCAATCACGGTGAATGTGAAACAGTAGCAATTGGGACAGTTAAGAGTTTGTGGGGGCTTAGGAATAGAATGTGTTTTCATTCTCTTTCGTCTTTACACAAGTATAGTATTCATAAAAATGTGGTTCATGAAAATGTGGTTTATTTGAATTGCGCCACAGGAAATTAGAACATTTAAAATTATATTAAAATGGGAGCAAGGGGTTGTTTTCTAAAACGGTAGCATTTGGAAGCATATAGTTTGTGGGGGTCGTATGATAATATTTCTCTACATTCTTTCTCGGCTGTCGGTATGGTGAGTATTGGTGACATATTGCAAAACGTTTAGATTACTTTTCTTAAGTGTGACACAGGAATCAGAACCTGCTTACCATTATTTTAGGAGGGGCATGAGTGTGGTCAGGGGCAGTATTTGTGCACATTTAGAGTTTGTGGGAGGCTTGGGATCATATCTTTTATTCATTCACGTCTTCTCGCAAGTATCAATGACATGTTTGTAGGACTCTTGTGGAAGAGGGATGTGCTATCAATGGTGGTGATTTCTCACAAAGGGAAGCCTTTCCCATTTTTGTGAGAATCTCTTGAGACAATCTTGGCAGAGCAAGGGGTAAACATTATAAAAACCCTTTACAAAAAGCCAGTTAAAACATACTAATTATTACACACATTCTTGTCCAGGTCCGTCATTATCGCAAAGTGGTCACTGGCCATGGCTACAGGCCAGAGGGTCACAGATCCCTGATGGAGGAAAACCTTATTTTGTTTAGCTTAGAAATGTACACCTAACATTGAATACGAAATGTGAAAAGAAAAACATTTAGTGTGACAAGTGGTTTGAGATATAGCATAAAAACCCATGAAATTCAGTGAAAAAAAAACATTTGTTGAAGTGACGTTAAGGTGATGATTAATTGAAACGAAATTGTTCATATTCATAAAGTATGGAAAACTATGCTAACTTGGCTGCAGCCCATGAGCACACTGATGACATCACTTTGGAAATCATTTGTTACATCAAGTTCGCATTTGCTTTATTTTGGCACTTGGCCATAAAAGCGTTGCAAATCAAATAACTGATCAATCATAAAATATTTTGACAATAAGCGTAAAATGCAAGAGCTCAGACCATTTAAAAAGGATAGTTTGACAGCATAAACTGCTAAAATGCATCGTGGGGTGCTTTGTTCCGGCATCATTTTATCATGCTAAAGTCTTGTGTACGAACTTTCATATAAGTATAATACTCCGATTAATTCTTCTTCTGCAAGTCTCAGTCGGCCTTATACCACGCAAACCCCAATACATGTCATATGCACACATCCATAATATAAAAGGACCGTTTTACAACCATTCTTTAAAAGAATAAAATACATGGTATCAAGTGAAAAAGAAAGGATCATTCATAAGGTGTAGATTAATGAATTGCCTTTACTTTGGCAGTTACCCTGAGCCAAGCCTAGCATGACCGCTTCTATAGTGCCTCTTAATGACCATGCAAGAAACAAAGGTTTCAAAAACCTTCTACGCACATCAAGGTACAGTGGACGGATTAGCATATAATGTGTGATGCTCTCTACCGCATAGTTGCAAAAAATGCATTTGTTTGTGTTCGCACTATTCCATTTGTCACATAGATGGGCTAAAGGTAGTATTCCTAATCTAAACTGGACCCACCCTTAGGCATCGTTTAATGTAGTCTGCTGTTGCTTGGGGCTGATGGGAAGAGCTGTAGATTACTGTATGTATTGATGATGTAATGCTGATGGATATGAATTGAAAACAAATACATTTGTATGTATTTGAAATCAATTTAGTTGATGTGTTGATTTAGTGTTCTAGATTTGCCTTTTTCAAATCTTCACGCTTTGTTTCCCATAATCTAGACGACAGGGAATCCTGCTTTTTTCTTTACCTGGGAAGAGCTCTGTGACATCATGAACATACAGAAATGTATTGTCGTGTAGGGATTCTTGGAGTAAGTTGTGTGCCACATGAGTGTTCATTTGGCAGGATCAGGGAGTCTACTCTAGCATTTCTTCCTGACAGTAACTCCTACGCGAAAACTCCAGTTTTTTATAAATCGGTATGTTTTTCCCTATTGAGTACCAGGAAGAAACGCATCTCATAACCTCCAACCTTCCATCTAATGTGTGTGTGTGTTTCACATTCTCATTAAGATAAATGTAAAGGACACACCACATGTGGTTTTGGTGCTCATTCGTGTTCTCTATTAAAGCTGTAGGTACCCTGTGCTGCCCCTTCCTTCATACCAGTCTACCCTGGTCCTGATGAGGACTAGCTTAAAGGCATATCACATTTCTGTGACAAACAGGGTCACGTCACTCATATATGTGCAGTAGTTTGATCCTCCTCCAAAATGTTCAGCCAACTTCACCAGAAACTACCAATTATACCTTATCAAGAAACTGCATCTATGTCTACATAATGTCTAAATAATGTAAATGTGTTTTCCATTTGATCCTAGAATATTGAAATAAAAATTAAACCATCAAAATAGGATCAATTAATTACTTCAACAATAAAAAGGTGGTATTGACTTCGAAGCTGGGCCCTTCATATAATGAATTCCACCTAGGAGAGGTCACAATTACACCCCAGAAGAAGGTAAAAACCCTGTGTTTGGTATCAGCAATTGGACATGAAAGCTCAAGTTGGGAGCTTAGTTTCTTCTGCAACCTATTTTATCAAATTGTTGGCTCACCTTCGTCCCTTTATTTCTCAGGCCAATGCCGAAACAATAGCCAGAGCATTTGGCTTAATGCCTAGGTATCTACAAGATCTCATCTCAAATAAGGTGAATACAAGTTCTTTGAGGTCTAGCAATCAGAACTATTTGACCTTGCCTAGAAGTAAGTCTAAGAAGGTGGAAATGCAGAATTTTCTATAGTAGCCCCCAAAGCCTGGAATTCACTTTCTTTGGATCTCTGCGGTCAGGTGTCTTTAGTATGCTTTAAGAAAAAATTGAAAACATGGTTGTTTACTTAATCTCTTGTAAAGTAATGTTCGAGTAGTATCTTTGCTAGATAGGGCCTCCAATTAGGTTTTATGTTGTGTCTTTTATGAGCCCTGATGCCTTTGGATGCATGGCTGCGCTAGGCAAATGTTTTAAAGTTAAAGTTACAATTGCATACCTGCTCCTTACGCAATGGTAATCAATCCCAGAATAGCAATAGCATCTACAAGGCAGTAGTCGAGTCAGGCTTAATGTTCTGTAGGAACTGTGATGCTGGGGGAGCTCCACGGACAAAATGGGGTGGGGAGATTTGGTCTGTATGATCTTTATAAACTAATCTAACTTTTCTGAGTTATCTTCATTTCGGGGGGCTGACAAATAAAGAGTAATTTGGGGAAGAGTCTACTAAGTTTAGTTAGGCTAGCAAGTGACATGTTTCGTCCAGCATAAATATTTTCCTTACATTTAAGCTCTCCTGGGTGAACAAATATAGTCTAGATGGGTGGTTCACGTGTGATCTTGCTATCTTGAGATCTCTCAGAAGAAAAAGCCACTATGAGTCGAGGATTAATAGGTGACTGCATTATATGATTTGTCCCTGTGCTATCATGCACCAGTCACAGGAGAAATGTCCCTCTGCCAGGCATAGGCTATACTTAAGACCCCTTTGCAGAATGTGGACATATCTGGACCAGATCCACCCACGGTTTGAGCTCACTGAATGTGCCCTCCAAGTGCACTGATCTCTCCTGCTGCACTCTAGGTGTCTGCTAGGGTGCCCCCTACTGATATGCCCGGGAACTATAAACCACCAGGAATAGCCCCAGTCCTTCCAATACATGAAAGAGTAATGGGCACCCTCACTGATGGGGTGGGAGTTGTTCTCTAATCTGCTATCCCCCTTTTTGCTGGAGGAAATTAATTAGACCACCCATTTCATAGAGCTATGCTTCCCAAGCATATGGTACAGCATATGCCTGGGAGAGTGTGGCTTCGCTCATTTGCAGTGGGAACGTCCCATGTAAACGAGGGATGTCACCTACTTGAATGCGATGTTGAGGGATCTCTGGCAGGAAGTTTAGCATTACCTCAGTCTTCCATTCTGCAGTTCTTTCTAGACCCATGCACTTTATGTAATGCAGCCAGGTAATAAAGGTACTGCCCAATGCTTAGGGGTGAAGCGTGATCAAGCTACTATAAGGAATATGCCAATTGGGCCACGCCATGCTATTCTAGAAATCTCTGCACTGCAGAAATGAAGTGTGTAGACACAGCCAGATCTTGCATCATCTTGCTATCCTCCCCTTAACCAGAGATAATATACCCATGACAACCCACAATCCTTGAATACATCCTCGTTTTCTTCAGATCCAACTTGATCATTTTTACACCTGAAAGGAGGAGTTTCCACACACCAGCACCCGCCAGGCCTCTGGAAGAACTATTTGACATAAGCCAGTTCTCACTTATGGCACTTGTTCTTTCTTTTAAGGCTTGCACAGATAATGTTTCAGGGGGGGAAATGTACCTAAAAACTATGGCCGTATCATCCCTGATCAAGGCATAGCACATAGTATGGATGCTCTCATTTTTCATGCAGGTCTGGGTTCATTTGACCAATCCAATAATAGCTTGACATCCTGCAAATCAGTTTCACTTAATTACCTTTTTCATTAACTATGATTACTAATATTTTCACTAAGGGAGTCGATGGACTTAAAAAGAAGAAGAAAACAAAGAGCATGAAACTGTGGGATGATTCAGCCCACTTTTGCTCTGCCATGCGGCATCCCTGTGTTCTGATGGTGCCAGAAACATCAAAATGGCCTTAAACCATTGTGCGTGCCAAAACCTGTGAAAATGGCGCTCTGCAAAGCACAAAAAGATGGCTGTCCCATCTACCACGCATGTTGTCAGTGTTGGAACAGAGATCTCACTCCTGAAATATGTCACTGGGCTCTGCAACAAGTGAGAAAGGAGTACAGAGGGAAAAGCAGGGCTCTGCTAAAGGAAACCCCACAATCTTGCTTTAAATCCCTATTCTTGGTTGCTGAAACTGCAGAATGCCGGTACAAAACACCCTTAAACATCCAAAATTCTTGCTGGGTGCTACAATTCATTTAGTTCAAGAAATCATTGTGAACTTACAATATCTTGGAAAGCTGTAAGCATCAAAGAAACATCCAAAGCAAAAGTTGCCTGCCTGTGGAATCTGTCAAAATTTGGGGTGCAGTACCATCGGCCGCCTGAATGACAGCTGTCAGAAGCCTGCATGATAAACTTTAAACTTGTATAAACCTAAATCAAATGTTTACAGTCTAAGTGGCCTGTTACTGAGAGTAATCTATGCTGTAATTGTTTGAGCCCATGGTTTAAAGTCTGGAATAAGTGTTCTAGCTGCTAGTTTTAAATCACAAGTTTGTTTTTAAGCTAAGGAGAAATGCAACAGCATTAACATTTAAATGTAAGCCTGGCTAAAAGCCACCCAAACTGGAATAACAGCTTTCCTCACAGAGGTAAGGTCTCTCCCTCCAGCTCTCTCCAGCAGGAAATCACACCTAAGTGATGATTACAGAGTGGGGAAGAAGACAATGGACATCCTCCAGCTAAAGGAAATGCGAGGCGTGAAGGGTCGTAAATGGCCTCTGCCCAGGAGAAACATGCTCCTGGGTCCAAGGGAGAGACCAAAGGCCTGGAGCTAAATAACCATTTGTTGCTTAACAAGGACAAAAGACACAATTTAAAAAGACTGATAACCTACTATGTACAATTGTGCAAAATATAGAAATAACAGCATTGTTAATGTAATTTCTGGATGCACGGATGAAAATGCACAAGAACTCTGTCATGTTCTGGGAAGAAACGGCGGAAAATGTGATCTTGGACAAAATGTGTTTCTGATAGAAGTATGAAACTTTATACACGTATGCCCATGTTCAACGCGCACGTTTGTAGAAATTTGCTCCTAAATTGGACATTGTGTTCCGGATGGAAAGGGCAAAATTCTGTGAAAAGCAGACACAAGATCCCACAGCGACGGGGCTTGGAGGAGTATCTGCTACACAAAATATGTAATCTGTATATATGATTGTTATAGAGGTTGCACCTGTGTAAATATCTGTTGTATCAAAAGTAGATTTTGTGTTCAAGAGGCTAGGGGTGGACTCTAGGCCTCATAAACCCACACCATAAAGGTGACATCCTGCTTTTCTCCTCCTATCAAGGAAGAGAGGAGACCCTGACCAATCCCTGTCAAAGGGGCGAGCTTAGGCTAAACCAGCCCACACACCCATTTATCATAAGCATAAATAGAGACAGCTCAGCACTCAAAAAGATAGACAGATTCACCCACTATCCGAATGCTGGCAGAGCACCCTGCTGCAGAACTATCCATTTTACTTGCTCCAGACTCCAGAAACTTGGCAAAGCAGAAAGGCCCATTGCATAGCTGAACCATTTTCAGCTAGGCC
Source organism: Ambystoma mexicanum (assembly GCF_040938575.1). NCBI lineage: Eukaryota > Metazoa > Chordata > Amphibia > Caudata > Ambystomatidae > Ambystoma > Ambystoma mexicanum. The sequence continues at coordinate 338,985,121 of NC_090922.1, forward strand.
TTAAATTTCCAGAGCCAGAACCAACCCCAGAAACCTAAGGGGAACACCAAAAAGACAGCCGGGCTGTGCTGTACTGCTTGCTTGCTGAAATAATTCTCATCGGAACCAAAAGATCCAACCCAGTCCTGTGCCGAGCTGTGACCAGAGCCATTGCAGATCTGATCCCGTCCGGTGCTTTGCTCTGAACGGACCCATTCCAATCCGATGTGCCCAGCTGTCTATTCCAGAACGAGATTCCCTTCCCTGACCAGAAATCTTGACGGACCAGAATCCTGACGGTTCCATTTAAAAACATATCTGATGAGTATCTATAGATAGAACTGTGTCATTAGCATATGTACTGTCCATAGTTAATCCCTATCTTAAACCCATCCTCTCTTGTCTTCAGAACCTGATATTGTTAGGAGTATTGTTGAATTGTCAGAACTTTTCTTGTGCTGAGTTTCTCTTATTTGTATTCTAATATCATAAGTCACTAGTGTTGTGAGTTACTAAAGTGAATCCCTGACAGATATTGGGTAGCCACCACATGAAGGGTTCCCTAGCCAGGAACTGTGGAGATTCATGTGTGGCATTCTTTTTCTATAGTCATAATTTAGTGTAAGAAATCCCATTTGTCTTTTAAAAATGCATTCCTGTTTCCCAAAACGTCCATCATTTCCTCAGTTTTTGTGCTAGAATTTCAACGTCTGCTTGTAGCTAACATCCACAGCTGTAATTTGCATCTAAAAACACATCCCAAATCCGCGCACTGAAATAGTTTGCCAGGAATTTCGTTTCAGGGAAATTCTGACACGTGTAAAACAGCTTTTGATTGCTTCCGACTTTAATTTTAAGATTTCACATTGTTCCTTAGTATCAAATCTAGTGTTTGCGTGCAACTATCCAAAGTGGCTCCCATAAGAATTTAAACAATTTTAGCAATTTAAACCATATTTAGTGTTTTTACCCAAACACTATGGTTAAAGATAACTTTAAACCATTCGGACCGTTTGCCAATCAGTTCTGTTTTTCTCTTGTGTTGCTGGGGGGAAATTGGGATTGATATTTTGTTTGAATTCTGCCATTCCAAGAGAAGGGCCTGATATGAGTGGGACATCGTTCAGAATAAAAGAACCTTTAGACAAATAAATTAGGATTTCAGTTGTGCGTTACATGCCAGGTGTTGACTTGGGTGAGTGCCGGATTGAAATCACTTAAAAACTTTGTTCAATATTTTTGTAAATGAATTGCCTCTCACAGCCACCAGCAGGCATTATTCTCATAATTGATGAACAACAAAAACAATACTCTGAATGCCATGTTGACTGCTTAAAAATATCATCAGAGAACTGCACATTTCTTTGAAGCTATCCTGGTAGCCCTCTGGAATTTCTTTTCAAAGGAGAGGCGGTTATGTGATATTGCACGGTCTTCGCTCCAAGAGGCAACATCCTGCTTTGCAGAGGAACTTTATGGTCTCAAACATTGGGGCCTCATTACGAGTGTGCCGTTACAGTAGGAACAGGGCCGGTAAGCATACTGGCACCATTGTTACCGGACTGGCACACCGACTTCTGTGAGTGGCTGCTGTCCCGCCCACCAGGTCTCAGCTGGCGGATGGAACAGCTGCCGCTCGCACACTTTCACAGAGGCACCGGGAGAGTTATTTACGGTTCCTCCGTGTTCCCCATTCCCATTGAGTCCTGTGGGACTCAATGGGAATGGGGAATACCATTTTTCTGGCGCCTGACTTCCCGGACTGGTGGGATTAGAATCCCTGCTGTTACTGACATACCAGGCGCCAGAAACATTCACTAGTCTGGTGGCAGCCTACCGGTTTTACCGGCACGGCTGCCGCTGGACTTGTGATGAGGCCAATGATGTGTTCTATGCATAAAACAGTATGGTGTAGGGTTTAGTTGCAACAGATGCACACAAATCGGGATTTAGATGGGGTTGGTAAAGGTACATGGAGACGTTCTGTCTGGGGAGTTTGCACACGTTTTGCTCAAAGCAAGTGAACATCGCGACGTGTGCTGTCATAAAAGTGAAGCAGTAGGATCATGATATATGAATTCCAGAGAATTATCCTGAATCTGTATTTCAAATGCATGGAGACTTGCTCTGAGATGCTGACCAGTTCTGTGGCCTAACTGAACAGCTCCCCTTCACAAAGAAAATTGAATGTATTATCGTTCTTCGCCTGCCAAGCCATTGCCCATGTCTGGGCGAGAGGTTAGGATTAATTCCAAACCTTCCAGCCATCATCTCATTTGCTTTGCATAAGTCACCCTGAATGGGACGGGTATGCCCAGACGTGGATCTCATGCCTGCTGGGCTTAGAGACCCAAGCTTCGCCTCACTGATGAGGCCCGAAAAGGCTGAAACTTGTCTGGGGATGCTTGTGGTCACGTGTAGAAGGAATGTGGCCAAGCCGTTCAGGCCGGACTACCCCTTAGGGAGTGGGGCCAAACCTGACTTGCATATTTGTCTTTTGTAATGGTTTGGGAGGGTTGCCCAGAGCAATGCCAGAGGTTAGGATTAATTCCAAACCTTCCAGCCATCAACACTTTTGTTTTGTATCATGTTGATGTCATTTCCCAATGGCCACTATAGATAAACCCCAAGCCTTATTTGTTTGAGGTTGGGAGATGGGGAGGGCAGTGGCATCCACTCATCTGAACCAGTGCTGCAGTTGGCTCAGGAGGAACTCACTAAATGGCTAGTCAAGATCTTACCCCTCCTTCTGGAAGCATGGCTCAAGGTTCACTCAACGCTTTCCGCTTCTGCTGGTAAAGCCCCCTCAGGCATGTTAAAATACATATGCACTTAGAACTAGCTGTGAAGACCATGGGGATTCTCTTTGGGGTACCAGGTGATACATCTAGGCTTTATCAGCACTAGTCGCATCTAATATACTGAAGCGACAGAATACATAGTTTGCTGATGCATAACTCCTTAAAAAGAGATGGAAATAAATGTCCTCCTCCTAAGCAATCCTAAGGCTGGGTGCTTGGATGCGGTTGCCCTGATTTTCAGTTTGTGCACTTCACTAATAGAGGCCTGTTCTCAGCAAATCACTCTCCATGGGAGTGCAAAATGCCCAATGAATATGGCCACATGCCCACAATAACCTATTCACAGATCTGGGCAACACTGGGCTCAAAACCCAACCCATCCAGAATGTTGATGTTAATGTTGAAGGACATTTATACTGCACACTATCACCACTGGAGTGGTCCCCTGGTGCACTGGTGGATATGAAAGGTATGAGGTTATTATGGGTTAGTAGGGCATAGCAGAAAAAGGTAGAGCGAGAGTTGTGATGTCCTGTTGACAGCTTCAGTTCAGTTAACACTGTTCACTGAGCATGGGCAAGGTTTACAGATCGGTAGACTCCTGTGTGCTGTTGTGCATGACTATTGGCCTCATTACAACTGTGCTGGTCCGGTAACAACGGTGCTGGTAAGCCTACCCCCAGTGTTACTGGCAAGCCAGGCATGGGTAAATATTGCAAGTCCGGCAGCAACCCGCCAGCAACACCATTATGGTTACCGCCAGACTTGTAATGAGGCACTATGCGTGGTTTGTTTTATTGTTGCAGTGTAGTGAAGTGCATGAAGATTGCTGTGTAAAGATGTGGTTGTGTCAGTTTAGCATTTGAGAAGTCTATGCAGAGAGTTGAGATTTTATCGGTTGGGTTAGTGGGGCTTTTTCTTACCTCATTGCTTCAGATATTTGTGTTAAGTTTCTCTGCTTGTGCTATGTACTGGGGTGTTTCGTGGTGGGTCACTTACCGGGTGGTGGCCCGTCTCTGTAACTGTCTAGTGGTCTGTGGGCAGGAAGGTGGTGAAGGCCTCCCCCCACTCCTGGGTGGAGATGGGTATGGTTGTAGGGTTTGCTCATAGGTTGGCATACGGGTGTGCCTGCCATCACCTCCCTTCGCTCCTAGGGTGGGGTCCCCCCTCCAAAATCCAGGTGCTCCATGGTGCCAGTTATTGGTTAATTCTCGGTTAATTCTCCCTCATCTACAGTTAAGGTGTGTAGAGGAGGTCCCAAATACAGCCCGCACTCCAACTGCCCATTTTGAAGTACCAGGAACGTTCACACCAAAATATGTGACGTATGATGAGCAAATAAACCAGCAGAGAGCCGCAGTGGGGCTCTGTCCAGTACCTATCAGAAGAACAGCACCTATTGAAGTACCCATACCCAGAAAACCATGGACAGTAAGGTATCCATTAAGAAAACCCTATCCACAAACGAAATGAAGATCGTCTAAGTACAGTCCCCCTATCCACAAACGAAATGAAGATCGTCTAAGTACAGTCCCTGAAGCAACCAAAAAGGTCTTAATGGAAGACGAATGGTGACGCCACGAGAACACGGACTGACTCACATATAGTAGAAATGACGACCATAGAATTACGCAAATAGACGAAACGCCATGAACACAGATATCGTGAAGTTAAAGTGTAAGGGCGATGTCAAATGTAAGAAGCTTAAGCTGTAAGCTTGGCAAATGTATTTTACCAGTTTACACCTGTACATATGCTTGGAACCTCAAGAAAGCTAAGAAAACAGTGCAGCTTGCTATGCTTAGTAGAAAGAGAGTGCAGCAAGCATCACTATACATACCTACCTCAACAAAACACATTATATAAGTGCAAATCCACTTTTGCACCAAAAGTAGAATAAATCCAAGGGTTACTAAAGGCCACACGAGAAAAAGCTTCCTATTCAGCTAAATCAAGAAGGGACAGCAAAAACGAAACTCAGCAGAGGCAAGCCAAGGTCGTACCAATAGAAGAGATGAACAGTAGCTACATTTAATTGAAACTAATAACATAATATCAATATCCTGCCTCTGAAAGTTCGAGATAAGAAGACGAAGGCAGGTGGCGGGTGAAACGAGAATCAAATACACAAAATGATGGAAAAGAGGCCAATTCATGGTGTCCGAATCACGTGACCAGCCAAGCAAGAAGAAGCGTGAGCCCACACCTACGCATGGCACCAGGCCAGGCGAAGATATCGGAACTCTTCCAGACAGAAGATGCAGCCTCGAGGCCAACCACAGTGAAATAATTGACACATGGCTACTCTAGTGATGATTTATTATAACAATAACTGGAGGAAGGCTGGGTAACTAAGGGGCACCCTGCACCTGGCCGGCCATTCTGCTTGCTGCTAACCAAAGTGGAAAAGTATGCAAGGGGTTGGTGCCAACCCAATCACAATGGACCAAATAATCTAGGGACCTATAGTCAGTAGAATCAACAGAACGTTGTACTTTTAGTGACGTCTGCAGTAGTCGTTTTTGAAGGAAGGGCTTAGATGCCCCCCTGACAGTGTTTACCCAATCCCCTCACTCCATTACCATATACAAATATAGTACCTATATTAAAGTTACCTTTCCCGAACCAATAGAATTGCATATCAACTTTTGAATGTTACACGTCAAGGATGACGAGTTTTCATTTTAAATGTCATGATTTTTATGAAGTTCATTGGAGTTGAAGCGAGAAGGAAGATTGCACCATTGCTGATATTCATGACTCCCCATTTTTTGTACTTGTCATTAAATAGACTCCCTTTGCCAAACCGTTGAGTTGTCCTTATTGATTGGTGTTGAAGTATATATCTGCACCCCCATCCATCTCACGGGTGCTGCCATCTTGTCTAAAAGTGTCTTAGAGAGCAAACCCCGACTCTATGGGCCAGTTGGGGGTCTCAGAGCACAGGTGCCTGTCCCTTAGGCGATTCCTAACATTGGGGTTTGGTTTGGGAGTGAGTATATCTTGGGCTCCCTCCTTCCCTTCCTGGCTTCTTCCTTCCATGTGTGTTTGTTGAGGTGCGTTCTACTTCCAGTGGTGTCTTTGTTTTTTCTAGTCGTTTCCATCTCGTTCTGAGGTGAAGAGTAAAGTTTCAAGTAATTTTCTGTATTTTAGGTGATCCTTCATATTGCGTATTTCTTTCGGGAGGGTGCTCCAAGTTTTTGATGCCAGGGGGAGAATGATGGTCCCCCAAGTTTTTTTTCTTGTGTATGGCTCTGGTTCCAGGTGGATGTCGTTGCTTGATCTGAGTGCTCTTGTCAATAGGTAAATAGTTATTTTCTTTTGTAGGAATTCTGCTTCTTGGCGATGGATTTCTCTGTGCGTTATGCACATAGTTTTGAACATGATTTGTTGTTTGATTGGCAGCCAGTGTAGCATTTTTAGCGGCCAGGTGTTGTGATCCCTTCGTGATAGTTTGAGGAGAAGTCTGGCTGCTGCATTTAGGATATGTTGCAGTTTCTTCAGCAGGTGTTCCTGTGAAAACAAAATCAAAATATTGAGGCCGAGTACCCCAAAAGGAAATACACCGAACACGGGTTACAAAGGAACATACAAAGAACTTTATTTTATACTGAATACAGTTACTAAGAACAGAGCAAAAATCAGATAGCTATCAGCCCTCAATGCAACACAACAAACTCCAGCGTGTTTCAGTGTGTTCAGTGAGAGACTCTGTAGATTAGAATGCATTGGCTTTTTATACCTTTTGTGAGCACGATGTCCAGCCCCACTTCGGGTTAATATTCCACTAATACATCACCGATCTAGGGTTCATGCTAAGTCTCGCACATCCGCATATAACTGGTTTGCTTTTAATACATATATCAACAAGCCTATACGGCAACTGTGTATTCTGGGATTTCCCATGTAGGTCTTTTTAAACATTAATACAATGTAGCTAAACAAGTGTTCTACATTCAGTATTTGAATACATTGTTTTTATCGTATATTCGTGGATTAGTTTCATTGCACGAGTAATCCTTTACACACAGGTCACGATGGACAAGGTCTCAGTTCACGACCTCAACAAGTGGCCTGCAAGCAAGTTACATATTAGCTACGTACAGAGGTCAAGACGGCCATGTTGTATTTTTGGAATGACATGGTCCACCATTTTAACTCACAGGGTGACTTTACAAAGTGAATCCTAAAATGGCGGATTGATCTAAAATGGCGGCTAACATTGATTCTAAGGTCAGGACCTTGCAACACGGATTCCTTCGCAAGTGACTTGTGAGCAGCTTGGCGTAGGCCAATATACAAATATTTATTGTGATAGGAGGCACGATATAATTTCTCGTTTGACAAACCCTCCTTTTGGCCTATGCCAAGTGCTAAAACTACTTTGGATCTCCTTGCAAATAACTCCATGCATCATCGTCCATGCACCCTGAATCACTGTCGGAAATATATATTGCCATTAGGTCATTCGCAAAAATGTCTTTCAACACGTATTCTTTGGAAGTTTTATCTGGGGCATGCACTTTATGTCCTATCAAACCTATCGCTTGTGTGCAACATCCCCCTAGCATCGAACATATACCAGGTAGACACTGAATACAGCAACAAAGAAACAACAGGATTCCCAAAATAATCAGCAAGACCAAAAGGACTTTCCAACCCCAAGATCGCAAGAAGTCCCAGAACCAAGCGCTAAGATCCCAGTTTCCCTCGGGAACATGCACTTCTGAACTAAGGATGTGCAGATTCTGTATTGCCTTGAAGATGGTTGGGGAGGAATCTGGTTAGAAAACACAGCAAGCTGACCCCACTAATTTACACACTCCACCACGTTCAGCCAGAATGACATCTAGTGACATCCGGTTTTGAAGTGCTACTAGTCGTATCGCCTTCTGTTCTAACGTCATATTATAGAGTATGTCCGTGGTCCGGTTGATGGTTCTCTCCAGTACTCTTGCTAGTTTTCTGATATCTTCTGAATTCGCTATCTGCCCCCAAAATGGCACAACTGATTTTCCTATATCTCCCAAGTTTTATGCTGGGGTGTCACCATTCTCGTCCCGCCGTGGACGAGCCTTTGAAACTTCTTTTGTACTAGCTATAAACACCCCAGCTAACAGGATCCCTAAATAACAGGTTCCCTGCCAATCCCTGGGCAACAATGGGAATGCTACATTACCGCAGATAAAGTAGACAGGTTCGCCTACATACAACGGTCTGTTTTCCCCAGTCAAATTTGCAACGTTAGCACAACCTACAAAATCTCCCATTGACTGAGTTCCTTTCCTCTGTATGCAAAAAGAAACTGAATCGGGGCTATGATTAACAGTGTAAGAAGGAGGCATGGCATCCTTATTGCCTATCGGAGCCATTTTAAAGGAAATCAAAGATTGGAAAGGATGAGACAGTCTGTCGGAAGGCCAAATAGAAGCAACGTTAGGTTTACTCCTGTTTGCGAAAAGCGAGCATCCCAGGGGAGTCAAAACACATTTCTCAAAACTATTCAAATTGGTGCCATCAAAGTTCCCTGAGATGCTATCATTCCAACGGCCAAAGTACAGTGCTCTAAGAGAGGCATAGCAAGCAGTTGTCAATGGTAAAGGATGAATATACCAACCTAATCCCTTATCCCCGTGTTGCGGTAAATGTGAACAGACCCAACAGTTAGACTTATTAAAAATGGCATGCATAGCATTCATGATAAGTAGTAGAGTATTATTGTGGTACCTTTGTCTATGCTGAGAGTCCCTAGGGGACAAAGTATGCAAATGTACAAAGGGAGTAGGAACAGTAGGTATACTTTCAGTAGGTAACAAAAATTCTAAAGAATGAGTTTCCTCAAGGAACCACAACCCTAAGCCAGTGACTATTAAAAACCCAAATATCATTATAAAAACACAGCAATACGTTTTCGGGGCCCAGGCGTTTTGTCCATTGTCCCGGTTGGTCACCCCCTTATTTACAAGTCCCATACGAGCGGTAGCAGGCATTGTAGTCTTCACACGGATAGCCCAATGTTCATTGCTGGCAACCTCCCGGTCGCGCAACTTCTTAGTCCTTCCACAACCCTAGCCAACAGAATCCCCTTTCTCAAATTTGGGCAAAAACAAGCCCTCGATGATGTTTTCTTCTTTGAATGCACAGCCGAACCGTGCCGTAAGTCTATCAGATTCACAGCAAAACCGTGCCGTAAGTCTAATTTCTTGGATGCAGATTGTACCTAGCTTTTCCCGGTACTGATTGATCCGGAAACAATATGTCGTCACTTCCTGTTGGAAGCAACGTGTCAGAGACAAGTGAAGATGCTGAATTTGAAACAGCAGTTTCCGGATGCAAAACATTTTGAGAGTGTAGAGACAAAATGGCCGCTTCCCCAAGCCTCACGGGCTCAGAGATTCTCTGACACATTCTCAGTGCTACTTACTGCTTTGGGATCGTTGGTTGCAGCATTAGCGAGGGGTTCTGTTTCTTCTGTAGCATGTGGCACTGGGTGAGGAAGTTTCTTGACATGGGACGCGTGGATCCAGTTCTTTCTTCCAGAGACCCGCACCGCTGTTTGGTTGACCAACATACCTGGAACGGCCCACGCCAGCGAGGCGCAAGGCAGGAAGAGCGCTCAAATGCCTTGATGAGCACCCAACTTCCAGGCCGTATACTGTGGCCCGGGCCCTTGTACCGCACAGGTAAAGCTTCTCGTACCTGGTGATAACTCAAATACAGGTTTTTAGTCAACTAGCTGCAATAATCTGAAAGTAATACATTTTCAACATTTCTCAATGAATTGCATTTAGGAAGGTTCCAAATATTGGCAGGTCTCCCCATTACCACCTCAAATAGAGAGAGCCCAGTCTTAGTTTGAGGGGTTGTACGCATAGATAATAACACGATCGATAAGGCATCCGCCATTTTAGTTTGGTGCTGGCACACGTTTTAGCGAGCTTGTTCTTGATGATACCGTTGTGTCTTTCTACTAGTCCGGCGCTCTGAGCATGTCTGGCCGAATGGAACCGTTTGTCAATTTGTAATGCCGCACATATCTGCAGAATTACAGCACCGACAAAAATGTGGACCATTGTCCGACCAGATAACTCTTGGTAGCCCGAACCGTGGGAAGTATTCCCTTAACATGGTTTTTGCAGTAGTCATGGCTGTAGCATCCTTAACAGGGAAATCCTCAACCCATTTACTAAAAGCACAGATGACCACCAGCACATATTTCTTACTGTCACATCGTTCCATTTCAATACAGTCAAAGTGGATAACTTCAAAGGGGACAGAGGGTGGCCCAAAACTTCCCCTTGGAGTTACTGTCCCCTATTCCACATTGTGTTGTAGGCAAATCATGCAATCCTGGACGTAGTGCTGGGCAATTTTCGAAATGTTGTCATTTACCCAAACTTTCTCTAACATTTTTGTCATCTTCTGGGCACATACATGCGTAGGACCTTGGGCCATGATGACCATCATCATTATATACGCGTCAGGGAGTAGCCATTTCCCTTCCGCAATATCCACCCAACACCCGTCATCATCAAGTTTCCCCAAACCTTCAGCCCACCTCTTGGATTCTTCTAGCATGGCATCAGCTTGGATATCCCGTACAGACCCAACACCCTCATCCATTGCATAAGCATTTACAGTCTCCCTTGAAACGTACATCTCCGTAAGGGGATCGGTAGCAGTTTGTCTAGCTATCTGATCAGCAAAAGCATTCCCTTTCCCTATGTCATCTGTAATCTTTCGATGTGCTGCACATTTCATAACTGCTAACTGAGTAGGGAGCGCCAGCGCTGAGAGTAGTTGTACTATTAGGGAGCCATGTTGGATTTTAGTGCCATGTGAAGTTAGCAACCCTCTCTCTGACCAAAGTCTCCCAAAGTTGTGAACCACCCCAAAGGCATACTGACTATCAGTATATATATTTACTGTAAGCCCTTCGGAAAGTTCACAAGCTCGGGTCAATGCTACAATCTCTGTGGCCTGCGCAGAATTATGCATTATTCTCTTAGTTTCCACAACTGTGCTTAATGTGGTGATTGCATAAGCAGCTGTGGATGTACCATCCGGAAGTTTGAAGCAAGAGCCATCACAGAACAGCTCTCCTTGCAGATTAGCCAAAGGAGTTTCTGTCAAATCAATTCTACCCTTTGTCTCTTTTTTGGTAGTATACAGACAGTCATGTGACTCTTCATCGCTGCAAGTAGTATCTTGCGGGAAAGGTAGGAGTTCAGCCGGATTAAGAACACAACACCTCTTCATTTGAATGTGAGGAGCAAACAAGATCAATTCATATCTTGTCAACCGTGCAGAAGTGAGCTGTTGCGTTTGGGTTCGGTTCAGTAGGACATCTACAGAGTGAGGCACCATCAGGCTAGATCATGGCCTAGGACCATTCCCTCACTCTGTTTTACAGATGCAGTAGCAGCAGCGACAGCTCGCAAACATCTTGGTAAAGCGCATGCTACAGGATCAAGGGCGGAAGAAAAGTAACCGCACGGCCTATTCTTCCCTCCATGTTCCTGCGTTAGCCAAAGCACATCCATCACATTCATGCACAAACACAAAGGCCTTTCCATAGTTTGGTGTGCCCAAAACTGGTGCAGAGCATAATGCAGTCTTAATCAAGTCAAACGATTGCTGGTGTTCAGCGTTCCATGGCAATGGTGAAGAAATGCCCTTCTTTGTCAAAGCCAACATCGGTTTGATCTCTAGTGAAAAATGTAGGATCCACAACCTACAGTACGAAGCCCTAACTATCAAGACTCTAACTTCCTTCTGTGTATTTGGGACAGACATGCCAGAAATGTGTTTAATTTTTTCAGGTGTCAATCTTCTTCCCTCCTTTGACAGGAGATAGCCTAAATAGGCGACCTCCTGGCAACAATATTGAAATTCTTTAAGCGAAGCTTTGTGACCATGCTTAGCTAGATGGATAAGCAATAACACAGTGCCCTCCTTACAGGCACTCAAGAGAGTCAGCAGCTAAGAGCAAGCCATCAACATACTGAAGGAATGTACAAGTAGAGGGAAATTCAAGGGTTTCAAGTTGTTATTTCAAAGCCCTACTATAGATGCTAGGACTCCCTGTGTACCTTTGAGGTGCACAAGTAAATGTGAACGAGCGTACCCCTAAGGTGAACGCGAACAAGTATCTACTATCCTTTTGTATAGGAATACTAAAGAAAGCATTCTTTAGATCCACCACACTAAAGTAAGTAGCTGTAGCTGGAATCATGGTTAAGATTGTCGTCACATCAGGCACAATTGGAAATTGTGGAGCGACGACTTTATTAATGGCACGTAAATCAATTATGAAACGGAATGGAATTGCATTATCGCCTGTCTTGTACACGGGTAAAATCGGACTATTACACAAACTTCCTGCACGATGCACAAAATCGCAAACCATGCATTTCAAAGCTTGCTCGCCCTCAACTGAAATCTTATACTGGAGAATGCGTGGCAGCTCAATTCCGTGTTTCAAAGCTATTTTAACAGGTTCAATCTGTAAAACGCAGACATCATTGTCGTCAACAGCCCATAAGCTTTCTGGTACATTAATGAATTCTGGCGGCAAAGGTCTAGTCAAGAATTGGGAGACAGAAAATTGCTGTGGTGAAATCATCAAGCGCACTCCATCAGAAGAACAATAAATCACTGCATTTAATTCTTTTAACAGATTCAACCCCAGCAAGTTCTCTCCACAATTCGAAGTCAACAAAAATGGACAGTGGTCCGTAAAGGGACTGTCATAAATCACCAATATATCGACTGAAAAGGATACGGAAACCAATAAAGGATACAATTTGGCAGGGCTCTTCCGGATCCTATTTTCACACGACTTGATTGTAGGCAGGTCAAATTAGACCTTCCAAATGATACAACTCTCTAACTGGATGAAACAGGCAGAGAGATGGATCACTGGAAAAGGGTGTGGGTATTGTGTAGGAAGTATGCCTACGATATATAAAGTATCATAAGAAACTGTCCCAATCGAATTACTAAGATAACACAGTTTAGCATTAATTCAGACACTGACCTTATATCAAAACTGAAGAATTCCACAAAGGTTCCTTGAAGAAAACCAGGAGTTGAACAAACGACAAAGGAAGGGAAGATTAGTAAGGGAGACTTATCCCGAACGGAACGAGGCTCTCGCTAGATACGGGTTGGTGCACCACAGGATAGCGTCCAAAGTACTGTGCACAATAACCTTCAAATAGTTCATGAAATACTTCCTTTCCCACGATGAACAAAAATTAGAATTTCACCTGTTAACTGTCACATGTAACAAAAGGTTCAAAATAGTTCAGAAAACCACGTGCAGGATTGCACGCTATAGAATACACGCAGCCAGGTCAGCCGCGCTTGAAAACAGCGTCCGCATGTAGATATTTGGCACGCGAACAGGATTCACGCAGCTCAGGACAGCCGCGCTTGCAGACAGCGTCCGCGTGGAGATTTGGCACGCGAGCAGGATTCACGCAGTTCAGGACAGCCACGCTTGAAGACAGCGTCCGCGTGGAGATTTAACACGCGAACAGGAATTCACGCAGCTCAGGACAGCCGCGCTTGCAGACAGCGTCTGTGTGGAGATTTGGCACGCGAGCAGGATTCACGCAGCTCAGAAATTAGCGTGTGAAGGAAACACGCTCCAAATAGGCCAAAGAAGTTGCTGAGGTAATGCGAGAACGCAGGTTCGGAGTTCAGCTACAAAAACGCCTAAATTGACTCAATCAGAAGCAGCGATCGGAGTTTCCACGCTGCTTATGTACGCACTGCCGTGATACATGTGACGGACCAAAGTCACGTGAATTTTAACAACGTGAAAAATGCAGACGTCGTTTTCCGGGCAATGCATCGAACAACCTCCATTTTGAGTAGAATGGTCTCATGGTTCTATGGGCGTAACTCATTTTGTATGGAGAGGTCGTTCCTGGTCCAGAGGTATGTACAGCAGGCATGACAGTGCCACCCGCCAAAGGAGCAGCCTCTCCCCTTTTCGAGTGGAATCGCCTTAATAAAGCTGGAGCTTGAATGTTAGACAGAGGTTCCCAGGATCTATCCTCAGGACCATAGCCTTTCCAATCCACCAGATAATATGGTTTCCCAGACCGAAACCTCATGTCCAGAATGTCTTGTACTTCATATTCGTCTGACCCTTTCACAGAAATAGCAACAGGCTGTATAGGCAATCTAGTAGCATCCGGGCACTGTTTGATGAGTGACACGTGGAATACAGGATGCACTCGCCACCGTTGTGGCAAAGCCAAACGGAAAGCAGCCGGATTTATAACGTGGAGCACTTCATATGGCCCGATGTATTTAGGCAACAATTTCTTTTTACCGGGTATCCTCAAGTTTTTTGTGGACAGCCATACCTTCATACCTGCTTTGTAGACTGGTGCAGGGATTCTATGAGCATCGGCATAGGTCTTGTCTCGCTTTTTAGCTTGCTCCAATTGCTGCTTAACTTTCTTCTGTAGACTCTTAAGATCCCTAAAATTACGTCCTGCTGCAGGAGTATCCAAAGACAAACTGGAATCCAAAGGAATGGATCCTGGGTGTTGCCCATACAAAGCATAGAAAGGTGAAGTACCTATGGCACTATGATAGGAATTGTTATAGGCGAACTCCGCTGCCGGCAGAACACTGAGCCAATCTGACTGAAACTGCAGGCACAAACATCGCAGATATTGTTCCATAGTGCTATTGACTCTCTGTCTGTCCATCCATTTGAGGGTGATAAGCACTAGACAATCTGTCATCAATTAGTAATGCCGAATTTAGTGCTCTCCAAAAACGTGACGCAAATTGTGAACCCCTGTCAGTGATTATCACTGAAGGTAGACCAAAAAACCGGAATATATGCCGGATGAATAGATCAGCCAGACCAGCAGCTGTTGGTACACCAATACCGGGGATGAAAAGTGCCAATTTCGTAAAGTAGTCCACCACCACCCATATGGTATCGTAGCCTTTATTTCTTGGAAGTTCAACCACAAAATCCATTGATATCATGTCCCATGGTTTTTTGGGAACAGGTAGAGACTGAAGTAAACCCACTGGTTTGCCAGGAGTGTTCTTGCATTGACTGCATACCGAACATGTTGAAACATAATTTATAACATCTTGTGTTATAGACGGCCACCAACACCATCTTTTGAGTAACTCTAGAGTCTTCTTCTGTCCAGGATGGGTGGAAATCAAGGCATCATGACCCCAACTGAGGGCTTTGTTCTGAGTGGTACCAGTTGGTAGATAAAGTACTCCTTGTTTAAAAGGCAAACCATTGTATATATCAATATTCAATTCCTGAATCAATTGTGGATGTAATTTCACCCACTCCTGTAACTCGTTTTTTAGGGAAGGTTGTGCAGAACTAAATATCACGTGATCTGCCAACAACTTATTTTGCACCAGTGATTCTTCTTTCACCTCTTCACCGATGCGAGACAAAGCATCCGATTTGACATGTTGTCTGGCAGGGCGATAAGTAATTTGAAAATCGTATTGAGCAAAAAAAAACATGCCATCTGGCCTCTCTGGCTGTAAGACATTTCATAGTTTTGAATGACTGAAGATTTCTATGATCCGAATACACCACCACCTGATGTTTGGCCCCAAGAAGATGATGTCTCCATTCTTGGAAAGCATCCTTGATTGCAAGTAATTCACGCTCAGTGACAGTAAAGTTTTGTTCATATGGGGTAAGTTTGCGTGAGAAGAAGGCAACTGGATGCTCCTCCTTAGTTTCTGCACAAACCTGCGAGAGTACAGCTCCTGTAGCGACACTGGAGGCGTCTGCTTCAACGATAAACTGACCCTCCGGATGAGGATGTTGAAGTACAGGTGCAGTGGTAAATGCTTCTTTTAACTTCTCAAAAGAAGCTTGGGCATTCTGGTTCCAACAGAATGGAATTTTAGAACTAGTTAAAGCTGTCAATGGTGCCACTGTTTTGGAGAAAGAACGAATAAATCTGCGATAAAAATGTGCAAATCCTAGAAATGACTGTAATGACTTGACATTATGTGGAACAGGCCAATTCAATATAGCCTTCACTTTGGAACGACTCATTCGAACACCTTGATTGGTAATGTCGTAACCCAGAAATTCCACTTCTTGTGTATGAAAGACACATTTCTCGGCTTTAACAAAACGTTTGTTCTCTCTCAATCTTTGTAAGACAGCTAAGACGTGTTTAACATGTTCTGGAAAAGATGATGAATATATCAAAATGTCGTCCAAGTAAATCACCACGAATTGATCCATCATATCTTTGAAGATATCGTTCATGAAGAACTGAAATGTGGCGGGAGCGTTACAAAGACCAAAAGGCATCACTAAATATTCATAAAGGCCATACCGCATCTTAATAGCGGTCTTCCATTCGTCTCCTTCGTGAATGCGAACCAAATTGTAAGCACTGCACAAATCCAATTTAGAGAAATACTTGGAAGTTCCTAATTGATCTAACAGGACATTAATCAGTGAAAAAGGATACTGATTCTTAATGGTGATGTCGTTAATAGCCCTGTAATCAATGCAAGGTCTTAGATCTCCTTCCTTCTTTGGAACAAAGAATAAAGGAGAGGCAGCCGGCGATTGAGATGGCTGTATAAATCCCATATCAAGAGCTTTATCGATGTATTCTTTCAAGACAACATCTTCTTTGAGAGTCAAAGAATAGACTCGACCAGTAGGTATTCTAGCTCCAGGAATTAATTCAATGGGACAATCATATTGGCTATGTGGAGGCAGCCGTTCTGCCTGACCTTTGTCAAACACATCAGCAAAATCTGCATATTCACTTGGTGTATGTGTACCGCTCTGATGTACCACACTGATAGTGGAAATTCCCTCAATGGAGGCCAACATATGTGATTTATTTGACACCACCTGGCTGGTAAAGCAATGTTCATTACAAAAAACGGAAGGATATTGGATCAATCCCGTAACCCAGTCTATGGCGGGATTATGAAGAGTCAACCAATTAAGTCCAAGTAATATTTTGTATTGAGGAGCCGCAATGACATCGAAGACTATTTCCTCCGAATTACCATTTGATAAAGTCAACTGAATAGGTACAGTCTCCTGAGTTACCATACCGGAATCAAGACTGATCCATCCACAGTATTAACAGTTTCAGGTTTGTTCTTGTCTATAAGGGGTATAGAACATTTCTTGGCATATGTGACATTGATGTAATTATTAGTGGCTCCAGAGTCAACCATAGCCCTGGAAGCCAAGTCTTGATCATTGAAACGTAAACTCATCTCAACAGCTATCGGTGCATGAGCTGGAAATGAAATGGAGTCCGATGTAACACTCGACACAGGGACTCCTGCTACTGTCGAGTTTTGGCGTTTCCCGAAGGCTTATTTGGTCTTTTAGGACATGCCGCCAATAAATGCTCAGATGAACCGCAATACATACATAAGTTATTTTTTCTTCGGTTCTATCTTTCAGCTCTAGACAACCGGCCTCTCACCGCGCCAATTTGCATTGGTTCAGGATCATTCGAAGAAAGTGCCGTTGTATCAGAACGACCTGGTGCATGAAGGAAAGGTTTTCAATCTCCTTTGCGGGCATTTCTTCGGGCATCAATTTGTAAAATTAAATCAAGAAATTCTGAAAAACCTGTAGGAACCACTGGGACCATGGACAAGGCATCTTTGAGTTCTTCTGAAAGACCCTTGTAGAAAACAGCCGTCTTCTTGTCTTCCGGCCATTGGGTTTCGGCTGTTAATTGGTTGAATCGTGCAATGTAAGCCAACAGAGGTTGAGTACCTTGTTGTAAATTCAACAACTCCAGATCTGTGGCTTGAGTAGCGTAGCGCATATCAAAGACTTTGTTCATAGCAGCCAGAAGATCATCGCAATCGTACAACAAGGGGCTATTTGATTCCAATAAAGGATTTGCCCAAGCAGCAGCTGTACCCCCCAAATGGGAAAGAACGAATGCTGCTTTAGTAGTTAGATCAGGAAATGAATTAGGCCGGCCAAGAAAATGAAGTCGGCACTGATTAACAAAAGTTCTGTAGGTTTTAGGATCACCTGTGAACCTTTCCGGAGGAGCCAATGAGACTGTGTGGGCATAACCACTTTAAGAGTTTCCTGTGATAAAGATGGTGTCGTAGTTCCAGATGCAGTGGCTACTGGAACCCGTGCTCCCTGAGGAGTGGCATGCATGGCATCTTGCATAACATCCATGCGATGCCGTAGCACGTCCTATGCCGTAATCATTTCATTCCTCAAGTCAGTGATTAACTGAGTCAAAACAGTTAAAGGATCCGTACCCTCCATGGCTTCTGATTCTGTCATAAATCACCAATGTATCGACTGAAAAGGATACGGAAACCAATAAAGGATACAATTTGGCAGGGCTCTTCCGGATCCTATTTTCACACGACTTGATTGTAGGCAGGTCAAATTAGACCTTCCAAATGATACAACTCTCTAACTGGATGAAACAGGCAGAGAGATGGATCACTGGAAAGGGCGTGGGTATTGTGTAGGAAGTATGCTTAGGATATATAAAGTATCATAAGAAACTGTCCCAATCGAATTACTAAGATAACACAGTTTAGCATTAATTCAGACACTGACCTTATATCAAAACTGAAGAATTCCACGAAGGTTCTTTGAAGAAAACCAGGAGTTGAACAAACGACAAAGGAAGGGAAGATTAGTAAGGGAGACTTATCCCGAACGGCACGAGGCTCTCGCTAGATACGGGTTGGTGCACCACAGGATAGCGTCCAAACTACTGTGCACAATAACCTTCAAATAGTTCATGAAATACTTCCTTTCCCACGATGAACAAAAATTAGAATTTCACCTGTTAACTGTCACATGTAACAAAAGGTTCATAATAGTTCAGAAAACCACGTGCAGGATTGCACGCTATAGAATATACACAGCCAGGTCAGCCGCGCTTGAAAACAGCGTCCGCGTGTAGATATTTGGCATGCAAACAGGATTCACGCAGTTCAGGACAGCCACGCTTGAAGACAGCATCCGCGTGGAGATTTAACACGCAAACAGGAATTCACACAGCTCAGGACAGCCGCGCTTGCAGACAGCGTCCGCGTGGAGATTTGGCACGCGAACAGGATGCACGCAGCTCAGGACAGCCCCGCTTGTAGACAGCGTCCGCGTGGAGATTTGGCACGCGAACAGGATTCACGCAGCTCAGGACAGCTGCGCTTGCAGACAGCGTCCGCATGGAGATTTGGCACATGAACAGGATTCACAGCGCTCAGGACAGCCGCGCTTGCAGACAGCGTCCGCTTGTAGATATGGCACGCAAACAGGATTCATGCAGCTCAGGACAGCCGCGCTTGCAGATAGCGTCCGCATGGAGATTTGGCATGCGAGCAGGATTCACGCAGCTCAGGAATTAGCGTGTGAAGGAAACACGCTCCAAATAGGCCAAAGAAGTTGCTGAGGTAATGCGAGAATGCAGGTTCGGAGTTCAGCTACAAAAACGCCTAAATTGACTTAATCAGAAGCAGCGATCAGAGTTTCCACGCTGCTTATGTACGCACTGCCGTGATACACGTGACGGACCAAAGTCACGTGAATTTTAACGACGTGAAAAATGCAGACGTCGTTTTCCGGGCAATGCATCGAACAACCTCCATTTTGAGTAGAATGGTCTCATGGTTCTATGGGCGTAACTCATTTTGTATGGAGAGGTTGTTCCTGGTCCAGAGGTATGTCCAGCAGGCATGACAGTGACCCAGAAAAATGGGTACTGGCAAAGAAACCGGACAAACAACTGGTGTGCCAGAAAACCCTACAGAAACATTGGTTTGCCCTGACAGTGGAATGTTTGGAACCCGTGAATGATCAATGGAACACTTCTGTGCTCCAGTGTCTATCAAAAACAGATGTTTCCTATTTCCCACCACCATCTCAACGTAGGGGCCTTTCTGATTGACAGGAATAGGTGTAGGTTCCAAACCCTGCTTCGGACAATCCTAACAAAACAGAATGTCATCAAAAGTTAAGCTCTTCAGATAAATATGCAGCAGAAGGATGATCAAATATGTTCCTGGTGTCCACACTCGAAATCTGATTGTCCTGCAAGAAAGGTTGCTGAGGATCCTGCGTAAACTGACCTCTACCAGGGCCCCCTACACCCGAGCGACCTCTGGATCGTCTACCCATATTCCCAAATGTGGTATTTGACCTTTGTCGAAGGACGGGGCATTGTGCACGCCAATGACCCTCTTGACGACAATAGGCGCACTGGTTAATGTTCACAGGACCCAAGGGCACATTCCCTTGCGGGACATACTGACCTCTAATCTGAGAACTACCCCCTCTGGGGCCTCTAACAATTTGCTGCAAAAGCACTTTAGTTTTCAAATCAGCTTTTCGTTTTTCAACTCTATCTTTTTCATTTTTAACATGGTTCTCGTGGTACTGAGCCATGTGCAGTACTTCTGATTGCGGTTTCGCCTGCCAAGCGCTCTCAGAAGACATAATTTGTGACTGGATGTCAGGCAGCAATCCACACACACATTTGTCCACAAATAATCTTTTCCCAGACTCTGTGCCTATGTCTTGTCCACTGAAATCCGAGAATACCTGTTCGAATCGATTAAAGAACTCGGTAGCACCCTCAGACTTTCCTTGGACACAGGCCGTAAGTTTGTCCCAAATAATTCTTTTTTCTGGAATTATGGTTTTTAATTTTGCAATAATTCTATCAGGCAAAGTCAATATCACCTGAGGCGGTCTTTTACCAGCAGACCTTTCCCCATCGAGTCTAGTTATTTTCACCCATGTATCTCCCAACCCTGGCACATTGTCTATAGTTCTAACTTGTTTCCACAAATCTACGGGCAGGAGTACAGGGAATAACAAATCAATATCACCTAAGGTGAACACTGAGGATTGCAAGACGGACTCTATTTCTTTATAGAATCCTATCGGATTTTTCCTAATATCAGGAATAGATTGTCTAATAGTATTCACTTCCTGTCTTGAGAACGGGACGTGAACGAACTGCGATACATAATGTGCAGGAATGTTCACAGCCACTATACCCAGTGCAGCATCGGCCGCAACCTCAACCTTCGGGACAAATGTCAGAAGAACTCTCTCATAGGCAACTGAGAAGTAGGTGGCTCTGAACGCTTACTAAGAAACAGAGCTAAATCGAGCGCTAAAGCAGTCGAAGAAGTGTCAAGTGAAAAGCTCTCTTAGAAATACTCAATAACTCTGTGGGACAACTAATCTTTCTTTTTACACAATCATCCTGTAGGTACTCTATTATTACCTGTATCACTTTCCTTTGCATTTCTGGCGAATACTGACTATATGTGTCATATACTTCAACTGGAGTTATCGACATATCCGAAATCCATCGAAGCGCGTCCTTCGTACAAATTCGTACTTCCTCAGATATCGATTTACGACAAGGAAGGAACCGTTTCTGTACATACATACTTTCCTCCTCGTCATCCTCATTCTGCAACTTTTCTAAATCCTTTCTATACCCAAATAACCTCTCGACATGCTCATTTACTTTCTACACAGTGTCTCTAGAAAAC
Organism: Ambystoma mexicanum; assembly: GCF_040938575.1. Lineage (NCBI taxonomy): Eukaryota > Metazoa > Chordata > Amphibia > Caudata > Ambystomatidae > Ambystoma > Ambystoma mexicanum. The sequence goes on from NC_090922.1 coordinate 339,006,468, forward strand.
GCTAAAGTATTTAGATCCCTTAACCCTTGCGGGAGATCTGTATTATTTAATTTTCCCCACATTACACATAAATGAATCCCTAAACCTTCAATAAAAACATTTTTCTCAGGAAAATGATTCATATTACAAAGTGTGGCAAAAACATTAGCTTGATCATCCTTCTCCATACAATGCTTAGCCCATGCAATCAAATCACGTTTCTTCTCTGGTGGTGCAGTATTGCGAGTGACAACCTTTGACTTTGCACCTCGATTGACTACAAGTGGCTCAGGACCACTTGCAAGAGAGGGAGCAGGCAAATTCAATGGAGGTACTGTCACTTGTGCGATAAGAAGAGGTGGAGGAGCCGGAGGAAGGGGAACATTAGGAGGAGTGGGAACAAGAGGAACAACAGCAGGTAGAGCAGGAATAACAGGAGGAAGAGGCAAAGCAGCAGGAAGAGGAACATACAGATGTGGCGCAGAGGCACCAAGCCTTCGTTCATTTAACAATTTGTCTATACATTCATCGGAAGCACGGAGGTCTTTGGAAGGATATATTTTTTGAATTCCAAGTGAGAAAGCCCTATCCATATTCCTAGTCGATTCAGAATGTTTATCTTGGTCATACAATAATGCTTTTTCGGCATTCGTCTTATGACGGCGCGCATGTTTTTCTCTACTTTTAAGTTGTTGCAATGCTTCTTTTTTCCAATTCTGCAAAACATCAAATGCTGCAGGTCTAGCCTTTTCCTTTAATAGAATTGACTCTAAATACTCAATACGAGGGATTTCAAAACTACCATTGATTGGCCACTTTAGTTCGGAGGCATGTCTGGTTTGTCTGTGCCAAATGTCATTAAATACTATACTTCCAATGCCATGCTTACAGTACATAGTACATGCCGGCGACCCATCCTGTAGTGCAGGACGGCTAAATTCCAAAGATTGTCTATCGCTGCGGAACAACGCCCTGAAGCAGGTAGACAATTTCCCAGGCATATCAAATTATTGGTGTTACCTGGTCAATAATTGTGTCTGCAGATACAATGCACCAAATTCAAATTATCAGGGTTGAATTAAGAGTCGGGTCACGACTCACCTGAACAAACCTAAGGAGGTCCGATCGGATTTCAAAGAATCTTACCTAACTAATCTTACCTTGTGTATGGTGATTTCGGCAAATCTGCCCACCTCGATAAGTGGACCCTCGTCAAGATGCCGTCTCGGACCACAAGCTAATCGTCCAGGGATCGGGTCGTGCAGCGCTGCTGAGGTGTCGTGTCTCATTCAGTGGGGGCCCCCTTCTGTCACACCGTCCGATCCCGGTCCGATAGCCTGAGTCAACCTTCAACAATCCGGCATCAATCTTGAGGGTTCCTATTCGGGCACCAACTGTGAAAACAAAATCAAAATATCGAGGTTGAGTACCCCAGTTACTAAGAACAGAGCAAAAATCAGATAGCTATCGGCCCTCAGTGCAACACAACGAACTCCAGCGTGGTTCAGTGTGTTCAGTGAGAGACCATGTACATTAGAATGCATTGGCTTTTTATTCCTTTTGTGAGCACGATGTCCAGCCCCACTTTGGGTTAATATTCCACTAATACATCACCTATCTAGGGTTCATGCCAAGTCTCGCACATCCACATATAACTGGTTTGCTTTTAATACATATATCAACAAGCCTATACGGCAACTGTGTATTCTGGAATTTTCCATGTAGGTCTTCTTAAACATTAATACAATGTAGCTAAACAAGTGTTCTACGTTCAGTATTTGAATACATTGTTTTTATCGTATACTCGTGGATTAGTTTCATTGCACGAGTAATCCTTTACACACAGGTTAACGAAGGACAAGGTCTCAGTTCACGACCTCAACAAGTGGCCTGCAGTCAAGTTACATATTAGCTACGTACAGAGGTCAAGACGGCCATATTGTATTTTTGGAATGACATGGTCCACCATTTTAACTCACAGGGTGACTTTACAAAGTGAATCCTAAAATGGCGGATTGATCTAAAATGGTGGCTTACATTGATTCTAAGGTCAGGACCTTGCAACACGGATTCCTCGCAAGTTACTTGTGAGCAGCTTGGCGTAGGCCAATATACATATATTTATTGTGATAGGAGGCACGATATAATTTCTCTTTTGACATTCCCGCATTCTGAGGTATAGGCTGTTGACAGTCTATTCTGGACATGATGAGGATGATGATGCTGTTTTATGAGTGAAGGAGAGGCATGGTAGGATCCTTTTTATCGTGTGTTGGACGAACAAGTATTTCTTGTGGTTTTAGTGTTAGTTCGTTGTCCATTAGGACTCCAAGGTTTTGACTGTTTTCGACATTGTCTGCACTTTTCCTAGTTCTGTGGGCTAGGGGATATAATGGTTATTTTCCTGGTTTTTGGATATAGCCATGATTTCCGTCTTGCCTGGGTTGAGTTTGAGGCTGTTTGTGTTCATCCATTCATAGAGTTATTTTAGACTGTCTTCCAGGGTTGTGCTCTCTTCTTTTGCATCTTCGATTTTATAGATGATTTGTGTGTCATCTGCGTAGTTGTAGCATGTAAGGCTGTGTCTTTTGATGAGCTTGATTAATGGAGTCAGGTAGATATTGAATAGCAGTGAGGATGGGGAAAATCCTTGTTGTGCACCACAGTTGGTGTTCCATTGAGTGGATTTGAAAGGTTGTATCTAGACAGTTTCCATTCTATCATTCATGATGAAATCCAGAGCAGGGCTAAATGGGTTATTCCAATTTCTTCTAGTCTGTTGATGAGGATATCATGGCTGAATGTGTCAAACTCTGCAGAGAGATCCAGTAGTGTCAGGGATACGTTTGTGTCGGAGTCTGCGTTTGTCTTTAGGTCATCCCAGATAGACAAGAGTGCCATCTCTGTCCCTCTCGTAGGTCTAAAACTGACTTGTGCCTGGTCCAGCAGCTGGAATTTTTCTACATGCTCCTGTGTTAGTCCATAGATGTAGGTTTCTGGCAGTTTTGTTGGGTAGGAAATGTTTGGAATAGGCCTGTAGGTAGAGAGGTCTTACATGTCACCTGCCGTGTCCTTGAGGAGTGGTTTGATGTACGCCGATTTGAATGATGGTGGTACTTTCCCTGTTGCGAGTGATAGGCTAAAGAGGTTTCTCTAGCATTCCAATGGTCTGCCCTGTACGAGGATTGATTTGTAGATGTCTAGAGGGCAGGGGTCCATGGGGAGCCTGCTTTATTGTTATGTCTTACCAGCTTGACAAATATCTCTACTGGTATTTGGGGGAAGCTTTGGAGTTTGTTCTGTGGTTCCAATGTTGGCTGAGTGGGCTGTGTGTTTTGTTTGACTGGTGTGGTTTGTATCATTCGATGGATGTCGCTGATTTTATTTTTGAAGTGGTCTGCAGGGTCGTTGCATAGTTTCTATGAGGGTACTGGAGTGTTGTTGCATCCCGATGGGTTCCTCATTTAATTTGTGATGTTGAACAATTCTTATTAGGTGTTGGCGACTTTGGTGATTCGGTTGTCGTAGAATTTCTTTTTGGCCTTTTATATTTCCTTTTTGTAAGATCAGATTTGTCATTGATATTACGATTTTGTTTTTGCCAAGTTGTACTTTTTCTCCACTCTAGTTCGAGCTTCTGTTCCTTTTCATGACACTGAAGAGGGGAGTAAACCATTTGCCATTGCCCTCTTTCTTGATGAGGTGAAAGGTTTTTCCTGGGAGATTCTGCCAATTGTTTCAGGGATCCATTTATGAAGTAAGTCTGTTATTCCATCAAGGCAGGCTTCGTCAAGGTTAGTGGTTGATGGTTTTGTGAGTTCAAGTTGTTCTATTAAGATGCTACCTTTGATGGTCTTCCAGTTTCTTTTGATGATAGTCTGAATTTATTTGGGCTGCTTGGCTACTTTAGTTGGTAGCATGATCACAAATGGAATGATGAGGTGGTTGCTCCAGAGTATGTGTATTGGTGGTGCAGTGGTGATAAGGTTTTTGTTGGCGAAGATTGCGTCACTCGTGTGTCCCATTGTGTGTGTTGCTCCTTTAACCATCTGGTGTAGTTTCATTGTCTTAAGTTGCTTGAGTAGCAATTTGTGGGAGTTTGTTTTCTTCTTCAAACCAAATGTTGAAGTCCCCGGGGGATTTTCAGGTGTTCATGTTTGATGGTTAGGTTGGTGATGGCTTCTATGAACGTGTCAATGAATGTTGCGTCATAAGTCAGTGGTCAGAATTTGAGGCTTGTTTTGGGGTTCACTGTCAAGTGAAGGACTAGCGATTCACAGTTTTTGATGTTTAGTGGTGCGTCTGTTTCTTTGAATTCCTTCTATAAATCAGGACCTTCCTTGGCTAACCCTCTTTTTTTTCAAATATGAGCAGTGTAGAGTTCTGCTAGATTGTTTGAATTCGATTCTTTGCTTATAGAATCAAAATAAAGACTGTGTGAACTAAAAAAGATAGATATGGAGAAGTACTATCTGCATCAATGCTGTGCTGTCATTCAGTTAGCTTCACCTCCCTTCTTTCTCTGCCGTGTTGTGGTTTCAAATCAGAATTCTGATTGTGCTATTATGCAGTTAGTTGCATTTTTAAAAGGCAGCTATGTATTCTGTGTCACAGTGGCTCTATTCCACTAATAAAAGAACTGATTACTTTTCTATGTACGAAGATAGTAGACAATGCCATGGACGATTTGATTTTGATAGCAATTAGCACTTAAAAGGAATCCTGTTTTTATCATTATTGGTGTTTTTATTCTTGTAGTTTTTATTATCATCGTCATTACTAATTTTGGTCCATTTTAATGCTTACATTTAAATTAGCTACCCAATGATACGTTTGCCCTCTTCCAATATGCATTCCCTTACTTTGTCATTTCATAACTCTGACCATACAAATTATGTGCAGGTGGTTAACAGAACTGCTAAATTGCTATGTGGCATAGGCTTCAGTTGTGTACAGAACACCATGACCAATTTTGTACACTCTAACACACTGGGATTTAGCATTGGCAGGCTTGTTTCTTGCAGCATCACAATGTTTGCAAAGTCACCCCGCAGGCTGTGTTGAATTCTCAACAGACTTTTGCAGGCATGTATATTTATTGATACTAAAATGTCAAAGTGCCAATAACATACCAGCCCTTTTTCGAGAAGAATCAACATTAAATGTGTTCTGGCATTAATTAGGTGCAGGATTGACAGCTAATCATTGCTTCTGGAGCCGGCATTCCGTTTTCCAGGGACATCTTTATATTCCAATAGATATTAGATTTTGAAAAGATTAAAATAGACAGATAAAACCCCGGGGACAACTCAAAAGTGAATAACCAGGAAGCTGACATCCAGGGCACCTTCCTCCGGAACTGAAAGTTCAATTCTCCTTCAACAAATACTGTAAATGGAGAGGTTAAATATGTTTCTACAAAACATTTCTCTGGTGATAGAGGGGTTTCAGAAACATAATTAATTGGAAGTTAGAAGCAAGAAGGAAACCTGATAGCACATTGGCATCCTTCCTTTATGCACAACAGCATCTCCCACAAGGTTTGGCAGTGTTTTGCATACACTTAGGCCATATTGTTGTGTTTGGTGAACCGAATGCATGAAGTAAAATGTGGACGGCAGACATTACCACAATGTATGGCCAATCAATCATGACATTCTGGCCATCATTAAGCTGGCAGAATGACTGACGTGATAAGCACCAAAGGGCCACCAGAACGCGCAACCTGTGATTTCTCGATTTCTCTAAAGAAATATACTATACAACAAAGATGTATACCCTGAAGAGGGCAGACAAGTTCTCTGGAGGGAGTCCATCTTCTATTTCAAGGGAGGCTGTGCATCTTTTTTTGGGCTCGATAGTAGCAAGTCAAAGAGACCGGTACAATTGGGGGTGTTTCAACATCAGGTGTACGGTGGAACAGGGAGAGTGAAGAGGTGCCAGAGAGCCAGAGGGCCAGAGTGCAAAGGCTGATAGGAATGTGGGCATTCACTGAGAGGAAATGCTCACGATCCGAGCAACTGTATGATGTGATAAATCTGATGATGTCATCACTCCCTTTTCAGAGGTAGCCTCTCTTCATGTGGCCAAGGGACAGCAGCCACTACCTGATCGTGATGTTGGAGTGGCTATGCGAGGGAAGATCAATGGGAGAGGGGACATTAAGGGGGAGGAGTGAGGCATTTGCAGATAAGACATGGTATCCCCTTTTCCTTTTAGGGATAGCCCCTCCATTCCTCACCCCCTCCTTTCCTCATGTTGTTCTGTAGAAAAAGAATCTGCAAACCCAACTGATAATTCCCTACAGATTCACAACCAAGGCTACACAACTGGAATGAGGTAGAGGGATAGAGAAATGAAGATCTGCACATCCTGGAAACCAACAGCACACTCTAGTTGTTGGAAGGAGTGGCACTGTGGGCGGGATCCTTAAAACCCCACCCGCTGGTGTAGGATGGAGAGAAACTGACAGCAGCAGTCGGCTCCCATTGGAAGAAAGAATGGCTGGACGAGAGCCCAGCTGAATGCTAAACCCACGGATGAGGGAGGAGCAGGCGGAGTGCTGCCCAATGCTGAAGGAATGCCGATATCATCGAGAAGGCGAAACGGGAGCATCGGAGCTCTCACGTCACATGGACAGTGACAGCGGAATACTGCCCCCAGACCTCAGAAGCAACAACCACAGAAGCTTGCAAGGGATGCGCAAAGCAGCCGCACATAACCGGTGTGCCCGGCTGGGGAAGGTTGGTCACTGCAGCACTTCACGGCAAATGCCATGCACAGTGGGAAAGGGGGGAGAGCCCCCTAGAGGGGATGTAAAGTAACAAGATGTTAAAAGGAGGGTTGCTAACCCGCTGGGCATTACATGCATGGCAAAGGCTCAGGGTTTAAAAATTATAGCCGAAAATGTGTTTCCCATGGTCCATTCCAATGCATCTCCTTTGTTGCACATTTTACAGCTGACAGTGTGTCACTCTTCCTGAATAGATTTGCTTTTGTGTATGGGCTAATTCTGTACCAAGAGAACATCTTCTAACAAATGCTCACATTGTTAATCTATTTGTATGGCTCAAGCCACATGTTCTACCTAGGTCAGTACACATGACCCGTTTAATGTATGTGCTATTAGGAAAAGATACATGATGTATAGTTTGTTGCTTATAACGGAAATATGCTATTTACTTAATTTTTACTCACAAAAATGGCAATCTAACGATATGTTTGCTCTGTTCATAAATATACAAGACCGCTCATGTGAACTGCAGTGACCTTCTGTGTGCCATTTCATTATAGAATACTACAATTCATTACCAGACAGCTTACTGTATTCCCGTTCCAGATTGCAACACACATGCAAAAGCACATTCCTTTGTTCTTTCATTACAGTCTAGTCTATCTGCTTTTCTGGTTTTATGTTAAAATGAATTACATGATTTTTTAGTGTGAAGCCATTTTGGTGTTGAATATTTAACAGAGAGCATTACATTCAATGACCATTTCTACAGTGGTGTCACTGCATGTGGTAATACTGCCGGTCCCCAATCAAGAGGACCTACCAATAGTCTAAATCGGGTGGTGATCGAAGTTGTATGGCATGTTGTAATGATAATGCAGTTAGTAGTCTCTGCTAATACTTTCATACTTGCGGTGAGACCCAGTGTCTTTTGCTGTCTCGTAAGGTCAGCATCCATGTTAAGTTTGGTTAAAGTGTCTGAAGTAAGAGAAAGCAGGCTGTTTTGCTCGTCTTCAAAGTGAGGGATAAAGGAATCGGTCTTTCTGTCAGCAGAAGGAGTTACATGGGGCATCTGCTCCTGTATTAGGGGGGTGTACGGAAGGTGGAACAATGCGTTAGCAGGTGCACGAAAACTGGCCAGTGGCTAGCTCTAGACTGTGTATCCTTTGGGAGGCAGGCAGTTATGCGTGGGCCTGACATAGCTGGCTGGTGAGGTTGTATAGTGGAGACTTTACATGGAATAAACCATGCATCCAGCATCGCCTGTGTTTGCAGTATTCTTCATTAAATAATCCTAGGGTGCAAAATAGGGAATGAATAGGGAGAGAATCAAGTTACAAGTCATCAAAATGAGGGATACATGCATTATATTCTGCATCTCCTCGTTCACGTATCCTCAGAAGGAGTGGTGCGAGTATACCATCCTGCTTCTCCTCCAAAGGAGGCATGGAAGAGAATATGTATCCTCAGAAAAGGGGGGAGGGGTGCTGTAAGTATATCATTCTAGTTCTCCTCTGAAGGAGCGATGGAAGAGTAGACATATCTAAAGGAGGAATGCAGTTGTACCACTCTGCATCTCCTCTAAAGGAGGGATGGAAGCAGTTATGTATTCTCAGAAAGGGGGGTGCAAGTATACCATTTTGATTCTCCTCTGAAGGAGAGATAGAAGGGTTGGTGTATCCTCAGGACAGATGAACGTATATCATTCTGCATCTGTGAAGTTGGGATGATAGAGTTGATGTGTCCTCTGAATGAGGGAATGCCTGTATGCAATTTTGTATTTCCTGTAAAGGAGGGATGGAAGAGTAGACATATCCTTAGAAGGATGGATGTAATAGCACTCTGCATCTCCTGTGAAAGCAGAATGGAAGTGTTAGACATATGCTACAAAGGAGGGACACGCATACAGCAATCTGCATCTACTGCGTTTCCTCTAAAAGAGGGATAGAAGAGTTGATGCCTCCACAGAAGGAGGGAGGCATGTATATCATTGTGCATCTTCTCTGAAAGAGGGGTGGGAGAATTGGCATCGCCTAAGAAGGTGAGATGAAATGTAACAAAGCAATTTGAAGGAAGTAAAGGATTATTTTCGCAGCTGTGCACTAACTGCAAGCACGTGAAAATAGCGTCATCTGAATATCCGAGCATTCTGTTGGAGATGTATGGGGCCCTCATCACTTGGGATAATCACACCTTCTGCCACAACCCATCAACACTCGGGGTTGGAGTGGGTGACCTGAAAGGTGCCTGGCTCATATGGCCATGCATGGCTTTTCATGGAAGCAGAGATTGCCTTGGTGATAGAATGTATATGTCGTTTGTTCTCTTCTGAAAGTCAAAAGGTCAGAATAACATCCCTCTACCTGTAATTTGCCGACATATCCCTGCCACAGAGGAAGCATGATGAACAGTAAATATCTGCAGTGTAATTGGCAACATATTTGGAGATCCTGATTTCAATAATCAAAGCTGTCAAACGGGCACTGGTTACACATGTTTACAATCACTATTAACAGCACATGATTATTTTATTTGGTTTCTATCTGAGTGAAAATGTCCCAAGAAGGAAGTACAATAACAACTCCCCAATACAACATGTAGAAACTACAAATATCATGTGAACAAAAGTCAGTGAGTTTAGGAAATCTGTTCCCTTCACTGCATAAATGCAGCAATAGCATGGTAGTTCTATTTCTTGTCAGAAACACACGCTCATACTGTTTTTGGTTTTACGTGTGTGAATATGCTACTGTTAATCGTGAGATGGGAGCAACATCGGATATGTCTTACTAAGAGTCATATCAATGGGTTGAATGAGAATGGATCTGTTCGTTTTGTTTTCATTCAATCAACATTCAATGCAGGATATTTTGTGTACAGGCTTCGAACACTATGCACATTCCTACTTTCTATTGAGCATTTGGAGCAGGTTCCTATATGTATTGTTGTTATAACAAACTGAACGGGAACATTCCACTAGAAGTTTAAATAATGGGATATGCCTGGTCTCTATCAGGTTACTGTTAATATTTTCCATGCTTGCAAGTTGCCTCACATAAAGTATGATAGGCTGGATTACATAGTTAATATGGGCTCAGATTTGTTTTGTACATAAAAAGTGAGAGACGTTCTCCATTCAGCTTGTAGGCCAAGCACCAAATGGTTTTGAATAGAATATCATACAAATATTGCCCATTGCTGCTAGAGTACACAGTTTTTTTTTTTTTTAATTTGAACAGTTTGCATGCAGCGGACATCTTGGACTGGGGCCCAGACAGGTTTGGTTGGTGCAGAGGGGACTATCCCACATGCTGGGTGCTAGTCCGGGATGCCCAAAGATATGACTCTCACATGTTGTCCTTACCCACCTTCTTACATGAGTTGACACCATGCGAGGGTGAACGCTTCGACTAAGTGCGGTACATGTGCAAACCTTCACAATTCCTTATGAGTGCAATACATGTGATGACCTTCACAAATCTAGTAACCTTGACAGTTTCTTCTAAGTGTAGTACATGTGCTAGCCTTCCCAATTTTCCATGTGCAATAAATGTGCTAACCTTCACAACGTCCGCGAAGTGCAGTACATGTGTTAACCTTCACAGTTCTTCAAGTGCAATACATGTACTAACCTACACTACTTCTTCAAAGTGCAGTACATGTGATAACCTACACAAGGTCTTCTAAGTGCAGTGCATTTGCTAACCTACAACTTATTCTAATTGAAGCACATGTACTAACCGACACACATTTTCTAAGTGCAGTACATGTTCTAACCTTCACAATTCTTCCAAGTGCTATACAAGTGCTAGCCTACACAATTTCTTATAAGTGTGGCGCACATGATAATCTTTGCGATCTTGAAATTACTACTTGGTGCAATACATTATGCAATACAAGGTTAAGTGCAGAACACCACAATGAGTGGTAAGAGTGGCAGGGTTTTACCGGAGTAAAGTAATTGCTGTGCCCCCCAGCCAGTGCCCCCCAGCCCATGCCACCTTACCTGGTTGTTGCAGTAGGGTGGCACTTTCCGTCCACGGGCAAACAGGGGCAAAGAGGGAATTGGAGTTTCCCATAGAGGAGCTGCCCTTTGCCCATGTTCCTTAGCTGGCTGCCCGGCAGGGCTGCCAATGGGATGGTTGCTGAGGAAGGGTGTTCCGGTCATGTGACCCGGCACACTGGCTAATTGGGGCCAGGCTGGGCCTGCTCAGAGAGGGCGGGGAAGGTGGGCTCTAAAGGCCCAATGGATCTGATGCGCATGTTACCCGAGGCCATTCAATCATATGAAACAAGTGTGAGAGGATAAGCATTACCAGGGAGGCCTGGATTCCACCAGAAGAGATGTCGCAAAAGAGCTCCAATGTTCAAACACTGAGCAAACCCCTCATTGAAGCCAGACTATTCGGATCACGTGACCTGGCACACTGGCCAATCAGGACCATGCTGGGTGTGCTCGGAGAGGGTGAGGAAGGCTAGCTCTTGAGGCCTAGTGGAGCCGATGCACATGGCACCCCAATGCCATTAAATCAAATAAAACAAGTGTGAGAGGATAAGCCTTACCAGGGAGGCCTGGATTCCACCAGAAGAGAGGCCATAATAAGTTGGAAGAACTCCTAGATGGCACTTTTATCCTATAGAAAATGTGATGGCTTTTTTAAGTCTCATGATGTTCGTCTTTTGTCAGCATAGGATGTTGTTTATGTTTGGGATGACTATCATGCTGTTTGTATGAATGTTAGTCCTCATATGGGGTGTTTTGGTGTAATTTAAAAAATCAAGCTAAATTGAAATTTGGCATAATATACATTTGTTTAGACTATGAGAGTGTGAGGAATCTGTTTGAGGAACTTATGAAGTAGAACTCTGCGCCCTCTGTGTTAGTTCACGCATTTGAATTTATAGGTCGCATTAGCCCGGGTAACAATGGAGTCCTTGATTCCTCTACTCCATTAGGAAAGGGCAGTTCAAAAAGGGATTACCCTTGGGGTATATTCATGCGCCCATTTGTTTGAATTCCATTGAAAGAAATGAAAAAGTCACACGCAGTATGTATTTGCTTCACACAGTGTTTATTTTATATACAAATTCAATGCCCTTTAGTGATGACACGTGTTTCGACGTATAAAACGTCTTTTTCAAATCAGGGCCAGTAGTTATTGTTGCATTAGATATCCTTCACAGCCTTTTAATCCAGTCATGGGCTAATCCCCTTTCCCTCCGTTTTGCTCGGATAATTTCTTTCTGTCCTCGTGCCTTTACATTTGTTTAGGTCCTTCACTGCCCAACAATGTGCTTCTACCCCAAGAAGCCTAAAGGCCCTCTTTAATGCACTCCTAAATCCAGCAGAAGAACCAACAGCTGCTCATGGGTTCGACTCACAAAGAATGCCATTTTTTGGTATAAAGTGTTGTACGCACAAATTGCTCCTGAGGCCACACGCACATGGCACATGCATAATGATTAATCGCTGATCCCAAATGTGGCACGTGCAATTATCAACACTACTATTTTCTAACCCATTATTGTACATGAGTCACACAAACAACAGATGCAAGTCCCAGGAAGTGATAATGTGAAAAACAGTTGTATTTGATTTCCTTCTAAAAGTGATGATACATTTTGGAAAAGAAGAGACCCTTTTTGAAGGCTTTTTCTTTTACAAAAATGAAAACTTGTTCCTAAAGAGTTCCACATGTTCCAAATATAAATTAGACCTAGTAGGAACAAAGAACATTTTACAGTAGCCAGTTTCTTTTTTTTTTCCTTTTGTGAATTAGAATGCTCCTTGGCACAACCATACTTTGCTTTGGCCACCCATTGACACTTGTACCAACACATATTTAGCAAAAGCAAGTGGGTGCACTTGTAGGGACACCCTGGTCCCTCAACCTGTCACAGGTAGCCAATATTTCAAATATCATTTTCCACAGCTTTGTGAATCAGGTGCAATTTGCACCAGGCTCAATTTGCAAATTTGTCTGGCTCTCAATGCACTTGCATCCAGAAAAATGCTTTGTGAATCAGGACCCATGTGTGCAATGCAGCAACACTGCATGGGTCCTAGGCATCTGCCTAGCTTCCACTTTTGCAGTCGTCTCACTGCTCTCTACTGATAGTGCCTGATACCATGTCCAGTGTATTTGATTTAGAGCACTGCAGATCATACATGTAATGGGTGTTTTTTGTTGATTTATGTTAAAGTGATCAGGAGCACTGACCCAATGGCCATTTCATGGTATCCAACATGGCAGCAGCCTAAGCAGAAATAATGAGATCTAATTAAGGTGCTGAAATAATCATGTTGTGGAATAACAGACAGCACAATTGTGATGCCATCAGAAATATTTAAAAACTACCTGCTACAAATAAAAGAAAAGGATGGGGAATGAATTTGTCAGTCAGCACACTACCAGCTCCGTATGGACTGTTAAAAACCGGAGGTTGTTTCACAACCTAGACCCGAGGGATCCCATAATCAGGTGGCCAGGGAAAGGCCATTGCTTTTGGATCCTGACCCTGAAGGTGGAAAAGCGAGTGAGGATCACCTGGGCAGGAGGTCCTTGGGGAGAAGCACCCAATGATGAGACATGGTATCCCCCTTTTCCTACAACCCTTCCAACACCTAACCCAGTTTATCTTATTGGAAACTACAACTCCCATAATTCCTCCCCACTTTGTCTTGACAAAAGTACTGGACCGAGGAAGATGAGGAATGAAGTCAGGAGGATTACCTCCCCTGACTTTCATTGGCCCTGTCCCTGTAATGAGGCCAGGCAGAGTCAGGCACGTAGCTCTAATAATGTACACCTGACGCTTATTAAGACTCCCTGTGAAAATAAAAGGTGCCACGCACAGGCACTTTTTGAGCGAGGCTGGGTATGAGAAGGAAAAGCCCTTCGGAGGTTGATGCAAACCATGTTGTGGGAGATGGAAGGCCAACGGGCTGATCAACAGTTGAGAGGATCGAGAGAAAGCCAGGCAACATTTCCAAGGTTTCGGGAAGCCATGAGTGTTCGAAAAGCAGAGCCGAGCGAGCATACGAAAGAAACCTTTAAGGTGCCAGGAAATGGCCCGGGACACTCTCGGTGAATGTCAGAGTTGGGTAGGAGCAGAGGAGGCTTTGGTAATGGCCTTGAATTGTGGAAAATAGATTAAAGAATTTAATTTAACACAACCAGTGAGTTATCGAGGGCAACACAAGTCTGGTTGATGTTAAAGGGAAAGTGACTGTGATTTGAATGTTGTGTGTGTGCCGATAAAACGTGTATGAATAAAACAATTGTTAAAAGAAAAGGATAAAAAGTAGCAGAGTGGTCCTGCGAGAGGAAGTCGCACATTCAAAAGTCTCTGTGAAATGTTATGAACTTTTTTAAGAGATTACAAGCGGAGATCAAAGGAAAGAAAGTTGAATAAGAGGAAAAGTAAATGTGAATTGTCAAATATGTCACAGGGGCAAAAGTAAAATATAAGAACTACAAGTAACAAGAAGCGTTGGGGGGGGAAAGAAATCCCAAGAAGTATTGGTGTTGAATATGAACTTTGGAAAAAGAGAATAAGAACTAGAACTGCCAAGAGGCATTGGGGGAAAGAAATACCAAGAGGTATTGGTGTTACACACGAACATATGAACAGGCCAAGAGGCCAGACTAAAGAGTGAGAATTATAAGTACGAAGAAGTGTTGGTGTCACAAGATGAGTATGGACTGTGAATTGAAGGAATATTGAAAGAGAGGTCAAAGTGGTCATGCAGCGGTCTATGTAAATTCTTTGCAGTTTTTTTAAAGTCTCCGACAGTGAAAGTTATCTTCGTTAAAACGTGGGGGAGGGAACCGTCACGAAGAATAAAACAGGCTTGAGCAAGGCAGAGGGAAGTTTGTGCAGAACTGTGAGAAATTGTAAGCATGTGAACTGAGTATTGCTGGCAAGGCGGATGAAGTCTAATGAAGTGATTGAACTATCAGATGTTGAAAGCCCAAGATTGAACTGTTGAACTGTACCAGTAAGATAAAGTGAGCAAGACTGATAGAACTGTGCCATCCACCTATCCTTTGTTTAAGAGACTCTCTAGACCCTTTGCGGCTGAACCTGGGGAAGCGAGTTGGTGTGGAAGCTATTCTGACATTTCTTTTGGAGACACTATTTTGCTTTTTGTATACCCTGAACATATTTTGTATCTTGAGAAGGGGGCAAGGTTAGGTTTGCATAGCATAGGCCTTTTTATTTTGACCAGACCGACTTGCACGCATGTGTTATTGTTCAATAGTCGAGATTACTCCAATTTTAGATTTGGGGACATTTAGGAATTCTACCATCCCAATCAAACTTGTAAATAAAGGTTTTAAAAATGTGTATCCATTGTGTCTGTGTCTATTGCTTGATACCATGCCTTCCTCACAGCACCAATTGTGGAAATGATCTGTAGGGCATGGGTCTGCAACCTATGGTTCTCCAGATGTTCTGGACTACAAATCCCTTTTGCACTAACTACCATAGTCAATGCAGAGGAATCCTGGGAGTCGTAAGACAAAACATCTGGAGAGCCAGAGGTTGCAGACCCCTGTTATAGGGAAACCCAGTTTTAGAGATGGCCATGAAAACATGGATCGGGCGGGAAGCAGGATCTGATAGAACTTGTATCTCTGTTAAAGGGAACACTTGAGGATGACTCTTAAAATTTCAGATGTGGTATATTATAACATTAATCTGGCACATGTGAAGTATACATAGCCACGCCCCCTCACTTCCAATGGAGACCATCTACGCAAGGCTGGTCTAGACAGACCACAAGCAGCACTTGTCCAGGCAATGGCTCAGAAGAACTGTCCTGGAGCACTGCCGCATGGCCAGAACTAGAAGCCCCAGGGCAGACTGTTGGTGGGAAGATGCTGCAGATATGATGTTTTTATATTGTATTCTGGCACTTATAGCCATGAACAGAACTGAAAAAGCGTTTTATATATGGGTCAGCGTGCACACTCTCTTTCCATACGAGTGTAAGCTTCATTCAGACATAAATGCAGAGTGTTTCAATAGTTGTAACTGAATGTTCACATTTTAGAGTTCAACTATTTTATTGTACATTAATACATTTGAGTGAACACCTGCCCTCCTCCACCACACAGCGTTCAGTTCTCCCTTGACTGCAGCTGGTGTTTTTCCTTGTCTAATTAAAGTATGGTTTGGCTGGAATATTGGAAATGTACACTCATTATGAGAATGGAGGTAATAGTAAAAATTTGATATTTGAAATACTTACTTTTTACAAATAAATAACACCTTATTATGGAATGAGATGTTGTGCGATATTTACTGCAAGAGGTTCATGAAGAAAATATGCATGGGTTAAACAGGCGTATTGACCTCATGCAGAACTTTCTACTTACCCCATATGCTAAAGATTTCATGTGATTCCAACTCATAACTAGGTGATAATAAACGACAAGTGGTATATAAAATAATACATATTTTAACTTTACCCCAGTACGCATGAGGAGTTTGTAAGGTCTTTCTTGGGATAGCTCATGTTGTGTTGAAAAGTGGAGGCCCTTTAACCCCCAGAGGACCTCATTATGAGTATGGCTGTAAAGGTAAAACGTGGTATTTTGAATACTGCATTTTTCGAAAATACCACTTACTATACTGGACTTAGAATATCATAAAGCTCATTATTCCTGAATGCCCTATGGCAATGCACTCGTCTTGTGAACAAGACAACACCAAGCAACATGTGTTTGACACCCAGGCCCACACGTGGAGTCTGGAGTCGGGCCTGTAACAGCAATACCGGGACTGGAATTGAGATAACTGTCAGACTGATGAGTGAAAACGATTGACAAGCAACACTCAGACAGGTTTTCTAGTTTTTCTCAAAGATTTACTCCCGATCAACTTCAGAGTTGATCGTGAGCATCTCAGATTTGTACCTCAAGAGTGCCTGTAATGGGAGCAAATCTGGGGCTGCCGGGATCATCTCTGCAATGCCCCAGAGCAAATAATTGAGTATCACATTTGCACACGAACATCTCTGCGATGCTCCAGGAATCCTGTTGTTTTTTTTTATTTTTATTTTTTTTATCGGGCATAAGGAGGCAGGTATAACTCTGGTATGCTCAGGAGCATCCTCTAAGAAAATCCATCTCGACATTTGTGAAAAATGTTTCCTTCGAGTGGCGGCCAGGTGACCTGCGAAAGCATTGCCCTGCAAACGCAACATAGAGTTAAAGATGCTTCCATTTCTCCCGCGGGGTAACGACTCCTGCTCTTCTACAATATGCACATGTATGTATCAAGCGTGCTCATGGTTCTGCATTTTACAGTGACATACAGATCCGTACATTTCAAAGTACTTTTTACCAAAGGGAAAATTGAGCCCTCTGTGTGTTTTTCTCAAGATAAATACTGCAGATAATATATACAACCTTGTTTTACACTGTGTCTGCTGCCAGCGTGTAGCAGTTTAACGGCGCTGTGGCTAACAGATGTCATTCTGCTCAATTACTCCACATTGCAAAGTTAGACAATGTTTAATTGTGGAAGCAAAATGTACACAGCACTGTCACGATCAGGAACACAAATGAAATAAAACTAGGTTTTGCGTGAAGACTGTGTATTGCTCCTAATTTACTTTTCGTTAAGCGTATTGTATTTGTCATTTTTATAGTACCCTTTCCCCGTTTGTATGGCCTCAATGCACTTTGTGGTTGGAACCCTCAGTGACCATAGTCCATGTGTGGGAGGTTCTAAGAGTTACATTAAAGATGCAGGTGTGCATTTTGCCAGGTTAGGATTATGTGGGCTGCCTAAGCTCCAGTAAGCAGCACGGAGGTCAGGCACGTGGGTGGGTGCTGTTGGTGGTTTAGGATAGAATGCTAGTGCCAGAGAGTCGATGTGTGCCCAGCTAGACCAACATTTTCTCGTAGGTTGTCACTGTTTCCTAATGCCAGAGGTGTTAAGGTATGTCAGGGGTTTCAGTGTGGACAACTGTGTGTGATGCTAGACCGGAAAAGCATAGCCATCGCTGCATTCTGAGGTGCATGGATGGGTGGCCATGCCTGCCGCTTGTGTCCACAGATGTGGTACAGGGTATACATACTGTAAACTTTGATGGAGTTCGGCTTCAATGTCTTTTTTCTTGGTCCAATGCAATTGGCTGGTCGCACTAGTCGTGGTCTCCCTGGAGCGAAATTCAGAGCAGTGGGAGAGGGGCCCAGTGGAATGTGGGGTGTGGGGTGATGTATGATCATCTGTTAGTGAAGGAGTTTGGGGGTAGAGGGAACAGCCAGGTTTTGAGGTCTTTTTTGTTATTTCTTTCTTTCTTTCTAGGGAACGCTTCACGAATGTGCGTGTCATCCTTGCGCAGGAGCCATGCTAATCTTCTCTGTATCGTTCCAATTTTAGTGTATGTGCTGCCGAAGTGAGCACTTGAGGTCCTTTTTGAATGCTAAGTGATTGTCATTAATTTTGATGTGTTGGGGTAGAGAGTTCCAGATGATCAGTGCTTGGACCGAGATGGAGGATCCACGTAGTCTGGTGGAGTTGTAATGTGGAGCAGCTAGGAGAGATACTGTGCCAGATATGAGTATCCTTCAAGGGTGGTAGCGAGTGACTTTGTCTTGGAGGAATTCCAGGCCGGTGGTGTGGAGGGCCCGGTGAGTGATGCACATGGTATATTGCAGGCTTGAGTGACATTTGTACTTTTGCAGCATTCGTGAACAGCATTTTCATGTGGTGGCTGTCCTCACCAAATTAAGGAATCCCTGATGGTTATTAAAGCAAGAATATTTGTATGCAATGTCTGGAAAGTGAATGGAAATTTACAAGAATCAAAGTGTTGCTTATATCCAAATGTCCCACTGTGCACACTAGGACGACTCAAATAGGTAGGGTTTTGATGCTGGTTTCTTCGGCAGTCCCTTCTTGGGCCTCATGACAAAATGTGATCTCAGACGTTCTGAAAACGAGGAAAGAAGAAATGCTACATGGCCCTCTTTAATCATTGGGCAGAATTCCTGCTCAGATTAATGCATGCCGTAATTACCATTAGTACCCGGCGAGAGTCAAGCAGAATGCAACACGCATTCTGATTGGCTCTCGCCGGGTCCTTACCCGGCCAGAATCCTTCGATTCTCGGCCGGATTCCAGCAGCCTTGTCCTCGGTGGGGGGGGCGTGGTAGCTCCTTAGCCAATGAGGAGGCTCGAAGCGGGGCCATCCCCGCTCCGAGCCTCCCCACGGCTGAGAGGCTGCCTTCGCCCCCCGCTGGGGACTCAGGTAAGCTTTTTTTTTTCTCCCCCTTCCCTCCCTCCTCCCTACCCCGCCCCACATACCTTCTTGCTCCTGCATCCCTGGTGGGGGACGATGGCAGCCTCCAGCAGTGTGGAGACTCCACGCCTCCACACAGCTGGAGGCTTCCATCGTCCCCTGCCGGGGATGCAGGTACATTTTTTTTTTCTCTCTACCCCCCACCGCCCTCCCAACCCCACTTACCTTCTGCTTCTTTTTTTTCGAGAGTGGACGCGCTGGGAGCACTTGTGTTCCAGGCCGCCATGGAAAGAGAAAACAGACTCCTGTTTTCCCTTTCCCGGCGGCAATTTTCTTGGTGTTTTGTTTTTTTTCTGTCCCGAAACGCTGCGGCTTTTCGGGACAGAAATAAATGCTTTTAGTGCCCCGGTCACGCATATATTGCGGGCCGGGGTACTAATAGCAATATGACCCTCACAGCGGGGGCATTACCGACTCAGGTAATGCCCCGGGGCCTTCCTTAAGGCCCGAGCGAATGGGCCCCAGGGCATTACCTGAGTTGGTAATGCCCCCGCCGCTCGGGTCATATTGCTTAATTACTGTATGAGGCAATGGGGTATGTCCATCCGACAAGACTACCTCAGTTACAGCAGTAACTGATGCAGATATCCTGAGAGGCCCAATGCAATATTTCAGAAACCACATGCATTATTCCTCTATTTAAACTTATATCCATTTGCACCCTCGTTTTGGGGATGGAACTTGATAGGGTACAGTAGCAGACCGGCCTGCTAAATTACCATTTTCAGTAGTCTACAGAAGGATCACTAGTGCTGCTCCTGTTCATCACTTTGTGTAGCTAGACTAGGGTATCCCTCATTTACAGGAAAATATGCATTTAAAAGATTTAGCGAGGTTTGCAATTGGTACTTACACCTTGTAGTTGGAGACACGCATTGGCAGATATTTTTGGGTGGTATTTAACCTCCTAATCAAGCGATATTGGCTCCTGTGGTAAATAATGTATAACCCATGATCTGCCAGGCAGCAAAATATTGTCAAGATTTGCAAATATCACCTATTGTTACCATTTTCACTGACCTCATGGAAAGGCTGAAAGCAGAGACGCAAAGACGATCAATCATCATTGGTTTACTATTTGTGGTTATTTGTGAGTAGGCCCCTTATAAAGGTTTTCCATAGTTTTCATAGGAAAGAGTGGAAAGCTCCTGAACATGTTTATTGCATCGTTTTATAATGAAACACGATGCATATTTTGATGCCTTTGATCAGTCTGATTGAAAATGCTAAGCAAAGATGGAAGAAAGCATTAGCTTTCGAAGTCCCACAGACTTCTTCATCAGATGTTGCAGAGTAAACAGATTAGTAAAAGAAAGCCACTGCACAGATCATTTCCAAATTGAAGGGGAAAAAAAGAAAAAAGGAACATTTAATCTTCATTGGCTGAAGGAGCAGGATGTGAATCTGAAATTGCTGCCTTATCTAAAAGTCCATAAAAATCATGAAAGCAGGGAATACAATGGGTTGCAAACAGCACACATTTTGAGAGATACATTTAACAAAAAAAGAAGACAAAATCTTTTCACATTTAATCATTAAGTTAGGCCTAGGCAGCCATATTGTCAGCCCTGCTAAGTTCCTCAAATTACTGATGTTATTTTCAAGCCAAATCCAGGTTTTTATACCTTTTTATTGGACTAGCAAAATATTTTGCTCAGATGGTGAAAGCTTATGGAACCATCATCTGAGCACAATATGTTGTTAGTCAAATAAAAGGTATAAAAAAGTGCATTTTGCTTGATTTTACAACTGGACTAACATGGTGCCAAACCCTTTCTCACACATTATGGTATTATTTTAAAAGGTGTATTGAAGTGAGAGGTTTGAAACACATAATTAGGAATCAGCTTAAAGTACTGCATTTTCTTCATACAAACGAAACGTGTGTTTCTCAGCCTATAAATGCTTCAAAAGAAGGTATAATCCTCTCAGGATTAAACCACAGGAGGTGACTGCGTAAAGCTAATTTTTAGCTCCAGCTGCAAACAGTTCTCAAAAGCTATGTCTGTTTCCTTAACCGTTGAACAACAATTTTTCCAGGGGCCAAGAATGCACCTTTGCTCCACACTAGAAGGAGGAGTTATTGGAAGCCGCCATTTCCCAAGGTACCTTTCCTCAATTCCCAAAATGGGAGGTAGTGGGGTAGGAGATTCCTTTTACCAGCAGATGGCTATTCCTAGGAAAACTGTTTGGTAGAACTCTTTATCCACATAGTTTAATCTATTTCATGAATCTCATAACGAGCACAGATCAAGGTTTACTATTTCCTGAAATTAATCTGGAGAATATGAAAGACTTGGTGGACTGACTCACTTTGAAGTTGAGCCTGTACTCCTCTACATGTGTTATTCCATAAAGGTCTTGACAAAACTGACAAGGTTCTAATGTAAGGGACACATGTTTCCAGGTAGGAATGACTGAGTGACACATCGAAACACAAGGAAGATACACCGATATCCTCAGTCCATAAAACATACGCTATCAATTAACCTACCTCGAGCACCACCTGGGGAAATCCTTCTGTGATTTTTCAACAAACGTTAAGCCATAAAGTGCCAAAGGAAAGGTTGGCATTGACAAGGGACAATGTATGATTAGTATTGTTTATTCAAGTCCAACTAACATTCCAAGATTTGTCATTTGGTGGTCAAGGTGCATGCACACAAACTGCTGCCCGTTCCCCTCTGCTGTTTCCCCCAAAAAACACCCTTAGTACGAGCAAGGGGTCTCTAGATACCTTACTCACACGTCCACACTGTTCCATCAATGCCCATCAGGACTCAACGTTACCATTTTACAGCCTAGTTTACCCAATCTCCATTCACTACTCTGCCAACAGCAGCAAAATCTAGGGAAACAGGAAACATTTAAGCCTGGATGGAGGCAGAACAACCTGATGTGTACCTATAAGGGATGTTTCCATGGCAATAAGAATGCATATTGAATGGCCTTGGCACATGCCATGTCAGATAACCTAGGAATTGTGGGGAATGCTAACAAAACGCTGGCACTACTCCAGATCCTGTCAGACTGTATGTACAGTGGGGATTTCAGTATTCTACTTACTGCAATTTAGGTGTTCTCAGATGTTGGTATTGAGATTTATTTGAACACTGAGTCTCTGCATTGCCAACTTCACACAAACTGGTATCCCCAAAAGCTGCTGAGCAGCTGATGAGTGGCAGCTTGCCTGAAGCTAATTGCAATTCACAATCTATCGATCTACCTCGTACTCTTATCTCAGAAAATATTATGGGCCTAAATCCGAGCATTCTGGAAAGACTTTTCTTGAACCTCACCAAGATGCAGCTTTCAGCTCAGGCCAAAGATCCTGTTTACAAGTCTACGGGACAACTTTAAAAGCCGGCTATTTGGCCACTACTACATTTAGGTCTAGTTTATTAATTCTATCCTGGAACATTGCTGGCTTGTAAAGACAACTGCATGACCCAGGCTTGTAAGTGTTCTCAGCCAGGTTTGACATTAGGCTGTTAAAAGGAAGCTGGTCAGCCTGTCTGCTGTCTGTGAATGGTTTTACCACTTTATTCTCTGCCGCAAAAAAATAAAAATTGGAAGCGAAGAAACTCTGGAGGTTTGGTGATTGTGGTCGCCGATCATCTTTCATCTTCCGGCTCTAAGCTATATCCAAGTTGTGCCCTTTTGGCTGTCGGCTTTTACATTCCTAATGATGGAATTTCTTGTATTTTAAATTGTTATAATGCACTCCATGGGTATGCGCTGGGGATGATATACTGGAATTAGTAAATGTTATTGGGAAATATTTCGCCAATGCTTGGTCACCTAACCACAATCAATCCTCTTTTATCATTTTGGGGGGATTTTAACTTGATGCTGGGTGACTGCGTTTGACTAGGTTCTGCTTTTGATGAAGAAGGTCAAGCATACAATATTTTGCAACCAATAGTTAAGGACCCTAGGATGAGCAGGCTGGTAGGCTTCTGCTACCATTTCTATTTGAATTAGGCCTTCAGACTATGAACGGGAGGTTTCCCTCTCTGATCGCCCAGAGTCCTTTACCTTTTGAAATGTTCAGTACTTTTCGATAATAGACTATTTTATGCTTCTGGTGCAGGATTAGCATTTTATATCCGATTTTTGGATAGAGTGCCAACCAGAGAGCGATCATGATCCTCTAATTCTGCCACTGAACGTTCAGCTGGGAGACTTTGAGAATCTCAACAGGCATCCAGGTACTTGATACGGTCTCGCAATACAGATAATAGAACGGAATGCTACTAGGGGTGTGCCTGTGTCTTTTGATTTCTCATGCTCTACCTACCATTGAAGCCTGCCTCACATCTGACATTGTCTGCAATCGTACACAATGCTTATTTGATAATCTCATGGCAATGGCTAGGCAGGTTTCAAGGAGGAGTTGCCATAACACCACTCATAGGGCTTACAACATTGGCTGGTATACAAAAGAATGCAAGATGCTAACGGCTGCCCTTGCCCCAGCAGTAATACATTGTCATGGAGATATAGGGGCGATTAGGACAGCCAGTCTAAAATATAAGAAAGGTCTGACTGAGGGTAAAGTTCGATGGAAATGTGGGCTGTGGAATGAGCTTGAGGGCGCTGCCTGCAGCAGCAGAAATAGTAGGTTATTCTGGAAGATCGTAGCACAGGGGTTCTATGGTATACATTGGAATTATGTACATTTTATTTCACCTGAAACCTGGGGGAAAGCTTTTCCTTCTTTGTATAATCTCCCAAATTTGCTGTGCCATTCCTTGACCAACCCGCCGGCCATGTGAACTATGGCTAGGACAGAGGATATTATTGTGTTTACTTGTCCAGAAGTGCGATAAGCCTTGCTGTCTCTAGCCAATGACGAAGCCCTTAGGGTGGGCATGGTACAATTGGACATTTTTAAGATGAACCTGCCAATCTGGGTTCTGGTATTTACCCAGCTTTTTAAAGCAATTAGTAGAGATGATCTTTTCTGCTGAGCTGGAGGCAGGCTATACCTTTTTTCCAGAAGGGGGACAGGGCAGATGCATGTTGCTATCTCCTTGATTGACTCTTTAGTGAAATGGCTTGGGAGATTAGTTTTCACTAGACTGCATGAATGGGTGAAGTTCGCTACAATCTTTGCTGAGCAGCAGTATGGCTTTCAAAAAGGAGTTGGGACTGTTGAGCATGGATTGAACTTAAGGCTGATTGTGTAAAAATGTGTGCTCAGGTATGGAACTCCTTTATACCTGGGCTACATGGACATTAGCTCGGCATTTGAAACCGTCAGTCACAGGAAACGTTGGGCGTTTCTATCGAATATCAGCCTTCCCAGACGGTTACTCTCCATTCTGGTGTCCTTGCAGGAAAGTCTTGCTGCAAAGGTGTGCATAGTTTGTACGGGTGAGCTGTCCTCAGCATTTGAATCAATGTGAGGGGTTAGATAGGGTTGTGTTTGGCACCCCTGTTTAATCTTTAATCTTAATCTTTTCCCAATTCTCCGAGATAACGTGCTACCACTTCAGACACCCCGAGGTGCTCAGGGAGGAATGATCTGTGCCTTGGTTTATGCAAATGAGGTTTTCTTTGCTTGTCTGACTACAGCATTATAACGTCTGGTCTCTGTAGATTTTATGGCAACCTGTGATTAAGAACAACTTGGCCTAGTGTTCTCAGTAATTCAACTCCAACAAGAAATGTGCAGAAGTCAACGGTGTAGTACTGAGATTTAGTAGGAATGTGGGTGGGTGAACTCTGGACACTCTTTGTCCGATTTACACTGCCAGAGCTGTGCCAATTGTCAACTACGGGGCTGAAGTAGGGGAATATTCTTCTTTAGAACCGATCCCTGATCCAACAGTAAGAGAATGATTTCCTGCACTGTCTTTTTGCAGTGTAGGGGTGATTCTCCCACTCATTTGTTGCATTGGGAAGCTGGTTGGGGCTTTATCTCGGACACTCTGAGCTTTAAAACTCTAAATTTATGGGCAAGATGGTGGCGCAAAAGGGAGAGTGATTTCCATCGAACGCACTGACCTCAGAGGTAGGCAGGCGCAGTCCTTGGCTGCAATCAATAAAACACATAATTTTTTCAGTGATTAAGCAAACCATTCATCAAACCCTTTGGGGAAGGGGCAGCTGAAATGCACCAATTAAAAGTTGATTTTGTACAGTGATAGGACCTGGCTCGTCGAGGCTCTGAGTAAGTAAAGCCCACGGTTCAACATTTCTTTTAGCACTGTTGCTCATTTTGTTGGGAAAACTATACAACTGGTGTGCAAACTTACACAAGAGGGTTTTTTCATTTGATTTTAGAGCTAATTGATTACCACTGCCCTCTGTAGGGGCTGGATGGAATCCTAGCAAGAAGGAGGCTTCAACTCCATTCTGTTATGACTGGAGTACAGTGGATGAATTAACCCATTTTTCCCCCATTTTCTATAATTTAAGAATGTATCTTTGTCCTAGAGTTAGATTATGTCATGTTAGAACATTAAACAAGACCAAAATGCTTTTGTGTTATATTCCTTGTGGCTCATTTTATTCATGCCTTTATTGGACATGGCCTAGCTTTTAGTAAGCACAATATTTTTTAATGTATCTCAGTGTGCATCTTTCTATTCTAAATGTAGTTGCATTGTTTCGACTTTTATGAAACTGTACTTTCGATATAGGAGCTTCCATCAATGAAATCCTAACATCTCATAACATCAGGTGGTATCCTCAACCCCAGTATAGAGAAATACCCTCAGCTGAAATGTAATTGCAGTACTTTCCAGGCGGAGGATCCCACACATGGCCATTATGCTCAGTTTACTTTGAGTAATTGGTTTTTGGGAACCTGCAACAATGAAATATAATATTACTTGAGATATATATTGCTGCATTAAAGTCTTCAACAAGCACCCATCTCTGCAGCACGGAACAACTGTTGCCCTTTTCCTTTGGGGATATCCAGTCAAAGAAAGAGTGACAAAATGTGAGGGTTTGGAAATGTGTTGTGTGGGATGGTACACGTGTTCGTATATTTGGATACATATGTGTACTGGTAGAACTGTGGAGTCCAGGCTCATTCTATATGCACACCCCTCCTACCTTCAGGTATTCTTAAGGCATGCAAAGCCTCAACTATATAATGCTCCCTTTTGATTCCAATATTAAATGTAATGGCATAAGGGCAACCTTGTATTAGAACATAGACTCTTACTCAGTAATTGATTTGGAAATGAAATGTGTCGCCGTAATATCACTTGTACCAGCTTTGAAAAGATGCTAAATCCATGATGGACAGAGTATTTAGAGTGGTTATTTGCAGGCCGGAGTATTTTCTGGCTATTGAACATTGAACCTTTTTACTTTGATCAGCTTCACCAGAATTGTTCACCCATTGTTGAAGAGCTGTGAGGAACAAAGAAGGACTTGTCCCATCCCGAGCTAGAAGAAGTCAAGTTTCTAATGCATCTGTTGCTTTGAAGTTTGTCAAAAGAAGATGGAAACTGCACCCTTGATTTCTGGCCTGGGCTGTGAATGAATGTAAAACATAACAATAGATTCATGGGTTCTGCAAATGAGAAATATTGCTTTGCTTTTTGTGCCTATACCAGGCCAGTTTACACGCTCAGAAGACATTCATATTTCCATTGCAGAAGAAACATTGTTGTGAAGAGAAATGGGGAACCTCTGATAACATTAAAAAAACCACAGGGCTCAGTTAGTATTTAAATGTTAGGAGGACCTACTTTCCTCCCAGGGGGTGTATGCACCATTGCACTTTATCAAAGTATTAATGGTTTTCAGAGGACTCTTGAGGGCAAGAGGTTACATTTGATGACATTGTTTGGTCGTACTTGGATTGTCTGTCAGTATGTGATCATGATAAGAGAACAATTAGATGTGGCTTCTCAGCAGACGCTTTCATAGTCAACAAACACACGGATTGTTGTCCAGCTTTAGCTTTCGCTGTATATGTTCCGATAGTTTGTAGTGGAAAGTGGTTTGTGGTACACTATCAAATATGATGGTGCTATTCATGGTTTATATTGCAGCATTCACAGGCTTTGGGATATCATGCGTCTTTTCTAGCATGACATTTATGGTCGTTTGCAACATGGGAGATCAAATTAAAGGAATATTCCCAAAAATAACAACAGTTATACTGACTAAATGTGAATGTTTGAAAATGTGTGGTGCATGAATAAATAAGTGTGTAGATATTTACATTTAACATGGGGCGCACCAAAAAAAGTGTAACTATTTTTTTTTTAAGTGATAGCTGCTGACATACCATTGCTGGGGAAGTAGACAATTCTCTGAATGCAACCAGGAAGAGGACCAGAGTCAAACATCCCTCCATCAGCGGCTGTCTCCTGTGTCATATACTGCATGCAGAGAGCAGCATTTTCAGTGCCTTGCCCTCACGGGACTTAAAGAACATGGCCAAGATTATTTCGTGTGGACCTTCTGTCATTTAAATAAAAAAAAACGTAATTTAGTTTACAGGCGACCAGGTCGACCTTCTGTCATTTTAGCAGAAAATAAATATGTTTGCACACTTTTCTAGTGTCATCCATGCATTTGCCTTTGCATTTGTCTAATAACACTCTGCTTTAGTAAATTACTAACCTACTGACGAAGAGGACATTTCAAGCACAACTTGATACAATCATAAATGTGATCTCAAGGCTATGCCGTCTTCGACCTGGAATGATGGATCCCAAAGGGTAAAATGACAAAACTCCTGAACGGTCACTCACATTCTTAGCATGTTTCTACCAGACTATATTCAAAGGTCCACTCTTCTAACTTTATTACTTATCTTCTTCTGAAACAAAATGCTGATCTAAGCCTTTATTCCCTGAAGATGGATGTGAATGAGCTTTCTATTGTCCAAACCCTTAGATTCTTTTTAATTTCTGGAAATTTGACCTATTCATTTGTAATCATACTGTACTTTTTATATTTACAAGAGCTGTTATCAGGATCACAGATCAAGATTCAATTATTAGAAAGAGCGACCAAAAAGTAGTTGTTATCCTTAGCTAGCCTTTTTGGGGAATATCTACATTCTATTTTAGACAAACCTTTATTTCTCTGTGTTTGCATATATTTTGAAAATCCCGTTTTGACAATACATGGTATTTATACAGAGTAATTTCAACGCTAGGGCAAGCTTTCTCAGGAATGTGGTGCATTTGTAGGTACCAGCGGTGCACCCAGTTCGTTAACATTGTTTATTTCATACCAAGTAAATGTGAAGGTTCATTATCAATGTGTATATGTGTTTATGTAATTCAATTCAGTTTTGAATTGATGAATGTTGATGTTAACATATAAATGTTATATTCTCAATGTGTTTAGTACTCAAGGTCCATCTTTAGGGGAAATGATGGGCCTAATTATGAGTTTGGCAGTAAATTGGCTTTAAATCGGCCAATTTACCACCAAAATCGTTTACTGTTACCGCCACTTGGTCCAGTGGCATTACAATGGGGATTTGTTAGTAAGAGCTGATGTGAATAAGTTCCCGCAGAAAATAACACTCAGAATAAAGGTAAATGTCCTTCCCTTAATTGCCAAAATTATAGTAATATTATTGAAGGTGATTTCATATCGCACCCATAAACTTGAAAAAAAGGTTTGGTTAAGACAGTTTGCTTTCATTCTAGCAATGTGAAATATGGGATTATGTGTACCTGTGGTTTACACTACATAGGTAAAACTAAACGAAAAGCAAAAATGTTCTGACCAGAAAAATCAAATCACATTTGAAATCACAAATTGTAAGGCACTGTTTGGAATTTTAAACATTCATTCTCAAAGGTGAAGTTTGTGATATTGGAATTGCTAATGGGATGTAATATCAGTGGTGATCTGGACAAATGTTTGCTATAACAAGAAATTTAAACTGCTTTTTATTTTTTATTTTGTCGATTGTATAAAAGAATGAATGATTTGTTATTGGTGGCGACTGTATGTATGTATTTGATAACTAACTGTTGTGGAATATATCTGGATAATATTATAGATGTAACGATTCATGAAGTGACTCACTGTTTTGTGCTAATGAGAAAATGTTTCTCTGAGGATCTATGATAAGTTTCAACAAAATCTGGGAGCTTTTGAATCCCAACTAGCCAACTTGACAAGTACATATTTAAAAATAAATGTCTTCCTTATCACTCATTGGGAGAACTATGAAATACAAGTGAATGTTCATGAATAGGGATTTAGAATATATAGGGTGATCTAAACAATACTTGAATGGGTGGCAGTACAAAATGGTTGATTACATTTAAAGAGTGTGTAGGTGAATATATATTTGTTTGTGACCAAGCGCTCCGTGAGCATGAAACACGTTACCCTTTTTTCCCCTATGTGTTCTGCATATGTTGTGCTTTGTTTTTGCCAATAAAATCGTTCCCACAATCTGTGCTTGGTCATTTTTCTGTTCATCACGGCATTCCCTGACCCAGAGTACAGTCCTCCTGCTTGCGGCAGGTGTTTTCTTTGTTTGTTTTATATATTTATATTTCTTTATACAGGAAGGGACCATGGTCTTTTGATCACAAAAAACATATAATAGATAAGAAATCAGATTTGATGAGAAGCAGTGAGCTTCTTACAATGGGGTAAGTTTGAGTGACATTCTGACCAGGAACAGTCACCACGGACAATTCATGGGTGGACTGCCATAGATTACGGACAATAAACATTAAACATTTTTAAGTGCTGGTAGGTGGTATGGCCAACTGTGCTAGGGATGTGATGATGATGGATGAAGTGCTAGAGAGGAGGCAGAGAAAGTGCAGGACACAGGCAGTTCAGAGGAAAAGGAAACATGTTAGCTAGAAGGAAGATGACTGGCAGGTTAAGTGGGTAACTCAGATGAAGAGGTAGGCTTTAGGTTTGGTTTTTAAAAAATCAGTGTTGGCTGTGTGAGGAATATGAGGGCATCCTCACTCCTTTCCCCAACATATCCTCCTCCCAGGTGGCCAGGGAAAGGATATTGCTATTGGATCCTGACCCTGGGGTGGATATTCGAGGGAGGATCACCTGGGTGTAGGATACTGTGGAAGTGGGGATGAGGCACCCTTGGGTGTGACGCAGTATACCCATTTCCGTTTTCTAATTAATCTAATATCCCCAGGGCTTTTGTAGGTTATTACCAATCCCTTCCCCATCTTTTACCTAGATCTTCTCCCCGTAAATACCAGTCAGGTACTGGGATGAGGAAGAGGCACACAAGAACCATACATCCACTCTTTATTGATTCTGACATACACAAACACCAGTTTGGTACTGGGATGTGGAAGATGCAATAACATCAAAAAACAGACTACAGAACTAAACCTGAGCCTAGCTGCCTTTGACCTAATCCAGCTGGCAGGATATTTAAAGACCAGTACTGGAAAAAGAGGAGAGATGTGAACAAGAGAGCAACCGTGTGGAATCGAAACCCAGAGAAGTCCAGAGAAAGCAGAAAGTGATGCAGAGCAAGTGCAGCGGGAAGCCAGGTGGAAAGCAGGCCAGTGCGAGAAAGCTCTGCGGAGGAATGCTGGTGCTTCCCTCTGAACCGGACAGGCATCTGGAGAAGCCGGGTGAGAACCAAAGGAGCAACGCTGAATGAACCACAGCAGAGAAGGGGCTGACGTAGGCACAAAGGCATTGAGGTGCATCAGCTATAACTGCGGGCGAGAGAGAAACTGTCCACAAAGCCATGAGGACCGGCAGGACACAGAATGCCTCCTGGAGATGGGACTAGTGCTGCAGCCCCACACCATACCTCAGACACACCAAGCAACACCAGTGAATCTGCCCAGGAGTGCTGGGAGCCCTGGGAGGGGAATCGACACAGGTATCAGTGGGAAGTTCGCCATATATGACAAGCTGGTAGAAGAAAGGGACTGTATTTACGTGAACTCTTACTTAAGCCAAGTAGGGGAAAATTCTGAACGAATACAACAGTGAATTAATGAACTGTGAGAAGAACCAGGGGAAACGTTGATACCATTGAAGAGAATTGGTTATGAACTAATAAGAGTAATGCTGACAAACAAAGCTAAACAAACAAGATTAAGTGAATGATTGTAACAAGCATTGCCAAAAGAGTCTAGCAGATATTATTTGATATCATTAAAAGAAATGTATGTTTGAGAAAAAAAAATCTGTATGCAAGAGAAACCTGGAAAAGTGGTCAAGAGACCAGAAACCAGAAACAGTAAATACATTTCCTAGCAGTGGGGTGTACTGGGGCGCTTATGATGGCTGGTACAACAGAAATATATTAGTAGCTGAGTTTCCAAGCAGGATAGTGTACTAGGAAGCCTATGTCGGTCTTTTGCAAGTGAAAGCTACTAAACAAGTGAATGTTGACAAAACAAGTGATGATACAGCTTCAAGGGCACATGAAAGCATAATAAGTCCAGCCTCACTGTGAAGCTGGATCTGTGGCAAGATACCTATGAAGCAGATACCATTAAGGTGTGTTGGTTGCATGACCTGCAATGGGTGGACCTTGTGGTCCGACAACTGCGCCTAGACCGAGTACACCCACATAAGGAAGAGCCACTTAGTGACTGAATAAAAGAAAAGCCTGTGTGAACTGAAATTGTGGAACTGACCTTTATGAATTGGTGAAAGGTAACCAAATTAAAAGAGCTGGGAAGTATCTCAAGGAAGTGTGTTATTTTGGAACACTGAAAGACTTGAAAGCTTGCGGAAGGGAACCCCTCTTTTGTAACTTGAACTATTTGTACCATGGGTAAGGGAAACCCATTTTCCACCCAAGAGCTGGAAGAAGCTCTGAACTTTTATTTTGAAGACTACTCATTTGATGCTGACATCCCTGCACATTGTATAACATTCGATTGTATACGATTGGATGAGAGGGCAAGTATAGGTTTTGGGCACAGATAGTTGCTTTGGACTTCCTGACACAGACTATCATTAGTTTTATTTAAGTAGGGAACTCCCACTGTAGCATAGGGCAAGCTGTGCCTTTTTTCAACCCCTTTGTTAATAAATGCTTGTAGCCCAAAATTTACCGAGTTGTCTTTGTCTCCTTTGTGATGCCTTCACAGCTGTTTCTCGTATGTCCAGGGGAGAGAATGGCATGCAAGTGGAGCAAGAAGAGAGAAACAGTGGAAGCGAGAGGAAGCACAGGGAGGGCGAGGTGCCACAAGGGTAGTCCAGTAGGCAGAACTGAGATTACAAGAAGGCTTGTATGGTTGGATAGTGGAGGATAGATACAGTGGTGCCTTACCACGGATAGATGTGTGAACAAGGAGAAGAAATATAAATCTTGCCTTGTTCATCGTTAGCTGTGCAAAACCACAATCTCAATAGTTGGATTTAGAATAATAAGAGGATAATCTGGTATTGATTGTAACTAACCTTGGCTAGTGGATTGGGACCATTAAGCATCAAATATCTAGTGAAGAATTACATTTAAATAGATGTAACGTTTATTGATCTGAATTTTTTAACACAGTTGATTACACTCGTTTTTACAGGTGTTACTAAACTTGGAGTATTATTTAAGTAATATTGTTTATCTTTAAATTCCAAGTCTGTTTCTAGTCAAATGATTTGAATGTTCACATGCCTTTGTAGTCAAGATGTAATTGAAAAACTGCAAAACAAAGCAATAAAAGAAGCCGCCATTTCGTATTGAAGGCCTGTGCTTTTCACCTGCATTTAAATGCAATTGTTGTGTTTGGGGAGAAGATCGACAT
Organism: Ambystoma mexicanum; assembly: GCF_040938575.1. NCBI lineage: Eukaryota > Metazoa > Chordata > Amphibia > Caudata > Ambystomatidae > Ambystoma > Ambystoma mexicanum. Next base: position 339,039,211 of record NC_090922.1, read on the forward strand.
TAAAACTAGTAAGTGGCAACAAATAAGGATTTTAAAAATTACACGTTCTGAAGTATTTATTTTACATTGTTAAGAGTAGGTGGGTATTGACTTAACAGGTTATTATTAATTTTGCTTAGTGGTTTGGAGACAGTCCCCCAAATCTGACTATAAAAGCAATATTTCTGGTATATCTAGCTGTAAATAAACATTTTAATCATACACTTTCACTTATTGACATTGACCTTTAGTTATTGAGCTTTAATATTAAGCAACATTTTATAAATCTCTCAATACAGTGTTACCATTGATTATTTGAAATTGATGCACAGACTATGGACACATATTCCGCTTTTAAAAGATTTTGGAGGATCATACGGAATTGGATGAATTTAAAAACCAAGCGAGGAACTTTAAAATACGCAATGTAAGGAGTAAAATATAATTTAGTATTTGAAAAGATGAATCTCAAGCATATATTGTTTCTAATGATTTGTCTAACTATTACTGAAAATATTCTGAACAAAATCAGGACTGAAATATGATTGTGTGAGTGCCACAGTAAAGAAAAGTAAATAGATAACTGTATGTTTTCATTGAAGTTATTTATTTTATAATTAACTAATTTAGTTTATTGTGGTGATTATTTTACCAACTAGTACAGATTTAGAACTCCCTCCTAAAGAAGAATTCATGATCTGAAAATCCCTGTAGTTCAAATTGAATTAGAAAAATCGTTTTGATGGGAAATAGTGGTATTTAAATGTTTAGATTTGTATGTTATTTTTGTGTGAATGTTTTTTAAGCATAATTTACTTTGTATCAATACAGTTATAAAATGATTTCATTTGATGAGATTTTTAAATTAATATCCTGTTAAAAATAACATACCTTTAATGAGTTTATGAAAAATAATAAACAATTTAAAAAGCTGTAAATGGAATTCAAAAAGTAAAAAATGAAAACAAGAAAAAGTTTTACATTTTTAACGGTCATCTTTTGACACACAAAATGGTGATGAGTGCAGTAGAAGTGACCTTGCAGGGTTTTCCAGGGCAATTTTGCTGTATATTTTGTATGCACGCCAAGTGCCAGGTGTACAATCTTACCCTGCACCCTGACTAACATTTGTCGTTATTAAATGCAATTTTGTCTTGGATTAGGGCCCACATTCTATATTTATTTTTAACATTAACATGGGGAGTACCAGTGGCAGCTCTGGAGTGCAGATCCCCGTTTTCAGATTCCATAGGTCTGCATGGTAAATCTGCAGATTATTAGGAGTAAAGTGGAGGATCTACATCTAAATCTTTTGCTGGAGGTGAATCCTCCACTTGACCTTTACATATGGAATATGACTGTGTAGTAATGCAGCAGTGTAGTGTCAGAAACAGGATTATCACCACTTAACCACTGTTTTACCACACTGGTGAACTCATAATGAGGTCCTCTGCCTGTAAACATCAAAAATGCATAATGTGTATCTATGATGTTTTATAAACCTCAACAACAATCTCACTTTCCGATAATTTACTCCCTGATTATGTTCCTGAGTGATTTATATGGTCATTCACATTTGTTCTATCTTACCCATAGACAATCTCACCCACCAACATGTATCTGTTCACATATATCTACAATGGCATCCTAGCACTGCATGTTAACTCAAAATGATTTTTTTTCCATCATTTCTATTCTGATCTTGGTTATCCTGTTAGTCTGCTATCACACGTTTTGTTTAGATTATTTCAATGCCTGTTGATCATTTCTATACGGCGGTGCTTAGTATCACCTCAAACTCAGACCTAGATGGTGTGCCTACCATGTTGCCTTACGCTTAAAGCAACAAGCTGATGTCTAACCTGGTTCTCTGCTGGTCCCTCAATGAAGCCATACATTGTGTCCATGCTTTAATGGCTGCATGCATTTTTAGTATAATCCTAATTAAACATACTAATGAAATACATATTTACCTAATGGTCGAAAAAGGTAATAGAATTAATTAAGCTGATACTAATATCTAACAATCCGAATTACAGAAATTCTACTTACTTCAAGCATTCACTCGATTTACATGTGCCTCTCACGCCCACAACTCACTGCATTAAAGTGATCAAAACAGTGAGCTTCAATCTATGCCTTGATCTGTTCAGTGTTCACTCATAAGTCTTATAGTGTTACTGTCTCCAAAGTCAGAAAACACCTTTGATTGGGCTGCTGCTGTTCAGAATTGAAATGACTTGCAAAGGTTGTTTCTACATTCTGCGTTCTTATGCTGGTACAGGGATCAGTTCTCTTGAGGTGTGTTGCACATAGAATATAAAGCAACGGCAACAGATAATGTAATCAACAGTTGAGTTGCATGTGACATCGTTTTTGAATAATATTGTCCTCGCATTATGCGATGGTAATCTATTTTGCCTTTGGGAAGTTATTACAGTTAATGCAATTCCACCTTGTAAATATTCCAGCAGTTCCTTTCTTCAAGAGCAAGTTCGGTGTCATCAACACAACTTTTTATTTTAACTTCTGTGTTAGCGTGCAAACAGTGCGCTGTGAACAGCATGCTCGGTTTTGTACCATATTCACAAAGCTCTTCCATTTTATGAGGATGAGTTGGACACCTTCAATAGCTATTGGATATTTGGATCACTACATTAAAGTCAGTGTCATTTTATAGGTGGTGCTCATCAGTAGTTTATCTCTACCCAACCTTCTTTAAACTTTGTTTGGTTAAACTCAGACTTTGGCTGCATTTTAAACCTTGTAGAGTGTCTTGTTGGGGAAAACATTACCGTTGTAATAAATTGTTCCTGTCTCACTTTTGTATACATTTTATTCGTTTGCGATTTCTCTCAGTTTTCATTCAAATGTCCACATGGGGGCTTATTTTAGTTGTGAACTGGATGTGGTCATCAATATAGCCTTATAGAGGGAGGGCTCATTGTCGCAAGACAATGACCCACCACCATGGTATGAGTCGAAGTGAAGAGGAGGGCCATATGTTGCGGAAGAGTCATTGTTCCAAGTGATAATCACTCCTCCCAAGTTCTATAAGACTATTAACACGTAGTGGTAATAACAATATATGTTTTTGGAGTTATCGTGGTGACACAAAAACGTTGCTTTAATAGTGAGTAAATGGACAAACTGAGTTAGTAAATTAAACGTGTTTTTATTTTGTAATATTTATCTATGGTTGTCTTCATATGCTATGCATTTAACTTACAAACTGGGTTATAATGGAAGGTCTGGCAGCCCCTCTACTGAGAACGTACACAGCCCAATAAGCTGTTCTCTGGGTGGGTTCCCACTCGGGAGAGTCTACAACCACGCTTTAGCTCACTGTAACATTCACAGAGGAGAAATACCCATTTGCATATCAGTCTGGTCCCACCAACTTGGGCAGTCCAACACTGAAATGCCAGGCGATTCTACTCTGAACAAGAATACCAACGGCAACCACAAGCACATGCTGAGCAAATAATATTGAAATCTTTTATAAATGCAAACCAGCTGTCATCAATGATTTTCCTGGCAAGAGCAGCGACATTCCAAATCCGTATAGTTCAGGTGCTAGTGTGTACAGCCTTGAAAGTGCAGATCAGGCTATTGCGATGTGTCAACAGATAATGTGTTGCACTAATGTTTGTAAAGTAATGTTGTGCTCTGCTCTTCACTGTGCCAGGTAACTTGGTGGTATAACCAGACAATTTAAGGACCCGGACAGTTGTCAGCCACCCCCCCCCCCCTTTTGTTTCCTGTAGGGATGATGTGCATTGTTTTATTGAATTACAGGCTTAATGAGATCTGAGTGGACGTTTAGTAGAAGTAGAGTAGGAATAACGTAGAGTGTAAGAATTGTCATCAAATTTGTGTTTAAACATCTATGCATTTACAACATGTATATAGCCAAGTACGCCAAGCATGAAGAGGCATTGTATGTGGAAAGGTAAATATCACAATATCATACAATTGGAGCACAGCAGTCAAACTCGCACCTTTGCTATTTGCACGCTCTTACCTAGCACTTGTTAAATACGGACACGTGCAAGACATCCAACGAGTCTCACATTTAGTTATTGTAAGTAGCTATTTGCGAAATGAAAATAGTTGTTGTCAGAGTGAAACGGTGGAAAGAATGCATGTACTTGACTATTCGGCTCTTTCCTCCTGATGCAGCCAGGATCCCTGCCAAGTCTACCATGACTCTGCACTATAGGACCAGCTTCAGCCAATGAGAGCTAGCCAGCACCCACCCTCTCCCCCCCTCACTACGCCCACGTGTGTCCTTGTTCTTTCCTCCTGCAGCGCTAGCTTCTGATATCTTTGGAAATGAAGAAAGGTCTTCTTTGAAACCGGACATTAAGGAGTTATTTTTGTTGGATGGTTGAATGGAAATATGTAACACCCACATTCATTCTCTAGCAGGCTTTGGTACCTCTTGGCATTGAACAGATTTATATTGTTTGTGAAGCATGCCCCTATGTTATTTTGTGCTATTCTGCGGGCCCCTCCCCCTAATTATCAAATCATCTCTACATTTAAGACCATAGTTTAGCAAAAAGACAAAACTGCAGCCAAATCCAGTGTTTCACAAGGCTATTGATGCTATCTTTTGTCCATTTCTGCCAATCTGTTTTGCTTTCATTCCATCAACCAATGTCAACAGACTGATGTCGCCCACCTAACTGGACAGGGTACGCAGAGTTGCAATGATGGCTTGCACCGAGTGGAACCATCACAGCCCATTCAGCAAGCAAGGCCCTTGTAATGTTTCCACTTTATTGGTGACCTGATCCACGCAATAATGCCAATGTCCTTTTTGTTTCTGCCCTCTGATACCTCTTGAACATACAGCAGTGAGTTACTACATCTGCATGCAGAAACCAAGGAAAATAGTGTTCATAATCACAACAACCTTGGCTGCCACCCCTACTTTCCACTTCCAGACAATTAGTAGAACACATTGAGATGACCCACATGCATTGGACCCCACCCAGTCAGCCACCCAGCAAGTTGTAGGCGCACATTGGAATTCATGCAAAACTACATTTTAATGCCTGGAAGGTTATGAATGAATCTTAACCACTAAAATTTGCTCTGGGCACCCCTCCAGACCATCTTTTTAGGACTCCATGTTTAGTGTGTGGGTAACCTACTCAGTTACAAAAACAACCAGACTCTGCTTCAAGGCAACTTTAAATGCATACTCTTTTTATCAATGTTCCCTGTATCACCCTAGAAGACATTCACTTCATAATATAACTTCTGAATGTGTGTATTGAGAAGCTGTATTATATGTCCATACTTATAAGCACTGGACATTGAACTGGGCAAGTGGTTGTTACGGGGGACTGATGCTCTACTACCTGGAGTGCAGAGCATTTGCCCTATATGGCTTGACTAAAGAATGGAGTTCTGTCCGCACATGCAATATGCAAAAGTGAACCCAATGTACTGATCCGCCCGCAGAGATATGTCTCCATATTTGAGCGTTGTGGAATCAGAAGGCCCCAGACACGTCTGATCTGTGTGGACTAACCAGAATAAGGTTGTACCACATTGACGCTGTCTCATTTCTCATTACTAGCCCATCAAACGGTGTCCAAGTCACATGACACCACTTGCAGGCCCCTGTGGGATGCAAAGTCTGTGGTGATCTGCGATGCTAGTATGTCAATGTCTTTATCTCTCCTTGCACTCCTGCAAACTCATATTTGCAGTTTCCTATACACAGTGTACAAAGTTTTAAAATTCTTGGGCTCTTTCCATTTTTACTTTATTGCCTCTATGATTAATCTAATGATGTCATCACTCCATTTCCTGAGGTAGCCTTTGCTCATGTGGCCAAGGGATGGCAGCCGCTACCTAATCCTGACCCTGGGGGTGGCTATTTGAGGGAGGACAACATGGGGCGGGACAACCCTCAGGGGAAGAGACATACATCATTGGATGAGACATGGTATCCCCCGTTCCCTTTTAAGGATAAACCCTCAATACCTCAGGATCTCATGGCAAATTGTGAAAGCAACCCTTAATATTCTCCAACACTTAGCCATAACATTTCTAAACATGATATGGTTACAGCTGTAACAAAGACTGACACGAGGAAAAGGGCAACCTGAAATGAAGATTGCTCAGCTGAACCAAAGTGAGCAGTATAGTTGCAGTAGGAAATCCGATTGGTTCCAAACAACTCCCTTCGGCTGTGTGGGCGTTCAAAAAATGGAGCCAGCGAGAAACACAGAGATTCAACTGGCTAAGTGCTGCCAGAGTGGCAAAGGGGATGTGAATCCAAAAGCTGGTGAGCGTGGCGAAGAAACAGCACAGAGAGGAGAAGGTGGCGTCTCGAGGGGCAATGCTTTCCCATTGAGATAGGACAACATGGGAAGGGAAGCTGAGAAGCTTCACACTGGCAAGGAAAGCCGGAGCAACACACCGAACACCTCCAGCTGCAGAACTATGCTGCCTGAGCTGGGGAAAAAGGAGTGGATATGGCGAGAGAGACACCAAAACCAGGTGTGGGGTTAGGGAGCTTTGCATGGCATGAGAAGCCAGAGCAACATGCAGACCACCTCCGGTTGTATGAACATGCCGACCGAGCTGGAGAGAGAGTGAAGGTGCAAAGAAACCTGCGAGAGGTCAGAGAAGTCCAAGGAGCCCTCCAAGAACCGATGAGCCCAGAATGGAAGTTTGGGGCACAAGGAGGGAGCTGGAGGAGCCATGCTTGGTCCCTAACTGAAACGGGAAAAAGTTCCTTACAGCTCACACCACAAACTAAGTTTCATGAGCCCTGTATTTGGGCAGATACTAATACACCAGTAAAAGAGAAACTTTGAGGGAAAACATATACCCACAGATTTTAAAAGTGTTTGTATTTATGAGAGAAACCTGGCAGGGAAGTATTGATATTGATATTTTATTTCTATCGCGCTCGTACACAAGTGTTTCAGAGTGCGACAAGGCAGGGGAGGGGAGCAGGGGAGAACAAAACAGCGATCTTACTAGGCCCAGTGACATTGAGAGCGCACAAGTGCATGGGAGAGGAGGAGGGGGAAAGTGCATGGAAGGGGGGAGAAGTGGAAAGTGCGAAGCAGAGGAGAACCAGAAAAATAAAAATAAATAAATAATAAAGTCAACAAACAGTTTTAGGTTTTAGTGCAGCCAGCAATTTGCAAATGCTAGGTTTAAGACCGCAGACATGGTAGGTCTGATAAGTGCAGGAAGAAAAAGGGGTGGGGCTGTATGGGTACAGATACAGACCGCAATGCAAGGGGTGGCCCGGAGGCAGTGCAGGAGGGTGGCAGGGTGAGCAGGTACCTTGGCCCGGAGGACAGTGGCCAGGTGCACGGTGCCAAGAGAGAACAGATCAGCAGGGTATAGGGGGAGCGAATGCAGAAGAAAAGAGGAAGGTCTTGAGGTGCTTCCGGAACCGGAGATGGTTCTCCTCAGGTTTTAGAGTGGCAGGAAGGCTGTTCCAGAGGGAGGCCCCAGCCAAAGACAGAGATCTACTCCCAGCTCGTTTCTTTGAAAAACAACTGACTCTGAGGGATTTGGAGGTAGAGGAGCGAAGAGCTCAAGAGGGGAGTATTTGTGGAGGGATAGCTGAAGGTATTTTGGACCCAGGCCTCAGAAAGCCTTGTAGACAATGCAGAGGGTTTTGAATGTAATCCTTGCATCCACTGGGAGCCAATGGAGAGATTTCAGAGCTGGAGAGGTACGATCCCAGGGCTTGAGGCCAAGTCTTGCAGTCCTGTTCTGGATTAGTTGCAGAGGGCAGAGAGTAGAGGCAGGTAGATTTAGAAAGAGGCTGTTACAATAGTCCAAGCTAGAGAGAACCAGAGCTTGGGATACCATGAGCTTCTGGGGGAAGGAGAGGAAAGGCAGAATACCTCTGAGGAGGTGCAGTTGGAAATTTGACTTTTTAGAGACCTTAGAGATGTGGGTGGAGAAGGACAGGGTGGAATCAAAGATGACCCAGAGGTTCAGACAAAGATCATTGGCGGCACGCCAATCTTGAATGGCAGTTAGGCAATCAGAGATGAGAGAGGGAGAGGAGGTGGCATAGGGCAGCCTGAAAATGAGTTGAGTGGTAGCGTAGCACTGGAAATGTGAGCAGAAAGTGGCAATGCAGTGGGCGAGAGTTGCCAGGTATTGGTTGAAAAGCCAGGGCGAGAGGTTAGAGCCCTGGGGAACACCACAGGTAGAGAGGAAGATAGATGAAAGGAAGGACCCAAGTTGGACCTGGGATGGTCGATCTGAGCGGAAAGAGGTCAGCCCTGTATAGCAGGTATTCTGCGAGTTTGGGACCCATACCCTAAATTGCATCAAGAAAGTATATGAAAAAGAATCCTAAGAAAGACCCATACCCATGGGGATTGTGAAGTAACTGGACTATACCTTGAAGTCCTTGTAGGAGAGTATACCAGGCAGAACCCAGTATATGGGAGGAATTCTAAGGAAATCCCATACCCTTGGAGTTGTGAACTGAGTGAATTGGCTAAAAGAATCCTGGCAGAAGGGTATACCAGGTACAATCAAGTTGGTGAAGTGAATAGTGACTACCATGTGTAGAAAGTTAACCTCTTTGGCCGAAAGAACATGGACGCTCATTTTGTGAATGGTTTGTTTTGTGGAGAGAAGCTTTTGTGCACTTCTGAAAGCCAAATCTATTATCCTTTGCACATTAGAATTACTTATCGATGAGAGGGCTAGGATAGAATTTCGGGCACATGTTTTGCTTTGGACATCTTGACACAGGACAGAGCATTAGTTTTGGGTGATGTAGGGAAATACCTCCTAGATTAGGGACAGTGAGGCATTTTCCCAATCCCTTTATTATTTAATAAGTCTGTAGCAAAAAACATGAGTCCTCTATGTCCACGTCTAATTCCTGGTTCCCCGTACCTCATAATTATTTGCACTAACTGTGAGCTGATATCACAGCTGGTTTCGTTTATTTCATAACACAGACCCAGAAAAACAGCCAGCATGCCTGCCATGTGGACATTGCTACTTGCAATGAAAAAACCATCACAGAATACATACAAAAACATAACCGTTTCACTGCATTATCCAAATCCTATCTTGCGTCTTCATGGTGTCGGGCAAACACCACACAGGCTTTGCTCATTTAAAACGGCACCTGAACACAGCTATGTAAATAGGTTCCTGTGAATAAGATTACAATAAAAGTACAAAAATGGACTGCGAGTTAAGTGTCTGGCATAAATTTGAAATCATTTAAAGGAAAACCAACATTCTGCTGATTAATAGTATGCATTAAACTGGAGCCATTAGTTAAGGTCGTTGGACAGCACTGTTCGACACTGCAATGCGTTCTAGGGGTCGCAGTTCTAAATACATTGTAGCCGGCACAACACTCCATTTCCTGACCTCAAAGGCCATACACATATCCTTAGTGTGCGATGTCAAGGTAAACGTCAATCCATGGATGCATTGCGACACATGTGCATGTGCTTATTCATGTGCATTTAATTGTGCTCACATATGTGAACAATGTTAATGTCATGCCACCATTGGAGCCCCAAACTGAAAGGAGATAAGGCACCATCATCATGTGGAAAGGTATGTTTAAAACAAAGCAAGTGGTTGTGTGCTTTCGTGTTGTGCATGTTATGCAATATGTGTGTGTGTTTGTGTGTATACACTGTACAAGAGTTTGAGTGAGTATGAGTGAATCCGAGTCTGTAAGTGTGTGTGCCTGCATCATTGTGTGTGTGTGTCTGTATGATGCTTTGTGTGACGCATGCCTGTGTATGTGTGTGTGTGTGTACATGATGGGGTGGAGGCTTCACAACACAGCATCAGTTGCTTGATGGCCTATACAGCACAGGCAGCATGAACATATTCGTCCAGCGGCATGCTGGCTTATGGGTAGATCAAGCATGGAAATGTGCTTGTACAATGGCAATACAGGCATATATTGTACACAGCCAGTATGAAATTGCAAATTGGTAAGTTGGCATCTGGGCACAGTCAGCCTCAGTGTATTCTTACACTCACAATATTAGCATCCACTGAGCCCATATTTGAAAACGCTGCTGCAGTCAATTGGTTGGATAAAGTTCTGTATGGTGCAAATAGACGTGCCCATCGACTATGGTGTACCATAATTATAAAAAACATAGATCAGTAATGAACTCCTCACCAAGATGGTAAATGCATAAACCTAACTGGTAACCATAACATGTTTCAGGGCTATCAGGCCCCTTTTTCAAATGGTTAGTGATGCAAAACAGCACAGGGCAAACTGTAAGGTTTATAGCTCAAATCCAAGCTTATAGTAATATGGCCATAATCACAAAACAAACCTAAAAATATACTTCATTGAGTTAATTTTCGTAGTCCATCAAGTATTTAACCTTCAAAGATAGTAATTGCTTTGGTACAATTCTTGTCATCAACATCAAGTTGTTCCCAGTTTTTTGTGCTCAAGCGGCTCCACCATACTGTTTAAATTAAAGAGTCAGACACCTAAGTCAATATTATGGATCATGTAGTTTTAATAGTCTTTTATTCTAAAGATCACCCAATAATTAAAGACAAATACTCCAATTAACAATGTCGTTCAAATCCTTCCCCTCTGTTTTACCTGATATGGGTGAACTCTTCCTCTTGGACTACGTGTAATCAATTCTAACATTTGGCAACAGAACTGTGATGAATGTTTAGCCAAGTTAAAATGTACTACTATAGATGTCTTTGATTATTTGTTTTGGTATTTTATGTATGCCTTAGAGTCATCTTTTACAGCAGTCTTATAGTTTCGCCTAGGCAGACTAATCCACATGGGAAAGGCATTAAATATTTAGCATATGTGCTTAAACATGATGCAGTGCTTAAGCTATATCAACTTCGCCATCCTTGGATATTGAAATATTGATCCTGTCATGAATTCCAAAATGAACAACTCACACTTGGGAATGGTTCTTTTAATTTATTAGTCAAGAATGTTATTGTCATGTTTCCTTTCAATGTATGTTTCAGTAATCAGATAACCTGTGTATCTAGTTTAAAGGCAAATTTGTTGTTAATATCCTTTAATAATTCTTGTCAATCTATCAACATTTCCTTTTGCAACGCATTCATGTTTTGATGTTTGCAAAAAATGTGTTAACATACGTATTGATTTGTCTGTGGTATTCGTTGCTTTACATTTCGTTAAGATATCCTGTCTTGACATGTGCTCTTACTTTCTCCAAGCATTATTCATCGCAATCATGTTGTATCCCTTATTTACAATTCTTTAGGAGAGTTAATTACTGGAGATCCTAAAATCCCTATTTAAATTACAACCCAATTTAATCTGTTTAAAACTGGGTGAAGAGTAATGAATTAGTTACAGCTTGTGGTGGGTACTATGAGGCTTTTTAAAACAGCATTAATTTCGGCCAGTTTTCAGAAAGCCCAGTTTTCAATCAGCATGCCATCTATGTAGACAAACATATCTAAAAAATGAATACGAAAATCTGAAATTGCTGATGTGAATTTTATACCAGGATATCTGGTATTTATGAAATTGATAAACAATTCCATTGACTGTGATTCCATATTAGTAAAATATCATGCACATTTCGGTTGTAAAACCAGGCATACTGAGTATAAATTTTTAAATGCATAATATGTTTTTTTCTCAAAATCCTGCTTGAATACAGTCACGCAATTGGGAACATAATGGTCCCCCAATAATAATTCCTTGATTTGTAGATTGCCGCTTTTATTGTGTTGGAAATAAGTGATTTAACTACTATTACCAAAAGTACTATTGCAACAAATATTCTAGAACTTCCAAAGAGTTGGACTAACTTAACTTGTGGGTAATGACTTCCATAGATTTACTGTGAGTAAACTTTGTGTACAACGGCCTGATGCCCATTGCTACAAATAGTACTTTTGACTATGGCAATATTATCATGTTTAACTTTAATAAACAGCTATTAGGGTCTTTCATACTTCGGTCCCCATGAATAATCCAGTTCTTCTTCGAACCTATCAAACTCTCTTGGGACCCCATTGCATGTCCTGGTGGGTTTGCCAAGCATTTATGAATTTTCTGTAGGCAATACTTGGTAATACAACCAGGGTGTGTTAGCATATTTTGGAATCATACACTGTGTTTTATTTGAAACGTAGACCAACATGAAGATGTTATATTTTCGAAACTGCCCCCAAGAAGATATTTGATAGTTACAATATTGGCATATAGTGGGCACAGCCAGTCTGCAAATGTGCTTTACATTGGGCCTCATCACGAGTTGGGCGCAAAGGGATTACCGGCACCGGTAACGACACCGGTGCCGGTAATCCCTTTGCGCCCTATTCCGAGTTCCCTTAGCGGTTCCCTTCCTTAACGCCTGGTCTGACCAGGTGTTAAGGACAGGACCTGTTAAGGGACTTTAGAGCTATTAACGGTTCCGCAAATTGCGGAACCGTTATTAGCTACTTTTCAATTTCCATTGAGCCCTATGGGGGCTGAAATGGGAATGGGGAATGTTTTTTTCAGTGGGGATTTACCGGTCCCTCCAACGTCGGAATGGACCGGTAAGTCCCCATTGAACCAGGGTGGACTCGGTACCGGTATGGGTGGTAGTCATGGCGCAAATAGCGCCATGATTACCGCCATACTCGGAATGAGGCATATTGACAATACATGTAGTCAGCATAGTCAGCAAGAACATATTTTATAGTGGCAATTCAGGGATATATTGGGCATAGCCAGCATTAAAATATGTTTTGACAATGCTGGCATATATTTTTGTCCATTGGCAGCATGAAAATGTACTTTATGAATCAGTGATGTCATATTTTGTTGAGACAAGTTGCATGGTCTTTTTAAGCATCATGCTAATGGGCCTCATTATGACCCTGGCGGTCCCGTAATGAACGGTGCTGGTATGGGACCGGCACTGTTCATTACGGGATGACTGATTACGAGGTCCCCTAGCGGGACCCGGAACAGACGTCTGGTGAAACCAGACGTCCATTCTGGGTCCCGCGAGGGGCCCAAGGAGCTAATAACGGGCCCGTTATTAGCTCCCTCCCCATTCCCATTGAGCCCTATGGGGGCTCAAATGGGAATGGGGATGGGTTTTTCCAATGAGGACTCACTCATGGTTGGAATAGCCTGGTAAGTCCTCATTGGAGGAACCCGGTACTGGAATCCGGTATGGAGGCAGCCATGCCTCTATGAAGGACATGGCTACCTCCATACTCGTAATGAGGCCCAATGTGTTGAAAATTGCCTTTGTCCACAGTTTTTCATGTATTTCCCTACAGAACCAATCGTACAATGTATGGCTTTTTCTCATTCTTTTTGCAGTTTGTGCTGCACAATGTCCCATGTCAAACACACACACACACACACACACACCATTGATACAGGCACTGCAGGATTCTCTGACACGCAGAGCACGATCCATTGCAAGCCTCACTCGGTCTGTCTTCAGCAATAGGCACTAGCCTAGGCAGTTCAATAATGGCCCCAAAACAAGAAACATGGCCATATTAATGGGAAGTAGGTCACCAAATATGTGTTTTCACTAGGCACCCCTAAATCCTTGCACTGTTCCTCGAGTGGATACAATAGCTCAAATACAATCTCCTGCCACACTGAAAACAGACACATAGGTGGCAGCAGCAGAACAAGTATGGAGCATAGACTCAACAGGTAAAGCACCTATAGAAACTGCAGCCCCTCGCCTCCTTCTTAAACTCTCTGCACTACCCAGTCCATTCCCAAATTGCACAAAGTATAATGCTTGCACAGCAGCTGGATAAAGGAAAACGTTGCACTGTCCAACATAGAAGTCTTTAGAAATGACCCCACACACTAGTAATAAAAACTCAGAAGGTCATGGTCAGCACCACCAGCCACAGAAACGCAGTGGGTCAAGAAACCCACACCCCTGTGTATGAACGCGGTGTAGGGTCTCAGGCAGACAGATGCAAACTGAACTCTGTCACTGTCCGAGGCTTGGATGAGGGTGAACATGGAATTTGAGGAGGTAGGAGGGCAAGAGTGGGTCAGGAGTTCTTCAAACTGAGGGACTCTGAGGTGGAGTGTGCCCCAAGCAGGCGGATCACCGAGCAAGTTCTCTACTATACGGGCCGTCCATCTGAATGTGCTTATTGTTGTGTGTATGCTCCATCCTAGCCTCTCCATTCATGGCGTTAAGCGGAAGGCTTTGCGGAGAGAACACACTCTCTCTTTGAAGTAAACACAAGTTTTAATCAATGTTAGCGCTTGTCTGCACTTAAGAGCACACATCTGTATTCAGCAAGAACTAAAAAGGGCTCTTACATATAGTACTTATCAGAACGTTTCCACTAGCGTAATGGACAAGGGCGGTGCTGCTCTTTCCCAAACCCCAGAGGCTAGCCCAGGAAACCCCTGAATACGTCCTCGGCTCTCGCAGGTTCGGCACAGGTCACGGAATCCTGAAATAGCCAAAGCCTCATAGCCTGTTCAGAAGCCGTCCAAATAGTTATACATGTCTTGCAATTGTGGCGACGTTGTTTTGTTAGGGAGAGTATTGTGCCCAATGAAAAGATCAGAGTCCAGCTTCCATTACTCACTCAAAATGGTTTCTTGCCAAATCGGTATCAGGCATGTTTCAAATTTGAAATTGTGGTCATTCTGACCTTCCCATAACGCACTTTGCTTTTGTTCTAACGCCCAGCCTTGGGTTCTATAAAGGTATTGCCTGAGGCGACGCCGCTCGCCCTGCACCATCCTCCCCATGCCCCATCCCATCTCCGCCCCCCGGACCTTTCAAAGAGGAGAGGGTTAATGTCAGAGGTTTCTTTTCTCTATTTCCAGCACTACCCTGTGAATACATGGAATTCCAGCCATGCCTCCAAATTGTGCTGGTGTGAGGTCACAAATGCAGACCTCAGTCATCTCCACTGGATTGGCCGTGATTTTCATTGGAGAAATAGTTCAAATCGCATGCGAGCACCAGTGCACATTTGCCAGCAAATGGGTGCATTTGCGTTTAAATTGGATTTGCAAAGAGGCCATCGGTCTCCAATTACAGCACAGTAGATAAAACGGATTTTAAAAGTGTTCTTCTTTGAGTTTAACACCTATCCTATCTGCCCATGTGTGTAGAATGCCGCCTAACTTACTGAGAATGATGAAACATCACTCTGGCATTGGTCTCTCAGCAGCATTAGTGAGGTAAATGAATGCTTTTAAATGTAGTGCTACATGCAGTGAGCAGTCTAGTGAGTTATTCTGGCAAACTGCATGTATATAATAAGTGTGCTTCACGATAAAAGCACACATGGTTCAGTCAGTGGGCAGGTTTGACGCAAAAATGGGAAAGTTGCTTTATGGTCTCAAAGCTGAACGGAACACGGACAAAGGTGTCTGTTTGGCCTCCGACGAGAATACCTCGCGACTCGGTTCATGAAACGTCGATGGCGCGTTGACATCCTCTGCACTCTTTTTTTCTAGGTCAGATATGAGACCAGTTGAATGGCATGTCAGAACAGGAATAGCATCAAACCAGGAGGAGAAAAGAAACGCGTGGGACGCTGCGTGGGCGTGTGCGTGTCTCGCGAGTGGTAGGCATCATTAGGGAAAGGTTCTGATACGACGCGCTAAACAGTCCTGGCGGAAGCACAATCGCTGACAATACGCATACAGTCATCCATGTTGAAATGGCAGACAAAAAAAGAGATGTGACACGGGAAATATGGCGCATGTTTTTTTTACAAGGATTCAGTGAAACTGGTAAGGGATCATGCCCTCTTGCAGTAAATAAGGTTTACCTTTCCTCAGACAAATGAGTCAATATTTCTTGATTGATGAGAGCTCCTTCAATGACACTTCCTAGGACAGTGGTGCTGCAAAAGGTAACTTAATTTAGCGCAGGACTGCAACCCGTCCTGATGTTTTGGATAACAACTTCCTACTAACAAGGGCTTTAAGTGGGCCTGGGCTAGCCGGGGCTCATTAAACACCTCTTGAAGCCTCAGCCGCTATTTTTTTTATAAAGCCTGAAGCTCTTGCTCACGTGTGAGAGCTTCAGACTTAAGAAAAGAATGCCTTTCAAAATGGTGGCGCAGGCACCTGCGAGGCATCCCTTCAAGCAAGAGATGCCCGTAGGCCGGCACCACCGTTATGGAGAGAAACGTGAGGCCGTTGGAAGCAGAGGCCTTTTTTCTTCAAAATACTAAAGCTCCCGAATGAGTGGGAGCTTCAGGAATTTGGAAAAAATGGCCTCTGCTTCCAGCGGCCTCACCTTCTTAGCCTCCTAGCGAGTGGGTGCTGATCTCTACAAAATACTACCTGGCATGGGTACCTGTAGGCCATTGGGCTGGGCTTGTCATGGCGTGTGGCCTAAAAAGCCTGCATTCCAGCCCCCCCGCCTTCAGGCCACGCCCCCTTGATGAGCCCCAGGTCATTTTTCAGTCCCACTTAAGGAAGCCTCACTGACTCGCCACCATTACTCTCGTCTGGTCTTTCAACAAAAGATTTGGAGCAGAATGTGGGTAGAGGAGTAAAGGTCACCAATCCTCAAATTCGAGGTCCACCTCATCAAAGGTATCAGCCTATTCCCAAAGTTGGGAGGAATGTAATTAAAATTGTGTGACATATTAACCAATCTATTCTTTACCCCGATCAATCGATTGGTCCTGTAATTTAACCTATCCCATGTTAAGCAACTATGGTACTAAATTCAGCAAATCCTAGGGGCCTTCATGTTGCAATCTTCTCAACACAATGTACTAACGTTCAAGCATATTTATTCCTAAAGATTCCATAACATCACACCAAATGTCAAACTTTGTGTTAAATAAAATTATTACCCAATGATAAAAGGACTGTCCATTCATGGTTGTATCAAAAATATCTACTTCATTCATATCACTACAGACAGTTCTAGCAACACTACGAAATACAACCCACCCTGCAAAGGATTGCACAGGACAGACCGTTTCAAAGAAGGAAAAGGGATGCACTCGGGATACTGACCGGGGAGTATTTCATATGATTAATAACCCAAAAAGTTTAAGGTTTCTTGGCTTAAGCTCAAACGGAACAATGGGCCTTAAAATGTGTCTAGGGGCCTTCTGTACCTTGTGCTGGATGTTGTCTTGGTGCTCAACAGGGTTGAGCCCGCTTCAGGGCACTTTGCAGGCTTCTGTGACAGAGTTCAAGACTGGAGTCAGCTGCGGGTATCAGGCGGCAAGACAGTTTGGTGAGCAAAGCTGGATGAATGGCTATAGGCTGGCCTACACAGCGGCTCAGGAATCGTTGTCTCAGTGCTGATCGGCGAGTCTGAAGCACTGGTTGAGATGTCTCAGATGTCTTTAAGGGACTGTGGCTTGACAACGGTCAGCGTTGCAGTCAGTTGCAGCTTGAGGAAGGCAACTGGTTCAAAAATGTCTTAAGGCGGATGTCGGTAGATGCTTGTCGAGATACTTCTTCAATGTGCTTGTGTAGTCCTTTAAGTCGGGTGCCCCAAAGCTGAGGAGTGTGTTGCAGGCAGCTGCCTTGTTCTTGGTTGTAGGTCCAGAGACCTTCTGGCACTTCCTAGCCAGGAAGCTTCCTGCAGAGCCTAGCAGGGCATAATGTGTGCTGGCTGGGTTCCAGTTCTGGAGTGGCTTGAGTGTCCACTGAGTACTTTATCTCCCTCTGTTCCCTGGGAGATGTTTAGGAGAGGGATCTTGCTTCCCTCTTTGGAAATCCTGGCCTTCCTTCACTGGCAGAAGATGTAAGGCAGACTGTACTTTCAGCCAGGGTCCAAGAATGAGTTTTTCTTTCTTACTTCTGGTGAAGTCTTCAGATGATCTGCCAAAAGTGTGGCCACCCCACTTTTAAAGCCAAGTGGGCCACAGTGGTTTGTGTAGGCTAAGCCTACCTTAATGAACCAATCCTGTGGTCCCTACCAATAATATGCGTGAGGTCATAACCAGAGTGCTTTGCAACAGGAAAGGTAAGGGGGTGAAAACAGAAACAAGGTGTGCTCCAGAACTAAAATGGTGAAAACCTTCTCTCAGCAGAAGGATCTCTAGCCATACTCCCTTATGATACTAAATCAAACCATCTTCCTGTCTGTTTTTGATCAATTAGTCCCTCTGGATAATGGACCTCTCTATGTGGTCCCTGTTAAAGCTGCAGGTCTCCCTTGAAGGTGCGGTGAGACCAGACTTTCTTGCTCCTGCAAACCACATTTTCATACCTAATGAATGGGATCCTCCTAGCAGGCTGGCTTACTGTAAAAACAGTTCCAGACATGACAGCTCACTGTCATTGATAATGAGGACGGGAGCTGGCTATAGGTTGACAGTTACATATGAAAGGTTGTTGGGTTTCCTGTCTCCTTTGTTAACCTCTGCAGCCAGACCCCATGTGGGCCTGTTTGAAGTACCCTTGATTGGTATGTTAATCACTGCCACCAGCTTCAGGGCCTAACAAATGAGCAGGGCAAATCCATGGAGCCTTTGTTAGAAAATCAGGCTGGCCATGGCAGGGGAAAGGTTTGCTCTCCCCATTCCTGGAGATGACATGGTGCATTCCTGGCTGTCACATTCCAACTAAATATGACGGGGCAGACTGTGTCTGTAGGCAGTGTCCACCCAGAGTACACGGGTAAATGTGTTTGTCATGGTGTGAGCATAGAAAAATGTGTGTGGATTAGCCCCACATATTTTCCTGAGGTTGGTCTACCATCATTCCATTTAATAAAATATGTCAAAAAGCCCATGCAAGCACATGCGTATGGTTGAATTCCTCACAGCCACCATCAACTATCTACCTGATGTTTCTGAACTAGTTTGAGGCCTACTGTCAAATGTTCAATACTGTAAACTGTCTTGAACCTTTACAAGTTGATGCACGCTGTTCTATGTGGGTTCAGCACTTGCCACAATCCCCCTTTAGAGATGGATGCATCAGAATGACTGATATCAGCCACGATTTCCTGTGATTATTAAAGCATTGACACAGCCTTTTGGGCACAGGAGGGACCCACACAAACTACCATATTATTCACCTGAGTCTCCACATATAGTTTCATGCATAACAAAGTGATGAACTCGCCAGTGCACAAAGCTCGTTAGATCCCTAAAAGAAAAAGCTCAATGTAAGAGAAAGGTAGTATGACCACTAATGCCTCAATGGCTCAGTGCAACGCATGGTGAACCAGAGATAAATCCCAAGGTGGTTGAATGGACTATGCAGGAGAATGTGCAAAAATGAAACCAATCCAGCCAAGATGCTTGGGAAATGTTGCACTAGTCACTCATTGAGATCAGCCACAAATGTTCCTGGCTGCCAGCCCCACCTGGGGCATCTATTCCAAGCCACCAGCCTTGATAAAGACCCACACAGTCGAAACAAGTGTCGTCTGAGGCACAATTGGGTCTATGAGTCCACACAAAACAATTGATGAAAATTAAAAATTGCACCTAAAACTAACCATAAACAGTGTGTAAAATCCAAGTTTTTGAAACAACAAACTAATTGCGGAGTATCCAGGATAACCCCTGATCATACAACAAGGAGGTTTGGGCTTTAACTCAAAAACATCCTGTGACCTGGCAGCAAATAAGAAAGACACCCTAACAAGCAACAGAGTTTAGCAAGGATGGTTCCAAACCTAGGGCCCCACCACGAATACTCTCTCCTATAGATAACCTTATTATCAACTATGTCTCGTTGTGTATTCTTCAATCTTAACTAAGTAGGTTGATTCACAACATTAGTAGGTTTTTATTGCCAATGGAGGATTTCTATTTTTGTGTGTCATCTTTACAATCATACAACTATATCCAAGCCTATACAAATCATTTTCATATTGCAAAATATATTCCAATGTAGCTTCAGATGTAAACCAAATGTTGAATACCAATATTATTGTGTCCTCCAATTGGTCAACAATCTTAATATCATTCAAAGTAATAACTCGAAGAGGTACTAAAGTATGCAATATACACAGAACAGCTGTACGATTTAAGGGATGTTGATAGTCTGTAGATGAAACATTGTAGGGCCCTTAGCTCAGCCCTGAAATCTATCTCATCATCAACAACATTACCCTCATTTTGTTTATGACACATGTCTCTCCAACTCCCATTCACCAGGGATTGTCCATTCATCTTTGTTTGAGTGGCTGTATTTATCAACTGAGATCTACCCCCAAATTACTCTGTTCTTGTATACTGGTGGTAATGACAGAGGAGGTGGCCATTACAGAGGAGGTGGCCAATTCTTCTTCAACCACAAATATCCATAGTATATCCTCCAAAACTTGATCTTCAGTGTCTTCTTGTGTAGTTTAGTTGGTATACTCCTACCCTCTTCACCAGTCCTCCCACCATTTTGCCATTGAATGGCAATCTCATTTGCAGGTTCTACCAAATAACTTTGAATACTATTCTTTTGTGCATGGCTCCTTATATGGACGTTGGTAGGGGTGTTTTACTGTGATGCATTTCTCTTACACCCTTACTAACGGTATCATTTCTGGACGATTGCGTAGCCTTAGTGTTCGATTGACCGACTTCAACATTAGAAGTATCTAAAGTCACAACGTTAAGGCTAGTGCTATCTTCACTAATAATATCCTCATTTTTATTATTGGGTCTGTTCCTTTTGGCGTACATAACAGCTTGTGATATTGCTCTCTTTTCCATAATTCTGTCCCTCTTCCAGTAATCGCAGTGGGCACACCTGCCCTTATAGTGTTGCCATTAAATCGTTGCCTCACCTGTTCATCTCAAAATTAGCTCCTGTCTGTCCCTGACTAGTCACAACAGTTGTGTTTGTACCCTGTTCCCTTCATGTTTTTCTACTTCGATTAATGCTTTTATGCAGGAGAAGAGACTGAACATCAAGTTTGTTTTCCAATCTTTCACATTTTTCAACCAATGTTGTGAGTAGATTTTCAAATACTGTAAACATGGATGTCGATAACATGCTTGTGCTACCAATGTTGGACTCATGTGAGTTGTCTAAATTTAGCTGTAATGCGCATACCTCCCCAGGTCCAGTCCACACACAATGTGATTGCAGCACTGCGGATGGCAAGAGTGCAATCTGAAATATGTTGTGAGACAAATCCCCCAAAGCTGCATCAAGTACAAATTGTGAGTCGTGACAGTTTTCATTCACATGATGTAGTGGTGTAGAAGTGGTGGTGGCAGTGTCACCTGTTTTGTCAAATATTTTTTCATCTGTATATTCATCTGTTCTCTCAGTGTCACTCACACATCTATCGGGCACCAACTCACCAACCGTATTGGCATCTTTGTGAACTATAATTACATTCACACCTTTCTCAATATCAACAATCCCAACATTGTTCATTTCACGTGATTGCAGCACTTCTTCATGGTTATAATTCTTCTTATTATTATTGTAATCTACACTTAGCTCCAAGTCTTAATATTCCATTATACATTATATACTTTTATTAACAGCCAGGCTAATCATCCTATCAATCAACTTAGAGGCCAAGCAGCTCAGGGATATTGTCAGATCGGTCCCGATCTCCTGAATTGCAATTTCTTCATGAAGTGCATTTATCCCATGAAGTTTTGGATAATATTCGGTCATTTTAGTGGATTTGTTCGCAGTTACCAGATTTAAGATGATTTTTGGTATACACGTTCTGCGATGTCGTATGGGATAATTACATACAAGAGTCTGCTTGGGTCTAGCAGAGGAAACCACACCAAGTTCATTATCCGGCTCTGCCTCACCAATTGTTCATGAAGTCTGGTTGGCGTGGTTGGTTCGTCACTAATCAGACCACCAGACCTCACCTTTAAATGTACATTAGCCATCCCTATACCAACAGTGTTTTGCTATTTTTCACTGTTGGCCATGTACAATCAAAATATATAAATGTGTATCCTTTTCCGCACAGTTTATGGTCACTTGGCTTCTCACACCCAGTCAAGGCAGGTTCATTAATAACGTACCACTGCTCCCAATGTTCAGCACTTACAAGCTCCAACCACACATTATAGCATAATTAACCACCAAGCGTATTCAGAGCCCCTCAACCCCACAACCCAGCGAACAGCAAACAGTACTCCCCTGGAGCACTCCCCTGATGTGTGCGCACAGAGGCATGCGACCGGCTCAATTAATACTACTGGCCAGTTTTGGGGGCAGAGATTCCCCCAATGAAATCTAAAATACAAAGAAAATAGCTTATAAGTATTAGGAATAAATGTTTAGGTCCATAAGTCCATATATCTATATGTAAGGTGCCTGTCTGTATACCACCAAAGTCAGCAAATCCAAATCAGTGAGTCAGCAAATACGGAAGACCAATGGGTAGGACAACACGCCAGCAAACGGCACTCGCCTGAACACTGTCTTGATGCGTGCGCAGATGTGCGCAGCCGGCTCAATTACTACTGCTGGCGGTTTTGGGGGCAGAGCTTGCTGCAGTGGACTCACCGAAGTCAGCAAATCAAAATCAGCCGGTCGGCAAATGTGGAAGACCAATGGCCCGGACAACACGCCAGCAAACAGCACTCAACTGTGCACTCTCTTGATGTATGATGCTTCCTAAAACTTTTGATTTAGTTTTGTGTTCGTTGTGTTGCCATCTCATGCTTGGAGCCACTGTCAGCCACATCGCGTTTCCTTGATCATACAGGCTTCTTTTGCTCTCTGCCATAGTCATTATAATAACATGGAGTTCATGGCTTTGGGGCCTCCCTGTTGAGTGATTCCGGATGCCTGCTATTATCAGAGCACTTTCTCCCTTTATTCTCTTTACTCGCCAACAGGGGGTAATATATACCTCATGGATATGCATTCTTAATTATCTTAGTTCTATGCAGCCATCTTTTTTCTGAGCACGTTTTCCAATTCCTCGGTATCCTAACACTGACATGTCTCCATCGTGCAAGAGATAAGCCTGTGGTGCACCCATAACCTCTGCAACACTGGGGCCACTTTTGTGGGCTGGGCTGCACCTGCAAATGACACTACCACGCAATCTGGACCCTATTCTAGGCTGCGTTGGGAGTAGAAAGTGTAGGTGCATTAGGGAGGACAGAATGAGAGGAATAAAAAAAGCGATACCGAAGTCCTGGAGCATTATTACAGGACAACTGTCGCCCAGAATAGACCCTGAAATAGACAGGGTGTGGGGGAGAGACAGAGATAACATGCCTGGGATGCGTGGGACTCGCTATGACTTATACGCTCCGAGGAAGAAAGGGTGTGGATGGTTTAAGTCAAAATGATAGCGCAAGTGCTCATTTCATTGAGTAGGTGTGTCCCTGTCCTGCAAGTGCACATGCTGCGCGATGTGCATGAACTGTGTGTTACATGGCATGCATAATGTATGTGTTTTACTTTCTTCTGTCTGATGAGGGCCGTGTGTTTTTTGTTGGTGTGTTGGGGGGGTGTTGGGGGGGTGTGGGGGGGAGGGTGTGTGTGTGTGTGTGTGTGTGTGTGTACGTGTGTGTGTGTGTACGTGTGTACACCAAGGTCTGCAACCTTTGAATCTCCAGATATCTTGGACTTTACTACCATCATCTCCAGCCAGCATAGTCAAAGCATTTTGAGGAATCATGGGAGCCATAGCCCAAATCACCTGCCGAGCCACAGGTTGGGATGCTTAAAACATTCAGTGCCACCACCCCTCAGGGGCACAGTCAGATAGAACACCTACCATGCCGTGAGTTGGGGGGGGTTACACATTTCATCTCAGGGTGGTGGTGTCCATACATAAATCCTGTCAGTGCGGACTAGATTTGCTGTTGCACACCCGACCTTTGTAAAGGGGAGTCCTGAAGGGTACACGAGGGTACATGCAGGATGAGGAATTTTAATGCCCTCTCCAATATGGGTATGTCTGCGGTATGCTCTTAGGGAGTGGCATGCGACCCTGCACACCATCACCGTATGCTGCACTCTCTGACGTGGAGCTGCAGAGTTTGACACTTTGAAGCCCTGCAGCCGACTGCACTATAGCCAACTACAGCACTTGTGTACTCCGTTTGCACTAGCAACAGGGGTAGAAATGACTGTGAGCTATTTAGCTCCTGCATCTAGCCTGGTAGAAACTGGTTGGCTTAAAAGTAACAGCTACCAGGCGCTACTTTCTGCTCCCCAGACCAAAAGGTGGTTTACCAGAAGCATTTCTAGGTGGGGGGGCTAAGGAGGTATAGCCCCGGATAAAAGCTCAGGGCTTGCTAGCCCGAGTCCCGACATTAGCATAGCCACAAATCCTTTCCAGACCTAGCAACACCCCTGTGCCTTACAAACATCATTTCGTGACATTCACGTTGAGGTTTTGCGAATGTTAGTAGAAGAACGAGAACACATCAAGTACACATTTAAACATAATGGATCATACATAATGGGCAAAAAGGTGAAGCTTGTCTCTCCTCTAGAGGTTAGATTTAGAGGTTTTGTTTTGTAAAATGAAAAGCATTAGGCAAACCTACAAATGCCTTCTCTTTTTGGGTAGCAGGTGCTCAAACCCAGATCTTTCAGGGCCTTTTGCTTTGCTTGTACTGCCTTTTATCGTTGCCTCGTCGCATGCAAATTGATGGAAGTTACCGAAGTCTCAGTTTCCTTCTAAAATCCCTGCAGAAGCTAGGATATACACTCTTTGTATAACACGAGTGTTTATATCTTTCCGGCAATTTCCTTTCCTACTGCTCAGAACATTTAAAGTTCAGCAGTAATTAGCGCAATCAGGTGCCAAGTGATTCAGTTCCTCTGGGATGCATAACCCAGCATGCACTCTGGCAAGGCTCCAGCTGAATCTGTCATTTAATGAGCGCCAACCAAACTTTTCGTGTTACTTGGTAATTATGCAATTTTCTTTATTAGTTTAGGTAAAAACAAACTGTAAAATACACGTACACATGATTAAATCTGCTTTCACTCCAATGAACGTGCAATTTATTGGTTATTTTGGTGTATAAATGTATACCTGCGCCCTAAATTATTAAGGGCCTGATTCACAGAAGCGTTTTATAATGCCACAATCCATTTAGGTTGTTGTGAAGTTCAGTCTTCCTTGAGACAGATAGTGTTCATTTGAATTATAATGGGGGCTTTATTGTTAAGATCCTATTTTGCAAACCAAGTGACCCAGAAAACAGTTCTTGCTTATGGTTTGAAACTTCGATTCCACGAGCAGGAGCTAAAACCTGCTCCTGGGTGCCTGGCATCACCCAGTAGGCAGGAGCTACCGCTGGGAAACCAGGAAAGAGTACACCGCGCACTGCAAATCTAACCTCTAGAGGAGAGGCAAGCTTCACCTTTTTGCCCATTATGTATGATCCATTATGTTTAAATCTGTACTTGATGTGTTCTCGTTCTTCTACTAACATTCGCAAAACCTCAAAGTGAATGTCACAAAATTATGTTTGTAAGGCACAGGGGTGTTGCTAGATCTGGAAAAGGTTTATGTCTATGCTAATATCGGGACTCGGGCTAGCAAGCCCTGAGCTTTTATCCGGGGCTATAGCCCCCTTAGCCCCCCCCCTAGAAACGCTTCTGGTAAACCACCTCTTGGTCTGGGGAGCAGAAAGTAGCGCCTGGTAGCTGTTACTTTTAAGCCAACCAGTTTCTACCAGGCTAGATGCAGGAGCTAAATAGCTCACAGTCATTTCTACCGCTGTTGCTAGTGCAAACAGAGTACACAAGTGCTGTAGTTGGCTATACTGCAGTCTGCTGCAGGGCTTCAAAGTGTCAAACTCTGCAGCTCCACGTCAGAGAGTGCAGCATACGGTGATGGTGTGCAGGGTCGCATGCCACTCCCTAAGAGCATACCGCAGACATGCCCATATTGGAGAGGGCATTAAAATTCCTCATCCTGCATGTACCCTCGTGTACCCTTCAGGACTCCCCATTACAAAGGTTGGGTGTGCAACAGCAAATCCAGTCCGCACTGACAGGATTTGTTTATGGACACCACCACCCTAAAATGAAATGTATTAAACCCCCCCCCCCAACTCACGCCATGGTAGGTGTTCTATCTGACTGTGCCCCTGAGGGGTGGGGGGCGGTGGCACTGAATGTTTTAAGCATCCTTCCCTTCCTTGGTGTTTTGAGTGGCTACAGCTATGTTGGGAGCTTGGTCAAGCTGTGGTACCACCACCAACTGAGCTTTGCCAAAGACACTGGAAGATTGTTATGGACATGATGCACAGAGGAGGCTGTACCAAAGAGCAATTAATATAATACCTTATTTGCCTTTCACCATTAAAGTTCAGGACATGTTTTTGTTAACATTAAAGCAAAAGCATTTTCCTATTTCAAGTTATACCTCAACATAGCACAACTTTAAGGTACAATCGATCCATATTAAATCAACATGATAAATCACAGAGCAAATCTTATACATTCTAAACCGTTTCAAATGAAACCAAGCAAGATTTCACCAGCAGGTACTTGGTTTAGGCCCCATAGCCTCTTTTCCTCCTCTGGGCCTTTTTTAATGGTTGGCACTTTACATCGGTGCCCTTACATGCAGTGACTCATTCCTGTAGGTAGCCGCAGCTTAATCAGTCTCATTATGCCGCGCTTGCAGTATCAAGCCCAGGCCCCATATTCTAACTCTCTTCCTGGACTGATATGCCAACCACGCAGAGATAGTCCCTCACTGCTGCAACTTTGTTCCAACTCCATGTTCTGTCACATATCTTGAAAACATTGATAAGTGTTGCAATAATTAACCCTCTTAGCCCTGGGGATGCCATATGGGTCTCCTTTGCCTGTATTGCAAGTGGGTCTTTCACCTGCACTCCATTTCAAGGAACCTCATTTATTTGCAGTAATCCAACCTCATACTCTACATTCTGCTTCCACAGAGAGCCTGATTTCCTCTTTGAAATCCCCCCATTTAGGCACTGTGTGATAACGCCCTCTGCGTGGTTCTGGGAACTGTCAAAGGGTTGACATGAGGTGGCAAAGAGCTACACTGAGCATGCGGATGTGGGCCTTAGGGACGGTATGGGAAGGGTGTTCTATTCACCCCGCCTTGGATCCCATCAAATGATAGAGGACAGTGCCTCACTGCAGGCCAGTCCTGGGGCACCAAAGCTATCCACCCACAGAGCAGCCAGAGACATACAGACCCGCACCAGGCTTGCAGCCGGGCCCAAGCTGACCTGGAACTGCTCCAAAATCCCACCCGGGCAGAGGGCAAAATCGGCCTTGACTCTTACGGGGCATAGACCTACCCAGAGAACAAGAGAGAAACTTAAGTTCCCTCTCAGCAGACCCAAAGTTCCAATATAGAATAGGATACCTTTTGCTATAAATGAAACTACTTCTATTCACTCGAATGTAGAGACATGTGTTTCGATACAGTGGCAACTTCACACACAACATTCAGAGATGTCATCTCACTGAGGTATCTCGAAGTTCTGTGTAAAGTGGATACAATGTTGCAAGTCCACAAATGCGTAGAATAAAATGAAAGAAACAATTATACAAAGGTTCTGTTCCCTGATGGAGTGTTTTTATGTTCGGGATACAATGTTGCAATTTCACCACTTGCACAGTATTCTAAAGGAAGCAAGGAGTATAAACTGCTTATTTGGTGTGTTTCCAGTATTTAATTCACACACTGGAAGCACAGAACGGAAGACATTAGCTCAGCCTCTACAGCACCAGCCAGGGTGAAAGGGGAAAAACAAACTTCCAAGATTGTGAACAGGCCAGTTATGGGCTTGATCCCGTCCCTTAAGCAACAACCCTTGGTGCGCTAAAAGACATCAACCACACCAAGTTCTCATCCAATTATCAGGCATAGGTGCTAACGCTTAACAGTCCAAACAAGGGTAATCAAAGAACAAAACATGGAAACGTACAACCCGAGTTGATCATAGTGGGTTCAAGGAGCCGGAAGCTTGAATTTGTCAGTCACTGGAGAGAATTGGAAGTAGCAACAGCTGGAGACACAGAAGAAGCTGGGGAAGGGGCAGCCATGGACAGCAGGCGTAGGTGGTGGCAATAGAGAGTGAAGGATCAGGTGGCAACATCAGAAGGAAGGCAGAGGTTGGTTAAATTCAAGAGGGTGCAGGAGGAAGTGGTTACATCAGAAAGGGAGAGGTCAGAGGAGGAGGTGGACATGCCAAATGGATAGAGATTGCTGGAGGGGGTTGTAATTGTCGGAGCAAAGAGATGTCCAGAGGAGGCAGTAATATACAGGGAATGTGAGAGGTGCAACCCAAAGGGGAAGAGGAGGTAACAACATCAGAGGGAAGTAGTGACAGTCCAGGTGGTAACTTCATCTAGATAGAGTGACACACAAGAGGGGGCTACAGAGATCAACTGGGGAGTCTCATCAGTCAGGCCATGAGCCAATGTTTCCATCTGTAGTTGACCTTGTAGCCTGCTCTCTGTTCTTGGACATTCAAGGGGGTGTAAGCACATCACTATCTTCATCCAAGCCTTAATGAACAGCCCTTGTTTTTGACTTCTCAGTCACATGTGAAGAGACCACGAATGTTTCCATTTCGACCTCTTGTTTACTGCTATTCGAATTAATTATACTCGGTGTCTTTGCTCCTCTTGGCCCTTATAGACTTGCTCACTCCATCTTGTATAGACTTTATACACTTTTAATTGTCCAATACTTGGCTCCTGCAGATATTTTCTTCTTTAATCTAAGAGAAATGTGTCTCGTCCATGGCTTACTCATCTGAATCCCTTTGTGCTTTGCTTTGATTGACTAGAGTGCCAAAGGGAAATCCTTATGTAAGTGTCTGGTTTTGTCCAGTCTGGGGATGTGTACCTGCAAAATGCTGTTAGTTTAAACTAAGGAGTTCAGAGGATTGCTGACAAAGAAAGAGCACAAGCACAGAAGACATTCCAGTTGAATTCTGCAGCAATCTTTGAGCTGCCAGTAACCAAAGCAGTCGGTGATCATATTGTTCAGCTGTGTGCAAAACCAGATCATATCTGATCAAAATATCTGAGCTAAATACCTGGGACATGCTATAACCCCAAAAGGTCACTAACTGTATGGAGTAGACGAATGCAGAAAACAAAATAACAATGGCTAATTAAAACAAGGGTCTAGCCGTCTGCACAGTGATCCACTACTAAACCGCTAGCCAATGGTAAAAAGGCATGGCTGCAAGTGCATGGGATTGTGAGGGGGTGCAGAATACAGTTTGAAATATGTCCAGGTTGTAGCAATGCGATCTATATGTGAGGGTATACAAACAAGAAATACCCCTTGTAGATTGGAAGCCTTGGTACCCCAATACTTTCTGATCCTCCGCCTCCCTAGCGGTCCTGAGGAAAGGACACAGGTATACTCTAGAGAAAACCATTGACTGCAGTGAGACAAGCAACCTCTTAGCATTATACAAACTACTGTATCGCACTACAATACCCAGGGAGCCATGCAAGTGGGTCAGGTTCTAGTCAGAATTAAAACAAGTGGTAACAAAAGTGTGATCTGGATGCAGACTGTATACGGTGGATCCAGTTATTGGTCCCACCAACATAACCTTCTATAGGTTACGTATCAGGAAATGTACGTTATGAGTAAAAATATACGTTTGGTTTTAAATATTTTATTAGAACGTTTTCCTGTGTTTTGGACCATACTAGAGAGCATCACACGGTCCACTGAAAGACAGGGACGCATGACCCTCAGTGATTATTTTGTATTTCAGGTAGAGTACCCCAACGCAATTTTACAGGAGTACTCCAGACATGTTTTCAATCCATCGTACTCTATGCAGGGTTAACAAACACGGGGTGCTGCAGGAGTCATTAACATCAAAGCACGCTGCAACACATCAAGTGACACCAGTGAACTAGCAACGTGAGTGGCCCGTTGCTTTATTGCCCGTAAGTGGAAGAGAGTGCTCATAATGGTGTCCAAGCCCCAAAGGAAACGTATTGACGCTGTAAAAGCAGGGCACAGGGCACCAGGGGTGGTGGGCAGTCTTGCATAATACCCTCTGCGGTTCTGAACATTGATAGTTTAACGAGTAAAGAGGGGGTAGTGCTAAGGGGACAACTGGGAGTGGCGAAGAGCATATTTAGTTGGCTCTGGGTGGGTAGGTTGTGGCGGCCCTAGGCATGCATGGACACTTTGGGAAATCTTAGAAGGGATTTTTTAGAATAGATTTTGTTATGTTTTTTTCATAATTTGACCAGAGCACAAGCATTGGGGTCTCTCCCCTACAGTACACCAACCTAAAACACTTGCTAGAGTGCATCAGATAACTGCTTTCAAGAGCTTCATACTTCACTTGGTATGACCCTTTTAGAAAAAAACATCAATTTTGGAATCACTATTCCTCAACTAAGTTGTTCAAAGTTAGAACAAAGTTAGAACAAAGTTAGAATGCAAATGCCACCCACACACTGAGGTAATTCCTATACCTTGAGAAACCAACATCAGTGATCACTGGAAATATCTCCCTACCCAGATCCTTGGGCCAGGGGTGTAGGCCATGCATTGTAAGGTGTGTATCCTGTGCTCCCTATGCTCCCTACTGCTACTATTACTACTTCAGACCATCCCCATGTGCCGCCCCCACCACCATATTTGGGCTCTTCTTTACACTGGCCAAGAAGCTTCTCAGCCACCTGAGCCTCCCACATAAACCATGCACAGGAATCCCGGGAAAACCTTAACTTTGCAGGAAAGGGTGAATGGCTTAAGGCCACCAGTATCAGGACTCCCCCCTAATGGGTAAAAGGATTCACCTTTTTAGTGTGTCGGCTGTCATCAGGGAATATACAAATCGGAGGATCCCCGATCAATAACCCAGACGTTTTCATTGCTACCAGAACCAGGCCTCTTTGCTTTTTCCAAACAACTTGGCCATAGAAGTCTGGCCCCATTTGCTTTACTGACTGAGCGGAGTCCCTTCCTGTTTTCCAACTGGTACCTTCTCACATCCATCAGTGTGGCAACAAATGCGTCTGAGTCCATAGACGCAAATATCAACTCCTGCGAGAAATTCCTGGGGTCTGTACCCTCAATCCCTTTAGGAAAGTGGGCCAAGATTGTTTAGACCCTAACTTGATTCACCAGCCTGTCCATCCATTTTAGCCTGCTCTTCTCACACTGTCACACAGGTTCCCATTCTATTCCACTTTCTGCAGCAACCTAAAGGCCGCAATCCACATCATCGTGATGTGGCTTTCTGCCTTGTCAACTCTTCCCTCCTGTTCCCACAAAGCTGCATTGATCCTGTGCAGCTCGGAGTCCATTCTAGTGGCAGATTTCTCCACATTCTAGTGTATCGCCGTTAAGGCAAACTTGGATAATGCGGCGCAGCATACTGAGCACCGCATGACCGGTCTCTGCCATTCATGAAGTGCGTGGCCCGTTTACCCACATTGAACATTTGTTTGGCATGTTGCTCCCTAGGATCGTCACTCGAAAGCCTGAACTAAATGGCCCTGGCTCCCTTCACTGAGGTGTGTTTTGAATATGATGCTATTACTTTAGAAGCCATGGGCTCCAGCCAACTGCTTGATCCAAACAATGATGAAGCTCAAGGTGGGGCTCATGTTATGCACCTGCAACGATAAACCCAACCCATTAGAGTTTGCATAAGGGAGCATCTCCATAATATCTATCCACCATACAACTGCTTCAGTAGAAGGTAGGTGTTTGGCCACCAGGTGCCCCCATGCATACCCAACCGGCTCTGAAATCACCCATGAGAGTGCCTGTCAGAAAGGACAGGAGGAAAAATGGCTCCAATGCAAGCTACCTAGTGCTTTGCATAATATCAAAGAGCATTTTGGGAACGTAAGAACAAGCACAGATTTTTATATGGGACAGATCGGTGACAGTGATTCAAGAACACAACTGTTCTGAGAACATAATGTACACAGGCCTTCCTGCTTATTTCATTTATGATAAGAGCCTACTAGTAAAGTGACAAACTTCGAGTGATATATCCTCGTTTGGAGAGAGCCTTTATAGACGGCTTCTCTGTGTGTAGTCTTTCACTGTCCCTACGATGAGGCAGGTGCGCACAGGCTTTTGGTGTTGAAATTGCACCCTGCGCTTACTTTTGGGGGACTGAGCAAGCCGAAGCTCTGGTACAGTTATTGGAGACTATCACAGCTCTGGCCCACTTAAAGCCCTGAGCACGACTTAGAGGTTTCATTAAATACTAATGACCCTCTTTTTGCTAGCATGGTTTCTCAGAAAACAAATAATGTTATTGACAGTATAAATTAACGCATTAGCTAGCTTCCAGAACGCTAATTGATGATTTATATATTAGGTCTGCCCAGGGCTCTGTCTTCCAAGGTGGTGATTCCACGCCCTGTGTCCAAAAACTCTTAAGCTGGGACTGCGAGTGCAGCCGAGTATCTTTTAATATCGTACCCTTGGTTCAGGTGCATGCTGAGTGCACTTTTCCAAAATCCTGGTCATTTCTGTAAACAGCTCTGAAGTATTTCCTCGCTCTCATTCAAGGAGTTAGGGTCACATTATATTTTAACAGGTATATTTTTTCAGTGAGGAAAAATTAAAATGAAACCCACTGTACTAATGGGAAATCCTACGGGAAAGAGGAAGAATGAGGGTTATATATTTCATGGAAACCCTGCTTCCTAGGGTCGGTTCTGAGTGTCAGGGCCTTGTGTTCCCAATTCTGAACGCAACACTCCAGAACAAAGAATACATATGAAAGTTTAGTGCAAATTAACATTTTGTGCATTCTTTGTTAAACTTCCTATCTTGGGGAGACTTTTCTGAGCAAAAGAAGGTATTTTGGAACTCATGCATATTAAACATTGATCAGAAGAGCAATTTGCGTGATCAACCTCCTTCATATTCATTTAAAAATGTGTTTGAAGTTTTTATATAGCTCTTTGCAAATCATGGAGGGGTATCGGAGTGCTTTGATAAAAAATAAATAAGTAATTGTGGAAAATTCTATTCCATGTGAAATAAACCAGAGGAATCCCATTGCCCATTTGTTAGAAGATAATCAATATTCTGGGGCACACCATACTAACACAAAAATGATTTTATTTCTCAATGTGGGCATTTGAGAAAGAAATTGAAGACTCTACTCTTCAAAGAATTGTCAATTGCATGTTGATCCCCTGTGATTAATTGCCATATGGCAAGGGTGTGAACCCCTGGCTTTTTGATTTTTATTAAGTAATACCACAACGTAGGTAATTCAATTTCTGAAAGGGAAATCTGTTACTCAGATTCCCCTGTCATAAGCTCTTTGGCAAATGTATAGTGTGTAATTGTGCCCTTGTCCATCGGTATCCTGATTTGCAGCACCTGCTCTACCCGAGGCACAGAGAAGGTTCAGCGGTTACAGGTGCCCTCTTGACAGCTGCAGTGACATTCAAGTCTATGCAGCACAGGGGATGGACTTAAAATATGCACCTCTGTTCCAAAAACTGCAAAACTCTGGAGATCCTGTCCCTGTGGTACAATAACCTGTAAATATAAACCATACTGCGTATGGTGGGCAGCATCTCTGAGTTATTCCAGCCAAATTAAATTGATTTTGCATATGTGTCAGCCCTGTGGGCCCAGTCCAGATGTGGAAGAATTGTATATTCCTCCCAGACAAGGACCCCCCCTGCCAAGAATGTAGCACTGGAGGGTTGCTTCTCTTTGTTCCTTTATAAGGACAGGTAACACCCTTGCCCCCAGGACAGCCACTCCACAGGATGATGGTCTGGGAAGAGAAATCCAGAGTCGCACCCATTTGCAGAGAGCCAGACCTCACACCAGGGGGCTGCATTTCTAAAGGCCTTTGATCCTATTAAGAAGGAAATGTGGCGGGGGGTTAATTTGCCAGAGAGGGAGCTGTACCTTTTTGGGAGGGTTCAACCATTTTGATTCTCTTTCTCTTTCCTGCCCCGTCCACTTTGGGTGTGATATCATAAGGGCAAAGTCCACACATTTCAAGAGCAAGGAATGTACCCATAAAGCATGCTAGCTTCAGTCCAATCAACTGTTGGGGACCTTTGCCTATAAAAGTAGTCTCCCACCACTTTGAATCATCTTGGGAATCATCTTGAAGTATCGATGGTTCATCACTTGATGAGATTTCGCTGGACCCTGCTGAGATAACAATCCTTTCTAAAGTCCTCCAGTTGTGAGGTGAAGGCAGGTGTTTCAAGGCATCTCTGTCCCTTTACCATCCCCAAGGACCACTGGGGGGAACTCTGCTGCTGGGCCATAAGCCTGCCTCCCTCCCTGCAAGCCACCCTGTTGCTTCGGACCTCGCCATGTTGCAAGTTCCCTTAAGGTGTGTGCCAGCATATTCTGTGTTTGGGAGCCTGGGAAGGGGACTGATATTGGCCCTTGAGACCCTAGAATGGGGGCAGCACCTGAAAGCCAGAACTGCCAAAGCCCCTGTTGTCGACGATGACCCACTCTGTGACGCAAGCAAGCTAGCAGGACCCTTCAACACTGTCCTTTTGTGTCCATTGTTCTGTGAAACACTGCCCGCTGTTCGACTCTGTTCGGCACTGCACCATGTCAGCAAACGCGGGTCATTGCCTCGGCTCGAACCACGAAGTACCGCTTCCTTGCCTTGCTCACACCGCCATCGGAAAACACCAGCTTCTTCATTGTCATTCCTGTAAGTTGATTGACCTGACCCTGGTTTTTCCCAAAAGGTGACCTCCGAGCCTCTGCATAGATTCCTCTCACATTCGCATCCTAGTACCAACTTACTGTCGGCGATTTGCAACCAGCCACATCATGCCATATATCATATCATAACTGAACCGGAAACAGTACGATCTGCATAGTGCTAGTAGACAATTTGAGACCGCACCCACCTTCGAATTAACCCCGACTCAACACCAGCTTGCCGCTGGGCCATCGTAGCTGCTGCATACTCGACCCGAGCTGACGCGTTGAGAAGTGTGGATTTGGCACTGTTGAATCACCAAGACATTTGCAAATGTACTCCTGACTGATATCTGCCAAGCGGTCCTTTTTTGGGCCCTAGAGCCTGATTAGTTCACTTTGAACCTGTTTTTACATTATCTTTTTCAAGAACAGTTTTGCATTTGCTTACCTTTCACCCCTGATTCATTATCCAGAGTGCTGCATCTATGAAATGTGCCTTTTACACG
The DNA here is from genome assembly GCF_040938575.1 of Ambystoma mexicanum. Lineage (NCBI taxonomy): Eukaryota > Metazoa > Chordata > Amphibia > Caudata > Ambystomatidae > Ambystoma > Ambystoma mexicanum. Next base: position 339,074,273 of record NC_090922.1, read on the forward strand.
AATAAGGTAGAAAACGCTCTTAACCAAACTAGGGAACTTTTTCCCTGGTACAATCGCTTTCCTCCAAAAACCGGCACCTTGGCCGGTGTAACTACTTTTCAATCACTATGCGATTCCTTGACAAATGTCAAAATGTCTTTAATAAAAAAGTTAATGGCATACGAGAGAATATTGTGTTATCCGGGTGGGAAACTGGCATCCCTAGCTCAGAGGGCCCATCATCAGTCAATGCTGAGACAGGGTCTGCTTTCCCGTCTTTCTCTCCGGGTGACATCATAAGAGCTACTAAGTGTCTCCAATCTGCCTCCCCCTTGGATTCTCTCCCTCTGGGCATTATTCAAGAAATCATGGCAGAAATTGCCCCCTGGATAGCTCGAGTAGCTCGAGTAGTGAACGTGGCTTGTTCATCTGGTTTTATCCCAGAAGAATTGAAGCAGTCCTTCATAGCTCTTTTGAAAAAGCCCTCTCTAGACCACACTATTCTTGCAAACTTTCATCCTAGCTCTCTTCTCCCCTTCTTCATGAAATTGCTTGAGTCTCTGATTGCGCCTCTTCTTACTTTGTTTATAGAAAGCTCTAAATGCCTGGATCCTTTTCAGTCAGGCTTTCAACCTTTCCAAAGTACGGAGAGAGTGTGCTTGTCTCTTTGATCGACAACCTCACTCAGCTGGTGGACCAGGCAGGGGTTGGCACGCTGATTCTTCTAGACCTATCAGCAGCCTTTGTTACAGTGGACCATTCTGTGCTGTTGAACCGCCTTTCCGTGGTCGGTCTCTCAGAGCATGTTCTACCGTGGTTTGCGTCCTTTTTGTCAGACAAGAGCCAGACCTTGGCCATATCTTTATTCTATTTCCAACCTAATACTCTTATCATGTGGGGTCCCCAAGGGCTCTGCCTTGTTTCCTGCTTTATTTAGCATCTATATCCAGCCCCTTGTTCTGCTCATCCAGTACCATGGCTTCCACTGCTACTCCTATGCTGATGACACGCAAATCATTGTCCGGCTTGACTTGGCTCAAACAAGCACGGTGTCTCACCTTAGGGGGTGCATGTCGGCGGTGGGTAGTTGGATGAGCAGCAATTGGCTTAAGCTTAATGGAGACAAGACAGAGATACTGGCGGTCGGACCCTCCCCTGGTCCTCGCTCTAGCTTCCCTGTTCCTTACTCTCTTTGGCCTCCTTATTGCTGGCCTTCTAAGCTTGGCCCCTGTGCCCCACCTGTTTCTGTGGTAAATGAAAACCTTGGTGTTAAGTTCTCAGTATCCTTGTGCACTGAAGCACAGGTCCGCTAAATCTGTAAAACCAGCTACTTTCAACTACGGGTCATTCGCTAGGTTTTGCCCCTTCTCCCCATCCATCTTTGTGCTGCTGGTGTCACTCCCTCATCCTGACCTGCATTAATTATTGCAATTCCTTGTTTCTTTCCCAGCCACTGTATCTTTTCTGTCGATTGCTGTTCCTTCAAATTCTTGCTGCTCTCATTACTACGGATAGTGCCTATTGCTCACACATCTCTCAGTTACTTTGCTCACTGCATTGGCAGCCGGTCCAAAAGCGTGTTATGTTTAAATTTCTCTGCGTTGTTCATGGGGCCTACTATGGTCAAGGTGCAGAGGATTTAAGGGAGTAGTTTCAACCCTACCAACTGGTACAATTGCTATGCTCGCAAGATACCCGTCTGCTTCCTGTGCCAAGATTTTGGCTCACTGTGATGGGCATTCGCTCCTTTTCAATTTCTGAGGCTAAGCTGGGGAATGCTCTTCTGTTCTTCCTCCGAGCCACGGAGGACCATGTTGCATTCCTTCGATCTCTGAAAACCTACTTGCTCCATGCCTTAGCTGGTCCTGTTGTAGCTCTCAGCTACAAGATGCCTCTGGCGAACTTGCGCTTTATAAAAATATTTAACATGACACCCCACCTGTGCTTAGCCTGTTTTCTTTCCTCAGGTTTCGATTTTGTGTGTTGTTTTTCTAGTTAGTTATCATTGTACATGGTGTGTCTGATTAAAGTATATATTTTTATAGAATCTTGATTAGTTATTCCTTTATTTTGGACTATACTTGCTGTTTGGGTTGCTACTAAACCACATTCACACCCCTCATAAGAGTATAGCCTTCCATCGGCCCATGTTAGCCCAAAAGGTGAAGGGGGTATATCTCTTGACTGTGCCTGTTTTACCTTGATGATTGTGTTGTCCCTTCACTGACAACACTTTTCACCCTCTCGAACCAAAACCCTCCCGCCCCCCATGACCGTCTCTCTACATTCACGCGTTGCTTACTAGCTAGGCATCCATAGATATCATGCATACATAAAGCCCATTGAATGAGGGAGGAATCAGTGGGAGGAGGCCGAAAGATGGGAGGTGGGAAGAAAGGGTGCAAGGATGAGGTGGGGAAGAGGAGGTGCTTATGGAATTCACAGGGGCTCAGATGCACACAACAGACTTGTGAATATGAGATGAGGAGGGAGCGGGAAGTTACCCATGATGCACAGCTCTGTTGCGATGGACATTGTTACTTTTTACTGTGGCTCCATTTTGGTTTCTGACAAGATTTCTTGGGTGTTTCGCAAAGCTCTGATACTGTATGTGGTCGGTGCCTTTGCCATCATCCTACGGTGTGTCAGTTATTTCTATTTTCTGTTTCTTAGCACCATTCCCTTGTGTATTTTATGGGGCGGGTGGGCGTTTTCATTGGCGTTCCGCATTTCAGTTGCCACTTTTCTTTGCCAGCATGATGTCTAATGAAAGAACATTCCGGAGTGTTGAGGGCAGTGCACTCCCTTCGGAGCAGCCACACTGTTTTCGATAGGTCTCTTTGATAGCTGCTGCCGAATAAATGTGTGAACAATGAGTGTTGTGTATTACTCATGGCTTAAATCTGTGACATTCCTCCCTGGCGTTACATCTGAGAGCACATTCTTGAAATATCAACTATGACATTCTGCATAGTAACTGCAGCATCTTGCTGACGAGGGTGGCCATTTCCAAGCTTCTATTGCTTCAGGGTAGTGTGTGTTGCGGTTTGCAGTACAATACAATACAGAATACAAAACGGTTTGTTTTGTCAGTGCTTGTTTTTAATAGAACTCCTTTGTAAGTAACGTATCAAACATCGAGTGGCTAAAGGCATACTTGGGTTAAGAGATTATTAGTGCACAATTGGCACATTTACAGCTGCAATTAACTCTACGCAAACTGCATAGGAGTAACATGGGCAAGCCAATGCTTGATGTTACTGCTTGACAGAGCTAGCTCAAACACATCTAAGGGTGTTTTTTGTGTGGGAACGGGCATGTGGTGGGGTGGGAATCACTTTAGGGAATAGCATTCATAGGGGTAGTCAATGGGTGGTTTAATGACCAAACACCACCTTGCTCACATATCATCTCTCGCCTAGTGTACACCAGTGCAAGAGTTTGTGGTTATGGGTGGTGGTTAAGCATCACCTAATAGGCAAAATTAAAAAATGGCATGAAGCCCGAGACTGGCATCAAAGTATATTATATATACTACTAAAAAAAAATTATATGTTTTGGCAGAAAACACCTTGGAGTCCAGGGTTTTCAGTGAAATTCTAGATGGGGATGACACTGTGGGCCTGGACTCGGTCTCTGTGCTGTGGACTGTGCATTTTAACAGATCTTTGTTCTTCATCTACTGCTGGCAATGGTGTAAAAATTGCTGCAATTGTAAATCCGTTTTCTTTAGATGTCTTTATTTTGAGTCGAGTTATGATACAATATGATATTTTATTTATAGCGCGCCTGTACACAAGTGTGACAAGGAGCGATGAGGCACGGGAGAGGAACGGGGGACAAGACAACGATCTTACTAGGCCCAGTGACCTCGAGATAGCGCAAGTGCAGGGAAGAGGAAAGGGGAGAAGTGCCGGGAGGAGGGGCAGACGAGCAAGTGCAGGACATATGATCGAGACATTGAAGAACACAAAACATAACAAAGATTAACTTTGGCCAGCAAGTTGCAGTGAAGGGGTTAAGTGCAGAAAGCAAGTGTTAGTGCGGGTAGGGGGATTGTAGCGTTGCAGATACAGCCCGTAAGTGCAGAGTTGCCAGGAGGCAGTGCAGGCATGCAAATGGAAGGGCAGGGACCTGGTCCCGCGGTTCAGAGGTTAGCCGGGATGCCAGTGCAGTATGAGACAGGAGATCAGCAGGGGAGAGGAAGAGAGAAGGCGGAAGCAAAGAGGAAAGTCTTGAGCTGCTTCCGGAACCACAGATGGTTTTGCTCAAGTTTCAGATAGGAAGAGAGGCTGCTCAAAAGGGAGGCGCCAGCCGAAACGAGAGATCTGCCCCTAGCTCGTTGCTTGGAAAAGTGACTGACCCTCAAGGAGTTGCAGGTGGAGCAGCGAAGAGCCTGAGAAGGAAAATTCTTCAGAAGAGAAAGCTGGAGATATTTTAGTCCCAGGCCTGAGAAGGCCTTGTGAACAATGCAAACGCTCTTGACCTTGATCCTTGCAGCCGCTGGGAGCCAATGGTGAGATGTCAGTGCTGGAGAGATACGATTCCTGGACTTGAGGCCAATGACAATACTTGCATTCTTGTTCTGGATGAGTTGCAGAGGATGGAGAGTAGAGACTGGTAGATTTAAAAAGAGGCTGTTAAAAATGCCACCTGCTTTTACTGCCTGCCAGATTATGGGTTGTTGAGATTTTAGCCTCAATTGGTATTTTGAGTCTACACCATACTGTAAATACTGCATGATTGTAAGTTTGCATCCCATTGAGTAATTTCTCTAGCAATCACCTCCACTCAAAAGGGAAGGTACATCAAAAAAAGCAGCATGGTCACAATGTGAAGGAGTTAGTGAGTGAACAGGTGGACATCTCAGGTGCCCCCATTCTCACCCGCTTTAGACATCACAGGCCACTCTGTGAGCTATTTCACATGGCGCAGTGACGGTGTGATCTGCTCCTGCACCGTGCACTTTTTCTCCCCCAGGCAGGGATGGCGATGGATTTATTTTCACTGTCAAACCATAGCCTGCACGTTTTTGAAAGAAAACATGCAGTTTTTACAAAACATCTGCATGTTCTACCACTGGTTGGGTAGCATAGGCCTAATAATGTGTCAATGGGCAGAGAGGATAGCTCAGGGGAAACGTGTTTGTCTTGGAAGCAAGGCAACGCAGAGTGTCACGGGTTTGAATCCTGGTCCTGCCCTTAGAGGCCGGTCTCCAGTGTGACAATGAAGCTCAATTTAATTTAATTTTTAAATGCTCAGATTATCAAAAGCAGTAACAATAATGAATTCATGCAATAATTCAATAGCCAGTCACACATCTGATAATGATACCCAGAAATGGGATCCAGTCAAAAGCAGCCCAATATGGAAGGATAATAGTTCAGCAAATATTAAGTATAATATATGATTTTGAAACTACCTGAGGATCATGATACCAGTTGACCTAATGACAGGCGAAAGTTTCACGTTCTAAAAACTAGGGTTGTCAAATGATGACTTCAACGTGGGACCATCTTGAGCTTTGCATTTAGAATCCCAATATCGACCAGCTGAGGGTACTGCAAATTCAGATATGTAGGGCGAAAATCCATGTGACACGTAGAGGCTTAGTCTTGGAGGGCCTTCCTCCTCTAGCAAATAAACTTTTTAACTTAATCGCTATTCTGGAGGAGTAATAGGGCTTAGAGGCGAATTTGATTCTCAAAATAAATTTGTCATTGTAGTTTTGAATCTGTCATACTTTCTTTTGGGCTGCTTGCAAATACATAGATTTAGCATTATGCAACATGAAAATCCACCTAAAGTCTAATGCAACTCATTTGTGTCGCAAGGGGCCAACTAAGGGGGGGCGCTATTGGCTTAATGTATACAACACCTGCATGCCTGATATTCAGCAATGCAGAAGTTGGGCACAGTGAATGATTTCTACACTACCCAATACCCTTTTTTTTTACATGTTTTACCTTTGTACAATTAGAAGCAGCTTGCAGGAATTAGGCGCTTAACAAAACAACTATAAATAAATAAATAATCGTGTGCCAAAAATCACATAGCGGGCGAATCTCAGCAGGCAAATTAAGGACCATTCTTGGACCAAGAAATTATCTAATATTATGAAATGTTTTTACTGGGTGCATGTGTGGCTGAGCTGAAATGGCCCTTCTTGACATTACATTTCAGGTAGAAGGGTTTTACCAATGCTATTTTAAACGCATACGAGCATAGAAATAGCCGCATTCTCAAGTAAAGTGTAGTGATGTCGGATTATGTCGCACTCGCTATCCTTTATGAGGGTGAAATGGGTATGGGGTTGTTTGAATCCTTGAGAGCTGTCTGTGGGTTGGCAACACTACGTGTGGAATAGAGTTGCCCCATAAAACAGAGACAATTATCTGGTGTAAATAGCATGCCTTTGAGCTAATTTCCATACCCAGAAAGCATTGCTTGGGGATTTTGAAGTGGCTGGGAACTTCCAGGAATAGCTAATGGGGGAGCATTGTGACATGCATGGCTTAGCTGAAATGGCCCATTGTAATCTCACATTTCAGGTACAAGGGTTTCGTTATATTGTGTGATGGTGAATGTAAAACGTGCCTCAATCCTCCAACTACATGGATGTCAGCGAAACCACATTGATGATCCTTAATGAGAGTACTGTGCACATGGGTTATGCTGCAACCACAGGATCTTTCTTTCTAGGAGAGATAAAGCTATGTATTAAATACCATTGACCTATAAAACAAAGAACGTCTCCCGAACAAACACATTCTGTTGAGCAAATACACCCACCCTATATGCATCGTTCAGTGGGTCCGAATTGAAGGTGAGTTGCCAATGCTGGTTGCAGGATGGCAGTGTAGAATGTGTGGCTTAGCTGAATTGTCCTATTCTACTCAAACAGTCTCACGTTTTTCACCGACTGAGTTTAAAAATACATATGTCTACAGAAACCCAGAGGCAGGTGGACATTAAACTATGGCATTCTCAAACTAAACTGGTATCAATGGTCTGCTCCCCTCGAGCGTTTGCTTCTGTATTAAATCATCACACAATAACTATTTCTAGGCCAACGGAACACAACCAGTAAACGAAAAGTCCACTTTGAAATGAGGCATTTACACTGGTTACCAGATAGTTTTAGTTTGTACTCTTTTGGGTCTGATTTTTCTTCCCGTTTATAGGGGCTCAGCAGGCCAGCTACTGCGCTAGCCTGATGCTACCACTCTTCCTAAAAAGAAAGTCAAGGTAGGGTTGGTGTGTGACAATTCTGGGCAAGTCTGCACTGGTTGTACTGAAATAGTCAAGTTGCTAGTTACTTTTGATACCTCTATTTTTGTACTAACTCGAAGCATGTTTCACCCTATTCTGTTGCTTCATCAAGGCAGTTGCTTATATAGTAGTCAAATAGTTAATTCTTGAATTCAATAATTGTTTAGTCACTTGTCCATCTCCCATTGTATTCTGTTTTTAGTGAAGGACTAATGAGAGGACTCTGTGGTGCACATATGATGGTACTGACTTGCAATGAAGAATGGACAAGTGACCAGTTATTGAACTCAAGAATTGTTGGAAGTATTATTCTATTTGACACTTAAAAAATGTTCATGTTTGATTGAAAGATCACTTCTGATAATACAGTGCCAAATAATTATTTTTTGTAATGACAGTGGGTTTTGTCAAAAGTGTCTCTAAACTTTGGTGTGTACTGTTGGTGAGAAATCGCCTTCACAAGCTGTTACCTCCTTTGTAGGTAGCCATGCTGTGCCCAAGAATCCATACCAAACGTTGGCTTTATGCTATGTTACACCAGTCTAAGATGCTTACTTTTCATCAATGGATGGAGTCTGCATCACATATTGGAGATACTCTTCTTTCCATTACGTGACCGGTCCTCACTCTCCAAAACCACCAGTGGCTGAGCAGGGTGGACTCATTTCAGACAACAGAGGAAGTACATTTCCTTTGCTAGGCATGTTCTCCCATCATCCATTGAGCCACTGTGAAGCAGAAGCGCCCACCTACCTCCTGCTTGACACTTGTGTTACCAAACTTGTGCCCCAAAATATGATGACACTAAAAGAGATGCTGACCTTATGGAGAAAGAGGAGGGCTGGGGAGTAAAGAGTGCATTCTGATTCGCCAGAATGTATGGGCACAATGATTCCAATTTTGCATATGCATACCGTAGCTTCAAAAAGCAAGAATGGCGAGCCTTCATTGAGACTCCTTGGCATGTCAATAATTCCCTTCAAAATGACATTCTAATTATGCAATGTAAACATGAGTGTCTCGAAATGGCATTATGCCCATTTGCTCTATTCTCTACTTCCTGGAACTTGTGCCATCTTTTTGATTTTTCAATACAAATTAGATTTAGGATTTTTTCACAGTGATCAACCTTTGTATTCTAGCTCCTAAAATGGTTGAACCAGTAAGAAAGCGCACCTTGAGTTGAAATATTAAGATCCCTCACTCACCCATTAAGCTTTATTTTAAGGAGAAGGAGCAGTGGCTATTTGAGAGAAATATAACCCTAGGCACAATCATACTTTTTCAAGGGGGCCTTTTCCTGCAGATCAATGTTTAATGTGAGACCATGCAGGGAATAGGCACCCATTAACTGCGCCATGACTTTAAGCAAAACATGCAACTGATTGGTAGAGCATGAAGGTAGACTACACAACAAACAATGTTATATTTGATGTCGTTTCATTTACAGATCTCTTAAGGTATATTTTCCTATTTAATGTATTACATATGCATGATACAGTAATGTATGTTTAGCAGCATGGTGTGAGACATTTATTTCAGGTATCAAGTACTTTTATTGGACTTGACGGCTATACATTTGCACATAGACTTCGTGTACATGAGGTATTTTCCACTATATTTTGTTTATTTCAATATGCTGCGAGCCAGGATTTAAAAGAGACCGGTGAGAATACATTTGACATTAAGGTTAAAGGAGGTGAGCAGGTTCTCTGAGAAACATCTAGCCAATTGGAGAATGCTGGGTGATTGGGCGTCTGTTCCAGCCTCGGGGGGATTTCTGCAGAACCTTTTGATCTGCATTGGCTGTAAAGAAGGATTCCGTGTCAGCAGGGACCCCTTTGCAGAAAGCAAGTCCTCTCATCAGATCGCAGACTTGCTGTACCGAAGAGGGCCATTTGAACAATTTACCGTGTTCTCTCCAGAAACAGCCATGTTTGTGACACGTAGCATCACTATTTTGGCCTCAAAATCTCCTTTACGCACGGCTGGAACTGTGGCACGAGATGCTATTGTTTCACAAGAAGCATAAAGTGCCACATAAGACCAGGTTTTTGATATTGGTTCACATCTTTAAATGGAGACAATCATTTCCAACAATGTGAGTGATTGCCTCCAGGTCCGCCAATAGGGCTAGCAACATGCATGAGAGCACAGTTTGTGGAAAGGGTCCCACTTGTGTACCCCAGTGGCCTGTGCTTGATAGATTGCACAATGCAATAACTAGTGACACCGATCAGCCTGTGGAAAACTCCAATCATCGGTCGGAATAAACAACATCATTAGGAGCTGCCTTGTTTATGTTACAGAGCTGGGGAACAAGCAAAATCAAAGGTGGGTTGGAGCCAGGCGGTCTGGCCTGGCCCTAAGTGCCGAGAACAAGCCAACCAGTAAAATGGTGGTGTAAAACATTGGACAAAATATTGGCAGACAGATATCTTTGCAAACCTAAGCTAGGGCTGAGAAGATATGTCAGAAGGAAACAAACTTGCGATGTTGCCTCAAATACCAGGTTCACCACTTAACTAAAATACGTGATCCCAAGCAAATCCTTTCATCGTACTGTTTGTTCTGCCAAAGTTGGGAGTCACTGGGAGTGACTGGGGTTACAGCTTGTGTTATGAAACAAAGCCTAAGTAATGATTTATTTTAGTGTTGCCAAAACCATTTTTAATAGTCACCATTCTTATATTGCCCACCACAAAGCTATTTGCCTCTAGGCTTAATCGTGGCAATTTCTTGTACGTCTCCTAATGTACATCCGCTGAGGGTAGGAGATGTAGGCATGTAGTATGATGGGGTGGTAAACAACGATGGGCCTGACGGAGGTGGAGGGTTGGGAGGTGGACTGCGAGAAACCTCAGTCTGTGTTAAATTGCTGGGGCATACCACCCTGCCTCCCACCCCTGATTAGAAGTGGTAGACGGAACTCCAGAGGAGGCAGAGTGGGCCTGATTGCAAAAGACCATCTACAAATCAGGCAAACCAACTCATCCCTCAACAACAACTTTGGCATCCTTTCTTTCAAGTTCACTAACTTCCCCTACCAACACCACTGCTGTCCACCTCATGTACCGCCCACCCGGCCCTATACTCTCCTATAAAGAGGACCTATTATTTATCTTAAATGACAAAAAAAGGCCTTCCTCACAGATACTGCTACTAGGTGACCTTAACTTAGGCCTTGATGACAAAACAGACCTACCTGCATCCTCGTTAGCCAGTGCCCTCACCACCCTTGGCTTCCAGCAATGCATTCTCGACCCCACATATTTTAAAGGGTGCTCACTCAACAGACTAGCTGACACAAACTGCAATATTTCCATCAAAACTATTCTCCTTGCCCATGGTTGGACCACCACATCATCACCTTCTCACTCCCCACTGGCCCACACATCAAACCAGCCACCATACCCTTGCCACCTTCTTGGGCCCGCAGTTCATGCAAACTCACTAAGGAGGGCCTGTCCCCTCTCTTTAGTGCTCTCAACCCTGAACTTCTGGATTCCACTGACCCCACTCACTTAGCAGACATCTACACCACAACCTTGACCAGCACCATTGACTCTATCACCTCCTGACCCACATAAAAGCCAAACCAGTAACCCATAATAATTTCTGGTACACCCATGATCTTCCGATCCTTAAATCTGAAAAGAGACTAGCCGGAACTTGCTGAAACAATAACCCATCCGAGGCATCCAAAATGAAATTCTCCAAAAGATTTTAAAAGGCCATCATCCAAGCTAAAGCCACTTTGTTGAACACTAGTATATCCGATGCCAATTCCAACTCCAGGGAACTGTTCACCATCATCGGAGAACTGGAATCTCCAGTCCACCAAGCCCCCACCTTTACCAAAGATACTACCTGGTACGACAGCATCCAAAAGACCATGCTACTCAAAATAGACACACTGAAAAACAAAATTCTCGCTAAACAAACAAGCATCTCGCTCCTGCCAAGGAATTCCAATGTCCCCATTTCTAATACTCCAGCAACCCCCCTTTTCATCTTCAAAAAATCACTACACACGACACCTTATGCATCCTACAAAACCTCAAGCCATCCATGTGAAAAGGAGATGCCAGCCCATCCTCTGTGATCAAAGACTGTACATAAGCTCTAGCTCTTTTCATCACTGCCTTCGTCAATGCCTCCTTCACCACAGGGGTGGTACCCTCCTGCCTCAAGGAAGCTTGGGTATTGCCGCTTGTAAAACAAAATACACTTGACCTCACATCCCCCAACAACTACCGGCCCATCACCATGGTACCTTTCCTCCTCAAAATTCTCGACAGGGCTGCCTATACTCCGATCCAACGCCATCTTGAGTCCAACCAATTTCTAGGAATGCGCCAATCAGGCTCTGTCCAGGACATGGCACAGAACCAGCACTCCTGGACCTGAAAAATCAGATAGAAGTGCTCAGGGACGAAGGGAAGCCTGCCCTGCTTCTGCTCCTAGATGTGTCTGCTGCTTTTGGCCTGTTCGACCACAGCATACTTTGCCACCACCTAACCTTCTCTGCATCCTTCTCCCAGGAAGCAGCATCATAGATCGCCAACTTCCTGGAAGGAAGAGATATGAAAGTCTTCAGAGAGAATGCCGTTGCATCTCCTTCCTCCATCTGCAAGGTTCCCCAAGGGTCATGCACTCTCTATAACATATTTGCAAAACCCTTCTTTGATCACCTGGACTCGTGCTGCATAGCCTATACCAACAATGCAGATGACACGCAGATTCTCCTTCCGCTTACTAGCTCCTATCCTGATGATGTTACCACCTTTAACTCCACATCCTTCACTATCCAAGCCTGGATGGCAACCCATGGTCTTTGCCTCAATGATGAGAAAACGGAACTGCTAAATACTGGTTCTGCCACAGTTCTGAAAAAGCTAGACCACAGATACTCAGTCTTCAGCATCGATGGCTCTGTGATCCCAATCTCCTCTTCCGTGACAACACTGGGTGTTTATCTTGACTCCACACTCTCCCTATCTCACCAAGTCAGCACCATCTCCTCTGCTGCAGCCTATTCAACTAAGCTTATTAATGCTGCCAGGCTCTTCCTCACCAGTAACAACTGTTTAACTATCGCCCGCGCAGTGGTGGGTGCTAGGCTAGACTACTGTAATGCCCTTTTTGCCGGCACCTCATCCTGTAATGTAAAGAAACTTCAAACCATCCAAAACAATGCCCTCTGGGGATGCACTTAGCATTCTGCGATCTGGTCACATCTCAGCCACCCGTAAAACTGTACACTGGCTCCCTGTCAAAGAAAGAATCTACTTCACGACCCTTTCTATTACACACATATGTATCTCCAAATCTGCTCCACCATATCTGGTCCAAAACATCTCCAAATCTGTCGACCAGGCCCACCAGAACCCCCTATGCCCACAGGTTGGTTCAACCTAAATTCAAACACATGAAAGCAGGTGGCTCAACCTTCCCCATCATTGCTGCTAAGCAATGGAATGCCCTCCTGCATGCCCTAAGAGTGGAAGACTCTTACTGGGTGCTCCGCAAAGCCCTTTAAATGTGTTCAACTAATGTACTGCCCTCGCTCAACAATGTATCTGCATACTCTATTTAATCATCATGTAACCATTTTTTGCAACCACTATCTAACCATTATGTAACCACAAACTATACCTGGGAGCTGGAGCTCCATGTAACTGGTTTTTAGCGCCCTGGTGCATGAGGGTTTGTGCACGCTTAACAGATGAAAAAATAAAAGAATTGTTCCAGCCCAGGTCTTTGGGGATTCATTCTTGATACTGACTTAGATCCTGAGTTGTGAAGCATGTCTCCTTGCAGATTCCTCCACTCTCCGCAGACCAGAAAATGAATCTGGGATGCGGTGATGAATGGGGATGCTTATACAAATTGGCTAGTGGTGGGATGGGAGTTAGCTGGAGAGAGAAAAGGGCATTGCGGAGGAGCCAGTGCTGAATGGGGTGAAATGTAGAAATTGCCTTAGAAAGTCGATGTCCGTCCCCTCCCAGCTCTGCTCCTCCACGCCATGACACTAACGAAAACAGGAAGTGATCAGAATCCCTGTCCAGCCCCAAACTATCAATGAGTGTTGCAGGGGTGGGACAGGAAGTCAGAAAGTCAGATGGCAATGCTCCAGTATATGCAGTGGTCATGTATGGGGAGCTTTTTATGAAAACCTTTTTATTGAAAACTTTCCAGGCAGAAGGTGAGACTCATGGTCAACCCCCTGCTTTGTGCAGGCACTGACCTGAAATGAGGGAACCGGCAGAGCTCCTGTTACCCGGGCAGGCACAAGTCTCGCCAGGCTCACTCAGCTTTCCTGCGTTACAGTACTTTTTTTATGATTGTCCATTGTGACAAGATACACTTAATAAACAGGTTCATCCCAAATATATATTGTATTCCAAAATATATAATGCATATAGAAATGGACTACCCAAGGGTCTATCCTTGATCCACTTCTCTTCACTCTGATCTCTTCAGGTCTTGGCGCCTGATCTCCTCTTATGGCTTTTCCTACCAAATCTTTGCTGACGATACTCAGATCTTCGACTTTCACTCCTTATCCCACAAAAAGTCCCCACACCATCAAATATTGAATGGCATCTCACTCATGCTCAACTTCACTAAGACTGAAGTTCTCTACATCCCTGCCAAGTAGGCTATCTCTTCTTCTCCTCTCTCCTGATGTCCATACTCTGCTTCCGCTCCTAACTTTGGTGTCATCTTCAACCCGTATGAGTAGCAAAATGTATATGAATAGTATGATGTAATTATTTAGTGCAAACCATTAAACCACCCATGCACGTGGATGGATGTTGTCTATGAAGGAGACCATTTATGAACAGTGTTCAGTAACACCAATGCAAAGGTTAGAAGCCATGTTACTGTAGCGCATTCACCCGTGCGTGCGCGCACACACACACACACACCTTCACCCCTCTTTCAAAGGAGCAATCCCTAGTATGTGTCCACACATTTTCCAGCAGAAACCACTTCCCACCCCAGCAACTTAAAAGAACAGTCTCTGTCATAAAATGATACCCGATGTTCACTCTTTTTTTACTGCAAAAAAGGGGGAAAACTAATGCCACCCACCTTATCCCTCCTCCCACCCTCCAGTGCTAGATAACTAAGCCAAGCCCTCCATCTATTTGTGCGGTAAAAAAATAGTAATACAAAATGCAGAACAAAAAAAGAAAAACCAGTGAAAAGGTAATTCAGTAAAAATTGTTAATACCCAGATCACGGTGCAGTCCTGAGACCTACCGCCATCAACTGTGTCACAGAAGGACGAAGATGGGTTATTGGTAATCACCTTGAAGGCTTGGCTGCCACGGTAAAGTCTTCCCTCTGCTGCATGGTATGGCGCCTCTGGCGGCCATCTGAGCAGTGCAGGTCGTATTTACACTTTAACCGTGCCAGCTGTGCGGAAGAAAAGTGTCGCCATATGCAGCTCTGTCAAATGAGATGATTGACAGATTCCCCAAAACAAGTCTTCCGAGTTTCTCAGCAGCGCGCGGCAAGCTTTTCGCTGCAGTTAATTGTTATTTACTTGTATTTACGTGAAGCTGTGTGCAGCTACTGCACTAAATTGCTCCCTCATTAGGATACGTTCTTAGCTGAATGAATTATGAATTTCCTATTTTCCGGAAAGTGTAATGATTGCGTAGGGTACTAATGGGGTTCTTTTAGAAATGTCATTGATTTTTATGGAGCTTGACTAATGAGTCAGTTCAACGGAAGTTTTCCACTTTAATTGTCACTGACAAAAGCCGAGGTAAACACTAGTTGGAAAGCTATTATTACTGCCGTTTCAGGCTCGCAACACTGTGGGATGTTTTCTCTTTTCTTCGCAGTCGTTTAAAGAGGTTTCCTCTATTTCACCATAGTTTTCTGAATGAAACGCACATGATTCCGTACTTCTGGGTCAGTTGTAAGCCTTGCCACCAGCACCCACAATGTGCTGCGTTAAGTAGTAAAGGTGGGGGAGGGGCCTTTCTGTGCCAGACTGAGCCTGCAGCCTTCCCCCCTCCCACCACCTTCTTCGACGCTTGTCGACAAACAAGAGTTTCAGACTCTGGGGACTGGATTACATCTAAAGTGCTCCTTTCAGGGCAACGCCCCTTTCTCTAAGAGGGGCCCACGCCAGTCTTTATTATCGCTCAGAAGCACCGATTAAGTCTTGCCACCAGTCACTGCGCAGCAATCTTTCTGCATAGAAAAGGATGGTCGAGAAGAAATGTCCCTGCTTATGTATTACCGGACCTTGGTTGTCAGAAAGCTCACCTGTCGCAATTCATCCCGCCTGCTACTTGCTGCGGGATTTAAATCTTATTTTACAGTCGTTTTGGAGGGCGGCGGGGGGCGGCCATCCTTGCTGAAGCCAAATTGGAAAGCATTGGTCTAAATAACTATGTTCTTGACACTCTTTGATAATTTTTTATGGAATTAGTCCCTTCACCCGAATGACGCCATGCAATCTTTCTTGTACACTGGAGTCTGCCTGAATGGTATGGCTTATTTTTGTTTGGCTGTCTTCTCAAATCCTTGCCCCTAACCTTTGATTGTGTCAGAGGTGAGTACAGCATTACTGACACCGACGATGCTAGTTATTGACTGACTTCAAGGCCAACGATGCTCGGAGCTTATGATGAAACCAGCACTTCCAACTGATTGCTGACCCCCCCCCCTCAGGTTGCTACTCTCCTCAGGCTGCTACTCTTGTCAGGCCCTTCGCTGCTCATTACCATTCATTTTAATGAACTGTGTGTTCTGAGACATTTTGACTTACTGCACAAAAACCCAGACTCGTTTAGAGTGGAAAAGGTCGCTGGGTTTTTTCTGCCCCACCCCCCCAACCCTTCCTACTTCCAACTCTTTAACATGTCTCTCACCAACCATATCACTTCCGACAGATAGTAAGTATTCCCAATCATAGATAAGTGGACTCCATCCTCTCTAAATAGCATAAATCCTTCATGAACAATATCCTTGTGGTCTAAGACCTGCACCGCCACCGAGGCACAAAATGTTACCATCTCTCTGTTTATCCCCTTCCTTGCTCGCTCTATCGCTCCTTCACTTCTCGCTCCCCTCCAAACTCTCCTAGGCAACAACTTGGTCCAAACTACAGATGCTTGTGGCCACATTTCTCGTACCCATAACAAATCCCTTTTCATCTTTCTAAGGAGAGCCACACCAGTATCCCTAACCAGGTCATTTTCCCCAGCATGAATAATCAGCCCAACTGGAGTCCCGTGACGCTCCCTCAACCCCGCCAACATTGAGAGTAACGGATCCCAGTGAAGCTCCCCTAAACCTGACCATCTTACCAAAACATCTTTATAGCTGCAACCCAATTGCCTGCCAAAAACTCTTTTCTCAGCCTCTTTCCCAGCCCACTTAACAATGGAATGCCCCACTATCCATAATTGTGGCATCTGACCCGACCTCCCAGCAGCATCTGAAAAAGAAATGATAAATTACTGACAAAACCAACATTATGTTTAATACAACACTCCTGAAACTTCTGAACATTATTCTTTCAAACATCCCGTTTACCCAATCCCTGACATACTCTTTGTATCTTCCTGACTTCCAATGCCCCAAACTTTTTCACCTTTTCTTCAGAATAGCCCAACCTGCTGCCTTCAGATGCTGCCCCCCTCCTAAAAGAATGAGTACCAAAATCTTCTGCCTTCTCGCCCACCGCTACCAAAGCTTTCCTTAACACCCCCAGAACTTGTTGCGCTAATAGTGGCTCTCCCTTCTCATGCTGAAAAACCAAACCTAACCTACCCTCACAACGCTCCTTCCAAGTCAAACCTGACCGAACCGGGCATAAATCCTTACTTCCTCGCCCCAGCAAAACCCAAGAGCCCTTCCCTTTCTGATCTGTTTTAGACCTCCTCATCTTGATGTCCAAACCCACGTCAGAGAACTGCATGTCTTCCCATTGCAGCCCACCAACTCCATTCTTCCCCCCCACCAACTCAGAAACCCTAAAAGCCCCAAAGAATAGCCAGGTAAAACAGGTTGCAAACAATTCACCCTCCCATGCCGACCAGCAAATTCCACCTTCAGCCTGACACAGCCTTACTAGCAATTCGGCTGATATCGGTCTCCTCCTATCTTTTTCCCTCTTGCTTTCCCTTGCCCAACCTTCAATCATCCTGCTTGACATTTCTCCCCCGCTTGGTTGAAAACCCCAAAACCACTTCCCATAGAAAGCAATCCCTGCCATTTTCCCCAATATAGTTAATTTGGACCAGCCCCTATCCATGCACCTCAATAGGAAATTAGTGACATCGTCCCTTCTCCGCTCTTCCGCATCCCCCAACCTTTCCAACTACGAGCTCCTCCTCTTATAAGAACCTCCCACCCCCTCCTGTATGCCTCTGTAGATGCCAGAGCCAGTGAACCCTCCACCAATGAAAGCGCTCTCAGCTTCCCACTTTCCGCAGCTCCCCCGGAATCCTCTGCCCCTTCTGTTCCGCGTCTGGAGCCAATCCACGGAATCTCTGCCATTGAAAATGAGATAACGCATTAGCGATGCCATTATCCTTGCCTGGCACATGTGTTGCCTTGAAAATCACGTTAAATTCCATGCGACGCAAAACAAACTCTCTAATTAGTCTCACCACCCTCTGATCCCTTGCTGACTGTCGATTCACTACATGGACCACGCATTCATTGTCTATGTTGAAATTCAACTTCTTGTTTTGCAACTCCTCTCCCCACAACTCCAACGCCACCAACAAAGGAAAAAATTCCAGAAATGCAATGCTCCTTCCCTCCTCCAACCAAAGCGATGGCCACTTCTCTGCGCACCACTTTCCTCCCCAAAACACTCCAAAACCTCCTGCACCTGCTGCGTCTGAAAACATTTGCACTTCCCAAGAAACCGGTTCTCCTTTCAACTATATGGACACTCCATTAAAATTCTCAAAAAAAACAAAGCCACATTCTACAATCTTCCCTCACTGCACCTGTCACTCTTATCCGATGATGTGGGCACTTTGCTCCTGCCATCGACCTTGCCATGTTCCTGCAAAAAGTCAGCCCTGGTGCCACCAATTTGCATGCAGAATTCAAATGCCCCACCAAACTCTGCATTTCCACTAGCATCAACTTCTTGGCGCCTACCGCTTTCTCCAACAATCCTACCAGTTTGCTCACCTTGTCGTGGGGCAAGCGTGAGGTCATAGCCACTGAATCCAGCTCAATCCCTAGAAATGTCAACACAACTGCCGGCCCTTCTGTTTTGTCTTCCGCTAAAGCTTCCCTGTCCGGATAGAATTCCAACCAGTTCTCCAACACCTCCAGTAAAAGCCTTTCCCCACAACCCCTCTGCCAGATCCTCTCCCCCTGCTCCTGTCTCCCTGTTGGAAACACTGAGTGAGAGAGTGTTTACCTGCACATTTGCTACATTAATACCTAAACCTACAGAAATTCCTTGTGCAGCCATCCTTGTTAAATGCCCAACACGCTGCTGAGGACTGCCCTCTACCTCCTCCCCCCACCCCTTCCTGGGCGGGGCGACCAAGAAAGGGCCGGAAAGGCACGGGCAGCCCGCTTGCTGTGTGCAACGTCGGGGCAGGCCTCGTTGGAGCCATCCATTGCAACCATAAATCCATATCCATCTCCCCCCAAACCGCCTCACTATCTTCCGCCATTCTTGCTCTAAATTCTTCATCATAACGCACACACGCAAAGCCCCCAAAACTTGTAAACACCTTCCTGATCACATCCATATATTTTAACAGAGCCACACACCGCTCTGGAAATTTCTCACAATATACACTAGCGTAAATAATGAACGCTGATGTCCAGTTTTCAATTGTTACCGGGACTCGTGGGCGCGCTGCCAGTTCTCTCTCCTCTTCCTTAGAACCCTCCTTTGCTCTCACTTCCTATGAAGCAATTTAAAAATGTCCACAAATTCCCCTGCCTGAATCTTGTCCTTAGTCGCTGCCATTAAATGCGCCCCCAAAGGTTTTGTGATACCCATGTAAGGAAGCTTTTTCTCCTTGCTCTTCGCTTCAACTTCATTTACTTTTGAAACCTGTACCTCGAGCGCCATTGGCTCAACCACTTTATCCGTTTGTACCTCCACCGAGCAAATTCCCTTTTCACTCCCCATGGCTCCAATAGCCTGTACACCAATCTCTTTCCTTGCCTCTTGCAAACCAGTGCCTTCATTTTCTGCCCTCGTTCCCATATCCCCTCTCTGCCATGCAGATGACCAGTCCCTTTCCCGCTCACCTCTTTCTGTTCCGCCAACTCCTGTCTGCGGTCTGGCTACTCCAATGCTTCTCACCTCTTTTCTTAATGGGCTCTTACTGCGGGGACAAAACATGTCAGCAGTCTCACCCAACCAATTTCTTCCCTGGCCTCTTGCCCCCAAACCCACTGCTCCCGTCTTTCCCTAACCCACCTAGAACTCCTTCTCTCATTACTTCCTCTCCTTATTGCCCTATAATCTTCATCCTCCCACTGCCCCCCAAATTTCTCAATCCCTACTTCATCACCCCCCAAATACCATTGCTGATGCAAGCTCATGCTCGGGTCGTGTGGATCCTCCCCGTGTGAGCCTGGGGCGTCTGCCCCGACACTCCTTTGACGTTTTCTCGGCGGGGCCGCAGAAACCCCTTCTTGATCCTCTTCTCTTGGGCACGGTGTGCTCCCCTCCACCCTGTAATCCTCATTGGTAAGGGCCGTGCTGTGCCCTCTAGACTGACCCTGCGCTTCCCGAGTAGGGGTCACTCCTAAACCCTCTCCATAATCCTCCTTTCGAACAACGGGGGCTGCGCAGCGCCCTCTGCTATCCAACCTACTTTCCGGGGGGGCCGTTCCGCACCCCTCCCTCACCTCACTAATCGATGGGGACCTCTCTCTCCTTCTCCCACCTGCCCTCTTCCTCATGTATTTGCCACCTTTGCCCCTTTGAGTGGGTACCCCCCCTGTGTTGCAACACCCCTGCTAACTTGGCTCTCTTGTTCTGCATCTTCTTGTACACTGCTCATATCCTCCACCTCTTCATGCTCGTTATTAACCCCAACCCTCACAGGTTCCTCATCTAAATGCAATTCCCCCCTGGAAGCTCTCCTATCAATCTCCCTCCTCAATTTCCTGCCCCTGGATTCCCAAGCCTCCCCTCTGCTAGCCGCAGGGGTGCAAGCCACCACTGCTGCTAGAGCCCCATCTGGCGCTGCTTTGCGCTGCGGCCTACCAACACCTTCCTCTACTTCCCATATAACTTCCTCCACCGCCCCTTCCAGTTGGACTTTAGATGCCCTACTAATAATTTCCAGTGCTTCCCTAAGAGCCTTTGCATCCACTAAACCCTTCTTGCTGGCACCCGACCCACCATCATGCCCAAAATTAACAGCAAATTAAATAATATCCCTAAATACTAAGTAGTATCCAGAAAAAACCCACTCAGCAGCACCTAACTGCATAAATTGAAACCCGTGAAGAAAAAAGGAAAATAAATGTGATGAAACAAAAGATATTAAAATAGGAAAATTCAACAAAAATAACAAATGTCCAATTTAAAATGCCCAATATACCTATTTAAAATGTTAGGACTATTAGATTATTTAATATATATAAAATATATATATAATCATTATTATTTTTTTTAAAAATGTTTTTTATATAACTGCCCACCTTATGAAACAACCCTGCAGCAATAAAAAACTGGAAAAAATTCCATATACACAAAAAACAGCTGCACAATATAGACATACTGCCCTCCGTGCGTGCCTATTAAAACAGAAATTACCACCTCTTACTATTAACACACACTTGTGTATAGGAGTGTTATAAATGACCCCTCACATCACGTATTATCAAGTGGCAGAGCGAGAAAACGCCCGCCACAACCCTCTCGCGAGCCCTGCAGAAAAGAGCAGTAACCCGATGTGGAAACATATCCTCCCATTAACGGAAAAAGAGCCAACACAACACGGACCAAAACGGAGGAAAGACAAGGAGAACATCACCACCCAATTTCAAAAAACCCCAAAAATAAATATTAATTTAAATCATTCCTCAAACCGCGGCCCCGGGAACCGAACCCGCGACAACATGCTCCAAATACATGGAAGGCTAGCGCCCCATCCCGCGCCACCCGACTGGCTAATACGAACAGACCTCACACAGCCTTTACATAACATTAAACTTCCCCCAAAATTAAACTTATAAACGCTACGATGAAGTCTGAAAACAAAATACGTAATCTTTAAAAAGGGGGGGGGGCATGGCCTAAAAGAAAGGAAATACGTACGAAGGATGAGGAGAGAAAATGCCAGAACGACAATTATATATTAATATCTGAGGAAACAAATAAACCTAAAACTCGCCCCCACCTGCGGGCAACGTCCCATGAAAAGTAATTACATGGAAAGGGGGTGGGGGGTACCTTATTTACGGTACCCCCGACTATGCAAACTTCTTATTATTATTATTTTTTTTTTTTTAAATTCCCACCGTACTTAAATAAAACAGCCCACCTACCTCAAAAAACACTAACCCCACCAAAAAGCCCAACTACCAGGGAAGGCTCAGGAAACAGGCGACAGGACTTCTCAAACCAAAGTCCTCAAACCAAAGTCCCCAACCGTTACCTGCTTCCCGAACCTTCCCTGACCCTTAAATACCCCTGATGACGCTCTGCACACGGCCACCTCGCTGGCCTGTGCAGCGTCAAAATAACCCCGGGGGGGAAACGCTTTGCGTTCCCCCTGGGGGCCCCCTTTCTGGACCATTGAAAGGTTTTCTGAGGAAGCTGATGACCTGTCCCACTCGCATCAGCCCAATATATGTGTTAATGATATCTGAGGGGTCTTACAGCCAAGCGGCTAGTCGAGCGAGGAGTGATTTCCGTGTCCCCTTTGGTGAAATAGAGAAGGTGTTTTACGAATATCAGAGGCGTAGCCAGGAGTGTCTAACATGTGGGGCCTGAAGCTAATGTAGTTGGGACCACCACAGTGACATTAACATCTGCAAAGGCCCACACAGCACTGCTGAGTGGGCATTTAAAGATTTTGGGTGGGCCTTGCCCCTCAGGCCCTACCCTGCCTACGCCTCTGGTAAGGGCCTTCTCTGAATGCATCTTTTACTGCATGTTAGCAGTTTGTTCATGCAATACTGAATTGTTGCGGGAAAATAGAAGTCGGGCTGCAATAGTGACTCTTCAAGAGGGAGAGAGTCCTGTGCAGTGTTGAGGAGATGATGGTCTCCTTGTATAGAATATATAAAATGGAATGTGGAGACCGACTTTGTCCATCGAGGATTAGGGCCTAATTCATGGAACGTTTAGAGCGGTGCAAAGCAACTTTGTACTGCCAATAAACACATGCCAACGCGCCAAATTCACAGAGCGATGCAAAGTGTATTTTCGCAGAGCAAAGTTAATTTGCACAGCAAAAGTACTTTTCCACAATTCACAGAGCGGTGCAAAGTGTATTTTCGCAGAGCAAAGTCAATTTGCACAGCAAAAGTACTTTTCCACAAAAGCTCTAATGCGGCCCAGCCAGAGCTCCAGGGAGGCCAGGGTGCAGCCCCTGTCCTTGGGAGTCTGTCTCCCACGTGTGTCCACTGTCCCCAAGTCCAGCAGCGGTCCCTGGGTGCCCCGTAAGTGTCCATGCCCTTCCATGGAGGGAAAAGATCTTAGTGCTTTTTGTGTGAAGTAGGTCCACTTAGCTTGGTGCAAAGCGTACTTTTGCAGTGCAAAGTGACTTTGGTCCGTAAAAATACACTTTGCTGCGCTCTGTGAATTAGGCCCGGTGGAACGTTGCTCTGCTCTAATTAGTCCCTCAAAGCGTTACCCATTTTTGAACTTTGCGGCTCTGTCTGCTGGTTAGACCCAATTATGAGTGTTAAATGTCAAATCATTGCTATCAAGGGAAGGGATGAGGAGGAGGCAGGAAGGAGAGACGTGGAAAGGGATAAGATGTTCCTCATTTTGTATTGTGATTCCGAAATGTATACAAAGCATTTAAAAACCTATTAAATAGTTCTAAAAAGTTATTTTTCTTGTGTTCAAGAGCTGCCCACTGGGCTCTGCGTGAAGAATGTATATGTTGCCCCCTTCCTGCTACCCTTTCAGATGTTTGATAGTAGACCTGCTCCCGCTTCCACCTGACTGGACGAGTGACATGATTAGTTGTGTCATTCGTGTCATTAATGACAGTCTGTTCATTAAAGCAAAACCCGGGCCTCTGCAGCCTGTCTCAGCAGAGCGTGTGCTTTCCTTGCTTCTGAAGGAAGATCAGACCCATTTCTCCTCGCATCTGTCTGCCCAGCATCCATGTGGGGAATGTGCAGGCTCTTAGTGGGTTTCCGGCATGCTAATGGGCGTGCATGCTCGACATTGATATGTGATGCTTTCAGACAACCCCTAGCACAATGAGATCTTTTATCAAGTAATTATGGGACACTCACTGACGGGCGGACCACAATGCAGTGCGTGCTTTTCAATGCGACCCCTTTCCGATTTGCTTTTTAGTTCAATGTGAGCTGTTTCCCTGACGTTGGCACCGACATGTCTTTCAGCCAGGCGGGAAATGCTGAGTCCTTTAATGAGAAGTCACTACTGTGCACTTTGCAGAGTTTCACATGTGGCCATGCTGCATCTGTTGATGCCCTTCATTACCAAAGAGTTTGCACATACCTTTATTATGAATCCCTAATTTGGATTCTGGGGAAGCCAAATATGCCATTCATTCCTATATTTCCAGAAATGCCTGGGTCTTTGAAAAGGTGTGTGTGGAATTCGACCATCCGCGTGGTGGGCGTGGGCTCCCCTGTTTAAAAAAAAAATGTGTAAGTAAATGGATGATGGTGGACCTGCCTGAGGAAAATGTGTGGGACTACCCCACACACAGTTTCCTATGCTCAGACCACAACAAATGCATAGACCTGTGTACTCCAACATGGACACAGCCAACAGGTACAGTCCACCCCTGTCTTCTTTAGTTGGAATATGACAGGAGCGGTGTGACAAATCAAATTCCAGGGTGCCAGTGGTCCAGGGGTGAGTATCAGTTTCTAAACCATCAATCAGCCCCACATCTCTAATACACCAGAATGGATCTGAACAGATTTGAATTAAGAAGCATACAGTTAAAATGATAAACCTCTGTGTCCAATTTTGGTATCGTGTACGGAATGGCAGGCTGATCGTCGCTAAAGTTCTTGGATCGTTGGTTAGTTGCAATACAGCGAAAATACAATTATTACTCAATGATAAAAGGAGTGTCCAGTCAAGGTTCTATACAAATATCTAATTTATTATGACACAACAATCTAACAACACTACGAAATACCATCCACCCTGTAAAGGAATGCAGAGGACTGACAGTTCTAAGAAGGAAAAGGGATGGACTCTGGATACTGACAGGAGGGTGGTTGGTATGGTTAAAAGCCACAATAGTTGATACAGGTTTTTTGGCTTCAGCAAAAGGGGAAAAGGGTCTGAAATTGTCTCCAGGGACTTTCTGGGAAGGTCCTGGGGGACAGAACCACAATGTTCCTTTTGCTGTTGGTGTTCCTGGTGCTCAACAGGGTCAAGTCAGCTTCAGGGCACTTTGCAGACTTCTGTGACAGAGTTTGAGAAAGGAGTCAGCTGCGGGTATCGGGCAGTAAGTTGGTTCAGCGAGCAGAGCTTGATGAACGGCTGCAGGCTGTCCTACACTGCGGCTCAGGGTCAAGAATCATTGTCTCAGTGCTGTTCAGCAGTTCTGAAGCACCAGTCCAGATGTCTCCGATGTCTTTAAGCGACTGTGGCTTGACAACAGTCAGAGTTGCAGTCGGTTGTGGATCGAGGAACTCCACTGGCTTGAAAATGGTCTTAAAGGCGGACTGCAGTAAATACTCATCAAGGCCATTCGCTCAGCTTCTTCAGGGGACTCTTGTCATCCTTTGAGGTGGACAGCCCACAAATGGTACAGTCGGTTGCACGCAGCTGGTGTGTCCTTGGTTGTAGGTTCAGAGACCTTCTGCCACTCCCTATCCAGGAAGCTTGCTGCAGATCCTAGCAGGGCATGCTGTGTGTTGAGTGGGTACAGGTTCTGAAGTGGCTAGAGAATCCTCTGAGTTCTTTTCTCAGGAGTTTAGGGGAGGGATCTCGCTTCCCTCTTTGGATGTCCTGGCCTGCATTCACTGGTGGAAGATGTAAGGCAGACTGTACCTTCAGCGAGGGTCCAAAATTGAGTTCTTCTTTCTTCTTGTGAAGTCTTCAGATTATCTGCTTAAAGTGGGGCTCCAACCCTCTTTTAAAACCAAGAGGGTCAAAGTGATTTGTATATATATTTGTGAAAGTGTATTTATATGTTCGGGGTTGGCTCCAGCCCCATAACAGTTGGTGGGCTGAAATATTGGCTGAAGTTCGGCATACCAGTCTGGGGTGTACTGGCAATAGTGACATTTTACCAACCCCACCTATTTGCCCTGCACAGGGGTGGAGCAAGGTCCAGCCCTGTGCTATCACTATAGGCGATTTTCGGGAGATTGGCGATGTTGCGTTATTTTCCAAAATAGGAAGTTATGACACAATTAAACATACACAAGGCTATAGCAGACCCCCAATGTGCATATCATCTGCATACCCATGCAATGCCAGGTGGTAACACTAGTTTTCTATATGCTTCAGGTCATAACCAGAGTGCTTTGCAACAGGAAAAGCTAAATCAGTGAAAACAGGAACAAGGGATGTCTCAGAACTAATATGGTGGAACCCTTCTCTCAACAGAAAGCCCTCTGGGTTCACTCCCTTGTTTTACGAAGTCCAACCCATCTTCCAGTCTGTTGTGATCAAAGAGTCTCTCAGGTTAATGGTCCTCCCTGTGTGGTTTCTGTTAAAGCGGCAGGTCTCCCTTGAGGATGCTGAGAGACAAGACTCTCTAGCTTCTGCAAGCTGCATTCTTGTAGCTTTTGAATGGGGTTCGCCTAGCGGTGCATTGTCTACTGCAAATAGACTCAGACATACCAGTTCACTGTCATTAATACTGCGGTGGGAGCTGGCTTCAGGTTGACAGTTGCATATGAAAGATTTGTTGGGTTTCCTGTCTCCTTTGGTATCCTCTGTGGCCAGGCCCCCTGTGGCTCTGTTCGAAGCACCCTCTATTGGCATGTTACTCGCTGCCACCAATGCAGGACTAAAAAAGGAGTAGGGCGGTTCCATGGAGCCCTTGTCAGTTAATCAGGCTGTCCATGGCAGGGGAATGCTTGCAGTTATCAGGTCCGGGCTTTGAGGGGACGTATACTAAGATAATTTCCCATCCCAGGGCCTGGTACACCTGATTTCTAGGGGTATCGCAGATTAAATCTTCATAACAACAAACGGGTGGGCACGTTAGAGTAGGTCCCACATTCCATTTGGTTCAAGATATTGACTGTGATTTAGTGTCATGTTTCTGCTATTTGTTGCAGTGTGTATGGTTTTAGTTATGTGTTCATGTGGTAAGGGAGAATAGGTGTGTGATCTAGCACCTTGAAGTGTCTTCTATGTACTAGATGGAATTACCAGTAATCATCCTAAACCAAATAACCAGATAGACCAAAGGAAGATGGTAAAATACTGCTTTAATCTCAAGAAAGCAGGGAGATATGACAACTATCACAGTAGAAATAGAGATATGACAACAAAATATCACAGTAGAAAAACTGATCCCACTCATTCTTCCTACACTAAGCCAACTCCAAAACTCTAATCCCTATGACCTCGTAGAAGGCTATAACAACACCATGCGCATAGCCTTAGACGCCATTGCACCATTGAAACTTAGAAAATCCAAACCAAAAAAGCACCTCAACCAATGGTTCTCCAGCCATCCTAAAACCCTTAGATTGGAAAAGAGTAAACTGGAACAAGTCTGGAGACAATCTCCGACTGACCACAACAAACTATTGCTTAACAAAATAACGGCCAACTATAAAAAAGAAATCATAGCGGCCAAACAAGAATCCTATAACCTGAGAATCTCCCAATCCAACTCCAGCTCCAGAGAATTATTTACTATCCTGAAAGAATTGGAAACCCCGGTAACAATCCCAGATACTTGCGTTAAAAACAAACAATGGTGCACCAGTGTCCAAAATGCACTAAACAACAAAATCACTGGCCTTCAAACAAAAATTAAAAATAAGAAAGACTCCCTCACCAATCTTACCAACCCCATCAACGCCCACTCGAGCCCTCCACCCTCACACCACACACCTAACTCTGCTCGCTTCAGCTTTTCCAAAGTCTCTTCCCTCGAAGTAGAAAAAATAATTCTTGCCCTTAAACCCTCCAACTGCAAAGGTGACCTCTGCCCCCCACAAATCATTAAAGACGCGGCACGAGACCTCTCGCCATTCATCACCAGACTCATCAATGCCTCTTTTTCCTCAGGAACAGTCCCCAGTAACCTTAAAGAGTCCTGGGTCCTCCCTCTCCTCAAAAAACCCTCCCTTGACCCGTCCATCCCAACCAACTACAGACCGATTACCACCGTCCCATTCCTGCTCAAGATACTAGACAAGACAGCATACCAACAAATTCAAAAGTATCTTGAAACAAACCACCTTCTAGGAATAAGACAATCCGGCTTCAGACCCCAACATGGAACTGAAACAGCCCTGATAGATCTGAAAGCCCAAATAGACGACCTTAGAG
Organism: Ambystoma mexicanum; assembly: GCF_040938575.1. Classification (NCBI taxonomy): domain Eukaryota; kingdom Metazoa; phylum Chordata; class Amphibia; order Caudata; family Ambystomatidae; genus Ambystoma; species Ambystoma mexicanum. The sequence continues at coordinate 339,102,195 of NC_090922.1, forward strand.
ATAACGGGAAAACTGCATTACTACTCCTGCTAGACCTCTCTGCAGCGTTTGACCTAGTTGACCATAAAATCCTATGTAATCATTTAGACTCAGCTGCCCACTTTTCACAAGAAGCCATCAGTTGGATTGAGTCATTCCTCAACAACAGATCCATGCGAGTCTTCTCCTCCTCTGCCGCCGCCGAACCCATCCCCATTACATGTGGAGTCCCACAGGGCTCGTGCGTCTCCCCCACTCTGTACAACGTGTTCACAAAGCCCCTGTTTGATGATCTAGACGGCCTGGGTATCACCTACACTAACTACGCCGATGATACACAGATCCTCATCCCGTTGACGGGAGATTACAACCAGGATTTGGCCTTGGTGAACAGGGTGTATCTCATCATCCAGGCATGGATGGCTTCGCACAGTCTATGCCTGAATGATGACAAAACTGAACTCATCATCCTTGGTTCTACGTCCAACCTAACCAAACTCGACCACAATTATGCCAACTTCATCATAGATGGGAACCTAATCAAGGTTTCGAAAGAAGTAAAAACCCTAGGAATATACCTCGACTCCTCCCTAACCTTCCACAAACAGGTTAGCTCGATGGCATCCTCTACGGCCTACACATGTAAGCTCATAAGAGCAGCCAAACCCTTCCTCTCCACCCACAGCTGCACTACACTTGCCAGAGCATTGGTATTATCCAAACTGGACTATTGTAACGCCCTCTACATAGGAGCCACCAAACAAATCACCAACAAAATTCAGACGCTACAAAACAACGCCCTTAGGGCAGCACTCAATATTCCCAGGAGGGAACACATTTCCAATATCAGGAAATCCCATAACTGGCTCAGCACAACAGACAAAATCCTGCTTAAAGTAGCATCGCTCACCCACAAATGCCTGAATAATGCTGCCCCACGCTATCTGGCAGACAGAATATGCAAACACAGCCCCATCAGACCCACCAGAACATCCAATGCTAATCTGCTCACCGTCCCCAGGTTTAAACGCACTAAAATGGGTGGCAACAGCTTCCAGGTGAAAGCACCCCAACACTGGAACTCCCTACCACCATCGCTCAGAACTCCCCAACCTTACTCACTTTTTAGACGCAACTACATCCATTGGTTAAAGAACACGAACCACTAACACCTCTAACACCACACGGCTGCTCTCCGCGTTGCATGCTTTAAGAGAATCTGTAAATTTGTAATACTAAACTTGTATATATTTGTAATTCTTTAAATGCATCTACTGCATTCTCTCCTGCCAAACTGTACACATGTTCCTTCTTCGTCACACTGTAATTATGTAATGTAATGTATAATTATGTAATGTAAAGTATAAGCATCCTGTAACCAAGCTTTGAATCACCTTGCTGCTCATGCGCCCTCATACCCTCGGGTCTGGTGCGCAATACAAATGAATAAACTAAACTAAACTAAACTAAACTATAAAAGTAGATGCTCAATATTCACACATCATTTTGCTTTTACAGAGTTTATATACTTTCACATACATCATATATTACATCATCCTGCCTGCCATTTCATAAAACCGATCGCTGGGAGGGATTGTATTAGGGGAACATATCTACTTATTACATGGACGCGTTCGCGTCCATGTAGTTATGGTTAAGTTGGTGTTTCCATAGGAAGAGCATTATTTGGGTGGTTTATAACTTCGCTCCCTCTAAACGAATCCTCACCAAACTTTGCAAAAAAAGTATATGGCCCACTCTGAATTTATTTGCAAAGTTTGGAGAGGTTTGGTCTAGGGGGGGCAAAGTTATAGGGGGGTCCCAAAACACTTGTTTTTTCCCATAGACATAATGGGAAAAAACTTTGCACACGCCTACAGCCCAAACCGCTGGACGGATTTACACCAAATTTGCGTCAGGAGCGGGGGCTTGGTCCTGAAAGCGTGCTTTTGCAAATTTGGTGTAAATCCGTCCAGTAGTTTATTTTTTTAAATGACCAAAATGTAAGGCAAAAAAATTTGTGATATCTCCGTTCGCTCAGCGGACGGCCTTCCCGGTTCGCTCCGCGGACAGTGCCCCGATTGTCCGAGCGGCTTGCGTGATGTCCGTGAACATGCAACGTGTTCGCTGATTGGATGGCGTGGTGCGTGAAGCGCGTCAGATTTTCGGTGGCGCCCGCCATCTTGCATTCGCGGACGACCGCAGACAGCGCGGTGAAACTTGGATTAAAAATTGTATTTAGTGGAGTGTGTTGGTGTGTAAGAGTGTTTGGGGAGGGTGGGGGAGTATGAGATAGGTTCAATGTTCTGTTTTTTTTATGTGCTAGACACTTTTGTTGTGTTCAATTTTCTGCGGACAACACGGCTGTTCTGAAATGTTCGTAAATAAACAGAATGGATTCGGTGTCAAGTTGAAAGTGTTCTAAGAAGACTCGTGGGGTCCTGGAATGTTCGCAGGGGGTGTCCTGAAGACGTCTTCTGTATTGTTCGTTGTTAAGATGAAAGTGTTCTAAGAACACTCGCGGTGTCCTGAAATGTTCGTACATAAAGAAAATGGTGGTGTTCTGAGGACGTTGTCCGTATTGTTCGCTGGCAAGTTGAATGTGTTCTAAGAACACTCTCGGTGTCCTGAAATGTTCGAAAATAAACAAAATGGGGGTGTTTTGAGGACGTTCTCCGTATTGTGTGCCTGCTTAGCTGTATCCAATGAGGGAATGGCACAGAGAATGAAGTGGAAATGGTAGAAGGGCTGTCTAAGAGTTATGCGGTCCGCGGACAGGGCGTGCTACATCCGGGGTTTTCCAGCAAATCCAGCATGGAAAGAAGACTGTAGGGATCAGCCAATCCAATGTTGAGGTTGTGGATTTGTGTTCAAAGAGACTGTGTGTAGTGAAGATGGCAGAAGTGGAGAAAGTCAGGGTGTTGGTATGCTCAATGCAGGCATGTTGCAAAGAATTTTGATGTTAAAGGAGTGGAGGTGGTGTGGAGCACTGTGCCTGATTGCAATGTACAGGGAATTGTACAAGTTCGTGAAGATCTGGGCAGGATCAACAGTCCCCATGTGGTAGTTTTGCACTATGGTGCTTTCCATTTGGGCTATATCAGTGCCCCTACTTTGTTGGCAGATTTGGAACACTTGGTTCAAGCAGTAATGAACATCCTTCCAAATGCCAAAGTAATTTTTTCTGGATTAGTACCTAGGGCAATATGGGACAATAGTTCAGTTTTTTCTCTTCAGCAAAACAATGCTAGGTGTGTAATCAACCAAGGCATGTGTGCCTTCATGCTTAGAGCTGGTATGTTCTTCTGTAATAATGAGAATATTGATTCCAGTAATGCTGTTTATTTTAAAGGAGATGGCATTTCCTTATCTTTTATGGGAAATGCCATTCTTTTTTGGACTTTAAGGGTTGCTTTGGAGAAGGTTATGTGAAGATTTTAGGAGTAAAGTAAGAAAAAAAAACTAAATAACAGGTGTCTGTCAAGCATCTGCAAAAAACCCCCCAGAAAACTGCTCTTTTCAGAGCCAACCTCAAAGGGGAAATGGGGCACACTATTTAAATTTACATTCACCACTCTCAGATTTTCGATATGTCTGCAGACATGGCGGTAGTCCGCGGACATCGAAATCACTAGCTAGGGGTTCAGTATGTTCTATGTTACATGTATATAAAGTCAGGGATATTATGGTTAAGTTGTGCTACTAAAAACATATGAAATTCAGTAAAAAAACTTTTTTAAAAGGGACGTTCTGGTTAAGTTGCGCTACTAAAAACCTATCAAATTCAGTAAAAAAACTTTGTTAAAGGGACGTTATGGTTCAAAGTAAAACCGAAAAACCGCTGAAATTCGGCAGTTATGGTAAGATAAGCAACCATAACTCACGCCACCGTGCACTGCTAACACTAACACCTAGGACATCAAAGATGACATCACAAATGTCATTGATGACATCACTGATGACATCACATGGCTGGCTCTCCCTTTTTTTCCTTTACTGACATATCTAAGCCACATAGTTTTCTTCAGTAACAGTCAGGAAGTAAAAATTGAAAAGGTACTATATTTGTATACTTAGGGTCAAGTCATATCATATGAAACATATATATAGCGGAAGACACAGGCTTGAAAGAGAGCAATCCTTTCTGTGCATGAAAATAATCATTAGAGTTATCAGCACTTTCTCATAGTTTTATTTGTATTACTATACCTTCCCTGTATATGTTCATATTTGTATACATTGTACTCACACTCCTTTCCTTAAGGTTCACTGACATCATTTGATACACATACATACAGTAAGTAGCAGCTTTGAAACAGAGGAATCATTTCTCTGCATAAAGATAATCAGTTAGGTTATGAACTCTTTCTGCTACTACTCCTGCTTTTTTCCTTACTTCTCTGTCCCTGTATATACTCATATTTGTATTTGTTGTTGTCTCTTTGTGTTTTTTCTGTATTAAGTGTAATTATGTATTAAGTGGGTTTTATTAGCTACTCATTACATGTTTCACAGTATGCAAAACTCTAATAAGAAAGCAGTTATCATTTCCTTATTCTACATGGCAAGATTATGAATATTGCACCTTCATCATGTATACTGCACACACTGCCTAAGTTTCTGCATCAGTTGCTTAGCATACTGGATCGAACTTCATAATAGAATGCTATTTATGTCAATGCATTGCTTAATGCACTAATTAGCTCATGATATTTATTCAAATGATCCTTGACACTTTTTGGTCAACATTATAAGAATCCCTCCTACAGAGTTTTCATGAAAAGTAAATGCACATGTGATGTCATCAATGACATTTGTGATGTCATCTTTGATGTCCTGGGTGTTGGTGTTAGCAGTACACGGTGGCGTGAGTTATGGTTGCTTATCGTGCCATAACTGCCGAATTCCAGGGGTTTTTCATTTTTTTCTTTGAACCATAACGTCCCTTTAACAAAGTTTTTTTACTGAATAGAAATATATATGGATTAATATCTAATTTGCTGCCCCTTGTCTGTAGGATACGCCCTGAGCTACTTCTACGTACGTCCCATACTGATGATATCAGAAAATATGGCAGCGGACTAATAACTGCAACATTATATATGAAAGTGCATGGCAAGCCTTTTTAATTGTTTGGCAACCATATCCAACCTTTGACTGTTGGCTTGTCTAGCAGCACGTGAGTGAAAACGAAACCTAGGTGATTGAGCTGCGTCAACCCATTCTTTGCTTTCCCAATTAGTCCCATCAAATGCCATTGCCCCAATTCTGAGCCAAAGTCTATCATTTGAAGTTGACCTCGTAGTCTGCTCACTGTTCTGGGATGTTCGAGGGAGGGAGAGCACACCACTATCTTAACTCAAAGCTGAATGAATACCCTTTGAGTTCTTCATCATGTTAGGAGACAACGATTTTGTCCATTTCAGCCTCTCAATTACTGCTATTTGATTTTATTAAACAGAGTGTAATTAACCCTTTTGGCCTTTAGAGACTTGCTCACTCCACCTCACATAGGCTTTTGCCTTTGTGATTGTCCAACACTTGGCATCTGCAAATGACTTTGCCTCTCCTAATCTTAGCATAAATATGTCTTACGCACATGGTCTGTTCATACGACTCCCTTTGTGCCTTGTACCATCACTCTAAATAGCCTCATTGATCCCAATCTATCTGTATATTTCTAGAGCGTCAAAGCCCATAAGCACTTAGGCGCTACATAAAACCGAGACAAAAAGACACAAAAATGTAACCACATGGAACCGAGTAGATGTGTAGGATAGTCGACGGACCTTCCTAGGTGAACGATCTAGTATTCAGGGATTTTCTGAAAACAGGGTAGTCCTCTTCCTTTTGTAGAGACTCTGGGAATTCATTCCAAGCCTGTGCGATTGAAAAATAGGGGATGACCAACCAGTTCCCCAGGTTCTCTTGAACCGGTGGACCTGTCGTCTACAAGCACCAGAAGATCTCATAGTTCTCCCTGGTTTCTAGAACTCCAGGTTCTCCCTCAAGTATTGGGGGCAATTCCAAAAAGACACTTGTGTCCCAGCATAAGAATCTTAAATTTGATTCTGGCTGCAACAGGAAGCCAGTGAAGTTCCCTGCAAGCTTTAGATAGTGTGTCTCTGCGTGCAATATTGCACACTATGAGTACTGCATAATTTTGGAAGTTCTGAAGCTTCATTTTGCTTTCCATGCCAGCACCTCCAAGTCGGGAGTTGCAGTAGTTGAGCCTTGGCATGAAAATAGCTTGGACCAATTTTTCACGATTTGTCTTCGAGACCAACAAATAAATCTGGTTTAGGACTCTGAGCTAGTAATTAGATGTCTTGACAGTTTAATTGACTTGGCGTCAGCATTGAGCGTGGCCTCCATGCAAGTACTGAGGGTTTTAACCTTTCTAGTTATAGGTACAAGGCCTCCATCAATGCTGAAGATGGCATATTTCTGTCCTAGACCAACACAGGCGTGCTTCGAGCCGTATACCATAAATTCAGTTGTACTGGCATTTAAACAAAGTAAGTTTAAAGACATGCGGCCTTTGATGAGTAAGTACATTTAATTTCATTTTTCTTGGTCTACCGCATGGTCCTCAGTGAGTTTGAGAGCGAACTGGAAATCATCTGCATAATTTGCAAAGAAGTCCCCCAGTTTCTCAATTTCTTCCCACAGTAGCTGCATATAAATGTTAAAAAGGGATGGGGATAAACAGGCCCCCTGTGGGACACCACACACAATTGGTTCAGAGTCTGAGGAGGCATCTCCCCAGTGGACTCATGAATTGCACCCACAGAAAAATGATTCCATCCAAGACATGGCTTCCTGTGAGAAGCCACCAATGTCAGTCAGCCTTTGCAACAGCCTTTGGTGGTCAAGGAGGTCAAATGCTGCTGATAGATATAATAAAATCAGCAGTTCAGAGACACTCCTTTCCAGTGCTGAAAACATATGAGTTTGAAGATCTAACAACATGCTCTCGGTCTCGTGGGCATGCCCAAACTTGTACTGTTTATGATGAAGAAGGCCAGTGGCTTCTACATAGGAATGCATTTGTATGGTGGCCACCTTAAGAAGAAAGGCAGTATTGGTAATGGGCCTAAGGTTTGTAGGATCCTTGGGGTCTAACCTTTGTTTTTTTACAAGGGGAGTGAAAACCACATCCTTGATGATCGTAGGGATCAAACAATGTCCAAAGGAGGCATTTATAAATCTGCTAAAAAATGGCGCAAATCGATCAGAAGGCTCAAGAATAATTTTTGAAGGTAGAAAATCTCCAGGACAGCTGATAGGGTGCATGTGTTTCAGAATTTTGACGACCTGGTTTTCTGTGACCTCAGAAAAGCAAAACAATGTTTTTGTTTTTTGTTAGTAGTGTCATCTTCCTCTAAAGGTTTCAGAAATGTCCAAAACACCTAGCGGGTCCAGGTCTTTCTGTATCCTGGCCTGTGCTCAACTTATTTTACCTACAAATGCTTTTTGGACCTTAACACAGTCATCTTTGTCTGGGTTTATGGCCAAGGTATTCCCTTATTCTGCACACGAAAATAGCTTCTTAATCAATTGTTCAATTTGCAATCCTAAGCTTGTATTTTGAGGTAGCTGGGTTGATTCTTTAACATGGGACGTCGTCTGTTTTCTTCCAATGGCTGTCCTAAACATTGTGTATATACCTCTTCTTAGCAAGCTTCTATGTGCTTTTTCTACCTTGCGTTAAAGCGTATTTATAGTTATTGGTCAGCAATTTACGTTATCTTCTTATTTTCATGATTACTTCATTTTTGAATACATGTTTCTCAGTTACATCGTCAATCTTAATTATTTTGATATCGTTTTAACACAAGTTTATATATCTTCTTCATGACTATTCTGTTGTCATCAAACTTTTACTTAGAGTTCATCCATGATTCCCATAGCTGCATTCTGACACTTTGGCAGTGGGCATCCTTCTTGGAAACATCCTTACACTGTCTCAACGTGAGGGTGTCTTCTGAATGGCTGTCTGACTGCATATCGTCTTTCATATAATAAACGCAGAATGGACATATCGCAAAAACTCATGCTTGGGTTCCCAATTGTAGCTCTTTGTCTGTTACTCCAATAAGGTGGTGAGGGGGCGGGGACTAGATAAGAGGCCTCCACCTGCTCCTCTACAGGTGATTTGCAGCCCTCTGTGTAGAATTTTTGTATGTGAAGTATGAATACAGTGTTTGGTACTGTAGAGAGCACACAACTGGTAGAGCATGAGGCCAGTTGTGCATGTATTAAAATGCAACTCGAAACACAATTTATATTTTTGTAGAATCTCAGTGTAACTGTAGAGTTATATACAGTTGGCCTGTCGGACGTAATAGGTCTTGATCATTTGTGTGTCTGTGTGTGTGTATTATTCTTTTGGAAACTGATCACAAGTCAGTCAAGTGAGCAGCACTCTCCATGGTCAGAAGTAAAAACATCAGGATCAGTCTTACTTTCAAAAAACACACTTTCTTTATTATAAGTTCCTTATGAACGTTCAAATCACAGCCATAGCAATTAAAGTAAAACCATCAAATTAATGCGATGCTCCCATTTAGTGGCAAAAAGTTCCTGGCGCTGACCCATTTCGTGGCTTCCTCACCGCTTGATCACAACCACATAACCCTAACAGCCGTGCACATTTTAAACAAGAAATCCAGTGATCAGGGCAGGTGGTTGGTATAGAGAAAGGACTAACAGCATAGCCAATTTCTATGGTTTCATGGCGGCCATGTTTACCTAGTGAACATGTGATACGATTTGCCTAAAAAGTATAAAATCTTAATGCTGACATTGTTGTTCTATTAAAGTTAGCTGTTGAGATTGTAAAGATGTCAACCAAGAAAGTGCATATTGCTAACGATGACATTATTATCACATTAACAATAATTGTTTGATAAAGTGCATTTTGTTTTGAAACAAGGTGCATCATGCTTTTTGGCTGCAGTTATATCCTTACTGAAGCAATACAGTTCTATGATGTCAGCAATTTCTACATATATAAATGACATTCTAACACATGAATTGTAAGTACTCTTGTTCTTGTAAACCTTGAAACATGAAACTGATACCTATATCGTTGAACTATTGTTACATTTAAACTGAACAGCTGTTTAAAGTGCATAGTGCTCATAGCAGCAATGGTTCCTATGTTTGGGCAATTACAATGTGCAAAACTGCTCGTAGCTTATTTCAATATAAACAGAAATCGCTAAAAGTGCATCGTGTTTCCCCTTTGGCACCATAGTCCTACCTCAGTAATATCAATGCTGAGATGTATGAAGCTCTGATGATTTCTACATATACATGTGTCAATCTAACACATAGATTGCAGGAACTATTGTTCTTCTGATCCTTGAAACATGAAGCCGATACCTATACCATTGAACAAATGTTACATTTAAAGTCTTGATACAAGGGGGGGGTTGTCCTGACGGCTGTGTTTCTGGGGTCTACTTTTTAATGGAAGTAAACCTAAAGTTGTTCTGTCATGGAGCATACATGCAAAAACATTCTGTATGTAGTAATACTCATACAATTAAGAGTGCAGACAAAAAAAGAAAATAAATACAGCTTGTATTTATTTAACTGTTCATGCATTTCCTAGTCATGCATTTGGATTTTTTTTTTTTTTTTTGAAATCCAGTATATTAAGGGTGGTTTGTTCTTAACCTTCAGAAAACCTTAACATAGCTGAATTGGCAACAGAATATAGTTGTACAAAGCTAAAACAAAGTAGTGTTTTGAAGTTAATGTGTAACCACCACATATAGTGACAAGTGACAGTTCATATACAGGATACAACCAAACGGAAAGCAATTAATGATATCACAATTGGTTGTATATAGCCAGGCTAGAGGGTGACCTAACACATGGTCGACGTCTGGATGTAAATCAGGTAGTTGGAACAAGTTAGGAGGACCAAGCGGAGCATAGTGAGGTGCTGGTCCTCAGACGTTTCGGCAAGGTGCCTTCATCTTGGGCCTGGTGTAGGTCTCCCTAAAAGAGATTTGAGGGGGCTCTATTAGTGCCTGAAATAATGGTCGAGGAGTTTTGAATATGACATTAAAAATTCCATGATTATGGTACACCACAAACAAAGTTAAAAATCCAGGAAAGCACGGGACTGACCTTGGGGTAGTTGCGTTGGGTGGATCCTTAGATTGGTGGTCCACAGATGTATGGCAGGGTTTATTTAGTTCATGCTTGTTAAGTGCAACATCAGGCTGCTGTTGGGTATATAATAAAAAAGCAATGTGTCTCATTGCACACTATGTATGCAGAATGTGGCATGCTGTTGATGTAAGTGCAGGCAGCTAGAGATGTAAAAAACACACAATGCTCACCTTCCACAACGTGTTCGTAGTCAAGAGCAGCTGGAGGGCGCTGGTGGCGGTCAAGGTCGCGCCAGTTAGAGGTCTGAGGGACGAGTAGTAATGTGGGAGCTGTGTTCCCAGTGCTGGCAACAGAAGGACACTCTCCTGTAAAATGGCGACATAAGGACCCAGAAAGAATTGGGATCTATGTACAGGAGCTGGCTAATGGCGTCTGTGGAGTGAAAGACTAAATGCTTTTTTACCTCTGGTAAGGGTCCAGGGCAGGAAGTGTGGATCCTGTAGAGCCGCGATGTCGAGGGGCGGCTAGGGAGCTCTGTTATGTGTACGTGGAGCTGTACAGAGCGGAGTGCAATGCGCATGGGGAGTAGTGTTTGGTGTTCACAACTCCTGCGCATGTGTAAAGGAAGAACAAGTTAATGACAGTGCGCATGAGCGGGCTCTCCAAGCGTCTCGTAGTCATGGAGACGCAGGAGTATGTGCTACAGAGAATAACGTAAAAAACTGAAAAAACTGAGGCAGTAGGAATCTGAGTAATTGTGGCCATGGTGGGCTGTGTGTCTGGAGGGCAAATCGGATGGCATGGATGGTGCCTATGGTTGGAGCCGTATACGGCAGTCAAGTCTAAAAGAAGAGGATGGCCCATGAATTGTTGGATCCCTGTTGTGGGCAGCAGTATGGGTCAGTGGCAAATCTGATAGCATGAGTGGTGCCTATGGTAGGGAGGAAACTGAACTCGGCAGTCATGTCTAGAGGAGGGGGTGGGCCTGTGGGCTGATGGCTCACTGTTGTGGGTAGCAGTATGGGTCAGTGGTCCAACACCTGGGTATGAGTACACTGCTGGGAGGGGGGCTGGTGCCTGGGGATCAAGGCTGTGGGTCCTGCTCTGTATAGAATACGTGTTAATGGAGACGGCGGTGTGTGAGAGGAGCCTGGTGGTCCGACCCAAATGAGGTTGTCTGGGTGGGGCTGCAAGACTGGTAACTGGGTGGGAGCCATGGGAAGCTGCTATCACAGAGTTCAGGAGACAGTGGTAGGCGAGGAAAAGGAGGCAGTGATGGGCGCACTGTGAGGATAGCATTGGCTAGCTGTAGATGGTAGGAAAGATAGAATATCCTACTAATGCAATGCAGAGATCGTGGCTGGACGGAAGCTGCAATGGTATGGATGTTAGCTAGCCACGGTACCCGGTGGGTTCTGCTTCATTGAGCCCTTTTGTAGTGCTTTTAAGTTTGAAGATCCACCAGGCCTCTTTATGCTTTAGTGAATTTAGTGCATTACTGGTGTTGGCGACTGAATCCGCAATCCACCAAAAGATGTCATCAGGTCCGTGGTGATGTTCTGTATAGTGTTGGACCATAGGAGCTGTTAAGGATTTACATCTGATTCGAGACCGGTGTTCGCCTATTCTTTTGTGAATTTGGTGGGTGGTTTGTCCTACATAATGGAGGCCACAAGGACATTCTATTATGTATATGACATTCGTTGTTTTGCAATTCGTGAATTGCCTGAGTTGCCAATCTTTTTCGCCAATCCGTAATGAATTAATTTTCTTTGTGAAGCCGCACACTGTGTATGTGCCGCATGGGTGGTGGCCCCTTATTTCTGGCATGTTCCAGATAGTAGATCTTTGCGTCTTGTTATCTATTCTGGTGTGTGTTAACATGTCCTTGAGGTTTTTTGATCTTTTCAAAGCCACCCTGGGTATTTTTTCTTCTGGTAGGCTCAATTGCACTAGTGGCCAGAATTTTCTCAAGATTCCTTTGAGTTTGGTGGTGTCCGGGCCAAAGGTAGATATGAACGTAAGTGTATTATCACAATTGGGGCTGCCCATTTTGGGGCTTAGCAGGTTCTCTCTAGGCGAATATTTGTCTCTTTTCGTTGTCTTCTTAATGAGTTTTTTCAGGTATCCTCTATCCTCTAGTTTACTTTGTAGAACCTTTGCATGTTTGTTATATTGTTCCAATTCTGTGCAATTACGTCTTAGCCTCAGAAATTGGCCGTACGGAAGATTGTCATGTAGATTTTTCAGATGGTGACTGTTGTAATGAAGCAGAGTATTTCTGTCTGTCTCCTTGGTAAAGAGGTTGCACATCAAGGTTCCATTTTTGACTGAGATGGAAAGGTCCAGGAAATTGATTGTTGTACTGCTACTTAGCATGGTACATTTTATTTCTTGTGTCTTAGTGTTGAGCTCGTTGAAAAAGTTGGCAAGGCTGTTTTCGTCCCCTTTCCATATTAGGATGATGCCGTCGATATGCCTATATCATGAGGTAATCTTATCTTGAAAAGGGTTAGAGGTGTTGAGGGCATAGAGGTGCTCAAATTCAGCCATAAAAATGACTGCCAGACTGGGTGCAAATGCTGCTCCCATGGCGGTCCCACTTGTTTGAAGGTAGAAGCTGTCATTGAACGAGAAAAAGTTATTGGTCAAAGCGAGTTCTAAGAGTTCCACTATGAAGCTTGTGGGGACTCTTTTCTGATGTCTTATGCATTCCACCGCTGCCTCTTGTGGGATACTTGTGTATAAACTGACTATATCCATGGTGACTAGGAGTTCTTGATCTTTATTGAATGTTCATCCTTCAAACTTAGTAATGGTGGACATAGTATCCCTCAAGTATGTTGCCGTTTGCTGGCTGAGTGGCTTGAGGAAGTGGTCTATGAACCTGCAAATAGGTTTGAGTATTGATCCACACCCTGACACAATTGGTCTACCCGGAGGGGTTTGCCTATTTTTGTGAAGTTTAGGCAGTGCATAAAATGCAGGAGTCCTGTTTTCCGAGGTGTTTAGAAAAGTTTCTTCACGGTCTGTAATCCAGTTTTGCTCTAGTGCATATCTTGTCACTTCCTGGATTTTGTGCTTGATATCTGCTGTGGGATCTTTCTTGAGTTTTTTGTAATTTCCTTCTTCATTGAGTAATTTCATTACCATCTCTTTGTATTGCATGATATGTTGGATGACAATTCCACCACCTTTGTCCGCTGCTTTAATAATCAGTTGTTTATTTTCCGCTAAAGTTGTCAGTACCTTGCGTTCACCTAATGTTAGGTTGTGTCTCATGTGATGGGGTTTTTCCTGTATTTTTTAAATTTCTTTGGTAATGCATTTTGCGAATGTTATCACGTATTTTATACAGAGCAGGACCCACAGCCTTGATCCCCAGGCACCAGCCCCCCCTTCCAGCAGTGTACTCATACCCAGGTGTCGGACCACTGACCCATACTGATACCCACAACAGTGAGCCATCAGCCCACAGGCCCACCCCCTCCTCTAGACATGACTGCCGAGTTCAGTTTCCTCCCTACCATAGGCACCACCCATGCCATCAGATTTGCCACTGACCCATACTGCTGCCCACAACAGGGATCCAACAACCCACGGGCCATCCTCTTCTTTTAGACCTGACTGCCGTATACAGCTCCAACCATAGGCACCATCCATGCCATCCGATTTGCCCTCCAGACACACAGCAGACCATGGCCACAATTACTCAGAGTCCTACTGCCTCAGTTTTCTCATTATTTTCCGTTATTCTCTATTGCACATACTCCCGTGTCCCCATGACTAAGAGACACTTGGAGAGCCCGCTCATGCGCGCTGTCATTAGCTTGTTCTTCCTTTACACATGCGCAGGAGTTGTGGACACCAAACCCTACTCCCCACGCGCATGCGCATCGCACTCCGCTCTGTACAGCTCCACGTACACATAACGGTGCTCCCTAGCCGCCCCTCGACATCGCGGCTCTACAGGATCCACATTTCCTGCCCTGGACCCTTACCAGAGGTAAAACAGCATTTAGTCTTTCACTCTACAGGCGCCATTAGCCAGCTCCTGTACATAGATCCCAATTGTTTCTGGGTCCTTATGTCTCCATTTTACAGGAGAGTGTCCTTCTTTCGCCAGCACTGGGAACACAGCTCCCACATTACTACTCGTCCCTCAGGCCTCTAGCTGGCATGACCTTCACCGCCAACAGCGCCCTCCAGCTGCTCTTGACTACGAGCACGTTGTGGAAGATGAGCATTGTGTATTTTTACATCTCTAGCTGCCGGCACTTACAGCAACAGCATGCCAAATACTTCATACATAGTCATACATAGTGTGCAATGCGACACATTGCTTTTTTATTATGTACCCAACAGCAGCCTGATGTTGCACTTAACAAGCATGGACTAAATAAACCCTGCCATACATCTGTGGACCACCAATCTAAGGATCCACCGAACGCAACTGCCCCCAAGGTCAGTCCCTTGCTTTCCTGGTTTTTTAACTTTGTTTGTGGTGTACCATATTCATGGAATTTTTAATGTGATGTTCAAAACTCCTAGACCATTATTTCAGGCACTAATAGAGCCCCCTCAAATCTCTTTTAGGGAGACCTACACCAGGCCCAAGATGAAGGCACCTTGTCGAAACGTCTGAGGATCAGCACCTCACTATGCTCCGCTTGGTCCTCCTAACTTGTTCCAACTACCTGATTTACATCCAGACGTCGACCATGTGTTAGGTCACCCTCTAGCCTGGCTATATACAACCAATTGTGATATCATTAACTGCTTTCTGTTTGATTGTATCCTGTATATGAACTGTCACTTGTCACTATAGGTGGTGGTTACACATTAACTTCAAAGCACTATTTTGTTTTAGCTTTGTACAACTATATTCTGTTGCCAATTCAGCTATGTTAAGGTTTTCTGAATGTTAAGAACAAACCACTCTTAATATACTGGATTTCCAAAAAATCGTTTAAAAAATCCAAATGCATGACTAGGAAATGCATGAACAGCTAAATAAATATAAGCTGTATTTATGTTCTATTTTTGTCTGCACTCTTAATTGTATGAGTATTACTACATACAGAATGTTTCTGCATGTATACTACATGGCACAACAACTTTAGGTTTACTGCAGTTAAAAAATAGACCCCAGAAACACAGCCGTCAGGACAAACCCCCCTTGTAGCAAGTATTAATAGCCCATAGTCCTGACGCGCTTAGGGCCATCCCTTCGGTTACCAGTACATTTAAAGTCAGCGGCTGTTTAAAGTGCATAGTGCTTCTTAGACACAGGGGTTTCTATGTTTGAACAATTCAAATGTGCAATATTGCTAGCAGCATTTTTAAATTAAACAAAAATTGCTATAAAGTGCATAGTGCTTTCCTTTTAATGACATAGTCCTACCTCGGCAACATGAATGCTGAGATGTATCAAGCTTCAAAATAACAGGTATGTCATTCTTAAAAGAATGCAATTGTTAACCTGCCATTCATCTAAAAACAGTCAGATGCCAAAATGCCCAGTGCTCCTCTTTTCCCGGCATTGTCCTGCAACGGCACACTATTAAAGTGCATAGTGCAAACCTACATTCTTCAGCCTTAGTAGTATTCATGATTACTTATTTACTCCTAATTCGGCAGTTCTCTCTTACCATCTACCAATTTCTGCCCAAATTTCTGTCCCAATGCCAGAAACTTCTAACACACTACCAAATATAAAGTGATAAAGGAAAAGATAAAAATGGAAAACTAAAGTAAAAAGAAGAAAAAAGAGAAATCCATATAAATCACCACAGATATCCTACATTAATCACAGATAAAATCCATGTCCACTGTTGGACACAATCAAGTCTGGATCATTTATTGTATTTTTCAAATTTTCCAACCGAGCTGCCATTTAATTGTGGACTAGGTATGTTTGAGAGATTTTTACACTGCATGCTTATAGGAGTGACTCGTTTTATGTTCCTAAGAAGGGATAGAGTTCCTTGTCAATATTGGAGCCGCTTGGCTGCTTGCTTTCACAGTCTAGACATGTCTTTTTTTGCCTAAGCATAAGCTCATGATTGCCACTTCGAGGCCCAATGTCCACTGCACAAATGCCAATAAAGCTGAAGCTTTCCATGTTTCCTGGATGGCAATCAATAAAATGATTGGCCATGGGATAGTTGGGGTCTTTGTGTAAGATGGCTCTGACATATTGTTGGATTCTTATCTTTAATTTGCACTTAGTGCTTCCAATGTTCCACTTATGACAACCACATATTAGGGCATACGCAACAAATTCTGTGTCACATGTGATTCTTTTCAGGATCTCCACAGTTACTGTTACTGGATGCTTAAATACGAACAGTTTTTGACATATTTGCACACATTGCACTTCGTGCATTTCCTGAACCCCTTCCTCTGATTCATCAGCCATCTGCTCATGTTCTTTTCTTCTGTTTTGGTCATGAAGCTTTGCACCAATGTATCTTTCAAAGAATGATTTCTTCTAAAAGTTATATCTGGTCTTTTATTCAGGTTGCATACGAGATCTCTGTCTGCCAGCAGGATTTTCCAATGTTTTTGCCTGATTGTAACTGCTTGATTATCAAAAGTTAAAATTAGTTGTGTGGTGTTCTTATTATGTGTGTTTGGATTTAGTCATTTCCGAGATCCTGTCAGTAGGCCTCGTTTGTTTTGTAATCTGGCCTTCAAGTATGCTCTTTCGATGACCTTTTTTTGGATACCCTTGACTCCTAAACCCTTGTGCTGTGATCTTGCTTTCTAAATCGTATGCATTCAATTTAGCGCTGTTACGCCGTATCCTGATAAATTCCCCATACGGTACACTCCATATTAAGTTCTTTGGGTGTCCACTCGTCGCATGTAATGGAGTGTTAGATCCTGTTGTTTTTCTATGTAGTTCACATCTCATGTTTTGATCCACCACCCTTGGGTTCACATCTAAAAAGGTTAAGAATGATTTACTGTGTGTCTCTGTAAATCTTAGATTCTGATTGTTCAAATTCATCTGTCCAACAAAATTGAGCCAGCCCTTCTCTGTACCTTTTCAAATAATAAATATATCGTCAAGGTACCTAAGCCACAGGACCACATTGTCCGTATTGTTATGATTATCCTCAGACCATATTTCACATTCTTCCCAGGCGCCCTTCGTTAAGTTTGCATACGACGGCGCAAATGTAGTGCCTATGGCGGTGCTCTGGACTTGTCGGAAGAACTCTCCATTGAACAGAAACTCATTATTTGTCAAACAGAGATCTATCATTTGTAGAAACATCTGTGTATGTTCAAGATAGTTCAATGACCTGGAATTGAGGCAGTGCTGACATGATGATTTCCCATATTTGTGCCCTATTGATGTATATAGAGATACAACGTCCATTGTAGCCATTATGTTATTGGATTCCCATGGAATTTCATTAATCCGCATAAGGAAATCAGTGGTATCTCTGATGTATGATGGAAGTGAACTTAAAAATGGGAATAGGACCTTGTCTATGTATTTGGTCATGTTCTCAAAGACGGAGCCTGTCAGGGAAACAATTGGTCTTCCAGGAGGTTTTTGTATTCTCTTGTGGACCTTCGGGAGTAAGTAGATTGTCGGTGTGATAGAGTTTTTAGTTTCCAGAAACTTGCAGTTATCTTCCGTGAGCATCCCCTTCATTTCCCATTCTTCCAGAAATGATTTTAACTTATTTTCCAGTGATATTATTGGGTCTGCATTCATTCTTTAATAGCACTTCTTGTTATTCAGTTGTTTGTATGCTTCTGCTATGTAGTCACTACGGATCATCAGAACTATGTTTCTCCCTTTGAGTGTTTAATGATGCAGTTGTGAAGGTCTCGAAGTTCTCGTAGTGCCATTTTGTCATTTCTTGACATGTGGTCTTTGGTAGTTCTTCCACACCTTTTCTTCCGTAGACTTTTAAGATCCTCTATCAATAGCGTCTGCATTGCCTCAATGCTACCACCAGTATTTGGTGTTGGGTTAAATTTGGACTTTTGTTTCAGTTTGCTTTTAGTGGTCCAATCTGTTTTTATATTGAGTTCTCCCAGATCTATGAACGCTTCTTCTGTATCTCCTGGAAGATCCTTTTCTAGTACCACCATCTCTGATAATGTTTCCAGATCTCCTATTTGTATTTCTGTCTGTCCTGTTTTGTCTCGAGATTGAGGACGTGACATCAGGGCATTGGTGGCAGAATTTCTTGAGGTGTATTTTGCGTATACATTTGTCAAAATCTAATCGGGTTTGTACGTAGTCATTATCAGCTGTCGGCAAAAATTCAGTCCCAGACTTAGTATTTATGTTGGTTTGAAGTCAAAACATGGTCTGATAAATTGATGATTTTCAAATTTCCCTTGATATCCAAACAGGTCCCATCTACTTGCCAGAGCGCAGTGATGTGGCCAGCGTATTGTTTGTGGCGCCCATTGCCCCTCGACCCCCTCCTTGTTTTTTTCGGCTTCCTCTGCCTCTGCCCTGATTTTGATTCCCGCCTCTTGCTTGCTTTTTTGTTTGCCCATCTGTTTGTAGCAAGCGCATTTCATCAAAAAAATGTACACGAATGCTTGGTTCCTCGCTGTCACTGCCTGTGATGTCTGATTCAGAGGCTGAAGAGTGTTCACTTGTGCCCCCCTCCTGTGTATTGCCTGATGTTGATGGTTTGCTCATAATTGTCTTTCTTAGTTGATCAAACCTTCATGCAAAGGTATATACCCTTCAATCTCGAAGTCTTCTTTGTCTCGCAGAAATTTTCTTTGTTGATTTCCTCTTCATACTCTCTGAGACTTTTCTCCATATTATTCTTCAATTTCTTACCTTCCTCACTTTCTGCAGTTAGTTTCAATTTGTTTTCTACCTCAGTTATTTTTTCAAGTACTTTGATCCGGTCAATACCTGCATATTTCACTAGAAGTTCTAAAAAGGTTTTTGAGCAGCCATTCATGACCTCACTCCATTTTTCTAGCATCCTAGGGTCTTTTTCCTCGAAGGATGGGATGGTCAGTATCCTCAAGCCACGAGGAATTCTTCCTATGTCCACATAATTTTGTAATGCGTGCTCCTCCCACCATTTACTAACTTCTTTGTGCTGGAGTTTTTCTAATTCTTTCAACAGTCCTATTTCGCTATCATTTTTAGGTTCCAGTATACTGCCAAATACCATTTTTTGATTGCTCCGTAGTGTTTCATTAAACAATGTCTCAGCTTGTGCTTTTCTTTTCGCTTCTCTGCTTGCCTGGGAGTTTGCCATGCTATGTCACTTGTTTCCAGGTGTTAATTAGATCCTGGCTCTTACAGTTTTTGCGGATAACCAATGTCCACTATCTTTCAAAAAACAATGAGCTCAACCATGGTGCTCAACTGCACAGTTTAATAATACTGTGCTTGCCGTGAAATGATGCAAAATTGCTTGCCATTTATCTAACAGTTACAATGCCCATATGGCCGTAAACGCATTAGACAGCGCAATGCTCAGTACTCACCCGGCTTCGTTTTCCCGTTTGTTCTCCAATGTTCGGGTCCACTTTGTTTACAGGCTTTCCTACTGCATGTTTCCGTCCACTCGTTTACATTTGCCTTGTTTTGTAACAACTTGAGCTCCATCGGAACCTTAATTTGTCTTAGACGTGGATGGCGGTGCGCTCTACTGCAATTTCTCACTGGCGCCTGCTCCACGCCATCACACAACGGCGTGTTAAGATTCTTTTGGAAACTGATCACAAGTCAGTCAAGTGAGCAGCACTCTCCATGGTCGGAAGTAAAAACATCAGGATCCGTCTTACTTTCAAAAAACACACTTTCTTTATTATACATTCCTTACAAACGTTCGAATCACAGCCATAGCAATACAAGTAAAACCATCAAATTAATGTGTGTGAAGCCTAGGAGATCGACACTTTACCAGGTGCCCTTTATTCGTTTGTCTTGTGATAATAATAAAGTAAATATTTGTATACAACCTTGACTGGAAACTTGTTTTATCATTCAGTAATATTGTATTTTCGCTGTGTTGCAAATAACCAACAATCCCCAACCATTAGAAGAGATAAGCCTGCCGTTCCGTCCATGCTACCTGCATCTACTGCTACTCTGAGGAGATGCAGTTTGTAGTATGACTTCTTAGAGACATCAGAGATGTGAGGAGAAAAGGAGATTGTGGAGTCGAAGATGACCCCGAGGTTCTTAGCCTCAAAGGTGGGAGCAGGAAGAGGGCCAAGGGAGGCCAGCCACAGAGTGACAGGAAATGAGGGAGCAGGTGTGCCGATGAGGAGAATCTCTGTCTTACTGGCAATAAGGCAGAGATCATTGGCAGCACACCACTCCTGGATAGCAGACAGACAGAGATGAGAGAAGGAGAAGAGGTGGCCAAGGGAGCCTGAAAACGAGCTGAGTGTCATCCGCATAGCACTGAGAGTTGGGGCAGAGAGCGGCAATGCAGTGGGAAAGAGGTGTCGGGTATTGGTTGAACCACCAGGGAGAGGTTAGACCCCTGGGGAACACCTTAAGGTAGAGAGAGAGAGAGAGAGAGAGAGAGAGAGAGAGAGAGAGAGAGAGAGGAAGGACCCTAGTTGGACCTGGGAGGGTCGATCAGAGAGGAAAGAGGTCAGCCAAGCCAGGGCCTGATCGGTGATAACCAGGTTATCACAGAGTCAGTTGAGCAGGATGGCATGGTTAACTCTGTCAAAGGCAGAAGAAAGATAGGGTAAGATGAGGACAGGGGATATTAGAATTGAGGTTGGAGAACAGGTCTTCACGGATGTTCAGGAGAGCAGTTTCCGTGCTTCTGGCTGCTCTGAAGCCAGACTGATGGTCATGAAGACAACCAACAGACTCATTATGAAGATTGAGCTCGGAGATGGTCAACCTTTCCAGTAGTTTGCTCAGGAAAGCAGTGATGGAGATTGGGCGATAGTTAGCTGGGCAGGAGGGGTCGGCTGAGGGTTTCTTGAGAAGAGGGTGCACAAGAGAGTGCGTCAGGGGGGAAGGTAAGGCTCCAGTGGTGAAGGAGTGGTTACAGAAGTTAGACAGGGCAGGAGCAAGGGTGTCAATGTGGTCCTTGATGGTTTTGGAAGAACAGGGGAGAACCTGTTTTGACAAGACTTTCATAGATCGGACTACCACAGATTTGTTACCGAAGGCCTGCTGGACATCATCAGTCCTGATCAGTGGGATGGTAGGTTGTGAGAGAGCCTTTGGTTTTTTCGACAAGTGTTTGGGAGGCATTCGCCCCAGTTATTTCTTCATTGAAGAAGTTATTTTCAGCTCTCATGATGTCACGGTTGTATGCTTGCTCTAAGGACTTCAAACCTTTCTTGTAGGGGGCAGTTGGGTGTTTCAGCCAAAGTTGTTATTCTCTAGCATCCACTACAAGGCCAATTTTCTAGCAGCACCCACGTTTGCACGCCAGTAAGGGGAATTTGGGTCTCAGTGTTTAATGTCCCAGGATGTGAAATTGCCTCCAACTTGCATTAAGGCTCCATCCCAATTCAGCCGTCCAGACTGACCTGAAACAATTCCCTTTATTTTAGGGGTTAGTGGTCTCTGGTGCCTAATCTTCTTATACACCGCTGGCTGTTCTGTCAAGCACTGTGAGAAAGTTCATTCTGTAGAGGTTTGCACCTAACACATAACTTTAAGAAATCAATACATCAATCTGATGAACTGCTGGACAGAAGTGGAATGCCACTTTCAAATGTGTGTTCCCAGAGAGAGATGATAATTTGAAGGGTCTACAGAAATGCTATTAAGTGACAAATCTATTTCAATTGTATGAATTCAATTGGAAGGCAATGGACATTTCTGGGTGTAAGGTTAGTTGCCCTTTGGCGATATCAACTTGATAGTTTGGACTTATTGGAGGGGGGAAACGGCACAAGAGCATTTATTATTCACGCCCACGGACATACAAAATACTACTTCCTCATTCCCCACTTTGCCCATTCAAATTGAAGACCACTTCTCTGATGGGTCATGCATGTGTGCTGGCATGGCATTTGCCAAGTGCAGCTTTTCTCCCCTTCATCCTTCAGATCCTAATTCTAATACGCTCCAGGCCTTGCTTCTCCACCAGACCAGTCATTGTATTCACGGTTATAGGTAGGCCCAACATTACCTAACTCAATTAGGGCTTTTTGCTCAGTACCTAGAACATATATGAAAACGATGTTCACATATAGGTTTAGAACTCAAAGGTCAGCTGTTGCAGGTATGCACTCAGCAAAAATAGCATAGAATGGCATTGCACAACATCACATTGCATTGGAAAGAATAACAGCATAACCTAACATGACTTAACAGCAGAGCATTTAAAAGCAAATAGCATATCTTAGAACACACCTGCATGCTTGCTATGTGTTAAGAAGCTATGAATAACATTGTTTTCAACTACCTACCCCTCATCTGCCATTGAGATTGCGCAGTGGCAACTCTGGGCCAGCATTGCACATTTCTGGGTTCTGGATGGACTGTAGTCCCACAGTGTACAGCAAATTACAGGGCATACATTGGTAATCAATTCGTACCATAAAAAACACCACATGTTATGTCCTCCTCTACTTCTTACGGAATGTTCGCCTCTGTACTGAAATATCAGTTGAAGCTGTGCCAGATTTTGAACTCATGGACAGCACATTATAGTTCATTTAGTGGCACCTCCCTTCCGACTGCACACTAAACACTCACATATACTTCAACTGCAACGTCACTATGCCTTACAATGAGTCTTTGCACTAGAAACTGAGAGATCCATTTACACAGCACATAACAAGCACTACCTTACCATGCTAGCAGGTAACGGTAAGGGGGAAGGCTATCCAATTCTGCCAAATTGGTATGTTATATTTCTTGATATTTTTATAGCAGCAACTGCCATTGTTATGGCCTCAAAGCACTGTTTGGTGAATAGCCCTTTGGCAGACTGTAGTGTCAACAAACACGAAAATAAAAGATAATCAGTGCATATAGTTTTAAGAATGTAGGTGTCTGTGAATTGCTGGCAGCAATTACTAGTTTAGAGCTGGAAGCTGAGGTGGACGCAGTCTGGTGCAGTCCCCCTGTGCTGTGCAGTCTGTTGTCCATTGCTATTGGTGCCTGTGGGAGGAGACTTTCTTTCAAAAACCACCAAACACCGCGGAGCGGCCGCAGAGCTGGAAGCTGAGGTGGAAGCAGTCTGGTGCAGTCCGGGGCAGCACGGTGCGGCTGGCTCGCCCCAATGAATGGAGGACGCTGGGCACCGCCTACGGAGCGCTTGCTTGAGCCGCAAAGACTCTGGCTTGGACTTGAGGAGCCCTCTTAAGCAACCCCCCAGACAGCGCCAACGATGCCCGGTACCTGCGTCATCAACAATCGTTCTGTCTGAGACAGGTATGCAACAAACTGCCTTTCCTTTTCCAATAGTTGCTCCCATTTGTACTGCTAAGTGAAGTGGTCCTGTTTCTTGGCAACACTCGGATAAAGAATGTGAAAGTTTACCAAAGGAAGTCTAGCCTTTAATGGTGGCTGAGAACTCTGAGACTGGTGATAAATGTTGAAAAACAAAATGGGGAAGACAAAGGCAAAATGGATTGGACTGGGGAAGCTTCTGAGATAAATATCTCTCCTCCTGGAGATGCATCCAGTAACAACGGGGCATGACTTGATCAGCCCCTGTGAGGATATCAGGCTGGGGAACCTTACATCACCGAGTGATGTGCAAGCTTCAGAAACTATGGACATTATGGAACCAAATGTTGAAAAACAAAATGGGGAAGACAAAGGCAAAATGTATTGGACTGGGGAAGCTTCTGAGATAAATATCTCTCCTCCTGGAAATGGTGAATCCACAGCTGTGACTTCTCCAAATAAACATACCTGGAAAAACCTTGTTAGAAAAAACAGTAAAAAAACAATAACGTCACAGCCGTCTAAAGTACATTACTATGAAAACTCAAAGCCAACAAATAAGGGTAACACGTAAGAAAATTGTAGGGCGAAGGTTAAAACTTGCGGTTACAAATCCTGTGGCAAGACTTTTCCAAAAATCACTAATGAGATATCAAACACAGATGGAGGAAGTGTCTGATGCTGACCTATTAGAAGGGACAAATATCCCCTCAATTGAAAAATTATTGGGGAGTAACTGTGCGCGGACAGGAACAAGAGAAAACTCGCCTCACACAGTTCTAAAAACTGGGATTCGTTATTTTAAAGATCCCAAATTGCAACTTAATAGGGGTTATCAGACCCTACCTGTCCCAAATAGGCAATCAGAGGAGGAAAATTCGAATCCACATATTCTCAGCTCTACGGTTAGTAATAATAACTCGGCAAATAGCCGTGACTCGGTTCTCTGTGAAAACACCAAGTCAGACACACACAAGAGGTTGGACAAAAACTCCACCCAAGAAGCAACTGAGTCTCTAGTATGTGGTAACGACTCCCCCCGAAATGAAACAAACCTGACACCCGCTCGAAAGGAAACATCGATTACTATCGAACCTAAACAGAAGACATCGGCTAGAGCTACCTTGAAAGAGGGTAGCGGAGTCGAGAAGCAAATAAAAAATAAAGAGCTGGGTGCAAACAATATGACCGGTACTCAGTTACCTTCTCCGTTGCGGAGTAGAAGATCCTCAATTATGTCTTCCAGTAACGAGAAAGAAACTCCCA
The DNA here is from genome assembly GCF_040938575.1 of Ambystoma mexicanum. NCBI lineage: Eukaryota > Metazoa > Chordata > Amphibia > Caudata > Ambystomatidae > Ambystoma > Ambystoma mexicanum. The sequence goes on from NC_090922.1 coordinate 339,126,964, forward strand.
CAAAGAAAGTGGATATTTTCTCAATGATGTCAGCTATAACCCTTGCCCTCACCCCCTTTTGTAAACTATATGAATCAATTAATGATACCTTAAAGGATCACACGACACTGGCGGCAATGCTGCACACAAAAATGATTTACATTGAAGGATACATTACAACTCTGGAAGCTAAGAGAGGGGGGCTTGATGTAAATAATAAATCACAGAGCGAGATCACAGGAAATCTAGAGAAACAAGCGGAGGGAGAGAGGAATGAGCTGATGTTAGGAAATATTTCAATTGTTGTACAGACTGAGGAACACATTAGAACAGCCTCAAATACTAGTGCTGAAGAAGAAGTTGAATCATCGACAGAACATCGGAACAAAACAGCTCAACTGTCCCCCTTAGGGGAAATCTGTGAAGCTTTTAAAACAGTCTCTACAATAAAAGTACGGAAAGAACAGAGGGTTCCCGCGCCACCCCTCCAGACCACTAACAAGAAACAACAATCTAACGGCTGTGTAATTATTCCAGTGGAAACTAGCACATTGCTACTGTTGAAATTGCAGATGAACCAGAAACTAAACTCTGAGGGACCAATCCCTCAGGGTCTCCTGACAACAGAGCTTCTGGTAAACGAGGGATGAACTTGAAAACATATACACTCTTTGTAAAGGGCAAAAGAACCACGAAACATCAAGGAGATCGTGTGGTAACAGTTGAAGATCAACCCTCAAAATTGGACCTAACAAAGGACCAAATAGATATCCAGAGAACCCAAATTGGTAATAGAAAGGAGATAGGAAACAGATCGGTGGTCTTTCAGGTCACAGAATCATCCAACCAAGAAGACCAGAGCCCGGCTAACGGATCAGTAAGGAAACATCAGGAGGTTGAAGAATCTGTAGAGGCCACTGATCTACTAGATCTATCGGTCTACTCGGTTGAGAGCCTAGAGCTAGAATCCCCACGAGAGATCCAAAAATCTAAGGCCTGGGGAAAAGAATGTGGAAACGAAGCAAATCGAGACACTCAAGAACAGACTCCATACCTAAATTTGGCAGAAAGACGGGAAAGGGCAATAAAAGCCTATGGCGGAAAGAAAACCCTGAGCCCGCAACCATTGGAAAGTGAGAATATAGAGAACGATTATAAAAGGAACCGAGGGACTACTTCAGCAACAAAATTCAGGCTTGATCACCATCTACTAACCGAGAGACCAATTACCAGAGCCGGGAGAAGGCCCACTCAGTAGCCTATAATAAAAAAGAGGAAAAAAGAAGACCGGTATCAGATCAACACAGAGGACAAAATCTAAGAGACTATAAAAAAAAACTACAGTTAAAGAAAAAGCCACCCATCTCCCGTACAGCAAAAAGCTAGGGAGCGAAAGGACCATTACGCTGGAACGTGTGGGGGAGAATCGAGATAACTTGATCTTGAATCGGAAAAACATTATGGCATTAATCAATTGTATCCCAAGGCTGAGACAGATTAACTCGGACGACATCAAGATTGTGGAGTTTAGCTCCACGGGTAAAAGAGACTGTGTTTACTTGCACATTCCATCACCTATAATCAGACTAATGTTGATCTTGTAACAAGAACGTTTTCATATGCTAGGTTAAGACCTCTGGGATTGTCAATCAACTGAGATGAATCTAGAACAACAACAGCGATTACCGACCCAAAATGAGTGCCTGCGGTCATTACACCGGGAGCGGTCCATTTGTCAGGAGGACACGGTACTGCAACCAACTGAAAGGCTGACTCAGAGAAAGGAAGTTATCATGAACGAGAATCAATATAGTTCCCTAGAAAGGGTTGTCCAAAGCAAGAAACCAAACAAAGTGACAGTAGAGGGCAATACTTACCAAGAGGAAGTGAACAATGATAGATATCCAAAAGGCCCCCTGCGGAGGATAAAAATCACATTTGCTCAAGAAGTTATTGAAAAGGACAAGGGTCAAACAGCAGCAAGTACAGAACACAGGGATGGAGAAGAGGTTGTGGAAGCAAGAGGGGCAGGGACTACGAAAGCACCAGAAGATAGAAGATAGCCATGCAAGGCACAGAAGTACAGCAGGAGGGGCGCCAGGGTTGAGGGTTCGAAGGCCTTGGAAAGGGATGACATTTCTATGGCATGTTGGAATACTTGTGGGTTTAGCCATCTTCTGGAAAAAAGCGATGTTAACCTGGGAGAGTTTGACATCATTTGCCTCCAGGAGACATGGCTAATGAAGAAGCCATTTCTGGAGGGCTACGAAACCTACCTGGTTCCAGCGGTTTGTTCAGGAAAAGGCCGACCTTCCTCAGGTTTATTGACCGCCATCAGATCAGGTTCAGGACTATACCTTGCAGAATCAGTGATCACAAACATACATTTCCAAGTGTTGTGTCTGAAATGGTCAAGGCTCCTGTCAAAAGAGAGCCAAGATAAAGAAAAGGAGGAAGTAATAATTGTGTTGAACACACATTGGAATCCTGCAGTGATCAGAAATGAGGACTATCTGAACATGGCAGTGAACATCTTGGAAAGAATACATACGGATTGGACACCGAACTACATCATCCTGTGTGGTGATCTTAACACGGTCTGCCCTAAAGTGAAACAGTCGCATGAGACTGGTAAAAAGGTGCCACTGAATAGGGTACGTGGTCATCTGTGGATCAAGACAATGTCCTCTTGGGATCTCCAGAGCTTAGAAACATCAATATACAAGAACAATCCGAGAATACCGACATGGGAAAGAAACAACTCGACAGCAAATTTAGATCATATGTTCGTCTCCAACGAGCTACTTAAACTAATTACTGAGTACAAGGTGGTGAGAACAGTTAACAGTGACCACAACCTCCGAAAGGTAAGATGGACTACTACAAGAAAAGCCAGATTGAAAATGGCAGCAGAGATTGAGACGTGTAAAGGGGGTAAAAAGCTAAGGATGTCGGCCAACGCAGTCGTAGAACTTACGGACTCATACACAAACACCTGTAGAACAAATCGGCAAGTAGGCCTGGAAAATAACATTGACTACCAACTTCTGCTAGAAGTATACGAAGTTAAAAGAAAGACTTGGCCAAATAATAAGTCAAAAACCCATTTACATGAATTCAACAAAAGTGTTGTTGAGGAAAGAAAGAAATTAAGGAAACTAAAGCACCAACTAAATAGAACACCTACTCCTGAATTGGTAAATGAACTAAAAGTAATAACAAGGAATTATAAAAGTTGGCTAAGACAACACAAAGAGAATATGAATCAAGCTGATGCTGCTAGCATGTTGAAAACAGTGTGTAGTAGGAAAGCTAGAGATTTTTGGACTTTAATCAGAGCCACCACAGACTCACAAGCCAATTCAACAAATAACTTTGTGAGAGAAGAAGCCTGGTTGGCCCACTTCACAAAGCTATTCCGGAAAGTGGGATACCCATACATGCCCAAACAAGATCGGGCAAAGTCACTTCAAATTCAAGATCTGTTAAAACCATCATGGGAGAACCCTTGGGATCAGGACGACCTAAAAAGAAAACTTGCCCAACTGAATAATTCAAGGGCCCCGGGGCCAGTTGGGATTACCAATGCAGACTTGAAGGAACACCTTCCAGAATGGACAACCTTCATCCATGAGCTAATTAAAACTGCATCAACACAAGATTGATACCTACTTCATGGACTACAGCAACTATTGTCCCGATTTACAAATTGGGACCAAGAGATCAACCTAAAAACTACCGACCAATTGCACTACTTGATGTAGTTGGGAAAGTGTTTGGCTCATTGGTGCTGGAAAACTTCCAAAAATGGTCGAGGACTATGGGACACGAAGACCCTTTACAATCAGGGTTTGTGAAAGATGGGGGAACGGCATCAAATATCCTCCTATTAACAACTTTAAAAAGTAAGATCCATGAAGGCAGTCCAAAGATCTACCTTGCTTTCAACCGGGAAATTCTTTGGGAAAATTAATAAGAAGAAATTGCCCTGAAAGCATCTTAGGGCCTATCAAAGCCCTTCATCAAGACACTTCTATCAGAGTGCGTTTGAATCAAGGGGGGACGTTATCTGAGATAATTCCAACGGCCAGAGGAGTGAAACGGGACTGCCCTCTTGCACCAACCCTGTTTAACTCATATCTCTGGGACATTGAAGAAACCAACCAGAAAATCCAGTCTTTCCCACCTACAGTAGGGAAGGTTAAGATCCTGAGACTGCTCTACGTGGATGACCTCATTCTGATGCACTACACCCCGATTGGTCTCCAACGCCAATTAAATGAGCTGGCGATATATACATAGAAGAACAACTTAGAGATCAATAAGGCCAAAACTAAAGTTATAATCATGGAGAAACAAAACACCCGGAATGGGAACTTTAGTTGGACCTTGGAAGGGGAGAAAATAGAACAAGTGGTGAACTTTAAATATCTGGAGGTAATCCTGAGTAACAACAAACGGGAGAGCCCAATGCAAGTCCATCTCTTGAAAAAAGCAAGAAAACTGGCAAGTCAAGCGAAAGTAATCGACAGAAGATATGGCCGATTTACAGTAATCCCTCTGATCCAATTTTATAAGGGTAAGGTAGTTCCGTCTTTGATCTATGGTGCGGATGCGATGCTAACTGTACCACAAGACTTCTGGAAACAGCTTGAAGGTGTGTTTTGGAAACGCACACTGAATTTACAGCTATCAACTAAGACCATACACCATGAACTCTGTCTGCAATCATTGGAATCAATGGTAGTCAGAAATTCACTAATGTTATATAGGAAGTCTCTGACCACTACCTGCTTGAATGTAATGTCTATCATTCGCATGGAAACCATAGAACAGAAAAGTAAAATTCTGATGTGTTGGGAGAAAGAACATCAAAAAACGTTAGTAGAATTAAACAGCTCTTAAGAAGAACTTATTCAAAACCTGAATAAAGTAAAACAAAAACTGCAGGAACATGATTGGATACAGACAACATCTCTGGATCAGAGAAGCAAACTGATAAACCATCTGCCACCAACAACAAGAGGCTTAAACGACTTACCGAACTATTTAAAAAAATTCCCAAGTAAGATACTTCGAGATACCTTCTTACGAGTGCGAATGAACCTGTTGCCTACGAACGAGATTAGAACTATAAGTAAATTAACACAGGACACTAGCTGCAGGTACTGTAGAAACAAGACCCTCATAGAGTCACTTCGTCATCTATTACTGACCTGTCCTTCTTTGTCAATGTTGAGAACAGCACAGTTGGGCCACTTATTTAAGGAGTCGACAACGTGTAACGAAGAGGACTGGTGGAACCGCTTAATAGAGGGGGATAATACCTCATACGTGATAGCGGTGTCGCAGTTCTTCATGAACTTGAAGCTTTAAAATCTCAATCTGGAACCAGGTTGGGGCCTGTAAGACTGGAAATAATCTTAAGATCTGCATGTGTGCTACCTTGGACTTCAGATGTAAACTGCTGGATGAATATCCTAGAGGGAGGGAGCTGAGAACAGTATTCTCTCTTCTCTTCTTGTTTTTCTTTTTCTTGCACATTTTTTTTGTAAATTGAAACAAGTAAAATAAAAATAAAACATTTTTTTTTTACTAGTTTAAAGACATTACACTAACCACAGGATGTCGAGTGCTCAGGTGTAAAGAGGCTTGCTATGTAAGTGACTATGTGACATGTAGACTAAACATGTCATAAGGATCAGCCCTATTCCGTGCATCGCAGCGCTACAGAGGGAACAAGCTACTATACATTAGTCTACCAACCCAAAGGGAAACTGTCTGTAGTTGAGAACTTTGTTATATTGTACATGCAGAACACATGCACATTGAATAACATGTAAACTACATGAACATTTGTCAGATATGTCAAAGATAAAATCAACGCATGTCCAATTATCTGTAAAATGGAGACATTTTTTAAATTGCTGATAGCGTTCCACCGCTGAAGACGTTAATGCAGTTGAAATGGTGTCCATTTGATATAAAGTGTTGCACTGTTGAACGCAGTGAAAAACAAGATTAGTCTTAATAGTAATACATAGCCATCTATGGAGAGAAAATCTAGCCTGAGTTACCCCTGCAGGCTGAGTTCATTAGACTGTGTGAATGGCTGAGGTGGATGAGGGTCAAGCATGGTAGGTAGGGTGAGACGGGCCAGATGTCTGTCTTTCTGTATGCAGTGAGTTTTTAGCACCTATCTGTTGTGTTACTAGGGTTGACTGCCGCCTTAAGGCTATGAGAGGCTCTGTTGCTTACACAGCACTTTATGCCACAATAAGGCCACTTCACAGGACTGAGGAGAAGGGATGGAATGCTTCAGGTTACAAACCAAGAGCATGAACACCAGTGCACCCAAAGATCAGCACTTAGGGGCTCCTCAGTAGGCCAGCCAGCCAACAAGCTAAAGTGGAGACAATGGGTGTGCAACAGAGGTGAGTGTGCTGCAGAACCGAGCTTCTACACCCAGAACTCCTGTTCATGAAACCATTCAAGAGGGGTTGCATGTCAGAAATGTGAACCTACCATGTTCACTACTCCATGAAAAATGTGCAAAAGGTTGAATCGTTCTATCTCCCATTATGGTACAAGGTTTTATAGAACACTGGCACAGAAGTCACAAAGCGCATTGGCTTGTGTGTTTGTGAAAAGTATTTAAGGACACCGAGTTCCGGCGTGTTGTTATGAGCCTGGGCATGTTGAAACCATGCTCAATGAAACAGGGGGACAAAGCCTACAGAGCCCGGGTCTACAGTCAGGAAAGCTGGAAGGAAATACGGCCACTTTTAAATGAGCATGGGGTTGAAACCATGGCTCTGCTAGTAGCAAAGGCCTGGACTGGGCTTCCTGGAGGTTCTTGCTAGGATCTTCATGGGATGGTAATAGTGGTGTGTGAGGCAGGACTGCTCTTGCATAGCGTTATGAAATATCAAATGATATAAACTGACGTAATGTGTACTGAACGGGTGAATGAGCCAATGGCATCAATATGCGAGGATCCAATTAGAGCTGAGGTTGAAACATGATGCGCAGCACAGCATTAGGTGGGCAACAGTCCATGATGAGGCTGATATGCAGAGGCAGTCTGGCACTTTGTGCACGGGCAAGCCTTCCTACAAGGCGGCATGACATTTCAAGTACAACATAACAAAGCATGACACCATATAGCATAACAAGGTGGCAATCTAGCATTATGTTCTCGTCTACCAAAGAAGCACGTTTTATGTTAAACCTGCAAAACAAAAAAAATTCACATAACTTTTTTTCAAGGGGATTCAGGAGACCAGTTTGAACGAGGACTTGTCAACTTGTGGATGGCTACTCTCTGGTCAGGCACGGGGCTTGGGCCGCAGGCTTCACACGCAAGTCCTTCTGGCTGCATTTATGTCGAGAGCTTGTCTTTCGGGTACAGTATTCGGCTTCTGATGTTCCTCTTCTGAGCAAGGAACCATCGAAGATCTCCCTGCATAGGCTGGGCTGGGGCAATGGGCCTGCACTGGAAGTGAGAGACTTTGAAAGGAGTAACTCAGAATGGGTAACCCTGACTTACTTCAGAAAATTCAAACATCTCTGGGAATCAGTCCTGCAATAGCGTTTGTTTAGGTCCAAACGTTAGCTGAGTTCCAAATATATTGTCATTGATAACAAACCATCCAGGGGTAATGTCAGAAATACTTGAGCTAGCTACACGTAGGTCTTTTCTTTATTTTATTTTGTGTATTCATTGAATGTGGACCTAGCTTCGCGAAGAAGCGGAACGCTTTAAAACAATGATTTACTTGGAATACAGGTGAGAGGGTGCAGGCTACGTTTCAAACAGAGACCTCTTTTATTTCACATGTGTCAAAGGTTACATTCAGTTTTCCTGCTAGGAAATACAAGATTTGTGCCTACGGAAGGTACGTCATGAACAAAGGAAAATAAGAAGGAAGGTGCAGAAGCCTAGCATGGTGTGTGTTGCACCATCCTTCTGAAGGTGGCCATAGACTGTCATTATTCTGGTGGTTCCAGCAATTGGACTAATTTCAGAGCTTTTTAGTTGTGGTCCGATATCATCCATCCAGGCTGATGCAGAATGATTCCTTTACCCAACGCCCTGGAAGCGCAGTGTATGGACATCATTGGTTAACCTTCGCCTGCGCGCGGTGGGCAGGCAGAGGTGAAGCGCATCGCTGGACAGGGTATAATTTGCTGCACAGAGAATGTGCATGTCAGCTCGGTGATCTGAGAAATATGCTCCAGCTCCGAACTACTGCTACAAATGAGTAAAAATAGAAAGAGAACAATGTAAGAGCCTGACCTTAAGAGCAGCGTAGAAGTAAGCAAGATGCTTCCTGCCATCGAATATGCATGAGCCGCTTGTTTTGAATTCTAAGAGAACATTTTCCATTGAAGGGCCCAGGAAAATGACACAATGGCTGATATCCAACAACATGATCTCGCTATTGTTGCTTACAGTGGAATAAAGGGATCCAACCATGTGAGAGCCGAGGGAGGCTATTGGCTTAGATTGGCTGTAAATGTATGCGCTTATTTATTTAGCTGTTGGCGGTGAGGCTGCTTAATGGTGCTACGTGTGAAAAGAGGTTCATATCAAAACAAGGAAATAATAAAACGATTTGCTATGTGGACGCCAATTTAGCACTTTTATAGGGACATTTGGCACTGACATCTGCATGGAATGGTTTCTGTAAAATGTCACCTTTTCACTCATCAATTGGTGCAAATGTCAATTTTGATCTCGTCGGTCAGTGACAATGTTGTTGCAAATGTTGTTGCACTGGTGACAAATTCCTCAGTATCGGGTCAAAATCTCAAACCAGCAAACTAGTTTATGTAACCTGGACCCTTGTTTGGGATCCGAGATCCTTTTAGAAGTTATGCGCTTTCTCACAAACGATGAAGCGGCATGAGGCCGAGGAGGCAAATAACAGTCCTAGAGAATTTCAGGTTTGTCATGCGGTATTGTTTATTTGTGTCCCACTGAAATGGATTCTCTGAATAGGCCTTCTCTGCCACTGCAAGTCATGTGTGCAGGGATCGCATTTTGGATTAGTTAGTGGGGGCATGCGTAGGCAGGCTCCTCCTCTGTGTCAGATGTAAGCTAATGAGATCCTGACAATTCTGCAACATTTGTTTCTTTGTTTAGTCACATAGTTATGTCTCTCACCTGGGATAGTCTTACTGTCTGTACTTTTCCAATGCTGGGTCAAACCTGCCTTTTCATAATGACCTTGGCACCGTGCACTTGGTGGCTGAGCTGTGGCTCTTTTCGCTGGCTCAGCAAGACTGGACCTTTCTCCCGACAGATGGCTCCCATTCATCTAGCATGGCTGCATCTTCCATCTTGGTTTACATGGCCACTCAGTTTAGTTGTGTTCTGCATCACGCAAGCAGTTATATGTATTCTTGTGTAATTGGCATTCCCGCATGAGAGGTAGGGTGTATGATATCTCTATCCTAGTGATTGTACGCATGTTCTTTGTGTCTAAGAGCAGTTTGGCCCAAGTGTCTGTGTACCTTCGTTCAGGGATGCGTGTGCTTCATATCGAACGCATCTGTGTGTGTGTGTGTGTGTGTATTCAGCCATGTCGCTTCTTCATGATTACTTGGGTGATGTCATCCGGCTATGGTCTGTAGGACTGCTTCAGTGAGTGGCTCCTGTTACTTTGGTGGTATAGTGGGGATGGGGGTTAGACTCCCACTACAGGGAGTACTAATGTGGTGGCTCTTGTCATCTTTACCCCATACAATGCAGGGTTGAAGCAGATTGAACGCTGCACTGTGACAGTATCTGCTTTTAAGGAGTTCAAAATTATAGCGATCAGGATCCAACAGATGAAAAGACGTTATCAGTGCCTTTCTTCAGCGATTCTCTCACAAACGATACCACAAAATGTACCACAGAGCTTTACCACTTGGACTTCAGAAGATGAAGCTCTGTAGGGGGCCTGATCTGCTGCCACAAACACACTATTTTCACTTTCACTACCTCCTAAATATTTCCTATCGATTTTTTCTTTTTGGTCATATCTAGGTTGAGCATCTGTCTAGTGACTTGTATATAACCTTGGCCATAAGGAGTGGCTTAAGGAGGACACTGCATCCCTTTACACAGACCACTATGACTGTTATACAGCCCAATGACATCCACTACTACTTTTTCATATTACACTGCTTAGCCTCGTGGTAAACGCCACACCATTGACTGCCAATATATAAAGAGTGCTGGAGTAGGAGCTGAGAGCAGCCCTGAAAACAAGCGTTATACCATCCGCACACTGAACTGAAGGAGTCAGTGTGAGCAAGCCTAATCCTTTTTGTTGGGTTGTGCGTGGAGACATGGGAGCACAGTGAATATAGGGCAAGCTATTGGTCCGTGCAGCCGCAGTCTACACATTCAACATTCCTACCCAGCCAGAATAAACAGTAGTCGATGGCATTTCAACATCTTACTGTGGTGTGTAAGGTAGCACTTGGATGCTAGCCACAAAGAATGTTAAGTGCATAATGCCCATGTGAGTTGCACCATGGACCCAGCATTAAAAGCATGAAAAGCATCATCGCCATGACAGGTACTTGCTTACATGAGGCATAGTTCAGCGCTGCATGATGACATTCCTTTGTGACCAACTAACGCAACACATCACTGCCATGTTCCATCCACTGTGTCTCACCAGCACAGAACAACCAGGTTCTATTCTTCCAGTTAGGATACCCTCACCCAAATCCCTCGTGCCCTTCTATAATGTTCAGTTCACCTGGGAGCATAGACAATTATTGTACCATGATGCCCAATTAGCCAATCAAGGCAAGATTAATGAATGCCCAGTTTGGCCAACATTGCCAGTTCCATTGTTCCCATTGTGGTGGCCTGGCATGAGGAGTCTGACCGAGTGAAGGCATGTGTGTTGCTACAAACCTTTATTCAACAGAAAATGTAATCCTATCTATCTAAAAACTAGTAGTGGTTTCCGTTGTGTCAAAGAAAAGATACCGTCCTAGTCAAAATCTCCCATTCTAGCCCTGTCACGTAAACACAAATCACTACGCTAATGCAAGAGTTCTTATCCCTGCCCAGGAGAAGGGAGAGGACTCCCTTCTCCTGGGTAAAAGTCACTCTTAGTTCATGGTTCACAAAGTTACACAAACATCATGAGACTAGGAGAATGGCTCCCTTCTCCTAGTTTCCTCCCAGGTTTCAACAGCCTTTCCTTGAGTTACTTTAACTTTAGATTCTTCATCAATTCTTTCAGTTCTCTCCACAGACTTTGTATTATCTCCAGTTGAACAATGTCCTTCAACTTTCCCCCACTGGGCCGAGGGACAGACTCCCTGAGTTCCCGTTGACTGTTCAATGTTTTACCAATATTTCTTCAAACTGACCCCACCGGGATGAGGAAGTGTCTCCCGACTCCTTCTTGACTCTTCAATAACACAATCTTATGGAACTGGCCAGGAAGTTGCCTCACAAAATAATCTACTTCTCTCTTGTCATCTTGTTGCACTTTCTCAAGTTTTACCAGCCCCCTCCCAGACATATTACTGTTCCTGTTCTCTTCTCCCAGGGAAAACCTGTGAATTGGTTATTGGAGTTTAAAACAGGCACACCTTTTAACGTTTTCAAAAAAACACTATTAGAAGAAAATATCCTCTCTTGGTTTTGTGTGTGCTGATTTTATGAAAGGAAAATGCCATCCGTCCTGTGCAATTTGGGTGATTATGCAAAGCCAATTTAATTAAATGTGCATGTTTCACCTTGATATGCTAATTTCCGGCCACGTCGCGTCCCATTGCGTAGGTTGATTAGTCCCCCCACTTTAATTTTTAGGACTTGACCCCTGAGCAGCTCAATATATAATCTGCGGTACCCGCCTGTAGCATTGGTTGGGACATGACATGGTGGCAGAGGGCTGGCCCCACAGGCCCTCTTGTGCGCTGTCCAGCCGAGCTACAGGCAGGAGGAGTGGAATGTGGCAGGGAGAGAAGGACACATGAATTTGTCATTACCCAAACCAACATCTACTTCCCGCAGGCCCTAGACACGTGTCCTGGTCTCGCCAATAGTTTTGGGGCCGTCAGGAATGTAAAACCCACGTTTTCACTGGTTATGTCATCTGAGTTCATTAGCTTGCGCAGGGAAAAATGTGTGCACCAAGAGGGTGGCTTTCAACTTACCTCTTACATGAAAGGACAACACTAGTACCTGATGTTCCAGGACACGTGTGGCAAAAGATACCTAGAAGAGGAGTGTAGCATCATTTCTCGTGGATTGGGGTGGTTGACATTGCTACTTCTCCGCTCCTTACACTATGCAAATGAGTTGACTACGCTGTGCTTACATTTCTCATTTCTCGTGGATTGGGGTGGTTGACATTGCTACTTCTCCGCTCCTTACACTATGCAAATGAATTGACTACCCTGTGCTTACATTTCTCATTTCTCGTGGATTGGGGTGGTTGACATTGCTACTTCTCCGCTCCTTACACTATGCAAATGAATTGACTACCCTGTGCTTACATTTCTCATTTCTCGTGGATTGGGGTGGTTGACATTGCTACTTCTCCGCTCCTTACACTATGCAAATGAATTGACTACCCTGTGCTTACATTTCTCATTTCTCGTGGATTGAGGTGGTTGACATTGCTACTTCTCCGCTCCTTACACTATGCAAATGAATTGACTACCCTGTGCTTACATTTCTCATTTCTCGTGGATTGGGGTGGTTGACATTGCTACTTCTCCGCTCCTTACACTATGCAAATGAATTGACTACCCTGTGCTTACATTTCTCAGCAGCCATCTTGTTTAGATTGGGATGTGTGACATAGTAACATAGATTAACGGTGTCTTGGCACGCACCATATGTATGTTTCGGGTGTACTAGCAATTTACGGAGAAACGTGGTGTTCTGATCCCGTTATCGTTAATTGCCCGCCTAAGCATGTAGTCGTGGAGATGACGCAACCAGTGATTGTTCGCAGTCCCCCACCACTATTAGGGAAAATGGCTGCTTTGCAAGCAAACACTTCAACTGTTTTATCCAGAGCGAGGCCGGGAAGTGGTTCATTGAACCCTGTGACTGCCAGGGAAATGTATCCAATGTCCTGCTAACGGATTATGGAAGCAGACATATGCAACGTCCTTCATTTAGAAGTGCAGCACAGTAGTTTAAGTAAATATTAAAGATACCTCAAACCTCATAGAAGGTTTTATCATTTTTCTGAAAAAAGGAAATACGAATATTAAAAAGCCCGCATGGAAATTACTCGTCTAGCTTCGAATTCAACCCCAGACATTTATTACTAGAATAAGGATAAATGCTCCTTTTTCACCAGAGATTTTGCAAATGTATATTAAAATGATACCCATTTTGTACAAGGAAGCAGGCCATGTTCTTTTCGATGAGAAGATGATATAGGGTGCTGCTAAGTGAGGGGAGGGACGCGTGTCACAAAAAATCTACTTTTAAGCGAGCCTCTATTTAGACACTTCGCAGTTATCTCTTGCGATTTTATTATAATGCTCTGCGGTTTTATTATAATGCTCGATTCTCTCCTTGCTGTTTCGTGTATTTTTTACCAAATTAAAGTAAATCCAAGGCAAGGGGCATCATGATTGGTGGGCTGCTATGGTTCCGCTTGATGGCATCTGTGGCGCATCAAATTGATCATTTTATATACAGCGCTTCATGCTGGACTCCTCCTGCTTCTAAGCACTGTAATGCCAGGTGTTATGTATGTGCATTCAAACGGATGAAGGGCTGAATTAGTGGTTCAGGGAATGGCGCCCGCAGCTGCAGGCTCAGCACAGATTTCTGGGGCGTGTGCGCTGACCGCATAGCTTTCGTACTTGGCTAGCTTATCACCCGAGGCTGCCCCATTATGCAGCAGTGCTTTTTATGCTGTACCTTTATTGCTCTGTCTTTCTCTGGTGCCTACATTTGATAGAAAGTAAAAATGTGGCATTGTGGCCTAAAAAACCTGCTTTTTGGAGATGCATGTGGCATTGCCATGTTTCAAGTATAGCAGCCACAGACCCAAGTATAAACGTTTATATGGAAAAGAATACTGCCTGGTTTGAATTCATAAGTACAACCTTACAGATTTTATTCCAGATTTCCAACCCGCGAGTGCAAGCCCATGGCATGTGATCACGTTTAGCCTCAGCCGCGTCACAACACCGGCATTACAAATCCTCCTCAATGTAGCCAGTGGGGCATTACTTATAAAAGGATCAAACCAAGGTATTGGATGAATCCCACCACGCTTGGCGACTTTGAGGCCTTCCTTGTCAACAGGCTGAAGGCCCTGTGGCTGTGTGGTTCACTGCGCTTCCAATGAGGCTGGCTGAGTAGCGAATAGCAGTGTTGCATTAAGCCGAATGTCGCTGTCTCCTAATGACTTATCTTTTCTCTGTGCTCATCCTATGTCTCTTACCTGATGGTAAAAAAACATTATTTTCTTGCTCTCACTCTTACCCTTTCTCATCCTCCTCATTTCGATCTTGTCACCTGTATTCTCTCCCGTCTCCTTATGATCCCTCCTTTTCTTCTCTACTCACATACTCTGACTCTTTTGTGTCAGTAAAGTAACTAATTTGCACCCCTCATTTTCGACTACTTCATCTCAATCTGCCCTCCCACATGCTGTCAAGTAGCTCCTTCAGCTACGCCTCTTTCCTCTGTTTCCCTAACTCGGATATCTCAACCTACTATCTTCACCTACTCACCTCCCTCCCTTCTGTTCTTTTTCCTGTTTATCCTCCACGTATTCCTTATCGATTCGTACCAGTCTTTTTAACCTTTCCCTGGTCTCTGCCACTCTTCCTCTATCTTTTATACATACTATTATTCCCCTACTTAAGAAATCCGCTCTCAATTCCTTATCTGTTAATTACCATCCCATCTCTCTCCTTCCTTTTCTCTTGAAGCTGCTCCAACGTGTTGTCTATACTCGCGTCACTCCTCACTTTAGTCTACACTCTCTACTTCCACCTTCACAATTTGGGTTCTGTGCCTCCGATTCAACCCAACATACTCGTATTCATGTCTCTAATTCTCGACTTTCTGCTTCTCATCTTAAACTCTGTTCCATTCTCATTCTTCTGCCTCTATCGGCAACTTTTGACATTGTTGACCATCCCACTCGTCTTACTGCTCTTCCATCTTTAGGGCCATCTGGCTCTGTCCTCCAGTGGTTTCATTCCCATCTTTTTGGTCGTACCTATTGTTTCTTGTGTTGGTCAAACTTCTTCTCCACTTCATTACGGGGTTCTGTGCTTGGTCATCACCTTTTCTTCCTTTATACTATCACTTCATCTCACCTTGTTTCTTCCTTTAATCTATTCTGTCACCTTTACGTGGATGATTCTGAAATATTTTCATCTTTCTCCTCTTTTACTGACTCTACATCCCACTGCTTCTGCCTCTTACAGCTGACCAAACTTGGATGCACTAAACACTTTCTCTGATTTAATCCAACTAAAACTGAAGTCCTCTTCTTTCCACCCTTCCTTACCTCTCTGTCCCTTCCCCATACCTTCTCTGTCCCCCTTGCCTCCTCCTCCCTTTTCCACATCTGCTCATAAGTTAGGTGTTACTTTTGATTCTTCCCTGACCTTCTCTAAACATATTTACAACACCTCCCACACCTGTCATTTCATCTTTAAAATATTTGTCAAGCTTGTGCTTTTCTTTCCTTCCATGCTGCTAATCTTCTCATCACCCGTCTCATCTTTTTTCTCACCTCGACTGCAGCTCTGCCCTTCTAACTGGCCTTCCTGCTTCCCATCTTTTTTCTCTGTGTCTATAATCCCTCTATACGGCTTAGGTTTTCTTTACCCGCTTATGCCTCTATGCCTTCTTGCCTCACATACCCTTCTTTCTTTTGACTCTTATTCTTCATCACTTTGTTTGGTTCCATATGATCATTCTGTATTTTGAAGGGTGCAAACAAAAATTATCATTTTTTTCCAGCCAATTTTGTGCAGCCTTCAAAATTCGAATTATCACTATTTCAGGGGGGTTTCACACCCCGGTACAGCCTCAAAACTAAATCCCCCGCCTGCCCTCTCCATTTAAATCTGGGGTTTCACCTCCTTTTTGCCCCCCTGCCCACTCCCTTCCCCATCAAATACGTTCCTACCAAAACCCTGCCACCTACAGACACACACAAACACAAAGAGAAACACACACATACTCACTCACCCGCACCCTCCCATCCATTTATCAAAGACTCTTCCTTGACCTCCACACAAACACAAAACCACTTAACTCTCATGCGCACGAGTTCTGTCTGCTGGCGCAGCCATGCCCGTCAACTCCTGGGCGCACTCTTGTGTGGCGAGGGGCATGACAGTCCAATTTAAGAAGACCACTATTTCTAAATCAACCTTTTTAGTTTAAAAATAAAAAATATTTTCACTTAAAAGCCTTTGTTTTGTTGAGTTTAATTGTCTGCGTGGCCTTGCTCCCATCCATGTCTCATCCCTAATTTCTTTATAGTCTCCTCCCCGTTCTCTTCAATCTGAATCCTTACATGTACTCCCAGTTCCCAAACCTCCTTGTCCCGCCTCCTTGCTCACTGTGCTCAGAGAGGCACCACCTCAATGATTAAGCCCGACTAGGCCGAAACACTTGTCTGGGGTTGCCGTTGGCACTCTTTTTCAAAGGAGGTTTGCCTGGCATTTCGGTGTTGGACTGCCCTTGTGGGCGGGACAAAGACTGATATGCAAATGAATATTCCTCCTTTTCTGAAAAGTACAGTGAGCTAAAAGCGGTGGCTGAGGACTCTGAAAGTGTGTAAAAACCACAGCACAGGTTATCATGCCATGTTCTTTCTAGAGAGGGGCACCTGCTACCTTTTTTGTATTTTTGCAAAGGAACTTGGGGTTGGCCACCCTAAGTTACCTGGTGGATTCCAGACGTGGACCCCTTCCGCACTGTGCTCAGAGAGGCACAGCTCCCGACTAGGCCGAAACACGTGTCTTGGGTTGCTGTTCTCACTCTTGTTCAAAGGAGGTTTGCCAGGCATTTCAGTGCTGGACTGCCCTTGTGGGTGGACCAAAGACTGCTATGCAAATGGATATTCCTCCTTTGTGAAAGTACAGTGAACAAAAAGCGATGGCTGTAGACTCTGAAAGTGTGTAAAAAGCACAGAACAGGTTATTATGCCATGTTCTTTCTAGAGAGGGGCGCCTGCTACTTTTTTTGTATGTTTTGTTGTGTTCAGTTAATTGTATGCATGACCTTCCTCCCATCCATGTCTCAACCCTCAATTCTTCATAGTCTCCTACCCAGTCTCTTCACTCTGAATCCTTGCATGTACTCCCAGTTCCCAAACCTCCTCGTCCCGCCTCCCATGTCCACTCTTTCTCCCTGCTTGCCCCTAAACTCTGGAACTCTTTCGCCCCATCTCATCTCTTCACATCTTTCATAGCCGCCTAACATCCCATTTACTAGAACAAAATCAACCTCTCCTGTTCTGCTGTTGTCATTTATTGCATTTTCCAATTAATTGTTCCGTTGTTCTTGATGATTGTACAGCGCTGTGGCAAAAGCACTTTATACGTTCCAATAAATACAAAAATACAAATAAAAATAAATAGAAGACAGTTAATACAATTTAAGTGTCTGGATTCTCGTTTCA
Source organism: Ambystoma mexicanum (assembly GCF_040938575.1). NCBI lineage: Eukaryota > Metazoa > Chordata > Amphibia > Caudata > Ambystomatidae > Ambystoma > Ambystoma mexicanum. The sequence continues at coordinate 339,144,591 of NC_090922.1, forward strand.
AACAAAAATGAAAGTTCCCCATTTGAAAATAGCAAATGATTGGCAGCCTATCGTGCACTTGTGGCATGCCACAAAGTCCTCTGCCATACCACGAAGTCCAACATGACAGCAGTGGCGCATTCGTCTCTAGTGTAACATCCGGTGTCCCAGAGGCAAGGGAGTGGACATCCGAGTGGAGTCGGTCTGCTGCAGACAGCCCGTGCGCAGAATTCAGGTTAAAACCGCCACATTCATGTCTCCTTATCTCTACTTCAGACAACATTGTCGGGTCACGAAGGAAGATATCTTGTACAGTTGTCTCGTGACATTTCACTTGTACAGTGAAATGTTAAGAAATGATAGCTCACATCATGCAATCTGGAGGTGATCACACCAGAAACGCCCAGTAGGAAGCAAAATACACAAAATGACAATAAGTGGCATTAGGCAAGGAGGCCCCATCAAGAACGGTCCTGCCAAAGGCAAGCTGACCTTGCTGCCCTGCTTGTGGAACGCCAGGATTGACACCCCATTAACACCTAAAGGATTGCCGAACACATATGCAAGGTTCACCTAATCTACTGAAAGGAAGTACAGTCACCTGTACATGTATGATCATCCTGCGCTCTCCAAGTCATCATGTCATTCCACCAGTACTTTAGGAAGCAAGATGGAGACTAGGCACATTCGAGAAATATAGAGAGAAATAAATGAAGCGAAAGAAGGGAAGAAGAAAGGCAGAAAGCAGAAGACCTAAAGAGCCTGAGAGCTAGAGAATTAGGGAAAGATGCATGTTAATAGGCAAGGAGAAAAGGTTAAAGAAATAAATAAGAAGTGATGGGCGAGAAATGAGCACGTGGGAACAATAGCAGGGCTGATGAACATTGCATGGCAACAGCACAGGATGAATGGGTAGGCTGATGTTAGGAAAGTACTCATTGAAATGGGGAGATTTATAGTGAAGAGCGAGAAATAACTCAGGAAAATGATGACGGTGTGTGACAGAGCTGCATCTGCAAGGATGCAATCCTGAGCCTTTTTCATTTTTTTCCATGCAAAGTGAAGTTGGTTTGGCTGCAGGGAAATGGTGTGCTAAACAGGCACAACATACACATATGCTCTGCTTCTAAACATGCACTGTCAGTCATGATATCTGGGCTGGTTTCAGGCCTTATGATAGTGTAACCTGATCACTGCCAGTCACTAGTCATATAGTGGACACATGCATCGTTTGCAAAGATCCCAGCGACTGGAACAAACATTGGCCACCCTTCAGTGAAAACTATCATGTAAATCAAATGTATATAGGTGCTAAGTAGCAGCCACTCACATGTGCCTCCTTTTCAAGTCCCTATGAACACTAAGGATATTCGCATCACATCCATCTGTCTATTGATGACCCTTACCTTCTTAATCCAATATCCCAAAAACCCGTTGCTGAAGTGCCATTCGTCTTTTGCAGCACTGAGGAGATGCTTTAAACAGTGCCCCCCCTCCCCCAGCCCCCTATTTTTGAAATCTCCACATCGTGTATCTGGTTATGCAGAGCCAACTGTCCATTTGAAATGTGGGGACCGTTTTGAAGTAAAGTTGCAGCTATACAGATACAGTGATTCATGAAGGGAGAATTAGACAAAACCTTAATTTGTGAACATGCCTTCATATCCCACTTTGACTTTTCTTTTGGGGCCTGCAGATGAAAGAGACATGTGCAGGCGTCTACCTTGGAGGTTGACCCCCACAACACATGTGTAACTATACCTAAGAAATCCATTGTGACACCTACAGGAAGAAGACAATTGCCATGTTGGTTCTGACTGTGCCTTACTTCCCACTTAACAACCTGACTTCCTGCAAACCAAGGGCTCTTGGAATGAGACTGCAAATGAGGTACCACCTGTAACAGAGAAACAGATCTGTGTTTAACAGAATGTTTCAAAAAGGTACAATCTTCTGATAGGATTTGACTATATATCTTTGTGCGACCCCCCTGCCCCCCCCCATGGACTATATGCATTTTCTGGACTATTTTTAAGAATCAAGTGGAACTCTTATTAGAGCTACAGCTGCTCAAGGACCTTGGCCCCCCGGTGAAGCCAAGATTTCCAGAGGAGCTGGCAGTTGCCGCCTCATACTCGGGGACAATAGGCGTGATTGCTGGGAGAAATGGTCACATACTACTCGGGATGGCTGGTATCCAGGGAGTTCCTTCCCAGAACGGTGGTAACGACCCTGCAAGCACTGCTCAAGGAAGTCCCTGGACAGGGAAGAGCAGAACCAAGTATCATTTGCTTCAAGGGGCATAGCGAAGGACCCAGAGTGAACCCACCATTTCCTGATTTGAGCCACATAGAAATGATCAAGCCGACATCGATTGGCCATAAAGCTGCTGGTGCAAACTACATGCCCTCATTACCTGTGCTTCGAGATCAGCTTAGCCTCCTTGACTTTAGCTTGAGAAGATGGCTCAGGGGCAAAGTGCTCACCTTGGAAGCAAGACGACACGGAGCAACACAGGTTTAATCCCCGGGTCCGCACTTAGAAACCTCTGGGTATTAAGGGCGTTACAAATAACCTATCCTATAATATCACTCGGAGAATCGAGTTCAGCTGCAAGGTAGGTGCCACAGATCCACTGCATCCAAGGCGGATTGCTGCATCAGGCCATCCAGACCTAATCAACAGCTTCCTGAAGTTCGAGTCACACATTGAACGATCGATCCCCTACATTTGGGACCGTTGCCACTTGCATTTGCTCACCATCAGTCTTCTTGAGCTGCCATTGAACAACTGTGCACGCAACAGTGCTCCAATCCAGTGCAGTCACTAGCTGTTCGAACCTCGACTCGAACCATTGAAAAAGCACCAAGAAGAATGTCTCGATGCTGTGAAACCGCTACAAGAGACTAAGGTAGTGTCTGAAGGTAAGGAGAGCCTTTTCAGAGAATTGAAAGGGGAAAGGTTAGGGGAGGCAACCATGTAAAGAAAAGCGAAGGATACTGAGAGCATAAGAGGAACAGGAATGATGACAGGAGGACTTCCTTATTTACTGTGATGGCTAATTCTTGCTACGGCTTCATAGTAGCCTATACCATGCATCACTGGAAACGGAAGCTGCAACTGGGCCAGCGGTTCCCTGTATATTTCATGTGATGCATGTCTGCAAACAAAAACAACTTTTGATAGAACTAATTCAATGATGTAACTTAGGGCTGGCATAAAGGCAAAGGATTTCCCTGCTGTAGAACTCTTTTGCACATTAACACAATTTAATTAGGATTGTGACTTTGTTGGATAAACTAGTGCAACCCTAATGTCTTGTATTATTTATAATAATTGTGCTTCGCTGGTTGTATAATGGCTTCTCGATAATATGTGCTGCTGATGAGGGACTAGGAGAGGCCAATCTGGGCGCCAAGAAGAATCTCTTTAATCAGATCTAGGTTTAATTGTCAATAAGTAGTGCACAAAGTTTTCCAGTGAACCATCTGCACTGCACATCTCACTCGGTTTTATCTTGCAGCGGAGAATAACCACGGACCACGTGAACGCCTTATCGGGAGTAAGAAATGTGTTTAATTGCTGTTCCTCACCTCTGAGATTGCATCGCACATAATAAGGCACGGTGTCTGCGCACATTCTCGCCTCTTTATTATGCAGCCGCCTCTAGAAGTGCTGGGCCTTAATACTGTGTTCCATTTCTTAGACATGTACCATCGGTTTTAGTGGCTGGCGACAGTGAAAGTAGTGTTAAAGTTAGGACACGAGCATCGCCATGCCAAGAAACTTAAAGGATAGTAACTGCTGAACCCATATGCATGCAAATTGTATGGGCCGAACCCTTACCCTCACCAGTAATAAGCAAGAGCACACATGTGTCAAGTGTTGGCAATAAAAGGCTGTAGGATTTTATTGTGCAGATATGGTTATGGAATAACAATAATCTCATATCATATTAACATCATACTTTTGGGCACCAGGTCCTGAGGTTACCCCCTCTGGCCCGTGCCACCTTATTGTCCCACAACTTGTAGTGGTCACCGTACAGTGTCCTTCTTCGTGTTTTCTTTGTTCTTCTCCCTTCTTTTGTAGGGTGGGTGGGTTTTGTGGTAAAGAAACAAAGATTGGAGGACGCTGAGTGCACAGCGCCTGCGCCCTGCCTGATAGCTACCTTCCTGGTGCTTAGCACCTTGTTGCTTGGTGGAAGGGTGTGGCTATTGTTCACACCTCACCCTTCCCTTGCTTTTGTATGCCAGAGACTGCGTGTCTCCGTGTCTGGGGGGTGGGGGCTGCCCCTCTCCCAGGCCTGCCACATGGTAACATCAGTTACCCTGCCTCGCCTTGGGAATTGCATATGGCATATATGGGTTTATTGGCAACCAATAACGTAATGTGTTCCCTCACCGCAAAATACACTGAAGCAGAGGGGGCGACTACAGGTGACATGGAGCTTTCAGAAGCATGCTTTCAATGTATACCAGACAAAAGGTTGTACGAACACTTTGTGTTTTTTAATGTCATTATGAGTGAATATTCTCATTGTTCATACACTGTAAATGGGGTGCAAAATGTGCACTGGCCTCTAGACACTGGCTAGTGATTTCTACTCTTGGCAAGTTAGAAATGGTGTACTGTGTGTGTGTATAGAATTGAGGTGCAGAGTGACTTTCTTATAGCTGGCTAGTAGCTTCAACTTGAATGTCTGCCCCCTGTTGTAACTCTTACCGCAATGTAGAAGGTTACACTGTAATAGATATACAGAAATTGAAGGTGCTTCCATTGCCAAAGACATTTTTATCCTCTGTCTACTTAACAAGGCACCTAGTTTATAAATGGATTTTAATTTCCAAATATAATGGTTTGTTTATGGGTTTTCCTGTAACTAGGCGGTTGAGTAGGCGGTCTCTGTGCACTTCTTGGACTGCACAGTCCACCCATGACCGGTAACGCCACCACCTCTCCGTTTCTCCACTTCAATAGCGCCAGCTCCCCGGGCATCCCACTACTCATTTTTAGGACTGATTTTATATTCTCTGGCCTGGTGAGCAGATGTATAGAAGGCAAACCTATATTGTGACGGGGACCACTCTAGGAGCTGTAGCCAAACCAGTTCAAGGTACCAAGGCGAGTGAGTGGTCTAGGCTAAGTCTCAAGAGGTGGTGAGCTTGTAAGGTTCCACAATGAGCACACACAGTGAAATATTCAAGGAACACACTTAGACAAACCGGCATAAAAATACTTCTTTACTTATGGGCAAATTACACAGTGAAAAATGACTAACAGCAATATTATCACACAACACTAAAATTAGATACATATATACAATTACTGGAGTAGGGCAAAATACATATCAAATTCCTGAAAAGGAAGGTACGGACTGGTATTAGCACTACTTGTCCACAGAGATTCAATCCTAATTTCAGAAGTCCATACCTAAAATATGTGGGGCCCTTTTCCCAAATGTTCAGCTGAGTTCCACACAGTTTATGAAGCTGGTCCACAGAAATGTTCCAAGTGCCGGGGGAATAGTTAAACTATCTAACAAACGTGTTCCCAACTTTCAGATTGCTTGTGTGAACAAGCACTGGCAAAGCCAAAGTGTCAGAAATGTTTTATAAAAATCATCAAACTTTTAAAGGGGAGTTAGGGTTGCAGGTAATTATCGCTATAACTAACCCCCTTTACTCTGATACTACATGAGATTTGGCCGGTCAGCTGAAGAAGAAGGTCCAAGGTTGCTTTTCCCACCATCAGCCTCAGCCCTTGATCCCCAGGGGTTGAAGGTTCGAGCAGCTCTCCGGTCAGTGTTTAATGCTGGTGCAAGGTCTCCCAGTTGAAGAATGCAGCAGAACCCTATGCAGGGCCCCTCTCAGAACAAGAATAGATGCAGGTAAGCAGGTTCAGATGATGGCCACCAATGCACAGCAATGCAAACGGATTCACTTGCCATGGACAAATGCTGCCCTCCTATCCCGGGTCCCCTTGATGCTAGTACCATGAGAATTCACAGAGGTAAGTCGTGTTGCAGAAGCTGAAGATCCCCACAAATTCCAGGTCCATGGTCTCCTCGTAAAACTTGTAGCTGGACAGGAATCTTGGTTCCTTCGGTTTCTTCCAGGATCTCTCCAGAGTGGGTGCAGAGGTCCTCTTATCCTAAAAGCCAGGTAAGAGCAGCACCTCACACTAGCCAATGACCGATAAGCCCCACACGCGCACACACACCCCAGCAGTGGTCCAATCGGGACCACTGGCAGCAAAACTCATTCATTCCACCAGTTTGTAGATTTAGACCAGACAGTCCCAGCCCACTTCCTGGCAACAAACATACATAGCCCTCCGGTAGCCTGCCAAAAGCCTCTGCTTTCTCGGACACTGGAAGTCCATATAAAGATTTTCCTGGCCTCACAGGCCAGGAAGGAGGCTAAAAAAGGCTAGAAAACTACATGGCCAAAGGACAAGCTGAAAATCTCATGGCATGGCCATGTTTGACCATTAGCCACAGTTAGTAGCCAAACGTGGTAAGGCTAAAATGAAATGCATCAAAATTGTAAATATTCACTGCTGCCACCAGCTTGTCCATTTAGCACACGTAGAGTAACCTAGGTTAGTCTAGAGCAAAACAAAAAGTGTACCCCATTGTACTGTATTGTAAGATGCATAGTACAATGATAAAAAAAGTTACAAGTGATAACAAGTTACTAAAAGTAGTAACAAAGTAACAGGACTAAAGGAAACGTTTCCCAGTACTGAGCCTAAAGGACATGTCATTTTCCCCATAACAGATGAGCAAAAGCCAGTGTAGTGAAACTTAAGGTTTCACTGTACTGTAAAAAGAACAGGTCAGATGCAAAAATTTGGGGGGACCATAGAAATAGAAGGAAAGGTGCAGTAAAGAGGAATCTTTCCTAACACTCCTCTCTGCTACTCTGGAGAGATGACTCGTTGCAGTCTCCCGAAGCCCAGTTTCAACCTTGCGGGCTTCTCGACTGCACCCTGGCTCGCCGGCTTCTCCTTCCGGATTCAGAACAGAACAAAGTCGTTCTTTGCTGTTTGGACGGCCTCAGCGTAATGTCAGTTTGATTGATAACAGCTGGTTCAGCGCTCTTCCTAATTGATTTTGACATGCTTGAGATCATCTTCTTCACGGTACTCATCACAGTGAGATTGTTTGACAGTTTACAATAACACATGGGACCTCATTCTGAGTTGGGCGGTAAGGGTTAACGGTAAACCCTTACCGCCCAATTCCGGGTTTCCTTAGTGGGACCTGCAAAGAATGTGTGGTCTGACCACACGTCCTTTGCGGGTCCCGCTAAGGAACCAGGGCGCTAATAACGGGCCCGCAAATAGCGGGCCCGTTATTAGCGCCTTCCCCATTCCCATTGAGCCCTATGGGGGCTCAAAAGGGAATGGGGAATGGTTGGTTGAATGGGGACTTACCGGGTCCGCACAGGTCAGAATGTCCCGGTAAGTCCCCATTCAACCAGACTGGACCCGCCATGGCTACCTCCAAACTCAGAATGAGGCCCATAGTTTCCGACCGTAGCACAGGTAGAGAAGGTTTGGGTGTTATTCCCCTATGGGGTCGGTAGTTAAAGGGGCCATGTCCCGGACTCACATGCTTATCCCCAGCAGGGGAGTATCTGCCCATGAGGTCCTCCTGCATGTTGCCACCCCTAGGGGGACTATTGGTTAGCGGCCGTATCTGGGCGTAACTCGGCACATTCCCATTGCAAAGCCCATGAGCACATACATATTATAGGAGAAGGGATTCACAATGACCTACAAAACAGCATTTTGCGAGACAGAGAATTATGGGGACATCAACAGAAGTGTACTGAATTAAGTTGGTCATAGCTTCCTACATCCGCTGAATATTCATGGGTGCATTATATCTGTGCAACGTATGGTTAAGTTGCTCAACCTATAGGAAGTGCAGTTTTTGGGGGCTTATAGCTTTGTCAACAAAAGTATACAACCACCTCTGAATTATTTTGCAAAGTTTCGTGCAAATTCGTCAAGGGGGTAAAGGTCATAGGGGGGTGCCAAAACGTTTGCAATCCAGGCCGACATGAATGGAAAAAGATGATGTGCTCATGGCTACAGCCCAAACTGCTGGAAGGATTTGCAGCAAACTTGCTTGAGAAGCGGTGGTCCCGAAAACGTGCTTTTATGAATTTGGTGTTATGTCCAGTAGATTTTTTTTAAATGCCCAAAATGTAAGTAAAAAAAGTTAGTGATATCTCAGTCCGGTCCATGAACTTGCTTCCTGGTTCAGGGTCTACAAATGCCCCTGGGCCAATAAGGGAGCCGCATTACATTTGCGGACATTGTATATGGCTTCTGATTGATCAATTAATGACTTGAGGTGCGTCAAAACATTTGAAATGGATGGCATGTTGAATTCGGGAACTATGCCCTTATATCGGTTATCACTTTGGTGCCATTCAATGTAACTACATGAAATGTTGGAATATAATGTTTTGTCAAGAGGCAACAAAATTAGAGGGGGGTCCCAACATTTTTAGATGGCTTATAACTTTGATGCTGTTTGACGAATCTGCACAAATGTTTGCAAAATGATTATAGACACACTTTTGAATATGTGTGCAAAGTCTGAATGGATAGTGTCAAGTGAGGGACTAGGTTATATCAATATTTTTTGTATCTACATTTTGACACTTTTCAAAAAATAAAACACAGATGGATTTGCAGCAAACTTGTGCAAGGAGCATTGGCAAGGACCTGAAAGCATGGTTTTGTAAATGTGTCAGTGTTTAAAAAAAAAAAGTCTCATTATGATGGGTACAAACAATATTGATATACGTTTGGTGACTCAAGTATAGCCTGTGGGCATGGTCAATGGCCAGATTATCCAATCTGACCACTGGTCATGACAAGCAGGGACAAGCAATGGGGTTAAAGTGGGCATGGCCACCAGGGACCTGCTATGTGGTAATGTTTTTCGAAAATTGTTATAGGCTTGAAAGGCGAAAACAAAATTCTGCTTGCCGCTACAGCCGAAGTGCTGGACGGGCAGCAAACTTGCATGAGGAGCATCAGCAAGGACCTAAAAGCATGCTTTTGTAAATCTGTCCTGTGTTTTTCTTTCTTCTCCAAAGTGTCAAAATGTATATGTACACAAAAATGTGATATACCTTTGATATCTGGGCAGTGTGCATGGTCCTCGCCAAGGACACATCTCTAGTCTGATTTACTTATTGGGGCATGCAGCATGGCGAAAGGCCATGTCCCATGGATTGTGAAGACTGGCCATGCCTGCAAGCCAAGAGCACTGGCCATTGGTCACAGTAAGGGGGTATAGTGGACACTGGACCAGGATGCAGGCTAGGTACAGTGGAGAACGAGGGTGATTTGGTGGGGCTGGGCTCATGGTCGAGCCTCATGCCCTAGGCAAGTCAACCATGACTTTCATCCTCAGCATGCACTGCTGAAAATTACACATCAGTATGCGCTGCACAAAATATGTTTCTTAAAGGACAGGGATCGAAATTAAGATTGGATAAGCAGGAGCTAAAAGAAGCTCCTGGGTATCCAGCATTTAACAGGGGCCAGGAGCTACCACTGAGAAACAAGGAGCTAGTATGTAGTTTTCTAGAAATATAACTTCCAGGTAAGATGAAAACGTATCAATTTGCCTGTTATTTATCTCCCCTTAACCTTTAAATGTGGCATAGAATACAAAGAGTTAAATTCACATAGCGCTCTCGTCAATTTCGAACCCTGAAGGAGGTTCACAGTTTCCTCATATATGTTAACAGAGAAATTATTAACTATGATTAGACTATTTTCTACACAGCCACAATGCCCTTGTGATGAAGGTTTCACTCTATTAAACCAGAAACCTATGTAAAGTACAAAATAGAACATCCTGCTGGACAGGCTGGGACCTGGGCCCCCATTCAGAGGGTGGCCAGATGACCATTGCACGGAACAAATGGGTCATCAGCAGGGGAGAGGAAGAGAGAAAGCGGAAGCAAAGAGGAAGGTGTTGAGCTGCTTCCAATACTGAAGATGGTTCTGCTCAAGTTTGAGAGAGGCAGGGAGGCTATTCCAGAGGAAGGCCCCAGATGAAGAAAGAGATCTGCCCCAACTCTCTGCTTGGAAAAGCGGCTGACGGTCGGAGAGTTGGAGGTGGATGAGCGGAGAGCTCAAGAAGGGAGATACTTAGGAAGAGAGAGTTAGTGTTAGTTCAGACCCAGGCCCCAGAAAGCCTTGTGGACAATGCAGACGGTCTTGAACTTCATCCTTGCCGCCACTCTGAGCCAATTAAGAGATTTCAGAGCTGGAGAGATACGATCCCTGGGCTTGAAGCCGAGCACAAGTCTTGCAGTCCTGTTCTGGATAAGTTGTAAGTTGTTCTGGATGTTATGGTTGCAAGGTCAAATCGAAAAACCAAAGAGATTTCCAAGTTATGGTAAGGTATGCAACCATAACTCGCACCACCACCATGCACTGCTAAGACACACAACCAAGACATCAAAGATGACATCACAAATGGCATCATTGATGACATCACTGGTCAAAAATCACAATGCAGAGGAAGTGTCTGACAAAGTGGTCTCCCAAGCACTGGGACCCTTTTCTGAGTTATGACACCTTCTCCTAAGATGACGCAAAAAAGCTATTTTTACGTAGTGTATATAGAGATTATTTATCACAGGTGTCCTTGATGTAAAACTATTATATTTGCTTATGGTATACCGGGTGTCATTATGAGTTCGGTGGTGCAGAAAAGAATTATGGTAAATCCGGAACCACAACTGTTTTTCCCAGTAACAGAATTCTTGCCACTTTAACTGCAACGCCAAATTGCGAGTTCTCAGATAGCGTGCAGGATTAATCGTCCACTTTACCTCCATCAATCGGTGGATTTACAACATTCTATTACCACTTGCGGTAAATGCACCACAAATACCCTTGGAGTGCTATGGAATGCAAAACTGGGGATTTACACTGCCCTACCACCAACATAATCCCACGGAGAACTCACGTGACCGAGTGGCAGTAATGGTAAATACGTTTGGCAGTAAATCGGCAGATTTACCATTGACAGCCAAACTCGTAATGAGGCCAAATGGATAATTGCGGCTACCAGCTGCCAGTGCGCGCAAAATGGACGGGCATGCATTTTTCTAGCTTCTCGCTACAGCTCTTACTTAGAAACATCGTATTTGATTAACTCTCCTACTTAGATTAAACCGGAAGTCATCAGGACAACTACTAATATAAGAGCAGGATGAAACCATGCTGATTAAAAGCAGAGATATGTTGAGGAAATGAGCGCTATGAAGTATTTAAAAGGCACCGTCTTCCCGTATCATCTTTTAAACTCAATGCTGACTGACAGTCTAAAAGCTTCCCTCCTCCTATCGAATTCCCTCTGCCAGTAACAGCATCTGCATTCCCGGAAGAGAGGAGAGCATCCCACACAAACGGCCTCTGATCTAATAAGGCTGCTACTTCCGGCTCAGTCCTCGGAAAATGCCCGTCATGACCAGTTGCACAAAGGTCTGATTCTTTGCAACGTTTCCTCAGTTTGACCCCGCAACTAGGCACAAGGGTGATGTGCGCCACTCGGAATGCAGTCTCCGACCCCTCACAATAGCAAACCTATCTTGGAAAGTTGTGAACATTTTTAAGAAATGACTGTAAGGCAACGAAAACAGCAGCAGGCAGCGCTATTGTGATCGCTGAATGTCACTGTACAATCCCAGTATTGTGCCGTCTTCATTGCCGCTGCAGGCAATTGCTGTAGCCGGGTCTGGCGAGCACGCGAGCCGAGGCCCCTCTCCCGCAGATGGGAGCGCACCCAATGTTGCAGAGAGTCAATCCTGCATCGGGCAAGTATTGTTCTGCCAGCACAATCTTCCATGTCATCTGGGGCTTCCGGGAATGTAACAGATGTGTTTGGAACTGAGCGGCGGTTCTGTATATGGGCCCCATTACAGGTTTGGCGGTGCATTTCATTTCTGGCAGTACCTGAATTATTGCAAGGTTTACCACAGCACCAAATTCCAAGTTGCAAGTAAAGTGGGGTACTTACCTGCAGCCATGTGCTGGAGGCAAATCCACCACTGTAACCCCAAATGTTTGGAGGAATTGCCACTGGCAGAAATGCCACTGAATCCCCATGGCGTCATACAGACTTCAGGAATTGGGAATAACACCATTTTACCGCCACTAGTAATCTGGTAGTTCATTTTGGCAGCAAAGGTAAATAGGTTCCCACCAAACTCAGAATGAGGCTGTCTTCTTCCCTTTCTTCAAAGGGAACACAGGGCCTCATTACACGGACGGCGGTGGACCATGGTGCTATTAGCACCTTGGTCCATGCCGTAAAATACCGGCAACGCCTTGGAAGAAAGAGGAAATAACCGCCCTATTCCAAGCTTGCCCAACCCAAATTAAATAAAATAAAAACTGCATTTGTTGCCATTAGTCCAGTTGCTCTTCTCCACTACAACACAAAGGCAATGATGGTATATGTTTAGCACTAGTGCAACCACTGTTTGAAAAAAATTAAAGGAATGCTAACTTTCTCGATCACCAAAACAAATATTATACTAAGGTGACATGGTTCGGCAATTCGCAATAATGAAATATTCTTTTTTTATTGAAAATGAAATAGCTGCAGCCCCCCACCTTCCATCATCCCCGCCATACTGGTAAGTACGGAGTTTCTATAATGGTACAAGACCCTAAACAAAGAAATAGCATCCCAAGACGAGCCAGAGGGCCCATGCTGACAGCATGTTGTTTCCAGACAATCCACCCAGACTCCTAACTCCGGGACGTGTCGGCAAGATGTGGATTTAGCCAATGAACAGGGTCATTGCAATGAGACGCTCTGCTGCTTATGCAAGCAACCAAACCACAACCCAGCAGCTGGGGAGCGTACAGAGTGGTCTGTGCGGTTCTGAGGGCTAGCTTTATCCAATGTTGATATGCAGAACGTGCCCTTTTAAAATCTGTTTCCACCCTTAAATCAAGGCGTGACATCCACCCTACCACACAACGACACTACTACCAATGGCCCCTTGGACTTGTATAAAACTCAAAATTGCATTAAAACCTGTTGCCTCGTTTCTGTGGCGTGGTGATGGGTTTGTTGATGATAAAAACGAATTTTTATGATCATTGTAGAGGTGAGTTCTAAACCCAAAAGCGACATCCCAAACATCTGTAAGCGAGTTCGCTTCTGATTGCTGAACGGGAGCGTCAAAGTCTCAAAATAAAATCTGGCAGGACAAAGGGGAGCCTGCTGAGCAGCACCACCCCCACCAAAGGCTCAGCCCTAAAATATACACGACAGACCGGAGCAACTAGACACACTGCTAGACTGGAATAGCCGAGTTTTCTTTTTTTCATCCGGTTTATGGGATTACCTTTAGCCTCTTTCACTCTCATGTGATGGCCAAGTTAACTGTTCTATCTAGAGGTGGTATGGTATTGTTTATTTATATAGTGTCTATACACAGGCAAGTGTTTCAAAGCGCTCAAGGAGGGTGGGAACATGGGGAAAAACAAACAGTCGCTCAGAGCCCTTGAAATGCTGAGATGATAATAGTCTGCACAGGCAGAGTAAGTGCGTAAAATACATTTAAATGTTTGGGAGACAGCAAATAGGCCTGTGGTCGATTCTGCAGTTTTAACAGTGCAATTAAGGGGTGAAGGCAAGAAAAAACAGACATGCGATCTTCCGGCGTGGTGTGTACGGATTGAACAAGTGCACAGCTGGTCACAGCGGGTGGGGGGGATCAAGTTAACCTGGTCAGTTGAGACTGGGGTAAGTGCAGAGACAGAGCCTCTATCTAGGGTTAATTTCTCAAGTGCATTGAGTGTGGGTGGGGTGTAAGGGCCTGAGGCAAGTGCGGAAAAGGACTGGCAGGGGTGCCGTGGACCAGTGAGACTCTGAGGTACACCCAGAAGCCAGTCAGCGTTCTGTAAGGAAGAGGAAGGAAAGAGGGAAAAAACAGAGAACTGGGTTAGCAGGGTAGAGGGAGAGGGAAGGATGAGGAGAAGAGGAAAGTCTTGAGGAATTTCCAAAATTTAAGACGATCTGGCTCAAGACGGGTGGCAGGGAGGCTATTCCAGAGGGAGGCACCTGCTGAGGATAAGGATCTCCCTCCAAATCTCTGCTTGGAGAAGTGGCTCACTCACAAAAGGTTGGAGGTATATGAGCGGAGGGCTTGTGAGGGACCGTATTTAGGTAGGCAGCGTTGCAAGTAGTTAGGTCCCAGGCCCCAGAAGGACTTATGAACAATGCAAAAGGGTCTTGAATTTGATCATTGCAGTCACAGGGAGCCAGTGAAGGGATTTCAGCGCTGGAGAGATGCGGTCCCTGGGCTTGAGGCCAAGGATAAGTCTTGCGGTTCTGTTCTGATGAATTGCAGAGGGCGCAGGGCAGAAGAAGGGAGTGTTGAGGAAGAGACTGTTGCAATAGTCCAGCCTGGAGAGAACCAGGGCTCTGGAGACAGAGAGCCTCTGGGGGAAAGTGAGGAAAGGTAGAGTACCTCTGAGGAGGTGAACCTGGTAGTTAAATATTTTTAAGATTTCAGAAATGTGAGAGGAGAAGGAGAGAGTGGAGTCAAAAATGACCCCCAGGTTTCTTGCTTCGCAGGTGGGAGCTGGCGCAGTGCCAAGGGAGGCCGGCCAGAGCGAGAGTGGGAAAGTGGGAGGAGGGCTCCCAATGCGAACGATCTTAGTTTTAGTGGTGTTGAGGCAGAGGTTGTTTGCAACACACCAAGACTGAATAACGGACAGACAGTCCGATATGAGCGAAGAGGAGGAGGAGGAGGATGAGGGTATCCTGAAAGATAGTTGTATGTCATCTGCATAGCACTGGAAATTAGAGGTGAAAGTGTCAATCACACATGCAAGGGCAGCCATATAGACATTGAAGAACCAAGGGAATAGATATATCCCTTTGGGACCCCACAGGCTGAGAGAGTGATAATGTAACTATGGGCAGTGTGTAACTTGTGTTGGTTCAAATGTGGTATTCATCCTTCATAGGAAATGGTGCAAGAGACAGAAAGGCTTCTGACGGCTAAATGGGTTACTGGTCCTGCTGCTGGATATTCTCTCATGCACAGCTTCCTCAGTGTGCAGATCCTAAGGACTTGTGACTACATTGGTCCCACCTGTCAAGGGAAGCGAGTTTCACTCTCCAAAAGGGAAGTTCATTGAAAGAAATTAACAGTGCAGAGCTTTGAGTCATTAAAAAGTTGCAGTTCAGACAGCGGTTATCAGGTCGGGTCTTTGGGTTGGTGTACTCCTCTGTGCTTCAGTATTCATCCCAAGATCTACAAGGTACGGGGTGAGGCCAACCACATTTAATGGGCATCAGGTTAAACAAAGAAAGCCAAACGCTTAACAAGAGGGATGAAGCTATTTAAACTGTTTGGTGTCCACTCAATCAGTGGGGGCTACCACAGTAATTGTCTGCACGCTTCTTTCATAACTTCCTCTCAGCATCAGGTTTGAGACAGACACTATTCAGAAACTGGTTAGAGCTGATCTTTTAATCTATAGACCCTAATTCTCCAGGGCAGGCAATAGCCTGACCATATGCAGCCAAATCAAGATTCCATTCACTCACTTGAAGGAACCATATCTGGCTGTTGGACTAGAAAATGGATATCACATGGTATTTTAGGAAAAGATATCAGCTCGAGACAGCAAACCAATCCCAAGCAGAACCACAAAATGACTTGCACCGGCTATTGGAGCCCACACACCGGTTGTGTACTAATTGACCTTTTCACAATTGACCCTGGGAGAAGTGACCTAATTTAGAAGGTTAATTGGGACATATATGCGGGTGAGGGGAACCCCCACCCATTCCAAAACCCCTGCAACACCCCACCCAATCCCCTTATATTATTTATAATCCAAAACCAACCCAATACATAGGTTAAAAAAACTTAAATAATATAAAGGTCAATTGTGCAAAAGGTCAATTGTAAAAGGTGTATTTGGGTAATACCCACACAAGCATCCATGCCATGAATCACATGGGGAAAACAGGGCACAGAGTGTACCCTGAACCTAAGGCCTTGAATTCAGTATTCATACGTGCCGTCATGGATTCAGCTGTACGTGGCCTTTCTTTGTGGATTCCTATAGATTACTGACATCATTTCCAACATGAATAAATTATTAGAGCGGGGCGAGCCCAGTGTGTGGTTCATGCCGGCCCATTTCACAGCCAGGGCACTGCCTGACCGTCCTCTCAGGTCAGTGGCTCTTTAGCCCCTTTTATTGCCCCAATCCCTGTCCTACCCACAGCCCTTTTCTTGCCCCCTGCCCCTGACACAGGCTCCCCCCATGTTTTGTGCAGCCATTTCCCAGGCTCAGCTCGTGTTGGGCCTTAAGAGCCAGAACTCCTGGCTCGGCCCTACCCATGAATTCCCTGCTTTCCCAGGTATATAAATTATACATATGTTTGTCAAGGGTTTCTGTGAAGACAATAGTCAGGTATACTGTATGGCCACACATAGGCCTGAGCCCCCCATGTGATTCTGCCACCTATTACAGCATCCAGGGTCCCTACATGCTACAGTGGATCAACAGTGTAGACTTTTACTTTTCTGGATTCTTGTAATTTTCGTGAAACTACCACCAAACAGAATTACAGTCACCGCCACTTGGTCCCGTGGATTTACTGCAGGATTATAACTGGTTGCAGTCTGTGTAAATCCCCATTTTTTGGAGTCCACTCCATGGGCATTTCAGTGGAATTACCACTGGCGGTAATTCCACCAGCAGTAATTTCATCGACTTTGGCAATTTGTGGATGGTAAGGTGGGTAGATCCTCCACTTCATGGCCAAGCTCAGAGTTACCGCCACTTTGTTACCGCTCCGCCACACTCGAAATGATGCCCTTGGTGATTTGTTTTTCCTACATCATTGTAGAAAACAATTCTATCATTCCATTGCATTAAAAGAACACAACATCCTGGGATTTCCAGTGTTGTGCAGAGAAATCAGCCATTTACATTTATTGCTTAATGTCCATACCTTCCATTTTTAACAGCAAATGTCCATCTTCCCTGTAAGTTTAAATGAGCTTCTCACACCAACGGTGGTGGGCAGTGGCATCTGCTCGTGCTCCTGCATTCACCCTCTAAAAGGCCTAATAATAATAGCCTTCCATCGGGCACCAGCCTCCTGCCAACTGGGCCCATGCATTACTCCCAGACAATGTGCAATGACAACTCGAGGTCATGTGTGACGTCCAAGTGAAATGTCTGGCTGCTGCTGCAGAGCCACAGAAACTGAAATCAATGATACATGTACATCACACGTGGCTGGACCGAAGCGCCACGGGCGAAAATGACGTGCTAAATACTTTTCATGTAGTGGAGCCTGGCTTCACACTCAGAAGCCGCGATTAGCAGCTACTTCAAACACTCTCTCTTCCCACCAAGTCATTTATATGCGTCCAGTGATCGCTCTGACACGCGTGCATTGGCGTTTTATGTGAATTCTCTCTTTATTATCACCTTTCTTAGCTCCTTATTTGCCAAGTGTCCATACAACGACCTGCTGCCTAATGCATTGCGCAGCTCCTGTGTTTGTTTTTTTTTTGTCTTTTAAATCCGATTCTGCAGGTTTTTTTGGCCCTTCGAGTCCTGCTTCTCTAGTCTGGTTGACATCGGCAATTAAAATGTATTAACCTTTCAAATCAGCAGTGAAATCGAAAATCCAACATGAATTGTTCTTGCAAGAAGATCGCAAAGCCTTGTTGTTGCTGTCTTTCCATTGGCTGGGGGCCGCCCCCTGTGAAGTATAGGTATCGGCTGACCATAATGCTGCTCTATCCGAGATGCAGGGGGTTTCTGCTTTTAGTGCTATGGATTTTCGGTTCCTCTGTTTCACAGTGGGTGGTCTTCACTAGTATGGAACCATGCAAGCTGATTATTTTGGAAACAGAATGCCCTCAATTCAACTAAAAGCACCCCACGTGTTATTCCGCTACAGGTGAAGTGTTAGACAGAAAGGCTGGAGCCCAAAAAACTGCAAGTGATTCTAGGCCTACTTTGTGGCACCGGTCAATTCTGGCGGTTCACAATCTGGATTTAAATAAACCCAAGTAGTGTTTAAGGTGGCCCTGCAGCATAGAGGGGTCATCGTCTTGGTACAATGACAGACCCTAAAGTTATGTCCTGAGATGAAACTAAGGGCCATACATTGGGGATGGGACACTAACCCAACACATAGTGGTAATAGTAATTTAGTACTTATAAGAGACATATGTTCAAGCATAGATCAATGGACCATCCGCACCCCAGCCAGCCTTTCAACTTTCATACAATGGAACACCCACACAGACTCCGCTAACATTCCACACATTCCCCCAAATATCCTAACAAACAGCTTACATTCCATCCATGCATCCTGGCACGCAGATCACAGCACGTCCCTCCATACATACACAACCCAA
Source organism: Ambystoma mexicanum (assembly GCF_040938575.1). Classification (NCBI taxonomy): domain Eukaryota; kingdom Metazoa; phylum Chordata; class Amphibia; order Caudata; family Ambystomatidae; genus Ambystoma; species Ambystoma mexicanum. Next base: position 339,163,043 of record NC_090922.1, read on the forward strand.
ACTCTCAAACTCCAAAACGCAACCGTAACAAAACACCACAACCTCACCAGGCAGCTCAACACATTCCCACCTTGCATCTGCAACATCCTCACAAGAAAACAGCACCCACATTCCACATCCTCACAACAACATCACCATTACCACATCTGCTGCAAACATCACCTAACAGCTGCTCAAGAAACGGACACTATGCCCCCAAGTCACAATGTCTGGACAAAACAATGCCACCTGGAATCACATAGTGCAGAAACAAATACATCAACCACCTGGAACTGTGCAGTTCACATCAATGTACGCACCTGCACCTTGAGGTACAACCAAACACTGGCCACCAATCACAATGATTCCTGACCCAGAGCCTTGAAAACACAACGTTCTTATCCATCTGCAACATACCATCGCTGCTGAAACCACTCTACTTGGAATTCCATGCAGTATTTATACTGCACCCGCATAACATATGCGTGCACATACAAGCTCCTCCGAACTACAATAGACCTAAACCTCTGAACCCGCACCACATAACTCAGCCACATAGCACCCGCACCCACAGACATGCACCAAATAACTGCATAACCTCAACCACAAGGCATCCATATCCGCGGCCATATCATAAAATCCATCAAATTACAGCTGTACCATGAACCACATGCACCGGTTTTGGTAGACAGTGACCTTTCCACAGATACCAGGAGCCGCAGGTAGAAAAGGAAACGTCTTTCTTGGTTACCATTGCAGGATAGGTCCGCCCCAAAGCTCAGAGGACACAAACACCGGCAAGATAAGGCAACATCCACTGGCACTCCCTCTCTCTCAGCCCGTCTCTCTCCAGCTGTCATCCAAGGAGCATGCATTCCACAGGCAGCAGTCACACCACATTCTACTCCCAGAACACTCATGACAGTACATCCATGCAGAGCAGACTAGGAAGAAAGTACATTACAACATCTTATTAATTGTAATTCAGGCCATTGGTGTATGTACATATTCTTTATTACATTTGCCTTTTAAAAGTATACGGACGCAGACCAAACAACCACAACGAACAAACCTTATTTTCTAAAATGCTCGTTTTTTCACATGCCAGCTATTTTCTAAACTGATACTCTGTGTTCATATTGGATTTGGCTATCGGGTTTCTTCTGGTAGCAGACCTTCTGTTTTTTTCGTCTAAGTGCTTTTTACTTTTTGCAGTGATTGTCTTGTGTACTACACCCCAACAGGTGTCTGTCACTTTCAGCTCTTTACACGTGTGGCTCTTGATTGTGTGGATTCGTGGACTTCTGCTTATGCATTCCATGATTTGGTAAACGTTTCCGTTTCCAATCATTCTGATGCATTATACAAAATTGACCTTTAGTCATTTTCATTGGCCAATTGAAAAATCACGCCTATAGAAACCAGCATTGGCAATGCCAACAGTTTGGACCTTTGTGTAGGTTTGGGAAAGACATTGGGCCTCATTACACGGTAGGCGGTAAGGGTTTACAGGTACTGGTACTTTACCGGTACTGGTAAATCCTTACCGCCTTACTACGAGGTCCCTTTGCGGGTTGGGGAATTTAACGCCTGCTTTTTGCGGTACCGTAATTAGCGCCTTACCCATTCCCATTATGCCCTATGGGGCAAAAATGGGAATGGGGAAGGGCAATGGTGGAAGGGGGAATTACCGCCCCGCCAACCTTGGAATGGGGCGGTAATTCCCCTTTCCACCAAGGCGGTACCCGTAAATTACCGGCATGAACCATGGCGCTAATAGCGCCATGGTTTACCGCCTACCGTGTAATGAGGCCCATTTACCAGGCACTGCCGTAGTGGTATTAACTGCCCATTGATGGTAGCAGGTGTAAAATCATACGAGTACCTGGGCATCTAATAGCAGTGCCTGTCAAATGCCTAATACTCATACACAAGCCAAAACTGTTGGCTTTGACAATTCTTGTTTTTAACAGACCATCAGTGAAGGGCACGCATAGTGATTATAAATGACGGCAGACATAAGACATTTTTATTACACCACTAGAGTATTTACAGCTCCAATTAAGTCGTTAACTCTCAGAAGATTGCTTTAAAATAAACACTGCCAAGCAATTGCAGTGCAAAGTTTGATGGTAAGGCTTGCTTAAGGATTCATTAAAGTGAGCTACGGTTTCTTCCTTTCTGTACACCAATGCAATAGGTTTGGCTTCTAGGTGGCGGTAAATAGCCTAAACTTAAAAACTATAAAAGGGGACAAGGATGGTGGAGAATGCAAAGAAAATGTGGTGAGAAAATAGAAATCAAGTAGAAAATCAGGAGAATGTAAACTTTACAAAGCCAAAGGGTTGGTGGATGGGAGTAGGAGTCCCCCAGCAACAAAAAAGCAGAATTATACAGTTGACTAACACATCCACACAAATGGCATATTTCATATTACTGAATGCCAAGTCTGCTTCTGCAGTTACACTACCATTGGCTTTAAGCATACTCTCAAGTTTATCGTTTGCATTGTGATATTTTGGTAGTGGTAGGTTCAGATCCAGGCTTCCTAGGACATAAAGGCACACTTATTTTCAGCTGTGGATTTGTTAAAGTGTCTGGGAAATGTGTGCATCCCTGTCACAGGAGTCCCACCCATGTCCAGAGCCTGATGCCCATGCATCTGCCGGTTGTAGTATTGTGCACTGTCAGACCCAGGCAGGGGTGTTGGCCCACCTTTCTTTCCTAGAGCAGAGCGGGCCGAGTCAGGCACACGTTTGGAGGTACTGATTAGCTTCAAGGTTTTATTCATGGAAGGGTGTGTCGTGGATTGTGTACCCATTTCACTGCTATAACAAGGTACAGAGCCTGCCCCGATGCATGTGTTGGCACACTCATTCACATATTGCACATGGCATGAACTCATTTTCCTGGAATCCATGCTACTCTTGCTATCTGCATGAGTCTGAGAATTGTTTTTTGATTCCTCGGCTGCCTTGCCAAAGGTCAGGGGATTGCATTGAGGCAGCTCACATGGGTTGTTCTGCTCCGGGGCATCTGTGCTTCTATGTCACCACCTGAGGATCAGACGTGTACCTACTTTGAGTATTTCACATCCTGGTCACCAGCTCCGACTCTCTGGCGAGGCTGCCCTGAAGTGTTCACTGCAGCACTTCCCTTAATATCCTACACCGTTGTACAAATGGCATTATGTGAAGGGTGATGTTCATAGTTGATTTCCTTTTCTTTTGCAGCCCCTTTTTGACTGCTGTGGAAGAGGACTAGGCTTTTGGTTTGACTTTTTTTTTTCTGAAGCTCTGTTTTAGTTACTGTTATTTGTGTGATGGGTACAATTATTTAGGGATCCAGCAATGCATGATGGTCTGTGCTGGTGCATTGCCTTTGACCACATGCGTTTTCAGCTAACGTGACTTGGCTCTCAGATTGCACGGATTGGTGCACTGTGCCCAGGGCATTAATTAAGCAATATGTCCCGAGCGGCGGGGGCATTACCGACATAGATAATGCCCCGGGGCCCATAGTCATAGGCCCGAGCGAAGCTACCAATCAAAATAACATAACATAGTAACAGTGTCTTGAAATGAGACACCATGGGCCTCATTACGACCCAGGCGTTAAGGGTTAACGCCGTCGTTAACCCTTAACGCCTATTCTGATTTTAACGGCTGCTTTTAGCAGCCTAAAATCCATGGCGCTAACCTGCCATGATGCTAATTACGCCACCGTAATTTACGGTGGCGTAATTAGCGCCTTCCCCACTCCCATTATGCCCTATGGGGCAAAAATGGGAATGGGGAAGGGAAAATGGGAAATGGGGATTTACCGCCCCACTCACCTTGGAATGGGCCGGTAAATCCGCCATCCACCATGGTGTAAACATAGTTTACACCATGGTGGTAAAGTTGGCGCAATTAGCGCCTGGGTTGTAATGACCCCCCATATGTTCATCTGCTTCTTTGAACACAACGTCCTTGCTAGCAATTTCTATTGATTCTCTCAGTGGTAAGTGGAACATTCTGGCTGCTTATAAAAGAGGAAAAATGCTTTCTTCCTATAGTAAAGGAACTAACAAATGCAGACAAAATCGTAAATAATCTGACAAACTTGCCTGTCAGACACCTGAGTGAGGTCTTCTTCTATAGGTTGGCACTCCGCACAGGCACGCTTCCTTGACAGTGGCCTTTTGCTTGGCCTTGGCATTTTGGTATTTCTATTGTCTGGTGACTGTCCTGTTCTTGTCTTCTGTGCTGGGTGCCTCACTAAGGGCGCTAGTGACTGTGCGGCACCGATGGCACATTCATGTGGCAGTGTGTGCACAGGGCTCAGAGATTTAATGGCCTACTTGGCTACTGTTTATTGGTGCATCCCATGCCGGCTACATACCAGAAGAAAAAATGCTTTGCATGTGTCTGCTGAGTGCTCCCACCTGCAAAGGCATAGCAAACCCAGCGTCATAATGAGCTGGGACACATACAGGTCTGTGTCCACCCACCCACCTACCTGCCGAACTAGTGGGATGCACCTCACCATGGCTCCCTAGCGGCTGCCCACACCACGTGCCTGATCCACTTTGCTCCCGCCCACGGTGCTCAGTTACTGTAACTGAGCAGCACCAGTGTCACGTAGGCTGACCAGAACAAGCACCCAGTGCTGTTGCCTTCTGAAACATTGGCATTCATGAAATTGGATAACAAGCACAGCAGTACCGGCATTGCTCACAATTGTTATTCTTGTTGTGTGACTAAGACTGACAAAGTTAAAAAAATAAACTTGCCAAAACAATCATAAATGAACAGAGTGCAAGAGAATAAGTGCCGGTGCTGAGAAATGAGTCCTGAGGCTCAGCCCTGGTGAACACCCGCATATATTAAGCATCGTCTGTGCCACAGGTTCTCCACATGTGCTGACAGAGTGCATATACTGCTGCCACTAACTAGCGAATTCTTTGTCCCTTAAAAATCATGGCTTGTTTCTGCGGTAATTGTGATTGCAAAAACCAAGCACCATCGTTATTCTGACTGGTCAGATGGCGGAGCCCTTTCTTGCAAAGGGGGGGCACCATCAGAACTTGGGCCTCCACCGTTGTTGATCACCTTGTAATCATTGCATGGGTGCAATTTAGGAAACCGTCCCTTGCCCTGGTTTCTGCGCCTTTCACCGAACATGTTGTGATGCACTGGTGCCTCTCCTATAGAGATGGATCAGGTTCAGTAGGAAGAGCGTGTTGCACAAGTGTCCAGCTATTTCCCACATGATTTGCCGCAATACGAATGATCTGCAATGGGTGACCAGAGGGGCACGGGTTGCAGCCTACCACCGAGTAGGGGGAAGAATGATCTAATGAGGGCCCCCTCTAGGGTCACTCCTATTCTCTAAAGAAAACCAGGCGAGAGCCTGATTATATTTCTCACAAAGTAAAATGTGTACATGTGTCTTGCTCTGAAGGTATGTCTAAGGAAGCTGCAGACAGCCAATCATCTCATTTTTATAGAGGCTTGAAATTGGAGGCATCAAAAAAAAAAACACACACAGGGAAAAACTTTCTGCATCTTCTTTTCTGATCCATGCTATTTTTGTGAAGTTTCCATGGATGAAGCAGGGCATTCTTTGTATTTCTCTGCTTCATGAGGGGAAACTCACTGCGACTCTGTCCATGTTTAGTTTTGATGCAAGCGGAGAGGCTGGACTAACCAACGATTTCACCCAACCAAAGCACGTGGAATCCAGAGAGATTCATTGTATCGGTGGCTGCCATGACGACTGATTCCTGTGCCTTTTGGGCTCCCCGACCAGGAAACGATTCAACTGCACCAGACTCCCAGCGGATGGACATGTGGACATCATCCACTTTGGAAGGATTAAGGGGCCCTCCAGAAGGAACACTTAAGTAGGATTACGAATACATTGGGGAGATTGGATGCTCACGTGAAGAATTGGTGAGATAGGACTATATTTCGTTTTAACCGCAGTGCTTCAAGTGTACTTAAAAATGATCCGCCCATTTAATCTGTGTGATGCAAATAATTTAACAAATCTCAAACATGAGTATGTCTTTGTAATCTGCTTTACTTCAGATGTGCAGACTCTCCCCTTTCTTCATCGAGCACTATTTGGATTTACTGATCGCAGTCATCCGCACGCGCCTTCCTAAAGGTCACTTACCGCGGTCGCTCTGTATTCATCTCAGAGCCGGTCTGCTCTCCTCTGTATGCCTAGGGTGTTAGGCTTTCATGTCAATCCCTTGTCCTGTCTCTCTAACTGTCTGTGATACTATGCTCTTCAAAGAGCCTCCTGCAACATCCTCGTGTCAAAATGTCTTCCCTTAGCCGACTGCTTTTCTCTAGAGCCACGGTCTGCTTTACAGATTCTCCGTCCTCTGTGAAATGCCAAAGGCTCATGTATGCAGGTGCCGTTGCTGCACTTCAAAGCAGCCATTTTCCCCCTGCAGCGCTTCCCTTCTAATGCGTTCTTTGATCCGATGGCGGAACTTAATCAATTGTGACTTGATTTTCTTAGCAGTGTAGTGCCAGGTATTCTTTTTCAGGATTTAACTAAATACACACTAAAACAAACCCCCATTGTACACATTATGCAACAAACAAATCCCTGGAAACAATGCATGATCATTTGCAACCCTTCAATATTTGCCTTCATTTAAATGCAAGCTAAAATTGATATTTTCTTGAGCATTTAATGTAAATGGTCCTGTATAGTACCTGTCTGCCACTATCGGTGGCCTCACTGCGCTTGGCTCTGTAAGAGAAAAGGGAGGGTAGGGGTCATTAGTGGGACAGTAGCAAAGGCATAACCTGTGACATTGGTGGGTGCAGGTCGGAAGTATATGGCTCCCGAGTGGCAATCTAGTTTCTATGGGTTTGATGGAAGAAACTTGGGATTATGTTATCCTTAGGGTAGAGTCCAAGATCCGATCGACTACAGCTCTTTGGGTCTGGTTAGCCGTTGATGTGAGAGAGTGCGACAGGCTAACGAGGAGAGCATTGTCATGGCACGGTTAATCTTGATGTGCTAACGGCTATGCCTGTGGTGGGCTTCTGTGGGGGTTTGTGTGTGTAATGTAAGGTGGTATGATATGCCAGAGGGGAGTCAGTTATTCGAGAGAAGGCAAGAGTTGGTAATACAAGGCCAAACAACCTACAAACCTGCACCCCTACCCCTGGGCATTTGCAGACAGGTCCCAGTTCTCTGGCTCTTAAAGCCACCTCTCTCTCCCTCTCCGTCCACACCCTCTCTGTCCACACCCTCCCACCTCTCTCTGTCTCAAGTAGATTTGTTTTACCCCATAAGGAACAAAACAAGCATCTGCTGTTTGGCAGATGAAGGAAAGGGGGTGGGTGGAAACTCATACATTACCTTATCCTGCTAGGGCTTATGAGAGACAGGAACTTGAGGTTCAGTGAGAGGGCTGCTTGCAATTTGAAGACCACAGTCACCCATTTCACCTTCCTTAGTGCGTGGGTTAGCAGGAGAGATGCTTCAAACCCTTACTCTAACATGCTCAGGTGCTGTGCTCAGTGGCTTGCTAGGACTTTAGCCCATTGAGGGCGGGGCAGGTCGAGATAGGGCAAGGCATTTGTCGGGCAATTGGTTGGGGCAGGGGCTAGAATCCCTGCTCATGTCATCTAGAGGCCTATCCTGCAGTCTCCCACAAGCCCAAGCTCGTCTCATTGCAGTCCAAATATGAACTCCTTCCCCTGCTACCAAACACCACAACTCACACGGTACCATGCCACCGGTATCCGAGGGATGCTGCAATCCTGCGGGGTATTTTTAATGATGAAACAAGGAGCTGAAATAATGTAAAGTGGGGTGTGTATTCCTCCAAAAAACTTGCAACACCTTGTCCTTAAAAAGGGCACAGAGAGGAGGGACGGCTGCAGAACAGTTAAGAATAGTGTGTTGACAGTGGCAGACGGGGGTTTTGAGGGTGGGGGATATGATGAACTTCACAATAAGGCTGCAATCTCGAGTTGACAGTCTCTCTGGGCCCTTGCTAGCTAAGTGTCTCTGGGGAATCTCTTTACTTGTGCTGCGGCTAAATGATGGGGCTGGGGCAGGAACCGCCATTCTTTATTCATCCGGTTGTTAAGGGCTGTCCTTTCAACGTTAGGCAGGGGCTGTGATGGATTAGCAAATGCACAAGGGGTGAGCTGTTGCCCACAGGGGGGTCTACGGGAGCCAGGTAAGATACCCCTTAACAGCTATTTACATTACAGGAGAGAGGAGAGAGACTGCTGGCTCCCTGGGCTAGGCTCTCTGGGCTAGGCGGGGTGCTGACTGAAACGGTGATCTTACATTTACAACCTTTCAGGTAAGGAAGGATTGCTGTGGTTCTGCCTCCGTCATACGCGGAATTATTGATCCCTGATATGCACGTTCATTGACTCACTTTATTTTAATTACCTTAAAAGGGTGAATTGACTTACTTGCCAAATCAGCAGAAAGTACACGAAATGCTTGCGATCTACTGCACAAATAGGCATGCAGAATTTACCATATGTATGCATTCTACATTTTGGATTTTTAGGAATATATTGTGGTTTCAAGATAAATGCATCTCTGGATTTGCATCCAATTATAATGGAGATTTTAAATGCAATAGTTTCTATTGCATGGTGGGCAGCAGGGGCATATTCAGTTTCCAAGGTGCGGGATGATTAATGGAGCAATTTATATTTAGTGTTGCTTAAAAATTGAACAAATTAAATGTGTCTGGTGTTTAAAGGTGTGAACCTTAATATTTGTTCCCCATGTTAATAGGTATTTTTATTGTGCACGGTGTGGATATTTCCATTCTAGCCTTCGACATGTATAGGAATTAAGATTGTATCGAGGAAAATAAACTTATTAACAGCTAGATTTTAGAAGGAAACCTCTGTTCTGTGAAACGCATTCGCTAAAACACTGGCTACCTTTGGTTCTAGTACATCCTCTTATTTTTCTTCTAAAAACAATTCTACCCAATCCACGAAGGTAATCTCAATGGGTTCATCATAGATGTGCACATGTAGATGCCCTCTGCCCAGGGCTCAGGTGAGCAAACCAAGTGCCTAATGAGTTTCCACACATTTGAAAATTGTGTCCAGACACACTAATGGAATGTGCTTCCAAATTTGTAGAAAAACAAAGCAACCCCGGGTGACTGTGGGTTTATGCAATGCATAAAAGGGTTGTGTCTGACCCTTTCATGCATTTTATTTGTAAGCTGTATAGCAGCATTATGGATCACTTCTGCTTCATTTGAATTTCTATCTCTCAAACAGGGATAGATATTATTTTCCTTTTAACCCATTTCACAGTGTCAGGTCCTTTAACATTCAAATGCACCCCCTGCAACTATTTAAGTGCCTGGGGGAGCCTGTCAAGGATTGGTATCAGGTGCTAATTTATGCCGGGACAAAATTTGCAAGGACATCATTTGATTTGCTCTGGCACCCAACACTTGCGTGACTAAGGTGACCTGTGTAAAAGTGCATCATATGTGCTTTTTTAGTAACCCGATTCTTTTGAATCGGGCCCAATGAGTTTTGGACTAATTGCATTTTTACTGGAAATCATCTCCTTTTTGAAATGCTCTCAGTGAGTGCACACTCGTAGGTCAGGTGGAAAGGAATGCAACTTTCTTAACTTTAGCTCTTCACAATTTCAGGATATCCGGGCACTATACCAACTAGAGGGAAGTAAATACTACAAGCTTATGAACCTACACCTCACACGCTGTAGGGCCAATTAAGAGAATGTAACAGTCCTTCACAGGTTAGCTCTTGAAAATGATTCAAACATAGACTGAATTCATGAGCCTAACCAACAACAACAATTCTATAAATTCCCATCACATTTTGTCCAACAGTAGTAGAATGAGCACCTGTGCAAGACGGTGTAATATTTTCTATTCTAGATCCTATGGCATATATATATGTTTACAATACATTTCAATGAGTTTAAATAACAACCCTTTCAAACAGAGAATGGTACACACTGATGAAAGGCATTTTGTAAATGCTGTAAATGGTTTCGATTTCTTAAGCAGTGATTGGCTCAGGAATGGATATTCTGATGGACATTCGGAGTACAGAAATAAAGTGAGAGTGTGCCGACAGTGCTCTACTATGTAAACTGCATAGCCAATTTGCAGTTCTCATCAATCCCCACACAGATGGGGCCTTGTGACTACTATTATAATCCCCAAAACACTGTTAGATGTTCTGTGGGCCTGATTGGCAGAAGTGTTATCAATGGGAAAATCCCATTCCAATACGCTTTGTAAATTAGGCCCTCTGAGAGGTACCGATTCTCATACACTGAGGACCCGATTTTCATCATACACTTGCATTATGCATCGAGGGGGCCTAAACTGTGCACAATACGTCCTCCGAGGCTTCTATAAAGGCAGATTTTGATTCTGACTCTGAAAATGTTACCCAGCATTTTCGGAGTCAAGCTACGAAAATGAATCTGTGATGGCGAACCTTTTTTAGGTCACAGACAAGCTCACGGATGCTGCCCACCACTTTAAAACCCAAGCCCCAAATCTAGAGGCGCAAAGAATCCTCCACACAAGGAGGCGGGCATGCCAGAGGTAGAGTATCGTGTCTATAATCTCTCCTCCCTAATATTAATAGACCATCATAATTCAATCCTCAAAAAGATTTGCCCTTTGTACCAACACAATCTGTGACTCCAATCCAAACAGAGCCTGAACTTAGAGCTTTTCTCTGCAAAGTCAGGCTCAAAGCCTTGTTGAGACCGAATTGACCTTTACTAACTTTGCAGGGAAATCTACTTTCACACCTAATGACCAGGACATGCCTCTGCAAATTCTAGCCTTTGGAAATGGTTTACTCAAAGGTCTAAGAACCAATATCCTTAGTCTCTATCCAATTCATCTGACCAATAGACGAGCACTAGTTTCCTTTAAAACAACTCTGAAATAGTCATTAAATCCACTGACAAAGGCTGGGGTATAGTAATCTTAGATACTAACCAGTATGAATATATGGTCAATTACTTATTATATAATCTGCTGCAATATACCCATATGGACAAAGACCCCACCCCAGAAGACATCATGAACTATCGGCAAGACCTATGTACTCAAGGTATCGAGTAAGGATTTCTGAGTACCAAGGAATCATGGTTTCTCATTCCTAGGGACATCCATAATCCCAAATTCTATGCATTCCCAAGAAATCACAAAGATACCATTAACTCGCCCAGCAGGACCATTGTCTTCCTTTACGGATCCATCCTGGAGCCAAATCTATGGATTCTTTTCCTCAAAAGCCTTTCTCAAAGATACCTGTGATGTCATTAAACCTATTGAACACCATCCATTTGACCCATGGAACCAACTGCTTGTTAGACTGGACATTAGTGCCCTTTTTATAACAACATTCATCAGGATGAAGCCATAGTTGTAGGAGAACATATGTTGAACTAATGCCCTTTGCCACAAGAAGTCCCAACACAATTCTTAATCAAACTCTTCAAAGTAGTACTAGGAAAAATATTCTTTGTTTTGCAATAAAGCCTACCTACAAATTAAGGGTACCGCTATGGGGAGCAAAGGCCACCCAATAGTAGTACACTTTGGCCCAGCACAGCTAACCTCTTGGGAAGATAGCTCAGGGGCAGCTCGCTTGCATTGGAAGCAGGACGACGCAGAGCAACACAGGTCCTTTCCCTTGGTACGTGCTTAGAAACCTCTGGGTATTAAGCATGTTATAAATAACCAATTATAATAATGACCTCTACATGACGTGCCTTGAAGAGAATATATTTTCACGAACCATCAGTATAGAAAGAACCTAACTTGTTGAAGAAGATATATAGATGACGGTCTTCGAACATGGCATGGTAATGTTGAGCTACTCTGGGAGTTCACTACTTGGTTTAATGGCCTCAAACCCCCAATATGCAATTCACGATGTACTATAGCTTGAGATTCCCTTCTTAGATCTAGTGATTAAGCATACATATGATAAACTGTACGCTTCACTGTACAAAAACCCACAGAGAGTAACACTCTGCTACACTGGTCCAGTCGGCACCCAACTAGTATCCAACAAGTCCCGGTCCACTCAAGCCATCTGTGCTGGTGTTACCATGCATGCCAGATTTACCCCAAAACCTAGATAACTCATAGTTCAACATTGGTCCACCCTATTCATCTCTTCACTTACGGGCTCCATGCTGAACCATGGGCAAGATGTTAAGGATACATTGATAAATGCTTTACACACAAATACCTCCATCTAGAACCACTGAGCAAATACTCGGTCCTGGCACCCCGCGGCCCACAGGACACTTCCCATGCGGACATTGTGCTGCATGCCAGTTCATTGTAAAATCAGTTGTCCCTTAATTTACAGTGCCTTCACGTTATAAATATTGCATTGGTTTTCGTCATACGATCATTTATTTATTTATATTTATTTAGGAACAATGCTCTTTTTCTCACAGAAGAACGTGCAATAGATAAATCGGAATCAGTGGGAAGCAGTGAGCTTCTTACAATGGGGTGCGATTGAGTGGCATTCTGACCAGGTTGTGGAAAGAGTAAATGGAACAGTCAACTGGGACAATGCATGGGTGGACATACATAATTAAGAACAACCAGCATTGGACATTTTTAAGTGCAGGTAGGCGTATGGCCAGCTGTTAGGGGTGTGACCATGATGGGTAAAGTGCTAGAGTTGAGGCAAAGAAAGTGAGGGACAGAGGCAGGTTAGAGGCAAGGGACGAATGTTAGCTAGAAGGCAGATGGGAGACAAGTTAAGAGGGTAACTCAGAGGTGAGGAGGTAGGCTTTTCCTTTGGTTTTGAACAAATCGGTGTGGACTGTTTTTCGGATATCCGAAGGAAGAGAATTCCATGCAAGTGGAGCAAAAAGAGAGATCAAGTGGTCATGTCCTGGAGCAGTGCAGCCCGCATTGTGGGCAGAATCGTGTGTTATCGGGGTGCTTCCATGTTAAGGACTCAAGGCGAACCAGAAGGCATTTAATGACGGAAAGGGTACTGATAATACCCATTACTTCCTGCCAATTCCAGCTGTAATGCATTTATACATTCTTTAACAATTTACTAATATGGAGATCTGTAGTGTACGACAAGTGTTGAAAGCACTTGACAGTGCCTCTTATCATGGCAGGCAGAATAGTGGTATTTGAGCCTATCACGGATATGTAGCTTGGATTGTCAGGAAGCTTTGCCGCTCATTGTATAGGTGACTTACTCTCGATCCTGCCCTTGCTTTAAAATGGGCAACCAATGTTCCACATGTCATAATATAGCATGAATGACCAATCCGGCGGACCGAAGAGAGTTGAAGGCCATTAGCACCCCGGGTGGCCAATCCGGTAGCCCAGGGTGCTAGGGGCATTGTATTTTGTTTGAATGAATGGGATGTAGTGCATCGTCCTGTTCATTAAATCAAAATACTATACTTAAATCGCCACCACAGAGCTGGAAGGCTGGGCCCCATACAGAGCCCTTCTTCCATTTCCATGTCAGCCAGAAAAGGGAGACTTTGTGAAGCTGCGGTCATGGTGGGCATCACTGCCACAATCAGGTAAATGGGGCTGAGGAGAGGGGTTGGGGTTACTTAAAGAAATGAAGGGTTGGGAAGGCAGGGGGAAGATGGCGATGCGGGAGGGGGAAGCAGCCATCAAGTTCCATGGAACGTGGGCGGAGATTAGCAGTTTCAGCCTGCCATCCAAGGAACCTGATTGACTGCTCCCCCCTGCCCAGGGTGCTAATGAAAGTTACAGATACGTTGATTTCATGAGAGACTACTTTATTCATTTAATCATAGCTGAACGATCCAGTGCTTAAAAGTTGCTTCAGCCATAAGGTCAGTCTGAAGATTTGACAAAATCTTGAAACCTAATTTCACCTAATTTATTTGGTATTAAGAGCGTTACTAATGTGTGAATCCAGCTAGGTTCTTCGTGCCACACTGGTGCTTATTTTGTAAGCTCAGGTCCAGTTAATTGAGTGTAAAAACAAGGTGTAAAGGGAATAGACAGTGTTTACACTCATTTTATTGCCCCGGAACATTTCTGACAGGTTGTGCAAGCTCACTATTAGGTAGGAGCGGAAATCCCTTCTCATTATTTCCAATCTGCCCACAAAACCACGTAGTCGCATGCTTTGCATGAGATATTCGTGTAGGTATTTGAAAAATGGATTCCTATGGAATCTGCCTTCAATTGGAACGTGACGGGAATCCATTGTAAATTGTAATTTACAGGCAGCATTTACATTTGTTTACAGCAAAAAGAGAAAAGGGAAAGAAAACAGGCTTTCTCGCTTATTTTTGGTCTTTGATTTTGTACGTTTTTTTTGTAGAAGTTCTGTGGGCTTACCCAACAGCAAATGTGTCGAACTGGTATAGGGCAGTGGAACTTATTGTAACTTGTATATTTGAACTTTGCTTACTGAGGGAAGCTTTTTGTCTCTACTCCACCCGAGTCCGAGGGCTCTACAGAGTGACTCTCCCGCAATCTGTATATTTCGTACACTAGATATTACTGTAACTGTATAGTTACTACAATTTGCCCTCTGAACGAACCATGCATTGTATCTACTGTAACTACTATTATATTTGCATATTTTTGTATATTGTATAACTCTGTAAACTGTATAACTTTGTAAGCCTTACATTTTCATAATGTTGCGCCCTATTACCTCCGGGTCTGGAGCACGTAATAAGTGAATAAACAAACAAACAAACAAATACATGATAAAGCTGGCATGCCCCTGCGTGCAATGAACACTTTTTACAAAATGAGCCTCTGTGTTTTGACGGTCATCAGCATCATGCAATGTAAACTTTTATGTCTAATTCATAACTGCCCTAAGGCGGTGCATTTTACCCTTGGACCACATGTCCACATGTTCTGTGCCTTTCTCTTTGTTCAAAAAGCCTGGGTGTGCATAGCAGCACAACAGCGTGCCTTGCTGACTCATCAGTTACCCACAGACTAAGGTCTGCGATGGATTCACTATTTGCCTAAAGTGGTCATGGTCGCTACTACTTCTTGAGAAGTCAAGGTGCAAATAGTGATCATGTAGTTTGCACAACTGAATTTGCTGCGAAGTAAGATTGCAGCCATGAGCATGCGAGTTGGTTTCTCGTGGATATTTGCAGCCTGGCCCTTTATAATTCGGGTGGGACAAATACTGGGGATTTAATTCATCACATGGTTTTTCATAGCACTCATGCTGCCACATGCCTGCTTCTTAGCGCTGTAGAGGACAAGGAAGGGGTGTAGAGATGTGCAAATTGATCGCGGTGCTGGTTTGGTGTTGCTGGGTCTGGAAATGATCCAGAGCTGGACTAATTTTGGGACTGTCGGGACTGGGGGCTAGCTAGCCTTTTTGGTTGTAAGCATTGAGCTTCTATTCGGGGCTACAACCAAAAGACCCTTGACTATAGCCCTCTGAGCCCCCCCCCCCGACCCCCCAGCAACGCCTGGGATCCATGAGAATGTCAGAATTGTGGATCTGCAGAAGGAGCGGCTCTGCAAAAGAGGGTGCTAGGGCGTCACCCTCCTAATCTTGCACACAAACTATTTGCAATATGTAGTCTTGGCAATTCTAAAGAATGTAAACATGTTTAGACACTTTGCAAAGGCCAGGAATAGTGGTGTTCTTAATGCTTCTACTGTGCTGCACATGGACAGCGGTCAGAAGCTATCTCTGCCCTGGCATCACAGCATTTCATTCACTGAAAGGGCACTGGAAATCCGGCCTGTGCAGGAACAAAGCTATCTCTTCAGCGTTTCTTCTCCCTGCCTTTTTTTCCGTCCAAGGGTGAAGTCGGACTCCTGACCCTGCCGACGTCCTTATTCAGAACAGGGAGAGGGGGTGGTGAATGGAGGCCTCTGGCCCGGCACATGCGCACATCGCAGCCCGTCCCTGAATGAAGTTCTTTGGTGGAAGATGTCACAGCAGGACAGCAGCTGTCCGTATGAAAGTGTTCACAAACGTGCATTTGTGTGTGTGTGTGTTTCTGCGCGACTGTTTGGGACATGAATGCCTGATGTGAGAAGGTGTGTAGTTGTATGTGCCAGCATATGTGTGTGTATTTGCATGTGTGAGTGGGTCTTGAATGTGGTTCCAGTGAGATTGAATATGTGTGGTGTGTGAACTGATGAACTGAGACGCACTGTGGGGGATTTTGAACAGAGGAGCTGTCGCAGGGCTGATAAGAGGAAGGTGGGTGATTGGTCACACAAGCAACAAAGGTTTTCTCAATGTGCAGCATTACTTGGGCAGGTTTTCTTAATGTGGCATGGAATGGCAGTATTCCTGGGTGTTTTTACGTGGGATACTTCCATATAGTGGCACAGCCATGTAGAGAAAAATTGGGAAATGAAAATCTTATGTTCTCTCGGTGCCTGGCACTGCAGTATTTTAGTGATTAGGCTCTGTAGCCTGCCCTGTTTAAACAGTGTTTCTTACATATCAAGGCGGACTCTGTAGGATGTATTGTGCATGTCTCTGAAATTAATGCCTCTTGCCTTGCTTGTTCAAATGCTCGTTCTCATTTCTCACTTCTGATGTTTTTCCCTTCTGGCATAGGTAAGCAGGATTTAGGTTCTCGCTTTCTTAACAAAAGCGGCACGGGGAGAGAAAGTAATCATATTGCTAACACTCTCGCTTTTCTCGAATCGTATGTGAATCTTTCAGGAGTATAGGCACCTTGACTAACTGATAACACTGGGCTACATCACAGAGTGCAGCTAGTGGCAAAGGCTGACATAATGAGACTTTGTTCTTTGCTAGCAGGATGAATTTAGTGTGCAACCTTGACCGGTTGAGACCACCCTTTACATTGGAAAGCATGTGGCTTGTCGGTATAAAGGCTGGGGGCTCTGAGGGAAGGTTACGCTCAGAACTGAGTGTCTTGTGTTGCTGTTGGGTTTGTCTTGTCACCAATCCACTGGGGTCGTGAGTGATCCTTTTTCCTCAACAGCCTGCATGGACATATTTGTTTTAAGTGACATTCCAATATTCCCAGCATTATAGGCATCTACAATGTGGGGATTTGTATATGTGGATTTTCCCTAATAGTGCCACAGCCTGCAAAGACATGATTTTATATAGTTGAGTGGCAATATTACTGGTATTATGGTCATAGAGAAGGGCATTGTTCCTGTGTGAGGATACTGATCTTTAGTGGCACAGCCTGCATTGATATGTTTATTTAGAGGGACACAACAATATTTCAGTTTTATGGGCAAAGAAAAGCTGAGTGTTCTTATATGGTTATACTGGCCTGTAGTGGTGCATTCTGCATGAATATGTGGCATCATTATTGGCTTTATAAGCAACCACAACTTCACTGTTTTACCATTGGATAATGGTCTATAGTGGCACACCCAGCATGGGCATGTTTTGTAATTTGGCAAGGCAATATAACTGGCATTTGCAAACAATGAGAACATGTCTTTATTTGTATGTGTATACAGCGTGCAAAAACCCATCGAGGCACTGTTACAACCAGTTACACACACATGAAATTCTAAGAGAGCAGTAAGGCTGACTTGTTGGGCCTTAGTTAAACAGCCAGGTTGTCAAGGCTTTACTGAAGGCCCAGTAGGATTGTTCAGCTCTCAGTTAGCTGTTAGTGTTCTTACCAGTGGATACACGACTATGGTTGAACAGCCTACATGGAGATTTTTATATTCAGTGGCATGACACTACTACTGGCTTTGAGGGCAACGAGAACCTGAGTGGTCTGTGGGAATACTGGCCTACAGAGGCCCAGCCTGCATGGATGTATTTGTATACAGGGTCATGACAAGATTAATGGTATTATGGGCAAAGCTAATGTGAGTGTTCTTACATGGGATAATGGACTACAGTGGCAAATCCAGAATGGATATGTTTTCATACGGCGGCATGGAGCTATTAGCAGCAGTTTGGGCAAAACTAACAGTGTTCTTACATGGGGAACTGGTCAATGTTGACATGAAAGTACAGTAAATGTCAGTGTCTTTAAGTTGGGCTACTAGCATACATTCACAAAGCCTGAATGGACATGCTTTCATGCAGTGGGATGGCATTATTAGTATTGGAATTATGGGAAAAATGTGTGTCAGTGTCATAATGTGAGATAACTGAATATATTGCCACAGTGGCATGGCGCTATTACTGGCAATATTAGCAAAGCCAACATAAGTTTTAGGAATACTGGCCAATGGAAGCACAGCCAGCATCGGCAAGGAAATATTACTTGCATTCTGGACAAAGCCAATGTGAGTATTTTTAGAAGAGATAATGGCCTATAATGGCACTTCCAGCATGGACCTGTTTTAATACCGTAGCATGGGAATATTACTGGCATTGTGGACATAGACAATGTGAGTGTTCTTAAGTGGGGAAACTGGCCTATACTGGCACAGCCTGCATGGAAATATATGTTATAAAGTGACATGGAAATATTACTGGCATTGAGGGCAAATCCAATGTTAGTGGTAGTACATTAATAATGGCCTATTGGGGCACAGGCGGCATTGACATGTTTTTATACAGTGGCAAACCTGGCATTACAGGAACATTCAACAGGAGTGTTCTTACATGGTAAAACTGGAAAATGTGTCAATATGGGCACTTATTGGAAAGCCGACATACATTTGTCATCTTATAGTGGCATTACTGGCATTATGGACACATTTATCATGATTGTTTTCTTACATGGAAATACTGGCATTTATTGATTCATGCAACTTGAAAATGTGTTTTTACACTGGCCGAATGCTGTCATATATTTTGTGCACAACCAGCATTAATATCTTTTCTCAAACTGGCAGAGAACTGTGATATGCTCTGTGCAAACACATCAGATATTATTTTTGTGTAAGGTTGGTAACTTGGCATCGTTGGGATTTTTCATGTGTTATCCTGCAAAACAAATTGTAAATTGTGTAGCTTTTCACCAATCCTTTCAAATAATCTTTGCTGGGAAATGCACTAGGTTATTCCATTATTTTATAGACTTTCTTGAGGGTTTAACACACGCCAAGCCATCCTTCCTTGATTGGGAGTAGCTTGCTATTTCCAGTCGCTTACACACATTTATACGGGAATGATGAATGCCTCACTGAAGAAAAAATCAACCAGCTGCTACTAATTTTCAGTGCCGGTGTGAATTCCAGGCAGTTTGGATTTTAAAAGAGAGGGAGTGGTGTGGAGTTCTCCAAAGCAGAGAAGGTGGTGAGACCTTGCGTAGCATAACACAGTTCTAGCATGAACTGGCATACGTGAAGGATCTTCTTCCAAAGCATCCATGTTGTGGAGGAAGGCAGGACAAGTGCTTCCGGGAGAGCGACCTTATGCACGTCTTTGACTTGTTGAGTGAGATCACTTTTTTATACTAGTTGGTGGCAGGGCAGAAATATCAACTTTTGTTGTTCTAATTAAAATATAAATGTGATCATATATGCGCAATAGAATATCATCGATAAAGCCATGGATTTAGATCTTATGTGCCAGTAATTTTCAGAAAACATGTCACAGGATGGAAAAAAACACAAACATTCAGATACATATATATGCAGGGGAATTTCCATTGTCCAATAAATTGCCCTCTTGACTTGCGCGAGTACCAGCGACATTTAAATAAAAACAGGGTGGCTACCTCTGCCTGCTGCTTAACTTTTATTTATTTATTTCAAAACGCACCAAAAGCCCGCGGGCATCGGGGCGTGGGCAAAATCTTGGGAAGAGTAACATTTCTAAAGGGTTTCTGACTTGATCAAAAATGCATTGCCACTTTCAAGAAAAGTCTGGGGTTCACAGTGAGAGCCAATTACCCAGAGAGCCTGGAAACTGAAAGCTTTGCGGTGTAAACTCGATGGCTATCTAAAGCGATGAGGTAATGGTTTCAGAACGTATTATAAAGAACACATTTGATAATGTGAGAATTGAATAGATGTTTTTTTCAGCCGGGATCCGTCTTCTTATAATGATGGTGTAGAAAGGTGATAATGGAAAAGCTTGGCCAGTGCAACACATGTACCCCCAACGCCCCCTCACTTTGCCACCTCTGATATGCAAGTGCGTACGCCTGAATACTTCCCGCTAGGAGTGAAGATATCTTGGGAACGTGTTTTTTTGTGTACTCTCCTGGTAATGTGAGATTTATTTTAATTGTACAATCAGTTCTTCAGGGAGAGCTAAGCCTGATGCACACAAAGGGCCAACATGCATCTGCCCGCTCTGGCAAGGCTCTCCTTCTCATTGGATGTGCAGATGATTAAATATCTTTGTGAGCAAGTGGTACCAGCATCTAAGGGTACCTCAGGCAGTGCTCTAATCTCCATCAATTAGGGACTCTCTACAAGACGTAGGCAATTTTGCACATGGTGCAAGCATGTATGTAGTTCAGAAGCAGAGGTGAACTTCCAGGGATGGCTGTAGCACGTGGGCTTGGTAGCGCGTACGGCCTATTCTAGTCACATTTGGGCGACAGGGGATTTTCCATGCATTTTTAAACCCACCATAACTTTGGTGGTGTTTGAGAATAGCTGCAGTAATTCACCAGAGTTATGGGCCGCTCCTGCGTGTCGGAAAACTCCCAACTGGCTGGGAATCTTTAGTACCGTGCTGAAGATCATCCGCTAGATTCGTTTTCTCAAGTCACGAAATGTCAGTGAGCTAAGCATATAGGCCGGACTTGTGGTTGTTAGTTTTACTTTACTTCTCATGCGCAATGTTGTGCCCGCATGTGAAGGTCAGCTGTGCTCCCCTTCTTTGCTTCTTGTATGAAGGCAGGATCTGTTTTGTTCTGATCCACTGGTATTCCAAGAGATTTACTTGGAATGTTCTTCCGTTTCATCGTCCATGGTTAGGCCTTCCCATATCAGGAAATCACCACTAATGAAAAACAGCACCCCTGAGAAACATAGGGTATTTTGGCGACCCTATTAACCAAATTCATAAGAAATTAGATGACTAGGTTATCATGGTCCTTTATCATTGAAGTGTAATAAAGGGAAGCGTGAGGTTGTCTCCTTTTTTGAACAGCAATGCATCCCCCTAAACTCTGCCTCGAAATAGCAGTGTGCCCCGACTGATTTCATTATGGAAAAGCCTAACTCTGGGATTGGCAGTGCCACAGTCACAAGCACAAAGTACTTTATCCAGAAAAAGTCCCATGGTGGTTGCCTGCAGAGTTAAGAGGGTTAGCAGTGTATCTAATCCTTTGCATAAAACTAAGCACATCTCCAAAAGTATGAGCATATGGGGCCTGTCTGTGGCTGCGACACTTTGAGGAGCTCATCCAATCTTCGGTTTGGTCCTATTGTTCTTCACTTATTTTGGAGAAGGATGGGCCTCTGATCAATTAGGAATAGCGTCAACATCCAACAATCTGGGATGCGAAGGCTGAACCCCACTGCACTCCAGATGTGGGAAAGCTGTAAAATATAGGCAACACTCACACATTCCAATATAATGTATTTATTCCAAAAGGAATTGAGTTGTGTTCACTAGAGCGAGAGAAAATCACACAGCAATTTGCCACTTATATTGTAATAACTCTGCCTGGTGTGAACCTTGAAAACGGACATGATTGCCACCTTACCACAAAACGTTTTCTCTTTTTACAATGGAACAACCTCGTAGTACCAATTTATTCATAGTGTTATTCCTAGGAGTGTTAACCCATAAAACATACATCAATAATTCTATGGTTTTTTGGACTTTCAACCCAATAATCTCAGGAACAATGGGCCTCATTATATGTTTGGTGGTATCTCTGTGGTAAATCTGCTGAGATGCCACCAAACTGTATTACCGCCAACACCACTTGGTCTGGCAGTATTACCACAAGATTATAAGTGGTGGTAGGCGGTGTTATTCGCCATTAATTGGAGTCCATAGGACTCTGTGGGGGATTCCGGCAGTATTACTGCCGGGGGTAATTCTGCCAGTGGTAATACTGCCGAATTGGCAAATTCTGGGCAGTGAGGTGGGGGAATTACCTCCAGCTTCTTGCCGGAGGTATTTCATCCACTTTACCCCAAACCTGTAATTTGGTGGTGCAGTAATGCAGCGGTAACAGTATTACCGCCGCATTTTTACTGCACCAGCCAATTTATGAGGGCCACTGATTGTTGTCTCAGGATTTAGAAATAGGGAAAATGTTACTCGACACTGTCAGAATTGTTCCAATTCAATGTAAGAGCTGTGATGAAAAATACACCCTGGCCTTATTCTGGACTGCGCAATTGAACAATGTATTGCTTACACCTTACAGCTGAATCTTTAGAACAAGGAACACGTCTGCATCAGGAGATTGTTTTATGAATAAAAGCACAGCTCATGTTAATGAAGAAAAATGTGATCATGGGAAACATTTTCTTTACTTTGCACTTAAATATAAACTAGTTTTTGAGGAATTCAACCATCCACATGGAGGGCATGTGCTTGCTGGGCTTTTTGAAATTGTTTTATTAAATGGAATGATGATACACCAACCTCAGGAAAATGTGTGGGACTTATCCACACACATTTCCCTATGCTCACAACATGGCAAACTCATAGACCCATGTACTTCGGGTGAACACAGCCTACAGACACAGTCCACCCTGTCACATTTAGTTGAAATATGACAACCAGGAGCGCACTGTGTCATCTCCAGCAAGGGGGAAGGCCAACCTTCCCCTGCTATGGCCAGCCTGATTAACTAACAAAGGATCATGGATCCAACCTGCTCTTGTTTTAGGCCCTACAGCTGATGGCAGCAATTAACATACCAATAGAGGGTACTTCACACAGCCCAAATGGGGCCTGGATGCAGAAGTTAAAAAAGGAGACTGGAAACCCAACAACCTTTCATATGTAACTGTCTCAATCTTAAGCCAGCTCCCGCCCTCAGTATCAATGACGGTGAGCTGTCATGTCTGGGACTGCTGTTTACAATAAGCTACCCCGCTAGGGGGGCCCCATTCATTAGGTACGAGAATGTGGTTTGCAGGAGACCGAGAGTCTGGTTTTGCCACAGCTTAAACCGAGAACTGCCGCTTTAATCAGGAACAACAGAGAGATCCATTAACGAGAGAGACTCTTTGATCAACAACAGACATGGAGATGGGTGGAACATAGTATCAAATGTATTCACCCCTTTACCTTTCCAGTTGCAAAGTACTCTGGTTATGACCTCATGCATACAGGAGATTGTTGGGACCCCTTGATTGGTTCATTAAGTAGGCTTAGCCTACACCAATCACTGGGGCACATTTGACTTTAAAAGAGGGTGAGAGCCCATCTTTTGGTAGATCACCTGAACGCTTCAACAGAAGCAGAAAGAAGAACTCAACCATGGACCCTGTCTGAAGCTACAGTCTGCCTTACATCTTCCGCCAGTGGAGGATGGACAGGATATCCAAAGAGGGAAGCAAGATCCCTCCCCTAAACATCTCCCAGAGATACAGACCTCAGAGGACGCTCCATCCGCTCCAGAGCGTGCGCTGCTAGGCTCTGCAGCAAGCTTCCTGTATAGAAAGTGCCAGAAGAGCTCTGAACCTACAACCAAGGACAAGGCAGCTGCCTGCAACACACTCCACAGTTGCGGGCTGTCTGCCTTAAAGGGTGACACAAGCCCAGTGAAGAAGCTGGGAGAAGTGCCTCGATGAGCATCTGCCAACATCTGCCTTAGTTTCGAAGTTCCTTGATCTGCAGCCGACGGCAACGCTCACTGTTGATATGGAGGTTTATAGTTTGCTTGTTATTCCAATCTGTTTGGATCCCTCTGGTGTATTAGAGGTGTGGGTCTGATTGATGGTTTAGAAACCGATATTCACCCCTGCACCACTGGTGCCCCGGAAGTTGATTTATCACATAGTTATTCCATACTTTATTTGACAAGGAATGTCAATACACTCAATTTGGAAACTCTGTCCATTGATTCTTCCAAAGGAGGGACCAACAGCAATCTGCACTGAATGGCCTCTTTAGCAGTCAAACTTCCAACCAAATAGACCTTCTAGCAACTGAACACCGACTGACTTCATGGTGTCTAGCTACTCCTCTTATTACATATGTCTCATATTATTCCGAATGGAAAAGTAATTCGCCTAGTTGACCAATAGGGCTGCTCTAAGATTGCATAGGTTCGCATATTGTTTGTTTCTAGGCTGAGTGAGTTGCATTTCATCAGCTGAAATAGTTTTCAATGATCATGATACAGAAGCTTCTCCTTCCCAGCCTCGGCCAAAAGTGATACCCTACTGTTTCAAAAATGTTGGACATAGTGCATTCACAGCATGAGAAATGATGTAATTTGTTAAATCTTTTCCATAAGGACATTTTAAGGTAAAATGAGTTCCCGAGGATCAGCCATACATGTGTCACACATTTCCTGATTTGTAGCATGAATCGCTATATTTACGAATCAATGTCATGTAGATGCAAACCCCATATATTTCCTTTAGCCAGTAAGATAGCTCAGAGTGTTGAGTGTTCACTGCTGTGATCTATGTGTGATCTGCAGTTCACAGGTTCGAATCCCGGCAAGCCAACTCAGGCTTACATCCTTCTGAGGTCCATAAATGAGTACTAACTTTGGTTTGGATGGAAATTATATGTTCTATGTACAGAACAAATTCTTATCATTTACACCTCTAAGCTATACGAGAAGATGAGTAGGACTGGTTCACGCCAGAGCCCATCAATCCACCACATTTAAAACCCTAGGTTCTATTCGGTTATGTTTCCCCAGCCTGTTAAAACCATACATGTAACAACACCAAAGCCAACAACTAAGACCGCACAAATGTTAGTGTGTCGTTAAAACCCAGTGGTTCATGGTATCTCTCATAATGAACCATGCAGTGCATGTTTTTGTCCCCATGTGCACTGTGGAACTCACAGATGCGTTCACTTTATGCGTGCGAACATTTAAGAGTAGATCCTGGAAAATGCACATGTGTAAATCATTGCATATATGTAGGGAAACATCTCTGACAGTCGAAAGGACGAGGAATAATGTAAATAGGAACTGCTTACTAACCCCATTAGGGGAATGGAAGGCGGTGGTGATGGAAGGTTTGTTGCTTTCCTTGGGATATACAAATGGCCTTTACTCAAGATGTAATGATGAAGATGCTATGCACTTCCTGATGGTCTCTAGAGTCTTCTGCTTGAGACCTGGCTGATGAACCCCAAAGACTTGCTGCTTTTTAGAACTTGAACCAAAGGAAGTTAGTTTAGGCAAAGTTATATTCTGGCCATGTACTTCGTCCCAGTGTTTACAGTGAGAAACTCTGAGCTTTATGATACTTCTTGGAAGTTGCAATGGAAATGAATTAAGATCAGTGGGTTATCCTGCTGTCTTACAATCATTTATTTTCACTTTAGAAACCTAATGAAGAGAAAAGAGATTGGCCCTCATTACAACCCCGGCGCTAAACCATGGCGCTATTAGCACCATGGTTGCTGGCAGTATTGTAACGAGTCCGCCATGGTGAAATGGGGAAGTACCACCCCATTCCAAGGTTGGCGGGCGGTATTTCCCCATTTCACCATGGCCCTTCCACATTCCCATTTTTTCCCCATAGGGCATAATGGAATGGGGAAGGCAGTAATTACGGTACCGCAAATTGTGGTACCGTAATTAGCACCAAGGTGCCTTTGCGGGTCCATTCCTTAACGGCTGGTAATACCAGCCGTTAAGGTGGGAACCCGCAAAGGGAACTCGTAATCAGGTGCTAAGGGATTACCGGTACCGGTAATCCCTTAGCACCAGGGTCATAATGAGGCCCATTGTGTCCAAGTGTCACAGAAAATTGTAATGTTTATTGGAAGAAGTATTTTTCAAGGGATTTGAATATAAAAATCCCAATTGACATGGAATTATGTAGGGAATCCAGTGCCTGGACAGTCTGTTCAGGCATCCCAGAATATCCTTCCTTGAAACCAAGCCTGACCAGTGTGGTGTCTTTAAAACATTGGTTTTCTAATTCTGAATGATCAGATGGTCTGAGAGAGTAGCCAGCCCCACCATCTACAGAAAGAGATGGGACTTTATTATTGATTACATGATATGAGGCCGCCTATTAAGGAATGTGTACTTTTCTTAATATGATACATCACCGTAAAATGCCAGCACTCCGATAATCGCCTCTCTTAGCCTTGGATGCAATTGAAAAGTGTAGGTGGCAAGAGAGGACATTAAAATGTCATGTATCGAAGTAAGGATCCAAACAATTAAAACCCTCCAAGAATTGTGGCCAGATTGCCTTATTACAAAAAAAAAATATAAAGGCTTCTTTGATAAAGTAGAGAGGTTGATGAACACTGAAGTAGGCTTTTATAAAATGCACCCACCAGCCCTTCAAATATTTTATGTGAGATTCATCTTTTGCCGCGAGTATGGAATGGGTTTGGGTAAACATGAATCGCAGGTCAAACTCATGACAGACCTTTGGGTCTCTCTTGAGGGAGACCTCAAGAGAAGGAGGCTGAGAAGGGCTATCAAAAGAAACCCCCCCCTTACTAGCATGGAGGCAGATCCTTGTGTAGATACCCCCACAGAGGCACTGGAGGTTGGGACCTTTATGGAGGCCTCCTGGAATTCAGGGCCTCTAGTTGATGCCTCCATGAAGACATGGCCAGTCGTTGGTCGCAGCAAGCTCCTGTCTGGGTGAGGGGTGGTGAGGAGGAAATGGTCTCTACCCAGCGGGTTGAGAGTGCTAGAGATGAGGGTAAGAACCATCAGGAGACAGCTCATGATCAAACAAGCATGTGGCAAGACACTTGCTGAAATGTCAAGATCTGACCTCAGGTTTTCTTAGCGCAAACGTAATGACAAAGAAAGGTGGCTAGCGATGCCTATTTATTTTAATCCGATCTTATGGCATGCCCTAAAGTTAGAAACATCTTAGTAATGCTCCAATCAGATGCACTCACAGTCTAAGATCAACTTTGGTCATGTATTATAGCTAACTGAATATTACATCAATATATGTACATACATTTGCTTGTTGGGCCACCAACGTTTGGAAAGTGTTCCAAAAATGGAGGTAGACTTCTTCTGTCGTAAGAGTGCCAGGGTGAATGTTTGGACCTTAAACAAGCAAACAATAAAGTGCCCACTTTTGCCATGCTTCGAGATGAAAAACAGAAAGGTACTTGGCTGCCAGTGAGCTTGAGATCTTCTAGGGGCTATGGTGCCTGGAAAATAGATTGGCAGTCATAGAAAATGAGGCATTGTCAATGGGCTGGGGTGTGAAAATACTTTAGGGTGCTATTAGACGACCTACAGTTTGTAGTAAAAAAAGGATCCCAAACATTGATAGACTTCATGACCACCATGTCACCATCCCCACAAATCACTAGGTGCTTGTTAGATTTATTAGCATGCAACATTTAAAGCTGAATACTGGCCAGGTGCTAAAAGTTTCATGGTGGATTGTCTTTCAAGACTACCAACACCTGTGGATGGAGGTACTGTACAGTTACATGAAAACACTACTTTTGCATCCACAAATCATGTGGTGGACGAAGAGGAGTGGGCATTGCATCGCCAAGAAGACACCTAAGTCTAATTTTAGGCTTCTAAATACATAATAATAACAGTCCTACAAATGGGCACTCACCACTAGCTATTGGCTAGTACCAATTGACTCTTAGTGAGTAAGGAATGGTGTGCTGTGTGGAAATGGATAATTAAAGGGGCGATTGACCGTTCATGTCTAGTTAGTAGTTTGTAACCTGAAATTGTAGCCATGATCATAACAATGTATTTGTCAATCCCAGCATGAATGAAAGTCATAAACCGCTTTATTTGTTTTTTTAAAGGAAAAACATATCTTTATTAGGCCAACATATAATTTACTTTTACTAGCTTTTGTGGCATACAGTCTTGTTCTTTCCTGATTCCTGTAGATTGTATATGCACATTCTGAGTACCTCCTTATGATGATATGATCTATTAGTCATGATGTTGCGTGTTACATCGGCATGAGACGCGCAAGTCGCCTCTCTAGGGGAGATGTCCATATTGTTTTTCTATGGATTATTATGGACAAAATGAGTGCCTGTAGAGAATGGTTGTTAACTTTAAGCAGCAGGTGTAACTGGCATTATTATTATTATTGTTTTTTTATAACACGCTTAATACTGAATAGGTTTCTAAGTGCCGAGCCGGGTTTCTAACCCATGTTGTACTGCATCTTCTTGCTTCCAAGACGAGCACCTTCCTACTGAGATATAGTACCCGTGTCAAATTGGCCTGACTTCACCGTTTTTTTGTTGTGAGGTGGCAGTGTGATATAGGAGTCAAGGTTTTGTTTTTACTGCAGTATTAATCCACTTATCCTAAAACCACTTATATATGTGTGATCGCTTCGATGGTAGTGTGGTGAGCCAGTTCGGGACAAGGGGAGTGAAAGCTGCAGCTCAGTAGCAACAAATTCTGCTTACGGGATAACAAAGGATAATCTTGTGACATCCATCCTCTGACTGTCACACATTCAGTGAGGTAGGCAAAATGCTGGTATCTTTATGTGTAGCTGTACGTGTGGATTGTCCACTTTTTGATTGAAATCCCAGGTTGCCCCTCGTGGTTCCCTGTAAAGCCCAAATTGACAGGGTTTCCTACCCTTCTATTCATGCACAACTAAAACCTTAGTTCATTAATTAGTTACTTTTGTGACGCCGACCTTGACTATGCCAGCTCCCTATATAGGCACACACACACACCCCCTTGCCTATCAAAACGATAGATTCTAGAATTTTCAGAATACAGCTAGCTGACACAGTGCCAGTCAACGAAAACAACTATCACCCTACAGTGGCTCACAGTAAAAGACAGAATTGTCTTCAAACTGATGTGCACAACCTCGGAATGCAGCCTGGGAACCATGCCCACATATCCACGAGATACAGCAGCACCACACAACCAGGAAACAAAGCGTATGAACAAATGTCTGTTCAAGGTCCATATATCAAAAAAGGATGGGCTAGCAGGCAGAAGATTCTCTGTCACCTCTGTGGGGTGCATTTAAAGGCCCTAAACAGAAGCCACTTTCATCTGAACAGCAGCATTTAAAAACTGGCACCCTGTCACATGAGTGGCAAGCTTTTAAACACTGCAAACAAAAACGGCTTTGCTTTTGTTTCACATTAATGACAAGAAATGATACACTGCAAGCAAAAACAGCCATGCTTTACTTTTATTTCACATGAGGGGCAAGAATTTCAACACTACAACCAAAAACCGCTTTTGTTTTTCCTTTCACATGAACAGCAGCCCTTTAAACACTACCAAACACGGCCTGTCTTTTTCTTTGTGTTCATGTCAAATTAAAGAACCAGGTGGAAATTGGCCTACCCCTCATCATCTATGGACAAACAGCAAATGTAAATTCACCCAAGAAGGAGAAATCAAAGAATCATGTGACCTACCAATCAGGATTTTAAACATTAAAGCAAAAACGGCCCCCACATGTGTGAAAAGAAAAACCACTCTGAAAAGCAACAGTGGGAAAACATAGTACTGCTCACACAGAAAATGTCAGGGAAATATGGTGTGGGGGGTGACCAAAGCAAATATTTATTCTTTATCAACTCACAAAATTCCAGTCACCTTTGAAGAGACACTTGCTGCAGGAAAAATCACTTCGGATTGATGCAGGGACTTCATAATGACAAAGCCCTACTTCCCGCTGGATATCACACATACCCTGTAACAATCCTGCAATAAAATGTGATGCTGCTGAGGGCATCATAATTCCCTCTTCTGCAGACATGAAGACAGGAGTGCAGAGATTTCAAAGAAGGCAAAATGTGGTTGAAGCATGACAAGCCGGTGTGAGCCCTTCCTGCACCCACTTGAAAGAGCAAACTGACAATTTCAAAGTGACTCATAAAACTCTTTGGTCACCGGCTGACCCAGGGGAACAGGTGGATGTAGGGGATAAGGCGGCCCTCCCACACGTGTGAACAAGACACTCCCAATTAAAATAAAAAGACTATTCTGTTTTAGGTATTTTGCGCAGCTATCAGACTAAGGATTAATTTCAATTTCATGCCATTTTTCTTGTAATTTCCAGGCAGTTTTGGGGACATAAATTGCATTTACCTGGGAGTTTGTGGACTAAAATGGCCAGTTACACTAGTTTTCTGGCTGATCTGAACAGGTGACGTATGTGACAGTTGGTGAAAAGATAAAAATGAAATTAGGAACATGCTTGATCATTTGCAGATTCATAACTGTTGTATATTTTATGAAAAGGACAAACATGTACCAAATGGCCATGTTACATCATACAGAGTTTGTGATCTGCTCACCTAATGTATGACCAGCTAAAACCATTCACATGGAAGTGGCTACTATAATTATAAAGATATGAAACATTACTAGTTTTTGCAAAAAGTTGAGCTGAGAACAAAGCAGGGTAATAAAGGGGAAAGACAGATGGTGCTCCAAAATCCATGATCCAATCCTGACTGGGGGCGGAGAGACAGAGAAAATGTCCAATCCTGGTGGCAAGGATAATTACAGGGTACTCCCCCTAGATTGTAAAATTAGTGATGTAATTTCTGCTATATAAGGGGGGCTGTACTAGGACTCGGGACAACCACAAAAAACTGGTAGACAGGGAAAAGGAGGACAGAGCGAAGGCTGCTGAACCTTACCATATTTGAGAGTGCAGTGACCTGACCCTTGTCCTATCTGTCCAGAGAGTCCTGAGATCCAGCTGGCTTTCCTGAATCCCAAACCAAGGCTTGCTTTGTAAGTAGCATATAAACCCTTCCCTAAATTGCATAAACCCATCATTTTTGGTAGTAGTGCATTGAATCCAATACCCCATTGAAACCCCCAAATTGGCAGTGTAATCTAGTCATCTCTCCATAGAAGAATCTCTTGTTTGCCTGTGGATGTTAGCATAGCTCCTCTGAAAAACCTCTGTTATCTGTGTAAATCCTTAGTATTTTTCTTAAATAAATCAATTAATTCCCCCATTGAAATACATGGTTCATGATTGTTGAAATTCGAAATAAACCATCTTGTTCCTGGTGTATGTATTTAATTGTTATAGTCATTAAAGTGTTGCCTCAAAAGAATGTCTCCTTGGCGTTACCACAAAACCAATGTTCTCTCTCTATTCCTACTCCTTGCCACTCACTGCCTTCCATTCAAAGAAATCAAGTTTAGCTGGTGTTTGGGCGTTAGTGTTGCAGGGGGGAGTGCTAAACCATTGGTGCTATCACTTTGTAAAATCTGTTCTTTTTCTGTTTTGCCATTAAAGACCTGTGTTAACTGTAATAGGACATCTTAACCTGATTGTTCAGTAGAGATCATTGCATTCTGTGTTGCCACAGTATTGGTGGCTGCTGTATTTTGATTAATAAATATCTTATTGATACACACTGGCCTGGTTCCTAGTCCATTGTGATACAGGGTGTTTGTGGAGGTTGAGTGCGAGACTGGGTGGAGGCCTACTCAAAGAGAATCTGTAGTATGTTAAAAATGAAAAGCACTTTATTGTGCGCCACATCCATTGTAGGGGAAGGAGTTCCCTAGTTTGCGTGTGCCATGTAATAACCGTGACACCTCCTCACACATTCAGAGTTAACTGCCTCGCTACACCTGGCCAGAACATAATTCCTCCAGCATTGGATCTTTCATGGATTCACATGCTTAGAATATTCCCCGTCGTCAGACTGGGACCCCTCGGTACACATATATAGCCTTTTCCTACAGGAAAACTTCCGACACGTTTGTGTCCTATCCTCGTCCTTTTAGGACCCTCCTACGCATGCTCCGCAGGCCGTCCCGGTATAAGAGGCCCGCCCCCGCGGTTCCCCTTCAGATTTAAACCGTCTCCAAAGTAGTGGGATCTCCTCGTGTTGTCTTACTATTTTGTACTAGGTTGCCTTATTGGATTTCGAGTACGATATGTCCTCTATCAGGAAAAGCGCTGTTCCGTCCATGCGCGACGTGCGGCTTGAAAAAGGTTTACGAGGGGGACGGACATATGGATTGTATATATTGCCTCCACCCTCACCATTCGGCGGATGCCTGCGACATATGCAAGGGGTTTTCTCAAAAAACCCTCAAAGACCGGAACCGACGCCTGGTGGCATAGCTGAATGAGGGTGCGGGGGCGTACCCCCCCTCGGAGGTAGGCTCCACACAGTCGGCGAAAACATCACGCCGTGCGGCCTCGTCGGAACTACCGGCGAAGAAATCTAGACCGTCGGAAAAAGAGTCGTCTGGAACTCACTCCACTACAGACTCCTCGTCAAAGAAATCATCCTCATCAAAAAAGCATGAGAAGGAAAGGAAATCCTCCTCTGGCGATCACCACAGATCGACAACGAGTCGAGAGTCGAGTAAAAGCGGGCACAGTGTGGAGAAGGCGGGACCGCCAAAACCACCTGCGAAGCTGGCGTCGTCGACGGCGATCCAGTCACCGGTCGCCTTCCCGCCACTAGCTCAAGGGGCATCCTCTGTCCCGTCGACAATGGCGTCGACGAGAGCCTCGTCGACGGGGGTCCTGCTGGAGGCCTGAGGTCTTCGACCCTACTCCCCCAGAGGCTTTGCTACAAGAGCAAGCTATGTTGCTGTCCTCGGAGGACGAGAGCGAGAGAGTGGCTGGCCCAGCAGACCTAGGGCTACGAGCGGCTGCCAAGTCGTCGACAAGGGCATCCGTTACATCGGTATCTGCCCCTCTCCTCAATCCTCAATCGGTTTTGTCGATGGATATTCTGTCCTCGCTTCAGTCCTTGCTACGGTCGTTGGACGAGCGACTTCCCCAGGCCAGCCTGCCACAGTCACCCGTCGACGAGCCGGGCCCGTCCCGTCAACCGTCGCACCCACGCACGCCAATCCCAACACTGGCGCAGGAGGAAGGTGAGCTGCCAGATTCGGAGTCGGACATGGGAGCCATGTCAGAGGTCTCTTTATCCCTCTCCAGGGATCCTACCTGGGAGTCAGAGGCGGAGCTAGAAAACCCCAGAAGCCCAGCTCACCCGTCCCCTCCGGACGACATTGCGTCATTCCATTCGATGATGGAGAAGGCATGCAAAGAATTTGGTCTGTCCCAGGAAGAACAGAAAAAGGACTGTTTTTTGTTCGACCACATGGGCAAGAGAAGGAGGTCGGTGTTCTCGATACCGATACTTGACCATGTATGGAAGGAGGGGTTGCAGACAATGAGACACCCATTCTCAGAACCAGCAGTGAAAGGACGCCTCGAAAAAAAAGTTTAAGGCTCCAGAGTCTACACCCAAGTGTCTATCCTCTCAACCAACACCAGACTCGGTGGTGTCGGCGGCGGCAGCGAGGAAGGCAAAGGCGCAGCACAAGTGCACGACTCCACCCGAGAATGAAGCGAGACGCCAAGATGCCTTTGGTAAGAAGGTGCTCTCCGTGGGAGCGACCACAGTAAAGGCAGCAAACTCTCTGGCAATTGTAGCCAGATACGATAGGGAGATGTGCCACAGGCTGGCTCCGCTGCTTGACCATCTTCCGGAACAACAGAGGAAGGCGGCGATGCTACTGGTCCGAGAGGGCGAGGAAGCCTCAAATCACGCAATAAACATCGCGGTGGATCTTGCTGAGTCTGGCTTCAAGCAAGTCAATAATGGGGTCGTATTACGTCGACAGTCATGGCTGAAGTGTACCTACTTCAGACCAGAAGTACAATACAAGGTCTTAGATATGCCCGTTGAGGGAGACCTTCTTTTCGGTGAGAAGGTGGACGAGGCCCTAAAAGGGATGAAAGAAGATTCGGACACGGCACGTTCTTTGGGTGCCCTCCAGAGTGGCAGAAGCTACAAGTCTTTTCGCCCCTTTAGAGGGGCTTCAGGTAATTCAAGATTCTCTTCGGGAGACAGATCCTTTGCCAGATCGGCTTACCCCTCCCAGGGATACCGACGTGCCTCACAATCGGCTAACCGTCGACGAAACTTCCAGTCTTCCAGAAAACGACCATCATACCCATCGTCGACGAGAGACAAGCAAACTAAAGATCAGCAGTGACGTTCCACAACCCGTTCTGGGGGGAAGAGTTTCAGCGTATGTCGGCGAATGGGAAAGGATAACGACGGACCAATGGGTGTTAGACACTATAAGACACGGACACTCTCTTCAATTCAAACACAACCCTCCGCAAATTCCACCTGCGTTCACCGCTCAGTCCCATATGAAGGCACTGCAACAAGAGGTTACACTCATGTTAGCGAAGGGAGTGATAGAATTAGTTCCAACATCACAGAGAGGCCAAGGAGTCTACTCAAGATACTTTGTCATAAAAAAGCCGAACGGCAAATGGCGTCCCATTCTGGACTTACGCGAGCTCAACAAGTACTTAAAGAGCCTGAAATTCAAGATGCTCACTCTGTAGGAAGTAATCCGCGCAGTTCAAAAGGGAGATTTCCTGGCATCCCTGGATTTACAGGACGCGTATTTCCATATTCCAATGTGTCGGAAACACAGGAAATTTCTACGTTTTGTAATAGGGCGAACCCACTACCAATTCACGGTTCTTCCTTTCGGGCTCAAAACCTCCCCCAGAACGTTCACAAAATGCCTGGCTCCAGTGGCGGCCTGGCTAAGGAAGCAAAGCCACCATGTATACCCATACCTCGACGACTGGCTGGTAAGGGGATCCTCCCCAGCGTCGACCAACACAAGTCTGCAAGCCACCATGCAGCTCCTACAACAGCTAGGATTCGCCATAAACTTCGAGAAATCCTCTCTGCGGCCATCGAGAATGCTGGTATTCTTGGGGGCACAGTTCGAGACTCAGCTAGGGCTGGTGAAACCTTCTCTCGACAGGACCTCGAGACTCATTCAACAGGCGGCCCGGCTACGGCGAAACACCAGGATCTCAGTGAGAAAGTATGTTTCGGTCCTAGGGGCCATGGCATCCTGCATCCATCTGGTGAGAAACTGTCGACTTTTCATGAGGCCAGTCCAAGAATTCCTCGCAGACCGATGGACACAGGCTCAGGGATCGTGGTCGGACAGAATAACCGTCGACGACGACAAGCTACTTCGCACCCTTCAGTGGTGGCAGAGCTCCCACAATCTGAACAAAGGTGTGCCCCTACAGGAGCCGGAGTTCCATAGCACCATAGTTACGGATGCGTCCCTAACCGGATGGGGAGCGCACATGGGTGCTCTCCAAACGCAAGGTCACTGGTCGCCAACGGAGTCACTCCTACACATAAACGTACTGGAACTCAGAGCGGTATGATGGGCCTTGAAGGCATTCCTACCACACATCAAGAGGCCGCGGGTGCGGATACTGACCGACAATACAACAGCCATGTTTTATCTGAGGAAACAAGGAGGGACACGATCAAGGACTCTCTCCATAGAAGCCCAGAAAACATGGCATTGGGCATCGAAGCACGATATCTCCCTCGTGGCTCATCACCTTCCAGGAGTGAGGAACTGCCAAACCGACTCCCTCAGCAGAAACATGGCCCAGATACACGAGTGGGAAATGGACACGGTTCACTTGAAGAAAGTGTTCGAGAAATGGGGCCACCCCCCTCTGGACACCTTCGCGACCAAAGAAAACAAGAAATGCGAGAAATTTGCAAGCAGGTGGCCCCAAGAGGGTTCGGTGGGGGAGGCGTTCTCCTTCCCATGGACGGACATGTTCCTCTATGCTTTTCCCCCGTTTCCCCTCATACGGAAAACAATACAGTGGATACGCAGATACAATTGCCGGGTGATTCTAGTGACACCATACTGGCCGAGGCAACCGTGGTTCTCAGACCTCCTCCATCTATCGCTGGAACATCCCATAGCGTTTCCGAAAGTCCCGTACCTTCTATCCCGGGACAGAGGCACGGTGTGGCATCACGACCCGGACAGTCTCAATCTTACGTCCTGGCTCCTGACTTCTCGGAATTCGGGGCCTTAGACATTTCAGAGGAGTGCCAAGAAATTCTGCAGGCGGCTAGAGCCCCTTCCACTAACAAATCCTACTCCTATAAGTGGCGAAGATTCTGTGAATGGTGTAGTAAACAGCGGGACCTACAACCATTGTTGGTGACGCCGGAACAAGTTCTACCTTACCTGCTCCTCTTAGCGAAAAAGGGATTGTCCCCCTCATCGATAAAGGTACACCTGGCAGCCATCTCGAGGTTCACAAGGAAGAGGCAGTCGTCTCCTCTATTCAGTGACAGACTGGTGAAACACTTCATGCGGGGTTTATTTCGAGCCTTTCCCCCGGTGAAACGTTTTCCCCCGGCGTGGAGCCTCAACACAGTGTTGGCAGGCTTGATGAAACCGCCTTTCAAGCCTATGGCCACATCCGACATGAAATTCATTTTGTGGAAGTTGGCATTCCTGATAGCTATCACATCAGCCAGACGTATCTCGGAACTACAAGCGCTGGTCGTGGACCCGCCCTACCTAAGATTCTTTAAGGACAAGGTAGTCCTGGCGACTAACCCTACGTTCGTCCCTAAGGTGCCAACGGTATATCACAAACACTCATCCGTGGTTCTGCCTACTTTCTTCGCCACTCCATCATCGGCAGCAGAAAAAACTCTTCATACCCTGGACGTTAAGAGGGCTCTGAAATTCTACCTACATCGCACACAAGACATCAGGGCTACTCGGCAACTGTTCATCGCATATGGTCCGTCGACGAGAGGTAAAGCCATCTCGGAACAGGGATTGGCCAGATGGGTCTCGCCGACGATTGTTTTTTGTCACTCTAAGGCCGGAAGGCCACTGCAAAGACATCCTGGAGCCCATTCTACAAGGTCGATGTCATCCTCAACAGCGTTATGGGCCGGAATTCCGCTGACGGACATATGCCAAGCTGCGGCATGGTCAGTGCCCCACACGTTTACCCGCCACTACTGCCTTGCCAGGCAGCATGCGGATGCGGTGCAGATGGGAAGAGCTGTCCTGCGACATCTATTTCAGTAAAAGTAAGCTCCACGTTGTGGAGAGTGTGTTTTCTACCTTTGATGGCAGTATACTCTCGGCGGGAAAGGTTATATGAGTAAACTTATTACTGCTGTGCATATGTGTTGAGTAGTAGGGTGAAGGTACGTTACATTGCATTCTCACCACCGTCTCAAATGTTACTGCTATACAATCTATTCTAAGCATGTGAATCCATGAAAGATCCAATGCTGGAGAAGGGAATAGTTTCTTACCTGTAACTCCATTTCTCCAGCATTGGTATCTTTCATGGATTCACATACGCCCGCCAAGCCTCCCCAGGACTGCAATGTATGTGATGTATAAGTTTAACCCTTCCTACTTTGGAGGGGCCGAAATCTGAAGGGGAACCGCGGGGGCGGGCCTCTTATACCGGGACGGCCTGCGGAGCATGTTTAGGCGGGTCCTAAAAGGACGAGGATAGGACACAAAAGTGTCAGAAGTTTTCCTATAGGAAAAGGCTATATATGTGTACCGAGGGGTCCCAGTCTGACGACGGGGAATATTCTAAGCATGTGAATCCATGAACGATACCAATGCTGGAGAAATGGAGTTACAGGTAAGAAACTATTCCCTTCCTGCACCTTCACAGTGCTCCTACTATTTCCCCTCTACACACTTAATATAAAGCAAGATGTCATCCCTCATTTATCTGGCGCAACTCCTGAGGGATGTGTGTGTGTCTGTGTGTGTGTAATGACAGAACACAAAAAAAAATGATTTGACACCTGTCTCCCTAAGGGTTATTCAATACTTTTCAAAAACGTTGTTGGTTGACCGAGTCTTGAACAAAATGGTGCTTCAATTGAGCAGCACCAAACATTTTGAAGAGGTGGGAGAATATGTATGCACATTGCCTAATAAGAATGTAGCACATGCAGTCTGCAGAATATGAAGTGAATGCTAAATAGTTCCATATGTTTTTACGGACGCATTTTTTTTACTGCCTTTTTTACCACTGATGTTTTAACCAATGTTTATTTCTTTCTTCTCAAACCGCCCACCCCCTGCACCTGTCCAAACTAAATATCCCCTTTAGCAAACCAACCATCTGTGTTTTTCTCTCTTTTAAATGGTCGGTCAATGTCATTGCAACACATGTTCAGCACAAGAGAATATTCTCCAATGAAATCACTGGGTTTCGAGCACATGTGTACATGTAGTCATTATCTCTCGGTTAGTGGTGGAGTATATTTCATCACCCACTGCAGGATGAGAGACTGAGTTTAGCATTATTACGCGAGACTCCCAACCTGGGCTAAAAATGGCCGCCTGAGTGTCTGACCAGACTGATGAGCCACTGTTGATTCTCAATAGCTGGTCTCGCTACATAGCCCGGCTCTGGTGACGTATACATTTTTTGTTTTCCGGCAACATGAAACCTGCCTACATTATCATCCACTGCTGCCTGGGTCCATCTCACTTCCCCTGAGTGGCGATTAATAATTCACCCTGGCCAGCATAACAGTGTAATGTATTCCTCTGAATCTCTTCTTTGGGGCTGTAGTGCCCCTTCCCTTGCCCGCATCTTCGCCCCAGGGCTGAGATCCAGCCCTTAGCTCTGCGCAAGAGAGAGTTCTCCCGCTTCTCCTTCACCGCCAAGTGGTTGCAGGCAAGAAATGTGGCCGGGAAAGTGGATATGGGACATCAAGCCCGTATGAGCAACATCTTGACATTTAAATCCAATTACCCTTTTTCTCTCCTGATGAGAACGTATCAGCCGGTGAAGGCTCCACTTGACAAATACACCGAGGTCCCCTGACTCTCAAAACGTGACAGCACCAGTAACTTGGCGTCGTTTTTAAGGTTTGTATTATTAAAGGAAAAATCTGCGGGTTTGAAATACCAAATAGGTTGGGTGGAGGTTTGGCTCCACTAAAACATTGCATTTGAAATGCCACTATGGTGCCCCACGTAAATCATCAATTGGGGGGGGGGGTGCTGCAATAAGCATCAAGAAGCAATAAATGAAAGCGCCAATGACTGCGAGCACCCTTAATACCAGACCAAGCCCCCAGGCTCCGGAATTAGACTGAATTTCATTTCTCACTGTGTGTTGTGTGTGGAGCAGGATTAATTAAACCCATTCAGCTATTACAGTAAGGCTTCATTTCGCTCAGCGCCGAGGAATAATTGACTTGAAATTAATCGAAGAGTGGGTAAGTAATTGCACAGTGGCAGTTGTTATAATTCTGATGTAAACGCTGTAAACGCTGTAGTGTCTGCACCCCAGAAAGACAGGAACACCCAGGAAAGGCACCTTGGTGATTACTTCGAGGCGCCTGCAGATATCAGAATTATTTATTCCTCCACTCTCCCCCCCCCCAGCATAAACATTTGTTGAGCATTGCTTCTGATGTATTACAATCCATATTTTCATAACTGCTGCTCCCATTAGGGGCTAACAGGAAATGTTCTTTTCACAATATTTTGCCATCGAGTCAAATTTGAAAGCATTAACGAAATTCTACCAGAGGAGCAAACATAGGGATTGCCTCTTACACTCGATCAGGCGGCAGCAGATAACCCTAGCACATAACAGCGGTCTCTGTGAACCCAAAGTAAGGTGTTCCATATATGGAAGGAATTACCCCCAACTGTGCATTATATACACATTGTAAGTCATTGAGGAGTTTTGGGACCATATGCTGTATTGCAGAGAGATATTTGGATATATTGCACGTTTTTCTTGCCCAAAATGGATGTTTCATAGACAAATATTACCACTATTTTGGTTCCAAAAAAATGATTCCTGAATGGCTGGTACAGTCCCATGAGACGCTGCTTACTGTGGCTTTGATATTCCACAGGGGCTGCTCATGATGATCGGGCACCAATGTGTGTAGTCTCTAAGGCTCAATGAGAGTTTGAATGTGCTCAGGCACGCATCCTTTCTCAAAAAAAGTGACAAACTCATGGTAGACTTGTTTTTCAATGAACGGTTTGAGAAAACAACCTGGACTCAGTTATGCAAAATTTACTTCATGCAACAAAAAAACGAAAAACACAATGCGTACTACTGGTATTCAACAAAACATGGAAAGGAGCCCGACATTGATAGTACCTTAAATGCCTAGCACTGGCATGCGAGGCCTTCAGTGCCTAGCACTGGCACCCGAGGCCGCCAAGTGCCTAGCACTGGCACCCGAGGCCTTCAAGTGCCTTGCACTGGCACCCGAGGCCTCCAAGTGCCTAGCACTGGCACCCGAGGCCTCCAAGTGCCTAGCACTGGCACCCGAGGCCTCCAAGTGCCTAGCACTGGCACCCGAGGCCTTCAGTGTCTAGCGCTGGCACCCGAGTCCTTCAGTGCCTAGCACTGGCACCCGAGGCCTCCAAGTGCCTAGCACTGGCACCGAGGCCCCCAAGTGCCTAGCACTGGCACCCGAGGCCTTCAGTGCCTAGCACTGGCACCCGAGGCCTCCAAGTGCCTAGCACTGGCATGCGAGGCCTCCAAGTGCCTAGCACTGGCATGCGAGGCCTCCAAGTGCCTAGCACTGGCACCCAAGGCCTCCAAGTGCCTTGCACTGGCACCCGAGGCCTCCAAGTGCCTTGCACTGGCACCCGAGGCCTCCAAGTGCCTAGCACTGGCACCCGAGGCCTCCAAGTGCCTAGCACTGGCACCCGAGTCCTTCAGTGCCTAGCACTGGCACCCGAGGCCTCCAAGTGCCTAGCACTGGCACCGAGGCCCCCAAGTGCCTAGCACTGGCACCCGAGGCCTTCAGTGCCTAGCACTGGCACCCGAGGCCTCCAAGTGCCTAGCACTGGCACCCGAGGCCTCCGAGTGCCTAGCACTGGCACCCGAGGCCTCCAAGTGCCTAGCACTGGCATTTGAAACCAGATGTAATCTGTGTGACAGGTATTTTATACGGTCCAATTGTACCCTGAATAACTATTACAGCAACCTCTTGCAGAGAGTGTTACCGCTGTTATTTGACACCTGTACTTAATATTCAATGTTGTTGACACATGCAGAATTTGATTAGAAATGACCGAGAGCTTTGTCAATATTTCCTACACGTTTATCAACGTATGAGGAGTGAATGGACCCAGCATGACACTGTACAGTACAATTCTTCTCCTATATATTGATTGACACATAGGTTAAATTGAGGTCACACAACTCTAGGTCTTCATCAGGGCGTGGATGTCGGTGTGTTTGTGTGTCACATGAATATAAGATGGCGTGTTGCTAGAGTGGTCCTTTAAAAAGTTGTCTATTTGTAAAAAGGAATGGTTATGAAATAGAGTGTCGCTCTGTGTTAGAGACTAGGGCATGCTGGCTCCTGTTCAGTCGTGAATCCCGTGTGTATTTGCTCAGTATTCACTCTATACTTTCATTCATTCCTTGACCCTATGTGCATCTATAGCTATTCTTTTTTAATTTTGCGTAAGTGACGTTGGATTATTTTTTTGTTTGATAAAGCATCTCCCATTTTTTAAAGTATCTTCATTGTGCAAATTTGTAAAACTGTTATAACATGCTGCGGTATATGTCTTGGTAAGAGGTGCATTCACTCTTATTGCCACAAACTGCTTTTTTTTTCTCCGATTAGCGAGTCGCCATTGTTTAATTCTCTGAATGCTTCCTGTTCGGCATTTGTATGGTGCCATTTTGACGTGGGCCATAGCGAATCTGCTGTGAAGAGTGGTTCAAGGTCGCCATCTGAAGAAGACTTTTTATCACTGGACTTTCTCACCAAGACAAGCACCCCCGCTGAGGAAAAAAGAGCTATATATGTGGGTTATTATGAGAGGTAAATGGTATGAGAGAAGTGAAAAATATCCGGTGTGCCTACCCTCTGTGTTTAGTCAAAGAGCATCATATTATCTTTTAGTTTTTAAAAATACTATCTTGTGGCCTGGCGGCAGAACCTCGCATTGACTGGACCCACGTTATCTGCGCCTACACCTGGCCTTCTAGTTAAAGCAGATTCTACAAATACGTTTTATAGACTAGGCGGAGGCTACTAAAAAGGAAGGTCTCCAGGGCCTTTTTTAAAGTTAGGATGAATGACCGAGGCCATGCCTTGGATGCAGAAGCGTGAACGGCCCAAGCTGTTAAAGATTCACAAAGCTTATTCCGTCCCCAAAAACATCAGACCCCCTGCGCTCTGTGTTTTTCCTGCAGAATGAAGCCGGAAACACATTGAGCACTCATAGCGGGCAATGCATACAGCAGCTTTTATCCGTTTGCCATAAGATCTATGAAAGCTCAGCAGGCGTCAATGAAGCAATAGATTGGCGTTAGCATGATTTGTGTTCCGCGCTCGGCATCATTAGGAGACAAGGATGATGTAGCCTAGGCTTCATGTTCTATGTGATTGTGTCACTTGTTCGGGATGAATCAAGTTGAAAGCTCTGCGGCACCTGGAAACCATCTTCCTTTTGTGGCTCCACCTGTGATCTTCTCTCCGGTGGCATATCATGTTCCGTGTATGTAGGGCTTGGGCACTTTCATCAAGCTTAGTCATGAATGGGCTCTGATGTTCTGGGTGTGTGGGATCCCTCTATA
This sequence comes from Ambystoma mexicanum, assembly GCF_040938575.1. NCBI lineage: Eukaryota > Metazoa > Chordata > Amphibia > Caudata > Ambystomatidae > Ambystoma > Ambystoma mexicanum. The sequence goes on from NC_090922.1 coordinate 339,205,491, forward strand.
AATAACTTTAAACTTGTGTGCAAAGCATTGATGTTTCTTCTTCGAGCCAGATGCTTGAAGGGTTTCCTTGTCGATGCTTCTAGACTGGCCTCATCCTTCTGCTATAAGGGCGTTCTTTCAAAGTCAGATTGTTTCGTATTTTTTGTGTTAGATCCTAGTCCCGGGGCGTTCTATTGAACACTCACATCCACCGCAGCATGCCTGCTCTTTTTCTGTGAGGCGATTTTATGTAATAGCGGAGGGGCAAGGGATTCGTGTATGCCTTTCTTTCTAAATGCCATTCTATCTCGGATCATATTGTTTTGGAATTAAATATCGGAATCCAATGACACCAGCACCGGAGTGATATAATTCCCCGGGGATCCACTGGACTGCCTTTTCATCCTAGCAAATGTCATTTTATTATTCACTCCCACAACCTTGAACCGCTCGGGTCAGGATTTAAAATGAGTTTCTGGCTCAGTGTGCCGCGCCAACTTAAAAAGCAGAACCAATATCAGAAGCAGAAATGCAAAGACATCTAATCACAGGATAGCTGGCAGCTGGGTGAAAAGGTGAGGCAAAAAAGCTCCAAGACCGGAAAAGAGACTAGAGTTTGAGTAGAAAGCAGAGCGCGTGCTCTCTGGGCCTGCCAAGGCGCTGAATACTGCGGAAGCTGGACTCGTACAAGCCAAGGAACAGGGCCAGTCTGGGAGCCATCGAAAAACTCCTAGAACCAGCAGTGCATCCAAAATGGCACGGCACGGGAAGAGATTTCACTGGTCCAAAAACTTCTCAGGGATGATTCTGCATCACAGGTGTTCAAAAAGTGAGCATAACAAATTGCTACTGTAGGAGACACGACGCTGTTATAGTTGTGTGATTTCTTTGAAGGAGGGGGCCTCTCCGACACGCCATGGTTGCAATCGTGCCATGCTGGTTTGCATCGCATATGCCAGTGCAGACTCGTATGACAAGTTAGTGTCATTTACAGCCTCACATGCATGTACATGTACAGTCATCTACAGATTCACATGTGCTGCCATCACATTCCACTGCATTCTCAAGCGCTGCCATCTTACCCCAGTAAATGCCTCGTATTGCTGGCATACAATCATGTGTAAGGCACAGCCTTAAAAGTCTGGGGATTGATTGTATAAAGTGGAAACCTATGGAAATGCACACTGGCACATTCCTCAACACGTGACGTCACACGAGAAAAGCGTTCAGGGATTGGACAGCCACTCTCCAATGAGCGAGTGACAGAGGGTCTGTGTTAGGATACACTGCAATCTGCATTGCCTTTGGGCAGTTTTAAGCTTCATCTCCAGGACACGTTTGTTGGTAAATGAATTCAATGCATAAATAAAACGAAACCTAACACTAATATTTTTAATTAAATGACAAATCAGTAATGTTTGATGAAAAGAACGTGTATACATTAATTACCGCTTGGAATTGAGTTTACAAAGATTATCAAAGCTGAGGCATTTTACAGCCCTGAAGCCAGCAAGCTTTGTTTCTAATGCTTTAACTGCCTCAGTGATCTCAGACTGAGGGGTGGCAAGGACAGTGCCAGGGGTACCACCCGAAGGCCCGGTGAGTCCAAATCACATCCATGAACCAGCTCTGTGTGGGGCAAGCGATGGCAAGATAGCCAAACCATCAACAAAAAAGATGGGGGGGCAAGTAGGGCAAACATTATTATTATTATTATTATTATTATGGTATTTATTGAGCACTGACCTGGCTTCGAGAAGCAACAGAGAGCTTTGCATAGCGCTTTAGAGAGGTATACAACAGTACAGATGCATAATGGAGCACATTTCAGAGGCAACAACAAATACACAGTACATTAATACATCTTTTATAACGCCCTTAACTCTAAGCACAGACTGGGAATGCGAACCTTTGTTGCTCAGTATTATCTTGTTCCCAAGACAAATGCGTTGCCCCTGAGCTTGTCTCCCAGCCCTATATTCTTGGAAGTAGACGGGCTAAAAAGCCTAGGAACTTTTGCAAGGGCTGCCTGCCACAGCAGCAAGGTGCACGAGTCCTTTGGCGCAGGTCAATGCCGTTCGCTAGCCACGTTTTAGTACAACCACTGGATGTACTCAAAGCAAATGTTTGCCTAGAGGAAGACACGTGTTTATCTGTTACATAGTGCCCTAGCGGCGGACACATTGTGTTCACCAGTCTTAATGCAGGAAAGTAACACCCGTTGTAAATAATGTTCCAGGAGCTATACTACCCTTCAAGGTTTATGTGTCAGAGAATATCAGACCATCAGAAATGTTGCCTTCAATCATGAAGGCCCTGCCAATATTTATATAGGTGATGCACAGTTATTTCAGGGTGCCGCCACTGCTACTAATTGTGCCTGCCTGCCAATCACAGGCGTGCCTTGAAATACTTGTGTATAGGCCTGTTATACATGTCATATCGTCTCCCATCATATCACAGTGCAATGGCGTGCCAACTGTGCTCTTCCCCTAAATACGAATGGCCGATTTAGGAGGAGATCTAATGTGTCTGTGATGCGTATGACATACACAAGACCTGCACATGCTTCAGGGCATCTTGTGTGTCAGAATGTTGCTTACATGTGCCTTGGCTGCTCTTGTGCCAGGGATGCTCAAGGAGCTGTGGTTCTGCTTGCATAAGTCAGCGCATGTGGCGGTCCTGCTGCTTCCCTACTTCTGATCTTGTGCTAGAGCTTCGTTGGTGCAGGGGGTGCTTTTTGTGCCATGATGTTTAGTTCTTTCACTGCCCGGACTGCAAAGCTTTTCTTGAGAATGTAGGATGCATACAAACATCATGGATTGGTAAAAGGGCAATGAGCGGGAACCTGCCTTGTTGCACAAAATGCTGCTGCATATTCAGGGCTTGTGAAGCTGTTCTATGGTAGGCTGATCTTTCGCAAGGTCTGCTTTTCATGCAGGTTCTGCTTGTTTGTCCAAGCCACTCGTATGTCTCTGGTGTGCTGCACAGCGCTGCTGCTGCCACCTTGCATGCCGGCTCAACTGCTCGGGATCAAGTTGTACTTGAGGCAACTATGCAGGTCTTGTTGAGTGGCGAGTGAGAGGCCAGGGATCAGGCATAAGCCTCTTACCTTGGGAGAGTGCGCAACCAGCTGCAATCACTGGGCTCTCTGCGCTGCGGGTTGCCGTTTGATGTGCAATGGTGCTGGCTGGGCCAGGCAGCCTGCGGCATCTCTTATCTCAGGAAGTGTTGCAACCTCGTAGGCCCAGCTCCAGGCCAGATTGCATGGTAAGAGTGGAGGAGAAAATGAATGTCTTGGCGGGTGACGCTCAACAACACAATCTAAAAATACCAGAACACTCGCTTTCCCAGGAAAATTGGGAAGAAACTGTAGTTTTAACGTGTTATGACTTATACCTTGATCATGCCAATCCTTATCAACACAGCCTATGATCTCACTCTCGGGAGGATAGCTAAGGGGCAACGTGCTCGTCTTGGAAGCAAGAGGACATGGAGCAACTCAGGTTCGATCCCCGGGTCCGCGCTTACAAACCTCTGGGTATTACGCGCGTTATAAATAACCTATCATACCATATCATAGTCCTTCCCCGCCTCCATCTTCTTTGTTTATTTTTTAGTGGACCTGTTGCTCGCTACTGCGCCAACATCTAAATGTTTTCACCTGTATTTCCTGTTTGTAGTTTCTATCCTGCAACAATGTTGTATTGTTTATGCATTCATGTCAGTTTCAGGCTGATTGCTTTAATTATAGGAATAACACATTTTCCAGCCAAAGCTCGTTAGTCCCCAGGAAACCTGAATATGCTTCTGGGTAACACAACCCTGTACAGAGAAGGCAGGAGTAGGGCTGGCATTCCGTGTCATGCGAGGGCACTGCTGATCCTGTTAGGTGCACTTCCTGCTCACAAATGCATTGGCCCACAATCATCATGCAGAGCATGCTCCTAGGAGTGCACTCCGCTCCCATGCGGCCCACAAGCATGTGAAGGGATGCCGACACATGGAAAGTCTAGCCACCGGTTAAGTGTCATTCCTCGCGACAGTATAAATGTCTGGTTTCAACACGTGCTGCGTTCTTGGAGGTTATATCCATGATGGCAATCTGGCATTCCTGTGTTTAAGTTCGCGAGAACCAGAAGGTGAGGTATGAGAGCACAGCATCTTTCACAGGAAACATGAACACGGCTGCTGCCATGTTGCATACACAATGATGTAGCTGCTGAGGACCAATGCCAGTCTTCAGCACATGGGTTTTGCAGCGGGTCCTGGACTATGACCTGGCAACAATGACAATGCGGCAAGGCCTACTTTCTAAATTACTGGGAGCAGTTGGTGGGGATGAGATCCGCGCATCTCAAACCCTTGAGTCTCCATTGCTGCCCTTTTTCCAGCTCTTCTCTGCTCTTCGTTGCTCGCTGTATCTGCTGCCTCTGATTCCCAAAATCCTGGAATCCCTCCATATTTCCAAAATCTTCACCAGGTTGTGCAGGACACAGTCTGCCCCATGTAAAGTGTGAGTGGAAGACTGCTTATCCTAGGACATTATGAACCCCAGGTTATGTATACCCTGTGGGCTGTGCAGTGCCGTGCAGTGCTCCATTGCTTTGTGGACTCCAACTTCTCAGATTTGTTTTCCCTTTCTGTGTCTAACTGGATGTTAGCTTGTTTTTTTACCTTCTCTGAGTGTTAATGTGAAACACATCACCGAGCTATTGTACCATATTGTCACAACTCTGCATCTGTGCCTCTGGGTGGCAATATCTGCAGACCAGCCGGGTGTTGGCAACGGTCACCAGATCTGACCTGGCTTCACGATACGACCTCCTTGCACAAAACTGCGTTTCCAGACACCTGGATTGCCAGTCCCATAATCCACCTGCAATATATCAGTGGCATGTTGTTTCCAAATTGAGAAGCCGTTTATTTAAAACCCCTATTTAACCTGGTCATCTGCAGCATAATAAGGTCATACCTTCCAAATATGGTGTCTCTTGAGACGTTGTATATGAAGCTCCTGAGCCCCCTTGGGTTCCACCTTATTAAAGCAAAGTCCTTTTTAACTAAAGTGACACATTATTCTCCACCAAATTCTGAAACACTTGATATAAAAAGTCAAGAAGCAAGGGCCACAGTTTTCTCTGTGCCCAACAGTGCGCGTTTTTGATTTACATCCACCTTCCCCTTTCCTCTATTTTCGATAACATGGGGCATTCCAGCGATCTTCTACTAATGTTATTAAATCAATTGAAGACCCTCTTCTTTTCGGGAGGTGGCTCGCAATCCCATATCCCAGTTTATAAAAATGTATAAAAGTTAATCAAAGTCTTCTTCCACCACTGACCTCACATTTACCCCCATGCGTGATTTAAGGCCAACTTCAAAAATGTGTGTGCAGTCTTCAAACAGAAAGTGGATGTAATGAATATCGTTTGTTGAGAGGAGGTAAAGTTCCCGGAATTTCATTCATTATTTTTAGTACTGCGCAACCGTTGCTCTAGCTATATTCCTGGCAAGGCAAACAGCTGGGGCTTGTTCTCAAGTACGTTTTGATCTATCCTATTTTAATTTGCCTTTTTTGCCCTAGAGGAGACTGAGCTGAATAATCTCTGAATTTGCCTTGGAGAAGAAGACAGAATACCACTTTTATTTTCTGCTTTATTTGCCACTTCTGTGGTACCCTCCACGATTGGACCCTGTGTCTGCGATTGGGTAGTCACTGTTCTTTTTTTGTTATTAGCACTCCTACCTCTTTTTAATTTACCATCTCTCCTATTGCTCTGCCTCACTCGGTTCACATCTCCATCTATCGCCCTCCTGGTCCCACTGGACCATTCTTCGATGACCTTGGGCAACTCCTTGATTCTCTTTCCACTAAACATCACCTCATTCTCTTAGGTAAATTTAACCTTCCTTCTCTAACCACGTCTCTGAAATCTTAATGCTCTCCACTCTGTCCACATCCTACCTACCCACACAGAGGGTAACTCTTTGGATCTCTTATTCATCTCCACCTCTCTCTCAGCCACTAGTACTACTGTCACACCATCCATATCTGATCACTCAATTGTTTCCACCACCATCTCCTTTCGACCCTCTGACCTTTCCCAACCACTTGCTTCACCTATTACTAAAAGGAATTCAGACTTTATGCCATTCCCCCTTTCTCTCCGACCTACAGTTCTCACTCTCCTCCTTCACATCCAATATCTCTTCCACAAACACTGCTTTCTCCAGCTTCCAATCGCTAGTATATGGCTCATTCACCTCTCACTTCCCACTGCTTACTTTCATCCCTAAGTCTCAGCATCCTCAAACATGGGTCACCTCATTCATTCGCTCTCTCCACACAGACATGCGTTGGCTGCTGCGCAAATGGAGGCGTACCCACTCGCATGAGGACCTGCAACTCTGCCACTCTGCCCTGAACTCTCAATTCCACTCTTGATAGAGCTAAAAGGCAATTCTACATAACCCTCATTGACTCTCACTCCAAACATCCTTGCAGCTGCATGGCACCCTAAACTCACTCCTCACTCCTCCTAGGTCTATGACTATCAACTCCACTCTCACAGCTAATAACTTAGCTGAATGATTTGCTGCAGAAATTAACAAAATTAGAGACTCTCTCCTGACCTTCCACATACTCTCTCCAACTACATTTTATACTCTGCCTACTCAACAATCATCCTCTGCCTCCATCTCACACTTTAGTCATTTAAATACTGACAAGGTGCTATCACTATTCATGAAGACTAACCCCTCTTCTACCCCATCAGACCCTCTTGCTCCTCAGCTAGCCAAGCCTAGTGCCCATATAGTTTCCTCTCACCTTACTGAACTATTGGACCTGTCCTTCAGCTCTGCTTGCTTTCCCTCTGTTTTCAAAACAGCCATGGTCATCCCTCTCTTAAAAAGCAAGGAGCTTTAAATATGAGCAATGGATTTAAATTGCATTGAAATCCCAGGTTTATGGTAATTGAGCTGGCTTAAATAATGTACGCTTGTTAATAAATGGTTGTTAATATCCATATGTTTACAATGCTCTTAAAACTAAAATAAAGTTGTTAAAAATAAAAGCAAGAAGCTGACCCGAACCTACCGGCTAACATTTCCCCTGTGTCTCTCCTTCTGCACTAGTCTAAAGCGTTTGTTAGGGTTGTGTTCAAGCTTCTTACCAATTTCTTAGACATCCACAACCTTCTAGACCCCCTACAAACAGGTTTCCACTCCTGTCACGCCACAGAAACTGCTCTAATGAATGTCTCCAACTTCATTGCCTCTGCTAAGCACTCAAACATATCCTCTATCCTAATTCTCCTTGATCTGCCTGCTGCCTTTGACACTGCTGATCACTCTGATCTTCTTATTGCTCTTTCTTCTTGGGATTTGCAACCAAGCCCTTGCCTGCATTCAATCCTACCTTGCACCTCACCAATTCTCTGTCACCTGGAGCAACAACGCCTCTCGACTCACTCCTCTAACTCTTGATGTTCCACAATTCTCTGTTTTGGGTCCTCTCCTCTTTACACTCTATACTCCTGCTCTTGGGGCGCTAATCTCCTCCTTTGTGTTATCATACCAACTCTTTGTGGACGACACCCACATCTTCTCTTTTCCTGAACTCTCCTATGATCTCTCTATCGAAATGTCCAACTGTCTCTCTGCAATTAAATATTGAATGGCTTTCCACACTCTGATGTTAAACTCTACTAAAACAGAGGTACTCTTCTTCCCTGCCAAGAGCTCTCATCGATTTCTCTACCTATCCAGTTCCCACGTGACACTTTTCCCTTACTCGTCTTCAGCTCGAAACCTCGGCATCTTCTATAACCCTTCTCACACCTTCTCTACTTTGATCTCAAAAACTGGAACAGCAACTCGCCTCAACCTCTTGAATATTAGGAAAATCAGGCTCCTTCTTCCTTTCAACACCGCCAAGCATCTCTTAACCACTCTTGTCTTCTCTAAACTGGACTACTGTCCCAACATCCTCTTTGGTCTCCCCAACTATGCTTTCTGTCCCCGCAACAAGATCATTAACTTTGCTACCTGAACTCTCTTTGAACTCCCTCACTTTATACCTACTTCCTTGTACTGTCACCAGGCTGGATGGCTGATGATGCAAAACAGGGCCAGATTTAAATTTCTTCTCCTTGTTCACAAATCTATCCATGGTAAGGCACCACTGTATCTATCCTCCTTTCAACCTCTACAAGCCTTCTCGTAATCTCCGCTCTGCCTCCTTGACTACCCTTGTGGCTCCTCACCCTCACTGTGCTTCCTCTCACTTCCATTTTTTCTCACTTCTTGCTCCACTTGCATAGAATTTTCTTCCCCTGGACATCTGAGAAACAGTCTAGACAGATTTATTCAAAACCAAACTAAACGCCTACCTCCTTGCCTCTGTGTTACCCTCTTAACCTACCTCTCATCTGGCTGCTAGCCAAAACATTGTCCTCGCCTCTAACCTGCCTCTGTCGCTCACTTCTTCTGCCTCTAACTCTAGCACTTTACCCATCATGGTCACGTCCCGAGCACAACTGGCCATACCGCCTACCTGCACTTAAAAATGTCCAATGTTGGTTGTCCTTAGTCTATGTATGTCCACTTATGTATTGTCCACAGTGACTGTTCCATTTACTTCCCTCCACAACCTGGTCAGAACGTCCCTCAAACTCACCCCATTGTAAGAAGATCACTACTTTCCATCAAATCTGATTTCTTAACTATTGTACGTTTTTTTGTGATCAAAATAGCATTGTTCCTCCTTTATATAAATACATACATAAATTAATCAAATTGACTGTGCCGACCCCGCTTCCACTCGGCCAGGTATCCTTTAGCTGGTTGTGTGGGGTATTGTTTCTTTGAGGGAATTCAATGTGATTTAAATTTACATTTGTTTTGTCCCCCCTTGATTCTCAGTTTGTTGTTCAGCATCTTTCATTATCACTTTAGGTTTCATTCTGTCATTCTGCTGAATACTAGAAGCATTGCCTTGAATTATTTCAGACCACTGTTATCTTTTCACCCACCTGTACGCATGCTTCCATCTGATTAGCCCTTTTACTGACTTTCGGATTCTGGAGGAGTGTGTTGCTTTTTACTTGTTGTATAGTAGAACTGACTCCTGTCACCCTAACGGTACTCAGCCCACATGTTTCTGTATCTGAATGTCCCAATGAAAGACTTTCTCCAAAAAAGTTCTTGCATTTTTCCTTGAGTTCTTTTTACCATTCTTTGACTTTCTCACTGCCTTTTTTGATATATCCTGTAAAGGGGAGTAAAACCTATATTCTTTCCTTCGATTTTTGTCCATAAACTTACATAGCCACCATATTTACTTCCAGTGTTTTCTGTTCAGGGGCCTGTGATCTTTTTTATTCTTTCATTTTTTCTACAACCAGGGATGACTTGGAGGATCCTATTCATACTCTGAAGGTGTCATCAAGCTCTTGCTCCACTTCCTTGTTCATTCTTAGATTTATCCAGCAGATCTTCACTTGCCTCTCTATTGAGATTTGCATCCTGGTAGACCACTTTTTCCATTGTGTTCCATTTTGCTCTTTATTTCGCCCTCTCTAATTCTAGCACCCACTCCCATTCATCTAAGACCTTTTCTTTTTTGTCCATTGAATCCTTTAACAGGAACAGAGCGATCTTTATCCCGCTCATTTGTAACGTGTTTGCTATCAGTTTTTCCTTTATATTCCTCATAAAGCCTTACAAAAGAGCTTAATACCAAAGTTTGGGTGGATATAGTGGGAGCCGTACATTTTCTCTTTTTCCTCCATTTCTGGAAGTGTTTCATCAAGGCTTTTTATCATTTCTGGCCCACGTGATTGTCACGGTTTATTAGGCAGTCACACTCAACTCAGGGAGTCCCCGCCCAACCCCCCCTCCAAGCAAGGTGGCACACAATAAACCGATTTACTTATTCAAATTTAGTGAGGCCTTCAACCCGTCTCGCACCCACCCTAACAAATCCCCTGTGTCACCAATGGACTAGGAACCAGGCCGGTGTACAGTAAGAATATATATTTATATATTTGAGGTTTGTCAAAGAAGGCTAGCAGACAATATCAGCCACCAATGCTGTGGCAACACCCAATATCACAACTCTAACTACTTTCGGTTATTAAAACAACACAGGTGAAATTTTGAAACATGCAATAACAACTTACAACAGATTTTATTTCAATTTAACAAATATAAAACATTCACAATACAATACAAGATCCACAAGAATGATTTAATTTGAAACACTACTTTTCTCCCAGCAACCCTCCAGGTTTCAATTCAATATGACCCCTTTTGTTTAAAGGCAAGGTCCAGGGAGTGAAGGCACAATAGAAAAAATGTGTTGGCTTCTTAATTACAAAGACAGTGTTTGAGAAGGGAATTCACTGGGAAAAATTGTTTTGGGACTGTTATTAAAAATGCAATATTAGGAAACAATACAGTGGGAAAAATCGTTTTTTACAACATGCATGAACATTAAAGCAATGCTTGATCATTTTGGTTTGGAAATGAAGGAGGATTTTCGTTTTTGCAACACACATGAAAATGAAAGCAATGCCTGGTAGTCCTGGTTTGGGAATAACGGGGAATTTCATTTTGCATCACACATACAAATGAGATGTAAGGCTTTGTAATTCTGACTTTGGAATCACTGGGAATAAATGGGAAGTTGTGTTTTGGACCCTGGAGCATTTAGGATTACTAATTTTGGTATTATGGACACGCCCCTTGGGAACAGGAGTCAGGGGTTTCAGAAGGACAGTCACCCAAGTCTTTATGGTCTATAATGGCTCTAACACACTGAGCATGAATTTTGTTAGTTTTAAACTCTTACAAAACTCATACCTTGATTTTTCAATATGGGAATTAATTGATTTATTTTAATCAAATGTGCTAAGTGTCTACACAGTGTCTCTCCTTCCCCAAAATGTAATGGAAAGGAAAGGATCAAGGCAGGCATTCCCAACATAATTCAATTTCAACAGAGAGGGTGGTTTTCTATGGGGAAATAATTTAAATGAGATCTAATAAATTGTGTGAAGGGCCTAACCAGTTTTACCCCCCTCTATACTACTAATGGAAAGGGATAAAGGCAGATGGCTCCCCAAGCAATTGATGGCTTTGGGACATCTACTTACAGGAGAACTCTCGGCTCTTTGCTCAGCAAGCCAGCCAGATTTCTAGGACCCTCTTTTGGTAGGCAGCTCCACCAGGTCTCTCCCACAGCAAGGTCCCTCCAGATAGGCCTCTTTGAGATAGTGCTCCCAGGTTTCCAGGCAAGGTTTACTGTGATGGTCCTGGTAGCTCTCCTAGCCTCTCTGCTAGTTGTTCCTCGCTAGAGTCCAGCAGCAGGGTCTCTCCTGGAATCAAGTGAAAAAGCCCTGTTCTGATGCAAATATGCCCTCTTATAGCGCTGATGACACTCCAACATAGTCATAATTCCCACGGTAAGGATTGGCTAGCACTCTCCCTTCACCTCTGAGCAAGACGACCACTGGCTGCTGACAGGACCAGAAGTTGGGAGATATGTATGATGTATGTTGAGGGAGGAAAAAAGATTTATCATCCCAAAGTGACATGTGGGTTTTACATTTTAGTTCGGACAATACTAATTTTATTTTGGTACTCCCTCTTCCTGGGTGGAGCTGTAATTTTTTTGCAGTTTTCTAGTGTGCCACAATAGTTACAACTCTGACACTACATAATTCCAATGTTAATTTCACTGTCTATTAATCTATCAATATTTCCAATTACTCCGATTTATGAAAATGCCAAAATCATACATTTGATCATAATTTATGTGATGTATATCACATAAATGTTGTTCTTACATTGTCACAATTGGCTTTTTATACCCTTTAAATTGAACCCAGAGTGGGCTCGAAAGGACACACAATGATTGTTTTATTTAGGAAAATGTGTTCAATGCTTAATCAATGGGACTGCATGCTATGAGAAATATATTAATTCCTCCCGAAGCATGTGACCAGCCATCTGAGTGAACCAATGCTGATCTTAACCTTCTTCTGCTGTGCTTCATATGCCCTTTGTTCAGAGCTAATGCACATTTTATGTGAAACCTGATCTTAAATGTCCTTTCTGTTGGTAAGGGTTTTTGTAAATCCCATAATTTAATCTACTTCTTTGTATAGTTTAGCATTTAAATTGACAACCAGACCTTTTGCCTTGGGTCCTTATCCAAAGGTCTTGAGTTCAGATGTCCAAAGGGTCTTTGTTCAGAGTGAATGCACTTGTTATGTGAACGCTGACCTTGAAGGTAATTTTTGTTGGTCATGTTATCTGTAATCCCCATGCTTTCAATCTACTTCTTTGTATATTTTAGCATTTAAATTAACAACCAGACCTGTTGCCTTGGTGGGCCCAGCCCCAAAGGTCTTAGTTCAAAGTTTCAGCTCAGAGAGAAAAACAAGTTGGAGTACACAATTCTGAAAGGCTAGCATATTGCTTTTACCCACCATGTACCCGTACCTTTCAATACTGACCCAGGGCCTGTTGTGCACAATATAATCTTTCTTTATATACTGTATAAACAGAACTTAGTTCACTCTTGGTATTGTTCACAAAGAGGCCACAGTTATATAAGAATCTAGTGTTCAATTAAGCAAAAAATAGGCCTTTCCTTATAAATGTTGTCCTTTCCTGTGGTGAAATTCTCTCTTTATTCCTCATGAAGGCAATGTGTCATTCTACTTTACTTTTCAAAGGTAAGGCATCATTCCTTCTTTTTAGCTTTCAGATGCACAGGATTTCAAATGTCTTTTTTATTTCCATGTGTGCTGTTGACGTTTTGAATCTGTCAAAGTGGGCATTTACACGAAGTAAGTATCTGCAATGCCCCATGTACTTGGAATCCATCGGCCGCAGTTAACAATATTCCAGTTCTAAGTCTCACTCTTTACCGCCTGAATGCCCTTTCCTGCTCGTTCACTAGGCCTCATGTTGAAATCACTGTTTTGTACAAGCTTTTATATTTCAATGGAACTCCACACTGAGCCAGCTTCACTTCTCACAATGGGGCCTAGCACGGCCTCTACATCTGTCGCTCCGGGGTTGTCTTTTTACCCCACATGATGAAATGGAATTTAAAGACAGATGTTCAGCCAATATTGATGCCATTTCATCTGGATTTATCTGTGCATCATTCATCATCACTTCTCTCATTTCTGACCCATTTTGCTCCACGGGGGAGATTGTTACTGAGTCTCCTTCGTCTTCAAGTTGAGTGTTTCTAAAATGCTACTGTCACTCAGTAAATGGACTACCGGGCCACAACAGAATTTGCTTGGAAGCTCATTTTTCCGTACTTGTGCTGGCCTCCTGAAAGAAATCTTTCAAGGTTCTTTGTTTGGTTTTACCTTGTGCAATGAGGTGATACTATCCCTCTCTGCTAGTTCATTAATCTTTCCCTGTCTTTCCTTCAATTAATCCGTGATTGCACTTCTGCCTTGTATGTTTAGCAGTTCCTTGTTTGAGAATTGCCTTGCTGATTGTGATATAGGTAGTTGCGTTCCTGGATACTTTCCTGGAGACGTTGTTCCTCTGTGTTGCTCACGGCCAATGCACAATTGACTATCCGGTTTTGAGCTTGCAGCTAAAACAGGAGTTACTGCCAGCACAGAGTTCTCTCTATCAACCAAAGGTAAAGTCTGCCCTGTCTCAGACACATAGCTCTCATTCACAGCCTTCTCTCCCTCTTGCTCTCTCTCAGCAACCATAGACTGAGTCTCCCATTTCTCTTCTCAGTCCATTACGGCCTCTTTCCAGGTCTACTTCTAGAAGAACTTCAATTTGTTTTACTTTCAAAAAATGCCCCTCCGATCGTACATATGTGAGAAGTGAAAGGATATTCAGGCCCTCAAAGATATACACTCTATAGTACAGATCATAAAATATTTGGTTTTCAAAATGTTGTTATCCAACTAATCGTATTAGCATTTGTTGCTCATGGCTCGGATACTCGGTTACACTGTTCCCAGCAGTTGAATGAGTCTGGCTCCATGCTGCCTTGCCAGGTACAATTCCTCGTTTACTCATTCTACAGTGGTGATGTAGTCCTTGTATCAGTCTGACAACACTTATTATTCAAAAGAAAATCAAATCTAGCGCCCCATATATGCACAGAGAGTTGGTGGCTCAAAGGCCCACTGGCCCGCAGTCACCGCTTCCAAACTCCAAGTAAATAATGAAACAAGACTCAGAAGCCGATCGTACAACGCACGTGGACAATGTCACTTGGTCACTGGGTCTCCTGCAAGAATACGCCTGATTATTAGAAGCACAAATTGTGAAGGAAAAGGGTTCAAGTCTGACACACTTGGGCAATCCTTCCCTTCCGTTCACTTAGTACACGCCTAGAAAACGGCAAACTCAATTATTGGGTGAAAAGACTACCACCGAAGGGAGGTTACAGGCACCAATGACACTGATTATAGAATAGTCACTGCATACACTTGGTTAAATGAAGTAATGTTTAACCTCCTGTTCATAAACTTTAAAGGGTTGTTATCATTCTGCAAAAACCTAAAAATACAGACATTTACCGGATCTAATAATAATGTATATCTTATATAGCACTACACACCCATAGGTCTCCAAGCACTGAAATAACAGAAGACATATTATCCCACAGAGTGGTAGTCAATGTATCGACCTCTGAAGGATGAAAGGTTGAGTTGACCCTGTCGGGATTCAAGCCTGCCACAGCAGGCTGTGCACAGATATGAGGGGCAAGCGCTTCGCTCACTGTGCTATCTGACCAGCTAGATATGATAAGCCCCATCATAACTTGCCCCTGTTATGCACTGCTCTTAATGTCCTTTGTGGCATCACAGTGGCTGTTGTCAGTGGCATTGCTAATGAGTGGGCATAGCATGCAACCTAGACACATGCACAATACTCCTACCTGGTGTTCCCACATGTTTTCAAATAATTCCGTTTAGTCAGCAGATGTTGGAATGCCATTATTAAGGTGACTACCATCATTTAATTATTATAATTATAATTGTTCTTTTATAGCACGCTTAACACACGGAGACCAGTTTCTAAGCGCAATGGAAATTAAGGGTTACTAAGTATATAAAGCTGAAGCCTACAAATGTTGTGAAAAGGAACGTTAAGTTGCTAAAATCACTAACTGTAAATTAAATATTTCTCAAACTTAAACATTCTCCCTCACAATACAAATGAAACCTTAGCTCATACTTCAACACTAATTCCCAACACTCACTTTAAGTAAAGTGAGTGTTGTGCAGTAGTGTTTCCGAGAGTTAAGGCTTAATTTGTGCTCTAAGGATAAATATCTATGTTTGAGAAATATTTCATTTCCATTGAGTGGAACATTAAAGTTGCCATTGCTAAAGTATGCAAACCTTACTTTCTTTTTTTTTTGGAATGTTGGGAATCAACTTAATGCTGACTTTTGCTTCGTTTGTAGACTTTACCTTTTTACATTTTGTGTAGTAACTGTAAACTTTTCCACTATTTTCCTCTTTTTTTAATTTAATTAGAGTTTGTGGGTGTGGTGTTGATCGCTGTGTGTGTTTGGAGGGGTGGGGGGCGGTCGTTGTGGGGGTTTCTAATAATTCTAATAAGTGATTTTAGTGTGTGTGTGTGAACTCCGACTGATTGTGCAGGTCCGAATTATAAATGCATTTTGGAGATTTTAACTAGTGAATATCTCAAGCGTCACTGAACCCATTCTTAAAATGTCGGCACCATGGTGGTCCAGTTCCAGATAAGCGCTAGGTGTCTGCCGAAAATCTCAATAATCACAGCAGGTGACGTTGCGTTTATACCTACCGAAAGCCCCGAGTGCTTTGCTCTATAGAAACCCCAACGCAAAAATGCATCGTTTTACACGAAAAACATCAACATTCTGCACGTCTGTTTCACTGTGACCAGACCGGGCCACATTGTTTGCCAAATTGTATGAACTTATAAGGACCAGGCAATAAGGTATAGAGGAAAACGTGTTCCCATTTCCATGGGTAAAGTTTCTTGCATACGTACCTTTTAGTGCTTCTAGTGCAAAACAAGAACACGCATTGACAATGCAACACTTTGAAGTTTTGTGTAGGCATGTGAAAGACACTAACGAGGGACTACTGTAGTAGTATTAACTGGTCATTGATGGCAGCAGGTGCAAAATGGTGCGGGTACCTGGGCATCTAATAGCAGTGCCTGGCAAATGTCTAATACTTATACATAAGGCAAAGCTGTTGGTTTTGCCAATGCTTGTTTTTAACAGGCGTTCAATGAAGGACAAGCAAAGATTGTATAAATCAAGCAGTTGAAGGCAGATTACACTAGTTTTGGCTTCCAAGCTCAAATTGAGTCATTAACTCCCAGAAGGCTGCTTTGAAAAAACACTGGCAGGTGCAAAGTTTGTTGGTAAGGTATAATTAAAGCGAGCTCAAAGAGTTCCCATGAGGACGTGTTTTGGGCGAGGAGGGGCAGGAACTGGGTGGGAATGGTCATAGGGATTAGCATGGCCATGAGCAGTCAGTGGGTGGGCAAATAGCAAAACACCACCTACAAGCTTTCTGTCCCTCCTCCTGTGCCACTTCACTGTGCTGTACTCTAATGCAATAGTTACGGCTTATAGGTGGCGCAAGCCAATTAACCTAAACTAATATGTACGCGCGTGCGTGCGTGTGCTTTTTATGTATAGTATGTCTCCACGTGCATTGTGTCATAAACATGCAGAAAATGTACTGTCGCTGGTCCACATCGGGGTGCATTGCTTGCACAAACCAGCTCACTGCACAGAGGCAGCCTGAGGAATATTTATTGCAGGCGTTTTAGAGGTTTAAGGATGGTGTAACCTTACGTCCTCAGAATTGGCCTGTGTACTCCCAGTGTGAAATCTTAAAATCGGAGAAAGCCCCTCTGCCATTAGTCCAGTTCACACTGCTTGGAGCCCAAAGTCCTTCCACTCTCGGGAAACCGCATGCGACTATAACTCTTTCCCCCTTCACAAAGATAACAGGAGGATAAATACTCCAGGCCAGAGGACACGGGAAAGCACACTGCGGGTTACCCGGGTCAGAAGAACAATCCGTGAACAGCAAGACAGATAATCTCATCGAGTGGGAGCTGAATGCCTGCAGAATGCAGCTGCACTTCAATATCTAGAAAAACCTCATAATGTAACGTGAAGTGGGGTTTATCTGGATAAGATTTATAGAAGACGTTCTGCGTGGTGGAGAGAGGCGAGGCGGTTAGTTGGGAAAACACAGGCCTCATCCACTCCTAGTGAATACTTTACATATTATGGGCCTCATTATAACCCCGGCGGAAGCCGTGCCCAGAGTTCCATTTTTACCGGCATCCGTCAATGAGGAATTACCAGGTAATTTCGACATTGCCGGGCCCGGTAATTCCTGCATTGCCTGGTGCCGGAGCCTGTCAGTCCCCATTCCCATTGAGCCCCATAGGGCTCAATGGGAATGTGGACGTCAGATGCACCGGCACCGTCAATGACGGTGCCGGTACATCCGACATGCTGCGCTCGCTGGTGCCGCTCTGCCCACCAGGCCAGACCTGGTGGACTGACAGGCACCCGCGAGGGCAGCTCGTACTATGGCGGTCCGGGAACTACGGTAGTGGCATGCATACCGGTACCGTAGTTCCTGGACCGCCATGCTTATAATGAGGCCCTATGTCTTGTTTAAAGGTGGGTCATTTCTGCAGATGCAAATAAGACATTGTCCTGGATGTTCTGCTGGACAGGAAATGGACGATGAAAAGAGTATGTTGACTTGTGAAGTAATCTCGATCCAGCAATTACTACCTGAACGATGCGTCACATGGTTCATGCTCACTACTTCCTTTTCCAGGAATGGGAACCACACCAATAGACTAGTGTAATCTTTTGGTGCCTATGATGCCATCTTTTGGTGCCTGTGATCTCCAGTAGAATCAAACTGGGCTATATAAAGACACCACCAAGATAATAAGATGCAATACCGAAAAATATCTGTTTTGGATTTGCATTGTGCAGTAAAGTTCGCTTGCTAGACTGTGTCTTGCGAAGGCACCCAAAATGTATTTAAAAGTCAGAACACGTTTGACTTTTATTTCAGCCCGTGCTGGTGTGTTGAAGAACATTACAAAGTGTCTGTATTTGTTTGTGTGTCAACATGTGAGCGCCTTTTAATCCAGAGAGACCAATAAGTAACTTCTAAATTGCCAGACAATCCTGAGCCCTTTTGATCAGTCTGCACCGCTCTGTAAACTGTAAATGTAATTAACAATCCTTTATAAATATGAAGGATGTTAATTTTTATTTGAGCCCTTGATGAAAGCAATACTGCATGTATCTAGGTATTTTCTCTTAAAACAAGCTTGAGATGTCATTTGTGTTAAACGCTTATTTCCATGGTGGAAACCAATGACCATGGTAGAAACTCTTTTGATTCATGCTGGAGAACCATTGAAATTGTAGGAACCCATCTTTCTATACCCATTGGTAGACCCAGGTGTTCCACAAGCCGGAACATTGAAAGATAAGGATTGCTAAAGGATAAATGCAGACCTAGAAGGCAAAACAAATAATGTGTTTTATGAAGGATAGTTCTCAGATATCATTGGCAAAATTCAGGTTCTTTTCTTCTCTTGGATATGGCCAGGGCACACCGTTGTGGAGAATGCAGATTCTTTCTGTGAGTGCACCGATTGGCGCTAGTGAAATTGTGTCAGCCTACTGCTGTTTGCACTCATATTCATTGCTTCACCCGGAGAATGTGGGTAGGCTACGGGTTGGGGCAGGGATGATCACAAAGGAAAGAGCGTCCCTGCTACACAGAGAAATGCTTTTGTATCTTCAGCAGCTCAAGCAGTTGTTGCCCTGCACCTGGCCTACTCTGTCAGGAACCATGTGCAGGGATGTGGAATAGTGTCGGACATCTTTTCAGTCACTTGGTGGCATTTCCCTGGCCCACATAGTCATGCGGATGCTTGCTAATCTTTGGGAGATTGTACCTATTCAGAAATGATTCTGTTAAGAATTGCCCTTTTCACTATTATATATAAATAAATAGTCAACGTCTTTGGTACTAATTTTTAAAACACTATCTAAGGATATGTGCAATTAGATAATTTTAACAAATGATAGAGGCATTATATATTATTCAGAAAACAAATTTACTTTGTCATACTGTAAGACTAACATAGATATTACCAAACCGTGGACTTTATGGTTCTTTGCATATTCCCCCCAAAAACATATCTATTTTCAATTTTCATCGATATTCTGTCCATAGCATATCATAGAGATAAAGGTAAAGAGAATATGCAAAAGCATAAAAGAAGATCCAGGACATTTCACCTTATTTAAGGTGATTGTAGATGTATTTTATTATCTTTTCTCAAAAATGTTGCCCTTACACGTGTTTCGGCCACTGACAGCCTTTTTCAAATTAGGGCTACTATGTTGAACTGATAAAAAGCATATACACAACAATGTATTACATCATACATATTCAAGGTGGAAGTAAATCAAGAAACAATGAATGCATTGCAAGAAAAAACCCATAATACGAAAGTATCAGTGAAATTGAGTAGATAACAAATCAAAATGTTCAATAATGAGTTCAAAAAAGAATACTTACACAGAGAAAGGTGGAGAGGTGGGGAGCGGAGACATACAAACAAAACGGGAGACAAAAGACAAATGTTATATTAGCCACGGTTATTACCTATTTGCTGTGTGCAGTAAAAGAACCACGGCTACTTCAGGCCAAAACTTACCCACACTGGGGCTCACTGACTTCTTATTCACAAAAAATGTATTGGGTTGAATCCCATTGTTATCTGCTCCATTACCAAGAAAAGAATATAAAATTGTCTTTCAGTTCCAAATTCATCTATGTGATGAGTATAATACTACACTCGTGTTGCATTCCCTTAAAGCTTCATTTCTATATGCGCATTATTGTCCACGTTAAATGTTGTATTGGTAACTTTGTTTCTAAGCACATATCATATTCCTGACTAAATGGTGTAAAAGCTGTATGGCTCCTCCTTTTCAGAGCTTCGCGCGCACGTTGCTAAGCAACAGGGCGAAGCGGCAGACACAGCGTCAGGTATCCATGGGAACAGATAAATTAATCCCAAGATGGCGGCCGTGTAGAACAGTCAAGCCGACGCGAGTGACTACTTCCCCTGTCAAGTATGTGGCGTTTGTTGCTTTAGCACATTAGCGACTCACATGAGGATCGCTTTTGAAATGTGGATTTGCTAAACTTTACAAGATAAATCCTAACTTGTAGATTGTAAACTTTATCATGTTATAACGGAAAAGAAAATGCTACATAATGGAGAAGTATACCGCGCTTGCACTACAGTGCATGCTGCATGACACGCGCATAGTAACGAAGTCTAAACTGATAGAACAACGTGTCTTATTTCAGCTGATTTATACAGCAATATTATGAAAAGGAGGAGCCATACAGCTTTTACACCATTTAGTCAGGAATATGATACGTGCTTAGAAATTAAGTTACCAATACAACATTTAACTTGGACAATAATGCGCATATAGAAATGAAGCTTTAAGGGAATGCAACACGAGTGTAGTATTATACTCATCACATAGATGAATTTGGAACTGAAAGACAATTTATATTCTTTTCTTGGTAATGGAGCAGATAACAATGGGATTCGACCCAATACATTTTTCGTGAATAAGAAGTCAGTGAGCCCCAGTGTGGGTAAGTTTTGGCCTGAAGTAGCCGTGGTTCTTTTACTGCACACAGCAAATAGGTAATAACCGTGACTAATATAACATTTGTCTTTTGTCTCCCGTTTTGTTTGTATGTCTCCCCTCCCCACCTTTCTCTGTGTAATTATTCTTTTTTGAACTCATTATTGAATATTTTGATTTATCTACTCAATTTCACTGATACTTTCGTATTATGGGTTTTTTCTTGCAATGCATTCATTGTTTCTTGTTTTGCTTCCACCTTGAATATGTATGATGTAATACATTGTTGTGTATATGCTTTTTATCAGTTCAACATATGAGCCCTAATTTGAAAAAGGCTGTCAGTGGCCGAAACACGTGTAATATTATAAGGGCAACTTTTTTGAGAAAAGATAATAAAATACATCTACAATCACCTTAAATAAGGCGCAATGTCCTGGATCTTCTTTTATGCTTTTTCATATTCTCTTTACTATTTTTGACGGGTTTCTTTGTGGCTTACCGTCGGTCCAGTGATTTGCGACAGATCATTGAATGTAAGTAATAGAGGGGTTATTGATCCCTGTTTACACTTTGGATCTTTTTGCACTTAATTAAGGTCGAAGGAGTCACCCAACAGACCAGCTGTTACCTTAAACCCAGCTTTTTTGTCTTTATCATAGAGAAATAGGGCCTGATTCACAGACAATATTCCTATGGGATTGCACCATTATAAAATGCTGCTGTGAATCAGGCCCAAAGGATCTTAATAGATTCTGGATTCCATCAGTCTTATCTTATCCTCCCACAAATACCTTTGGATCTTCATCAGTGTTCTTCTGATGCAGCGGTTATGTCTCCAAATACACAAGGCATCTTGCCTCCTTTTGCTCCAGAAGTATTTTTCACAATTTCCATGACTTGAGGGAACAGGCACACAATCAATGTCAACACACTTCTAAACTTGTGAAACCTCCTTTTTGTATTTTGAAAAAATGCTTTGATAGAGGGTTCATGAAGAACCTCATTTTTGTATCACTTTTGAGTATTGTGAAATTCCAATTGCAATCTCGCAATGTATACCATTTGTATCAACCACGCATTCCCACATAAAATAGATATCCCCTCTTACCGTTTGTTATGACATACTCTCCTTATTTATCTGTCTGTGAATTTATGTATTCACTCATTATGTTCATGCATGAAGGCTCAAGCCTTGAAGCACTATACAAACTTCTTCTTAACTGAAAGCCTTGCTCTTCAGTTATATTCTTCTGCTCTTTTAAAAAGCAAAACATTTGAACAAATAACAATTATAGCCATGGAGAATTCCTCGATGTTATTGTTACATGGTTGCCAATATTTGTTTTCCAAATCAGGACCCAATGTTAATATCCTCCAAAATGTATTTAATATTCCACTTACTCTTTTTGATTGCTTGGTTTATGTTGTAAAGATCCTAATGGGTTCTCTACT
The DNA here is from genome assembly GCF_040938575.1 of Ambystoma mexicanum. Lineage (NCBI taxonomy): Eukaryota > Metazoa > Chordata > Amphibia > Caudata > Ambystomatidae > Ambystoma > Ambystoma mexicanum. The sequence goes on from NC_090922.1 coordinate 339,227,674, forward strand.
ATCATAACTAATCCTATCCTTCATATTGGTCACCAACCAGTCCTATCTTTCATGCATACACATTATCTCATAGGCTGTATTCACCACATGCATATGATATGTTTTTCCTTTAAATCTTTTTGCAGCCTCCTCAGATTGTCTTAGCCAATCAAATTAATTTGATTAATGCCTCTTCACTCTTCTTAACTCAGGCAGAGCTATACCCCATTTCAACATATTTCCATTTTGCAGCTTCCTGCATGAAGGATTGTGTTTGTCATTGTTTCTATCCATTGAAGGGTGCTCTCCCCATCATTTCAATCACTTTAATTTTCAAACCAAGATAGATGATCTCTTTTTATTTACAATATTCTATACATTTCAAATTAGTCATTTGGATTCATGCCCTTAATAGAATCCTTCAAATATCTCTTGGTACTTCCACAAGTTAGAAAAATAAATCAATATATTTATTCTACATCAATATTTTCTCATAATATTGATTGATCCTTATGCGTAATAATGCATGTTCCCACTTCCTCCATGAAAAGGTTTGCATAGGATGGTGCAAATAATGTCCCCATTGCAGTTCCAATGAGTTGATGATAATGCTTCTGTTTAAAAAGAAAAATGCTTTGCTCCAAGCAAAACAAAGACAAGTCCAGAATCATATTTGAATGATACCTATACCTTTCTGATATGGACCTCAAAAAATCTTTGTTTTCCTGTATTCCCTGCCCACATTCTATGCAGGTATTAAGAGGATCATTGAGTTGCGTGTATATAGGAAGCCTCTCATAGTACATTAACTATTGTTGATAACCATTTTGTTTTATCACTTGTATATGAGGGGCAAGTCATCACAGTTTGCAATGCAAATGTGTCAATAAAAATGGACGTAATCGCCAGAAGAGAGCCATTAACAACCACTGTTGGTCTCCCAGGTTGTCTTGTTCTTGTCTTGGGTACTTGAGAAATAAATGGTTGAAATTATAGGGTGTAATGGTGTGGGTAATTGTTTTCCCTCCCAATCAATAAAGCCCTGTTCCTACCAACCTTTTCCTATCCTGGCTGGGATTAGGTGACAATGGGCCTCATTCTGAGGTGGGCGCAAAAGGATACCGGTAATGACACTGGTGCCGGTAATCCCTTTGCGCCCTATTCTGAGGTCCCTTAGCGGGTCCCTTCCTTAACGCCTGGTAAAACCAGGCGTTATGGATGGGACCCGTTAAGGGATACCGGGGTCAATAACGGTACCGCAATTTGCGGTACTGTTATTGATGCCTTCCCATTGAGCCCTATGGGGGCTGAAAGGGGAATGGGGAATGGCTTTTACAATGGGGATTTACCGGTCCCGCCAAGGTCGGACTGGACCGGTAAGTCCCCATTGAACGAGGGCGGACACGGTCCCGTTATTGGTGCTAGTGAAGGCGCTAATAGCGCCATGACTAGCACCAACCTCGTAATGAGGCCCCATATCTTTTAACATCGTGAGAACTGTAGTTGACCTTTTGGGCATCTTTTCTATATTGATTAACATCTAAGATCTATACATTGCCACCCTTATTTGAGGGTTCATCACAATAGTAGGATATGCTTTTAAACCATGGAACACCTGCGCACTTTTCTTCAAGTTCTGATTCATGTTTGAGAAATTACCTGACTTATCTTTTTCAAATTGTGAATGACTAAGTCTTCACATATTTCAAGATTAGCACATTGCATAATATTATTATATTTGAAGTCCTGACAGTTCAGCCCACTGTGTGAGTACCCAATTGTGCAAGGTTATCTATAGACCACACATTTTTCACATTTATTCCTGCATATGTAGTCTTGGAACCTTGCACTAAACTATCATTTGGCAAGAGTGTCAATATACCTCCTGGGTGAGGGAAAATACTATAGGTTTACGTGTCAATCACCACTCTTTTACCTTATGAGTGGCATAACATTACTCTGGCTTAATTTTTAAAATGTGCACATATAATGCATTTGTGAATAGTCATAATTATCATCTGGACAAAATACCAGTTGTTTACTAAGAACTGCCATTTCAATCATAAAAATTGTTATATGTGACACGTTCATCATGTGTAGGTTCTCCCATACTTTTCTATTACACTAACTATTTCCAAGAGAATAGCAGAAACGCCTGGGTGTTTGGCCTCTTTCAGTGTCCTTGTCCCTGCTTCCCTCTCCTTGTCCTACATAGTCTTCCCTTCTTGGTCACCCTCCTCTTCTACCCTGGCTCATGTTATCTTTTCCATCATGGCGTAAACTAATTTCTTCTTACAAATCCAGATGTAATGGACTCTACCTCTGAAAAGACCATGAACAAATGGCCTAATTTGCCTTTCCTCTATCTGGTTTTCCATACTTCACCAGAATCTCAAGGTACCTTAAAGAACAAATATTTCAGGCATCAGGATGTGTTCCTCATAACACGGAATCGTTAAAACCCACAGGTGTCTGGGGATTCTTGTTATATCGCTATTGTTTTATAAGGACGTTGCCTCCCACCAATTGTGTCCTTTTTATATAATTTTTAAACATTCATCCTTTGTTGTAGTGATGGCCTGTAACAATGTATTCTCCCATTTTCTGAGAGAGGTTAGGCTATTCAGAGAGTTTCTTCTATGTTCTCTCTCTGTTACATTAGGAAACAAGCTGTTTTTTCCACAATTTCTCAGATACATACTTTTATTGAGATTGTATTGTAGAATAGTGAAACCTTTCATCACATATTGTTGCCATCATAGATCAAACTTGGTCAGGGATCATTAGTCACCTGCCTTTACTCAATGTTTATTTAGAAACCTCCACTGTATCTGCCTGCTGCAGTGTTCATCTCAGTTTTCCATGTCACCTCGGCTGACGGCACACAGCTGAGGAACACCTTTCTTCTCCAGGCTGCCTCCTTGCTTGTTGCACTCTGCATAAAAAGCCCTTTATGAAGCAATTCCGAGAATGTCAATGCAGGCTTATCAATCAGGACACGCCATGAATATATTATTTAGAAAACTAAAGACAACAATAACACCTATTGCAGAAGGAGTGGACAAGCGCAGAATGTACTTATGGTCATGCACAGAGCGACTGGGAGTACATCGGCCACAGACACTTCCCAACAAAACAGCAGGTGGGAGTGCGAGCAGAGAGTGGAGTTGACTGGTGAAGTGGATCTCTTCCCTGTTGGTCGTTGTTTTCTGAGGACTTATTTCAATGCGGCATAGCTTTAAAAATCACACGCAGTGCACACTGATGCACAGGAGTGTGAGCATAGAGTGCAGTCTGCTGCAGTCCACTGTGAGAAGCTGGGATCCTATGCAACCCCATTCGCAAGTTACCGGGGTGAGTATGACATGTCTACATCGTATGACCTATAAAGTAAGGCTCTAATCGTGCACGTTAATAAGACTATGAGTACAATGCCTTCAGGGGCACCAAAAAACAAAAAAACACCATAACACATACTGATGTTTATGACTGACTACGGGTGGAGAGTACCTCCACCCCAAGACTTATGACTCATGATGTTCCTGTGAAACATTTGTGCCCTATTATTGCTGAAAAATCTGCACCTACTTTGGTTAAGGAGGTGACCTTGTATGCTAAAATAAAATGAGTGTTTTGTTTAAAACAAGGGTGCAGTTATATTCCTCAGGAAACTAAAAAGTGACCTGGTATGATAGGGCCAGTCACGTAGGGGCCTAATGAAATACTAGATATGGAACTTCTCAATATCTGCCAATCAGAGGCCATGTTATCTACACATGTGGAGACTTCTCTGGGCAGCTATCAAATTGTTTCCACTCCATTCCGCTTTCTAGAAAGATCTTCCTAAATATTGTACGAGACAGGAAAAACAGCATGATTCTCTTATTTCTACTCCATCACTATTTTCCCCAATTTTGGAGGGTCGTAGAACAATGCCTCCTTCGGGTGCAACCACAATTCATGCCCTCAATTACGTTTTGAATTCTCTTGTAAGACTCTATGAAAATATCAATGTGAGCATAAATGATCAAAAAGTGTTGCTGGTTCAAGGGGGGCGCTGTTGCGCATAGCTAAGATGGCCGCCTAGGTGAAGAGCTCCGGCTCGATCGAAATCCTTTAACTTCTAAATCCTTCCAGGCTTGCGCTGGCCGTCGTGCTGCTACAGAATAGTACGGGGGAAGGACCTCGGCAGACACCCTGCAAAGGCGGGGCACGAAGACCCCGGGACGGCGGAGATATCATCGCCTACATCTACAGCGCGTGCCGTGCCGTGACGCGGCTGCCTGCGGGCTCCAGGCGATTCTCACCCAAGCCCGAGGCTCGTAACGTCAGATCGGCCTGGTGGGGGAGGTGCAGCCCGCCGAAACACAAGTACTGCCCGTGGGCGGCGACATTCCGCTTCCTCTCCTTTAGCCTGCGTGGAAGAAGGAGCGCAGAACTCCCCACACCGGACCTTGGGCGGCAGGAGAAGCCCGACGGAGCCGCGTCGAGAAGACAACGCTTGCCCCATTGGATCTTGGTCCCCTCCGCGGCTGAGCCCAGCTAGGACTGAGATGATGAAGTAAGTGGGCCGACCGGGGTGGCGGAGACACCGAGGGTCGACACTGTACACTGCTACGGAAGTGGGGGCGATCGGTGTAGATTGGGGGGTGAGACCCTACTATAGACCCTAATATAGAAGCACTTCCGAAGTGGAAATCCTACTCTTAAGACCTCCCGGGAACAAACACTGTCTGTCACTGTAATGTGCTAACAACGTACAGCAAAACCGCTGCGGGCAGTCGTCGACAGCCAGCAACACACACATGTGGGAAAGCACAGTCCATCCTGGAATTCGCGGCGTCGCCTAATGGGCAGCACTGAGAGGAAAGCTGCAGGGGTAAGAAAGACCGGCCCAATGGATTCCTACACAAGCTCCCAACAACAGGAGACACCAGGGGGTGCAACACAAACTTCCGAAGGCTCAAACGTAGACCCCCTGGACCGCTTGGCAACAATTGTGCAAAATGGGTTCATGGCCGTCAACGTGAAGCTAGACGACATAGTGGCGACGATTGGCTCCTTGAAAGCGCGAGTGGAAAAGGAAAGTGCACGCATCTCGGAGGCAGAGAACAGGATAGGTGTGAACGAGGTCACGCTTACACAACACGGTCGTGATATAGCCCTACTCCAGACGGAGCTCCGTAAGACGCAAAATAAATGCGAGGAACTTGAATCCAGGTCCCGCAGGAAAAACATCCGGATTGTTGGTATGGCGGAGTCATTTGGCAAGGGCTGCATGGAAAGGAGTGTGGAAGATTTATTGAAATCCGTATTGAGGGAAGACTCCCTGTCAAGCCACTTCCTCGTCGAACGGGCCCATCGTATCCTGGCACCAACCCCCAAACCGGGCGCTCCACCTCGAACCATCATTGCACGTCTCCTGAATTATAGGGACAGAGACACGATCCTTCCACTAGCAAGAGAAAAAGGGACACTACAACATGAAGACAACAGGATACACATTTACCCGGACTTTTCTGCAAATATACAAGCACAGCGCAGATCCTACGAGCTGGTCAAAAAACAGCTACGGCTCCGCAATACTCCCTATGCCTTGATTATTCCTGCGAAAATGAGAATCCAGCATGGGGGCAGAGCCCACTTTTTTGAAAACCCTGCGGAGGCGATGGCATATATTGAGGCCTCTATTCCGCTGCCCCCTAGAGATCGTGCAAGAGACCCAAATGCGAGACCCTGCCCAGGTGAAGGCAGAGGAGATCCGGCGGACGGATGATGCACCCCCCCTGCTAACTAAAAACATGCCGTCTCTGCTATACAGTCGACACAGCCGGACTGGACCAAAACCCGGTATAACCGAGCCGTAGAGTCTCCCGCGTAGGCGGCCAGACGGCTAGGCATTGCTCTGCGACGAAGCTCCCTCAGGAAAGTTCCAATCAGTTTCTTGGGTTCATCGTCAAGTTGGGGCAGATGATGTGGGTGGAGGGCAGGAAGGGGCAAAAGGGGAAGTTTTCTTGTTGCGATTACCGCCCAGTCGAGTTTGAGGCTGGGAGGAATGTTTGCACAGTTGATGATTGCAGGTTTGTTGAAAAAAGGTCTCACAGATGCAGCCAACAATTCAGCTCTGATTGCACATACATTTATGGTTGTCATAATACAATCAATGCGTACACGTAGGAAATGGGTGAAGGGTTAAAGGTTAAACTGATGACATGGAATGTCCGAGGCCTAAACAATCCAATGAAAGCCAGAAAAGTGGGCAATTATGTTAGCAGGCACGGGCCCCAAATCTTAATGCTACAGGAAACACATGCGCAGGGCTCCATCAATGATCAAATGCTGGTAAAATGGGGCAAGCAGCGCTATTACACAAATTACTCCTCACAGTCCAGGGGGGTAAGCATTTTGATTCACAAATCGTTAGGGTTCATCGAGAAAGGCCACCTGGTGGACTCGACGGGCAGATATGTGATTGTCTGGGGGGAAATTGCTGGAGAACAGACAACCCTGGTAAATACTTATGGTCCCAATCTTGAAGATCCAGACTTTTACTTACACTTATTTGAAATCCTTGTTAAACATGAAGCGACAACCACACTATGGGGGGGGGGACTTTAATGTTGTACTGGACCAGACCTTGGACAGGACCGCCAAGACGCCTAGGCCACCGTCTAGGACGGCACTCGCTTTGAAACAGATAATACAGCAGCTGCTCCTGCTAGATGCTTGGAGTGTGCTCCACCCAACAAGCAAGCGCTACACGTTCTATTCCTCCGTACATGACAGTGAATCACGCATAGACTATTGGTTTGTCCCCTCAAACATGACACATGCCCTACAGAGTTGCGAAATCCTCCCCCGTACATTATCTGATCACTCTCCCGTGACCATGGAAATTACCCTCGGGCACGTCCCCAGGCAGGCTAGAAGGTGGAGAATGCCCATTGGTATATTAAAAGACCCAAACGTGGCGGAAGGCCTGCACACAGACATCGCCAATTTCTTCGCAGACAACATAGGGTCTGTTGATCATGTTTCGACAGTCTGGGAAACTTTTAAGGTGTGGGTAAGAGGGGTCCTAATGTCCAAAACAATGGGCCTCCTGAGGGAGGTACGCCGAGACATGGAGAGGGTGGAGAGGGATCTGAACGTACTGGAGGAGACATATGGTCGGACACATGGAGGAGACACCCTTTCTGAAATACACAAATCTCTCAGGGAATTTGACAAACTGGAGGTATGGGAAGTACATTATATAGCAGCCCCCTCAAGAGCTCGGAGGTACGGGGAGGGGAACAAGGCAGGGAAATTGCTGCCCAACCTGGTTAAGCAGGAATATCATGTGGCCCCGATTGCATCGATACACACAGCGGAAAATGTGATGGTAACAAGCGAACAGGGAATAAATGATGAATTTGTAGAGTTTTACAAAACATTATATGCAAATAAAGATAGGAAATCCCCTGACGAGATCAAAGCTTATTTGGCCACCTTGGAGCTCCCCAAACTCACGGAAGAAAATAGGCTAATATTGGAGCAACCTGTCACGGCAGAGGAGCTCACTGAGGCGATCAAAGGGCTCGCGTCTGGTAAGGCGCCGAGCTCGGACGGCCTGGGAGTGGAATTCTACAAGGAATTTCGGGAAGAACTGATCCCTGTTTTGCTGGAGGTGTGGGGGGAGGCCCTGGGTAAACGAACGCTGCCGCAAACAATGCGCGAGGCCATAATCACGGTGTTGCCCAAACCTCAGCGTCCACCACAAGATATGTCATCCTACAGACCCCTGTCCCTGATAAATGTGGATGCAAAAATCTTTGCGAAAGTGCTGGCAAACCGTATGCTACCCATCACGCCATTGCTAGTACACACAGATCAAAGTGGATTCATTCCCCAAAGGTCCACCGCCCTAAATTTGCGTAGACTATTCAGCATAATGTCACAGATCAATCCGAACAAACAAGCAGTGGCAATCTCCCTCGACGCAGAGAAAGCGTTTGATTCGGTTTCCTGGGAGTATTTGTTCTTGGTATTGGAGGCATTTGGGGTTGGCCCATATTTCATTCAATACGTCAAATTGCTTTATACTGCTCCGTGTGCGAAAGTATACACGAATAGAACTATGTCTCAAGGGTTTGAACTGGGCAGAGGTACCAGGCAGGGGTGCCCCTTCTCCCCTATCCTTTTTGCTTTGACGATTGAACCCATGGCAGCGGCGATACGGTCGAGACATGGCAACAAGGGCATATCACTGAAGGGAGCTACCCAAATAATATCACTATATGCGGATGATCCACTACTCTATGTTCGAGAACCCGAAAAAAACATCGTCCCCATCATGACAGACATCAACGAGTTTGTAGAATACTCGGGATACACAGTCAATAGCTCCAAATCAGAAGTGTTCCCGCTCACCCCCTCCACAAAATGCCCAGCTCACATGTGTGGCCTTAAATGGGCTGAACAACACATCAGGTACCTTGGGGTGCTGGTCTCTTGTAATAAACAAACATTATATATTGATAACTAAGACCAGGCGCTGCATACGCTTAACATCAAATTGCAGGTCTGGAGACGTCTCCCAATTTCACTACACGGTAGAATTGCCATTCTTAAAATGATTGTACTTCCGAAACTATTATACCTATTTGTAAATATCACTGTATGGCCGGGGAGGGAGTTCTTCTCTAGACTTCGCTCTATGGCGGTGTCCTTTCTGTGGAACGGGAAGACGGCCAGAATCAGCTGGGAGAAGATGACAGAGCCGTATGAGAAGGGGGGAATAGCTGCACCAGACTTTGAGCTCTATTACACTGTGTCACAAGCACAATTTGCAAAGTACTGGTACGATGAATGTGACAACTCCCCTCATACGCAAATAGAAGAATGCACCACCGGGCCCACGAACATTAGGTCAGTGATTTTTAACACTGGGCACAAAGACTCTTGCGAATTCGACCCTGTGAGTTGTACGGTGAAAGCCTGGGGAGCAATACACAAAAGACTGAAAATAGAGACCCCGTATAACCCCGATGCACCCCTGTGGAAATACCCTGGCCTCCCCCCCACGTTTGATACCGACATACAGGAAACTTGGGACCCGGGCATGGAGATGAAAATAGGTGACATGTACATAGAGGGGAAGTTTGCGACCCTTGCGGAGTTCACTAGAGGCGTGGGAGGTGGGCAGCTCAAGACATTGCAGTATTACCGTATAAGATCTGCATATCAAAGGCGTTGGCCGTCATGCCCAGACAAACCCCCTGCTCACCCGTGCTTGCGGCTAGCCACTACACAGGGCGGGCTGGGAATTTCCAAACTCTACAGGGCAATACAGACGCACTCCGTTGTGGTAAACCAGGTGAGGGAGAAATGGGAAGCCAACATGAAAATGCCAATACCTGAAGAAAAGTGGGCAAGATACTGTGCGCTCACGAAAAGTGTCTCCCTTAATGCCGGGCTTCGGCAAATACAGTTTAAAATTCTAAACAGGCTGCACTATACCCCTGCTAGGATAGCTACATTCACGCCCGACGACCCAGGCAAGTGTCCCAAGTGTGGGTCCCTGGCAGCGGGATCCTACCATATGTACTGGGAGTGTCCAGCCGTGGCGGGGTTTTGGGAAGGGGTTGCGAATATGCTAAATGAAATCACACAGATCCCCCCGCACTTGACCCCACAAAAATACTTGTTCGGTGATATTGGTAAATGTTCCGAAAAACTCAGAACGCTATTTAATGTGACATGTGTCATAGCTAAGCGATGCATATTGAAGGCATGGAAAAGCCCGACTGCCCCCACAATGGAGGCCTTCCTACGGGAGTTAACTTACATAAATGAATGTGAGGAGCAATATGTACTGACCCAACCGAGCATGAGCAGACCAAAAGACATCTGGGGCCCATTCCGGGCGTACCTCTGCGATATGCTTTCAGACACTGAAACGGATATTTGAATGACAACTGTTAATCATTTAACAAAGATATTGCTATGTATGTGACTGTATATTGTGTTCACTGTGCACCAATGCAACTGTTGAAACCTTAATAAAAACATGTTTTAAAAAAAAAAGTGTTGCTGGTTCAGATGAACTCTAAAATTACATTCCTAGAGAGATATATTGTGGGCTCTACAGCAAAGCATGATAGCACAAATTCATTGTTGTCTCTGCTAAGTGTCACTATTACATTTGGGACTGTTTCAAAAAGAACTGTCCAAAAGGAGAAAGAAGACGAAAATCATCTAGTTACGATGATCAATAATTCCCCAACCCTTCAATGGATCCAACCGCTGGCTCAATTCATTAGGAAGCAGTTGACTTTTTGAGTACTGATAGCTCAAACTATTCCATAGAAGAAAGAAAAAGAGAGGCCCTCGTTTCCAAACGAGTGCTCTCTCAAAAAATTCTATGAATGTGAAAATCACCAATTCAAATAACAGAGGATCTCAGAAATGTTTATGGAAAATGTAATCTACCCGCAAATGAGGCAAAGCTCCTTCCATTCAGGAAAAAGAAACTTAATCAGAGGAGAGAGGACTCAATGTTGCCTCCTATTACGATTCAATCCTCTCTACGTCAGACATCACAGGGAGAATAGGTTGTGGTTAGCCATTAGAGTGAGATGTCCCCAAGCCCAAGCAGTAATGCAATAGAAGATCTGTTACACAATATCTCCACTTACTTTATTGAAGAGACTAGAAGATTATCCCAATAACATTACACATGCAACACATGTGAAGAAACAAGTTGTACACAAGGAGGCTAAGAAACAGGAGTGAGAACTCTATTATTATCCCAAAGGAGGCAATGCAGTGTAGCCATAGCGAAGATACAAATGAGGCACTGTTCACTACCATGGAACAAAGAAGGCAAGCAACATTATCTAAAGCCTATCAAGCGAGTGTGCGCCAACAAGAGCAATCCTCTAATTGACAGTGACCCGCAAACTCTATGAACCATCTCTTATTAGAAAAGATGCTGGTAGTTAAAACATCATTCTTAATAGAGCAAACATTATATCATGGTTTACCTCTATAGAAAGCCTGAGAAATATTGTCTCTGGAGATATTGAGCTTGTTAAATTTATCAGCGATTGTATACTTGATTGTGTGGTATTACATATTAGATCTATACTGATTGTGTAGATACTTTTGGCCACTGTAGATCAGCTACTACCTCAGGATTATGATTTAGCAGAAATAATTAAACCTGTGGACAAAGGATATGTGCAGCAAAACAACGCTTTATACACTGATACATGCACTCTAAGACCACATGACCAGTCGATTCAAATTACTTGCTCCGGTGCTTTCTCAAGCAATAGGAGAGAACAACTTTGAAATAAGGAGATGTTGATGGAAGCGCCCACAGTGATATGGTCATGGTTAGCCAGAGCCCTGCAAACCAAAGCTCTAAGTAAGCATTTGCTAACTTCCTTTCTTCACGCCCCTTCATGGCAATTAACATCTTGGATAGCGAGAGGCTTCTCCTATTTATTTCAAGAGGTAACTTTAATCTAAAAGCAGCTGAAACATTTGCTTTATAAGAAACTTGGCTCTTATTGAAACCCCTATTGGATGGTTCTACCTTAATTCTTAACCCGGCTGTAAAGGGATTGAAGTAGTACCATCAGCGGGTCTGGGTGCGCAGCAGAGTGGTATTAACTGCGGTTGAATGGGCCTCACCAAATCCATGTATTCGAGTAATTGAATTAAGATGGGACAAAAATATCTACGTTAGAATATTTGCTTCTGATAAATGTGTATTGTAACTCGGCAAGCATCACTCAAGAGGTGATGCTTGATGCCATTGAATACAATTCTAGACAAACCGCAATCAGTTTATAAATCTTCCCATCAAAGAGGACTAGACTGGTCTGCTCTTATAGATATTTTGGGTCTATGCAAATTGAACAGAAACCTCACTCGTGATATTCCGGCTAAACCTACCTGGAAGCATGGCTCTTCGAAATCCACACTCGATTACATATTTGTGATGGAAGAGCGATTTCACGATTGCAAATCTCTTGACATTAGCGAGAACACTATTAGTGATCATTTTCCATTGAATTTAACGTTGGTGGTTGAACAACACTTATTTTCTTTTCATTATTAAACCCCTGCCTTAAAGATCAATAATGGGAAAAACTGATTAACTTGGATTAAAAAAACAATTACTAAAGTTAACTACTTCTTAGGATCCTTTGTGGAAATATTGGATCTGGATACTCTTTATTTTGCACAGTTATTGTGATATGATGGTTGACTTTTATCACCACTGCCGCCATTTTAAGAACTCTCTTTAGAGACAGACACTCTCTGGACAGAACGATTCCCAGTTATTGCAAAACATTGGTGGTGGTACCTATCCATAAGGAAGGTGATAGACAAAATCCCCAAAACTACCGATCAATTGCCCTTTTAGACGTTTAAGTTAAATCTTTAGCTCCTCAATGGAATGGGAACTCTATAAGTGGACAACCAAAACTGGGAAATTCGACATGTTTCAAACAGGGTTTGTGAAAGGGACCAGAACTACGATTAATAGGTTTGTATTAAATGTATTCAAAGTTAAGGCTCGAAGTAAAGGATTGACGGTCTATGTAGCTTTCATAGACTTTGCGCTGGCCTTTGATAGTGTGTATTGATCATTATTGTAGGCTAAAGTGGCAATATGGGGCTGCCCAGCTCTTTTGGTGGACATTATCAATGCCCTATATTCGGATACCTCATTCAGAATTAGCTTGAACAAAAAAGGCTGTTGTCAAACTCTAACCAGACAAAACGAGGTTTCATTCAAGGGTGCATATTGGCCCCCATTTTCTTCAACTTATTTATTTTCGACATAGGCATCACGCTTGCCATGGCACTCTCCCTCCCGCTTGGTCCAAAATCGGATTTACTGGCGGATCTATGCTGATGACCTTGTACTCTTCGATTTAATCCCCATCGTCCTACAGAGATAATTTACAGAGCTCCAACATTGTTAATGCTAATGACTTGGCCCTGAACACAAGTAAGACCAAAAGTATGATATTGAGATCTTCTAGGAAAGACCTCTTAGAGTTCTTAGCTGGTACCTGAATCAAATAGAGCGTGAAGTGGTCTACTCATTCGCGTATTTAGGTTTCACTGTAAGTGGAGGGGCTAATACAAAGAGTTTGATTACAATGTTGAAACACAAGGTAATACGATTGGCCTCCCAGGCAAAGCTGATTAATATTAAATACAGACGTTTCTCTTGCCTGCCATTCTTGAAATTCTATAAGGCAAAAGTGACACCAATTATTGCTTATGGGGCGGTAACTACATTAAATGCTGATGTGATATCTCAAGAGAGAAACGTACTAAGTATATTACAGAATGTGATAATCAATAAGAGGGATCATATAATAAATAAATGGATAGGGAAAAGTTTTGATATTCTTAAATCCATAGAGGCCTCATCTGAGATGTTAGTATTGAATCCCATGGACATAATAACCAGATTGTGGAGAAATGATTGGCTTCAAACCATTAACGACTGTAAAGTATACATTGTTTTCCAATATCATTATAGAGGGAAAACCTGTAAATGTACTTCCTACAAACTAAATGTTGGGGCTCGGAAGAAAACTGCGAAACACTTTAGGATCTGCCCTTTTTGCCATGATCCTATTAAAAGTGAAACTCGACCACATCTGTAGTTGGAATGTACCAAATTAAAGGGTCCTATGGTATACATTAATTCTCTAATACATAGTCCATCACACAGTAAACGTAACCTTAATTTACCTTGTAACACTAATTCACAACACTTGCTTTAAATAGCATGTACCTTACATCGGTGCTACGGTTAAAGGGGACCTATTTCAAGGTGAAATCATGTGTTATTTTGTCATAAAATGTATGTTTACATCCAAATTTCATTAGAAAAGTGTAATTTCTGGTAGTTTGGGTTATGGGGTGGGGTCAAGAGTGCAAAAGGGTAATTGAACTCGAGCATGGCTGAAGAAGCATGTACTCTGCTGTGGATGCACAAAGGTACATGGGGAAGCCCGATTACCTAAAGTGTCAGAAAGAGGCCCCTCACTGAAACGCAATGTAATGAGGTGCTAGAAAGATGAGGGGTGTAGTAACAGCAAACTAGTCATGTGTGTTGGCAGAGTGAAGCTTGGAGGAACACAATGCATTGCTATTAGAATGGGGGCGGGCCCGTGATACACTGCAGAGATGGGACTGGGTTGAGTGAGGATGGGCACCAGGGAAATCCTAGCCTGTGGCCAAGTCAGGCAGAGCTGCACAAACAAGAGTCTTCAGGCGACTTTACTAAGATGATACAATGTTGCTTTCTACAAGGTCCTGGGTACCACTATACTCCCTGTCCATTGTGAGAAAGCTAAATAAAGGGTCTGCTCTGTTAGTTTGAAGGGTTCATTTATTCTTATGGAGATGCTCTGGTTGTTTCCTAGATTTGCAATGAAAATACACGGACCTGCCTTTTGCAAACAAAAATTGCAGAGTGGAGTTGTTGCTTTGACACTACCAAACCAATCATTATGTTTCAAATGATTCATTGTGTATCTATTTTATGGATTAGGTATGACGAGTTTCGTAGAAGAAAGATCCTCATTTTGAATGGTGCAGGAACAAAATGTGCAATTTCAAATTAGTGCCCTTAAATTAATATAACCCAGAGATTAATCATAGGGTCATGCTATACCTTTGGAATATAAGACTACAAAAGCTGATCATGTGCCTGGCAAAGACTGTTTTCTTTAATAAGGTATTAAATATCAGTGTGTTATAAAGAGGTCATACAAGTCATAAAAGTGTGTGCTGATGTGAAGTGGCTGACGCATACACTCAATTTAGTGTTGATAAACAGAAGGCCCAGACTTAGGCTACAAAAATTATTCCTCTAGGACATTACAGATTCACACTCTGGGACTACTTATAACTTCTGCCATATGGTTACACAAAACTGAAGGAACGTTCACTACAGCATCCAGCGGAACAATACATTAGCACCTCTGGTAGGGATGCTGATAACAGACTGAGGATCACGTCATGTTGTGGCAAGAAGAAATCTTTCACATTATCAACTATTTAGAGTGGAACAAATCGGCTCTAGGGCTCCTTGGTTTCTGGACCCATGCCAGGACATCCCTCGCCCACCTCTCAGACACACCTAGACGTCCCACCACAGTTCAGGATTATTTGATTGTGTGAGATTGTCAGCAACACAAGGGCATGCAAAGGACAGAGGACCGTTTTACATGTCATAAACGAGTACTGTGACAGATGAGGTGATCTCGTCCCAGAACTAATGAGAAGGAACGGAATTCCTACACCAAATCCCAGAAAAATAAGTCCCACCACATCTTACCAATCAAATACAAACGTACCATATGGTTATATGTATTGTTGTATTAAAGCACAAAAAACCATCTCACATCACTGGGATGAGGAGGCTGCATCTAGAGGGAAAAAGAGTGGGAACTGGTACACAAAATGTTAGTCCTTCTTTTATCTTCCTTAATAAGCCAACAACAAAAGGGAAGAAGGACTGAGGTTGGGTGATGTTGGGTGGAGTAGTAGTCTAGTGTGACCACAACAGGGACAGGAGTAGAAGATGCGGTAGATGCGGAGAGAAGAGAAAAAGACCAAACGCTCCTCAGCAAACGAATTGCTGGGTGAACGAGCTGTGGTAACGGAAGGAACAACAAGTGTGCTGGAGGCACCACTGTTGCAAAGAAGGTTGTTGGCACCCAGCAAGTTTTGAAGCCGTGGAGTTCCGTGTGAGAGAGAGACAGCTGGAGAGGGCACACTCACCATGAGAAGCCTGCACAGCCGGTCATCCTATCAGAGCCCCATAACCCCAAACAGCGCAGAGTTTGATGAAAGGGAAATATATCTAGGTGTTGGGAGACCGTTCCCCAAGAAGTCTGAGGCACTGGGGAATGCCTGCGTTCAACGCAATAAGCAGGAGAGAAGAATGGAGAAGAAACCCAGCAGATACCGGCTTCCCTTCCGAAGGGGGACAACACCGTTGTGTGAAGCACACCAGCGCAGGAGCAGCGTTGAACGGGCAGAGCAGCAAGAAGACTTAGGAGCCTGGTGTCAATCGCAATGGGCCTCAGATGGTGAGCAACGTACATAGTGGGTGCTGGGAGAGCCTGCCTTCAGGAGCCCGACGACATCCCATAACAGCAACTGGATGCAGAGCCTTGTTGGGAACCTGTGAATACACCAATACTAGAAAAAAGGTACGGCATGGGAGAAGATGCTTGGGGCTGACTAGAAATTACGCCCATGACGTCACTGTTATGACCTGGACCCAGGGCACAGGGTCCAGGACACACCTTTGCTGGGGGTCAACCAGCCGACACATGACAGGGTGCACCTTGTCAGCCCGTGGTTACACAGAGGCACCATGACCTGGGGGCACCCAGGCCATTACAGCACACGCCACCAGAGTTGCCCAGTGCACCTACATACAGTTGCAGGGTTGCCCGGCAAGGGCTCTACTGAGGTGAGGACATCAGGGACAACGTCAGTTAGTCTTGACTGACGAGCCGGAAACCGGCTCGTCCGTTTAATTCATGTGGTCAAATGGTCACAGCATGTGGCATTAGCACGAGCCCTGGGAGGGACCATTATCCCAAAAGGGGTGGCCCACCACAATCACAGACGGAATTTCTCAAGTTTGTTGTCCTCTCTGTGAAACATCGGGGACTTTAGAAAATCAGCCCTTCTGTATGTCGATTTAAATCTTTGCCCCCATCTTTTCTCAACCCGCCTCACGTTCTCCAGAAGATTAAGTGCACACGCTGAGCACCTGCTCATGAATGGGAACAATGGGTGCTTTACTGTTAAATATGATGCTCATTATAGTGTTGAGGTGAAGACATTTGGAAAGCATTTAGTGCTGCAGTCCCGCTGGGAATGTACTGCAGCAGCGGCACGCTGGCCGGCATCCTAAAGAATGTGGCCTGTCTTCTGCACCTCTAAAATGCAGGACTATTGGATGACATAGACTTTTCCAGCCATTCCTGCCTAGACAAATTGCAAATTGTAATGAAGGAATTGCAGCTTCCTCAAACGATGGGCCCCAGTAGGCAAGATTAGATGAAGCGTACCTGTATGTGCTAGGGCAAGCTTCTACACGTGCATTCTGGGGCAAAAGAATTGAACTGGATCACCCGTAAGGCACCCTTTGGCAGGGTGTCTGTCAAACGTTCAGGTTTGCGACATCATTCATGGAACAGGTGGGGAACACGGAATAAACGGGCATCTTCCAAAATGATACATGAGAGCGCAGTGCACAATTCCAGTCACGATTGTTAAGTGTCAAAAGGGCTAAAAAGATTCATGCAAACCATTCCAGACACAAAGCTGAGGATTGAAGTCTCTTAAAGAGGAATAGGTTACCACTACTCATTCTGGGGCAGAGGGTCAAAGTAGCATAACCTGTAGGAACGTATTTACATGGATGAGGGGCACGTGATTGCACAGTTGTGTACATGGGATCACATATCGGCTGCTGGTAGAGAGGGATTGACTGGATGATACACACTCCGGATCATGCATCTGTGTGGAGTCGAGGCTTCCGATGATCAGAAAAAAAACAGACAAATGCAGATCCTACGCCCAGACTCCGCCTGCTCCGGAGATGGGAGTGGGCGTCACAAAGACGCACTGCATTTGGGTTTCCCCTAGCTCTTGCAATTGGGTGGCTTTGCCACGGTGTGTACTACGCACCAAGGAAGAGACACCAGGCGATAGTAAGGCCCCCCTCTTGGGGGGGAACACCACACCAATTCCGTTGTTCGGAGAAGCTATTTTGGACTAGTGGGCACAAGTGGGAGGTTGGGTGATTAAACCTTAAACTTGACTATCGACCATGGCTGATTGGGATAACCTTTGTAATCCCAGACCACCCAGGCGTTTCCCCCAACAGCAATGGTTCCCCCTGTGTTTGCCGTCTGGTAGCATTATACTGCCCTTAGCTTCCAATGTTTTACACACATGTGAATACCGTGCAGAAGGATGACCGAATCCATAACGGATTTGAGAAAAATAAGGGGAACATCTTTCATGACTTACTAGGGAAATCCTGTTCGTCAACTGTGTGTCCTGTTTCGGGGTGTCTGCTATGAAGGAGCCAGACAAGAGGAGATTCCTGACAAGTTTGATGGTAAGGTTTGAATAAAATGAGCTCAGAGTTCCCTTGAGGCGGTGTTTTGGGTCGGGAGGGGCAAGAACTGGCTGGGAATGGCAATAGGGATTGCCATGCGCAGTCAATGGGTGGGCAAATAACCAAACACCACCTATAAGTGTTGTGTCCCTCCTCATAAGCCACTCCTCCCTATCTGTACCCTGATGCAATAGTTTTGCCTTATAGGTTTCGCAAGTGACCCCTGCTAGCTTGAACTAAAAAGTGGATTATGTGGTGTCTTAAAAATGTTTCCAAAAAACACCAAAGTGGTTGCCTTGCAGTGTCCATTTTTTAAAGTCTTTCCTTTTAAATATGTTGGGCGGTGCTGGAATAAAATAAAATGGGCTGCCCCGAAGCTAATGGTCTCAAAAGAGTGTGACTTGTGATGTAATATAAACCGGTCTTGTATGCCTCTTTCCATCGACTGAAATTGCTTCACATTAAATGGCACTGCATAAGAATGTCGAAGAGCTCCAAAAAGATGCTCTCTGGCCAGGAGGGCTATGATATGGTATGACAGGGTACTTAAACGCGCTTAATACCCAGAGGTTTCTAAGCGGGGTCACGGGGATCGAACCTGTACTGCTCCACCTCCTCTTGCTTCCAAAACGAGCGCATTGCCCCTGAGCTATCCTCCCGAGACTGTATGCATCTTGGAGAGAGCCCCTGGGTAGAACACACATGGCCATGATGAGCTACGCTGGATGCATTGCGCAGCAGACTCTCCAGTGAAATGGTTTAAGAGCTTTCTTTGCCCCAATCTTACTAGTACTGATGCAGGTTTAATTAACATTTCATCGGTCATTTCCACCAGATGGAATAACGATGGGGCCACATGACTGTCTATTCCTTACAAGCCAACCGGACTAAAACTCTAAATGTGTGCTCATTATGACAGGATGTGGCACACACTAATTAAAGCATAAGGTAGGATCGCGTATGGTGACAGCTCATCGAATTGCCAGGCCTGTCTCAAAAGTAGATTCATTTATTAGCATATTAATTGTAATAATGTGTCGCAGCAGCTTGCACGACTGTGTGAGTAATATTTCGATATGGGCATATACGCGTTGTCATTCCCAGGAGCAGAATTTGAGATGCTTCCTCGGAGACTGCAGATCAGTGGTCTTCAAACTGTGGAGGGGTCCCTGCCTAGGCGGGGCTTCAGGGGATGTCTTGGGGGAGGCTCTCTGGCAAGGGGAGAGGAGGAGTTCTTTTGCTAGAAAATATAAGCAGTTCTAGCTTTTGGTGGGGCCCCGCCCAGCAGTATTTCAGCTCCAGGGGAGGTCAGCGTATGCACGTTTGCAAACCCCTCCTGTAGAGGATGTGGCCACTGATTAGCGCATTTAATTAAGGGGAAAGGTGAAATGGAGATGAGAAAAGGAGAGGCAAAATGTAGGGGGGGTCGAATGTTATTAGGTGGGTCAGCGCAGGGTGAGGCTGCACTTAGAACGGGCACTTGGGGGTCAGAGGCCAAACGTGCACATCAGCATATGAAGAGTTAAGGAGAAGCTCTAGTGAATAGCCAGGAGCAGTGTAGTCAGACAAGCAGGGGGACTGCTTTGCATACAGTGTGAACAGTCTCACCTTTAGACATATCGAGCTAAGGGACACGATGCAGGGATGGCAAAGCAGGGGCATTTTATGTAGATCAGGTGTGTGGAGCTGATTGGCTGGCACTGCGGGTGAATGAGGCCCCTGCGGCCAATAGGTTCACATGCTGGCAAGGTAGGCTCAGCCTTCATCCTTCTGAGATTAATTGTGTACCATGTAGTTAGGTTGATCATTGCGGAGTTGCAAAATAACAATAATCTGTGGTAGCACGATGTAAAGCAGTAATTTGTATTAGTATAATTAATGTTATTATTATCCCCACTATCCTCACAATTACTGCCCCTGAAGCTGCAAGTGACTGCACTGCTGACTGTTGTTACGTCGTAGTCACTAAAGACAACCCGAGACGCCTCGGCCAGTGCTTCAGAACCACCGACGAGCACTGAGACGATTCCTGACCCCTAGCCACTGTGTAGGCCAGCCTGCAGTCGTCTGTCCAGCTTATCTCGCCGAACCGCCTGCCACCTGATACCTGCAGCTGTCTCCAGACTTCCACTCTGTCACAGAAGCTGCGAAGCACCCTGAAACCGGCATGACCCTGTCGAGCACCAAGAACTTCTGCAGCACTAGGTACTTTGTGTTTCTGTCCACCTGGACCTTTACTAAAGGCCCCTAGTGACATTTTACGACCCATTGCTCCCTTTGTGTTGAAGCCAAGTATCGCTGCACTACTATTAATTACTATACCGACCACCCTCCTGTCAGTACCCAGAGTGCATCCCTTTCTCTTCTTTGAAACTGTCTGTCCTCTACTTTCCTTGACAGTGTGTTTTGTATTTTGTAGTGTACTAGAACTGTCTGTTGTGATAATAATAAAGTAGATATTTGTATACAACCTTGACTGGACAGTCCCTTTTATCATTGTGTAATAATAGTATTTTTGCTGTGTTGCAACTAACCAACGATCCACAACCTTGCCAAGATGAGCCTTCTGTTCCGTCCACATTACAAAAATTGGACAAGGAGGTTTATCATTTTCTTGTGTTTCCAATCTGTTTGGATCCCTTCAGGTGTACTAGGGGTGTGGGGCTGATTGATGGTTTGGAAACTGATATTCATCCCTGCACCACTGGTGCCCCGGAAGTTGATTCATCACAAGGGGTTCACAATAAAGTTGCATAGGGGGACCAAAAGCCATCACCTCCTTCTTGTCCCTATTCAACTTAAGCCAGTTGTCGCTCATCCAAAAACCGACAGCCTCCAAGCAGCTCCTAAATTGAAGTGCAGTCTCAGGCTGAGACAGATTAAGCCAAACAATAATTTGGGTATCATCAGAGTAGAAGTAGCACCGAAGGCCATAGGAGTGGAGCTCAACCAGAGGTTGGATGTATATGTTGAATAAAATAGGGGACAGAGAAGATCCGTGGGGGGCCCCACAAGAGAAGGGAATGATCTGAGAACGAAAGGAAGAAAGAGAAAGATATGGGGCACGGTCAGTCATAAAGGATTTAAACTAGGCCTGTCCTGAGCCAAAGAGTTCCGCCCTGGATAGGCGATCTAACAGGATGGACTGGTCAACGATATCAAATGCCGCTGAAAGATCTAACAGAATCTGTGCACCAACCCCACCCTGATCAGATAGCCGGGACAGATCATCCACCGCAGAGACCTATATGCTCTTAGTGCTGTAGCCCGGGCAAAACCATGACTGAACCGGGTCCAAAAATTGGGAATGTTCAAGAAATGAACTGAGCTTGGGGGCAAAAAAACAGTTTCATTAGAAAAGAGTTGAGAGATATAGGACCGAAATTAGCCGGTAGGGTCTAAGGAAGGTTTTTTCAAGAGAGGAACCACTAATGTCTGCTTGTGCTCAGCTGGAATAAAGCCAGAGATACAGGAAAGGTTCACTGCCTAGGCAACCCTGGAGCGATATCAGGCATGATGTCTTTGAGGATGCATACTGGAATGGGGTCAACAGGAGAAGCACTCTTAGTGCAGTTTCACTCAATTAACAAAGTTGCAGCTCCCGAGCACAATGCTTGACAGTGGGACCTGCTTTGATACTCATGGTAGAGTTGAGCATGGCAGCGCCGCACACAGCTCATAAAGGAGGGAAAAAGCTGAGCACAAATTTAAAGAGTGCCAGGCCCATACCTGCAGCCACGTGGGGGCCATCCGGAGAGTCCTTGCGAAGCTCACTGGCCCCTTATAAATGTGCAACCTGGTCTTGCATTGAGTGTGCGTGTGTGTCTGTGTGCGTGCGTGTGTGTCTGTGTGTGGGGTGGCTCACACACAAGGCCTAGTTGCCAGAGCCCTTCCTCTGGCAATTCGTTTCCCTCATTTGCCTGTAGCACATCCTTATGCATGTGGCCCACCTTCAGCCACATTCATGAGGATGTGCCCCCCTCATGAATCTGTGCCTGCTAAGATAGCTGGCACACATTCGGCATTACAAAGGGGGGCTTGGAGTAATGTGAAGGGGTGCCTGTGTGGCGCAAAGGGTTTACTTTCATATATGCATCCCCTGTTGGGGCTGTAATCAGAGCAGAGTGGTAAATTACCATTGGCGCTATGCCTTAATGTGCTTGAGGCCTTACTAGGACATGACAACGGATGATGGTCAGTTGTAACATAAACAGACAATAATGATGTATTCCATTATTTTTGCTTGTGTATGAAAGCGGCACTTCTGAGTACATTATGTAAATAAAAAACTACAGCGAGGACATTGTTGACTAATTGTAGAGCCCGGGTTGGCCGGTACCGAGAGAACCAACTGTAAAAATAATTCACTTCCTTTTGGGTTCCCGCGACTTTGTTTCCCTGTTTGCGTCTTGCTGTTGTTTCCTCCTGGGAAATCCCCACACGCGCGCACTTGAGAACAGCAGGTGGCACCTTCTGACGCAGCCGTGTAATGCTCCTCTCTGAGATTAGGATAATCCATACAGTGGCGGCACATAGCCCAAAATACGATTAGGCATCAGCAGCTGTGGAATCCTTCTTTGTGTCTGTTAAGCGCCTCCATGGTTTATTTCGCCCCTTTCCTTTCCCTCCAGCATCATCAGCCATGTGAGCTGCCTCGCGATTTACTTCCGGGTTCATTGCCTTCCATATTTTGGCTGCCATTTTCTTTGCTATTTCACTGCTAATCCGTGCAGGTGGGAGGATACCACCTCCATGCCCCTCAGTTTACAGAAAAAAACCTTTCTCTGTCTGATCACATTACTTAACTACACCGAATCATATTTTTCTTCATAAAAACTAAATAAATATTTCCAAATCATGCTTGAAAACTTGCAACTGCAACCCCCACAACATGAAGCAGTTCGATCAGATGCAAAGTGGGTGGGTGCTTGCGGCGGGGAGACCTCTCTGGATCCTTTGCAACCCATATTTGCCTTTGGAGCAGCTGCATGTGTTTCTGTTTGCCTGCATTTGTGTCACCACAAAGTTTGTCTAACGTGACTATCACCAGGATCGTCATTAGTATGCAAAGCCGCACAATCTGACAGGCTCGCTTTCCCATCTGAGAGGTGCTTTGGTGGCGAAGCCACGTGAATTTCATTAGGAAACTTGATTGTTATCAGGCATCCGTTTGCATGGGGGTTATGGGGGAGCGGTTGGGTGAGGGCCGGGGGAGGGGAGGGAATCATGAAGATGTTCTAAACTTGGATTCTCATAATGAGGCATATTGCTGTTTGCTTCCTTGCAGCAGATGTTGCAGCAAGAAAAGGGACTAAATGAAATAGATAAAAAGCAAGTAATTGCTTTAACTCTGTGAAGTAACCTTTGTAGCAGATGTCACTTGTTGGGAGGCAGGCGGGGGGGGGGGGGGGTAGCGGAAGAGGAGGGGGAGGGACCAGGGCTTGTTTGCCTCATTTACATTTCAGCTGACACCCCAGTTCCTGGATACATTTTGCCATATGCTTGGATGGCTCACACTGTATCACACGCTACATTGTGGGCAGAGCACACACATGCCTGCTGTTCAGAAATGAATGCCTATTTTTCCCGCAACTAAACAGAGGTCAGGCATTTTTTTCTTTCGATTTTCAAAAATAAACACTACAGTCCACATGCTTTTATTTTAATACCATAATGATGGGTTTGTGCCATTGCCAGTGCTTCCCAAGGTCTCCCAGCAATTTGTAGGAAAACATTGTTCCCAATCTCCTTATCATCAGCAACGTCGTATACAAACGTCCTTGCTGTTGTAAATGTAAATAATTTATTTAGAATATTAAATAGATTAATAGCGGCAACCATGCAGGAAAACACAATGGCCCTGATTCACGGAGCGTTTTCCTATGGGATAGTGCCATTATAAAACGCTTCTGTGAATCAGGCCCATATTTCAAAGCACTCCCACATGCGTGAGAGCAGTTGACAGGCCTTTACGCTGTGTACACGGGAAGAGCCAGATACCTGATCAGGACCAGTGTCATTTTACACATATAGTACTTGCCAAAGACCTTTGCAATATCAGGCTACATGGGAAATCCCCTTTTCAGGGTGCACAATGTGCACTCACCACTAGCCATTGGCTAGTGATATTTGACTCTTGACGAGTAAGAAAGTGTGTGCTGTGTGTACGTTAGAATTGAGCAGGCAAATGACTTTTATGGCTGCTTAGTAGCTTGCAATTTGAATATTTGCCCTTCACTGTGATGCGGTACACTGCATTTCGGTCACCATTTCCTTTTCCCCACGAGCACCAGGGGACCACTCGGTGGTGATAGTGTGCGGTATATATATCCTTTAACATTAACATTAACATAATCGGCACATCTATAAGAAAACTAACTGCAGCGGTATGTGCTCTCCACAGTGTGGTGCTAGACGCAAACCACACTACCCACTCACAAGGTTTTGGCCCTAGCAAACACGTTGCATGGTCTACTGTACTTCAGGGCAGGCCCATATATATATATATATATATATATATATATATATATATATACTTCCCACCCTGATCACTGACAGTGCATAGGAAAGGACACCTAACTCTGATACAAGGGAGCTGCCTTGACATCTGGGCTGTAACGTCTGTGCCAGCATTCTACCAATTTTAGTTTAGATTTTTTTTTTACCCCAGTGGTTTATTTTGTGTTTAATTTAAACTAGTATGACCTAAATTGTCCTGCACTTAAACTGAACTGTTGGATTTAAATAAACTATTTTTTTTAACAGCCTGGCAAAGTATGAGATAAAAGCAATAGGTAAAATACACTAAGAGGTGCATTACAGTGATTGTTAAAAGGGAGCAGCCATGGGAGCTGAGATGGGTTTGAACCCCTCCGCCAGTGCTCTATATTTTTTCTTCGTTTCTTGAATGCAAAATTACCAACGATTGTGTGGCTGAAATAATGCAAGGTCAGCAATGACGCCAATTTGTTGATGTGGTGTCAGCCTCATCCTGGCTGCTTTGGTTAGTTCACACATTGTTTAGGTCCTTCCCCACAGCATAAAAAACAAATTTTGATGCAAAAGAAGAACATTTGAAAGCACCAAATGGAAAGGAATAAAAACTACAATGTGTTGAAGAGTATCACTTGCAATTAAAACACACAGTTTGCTTGATTGAAATTCCAAGCAGGGAATTCATTCCTGTCTGCTTGAGATGCAACACAATCGCAAACTACACTTGATGGCTTCCTTGGGGATGGTGGGGGGCAGAGGCATACAAACATACCTTTACCTCAATAGCCGGTGTTTATGCTCATTTAAAAGCTTTTATCATGTATCCCTTCACTGTAATGTTGAAGAACCAATGATGGTTGCTCTAGGGCAGGGCCAGGGAAGAAGCTGGACACCTGCTGTATGTGTAGCCCAGGGCAACGCGTTTATCTTGGAAGCAAGACAACGCGACGCAACACAGGTTTGAATCCCGATCCCATGCTTAGAAACCAGTTGTTGGTATTAAGCGTGTTATAAAAGAACACTTATAATTATAATGATGTCAGTGGAGAGCAGGTGGCAGGGATAAACACAGACTTGCAGTTGAGAGCTAGGGGGCAGTTACTGTACAGCCAACAGTAAAAATGGCCCTTCCATCACTTTAAGGATTTAATTAACACGTAAGTGCCAACAAGCCCCATGCACAAACGTCATACTTATTGATAATCTGCATAGAATTGATTTCCCAAAAGAAAGGTAAGTAATAAATAAACATTGGTCTTTACGGGGGAACATTTTCAAAGGTGGAGTTCATGTTGAGCAAAAGAGTCAACAGTTTGACTTCTAGAGCGGCTACAGTGCCAGATGAGCACTGGTTGCCTTCACGGGATTGAAGTAGGTAAATGTATACATTTATGGCAAAGCTAGTTCCCCTACACTAACACACTGCCTGAAACTGCGTGTCAAGTTTGTAATGCTTTCTGTGGGAAAGCTTACTTCATATTGTCGTAAAATTTTGAATTAGAAAAAATCTCTATCATGCAAATTATTTTCACTTTTTTTGGAGCGAACGCATGCTATTGGTCTTTTGGGGTTTTCTTGGCCAATCATGCCCACAACAATAATCGGAGTATGTTGAAAAAGCAGCTAGCTATTTATATTGCATGATGGGGCGGATATTAATACTGTGTGATCATTGATGGGTAGGATTTAACTGGGCTCCTGCAGCTACTCTCTTTCCAGGTGAGGGTTCCACCCTCAAGTCCACCGGTACTGCGCAGTCATGCGTGGGGTCCCTGCATGCATTGTGGGGAGAGCATTCAAGTGCAGCCTTTTGGGATGACAAGGAGACACCTACTGGTGAAATGATAAACAGTGCATCACACTAGTGTACTGGGTATATTTTGTGCCCAAAATAGTTCTGAAATGTGTCGATGAAAATGTCCTTTTGAATGAAAATTAAGAGCCATGTGTCCAAATATCAATCACAAGCACAGTAGGACTTTTTTAGTCCTCAAACATTTTGATTAGAGATTGGAAGCAGCAAGACCTGCTCCTTCAGACCAAACGCATCAATGGGCTGATGTTACTTCACACCTCTCCAAGTGGGTTCCTCTTGGACAACGTCACCAGCCATGTCTAATGTGGTATCTTTAGTCTGTGTGCATGTAGATACTTGGTGCTTGTGGAATGCCTGATATAACAGAATGTGGGACCCTGGAGGTTTCCAGACAGGACTGCTAGAGATCAGATGCGGCGGGATTAGATACATGGTGACAGTCTTCACCCGAACTACAGATCCAACCACCTGTTTTTACCCTGTAATGTGATGGTCACCTTTTCCACAATCCTGGGTCCAACCGCATTCCTGCTTCCTGACCTCCTTATCTGCTGCCCAGAATACATCTAACATCTTAAATTATTTTCTTTTTCCAAACATGTAGGAGGTAATTTTTCCAATCCACTGGAGTGTCGAATGAACCTTGTGTATATGGGGTATTCCTGGATTTACACTTCATTTACTACTCCAGTCGATGCTGTCGTTTTAGGTAGGTGGTTCAGGGCCACAGAAGGGAATCCCCCTTCCGCTCCGCTTGCCTAAAGCAAATGCATTAATGCGAGCATGTGATTTGCATGCCGGCGTGAATGCATTGGATTCCTACAGATTCTCGAGGAGTCCATGGTGGGAGACATGTACACTTGTTTGCGATGTGAATTACAAATAATGCATGCAAATCTGGATCCACCCAGATTTGCATGCATCCTTTGCACTTTGTAATGCAAACTACGAAAACTGCATGGTTTGGACCACAGGGCATGTAGGTGCAGATGTGGGTGGTCTACCCTGTGCAATTAACGCCTTTTTTTAAAAAATGACCCATAACACATCGATAATTGAGAAACACAGAAATAGATGGGTCACAATGCAGAGTGGGCAGGCTTCCCTGCTGGAGAGAGATCACTTGCTTGAAAGGAAGTGGCCAGATCCTCCCTTGAACGTTTCACAAACGATTACAAAGTGGGGTCGAACTTCTAACGTAACAATTGGCAGATCATATTGACTCCACAGGGTGCCTGCAGTACAGTCTTGCGGATTACGAGGCTAGGATCAGAGGGAACACCCGTCGGATTATCCTCCCTGCAGGCTCACAGGATCTAAATGATTTACATGGAACTGTCATGCACAGCCCACATCCAAACATAATCCTATCTGTGATATCGCGCATGCTCTCTTGCTCCCTCCTTAAGGCGTGGGTCCTCGCAGGAGGATACAACACAAAAGGCAAACAAATGCAGTCCTTTTACAGCAGCAACGTTGCCACGTTGAGGGCCCTGCCAGGGCACTGTGACCAGCAGGTCTGCTTTAGATAGCTCCTCTAGTCCGAGCTAACGCCCCAAATGAACGCTTCTCAAGATATAGGGCTGATACAAGGGGCACTCTGTAGCTTAGTGTCTGAATAATAAAGGTGCGCAACTTGCTTTCACTTAGTGCAATGCACACATCTGCTCGCTGCACTACGCTTTTGCACATGCTCAATACATGTGAATCTTGAGTAACTTGAGAGAGACTGTGCGGCAAAACACGCAGAGATAGCGCAGCGCAACACCCTTTTAGACAATGCCCAGCACCCTTTAGAGCAGGGGTGCACAACTGATTTTGACAGAGGGCCGAAAGTAGCTTAGTGTCTGAATAATAAAGGTGCGCAACTTGCTTTCACTTAGTGCAATGCACACATCTGCTCGCTGCACTACGCTTTTGCACATGCTCAATACATGTGAATCTTGAGTAACTTGAGAGAGACTGTGCGGCAAAACACGCAGGGATAGCGCAGCGCAACACCCTTTTAGACAATGCCCAGCACCCTTTATAGCAGGGGTGCACAACTGATTTTGACAGAGGGCCGAAAGTACCTTACATGAGGGCTATAGTGGGCCGAAAAGTAAATGTGGGCGGGGTGGTAGGCGGGGCATGGCAGGAGGCTTTTTAAACCCCCAATTTGTACTAAACACATGGAAAAGGAATGTTTTTGAGGGGTAACGATTTTTATTTGCATTTCAAACTTACATTTTGTACTACACATTTTCCATTGTTATAATTTATTTCTATTTAGTTATTGTATCTCGCCTGTTTAATTAACTTATATATATTTTATTGACCCTAGATTGGACATGCCGTTATTTTGGACTGGTACAGTTTGCTATTTGAGTTGCCCAAGAGTAGTATGGCCTTCGTTGAGTCAGGTTTCCTCAAAAAGCCAAAGATGAAGTTCTCCTAACTGTGCCTGTTTTAGCTTTATTATTGGGTTGACTCTTGGAGTGCAACACTATGCCCCATGGCCCCTCACCCCCAACCAAACACTATGCCCCACGGCACCCTCATCCTCAACCAAACACTATGCCCCAGGGCCCCCTTACCCCCAACCAAACACTATGCCCCATGGCCCCCTCACCCCCAACCTAACACTATGCCCCATGTCCCTCACCCCCAACCAAACACTATGCCCCATGGCCCCCTCACACCCAACCAAACACTATGCCCCATGCCCTCTCACCCCCAACTAAACACTATGCCCCATGTCCCTCACCCCCAACGAAACACTATGCCGCAGGGCCTCCTTACCCCCAACCAAACACTATGCCCCATGCCCCCCTCACCCCCAACCAAACACTATGCCCCATGTCCCTCACCCCCAACCAAACACTATGCCCCATGGCCCCCTCACCCCCAACCAAACACTATGCCCCATGTCCCTCACCCCCAACCAAACACTATGCCCCAGGGCCCCCTTACCCTCAACCAAGCACTATGCCCCAGGGCCCCCACCCCCCAAATCAGCACACACAAACCAGCACCCAAACAGACCCGAACCCCCACCCCCTAAATCAGCACACACACAAACCAGCACCCATACAGACACGAACCCCCACCCCCCAACTCAGCACACACACAAACATGCACCCATACAGACCCGAACCCCCCAACTCCAAATCCCCACCCCCCAAATCAGCACACACACTCTCAAGCATGCACCCATACAGACCGAACCCCCCACCCCCCAACTCAGCACACACACAAACATGCACCCATACAGACCAGAACCCCCCACCCGCCACAACTCCAAACCCCCCACCCCCCAAATCAGCACACACACAAACCAGCACCCATACAGACCCGAACCCTCCACCCCCCAACTCAGCACACACAAACATGCACCCATACAGACCCGAACCCCCCACCCCCCAACTCAGCACACACAAACATGCACCCATACAGACCCGAACCCCCCACCATCCAACTCAGCACACACAAACATGCACCCATACAGACCTGAACCACCCCACCCCCCAACTCGGCACACTCTCAAACATGCAAACATACAGACCCAAACCCCCACCCCCCAACTCAGCACACACACTCTCAAGCATGCACCCATACAGACCCGAACCCCCCACCCCCCAACTCAGCACACAAAAAACATTCAAATCAAAACATTCATACACATCCGACAACCCCCTCACCCCCGCATCTCAACATACACACAAAAAACATTCAAATACTAACATTTGTACACATCCGACACTCCCCCACCCCTGCATCTCAACATACACACAAAAAACATTCTAATGAAAACATTCATACACATCCGACACACATCCGACACCCCCCACCTCCGCATCTCAACATACACACAAAAAACATTCAAATCCAAACATTCATACACATCCGACACCCCCCACCCCCGCATCTCAACATACACACAAAATACATTCAAATCCAAACATTCATACACATCCGACACCCCCCCACCCCCGCATCTCAACACACACACAAAATACATTCAAATCCAAAAATTCAAACACATCCGACACCCCCCCACCCCCGCATCTCAACACACACACAAAATACATTCAAATACAAACATTCATACACATCCGACACCCCCCACCCCCGCATCTCAACATACACACAAAATACATTCAAATCCAAACATTCATACACATCCGACACCACCCACCCTCGCATCTCAACATACACACAAAATGCATTCAAATCCAAACATTCATACACATCCGACACCCCCCATCGCAACATACACACACAAACATAAAGCAAAACAGACCCGACACACAAACAGACCACTTACCGGAGACGTGCTGGAAGCCAGGTAAGCGGCAGGTAAACTGGAACGCTGGAATCGCACTACGGCTGGCATGGTCCAAGGCTGAAATGCCTTCCGGCATCAAGCCTTATGGACCACGCCAGCCGTAGTGCTGGCCCACCATTGGCGCAGCACACACGCATTACGTGGCTCGTATGAGTGACGTGGTGCGTGTGTGCTAAGTCAATGAGGGCCAGTGTTTTGTCCGGCCCGGAAGACAACAAAGACTTTCCTAATGGAGGGCGGCCGCGGGCCGCCCTCCATTAGGAAAGTCTTTGCGCCTCGCGGGACGGACAAAAGAGCATGGCGGGTCGCAACTGGCCCGCGGGCCGTATGTTGTGCATCCATGCTTTAGAGCACTCTTCCAGGGTTGTCCAACTTTAGGCCTTGAGGGCTGGAAACATGTCGGATTTTCAGGATACCCCTCATTAATATTCACGAGTGACATTTACATACAATGATCTAAATGTATGCACATTTTATCTCATGAAAATGAATGAGGGACACCCGAAAACCTGTCAGGATCGAGGGCTTGAGTTGGACAACTTTAGACGATGCCCAGCATGCTTTAGACCGTACCCAGCACTCTTTTGGCCACACTCCTCCCGTCGAGCCGTCCTCGATTTCGCATCTCACTTGAAGTACTGAAGATCAGAAAGCTTCCACAGGAGCAAGGCAGTCGCTTGAACCTTCAGCATGCAGATTGAAAACTGACCTAGACGGTATCCATACAATCCCTGCTGTTACTGGTGTGGAAAAGGATGTGCCGCTGGGTTGCAGTGTCCAGCATTGTGCCAGTTTCCGTTACCCTACCCATTTTCATTCTTGGCAGCAACAAACGTTATCAAAAACTTCACAGGTTCTCCGTGTACTGTTTTTATGTAGTGCAAAGTTACACGTCCTTTGACCTTTTGAAGTGTGCTGACGTGAGTTGGTCTCCAACTTGGCCTTATTTACGCTGGTGGAACTACAACTTATGAATTTGAACGAGTATTAATATAACTACGAGTAATAAACGTAAAAAAAGCGCTATTGGATATGTGGGCGGGCTGATGTCCAGACCGGGTGTCGTGTTAAACGTCTGTTTCTCGAGCAGCCCAAGGTAACAACGAGGGAAATGGAGCCCCATGCTGGGCACGCGACAGAGGCTGTCACTGAAAAGGGGCCTGTTCAGAGAAAGGTGCCTTTTACGCAGCTGCTATTGATTATGCGTCAGCTTTGGATTCTTTCAAGAGAGCGCCCCTAAAGGACGAGATGGATGGCCTCCCCATGAGTGTGTGTCTGCTGGCGATTACCAACGAGTTTATACGTTTCCAGGTGGGCGTAGAGGTCTGCGGTGTACCCTCTTCTGCGCACGAAGAATAAGCGCGTCAACGATCTGAGTGTTCTGAAATGACGATGCCGCTGTGGCTCCCTGAAAGGAGTCTTATTGTTTATAAATAGACGGCGGACTGTAATGACGGCCATCCCGTGCGTCCAAGGGCTAAATACAGGGTACGGAGCTTCCCAAGGTGTCCGAGAGATGAGTCAGTAATTGCCACACCTCAGCACAACCGATGCGCT
Organism: Ambystoma mexicanum; assembly: GCF_040938575.1. Lineage (NCBI taxonomy): Eukaryota > Metazoa > Chordata > Amphibia > Caudata > Ambystomatidae > Ambystoma > Ambystoma mexicanum. The sequence continues at coordinate 339,260,023 of NC_090922.1, forward strand.
GTTATCAGCTTCAGTATCCCTCACTTACTGGCAGCTAGTGCAGGGCCGCCTGGCGACTTCCCAAGGCGTCATTAACCCCCGCCACTCCAGCTCTGGGGAGTGTTTCAAGGTCTCCCCCGAGATGGCCCCATGGGAGAAGGCTCGGCACGTGCGCTATTGAAATGAAATGCACCCCGCTCACAATAACAAAAGGGCGCTGATGCTTTCGCATCCTGGCCTATTGACACATTTGGCACCACCCCCCCCCCGCACCTCTGCACTTGTCCAGGGGTGCGTGTGTGTGTGGGGGGGGGGGGGTGGTGGGGGGTGCCACTTACTTGTTTTACTGATGTATGCAGCGTACAGCGGCAGTCTCGCTAACTCTGACGACCCTGCTTTAAGGCATGGCTAAGACCATTGCTTTGAATGGGCTGGTGCACGCCGGGCCTGAGTAGCTGCACTACTTCTATTTGTAAGTCTTAGTAGTGTCACTTCTCAACAGTGCGCAGGCACTCTGCGATAGTGAGTAACTGCACTTCTGTGTTTCCATTTCAAGCACTGGCTAAGACTAATCATGTGTGAATGGATCAGTGAAACCAAGAGTGGCTCAGATATCGACACAGTCTGCAACATGTGGCCTACGTTGGCTGGGTGCCATTTCTCCAGTCCGGGTAAGGGTTCTGCTCCATCCATGAACCCCAACATGGAGAGACGCTATCCACACAAGGGAAGTTCATAAACCAGGGTAGGCCGGTCCTAACCTGCCCTCCACTGCAGGAGTTGTGTTTCTCCTAACTCTGGTTGCCAACGCTTAGCGCATTCCAGAAACCCTGTAACCGGCTTATGCCATGGGCCAATGGCCTGCCTGTCACCACTTGCTATCAGATCAAGGTGTTCCTCGGTGAATACAGGTCACGGCTTGAAGACTATATCTAAACACAGAAAGGGAAGCACACCCAGTGTTTAAATTATTCAAATAGTCCACTATGCATGAGAGGATACGCCGCTCCAGTTGATCAAATTGATCAAAGTGCATTGACTGCATGCAGCTGTGCAGAATATCAGCATCTCCCTTGCTGATACATTATTTGACAGGTCCATTGATATGCTGACCTAGGAAAGAGGGGGATCTCCGTTCTCCAGTCCATGTTCGAAAACGGAACTCTCGCCCCCCCCCCTCCATCGCAGTATCAGACACGCATGGGTTAATGTTAGAGGCACCGATACTGTGTACACTTCATATGTATGTCAGCACTGCACTTTGATTTAATTGGATCTACTTGTGCACAATGAGTAAATGATATTTTCGTCTAAGAAAGGCGGATGAGTCTATGAATGTAGGCCGAAAGATTGGCAATTCAAAAGGCCATTGGGTAAAAGAGTGGCGCTCTCCAGCATACTTTAGGGGCGTCCTTTACCAAGACAACAGCGTGGATTATCACTGTGCCATAGAAGGCTGAAGGTACGAGATTGTACTCTGTTGCCACACTTTGTGTCTCGTAAGTTTGTTATTTCACGTGGTGCCTGCCAAACCGATACTATGTGTGGGTAAAATCTAAGCTGTGCATGAGCAAGCACTTGGACCCCTGAATAGCATACGATGTGAGGGGTGTCATGTATTCAGTTCCGTGACAGAAGCCTCGGGTTTCCTGTTGGTCCACATGCCAACATCCCAGTGAGGGAGTCAGAAAGGTCCGGTGCAGGAAGTGGCGGTAAGCGGCAATGGGTTACACATTATGGAAACCTAAAGCTGGTGTAGTTGAAGAAAGGGAGAGAGCGGTCTACTGTAAAATGCATCTGATCACCCTGCTTCTCAGCATCTCCTATACTCGTGGCATTCATTTAGAACATAGTTAGTTCATACATGTTTTGTGTAAAAGAAACCTCACAGTGATATATTAGGAGGCCTGCAACCGTCCACTATTCCATAGAAATCCCCTTTACAGGAAGGAAAGCACTTTTATACCCTTTCTGTCTTGAGAAATGTGGGTTGTTTTTTGTAAAGTTACATGAAAATAAAACCCCCAAAATCTTCATCTCCCAAGTAATAGGGAAAATGTCGGGAGGGAGGGAAAGATATCTACAATTCTAAGGGAGGGAAACCTGGTGCATGGCGGTGCTTCTACAGAGACAACATTAGTCTCAGACGCAATTGTGAATAAACAAGTTATAATAACATTTCAGGACTATTGGGCAGTAACCAGGGTTATCAGGAGCTACTGTGGTGCAAGCATCTCGTCCACTCACAGATACCCCTTCCATTCCCTGGACAATAAGATTCCTGCGCATTTTCCTCTCCGAAGGCCTAAAGGCCATGCAATGAACTGTGGCCCATCTGGCCATCGCTCACCTAAGACGCAGGAAATCTTGATACCCCAGGTCTGGAATTACTGTCGTCCATTTCGAGTAAACTCATCCTAGACTGAACCGCTAATAGGAGTTGTAACTTCTGACTGGTTACGTTTGAATGAATGGAATTATGAGAAGATAATGTTAAGGATCTGATTCATGGCAAAGTGTGCAGAAATCCTGCAAAGCCTGCGCAGCAAGAGCGTCACAGCGTGACCCTGCACAAACAGGTTTTTCTGCATGCTCCGCGTATCCATGGAATTGTGTGCGCAAAGTAACTGTATACACAAGTCGCGGCCGGAACGCCCCCTGCCATCCCCACATGCAAATCAAAAGCAGCCACCTTTGTGCACTCGCTGGGTACAAATGCATGCACCCTCAAAACAGTGTGTGGGGTCCCCCCGCAAGCAGGTCTGCATCTCAGGGACCCTGCACAGGGTCCCCCGTAACTGTTACAAGCACCCTGATAAAATGCGTACAATTTATCGTAAATTGGGTAAACTGTCCTGCACCCCGCTACACTGTGTACAAGCACCCCTAATTTAGATAAAAAACCTGGCTGCGTGCATGCACCCATAAATTCGACATCCAATCTAACCTCTGCGCAGTGATTCCTATGCGCAAGTGGCTGTACACCTCCCTTCGGGTGGCAGATAGTATGAGTGCTTTGCATGGCCATTTCCCTGCCAGTAGGTTGTTGTAACACCAAAAATAGGGACGAACATGTGAAAATGTTAATGTGGCGATGTACTGCCTGCGGGCCGTCCCTCGTAATGCCCACTTTTTCCCATGTTCTTCTCCATTTTCGGTGTTACGCCTCTTCTCCGCCCTCTGCGCAAGCCACACCCATGCTCTGCATGGTGTCTCGCACAAGGCACTCGAAAGCTCGCAGGGGCGTGCAGGGCCGCCACGAAATCCATGCAAATCCAAGGGAAATCCCATGCATTCGATTCCATGGATCGACGAACGGGATTAGGCAGGCATTTTGGCATGCAAGTTCCCTATTTCCATGCAAATAATTCTATGAATCGGGCCCTTAGTCTCTCCAAAGTCCCCAAAAGGCTTGCCACAGACAGAGAGTAGGAATCCTCTGCATGGACTTAAAGGGATAGGCACTTGTCCTGAAAATGCAGGCATGGTAACCTGCTCAGACATTGAAAACACAACAGGTATGGCTAATAAAGCATCTAATATATTTATGGGGGAAACGACTTTGAGGAGGAACCTTTAATTACATATATTGGGAGCAGACCTAGCTTTGGGAAGCAACAGAGCACTTTTTTCAAATAATAATGTTAAAGGTATTTATACCGCGCACCGTCATCACTGCTGTGGTCCCCAGGTGCTCTGGCGGGTCTGAAAAGTAGTGTCAAGAGGAGGGGAGAGGGGAGAGGGGAGGGTTAGTAGGGTATAGTGGGAGTAGGAAAGTGAGAGTTGTGATATCCTGTTGGCCGCTTCAGTTCGGTTTGCAGCGTTCGCTTATTATCCATCTAGTTGGTTGTCCCCGCCTATCCAAGTACCCTTTAGGAATGGTGGCATGTGGGCCTGAGAGGTCGGTGCATGTCCACCCCCGATTTTATGATGGAGGGGAAGCTTTGGGATTACAGTTTCCTACCGGGGGTATTCACGGTTTCGTATTGGTCCTGTCATCGTATTTGATTCTTCCTGAATCTGGAACAGAGAGCCAGGTTTTGAGCAGTTTTCTGAACTCCAAATGATCTCTTGTGTTGCATATGTTTTTTGGTAGGTTATTCCAGGTTGAGGTTGCCCGGTGAGTGAAAGATGATCCTCTGAGTTTTCCTTTGTTGTAAGCTTGTTGTAATAGGGGGAAGTAGAGATACCAGGAAGTGACAAGCTAACCGTGATGTAGGGGGATGGCAGTCAATTTTGCATAAAAGATCTTCAAACAAGCAAGGGAGGAGATAGGGCGGAGCAGATTGCCCCGTCTCAGGTTAGGTGGAGAGTGGAGATCAGATAATGTTTTCCTTGGATTTGTTTTGGAAATCTATCCCTGGAATGTGATCCTTTCTTTGTGGCCTACTGCGCATACCAAATGCTTACTATAGGGAATAGAAGTGTCTTTTGGGCACTATCTTTAACTTTCAGTGGTTTACAAACATTTTTGTTCATAGAAATTGAAGTATAAGATTATCATGCCCGATGATATTACAGAGATAAACACTGTTTACAGGATGGACAATGCCGATAACCAGCCACCAGCTTGAGCCAGGCAGTCCCAAGTTTAGCGAGTGCCTTGAGTTTATGGCCCTCGGAACGTGCTTTCTATTACTGGATGGGATTACACCAGAGTAATTCTGAGTCCAAATAACCAGACAGACTCAAGAAGATGGCAAGTTGCTGTTATATTAGAAATGATCTAAAACAGGGCGTTTACAACGAACATCAACGGACATATGCTCATTCTATGCGATTTCCACATAAAATACAATTATATACTTCTTTATGTGTCAGAATGATGTCCGAGCTACGTGGCAATAATGAAAACCTGCCAAGGGTGGGATTGGTTAAGGGATACATATAGATATACAATCATGTAGGAGCTAGGTTTGTTATTGGCTGTCCGATATCAGGTGGACAACTTATGCCTACCTCTACATATGTGGCATTTATGAAAAATCAGTTACACAGTGTTTAATTGGTTTCTTGTTTTATGAAGCTATAAGGTCCTTTGTTTTACAGACTAATACAATTGGTTTGGCACACTTGTGCCATGTCCGCAACATTTGGTTATTTTAGAAGCACATACGCCAAGACCCATGTGCAAGTAGATAGGACGTGAGGCTGCCCTACCAATCAATTAGCCCAGCATCTCATCACCCATGCCTTCTGCCATGAAATTCTTTTTGTACTTGGCCTTGCAGAGTATTCTTGTCCTGGGAATGCAACGGGAAGGAGGGGGTTCACTATCGTATTTTGAACTCCAAGTTCAAGCCCTATTTCCATCCTCGATTCATGTGACAACAGACCTTGATTCTACTCATCCTACAAGCTTTTAAATGTTTTAAAACTTGGCATCGTTTGAGTTCTTTCTTGCACCTTAACATGAGAGGATTCATCCTCCGCACACATGTTCCTCTTCTGTGTAGATCGCTGACCTCTACTTCTCAGTTCTTGATTTCAGGCCTGACAGCCTCCCAAGGCAGCTCAGACATCCTGCTATTCTACTGTGTCACAGCCTTCCATTTTCTTTCAATAATTCTTTGGCTTACTTATTTCATGATACCAATGTCCAGTTTCTGTGCAATGGTGGCTCAGCCTGCATTCTACTTACTACTTAAATCTAGTCTATATGATGACTTGATCTATCTTGCATTTCAGTATGAATACATTCTTCAAACCTATGATTTCTGCAGCACTTTTTATCATGTAATCTTCTTTTACACTTTAAGGTTCACTTGATTCTTCACTTCGTCATTTCTCATCTAGGATCCATACATCGTGTTCATTCAGTATTTCAGGACGTCGTGCACTCTTTTTTCTGACTATATCAGTCCATTTTCTTAACTCTTTTTCATATTCCTTCTGAGAGTTCCTCCTGTAAATTGCCATCAACTCAAAGATACATTCGATATGGTCACCTTAATGGATACTGTCTTCCATATGCTTGCTGCAGCATTGGTATAATAGCTGTTGTTAAACAAGGCACAGTCTCATGGCTCCAATGCAGGGGTGGTAGGATCTCCTGGGGATATGTCTGCTCCTCTACAACCTCGTGAGGGCTCAATTAGCAGCACTGCCCGTCCAAGCATGGAGTGTTAGCACTGTTAGCAGGCTTTCATCCTGCGTGTCAGTAGCTTTCTTTAAGGTAAATTATGATTGCAACTTGCAAGGATTGTTTCATTTCCTCTAAGAAACATACAAACAAAGAAGACCATTGCCGAAAACAGGAAAGGGAGTAGGTCTCTTTACGATTTCCGGTGGTGGCCATCTTGGAAGAGGAAGACAGCTGGTGCTGGAGACCAGGACAAGCAATTGGGACAGAGAGAGGCATGGAGTGGGGGATAGGCGTCAAAGAAAACAGATTTGGGTGGTGGTGAGGGGCCTGCCGAGGAGTGAGGCAGAGGGGTAAGGGTGAGTGCATAATTGTAGGCCTGCGGGTGAGTCTGGGGAGCCCAGGAAAGAACATAGATGGGTTTTCCCAGATTCACGTTTCTGGCCTACTGATTGGTCAGTGCCTCTCCCCCGCGTGGTAATAAAAAGATGCATGTTTTGACAGGGATTGTTTACCTAAAATTGTATATAGTATGTTAGAAAGAGTATTTGACTGCCTTTGAGTGGTAATAAAGAATAGTAGCGGATTTACCCCTTTGCCTTTCTCAGTGAGAGGTATTATCGGGACAAGGGTCACAAACACAGCAGGTGTTCAGTGAAAATCTGGAGAGGGGCTTGCCTTATGAAAGAAAATGTGGCTGTTTTATTTAATAGCCCACTTCACTATATTATGTATATTATGTTATGGTATGTGCAATTTATCCATGTGGTGAACACCTGTAGTGCAGATAATTACACATTACGTACCCGATATCTGTAGTTTTTTATTTTATTTTTATAAATCTTGAAAACCTGGCCACCTTCTCTCTTATTTATCAGTAATTATCCCGGGAAGGATAAGGGTGGATTTCTGCAGTATTGGTAGTTAACAAGGTGTAGAAGACAGAACTAACCTTGGGCGGTACTGAGCAGAAGGCCACCAAGAAGCAAGTGTAGCTCATGTGATCCTCCAAGGGTGTGAAGTATGTCTTCTGGTTATGCAGAGGACGGTGTGAACAATGCTGACCGCATTTCAAAATGGCCCCTTCTCATGCAATATCACCCAGTTCCAAGGAGAAAATATTGCGTATAAAGTCAAACTCATTCTGTTAAGTTATTGCTGTTTGAGAAAATACACCTGGCGCTAAGGGCCTTACCGCTGGTTGTAACAGATTACCTTTTTATTTTTGCAGTACAGAAAAACGGTTGGAACTTACCGCCAAAAATAAAATCGGCTCTGGACAGGTCTTTGAAAAGAGCCAACCACAAAGTGAGCGTCTTGTACTTAAAGGTACGGTTATATGTGGTCCCCACACAGTCGGGTGAGAAGAGTATGGTGATTTGTAGGGGCCCAATCTATCACCCAACAACTTACTTCAGTTATGTACATCAATATAGTACTCCCCAATGGCAATAATGTTGTACCTCTGATAGGACTTTGTTTTGCTGTTAATAAATTTGACAATAGCAGAAGTCTATCCATCCTGTGGTGGCTGTAGTTGATACTGACAGCATTTCTTCGCGGATGTGGATGCCATCTTTGGTGACCATGTTAGCCTCCTATTACACTCTGGAGATTTCCAGCTCACTGGTGATGGAAATGCACCCTTTGGGGCTTAGTGCACCTGCCGCCACTGACCACGAAACAGAATAATACTAAGTTTCTGCATGCGGCCTGGATTCCTCGATGCCACTCGTCAAACACAGAGAGAGTGATTTACCGAATCACTGCCCGGTGCTTCTTTATCACAGACGGAACAAGTAATTTGTTTCCTTGTAGTGAACTTACAACCCTGACCTAACTCAAGCACATAACTTTGTGCCTTGGACGCAGTGAAATGCAACTCATTAAAAGTTGTATATATTGACAAGGTGATCCTGATCATTGGAGACTCACCTATCAAAATGGGACACCAGGATTCCAAGAACGATTGTCAAATAATCCACATCAAAACCCTACAATTTAGGAAGCAACTGGAGACGCTAATCTTCAAAGAAGATTTCGCCAATCGCTGAACGCTCCACTGAACCCGACTTCTGCACCACAGGGGCTCATCCCTCCTCTGCTCCTCACACTCATTCCAGTTTGCCAGCCCCAGTCCCCTGCCACTGTTGCTTCCCAGCCAGGTTCACGCTTCATTAATCTGGTACATACATACATCCATATAAAAGAGAGGACATCCCTGAGCCGGCCCCTGAGCACAGAAGAATGGGGCTGGCAGACTGTGCCACTGTTGCTCTTGGGGAGGGGGGATCTATGGCTTGGGTTGGTCCAGTATTTTAATAACCAGCTGGGTCCCTTTGGTGTGTATGTGGGATCTAATGTTATGGCTCTTAAGGGCTTAAGGACCTCTGAAAATGGTGCATCTTTGGTTTTAGAGCTATGACAAGATCATCAACCGATTGGGCGCTCATTATGGGCCTTTTCTACAACGTTTTCTGTTCACCTTGAGCAAAAGGCAGCTTGCACAATTTGCACGTGTGCCCCCGCATGCACTGTGGGCATGCCGGGATTCACAAAGCCTCGCATGCGAACAGTAAGTCCTCTTTGCCTGTCATAAGTGGCGGCTGAAATGGGATTCTGGGTCACAGGGAAGGAGCCAGTCCAAAAGAGCAGGTGGACAGGAACTTTCACATTGGAAGGCGAAAGGGGAAAACAGTTACATTACACAAAAGCTGGGAGGGGCAAGGGAAACAATTTCATGGAAAATACTCCCCACAGATTTTCCACTGATTGCTAAAGGGGCACATTCCACCCTGGGAGAAGCGGGGCATCTGATATACATCCCTTTTGTGAATTAGGTGGCTTTTTAGGTGCATCCCACATTTGTATTCCTTGCCAAACGCCCCTCCTCAAGCCACTTCCATTTTTTATGCAAATTAGGGGTAAGTGAAGGTGCAACTCCCCTTCGTGCCCATTCAGTTGCAGCTACCCATATGTGCAGATTGGGCACACTTAGAGCAGTCTACACAAACTGTTCCAGTTCATTGGCTTGCATACACAAATTGCATTCTTTTACCTGGGTGCAAATGCGAGGTAATGGATTGCCATCATTATTACTGCATTTTTATGAAATGTTTAGATATTATTTAACAAGTTATTGGAGGAAAGAAATCAAGATTATTTAAAACACATGGTTATCGCATTCCTCGAACTCAGACTGATGTTAGAAGGAATTGCAAATTATGGAATGTGAGGCAAGTGGTCTTGTTAACGCCCATAATTGGTCGCCTTGCTATCCTTTTTGAACAGTTAATTTTGTAGCAGTTAGTCACCCCTCCACCACCACTTACAGGCTCTGCAGGATGATGATGAAGTGCCTAGAAGCTACCAAATGGCCAGACCTTCCCGTAAGTGTTGCTGATAAATCATTCGAAGAAGCCTGTGGCCCTTGACATTTCCAAGCCTTCCCTTCAGTGCGTGCGAGTAAGACTCGAGCATTGCTCCTTCACGTCCCACGGTCTTCCATGCACTCAACTCGCAAAGCGATGGGAATGCGCCCTGCAATCCTGCCTCTGCTAATAGTTACCCAGGAAATGCATAACCAGTGGACCCATATGCAGGCAGAAAATATACAATGTTATATTGGGGTGTCTGCGAATGCTTTTCTCCCACCCCCCCATGTATTAAACACCTCGTTTGCTCAGGTGTTGGCAAATAAAAGGCAGTGGAATTTATTTGTAAAGATATGGTCATAAACAAACATAGTAATAATCACATATCATAGTATATTGTATTTTTGGGCACTGGGTCCTGAGGTTACCCCATCAGGCCCGTGCTGCCTTCCTTGTCCCACGACTTGTGTGTGGTCACCGTACGGTGTCCTGTCTTTCATTCTGTTGGTTCTCTCCCTTTTTCTAGGGTGGGAGGGTTTTGTGGAGAAGAAAAAGTAAACAAGACTCTGCGTTCGTAGTGTACTCTTTGCGTTTGGGTCCCTGTGCAGGGTCCCAAACTGTTTGTGTCTTTTCTGCTGCAATGTAGCTCCTAATATAGGCCCCAGGGGTAGCCCTGGGTCCTTTTTGTGTATGTGTGGGGACTGTGGTGCCAGCCCCCAGGCTGGCATAGTGGGGGGTGCATCCCTTTGTTGTGGCCCTGGTTCCCTGCCTCCCCGCATCCTGGGTGCTCAGCATGTCATCATGTCATCCTGGGCTGCGACTGCGTGTCGCCTCTGCAGTGATGGGGGAAAGAGGGAGCCAGCCCAGTTTGTTGGGCTGCTGCTCCTCTCCCCTGCCTGGCTGCCATGGGGCACTAGTTACCAGGCCTCGCTTCGTGCCTGGCAGCATTACCCAGAACTGCGGTCAAATCTCCTTTTCAGATTACAAGTTCTGTGGTGTCCGCCATTATAAGATCGCTGTGTTCTGAGAAATGTAGCACCGCTGCACGGCTGCCAAAAAAGTTGAAGCCGTCATGGGCAAGGACTCAGTAATTGGCAAAATTGCAGCTTAATAAATGACATCTCCAGATTTGCAGGTGGAATCTATATAAAAACTCTACATTTTATTATTGACATTACATTTTTTAATTGGCATTACAATGTTCCTTAATGGTTTTTTTAAAAAAAAAAATCGTGTTTTAATAGTCATCACCATCTAATTACCCTTCTCTGTCATCGTCAGGAAAAGTTGACTCTCTGAGCTTTTATTATAGTTAAAAAAAAAAATCAAATGAAGAGAATTTCGATGAGGGACTTTGGTAGTGTCTGTATTCTCGAGACCAGCTTGTAAAGATAATGATAAACAGATCATTTCTCTAAGGACTTTCTGACTAATTGTTCCAGGTGAACATGTATATTGCAACCTGAAACCATATAAGGGAGGCCTGATGCAGTTTTGTTTTTAATTTTATTTTGGCCTTTTGCAAAAGGTAGCTAAGTGTAGCAGCTATTGAGCTCCATGGACGCTTTATATGAGGGTGCCTCATAGAAGGGTGCTATGAGGGTGCCCACGACTGCTGTTTCTACCTCTTGATTGTGATGAGATCACAGTTTAACCTGCCCCGGCTCATCCTATCCCATGCCATCTTTAACGTGTGATTGATAGATTGAAATAAACAACTGCGACACAGGTTTCACAATGACAGAGAAGAGTGCTTGTTTCTAGGAAAAGCTGTATGGGTCTAATCGAAAGGATAATATCTGGAAACACCAGCACACAGAAGTCCCTTCAAACTGTGATGTCACCCCTCGCGGAATCTTACAGCAACTGAAGAACTGAGGCAGGAGTACAGAAAACAGCCTACACCCCCCCTCCATTGCTGTTTTTGGTTTACTGTCCCCCATTCATTACCTTTAGAGTTACAAATTCAGAGCCCACCACATTTGTTTGTGGTTAGAAAAGGCTCCAAGATTTCTGACAACGGAGCATACCAAACTTTGCAGGTGCAGAATGGCTGGTGCAGGAGTTTAGAAACCTGCCATGTTGCTTGGCTGAAGGTAGTCGTATTGGGCATTCGACAATGGGGGATTTGTTTGTCGAAGATGGATGGTTTCTGTTGTCATTTTTGGGGGGGTGCAGGTACATCAAATACCTCTGTTCTGGGCACATGGCAAAGGTTTGGAGGCGGAACCTTGGCTCCTGCTTATCTGTGGGCTGCAGAGGGCTAATGCTGCATCTGGGAGTGTGGCCCGCTCCAGGGACAGCGGCAGGTGAGGAGTTTGTCTGGGACAGTACACCTGTCAAACGATAACGCCGGTGTCCTTAGGCGAGCTCAGGGAGGACAGAAACCTCCCGTGGAGCAGAAGGGCAAAAGCTTGCTTGATCTCGATTTTCGCTTAATGTTTCAATATGAAGTCTGAAGCCCTGGGTGAGAGTTTATATATTTGAAAAAGTTGCAGGTAGAAACGAAGCGCACTGGCTGTCGTGTTCTCCAATTTTTAGTTTCTAGCGATCATTAGCTGAAAAGCCAAAAATCCACTGAGGCCGTAGCTGAACTTGCTACAAGCAAGAACAACAGAAATGCAAACTCCTCTCACCAAATGTCAGAACCTGAACAATCAGCCTTTAAAAATATGGCCAGGAAAACTGCCCAACCCCCTTTGCTGTGACCTATTACAGCTGTGGCGCCGGGCATGGAGGATGCAGGCTGTTCTCTAGCACTTTGAAGCATCTCTCCATTTCGCCCTCCTATTTACTGCTATTTGACTTACTTATGCTCGTTGTTCTTGCTCACTCCATTTTGTATAGACCTTTTCCACTGTTTTTTGCCCAATACTTGGCTCTTGCAATGTTTTCTTCTTCTTTAATGTAAGAGAAACATGTCTTGCGCACCTAGCTTATCTGTCTGCCTCTCCGTGTGCATTGCAATTATTCCTTAAAATAGCACCTTTGATCCTAGTCAAACACAGATTTCTCTTTATTTTGCACACAAAGCTATTTCTCCAAAATCTCATGACTCTGCATCCCAGTTCTGTTTCTGAGGTAGCTGAATTGTGTCTTGACACAAGCTGATATCCATCCTCCCATAATGGCTTTCTTTGCCACGTTATGTTTTCCTTTATAGAATTCTTCTATATGTTTCATCTACCTTGCGTTACTGCATATTTACACTTATGGTCATCATGTTACTTTATCATCTTTGTATACATGATTACTTTATCATTTCTTACATGTTTTTCTTGTCACTTATTTATTTTTATTTATTTGTTACACGCCCAGACCCTCGGGTGTCACGGCATGGTTACAAGACAGTTTAGAAATTAATAATACATTGTTACATTGGTTACATTACATCATTATTGGATAGTTGGTGCATAAATACAATTTACAAATATTCACTAAGAAAATGCATTGGTGCGGAGACCTGTTCTTAGGTGCTAATATTGGTTGAATAGCCAGGTTTTTAGCAGTTTCTTATAAACCGTGAAGGAGGATTCTTTTTTGATATTAATGGGTAGAGTGTTCCAGTTTTTGTGGGCTAGAGTGGTGAAGCTGCTAACCCCCACTCTAGTGGTTTTGAAGTGAGGGGGAGCCAGAAGGAGTTTGTTGTTAGATCTTAGTGATCTCCTGTCATCTTTTGGGTGAAGAGTATTGTTAAGATAGATGGGTCCTTTTTTGGTCAGGCATTTATATGTGATACATAATGTTTTAAAGATGACTCTGGCTTTGATAGGGAGCCAATGAGCGTCCTTCCTAGTCTTGGAGATATGGTCTGATTTTATTATACCTAGAGCTGCCTTCAGGACTTTGTTTTGCAGTAGTTGCATTTTAGCTAGGTTGGTATTGGATGTGCCTAGTAGTAATACATTGCAATAATCCAATTTCGATAGAACCAGGGCTCTGACTAAGGTGAGGCAATTTGCTGGGGTCAGGAATTGTCAGCTGAGAGCAATTAGTTTGGAGGTGTAAGCCGTGGAAGAGAGCGAGCACGTTAATCTGTTTAGTCATAGTCAGGCTGGCGTCAATATACACTCCCAGTGTTTTGACTTGCTTCAGCACGGGAATAGTGGTACCATCGATGTTGATGGTAGAGTATTCTGGGTGGAGGATTGCTATTTTGGCTGGAGATCCTACGATGAGGACTTCTATCTTCTCGTCGTTAAGACAGAGGCTATTTAGTGCCATCCGATTTTGTATGACGACGTATACTTGATTGTTACAGTGTCCTGGTCATAGTTATCTGTGAGAGTTATGAAGATCTGGGTGTCATCCGCAAAATTTGTGTAAATGACACCCATATCGTCTAGTGCTGAGAAAAAGAGTTTGGTGTACGTGTTGTACAGCATAGGGGAGAGACAAGAGCCTTAGGGCACTCCTATGGGGACTGGGATGGGGTTGGCTGCTTCTTTGCCTATGGACACTCTGGAGGTGCGGTCGGTTAGGAAGGATTTTACCCATGCAGTGGCTTCGCTGGAGAAGTTGAACTCTCGGGCAAGTGAGGTGCAGAGTTTGTCATGGTCCACCAGGTCAAATGCAGCAGGGAGTTCCAACAACAGGAGAATGCAGAGTTTCCCAGAATCTCTGATAGCATCCATCTGGATTTTGAGGTCCAAGAGAGCTGTTTCAGTGCTGTGGTTAGGCCTAAAGCCTGATTGTCTGGTGCCGAGGAGCTGATTAGATTCCAGATGGGTTTGGATTTGGTTATAGGCTAGTTTGTCAATTATTTTAAGTAGGAACAGAACCGTGGTTATGAGGCGATAATTAGTTGGAATGGTGGGGTCTAGGTTTGTTTTTTATAGAAGCGGGGTAACCCAGGCTTCTTTGATGCAGGTTGGAACTATGTTGGAGTTAAAGGAAGCGTTGACAAATTTGGTAATGGTGGGGGTCAGAGTAGAGGCACAAGCATTAACTAGTTTGGCTGGGACAGTGTCCCCTTTGCAATTGGACGCTTTTAGTTTGGAGATAGTTTCGAATACAAGATCTTGGGTGACAGGTGTGAATTGGAAAGGGGGGTTGGTGTTATCAATGGATGAGGCAATGGGGTTAGGGGTTGGGGAGTTTTTATTTGCTAGGAGTAGTCTTTTGGTGGTGATTTTATTCTGCAGCACAGCAATTTTGGAGGCAAGTGCATCTTGTATGGTAGTGCACCATTCTTTACTCGCGTTGGTGGGTGTATCAGTAGGTAGGGGGTTTTCAAGTTCTCTGAGGATAGAGAAGAGCTCTTTGGAATCTGATGCTGCATTACTGATGCGAGCATTGTAGGCATTGGTTTTATGGGCAATGATAGCTGTTTTGTAAATGGTATTAGCGTCTTTGAAGGCTTTGGCTGAATCAGAGGAGGGGTGTTTACTATGAACGTGTTCGAGAGAGCATTTTTTCCTTCTTAGGGTGACTAGTTCTTCGTTGAACCAGAAGTTAGATTTTTTATTGACACATCTTAGTTTGCTAGTGACTGGCACTATTGTATCAAACGCTGTCGAGAGGCATTTGTGGTAATACTCTGCGATGGTAGTAGGATCGTTGCTAAGGATTGAATGGGTTTCTAGAATTTTATTCAAGGTGGGGTCAAGATTCTCTACTGTGAGCTTTTTGGGATTTCTTCTTTCAATGGTATCCATAACTTTGTCCTTAGGCTGGCAGGGATCGTCACTGGTGATAGTGAATTCTATGCAAAAATGGTCTGTCCAGCTAAGTGGGGTAATCTGGCCTATAGTGGTGTTGAGGGTGAAGATCCAATCCAGGGTTCTGCCCTTGGTATGAGTGGGGACATTGACGTGTTGGCAGAAATTCATGTCTTTAAGTGCCAGGAGAAGGGAGGTTGCTTTAGTGTCTTGGTCATCATTGAAGCCAAGATTCAAATCCCCAATGATGATGCATTTCATTTGGGTTTAAGGATGGCCGCCAATATTAGTGGGATGTCTGTTTCTGGATGGCTATTGGTGCTGGTGGTTCTATAGATAACCACTATGTTGATTGTTGTGTTTTCATTCAAGGTTAGTTTAGCGAGCAGTAGTTTGTATCCTGCGAGCTTGATCTTATTTTGAGGGTGTTTTTTGTTATGATGGCAACACCGCCTCCTGGGGAGGTGGTTCTGTCAGCTCTGAGAATAGTGTAGTCTGGTGGGATGGCCAATGCTAACAGAGGACCTGAAGCTTGGTGTAGCCAGGTTTCTGTGATTACTAACAGATCTAAGTCTAGTTGGATGATAAGATCATGTATTTCGATAGCATGGGCTCCTAAGGAGCGGGTGTTGATAAGTTCCTTTTTGAGACTAAAGAGAGGTTTGTTATCCTTTATGGGCGCATTCTTAATTGATAGACTACTGGGCTCCGTGTGATTTCTCAAGGTTTTTGTTGCTGTGAGGTGAGTTAGCTTTTTGTTTGTTCTGGGGGCCATGGGTTTGGGTGGTCTGGGTAGCAGGGTCATGGGAGTGGTATTGTGGTGGGGCACTTTGGTGCGTGCTCTTAGACGGGACGTTCTCTCATTCCCTGAGATGAGATAGGTTTTTTCATTGACTGAGAGTTTGGGGAGTGAGATAAGGTTGTTAGGGTGGGTTGAGGTCAAGAGGTCTTCCTCATTTGTTGTGCAGAGGTCCTTGAGGCTGAGAGTGTGACTGGGAAAGAGCGGGAAGGGAGGTGTAAACTGGGAGGAAGGGAGTGGGACAGGGGATTGGGTAGTGTCTCGGGAAGGCCAACTTGGTGAGACCGTTACTGAGGGTGAGGAAGTAGTTATCAGTGCAGGGGGTGTCTACTTGGACAAGGCAGAAGGGGAACATGATGATCAACATCCAACCTATCATGGCTAAGAACGTAGAAGTGGGGTGAGGCGAGGATAGGCTAGCTTAATCAGTCACAATGGGCAATGGTTAGGAATAGGCAGAGAGTAAGCAGGTGTGTGTTCAGTCACCATATGGGTATGGAACAGGTATAGTCCTAAGGCGGGCCTGAGCATAAGCTAGAAGCAGATATCCCAGGCAGGGCACAACTAGGCTAAGTGCAATGATCTCAGGCGGGACATAAAACTAGGCTAAAAAGAAATTCTCACATGTAAAACACCAATAGGCTAGATACAATAGTCCCATGTGGGGCACAAATTAGGCTAAAGGCAGTAATCCTAGGTGGGGCCCAAATTAGACTAGATGCAGTAGTCCCAGGTGGGGCACGAAATAGGCTAAATGCAATTGTCACAAATAAAACACCAATAGACTAAATGCAGTAATCTCAGGTGGGGTACAAAATAGACTAGATGCAATAGTCCCAGGTGGGGCACAGCATAGGCATGACTGCAAACATACTGGCTAATGTAATGGGTGACTGTGACAGGCTCAGGTAATGGCTAGGTCACGGCAGATATTATTCGATTTGAAAAAGCACAGCAACATGAAAATGCAGGCAGTACATTATTACGTTTGAGTGAGTGCAGTAGCATAGGTATGCAAGCAGCATGTATTATTACATTTGCACGTGTAAGGTGGGAGGCATGGCAATGAATAGGTTATATGCTAGATCAGAGGCAATATTCAAGTTTTAATGCCTGGTAGATGGTACGAGCAGAAAATAGAGTGCAATAACGCTATAGAAAGGCTTTAGAATAGCCAGCAGAGTTGCAGGCGGCCCTCGCGGCCGTCTGAGGACAGGTGCAGATAGTAGTAGAATAGTTCTGTATGCGCATCTAAGTGTCAGCGGATGGGCAGTTAGGTATAGTGTGCTAGATTGTAGTGCGGGCACAGGCAGAGAGTCACATCAATTGCATCTATGACAGGCAGACATGATCTAGGATAGTGGAGACTGCTCTTATTTTAACAACGGGGCAAAAGTACAAGCAAGAGACAGCTTTAGTTGTGGCAATAATGCAGGATGCAGAGCATACAGTGTGTGAGTCATTCACCAAGGAGGTCAGTAGCCAGCGAAATACAAGTGCAAGTGCAAAGGTCAGTTGACAGGCGAGTTCAGAACGTGGCCGCTCGTAAGTTCAAGACGGCTTATACTTGTGATCACAGCAGGTCGTAGGGTAGGCGATGAGGGCCAGACACAATAGAGCACGTTGGGCGACCGTGTGCAAATATAAAGTGGTAAGCGGTGAGTGAAGAGTCAGTTATTTGAATACACTTTGCGCTCGCTCTCTTACGTATATGCAGGATCGTGGTCACGGCGTCAGTACAGCTACAGAGGGTCTCTGGCTCAGCATGGGTATTGCCGAAGGATCTGGCTGTGGGATTCAGGCAATGTGGGGAGGTGGGTGCAGAGGGGGCAAGAGTCATGGCTCTGGGCTCCAACGCTCCAGACAGGCTCATGACAGGGTGCACCTGTCATGATGCCTACCCCCGGGGAACCAGACCAGGTCCAGCAACCCCGGAAGCAGGCATCAAGTCATTTTGAGCAAGCCCAAATACCCCTGCTAGGGGCTGTTTGGGTGCGATCCAGGTGCCTATGGCGCAAGGCTCATATGGAGAGTCAGTCCTGGCGCCATAGGTGCCTGCCTCATAGAGTAGAAGTTAGCTGATGCAGACCATGCTGCAAGCTTATCTGATGCAGACCATGCTGCAGAGCTCCAAGCCAAATGAGGCTTGGAAGGGACTATTTTAACTAGGGACTATTTTTTACTCGGGTGGGGCTGGGGAGGAATACTTACCTGGGACTACTTTGGGGGCTATTTAAACCACGCCCGAAGAGCAGCACACGCTTCGCGTTATTCTGCATCCAGCAGCGTAACGCTCACCGTGTCTGCAAGCCTGCATCCAGTCTTCTGCCACGCCCGCCTCGAGTCTGCAGCTCCTAGAAAAAGGGAGGAACAGAAGGAGAAGAGGTTAGAATAAGAGCAAAACCTTCGATCCTTACCTGAATTCCGGATCCACCGCGCCTTCGAGCTGGAAGAAAGAAGCATTTTACGTGGGCCGCCTCGCCTGCTGCAGCGCTGCGCTGAACTCAACGGCCTTCACAGCATCCTCACGATCCACCGCATCCTTCTGCACGTTCCCGCCACACTCTGGCACCTAAGGGAAACACAAGAACAGCAAAGGTGAGCCAAGGGAATAAACAGAGGCAATAGTAATTACCCCCATAGACTTACCTGATTACCGCCAGGGGTACTATTCCTCTTCACAGGTCGGCGCAGTCTCCAGTGCATCCTCGCCGTACCCCGGCCCCTAAGGGGAACAAAAGGACAACAAGGTGAGACAAAGGGACAAACAAGGGGAACTCTTCTCACCACAATAGACTTACCTAATTTTACCACCGGAGGCATTATTCCCTGAACTTCATATTTTCTCTCCACCCCTGAATAAGGGAGCAAGCAACAAGTTACATTCTGGCCTTATTTTATTAAACTGTGTAGGATAAGCCAAATCCTTACCTGAACTTTGTCAGCTACCACAAGGAACTCTTTGCTGGGGTCAAGCTGCAAACTGCAAGGAATCGGACAAGAGTGAAAGTCAGACATGTGAAATCTTACGAACTACATACTTTTCGGAGTCAATATTGTTCTGGAACTCACCAATTCCTTCGAGCCAGTGAAGCAACTGGTTATCAACACGCCCCTGCGCTCAATGCAGGATGGAGAGCTCATCTTTTCAAACCATCAGGTGAGACTATAAGAAGGGACATCAAAGGTGATCTGTGGGGAGAACAGCGGGGGGATTTACGCTCAACTCCGTGGGTGGTTAATTCCCTTTCTCCATTTGCAGAAGAATATTCCTACGGGCCAAGCAAACGAAGCTAGGTGGGCCAGTCCAGTCCGTCATCTCGGCCCTACGCGTCACATTGGTGGAGACCGCAGCTGTCCAGTTCAGATCGACGCCTCTGTGGGAGCCAGGTGAGCAAAACAGAACTTGAAGCCTACCCACAAATTCCCACCCGGGCGTTATGGATACCTCAGAGACTGACCAATTGGCCCAATTACTACGGGAACTGAGGGCTGAAGTGCATTCCACCCGTCAAGAAACCAATGCTCTTAGGAGAGAACTGATTTTGTCAAAGGAGCGAACTGATGACCTTGCTAGGCAACTATTGCAAAGCCAGGCTGGACAAGCACCCCTACCTGGTTCCGGGGGAAATCCAGCTCTTGTGTTATCAAGTAACCCTGTGCAAATAAACCTACCAGGAAATATTCGATTAGCTCCACCTGAACGCTTTGCCGGAGATCCCAGAAGGTTTGCCGTGTTTATGAACCAATGCCGCTTGCACTTTTTATGCAGACCTGGAGCCTTCCCAAACGATCAAGCCAAGGTAGCCTTTGTGTTGTCATATCTCAGTGGCAGTGCAGCTGATTGGTCAATTCCAGTAGTTACTCAGGATGACCCAGTTCTTTGGGATTTCCAGGGCTTTCAAACTAGCATGGAAAGACTATTTGCACGGCACTCCCAAGGACAGGCCCTGGATAACGAACTTTTGTCCCTACGACAGGGTAACCAGGACCGTCTATCCTACATCGCGACCTTTAATAGGTTGATAGTGGAAACTGGATGGCCTGAGGTAAAACGAATCAGGTTATTTCATCGAGGGCTTCGAGGAGAACTCAAGGATGTCTTGGCTCAAGTCGTGAACCCACCTCAAGACTGCGCTGAATATATAGACTTAGTGGTCCAGTTAGATCACAGGCTTCAGAACAGAAAGATTGATCGAGCTAAGTTTGAGAATCGGGTGTGGGTCAAAACCCACGCTAACCCCAAAGGAGCAGGTGCTTCAGAACCCATGCAAATCGGAGGGGTTAAAGGACCCTTAACCCAGAATGAAAGAGAAAGGAGACGGCAAATGCAATTGTGTTTATATTGTGGAACTTCTGGGCATTTTTTATGGGATTGCCCTGTAAAACCACCCAAGAAGGTGGTAGGAGCTGCTGATAAAAGCCATATGGAGTCAGACTCAGGAAACGACGACGCCCGACGAGGTCCACTTGCCGAGCTTGAAGAAGGATACTCAGACCTCGCTTTTCATCATACCAATGGTCCTCGTAGATCCAGGGCAGCATTCGCGTATGCACGCAGTAAGGGCATACATTGATAGCGGGGCCATAGGAAACTATGTGGACTATGAATTGGCTTCCAGGATGAATCTACCTCTCTGCCAAAAAAACACCTCAGATGTCATCATCACAGTCAATGGAACTGAAATTGCCTCTGGGCCTGTAACTCATTCCACTGCAGAGATGGCACTATTGGGTCAGGATGGGCATCGAGAGACTATTGTGTTTGATCTAATCAAAGCCCCACAGTTCCAAATAATACTGGGGATACCTTGGTTGGAAACACAAAATCCTTGTATTGATTGGCGAGAGAAGAGAATAACCTTCCCGGATTGTGCACAAACCTGTTACCCAAAGAAAAATCAGAACGCAGGCCTGGCCACAGTAACCACAGCAGTCATGCAACTACCTCCAGAATACCAAGAATTCCAGGATGTCTTCCAAAAGGAACAGGCAAACACCTTACCTCCTCACAGATCGTACGATTGTCAAATCCATCTCATACCCGGTGCACAAGCCCCTTGTAGCAGGATCTATGCCCTTACGGAACCTGAGAACCTTCACCTACGACAGTACTTAGACCAGTACCTTGCCAATGGCTTTATGCGCCCATCCAAGTCCCCTGCATTTTCAGCTTTGTTCTTCGTGCCCAAAAAGGAAGGTGACCTCAGAACGTGCATAGACTACCATGCATTGAACCAGATAACTGTTAAGAACCGATACCCATTGCCTCTGATCCCTGAACTACTAGACCAAGTGAAGGACGCTTGTATATACACTAAATTAGATCTCCGGGGGGCATACCATCTGGTACGTGTAAAAGGGGGTGACGAATGGAAGACTGCTTTCCGCACTAAGTATGGGTTATTCGAATACCAGGTGATGCCGTTCGGGTTGTGCAATGCACCAGCAGCCTTCCAATACTTCATGAACGATGTCCTTCGTGAACTCATTGACGTTTGTGTTGTCGTGTATATCGATGATATTCTAGTATACTCCTCTTCAAAATCTGACCATGTGAAGCACGTCCAAGCAGTCCTTGAGAAATTGCGCCAGCATAAACTATATGCAAAACTAGAAAAATGCGTTTTTCATGCCATAGAAGTTGAATTCTTTGGGTTTATCCTGACCCCAAAGGGAGTCCGAATGGACTCACGAAAGGTGGACGCAATCCTTAAGTGGCCATCACCAAGTTCAGTTAAAAGAGTACAAAGCATGCTCGGCTTTGCCAATTTCTACCGCAGATTCATCCCAGATTTTTCACATGTCGTACATCCCATCACAGCACTCTTGTGAAAAAATAAACGCTTTATGTGGACTGAAGAAGCTGAAAATGCCTTCCAAGAGCTGAAAGCGAAATTCACATCTGCACCTGTGTTAAAGCACCCGCGCCCTGATCTTCCATACATAGTGGAAACTGATGCATCCAGTCTAGCCATGGGAGCTGTCCTGTCTCAAAAGGACCTTGAAACTGGCCAGCTTCACCCAGTAGCATTTTGGTCCAGAAAGTTCTCAACACCAGAGTTAAACTATGCGGTTACCGACAAGGAGTTATTAGCCATTAAATCCGCCTTCAAGGCTTGGCGGCACTATCTTCTCAGTGCCAGGCATACCATTACTGTGATCACCAATCACCGGAACTTACAGTATTTAAAAACAGCCAAGGCCCAATCGTCACGTCAACTCCGATGGGCATTGTTCTTTGCTGAGTTTGATTTCGTGATAACCTATCGACCAGGTTGTAAGAATGATAAAGCCATCGCCTTATCCCAAATAGGGATGGGAGAGGCAAAAGTGAACCCAGAACCAGTACCTATAATTTCCGAACAAAGGATTCTTGGCATGACTACTCTACAGACACTAGAGGACATTCAGGTAAAGATCCAGCAACTCTTTGATCCTACAGCCCTGCAGGACTGGGTAAAGAAAGGCCCGGACTACTCTGTCACCAATGATCTGCCTTATTACCAAAGGCGGCTATTTCTGCCACACAAGGAACTACAAGAGCTAGTCATTTCCCGTTATCATGATACCCTAATGGAGGGGCACCCAGGTATTGCAAAAACTGAAGCTAAAATTAAAAGACAATTCTGGTGGCCCATGTGGCGAAAGGATATTAAATCATTTGTGATGTCTTGTGGCATTTGCGCCCAAAACAAAAGTCAAAAGAAAAAATCAGCTGGACTCTTACAACCTTTAGACATTCCGCCTACACCATGGCACACCTTATGGTTAGACTTTATTACCGATCTACCTCCTTGTAATGGGTTTAACACCATTCTAGTTATTGTGGATCTTTTTTCCAAGATGGCCCACTTTATTGCTTTAAAAGGACTACCTTCAGCCTCAATCCTGGCCAAAGAATTCCTCGAAAACATTGTTCGTATACATGGGTTTCCGTCCGTGTTGGTCTCTGACCGGGGCAGTCAATTCATTTCACATTTTTGGAAGAAATGTTGTCAATTGGCGCAAATCGACGTGAGGTTATCGACCAGTCACCACCCCAAGACCGATGGTCAAACGGAGAGGACCAACCAGACTCTTGAACAATAACTGCGTTGTATGTTACATCAGACTGAGAGTAATTGGAAGGATATTCTTTGGATCGCCGAATATGCATACAATAATTCAGTACATTCTGGAACTGGACAAAGCCCCTTTTTATTCCCTGTATGGGCACCACCCTCGAACCTCAGACCTTGACTCACCCCAACACTTAGAAATGCCCGCAGTGGACCATCTACACACTACGATTACACAAGCCTTTAAGGAGGCAACTGCACATTTAAAACAGGCGAAGGAGAAATATAAGAAAGATGCTGATCGCATAGAAGTGATACTCCACAGTACCAGATAGGGGACCAAGTATGGTTGGCCACAAAACACATACCTCTCAAGGGAACGCGGACCTTTAATCCTAGATATTTGGGACCTTACTCTATTAAGGCCATTATCAACCCGGTGGCCGTCAAGTTGGACTTACCTGCTAATATGCGAATTCACCCCGTCTTTCATGTGTCACTTTTGAAGCCAGTGCAACCAGGGACAAGACTAACCAAGCCACCAGACCCCATCCTTATAGACGGGGAACCCGAATTTGAAGTTAGGAACATCCTGGACTCCAAGATGGTGAAGTCAAAACTTTTTTATTTAATCGACTGGAAAGGTTACGGACCACAGGAAAGGTCTTGGGAACCTAGTGACCACGTGCATGCACCTCGATTGGTGAAAAGATTTCACCGAAATTTCCCAGACAAACCAAAACCACGGGGAAGAACGACTTTAGGAGGGGCCCTGGGAGGGGGGAGTGCTGTCATGATGCCTAACCCCGGGGAACCAGACCAGGTCCAGCAACCCCAGAAGCAGACATCAAGTCATTGTGAGCAAGCCCAAAAACCCCTGCTAGGGGCTGTTTGGGTGGTGACAGGCTCATATGGAGAGTCAGTCCTGGCACCATAAGCGCCAGGCTCATAGAGTAGAACTTACCTGATGCAGACCATGCTGCAAGCTTACCTGATGTAGACCATGCTGCAGAGCTCCAAGCCAAATGAGGCTTGGAAGGGACTATTTTACCTAAGGACTATTTTTTTACTCGGGTGGGGCTGGGGAGGAATACTTACCTGGGACTACTTTGGAGGCTATTTAAACCGCGCCCGAAGAGCAGCACACGCTTCGCGTTATTCTGTATCCAGCAGCGTAACACTCACCGTGTCTGCAAGCCTGCATCCAGTCTTCTGCCACGCCCGCCTCGAGTCTGCAGCTCCTAGAAAAAGGGAGGAACAGAAAGGGAAGAGGTTAGAATAAGAGCAAAACCTTCAATCCTTACCTGAATTCCGGATCCACCGCACCTTCGAGCTGGAAGAAAGAAGCATTTTACACGTGCCGCCTCGCCTGCTGCAGCGCTGCGCTGAACTCACCGGCCTTCGCAGCATCCTCACGATCCAACGCATCCTTCTGCACGTTCCCGCCGCACTCTGGCACCTAAGCGAAACACAAGAACAGCAAAGGTGAGCCAAGGGAATAAACAGAGGCAATAGTAATTACCCCCATAGTCTTACCTGATTACCGCCAGGGGTACTATTCCTCTTCACGGGTCGGCGCAGTCTCCAGTGCATCCTCTTAGGCACCAGAGAGCCATCCAACGACGGATCACAGTGAGACAGTTCGTTATCCATTCCAGGACGGGCGGAGTGGAGGAGGGGGGAAGAAAACTCCTCTTTCAGGGCTCAAATCAACACAATAGTAGACCTTAACAATAATGGCATTGACCACTGGCTGCTGACCTAACTACTGACCTTTGAAAATGATTACCAATCGTTGAGTAAGTGTAATAGAAGTAAAAATGTACTGTCCTATTTTGATCCTACACATGCATACTGTTACTATGGATTATTGAAAAGTTCAGATATACAAGTCTCATTAAAAAAAATTGAAGGGCTCTTCAAATCAAAATGTGTTTACTCGTTGTCATATTGTAACATCCAGACACACGCTCACAACCTTACACACCTTTTACTTAAGAGTACTTCGCTTTGCCCTTTTGCAGTCTGATTTCAACCTGACCCTGTTTTTTAGCATTTGCCTCATTATGGCAATTTGCGCACGAGCTACTCTGAAGCAAAAATGCAATAAAGGGAACATTCTGTACCTTATGAAGATTGACAAAAGATGCCAATAAGTCATCTCAACTTCCTTGGATCTATGATCATTTTAAATTGCATCACGTAAAAAGGATCACTACACCGATATATGGGCTCGATAGATGTGTGTCTCTGGTCAGAGTTAGACCTGCCCCAAGTTGCGGAAGTCACTCTGCCATTAAAAAAAGAATGAGTCAAAAAGCAAGCAAATTAAAATGAGTTATGTCTATCTGTGTATTGCATTGTGTTTCTGCCGACTAAGACACTTGGAATGCACCTGTGCTCACTGAGTGCACAGTTGGAGCAGTGGGGCTGCTATGGCTGGGTGGTGGATTTTAAGACCTGTCAGACGCTTCTCTGCTGGGAGCTCCGCTGCTCCGCTGCTCCGCTGACTGACTTTGTTAGGAGCGTAAACCCAGCAAGCGCGAAGCCTGCTAAGTGGAGCAGTTGGAGACAGGCCGGTCAGGTGAGAGTTGGTAAACCTGTATTTTTTTTGTAGCTATCCATCGAATAGGTGTGTGATTAAGTGGACTGTCTCCCTAGGCGAACAGAGCTATCATTGTAACAGCAGACAAGAGGACAGAATATTGGTCAATGGATATTTCCAAAGGAGATAGTCTCTTCAACTGGAACATTTAACAACTGTAGTCCTTAAAGAAAGGGGTCTGCAACCTTTGGCTCGCCATATGCAGATGTTTTATACTACAACAACCCTGACCCCTTAGCATTGACTGTACTGGCTAAGGCTGTTGGGAGTTGCAGTCCAAAACATCCCAGGAGCCACAGGTTGATGACACCTGCCACATGGTTCCCCCTCCCCCCACATCTTGTTACTCTGTCACTGGCAGGCGCTCAACGCCATTGAGCGTATCGGGCTTCAGCCCCCCACCCCGAAATGCGAGCTGAGGAGCGGGCTGAAGTCCGATTAGCTCAATGGCGTTGCGCGCCATACTTTGCTGTTAGTCAGAGAGGGGAAAGAAGCTTTTCCTGAAACAGGCGACTTTAAAGTTTTACTGGGTTTGTGCAGAAAAATGTATTTGCACAAACGCAGCAAAACTTTAAAGTTGGTAGTTTTAAGAAATGCTTCCCTCACCTCTCTTCCTAACAAAAATCAATGGACACATCAGCCCCCTGCCCACGGATGTGTGCGAACATGATCTGTTCTTTCACATCTGAGGGGAAGGGGCTGGTGGGCACACTTGCTTGTTAGGCAGAGACGTGAGGAAAGCATTTTCTGAAATAGCAGTGCATGTTAGCTCATTATGTATGTATGTATGTATGCATGCATGTGTGCAAGGATTGTGTATGTAATGTATGTGCGAATGGGTGTGTGTGAATGAGTGTATGATTTAAGGGGGCCCGTTGTGCATGTAAATGAGCGATTGTATGGTAAATGGGATGTTAAACTGAGTGAGTGAATGTGTCATTTTGTGTGTGTGTGTCTATGTGTAATGCTGGGCTGCTACCATTTGATACTTAGGCCCCATGCCCTACAACCCTTGGGGTAGAACAGAGGGGGTGGAGCCTCCAAGTTTGCCACGCTCATTTTCTAAAGTGGCCCCTCCCATCACCAGTTAGCCCCCAGCCTCCTGAAATGTAGGTTTCGTTGCACCCCTGCTCACTGGAGCTGCAAATTTGCTTGCCAAATCCTTGTCCACTCGGGTTTCCTACTTGCCATCGTTCAGTTCACTGGGAGCTGTCCAAGTGCTGAACCCGAAAACATTCCTCATTTTTGTGGGCCATGCTGTTGTTGCTGCCAACTGCAGTGTAACCAGCACACCGCTGCACTGGCAGTATCACATGCGTGTGATGCCCAGTAGAACATACATATTCTCTATGATGATCGAATTACTAAACGCACACATTAGAAGGAGTTGGCTACTGAATCACAGTTGGGGACATACTTTCCACTCGGCGGCCAATAATGGCCCTAAACCCCATTACAGAACTGGACACGATAGGACAGGGGTCACAGTTTCCATCAGCCATAGCAGGCTTAGTCAATTTTGAGGGATCTTCTCTGTGGTAACCTAAAACATGTGGAGAGGGGTAGGTTTCAGACCCCTGTGTTAGGGTAACATTATGCACTGTAACTTAGCGTGTGGCAGTTCCTTTCACCCACGTCTTGCATGTGCGTTGTAAATATCATCTCCCTTTGGTTCCTGGGAAAATGTTGTTCTTTCAGAAGTGATTTCTCTCCCAGCCTGCCCCAGCAGCATGCCTAGCTCTGTGCCGTATGTGTTATATATATAAAGATGTGGGGATTGCTCTTGCCATCCTTCCTGAAGGTTGAGCAAACCTCTATGAATGTGGTCTTCTGTCCGACTGGTGTTTCTAGACAAACCACTGCAGAGTTGACAGCATGTTGTGTATTATTGCACCTGCAATAGTCTAATCCAATCACTCCCTTTAACTGCGCCTGTCTATGACATATGCGCATGGAGGACTTCCTGTGTACCCCGTGTCATTAATGCCCTATGTGAGCCTAACGTATGATAAGGTGGCATGTAAGGTATTTACAAATAAAAGTTAGTTAAGCTAACAGTGTGGCTATTCTTTCCAGCATCCTAGATAGCCTATTTGACCCATGCATTAAATATCCCATGCAACCCCAATTCAAACCCATTTTGGTTCGGTCAAGTTCAAACATAGCACCACTTAAAACAAATTCCCGAACTAACTGAGCACTAAAGTCCCAGACATTGTCATCGAACACACAGGTGGCGGTGGTGTCCTGCTTGGGACACTTGAATGTGTTACAAGGACCTACTCTTCAAACGCTGAAGCGACAACGGGATAGTTATTATTCAACAGAAAGTGAGTGAGGTTGCAGTGAGTAATTCTGTGGATGTTTTCAGTTAAGGAAATAATTGAAGCGGTTGGCAGAGCATCTGGTTTCGATGTATGAAGCTTGTTATCAGCTTTAGGGAGAGGGCACCTGGAAAGTTCTCTTCATTACACTCTCTCATTCGGTGCAATCTTGTGCCCGCTGATGAAGCATGTATTGATTAGTAGTCAAGCATTAGGGTTTCCTTTCATGTCTGGCAGAAGGAGCTCCCCTTTACAGGAGATGGACCTGACCCACTTGGCGAAGACGAAACCTGAGGTCATCGAAAGCAAAACACATTCCAAGAGGTCCAAGATTTATATTTGTATATACTTTAATGTGACCTACTAAGCAGCCTGAACCCACTGTATAGCTCCTGACAAAAACAACATAAAAAGGCTTCTATGTTACTGAATGAATGTAAGGCCCAGTAGTATTGCAATGGGCCTCATTCTTCATGCCCGTAGATATTAAGAGGCCGCCGAGTACCACTGCCATCCATATCATATTCTCCTTTCATATATACTTTGTAAAACAAAAATGTGGAGTGCCTCAGCCATCGCTGTTGTCTCCTCTTCTTTTCAATATGAATGCCTAATTAACAGCTTTGCAGTTGAGTTCTTAAACTTTGCAGACGGAATACGATTGCTTTTTAAGCTATCAAAGTTATCTAGATCTAAAACCTCCATTGTGACATTTTAATCCTATCTTACTACCATTAACTGATGACTGTGCCACAGTTTATTGAACTTGAACCCCTCTAACGACCTGGAAAACGTGGAAATGTACCTATCTCCGTAGAAGAGGTCCAAAATTGACTATGAATGCCCAGGTGACTGTTGTGGCCAAATCAGGATTCGCTTGTCAACTTACACGCAGGCAAATGTTTCAATTTCTTGGTCAATCAAATAGAACGTCAGCAGTTGTGGTGCTTGTGTTGTATGAGTGGTGTAACACAAATGTTCTATACTTGGCCCTTCCATTCTATGCTTGAAAAGACTGCAGCAATTGCAACAGGCTGCAGCCAGACACATCCTCAACCTATGATTCGGTGCACACATCATGCCCACTTTATGGGACTTAAATTGGCATCTTTTAATTGGTTATTTATAAAGCGCTTAAATACTCCGAGTTTTCTAAGCGCGGACCCAGGGATCGAACCTGTGTTGGTCCGTGTCATCTTGCTTCCAAGATGAGCAGGTTGCCCCTGGGCTATCCTCCTGAGACATTTTGGTTCATCAAGAATCCAACTCCAAGCCCCTTTTCACCTGTAAGGCTTCATAGAAAACATGTAAGCACATCCCACCAGGAGTAATGTGTTGGATGCTCTTTCCATTTCCAATTAAGATCTGCTATCCAGTTACTAGCCACTGCACCAAGATGCAAAATGGCTGTTTGGGCGTACCTGGCTCCATGGACGTGGAATGTCTTATCTTTAAGCCCAAGTAAAATAGTGCAGTTCAGAACATTTAAGTGACTTATGTCAACACCTCTATTTGCAGTCTACTGCAATGAATCCATTATTCTAAGAACATATCTCATCTAACTCTGACATTGTCTTTACTGCTTAGCACCGAGAGGCCACTTACTGGTAAAAACACTCGGACAGCCTTCACATCACCCAGCCACAGACTTGTTCTGCTTGGGTCGCTAGCAGGGACTCAGCCACACCTACCTACCTTCCCACTGGCTAAAATGCACACATGCATTCTGAGTGGCTCAGACCAATCTATTTCCATGGAATTCGGTCTTCCAAGGCAATCAACTACAGCGCTTCTAACAAGTTGATAGCTTACAGCTACATATGTTCACATCCATAATCACAGAAAACTATGCCAACACCTATTTCTTGCATAATTCTGAAGCCACATTCGCCAGTACAGTGCAGCAAATGATTTCCTTCAAGCTCACAGGCACCTTCACTTCAATTGGGGCTGTTGAACTCTTACAAACTACTATAGAAGACTCCTTTATGTTAGAAACTGAATTGTGATTTATTCTAACAACTCTGTCTATTACAGAACAATGTCAGATGGTCCCCTAACACGGCCAGTCTCTGATTTGCATAATACGGCCTATTGCACCTTTCTAATCGAGGCTAGCTGTGCAAACCTCCATCCTATGATGTCTACAATATGTTAATGCCCTCTTGGAATGTCTGCTGTAAAGCCCTCCACATCAGTGCAAGCCCCTAGCCTTGTTGGCCATCCTTGTTGACCATGTAGTACCTTTCCGGATCACTCTACTGCTGCAACACGCGGAAGTGGAAGGCATGTTCTAAGTAGGCTGTAACTTTAGTCATCGGAACATGTCCTCCCTTGGGCCCAGCCTATCTGAGCAACAGCTCAATCACACAGTATGAGCCGAATCAAGGTTGCCCATTATGGCAAAGCCAGACACACGCACCACAGACTAGAAACATTCTCCAAACAAGAGATAGATCAGTCAATTAATCCTGTTTCTTAACATGGCTCTAAAGCATGTTGGCACCTATAGAATGGCAATGTTCCCACAGTTCCCTGCACTTGCGCATTGTTAAATGTTTCTGTATTATAGATATATTTATGAAGTGTGCATTCCAGGAGCCGGATTACAAAAACAATTCTGGACAGGGTCAAATGTTTGCTTGCCAGTCCTTTTCATCAGGCGCCTGTTCTACCACTCTTGCTTTAATCCAGCTTAGTTTTGCACCAGTATACATTCTGGGAAATTGCAAGACACCGAAATGATAACTCTGCAAAAGGATGCCTGGGCAAAGTAAGAGGAGTCAAATAACGCTTTTAGGCCCAAATTACCACCAACCAAATATGTTACACTGGTCAACAATGTTTGTAATGACACTTCAGGAAAATGTGTTTTGGGTGAGAACCTGGTCACAAAATGTGGTCCACAAGAAGCACAAGTATAGGTATGTGTTTGTCTCTAGCAGCCAGTGACATTGGACGTGTGTTATTGTCTGTTGCCTGCGTTTGTCTATTTTTTCTTCTCAGAACTTTGAAGTATTCACTTGTTCATGAACATGTCTTTTTTTCAAGGAGCAGGTGTCTTGTATGGTTTATTATTGCCACTCTCATAGCATTCCAATGTATTATTTATTTAAACCGTGATTTTGTGTTTGTTTTCTTTTTCTTAAAGGTCTTCGTTAATCCTGCATTCGACGTAACGCATAAGAATGCTCGTCCAATCAAGCGTGGCATCGCTGTCACGGACCAATAAACTTACTGAAGTGATTAGTCATTTCCAAAAGGAAACCTGTCTCAGACCTTTCAAATGTCAGCACCTTCGTGCTCCCATCACCCTGACACGTGTTTCTCCTTCCTGACCTCCATGTTCTGACCGTTTTCAGCAGTTGCCCCATCGGCACACTGATGCAGGGGAAGCTGCTTGTTCACTGGCATAACCCTTATAATTCTGAAAGACGTGGTGGGTCACCGCCGCGGGGCACAGGCGTGAGCCGTGCAACTTGAGCCTCTATGGGGCAACACCTGACGAGGAGGAGAAAGACAGGAAATCCCTCTAAGTGACCAACAAAGGGCAAATTACAAAACAATTACAGGCAACGAAGCTAACAAGCTGGCTAGTGCAATGTGTAAGGGAATTATACACGTTTACTTTTGGCTCATAGGTGGTCCTATAGCATAAATCTAGCGTGAGCCAAAACAAATGCAATAAAGTCAGGGGGCATTACCATATCCCCCCTTCCGACATTCACGCCATAGCTTGTTACGCCATGCAGCTGCCATTGCTAAGGGACTTTCCTCTACTGAAAGTTATTTTGAGGAAAGGACCTCAGTAATAACACCTGCACGGTGTGACACACTGTTGCACAAGCTATATAGTCCATATCACACAAGCTGCGTTTCTGGGGTAATTTCCTCTAATGAAAGGTGAATGGTATGCAAACTGGCTAACAGGCAGTAACTGAAAGCAGTGTTGTTCTTATTCAAAGTGCAACCAAAACATAATCTATCAAGCAGTTGATGTGTTGGGTAAAATGTAAATTAAATCCTATCCTATCCCTTGAGCGGGCAGGAGCCCCCACCACAGCGCTCTCCTTCACGAGCGGGCAGGAGCCCCCACCCCAGCGCTCTCCTCCACGAGCGGGCAGGAGCCCCCACCCCAGCGCTCTCATCCACGAGCGGGCAGGAGCCCCCACCCCAGCGCTCCTCTCCGCGACTAGGCAGGAGCCCAGCAGTCACTGAGGCCCAGCCAGAAACCCTGCTGCCCTTAGCACCGTAGGACCCCACGTGTGCCATGTAGAAGGCAGACCAACGGCAGAAGCATCGCCCCGAGCCCTTCTGAGCTATTCCCTGCACACTGCTGTGCATCCCTTGCTTGTGTGGCCTGCTCTTGTGCCCACGATCCGCTCGCACTGACATTTCCCAAAAACAAAATGTCGGGCGTGATGCGGGATGAAAACGAGGCTCTGCCTCGGGCTCGTTGCTAGGCAACGTGTGTTTGTTTGTATTTTAACAAACACTTCCGCCGGCAGGCAGAATAGCCTGCGGCCACCCCAAGGCCACTATAAGGCCAGCAACCCTGTTTGCCCCTGTTCGCCGCTGGACGACGCAAGGAGCTACTGCAAATTCGAACACTACTGTATGAACTGTTCACTCATCTAATTCACAGGCACCTGCATACCGGATGTAAGTACAACGATAAATGTACCATAACCCATACCTATGCCATACTTTATGCTTTAACACCATAGCACCCAGCCATAACCATACCTGCTCAATTAAAGTCCTATCCGTGCTCATGTCTGTACACAAGCATAGTGCCTTCTTAAGCCCACCTGACTGTGCCATGCCCCCTACTACAACCCTGTACCATGTGGCACTAACTTGCCTCATCTATGTACCTCTCCGCTAACCACCTACGCTGATTGTCCTATGACACTGCAATGTCCAAGTGACTCCTTACAAGTATTCTGTCCACTCCCAGATTGCTGCATTTAGCCTATTCTACCCAACAGTTGATTTCTGTATTTAGCCTACCTTGCCCAATGGTTGCTTGTTGCATATTGCCTATTTTTTAACCTATAGCTGACTGCTGCATTTAGCCTATTTTGCCCAACAGTTGATTTCTGCATTTAGCCTACCTTGCCCAATGGTTGCTTGTTGCATTTTGCCTATTTTTTAACCTATAGCTGACTGCTGCATTTAGCCTATTATTTAGCCCAATAGCTGACTGTTGCTTTTAGCCTATTTTTGGACCTATAGTTGACTGCTGCATCGAGCCTACACTGCCTAATACTCAGCCTAATATCCAGCCCATATTGTCTAACATTTGATCGATACACGCAATATCAGGCTCTAGCTCTAGCACTAGCTATAACACTATGTACTCTTACCTGCCTACCTCAGTCTATCGAGCATCATTCCCCAATCTGATAGCCCTATTTATTACCACTGTCTATATCACCATGCCTGCCACACTGCCCCCAGAGGGCGTAGGAGCCTCTCATATGCAACTTATCTCTAAATCTCCTTCTAGCATAGCACAGAGAAACCATAAACTCCGGGCACGACTACCCAAAATATTCGAACCTGTTAACAAATATAACATTAACCTGAATCACCTTCAACCGAAAGGTCCTCTGGAAATCACCATTCTTCCTAGCCGCAAACCCCTCCTTATAAGAAATAAGACCACCACCAACCGACTTGCCACCACTAACCGGAGTCCTACACCACAGCAAGAACCCGATTTGAAAGGTGCATTAATCAATGCTAGATCTATAGTCGCTCATGCTACAGACATAGCGGACACTATCCTGAACAACGACCTCGACTTCATCGCCATTACTGAATCCTGGCTCCACGATGCAGCAGGTCCAGCACTAATGCTAGCAGTCCCGGACAACTATACTATCCTTAGAGCTGATAGACTAGATGCACGAGGCGGAGGAATAGCGATCATCGCCAAAACTAATCTTTCCATGAGAGTCACCTCTGCACCCAACCTCAAATCCTGCGAGTCTCTCTCCATTAAACTACCCACTGTCAACTCTCAAACATTAAATATCCATCTCCTCTATAGACCCCCAGGCCCTATCAGCACCTTCAATGAAGGTATTACCACTGTTATCGCTGAGAAGTTAAAAAACTCCTCACAAACCTTAGTGCAAGGAGACTTCAACCTAGGGTACAATGATATCAATGATCACCAGGCCACCGCCGTAGCCAACATCCTGACAGAACTAGGCTTCTCGCAGAAAGTGAACATGTCCACCCACACCAAAGGGAGAACTCTTGACTGGATTGCCAGTCACAACTGCAACCTCTTCATTACATCGATCACCCCCCAAATATGGACTGACCACCACCTAACCTCCTTTACTCTCAATACTAAAAGACCCACTGCTCTAATAACCCCCTTCGCCGCACCTACACTAACCAGAAACAAGAAAAATATTACAGCAGACACGATTTTGCCCCATATCCTACCGAATCTTAACTCTCTACCAGACCATACTGACCCAGGCCTTCTAGTGGAGGAATTCAATAATGCTATGACCACGGCCCTCGACAGCATTGCTCCACTTAAACTCAGGAACAGCAAACCAAAAAAGCATCTTAACTCTTGGTTTACACCCCACCTAAAAAACCTAAGATTACAGAAAAGAAAATGCGAAACGGTAT
This sequence comes from Ambystoma mexicanum, assembly GCF_040938575.1. Taxonomy (NCBI): domain Eukaryota; kingdom Metazoa; phylum Chordata; class Amphibia; order Caudata; family Ambystomatidae; genus Ambystoma; species Ambystoma mexicanum. Next base: position 339,294,567 of record NC_090922.1, read on the forward strand.
GGAATCTACATCCAACCATAGAAAATAAAACTAAGCTAAGAAATATCTCAACGTAATACAAAAAGGATATCATCCTGGCCAAACAAACGTATAACCATAGGATTACCCAAGCCAACTCCAGTATGAAGGAGCTCTTCTGTATCTTAAAAGAATTGGAATCTCCCATTGCAGTACAGGACGACTCCATAAAAGATAAATCCTGGTGCACAGATATACAGTTGGCACTAACCAACAAAGTAGCCAACCTCCAAACAAAAATTGCTCTAAAGAAAGCCTCATTATCATCCCAAACTCAAATTCCCCTGATCAAAACACCAATACCTAAACCCAAAGAATTCACTCAATTCAACTTCTCTAAGGTCTCAGTGATCGAGGTAGAGAAAACCATTCTTGGACTCAAACCATCCAATTGCAAAGGTGACCAATGCCCACCACAACTGATCAAGGACGCTGCTAGAGATCTAGCTCCCTTCATCACCAAACTTATTAATGCCTCCTTCACCACTGGCACTATCCCACGCAACCTAAAGGAATCCTGGGTACTCCCCCTCTGAAAAAACAAACATTGGACCCCAACATTCCCACAAACTACAGGCCCATCACCACGGTGCCTTTCTTACTAAAAATACTAGATAAGGTAGCATACACCCAAATTCAGAACTTCCTTGAGGTAAACCACCTCCTTGGCGCCCGCCAATCTGGTTTACGCCCTCAACATGGCACGGAGACTGCCCTTATCGATTTAAAGGCCCAAATAGACTCACTTAGAGAGGAGGGTAAATTAGCACTTCTCCTCCTACTAGACCTCTCAGCCGCCTTTGACCTGGTGGACCATAGAGTCCTGTGTAATCACCTGGACTCTGCGGCCCACTTTTCAGGGGAGGCTATAGTCTGGATACAGTCATTCCTCAGTGACAGGACCATGAGGGTGTCCCATTACTTGTGGAGTGCCCCAGGGATCCTGTGTCTCCCCAAAACACTCTACAATATCTTCACCAAGCCACTCTTTGACGATCTTGACAATATGGGTATCACCTATACTAATTACGCAGATGATACCCAGATTCTCCTACCTCTTTCCGGGGATTGCGGGGAAGATCTGGCTTTGGTGAACAGAGTCTACAGCATCGTTCAGGCATGGATGGCCAACCATGGCCTTTGCCTGAACCCTGAACGATGACAAAACGGAGCTCATCATCTTGGGCACCGCTGCTCGCATTTCTAAACTCAACCCAAATTACTCAGCATTTATCATCGATGGTAACACTATCAAGGTCGCCAGAGAAGTAAAAACGCTAGGTTTCTACCTCGACTCGACCCTATCCCTCACCAAACAGGTAAACTCAATGGCTTCATCCACGGCCTATACATGTAAATTAACACGCGCCGGGAAACAATTCTTATCAGATGACAGCTGCCTAATCCTATCTAGAGCCCTTATCTTATCAAAATTAGACTATTGTAATTCCCTCTACATAGGGGCAACTAAACAAACCATCAACAGAATACAAGTGCTCCAAAATAATGCACTTAGAGCTAAGTATTCCTAGAGGAGTACATATTTCAGAAATAAGACGGAAACACAAATGGCTCTCTACCCAGGAAAAAATCAACCTCAAAGCTGCCTCCCTAATAACAAAGCCCCTTGTTACCTAACAGAACGTTTTACTAGAAAAATCTCCACTGGACCAACAAGAACAGCCAGTCCCAATTGCCTGCTAGTGCCCAGATTTAAACTGACCACTATTGGAGGGTCCAGCTTCCCAGTCAGGGCAGCTCAACTTTGGAACTCCCTACCTCATGCTCTTAGATCCGACCAAACGTTCAACAAATTCAGAAAGAACACAATAAAATGGGTCACCGAGAATGCTATGTAACCCGCATTCGCCCCACGTATCCTCTGCATGTACTGTACTTATACAGATTTGCTATCATGTAAAATATCAGCTATATGATGACTTGCTGTCTGCACATCGTATTGTATATGCACTTTACTGCCTTACCTTCACCCTGTGGAGCCAAGAAAACAGTTTTTACCATGCTCTGTATATTTGTAACTTCTGTAACCAAGCTGTAAATCCTCTTGTCTTATGTTCCCTGCTACCTCAGGGTCCGGTGCGCACAATAAATAAATAAACAAACAAACAAACACATATTACACCTCATGCCTCATCCTTGCGAGCCATCTTAAAAAGAAAAGAGTTCAACATGACTTAAGAATTTTGCTCAACTCACATTGTGCAGTTCATGTTAAAGTGGCAGATGACCTTAAGCAAAGGTTCACTATTAAAGAAGTATCTGTCAATATTGAGATAAGTAGAAATGCAGGGGTCAAGTCCTAAAAATTAAAGTGGGGGGACTCATCAAACGCAATGGGAGATGACATCACCAGAAATTAGCATATCAAGGTGAAATATGTACATTTCATTAAATTGGCTTTGCATAAACACAACATTGCACAGGACGAATGGCCTTTGCCTTTCATAAAACAACACACACACAAAACCAAGAGAGGATATTTTCTTCTAATAGTGTTTTTGAAAACGTTAAAAGGTGGGCATGTTTTAAACTCCAAGAACCAATAGAAATGTTTTCTCTGGAATTTGCAGTACCACAATGGGACATTTCACCTTTAGTTGTTTGTTTTTTTTCATCAAGTTATATAGTGCAGTGGTGAAGTGTCCGGCCTGCAAACCCGAGACTGCGGTTAAATTCCAGAGGTCGGCTTTAATTCATAAAGTCAAAAAAAATATTCACTGTTTCTCATTTTAGCTGGGGGGGGACTGAGTCCACACTCTGAAAACAGTGGGTGGACTGCGTCCACCCGCGTGTACCCTCGACTTGAAAGCTGAGAAAATGAAAAGTTCCACGATCCCTGAAAGGCCTTGAGGCAGCAGGTGAGGGTTAGAAAAAGACAAAGGACCTTGACACATTGAGCCTGAGACAAATGATCATGCATGTCAGTGCTTATTTTTCGGCAGCAATCCCTACGTACTTTCTGCACTTCTCTCATTCACCTTTAAGACCTTTTAGTAGAGCCTCGAAAGGTCATCTGTTTACTTTGTCCTTAGATCTGTAGTTTGAGGGCCACTCTGTACAGCAATGGGGTGATGAACCGGCTCCCTTTGGTTCACTAATGAAAGCATGAACAAAACTCGGGGTCTCCCCATGGAATCCTCACTGCCTTCCTTCAGGTAAACCTTTCTATATGTGGGTGTCTCTTTGTTTAACTAAAATATGTGCACCACCCATGCCACATTATACTCTTTATAGCAATCAAAGAACATGTTTTGGAGGTTGATGTGAGTACTAGGTGTTCAAAAGATCTGTTTTAATGCAAGAAAATAGCCAAAACAACGCTGTGTGAGTAGTGCGTTTTCTGGACGTGAATCACTTTATATCTATTGTTTGTACAAAAAAGGCAAAAGAAACATGTTGCTAAAGAAATGTGGATTAGAACATTTCAATGGCAAATTAATAAGCCTACACTAATGGCAGGCATTTTGGTTACCAAAGAAGACAGCTGCCGGTCTCTCAACTCAGAGGCATAGAAACAAGAAGCATAGAAATGACAATATCTCAACTTGATAATGTATAAGAGAGAGTGAAATAGCCCAGCTGCCGGTCTCTCAAATCAGAGGCACACAAATTCCAATATCTCAACTTGATAATGTACAAGAGAGAGTGAAAAAGCCCAGCTGCGAATCTCTCAAGTCAGAAGCAAGAAAATGACAATATCTAAACTGTATCATTTATAATAATGTAATGAGTTACATACCTAAATTCTGTTAGTGCTTTTTTTGTGGTGTCTTTTTTGGGTGAGTAAATTCTTCTTTTTTCTGACCACTATCAAATTCATGTGCACTCTGTTCAGTGTAGAAGCAATGCAGCGGCTCCTTTGCTTTGTGTTCTGTTTGTGGTTAGAATCCACTTGTTATGCTTTCTGTCGTGTTCATCTTCCTGAACGTGTTGGCGCTGAGATGAATTAATCCGCGAATTCTTCATGGTTGTCATAGAATGCCTGTTGGTGGGGAAGCGCAGTCCATCATTCACCACATTGTTTAAAGGGAAAAAACTAAGGTTTTTCTCAATGGAGATCAGTGTGGCGCCGTGATCGATGCTTGGTCTTCAGTGGAACATTAGCAACAATTCATCATTCTAGGTGAATATTTCAACGTTGCACGCAGCCTCATTAAACATACATTCGTCTGCAAATATTTTCGAGGCTGACCATAAAATTATGCAGCGACTTTGGATTTTCAAGTTCTTATTTTTTTGTTACAATGTGATCAACGTGGAAGATTACACGTCCATGGGATGAAGAAAAACATGTTACTTATTGGAGGCACATCAATGTACGTTGATCGTTGTTTTCTTTTTGGACGAGCGCAGTATTATAAACCCGCGCAGTATTACAGCTGCGCGCGACCGGTGCATCGCAAGGCACCAGTAGCAAACCAATCTTCATCATGTGCGCTTACTCAGAGGACTACTTACTCCAATGGGCATGAGTTACAAAAGCGTTTTACAATGGCACGATCCCACTGGAGAAAAAAAAGCTTTGTACATTTTGCCCCAATTTCATTTAAATATAGGGCGCATGCTCCGTGCTGCACGTGCACAAATCCGTTGACTGCATGTTGTATTGGCTCTGCGCATGGCTGCGACAAACATATGACCTCTGAGTTTATATGGCATCACAGTAAAAATGTTCTTGCGTGTGTGCAAGCACTAGGACAGGTTTTCAGTAAATAGCCGCAACCTTTTGTAAGAACCCCTTTGGGTGGGGATTACAGTAACTTTGCACCAGTGGAATTTCAATTAGAACTAGGGCTAAAGTGCAACACTCGAATGCATGAGTGCATGGAGCGGACCGGAGTGTATGGAGCAGACTGGGGTGGATGAAGTAGATATGAGTGTATGGAACGGACTGGAGCGCATAAAATTGCATGACGTATATAGTATGGTTTGGAAAGCAGAGAACGTTTGAAAGAGCATATAACCCATCATATCACACCACCACGCTTACTCTCTCCTTTACATCACCACTCAACTAGAACACAGAGATACTATGACACCATTCGGTATAACTGTTCTCATACCAACATCCGCCGCTCACTCCACATCATTCTAAGTAAACACTGCTGGTTGCACACACCCCAGCCAGGCATTCTCCTCAGGCCTAACGCAGCCTCATCCGGTCTGGATAAATCCTGCCAGAACGAACACATACTCCTGATCTCTCAACCACCACACCTACCGCTAAGAAGCAGTTGTTACACGAATACAGCACAAGCTGCACACATATCCGGTGCTCACACTCACCTTTTTGACTCTCTCTACTCTCTCTACTGATCTGAACTTCGGATTCCCAAGGGCGTTCAACCTACCAGCGCCTTCAGACCATACCAATGGCATATAAGGCACTATATAAGTGCAAAATAACATAACATAACATAGCGTGGTGTAAAAATGCATTGGGGGTAATGGGTCTGATTTAAAGAAGCGTTTTTCAATAGGAAAACCCCATTGTAAAAACATTTTCTAAATTAGGTGCAATATGTTTACTTTGCACTGGGTATTTGTGTTCCCTAGTGCTAATTCCACTTGCACCAGTGCAAGGTTTTTGTGATATAGCCTGTGATGTCTAACTTAAGTTTCAGCAACTGATTTAGGACACTTTGCTGTCTTTGAAATGGGCCTTCTGCAGAGGACGGTGGGCATGATTTACAAAAATGTTTTCAATGTGGAAATCCCATTGAAAATTGCCTTGTGAATTGGGCCCTCGCTTTCGCTCGTCTCTCTCTCTCTCTGTCTCTCTCGCTCACTCTTTCTCTCACTTGCTTCCCTTAAGCTATCATAGAGAGATGAGGGGACCACGTATCCTTCTGCTCATTGCCATCGATCACCCCTGAAGGCACTGAGACACGTCTTGTTCCAATAGGGAGCTTAACGCTCTCTGGACCTAAAGAGGTGCTGACCCCGTAGCAAAAGTTACCCGCCTCCTTTATATGCACCATTTAGGCCTATCCTTGCAACTCCATGTATTTAACCATCATTGTGCCAATCTTATTCGAAGGCGTTGTGATGATTTACGTTAAAGATTGGCAATTTTGTGGTTATTTTTATCAATTAAGCAACCACCTGTTGTCGTTTATGCTTCTCACGCCCCGTCTTCTGAGGTTATCTTCTCTGATGCAAAACAACATAAGCAGATTTTTTAAAGAAAGCCCTTCAATGTTGCTTTGTTTCGCTAAAAGCATTTTGTTATTTGTTTTGTAACAATAGTATCTCAATACAGTCTCATTGCCGGACCTCGATTTGACGCTCCCATATAATGGCACAGATGTGGAAAAACACATTTAGACAAAATGCATTTGACCGCATCCATGCCATTTTGGTAGGAATTGCCACGCAAGGTAGAGAATTTGGGGCAGGAATTGCACTGTGTGTCGCCACACTCCATTCCGGAAATGTGCATGCGTCTCCACTTCATAGCACTGAAGCAGGCGAAGTCCTGCTGATTCTACCTGCCCTTTTGCATGTGAAAATAGCAGGCAGAGTCTGCAGGGATCCATAGTAATGGTGGCCACCATGCTTTTAGTTGGCAGCCGCTGTAAGAGGATTCAATTCAACACTACAGCTAAGTCAATGCCTAGTCTGGGATACTGAATGGAAACCCTTATTGATATATCTTTACGTCCAGTTCATGAGTTCTGGATGACTACCCCTATATAACACCCCTCTCTTAGAATCCCCCTGACCCCACTGAGCCAAGAAGTAGTTCTGTTTTGCAAGTTTAAAAGGTTTATTTGAGAAATAAGACAAAATATAGATACCACGCTTTTATAATAAATTAATAATCGATATCGCCCTTATAAATATAATGTTAATCAACAATGGGTAATCTGACACTAGCACACTTCTTTATAATCAATGAGGAGTTAGTATAGGATGGATCAAGTAGCAAAAATACTTTTATGATTTCAAGGGAAAAGCAATGAGGAATAAAATGCAGTACAGAAATACTTGAGCTGATTTTAGCAAAAGATAATATAATCACTTTTTCTCTGGCAATTCACCCCCCTCCCCTATTCAATGTAAGATATGGAAGTAGATGGAAAGAGGAGCACACAGTTCTCAGGAATGCAATCAAATACAATCCGCAATTCAGTTCCCCCCCAGCAAGCTTAGAGAAAACCGGTATGAGTTTTAAAACACAGGCCCAAGTGCTTTGAATGTGGTGGCAATGAAGTGAGAAATATGCTGAAAATGCTTTTAATTCCCTTTAGGAGATTCAGGGTGAGTGAGAGATACTTGGGATGAGTTCAGGCTCACTTTAGCAATGATTCAGAGATGGTGATTAAGAGGCAAACAAATTTTTAGCAAGGAAAGAAATGACTGCTGATGGTTACACGTGGCTGGATTTTTAACCAAATCGCAAATCGCTGTAAAATTTGCGAGTGCGTGAATCGTGATTACGGCATAAGTATAAGGAGTAGCAAGTCGGTTCTAGGTTCATTGGAAAGCTCCTTCCTATCCCAAACGGTTCCAGAGATACGGACGATTAAATAAAGGTAGTTTTTCGGATTTAAAGTAAACTCAAAATGACAGGTGACAGCTATGCAGCTGCAGAATTGACAAGTGACAGTTGTGCAGCTTTACAAATGACAGATGACACGATTTCTAGGAGTCTGTTCTACTTAGGTTAAAATAGTTTGGATTAGATTATTTTAACTAACAGATTGGTTCTGCACAGTTCTGCTAGGTACTCACAATATAAATTTGAACTAGGCCTCGTCACGGATCTGGTCAGGTTTTGGACTGGACTCCGGTTCTGGTCTCGGCACTTCACAGTGATCTGGGTCAGCTCTCTGGTTCTGCTCACAGCGGTCTGGGTCACTCTGGACCTCTGGTCTGGTCTCTGGCAATTGTTCTTGGCAAAAGAATTCAAACAGCTCGCCCGGCTGTGGAATAGCTGCAAATGATTTTAAGGATGCTGAGGCCTGCTGAGAAGAGTTCTCAGTTTGTGGGTTTAGGCCCTTGCTTTAAGTTCTGAAGTAAAGTTCTGGTCTTTGGAGATTGATGGATTTGAAGTCTGGATCTCTGGATGTGAAGTCGTCGGTCAGCATGCTCCGCAGCAAATGGAATTGAATGTCCTCTCTAGCTTCCAGTGGCTCTTTTTATGTGTTTTAAAAATGGGTGTGTGCCTGGGCCTAGCTAAGCCTGCCCCTCTCTACTTGTCATTGGCCCAATTCTCCCCTCTCCCATGATTGGGAGAAGGAAATGTGAGTCAGAGTGATGCTGTAGGTTTTATGGTCAGAGGAACCTCCCCTTATCAGTTTGCCCACAAATCTATATTTGATTCAAATACATCCTTCCCAGATATACAATTTGGTGAAATTACATGTGCACATTATATATTCCTTATAGTCCATGCTTGTCCGCCTCTGATCTTCCTGGGGGCTTGCATTCAAAAATGACAACATTTTGCGCTTTTTAACTGGTTTTGCAATATCGGACATTTACCCAAATTTACACACATGTGCGCAAGGAGTATGGACATTAATTGATGAAGTGTCAGATTTTTAACATGCAGACATTTGGAGTGAGACCCTATTTTCCGCTAGCAACCCCCCAGAATACACCACAGGGTCCTAACGCATCTCAAAATGTTCACAGAAAAATCACAAAAATAATGGTATTACTTATATAATTCTGACAAGTCCGCACTTTGAGTTATCTATCTTTTTAAAATTATGCCCTGGTCAAAAAGGGGTGTGGCTTCCCACATCACAGGGTGAAATAACTGGTTTATCCACTTCCCCCAAGCTCAGCTGCTAGCAGAGGCAGTGCCCCTCCCAGTTTCCCCTAAGAGGAAGCCACTTTACGGCCCCCCAATATAACATTGGCCTGAGTCCAGGACAGGCCTTTGTTCAACTCCCTGTAGTCCCCAGCTGCTCCACCCCTAATCTAATCAACAGGGCCATGTGACCTCAGGATGCAGCCTGTCGGGGGTAGTTGTCAGGTAGAATTCAGTTTCATTAAGCCAGGTTTCAGCTAAATGTCACTTTTTGTTCCCAGTTTTCTACATTCAAATCAAACTGACAATTGTTACATATACATTAAATAATGACTTCCTTCAAGTCATTTCAGAATATAGTTTTACATTGTATCCACCTCTTAGCAAGTCTTTCCTTGGTCTGGTTTTGTTTCATTTGTTCAGTTTTACACAAAAGTCTGGTGGTTTTAAAACGCCGGCTTTCTGATAGTGGTGAGTACTGGTAATGCAACGATTTTTGGGATTAAGAAAATTAATTCCCCACAAGAAGGTTGTATCTTTGGAGTGGTCTCGTGCCAACTGCGCAGTTCTCCTATTCTGGCGTGAATGTGGGCGGCGATAGCTCATCCCCACATCCACCCAGTCTATTGATTTAGTTTGTTCTGGGATAGAATAATGGGCAGAGACAGCTCATCCCCACATCTACCCAGTCTATTGCTTCAACATGGGTCAAAACCCATGACACCGCCATTGCCAATCGCAGCTGTGCGTGCCTATGCTCTGATCTGCTCCAAGTGGAAATTCCTTCTGGATCACAGCTACGGGCACGGAAGCCTGATAAACATTGTAGTTCCCATGCCTACATCTATTCCATGTCGGTAATTTGGCAACAATGTGAGGGCCTGTCCAACGAACAAGTCCAAATAACCTGGTCTATGAGATGGTGCCCTCTCAAGATAGCCTACAACCTTGCTTTTGTTCACTGTGCCTTTTCAAAAGAGACATATCCATTTTCATTTCATGATGGTGCCTCCCAGCACCAAAATACTAGGCAATTCCCCACTGAACAAGAGTACCAACGACATGTGGATGGATTTAGGAATCCTTCAGAATGGCCCACAGCCAGAGGAACGGATGTGGTCAGTCTGTTTTCCAATGGAGTCTCTGGGTGTCCAGGAAGGATAGCTTGGAGGAAAAATACTTGTCTTGGGAACACAACAATTTAGAGCAGCATGGGTTCGAAATCCAAGCTTAGAGGGTGGACTTCAGTATGAAGTGTGATGTAAAGTGTTTTAATTGTTCTCTCAGTAATCATTTAGACGTGTATAGATTTTTTTGTCTTAAAAAAATTGGTGTGTTTGGTCAATGTCCTTATGGAGTACCGCATGCAGGCAAATGCATCTTGATGTCACCTCCAGCCCAACTAATAACGAATCAAAGGCCCTATTCTGGCAGGGCTGATGCACTTGTAGCAGGTTGCAGCAGGAGCTACCACCACCTCTATGCCCTCATCCATTATAAAATGGCATGTATGTGCACAAGCGATCACAACCTGGCCATGGTACGCCTCTTGGTGGTCCCTGCATCTCTTTGGAGAAAAACATCATGGGAAAATGACCTCAAATTTAAATTGTCCTCTTGCACACTACTTATTTCCTGCTGTTCAGATTTTTCATGCTGACAATGTACATGTGGAGCCGTTGCGAGATACCTCGAATGGGGGTGGAGGGGCACGAAATTCTGCCACATCTCAGGCCTGGGATGAATTATCAGTCACTATTTAGGTGTATGGGACTCATAGCCCAAACATCCACACAGCAATGGCAGGATAGTCATTGTAATGGTCCTTCTATGTTTGTGAAATCTATATATTTATTCTTAAATACTTAAAGCATGTCTTCCTTTGCCTAGAAGTCCTTTCATATGTCAAAGGGATCGGATCTTGCATTCGAAGGTCACATGGCATTGTGTCTGAGTGAGTTGTTGGTCTGTTGGAACTCAGGCAAAAGCCACAACTATGGTAAAGGGTTTCCAGCTTGCCAAGCCAAGCACAGAAAGGAAACAGCACCCAAACAAGGTCAACTCATGATGGGCAATGTCCTTCCACACTTATGACACCCCATCTCCTGGCTCAGGGCTCAAGTCCTAAAATAAAAGTGAAGGGACTCTGGCGAGCATTGGGAAGTGATGTCATGGTCTGTCAATGTGAAATATGCAAATTGTATTCAGACTTGTCTGTCACAATGGCAAAAAAAAGCATTTGCTAAGGGAACAGATTTTCACATACCTTGCTGCTCAAATATAAAATGCATGCACCTTTTAAATCTGTGAAACTGTAACAAAACATGTCCGTATTGAAAGATGTCAATACGAGATTGTAATGGGGCAGTTATTAACTAGAGAGCATGTTGAAGCTCTGCCCCCTGCTTTCCTCAGAAGAAACAAATCTATAAGATAAGAAAGGACACATTTGAAACAGCACTTTGAATTCTCCTGGAAAGGTAGCCTGCACAAATAATAGTTATTTTGCACTACACAAGTAGGGAACAGATAAGGCATTAGCTTGGACAATTAGTGTGTTTTAGAATATAATAGATTAGGTGACAGGGAGGTGTGTACACAAGAAAGGGACTCACTACACAAGTAGGGCAGAACATTGTAGATAGATAAGGTTGCTGCTCCCCATAGGAAGGGAAATAATGTGACATGCATGCACCAGGAAATCGGTAGATAGCAAAGCAAATGTGTCCTGCAGACGATAAAAATGTGACAAGCAGTTGCCATTTTAAACTGCACAACCACTGTGGAGAATAAAAGTCCTGCAACTTTAAGAGGCCTTGCAGCTAAGCACGCTATTTGAAACAAATACATTTAATTCAGGAAACATGGCTGGACATAGCTGCCTCAAATGAATGTCAAAGCCGAGGACACCAGAGAGAACGTTTACATAATGGAACAAGATACCATTGTCTGGGCAGTGAGCGTTAAACCATTAAGATAAATCAGTTATGACAACACAACAGACTGGAACATTTCACAAGTAGTTCACAGATGAATGTCTCATTGATCGGCTAGGCGTGACAGAGAAACAAGTGCATCTAAAAAGACAAAATAGTTGCTGCAGCGAAATCTTAACATGGCGGAAGTAGCATGACTCATAAATATAGTTATTCATAATGTGTCAAGAACAGAATGACGTGTTTACTGTTGCAATACAGGGAGGGCCGGAAAACTGGAATTCGGGGAAGGACAACCTCTTTGAAACTCTGAGACATCATGGCAGAGATAACATGGGCTGTTTTATTTTATTAAGAACAAAGGCGATACGCTTGTCATCTACTCCCATCTACATACACATCATCATGCCGCCAGTTCACGGAGAGTGTGACAGCATGTTAACTGATAAGCATATGTCCTTTTCACCGCAGAAGTAATTTTGAGCTTACCAATAATATTCAAGCATGATGAAGTCGTACATTTTTATGGGATGTTTTATGGGTGGGACCTATAAATACCCAATCAGTAGGGTGTGACATATAGATACTACATGTAACTTAGCAATTAGGACCAATGAGCAGTAGAGAGAGGTTTTCACAGCTCCTTCATTATGATGAAATCAGAATGACTCATTTGCATTATATCAACTGTTTTTTCTGTTCAAACGTGGAGAAGAATTTGAGCGACAGAACTTTGCTGCTGATCTTGTTTTCTCCCCAGCTTTTGCATACTTCTAATAAAGCTGGGTTACCTTGCATTTGGCATACAACCATCCACTCTGTTTTCTCTTTATTGGTAAATACCAGGTAGAGGGCTGTACTGTTTTTTGGATATCTATTTTCAAGACTTTTGCAACTTAACTTCCAATCTTTGCTGTGGTCTTGCTGAGAAGTGTCTCATTGCAGATGCGGGAGACCAGGGTTTGATTCCCATCTACGGTTTGAAACCCGACTACAGCCTGTCCTTATTTGTTTTTTAATTTCTTAAACACACAGGGTGGGTGGCATCCGCCCTCTCAAAAAAGTGGACGGACGCTGTCCACCAGCATGGTCCCCCGACTTGAGCTCTGTACTGGCAGCGTTCTTGTGATGATTTACCAACTGTATGCAATGAGCATCCATAAAGGTCATGCTCTCCCTGTACGTGTTTGGAAACTTTAAAACCTATTATCCATTGTCCTGCAAACCTTGACCTGAGACATGCATTTTTCGATGCATTTTTAAGCAATACTATGAGCTTGAATTCTCTTTGCGATCCTTTTATGAATGGATTTCATACTGGTTAGATGATTGCTTTAATTCATTACCTGATGACAATTCCTATTCACTTAGAAAAATCAATATATTTATGACAATTTCCACACTTGATGAATGCAATAATTGTATTTATTTTAATTGTCTTATGATCTGTAAATTGACTTGTGAATAGTTGTGTTAAACTTTGGCACAATAAAACAAAAATAAAGCAGCTATGTTCCATTTGTGTGGAGGACTGTTGCTGCATTCAGCCTCCAGGGAGCTGAGAGACTATGAAACCCATACCAGACTGCAAGTCTACATGTTTCTAAGACTCTGGGCCTCATCACGACCTCGGCGGTAACACTGGCGGTATTAGCGCGGGGGCTATTAGCGCGACCGCCATAGACACCGGTGCTAATAGCACGGGATCACGAGTTGGGCAGACTTGGAAGTCCCCATTCCCCATTGAGCCCATTCGGGAATGCCCCATTCCCCAATGGGCTCAATAGGGAAATATCGCGGTCATACCGCCAGCGGATTTCCCGCCGGCGGTATGAGCGCGAATTCTCGGCGGATTTCACACCAGCTCAGAGCTGGGTTGAAATCCGCCAAGGCCCTGATTCGGCGGACCCTTAAATACGGCGGTAATAGCGCTACCGCTGGATTTAAGGGTTACCGTCGATGTCGTGATGAGGCCCTATGCGTCTATGCGTTTATATCTTTGTGCCTTTGCCCTGTTGAATATGCATCTGTGCATTTGCACATTATTCTATAACCCCTTACCTTTTTCTTTTTTTAACATCATTTTGCAAAATTGTGCGAATGCATCAATGCAAAGAAATGTCACCCTCTGCACTGCCCTTTTGTTGGTTGAAGGCAATTCCACAGGGATTGCCTTTAGAAATAAAGAGAAATCTTCAATGCAGTAGAAAACAAAATGTCCCAAAATATAGGATTTAGTGAAAGCATAGTAAACCATAAATATGGTGGCTGGCCTTAAATAAACATAATCCCATTAAGGATAGCAAGTGATTCTGGAAATGGGAATGGGAGAGCAGTGGTAGATGAAATTGCTCTATTCTGAACCAACAGTGTAACAGATAACTGTCGGAGGGCTTCCCACTGCACCTAGGCACTAAACAGGGATGCCTCTTGCCTCCACTGTTAATTTAGTTGGCTTTGGATCTAAAAGCAAGCTAGGTGACAATGGGCCTATTGGTAAGAAACTTTGAGGGGGGATGGAAAAGTAGAATAAAGTATTTCCCTCTGTTGACAGCATCCTAGTTTCTTGAAAGGAACTGAGGTGATCCATTGCTAGGCGGTGAGACACGTGTGAGGTTGGCAGATGTTCAGGATTAAAGGTGGACTGAACCATATGGTTCCTATCACTGGGGGTGTAGAAGCTGTACACAGGAACTGACAACTGATCTAGACACTCAATCATTTATTGAGTTTGGGCATTTGGACTATGAAGGAAAGGGCAGGTTCATGCCAAAGAATCTAGAGCCAAACCTTTTCTACTTTTGAAATGCTGTTTTGCAGACACCCATTCCCCTAACGGGGGAATATCACTTCTTGAAATGATTTGCCTCCATAAACGTGTTTAACCCTGCCAAAATGCCTCTTGCAGCAGGTCAGAGGGTTATATTTAAAAACATGCAAAGTTCTCACCATAGGATGCAGCATAAATGAATGCAAACTCTCAGGAAGAGGCTAATCTGAAAAGCGAATGACACCTACTGTGCATTCCGTTTCACGATTCTGATGAGCAATGTCACCTCTGCAGGAGTACAAGGGTGAGTAGAGGATAAACCACCTATTCGGCGCCTACAATTATACTAACAAAATTAATATTATTATTGTATTTATTGAGCGCAGACTTAGCTTTGAGAAGCAACAACGCGGTTTACAGAGGTACACAAAAATACAGATACACAAGAGAGCATGTTTCAGAGGTAACAACAGAACGGATATACAGCGGGGGTTAGGATAGAGAGGGGCACGGAGGAGGGGTACAGCTGTAACAGGTACATCGATTCCAATCATAAAGGTAAAATAGGCAGACATAAGAGACCTCCCTCCTTCACCTTTTGTGGCAACGTGGGTTGGGAAAAGCTATTCTCTCTGAAATTATGTGAATGTGAGCCAGTAGCAACCTAATTTGCACTAGTACAACAGTTCCAAAAGAGAATATCCAGACATGGCTCGATAAAGAAAATAAAAGGACTAAGAGTCGTTGTGGATTCGATATATGTGCTGTGCGCTCTTGACCACTCTTATATTACATATGCCAAAGTTACAAATATTGAAGTGAAGTATGACAAAACCGGCAGCGACCCTGCCTCACCCTCCAGCTTATCCACCCAAGCTGGAAATAGTAAGAAAAGAGAGATTGGTGATGGGTGGAAGGGACGGGTAGGGATACTAGTAATCAGAATTGAATTTAATCATAATGTAGAAATGTCCACAAATATATTGTCATGAAGGGTGTAGTTTATTCAGCAAATCGGACAGCCGACACGTGTTTCGACTAGCGGGTCGTTTTCAAGGCCGAGTACTATATTCTGTGCATGTCACTGCTGATAATGGTTACTATGCGGATTTCCAAGATACAAGTTCAAGTTAGCACTGTCAGTTGTGTGACCGGAATCATATGATGAGACAATAATGAGGCGAATTGCCGAAATCTCGCCAGCCTTCAGTGGCTACGTACAACTTTATCACCCGTAAAATCGGAAAACACAGGAAGTAAAGGGGCCCAATCCCGATTAAAAAAAAGACTTTACTAAATTTTACACTAACTATCAAGAACACTATTCAAACCGACCCATGTGAAACGAAGACAGAAAAATGCAGAATGTAATCCTGCATCACTCTGAATACTCTGCACAGAGGATGAGCAGGGAAGAAATGCAATAAGGAGTTCAAAAAGGGTATGTCTTGCTGGAAAAAGGTGCAAGATGCACTTAAAAAATCTCTCCAGTCCAAAAGCTGATTCAAGTGTACCTTATTCTAAGTTTAGGTGGTTCAACAGTGTCGAACCAGGCTTCAAGGTGATGCACATGCAGGTCGAATCAGTTTTAGGGCAGAAGTTGTAATGTCCCAAGTGGTGAGGTAAAGTCAAGTTGGTTTGAAGGGGGAGCTTAGTGCGGTTCAAAGGGGATGGTCAAACTAAGCAGTTTGGATAGCTCGCCAAGATCGGTTGATTTGACACATTTGTAACCGCTGGTTCAGCTAGATGTGTAATGTAAAGCTCCAGGGTTTGAGTCGAGGTCAGGTGGTTCAAAGCTGTGACCCTGATGGTCTGAGGCAGTGTTTTAGTGGTGGACGCTCAAAGTCATCCACAGAAGCAAGGTGGTCTTTGAGCTAAACAGGTGACGGCTATCCCAGGTACGATGCAGTGGTGACCCGATTCGAAGGTGCAGAAGCATCGGTTTGAAGTTTAAGTACCAAAAGCAGCATTGACAGATCCTTCAGGTTTGAATGCAGTGAACATGGCACAAATGCGGTTTGATACAGTGAAAATAGAGATTCTGGACATCAAAGGGTGTGAGACCCACTTGGCGGGGCTCTAGGACAAGATGACTCATTTCAGATTCTGCTCTCCAAGCTTAGGGAGGTTTGCAAGTAGATTGGCATGCCTTCATCCTCAGCAAGAGCCAGCCACAATGTGATGTGCCCTTGGAGTGGGTAGGAAGTAGAGCTTGCCTGTATCTTGGAGCACCTCTTCTTCACCCCAATGGCAGAGAGCTTTGGAAAGAGGTCCACATGAATTCTTTCTTAGGACCTCTGGTATGCAAAACCCTGGTGTGAGGCTGGCTCTTTTGTGTACGGTGTGACTTTCTGAATCCTCTTTCCCAGGACAGCTCCTCCAAAGGGCGGTTCACCAGGAGATAGGTGTTAAGCGACCACACAAAGGATTAAAAGAAAGGCATTACCCACTCACTATTGTCCTGATGGTTGCAGCAAAGACAGCCTGCGGCGAAAACGCATATCGTCTTTATGGCTTTCTTGGGCTCACAGTGTTGACGTGTGTATGATATGATATGTGTCTTTAATGAGCATGTGAACTACACACCACCATACCCCAAACTCAGACATGTCTTATATTTAAAGATTAAACTTCCACCAGGATGATAGTTTTTCGTAACTGTGTGGTTTTGGAACAGAGGTGCTGATTTACATGCAACATCTGTATTAGTTATTTGGCTGACATAGCAGCTTTGAAAAGGCCACCTGTGATCTTTGAACCTGCTCTGTGCCACTGGGGAGCAGGCGCTGTGGATCAGGAGACTGATTCAGCAGGGCACATCTGTTATGATGCTTTTGGCATGGAGCTTAGGGAAAGGGCATCTTGTTAGCAGACAACCCTTACTGAGATGGAATTCCACACTTGTTTATTTCTTTTTTATTTATTTGAAATGTATATAGCGCACCCAACCCGGAGGCATCTAGCCGCTGTTCTTGACAATAAGAAACACAATAGCTACATGGTTACGCAAATAAAAAGAGAGGTACCTTACATCCTCCATCTTGAGTTACATTGTTCATTTAGTTGTTAATACAGTACTGTTTGCTGAATTGATATTTATTTTGGTAGTTCCTGTGTGAAGAGCCATGTTTTCAGGTGTTTGTGGAAGGTCCAGAAGGAGGCTTCTGACCTTAATTTAGCTGGTAATGTGTTCCAGTGTTCAGCAGCTACTACTGGGAAGCTACTGCCTCTGGCTTACTGAAGTTTGAATCAGGGGGTGGAGAGCAGGCGAGAGTATGTTAAGCATGTAGGCGTATTAGATTGGTTTGCTTGTTTGTTTCTTTTGTTTATTTGGTAATGCGCACCTAACCCGAAGGTAGCTGGGCGCAACGGATACAAGTATATTTAAAGCTTAGGTACAAACATGGAAAAGGTACAGTAGCAATACTTGGGGATACAGTAACTAGGGAGCAATATATAATACAATACAATGCAGTGGTTGAATCAACCAAGTGGTACATTAGGCAAGGAGGGTAGTCGAGTAATCGGTGCACATAGGGTACAGCAGAGCAAACAGGAATTAAGTGTCATTAGCCCGGATCCATTTTACCACATTGTCGGCCTCATCATGAGTCTGACAGTAACCCTTAAATGCGGCAGTAGCACTATTACCGCTGCATTTAAGGTGTATTTTTTAGCTCCTGCGTATAAGGCATTGCAGTAGTCTAGTTTGGACATTAGTGCATTGGCAAGCGCGATGCAACTAGTTTTGGACAGGAAGGGTCTGCAGGCTCTGGTTTGTGGTGAATTTGTCTGCCAGGTATTTGGGTGCGGACTTATGTAGGCATTCGTGCGTCATAGTGTTTTGAAAAGGATTTGCTCCTTGATGGGTAGCCAGAGGGTGTTCCATCTAGTCGTGGAGATGTGAGTATTTTTAGGGATGTTCAGGGCTGCTCCTAGGGTGTTATTTTGAATCACCTGAAGTATTTTGATGTTATGGTTCTTGGTACCAACATAGAGGGCATTTCAATAGTCCAGTCTGCATGATATGAGGGCTCTAGCTAGCATGATGCAGCTGTCAGGTGACAGGAAAGGTCTGCAGGCTTTAATGGGCTTAGACGTGTAGGCTGCTGCTGATGCTGTGGCATTGACTTATCTAGTTAAAGTGAGGGCTGAGTACAGGTAAAAACCAAGTGTTTGTACTTCCTTAGACACCTTGATAGTGATGCCGTCTATATTGAAGGATTTAATGGAGTCATAAAGGGTGTTAAAATGAGACGGTATTGTGACCCGAAGAGAAGAAGTTCAGTTTTTTCATCATTTAGGCATATTCCATGTTGGGCCATCCAGGTTTGGATGGTTTGATAGATTGCGTTAAGTGAGTTGGAGTCAGTTGCGTAGGAGCCGGGGATAGGTATGAGGAATGGAGTGTCATCTGCGTAATTAGTGTAGGTGACACTCAGCTCATCAAGATGGTCAAATAGTGGTTATGTGAATATATTATATAGTGTGGGTGGGACACAGGAGAATTGGGGTACACTGCAGGTGACCGGGGCTGGCAATGCTGCAGAGATAGGTGAGAAACCTTTCATGGTTCTGTCCGTAAGGAAGGACTGTATCCACTGTATGGCTTTCGGTGGGAAGTGGATGGCTGAAGCTGGGTGATTACAAAGTATATTATGATTCACTAGATCAAATGCTGCGGAAATGTCAAGCAGGAGGAGGAGGGCTAGCTTCCCGTTGTCTCTAAACTCAACCATTTATTTGAATTTTCAGGTCCAGTAACGCTGTTTCAGTCCCATGTCTTGGGCGCAAGCCGGATTGGTGTTGTGGGATGTTTTTACCCATGCATCCAAGCCCTACCACAGAACTGTTCATTACTGGCATTGAAAACATCATGATGGCCAGAACTCCCCAGAAAATGCACAGGGAAAACATGAAAAATAGGTTGCCATCCATTTTTGCCTCTGTTAATGTTAATACAAGAGACCATTGCCAGGCCCTATCCTTTGGCTACACACAGAGCAAAAACCAGTGCAAAGAAATATGGTGCTGTTCAAAATCTGAAATGTATTAATTCAAGAAAGCTCCCAAAAAGGGGTGCAGTACCGGCGCTCGACACTAACCGGCGCTAGCAGTCTAAACTCTGACACGGGGCCTGTCTTTCAGGAGCTGACAAGGAACCTGAGTTAGCTGGAAACTTCAAAGCCTTGCTGGTTAATTAGAATTCTTAACACCTACTGTTCCCAGGCCCCACATCAGAAGGCAGTCTGATCTAATTAAAAGTTCAAGAGGCCTCTGTCCATGGGAAGTGGTCACACCTCAGAACTCCACACAAGAAGGCAGGAAATCACAGGTTCGTTAACCAAATGTAGAGTGGCACCCTGGACTGATGCCCAGCTAGCAGGAAACTCCAGACAAAGGATACCTTCAGCTGAATGGGCTATGCTGATTTTGGGTGTGAACTGTCAACAACAACTGCTTTGGGAGAGACAGGCCATGTGACATCTGACTCAGCCAGCTATGGGTGGAGGCAAACCATTGCGGATTCAGCGAGCCCAGAAAATGTATGTTTATTAACTTGCTTATAAAATATTGTATTAAGCTTACAAAAATTACAATTTGGAGATTCTTAATATGAAAAATGTGCCTACAAATTGAGACTAAGTTCAACTCTGTGTGATGTTCTGAGGCCGAACCCGGGGATTTATGAATATTGTGGGTACGGTGTTTGTGCTAGAGACATGATAACTTATATTAATATGCTCAGGGAGAGGGTGCAGGTCTGTGTAAATTTTGAGGAAAAACCAATATGGCGAAAGTCACTAAAAAGCGCAAAATGTTGTCATTTCTAAACCCAAGCTCGTAGAAACCTGTGCCTTGAACCCAACTGTACCTTAAGAAATCTGTGATGTGTACATGTAATTTCAACGACGTGTGTAGCTGGGAAACCTGTTAGTTATGAAAAATTCTTTTTCTAAGTAAAAGAAAAGGGGTGTTTCTTCAATAGATTGTAAATTGATAGCACTGGATGACTCACAACTCTGTTCCCCAGTCAGGCGACAGAGAATGCTATAGCCTATCAGGATCCTCAGAGGGTTGGGCATAGAAAGTCAGCCTTCCCACCCACTTTCAAAAGACATAAAAAGACCCACGGAAACCCTGGTAGGGACTGCTCTTTCCACTTTCTTGCGAAGCACTTTGCCGGACGACTTCAAATCCAGACAATATTCAGAGACCAGAACTTAGAAAACCAGACTCCAGATTCTGAAACTTTCTAGCAGAAAGGCCTAGTCTACAAGCTGAATCCTTTCCAGAGGCCTCAGAATCCAGCAACCTAACCAAACTGTTCAACAGCCGGGTGAGCTGTGTGATTCTGGCTAGAACCCTGTGCCAAGAACTTTTGCCAAAACCAGAGACCAGACCAGACCGCTGTGCAGTGCCAGAACTTTTGCCAAAACCAGAGACCAGACCGCTGTGCAGTGCCAGAACTTTTGCCAGAACCAGAATCCAGACCAGCAGAGCAGAGAGAACCGCAGCTAAACCTGTTGACCAGATCTGTGACGAGGCCCATTCCTTCCAAAATTAGGAGTGAGTATCCAGCCAGAGCTGTGCAAAACCAATCTCTTAGTTTAAAATAATCAAATTCAAACCATTTCCACCTATTTAGAACTGCATAGAAATCGTGTTTCCATTCTGTGATTGTAAACCTGTGAAAGTGTCATTTGCCATTTGAATCTTACTTTATTTCTGAAAATCTACCTCCACAAAATCGTCCGTATCTTTTGAACCGCATGTGCTAGGAACGAGACTTTCATTTTAAAGCTAAGATCCTCAGCTTTCCAACAAGCCTAAAACCGACTTTCTACTCCTTATAGTTTTTCCGTAATCGCGCTATACGCACTCGGAAAAAGTATTGCAATTTGACTCAAACTTCTTCACCTGTCAAAAATAGCTGTCTTTTGCTTGCATTGCTAAAATTCGTTTTCAACCTGATAATCCCTCATGAATCATTGCTAGTGTAGACCTGAACTAATTCAAAGTAGCTGTCAACTACCCTGAATCTCATATAGGGAATTAAAATCATTTTTAGCATATTTTCAATTCATTACAAATCACATTAAAAGTATTTCTGCATGTTTTAAAAGCATACCGGTTGCTCTAAGCTTTCTATGGGCGGGGGGGAACTAGAATTTGTATTGCATTTGATTATATTCCTGAACATTGTGTGCTCACCTTCCATCTTCTTAGGTTGCATAGGGGGGGAGTGAATTGTCAAAAGAAAAAGTGATCATATTATCTCTTGTGGAAACCATCTCAGTTTATTTCTGTGCTGCATTCTTTTCCATCATTGCATTTCCTTGAAACCATAAAAGCATTCTCAGCTACTTTATCCTCTCTATACCAACTCCTAAGTAATTAAATAAGTGTGCTAGTGTAATATTATCCATTGCTGATCACTGTCACATTCATAAGTTTGCTATCAAATATTAATTTATTTATAAAAGTGTTATATATATCTTGTTTATTTTTTCAAATAAATCTTTTAATTTGCAAAACAAACCTACTTCTTGGCTCAGTGAGGTCAGGGGGATTCAAAGAGAGGGGCGTTATACAAGGGTTTATCATCCAGATCTATGAACATGTCATAAAAATATATAATTAAGGGCTTCCCTTGGGCATCCCAGACTCGGCATTGACTTAGTTGGAGTGTGGGATGTATTTACCCATGCATCCGAGCCCTACCTCAAAACTGTGCAGTACTGACATGAAAACATCATGATGGCCAGAGCTTCCCAGAAAATGCACAGGGAAATGCATGAAGAATAGGCTGCCACTCATTTTTGCCGATGTTATGGGCACAGAAGGACACTGCCTAAAACCACCATTGGACTACCCACACAGTAGTCTGAAACCATTGGGAATGGCAATGCTGATTGCCAAAAGCAAACCCATAACTGTGGAGAATTCATTTTCTTAAATCCCAAAAAGGGGTGCAGTACCAGTACTCACCACTATCCAAAAGCCGGCGTTTTAAAACCACCAGATTTTACTTTTTTGTAGAAAACTGAATAAATGAACCCAAAACAGGCCAAAGAAAGACTTACTGAGAGGTGGATCCAATGTAAAGTTATATTCTGAAGTGACTTGAAGGTTTATAACAAGACTGGCTGAGCTGGGGATTTCAGCAGTTTAAGTAAATTTGGACTGAAAGACATTAAAAATCTCAAGGTTTAAGAGAAATGAGTGACCTACTTTGAGTGTCACATAGGTTGCAATTGTTTAAATGTCATAGTTTTGAACTTAGAATCAGCATTCTAGCTGCATATGTAAAAAAATTGTCTTGACTTAAACTGGGAAACAAAAAGTGACATTTTATCTGAAACCTGGCTTAAGGAACTGAATTCTGCCTGGCAACTACCCCCATCAGGAGTGAAACTTGAGTCACAGCTGTGTTCCCAGGCCTAGCTGCCCTTTTGCTGCTCACACCAAAAGGGATATGACACTTCCCTGATTGAATTACCTGGGCTCTGCAGGAAATTGAACAAAGCCCTGTCCTGACTCAGGCAAAGGTTTTATTGGCGGCAGTCGTAAATGGAGCTTCCTCCTGAAGCAAAGGGGAGGGGCACTGCCTGTGAGAGCAAGCTGGCTTGGCAGAACTGGAAAAACCAGAAATTCAACCTTGTGCTGGAGGAAAACCACACCCCTTTGTGGCCAGAACATAACTCTAAAAAGATGAATAACTCATAGAGCGGACATGTGAAAATTTTATAAATAATACCATAATTCTTGTGATTTTTCTGCCCACATTTTAAGATGTGCTAGGACCCGGTGGTATGTTCAGGGGGGTTTTAGCGGAAAAGAGGATATTACTCAAAATGTGTGCATGTGAAAAATCTGACACTTCATCAACTAATGTCCATACTCCTTGCGCACATGTGTGTAAATTTGGGTCAATGTCCGGAATTGCAAAATCAGTTAAAAAGTGAAATATGTGCCATTTCTGAATGCAAGCCCCCAGGAAGAGCAAAGTTTGGACAGGGTATATCTCCTGTGATATGTGATGTGTGCATGTAATTTTAAACCAATGTTTACCTGTGCAAATATGTCTTTTGTTATCAAATCTAGATTTGTGTGCAAGTTGACAGGAGGAGTGGACTCTCTGCAGGCTGTAAAATGACATCACTCTGACACAACTTAGCTCCCCCAATCAAATGAGAAATGGAAGTTTGACCAATTAGAAGCTGAGAGAGAGGTAGGGTCAGTGATGCTAGAACACACCCACATTAAAAACACATAAAAACAGAGAGACGGGACAGATAGGACCTTTCAAATCCATTTGCAGCTGGAAGCTCTGCCGGGAAAATCCATACTTTACCTCCATCAATCTCCAGAGAAAGCTGTGCAGAAAGATCCAGACTTTAAATCCCTCAATCTTCAGAATCCAGAGAGAGAGCAGACCCAGATCACTGTGAAGTGCAGAGACCAGAGTCCCGTCTAAAACCTGACCAGATCCATGGCGAGGCCCATTTCACTCAAGAATATAGTGTGAGTACCTAGAAAACTGTGCAGAACCAATCTCCTAGTTAAAATAATATAATTCAATCTAGCTTAATCTAAGTAGAACTGTCTCCTAACTGTCACCTGTCATTTGCATAGCTGTCACCTGTCATTTTCTAGTTGCAAGCTGCACTTGTCTTTTTGAACTTTAAAATTTCAAATCTGAAAAACGACCTTTATTTAATCGCTCATATCTCCATGCCCGTTTGTGCTAGAGACTTGCAGTAACTTTCATCTGGAAGCTGAGATCCTAGGCTTTCCTAGGACCCCAAAACGATAGTGATAGTCCTTGTAGTTCCTCTGTAATCGCGCCAGACGCATCCGCGAATTTTGCCGCGATTTGAAAATTTCTCCACTTGCAAAAAGATAGCTGCTTTTGCTTTCCTCTGAAAAAAAATCGTTTGCCTCATAAAAACTATCCCTGCATCACTGCTAGAGTGAGCCTGAGCTAATATTAACTTGATTTCACTCACCCTGAACCTCTAAAGGGAATTAAAAGCATTTTAGCATATTTTTTTCTTCATTTCCAGCACATTTAAAAGCATTTTGCCTGTGTTTTCAACTTCTGTAGTCTAAGTTGCTGGGTGAACTGAATTACATTTGAATTGCATTTCTGAGAACGGTGTGCTTCCTTCCATTTCCTTGCATTGCATAAAAGGGGGGGTGAATTGCCAGAGAAAAGTGATTACATTGTTTTGTTGAAATCATATTGAGTATTTTCTATACTGCATTTCATTCATTCAACCTTGCATTTCCTTGAACCCTATAAAACATTCTCTTCCACATTATTCTTCTGTCCCTATTTACCAGTGTGCTATCTTATCCATTTCATGTCAACTCCTTAGTGATTATAAAGAAGTGTGCTAGTGCCAGATTCTCCGTTGTTAATCTTTATCATATCAGATTAAGTGTGATATTCAATTATTAATTTATTATAAAGTGTGATAGATATATATTGCTTTACTTCTCAAATAAACCTTTTAATTTGCAAAACAGAACTACTTCTTGGCTCAGTGGGGTCAGGAGGATTCCAAGAGAGGGGTGTTATATAGGGGTAGTCATCCAGAACGCATGAACTGGACATAAAGATATATCAATAAGGGTTTTCATTCAGTATTCTAGACTAGGCGTTGACTTGGCTGTAGTGCTGAATTGAATCCTCTTACAAATTGGGGGCTCGTGCCGGACGTTTGGGTTAGATCTATCACTTGTGCAGATTAATACAGCGTGCCAGCTGACCAGATACACATATCCGGTCGGATCACACGCTGTGTTACGCTGTAAAGCACTCCTCAAAGGAACGCTCTAAGAAAAAGGTCTGTTTTGCAAATATAAAATACAAACTTCTGTAAGTCAGGAAGGAACTCAAATTCCAGAATGACGACCTTAGTAGACATGAAAATAGCCAGAGAGCACTTCTTACATAAGTTATTTGTGAGAGGTGAGTGGACTCATCAGGACCAAATGGTCTGGTTGCAGGCCATCACGCAACAGGTCACGGAAACAGGGTCAGATATATGGAGAGATCAGGGTCCCTTACATGTGGCCCTGAGTGAACTATACATGGCTCCTAAAGCCAAAGATGAACACAATAAGATTGCCAGGATAGCAGCATACCTGTACCTATATTTGGGAGACATGCAGGATAAATGCACTGAAAGCCAAGATCTGGCAAATAAGCGACAGATGGCGTTAGAGAAGGTCCAATCTGACCTGGTCTCTTCTGAGCAGAGGCTGCAGGGGAGCCAGGAGTCAGAAAATGAGAGTAGACAGCACATCATTAAAATAAAGAGGGATATGGACATCCTGCAACAGGAAAAGGCTGACCAGGATACCAGATTTCTGGCCTTGCAGAAGGAGTACCAAGAAGGTTTGGACTCCCTACTGCAGAGCCAGAAAAAGCTGGAGCAACAGTTAGACTTCAATAGGGCATGTGCTGAGCAGGTGTAGGGGAGGACTGGTCCAAGAAGACCCCCCTCACCTACGCTTTCTCCCCAGGTGAGGACTATGGGTCCTTTGGGCGTCCCCTCATGCCAC
The DNA here is from genome assembly GCF_040938575.1 of Ambystoma mexicanum. Taxonomy (NCBI): domain Eukaryota; kingdom Metazoa; phylum Chordata; class Amphibia; order Caudata; family Ambystomatidae; genus Ambystoma; species Ambystoma mexicanum. Next base: position 339,320,653 of record NC_090922.1, read on the forward strand.
CCGGGCCCAGGTGGTGGAGGGTTCACCCACTGGAGACATTGCCCGCACGTATTAATTGCCCACACGTATTAAAATTTAGCTAGACCTAGAAACCATTTTGTCTGGTAAAGATGGTGTGAGCTCAGCGCATTGTAGCGCGGCCCCCACCCTTGGAGGGTTCCAGTCCTCCTTGTTGCCGCAGCACCCTGGTAGATCCGCTGCAAGCACGTTCCCACGAACAAGACGGACATAAGCTAGTGTAATACACTAACATTGTAACAGTTCACCTCCCGCAGTGTATCATCGCTCCCAGCATGACCCGGCCGCGCAGGCCTAGGCAAATGAAAAGAACAGTAAACTGGTCGTTATATGACAGACGATCTTTGTATATTAATGTTGAGACTACCTGCAAAGGATGCTTTTCTTCCATAAAATCCCTTATATTACAAAGCCTGTAAGATGTATAATTACAAAAGATCATGCCCCCATGATATAAGCGATGGTGAGCATATACCATTGCAGTTGGGTACTAATAATAACGGCACGCACCAGGAATCTGTTTGTTACGTGTGTGACTGGAAAACTTACACCCCATGGGCTCGCGCCATAACTGAACTAATGCTGCTAGAGGACACAAGAAAACGAATGTAACCATACAAAGGGCCCATGTGAAGAACACACGAGAAGGCACATGTCATGTGTGCATGTCTAGGCCCCACATGCGCCACCACCGTCACGGACAAGTGGCGGGTTACTTTCTATGTTCTCCACCAATCCTAACTCTACCTCACTTACTGCAAATATATATGCATATAACTAAATACTGTACTTGTTAAAACATAATGTATGAATAAGGTACTCAGACTGGGTATAATCGAAACACATCCAGCAAAGTTTAAATGCATGTTTTGTAATGTTTTGAATAAGTATTATAGAGTGTTCAACTGTTTGGGATGTCTTTACCTAAATCGGCAACACACGAGGGAGATACCTTTGTGAAATATGTGCAAGGCCATTCCCCCTCCCACCCTACGAAGGCTGCCAAGGCATGAGAGCAGAGACCGCGCCGCACTGCGTTACCTCCCCCAACCAGACTGGAGTCGCTTCAAAGATTTGTAACCCCCTCTGTAGCACCCAAGGCCACCACCTGCCACATGCATTATTTACAGCACAGCAGTAAACCTCTGCCTGAACACACGCGCCCCCTCGTAAACCTCACAACCCACCGGACCATCTCAGACTTATGGCCCCGTGCAATCAAGACACCCAACACTTTGACAACACACAGCGGAACATCCATAACAACTTCTAACAAGGCAGAAAGGCATGCACCACCCGTCCCAGGCCCTGAAGCTTAGCCCCTCGACCTATGGCCCCGGTCAACAGGACACTGGTAACCATGCCCTGACGTATTACCTCCAGTCCCCTCACCAGGTGCATTCCTCCTGTGTTGCATTAACCTGTTGTATAACCTATCGAAAGATTTACTAAAGAAGATAATACCAGAATGTTTGAATGACTGCGGTGTGCACGGCTTAGGGCTAACAAGTCAAGAAAAGACATTCATCTCTGCCACTGGCCGCGATGGCCCCACAACACCGCCTGGATGAACTCTGCCACCCTGCCAGGCCCAGCCCAACCCACGAGGCTGCCCAGTGACGTCTTCCAGCCAAAGCCAACCACATCACAGCAGCACCTATAGTTAGTCGTCGCCACCCAATCCCCATGAACTTGTGCCCCCTATAGTGTGTAGGTTCTTATGACGTTTTTTGTAAATATATACGCCTGTCTTTGCTATTGTCAGACAGAGCGCTCTCGGAGTTTGCAGAGTTCTTTGCATGCCCTATTCTGATTGATAAACTCCCATTTACGCTCACCCGCACTCTGTCTTGGCCTTATTCCCATCTTGGGAGAGTCCTTCATTGTCTCTCATTGCGGGGAGGATCGTGCTGTTTGGGGACGCTTGCCTTCAGTGGTGACCCCGATAGCGTGATTTTATTTCTTTCTAAACTCGTTATAACCGTCCCCTTTTTGGCACGAGAATCTCCGGTCGAAAAGGGATACGCACGGTGAGCCGGCTCCGGGAGGCTGCCCGCCAACGGCGACCGGTACACTAAGAAGTGCGCACTCATTAGAGAAAGGGTACGGGATCCCGGTTGAAAAATCCCCTTTGAGTACCGCTCGCCGGAGTCGGGGCTGACTGTTGAGCTGACGGCGACACTGCCTGGACGGACCCAGTTTCGGAGACTATCGGTTCAAGACGGGCACGTGAGTACTGAGTGTGAGCGATTGTAAAGGGAGCGGGGAGAGAAGTGTAGGACAGGGAACGAAAAGGGGGTACGAAGAGATACTAAAGATTATTCTAAAAATTTCCTTTCTTTTTCTTTGCATATGGCCATTAGGATTACGAGGTGAATAAGAGATAGAAGTGACGGGAACCTAGCTCCGAAAGGGGGTGGAAGGCGGCGCCGCATAGTGCTATATTGACTAGTGCTGGGAATATATGACGAAGTGAAATATAAGATAAAAGTGTTCAGCAAAAGGGGGCACTGAGAATATATTAGTGATCGCTATTACTTCTTTCTTTTCTTTTTCTTTAAGGGTAGGGGGAGAATAAAAACCAAGATTAGCACGAACTTGGGAAGAAAGTAAGAGAAAAAGGGGCCTACTAGGAGGGGAAGAGCAGGTTAAGACATATAAATATATGCATATGCGCATTCATCTATCTAAGTAAGACAGACAGGGACAGCCGGCTAGGGAGGAAAGGGAGGGCAGCGTGAATGGTGTACTGAGTGTTACCAGGAGGTGTGTGCACCTCGTATGTGTCAGGGGACAATTTGAGGTTGCGAACGTGTAAAACGGCTATAAATGTATAATTGTCAAATGGTCATGGTAAGTGTGACCGGATGAAACTTTTTTGAAGGCAACGGTGATACAGTGACGTGAGTGGGTACCTTTTAATTTCCGGGTTGCTATTGTCAAGATAAATGATGGGTTGCTCTTGTATGTGTCCCCCAAAGAAAACAAAGTAGAAATTGTGTACAGTCAGTTTTGTATCGTGCAGCCAGGGGAGGGAAAGCCCAACCGAGCATAACATTGAATGTAAAGTAGAACACGAAAAATAATATTGATACTACATTCACATTGGAGTTGCAGACACACAGAGACACATAAGCACTAGGAGGGCCCACAGAAATGGGGGCTGAAACACCCTTATCACATATTTGTAAAAGTCTTCCAGGGTACGCGGAGCGGATTAAGAAATATCACGACCAATGGGTAACTGAGTTGAAGGGAGAGGGGCTACCCCAGATATGGCCAGAGGGAGGGTCATTTGACAAAAGCGTTCTGGATATGGTGATGACATGCATTTTCTTGAAGTACCGAGGGAAGCAGCTGCAGAATAGGAGGGAAATATTAGATCTTTGGCGGTTATTTGAAGAAGTACCACCGCCTAAAGCGCCGGCACCAAATCCTGATCTCCCATCCACTACAGACAATCCACTGATGATACATAAAGATATCAAAGAAGTGCCAAGTGTGGCGCCACCAGTAGAAGTAATAAGTTTATATCCGATATTAAAGAAACCTGTACCCGCAGAAGGATACAGTGATCCTACGTATGTACCTCCCCCGACAACTACTACACCCCACCGGCCCACTGCACCCCCACCATATGAAAGTACAAGGGAGCGAGGCCAGGCGAGTACACAAAGGGTGGACATAGAGAAACTCACAGATGATTTACAGTCAAGACTCTCAATAGCAAAAGATGAGCTCTCAAGAATTAAAGACATGTGCGGACAAACAGCACTTAATGCGACTAGATCAGGGCGCACGTCTAGAGCGCCAGGCGAGACAAGAAGAGCTGAAGAGGGGTGGAAGAAAGGTGAGATACTGTTCAGAATTGAGGAAGAACCAACCCGAATAATTGAAATAGAGACACGTGAGGGAGATCCTGACAATGATGAAAGGCCTATGGGGGATAGAGAGGAATTACTATGCGATATAAGGGACGAATTAGAAGAAAGTGACAGATTGAGCATGGCTATGGGAGAGGGAAGCGAAGGGGGGGATGGCACATGTTCAGTGAGAACACTGGACGATGAGTGGTCGGGACGACTAAGGAACAGAGTGGGGAAAATGGCATCAATAGAAGCATCAGCACCCATATCGGGTCCGGGTGCCATAAAGAAAGGGAAGCTACAGCTCCCGTTGATACACAGAGGAGGAGGGAGACCTAACTATATCCCATGGGCACAAATGGACAAAGCCAACCTATTAAAGCTATTGCCCCCGTTATCAGGAGGGGCAAGTAAGTGGATATACGCCTTTGAAAAGAATACTGCTGGGGTACCCCTAGCTGTAGGAGATGTGAAAAGTCTGCTCGTATCAGCGGTGGGTGATCAGGCTGAAAGAGTATGGGTTAAAGCCGGTTTCCCAGGAGTTACGTTAGATTGTGACCGCCATGATGGGGCCGCCTTCAACACAGTGCGGGCTAGGGTGTGGGACGCCTTGCGCGAAACATTCCCAGATACCCCGGACTTGCAGTCGGTGATGCAATGTACCATGAATGAGGGGGAGGAGGCTATGGATTACATTTTTCGGGTTCAAGAGATGTGGAGAGCGGAGACGGGCACGCCCTGGTATCAATCGACATCTTTATTTTACTTCATTATAAAAAGAGGGCTCCCCAAGGAAGTGCAGAAAGCGCTCGACAAGATTGCAGGCGTTGAAGCGAAGGGATGGCCAGAAATACAAAGCATAATAATACACCATTGTAAAAGAATAAAGGAGAGGGAGAAGGAGGTGGCACAGAAAAGGTTGGCGGACGAAGCAAAGTTAGTACAGACAAAATTGGTGAAGGTCGCAGCAGCAGTAGCTGCACTCCCACACAGCAGGGAGGGAGACGATGAGGAGGAGCGGCTGATAGCAATACAAGGAAGGATGGCAGCTAATTGGGCGGGAGCAGGACAGCGGCAGTGGAATGAGCAAGAGCAAGGTGGAGGTCCGCAGTGGCAAGAGTGGACCCCTCGAGGGGGACGAGGTGGGTACAGGGGCCGAAGAGGAGGCGGAACGGGATATGGGGGAATGGGAGGAAATGGATGGCAGGGCCCTAGAGGTGCACAAGGAAGTTGCTGGAACTGCGGGCGATGGGGGCACTATTCTAGAGAGTGCAGAAGCAGACCCACTAACGGGTTCCAAGAGGTAGAACAATATGGCCATCCCCACCCGGGAAGCCCATATGGCCTCCCAATGGGACAACAACAACTAAGAAACCCAAGCCAAGGTAATGCCGGCCAGCAACAGGGACCCCAATATAGAACACAGAACCACCCACAAAACATACAAAACAACGACAGTATGCAATATACACCAGGCAACCCTTTCGCGACAGCAGCAAACGGGGCCCCGCACCAGCACCTTACAACGGCATGTCAGTGGTCTCAGGTAACGTATTCAATGAAGGAGGGGCGGTGAGACACCCCGCATAGGACAGCCCACAGAGAACACTTGCGTGTCCAGTTCTATCTACCACCCACAGTGCAGCAGAGGAACCATTGGTAGGGGCGCAGATAGGAGACAGGCAATTTGTATTCATGGTTGATTCGGGAGCGGAGAAATCATGTGTCAGGGAGGGCCGGTTCCCGTTATCTAACAGGAAGTTAGAGACGCAGGGGTTCTCTGGGGCTGTAATTGAAGTTCCTTACACAGAAGTTTTAGATGTAACCGTAGGAGGCAAGACTGTAAAGGCACCCTTACTGTATTATGAACAGTCCCCTATAAATTTGCTGGGAAGGGACCTTATGAGTAAACTTAACATGACCATATCCTTTACCGAAGGAGGAATAGTGTGTTCTACACCCGGGATATGCCCCTTGCGTGCAATGTTGGTAGTGCAAGCCTACACAACCACACAGGAAATACGAGGGCTGCCACAAAATGAAGAGATGTTTATTGAAGAGCTAAAGACTTTGGCCCTTATAGTTCCAGAGCTAAAAAGCATGGATTGGAGGATTCCAGCAGAATTCCTCTTCCGCCCCATAGTGTGTCCAAATGGAGCACCAGGATCGGTGGTGTCATTGGATTTGCACGCTGTGCAGGTATCAACGAAACGGATCGCTGTGATTGGAATGGACAGAGAAGGATGTGAGTGGCGCACCGTGCTGTGTACAAACGCCAACCTCGCCCTAAGCGAGGTAACAGATGAGGATCTCTTTTTAGACACAGAAGCAGATGGTGAGATAGTAATGGAAATAGCTATGCCCTGTGACATTTTGATCCAAGCCAGAGAGATCCCCGTCCAATTGATGGCAGTGGTAGGAACACCACCGTCATTTTTTGATGACGACATGAGGTTAGTACCAAACAGACTATGGACAACAGGCCCCCATGATGTAGGGCTGTTGCATGGAGTACAACCTGTGATAATAAAACTAAAACAAGGAGCTATCTTACCCCGAGTCAAACAGTATCCATTGTCCCGTGAGGCTGAAGAAGGGATAAAAGAGACGATAAATGCACTACTAGTACAAGGGATAATAGTGCCTTCAAACTCACCATGTAACACATGTATTTATCCAATCAAAAAAGCGAAAGGGGGGTCTTGGAGGATGATACAGGACTTACGCCCCCTCAATGATGTAATACAGAAAGAGTTCCCTCTAGTCCCGAACCCTGCATCAATACTATGCAGTATCCCAAAAGTAGCATCACATTTTACAGTAGTGGACTTGAAAAACGCATTTTTCTCAATACCCCTGGCGGAAGAGAGTAGATATCTTACAGCATTTACATTGGGGGGAAAAAGATATGAACATTGCAGACTGCCACAGGGATACTGTGAGAGCCCGAGCATATTCAACCGCATATTGCATGAAGACTTGGGAAACCTATCAGTAGAGAGTACGATTATTCAGTACGTGGATGATTTATTGGTGTGTGCACAAGACGAAGCGACATGTAGAAAAGATTCAACAACGCTCCTGACTTTACTAGCCAACAAAGGATACAAGGTAGACAAGGAGAAGCTACAGTATTGCCTGACTGAGGTCCTATACCTGGGACAGCTCATATCAAAAGATGGAAAGAGAATAATTCCTGACAGGGTGGAGGCAATAAGGTCAGTAGGAGAGCCCACGACAGTGAAAGACATGCAGAAATTCTTGGGGATGTGCAATTATTGCCGAGCATGGATACTAGACTATGCAGCATACACCAGGCCCCTCCTACAAGCACTCAAAGAAGCACAACAGGAGAATGGAAAAATAAAATGGTCAGAAGAAATGAGCATATCGTTTCAATCACTGAAAGAGCTAATTTCAAGCGCTCCAGTACTAGCAAACCCTGATTATGGACACGAATTTTACCTATTTTCCCATTGCAAAGGAACACTTATGACAGCAGTACTGACACAAAAAACATCCTTAGGACACAAGCCCCTGGCGTACTATAGTGGTACTTTGGATGCCGTGATGCAGGGTCATTTCGCGTGCGAACAATCGCTCGCAGCAGCCGCATTCGCGATTGAGAAAAGTGCCACAATAGTAATGGGATGCCCTGTGACATTGTTTGTGGAACACTCATTATTTGCAATACTTGAAAGATCGAAAAGCACACTGACCACACAGCGGGCAACTGCATACGAGATCATATTGTCCAGCGCCAACATCCACATAGTGAGATGTAAAACAGTGAACCCTGCCACATTTATTACAGAAGCGTGCACATTGGAGGATATGCAAAATCACGACTGCGCAACCCACACAGGAGAAGGAGGGGATGACACAGTGGTGTGTGAAAACGCTCTCAGCGAGGGGGAAGTGTACTTTGTGGATGGGTCCGCATCAATTGATATGGACACGGGAGAAAAACACGTCGGCATGGCGGTAGTGAGATTAGAGGAAGGTGAATTTGAAACATTAGTACAGTACCGCCTCCCGTCGCATTACTCTGCACAGGCAGCAGAACTGATTGCGCTCATAGAAGCACTACATGCAGCAAAAGGCTGTGCAGTAACAATATACACAGACTCAGCTTACATGACGACGACAGTACATGGAGGTCTAGCAAGATGGGGCCGTAGGGGATTCAGACGGGCAGACGGAACACCAGTGCAGCATGCAGAATTGTTAAAAGAATTAATTGAGGCCCTACAAAACCCTACTGCTGTAGCAATAGTGAAGTGCCAGGCCCATACAGCCAACACAGACGTTGTGTCTTTAGGGAACGCGGCAGCGGACGCTGCCGCCAAGGAGGCTTCCTATTTTCAGAAATACGACACAGGTGAGTTTATGATCAAGACCACAACAACCGAAGAACTGTCAGAAGGGTACAACATGATGTCCTTATCACAAATACTAGAATTACAGCAAGGAGCGAGTGCAGAAGAAAAATTGACGTGGACAAAACGGGGATGCAGCCAATCAGGAACAGACCTACTATGGCGGCAAAATAACTCAGGGAAAGTGGTAATGCCACTGCAGTTACTAGAAGTTGCATTTCAACAGCTGCACTTCCCAGCACATAACACTAAACAGCACATTGCAGCAGAAATACAGGAAGAATGGTTTGTGCCCTGTCTCCAGGAGCATGTGTCTCGATTGGCAATGGAATGTACCACATGCCAAATATACAACTCAGGAATGACATTACGCACACTCCGGGGAACAATTCCAAAACCCATTGGCCCCTTCAGAGAACTGCATATAGATTATGCAGACATGGGGGAAAGGTGTAATGGCTCGCGGTACATGATCGTGGTGGTGTGCCCATTTTCAAGGTGGGTGGAAGCGGGACCATGTGCGCGACCTGATGCCAAAAGCGCCGCCAAGTTCCTAGTAAGGGAGGTGTTCCCGCGCTGGGGAATTTGTGACGTGATTCGCTCAGACAACGGCTCTCACTTTGTGAATGAACTCTTCAAGGAAGTGACCACATTACTGGGTATAAAACATAAATTATGTTCGATTTATCATCCCCAAAGTAATGGCGTAGTGGAAAAGATGAACGGCCTGTTAAAGGGCAGATTATCAAAACTATGCTTCTCATTGAAGAAAAATTGGATTTACTGTCTACCCCTGGCGCTATTTGAACTAAGAAATCAGCCAAGCAAAGACCACCATTTGTCCCCGCACGAGATCGTGACTGGGAGACGAATGAACACAGCACACTCTACACTGCGCGAACACTCAGATGCTCACAGAAGCGCCGCAATATTGGGAGATGAGTTCACAGACTATCTAAGAAAATTAACAAGGGCAGCGCGCGCAATATCAAAGCAACTCTCCCCACCCTTCACTAGAGAAGAGGGAAACATAACAGGACCTGTCACGGAACCAGAGCAACAGCTACAGCTGATGCCAGGGGACTCAATTTATGTCAGAAGCTTTGTACGTCGGTGGAATGCACCACGATTCCATGGTCCATACGAAGTAATATTTTGCACGCCCACAGCAGTGAAGGTAAAGGGCTTGCGGTACTGGGTGCACTTGACCGACGTACGAAAAGCATACAGCAATGTACAGGAGGAGATAGATGAGGAGGCACAGACAACAGCAAACAATGCAAATGAGTAGGATTTCTAAATATCGACTTGCGTGAGTGTGTATGTCAGCACTGAAATTGAATGACATAATGACTGACAAGGATATCAAAAAAAAAAAGAAATAAAAAAGTGTGTGTGAGATTTCTTTTTTTTTATTTATCTTATTGAGTGGTATATAATTAATGAAATAATACTGTTACAACTTGTATATACCCTTGTCTGTGAATACCCCTCCCCCGCACCCCCACCCGCTTCCATTCCCCGTCAAATGTATTGGCACAGATGGTGCCAGCAAAACGTTTACATGCATGCACTTAATGCACTTTTATATCTCAAACAGGAGCTTCCATGGCATCTAACGGGCAGCCTGCAACGGATAGAATTAGTAGAATGAGAGATTTAGTATATGAGAGATGTAGATATTCGTATGAGTGTGGATTATTAGTATGCATCACATTGTTTTTTATGATAATGTTTGGCTTGGTTACATATTGGTTTATAGCGTTCATCTCTATCGAGATGTACGAGGGGGGAGGGAGTAACAACACTACTGGATCAATTAACAGTACCACCGGGCCCAATACAACTGCAGGTGTCAATGCCAGGGAAGGCGATTTTTTAGTATGGGACGGAACTAAACTTGTGTGGGGGTATCATACCACACCATCCAGTGTTGTGACCTCACAAAGAGAACAGCCACGAGGTGGAATACAGAGCAACACAGTCTCTCCACCAGGGGTATCCACTTACAATGCCCACAGTCTCAATGACCGAAACCCGTCTGCCATATTATGGTTATATAACACCCCCACCAGCCAGCTTGCCCCCACCCCAGAAAACAATCTGCCAGATAACGTCAGGAAAGAAGACGAAAAGCTACTAGAAATGCACGAAACATTATATGATGAATGGGTCAAGGGGGGCGGGAATGAGAAAGGGGGGTCTAGTTTGTCCACTGCCCAGGAGGGTGGGAAGTACATTAGTAACAAGAACAACAGACGAAAGAGAGAAGCAGGGAGGAGAAAGTACGATGAGTACTATGGGCTAGGTCTAGATGAGATGGAAGACCCACGACACCCCCATCAAACAAATAAGTGGTATGCAGACATGAGTGCCACAGCTAAACAGACAACAAACGAGAGCTGTTATGTCTGTTCCCTCATCCCCCATGCATCAGGTACACCCAAAGTGTTGTTACCAAAAGAGTTGCCTATTGTGGATGCCCAATGTCTCCTTCATCTCACGCTGTGCAGGATTAAGAACACCTTCCAGGCACACAAAGTGACTTTTCAAATGCTGCAGAACGAGAAAACGTGTTACCCAAAAACGGCAGGAGTAGTATGTTTGAAAGAACCATTTTTTGTGATAGAAGGGACACTTTTTTCTGACAACAAGCGGAAGGATGAAGAAGTACTGTGCAAAGCGGAAGCACTAAGAGGTGTGGCGCCGGATAAATTGCAGTGGATAGAGGAAACATGTACACCAGTATGGAGAGAACACATTTCAAAGCTAACTTGGGTAACTGCCATTGAAAAACCGTTCAAACTGCAGAGCGAAATGGACTATAAACTGTGCTTTAAAGGAGAAGGGAGAACCCCTATGGGAACAAACAAGAACTGCAACAAGACCCTCACCATCCCAGACCTAAGGAAAGGGACAGCGGCCCTGATGGACACGTACTGGGTGTGCGGCAAACAGGCATACCTACACCTCCCCCAGTCATGGAGTGGCAGCTGCTCAATGGCCACTCTGCACTCAGCCCTAATGGTGATACCGGAAAGCCACGTCGATGGGACACAGGAACGCATGCAGAGTGTGGCTCAACCAACTGCAGAGACACAAATATATGTCCTGTCTTCTGGAAACAAGGAAGAAGTGCTGACCCGTAACAGGCGAGCATCAAATTACATATCAAAGGCATCATCAGAACTATTGGCTCAGATCCCAAACAAATATCGATTATTCAGCTCAGCAGAAACATTTTTTGCCTCACTCGTCTCAAGTGTCCAAGCACGGGCAAACGCAAAATGGCTCCAGATAACACGCTGGGAATTGATTCAGCTGGCGAACGACACTGAAGAAGGATTCAATATTATCAAAGTTGAACTAAGAGCTTTACGACTAATGACCATGCAAAACAGGTATGTTCTGGACCTGTTGACGGCGATGGACGGTGGTGTTTGCCGAAAAATAGGAAGTGCCTGCTGCACTTTCGTACCTTCTGAAGACGCAGAGAATGGCTCCCTGTCCCATGTGATTGAAGCAGTCCACAACCTAGGAGAAAAAATGAAAATGGAAGGCGGAGCAGAAGCGAGTACATGGTTCGACAACATCTTCTCCTGGGTTCCCTCATGGCTTGGAACAACTGTGAAATTTTTAATACCAGCTGTTGTGTTCCTCCTTCTACTCTTTTGCCTGTGCCAGGTGGGTCTTCGAGTTTGTGCTAACGCAGTACCAAATGGTGCAATGATGATGGTGACAATGGGCAACTCACACGGTACAATAAAAACGATGCAAGAAGCACAAGTACAAACAGGGATAGATAACTCGCCCAGGTACCAACTGGTGCCTATATACCACGATAAAGATATTGTAGATAAGTTGTGGCACAGCACCATCAAAGAGCCCCGTATACTAGAATGGTATGAAGAAGTTTGGGTAGATTTGGGAGGAGATGGTGGGTGCATATACCTAATGTGTACCCCAGATGAATATGCCCGGAGAGGTGAGAGCTTAAGGGGGGTGTGCAGAGCCTGGATGCCCATCAAAGGAACTCCTGCATGGGATGAGGCGGTGATGGACGAAGCAGAATGTAGGAGGATAGAAGATTTAAAGAATTCGTTACTTTAGTAACGAAAGGGGGGAAATGTAGGGGAGGACTGGTCCAAGAAGACCCCCCTCACCTACGCTTTCTCCCCAGGTGAGGACTATGGGTCCTTTGGGCGTCCCCTCATGCCACCCGGGCCCAGGTGGTGGAGGGTTCACCCACTGGAGACATTGCCCGCACGTATTAATTGCCCACACGTATTAAAATTTAGCTAGACCTAGAAACCATTTTGTCTGGTAAAGATGGTGTGAGCTCAGCGCACTGTAGCGCGGCCCCCACCCTTGGAGGGTTCCAGTCCTCCTTGTTGCCGCAGCACCCTGGTAGATCCGCTGCAAGCACGTTCCCACGAACAAGACGGACATAAGCTAGTGTAATACACTAACATTGTAACAGTTCACCTCCCGCAGTGTATCATCGCTCCCAGCATGACCCGGCCAGCAGGCCTAGGCAAATGAAAAGAACAGTAAACTGGTCGTTATATGACAGACGATCTTTGTATATTAATGTTGAGACTACCTGCAAAGGATGCTTTTCTTCCATAAAATCCCTTATATTACAAAGCCTGTAAGATGTATAATTACAAAAGATCATGCCCCCATGATATAAGCGATGGTGAGCATATACCATTGCAGTTGGGTACTAATAATAACGGCACGCACCAGGAATCTGTTTGTTACGTGTGTGACTGGAAAACTTACACCCCATGGGCTCGCGCCATAACTGAACTAATGCTGCTAGAGGACACAAGAAAACGAATGTAACCATACAAAGGGCCCATGTGAAGAACACACGAGAAGGCACATGTCATGTGTGCATGTCTAGGCCCCACATGCGCCACCACCGTCACGGACAAGTGGCGGGTTACTTTCTATGTTCTCCACCAATCCTAACTCTACCTCACTTACTGCAAATATATATGCATATAACTAAATACTGTACTTGTTAAAACATAATGTATGAATAAGGTACTCAGACTGGGTATAATCGAAACACATCCAGCAAAGTTTAAATGCATGTTTTGTAATGTTTTGAATAAGTATTATAGAGTGTTCAACTGTTTGGGATGTCTTTACCTAAATCGGCAACACACGAGGGAGATACCTTTGTGAAATATGTGCAAGGCCATTCCCCCTCCCACCCTACGAAGGCTGCCAAGGCATGAGAGCAGAGACCGCGCCGCGCTGCGTTACCTCCCCCAACCAGACTGGAGTCGCTTCAAAGATTTGTAACCCCCTCTGTAGCACCCAAGGCCACCACCTGCCACATGCATTATTTACAGCACAGCAGTAAACCTCTGCCTGAACACACGCGCCCCCTCGTAAACCTCACAACCCACCGGACCATCTCAGACTTATGGCCCCGTGCAATCAAGACACCCAACACTTTGACAACACACAGCGGAACATCCATAACAACTTCTAACAAGGCAGAAAGGCATGCACCACCCGTCCCAGGCCCTGAAGCTTAGCCCCTCGACCTATGGCCCCGGTCAACAGGACACTGGTAACCATGCCCTGACGTATTACCTCCAGTCCCCTCACCAGGTGCATTCCTCCTGTGTTGCATTAACCTGTTGTATAACCTATCGAAAGATTTACTAAAGAAGATAATACCAGAATGTTTGAATGACTGCGGTGTGCACGGCTTAGGGCTAACAAGTCAAGAAAAGACATTCATCTCTGCCACTGGCCGCGATGGCCCCACAACACCGCCTGGATGAACTCTGCCACCCTGCCAGGCCCAGCCCAACCCACGAGGCTGCCCAGTGACGTCTTCCAGCCAAAGCCAACCACATCACATCAGCACCTATAGTTAGTCGTCGCCACCCAATCCCCATGAACTTGTGCCCCCTATAGTGTGTAGGTTCTTATGACGTTTTTTGTAAATATATACGCCTGTCTTTGCTATTGTCAGACAGAGCGCTCTCGGAGTTTGCAGAGTTCTTTGCATGCCCTATTCTGATTGATAAACTCCCATTTATGCTCACCCGCACTCTGTCTTGGCCTTATTCCCATCTTGGGAGAGTCCTTCATTGTCTCTCATTGCGGGGAGGATCGTGCTGTTTGGGGACGCTTGCCTTCACAGGTAGTCACCCTGCAAAGCCACCTAGATAGGGAAAAGGCAGAGAGCAATAAACTGATTTTGAAAGACCTGGATACCCAGGCAGAATTTGACCAGGAGCGCCAGAAAGCTGGTGCCTTCCAAAGGCAAAGGGACGACCTGGCGGCACAGATGCAGGCTCTTAGTCAGGAAAGGGATACCTTAGGCCAGGAAGTCTGCCACTTAAAAAGGAAATTGGAAGAAAATCACCTGGCCCTCCAGGGACTGGGTGACCTCCAAAAAGAACAACAGAACTTGTTAGAGCACACCAGGAAGGTGGAGGATGCTCTGGCAAGACAGGAGCAGGCCAATAGGGACACAGCTCAGGAGGTAACCCTCCTGCAGCAAAGACTGGCCCAGTGCTCCAGGACCAATCAGGAAACGCAGAGAGAGAATGAGGCTCTCTGCCAGCACAATGATAGGCTCCAACAACAGGTAGCGATGCAGGAGAGACTGATAGAGTCTAGTAAGGCCTTAACTGAGGAACTGAAGGCACAAATGCAGGCTCTTGCATTGCAACAGGGAGCAGGGGCGGATAGAGATGAGGTTCGCTGGGAAAGGGAAACTCCGGAGCATAACCTCAGGAGCCCTAGTACCAGAGGCCCTCATACCTCCCAGTCCCTGGACTCTACCACCCCCATGTCCCCTGGCGCACATGAGCACAGGGCCACAGGGATGGCAGATTACTATCCAGCTAAAAGTATGGGGCTCATAGGCCAGTACCACTCAGGAATGGAGGGGTGGGCATCCGGGTATGGGCACCCAAGTACAGTACAGTTCAGTGGGGAACCCCAGGAGAGTAGGCCCCTTAAGGGCATCCTGAAAACCTCTGCCCAGTTAGGTCAGTGGGGGGGGGGGTACCCAGCAAATCCTGGCAGCAAGGAGGGATCTGAGGACTTCTCTGAGCACCACAGGAAACAGGAGACCAGGTCCCCACATTCTGCCAGCCATTCCCAGGCTCGCAGAATCCGGGAAAACCTGGAAGAGCAGACAGGAACCTCTGGGAGCAGTGCCTCTGAGTCAGAGGATGAATGGACCAGGGTTACCCGAACCAGAAAGGCCAATAAGGCAAAAAGGGCCTTGCTTAAGGACCCCTTAAAGCAGATTAAGGCGATCAGGAGCGTCATCACGCCTTACCATAAGAACGCTAAGTATTCTGTTTGGGAGCACTTAGAGTTGTTTGAGCAAATGATGGAGACTTTCCATTTGAAGGACAGCCAAAGCTGTATTCAATATGTAAAGTGGACCTTCTCCCCGGAATACTCCAGTTTCTTTGCGGGGCTGGAGGTCCAAAATCATTTAAGATGGTCCACCTATAAGGCGGCCATCTTGAAACATTTTTCCATTCATAGAAATCCTCAAGAGGCTCGCAAGGCAGCCTACAATTTGCAATGTGGGGAGGATCAGGCCCCACAAGAATTTGTGCAAGAACTGAAACGTGCTTTTGCGCAGACCACCAGAAGGGTGCGCACAGACAGTAGAGAATTCATAAATACATTTTTTCATGCCTTGCCCAAATACATAATGACCCAGCTCGTGAGGGATTTTCACGAGAAAAGATCTTTAGACTGGGTCCTTGAACAGGCTACCCGCATCTATGAGGTGCAGAAACCGGTAGATAGCAAAAATAATGCTCAGAAAAACCCCAAAGCCAACAGCACCCCTGCTGCTGCCAAGGTGGCAGAGGTAAAGGTCACCCCCGCTTTGGATTTGGAGATGGGGGGGCCTAAAAAACTACCTGCACCTAATAATGCTAGGCCCAGAAGGTCCTCGGGCCAGTCACAGACAGGGAGCCAGGGAGGCAGCCCCACAAATGGGGTCCCTCGCTCTCCTGATTATGTAAGTCCCCGTTACAAGGGAAATCGACCCATCCTGGGTTATGTGTGGACTCCTCCAGCCCAAGGGGGGGGATCCAGCCAAGCACCTAACCCAGGGAACTTCCCTCCCAACTTCCCACAGGAGGGCAGAAATTCTCCAAATCCTGGGCAGAACTTTTTCCCCAGGTATCCACCCAATTTCCAACCCCAAAATCATCCATCCTTCTTTCCCCAATTCCCTGAGCCCAGACAACCTAATCCGGGAGAGGGGAGGCCAAGGGTGGAGGGGTACCCAAATCTTCCCAACCGGGGGTATTACCAGAGGAGGGACAGCTACCCTTCCCGGGATCAGCCCAGGGGAGAAAACAGGGCCCCGTATCAGCCTGAGCGGGTTTCCCAGTTAGAGCGCCAGGTTCAAAACATGGCGCGGGATCTGGGTCACATACTGAGGGCTCAGCAGAACCCTCAGACCGGCATGCCGGCGCAGAACGCACCCAACTCTGGACCTGGTGCCCCAGAACAATGACGGGGGCAGCACCCCGATAACTCACCGGTTCCCAGGGAGGAGGCACAAAGGGAAGGGGGGTGTAAAGCCTTGGAGGAAGCTTCCTTCCTCACTTGTAAACAGCCCCTGGAAACCCAGGAACCGGAAACAAAATCTCTTGCCCCTGAAAGTCTGCCTCCTAAGGAGCAGAGGGGGGGTAGGAGAAACAAAAGACCCAAACAGACTCAGTTTGAGGAGGAGGTACAGGTCTTCCAATTTGAGGGAGAGGGATCCTCAGAGGATCCTGGGAAAAGGATTTTCTCCTTCAGAGAGGGGGGAACTCCTCCCAAAGAAAAATGGGTCCCTAGGGATGCAAATCCAGACTGGGGAGATGTGGAGACTGAGCTACCGCCGCCCACTATCTCATCCCAGAACCAACAGCAAGAAAATCCCCTGGTTCAAACCCATCCTGGTGACTGCCTCCAAAAAGGGGGGGCGGCCCAGAACCGGAGCCAGGGGAACCCACAATGGCTCTGATCTCCAGTTGCCAAATTTTTCTTTCAGATTCCCAAGGCTCTCCACAGAATTCTGCCCAAATCTCTTCGCTAGCGATGTCCAAAACCAGAAAATTAGCCCACCAGTTGTCCAAAAATGTACATTATCTGTGCCCCCTTGAGGAGAAGGAGGGAAGATATTATGCCCCGGTACAAGTACAGGGGCAGGGTACAATTTTGGCACTGGTGGACACTGGATCTCAAGCTACCCTTCTGTCCAGAAGGGCCTTTGACGAACTGAATGCAGGGAGGGGAGAGAATTACCAAATTCCTCTCACCTCACTTCCTGGGCAACTCCAGAACTTTGACGGGAAGGAAATTCCCGTCGAGGGGACAGCAGATTTGGACATTAAAATTGGGCGACACAAGTTGAAACACCCGGTCATAGTTGTGACCCCAGAGGGCACCCCTTGTTTACTAGGGAATGACCTCCTGAGAAGGTTGTCACCCCTAATAGATTGCGTAAACAGGGTCCTCTGGACCCAGACTAGCCGACCAATAAAATTAAAACAGAGTGTCAACCATGTTAGTTTAAACGGCACCTGCCACATGGTTGAACAAAAATCTGACCAAGTAGAATTTCACTTCCAGAATAGCCAAATTCCAGACGTGACAGTAATAGCAGTAGGACAACAGACTGGTGATGGAGGGTCCTCTCTATTTCTGAAAATCAACCTTCCTTCCAATCTAAAGTGGTATTCCACGCTGGAAGGAAACACTCTGAAATTCTATACCAATCCACAATCTGAAACTCCCACTCCTATAGTCCAGAAAGATGTGAAATCAGCTCAGAGCCTGGCTGATATTCAGCAAATTGGAGAGCAGTTGTTCATCCCTGTTCAGTTAAATGATGGGAAGGACTCTGTTCTCGCTCGAGTGTGTGTGAACAACGGTAAGAGCTTCATCAGCGAAGCCATGTTCCGCCAACTCCCAAAAGATCCAGCCATTCCCACCTTCAAACTGATAGACAAATGGGAAATGGACCTGGAAGCACCCAATTCAAAACATCTCCTGCCAAGCAGGTGTATGCTCAAAATCTCCATTGGCAACAAGAGCATAGTCCACAATTGTTGGGTCGTGCGAGACGTCCCTGCCGCCTTTTACTTAGGCAGTGACATTCTCAATCGCTTTGCCATTAGTTTGGACCTAATAAACTTCAAAGCTTGGTCCCGATTAGCGGATAATCCCATGGGCTTTGATGATCCAGAAAAAGCATTTAGGTCAGCTCAATTGCTACCTTATGCAGTTGAAATTCAGATCAAAGAGGAAGTCACAATCCCAGAAAGGACCCGACAATTCTCCCTGGAAGTGAAAGTTAAAAGAGGACAACATTTGAAAAACCCTGATGCTTACATACATCTAAACGCTTCTCTCCAACAGCAAGGGTTGGGGGTAAACCCAACTCCATTAGTCAACATAGAACATGACACCATTCCAATAGAGGTGGATAACAGCGACTTAAAGAGTATTACTCTAGCCGCAGGCACCATTATTGGAATGGCGGTTGATGACCGACATTTTTCCATAGATTTAGGAAATGAACTGTTAGGGCCAATCCCCAAGGACTGGTTTGACAGTGACAGTGATGACAATACAACACCAGACAGGATTTTTACCCGGCATGGGGGGAACTTCCTGGTGTACACTTCCTGCCCCTATGGTAAGGAAGATGTGACTTCTGACTTCAGGAGGGATGAGGTGATTTTCCAAGTCCATGAGGGCTGCCTTTCCCACCTGAAGCCTCCAGTCCAAATCAGCACTCTGACCAGGGACTTCTCCACCCAGCTGGAGGAGGCCGCAGAGATAGCCAAACCAGAAGTCTTTCCAGGCTTCAGGCAGATGGTGGAAGAGAGAGTCAACCTAGCTGATGCCTGTGTGACTCTGGAACAAAAGCAAAAGTTGAAACAAGTTTTCTTGGATTTCCAAGATCTCTTTGCGGTAGACTCATATGACTGTGGTCGCACCGACATCCACACAACAACAATCCCCACGGACCCTGGCATGACTCCAGTGTTTGTGAAGCAATATCGCTTGCCCCTCGCATCAATGGAGTCCCTTACTGAAATAATTAAGAACCTTGAGTCCAGGGGAATAATCCGTCCCATCCACAGCACCTTCAATAATCCGGTGCTGGGAATATTAAAGCCAAACGGCCAGTGG
This sequence comes from Ambystoma mexicanum, assembly GCF_040938575.1. NCBI lineage: Eukaryota > Metazoa > Chordata > Amphibia > Caudata > Ambystomatidae > Ambystoma > Ambystoma mexicanum. The sequence goes on from NC_090922.1 coordinate 339,340,118, forward strand.
AGACTCTGTGCCGACCTCAGGGAGCTCAACAAACGGGTCCATACTTCCCGATGGCCTCTGCCCTACATTGACCAAGGGCTGGCCCAGATCCAGGGGTCACAGGTATTCACTGCAATAGACCTGACCAATGGATACTGGACTGTGCCTGTCAGTAGAGAGGACCAATACAAACTGGCTTTTACCTTTGGGGGCCAGCAATACACATGGACCCGGACTCCCTTCGGATACCTCAACTCCGGTAATGAGTTCAATATTTTCCTACATAAGGCCATGCCCGACCTGGGTGCGAGGGGTAACCTGGCTTATGTAGATGATGTCCTCATCAAAAGTTCATCTGTGGAGGAACACATAGCGGAGATCCGTTATGTTCTGACGCAGTTGAGGGCCGCCGGAGCAAAACTTTCCTTTCAGAAAGCACAGTGGTGTAGAACCCGTGTTAATTTCTTGGGGCATGAGATTACTCCTCAGGGCCTCTGTCCCCAGGAAAAGAAAGTGGAAGCACTTCAGAAACTGAAAGACCCCACAACTCTGCGAGAACTAAGGAGCCTCCTTGGACTGACCAATTACAGCAGAAAGTTCATTGAGGGCTACGCAGAGATCACCAGACCCCTGATTCATCTCTTGAAGGGGGGGGGTCAAGTTTGAATGGGGTCCAGAACAATCCGAGGCAGTAAAACAACTCAAAAGAAGCCTCTCACAAGCGCCTTGCCTAGCTTACCCTGTCAGAAACAAGGAGTTCTTCCTGGAGACGGGGTTCTCTAATACGTGCTTGACGGCAGTATTATACCAAAAGCATGACAAGGTCAATAAAGTAATCTCCTATGCGAGCAAAACTTTATCCTCTGTGGAGGAAAAATTCAACGATTGTGAGAAGGCACTCCTGGCAACGGTGTGGGCATTGAAGAATTACCGCCCGTTTATCCAGGGGGAACACATCATAGTGGAGACTCCACACCAGCCTCCGCAATATCTCCAAAGTGACAGAATCCGGGCCGGAAATGTGAGTAATTCCCGAATTACTTCCTGGATTCTGTCAATGCAAGGCTTTCCTGTGGAGGTCAGATATGGCCAAAACAAGAAGAGTCCCCTCGCGCAAGGTCTGGCTGACTTGCATGATTGTGCCAGAGAAAACTGTCTCGAGGACGAAAGTCTAAAAATAAAGGACAACACGGAGGCATACCTTAATTCCCCACACAAAGTCTTTGAAGAGGACAAGTGTGAGGGAATGCCCACTGTCTATGTGGATGGATGCTCTTACCATGTTGACAACGACGGGGAGAAAGAACTGGTGGCCGGCGTAGGGAATGCATGGGTGAATGAGTCCCCAGAACCCTCCGCTGGATACAAAATTGGTCCCCGAAGTAGTCAGGTGGCAGAATTGTTGGCTGTGCATCAGGCCATCCTCACTGCTGTCCAGCATCAACTCCACGAACTGGTCATAATCACAGATTCGGATTATGTACGGAACGGGTTCGTGGAGCACCTGGTTAATTGGAAAACCAGAGGCATGTTATGTGCTAACAACAAACCCTTGAAACATGGGAAGTTGATCCAAAACATTGATGATCTGGTCACCTCGAATGAGATGACCATCTATTGGAAAAAGATCAAGGGTCATTCCAAAGTAGAGGGACCAGACAAAACTGGAAATGACTTAGCTGATCAGCTGGCCAAAACCGGGGCCATCCAAGGGTATCTAATTGAGATTGAGTCCCTGTTGGGGGAAATCCAGGTCACTGCTATCACTAGGTCCCAGACAAATGCTCACAACGACCTTTCAATTGCACAATGGAGTAAGGAGACCCCTGATGCTGATTTGATTACAGCTCAGAAGGGGGATCCAATAATTGGTAAATTTTACCAGCACCTTGAGGACCCTGAGAACTTTCCCCTGACGGATACCGATTACATTGGGAAAGAGGACCTAAGGGTGTTGATGAAATGTCCAAAAATGTTCCGGATCCAAGACGGTTTGCTGGTAAGGAAATCCAAAGCTGGCCACGATCAGTGGGTGGTTCCTACCTCATTCCGAAGCCTGATGTTAAGTCACGCCCATGATGCGGCCACCGCCGGTCATAGGGGGTTTCACACAACATTGGAAATCTTAAGAGAGGTTGCATACTGGCCACACATGGGGCAGGACCTCGACCCATACTTGAAGGGGTGTCTTGTGTGTGCACAATTTCAGCCATCATCCCTCACGCACCGCGCGCCTCTCCAAAAGCGGGGGATGACACTGCCATGGTCAGATTTACAAATCGACTTTGTAGGCCCCGTGATTCGCTCTGCTAGGGGGAATAAGTACATGTTGACTGTCACATGCTTGTTCACCAAGTGGGTGGAATGTCTCCCAGCCCCAAACTGCAAGGCAGAAACGGCAGCTGCCTTGATGATTAACCACATCTTTTCCCGTTTTGGTCTACCTCAAAGGATTGAGTCAGACAGAGGTAGCCACTTCACCAGTGAAGTAATGACAAAGATGTGGGAGATACTGGGGGTCAAGAGAAAGCTGCATATTGCTTACAGGCCAGCTTCTTCTGGGGCAGTAGAGAGATATAACCGGACAATTGTGAGCATATTAAAGAAGTTTGTGGCAGATTCTGGGCCAAGTTGGGATATCCGATTACCTCTGGTCCTAATGGCCATCAGATCTACCCCTTCATCTGCAACCAAAATGTCACCATTTGAGTTGATGACTGGGCGCAAGATGGTGCTTCCGCAGCATTTGCTCTACAGGACCCAAGAGCAGACACTGATAAATGCCTCCACTACTCATGAGTATGTGGAGAATTTAAGGAAACACCTTCAACATGCTTTTGCTTATGCTCAGCGGAATCTAGAAAGATCGGCTGATAGCATGAAGACCCATTATGACCTGAAAACTTCCAGGAAGGAATATCAGGTGGGAGACCGGGTCTATCTATACAACTTCCAAAGGAACCAGGCCAAGCAGCGCAAATTTTTGCCTACATGGAAGGGACCCTTTGAGATCATCGACAAGATCTCTCCTGTGGCCTACAAAATCCACATCCCCAAAGGTCCTTTGGCAGCGGGGGAAGACAAGTGGGTCCACATAAACCAGTTGAAATGTTGCCATCCCAGGCACACTCTGCAACAACTGGAGGAATCCTCTGGAATCCTAGCGGGCACTGTCTCAGACTAATTCAGTTCCAACCATAAAACATACCACATCTAGTCTCTAAAATATTGTGATTTGCATGAAACTGTCTCTTAGTTATACTGTTTTTTTTTTCAAAATAAGAATGTAATGTTTCGTTATGATGAAATGCATATGCTGCCCCACTATCTCAACAGTGGTGGAAAAACGTCTATGAGTAGGTATTGCCGCTCTTCCTTTGTCGTCCTAGGAGAAAGAAAACCTGGAGACGGGCCAAGGAGGACGATCCGGAGACCGGGAGCAGAGACGCAACGGGCCCGGGGTACCGCCCAATATTCCCATCAGGACCGGCGAGGAGAACCGATCGATCCGACCGGATGGAGGAAAAGATGCTGAACTGTGCCATCTATTGGAAGAAGATGAGGAAACATCCCAGATCTTGCGAGTCCCATCAGTGAAACCAAATGGCCATCGCAAGAGGGGGGCTTGTGGGATGTATTTACCCATGCATCCGAGCCCTACCTCAAAACTGTGCAGTACTGACATGAAAACATCATGATGGCCAGAGCTTCCCAGAAAATGCACAGGGAAATGCATGAAGAATAGGCTGCCACTCATTTTTGCCGATGTTATGGGCACAGAAGGACACTGCCTAAAACCACCATTGGACTACCCACACAGTAGTCTGAAACCATTGGGAATGGCAATGCTGATTGCCAAAAGCAAACCCATAACTGTGGAGAATTCATTTTCTTAAATCCCAAAAAGGGGTGCAGTACCAGTACTCACCACTATCCAAAAGCCGGCGTTTTAAAACCACCAGATTTTACTTTTTTGTAGAAAACTGAATAAATGAACCCAAAACAGGCCAAAGAAAGACTTACTGAGAGGTGGATCCAATGTAAAGTTATATTCTGAAGTGACTTGAAGGTTTATAACAAGACTGGCTGAGCTGGGGATTTCAGCAGTTTAAGTAAATTTGGACTGAAAGACATTAAAAATCTCAAGGTTTAAGAGAAATGAGTGACCTACTTTGAGTGTCACATAGGTTGCAATTGTTTAAATGTCATAGTTTTGAACTTAGAATCAGCATTCTAGCTGCATATGTAAAAAAATTGTCTTGACTTAAACTGGGAAACAAAAAGTGACATTTTATCTGAAACCTGGCTTAAGGAACTGAATTCTGCCTGGCAACTACCCCCATCAGGAGTGAAACTTGAGTCACAGCTGTGTTCCCAGGCCTAGCTGCCCTTTTGCTGCTCACACCAAAAGGGATATGACACTTCCCTGATTGAATTACCTGGGCTCTGCAGGAAATTGAACAAAGCCCTGTCCTGACTCAGGCAAAGGTTTTATTGGCGGCAGTCGTAAATGGAGCTTCCTCCTGAAGCAAAGGGGAGGGGCACTGCCTGTGAGAGCAAGCTGGCTTGGCAGAACTGGAAAAACCAGAAATTCAACCTTGTGCTGGAGGAAAACCACACCCCTTTGTGGCCAGAACATAACTCTAAAAAGATGAATAACTCATAGAGCGGACATGTGAAAATTTTATAAATGATACCATAATTCTTGTGATTTTTCTGCCCACATTTTAAGATGTGCTAGGACCCGGTGGTATGTTCAGGGGGGTTTTAGCGGAAAAGAGGATATTACTCAAAATGTGTGCATGTGAAAAATCTGACACTTCATCAACTAATGTCCATACTCCTTGCGCACATGTGTGTAAATTTGGGTCAATGTCCGGAATTGCAAAATCAGTTAAAAAGTGAAATATGTGCCATTTCTGAATGCAAGCCCCCAGGAAGAGCAAAGTTTGGACAGGGTATATCTCCTGTGATATGTGATGTGTGCATGTAATTTTAAACCAATGTTTACCTGTGCAAATATGTCTTTTGTTATCAAATCTAGATTTGTGTGCAAGTTGACAGGAGGAGTGGACTCTCTGCAGGCTGTAAAATGACATCACTCTGACACAACTTAGCTCCCCCAATCAAATAAGAAATGGAAGTTTGACCAATTAGAAGCTGAGAGAGAGGTAGGGTCAGTGATGCTAGAACACACCCACATTAAAAACACATAAAAACAGAGAGACAGGACAGATAGGACCTTTCAAATCCATTTGCAGCTGGAAGCTCTGCCGGGAAAATCCATACTTTACCTCCATCAATCTCCAGAGAAAGCTGTGCAGAAAGATCCAGACTTTAAATCCCTCAAACTTCAGAATCCAGAGAGAGAGCAGACCCAGATCACTGTGAAGTGCAGAGACCAGAGTCCCGTCTAAAACCTGACCAGATCCATGGCGAGGCCCATTTCACTCAAGAATATAGTGTGAGTACCTAGAAAACTGTGCAGAACCAATCTCCTAGTTAAAATAATATAATTCAATCTAGCTTAATCTAAGTAGAACTGTCTCCTAACTGTCACCTGTCATTTGCATAGCTGTCACCTGTCATTTTCTAGTTGCAAGCTGCACTTGTCTTTTTGAACTTTAAAATTTCAAATCTGAAAAACGACCTTTATTTAATCGCTCATATCTCCGTGCCCGTTTGTGCTAGAGACTTGCAGTAACTTTCATCTGGAAGCTGAGATCCTAGGCTTTCCTAGGACCCCAAAACGATAGTGATAGTCCTTGTAGTTCCTCTGTAATCGCGCCAGACGCATCCGCGAATTTTGCCGCGATTTGAAAATTTCTCCACTTGCAAAAAGATAGCTGCTTTTGCTTTCCTCTGAAAAAAAATCGTTTGCCTCATAAAAACTATCCCTGCATCACTGCTAGAGTGAGCCTGAGCTAATATTAACTTGATTTCACTCACCCTGAACCTCTAAAGGGAATTAAAAGCATTTTAGCATATTTTTTTCTTCATTTCCAGCACATTTAAAAGCATTTTGCCTGTGTTTTCAACTTCTGTAGTCTAAGTTGCTGGGTGAACTGAATTACATTTGAATTGCATTTCTGAGAACGGTGTGCTTCCTTCCATTTCCTTGCATTGCATAAAAGGGGGGGTGAATTGCCAGAGAAAAGTGATTACATTGTTTTGTTGAAATCATATTGAGTATTTTCTATACTGCATTTCATTCATTCAACCTTGCATTTCCTTGAACCCTATAAAACATTCTCTTCCACATTATTCTTCTGTCCCTATTTACCAGTGTGCTATCTTATCCATTTCATGTCAACTCCTTAGTGATTATAAAGAAGTGTGCTAGTGCCAGATTCTCCGTTGTTAATCTTTATCATATCAGATTAAGTGTGATATTCAATTATTAATTTATTATAAAGTGTGATAGATATATATTGCTTTACTTCTCAAATAAACCTTTTAATTTGCAAAACAGAACTACTTCTTGGCTCAGTGGGGTCAGGAGGATTCCAAGAGAGGGGTGTTATATAGGGGTAGTCATCCAGAACGCATGAACTGGACATAAAGATATATCAATAAGGGTTTTCATTCAGTATTCTAGACTAGGCGTTGACTTGGCTGTAGTGCTGAATTGAATCCTCTTACAGGAGTGTTGAATTGAGATCACTTAACAGCGTAGGCCAAGAAGGTTGTTAGTTTCCAGATAGTTTTGGATCCGAAGGTACGCTGCTCTATCCAATATCTTGAGGAGGAATGGCATTGTAGTTATAGGTCGATAGTTTGTTTTGTATGTTGGGGTCTAGCTTAGGTTTATTTTTAGTAGAGTAAGGTCCCAACCATCTTTGAGGTTGGTGGGACCGAGCTACTTTCAAAAGAGGGTTAATTTAGTCTTGTGATGAACAGTGTCAGTTCTGGTGCACAGTCTTTAGTAACTGATGCTGGGCATATCTCACCTTGGCATCTTGAGGGTTTGAGACTGGACTATGATTTTCAGGACTTCCGTGTTTGAGACAGGTGTGAATTCGAATAGCGCAGCATTTTTAATGACTAGCGTGACTAAGAGTCAGTTGAGGCTGGGAATGTTTAAAGTTATTTTTTTTTTTGATTTTGGATTGTAGAAGGGCTATTGTATCCAGAAGGGTCTTTTGTATGCCGGTGCACAAGCTCATATCTTTGAGGCAGAATTCTGGTGGTGGCACTGGCAACTCGTGTTCTCTCAAGATGGCGAAGAGTTCCTTCATTCCTGATTTAGTATTGTTGATTCTCTGATTGTATGTGGCGCGTTTAGTTTGAAGGATATCAGGCTTATCATTTTTTGAAGCCTCAGCGAAGGTTGCTTAGTTCAGTGTAGTCAGGAATTTTTTCCAGTTGGACTCAGCCACTCTCTTCATTCTGCACGTGGTTTCTAGGTTAGGAGTGTACCATATATTAAGGTGGGCTAGTGGTTTAGCTTTACGCAAAGATAGAGACGCTACTTTATCAATGGCTGCTAGGACAGTTTGGTTGTATATGTCAACAATGACTGAGGGATCATTAGTCCGAAGGTGTGTGTTATTGGGTGTAGCAAGGGGGGATATTTTTTACTGTGATGCTGCATGACTTTCTGGATAAGGCAGCTGGTGCCATGGGAGGGGGGATGTTAGTTCCAGAGTTCTTGGTGATGTTAAATGTGATGATGTGATGGTCCGACCACGGGCATCGGGAATTGGAAATTATTTCTGTGTTAGTTAAGGTCCGCAAACCAGTCAAGTGTGCAACCTTTGATATGTGTGGGGTTGTTGATCCAGTGTGCGTAGCCTAATGCGGTAATAGTGTTGGCAAGAGCTAAGGCATTGTTATCCTTGGGGTTGTTGAAGCCCAATTTAAGGTCTGCCAATAGTAAGGTTTTTGAGCTAGGCTTGTGTTTGTGGAGACGAGTTGTGCTACATCCTCCTCAAAGGAGGATATTGGGCCGGGAGGTCTATAGATAAGGTGAGTGTTCAGGGTAGCCGTAGGAGATAAGGCAATTTTGATGGAAAGTAATTCGCATGAATGGAAAGTGTGGTTAAGAAATTCCCTGATGTTGAGTGTTCTTAGCAATAATTGCTACTCCACCACCTCTGGCTGTAGGTCTATCAGTTTTGTAGATGGTATGTTTTTCTGGTACAGCGAGTGAGAGGGCTGGGCCTGCCGCCGAGTGGAGCCAGGATTCGATAATGGCTATGAAGTCAAGTTTATTGGCAGTGATAAGGTCTGCGATGTCTAAGGCATGTGCAAAGAGTGACCTTGCATTGAGGAGGGCACCTTGGAGCATGGCTGCTTCTGAGTTGGTGTTGTGAGTTTGGGTACGAGTAGAGTCTGTGTTTTGTAGTTGCATCGATGTTAGAGGGTCAGATTTGCTAGGTTTCAGGGTAGAAGAGTTCCTGAAGGAGGTTGGTTGACCATCGGGTAGTGTATGCCAAATGTTTGAGCTTATAGTGAGGAATTTAGATGTCTCGCTAGTCTAGGTAGGGGTTCTGGAGTTAAGATGTATATTCCTCCAGCAGGTCGATGGTATGGTAGTTGAGGCTAGGAGCCTTCTGCACCTAACTGTTCGGGTTGCAAGTTTACTGTTTATGATGATTGACGGGCATGGTAGGCCAAGGCTAGATTTAGGCTGCAAGGTCAATTGCTGATCGGTTCCTGCCATCTCATTGATAGGACTGGTTTGTAGGCTCAGCCTCTGTGGTGGGCTGAGGTTGTGTGTGTTGTCAGGTAGAGGAAACGTGTGGGAGGGATGGTGAAGGAGTCAGGGAGTTGAGCGGCATTGTTAGTGTGATAGTACGTATGTCGTTAGTAGGGGCCTGTGGTAGGATGAAATTTGGGTTGGATATGTCTGAAGCGGGTACATGTGAGTATATTGGTTCAAAGTTAGGCAGCTGGTGTGTGTAAGCGATCAAAAGAATATATATTTTTAGCGTAAGTGGAAACAGGCTCGGGTACGGTTGTAGGTAGTGGTTAGTGGGGTAGTTGGTGCGTGTTACATGACAATGGTTGGCTGGTACTAGGTATCAAGGTTAGGTTATGTGAGGTACAAGCGGAGTAGGGTATGATTGAATAAATGCATGTGCGTATTAGGCTCAATAGGCAAATTACGCTTCAATTGAATTGGGGGTCAATGGCAATGGACTGTGGGCTAAGGTTTATAGTGCAGTCAGTACGGTGATACTGTGTGCTTAATGGGCTTTAAGGAAAGATGGATTTGCAGTGCATACAGAGTGGTTAAAGCACTTTATGCAACGGTAGGTAATGCAGTCAATGCAGTGCGGTTAATACGCTGTAGACACGGAAAAATGTGCAATTTGTACAGTGCAAGGCAGTTACAAATACAATAGCTCAGTACGGTTAAAACATTTTAGACAGAGTAGATTTGCAGTTCGAGCAGTGCGAAGCAGTTACAGTAGATCAAAGGTATATATGCCAGACTCAATTGACAGATTAGGTAACAGTAGACTAGGCGGTCAGTGCACTTTGGAGAGTTAGTTGCACAGACAGTGCAAAGTAACGCAAGTTTCAGTTGTGCTATGGGGCCGGATGCGCCAAGCTTCTATATTTCTTCTTAATTATATTAATAAAAAATAATGAAATCAGGCCTTCTTTACCCTTCCTAGAAGGCAATTCTTCACAATGATGTATTAAATTGCAGACTGAGAAAGAGTAAGGTGATGGAACTCAAAACTGATATACTTTGCTACCCAATCAACATTGTGCAGCATCGAGACATCAATAATATTATCATTCCAATCCTGGCGCTGTGCTGCTACCAGCACCAGGAGAATGAGAGAGAGGGAGGCTGTATTCTATAGCACAGAGACCCATGTACACAATAGATGGGCACATATGGGAAGATTGACATAAAGAGGTGCAGTTCAATGTAAACAGTGTCTGCCAAATGACTTCGCCTCTGGCCGATAGTAAAAGCATGTTTAATATTCGTAAAGAAAGTCCTTCTAACTGGGAAAAATCAAATGCCCTGTTCTCCCATTCTAAAGTCATCTATTGTAGGGAAGTGACTACTAGATATGCCTATGCATATGTCCAATAAACTCATGGGCTTAAACATCTAAAGTAGCCTATAGTGGAGACAGTCATATTCAAAATGTACATCTCGCAGGACAAACGGTAAGGACCACACCTGATTAAAGAGAGAGCGCTGGAAAGACACATTAGTAGGCGCCTTGTGTGGCAGGGGGAGGGCGATTCCTGAGGACCGGGATAGCCGCGCAGAGCATGGGCTTGCCAGGAGAGGGAGATGGTAATAAGGGGGGATTGGTGGAAGACATGTCAAGTGCCAGAAATGGGAGCCCGATTATGCAAGGCAAGGAAACACAAGTGCATTTCCTGGAAATACCTGCCAGCAGTGTTGCTGGGGCAACCCATAGTCTAGGGGGTTGCTCTCCCAACAGAACGGTCAGGCAACCGTACCACTTTGGAGAAAAGTGAGTGAGTCACCAGGGGAATATACCAAACAGGTCATAACGGGGGTGACACAGGACCCGTAAAGAGGCAGCGCACCCTGTCGTCCAGTTAGAATGGTTTTGGGTGTGAGCTTGCCCATTGCACAGAACATAGAAATAAAAAGCAGCCTAGTACTTCAAGTCTCCATAAAGACATTAAAGGTGCTGAGTCCAGGCAACAAACCCCCCCCCCCTGCACTCCACTAGCACCACACAACACTAAAGAAGTGAGGAGTTGCTGACACGTCCCTGCCACTTGTGATGTGTAGAGACATATCACAGGTTTCTGAAACGAGGGCTGCGGCGGAGCACACACTGCAGCCTTCATGTATGCGGCGATCATCCCATGCATATATGCACGTCTTTTCTGGAAGCCATTATCTAGCAAAATAAAAAGTGTACAATGAGGGTCAACCAGGAACAATCGCACTGCACATCTCTGAGCCCCCAACCCACCCCCACCCCAATCCCATCAGGTCTTCCCACAAGGCAGAGTCTACACAATAGAGTTGTTTGGCCAAACCTTCCGCTTATGTCAGTGTTTAAGCTGCAAAGAGTACATAAAATGAATACTTTGCATTAAAACGAGTGTGCATGAAACACCCATACATGGAAGCAACACTGCTCATGATGTGTATTATTAACCATGTATGTCACTGGCAAGTAAGGAGGGAGAGTTCCACGGTGTCCAGAAGGGGGTCCCATTTGCAAGACTCCATCCATCTTCCCCACTTCGAGAATGATGGGTTCAGCACTTCGAAGTCCTCACTAGCGCGTGCTGATGGTTTTGTGAGGGATATGTGCTGATGCTCAGTGAACTCATTCATCAGCCTAACACCGCCAGACACGTGAGATCCCAAGTAATTAGGCAGAGCTCGCACTACATCCGGATCAGAGCGGTGGGACGGGGGGCGCAGTCTACTGTGATGGACCTGCTAGCAAGTGGACATGCTGACCAGGCTGCTAGCCTTGCTCATAGCTGTAGCCCCTCTTTGACGTTTGCAGCTGTGCATCCCCCGCTTAATGTCAAGGGGGGGGGGTGTATTTATTGCACCTGTTCTTGCCTGCTCTTCGCGCCTTGCGTTGGCCATTCATTTCAAATGCGTTTCCTATTTCAGCCCAATTCTGCGACGCAGTCGGCAGCGGGCCCGTTCCTGCGCTGGAGCTTTCCAGTGATGCTGATCAATTGTGATGCCAATGTTGGTGATTAGTGCCTATCGAGTGCTTCCTAGAAGGAAACCCCATCAATCACCCTCTTCACCAGCGGAAAGGTCATCAAATGGTCACGGTTACACAAACGTACAGACGGTACTTTGACCAGCTGCAAGACTCTACCCCTGGATGGCTATTGAAGGTGTAGTGCTCCGGTCGGGGAGGAAGCCAGGTTCCCAAAATTAAGGGCGGGGTCTATTTTAATTGGTCCCTTTGAGAAATAATGCTAAGCGACAGAGAACTTGGAATTGCTTGCAATTAGATGTGTTGCCAGTTGGTATATTGCTAAATATGTAGAACAGGGCAAGCAATGTAAAAGACAATAGCGCAGAATATACTGCGTTTGAGTAGGACCACAAGGCTGCAGCACAATGCAATCCCGCCACCTCCCAATGATGGACGCTTTCCTCCTCCATTGGCAATGAGTAAGGGGCCTTTACAGACCCTGCATGTGGGATTCTGCACAGCCACAGAGAAGGAGGTCACTGTATCAACTTCAGATACATGTGATCAACAAAAGGGTATGGTGGTGAGCTTGCCGGCCTGCAAAAGTGTTCTCGAATCGAGCAAGTCAATGGTGCAAGCCCAACTCCAAAAACGATCAGATTCCCTGCAGAATTCACATAGTGGAGAGGGGGAGTGACATAAAACACCCCACAAGGCAAATTACACTAATTGAATTAAAGAGATGATCCAGAGGCCAAAGTAAAAATATGAGAACATCCTGATATTGATGGACAGATTCCTAAAACACTTCCCCTGTGCCAAACAACACTATGACCATAGATAAAGTGCGTGAGGCCATAGCATGTACATTAATAACACATTCATTTGACTAATTCCAATGTACCTACTCCGACAACAGACCTCCACATCTTTCTTTAAATACAAGGATCTATCCCATAAATGTCTATATTAACTGCATTAAAAGCCACTCCTAAGACCACAAAAACAACTAGGCCCACATTGATTGGGTGTTCAGTCTCTTCCTGAGTGATTGTTTATAATTCACGCCTTAGTGACCCGTCCCCATCAGGATTCTATCCAGTAATGTGCAGATCGGTGTAATGCCCGGTCCCCTGTTCACATACCATGACGCAGATTGTGCAAACACAGGAGTGTGACTGCTCCATTACAGGTACTGTGGGTCAGGTTGCTGGTGGAAGCTCAAGCACAAGGCGTCTCTTCCTAAATGAAGGAGCAGTTAAAAAATATAATTTAAATAAATGCATTATGAACTACAGATGCATAAATTATAGATATAACAAACAATCTTGTTGGGATGCACGTTCAGCTCACATGCCCACCCAAACGATTTAGGCTGCAAAAAATATATTAGTGCACGAGAAAAAACGTGCACGGCTGTAGGGGGATGGAACATGCAAATTGGGAATAGAAAATATATTGTTTTTGAAGTAATAATGGAAACATAGATATGCCCCAGCATAGGGCACGAGTGATATTGAAGTGCAGTAGTCGAAATATAGTGTACAACAATGTAAACGTAGGCCCTGGTCCCAACTGCGAGGAAATACTGAACCACCGCCATGTTTGAAGTGAGGCCCGTATGCTGCAGGCCCTGGTGAAAGTATCAGCATAGTATGGTAATGAGTTCTGAATCACCTTCCCAATCAAGGCCCTAGCAGGGGAAACCGAACATAGAGGCCAAACAAAATTACAATTGTATCGGGTTGTAGACCTGCAAAACCAGAAAGGAATCGGAAAGGCAGAGCACGGGAAGGGCTCCACCCGTCCCGAAGGATAATCTCATCAGAGCCAGAAAAAGGTCTTGAGCTGCCACAAGGTCCACCTTAGATTTAGAGCATTAGCGCACCCCAGAACGATGACAAGCCATTTGAACTGCCAGGTGCCCACAAGCAGAACACCTAAATCCATCAGAATTTGGCTGATAAGTGTGGTCCTGGAGAGGCCAAGAAGAAGCTCAGCGGAGGGGCAGCTGATCAGAGGGGAGCCAGGAGTGAAGCATCCTGTGATTTGTAATATGAGGAGCAAAAGTTAATGGAAACAAATTTTGTCCAACAACGGGGGACATCGTGGGGGCACCTGCATGTCTGGTGTGAAGAGAAGCCCTCCATTATTCTAGAGGGCCAATTTCAACTCAGAGGTATCCACTGATCTCATGTTAAGGGCCAGGTGCACACATTGTGACGAGGCCCTTGGTGAGGGTAATATTCTAAGAGGCCCGTCAATCAGGTAGCGGGTTCCTAAGGTGGCGGAGTAGGGTACCTTATGTTAGAGGGCGGGGGTAGATTAGAATGTGGCCAATCAGCCGGGGGACTATAGGGATCTAGTAGTATGTATATAGGTGGTAGCCTATGAGAGTGGGAGATGAACACTGTATGCAGTGTGCGTCATTAGTGACAATGTCTTGCCTTATAATGTTGTGTCGCATTGTACTAACCTAGAGCTCTGTGGCAGTTGTGTTCTACGGGACCCTCTATCACTTTTTTTCCTTTTTGTATACAAAATAAATCTCGGGTTTTTTTGCAGAAAATTGCACCAAGCTTTTTTTCTGGAGGATTTGTGCTCTAGAACCTTGAAGCGTCTCTTTTGCTACATGGAATTACCTATAAAGATCTCAGACCAAATAACCGGACAGACTCAAAGAATATGGCAAAGTACTACTTTATTCTCAATTTAATAAAGCAGGGTACACTTGAAGACATCGGCTGATGCTTGCGCACACACCCCCACACACACACAAACTTGTTCACACAGAGGTCTTATACCCCAATATTTTTCATATATGACATCATCCTACGTGGCAAACTGTAATACCTATTGGTGGGGGAGGTTGGTTAGGGGAACATGCCTACTTATAGAATGCATACAGGAAAGTACTTCATTGGCTGTCTCTATTACACACATCGAACTATCACTGAATACGTAAAATACTGATTATATCAAACATATTGGCAGCAAATTGGTCTATGCAACATTGTATAGCAGGTTGCCCAATAGACCCACTGATTGGTTGGCATTCCTACCCAACCTTAGACTTTTGGGTCGGCTAGCAGCACGTAAGGTAACCAAAACTCAGGTGCTTGAGTCACGTTAGATTACTCCCCACTTTCCCAATTAGTCCATCATCTCTCATCACCTGGACCATAGGCCAAAGTTTCCCGTCTGTAGTTGACCTTGCAGTTGCTCTCTGTTCTGGGACATTCAAAGGGGTATGAGCACATCACAATCTTCAATCACAGCTTAATGAATAACCCATGGTTTTGACATCTGCATCATGTGGGAGGAGACCGCAAATTTGTCAATTTCAACCTCTTATATACTGCTATTTGATTCAATTATACTGGGAGTTATTGCTCCTTTGGTCCCTAGAGACTTGCTCACTCCATCTTGTATGAGCATTATCCACTGTAATTGTCCAATACTTGGCTCTTGCGCAGGTTTTCTTCTTCTTTAATCTAAGAGAATTATGTCTCACGTTCATGGCTTATCTGTCTGCCTCCCTTTTGTGTTTTGCAGCTATCACTTGAAATAGCATCCTTGTTCCCAGGCCAGCATATACTCCTCTTTGTTTACACATGAAGCTATTTTTCAGCATCTCCGTACTCTGCAGCCCTGGTCTGTTTCTGCAGTGGTTAGAATGCATCTTTGTACGAGACAGAGTTCATTTTCCTATCATGGCCGTCACTGCAACATTATATTTTTCTCTATAGCAAGCTTCTATGTATCTCGTCTACCTTGCATTACTGTGTATTTACACTTAATGGTCCACAAGTTACTTTATCTTTTTTTGCACACTTCATTAGTTTATCATTTCATATATGTGTCTCTTGTTGCTTCAGTTACATCATCATTCTTAAGTATTTGCATATCGTTTCAGTATGTCTTCATATATCTTCTTTATGACATCACTCTGCCCACGTCAGATGTCACGCATCATTCCATAATATCAATTGGTGCGTGCAGACATCTTTCCACTCTTTCAGTATAAGGGAACATTCGGATTGGTTGTCTGAGTGCATATCAACTCTTGTACACTTGATGCGGTATAGGGACAAAACACTGGGGGTCCCACCTGCAGTTCTTACCCTGCTGTTTCAGTAGGACAGTGGCCAGGGGGCGGGAGCTAGGGTATATGCATCTACCTGCTCCTCTAAAGATTGTTTTTTCTTTGGTTTTCTTGAGGTCTGCCGTACAATCTGAAAGTACATTTAACTGACCAGGTGCCCTGATTGAACATTTTCCTGGGTGTTGAAGAGAATACCTATCCATTTGGCTTGAATAACGGCAAACTAATTACTCAGTGCCCTGTAGCAGTGAGAGTTGGTCACTGAGGGAAAGTCTACAGTTAAGTCACCTCTGGATTTGGGGTTGACAAGTATGTCATACAGGGAAGTCAATGCCTAGTCTGGGATGCTGAGGGAAACCCTTATTGATATATTTTTATGTCCAGTTTGTTTACTCTGGATGATAACCCTTATATAACACCCCTCTCTTAGAATCCCCCTGACCCCACTGAGCCAAGAAGTAGGTTTGTTTTGCAAATTAAAAGGTTTATTTGAAAATTAAACAATATATAGATATATCACACTTTTATAATAAATTAATGTTTGATAGCACACTCGTGAGGATGATAGTGATCAACAATGGATAATGTTACAGTGGTACACTCTTTTTGATGGCTTAGAAGTGAGACAGAGAGGATAAAGTAGCTGAGAATGCTTTTATGGCTTCAAGGACAATGCAATGATGAATGAAAATGCAGTACAGGAAATAAACTTGATATGACTTCAACAAAAGACAATATAATCACTTTTCTTTGACAATTCAACCCCCCCCCTTTATGCAATGTAAAGAGATGGAAGGAAAGCACACAGTTCTCGGGAATGCAATCAAATATAATTCAGTTCCCCCCAGCAAGCTTAGAGGAAAACAGGTAGGAGTTTTAAACACAGGCAATATACTTTGATGTGGTTGCAATTAAGTGAAAAATATGCCAAAAATGCTTTTAATTCCCTATAGGAGGTTCAGGGTGAGTGAGAGATACTTTAAATGAATTCAGGATCACTTTAGCAATGCTCTATGAATGATTGTCAGGTTGCAAACGAATTTCAGCAAGGAAAGCAAGGACAAATATTTTTACACGTAGCTGAAATTAAGCAAAATGTCAAATCGCGGCAAATTTAGTTGCGTGTATCGAGCGCAATTACGGAAGCACTATAAGTAGTAGGAAGTCGGTTCTAGGCTTGTTGGAAAGCTTTGAATCTTAGCTTTAAGGTGACAGTTAGAACTCGCTCCCAAACGGTTCCAGAGATACGGCCGATTTAGTAAAGGTAGTTTTTCGGATTTGAAATTTTAAAGCTCAGAATGACAGATGACAGTTTTCAGTTTTAAAGATGACAGAATGACACAATTCTAGGAGCCAGTTCTAATAGGCTGAAATAGTTTGGATTAGATTATTTTAAACTAAGAGATTGGTTTTGGCACAGTGCTAGCTGGGTACTCACACTAGATTTTGGACAGGAATGCGACTTCGTCACCGATCGGGTCAGGATTGGCTGGACTTCTGCTAGCAGTTCTTCACAGAGATCTGGTCTCTGGTTCTCTCTGGTTCCGGATGCAGCACTGCTTTCTGGATACTGCTACAGGTTCTTGCAAAAGTCCTTGGCAAAGAATTCAAACAGCTCGCCCGGCTGTTGAATAGTTTGGTTGGTTTTGAGCCCTGCTGAAGAGGATTCAGCTTGTGGATTCAGGTCTCTCTGCTACAAATTCTGGAGTTAATTTCTGGTCTCTGGAGATTGATGAATTTGAAGTCTGGATCTCTGGATGTGAAGTCTGAAGTCTCCCGGCAAAGCGTCCCGCAAGAAAGTGGAAAGTGAATCTCCCTACCTGGGTTCCAGTGGCTCTTTTTATGTGTTCAGAAAGTGGGTGGGTCGGCTCATTCTGCATGCCCAACCCTCTCAACTTATCATTGACCAGTTCCTCCTCTCTTCCTTGATTGGGGGAACTGGGTTGTGAGTCAGAGTGATGAGGTAGGTTTATGGTCAGAGGATCCTCCCCTTGTCAAATTGCACACAAATCTATTTCTGACCCAAATACATATTTATCTATGTACCATTTTTCTAATATTATAGGTCCAGTTAACATATTTTCTGTAGCACCAAACCATCCGATCCCTGTCTTTGTACGATGTTGTGTCCACTTATGACAGAATTCTCCCCTTTTTATCCAGATAACGACCTCTAAACCTTTCCAGGTTTTACACAAATGTGCCCCAAGGATATGGGTTTCAGATGATGAAGTGTCAGATTTTTAACATGCGTACATTTCTGCTACTATCCCCAAGAACATACAACTGGGTCCTAACACCTCTTAAAATGTGCACAGAAAAATCACAAGAATGATGATGTTGTTTATATAATTTTTACAAGTCCGCACTATGAATTATCCATTTTTTTAAAATCATGCTCTGGCCCCAAAGGGGTGTGGTTTTCCAAAGCACATGGTGGAATTTCTGGTTTATCCACTTCCCCCAAGCTCAGCTTGCTCTCACAGGCACTGCCCCTCCCAGTTTCTCCCAAGAGGAAGCCATTTAACGACCCCCCCAATATAACATTTGCCTGAGCCAGGGACAGTGCTTTGTTTAGTTTCCTGTAGTCCCCAGGTGCCACTCCCCCTAATTCAATCAGAGAGGTGTCATCTCCTTTTGGCAGGGGCAGCAGGATGCAGCCAGGCCTGAGAAGAGTTGTTGAGCCAGTTCAACTCCTGTCGGGGGTAGTTGTCAGGCAGAATTCACTCTCTTCCAGCCAGGCTTCAGCTAAATGTCACTTTAGTTCCCAGTTTTCTACATTCAAATTAAACTGACAATTTTTGCACATGCAGCTAGAATGCTGATTCTAAGTTCAAAACTATGACATTTAACAGTTTCAACCTATGTTACACTCAAAAGTAGGTCACTCATTTCTTTTAAACATTTCGATTTTAGTGGTTTTAAATCCAATTTCAGTTAAGCTGCTGACATCCACAGCTCAGCCAGTTTTGTTATGAACATGGTTTTGGGCTCTTTCCCTTTCCAGATTTAGTATGCACGCAAGAATACATTCTGCCAAATGTCTGCTGGTGTTCATTGAGATTTTTGAATATCTTGTGATGTTTAAAATAGGCATTTTGAGCTTGCATTCAGGGAAACAAAGGTGATTTTAAAGCGCTTTTTTTAGCCAACCGGCACTGCTGTTTTTCCTTTGGCACACATTTCCCTCTTGGCCCTCCTGGCCCATCATGCTTGCACTGGTGGGTGGCAGGTCAGGGGACCACTTTGCTGTGCGCAAAACTGCACAGTTCTCTAGGATTCTGGCGCAAATGTGGGCTTTTCCGCCCTCTTGGATTTCCTAAGCCCACAGCACCAAATGTTGCAGCATAATAGTCCAAACGTGGGTCAGGACACCCAACAGTCACCTCTGGATTTGGGGTTGACAAGAATGTGGAAAATAATTGCTATGGGAGAAAATGACTGCAGCAATATAGAAAACGCATCTAAAACCTTTGATCAACAAAAAGGTGCAGTGGCGAGCATGCCGGCCTGAAACGAGCAGGCACGAATCAAGAAAAGGTGCAAGAATATGTATGCTACAACACCTTAAAGCATAAGCATGTGTGAAATACTCAAAACGTATCCCACAGTTTTATGTGAAAAGTTCTTAAAGTTGAAAGTGTTCTGTGTACAATCGCAATTTCCTCGAATAACTTTGAATGTCCATGAATCGGAAGACCTTGATGGCTTTTGAGAGATTTGAGGTGCTAAAAGGCATGGTAAAAATTATGAATGTGAAAAGAATTTCAAATACATTATAATATATAGAACATTGTAAAATTACTTGAAATACATATTTTACATGTTTAGATACGTTTTAGAAAAAGTGAAAATATTAACAATGTATAATGAAATAGTGACACGATCGAAGTACAACCTCATTACAAATATTACAAGGTGTATTATAACGAGTAAAAATATAAAAATACAATACGTTATAATTTGTTTATAGAAGCAAATTAAACTATTTTTAAAATGCTACATATGTAAGATTTGTCAATAATAGAGATATCAAATTCAAGTGAAATCTCTTTAAAATTGAAAAAGAATTCTAATGCATATGAATATTACCCAAACCATAATCTATTTGTAAACATTTTTAAATATTTAAAAATGTTTATACGATTCTAAAAATGTTTACAATATTTGCCATATGTTTATTTGTTTGTCATAGTGTTTATTTATAGACAAATATGTGTATTTCTCGCTCTTTCTCTTTCACTCACTCTAAATTTGGTTGAAAGCCATCCTTCAAAAAAGTACTCAATGTTTGTGGGACTTCCGAAAATGTGGTGGGGGGTTTGAGTTTTGCATTAACTGTCCCCGACACCCAGAGAGATAGATGTCTCCACTGCTAAACATATCTTTGTTCAGACTTAGCCTCACACGTGTGTTTGGGCATAGACAAGATACATATTGTATAAAGAGTACAGCCATGAAACACCAAATATCGATATTTATCGATAATTGCTTCCATTATCCCAATATGGTTATGCTTAAAATAAATTGCCAAAAACCTGATGCCTTCAGGACATTTCTTTTAGGTTGTGCCTCATGAGGATAGCAGTCTGATTCAGGAAGTTTACTGTTCCCGACTGTTCTGGGCAAGGAGGATAGCTCAGGGGCAACGTGTTTGTCGTGGAAGCAAGGCAACGCAGAGCAATACAGGTTCAAATCCCAGTCCTGTGTTTAGAGACTGGACTCTGGTATTAAGTTTGCTATCAAATATTAATTAGTTAATTTAATTCATGGATCCCTAAATGTGCTAGTAGCCAGGAAATACAGCTTGCCCAAAACAAAAAGGTGATATACTAGGAATTGCTGGAAACACCAAAAGAGTACAATTTCCCCAGAAAATGTTCACAGGACCTTGAAACCCTCAGGAAAGCGACTCTGTAGAATGCCATTCCATGTTAAGATAAAATGGCTTTCTAACCCTATTTCACCATCAACGGTGTAGTTTTCCCACAGAATATGTGCACCTTTCTTATTAAATGTTGTGCTCATGGAATCAGATGAGCTATTATCTCTATATCCCCAGAATATGCAGGGTGTCCCTAGATGTGAAATTATCATCCTCCCTGGGTCATTAAGATTTTTGGGAATTTTAGATGTGTTCATTCACTAATCCTTTTAAGGTACTAAATAGATTGTACATTTCCTTAGGTCAGGTATCTGAGCAGGATAGTGAGGAGGGACTTCTCTTAAAGAGGTTCCCCATAGATCCTCCAAACTCAAGATTTCTTTACTTTGGAAAAAATAGACTTGTAATGGGGCATGGATCTGGGGCTGGAGTAGCCCAACGGGAACACATTTGCAAGCAAGCACTGAAAATGTGCACCTATTTTCAGAATGAAAGGACAGTGGAACACAGCAACAATGGAAGAGGCACTGACTGCACCAATTCTATACTGACCCTACCTATACATGTGCAAATAATACACACACACATACACGATTAAAAATATCTTAAAGTGGGTCTACCAAGACCAAAATCTTTTCGCCTTAGTAAAGACGTCACCTTCTGAGTGATGGTCTTCTGTGCAGTACTCCATGATCTCATACTACCTTAGTGGAGCTCGGACAGTGGGCTCAGGCTCCATGGCTTGAGGCATTCATCATTTTAGATGCCTTACAGGGCTGAGATTTCTTTCCCATTCCAGGGGCCTTATTACGAGTATGGAGGCAGCTACGCCCTTAATAAGGGCTGCCTCCATACTGGGTTCCAGTACCGGGTTCTGTGAATGAGGAATTACCGGGTCATTCCGACCTAGGAGGACCCGGTAATTCCTCATGCACAAAACCATTTCCCATTCCCATTTGAGCCCCCATAGGGCTCAATGGGAATGGGGATGGAGCTAATAACGGGCCTGTTAATAAAAGGCCCGTTATTAGCTCCTTGTTCCCCTCGCGGGACCCGGAAAGGACGTCTGGTTCTACCAGACGTCTGTTCCGGGTCCCGCTAGGGGACGTCATAATCAGGCATCCCGTAATGAACGGTGCCGGTCCCGTACCGGCACCCTTCATTGCAGGAGTGCCTGCCCCGTAATGAGGCCCCAGTTCTCTTACCTTTCTGTAAATTCCAGTCCTGCGGTCCTATCACTGGGTTCAAAATCTTACCTGAGCAACAACCATAGAGACCATTGGCTACAAATCCTATTTCTCATCTTCGTTTTCTTTGGGTAGAGATACACTTGACTATATCTTTAACCCCATACTCCGGTTTCCTTGCAGTAATCCCAATGAGGAGTTGTGAAGGTGGCTCTACTGTTTTTTCATCTCTTTTTACATACACCCCACAACCAGATGATTGCACCCACTTGGCTAATTTCTGATACTGGTCTTATCTTTGGGTTTAGCTGTCCTCAGAGTTCAGCCTATACATCTATCCACTTTGGGAAACAGGTGGCAAGATTTTGGTGCTGGTTGCTTTCAGCAAAATGCCAGAAAGCAGCTCTGGTATTTTGCCGGGTTGGACCTCAAGAGAATGTTGAAAAGGTTTCAGGACTCTCAAGACTCCAGAAGTGCTACAAATGTTTCGCAAAACGTACAGTGGCGCACATTTCTGCAAAATAGGAAAACGATCTGCTGAAAGTAAACGACCATGCTTAAAAGATTAAACCCTTCTTGTGCTGTGGATTTCATTCCACATTTTCTTATTGCTTATTTAAGTGCATCATTTGTTTGCATCTATGTATGTCACATATGCTTAATGACAGACCTCTGTGTGATTTCTGAGCATCCTTTACATTAATCACTTTAGAAGTTGTAGAAAGGAGAGCTGTGTGATTACTTCACTGTAAAATAATTTGAGCCGGATACAAAGGATTTGCACTGATGCAAATCGGTGATTCCCATGAGCATCTCTGGTTTGCACCTGCTATCTTATACCATCTACATAAAACATGGCAACAGATCAAATCTGCAGATGTGTTGTGTATCTTTGAGAAGCTGTTGTGCTCATGTGATTCACAAAGATTTGCTCAAGGGCATCCCGGTGGTCCCCTGAGCTTCTGCAGATTTGCTCCATTTTTTATTTTTTTATAAAATGTTGTATTTGGTACACAGGAGCAAGTGTAATCCGAAATGCTCATTGCCATAGCCCGATTTCCTCACTTGCAAACTTTTGAGACTGAAGCCCTTTAATGGGCCTCATTACGACCCTGGCGCTAAGGGGTTAACGGCGCCGTTAACCCCTTAGCGTCTAATTACGAGGTCCCTTTGCGGCTCCCGACCTTAACGGCTGGTCTGGACCAGCCGTTAAAGTAGGGACCCGCAAAGGGACCTTGAAGGTAATTACGGTACCGCAATTTGCGGTACCGTAATTACCGCCTTCCCCATTGAGCCCTATGGGGCAAAAATGGGAATGGGGAAAGGCCAATGGTGCATGGGGAATTACCGCCCCGCCAACCTTGGAATGGGGTGGTAATTCCCCATTCCACCATGGCGGACTTGTTACAATACCGGCAGCAACCATGATGCTAATAGCGCCATTGGTTACCGCCATTGTTGTAATGAGGGCCAATGTGTCTGGAAACGGGATACTCCAAACTTAAAAGGGAATTCAAGAGATAAAGCCACCGAGCCGCTCCTGTTTGCAGTAGTGCATCACGGTACCGATTCTGTGCACCTGTTGAATTGCTCCTACACTTCTATACAGCATCCAAACAAAACTAACCCGAACGCCCAAATCAAGTAATTTGTGGATACTCTGCTGCCTCTGAAAGTCAAAACCTTGACCTATGTAACAACTAAGTATTCCTCACTCTTTAACTGTAATCATTCGTTCCAACAACAGAGGTTCGTTTTCAATGCACATTCAGCGGAACAATTACAGATACGGGTAATCCTACTAGTCGGACACACCCACTGAGCTTTATTGATAGGTGCCACCGTTTGTGACGCCATGTGAATGTAAATGATCAGGATGCTCATCAGGCAGAAAATATGCTAATGACCAGCATCCCGGTCCTTTAAATCCGATGGGTTCCACAGACAGTGACTACATTCAAAGGGTATCTCTGATTAGACGAACACATGCATCGTTTCCTGTGGCAAGGGTGCACTTCCGGGAACAGCAGAGCATCCTCAAATTGCTTCATTTAGGCATGAATGTTGGTCTTTTGTGCATTGTGTATAATAAAAACATGTTTTTTTCAGCAGTTTATTTTGAACAGAGGACCTCTAACTTGATGCACATGGAAATAACTACTATTGTTGTGTATTGTTATTAAAATATACACAATGTGACTAAAATAATAAAGGGTTTTGGTAATAGGGGCCTACCACTGAAATAGTAAAACAAACCTGAAAACAGGGCGAAGAATGTCATAAAACATTTTAATGATAAAGGATCCATGGGCCCCAGGATTCCCACAGTGAGCGTGGCCATGGGCCCCAGGATTCCGAGCGTGGCAATGGGCCCCAGGATTCCCACAGTGAGCGTGGCCATGGACCCCAGGATTCCCACAGTGAGCATGGCCATATGCCCCAGGATTCACACAGTGAGCGTGGCCATGGGCCCCAGGATTACCACAGTGAGCATGGCCATGGGCCCCATGATTCCCACAGTGAGTGTGGCCATGGGCCCCAGGATTCCCACAGTGAGCGTGGCCATGGACCCCAGGATTCCCACAGTGAGCGTGGCCATGGACCCCAGGATTCCCACAGTGAGCATGGCCATATGCCCCAGGATTCACACAGTGAGCGTGGCCATGGGCCTCAGGATTCCCACAGTGAGCATGGCCATGGGCCCCAGGATTCCCAAAGTGAGCGTGGCCATGGACCCCAGGATTCCCACAGTGAGCATGACCATATGCCCCAGGATTCACACACTGAGCGTGGCCATGGGCCCCACGATTCCCACAGTGAGCATGGCCATGGGCCCCAGGATTCCCACAGTGAGTGCGGACATCAGCCCCAGGATTCCCACAGTGAGCATGGCCATGGGCCCCTGGATTCCCACAGTGAACAATGCCATGGGCCCCAGGATTCCCACAGTGAGCATGTCCATGGGCCCAAGATTCCCACAGTGAACAAGGTCATCAGCCTCAGGATTCCCACAGTGAGCATGGCCATGGGCCCCTGGATTCCCACAGTGAGCAAGGCCATGGGCCCCTGGATTCCCACAGTGAACAATGCCATGGGCCCCAGGATTCCCACAGTGAGCATGGCCATGGTTCCCAGGATTCCCACAGTGAGCATGGCCATGGGCCCCAGGATTATCACAGTGAGCATGGCCATGGGCCCCTGGATTCCCACAGTGAGCATGGCCATGAGCCCCAGGATTCCCACAGTGAGCATGGCCATGGTCCCCAGGATTCCCACAGTGAGAATGGCCATGGGCCCCAGGAATATCACATTGAGCATGGCCATGGGCCCCTGGATTCCCACAGTGATCATGGCCATGAGCCCCAGGATTCCCACAGTGAGCGTGGACATTCATGGCAAGATGGACTTGGCAGCGGATTGGAGGTAGTGGCTTTGACGACATGTTCATGGATGGGCAAATGGCGTTAAAGCAGCATATTGTTCGGCTGAATAATGCTGCACGTAATATTCACCACATTCGCGGAGTGTCCCTACCAAATCAAAGTTGACCGGGCAACTTGCTGGCTTTTGCCTTTATGACTGGGCAAGGGTCCTCCACACTTCAACCTATCACAAACTTTCATAAGCTTTCAAAAACTTTCATCGCAAGTCCAAAGGTAAAAAAATGCGTTTCTGATTCCTTCCTCAACATTCATTACAGGGATAACTAAATTGTGTGTTTTTCAATGTTTTTATTTGCCCATTTTAACTTTGTTCCCTTGCCCATTTAAGCCTCGGAGAGTTGAATTTAAGCTTTATTTCCCACAGAGGCATGCAAAACCAGCTTTTAATTGTCTGCAGCCTTAACAGCAATCGAAAACCTATATTTCCCCGCAAATGTGGGCAGTAAGCATATTAGCTCCGGGAAACTGGATTTCAGGTGCTTCCTCTGAAGGTTTTTAATTGGGTGCACAAACATCAAAACTCTGATTCCTAACAAGAACGAGGAACCATTGAGATATAGCGGCATGAAGGATCAGGAAGTCAGAGGGGGAGAGAAGTCCACTTTCTATGGCCAATAAATAATGACCCTCCAGCACGGGGGAGGACACATCACTTTGGGGACATGAGCAACGAAGAGTGCAAGACACATAGCCTAGAACTGGGAGACAGGCGATAGAGTAGGACTTGTGAGAGTGCTGGGGATCAAGAGGGAGGGCGATGAGATGACAATGGCATGCTGGAAGCTGTAGCAGTGGAAAGCAGGTTGGCTGCCGCATACATGTATTGCACCCTACTTGTGCCACCGCTGTTTCGTTTGATTATGCTCCTCCGTTCACATTTATTCCAGGATTGTTCGGTCTCTGGAGTTCTTTGAGAGGACCAGTGCATGCAGAGTGCCACATGTATGGACAGCAGTGATAGGACGGTGGAGTGATGGGCTGCACATCACCCCCGAAGCAGAAGACTAGTTGAGATTGGGAAGGCCGAGGCATGTGCTTACTGTGCAGTGGCATTCAGCACTAGATAACAGCAGAGGGTCCATATCTAAGATGGCGGCTAGTCCCTTCATTTATATTATGGATTCCTATGCCCAAATGGTGGTAGTATTTATAACTTCCCCCGAAAGGGATGTTCTGCAGTGTGACTATACATTAAAACACACAAGCAGTCCTGTTAATTGTGTTGTAGCACATCAGACCTGCTCATTGAGCTATCATGTCAACTCCCGCTGGAGATCTGGTGTCATATTTTGTAGTTCCTTTTTTCCCTGCTTTACCTTTCAGACTCGTTTATTGCCTACTGGCAGTAGATCCCCTTTCAGGGACGTCATTTCACCAAAATGCCAGGGATAACGGAAGTGACATCACACGTCCATTGAGCCCCTGATGACATCACCGGAAGTGATGTCATTTGACCCACTCCCAAAGTGACATCAGGGGAAGCGAAGGAACATGACCTTTTACCCCTTGATAGAACAGGAAGGGGCATCACATAGCTTTGTTCCTAAGTACACAACAAAACATATGGTTACGATATCACTATAATGTGATATACATTTCATACACGAATGGATCACCATATGTATGGTTAATATAGGCTCATATTACCAAATTACTGTTAATGCAAGCAGACATCCAAGGCCAAATGATAATTGTGTGTTATTATAAAGCACTTGCGCTTTTGCGCTTTATATAGAACAAATATACATACAATATCACCCAACCTGTGTTGCTACTCATTTATTGACCTCAGAAAGATGAAAAGCTTAGTTGAGATGTTTAGGAAGAGACTAAATCAGTGACTCACCCCCTGAAATGTTTCCGAAATAAACCTTTAATGAGTTTAGCAATTATTGTATAGAATTCCAGAAAGACAAATTATTTGTTATTCCTATTCTTTCTTATTTAGGGTCACTGCTCAAAGTGTTACACTAGTGCAACCCCCCCCCTTTTTTTTTAAAAAAAAGAGGCCTGAACAAGAAAGCCAGCCTCTCCAGAAACAAAGAGCCACATGGCACTGGCCACAGCCAGTCCAGGAGCTTACATTTAAACATTTAAAAATGTTTTTAAAACTTTTTTTAAATATTTTTTTTTAGGGGTACCAAGGGAAACCACAGGGGTAGCAAAGCAGTTGCAACCCCTGTCGACCACCAAAGGACGTCCCTGTCCCCTTTGTTGGGTTTCTGTGCACTCATGTCTACACGCTTTAGTGGTATTCCTGTGCAGTCATCAATAACTACAATCGCTGCAGTCCTATTTTGGTGTGGTTTTACCTCTTTTTTCACTGATGTGCTTACTCTTGTGGCCCACCCCAAGTTCGCTTGCTTCTACTGGCAGGACTCAATGGGTGTCTCAGTTTCCCCCATGCCTTCTCCAAAACAGTGCAAAGGAACGGGCACGTTCAGTCCTTTGGGGTTTTGGGTGTGTTTGTCAACAGAAGCCTTGGAATGGCCCTCGTTTCTAGGATGCTAATTTCCCAGGGCGCACCAAATACTCCACTCCGGGTACTCACTTTAGAGCTGTCACAGGGTTTTCTAATTGCATTCATAATAAATGGTATGCCGGGCGGGACTGCACAGCACAAACCCAGTAGCAGATACAAAGCTAGTCACCTTGACATTTGCCCTGCAAATAAACTGGGGTCGTGAACTGCACATAAACAAGATTGCTTGTGCCTACAACACATGCACGCCGACGACTGGGCCATTTAGCAAATCTATTTCCAGAACAAATGAAAAGCCCCCTCTCGATCCCCCACCTGGCAATAAAGTGATTGCGTTGTATCCGTTTTAGCCGGCATGGATTACTTTGGTTAAACGCTGAAACGTATTCTAATCTTTGCTGTAAACACGGCCACAATGAATTACAGTCATCAAAATATTGTGTTCAGTCCTGAAAAGTCACTGGACATAAATCAAGTCATTAGAAGACCTGGCATTTAATCCCACAGCGAAGGCTTTGTTAGGCTGAATGGGTTTACGTTGAGCTGCCGAATCCATTATTCCCGCAGCCGACAGCTTGCACTCTTCACAGTCGCTCCAATTTCCAAACTCATGTGTGGGGCTCGCCACAATAAATGCACGGGCAGGGACCATATCTCGGGGATTTCAGAGCGCCGCATTGTTGCTGCGCCATTATTCAATAACATCCCCATTATAAAATGGCAGCCAGGGAGATACCCGATGTAACCTTACATCTCAATTCCCCGGGGAAGGATGCCTCCGAAGGCTTTATCAGCTCTCGGTCTGCGAATGTATTCCATCATTTCTGGCATTCACACTAGATGTTACATTTCAAAGGAAACAGGAGAGCAGCTTTGAATGTCTTATTTGATTTCGCTCCCATTATGACTCCCCGCCCCGCCCCCCCTCCTCAGATCTGTCCACGTGAAGGCCGGCCGCCATTGTACACGCGGAAGGCGGCCGCTTCTAATCTTCCAGATTTCAGGAGTGATTGAAGTGTAGAGGGCAACAAAGGAAGGCAAAATTAAAACCCTGGCGGAAAACCGAGAGACGTAAAAGAAGGCTTGACAGCCATTAATGTCAGCTAAACCCCATTGTGGGCTCTTAATGAAGAGCCGAGCGCGCATGTATGTTTCAACCTCACACATTTGATAAACGGCTTCCCTATTGCCTGCATGTCACTCTCTGAAAAGGTCTCATTTGGCTATCGCGAACCTGTTCAACATAAGCAGATAACTCATGGCCTTTTTTTCAGCCTAGTGTTTAGGGGTCAATTTTGCCAACCAAGCTCTCATCCTGCAAGTATTCCGAGCAAAACCCGCGGAACCACTTCACTGATTTCAAGGTATGAGATATTGGTTGGAAGACACTGGCGAGGGCATAGGTCAGAATGTCATGAAACCAATGGCCTCCAATTAGAAGATCCTTCTCTACCCGTGAATGAGATATCGTTTGATAAACAGTGGGAGCTCGTGTGCGAGTTCCCCATGAATAATGCAGGGTGGACCCAGGGATGTCATTTCACCAAAATCCCAGGTGTAGCGGAAGTGACATCACACGACCCTTGACCCCCTGATGATGTCACATGACGCGATGTCATTTAACCACACCCCAAGTGACATCACAGGAAGTGATGGAAAACGACCCAGATTTTTCAGATGCATCTAGCACCTGTGTTTCCGGGCACTCTCATTTCAGCTAGATATAAGAACCGAGGCACAGAGGGAGGCGTGATGTGTCCAGAATCACACATTTGGGGAAGTAATTTTCCAGATTCTACGTGGGGTCTATATGTAAAACATACAGAATGCAGTACGTGTAACAGGGTAACCGAAATCTCTAACGCAGGCTAAGGTATGAAACATATATAGATCAATGGACACATAAGTACTCCTTATCTGTGGCTTTGCTGTGTTAAACAAGCCAAAAAAGCACTGGCACTGACATTGGAAGGCCGCTGCTGCTTACCCAGGAGCAAAATGCTGCATGTGCAAGGTCATAAAATTAAATTATTGACCAGGATTTAGTATCGACAGAATTCCCTGGTTATTAATGCATCTATGAGTCAGCCACCACTACTACAGAAGAAACTTTACAGACAGGTCTGCGTGCACACAGGGAAGTTCACAGAATAATGTTATCTTTGCTCGAGTAGATAGAATACCTAGGAAAGGTTCTTTCTATATACCAGAGACCCCCCATATTTTTTATTATCTTAGCATAATACTGTGTGCCAGAGGACTTAATAAACCCCCACAATTTAATGTAATATCATTGCTGCACACATAAATCCGTGGCACCCCAGTTATTTTAAATTGAATACACCCACAAGTTGCTTCTCACACGGGGACTCACTGGCAGACTTCAAGGCACGCACTGCACACTACCCCTTTGTCAGACCCAGTGGTGCCCAATGGCATAGCGCTACATTGTGAGACCCCCCTGCGAGCCACGCTGTGGGCCCAAGCTACTTGACAAAGCACAGGGCATGCCACACCCCGGGCTGGCCCGGACCACCATGTGTGCGCAATGCCCATGATGATTATGCCGCTGCAGGGACGTGCACTACTGCAAGTGAAAGAAGTAAATAAGTTTTTTTAATGAAAGCTTAAATGTTTCATGTAGCGTAAAAAGAAGGGGGTTGTGCCCAGTCCACAAATATACCAGCTACCAGTAGTAGCTGGAGAGGTTTTTTTTTTTTTTAGAGGGATTGAACATTTGCCAAAAGTAGGCGATTGCGACCAAGCGTAGCAAGGGAGCCTGAACTAACAAAGACAAGGTTGGGGCAGGTGTTGGGGGTGGATTCTTCTCCCTCCCCAGAGAAAATGTTTTGAATAATGGGTTAAAATGGTGCATTAAACAACACACTTTCTGTGAACATTTGGGTAAAAGGCAAACAGTTTGGATAAAAGGCTAAAAGGCTAACAATCGTTTTTTTAGGGTAAGCCATGACAGATGCAAGTCACCAAAAGTACACAGGGCATTTCCCAATGCATTATCATGCCAGTCTCTGCAATATATGCCAGTATAAAACACATTCTAATGCTGGCTGTGCCCATACATTTCCATGTTGTGTCCACCAACACATGCTAGTATTCCCATAAAAGACTATACTCATGTTTGCTTTGATGTTTTTTTTATCGTATCGTTACTGGCACTGAGCACAAACCTGGCTCTGCCAATATATGCCAGTACTCCTATGTTATGTTAAAGGATATTTATACCACGCACTATAACCACTGGAGTGATCCCCTGGCGGTCTGGCAGATTTGAAAAGCAAGGTGGTAGGGTAAATTAGTATAACTTAGCGGGAAAAGGCTCCATAGATCTCTGATGTGCTGTTGGCAGCTTCAGTTTGGTATACGCGGTTCGCTGAGCGTGGGTGTGATTTTTCGGTCGGTAGCTGTTGTGCGAGGCTATGTGTGGTTTGTTTCATTGTTGCAGTGTAAGGAAGTGTGTGTGATTTGTTGTGCAGTATAGGTATGGTTATGTTATGTTTATAATTTGAGAGGTGTGAGCAGAGGGATGAGATTATTAGTGGGTTTGGTTAGTGGTGGTACTCCATCGTACCTCCTACGATATGGCAACCTGTGTTACGCGTCCCTGCTAGTGTCCCATATTGTGGTGGTCTAGGGGGGCAGGGGACCTCCCTCCTTTATTATGTGTAGGATTGTGTGTTGTCTGTGGGGCTATTGAGAAACCGTGCCTCCTCCCACCCCCACCCAGTATCCTGGATAATTAATTTCTGTGCTCATTTTGCCATTTGAGCTGTACACCTACCACCTCTTTCCTCTGCCTCTTTCGTGGGATGGGACCTTATCCCTGTGCTCTCGTTTTACCTGATCTTTCTGGTTTCCTGTTCGGTTGCCACGATTTTTCCTTCAACTTTTATCCTCTCTGTCTGTGGTTCAATTGAGGATGCCCCATCTCACTCTTAAGACTCCATTAAGGGCCTGTGTGGGGACCCGGCTCTGCCTCCCACTCAGAAGTCTCTCCGACTCCCTACACTTGTCGTGGTACTCTTTAGTCCTCCGCCTTGTCAGGTGTGTGTTCATTCCGAGTGGTGTCGGTGTTGCTCATTTGTTTTCGTCCAGATCGAAGTTGAACAGCCCGGTTTTAGGAGTTTTTTAAATTTAAGATGGTCCTTCATGTTTTGAATTTCTCTTGAGAGGGAGCTCCATGTTTTTGCAGCCAGGCAGGAGAATGCTGACCCCCCAAGATTTTTATGGTGTACTGTTTTGGTTCCAGGCAGATGTCGTTACAGGATCTGAGTATTCTCGGCCGCTGGTAAATGGTGATTTTCTTTTGTAGGCATTTAGGCATTCTGCTCCTTGGCTGTGGATTTCTGTGTGTTATGCACATTGTTTTGAATGTGATTAGTTTTTTGACTTGCAGCCAGTGTAGCATCTTTAGCACAGGAGTGATGTGGTATCGTCACAATAGTTTAAGGGGGAGTCTGGCTGTGGCGTTCTGTATACGTTGCAGTTTCTTCAGCAGATAATCTGGCATTCCGAGGTATAAGCTGTTGGCATAGTCTATTCCGGACAGGATGAGGAGAAATGATGGTTAGTATCTTGTGCATAAAGGAGAGGAATGGTATGATCTTTTTGATTTTGTGTATATGGAAGAAGCATTTTTTGATTATTGTGTTTATTTGGAGTACTAGTGTTAGCTTGTTGTCCATTAGGATCAGGGGTCAAGTACTAAACATTAAAGTGGGGGGACTCATCGACAAATGCAATAGGATGTGATGTCACCAGAAATTATCATATCAAGGTGAAATATGCACATTTCATTAAATTGGCTTTGCATAACCACCCAAATTGCACAGGACAAATGGCATCTGCATTTAATAAAATCAACCAAGTGGGGATATTTTCTTCTAATAGTTAGAAGGTGTGCATGTTTCAAACTCCAAGAAACAATATAATTGTTTTCCCTTCAACTTACAGTACAAAAATGGGACATTTTACCTTTAGTTTATTATTTTTCATCAGGTTATATAGTGCAGTGGATAATTGTTCGGCCTGCAAACCTGACGATCCGGTTCTAGAGGTCGGCTTTAATTAATAAATTCAAAGAGGACATTCAATGTTTCTCATTTCAGCTGGGCGGACTGAGTCCACCCTCTGGAAAAAGTGGGTGAACTCTGTCCACCCACGTGTACCCTCGACTTGAACCTTGATAGGATTCCAAGGTTTTTGACTATTTTTGATGCTGTGGGCGCTGTTGATTGTTCTGTTGACCATGGGATGTATTGGTTGCAGTCCGGCTTTATTTAAGAACATACTCCTGTTGGTTTGGTCATTAAAAGTGGCATGTCACAATATGAAAACTTTCCCAAACTGACATCCAATGTAAGCCAATCTACTAGACCCATAAGAAAACTTATCATACCTGATTCATCATAGATGCTCAGTTAATAAAATGTCATGCTACAGCAGAAAATACACAGGCCTCTACACCAAAACATCAGTGTAGCAAGGTAGCACTACTTATCATGCTTGCTTTTTTAAAGATACTGAGTGATAAATATCATGCCATAGTTAGCAATAGCTACACTGCACCAAAATGACATTCTAGCTAGGTAATGACACATATGAACTTGGCGCCGCCCGAAAATACTAGTAAAACATGCAAAATTACTAAATGATGTGGCAAAAATGTTCCAGTGATCCCCAATCCTCTGGGCCTTAAACACACACACATAGACACATGCATCCCCTTTCACCCATCGGTCACTCACCCATACATCCTCCCACCGATCACTCACCCATACATCCTCTCTCACATTCATTCACACTGCATTCACCACACAGGCACACACCCAACCCCCACCTAGAACTTTTAAAAACACACTACCACTTTCATACTCATTTACCCACCAGTTACTCACTCATACAACTTTTCCGATCTCCACCCATTACATTCTCTACAAAGGCACAAATCAACCCACCCAGAACATTAAAAAAACACACATCACATTACTTCGCATTCACCCACCATTCATATCATACATGCATCTGACACTCACTTCACACATGCAAAATACACATCATATTTAAAAAAAAAAAATCCTTTTTACCTTTTTCTTGCAGCTTCAGTCCATCGCTCCAGGCCACCCTCGGCTCCTCCATGCTATTCACAAACAGAAACCAGGTAGGTGTGAGAGCTTCCTGGTTCCTCTATGTGAGCTGCAAGGAAGCTGAGGGAGAAGGGGTTGGAGCTGAACGTGGCATGTGACACGTGCCACATTTCACGATCTGCTCCAACGCCAACCCCTACTGAGCACCTCACCCACCCCAGCCATCATCTTGATGGGTGAGGCCTGGTCCAGGGACCTAAGAGACCTGGTGTGGCAGGGCCCCCTCTATACCAGGAGCTTCTGTTTTTTTTTTTAGTTTTTGAAATTTGAGGTCGTGAGTCTCAAGTGATTGCAACTGCAGCCCCCAGTGGTCACAGTTATGACCCTTGGCAACCCTCAAATGACGACGTTGGGTGGAACGGTTACATTTGCACTTTTGAGTAAACAGGTCCCCTCTACGTAATTTTCCACTTTTGCAAAGCAGAAAGAAAAAATGGAGTATAGAAAGGTGCCGTACATGCTTGTATGCCTCCCTTTTTCACTCTGCCAATGCAAATGAGTAAATGCCACCTGAAATTTACGCATGACGGGCAGTGTTTACAATGGATTTGTATGGAATTTGCCTACCCTTGCTGGTGCAAAAACCAGGTGGAATACATGAAAATACAAGCGTGCACAAATGCTGTGGCCTTTGTATGGCGGAGTGGAAGGGCGAGGCAGCATCATAACCTACGATATGTGTCCCCTCTCAGCCATACAAATTAATAGAAATGGGCCCTGATATAAAACTAATACATGAAAGTCTGGTGCAAGACTTTTACACATTTTATTTCCATTGCAGCTCATTCAACATGGGCCCAGGTGAGGTCTCCATTCCTTTCTCAGAGGTCAATGCCTTTGTTGTAGCATGCGGCTGTTAACCCCTACTGAACCTTAATGCCCCACGGAAAAATCAAATGCCAAGCTTTCATAATAAAGCAAAGTCAACCCTTTTGTGACTCCTTCGCAATGGGGCCTGTGGTACCCCTAAATTCCCTAAATTCCCTAAACATGCTGCAAACCAGCAAGCGAGGTTCCAATGCGGTCTCAATTTATTTGAAAATAACTTTTGGTAATAACAATGTAAATCTTATTTTATGTTGCAAAGTTTATATACTGTGCCAAATCCCCACTACAGTAGTCTCAGAGCACTGAGTGTCATCTGAAAAGAGGTGTTTTGTTAAAGGGCTAATAAACGCAGGATCTCATAAGGTATGTGGTCTTTGCTTACTCCCAGTTTCCACTATCCTTTAGCTGTTCAATGATCTCCTATGGAGAGTCATGTGATTTTCCTATTCTGATGCAGCCAGCATGCCACATAAAGTTAAACTGTCTACAAGCATAGAAGTATGAAAATATTATAAAGAAGGGGTTTAATGAGACATGCCCAGTAAAAGACTGGGCAACATGGGAGTGTGTGGGGGTGGAGGGATGATGTGCCGCAACGCCGTAGTGTCGTTTTTCTATTGAATGCCAATTGCATGCAGGGGACCACACGACGGTTTGCTGTTACATGCTGTTGGGTCGCATACATTCAACTTTAAACATTTGCAAGGTCAAGGGAATGCTGATGAGTAATACCGGCATATTCAGTTTTCCTCTGTCCCCAACTGAACATTACACTTTGCAGATGGCATACATTAATGGATTCCTACGGAATCCAGCAGGTGCTATGCTGAGGAAGATTCCATATAAATCTATTGGTTTTACACCTGCATTAACTTCTCATGCAGGCGTAAAATTAAGTTCTCTGATCAAACGGAGGCAACGCAGCACAGTAGAACTCTTATGTCCACTCAGTGCCCCTCCTGCACCTTGTCGCTCCTACAAAATGGGGCAGAGTGGGAAACCGAGGCGTAAAAGCATCATGCCTCACTTTTACAGTAACCTTTCAGGCAACACCACAATTAAAATGGGTCTGAGAGTCTTGCATCCAGTTAGATCGACATCAAGCTTAGCCTGCTCACCATGCTTGGCAGGCTGAAAAACGATGGTCTGGAGGGCTGCCCAGAGCTGTGCCTGTGGTTATGATTAATTCAAAACCTTCCAGTCATCACCTTTTTGCTTTGCTAAAAACACCACGCATGTGAGACACGCGCTAAACTTTACGGAATTGTGCCAAAATAGACAGCGTTTCAAGTATGAAAGGGATTAAGTCTCCTTCGGGTCGAGTTTGACTGAGGCAATTTGTGATCATTTGCTTAATACGTGAAACCATTGAATCACTTCGATGATTTACTCTTGGATGGGCAAACGTTCATTGCTGCCAAATTAACCTGCCCCGATGAAGGCCGAACAAACGGAGGAGCAACAATGAGATAAGCTCTTGAATGGCTGAAACACTTGGTGTTAACTACACATTTTGTCCTTGAGGTTTAGGGGCATTAGTCACGGTCATTACATGTTACTTTAACATTTGAACATATACTATGTTAATAATTGTGGATATTGTATCACTAGTGAAGCCACTGAATTTTGTCCGT
The DNA here is from genome assembly GCF_040938575.1 of Ambystoma mexicanum. NCBI lineage: Eukaryota > Metazoa > Chordata > Amphibia > Caudata > Ambystomatidae > Ambystoma > Ambystoma mexicanum. The sequence goes on from NC_090922.1 coordinate 339,376,455, forward strand.
TTGTGTTTTGTGGCAAGTCCCATGTAGTTTTGTTTCATTATGTCAGATGGAATCCAATATTTTTAGTTTTGATATGATACATGTTCTGTGCGCCCTGACTGTTGATAATTGTAACTATGCAGTTTTGACAATGTATTTCCTTTGAATAAGGTGGACATTTCTCTTTTTTGAATAAGTCAAAAGTAAGTAAGATGTTAGCAATAAGATTTCCAAACCATTTGACTATTGTGCTTTGGTAGTACAACGCACCAGTGCTTGACATTTGTTGATGTGTTATTTCATAATGGTCCTGGGAAGTCAGAACATTGTATCAGGCACCTCAGAGTAGCTACATCCAACAGTGACTGCATTTCCTCTCTCATCCTCAAACAGGCACTACCCTACCCTTAGTAGTCCTCTTTGTGTCCACGCACCCCCAATGTGTCCTTCTGAAGGCTGAAGTAATTTTTCACAACTATGCAGATTACAACATTATTCACAATAAAAGTTTTTTAAAGTAAGTTTTGTAACTGATCTGTTACTTGCTAAACTGGACGAGTCCCACCAGTGCACAAATCAATGGTACTCATTTCACCAGCTTCAGAAAGATGAAAGCTAGGATTACTAGTTGGCATCATGCCACCAGGAATGGAATGCACAGTTTCTGGACTGTCCTTTGGAAAACCATTATAACCTGTTTCCTTAGTGCAACTGGATTAGTTAGCATGAGCAAATAGTGCAACTCACATATTGGGGGGGGGGGTGTGGCAGGCAAATTAAAGCGCTATTTCTGGTCTATGCACACATCGGATTACACCAAGCACTTGCAGCAAGGAGAAGCATAGTCTTCACGTAGGACCATTGTGCTGTCCTCTCAGAAAGTGTTCTCTGCATTTGGAAGCACCTACATACAGCGAGGCCCATCTGAAAATGTCTTTTCATTTTCCCGTATTTGCCTGCTATTACTGTAACCGCTGTTTCCACTGCCCATGCAATATTTCTAACCTTTTTCATCCCTTCTTGATCCTCTAGAAGGGATGGTAACATGTATGGATTTTCCCATAGGGGTTCCTATTGGCAGGAAGAATAGGTGCTACTGGACCCTCCTAATTCTGCACTGTCAAACCAAACCCCTTGCCCCCCTGGCCCGTTCTTTCCATGGAACTGTGTTTGGATGTCAACACATATTGGGAGCACCCCTTTTGGCAGCGGTGGCTGGGGTAAAATAACAGCATACCCATATAAATTTACAGCTGAAACGTATTGCTTCTAAACAATGAAGCAATGATTTCAGCACATGCAGGTATCGGTGATATCCCGCTGAGTATAGTTCCAAGGTGACACTCAACAATATATAGAAAATATATGAAACAATACCAACATTGGCATACAGCAGTGAACATTCTGTTCAACCAGTGAGTGTTTATTATCGTCAATATGGATTCAAAAGTAAACAAGACATGTTTTACACCAAGGGACAAGTCAGTAAAATATTTAATTCAGCAACAAGCTTCTATGGACAGAACCAGTAATGTGAAAAAGGGAAAATAAGACCCAACAGAGGGATGACAGTGTTTTTTTCACAAAAATCAATTAAATCAAAAACGGTTCCCATTATCTCCATCATCCTGGGGAGAGATGGAAGAATAAGTGTGAGAAAAAGAACAGAAGAAAATCAAAACGTACAAAATTAGGACAGGTAAAGGACACATGCAATTGCTTTTTGGAATATGTCACAAAACCTCTCCTAGAGTTAAGCCAAATTGCCTAATTATTTAACATACAGCAGTTATCTAATGCATTGCTTCCTCCGACAGCTTAATCTTCTGACAATAGTTCCAATAAATCCATAGTATACACTTAATGACACATATAGTCTGCCAGAGGTTATTTACACCTGATGTGGCAATAAGTCTGCCTGGAACTGAGTTTGGATGTGACAGGCGGGGTGGGAGGGCACAGAGGTCATGCTTTGACAGGGGTCTGGAACCCGAGCCCCGGCTCGTCTGTCAAACCTGCACACTTTGACAAAAGCCCGGCCACAAATGCAAGAAGTGCTGAAAAACAGTGTAACGGAAGGGAGTTGGCGTCAATGCGTCACTCTTTTTTTCTCGGCCGCTGTTTTCAATTGCTTGACCACCTCACCCGACAGGTAGCCTTCATCTATGGGAGCAGCGCACACTGACCCCAGGCACAGCTGACAAAATCGTCATCTGGAAGCAGAGCTTAGAGAACATACACCTTACAGGGTTCGCATCACAGGAAAGCCATAATAAACACGATTATAAAATGACACACCTTAAGCGGCAAAATTAGCTCAGTTGAATGTTAACATACAATATATAAAAGAAATCACCAGTTATACACTACTTACTGAACTCCAGATTAACATCAAGTAGGAATTGGAAATATCTGTATTGATAAAGGCAAGCAACTAGGAAGGCTGCAAGGCAAGGCAAGGCAGAATTGATCCCTTTGAGAATGGGAATGGCTGAGCCAAAAAGATCTCTGTGTCCATTGAAGAGAGGATAGAGGAAGCAGCAGCAGCAGCTCCAAAGTAAGTGACAAAAGTATGTGAAAGTAAGGGAGAGTGCTCGCCAGGCCACGTGGTCATGATTTCCATCAAGCCCTGCTTGCCAGAGCTTAACTTCCACCCCAAATGCAGGTAAATTACCCACAGCAGAGAATAGTGCCGTAGCCGACGCACAGGTTTGGCGAAATTTGGATCTGCAGTTTGTGCAAGAGAAGCCACTTCTGCTGTGCGCCTAATAGGTTTACAATTGAATAGCAATATTGCCATAGGACAATGACTAGAAAATCAAGGAAACGAGTCATATTGCCCCTTTTTAAATTATTAACATTAAATGTCACCAATAATTTCCCTACATGGTTTTATTACTAAAAGAACAAGCATTTATACTTGTAATATGTTGCCTCTTGGTATTCCTAAATAGAAGCACATCAAGATTGCTCTCACTTTTTTGTTTAGCATGTATGCATATTGATTCTCTTGCATAAATAATATGTGATCGTTAAAAATAGTACATTCAAACACTACACAGTCCTCAATATTAACAATAATGTAGTTCAATGTAATCCTAGCATCAACCCTTTTCCTATTCCCTTCTATGCATCTAAAGCCTAAACCCAATGAACAATGCATTTTGCCATCTAAAATATGGCACAGTAAAACTTCGAATTATGTTGACCGTTGTGCTATCAAGATTGGCAAGCCAATGGACAAGTGAGGTTATGCCAACCACTGTAAATCCATTAACAGGAAAGGGCACGAATTTCCCATAAAACTGTCTGATCCACTGTCTGGATTTCTGCTTTCTATGCATTAGTGCATAGGTCGATCCACTTACCCTCCCGGAGAACTGCGAGGAAAAGCATAGCCCTATAACTGAGCTTTGTCCAGCCTTACTGCACAGCGCACTCAGTGCTTGCCCATGCTCTAGGGAACAATTGGATGCCGCCCTATCAAATATACATCATGATCTCTAGGTTCTATACAAGACTATGAAATTAAATGTGGAAATGGTTAGTGAAAAACTCAATTTAGCCCTCAAACTATAGAATCCGGCACAAAATTAGAATTGTGAGAAATGCTCAAAGTGTGAATTATAAGCACAGAAGTAGTTTTAATCAGCTCTAGTAAATGCCCTAGAATAGCGTTTTATGTCTTCTTATCAAAGCCAGTCCGGAATCCATCCAGCTATTTGATGCATTACTGCCTGGCAACTCTTCCTCACATGGAGCCTGCCCTGGGCTTTGCTTTATAGACTGAAGTCAGCCTCATTGAATCCCCACCTGTTTCCCAAAAGCCAATACTGAGCTGGGGGCATTGGTGCCTCAATCTCTAGTTTTGATACGTTAAATCTGCAAGGAGGGCTGTTTCCCATTGATTTTGCTTTGGCTTCAAGAATGAACAATGCAGACGGTAAACATGGTTTGCAATCTTGATTCTCCTGCCCAAAACATCTCAAAAACTGGACCATGCCAGACCAAAATTCTGACCACTCACTGTGAAAACCCAAAACTTGTGGAGAGGTCTATTGCTCATTTACCTCCTATGGATTCCAAAAATGAACATTGAAAATGTCAATCGCTCTTTTGCAGTCTGTAAAATCCATTATTAGGTGAATAAGATATTAAAACCTGCCCAGGAGGATCACTCCTCTTTGGTTTGGATAGGATTTGTTTATGCAGTCAGCTGAAATATCTGTAGACTTACTTCCTATGACTATGGGTGCTGCTAAAAATAATGTTTGACTTTCCGACTAGTGCCATGCAAAGTAGGTTATTTCGAAGTACAAAATGTTTGTTCAAATGAATTTAGAAGAAAGTAAAGTAGGTGTGAATCCCCCATATTTGTTGAAATTCCTGCATGCATTTTGGAGGAAATAGTTTGAGGATTCGTCTCAATTTATTTCACACACTCGAGATTATAGGTCCTAGCCAACAAATTCATATGGAAGATAGAGGCTGTAGGTTATGGGGTTTTGTTCGTTTGGAAACATTGGAACATCATTTACTAGATTGGCCCGTCTTGAGTGTCCTTAGAGAAAAATATTGTGGGGGCTTTGCTTATAAAATTGCAAGTACATCAAAATGAAGTGTGTGCATTTTAGAATTTTAGCAGATACAAAGGTATCATACATTTTATCAACCATTTGTTTTGTATTTTCTATTTCCAGAAGATGAATGAAGACAGGTGGATTGACTGATTGTTTTTAATAGGATTGGTTGGTTTGGATAATCTATAAGCCATATGTTTGTGTATTCTATTGAATATATCTTGAAGCGAATATAATTAATTCAATGTGTTTACTGAAATTGTATACGTTTTATGTGTGCCACATTTGTTATTACCATATGAACAATAAGTAAATACAAATATTAAAGAAATAAATAATCTAGCATTTCCTTGCATGCAAACACCCAGAATGTGCATAACCAATCCGCTGCCTGCTTCATAGGTTTACAATTTGTGAATCAGTCTATTTTCCTCAGTTGTTTTTTCCAAAATGTCCGAAATTCAAATAGAAGCTTACGCTGCACCCAGTACAATGGAGAGTTCAAAATTAGCTTCAAAATATGATTTGTTCAATGGTAGTAAATGGACACTTCATGAAATAAAAACACCTCTTCAATTTAAGGTCATCGGCAAACGGTTACATTATTTATATCTGCAAATACTTCGAAATAAAAAAATCATTAATTTGCTTTGTTGAATGTAACAGTCAGTTTACGGCTAATGCATTTGCAAATGCACTGTCTTAGAATTAAATTGGATCATATTTCAAACTGAGTTAAACAATCTAACGCTGGAGGCCACCAGTGGGCGCACAGGCGATGGCTGCCTGAAGACGCCGCTCCCGCCGAAACTGGGCCATATTGAGGGATTGAGCCCCCCCACAGCCGCCCCACGAAACAGCTGCGGTTCTCAGTGGCGGTGAATCCCGGGAGACCCCCTCGGGCGAAAGAGAGACGCCGAAAGACCCTCGGACGCCTAAGAACGAGGCCCCGCGGCCCAACGAGAGATTCCGCGGGAGGCCCCGCCACCCTACCCCGGTCATAGAGCACGCCAGCGCTTCGGCGGGGACTCCACCGTCGGGGCCTCGCGGCACGGGGGGAGGGTACCAACCAATCCAGCCAGAGGTGAGACAGCCCGCTTGACCCGAGCGCCAGATCATGGAGTCGAAAAAGCAGGGGCGCCTGGACCCCGACCAATGGACCCTGGCAAGGGCCATTGGAGCGGTGTACTGCGGACAACAGCGGGGCAAGGCCGGTGAAGAAGGTGTGAGACTTATACAGGTGGTGGCCCCTGGGCTCCGTCCTAGGGCGAGTGCCCGCCTGGAGACGAACTCAGAAGAAAACACGGCCCGACCAGCGTGCTGTGGGCGCTGTGCCCCCCGTCCCCGGGGGCCCGGCCTGGACCCTCACCCAATCACAAATTTGATATCCACCGCCGTCACGGGGACAGACAACCACAAGCAGCATGAAAAAGGGCGTGTAGAGAGTGTGAGGCCCCCGCCGGGGACTGGTGGGGCGTGTGCCCGCTCAAAAATAGCCCCACTCGGAGTGGTTTTTTGCCCGAAGAGCGGTCTCCCAGCAGGATCATCGCTCTTGGCCCCCAAAGACCACCGACCAGAGGGAGAGATAGGGAGATCAGATGAGCTGGCGCCAAACCCTCCAGGAGTATCGCTACCAGGACGCCAGAAGGGAGATTAGCGGCCTGGATCGGACGACTAGAATGTCCCAGCCCGAGACCTCACCCCCGCCCACCCTTACAATGGAAAAGGGCTTTGCCTCGGTCCTGCAGGAGATCAGAGATATGTGGGCGGACATTGCCCAGAAAATGGAGAACATGGACCGCAGGGTGGACAAGGTCGAGGACAGACTGTTGCAGCTGGAGACCAACCAGTCCTCAACAACGATCCAAGCGATGGAAAAGTCCATGAGAATAGCTGCGCTAGAAAAAAGAGACGAGGAGAGGGCCAGGCAAATGGACGACTTCGAAAATAGGGAACGGAGGAACAACCTCAGAATTTTTGGGGTCCTGGAGTCGGAGGGAGAAACGGAAAGAGAACTGAACCGGACGGTGAGGGACATTATCACCCTTCTTTTCTCGGACGAGATGACGACTGAACCAACGTTCGACCGGGTCCACAGAGCGGGGGGCAGAGCTGGGGGCCCCCGGTCAATCCTGGTCCGCTTTCATTACTACACCGAGAAAGAGAAGGTTCTGGAGGAGGCCAGAAAGGCACGGGAAATAACCTACAACAACGCACAAGTGTCCATTTTCCAGGACCTCTCTTCATACACGCTGGCCAAACGCAGGATGTGCCACCCCCTGGCACAAATGCTAAAAGAGAAGGGGGTGCGCTATAGATGGGGGTATCCCTTCTCCCTCTCGTTCGAGTACGAGGGCCAACGGTCGACCCTGATTACAGAGGAGGACATAAGGGAAGCCATTCAAGGGTATGTGTCGGACCCGGCCCCTCGGAGAGAACCCACGGGATTCGCAGCGGAAGGAGCCAGGGAACGCAGGTCACAAGGAGAGAGGAGAAAGAAGACGGGTCCACGGAAATTTAAGAAACTGAACCCGCCGTTCCTGGCGACGGACAGGGAAGACGCCGACCCCGGCCAGGGAGGAGCGGGCCGTTCGATCCCGAGGTAGCCTGGAAGTACAAAAGGGTACGGGGAAACCGTGCAAAGAACTCAACTCACGATCACAAACGTCCAGCCTGGCACAAGGACGAGTAGACTTCCAGGACTACGGGGCCTAAGGATGGAAGGGGCCTCCCAGAACAGCAAGTATGTTGGTTACCTAGAGGAGGGGGCTCGGTGGGGGGGTGAGGGGGACAAAAAGGGGGGGCTCAAGGAGGAGTATATTCCGACATTAGCCCAGCCGGAGGCGGTAGGCTGGTGGTCCGGCCAATTACCAGCAATGGTGGAACTATTTGGCTGGACGCCGGGGTGGGGGGTGAAGGAACAGTTGGGTTTGTTCAGTTCGGGGGGGGAACAGGGGGCAGTTGGGGACAGGTTTAAGGCGCACCTGAGGGGTGGGGGGAGGGGGTAAGGGAGATCAGGTTGTAACACAAAAGGAGCAGGAAAGGGAAAGTGCCACGAGCCAGCTACCCAGTAAGATGTCGATCATTGACAATGGCTGAGGATCTGCCCACCCTGGGCGTGGGTTCCCTTAATGTGCGGGGGGGAACACCCCAACCAAGAGATCCTTGGTCTGCAGGGAATTTAGGAGGGCAAAGCTTGACCTACTCTTTCTTCAGGAAACACACTGGGCCCGGGGGAAGGAACCGAAAATGCGAGGGGGCGGGATCGAGGAGGTCCTCAGTGCATCCCACAGAACCAAGAAAAGGGGGGTAGCCATACTACTAGCAAGGGACGTTGGCTTTGAAGTAGAAACCACGGTGAAGGACCCAGAGGGCCGATATCTGCTGGCAAAGGGTTCTTTGCGGGGTTCCCCCCTGACTCTGGCAGTTGTGTACGGCCCTAATGAGGGCCAGGCGCAATTCTGGGAGGGAGTGAAGGACAAATCGAAATTGTTTGTTCACGGGATGTTGGTGGTGGGGGGGGGATTTCAATATGGTCCTAGACCCAACCGCGTATAGGAAACGCTTGGGACCGCAGCTCACTAGGGCCGCAGATGAAACCATGGCCCGTACATTCCAGAGGGTCAACGCGTAGCTAGGCCTGGTGGACACCATCCCGACTCCCAGGACAGGCCTCCCCTCCTTCACCTACTACTCAGCAATCCACACATCATACTCCCGTATAGATTATATACTGGTAGATGAACCCCTTCTCCCCCATGTCTCTGGCCACAGGGTTGACCCGGTTCATTGGTCCGATCATGACTTGGTCCGTACCACAATAGTAGGGGGATGGCGGAGTGGCAGTAGAGGGCGATGGAAGTGTAATTACTCCCTGCTGAAGGACGAAGTTCTAGTACAGGAGGTGCAGGATGCCATCTCGGAGTATTTCGAGTTAAACGACAACGGCGAGGTGGGCACACACGTGCTGTGGGACGCCTTTAAGGCGAGCTTACGCGGCGTCCTCATTAGAATGGGAGCCCAGAAAAAGAAGGAGAGGGAGGCCCAGGAAAAATCCCTGAGGGAAAAGATATCCCAACTCCAACCGGGTGACCTCCCGCAGGCTCCCCTGGAAAGAGAGCAGATTGCTACCCCTTGAAAACTATAAACTCCAGCTGAAAGACCTCCTGTTACATAAGACCAAACGGAGCCTCCAGCTAGTGAAACTGAAATATTATGAGAAGGGGGACAGAGCTGACAAAATCCTGGCCTGGAAACTCAGAGAGATTCAAAGGAACAGAACGGTGAAGGCAGTGAAGAATGATCGGGGATCATTAGATCTCGACACCCCTAACATTGGAGCAGCCTTTCTCCGTTACTATGAAAAGTTATACTCGTCAGAATATGACGGGGATGACATTCAGATAGAGGGTTTCCTGGACTCCATCCAGATCCCGTCCCTGACAGGTGAAATGGCGGAGGGGCTAGAGGGCCGGGTGATGGAAGAGGAGGTGGAGCACGCGATCAGTGGGATGAAGGTGGGAACGTCCCCGGGGGAAGACGGCTTCTCCGTATACTTCTATAAGAGGTTTCAAGCTATCCTAGCCCCTCACCTGGTGAGGGTGTTTAACGGGGTGTTAGATGGGGGCTCTCTTCTGGAGACCATGATGAGGTCCATAATTGTGGTCCTGCCCAAAGAGGGCAAGGACCCCACTGAATGCTCCTCATATCCCCCAATCTCCCTCCTCAATATAGTTGTAAAGATCCTGGCCAAGGTGATAGGCAAACGGATGGAGGGGATAATGCCCAAGCTGGTTCACGGGGATCAAGTGGGATTCATAGGGGGCAGGCAGGGCTCTGATAAGATCAGGAAGACGATAGACCTAATCCACTATGTCCAAGAATCAGATCTAGATGCAAGTCTGCTTTCCCTGGTCTCCGAGAAAGCTTTTGACAGGGTGGAGTGGAGGTATATGCAACTCCTCCTCCATCGAATGGGCTTCGGGGCTCACATCAGGAACTGGGTTTCCGCCCTATATGGGGCCCCAACGGCGAGAGTGCAGGTGAATGGAGAACTTTCCGACTCATTCTCCCTCACACGGGGGACACGACAGGGATGCCCACTCTCCCCTTTAATATATGTCCTGACGATGGAGCCCCTGGCCATAGCAGTCCGAGCTCACCCCACCATCAAAGGGATTAAAAGAGGAGAGGTGGAGTTCAAGCTCTCCCTGTTTGCTGACGATATTCTTGCATACCTGGTGGAGCCCGTCACCTCGCTCCCCCCCCTCCTGGCCCTGATGACGACCTTCGGGCAATTCTCGGGGCTAAAAATAAATGCATCAAAATCAGTGTTACTCCCTATGAGGGCTCGGGACCCGGGGCTAGACCACCGGGATGGGTGTGCGGGGATTGTGGTAGGGAAGGACTCCATCAGTACTTGGGTGTGCTCCTCACAAGGGATCTTTCTAAACTGGATTCGGCGAATTATGGGCCCGTTATGGCAGAGATAAAGTCAGACCTCAGGAGGTGGGGAGGTATGATCCTGTCTTGGTAAGGGCGCATGACAGCAGTGAAAATGAACATCCTCCCAAGACTGCTGTATCTTTTCACGGCACTCCCAACAGGGGTCCCCGACCAGATGTTTTGAGACCTACAGAGGGCAGTCCGAGAGTTTGTTTGACAAGGGAGGAACCCGAGGATAGGGAAGGCCATTCTAACGTTACGTAGGGATGAGGGTGGTTTCAGGCTGCCGGACTTCCTACTCTACCACCAGGCCGCCCAGCTAAGGGTCTTGTTGGAACACATGAGGGAGGGGATGGGCACCTATTGGTCTTATCTGGAGGACATGGATGCCCACCCTCTGAAAGTACGCGACCTTTTGTGGCTGCCGCATAAACACATCCCAAATAAATTGCAGACCCACCCAACCCTGGGAATATTCTGGTCGATTTGGAAGGAGGGACCCACAACTGCGCACCTCACGTCCTGGCCCTCCCCGATGTCTTCGCTCTGGGGCCACCCGCTCAAACTAGGTAGCAGGGGATTCAGGAATGCCCAGTCCTGGTCGGACGGGGGGCTGGAATGGGCGGGGCAGCTGTTCAAGGAGGGCGAGTTCCTTGAATACGAGGAGCTGCGAGAAGCACTTGGGCGGGGGTCCCTTTCAGTCTTTGAATATTTGCGCCTGAAGGGCATCCTCTGTGACCAGACTTGGGGCCTGAATCTGCGGAGGCAGCTGACCCCCTTTGAAAAGTTATTAGACACGGCCACAACGAGGAAGGGGGTAGTATCCAAAATGTACCAAATATTGAACACCGTCAACTTGAAAGGGAGGAGAGGGTTTCGTGGGTTCTGGAATGATCTGGCAGGAGAGGCTCTCTCGGAAGACGCATGGTCCAGGTTGTTTAAAATAGCTTTCCATGGGAACCTGTTCACGTCGGACATGGAGCATAACTTTAAGATTTTACAGGGATGGCATAGGGACCCATCTAAGTTATCCAAGATGTTCCCGGGGGTGTCCCCCAGTTGCCCAAGAGGATGTGGCCAAGTGGGGACGAGGGGTCACATGTGGTGGTCCTGCCCTAAGGTACAGGGGTTCTGGGAGAAGGTACGGGGATGGATGGCGGAGGTCACTGAAGAACTTCTCCCACTTAATCCACTGACAATGTTGTTGGGCCTCCCACCAGAGGAGGCGGAAATACATAGGTACCCAAGAATGTGGGAGACCATGTTGCAAGCAGGGAGGGTGGCCCTAGCGCAAAGGTGGAAAAGTCCGGAGACCCCCTCTAAGGAAGACTGGCTAAAAAAACTGAAGAACATGTTCCTCATGGACAAACTGACAGCCATGGTAAACAACGAATCGAGCACCTTCCAGGCAAATTGGTATGGGGTTGGGAGGCTCATTGACACTATGTGGACAACACGGGGCGGGGGGGCTAAGGAGCCCGGAGAGAACCACTCAAGAACAATGGGGTAGCCCACGGCCCGGGAGACAGCGGATCCGTCTAAGCCAGCATTTAAGGGAACGCACAGCATGGCTCCAAAGCACTGAACTTCGAGTATGGATGACGACTCCTGCGATTGGTTTTACGATGGAACTCTGATCTGGGGGGAGGGGTGGGGTTGAGGAGGGGGGTTAGGTGGGAGGGGGGGGGAAGGAGACTACGGGGGTTTGATGATGATGTTAATGTGATATTCATACTGCTCCCGGTGTTGTCATTGTTTCTGTTACTGAAAAATTACCAATAAAACCAAAGTTTAAAATAAACAATCTAACGCTAAAGTGCCCAATGTCTTGCCAGTGAAAAGGATCCAGTTTACCTGTGATTTTGGTAACCATCTGTTGTAATAAACACAGAGGAAGCTGCTATGCTTGCTTTGCTTGCATTGAGTGATGTTTGAGTTATGCATTGTAAAGATGCTGCAATGTCTTAATGACACATCCTATATCCATGTGTGTGGTCCGCCAAGCTTGTGTCAAATAAATGAAATTTGAACTTAATAGAGCTTTCTGAGATCAACACACATCTGTGTTTGTTTGCTGCAAGATATTACACCTAAGTAACTAATGTTCACTACATACATTGACTAGTAGCGTGCCTTAGTTCGAAACAGGCTTACATAAAGTATGTGAGAATACTGTTCTTGAAACTTTGAATCATGTTTTGTTCTCAACTAATTTTAATACAACATATAACTCTAAGTCACCCGTGCATTCCTTTTCTGTGCAGCCCGGCTGGAAAGAATAGGCTCTGCCCTGTAGGTTCAGATCAAGTGTATAGGGACCACGAAATGGAGTTCTCTTGCTTGCAATTATGAGGATTGTTGGCTTGTGTCCTATCTCTTCTTTTAACTGGACACCTTCCTTCTCTACATGTCCTTGGTGAGGCTGTGCACGTTGTCCGTGCTGGAAGCCCGGCCTGCATGCTTCAACATGTAAGCCTTTCTCTGTGTTCTTAAGTTTGTACTGCTTTTCCCATTCACTCCAATGTACCTCTGGCTTACATCTTTACTCGCATGGCCATTCAATTTTAGTTGTGGTTAGGCGTCAGTCAGCAGTTCATATGTATTCTCATGCGTCTTGTGTTTTCCGTGTAGCAAAAGGTATACGTGTGTCAGTCCTCTATGTGAGTCATAAGCATATGCTTCATGTCTATCAGCAGTAAAGCTAAATGGCTGCGTATCTTTGTGCATGGATGTCTGTGCTTCATGTCTAATGTATCTATGGGCCTCATCACGAGTTGGGTGGTAGCCCTTGAATGCCCCGGTAACGCTATTACTGCTGCATTTAAGGGCTGGCCCTATCATGGGCTGGGGCGGAAAGTTTGGAGTTTTAACTTTTGGCTGCCCATTTTTGGTGCTATTAGCGCGGCGCTAATTGCGCCGGCGCTCATAACACCATTAAACCCCCATTGCGTCCAATAGACGCAATGGGCAATAACCACCCGACCGCAACTCGTGATCCAGTGCTAATAGCGCCGGACCAAGTAGTGGTAGCGCTATTTGCGCTAGGGGTTTTCTCTGCAGAATTACTGCCGGGATACCACCAGATGCGCGATGAGGTCCTATTTCATGTCAGTCATGACGTCATCAGCGTTCTTTGAGGTTGCAGTCAGTCAATTTATTCAATTGATGACAGCTGTATCTCTTCTATACTGTCATCCAGATATGGTTTGATTGGTTGTCTGAGTGAGTAGTGCTTCTCACACCTGTGATACATCAATGATTGGGAGGTAGGGCCCAGAAGCGATGTGCATTCCTCATTTCTCTGTTGCTGGGCTGAGAGTGGGTTGGGTGTAACGAGGGCCACGTTTGGGTCTCCCTCTTCAATCCCCCCTCTGGTCGACAAGTCGACAACATTTCCTTGACAACCTTCTCTATTCATGTGTGGCCTTGGGATCCACACTCTTGCCACTCTTCGCAGATGTCCATGGTATCTCACATGCTCATCTAAGCTCCAGGTCATAAAGCAGCATGAACTTAATGATGTTGTAAGAAGTTGGTTACTGACGAAGTTTGTTGAAATAGAAAGGCTATCAAGAAAGTAAACACAATATGTGACTATGTTAAAGGTTGAAAAATCATTTAACCAATAAAACATTAAAAAAATAGAAAAAAATAAAGCAGCAATCTCCATCGGGTTTCCACCACACCCATCTTCCCCAAAAGTTGCGTGGATCAGGGGGATAGGAGAACCATGTACCTGGTGAGAACAGAGGACACTGATTTAGGTGTGATTGCAACAACCCGAGAGTCTGTGTCTCTCCATGAGCTTTCATCTCAGCTACTCCATGAGTTCCCTCAGAGGCAGAAGAGGGGCCCTAGTGGTCTAGGTGCCAGCTGTAAGCAGGATGAAATAGGGACCAGTTGAAGTCTCTTCAAAACAAGTAAGCATTTCATTTTAGAATTAGTTAGGGTCCAGGCACTTCAAGGAGACACTCTAGGAGGATTCCAAAAGTGGGCCAGGGTGAACTGGATGAGAGTACTCCTAATCACATGAAATGACCCAGAGCTACACAGGAATCCCAAAAGGCTTAAGGTGAGTAATACCCCAAGCCAACACAATACCTCAGCATGGAAGAAGAGTTTGCAGCAGGACGTCTTCAGGATCTGCAGCCAAAAAGCTGGTCGATGATTTCCTTATTGTGAAGACTAAGGATAGCATGCTGGAAGGCAATTTGCAGCAGGGAATCAATGGGGAAGACTCCAGGTAAGGGTTTCTTCATGGCTGGATGCGATTCTGTGGTTTTGGCACCCTTTTCAGCAGCCAGACGAAGAACAACTATTGCTGGTCGTATTCTTTTAATTCTCTCTGTTCTGCACTCTTCAGGGATTCAGATCATGTCTCTGGAGAGCCAGAAGGAGGTCAACAAACTTTTGGATGGATTTGGACTTCAGAAGACCATGTACCACACAATGGCTTTAGGTCCCAGGGTATTGGTTGGTGTATTGCAGCCCAGCAAAGTCGCAGCATGTTATGGGATGGCCCAAAATGCAGGTCCTTTTGAGACTAGGGGATTCCACTAGACTCTGGGTAGGAGCCGTCACATTCATGACGCCCAGGTCAATTGGAAGGAATGGTTACAGCAGGCTCTGGTTACATAGCAGGCCCTCCCATTGCTGGAAATCACTAAGGCTGTTATTTCTTCATCTTCCCCTTAGGTTTCAGCTACAGTGATCGACTTGTCAGCAGCTTCCAGGTTTGGAGTATTTAACAGAAACTACAGCACAACTTTTGCATTCTCTCTCTGCATTTTACAGCAGGGGGTGCTCTGGCTGTCCATTCAGGATATCCAGCCCCCACTGGGAGTTGGTTCTTTTCAGGCAAAGTGAAAGCAAAAGGGCTGCAATGTTTTGGACTCCAACCTTACTTCCTGTCTTCCCAGACAATCTGCAGCCTGAGCGTGGAATACAAAGTATTCCTGCCGAAGACTAAACCTCCACTGAGGTCGTTCTCACCTAGAATGGCAGGGCAAGACCTCAAAAACAGCAAGCACACAAGAAATGGCAAAAAGGGAGCCCACCATTTTAGGAAAATGGTGTCCCTTCTGTGCATTACTGAGGCTGAATTAACAGCCTGCAAGTAATAGAGACTAAAAAGACACAAGTATTTAAACTGCCACCAGCCATCCATGTAAACTTGCAATTGTAACAAAATGTTACCAGGTAAATAAGAAAGGGCCCACCACTCCACAGCATCACCATTTTGTGTATGTGGAGATCCCATAAATGCTCGCCAAAGGACAGAGTAGGTAGCAGTATTGATACATTTTTCGATGATGCAGGAATCTTTGTATTTTGTAGTACTGTTCTGAATGTTCAGCCTTCCTTTGGTTCCTGGGACGGCATTGGCAGGGTGGAAGTGCCCTGCTGAGTTTCAGTGAGACCACATTTTCGCAATGGTGAAATCTACTGAATTGTGTTGTCACTTACCAATGTCTAGAGGTGTTTATAATTGATTGGGTCAAATCTGGGTGGGGGGGGGCTCTTCTCTGGCTGCAGAGCAGGTGGGCATGGAATCTATTGGGTCTTAAGTTTAAGAGCTGCAACCAATATCTGAAACATGAATCTACAAAAAGCATCCAAGGCAATGAAATGCTGTTGCGATGGCTTGTAAACTTGGACTGTTACCAAAGTATAGGTCTAATAATCGCAGTAACTCTTCTTCTGTCTTAGTGTCCCACCGTAAAGTGATTTAAAAAAGCACACCGTAACGCTGTTTTTATTATCACCCTTACCCAACACCATTGGCACTTGCTTATTCTCACAAAAGAAACAATTGTATGGTAGTTGCTTGGGTTAGAATCAGTGGCCCGAAAGATTCATTAGCCAAAGTCAGCGTTTGGCTTCACATGCACCATATGAGTGCCAGTAAAATAGTTCTGGGCTTGATTGTACAGCAATAGGGAAAAGCCAGCAGTCCAGTTTGTGTTGATGTTTTCGGCCAATGCAAGCCAGTTTGAGTATTTAGTAACCAATGCAGCTGCAGGTTTCTAACAATTGTAGTGGCCCAGTGTGGTTTACAATGCAGCATTTCCACAATTGGTCCACAAATTGTTGATTCAGATGCATAGTTGCCACCATGACCAATTCCAGTGTGAGGTGCTTATCCAGTCCTGTTTTTTTTCTTTGCATTCTGGGACTTGTAGTTCCACTTGTCCCATTATAAAACTCGAACTACGAGTCCCCGAATGCAAAGAAAAAAACGGGACCAGATTAGCACCTACAGATTGGAATGGGTCATGTTGGCAACTATGTAGATAGCAGTCAGCTGTTTATAAAACGTCACAAATACAGTTTGTGAATTGACTTTCTAGAACAGGGCAATCCATGTGGTTTGGGGTGTCAAAATAAGCGTCTTCTGTGCAGGTTTGAAAAGCTTCCACTGGCTGCTGCTGGATCAAAGAGTTCAGTGTAAACCTCAGTGTATCGTTCACCAACTGCTCTGGATCATGTGGTGCACACCATTGAGACATTTAAGGTCTGCCATCACTAGTCTCATTTGCAAGACCATTTACTAGTGGAACGGAGAGGAGTCTCAAGGCCATGCAGCAAATTGCCCCCGAGACTCAAACGCATGACATCCACCTCCATTTCCAGCAGGAACTAAAAACCAAGAGTTTCCGGAGGCCTAACCCCAGAGAGTGGAACTGTTGGATGATACTCGAGTTCAGCACAACAGGCGCTTTATCTTTCTTCCTGTTCATTTAAAAAAAAAATTACACCTTGGCCTTTAAATTTCTCAACTACACAGAAAACACTGAGGAAAGGCCTAATTATGCCCTCGGCCATTGTCTTAAAGTCGAACATTCAGAACTGCAGCCATGGGCTTGCTTTGAATGGTGCACCCATGTCTCGACTGCCCGTTCCCTCGCCAGGTCCACTGCTCACAAAGCCTCCCTTCTGCCACCCCCCCCATTTCCCTTTCCCATGTACTCCGAAGTGCTTCCCGCTGCATGCAGGGTTGCTCTCAAAGACTGAATAAATATAATTTATTTTGGCTTTAGTGCCTATATTTTCCCCCATTCCAGTGTCTATAATAAAATAGCATACCATAACATCAATTGTACAAGGACCAGATATGCATGATGGAGCTCACTGTTAAAAGATGGTACACATAACAAGATGGAGGAGCACTAGTGTTGTGACCGTGTCCTCTAAATTGACTTCAAAAAGGCTTTTAAAATCATTTTCTTTATTTTCCATTAGAGATTAAAAATATATCAATTTAAATTGTTACAAGTTGTATGTGCATTAACAGCATTTTAGGAACATTGTTACTGAAGACAAATGTGGTATGTGAAAATAATTTCCTTGCGTCCATTTAGGTTTGTGATTTATTTGTATACCTTGACTCCATCAACTGAGTTGTTTTGCATGCTGACACTGTACAAATTGGCAGTAAAGTAATGTTCCAAGAAAGATTTGACACTGTCAGTCCAGCTATAAAATGGCCCCAAATCGAGGTTTTGATATCTTTTTTTGGATTACCTGAAAATATTATTATTATTTTTATTATTTATATTATGTTCTCAGGCTAAATTGCATTTGCTTTCAATGTCCCATGGACTTCTTAATCAGATGGTGGTCACACAATAAACAAAGCAACAAAATAAAATGTATTACTGGACATCTTTTTCAGTCAGAAAAAAAGTAAGAGAGAATCTTTCACTTTAAACCCCCTTGGCTGCAGGAAAGATTATTCATGCAACTGTGATATATATTGTGGTCAATATTGGAACACTACCTCAGATGGGCAACTTGGATTCAGATGCCTTAATTATAGAGTCCCGCACCACAATTCTGGGTTCAAGAAGCAGTCAATTTGATCTAATCTAAAATGTATTTAAATAAAGAAATCAATGATGAAATCAAAGCAAAGGTGGTCTCCAGCATTTTGCAGCAGAAGTCACCACAATGTTCCACACTCGCAGACAACTGGTTAGCAAAAACGAAAATAGCCTGCCTGCATGAATCTCACTATTTCTCACACACATGCATCAATGTCCATGATCAATTTCATATAGAGAGATTTTATGTTCTGAATAACATTAGACATTCTAATTGTACTGCTATCGCTTGTCGGACAGTATCTCAAAATCCTTGACTTCACTAAAACATCTCCAAATTACATAAAAAGTCACATGTACAATTGAATGAAAAACGTTACTTTCCCTAACTACACGTATTCATGCTAGAATCCAAGAACTGTTTCGAGTCTCTTGGTTCCCTTGTAGACATAGTGCTATAAGATGCTTACATGTGTGTGCAATGAACATTATGCTTACAATCAATTGGATCTGCAGGTTTTGGATAAAGGAAATGATGTTTTCAATTTTGCATGCACAGACTATTTCAACTCACCCAATCTGAGTACATGGTTTTCAGATGGTGTTGAACACATGTAAATACCCCTCCCATTTCGAATCACATATGATTCCCACTGTGCAATTTCAGAGGGAGGCGTTGCATGGGACTTACATTTACACTGTTTTTATGGGAATAAAAATTACTCCTTTAAACTAGTTCTCATTTTGAATTTATTTTGACTACGGTCTTCACAAAAAATATATAATCAAACTGATCCTCATTAGGATATGTTATGGGGCCTCGAGCCATGGTCCAATGCCGGCTGTATCAGTGATAGCACTTTGGGTATAATTTAATGAGCTTATGCTTTTTAAGAAACAGCTTGCCGAATGCCCAAACGTACTATCTATATTATTGCTCAAACAACTCAAAAAGGTATTCTAAATTGGATGGAATTGACATCTCACTTACTTTTACATGCAGTGAGATTGCACTGGTTATTTCTGATTTAAATCAATGTATTTTGATAACACCTTGCAAAACCCTTCAAACCCTTTTCGGGACTAAGCAGAAAGATAGTTATAGAGAGCATATATAGCACGTCTTTTGGGGAAATCTCATACACACTTTTGGTTAGTATTTAGAGGCATGAATCAAGGAGAAATCCTCCGGTGGTCCCAGCAGAATCTGTCACTATAAGGCTCCCTTCTGCACATCCCCTTGTGGACAAGAGGCATCCCCTGGAACAGGAGCCTTTCCTTGTGCAGCCCTTAACTTGGTCTCTCTCTTTAATCCATACAAGAGGAACTTGTGATGTTCTTTCCCGTAGACCTTCCCAGTATCAAAATCTCACAAATATCAGGTTTATCAGGTTCCTCACCTAAAGATGCAGAAGGCGTTCCCTGTTTGTTCTTTTCCTTCCTTGCTTTCTTCTTTTCTTTTCTTGTCTTGGCAGTCTTTCTACCAAAGAAGAGATGGTCTCTCTCCGTCTGAGGCCACCACACTTGGTTGATTAAAACAACCAATGTAGCAGGGGGGCAATCCTGGGAGAAAGCCCAATACGGAGGAAAAAGCCTTTATGGCACAAAAAACCCTCAGTTGGAAGGTAAGGTGGTGATCCGATGGAGGTAAAGGTTTCAATGACAGCCAAAACTCCAGATAGCTGATAGTTTGTTTGAAGTAGTAACAGGCAGCAAGGACCATAGATCAAAAAGGAGGAGAGGGCAAGGATCAAGGGGCTCATCAAAAATGGGCAGTGCAAAGCAGCATGCAAAGCAGCATAGAAGGTAGAAACAAGCGGGGAAATTAGGGAATGAAACAAGTGTGTCAGCCCGAGCAGGAGGGTTTCAATGCAGAAAACCGCAACTCCGACGCGGTTTAAACGATGGCAGTGGCCATCTTTGAAAAGACTAGACTGCTGTGGCAAACACCAGGGAAATGTGATGGAACATTCACATCCACTTCCATCGTCTCCAGAGGGAATGTCGGCGCAACATAACACAAAATCCCTCTGCTCTGTACTCTAACTGTTTTAAAGTCTCCATTATTTCCACCTGATGTCATAATTATGTCTTAGTATGTGAATGGTTAAGTTATTTCATTGTCCTAGCTCATACATAGACACTCCTATTGAATACACACACGCAATCTTTACTGGATGATAACAATTTCTAGACTTGTGATTAAAGAAATGGTGAGGACTAAACTCACTCCAAATACTTTGACAGCAATTTAGTTTTTCTTCCATAATGTATAATGGTTCTATGCAAACTCAATGAAACCAAGATGATCGGAATCCGTGTTTTCAAAGCAGACATGGATATGTGACACTACTGTTTGGCATATTGCTTCATAACTTTATAGAATACTGATGATTTTTATTAATAATAAAAAAAATCATAGACTATGCAACTTTGGTATCAGATGGAAGAGGAGGCCCGGCATTTTAATACACACTCTTCCTTTTTTTGTAAATCATATTGTTCAGGAATTATGACAAATATTCGCTTTTGTATGTCTAGTCAATGGAAAAACAAATGCTGTTTGCTTTATTGAACTGAACATGTCTAAACATGACCTGTAATCACCCTATAGTCTTGTGATGAGCATATGACTTTGGTAAACAGATCCACATTAAGAGTTTATGGAGGCCTTGATTAATGTAAGTCAGTTGACAAGACTCTTTGCGTTCTGCTCGCATCCCATGGATTGATTTTGTGGTGATGGATGGTACAACACGTTGTGTTAAATGCACTGAAAGTGTTTGAAGATGGCACTAAAAACAAATGTTTTACCAATAGTTAATAATCCCTAAATAGGCTGTAATTTCTATTTTCCTGGAATGTTACATTATTTTTTATAAGCGTATCCACTGGAAGACTTCCAGTTGTGGGAAGGTTTTTGCACCAAGTTGAAATGCTTCCTTCATCATTGTATCATGTTTACATAATTCCCCATTATTTAAATACATTGCACTATACAATCCACTTAATAGTTAGCTGTGCTGCATTTGAAAACAAATAGCAATTCGGTTCAGAAAATTGCAAGTGAAAACATTGGCTGGTTTAGTCTTCAAACTAGATCTTGAAATATTACAAACAAGTCTCTATATACTCGGCAGGGTTTTTTTTATCTAATGTAACAAAGGCACCGATTCTTGGCTTCCTTGCATTTTCACATACACAGTTCCATACAAATGTGTCATTTATAGTGAAACCCTTTCCAAATGTTGTGCATATTGTCTTAGGTGCGCAGATGACTACCTTCATGCCACATGTGCACCCTTGTTGTTATAGTGAGTAAGAGGTAGCAACCATTGATAAAATTATACCATTTAAGATCGAAGCAGCTACTGATTTCACTTATTTGGTTTTCCCGATTTGAATTTCATTCTAGTAAAAAAAATTAAGTATTGCAAATATGGAGAATAAGACCTTGACTTTGATGTCGCTTATGAGGATTAAGAGAAGAAACAGTGCATATTCTCTTTTTCCTCTCGCAGTCTTATATGCAGTTAACCTACTTCATTTTAAGAATAGAACGTGATTTGATTGTCAGGAGGGTATTTGGAGAGAGGTTTTGGGTTTTCCTGTCTCTCGGTTCCTTATTCTTTCAACTGCCTTGAGTTTTGCCGACTATCCTGGTGGGTCATGTATAAGCGCAGAAGAATGGCTCGGACGGCACCATGTTTGGTGCATTAAAAAAACAAATGTTACAGGGAACCATGTGACTTTTATCAGAGTTGAAAGTTGAGTCTATCTATCAGAACTTAATATTTTGAGTGATGTATTACCAGCAAAAATAAAAAAGGGTTCAAGGTATTGGGATAGGATACGAGACAAAATTATTGGAACTATACAAGTTTATTACAACTCAGTATACTAAGTCAACTGATTTAAGACCTTATGGAATTACATTTCTGGCAGAAAAAATTTGAGCCGATTTGATCACATTTCCTTTTAACTGTTTGAACACATTAGAAGTTGTTGGGACACGGTTAGGTGGACTCAATGGTCACAGTTTGTGTAAGTTTCCGAATTAGAGACACTGTACCATTTTGTTATGAAGTGCCCTACGGTGATGCAGAAGAGGAGAATTTTATATTTTGAGAAATGTCTGCATTCGATTTCGGCCTTTATCACATGGAATTTGTGGGCAAGAATAACTGAGGGTAGACAAGTACCAATTATTATGGCTGTAGTGAGATTTAAGGAATTTAATAAGTAGTAAGTAACTGTACGATGACTGAGATTAATTGTATCCATTTTATATTGTACTCTAAATGTATTCATGTGTTTTAAACATGCTTTTGGATTTTGTATGTGTTATGTTAATGAATTGTAAATTGTGTAACATACTTTGTAATATCTTGTGTAAGGTTTATTATGTCAACCAATACACAATATAAAATAAAAAACAAATATAAATTTGAAATATTCTCCATTGGCCTTTGACTCTCCCAGCTCTGAGCAATATTCATCAGACTTAAAAGGAGCAGCGCAGTTCGCAGTTTTTCGACATCAGTTTGCTTTAGGGGAATAGTCTTGAGTTCCATTTATTCTGACGTAATATAGTCTCCAGATGGACCCTTTAACTACACAGTAATGAATCTGGGATATGACCAAACAGGCACCCATTGCAAAACAGTTCTCCACTCCAGTAGATCTAGTAAATTGCATTTTGCACGTTAACCAACAGTTTTTCAATTACTGCATCCAAACATGTGAATGCAGTCTGAAAAGTGGGACTCAGTAAGCATAAAAAGAAATGTATGGTATTCCAAGTCCACACACAGTAAGATCACCAAAGTAGCATAAGGACACGATAGAAGTTCACTTTACATTACATTACATTTTTGCAGGAAGGGTGTGCAGTGTATAGCAACTTGGTAGTCTATTGTCTTCCAGTTAGACCATATATATTGGTGGAAAGCTGTGGGACACTGTCTTTTAGAACACGAAAATTGATGACGACACGACACCAAAAATGACAACATTGGGTGTCTAAGTTCAAAGATAGGGACCAATTATCAGGTAGGAGGCACAATGAGCACATGGTGAACACACTACACCATTCTAACGGTGGTAACATATTTCTGATTTTGCCATTTTCAATGCAAGCCAGTAAGGCACCGTTGAGCATAAGGAGCATAGGAGCACAATTGAGACATTGTGCCATTTAAACTAAGGAGACATTTCTGTGTTCGTTCCATCATTTGCAGAAAGTAACTTCTGTTGACTTATTCTGCGACACTGCATGGATTCTGCAAAAACATTAACTTGCCTGTGCCTTAATGGTTTAGGTTTAACAAATTGGTCGGTGTGCCATTCCAAGACTTGTTCGATATGATATGATAGTTATATCACGCTCGTACACAGGTGTTTCAGAGCGCGACCAGGCAAAGGGAGGGAAACAGGGGAGAAGCAAAAGCAACGATCTTACTAAGCCCAGTGACATTGAGAACGTGCAAGTGCATGAGGAAGGGAAAAGGGGGAAAGTGCATGGGAGGGGGGAATTGGAAAGTGCAGAGAATAGGAGAGAACAAGATAAATAATAGGCAAATAAATAAGGTGATCAAAAACAGAGGTAGTGCAGCCTGTGAAGGTAAAGTGCAAGGTTACTCAGATAGGGTGTATCTGATAAGTGCAGAAGAGTGGGGGGGACTGTATGGGTACAGATACATGCCCCAGTGCAAAGGGTGGCCAGGAGGCAGTGCAGGAGGGTGGCAGGGTGAGCTGGTACCTGGGCCCGAAGGACAGAGTGTGACCAGGTGCAACAGTGCCGAGAGAGAAAGCAGATCAGCAGGGGAGAAGAGGGGCAAAGGCAGAGGCGAAGAGGAAGGTCTTGAGGAGCTTCCGGAACCGTAGATGGTTCACCTCAAGTTTCAAGGTGGCAGGGAGGCAGTTCCAAAGGGAGGCCGCAGCCGAAGACAGAGATCTACCCCAGCTCGTTTCTTTGAAAAACGACTGACCCTGAGGGAGTTAGAAGTAGAGGAGCGAAGGGCTCGAGAGGGGAGGTATGGGAATAGCAATGTTGGTAGGCATTTGCATCGGTGTGGATGCAAGAGAGACGCAGACAAAAACTCTACTTGGAAAAACTGGAGTCTGTTTCAAAGGAATCCTAGGTATAATGTACATGTGAACCACATCAGACTGTGTGGTGAAGGTGTGGAACCGTTTCAATTTGATTGTGTCTTTGAATCTTGTATTTTGGGATTGCGCTACAATACCATGGGTGTCTTTAGGTTCTTACTGGGTGCCACTTGCAAGACTACCTGCATTTAAGTGTTTTGGACACAGGACATGAATTAACATTCATTCATCACCACCTGCCGACTGAATATGTAACGCACCAGTACTGCTGGAGTTGATCATTCTTTTCCAATGAGGGTCGGAGTGTTTTTATCCAATATCTAAAGCCCTGAAACTAAGCAGGCAATCTGAGGCCTGAATTCCATGCAACTTGTTTCCTGCAGCCATGGGCCTTTAAAGTGAAAAGTTCTCTCTTCCTTTTACCTATGTGAAAGTAATATCCAGCACTGTGCTTTTATTGGTTGCCCATTTTCTTGTGTGATGTCATCTGGTGAACAGGTTTATGGAAACTTCGAAAGCTAATGTGGTTTGCCATCTCAGCATAAGAATTTAAGTTGGCACAATAAGAGGTACCAAAAATGATATTTTGTGTGTCAATAAAAAATATACCTGGCCGAGCTCCGCCAACATGTCTGGCGTGTCTTCAGATGCCCGTGCTCCAGCACGTCTGCACGATTCATTAAACGGGGGCACCCTGGCACGCAGGCGCCCTGTTAATTAGAATGAGTTGAACTCTTGTTGGTCAATTCTTGTTAGCAGCAGCTTTGCCTCTTGCTTAATCTCTGAATTATGGTCCAGCTGATGCGCCGCTCGCAGAACGATGTTCACAGTAAATCGGATTGCTATTGATTGTTCCAAATTTCGGCAGCTCACAACATGTCCTTCCCGCATACAATCCATTCTCATTCAGAGTACAGAAAATTGGCTTTTCTGTCCTCGTCTCATTCGCTTGCCTCGAAAAAACTATATTGCCGTAAAATGGACCTCCTCCCACATTGCTTATATGTGCCCTTCACTCAAAACATAGGGGCTCATTGCGAGTATGGCGGCGGGAGAAAAAACTGCTGCTAACGGAATAGCTGCCCCTTTTCTTGCTCTGCCATACGAGTATGGCCATGGACTTGGAGATTTACCTCCTGCATAATGCCAGAGGTAAAACCTCCTACTTTATGCTGAAAATCACCAATATCACCACAACCATCACCATATCAGCACAAGCATGGCAGTAATGCTGCCAAAAATGCCCCCCATCGTCCAATGGACTCTCTAAAAATGGGGATTAACTCTGCCACTGCCACTTGTAATCCAGTGGTAATTCCGCTGGACCAAGTGGCAGTAACGGTAATTCTGTTGAATGGTTTCCAGAACATTTACCACCAATCTCATAATGAGCCCCGTAGGCTTTTATGGCAATGCATTTGCATGTAGAAAACGAGCTGCCATTTGGCAGTTTCTAAACCGTCCGACTACAGCGCAGTGCCAGTTTGAGCGCTATACCAGTTAACCGACCCTTGGCTGTTCAATTGCTTCCCATCTACTTTCCATTTCTGGGTTATTCAGCCCTCTTCTATAGCAAGTGGTTCTTCCATACATGTATTCATTCCAATAGTAACACCATTCACTGGCACTCATCTGTTCCCCAATGCTCAGCCCTCCTATCCACCCCATGTTCCCATGTATCTCCGGACCCCAATGCAAATCGAGCTTCTTGGATCATCTTTGGCCTTCCACAGTTTCCCCAAGGTGAGGAGAGGGCATTAACAGCCTTGCTCAGCCTTTGTCTCCCCCTCACCCTCACAAGGCGTGTGTGATGGTAACTTTCCATGTAGCTCTGGTGAATGATGTCCCAAGTTCTTGGTGCATGCAGAATGTTCATTTTTGAGAATCAGAGCCACTCAGTGTGCATGTGTTGTATACCTATGGATGCACGATTCTCTCTGTGGACCCAGCCACCACCCTGAATCAAACCACTCACATCTACTTAATCAAAGGGACGATCCGATCAGGCAAATAACTACATGTATTAACCCTACCATATATAATGTGGAGCATGCCGCTGTCACAAAAGGCAAAGAATCCAAAATAAATACTGGCAAGATGAATACGCCCCCCACGCACATGCACTTACACTTGAGAGTCTAGTACTTGAGTGTGGATCCATTCTGCATAATGAAGAGGTTAGATAACTGCCTCCCGTGTGATTGAGTGAGTACATGTCTGGGGTGCACTGAATGCATAACTGTCTTTTGACCCCAATCAGCTACTGCTGAATTAGATGGAGAATGCCCGCCAGCAGCAGCCCTCTCCACAATGCTGCGGAGCGGAGTGTAGTCAAGCAACATGTGGCGACTCCGGGTGACTGCATGCATTTCTGCCTGCTTTCCTGCCAGCCTAAGATGAAAGAGGACCATTGAAAGGAAAGGGATGGCAGGGTCTGGTGAGCTTTGCAACTAGACTGGTAGGAGTGTTGCGACCACTGGTGGGTGATGTCCCCACACACGACAATGCACACCGGTTCACCGAGGGCCTACTCCTCAGCTGAAGAATGCTGTCACAGCTCCAGTGCAGAGAGCGCTTCTGTCTGAACTCCTTTATAAAAGTAGACACACATATCAGAGCAGTCCCACGCAGGAGTGTTTGATAATGGTAGGGGGCACAGTGATGGGAGGGTTATCAGATGCGTGCGAAAGAACGCTAAAAGCGACGCAGTGGCAATGATGAACGACTGAAGGGGAGCACCACCTCGTTTAAAAAAAAATGACCGTTTAAAGCTCCTATGTCGTAATCCAGCCCGTTTGAGACTTTCCTTAAAAAAAGGATGTCTTTTTTTTGTTAACCGCCTCACACTGGCCTTAAACCATTAGACATTTATTGAGATGTTTTCCATCCCACATTTGCAGCTGCCCCCTCTCAAATCCCTTACCTGATGCGGCTCCCACCTCTCTAATCTTTTGTGCCTGCTCACCTCCCTTCCGCCCTCCTTGTCCTCTCCATTGGTGGGCTTCTCTGAGCAGCGTCTACTGGGCTGCCTCCTTTCTGGGCAGTCCAGGAAATGCGGCCCCTACACCCACAACAGTTTTAAGACTGATTAAAAGTCTGGACAGTAGTCAATGTTCTTGATTTGTGTGGGCAGTGTGAAACAGTGGAGGCTGGAGGCATCACAGGTGAGGAGGCCAGAAAGATTGAGACGCTCTTCAGAGAGAAGGGTTCAAGGCGGAAGTTCAGTATATTATTGAGGGAACAAAGGAGTAGAGGGATAATAGCAGGAGCCGCTCATAGGAGTTAGCAAGACGGCTGAGAAGAAGGGTGGCGATTAAAACATTAGCCGCATGATAGTTATGATGTGGATGGAGTTTCTGGATATTTAATAAGTTCAACCTATCTGCTACAGTGGCCATGGTGATGATCTGCTGGAGTTTGAGGTCCCTGTCCAAGAAGATCTTTGGCTGATGGAATAGGAAGATCGGGTAGTGGGGGGGGATAGTAGATGTGATTAAGGTAGGGGCAGTTGGGGTAAGGGGATGGATTATTTTGGTGTTTGAGAAATTGAGTATGGGACACCAAGGAGCAACCCAGTGATGGATGGCAGAGAGACTGTCAGATATGTGGGATAATAGTTCAGGGATAAGCAAGAGATGGGCAAAGAAGAGGTGGAAGTCATCAGCAAATAGGTTATAGGATGCTGACGCTAATTGAAAATTTCTGTCAATGTTCAAACGCATCCTCCTTTTTTCTTCCACCCTCAAAAGTCCTTCTGATGCCAGAGGCTGATCCCTGATGGATCCAAGCTTCTCATAGTCTTTTAGCCATGTTCTCTCAGCTAGGAGGCCAGTACCTTACTTGCTCAGTGCAGCTACACGTAAGGATGAGCTTCACGGTGCAAGCTGGGTGATGTTATCAGTGACATCACCGGGACCTTCTAAGATTCTGCACGGACTTTCTATTGGAAATTGGGGGTCACCAAAATCCTGGACTTGGGACATGAGCACAGAAATTCCAGTGTGTGCTTTGCAAGGTGTAGGGAAAGGAGGGCCACTGCCACAAATGGCTTTGCAGATTACTGTAATGACAAGAAGCTGAAGAACGAGTACAGTACAGGGCCTTGCTATTGATGTACCGAGAAATAAGTCTGCGATGGTCTGTACCCTTCGTCACTGTGCAGTGAAATGAAAACTCTGATAAAGTAGCCCTAAACGGGGGAGCTTGTTGTTCAGTGGATTGTGTGCGACATGCGAACTGCAAGGATATTTTTGGTTCATGATGTCATTGTCTAGATTTAGTGTGAAAAAAATAAGCCATTGTTTAATGTGAAGGCAGTCATATACCATGCTTAAAGAGCATTCTAGTGGGTGGGCATGTCCTGCCGGAGCCTATGAATGCTGCTGGGACAAGGGAAATTTTGGGGGTTTCTGTGCGGAGCAGACATTCCCAACCTGTCACCATCCAGATGTTTAGGCCTACAGCAGTGACCCCACTGATGGTGGCTCATGGGAATCGTAGGCCAAAATGTCTGGAGGATCACAGGTGGTCTACCCTGCCGTAGAGACTTCATTAAACGTGTTTTATTTTAGAACACCAATTACAAGAAAGTGTAAGGTGTCTTGGAAATAACAGAAAAGGGATGCCGGCCCCATCTTCCAGTCTATTTCGCCCACCATATCTTTCTATTATGACCATGTTTTAAAATAGTAGCAATATCCAACTACTATGTGACCAAGGACAACTTGGGAAAAGTTTGTGAAATACACTATATTTCATCTTGCAATGAATTTAATGCAACTCCTGCCATGTGTTCCTTTTCTCACTGGAGCCCATTGGAGGAGCTCATTGCATTCTAGACCTCAGCAAGGCACACCCGTGCCCATTTAAGCAAACTGCTTAACACCCTGAATTTGGGGACGCATTTATTAAAATAAAAAATACGTTCTTGGAGGCTGCGGGTTTAAGCAGAGCGCTTTCCATGGGAAACACAGGCACCCAGTAAAGGAGCTCTGTTTTTCAAGCCCTCTGTTTTTTGGCATCATCTTTAAGCATTGCAATTTAAAAAAAAACATCTGCATCTCTCTCATGAAAGTATATGAGAAGATGCCATAAAAGGCTATGTATTGGAACTTTAGGGTTTCATAAAACCCCAACGATGCCACCGAGCACATCGGAGGCTCCTGCGATATAATAAAAGCGACTATTGGCATGTTTCCCTTTAAGCTGTCGAGCAGTTGCAATCCTCGGCATATGGCACAGTTTGTTGCTACGTTGCTGGCATGCGCCCCCTAAATCATTCATACAGGCTCCATTTTCTTCCTAGTGGTAACCACAGGCAGCAGCTGGTGGCGTCACACCACTGGGCACCACTGCTAAGCTGAGACTGGCATCTGTTTGGAGGGGTTGGGTCAGCCGACCAGGGATCTTCACTGGTGGAAAATACTCGTCAGCGGACCCTACACCTTGGCATTTTTTTTTAAATTTCGTTTGGCCTTTTAGAAATGTTTTGACCCATGACCCATGCAAATGTGCCGTGTCCCTACGACTTCCACCTGTACTGTGACCCTCATTGGAGTCACAGTCCGGCAGAGTAGTGCGAAACACTGCCCAGGTATTGCCTGACACAGCTGAGTGGTGTTTTGGGGAGTGCCACTGGGTCGCTGCAACGCCCATTAGGGCTGGGGGGCTTAAGAGAGTCACAGCTCCCCTGCCCTGTGGAGGGTGCCAAAAAAGAGGGGCTGCAAGCGAGCACCCACAGTTGTCGGCATTTCCACCTGGAACTCCACACCTTTCATGTAAAGGTAATTCAACAGTGCGCGTTAGGTTTCTGTTGATTGACGTCACTGTGTATGTTGTTCACAGTTCTCCTACAGGAAGCAATCCTGCTCAGTGCGGTAGATGGCACCAGAGTCAGTGACCCACTGTGTAAGGTCTAATGGTAGCCGCCTGCAGAGGAAGAGG
Source organism: Ambystoma mexicanum (assembly GCF_040938575.1). NCBI lineage: Eukaryota > Metazoa > Chordata > Amphibia > Caudata > Ambystomatidae > Ambystoma > Ambystoma mexicanum. The sequence goes on from NC_090922.1 coordinate 339,406,336, forward strand.
CAGCTGCCAATCCCAGTTGCCCAAGGGAAGCCCAAAGAAGACACTTCTGCCCGGGATCCACCATCCAAGGAGAGGGCAAGGATAGCTGTTAAGAAGAACAAGGGACCATACGGACTTAAAAACAGGTATAAAAACCAGCTCCTTTTGCCCTTATTAGAAGAAACAATGCCATTGTGAGCAACTGCTGTCACTGTAGAGTCTGGCGTTGCAGGTCCAGGGGTCAAAGGTGCAGAGTGTTTTTCGGGTGATAACTTTCACAAGGCTCTTTCAAAAATACCTACTGGACAAATACAAATCCGTCCCTCTCTCCACCAACAGGACTGTGCTGCTTCATAAAATACCAAGCCCAGTGCTGGCACAATCCTGCGCTCTAAGCAATAAATTAAAAAATAAATAGGGGCCCATTTGAACTAGTTGCGAAAGCTGGAAATGGGGAAGACTTTCCTAACAGGTGTGTGTGATTGTGTGACTGGGTGGAACAGGATGGAAGGGGTGCTCTTGGATGAGTGCAACAAGGCCCTCTAGGCAGACAGAGGGCACCCTGGAGTGCCTCCCCCTCTGTAGCTGGCTGGTCTGTGACCCTGTGCCCCTGCCACAAAACGGCTTTCCCCTCCCACACCTGGGGAAAGTGCTTATGGAACACCACGAGCACCACCATTATATGTGAACGGAGGCGCTACTCGCTGGATGTTGGGCCGACCTGAGAAATCGATTGGCACTGCGCGCAATTGTTAAGTGATATGATATGATATGGTATTTGTAACGCGCCTATACACAAGTGTTTCAAGTGCTGAAAGAAGTGCACATGAAGATGTTTTTCAACGGTGAGCAAAGACCCTGCGTTCTTTCCAGGAGAGTTTGATGTCATGACGCTCTTTATAACAATAGCAGCGTAAAGATTTTATAAAAGATGCCCTCGTCATGCATGACTGATCAGCTGACTGGCACCAGGGCACCTCTACAGTATTTATTCTCAAGAACTCTGACACTGAGCTAACGCTCTCTTTAGCCAGACCTAACCAGTAAGAGCGGACCTTCTTTTTTTGAGTTGTTCCTGAGGGTCAATCCCAAACCTCAATAAGATTTGCTTGGTTTAACCGTTCTTTAGGTTCTATAATCGTTATACGTCATTACATTAAATGTGCTTGGTACATCCGATTAAAAATACATTAAAGCACATGTCCCCATTTACAGGATGCCTAGGATTACAGAATGATTTTACAATAAGTTTTGCTTTTACCGCAGTATTCTCCATGATGCCAGATTCGCCGTAATTTTCACGGAACGTTTGCAAACAATTTAGAAAAAAATAATCAAAAAAACAATATGGCCCTAAAACAGCACCTTCTATGTGGAAATCAGACGCGGGCAGCTTACTTGATTCAGTTGTTGGAGAAGAGACAGTTGTTCATCAATTGTTTTTCAGTTCATACCTATTGCATCAGAACTCAATATCTCCGAACACATCACGCTGCTCGGGGTCACAGGTATAGAAATAAAGAAAGGAGTGGTTGTGCAAAGGGAAATCACAGAGCACCACAACTAAAGAAGGAATAGCTAAGTTGTATGTAGTTTGACAACATGAACAAGGGCAGCCATTAGCTGCAATAAAGAACAACACAAAACAAGTACAATGTAATGCACTCGTTCATCATGCAGCCAGGAGACAACAACACACATACTCGAACTGATCCTTTCTTCTTCAAAAATGGCCGCTCTTGGTACTGCTCTCTCAGTAGAATAGAGTAGCCGACCTCCCTCTACATATGTACCGGCCATAGACTGACCGAGAGCAAGCTCTCTCTCGACGTTCCAAAAAAGGGAGTACACTTTATAGTAAGAAGCAGTGATAGTACATTCAATGAATTTATAAATATCTTCTGAAAGATTAAACATACAGACTAATGAGGAACTATAGAGTAAATCGTGTTACACACATTCAAGTTGTAATACCATGCATTAAACATGATATTCTAATATTTCAAAAATGTAGACCAAACAATATATGAAACTGCATATTTAATGAATGTGCAACACACGTTTGATTAATCCATTCTATCTTGTTTGCTTTACATTCCCCACTGTCTGAATTCAACAATAATTACAACAAACACTTAACAAAACACGTTTGCTGTATGCGTGTTATGCTTTGCATGTAGTGTTGCTGCTGCACCGAACCGTGAAGTAATTCCAGAAAGAGATGTTTGTGACTGCTTTTATGATTTTAGGTTTTTGTAGTTAATAGGCAACATATTTTCCACCTTTACACATTCCTTCTGCATACCATAGACCTCACAATCTCAAGTGGCGCATTTGTGCTGCAAAACAGACTTTTGATCATCGCTCAGGTATTGCTTTGCAGTGGCTATAGTGCTGTGCTTTAATCGAGGCTCTGAGAATCGGCCACCTGACTATCTTCGGCCTCCGGCCCCTGCCCGTCACGCAGCAGGGACTCGGGGCCATCGTCTCTGCGCCCATTGAAGTAGAGGAAGCTTTGGACTGGAAGTTTCCTTTCATGGAACGTGAGATTTTGGGAAAGGATTCTAATGATTTCAAACACGTTCAGACTGGAAATATCGATTCACAATCAGCACTGATCATAAATCGATCATGAACACAGAACTTGATTTGGAAAGCGGAGGCACGTTCTATTGTAGCATTGAACTCTCTAATGCTGGAGAATATGGACGAGAGATTGACAAGAAGTGCATTGATATGCAGTCAGGCTTGGTTCCAGGCTGCTAAAGTGCAGCTAAAGTGTGGATGAAGTGCAGAACCAAACTGTCAAGTGACGAAAGATGTGACGTTGCTTGCATTTCAAACTCAATCTGGGCAAAGGCCTAAGCTCTAGATACATCTTCCAGTGGAATAAAAGGTGATTATGTTATCAAACAAAGTAATACTACGTTAAAAGCTTTGGAATAAAAAGGACTTGGACCTTGATTGCAAGTTGCCCTTTGTTGACCCTGATGGAGAAATCAAGCATGACAGGAGGAGCAGGTCCCTTTTCCAGTTGAAAAGCAAAATTCCACAAACTCAACTATCTAAAGTAATGCAGGCGTCTCACACCAACACGTCAGAGATTCTGGGGTTCAATACTTGCAAAGTCTTTATTGAAGGGAGCGATCAGCTCTACTGTGGCCGGGTTTCAGTATATTCCACTGCCTATGTATTCGTGCTGCCACTCGAGGAGAGAGAGGAAAGCACATTGTAAAAGACACATATAATGTGATAAGAGCAGTGCTTTAAGTGGGGTAAGAAATTGAGGGGGGGCCCTCATTTGGGGGCGTGGCTTCCATTGTGGGCGTGGCCTAAAACGTGCACAAATCATTGTAAGGTGCGCAAATATATAAATGTATGTTAGTATTTATATATTTGTATGCGCACTACTATGGTTTGTGTACCTTTCAAGCCTTATAAACATACCAATGTTACGTATTTCTAGGTTTATAAAAAGGTGGCTTGAAAAGTGCACAAACCATAGTAATTTACGCACACTTGTGTGCTTACCTTACTATGGTTTGTGCACTTTTCAAGGCACCTTTTATAAGCATAGACATTTATAACATATTTCTATGTTTATAAAAGACGGCTTGAAACGTAAACAATTAAAGCGTTGAGGACGGACAAAACCCGAGGTGGCTTTGTCCATCGACAAAGCTTTATAAAAGATGCCTTGAATTGTGCACGTTTCAAGCGGTCTTTTATAAACATAGAAATATTTCTATGTTTATTAAAGATGGCTTGAAACGTATACAATTCAAGGCATCTTTTATGAAGCTTTGCCGACGGAGATAGACGCCTCGCGCTCTGTGATCTCGGCTCAGAGCAGATAGATCACTGAGCCCTAGGCGCCTTTCACCCTCTGCAAACCCGCGGGCTCCGTGATCTAATCTGCATATTAGATCATGGAGCCCGCAGGTTCGCTGAGGGTCAGTGACCTGGCGAGGGCAAACAAAGGAACTGTAACTTCCCTGATGACGCCTCAGATGAGGGGTCATCAGGGAAGTTACAGTGACTGACAGAAGTGCCAGCCAGCCTCAGCGACACTGTGCCTGGCTGGCACTTCTGTCAGCTCGCCTGAAATTAAACTGGCGGGCACATCTCCCGTCGCGGCGGGATAATGCATCCCGCCAATGTTGTGTGGGATGGGGGGCCCCGCAGGGCCCCGGCTCAGTCGCACTTTTTGGAGACTGCCGGGGCCCGGCCCCGGCAGGCCCCAGGCCACTTTAAGCACTGGATAAGAGTAAATGGTTTCCTGGGTCGCCTGTAATGCACGAAGCACGTGGCAGAGCCCACTCCCATGAATGCCCATTTTGAAAAGAATGCTACATCGCTAAGATTTTTAATAGATTAAGGAAAATGTTTGATTACAGGGACACATGGGTGCACAAAAATCTTTAGCATTATACAACACCGAGGAATTCAGTTTTGAAAAATATATATTCTTGCCCACCACTAATCATGTACGTTGAGACACAAGCATGGGCGGGAGGAGGGAAAAAGACAAGTGGGTAGAAACACGCGCAGACCAGCCAGTGAAGGGAAAGGCCCAAAGATCGATGGCTCGGGAAACACGGAACGCGTGACAAGAGGAGAGAAGCTAGGGAAGGCTGGATGAGTGGAGCAGATGGAGGGAAAGAAGAATACATGGCGGGAATTAAGGAGGGACATCTGGAAGGGCACATGTGCGGAGAGAAAGATGAATAAGTGATGCAAAGGGTTAATGGATGGTGAGCTGGACAGAGAGGTGGACAGACACCTGGAAAGACAGATATACACCTGGAAAGGCACATGGACACAGATACAGACTGACCTACTCATCTGTGACGGAGGGACCGGCAGTCGGCGGGAGATGGGAGTGAGGGTGGACAGGCAGAAGGAAAGGTGCGAAGGGTATTCCGAGAGCCTGAAGGACAGACGGGGACAATGGACAGACTGGGAAGAATAGTGAGAGAATCCGAGGAGAGGGGATTTAGAGAGGACTGCAGATGGCAGAGTTGGCAATGAATGGGTGGACAGCTGTGCAAGTATGGTTGAGTGTGCTGATGGGCAGAGGGAAAGAATAACAAAGGAGGAGTAGCGGGATGTACAGACAGATGTTGGCAGACGGGGAGATGGGTGCTCAGGCAGAGTACATCCCTCTACTGAAAAAGTAATCTCAGAAGAAGGCGCCAAGGCACCGCAATCTGGCTTTAAAGCACACCTGTAGAACGTACGTAGACCCTCTCTCTCCCTGACAGGCAGCACTCGCGTCTACTTGGGAGAGAAAAGGCGGTCTCTAGTTTTTTCTGAAAGCTGCTTTGAGAACACATCACAAGGTCACGTAAGTTCAATTAAAACAGCCCTCGCCAAATGAATACATTCTACGTTTGTTGAATTCAAACTTGGACCTGCGCTCGTTTTGAGCAATTGTTATTGAGGAATGAGCGCAATGAATGTTGGGCGGCTGGGATTTGCGTGACTAGATGTGGATTGTTGGGGTAACAGGGTATGCAACGCCACGCGAGTTTTGCTGGAATATGCGCTAACATAGTAGACTGGCAGCAGCAGGCGCACACGCAAGGAGAGTTCAGGCGGGAGAACATCAGTCAGCGTGTAGTGTGTCGCCCACCGTAGAGGGGCTGGGCCCAACGGATTCAGCCTCGCCTCAGCGCTGTACTGCGCCGTTTCCGGGGCTCGGGTTCCATGCTGCAGGGTTTTGCTAATGATTGAAACTACAGAAGCGCTCCGAGAGCCAGATCTCGGTGACATTTTCATATCATTAGGCTGCAAAGCTGCATTGCAACCCTGGGCAGCGGCGTCACCGTGGAGACCGCCTCGCGCACCAGGGAGCGCCATTATGCACAGCTCCCAGCACGCTGACGAAAGGCTTACTTTTGAAAAGGGAACGGCAGCAGATAAGGCATTATCTGCATTAGAAGTTCTTCCGCCATTGGAAAGCCGAGTCTAGGATGACCTGCCGGCAGATGGCAACGGCAAAGCTTGCCAGGCCAGGTGTGGATGTTTCATTGGAATACACAGTTGTGGGAGAAGGGTTTCTATGCACAGGCTGGCGCGCAATCTGGAAGGAAGTCTTTATTGCATGTTTCTGATTGAAACAACATTATATTCTGAACTATGAGGCAGAACGCATTTACATGCATTAGCGGCTACTGCAAGATCCTGATTCCCAACGAGCTACACTGCAGAACATTCAACTCTGCATGCCAACTGCCAGGGGGCCTGTCCGCCAACTGCAAGGCTGCCTGTGCACCAACTGCAAGGGTGCCTGTGAATCAACTGCAAGGGTGCCTGTATGCCAACTGCAACAATGCCTGTGAAGCAACTGCAAGGGGGCCTGTGCGCCAAATGCAAGGCTGCCTGTGAACCAACTGCAAAAATGCCTGTGCACCAACTGCAAGGCTGCCTGTGCACCAACTGCAAGGGGCCTGTGCATCAACTACAAAAGGGCCTGTGAACCAACTGCAAGGGTGCCTGTGTGCCAACTACAACAATGCCTGTGTGCCAACTACAACAATACCTGTGCACAAACTGCAAGGGGCCTGTGCATCAACTGCAAAAGGGCCTGTGAACCAACTGCAAGGGCGCCTGTGTGCCAACTGCAACAATGCCTGTGCAGCAACTGCAAGGGTGCCTGTGCACCAACTGCAAGGGTCCCAGTGAACCAACTGCAAGGGCGCCTGTGTGCCAACTGCAACAATGCCTGTGCAGCAACTGCAAGGGTGCCTGTGCACCAACTGCAAGGGGGCCTATGCACATTTGCAAACCTCCTTTCAGGCGCAGGGGCGTAAGGGTACAACAGAGCTATGTCACATCGACTCTAGGTTCCATCTTCCCCTTGTATTTATAGGGGGTTCCCCATAAATCCATCATGAAAGCTCCCTTCCAGCTAAGTATACCTCCTTCCTGTCCACATGTATATTTTTGGGTTCTTTGGATATGGGTTTTTCCAGAATTCGTTTCAAAGTCAGGGAGTTTTGGCTCTTTTTCGAAGGGCCATTTTCAATGAAGCACCAAACTCTGCCAGTGAGCAGCCTATCTCATGTATATATCCTCTCAACTCCACTCTCTCAAACATTGTATGCAAAAATGTGTCAGCAGACTGTCATATTGATTGCATGATTAAGGATTTTCGGTTCTATGTTCATTCATCAACAGTGGGGTTTTTTTTAATGGGTTTTTTGCCGGATTGTTTTTCTTTGAAAAAAACTCTGTTGATGTTACACTATTCGGACCACCTCACGCATTATACACCCTTACCCACAATACCCTATGTTTTCGATTCATTTTTTTGAGAAACAATATATCGCAAAATAACACATCGAAAAAAACACTGTCGATGAAAGAACGTCGTACCTGATTTTCAGAGTGATGGCACTATCGCACGCCTTTATCCTATGGCAATACTCTTCAGTTTCCCCACCATTTGGGTAGTATTGGGCAAAGTGATGTTCTCTTTGCCCTATTCCTGCTGGATGCTATTCCTGCTTTGACGAAGCCCCCAACAATCGTATTCTGCATGCTGCAAATGTATACAACTTCACTAAAAACGAGCATTTAACACATTAAAATGAAGGCTCCTAACAGTGCCCAACACTGATGTCTAAATCAGTACAATAACTGCATCAGTAATTTACTGATGATGAGGTGAGGCGGGGTAGCTTTTATTGAATTGAAATATAACAGGTGGAGAGGTCTCTTACTATTTTCAATCCTGACCACCCCACCGCAAAACTGATAGTGTTGCAGTGGTGATGATGACACCATTTCCCACATGTTTTTCAACACTTGTAAGCTACTTGACCAAGTGACAGTCTTTCCTTAGCATTTGACAAAGCTCTCAATCTTGGCCTGTAAACAATCTGTGAGCAGTGACGTCACTAAGGGGTGTGGACCGCACTGGGTGACACCCCTCACAGGAGATGACACCAGGAGAAACGAGTGCACCTCCCCAAACCCCTAGTCAAGCCACTTTATAGGCTGTACCATTGAGCAATACAAATGCAAGTGCTCAAAGGTGCAGCCTATTTCAGGCACCGCTGCTGCAGGGCCACCCGGAAGTAAAACGTGCTAACCTGCTAATGAATTGTAGCAGCAGAGGTTCCTGGTGCTGCATTTCATTAGCAGGTTAGCATGTTTCACTGTCGGGCCGGCGCCGCCGAGTGACATAAACATCCCCACCTGGCCCGTGACCCTGGGTCATGGGCCGCGCAGGGATATTTACTTCACTCAGCGGCACCGGCCCGATATTGAAACCTGTTAACCTGCACATTTCATTTGCAGGGGTCGGCCAGCGATGCAGAGGCGTGAAGTGAGTGTGACACCCAACGCGGTAACTCACGGTGTCACCCCTCTAGGGGGTGACACCGTGAGTTACCACACTGGGTGTCACCAACACTAGTGATGCCACTCTCTGTGAGCTATGTGCATTAACGTTTATAAGCGCATAGAGCCATTAGTGACCTCCCCAGAGCCAATCATAATGCTTGGAATGCAGTCAGTAACTGCTGCTCAATCAACTTGCATCAGATAACTGTCTCAAGAACAAGAAAACATCTCGGGAGGACCAATTCATGATGGCCACGGTACAAACATAAAGTGCTCTGATGTGTATGCAAAAAGACTCACAGAGAAAGCATCATTGGCATATGTATATTGGTGTACAGAATAGAAACTACTTTTGTGTATTCACAAAGGAGGAATATTGCAAAATGGGTATTGTTGGCAGATATGGACTCAAAGTTATCAGGGAACACACTACTTCAGTACTGGTCTTTGCTTTTACTTTAGTTTGACTGCGGTCCATTATATTCAGTTGAAGTGATCCAACAATTCAGCTCCCAGAAGGCAACCGAGTTTTAAGCACATGACTAGGACATGGGGGAAGGAGGGGTCACTGTCAGTTCTTCCTCCTTCCCCAGTATGACAATAATCACCTTAATCTCCACTCTTGGAGCTCAAACCACCAGGGTCTCTTGAAAAGGTTTGTAAACTGAGTTGCAGTTTAAGAAAAAGGGTCTAGATTCAAGGGTCCAGGGTTTCAGACAAACACATAAAGGGCACAGTAGCAATCACTTAGGAAAGCGGTCTGAACAGATAAGAAAGCTAAAGGAAGGCCACATACCTATAATCTTCGAATGGCATCTCATGATCTCCATTGCAAGACACTGCTTCTTGCTTGTGTCTTGCTTTTATACTGACTGCTTGCTGATAAGGACTGCCGGCTGAGACTGGATGCCGGTGGTCGCACTTGGTGGCCATCTTGGTTTGGGTGGCATGCTATAATACAAGTTTGTTCTTCCACGAACAATGTGGAATGGGAAAACTTAGCAATGGCAGCTACATAGCGCCGTGACCATCAGGGTTGGCATATGCGGCCCGAAAGGAGCAAAGCATGTCTCGGACGGAATTATTTCTAACGGTACCTCACCTTCTAGGGGCTTTCCCCTGGCTTTACCGGATGTGATTTGTGGAATAACCGGGGAAGCCGTGGAGCACGGAGATCTAACGCAGGGACCCATGATCTGTCTTGTGGGTCAAAGCCCTTCCAGTCCACCAGGTATTCAACTCGATTACAGTACCTTCTGGAATCTAGGAGACGCAATACCTCATACTCCCCATCCGACCCAACAGCTCTGGTGTCCTGTTGGGACCTGTCAGGAAAGAATAGGGAGTGACCCACCAGTTTTAGTAGCAATATATGAAGCACCAGGCAGATCTTGTAAAGAATTAGGCAGTGACAGATGTACTACCACTGGATTGATGATTTTGCTGATCGGAAAGAGACCTATATAACAGGGTATTACTTTATGAGGACATGCAGGAATACGTATGTACCTAGTGGATAACCAGACCATATCATTGGTCACATATTTAGGGCCTGGACGTCACTTTCTGTCTGTATATCCTTGTACCTCCATTTGAGCTTGTGTTCGATGTTATAGGGCATCCTTGTGCCCAGGTTGTAATAGAAGGACCATATTGTGTGCTGCAAGGACAGTGGTATTATACAAAGAGGTCAAAGGAAGGGATATTGGGTGCAGGCCATGAGATACATGAAAAGGTGTATCTTGTAATGAGGTGGGGAAGGTGTTATCTGCAAATTCAGCAAAGGATAAGAATGAAACCCAATTCCCTTCATGTTCCGTAGCCGTAGTGAAACAATGAAAATAATGACCTATGGTCTGATTGACTCTTTCGGTCTGTCAATCCCCTTTAGGATGATATGCAAATGTGAAATGTAGGGATATCGACAAGGCTTTGGCTATAGCTCTCCAAAAAGCTGAAACAAATTGTGACCGTATGTCAGTTACTATGTTACATGGGAGTCCATGATGTTTGTATTTGTGTTTTACCATCTCTTTGGCAAGTTGGGAAGCAGTAGGAGTTTGAGGTAGAGTTATGAAATGGCTTAGCTTGGTGAAGGAGTCTACAACGGCCTGTATTACTGAACAAACCTCAGTCCAGGGGAGGTTGGTAATAAAAATCCATTGAACACGTATGCCAGGGATGTTCAGGAAGGGGTAGTGGCATCAAAAGACCTGCAGGAGCAGTTCTCAGAGTTTTAGAACAGGCACAGACATGAATAGTCTTTGGAGTTCCAAAAAGGCTTCTTTGGTGTCTTGATTCCAAAGAAAAGGAGTGTTTTTATTGAGTAGGCGTATGAGAGGTATAAGCACTCGGGAGTATTCAGGGATAAACAAATCTGTAAAAATTGGCAAAACCCAAGAACCTTTGTAGGTCTTTGACTCCTAAGGGTATAGGCCATGTAAGGATGCCATCAATATTGGCAGGAGCCATCTCTATTCCCCGAAGAGAGAGGATATACCTCAGGTAAGAGATTTTTTCCTTATGGAAAAGACACCTAGATAATTTGGCAAATAACTTATGATCCCGTAACCTTTTTAGGACTTCTTGGACATGCTTTAGATGTTCTTCGAGGGTTTGAGAATAGATTAGTATATTGTACAGGGAGATTACTGCGTAGACATCTAAGATGTCTTTGAAGATATCATTGAGGACGTTTTGGAAGGCGGCGGGGGCGTTACATAACCTGAACGGCATAACGAGGTACTCGTAATGACAGAGTCACGTTCGGACTGCTGTTTCTCCTCATCTCCTGGAAAGATTTGAACCAAATTGTGCATGCCCCTTTGAGATGTAATTTGGTGTAGATACTATTGTTCTTTGCTTGATTGGGAGGTTTTCTACAATTGTCGAATTGTTGCCATCCTTAGTAGGTTCCTGTGTATTCTTAGTGGCTTTTATCCTACGTTCCTATCAGCCTAATTGGTTTCATTGGTCTTTACAATGAAGGCTGACTGTTTGACAAAATTGTCCTCATATTTTAATAGTTTACCTTGTTTTGGCTGTAGTGTTGATCGGCGTTTCAAGCTCCTTAGGCCAATTGTTCCCATTAAGAATACACAGGAACCTACTGTAATGCTCACCTGATTCCCACGGAGGCGCAGGTCTGGCTTCGAGTGCTGATGCTTCTTCTATGGTGAAGCGCAGGACTCTGAAGATGGACAGGAAGGGCCCTCTACTCTGGCTTCTCCGGCTCGCAGGAATATTCCCCTGTGCGTGAAAAGGGAGTATTACCTACTGACTGAGTTATGCTCAAGCCTCCCACTCTCTTCCAACCCTCCACGATACCCTTCCACGATTCCCCGTGAAGTCTCACCTTAGGGTCTGAAAGGACGAGCTCTCCATCCTGCTTCTGACGCAGGGGCGCGTTGAACCCAGTTACTTCACTGGATTGAGGTTGGATGGGAGTTCAGGTAAGCTTGATTATACTGGTAAGGCGCTGTAAAAGTTCTGTTGCAAGTTCAAAAGTTCAAGCTTTAAATAATAATGTTCATTGTCTTTTTTCAGGTGATGAATGAAGATTCCTTTGGAGACTTCTTGCAACAAGCGCTAATGTTGATGTCTTTTCCCCATAGGGGCCGGGGTTCGGAATGCCGGAGATATGGCGCCGACCCGAAGTGAAACGTGCAGTTCCAGTAAAGATCTGGTAAGTCCTAGATGAGCGCTCAGGTAATGTTTTTGCATTCGCTCATCTAATGTCTTTGTCTTTTTTCCCCATAGGGGCCGGGGTCCGGAAAATGCTTGGAAGCAGCAAGACCCGAAATGAAATGGGAATGACCCAACAGGTAAGTCTTAGAAGGAAACTGAGCTTTTCCTATTATGTCTTTTTCTCTAGGCTCTGGGAAGTGGCTGTGTATCCGGATGATCGCTGCTGAAGATGGAGGAACCCAGGAAAGGTGAGTGAAATGCAGCGCTGCAGCGATCGTAATGAAATGCTTTTAAAAATGATGTCTTCCCTTTCAGGATCGTCGGTGAAGTCTCCGTGGTGCAGATTAGCTGGTAGGTCTCTTGACTCCCTTTGCAGGTGACCCAGGATGCTGACAGGCGTGGCTGAAGTCCAGATGCAGGAGCTGACACGGTGAGCGTCCAGCTGCGAGGAGCAGAACAACGCGAAGCGTGAGTTGCTGATCGGGTGTGGTTTAAATAGCTTTGGAAGAAGTTCCAAGTGTGTATCCTTCCTCTGATCAGGTATGTATCCTTCCCTGACCACACCCGGGTGGAAAGTAGTCCCACAGGTAAAGTAGTTCCTATTCAGGCCTCAAGAGGGCCTGGATGTGGCAGCATGGTCTGCATCAGGTAAGCGCACATTAAAACACTTGAACACATGTCTAGCTTTATGAGCCTGGCGCCTAAGGCGCCAGGACAGAGGTCCAACATGAGCCTGGCGCTTAAGGCGCCAGGACTGCGTCCAAAGGGCCCCAGCTTGGGCCCGCTGGCACTCCCCTGGGGGAAATGATGCCTGCCTCTGGGGTTGCTGGGTCGGACCTGGCTCCTTGGAGGTAGGCATCATGACACCTACTAAGGATGGCAACAATTTGACAATTGTAGAAAACCTCCTGATGATCCACTGGAACCACAGTGGAGAAACACATGTAGAGGTTACAAACATATATTGGAGGTCACAAACTGATGTTGATGTTACTATCTAAGATTAAGAAACCCATAATTTGGAACACAAGCCTTTGAGAATTAAATTGGTTTAAAATTACCCTCATGATTGCAAGTGCTCTATTTCACTAAATTGCAAACTGGAGTATATTGGATGACCCTCTCTAGCAACATTTACTCATTTTACACAATTTAAAAACATAAATATAAAAACTGACACCTAAAAACAAATAACACATTGATGTATTATAACTATGTAGAAAATGCCAATTTAACAGGCCAGTAAACCAAATAAAAACAGATACAAATCACCAATGCAAGCTATTCCTTAGTGACCTGTATTGCTAGTTGGAACATAAAAAATATCACATGCATACAACAGTCATACATGTTTCTGCATTTCTCCACAACATATGGATATTAAACAGGCAAAATAACTCTGCTTGAGGTGTAAAAAGCAGTAGCAATTGAATAAACCACATTCAATGGCTCAAGTCATGGCTATTTGACTTAATTATCTCTAAAGAGATTGAAGGTTCCATATCAGTTCCAACATAAACTTGAGTATTGTGACGATCCTTCAGATAATCGTTTCTCCTCAGGGAAAAGCCCCTTTCCATGAGGCTAGGGAAGGGAGGTCGCTAACCAATATACCCCTAGGGGAGGTAACATGCGAGAGGATTTCATGGAGAGGGACTGCTTTCCTTGGGACAAGGATGCCAATAGGAGACACAGCTCCTTTAAACCTCAACCCTGCAGGCTGGTGTTCATGCCCGAATCTTCTACAAATAAGCTCACGTCCGTAATGATGTCTTATTATAAAATATAAACTGAGTATAGGTAGGCACTACGGAATACGGACTGTAGAAAAGTTCAATTCATGTAGATATGAATCTTAAAGTCACTTTATCCTGGAGCTACCAGTTTAGAAATGGTCCTTCGGCATCCGGACCTCACAATATAGAAACAAAGAGAAAATAAGGTAATCGTACCTAATTTAAAACTGGTGCTCACAGTTGACCCTTGTCAGGGTTGCACGAATAGTTCAATTTGCTAATCAGTTATTTATCTTCACCAAACAGTCAAAAAACAGGTCACTCAAAGTTTCTCAAGAGAAATGTTTAATTCACATTTCGATTCTCATATCTTGATTTCACTCTTTTTAAGTGAGGCATCCCATGAACACGTGGGACTATTAGTGAGTTAGTACATATGCCTATGCATTTCGGTCTATGACCATCTTCAGGGCTGTACTAATATGTGATCTCACAACTCTGTATAATTATGTCAAGTAGGATAAAACACCACATTTAAATTGAAAATGTATAAATGTAAATATGAAACACATACCCCAAGTAGATCCGGAATTTTTGATAATAAAAAGGAAAGAAAAACAGGTGCAAGAATTATAATAATGCCGTTCAAAATAGTGACGGTATAGTGTAGGAGCCATTTTGACTGGGATGGTGTCTTTTGATTTGGACTTTCACAGACTTCTTGACAAGCACCCTAGTTTCTTTAGTTAGGTAAGGAAACCACACTAGAGTTTAGGTCATATAGGTTTATATCCTGTAAAAATAAAAGTATATAGCAATCATCATGCCGCCACTTGGTCAGTGTCGTAATTGCTTGTCGCCACAATAGCTTCTCCATAATTTTCAAACCCCAGTTTTTCCCCAAATTCACTCTAAAAGTATAGTCTGCTACTTGCCTTTTTTCCTTCTCCACACACTTTGAATAATAAACCATATGTGTATATGAATTTAAAATGTAAAACAAGGGTGACAAGAAGAGTTACGCTTAAATAAATATATACAATTCAATGTTTCCGTTTAAAAGGAAAAGAACAAAAAAGAATATTCTGAAGTGAGAAAACGGTATTTATTTTCAACATTTTTGCTTACTTAGAAAGTCAAGCAATTTCGATATTTCAACCCTAACCATATTCTATTTAACATCTTTTAGGAAATTCAATACAGAAACAGTGTAAATGAAAAAATGCATGCAAACTATGTGTAAGGAATTCGACCATCGTGGGTGTGGGCTCACCTGGGCTTTTTGAAATTTTAAATCAAATTGAATGATGGTAGATCAACCTCTAGAAAATGTGTGGGGCTTATCCGCACACATTTTCCTATGCCACGACATATACATAGACATGTGTACTCTGAGTAAACACAGTCTACAGGTGCTGTACCCTCTGTTATATTTAGTTGGAATATCCGTTCAAGAGTACATCAAGGAATCTCAGAAGGGGCAAGGCAAAACCTCCTCCAGCCTAATTAACAAAGGCTCCATGGATCCGCCCTTCCTTTAGATGCTGGTGGCGGCCTTGCATACTAATAAGAGTTTTTTCAAACAGGCCTATGGGAGACTTGATCACAGGACTAACAAAGGACAGGAAAATCCCAACAATCTTTGATATCCACTGTGTCAACCTGAAGCCAGCTCCCACCTCTCAGTATCAAGGTCAGCTGACTTGTCATGTGTGGGACTATGTATTTACAGAAGTCATCCCGACAGGCGGGCCCCATTCAGAAGGTACGAGTATGTGGTTTGGCGGTGACCAAAAATCTGGTCTTGCCACAGCTTCAAGGGAGACCTGCCACTTTAACCAGGAACCACAGAGCACTCCATTAACCATAGAGACCCTTTGATCCGCAACAGACAGGAAGATGGGTGGGACTTTCTATTACATGTTTTCATCCCTTTACCTTTTCTGCTGCAAAGCACTCTGGTTATGACCTCATGCATACAGGAGCTTGTTGGTGGGGACCCAGGATCGGTTCATTAACGTAGGCTTAGACTACACCAATCACTGGGGCCCATTTGGCTTTAAAAGGGTGTTGAGCCCCTCTTTTGGGCAGATCATCTTAAGACTTTGCAAGGAGTAACAAGAAGAACTCATCTGGACCCTGACTGAAGGTACAGTCTGCCTTACAGCTTCAACCAGTGAAGGAGGGCCTGGAATTCTAAAGAGGGAAGCAAGATCCCTCCCCTAAACAGCTCACAGGGAACAGAGGGAGATGTTGAAGCCAGAGGAAACTTCAGCAGCTCCAGAATCGGTACCCAGCCAGCACACAGCCTGCCCTGCTAGGTTCTGCAGGCAAGCTTCCTAGTTGGTAAGTGCCAAAGAGTTTCTGAACCAAACCCAGGAAAACACTCTCCTCAGCTTTGGGCCGTCTGCCTTAAAGGATGACACAAGCCCAGTAAAGAACCTAGGATTATTGCATCAACGAGCATCAACCAGCGTCCACCTTAAAGGACATTTTTGAGCCAGGCAAACCCCTGGAGCGGCACCCTACTGTACCTCTGACTGTTGTCATGCCACAGTCGGTAATGCGTCCAAGATGCATCGACCAGTGCTTCAGACCCACAAACCAGCACTGAGACAATGATATCTGACCTCAAGCCGCCGTTTAGGCCAGCCTCCAACCATCCAACCAGCCTCGCTCCCCAACCTGCCTGTCGCCTGATACCCGCAACTGTCTCCCATCTTGAACTCTATTGTACTGGAGAGACCCCCGGCCAGCCCATAGTCTAGGTTTGCTCTGCAGTACTTTAAGACGAGATAGCTGCACCTTGAGAGGGATGGGGGTGCAGGTTTTCTTACTCCAACACCAATCAATAAGGACAATTCAATGGTTTGGTAAAGGGGAGCCCGTTTAATGACAAGTACAAAAAACGGGTAAACATGGAAAATCAACAATGATTCAGTAGCCCGTCTCGCTTCAGCTGCCTCGAGCTTCATACAAAACATAACTTTTATACTCAAAACGTGTCATAATCTGACATGTAACACTCAAAAGGTAACATGCAATTCTATTGGTTAGGAAAAGGTAATTTTAATATAGGTGCTCTATCTGTATATGGTAACCGAGGGAGGGGATCGGGTGAACACTGTCAGGTGGGCATCTAAGCCCTTCCTTTAAAAATGACTGATGTAGACGTCACTAAAAGTACAACGTCCCATTGGTTCTACTAACTATAGGACCCTAGATTATTTGGTCCATTGTGGTTGGGTTGGCATCAACCCCATGCATAAATCTCCACTTTGCTTAGCAGCACGCAGAACGGTCAACCAGGTGCAGGGTGTCCCCCAATTCACCCTGCCTTCCTTCAATCAATCATCACTTTATGGGCTATGTGTCAATTTGTTCACTGTGGTTAGCCTCGAAACTGCATCTTCTTGTCTCAAAAAAGTTCTGTTATCTCTGTCTGGGCAGATGCCAAGCGTAGGTGTGAAACTGTGCCTCTTCTCGCTTGGCTGGTCACGTGCTAGCACACCATGGATTTGCTTCGTTTCTCTCAATTTGTGCATTTGATTTTCATTTTGCCTTCTTATCTCGATTCTTCAGAGGCAGGATATTCGGTTCTTAGCTTCAATTAAAAGTAGCTACTGTTCATAGCTTCTAACCTCTGGCTTCCCTGGCACAAGCTGCCTCTGCCGAGTTTCAATTCATCCTTTTTCCTTGTGTTTGCTAGAATATGAATGTTCTTGAGTTTGGCCTATAGTAACCTGGCTCGGTTCTGCTTTTTAGAGCACAGTGGACTAGCACTTATACAATGTGCTCTGTTTTGAGGTAGATATGTATAGGTGGCGCTTGCCGCTCTAGTCTTCTACTTAGCATAGCAAGCTGCACTGTTTTCTTAGCTTTCTTGATGTTTCAAGCGTATGTACAGGCGTTAGCTGGTTGAATATCTTCATCCTGCTTAAAACTTTAAGCTCCTTTGTCTTTCATCAACGTTCTCTTCTTACAGTTTCGTGATATCTTTATTCATGGCATTTCGTCTGTGTCATCCTTGGGTCGTCATATCTTCTATGGGTGCGTTAGTCGAGGCCCTGGTGGCGTCACCATTCGTCTTCCATTAAGGATTTTCTGTACAGTACTAAAGCCGTCTTCATTTCGTCTCATCTGCTGGTAGAGTTTTCTTAGTGGATACCTTACTGTCCATGGTTCTCTGCTTATTGGTACTTCAATAGGTATTGTTTTTCTGATAGGTACTGGGCAGAGCTCTACTGTGGCTCTCTGCTGGTTTATTTGATCCACATAAGTCACATATCTCGGTGTGAACATTCCTGGTACCTTAAAATGGGTAACTGGAGTGCAGGCTATATTTGAGACAAGCTCTACACTCCTCCATTCTGGTTGATTCATCTACCACTTCCACTTCCTCCTTTGGATTCATCTTACTTGGTTCTCCTGTATTCATCTTCACTTCGCCGTCTGGGTTCATTCCTTCTTCATCTTCTGGGTCTGTACATGATGGTTTGAAGAAGTGTCTCTTTGGAGTCCATATTTTTATTACTCCTTTCTGGCTTCCCACTGTCCTTACATGTTCGTCTTTGTTTCATGTCATCAGCTGACATTGTCCGTTTGGGCTGCAATAGATCCATCTTCCCACATCATTTCTACATGTCCTGGGATAAAGAAACTTTGTACCTTGTGGTGCGTGCTTGCTAGCCTTCACGAAGTCTCTTATTTCTTAATCAGTCAGATCTCTGGGCTTCCATCCTGGTTTGACATCAATCATGAACTTCATCCCTATGGCTTTCTTCGCAGTTTTCTGGCATTGCGAGATTATTATCTTGATAACGCAAAATCCTAGCAATATCATCACTAGCAGGGCTCCCAAGAACTTGAATGCATCCGCCATCCATTGTGGAACCCATTAAAACAGTGATCCAAACCAGCTGTCATCATTAACTTCATCAGTTTCATTGATCATCTGGTTTTGCAGTTTTGTCAGCATACCTATAGCTTCTGTTAAAGTTCCATTTTCCTCGTCGTGAGAAGGTATAAATGTGCACAAACTCCTCCATCCATAGCTGTGATCATGTCAAGTACATATCTGTACTGGAGAGTCATCAGTCGGATGGCTCTTAATTCTTCTTTGATTGCATTGAATCCTTTTATTGTCATGTTGATGGTTTGCAGTAACTCCCATCTGGTTATCTGCAACCATTTAGTATTTGCTCAATCTTGGAATCTTGGCATGAAAATCATTGTGAACATTGATGAGGTGAGGCTGAACTGCCTATGTTTATATGGGATTGCATGAAATGCTTCTTATGATTTAGCAAAGAAATAATTTTCTCTCTTCATTTGCGTCAGTAGTTCCACGGATCTCTTCTTCCTCAGGTGAGCATCTGCTTTCGGGAAACTGTCAATATTCAGGTCACTTTTTGGGATGACCAATGCTGGAACGTGAGCGTTCACTATCGTGCATATGCCTCCCCAGTCTCTTGGCAGTCTGATGTATGCTTTGGGGCCACATGCCCAGTAATGATCCATAATTACTGCGGTTCCATGCACCATCCCTGGAGCATCAAAGATTCGTCCGCAGTTTTGATTCTCTCCCATTTTCCTTGTGCCATTGTCCCTGAAGCACATTTTCAGACTTTCTAGTGGCACTATCTGAAGTGGTCCTCCTCTGTCTTTGACCCATGTTAGTAGTTTTGCAAGTCTCTTTGTAGAGTCCAGTGATCACCCATGCTCTGCAAATCACTACTCCTTTTTCCCATCTGTCTGGTGACAGCACAGTTCCCCAAATCTGCATTTGAGCTCTGTTCTTCCACTTTCGAGCGTCCTCTGGAGTTTTTCCTTGGACATTTAGTCTCGGGTTCAGTTCCCATCTTATACCGTCTCCTTTAACTCCAGGCTTCTCGTACCTGATCACATGATTCCTAGTATGAGCTCTGTTTCTTGTCTTAATGTCTTGAACATAATCATCTTCATCGGGATAGGCTGTTTCAGTTGCCCATATTAGAGAAGCGTCACTTGGCCTCTAGTTCTGCACATGGCTACATCTGAAAGACAGTGTGCTGTCTGGACATCAATTTCTACAGCTACGAAGATCTTGGATTTTCCCATGCTGTATGGTAGGAGTGTGCAGACAAAGCATTCCCCTTCGGAATTTCGTCTTCCAACTTCCTTCATGTGCTGGTACCAAATGTTGTTACCTAGGTGTGCTGTGCTATCCAGGTAATCGTTCAGTTCATTGTCGTCTTCATGCATGCTTCTCTTGATTCTTAAGGTTTTCATGCAGTTTGCTATTACTACATCTCTGAATGCATCTGTATGGCTTTTTCTTGCTGGAGGGTTCTAAGGTATCCCGGTCCATGGTGCAGGCCTCTTCATCTGCGCCATTTGAGTGGACAGGAGTATGGCAGCTCTTTCCTTTTCTTCATGCATTTTTTCTCTGCTGCGTGCAAATGCCCATGCCAACCAGCCTGATACTGGTCCCGTATATGGCTGTCTTGTGGAACTGGTACTTGTCCCTTTTGTTGGAACATGTATGCTGGGTAATGTGGTTTCTGCTGTTTTGTTCTTCATTTCCCCTTGTAGTTTCCTCGCTCTGGCTATGTATGGGAATAGTAAGTCTACTAACATTTGCGTCCTTGCGGGAGTTTTTCTGAGTTGGCCCTTGTTTTCTCAAAGGTTTCTGAGATAACTGCTTCTGTAACATTTCTTATGGCAGGCAGTTTCTTCCTTTCTGCTGATTTGGTTTGTGTTTCTGCAGTCATTGATGCTAGGCCTGTTTTGTGTACATTCAGTGTTTGTGTGCATGTAGTTGTCAGTGATTTTACTTCACTCACCTCTTGCCAACCCTGTCTCTGGCTTTTCTTTTCACTCGTTACCAAAAGTGTGTGTTTATTGTCGTTAATTACATCCATTTCAAGTTCATTCACTCCACCATCAAATCTTCTAGGGACTGGAATGACTATATAAGGTCTGGGTGCTTTTGTGGGTTTCATGCGTGCATCATCAGATTGGAACGTTTTGTGCACCAACATAGAATGCAGTTCTAATTGTTAATGACAGTAAAATAATGATAAATACAATGCATAAGTAATTATGGTTCGATAATTTAGGTGACAGCATTTCCTTCCAGAGAAGACGGGATGCCTCTCTTCCTGTGAGAGGACCAGGTTGCTGTCTGGACCACCATCTCAATCATTAGCCAAATGTCGACGTGATGTTAGTATTTCCTTATTTAATATTGTCTTTCAAGTTCTGAGTTTATGAGTGTCTGGTGCTTAAAAGATGTTCCCCTTCTCCCTTTTGCAAGTGACAATTGTCTTTTATCTCAGGATACAGTTCTTTTGCTAGACTATGGAAAAGAAATCAAATTAAGTAATAATTCAGTGTGTCCCTTTACTGTGCATGTTCGAAGTAGGTGAGCTCCCAGTCCACCCCCTGAATCTGCTTCAGCCCTGAGGACATGCTGGTCACCGGGCGGTATGAAGAAATAGGGAAAGAAATAACACCAATATATAACAAATAGAGTTCTTAACTCTGCTCCCTCGATCTGTCCAACGGCGGAAAGTTTCATGATCTTCTCAGGAAACTTCTCTGATAATTGGAAAGTTCCACTTGAAGCATGATTCCATGCAATATCGTTCCCATTTGTGCACTATTAGCTGGATCTCTGATGAATGTGAGGACATCAACATCGATTGGTCTCCCCACTAGCTCTGGAAAGTCAGTGACTAGGCGAAACAGAACCTTATCTGCCAACCTACTGTCCTCTGGTGATAGTGACATCTGTCCTGTCTTTCTGGGTTCAGGATTATATGTTTTTTCCTTGATGTAACCAATGTCTGCACTGTCCGTTTGCGTGGAGTGGGACCAGAAAGATTATGTTGTTTAAAAGGCGATTTAGGTTTTCTGTATTCGTTGGATCTCGAAGGAATATTAGAGTATCAGTTGTTCTCCCAACAAAAGATGGACAGTCTTCAATTATGTGAAAGAACAGTGTGTTGATGAGCTCATCTATTTCCGCCTGTGTTGAGAACATTTGATTCTTTCTCACTGTACTCAGGGAGTATTATAAATTGTTCGGCAATGACAGTAAACAGTTGTCTTATTATTTTTTCATTTTCAGGATCTTGAAGAAAGTCTGTGACACTTGTGTGTCTTCCTACCAATGACGGGTATGATCTTAGCACTAGGTTGAAATAGGTGACCACGTCTTTTGTGATATCTCTACTGTGGGAGACCATTAGTGATTCCAAATAGGGTCTCGATGTGGAAGGAATCAGGGTACTGTATCGCTTTCCAATTTATGTGTCCTCAATCAAAATTTGGCATAGTCTTTTTCTCATCAAGGCTTCAGCGTGCCTCAGTCCAAAGTTCAAAGTCAACAGACTATGTTGTGGCTTACATGTGCAATTTTCTTCTTCACCCTGCAACTAGGATTCACAGAGTGTCTGTTTTTATGTCCTTATGCCCTTTTTTGCTTAGAGGAATGTCCAAAAAAAAGCCACAACCTTTTACAAACCGTTCTTTGTCTTTACTTTGCTGGTCATGCGTCCTTCTTCCTCGTCATGGATCTTGTCTGCATGTGCTGTGGTTCTTCCCCGTTGCTTGTCGATTCCTCTCGTTGGGGTTCAGGCAGGGGGCTTTCTCCGATGTAGGGTTTGATATCACCGAGAAAAATCCATGCTCTCCTGCCCTGTAGCTTCACAGCAGACCGAGTGCAGTCCTCTATGATAAAAGGACTGTTGAATCTTGGCTCATCCCACCTTTTCCTTGTATAGTTTCTCACCAAGACAGCGTTTCCAGGGAAAATGAGTGGAACACACAGACTTTGAGCTGAGTCTGGCCTAGTGTCTCCTTCTGTGTTCTGTGCTGTGCTGCACCCTTTTCAACGTCGCTGTAGCAGGTCTGAAATTACAGTAAGGCAAGATATCATACAGTTCAGATAGTTTTGCATTTCAGATCCTAAAACCTCTTCTGTTGACTGGGCATCACATCTAGCTCTATCTCAGGGTGTTAGGGGGGTTCTCATTCTTCGTCCTGTGGCTATCTCGTGTGGCGTAAGATGATGGTCAGAGCCAGGTTGGTTCCGAAGAGCATACAGTGCCAGTGGAAGGCAGTGCAACCATCCCCTCTTTAGAGTAAGCTTCAACTTGGCTATTCTCTCTTTTAACAAGCTGTTGAGCTTCTCACAGATCCCATTACCTTGCAGTTGATACGCAGACGAGAACTTGTGCTTTATACCAAGCAGCAAGCCAATCTGCTCAAACACTCCATTAACAAAATGAGGGCCATTATCTGATCTCATGACTTCGCACACCTCCCACCTTGGGAACACTTCCCTCACTCAATGTTGTCCTCACGGGTAGAGTTTGGGTGTGTACATGGACCTGCCTCTATCCATCTAGAGAATGGACACACCACAACAATGAAGTATCTGTACCCGTTGCATACTTGAATCATGTTGCCGTAATCGACATGCAAGTGCTGAAAAGGCCCATTTGGCCTGGGTATGACTCCTCTCATAACCTTTAGTGTGTGCCCAGTGGTGAATCGCTGGCAGATTATGCAGTTCACCATGAAGAATGCAACATGCTCCGCTAAATATGGTATGAACCAGTCTTCTGCAAGCGTTGCTGCTAGATTCTCTTTTGTTATATGTGCTGGGTATGTAACTGCACCAGTGCTATTTTTAAGGGGCTACAGGCATTACTGGTTTACCAGTGCTGTCTTGTCGCCACAAGCTGTCAGAGGGGTTTAAAGAACACCCTTGACGTTTCAACAGATTTTTCTCTTCCTGCGGTGCCTCCCCTTGGACTTCCATTAACTATGTTTGCCCCAAATTGTTATAGGCTTCAGGTGTTGTTCGTGCAACTAACATTCTTTCATTGGGACAGGCAACTTCCACTTCCATAATTGTCTCACTTTTGGATGCCATACACTTGGCTTCCGTGTCTGCTGCTTGGTTTCCGCGTGAGACAAAATCTGTTCCTTTCGTGTGCATGGCGCATTTCACGACCGCCTTGCCCACTGGGAGCTGTAGTGCTTTGATCAGCCTGTCCAATAAGACTGCACGCTGCACAGGCGTGCCGTCCGCTCGGAGGTAGCCCCTGCTTTTCCAGCGCGCTAAGCCTGCATGCACTGTTGACGTCACATAGGCGGAGTCACTGTACACCATTACTTCCTGGTCTGTGTGATTCTCAATGGCGAGTATCAATGCCAATAATTCTGCAGTCTGTGCTGAATAATGAGATGGTATTTGTGCACTAAGAAGCACTTGAAACTCTCAATTTGCTGTGTGCTTTATCATGGCAATGCCTGTGAATCTTTGCCCATCACTTTGTTTGATTCTCGAAGACCCGTCAATAAAGACGATCTCTCCTCCTGCTAAGGCATTTCCTTTCACCCTGGGAATTTCATCATAGAATTCTTCATAATTTGCGCAGTCATGTATCGGCTCTCCCTCAGTGAATGGTTCTGCGATGAACATAGCTGGGTTTACTATCTTAAATCAGACTATTTTAATGGATGGGTTTGATATGATCATTTCATAAGCAGAAGCTCTCTGAGATGTCAATGTGCCCTTTGGTTTCTCTAGAATGGCAAATAATGAGTGCTCGACATAAAACGTCCTGGAACATCCCATCACAATGGTTGTAGCTTTCTCTATGGCGAACGCTGCGGCAGCTAAACTTTGTTCGCATTGGAAGTGGCCTCTCATTACTGGGTCCAGATTCCCGCTGTAGTATGCTAGGGGCTTGTACCCCAAGGAGGTTCTTTGAGCGAGCACTGCCGTCATAACGCTGCCATCTGTGTGTGAAAACAGGTAGAATTCCTCTGCATAATTGGGAATTCCGAGAACTGGAGCTGTACAAATCGCTCTCTTGAGTTCAGCAAACCCTTTCTGCATGGTTTCAGACCATTCAATCTTTTCTTGTGCCATTTGGGCCTTCTTTAGGGCCTGAAGTAAAGGCTTAGTATAAGAGCTGTAGTCGAAAACCCATGCCCTAACATAGTTGCACAGGCTTAGAAAGCTCTGCATTTGCTTTATTTTGTGTGGGTTAGCCGTGTTCAATATGGCTTCAGCCCTTTCTGGGGTCACTTTCTTTGCTTCATGTGAGATCAGCTGGCCTATGTACAGCACTTCCTGTTGACAGTATTGTAACTTTTCCTTGTCAACCTTATAACCCTTCTCAGCCAGTATAGTCAATAGCTGAACAGAATCGTGCCTGCATTGTTTTTCTGTGGTGCTGCAAATTAGGATTTCATCCACATATTGTAAGACGCCACTCTCTAGTGCAATATTTCTCAAATCCATCTGCAGGACTCTGTTGAAAATAGACAGAGACTCACAGTACCCTTGTAGCAGCCTCGTGCTTTCAGATGCATTTGTCTGAACATGAATGACGTCAGATCTTGTGAGTCACAGTGCAACGGGATTGAGAAAAATGCATTTTTCAAGTCAATCACTGTTAAATATTTTGCCTCAATGAGTATATTACATAGGATTGTAAACGGGTTAGGAACTAGAGGGAACTCGGCCTCAACAACATCATTTATTGGGCGTAAATCCTAAATTAAACGTCAAGACCCCCCCTTTTTTGATCGGATAAACCACAGTATTGCATGACGACTCTGACATCACTAATCTGCCCTGGTCCATCATGGCAGAAATTATCTTAGAAATCCCTTCATCTGCCTCTCGGGACATGGGATATTGTCGTGCCTTGGGTAGAATTACTCCTGGTTTTAATTTAATCCTTACTTCTCCAACCCCCTTCAAGAGACCCACGTCATAGGGTCCGGTAGTCCACACTGAGACAGGCACTTTAGCTATATCGTCATCAAAATATTCAGGACGTTTTAGTGCCAACATCATTTTCTGAGGTACCTCTCTTTTAATCATCTTTACCAGAAAGGTGAGGCTTACCTCTACCATTGTCTCTCCCATTTCTGCTTGTTCTTCAAATAGATCATCATCGGTGACGTCAGTCACTCGATATCCTTCTTCAATGGCAATAATCGTGCACCATTGTCTGCCTTTATCATCGTGCCATCAACCAATACCACCTTCCCTCACACTGCAGCTGCATGTATCATCAAGGGAAATACTTGTCCCTCCTCCTCATGCAGCGGTATTCTTGGTCAGAATACAAACTCATCAGTGGTTCTCATCATTTTGTCTGCAAGGCCTGGCAATCCTGCCCTAAGCACAGCATACCATATGTGAACATTTCTGGCTCTAATGGTATGGCCCTCATGGCTATGTGTCCTGAGTATGCTCTAATCATCTCACATACATTTGAATAGTGAATTCCTGGAGTGGAGCATACTATGCCCTCCTCCGTGAACAAAAAAGTCATGTTCAACTTTGTCATTAGGTCTCGACCCAAAATGTTTACTGGGGTCTGACGTGAATACAATAAAGGTACTTTCATTTCACACTCTCCTATGGAGACTGGGAGTGCGTTTGTAAAGGGAACTCGACTGTGAGCTCCTGTAAAACTCAACTATCTATGGGCTCGCCGGACAAGGAAAACTTGCCTTCACATATGCACTAGCGTGTTGCACCCGTGTCCACTAGGAAGGAATATTCTTTGCCCCCTATAACGACATCCACCCTCGGTTCCCTGCGAGGGTCTGGTGTCACTGATAGGATAGTCAACATCAGGGTTCCCAGTGAGCTGTCCTAGTTCATATACAAGTTTGGCACACTGTGCACTTGTGGATTTCCCCCATTCCCAATGTTACTTCCCCTTCCAGGGTTTGGAGTCTGCCCTGTGCTCATTGCCTGTGAAACTTGCAACAGTGCCTGATGGGATTGTCCTTCTGGAAAATTCCCCATGCTCTGAAGTTGCACTCCTTGTTGCGCTCCTAGCGCTGCTTGTTGCACCGTGTGATTCTGAGCAACGCCCTGTGGTAAAACTGCTGGTGGATTCGCCATGCCTGCTCCCATTCCTTGGCCGTTCTGTATCATGCCTTGATTTCTGCATGTGCGCACCAAGTGCCCTGTCATTCCACATAGCTAACATACTGGTGGTGATCAGATTACTTGCCCATTTGACATATCTGGGTTTCCATTTTGCATGTTTTGGAAGCCTCCTTGATTATTTTGGAAACCTCCCTGATTGCTCTGCCATCCTCTTCCCCTAAAATCCTCTTCCCCGTGGGTAAAACCCTACATTACCCTGATTATTCTGTTGTGGACTAGCCACCTGCTGCATGTTTTGTTCAGTTGCACTACTTAGCATCGCTCCTTCAAGAGCATACTTTGATAGTTTCTTCTGCACCAATTTCGCTTCCTAACCTTTTCGAGTTGCTTCCTTTTTGCGATTCTTTTCCTGCAGCAGTCTACAATAATGTGCGATAGTCAATTGTATTTCAGCCCAAGGTTTAGCCTCAACTCCTACCAATTTCTTGAGTTGTTTCTGCACTGGTTCTGGCAAGCCTTGGCACAATATATGGTAAAACACAGGTATTGATTTCGTCCAAGATTCATGCGTTTCGAGCACCCACACGTCTTGGAAATTCTGTAAATAAATTAACAGATCTTCAGAATCCTTCATTTTGTGAGTCATTATAGCTCCCATATCAGAAGTATCTGGGTAAAGTACTTGTAGCGTTTTCCATACTGCAGCTGTACAATTGTTAAATGGCGTTCCGTCATGGGCAGTATTGATTATGGTTACGCCAGGGTAGCCTGCTCGTGCCCATACATCATCTGCTCTTTCACCAATTATGGCGATTAGGAGACCCTTAATATCCCCTATAGCTAGCGTGTTTCCTCCTGTCATTTTTTCTAACTCCTATATCCACTTTCCCGTTCCCTATGTCAGCATTGGAAGCTTGTTTTTCAAGTTTTCCCGATCCATGTGTGGCCATGGAATATATTGTGGTCTTACTCCCCCTTCTCTAGTAGCGGAAATTGGAATACGTAGCCCTCTTTTTCTTCTCTCATTGCTCTCCTGTCTATTGCAGGGGTAATATTCTCACATCGCCGTCTACCTGGCAATGTCCTTAGTCTGTCTACATAGAGCAGTGAAGACACCCCCCTCTGACCATGAGATACTCCTTCGTGTCTGTCAGACTGCGTGGCTGACTCGGATGCCTTCGGTGCAGATACACTGGTGTCTGACCATTGTATCC
Organism: Ambystoma mexicanum; assembly: GCF_040938575.1. NCBI lineage: Eukaryota > Metazoa > Chordata > Amphibia > Caudata > Ambystomatidae > Ambystoma > Ambystoma mexicanum. The sequence continues at coordinate 339,434,223 of NC_090922.1, forward strand.
CTTTTTCCATTGGGAGTCATCTCTTGCTTCATCCCTTTTCCTCTTTCTCCTCGCACTCCTCCCTTTCAGAGTGGACATTGTCTGTCCCCAACTAATGCAACTTCTAGTATCCTCTTTGTTCCTACTTATTACTAGCCTATCCAGGGATAAGTCTCTATTTCCACTACTTTGGGAGACATCCTCAGTGTCGTACAGCTGAGTGCTCTCCAGGGGCTCGTCCTCCCCCTCTCCTTGGGGTATTTGTTCTAGCCCCATTTCATCATATATTCTATCGATCATTTCTCCGATGCTTCTGGTGTCGAAGTCATCTTCAATATTTGCCCTAGACTTACCTGGTACGCAGGAAACAATTCTTCAGTGTCTTCCCAGTCTACAACTGGATCAGGTTTTTTAACTTCCCTCTCCAAATATTCAAGATCGCGTGCTCTCAGTCTTCGCTTACGATTAATATCATTATCAAATTCTTTGCGCTTCCTCGCCTTTTCTCTGACCATATCTTCTTCCTTTCTCTTTTCATTTCTACGTTCATCTGCCCTTCGTATTTCCTTATCTCTTCATCTCCATATCCTTTTCTCACGTATTCTTTGCTCTTCTTCTAACCTTTGCTGTTTCTGTCTGTCTGGATTGTAGGCTGCTCTTGGGTTGCGATCGAGCTGTTTTTCTTGTTCCTTGCGATATAGCTGTTCTCGCCTTTGTCTTTCCTTCTTATCCTTTCGTCTCTTAACTCCTTTTCTTTCCCCTTTCTCTGTGCCTCATCTAACGTCTCCTTTTGTCTCGCGCATCAATGCCTTTACCATTGAATTTCAATAAAATGTGTCCTCCCATCCATTCGTCTTTGGCGAATGCTATCTCATCATTTCTGTCTTTGCTCCCTTTCCATCTCTTCCCTTCTCTCTCCTTGTCGAGAGATGCACTTGTCTGTGTTGATCTTTCCTTTCCCCATCACGTCTCTCCTTGTCCCTTGGGACTGCAGAGGTACTATTCTTGTCCTTATCCTTCCCTTGATTTTCGTCACTACTATGTGTAGATGACTCATATGCAGGGTTGCTGTACCCCGTGCTGCTTTAAGTTCCCTCAACGGGTATGATCCCTCGTCCTTGCTTCCTTCAATTTTCGTTTCGGGCACAGCAGGTGGTGCGGTAGGTGTCTCACCCCCCTCTGTGCATACATTAAGTATCCAATCTGTTGGCAACTCTTCCTCCTTCACCTATTCGTACATTTTTCACAACTCGAGAACAGCAAGGCGTTTTTCTGGCTTCTTACCTGTAGATCTGGTGTGCAAATATGTCGTCATATGTTGTAAGACGGCTTTAGATGAAGACCCATTTTGTGGCCACGGCATAAACATCTTGTGGGCAGTACCTTTAACCCACTCTGTGCTATATTTCTTTAGATTGGGTGCGTGTTTTGGCAATTGCTTGCATAAGTGTGCTAATGGAGTTATGGCTTCCATGCTTAAATCTGTTCCCTTTCCTTTTATATAACACTTGTCAACGCTTTCATGCAACTTCAACACTTCCAACAATATGTGGGAGCACCAAAAACCACAAGCTCCAATCCAAATTTTTCCACAAAAAGTGTTATATTACCAATTTGTTCAAAAAACATCAATTCATTTGTGATTCTATCTCAGCTATTAAATTGCAAACATTTTAAAGCAGTTTTCTTCATTTTTTTTTATACATATGATGTCACAACAAAACAAGTCAGATGCTTGACAGACTAGATGGACAGTAGCTGGACACAAATATCTCTGCCTCTAATCATTACCCCTTCATGGAGTGTAAATGTACTCTGTCACGATGTCTTTAAACGTTGTGGTAGCCTAATCGTTCCCCATGATGTGGGACGCTGGGTACACGTTTCTTCTAGCCGCTATATTTAAAGCGTAGGAATAAGGCTAATCCTCTCACTTCTCGGGTGTCTACCCCGGTAACCTCTCCCTTCTTGGGTGTCTATCATTATCCCCTTATATGTATATATACAGTCTTCTCTACTTATAACTATATTTTATTTTCCCTCCTCCCTCCGTAACCTTTTCCCTTTACTTGTTCTAAGGCATGCACTGTTTGCCAAAGCACTCCATTTTTATTTCACTCACCGTTCGCATCGTTCCTCTCTGGACCCTCGGGATCACCACCTTTGTTACTGCCTTCTTCAGCTTTTCGCCCGATCAGCTGCCCGTAGTAATGGGAAGGGATGTGTTGGGAAAATGGGTCCCTTCAGGCCCTGACTGCAGTCTCTTCTTGATCTACCACTATTTACGGGAGCTTCACAGTTTAATCAGCCGAATTGCAAAGGACTTGTGATATTGCCGAAGACCTTTATGTCGATGGCCAATAGGTGTCTTGTTTTAATCAATAATCGATAGTCGATAAATCATCCGATCTTGCTACCAAGTGTACTGGAGAGACCCCCGGCTGGCCCATAGAGTCGGGGTTTGCTCTGCAGAACTTTAAGACGAGATAGGTGCACCTTGAGATGGATGGGGGTGCAGGCTTTCTTAATCCAACACCAATCAATAAGGACAATTCAATGGTTTGGCAAAGGGGAGTCTGTTTAATGACAAGTACAAAAAATGGGGAAACATGGAAAATCAAGAATGATGCGATAGCCCGTCTTGCTTCAACTCCCTCGAACTTCATACAAAACATAACTTTTATACACAAATCATGATCTGACGTGTAACACTCAAAAATTAACATGCAATTCTATTGGTTAGGAAAAGGTAACTTTAATATAGGTGCTGTATCTGTAGGGGATTGGGTGAACACTGTCAGGTGGGCATTTAAGCCCTTTCTTCAAAAATGACTACTGTAGACGTCACTAAAGGTACGACGTCCCATTGGTTCTACTAACTATAGGACCTTAGATTATTCGGTCCATTGTGATTGGGTTAGCATCAACCCCATGCATAAATCCCCACCTTGCTTAGCAGCACGCAGAACGGTCAACCGGGTGCAGGGTGTCCCCCAATTCACCCTGCCTTCCTTCAATCAATCATCACTTTATGGGCTATGTGTCAATTAGTTCACTGTGGTTAGCCTCGAAACTGCATCTTCTTGTCTCAAAAAAGTTCTGATATCTCTGTATGGGTGGATGCCAGGCATGGGTGTGAAACTGTGCCTCTTCTCGCTCGGATGGTCACGTGCTAGCCAACCATGGATTTTCTTAGTTTCTCTCAATTTGTGTATTTGATTTTCATTTCACCGCCACCTGCATTTGCCTTCTTATCTCGATTCTTCAGAGGCAGGATATTCTGTTCTTAGCTTCAATTAAAAGTAGCTACTGTTAATTGCTTCTATCGATGTGACCTTAGCTTCCCTGGCACGAGCTGCCTCTGCTGAGTTTCGATTAAGCCTTTTTCCTTGTGTCTGCTAGAATATGAATCTTCTTGTGTTTGGCCTACAGTAACCTGGGTCGGTTCTGCTTTTTAGTGCAAAGTGGACTAACACTTATACAATGTGCTCTGTTTTGAGGTAGATATTTATAGGTGGCGCTTGACGCTCTATTCTTCTACTTAGCATAGCAAGCTGCACTGTTTTCTTAGCTTTCTTGCGGTTACAAACTTATGTACAGGCGTTAGCTGGTTGAATACCTTCATCCTGCTTACAACTTTAAGCTCCTTTGTCTTTCATCAACGTTCTCTTCTTACAGTTTCGCAATATCTTTATTCATGGCATTTAGTCTCTTTGGGTCATCCTTGGGTCATCATGTCTTCTATGGGTGTGTTAGTCCAGGCCCTGGTGGCGTCACCATTCGTCTTCCATTAAGGATTTTCTGGTTTCTTCCTGTACAGTACTTAAGCAGTCTTCATTTCGTCTCATCTGCTGGTAGGGTTTTCTTAGTGGATACCTTACTGTTCATGGTTGTCTGGTTATTGGTACTTCAATAGGTATTGTTCTTCTGATAGGTACTGGGCAGAGCCCTACTGCGGCTCTCTACTGGTTTATTTGCTCCTCATACGTCGCATATCTCGGTGTGAATGTTCCTGGTACCTTAAAATGGGCGACTGGAGTGCAGGCTATATTTGGGGCCTCCTCTACACTATCGCAGAAGCTGCAACAGGCCCTGAAACCGACTCTACACTGTCTAGCACCAAAACCCTCCACAAGCAGAAGGGACATTGTGGTTCCGTCTCCCTTGTCCTTCACTGAATGCCACTAGTGGCATTTTATGACCCTTTGCTCCCTTTGTGTCGAAACCAAGTATCCTTGGATATTTGCGATTATTTACTTTCCGACTACCCTCCTGTCAGTATCCACAGTGCATCCCCTTTGCTTCTTGACACTATCTGTCCTCTGCATTCATTTACTGGGTGAGTTGTATTTTGTATTGTGCTAGAACTATCTGTTGGTATAATAATAAAGTTGATATTTGTATGCAACCTTGACTGGACAGTCCCTTTTATCATTTGGTAATAATTGTATTTTCACTGTGTTAAAACTAACTAACGATCCATGACCTTGCAGAGATAAGCCTGCCATTCCATCCTCGTTACCAGAAATTGGACAAGAAGGTTTATAATTTGCTTGTGTTGGGGCTGATTGATGGTTTAGAAACCGATATTCATCCCTGGACCACTGGTGCCCCGAAAGTTGATTTGTCACACTATGATAAAATATACAGATGTGTTTTGGAAAGGTTTACCTCATACATGCTTTTTAATTTATTGAGTTCCTATAACACTGAATACAGTTTCAAAATGCATATTTTTCATGTACACTTCAGAGGTCTCAACTTCTTGCAAGTTTTATGATTGAAATCTCGTACCTTTAGTCTTTCATTTATGACAGAAAAAGTAAAACTACAAGTCCCAGAATACAAAGAAACAAAACCGGAATGCCCATGGGTGTAATTGAATGCACTTACATTGGTAAATTAAAATGAAGTGCATTCTGAAAAAGTGTGTCTGATTCATGCTTTATAATTAAAACCATCCCATATTGTAGAGGCCGTCCCAAAACAAATTTCCTTTTAATTTTCCTAATAGATTATATGGTGATGCATTTTGAAAAGATGTGCCTGTCTCACACCTTTTGTTTAAGGAAGTTCCTCTATTGTACAAAATGTAACTGGCAAATGTTTTTCAAACCTGGTTTGTTTTTGTAAACGTTTGGAATTGCTTTTAAAGTGTATGTGCTTTCTGTTGAATCAAATGTAATGAATTACTGCTCTGCTGCCATGCTCTCCTGCCTGTTTGTTGTCCGGAAACAAAGAAATCTTATGGGACATGAAATAACCCCAATGTGACAAGAAATCCCTGCTGGCATGAGGTTTCAGACTGACCGTCTTTTATCTGCTTTGGTAGTGATATGTTGTTCCTTTATCAAATCAACACACACAAACCAATGGTTCTGAAAATACCTAATACCTTAGCTATTTAGAAAATGTTTAAGCAACTACTACAACATCGAGAGGCCTCCACCGAAATAAACACAATAGGTTGGATGTTTGTCTCATTCTAGACTACTGTGATGAATCCTGAAGAGGCATCACTGTTCCTCAGCCTGAAATCTCCTCCCATGTGGCCAGGGGAAGGCAGCCGCTACCTGATCCTGACCCTGGGTGTGGTATTCTGAGGGTGGATCACATGGGAGAAGATGGCTGTCTGGGAAAAGTGGTGATTCCAACAAAAGAGACAGTAGTCTTCTCTATCTGGTGAAGAAGACTCTTTAATTCCAGAATCTCTGATGGCATGTTGCCATTATTCAGAACCATTCGGTGGTAAACTCCTGAAATCCACTTCTTCCAAACAGAACTCTATTCACTCTTCATATGTACATAACACCTCTAAAACACATTTAACATCTACTGTTTGTGGTGGTTGTTATTTGAACAAAAGTGTCCAACAATGTTAATTAAAACAGTTTAAAAATCTTTTAAACTCCAAGTCCCACAAAGCCTCAAGTACTGAGACGAGGAAGAGGAGCAAGGAGTCAATATGGAATGAATGTTATACCAAGTACAACGTGCAGTCTAGTTCACAATCAGCTGCATGCAGGAAGGAGAGGAGAGCTGCAGAGAGTGTGCAGCGTGGAGCGAGAAGCAAACCCCCAGGCAGATTCACATGAGCCATTCAGGAAGAAGAAAATGCTTACCGGCAACCGCCTGGCAGCGTAGCATACCGGAGAAGAGAAACTCTGGTAAAGTTATAGCGGGTGCCCTGGAGAGCACCGCTAGAATTGAGACATTCGCAGCGGTACCGGAGGAGATGCGGTTTTATGGAATATCAGTGATACCAATGGCGAAAGGGTGAAAAGATGATGTGGGAACTGGAGAGGACTCTGCCTGACAGGGGAAGCCTGCCCAATGGGAATCCTTTGCCGTAGCTGCATGTTACGTCTGTGAGTCAACCCAGAAGAATTGTGCGCCCCGGCTCATGCCAACAAGTTAAGGAACACTTGGGGAATCATTTTTCATTACGACCAAGTAGAATTGAAAGACAAGGGCAAAAGTGGTACACATCTCTTTATATGGGATTTCGATTTGGGGAAACTTGAAGCAAGCATTGCCAAAAGACACTAAGTAAGAAGTTGAAAGACAGAACTTGAACCGACCCCCATATGTGGGATACCAATGAGGGGGAAGTTAGGGCAAGTGATACCTGGAGTCACAAGGCATAAACAGCGAAGACTTGCAACTGTGTTATACTTTTAAGGAAAGTGGACATTGTAGAAAAGACCTGGTGAAAGATGTGCATCAGGCAGTGAGCCCTGTTTGGAAAGAGATACCTGGCAGGAGAGTACAACAGGGGATCTGAGAGAACCACAAATGGCAATTCCTTGCTGGGGAGTACACCAGGAATCCATAAGGTAGAGGAAAGGAAAAGATACATTGAAAGATGTCTGACAGGAGAGTACATCTGGATATGTAGAGATTCATTTGAGCAATTCCTGGCAGGAGATTATGCCAGGAAATCATATTTTTGAAAAGTTGTGTATCTTCCCTGTTCTCTTCATTTCAGGGCGTACCCCCTTTTTGTACCCTCCTTTGCTCCACCCTGACTCTATCACACAGTACCCCTGTACTACACCACCCTCTTCCGTCCCTGTCACATTTACACTTTGTGGTTGCCCACTCTCTATGTCCCTCTGTTACCCACTGACCCCTCCCCCAGGCCCCTCCCAACATTACAAACATACCCCACCACTCATTCCCCCACCCCACCTCAGCTCCATCCCACCTTTTCAGCATACCATCATCATGCATTCCCCCAAACCCTCCCACCCAAGCCCTCCCCCTTCTCCCAATCTTATCCGCACTATGCATTCCTGCACCCCCCCCCCCCCCAAACCCCTGCATTGCCTTACCTTCTAGGTCAGGGACCCTGCTCGTCAGCAAATAGTGTATCAGTTGGACAGATGAAACCGTTTAAAGGGTCTACCAGTCCAAACTTGCAACCACTTTCTAGCACTCAGTTTATTGTCAAAGGGGTCAACTCCTTTTGCCATATATACCCTCTATGGAGGTACCAGTTATCCCTGATAAACTGAGGGCTAAATAAAAACAGAAAATAAAATTTCCAAGAAAAGCCTTTGCGGAGGAAACTGAAGTGGTGTTCCTTTTGAAAAAGAATAAGTGGCAAGTAACTCCAGAACCACCCTGGGACAACGTTAAATTAGATCATGTAATGAAAGAGTGTAAACCAACGGGGCATCCTTGAAACAACACAAAGTTCAGCAAGAGGTTCAAAAAATATTTATGTGTAGAAACAGTGTGTGAAGTCAGGAGACAACCCCCTACGAAAAACCCCAAAAGAGAGTGGGGGATCATATGAAATCAAGCATAGAAAAATGGTGGGAATAGAAGTGGTGGGACCAGAAAAGGAAAACTCCGGAAGAGATGCTACACATACAAAACAGAATAGATGAGAACAATTACCTCAAAGAAGGATTTTATTTGTACTCATACATTCAATAATAATTGCATAAATAATGATAAAATTGGTATTTGTAATATATTTAGGAAACACTCTACAAATGACTGAAATAGGTGGAAATGGTGTGAATACCAGAGGATATGATTCAAGTAGCTCTACAAAGTTTATACATCTAGCAAAACTATTGGCTTTGTCAATTATTATTCATAGTACATATAACTGAGAACAGTGAAACATTGGCACAATTGCATATGGCGTTGTTGGATATATTGAGCCTATTGAACCTACAAAGCTCTTTGAATCAGCTCCCCACCCACCACTAACTCCGACCTTTATTGAACTATGCATGCCTCGCCATGTCCTGTACCGTTACTAGCACCTTGATGCCCTTGGGTTTAGAGCGCTTTACAAATGTAAAAAATAAAATAAATAAATAAATATCCAGTCTTAATTCACAGTTTAAGTGACAACGACTGGTAAGGTGTCACTCAGGACAAGAAATCGGTGGCATTTCTGCATTACCTGCAGCCATTATGCTTAGGAAACTGCAGCCACGCCGTCAGGTGCGAGTTAGGCCATGGGCCAAAGACTGGAACAGATCTGGCCTGGTCTGGTCTGTCGTGACTGTTGTTTGAAGCGGCGATCTCTTCTCTCTCTTTTGGCAGTTGCATTTGTTGTGTGAGTGTGTATCTGTTCTTCGTATACAGTGCGGTGCTGCACTGCAGATTGCCGTTATTCGAATAGAGTGCTAACATGGAGGCGCTAGGTTTACTCTCCTCAACCCTTTCCCTTTGCTACTAATAAACAGGGAAAGCGTTGCGAGCAATGCGTGTTTGCTTGCAGTGCATGTGTGTCCAGTCAATGTCACATTGGTGGAATGCCCAAGAAAAACTATGCCCAACCAGTGTGGCATACAAATGCATAGAACTGTGACATTCCAACTCTAGTATGACGCCTAGTATGACAGCTGTAATATGCACTCACAAACGGAGTTTTGTTCCCAGGGTAGTTAGTCTCGGTGACTTAGGAGGGGCCGTTTGAGTCATTGATTTATTGACTTGCACACGTGTTAGATGAATCGCCCTTCTTTGATTAAAACCCCTGCAAAGTTTGACTCCACACCAGGGAAATGAGGTTAAGGAAAATGGCCAAATAACGTTCACCTCTGCCTAATGCACCCGCTGCACTGCCTTGCCGTTATGCCATACTCTGCCAATGTCTGCAAGCCGAAGCCATTCGGCCATTTGCAATGGCAGACCTAGCCAGACCCATACACGTTTGATGTGTAGTATGTAAAATGTATACAATTGTAGATGGGTAACTATCAAAAATGGCCATGTGTTTCATTGAGGGGTTCTGGGTGTCAGTTGAGAGGCAGTGCTTGAATTGCCAGTGATATTCGTCGGGAGCAGAGGTGAAATGAGCCCATTGTTGACAGGTGCCCATTTGCAATTGTATTGTTAGTATGCCCCCCACCACACCCCATTGGTGCACTCCCACTCGCTTCACTGTCCCATCAAATCAGCACTACCCGGGAGGGCAAGACAGGCATGAGGGCTGCATGGGCCTCCTGGTCCCAAAAGAGAAAGACCTGGGGTCACACGCCACTCTCCGCCACCTCCATGTAGTAACTCGACTTTCCTCAATACACCAACAGGGAACCGCCGTATTCCCCTGCTGTGAGGTCACACCAATGGGAACATGACTGCCATAATAAACCGGCGCCATGCCAGATGAGGAGAATACAGCATAAAGGTTTTTGTGTGGCAGCCATAAGCAGCATACCTATACCCAGGGGTTGAAAGGAAGGCACTCCTCACGGCTTAATATGGAAAGATGGATGAGCTGCTGCTCCCCTGTGTGGGGAAGAAGGACCAGTCCAGCCAAACCGTGCAGGCATAATAAAGCTAACGCCACGGAAGAGCTGCATGCGTGAGTAGTCCGACCCAATGGAGTTTTTGGGCGTCTGTTGTTTTTTAACCACTACTTTTGGTGGATTCTTTTATTCCCGCTCATTCTGTATTGTTGCTAACAGCTTGGCCTTTCCCATGGAAAGTGGACTCTTCCATTTCTATTTGATGGAAGGGTGGTGCTTCCGGTGTCGTTCAGCAGAGAAAGGACTGCCACAGTGGTGCACCCTTCCACCACACCCATCCATGGCCCCTGTTCCTTTCCCACGTGGTCCATCTTCCACACAAGTACACGGTAGGAGAGGAGGACCGCACTCTGCTCGGCTCCCACAGAGTTTGACCAGCACTAGATTTAGGTTCCCGCGTGTTTTCTCTGATAATGTTTGCGAATGGGCCGTGGCAAGGTCTTGAAATAATGATCACACTGTGGGAAATATACAAGTTGAAGTGTCTTGATTATTTTACTAGTTATTCATAGCTAATATGGATTTGATCACTCTCTGTTCCTGTGTGCTAAACTTGTTATTTCATTTTGCCAGGTGGAATGGGGGCTTGATCGCGCGTGGTGAACTATTAAGATAATTGCATTCCACTGGCATCCGTTTATTTACTGAGACTTGAATATCGACTTTGACTATATACTTGGTTACATGAATAAGCGAGACGCCACGAAGCAACACAGGTTCGATCCCCGGGTCCGCGCTTAGAAACCTCTCGGTATTAAGCGCGTTATAAATAACCTATCAGATCAGATCAGTATGAACGCTTGTTAAGAGCACACTGCAGATAATATTCTCACTTGCTGTTGTTCATCCGTCCCTGACCAACAGCAGGGTCCTACTACCTATGGGGTTTTCTGAATGCCAGCTAAGCTGTAACCTAATGTGCAGAGCAGCCACGTTGCCTGGGCTTGGGCCTCAGAATAAACAGGATCTGGCCCCAATACTAGTGTTTTTGCAGGGGGACGAGGGGGTGTCTATCAAGACACACAGTAGCTGATTCTCTTGTAAGGTGCCAGGTTGTGGATGAGAGTAATGCAAACAGGATGGCAAATGGTAAACAGCACTGAAACGGTTTATTTTCTAAAGACCAAGTCTTACTAATGCCCAAATGTCTGCAGCTTGCTAGACAGACACCATCAGTTGCCCCGCGTTAACCGAATAATGCGGAAAATGTGAATTCCAACTACTCTTTAGGAAAGTGGAAGCAGTAGGTTTCTAAAGGCCTCTGAAGGCACAGATGTGCTGATTTCACGAACCGCAGCTAAAGCACTGGTGCAGTAGGGTGGACTCGGGCCTGCGAGGTGCATTTGAGGTGCATTTGAGGAAGCTATGGTTGGTGAATATGAAATGGTGTGGAGTAAAGAGTAAGGAGCATGGCTTTGTAAAACAGGAGCAAGTCGGTGGGGACCAAAAACAGGAGTCAGATAGGCAGAATCATATTCCGGGGAGAGAGTGCTGTGAGACAGGGAGAGAGTGCGCAGTGAGACAGGGAGAGAGTGCGCAGTGAGACAGGGAGAGAGTGCGCTGTGCGACGGGGAGAGAGTGTGCTGTGAGACGGGGAGAGAGTGCGCTGTGAGACAGGGAGAGAGTGCGCTGTGAGATGGGGAGAGAGTGTGCTGTGAGACGGGGAGAGAGTGCACTGTGAGACGTATAGCCAGCAGAAATGACTGGCCAAGGATCCATGCAATAAGCTTTTTGAGTCCAGAAAGTGTGCAAGGGTGCTTTCACGACACTCACTCTTTGGTTGCTGTTCCTCTAGATCCATTTCTTAAGACTTCACCCGCCATTCCCCAAACCTGGCTCCAAAATCTGACCATTTGTGAAGCCCGGAGGCTGTCTTATGGAGGCACCTAAGGGGCCTACGCACTTGATGATGAATTGTGTCCCACTACCTCCCAAATAAATTCATGAGAGATGGCTGTGCTCACTGACTGATGGCCACTTCATCTTGGGCTGATGAGATCACCCAGCAGAAGGACATGTCCATGGGGCATTGCGCTATCTGGTGCTTTCCTGATGGTATGGGTTACGTGGATTGGGAAAACCTTGGGAAACCTTGCTGCCAAGCTGCAGGTGTCAGTAGAAGAGGTACTGCCAAAGAAGCCGTCTCACGGTCCTCGAAATATGACATCATCTCTGGTTTAAGGCTTCACGCAGATCAGTACACAGCTCCTTTCGATCTATTGCTTAAAAATGCCATCAGATGGCATGGGCACATCTACAAATAGATCTTCGGGTGTGGTTTTGCTAGACCTATCCATAGTTGATATGAAAATTGTTGTCACTGACTATACATTCTGGGATGCAGCCAAATGCTATCAGCTGCAGTAAACTGACATCACATTTCCAACTAAGGGAAACAAATGTTTTCAAGAAAACCCAGATGTGTCCTGCAAAGCAAAAACAGGAAAAAACGCAATATATGGCCTTGAAGTCAAGCTATCTCACTCCCTGCGACAAGGACCTTGACAAAGAAAATGAAAGGGTAGTTTCCATGTTGGCACGCTTTGTTCAGCCGGCTGCCACCATGTATTGGAGTGGGGCCTTTGTTTCCAGGTCACCCCTACCGCGGATAACTGCATTTGCACTTCTGCTGCAAGCCGGGGCTCGTCCGGGCATTGGTTTATTTGGCATGAATGAGAGTCTCGTCCAATAGTGTAGATATTCTGGAGCAGTGACAGGACATGTGTGAGTCGTGGTGCCTGGGCCACATACATGTGCTGATCATGTTCTGCTGGGATGCTGGCTGGAAGCACGCTCCTTCTCTACAGGATCTGTCCGTTTCCTTTGCATATTTCCTGCTAATCAAAGATTGTCCCGCGCTCTGGCAAGCATCCCTCTGTGTCTCGGGTTCAATTAGCACTACCGGATATTTTGCCAAATTGTCATAGGATTCCATTATTTTATGTTCTTTTAAATGGGGAAGGATTTCTCAATTCCCAAATGGATAAGACTGCATGGATAGGTCTTCTCTATTTAAGGGTGTCACTTCATTGGTGATTCGGACTCTGTCTCTCACCCACTTTTTTGCATACTCGGAGGACCTGCTGCTTGGCAGGGCTGGATGTGTTCCCTCATTAACTGACGTGTTCAAATTGGTAGAAAGTATAATCTGAAGCTATGGCCTCTGAGTCCTTCTGGTCTTGCCGGAGTCTAGACACTGCACGCCTGGGAAATACATTCAGCCATAAAAGGGCTGGAAGAGAGGCAGAAGCAACAGATGTGGACTAAAGAGAAACCATGACTAGCATGTTGATCTGCTTCAGACCAACTAAACTTCCAGCCTCCAACCCTTACCAACACCACACCACCAGAACACGCTATGCCAAACACCTCGACCACAATCCCCACATGCATGCATGATCCTGAGTGGGTCACCATCCAGACTAACATTTGACATCAAACATGCCCACTGCTCAGCACACCATCAGAAACACCTGGAAGCTTACCCACAAACAGAGCCTGGGTTCTTCTGATTTGTGATCTGCAACACCGCAGCGACAGCACCGTCACACATGGTACATTGCCACCAACTCCAGCGCCAACCCTTCTCTTGCAGGTTTCTAAGCATCGAGAGGCCACGACATGTGCAAAGGTCATGCAATCTGTGGCACACACACATATCATAGCCTATCAAGAGCAGAAGGTGGGTGTTTGTGTTTCACTTATGAGTGACAATAGGTTGGAACTAGAAGGCAGATACTGCAGAGTAAGCAAGTGTGCTCTCTAGAAGAATGACCTTGCCCGTCCCCTAGTATGTCATTCTGCGTTGTGGTACTTATTTGTTTCTAGGTCATCGTTATATGCTCATTGTCATGTAAAAATACAAGTAGCTGCTCCCTAACTTTGTGTTGGGGTACAGTGTTGTACAAACATACACCATTACAATAGGAGTTGTCTGTGTAAACTGTTTTTGTGCTGCCCAAATTTGGCCCAGGGCAGGGAGGTTTTACAACCACACGTGCATTGACTGGTCAGCTAAAGAATTGCATTGGTACTGTGGTCCGCAACCTGCTGCTTTCCAGATGTTTTGGACAACTCCTCCTGTGATGCTTCATCATTTGCCATGCTGGCTAGGGCTGATGGGATTTGTAGCCCAAAACATCTGGGGAGACAAAGGTTGGGCACCCATGGTCTAGCCAGTGCAGGGAGGCCATTTTGCGCCAGTCCATGTACGCAAATGTCAGTGCAAAATTGCCCGGGCACCGGAGCAGTGTATACAATCTGGCGCCCAGATGTTAAGGAAAGCTGTGTGGCCTCTGCTGTTGAAGGTGGTACCGGGTGCCCAGGTTTTGGTTATATATAAATGCTTTTTTAAATGTGGCTAACAGATTTTCGAAGAAAATGCATCTAAAACAAAATTGGAATCTGCTCACCTGGGATCTTATGAATTAAAAAAGAAATGCATGTCTCAGATTCAGCATAAGACTTTTGCCATTAAATTCGCCTTGATCCCCTTTTTTGAAATGATCTAATAGCTTTGGCCTATCCAGATTTATATCATGTTGTCGGGGTTTTCTGCTGCCGTTACAGCCCCGGCTCTCCGCTCCCCTGCCCCCCACCTTCTTAGGGGTTATGCGCGTATAATATTATTTGGCGACAGACTAATGGAGGCTTTGTCCTGCTTCATTTATTTTAATTAAATTACTGTCAATCCAATTGTTATGAAAATGTAGTCTTCGCAAATTGATTCTGCCCAGACAAACCTCCTTTGGTAATGCAGGAAGCCAACAGCATCTCTAGTATTTTTTATTGCTGTGCATGAAAACTTGATAGTTATTTACAACCCAGGTCTTCATGAGGAGTGGGTCATTACGGCTGCAGGACTGACAAGGATGTGGTTTGGCTGGAAAATTGAGTGTGCCCAACAGCATGTTGGGCTCTCCACCACCGGCTAGAAACCTATGCCTCTCACCATTTCAGAAAGGAAAGATGCATCTGTGGGAGCCTGGAGTGAAAGGGAAGTTTGCAATTATGGCTTAATGAACCTACCAATGTGAATCCTGACATATTTCAACAATGCATGGTGCAAAGACGGGGTTACTGGTCTCAATAGGAAAATCATATTACATTTCCCAGAAGGCTACAGCATCCATTGGGACCAATGGCTCCACTGCATCAAAGACAATAAAAACAAGCACTGGTAAAGCCAAAAGGTTTGCTGTTTGTGTAGGCATGGGGCAGTGTGAGGTTGGCATCATGGAAGAAACACAGACAACAGTTTCAATGTAACAAAAATATCTTTATTAACTTAAATGTCAGGATGGTGTAAGACCTAACTTGCCCTATGGTAAGGTGGTATTTCCCTACCTAAAGAAACTAAGGATAGTCTGTGTCAGTAAAATCCACTTAAAGATCTGTCTGTGTCCAAAACCTATGCTTGCTCTCACAACGAACATAAAAACAACATGGCCCCTTGTGGGGTCTATCTGTTCCTTAGTGTCACACCGAAAGGCAGCCAAAAGGAGCTGAGATTCACCAAGGAACAGATAGACCCCACAAGGGGCCACCCGCGGGCGACGATAGGAAACTGATCCTTCGTAACCCACAAACGTGGAAACATACTGAAGAACATTAGCCTTGATAAAGACCTGGAGGGGTCAAAACACATTTTGGCTGACAAAACAATAACCAAGGCACAAAAGATTAAAACCTAATTTCTCAAACATTAAAAATATCTAGTGCCTTTAATGAATTGAAGCACAAGGTAAACCGAACAAATACAAATTCTAGCAAAGACACGAGGTGTGAGCAACACCTAAAAAATCGGCAACCTCGCATCTTAAACCCAAACTGAAAGCTACCATGAAAAACCCTGAGGAAAAGTGCAAGTTGATATGATATGGCATTTATAACGTGCCTGTACACAAGTGTTTCTAGGCTCAACAAGACAAGGAGGGTGAAAACAGATGGAGGACAAAACAATGATCTTACTAGGCCTTGTGTCAATCATATCATGCAAGAGCACCGAAGGGGGAGGGGAGAAGTGCAGAAGGTGGGGGGTAGATGGAGAAGTGCGGGACAAAAGAAAACAGAGTGCAGCCAACAGGTGGCAATTGCGTGCACTCAGAAGTGCAGCCAACGGTTGGCTAATAAGTGCAGAAGAGGGGACTGTAAGATTGCAGATCCAGCCCACAAGTGCAGGGGGGAGCAAAGAGGCAGTGCAGGTTATAGCTGGACAGGCGGGGACCTCGGCCCAAATTCAGAGTGTGGCCAGGTGACCAGTGCGTTGAGTCAAAGCCTAGTGCCCAAACTATACTGCTTTGATAAATGGTTCTTCATAATTGGTCCTATGCATGTAGAATGCAATTGTGGTGTGAACAACCTGTGATGTAGTCTCCCCTTTTGGGTGGGTCTAAAGTCCACAATTTTCAGCAGAAGCAGAAGGATTTTAGAAATGCCTGCCTTTTTTTCTATTTTGATTGGTCATAATAGTCTTTTGGTTTCCACGTTAAGTAGCTCGGCAACGGAATAGCTTGCAGAGGTTTGTAATGGGGTAAACATTTGAATTGAAATAAGGGAAGAGTATGGGAATCTTTGTTTATCTGATGTTGGGAGGTCTTACTCATTGAAAATGTTGTTTTGCTCTTATAAAAGCATGAATGTTTTAATCCACTGTGTGCGCTTAAGCTGCTTCATAATCACAATATGTGTGTGTGGATTGCTACTCCAACAGTTTATGTATCACTGTTTTGTTGTGCGCTAGCATTTCACTTGATAATACTTCATAACACTTTGCCTACTGGTACTTCCGTAAGACAAACTTCTTATGTAAGGGGAGTATGGCAGTATAGTCTCTTGTTTTGATGCTTTGTGATTCTAGGATGCTGTGAGGTTCTAGGGCACCTCAGAGTGACTGCCAGTTTTTTCAATGCCTCAGTTTGAATTGTACAGTGATCAAGTAGTCTATGGTAAGGCTGGCAGGATCACAGGCCTTTCAAAGGAGTAGCCTGGCTGGCAAGAAGAGGTGGGCCTGCTGGGCATTCAACAGGAAATCTTGCACTAGGTTGGCATTGGCTTGTAAGTTTTAGCACGTTTGCTCCTTTTGCGGGGTCAGGCTTGTGGGCATGTGGCATCTGAAAGGCAGCTACAATCTGTACCAATCATTTTAACTACTAAATGTGCCAAATTAGTGTGCATGATAAAAATCTGCAAGTTAAAAGAGAAACAAAAGTTCCTGAGTTTTCTAATTACATGTGTGAGAAAGTTACCCAGTCCTTGTTTTCCAATTAGAATTCTGCAACTTGTCCTTTCCATTTTTTAAATGTATTTATTTTATATATTTATATAGCGCCGCAGCCCACAGGCATCAGGGTGCATAACATGTAGACAAGGACAACAATATGACGGGACCACATGAACTGGTGGCTCTAAGGTGTCAGTGCGTTAAAGGAGAAGGTTAGGGTCTAAGTGCTCAGTGAACCATTATTTAAAAGTAAGGTTTAAGTTTGTTTGTGAAACTTAAGTAGTTTGTTTCTACTCTCAGGTGCCCAGGCAGCTCGTTCTATCTGGTGATTGCTTTGGAAGGGAATGCCCTGCCCAGTCCATTGGCACTTTTTGACAAGTTGACGTTTAGGATTCCTTGGTCTCTAGATCTAAGGGTGCAACTTGGCTCATACAGAATTAATTGCTTCTTTAAGTATGAGGGAGAAACCCCAAATAGGCAGTGATGGACTAGCATCAGTGATTTGATCTATATCTAGTCAATGCAGATCTTTTCTGTCACCAGTGATATGCTCTCTTGGATTTACCTGTGATGGTCCTTACGGCATTGTTTTGAATAACCTGACATTGCTCGATGCATTTGCTACTAGCTCCTAACATCAATGAGTTCCCGTAATCTAGACGTGAAAGGATGGTGGCTCTGTTAATGGTTGCACTATTGTGTTGATTCAGCAATGGCCCAATTCATCTCAAGAGTCTTGGATGGTATTGGCATTTGCGTTTAAGATACAAAACTTGGGCCTCGCTCCCAGCCATGATTGCAAATAGACACCAAGTGTCGTGACTTTATCTGAGACTTTGATTGCTGAATCTTTGATTATGAAGGAGGAATAGTCAGTGCCTAGTTTATTTCTGGTGCAGGAGGAGCCGAATGTCATCAGCTCGGTCTTACTGCCATTGAGGCAACAAATTTCAGAATTCCAAGAAAAAGCAGGGCTGGATGGCTTTCTCAGACATGGGGTGAGGAAACTTGATATCTTTCAAGATCACTTTTTTTTATTGATGCTGCGACTTTCATCATTGCAGAACAGGGATTGAAATTGCTGGGAGACATTTAGTTCCTGGTTATAGTCTAGTAGAGCCAGGTTGGCTTGACACCAACAGCTAGCAGGAGCTACATTGGCTCCCCAGGGTATGTGAAATGTACCCTGTCTATTTGGGAATGTGTATAAATGAGCATTAAGAGGACACATCTAGAAAACATTTAAAGCATAATGGCTCGTGTGCAATGAACACAAGTTCAAAAGTGCATCTGACATAAGCAGTGTTTTATAGCAATTTGCTATGCAATTCTGTAGGTTTGCTAATTAAAGTGACACTTTTGTAGCAAAGTAAGCTATTTAAGTTAACCTGTTCAATAAAAGCACTGATCACCCTGTATTCCTCTCTGGCTCTCCAGGCTCTTGCCACCCTCTTCTCTGTTCACTGCAAGTTCAAAGAGAGTGCAATAGTAATCATCTCCTTCATTCTTAAGTGCCAAACGCCTGTGTGGGAGTGCTAGGCAAGATATTGCTTTTCTTTTTCACCAGTTGAAAACCAGAAGTAATCTGGATGATACTTTTATTAGGTTAACTATATCCTATTTGGCAAAGATACATTCTCTTTGGCAAAGACCAGTATGTGTAACTTTCTTTAAAGCAGTTATGAAATTCCATGCCTAACCATTTAAGTTGTTGCATAAAGCACACCTATAGTATTGCTACTGTAAAACACTGCATTTCCTCCATGGGCTACAGTTAAGTTTACGTTAGTGTATCTAAATCTCATAGTGTCAACTAGATCTTTTTGGTGGGGGAAGATGCATCACATTGATGAGTGAACACTTTTGAAAATATGCATGATCACATGGCCAACATCTTTTAATGGCAAATCTAGTTCCGTGACCTACTGGCTGCATTTTACTGCGCAACTGGTGCTCAACGCATGAGCGGTTTTATACCAGTTACCCTGAAAGTGAGATGGCAGCAAACCACATTATTTCACCTAGTTTGAGCAGTTCTCTGCCTGCTGCGCATCTACTCTGCTTATTTTCTTGCTTTCTTTCCTCTTACAAATGAACACACAAGGCTAACTAGATGTTTACGCAAAAGAATGATCAGTGTTTCCATCCAGACTGTACATAGACGCATCTACTGCAATACCATACACTGTAGTTTGCCGTCAGAGCTCACTTTGCTCTTTGATTATGATTGCTTTATATATAACCATCTACAGGAAAGAGCTGCCCAAACTGTTTTCAGAGCCTTTTTATCATATCTGTTTATTTATTTGTGTAAATTCATGCAGCTAACCTTTTACATTTTACAGACAGTCAGAGCTCGCAAAGTCCAGTAGCTTTTATGAAGGGCGAGTAACATTTGCAGGGGATGTTTGAAACGTTTATGTAACATTTACTTTTTTTGCAGTAAAAGTGAAATAAGTTTCAATTTGCATAGCGGGGTTCTGGGTGGGAACAGTGTGCAAACATATAGTGGGGTTGTGGTGACATGCACCAATTTACAGAAAGAGTATTTAAATGTTTTGCTATGGGTCGAGTGGATTTCTTTAGGTCGAGTAGGTAAACTAAATTACTTAGCCTGCAGGTCTACTGGAATTTTAAAGAATTTGCAAGGCCTCAATCATCGCATTAATATCTTATTTAAGCAGTACTCAAAAATGCTATATTGATGCTCATTTTATATTTTGGATCCAAATAACCTCTGGTGACAATAAAAATATTAGTGCAACATTGCTAATCAAATGGGTGTGTTTGCTAAACTAGAACGTTTTAATTGGCGAGCTCTGCAAATCAATTTTTGAAAACTAATTTATGTCTTGATCTAATATGCGATTCGAATTTGTGTCTACCTATATAATAGCTGCTGGTGCCCCATAGGTAGCTCCTGCTTACTAGGTGATGCAGGATACCGAGGAGCTGCTTTTAGCCCCTGATAATGAAATCCTTATTTCGATCCCTGCAGAATATATGAAGCCGTAAAATCCAGGCCTACAGCAAACGGCATGGTGGCAAGGAATTATTGACAGAGGACAGCATGCACCTCAGATCATTGGCACAGCGTTGAAGTAAGACCACTGGTAAGAAAGACAGAGGGTGGCTGAAAAGGCAAAGCCGCTGCATGGGTATAGCTTGGCTTTGTTTCACGTTCGCCTGTTTTTGGAGAAACTGCGCAGCAGCTGCAATACATCGTTTCTTTGGCGGAGGAGGCCGCCAGATTACAGGCCGACAGATGCCAGGTATAACATTTGGAGCGTTCCATGCTTGACAGGCGGGTGATTGAAAGGGCCTCTACTCGGGGAATACTCCTCAGTGTAGTTACAGCGTCCTCACAGCATGGGAACAGGTGCCAGTGATTCACGGGAGCAGCAGGTTGAGCCTCTTAAGACCCGCGGAGCTGACATCAAACAGCCTGGAAACTTTTCTTATTGAGAGTGTAATCTCCCTGTGATGAAAAACAAAAGGTCGGGCTGGTGGGGAGAAAGGAGGGAAAGCCAGGGCACACTTCCACATGCACATGCTAATGCCATCGCGGCACTACAGTGGGAATTGCACAGGCTGGCGAAAAAGGGATTACCATACTAGTGGGGATATCAATTACAGTCCAATGATTTATTAAGAGCTGAGACGCACACCCCATCTACACCCTTAATCAGTGGTATTCAAACTTTATTTTTTGCCAAGCCCTCCGATGGTATAAATATGGGCTGCCGCACCCAGAGAGGCCCAAGGGATGGCCAGGGGGGCGCTAGGCTCATTCAAATACTTTTTTTGCTACTTAGATTGTCTATTAAAAGCAGTCACCCTAATCCTTTATTAAATTAGAAACCTTCATTTTGATCCCTTTTCAAAGAGTTTGGGCCCCGCACCTTGGACATCATTTGGGCCCCTGAGGGGGTCAGGCCCCCAGTTTGAAGACCACTGCTGTAGATCAAGGGTGGGCGACAGTGATTTGGCATGATGCGTGTGATAATCACGCATTGGTGTTGAACTAACCTTTCTAGTGCTGGGATCAGTGCTTTAAGTGGGATCTGAAATCGAGGCGAGGGGGGGCTCTAGTTAGGTGTGTGGCCTAAGGACACGCCCCCTAGCGAGATCCCCCCCTCGATTAATGGACGGGAGGGTGGCTGGTAAAAGTGGTGGAGCTGGGGCACACTGGCATAATTACCTTTGATGCGCCCAGCCCCTCCTTTTAAACAAAAGAAGGGGCTGGGCGCACCAAAAGGTGTGACACCATTGTGCCCCAGCTTGCACGCAGCAAGCAGCCCTTTCATTCAAGGAGCCCGCTTTAACCACGGGCTCCTTGCGTGAAAGGTCTGCCTGCTGCTGGTGTCTATGTACTTGAAACAGTAGGAGGGCTCGAGAGCCCAGTCTCTCCTTTGGTTCCGAGTAACTAGACTAGTTACGCGGAACAAAAGGAGAGCTGGGCAGCCCAGCCCTCCTACTGTTTCGAGTACATAGACATCAGGCAGCCCGCACTGCACCGTTACACCTGCTGCTTGCAGGTGTCAGCACTAAGGTTTAGAAAAAAAAAGGCGATGCCTTTTCTTTTTTTTTGAAACCGAAGTGCTGACACCTGCAGGCAGCTTGTGTAACTGTGCAGCCTCTTATACGGGCTGCCTGAGGGGTCAGCTGGCTGAGGTTAGTCAACGGTGGGCCCCGGCAGGGCCCCAGCTCGGAAGGCCTTTCTGGAGACTGCTGGGCCCCGGCCCCAGCTGGCCCCCGGCCCCAGCTGGCCCCGGCCCACTTAAAGCCCTGGCTGGGATCCCCACGGCGTTGTCCTGATTGCACATAAACTATTAAGCAATGCGGTTTCTTCCCTTAAATTGTAAGTCTGCCACCGATGCAGTCGTCCTTCAGATATGCTGCGGCCATTAGACAGCCACATAGTAGTCCGCCATCGGCACATCACAGATCTCTCAAGTTTCCCGCGGCCATTGGTGAGAAGGCCAACCAAACTGCTGTTAGCTGCCAGTGGAACATTGGCTTGCTCTTTCTCGCGCTCATTTTCATGAATTGTGTTTGAAACCTTTTCTCCACATGCTGATAATCTCCCCTGGATGCATGTTTCCTTGGCCATTTGAGAAAGATGTCCAGAGTGCGCCTTTCCACTCAGCGTGCTGCTTCCGAAACTTCCAAGCATGGCTTGCAGGTGGTCCGATGGTCTCTGTAATTCCTTGGAGTTCCTTGCCGCCCCCTCCGCCCCCCCCCCCCCGGAGATGCACTGTGGGCTAGTTTCCCACTGGAGCAGTAAGTCGGGGATGTTCTTGTTTTGAATAGAATAATGCATGTTCGTGTGCTGGCTGTGTTTGTAACAGCTGCAGTGCTTTAAGTGGGGTAAGAAATTGAGGGGGGGGGCCTCGTTTGGGGGCGTGGCTTCCATTGTGGCCGTGGCCTAAAACGTGCACAAATCATTGTAAGGTGCGCAAACAAATATATAAATGTATGTGAGCATTTATATATTTGTATGCACACTACTATGGTTTGTGTACCTTTCAAGCCTTATAAACATACCAATGTTACGTATTTCTATGTTTATAAAAAGGTGGCTTGAAAAGTGCACAAACCATAGTAATTTACGCACACTTGTGTGCTTACCTTACTATGGTTTGTGCACTTTTCAAGGCACCTTTTATAAGCATAGAGATTTATAACATATTTCTATGTTTATAAAAGACGGCTTGAAACGTAAACAATTCAAGGCATCTTTTAGAAAGCGTTGAGGACGGACAAAACCCGAGGTGGCTTTGTCCATCGACAAAGCTTTATAAAAGATGCCTTGAATTGGGCACGTTTCAAGCGGTCTTTTGTAGAAATATTTCTATGTTTATGTTTATAAAAGATGCTTGAAACGTACACATCTCAAGGCATCTTTTATAAAGCTTTGCCGATGGAGAAAGGCGCCTCGGGCTCTGTGATCTCGGCTCAGAGCAGATAGATCACTGAGCCCGAGGCGCCTTTCACCCTCTGCAAACCCACAGGCTCTGTGATCTAATCTGCATATTAGATCATGGAGCCTGCAGGTTCGCTGAGGGTCAGTGACCTGGCGAGGGCAAACAAAGGAACTGTAACTTCCCTGATGACCCCTCAGATGAGGGGTCATCAGGGAAGTTACAGTGACTAACAGAAGTGCCAGCCAGCCTCAGCAACGCTGTGCCTGGCTGGCACTTCTGTCAGCTCGCCTGAAATTAAACTGGCGGGCGCATCTCCCGTTGCAGCCGCGGCGGGATAATGCATCCCGCCAATGTTGTGTGGGATGGGGGGCCCCGGCAAGGCCCCGGCTCACTCCCACTTTTTGAAGACTGCCGGGGCCCGGCCCTGGCAGGCCCCGGCCCACTTTAAGCACTGAACAGCTGGCATGTGCATAGGGTGGCATGCGTGTGGTAACCGTCTGAAGAGCATTAGTATTACAGCCAGGTTCGGACTGGCCCATAGGGCAATGCCCGAACCAAAAACCGCAACATGCCGCAACATGCTGGTGTGGGCCACTTGTTTGGCCCATGTGAATCAGTTCTGACCACTGTTACTGAATTAATGTTCTTTAAAATTAACAATTTACATCACATTTCATCAAAAACCTCCCCCTTGGATATTACTCAAACAGTCTGTTGCAAAAGGAATGCATTGTCATTTGCAAGGGTGGGCCACTTTTGCATTGGGGTCCGAGACAATGTTATGCCCAAATTCGACCCTTATTAATGCTATGATGGCTGGGATTAACCTTTATTTATTTCATTTTTTTACTGCAGTGTACTACTTTTCAGCTGTATCAAAGCACAATCGGGAAACATGTAGCCCAATAGGAACACACAAGCTAGAGAAAGGGTCTGCAACCTGTGGCTCTCCAGCTGCTTCCGATTAAGACTCGCCTATTGACTATGCTGACTGGGGCTGATGGGAGTTGTAATCCAAAACATCTGGCGAGCCAAAGGCTGCAGACCTCTGATCTAGAGGCACGCTGCAGGTTTAGGCAGAATGGAACTGAGACAAGGAAGTCTCCTCTCCTCAGGCAGAGCCTTGGGTTAGTGGCAGAGAGACCTGAGCGCATGCATGAGTGGCAGGCAGAGGTGGACTGGTCCGAGGAGTCTCCCCAGGCAGCAGAGCAGTCTTGGCGAGGAATACGAGTGTGAGGCCTTTCACAAAGCTTTTTGCGATAGTAAATGCATTACACTCACGGAAAAACAGGGTTTGTGGTGTGCGCAAACCGCGCAGGATCGTAAAAGGGTGGCAAGATGCAAACATGCACGCAAACGCTTGCAATGCATGCATGCAGGTTCCTTTGGGTCTGCGCATTCTATAAACACTGGCAAACAATTTGGCTGGAGGTGGATGGAGCCACACTTGCCGCATATCTGCACGTGCAATATGGAAGAGGCTGGGGAAGTGGCCAGGGACAATGAGGGACACACCTACACAATCACAGAGAACGTGGTGTGTCAACATCTCGTGCTTCTTTTCTCTCTGGTCATAATGGTTACCTTTTGCAATGGGCCATAAGGTGGACTTGGGCAAACATGCAGAGACGATTTTAACTTAATTTTAACCCGCCCGCCGTTTGCCCCCATTTTGCTGATCTTTCACCATTCCGTTTGCAAGTTCCCAGCCAGTGTCCTGTTCCCGCAGATTTGCGCCTCCTTTGTGAATGCAGAAGCTGTAATGGACGCCATTTCTGGCCGGTGTAAATTGCTCGCAGTTGGCATGCTAGTCTTCGGAAATCACCTGGCGCCAGCAATTTACGTGCAGTAACTAATTGCATTGCAGGCGTTATGCCCCAGAGCAGATGGAAAGCTTTGAGAATCCGACTCCTGGTGCCTTCTTCATCGCGGGACCCTTCGAGATCTGAGGTAGGGTGCATTGAGCCTAAAGGTTGTTTATTGTGTTTTCCACTGTGTGGTGTGTTCCTCAACTGAAAGGGGAGGTCTACATACATCAAGAGCTGACAACAGTGGCCTGTTACCTGTGCCTTTAATGGCAACTTCATCCACTATAGTCGGGCCCCGGGGTGAGAGAAGAGCGCGGTCCCTAATAGAGATATCCAAAAGGTGCAATTGATGAAAGCTCTCGATGGGCCCACATACGATACAGAACAAGAGGTTCATATAAATAGGACCGTTTGTGGAAATGTCCGCTTCTTACTGCGCGTATCCCAGATTTGGCATGATGGTAACCAACATGGGCATAACCATGCTATGCCCAAAGGAAAGAAAAAGGCACCCTTAGACGTGAAGAAAAAAAGAGCATGGTTCCGCAGCACTAGTGAGTCCTGGCGCACCACTATACCTTTTCCTCTCGGATAGCAAGGCCCAGATCACCAGTGTCATTTCACCAACATTCCGAGTGCAATGAAACTGATCAACCACACGGTTTCTTCCTGACGGCTTTGCAGGAAGTGACCTCACATGCACTGGACCCTTATGGCATGTCGGCATGTCCTGCAGTGATATTAAACACCCTTAGTTACACCTTGGGGGATTTGTAGGATTAAAGACGGTTACTACAGTAAAATAAAAGATTGTATTGTTACGGTCTCACAGATGCAGAAGAAAAGGAAGCAATTGGTAGCATTGGGTTTGACTCTTCATTCACAGTCCCTGGTGTCTGCTCCTGTTCCACAGGTTATCTGCGTCATTTCCTTTTTGCTTCCTGTGGGGTGTGTGTGTGTGTGGGTCGGGGGGGTGCTTCCACTTTTGTCAGCAATGGAATTCCATGTGTCATCAGGCAGCTATTCATCCTAAGTGCATGGGGTGAGCTGGGGAAACCAATAGCGGGACACTGGCAATCCGTGTATACCGTGCATTTCTCACATTCTGCCTGCGGCCAGCTCTACGCGTCTGGCACAGGCTGTGCCTAACTCATCCCCCAGAGACTCGAGAAATAAAGCTGCCATAATACAGGAAAGTGGGGTTTGCAGCGCATCTGCCATGCATCTGTAGGTCGCGAACAAAAGTCATACAATAGTAGTAGCCCTTCGTGGCTGCCTCACAGGTGCCGTCAACCTTTCCAATTTCCGAAAGTGGTTGGTTTAGCTGTGAAAATGCAATAAAGGTCGTGGCATTTATGCACTGTCTCCCATTGGGGAAACATTCATTAAACTTTCAGAAGCGATGCCGCTGAGTGACTGGTGACACAGGAGAAGCTTGGCAGAGCTAAGACATCACCCGTAATGTATTCACTTTGTATCCATTTTTTTTGGCGCCACAGTACAAGACGGATGAGTGACATGATTCCGGCATCCACAATCCCGGGGCAGGAAGTAATTGAATTCATACCCAGAAGCGGACGAACAGCTCGTGGTAGGGCTCTAGCAGGATATCGTGCGCGGGAAACAGCTTGCCTCACAGTCATTATTCCGCCGTAGCGCAGACATCATGTAATGAGCGTTCCATGCTGCTCGGATCCCAACCCTTGATTGCTAGAACATTTCAGTCACATTAAAAAATGACATACTGCCAACGGAAAGGCAGGAAAATGGTTATCACGCGCGTGCTTGCCAGTACGCAGCGTTAAATCCTATTAGCAATAGTCAAGCAAATTGATGAAACATTCGGTGGGAGCCCTGAAGAAGCCAGGACGTCAGCATCATATTAACGAAGCGGTTTCCAATTTACGTCCCCGCCTCCCTTTTCAATCTTTCGCTTGTTTAAGGTTGAACTCATACTAAATGGATGTGCATTGCACTGATGATGGGTGTCATCGGAGCCATACCTTTATGCTAATGCGCCTCGAAAGGCTGAGGCGGTAATGATCAGATGTGTTCTGAAGTTGGCTCTGCACACAGATCCACGCGACCCTGGAGGCGCGTCGCATTTGGCAAGGAAGCTATTTAAAGATATCCAATATTGCATGCTTATGCAGAGACGGAATCTTTGGCATGTCAGGGAATTTCTGTCACAGCTGCCTTGTAGTTTGTGCAAACTCAAACATTCAAATAATATTTTGAGACGTGTTTAGGTAATGCTCGAGATGGTATGCACACAATAACTGAGATGCCGGCAAATGGCTTAATGGGCTGAAAGCACCCTGCGGTAGGTCGCATGTAATAATCTGGTTGGGGCTGGTGGCTCAGCCTGTGACTCTTCTGAGGCTACATGTAAATCATAAGAGCAGTACTGAGCCAGAAAATGACATGCATGATTCAAATGCCGAGTGAGAACCCTGTTTGCGGTCTCTAGGCCGTGTCGCTTTGTTACATTGGACTTCCTGTGTAGTGGTCTTGAGGGAGTCAGCGGAGGAAGCTGGACCGATTCAGCTAAGTAGGGATATTTAGGGGGGTGGCAATCGGCTCACGCAGCAGGAAGGGGATTGCGAAGGGATCCCCTTGAAAAGGACGGGGAAGAGCACGAAGAAAAAAAAACAACCTTGCAAGGGCGGCCTTCACGTCTGCCTTCCGCAATATTAGTCTTTTGCATACAGCGTTCAGGCACCAAACTCATACTTTTGTGTATCGGCACTGCACAGCTATTAATATTGCTTGTGTTTTTGTCATTATCAGGGTTAGTTCTAGTGCTGTTAAGGAGGAAGAGAAGTGGTGTGGGTCATGCAAGCCAGCTGCACGTATTTATGTAGGAACAGAGTGGCTCGCGTAGCAGCAGAGGACTGGCTCCGCTCTGCGGGAATAACTTGCAGCAGTAAGCGGTGGTGTGGCGGAAAGGAGTTGAGGTGACGTCTTCGGTGGAGCAGCTTGCTAAGATCACAACGCACACATACCAGCAGTCTATCGCTGTGGCCTGAATCCATCATGTGCCCTGGCTCTATGGTAGTGGGAGGCTTGTTGACATATGCGGCGGTAAGCTGAGCATGGAGGCTGGAGTCCCCTGTCTTCTCTTGACTGCAAACTGAATTGTGGTCTGTTCCTCACAGTGGCTGCCGGGCGTATTCTGGATAGAGGTGTCTACCTAGCCTACCTGCCCTCCAACACTGATCGCACTTATGAGGTGCTCGTTTTTGTTTCCGTGGAGCCCATTAGTGTAGACATGTTCAGTTTAGACAATATCCCAAGCCCTTGAGCATGTGGATCGGAGCTCAAGGGCATGGAGGGAATTGTAAAATCCATCCAGGTGAAGGATGCTTGTTGTTTCTTCTCTGGCAGGTCCCAAATCTTTGGCATTTTCTAAAACTAACTGTTTAAAACCGTCTTCAGTATTACAGGAATTTTTTTAACTGTATTATTCTTATATTTTGTTTTGGTGGTCCATTTGGACACATTCTTAGTTCATTGCCTTTGTGGTTATTGATTGAATGACTGTATTATCAAGTCAGAGTCCTGTAGTCTGTAATATTAACCATCCATTATCTTGCAAAAGGGTGAATGGTCACTGTTTACGGCAGTATGTTCAGTGCTTTATTCAATTTATTCGGGCATATCCTGCAAATGTGTTGTCGCTGGCTACCTGTTGTGTTCCTTTGCCCAATACCTGATGCTTGAAGCCCCTTTCTGATTGTGGTGATGCGTCTGAGCAGACAAGGAAGCTTTCAAGGAAGCACACAGATGCTGTCGACCAATACGGATCACAGCGCTAACTGCCTCTGCCCGCGGGTCCCTTTTCTCACCTCTTACAGCAAGTGTCGTTTTGCTCTGATTGTACAGACACTGCAAATAATGCTACGAATGTCCCAGAGAAATGACTGTCTCGCAGGTGGCGCAAGCAAATTGTTGGCGATTACGACTCATATGCCCGTTACCAACTCTCCTCTTCCCTCCCTATGTACTCTTTCTCTTAAGATTGTAGTAGTATATTTGCAATTTACTAAATGTTTAATTAAAAGCAGCTAACAGAATTGAAAGTTGTCCTTAATTGCGTTAACAACTTCCTATTTACTAGGCACACTATGACCGACTGCCACTGGCAAATGGGCGCAGGTTTACTAAAAGTGCCAGCTGAGTGTTATGGCTGATAAGATTGGACTGGAATGTTGAACTGTTTCACTGAAAGGTATCTGCGTTTGCTTCCTTGCCCTGCCTTTACTGTAAGAAGCGGCCTATGATCTGGGTTATGCATCATTTACCTCTGGGCAGGCCTATCCTTGCTACCAGGAGTAACGATACCCTATCACCTGAGGCCTTTGCTGTCATTGTTTTAGGCATGTTGTTACTGCTGCTGATAATGTTGGCATCTAGTGTGCTTGCTGTCATTGGTGTAAGCATGTGGTGGGATTGTCACTCAACCGATCGCTGCATGAATGGATCCAAGTCAGGGCCTTAGTGCTCCGTTTGCTTGGCTTGTACCTCAGAATATCCGGAGGAAATCCCAAATGAGTCCTCTCCAGAACATCTGAACAAATGAATGATCCACTGATCCCTCTTAGCGGATCACCTAGATGAACCTAATACGCCAGCTCCAGCCCCTGCTTATAGAGAGGTTGAGAGAGTAACACGTCCTGCCCTGGGCCAGCTGAACATTGAAATTAGATCAAAAGAACACCTTTAACGATTTATAGACACATGAACTTTATATTTCGGTTGATAACCATAAATATACAAAACAATATAATATAGCTTTACATTATAACAAATGCAAACATTCCTGAATAGATATATATGTACCACCCGGTAATTACGTTAAAAACTGTTAATACATATATTAAAATAATAATCCAAAAACGTATTATACATATATACATTCAGTGAAATAAACTTTGTTAAAGGAACATTATGGTTATGTTGCTCTGATAGAAACCTTTGAAATTCAGTGAAAAATGTATGTTAAGGGAAGTTATAGCTACAGCACAAAAAATATGAATTACTTTGCCAATCTATTGACACGGCGATAGGGATGTAATTTTCTAATTAACGTTCAGTAAAGAGTTCACAACTAGTTTGTAATATGAGAATTATGTATAGGCATTTATAGAGGTATTGTTGGTTGCCCTGAAATGTTGACTGCAACTTTAATTTCAACTTTAAAGAGACTGTTGTATTGCATTTACAGTTAAGATTTGGGAGCGATTACTTTTGCCTACAGCAAACATGTTAGTATATTGTACATGTTTACATGTATCTTCTGTATTGTTTTAACATAACTGATAATTTTTCAAAATAGTTCATCAAAACATACCTGCAGATGTAATGACTGTGCATCCTGGTAGAATAAAGCCATAAAAGTCTGGAAATGCAGCTTGTGATACTACACAAATACGCTCTCTGAGTTGAAAGATATCTCTAAACTGTTGAGCTGAAGTGAGAAGGTTAGTTTGCACATTTGTAGATTTGATTGGTACACACCTCTGTAGCTGCTTGAATGCAGCAAATCAGACAGAGTTAGAGATATATGGGTCAATCAGGTCTCATAAATTCTCAAAAATCACACTAAACCTGCAGGGTGAGTTCCCTAATTTACATACTCGACCTAAGAGAAATGCACTGGCCTCATAGTGATGGGTGACAAAATATTTACCATTGCTTTCTGCAAAATGGTGCATGTGACTTTAAGCACACCTCATATTTGGTGCAATGCTGCTGTTAAACGGGAAATCATATTGTGCCTCCTTTCTAATGTATATTGGCCTAAGCCTAGTCTCTCTGCGAAGAAAACCGCGTTGCAAATTTCCAATTTTAGATCGACTTTGCCACTATTTTGGGATCGTCCGCATTTTGATTTCTGTTCATATGTAATTCTGTGTTCTAAAATGGTGGACTGTGTTTCCAACTTGTAACCGAGCCTTCCCAACCTTTACATCAAGTTAATGGTTAGACTGTCTGTGGGCCGAATTTTTAGACTGGGTAAAGAGACCTTGTCCCGTACATGACTTGTGGTTTTAGGATTGTCTGCACTAATAAGCCTCATTCAGGAACATACATCGAAGACAATACAAAGCAAATGTCAAGCGTGGACACTGGCTGAACTGCATTGTGAAGGGATATGTGCTAAGGCTTACTGCTAAATCCTGCAATACACATTGCCATTGTAACTTGTTTGAATGTAAACCAAATGTAATCCATGTGCATATTGTCGTATAAGCCATAAATGAACTCGGCACAAACTCTAGACCACAGATTATTAACTTGCAGGGGGGCTGGACATTATTACTGAAGTGTATAAATGTACGAATGTCCAGATGTCCAGTACCTCTCACTCCTCACACTGAAGGGCTGGTACTCAATGTGATGTTCTGAGGGCCAGATAGCTATCTGAATTTGTTTCTGTGCAACTGCACAGTAGAATAAAGATCTGTGAATCTTTATAAGCCCGTGTTTGGTGTATTTCCTTTTGTGGTACTCGGCCTCGATATTTCCTTTTGCTTTTATAGATGGCGTCCGACTAGGGACCCTCAATATTGATGCCATCTCGTTGAAGGTTGACGCGGCTATCGAACCGGGATCGGACGGTGAAAAAGGGGGCCCCTTTCTTGGATGAGAAGTGATACCTCAACAGTACTGAACAATCCGATCCCAGGATCTTGACGAGGGTCCATATATCGAGGCGGGCAGTTTTGCCGAAATCACCAACCACGTGGGTCCTTTGTTGTCCTTCGAAATCCGATCAGACCTCCTTTGTCCTTTGATCAGGTGAGTTGTGACCCGATTCTTAAGTATCCTGATCATTTATTTTGGCGTATTGTACTCGCGAGCACAATTATTGACCAAGTAACACCAGGAATCTGATATGCCCGAGAAATTGTCTGCCAGTTTCAGGCCATTATTCCACAAGGGCAGACAATCTTTGAAATTTGGCCAACCGGCGCCACAGGAGGGGTCTCCGGCGTATACTATGTACTGCCAGCACGGCATTGGTAGTACAGTGTTTAATGATATTTGGCACATACAAACTAGACATGCTTCTGAACCTCAGTGGCCAACCAATGGTAGTTTTGAAATTCCTCGTATAGAATATTTAGAGTCTATATTATTAAAGAAAAAGGCTAGACCTGCAGCATTTGACGTTTTACAGAATTGGAAAAAAGAAGATATGCAGCAACTTAAAAGTAGAGAGAAACATGTGCGCCGTCACATGTCCAACGCCGAAAAAGCGTTGTTGTATGATCAAAATAAACAGTCTGAGTCAGTTAGGAGTTTGGACAGGGCTTTTCACTTGGTATTCAGAAAATCTATCCGTCTAAAGACTTTCATGTATCTGATGAGTTGATTGACAAACTTCTAAATGATCGAAGCCCTGGTGCCACTGCGCCACCTCCGTATGTGCCTATTCCTGCTGTCGTTCCTCCTCCCGTAGTAATTCCTGCTCCTCCTATCATTCTTCCTAATGTCCCTCTTCCTCCGGCTGTTGTTCCTCCTCTTATCGTTGCTCCTCCACCTGCTCCTCCACCTTTGCCTACTGTTACGGGTTTGGTAGATTTGTCTTCTGCACCAGTGATAGCACCTTTGTTACCGATTGTACAAGATTTGTCTACTCTTTCTCTTCCAAGTGGTTCTGTCCCACTTGAAGTTGATAAGGGAGTCTAATCAAAGATTGTAACTCGTAATACTGTGTCTAAAGAGAGAAAGCATGATTTGACTGCATGGGCCAAACAATGCATGGAGAGGGGTGAACAAGCTGATGTTTTTGCCACACTCTCTAATCTAGACAGTTTTCCTGAGAAAAATGTTTTTATTGAAGGGTTGGGGATTCATTTATGTGTAATGTGGAACAGATTAGATGATATAGATCTCCCACAAGGGTTGAGGGATCTGAATGTTTTAGCATATTCAAGAGATAATGCGGAGAAAGTATATGAGCACGTTGAGAGAGTTTTTGAGTATAGAAGGGAGTTTGAAAGGTTACGGAACGAAGAAATTGATGGTGGTAGTTTCAATACTATTTTTGTATAGAAACAGTTCCTTCCTTGTTATAAGTCGATAAATGAGGAAACACGTATTTGCACAAAGGATGCGATTAGATGGATTTCGGACATGTCGATATCTCCCGTAGAAGTATACGACACGTATAGTCAGTATACGCCAGAAATGCAGAGGAAAGTAATACGGTTAATGGGAGAATACCTGCAGGATGAATGCATAAAAAGAAAGATTTGTTGTCCCACAGAATTATTGAATATCTATAGGAGAGCTTTTTCGTCTGACACTCCTTCGGATACTTTAGCTCTCGATTTAGCTCTGTTGCTCAGTAAGCGTTCGGAGTTTCCTATCTCTCAGTTGCCTATGAGAGAGGTTCCGCCGATATTTGTCCCAAAAATTGAGGTTCCAGCTGATGCCGGAACAGGCAAAGCTGCCTATGACATTCCTGCACATTATGTGTCACAGTTTGTTCACGTCTCATTCTCAAGACAGGAAGTGAACACCATCAAACAATCCATTCCTGATATTAGGAAGAATCCGACAGGGTTCTATAAAGTGATAGAATCTATCTTGCAGTCATCAGTTTTTACTCTAAGGGATACAGATTTGTTATTTCCTGTGCTCCTACCTATTGATTTGTGGAAAATAATTAGGACTGTGGATGATGTACTAGGGTTAGGGGACACGTCGGTTAATATAGTTCGACAAGATAGAAAAAGGCCAGCTGGCGAAAGACTTCCACAGGTAATACTGACTTTGCCTGATAGAATAGTGACAAAAGTAAAAGTTATAATTCCTGAAAGAAGGATTATTTGGGACAAACTTACTGCTTGTGTCCAAGGGAAGTCTGAGGGTGCTACCGAATTCTTTAATTGGTTCAAACAAGTGTTTTCAGATTTCAGTGGACAAGATTTGAGCACAGAGTCTGGGAACGACTATTTGTAGATAAATGTGTGCGTGGATGGTTGCCTGATATCAATCGAAAATTATGTCTTCTGAGAGCGCTTGGCAAGCTAAGTCTCAGTCTGAAGTGTTGCATATGGCTCAGTACTATGAGAACCGAGTCAATAACGAAAAAGAGAGAATCGAAAAGAGAAAGGGAGATTTGAAAACTTAAGTTTTATTACAACAAATCGTTAGGGGCCCTAGAGGGGGTACGTTACAATTTAGGGGACAGTATGCTCCACAGGGAAAAGTGCCGTTGGTCCTGTAAACGTGAATCAATGTGCTTATTGCAGGCAAGAGGGTCATTGGCAAGCGCAATGCCCGATCCTCCAGCAGAGGTTGAATAACACATTTGGTAACATGGGTAGACGATCCAGAGGCCGCCCTGGGGCAGAGGGTCCTGGTAGAAGTCAGTTTTCTCAAAATTTGAAACCTTTTTCACAGGATAATCAGTCACCGAATGTGGATAATAGAAACATTTTTGATCATCCTTCTGCTGCATATCTCTCTGAAGACCTTCCTTTTGATGACATTTTGTTTCGCTAGGATTGCCCGAAGCAGGGTTTGGAACCGACGCCTATTCCCGCTAATCAGAAAGGTCCCTACCTCGAAATGATAGTAGTAAATAGGAAACATCTATTCTTGATAGACACAGGAGCACAGAAGTGTTTCATTGACCATTCACGGGTTCCAAACATTCCACTGTCAGGCCAAACCAATGTTTCTGTATGGGTTTCTGGTACGTCAGTAGTCTGTCCGGTTTCTTCGCCGGTACCGATTACATTGGGTCCATTCACGGACCACTGTCCATTTCTTTTGACTACGAACTGTGGAGAGAATTTGTTGGGGTTGAATCTGTTGAAGGAATTAAATGCAGTAATTTTTTTATTTTTCATTTTTTTAATGGTATGTTTGGTAAACCAAACTTTTCATTATATTGGTCTCTTGAAGAATCGCTCCGTAAATTGCCATGGGTTGATGTCCTTTTTTAAGTTTTTCGTATTCTTTTCGATTTCTATCCAAAATTTGATGGCCGTTAGAATTAGATGTTTGTCATTGCCTTTTAGTAAGTGGTTCCAGCATTCTTTTGTGGTCATCTGTTTTTTTAATATTCTGAAGAATTCTTTGAATATATTTCTTTTTTCTTGTGGGCCTGGGCATATCATAATGATATTGAACAATGTCTCTTTGGTTCCCTCATTCTGGCAGAGACGGCAATCTGCGGATTTAATTTCTGTCTGTTGAGTGATACTCATATAGTCTTGAGTTGGTAGGAGGTTCAATCGGAACCTTAAGAAGAGATCTCGGGACTGTCGATCTGGAAAGCAGGTCAGGTATGGGGGAAGTTCATGTAGGGCTCTTATGTCTGTTTCGCATACTTGGTGGCGTTTATAGTTGGTTTGGTCTTCGAGGGTTTTTATCCAGTCATTCCTCTGTAGCGTTAGTTTTGCATGTTGTGGCCTGTTCATTAGCGTTTCTTCGGTAATGCCTTCGGCGTCCATTTAAGACTTGATCTTATTGGTCCATTGTTGGAGAACCGTTGCGTTCAGTGCGTTGTTTTTTGCTTTTCAATGTTTCTATCACTGGAATCTTTCATGACTTATTATTTTTCTGTAAAGATCCATCTGTTTCGATAGTATTATGGATTGTAATGATTGCAACGCCAATTCAAATCGGATCCTTGTCATGGGGAAACTTTTTGGTAATGCCAGTGTTTTTCTCCAGAATATTGCTTCATAGAGGTGCCATTTCAGTCCTTGGTTGTTTGCTAGGGTTTGGCCAGCGTAAGTCAATATGGGAACAACTTTTTGTTTATAGAAAGTGATTGTTGATCTGAAGGAATATGTCCCGAATTTGCAGTGGTAGAACCGACCCAATCTGGCTAGGGAGCTAGCTTTGTCTTCGATGTGCATTTTCCACTGTTGTTCCTTAGATGACGCATTTATCATTACCCCCAGATATTTGATGACATTTGTTGTTTCAATTTCTTTCCCTTCGAGGTAAAACTTTGGGTTTTTTCGGTTCTTCTTTGTTCTTTGAGTAATTAGGTTCATTACTTTGTTTTTTTATGTTGATCTGAAGTTCATTAGCATTCATGTAAGTTACTACTTTGTCCAGAGTTTTTTGTAGACCTGCTGGGGTTTTATCCATGACTGTGATGTCATCAGCGTGTATTAATGATAGAACTGATTCATTATTAAGTTTTGGTGGATTTGCTAGTGGATCTTTGATTGAGTTGACAAAGTCATAAGTGTATAAATTATAGAGGCAGGCAGCTAAGGGACATCCTTGCTTAAGATCCTTGCTTAAGACCGTTGAAAGTATTGATCGGTTGTGTAACTTTACCATGTTTTGTTAGCCTGACTCGGACTGAAGTGTTGGTGTATAGTTGCTTGATCGGATGAAGAATTGCTGGTGGACAGACCCATGTTGTTAATTTAGTCCATAGTTTTATTCTATTTACTGAGTCGAATGCCATTTTTAGGTTGATAAAAACTGCATGTACCTGTTGATTTCTTAGTGCAGCTTAGTATTTGAGAAGGCTCAGTATTATCAAGTTGACGTTGGTTCCAATTTTGCCTACAAATCCTGTTTGCCTTTTTTCTAGTTTCCCGTTATTTGCTGCCCTATCGGTACGTTTTTTCAATAGAAAGTTTGCAAAAAGCTTTTCTAGTAGGTCAAGTAAGGCTATGGGTCTGTAGTTATGTGGGTTCTTTCTGTCGCCAGTTTTGAAGATTGGGATCAAGATGGCTAATGTCCAGCTACTTGGGATTTTTTGAGTTTTTTCTATGACAAGGAGCAGATGGGAAAAGAGGCTAGCCCAGTTTTCTGGTGCATCCTTCAGGATTGCGTTTGACAGTCCGCCTGGGCCTGGTGCTCTTGATGGATTTAGAGTTCTGATGGCTTGAATGATGTCCTCGGTTTCCTATGTCAGATTCCACGGAGGACAGATGGGTTCTTGTTGGGTGGTCTGTACAGATGTACTGATGTTATATAAAGTGTTGAAATGTGTAGTCCACGCTTCCGGATCAACTTCTTGGATCATATTTGTTGTTCTGTTGTTTCCGTTTAGGAGGGACCATAATTGCCTCGTATTTTTCCCTTTGATTGCCGGTAGAATAGCTTCAGCGTCCGCTTGTAGCAGTAATCCCTTGGCTGATTTGATGAAGTTAGAGTAATTCTGTTTTTCTTTTTTTATGGTGATATCTGTTGCTGTTGTGTTTAGTTTTTTCAGTTTGCGTATTTTTTTTTAAGCATTTCTTTCCTTTCTTTGATGTCCGTATTGAATGCGTGTATGTTTAACAACGGAGTTGGTGCTTTTGGGGGTCCGGTAATCTCTGAGTACCCATTCGTAGTTGAGTTTTTCATGATCAGGCATCAGTGATCTTTCAAATTTAGATACTAGTTCGGTCGTTTGGTGCTGTTTTAATCTTAGTTTCGTTAGACCGTTGTTTATTTCTAGATCTGGGAGGTTGAGGGAGAAATTCCCGATATGTTCTGCCTGCCATGTTATTGATATTTGGCAATGGTCGCTATTAGATTGTGCTGTGTTTTCTGTGGCAATGAGGTTGTTCTTTAGTCCTTCAGAGATGTAAATATAGTCAATAATCGATTTTGATTTTCCGCTGGACCATGTTAGTGGCATTTGACCTTGTATGTTTAGCGATTGTTCTGTTGGTATTAGTTTTTCGGATCTTGATCTCTTTGATCCATTTTCTTGCTCTTGGGGATATTTTCTGGATATCTAGACAGCAACTTTCTGTCTCTCAGTTCTTGACTAGACCTTTGCCGCCAGAATTTAGTGATGTTCCGGAGTGTTTGTGGGCAATTGGTGACAATGATGTCAGTGTTCTACAAATTGAGCCTGTTAAGATAATTTTGAAACATGGAGTAAAGTTGCCACGTATTCCTCAGTATAAGATTTCGGTTGATGGTGAGCAAGCTTTGAAATGCATAGTCTCCGATTTTGTACATCGTGGGGTAATTGAGGAAATTGCAGGTAGTTTGTGCAATAGTCCGATTTTGCCTGTGTACAGGAAAGGTGATAATGCAATCCCTTTTTGTTTCATCATTGATTTACTTGCCATCAATAAGATTTTTGCTCCACAATTTCCTATTGTGCCTGATGTGATGACAATACTAACCATGATTCCGGCTTCTGCTACTCACTTTAGTGTTGTAGATCTTAAGAATGCTTTCTTTAGCATTCCTATACACAAGGAGAAAAGATACCTGTTCGCGTTCACCTTAGGGGGGCGCTCGTTTACATTCACCCGTGCGCCACAAGGTTACACGGCAAGTCCGAGCATCTATAGTAGGGCTTTGAAAGAGCAGCTTGATACACTCGAGTTGCCTACCACTTGTACATTACTTCAGTACATAGACAATCTACTTTTAGCTGCTGACTCAGAAAGTGCCTGTAAGGAAGGCACCGTGTTGTTGCTTATTCACCTAGCAAAACATGGACACAAAGCTTCACTCAAAAAGTTTCAATATTGTCGACAGGAGGTCGCCTATTTAGGCTATCTCCTGTCAAAGGAGGGAAGAAGGTTAACGCCTGAACGGATTAAAATCATTTCTAGCATGTCTGTCCCAAATACACAGAAGTAAGTCAGAGCCTTGATAGGAATGGCTTCTTACTGTAGGCAGAGGATCCCCAACTTCTCGTTAACGATTAAACCAATGTTGGCTTTGACAAAGAAAGGCATTTCTTTGCCATTGCCGTGGAACTTGGAACACCAGCAAGCGTTTGATCTGCTCAAGAATGCACTGTGTTCAGCACCAGTTTTGGGCACACCAAATTATGAAAAGGCCTTCATGTTGTATGTGCATGAACGTGATGGATGTGCTTTGGCTGTATTAACGCAGGAACATGGAGGGAAGAATAGGCTGTGTGGCTACTTTTCTTCCGCCCTTGATCCTGTTGCATGCGCCAAGATGTTTGAGAGCTGTCGCTGCTGCTGCGTCTGTAAAACAGAGCAAGGGTATGGTCCTAGGCCATGCTTTAACCCTGATAGTACCTCGCTCTGTAGATGTTCTATTAAACAGAACACAAACGCAACACCTCACCTCCGCACGATTAACGAGATACAAATTGATCTTGTTTGCACCGCACATTAAAATTCAGAGGTGTTGCGTCCTGAATCCAGCTGAACTTTTACTTTTCCCACAAGGTATTGCTTGCATTGACGAAGCGTCACATGACTCTTCGTGCCTGTACACCACAGAGCAAGAGACTAAAGGCAGAATCGATCTGAAAGATACTCCTTTGAATAATCCACAAGGGGAGCTGTTTTGTGATGCTCTTGTTTCAAACTTCCGGATGGTACATCCACGGCTGCTTATGCAATCACCACATTGAGCATGATTCTGGAAACCAAAAGAATCAAGCGTAACTCTGCACTGGCCGCAGAGATTATAGCATTGACTCCAGCTTGTGAACTTTCCGAAGTGCTTAGAGTAAATATATATGCTGATAGCCAGTATGCTTTTGGGGTGGTTCACAACTTCGGTACACTTTGGGCAGAACAAGGTTTCTTGACCTCACATGGAATTAAGATCCAATATGGCTCCTTGATAGTACGGTTACTCTCAGCGCTTGCACTCCCCACTCAGTTAGCGATCATGAAATGCGCAGCACATCAGAAAATCATAGATGATGTAGGAAAAGGGAAAGCTTTCGCTGACCAGATAGCCAAACAAACTGCCACTGATCTCTATTCAGAAATGTATATTTCAAGGGAAGCCACAAATGTTTGTACTATGGATGAGGGTATCGAATCTGTAAGGAATATTCAAGCCGATGCCACACTAGAAGAATCTAAACAATGGGCTGAGGGTTTGGCAAGATTGGATGATGACGGGTGTTGGGTGGACAAGTTAGAAGGAAAATGGTTGTTGCCAGATGCGTACATTACAATTATGGTCGCAATGGCTCATGGGCCCACCCACATCTGTGTGAGGAAAGTTTACAAAATGTTACAAAATGTCTGGGTGAATGATAAAATCTCCAAAACAGTTGAACATTTTGTTCAGAGTTGCATGATCTGTCTACAGTGGGAAAGGGCACATCGACACCAAGGGGTAGTTTCGCCCACCTTCTGTCCCCTTTGAGGTCATCCCCTTTGATTTCATTGAAATGGAGCGTTGCAATAATTACAAGTATGTCTTAGTTGTTATCTGCGCCTTTAGTAAATGGGGTGAAGCCTTTCCTCTTAAAGATGCCACGCAATGACAACGGTGAAAACCATGCTTAAGGAATATTTTCCTAGGTTTGGTTTGCCAAGGGTCATCTGGTCGGACAATGGTCCACATTTTATTGCTGCTGTAATTCTGCAGATATGCGTGGGATTACAGATCGATAAACGGTTCCATTCGGCTAGACATGCTCAAAGTGCTGGTTTGGTAGAGAGACACAACAGAATCATAAAAAACAAACTCGTTAAGACGTGTGCCGGCACCAAACTGAAATGGCCGGACGCCTTACCAATCGTGTTATTATCAATGAGGACAACCCCACAGACTAGGATTGGGCTCTCCCCTTTTGAGGTGGTTATGGGTAGGCCAGCTAACATTTGGAACGTGCCTAAGCCTAAATCCCTGCGGGACATTGAACATGTACTTCTTTCTGATTACTGTGACCGGTTAACAAAAAATCTGTATTTGATTTATCAACAGGTGCGAGAAGCCCTCCCAGTCAAGTATGAGGGCCCAGGTCACAGCATATGGCCTGGTAGCTGGGTGCTGATCAAATCATTTGAAAGAGCATCCTGTCTCGCACCGCATTGGAGGGGCCCTCATCAGGTCCTATTGGCCACACAGACAGCCGTACGAGTGACCGGACGAAAGCACTGGATCCACACGTCGCATGTCAAGAGGATTCCTTTCCCTTTGCCACACGATACAGAAGATACATAAATTCCTACCTGCACCGCTCCCAGCGATCACGCAGCATTGAGCAGCATCGAGAGTGTTTCGGAGACTCTCCCTAAGCCCGTGCGATCTAGGGAAAAAGCCGCTTTATCTCCACACTCTACCACAGATCATTTTTCACCATTGTCAGGGTCTGTCACGAATCCACCACTTCCATCAGGAAGTAACGACACATTGTTCGCAGATCATGCAGTACCAGGAGTCACAAGGTACGATCTGTGTCCACGGAGCTAGACTTACTGCACGGTTTGGCTGTGCTACCTGAAAAAATCATCATAGGGCTTGTCTTTTGGCCCTGTTCTTTTGCACATAAGGGATTCTGTTGGCTAGGGTTAGGGAAGGACTAAGAAGACGCGCAATCAGGAGATCGCCAGCAAATAATCTTTGGAGTATTTTGTTTGAAGTAACAATGCCTGCAATCGCTCTCACTCGTATGGAACAAATAAGTGACTGTGTGCCTAATCGAAACAATGAACAATCGAATGTGTGGACTCTAAAAAACGTATTGTTGTCTTGTGATTATGTTAACCGGCTTCACAATAGTAATTGCCTTAGGACTTTGGTATTTGGAAGAAGTACATCCACTTGAAATTCTTTTGCCTACAGAAAATGTACCTACTGCTTCTAAACCTTTTGTGCATCTGCACACTCTATCTCCTAGAGATTCTCAGCACAGACAGAGTTACCACAATAACACTTTATTACTCACAATGAATGCCACACATACCATTTTTAATAGATCTAATTGTTGGGCCTGCTTGTATTTACCGCAACATGGAGACAAGGGGTTGGGCTGGTATATTCATCATTTACCTTTGACTACTTCATGCTATGCTTCTTTAAGGGAACTATTCTTTGGCCGATGGAACGATAGCATCTTGGAGAACTTTGATGGAACGAATTTGAATGATTTTGAGAAACAAGTTCTAATGCAACTGGGATGCTCACTCTTTGTGAATAGGAGTAAGCTTAATGTTGCTTCTATTAGGCCTTCTGATAGACTGTCTCATCCTTTTCAATCTCTGATCTCTTTCAAGATGGCCCATATAGGCAATAGGATGCCACGCCACCTTCTTATACTGTTAACCACAGCCCCGATTCAGTTTCTTTCTGCATACAGAGGAATGGTACTCAGTCAATGGGTGATTTCAAGGGTTGCACCAATGTTGCGAACTTGACCAGTGAGGACAGACCTTTGTATGTAGGTGAACCTGTCTATTTCATTTGCGGTAATGAAGCTTTCCCATGGATACGTAGGGATTAGCAGGGAACCTGTTATTTAGGAATTCTGTTACCCAGGGTATTCATAGCAAGCACCATAGAAATCTCTAAGAATCGTCCAAGGCGGGATGAGAATGGCAATACTTCATCACTAGTTCTGGGCGATGTAGCAAAATCTATTGTACCTTTTTGGGGGAAAATATTAAACTCTGAGGATATCAGAAGACTAGCGAGACTACTGGAGAGGACCATCAACCGGACCACTAACATACTCTATAACATGACTTTAGAACAGAAAGCGATATGTTTAGTGGCCCTACAGAACCGGATGGCATTAGACGTCATCCTGGCTGAGCATGGTGGAGTATGTAAATTAGTGTGGTCCGCTTGCTGCATTTTCGTGCCAGATTCCTCCCCAACCATCTTCAAGGCTATACAAAATCTGCATGTCCTTAGTTCAGAAGTGCATGTTCCCGAGGGAAACTGGGATCTTAGTGCTTGGTTCTGGGACTTCTTACGATCTTGGGGATGGAAACTACTTTCAGTCTTGCTGATCATATTGGGTATTCTGTTGCTTTGCTGTTGCTGTATACAATGTCTTCCTGTCATATTTTCGGTGTTAGGAGGATGTTGTGCACAGACGATGGGAACATTGGGACACAAGTTACGCGCTCCGGAGAGAATGACAAATGAATTTGTGTTGAAAGAAGTTTCCGTTTCAGACCGTATGGTGATCAATATCTTGGATGATTGTGATTCAGGGTGTATGGACATTGAGACGTGGAGTTACTCATAAAGTGACTAAAAGTAGTTTAGCGCTTGGCTTAGGCCAAAAGGAGGGTTTGTTAAATGCCTACTCACTCTGCGAAGAAAACTGCGTTGCAAAGTTCCAATTTTAGATAGACTTTGCCGCCATTTTGGGATCGTCCACCATTTCGATTTCTGTTCATATGTAATTCTGTGTTCTAAAATGGTGGACTGTGTTACCAACTTCTAACCAAGCCTTCCCGACCTTTACACCAAGTTAATGGTTAGACTGTCTGCGGGCCAAATGTTTAGACTAGGTAAAGAGACCTTGTCTCGTACATGACTTAGGATTGTCTGCACTAATAAGCCTCATCCACGAACATACATCGAAGACAATACAAAGCAAATGTCGAGCGTGGACACTGGCTGAACTGCATTGTGAAGGGATATGTGCTAAGGCTTACTGCTAAAACCCGGAATACACTTTGCCATTGTAACTTGCTTGAATGTAAACCAAATGTAATCCGTATGCATTTTGTCATATAAGCCATAAATGAACTCCACATGAACTCTAGACCACAGATTATTAACTTGCAGGGAGGCTGGACATTATTACTGAAGTGTATACATGTTCAAATGTCCAGATGTCCAGTACCTCTCACTTCTCACACTGAAGGGCTGGTAGTCACTGTGATGTACTGAGGGCCAGATAGCTATCTGAATTGGTTTCTTTACAACTGTGCAGTAGGATAAAGATCTGTGAATCTTTATAAGCCCGTGTTTGGTGTATTTCGTTTTGTGGTACTCAGCCTCGATATTTACTTTTGCTTTTACACTGCCACCAACTGGCCAGCCATGCAGAGTCAAACAGTTATTTGCCATGTACTGCAAACAAAGTTTGTTTGCAGTCAATGTCAAAAATTTCAAACCTCATCATACTCACAAGCAAGTTCGAGCAGCATGCAAATAATGCTTGCTCATCGTAAAACATATCTTCCCCAATGCAAGCAGGCTAGTAGATATTGTGAACCTTGCAGAAAGAATAGAAAGGATCCTGTGTGCCAATCGCTCTATGTCCGCAGACACATGCGGCTGTTGGCAGATGGATCATACATTCATGCCATCCAGGCACTCTGCCATACCTTTTTGTGCATCCCTGAGTGAAAGAGCACTGCCTCACTTGCACACACTCTAACGCCAGAAGGGCCAAGCACACATTCTGTTTCTGGAGGGGGAGTTGAACTTGAAAAGATAAAAATCCAGTTGGTTCATTTCATTCTGTGAATTGCTAAAAGCATTGAGCAGAACAAGAAGATTGCGTGTGTGCTTCGAGAG
Organism: Ambystoma mexicanum; assembly: GCF_040938575.1. Classification (NCBI taxonomy): domain Eukaryota; kingdom Metazoa; phylum Chordata; class Amphibia; order Caudata; family Ambystomatidae; genus Ambystoma; species Ambystoma mexicanum. Next base: position 339,478,150 of record NC_090922.1, read on the forward strand.
TCGTGGGTTCACTGGGTAGACTTATACATATAGCAGCTTGGTACCTTATAGTCACTTGGTTTCACCAATTAGGTGGTGCTGTGTGGTTGAATCAAGTGTTACCAATGTGTCAGCGCATGGTCAATTGAAAACGCCCAAAGATGATAATTAATTGTGAAATTGATAGTTTTCATATGTTACTGAATACCTCTGTATTTTGAAATTAAATATATATGTATAGCTCCAACGCCTTTAATTCCGCAAAACAAATTTATTTTTACAGAATTACCCAAAGGCAAATATCGAAAGAAAAGAAATCAAAATAATGTTGCTTACAATGAAAAATACAGAGGTAATATAAGTGAAGCTGTCCCTGTATTTCATTGTGGCTATAGCATAGCATCGTTTTTAAAATGTTGAGCTTTCCACCACAAGAACTCCATCCCGTGCTCTTAATCAATGCCAGGTGACACTAACCTTAGACCTTCAAAATGCACAAAACACATCGATCAGTGCGGGATAATCCCAAAATGATACTGAATGCTTTCCCGCCATCAGGCTTAAGATCTGCGTTTCAACCGTTCATACTGTGAACCTCAAAATTAAATGTCTGAATTGTCGGTAATGGTTAAGCAAAAGGAATTATTAGTTTTTTTGCAAGACAAACGGACAGCACCCCATTCCTAAGTAACTAACCCTGCCCCCACCCACCAGATCCACCACTTACATCCTGTTTGGGGTACATGACCGCCTTTACTCTGAAAGCTCTTACCAGGCCTTCTGGCATGCTATTCCCACCTCCCGCATAAAACAATACAGGTCTTTGTTGTTAGAGTACTAGTATTCATGCCAAACAATAACATGTGACCAATTGGTTCTGGGTAAACATGGCCACCTGAATCCACTTCCAGTCCCATCCCTCTCAGCCGAGGGGCATATGGCCTCCAACCCCCTGATGACTTCCGCTGTTGATGAGAAGTCCATTGTCTCTGCCAGCCTGTAATCCATAGGCTTTTGTTCAACGGCCTTGCCCTAGTGCACCTCCGCAGGCTAAAAGTTAGTAGTCAGCAATTTAAGGCAACATGCTCAGTCCAGTTCATGGTAGTTAAGCATTACCTGCGGTGAAGGGGCACCTAACCAAAGTCCTCGAGGTGTAGAAAGAAAAATAATAAGCACTAGAGTAAGGGTGCTGGATGATGTCATGATAGGGGTATACGCACTTTTTCCCTTATGACTTGCAAAGGGCAACCCTGAGTCCAACTCTTTTCTTTCTTTCTTTTTTCCTGTGCCCTGATCAGAAGTTTTTTATTTATTTATTGGCTTGGGCCTGCGTTCTTCTACAATGCACAACAAGCACTACTGCACTTTAGAGATTGAAAATGTGCAAATACACCAAACAATGCATTGTCATTGCCAAAGAGGAGTATGGGAAAATATAGCAATTATAATGGCGTAAAATAAACTGACAACCGAACGTCTTTCTGGAAGAGCAAGAGAGGGGACAGTCCCAAAGTTATGCTTCCTATTGGATTTGCCCATCTTGCCCACTGTCATGATAAAAAGGACGCCTATTTAAAGTGCAAAGTGCAAATAAATCGGCACGCCCATAAACATGTTTCAACAATGTAACAGCGACTCTCTGACTGCAAACTTTTCTAAGGTTATTTTCAATACAGTTTATTGTCGGCGTCAAAGTCAAGTCAGAAACTGTGATTATTTAAACAAGAACACGGCCTTATTTCACCCTTTGAAGACAAAAATGGCTATTTCTGTTTCAGCTACTGCTTGACAGTTCAGAAAGACTATGACCCTCATTACAACCTTGGCGGAGGACCATGGTGCTATTAGCACCATGGTCCATGCCGCTAAGGTTACGATTCCGCCATGGTGGATGGCGGAATTACCGCCCCATTACAAGGTTGGCGGGGCGGTAATTCCCCATTCACCATGGCCCCTTCCCCATTCCCATTTTTGCCCCCATAGGGCATAATGGGAATGGGGAAGGCGCTAATTACGGCACCGTAAATTACGGTGCCGTAATTAGCTCCAAAGTCCCTTTGCGGGTTGGATTTTTACCGCCTGCTAAAAGCAGGCGTTAAACACCAACCCACAAAGGGACACTTGTAATCAGGCGTTAAGGGTTAACGGCACCGACGGCGCTGTTAAACCCTTAACGCCTGAGTTGTGATGAGGGCCTATTTGTTATAACATTGTGGTGTTCTGCGTGGTGTAAAGCTAGAGCCCACCTTGATTCAAATGTGATTTCTATTATTTTACACATACACATTTCATATTTTGAGAAATACAGTGTCTGTTTTTTTTGGCTACATTTGAGGCGTTGGACTGTATATAGGCGGCATGCAATTCGTCATGCCACCCTAATAAGAATGTGGATATTAAACCAGTCAAAATAAATATCTCTCTACAACTGTAGCCTGGCCTCCAACTGGCCCCGGGCCTACTTTTGAAATGTTAATTCACAGCACACACTGCATCAACACAGCGAGGGAAAGAGGGCTCATTACCCACAGCCGGGCCACTGGCACACCTTTCCCTGCCTTTGATTATAACAAAACCCACAGCATGAACAGGGCTCGGGAAAATAGGTCTGGTGTACTTGATAACTGCCAAGTACTCAGAGTTTGAGCTCCCTTGCTGTCTGCCAGTCCTGTGGCAGACAGCAAGGACTGGCAGAGGGCTGAGAGTATTCACAGATTCCCTCCAGATTCAGCAATCCGCTCCACTGAAGACCATGCCACTTACACTGTGCTTTGCTATCTAAAGCCAGACCTCAAGGTATTAACCCATCCCTGACAGCTTCACCCGGTCCTCAAATTATCCAGGCGATCACCCGCATGAAACGGAGAGGAGGGAAAATACCACCAATACAAACTACTTGATGGGTTGCATCAAATCAAAGAGTATTTTGAGAACATAAAAAACAGACTTTGTATAATGATTCAAGACTACAGCCCTACTGTGTACACCGTTAAAATAATCACATTTCCAGTATATATATATATATATATATATATATATATATATATATATATATATATATATATATAGTAGTTGTATATAACACCCAACCAGTAAATTCATGGAAAAATACGAGCCAAATATACTCATTCTGAAGGCTGATCTTTTGGAAGTCAGCCACTGTTGTCCCACTACAGCAGACAGGCTGCTTCCCTGCACCACACTCACATGAGTGCTCTTGGTTAAAATAGTGCCGTGGTATTATTCATGGTGGACTGAGAGAACAGCAGCAGCACCCCAACTCAAGCTTGAGTCACCTTAATGCCAGCTGTTTTCATGTATAAAACAAGTGTTGTGTTGTACGAGGGCTGCAGTCTGTGTCATGGACATAAAAGTAAGCCGCGAACATTTGTGTGTCCATCAACATCAGAAAAGGAACATCCATTTTGTCCACTTTACTACACATATTTCACCCGATTCTCACCATCCCTCAGCTCGCCAATGTTTCTTTCATTTGTAACACAACTGTGTTGCAGTATTTAGCAAATTACGCCCTTTTCCTGCCATTTACTCCATATATTCCGTTCCGACCTAACCACAGCTTACGACCCCTAACATTGTTTAATGTGTAACATAAGTGTAATTTTATGTTTTTGACTATTTTCTCACTGCCCTGTTTCGTGTACTATGGGTGCAGTTTGACGAATCGGAAATGCATCTGTTTCAAAATGTGGCATCTGTCACGTTTCTCAATTGGCAAATCAGCACCCTTACGCAATGCCTGCAAACATGGTGGGGCTTCCTAAATAGTCCAAAGGCATCCACGGACACCCAACCAGGAAGGCACCCCATGAAGCGGACCAAGATAGCACTGTGTTTTCTCTACTTTTTGGGCATTTTTGAAAAATCTGCTGGACAGATGAACATCAAATTTCCAAACGCGTACCTTCGGAACCAGGCCACTGCTCCATGTCCACATTTGGTGGAAACTAACACAGGTAGTCTGGTAAAAATGAAGTATAGACTCTAGCAAGCCTAAATGATGCCCGAACCACCGTGGCCGCGTGCTCTGTTAACTGTTATGTTACTAACATGTGTAGCGCACGTTCACCCTGAGATACCTTGGCGCGAGCATAGGTCCGACACAGGTGAACCAGTCCAGGGAAAGAGTAAAGTGTTCAAGAGACGCCTACATTGGAGATGGTTCGCTCTGCCCGTGACAGCCTTTTGCTGCAGGCTCTATTCGTTAGCCGCCACTCGCCAGCAAAGTGGCACTGAACCTGGGTGTGTGATACCAAGCCGCTGTACCTCCGTGCCCCCCTTGGCACTCACACGCCTACGCAACTCTGCCAGCCTGCTCGGGATTTTAACCAACCCGCACTGAAAGCTATGCTATAATTACACGAGAGGCTGCGCAGCACTTGCCAGGAAGCTGCGAGAACCTGAGCTGTGGGCAAGAAAGAGAAACAGCTTGCGCGGGAATGATTATTTTACTACGGAGAGGAAGCGGCATAATGAGGGCCCCGCGCCGCCAGGAGTCGCAACCCCTGATAGTTGGAATTCAGCTGTCACATTAAAAATGACACATCGCCTCCAGACGAGCAGAGCCGCCGCCATCGTAGATCTCACATCTGCGCTGCACTCCCCCAATTAGGCATCTTTACTCAAAGTCTGGGGCAAGGTTAATGAAATTATGGGCATGTTGCATACATCAAGTTAATGCTGAGCTTCGGCGCTGCTGAGGACATTTTCGGCAGCATGACGTTCTGAAAACAATTGCGTGTACGGCAACAGCATAAAGAGTTTGGGGATTAGTGGCAATTGTGGTTCCTAGTTAAAAAGTTCCCCTTCCTGAATGCATAGACAGGTTCTGAGTGCAATACATACTGCACATTTATCCATACAAAATAGTTTTCAAAGGAGCAAAAAAAAGCTAGACCGATGTGTCAGATCGCCAGAGGAGTTGGTCGGAATCCGTGAGAGGCGCACTAGTGGTCATTATAATTAATAAAGGGGGACCAGATGTTCTAAAAAAAAAAGGGGGACGGCCATGGAAATAGAAGTAGGACTAAATAAAATACACATACGACTTTAGTCCTACTTCTGTTTCGTTGGCCCGTTGCGGGGGTGGGGGGGGGGGCAAGGAGAGGGTGTGCTAACAGGCACACTCCTCTCATTGCATACATGCCAACCCTCCCGATTTAGGTGGGAGACTCCCGATTTTTATGTGCAAAAATATAGCTATTTTTCACGGTCTCCCGCCTAAAATAAATGTAGCCCCAATGCATTGCTATGGGGAAATGTTGGTCTCCCGAGTTCCCTGATGAAATCTCCCTCCCAGGTGCGACCAAATGTTGGCATGTATGCATTGGAGGAGAGTGCCGGGGAGGGGAATGGGGAGAAATGGGGGCGTGAAAATCATTTCACGCCCCCATTCGCAGAGGAAAAGTTGCGCTGGGACCCGATTTCGGAATTTCAAAATCGGGTCCCGGCAAAAAAAAGGGGAAAAAAATGGTCCGTAGGCAAACCCCGGACGGGGTTTATAAACTAAAAAAACCCAGACGTCTGGTCACCCTAAGCTACTGGTAAAATCTACCTCCATGTTCCGCATCACTTAACACTGCAGGCCTGATTCATAGAAGTGTTTTATAATGGAGCAATCCCATTTTGCATGTTTTGGCTTGTGGGTAAAAACCCAAAATTTAGTTTACTGATTTTTTTTTAACTTACCGCTTTAGTGTGGGGGGGAGAGCCGCCACATTCGCATCACCTCCCCCAAACCCCTTTCTATTTACGATTAAAGTGGTGCAGTAAAAATGTCAGTAAAGTGGTGGTAATTCTGTCAATTCCTTGAATACCTCAACTTTTTCCAGAGGCAGCCTGCGACAACAATCTGACTTCCCCAAAACTGCAAATGCTTTGTGGGTGCTGTTGTCTTTTGCACAGCGAGAGGGCCACCCAGCCCACTTATCACCCTTAAAGATACCCCCAACATCCAGTCACAGGAAGTTCTGGTCTCTCCGCCCCGTGAAAGTAATCAATCTAATGAAAGAGCTTGTTTGAGCAAGCCTGTGTTCTGGCAAACCATTGCAAAAAAGTGATGAAGCATACACATGAGGAGCATAACAATGAACAGCCCATTGGCATGCATTCAGCGGCAAAGTAACCCTCATCGAAATGGAAATCAGCCGGATGAACTGGTCGTATTCTAAAGGCCAATTCAATATCTGCTTTCACCACCAATGCTCCTTTTCCCCATTCTCTGCAGCTCAGCTAATGCTGCCCCTAAGGCGGTGTACTTCACTGACACTGCCCCAGTAACCAACTAGGAAAAGATAAATTATGACTCGGCTGAAATTGACTAAGCTCTTTCTTTGGCACTACTCAAGATTGCACTTTAAAGGGGCCTGCTATCCTTTCCTATCTCCTCCCGTCTCCAGCTTAGCCCACACTATCTCTTAGGTGGACAAAGCAGATATGTTTCTCCTGGGTAAAGACCCTCCAACAACTCCCACTGCTAGAATTCAAAAATCTAAATTGAATCCATCAAGCAATACATGAGCAGCCCCCTACTCGGATAACTCGCCAATCAGGTGTATAGTTGAGGGTGCCATCCTGCACCCCCACTGACCACCCTCCAGGGGAGGCCGCTGGGGCCTAACCCTGATGCCCCTGATCTCACCCATTTCATGTAATCCCCGCTTACTCTTTTGATCTCTTGTGGCGCTTGAGTTCCATGTGAGATGGCCAAGCGCAGAAGGATCAAGCGTACTTGCCATTTCAACTTGCTGCTCATGTCTTCTTGTTGCGTGTCCCGCAACCTGCAGGATCAACAGCCATTGTACTTGTAGCATTAGGCATGCGACCTGTCTACCCCAAAATGAGCAGTGCACACAGAGGCCGAAGTGGGTGGGAACATTGGGCAGCACTGCTCCTCTACTTTTACTTTTTAAGTGTTACTGTTCCTATACTTTTATTTGAAAAATATACCATTCCGAAATGGTTTCGTTTTAAAGTGAGTGTAGGAAGAAGTTGAAACTTGCACTTCAGTGCACTGCACTGAACATTCCCTTAAACAGCAGGTGTGTGTGTTTGGGGGTTTGGATTGCACGTGGAGGGGGCATAGCGATTGGGTTTGTGGGGAGCGGGGGCAGGCCAGCAGGGAACATCGTTCCACTGCTTCTTGTTGTGCACTCCGACCGCTGTACAGTGCACACAGCTGGCCTTCGTGCTGCTGGTCGTTCATCACTTTCTGGACAGACATCTGTGTCTCCTCGTCCCTGTCATAAAAAGAGGACTTCCTGCGCCTGCCAAAGAGCCACGCTGCTCCGCACTCAGGGACTCCATTCACCACACAAGCCAATGACAGATGAACACGGCGTTGTCTGTAAATAAACCTTTTCAACGTGTGCATATGTATCAGAATGCAAAACAGTACTCACGCCCGCGGCGCACGCTGTCACGTGTTTAGGGATGGGAATGCAATGAACTGGCTGACAGCTTGCCTGAGGGGGGGCGGGCCGGACAGACAGCTGCTCGGCGAGCCGCAGAGACACCTTCTGATCTTGCGCTGGTCCTCCCCAGGCAAGTCTTTCTGTTTGCATGAAAGACTCAGTTCTCTCCAGAAACCCGAGGCTATTTGACTATATGACTAACAGAGGCAATTATTACAAATGTTTATGAATCAAAATCAGGTGGTGGTCATTGCACCTCTCAAATGCCCCTGAACTATACCCATTTCATCAGGGCACTTCCCTGATACTCTTGGCCATCTCTGATTCTGCGCTCAATCAAGTCCCAGTTTTGAGTTTCTGGAGATGTGCCCACCTCTGGACCTCTGGAATTCCAACCAAATCCCCAAAGAAGTGATGGCAAAGTGTCCAGAACTGTTGGGATCTGCTTTGACTCTCACAACTGTGGGCGCCAGGTGCCCCAGTGGTGCGGGCCCTCCGGAGCCTGGAAAAGCAATCTGCGCTGAGTGTTCCTATGCTTTCAATGGAACATTCCTAAAATCTGGTCACCGGGAAATTCAAATGTGGTCTCCCCTGGGGCTGAGCGCGTCGACCCACTGCATAGTCATTTCCTTTTGGGTGCATTCAGGATGGACCAAAATATGGAAGCACTCTGCAATGGGCTTCACTATCTAGAAGATGCCCCTCTCACCCCCATACATTCCCGGTGGGCATCCGGAAATCTGCCTGGGTGTTAACCTCCTTAGGTCACTTGGTCAACGATGCATGATCGGCCCTGCTGTGATTTACGTTGCTGTGGGGGTGGGGCACAGATGTGGGGTCCCAAGGCTTGCCTCTGTGTGTCATACAGAATGAATGAGTCCAGTTGGCGAGAGGCCCTGCCGCACGACTGACACTTACTGGCAGGTGCAAATGCATGCGAGGGCAGGCCCGCGTAGCCAGAAGCAAAGCGCTGTACAGAGATCAAACATGGCGACAGAGGCACCTGCAACACTTGGGAAGAGCGAGAGAGGTAAGGAGTGAGAACGAGAGAGAGCGATAAAAGAGAGTGCAAGAGAGACGCGGGTGCGATTCACAAATAATCACAAGCTGATGCACTTTATTTTTAGTTTAGGACATTAGGTGGCACTTACAAGACTACAGCCAGGGTGAAGTGGCACAGGAGGAGGGACAGAAAGCTTGTAGGTGGTGTTTTGCTATTTGCCCACCCATTGACTGGCCATGGCATGCTAATCCCTATGGTCATTCCCACCCAGTTCCTGCCCCTTCTCCCCCCAAAACACCTCCTCATGGGAACTGTTTGAGTTTGTTTTAATCAAGACATACCATCAAACTTTGCACTGGAAGTGCCTGCCGGTGTTTTTTCAAAGCAGTCTTCTGAAAGTTAATAACTTAATTGGAATGTAAGCCCTTTACTGGTGTAATAAGTATGTCTTAGCCTGGGTCTGCCTTCACCACTCATTTAAACACTGTGGGTGTCCTTCACTAAAATCCTATAAAAAACAAGCATTGGCAAAGACAACAGTTCAGGCCTGTTTATACGTATTAGGAATTTGCCAGGCACTGTTATCAGAGGCCCGTGTAGTCGCACCGTTATGCACTTGCTGCCATGACTAGCTAGTTAATATACGACTACGGGAGCGCTTGGAAGGTGCCTTTCCGATGCCTAAGCAAAAGCCCAATCTGTTGGCATTGCCAATGCTTGTTACTTGCATGATTCTAAGAAATCTGCCTGTCAGAAGATGCTCTGGCCAGCACCTTGTATGCATTCATTCATTCATGTTTGACGGGCTCAATACAGCCCGATGGGCTCAGAGGGTGCATTTCTCTGTGATGGCACCTTAACCCTTTAAGTGCCAAGGACGAGCATACTCGTCCTTTTTACATAGACTTCAATAATAGCCTGGCACTTATTAATGGGCCTGTCGTCATAAAACGTGAAAAATGAAAAGTACATTTGTATCCCGGTTTGAATGATACAAATCCAAGCAGGACACTCGAGGCTCACACTTCTATTGGCCAGTTGTTTTTTTTACAAATGCACAGAAGGGTCTGACATGGTTCTCTAATGCATTGCATTTCCCAGCCCGTGTTTTCATTTTTAATGCATTTCTAAGCACATGAATCGGAATGCACTTCTCAAATGCATGACTATATCTCCCTGGCTCCCCTGGTTTGAGTGATTGCACGTTGGTAGTGGTGTCTGAATGCGCACATCATAATGCAAACATACACTATTCCATACATCGGGGTTTGTGTGGGCAGTGCAAAGTCACTTTTCAGCAGTGCAAATTCACTTTGAAACCGGGCAAATATTCTATGGATCGGGCCCTTAGACCACATCACGCCGTGCTCATGCCAAGGCAACAGCATCCACTGACGTGCGCTCATCATATATCATGCAAACACACATGCGCAACCTCGACACCCCCCAGACGGACAGGTATGTGGGCAGTGCCTTCTCATCCCCGACCTCCGGCCATGACCGCCCAGCTTCCCTACCACACTCGTGGCTCTGGCAGCCTTCTGCAGGCCTCTTAGCCCGAATTGACTCTGGACTGCAGACATTAGAAGCGCGTGCATCTCTTCAACAAATAGGGCAGTGATCACTCCACACCACCCGCTGCCCCATGGAAGAGTGTGGCAAGTGTGGTCAGGGGCAGCCTGGATTACACAGACCAATGTTTACTGGTGAGGGGAGTGGTTACGGGATCTTTCCACACTGCTTTTTGGACAAATTAATATTGCACACATTTACAATTTCAGACACAGGAGGATAATGTGATTTTCCAGACTCCTATCGAGGAGTTTGCGCTACACGCGTTCACATCGCGTGCACTATCAACTTGCCAGCGTGCATCATTTCGATGCACTATGGAGGCAATGTTCCCTTATTGAAGCAAAGTATGATGCTGTTCCCTTCTTCTGCTTTTCTCAAAATGTCTAAAGTAATCATGTAGAAAATGTCCTCTCTGCCCAATGCTATTCATGTATTCAGGACTGGGGTGGCACCCTCTGTATAATAGGGTTTTAGGCAAATTTGAAATTCCCATCTTCTTTACAAGGCTTTTCAAAGCACGAGAGTGCTTCACAGGGGCGAGCGGAAGATTGTTCTTACAATCATTTGCAGCCAAATTACCCAGGCTAAAATAGCTCATTTTCAGGCGAGAAACCTGACTAAGATCTTACCAACAAAAACTGATTACTTGGTAAAGCATGAGTGGAGAGCAGTGATGGGGAAGTTCCATTGCTACGGGCCACCCCCATAACAACATTTTCTGCCTTCCATGCCATTACAAAAGGGGAAAGGGCATAAGCAAATAAATCAAACTTTGTTCCACCCCAAAAGGGACAGACCACCCTGAACTACTACATCACATCCCATTTGCCTGAGACCAGAGGCAACCCCTGACACGTTTCAGCCTTGTTGGGCATCATCAGTGAGGTGTCGGTTGCTTCTCTGCGCACTGCAAGATAGGGATTCAAATCTAGGCACACTCGTCCCACTCAGGGTGACATTTTCAAAACTAAAACATGATGGCTGGAAAGTTATTGTTGGGATGCACTTACAGTGCCTGGCAAAAAGGTTCAGGCTGAGAAAAACCTATTAGCACGTGCCACAATGTGAGCAGGTTGAGTATTTGCGCGGCAGAAGGCACGGGTATCACCTGTGGTTAGTTTTGACACATACTAGATACCCATATATAGCAACACAGAAGGAGCAACAAATATGTGAATGTTGTAGTTGCAGAGGTTATAGATAGGGCACGGTTAAAGGCCCTGCATTTAGAAGTTGTACACAAAGTTATGTTGACTAGTGAAGTCTAAGGAGTGAGCTGAAATAGGTGGAAGATGGAGTCAGAAAGGTGCTGTGGTTAGAGCGAGGTCAGTGTCAACATGGTAGTAGTGCGGCCATATGGGATTTTGAGGCCTAGTACAAAATGAACTGAATGTAGGCCCTGATGTGGAGCTGTGGCTCCGTTTAGCTCATTCCCAGGATAAATTCCTTTTTCGTCCCCTAAGAGAAAAGCTGATGTCAGAGGCACCTGTGGCGCACAGATAAACGCTGCAGAGCCTGAATGAGGTGGGAACATATTGTTAGCTGTGGGGAGGACAGGTTCACCTTATGAAAGACAAATTAATGAGAATAGGGCACAAAAATGTGTGATGCCAATAGGCCAGGTGAAGATTTAGGGCACTACTGCCCTCACACAAGGATTGGTCACCCCATTTGAACTAAAACGAGATGCAGAACTAAACCAAATAAATGCCTGAAATTCAGACTCAGGAGCAGTGCCCTGGCCACATCATTACTAGGCACCTGGGGCTTGCAGGAGATAAGGGGGAGCCGTGTCTGGAACATTCCCTCATTTGGGCTCGGAGGAGCAGAGGTGATGCCAGTAAATTTAGTACATGGTTGGAGGGTGCAGCTTGTGTACGCCACTGCGTCTGTTATAATGAGAAGGCCCATCGTCTTATCAAAGCAGAGTTGGCCTTCCCAGTTTTACTTTGAATGGGTCTGGGTCAGGGGGTGCACATTACATGACGGTCACAATTTATTTGTGTGTTAGTGTATATGTCGGCCAATTGATGTAGTGGGTCACGTGGATAGTGGAATGGGTTTAGATAAAGTGTGGCCAATCGGTCCATGGAATATAGGGGGGCTATCAGCATGTTCTATAGATGGTAGCCAATGATGGTGGTGGGATGACATTGTAACCTCTGTATGCTAATATGCGCTTTTCCTCTTTATAACCTGTAACTTCTTGGGGTGTGATGAACTCCATGTCAGTTCGGTTCTACAGGACCATCTGAGACCATTTAGATTGTAATAAATGTTGTTTTCCCTTGCAAAGTAGTGCAGTGGTTCTTTGGCCTCTTGGATTATTTTTATTGTGAAGGCTTTGGGTCATGACTTTCTTTACTTTATGTATCCATCATAACCATTAAGCCATCACTTTTCAGTTTTGCACAGAACAACAATACTGATGCACGGTCCTTATGAAAACCAATTAGAGTCAGATTGAGAGGAAACAATACAATAATGAATGAGTTATTTCCAAAACACGTTTGCAAATACTTTTTAACGGCACACACAACTTCAAATCTGTATTTGTCCAGTATATAACGAAGCAAATTGCAATAATATGTTTTTTTTCTCCTCAGTTCTCTGGTGAATGATTGCCTTTAAGAACCGTGACATATGTTCACCTGGGATTCGAAGCCATTGGTTTGGGCCTTTCAATTTCTCAGTCCGTCATTAAGCCGAGGAAAATCAACCATTGCTCATTAGTGCTTAAGTATCTCCCAAATCATTGGGATAATGCATTTAAATATAATCACCTATTCAGTGCAGAGATTAACCTTTTTAGTGCCCCGCGCCTGTGGAGATTTGCGGTGCAGCTGCATGGTCACAAATCTAATCCAATAATAAAGCATCTCGATGCATAGAGCCGGCGCGTTGGGATGTTGCGCGCGGCAAAATTGATTTAGGCCGAAGACAAGAAAAGAAATCTTCAATCTTCCCTTTATTTCCTGACGCGCTCAGCATTGTACTTTTTTTTATTGGATTATAGTGCAGGCTTGTGTAGGGGAAGAAAGGAAATTATCTCACAAGCGATTGTTCCGTATTTTTCAAGCCTATCGCTCTCTTTTTTGCCCTCTGCTGCTGCTGATGAGATACCAAAGCAGCTGGTGATCCAAGACAAATACAAAACAGACTTAGCCGGCTTATCGGAGAGCTACCGGTAATAACCTTGCGGGAAAAGGGAGAACCGTTGGCTGATAACGCTGACCCAGAGTGGCTCAAGTGGATACAGTAGCTTCTTTACAAATATCCATGCGAAGGGAGATGGGCCCTCTCCTGCGAAGATGCGAAGATACGGTGTGGATCATCGCACTTGAGAACTGGCTCTATGCTTTCTTCGACATGACCAGAATATAAAGAAACAGTCTTTAGGATGTTGTATGTACATGAAGAACATAGTCGTTTCATATTCATGCCTCTGTATTTCCTTTAATGCTCTGCTATGCGTGTTCATATCTTGCTATGCCATGCTTTGCCTTGGCATAACCTTGTTATGCCATATTAGACTACAGTTAGCAATGGTAGGCTCTAGCACACTATATCAGATCATGCTATGCCAGGGTGCGTATTTAGAACTTTCTTATTGTAGTCAATTGGCTGACGCCTCCCTTCCGACTTCCCACTGAAACATGGCATAACAACAGAACGCGGCTGGAGACGCCCTTTGGACTAGCAACTAGATTTGCCAACCGCACAGCACATTGTGAAAAGAACATTGCCATGCTGACCGATATTTTTAAGGGTCAACCTATTATAATCTGGTGACGTGGTATGCTAATCTGTAGGCAGTGTTGGCAGCTGGGAGGATCACTCGGGGCAACATGCTTGGGGACAGGACAATTCTGTGCAGCATGGGTTCAATCCGCAGTCCAGCCCTTAGAAGATGGAGGAGTTAGACATGAGTGCTATGTAAATCACTAATAATAATAATAATAGGGCCCATTTGCAAATAATCTATCCGCCAAATGCCTACCATTCTGCAATGCCACTTAATGAGAAAGGAATTAGTGGCACAGATTGCTCAACCTCTCGCCCACAGCAAACCCCCGCCCCCCAGACTCCACCCCACTCATTTGAGGAGTTTGGGGTTTCCTCCAGGTGCCCTGGCCCCATATCTACCACCTCCACCAGACAGGGACTCGCAGAGACACACACACATGCCCTCATTGAACCTAAACTGAAAGACGAGAGGTGGGCATTTATATCTTTAAACCCCTGCCAGCACCAACCTCTGACAGACTCAGACTGGACGGGATGGGTGGGCACCTTTTCTGACCCTCTGCCAGCAACGTCCCCTGGCACGCTCCCGGGTTCACCCCAGTACTGTCACCGATCCCATAAACCGCTGGTCAGCGCCGCAGGTTTGTCAAAAGAACAGGTGTGCGCTATAGAAATTCCACAGGACAGAGCATAGCGTGTCTTATTTAGGCCCATCTAAAAGGAGTTTGGGCACACAATCAGAGCGAATGCATCTGGAAGAACCAACACTCAAGAAGGGCTCTGGAGTGCAAATGATAGCAACACTGTGCCTACGCTAGAGGGGGGGGGGGTCTATGTGATATTTTCGAAATAAAATACAGAATCTCAAAACACAGAATAATTTTTTCTTTCACCCCATTTCAATGCATTTATATGTGGGGGGAGACCCCGGGTCCCCCCGGCCCCCAATACCGCTCCACATTTTCTATCTACTGTACCCAGCCCCCCACATTTCTATGCAGTGAAACGGGTCATCTGAAGTTCGGCATTTTGTGCCGCTACAGATGGGCTGATACTGCTGGAGGAGGTAGCAGCTTCATTGGTGCTGCAGGGAATGTCCTTCCAAGGAGGTAGAGTTCTGCCCACCTCCTCAGGCCTCAACAGTGTGTGCGTTCAGGAGCAGTGCTGAGAGGCCTGGCTCGACTGGCAGTGTTTCCTAGCCCCCCCCCCCACTCCATAGCAAATGTATTCACATCCGGCACTCATCATTTTCAAACATTTCAAAGTGTGCCTGGGGCCTGATAACATGTCTAATTTCCAGGTACAGCATTACAGACCTCTTCTGGCTCTCAAAGGCATTCCTCCATTTGGGCATTAAACCAATTTAAAGTCTTGCATTAAACCAATTTAAAGTCTTTCATTCTCTTGTGCTCTTTCTGGGGCGCTTTCGTCACCATCATCAGATCGGGAACGCTCTAATAGTAACAATCTGAATGCTGCTAGTAATAACTTGTTTGCATGTTTGTGCATTTATATAGCGCTACGACCCCTCAGGTATCTGAGGGCTGCTTATTTCCCACAGTGTGTGGTTCTCATTTATCGACCTCGGAAGGATGAAATGCCGAGTTTGGCCCTGCCGGGATTCAAAGCTGCGTCAGCAGGCTCTGCATGGATGTCAAAGCGAGCGCTCTACTTGCTGTGCTATCAGACCGGCTATAATGTGCATGTAGAGGTCGCTGCAACACTCTTTCCTCTTCACAGCGCTGTGAATGAAGGGGGTCCTGGGGTGCAGTAGTGCTCATTTTTTCAACCTGACTAGACCCCTTTATGCAATGAACATGCAACCCAAAAGCTGCAGTCAGATCTCTGCAGCTGGCGCCTTATAACACATTGTTATTTATTGAGGAAAACCCGGGATACAGGTCACATGACGTGTTTGTGAGTGTTTTTTAAAATGGCTTAAAAAAAAAACCCAAGGCCACCCATGCCTCGACCATCAAAACGTTTGCAGAAAATTGCTTCGAATAAGTTGAAAAGAACTTTACAAGCAGGGGGAGCACTGCGGGGTCAGTGACAAAGCAGGCACAACGGGGAGCACTGCGGGGTTCGTGACAGAGCAGGCACAATGGGGAGCACTGCGGGGTCAGTGATAGAGCAGGCACAATGGGGGCCAGAGTCAGACCAGGCAACACGGGGAGCACTGCGGGGTCAGTCAGTGTAAGAGCAGATACAAGGGGGGCCACTGAGGAGTCATTGTCAGAGCAGACACAAAGGGGAGCACTACAGGGTCCGAGTCAGATTTAGATGGGGAGAAAAGGAGCAGCTGAGATGTCCAAATGTCCCATTTCAGGCGTGAGTCACTCATCGGTCTTGTTTCTCTGTTTCTCGGACATTTAACACTGCATGTATACGTGGAAACGCAAAATAACAAGCACGAGAATGCAAATAACAATACCAGGACTGAATTAACCCCACATGCCTGGCACACCTTAAGAGTTCAGCTTAGCTTGGCGGAAATGACCTCTGACCTCTGAAAAAGGCCACGCTCTTACTTATGCCCCCACTCTGGGTTCATTGTATTGTCAAAAGGATTTTGTTTGTAAACTCAAATGGGCCGATTGCTCTTTTTGTTCACTCTCTGCAAACACACGTGTTCCTTTCCTGTATTTCCTTCGGCTGCTTCTAGGATGATTGTTTGATTAGACAGACCTGTCAGGATAGCTTTTAGGCTTCAATTTACAAACTTTCCTGTTTGGATTTATGGGAGATGAAAAGCAGCACGTTAAAAAACAGTTCCCCTGCCATCCGTATGGTAATTTAATTTTGTTTAACTGTTGTGTTTGATCAAACTACTTTGCTTGATTATGTTGGCAGTTTATTTAACTTTGATTGCCCATAAGATGATGTCTTCCAAATTGCAATTGAAATCTCCCCATGTCAGTTTTGGAAAAGTCGAGAAATTAAAAAACCAATCCATTTCTTTCAATGTCAAACTGTAACAACACGCGCATGTCTTCATTCTCAAACATGATTGTAGGTTTATCTTAGAAAGTCTCTTTAGGGTGCTAAGAATGCAGTTCAGTGGTCCGAGTTTCGCAGCGAGGTTGAGGTGTTCCATCTCCTGCATGCGTGGGCCATTGCAGCCCAGCTTAGTCCTTTATATTTTGACAGCCTTTGCAATATTTCACAATAACATTTCAAGACTGTGATTTTCAGCATGCACAGAAAAACCAGCAATGGATGACCTAGTCACACCTGACACTGCACTAACTGAGTGTAGGTTTTTGCTTGTAGTCGGACACTCGTTTTGTTTGTCATGAAAGGTGAATAGGCTGTGGACTGAAACAGAGTTATTACCCATGAATACTCCACTTTGGTCTCTTCCAGGTATAACATCCTCTTCAGGGCCACAGCTGATGGCAGTCCTTGATGGATTGTGAGATGTGGGTCTTGGCTGTAAACTGCCCAGTATGAACGCTATCATGGATGATGGGGTTAATATCCTTGTGTCCCAATAAGGGCACCCACCCTTACTCCCCTGAACTGCCCTCAAGTGAGGAGTAGTCACTGAAGAGCTCTGTGGACAGAAGCCATAATGGTCTCCTCTTGAAAGAGGAACTTGAAAATGAGAATCTATTCCTGAGGTAATGGGATATTGGACCCCCTGAAACTGTTTGGGAACCGTATATCCTTAACAAAAAAGGGAGGTACTTGTCTCTGAGATGAGAAGATCGCCTTCTTTTCCTAACTAACTTTAAAGAAGCATAGGGCTGTAAGGGCAGTAGCCGGGCTGCCTAGCGAGGTAATCCTGCAGGTGATTATAAATGTAATACAGAGTGCATCTGTTGATCAGACTATGCTCCTGAAATGCCTGCTCAGCTTTGAGCTGGCATCCTGGAAGTGACTTGCCATTACTTCCGGTTTCATATAACGCATCTCCAAGCCTGGTGATGTCCATTCAGGAGCCATCATGGGTACAGGCACCGGACATCGGAGCACGTAGGAAGTCTTGGATGTCCGGGCTGAGCATGGATGGGGAGGCACATTTCTAATGGTTAGTCCCTTGCAGATCTACCCTGGGGGCCTGATTTGTGCGGGTGCAGGGACGTCATTTCACCAAAATGCCAGGGGTAGCGGATAGCACACGACCCTTGACCTCTGATGACATCACAGGAAGTTATGCCATTTGACCCCACCCTGAAGTGACATCACGGGAAGCGATGGCACACAACCTTTTACCCCTTGACAGAATAGGAACTGGCATCACATAGTATTGTTCCTAAGTACACTACGAAAGATATGGTTATGATGTCACTGTAATATGATATACATTTCATACAAGAATGGATCACAGTATGTATCATTAATATCAGTGTGTATAGGCCCATGTTACCAAATTACTGTGAATGCAAGCAGACGTCCAAGGAAAAATGATAATGATGTGTTATTATATAGCACTTACGCTGAAGTACTCTATATAGAACACATGTACATACAATATCACCCAACCTGTGTTGGTACTCATGACCTCAGAAGTATGAAAGGCTAAATTGGCCTTGCTGGTATTCAAACCTGCATCCTGCAGATTAGATACACATCAAAGCAGTGAGCGCTCAACCTACTGAGCTATCTTACAGCTATAGTAAAATTAGCAATTACATGCCTGAATGTTCTCAAAGTCAGAAAGCAAATTACTCTCTGTAGAGTGGATACAATTGAACTGGTAAATGTGAACAGCAGGCCGGTTCATCTGCGGTCTGGTGCAAATTTGGCCACATGTCAAGCTTGCCTGGTTCTAATTTTCAGGCTTCAGAGGTTGGCAAAATACATACCATTGGGAGGGTTCATAACTGTGTATTAAAGAAGTTAGTGTAGCACAGGGAAAGCAGCACACTCACACTGCATCCTGTTCTCTGCACACTCATTACCTCATACATGCAAACAAACATCCTGAACAGCTTGCCAGGGAGATAGGAAAGAGAGCGACATTACAATTAAGCATTCATTGTGGCACAATTAAATCAGGGGTCACTATGTACTATGGTCAAACATTTCTACACCGTACACAAGCTTTTAGGCACAAGGATTTTGTCAAGTGCCTGAGGACACCAAGATGGAATGTCTTGTGATGATGTTAACAGAGACAACAGCAAAAGAAAACACGCCATAACTGCAACCTGCGAAAAACAAAATACATAGCCTGAAATGGATGCTTACTATACTCTAAATGCTTTTTGGACGTTTTGTCTGCATTGTGAATTTGAGGTGTTAAGAACAGACGAAATCAGTGATTCACCCCCTGAAATGTGCTTAAAATAATAAACCTTTAAAGAGTCTAGCAATTATTGTTAAGAATTCCAGAAAGACAAACTATTTACTATTCATATTCTTTCTTATTTAGGATCACTGTTATTGTTTTATTTATTTATGTATTAAATGTATAAAGCACACAACAGCCCAGGGGCATCGAGGCGCTATTAGAAGGAAACAACTTAGTTACATGGAGCATACATAGAGATGTTATGTGTGGCAAATATTATGCATATTACATACAGTTAGGTATTAACGTTTGGAGCTTTACATGGCAAGGGGTAAGTTTAGACAAAGCAGCTGTTTTGATCAGGCAAATAGCAGTGTTTTGATGGCTTTACGAAAAGCTATGTTACCCCCCTGTGTTTTTTTAAAGAGGCTTGAACACGAAAGCCAGCCACTCCAGAAACAAACAGCCACATGGTGCTGGCCACAGAACCAGGAGCTTCGGTTTGTAAAAAAAAAAAAAAACATTCTTTTTTAAAACATTTTTGGGGGTTGCAATGTAGACCATAGGGGTAGCAAGTGAGACCACAGGGGTGACCACAGGGGTCAGAGTTGCAACCCCCAAATAACGTCCCTGTGCAGATGTTTTTCATGAAACTCCTGTAGTAATAACAATGGGTATAAAAGGGATGCAGGTTCCCATGTTCTGTCTTCGGGTCAGGGACATCATTTAGGGGTTGTAAGGGGTCGGAACTGTTACCCCTGAAGTCTTCTGTGCTGCTCCTGTGGTCTGCCTTGCTACCCCTAATTTTTTATTTTTTTAAAACTTTAAAAAAATATATGTTGAGGCTCTTGGGCTGTGGCCAGCAGCATGTGTCTCTTTTGTTTCTGGAGTGGCTGGTTTTCTGGTAGCTAGAGCCGGTAAGATAGCTCAGTAGGTAGGGTGCTTGCTGCTGCAATGTGTGTGTGATCTGCAGATTTCACTCCCGGCAAGGTCAACTCAGCCTTTCTTCCTGCTGAGGTTGATAAATGAGTACCAGCATAGGTTGGGTGATACTGTATGTATATTTGTTCCATCCGAAGCGCTTAAGCGTAAGTGCTATATAATCAAGGACGTCATTTAGGGGTTGCCAGTGGTCGCAACTGCGACCTCTGAGGTCTCCCTTGCGACCTCTGTGGTCACCCTTGCGACCTCTAGAAAAAAAAGATTTTTTTTTTGTTGTAATCTAAGCTTATGGGCTGTGTTCAGCACTGCGTGGTTCTTCAGTTCGGGAGTGGCTGGCTTTCTTGGTAAAGCCCCTTAAAAAAAAGAAGGAAAAGAAGAAAAGGAGTGACACAAGTCTAACACTTTCATCACTGGCCCTAAATAAGAAAGATTAGGAATACCAAATAATGTGTCTTTCTGGAATGCTATACAATAATTGCTAGACTCATTAAAGGTTTATTTCAGGCACACTTCAGGGGGTGAGTCACTGATTTAGTCTGTTCTTAAATGCCTCAACTCAGCCTTCCATCCTTCTGAGGTCGATAAATGAGTACCAACACAGGTTGGGTGATATTGGGTGTATGTTTTTCCTATATAAAGTGCTTAAGCGTAAGTGCTATATAATAACACATCATTATCATTTGGTCATGGATGTCTGCTTGCAATCACAGTAATTTGGTAAAATGGGCTTATATACACTGATCTTAATGGTACATATTGGCGATCCATTCTTGTATGAAATGTACATCACATTATAGCGATATTGTAACCATATTTTTTGTAGTGTACAATGCTATGTGATAGCACTTCCTGTTTTGTCAACGGGTGAAAGGTCGCGTTCCATTGCATCCCGCGATATCACTTCGGGGTGGGGTCAAATGACATCACTTCCTGTGATGTCACCAGGGAGTCAAGGGTCATGTGATGTCACTTCCGTTACCCCTGGCATTTTGGTGAAATGATGTCCCTGTATACAATAACACATCATTATTGTTTGGCCTTAGATGTCTGCTTGCATTCACACTAATCTGGTAATATGGGCCTTTACGCACTGATATTAATGATACATATGGTGATCCATTCTTGTATGCAATGTATACCACTTTACAGGGAGACCGTAACCATATTTTTAATAGTGTACTTCGAAACAATGCTATGCGATGCCACTTCCTGTGTGTCAAGGGGTGAAAGGAAGTGTTCCATCGCTTCCTGTGTCAATTCCTGTGATGTCATCAGAGGTCAAGGTTCATGTGATGTCACTTCCGCTACCTCTGGCATTTTGGTGAAATGAGGTCCCTGTTTCGGGGCCATATTTTTTGCATTCTAATAGATAGTATCTTTTTTATTTTTCCACCTAGAATTCATAATCCCTGCAAAAACATATTCCTCCTCAGATTCCACTTTTATGGTTGAAGGCCTTGGGTATGTTCATTTGTAGAGTCTATATGGATTATACAGTTGTATTACAGACACTTAACATAAAGGCGGTATCTTGCGGTGGGGTGTTGTGACTTTTTCAATTCATAATATTTGTTCAGTACTTCAATTCATAAGATTTGTTGGATGGAAAAATGCACCGTGATCCAGCCTTCTCCAATGACAGTCCCACCCTAAAATTCTAGGATAAGAAACCAGCTGTTTTAATCAGAATATTCTGCTTTATTTAAAATAATGAATCAAAATAACTAAAGGTGGTCCCCTAAACTTAAATGCTAGGCAGTCACCTTTAATATTCCATAAAACTACAGACTGCTTCTCTACAGAAGAAAAACACAGC
Organism: Ambystoma mexicanum; assembly: GCF_040938575.1. Classification (NCBI taxonomy): domain Eukaryota; kingdom Metazoa; phylum Chordata; class Amphibia; order Caudata; family Ambystomatidae; genus Ambystoma; species Ambystoma mexicanum. Next base: position 339,499,884 of record NC_090922.1, read on the forward strand.
GTGCCTGCTGTTATCTCACTAATAGTTGCATTCACAATACAAACAAACATTCATTCATATAAAGGAAGTCTAAGTAACTATTCCAGACAAATATAAAACCTTCATCAACGTGAAGATTCTAATTAGCACTGCTTGTTGGCATCACATTTCAAGATAAAATATCTCAATGTTCTCATCAGAAATTTACAATATATTTCAAATTAATGTTTTTTAACACCATCAACAAGTGTTGTCCTCAGAGAAAAAAAATCGGATTCACATACAACTTTCTTGTTCTAGGAGTAATTCTACCCTAGATATTGGTTTCCAGTTTCGGCATGTATATGAAATCCAGGGGATGGTATGTTGGGCTATTTAGTCTACGAGATTGAGTTTGGGATAGAAGCTTTACATCTTAATTAATTTAAGAGTCACAACATCATGTACATTGGAAGCAGCAAATGAATCAACCCTTCACTGTATTTGGCATTAGGAGTCTGTGTAAGAGAGAGTCCCTTCGTTACTCTGCAATGTCATTTGGAAAATTCACATTAGTTATTATTTTCTTGGAATATTATTTTCTTGGGAATAAAGTGGATACACTAACTTACTACTTTTTCATTTTAAAGGCTTTGGCTCTACACAGGATTTATCTTTTTATGTAAACTATGGTTTCCACTGGTCAAGAAGTCTAGCAATACCTGCAAATGTGTGAACAATGTTCTACATCATGTCACAAACCCAAGTATACATTAACGCTGTGCAAATATGGGGAGTGATGTATTTAATTGCTGTCAATTAATATTATATGCCCTGCACCATCATTTGATGCAGCATCATTTTCTCACTGGACTGATATTGATACTCCCAATTATCCTCCCTTTTATTTTGAGTACTCCAATGTATTTTGCCATGTGATATGGGGAGGTATTTCCCTCCTCCCATCTGCAGTTATGATCAATTGGGGCTTAAATCAATTTTTCTCTGAACATTTCTGTTATGGACCTTTCCTATTGTTTATTTATTTTATTTCTTTTATCGCGCCAGATGCCCATGGGCTTCAGGGCACACATTATTTAGGCTTATATATTCAAAATCGCACCAAAAATCTGAATCCTTAGGTATCCATCATGTTGCAATAACTGGCAATATGTTAAAGTTATTGAAATATGTAAATATACACAAGACATATCAATATGTGCGAACTAATACAAGTTAATGATGGGGAGTGTGTTGCTGAATTCAAATCTGTTTCAGTTTTTAAGTCAAGCAAAGTGCTCACAAGTCTTTATAGCTGATGATATAATTTCATTTTGGTGGCAGTTAAATGAATCTTGTTTTTTGTTTCAATTAACTGCACATTGTATATTTCCATTAAGCAAACACACACTGGCTAATGGGTTATGGTTATACCTAGGGTAAATAGGTTGAGTGCTACATGGGCAATTGGTTTTCAAGCTTTGTTTCACTAAGAAGCAGACCTCTGACTTCTTGATGTGACTTTCCTCATAATACATCGAACACCACACATTTGGAGTTTCTGGAATGCAAAAGATCATTTTTTCTTGTAATGTTAGAGTATACCATATGCTCTGAATACCCACATCTAAATCTGCTCTGCTAAGCTAATTGATTAGTTACTGACTAATGGTGGATTTTTTCATACCAGAAAATGTTCCTCTAAATCTTTTGTCTTGGGAACTAAGTTGAATATGAACAGACCAGATTGCTGCTTCATTTGACCATTTTCACATAACACGCAGATAGAAAGCAATGCTATGGTGTAGTTTTACTTATTCAGAAGTTGGTCGGTCATGTAGGCCTTATTAATACAGTTGTTACTTTGTTACACATATTAAAATACAGTATTGAGTCATTTATGTAGTATGGCTTCACAAAGGAAAACTATTTGCTTTGAGCATTTGCTGGAAAATTCCATTTTGTGAGACTAACATTACAGGGATGAAAAGCTGTGCACAATACATTTTATTTAGTAAACCATGTTTCATTGATATTAAATACATTCGACAGTAACTTCACTGTCATTCGACAGATAGTAACAGTGACTTGATTGCGGCTGGACTGATAATCTTCTGGATTATTTAGTGGCCCAAACAGGGGGTTTGACCTTGCAAGAAGAAACAGGGATTAGGATGTTTTTTGCAAATAACCATACTTTTTGCCAACAGGAACACTTTCGAATTTTGTGCAATTTATCAAAACATTTAGAAAACCCAGTGGCTCTGTGAACAGAATTATTATACATGAACTTCGCAAGAGATTCAAAACATGGCCCAGTCATGTCCTTTTTGGCTGCAGTAGGACAGCAAATATTGCTTGAGGTTTTCAAGGATTGTTTAGATTTTCCCATCACTTTGGAGTTGATAATCAGTGGATAGATTGATATTCACCCGAAATACTGATTCAATGACATCCAGAATCTTGACCTAAATTGGGTTTCCTCAGTCAAAGATGATAACGTCAGGTAAACCATGATGCCGAAACACTGTGTTAAGGAATGCTTCTGATAAATCAGCAGCTGTGGCTAGTCCTTGCATGGGTTCAAAAGAAGCCATCTCGGGGAAGGAATCAAGTACGGTCCAAATGGTTTTATGCCCTTTGGAATTAGGAAGATCAATTCAGGAAGATCTGCAATGAAATCCATAGTTGTGGGTGGATGGGGGGGGGGTATGGGAAGTGGGTGGAGAAGTCCCACAGATTGTTGTAGACTTTTGGCTCGGGTACAAGTCTCACATTGATTCACTTATTTTTTGACATCTCGAACCATGGTTCCCTACAATGAAAATCATTCTATTAGACCTAAAGTATTTCTTTGTCCATAATGTTAGGCTAATGGGCTTTCATGAGACCACTCCATAAATTGTCTTTGTTCTGTACTTCTGGGACCCAATACTTGCTTGTGATGATAAATGAGTCTGTCTACTTCATGGTGCTGTGTCTTTTGGAGAGACTGTAGCATGTCATGGAAATTGTATGAAAACCTAAATGTGTCCAAGATTTGCAAGGCAGGTGTGGATAAAGAGAATGCAACTTTATCAGGCATCACAAAAGAAAGGCCTTGCTGAGCTCTTGTATAGAGTGTGGAGCAACCACAGGCGAACGCATCCATGTTGGTGTTTTGCAGTCTGGTTTTATAGGTAATGATAAAATCAAACAAACTGAAATAATTCACCCATCTCGATTGTCTGTGATTAGTACTGGCAGCTGTTTTTTGAAAGCTTGAATTACAATGCTCGATTAACACTGTGATTGGGAGTTGTGCTCCTTTCAAATAATGTCTCTAGGTGACAGACATCGTTCCCTAGGAAAGGGGAGACTTCATAGATATGAAAAATAAATACTTTTTTCCACCTAAACTTTGATCGTTGCAGGTCTCCAAAGGGGCAGAGTGTGTTTTTCTGCTGATTGCTCTGAGCTTCTTTAGAAAGTGCCAGTGCATGCGTACCTTCATGCCAGGCAAGTGAACTCAATCCATCACTGGAAACCTGGTTGCAAGGTTTTTCTCGTGTTTCCATGTGATGTGCACGCGCTGTGTCAGCCTTTTTTACGTTCTCCACATTTGCAGATACATGCTAGAGGTTAACCTGAGTCAGGGGGTCTAGCTGAGGTCAGATGGAGTGACGGTAAGCAACCCACCTGGGGCTGTTCAGGGGAATTTGATGTGATCCCTTGCTTTCAGAGCTCCTTATAAGCTATTTTATTTGCGTTGGTTTCAGCAGCACGGCATAATTAGATAGCTTGTGAATGCAGACTGTCATTGAAAGTACCTGCAATAGCCTGCGGTTTGCTATTGTGCGAACTGAAGGGTGGCGTGTGTTCAATGCAATGTGCGCAGTCTGCTGTCACGTGACATGGCCTCTTGCTGGGAATGCTGCCGCATTTGAGGATAGTGACTGTGAGCATGCGCTCTCTTACGAGCAGTACCTTCCACTCTGTAACCTCACATAAGGTGGTTGAGATACGCAATGTTCTCGTTGGTGTGTCTCATTTTGTTAAGGCTGTTTTTTGTGCTTCCGTTTGTTGCTTTCATTTTGCTCACGGATTTCAGGACTTGACACCAGGGATGTAATTTCACCAAAATGCCAGGGGTAGCGGAAGTGACCTCACAGGACCTTTCACCCCTTGACAACACAGGAAGTGGCATCAAATAGCATTGTTTCTAAGTACACTGAAGGAGGCACGGTGACGCCGTAGGTTTTGGGGTAGAGGTTCTCTTTATTACGGAGCTCCCCGGAGCCCCAGCCAGCGCTCCTCATTCAAACTACAACTGCCACTCCCCGTTCACGCAGCTCTCGCTCACCAGCATACAGAGAGCTCGCGCGACCTTAGCTAGGCACAACATTCCAACTACAGAGGTCTCTACACATCTTCCCCCTTTTACAGCAATTAAACCAAAAGCAGTATAAGAAGAGAACAATAAAGAAAACAACACATAACCAATGTAACCAACATAGTCACATTAGAGAAAATTAGCTAAAGCAGAAAAGTTAAGTGTAAACATTATGTGCATTAAAATCTAACCTCGTGCATTATAATCTAACATGCATTTATAATAGAATATCAAGTTTCATAGTCTTTCATCCACACAGGCTTTGACCTAAACCTATGTGAACCTTCTTCATTGCCTCTCACGCCAGTATTATCATCATTTACAACTACCTCTCCTTCTTTCATCTCTTCCTCCACTTTCTTTTCATTGCTCACATTCACTTTCCTTCCTTTCACCTGCCCATCCAACTCATTGTCTTTCCCGTCCCCCACCCTTGCCAATCTTCCTTTTGACCAAACCTCTCCTCCCTCTAAGATAACAACATTGCCTTTCACTGCACATATCTTCTTCGGTCTCAGGAACTTACTTTCCACACATTTGTTCACTAATCTGGGATTTTTAACATACACCATCTCCCCAATCTTCCATTCTTGTTCCTTCACTCTCATTCTGTCATCAAACAATTTCTTATTCCTTTCTTGACTCAAAGCAATGAGTTTCATTATTTGACCCCTATCCACAGTGACCACCTTGGCCATGCCTAACCATCCTGGACATAGCCTTGTTCCAGGTTCCCTACCTTTCATGGACACAAATTGAGATACGCCAGTCACAGAGTGCGGTGTAGTGACATAATTCCAGGTTAACATCTTTAATACCTCCCTCCATGGTTGTCCCGATTTCATGGCCATTTGTAAGGCCCCCTTTATATACCTGTTGACTCTTTCAACAAGACCATTCGCCTTGGGACTATACAATGCTGTCCTCGTGTGTTTTATGCTATAGCCGCCAAGAAATTTCTTCATTGCCACCGATACAAATTGTACCCCATTGTCAGATACAATTTCAACAGGTACTCCCTCCTTAAGAAAAACTCTCTCCAAAAAAACAATCAATTCCTTAACCGTGACCTCTTTCACCGCTTCCCATTCGAACCATTTGGAATGGTAATCTAACACCACAAATACAAATTTTAACCCATCTTCCAAACCTGCTACCAGACCCATAATGTCCACTGCTAGCTTGCTCCAAGGCTGGTCTGGTACTACACTCGGTATTAACGGTGCCTCTCTCACCACTCTGCATTTGTCACTAGTTTGGCAAGCCATGCAATCTTTGACATACCTTTCCGCACTCCTGTCTATCCCTGGCCACCAATAGTTCTGCCTTAACTTCCTTTTCATGGCAGCTTCTCCAGGATGTCCCTTATGTGCCAGCTTTACCAACACAGACCTGAGTGATTGTGGGGGAACAATGCACCTACCCCTCCTTAGCCTGTTGTCACACAAATTCAACTCGTCTTTTATTTCCCACCAGGTATTGAATTTACTATCCAATTCTTTTTTTCCGGCCATCCCCTCACAGTCCAACACTTCACAAATGTAAGATCCTCATCTAAATCTTCTTCATGTGTCCACTCTTCCTTGCTAACTGCACTTTGTATTTCTGCCACTATTTCTGCCACTACCGACTCCTCCTCTGCCTCCTTTTCTTTTTTTTCCACCAGATAACTGTTTACCGGCAGCCTGGACAGGCAGTCCGCCACCACATTTCTCTTTCCTGGCAAATAGCTCATATCAAAGTTAAAATTTTGAAGTCCTAAACCCCACCTGCTTATTCTTGGGGAACCCAAGGCCCACCTTCCACTCTCAAAGAGCTGAACCATGGGCTTGTGGTCCGACCTGACCACAAATCTTCTTCCCCACAAGAAGTACTTAAAATGACTCACAGCCCAGAACATGGCCAACATTTCTCTTTCAATGACGGAATATTTGTACTCCGCACCTCTCAGTGTCCTAGACACAAACGCAATTACTCTCTCTGTATTGTCTCTGTCATACTGCACCAATGTTGCACCCAGCCCCAACATGCTCGCATCAACCACCAAAACAATTTTGTCCTTAGGATCAAACCTACCTATGGATGGTGCCCCACTCACCGCTTGCTTAATACACTCAAAAGCTACTTCACAATCTGCTGACCATTCAAACTTCGCACCCTTCTGGAGTAACATTCTAAGAGGAATGGACACTTTGGCAAAATCTTTCACAAACTTGTGATAATACTCGGCCAAACCAAAAAATGATTTCACTTGTTCTTTATCCTTTGGCACTGGTGCACATTGTACTGCCTCTACTAGACTCCTCTTAGGTCTCACCCCCTGTTCATCAATCTCATGGCCGAGATATTCTACCTTGCTTACCGCAATCTTACTCTTGCTCCTTTTTACCGTCAATCCTGCCTCACTCAACCTGTTCAACACCTGTCTCAACACTTCATCATGTTCTTCAATGGAACTAGCATAAATCACAATATCATCTTGGAACACAATAATGTTCTTAACTCCGTTCATCACCGTCTCCATCACCCTTTGGAATACCGCTGCCGCTGATGCAAGTCCAAACGGCATCCTGCAATACATAAATGTTCCAAACACCGTAATGAATGCCATCAAGTGTTGACAATCCTCTTAAGTGGAATCTGATGGTATGCTTGAGAAAGATCAATAACTGAAAATACCTTGGCATTGTTAAGCACAGATAACTGGTCACCAATTATTGGCAGGGGATGTCTATCAATTAAGATATTCCTATTGAGATCTCGCAGATCTACACACAGTCTAATGTCTCCATTTGACTTTGCGGCCACCACCACCGGCGACAGCCATTCCGAGCTTTCACTCTTCTCTATCATCCCTCTTTGAAGTAACAAATCCACTTCTAATTTTAGCTTCTCACCCACTTCATGAGGCACCGGCCTCACCTTGTGCACCTTTGGACTGGCGCCCACCTTCAGCTGAATCTGATGCTCAAATCCTGTCAACATCCCCAATTCCTCTCGAAACACTTTCGGGTATTCCTTCTCCCACTTGGCCTTTAATTCTGCCACATCAATTGGCCTTTCCGCATTCGCTTGTATCCTTATTCCCATCTTCGACTGTTCACCCCATCCCAGGAGTGATGAACCTTCTTGAGTAACGTATATTTCTGATTCGCAGCTTCTTCCTTTATACTTAATGGAAGCCTGGAACATCCCCACAATTTCAATTCTCACGTTCCCATATGCATAGGGCTCGATATTGTGCTCCTTCAACAGTCTTATATCTCCTTGCATGCAACCCAGAAATTTTGCCTTTGACATTAAAGTCCATGGTGAACAACTGTCCACCTTCATTGTCACTATTCTTCCGTTGATCATGAACACATCCGTAGGCGCACCTCCTTTATTAGAGACTTCTGATATCTCCAGCATATGCTTTGCCTGGCCACTCTGTCCCATTACTTGATCTTCCTCTTGTTCGGGTACTCTCCCACCTGCTTCAATATTCTGCACCACTCCCGATTCACGACAAACTCTCGCGAAATGACCCTTCTTCTTGCATTTCAGACAGGAGATATTCTTGGCCGGGCAAAACATGCTTGTAGAACTGTGGCGGTTGCTCCCACACTTGTAGCACCTTATTCCCTTGTTCTGGACCCCCTTTTGGAACCCCTTCACCGCCGCCACTTCCCCCTCCGGCTTGTCTCCTTTCATAGTTGACATATACTTATGGGTCTGTTCCATACTTCTTGCCGTGTCTATGGTTGACTCTGGTGATGCATCTTTCGACAACAGCCTCTCTTGTATCTTCACATTATTCGTGCATCAGACCAATTGGTCCCTTATCAGAGAGTCTGTGAGCGGTCCAAACTCACATGTCACTAAGCGACCTCAGTGCTGCAATAAAATTCTCCACTGGTTCTTGTGGACCTTGTACCCTCTGGAAGAATTTATGCCTCTCAAACGTTATGTTCTTCTAAGCTTCAAAATGTACTTCCAATTTCCTCTCTGCCATAGAGTGTTGATCCATTTCTCCTTGGCCCTGCTGTGGAAGATCAGGCAGTCCATCATAGATGCTTCTGCCCTCAGTTCCTAAATTGTGGAGTAAAATTGCTTCTTTTCTTGCACATGCAAATTTATCACCTCCTATGTCAATCAGGTAAGTATCAAACAACTTCTTCCACCTGTCCCATCTTATTGGCGGAGTACCTGGTTCTGACAGGAATGGCGATGGTGGTGACATACTCGCTGCAGCCATGTTTATATTTGATCTTGTTTTAGTTACTCCCTAACTACACTGCTCACTTTCACAGACTTGAGCTTCTTATTGTATCCTCTACTCTTGCCAGTCTCTAACTGGCTCTTCCTTCCACAACCTCCTCTCACAATGTCTCTGCTTCCTTGTATGCTCTGGCTACAGTTCAATAGTCCTTCAAACCACCTGTATCCAAGTTGTGTCCACTAGGTGGCACTATACCTTTTCCTTTTCTTTGTATAGTATAACCTCTGGGTGGCACTGTTCTATCTTCCAGGTGGTCCTGTGACCGGTCCTTCCACTTGAATGTGCCGCCTCCTCTTGTTGATTGTATCCAGCCCAGTCCCCACTCCCCCTCTGCTCCTCACCTTTATATCCAATGAGGGCTGGGGTGGGCGGCACCAATCCGGAACAGCTGCGCAGGCTCAAACTCTATTTAGTGAGCCGAAGCGGGGATAGGGAAGAGCGCCACACTCCTCGCCCGCCGCGGAGACCGTCCCCCTGCAGCTCCTCGCTGACAACTGCTGCGGAGACAGTCCCCCTGCGGCCCCACACCTCTCCGTATTGCGCGGCCTTGTTCACGGACGTCCCGGCACACACTGCTCCTCTTCGAAGGGACACGTCGCCAGCTCCGTGGCGAGCTCCGTGCCTCGTCGCCAAATGAAGGAGGCATGGTGAGACCGTAGGTTTTGGGGTAGAGGTTCTCTTTGTTACGGAGCTCCCCGGAGCCCCAGCCAGCGCTCCTCATTCAAACTACAACTGCCACTCCCCGGTCACGCGGCTCTCGCTCACCAGCATAGAGAGAGCTTGCGCGACCTTAGCTAGGCACAACATTCCAACTACGGAGGTCTCTACATACACCATGAAAAATATGGTTACGGTCTCACTGTAACGTGAATGGATCACCATATGTATTGTTAATATCAGTGAGTAAAGGCACATTTTACCAAATTAGTGTAAATGCAAGCAGACGTCCCAGGCCAAACGATAATGATGTGTTATTATATAGCACTTACCTGGAAGCGCTTCAGGTAGAACAAATATACACACAATATCACACAACCTGTTTTGGTACTCATTTATCAACCTCAACAGGAAGAAAATCTGAGTTAACCTTGCTGGGAGTAAAATCTGCAGATATCACACACAATGCAGCAGCGAACACCCTAACTACTGAGCTATCTTACCGGCTTTAGCTACCAGAAAACAAGCCACTCCAGAACAAAGAGTCACATGTTGTTGGCCACAGCCAAAGAACCTCAAAACATTTTATTTAAAAAAAAGGTTAAAAAAATAAATAATTTTAGGGTAGCAAGGCAGACAATGGGGGTAGCAACGGAGACTTCAGGGGTCACAGTTGCGACCCCTGGTGGCCCTAAATGACATCCCTGATTGACGCACTCAGTTCTGGGAGTTTGAAATGACTGATTGCAATAAGGTGAGGCTACGTAATATTGCTCCTGTGTCTAGAGATTGCCCTTGACAGGCTCCTGCTTCCTGTATTTGGGAAAGACGTTAAAGAGCTGCCTGGATGGGGGCAGAGTAGTGAATGTACATCACTTTATTTAATGCTCTATGATGCCACGCATATGAACTTTGTAGAGGGTCCTGCCTGAATGAAAGCCAGATTTGTGGCAACAACAAACAATGTTGGGGACATCCTTTCCAATCAGCCATTTTGAGTTCTGGTTCCAACCTTCCTACTTGTTCTGCTGCTAGCACATCCAGTGTTTTGGATTTGTTTCAATATGAGATATCACAGTGTCATTCAAGAGTGTTCTAGACATGCCAGTAAATTGAAATGGAGCAATACCTGTTGATTAATAAGCTGGTAGTTCACATCTGACTACCTTCAGCGACGTTTATAATCCAGAAGAGAGTGGCATAGGCAGCTTGAAAAGAACCCCTAGTGTGGCCGGATTTGACTTTCCAGGTGACTTATGTGGAAGCAATGGTCAAAGAGGAAGTACCCACCCAGGTTGTGACCAGCTCTTTGAGTCAGTTAACCAATCAGTTGGGTGAAGGACAAAATAACTAGCATTACACAGGATTGTGGGAGCCCCTCTACTGAGAACGAACAAGGGACAAATACCCTGTTCTATGGAATTTCCTCCGCTCCGGAGGGTCTGCAACCACGTTTTAGCTCACTGCACCCTTCACAGAGGAGAAATATCCATTTGCATATCAGTCTTTGTCCCACCCACAAGGGCAGTCAAGCATCCAAATGCTAGGCAAATCTCCTCTGTACAAGAGTACCTTCAGCAACCTCAGAGACGTGTTTCGACCTAGCCGGGCCTCATCAGTGAGGTGAAGCTGAGCCTCTATAAGACACAGTGAGCAAGAGGTTCACGTCTGTATTGCCCTGGGTTAGTTAGGGTGAGACCCCAGGTTTTACAAAGAACTGATACGCAAATAGATATTTCTCCTCTGTGAATGGTGTAGTGAGCTAAAACGTGGTTGTAGACCCTCCCGAGTGGAAGGAATTCCATCGAACAAGATATTTGGCCCATGTTCATTCTCAGTAGAGGGGCCCCCCCACTCCCTCAAAATAACTGCTGTGTGTGCAATCTTTGATTAATTACACATGTGTGGTACTTTCTGGGGCAGTGTTTTGAGGTAGGAGACAGCATGAGGATGTTCTACCATTGCATCTTGAGTACCAGTACATTATGGCCATGGGACAGAGCGAGATTGGCTTCTTACTTAATGGCCATGCTGGGAGGCAACTGTGATCTCTATTCATTGCATGCCATTGGCTTGGATCACTTCTTTTTTGGATTTTCTATTTTTCGAAATCATTTAAAGTCGAACGAAGCTGTTGCTCAAAGTGTGGCAGCTGTTTATCATTCAGGTTTCCTTAAAACAGGATATGTGGATGGTATTTCCTTCAAAAGCTTGAGGACTTCGACAAAGTGTTTAGTTCTGCACTTAATGCTGACAAGACCTAATTTAATGCTTACATTATACCCAAGGATTTTGGTATGTAGGTTTCAGGTGGCGGGGCCTAAAAGACAAAAGAGGGTAGTCGCCTTAGTCTTGGGTCATAGCACAATGGAGAAAATTGCCAGTTGGTGCTAAGACTTCCCTGTGAAATTCATTAACAAGGAAAGGGTTTACTTTCTCACTGGCGATTGATCATGAGTAGACTCTTGCGAGGTTCTTAAGGCAGCCTGAGGTGTGGGTTCAAGGCATTTTGTGGCAGTTATGGTGTGGGTTGGTTGGGTCTCCACCCACATCTGGTCTTGTGGGGGGTGTCTGACTCGAAGGTTCCAGAAGTTCTGTGTTTTGCAGTGTGTTTGTAATAATACCTTTTAAGACTTCCGCAGGACATGGCGAATTTTGGCTGAACCTTTTGTTCTGTGTGCCTGAAGGCAACGTTTTGCAGAAGCGGCTCTTGGGTGGGCCATCTGACTTTACCAGAGCCGATGAGGCCTTCGCCAAGATGACTGATCTGTGCTATGCTGTGAATGGTTGTGTTTTGATGTGATCCATGCAGTCTCCTGTGAGATGGTTATATTCTGATTGGTTGTTTCTCTGATTGTGGATTTAAGAGATCCAACTGCTCGAAATGGTGTAAATGCAGGAAGTTATTTCCTTACAGTCAACGTAGATAGTTACATTCTCAAAAAAGAACTCTCCTACTGGGTTTGATAGCTTATTTCGGGCATTAAACAGATTTAGACTTTTAGGAATCTTTGCAGTCGACAGCCCAGGTGAGCATATCAAAATTATGAAATAATCCCTCTGTCTTCATAACTCATACCCTAAAATTGAATTGTCTCTTCGCTAATGTTGGATATAGCGCTGCCAGGATTTTGAGGCTGTTCTGGTTTATCTTGCACGTATGGCAGCTGCTCGAAATGGACTGTCGATGTTTCCTCTGGTCACCGTGTGTACTTCGTTCGGTCTGTGTTTGGGATTGCTTGTCACAAGTCATTTTGGCCAGTTTTTCCCTGACATTAGACTTTAATCAACAATGTCCTATTTGCCCTACACCTTGTCTTAATTCCGCCACACCTGCATCATTCATCATGTATGGGTTATAACCATACAAGCAGTGCTAGCTCCTTCTGAGATTAAATACACATTTAATAGTTGTTTTCAAAGTTACTAGGCCCTGTAATTCTCTTCAGACAGACGATCATTGCCCACTTATGGTGGCAGTAAAAGAGTTCTGCTAGGGAAACCCATCTGGTAAAGAAACCCTACAATGGCTGCATTCAAGGCTCCCTTACACATTTGCATCAGCCTGTCCTTTAACCTTTAGAGATGGCAAAGGAAGATGTGAAAGCACATTTTAACAAATAGCCTTGAGTTACTCTTAAGACCTCTTCCCCAAGTGCAAAATACACAGAATAGTCTTCTTTGCTACTATGAACATGTTAATAACATTTATGTTGTTCACCTGTTTGTAGCTAAATACTTTGAAATGAGGTTTCAATTTAAGAATAGCCCATGATGTTAATCTCTGCATGAAGAACACTCACCAAGAAATCTGAAACAGCTCAATAATGTCTACGTCAAGCAACAAAACAAGATGACTAATATGTCAGCGGAATAACTTACGTGGGTTTACGTTCTAGTCAAACCAGACACGCGAACCAACAAACAGGTTTCTTTGGCTGTATTCCACTAATACAGTTCTATGAATCTATGCACACCAAGCCTATTACCTTATTTATTTATTTATTCATTTGTATAGCGCATGCAAACCCTCGGGCATCGGGGCGCTGGGGAGAACAGGTTACATGTAGCCTGGAGGCCGAGAGGAAAGAGCATTCATAGTGGTTACAGCTGTCACATCAGATAACCTTTGACAACAGGTTAGACAAACAGCCATGTCTTTAGGGCCTTACAGTGGGCCTAGTAGGATTCCCCTGCTCTTAGTGAAGGTGGGAGAGTGTTCCATTGCTTAGCGGCAATGCCTGGGAAGCTTTATCCACCAGCTTTGGCATGTTTGCACTTCGGATGGACCAGTCTATAAGAGTGCAGGGTTCTGGTAGGCCTGGTCGATTGGGTTTTGTTGATTATTTGTGCCAGGTAATGCGGGGCGGTTTTGGATAGGCCTTTGTGGGTAATTGAAAGGGTCTTAAATGCTATTCCTTCTTTGACGGGTAGCCAGTGTACTGCTCTTTGGGCATCAGAGATGTGTTCTGATCTGGGAATGTTCAAGATGGCACGTAAGGCATTACTTTGAATAGTCTGGAGTCGTGGTACATTTTGTGCCAAGGTGCCAGCGGAGAGGACATTACAATAGTCTAACCTAGCACCCACTACAGCTCTTGCAATCATACGGTAGTTGTCGCTGGATAAGAATGATCTGGCGGCATTTTGAGGATTAGTTGAGTAGGCTGCTGAGGAGGATATGGAGTTGACTTGGCAGGTTAGGGGGAGAGTGGCATTGAGGTAGACACCAAGAGTTATGAAATAGAGAGGGACTGGAATCTGAGAGCCATCAATGTCAAATGCTGAGTTTTGGGGTTTCTTTTTTCCAGAACAGAAGCAGGCCCAGTGATGAGAAGTTCTGTTTTCTGTTTTCAGTTTCCATTCAAACTTGGAACGTAGTGTAGGTGGAGCTCAATCCAGCAGCGTCATCGATGTAGGAGCTGGAGAGGGGGAGGAGAATTTGTGTGTCTGTGTAATTTGTATAAGCGATGCCAAGAAGAGTCCAGGTGGTTGAAGAGGGGCTTAGTGAATATGTTGTATAGAGCTAGCGAAACACAGGAACCTTTGGGTATACGTATACCACAGGAGATGGGGGAGGGAGCTGCACAGGCATTCTCTGCAAATACTTTCATTACTCTTCCTTCAAGGAAGGAGGCGATCCAGGGTGCTGCTTTTTGGGAGAAGTGGGCTGAAGATGTAAGGTGGTGGCATACTATACTGTAATTAACTAAGTCAAATGCTGCAGACATGTCTAGGAGGAGCAGCAATGTTGGTTTCCCTGCATCTCTGAGCTCGTCCATCTGGAGCCGATTCTGCCCCATGGGCAGGGCGGAAGCCAGATTGACAGGTTCCGAGAATATGGTTTGTTTCTAGATGATGTTGAATTTGGATGTAGGCTGCTCTGTCAAGTATTTCTAAGAGGAAGGGGACTGTAATAATAGGCTGGTAGTTGTTGGCAGAAGACGGGTCGAGTCGAGTGTTGGTTTCTTTAGGAGGGGAAGTACGTAGGCTTCCTTGAGACTAGAGTGAACCACACCAGTAGTGAAGGAGGCATTGATGAAAGCCATGATAAATGGCGCCAGTGCTTCAGTACATTCTTTAATCAGAGGGGCTGGGATAAACATCCCCTTTGCATTTGGATGGCTTAAGGATTCTTAAGATATTGTGGAAGCTGAACAGGGGGAATCCTGGGGTGTTTGTAGTGGGCACATGTGTATCTTTTTTTTTGAGTGTATCGTTTTTGACTACCATGGCATTCTGTATACTATTGCGCCATGCAGGGTCTTTAGTAAGGGATGAGGTTTCAGGAACTGTTGTTTCCAGTCCTCTAAGGATGGTGAATAATTCCTTAGTGTGTGAGTTGGCATTGGCTATTCTGTTGTTGAATGTGGCAGCTTTAGCCTGGATGATAGCTATTTGTATTGTTTGGAGCGGTTCGAGAACTTCAATTACAAAGCTCCAAAGGGGTTACAGTTCCAATGTGTTTCAGCCATTCTTTTTTTAGATCGGAGACCCCTCAGGTCATCAGTGAATCAGGAGTTAATGTGGTCCAATGGTTTTGCTTTGTTAGGTGCTATGGGGGCAATGGTGTCAATGGCACTGGTGATGGTATAGAGATCCACTAGCGACTTTGGGTCGGAGGTGTCAAGGGTCTCCAGTTGGAGGGCCATGTGGAATGGGAGGAGACGCTTTGGTTAGCTTGCGAGAGCAATGGGCCAGCGAGGGCAGTCGCATATGGGTTGGTGGTTTGGCTTGTGGGCCAGAGGGGAGTGAAAAGGTGATAATGTGGTGGCCTGACCATGGGCAGGGGGAATTGTCTTGGATGGAGACATGGCAGTTTAAGTCAGCTAACTAGTCTATGGAACGCCCTTTATTGTGCGTGGGGTTGTGAATGCATTGGTTAAAGCCAAGAGTAATTGGGGCATTAGCTAGAGAGGTTGCTGGAGAGTCGTGGGGTAATTGAGTCCCAGGTTGAGATTACCAAAATGAAGCACTTGTGAGGAAGGTTTAAGTTTATCTCCTAAAATGTTGAGTAGGTCTTCTACAAAAGAAAGGATGGGGCCTGGTGGACGGTAGACGAGATGGGCTGTGATGGTGTCAGTGGGAGAGGTTGTCAGTTTGAGAGCGAGGATTGTTGAGAGAGGTATTAACTTGTCTAATGCGTAGGTGCTCTTTGGCAGTGAGAGACACTCCACCTCCTCTGGCTTTGTTCAACCTATCCCTTCTATAGATTGTGTAGCCTGTTGGGAGGGCCAGGGCTAGAGTTGGGCCAGATGCTGTGTGCAGCCAGGTTTTAGTGATGGGAAGGGCATCAAGGTTGTTTACTGTTAGGTCGTGGTTGTCTGAGCCGTGCGCGGTCAGTGATCGGGCATTGACCAGGGCTAATGTTAGTTTAGGGGAGGGAGGTAATGGGAGCCTACCTTGGTACTGTGAGAGGTTGGGATGATGAGAATAGGGGTATCATTAGGCATCAAGTGATGAGCAGTACCAGAACGGGGAGACCTGGTGTTTCTGTTCATGAGTGCAAAGGCGGCAGTTGTGGCAGTTATGTTTGTTGGGGGGGTCATAGCACGGGCATCCGTTAAGGTACTCTTAATAAGAGGAGTAAGGAGAGAGAAAGAGAGAGAGAGACACAGAGAGAGAGAGAGACAGACAGAGAGATAGAGAGAGACAGAGAGACCCTAAAAATACATTGCCACTGAAAAGGAGGAAATATAGACTTTCCCCTGATTCAATCTTGCCTGTCGGGTGGGGGGGGTGCAGAAAGGGTTGAATGTGCTAGGTTTTTATTATTTGAGTTCTGTGTGTTTAATTATACTTGTCTTTAAGTCTAGACTCTTACTAGTCCTTGTTTTACTTCCATCTAGATCCATGGAGGAGTCTGAAAATGGATCCAGCTGGTAAGACCTCATTTTTAAAGAAATTCTATGAAGGCTGAACCCAAGAATGTAACAGTTTAAAAGGAATGCACCACTGTAACAATTTAATTACTAGATTACCCAATGTATTTCTAATAGAAGCAGGTATTTTCTTTTGTCATTTAAATGAAATCCACATTAATGCATTTTATTTGATAAGTATACCTGTTGAGTCATTTATTGGTTCTCGTGATACTTCTGAATTGGTCTTGCTTTTTTCTGCACCCACCAGTACCACCCTAAGCGGTACCTCTAAGAGATAACCCCAAAGATCAGCCAGACTACCCAAAGGAGAGCCGAGGGTACCTCAAAGAGCCTTTCACTCGCATGTGTTAATAAGTGCATCAGATACTTGCATTGACTTTGAACACTGGCCGGCCATTGGCTTCCTCATTCTGCCCAATAACAGTGGTAAACTATAGAATGCCATTGAGCAGTTTGCAGACCCACACCCATTTGGAGATAGGTTGGGTAAGAGGTTTGATTTTAGCACTTACATTCCCCAACAAGAAACTGACCTACTATTCAAAATCCCCCAGCTGCTTGTCATATAGGTAGGTAGCTTGCCGCTAATATGGTACTACAGCGCATTTGGAAGAGGGTGCATGCTCAAAGGAAAGGTACTGCAATGCAATCAGTGCTTGAGTTCTCTGGTGAAATATAGTAGGCCTATTAGGAGCTGGACTGCACAGTGTAATGTTAACATTCACGGTGCATGGCCGGTGTATAGTGAGAAACCGCAAGAAGCTATGCCCCGGTCAATGTGAACATGGACAAATGAAGGGATCAACATATTGAAATTGATTTGGCATCAAAACCGTTTTGTCCTTCGGAAAGGTCCATGAGGAAATCGACTGCAGATGTGCGAGCACGCGGAGCGCGCATTCGTGACTGGGGTATGATGAGGGATGTTTCCGCTCGCCTTTGCATGGGCCTCATCCCACTGCTAGCATGCTCGTAAATGGAGCCTGTGGCATGTAACAGAAGAACAGCAAGACATCTGTAAAAGATAGCAAGAACTTCAAAATATACATTTTATCGAGTTCAGCGTGTCAGAGAGAGATCCAGCTTCCCATGAGTTACGAACACATGATTACAACGACTTGAGGCCATTGCATCAAAATTCCCAGTGAACATAGTCACATGTTCCCCCCATGTCCAAACGCACATCAGATATCTCCTCTTCCATCAAACCCCCATCATACGCTACTGTTCTGCCTAAACTAAATGCACACAAGGGTCGGAAATGACCCTCGTATGCAATGCACAGCCCCATGTGCCTGTTCCAGTGGCGGACTGGCCCACAGGAGAGTCTAGAGATTTCCCGGCGGGCCTCTACTCCCTGGGGTAGGGGGGGCGGTGGTGGGGCTCTCTGAAATGTTTATATGTCTGCATGCAGCAATGCAGCATACACATTGAGCTGCTGTGTTTGCTTGCACGGTGTACAATGAGGCCACTTCCCACAATTAAAAATCCAATGCCTCTTTTGGTTCCTATTCCACCGATTTCACCCCTGGCCTGCTCCAAACATGCATAGGGAAAATCAGTTTGTTTTGTGCACATTTTATATTGCATTCATAGTTGTGCAACGGGGCTCCCGGGGAGGCGAGGGGGATTTGGGGGGGCATATGAATGTGCCCATCTGAATATGAATATGAATTGGGCAAAACGTTTGTTTCCTCTTCACTTGCACCCAAACAATGACATCTTCGCATCGGTGGAGTCTCCTGTTGCAGCCAGGCCGCGGCGCGGGGCTGTGTCAATACTGGAGCTGCCCTTTGCAGGAAATGAGCTCCCGTGTAACATAGTCTGGTGCGCACGTATTTAGCATTCCAGTCGGGGTGCTAATGATAATGCGTCCCATGCGCATTTAATATTTAATGAGAGAGCCAAAATGAGGTTTCTTGCTCGACGTTTCGCTCCTGGAGAAAAATAAGTATGCGACCGTGAACCGCGCAACGGCTCCTGGTGCCTTGGCTCAGCGCAAAGGGGTGCTAGCGGCAGTGTGTTTGATCAAGCTGCACACGTGCCTCATGAAATTGCCCTCTTTCAGATCAATCATCAGACCTCTTTGATTGGTCATTGGTCTCACGTGAAATGCATTCAATCCGCCCCACCCCTCGTCTTCCCTTACAATGGCATTACGTGGACACGGTGAAGGCACAACCCAATAAAAGTGCCAGCCACAGAAGGTCCACGCCCTTGCAGGGGCCCCAACTCGCCCCTGCCATCCCCCGCATGACTACACTACCCACAAGGCAGAGCGCACATTTCACACTGTCCCTCGTGCAACCAACAATAATGGTGGCGCAGCCGGAGAGACAGCCATTCCCTTGTTCTCAGGCGCAAAAGGGACCTCCATCTTCCCTTTGTTGCACTATCTACAGTGTGTGCATTCAGACTACTCTCAATGATGCTTAATGTGTGGCTCGATATACAGTGTGTGCATTCAGACTATTTGCAACAATGCTAAATGTGTGGTCCAATATGCAGTACGCTCATTCAGACTAGTCTCAATGTTGCTTCATGTGTGGTGCAACACACAGCATATACATGCCGACTATCCTCAGTGATGCTTCGTGTGTGGTGCAATACACAGAATATACATCCCGGCTATCCTCAGTGATGCTTCGTGTGTGGTGCAATAATTTACAGCATGTACATTTCGGCTATCCTCAGTGATGCTTCGTGTGTGGTGCAATATACAGCATGTACATTCCGACTATCCTCAGTGATGCTTCGTGTGTGGTGCAATATACAGCATGTACATTCCGACTATCCTCAGTGATGCTTCGTGTGTGGTGCAATATACAGCATGTACATTCCGACTATCCTAAGTGATGCTTCGTGTGTGGTGCAATACACAGCATGTACATTCCGACTATCCTCAGTGATGCTTCGTGTGAGGTGCAACACACAGCATATACATGCCGACTATCCTCAGTGATGCTTCGTGTGTGGTGCAACACACAGCATATACATGCCGACTATCCTCAGTGATGCTTCGTGTGTGGTGCAACACACAGCATATACATTCCGGCTATCCTCAGTGATGCTTCGTGTGTGGTGCAACACACAGCATGTACATTCCGGCTATCCTCAGTGATGCTTCGTGTGTGGTGCAATACACAGCATATACATGCCGACTATCCTCAGTGATGCTTCGTGTGTGGTGCAATAATTTACAGCATGTACATTCCGGCTATCCTCAGTGATGCTTCGTGTGTGGTGCAATAATCAGCATGTACATTCCGGCTATACTCAGTGATGCTTCGTGTGTGGTGCAATATACAGCATGTACATTCCGACTATCCTCAGTGATGCTTCGTGTGTGGTGCAATATACAGCATGTACATTCCGACTATCCTCAGTGATGCTTCGTGTGTGGTGCAATATACAGCATGTACATTCCGACTATCCTCAATGATGCTTCGTGTGTGGTGCAATACACAGCATGTACATTCCGACTATCCTCAGTGATGCTTCGTGTGAGGTGCAACACACAGCATATACATGCCGACTATCCTCAGTGATGCTTCGTGTGTGGTGCAACACACAGCATATACATGCCGACTATCCTCAGTGATGCTTCGTGTGTGGTGCAACACACAGCATATACATTCCGGCTATCCTCAGTGATGCTTCGTGTGTGGTGCAACACACAGCATGTACATTCCGGCTATCCTCAGTGATGCTTCGTGTGTGGTGCAACAAACAGCATGTACATTCCGGCTATCCTCAGTGATGCTTCGTGTGTGTTGCAACATACAGCATGTACATTCCGGCTATCCTCAGTGATGCTTCGTGTGTGGTGCAATACACAGCATATACATGCCGACTATCCTCAGTGATGCTTCGTGTGTGGTGCAATAATTTACAGCATGTACATTCCGGCTATCCTCAGTGATGCTTCGTGTGTGGTGCAATAATCAGCATGTACATTCCGGCTATACTCAGTGATGCTTCGTGTGTGGTGCAATAATCAGCATGTACATTCCGGCTATACTCAGTGATGCTTCGTGTGTGTTGCAATATACAGCATGTACATTCCGACTATCCTCAGTGATTCTTCATGTGTGGTGCAATATACAGCATGTACATTCCGACTATCCTCAGTGATGCTTCATGTGTGGTGCAATACACAGCATGTACATTCCGACTATCCTCAATGATGCTTCATGTGTGGTGCAATACACAGCGTATACATGCCGGCAATCCTCAATGATGCTTCATGTGTGGTGCAACATACAGCATGTACATTCCGACTATCCTCAGTGATTCTTCATGTGTGGTGCAATATACAGCATGTACATTCCGACTATCCTCAGTAATTCTTCATGTGTGGTGCAATACACAGCATGTACATTCCGACTATCCTCAATGATGCTTCATGTGTGGTGCAATACACAGCGTATACATGCCGGCTATCCTCAATGATGCTTCATGTGTGGTGCAACATACAGCATGTACATTCCGACTATCCTCAATGATGCTTCATGTGTGGTGCAATACACAGCATGTACATTCCGGCTATCCTCAATGATGCTTCATGTGTGGTGCAATATACAGCATGTACATGCTGACTATCCTCAATGATGCTGAAGTTGTACAGTAATTTTGCTCATTGGGGCATTCAGTTTGCTACTCTGAAGGTTCCCTTGGATATAGTGGCATGAGAAATCCAAGAAGTCTATCTTTTCCTTAAAATATTCAATGGGCTATGTCTACCTACATGGATGGAACATGAGCCAATTACCCCTCTCTAGATCCAGAATGCTTTGGTTAGTGCACCAACCTTTTACCTTATCACTACACAATTTGTGATAGGGGATAGTGCAAATGTGGCAGGAGCACAGAGGTGTCACATTGCCTTTGCTACTCCACCCTGGACAAGGTACAGTGAACCAGACACATTCAGCCGGGTCTGATAGAGTGCAGACATCATGGCAGCAGTAAACCTACACACAGTGCACAAACAGGGTGTGGGGAAAGCAGAGCGGGCCTGACCCCACCTGCACAGGAACCGACTCTGCAAAGCTTCCTGTCAGTGCAGCCGTGCAGTATCCTGACAGCCCTCAGCACTAAGAGACCATTAACTGACATATATGGTTGGAGCAAACAGCCATAAATAAACATGGTGGTGTCTGTGGTCAATACTGTTTATTTCTTGATGGTTCTCTAGATGTGTTGTTCTCGTGCCCACAAGGCGCCATTGAGCAACGCTAAGGACATCAGGTCAGACTTGGACTGGGGGCAGGCGGTTCACTCTACCATTAACTTGCTGAAGAGTATACCCGGGCTCCCACAAGATATATATTGCAACAGGGGCGTTGCTAGGTCTGGAAAGGATTGGGGGCTAAGCTAATGTTGGGACTGTTGGGCCCCGGGGCTAGCTCGCCTTTTGGTTGTAGCCTGTGAGCTTCTATCCGGGGCTACAACCAAAAGACCTGGGGCTATAGCCCCTTAACCCCCGCCCCCACCTCCCTTAGCAACGCCTTTGTATTGATATCAGAGCGTGATACCAAACGCAAGCCCGGATCCCGAGTAGGCTGCACTCTGTGGCAGCAAGGAGGCTAAACTGGCAAACTAAGTGAAATGAATAGAAGGTATAGAAGCCGCACAACAGCACACCAAGCACACAGATGACCACCACACACGGTTCCAAACCACACTAACACAAAACATGGGGCGGCTGAAAGGACCAAACCTCTAATGAGCACTGACCAGGATCGAGAAAAAAAATCACATGCAGAACGTCTTCAGCCAAGTACGTCATCGCCTTAGCCAGACAGCCATTGGCTTCAAGAGGAAAAGGCGGAGATTGCACTTTAAAAATCCTGCATTATATAACAGACCATGACCTAACTTAACATCTAGAACCTTAACCTGCAATGAGCACAAGCAATTAAACCAGTGCAGATCCCCGTTTGCTTATGCGTTCCCACTTTACAGATCATGCCAAAGAGGTAGCCCCGCCCCTCCCCCCGGTGGAAGCAAACCGTGTAGATCATTGTCAGGTGTTGTAGAGACTGCGCACCACTAGAGGGGATTGAGAAAGGGGGCTAATAGGCTCCTTTGACCTTGGAGGTAGAACAATGGACCCCTGAGGGTGCATCCCTCTCGTGGGAAGCTGCTGCTCTATGTCTGCGTGCTAGCACTGTCACTCAAACCTTTGAGGAACACAGTCCCCCCTCGGACGCGCTACACGCTGCGGACCACAAGTAGGTGTTGTGCCTTTCTGCTCGATCCCTCGCACAGAATTCATGATTTCATGATATGGCGCAGAGGATATCACGGCTCCTACCACATTATGCGCCTCATTCAACATAATAATTTTGAGATAAGCCATGCTGTGCAAAAGGGCCCTACATTTTAGAGACTTAAGTGAAATTGATTAGGTCTCGGTTGTGTAAATGCACGTGAGTGTTTCAGTAAACAGACATATCTCTAAATTAGGTGTTCAGATAAAAGCAGGGAATCAGTATCAAAGAATATGCACTACTGGGCTACAGTGGGACAATGACAAATATCAGGCTTTGGTATTGGCATCAAATGTCATTTATCCAGTGTTGGACTGGGAGAAGAAACACCAAAAAAGTGGCCCACTCTCGCCTCAAAATAAGTGGCCCACAAACCATCATCCGTGAATCGCGTCAATTCAGGACTTCACAGAAAATGCGACTTATGGAGGGCTCATGTGTCTGTTACATTACAACATATAAAATAACATATGTTTGCATACAAGAATGGATCACCATATGTATCATTAATATATGTGTGTTTAGATCCATATTGTCAAATTACTGTGAATGCAAGCAGACGTCCAAGATCAAATGATAATATGTTATTGTATAGCACTTATGCTTAAGCTCTTTTTTTTTTTTAGAACAAACGTGTATACAATGTCACCCAACCTGTGTTGGTACTTATTTATCAACTTCAGAAGGATGAAAGGCTGAGATGGTCTTCCTGGGGTTCGAACTTGCAACCTGCAAATCACACACACACCGCAGCAGCAAGTACTCAACCCACTCAGCTATCATATCGGCTATAGTAAAATGAGCAATTATTCTGTAGTGGATACCATTAAACTGGTAACTGAGATTTAACAGCAGAGCAGGTCTGGTGCAAATTTGGCAGCATGTCAAGCCTGCGTTCATCTACTTTTAGTTTTCAGGCTTCAGAATCAGAGGTTGACAAAATAGGGAAAGCAGTACACTCACAGGACATCCCATACTCTGGGCACTCTCTTACCTCATACATGTAAACAAACATACTGAACACAGCATGCCAGGGAGATGGGAATGCATATATACGCATTACAACAAAGCATTCATCGTGTTACAATGAAGTCAATGTTTGACATAGCACATCAAGTGGCCAGATGGTCGAGGCCCCCATAAACATGTACACGGTTATTGTAAATGAGAAGAACCTTTTGGAAATGTTTGCAGCTCAGTCACACTTCAATCGAGGTGAGCTTTATTGTCATTTCATGTAATTTGTAAATTCGATTTTAAACAGACATTACCAAAAAGTGCCAAACCAATCTATTTATATCCGGGAAATATATATTAACACCATTCCCACTGACACAAAATGACTCAGCATACCAAAATGTTATTAATGGGAGACATCTCCTCAATGCAGCAATTCAATGGTAAACTGGCGGGCAGGCCAAATTGGAAACATTTGCACAACCAAAGACCCAATCTTGTCCTGCAGGACCCTGTGCTGTACCCCACACTGCTCCAACAATGCACCCAAATCCATTCCGGGTTGGCCTGCACCACAGCATGTGAAAACTCAGCTTTGCTTCAAGCTTCACATCAAATAACTCAGTGGCTGAACTGAGGGTCAGGGAGGCCAGACAACCTGGACACGGACCAAAAGTGAAACGCAAATTGCAAAGTGGCCACAAGGCAACGTGTAGTGCTGTAGAAAATAGAATCAGCACAGACACATAACTGTGCATGTCCAGACAAGTGTCCCTTCTGATTAACAGTAGTAGACAGTATTAAGGCACACTATCCGTAACTAAGCGCCAAAC
Source organism: Ambystoma mexicanum (assembly GCF_040938575.1). Taxonomy (NCBI): domain Eukaryota; kingdom Metazoa; phylum Chordata; class Amphibia; order Caudata; family Ambystomatidae; genus Ambystoma; species Ambystoma mexicanum. Next base: position 339,524,582 of record NC_090922.1, read on the forward strand.
ACACGCATGGCGTGGAGTGCCAATCAATCTTTGCCAGCAGAATCCCTCACTAAAACGCCTTCTGAAAAAACCCTCTGAAAAAATCCTCTTAACATATATGTTGAACGGTATTTTGTGTGGTATGGTAAATGCACTTATTTATTTATTGTGATTTGTATGCACCACATATAAGATTAGTTCCTTCAGGGAGCTTGTATGGACAGATTGAGTACCAGACATTTCTGGGGTACACTGCATTACGTGTTCTAAGAGTCTCATTCTGGCTACCGATAATACGATAGGGTGAGTTATATACAACACCTGTATTTTGTCAGGTGGCTCCTCCATGTGTGTTAAAATCTGCCAATAACATACATGCCAACCCACCCTTCCCGCCTAAAATAACAATTTCCGCAATGTATTCCTATGGGGAAAATGCATTCTCCCGATTTTGGTGCTGAAATCTCCCTCTCAGGGGCTTTGGAATGTTGGCATGTTGGCAATACGCATTTCTGCCATAGTCTGTGTCCTACATATTTGATTTACTTGTATAATATACATTTTGAATGCTCATTTCCATGGTGCACACAACACAAGTCAGCAAACCCTGGCACTTTATGGCAAACGTAACATTTTAGAAGACATTGATTTGCCCTTACCATTGGGTCTTGAAGTCTAAAAGTGTCCACACACACGGGGTTCTTCAGCCTCCTGCAACTCGTGGATGTGGCCCTTCCTTGAAGCCTTGGATCCTGGCCCACCATGCAGCTCACTGCTGCAACTTGTGGTGGGCACTGGGGCTCTGTGGCGGTCCCGGAGAGCAGAGTCTGTGTACAAAACATACACTGGGAGGGAGCAGGTCGGGCTGAGGCAGACCCACCCAGCCCTGCTGCTCCCTCCCAGTGTTTTGTACACAGATTGCTGCAGGCACCATGGTGTCACGGCCCGGGCCACGGCAGTTGGCCGAAAGTCCACTGCATGTATCAAAGAAAGGTAACACATTGGTGTTACCATTCTCTGCATCTGAGGTGTGCCGGCGGCGGTGGGGCTGCAATTGCAAATGATCTGTAAGTTACTTACTCACAGATCCTTTGCAATTTGCGTCCATCCGGCGAGGTGGAGGCCTGGGTGCTGGTTCCTGAAGTGTGAAGCCCACTCCTGGGCCGGATACCAGCCCAGGCGTGGGCTTTAGGAACCAGCCCCCAGGTCTCCTCCATGATTTCTGATCGGCCACGGGCCGATTGGCCGATGGGTCAATCCGACCCTGCATTCATCCCACTTATCCTTTGCATAACATTAGGCTAAGTGGGTATTTACAAAATGGTTTTTTAACCTTTTCTGGGATCTCTCTTTCCATCTTTATGCTGACAACACCCAAATCCTCTTCTCCTGTTCCTTTTTCTCCAGTGCCTTACACTCTAATGTCTCTGTCTGCAGTCCAGTCTTGGATGTCCCATTTCCTTCATCTTAATCCCTTAAAAACTCTGGTTCTTTTCTTCCCTGCTACCTCTATCCCCCCTCTCTTTGCTTTCCTCCTTCCCTGCTCTCTTTTTCCCCATCTGCCCGTACGCTTGGTGTCATTTCTGACCACTCGCTCTCGTTTTCCCTTCACATTTCTTCTATTGCTCACTCCTGCCGCAATGCTCTTTTCAACATCTGACATGCCAGGCCTTACATTTCCTTTCCCGCCACCAAGCTTCTTCTTTTCAGTTCGGTCTTTACTCACATCTGCTCTTATTCTTCTTGGCCTCCCCGCTTCTCACCTTACCTCTCTTTGATCTCTGTGCAACTCAACTGCTTGTCTTCTTTTTTACCTTCCTCCCCATTCTTCTATCTCTACCTATGTTCCTTGTCTCTTCTTCCCTTTGAATCTCATCTTCACTTCCCTTTCCTCTCTATTGTTTTCAAGCGTATCCATGTTCTCACCCCTCTCTCCCTCTCTTCATTAATCACTCTCTACTCCCCTGCCGAGGCTATACGCTCCCAGCACCAACTCTTCCTTTCTGTCCCCAAACCCACCTGCACTTCTTCACGTTTTCGGTCTTTCACATTGCTTGCCCCTAAGCTTTGGAACTCCCTCCCTCTATCTATTCGTGCTCTAACTCTCTTTGTATCTTTCAAACTAATCTGAAAACATACCTCCTACTCCAGCTTCCCAATTAACTGTTAAGTTTTACCTATTTCTTCTTAGAATGTATTACTCATTTCTTTGATGTACCTTTTTTTTCTTTTATTCTGATCAGCGCTTTGGTCTACAGCGCTATATAAATAATGAAATACAAATGTAATGTAAAAATGTAAATACTCCTTTCTCCATACCCAACATTTATTCAAATGTATGGACACATTTATTTTTAAGTGATTTAGAAGCCATTGCCTGCTGCTAATGTATGATGGAGACAAAGCGGGATAGGGGAAGGGCAAAGGTTACAGGTAACATTCACAGCCGAGCAGCAGTCACCTCTCAGAAAACCTGTGATGCCGGAGAACAGTTTCCAGAGCTTTACCATCATGTTGACAGTTCCTCACAGGATGGGCAGATAGTGAATCAGGCTAGCCAATAAACACAGGTAGCCTTCATAAAGATGTTCTTCCTGGAGTCTCAGGGAACTTTAGTTTAAGCTTCCATTCCTGTGACGCCAAGGAGCTTGACAGCAGTTTATTCACATCATATCATTCTTCCAGGTATCTTTTAAAGCAAGTTTCATCGTTAATATTGTCTCTCGTCGGGTTTTTCATTGGAAGGTTTTTTTCGTTGCTGAGATTTTGGATTTCTCGTGCATCCCTGGACCCAGTGAACACTGTATTGGGGCAGAGTCTTGAGTCTTGCCTTGTGCTTGAGAACCATCACCTTAGTGGATGCTTCTGGGATCAACTCTGATTAGAGGTTAAAAAAGACACATAGGATGCCCAAACATACGGGGTTCTGCAAAGTGTGCCATCAGGGAGCCTGACTTATTATGGACAGCTGGAAAGGAAGTGTGAAACCTCCACATTCTATAGAGAAGAGATTCCTACCTAATCACAGATGGCCCAGAAATCAATCAGAGTCTTGGAGGCAGTTCTCAGGTTTTTATTAGTATTTTTGGGGGCTTTTCGGCCATCCCTCTCTCTCTCTCACCTGTGGGATTTCCTCCCTAGCCCAGGTGTCCATAACCCCTGTTAGTGCTACTGAGCAGTGACCCCTGCTGTATCATAGCTGAATTATGCTTACAGTGATGTCCTGAAACGCTGGCTGTCTAATCTCCAACAGGGACTTCCTAACAGTCCCTACTTAATCCAGTTATTGCTGTTCTTCCGGGGATTGGGATGTGCCTGGCAATTACCCTGTTGGATTCAGGCTGGTTCACTCACACCCACGCTAACCTTGTCCTTTCTACTCTCACTACCCCTCCTAATTCTCTCCTCCATTCTGTATGGCACTTCTCCTCCTGCGTCCTTTTTCTACTATCTTCTCTGCTACCACTCTCCTCCCATAACTACCACTCTCCTCCGACGACTATTGCTCTCCTGCTCCCACTACCACTCTCCTCCTACTACCATAATGACTATCCTCTGAACACTCCATTCACCCTCTACAACACACCCTTTTTTCACTCACACAGTTGCTTCACAAACATTCCTTGCTCTAAATAAACTATATTCACACAATTCAAAGTTATGCTAATTCACACAGCAGTACCCTTGCATTGACAAAACCAATAGCTCACATTCTCCACCCAAGGCTTCCAAAATCCGGAGCAACATCCTTCCTCCTACTGGTCTCTTCGTTGTCCTCCACCTCAACGTCCACTGACCACCCACATAACACACACTACTTTCTTCCTGTCCCATACTTACATTTCCATCCCTCTGTGCAGATTCAACAGCTTTCCCTAGCGAAGACGGTTAACATTTCCCCTAAGCGGTTGTGAATTGAGTAGCAGATGTTTGGAATAGGGAGTTAAGCTCCACCCATTTGCTTCATACAGTACTGCAGCGGAACCACCACGTCGGCCCAGGAGGGAATGTGTCTAAGTCTATGGTTCGTGCTCCGCACCTAAGGCCCCCCAGGTGAGTCTTATCATTGGTGGGGGTCTTTTTACCACTTTCATCTGTGCCTGTGGGATCAGAGGTGGCAGCCCGGAATCCCTGGGGGGCTTCCCTGAGAAGCGGTTGTGTGTGGCGCTGCTCTGTTGCTCTTTCTCTGCATTTGCTTGGTTGCCATGGTTTGGTGATTGCATGGCAGCCCTTTGGGGGTTGGCTTCTGAGGCAGTGTTCCTAACCTCATCTGGCTTGAGATTGTTCAGGGGAAAACATGACAAGACTGGCAAGTGTCTGCAGATGGGGACGTAGCATGAGACAATGGTGTTCTGCCAAAAAACAGACTAGCAGAAGGGAAAAGGGTGAACATTAGATCCCCAATGCCGGCTGAGAGGCAGAGGCGTAGCCAGGGTTGTCTAACCAGTGGGACCTGAAGTTAATGTAGTTGGGCCCACCAAAGTTATATTAACATCTGTAAATGCCCACACAGTGCTGCTGAGTGGGCATTTACATATTTTGGCTGGGCCTTGCCCACTTGGCCCTCCCCTGTCTAGGCCTGTGCTGAGAGGGGTTCCACCCTCTCTTGACAAGGCCAGGTTACTGGAATTGTCTCTTCCAACAGCTGTGAGAAGACCAAATATTAGGTTAGAAAACCTGGGGCATGTCGTAAACAATGAGCAGACAAATATTTTGATGTGTGCTCCTCTCTTACCCAGTGTAGACTCATTCCTACATGATCCTTGTAGGTAATATAAAGGCTGAGTTGGCACAAATGTATGATGTGTGAGATGCAATGCCAATGGCAAAGCTCCAACCATTTCTATCTTCTTAGATGGGCAGGGATTTTCCCCAAGTTTTTTGCCAAATATTTTCAGCTGGAAAAAACTCATCAAAATGTTTTTATTTTGGGGGGATCACCCCTAACCCCCTCTTTCCCATTACCTAGTTTCTATTTCCAACCCCCTCTGCCCCTTCTATTCCATCATCCCCTTACCGATATTTTTTGATGAGTTTTTTATCTGAAAAAGTTTGGCAAAACACTCAGCGAAAAAAAACGGCGATGTAACAACGTAGTACCGCTCCAACCTGTATTGCAGAAAAAACAGGGGTTAGGTTTAAGACAAAGTATACAGAATATTTAAGAGATTATACTTGCAATAAAGCAAAGCAAGGCATCTCTTTTTCTTCTTTTTACAGTAACCAACTTTCTGCCAATTCAAAATTTACTATATCTTGTTTCATGCCCAGAAAATTCATTACAGATTTGTATGGTGCTTGCAGAGGAAGAAATTGAGGAGTGCACACTGCGGGCAAAGGGGACTCCTACATCATTTCACACTATGCTCCTTTCCCGAGAGGAAGTTAAAGATTCCAACAAGGGCCACCACCATTCAATTCCACACCTTTCCTTTGCATGTAATACAGCACAGTGGTTTAGGCCTCATGACCTATTTATTTAAGTTATTTATTTATTGGTCACTAATATAGCGCCTATACACTTAAACACGTGTTTCAAAGCGCTCCAACGCAGGGAGGGAAGGTAGTTGAGCAAAACAAGTTGACATTCTTAATAGGCATTGGAAATTCAGACTGGGCAAGTGCTATGCGTTCAGAGGTACAACATAGAACAAGGAAAAAATACAAACGGTTTACAACATATGAAATAATTTTTGTACGTGCTTGATGGTCGTTTCAATAATGCAAGTGCTATAAACAAAGAAAGGAGAGGGGAGAGGGGGCAGGGGTGAGGAGAGGGTAAGACGCACAGAGAAGAGCCAAACATAAGGGCCAGGCAGTCATACTGGGCAGGGGACTGCCAGATCATCCGTGAGGAAGGAGCAGACATGCGCTGCAGTTCATGAGGACACAGTGATGTAGCCCGAGAGGTACAGGACACCATGGAATGTTGGAGGGCATGGAGGCAGCCTGTCAGATGAAAAGTGGTGTGCAAGTGTGTGGAAGCCACAATGGAAAGGAGCAGGATGCAGGGCCTGGGGGGGGGGGGGCATACTGAGGGTAGTGGCATGCTGAGAGTACAGGTAGTTAGTATGCATCATGATAGCAGGCACACACAGTACTACTACCTTTTGAAAGTGCATTGAAGATGTAAAATACACAAGGAATGACCCAGATCCATTTGAAGGAGACCGAATTATGGACACCAGACAAAGTGGAGTGGTCAAGGCCCTCCCAGGCTCGGACTGGATAGGACAGGCCCTTAGATGGTGGCCCTTTGAGTGGGGCCGGCAATCGACTTCCAGCTCTGGTGGAAGTCCTGTGGAAGTAATGGAACCCGTAGAATCCTAGCTCCTGCAAAGCTCATAGGGCCTGTAAGGATCAGCTGGTGCTGTAGGCCGTGCAGGGCGGCCATCATGGAGTGCCCTGGAGGACCTGAAAAAATCATGCCGCATCAAGGGGGGGGTGCGGGCAGGCGGATGATGTGGCGCTCTCAGCAGCGCTTGGAAGAGGAAAGGAAACATTGTCTTTGACAATATCCCATTCCAGTTTGACCGTGAGTGTAATGGTCTTTCATTAGAAAAAGAAATTGATATCTGAAATAAAATGTGTTTTATGGAAAGCAGCAAGTTTAAACAATCTGCATATAGTCAATGCCAACACCAGAATACATAATAGATGTACGTTTTTGAACTGTTTAATTTGAACAATCAAGTAAATTATAGCCCAGCAGCCATTTTTCACCTGAGTATTTATACTAGTGAGAATGCCCGGCATACCATGTAACTGTCACGTGGCAGTTCCACCAGCCCCTGAGACTCAGGAAAATGTAAGGCATCATTTGCTTGGCTGTGAAGAGACAGGACAATGTTTGAGAAAGTGTTAAACCTGTTCCTCACCCGCAAAGTAGCATTCACAGACCAAGTTCGTCCAAGTGGTATTTTTCCTTCTACCTCTGTGGAGTTGGATACAACACATTGCTGTCAATTATTTGTTAATATGGTGCATATTAGGTATCAAAGAAATGAGTCTTGATTAAAGGTTGAGCTTTTAACTTATTATAAAGGGCCTTTCTTAAGAATCTTTAAACTAGGAGCCGTCTTTCTGTGAACATCATTGGGCGAGCTGGATGATCTAGAACCGTGAGTTTTAGAACACTGACTTCTTTATGCATATAGATTAATAAACAGCAGCAGAATCGTCTAAATCGGAATTGATTAAGTTAATACCCAGTAAGCACATTTCATATATGTGTTCAGAGCCAGAACTGTGCTGCTGCCAATTGTTTTATTCAGGCAAGTTCTGAAGTATATGTTTGATGCTCAGACTACTAGTTTATAGTTTTAGTATTATCTTTAGCGTGAAGAATTAGCCTGTAGAACGAATGGGGTGCGTCCTCATGGGAATGCTACTGATGGGTGTTTTGAAATAGATATTGATGCGACCCTTCATAAATCCTACACATAAACTAATTTTTTGAGCGGTAACCATCGGCCAATGTCTCGTTGATCTACTTTGGAAATCCGATCTTTCTTTTCTCTCCTACAAGCAAGCAGATTGTCTGGCACGCATTATACCCTTTCCTTTCAGTTGCATTAGAAGAATCAGATTGAGATCCTTCCTACCGCATCCACAGAGCGACCCTCTTTATGAATAATCAAGTCACCAAGGAGGACCCCACTTGTTCTCTCGTTTGGCATACTGCTGGCATCACAATTATCATTTTAATTGTACACATCACACAAATCGCCATCCTTCATATTGTCACTTTTTAATGGGTTACAGAGTGAGTCTTTAAAATCTGGGACGGGCGGTGTAGTTCAGAGGTCGGAACCATCTGCCCCTGTACAGACATTATGCTGAGTAGGAATAGTCTGGTGCGGTCTCTAATACTTCATAAAAAGTGACAATTTGCCTTACTTAGTCCTGCCATTATTTAGTTCTATATGTTCTAAGACCTGGCCAACCATGTTGAAGAATGCAGAAGCATGAAGTCAATCTTAAGCCTGATGTGTGTGATAGTTGCTCACCCAACATGTGGTGCCCCTGTACCTGACACATTTGCCTTTGGGAAGAGGGGGCTACCAGATGTCAGACTTTCCACTGGTTGTTGGGGATGCACAGCTTGTTGCCTGCCCTTATTATCCCTGTTCAAAGAGCTGATGTTGTTGCAAACACTTCTGAAGCACAATCGTACCGATTTCAACGGTGGGTTCTCTGTGTGTCAGCCTCCTCCCCACAGTCTGAAATGCAGCCACTTTAACCTTAAATGGGAGGTAATGGAAATATGCCAAAGGATGGCTAATATTTTCTGTGTGGATCATCATGATTGATTCTCTCCAGTTGTCTTACCAGGTGTGCAATGTCTGGCCTTCCTGTGTTTTCATGTTACATTGCATTTTTTGAAAGGTTCATTTCCAACAATTATAACTATGGAAGTACCTCACACACGGGCACTGAGATCTGGCTCACGTGATGTGTTGCTTCCTCAAAGGGCTGTAGTACAGAGCAGATATTGTCCATGGGCTGCCACTGAGTCAGTGTGAAGAAGTCTCCATCTAATGCTCGACTGGGACTGTAATCGCTTAGCATATTCCTATGCTCACACAGGTTGCTGAGCAAATGCAAAGATTAATTCCAGTGGGTCAGCACAGATATTTTCAGCAGCTGGTGGTATGGACATTTGTGTTGCATCTTCAATGCTTCCAAAGCATTTCTGGTGCTGTATGACCAGCTGAAATTGGAGCAGAACTTGTGTGCCACAGCAAGCTTTTCTCTGGTAGGCGAGCCAAATGTGTCATCACACGTTGGAGAGCGTGTGTAAAGCATGGACTATGCATTTTGTTCTCCAGGCTTAGGGTAGAAATTGCATTGGAGCCATTGTCTGTTGCCACAAAGGCAAAGGATAGCTGGCAGGGACGTAGCTATTCTGACAAGCAACCCCCTATTTCTCTTGTCCCAAATGACTCTCTGAGTCTGTACAGCTCCTGCCATTAATGCCTTGCACTCACAAAGTGGCTTGTTGGTGAATATAATTATGTAGTTTCACCTGGCTGTTTGGTAACAAAGGGAAGGGAGGAATCATGGCACTCTGTAAGGTGAATAGGGATAACTGATTATTATACTGGCCAAATAGTGCTGCCATTGCTTGGTAGCCATCTACCCCACAGACACTTTGGGATATCTGACTTGATGTTGCAAAGAGTGTGTAAACAACACAAATGGTTTGTAGAACATCTGTTCTCTGAACGCATGTAGAAGGTGTGTTGGAAAATGCAGTTTCAGAGTTTACTTGCTCCGTCATCATGACCTCACTATCAATATTGTCGGGTATATTTCTCTGCTTTCTCTTACAACAAGGACAGCTATAGTCAATGTCTTGGTGGTGGGTATCATCATTATCAGCATCACCAGATTCCTCACCACCACCACCATTGGAATGACTAGAGTCATAGGGCATAAGAGTGTTTGGGGTGGCAGGGATGTATTGGGTGTGCCAGATGTGAGGGGTCAGCAATGAGAGGCAGACACAAATAGGTATTATTCTCAACATAGCCATTTTATTAACAGAAAGGGGTTTGGATAAAGGGCCTAACTTTCCCTATCCTAACAATAGTGTCTCTTCCTATGAAACTAAAATTAAATCATGATGACCTTGTGTCCAAACTCAATCTGACCCTCACACTAATACACATAAACACAATGTGCAAGGTAAATGTTTCAAAGTTCAACTCAACCGAAAAGTGCAATAACTCAAACATATAACTTCAACAAAAACACTTCTTGTATCCAAGGATTGGCTCCCTTCCCTTGGATAATTTTAGGTAAACTATTCACAATGTTCTGGTCTCTTAAAGGCGTTACACATGTCTCCTTTACCTAATACTCTCCTCAAGATGACAAAAAAAGGTTCCTTCCATGAGACTGATTTGGAAAAGAGGAAATCTCTCCTAATTGTTCAGAATGGCAAAACAAAGTATCTGTTCCACAGTGTTGTTTTGAATAAGTTAATGGAAAGTCTTTACTACTTTTCAGAATGATATAACAAATGTCTTTTTCACAACAGATATTTAAGTATGGCAAAAGGATACTCTTGTCAAAGTTTCTGATTGACAAAATGTTAAAAGGAAACAATAATTTAATATGACCAAGTCTCTTTTCAACACAGCAACATAGCAATTCAAAATGAGTTTGCCGATGCACTCTCCTGCCGGGAAACTCATCAACTAAAAACTCTTGATATCCTGGCTTACTCTCCTCCCCCTATTGTCTCACTTAGATCTCCTAGTGTACTCTCCTGCAAGTTATGCTTGTCCAAAAGGTTTCACTACTTGATATCCTTATCAGGCTTCTCTGCACATTCACTTTCTCTTTAAGTATCCCACAACTGTGCTTCTTCACTAGCACACTTTTGTTGACTTCAACTGTTACTTGTACCAATTTCCCCCAAACTTACATCTAATATCTGAGGGTTTGTTCAAGCTTTGGCTTTCAACATCTTTCAATCTCTCTTGACTCTTGGGAATGCTTGTTTTCTGATTTCGCCCAACTTACCTCTTAAGGAGGAGATTTGCACCATATTTGCCCTTGTTGTTCTTTTGGCAATGTTTTTTGGCTTAGGCAATGCTGGTCCCAGGTTTCCCACAACTGACATCTAATGTCAGGAGAATTGCACCACATTTGCCTTTCCCATTTAGTTCTATCAGGTCGGTATTCAAAAGTACTTTCATTATGCTTTCCAGCATATCTGCATGTCCCTGGGCCTGCTTTATTATTAGGCTGACTCACCGGTTCTCCATGCGGCGGTTCAGAAGTGCTTGTGAGGGGCCAGATTCGCTTTACTGGCAGAGTCCCGCTTGGTCTCTGTGTCGTCTCTTCCAGCCTTCGCTGCCAAGACCAGTGCAGCTTTGCAGGACCTCATCTCTGTACACGACTCTGCTTAGCACCATCTACTTTCTATTGTTCGGAGCGTCATTCCTCCAGTCCAACAGTCCTTTGTAGGATTTCCTTTGCCACTAGTTATGCTTCCCGCTCTGCGCTCTCTGCAACCTGCCTTCTCTTTCCATCCACATTCTCTCAGCTGCAGGTGATTTAGGAATTTAAAAGTCCTGCGCAGCTGATTAGATTTGTGACAACTAGACTGCACAGTGTCCTCAAGATCACATTTCCATGAACTCCTTACTCCTATTTCTCATCACAGTACTTAAGGATTTCTGGACTTTGAGTCCAAGGATGTTTCAGCGGATTTTACATCACATGGTTGAACAGTTGCAATAACATTATAATCACCATAAACATCATATGTTTCATATGTTTTAGTTTCCCCATATCTGCATGAAGATGGATTGTTTTTTTTAACAGATTTTTTCTCAGAGTTTTAGAATCGGTTTGTTTTGAATAATGGCAGCAAGCCATTAAAAACCCTGGAATTAATTAAGCAATATGCCCCAAGCGGCGGGCATTACCGACTCGGTAATTCCCCCGCCGCTCGGGGAATATAGCTATAGTACCCCGGCCCGCAATATCTGCATGACCAGTGCACTAAAAGCATTTTTTTCTGTCCTGAAACGCTGTGGCGTTTCGGGACAGAAAAAAAAAAAGAATAAAAAAAGACCAAGAAAATGGCCACCAGGAAAGGGAAAACGGAGTCTGTTTTCCCTTTCCATGGCGGTCATCGGGAGAACAGAAGTGTTCCCAGCGAGTCTGTTCCCGAAAGAAGACAGAGAAGAAGGTAAGTGGGGCTGGGAGGGAGGGAAAAAAAGGAAAAAAAAAACATACCTGGGTCCCCGGCGGGGAACGATGGAAGCCTCCAGTTGTGTGGAGGCACGGAGCGGGGATGGCCCCACTCCGAGTCTCCACACGGCTGGAGGCTGCCATCGTCCAACACAGGGGACAAAGGAGGTGGAGGTGGAGAGGGCAGGGAGGACGGAGGAAAGAGGAAGGGGAAAAAAAGCTTTACCTAAGTCCCCACCGGGGAGCGAAGGCAGCATCTCAGCCGTGGGGAGGCTCGGAGCGGGGATGGCCCCACTTCGAGCCTCCTCATTGGCTGAGGGGCTGCCATGTCCCCCACCCGGGACAATGGTAGTGGAATCTCGACCAAGGAATTCTCGGCCAGGTAATGCCTCGGCGAGGGCCAATCAGAATGGTTCTTTCATTGTGATTGTGCCCTCGCCGGGTACTAATTCATCTTTTTCATAATAAAGTATATCACATCTCTCCTTGTGGTTTCACCACTCTACCCTTTATAGCCATCTCCTCCCATGTGATGCACCCTCAGAATACCATCCTCTGGGTCAAGATCAGGTAGCGACTGCCTTCCCCTGGCCACATTGGAGGAGACATTAGGCTGGGGATTTGTGATGACTCTGCAGGATTCACTACACAGGCCAAGCAGAGAAACATTCTACTTGAGACAAGAGAGTGTTCTCATTGGATATATTCTAAAGTAATCCGGTTTTTGATGATAATGTTCAAAAAGTGAATTTGCATACTGCTAAACGCTTTGGTAAATTGAATATGTTTATTGAGACCATTAATCCATAAGTGAAATTGGGCCAGCACTTCAGGTGGTCCCTGCCCAATCAAGATCATATCATCTATATACTGTCTCCACAAGTGAAAGTGGCCAAAGTAAGGGTTGGTTACATTTAGAAAATATTTGTGTTCATATTACGAAATCTATAGGACTGCGAGGCAGGGAACAAAGACCGCTCCTATTGCTGTGCAATTTATTTGCTTAAAAGAAGTTTGGTTGAATTGGAAATAGTTATTTTCCAGAGGTATTGTCATCACTTCAATGATGAAATTCACTTCAATGATGAAATCTTACAGAGTGTTGCTGACTGGAGCCGAAGTGTAAATATTGTATCTGATACATTCAGTCATCTCCTCTTGTGGAATGTCGGTGTATAGTGTTTGGATGTCCATTGTAATAAACAACTCAAAGTGTTCATCAAATGTCAGTTTTTTAAAGCATTCGTGGCATGTTTCATGTCTTGGGGTATATTTCAGTCTTCTGACATAACGGTTGGAGAAAAATAGGTTCTAGAATGGAGCCGCAGACCAACACAATCTACCTACCAGGAGCTTTGTTGGATTTTTCTGTACTTAAGGTAGCACATAAAAGGACAGGGTCTGGGGATTGATTTTGTACTCTTGTTTAGAAATCCAGTTTTGGTGGAGTGGCAAAGACGTAGCATCTTCAATAATCGGCTTTATTTCACCAATTGGATCTTTTTTGAATCTCTTGTAGTGGTTCTCTACGTTTAGTAATTCTAAGGCCCTTGTACCATATTGTTCACTATTAGTGATGACAATACCCCTGTCCTTATCTGCTGGCTTCATTCTACACCTCTACTATGTAGAATTGGCCATGGCCCTGCAACCTCTATTCAATAAGACCATCCCTTTTTGAAACAGAAACAGTTGGCAGCACCTCTGCTGACCCTTCAACAGACTCCATAACAAGTAGGACCGGTACCCTGGTCTGTTGCAACATGGGAGGATGGGATACATTGCCACTTGTTCTAAACTCATCTGTTAAGAAAGGCAGCCTTGGGCTTTCAGTAGTGACGTGCCAGACCCAGCCAGGCAAGTGATGATATTAGAGGCCTAAGCAGCCACATCAACCAGTGTTTCAATACTCTCAAGTCTTCTAGCCATGGATAACGAGCTTGATGTCTGGTTGCTACCTGTTTCCATACTATGCGAACACCCTTAATGTGTGCATCCCAAAGTATTGCAGCAGCAGCTGCTTCTGCTGGGAACGGTGCAACATTACTACACCTTCCTCAACCCCTTCCATGTTTGGCTGCTTGCCTTGAGGACAATTGTGGACTTGTGTTGTTGATTATTGCTGCACACAACTCAGACATTAGCAAGCCACAGTGCGCTTTTCAAAACTTGGTAGTGCTGTGCTGTGTGATCATGTACCTGGCCTCAAAAGCAATAGCTTGCAATTTCTTACCACCAAATATATACTAATACATTTGACAAGAAATCCAAATGCCCATCTGTATCAGATAGCCGCATTCAATCAAGTCGTACATAAATGCAATTTCAATCAACAAGTGTGCCCAAAAGATGTTTAGCACTTTTGTCCAATTTATTTGCACACGTTTAACAAAGGGTAAAGTGTGTCAGAAACTGTGCTCAACAAGAAATGCATGAGCGTGCATTCAACCAACCAGCATGCCCCAAAGACCTTTTTCCCCCTCACTCATAGTCTGCTAATAAATTTGACAAGAAAGTCAAATGCTCATGTGTGTTATCTACTGCTATCAACCAAGTTGTGCATGAGTATGCATTCAAGCAGCAAGCATACCCTGAAGACATTTTGTTCTTCACTCAGTGTTCTAATAAATTTGACATGAAATTCAAATGTTTGTTTATGTCCCCTGCTACTCTCAAAAATGTTGTGTGTGAGCATACATTCAATCAAGCCACACGCCACAAAGATGTCAACCTTAAGGAAAAGTGATGAGTTTGACAAACTCAAATGCTTGTGTGCCAGCCATTATGCCCAACCATATTGGGCATGAGTTTGCAATCAATTAACCAGAATGCCCCAAAAACGTTTCTCTTCACACAAAATGAATTAAATTTGACAAGAAATTAAAGTGTTCATGTGTGCCAACTACTACTCAGTCAAGTTGTGCAAGAGTGCATGTGCAATCGAGCCACATACCCCAAAGACATTTGACCTTTGCTTAAAGTGTGCTAATAAACTTGACAAGCAATTTTGTTCCTCATATGTGTCAGCTTTTGTGCTCAACCAAATCGTGCAAGTTGTCTTTGAGCACAGATTTAATCAAGCTACACATCATAACACTTTTCCCCTACACTTAGGTTCTATTAGTAAATCTGACTAGAAATACACCTACCTGCTCGTGTGTCTCAGCTACTGCACTCAACCAAGTCAAGCGTGTGCATGTGTTGAATCAAGTCACACACACAAATACTTTTACCCTTTACTCAAAGGGTGCTAATACATTTCATAACAAATTCAAGTTTTTGTGTCTCTGGCTAGCTACTGCAGTTAACCGATTTGTGTTTGATCACATGTTTGACCAGCTTGCAAGCCCCAAAGATGCTTGCCCTCCCCTCAAATTGTGCTATTAAATTTGTCAAGAAATTCAAAAACTCAAGGCCGCTATCTCGCTCCACCAAGTTGTACATGAGCGCTAGTTCAATGAATCAGACACACAGACATTTGCCTTTTCCTCAGTGTGCTAATTACTTTGACAACAAATTCAAATGTGTGTCAGCTATTGCTCTCAAACAAGTTATGCATGCACACCTTCTATCAAGTATGAAACCCCAAAGACTTTTCCTCTTGACTCTGCTTCCTAATAAATTTTACAAGAAATCAATGGTCTCATTGTGTCAGCTATAGTGCTCAACCAAGTTGTGTGCGAGTGTGTGTTCAATAAAGCTGCCCAAGCTAAATTCCTCCTCCATCCATGCAAGTAGTGTGTTGCAGCATACAACCAATTGCCCTGCCACAAATGCCCCTGCCTGAATGATGAGCAAGAGCCTGTAAAGAATGTTTCCAGCATACCATAAACACTGTTCTCAAAGAATGCTAATAGATTTTAAGGGAAATCCAAGTGCCTGTGTCAGTTTTTGCATTCAATCAAATTGTGCATGAACATGTATTCACTCAAGCTATCACTGCAATTTGCTATAGCAAGTCCTGCTTGCATTGCCTTTCTCAAGGAAATACAGATAGTATTTTAAAGATGCTTCCCAAAAAGAAAATGATATTCTGTTGAGAAATGTGTAAAATCCCAGCTAATATCAATGCCTAAAATCTCTACTTAAGGACAATTGTCCACCTGTCAAACAAAAAGAAACTTAACTCACCCTCCTCCCTCTTTGAAAGATTTCTAGGGGCTGCTGAAGAGCTGCAGACGCAAGATCTCATAGGTGGGTGAATCTGGCTGCGCTAATTTGATATCCAAAATCTCTTAGAAACCTGCAAAGCTCAACGAATCCAAAATATATCAGGACTTCAGGAGCTTTGGCCAATTAAATTCAACTCAAATTTCTGGTGGGGTTCACAGCCCAGCACTCTGAAACGGGCCTGATAGCCATGTGCACATGCATGTACATATGGATGGTCTATTTAACATGAAAGTACAGGTTTGGATCATTTGGTCAATGATTCAAGGGAGCACAGGACTGAACTGAAATCCCCTTTGTGGATGAGACAGCGCCCTTATCCCGTGATGTTGCAATGTCAGCAGCTATTTGGTTCTGCAGTGCATTCTTTTTTTAAGATTGATTGCACTCAAGAGAGGCAGTGCACCTTCAGGCGAAACAAAAATAGACGGTGCAATATTTGTCAAATACTTATTAGGGTAGCAGAATAAGACACGTATCAACTTGAAACGCGTGGATCGGGTAGTGTTTTTTTATGGATAGTACAAAAATACGTCATGGAAGTAATTTTTCTTTTGCATTAAACTAGGTTTTCTATCCATAGATTGCATTTACATTAACTATCATAGATAGCCCTGGATATCCATGAAGCACCATATTCCCGTCACTGCAGTGTAACACCTGATAACTCATCACCAACAGAGCTTGCTTGGAGTAAAACGGCAGCATGAAGAGATGAAAAGTTAGGAAACGTTCAGAACAGGTGTGCGCGCCATGATGCGCGCCATGATGCGCACGGCAGGTGGACCAGCGCCCGTTGGATTTAATTTGTTACTGGTGCGCTTTCTGGTATAACAAACACATTGTTTCCCTTTGGCAGTCCTATTTCTACGGAGGGGGGATGATTTATGAATCCTCAACTAGATACAAAGTCAGCCTTTTCTCTCTTGGCTCCTCGTGCCCCATTTTTAATGCTGATCATTGCTTATATTCATGTTTTTTTTTTTTTCAAAGCAGGTGCTGTGGTGTGGATTTGGCTGCTGAACAAACATTTGCTAGGCACTCAAATAGCAGATGGTTCATTTGTAGGTGTGAAACATAAATTCTATTCACATTTTCTCATGTTCACTTTCTATTCACAGCACCGGCATTGCAACTTTTTAAATTAATGCATTAGTACCCTATCCAAATCGTTCCTTTTTGATTTTGGGGGTTGCAAGACAAAGGGCCTCATTACGGGTTTGGTGGTGCTGTACATTTTTGGTAATAGTTGCATTGCTGTACCTTTTTTGGGCAGTAACACAGTTTTACTTCACAGCTGTATTCTGACATTGGGGGTGGGGTGAAGGAGTGGGCTCCAGCATGTGGCTGCATTTAAATCTTCCACTTCACCTCCAAAAATCATTAGACTTACCATGTCTGAATTACCACTCACTGTACAATTTGACAAAAAAATGCACATAAAGTTCTTTCGACTCCAAAAATGGGGACTAACACTGCTGTGACCCCACTCGTAATCCTACAGTGAAGTTATGGTCAGGGTTGGCCATAACGGTAATCAAGTTTACTGCAGACTTGAAGCCCAAAATATTGATTAGTTCTCCCTGCTGCTCTCCACAACCCCACCTGCCAACAAATCTGGGCTCCAAATGAAAGCAACACTACATTTGTCGTCATTGGTACATGGACAGGAGCCACCCTTTGGATTCCAGCAAGAAGTCCAAAATGATGATACAGATCACGTGACAGCTCTGTGAACTCTCGCACTGCACTCCCCGCTAGTGAATAAGCAGAGAACATGTCTGCAAACCATGCAGTGCAAACCGTGCAGTGCTAAAAGCCAGGCAGGTGCACTCATGTCTTTCCTATTCCAAATCCGAGTGGAAGTACAGGCATTCAACCCAAACTCATCAGCCACATGTCTACAACTTCTTTGTTCCATTTCATCAAATGTGATGGATGGCCTGACAAGGTAACTCCGTGGTATAATCAGCAGGGATCGAAATTAAGCTTCGATAAGCAAGAGCTAGAATCAGCTCCTTGGTAGCCAGCACCAGCCACCGACCACGAGCTACCACTGGGGAAAGGGGTGCTAGTACATAGGGTCCTGCCAGTCCTACTTCCACATTAGATGCAAACATATCATTTTGTCCATTATTGGTGACGCCTCTATAGATGTCTTAATGATTATTTATAGATTGTCCCAAACGCACAGAGTTAAATCCTCATAGGTGTTTGTTTGGAACATTTGGCCTGGGGAGCCAAAAGTAGCTCCAGGTAGCTGTTGGTTTCAAGCTAACCAGGCTCTTCTAGGGTATACGCAGGAGCTAAATAGCTCCCAGCTCCCGTCAATGTTGAACCCCTATAATGTGTCCACTGCAGAGATCTGTGTATGTAACAAGTATGTCAGGGACTGGAATATGAGTATGCCCGGCTCACATCTGTATGCTTCAGAAGTGTAATGAAAGAAGTACCATTGAATAGGGTATTTGTAGCACCCACCTTTACAGTGATGTGTCCGCTGAACGGTCTAAACACAGCACAAAAATGTAATATGTTCTTAACATAGTCAATGTAATTGCTTCATCAAATGCCGCAGCATCATCCTTTGCTCCTGCTTCTCTTACAGACTACAGTGACTTCTCAAGAATGGAATGCTTGTTTGGTCACCTGAAGAATTTAAGATATTACTATTGCATTTTGTATTTCATATGTTAATCTTGGTGGTGTTGTCCAACTCCAATCATTTTCATTTTGTGTTTCTGCAAGCCATGTCTGAATAACATGTGTTTTAATGTGGTACTGGGCAATCTCTAAAAGGCTAGGGATGTTGACTGTATCGTGGCAATGATATAATTAGATAGGTCAGCCATTTATAACACCATTGATCACAGCATTCACTGGTCCCTTTCAAATAAGCCTTCGGTGCGGTTTGAGGAATGTGTTGATTGCAATTGTAATTGGTTATTTATGACGTGCTTAACCCAGACGTTTCTAAGCACGGACCAGAGATCGAACCTGTGTCACGACTGAGTGAAAACAGCTCAGTGCCATCAAGTGATTCCACAGATGCTGTTGCCCTCCACAGCCCATCACCTGCCAGTTCATGCCCGTCCATGCCCGTCCAGGATCCACTGGAGCTCCTTGGCACCTTCCATACTATTTGACGTTCAGTTTCAGCAAGTGGTGGTGCTCAAGCCTGGCTCAGGTCTTCTCTCGATTTCCTTGATGACGAGCACCAGGATTTAGTTGCTTCTGAGGCACTTAGTTGCATAGCTGGGACAAACTGTCCTCCAAAGACATTTTGGTATTGTCTTCATTGTTTCCTCGATTGCTAGTAGCAGCCTGAGGGTGGAGAAGTGCCCAAATGTGATGGTGTGCATGGAACTCAAAGTTCCTCCTCTGACACTTCACCTCAAAAGAAGAGCAGTGCATCATGCAACAGCATTTGGCAGACAGCTTCCTGGTGACCAGATCTTCTGCCATCTTGTATAACCTGATGTTTCTGTAGGAGCTGGACTCCTGATGCTTGATGGAGTTCATATAGGTCCAAACCAAGTTCATGGAGATAGTGGCCGCAATTCCAGCCCAGTGCCATTCAGCCCCTAAACTGCAAATAAAGTTTGCTATAGGAATGCCGCATTCCACATTAAGAGTATGTGTCTATTCATGTGGGGCCAACAGTATCCCTGATGGACAGCAAAGGTCCACCATAAGGCACTAGGGTCAGTGGTTCTGTTCAAAAGCAGTGAGGTCATATTTCCACTGAGCCGGAATATTTTGAACTGGATTCCTTGTGTGACCACTTTGTGTCTCAGCTGACACCTGTCCTCCCAGTCCCCCCAGATCCAGGGTCCCACATACATGGACCTGGGCAAGGACTCTGATCTGGCAGTGGAGGACTACTAAGCACCTCACTGTACCTCACAACTGACTTCCTTATATCCCCCAAAAATGCCTCTTGGGCCTGGCATGATGCCAAACCCTGTTGAATGCTGTATATGAATTCCAATTGCTATTTTAATAAGCCAACATCATTTCACTTCTTTTGTTCCACTCATCACGCATACTCCAGGTTATAAAGCACGCCCCGAATCCCATAGGTTAAAAATTCCTACTTTAAACCATTTGACGTCCGGTCAACTGGAATTTCCACCAGTGGGATTTCAGTAAAGGGTCGGCTGCGGATTGCATCCTGCTTCGTAGCCTTAATATCCTTGTCTGGCACCCCTCCTTGCCTGTTTTGGGTGTGCTGTTTGGGGCAAGAGTTGGCTGTCTTGCAGCACGCATTTCACATGCATTTGGTTTTTCTATGTTTGCTAGATCTAACTCATGATTGCCGTTAGTTGAATACATCCGCATGGTTTTACTGCCAATTGGGACTATAGCGTAAGGTCTGGATGTGCCTTCAACATTTCCCACACACCCATATGCCAGCAGCTTGTGTTTCAATCTCTTGCACTGGAGCACAGAACTGCAAACCCCTGCGCATGCTCAATGCTGGGATTTTCCAGTATCTTCCCTACACCTGCCTTTCATTTCTTTTCATGCATCTCATTTGTATTTTACAATTGTTCCAGTTGTTGTTAGTACATTCATTGACCTTTCACCAGGGTCGGACTGGGAAAAGAAATAGGCCCAGACACCCAAAACAAAGTGGTCCAACCCTCGCCTCAAAAAGGTGGCCCACCACACGCCTCAAAAAAGTGTCCCTCCAACCATCATCCATGAATCGCGTCCATTCACGACTTTACAGAAAATACTACTTATGGAGGGTTCATGTGTCTGTTACGTTTTGTGTAAAAACTTGAGAAAGTGATAACATTCCTTTTTGTTCTTTTAAAAAAAAAACATCATCAAATAGCTAATTACTTATTTTGCAGAACCAGACTCAAGGCATGTCTTCTCTGTCTGTGATTGGCTCATTCATGGTCACATGTCATGATAACATAGAACAGAGATCACTCATGGTATATCCTGGGACACCATCACCATTCAGATACCAGCATTAGAGACCCTACGCATAAGGCCAGTATAAAGGGCATCACTGTGTTGATGAAATATATCTAGCGTGTAAAAACATCATAGAAAAACGAAATTACGCCTTTGGTCGTGATGAATAACTAAAGAGATTTTATAATTGAAATATTGGTTGTTGTATGTAATGAATGTCTATGGAACCAAAGTGTTAGCGTGAGAATATACAGTAATAATAGCAATATCAGGTGTTTATATAGCTCTTCATTCTAATTTCTCCCGCTTCAAAGCGCTGTTACCCAATTTAATGGGGCTCGCAGCTGCAGAGCTACAAAATCACCAGGACCTCCCTGAGGCTCCTTAAACATAGATTGTGTAGCTCAAGGTCAGTCAATATTACCCAATATCACGATACAGGAATGGCAAGGTTCCTATCCACTTATTTTCCGGGCTATGAACCATCCACATAACGTGAAGGGTGGGAGTCTGACTCTTTGCTACAAAAGGTTATGTGTTTTATGAGACAATGCAATTCTAATTGTTTGCAAGCTAAGAAACATGACTTCTTGTCCCATCTTTCAGAATCTATATGTAGCATGTCTACATTAAAGTGTCTGAAGTGGGTTGGGTCTTAGCTTACTCTTAATGTTTTTAGAACTACACTATGCTTTTCATTGCATTCTGTTTAACCCGAGTACTTATTTTTACCTTATAGCTATTAGATGTGTGGCCTTTTTTAGTATGCCATTGTAGTGCTGTCTTTGGAGGTGGCTATTGAGAATAACCCTACTTCTCCGTCAGCCTTCCTCTCTCCCTACAGCAAGACTGACTTTTCTGCTACAGCTACAATTTGAGAGATTAGTCTTTTCTTTTGGGTGAAACGCTCTTCTCCCTTCAGTGTGAGATGGTTACACAGTCCTCACCAGAGGATTGTGCAAAATCCTCCACCACTTTTGTGGCTCAGGGGGATTTGGAATGCTTTGCCAGGTGAAATGTGGGCATGGAATGGGATATCCGTTTCCTGCCAGTCTGCTCTGACTGCCAAAATTAAATGCATGTTCCATAGGATTCCATTGTAAAGGCTTCCCGCTATGTCTCGGGAGGATATCTTAGCGGCAGTGTGCTAGTCTTGGAAGCAAGACGACACAGGGCAACACAGGTTCGATCCCTGGGTCCGTGCTTAGAGACCTCTGGGTATTAAGTGTGTTATAAGCAACCTATCATATCATGTCATGAATAAAAGGTGAGCAGCATTTACAGTTCCTGCACTAGCTGGTGCAAAAATGCATGTTAACCCGGACCCACTCATTTTAACACACATTGTTTGCACGTTGTAGTGTGAACAACAAAAATTACATGGAGGAGATCTACATGCATGTAAGTACACATGCTGGTGAGCCGCTCAATGAATGACGTGCTAGTCAAAAATTAGCCCCAGTGAGTTTGAACCAACACTGACTCCCAGGTGTGCTTAAAGGCACATGGGCGACGGGTAGGACATGAGGATGAAACCGGTCTGTTAGTCACAGAATAAAGTCGTCACACATCACAAAATGCCACAGATATAGCAGGACATTATACAGCTTTGCAAGCATGGCAGAAAGCTGGAGGCACCGAATAACCTAATACAACACAGCTATAGCAGCATGCAATAGTGAGGCAAACCATTCCATATGGGATGACACAGAGTTGCGCTAAGGGCCTGATGCCCGTGCACATATCTACTCTCTTCTCCTATGTCCCTTAGTGCCTCAATAGGGTTTTGGTAGGCATGGACTTTAGGCTGAGTTTGACCATTACTGTTAACAACATACACACCCACAAACACCACAGTCCCTCAGTCACTCAATGTTTACATAGATATATCAGACACAACACACATAACATACAAACAGGCATGCACCAGAATTCATGACACGTAGGCATAGACACATAACATTAAGATAACATTAACATAATGCTCGGCTTGCTGCTGACACTGCAGTGCATCCCTTCCTAAGAAGTCTTCTTGTTCGGTCAGACAGAAGAGGCACAGTGGCAGCAGCAGACAGTGCACACAGAGCTCAGAGAGCTGCAGCTGCCAGAGGAAGAGATGGCAGTCAGTGCACAGGCGGATGCAGTTTTGGAATCTGGAGACTAATACTCTTCAAAAAAAGGAAGGCGCTGTGAACCGCGGAAGGGGTAGCCCAGCACTTCTGTAGGCAAGGTGGCCCGGGGGCGACCCTGTCCTCCTCCCTCGCAAAGCAACGTGGAGCGAAGGGAGGAGGGGTGCAGAGAAAACAGCTCTGAAGCGGCGCGGGAAAAGCAAAAAAGCAATGTAACTAGTAACCCGCAAACCGCCCCAGGTGTGGTACCAGCCCCCAGAGCCTCGACCTCGAAATGATTTCGGCCTGGCCACGGGCCAAATGGCCAACGGACCAGCCCGACCCAGGGAAGATTGTGCATCATTTCTAATGCACAGATGACTAGTTTATGAGCACCTCTATCCCTCTGTTGTATGAAAGGAGTGTTGCATAAGGCACACCGTTTATATCTGAGTATTATCATTGGGGCATTAATACAATGTTAGGATTTGGGTGTCCAGCGAGAGGAAATCAAGGATGCGTATCGCACTTTGCACTTTATACTGTGGATCCCTGGTGTATTCGTGATTCTCATCTTATCTGTGATTACAAATGTAATTATTTGTAACTTGTTAGGAAGTACCAAGATTGCTAATTATATATTTTTGAATCCTAAATGGGTTGCTTTCTAATGTGGTGATATCTTTTACAATATGTTTTGATATTGCATTGTTTGTATTGGCCTGTACTGTTTAAATTGTTTAAAATTTGTGCAATAATGGTGTATGCTTTTATTGCCTGAAGGGCCAAAATAAAGGTGTTTTCAATTTGATTTATTACAGGGGCTGCGGTAGCGGCCCTCTAGTTATGGTTAAGTTGCTCAACTCAAAGAAAGAGCACTTTTTTGGGTGGCTCATAACTTTGGCATGGTTCAACAAATCCTGACCAAACCTTGGGAAAAATTATATAGCCACTTCAGAAAGATTTTACAAAGTTTGGTGCGGTTTCATACAGGTGGGCAAAGTTATCCTCATAGACACACTGGAAAACAATTTTTGCTCGTGCCTACGGCCCAAACCACTGGGCGGATTTGCACCAAACTTGCACGAGGAGTGGTGGCATGGGCCCAAAAGCATGCTTTTGTAAATTCAGTGTAAATTTGTCCAGTAGATTTTTTAAAAATTTCAAAATATAGGTCATAAAATATTTGTGATATCTGGGTCCGGTCCACTAACTCATTTCCTGATTTGGAGTCCCGGAGGTGTCTGGACCAATCAGAGAGCAGCGTGATGTTCGTGGACATCATATGCACTGATTGGTCAATTAAAAACAGGAGGTACATCACAACATTTTAAACGGACACCATGGTGGATTCGCGAACACCACCCATAGTCCGCAGACATTGCAGTAAAAACAGATTAGAAAAAAACAGCATTGCACTTGTCAAACTAATGAAACAATCTCTGGGGAGGTGATGGTATGGGATATAGCCATAAAAAGCCAAAAATCAGGTGTTTTTTCATCTTCGATGTTCACGAACATCTCAGATGTTCGGGGACATCCATGCATATTTCTGCATTACAGGGTCTGCGAAAAGCAGTTTTTGGATGGCTTATTTCTTTGGCGCAACTCAATGAAACTGCATGAAATTTTGCAGACTTATTCTAGACCTGACTTTAAATGGTAGTACAATGTTTGGTGCTGTTTCACCAAGAGGGGGAAAAATTGGAGGGGGTCCCTAGATATTTAAAAGGATTATAGATTTTCTGCCATTTGACAAATCTGCACAAAGGTTTTCAAAAAGATTTTAGACCCAAAATTATTTTTGCAAAGTTTGGTGGGATTTTGTCAAGGGGGGGCAAAATTTGCGGCAGGATCTCAACATTTTTAGATGGCTTATAACGTTGTTGCTGTTTGATGAATCTGCACAAAGGTGTGCAGAAAGTTTATACACCAACTGTACATTTTTGTGCAACGTCTGAATGGATTTTGGCAAGTGGGGGCTAAATTATATGTCTATTTTTTGTACATATATTTTGACACTTTTCAAAAAATAACACATGCACGGATTTGCAGCAAACTCGTGCAAGGAGCATTGGCAAGAACCCGAAAGCATGGTTTTGCAAATGTGTTCGTGTTTTATTTTTGAAACATGTCATAAGGTAGGTACAAAAATGATATACATTTGGTGACTGAGGTATAGCCTGTGGCAATGGGCAGTGGCCAGACAATCTGGTTACTGGCCATGACCACGAAGGACCAGCAATGGGGTTGAAGTGGGCATGGCCACCAGGGACCCGCTATGTGCTAAAGTTTTTTGAAATCGGGATAGGTTTAAAATGGAAAAACAATTCTGCTCGAGGCGACAGCCCAAAGTGCTGGACAAAATTGCAACAAACATTGACAAAGAGCAACGGTAAGGACCTGAAAGCATGGTTTTGCAAATCTGTCCTGTGTTTTACTTTTTTGAAAGTGTCAAAAAATAAGTACAAAAATAGTGATATAACTTTTACCTGGGCAGTGGGCCTGGCCTTCGGCAAGGATAAATGTCTATTCTGATTTGCCTATTGGGTAATGCAGCATGGCCAGAGCCCATGCCCCATGGATAGTGGAGACTGGCCATTGGCCACAATCTGAGGGTATAGTGGACACTGAACTAGGATGCAGGGTAGGTGCAGTGGATAACGGGGGTGGTTTGGTGGGGCTAGGGTCATGGTTAAGCCTCATGCGCTAGGCAATTCAACCATGACTTGCATCCCCAGCATGCGCTGCTGATAATTACACACATCAATACGCGTTGCAAGAAATATGTTTGTGAAAGGAGGTTTACATTTCTTTCATATATGTTAAAAGAGGAATTCATTTGCACTCATAAAAACCTATGAAATTCAATGAAAACATGTTGTTAAAGGGATGTGCTGGTTACAAGTAAAATCGAAAATCCCCAGAAATTTGCTGGTTATGGTAAGCTAAGCAACCATAAACCTTACCACCACTGTGTGTTGCTAGGACCTACACACAGGACATCAAAGATGACAGCATAAATGCCATTGATGACATCACTGATGACATCACATATGAAATTAAGTTGGACGAAAAGTCCCTACAAGGGGTTGTGTTTATAATGTTGGTAACAAGATGTCAGGGGTGATCGGGAGATGTATCTTGAACTACTTAATGTATTAAAGAATGTACTCAACAAAACATTATATTGCAGTGTTGTTGTTAATACAGGAACCTAATCATACATACACATAGGCATGCTGCAGCATGCACCATAGACGTACACTATTTTTAATCTGGTGATTTTGGACAGTAAAATAATGAATGCTACCTTAACAGAGGTTTGAGTAATGTTCAACATGGAATAAATGGCTAACAATTCAAGACTTACTGCACGCATGTGTTAGTACAAACAATACATATGAGGACCCACAATGCAAACAAGTCAGAGGCACATACAGGGAAACTAAAGTAAGGAAGAAAGAAACAACAGAACCAGAAAATATCAATCACATTAAAGTTCATCTTTATGTATACGAATGAATTGTGTTTGAGGCCTGCTTATTTTCCCATGTATGTGCACCATAAACTGAGACTAAACCCTAAGAAAAGTACTTTAAGAACATACAACAAGGATAACATCCCTCGGTTGGGTTCATATTTGTTATCACAATATAGTTCACTTGGGGTTTATCACAAGGTGGGGTTCACTTCCCTTAGTCTTCCTTTGGCTTTATCACAGTACGGGATTCATCTCCCTTAGCTTTGTTCTCAGTGCCCCTCAGTCAGACTTCGATACTTGTTCTCTCAGTATTAGCCTCCCTCAGTCGGGTTCCCTACGGCGTGTTACTCAGAATATTCTACTTGTTGTATTTACAAGTCTCAATGTCTTTTTAAACAATCTTTCACACTGGAAATCCCCCAGTTGGGTTCACACTTGCCAGCTACACAGTTCACTTTACACTATTCAGGAGTTAATTCCCTTCGCTTTCCTCTTGGTTACTGGTCAGAGACTTTTGATTGTATTAGGGGTTTCACTCGACCCTTGCATAACCACTTTGACCTCTTGCCTCGGCTCTCCTAGGGCATCCTGTGATCTGTAGTTTTAACCAGCGGGGACCAGTCAGTCTTTCGAATGAGCGCCCATGTGGTGATCGACCACTCCGCAGCTGGTCTCTCCCTGGATTTTTTTAACAGTTCCGTAACACACAAAGTCTTTGTTCTTTGTAACCTTCATTCAACACAGTTCCGTTTACTATTGGTTCTCCGTCCGACTAACCAGCTGTGATGAACCGCTTGGTATTTCTTGCCTTTGGAGTCAAGGGCGATACCATGGTAGCAAGTGTCTCTCCCTTACTTGGTTATCATGGCTTTATAATTCCTACCACTGAGGCTTGACAGGTCTGGGTCAAAAAGGGTAAGGGCACTTCTCTCCTTGTCATCATTTTGGTTAACTTTGCCTTTCTCCTCCACTTGAACTGCCGTCCTGGAATAGCTGCCTCACCGTTCTGGGCTGC
This sequence comes from Ambystoma mexicanum, assembly GCF_040938575.1. NCBI lineage: Eukaryota > Metazoa > Chordata > Amphibia > Caudata > Ambystomatidae > Ambystoma > Ambystoma mexicanum. The sequence goes on from NC_090922.1 coordinate 339,551,982, forward strand.
CTTGCTCTAAGTGTGCTCTCATGCTCTACCTTTAATCCCTGTGGGGACTAGAAAGAGCCATCAGATTTGGGTAGTTCTTGTCAATTGCCAGACTCTGCCTGACCCTTGTGTCGGGACATGTCAGAAAAATGGCTCTGGTGTTAGTCCATTGTTTTTCATGGTGTGAGAAAGTGTTTGTGTCAGAAAGGGGTTAGGGGTAGAGTTTCTAAGTATCCTACTGGTTAGGATGGGGAAAAGGTGTCCTGAGGAATTACATTCTTCGTCCTAGCAGTAGGTGTCTTTGAAAAGGCAAGATTTGTGAAATGAATGGGGGGGATGGTGCTTGCTTGAAGTAGACTGGGAATTCAGGAAATAATAATCAGAGGGATGGGGAGGAGAAGGACTGGGAGTATTCAGATAGGAAACAGGAAAACAGGGATTCTGGCAGATGTAGTTTCCGAATGCAATGGGGTTTGGAGTTCTAGGGGATTTACCATATATAGAGGGGTCATTGGATTTTAGACAAGGGAGATTCATTGGGTGGAAGGGAGATAGATCTGATACAGCCTACAAAAGCCTCTGGGACTTCGTCCTTGTCACCTTCTTCTTCGGTATAATACCACGTTTTGCTGGGGGATTCCCCCGAGTATAACCCCAGGTTCCCTTAGCCAGGAGATCCTCCCTCACTCGTACACCCCCAGGGTTGGAACTGAATGCCCCAGCCCTTCCGTGGACACCTGAACAAGGGATTCTCGAGGTTTACTTGGGAGAATACCCTCAGGTTTCTCACAGTACATTCTTTTCATCCAAATTAATTTCATGTGTGATGTCATCAATGATGTCATCAATGACATTTGTGATGACAGTAATAATTATCACAAGGAAATGGGGGGATTATCAAGACAAAGATTATGATCCATCATGCAGGAATTTGCATTGCTGCTGGAAAGCAGCGGTACTGAGGAGGACGAGAATGACACCACAAGCACAGAGGCTATTTGTATTTGTATGTTAGTTTATGTGTGTTTTATAAAGTGCCTTAAGCTACTGTGCTGTACAGAGAACGAGGAATGTTACAATAAAATGAGGAAACAGAAATTTAGAAAAATAATCAATCAAGGATGTTGCAGCAAGTAAGACTTCAACGACCTATGAAATAAAGAATAGACAGAGATAGAAGAGCATTCCAGTGAAAAGGGGCTAAAAGAGTGAAAGTACAAAAGCAGGATTGGGCACATGGGGGACGAGATGGCACCAGTAGAAACTGGGAAGAAGTGCGGAGAGAACAAGGGGTATAGAAGGATATCAGAGCAGAGAGATAGTTGGTAGCCAGACCATGGAGGGATTTAAAGACAAGGCAGAGAAAGTTTAATTTGAGCGTGAGAGGATAACCAGCCAAGAGTGGTAAGAGAAGAGGAGCTGGAATCTCAGAAAGAAAGTAGACAGAAAAGATCGATAGAAGAGTTGAAGAAAGATTTGAGAGGGGCAAGATGGAATTAGATAGTCCAAAGAGGGCTAAGGAACAATAAATAAAGGAGGAAATCAGGAGCTGTGCTTTAGGAATATTGTGTAGTTGAAAGTGACAGACACTCAAAGTTAGAGAAATGTGATGAGAGAAGGAAAGACTAGTTTCAAAGTGGAGGCCAAACTTTTGGGCTGTGGGTGAGGTTAGAAGCTGGGATGGAAGATAAGAGATAAAGGACAGGGGAAGAAGGGAGAGGGTATTAGCAGTGAAAAAGAAGACTTCAGTTTTCTCAGAATTGAGCATAAGATAGTGAGAGGACATCCAAGATGTGATAGCCACTAGATAGGCCGAAAGCGTGTGATGAATTTCTGGAGAAAAGTAAGAAAAAGTGAAAAAGAGTTGAGTGTCATCAGCATAAAAGTGGTGTGATAAACTAAAAGAAGAAATAGCAGCAAGAGGGGAAGTGTAAAGAGAGAACCGAAAATGGCCCAAGAAACAGATACAGGAAAAGCTTCTCTGAGATAGATAAGATTGAAACCAAGAAAGGACAGAACCTGTGAGACCAACGGAAGAGAGTGACGCCAGCAGGAGAGAATGGTCAACAGTGTTGAATGCAGCAGAGATAGCCAAACGGATGAGAAAAGATGAGTGTTTGGAATAACGCACAGAAAAAGTGGGTGCAAAACTGAGAGGAGGGCAGTTCTGATAAAGTGGGGGGGGGGGGGCGAAAGCCAGATTGGAATTGAGGAAGAATAGAAGAGCTGGAGACCAAAAGTAGAGACTTGAGAATAGACCGGCCGTTCCAGTAATTTAGAAAGATGGAGTAATAGGGAAATAGGTTGAACATTTGAGACAATCAGTGGATCAGCGATGGGTTTCTTTAAAATTGGGATAATGGAAGCATGTTTGAAGGACATGGGAAAAGTAGAAGTAGAGATACAAACATTGAAAAAGGAGGTAAGGTAAGACATGAATAACAGGTAAACCTTAACAATAAGTGCAGAAGGGATGGGGTCAGTAGGGGAGGCAGTCAGTGAGCTTTAGCTAATAGAAGAGAAACATCAGTGTGAGAGGTAGGTTGAAAGCAAGAAATAGAAGTGAGGGGAGCAGAGGTAGAGGGAGTCACAACTTCAGATGAAATAGAAGCTTCAATGTCATTACGGAGAGAGGTTACCTTAGAGGAAATACATTGGGCAAAGTCAGAACCAGACAGAGTAAAATTAGCAGATTAGTTGAGAGCAGGAGGAGACAGAAGCCGAGAGAGAATTTGAAAAAGACACCTAGGTGTGTAAAAGATCAGAGATGTAGAGACGTTTAGCAGATAATAGACAGTCATCATAGAGAGCATGGTAAGAAAAATATGAGAGATCAGCCATCAATTCAGTTTTAAGCCAATGTATTTCAAGGCCACGGAGGAAATAGTGCATAGAGCAGAGATGAGGTGAAAGCCAAGGTTGGGAAGGTTTGCGAGTAAGACGGAAGGGTGATAAAGTGTAAAGCAAGTCAATAGAGGAAGAAAGAGATGAGGAAATAGAGGAGGCAACCTCGTCAGGTGTTAAAGATGAGAGAGATGACAGAGGTGGAAAGGCAGAAATACAAGTGGAAATAAAGAATGAAGGGTCAACATTGTGTAGATCACACTGAGAAAAGGATGATGTAGGACAAAAAGTGGAGGAAGACACAGGAGCTTGAGGAGTTAGTGATGCAGAAAGAAGATAGTGATACACACCGGGAGAGAAGACACAGCAGAAGCCAAAAAGGACAAAATAAAAATAAGATCAAGACAGGAGCCAGAGATATGGAATGGGGAGTAGAGCGAGGATGGAGGAGATGAGTCAAGTATCAAAAGAAAAGGGAGAGTGTAGTGTGTTGACAAAAGATGGAGATTGAAGTATCCCAGCAGTATCACAGGGGTAGAGGTAGGGAGAATGTAAGAAAGAAGATGATCCATATCACCGCAAAAATAACCAACAGAGCCAAGGGGTCAGTAAACAAGAAGAAATGAAATGGGATGGGGTTTTGAAAAAGTATTATAGGTAAATTATATTGTATTAAACACCCACGCATGTGTACAGTCTCTTCAAGAAACAACCTTCCTATCACAGACCATAAACTACCTCACATCTTCTCATGGCATTTAGAACATCATTACTACCACTGGCAGCACCATCTGACACAGATGAGACCAGCCTCTGTATTGTTAGCCAACAACAAAAATCAAACGTTTGCAAGTACTTCACAGAGAATAAGCAGCAAGCGAATCTGGCCACTTGCGTACTCTGCCGAAAACAGTGTGCCAATGAAAGAAAGGGAGCATGTTGGGTACCACAGACATCTAGCCCCCTATGTGGCACCAGGTACAGATAGAGAAAGATGTGAAAATATCTGAGGTACAACCCTCTGCATACTATCAATAAAACAGAATATCATCACCAGTTGGCACAATTATCCCTGCACATACTGCAGCTGTTATTGCTTATTCAGACACAAAGCCCTACCCCTAGGATACCAGTGATGCACAGCAGTGGCTCCACCAACGTGTCAGGCCATTCTTGTTCAATCATTTGAGCTGTGAAAAAAATATCACAAGTTATTTGACAGACAGGGCCTGTTTGATGCAAACCTGGCCATGATGTTGCGAATATACCTCTGTTGCTACTCTTTGGGAAGCCCCGGATTGCAGAAGCTATTGGGGAAACAATTGCTTCTGGTAAGTTCCTGGTCCCTGTTTGAATCCCACATGGCAGTACCAGAACTGTACAATGTGGTAATGGCCATGGTGGGGCATGTACAACAGAAGTCTTTGTTCCAAAAACTCAATTTCATCATCGACATGTGGACCAGTGGTCACTGCATTGAGTTTGTTCCATCATTGTGGATTGTGTGGCATTTCCTTCCTTTACCAGCCAAGAGGGGCCCTCACGTAAAACAAGGGGACAGCAGGTGTATGCAGTTTGGCAACAAGCAATGTTGTGCAAACAAGATTTCTGGGCAGAAGCCAGAAGCGAGTTCTCTCAGAGAAGATGGATGAGGTGGAGGCACAGGGGCTAGTAGTTTGAGCCTTGTAGTTTGTATTTGGGCTTTGTTTAAGCAGAAAATGGATTGAATTTCCTGGATGCCTTACAAATTGGCAAGACAATGCGTGTCCCCTACTTTGCACATGTACTTCACCTAGTCTTCATATGCTTATAAGCAGTTATCATTCTGTGAAAGAAATGGTCACTGTCACTCAGAAGATCAGCTCATATTTCAGCTGAGCTTACCATGGCATAAATGCACTGTGCCAATTGCAGGAGTACAACAGGTTGCCACTGCACAATCTGAAGACCTCTGTGGCCACCCATTGGAACTCTAACTTGCAAATGTTGCGCAGGATACATGAGCACTTTGTTGCCAACACTGATGACTGCAACACTCACAGCACTCGATGGAGCATTGTCGACAAAGTATCAGTGGTAGCTAATGCTAATATCTGCTACATACCACAACCTCTAGATTATGCCATCAAGCAAGCTGGTTTTCACTATGCTATGGTCAGTGAGGTTCTCCCTCACCTGTTCAACATTGTGAGTGCCTGTGCCTTTGACGGTGATGCGGATGGAGCTCAGCCGGTGATAGACCTGCCTTCAACCTTGCATGGTGATCCATGGATAATTGGCTTCAAAGGTAAAATTGAGTATTGATTGTCTTACTTTATGGACCCCCCCCCCTTTCAAGGTGGAAATGACAGCTTTTCATATGCAGGTGTTGTGGGAGGAGGACTAGCAGAAAACATTACAAAGAGGAGGCACTGTGCAAATGTGCAAGGATGCTTTGCTGCAGCGCTTCTGGAGAAAGAATGGAGGCAGCAGAAGGAACATTAACTAGTCCAGAACAGTTGACATTCATAAACGTGAACAGTCAGTTAATTGTGGAAGACATCCGAATGACATCTCCCAATAGCCTGCCTTGACCCCTCTTCCATGGTGGGCTCGGGGTAAGACTCCTAAGTCTCCTTCCTCTCAGGTAGGTTCACTGCCTGCTGCAGTGCCACCACAGGCTAGTCCTTGCCTTGAAGCTACACCCTAACATGATGTGGACCTCCCTCACCTCTGCACCCTCACTCTAGTGGGTGATGACCACTTCCTCCCCCTTAATGGCCCCACCTAAACAGGAGGCAGTTTACTGAATGCCTGTACTGTGCTTGCAGCAATTGGCCCATCTTGCCACATGAGGACTGTGCTTTGTACCACATGCATGCCACCAACTCCTCCACATGCCTTGTGCTCATGGAGGCCTAGAGCAGAGGTCCTTCCTTCCCTGCCCCCATGGGTGCCTCCACCGGAGACACTGTATCCCCTGTCTGCACAAGAGGATCTCCGCTGATGGCCTTGCTTACTCCACCACTCTTACGGCTTCTATTGAGGTCACAGCCCAATGGCTCAGCTTCCCACAATATTTTTTTTTTTGTATTCTTGGTTTAACCTAAAAAAGTTTTTACAGGGTGGATCAGCAAACTTTTTCTAAAATCTCTGTCTTGGTTCTAGTTGTTGTTTTCTTTAGTTGTGGTTTTTAAAATCAACTCCATGATTTTTGCCGTGGCCTTCACCCATACAGTCTTCTCGCCTCCAATCAGCCGAGGCGACCAAAATTCCTCCTCGTATATTGTGGGATGATTCAACCCACTTGTTACTCTGCCATGCAGCATCACTGTGTTCTGATGGTGCCAGAAACATCAAAATGGCCACAAAACCCTTGTGCGCGCCAAAACCTCTGACAATCGCGCTTTGCAAAACACAAAAAGATGGCTGCGCAATCTACCACGCATGTTGTCAGTGGTGGAACAGAGGACTCACCCCTGAAATATGTCACTGGGCTCCGCAACAAGTGAAAATGGAGTACAGAGGGAAAAGCAGTGCTCTGCTAAAGGAAACCCCAACATCTAAATCCTTTTTCTTTGTTTCTGAAAGTGCAGAAGGCCAGCACAAAACACCCTTAAACATCCAGAATTCACTTAGTGCAAGAAATCATTGTGAACTTACAATGTCTTGAAAAGCTGAACGTATCAAAGAAACATCCACAGCAAAAGTTGCCTGCCTGTGGAATCTGTCAAAATCCAGGTGCAGTACCCTCGGCCGCCTGAATGACCGCTGTCAGAAGCCTGCAGGATAAACTTTAAAACCTGTATAAACTTTCAAATGTTTGAAATCTAAGTGGCCTGTTCCTGAGAGCAACCTATGTTGTAATTGTTTGAGCCCATGGTTTAAAATCTGGAATCAGTGTTCTAGCTGCTCGCTGAAATCACAAGTTTGTTTTGAGCTAAGGAAAAATGCAACAGAAATAACATTTAAATTTAAGCCTGGCTAAAAGCCACCCAAACTGGAATAACAGCTTTCCTCACAGAGGCAAGGCCTCTCCCTCCAGTCCTCTCCAGCAGGAAATCACACCTAAGTGATGATTATGGGGTAGGGGAAGAATTTGGTCTACAGGGGAAAGAAGACAATGGGCATCCTGCAGCTAAAGGAAATGCGAAGTGTAAAGGGTCGTACATGGCCTCTGCCCAGAAGAAACAGGGAGGTGATGCTCCTGGGTCCCAGGGAGAGACCAAAGGGGTGGAGCTAAACAACCATTTGTTGCTTAACAAGGACAAAAGACATATTTTAAAAAAGACTGATAACTTACTATGTAAAATGGTGCAAAATATAGAAATAACAGCATTGTTAATGTAATTTCTAGATGCACGGGTAAAAGGGCGCCAGAATTCTGTGACATGTTCTGGGAAGAAACGGCGGAAAATGTGATATTACACAAAATGTATTTCTGATAGAAGCATGAAACTTTATACACGTGTGCCCATGTTCAACGCGCACATTTGTAGAAATGTGCTCCTAAATTGGACATTGTGTTCCGGATGAAAAGGGCAACATTCTGTGAAAAGCAGACATAAGATCCCACAGCGACGGGGCTTGGAGGAGTATCTGCTACACAAAATATGTAATCTGTATATATGATTATTAAAGAAGTTGTACATGTGGAAATATGTATTGTTCCAAAAGTAGATTTTGTGTTCAAGGAGCTAGGGGTGGATTCTAAGCCTTATAAACCTACACCATAAAGGTGACACCCTGTTTTTCTCCTCCTATCAAGGCAGAGAGTAGACCTTGACCAATCCCTGTCAAAGGGGCGAGCTTAGGATAAACCAGCAAACACCCCTTTATCATAAGCATAAATAGAGACAGCTCAGCACTCAGAAGGACAGACAGATTCACCCACTATCCGAATGCTGTCAGAGCACCCTGCTGCAGAACTATCCATCTTACTTGCTCCAGACTCCAGAAACTTGGCAAAGCAGAAAGGCCCATTGCATAGGCCTTAAATTTCCAGAACCAACCCCAGAAACCTAAGGGGAACCAAAAGACAGCCGGGCTGTGCTGTACTGCTTGCCTGCTGAACTAATCATCAGAACCAAAAGATCCAATCCAGTCCTGTGCCGTGCTGTGACCAGAGCCATTGCAGATCCGATCCAGTCCTGTGCCATGCTGTGAACAGACCCAGTCCAATCCGATGTGCCCAGCTGTCTGTCCCAGAACAAGATTCCCTTCCCTGACCAGAAATCTTGACGGACCAGAATCCTGACGGTTCCGTGTAAAAACATATCTAGTGAGTATCTATAGATAGAACTGTGTCACTAGCATATGTACTGTCCATAGCCAATCCCTATTTTAAACACACCCTATCTTGTCTTCAGAACCTGATATTGTTAGGAGTATGTTTGAATTGTCAGAACTTTTCTTGCGCTGAGTTTCTCTTATTTGTATTCTAAAATCATAAGTCATTAGTGTTGTGAGTAACTAAAGTGAATCCCAGAAAGAAATTGAGTATCCACCACGTGAAGGGTTCGCTGGCCAGGAACTGTGGAGATTCATTTGTGGCATTCGCATCCCAAATCCATATGGTTCTCTCGTGATCGGGATTACCGCACACTGAAAGGTTTGCCATGAATTTCGTTTTAGGGAAATTCTGACACGTGTAAAACAGCTTTTGATTGCTCTCGACCTTAATTTTAAGATTTCACATTGTTCCTTGGTATCACATCATTGCTAGTGTGTGTGTGCAAATACCCAAAGCGACACTCATAAGAATTTAAACAATTTCAGCAATTTAAACAATTTAGTGTTTTTACCCAATCCATTCTCAAGATACTTTTAAAACCATTCTGACCGCTTGCCAATCAATTCTGTTTTTCTCTTGTGTTGCTGGGGGGAAATTGGGATTGTTATTTTGTTTGAATTCTAGCATTCCTGAATACCTGCTCTCTCTCCTCTTATCTCTTTACATTGCCTGTTGGGGGGTTGAAGGGTGTGCAAGGGGAAATAGTAACCACACTGCTATTTGTTCTGAACACACACACAAAAGTATTATTTCTGTGCTGAATTGTTTTGCTTACTATTACTCCTTGTGTATTAAAGAGATTATTTAGTGTTACGTCACCTCATTGGTGATCATTGTGTACCCATTAAAACATAGTGTGATTGAATTGTGAATACATAAATAAATATTTTAACTTTGCAAACCAGCCTGATTCCTGGTTCAGTGTGACCGGGGGGGGGGGGTTCCAGGAGAGGGGCGTGATATGAGTGGTGCATCGTTCAGAATAAAATAACTTTTAGACACAAATAAATAAGGATTTCAGTTGTGCATTACACGCTAGGCGTTGACTTAGGTGTGTGCCGGATTGAAATCACTTACAATATGTAGGCCGAGGCCAAGATGTTTTTCAGATATGGTTTCCTAATATGGTCGACCTCTGGGCATGAGAGTAGCAGGTAGTTTCCACCGTATTCTGGTTGTTACAGAATATGCATTTGTTGGATGTAGACTGGCTTCTTATTTCCAAAATTTAGTTTGTGTGGAGGAGTTTCAGTCGTGCTCTCAGGAATGTGTTCCTGAGCTTTCCGTTTGGATATTTGGCCAGGAAAGCTTGTGGCTCATGAAGCTTGCATGCCTGCGGTGGTAAGTGTGCGGCCAGTTTATATGTTGCGGCTGTGTCCAGCGTTGTGATCCAGTCTCGTACATTCAGTCTCTTCTGCGTTTTTGTTGGTTTCTCGATGAGTTCATTTTTCGTACTTTGGATCTCGCTGAGTTTTGCCTCCTGGGCTTTGGCCCATTGGGTTAGGAGAATGCAGCGGGAGCCTATCAGATCTTCATGTATGACTTCCAAAAGTTTTGGGCGGTCTTCCAAGAGGAGTTTCCTATATAGCATGAGGGCGTTCCGCTCTGTCACTGCCTCCAGTGACAGCTGGCTCAATTTGCATCTTATGAGCGCAATTGGTGTCGAATTGGAGAAGTTAAGGACCTTTCTCCAAAAGTAGCTTTCAAGTTCTGTCCAGATCTTTTTGGGCGAAGACGGCATAGCTTCTACTCCATAGCAGATCAATGGTACGACCTTTGCTTTATAGAAGTTTGTGACCGGCACTAGGGAAAAGCGGCCGAATTTCTTGTCCACTGCTTGGGCCTGGGATGTTAGGCTTCTCATTTTTGCTCGTAAAGTGGTTTGCATTGCCTTCTCCTGGTTTGAACTGTCCAACAAAACTCCCAGAAATTTGATTTCAGTTACTCTTTCAATCGAGGTGCCGTCAAGCTGCCCTTTGAATTTTTCTGAGCTTCCTCCACCTTTACCCAGTGACAAAATTTTGGTCTTACTCTTGTTAATTTCCAGATGTTTAGTGGCGTTGTATTGCGCGAAGTTGGTCAACTGTCTCTGGAGACCATTGGCTGTTTGGTCGAGCAATATAACATTGTCCGCATACAGTAGTCTTGAGATTTTACTTGACCCAGCTGAGGGGGAAATGAGAGCACTCTTGTCTCTGTATCTTTCTAGTCTCCCATGTAGGACAGGAAGAGTGCAGGGGCCAGTGGGCATCCCTGTTTTACTCCACGATTTATTGGTATTGCTGCCGAGAGTGAGCCTTGGGTATTTAGACGAACTTGGATTCTGGTGTTGTTGTGTAGAGATATGATTGGTTGGAGAAGTTCTTCCGGGCATTTCCATGCTCACAGTTTTCCCCACAGGGTAGGTCTATCAACTTGGTCAAAGGCCTGGCTTAGGTCTATAAATGCCAGGAAGATTCAAACTCCTCCTGTCATCGCCTTGCTTTTGAGGATGCTCAAGGTCAGGATGTTTATGGCGGTGCCCATGTTCTTCTTGAACCCCGACTGAAATGGGTCGTTGCATTCTGCATCTTGCGACCAGTTTTGAAAACGGTGTAGCAAGAGAGATCCATACACTTTGCTGATCACATCCAATAATGCGATAGGGCGGAAGTTTGTAGGATCTTCTCTTTTGCCTTTCTTGTATATCGGGACGACCGCTGAGGAGGTCCAGGAGTCTGGTAGCTGCTTGGCTTTGGTACAACGTTCGAACACCAAGCTGATAAAAGACGCCCATTCCTCCAGGTGTTTTTTCAGTTCGATGTTTGTGAGTCCATCTTGACCAGGAGCTCTGGAATTTTTGAGTTTTTGAATTGCCTCAAGAATGTCCGCCCTGTCGTGAAGCTTCACCCATGATGTCCCTTTGCTGGGGTTCCTGAAGTTTGTTTCTCGGCTCCAGGTGTTTGTTTCTCGTGTCACGCCTTGAAATAGGGTCTTGTAGTGGGTCATCCAGACATCCTTGGCTATGGAGTTGGTTAGCGCGTTATTTGTCTGGTCGGTCTGTAGATCTAATCAGGGACCTGAATTTGCATCCATTTTTCCCACAAAGCTGTTTCAGCATCTCCTCTGAGTCATTATGGTAGAGGGCAAGGCGGTAGTTTTTTAGCCATGACTTGTAGTTCTTAGAAGCTACCAGAAAAGCTTTTATGCTTGTGGCGTGTTGTTTCGAGCTGCCACTCTTTTTAGGCTTCTTAGTGATTTTCTTTTTAAAATCAAGGTTTTGTTATACCTGTGGGAACAATTTTCTGGTCTTGCTTGATTATTTGCGATCGGTTTCTTGTGTGGAATGAGAAGTGGGTAATAGTCCGGCTTAGTCTCTTTCAGGTCGGAGAGTCCCAAAAGAGAATAGTTGGTGGTAAACTTGGAGATGTTTGTAGCGCTTAGCATAAGGTGATTGCATTTGTTGTTCACTTCCAGCTCCGATTTGAGTGTCTGATTTACTACGTGGAAAGAGGTCCATGTGGTACTCAGGAGATTGTGACCGCTTGCAGGGGTCTTTAGTATGTCAAAAGAGGTGATCGTCGGGAGTAGTGTGCGGAAGGCGAAGATATAATCAATTGTTGCTGAAGATTTTTCACCTTCCCAAGATGGCGTCCGACGTTTATGTGCATACATGATGTTCAGGTTAGCCAGCTCTCTTGAGCCCATCAAAGGCATCCAGGCACGACCTCATTCTTCTGCCAATATGGTGCGGGGAGACAGATGTTTCTTTGTACATACTGTGTTTAGATCTCTGCAGATGAGGAGAAGGGAGGCCTGATGTTCGATGTAAGACCGGTCTATCTCATTTTCCAACAGACTGATGAAACTGGCGTTGATAATGGCCTCCGTATTCCAGTAGGTATTAATGATTGTTACTGGTACTGCAGAGATCTTCCCTGTGTCCGTATTTTGATGATTTCATGTGACAAGCACATTTAATAGGAAGAGGCACGTTGAGAGAATTTATTTCAGTATAATTCCTTTTCCCAAGCGAATTGCTGTAAGCAGGCCAGAGAAGGGGTGACCTCTTGTTCCCTTTTTTGCTGGTGCGTGAGCGAGGGTGAAGCCGTCTAGGGTCGGTTTCTCCATTAGCCATGTTTCCTGGAGGCACAGGATGTGAAAAGAGGCCAGGTCTACATCGCCAGGAACCGTCAGGTGAGAGAAGCCTCGGGTGTTCCATGCGCCCAGTCTCATGGTAGCTGCTTCTGGCCTTGGTGTTGTGGCCGGATCGAGACTCTGTGGTTTCATGGATTGCTACTTTTGGTGGGAAGACAAGGTCTTTGGGACCCAAGCCCACAATCAATGTAGAGGGAGCAGTTTTTCCTTCTCTTGGTCAGTACCTGCTACTTTTGCAGGCACCTGGAACAGTGTTCTTGTTATTGCGGGTAGGGGTCCCGAGGGCTTTCTTCCCGATCTTTCCGGCACAGGTGCCAAGGAAGCATCACATTGTTTCAGGTTTCTTGGGACAGTGGTCGGTGTAGTAGGTGAGGGGCCATTTCTTCTATATACCATTTCCCTTGTTGTTAGCTTCAAGTCGGTAGATGGAAGTCCCGACTGGTCATTGGAGGTCAATGTCAGTCCGTGGCTGTTAGTCTGAGCAGGTTTTAGGCTGGTGTGGCCTTCATCTCTTTAAGGACCTCGAGTGATGTAGTGGTGATTTCAGCCCGTCGCTGTTTGACTGGATGGATCTTGAGCTGCTATGGCCTTCATCGCTTTTAGAGGACCTCGAGTAGTGGGGAAGAGCCCTCGAGGCGGTTGAGGATGGGCGGGCTCGTGAAGATCCTGGAATTTCCCTTAAATCGTAGCCCAGTTTAAGTAATTTTTCTGTTGAGTCTCTTAGTTTTTGTTTTGCTGTTCTAGAAGTAATATAAAGGAAAGTTGTCGCATGTCTCCCTACATGACTGGGCTCTACTAAGCTTAAGTCCCCTGTTCTCAATGAAGTGAGGTTTGGAACGCTGTGAAAGAGTTTAATGACTGTTCTTCTATTTAGAACCACATATTCTCAGCTGTCTCTTAGTTGTTCTAATTTAAATGTCGGCGTGTTTTCTCCCTTGTGGGCCCTCTGGGTGTCTTTGCCTCTACCTCAGTATTCTACTTCTTGCGGTCGCATGTTTCTGAGTGCTGGACGCTCTTCCATGGTTGAATAGTTTTTATGTATCCACGTGGGGGTGTCGCAACTAGTTTGTGGTCTTAGTTCTATCCGGTGAATTGTGAAGTGTTGATGTTGCTGCCCTTGATCGATAATGACGTGAAGGGTCTTTGGGTGGTTTCCCGTATGTTTTATTAGGGGATGAAATTTGTCCCCAGTCTTTAATTTTAGTTATCTTTTTACATTTGTTCTCCAGGGTAAGGAAGGGTTGGTCCTCTTCTTCTTCCTCTGTCATGCTTATATTGATTGGACTTGTTGACTCTAAGGCAGGGTTGGGAGGAGGGGAGGTGATTTTCTCTAATTTATCAGATGGCAAGTCGTCTAGATGTTGACTTAAGTTCATTAGCCCGTCTTCTTCCAAGAAGTCCACTGTCGTTTTCAGAGATGTGGGAGAACTTGTCGTCAACGTTAGATCAACGCAAGTATTGCGATTTGGCTCTTTGCTCTTCCTCAGTTGTTTCTTTTTCCGCATTCCTCTTACTGCGGTAGTTATTCTCGCGGTAGTTGAGGTGGCCGATTTATCCAAGGTTTTCGTCTCTGTGGGAGGTAGGCAAAAGAACAATTGATTTTTCCTCGGCGGCAGCTCTTTTGGTTTAGCCTTGGTCTGGTAAAATATTGCAAATTCCCTATTTGCCACTGGCTCGGTCTCATTTTCCTTCATTGTTTCCTGGTCCATTGAGGAAAGGCACGTGTCTTCTTCACAGACACAATTGTTCTGTGATGACCTGCGTTTCTGTACGTCTAGCAGCCTCATTGTGACCTGCTAGCTTGGAGAAGTGTAGCTCTTCCTACGCACCTTTTGCTGATTCCTTGATGGACTGTCGCTGGACATCTCAAGTCGCACCGAGATCAGTGTTAACGTTTCTTGGCGTCCTTCTTTGCAAGCCATCGAGGTTTGGCAGGCCACTGTCGGGAAGATTCTAGGTGCAACAGGCAGCGGGTGGGCAGGTTCTTCTTGCCAGTCCGTGCTTGCTTTACGTGGTTCAAGTTCGGCCTGGGGTCCTTTCTTCATTTCCGTTGCCGCGATGTACCCCTCCAGATATAACAGTTTGGTGTGCATCATAGCTGAGATGGTACTGTGGTCCTTCAACGTGTCATTTATCGACTCGTATAGCTTAGTGAATGGTACAAGCGCTATTGATACCGCAGACATTATTGTGAAAATGTAAAGTTTTTTTTTCAGTGAGCCTGAAGGAGCACTTGACGGAAGTTTGCTAGACCTTCGGGATCGAAAGGGAGTTGCTGGCGTTGACAACAGGGTGTCTCTTCTTGGCGGTCTAGCACATGGAGGTGTTTTGCTTTTTGAAGGTGTTGGTGCACTTGCGTTGGATTGGCTTGGGTGGTCATCTTGCGTCAGGTCCAAGTCAGGGCCCTTTTCTTTTTCTTGTGCTAAAAGGCCCACACTGGGTGGTTGTTTATTGCCAGGGGTGTTTGTGTCCAAATGCTCCTCCAGTGACCCTCTTGCAAAGTCTGCTTTCTGGGGGAAGGCCATCGTGTTTATTTCTTTTTCTGGCTCTATTGGTGGTTTCTTTTGAATAAGTTGCTTGGCAGGATTGTTGTGCACCTGGCCATTATCAGGTGTAGTCGAATTGTTGGTAGGTTTATCTTGGAAATGTCGGTGTCCCTCCAATGCTTCAAGTTGGGGACCCAATAGATTGCTTGGAAGCCCAGATTGAGCCGAGGAAGTGGCCGTTGGAATGCCAATAGTCACCGGGTCAGTGTCTTGTTGGCTTCTGTTGTTTCAGAAATAAACACCACATCTAACATTTCACTGTCGCTTCTTTCGTTGATCCTGTCGAATTTTCGTTTGTGCTGCTTGCCAAAAAAATAATTCAAGGTGTATATCGAGGCTGGTTTGCCGAGATCTGGCTTGAGTCCTGTTTTGTGTTGGGTGGGTTTCTTTCTGGTGCGGGGAGTAGATTGATTTGTAGTTTTTATCTGTGGCCCCTGAGTTTCACCCTTTTTTGGCTCCCCGCTTGATTTCTGGGTTTGTCCAGGAACTGTGGACCTTTTAGAGTGCTGAGCTCTTTTTCCATTTCTTTTTGCTCTGACCCTCTTCGTTCAATGGTTTGTTTATCTTGATGTGCGGGGAGTCTGAGAGGTCCGAGCAACTGCTATGTTGTTCTAGGTCCTCCCAGGCGCTGCCAAGGCCAGGTATACACCCCTGGCGTAGTGAGTTTGTACTGCTGGTGGAGCCCAGGCCCGTGGGGGTGTGTGGACTTGGATGCTCACTTCACGAGAAGTGTGTTGCGGGAGTAGATGTCGTTGGGAGTATTTGTTTTTCTCCAAAAATGTTATATTCGCCGCCCTAGGCGGGATGTCATTGGGGCTCCCGAGGTCTCCACACTCCCTGGTTGCCTGAAACGAAGCCCCGGTCGCGTCGTCCAGCCCCCCCTTCTTCACATTCGAGGGGTTGGCTGGGGCAGTGCCTCCCTAGGATTCCAGGCGTTGGAATCAGCCCGGCACTTCTCGCTGGGCATCCGAGTCTCCGCACGCTCCCCCTCCTCCTCCGCAGCGGGCCTCACTGAGAGTCCGCCCCTGAAGCTCGGCACCGTCTCTCCTCCAACAGGCGGAGTCATCAGCTATGGGCGAGGCACACACCGGCGGGCCCGCACCATGGAAAGGAGGCGATGTAAGCGGAGGTAGGTCGCAGTTGTCTGTGGGCGCTTGCGCCAGCTGCAGGCCTTCGGGTGCGCTTGCAAGTTCATCTGTAGGTCTTGACTCGTGGGGACTCGCGGGGTGGGTTCCCCACCCCCTGCGCAGCTAATGGTAGCCAGTGGTCTTCCGAAAAGGTCCAGGAGGCTCAGAGGACAAAGGAAAGTAGGTGTGTTAGGCAAAGTAGTCAATGTCGACGGTTCCTGCCTCAGTGGTCTCCAGGGAGGCGAAGGAACTTGGTTCTCCCCTGGCACTGGTTTCACTTTCAAAGTCATTGTGGTTTTCTTTTCATCTCCTCGTGGCTTCGAACTCCAGAGTCTACGACCTTCAGCAGCTGGGCTCAGCGGTGTAGCATCTCTGACGTCCATGTCGGCCATAGACTGCCAGGACTACTACTCTGCCACTACTCTGCGGACGCTTTGCGGCTGATAGGGGTTTTTATTAGTGCTCCTCCCCCAGCACTTGCAATCAAGACAGAAGGCAGACTGTCAATGGAGGTCAGGATACAACAGCAGTGGACTGCCGAGACTGCTACTCTGCCTCTACTCCGCGGCCGCTCCACGGCTGATAGGGATTTTTATTAGTGCTCCTCTCCCAGCACTTGCAATGAAGACAGAAGGCAGACTGTCAATGGAGGTCAGGATACAACAGCAGTGGACTGCCGAGACTGCTACTCTGCCGCTACTCCCACTAACTATGAAGCCCAGCAATGCTGCAGTTGTGGCCTTGAACAAGCACAATCAAACACATGAGGACCCCACCCAGGGCAAACCCTGGTGTGCAAACAGGTATCACCCCCTTGTCCAGAGGGTATACATGGCTGGTATTAGCCCACAGCCCTCGCCGAGGCCCTTGTGGCGGTTACCAGCCATGTACACCCCCCCCCGACCTGAGGTTGTTTGCTACATTAGCACCAAAAACTGGATGCATTACGGCAGCAGAATGATCACCCATGGTAATTTCTTGAAAATCACCTTGGAGTGATATGGGCTCGGAAAATGTGGATTAGCGCTGTCATTCAGCCAATTGTAATCTGGAGGGTTTTGACTGAGTGGAGGTAATGGTAATGCCTCACAAATGACTACCACACTCCTAACGAGACCCAGAGCGCTTCTGTTGGCAGTACAATAATATTTTACAAATAAATACGAAATACAAACTAATAGCTATGAATGTAACCTTGGGTTTATTAATCCAAACCGTTTAGTTACATGAACGTTCAGGGCTAAACAATATTAAGTTTTAAACAACTGCAAGCACGCTTCCGTTTTTCAAATAACTTCTTACGCAGTGTAGCAAGTGACCCGAATGTAGCACAGGAAGGCCTCCCTTGCAAGTCTGATATTTCCGCCGTCAAGAAGATGGAAATGGCGGGCTACGCGTCTTTATTTAGGTGCCGCTGCATCAGCAGTATTACCAGCGGGAGGAGGCCGAGAACACTTTTAGAAGCGCGCATAGAGGCAGCTGCTAGTTCTGTTGTTCTCCTCCCTGTTTCGAGTAAATAATCTTCACCGGGGCGTAGCGTAATGCTTTAGCACTTAGCGGTGGGAGCGGAAGATCCTGGGGCATCGAGATTAAGAGGAGCAGCCGCTCTCCTGGCGGAGCAGCTCCTGCCAACGTGAATCCCACTCGAAACCTTTTAGCCGGAACTAAAGTGGTTCTTGAATGTCCCCGGAAGCCAGTGTATGTAAATGCTGCGCGTGTGATGGAAAGCCAGCCATGCGCCAGAACACTCCATTAACATGCACCGCCGGAGCAATCTTCTTAAAACCGACTTGTACATGTACAGTGTTTTGTAAAACAAGTCCAAGTTAATTTTATGTTGCCAGTTTTCTGCATAAACCATTCCCTCGTCAATTAAACAACTTAGAAAGAAGAGGGAAACGAAGAAAAAAGGGGAGCCCCCTTACGTTCGCTGCCACCTCTTCATCGTTGCATAGAAACATTAAATAAAAGTCTGAAATTGAAAGCAAATGCAAGTCTCTGGGGCCTGATGCGAAAGGTTCATTTTCCCGACCTGGAAGCCTTTTTGACAGGCAAACAGTTACGCCGCATTAAATAAATTCCGTGGGTGTGGAAAGTGATGACCAGCTTAACTCTGCATCCCCCCACACTGTGAATCCTTTCTGTGATTTCATGTATGTGCTCACGGGCAGTGCAATGGGGAGCAGGGGCAGGATGCAGAGTTAAGATGCTCATCGCTTGCCACACCTGCCGAATTTCAAGGGTTTTGTTATGCTATACTTTCTTTGGAACTCATACCCCTCCTCCAAAGTACGTGACCAGATCCCACCATCCATGGCCTACATCCTTCGGACATTGCCAGTGTCCACTGTAAATGCTGCACCCATTGTTTTAAAAGAGACATATCCCTGTGCCTAGTAGTAGGGGTGGGGGAAATTGCCCAATTCCCGTCCACGGGAAAATTGTCTGATTGCTGGCACATTTCACCAAATTCGCCAATTTCACCCACGGAGCGAAATTGGAAGTTTGGAGCCTTTTCCTGCCCATAATTACATTTTTTTTAAAACATTGCAATATTTAAAAAAACAAAATATGGGTCGAGAAAGGGGTGTTTCGCCACTTGAAAGTTAATTTTGTGCCGACATTTTGTTTTGGACCACCCAAAGACCCAAAATGTCAGCAAAAAATAAATTTGCCGCCTCAATAAAACCCTGTTAAAAGTGCGGTAAAAAAGTTGAGAATTCGCCCAATGGGATTTCCGACCAGCCCTACCTAGTAGATCAGATCCCACCTCTGTGCTGGTTGTAAGCACTCTGGCCAATCCCCAGAGGTCCATTTCTTTCCTTGTCTGATTCCCCCTCTTTTTATTCTAGCAACAATTTATTGAGCTAGCAATGAATGGCTCCTTTGATACCATCCGTTATTCCTGGGGAAATCATTCCTACGGTAATGCAGAGTATTTTACTCTCCAGTTCATGTGATGCATTCCCATTTCCCAAGCAATACATTTAACGTTACCGCAGGAATCTCGCGAGATTCCTGTGGGATTTCCCCGATAAGATGAAAATGTTCTCCCCAAATGGGATTCACAATCCACCCCTTAATCCCCCACTACAAATGTGGCCCCTTTCAACGCTCCCCACCTGCAGCCTGATATCAAGGCACTACTTTTCATCCCCAAATATAATTTTTAGCATTTTTCTTTTTAGGCTTCCTTCGGGATGGCCGTGGGAATGGCTCGCAACCAGCAAACATAATAATTACCTTTTTTCCTTTCTGAAAAGCGTCTCTGCCAATAATCACCCTGGGAGATATATAAATGTTTCCTCGGGTGCAGGGGGCACCCCATTCTCTGTTGAATATTGTAACAACTAGTGCACGGATTTACAGTCAAGCAACAAAAGGCACATCTGAGATGCTGTGTGTCCAATTGGAGCACCTTTTCTTTATGGGAAAATGAATGGGGCTAGGCCGAAAAGAGATTTTTTTTTGTTTTGCTGATATGTTTTCCACCTTTTAAATGTCCAGTTCGGAAGAGCCAGGACAATGGGCCTCATTACAAGTACATGAGTCCGGACTTAACGCCGCCGGTATAACCATACCGGCACTGTTTCCGCGTCCACCCAATCATGACCTGCGGACCCGGAAATAGCACCACCCTCAACCGCCACCGCAGAGTTTAGGCTCCCGTAAACTCCGCCTGCATGGAAACCCCTCCGTTACCGGCAATACTAAACACCGCGAGCATCACAACTAGCGCGGACATGGAAACACCTCCTGAAAAATGGCGTTAAAGCCGTGATCACGGTGGCAGTACCGCCGCCACCGGGAACATGACGTTAAACAGTGCCTGCTGACCTGAATCAGGGCACAGGTGCACCAAATCAGCCCAGCTGGACCCAGCAGGCCACTGGTAGCCTACAAAAGGGCCACACCCAGCCAACACAAAACAGAACCATGCAGGCAGCAGCTCTAGTAGCATTGGGACTGGGCCTACTCAACCAACAGGAAGCACTGTACATGATGGCAGTAATGTTGCAGAGGAGGAGGCGGAGGCGTAGGAGGCACAGGCGGCAACCAGCTAACTCTGTACCCATGGCAAACCCCATTGTCCAGCCAGCACCACCCCGCAGACAGCCTGCAATACCACGCATCAGGACCTCACCCTGTAACCTTACCCCAGGACAGATTAACACACTATACCGGGTGGACCATCCAACAATCCTGTACATCACCGCCATGATAGAGGACGACATCAGCAGCCACATAGACACCCCCACCGCCACCCCCCCTCCTGAAGGTTGCGTCTGTTCTGCATTTTCTTGGCACCGGCACCTATCAACACACAGTTGGTGAGCTGCACGGCCTATCACAGCCCTGTTTCTCCAAAATCCTGGTACAGGTAGTGGATGCCCTGTTGCGCCATGTGTCCGAACAGATAGCCCTACCCCATACCCTCCCCCAGGTTATTGCCACCAAGTTGGCCTTCCATGCCATAGCAGGCATGCCAAATTGCATAGGTACAGTCGACTGCACCCACATTGAGCTGACAGTACCACGTGCAATCGAGATGGTGTTCCGCAATAGGAAACAGTACCACTTACTGAAAGTACAGATGGTATGTGATGCCACGCAAGTGATAACACATTACTGCGCACATTTCCGGGCTCAACCCATGACTCAATGGTACTGCGGAATTCCACATTGCCACGGTACATGGAACGCTATGCTGGACAAAGCACATGGCTATTGGGTGAGTACAGGTGCCAATGCACTGGCCCTGTGGAAGTGGGTGTGTGTGTGTCCAGGGCAATGAGCAATGTGAGTGTGCCGCTGTGACTGTACATGCATCACCACCCCACCCATCAACTGAATAGACAGCATAACCCAAACATCACAAATAGGACAGGTTGCCACAGTGTCCCTGTACACACCCTGCCACATGACACACACAGCCTGAACTTCCGCTGGCACATACACCTGGAGCCACTGCAAACACCCACCCACAATATGCAACACTGCCCTCCCAATGCACATGATGCCTGTACATGAGACATCCTGCATCGACTACATTATCATGGTGGACTGACTCTGCCATGTGTGCACATCACTGCACAATGCCATACTCACAAGCCAATGTCACCCGCAGGGCAGAGTACAAATGCACACCAATGCGTTGGTCAATGTCCAGTTGCCAACGTCCTCTACAATGGCCAAAGAACAGAACCACTCACAGGTCCAACCACTGCATGCCACATATGCATGAATGAGCAATGACACAAGATTGCACTGCATCTGATGAAGACATGATACCACAAACACTGACATGTCCCCTCATCTACATCCCATGTAGGTGATGCTGGATATGCACTCACGCCCTGGCTGATGACGCCTGTACGGAGGCCAAGGAACAGGCATGAAGAGGCGTACAACAGGGCACATGTCCGCACACGTGGGATGATTGAGAGGACATTTGGACTACTGAAGGCCCGATTCCGCTGTTTGAGCAGATCTGGCAGATCACTGCAGTACAGCCCAGTGAAGACGGGCAAAATCACGCTCGTTTGTGCCATGCTGCACAATCTGTGCCTGCGCAGGAACATCCCAATGCCCCCAGACGCAGATGCAGAAGATGGGGATGGAGATGGAGATGGGGATAGGTATGTGGATGGGGATGGGATGGCACAACCACCTCCTGGGGGTCCACTAGATGGACAACGAGCACGGGATGCACTGATTTGCATTTACTTTTGACAGCACATTCACAGCATTACATGGATATGGTGATGCCAATAAATGAATTGTTGTGCTGGAAATGAAATGATGGATGTCCACTCATGTATTTTTTTTTCAAATGATGATGTATTGATGAATTAACAACAGGGAAGGAGGTGCAATGGTTAGGGGAGCTGTACACCCGTGCCCACCCACCACCCAAACGTACCCACCACCAACCAGGCCCCAATACTCAAACCCCCTAATGGTCCTACCCACCTCCTAAACGTACCCACCCCCAACCGGGCCCCAATACTCAAACCCTCTAATGGTCCTCACCCACCTCCCAAACGTACCCACCCCCAACCAGGCCCCAATACTCAAACCTCCTAATGGTCCTCCCCCACCACCCAAACGTACCCACCCACTCACACCCTCTAGTCCACATGTGTCCTGCAGTGCCCGACACACATGCCATCATTTCCGTGTGCGCTTATGTGCTTGTGCATCCTTGCCCGAGAGCCCTGTTAGCCGACTCAAGCGCCTCTGTGGACTGCCAGTGGTGGGGCTGGACGGGGTGGTGGTATTGGATGGCACAGAATCTGGAATAGGTGGCATATGTGCAAGATTTGCCTGTTGGTCAATCAACATGGACTGAATCATCCTCGAGGTGTTGTCATTGCCCTCCCGCACATGGCGTGCCAGGGTGACTATAGTGCTGGCAAAGCGTCCAATGGACCTTGAGAGGTGACGTACAGATGTGCTGTAGCACTCCCTCTGCAGCCTAGATTCATCGAGCTGCCTCTCCACCAGCTGGGTGAGGGTAGCCTGCTGCTCTTCCACCCGCTGCATGCGGGAATTTAGCTCTGCCATTGAGTGGGTAGGTGACCTCATAGGACTGTGGAGGGATGTGGGGCTGAACTCCAGCTGATGGAACGATTCCAAGTCATCCAGGGTGAACACCTCCCCCTGTGGCCCTGTATCAGACTGCACTGCCGGGGCACTGTTGTCACTACATGCTGCCTCCTCTGCAGTGCAGATGCTCTCTGTGGTGGGTTGCATTGGCATGATGTGTGCCCGTGGCACCTGTGTTGCATCAGGCAGCGTGGAGATGGTGGAGATGTTGGTTGTGGTGGCCGGCACATGTGTTGCAGTTGCTACTGGGGCAGAGATGCCGAACTGCTGGCAGCATCCTCCTGGACAGGGGCGCTGGCTTGCACACGTGCAGGAGCTGATTGCCTGGGCTGTTGTGCCGTATCACTGTCATTCGATACGGCTGTAGGGACACAGAGGGCATGCATTTAGTTATGTGGTGGTGCCTGATGGGTGCATCACATGCATCATACAGGTTGATCATTAAATAGTAGCATTTTCATGCATCTGCTTGTTGCCGATAATGCATTGTAGTGATATGGGTCACCATCTGGTTCATGATGGGTCCTTTGGCCCAGTCATGCACTGCCTGGGTGCCTGGGGGGGGGTTGTTAATGGGCCCTTTGGCTCAGTCATGCACTGCCTGAGGGGGGGTTGTTAATGGGTCCTTTGTCCCAGTCATGCACTGCCTGTGGGGGGGGGGGGTGGGGCGGGAGTTGTTAATGGGTCCTTTGGCCCAGTCATGCACTGCCTGGGGAGTGGGAGAGGGTTGTTAATGGGTCCTTTGGCCGAGTCATGCACTGCCTGGTGGGGGGGTTGTTAATGGGTCCTTTGGCCCAGTGATGCGCTGCCTGGGGGGTTGCTAATCGGTCCATTGGGCCACTCCTGGTCTCAACATATACTCATATGACATTCAAATTTGTGCACTTACCAGCATCTGCAGATGGACTCACTCCTGCCTCAGCATCCCCGATCCCATGGATGCCCTCAAGGTGGAGGACACTGCTGCAGCACTCCTCCCATGTGTGCAGCCTCAGTGGGGAAGAGGGTCCTCCACCTGTCCCACTACTGCGTTGGCGGTGTGTGGAGATCAGGTTCCGCACCCTCAGCCTGAAGTCGTCCCACCGCTTGTGGCAGTCCTTTTACGCTCCTCACAGTCACAACCACAGCGGTGCACTTGCGTGCTGCTTCCGCCCACACTTCCTTCCTCCGCTGCTGTGTAGCATGCCGTTGATCGGCAGTGAACAGCATCTCAGCATGCTCCACTATGTGCTCGACCAGAACAGTTAACTCCGCCTCGCTAAATTGTGTTTGAGCTGCCTCTGGGCTGGAATCCTGGCAGACATACTGGTGGTCCCTTTTGGCTTCTCACAGTGTGGATTTTGCGTGTGCTGACTCACGATGGCAATGGATTGTGATTTATATGATGGCCGCCTCTCTGTTTCCTGTTTTGCGATCATGGTGTTTCCGGATCTGTGTCCGTGGCGACGGTGTCGGAAACAGGTTTTACGCTACTTGTGGCGCCGCTATGTCCATTTCCGTGGGTTTTTCTGTGACAGCGGTTACACCGTTTCCGCGTCCGTGTGGTGCACGCGACTGACGGCACGTAATCGGCCGGTCTTTCGGCAACCTTGCAGACGTGGAAACTTTGTTACTGCCGCCGCAGAATCACCGCAGACCGGACCAGGGAAGTTGTAATGAGGCCTAAAGTGTTTTTAAAATAATTTCATCCAAAGGCGTTCAGCGAGTCAAATTATTAGCGATAATATTTTGGCAAAGGTCTTTGTACCAGGTTTTAGCTTAACTATAAGGCGGTAGCTGCTGCCCTGTAAGATATATATAAGATATCTCCTATATATGCTATATACCTGTATACCCTTGTTATCTGTATCACATATTTACCCCTATCCATCCTGTCGCTTTATATATGCATGCCGCCATGTACGCCCCCTGTCCTGCTCTTGTGCATAGTCTCAGGCGAGACACTGATAACCACTATATCACACCACTACACTCACTCTCTCCTATACACCACCATTCAACTAGAACACAGCTATACTACGATAAATTCGGCCTAGCTGTTCTCATACTAACATGACCCCACGAACACCTCATCATCCTAATAAAATACAGCTAGCTGAGCACATACCGGCTAGTTTAGGCGTCTCCTCAGGCCTAACGCAGCCAGAACTCAGTCTGGGTGTCCACCCTCCAGACTGAACACATCCAACTGACTTCCTCAGCACCACACCTACCTCTAAGAAGCAGCTATCATGCAACAACCACACCAGCTGCACACATATCCGGTGCGCCCATGCACCATACGACTCTCTCTCTCTCTACTGACTTGAACTGAGGATCCCGAGGGTGTTCAACTTACCAGCGCTTTGAGGTCATACCAATGATATATAAGGCGCTATGTGGCCTCATTGGCACCATCATCAGGGAGCTGCAGCTGGGGTCCTAGGAACAGTAGCTGTGGACCTGATCCTGTGAACACCAAGATACTTTTTGCAACATTGCACCTCTAAATATGGATTGATGGAAACACACTGGCAATTACTCCTGGCAGTTTGCCATTCCATTCCATAAGGACACTACTATTATACAGTAAGATTAGAGCTTCTTCAACTGTGAGGGGTAACCTTAAGACACTGGATTCATTTAGTGACAAACATGACCTTTAGGTAAAATAGCACCGTGGGTTCTAAGGCTGTTGGAGAGATCTGTGTTTAACTTGTAGCTACTTGTACAAATCACAGTAGTGCTGACACAGCATTTCATTGTTCCGAGGTCACATAAATGAATACAATTGAGATGTGTCACAATGCCTATTTTTTAATACCCACATCGGAGCCTCAACCCACCTCCCCCCATTCTGATACAGTATGGACATGCTGCTCTTCTCCTGATCTGAGTCACCCCCACTCTGACTAGCAGGCCTGTCCGCTCTGCATCATATGTTCCTCCATCTCTGGTTGACTCAATTCCTAGCTTTCCCTATGCAAGGGGACTAGATGAAGGGTTGAGCCATGCCACTTCATTTTTGCACTAGACCTAATTGTGGGATAAAATTTAGCATAAGCTTTGGTTCCGTTGCACCTTTTTTCACTAGCCAATCAGGTGGTCATGCCACAGAGAGAAACAGCTTAAGGGACTGTGATCTGCCTATGGACGCACGTGGACGGGCACACAAGGAAAGGGCCATGAGGAAATGGCAGTGCCTGTTGGAGCTTTGTTGGATTTTGAATTCTGCCTTTTCAGTTTACCTTTATTTTTTGCTTAAACTAGACTATGGGTCTCATTCCTAATTTGACAGTAAATCTGCAGAACTACTGCCAAAATCAGTTACCGTTACTGCTGCTTGGTCCCGAAGGGTGTAACATAGATTCCAAGTGGTGATAGGGCGGTGTTACTCCCCATTTATGGAGTCTATAGGCTGCCATTGGGGATTTTTGCTGGAATTATCACCAGCGAAATTACAGAGTGATAATTCCTCTGATTTTTGGAGGAAAAGTGGCAGATTTACCTCCAGCATCAAGTTTGAGGTACATCCTGCTTGTTGATGCTGCATACATAAGCGAGCAATAGCATCTAGATTAGGAATGACTGGGCAGTGGGGTGGAACTTATACAAGTTCCCTAGAAGAGGGTGCATGAATCCTATAGTAAGAAGCAGTACTTTAGACCTCATTCTGAGTTTGGTGATGCAGCAAAAATTGGGCGGCAATTCCATTACCACCATTTGCTGGAGATGAATTTGCCACTTTTCCTGAAAAAATAGGCAGAATTAACACTCGGTAATTACACCAGTGGTAATTGTACCAAAACTTGTAATTTGGCAGTGCTGGAAAAATAGCACTAATGTAATTAAGTGACTGACTGCGTGGAGTCTTCTGTCCTTATCCTCTTCTCCAATAGGTTGTCCTCGCCCTGGACATCCATATTAAAAGCCAGACTATCTAAGGGCAGTCCTCATTCCCTGTTTTCCGCTGTTCACATCTGTTCGTACATATTATCCATTCTTGCATCCTATTGTTCTATGCCTGCCTATGGCTTTAACCACTTACTGTTACCATGACAGTATTCCTCTTTTTCTCCTTACACCCTTCTTTCTCTCCAAATGATTTGCTCCTTTTTACTTTCATTATATTATGTCAGTCTCTAGATCTATCCACTGCTCTCCCAGATCATTCCCTCCACCATCTACTCGTTCCCATTACCAATCTAGCATCATCTATCCATCTATCCCCCCTCTCTTCATCTCCCCTTGCCTTTGACTCCATAGGGCTCTGAAATGCATACAAGGTCTGCAATATATCCCATTCTACTTTTGACATATTCATTAGTTTAAATTTTCATTTCATATGTCTTACTGAAACCTGGATTTCTCCCTCTAATACTGTTACCCTGGCCTATTCTACTCCTCTAGTACTTATTTTACTCACACCCCTGGCTTACTGGCAAAGGTGGTGAAGTGGGTTTCCTCTTTCACTCTCTTGGACCTTATCCCCTTCACCCCCTAACATCCTTCTATTCTCCTTTGAATATTTCTCCGCCTTCTCCATCCTTGTTCTCTCTCCTTCCTCACTCTATAGACCTCCTTGTCCACTCTCAACTTTTGTTCATGATCTTGGCTCTCTCCTCTCTAAATATTCTTCCCCTTCCTTCTTCTCTTTTTCTTCTTGGCAACCTTAATCCTCAACTCCACTCATGCCTCTTCACCCTTCCTATCTCTTATTGAGTCCTTCCACCGTCAACTACATACTCCTACCCTCATATTTCTGGTTCCTCTCTTGATTTAATCATTTCTTCCTTTCAATTACTGCCCATCCCATCTATTAATTGGATAACCTTTTACTCACACTTTTCTGTTTTCTCCCCCATCCCTAGCACTCTCTGCCCTACTACATCATTTTTCCAACGTGATCTCCACTCCTTCAATTCCTCCTCCCTCCTGTGGGATGTATTTACCCAGGCATCCGAGCCCTACCTCAAAACTGTGCAGTACTGACATGGAAAACATCATGATGGCCAGAGCTTCCCAGAAAATGCACAGGGAAATGCATGAAGAATAGGCTGCCACTCATTTTTGCCGATGTTATGGGCACAGAAGGACACTGCCTAAAACCACCATTGGACTACCCACACAGTAGTCTGAAACCATTGGGAATGGCAATGCTGATTACCAAAAGCAAACCCATAACTGTTGGGAATTCATTTTCTTAAATCCCAAAAGGGGGTGCAGTACCAGTACTCACCACTATCCAAAAGCCGGCGTTTTAAAACCACCAGATTTTACTTTTTTGTAGAAAACTGAATAAATGAACCCAAAACATGCCAAAGAAAGACTTACTGAGAGGTGGATCCAATGTAAAGTTATATTCTGAAGTGACTTGAAGGTTTATAACAAGACTGGCTGAGCTGTGGATTTCAGCAGTTTAAGTAAATTTGGACTGAAAGACATTAAAAATCTCAATGTTTAAGAGAAATGAGTGACCTACTTTTGAGTGTCATATAGGCTGCAATTGTTTAAATGTCATAGTTTTAAACTTAGAATCAGCATTCTAGCTGCATATGTGAAATTGTTAGTTTATTTGAATGCAGAAACTGGGGAACAGAAATGACATGTAGCTAAAAACTGGCTTAAAGAGATTCCGATTTGCCTGGCAACTACCCCCCATCAGGAGTGAAACTTGAGTCACAGCTGTGTTCCCAGGCCTAGCTGCCCTTTTGCTTCTCACACCAAAAGGGATATGACACTTCCCTGATTGAATTACCTGGGCTCTGCAAGAAATTGAACAAAGCCCTGTCTTGACTCAGGCAAATGTTTTATGGCGGGAGTCGTAAATGGAGATTTCTCCTGGAAGCACAGGGGAGGGGCACTGCCTGTGAGAGCAAGCTGGCTTGGCAGAACTGGAAAAACCAGAAATTCAACCTTGTGCTGGAGGAGAACCACACCCTTTGGGGCCAGAACATAACTCTAAAAAGATGAATAACTCATAGTACGGACTTGTGAAAATTATTTAAATGATACCATAATTCTTGTGATTTTTCTGCCCACATTTTAAGAGGTTTTTAGAACCGGTGGCATGTTCAGGGGAGTTTTAGCGGAAAAGAGGATATTACTCAAAATGTGTGCATGTGAAAAATCTGACACTTCATCAACTAATGTCCATACTCCTTGCGCACATGTGTGTAAATTTGGGGTAATGTCCGGTATCGCAAACCAGTTAAAAAGTGCAAAATATTGCCATTTCTGAATGCAAGCTCTCGGGAAGAGCAGATTTGGACAGGGTATACCTCCTGTAATGCATGAGGGGTGCGTGTAATTTTAAAACAATATGTACCTCTGCAAATATGTATTTGGTTCAAATCTAGATTTGTGTGCAAGTTGACAGGAGGAGTGGACTTTATGCAGGCTGTAAAATGACATCACTCTGACACAATTTAGCTCCCCCAATCAAGTGAGAAATGGAAGTTTGACCAATTAGAAGCTGAGAGAGAGGTAGGGTCAGTGATGCTAGAACACACCCACATTCTAAACACATAAAAGCAGACAGACAGGACAGATAGGGACCTTCAAATCCATTTGCAGCTGGAAGCTCTGCCGGGAAAATCCATACTTTACCTCCATCAATCTCCAGAGAAAGCTGTGCAGAAAGACCCAGAGAAAGCAGAGCAGTATCCAAAACCCGAGAGAGCTGAACCGGAGTCCAGTCCAAAACCTGACCAGATCCGTGGGAAGGCATATTTCTAAATATATTGTGAGTACATAGCAAGACTGTGCAGAACCAATCTCCTAGTTAAAATAATATAATTCAATCTATTTTAATCTAAGTAGAACTGTCTCCTAACTGTCACCTGTCATTTGTAAAGCTGTCACCTGTCCTTTTCTAGTTGCAAGCTGCACTTGTCTTTTTGAAGTTTAAAATTTCAAATCTGAAAAACGACCTTTATTTAATCGCTCATATCTCCGTGACCGTTTGTGCTAGAGACTTGCAGTAACTTTCATCTGGAAGCTGAGATCCTAGGCTTTCCTAGGACCCCAAAACGATAGTCCTTGTAGTTCCTCTGTAATCGCGCTCGGCGCATTCGCAAATTTAGCCGCGATTTGACATTTTACCGCGATTTGCAAATTTCTTCACGTGTAAAAATCTGCTGCTGCTTGCTTTTCAGTTGCCAAAAATTCGTTAAACCTGCTAGTTACACCCTAGATCCTTGCTAAAGTGAGCCTGGACTAATATTAACTAGATACCACTCACCGTGAACCTCTAGAGGGAATTAAAAGCATTTTAGTATATTTTTTTCTTCATTGCCAGCACATTTAAAAGCATTTGGGCCTGTGTTTTCAACGTCTGTAGTCTAAGTTGCTAGGTGAACTGAATCACATTTAATTGCATTTCTGAGAATTGTGTGCTTTCCTTCCATTTCCTTGCATTGCATAAAAGGGGGGGGGGGTGAATTGTCCAAGAAAGTGATTACATTGTCTTTTGCTGAAATCCTATCAAGTTATTTTCTTTACTGCATTTCATTCCACATTGCATCCATTTGAAACATAAAAGTATTGTTGCTACCTTATCCATTTCATGTCAACTCCTTAGTGATTATCAAGAAGTGTGCTAGTGCCAGATTCTCCGCTGTTAATCTATATCATACCAGATTAAGTGTGATATTCAATTATTAATTTATTATAAAGCGTGATATATATATATATATATATATATTGTTTAAATTATCAAATAAACCTTTTAACTTGCAAAACAGAACTACTTCTTGGCTCAGTGGGGTCAGGGGGATTCTGAGAGAGGGGTGTTATATAGGGGTAGTCATCCAGAACGCATGAACTGGACATAAAGATATATCAATAAGGGTTTTCATTCAGTATTCTAGACTAGGCGTTGACTTGGCTGTAGTGCTGAATTGAATCCTCTTACACTCCTTTCTTCTTCTCTACGCTCTATTGTTCACGTTTCCTCTCGCTCAGCTGACCATGCTGCCTGTAATTTTCATTCTAATATTGCAGCTATCCTTGACTCTTAGCATCCATCTTAACCTGTCCTCCCTTCCCACAGATCCCCCAACCCAAGCTATCTCCTCTACACTCCCTGAGATCCTGTCTCTGTAAATCAGAACGCTGTTGGAAACAATCCCTCTCTGAGTGAATTCACTACTCTCTCTCCACTCTTAACTTTTCATATGATTCCCCCTTACTTAATAATGAAAAAAAAAAATTCCCCAGATTTAAACTATCTCTCCCACCTCATCCTCATCATCTCTTTTAACTACTAAATAATATCCTCTCTCCACATTCCCCTGACCCTTCTCCTTCCTCGCCTCTTATCTACTGACTTTGCTGACTACTTTACTACTGTCTCTTCATGCCACTCATCCTTCCTTTCTTCTTCATCACCAATTGATCCTCCCTCCCAAAATCCCTCCCATTCCCAACACTCCTGCACTGATATTATATGATATGAGGAGTCATTTATAATGCACCTGTATACAAGTGTTTCTAGGCATGACAAGACAAGGTAGGAAAAACAGATGGATCTGAACGATCTTACTAGGCCTTGTGTCATTTGGAACATACAAGTACAGGAAGGAGAGGGAGAGAAGAAGTGCCAGGGGAGGGAAGTGAGAAGTGCAGCCAGGGCATTGTGGCTCTGGGTAAGTGCAAGGAGACAGGGTTCCGAAGGTTCACAGATACAGCCCCAAGTGCACGGTAGGCCTGGAGGCATTGCAGGAGCTACTGGTCATGCAGGAACCTGTTGCTCATTGAGATTGTGAGGGTAGCCAGGCAACTAGTCAGCGCAGCAAACCGGTAGGTCAGCACGGGAGAGAATGCAGAAATGAAAAGAAAGGTCTTGAGCTGCTTCCGGAACCTTAGGTGGTCTGGCTCAAGTTTGAGAGGAACAGGGAGGCCATTCCAGAGGGAAGCACCTGCAGAGCAGAGAGCTCTACCACCCACTCTCTGCCTGGAGAAGCGCCTGAACCTCAGGGAGTTGGGGGTGGCTGAGCAAAGGGCTTGAGAAGGAAGATGTTTTAGAAGAGAGAGTTGGACAATGTGCAGGTCCCGGACCCAGAGAGCCTTGCGGACGATACAGCAGGTCTTGAACTTGATCCTTGCAGCCCCCGGGAGTCAGTGGAGAGAATTCAGGGCTTCAGAGATATAATCCCTGGGCTTGAGGCCAAGGACAAGTCTTGCAGTCCTGTTCTGGATTGGTTGCAGAGGCACAGAGTAGAGGAAGGCAGATTGAGAAAGAGGCTGTTGCAGTAGTCCAGCCTAGAAAGAACCAGGGCTCTGGAGACAGTGAGCTTCTAGTGAAGTGAGAAAAGGAAGAATACCTCAAAGGAGGTGCAGCTGGTAGTGAGACTTCTTAGCGAGGTCCGTGATGTAAGGAGAGAAGGAGAGAGTGAAGTCAAAGGTGACAGCAAGTTT
This sequence comes from Ambystoma mexicanum, assembly GCF_040938575.1. Lineage (NCBI taxonomy): Eukaryota > Metazoa > Chordata > Amphibia > Caudata > Ambystomatidae > Ambystoma > Ambystoma mexicanum. Next base: position 339,583,895 of record NC_090922.1, read on the forward strand.
TTTGCCTCACAAGAAGGTGCAGGAAGAGGGCCCAAGGAGGGTGGTCAGCGTGAAAGAGGGAAAGCAGGAGCAGGGGTCCCAATGAGAAGGAGCCTTGTCTTACTGGCATTAATGCAGAGATTGTTGGAGGCGCACCACTCCTGAAGCGTGGGTAGACAGTCGGGAATGAGCAAGAGAGGAAAGGTGGCTGACGGGAGCCTGAAGGAGAGCTGAGTGTCATCCACATAACACTGAAAGTTAGAGGAGATGGTAGAGATGAGGTGGGCCAAAGGGGCCAAGTAGACGTTGAAAAGCCAGGGTGAGAAGTTTGGGGAACACCACCTGTGGAGAGAGAGGTGAGGGCGAGAAAAGACCCAAGTTGGAACTGGGAGGGTTGGTCCAGGAGGAAGGATGTAAAACAAGCCAGGGCTCAGGTTCTCACAGAGATGATTGATCAGGATGGCATGATTGACCTTGTCAAAAGCAGAGGACCGATCAAGGAGGATGAGGACAGAAGGAAGGCTAGAGTCGAGATGTGTGAGTAGATCTTCACAGGTGTTCAGAAGCACCGTTTCTGTGCCTCTGGATGCTCTGAAGCCAGACTGATGGTCATGGAGACAACCACCAGATTCCTTGTGGAGACTAAGTTGGGAGATGGGCAGTGTTTCCAGCAGTTTGCCCAGGAGAGAAGTGATAGAGATCGGGTGGTTGTTTGCCAGACAGGAAGGATCGGCAGAAGGTTTTTTCAGGAGGGATTGCACAAGGGAGTGCTTTAGGGGAGGGGACATTTCTAGTGGCAAAAGAGTGATTGCAGAAATTGGCCTAGGCTGGAGCGAGGGTGATGATGTGGTCCTTGATGGTTCGGGAGGAGCAGGGGGGCACCTGCTTGGATGACATTTTCATAGATCAGACTTGTCTAGAAACATTGTCAGGTGTGATCAAAGAGAAAGCGGAGAAAGGAGGAGGTGAGGGAGTGGCAGCCAGAGAGGTGCCGATAGAGGTAGAGGTAGAGGAAGAGGAAGAGGAGAGTGAGGAGAGGATGTCCTGAGTTTTAGTGGTGATGTTAGAAGCCAGAGCCTTGCAGAGTGTCTGGGAGAGGTGGAGACTGCAGTGGTTGGCTTTCTCTCTCCTATCGCCTCTTCTCCCATTAATGGTGGCACTCGCTGGGAGGTTCCCGCAGAAGACTTTCAAAGATGGCAAGCTGCTCCACATTGACACTCTAAACACTCATTTTGCCGTCAAACACTCATCTGACATCTGCAACCTCCTCGAACTCATGGATCTTGGTGTGCTCACCATTGCAGAGACATAGTTCAAGGATAGCTCCGTCACAAGCTTTGACACACTCCTCCCTGAAGGCTACAAAAGGTGCTCTGTGCCCAGGACTAAGAAGACAGGTGGGGAAGTGGCGCTTATCTTCCCAGAAGTGATGCCTGTTTCCATCAACCCAACTCAGGCTTACTTCTCCTTTGAGTGCCTTGTTTGCAGACTCGCACTCTCCCCTAAATCATCTCTTATGGCCACCTCCTATCAGCCACGAGTACAGTCCACTCTCTTCCTCTCGGAATGGGATGACCTGGCCTGTTCCCTACTCTCCTCCTACTCTCAACCCCTCCTGATGGGTGATCTTAACATCCATCTGGACACTCCTGACTTCTCAGGTCCTTTCCACAACCTTTGCGACTCTCTCTCCCTCTCTATCCTACACCATGGCCACACTTTGGATGCTCTTATTTCCACTAACATCCCTCTCTCTATCCCTCTGACTACCTCTCTCTCTTGGACTGACCACTCTTTTCTATCAACAAACCTGAAGCTCTCCTCTCCTCTTGCAGCGGTACACCTTGTGCGGCCATTCGGCTTCAAAGTCACCAGACCCATGAAAAAAGTGACAGTGGCTGCCTTCGCCTCCCCCTACTCTCCTCCTCCCATTCCAGCGGCTGACTCCCACCCTGGCACAGCCCTCGCTAACCTCAATCTTTCTATCTCCAACACTCTCAACACTCTTGCCCCTGTCATGAGCATCTGACTGAAGCCTTCCAAAAAGTGCAACTCTTGGTACGACTCCGATCTGCCTGCTTAAACGCAATTGTAGAGCAGCTGAGTAGACATGGAATTCGTTAGGCGAACCATCTGGCAAACTGGCATGCCGCCTCCTTCAAAGGCAATATCGACTCTGCATCCACTCCAAAAAAAGAGTCTTTATTCAAGCCAGCATCTCCGCGGCATCAAGCAACACGGCCAAACCTTTCAAAGTCTAAGCAACTGTCTGATCCTACAGCAGCCTCCTCTTCCATCACACCCACCCAGGACCTTTGCTCTACCCTGGATATGGGCCCACCTCCATTCCCCCTCTCTTCTCTCTCACCCATCACACCTGATGAGGTCTCCAGGCAAGTCTGGTCTATGAAGGCTTCATCCAAACAGGTAGACCCCTGCACCTCCAAAACCATTAAGGACAATATTGACGCCCTCGCCCCAGCCTTGGCTGAGGTATGTTCCCAGCTGCTCTTAAACACTCCCTTGTGCACCCTCTGCTCAAGAAACCCTCTGTTGACCCCTTCATTCCGGCAAACTACCGCCCTATCTCTATCACTCCTTTCCAGCGCAAACACCTGGAGGACTTGGCTATCTCTCAGCTGACCCTCCACACTGAATCTATTGGTTGCTTCAACAACCATCAGTCCGGGTTTAGAGCCTCCAGAGGCATGGGAACTGCTCTCCTGAACACCCGTGAAGACCTGCTTTCATTTCTTGACACTAACACTCCCTCTGTCCTCATTCTCCTTGAGCTCTCCTCTGCCTTTGGGATGGTTAACCATAACATCCTGATCGCAAGTCTCAATGACACCCTGGGAATCACAGGTCATGCTCTGGCATGGTTAACCTCCTTTCTGTCCGACCTCTTATCCCAGGTGGTACTCTGAGCCTTTCTCTCGACTATCGCTCTCTCAACCTGTGGCGTTCCCCAGGGATCTAACCTATCCCCCTGGTTCTTCAACGTCTACATGACTGCCTTGGCATGTGTGATTGCCACTTTCACCTCTAACTTCCAGTGCTACGTGGATGACAAACACCTATCTTTCAGGCTACCCTCAGCCGTCTCCTCCTCCACGCTCATACCCGACTGTCTGTCTGCTATTCAGTCTTGGCATGCTAAAACGACCTCTGCCTCAACGCCAGCAAGACTGAGATTGTTTGCATTGGGACCCCTGCTCCAGCTTTCCCACTTTCACTCTGGACTGCCTCCCTTGGCCTGCACCCGCACCCATCTGCGAGGCTAAAAACCTTGGGGTCATCTTCGACTTCACTCTCTCCTTCTCCTCTCACATACATTTCGGAGATCTCTAAAAAGTCTAACTATCAGCCACACCTCCTCAGAGGTACTCTACCTTTTATCACACCCCCAGCGGCTTACTGTTTCCAGAGCCCTAGTTCTCTCTAGGCTGGACTACTGCAACCTCCCTGCTTCTGCCTTGCGCCCTCTGCAACTCATCCAGAAATGAACCGCAAGACTTATCCTTGGCCTCAAGCCCAGGGAGTGCATCTCTCAGGCGCGGAAATCCCTTCACTGGCCCTGCATGGCTGCAAGGATCAAGTTAAAGACCCTTTGCATTGTCCACAAGGCTTTCTGGGTCCTGGGACCTACCTACCTGTAACGTTGCCTCCATAAATACTGTCCCTCATGAGCCCTCCACTCATCGGCCTCCAAACTTCAGCGAGACAGCCAGTTCTCCAAGCAGAGATTTGGAGGGAGATCCTTATCCTCAGCAGGTGCCTCCCTCTGGAACAGCCTCCCTGTTGCCCTCCATCTTGAACCTGTTCTTCTTAAGTTCCGGAAACTCCTCAAGACCCCCCTCTTCTCCTCTGCCTTCTCTCTCCCTCTTCTCTGCTAACCTAGCTCTCTGCTCTTTCCCACTCTCCCTCCTCTTCCCTACAGCCTGCAGCCTGCTGACTGGCCGCCTGGTGTACCTCAGAGTCTCACAGGTCCCGGGCACCCCGCCAGTCCTCTGTCGCACTTGCCGGAGGGTTCTAAACCCCACCCACCCTTACTGCACTCCAGAAATGACTGTAGAGAGTTGGCTCTCTCTGCACTTACCCCAGTCTCCACTGACTGGGTGCACTTGGACCTCCCCCTCCCTTTGACCATCTGTGCACTTGCATGATCCGAATGCACTTCGCAAACTGGAGGCAAGTTTGTCGAAGTATGTGCCCGATGCCCTCCACTTCCTCTCAGCCACCCTACACTTGCGTTTCATGGTGGCGAGGTCGGATTCATACAAAGAGTTGCACTTGGAGGTAGGCTTCAGGCGGATTCTCATGACAGGGTCAAGGACATCCAGAGTGTTAGAGATAGAAAGATGCAGGTTAGAGAGGGCTGTGTCAGAGTTTGTGTCAGAGTATGAGTCAGCTGCAGGTGTAGGAGAAGGAGAGAAAGTAGCAGCAAAGGTCTCCACTGACACACGCTTCAAGGGCCTGATGACCGATAAGGTAGGTGGCAGTACTTAGGTCGGCTTCACCTGGGGGACATAGAGCTTGAGGTGGGAGGAGAGCAGAAAGTGGTCAGTCCAAGAGAGAGGAGTGGTGAAAGAATTAGAGAGGGGGATGTCTGAGGAGATTTGAACATCCATGGTGTACCTGTAACAGTGTGTCGGGCCAGAAGGTAGAATAGCAAGAGTGACGCAGAGATTGCGGAAGAGCCCAGAGGAGGGATTACAAGCATCCAGGTGGATGTTGAGGTATCCGAGTAAGAGAAGTTGAGGGGTATAGGCAAGGAGAACAGAGGAGAGGCCAGCCCACTCTGAGAGGAAGAAGGTTACCTGTAGAAGGTGGGCACAGTGAAAAAGAGATCAGGAGAGATAGAAAGCCTGCAGACAAGGCATTCAGATTTCCATTGCAGGAGAAGTAGGCATGCGTAGAAATGACAGAAGCAGGGATACAGTCTGGAAAGGTTAGAGCTACTCCACCTCTGGGATGGTTGGTTCTGGGTTTGGAGAGGATCTTGTAGCCATCAGGGAGGAGAGTGTCAAAACTCATGACAGAGCTGGCTGTGAACCATCCCTCGGTGAGAGCGAGGACATCTAGGTCCAATTCTTCTAGGAGGTGGCAGATGTCAGAGGAGTGTTTGACAGCAGAGCAAGAGTTGAGAGTGGCGACATGGAGCAGGTTGCCACATTTGAAAGACTTCAATGGAGGGGTACAGGCTTAAGGTAGACCCTGCGGAAATGGTAGAGGGGCTCGAGAGTGGGAAGAGGAGGGAGGAGGATATGGCAGAGTAGCCAGAGGGGATGAGGAGGGTGCCAGAGAGGTGGTGGAGGAAGGAGGTGGCAGAAGAGCCAGAAAGGTGCTTGTAGGTGCTGGTAGGAGTATCCAAAGATGAAAGGAAAATGAGATGCGGGAGACGCCTATCAAAAAGGAGGAGGTTGGGCTGAGGGCCTTGGACCAAGACATTGCCATTCAGATAGGCATTAATGATGGTATTAGAGGATTGGAAGGGGGTCAAAAGGACCTCCCATTGAGTGCCATTGAATGCCACCATTAATGCGAGAGCAATAAAAAGGGGCGGGAGCAGAAACCATATGAGGGGTCCATAGGTCTGGAAAGGGAATGACAAAGAAGATGTCAGAGTCTGTCTAGAGGTAGCACTGACATGGGTATCAGCGTTAGGGAGGCCTGGGTTGGAGACCAGGATGTCCCTCTTGAATGTCTTCCTTCCAGACTTGGTGAGAGGGACAGGATAGGAAATAGAGTAGCAGTTGGAGAAGGTAGGGGAATCCGAAAGCAACATAGAGGGTGCGAGGAGGAAGAAGTGAAGAGAGGAGGGACACACAGCCAACACTGCACAGGATGCGCATAGGGGGGTCACACAGTAGGGAACACACAGACGAGGCAGGTAGGTACACTCAACAGTATGCAGGAGCTCCCAACAGGGCATAGTTTTCAACACAGCAGCAACGCAATGCAGAACACCCAGATTGAACTCTCCAAAAAGACAGAAAAAAGGCCTAGTTTTCAAACATAGCAGCAATACCAATATCCATACAGGGGAGAAGTGGGAGGCTAACTACTATCCTCAAGTAGCCCTCCCTTTATTTCATGTGTGCCTCCAATTTCAGACCTATCTCTCTTCTCCCATTCTTGCTTAAAATCCTTGAGAGTGGTCTACAACCAATTATCCTTGTTTCTCAATCTCCACTCTGTGCTTCATCTCAACCAATCTGGCTTTTACCCATCTCGCTCTATGCCCATATCTTGAATTCCCTTACTTTGTTTCACTCAAAAGGTTGTCTTAGATACGCTTACTTGGGATTAGACAGGCACCCTACTCTCCTACCTTCTCTAGCCTCTCTTGGATTTGCAAGCTCTGTTCTCCAATGGTTTTGTTCGTATCTTTCTGACCATTCCTGCTCTGTTTCCTGGGCCAGCCATCTTTCTTCTTCATGCCACGTACCTTTTGGTGAGCCGCAAGGCTATGTACGTGGCCCTTTACTCTTTTCCCTAGGTACCTTTCCTCTCTCTTACTTTATTGACTCTTAATCTTTCTTGTCCTTGATACTCCAGTGACTCATTAACTTTCTTCTCATTTTCTTCCTTCTCTGACTCTTTTCACTCCACTGATTTTCTCATTGTGCTGCCATCCAATCGTGGATGGATGTCCATTTTATTCACTTTACTCCTTCTAAAACAGAAATGTCCTTCTCTCCTTCTTTTTCTCTCTCCCCTTCACTCCCTTATACTGGCCTATTATTCCCCCCTTCTGTCCTCACAATCTACCTTTCAGCTTGTAATCTCTGTGTTATTGCTGACTCAGTTTCCTTTTCGCTCTTCATCAGTAACACTGCCCATATTTCTATTCGTTGAGCCTGCCCAAACCTCTTTCCAGGCCACCAAACCTCTTATAATCTCCCTTATCTTTTCTCACCTTGACTACTACTCCACCCTCATCATTGGACTTCCCCACTCTCACCTCCCCCACTTTGCACTGTCTATCTCACCTCCCCCACTTTGCACTGTCTACAACTCAGCAATTTGTTTTCTTTTCTTCCTAAGAACTCGCTCTTTGAAGTCATCCTCCCTTCTCTCCCTCTCACTCCTAGCCTTTGACTTCTGTGTTTCTTTCCCCTTTCTCTGATGTTTCTGTAAATGCTTCTATAGCCCTGCCGCTCGCTACCTCTCCTACCTGCTCACAATCCCCCTTTTGCACCCTCAGCTCTAAATTCCTCTTCCTTCTCTCTGCCCTAACCCTCATTATGCCTCCCTCTATTTCCGATCCTCCTCTCTCCTTGCCCCTAAATACATATTAGAATTCCCTTCCCTTGCCTATCCAATCTCACTTAAAATCTCATCTTCTTTCTTCCCTTACTGACCCTTAACCCAACCATGTTCTCTCTGTTAATTATGTATTTTCATTTTTCTGAATTTTGTACCAAATGTTGTTATCATTTATTCAGCACTTTGGCGAAAGATTTACAAATCTCAAATTACAAATACATATCCGATTTGGTCATTGTTAGCAGGGTTTTTCTGTGCCTACTTCAGCGAGGGATTCTGAGAAGCCAACATAAGCATACATCCAGTGTGTTCGTAAGCCTTTGATCAAACCTTTAAAGTTAGAGTGACTGAACAGTCAGGCTTAGATTCAGAAGGAGGTAGGCTTGGAGTGAAATTGATTTAACAGGTACAAATTCTGTTAAGGTCCATGCAGGTAAGTTAAGCAATGTACTACTTCTTAAACACAATTAGTACCCGGTGAGGGTCAACCAGAATGTAACAAACATTCTGATTGGCCCTCACCGGGCCTTTACCCGACCGGGAATCCCTCGGCTGGGATTCCTTGCCATTGTTCCTGGTGGGGGGCGTGGCAGCCCCTCAGCCAATGAGGAAGCTCGAAACGGGGCCAGCCCCGCTCTGAGTCTGGCCCCACACGGCTGGATGCTGCCATCCTCCCAGATAAGAGTTTGTTTTTTTCTCCCCCCTACCCTGCAAACAATCCCCTCCCCGCCCTCCCAACCCCACTTACCTTCTTATTTCTCCTTTTTCTGGAGCGGACGCGCTGGGAACATTTCTGTTCCCAGTGCGTCCGCTCCCGATGGCCACCATGATTTCCCCTCCCCGGTGGCCATTTTCTTTGACATTTTTTTTTTTTTCTGTTCCGAAAACCTGCAACCTTTCGGAACAGAAAATTTTTTATTAATATCCCGGTCTTGCAGGCCGGGGTACTAATAGCAATAAGCCCCACGCCGCGTGGGCATTACAGAGTCAGGTAATGCCACGGGGCATTACCTGACTCGGTAAAGCCCCCGCGGCGAGGGGCTTATTTCTTAAATATCAACTTCAACATACTACTAGGTAAGTAAAACATCATTAAACATTTGTACATCCATAGTTTGGTGACACCAAAATGGGTTATCTACCACCTTAGTATACAAAACGTTAGACATAGGTGTATGCATAGCAAGTCAGCTCAAATCGAGTGGAAAAGGTGAGACATAGATTGAAAGTCCTTGGAGTCGTTGGTATATGCCAGCAAACTAGAACAATGATCCAGAGTTCTATCTCGACTCTTTAAATGAAGAAAGTTACCAGTCTTTTCTCTAGCTCTGGAGAATGTAGACTACTAATCCCCAGGCTCCAGGAGTCCACTGCCTATGGGGGATAAGTTAGCTACTTTGTAAGTTAGGACTTTGCGACCCGATACAAGTCAGTGGGGTTCGGGTGCTTAAAGCGATATAAGCTATCTTGACCCCAACTCTGATTTTGAAAACCAGAAACAGTAAGGGACAAAGAACTGAGGGGTGGGGGTCAATGTGGCTTACCCTAGGCTTCATTGTAGGAGATTCCCAGGATGCAGATTCGAGGCTTCCAGCGGCAGTTAGGTTAGGTTCAAGCAGAGAAGCCATGGCAGAGAGAAGGATTCTTAATTGTGCTCCCAGTAGCACAGAAGGATCCCTCAGGAGCAGCAGCAGATGGGAGCAGGTGTTATTGTGTCACAGGACAGGGTTGTCGGCACACTCGGGTTCAACGTGTTCACTCTTCGCATTCCAGCAGGCCCTCCCACATGGTGTTTCTAGAGCAGTTTATATTGTTATTTTTTCTTCAATCGACCAAGCCTTCCACAAGCATCTAATGGCTGCATTGTACCACTTGTATTTTGACGCGGCCTGGTCAGTCGCCATTTCATATAACCCAGCATTCACATTTGTATTGGTGGAGAATCCCAAATTAGTCTTTAAAAAATAAACAAAAAATCTTGAATTTCCCTCTTGTGCTATACTGGAGACCCCTCGTTCCACTCTCAGTGCTGTATTCGGGGATCCTCGTGGGATGCCTACTAGGTGCCTTAGACATGTGTTTTGCACCAGTTCGGGGCATTTCGTGTGGCCCTAGATTCTGCTGCCATTCAGGGCATTGGGGGAGCTTTGTTTTATACACCTCGATGCATTTGTCGAGTCTTAAAGGCTCCATACATATAATAACATCGAGAGTCCTTTGACCTTCAGGGAGGTTTCTGCTCCTATGTTCTAAATATGCACATATTTATGTGTTGGTGTTATTAAGTTACCACTTGTCTTTTTTCCCCCAAATACCATAATAGTTTATTTACACTTGTTGATTTTCAGCTTTTGTGCACCCAGGTTTTCTTCAGGATAATGTAGCACCGGCTGGTATGAGGTCCAAAGTTACGTTATCGACAGGCGTATAGGAGTACGCTACATGAAACTGATTTCCATTGCAGAGGACAAACTTTCCTACCTGCTGCATTTGGATCAAAATCTGTCAAAAATTTAATAAACAGAAGAAGGTCCAACGGGCAGCCGTGATTCACCCCTCTATTGGTAGGGAAGGACTTCGTGCAGCGTCCATCCCTCGATGGAAAGACCGATGCTATAGTATATTAAGACAGCATACTCGTACCAAATGTAGGAGCCCCTTTGGCATTACTACAAAGCCTAGTTTCATCCACAGTGCATTGCAGTCATCCGAATCGACCACTAAAAGCTGCATATACGCTTCCTCCACTTAACTTAAAATACTTTTCCACCATAGTGTTCAGGGGAAAACAGTGACCTATTGTGCTGTACCTACTTCAGAGTCCAGCCTGGTAGGAATTTAACTTTGATGTGCCTCAGGCCCATTCTTCTATTCTGGAAAATAAGCACTTCGGAAAGGTTTTATATCACAAATCCAAAAGAGAAACGAGTCAGGAACATACTGGTGGTGACTGATTCTTCCTCTTTAGATATTGGCACTATCGGGCTATGGTTCCATGATCCCGGCGCGCCTGTATTACAAATTGCCTCATATGCTTTGGTCAAGATGGGGGCCCACCATTCATTTAGCCATAAGAAGATCTCTGAATACAAGCCACCAGGACCTGGTGCTTGCCTCCTTTAGTAGAGACTATAGCCCTCTTAATCTCGCCCTTCGAGAAAATAGTATTACTTTTTTGGGGCTTCTTTCTCTTTTCTAACTGTCTGGGACTGAGCATCCCCAAATAGCTCATGGTGATGAGCCAACCATTTAGCAAAAGGGATTGAATTGCAAATTGCCCATCGTCTGCCATCATGCCCTTTCGCCACCAATTTCCAAAACAGTTTAATATTATTGGCAACCGCAGCATCCTCTCATTGTTTCCACTGCTTTATATTGAACTCTTCAATTTTAGTTGTGAACCGGTTCTTGTATTTGACTTTAGCCTCATGCCCCTGGCTTGCATTTTAAGCGTCATACTTTACAAGAGTATTCAGGTTCCTTTCTCCATTCTGCAATGCTTATCCAACTATAGGGCATCTACGGAATGTGGCCGGAGAGGTTGATTTAAAAAAAGCTCTCCTCCCACAAGCTCCATGTAACTCCTCAAACAAGCTAACACACTCATAAGCAGTGCCAGTGCTATTTCACACATCACTGGCCCCTAGCTTTATGATACTAATATTTATTGGCGCCATTATTTTCTCTTTCCCTGGTTTGTTACTAATTCGATTTCTTGGCTTACCCTTATGTTTTGTTACATGTATCTGTTTTCCCCTGGTAGCCTATTACTATCTCCAGTAGGTAGTGGTCACTTTCTGTTTCATTAGCTACCTCACATTTCCAAATGTTCTTAAAGAGAAAGTAGTCTACTATAGAATAGTCAATGATTCAGTATGTTCTCCTCGCTGACCATCACCTTGAAGTGCAGGCTGGGCACTATGCCTGCATATCTGCAGGCCTCTATCAAAGAAAAACTGATTGGTAGGGTTCTGAGGTCTAATGGACAGAACTTTCTCATTCAGCCCAGATGTAGAGCCGTCAAAGCAGAGAAGGGAGCCTTCTTTTCAAAAGCTCCAAAACTCTGGAATAATCTTCCAAAATATCTCAGATTCCAGAGTACGTTACCTGCCTTTAAAAGAGCTCTAAAAACCCATCTGTTTGGATAATAATACCACACCTGTCTGAACTCCCAGGTTCTTCTTGCTCAGTGATACTTTGTTCTGTGAGTGTCCAGCAGTTAGCGCCTTAATGCCTGAGGGTCCATAGTGCGCTCAACAAATGTCGTAATGTAATGTAATGGTCTTTCATCCCTAAACCTTCCATTTAGCTCTTCCAGAGCAAAATCTGACACATTTGTCTAGCATCCTACCGCTTGGTGTCAAACCTGGGGTTGGCACCTGACCTCTGCGGGTTATTGCATACATCTTCCAGTAGAAACAACTTAGTGCCCTCTGTTGGACCCCAGCCAATCTTGACGTTTACTTCACCCATTATAATTATATTAAGCGGCACTCCATTCAGTAGAACGGCACCCAGAATATCCTTCAGTGAATGTAGAAAGTGACTTTTTTGTGGGGGAGGCAGGTTATAAATGTTAAAAATCATCAGCTTCCTATGGATTTCCTCACCATAGAGGGAAAGGGCTGACTCTTGCCGTATTCTTTCTAAATTAAACGGGATCGACTTGCTTACCAATGATACCAGAGACCTCCATTGTTATGTCCGCTCTTGTTTTTGATCGCATTTAAAGAATAGCTGTGATAGCCTTGCAAGGTGAACGCATCCTGAAGCCATGTTTCTTGGAGCTTATAATATCGAAATTTCTCAGGTACAACACACAATCGTCATACCAAGCCTTATTTCTAAAACCGGCCACATTCCACAAAATAAGTGTTAGGGTAATTGCAGGTAAGCTTGAGTCGCCCCTGGTTGCCCCCTCCAAATTATTAGAAGTAAAGATGGTTTGATTTTTGGAATTAGATATGCTTGTAGAACTCATAAAGACCATCCTGTGAAGGCCTTACCCTGCCATACCCAGAGTCCTCCAATGGTTCTTTAGGTACATTTATAACATTCTAAAGCAATATACTTGGATAGTTGCTGGTGGCTAAGATTCCATACTCACAATTAAAGGCCACATCTGGGTTTATATACTCGATACCAAGTGTTGTGTAGGTGACAATATTTTGATTTAGCATCCAGGAATATCATAATCTCCTTTTTCCCTAGTTCCTCCTTGTACTCGATGAAACAAGCAAGTAAGTGTGGATTACTAAAATCGAGCCTGACATTACATCCATCACCATATATAAAGTCATATGGAATTTGCATACATGTAACATTTTTAAAAGAAAGATCTGTGATCTCCAGGAGTTCCCGTATTGCCCATATCAGAGCCCTCCTATACAAGTCTTTATTCCCATGGGTCCTCCCTTTGAACGTACACATTAGATTTGTTTCCTCTATTCAAATTGAGGAATCCTCTTCAGAAAGTCCGCTCCTTTGCATTCTTTTATCAGACTGGGACTGTATCCACTCAGAGCGGCAACGTAATTCCTCAGACGTTCCTTTGGCGCAGAATCAACAAAAGTACTTATAGTTTTCACAACTACTTGGAAAGTCCTTGATGAGTGCATCTTCTGAATGTCAACCTTTGCTTTACATTTATAGTAGACCGCATTTAACCCTCCCTTAGTCGGGACAGCTAGTCCTAGAGCTTTTTCATTAAAATCATCCCCCTGTTTTAGTTCCCCTTCAAGGGGCATTATGATGCCTTCCACCTGAGACTCTACTGGAGGGGATTGACTTGCATGGCACAAGGTCTCGCTATTCCAGGTCATACACTCTCTAGATCGAGTGGTCCACTGTAGATAGAGGTTCTACATCATTTGTCTTGGCTGGGCCTTAGAGGGAAACTAAGTTACCAATCGTCCCTAAACATTTGGTCAGCCAGCACTTGACAAGTCGATTCTCTCCGCTCATTGCCTTTACTGTTTTCCTCAGCTCTTTAATCGGGCCCTCAAGTTATGTGAACCTTATAGTCACATTATCATGCAGTAAGACATAACATTGAGATCCTGGATCTGGGTTCTGTTTGTATAATAATCATTCTGGGTGCTTGATCTTCCAGTCGGATTGTACGAGTTGTCATACCTTAAGTGATGCTCTATATTTAGCACGCTCTCCATTTCCGTGACAATGGCTAACATTGGACTGTCCCTGCCACCCCCATACAGCCTTGGTGCCTCATTTTTTATATAGCAATCCATTGGGTCCGTTATAACCTTAGAAATAATAGGGATAGATGGATACTTGTTCTTGCTCCTCAGCATGGGTATCAGCTTCTGGATTGTTCCCATCTTGAGTGGGAAGTCTCTAGACCACTTTGGAAGTTATTGATCTTCTTGTGGCTCTTCTTCCAGGCCTAGTATTACACAACTCCCCCCCCTCCCCCACTTCATCCATCTTTTCTTGATGTTGACTCAGGCAATTCTCCTCATACAGTCGGTCAATTGAGTGCTCCAGAGCTTCTGGAATTGATCTGTCTGAGACTCTGGAATGGACCGATGATGATGACATATGTCCCGTTGTTAGGGCTTTTGGGGGTGTTGATTGTAAACCATGAAGGGCTTCCCTATGAAGGCCTTCCTTGGGGATCAAAGATATGGAGAATAAGTGGCCCAACATATATTCCTCAGACCCTTTCTTTTAAGTCATTTGTCACCTAGCTTTTTAATAACACACCAACCATCTTGACTAAGTGCTTCCAACATCCTTTCTGCTCATCCTATCCTCGGCATAACCATTTCATCATAGGAGGCGGGGGCAGATTGGGTCTGGGTCATTAAGAGGAACTCAAACTTTAAAAGCGCATTCAAGACTCTATCTCCAGTGGGCGTCTTGTCTCCCTTATCGATTTGTCCTGTGTTATCCCTCTCACCGTCTATTGTTGGTTTCCTTGGCTATGCAAAGCCCATTTGATCATAGACTGTTTTATATAATTTAGTTTACATTTCTCCTTTGACCCTATTTCGGGCCTTAGGGGTAGCAAACCCCTTATCAGCTGTATACCTCTTGGGAGGCATGTTAGACGGACTAGGGTAGTTTTGCCACTCTTTACTCTATATGTAATAGACTTAATTTGTGTGGCGGTATTAAGAGCTGAGTAAGGAGCTAGGCGAAAAGTGAGATAATGGGTAGTGATGGATAGCGGATGAAAGGTAAATGCACCATGCCAATAGCAATAGCAATTGTAAACCATGGAAGCAGGATTGGGACTTGCAAAGGCTGCCAATATCAGTGTAAATTGCAAAACAAGCACTGTGTGTCTTGTGCCACACAGCACCATCCAGAAAAACATATTAACTTGCTCTGCCCTTGCTGCTTTTAATGCTACTTCCCTTCTCAGTTCTCTGTTTTGCCAATTTGCCAGATGACTCTGAGCGTATGGCCCTTAAGGAAGTACATATAGAATGGATGGGATTACACCAGAATAATCCAGAGTCCAAATAATGTAATCAATTCAGGAAGATGGCAAAGTACTGTTTTATTAACAATTATCTAAAACAGGGAGGTTACAACGAACATCAACGGATGTACGCTCAGTCTCTCAATGATCTCCACACAAAATGTGGTTCTTATACACAAAATGCACCAAAGTGACTTCATACTACATGGCAATAGTGAAAAACCTATAAAGGGTCGGGAGTGGTTAAGGGAGACATCTAAGTATACATTTCTAAAGAAGCTAGGATTGTTATTGTCTGTCCATTATCAGGTGGACAACTTATGCCTACCTCTAATAGCATGTAATTTCAGAAACATTAGATACTGTTTTTTAATGGTCTTCAACATATAAGGTCCTTCATTATATGAACTGATATAATTGGTTGACAAGCTTGTGTCATGTCTGGAACATTCGGTTCATTTAGCAGCACGTAAGTCCAGACCTAGGTGCAAGGAGATAGGACATGATACTACCTCACCACCCAATTAGCCAAGCATCTCTCATCACCAATTCCTTCTGCCATGAAATTGTCTTTGTACTTGGCCTTGCAGAGTATACATGTCTTTGAGAATGCACAGGAGTGAGGGCACTCGCTATCGTGTCTGGAACTCCAAGTTCAAACTCTATTTCTATCCTTGGCTCACGTGACAGCAGACCACGATTTGGTACATTTTGCAGCTTTTAAATGCTCTAAATGAATCAAAGCTTGACATTCTTTGTGTTCTTTCTTGTACCTTAAAGTGAGAAGTTTCATCCTCTGCATACTCGTTATTCTTCAGAGTAGATAGCTGACCTCAATTTCTAGAATCTTGAGTTCAGGCCAGGCAGCCTCGCCACACAGCTCCAGGAGCCTGTTATTCTTGCTGCAACATACTTTTCCATTCCTGCTTCATGGTTTCTGTCTTAATTAATTCATGATACCATGAATATGCATTCTGTTCATTACTCATAGCCAGCTTCTATGAGGACTTAATCTACCTTGCGTTTCAGCATCTGTACATTTATTGAACGTTTGTTCTCTGCAGCACTTAATGCACATGTAATCTTCTTTTATACGTGATCCTTACTTCATCATTATCTCTCTAGAATCTATAGATCATCTTCAGCCAGTATCTCGAGACGTCATACACACTTTCTTATGAAGTCACTAGCTCCTCTTCTTTGCTCTTTCTCATATTCCTTCAGGGAGTTCCTCCTGCAGGTTGTTGTCACTTCGGGGGTACATTCGATAAGTTTATCTTAATGGGTATCTTCTTCCAAACACTCACTGTAGCATTGGGACGACAGCTGGTGTCAAACACGGCACAGTCTCAGGTCTCCAATATAGGGAAGGTAGGGGTGGGATCTCCTGCAGATGTATATAGCTGCTCCTCTACAACTCATTTCACGACTGCTCCCGATTTCCCCCACTTCCTTGACACCCAACCTTTTGTTTGAAGTACCAGTGTCAATTGGACTCTTACCTTATAGGTCCTGAGCAGCCCTGTGGGATCCTGATAGGGCCTGTTCTGGGCCGTGCTCTGAGTGACCTTGCCTTCCCCCCACTAAATTCCAGAGGCCTGGCCTCTACTAGCAACACTGGCTCCCGTGGGTGTCCACTCCATGCTTGATTGGAGTCTTCCTAGCTCTGATCGAAGCCATCAATCCAGAAAAGGACTCTACCACATGCATGATCTTTAGATAGGAAAAGCCTGTCAATCCATCAAGCCGTTCTGTGTATGGCAATGGTCAGCAGCCGCTTCCAACAACTTCTGTATGCCGAGTACTCAGTTTATATTCTACCCATTTTTGATCTCTTATGCAGAAGATACCCATTTGTATGTTCATATTTTCTACCAGAAGAACCACTTGTGTAACTTGAGCTACGTCTCAAAGTCTGTAAATCCAGGCTTAACAATAATTGCCTTTAGCTGAATTAGTCCTAAACAGAATTCATTTTAATCGGCCTTAATAAAAATAATGTGTTATTTCCCCCTATTCTTCTTGTTCTCTTTTTCTCTCTGGCCTCTCCCCATTTTCTTGGCTCATACGAAATCTTGGTATGTTAATAGAACCCCCTATTTCCCGATCTCGGGAGGATAGCTCAGAGGCAACGTGCTCGCCTTGGAAGCAAGACAACACGAAGCAACACTAGAAACCTCTGGCTTATTAAGTGCGTTATAAATAACCAATCATATCATATGCCCTAAATGGGCAAAGTCATGAAAGACTTTTTTTCATCTCAGACTGCTCAAATGTATTGTCCCTTACAGCCCAGCTTATCCCAGGTCCAATGTTATAGGAGCCCACATACACTCTTGCTTAGTCTACAGGTCCTTATAGGCCAGGCTCCATCATTCTGTCCTGCACCTCCTTCATTCAGCACAGAGTGCCAAGATCAGCTTTTGAATGGACTCCGATTATGTGGTCACGTTGCTGACGACTTGCCTCCCTGACTTGACACTAAGCATTGAATTCTCTTCAAAATCTTGCACCCAATCCTAAAATATCTCAGTGGACATCATCCCTCGAAAAGCCTAAGACCATGGCTAGGCTGTGCCCAGGTATAAATCCAGCACTCGCTGAGCTAGACATTTTCAGTGTGTGGACCAGGCGATGAAATGTGCTCCCACTTCACATCAGGCTAGAGTCCAACCATTAACATTTTAGAAAACCTATCTTTTCATCAAAGGCCTCCTTTTCTTCCCTGTGTGGAAAACCAGCTCAGATGGGCTATTTATTACACTAAACGCTATAGAAAGGATCCCACTCACTTCCTCACTCAGTTCAGATTTCGTGCGCTATACCATTTTGGTCAATGTTCTTACAATCAAAAAGCATACCATAGTTTCTGAAACCACGCCTTTTTTCCTACCATTTTTGATTCAAGTCCTTTGATTGCTCTTATTGGAGCCCATTATTTTCGATACCTGTGTTGTTTATGTGGATTGTTTCTAAGTCATTCTCTTGCTCAGATTCAAGTCCATATTTTATCTTTCAGATCTTGCATTTATGTATCTTATCAGGAGAACTGGCTGCTAGCATAATTGGCAGTGCAATCATGGCCAAAGGAGTATTTAGCACAGCGTCCTACACTGGAGACAATTCCCGCCAAAAGGATGGAAGCCTCCCAGTAGCCCAGGCTTTCAGGCAGCCTCCCTTTCATGCAGCGCCAGGCTTTCAACTCTTTATGCAGGAGGTATGAGGAAAAACACATCCACACTTGTTGTTACTTCACACCTGTACAGCAGCAGCCGGGCTTAATGTGCATGACAATAAGAAAGACACATTTCAGATTCAATTAGTGCTTTTTGGCCTGGCCCTCAAATTTCGCAAGGTGAACTTTCCAAATGCAAATGGAAATTTCTATCAACTTCTTAATGTATGACTTCGGCCGGCTGCTGTAATTTAAATGATAAAGCCCTAGTACAAGCGGCACTCTAATTGCCAGAGTCTGTCTGAGGCTGATGCGTGCAAGCCTTCGTTTCAGCATCTCATCTAAATAAATTAGCAGATCCCAGTGCAGAGTGGATGACGAGTAACTCAAGGTAATTCTAAAAGTCATTGGGCCTCATTACGAACATGGTGGTAGCCGTGCTGTATGGCAGGCACGGCTACCGCCATGCTCGCTACCGGCACCACCTCCCGTGATTGGGCAATAACTGGCCCATTACGAGATGAGTGGGCCGGTAATTGCCCATTCGCGGGTGGTGGTGTTGCCGGGCTCCCCATAGGACAGAATGGGGGTCGGGAGAATGGTTGCACCAGCATCGCTGATAACGGTGCGGGTGCAATCACAAGTTCTGCTTGCAGGTGCCGCACCGCCCTGCAGGTAAGGGCTGTCAGGAACCCGCGAGCAGAACTCGTAATGTGGTGGACCGGTATGAACAGTGCCGGTGCCTTAGCGGCACCGTTCATACTGTGGCTGCCACCCTTACAACGAGGCCCATTGAATCTTAGCAACCATAACCAAGGCGTCGATACGCCCCATTGTTTAATGATCTTCGTATGGCTCCAATCCCTTCCATGTGCCATTCCATGGCAGGTGTTTGGTGTACCAGCCCCTCTGATAGAAAGTAATTTCTTTGCGTGCATGTGAAAGTGTTGAGGTGCCTTTGAACCGAAAAGCTGACTTTGATTGGATATTGCAGAATGGGGTGCTGTAATAGTGTACTTCGTTGCTATTACTTTCATTATTGTCAGGACCTACTAAGATCGCTAGGAAAACCTAGACTGCATTGCACTGTCAGGAAGTTTATTTGAACTACATTTCCCAGGAGGGTGTGAGCCACCGTATTATTATTTTCGGCCAGTATGGGCCATTTCGTGTTGTCCTGCTAGATGTCCTGCCAACTGGTAAGGCGTCAGTATATATTCCCTCCTACTGTTGTCTCGAGTAAACTATGCCAGGTATAGAGCCATTGGAGCAGATGACAGTGGGCAGCCTGTCTGTATCCAATAGGAACTCGAGGGGGACTCCAGATGAGCGGATCTGTGCAATATCAGGACGCGCCTCTCTGATTCTGCAACGCTATTTGACCATGTACTTCTGAAGTACAGTAAAAGACTTACCTGGGGAGCAGGTGGCTCTTCCGGGCGCCCCAGCTGCCCGTTTGGAGAATAGAAAAAGCCCAACTTCTGTACCATATACCGGGGACGATTGAGTGGAGTTCGTGACGGTCGAAATAGCAGATAAGGGGGTTAGCTCTGCCCTGCGCCCCCTGAACAACAGGGTGCTGCTGCGGAGGATAAGAGCAAAGGTAGGGAACTGGGAGAGTCTGGTATGTCTGTAAAAGTGAGTGCTGGCCAGCGGGATAGCCACCATCCTGCGAGAAAAACAGGAGGGGTGGGCTGGTCCAAGTGCACTGCATCAGGCATGACGGAATGGCGATTTAGGGGATCATACATGTCATATGGGAATGTTAAGTGTTGGCATCATCCTCACTACTCCAATTTTAACGTGACACAGCCAATCCAACAATGGACACCCTATTAATAACTCTACGAAACACGTCAACACTTCTGGTGAAAAATGACATACAAATGCCATACCTGCAGTGATGATTACTGAAGTTCCACCTATAAAGTGTGTAGCGTTAAATACACACTCTCTTGTGAAACATTCTACAGAGATCGCAGATTATATTGTGATGCAGGAAGTCGATATTTGTGCCATCTCCGAGACGTGGTTGCACAGTGCCACTGGACCAGCGTTGTCTTTGGAAATACCAGCAGTCTATGGATTATTTTGAGCAGATCGGACTGATGGTAGAGGAGGAGGTGTTGGCTTAATCTGTAGGAATTCACTGGACATTCCTGAGGTGGGTCTAGAGAGTCTGCAGGGCTGTGATATTAGTTACATCCAAATACTGACAGACCCTAATACAACTCTTAACTTGATCCTTATCTATCGATCACCGGGGCCCATGATCGACTTTCATGACCAGTTTTTTGCGATGCTTTTACCGCTATTGAAGGTCAATGGAAAATGTATAGCATGTGGGGACTTAAATCTTCGATTAGCTGATGATGCTGACACTACTGCATTTTCAGTCGAATCTACTCTGGCGAGTATTGGCTTTAGGTAGCATGTCCGTGTGCCTACCCACGTAAGGGCTAATACCTTGGACTGAGTATCTAGCTATAATGTCAGCATTTTAGATCTTAGTGTAATCTGTGTTCTTGGTCGGATCACTTCGTCATCCATTTCAGGCTTCAGAGACCCTCCTCAGTTGATAAAGAAGAAAACCTGTAATATCACCCTTCTGTCACATAATACATTTGTGTGCATGGCTGAAGCAATGCTGCCTTTTATCGATCAAGTGACCCATGGGTTGGAAAATTATGACATAGTAGAGGAGTTGGCTTCAGCATATCAAACAGCCTCATCAAACACTGTGGACCAAATTTCCCCTGCAAAAATTGGCCGGGGTGCGGGTGCATCTCCACATTTTGTGCACATCCTGTATCGAGAAAAAGGACACACACAAATGTGTGGGGTCGTGCCCAGTCATTTTGCTGTGCCTGTCACCAGCAGGCATAAGGAGAGAAATGTGTTGTCTTAAACTTCTTTGATTAAGCATGAAAGGCTCTTTTGGACTTATCCTGCCGAAGTGCCCTCGAGAGGGTCCACATGCACGACGAGAAGAAGTGAACACATTATTGTGCCGTGCAATCACAACTGACAATAATTCAATGTGGAAGCTGAGCACTGTTTGTACTGCCACCAAGAAATGCGCAATTCACCTATGTGAATCAAGTGTTTCAAAAAACACACCGAAAGTTGTGTGAATGCAAATGAAGGGTTTGCAATGTATCAAATGAACATTTACTGCAATGAACATTGAAAATTGCAGTGTTCACATTGCAACTTTTTGTGATTTGCAATAGAATGGTGGGGATCCAGCACTTAAGTTCTACATTCACACATGGGGAACTCCAGAGGTACAAGGAGCAATCTTGCGTGACAGATCCATTCATCCCTCAAATTTGTTTTGAGACGTAGCGTCATTGCTATACATTATGACTGCTCTCCTTTAAGTAATGGGTCTCAATAAAGTCTGCTATGAAAAAGCAAATGCAGGGAAGGAAATGTGCTGCCCTTGGTTGACATTTTTTTCTGCGTTCGCTACTGTGTGCAATGAGGTGAATGTCCAAAACTAGCCCCACTAACATTTATGTGACTGCCTGTGCCCAACAGGCTGCCCAAACCCTGTTTGACTCAACCCAGTTTGTACACTGGGTTACATTGAGGAAGGTTTCAGCAAAGTCACAGCTCAGTGCTGTGACTTTTCTTTCCCATATGTCTGGACTGTGGGATATATTGAACCCCTCAATGCATTGCCCCACATCACTGAGCTGCATTTGTGCAAGAAATAGCAACCTGGCTGCGCTGGCTCCTGTGCGCACCAGGACCTCAAACATGTGTTTTGGCAGCAACAGAAAAATGGCTGCACCATCTTGCCTCACACACTTCAGGCAAAATGCAACTAGGGGACATACTGAAAAGGTATGCCAGTGTGTTCTGAGACATATATATGGAATCAAGTAAACCGGCAGCACTGCATTGTTGCAAAAGCCAAAAATTCCCCTTCAGAATGAAACTTTTCTTCACACTTTAAAAATGCTGTCTTATGCTATTTCCATCGGTACATTCTGAAACCACTGTGATGGAAATGGCCCTGCCAGGCCCAGGATAAGTCATTGTGCCTCAGAAAAACCGGGCATAATTCCTGAATGACAGGTCCTGTCAAAGTAGATTTAAAAGAAATCAACAAGCTACTTTCTTTTCACCTGCACGGGAACAGACGTTTATTTCCTGACAAAATGTATCCAGGTGCAGTAGTTCAAAGAGACTTTTTACTTTCTGATACAGGTCAAGGATAAATGTATCTATACTTTAGATAAGAGTCCTGCCGCAAGGAAAATGACTACAGCTGCAAAAACAGTGGCAATCTGAGGATATGCAAACCGAATTAAAGAAAGAAATGATAGCAGTTTTTAACACATGTGGAAAAATGGGCTGTGCTGACTGAAGAGAAAAAATGACCTGTTTAAAACTAATTTGTTAATGAAAGCCTGCTTACTTAGCCATGTAAAGGAATTATGTTAGTGGTGATAATACACACACAGGATATATTCTGTCATAGGTTTATTTCAAGAGCCAACGTAAGAAATTAAACAGTTTAAAAAACATAGGCTAGAGTTGCAAACTCTCCGAAAAACCTGTTATTCCAGTTGCTGGCCATGAAACTCCTCCAAGGAAGGGAGATACACCTTAAATCCAGGACACGTAGGTGCGAAGTGCCAGCTTGAAAAGCTTTGAATGGGATAGGACAATGAAAGTTCACCTGCTCATCAGACATTCGTCTGTGTTCCAGGCTGGGACAATAGCAGTCCTGGGAAACTCATCCTGTCAAGTGTAAAGGGGCAATAAAACCTTCAATTAAGACTGGAAACCCCCTTGCCTGGAAGGAAATGGCATCTGCTTGCAGTTGGAGAAAGAAAAAAAAAACAGGATCTAGTAACAAAGGGACTGCCTTTTGGTGCCAGAGACAATGCTATAAAGAAACTTTAAATACGTTTATTTCTGTAACAAGAATTAGCAATAATTTAAAAAGTGTGCAGTTTTAAATCTAATTTTGTGGGCCATCTTTTAAAACTTGGTAAAACTGATGGCCGCATGGGGAAGAGAAGTTATGAAATATGACAGATTCCCAGGAAAGTATCAATGTGGCAAACATAAGATTTTGTACATGCATCCTTGGGGACAATTTGCATTTGTGTATAAAACCGTGGAATTGTAGGCCAGATATTTAATGTGTAAAATTACCAAAATGTGTCAGAAAGGCGAAGCAAGGTCACACAGACCTGAGGATTGGATGGAAATGTGATGCTGTTACGCTCACCTGGTCTCTGCGGAGGCGTTGGGGCATGGTTGCAGCCCTCCCTGAACTTGAATCACCCCCTTCAGGCCTCTCCCTCAGTAGAAAAGCTGTGAGCGGTGGTATGTGGTGATACTGCTCCTGCATAGTGTGTGAGTGCACCAATCTGTGATTTTTGTACCCCTCGAACCCTTCACCCCAAAGTACGGTTTCTGTGAGCCTACGTCGAATGGGATCCAGTTTCTTCACTGATCCCTGATAAGGATTAGTCCAGTCCAGCTCCGACTATGCTTCTCCTTATGATTGGTAAATCTTTCTTGAGCTCTTATGATGCTGTTCGTTCTGTTTAATGTATTTTTATGTTGCTCCTCTTTATGCCTGCAAAAATGTCTCTCTTCTGTTTTCTTCCCTTAGATGGAAATGCGGCCTCAATGGAGCCGTGAGACGCTAGACGCGGCCGGATGGAAGATGGATGCTGCTACCGCAATGTTCAACAGCAGGTAAGTGATGGTTTAAGGAAAGCGCAAAGTATGAATGTTTTTTCGATGTCTAAACTTGTCTTCTATTTTTCCTTGCAGGCGCTGCTGTCGACGATGGAGCGTGTCATGCTGCGGTGCCAAGATGAAGATTTTGACGGTCCGGAAAGTGTAAAGATGAATATTTGGTTAGCTGAAGAGATGTACAGGTAAGAACAGCTTCCCCCAGTTGGTAAGTATGCTAGCAGGAAGCAGGATGTCCAGGAAGCAGGATCTTCAAAGGTAAGTCTGACCTCAGGCGACGGTGAGCGTTACGCTGCTTGCAAGTACAGAATAACGCAAAGCGTCTGTCTTGAGGGTCAGGGCAGCTTATATAGCTGAGATCATGGGCACGCCCATTAGGGCTGGCTTACCAGCCACACCCTGCCACTCCTAGAGAGTGAGCATGTACAAAGGCAATCCAATAGCAGCCACACCCAAGAATCCACTAGGGGATGCTTAATGGATGGAATGTTCAGGTTTAATGCATCTGAAGTGCTATGTGCATATTAAAAGCTTTTTGGTGTTAAAAGGATGTTCTTGTTTACTTTTGTTCATGAGCCTGGTGCCAAAGGCACCAGGACAATGTCCACCCAGGTCTCCTGTGCATGCAACCCCTCCATGCCTGTACCCCTTACTTCATGACCATGATAGATGCACATAATATGTGAACTGTGTGTATAATTTGCCAAGAGATTGCAAGTGAAGAAATGTATGTTTTTGGCAAAATCGGATTTAAAGTAAATGTAAATGTAAATGTAAAGTAAATATGGGAGTGTTGGGACATTGTCAACCTCACTTCATAAATCTAACATCATCCCCTTAGAAATCCAACCAACTGAGAGCGTGGTGGAGACTAGCCCCCCTGCCCAATCCAAGTGGTTTAGGGGCGGGCGTAGTTAACCCTGCCCAGCTTCTACCTTGATGATGTCATGTTGCATGATAAATAAGGGTCCCTGACAAGACACAAACACAGGCACTGATTCCTGATTTCCTACGCCGGCGTCCTGTTCCTGTCTGTTCCTGTCTTCATCTTGCATTAATCCATCTAAACACCAGATCCCAACCTCAAGGCCAAGCATTGCTGATCCCGCTTCAGCTGGGCCTCAATTCTAAAATAATCCCAACAACCAAGAGAAACACTGTGGTGTTTTGGGAAGCATCCTGAATTAACCTGGCTTGCCACTCACTGCATGCTGCTGCTATCCTGCTGCCCTGATGACCTACAGTATCCAGTAACCAGAATTGCCAGTCCAGAAGAACTATTCTTTGGTATCCAGTCCATGCTCAGCGGACCCTGTCCCGCAGATTTTGTCCGGCTGTCCTGTGTTAGACCAGATCCATGTGGCGACCAGTACCGCTGACTGTCCAAAATCCGAACTAAAAGTGGACTGTGAGTATCAATAGGAACCATAGAAAACGTAGTATAACTTGCCTTGCCTTGCCCTTAGTTCCAATCTCTAAGTCATCCTATACTTATCCTGATAACTAGTAATATTGTCAAAATCATTCTTGCCCTGTCTTTGATTCCTTATGCTAGCGCCAACATCTTTAATAATTTGGTCTTGTAAAATCCTAAGCCACTATTCCTATCTCGAGGGATCAGACTGGTTCTGCCAGGGCGGGCGCGGAGGTGCCAGGGTTGAACTCGCGAGTCAACCCTGGAGCTTACTGTGTCTCAGTCTGGTAGCCTAGCCTGAATGCTCTAGTGTAGAGTAAAACTGTCTTGTCAAAACTGATTTCTCTTCCTTTTTCGTGCCTTCATTTTCTCAAAAATGCACCTCACTAGATCTTGCATAACTCACTCAATTTACCATATAGAGACCTAATTCCAATTCCATATTGTACCTACGATCCATAGCTACACCACAACACAAAAAACAATACAATATTTCACCCGTTTTTATGAAAAACCGTTTTGGTAAATTCAGGCGGGAATTGCAAAAATTTGCTAATTTTAGAACGTGTCATTTTGATTATAAACTGTTTTCAATCTTCCATTCAATTTCGAATTGTAAGCTTTTGCTCAATCCATTGCTGGTGATTACTAGTATCTTTCCAGTGTTGCTCCAGTAAATAATTGTTTTTGTTTCAAGAGTTTTATACACATTCATTCATTTATTCATCCATTTCCGAGTGTCATTTTTAGCATTGCCAGGGTTTAAAATCCATTTTTCTCTCTTGTTTGGAGAGGGAAAGTCAGATTTCTACTGTTTTCCCTTTGTCATTCTCGATTACCTGCTGCTTCTGTTTATCCACATGTAATTGATTATTTGTGGGTTGCGGGAACCTTGAGGGGGAAATTCTAACTCGTCCTATCTTACCTAAAATCAAAAAGGGCTATTCCTTGGTGTTTTGTGGCTGTGTCAATAGAAGGCTAAACTAAGTGCATTGCTTACATTCCTATTGTTCTTATCACCCCATTGGTGATTGCTGCCCCATATTAAAAATTGTATGATTTCTTTTAATTTTCAAATAAATAAATACATTTTATATTTTATTAACCAGCCTGGTTCATGGTCCATTGTGACCCGGGGTATTTGAAAAGGGGGTGTGATATGAGTGGTGGACCATCTCAATATTCACTCTAATCTAACATAAGCATTTCAATTGCGCGCTGCATACTGGGCCGAGACTAAGGTGTGTGTCGCCTGATTGAAATCCTTAAGAGGACTTATGAAAAGACTAGCAGGGGTACCCGTGCTTCACATGATAAGTCCTACTTCAGTCCTAGTTTGAACTTTATTCAATTAACGAATGTAGATGATGATGTTGCATGGTTTTTTGAGTTACCCAAATAACAATGCATGGAGGTGACCAAGCGTTGTTTCTTATGGTCAGTTTGAGTTGTCATGGTAGGCCCTTCTAACTACTACCATGTTTGAGAATTGTATTGCATGGAGAGGTATGAGGAGTTTCATTTGTACTGGCCGCCCCGCTTTGCCTGCTGCCGTCATTGGTATACTATTATCCCAAATCAAATGCTTCTTTGTAGACAATATTGCTGGCCTTTCCTGAGAATAAACTGTCTTTGTTTCTAACTCCGGAGCAAGCCACATAAAGCTGACCAACTAATCCCGTAAATCGATACATGCAAGTAAACTAAGATCAAGATCTGAAATAACAAACAGAGCTGACTGTGATCTAATTATAGTCCTACATCTCCAATAGTGAAAATATGTTTTTTCTTTTTCTCTCAAATGATTTACAATATAAAAATATATGCACAAGTGATAACACCTCACTTCACTCATTAGAATACATGCATACCATGCTCATCATACGCAACCATTCATTCCCACCCATCCAAAACCAATCACGTATAATACATCAGCCCTTTCTATGTACAAGGGCAAGAAACTAACAACATATATTTACTACTTATCATACACCTATATCTCTTTTCACAGTGTGTCTATTGCTTAACAAAATGTTGTCAACACGTTTTTCAGCTGGAATTTGTGAGCCTTTACATATGGCTATATGGTGCCCGGGCCTTCATCAGGATGTGAGCAGAATGTGCAATATACACCACTCCTAACATTATCTTGTATTTGTGGGTGTTTACAAGAAAACATATCTCGAACATTAGAATGTGTGCTCTGTCTATACTATCAATTACTATTGAACACATCAGCACACACGTTTTACAAATCAATTAATTCATAAGCAAAAAACCTTGTCACTTAATACAACGGCAATACACCTTGATGCATTCCTATAATAGTTATGCTCTGAGCCTTCGTCTCTTGTCTGTGAGTCCTTAACTGCTAACTGACCCTCTTGTGAATGCACCCTCCTACTAAGTAAAAAGGTACTAGAGGAAGACCTGAAACACCTCCATGTCTACTCTGTTAATTCTAAGCAAGATTCTCCAGTGGCTTACCTGCAGCCTGCACATTCTAATTGTTCCAAAAGACTCCTAAAGTTTGGGATGGACCTGCAAATAACCATTCACTTCAGCCCTGTTGGATTTGATGCTGTCAGTGTCAAATAGTATCTGCAAAAAAACACATAATACCTACTCAGTGTCTCTATTTAGCACACAGCTGCCTGTATTGTATAGTGTGCCGTTCAATGTCTTACCTGTGAACTGGGATCTTCTTCACACATTGCGATTCCTCTGGCATACATTCAAAAACTTCCGTGGGAAATGAAGTTTCTGTAATGATCTTGAGAGATTTACCACGATGTGACGGACAATGTCAAATGTGGACACTATTGAAGCGACATGCACCGTTTCCTGTCACCCGGGTGACTACAAAAGCACCATTTTGTGTCACCCACATGACTTTAAAAGTGAGTGCTGCTAATGTCAGCTAGCATGCTGATAGTGTGGAAAGTTTAGGAACAATGAACTATGTAGAACTACGGCAGAACCGTGGCGCAAAGACCTATGTGGCAGGTGTAAGCATTGCAGAAATCAGAAAAAGGTGTATTTTATATGTGTTGGATTGTCTACGTCATGGAACCTACACACATGCTAGATTTCAGGTTTGTAGCATGTTGGGAAAAATGCTGAACCTTTCGAATAGACACATATCCACAAAGCATATTTTTATACATTTTACATTGTCTACACCATGGAACCTACCCAAATGCCAACTTTCAGGTTTGTAGCATGCTGGGACGTGTACTAAACATTTCAAACAGACACACACACATATCCACACATTTCCCTTATATATATAGAGAGGGTTTTTCTACAATAAGCCGTTATTCATCACAAGTCCTATCCTTAATACCTGTTTGACATTTCAGATCATTTTGACCCAATCACTCAGATTTCCTCTGTTGCTATTTCTGTGCTAACTGGTTGAAGCGTGCTGTCTTTTGTCTGTACTGTACCTTCTGTACTTGCTGTGGCTGTGTTTTTCACACTCTCCTTATTGTTTCCAAAGCTCACACGATGAATTGATTGCATGAGGCCTGAGGTCAGCCTGGATACCACAAGGAGAGCCCTAGTTACACAAGTCCTTACCTCAACTATATTTAGGCATATCTAAGTTTGGATCTGATTAAATCGAGAATCTGGAAAATTAAACCTTTACCTTCTCCGCCTCTGCTGGGATGGGAGTTCTTCCCAAATCTGGCCTGAAGACAGACATGCGGCGGGTTTGTGGGCTCATTTTCCTTGTGTATAGTATGGGGAGCTCTGGAAGATCAAATACCTGGTTTCCTTGAACCCAGAGCTGAAGGTCCTCCCGCAAGTAACCTAGAATACACATGTCTGTTCTGTGAAATGTTCCTCTTTTGAGAGGTTTAAATGGAAAATCCCACGTAAGCAACGCGTGGAGTAGCTTGAAGTGTGCAGCCTTGATATTTTTGCGGCTGGATTATGGTATGCTGTTGTTTCCCATTTATTGTGCGGTGTTCGGTAGGACTTTCAAGAGTTAGCAGTTACGGCCTATCACCCTCTATTTAACAGCAGCAAACCATGTGTCTTGTTTGCCCATCTGTGGTAGTGAGCAGTATAAATATCCTTTAACATTAACATCTGGGAGGCATCAAGCAAGCTTCCTTAAGCCCAGCAAGCTCTTGCCCCCACCTAACAAAAACTCACACAAGATACATTTAAAACAAAATACAATAACTCTTGAAAATCAAATCTGTTTCTTTTTAATTCACAAAATGAGCACTGTAGGCAACACCCCTCATTGATAGACTATGCCAGTGGTCTGCAACCTTTGACTCTCCAGATGTTTTGGACTGCAGCATCTATCAGCCACAGCCAGCAGAGTGGATGATTAGCGCTCCTGGGAGTCGAAAACATCAGGAGAGCCGCAAGCCCCTGCTCTGTGCAACTGCGAAGGAGAATGAACCTATTAAACGTCTTTACCCTCTGCTACTTGGCATACTTGGAAAGTGCGAGAATCGCGAAACATTGCCCAACACCAAAAACCGTGAAGAGTTCTAAAATTCCTGATAGCAGAGATGAAAGCAAATCACTGTAATGCAGCTCGCAAAAGATCATTACTATGCATTGAAATATAAATAGATGTATCTGACAGAGGTATGCTTTCAAGATTGTAATGGCGGCTAATACTTGCTGAACGTTTTATCGATTTGTAACACTCAGCCTAAATATATCTCTTCATGCACCTAATGACACTGGCGGAAAAATGGCAGCATTGGAAAGATCAAAAGGCGAAATAATGGATTGGGGGAGAACATATTTGAGAAGACTGGTCCTTGAACAGTTGAGCCAGTCTGCGGGCCAATCTTGATGGCAGTGGCAAAAGATCATTGCGCAAATAATGAATTGGGCCTCATCACGAGTTAGGCGGTAGCATTTAAAAGCGGCAGTAACGCTATTACCGCTGCATTTAAGGGTTTGCCCAATTTTGGGCTGGCAGCATTTACCTCCAGTTCCGAGCAGAGGGTAAATGCCCTGCAAAATGCTGATTTTTGGTACAATTACTGCGCGGTAATAGCACCAGCAGTAATTGCACTGAAAATTCCCCATTGGCTCCAATCCCAATGGGGAATGGGGAATTACAGTTACCACTCAACCCATGATCCGGCGGTAACGCAAATACAGTTCCCAACTCGTGATGAGGCTGATAATCTTGAAACGGAAAGCCTGGAGCATCCGCCAGAAGGATAACAGCAAACTAATCAAATCTATTGTTTGTTCTTTTATGATCAAAAGGCATTATTCTTCCCTGACAAAATAAATACACTTGAAAAAAAAAAACTATTTGATTGGGCGCTGTTGGGCAGCTAATGAGCCTAGGAAGACTAATGCCCAAGGAATCAGTCCACTGGTGAACTATGGACACTGCATTATGTTAGGTGAAAGAACTGTTATGAACTTGGGTGGGGGTAGCATTGGAAGGAGATGGATGTTTTGGGGTTTCGTCCGTTGAGGCTCCCTGATGTTTTAAAGCCCATAGTCAGGCGGGCGGCCTTCAGTTCACAGCAGTCTGGGTTTCCAAATGGACATTCAGCCTGGTTCCAGGTGCCATGCATGTCCAAAGAGTCACCCGCACATACACAGAGCCTAAAGATATTTGCCGGGAAGACAATATGCCGGCCAAGGTTCGCCACTTCCTGAAATGATAATGGCAGTGCCCATGTGTGTTTAAAAGTGATTATTGAAGTTAATCATGTAACTGGCCAGAGGTGTCCCAAACCTCTGGCACCGCAGGCCTAATTTGAAGCTAGGGTTTCCTATACCGAGGCACGTTTCTGCAGAGCACATGGCCCATCTAGATGCTCACTTCCATTACTCTACTCAAGGTTATTTTGCAATGAACTTATTCTGCTCCAATATCGCCACAAAAGTTATCCGGGTTTTGATACAAAGATATTAATGCCAGATAGGGGCCACTGGGGCTTTATAGTTTGATTAGTTCCCTATCTGAATTTTTCCTAGATTCTCAGTACTCCACAGTCGCATTCCTCTCATATTAGGACTACCTTGAGTAATTTTGAACTCAACCATTGGTTTTAACAGCAACCCTCCAGTTATAAGGTAGGGCTATGTTTGTATCTTACATCACCCATGCAGAATTATTCCCCATGAATAGCCCAAAGGTAATTTTGATATAAGGCACATCTATCTTTGGGGTTGTGATGATCATGAGAAGGTTTGACTCTGAAGGTCTCACTGATGTTATTGTGCCTTTGGGTACAATCGTTTTTTTCCTGCAATTGTTTTATTTATCAATCAGAAACACATCCACACAGGGCTGTTTCATTGCACTTTCCTGGGAAACAGAAGGAAAAAGCCACAGGTTGTATCAGATCAAGTGTAAGTGGTTCTGAAAGTCAGACACAATGTTGTGCAAGAGGCTTGAGTGGCTGGCCCTAGTTGAGGTGGTACTGGACATACACTGACTAGATTAGATGTACTTTACAAAATTCACTTTTGGGTTGCAGTTTGAGGAAGATAGGGTTCCCTAGCTTCTGTCATGAAATTATATATCCAAAAAACCCGCTACTTCATTGAAATATAGTATGGGACAAAGAGCAGATATTCCTGGCTGGCTAATAGGAAAAGATAAAGATGGAGAGGTATCTTGCTGCTACCTTATTGGCTAAAGAGAGAGTTTTAAATTCACAGCCTTACTTAATGGGGATCCATTGCAGAGATTTCTGGGTAGGCATGATGTGGTCAGAGCATCCCAGGTCAGAGCTGACACCAGCTGCAAAAATCGGAGTACTTCCTGTGTCAGTAATGCCTTGACCAGGACGCCAAAGTAGATAAGGATGCAATAGTTCACATGAGTGATAATGGTCCCTGATAATGACGGCTGAGAATCATGACAATCTGTTAGGATCGGTGTAGCGTGGTGAGGATCCTTTTGATAAAATACAGTTAATAGACATTCTTCATTCTAACATTTCCTCTGAGAGTTATTCAAATTGCTGAGTCAAACATCACTCCATGTTCCAAACATTTTGGTTAGATAGGGGAGGCAGACTCCCAGTTTGAATCTCTCAATATTTGTGTCCAGAGGGTCCATGTAAGTTTGACAGTCTTGTGATTTCTGACAAGTCATGTACATAGTTTCAGACTGTTGGATGGACTGTGTATTCTAGGCATGTGGAGTGTTAGGAAATAATTGAACTATTCAATTGCTATGTTTCCAGCTCCCAGGAACTCGGGCGTGTGCAGGAGTTGAATTATTGATCAGTTATGTTAAAGTCTGCCCAGAGATCCAGTGGAAGGAGTGCAGAAGCAAGGCCTTGCACCCTGGAGGAGAGTGATTTCAGACCCCCCACCTATTAAGGAGCCCACAATCGAGGTTGCTCAGGAGATGAAGGAAACTGCGCTGCCACTACTATTTTGATCACCCTGGCTGTAATGTGCAGCCCAGATATTGTCCTGTAATTTAACAGTATATCAGGGACCACCGTGGTTGTCTAGATTATAGGTGTGACTGTGACATGCGCTGTGGGCGTGCACTTGATGCTGTAAGAAAAGCTGATGTCCAGGAGAATGCAGGAAAATGTAATTGTCTTGATGATCATATTTACTTTACTCTCTAAAAGGAGGTGAACTGAACATGGGGCTTGATGGCATAATCATGTTACAGTGGTGAAGCAGATAGTATGATGTGCTTCATGTCTCAGAAGATTAAAAATAAATTCCTTTGTGTCGTGTTTTTGTATGATAACTAAAATTGGTAGAAATATTTCTTGGCCCTTATGTGTGCTTCCTTCTAGCCCTAGTTCTGAATGATTTAGTAGAGTTCGATGTACAGGGCCTTGGTAACCGACTTGAAAGGTGAAGCCTAGAGCACAAAACGAAGGTAACTGGAGGATTAACACATGTTTCTTCCCAATTTTGTGGGCTGTAACACCATTCTTGTTTTGGCTTCCGAAATGCTGTATATGCCGATCGTGACAGGCTCAGGACCCTGTCAGAGGGAACAGGGATCCCTCCAGACCGGGGGTGGGGGGTTGGCCTACCAGGGTGTATACCAGAGGCAGTCGAACCCCAGAGGTGGAGTGAGAGAATGTTGGTGGTGGGGAGGAAGCCCCTGTCCTCTGGAGTGTGAATTGTATATGACTGTTGATAATGCTGTCCCTTCCACAATGCCTCTCAGCTAGCCAGAATTATCTTTTGCATTTTGCAGAGCTGCAACTCCCAGAAAGCACCTGGGCAAAACCAAGAAAACCTGGACTGAAGTTAGAGGAATTAAATTCGAGACCAGGCATGGGAATGGACTGGAATTTGTCCTGCCAAAAAGGGAGGAGAAAGCCAACACCTGACCCACCAACTCAGACGAACCACGGGGGCATGGTGAAGTACCAGAAAACGAACTTGTAGTGAGAAAGGACTGCAGGGGTGGTACATAAATCCTCACTGAACCCCGGGGGAGACGAAATTCACCAGCACAGGAAGAAAGCCACCAAGAAAACGAGATGCCTGCGCACATGCCTGCCATCCCGCAAACAGAGATTGAAAGGTTGGGGGTCTAAGAGCCTTGTTAAAACCTTCCAGATGAAGTCCAACCCTCAGAGGGTAGCTTAGCTGGAGATTAGCCAAGGGGGCAGCAGACAAGGGGGACCAGTGGGATCCTGGAGGAGTGTTGGAAGGGCATAGGATGTGTTATAACAGCCCACTCAGCACTAATGAGATGGAGAGGTGTCCTGCTGAGTTTAGGTGGAGCAGTGGTGGTGCAAGGGGCCAAGGGAAGTGGCGGATTGGTGTAATTGAGTGCTGAGGAGAGTGTGGCAGTATTCTGAGACAGCAAAAAACAAGAGGGGTCCTGCAAGTCCCTGTGCCGGACATTAGTCCCGGTTACGAGAGACTTACCCAGAGTCTCTAGCTCACTATCTTTCACAGAGGAGAAATATCTTAAATATACCAGTCTTTGTCCTGCCCTAGGGCAGTCCAGCACCGAAATGCTAAGCAATTCTCCTCTGAACAAGAGTAACAACAGAAACCCCGGACACGTGTTTCAGTTTGGTTGGACCTCATCAGTAGGGTGGAGCTGTGCCTCTCTAAGGGCCTCATTACACGGTAGGCAGTAAGGGTTTACCGATACTGGTAAACCCTTACCGCCTTACTACGAGGTCCCTTTGCGGGACCCAACCTTAACGGCTGGTGTAGACCAGCCGTTAAAGTTGGGACCCGCAAAGGGACCTTGGTGCTAAGATTACGGTACCGTAATTAGCTCCTTCCCCATTCCCATTGAACCCTATGGGGCAAAAATGGGAATGGGGAAGGGCCATGGAGAAAGGGGGAATTACCGCCCCGCCAACCTTGGAATGGGGTGGTAATTCCCCTTTTCTCCATGGTGGTACCGGTATGGTACTGGCGGCAACCATGGTGCTAATAGCACCATGGTTTACCGCATAACGTGTAATGAGGCCCTTAGAATAGTGAGAATCCATGCCTGGATTCTGGAGGTGCTTTTTTCCCCTTGATTTTCTCTCTCCCCTCTCGTACCCGCCTCTCTCTCCCTTCAATTCCCTCTTCCAACTCTCCACCACCCCTCCCCCACCCACCTAATCCCACTCCCTATTCCCCCTCCCCTTCAGTTAATTGCTCTTTTTACTGTTTTATCGAATGATTCATGATGTAATTTTGCTTCATCTGTTACATTGTTGATGTTAGGTATTATGTTGTTTCACGGTACAGCGTCTTGGTGTAAAGCGCTCTACAAATCAATAAATCAAATCAAATCAAAAATAGAATGTGCTATAACAGCCCATTTAGCACTAATGAGATAGAGAGGTGTCCTGCTGAGTTTAGGTGGAGCTGGGGTGGTGCAAGGGGTCAGGTGGGGGGAGGACTGGTTGAATTGAGTGCTGAGGGGAGTGCGGCAGTATTCTGAGACAGTGCATGTAGGAGAGTCCTACCAGTTAAGTGTAGTGTGGGGAGGGTGTGTGAAACAAGTGTGTGTGTGAGAGGGGGAGAGAAGTGTAGGGGGATTTAAAGAGGTTGTGAGTGAGTTTAAGTGCAATCGAGAGTCTAAGGTAGACGTAGTGAGAGAGTGCACGGCAGCAGCGGCGGTAGTGGTGAGGCTGGAGAGAAGCAGGGGCGAAGGTAGATGGGAGAGATAGGTGGAGAGAGTTTATAGGATCAGGGCACTGAAGGGTAAATAGTAGATTGAGAGTTGGGGGACAGGAGAGAAGGGCAATAGGTCAAAAAGTCTTTATCATGTACCCGAAAATGAGAAAGAGCGCTCTGAGAATGCTCAGAGCGGTCTTTCTAAATCTTAACTGTCACACCCCTGCCCCACACGAGTGCACAGAGGGGCTGACAGGCTGACTGAGATGGTCAGGGGAAGACGGGTTACAGGTAAGTGTGCGTTTGCTTGGGTGTGTGCATGAAAGGGGACAGTCTTTGTCGAGGGCCCTGGGGGGAAGGAATGTGCCTGCATTTAGTTTAGTTTTGTTTCTTTATTTATACCACTCGCCGAACTCTGAAGTAACTGGGCGCCAGAGACTTGGAGCAAGTTAAACCGGTTACAAGCATTTACATATTATACAAGTTACATACATTTACATGTTATACAGGAAAGGACAAGCGATAAGTGCAAGTGACCCGGGTTACATGATGGTTGCGATGCATAGTGACATACGTTACATGTGAGATTCAGAGATTGATCAAGCACATGGGCAGTTCTTGTTAGCGAGCCAAGACTTTGTTTTTGCTCTAAAGGTCCAGAAAGAAGGTTCCATTCTAAGATTAAGGGGTATAGCATTCCATTGCTTGGCTGCTAGGACTGGGAAGCTGAAGCCACCCACTTTTTTTAGGTTGAATTTGGGAATGGTGAGGCAGTGCGAATACGCTGTTCTTGTTGGTCTGGCTGATAGTCATTTCCTGAATTTGTCTGTTAGGTACTTGGTGGCAGTATTTGAAAGGCATTTGTGGATGATAAGTGGTCTGAGTGAGATTCTGTCTCGCACTGGGAGCCAGTGGGCATCCTGTCTGAAGCTGGAAATGTGGGCATGCCGTGGGATGCTCAGTGCAGCTCTGAGGGTATTATTCTGGAGCACCTGGAGTTTGTTCAGATTGCGCTCAGAGGTGCCTAAGAAGATGGTGTTACAGTAGTCAATTTTTGACAGCACAAGTGCCCTAGCTATGGTGATGCAGCTGGTCACAGAGAGGAATGATTTACAGGCATTGATAAGTTTGTTTGTGTAGGCCGTGGAGGATGCAGTGACGTTCATTTGTTTTTTGAGGGAGAGGGGAGAGTCCAGGTATACCTCTAGAGTTTTGATCTCTTTGGCCACTTTGATATGGTTTCCATCAATGTTTATGGAGGCGTAGCGAGGGTCGAGATTGTTTAGGTATAGTTGGGAGCCGACAAGGAGAAGCTCCGTTTTCTCGTCATTGAGGCATAAGCTATGTTCGGCCAACCACGCTTGGATTTCTAGGTATAGGTCATTGATTAGTTTGGAATCCTTTTCGTAGCATCCTGACAGCGTGATGAAAACCTGGATATCGTCAGCATAATTTGTGTATGTGATACCCAGGTTGTCAAGGCGGTCAAACAGGAGCTTCGTAAAGATATTGTATAAGGTTGGCGATGCGCACGAACCTTGCGAGACTCCACAATAGATAGGGATGGGGTCAGCTGATGCTGAAGGTGAGAAGACCCTTGAGGTGCGGTTGGAGAGGAAGGATTGTACCCAGGCGGAAGCCTCACTAGAGAAGGCAGCTGCTGATGCCATATGTTCAGTGAGGATCCAGTGGTTGACGAGGTTGAAGGCGGTTGAGAGGTCGAGCAACAGTAGCATGGCTAGTTTTCTGTTGTCCTTCGCCTCGTCCATCTGGATTTTGAGGTCCAGTAGGGCTGTTTCTGTTCCGTGGCCTAAAGCCTGATTGTCTGATGCCTAGGAGGTTTTTATCTTCCAGATGTTTCTGGATTTGTAGATAGGCCACTCTGTCTAAGATCTTGGTGAAGTATGGAACAGTGGTGATGGGCCTATGGTTGGTGGGGTTGTTTGGGTCAAGGGTCATTTTCTTTTAGGAGGGGCATGACCCAGGCCTCCTTGAGGCTACTGTGTACTGAGTTAGTTTGAAGGAGGGGTTGATTAAGGCTGTTATAAAGGGAGCCAATTCGTTAACACCTTCTTGAATGATGGAGGCTGGGCAGAGATCACCTTGGCACCTAGCCGGCTTAAGGCCTTTGATGATGTTTTCTACTTCATTGGCTGAGGCCAGTGAGAAGGTGAGGGAGGGCAGGTGGGGGTCTTGTGGCTAGGCAGTGGAGAGGGGTTGCGTTTTGAGCCAGGCAATTCTTTTTTGCTCAATTCTAGATTGGAGCAGGGTCATTTTGGCAGCAAGAGCTTTTTGGATTTATGCACACAAGTCTGTGTCTTTCACACAGGATTCTGCTGGTGTATATGGTGAATCGAGTTCCCTGAGAATATTGAAGAACTCTTTCATTCTATATTTTGCATTGAGGATTTTAGTGTCATAGGTTTCTTTCTTGGCAGTGAGAATAGCTGTTTTAAAGGTGGAAGCAGCTGCAGTAAAGAGTGCTTTGTTTGATGAGTTAGGCATTGGATTCGGCTGTTCGTTTAGCATTCCCAAGGATTTTCAGTTCGGGGGTAAACCATTTGTTAAGATGAGCTATAGGTTTAGCTTTTGTGGGTTTGATGGGAGCGATATTGTTAACTGCTGCCTCTAGCGTTTTGTTATAGAGGTTGGCTAGTTTATTTGCATATAGGTCTGCGTAAATTGTCGGGGCAAGGATGTTCTGGATTAGTGGGCGCAGGTTTTGCAGCGTTATGTTGCGGTTATTCCTGGAGAATATTTGCGGGAGGGTGCCTGGAATGGTGTTGGTATTTGCATTCACTTGGATAGAGAAGGAGATGACGTGGTGGTTGGACCAGTCAGTTGGTTCATTTTTTAGGATGGTGGTAACGCAGTTGTGATCGGCAAGCCAATCCAAGGTCCAGCCTTTATTATGTGTTGGGTCTGTGATACAGTGTTTGAAGCCTAGTTGGGAAATTGTGTTTTCCACTGATAGGGCATTTGCATCATTAGGTCACCGAGGCCTAGGTTGAGGTCCCCAAGCAGGATGATTTGCGAACCTGGTTTGGTATTGTTAGTTAAAAGGTCAGAGATGTCTTCTTTGAAAGAGGAGATATGGCGGGGGGTCTGTAGATAAGGTGCATAAGGATTGTTTGGGATGCTGCGAGCGGGATCCTAACTGTTCGGAGTTCCCAGGATGGTATGCTGGTGGTTTGGGTGGCTCTGAGGCCTAGGGAAGTTTTAGCGATGAAGGCTACTCCGCCTAATTTGCCTGATTCCCTCTCATTTCTTATTATTGAATAACCATCTGGCAAGAGAGAGGGCTGGGCCACTGCTTGGTACAGCCAGGTTTCATTGATGGCCAAGAAATGGAGGTCGCTGGAGCAAATAAGGTCTGCAATGTCGAGCGCGTGATCGACCATGGATCGCGGGTTGATCAGAGCACCTCTGATGGAAGGGCATTCGGGTATGCTATGTGGTATTTTAGGGGTTTTGTCTGAGATAGGTTTTAGGCTAGTTGGTAGTTGGTTAGAGGATGACAGATGGGGGGGGTCTTCTCCTTTGAGTGATTTACGAGGAGGGAGCCGGGAGCAGAGTCTCAGGTTTCTTTCCTTCACTGGGCATGGGTTCCAGGGCGTGGGTGATGAGATAAATTGCTGAATCCATTCTGAAGGACTTAGAGGCGAGTTAGGTGAACAGGGCTGTTTAGGGTCATCGTGAGCCATAGTCATGGTGTAGGATTGAGCAGGTTGTGGGGGCGGTAGTGGTTGTAGACTAGGGAGGAAGTACGTTGGGGTACTAAGCCGAAGTAATGGTAGGAACATTGCCATGGTTAGAGTGGTTCTGCAGAGGGCTGCCATGAACAGACAGTTTTTAGATGTAGTTGGTGTCAGGCGATGTGGGTGCCTGATCACTGGGGTAAGTAGTGGACTTGTTCACTCAGGTGCAAATTAGGATGTTTAGGTGCGGGAGGCTGGTTCACTTCAGTGCAGCAAGTGAAGCCTTCCATACAGTGTAGGCTGGGTAGTGAGGAGAGTTCACTTCAATATAGTAAAAGCTAGGCAATAAAGTTGCTAGAAGCACAGTAACTTGGTTCACTATCAGCACAGTAGGCTAATTCACTCCAGGTACAGTAGGCTGGTTCACTCTAGGCACAGTAGGCTGGTTCACTCTAGGCACAGTAGGCTAGTTCACTCTAGGTACAGTAGACTGGTTCACTCTAGGCACAGTAGGCTAGTTCACTCTAGGTACAGTAGACTGGTTCAATCTAGGCACAGTAGGCTAGTTTGCTATAGGCACAGTAGGCTAGTTCACTACAGATACAGTATTCTAGTTTGCTATAGGCACAGTAGACTGGTTTGTGTGCTGCGTGTGTGTGCTTGTGTATGAAAGAGGGGGAAAATATGTGTCTGAGTATGGGGCAGGGTTGGGGTGGGGGAGAGTTTGAAGAGGAGTTTGGGGGTGAAACGCCTGATTTCAATCGGCAGAGAGGGAGGAATTCAAGTATTTTGAATATTAAAGGCCACCCAAAATCGGCCAAAAGAAATCAGTCTTTTTTTGGTGCAACCTTAAATATTCGAGATAATGACATAGAACCGACAGAAGAGAAGGAGAGTAAGTGGCATAGATAGAGAGAGGAGAAGAGACTGGGCAGAGGAATGAAGACTGGACGAGAGGAGTGGAGCAAGATACAGAAAGAGCGTGGGAGGAATTGAATTAGAAGATCCTTTAGGGGAGGGAAGGGAGATATACATAGGGCCTCATTACAACCTTGGTGCTAAGTGCACCAACTTTACCACCATGGTGGATGGCGGATTTACCGCCCCATTCCAAGGTGAGTGGGGCGGTAAATCCCCATTTCCCTTTTTCCCTTCCCCATTCCCATTTTTGCCCCATAGGGCATAATGGGAGTGGGGAAGGCGCTAATTACGCCGCCGTAAATTACGGCGGCGTAATTAGCACCATGGCAGGTTAGCGCCATGGATTTTAACGCCTGCTAAAAGCAGGCGTTAAAATCAGAATCAGGCGTTAAGGGTTAACGGTGGCGTTATCCCTTAACGCCTGAGTTGTAATGAGGCCCATAGAGAGAGAAATAGAGGTTGGAAGAGAGAGAAAGAAAGAGAGAGCGTTAACAGGGGGAGACTGTAAGAGAAACCCTGTTGACATCAGTAAATAAAAACAAACCAGAAGTATCCCTTTAAAAGCCCTGTATAGATACACATAGAATAGACCACAGCCTTTACGTTTCCCTTCCAGAATAAAGAAGACTTAGACAGCAGGGGTTAACTTGCGTTAGTCTTCATCAGGGATATTCTGGCGGGTAGACGCGCCTGGGCTGGGGTGGTGGGAACACGTGGGGATGTTGAGAGAGGTGTAGGGCACTGATTGGTTTCAACCGTCCCAGCCTTCCCAAACCATTTGAATACAATTCTAGTAAAGAACCTTAAATCCATTTGTCTGTCGCTTTCTCTGGCCATCTGTGACACCACTCATCCAGGGATTTCACAGAGCGCTTTGAGGAGATACGGAGATGACAGTGGAGTCAGAAATTTATCAAAATTGAGGCTCGGTTATCTTCCCTTCTCCAAATTCTTGTCTCCCTTCCCCCTACATCAACACATGACCCATGCGTGCTGGCCTCATGCACATGGTAGTAACTGCTGAACCCATATGCATGCACTTACAAATGGCCGAACCCTTACCCTCACCTGTAAATAAGTTGGAGCACAAAGGTTGTCAAGTGTTGGCAATAAAAGCCGTAGGATTTTATTGTGAAGATATGGTATGGGAATAACAATAATCACATATCATAATAATATCATACTTAGGGGCACCTGTTCATCATGATGTTACCGCCTCTGGCCCGTGCCGCCTTATTGTCCCACGACTTGCAGTGGTCACCATCCAGTGTCCTCCTTTGCTTTGTTTTTTCTTTGTTCTTCTCCCTTCTTTGCAGGGTGGGAGGGTTTTGTGGTAAAGAAGCAAAGAGTGGAGGACGCTGAGAAAAAACAGCAAACCTCCTGTTTGTTTGGGTCCCCGTTCAGGGTCCACAAACAGATTGTGATTTCTTAGGGCTTGCTGCCCTTATTTATCAGACCCAGGGAAGCACTGGGCCTTTGTAGCGCGTAGTGGGGGCTGTAGTCCAGCCCCCAGGCCGGTGTAGCCGACTCTCTGCCTGGTCTTTGAACCTGTGCTCTGCCTGATTGTTGTTACTTCCAGGTGCATTAGCACCTTGCTGCTTTGGGAAGGGCGAGTGATTGTTCACACCTCACCCTTCCCTTGCATTGTGTGGCAGAGACTGCGTGTCTCTGTGTCCATGGGGGGAGAGGAGCAGGCTTGGAGTGGGGGGGCTGCCCCTCTCCCTGGCCTGCCAAATGGTAACATCAGTCACCCTACCTCACCTTGGACGGCCCTGCGGCATTGCCCAGAATGTGTGCTTCCGGGGCGTGGTAGGAATCAACTCCCCACGGCTCTAGAGTTGCCGCACCTGGCTGTGGTCTTTTGGGATAGTAAGAGAAAGAGATCATGTGCCACCATTCACTCATAAGTAACCAGGAGCTTGCCTACCCACCGCCCATTAAGGGGGCATAAGGCGGTGTTTTGCGTATGTGCATCTTGCTGTTTTTAGCGTACATGAGGATGAATGAGGCTGTGGCCTTTTTCGGGGAGAAACCCACGCTGTCCACATCTGTGAAGGCACTTTGGCCAGAAGCGTCCAGCTGGTCACCTGTACAGATGTTCACTAGTTTCCTGGGCACCAGAGGTGCAGATCCTAATATGACGGGCTTCCAGTTTCCTCGGGGTGTCCCCCTTGGAAACCACCTTCTTTTGCTTGTGAGTTGGAATATCCGAACGGATTGTGATTATATGATACAGACTCGAGTAAGGAGGTGGCGGGAGGAGTATGGTGATGGGAATGGCGTACAAACATAGAAAACCATGGTATTATTCCCTAAATCACCGTCCGGTGCCCTTTCTAGTTAGCCTGCATATTCTCGGATGCGCCCTGCGTCACATGCGCTGCTTTGCCTAAGGCGGAAACTGCTGGAATCTTGTCCTGGGTACAATTCAGCAGCCGTTAATAACGTGTTGCTAACAGATGGCTTTTATTTTTGAGAAAAGCACTTCCCAAAGACGACGGGCATGTGCACATTTCAGGCCTCCTTTTTAGTTTTGGCTCATAAGGGGTGTTTGTGGGCCACCTAATGAGGCGCGTGTGTTGGTATGGAGTGCGTGCGGAGGAATGCCATTGCAGAGACGTGCAAGTACTGGTGTGTCCTGATTCTGCTGAGGTTCACCTCCGGTAGTTTTGGTACATAAGTGGAGGGTTAGTGTCCACATTACACTTGGTTCAGAGGGACACTATGAGGTGGGGGTCATCAAGGCTGGTGGTAAAGGGGCATCATCAGTTTTGTCTCATAGTTGGCACTTTAGCACCATCATTAGTTGGCACAAAGGTGTCGCCCTGGTGCCACCATGTGCTTTTTCTCATAAGTGACAGTTAAGTATCCCCATGTTGTGCTTTAGCCCCAATATTCGTTTTGTCTCAGGTGGTGCCTAAGGGCCACTATTGTTTTGAGCTCATAGGCCTCAATCTGCAAGGGTTGGACTAGTTTCTGGCAAGGCTTTGGCAGAATGCATTTGTGCAATTGGGGCCCTTTGTGTCCGACTGCTTGAGTAGTACCCAAAAAAAACATTTTGCAAATTGAATATTTTAACGAATACGCCCAGTAACACTGACCAAAACTACCAGCTGCACACTGAAGAAACTCATCAAACAGGAAGACATTGGGCAAACAACGGGCCCACTTTCAGTAACAAAACTGGCCTATACTGGCAAGTTGGGCCTGCACAATCGGCATAGTCCTACTGGCCAGTCCGAGCCTGACTATAGAAAAAGGCACACCTTACAATAGGAGGTTAGATTCGGTCAGTAGCCGCCAACAAAACATGGTCCCAATCTACACGACGCAAAGGCAGTGTTTCTTTATGCAAGAAAAAAGTTGCTTGTTCCTGGTACTAACCTTTGCTCCTTGCCAGCATGAAAACAGCTATATGCTTCTGCGCACAGGAAACACACTATGTATTTCCCTAGATTGTCATGCTTCACTCTTCCATTAGCTTTCGGACTAAACTGGGTGACGGCCCCGCCTAGAAACAACTTCGGTGGTGCTATGGCGCTTTACAAATAACACAACTGATGAAACCAAAAGGAGAACAGCCCCAATGACTCATCTGCTGAAATGTCCCCGAGAATGGCACGGTGCCCCTGCTGCCTGCCAAAGGGCAACCTCCTCCGTCAGCAGAGGGCGAATGGCGAGCCGGGCAGTGTTCTCGTGCCCAGCGGAATGAAAAATAACCGGAGGGACGAGGAGGTTTCAAACGATGTTGCATTCACTGATGGGATATCGCTCCGCCACTCCCCCTCCCCGCCTCCAAATGAAACTCTGCATACTGATGGCTGCGTTCCCGGGCCCCCGGGGAGGAGCTCAAGGTTAGTTGGGAAAGGATCATGGTAAAATGCTGTTTCTTCAGCAAACAGCTCTTCCTTTCCTAAGCCTGGCGGGTTTCTTGCTGCCGGAGAGGCGTGAGCACTGGAAACGGCCAGTCCGCTGTCCGGTGCAAGGCCAGTTCTGGGATTATTTCAAGTTATTGAAATGGAATTCATTTCCCACTGAAATGTAAGGTGTAGCCTAAGCGCGTGTCCTTGTACGTCCCTAAAAATGTTTGAAATACCCATTGGCAAAGTCAGCGTTTGGCTTTTGTGCAAGCATGGCATTTAGGCATTTGCCAGGCACTGCCATGATGGTATTTCCTGACCATAAGATGGCATCGGCTATCAAATGGTGCGGGTACCTGGGCACATGAAGTCAGTGCCCGGCAAATGACAATACAGAAGCCCAAACTGTTAGGTTTGTCAATGTGTTTGTTTTTACGGGACTTCAGTGCAAGGAGCAGCTCGAGGGCACACATTTACGTATAAATCCAGTGGCTAAAGGCTCACTTGGTTAAGACATTTTTATTCCATTAAGCACTCATTTACAGCTGCAATTAATCCATTAAGTCCCACAAGACTGCTTTGAATTAGCACTTGCTGGGCACATGCATCACAAAGTTTGATGTTACCACATTATAGCACTCTCCCAAAGAGAACCAATGAGGATGTGTGTTAGGCCTGAAGGGACAAGTTCTGAGTGGGAATGGCCATAAGAGTTGGAATCAGCCCTACAGGTAAGGAGTGGATCGGACACTATTACTCCATAAAAATTGGCAACTACTCCCAAAAAAAAAAGAAATGGAATAAAAATACTCCCAACAAAAAAAGAGGAAAAAGACATGTAGAAACTTGGGCCCCTGGTTTCACCTTCACAGCGCTGTGGATATGCCTGCACCAGTAGTGCACGCAGCACCACAGGAAGAAACTACTATTGGAATTGCCTGATTGGCAGAAGCAACTCTGTATCTTTTAATGTGCATAAATAACTAGGTGCAAAGAAATACATATTACAAAAGCATTTCTGTTTTTCATTTTACTCCCAATTAAAAAAAATAGGGAGTAAAATACTCCCACTTACAAAATGTAACTGGAGCACTGGCTAGAATAGCCTTGGGCAATCAATGGTTGGATAAAAAAGCTAAACACCACCCACAATCCATGCGTCCCTCCCCACATCCTGTCT
The DNA here is from genome assembly GCF_040938575.1 of Ambystoma mexicanum. Lineage (NCBI taxonomy): Eukaryota > Metazoa > Chordata > Amphibia > Caudata > Ambystomatidae > Ambystoma > Ambystoma mexicanum. Next base: position 339,628,642 of record NC_090922.1, read on the forward strand.
CACTCCTATAGGTTCTTCAATGCAATCGTTCCAGCTTGTAGACCGCGCTAAAGCGCTACCTAATAGCCAAAATTAAAAGTGCAACACTTGGTTTCACCAGACTGCTTATGAGAGTGATGGGAGCTGGAAGGTTTCGTCAGGCTATTTAGTTTTCACAACTGAGATGTGTACTCTGCACTCACCTGTTCGAAAACAGCGGGGACGGCTACGCCTTTTTATCGTCCTGAGTCCAATAAACTGATTAGCACAGCCCACGATATCGTCCATGTGGCAGAAGACTGGATGTCTTACATTCTGCCAACATCAATTTGGGCTCTTTACTCCGCACAACAGTCAATGTGAACATTTGTATGAAGTAAACATAAACCACATTCCAAAATGTGCTTCACCCTATAGTCAGAGACGCTAATTTAGGTCGCTAACACTGACTGTGTCACAGCGCTAAATCGCTACTGATTGATTGATTGATTTTTTTATTTCTATCGCGCTCGTACACAAGTGTTTCAGAGCGTGACAAGGCAAAGAAGGGGAACAGGGGAGAACAAAACAGTGATCTTACTATGCCCAGTGACATTGAAAACGTGCAAGTGTATGGGAGAGGGGGGAGGGGAAAAGTGCATAGAAGGGGGAGAGGTGGAAAGTGCGAAGCAGAGGAGAAACAGATAAATAACGATAAATAAATAATAAAGGCAACAAACAGTGGTAATGCAGCCAGCAATTTGCAAGTGCTAGGTTTAAGACAGCAGACAGGGTAGGTCTGATAAGTGCAGGAAGAAAAAGGGGGGGTTGTACTGAATACAGAACAACGACTTTGTCGCAATCGCAATGTTGCTATCTCTATAGCAAACACAGAAATTGCAGCATTTCATGAATCCGCTACTGCTACCCACAATACCACCACCGCAACTTTCACAGAATCGGGATCGTGTAGGTAGGTGTGTAATGGGAGTTAGCCAACACCTCTGGGCAGAGTGTGGGCTTGTGAAGCAGCGAGAGAATCATGCCAGTCTGCAAAGCCATGCGAGATGAATTTTGAGATGGAGATGTTGATGTCATGTCAGAGCGCCATGATGGCTCCTACTGCGTATAGAAGAGTGGCGGGTGTTGACTTTGCTGTGGGTCACTCTGGTCGCTGTGAGAATGTTGTTCAGGTCCTACACTGTGATGGTTCTGAACCTGACACATCATGAGGTGCAGAGTGCTTGGAGGCTGTGATGCCTAAGGAGAGGTTGGCGCTGTCAGTGTGAAGTCTGATCTTGTCTGTTTGAGCTATGAAGTGCATCTTAATGGAGCTGTCCAAGTCAATGGATTGAGGAGATGCCCTTCGAGCAGGCCCTACATTGTGATGCCTTTGCAATTGTAGAGGAGCAGAAGGTGCATTGTCTGCAGAGATTAGTTTCCTCTGTGTTCAGCGTATGGATTTCAGAATGGTTGGATCGTTTTGTTGTAATGATTTTGGCCAGATCGGATCGTGCTTCTGATTGGCATCTTTGACTACAAGCATAAAGAATGTTTCTATCTGCCAAAGCCATTAACATGGAGAGATGACTGATATGTTCCTTTTCGGATGACGGAAGCCATGGAAAACATGTTCCAAAATGACTGCAGTGATCCGATAAGGGATGTACTCCCTTTTCTATTTCAATGGCCATTTTTTCAGTTTTTTTTCCTCTGGGTGCCGGCGGTGAAGGCACAATCACGCCCGTGAAAGCCAAATTGTGATTGGTCAATCTGTCTTTCTCGGGTGCGAATAACCATTGGAGGACTTTATAAAGTGGCAGAACTTTGCAAACTATTCACGTGTGTCCAATGAAAACACAATTTATTTGGGGAAAGATGACTATTTCCCCAAAGCAAATGATAAACACTATGAATAGTTAGGCCCATTGCCATGAACTTCAGTAGTCTTGAGTATGTTAGCATTGTAAGACATTCACACCTTAGAAATGTGTGAAATTAAGTTACTCTGGGACTATAATATAGTTCTATGGGAGAAGCTCTAACACAAAGGTTTGAGGGACTCCAACTGAATATCTAAGAGGTTTTAGAGTCTGAAGAAAGGTAGTGAAAGTTAATAAACTTGGGATACAATGTGCCTGCAAAGTGTTTGCCGGGAAACAATTTGTTTACCATGGTTATAATTACCAGACACCTTGTAGTGGCTGGGGCTGTGATCTTCTGGTCACAAGACCAGAAGGGGCTCCCGTTCATGAGTGTGCTCCTGCAGGTGTTGAGGACAGGCTTTCCCACTTATCAAAAGGCGAGGTGTACCGTCCACTCAGCAGCCGGCGACAGGCCCTACAAACCGTCTTACCATTGTGAGAGAGCAAGATGTGGCACTGCTAGCCTGAGATGGCTGACTTTTGAGAACTTCCTGAGGAGAAAGTTAAACTTACTGAAGGCAGGCCTGACGGGGAAGACTTCTTTCGAGGACAGAGGACGTGTCCAACTCTCAGGGGACTGTAAAAGCAGGCCTTTGCCCAATATAAAGGAAAAAGCCTCTAGGAAACACACAGTGTATTGTAAGCCCCTAGAGCCCTAGTCTGGTGTTCACTGGAAGGTGGCGGTGCCCCCAAGCCAGGGGCCCTTAATACATTTAGTCAACAAGGTACCTTTGGCAGGACTCCCTCGATTGGGGAAAAACACCACATTTCTACTGGCCTTGCATGGGAGTCCAGGTAGACAGGTGACAGGGCCGTTCGTTCCTCTTGCAGTGGTGGGAATGTCTTTTGATAGTCTCAGTTGATGTTGTCGGACCAGTTGACCTGCAATTTCCCCTGGGAAGCAGTTTATCGTAGTGGTAGCTGACCATGCAACCAGATGTCTAGTGGAAAAACTCATTAGGACAACCACTGTCTATCCCTTGGTAAGAGGCCTGATAGGGATAGTCCTACGAGCTGGCCTCCCTACGAGAGCATTTCAGACAGGGGTACCAACCTCATGTCTTCATACATTAAAGCCATGTGGACAGAGTGTGGGATAACCACTTCTTAGCGACACCACATAAATGCACTGATGGAGTTTCTTTATCAAACTTAAACAAGCTTCTCCACTACCAATTCTGAAGAAGCCAGAATTACGGCCCGTAGACCTGGACCTACCAAAGCTTGACCTTGCAGGTCAGCTGGGGCGGCGTGAAAGCTATAATCATTCTGCCCCTGAGACCAGAAAGAGGATTTCCATCTGGAAACATTATTTCCCTTTGTGCATTCATTTCTTTGCTTGAGAATGACGCACTTTGTTTCAAACTGCTACAGCTAAAGACAGGAATGTTCTGATCTTAAAATCAAATGTTCTATTTCATTGTCAAATTATTAAGAGCACTTTCTACAAGAGCTGTGCAGTATCTGGCACTATAGTCTCTATGCCAAACTCGGTTTGCCCGGAAGTTTAAAATACCAAACTCTCTCTCATGGCATTCCCTCTGATTATTTCCGATTTATTGCCATTAGTAAGTGATAACGGTTTACATTGTGTTTCTTGCTATCTAGCTTTTTAAAACTTATTTCTGTATTTCTATATCTATTTCTAGCACTTGCCACTTAAGGCTGCACTACTATTGTTTATCGTATTTATTTATTTATTTATTTATTTATTACTTTTTGTGTTTTCTTTTCTCTGTTCTCTCACTGTTCTGCACTTTCCACCTCTCCCCCCTCTGCCCCTTTCCATGCAGTTTCCCCCTTTTCCCTTTCCCATGCACTTCCGCACTCTTAATGTCACTGGGCCTAGTAAGATCAGTGTTTTTGTTCTTCCCTGTGCCCCTCCCTTTGCCTGGTCGCGCTCTGAAACACTGTGAAAACAAGGAAATAATATGAGGCAGGGTCACCAAAAAGGAACACCAAACACAGGTTACAAAGGAACATACAAAGTACTTTATTTTATACTGAATCCAGTTACAAAAGAACAGAACAAAATTCAGATAGCTATCGACCCTCAGTACAACACAGCGAACTCCGGCGTGGTTCGGTGTGCTCAGTGAGTGCAAATATTCATTGAAACAGTCAGGCTTTTATACATTTCTCCAGCCTGTTGTCCAGCCTTTCTTCAGGTTAACCATTCCATAAATAAGTTACTGCTCTAGGGTCCCTTGCCAGGTCAAATCTAGTTCATCTTAGGTTTATACATTAACAAGAAGAAATGGTAATAATGTATGCTCTAGGCCTAACATTACAATGCGGGACTTAATTTATACAATATAGTTAAGCAGGTGTTCTCATTCAATTATAGATCAGTTTCAGTGATACAGGTAATCCATTGCACACAGGTCAGCAGGAGGACAAGGTCTCAGCTCATGACCCTAACAAGTGGCCTGCAGGCAAGTTATACATTAGCTGTACAGAGGTCATGACAATCGAGTTCTGTTCTGAATAACATAGGCTACCATTTTAGCTCACATGGTGACTTTATAGAGCAAGAAAACCTAAAATGGCGGCTTGACCCAAAATGACAGTTTACATGGTTCCTAAGGTCAGGACCTTGCAATGCAAGTTTATTCACATGTACTTTATAAGCAGCTTGTTAGCAGCTTGGCGTAGGCCAATATACATATATTCATAGCAATTGGAGGCACAATATAATTTCTAGTTTGACAAACCCTCCTTTTGGCCTATGCCAAGTGCTAAACTACTTCTGATCTCCCTGCAAGTAACTCCATGTGTCATCATCCATACACCCTGAATAGCTGTCAGAAATATCTATCGCCATTAGATCTTTTACTAAGATCTCTTTCAGTACATACTCCTTAGAGGTTTTATCCGGGGCATAGACTTTATGTCCTATTGTACCTATCGCCTGAGCGCAACATCCCCCTAGCATTGAACATATACTTGGTAGACATTGGATACAACAACAAAGAAATAGCAGAATTCCCAAAATAATCAGCAAGACTGAAAGCACTTTCCAACCCCAAGACCGCAAGAAGTCCCAGAACCAAGCGCTAAGATCCCAATTTCCCTCGGGAACATGCACTTCTGAACTAAGAATGTGCAGATTCTGTATTGCCTTAAAAATAGTTGGGGAGGAATCCGGTACGAAAACACAGCAAGCGGACCCCACTAGTTTACATACTCCACCACGTTCAGCCAGAATGACATCTAATGCCATCCGGATCTGAAGCGCTACCAATCTGATCGCTTTCTGCTCTAAAGTCATATTATAGAGTATATCTGTGGTCCGGTTGATGGTTCTCTCCAGTACTCTCGCTAGTTTCCTGATATCCTCGGAATTCGCTATCTGCCCAAAGAATGGAAGGAATGATTTCGGTACATCTCCTAAAACCTGTTCTGGAGTGTCGCCATTCTCATCCCGCCGTGGACGAGTCTTCGAAACCTCTACAGTACTTGCTATAAACACCCCAGGTAACAGAATTCCTAGCAAGTTCCCTGCCAATCCCTGGGCAACCATGGAAATGCTACATTAACTCAAACAAAATAGATAGGTTCGCCTACATACAAAGGTCTGTCTTCCCCAGTCAAATTTGCAACATTGGCACAACCTTTAAACTCTCCCATTGACCGGGTGCCATTCCTCTGTATGCAGAAAGAAACTGAATCGGGGCTATGGTTAACATTATTAGAAGGAGGCACAGCATCCTTATTGCCTATCGGAGCCATTTTAAAGGAAATCAAAGATTGGAAAGGACGAGACAGTCTATCAGAAGGCCTAATAGAAGCAATATTGAGTTTACTCCTATTTGCGAAAAGCGAGCATTCCAGGGGAGTTAGAACACGTTTCTCAAAACTATTCAAATTAGTGCCATCAAAGTTCCCCGAGATGCTATTGTTCCATCGGCCAAAGAACAGTGCTCTAAGTGAAGCATAACAAGCAGTTGTCAAAGGTAAAGGGTGAATATACCAACCTAGCCTCTTATCCCCATGTTGCGGTAAATGCGAGCAGACCCAACAATTAGTCTTATTAAAAATGGCATGTGTTGCATTCATTATAAGCAACAAGGTATAATTGTGATACTTCTGTCTATGCTGTGAGTCCCTAGGTGACAGAGTATGCAAATGTACAAAAGCTGTAGGAACAGTGGGTACAATTTCAGTCGGCAGCAAAGACTCTAGTGGATGAGTTTCTTCGAAATACCAAAGGCCTAAGACAGTGACTATTATAAAACCAAATATCATAAAAACACAGCAATACGTTTTCAGGGCCCAGGCACATTGTTCATTGTCCGAGTTGGTCACCCCCTTATTTATAAGTCCAATACGAGCAGCAGCGGTGGCGGTAGCAGGCATTGTAGATTTTCAATTGACGACCCCAATGTTTGTTGCTGGCGACACTACGGTCGCGCGGCTTCTTAGTCCTTCCACAACCCCTAGCCAACAGAATCCCCTTCCTCAACTTTTTGGGCAAAAGCAAGCCCTTGATGATCCTTTCCTTCCTTGAATGCACAGCCGAACCGTGCCGTATGTCTATCAGATGCACAGCAAAACCGTGCTGTATGTCTATCTTCGTGGCCGGAAGTTGTATCTTGTTGTGCCTGGTATTGTTTGATCCGAGAACAAGATGTCGTCACTTCCCGTTGGAAGCAACGTATCAGAGGCAAGTGAAGTTGGAACAACAGTTTCCGGGAGCAAAATTTTCGGAGAGTGCGGAGACAAAATGGCAGCTTCCCCAAGCCTCACAGGCTCAGAAAGATTCTCCGACACACTCTCAGTGCTACTCACTGCTTTGGGATCATTGGTTGCAGCGTTAGCGAGGGGTTCTGTTTCTTCTGTAATGTGTGGCACTGGGTGAGGAAGTTTCTTGACATGCGTCGCGTGGATCCAATGCTTCCGGCCTGCGACACGCACCGCTGTTTGGGTGACCAGCAGGACCTGGAACGGGCCCCGCCACCGAGGTGCAAGGCAGGAAGATCGGTCAAAGGATTTGACCAAAACCCAATTTCCAGGTTGTGTACTGTGGCCTGGGCCCTCGTATCGCGCGGGCAAAGCGTTTCGTACCTGGTGGTAAATGAAATACAGGTTTTTAGTCAACTGGCTACAATAGTCGGAGAGAAGTACATTTTCTACATCGCGCAATGCGCAGCTTTTAGGCAAACCCCAAATATTAGCAGGTCTCCCCATTACCACCTCAAAGGGAGAGAGCCCAGTCTTAGTTTGAGAGGTTGTCCGCATTGAAAGTAACACGATCGGTAAGGCGTCCGGCCATTTTAGTTTGGTGCCGGCACACGTCTTAGCGAGCTTGTTTTTTATGATACCATTGTGTCTTTCTACTAATCCGGCGCCCTGAGCATGTCTGGCCGAATGGAATCGTTTGTCAATTTGCAATGCCGTACATATCTGTAGAATTACAGCAGCGATAAAATGCAGACCATTATCCGACCAGATAACTCTCGGCAAACCGAACCGTGGGAAGAATTCCTTTAACATGGTCTTTGCAGTGGTCATGGCTGTAGTGTCTTTAACAGGGAAAGCCTTGACCCACTTACTAAAGGCGCAAATGACCACAAGGACATACTTTAGATTGTTAGATCGCTCCATTTCAATAAAGTCAAAGTGAATCACTTCAAACGGGACAGAAGAAGGCCCAAAGCTACCTCTTGGAGTTGCTGTCCCCTTTCCCACATTGTGTTGTAGGCAAATCATGCAATTTTGGACATAATGCTGGGCAATTTTTGAAATCTTATCATTTACCCAGACTTTCTCTCTAACATTCTCGTGATCTGTTGAGCGCACACATGTGTGGGACCGTGTGCCATGGTAACCATCATTACTATATAGGCATTAGGAAGCAACCATTTCCCTTCAACCATGTCCACCCAACACCCATCATCATCGAGTTTCCCCAAGCCCTCAGCCCACCTCTTGGATTCTTCTAATGTGGCATCAGCTTGGATATCCCGTACAGACCCAACACCCTCATCCATTGCATAGGCATCTACAGTCTCCCTTGAAACATACATCTCCGTGAAGAGATCAGAGGCAGTTTGTCTAGCTATTTGATCAGCGAAAGCATTCCCTTTCCCTACATCATCTATAATCTTGCGATGTGCTGCGCACTGAATGATTGCTAACTGACTAGGGAGCGCAAGCGCTGAAAGCAATTGTACTATCAGGGAGCCATGTTGGATCTTGGTGCCATGCGAAGTTAAAAACCCTCTCTCTGACCAAAGTCTCCCAAAGTTGTGAGCCACCCCAAAGGCATACTGGCTATCAGTATATATGTTTACTGTTAGCCCTGCGGAAAGCTCACAAGCTCGAGTCAATGCTATAATATCTGCGGCCTGCGCAGAGTTATGCGTAATTCTCTTGGTCTCCACAACCGTACTCAATGTAGTGACTGCATAAGCAGCTGTGGATGTACCATCCAGTAGTTTGAAGCAGGAGCCATCACAAAACAGCTCCCCTTGTGGGTTATCCAAAGGAGTGTCCCTCAAATCAACTCTGCCTTTTGTATCTTGTTCTTGTAGTATACAGGCAGTCATGTGACTCTTCGTCACCCCAAACAGTATTTTGCGGGAAAGGTAGGAGTTCAGCCGGATTAAGAACGCAGCACCTCCTAATTTGAATGTGGGGAGCAAACAAGATTAATTCATATCTTGTCAGTCGTGCGGAAGTGAGGTGTTGCGTTTGGGTTTTGTTCAATAGAATATCTACAGAGTGAGGCACCATCAGGGTTAACTCATGGCCTAGGACCATTGCCTCACTCTGTTTTACAGACGCAGCAGCAGCAGCGACAGCGCACAAACATCTTGGCAAAGCGCATGCAAAGCGCATGCAACAGGATCAAGGGCGGAAGAGCAGTAACCGCATGGCCTATTCTTCCCTCCATGTTCCTGCGTTAATACAGCCAAAGCACATCCATCACATTCATGCACAAACAACACAAAGGCCTTCTCATTGTTCGGTGTGCCCAAAACTGGCGCCGAACATAATGCAGTCTTGAGCAACTGGAATGAATGTTGATGCTCCGTATTCCATGGCAATGGCGAAGAAATACCCTTCTTCGTCAAGGCCAACATCGGTTTTATCACTAGTGAGAATTTTGGGATCCATAACCTACAGTAAGAAGACTAGTGAGAAGTTTGGGATCCATAACCTACAGTAAGAAGCCATACCTATCAAGGCTCTAACTTTGTTTTGTGTATTTGGGACAGACATGCCAGAAATGTGTTTTATTCTTTCAGGTGTCAATCTTCTTCCCTCCTTTGACAGGAGATAGCCTAAATAGGCGACCTCCTGGCAACAATATTGAAACTTTTTAAGCAAAGCTTTGTGACCATGCTTAGCTAGATGGATGAGCAACAACAGAGTGCCCTCTTACAAGAGCTCTCAGAGTCAGCGGCTAAAAGCAAATCATCAACATATTGAAGCAACGTACAAGTAGGGGGCAATCCAAGGGTATCAAGCTGCTCTTTCAAAGCCCTACTATAAATACTAGGACTCTCAGTATAACCTTGAGGTGCACGAGTAAATGTGAATGAGCGTCCCCCTAAGGTGAACGCGAACAAGTATCTACTATCCTCATGTATAGGTATACTGAAGAAAGCATTCTTTAGGTCCACAACACTGAAGTGAGTAGCCGTAGCTGGAATCATGGTTAATATTGTCGTCACATCAGGCACAATTGGAAATTGCGGAGCAACGACTTTATTAATGGCACGTAAATCAATTATAAAACGAAATGGAATTGCATTATCACCTTTTTTGTACACGGGTAAAATTGGACTATTGCACAAACTTCCTGCAATCTCCTCAATCACCCCACGATGCACAAAATCGGAAACAATGCTCTTCAAAGCTCACTCGCCTTCAACTGAGATCTTATACTGTGGAATACGGGGCAGCTTAATTCCATGTTTCAAAACCATTTTAACAGGCTCAATCTGCAAAACACCGACATCATTGTCATCAACTGCCCACAAACACTCTGGTACATTACTGAATTCTGGCGGCAAAGGTCTAGTCAAGAATTGCGAAACAGAACATTGCTGTGGTGAAATCGTCAAACGCACTCCATCAGAAGAACAATGAATTACCGCATTTAATTCCTTCAACAGATTCAACCCCAGCAAATTCTCTCCACAATTCGAAGTCAAGAGAAATGGACAGTGATCCGTAAAGGGACCCAAAGAAATAGGTACCGGTGAAGAAACCGGACAAACAAGTGGTGTGCCAGAAAAGCCTACAGAAACATCGGTTTGCCCTGACAGTGGAATGTTTGGAACCCGAGAATGATCAATGGAGCACTTCTGTGCTCCAGTGTCTATCAAAAATTGATGTTTCCTATTTCCCATTACCATTTCAACGTAGGGACCTTTCTGATTAATGGGAATAGATGTAGGTTCCAAACCCTGCTTCGGGCAATCCTAACGAAACAAAATATCATCAAAAGGAAGCTCTTCAGATAGATATGCAGCAGAAGGATGATCAAATATGTTTCTAGTATCTACACTCGAAGTCTGATTATCCTGTCAAAAAGGTTGTTGGGGATCCTGCGAAAACTGGCCTCTACCAGGGCCCCCTACACCCGGGCGACCTCTGGATCGTCTACCCATATTTCCAAATGTGTTATTCGACCTCTGTCGAAGGACGGGGCATTGTGCATGCCAATGACCCTCCTGACGACAATAGGCACACTGGTTAATATTCACAGGACCCAAGGGCACATTCCCTTGTGGAACATACTGACCTTTTATCTGCGAACTACCCCCTCTGGGGCCTCTAACAATTTGCTGTAACAATACTTTAGTCTTCAAATCACCTTTTCTCTTCTCGACTCTATCTTTTTCATTATTGACACGGTTCTCGTAGTACTGAGCCATGTGCAGTACTTCTGATTGGGATTTCGCCTGCCAAGCGCTCTCAGAAGACATAATTTGTGACTGGATGTCAGGCAGCAATCCACGTACAAATTTGTCCACAAATAATCTTTTCCCAGACTCTGTGCCTAAGTCTTGTCCACTGAAATCCAAGAATACCTGTTCGAACCGATTAAAGAACTCGGTAGCACCCTCAGATTTTCCTTGGACACAGGCCGTAAGCTTGTCCCAAATAATTCTCTTTTCAGGGATTATAGTTTTCAGTTTTGCAATGATTCTGTCAGGCAAAGTTAGTATCACCTGAGGTGGTCTCTCACCAGCTGGCCTTTCCCCATCAAGCCTAACTATGTTAGCCCATGTATCTCCCAACCCTGGTACATCGTCTATAGTTCTAACTTGTTTCCACAAATCTACAGCAGGAGTACAGGGAATAGCAAATCAATGTCGCCTAGGGTAAACACTGAGGACTGCATAGAACCCTGTCGGATTTTTCCTAATGTCAGGAATAGTTTGTCTAATAGTATTCACTTCCTGTCGTGAAAACGGGACGTGAACAAACTGCAATACATAATGTGCAGGAATGTCCACAGCAGGTGTACCTGCTGCAGCATTAGCAGGAATCTCAACCTTTGGGACAAATGTCGGAGGAACCTCTCTCATAGGCAACTGAGATGTAGGCAACTCCGAACGCTTACTAAGCAACAGAGCTAAGTCGAGCGCTAAATCAGTTGAAGAAGTGTCAAGTGAAAAAGCTCTCTTATAAATGCTCAATAACTCTGTGGGACAACTAACCTTTCTCTTTAAACATTCATCCTGCAGGTACTCTACCATTACCTGTATCACTTTCCTCTGCATTTCTAGCATATATTGACTGTATGTGTCATATACCTCAACTGGAGTTATCGATATGTCTGAAATCCATCTAATCGCATCTTTTGTACAAATTCGCGCCTCCTCAGAGGTCGATTTACGACACGGAAGAAATCGTTTCTGTACAAACATACTTTCATGTTCGTCATCCTCATTCCGTAACCTTTCCAACTCCTTTCTATACTCAAATATCCTCTCAACATGCTCATGTACCTTCTCCACACTGTCTATTGAAAACGCTAAAGTATTCAGGTCCCTCAACCCTTGTGGGAGGTCTGCATTATTTAATTTACCCCACATTACACATAAATGAATCCCTAAACCTTCAATGAATACATTTTTCTCAGGAAAATTATCCATATTAGAAAGTGTGGCAAGAACATTAGCTCGATCATCTCTCTCCATACAATGCTTAGCCCATGCAAACAAATCCTGTTTCTTTTCTATAGGTACAGTATTACGAGTAACAATCCTCGACCCTGCACCCTGATCAACTACAGGCGGTACGGAACTACTTGGGAGTGAGGGTGCAGGCAAATTCAATGGAGGTACTATTACTGGTGCAATGGGAAGAGGCAAAGGAGCAGGTGGAGGAACAACAACCGGAGGAATAGGAACAACAGGTTGAGCAGGAAGAGCAGGAATAACAGCAGGAAGAGATACAGCAGGAGGAAGAGGAACATACGAAGGTGGTGCAGAGGCACCAGGCCTTCGTTCATTTAACAATTTCTCGATAAACTCATCAGAAATATGAAGATCTTTAGAAGGATAGATTTTCTGAATACCGAGTGAGAAAGCCCTGTCCATATTCCTAACCGACTCAGACTGTTTGTCCTGATCATATAACAACGCCTTTTCAGCATTTGTTTTATGACGGCGCACGTTTTCCCCTACTTTTAAGCTGCTGCAACGCTTCTCTTTTCCAATTTTGCAAAACATCAAATGCTGCAGGTCTGGCCTTCTTTTTTAACAAGACTGACTCTAAATATTCAATACGAGGGATCTCAAAACTACCATTGACTGGCCACTGAAGTTCGGAGGCATGTATGGTTTGTTTGTGCCAAATTGTATTAAATACTACACTTCCAATGCCATGCTTACAGTACATAGTACATGCCGGTGACCCCTCCTGAGGTGCCGGATGGCTAAATTTCAAAGATTGTCTATCGCTGCGGAATAATGCCCTAAAGCAGCTAGACAATTTCCCAGGCATTTCTCAAATACTCAGTGTTACCTGTTCAATAATTGTTTCTGCAGATACAATGCGCCAAATTCAAATTGTCAGGGTTGAATTAAGAGTCGGGTAACGACTCACCTGACCAAACCTAAGGAGGACCGATCGGTTTACAAAGGACTTACCTAACGAATTTTACCTTGTGTATGGTGATTTCGGCAAATCTGCCCGCCTCAAAAAAATTGACCCTCGTCAAGATGCCGTCTCAGACTACACGGCTATCGTCCAGGGAACGGATCATGCAGCGCTGTTGAGGTGTCGTGTCTCGTTCAGTCGGGCCCGTTATGTCACACCGTCTGATCCCAGTGCGATAGCGTGCGTCAACCTTCAATAATCCGGCATCAATCTTGAGGGTCCCTATTCCGGGCGCCAACTGTGAAAACAAGGAAATGATATGAGGCAGGGTAACCAAAAAGGAAACACACCAAACACAGGTTACAAACGAACATACAAAGTACTTTATTTTATAGTGAATCCAGTTACAAAAGAACAGAACAAAGTTCAGATAGATATCGACCCTCTGTACAACACAGCGAACTCCAGCGTGGTTCGGTGTGCTCAGTGAGTGCAAATATTCATTGAAACAGTCAGGCTTTTATACATTTCTCCAGCCTGTTGTCCAGCCTTTCTTCAGGTTAACCATTCCATAAATAAGTTACTGCTCTAGGGTCCCTTGCCAGGTCAAATCTAGTTCATCTTAGGTTCATACATTAACAAGAAGAAATGGTAATAATGTATGCTCTAGGCCTAACATTACAATGCAGGACTTAATTTATACAATATAGTAAAGCAGGTGTTCTCATTAAATTATAGATCAGTTTCGGTGATACAGGTAATCCATTGCACACAGGTCAGCAGAAGGACAAGGTCTCAGCTCATGACCCTAACATGACCCTTGCCTGCAGGCAAGTTATATATTAGCTGTACAGAGGGCATGACAATCGAGTTCTGTTCTGAATAACACAGGCCACCATTTTAGCTCACATGGTGACTTTATAGAGCAAGAAAACCTAAAATGGCGGCTTGACCCAAAATGACAGTTTACATGGTTTCTAAGTTCAGGACCTTGCAATGCGAGTTTATTCACATGTAGTTTATAAGCAGCTTGTTAGCAGCTTGGCGTAGGCCAATATACATATATTCATAGCAATAGGAGGCACGATATAATTTCTAGTTTGACAACACTTGTGTATGAGCGCAATATAAATAAAATATTTAATTTCATTTCATCCCTACTGCAATTCCCCCGGTTTTCTAGGCTGCCTTGATACACGATATGGAGTCTTGGAACTAACTGTAAAAGGTAACCTCAGGATAACTCTCCTCGATGATTCCCCCAGTAGCCTCCACCACATCTTTCCTTGGTCCCCAGGGGCCACATTGGAAAAGCCACTGGCCCTCTGCCGTTGACAGATATGGCCTCATTGTGAGTTTGGCGGCATGAGCAGTGCTAATTCGTACCAAATGGATAAAGTTATCCCCACAGGTAACGGGGGAATTTTCACCTGATTATGAGGTGTGGTTGGTCCTTATTCTAAAGTTCCACAGGATTTCACTGGGGCACAGAGGATTTACCTCAGAAAGAACTGCCACGAGAGGTGACTGCTCCATTTTTGGCGGCAATGCATCCTTGTATACATCAGAGGTAGTACCTCTTGTTCCTTTTGCAACTACTGATCTGGAGGACTAAAATACTTGGAGGTAATTTTCTGACTCACTTGTGCTGTGTGCTCTAGAGAGATGAATTTGGAATCGCAAAGACTCTTGAATAATATCTGTGCGTCTGATCTTGCAGTAGACGTGTTTTCAAATGTTTGTTTCCTAACTTGCCTCGGGACAATCTCCCATGAAAATAAAAGTACATCTTTTCCCTGCGTAAATAAATACTTGTATTACCGTAACAGCGCCCCCCTCTCCCCCACGAGGTGCTCTTTGGGAAGGGCCATCTTGTTTCCTAGCGACATTCTGGACATTCTTTTAAAGGCAGACTGGCAAGCACCTGTGCACATGCTGTCAGTGTGCAGGATACGTATTGACAGTATTTGCTTTTGCACGCCAAGTACCGTGACATTTGACACAGGCCTGAGGCCCCTGTCAAGGGCAAGGGGAGACATCAATACACGGTGACAAAGCAGCATATGTCAGTGGATCCTATGCTTTGGGCGTGCAGTGACAGCTCACGATAGCACAAAACGTGTCAACATGGTGCAATGTACGCGCTGCCGATGACACAAAAAAACACACGCCGCCGTGCGCCCTATTTCTTATTAGCGGCCGCGGGCCAGGTATCCTCCATTTTAAATGCATTCCTGTATATTTGGCTGCCTTATAAACACCCTCCCGATGTTCCCTTTGAAATACCTTTTATTGCATATCCAAATGTCACATACATGTGGACATACTTTCCTGCCCCCCACACGCAGCGCTGCTGTTAAAGAGCCAGCCCTACTTCATATTGGCCTTTACTGCTGAGTAAACCCGAGCCAAATTATTTATCAGAATGCAAACCACCATCATTTTCACTGCATTCGGGATCCGCAGAACTTGCAGAACCTTTAAGAGGTTCGAGTAAATGGGTACGGCCTCGAAGATTTGCATGGCTTGCCTGCTGGAGCTCTTCAGCAGTCCTGGGAATCCTTCATTGAGGGAGTAGGGTCATGCAGACTGGTGTCGGTTGCTGTCCAAGAGCTGGGGCATTTTGCTTTTTTTTCTAGGGAGAGCTTTTTGGGCTTGTAAACAAAACATCATTGCATGTTGTGCAAATTGTTGGAAGTGGTGCTAATGACAGGTGGTGGGCTTTTGTGGCAGGTCTATTGGCTGTGTGATAGCGCACACTAACTGCTTGAGCACTGAGCAGTAGGACAGAGGAGGAATCTGTGCTGCGCTTGTTTGAAAGTGTACGGGAGAGGTAGACATGTCATCTCTGGCCCCGCCCCGCTCCCCTCTGTCATAGTGGTACAGCTGGTGAAGAGCCCTATGTGGGACACCAGGTATTATCCCAATACTGCATTGAGAGTATGAAAGACAATATGCACTCAGACAACTGTACCGAATGCACCCTCGCATTGAAAGGGTGGAAGGATGTCTGCACGCACCATTGGACATCATGGAATGCTAAGTGAAATCTGACGAGGGCAGAGTGACGTCATGAAGGAGACAGTCGAAGACGTACTGAAATGATATAAAAATACACAAGAACAAAGATGTAACTGAAGAAACAAGTTAAACATGCACTTAAGGATGAAGAAACCATATATACAAAGAAGATAAACTAACCTGCTGGCTAATTAGTGTATATGCACAGAAACGGAAGGTAGATGAGACATATAGAAGCTTGCTGCAGAGGAAAACATAACGTGGCTATGACGGCCATGATGAAAAAATGAACGACGGTCTCGTATTAAAACCAATCAAGCTACCACAGAGACAGACCTGGGCTGCAGAGACCGGAGATGCTGGAAAAACAGTTTGTGTGAAGAAATAAAGAGGAGTCTATTGGCTTGGGATCAAGGATGCTATTTCAAGAAATAATTGCAAGGCACAAGGGCAGTCAAACGGATAAGCCATGTGCGTAAGACATATTTCGCTTACATTAAGTTAAGAAGAAAACATCTGCAAGAGCCAAGTATTAGAAAATTAAAAGTGTTCAAAGTCTATACAAGGTGGAGTGAGCAAGTCTCCAGATGCCAAGAGGAGTAATGACACCCAGTATAATTGAATCAAATAGCAGTAAATAAAAGGTCGAAATTGACAAATTACAGACTTCTGACACGTGATTCAGAAGTTGAAAACAAGGGCCATTCATTAAGATTCAGATGAAGATAGTGTGCCTACACTCCCTTCAATGTCTGAGAATAGAGAACAGACTGCAAGGTCAACTATAAACGAGAAGACTTGGCTTGGGGCCGGACCGATGAGAGATGATGGCCTAATTGGGAAAGCAGGGAGTAGTCTGACGTTGCTCACTGCACCTGGGTTTTGTTTTTCTTACATGCTGCCAACAAGCCAAAGGTCCAAGGTTGGGAGAGTATGCCAACTAATCAGAGGGTCTTTTAAGCAACATGCTATACAACATTGCATAGGCCAACTTCCTGCCATGTTATCCCTATTATCAGTATTATACATATTTAGAGGTGGTTTGGGGCATGCCTAGATGATAAGGGGCAGCCAATGGTGTTACTAACACCTATGTTTACTAAAGGTACATATGTTTCCCTAACCTATCCCTACTTTCAATAGGTTTTAGTTTTGCACATAGGATTACATCATAGATGACGCACATTAAGGTTTAAAACCTCTAAATAAACAAGTTTGTGTGTGAGTGTGCAACTACAGCCCATTGTTTACCAGATTGCTCTACTTTATTCAATGTTAATAATAAAATAGTACTATGCCATATTCCTTGAGTCTATCTGGTTATTTGCGTCTGAGATCTTTATTGGTAATTCCATCTAGCACAAGAGACGCTTCAGGGTGCTAGAGCACAAAAGAGCGCACCGACACAAAACACAGCAGTTTAATTGTTTTGGAAGAACAGAAAAAAATGTGTCAGTGCTGAAAATATTGTTGGAGGTGGTGGTGATCATATGTGATCTGCATTTGTGACAGGTTAATGGGCTGTGTGACGCAACACACCACCTGTTAAGTGGGATTCAAGAGGAACTCAATTTAGCACGTTTGAACATTTAAGCTGCATTCAGGTGTTTTATTGAGATCAGGTGCAGGAGCATATAGCACTATCTCCTTTTTGAAAGAGGGGCTGCCAGTGTCCGTGTCGTTTGAGGTAAAACGTAGGTCAAAATGAGATGTCTTCAGAACCAGAGGCCAAACGTGGGAAGGAAGAGGAGGGTGTCAAGTGAATTGCCTAGTTCACTGCAGAAACAGTAGCTGCTGCAATTTCTGGGGAGGCATGCATCTTGGTAGTAGAATAGTACACCATCAGTAAATAAACATAAATTGTACATCATCCATTGTTACACTGACTGCAAGCTTTCAAATGCTGCTTGTGGTTGTGGCTATTTGTTCTTCCAATGTCATCTCTGGCTTAGCTGTTTTTGTCACTTCAGTGCAGCCACACCAAACCCCAACTTCCCTGAGATCAGAGTTTGGCACAAGTGTGGATGTATTCCATGCCCCCTTGTTGCAACAGACAAGCGTAAATGTCCAAGGTCTGCAGGGGTCTGTTGAGATGAAAACATGAAGAGCTCTTCTCCTGTAGAAACATAACAAACATTACTTGCACAATTCTCCAGTGCCACAGCATACCGGAACGCTTAGCATTTTCAAATGCGGTTAGGGTGGTACTTCTCAAAATTATGCTGTGCACTGGCCATAACCACCTCATGTGACAATTCCCCATAGCTGATCACGTGCCCACACACGACAGTGTTCCGGCCTTCCGAGCAAGGTTGCCTACGGCACTGTCCTCGGGGACACTGACCCTTTCTCCGATACTCCTTGGAATGGAACTTGGGATTGGACTTTTGTGGGTAGGCATCAACCTGTCACTGGGTGAGCAGGGCTTGCTGACTGCATGGAGAAGTCTCTGCTTCCAACGAGGCTCCAGTGCCCTCCTCGGAGGTCCCTGCCGCAGTCTCATAGTCATCACTGGCATGGGCTTGAGTTAGGTAGAACTTGCCATCCACATCCTGCTGACAGCTCTGCAGGCAGTTCAGGAGGACTGTGGTAACCAGTGAATGTGTTGCAGAGATGGTCCACTGCTTATCCGTATTTAGCCCCAGGCATGAGGCATATTGCATCAATTAAGCCTCTGCTGCTGAACCCCCATCATGCACCGTAACGCAATCCCAGGCCCATGGTTCACCCACGGGCTCTGACTCCCCAGCACTTACCCCCACTTCCCTCTTCCTTTCTGCACTTGCACGTTCGGAAATGCTCACAAGGCATGGTAGATTCGTCCTCCTCCCTCTTCCCACTCTGATCTTTAAAATAGTGTAGTAATGTTGTAATGTATTTCCCACTCTCCTTCCCTCCCTGCCCTGTGGGCGCCTTGAAACAGTATATTCTTTTGTATAAGCGCCTAACAAGAAAACAATAAATCAAATCATGAGGAGGATAGCAAATGGGTACAGTGTTCCTGTCCTCCCTGTTCCATCAGAGGAACTCTTGAGCCTGCCTTGAACCCTCATTGTACTTTGTGTCCCCTCCTCAGCCTTGCAACACTGGCTCTCCTTCTCCTGACACATGTGCTAGATCTCCTACTGATCCCTGCGGTACAGGCTGTGCCACAAGCTATAGCTCCTCCCCCACCCCAGAGTCACCACCTTTCCCACCATCACCGCCTAGCCAATCTCCTCATCCCCTGCAATGCCACCAACAGCTTCGGCAGCACCACCATCTGCTGCCGAGGGCAGATTGTGAGCCTCAGCCTGGAAATGTTCATCAACGGGCTCTTAGTCTCCAATAGGAGATCGATGTTTACCTGTGTACTGAGAGGGCTGTACTCCTCCTGCGGGGACAGAATCACATCAGATTCTGCCTGCCGTATCTCTCCCAAACAAAATAGAAATACAAGGTGTTTTTCTAAAAAAGTCAAAATGCAGGTTTTTCAACTAAAATATGAAAGATTTACGTAACAAAATGGCTTCCCTAATAAACTGACTTCAAAAGTAAGGAAAAACATGGTTTCACCAATTTAGGAGACAAAGGTAATCCCTAACTAACAAAGGACTTCCCAATAAGCTGCCCGAGTGCCTGGCTCAAAACGTAAAACAACGAAAAGAATTGCCCTGCCTAACCCCTCAAAGTTTACTTTTTTTCTGCTGGTGTGGATCAGCCTTGTGTCACCTCCCTTCTTTGGCCAAACTCAACTCAGAGGAAAAACGAAAGTTGCTGGTTCTTTATATAGGCTTGCAAACTCGTTTTCTGCCTGAGAACTCACCTGAGCCCACGTGCGAATTCCTAAATTCAACGTCTTTATGACAATCCCAGCGTAATCCCTGCATATTGCCTGAATCCATATACACCCTTCTCTATCTCGTCCAAACTCGCTAGAGATGTTCGGTTCGACAAGCTCCTGCGTATTCACCTAAATCGAGAGATTAAGCCTGCAGGGATTCACGGTGTGTTTTAGGCATTGGGGAGATTCACCCAAGCATACTTCTGAATCCAATTCACCACTCTTACTCTCAGTCCACCCTCAGGGTGGTTACCTTGCTGCTGTGTCCTCTGTGTGGGCTGGGGGGTCTTGTAAAAATGCAAGAATACGACTCATTGCTCTTTCATGATCTAAGTACTAAATGGTTAAAAATCAACCATCAGATTTATCGATCTTGACGGCTGCCGTGGATCCTGTAATCCTACCTCTCCGAGATGATAGAATGGATCTTTATGAAAGCACCAATGTATGTATGCGAGTGTAATCACACCGACAGCCGCGTCCCCAACTTTGATTATTTTACAACTTTCTCCTCCCGTCATCAACTATCTCCTCCCATTGTTCTTGGGGCAAAAATGAATGTGGCCACTGCCATGTTTACCCCAGCATCCTGTTGCCACCCTCCTCTATTAATGGACCCATCACTGTGGTCTGGCCTTTGCTTGCCAGTCTTCTACGAGCCTCTGCTTCGCTGGCACGGGGGCAACTTCTGCTGTCGTTCACTCCCAGGCTCTGCACCAATTTACAGACAGCGATTAAATTAGGATATCATTTGCGCGGTCAATGCCTCCCAAAGTGCCACAATGTCCCACTTGGCCGCATCGCCTTGTGCAGCATCAGATTTGGCATACACCGCCCCAGTGTTTGATGCATAATGGGACTCATATCCGCCTGCTTTCATTTGTCCGTCTGTGGTTCCTCCGTCACGGGAATCAATGCTTTCCGCTCTGAAGACTTCTCAAGTCGGCACACAGTAGATGACTCTTCTTCGCCCGTCGTATCATCTGCAATTAATGGTGATGACAGCGCCGATCTCTGATTGGATGCTCTTGGGAATGGACACAGTGCTTCTGTTAGCAGCTGAAACATTATCAACAATTGTACTTTTCTACAAAGACGCTGGAAGAATGTGGACTTAATTAACATCGAGAAGAAATTGAATAGGTTAAAATAGGGTCATTGTGGGCAGAAGAAAGCCCATTTTTACTTAAAAGCCAAGGGAGCCCCACACTGCAATATCGCTTTTCAACAAGGGTCGTAAAACGTACTACAAGTGAGTATCTTTAAAAAGTGCCTCCATGTTTTCTGAACCCCAGAATACGAGGGTGTCTGGGATTTCTTTGTCATTCATTAAGCCCCAAGGGGTATGAAAAATAAACATTAATAAGGTTCTGTTTAGGCCTTCAGGGCACGAAATTCGACTGGGGCCACTCTGAGCTCGTGCTTGGAACCCGTGCAGAGGAATCATGGGTATTGCTCGGTGCATATTTGCATGTCCATGGCTTCCGGCGCGTGTGTCATGATCCTGCCAGTACAAGCCCCTGAGAGCGGGCTACCAGCAGTACGCGGATCCCCATCCCTCATCTTTTTCCAGGCATTGTACGAGGGGAAGTTGTGGTGTGTTTTGATTTCATTTCCACGGAAATCCGGTTATGTATGATGTCCTCTCAAGCAGTGCCTGTTAAATTGCACTCCATAGTCTCCTAGGGCGAATTTGAAGCTCCTTTTAGACTTCTAGCACGGCTCCGTTTGTAAACAGGTGTCGTTTATTTTGTTAGGGATACTTGTTTTGGACTTGAATTTAGAACGCTGTCCTGTATTTTAGAATTGAAAAGTTTGGAGCTAAATTTCTATAAGCTCAGAAGCATATAGCAAAATGGTTCAATGAACCTGTCGTCGTTGAGCGGTGAGGTATGCGTAGCACTGTTGGGTTGGGTGACATGATACGCCCGCTGGGACTGCATCCCTAGAGGAACAGGTGCTATTTAACAACACCGTCATTGTTAGCCAAGCGCAGTCCACTGCGCACAGGCTCTTCTTGCCCGCCATTTCTGAGGATTGATATTGACGGCATCGCTTTTAGGGATGGAAAAAGAAAGAACCGAGCTTAATTAGTAGGAAAAGCTGTGCCAGCCGGAGCATCCTTCCTGAGGATTTAATCAGAGTTCAATGAAAATCCCCTCGCTCCCCCGCCTCCCTCACTCCTTCCACTCCAAAGTTGGTGAAATAAATTGGATTTTGGCCTTTGCTTAGATACAAGCTCTGCAACTCTGTCAACTGGAAGGAAGCAAAGTCTATTTTTAAGCTCACCAAATGAGATGTGCAGACATTCATTTTATCAGTTCACTCTGCAGACTCTTAAACCTGATGTATACAATGGGCCCTGCTATGCACTTCCAGCTCCATTATGCAAAATGCCCTTGTGGTCAAGTGAATTCAAGGAGCCGAAGCTTATCAACACATCAATAAAAACCAAATCCACTTTGCCACATCAATTGTGGTCTACTGGATTCCATTGCATTGCTATAGGGACTTGACAACGTTCTATCAGTACAGAACCTGATAGTATCAAGGTATCTTCATTCAGTCTTGCTAATGATTTTCATCTTGCAGCCTATGTAAAGCGCCTTGCTCACGAGTAATGCGAGCAAAAGTGTGCATACATTTATTGCACCACGTTTATCACATAGGACCCTGCTGGTAGGTCTTCAGATGGACAAGTCTGGAGCAGATAATCAGTTGCTTCCAATGTGCCTGTATGCCAGAACGCCCAGGTTGTTGTGGATCCATTCGGAGGTAACTACAGGCTGAGGGCATTTTGAGAGGTGCGTGCAATGGTCAGTCTGCATCACCTGCTGTGCAAGTCTGGCCAAGTGGCTTCAATGATGCACCACATCCCATACTACTACTTTAGTGAAATGGCTCCCTGGATAATTGTTTTCGGTATCTTTCTGCAGATAGCATAGCGCGCTTCATTGCTCATGTTTGGATCACGCGCATTCCAAACCTAAGGATTAACACTCCTACGCTGCACCCTTAGTATGCGAGCCGTAGGAGTGGAGAGTTGCGAATGAGGCATAGTGCTGGGTTCGTTCCTGAGGGTATCTGTAACTCTTTTTCCAGGGAGCCTTGCACTATGCTTAATGTGTTACATCTGATTCCTGAGGTTACTTAGAACCAATCAAGAGCTTTGAGGTCAGGCTTGACATGTCCTCATTATTTTTTAGGTTCTAGGTTCAGAAGCAGTTTCGCCACCTGATTGTGCATTCTTTGCAACTTACATGTCAATTTTCTCATTCATTTGGCATGTACCGCAATTCAATAGTTGTGCACTGCTTTTTACCAGTGAGTGGTTATCTCCATCAGATAATTGGTTCTGAAAGAGGGAGGATTTACAGAGCATGAACAGCTGGAAGTTGGATCCTTGGACCACTGTGTGATCAGGCAGGTTGAAGCTCTGAGGCGAATACAGCACCCCGATTTCTGAAATGGGTTTCCTAAAATTGAATCCACGTTGGTATTTCTGTTAGGTAACCCATACCCACCTCCCCTGACTTCTGCCTCGCCCACAGGCAAGCTTTGGTTCATTTTTAGGCCTGGGCGGCATTCCTGGGGTGATTTTAGAGCCGTTGATTTGATGCCAGAGCGTATCCCTTTTTTTCCATGGGGAAGTTGCTGAGGGCGTTGAGCTTGTCTATAGTTTGAGGGATAGGGGACCCTCTGGTAGAGGGCTGATGGAGTGTTTGAGGCCTTCAAGAGTGCACTGTTGTTGTTGCAGGCACAGGCTTCATTTGAGCTGTGTGGCTTCAGTGTGGCATCACTGCTGACTTAGCTTGCCTTTTTACTCTAAGTGCCACATATCACAAACTCCAGGATACTTTGGGAGGGACTTTCCATGCGTGGGCTGGGCGCCCTCTTGAATGTCTTGGAAGGAACCTGATGGGCAACTGGGTCTTGAACGGGCATCCCTGTGGTCTACTCATGCAAGGCAGCAAAAGGCAGTTACCGTAGATATCTTGTTGCCATCCCCAAAATGATGAACATCAATGTGAAGATGAAGACACAGGAAATGAATCATGAGCA
Organism: Ambystoma mexicanum; assembly: GCF_040938575.1. NCBI lineage: Eukaryota > Metazoa > Chordata > Amphibia > Caudata > Ambystomatidae > Ambystoma > Ambystoma mexicanum. Next base: position 339,652,498 of record NC_090922.1, read on the forward strand.
ATGGAAATAATGCAAGAGAAGAGGAGCGTTTTCTCTAATGTTGCAAGCAAAGTATTACAAGTTCACTCCTTTCAAACCAAACAAAGTCCATACTTCAATATTTTCTGCAGAGTGAAAACCTAACGAGCAATTTCACAGGCATGCTGACCAGACGTCGAATTGGTCTTGTGGATTCAGTGTCTGGATCATGGTCCTAACGACGTGGGTTTGACAATGTTTAAAGCAGATCAAAAACACTGAACACTTAAAAGGGTGCAAATGGATTTCTGAAATCTGGGAAGAAATGTTTTGCCGGTTCTGAGAAAATCCGACCCAATGACCAGCAGTTACTGAAAGGCACTTGTACTCAAGAGGGCACTATACCTAAAGGACAGAGGTGATCTGGCCAGAGTGAGAGGCAGAGCATCCTAAAAGTCACATAGGATAAGATGCACCATCCACATGATATGGATACAGTCCGCTTCGGTTCTGCTGCCTGTGATTAAATAACGATATCGTTTTTTCATCCTACTTCACCAGCGTCATGAAAGGCACAAGATGACGTAGAGGTCGTCCGGACCAACTCAGGCCGCTGCCTGTACAAGGATAAGGAAAATTCATCCACAGCAATATGTATAGGGTGGATACAGGGGCTTTAGCCAGGCTCAATCTTTGCCTCCACAACTCTGTGGTGGAGGGCGCTTGTAGGACACGGAGTTACGTGTACAACTGCTGATTGTTTTCATCACATTTCTTGTTTCATATGGTCCAGAATTGCCCGCTTTCTCTGAGTAGAATGCCCATCCATCACTTAACTCTCATTTTCCTTTGCACAGGGTTCTCGTCTTTCACATCAGTGAGCAGTCTGGCCTGAAAGCAGAGTTTTCATGTGGGTGACACTGTCTTTCCACTGTTTTAAAGGACACTCTTTGCTTGGTCTGCCCCATGAGCGTCCATATTAAAGACACCTGACAGTTCATATTTCCAAAATGTAAAATTTCATGAACTACTGAGGACTGACTCTGAGTGACTACGCCTGTACCATGTAACTAAGTTATTGCAAGTAACATAAATATAAATAAATAAATAAATAAATAAATACATGATATGCTTTATGGTAACACCAACATAACTCTACTTGAAAGAGGCGGACTATACTTCTCTAGATGTTTGCATTATTTCATATGTATCGCATCTCTGCACTATTTTGGTCCAAGTTTATCTCTGATACAAAGCGGGCATGCTGTGTACCATTTCACCACTAGTGGGTCATTGCCATCTGATGGGAGCCCATTGTGACAAATCAAGTTACGGGGTTCCTGATTAAAGTGGCAGGTCTCTCTTGAAGCTGCGGTGAGAATAGACTTTCTGTCTCCATCAATCCACATACTCAAACCTTCTGAATGTGGTCCCCCTTGATACTGAGAGGCAGGAGCTGGCTTCTGGTTGACACAGTGCATATCAAAAGTTGTTAGGGTTTCCTGTCTCTTTTGTTGAAACTCTGCAGCAGGTCCTATGTAGGCCTGTTTGAAGTATACTCTATTATTATGTCAATTATGTTAATTGCTGCCACCATCTGCAGTGCTAACACAAAAGGACAGGGTGGATTCATGGAGCCTTTGATAGTTAATTAGGCTGGCCAAGACTGGAGGAAGGTTTTGCCTTCCCCCTTCTGAGATGCCTTAATGTACTCTTGGCTGTCATATTCCAACTAAATACGACAGTGGAGGGGGGGGGCAGTGTTTCCACCCAGATTACACAGGTCTATGTTGTATGCCATGTGGAGAGCATAGGAAAATGTGTGCAGATTAGCCCCACACATTTTCCGGATGTTGATCTACCATCATTTAATTTCTGTAATTTCATTGGTTGTGGGGTTGGTCACCAACCAGGTATATGCTTGATAGATTGCCTAAACAGGTGACCCCTAAAATAACTTTGTCCCATGTGTTGACCCTCTCTACTCCCATTTTGAATGTGTTCAGTAAACAGTACATTTAACGAAGTTTATTTACTGTTTTGATTTATTGCCTGTATTTTATTAGATGTGTTTGTATATTGTTGGGAGTGGAGTAAATAAATGTGGGATGTCTGATGTCTGTACCTGTGCTTAAGGTGTATTGTTACTTGTTCATTATTCTTTTTCATCCTCTGCTATTTTTAGTGCATATTGTTTACTGTGTTGGTGTTTCTTCTTTTCATGAGATACAACTTTTTTTTTTTACCATTAGTGAAATACCTTTCCCAGACTCCATGGGGCATATTGGTAGGTACTACACACCACACACTCCTCTTGAGCTTGCATGGGAATTTTGCAAGGCATATCGTACTGTACAGTGCAACAATACCTACTTTTCAATGATCCCCACTGCCTCGCAGCATCAGCTTGTTCATGATCATCATTCAGATGAAGCTGCCCTCGCTTTGCTCGCTTTCCCTCTCCCACCTGTTTCCACCTGACTCAGTGCTGAGTGCCAAGGCCTAAATTAGGTGAGCACCTTGGCCAGATTCTCGAAACGTTTTGTGGTTCAAGCTTGCACCAAAAACGTGGCAGCCCAATTCACAAAGGGCATCTGAACGAGCGCATCTTTTATGGGGTGATTCAGATGCCATTTTTCCCCCTCAGCACATTTGTGCAAATAAGGGGGATTTCTTGGTATTTTAACACGCATCCCGAATTCTCAGACAAATGCACTTTAAAGTGCCCAGAAACTATGGTCTGTTCACAGGAGCAGGGGGAGGCGCAAATCATGGCAGGGTAATTTCTGGCTCTGTCATGATTTGTTGTTGAAATGTGACAGCCGTGGGTTAAATGTTAAACAGCGGCTGTCACACTAACATTCCCATTCCACAAACTAGGATGGAAATGTTTTTTTTTTCCTCAATCATTTCACCGAGGCTGCCCCTTCAACGACCCGTCTCGGTGAAATGCACTGCCAGCAACAACATGGCTTCTGGGAGCCTTTCATACATTGGTGTCAGGAGTGTGCTTCCCACAATAATGTATGGACGGGATATGGAGAGCACATCTTTGCGCTCTTGTCCAGCCCCTCCTCAAATGCACAGGTCACCTTTGTGAATAAGGTGACCTGGGCATTTCTAAAAATAGTGCAAATGAAACTAGCACATTCTCTGCGCTCCTTTAATTGCCGTTATTTTTTTGAGACTCTGGCCCTTTGACTTTGCACAGCTTTTCAGAAAAAGGGGGCCTCGTACATTTTCAACAGTGCAAAAAGTGTTACCCGGTATTTAGAGGTTTTTCTGTGATATTTTACCTGTATTTGGATTACCATCCTTGTTTTAAAGCACCTCTCAGACTTACATTAATCTATGTTAATTTATTTTTCCTGTTTGCCAAGTAGAGAATGATAACTGGACTTTGGTTTAAAATTGTGAAGCAAAGTAACATCTTTTTTTATATAAACCATTTTTTCTATAAGCCTTTTGCACCACATGTGCGTGAAATAAGAGCAGGATGCCGGTGAATGTGCTCAATATTATATATTTATTTATTGCCTGAGTTTTGCGGCCAATGTTTCAAAATATTGAATATTGAAGTTTCTTTAAGACTGAATCAAATTTATGTAGCTTTCCATTGCGACGTTCCAAAACATTCAGATTCAGTAATTGACCACTATATTTGATATCGAATATTGAAATTTTGTAAAGCTCGCATTAAATTGTGTGACTTCCCACCAGCTTCTTCAAAGGTACTCTTGAGCTGCCGCACCGCCATTGCAGCCCTTGCCAACCTTCCCATTCCCACCTGATTGAGAGGCGAGTGCCACACTGAGAGCAAACCCAAGAAGGAATGTCCAAAGTGAGACTGATGCAGGATCACGTTTCATCATACTTGCAGGTATATACAAATGTGATCTGAGTATGTATTATGAAATTCACACAGTAAAAACAAATAAGTGATGGTTGGAAGGTTTAGAATGAATCTTAATAAACCTCTAGCAATTGCTCTGGGCAACGCTCCAGACCATCTCTCTTTGCCTGCCAAGCCATTAAAGAACTGGGAAACATCATATGCAAATCAGGCTTGGCCCCACCACCAAATCGGCAGTCCAGCCCAAGCTGCCAGGTCACATCCCTTCTGCACGAGACCACAAGCATCCCCAGACATGTTTCGGTCTCATTGGGCATCATCATTGAGGAGTAGCTTGGGTGTCTAAGCCCAGCAGATACAGGAACCACATCTGGGCAGAATATTCACAAACATTACATATTTGTTGCTGCTCATTGCATGCAAAGACCATAGTAGCACCCTTTTATTAAGAGCATCTGTCCGGTAGACACTGTAGGTTGTGTCACGAGGTGAGAAGGATCAAGATATACATCAAGACAATCTTTACTAAGAAGACAGGCTTCATTAAGAAACAATCAACACAGAATGTTTAAAGCAATAATTAGGAGCCGAGTAACAAACTTCTCAGGTCTCTCCATCACTTCAGCCAACCCTTTTTGCATTAGTCCTTCCATTTCTCTTCTTCCTTCTCTTTTGTGAAGGCCTCTGAAGTCTGTTCATTTCCCCTCGTGCCTGAGGCAGTGTCTCGTGTCTCTTCGTCTCACCCTCTGAGGTTTATTGATGCTCTTTAAATACCTCAGAGGGGTCTTCCCTTTAAAAGTCTCCGGATTTCATCCCTGCGTGTATCTAGCATCCGTTTCAAATTCAGAAGGTATCTTGAACCCTCTTTCTCTTTACAGTCTATGGCCGGTGTGTGAGGGCTCCCCAAAACCTTCTGCCTTTCTCTAAACGCCATCTAAAGTTTCTTACGGGTTCCCAAACTCTGCTTTCTCTCTATAAAGTCTGTTGTGAGTTTCAGAAGGGTTCAAGAACCCAGTGCTTCCTCCAATGTCACAACATCCACAGTTTTTCCTGATCCTTTCTTCCAAGCACCTTTGCAGATTAGGCCCCTCAGACCAACAAGCAACACAAGAGGATCTCTGTGTCCTCTGGAGGTTGCAGTCCCTGGTTATTTCACTAAGGATCTTGGCTCAGGATATCCCTTACCCCTGTGTGCACTATAGGCTGGTTCTCGATCATCACCCAACAGAATCACCTGTTTGGGGCCCACCAGAACCTTTCTAAATGTTCTTCATGATTTGGTTCCTTTTTCAACCTCCTGCTCCTTCTCTGAAGCCATTTCCTGATGGTATACTATGTTGTCCTTCTATTTCTGTACATCCACTACATAATGTCATACCTCTTCCTCCTTCTCTTTCTCTCCAACCACCTCCTGTGGTTACCACCACCTCTTCTCTCCTGATTGAATCATCTCCTGATGTTAAACCTCCTCTTTATCCTTCCCTTTCTCTGCAACCTCCAGCAGGTGTTGTAATCTGCCTCCTTTTCTTTCTCCCTAACCACTGATGTTATACCATCTACTCCTACTCCTTCACTCAATCCACCTTGGATGTTTTACACCACCTCCTTCTTCTTTCCAACAACTTCATGATTGGATATCAACTCCTTCTCTTTGTCTCCATCCACCTCCTGATTATGTACCACCTGCTCCTTCTCATTCTCTTTAACCAGCACCGGGTGTTCTAACCCTCCTTTTCAATCTCTCTATCCACTTCCTGCTGCTGCTACCGCCTCCTCGACTCTCCTGATTCAACCAGCTCTTGATGTTAAACCAGCACATCCCCTTCTTTCTCTCTAACCACCCCCGATTTTAAACCACCTCCTCCATTTTCTTTCTAACCCCCCTGATTTTAAACCACCTCCTCCTTTTTCTCTCTAAGCCCCCCCCCCCTCCCAGATTTTAAACCACCTGCTCCTTTTTCTCTCTCCAATCACCTTTGGCTCTTATATCTCTTATTTCTTCTCTTTGTCTCCAACCACCTTCTGATGCTAAACCACCTCCTTCTCCTTCGCTTTACCCACCTTGGGATGTTATTTTTTATCTTAATTTTATTTTTGTTGCTTACAGCGCAACCTAGCTCGAGATCAGTAAAGCACTTAACAACAGGAGGGTGGCAGAATTGGGGTTGGCATTTTATACATTAGTGCAGTACTGCGGGTGGGGGATTTCTATTCGTCCAGCAGGTATTGTTGAAAGAGCCACGTTTTTAGGGTATTCTCCTCAAATGGAGAATGGTGGGGGCATTTAGAACCTCTGCCGGTATTGAGTTATTAAACCCCCTTAACTCTTCCTCTCGAATAACCTCCTGATGGTATCCCCTAACTGCCGTCTCTTTCTTTCCATCCACCTCTGGATCTTGTACCTCCACCTGCTGCTCCTTCTCTTTGTATCTAACCACCTCCTGATGCTTTTCCTCTTCCTTTTTCTCTGTATCCACCTCTTGATGTTACACCATGTCCTCCTTCTCTTTCTCGCCATCCGCCCCAAATGTTAAATCCCCTCCTCATTAGCATTAGTCTTAATTTTTGGGTTCTGCTGGGCATACTATCTATTCACATGTAGGACCAGCACTGCAAAGACCATGTGCTTCTTGAAGGTCGTTTACATTAAGCCTGTAAAGATGGGGATGGGGCCTGGGCTATTCTTGCAGATGCTCCCAGATGTGGACTTTCACAGTTGGCTTCGGCTGTGATTTACTCAACAGTTGCGCTCTTGTCTAAAATACCATCTCGTTAAACCTCTGAAGTGCAATGTATGAACAGCAAGTCATCAAACTTCTCACCTGTCTCAACAGTTCTGCGTGCGGCACTTGCTTATCCTTGATAATGTTTCAAATAAAAGGTGAGAGCCTAGAACGGAATAGAAAAACACATTTGCCGGACTATCCACCCTTATAATTGCAAGTCAATTCTGAACAAAATGTCATTGTGCTTTTTTTACCCCCTTTGGTTACAGCCCCACCACGCAGGCTACCATGTTTTCCATTATAAAACCATTACTCCAAGTCCCAGAATGCAAACCAAATGCCAGCACTGGCTGAGCAGCAACATATTGGAATGGAATGGATCATGTTGTCAAAAACAGTGCATTACTGTATGTTTACTGTACAAACACGTCACTTAAACACAGAGGAACCCACTCCACCAAATTCCACTGCCTATATCGCGCCTTGAAACACTTGTGTATAGGCGCGTTATCAATGCCATATCATATCATATCAAGTGTACAGTCTAACTCATGCCACAGGCTGTCATTTCCAATCAAAGGTTCAAAGGGCACGGTCTGTGACTCTGTCTCTAAATGTCATCCTGTGATGAGAGGAAACTAGAGGTTTGAGCTTGTCGTCCTCTTCAATCAGAGATGGGTACTCTCAAACAAGTGCTTAGAAGTATATCATAAATGAGACTTACAGGAATATTAGCGTACAGAAGCACGCAGATGGTTTCTGGAGATTAGAGGGTAACTGTGAGAAGGCAATGTGCCCCTTCACTTGCATTGGGGTGAGTGATACTTGAGAGGGAAAACACAGACATTGGGAGTCTATACTCCTACTATTAATACAGATGGTTGGCATTTTGATTTTGATCATGTATACTGTGCTCTGGGCAGACTTAACTGTATAAAGGCACAGAAGATGAAAAACCACTAAAAAGAGGCATGGTCCACCGATGTACCTGGGCCCCCCCACCCCCACCCCCCATAAACGGGACAACTTCTATTTGAACAGGAAGGTTTGAGCATGTAGAGGCACCCCCACCGCCTACTGCCGGGTTCTGCAACCTTGTACTGCTACTCCCATCACCCATCACCATTGACTATGAGTAGGACTGATGTGAGTTGTAGTCCAAAACATCTGGAGAGCCACAAGATGCAGACCCTTGGCCTATAGCATACCTTCCAACCTCCAGCAGTACACAGTACAGCCCTTACACGTCCTCATGCTTACTTCTCCGATTCTGTGGGTGCACATTCCCATCAGTGTAATAGGTATACTGTGTAAAGGGGAACTCCCGGGAGCAACCAGGCATTGCTCGATTTCTGTAACAGAATACCCAGTGCAGAAAAGTGCTCTCAGCTTGGCGCTCATCTCTTTGCATATGATTTTGAACATTGCAGGTATGACCTGTATGGTAGGTACTACCGCTGACATTGCTCAATTGCAAAGCACAATGAATAACTCTACTGTCATCTTAAAAATAGGGTCTTTTAAATGGTCGATTGGAATGACCAGCGGCAAAGAGGGCAAGTAAGAGTCAACAGTGCAATTGATTTAGAGGACCGTCTTATTTACCGACCTCAGTGCTTGTGCTCTAGTCAGAGCCGTATCACTTTTTTCATTCTTGTATTGTGTAAGAGGGTGGCATGTCCTTAGGGCCCACTCACCTCATATTCCACAGCCTACAATTCAAATGAAAGAAATTGCATTAAAAATCATTTTCAGAGCTACTCACAGAAATTGAGCCTTGCCAAAGAAGGTTAATCAGTTCCATTGTAATGGACTAAGCAAAATGTAAGGTAGTTGACGTGACCACACCTATCCAAAATTCACTCCAAAACTATTGTATATAGTTGGTAGTCCCAGGTTGTCCAGCTGCAGTAGAAATTCTAAAAACAAGCTGTGAGGGCAATGGGGCTGAAGAAGCGCTAGTCACACAGCAGGTGAGCCTCTGGAACTGCTGTGGCGAGGGATCTGTTTGGTTTCAAGGGGCTTAAGCCTACAGAACTTTGATCACTTAAAAGACTAAACCAGGCACAGTGCAGCATTTCCTCAGGCCAATTCATGCTCCACGCCTGCAAATGCTTCAAGGCCATATTAAGGGCATGATGAGGAATATTAAGGCATGTTAAGATGAAGGCACATTAACATATATTGAGGTGTTCTATGTGAAAATGTCCCCCTAGGAAAAAGTCGCCAGGTATGCTATTTTCTTCCTGCACCTCTAAAAGCCTTCCCCCAAATATTCTAGGGCGGTTATTATTTACTATTATAACTCGAGTCCTAGAATATTTGGGGTAGGTGCTTAATTTTCTTGGGAGTGCACATTTGGAGAAATGTCGGCAACTTAATGATAACCAGTAACAAAGTCGCCTGGCAAAAGGTTGCCAGGGGGCGACATTTCTCCAAATTTGCACTCCCAAGAAAATTAAGCAGTTTCCCCAAATATTCTATATTAAGGCATACATTAAGGTGTATCATTTCTTGGGCATATTGACTCCCTCATGCTTTTCAGGTTTGCAATCAAACCTTTCCCCTCTTCCTCTCCTTCTAGGAGATCTGCACCCTGACCCTGCAGACCAGCGGCACTGGGCAATTGACTTTGTGGTGGGTATGTTGTCATAACAATGAACACATAGTTTACAGTATGTGTTTTTGTTCCCTTTGTTAACAAAAAAACAAAAAAAACAAAATGCTATTAAACATTCAAGAGGTTGTGGAGGTAGTATTTGCACCAGGTTCTCACAACTGCTCTTTATTCAAGGGCCAGTGCTCTAACCATCTCACAACCAACACCATGCGCATGAAGCATGTAGAAGCATAGATGTGTTAACGCATCATCATATGTCACCATGTGCTCAGCTCGGCCAAAGCCTGCAGTTTGTCATGCGCCGCACTGTGGAGAGAGTGGAGAGTTGCTGTTGGTTTCTCTTAGGCCTATCGGTGATGACATCAACCAGAATTCGCTAGCAGCAACGACGGTACTCAAATCAGGCAAAGGGGACATCATGTATCGGCCTATTTTTCGAATGTTGATGACAAGTATGCTAGATGCAGAGGTGAGAGGTCAGCAGATTCTTTTGGAAATATTGTAGGCTCTATATTCAGATTGGTGTACTGGGTCAAATTCGCGTACAAGTATTGACAAATCAAGTATTTTTAACCTAGCCGCAGTGTATCAAATCTCTGTTTCCCAACAAGAAATCCTAATCAACTTCTGGCAGCAGGTGCTGGGAAAGTGACTGCATGTGGTAAGTGTGTGTGTGTGTGTGTGTGTGTTGCCGTCTCACCTCTGCCTAGACTGATGTCTACCATTCTACCAGGTTCCATCTTGATAGACAGAAAATTTCATCTGATCAGTCATGCGAGGCAGTGGAAAAGGAACTACTCTGCAGGTGGTTGTTGTGTTCCTACACAGTGACAGACAATGGACTCTTGAATATTGTCTCTTTTGTTTAGCAACAATAAATCAGTGATGAGTGGAATGACTCGTGACTCCCGCTACCGAGTGCTACGGTTGTTGGCTTCAGGGAGTGTTGCTGAGGCGTTGTTGATGTTTTATGTTTCAAGAATCCAATTACTGAAATTGCTGCATAAATGTGTGCCGTGCCATGCAGACCGTGTCACCGCTCATTACGGTCCCACGCTTGACCCAGAGAGCTTCCCTTCCTCCAAATCTTGATGGCTTTGCTGTCTCTCCTAATTCATTTACTGTGCGACATCACCATTGGGACGTGGCACGTAGGCCGCGCAATGGTGGTGCTCTTAAAATGGGCATCATTTTTGCATCTTCTCTCCCTGCTACATAAGAGGACCTCTTCTGATGAGCCTTCTGGGACATGCGTCGGATTTGGGATTTTAAGATGGCGCACTGGTGATAAGTGTGCCTTCTGGCCCAGAGTACTTACATTAGCTTTCTGGTCTAGCAGTAGTTCCTTTTGCCTGGCCCTGGGCTACTTTAGACTGGCCACTTGCCAGGCTAATTCAAGCTAATGTGCAGTGTGTGTGCTCGCCAATCTGACGGCACCTTTTTGGTTATCTGTGCTTTATGCCGCTGTCACCCCTCCTGGCACCCGACGGCGCTTCCTCTTGCATGACGGGTGCCGTTCCAGGTGACACATCAGACTTGTTTGCGCGTTTATCAAAGGGATCTTTTGTTGTTGACCTTATTTGATGTTGCAAGTCATTAGTCTAATGAAAGCATTGCTGGAAGTAGTTGTTGACAGCAGCATCCAGGGGATTCTTGCCTGTTTCTATTGTCAGCATTGTTTCAAGAGCTGGGTCTCTGACATCAAAGTCTTGTTTGTTGTATATAAGCAGATGTATGACTGTGCAATGTAAATTACTCAGAGATGCCATCAGCCTGGGGTTCCTTGGCAAATGGCCTGTGTGCCAGCATATCCTGCATTTTCCTTGCGTTAAGTCATATGTGTATGTACTGCTTAAACATCTTCAAATCAGTCCCTCAATAGGAGGCAGGTAGGCGAGGAGAAGAGGAAGCAACTCAACATATGTGCAAAAAAGGCAGAACACGGATTTAGAGGATGAAACCCGCTTCAGTTATTTCCAAACATGTTAAGCTCGATTCAATATGTATGCTACGTTGCTCCTCCCTTTTAAAGCCTCTGCTGGCTAACATGCCGCTTTTGTCGATGGAGGACCGTAGATGGACTATGCAAGCATGTGGAGACGAGAACTCCGGGTCCCATGCATCCAGAGAGGATCCTCATCATTGACTCATGGACTGGCCCATGGTGTGCATGTCTGCTGATCCTTCGAGTTGGTGTCACTGGTAGATACTTATTTGGTTGCAATCATTCTGGAAAGGAGGACAGGTTAGTAAAACATGGCCCAGCTCAAAGTGATAGCGAGGGGGAGATGGATCACTCTGCTTCCCTATTTAAAATCCTCTATACTAAACCCCAAAAAGCCAGTAACATTCTCTTAAAGTATGTATCCGCCTGGACTAGTGTGCATCAACAGTGTTGTTACCATCACATTTATTGGGTTGAATTCCTGGTGTCAAGAGGAAAATCGCTGCAGATATACAGCAGCCAAGCAATGACCCCCCTAAAGCAGGGGCAGCATGAAACTCAGTGAAATGGTTTAGTGCAGTTCAGCTTGGAGCAATGTATGCCCTAAGAATGATTGTAGTACTCTACCTGCCTGCCGAGTGACTGTGGGATGTTGGTGTCTGTGATGTCAGCGGAGTGGGCGAGAGTGTTCCAAGAGTGTCCGTTGGTGCAGAGGGGAGGGATAAATGACCCGGCGGGTTTGCTATGATGGAGTCTCCAAACTTGTAACTGATGATTCTAATAAAGACTCCTCTTGGACTACTACAGAGTACTGCCTGGTCCCTGAGCTGCCTTACACCCCTAACGCCAGGCAGGATACTTCAAATGGTGATAACTGATGCTTGGATGCTGTGTGGGGGTTGGGGGGGAGTTAGGAGCTTTGCACCCACCACCCACAGGACGAATAGTGTTACCTTGGAGCCGCAGTACTTTTATAGTGCGGCCGGGGACTGTGGCCAAGCTACGAGGAGTGTCTGTGATTCCGCTGTTTGTTGTCCGCAGCAGAGAGAAGTGGGAAGAGATATCACTGCAGATGTCCCTCGAGACAGCTCGAGGAGGTATGTGATCTCCCGAGATTGGATCCCACAGATGGGCAAGACTGGTCCCCATGTCGGCCTGGCAAACTGGAGGAGCCCCATAGATGTGGGGCATTGCTGCAGAGAGTGCCCCGGGCTCGAAGCCGAGCTCTGCGTTAGTCCATGGTATGATGATGTCAGCCTCGCTATTTGCAGATCGTCGTTCATTCCAGAATGAAGTATTTAGGTGTGTTTGTATCTGGATTTCAATTTATTCCTTCTTTGAAACTTAAAAAAAAGCATTATTAGCCTGGCAGGAATCCATGTTCACACCCCTCTCCCACAATCCCTTTGTGAAAGGCGTCCTATTGGCCCTGGTAGTTGAGTTACCTGCCACTTCCCCTGTCCTGGAGGCAGTGGCGGAAAGGGCAGGACTTTGGCTTGTGCATAGAGCTGAGAAGTGTTTCGCAAGTCACTGTTTCCGGCCCTGATGTGTTCTGGTACATGTGTATCTGCAGTCCCATTTCTGTCCTATCGAATAGCACCAGTATCCAATGCAGCGTCCATGTTCCACACATTTCTCCCCCAATTCGTTTGTGAAATCGCGGCCTCTTCTAGACGCCATGAGTCAACTGAGCCTCCTCAGTGTTGGGAGATAGAGGCAGGAAGGGACGGGTTTTGTCTTATGTTTGGAGCTGAGAGTGGTGTTGCGAGGAGCTGTTTCCTGCTCTGAGGTCTTTGGTGGTGTTTTCGGGATATCTGCATTGTTCTCTTTTTTCGAGGCTTTTGAATAACACTAGTAACCTTTGCAGGCCTCCATTTCACACACCCCTCTCACAATCCGTTTGTGAAATCCAGGTGTCCTATATATCCGGTAAGTCACCTGACCCTTTCCCTTTCGGGGAGGGGAGACGGGTTTGGGGGGCAGAGAAGGAAGGGCTGGGCTTTGTCTTGGGCTTGGAGCTGAAAGTGATGTTGCAAGAAGCTGTGTTTTCAGGCTCAGAGCTATTTTGTTGTGTTTGTATCTCTTTGAAGGCATTCATTTTTAACATTCCTCTCCCACAACCCCTTTTGGAAATGCGGGCCTCCTGTAGGCCCAGGAAGACAGATAACACTTCCCCAGTTAAGAGAGGCCGAGGCAGGACAGGCAGGGCTCTTATTTGTATTTGGAGCTGAGTGGTGTTGCACAAAGCTGTTGTTATTTGACCGAGAATACTTTCATGTGTTTTATTTGAAATCAAGGCCTCCTATAGGCCCAGGAAGTTCCCTGACCCTTCACCAGTACTGGGAGGCAGTGGCCTGAAGGGCAGAGCTCGTTCTTGTGTTTGGAACTGATAGTGGTGTTGCAAGCAGCTTTTTCATGTTCTGTGGTGATTAGCTATTTTTTGTCTGGATTTCTGTTTTTGTTCCTTTTTTGAGCTTTTGAAAAAGCACTCATAGCCTTTGAAAGCATCAGTTTCCACCGCTGTTTTCCCAATTGTTAAGAAGTCACTTGACCCTCATCAGCCCCATTTCTCTAATTAGCCTGAGGCAGCCCTGCCCAGGCAGCTGGCAAAAGGCAAACCTTAAGGGTGACTCCTGTTTGCCTGCTCGCCTGCTGCCCAGCTCGTCTACCAACCTCTGGACCAGGGTTGATTGAACGCGGCCCCACACCACCAGGGCAAAATATACCACACCGCAATCTTGCCCTAGCAAACTGCACTGCTGCATATGGCAACACACACAGTCGCAGCAGTGCAGTGCAGTGCACTGTTCTGGCCCAGACACAACACTTGACCCTTTAGATTGAAGCCCCCATACACACCCTGAAGCTTATTGTATCATTGGTACTTCTTTCCGCGTAAGGGTGCCCTCTCCATTGCATTGTTTATGCTGTCACTCTGCATCGAGATATCCCAGACAGGCCAATGTGATCAGCGTACTGTCTTATGCATAATGGATGCAGCACTTGGGTTTCTTCAGGCATGGCCTTTGCTTGCTTAAATGCTGCTCAGACTTTCAAGTTGCTGCTCACTGTACGGAGGCGTTGCTAGGGGGCAGGGTTGGACTGGCCTATAGGGAACTCTGGAGATTTCCCGGGTGGCCTCTGCTCCCTGGGCCCCCTTTGTGTGGTATTTTCAAATGTTCTCATAGGAAAAGGGTTGGGCTTGCTGAAAATGTGTCATGAGGGGCCACTTTGAACATTATTTCCAGGGCTTCTTTTGGTCTCCAGTAATTATTTCCAGGGCCTCTTTTAGTTCCCAGTCCACCCCTGCTAGGGGGGAGGGGCTGAGTGGGCTATAGCCCGGGTCTTTTGGTTGTAGCCCCGGATAGAAGCTTAGGGGCTACAACCAAAAGGCTAGCTAGCCCCGAGTCCCAACAGTCGTGACATTAGCGAAGCCCCGGATATTTTCCAGATCTAGCGACACCCCTGTTTCGATTACAATTAGATCAGGGTGGACCGGATTGACCCGTTTCCTCTTACCAATACCACAGTCCACCTCTTACTATCCCAGGCTTAACTCACCCATACCTAGGTGCTTGTAGGTCAAGTTATTTGCATTACCTGCACTGAATTAGTCATCAAAGTAATTCCCGATACAAATCATCAGAGTGACAGCAGAGCAGAGTGTCAGCAGTTCCTTGCAGTGAGCCTTGCTGGTGGAAAGATGCGAGTCTGTCTTCACTGCTATTCATTTTGGGTGGAGTCCATATAATCTGCTTTCACCTCACGGAGTGGAATGGAGTGACAGCAGAGCGTCAGCAGTTCCTTGCAGTTCGCTGCGAGGGAGCAGAGCCGAATGGGCACGGAAAGGGTGCTCACCACAAAACTTGCATCCGAAAAAGTGTCGTAGTTGGAGGATGGTAAGAATTTAGAGGTGGGAGCGTTGTTAACATGCCATCAAAAGAACTTGTATCGAGACTGACATTGTCAAAAGACATTGGGCCTCATTACGAGGTGGGCGGTAAGGGATTACAGCCCTACTACGAGTTCCCTTTGCGGGTCCTTCCTTAATGCCTGTTTTTTTCAGGTGTTAAGGACCGGACCCGCAAAGGGACTCTAGATCTAATAACGGTACCACAATTTGCGGTACCGTTATTAGCGCCTTCCCCATTCCCATTGAGCCCTATGGGGGCTCAATGGGAATTGGGAATGGCCCTGGTGAATGGGGAATTACCTGTCCCGCCAACCTTGGAATGGACCGGTAATTGCTCCATTCACCAGGGTTGAGTCGGAACGAGTTTGGAGGCAGCCATGGCGCTAACAGCGCCCTGGCTACCTCCAACCTCGTAATGAGGCCCTTTGGGCCTCATTCTAAGTTTGCCGGTACGGAAACAACAGTGGCGGTAAGCTTTCCTGGCCCTGTTGTTTCCGGACCAGTAAACTACGATATTTGCCTGCCAGAGCCGCTGTGCCCGACAGGTCTGACCCAGCCAAGCAGAGCCATCACAGCTTTGGGACTATGGAACTCTATGGGAATGGGGATTAACGGAATTGTTGGCACCTGACTTCCCGGCCGCTGGACATGGAATAGCCCGGTGGCACCTGCAAGTCAGGTGTCAGTAATTTTTACAGGTCCGGCGGCAACCGCCGGACACGTAATGAGGCCAATTGACTTGCCTAAAATGGGGGAGGGCTGGTCAGCAGGGCGAAAGTCTGGGTGAAAGCCTTTCGATGACTCCATACTCCCCCGTACCATGTGTAGCGCAGGTATTAGTCACTGCATCGACCGCCTCCTATCCAGAAAAGTATGGCCCAGTAAAATCCCCCTCCCTGCCGCCTCCAAATGCCTCATAACTAACGCCCGCCGAATCAGAGAGCGAGAAGCAGGTAACATTACAGCACAAGCGGACTCACTCCGAAAAGGAACACAGAACCAAATAGAGGAGCCTCGAATCAACACAACAACCCTGTTTCAAATATCGTCTCTTAGGACCGAGATGACTAAATGACCAATATACTAGAGCAGAAAGAGGTGATGAAAAGATGTCGACTAAAAATGGAGCATGAGAAGCCTATAGACAACCAGACCTCCTCCCAATTAGCTTCTTCAATCCCGGACAAGTCAAACCGGGACGTTCTAAAAGAGATGGTTATCAAAGAAACATCGGTCCCTGGCAATATGGCCATAAATGCTAGCACAGTGTCTGCACTATCACTAGTAATGGCCCCATTTACCAAATTAAATGAGACAATTAACGAGTAGCTCAGAGACCAAAATACAATGTTAGCGATGTTGCACTCAAAAATGGTCTTCATGCAAAGTTTTTTAATGGCAGTTCAGGACAAACTGAACCGAATCAAGGAAGAGATGGTGAATATCCTTCACTGGATTTTGGATCCTATAATTGAAGAAAAAAGCAGGGGTGTCTGAACCGGGAGAAAGGCGAAGTAACGTCCAAAAGGCAATGGTCAGGGGTCTCCCAGACAACACCCTGGCTAAACCAAGACTCTCCGACACATGCGTATGACCACAGAGATCAACTCATGGAAAATAGAGCCAGAGGGCCTAATCACCATAAATCTACTCGGGAAAACAACACAACTGGAAACACCATAATTTCCCAGGTAAATAAGGACAACGAAGAGCAAGTAACCAATGCGATCAGAGAGGTGGCAGGAAAACCTGGATCCACAAGTGAGGAGGACAAACTGGAAGTGGTGGAGGTGGAGGTGGTAGATGAGCCGAATATGGGCTTGGATGGTGAGACTGACCAAAGGGTGCAAATGCTCCCAACGGGCTGATTATCCTTTGTTTCTAAGGCTAAAAAACCTTAAGTCTAATTCTAAGCCTCCAGCCTCAAAAGACCTGCTAAAGGGAAACCACAAGTGAGAACAACCAGCTGTAAAAACAAAGTTAAATAGTGCAAGACAATTCTTTAAGAAATTAACACTACCAGACACAGTCAAAGAAAGCAAAGGGACTGTCTAGAAGAAACTCTGAAATCCAAAAATAAAGAAAAATAAAACAATGCAAAACTATGCCACGAACAACCAAACAGCAAACCATTGGAAGAAGAGGAAGGATTTGACCAGTTATTGGAACTGTCTGTTTATTCGGTGGAGGAAGACACCGATGATTACCAGGAGCTACAGTCAAGACTGGCAGGCGAAGAACAGGGCGAAGAACTGACAAGTCCCCCGACCAATGAGCCCAAAACCTGATTTGTGCAGAACAGTGAGTCTTCCCCTATGGGGTTTAAAACATTGGAGCAAAGATGTAGGACCTCCAAAAGTGACCCTCACTTCCACAATACTTTTAGTAGGGAGAACTCCCCCCCAACAAAATCAATCACCCCGAGGAAAACTGAGGGGGTGTCACTCAAAAAAACTGCGGATAGAAACAATGCCATAAGCTGGGCAAAAAAAAATTCAAAGGAAGAAAATCAATGAGAAAAATGTTGTAAAGAAAATGGATTGGAACTTATGTGCTTTGTTGGAAAGTGTTGAGCAATCAGATTATGGTTTGACATTAAACAGGCACAACATACTTAGAACGCTGCACTGAGTTCCAAGATTGCAGTGGATTACAACAGACGACATCGCACTGGTTGGGTTCCCCAGTTAAAAAAGGCTGGACAAAGTCTTAATCTACTTCGAAGCCAATCTAATTAAGGTAGCTTTTTTGGAGTAAGCCCCTGCAATTATGGCCCTGGGGTTCATTCTACAGGGAGAAAAACGACTCAGAGTCCAAGTCAACCATGGGGTCTAAAATGAAGCATAAGGAGGAGAGCAAACCCAAAACATTACTTAGCTTCACAAAAGGGGACGGGCTCTGGGAAAAAAAGAAAAATAGTAGATGGGGGAGTGGGGGACTTAAAACCCGTAGGAAACTTGGACAATGCAGAACGAAAATAACGTTCGACAAGGAAAAAGAAACATCGGTAGATCAAAGTGGATCATGGAAGTGGTTGGCAGAAGCCCTGGGGGTCAAAAAGAAAATAACGTAATGATCAAAGTAACAGAGATAAGGGGTCATTGGCTAGTTGGAACACCAGAAGTTTTATGATCCTGTTTGGTAAAGGGGATTTAACATGGGACAATTATGACACTGGCCCTCATTCTGAGTTGGGCGGTAAGGGTTACCGGGCACCGGTAAGGAGACCAACGCCGATAAACACGTACCGCCAAATTCTGAGGTTCCTTAGCGGGACCACACGTCCTTAGCGGGTCCTGCTAAGGGACCAGGGCGCTAATTACGGGCTCGCTATTTGCGAGACCGTAATTGGCACCTTCCCCATTCAGCCCTATGGAGGCTCAAATGGGAATGGGGAATGGTTGGTTGAATGGGGACTTACCGGGTCTGCACAGGTCGGAATGTCGCGGTAAGTCCCCATTCAACCAGACTGGAACCGGACCCGGTATTGGAGGCAGCCATGGTTCTAATAGCACCATAGCTGCCTCCAATCTCGGAATGACCCCCACTGTCTCGAGGAAACATGGCTAGTAGATCCCACTAGTCTTGATGGGTTTTCTGTCCTTCTAAACCCAGCAACGAAGGGGGGCAAGGGAAGACCAGTCTCTGGACTAATGAAATCAACTAAAACTGGAGACCTATTTGAATTTGTGGAAACATGGAAACCCAACAACTATATGCAAATGACTAAGCTTAAATGTAACTGGTTTAGGGTAAATAAACCTAAGTGGCTGCGACTTTGTAACATCTACTGGAACCCGGCAGGAATCGGGACCTCAGAATTCCTCAAGGCCATCATGAGGAAGTTGGACAAATTCAGGGATGAATTAGAAGACCCCCAAAGTCATCATTTGTGGTGACTTTAACATCTCAGTGATAGCAGAAGGTGAGAGCGCCTTCTCAGACCAAAAGGGCCAACTTCCTGGGTAGAGGGACAAATGTCAACGATTTATGGAGGAGACAAATCGGCATGAACTGCATCTGTAAAATGGACAAATCGGAGGGGATATCCCAGCACAGGCCACTTGGACCCGAGGGAAATCTAAGAAGGTGTTGGACTACATATTTGTCAAAAAAGGTTGATTGTTGATGCACACCTCGAAATTAATGGCAATAAAAAGTACATTCAATAAATGTTAGAAGTTAATTTTAGGTGCGGGGGAGGAACTGGGGCCATGGCACAAGACCCCAACAAATAAGAGACAAATAGGATGAGGATTCAACATGAGAACCCTCCCGTCCCCTGCACACTTTTAGGTGTTTGGACTAAGTCCACTACTGTAATTTAATATTAATACAAAGAACATATAAACCAGGAAATCCAGTTGTGTGTTTTTATAGTAAAATGTATGTCTTGGGTATCAAATACATATTATTTCAAAAGAAGAAACATTTACAAATTCAAGAAGCAAAACAGTGCAAGAGTAGGTCACAACAAATTTGAGAAGATAGTGGAATCCAATTCATGTGGCGACGCGTTTCGAGGATACTTTCCTCTTCTTCATATGGCCAAAATTGAATTCTTAATACAAAAAAGGAAAAAAGAAGGAAAAACATTTGTTCAGGTTTTTTTAAAATTAAGATAGTACATGTTACTCATGCTCTACATTTCAATGTCATCTGTTTGGCAGAACAAACATTATTGTTAGTAGTACATATTTGTCTCTGAAAAACTTTATGCCATGGATTTCCTATTTGAAAATGATTCAGGCAACTAGTATTGACCACAATGTAATCATTTTATCGGCCAGTAGACCAGCTCAGCCTTTACGGGGAAATACCTTTGCCCAACCATCACTTTACAAGGGCTAAAATTCAATGCTGCAGAAATTGTAACATTAACATAACAGTTTAACACCCTAATAGTTACTGAAAAGGACTATGAAGAAAAAAACTGGGAGTATCCAAAACTCTTAATGGCTTTCAACGAAACAAGAACTACAGGATCTAAAGTAGCTTTTAAACATAAACATTGCTATGACTCAGACATAGTAGTGGAAAAGAGACAACTGAGACAATATTTAAAGAGAATAAAAATGGGGAACAGCCCAAACAGTTTGGGGCTGATGAGAACTGAAAGGAAATATTACAAAAACTGAAGTAAGGGAAGGAAATCCAGAATCCTCCAGGAGTACTGCAAACTAATGATGAAGTATATATAAAAAATACAAATTGGAGACATTTGGAAACATCTTAATGCCCTAGACACCCCACTGGACGCTCTTCTCCTAAACTCAGTCTATGAACAAGAACGGGTGTGACACTTCGGCAGTGTGTTTAACTTGGAGGAAGAAAAAAATAACCCAAGGAGAGAAACCCATGGGCTGAGAATGGACATTTCAAACTGAGGTAGATGAAATTTTAGCAATTATCATCAAAGCTAGTGTCCAAGAGCTCCTGGCCCGGGTGGGCTGTCAAACGCCCATCTAAAAGAGGAACCGGAACTATGGGACAAATTCCTGGCAAATCCATTTGAATATATCAAGAAGCGAAAGATGGCTCCCTTGTCTTGGAAGACCTCCATAGTGGGTCCAATCTTTAAAAAGGATGACAGGAAGGATCCCAATAATTACCATCCTATAACCCTCCTGGGCTTGATTCGCAAGGTCTTTGCCAAACTAGTCCTGGTGGGCCTTAAGAAATGGACAGAGGAAGCAGGCCACTCTGACCACTGGCAGTCAGGCTTTGTCAAAGGAATGAACAACATCAAGAAGCCTAAAACAATGGTTGTCCGTTGGCGCCCGAGTTGCTTAACTTGTTCCTCTCTGACCTTCTAGACTCACTGAATAAAACCCAGAGCTTTCCACCCAACATTGACGGGGTGAAGATCGACCATTTACTGTATGCAGACTAGTTAGTTTGATAGACCTAACTCAAGTGGCCCTCCAAAGGCAACTGAATGCTCTGGAACTCTACGTATTGGAGAATGACCAAAAATCAATGTGAAGAAATCCAAGACTCTGACTCTACATCAAGCCACGGGAAGGAGACAGAGAAAGCCTGGCACCTGGGCAACGAAAGACTGACAGAAGTGAATTATATTGTGTACTTGGGGAGCTGTATAAATACTTCCCTAAGAGATCTTCCACAAGAGACCATGTTGAGGAACAATATCAAATCATTAACCATTCAAGGAAGTTTAATCCAAAGGAAATATGGAAAATGTTCCATTACACCAGCACTAACTTTCTATGAAATGAAAGTAGTCCCAACAGTGACATATGGGGCCGAAGCACTCCTGTCACTGTCACCTAAAATCTGGAACTTTTTGGAAAGTGTGTACTGGAAAAAGATGTTGAACCTCTAAAAGTGTCTTCCGATGGCAGGAGTGAGTCAAGAGCTTGGACCAATCTCCCTTCAACTGCACACCTCATTGAATAGTCTAGCACACTGTAATAAAGGGGACATACACTGCAGGTAAGTGAAGATCCTTTAATAGTAACCAGCCTGAGCCCAGCAGTGCTCAGCCTACTCATCAGCTCTCCACTTCAACTCATAACGGATGCTCATAGAATGTAGAACCTTAAAGAGATTTAAACATGTCATCAGAGCAAGAGTGGAATTCTACGACGTAGAATTCCATTCAAGAGCAAAGCACATATTACAACACACTCTTCCGGAAAGTGGCATCACTGGACCCAATAAGAGGTTTTACAACATTAAAGAAGCAATACATAGAGAAAGAAATCAGTGGTTTCAGGACTGAAAGGGAACTTGTATCTGGGCCTTGGAAAGCGTAACATCAACGGAAGACCAATTACTGACTAACCCAGACTCGGTGAAAACTAGAATTTGGAGACTGTATTGGATCCTGACTCAGGGAAAAGCGAGTCGAGCAAAGTTATGTACCCAAGGGGCATCAATATGTAGATTGGTAGACCTTAATTTGTCAAGGTGCCCTAGCTATGCCATCAAAACAAAATTAATGACATTCCGCCTGAACCTGTAAGAAGATTCAATTCAACACTACAACTAAGTCAATGCCTAGTCTGGGATACTGAATGGAAACCCTTATTGATATATCTTTATGTCCAGTTCATGAGTTCTGGATGACTACCCCTATATAACACCCCTCTTTTAGAATCCCCCTGACCCCACTGAGCCGAGAAGTAGTTCTGTTTTGCAAGTTTAAAAGGTTTATTTGAGAAATAAGACAAAATATAGATACCACGCTTTTATAATAAATTAATAATCGATATCGCCCTTATAATTATAATGCTAATCAACAATGGGTAATCTGACACTAGCACACTTCTTTATAATCAATGAGGAGTTAGTATAGGATGGATCAAGTAGCAAAAATACTTTTATTTCAAGGGAAAAGCAATGAGGAATAAAATGCAGTACAGAAATACTTGAGATGATTTTAGCAAAAGATAATATAATCACTTTTTCTCTGGCAATTCACCCCCCTCCCCTATGCAATGTAAGACATGGAAGTAGATAGAAAGAGGAGCACACAGTTCTCAGGAAGGCAATCAAATACAATACGAAATTCAGTTCCCCCCGAGCAAGCTTAGAGAAAACCGGTATGAGTTTTAAAACACAGGCCCAAGTGCTTTGAATGTGGTGGCAATGAAGTGAGAAATATGCTGAAAATGCTTTTAATTCCCTTTAGGAGGTTCAGGGTGAGTGAGAGATACTTGGGATGAGTTCAGGCTCACTTTAGCAATGATTCAGAGATGGTGATTAAGAGGAAAACAAATTTTTAGCAAGGAAAGAAATGACTGCTGATGGTTACAGGTGGCTGGATTTTTAACCAAATCGCAAATCGCTGTAAAATTCGCGAGTGCGTGAATCGTGATTACGGCATAAGTATCAAGTCGGTCCTGGGTTCGTTGGAAAGCTGAGATTCTAAGCTTTCATAGGAAAGTTGAATTTCGTTCCTATCCCAAACGGTTCCAGAGATACGGACGATTAAATAAAGATAGTTTTTCGGATTTAAAGTAAACTCAAAATGACAGGTGACAGCTTGCAGCTTCAGAATTGACAGGTGACAGTTGTGCAGCTTTACAAATGACAGATCACACGATTTCTAGGAGGCTGTTCTACTTAGGTTAAAATAGTTTGGGTTAGATTATTTTAACTAAGAGATTGGTTCTGCACAGTTCTGCTAGGTACTCACAATATAAATTTTAAATAGGCCTTGCCACGGATCTGCTCAGGTTTTGGACTGGACTCCGGTTCTGGTCTCGGCACTTCACAGTGATCTGGGTCAGCTCTCTGGTTCTGCTCACAGCGGTCTGGGTCACTCTGGATCTCTGGTCTGGTCTGTCCGGATACAGCAGTCTCTGCACGGCTCCTGGATCTCTGCACTGGTCCTGGCAAAAGTTCTTGGCAAGGGATTCAAGCAGCTCGCCCCACTGTGAGTAGCTTGCAATGATTTGAAGCCTGCTGCAGAGAACTCAGCTTGTGGTTTTAGGCCTCTGATTTAGGTTCTAAAGTATAAGTTCTAGGTTCTGGAGTATGTAGCTGGAGTCAGTCTGGAACTGGTATCTTCTGGATGATGTGTGGTCCGGCGAAACGCTCCGCAGCAACTGGATTTGAATGTCTCTACCTGTCCCAGCAGTCTCTTTTTATGTGTTTTGAAAATGGGTGTGTGCCTGGGCCTAGCTAAGCCTGCTCCTCTCTACTTGTCATTGGCCCAATTCTCCCCTCTCCCATGATTGGGGGAAGGCAATGTGAGTCAGAGTGATGCTGTAGGTTTTATGGGTCACAGGATCCTCCCCTGGTCAGTTTGCCCACAAATCTATGTTTGATTCAAATACATCCTTCCCAGATATACAATTTGTTGAAATTACATGTGCACATTATATATTCCTTATGGTCCATGCTTGTCCGCCTCTGATCTTCCTGGGGGCTTGCATTCAAAAATGACAACATTTTGTGCTTTTTAACTGGTTTTGCAATATCGGACATTTACCCAAATTTACACACATGTGCGCAAGGAGTATGGACATTAATTGATGAAGTGTCAGATTTTTAACATGCAGACATTTGGAGTGAGACCCTATTTTCCGCTACCAACCCCCCAGAATACACCACAGGGTCCTAACGCATCTCAAAATGTTCACAGAAAAATCACAAAAATAATGATATTACTTATATAATTCTGACAAGTCCGCATTTTGAGTTATCTATCTTTTTAAAATTATGCCCTGGTCAAAAAGGGGTGTGGCTTCCCACATCACAGGGTGAAATAACTGGTTTATCCACTTCCCCCAAGCTCAGCTGCTAGCAGAGGCACTGCCCCTCCCAGTTTCCCCTAAGAGGAAGCCACTTTACGGCCCCCCAATATAACATTGGCCTGAGTCCAGGACAGGCCTTTGTTCAACTCCCTGTAGTCCCCAGCTGCTCCACCCCTAATCTAATCAACAGGGCCATGTGACCTCAGGATGCAGCCAGGCCTGGCAGCCAGGCCTGGGAACACAGCTGTTGATCCAGTATCAACTCCTGTCGGGGGTAGTTGTCAGGCAGAATTCAGTTTAATTAAGCCAGGTTTCAGCTAAATGTCACTTTTTGTTCCCAGTTTTCTACATTCAAATCAAACTGACAATTTTTACATATACATTAAATAATTACTTCCTTCAAGTCATTTCAGAATATAGTTTTACATTGTATCCACCTCTTAGCAAGTCTTTCCTTGGTCTGGTTTTGTTTCATTTGTTCAGTTTTACACAAAAGTCTGGTGGTTTTAAAACGCCTGGCTTTCTGATAGTGGTGAGTACTGGTAATGCAACCATTTTTGGGATTAAGAAAATGAATTCCCCACAAGAAGGTTGTATCTTTGGAGTGGTCTCGTGCCAACTGCGCAGTTCTCCTATTCTGGCGTGAATGTGGGCGGCGATAGCTCATCCCCACACCCACCCAGTCTATCGATTTAGTTTGTTCTGGGATAGAATAATGGGCGGCGACAGCTCATCCCCACATCTACCCAGTCTATTGATTCAACATGGGTCAAAACCCATGACAACCTGTATCCCACCCAGGAGGTCCTGGTTTCGCGAGATAATCGTGTCAAAAGACAAGTGGGCTGTAGATTGTGCCAATTGAAGGAGGAGAAGGAAACTTTAAAGCACCTCGTCTTATTTTGCAAAGCTTTGACATTCACAAGAACAGCTTTATTGGGTAATCTTTCTAAAGAACTGAAGACATATACTGCAGAAGAATGGTGGAACACTCGTCTCCAAGGAGAAAGGACAACATGAATTATGGCCCTGACGAACTTCCTGTATAAAGTGTTAAATGAAATAGACACCAGGGAAACGAGCGTTGTGGGGAGACAATGACACTGGTGACCTAGGGGAAAGACGACCTGAGAAATGTTTGCCTCTGTATTTCTTTCCACAACAAAATCGAACATTTTAACGAAATAGAACATTTTATCTGACTATGGAGTTGTATATGAGGAAAGTATAACACTTTTTTTTCTAGTAATGATACCATGTAAATAAGTAAAAAGATAAATCATCAGATTGCCATCCATGTGTTCACACACCCTGGCCTTCCAGACACACTGCGTTGCTTATATTATGCTCTCCGTTTACACATCCCAGTCTGAGCACCTTGCTTTGCTTGCACTGCTTCTGCTATACTCTGTTCTAGATTGTAAATGACATAGATTTCGCACATTACCTTGCTTATGCTACTCCCGCCTTCACAGACCCCATACCTTGCTTAGTGCACTTCGTATGCTGTCTTGTTGCCTCTGTAATATTGTCAGTTTAAACAACATTGAATAAGCACACAACTGTGCTTGCTATTTGCTCTGTTTCGTTGTGTTTTTGTTTAAATAGAATACAGGACACACCTCCCCCTTCCGTAGAAGGGGCTCTGCTCTAAATATCCTGCACTAAGAATATTTAGACTTCTTATCCCATGTGTGCTGCATTGTACTTTGTTTTGCTAAACGTATGCTGTATTTATAGAGCACACTACCTTGCTTACACTGTTCTACTGCTTTTACATATCCCAAACTGAGCTCATTACATCTCCTACACCGTGTGGCTGTGATTGTGTTTAAACTGCGTGGTGCTACTCACATAGCATAGTCTGTGCACACTGCATTGATTTGCCTGCATTGGAATATGACATATTGAGTGCGTTATGTTTCTTACACTGTGTTTCGTGCATTTTTAACTATGTTTCTGTCTAAAGAGTAGAGATTAAATATTGCTTATACTGTGCTATGCTTTTAATATCACAGCTGACACTTATTAGACCTTTTGACTGTTTTTCCCATGTATCTTCTTGCTGCAGTTCCTAATAGCAGAGCATGAACACATTACATTACATTACATTCCCTCCACTGTTTCTTCTGCATTTGAAGCACATTACGTTTCTTATTCTGCGCTGATGCATTTACACGGTTGTTCGGTTTCAATAGCATAGATCACACACATGACCTGGCTGCCAGTGTTCTGCTTTGAACATCCCACACTTACCCTGTTAGGCTTCTTAGAATGGGCCTGTTGCATGCATGTTGTGCTCTGTTGGTATCTAGCATTGACTGTGCACATTACACTGCCTGTGCTGGGCATCCAGATATCCCGGACTGAGCTCATCACATCCCTACACGGTTCTGCATGTTTAACAGCATTCAACTAACACATCGGCCTCATTACAAATACAGTGGTGCAGTAAAAAACAGTGATAAAGGAGTGGTAATCTGTTACTGCCGCATTACTGCACTGCCAGACTAAAAGTTAGGTGCTGAAGTGAAGGATGCAACTACAGCCAAAACAATGGAGGTAAACCTGCCACTTCACTGCCGAAAATCGGCAGAATTACCGCCAGCAGTAATTACACCAAAATCCCATGAAGTCCCATGGACTCCAATTAATGAGAACTAACTCTGTGTCTACCGCCATTTGTAATCCAGCGGTAATTCTGCCAGACCAAGTGGCGGGAATGGTAAATCCATTTAGGGGAACTCTGGACGATTTACCACCAAAATAACACCAAACCTTTAGTGATGCCGAAAAGCTTTGCTTTTACCATCCTTTGTTTAATTCCTTCGACTGAACTCATTTCTATATTGATTCGAAGCGTTTATACTGTATAGCTGCTTTAAAAAGCCTGCACTGAGCACATTACACATTACACTACTTATTCTGCACTTGGGTCTCCCACACAACACATTTGTTCTGTATGCTGTTATTTTCTGTGTGTCCAAAACTAGACCATTCCATATTATGCACTGTTGTTCTCCGTTAAGTTTCCCAGACATAGGTGTACCTGATCTCTCATTGAGATTCAAACCTATGTTGCTCCCTAATCGTGCCTCTGTTTTATTTTACTGCAGAAAGCTTAATACCAATACATCGTATTCACTATCTTGACAGGAAAGTGCGCCCCTTAAGTAGAACTTCTATTTCCCGCCAGAGAGCCCAATTGCTTTGCAATTATCCCCCTTGCTGCCTGCCTTCTGAATGCATACCCATACTGAGCTGTTCACTGCAGCTTGTGCGTTTCATTGCATAGGTTAACTATCATATCTTGCTGCCAAAGAAACGTGGGCAAGCAGTTTCTTTTGTATGCCTGAGTCCTAGGAATTGAACTGCACAGCTGGACTGAGTTGTCTTACTGTCTGACAGCGTCGCTTAGATCTGTCTAGAATTTCTCACTGCCCAATCTTTTAAGAAAATGCTCTAAGAATCTGCCCTCAACTTACTCTTCTAACTCCTATTAAACAACCTTCTCCCCTCACCCACCCCCCCCTTTTTGGTTTTACCTGACTTAAAACCAGCAGCTCCTCCCCAAGACACGCCAAACATGTCAAGATGTTGCAAAGACAGTAGAATCGGTGCAGATGAAAGGAGAAAAAAACATCGGGACCCACCTTTGCAACTTTGTCAGATCAGCCAACCAGAAATCCTGGAGGCAAACAAGTACAAAGGTCACTAACTACCTATATAGCCAGATATCTCCTTAAACACACACTCAAGTCAAGCTATTTGAACCAGGCACCATACTCCACACGGAAGGAGCACGGGAAGCAACAATTAGCAGCCTTATCCATACAAACACAATCACAAGCACCCCATCAACGACTCGATTGGACACAAGGAACTCCATGTATTGCACCTGCACTATGCCTCCTTTCACACAGGGAGACGCAGCACCACCACCATGGCTCCCTACAGACCCCATCCATGCCTATTCACCTGTGACGTACCCATGGAGCCACACTTTCACCTATCCTGTGAAACAGTTCCATGCCTTCCCTGCTGGACCTCATCAGCCTGGCTACTGAGTAGTAGTATCACCTACTACAACTAAGCAGATGACACACAGATAATCTACAAACACTGAAACAAAATCTCAACAGAGTTAACGTCCCTGAAAGCAAGACTCGCACACAAGTGGACACATGGATGTCAACAAACAAACTAAAGCTTAACCCCACCAAAGCAGAACTCATGATCTGCAGTGCAGCTGCATCAAACCCTGCCTCAATCCCTTCCCCCGATGAGTTGGAGCCATGGTCCTCAGTAAAGAACCTCTGAATCACAGTATAGAGCGACCTCACACTTGACGCAGAGGTTGTTTTTTCCAACCTCACACGTTGACGCATCATGCCTTATTTGTCCTTTATCCACATAACAATGGCTTTGATATCACTAGTTCTATCAAGAGTTGGTTTTGCAAAGAGCCTCCATCTCAGCTTCCCAGAATACCTCATGGAAAAAGACTTCACCAAGTACAAAATGCTGCCACCAGTTTACTCCTTAGAATAAAAAGGTTTGAACACATCACATGGGCACTGCACACTTTCCACTGGCTCCTAGTCAAGAAAGAAATACACTTGAAAACACTCTTCATTGCCCACCACATTTACTGGGGAAGTTGCCCAGTCTCCTTCATAAGGAAGTTCCAGGACTACACACAATAAAGTGTGATCCTTTTTCTCACTACTGGCCACCGAACTCTGGAACTCACTTCACACGCAACCTTGCATGGAAGAGGGCCACCAGACGTTCAGAAAACAGCTCAGAAGTGTCTCTTCAACTAACTGCAATTACCATCTATCCAAAGCTGGGCCAGGAGCGGGTCTACTGTGCACCCAATAGACAGACCACGACTTGTGTATCTTTGCTGGAAATCGCATCCCCTATCTATGATCTTCAAACTGGACTGCAACCAACAAAGAACCCAACTTTGCATCGGATGTTTTTTCTGGGTCCCCTCTACCTTTCCTCTTTTTCTGCTGTTGCTGGATTGAATTGAATTGATAGTTTATATATATTGCGCTCGTACACAGGTGTTTCAGAGCGCGACAAGGCAAGGTAGAGTAACAAGGGAGAAACAAAAACAACAATCTTACTGGCCTCACTAACACCCTCACTGCTAAAATCATGCATGTTTTACACCACACTTGCCCACCATTAGATTGCCCATAAGGCCTAGCGTACAAATCACAGACTCCATCTTGCTATCAACACCCACACAACATCCATTGCAGCTCTCCCAACCCTGAGGCCTCCCACATGGATAATTCGCCCAGCATCCTCTCTCCCTCTGAACACTCACAATTCCTACGGACACACAAGTAACCGGTGCTTCCGACCTATACTCATCAACACAATGGTTTTCTCCATCTACCTCTCACACTATCCCAATAACAGTCCCCCCAGCTGTCTTTTTCACAGAGGCAAGCACAGCGAGACGAATAATATTGGCAGTAGAGCATTTTACAAGACCACTTAGTGTTAAATGTGATCATGGTGCAGACTTGTTATTTAATAAACTGTTGTTAAGCAAAGCAAGTGCTGTACCACATCAGCCTAACACCGAAATGTGAGCAAACATCATTAAATCACAAATAGAACATGTTTTTTGTTGCATCAGTTAAACTGAATTGCCGCCAAGAGGAAGGGACTCGCACAGCTGGGATTTGGCCATTTCACACTTCCCTGATTCCAGTGTCAAACACAATCAAGGATTGGGAGACTTGGGTAAAATGTAATCTCATTATGGTTGAGATATTTCTCTGGATTGGGAAATGTTTTTGACTTCCTGCTAGCAGACCCTAAATTGAAGTTTTCCCACAGGAGAATACAAAACATGGCACGTCTCATAAAATGCAAACAATTTGGCTGAGTTGGCGGTGAAATGAATGTGAAGCGTATTGAAAGGGTTAACCGAAAGCATTTGAAATGATCCAACGTTTGTGAACCTGAATTCAATTTCTCTTTATATTGATTGCCCTATCGTTTTATTTTTGCAAATGATTGAGCTACTGTTAGAAAATCCTTGTTGTGGACATTTTCCCAATAGATTGAATATGAACATTTAAAAGGATTGCTATCCACGGTTGACTCGATTTAAAGCTATTGTTTTGTGCTGACTTCACCATGGCAACCAACAGAGTAGAACAGTCAATACAAAATACTGAAACCGTTGCTTACAAAATATAGAAAGAACGATAAAAGATGTCCTGTACACAGCAAGGTCTAAAGGTGACCACAAATTACAAGCGTGTTTGGTCGCTGCGGCATTAGTCCCTCAGTACTAATTCCTGGCGGCATGCATGGCGGATGATCAACAAAATGTTTATAGAATGGAAATGGAAATAGGGCTTGTTCTTTGGCCTTCAACATTCCATGCGTCACTGATTCAGTCCAATGTTACAGTTTGTCTAAATACAACAAAGGCGTATTTTGTCAGTTTCTTTTAAGATGATTGTGGGATAGAATATGAATTACAGGAGTGTGATAGTTTTATTGGTGCTTGGGCATGTTGTAGTCTGCTTTGTCAGGGCTCCCACTGGGTAAGTCAAGCTCCCCACAGAGCCCCCTTCTTCTATAAAAGGCGCGGACACAGAGCTGAGATCTGACACGTCTTTACTCTTAGACCTACCTAACTCTAACCCCCTTCCCTCCTTGTCACAGCCAGTTCCTCCCTCCCTCTGAGCCTCTGGGCAGTAAGGAGGCACAACGTTATAGAGCGCAGTGATGCTTTTTCAATTAGTGGATGCTTTGTGCTTGTATGCTTGGATAGATTGTGCCGCAGGGTGCCTTCTGAGTTCCAATTCCTGTGTGATCAGTTCCTTGTTGAAGACGGATATGGTTGCAGAGGAGCTTTACTTAGTACACTATGCCTAATGTGTGAAGATTGGTGCCTGCAGTAAACCACGTTGCCCTATCAAAGAAGCTTGGTAGCAACAGCCCCAATCCATTATTACCTGGCCCAAGGTTTCTGCCATCTTGATCTGCGTTTGCAATGATCCCTTCAGAGGTTGTCTGAAACTAGAGGCAAATTATTCCTGATGACCATGGTTTAAGTGAAAAGATGCAGTAGTTCCCACCAGTGCATTTTTCACCTGCCTGTGTGAACATATGTGAATCTTTTTTTTCACCAGTTGTTGGTTTGGGGCGAGAAAGAGGGAGCTGTTCTCTATATTTGTATCCCTTACCATTCCTCTGATGTGATATGTGGCTTTTGCAAATGCAGATACTCTGGTTATTTGCATTTTGAGCAGGCGTGGTCTGGCATCTATAGGGGTCTCTGGAGATTTCTCAGTAGGCCTCTGCACCCTGGGCCTCTTTTGTGTGGTGAACTATTTTATTTCCAGATCTTGTCATAGGAAAAAGGTCAGGCTTGCTGAAAATGTGTAATATGGGGCCACTTGGAAAATGATTTGCAGGGCCTCTTTTGGTTTCCACTGCCTCTGATATTGAGCCTGCTCTGAAACTTCAGCCTCACTCTACTAATGCCTTTGACAAATGCTTTCTGTGCTCCCTTAATCACTGCTCTATGTTAGGAATCACTTAGTTCAGGATTGACCATCTTTTCATAACCTCATCAGGCAATGACCAACTCACAGAGTCTTAGGAACTCTTTGGACCTTTCCCCATCACTGTCTACATTTGCACCAACACAATATTTGATGCAATGCCTTGTGTCTTCACTGGCTCCTATGTGATCTGTTAAATCTGGTTCTTTCCCCATCAACATGTTCTCCAACCCCAAATAACTAGGTACCTTTTAACCTTCTCCATCCTTCTTTATGATGCTTCTTTAAGTATGTCCCATTTTCAGCTCAATAGAGTTCAATTGCACCAGTGGGGGCTGATGAATTTTTTGACTGGAGGGGTGTAAATGTTTCCAACAGATATGCAGGGGCGACTGAGCTTAGTAGTGGTGACCGAACCAACCCAGGAAAGTAAAGGGGTTCTAACACCAAGAAAATGTTTATAATATTGTGTTAAAATGGTGCATTTTGCAGAACACATTTATAAAAAATGGGGCCAAACGACATACAGTTTGCAATCAGTTTTGGAGGTTAGTGCCTGAAAAAAGCCAATAGACACAAGCCATGACCAATCCACAAGAGCATTTTGCATGTTCATGATGCCGTCACCCACAATATATGACAGTATAAAATAACATTTTTACCTGTCTGCGCCCATACGTATCATGCTAGCTGCAGTAATATCTGCCGTCCTTTTCATATCAGAGCATACTCATGTTTGCTTTGTGCACAATGCCAGTAATGCTACTACTACTGTAAGAAAACACGTCCATGGCAGCTCTGCCAATATATGCCAATATCCCAATGTAAGAACATTCTCCTGTCGGTTTTCCCTGTAAAAAGGTCATGCCACAAAGCAAAAACATTTCAAGAATGGCTGCACCAAAATAGGACCATCTAGACATGTAAGAACACAAACTGGCTTTACCCTGGAAGCCATTAAAAATGCAATGCCACATCAGATAATATATACAGACTATTTGCTCAAACGTAGGCCAAGCTAGCCAGGTGTTTGCATGTATTAAGTTTTCTTTATTTTTGATGCCCAGTAAAAAATGCCATGCCACAGTAAGATCATATGGCCAGACTGGCTGCACCAAAGTTGATCAGTCTAGCTACGTAATAACACTTGTCTGGTTTCCTTTACTCTTGATTCCCATTAAAACATGTCATGCTACAGTAAAACAAGTATATCTAGAGTGACCGACCAACATAGGCCAGTCTTGCCTACATACATACATTTAGTGTGAACAAGCGCCCAGAAGGGCGCGACACATGTTACATGTTTCTTTCTGTTCTCTTGTTGCCAGGGCTTTTAAATTGCCTTACAAATAAAACACCATGATTTTTTAATACAAATTCTGAAGTACGGAGCATTATTTTTTCTGCTATGCTGTGTGCGACCTGTGCACGTTGGAGTGCATTACTCTGTGGTTTTCTCACATAGAAACATACGTACATAAATAAATAAATTTCTTTCCTTACCTGGTTCCCCGGTCCAGATGCCGCCTCCTGCGGTGACCCTCTGGCTACCATGCAGCACCAATAGGAATCACGAAGCAGAGAGAGTTTACTGGATCCTGAGGGCATGCATGGTGGAGCTGGAGAACCCCCATGGCACAATTAGGCCTACTGTTCCCTAGCCTGCATCGCCAATGGGCAATATATGGCTTGGAAAGCAAAATGTCCCCCGACTTCCATGGCCCATGCGTGCTGAGGAGCTTAAACTGTCAGCCATATTTTCATTTGACAGTTAAAGCCAGCCAAAGAGTGTTTGGGGGCACTTTTGAACAGGTGATAGTGGCAGGTCAGAACCCAGTGACCTGTTATGGATAAGCCGCTCTTGAATGCACTCTTCTATTTCGTTATTTGTATTTATTTTGCTTATTATGAATACGCCCTCACTCAAACATTTCGTTTCCCTCTAGAAGCTTGTTAGGCTGGTTCACATACTTTAATATGCTTAAGACATTTTAGGTACTGCAACAATGCTTTGATACTTTGCCTAATAAAGTAATTTTACTACAGAAGTTGACCAAGTGTACGCCTGGCGTGCAGCCTTTTTCCAAAGTGCTGCAATACTGCTTTGATCACTCGCAGCACTGTGGAGCATTCATACTATTCTTCAGGAAATTAGGGGGGTTGAAAAACTGTGACTACTCCACCACTGAAAGGACCGCGGAGCTTTGATAGAATACCTGATTTTCCAGGCTAGCACAGCATGCCAAGATGGGGAACCTGGAAGACATCAAACAGACAAGCAAGTCCTGCATTAGAGCTGTTTGGTCAGAGGATGCTCAGCTCTGCATCAGGCTTCCCCCACTCCAGCTCTGCCCTTTTGGTGCTACAGTGAAAACCGGCGTATTCGAGCTAAGGAGTAAAAGCCTCGGAAATGAAGTTGCGCCAGGAGCCAGGGCCAGCATATTATAAATGCGGGGCTCTGTTTCCTGGAGTCATAAAATACCGAACTAATTCATGAGTGATACAGTGAAGCCACACTACTCCCCCTTCAGTGGAGAAGGAAGGAAGGGGAACCTGTCATTGAAGACCCGGAATGAAGCGGTAGCATATAACTTGCCAGGGAGGCTGGGACTCCTCCCTTCCCAAATAATGTCCATCCGCTGAAAACTATGGGCCTTATCACGAGTTGGACGGTAACGTCGGCGCTATTAGCGCTGGCGCTAATAGCCCTACAGCCAAACCCCCTGGCGATATTAGCACCGGATCACGGGTTTGGCGCAACGGTTAAGTGCCCATTCCCCATTGGGCCCATTCGGGAATTCCTCATTCCCCATTGCGCCCAATGGGGAAAATTTGCACTATTACCGCTGGGGGATTTCCTGCCGGCGGTAATCGCGCCGAAAATCGGCAATTTTGTTGCAGATTTCCCCCCAGCTCAGAGCTGGGGGGAAATCCACCAAAGCCATGGTCTGGCGGACCCTTAAATGCGGCAGTAATAGCGATACCACAGCATTTAAGGGTTACCGCCAAACTCGTGATGAGGCCCCATGTCTTTACACAGCATAATATATTTAAAAAACAGTGAAAGTGCCTCTGTAGATGTGCTTAAAATGCACTTCCTTTTTAAAAAGACATTTTGGGAGCGTATAGCTTGTGCACCTTTGGGAACCCTCCCTGCCCTGTGGGCGCTTTGAAACAGTACATTACTATGGTATAAGCGCCTAACAAGCAAACAATAAATAAATAAATGGTGTATGAGACTTTCCTATGGAAATGTTCTGCCCAGTACTAATTGTTTCACACATTTTTCTTTAGATTTTCCAGGAGGAAAAGGAAGAGTTTTCCAAATTTTTCATTGTAACTGACATTTGGAATATGTGTTTTAAGTCACTGCAAAAACTGCCAGGTGTATTTACTTACTGCAAATGCTTGCTGTGTCATTTGTGTCACATAACCGAGTGTATCAATATGACACAGACACGGAAACCTATGCCAAAAAACAAAGGATTATGCATAGTTACACTATGGTCAAATTCATAAAAACATCACTCAGTAGTGGAATATATTTTTCCTGTAGTTTAAACAAACAAGGACCCTAGGTCTGAGTTCAGCAAAAGTCTCTGGCAGTCACTGGGGGTTATAGTTCTCCTTCCAGGGATCCCTTCTCAGGATACATTCTCTCTGGGGGTTGGAGAGTCGCCACACTTTTTCCTCCGGGTTTCTCCTTATGCGGTTTCAGTAGCTTTGCCTCTTGTCTTCGTCTCGTCTTCTGGTACAGGTCTCCCTCATGGATCCCTGGTGCCCCTTGTGCACTTCTATGCTAGGCATGGGCAAAGGTCACATCTGGAAGAGGGGGACAGTGAATAAACACGCTAGCATGCCCACAGAGACGCTGTACATCTTTCTTTCACCCTGTTTATCTTGGTTACTCTCACCAAGACCCTGTCCCAGGGTGCAGGCTTCCTCCCTTGACACACCATCCTCGTCCACCTCATGGATGTTTTACACTGGGCTTAATCCCACCGGCACCTCATAATCTGCCCTCTGCACGGGGGTTTTCTTCCTCTTTCTGCAAAGCCTCCTCAATCCTTTGGCGCATGCTCATACGTCCTCGTTTAAGCTTGCTCTGGGCAGGCATTGCATGTTTACGCTGCGTCATCACTCCTCTTAGTAGCTCATTAAGTCCACCTCCTCCCTTCCAAGCAAAGGTGTTCCTCCTCTCCACACGCGGAACAGTTTTAAGAGTCCCTCCACCCCTTCCTCACTCTCATTCTTCCCCTTCCTGCTTAAAACCTTGCACCTTAGCGCTGCTGATGCTCTCCTTCCCCTCGTACTCTCTTTAACTCCGACTTCCTCCTTCAGTTATTTCTCCACAACACGTTGGTAGTCTCCTCTTCCTCCTCCTAATGCCACCACTTACCTCTCCTAATATCATTTCAAACCTCTTGTTTACTCCTTTCCTTCCTTCCTTCCTTCCTTCCTTCCTTCCTTCCTTCCTTCCTTCCTTCCTTCCTTCCTTCCTTCCTTCCTTCCTTCCTTCCTTCCTTCCTTCCTTCCTTCCTTCCTTCCTTCCTTCCTTCCTTCCTTCCTTCCTTCCTTCCTTCCTTCCTTCCTTCCTTCCTTCCTTCCTTCCTTCCTCTTTCAGCAACTTCTCTCTACTCTGCCTCCTCAAACAGCTCCTTCCTGTCTGTTCTGCACTCCTCACTTGACACTGCAAAACTTCCAGTGCGCAACTCACTAGCTCTGTATTCCTGATGTCCCTTCCACTGCTGACTTGGGAGCTGGCCATTATGTAGTCTGGCATGGAATCGCTTCGCCATGGGTGGCTAGAGAGATCACATGACCTTCCTGAGCATGCTCTATATTGCTCTGTTGTCCCAACTCTTTGGAGGAAGTTATCAAATAGGCCAACAATGCTGTTGAATCTTTTTAAAGAACCTTCTCCCCGGTGGATGGGCTGCATCAGCTATTCTCCTGGTTCCTGTGTCTGGCAAGTTCCCTTTATCCTCAGGTGGTTTGGGTGGCCTTTTGCACAAAATATTTGAGGGGAGGTGCGGAGCATTGCTTTTGACGGTTGCAGAGACATCAGCGTCGGTCCCGCTGCATTGGTTTAATGTTCGAGTTGCTCCCATTGATTATAGTATGGGGAGTGTCTGCAGGATAGTATTTCTCCTTTAAGTTTACATCTGTGGTGAGTCAGGCATGATCTATCTGCTCTCAGACAATCCAGTAGAGTGGGAAAGACTTTGCGTTCACTTTAGGTGTCCGGCTTCTTCATGAGTGAGGTCTGCACTAGAGGGGTGAGAGTTTTTACCGTAAGTGATTTCAATCCGGCACTTCACCTAAGTCAATGCATAGCGTGTAATACACAACTGAAATCCTTATTTATTTTGTTTGTGTCTAAAAGTTCTTTTATTCTGAACGATGTACCACTTATATCAAGCCCCTCTCTTGGAACCCCTCTGGTCACACTGAACCAGGAATCAAGCTATTTGCCAAGTTAAAATATTTATTTATATATTCACGATATAATCACACTATTTTTAATGGGGATAAAATAATCACCAATGGGGTGATGTCACAAAAAGCAATCTCTTTGATCACAGGGAGTAATGATGAACAAAAACAATGCAGCACAGTAGTAATACTTTTGTGGGTGGGTGTTCAAATCAAATAGCAATGTGGTCACTCTTTCCCCCTGTACGCCCCTCAACCCCCCAATATGCAGTGTAGAGAGATAGGAGGAGAGAGAACAGGTTTCAGGAATGCAGAATTCAAATACAAGTTCAATCAATTTCCCCCCAGCAAACACAAGAGAGAAACAGAATTGATTGGCAAACTGTTTTAAAGTTGTCTTTGAATGGAATGGGTAAAACACTAAAAATGGGCTAAATCACTGAAATTGTTTAAATTCTAATGGGAGCCGCTTTATATGGTTGCAGACAAACACTAGCAATGAGTTGCCACCAATAAGCAATGTAAAGACTTAAATTTGAGGTTGGGTGCAATGAAAAGCTGTTTTACACGTTATAGAAATTTCCTAAGGCAGAATTTGCTGCAAACCTTTCCACGTGCGGTAATTGCGATTGCGGGAGAACTATATGGATTTGGTTCTATGGAAACCTGTGGATGTTAGCTACAAGCAGGCATTTAAATTGTGTTTCTAGCATGAAATTTGAAGAAGTTATGGACGTTTTCGTGGAGGTCATTTTTCTGAGATAGGTACAACAATGAGAAAACAGGGATGCGCTTTCAAAAGACAAACAGGAGTTCTTTACACTAGGGACAGACTATGGAGAAGCAAATTCTACACGGGAGCACAGCCACTAGACCAGGACGCCTCAATCAAGTTTTTGCCTGCCGAGGAGCTTGCCTTCTTCAGATGAAATATATTAGCGCAAAGATATGTTTAACAATACTATTACAGAAGGAAGATAGTAGGGATGAGATAGAGGGTTCAGGCAATTCAAAATAACTCTAACAATGCAGTTCTGAATATAAGAGAGGATGGTTTTGAGATAGGGATTACTTAAGGACAGTACATAGGCTAGTGACAGTCCTACACTATGGATACTCACTATATACGTTTGAACAGAACCGTCAGGAGTTCTGGTCAGTCAAGATTTCTGGACAGGAATTCTGCTGGACACTGGACTGGGACAGGCTGCTGTTCACACCGCACGACAGGACTGGACAGGATCTGCACAGCACGGCACAGGATTGGGTTTAATCTGCCCTGGTTCTGTAGATAATTATTTGGCAGGCAAGCAGTTACAGCACAGCCCGGCTGTTTTCTTTAATGTTCCCCTTTGGTGGTGGGATTCTAGTTCTGGAAATTCAAGGCCTAGTTGAAAATGGTTCAACTAATGGAATGGGCCTTTCTACTTGCAAAGTTTCTGGAGTCTGGAGCAAGGAATATTGATGGATCTCCTTTAGGGTGCTTCGCCAGGATCGGGGTAGTGGGTGAATCTGTGTGTCCTTCTAAGTCCTCAGCGGTCTCTTTTTATGCATTTGGTAAATGGGTGGGTGTGCTGGCTTTTCCTAAGCGCGCCCTCTAGGCTGACTATAGGTTAGAATGTCCCCTCTCCCTTGATTGGAGGAGAAAACAGGGTGTCGCCATGATGATATGGTTTTATGAGTCAGAGAATCCTCCCCTTGGCTTTTGAACATGGAATCTACTTTTAGTATAATACATATTTACAATTTACAAACTTTATAATAATAACTTATCTAGATCACATATTGTGTGGAGCAAATGCTCTTCCAAGCCCCGTCATTGTAGGATCTTGTGTTGGCTTTTGACATAATTCTGCCCTTTTGGGCCAGAACACAATATCTATTTTATCCAACATTTTGTACAACTGTGCGCATTGTATCTGGGCAAGAGCGTGTGAAGTTTCATGCTTTTGACATAATTACATTTGGTATAAAACCACAATTTCTACAGTTACTTCCCAGAACATACCACAGAGTTCTGGCTCCTCTTAAAATGTGCAGCCAAAAATTAGGTTCAGAAGTCCGGGGTTTGCATATTTTTTACAATTGTACACAGTAAATTATCAGTCTTTTTAGAAATATGCTTTTTGTCCATTGTGAATCAACAAAAGATGTCTGCCTCCGTCTCCTTCTCCTTTTTGCTGCTCAGAAGCAATCTCTGCCCCCTTCCTTCTGGCATAGGCCATTTACGCGCCTTCCTGATTAGCATCTCCTTGCCTGGGAGGAAATCCATTGTGCTCTTCCCAGAGCAGGCCAAGTGCCCCTCCCCTCTTAATCAACACAAGGGTGTGAGTTCCTGGTCTAGAGAGCAGAAGGGAGGTGCCTGGCCCTGTGGGGGGAAGTGGTTCTACTGGTTTTGGCTTGGAGTCAGGCTTCATTTAAATGTAATTTGTTACATTTTTCTTTGTTTAAAATAAACTTGCAATTTTCAAACAAGTAGCTAGAACACTGATTCCAGGCTCTAAACCATGAAGTTTAAGTAGTTACAATCTAGGTTCCTCTTGATAACAGGTCACTTAGATTTCAGACATTAGATCTTAATGGTACAAGTTTACCATTTTAATGCAGGCTTTTGAAAACAGTCATTCAGACGGCCGCTGGTACTGCGCCCAGATTTTGACAGATCCCACAGGCAGGCACCTTTTGCTGTGGGTGTTTAGATGATCAATTCAGCTTTCCAGTATATTGCAATTTCACAATCATTTCTTGAATTCAGTAAAATGTGACATCCAGCAAGAAGATTGGATGTTTGTGGGTGTTTTGGACCAGCATTCTGTATTTTCTGCAACCAAGAAAAGATTTAAAAACAAGATTCAGGATTTCTTTCAGCAATCACTGCTTTTCATGCAGTCTCCATTTTTACTGGTTGTGAAGCCCAGTGATATGTTTCAGGAGTGTGGTCTCCATTCCACCACTGACACATGAATGGTAGATTTGGCAGCCATATTTTTGTGCTTTGTAGAGCGCAATTTTCATAGGTTTTGGCGCGCATAGGGATTTTGTGGCCATTTTGATGATTTCTGGTACCGGCAGGACACAGTGATGCCGCAGGGCAGAGCATAAGTGGGTTAATACATCCCACATTACATAACTGTTTTTGGAGCAGTGAAAGAACTTCTGTTTGATGCTCAAGTCCTGTTCAAAGTCTTCCTGTTGCTGAATCCATTCGTGCATCTCTCTAGTACAGTCCAGGGTTTCCCGCAGTAGGAGATTGGAACTATGGGAAATGCAGTGCTCCTCAGTGTGGTTTCCTTGTTGGGTCCGGACAACCTAGACCTAGAACAAACAGGGTCTCTAGCATCTTTCATAGCCTTAGGGACCTGCCTAGGGAATCTTTAAAGTCCTCCTCCTCGCGGATCCAGAGTTGACTCTCCTAGATCAATTCCACATTTTCGCTTTGGCCGGAGGGTAATTCTGGGAGGTGCAGTCCATGAATTATGGATTTCTTAAAATAGGCAGGTTGATGTGATCTGGGACCAGAGCATTCCAGGTTATGTCAATACACATTCTGTCAATTCATCCTGCACATGAATACTCCAGTGCAGCATGTGCAATTCACCCGGCTCACTACGAACAAACCACCACTGCTGGTTTAGTTATATATTTTCACTGTCTCATTCAAAGTCCA
This sequence comes from Ambystoma mexicanum, assembly GCF_040938575.1. Lineage (NCBI taxonomy): Eukaryota > Metazoa > Chordata > Amphibia > Caudata > Ambystomatidae > Ambystoma > Ambystoma mexicanum. The sequence continues at coordinate 339,693,393 of NC_090922.1, forward strand.
AAGAAGCCCCACTGTGCACCTGTGCAAGTAGTGTGAGAATCATACCAATCTCGAAGAACAATGGGGCTGTGCTTTTTTCATATCACAGGGAGCTCTGCCTCCCGACCCCGATCCCAGTGCAACATACGCGAATTCATTGCATCATGATCACTCTCACTGCACCACCACATTTGCATGGCACCATGCCTGCATCATACCACCACACCCATTCCTGTTGCACCCATAGGAAACAACCATGACTCATCCAATTACAACAAGTCCCATAATTTTGAGCCTAACTCGAAACGGCCCTCGCGCCACACCACGGTCCTGCATATCACACTGTGGCAACATGTGTCCTAATAGAAAGCAGAATGCTCTGTGGCAATGTGAGGGATGCAGGGACAGTCGTTGACTGTTTCTCTTTTGGGGAAGTCTAATGGTGTGGGGTTCAGTGGAAAAGGCGTGTACATTTTACTCTGTCCACCCTTTATTACAATGGAGGCGGGATGGATTATGACACTGCGTATGCTACAAAACATGTTTTTGTGACATGTGTAGTAAGTATGATACACACATTAGAGCAGTCTACATCTTTGAGGGGTGGTGAGTTAGACCTGGAAAATCCAAAGAACAAGAAGAGGACAAGGAGTTTTTGGAGATAGGGGATGACTCGACGGCAAGGGAGGAATTTCTGTTTAAAGTTGAGACGCTTATTCAACCTAAAAGCCTGAGTGAAAATATTGTCACCATTGCTCAAGAAGGGAATAGCGGTTTTATGTGCGCAACAGTAGAGTATGCGAACATTGCTGGTGCCAGGAGCAGACCTGACAGTGGAGAGAGCTGAGCAGGAGTGCTGTGCACGTTCAGATAGTGATACAAGCCAGAGCACCCAGACCCTACTCTTATGAGCAAAACTAGGCTGGAAGGATAGCTCAGGGGCAAAGCGTTTGTCTGGGAAGCTAGAACAATGCAGAGAAACACATGTTTGAATCCCAGTCCGGGTCTTTGATAACTGGTCTCTGGTTCTAAGCATGTTATTAAATATTAATTCATTAATTATCAAATCCTGTTGGAAGATTGGGATTCTTGATATCCTTGTACCATCCGAAGTTTTCTCTAGTGTAAGACCGTTCCCGGTTGGGCTATCGGACCACTTTTCAAAGTGGCTGGAGGCCGGCTTGATGGAACAAGTAATTTATTAAAAAATAATTGAATTTATGGAAGCTGTGCTTGCCTAGATGTGTACCCCTGTATTGTTTTCAGATACAGTGTGCCTCATTACAAGGTTGGAGGTAGCCATGCCTGTTTTACCGGCATGGCTACCCCCAAACTCAGCTCCGGCACCCGCGAAAGGGGAATCCCCGGGCCATTCTGACCTTGGCGGACCTGGTAATTCCCCTTGCGCGGTTTCCGGAGCCGGTACGTCCCCATTCTCATTTGAGCCCCCATAGGGCTCAATGGGAATGGGGGGGATGGTAGGAACGGTACCGTTCATAATGGTACCATTGCTACCATCAAGTTCTGTTCGCGGGTGCTGGTACGGCCACCTGGTCAGACCAGGTGACTGCAAGGGCAGCCTCAAGCAAAACTTGTAGTATGGCGGTATGATAACAACGGTGCCGGTAGCGATACCGGCGCCCTTGTTGCCTTACCTCCATACTCCTATTGAGGCCCAATGTTCTCTTAAGGATGGTAGGAATGTCTCTTTTATACAACAACTTCTCAAAAGCTGGCAAAAGTTTCTCTTTTATGCAACACATTTTTAAGGATTTCCTGGTATACTCCCCTTCCAGGTATCATTTAGTAGACTCTTTAGGTCCCCTGGTGTACTCTCATGCCCGGTATCTTGACACAATGTCTTTTCCTTTGATATGCTTTATATGGATTACCTGTTATACTCCCCTGCCAGGAATCCCTTTCTGGGTTTTGTAGGTCCCCTGGTATACCTCCCTGCCAGGTATCTTTCTCCCAAAGGGTTACTGCCTGATGTACTTATTTCACCAGGACTTCTTGCAATGTTCTCTTTCTCTTTAAGTATATCATAGTTCCACTCCTTTACTGTTTATATGTCATTGGCTTTAGGTACTGCTGTTCCAACTTTCCCCATATTGACATCTCATATATGGAGACTTGTACAGATTTTGCCTTTCAATTTCTTCATTAATGTTCATCTGCTGGTAATAAAATGTACTCCAACCTTCCCCATATTGACTTCTCTTACATGAGGATTTGCGTAAATTCTGTCTTCCTGATTTACTTTGTATTCAAAATACGTTTTCAATTGTTCATATGCCTTTTGGCACGTCCCGAGGTCCCCAACACCTATGGGCAGATTCACTGGTGTCTGATAGTGTTTCCAACCCGTGGTACATTGCTGCGGCAAAGTTTTTACTCTGGGAAGGCTTCTCTCTCTTGGCAGACCCTCATTCAGCTCTCCCGCCAGCTTCACACCTGTTCGCCAGCATAACTGCTGCTGTCCGACAAGACCGCTTCACCACCAGCATCATTGCAACTTCCGGCTCTTTGATGGTTATCCCCCCAGATCCACAGTATACTGAAAAAATGTCGAGGTTGTTTATTTATTTTAAAGGTATCAAAAATGTATTTATTGAGATACATTATTTTCCACAATGAATTAATCATTAATTAATACACACACATTAAATTACATTAACATTGCAGGAGAGCATAAGACACCAGATCATAAAAACCTAACACAACCATCATTCCTCAACAATCAAACCATCATTTGAAACTCGTATCAATCAACCTCATTCATTAACAGTAAAAAAAAAATGGAACTAAAACTATTAGTACAGTACATATGTGGTAGCATTTCATGAATTAGCCCGACATAATCTTAAATATTTCATTTCATCCACATAAAACGTGTATCAGCACAACAATTAACCACAAATGTGCTCTATTCCACGGAGTGGGTACATTCAGCAGAAAATGATAAATCCCATCCCCGGATGTTCTTCTCAAGATCCCCAGATCCTTCAATCCACATTAACTCTTTTTTTCCTCTTCCTCATCCGAGTACTTGAGGCTTTATGGGAGTGGGGTCCATAGGAATTTTAGATCTTTCAAAGTTATATTGTTTTGGATCTTTGTTTACATCGAAAACATCAGAGACAGGAGATGTTGAGTAAGCATCATATGTATATAAGGTATGTATGGTATTCTGCTAAGATTGTTTTGCACGAAGGGGGTTTTGGATCTTACAATGAGAAGGATCTGTAAAGTGACAACAAGCCATTAGGAATTCGGGAATTATGAGGTCTTCACCTCTGGGAAGGGACGAATAATGTGTCTGTTCTGATGGGGTCACCACCTCTCCTGACAGCCGTCTACTCCCACCTGATACTCCCTCATAATACCACTCCCACGGTCAGGATCAGGTAGCGTCTGCCGTCCCCCGGCCACATTAGAGGAGATGGTTGGCTGGGGATCAGTGATGACTCCACAGGATTCATCACAGACCCTAATTAAATATTAGACTGACCTATTACTGGAAGGGATTTATGTTGGATCATGTCTCTTAATAGAGCAAAGAATGCTTGAGGAATGCAGGAATTGTTGGTGGAAGTTGATAAGCAAAGCCTGATGGTAGGGAGCCCAATAAATAAGGCTTATTCCATCAATGGTCTGCCCATCATTACACACAGCGCTCTGCTTGGTGTCACACCTTGACTCACACCTTCCCATTATTTCACACCATGTCCTGTTATGTCATGCCACACCCATTCACAACAACCTCAGAAGATTTTGTATTTGTATTCATTAAAAGGGAAAGTTGAATGCTTAGATCAGAAACACTGTGCATAAGCAAACACCAAGAATGAGTGGAGAATCCTCTGCGAGTGCCCTTAAAGATAGAGAGTGCTTAGTGAACAGGAAATTGATCCAGGAGCTCCAGGGACTGACCACACCATTTTAAATGTATTTGCTCTTTGAGCCATGGAATGGGAAGGTTGAAGAATAAGAGTGGGTGGGTGATGCCACTGGAGGTATCACATGTCTATTCCCTGGATAGAACGTATGTTTTGGGAGTAGTATTGAAGACCTGTACTGTAACTTTTGTTCCAAATATCAAAGAATATTGTGTCCCAGTGGTAGGAAGAAGGAAGAAGCAGAAGTGGGAGGAAGATCAGGCAGTAAAGGGCGTGGGGACCTGAAAGACCAAACAAGGTTAAGGAATGCAAAGTGGGGACTAAAGGGAGACAGTGATATCAAGGATCAGGGGAGGCCAGTAATATAGTAAGAGGACAAGGGATATAAAGAGGGACCAGTGGTTCATAGAGAGCCATCCAGGGAATGGCAGTGAGCAGAGGTTTGGGAGGAAAGAGAGCGAGTACCAAAGTTTAGTATTTTGTTAGATGGAAAAAAAAGAGTAGAGAAGGAGGCCGAGGAGGTGGCTACAGAAGCCAAGTCAGCTGAAAACAAGAGTGGAAGTCGTGGTTTTAAAAGAGTGGCTCCTATCAGCAGTGGCAGTAATGAATTGTTGAAGATTTAGTTTGCTTTAAAGGAACCCAAGAGTTTTAGCCTTGGGGATGTGAGTGTGGTGGTCAGATGAAAAGGATACTGGGAAGTGGTCATTTGGATCTGGGTAGTAGCTGAGTTTGGTCTTAAAAGAGAAGATCATTAGGTGCCAGTAATCACCCAGTGATGGATTCTAGAGTGGCAATTTGATATATGGGGAATAGCTTAGGTGTGATATTTTATGTATATCGCGCCCATACACAAGTGTTTCAGAGCACGACGAGGCAAGGGAGGAGTACGAGGGAGGACAAAACGATGATCTTACTAGGCCCAGTGACATTGAGACAAGTGCAGGGTAGAGGGAAGGGGGAAAGGTCAAGTGGGAGGGGAGGAGTGGAAAGCGCTGAACAAGGGTTTATGGTCTTTCCGTCGATGGAAGTGCATTGAAATGCAAATCCATCGATGAAAATCCGTCGAATGCCATTGCATCGAAATGCTATCTTTTACATGTAAAAGTGCATTTCCATCAAAAACCAGTCCATCGAATATATAAATGGTCAATTTTAGATGGATATGCACTTTAAAATGAAAAAAATAGCATTTCAATGCATTTTTTGTAACTTTAAAATATTACATGTAGCTGCCCAGTGCTGAAATTTCGGAACTGGCCAGCTCTTGTAAGGTTTTAAAATGTATTGTATATTGAGGGGGGGGGTTTGCCCACCATCCCCCCAACCCCCACGCACACCCCCTAACCCAACCCCAACCATAATCACACCCTAATTCTTACCCTAGCCCCAACCCTAACCCTTAATCTAACCCTTAATCTAACCCTTAATCTACCACTTAATCTACCACTACATCTAACCCTAAATCTCACCCTAGCCCTAACCCCTAGCCCTAACCCTAACCTTAGCCCTAACCCAACCCTTAATCTAACCCTTAATCTAACCCTTAATCTAACCCTTAATCTAACCCTAAATCTAACCCTGAATCTAACCCTGACTCCTAATCTAACCCTAACCCTAATTATCCATCGAAATTAACCATCAAAAACTATTTAATGAATATGGTTTTTGATGGGAAGGCAATTCAATTAATAGTTTTCGATGAAAAGGTATTCGATGACTAAGTCTTAGATGGAAAGTCCAGATACTTTGAACAAGTGATCAAGACAATAACGGAAGGGAGAGTTGAAGGTATTGCGGACCCAGGCCCCAGAAGGCCTTGTGGACAATGCAGAGGATCCTTGAACTTAATCCTTGCAGCCACTGGGAGCTAATGAAGAGATTTCAGGGCTAGAGAGATACGATCCCTGGGCTTGGGGCCACGGACAAGTCTAGCAGTCCTGTTCTGGATGAGTTGCAAAGGGGTGGAGAGTAGAAGCAGGCAGATTTAGATAGAGGCTGTTGCAGTAGTCCAGCCTAGAGAGAACCAGAGCTCTGGAGACAGTGAACTTCTGATGGAAGTAGAGGAAAGGAAGAATTCCCCTGAGGAGGTGCAGTTGGTAGTTTGACTTCTTAGAGACGTCAGAGATGTGTGAAGAAAAGGAAAGCGTGGAGTCGAAGATGACCCTGAGGTTCTTACGGATCTATGTGATCACTGCGCCGCCCACAACTGCGACGCCGAAAATGCTGACGGCAGTTACTGCGTGGCGCAGTGATCATATGGATCACTGTGCCCCCTCCCACCCCCACAACCCCAACACAAACACACTTACCTTTAGGGCGGCAAACGCAGTAGTGTGCCGCCCACACCCTGCGATCCCTGCGGTGTCAGCTCCTCCCACTAACGTGGGTTGGAGCTGACGCCACAGGGTGCTTTTCATTTTTTATTTATTTTTAACATTTTTTTAACGTGTCCCCTGCTTTCCAAAATGGTAAGCGGGAGACACACCCACAACCCCCGACCCCCATTACTGCGCCCAGGAAGAGCGGGGCACACCCCTGCAACCCCCGCTCTGCTTGAGCGTAGTAAATGTCACCCTCATTTTGTGCGCCTCCAAAGTCGCTGTGACTGTGGGGGCGCAAAAATGAGGGTGACATTTTTGTACGATACCGTTCTTAGCCTCACAGGTGTGGGCAGGAAGAGAGCCAAGGGAGGACGGCCACAGAGAGACAGGAAAGGAAGGTGTAGGAGTGCCGATGAGCAGGATCTCTGTCTTACTGGCATTAAGGCAGAGGTCGTTGGGAAGAAAAGAAGATGTGGGTAGGGTACTGTCAGAGAATAGGTGGTATGAGGAGCCAAAGGAAGAGGGTAGTTTAGAACAATGATAGCCCATTAGGAAACTACCCTGGCAATGGGCTGGAGTGAAGGTGCCATTGTTCCATGAAATGGCAAAGGTCCATTCTGATTGGTAGAATGGTCAGTCAAGGGCAGATTCAGGGATGCTAAGGTTATATAGTGTAAGTAGTGGAGAGAAATGATTGACAGTAAGGAAGGCAGCAGAGAGATTAAATAGGATGAACATAGAGGAGTTTGGAGTGGTGGGCAGTGGTGAGTATATTAGTGACATGAGTAAGGGCCCTTTCTATGGAGTGCCTGCTATGGAGCCCATATTGACAGAGGTTACAGAGTAGTTAGCCTCACGGTATGTAAAACTGTTACATGCTACATGCTCTAAGAATTAAAGTAGTGTGGGATCGGCAAAGCCAGGCCAATAGTTGCCAATGCTGTTTGGGTCTGCAAAGGTTTATTTTAGGGTGGGTATGAAATTGGCTACTGTGCAGAAAGCAAGGACATTTCTGCAGGCAAGAGAGGGGTTAAAGAGAGATGAGAGGTAGGATCAGGCTAGGGGTGCTAACATCTTGATTGTTTGTGAGGTGCACAAGTTCACAGGGGTGAAAGATGGGTTTGCCACAGAGAGTATGTGTGCCAGTTCAGTAGGGGTAGTGGACAGTACAGAGGAAAGAGTGGAAATAAGTGGTGGCAAGGAGAGGATGGAGAAGTAATGGATAGGATTGAAATCAGAGTGTCTCATATCATTGAGATTTTTAAGACGTCAGAAACAAAGCTGTTGGGTGAAGGAGAGAGACCCAGATGGACGGTGGAACAAGCATAACCTGGAGGGTGAGGATAGTTTATGGGGAAGAAAGGGGAGATGAGGTCTATATATATAGACTGGGCTACACATCCCTGTACAAACAGAACTACTATACCTAAAAGGGGACCAACAACCTAAGCGAATTCTTTCATTCCCCCTTTTTCTTACCAGTGGGCCATTGTTTGCCAAAATTTAAACCTAGATGTCATATGAGTGCAGCTCAATAGCATATAAGCAAGGACCCAACTAAACAGATTGGAATAAAAATTTACAATTTGCTTCCCTGAAGTAAGTAATTTTAAAAATTACCTTATCTATTCACCATAACTATTTACCACCTAACTTGCAACTGAACCCAAAGGCATTAGAAGCATCTAAGTCAAATATGTTTGTTCCCTTTGTTTGCAGGCAAAATCATATAGTGAAATTATAAAATACTAAATTTGTTCACCACAACCCTCCTGATGAACCATCTGAAAGGGATGGAGAAACACGTGTTGGAGGGGTTATTGAGTCTTTCATTACCTAGAAACTGGATAAAAAATGTTTTCTCTTTTGAAAAGGATCTGTATTGCAAGAATTTATTCTCGAATTTAATCAACTTACACCTTAACGCCTCTGTATGAATGTAATACAGAGTACATGATCAAGCATAAGCCAATAAACAAAAATACAAAACAAGCAATTGGAGCGCATCGTCATCTCTGTTGTTATTTTTCTTTTTCTATATATTAATTGGACATTGCTGAGTCCAGAATACTAGAGAGAGACAGAACTTGTACAGAAGGACTCTTATAGGTTTTCTAGCAGATCAGAGGGGTGGCCCAAGGCAGAGGCCTTGGGTGAGGGAAGGTAAATCAATTTCCAGGGTAGTGATACTCAAAAATAGAGGTGATTGCAGTGTTGATGTCCACTAAGTCTTTAAGTCTTGCTCCAAAGGGCTGGTTTGCAGTGAATAGAGACCTGGGAGTGGGGTGCTGACTTAATCTAGGAAAGGAGCAACAGGGTGAGGCGTGAATCTGCGTTTAGTAATGGGTGAATGATGGGAAAAAGCAAATGGAGGGGATAAAGAGACAGAAAAGTGCAGGATGGAATGATCAGAGGGTGACAAATCGACGGATGGTGGACAGAGATGAGAAGAAGTAGAAGAGGTCAGGACAGTTGCCATGATTTTGTGTTGGTTGGTTCTTAAGGCAGACCTGAGAATGGTCATAGAGGATATAATCATGGTCATGACAATGGGCATGGGAAATGTTTCGGAGGTTGAAATAACCCCTGAGGCAATAAGTAACTCAGTGGGGAGTGACTAGAATGAGGTGATGGCCAGGGAAAAACTATTGAGTGACAGGGACAGACGTTGAGGTGATTGGTGCGAAGGTTAGGGAAAGGACTTGAATAACAATGTGCTCAAAGGAAGAGGGGAGGAATTCAAACAGGAGTAGGGGTGGTGTTGTAGGGAAGGCATGGTATCACAAGTATGACACTTATACAATGGATACAATTTGTAAAACCTTTATTAAAAATGTTGAGATCAGACAAACTCCTAATTTGCCCTTTAACTAAGATTGGAGCAGTCTTGACCATCAAACAATGAACAAAACAATCCTAGTGGCGTCAGTCAAATCAAAATGGCCTAGGCTAACAAAACCTAATATCTCTTATACAAAAATGTGTAAAAGGAGAAATGTATGCAAAAGGGAAAAGCAGTGTTCAAAAGAATAAAGGTTGTTTCACCAGCTCTCCTCCTCACGTTACACCTCACAGAGTAAGGCTGTCCCTTTAGGCAGGATGACACACTCTGGCTTGGTTTCTAAATCTCTTAACAGTTCCAAGGCCTGCCTGGCCTTCCATGTTAACTTCTTTTTCTCAACTTTCCAAAATTGTATTTCCAACACAAAGTTCACAAACGTCCCCCTCTGCGCAGACCTCTCAGCACACAGTTTACAAAGGTTCCCCCTCTGCCAAGCTCAGACCTACCCGCACACAGTTCATGAAGGTCCCCATCTGCCGGGCTTAGACCTCTCACGTCACAGTTCAACACAAACTTGCAAGGGGCTCTATTTCCCAAGTTTACTGTACTTCGCGTCTCCCTCAATCGGGCTGGGACCCCTGTCGAAGACTTTCGAATATGCTTGGCATTTTTACCAGACCACCACAGGACCACTTCGATTTAAAGTTCACCGTTCATTTCGATTAGTTTGCTTTATAGCTTTGAACATGTACCTTTCAAGGAGACGTCCGAGTGGGCTATTTCCTTTTGCTGAACCACTCCGTTACTTAGTATCGCTGATCTCACAGCTGCTTTTTACTTCAAAAATGATTCACATGTCTGCCTTTCTTTGCGACAAATCTACACGCGTACATCCTTTACTTGTGATATAATGTTGCTACTTCATTCGCTTTAACACACACCAGTCTCTCAGGTTGCTTGCCAACTCACTGGCTGCATGTGCTTCTTTCTTGTTTTGCTATTTTCAATTCACGAGTCAAGGTTAGTACCACAGGCTTGGCCTCACCTCCCCAACTCTGCCGTTCACCTGGGAGGGTCACTGGCATCCTTGGAACACAATGCAATCTTCACTTATGGGATCTGGCCTTCTCCTCGTGTCTTTCGCAGTCTGTCCGCGGCAACGACCTCCAGTTGGAAAACCCTTGGGATCTTCAGCCCGTTGCTCTCATCCCTTGGTCCGTTGCTCTGCTCCAGTAGGTGTTCCCTCATCCTGGAAGTTCTGTTTGTGTTCTGCCTTGCTCTGAGTGGGTCTTTAGGTGTTTCCTTTTATGTATGTGAGGAGAGCTAACTGGTATCAGGTGTACGCAATTAGTGTAAAGTGTTTGACTTTGCCTTACCCGATTAACAGAACATGTCCAGTACGATGTGAGTTAGTCAGGTGCTTTTGTAAAAACTTGGTGGAGGGCTGGGATTTCGGAAATCCTACAAAATAGGATGGATGGGGTAGTTGAACAAAAAAGGGTTGAATACCGCATCTCACCATTGGCTGTCCCACTCCCCACTCCCCAAAGACCCATCGTCCAGGTGATCCTGCCGCACTGGTCCATCCCCAGAGTCTGCATCCAAAGGCGATGGCCATGCCCTGGCCACCTGAGCGAGAGATCCCCGGGGACTGGCGGGTGAGACACCCTCTGGTTTCTCACAGTGTGAATACCTAGTTGATCATGACGGAGGGAAAAGGGGTGGAGTCAGTGTGAAGAACTGCAAGGGTGGTAGCGTTATGGGCAGATATCCATGTCTATATGATTCCCAATATAGAGAAATATGGTGGTAGGAGCCAGAGTAGTTGGTGGAGAAAGAGGTTTTTTGAAGAGTGAGTCGCATTGCAGTGTGTATTAGTAAGGATAGTGGGGGTTTCAGTGTAGGGAGTTGGGGAGAAGGAAGACTCCTAGCTGGAAAGAAGTTAGGTAAATTATGTTATAGTAGGTAAATGGGCAGAGGGGCTTTTACAAGTGGATAGAAGGTTGGGAATGTGATGGGTCCGTACAGGGAGAAGAAATCAGGGAAGTGAAAGCAGAGAAGTGTCTGGAATGTCCATCTGCCAGCTACGGCATATGTAGCAATGAGAAGGAGGGATGTGGAGGCTTAGGGCAGTAGTGATACACATGTCAGGACAACACATCTGTCATAAACAAAACATGAAGCAAAAAGGCTGATAGCGACCAACAAATCAGTACAGTATTCAAACAATTGAATAGGCTGGTGGTGGTCCAGAAGCCAGAACAGTAGAACAGTAGTGACCAAAGAGGTATGTTAATAGAGCAGTAGTGACCAACAAGGCAATCCAGTAGACTGGTAGCAAACAACAAGGCAGTACAATATGTGGGTAGTGATAAAATAAACACATTCAATAGGGTGTTAGCAGCCAACAAGATGACACAGTCGGCTGTTAGTGCCCAAACAAGTTTGTAAATTGGGTGGTGGAAGTCATACAAATGTATTGATATGTCAATAGTGGTCAAAGTGTACAATTTGTGGACCAGATGATGGTAGTCATGGATCACAGTTGTATTAGTCAAGGTCAGAGTACCTCAGTGGGGGTAGTGTCAGCCATCTTGTGAAGGGATTGTGAAGACTGAGCCAGGAAAATACTCTAACAGGCTGTACCCTTTACAATTTCACTTCACCTGACTGCTTTATGAGTTGAACACGCAAGCAGGAATCCGTTTTGACGAAGGTTTAAGGACATGTGATGGGATGGCCCATCAAGCCACTCGGGGGCAAATGTCACATAGAGCTTCTGACGGGAAAGTTAGTGCACAAATGAAGGTGTGGAAGACATGGGCTCCAAGTGGATGAACGAGCACCTATGTCTTGCTGCAAGGTAGGCAGAGTAGAAAGCTGGGTGAATCCTTAGAGGATCAGCTTCACTATCCTGCTGACCCGCCGATTTACCATATTACATGATATAGATGAACCAATCAGGTTTCTGGTGACTGAATGCCTCATGGGGCTACTACCAGGAGGTTTGGAGATCAAGGAATGGTGTGGAAGACATTGCAGAATGACTGACATGCCACCATCTTGCTTTAGCTGATCCGGAATCACAGCAGGAGCATCACAGAGCCTCCAAATCCATCATATTGCCCCACATCTCTGACACACCCTCCAAACGTGACAAGAAATAGGCTGGTGCAGCATAACCCTGGGTGAAATGAGGTAAGAAGTGTTGGAGACAATTGAACCTGTGTCCATCAGAAGAAAACGCAAGCATTAATGACTTGACTTTAGTTAAGCAAACCACTCCTCACAAAACCTACGAGCTTGCTATCCCAATCTATCTCTTACCGGAAACAAAAAATAAACAAGCTTGTTAACACCTCCTGTTGCGTAACTTTCTATGGGTTGGAGGTGAGTCTACACCTTTCCTTAGCTGGACCCATAGAATGTCATCATTCTCTGCTCATTCAGTAGCCAGTAAAGGGCTAGCTCCGCAAGGTCCTTCTTTTCCATTTGTTTTTTTTCCCTGTACTGTTGTCAATGTTTTTCTACCTAAGTGCATTGTGATCTTGATATTTTGTTGCTAGAAACATGGTGGTTGTTACTTATTTTCATCCATTCACCCAAATAACCCATTTCACTCTTCATGCAGTGGCATTGTACTTAATGTACTGTGACGTGCCCACATGGTATTCACTGAAATCACACCTTCCCTCTTGTTAATTTGTCCATGCAAAATATTTTATGCTGGTAGAATGGTTAGATCCGTAAAATTGAGGTTTTCAGAGCATGTATGTGTGATAAAGGGAAAGGATGTTAATGTTAAAGGATATTTGTACCCCACACTATCACCACAGAGTGGACCCTTGTGTTCTGGCAGATCTGAAAAGGAAAAGGGGTTGGGGGTGAGTTAGTGGGAATGAGCGGGAAAAGTGTAAGAAAGCAATGATGTGCTGTTGGCAGCTTCAGTTCGATTAACATCGTTCACGGAGCTTGGGGTTGATTTCCTGTCAGTAGCCACCGTGTGTTGTTGTGCGAAGCTATGTGTGGTTTGTTTTGTTGTTGCGGTGTGATGAAGTTTGTGCGGTTTGCTGTGCTTTAGGGTTATGGTTGTGTTTGGTTAGAGTTTGAGAGTTGTATGCAGATGGGTGAAGTTGTTAGTGGGTTAAGGTTATTGGCCTCGCTATCTAGTAGTGATATGTGTTAAATGTCCATGTTCTTTCTAGGTGTAGTGCGTGGATTTAGCCTGCTATATATCAAAGACTATTTGACTTCAATTTAGTTATTGCAAGCTGTCCCCAAGACAAATTTTGAGAAAGTGATCTGTGTACTCAAATAACAGTATGTTAGATCATGGGTGACTTGTGACAGTAACACGTTTTAAGGGATGGCAATGGACTGAGCCTTAGATTGTGCATTTAGAGCGTTTAACCGTACAACAATATTGTAGAATAACAAGGATGCATCCTTGTATTGATAAACTGCAAGCATGAGTGAAGATAACCATTCTAAAATGACCGCCAGGAAGTATTATATCATGTGCAGTATCACTTATATGATCAAATTACTTGCAGTCCAATCGGGTTTTCCCATTCACAGAGATTCTTAGTGGCAAACAACATCTGTCGTCCATTTATACACCTTTCTAATGGATGTTCTTAAACCATTTTTTAATATGAAATATTTTTTAAATATATGTGTCCTGGAGTGCTCACTTAACATTTTGTTCTTCATTCACCATGCATATACCACACTCACACCCCCAGTCTATTTTCCTTCCTACAGTAACTCAGACTCAACCAACCACTGAATGTCCATCTTAACCTCCACACCCAGCTTCACTTAACCCATCTCTTCCGCTCACACTCACACATTTATAATCAGCCCCAACACACCTTCACATCTCTGAAACATACTACCGTACCACCTAATATCCCCTGCAAGAAAGGAAAACACACAACCTTGCCCTCACCACATAAGCAACGCTGGGGCTGTTGATACTGAAAAACATAACAACTCACACTGACACCCATGTATTGTTTGAGGATCAAAGCCTGAACTTACTCAGCCAATGAAATGTGAAGCACACTGATGATCAAACTGACACTACTAATGACACCTATGTGTTGCAGGTGGACTCAAAGCCTCACCACCCTGAGCCAAGACTTCATGGTCACCAACTCCACTAAAGAACAAGCTCACACTAACACTAGACATCCAGCCTCACTACACCAAACCTACGAGCCATATTTAACCACCTGAGGGTGTTGTCCTGTGGCAACGCTCTTACTGCCTTTGGTAACTTGACTAAACCGTTCAGGCTCAGGCTTTTTAGCCCGAGAATTTACATTCTGGAACTTGACACGAAGCTACACCATACAGAAATGTCCAGGCAAATAAAAAGCCAATCTTTCAGCATTGCCCAAACCCACTCTTGAGCCACTCGTGCATCCACCATTACACTGTGCACCAATTTAAAATGATCGTACTCTGCGTTGGTTACACAACCACACAACCCCATGATCATGTCCACCTCCCCCCTTTTGCAGGAGCATTCCGCAGTGAAGAGGACTGGCATGTCACACATGTTATCACAAAATCGTGTCTTGCCCCGCTGCATCCCTCCCTTTCTTTGTCTATTTCCCCTCTTATCTTCCCCCTCCCTCACAGGAAGCCACCCCACGAACAAGCATAGGTGGACCGGCCCAAGTGGTACTTTTGTGCAAGTTAGAAGCCAATTACCATAAAAGAGCTTAATTTCCTTGAGGGAATCATTTTTAATCATAATATAATCTTAACCAGTAGCCATAAGCACCAAGATATCATGAACTTAAAACAGTTGCTCTCTGCCGCATTGCAAAGCATATTGTGCAGAACCCGCACATGTGTGAATGCAGCTGCCACAGTGACTGTGAGATGTAGATGTGCCAGTCGGTCGTGGCCAGGAGTATGTGCACAGTCACATTAATGCTAACGTAACAGCTCAGATTTCTAAAGATGAAGGCACCTCAACTAACATTGCGTTCCCAGTAGCCAAAGCCACAAGTTCTTCATGCAGTAGAGGGTGCAGGCTAAAGTCTATCTATTCAGTTACTTCCTGTAAAACACATCACTCCAAATATGATCATAAGGAAATGATGATCGTATCTGTTGCACTGCACCCCCAGGTGTTCAGTGACTTCTTCCAGTGCCATGTGTTCCCCACTTACACACCCCAGAAGCAATCCATCGTATAGTTCACCGTGGCCCCAAGGGTTGGCAATGTCTGCCTTTTTCAGTATCTGCATGTATGGGGCAGATTTTGTAAACCAGGAACAGAGTGCAGGCTGGACCTCAAGCATCCCCAGAAATGCACGCAGGTGGAGGGCAGAGATGCCGAGATGGCGTTGGGTATGTCGGAGCCTCTTTGCAACTCTGTGTGTTCACTGGCTGCTAAACATGAATGCATTGTTATGTGTCTTATCAAATCCAGAGGAAGTTCCAAGGTCCTTGGCAAAGTCATGCCGTCCGTTAAAGCAGCCATTATGCAAATATTAAAATGTGGCAATGGAGAACGAACGATGCTAATTACTGGTATTCCCATGCATGGTCCAGAGAAGGGATGTGGGGCGCGCAGGCGCAGGCCTGGCTCTCCGGCGCTCGTGCTAGAATTCTTGTTGCATGTAAATTAAGCGCCGAGAATGTCACTCTCTAATTAGGTTGCCCAAATAGCTAAGACATAAAGCAAACACGTCGTGCTGAATTCTCGGAATAAATTTGCGTGCAGCAGCCCCCGTGTTTTCATTTAATTAAACTTGAACTAAGAGCTTATATATACTTGTTTGGTCCTTATTAACTGTCGAGAGAATCACTGTGTCTCGGGTACAGATGGAAAGAGTTTGCCTGGTGCAGATCGCAAAGCATGCCTGCACGCATTAACCCTTTATTAGGGAGTTGATTTATATTGGATCAGCCTGAGGGGGAAGTCTTTCAAACCTCTTCAGAGCCTTAGGCGCTAACAAGCGGGCGATCTAAGCACCTGTGAACAGATGTAAAAGCAACATATGAGGAGTGATGCAAAGTCTGGAATTAGTAGTGTTTGAGGCCCGTCTGTCTTGGATTAGCCCTTTGTGTGCCCTAAGAAAATATATAACAAGGGAGCTGCTTCAGTACTGCATTGGCAACACTCTCAGCCCCCGGGGTAACCCTAGACAGAACTTGGGCAGAGACTTAAAAGGTTACATTAATTTCACCCACAAGCGCTTTGGAGACCGGTAAAACGGGCACCATTTGAATCCTAAAATAGGCAGTTACAAGATCGGCTTAACGAATCTGATGCTTTAGCTGTAGTTTGGCCTGGACTAGCGCTCACTCCGAGAGATTGTGGATCCCGACAGTTGCTGTAAAATTGATACTACGAATGTAATCTTGTTTTTGTAAAACTGTTCACAGATTCATGCATTTGACTAGGATGGCATCCTTGGCCAATTGGTAGCAAAGGGCTGTGACTCACCCAGATCCCTGCAGCCAATGTGCTGTGCTGGTACAGGGCTGTGCGTAAGGAGGTACATAGGGAGGTATCTTATTAATATTCATAAGGTGACTATTTAATGTTCTAAGAAATTGTCTGATTGAATGTAATGCTTTTTATTAAATAATAGACTCAGAATGGCTTTGCATTGAAATATCATGTCATTAATGTTAAACATGACAAGACCAATGGCCTCATTATGAGTTTGGCAGTAAAATGGGGGTGATTTATGGCAAAACTCATGTACCATTACTTGCACTCGGTCCTATCATATTTCCACAAGATTCCGAGTGGTGATATGACTGTTAAAAACCCCAATTTTTTGAGTCAATGGGACTCCATGGGGATTTTGAACAGATTTACTCTGAGGGGGTAATTCCTCACAGTAAGTCCAGCAATTGTTGAAGTAAAAGTGGAGGATTTTGGAATATAGAAAGTGGCAGTAATTCCATTAACGCCCACAAACCTTTACTGAAAAACTAAATTAGCTAATGTAAAGGAACTTCTGTTTTTGTGCTGCCATGTGAAAAGGGAATATAGTTAACTGTGCAACTTGTATATATTGCAAGAAAATGATTGACAACGGTATGTTAATTGCACAAATCACGAGAAGTTTAGTATATGAGCAGAATAATATATTAAGTGTTACTACACATAAAGACTATGTAAAGAACACATTTCTGTTATCTGGGATCAAATATGTGTCATGGAGCTTTTTCATACTGTGAACATGAGCTGTGAACATTGGTTAAACGAAACTGTACATTTCTGCAAATGTCAATATTCTTAAAACCAAGAATGCACATGTGCCATTATCCATCACTGTTATCAAGGCATTACAAAAAGACTCATGGAGGAGTTGGGTTTACTTGAGAAAAAGGCATCTGAAAAAAAGAAGTCAAAATATATTTTAAAGTCAAGATTTTCATGTTCATGCAAGCTTATCTGGAAGCACACTCTGGTAAGAGATTGCTGAATGAATTACACAAATCCTGACCTCCAACCTGGTAGAGCAATAGCTCCATGAAAAATGTGTGGCGGTTCCATTAGGCGGCCCATAAGAGCAGATGGCTGTCTTAATACCATGGCTGAGCAGCATATGAAATTCAAGGCTAAATTTTACAGCAAAATTTGCTGCACAAAAACAATGTATTTAAAAAGCCAATTAAGACATAGATGTTCAGTTATAACTCTGGAAGCGTTTGTCCAATTGGAAAAGTTAAAAAATGAGCCTGAATTCAGCATAACAGGGAGAAACACAAGCATATATAAGGGATGCATTAAAATGTATGGCTTAATAATGAGGTCACATTTTAATAAATGTCTTATATGTGCAGTCACAAAAACAAAAAGGATGAATTTGGATGGAGAATATGCTTGTGAATCTAAATATGCAATTCTTATCAGTGGTACGGATCTATACAGAAGTTGGCAAAAAAATAAATATCATGAACAATCCAATTTTAGTGTCACATTCATAAGCAGATAAGCAACACTTCCCTCTATGAAACAAATAATTAAATGGGAAAATCACAGCAAAAAGGAGAAACCTAGTAGATGTAAGCAGGTAAAAGGAACCTATCACAGGCTCTGTCTAATGCAAAAAATGCTGACTCAAATGATACGGCATGGGTGGAGTTGGCTGGGTATTTAAACCCAAGCACATAGGAAAAGTGGAGAGTTTTTGGAAAGCAGAAAAATAAATCTTATTCGACAATGGAAACATGCATTGTGGCTCCCCCTGGAAGTCGCTGTTGGGAAATCTCATTAGGAAGGCCTTTTCTATATGGGGCTGAATGTAGATGACTTTCCCAAGACAGAACCAGATTAGCTGATAGAGTTTTAGGCAACAGGAGGGCATACTGAAAGAAAGAGGCTATCTAGCAGTGATGTTCGGAGTTGGGTAATGTAATTTTCTGTCCTGGGCCTGTGAAAGACGAACCAGAAGTACAATAATCCAAGAGCATTTAGACAAATGTCCCAAAAATTAACCCAGAAAGCAATTAAAGGTATTTTGGGGGAACACTGTTTACAAGCTACATCACTGAAAGGGAGAATATATTTCAAAATGCATGTACTTTGTGATTGATGAATAACATTGAAAACCTGTGTAGTTCCACCGTAATGAGGCTTTTCGCTGGCAATTTGGGAACTCTGGAGCACTGAATTGAAATGTGGAATGACACAGCTTTGTGATTCATGTCTGGCATAGTGAATAAAGTAACTGAAATCTATTCCTTAATGTACACATTGAACTGGGGTTTTGAGGGGGGTAACCTGGTTCCTAAAGAATAGTGAGGAAGTTAGGGTCTACTGTTAGGGCATTCCACAAACAATAAGAATTCCTGAAACCATTCCCTTAAAATAAGTATAACTAAGTGAAACCCACAAAGACATTTGTCTATCGATGACAAGTTAGCAGCCAATAGTGTGCCACAATGTCCTGGGTTTTAGAGTTAAATCAATCCAAGAACAAGAAAGTCCTATGTTCAGACACCATTTTTCCCTGATTCCAAATCTCATGGAGGGCTCCAGAGAAAGAAAACTGTTTTTCTTTTTGTTTCTACCCTTATTCTCAGAATTGCTTCACGTTTGGATTTAAAGTGGGGATTGCCTTCAGGTACAGAACTTTAATCCAACACTATAGATTGTGAAAATCAATATCAATTATTGTCTACAGTGTGAGGCATTAGAATATCATATTTTGTCTACAATTGTCGATTACATTTGATTTTATATGGGCGGGTCGTGCCTCTAGGCGTCCTGCCTCTGTTCTTGCTGCTGCCTTTCCGGCCGTGTTTTTAACTTATTTTTGTATTATCCATTAAATTAAACTGATGACCATTCCTACGTTGTGAGCTACGTTGTGAGCTGCGCTATTTTTTGCTTATTTGGGCACTTTAATTCTGTCCGCGGAGGGTGCGGTTCCCCTTTCCTCTCTTATATATATATATATATATATATATATATATATATATATATATATATATATATATATATATATATATATATATATATATACACACACGTATGGCAGTTTGTCAATTGGAGTGAAAACATCAATGTCATGAGCAGACAGGTTGCATTTTCTTTTCTATATACAGTCTTCCTGTTTTTATGTGCAATATTGTGGGGGACTTTGCCAGCATCAAAAGTTAGGTGACCACCTTTAATTTTGTGATTTATAATTATAAATAAAACAGAACATTCAGACTCAAAACAAAATTTTCTGTGTCTCTGATTGTGGGGTGTTTGAGAATCTAGAAGGTGTCTCACCCACTCGTCCCCGCACATATCTCTCTCAGGTGGCCAGGGCATGGCCATCGCCTTTGGCTCCAGACCGTGGGGGTGGATCAGTGCGGGAGGATCACCTGGGTGTGGGGTCCTTGGGGAGTGGGACAGGGACCCTGGATGATGAGATGCAGTACCACTCGCTTTACTGTAACACCTTTACCCAATCCTATCAGATAGGATACATAGGAACCCTACACCCCTTTCTTACGCAAACATTTTCACATGGACAGTTCGCTCTGGGAGAAAACAGACTAGCGCCTGAGCAGTATACCTGATGCATCCTAATACAATGGTCTGGCAAGGTCAGCCAATTACTGACATCACTCACACTTGAATTCCATTAAGCTTCCCCACGTGGATAAAAGGCAAAGCACAAAAATCTAACATTGAGCAAGGCAAAATACATGAGGAAACAGCAGTTTCGAGACAGCAGCTGAATGAGAGAAGAAAGACAGCAAAACAGGAGGGGATCACAAGGAGGGAAGTTCCCTTGACCTTTCTGACAAGAAACCATTGCTTTCAAGAACCCTTGGGATTAGAAAACATAAGACCAGGAAACATGGCTGAAAGATCCTGTATTGTGTGTCGGAAATACCCAGGGCCCTCCCGCATCACTAATCCAGGTGGGTAGAACCATCAGCCACCATGGTACTGTCCTTGACTCAAAGAACAAAGCAGCGTTAGTGAAATCAACCGAGCCGGTGAGTTGGGGAGACCGGTACAAGACTGGTCTGTGTTGAAGCCAAAGTTGCAAAAATCAACATTTTATGGCCAGCGCTGGAAATAACATTCAAACACACATGTGATAAAAGACGAAAGTAAAGTTGAGCTGCTAATGAGTGTTTGAACCTTGAAGAGACTTTGAAATTATATCTTTGACATAGTGGTCTGGCACCGCGTGGGTGCTCAATCAAAGGGCTCTGTAAGGTGTCCAGCTAAGAATTGTGAATCGAAGTGGCCCTGTGACGGGTAAAGCAAAATCCTCTGCAGAGTCGAAAGTTTTCGGTTTTATTGTAGTAAAGAAAGTATTAAGAATAGAACAAAGAATTGTGAATCTAAGTGCTCCTGCAACGGGTAAAGCTAAATCCTGTGCACATTTAATTTGCTGAACCCCCCACACCAGTGCCTTCCACCAGTTTGCCTGAAGCAGCGTGCGGATTGGCTGTAGGCTCCTAATTTGGCCAATCACGCTACGCTGGCAGGCGAGAGCCGGCCCACAAACGAAGGCTCACGAAATAAGGCTCCTGTCCTGAGTCTGTGTTCCAATAGCTTCACTTCACACACGAGCAGGAGCTCACCCTGCCTCGTCCTACATTGCCGGAACAGTGCGTACTCATGGAACCCTGCCTGGGAGAATAGGTAAGCTTGGCCATTTACCTCAGTGCCTTGAGCCTGTGCTGCCTGTAGCGGTAGCGTAACATATGTGCACACTTCACATTTATCTTAATAGGAAGAAATCACCATTACGACCCACGAGGAGGTCTCCATTCAAAGATGGCCACTGCTTTAATTTGCTGAACCCCCCACCCAGTGCCTTCCACCAGTTTGCCTGAAGCAGCGTGCAGATTGGCTGTAGATTCCTACTTTAGCCAATAATGCTACTCAGACATGCGAGAGCCGGCCCACTAACGAAGGCTCACAAAATAAGGCTCCTGTCCTGAGCCTGCCCAGAACTGCCAGACGCCATGGCCAGGTCCCCCTGCCTAATTCAGGCCCATTCGCAAGCACCTCACCATCATTGCGGCACATCCTGCTCCTAAACATTCCACGTGCTACTCGAAACTTTAGAGCTGGGCGATAGACACCGATCACTGCAGCACTCCGGTAAGCCGTTCACGCAGACGCGCCTTCTTGTGCTTTTGATCACTCCAGCACCTTCCCTTGTGTATGGCCGCCAAATAACATTCATTAGACTTTTGTACTACCGATACCTACACAGTATTGTCCCTCCTGACTGATCGCCTGTCCTACACGGAAATACTGCTGTCGTTGTTTTGAATGCCCTGATTACGATGCTCTTACCACATACCACCCTTCACCATCTGTAACTAGTAAATATGTTATATGCTATTACTAGAATTGTGACTTGAATGTATTGATTGCACTACTGCGCTGCCTCCTATAACCATAGTGCATACCCCATTATCTACTTACCGTATTATGCGCATACCGTATTATTCTGCAATCGGCAAATAAGGTACTACGAGAAATGTAACTATTGTGTATTGTGAAATGCCTATCCTCCACGACTACTAGCATCTCTGCATTGATTGCACTGCCAAGTTATAACTCTACGTATTGACCGCATTGCTAGTTTCAACCCTCAATAAGGTTCCTGCTTGCCTACTCACTCCTGCCCATGCCGTCAATTACCCGGCAACTGATGACCTTTCGCTCTGCACACCTTGATTATAGTGATATTTCACCCATTGTGACACTGCAGCATCTCTCACTCGATGCCAATATTCTAAACGCATCATTCCTGACATTTTGACACACTATGATATTCCACACTGTTTTGCCTACTTTACTGTCTTGTAGCCCCTTATAATATCAGCCTACTGTGATATGGGACTGCTAACCTCTGTATTATTAGCTCACTGTGATCCAGCTCACCATAATATTAACCCACTACTATCTTAGTCACTGCCAACCACTATACTGTGTGTTACCAGTCCATTGCGTTTCTAGCCATTGTTAGCCACTGCTACTAGTTTACTGCTATTTCAGCGACTGCTAGCCACTATGTTGTGTGCCACCAATCCTTTATGTTCCTAGTCATTGTTAGCCACTGTCACTAGCCCCCTGCCTCTCAGCTACTGTACTACCAGTCTACTGCTATGTTAGCTACTGCCAGCCACTACACTGTGTTACCACTCTATTGTGCTTTTTAACCATTGTTAGCCACTGTTAACATCCCTGCTCTACTAGCTACAGTGTCATTAAACTAATGCTTTATTAGTCATTGATAGCCACTGTGTTGTGCACTACCAGTCCACTGCCCCCTGCCCACCAGTGTACCCCCAGTACACTGTCAGCCATTGCGTCGCCAGCCCACTGTGACAACAGCCACTGCGCTACTAGACTTGCCTCCTACCATAGCAAGGCCAAACTGAGTGATCTGTCAGCCACCTTTCTGCTACCCACATTTTTAATATTGCTACTAGTAGCCAACCACCGTTTGGAGGAATCCCCACACCCCTTCTCCACAATGGATTCACCCTGCACCGCAGGCGCTTATATCCAATTGGGAAAAGGCCTAGCCCATTTACACTGTACCGTCATTTACCTATCCCTTGCCCTACTCTCTACCTCAACAAAACCATGCCTTTCCCTACCACCACACCTCCCACTAACATCTCTCCCTTCAAAGGCTTGACAAGACCACAATCCCACACTAACAACCTCCCACTAACGGCATTGCCCCCAGATAAACCTACAAGACTTTGCCGCCTCTACGCAAGAACAGGGCAGAGACACGCATATGATACCTCATCCTATCATATACAGAAATCCATGTATACAGACTCCTTAGCCACCACTACCCCACCATTCTCACTTCCCATCTTGGAACTGATGAGAGCTCATAGACTCTACTTATGTTCACACTTACGATCAAATAAATCACCTATACTCACCGCTACCAACCATGTCACACCACCCCCTCACACACCAAATGACTCTAAATTCCACAAAGATACTTCTAGCAAGGCCTCTACCAGCACAAATGTAACCACACTAAAAGGGGCACTTATCAACGCCAGATCCATCACTGCGCACGCCCTGAATAACACAGACGTTATCACATCTAACAACCTTGACTTCTTAGCAGCCACAGAAAGCTGGCTGCACTCAGCCTCTAGCCCAGAGCTTTCCCTAGCCATCCCAGAGTGGTACACTATCTTTAGAAAGGACAGAAACACATCAAGAGGAGGCAGAGTAGCCATACTAGCTAAGGACACCCTTAATACAAGGATCTCGTCCGATCTCCCATTCACTGCAGGTGAAGTCATCACCATAAAAATATCCCTTACACCCTCGTGCACTCTCACCCTTCATATCGTCTACAGGCCCCCGGGTGCCATCTCCACCTTTGAAGACCACATTCTGGCACATAACATGAAACCTCATTCGAAAGCAATCATCATGGGTGATTTCAATTTAGGCTTGAACGACCCATCATACATCCACACAGACCTCTTAGCCAAATCTATGGAAGCTCAAAGGTACACCCAAAGGATCTATGCCACTACCCATGAAAAAGGACGTACCCTGGATTGGATAGCAGACATTAACTGTACCACTAACACACGATCTAATAACCCTACGCCTTGGTCTGACCAAAACACCATAATCTTCACCACTACCATTATCACCAAAAATATGATCCCTCCATCACCAGCACTTATGGCTCCTTCTAGAAGCTCTAAGAATATTAATAAAGGTAATATGCTACCTCTCTTAACGCCATTCTTAGACTCGACGCATCTAGACAATGACCCATCAATCTTGATAGGTCAGTATAATGAAATCATGTCAGAAGTCATTCAAAAAGTTGCCCCCCTAAAAGGAAAAAATCCAAACGTTCAGCACACATCAACTCTTGGTTCACCCCAGAACAATGGTTGCCTTAAAAAGATCTGCAGAAAATAACTGGCGTAGATCACCAATGATAACAAACAAAAGCCTCTTTCAGGCAGCAGCTAATAACAACAAAAAAGAAATTCTCTCAGCTAAAGGTGAAGTCTATAACCAGAGAATATCCAATGTTCAATCTAACACTAGAGAACTCTTCACCATTCTCCTGAAATTAGAATCTCCAGCACCTACTCCTGATCACACTGTCGAAGATGAACAATGGTGCTCCAACATTCAGAATGCCTTCGCAAACAAAATCACTTCACTTCAACAAAAAATAAAACTAAAAAAATCCAAACTTTGTCTCAACCAAACCCAACCATCTTCACCTCATTCAGTGGAGACTAATGCATTCTCATTCTCTCATTCTCACCACTTTCCATTTCCATTACTATTAATATCATCAAAAGTTTAAAACCATCTAGATGCAAAGGCGACATTTGCCCGGCAACCTTGGTAAAAGAATGTGCATCAGAATTTGCACTGTTTATCACCAGTCTCATCAACAGCTCATTTGCCTCTAACACAGTACAGAGCAACCTAAAAACAGCTTGGGTTATACCCCTACCCAAGAAACCAACACTAGACCACAACATCCCTACTAATTTCCATCCCATCACTACTGTATCATTTTTGCAAAAAGAAACTTGATCGTGCAGCCTATCTGCAGATCCAAATACATCTGGAAGACAATAACCTTTTGGGTCTAAGACAATCAGGCTTTAGACCAGGTCATGGCACAGAGACCGCCTTACTAGACTTGAAAACACAAATGGATCAATACAAAGACAAAGGGGAACTGTGCACCCTCCTTCTCCTAGATCTCTCTGCAACCTTTGATCTGGTCAATCATGACATTCTCTGCCAACCCCTTGAGACCACTTCCCTATTCTCTCCCCAGATTCCATCAAATGGATGAAATAATTTCTTACCAATCGAACCATGAGGGTCTTCTCGGACAACTAGGTAGCCCCCCCGTCCCTGTGACCTGTGGTGTACTGCAAGGCTTGTATGTGTCACCACACTATATAATTTCTTCACTAAGCTCCTATTCGATAAACCAGACAATATGGGTATTACGTACACAAACTATGCGGATGATACGCAAATACTCATTCCCATTACTGGATGTCACGACACTGACTCTAAAAACCTAAACAAGATATACTTGGACATCCAGGGCTGGATGGCACTCAATGAATTGTGTCTTAATGATGATAAGACTGAGATAATCCTCATTGGAAACAAAACTAAACTTAGTAACCTCCCTCAGACATACAAATCATTCAATATCAATGGTAACACCATCCCAGTCACGAATGAAATAAAAACATTCAGGGTGTATATCGACTCCTCTCTTACCCTAAATAAACAGGTCAACGCTGGGGTCTCTTCAGCAGCCTACACTGCCAAATTGATAAGAGCCAGCAGACCATTCCTCTCCATCGACAACGCTATCACACTGGCCAGGATATTATCCAGGATCAATTATTGCAACTCACTACTTGCAGGAACCAGCTTAAGAAATATCCAAAAATTACAGGGTGTTTTAAAATTACGCTATCAGAGCTGCCTTAAACATTCCAAGTCACAAACATATTTCTACCACCAGGAGGAAGATCCACTGGCTCCCTGTCCCGGATAGAATCAATTTTAAAATACTCTCGATCACTCTTAAATGTATTGCAAACAAGGCACCCCTATACCTTAGTCACCTTATCCAATCCAACAGACCAACCCACTCCCCGTACACCAACTTGCTCATCACCCCCAAGTACAGAAGACAGAAAGCAGGAGGATCAAGCTTTCCCACAATAGCTCCTAAACTGTGGAATGCCCCCCTCCCACTTACCTCAGAAATGACACCTCCTTTTGGTAATTTAGAAAAAATCTAAAAACCCTATTGTTCAAGACTGATCTACCATAGTAGCTTCTTAGGCCTTTGGCTCAATATCTGTACCAGTTGCGGATATAAATGCTTGGTATGTAACATGCAAACATGTAACTTTGTAACCATGACACTATGCTCCAAAAACGTGTAACCATCTTCTTAAGTTTGTATCAGCGCCTAGTTGCCTTTGGGCTTTGAACATTCTCTAAAAATTAATAAATAAATAAATGCAATCGAAGGTCTTCGAATTTGATATGGTAAAGAAAGTTTGAAAATGAGATAAGTTTGGTCTGAGCCTGCCGGAAGGGGACCTGTCTTGAACAGTAAATCACCCGAGAAGTTGTGCAATGGAGAATCCATGTGTGTTTGTTGCATCAGGCCCTCTGAAAAAAGAGACTTTAATTGGCAAAGAGACTTTGGCACAGAAGATGCTGATATTGAGATTTTGAACTGCGTCGTGCTAGAGAAGCCAGAGTGTGTGCTAAGCTCGAGTGTGCCGCTGTGTCCCGTGCTGAAAACATAGGGAAGTGAAGCTAACAGCTTAACTATCCTGACATATCATTCTTGAACACTTTGTTCTTTTGTATAACATTGTTTCCTACACCATTTGTATTTAGAAGTAAGGATTGGCAATATGGTTATTAGTATAGGCCCTTTTATTTGGCCAAGACTCTACTAGTACTGCATTATTATTATTTGATGGTCATAGCTTGCTCTCATCTTTAGATTTAGGATTAGATAGGCGTTATTCAAACCCAATTGAAGTTCAATAAACACCCTTGAACTGTGATCACTTGTGTCTGTCTTCACTGTTTGATACCATGTCTTCCTTGTGGGATTGTCATGGGTGGGGGTATAAGATCAGGGATATTTCTTAGTAAAACGAATCACTAGAAAAGTAAATGTATTCTATAGATAGAAGTCATTACAATGCACATCTCACTGCACAAAGTAGAGATGGGTGCACGCCCAGTTCCTACCCCCTCTGTTTGCCACTCACAACTGTTCGCAACATGCACATTTCAAACCGCAATCTTAATTGCAGATTGCAAAGTTGCTTTGATGCTTGGCAGGTGTGTGTTTTGCGTTCACAAAACTGGTGCATTTGTGTTGTACTTCTAAACCTGTTAATGGAATGGTCACTCTCATTAATTTATGTAAATATGAAGTGTTGCTGTCAACCAGCTGAGTGGTCCACTATAGTTGCGCCTCGAGTGACAGCAAATATTCAAATACTCTCCAAAGGAACTTTATTGCAGGCGGTTGTTTTTCATGCATGGACATCGCTGCTATCCTGAATACATGACTAGATTTCACTATTTGGTGGGGCAGCAAGATGAGCTGCAAAGTTAAGACAACTCCTTTCAGCGGGTTGTTACATCTTGAATATGTGTTCCATGTGGTATTGTAGGGCTAAATGCCAGAGCTATTGAAACACATATTCCCTCCTGGTGTGTTTGCTGCTCGCCCACCTCTGATATGATGTGGGCGCTTTTGTATAGGTGCAGTTTGAGGTTCTTTTGAAAGACGTTTGGATTCCCTTCTTATTTTCATCAGAGTCATTGTCCAATTCATTGTAACCAACGATGACAATTAGGGACATTCTAAGGTGTTTGCCATATTCTCTGGACATAGATGGTCATTCTCCTGGCAGAGTACAGGCGAATGTATAGATTTTATAGCTGTGGCCTGCCCGCCCGGTTCTGTTTTAAGTAAGTGAATTTGAGGCCACATGCTGTGATGTTAAACCTTCTCCCGCTATCCAAATTGGAGCAGAAGGCGTTAAATATATGCAGTAGGATAAGCTTGCCTTCAAACTCCCTATAACAGCATGTTGTGCACTGGGGTTAACTGACAGTTTGAAAGTGGCCCTGCAGACACAGGATACTGCAGTCAATTCAGTTCTTTTACAAGAAAAGATTTTTGATTCTCTTCAAAGACTTTCCTTCTTGTGCCCAGTATTGGTCCCAGGGATGCTCGTATGTTACCTAGGGATACTTGCTGTTAAAATGCTGCCAATTTAGTGCGTTTAGCGGTTTGTTGTGCGATCTGTTGAATTATGCTCATACATTTTAGATGGTAGTGGCTGGACGGTGTCCCCCGTTGACTTATTTTTCTCTAGTTAGGCTGCAGTCAAAACGTAATACTAGTTTTTCTACTTTTGTATAGATGAGTCACTTCACCAACAACTGGATTATATGCTGACCAACCAGTTAAACTAGTCCGTCATCAAGCAATTTATCAACAAGAGTAATTACATTTACTTCTTGCATATATTTAATATCTGCAACAGGTGGTCAGGTTTTCTGTTGCCTCTTTGGCTGTCATCCACATATTATCGTCATTGGCATATGTGTGGAATTCTACACAAACATACATCACTAATAGCTACGAGGGGTTTGGCATAGATGCTGAATGGGACTGTGTATCCATTTTGCACCCCATGTGTGATTTCAGCTACATTGCTGGTGCAAGTCTTTGGCTCTGTGGGCAAAGCAGTTGATGCAAAATGTCTGGAATATGCAAACCCTCCTAGGGACTCTGTGCTTTGTCTAAAAGTCCTCCCTTATTTTCTCTGTTGCAAAAGAGCTTCTGTCATGTTGACCAACAGCCAGACATGCAGAAGCTAAATCCAGTGTGCACTTACCGGTGGACCTTTTATAGGATTTTAGTAGGAGTTGGATGCATGCTTTTGTTAGAGGGATGAGCATTGTGTGTTCTAGTATGGGGTGCTGAATCACATGGTGAGGTTATGTGTCTTTTGCCAAATGCATTAGTGCTGATTGGGGAAAGCAATAGTCTTTAAGCAGAAGGATTGTTCATTGGGGTGTGTTGCTGAATCGAGTCTTTTACAGTAAGTTATTTCCCATGGTGGTTTCCTTTTATACTGGTAGAACTGCATCTCTTGCATGTTGTCAGGATACATTGCACATCTGGCCTTGTCGTTGATGGTGCTCTGCCTGAAAGATTTTCAGCAATTCCTTGCACAGCCTGGTTCATGTTCATGATGAAATGATTAGTGTCAAGTGTTGCACTAGTTTGACACCATCTAGTGTTCTTGTAAATCTGTTAAAGGTACGTATGGTGTGGTCCTTGCATAGATTAGGATAAAAAAGTGGTCAAGTAAATAACTGATCCCCAGAGCTCCCCCAGTTCTCCCACGGTTGGCAGAAGCGACCTAGGGCCTGAGCCTCTCCTGGCGTGGGCAGCAAAGAATCCACAGCTGGCCAGAAGACTTCCAAATAGGAGGTTTGGAGACAGAACGATATGCCCGTAGGCTGTCTGCATTCATATGTTGAGCAGGAGTTTCAGCGATGCATCCTCCCAAAAAACAAAGCCTGACCTGGATCACAGACTGGTCTCTAAAACAAAACAACAATAAGGCATTCATCAATTAAAGCAGAATTTCAGCAAAGCAAGAACTAGGTCCCCTAAGATTTGCCAGACAGGGTGCTGGGTAAGCACTGCCAGTTCCCAACAAAATTGCAGGTAAAGCACTGGTTCAAGGAGCAGCTATGACCCTCCGGGGGGAGTTGAAGTGAGAGTGAGAGCAGGAGACATTAGAACAATAAGAGCTGAAGCAGAAGGTGGTTAACGAGCCACAACTGTAGGAAGGGAACAAGAGCTAGACAGTAAAACCCAGCAGGGCCATCTGAGAGCAGAGCCAGGAACCAGGCAGGATAATGTTCACAACAGACCATCAAGGATTACTAACAAGGTGGCCAGGAGGACCTGGGGTTGGCAGCTGGCAGGGACCAGTCAGAGAAAGCAAGAAAGACTGCTGAACAAGGAAATAGCACAATAAACCCTTAGGTTTATGAGTCAGTCAGAAGCGCTATATCCTTTTAGGTTTCTAAGCAACTCAGCAGGGATACAGCCCCTGCATTAACACTAGCCGAAGAACAGAGGTTTTAGAGTAGGCTGGAAGGGGCAAGCCATCAGCTAGACTTTGGGACCCATCAAAATATCCCCCAAGTTCTGAGAAACAATGGGTGGCGATTAACAACTCAATCCTACACCCGGTCGCTGTGGGTGAATGGCTATGGGTGCCGCAGAAGGAGATCCCCCGCATGATTTTGCAACACCTGCTGCTAGAAGTGCTATGGAGGACCTGGAGAGAAGGGGGTAGTATGCAGTGGATAATGACTTGGCCCTCCCCCCATAGCAGTATCTGCACCCCCCCACGTTGAGGAACCTAATCGCAGAACCCCTTCGATTCCAGGATTGGTATCAGGCGGGCCTAAGTAGAGCTGGGAAGATGTGGGACAAGGGGGAATTCCTACCCATTGAAGCTTTTGAGGAATGCCTACAGATTGGTCACCTCTCCCCATTTTGGTATCTGCAGATGAAGGGTGCTCTCAACAATGTGTGGTGGGGGAAGAATCTATGAAGAGACCTTAGCCCTTTGAGTCATTGCTTTTGCTGTGTAGAGACATGAAGGGCCGAACAGCGAGTCTCTATAAGGCACTCTTGAGGTCAGAGCCCCGCCAGGGTCCAAAGGCTAGGGAGCG
Organism: Ambystoma mexicanum; assembly: GCF_040938575.1. Taxonomy (NCBI): domain Eukaryota; kingdom Metazoa; phylum Chordata; class Amphibia; order Caudata; family Ambystomatidae; genus Ambystoma; species Ambystoma mexicanum. Next base: position 339,724,197 of record NC_090922.1, read on the forward strand.
ATGGGCTAAGGACCTGAAGTGGGAAATATCGGATGACATATGGTTCACAATGTGTAAAAGGGTCACACAATCCCTGGCTTCCCTTCAATATAAAATACAGGTGATCAAGATCTTACATCGCTGGCATGGCTCCCGCCATTTTAGCCAAAATGTACCCAAGGGTAGACTCAAGATGCTGGAGGTGCCAGCATCCCAGCTCAGAGTACTACCACATGTGGTGGGGATATACCCATATACATATTTTTTGGGGAGAGGTCCTTTCGTGGATTAAGGGGATCAATGGAATTTCACATAGTCAATCCCCATGGGGGTTGTTGTTCACGGTATGGGAGGAGGATGAGGGGGAGGACCAGGGAAATCACATGACCCACACCCTGTTGGTCGCGGTTAGGTGTTGCGTGCCACAATTTTGGAAAATGGACAAAACCCATATGGAGAAGGAATGGTTACAGAAAGTCAGGGAATATATGAAATGGACCATATGACACACATTCTTAATGAGTCCAGGGTTAGGGCTGGGGGAGATGTGAGTACCTTTTTTCAACAAATATGGCACTTAACTGAGGTTTTGGGAGGAGCCAGAAGGGGAGGGGGAGGGACGCGTAGCTGCCTCTAATTGTTAACTGTTATATGTTGTATTAAAAGCTGTGTGCTGGAGAGGGAGGGTAAGAGGCTGCGGGGAGGCATATTGTGGTTAGGGCTGCTGTCCTGTTGTGAGAGGTGTTTATTCTTGACAATGCTCTTCTCAGTGTTACATACAAAATGCTAATAAATTTGATTTTCAAAAAAAATATCCTCCAGGTTGAGAGGGGGAAATGTATACCCATACCAACCTAGGAGAGAGGAATGCCTGCAGGAGCTATGCCATGAGGGACGGGGAAAGGAAACCCCTAAGGCAGAATGCACAACTGAACACCTACCTATTCCCTATCACTGCAAACACAAGGTGCCCAATGACCACTAGGGCCATAAACTGTTCCAGGTGGCAATGCTGCCAAGCCAAAGGAGACCTACCACAACCAGAGTCTCAGAGGACCAGTCTCCACCATGATGAAAGAATCACACAGGGACATTTCAACTCCCTAATACTGTGAGTGACGTTTCTTGGACACTGTGCTTGAGGTGTACCCTCAGGAACACTGTTGTCTAAAATAGACCCTGCAATGTCAGTTCTCATGACACTCCCTCTAGAGAAGGGAAGAACACGAGACAGACATGATAACACTCAATTGTTTAAAACCAATGATCCTGTAGGTCGCTGTTCTGAGTCGCTTATCGCTTGATGTGCTTTGCATTCTGAAGTAAACTGCACTGAGATTGGGCGCATGTCAGATAGATAAATACTTTTATTCGGTTTTCACCATTTACATGAAGCAAAGTAACATACTCTACAGTACAAAATACAAAGAGGCCGCGATTAACCCCAAGTAAAATACAGCACAATTCATCATTTTAAAAAAAGCATGTTAAAATATGGAATAATAACTTGTTAAAACCTTAACATTTTCTAACCATATTTTGAAGGCCTCAGTAATATTCTCTGAGAAATTGTTGATAAAACAGGCCTCTACGCAGGACAGAACTAAATTCATAGCATCCGTGACACATCTATGTCTATATTATTGATACGAAAATGTCTCCTCAGCCACAGGCCTGTCAAATCTAAAAGGTTAGGACAAATAAATAGAAAGCGATATGGTAATGATATGATATGTGATTACAATTATAACGTGCCTCTACACAATTGCACAAAATGAATTAGATCCTCATCCACCCGCTTCCACCGATACAAAGCATCGTATTAAACTGTGCATGTGGCTGGCTGACATACCCCGGAGCAGACATGGAGTGGAGGCGAGCGTTGGCGTGCTGCAGCAAACTAGGACCTCCTGTGCACTTTCACCACCTGTCGACTCACCCTTGTGCAGTCCTGTGCGTTGCAGTGCGTTGCAGTGCAAGTATTTCAGAAATGGTGCATTCTAGGTGGTTTTTGATGAGTTTTGTTCCTTGCGTTAAGACGCTTAAAATGAGGTTTGTCCAGTCCTTCTACGAACACATTGATGTTTCACAGATTTCAGCCAACCGTCTCATGTCTGAAGGGACTGAAATCCAGGGAAAGGGGAGGGAGTCCAAATGTCATGTAGCCAGTAATGTCCCGAGGGTCCTTATGGGTAACTATACAAAATGTGGCGCAGATTGGTGCAACGTTGTGCAATTGTATAAATAACAAACTAACCAATTTTCTGCTTTATATATAGAGAGATTTCCATTATATCAGATACTGATTTTTTGAGAGCTAATATAAATGGCTCTCAAGAAAAAGACTGTTTAAAACATAAAATGAAAGAAAGGTTTCAGCGAAGAGGAAGAAAACACGACCTATGGATACGGCACTGAAAAGAGTATGGGCCTCATTACGAGTTTGGAGGCAGCCATGCCTCCAAACTCCATGCTCCATGCTATCAGCTCCATAGCTGCCTCCAAACCGGGCTCCTTTTCCGGGTTCCTGACTTACCGGGTCATTCCGACATAGGAGGACCCAGCAAGTCCTCCTTGCAGGAACCGTTCCCCATTCCCATTTGAGCCCCGATAGGGCTCAATGGGAATGGGGAGGGAGGTAACAACGGGCACATTATAAGTGTCCCGTTGTTACCTCCCTCTTCCCCTCGCGGGACCCGGAAGGCACGCCTGGTTTTACCAGGCGTCCGATCCGGGTCCCGCGATGGGAAGCTCGTAATCAGCCCTGACGGAATGAAGGGGGGCGGTCCCGTACTGGCCAACTTCATTCCGTCAGCGCGTGCCTCGTAATGAGGCCCCATCAGCTGCTGAAAGGAAAGATATATTACTCTTAAAGAATAAGATTGTTTCTTAAGTTGAACCTTTTAGATGTATAACATCTTATGATAAACGCTCCCCAAAAAACACTGGGACATTATGTAAACATTGGCACATCTTGCAACAACACCCAGGAATTAGAGAGAATTTCTGAAATACCAAATATATGTTACCCATGAGAAAGAAAGTTAGAGGAGGAAGAAAGCTAAAAGAGGGCCTCATGCAGAGCCATTCCGCGCACCCTAAAATGAATGTGTGGCTGTAAACCACAGAAATGTTTTGCATGTGGGATGTGCAGTGTTTCTGATCTCATTAGGAAGACATCAATATTTGAGATGCAGGGAACATTTTATTAGAGTTTACATCAATTGCAACACAGAATGTGTTGCTTATCATCTGATTTGGCCTAGCCCCAAAATGCACATAGTGAGTGCAGCATGAGAGGCCAAAGCAAGCACACTGAAACGCCTTGGGGCCATCAAATATACCTGTAATACCTATTATACAACATTGCAATCAGAAACACAAAGGTGATTGTGAACTCTGAACTACTACTTTAATTACTTATGAGAAAATGTGTACTTGAATAAGGAGTGGGTTACTTTTATATTATTAACCGTTATTGCCACATTAATCCAAGAACGGGCAAGGTGAAACATACATGGTTGTGTTTACAGCTTAGAACCTGTGGGAACAGAATTGCGCATGCGCACCTGGTGATACCGGCTGTGTGTTTTACTGTGGATGTACATTTTGATGTCATTTGTTACTGATTTTAAGGGCGACTGTTATTGTTTGGTGCAGTGCAATCACGTGTATGTAATTGGGATACTGTGTACTGAGTAACACTTCAAACAGGCTGCTCAGTGAAAACGCATCGCCGTCGCTAGGCTGCGGATAACAGTGAAACGTCGTGGGTTTTAGCTTGTGCACCCAAATAAAGAGGGTTTAGATAAATGAACATATATGGGTGTTTTTTGTGAGAAATGGCTCCAAACTGTGATCCACTTCCTGCTCCATTGAGACAAGTGCTTCCCTCCTGCTTCGCCCAGCTAGTGGCAGGAGACCGATAATGGTCTAATCATATATGTAACACGAGTGTTCGGGTGATGCTAGGACCCTGAGGAAGATGACATCAGAGCACCAGCCTCAAGAGCCCACTTGCACCTTAAGTTTATGATTCAATAGAATGGTCTTTATTTATATGTTCTATCTTGAAGGCATGTCTCTTTTGCTTTAAGGACTACTGTTTAACAAGTTAAACTCTAGTATTTCTTTGCTTCTCCATGTTTTGTTATGAAACTATCAGGCCGAATTCATGGAAATAATGTGCGCGGAAAAACCGGCGCACGCGTGCGAAAACGTGCGATTCGCAGTGGCACAGAAAAAATCGCAGAAAATCGCACATAAAACAGCGCACATCCATTCATGGAAGCACGGGCACGCGCGAAATGTGGGATGTGCGCTGAGAAAGTGCGCGGCTCACGCTGGTGCATGCTGGCGCACAGGTCATCGAACGGCGTGCGATAAGGCCACAGCAAATTCGCACATCGCGCAGCGCACAGAACAAAAGTAGGCGTAACACGGGGCGTCACACGCAGAATGGGGAACAACTCGTGAAAATGTGGGCGTCACGGGGGAAGTACAGGAGGCAAGTGCGCAGAACGCCCACACGCTCCCCTACAACACGTATTCATGGAATCGAATAGGGAAAAACAGCGCACGGCCAAAGACGCGCACAGGCCCATACAGGTCGGCCACACGAAAGCAGGCGGTAGCGTCCCTGCGCAGGAAACAAATGTGCGCCAAAGTCCTACACGCGCGAGAAGGCCCACACGCAATCGGGCCTGGGGGAGCGTGTGCGTGTATTTAAGGGGTGCGCGAGAAGATTCACACGCGATCGGGCCTGGGGGAGCGTGTGCGTGTATTTCAGGGGCCTGCGGGTGGTTCCACACGCGATGGGGCCTGGGGGAGCGGGGTGCGTGTATTTCATGGGCTCGCAGGTGTTTTCACACGCGATTGTCCTGGGCGCGTGTATTTCAGGGGTGCGCGAGAAGATTCACACGCGATCGGGCCTGGGGGAGCGTGTGCGTGTATTTCAGGGGCCTGCGGGTGGTTCCACACGCAATGGGGCCTGGGGGAGCGGGGTGCGTGTATTTCAGGGGCTCGTGGGTGTTTTCACACGCGATTGTCCTGGGCGCGTGTATTTCAGGGGTGCGCGAGAAGATTCACACGCGATCGGGCCTGGGGGAGCGTGTGCGTGTATTTCAGGGGCCTGCGGGTGGTTCCACACGCGATGGGGCCTGGGGGAGCGGGGTGCGTGTATTTCAGGGGCTCGCGGGTGTTTTCACACGCGATTGTCGTGGGCGCGTGTATTTCAGGGGTGCGCGAGAAGATTCACACGCGATCGGGCCTGGGAGAGCGTGTGCGTGTATTTCAGGGGCCTGCGGGTGGTCCCACACGCGATGGGGCCTGGGGGAGCGGGGTGCGTGTATTTCAGGGGCTCGCGGGTGTATTCACACGCGATTGTCCTGGCCGCGTGTATTCCAGGGGTGCGCGAGAAGTTCTACACGCGTTTTGGCTGGGTGCGTGTATTTCAGGGGTGCGCGAGAAGATTCACATGCGATCGGGCCTGGGGGAGCGTGTGCGTGTATTTCAGGGGCTCGCGGGTGTTTTCACACGCATATTGGCTGGGTACGCGAATCCATTGGACCAAAGGCCCTTACAGCGCAGGCGCGTCTGTGACGTGAACTGCATGTCCTAGTATCAGCACTTGTAATAGGTCCTTAGTACGTATACGCGGAAGTGACGTTGGACGTGTGGTCCGGTTTAAAAGGTACGTGTAGGACGTCATTTCCTTGTACGTGCTTTTCGTGGAGAGCGAGTGGGTGAAATCTGTACTTCTTGTCGGTTCACACGCGAATTACTTCACAGCGTTTCGAGTTCGTACTCCCTGTTACCTCTGTCAGATTCTTTTTTTTCTCTTTTTCTCTGGACCTGTTCCCTCAGACAGCGTTCACTTCTCCTGTAGTCCTGTCTCCTCAGACAGCGTACAATTCTTCTTTTGGCGGGGGTGTTGCCAACGCGTGCACGCGCACGCGCGTGTACTTCACGCACTTTTTCCAGGCAGACGCTGAGTTGCGCACCTATTTACCAACAGTGCTTGCCCCGTGTGTCGCGTACCACTTCAGAGGTCATTGTAGGCTGCGTGTGACACGCATACGTTCATTATTGTGTTTCTGGGTGCCACAGCGTAGTGCGTGTTTTTGTTTACACGCACGTGGTCTACGAGGGGTCGCTTGCACGTCATTTTCTGTTATTGGGGTGCCTGTGCATTGCGTGACCCGTCATCTTTCCCCATGGGTTCCATTCAGCCTTGCAAGTGCACTAGGGTACGAATACCATCTAGTATCCTACCTCTTTGACCCTCAATTGCCCAGGACAATACTTCCCTGCTACTCCCATACGCACAGCTACATCAGTGCCATGTCTGGGAGGTGAGCAAGAGGTAAGGTTGGCAAAGGTGGCCGACCCTCAAGAGGTGGGCGTGGTGGGCACGGTAGGGGACGTGGCCGGGATTTGCAGGCTACCCTTAGCACCCCACGTGTGGAGGACCAGTCAGGGAGACCCATGCCCCCCCCATGGTTGAGGAAAACGTGGCTGACACCATCGATGCTCAGCCCTTGTTGGACCCGTCCATTGTGGCACCTGACCTGGCACAGGCTGACTCCGAGACTGATTTCCAGGTCCACAAGTCTAGGCCACGGGTGGCCGTGCCAGTCAGTGTCACCAGGCCACGTGTATCAGGGGCAGCCATGTCATCTGCTGCCCCAAGTAGGCGGGGTGGGAAGGCTGCAGGGGCAGCTGCAGCTCCGTCCACCCCAGCTCTGACTCTCCCAGCCAGGACAGTGTTGGTCGAGCTAATGCCTGCAGGAAGTCAGATGGTCAGTGTGCCATTGCACACTACGACACAGTCCACCGGTGCTCCTGCCCCGAGTGGCCAGAGCGGCATATGCCACTCACAGTCCCCACCGCCTTACAAGAGGAAGAGGAAGAGTGCACATGCACTACAGGCTGATGCCCCAGACACGGCTACACAGTCCGGCAAGCCGAGGAAGCCTAGCTTCAATGATGCCGAACTGAATCAACTTGTGCAGTACGTGTCCGATCATGACGCCGAAATGTTGAGCACTCCAGGGTCTAGGATCACACCTGCTCGCTGTCAGGCACACTGGCAGGCCGTCGCAGACAGCATAAGTTCCCTTGGGCTTATGAGGCGCACAGCTACCGAGTGCTACAAGCGATGGAATGACCTGAAGCGCAGGGCAAAGAGTAAGCTGGCCTCAAGTCATGCCGCAACTCTGGTGACTGGAGGTGGGTCTCCAGTAGAGGACATTGAGCTCACTCCACATGAGAATGTCGCTGGGACCTACGTCACAGAGGAACAGATCCAAGGTGTGGGAGAACTTCCAGATTACGAGGCATTGTCCGGTGAGGGCACATGCATGTGTGTGTGATCCATGTGTACGTTGCATGCGGGAGGGGTCCAGGGTGGGTGCCAGGTCAGGGTGTGTGTGCCTGAGTGGTTTGGGTCACCCATGTGCTTCATCCAATGCATTTTGCCCCCGGGATTTGGGTATTGCAGTGTCCCTTCTGGCCACAGCAGGCATTTGCCACTATATTGCGCCAGTTGACCTTGAAGTGGCAACATGCAACAACATTGTTCCGTATTTTGCTGTGCACGTTCTGGCTGATTGTAGGAATACCCCCAGTTCTATTGCACATCACTCTGCCCTATTCTCACAAATATGACATGCCTATGGTACATGCCAACTGTGGGATGGCACTGCTAGCCAGCATGCATCTGATGTGTTGCCCTTCCATCTTGGTGTCATCAGTGTCTGACATTTACCTCCCCTTCCAACTCAGTGACAGTGCATGCATGTGAGGGACATAGTCATGTGGGACATGTGTCTATCAAGTACATCTCCTGTAGCTTGTCTGGCCTATTTGTGTGCCATGGTGCTAATCCCTGTTTCCATTTTCTGTCTTTCATGTTTTTTCAGAGGATGACGCACTTGATGCTGTTGAGGGTGAGGAGATGGTGCTCACCCAGGAGGGATCTCTGACACGTCCGAGCACGAGTGGGGGACGTGGTGTGTTGGTGGGTGAGAACCCACTCTTGCTGCAGGGCATTCTCTCCAGGGCTGTATATGGGTGCACCTCCCCAGAACTCTTTTCAGGTGTTGATTCGGATGAGACCCATGTGGATTTGCAGGTATGTGTTCATGAAAGGGATACTGTTCTGTCTGACCCACCTGTACCAGGGGTAGAGCCCACAATGGGGATGTCAGTGTTGGTAGGTGCGCCTGTGGTGGTTACGGATGCAGGGCCACACTCCGCAACATCTGATCCTGTTCCTGGGCCAGCAGATCAGAGGGGAAATGCAGTCCTGCAGCCTCAGGCAGTGCCGACACAGCGAGGCGCAGTTCGCCTTGCCCCAGACAGGTGTGGTGCCCGCCAACGCGGTGGCCGTCCGCCACCTGGCAATACCGTATGGGAGCAATCCATATATGGTATGGCCAACCAACAGGCAGCATCATCAGAAATGATTGCTCAAGCCATGGACAGGGTGGCCACTTCCATTGTCCCCCCAGAAAGGCAGAGGGAGCTACTAGAGGACGCAACAGCCTCAATTTGCCAATCAGTAAGGGAGGACATGTTGGCGTCCAACAGGGACAGACAGGCGGCCCTGGACAATCTGAGGGAATCAATTTCTCTAGATGCCCAGGGACAGAGGGAAGCCCTGAGGGGGGAGGTCCAGCACCTCAGGCAGACTCTACTGGACCTTGAGGCTTCCACTGTCACCAGGACAGAACAGCTGCTGGAGCGCGTCACCCGTACGCTCTCGGCAGAGATGCAGGCAACTCGTGCGGAGGTCCGGGCAACACGTCGGGTGTTGCATGGGGATCTCCGCACCATATCCCTACAGAACGAGGCCTTCAACACCCGCATGCTTGCTGCAATGGAGGACCACACCAGGGCTTTGCGTGGGCTGCCTCCCATAGCACCACCACCTCCTGTGGCAGCAGCAGAGGTCGAGGAGAGCGAATCCAGCAGTGATTCTCCCACAAATTAGTAGCCGTGCAGGCCATGAGCCCATGGAGGTGTTTTATTTTCGCAACATTCACGCAGGTGGCTGTTGGTGAGCATCCTGTCCTCGGACCTCCTGGGTGGCCTCCCCCACCCCCCCTGGCACCCACATGGCCATTTTTGATTTTTGCTTTTTGATTTTTGAGGTGCAGTGTGTTGCCTTGTGTGGCTCCCGTGGGCTTCCACTGTGTTCCGTTGGGCACATGCAGGCTTGTCCTGAGTTTGGGTTAGATGCTTGGGTTTGTGAGACACACACCCCTCCTGCTTCCCGTTTCCATGGGCTTGCAAAGGGTGTGCCCAAGTGACAGTGAATTACACAGTGACGTTGGACTCCCATGAGCTATGTGGCCAGTCTGTAGTCAATACTGTGTATACATTCCTAGTGCATATTGTAGTAGTATTGTACACTGCATGGTGTATTGATGTGTGCTTGTGCTTCCATGTCTCCCTCCTAATTTGCAGGGTCAGTCCTCATGTCTTCACAAGCCCGTCTACTTTGGAGATGGAGTTCATGTTGTTAGCAGTGCACTCGCAGATGTGGCTGGCACCAACACTGTACAGTAAGAGGTGGTCGATGTGCTGGCATCATCAGGTTGTAGGTCAACGTATCCTTTGGTATTTGGTCATGTTTGTTGTCATTTATACATGTATGTGGGCATACTGTGTGTGGGCAGTTTCCATTTGGGACACTGTACTCTGTGGCACTTGTGTAATGTTTGGGGTATGAATTTCTTTGCTCTCACATTGCATGACATGCCATGGTGGAGATGAGTGTGGGCCTGTTGGCAGGTGCCCCTCACTGCTGGGGGTGGAGGTGCAGGGGGACATGGATGGGGGCCTGGGGGGGAGGTGTTGGGTGACATGGCACTGTTGTCATTTACTATCTTTGATGGTGGTAGTGATATTGGCATCATTGAAGTGTGTCTTTTGATGACACAGCATTGGTGGTGTTTGTGTAGGTAGGGTGGCACACAATGGTACACTTCCAGTTGTACAGTCTCAGACTGGTATGGTTGTGACAGGTGACTCTCCATTGAGGCATCATCTTTGTCAGAATGAGTCATCATTGATTGTCAGCTGGTATGTGCCAGGGCTGTGCCCACTCCACAGGGGTGTGATTTTATGAGAAGTAATAAGCCACCTGCTGCGTGCGGGCTGCCTCCCCCCGTGCCCTTTCCCCTCCCATGCGCAGCGGGCGTGCATGTGGTTGGGGATGTGGGGGCACCACCATGTCCACGGCCAGGCCCCGGCATGTTGCAACGTTGTGCAGGACACATGCTGCCACTATGATCCTCCACACTACTGGGGGAGCGTATAACAGCTGCCCGCCAGAACGGTCAAGGGAGCAAAAGCGTGACGTGAGCACTCCGAATGTGCGCTCCACTATGCCCCGGGTTGCAATGTGGGCTGTGTTGTATCTTACCTGGGGTGGCGTGGTGGGGTTCCGAATTGGCGTCATCATGTGGGTGCTGAGAGGGTAGGCACTGTCCCCTGGGGAGGTGGTGATGGGTATCATTAGTGGGGTTGTGACATTACTCAGTATCTGACATGCATGCACGCGCAGTGGCATTTATACTCACCGAGCAGCCATGTATCGCCATGCCGCCCAGCCTCTATGTCCCGGTTTAGGGTAGACATTCTGTAGATGAAGCTGTCGTGGGTTGAGCCTGGATAGTTTGCATATACTGAGGTGATGATTCCCTTGGCATCACATACTACCTGGACGTTGATGGAAAGCCAGTGCTTGCGGTTTCTATAGATGTGCTCAATTGCCCTGGGGGGACGTAGAGCCACATGGGTGCAATCAATGGCGCCTAGCACTTTGGGGAATTGTGCCACCCTGTAGTATTCCTGTGTGACAGCCTGCCTTTTTGCAGGTGTTCTGGGCAGGTATATGTGCCTGCGGACTGATGGGCGTGCAGTGATGATGGCCAAGACCTGGTGTAGGCAGCGTGACTGGGTGGCCTGTGACACCCCCCCCCCACTATGGCACTTGTCCGCTGAAATGATCCAGTGGCCAAGAAGTGCAGTACATTGAGGACCTTCTCCAGGGGGCTGAGGGCTTGGGAGAAAAGGGTGGGTGATGTGAGGTCATCCTCCCACTCACTGACCAGGTCGAGTATAATGTGAGGTGGGAACCTGTACCTCCCATACACCTGGTCATCAGGCATCCCAAAAAGGCTGGTTCTGGGTGTGAAAATTCTGGCCCGGACTATCCTCCTCCTCCTGCGATATCCCACGGCCACTGCTGCTAGGAACGGTATATTCATCCTGGCGTCTGAGCTTGTTTGTTGTTTGCGCACACTTTTATGCTGTGCGGGTCAACGTACGCCTGCTTCCTGCTGGCGTACGTGCTTCCGGATTGGCCACGTTCGATTCCATGAATGCGTGTTGTAGGCGAGCATGTAGGACTTCCCGCGCACCCCTGAAATACACGCGCCCAGGCCAATCGCGTGTGGAACTTCTCGCGCACCCCTGAAATACACGCACGCAGCCCAATCGCGTGTGGAACTTCTCGCGCACCTCTGAAATACACGCACGCAGCCCAATCGCGTGTGGATCTTCCCCCGCACCCCTGAAATACACGCACGCAGCCCAATCGTGTGTGAAACCACCCGCGAGCCCCTGAAATACACGCGCCCAGGCCAATCACGTGTGGAACTTCTCGCGCACCCCTGAAATACACGCACGCAGCCCAATCGCGTGTGGAACTTCTCGCGCACCTCTGAAATACACGCACGCAGCCCAATCGCATGTGGATCTTCCCGCGCACCCCTGAAATACACGCACGCAGCCCAATCGCGTGTGAAACCACCCGCGAGCCCCTGAAATACACGCGCCCAGGCCAATCGCGTGTGGAACTTCTCGCGCACCCCTGAAATACATGCACGCAGCCCAATCGCGTGTGGAACTTCTCGCGCACCTCTGAAATACACGCACGCAGCCCAATCGCGTGTGGATCTTCCCGCGCACCCCAGAAATACACGCACGCAGCCCAATCGCGTGTGAAACCACCCGCGAGCCCCTGAAATACACGCGCCCAGGCCAATCGCGTGTGGAACTTCTCGCGCACCCCTGAAATACACGCACGCAGCCCAATCGCGTGTGGAACTTCTCGCGCACCTCTGAAATACACGCACGCAGCCCAATCGCGTGTGGATCTTCCCGCGCACCCCTGAAATACACGCACGCAGCCCAATCGCGCTTGAAACCACCCGCGAGCCCCTGAAATACACGCACCCAGGCCAACGCGTGTGGAACTTCTCGCGCACCCCTGAAATACACGCACGCAGCCCAATCGCGTGTGAAACCACCCGCGAGCCCCTGAAATACACGCGCCCAGGCCAATCGCGTGTGGAACTTCTCGTGCACCTCTGATATACACGCGCCCAGGCCAATCGCATGTGGAACTTCTCGCGCACCCCTGAATTACACGCACACGCTCCCCCAGGTCGCGTGTGTTACTTCTCGCACTGGTACAGGGTTGGCGCAGCCCTTTGCGATGGTTTTGCGATCTTGATGGCTTTTCCTTGCGCGAGGGCGTTCTTGGGGGTGTAACTGGCACTGCTGCAGGGTCGCTGCGATACTCTGCGCCACGGCTTGTTTTGGAGGATTAATCCATGAATACGATGTGCGCTGAAATGGATTTTATCGCACGCGGCTGGCGCAGACATTCGCACGGGAACACTCTGCGCCAGCCGCGTGCGATACTTTTGACTGTATTTCCATGAATCGGCCTGTATGTTGGTGGAGCCTTCGCATTTTAGAAAATGTACAAAATAGCCAAAAAAAGGTAAAACCAATCACATTCTATCAAAGAAATCTCTCTTCTTTCTGCTCCGCTCCCCCCTCTGACTATCTTTCTTTTTCTAATTCTTCCTGTCAGTGATATAGAGAGGGTGTGCCATGAGGGGCAATGCCCACCCTCACTGCCCTCTGACCAATCTGCCATTCTATCCACAGTTTAGCTGTGTGCAGACCTTTTCCTAACAACTGATGAGGTTTATATATGGGTTTACCACACACCGTGTTCAACTCTTTTCTGCAACTGCAAATGTTATTCACATAGTGCATAATAACAATAGGCACGTCTGTGTTAAACAATGACTACAAGTCTGTGGCTTTATTGCACAGACTATTCTGGGACGTGCCTAAGACTTGAAGGAAGTGGTACACCTCATTGCGCATTGCCACACACTTTCAAGTGACAGTTCTGAAATAATTAACTAGTCTTTGCTTGTATCACCATAGTGCATACTGGTCTTTACAATCCTGTATTTATATAATGTACAAGAATGCAAAATGACAAGCTAACTACTCCAGGATTTTCAAAACATGATTTGAGACTGTTTCAACATAATTGTATGAAAAAAGAGTGCCAAGGAAGTATTTGGATGAGAAATGTGAGCAATTGTTTTCCTGCTTTACTAGTTTTACAATGTGCAAAGCAGTTCTGCTGCAAAAGGGGATAGAAAACATTTATCTGTGCATGTACTGCATCTATGTATGGGATTTCTATGCACACAAGCATAGTAATGTTCCACAAACAAAGAAGACAGAAGTTACATAGAGAGAATAGTTTGAAGATTTGGGTGAGGCTAATCAAGGGGGTTCATCCCATTAGGCTGTTTTTACATAATCCGAGATACTTGTGGACCCTGCATACAATGGACGCACATACCGACGCACCGACCTCACAGGAGAGTGATACCATAGAGCCAACTCCAGTCTGTTGCTGTTATAAGGAAATAGTGTTCTGGTATGGCTACCAAAACACCTATAATAAGTTGCATTTTCACTGCTATCTCTTTAAAGCCAACACTTTATATTTCAAAAGGCAAGCAACTCTATTGAAGAGTTTGGTGGGTTGACTGCCTGATGCAGTGGTCTTCCTGTTACATGCAGGTGAGAATCATAGCTACTTAGGACAGCCCAAATCCTGAAGCACCCTGGCCTAGATCGAACCTGAGGAATGCAGGTTACACAAATGTCTCTCAGATTGGTGACTGAATCTCCATGCTTACCTTGTTGTAAGTGGTATCTGTGACTTTAAGGCAACGCACAGATATCATTGCATTAACCCACTGAGCCATCTCCGAAAAATAAAGAATATGAGAAAAAGGTGGGCATGTGTGACCTTGCCACAGTCGTACCCACATTTCAGAGTCATCAGCCTAATTGGAACTGGGGTGATCTCCTAACAGCCTGCGTCCTCTGAAAGACTATTGAGGTAGTGCCACCAGTGGCAGCCTGTGATTTATTTAATTGGAGGGGCATAACTATTTCCCAAAAATATACCTAAGCAGCTGAGCGTAGCGAGGGAGCCAGAACCAAACAATGGGCCTTCTGGTGTTTCTGCCCCAGGAAACATTTTTCATTAATAGGCTAAAATGTTGGTTCAAAAGCTAGGCAGTTTGAAATTTTGTTTTGTAGGATAACTCCAACCCAAGAGTCCAATAGATGCAAGTCACCAACCATGCACAAGAGCATTTCCCTATTCATTTTCTTAATGTATTTTCCCACAGTGTATGCAAGTATAAAAACATTATCGCGCTCGCTGTGTCCATACATTTCCATGCTGGCTGCACCGATATATGTCAGCATGCCCATATAAGAACATACTCATGTCTGCTTTGCACATAATGCCAGTAATGATACTATAAGACAATGGGCCTCATTACACGGAATGCGGTAAGGGTTTACCGTTACCGGTAAGGGTACCGGTACCGGTAAACCCTTACCGCCTTACTACGAGGTTTTACCATCCGTTAAGGAACGGGCCCGCAAAGGGACCTTGGGGGCAATTACAGTACCGCAATTTGTGGTACCGTAATTGCAGCCTTCCCCATTCCCATTGAGCAACCTATGGGAATGGGGAAGGGCCTTGGTGAATGGGGAATTACCGCCCCGCCAACCTTGGAATGGGGCGGTAATTCCCAAATTCACCAAGGCGGAATCGGTAAAATACCGGCGGCAACCATGGCGCTGTTAGCACCATGCTTACCGCCATCCATGTAATTATGCCCAATATGTCCACATAAGAACATACTCCTGTGGACTTTGACATTAAAAATGTAATGTCACAATTGGAAAACATGCCCAAACTGGCTGCACAATGTAGGCCAGTCTAGATACTTAGGAGTATGTTCTTACGTGTGTCATCCACCCCTTGCCCATTATGAACAAACTATCCCTGAGTGCCAATGTCATTCAGATGAGTAAGATCCATTTTTTAGCCACTTTAGGATGAAATGCTGAGCCAGGTATTCCTTGTATGCGACTGACTCTGCTCTAGCCCTATTTGCTTTTAGACAAGATAGCCTGCAATGATACATACCCAGTTTTCAATGTTTACCCATCCTAATGTTACTCTTGTATGTACCACAGAATGATGAGCGGTGGAGTCAGTCATGTCTAATAAGCTGCCAACTTCACCATTGACCTTATGCATTTTATCTACAATGAATTCCCTGCTGTTAATACGGCCTAAATTAAACATGTTTAAAGGGCTATGTTATTCTAGCCTCATTTGTATCTGTAAACAGTAGTTGGGGCAGTCACTGGAAAAATACAAATAGAAGGGAAAGCAAAGGCATAATGGACTGTGCATCCCTTTCCACAAAACAACACAGTAAATCAACTATTTTTGAACATATGTCATCCAAAGGCTCTTTCTGTGACCTTTGGCTTACCTTCAAGTTGAAGGTCCTACTCAGGGGATGGGGTTTTGGGAAATAAGACGCAAAGGGCAAAAGAGTGCAAAGTCTGAGCAGGACCATGATGGGGCTCAGCTCAGCATGTTTTGACGTTTTGGTACACTTATGAGTTACTGATGATGATGTCACATTTTTGGCCGAGCTTCATTCGAAGGATACAATGGGCAATCCTGGTGTAACAATACTTTAATTGAGTGGAACATGTTTAGCTGAATTTAACAACCCACTCCAAAACAGGATCTGCTAATTTATTGAATATTTTCTCTGACACCGCAACTCACTTTAATGACCTACAACTCTGACAATCCAACTCCCAGTCTCTGGGACCTGAAAAAAAGTGTTTTGTAGTCATGTTTCTTTTTATTTCAAATATAAGATCATGTAATTCATAGGTTATTCCCCTCTCACAATGCAAGGAAATTGCATCTACAAAACTGTTGGCAAAAACAAGTTCACCCTGAAATTCAAACTGAAAACAATATGGTCTTCCTGGTTTCAGCTTTCTATTAAATGGAATGAACAATACAGCATCAAATTGACATAATTCACACAAATCAAACGCCCATCTTGAAATCAACAGGTGAAAGCCTGTTCAGAATAATACCTTCATTAAATATGGTCACTTGCTTTAACTGGGAAACTGAATAATAAGCTCAGCATTTAAAATAAATTCACATTCAAAATGTCAGATATCTATGGGTGATTCTTCAGAAGTTGCTAAAACATATGGGTGTAAAATGGCAAAGCAAAGCAAATCTGCAAATCACTGGGCCTCATTCCGAGTATGGAGGTAATCATGCCGCTATTAGCGCCATGACTACCTCCAATATCAGTACCAAGTCCGCCCTCGTTCGATAGGGACTTACCGGTCTATTCTGACCCTTGCGGGACCGGTAAGTCCCCACTGAAAAAGCCATTCCCCATTCCCATTTGAGCCCCCATAGGGCTCAATGTGAAGGGGTAAGGCGTTAATAACGGAACCGCAAATTGCAGTACCGTTATTAGCTCTAAAGTCCCTTAGGAACTCGGAATAGGGCGCAAAAAATTACCGGCACCGGTGTCCTTACCTGTGCCCGGTATCCCTTTGCGCCCAACTCGTAATGAGGCCCACTCACTTTTAGGTTGTGGTGATGGCTGACAATCATATGCTTTACTGTTGCAGTGCTTTCATATTTAGAACAATTAACATATGTACCTTTAAAATGATGCATCATTTCTGAGTGACAAATAAAAAAGGGGATTCTGACTCAACAACTTATTTCTGGGAGCCCATGTCCCTTTTTTCCATGCCCTGCTTTTCAGCTCCTATACTGCCTATGCAAAAATAAAATTGAGTACTTTTATTTAAAGCAATACATTTACATATCACACACCGTTAATCTGTGCAATCAGCTAATCACTCAGTGCTCACACATCCTGCTGAACCCTCTATTTCTGCATTGGCCAGGGGAATAGATTTTTTTACATTTTTAATTTTCTGAGGTGGTAATTCCCTGCAGTATATTAAGGATGTCATAAGGATGTAACGTTTAAGTTTCTTTAAGGGTGTGAGTTCACAGAGCTTTTGAATTTCTTTAGTAGGCACAAGGCGGAAGGGCGTTGTGAAGGCTGGGTAGGCTGAGGCCCTTCCTCAGGTAAACCTCTCCCCTCTATCTGCAACTTCACCAAGCTGATCACCTCGGGACAAGGAACTACAATGCAGAGATAGGTCCTCCTTCCAAGCAATGGATTCCCTCTGCTCTTATTCCTGTCTTAAATGGGCCTTCAGAAATGCTTTCTGTGCCGTTTCTCCAGCTCTTCCACTGTTTGCTTTCCTGGCAGTGTCTGTCTGTTTTCAATGTTGTATGCAGGGCTCACCCATAGGGTTCTGATTTAAATAATGTCACGCTACTCCACATTAAATATCTTTGAGTCACGGCCATTTCAATTGCTCAGATACAGCGATAGGTCAGACCACAATTATGGATGTGCTTTTAGGTCTAGATGTCAGAAATCTACTTTTGTAAATGTCCAGTCCATGTCTTCCCTCACGTAGTGCTATCATCAAAAGGCCACTTTTGTGGAAATAAACATAATCTTTAATAAACATGCCTTTAAATGCTTTCCAAAGTGAAACATCGTGATACAGGATTCACATGAATGAGCTGATGATTTCAATTATCCAATTTATATTTTTCTAGCACAGGTAGAAACAAAGATATCGAATTGTTTCTAGCCTGTCAAAAGGTACTTGAATTTACACAACAGTGATATTTTATAAAAGTCAACATTCTCTCGTTTGCATAACTTCATTCAGTATTTTCATATCATTTATTCCTGACGAGTGATGAAGAATTCTAAGTAGTAAATGCAACAGTATAAATCATGCATGTTTTTATAGATGGCATTTACTTTTTAGCACACAACATATTTTAGCCCGAATGAACACAAGCAGACGTTTTTTGTAGATAGCAAATAAAGTTAGTTGTATGTCAGGTAACTCATCTGTTTTCTTAATAATATGTATATGAATGGCTTATAGCACATGAACGCAACAGGCTGGGAATATGTTCTAACAGCCCATGTGCATAAACACCACTGATTTGTCTTATTGGCTTTTAGATGTCAATTTCAATGACTCTGAGACATGTACACTCACAGGTCAATATCCACTTGTGTTTATTGATAGAAAACGAGACCAGGGTAATTAAGATTCTTTCTCCAGGTGTGTGTGGCGTAACAACAGACATAAACGGTCTCTCACTTGAAATGTCCAGGCACGTATTCTAATCAAAGAAAGGACCATGGATCGACTTTATTTTCTATTATTTGAAATTACTGTCAGTCTACACAATTTCAGATTTTCGAAGCCAGATAACAGAGTTTTTTCAACCTTCACTGATAGAATCTTGAAAATATTATTTATAATGGTAAAACAGCACAACACCAACAGGCAAATAGTGCATTTGTTTTTTAGAGTACATATGCACACTACAAATACTTTGTTTGTGGAGATATATACATTGGTTTGTAATAATGTTAGGATTCTGGTGACAAAACAGAGGTTATTTATAGAATGTGAGGTACACCTAGCATATATGTTCCTGTTTGATTACAGTTTTACATCTTGCCTGGGCTGGTCTGCTAATTTAGGAATAAACACAGATTTATAGCATTTTCAGCAACCCAAAGACGAACTCGGTGTTAAACCGTTCAGATGAATGGACATGAAATGTAAAATAATCTTTGCATAATTTAACCATATTAATATTTAAGCATATTTAAGCACCTGTAAACTTTTTCAGCAATAATAATCATGTTAGTTTGATCACCACATGTTTAGAAAGCAAACATTTTCGGGTTATTGCCAGAAGCAGGTGTCTTTTACATAACATGTTATCACTTTTGGTTAGTAGATACTACTGCCTTTCAACAACACCTGACCAAGGACTAATTCCAATGGACGCACATACCGATGTCCAGACCTCACAGTTATGTGCTACTGCTAAAAGATGCCTGCCCAAATGCCAGCTGCCCACACAGTGTACAGCTGCTCTTGAGCTAGGTCTGCGCATTAAACAATTTAAATAAATAAATTATGCTTCAGTTGTAAACGCATCATATAAATCCAGGTTTTAGCGAAGTATGGTTTTGGTGGTCACTTAAACACAAAGTTATTTTGTTATGTAACAACAACAGGGGAGAAGATTTAAGATGCAGTAAAAACAGGCAGCAGGAGATGGGGCCTCATGAGATTAAGGCAGCCTGGGAGGTGCTTATATTGTTACCGGACTGTTTCAGGATGCTATATCAATCGGTTATTCAGAAAATATCTTTTGAACTGTGGTTTCTCTAGAACTGTTCCACAGAATTAAAAGAACAAACCAATCTTTCAATCAAATTCAAGAATTGCCTGGAAAACTGTGGTTGATTTTTTAATGGGAGCACGTTGCAGATTGGACTAAATGATGGCTTCAAGTCTATCCAAGAAGCTGAATAGATGTTCTCTTTTAATTAGCGTTTATAGACACTGCCACCACATTATAAAACCTTTTACGATGTGCAGAGGCTGATGGGCTGCCATCAGTATGGGCATCAACCTTTGTCGAATGATCCAATCTGGCTTTAATGCTACTGAGCAGCATTTGTGAGGGTCATAGCCACCGTAGGTCTCAACCTGAAAAAGAGGCGCAAGATCACTAACTTGGCCTAACCATTACCCAAACTAGCACAGATTACAGATCGGCCGAACAAAGGTTTCATCAGGAAGTAGACTTGGACTTAAAGCCACTCCATTGCTATCAAATATGTATGCCTAGTACCCACCAGGCAAATGAGCTCATGTGCTGCCCCTTGCTAGGCAAATACTTGTGCACCTTTATTTAAAAAAAGAAATGTTCACATCCTCAATGAGTACTCTTGTAAAAACCAGTAGCCCAGCAAAATCTGCAGGATGTTTTAATCAGCTGCACGCAATTTGTATTTGTTAAACAGTTATTTTTATGAACCTGGGATATTCTAGTTCAACAATATTGATTTCTTACAGCCTCCCTCCCCTTTTGGGACATGAAATACACAGGGTTGCACAGAATGTCTAATTATAAAAAAATAGAAATAATCAAACCAAATTATGATAAAAACATATTGGACATCTTGTCCATTCTCTATGAAAATTCAATGTCCATGATTACTACATTAATGAATGATCATATACTGGTTAATATGAATTGGCAAAGCTGCGTTTAACTTGAATGTAGACTTTGTAAAGCACCTCACCATATGTACATTTGGTTTAGCCTAGGAGCACATACAACATGCGTTGAAAAGTGTATTAGTAATTTTTCAATGGACAATTTAAAGTGGGGAAAAACGGGTGACAGTTAAACCCTCTTCCTATGTCCTTGAGTGGTTCAAAGCCAATAACAGGACCCTGCTCAGTGATATAGTCAGGCAATGACTTCAAATACAGTCTAGGCATGTGCAAAATGTGTAATAATATGGCTCACATATGTACTTGGCCATTACACCGAAAAGGAGTCAGGGATCTCCAATATGCACACGGTTTCAGTCTATTTTATCAAATTCAAAGTTTCCAGAAGCATTTACACTGTGAAATATTTACTAATTTCCCAGGATGTGCAGTCAAGTGCTATACCCCTTTCTCTCATCCAGTACTTTCACAAATAAGAGGGGCTGGCATTTAATCTATTCCCCTTTAGGGTATACCTCTGCATAGAATTATATTTCCCCTTGACATTATACTAACGTAGGAATCTATTTTGGGTGTCTCACAGACAGGTGGGTAACTTCTTATGCACTGTTTCAATTTTCCCCATCTGTAACGGAGGGTACCCACCTGCCTGTGAGACAGCTGAAGGAAATTCCTATGTAGGACTGGGGTTGAATTCAATATAATCCTTTCACAATAGTCTGTGAGCAATCCAAGATGTATAAACATGAAAGCAAGCTAGTTTATTCTCCCTCTTGTTGTCAATTCTTCTTTCTGTCTCCTTCTTGCAGTCAGGCTGTCAGTAGGTCCATCAGTGTGATTCCAATCTTCAATCTATGGGTTTGTACTGTTATATTAGAAACTACTCCCTTTGGAGATGTGCATCATTTATCTATTTTGATTGGTCAGGTTATATGATTGGACAGTGGTCCAAAAGTGACATAACACTAATCCATCCCTTTTGTACTCATTTGGCATATTAATGAAGCGAGCAGTCTAATTGGAATAACTACTAAACCCAGTTTCCCTCCTATTTGGTGTGAGGTCATCTTGGAGATTTCTAGATTTAACAATTGTGATTTTCCAAAACATGTTCCTTACATGTGATTAAGATACTAATTAGTTTGCCTGATAGCTCTCACTCAAGTAAATCTCATATTGCAAGGCTCACCTTGGCAAGACATATGATATATGTGTGACAGATAATTGCTTTTCATTCTATGATACTTTCACTCAAAGATTCTATTCCCATCTCAGAATAACAGTGTAGTCAGCATGGACAATATGTAAACACTATAATTGTACATTCAGCTGATACTTTAAAATAAAATTGTTCAGGGTGAAAAACTTAGTTGCTGTGACATGCCTATCAAAGGATATTCAAGACAATATGCTTCATGTATGTAAAATGTAAAAAATGCCATTAGTTTCCTTCTCATGTGATGGGTTGACAAAATATTAATTGATGGTATTTCCAGTTCCTGGACTGGCAACAGGCCATATGGTGTCAGTCCCTTGAGGATCACAACTAGGCCAGTTATACCTGTGAGAGAACTGGCTGTCATGACAAACATTCTTGGAAGTTCAGTTGCTCAGTGTGATTATGCGAGCAGGCTGTCACAAATGGCAGACTTCATGTCTGCGTAAACAGGAATTTCTGATTACTTGGGGCAAGTCCACTGCAAGCCCACTTATCAGGATACATTTCTCCTTATGTGTGAGGAATTGTTTGTTAGACCCAATGACATATAGAAGTTGTTAAAGAGTAGTATTTGTTTTTCTCACATGGCATGTTTTTGGGAAACAAAGAGAACATTTTTCTTTTCCACATTTCCATATATTATTATTCTTTAATCAGGGGCATTATGACAGCAGTCAGGCTTGTATGGATAACAAATTGACACTTCAAATTTCTGTAGGTTTCATGAAAATAACTGAAAATATATTGGCCTCAATTCGTTTTGTTTTTTACTTTTCTATAAAGTGATGTGATTTCCATCCCAGATATACTGTTTTCCATTCAGTACAGATTACTGTGTTCTCCCATGAAGCTCAACATTTTTTGGACCTTGCTATTTTCTGTGAACCTTTGCACTTTTGTTTTAGCTGGTCTTCTGACATCACAACATTTCCTGACATGTGTTTCTTTCAAATGCTTTGTGCAACATGCTGTTCATACATTCATTTTAAAATGCACATTTTCATTTGCACCCTTTATTTCCCTAAACAGCAAGCCCATCTTACACTGGCCATTACCTTCATCCCCTTTGCTTTAGAATGTTGGGGGCAGCAAAAATATACGCTATCAATGATTTTCTTTCTAATCTCCTCCTGCTTGCCCAAACACTCTACTCCTCAATACTTCTTTCACACTAAACACAGGAGTTCCAAGGTTCTGAAAGGATGAGTCTTACAGCGCCAGTGATGAGAGAGCATCATTACACTATATCGTGCTTATGTCAGAAGGAGACTCCTAAACTAACAATCTTCTCTCCCTTGCAGGTACTTGTCCCAAAACATCTGCTGTTTGTTTTACACGTAATCTTTCTCTATTTGTATTCCTTTTTGGGTTAATCCTTATTTTCTTCCTGCCTCCCCATTCCAAGCCTCTGTCCCTCACACGCTCTTGCTTTCTCTTCCAGTCCTGCTCTGCACTGTTAATTTATAGGTAGCGTACAAAGCATCAAACAAAACCAAGTCACTTGGCAGTGCCCCAAGAGGAATGGAAAGGGGAATGGTGAAGATATGGGCGTGTCTGATTATTCACAACTTTTTCATTGCAGGGGAAGGAGGGGAGGGAGAAGATCTAATGCAATACAACTAGTGAAAAGTGCAATGTGAGTTGAAATATGGATGGAGCTGTCATGAACAATCTATGCAGGGCAAAGAAGAGAACAGGGATCAGTGGATACAAAAGGCAACACGCGTGCCCACTTGGATGGTTAGGAGATGGTTTTATTCTTTGTCACATAAAATAATACACGTATAATGCACAGTTCCATCTATATTTTTTTCCTGGTGCCATCTTCCATCTGGTGTTTCATGACCCCTCGAACCATCATTGGAAGCGCTTTTACCAGTACCACTGTGGCCGAAGCCCATCACGAATAAACGTAGAGAAGCGACTGAAAGATTCAGCAATGGAATTAGAGAAGACTACTGTTTCAAGTTAAGACTTTCCCTCCAAATGACACAATTCCTTTTTAGTTATCTTATTCAAGTAGTATTTTTTCAGTGTAGAATTCAAATGAAAGCAGATTTAAGCAATCAATATTGATTCCATTCGCCAAATGAGGGACTCTCTAAAATGTTCAAACTAAGAAAATGTGGTCAAAATGTCTAAAGCATAACATGTCTCCGCAAGTAAGTAGGAAATATATCCTATCTTCCTTGAACTTCAAATATACAGTACAAGTAAAGGGCTTCATGTCCTGTCCAAACAATTGCTGTCCTCTTTTGTATCTATGTAAGATTTGAACCACAGCACTCCTATTGTAAATTCTCAGGGAAATAACTGATCTCCTGGGGGATGCAGTCCTGTCAATTGAAAGCTCCATTATTCCACTACAGGGCTTCTCTCCTGCGTGCACTGGAGAACACAATGGGAGGCCTCTCTGCCAGTTCTCTACAGGGAGCCATGTGAGAGGAGTGTTGACCTATAAAGCAGTAGAAACAAGCGAGGCAAGCTGAATATAAGACATGCTATCTGGTTAAACAAAAGGTACATTTTATATTTAAAAAAGAAAACCTCAGTGTTAGAAGTTATTTTTTGAAACGTTCCAGATAGAATTATTAGTTTCACTATAAGAAAAAGTGCTGTGCATGTCTTGGCAAAGTTATTTTTGTGCCTCATTAACTTACATAAAATACACGGGTTGTGTGTATGCTTGAACCCTGCCTATATGCAGCACCTGGATTCACTGCTCTATTTGAACAGTGCAGTGGCATTTTAAATCCACTTTGGCATATAAACGTATTTGAGTCTAATGTCAAGTTCTGTGTGCGAATATCCCCTGGTTGGCCGCTGGTCTATGCGGGGGTGGCTCAGGCTTCAACACTTGCTACAGTATGGGAGACATGGGGCAGTTTTGGGAGGATCCCCTGATCGCCCCGAGAAAGCAGGGAATAGGGTGTGAGGGACTGCCACATTTGTTCTGATATAAAAACTGTCCTTAAGAAACTATCAGTTAGATGTAATACCGAGCTCCATGGGGCTAGTGGTCACAAACCTGTGTATTAGTATTGATTTACATTAAGGGATTGTTCACTGTTAACAAACAAAATACAAATAAACTCCCCACATATGTAATGCCCAAACTCGTAAATGCGGAGCAGTCAGAGGTCTTGCTGGCAGGACCGAGTATGCTCCCTCAAGCATGCCTGCAGGATTCTGTTAATACAAGATTGACACCCAGCCTTTTGAAGACTCAGCCCACGGTGCTCAGAAAAGCCATGAAAGTAAACGTGTTGCATCCTAGTCCCTTGGTCCCTTACTCCCCAGCTGATCCTCTAACAGAAAGAATTACTAAATCGAGATGCAGTGATTAAGGATGGGCGTGGCCCAGCAGGTGGGGTCAAATTGTAGGGCGGCGGTCAGTGATCCATAGGAATTGCGAAATGTCTACTACTAATAACTTTTGACTTGCAGGATGGATTTGGCTGTTATTTTGCTAACAACATGTTTGTCACAGGGCTCTTGCCCACCAGACTGGGCATTTTGGGAAAGATTTGTTAAGAAATGAGAAAGCTATTAAGAAAGCAAAAAGAAGCAGTTTTTGGCTACTCCAATTATATTTACCATGGAGAAAAAGTCCACATTATGTCAAGCTGAAGCGCAAAAACTACTGCAGGGAATTGGGACAAATGAGAAACATATTGGGCATGAAGCGTTAACTCAGTTTCCGGGACAGGTTTGGGGTAAACTCGTCCAGGAGTTTTAAAAATACTCAAAGCAGCAGGGACGCTGAGTGGCTTTTCAGAAATTATTTCCCAAAATTCTGTTGCTAATAACTTTTGACCTGCTGGATAGATTTGGATGACATTTTCAAAACAAAACATTTGTCAAGGCCCCACACCCCTGAACCTGCATAATTGCATTATAAAATGAAAAAGTTATAAAGAAAACAAAACGCCACAGTGTTCATTTTATTCATTTTCCCATAGAGAAAAAGGGTAATTTTTGAACAGTCGTAGCCTACACGTCGTCTGGTAGCAGGGGCAAGAGAAATGATCACATGATGGATCATTGAGGCGGCAACATTAACACACTTTAAGGGGCATATGATCGGCTTAGTGACAGGCCCATAGTCTACAGGGAGTGACATGTCAGTGAGAAGAGCGAGCAGATTGTTTGGGCCAGTGTTAGCTTCAGCTCCCTATCCCAGGGTCCTGAACCTAAGCTGAGGCAAGCACATATATGACCTCCAGGTCTGCCTCTCCTCTGGGAGAAGGTATGGAGGCCACTTCTGGAAAGCCTTGCACTACAATATGAGTTGCAGGAATTCCTTGCCAACTCTCATGTTTATTAACGATAAATGTGATGCATTTCACTAAACAAAGTGCATCATACATGTCTTTTCATCCCTATTATGTAAAATGTCACAGGACAAAGTGTTTGTCTTAAGCTAAAAGTCCGATGCAAGGAGTGTTTATATGTGCATCCATGTTACATTTTAAAATTCTGCGAGAAGGTGGCATGTTGATGCACAGTATATTTTATGCAGATTGAATTATTTTTTTTGACAAGGCCTAATTGTGAAATAATTATTTCTAAGGGAATATTATAACATGAGCATTTTAAAATAGTCCATGCCGGAATCTTGAAAATCTGGCTCGTGGTTATACAGGGGTCTTTTCTCAGGGTAGAAAGTCCACATGTTGCTTTTTGGTAACACAGACCCACCATTAATCAGCAAATAGTCTATACGCCAAGATGAGCAGACATAGATGTGTGTTTTCAGAGCATAAGCTTAGGTCTTCATAATACAAACCATACACCTATTGCATTCCAAAAAACAAGCTTTTATGGAACTGTACAGTTTATTAGGTAAGCCAGGTTTGGGGTCATGGGTATGCTTCATTGGCAGAAGGTTGCTTCAAAGGAACAGACAGACACCCATACACCCATACAACCCTGAAACCTTTGACCTCAAGCAGTAAGCCACCATCTCTTATATGTCTCCTTCATGGCCTGTGGTCTCAGAATATTTGTTCAGCACTGCAAAGGCTGTTGTTGATGGTTAAGCCTTAGGTTGTTTTCTGAATCCAAGCGTTGCAGATCAAATTCTTCTAGGTACATATAATTGAGCCATTGTTGGACGAGTTGCTATTTAGCGATGGGACTCATGAGGAAGAAATTGGTCTTTGAGGGGCTAGGTTTCAAGTAGGCAGTCGACATCCAGAACAGGATAGTGGCTAGGCAATCGCAGAGACGAGTGATGTCCTGTGGACTTTTAACTCTCATGACCAACTGAGTATTGTCCGCGTATTGGTGGTGTGGTAAGCCATTTATGTGGGACACAGACAAGAAGATATGATATAATCAGACCTTTATCAAAAATGTAAACAATAACTTTCTCTAGTCCCTATCGCCAAAATGAATCGCCTGTGCTACAAAACAATAAAACAATGTGCTCGTCCAACATAAGTAAAGTCATTGGTCCAAAACCTAAACTGACCTATCACTAACCTACTCGGGAAAGAATTCTGAACTGATGCTTTTCTCAGGGTTACTCCACACAGGGGGCTTTAGTGGAGGCTGGTTTCTGACCCCCACCCACTGATGCATGAAGTGTCTGAAGAGTCTTAAGTAGGGTGTCTTCACCATGAACTTAGACTCTCTTAAAGTTCAAAGAAAATCATTTTTTTCAAATAAACAAAATGTCACAAACAAGTTAGTTCAAAAAAGCCTCTGCCAGGTACCTGCAGTTATCCT
Organism: Ambystoma mexicanum; assembly: GCF_040938575.1. Lineage (NCBI taxonomy): Eukaryota > Metazoa > Chordata > Amphibia > Caudata > Ambystomatidae > Ambystoma > Ambystoma mexicanum. The sequence continues at coordinate 339,751,543 of NC_090922.1, forward strand.
GTATCCAGGGATATTGGAATGTGTTGTGGCTGTATCGGGAGTACAGTGATAAGTTGTTTTTAATAATATAGCTCAATATCTACCTTTAATGGGAGATCTGCATTGATGACATAGATTATCAAATTGTATAAGAAAACAAACAAAAAGAAAAAAACGGGCACGCTCACACGCTCTGTTGATACTTAATTCACAAAACCTACTTAAACAAATGTTTAAATTCAAACTTTCCTCCCCTCGGGGGCAAAGGGTTATGCATTTCACTCCCATCAGAGTTTCCTCCTGGTTGCATGTTAGCATTTGGAGTAGTCCCTCCTCTGTTACTAATATTAAACACACAAGTGTGACTACATCACTTGGGACCTATATTGGATGAGTATGTTTGCATATCCTCAAAATGTCTCTTGTTAAGAGACATCATGTTTTTCTACATACCTAAAGATCTGTGAGATTTTATGTAATCCTATTAATGTATCGTGTCCCCGTTATACCATAATACTGCTTATTCATATGAGACATATACATCGCTAATCTCCAAAGTGTACAGTGATTCCCAAGTCCTGCTGACCCTGCATATGTGCCTTTTCTTGTCTACTTTAGTTAATGTAGTTCTTATTATCTTAGTTTTAAATTTCCATTCCCAAACTTTGTACTCAGTAGTGATGTGTTTGAGTATGTTCTATGAATATAATTGCTTTAATGCATTTAAAGGTTTTGTAATGTCCTCGGCAGCAGAGGAAGTCTCAGTCTAGGAAAAGGTGTAGCCCATCTTTGGTTTCAATTTGTTATCTCAAATAAACATCCTCTCCTCCTCTTCTCTCAATTTGAATGATGGATTGCTACGATTTATTTCTCATTTTTCCTGAGTCCCAAACTGTTCAATTTTCTTTAAGATTCAGAACATAATTCTCTAGGATACATAGTTTTTACCTTTCCAATGGCCGTAAATTGTTCTTGGATCTGCACGCTCTGCAAATTGTAATCCCATATATGTCTTATTGAAGGCACATTGAAGTGTGTATATATCATATTTGATATTAGTCATTAACATTTTTTACATACAATTGTCTGGATGCTGTCATCTCCAGCATCACCTTTGTTGTTGACATTCCATATTTTCAAGCAGATGATTTCCTGCATGTATCAAATCCTTCAACATGTTCAGTCAGCCAGCATGACCAGTGTGATGGATTGCTCAAAATAGGGGTTTCAATCACTGGTCCTTTATTGCAAGAAGTCTGTTTGTTCTCCCGGAAGAAAATGTCTGTATTTTTTGTCAATGTTTTTCACATTCCTAGCTTGATTACTATCACTCCGGAATTATCCAAAGATTGTTGTACTTTAATCGTTTATAACCAACAGTGAATCCCTTTTCACATTTCTCATTGTCTCAGTTGCCTTCGGTGCAGACCACTCTGGGGAGCTTACAGGCCCAAACAATTGACAGATAATCCCCTATCCCAACTCATTCTCTTAATCTAGAGCACAGTTTTATTGGGTCTCTAAATACCTCACTGTGCAGGATATTCCGTTTAGCTGTGAACAGATGTGGACTTCTAGAACATAGTTTGGAGATGCGCACTGAGGTGATATAACCTACGGCGGGCAAACTATGCCAGTGTTATTGTCCCACTTCCCCAGGTTATATCATAATTAACACACCATGAAATCAAGAACCTGGGCGCTAATTGTGTTTATTTTTGACGTTTTTCTTTGATGCATCACTGTGCATGATGCGCCAAGGAGCATGAAAGGAAAACATTACGCAAGCTAAGATAGTACCCATGGAAGCAGCGCTCTATGAAGACAAAGAAGGGAGGCTGATGAGCAGAGGGCAGGCGTCAGTGAATGCCTTAAGGAGTTGGAGTTTGCTGGCACAGGAGACTAGAAGGGAGAGGTGGGCATCCACTGTCACTCACAGAGAAAGAGGAAGTATGCTTGTACCAGTCAATACTGATGTGCTCTCTCACACCTGATTAGCTGTGCACTCTAATTGGGGTGCTAATTTTTGTTTACTGGGCATAGATGATTCCAGTTGGGTGTCTTCTACTTTTAGCATCAGAACTAAATAGACAATTTGTGTCCTGCTGTGTTCATATGCAAATTCCAAAATCAGTTAATTTGCATTAAAAAACTCCAAAAGGCACTTTAATGTATGCATAGTTTCATCCCATATGATAATCATCGATATCTAAGAAACATAATGGCATGATCTGCTTAGGGTGACCTCTTACCACTTCGGCCCATGTTTCCCCCCCCCTAAGTTGTGAAAAAGGTTTTCATATATATAAGCAAATTATGCGCCCACCACAGTAGCCCGGATCAATTGATATTGAATGTGATTGCCAAGTAAAATTATTTTCTTAAGACATTTTTCCATCATTTCCAGTATCATCCTGTGCTGTTGCAGCAATGTTCCAGAACATGCATCCAAGAAAGTTAGTATTACAGGTATACCATTCATGCATTTGATACATGTATAGGCTGATTTGATGTCCATTATAACCAGGATATAGGTGTCCTTTCATGGTAGATTGATACATCTTGGTAAGATATATTTAGTACCGTGAACGTAGGACAACAACATGAAGGTAAAGAAACCTTTTCACAGACATTGAGGTTCACATGCTCATCCTTGTAAACTCACAGAACGCCTGCCTAGTGAACATCTTAGGGGAAACCACCTTTCAAGCCACATGTGTTTTTCGAGCATTTGTTTAATTTTTTTCTTAACTATTTTTTTTTATCCCCAGAATATCCATGTTTGCAGATCCATATCCATGTATCAAATTGCCACCATCATAATATCGCCAAAGAGGAAGGTGTTTTTTTCTCCCACTATCCAGCGCTTTCCCCACATAGGCTATGACTGGAGACTGTTCATTTAATTATTCTGATCATACAATATGTTGGGAGTGCTATATAGTGCTATATAGTGAGATTTAAAATATCATTATTTATACTTTAACATTGGAAGAGGTTACGACTCATTATATATCAGAAAGCCAACTACTGTCTATTGAGCCACACCAGAATTTACATTCCTGAATCTCCCTTTGGCTTCATCTTGAGATCCTGCTCTGGACAGAACATATTAATGATATTATAATTTCACTCTGAACCTGAAAAGGAAGGTGAATGCCTGTGGGCTGATAGCAAATCCTGGGTCTATCAGCCCACAGGCATTCACCTTCCTTTTCAGGTTCAGAGTGAAATTATAATATCATTATGTAACATTATTTTGGACAAGTGAAAGTGCCTACTAAAAAAAGGGAGAGAAAATCAGCCTTTTGGGCAGTGCTGGCACCTTCAAAGAGAGAGGCTACAGTGACAACTTAGTAACCAAAAGCTACAAAAAAACACTTAGCAGATCCAGACAAGCGCTTTTACAATTCAAGAATAACAAAAAAGAGCCAGCAACAGAACAAAAAACTAATTTTATCACAACTTACTGTTCTAATAACACAGTTATCAAGAAAATCTTAACCAAGAATTGGAACATTCTACAAACAGACCCTGATCTTCAGAAGGTATTAGAAGACTACCCTACGATAACCTTCAGAAAGGCCAAGAATATAAAAAATCAACTAAGTCCATAACACTTTGAAATCAAGAAAAACCAACAGAAACAACAATGGGGACGATGTGGCTACAACAACCGCTTAAAGGAAACTACAAATGTGGAGAATGCTCACTATGCCAATACTCTGACAATGCCAAAACCATCATTCAGAAACCAAATGGTACTAAACATCTTATTCAACGACTCATCAATTGCAAAAGCAAAAATGTATCTATGGTATCAGATGCATTTGGGACCGACTATACACACGCTATACACAATACGCCAACTGAGGATCAGAATCGGCGAACACATAGGGCAATCGAGAACCAGGATCAGAGATCACTACTTGCATCACATTTTCAAGTCAAGCACACATCTGACAAAAGATTCTTTGGTATTGAAAAAGTCATGCTGCCCTCAAGAGGGGGCAACATTGAACGGCTGTTAAGGAAACAAGAGGCTCGCTGGATTTGCTCTATGGACACTCACCATACAGGCCTGAATTCAGATCAAGAACTTTTTCATTTTTTATAACCAGTATCTCATGTCAGTTTTAGGGATCTAATGCATTTATCTCCAGTGTATGTACAGTATATGTCACTTTAGCCTCATACTAATGACATCTAACAATTAATTTCCCCTGTAGCCATTAAGAGAGGCATATTTATATTTCCATTAAAATGTTTTTTGTCAGTGTATAGCAGCTATCAGACACAAATTCCCCCCCACATTAACTAACACCTGGCCCTACCAAGACTTGAACCTTTGCACAAGCAAGAATAGTGTTTAGTACTCATCTTCGACCAAATCCCGAAGGGTAAAACCTAAATAAGATTGAAATATAGAATTATTGAATTACATTGAGAGCTTTTTTAGCAACAGCAGCATGAGATAAACACTATCCTGCACGCACACATGACGTCATCACACTGAAATTGAGCGCGCTGTTGCCACAACATGCTTTACATAGCATTCACAACGAATCCATCAACTCAGGCATATTTAATCAAGAATAACATATCGCAACTGCGCAATATGAGGATCGCTAAGAGTTACCCATACAAAATTGTATTTCAAGCATTATTTGTGGGTCTGATCGCACCATCAGCGACACCACAACAATATGGCCGACCTACGCAGGCATATGACATCATCGCACCTATTTTTGATGCAATGACGTCACTGGTTGCTAATTAAGACGGCCACTTTTATGAATCAAAACATGGCAACCATACCATCAGCAGCATCCCTTACTTACTGCTCTCTCTATACAGGTAAGATTTTAGCGCCGCTTCTGCAATAATGCCTCATACATTGGAGCTAGAATTTAGAGAGGTTTAAACTTTAATTGTATTCAACACGTTTACATTTGTGTTCTAGGATTTATTTGATCTTCCAAACAAACCTCTAAAGCACATTCTAGAGGGAAACATGCCTTTGAACATATACTGCATTTTCACATCACCTAAACAATTTGGCCAGCAGTTCTGAACCGCAAGGCTTAACCAGATAACTGAGTACCATTTTTCAATCCTAATGAACCTCAATCGAATGTTTACATATTATGTATGTACTTCACACAGCCTATGTCTTGCTTTTTAAGGCACAACATTCATACTAATACACTAAGGAGCAATTGAGAACAATGTCAGAACCAACGGAAAAAGTTCTCACTGAACAAAACATATTATTTTGCGAACAATCCTCAAGGAACCATTAAGAAGCCTGCATAAACAACACTCTTAATCAGCACAACATAAGATTTGCTACACCGATCAGCAAACCTCCTGAAGAACCACCTAAAACCTAGAGTGGGGAAACACGTGTTTAGGACTTTTTTAGGAGCTATTTGACAATTTGCAAAACCTAACTCAACTGTTTGTTGGAATTATAAGGACTCAAAGGGAACTATCAGACAATTAGTGAACCCTAACTTGTTTGTTTGGTGCAGATAGTAAAGCTATCTGAGAACTATTGAACTTGAAGACAACTAGTAAACTTAACTATATTTTCCAAAGTGAACATTACTTAGAACACTGTTTTTCTTGCAACCTATTAAAAACATTATCACTTCAAAATGTTTAATGTAATCATTTAAGAAAGAGCGCAACCCTAAGACTTATTTTCCTGTTACAAGTGAAAGTGCCACTGTTCCGGAAAACCTGCCCAATGAGTTACACTCAGTCAACATGACACAATTAAGAAGTCGCACACCAAATCTACCTTGTTTCAGTCTAATTCCTGCAGCAGCAAGTTCCTTTGGCAGCCTATTTAACGGGGCAATATTAGTAACTCATTTTGAATCTTAATTCTTAATATTTTGGAATGCATTTTTACATATTGTGCTTTATTGCAGTGAAGACACCTTTTTTTCAGAGAAGCAACCGGGTAAGATGTCCCTGTCAATTAAAGAACTTGCATTCTGTTCAGGACTCCTGCAAGTCCTGCCCAGACGTTTTTCTTCCACTAACAATGTCTTCCTTACGAGTGACCACTGGCACAGTTCATGGTCCACAACCCCTCATTATGCGATGCCTGCTAGCAAATCTCACTTCAGCGAAATCATTGATTGGAAGCACTTTTGAGTGCAAAGGTAACATTTTTGAGTAGACCCTTTAACATACCCTGGCCCTGATCGTACTAAAAGATGGATTTCAACACTTGGATACTTCCCTGGGCATGTCCTCCTCTACTCCTATTGGCCCTTTAGTCTAGATCTTCATTAAGGTGGCCTATACTTATTTAATACCGAATGGTTATGCCAATTGGCACCCCACCTCCTCCTATTGCTAGTGTTAAACCTGTTATGGAATCACTGTAATGCATTCCTACCATCATCATGAAAACACTTTCTCTGAACTACAAGTTCTTAAGCTGCCATTTTATGTTGGTATCTTGCTCTTTTTTCCTGCTTTTCTTGGCACTCGTTTGTTTGTTTGTTTGTTTATTTATTTGTATAGCGCTCCAGACCCTGGGGTAGAAGGGCGCTTAAAGAAGAAGGTTACATTTTGAAGTATACAATTGCAAAATAAAACAATTTGAGAAAATCAGGATACAGCAGTTACATATTGTGATATATACAGTTGTGAAGTAAACAATTTGCAGAGCAAATTTTGCAGACATGGTTAGGTAAAGGGATGTGTGCCTTCCTAACTGGGTATTACTCTTTGTTCAGGAGCCAACAGATAACATTTTTCCTAAAAACCTGGAAGGACTCAATGGTTTTTATGTTAAGGGGTAGGGTGTTCCAGAGTTGGAAGGCAAGTACTGTGAAACTGGTTCCTTCCGCTCTTTTTAATGAGAATCTGGGTACTGTTAAGCATAGGGTGTTGGATGATCTGGTGGTTCTTGTGGCAGGTTTTAAGGTAAATTTGTTGGAGAGATAGGGGGGCTAGGTGGTTTAGAGCCTTATATGTAAGGCAGATGGTTTTCAGGTCTATTTTTTGTCGAATGGAGAGCCATTTGCATGATTTCCTAGTAATGGAAATGTGCTCTTGTCTGGGAATGTTGAGTGCTACGGGAAGGGTGTTGTTTTGTAGTACCTGTAGTTTGTTAATTATGGTTTGGTTAGCACCTAGGTACAGACTATTGCAGTAGTCTAGTTTAGACTGTATGAGGGCTCTGGCAAGCGTGAGGCAGCTGTTGGTGGAAAGGAAGGGTCTACTGGACCTAATAAGCTTGCCGGTGTAGGCGGCGGCAGAGGCGATCATGTTGATATGTTTGTGAAGGTTAGAGTTGGCATCGAGATAAAAGCCAAGGGTTTTCACATTTTTGGCGATCGGGATGGTGTGACCATCGATCGTGATATTGTTATAGTTGGGGTTAAGTTTGGACAGGTTGCTGGGAGAGCCGACAAGGAGGAGCTCCGTCTTCTCATCATTCAGGCAGAGGCCATGAGAGGCGTTCCATGCCTGAATGATGGAGAATATTTTGTTAATCCGGGTGATGTCTGTGTGGTAGTTGCCTGTGATGGTAAGGAGTATCTGGGTGTCATCTGCGTAATTCGTGTAGGTGACACCAAGGCGGTCCAGTTGATCAAAGATTGGCTTTGTAAATATGTTGTACAAAGTGGGGGAGACACAGGAGCCTTGTGGCACCCCGCATGAGATAGGTATAGGGTCTGCTACAGCTGTTGTGAAGAAGACTCGCATGGTTCTGTTTGCCAGAAATGATTGTATCCAAGCAATGGCGGGGGAGGAGAAGTGAGCTGCGGTGGCCAGGTGATTGCAGAGGATATTGTGGTCGACCAGGTCAAAGGCCGCTGAGAGGACTAAGAGGAGAAGGAGTGCAGTCTTGCCTTTGTCTTTGATTTCATCAATCTGGCTTTTAAGATCAACAAGGGCAGTTTCTGTACCATGTTGAGGTCTAAAGCCAGACTGACGCAATCCTAGCAGTTGATTGGATTCCAGGTATTCTTGAACTTGGAGGTAGGCGACTCTGTCCAGTATTTTTAAGAGGAATGGGACTGTGGTGATGGTTCTGTAGTTGGTGGGTATGGTTGGGTCTAATGATTGTTTTTTCAAGAGTGGGAGAACCCAGGATTGTTTTAGGTTGCTGGGGACAGAATTGTTAGTGAATGATAGGTTGATAAGTTTGGTGATGAAGGGGGATAGATCTCTGGCTGCGTCTTTTATGATCTGGGTGGGAAAGCTGTCCCCTTTGCAGTTAGAGGGTTTTAAGGAGATGATGATTTTTTGAACTTCAACCGTGGTTACTTTCTTGAAGGTGAAGCTAGGTATGGTGTCAGAGAGCATTGGTAGGTTGGGGTTAGTAGGCTTGTTGTTTGAAAGTTGTTGGCGTTTGTCCTTGATTTTGGTTTGGAGTCCTATGATTTTATTGTTAAGGGTGTTTTGGATGCCAGTGCACCAAGGTTTGTCTTTCAGACATGTGTCTGTGGGTGGATTGGGGTTTTCGAGTTCTTTTAGAATTTTGAACAATTCTTTAGTGGAGGATCCTGCCTGATCAATTCTGACGTTGTAAACTTCTTTTTTGCTGCAAATAATTTCGTTTTTATAAAGTGTGATTATATTTGTGAGGTTTAGTTTATTTTCTGCAGAGGGATTGGCTTTCCAAGTGAGTTGAGCCTTAGCTTTCTTTTTTCTGAGTGCCTTAAGTTCGGGGGTGTACCATGTGTTAAGGTGTGCTCTTGGTTTATCTTTGCGCAGTTTTAGGGGGGCAATGGTGTCCATTGCTTTGGCCATGGAATTGTTGAAGGTGTCGATTAGTAGGTTTAAATCAGTGTTAGCTGGGAGTGCCTTAAGGGTGGGCAGGACCAGCGGTAGAAGGGCCTCAGCAGTGATGTTGCGTTTGCTTCTGGTGGGGCATGCTGATGCTATAGGGCATTTTTCAGGTGTGGCGTGGGTGATATCAATCTCAAGAGGTATGAGGTAGTGATCTGTCCAGGCTAGAGGTTGGGGGTCCTTACAGATGGTGTCGCAGTTGTCGGTCGCCACCCAATCGATAGTTTGACCTTTCAGGTGAGTGGGGAAGGAATGAGTTGTGCAAAGCCATGTTCTGTTAAGGCATTGGCTAGTGATGCAGCAGGTGCATCATTGGGATCGCAGTAACCGAGGTTAAGGTCCCCTAGGATCATTATTTGTGCTGACGGCTTGGAGTTTTCAGCAATGAGAGAAGTGATGTCTTCTTCAAAGGCCCCTGGGGGGCCTGGAGGTCTATATATGAGGTGAAAGGTGATTGTGCTTGTGGGGGAGGTTTGTAACTTGGCTGTAAGCAGCTCACAGGAAGAGAGTGACACAAGGTGGGCTGGTCTGACGCCTAAGGAGGATTTTGAGATAATTGCTAGACCTCCTCCCCTGGCGTTAGGTCTGTCGGCTCTGAGTATGGAGTATTTGTCAGGGATGGCTAGTGATAGATGGGGTCCGGATGCTTCGTGAAGCCAGGTTTCTGTTAGGGCTAGGAAGTCAAGATCATTGGTTAGAATGATGTCAGCAATTTCCGTGGGATGGGCAGCAAGGGATCTGAGATTGAGTAGGGCTCCTTTTAGTGGGTAGGCTTGTTGGGTGCCTTCTGCTTCTTGTTGGTTTTAGAGTTGGATTTGGTAGTGGGCTTGTTGTGAGAAGAAGGGAGCCTATTGCCTAGTCTGTAATTACAGGCTGTGAGGTTGGGAGTGGAGGAGGGGGTCAGTCCAGGGGGCATGGGTGGAGTGGGGGGTTTGGTGTTCAGGTCGGTGTGGGTGGGCTTTGTAGATGGCAAGGAGGAGCCTGGAGCGCTGGGTCCGGGGGTGTTGAGGGGTGATTCAACGCTGGCTGGGACGTTGATGTTTGCAAGAGGTGTAGAAGGCAGGTAGTGGGGGGGTGGGAAGGGAGGCAGGGACGGTAGGAAGGGAGTAGGGCAGGGGATAGGGTAGTGTCTCAGGTATCCGAGTTTGGCTAGACCATCTTTGTGGGCTATGTAGCTGTTGCTGCTGCATGGTACGTTGTCCAACGTAATGCAGAAGGGGAACATGGTAAAAACAAGCCAGGTGACCATGGTCTGGCAGCGGGGCTTGAGTAGTGCAGTTAGTTGGAAGAGTGCCGCTGGCTGTGGCTGGTAGTTGCTGGTTAGAGCGGGGCCTCTAGTCTCTAGTTTCAGAGTGATATATATGGGCTGGAGTGCCGTGGGGCAGCACCTAGGTTCAAGATAGCGCAGTTGGACTAAGGTGCAGGGGCGGTACTAGATTCAAGGTCGCAAAGGCTAAACTGCAGTATCTAAGTTCCGCGTGCAGAATGTGCAGTACCTAGATTATAAATTACATGTGGGGCTACATGTGAGGCTAAGGTGCAGATAAGATGCAGTGCCTAGACTCCAAATTTACACATGGGACTACAATGCAGCTAGAATGCAGTGCCTAGATACAGACTTACATGTGAGGCTGAGGTGCAGATAGGATGCAGTATCTAGATTCCACATTACACATAGGGCTAAATGCAGCAGAAATGCAGTGTCTAGATTCAAAATGACACGTTTAGGCTAGAGTGCGACATGGGCAGTACCTCGTGACTTTAGCTCTGCAATGTTACTGAATGGAAAGCCATTGATACCTTAGAAAACCCATAGTTTGAGCGTATCTGAGTTGTGGATGTTGTAGTTCGAGCGTGTTTACCCTATCTCTTCCCTTTTTCTGCTACCTGCCGCTGGCATCCCACAGTATGGCTAATTGCAAAGGGAAGCGTGCATCACGTCCTCCCCCGTGTCTTTGTACATGTGCTGAATCATACAGGCACATGCTCTGCCTTTGTTCACCAGAAACTCAACATCTTTAACCAAAGCAGGACTAGCCATCAGAGGTCTTAAGAAATCAAGACATTAGTGTCATTTTCATTTGCCTTTTTAACTAAGAAAATCTGAACAACTAATTACCACATAGTGGGTGTTAATGTCGCCATTTCCTCAAGTGTCTGCATGCTGCTGATATAAACAGCCTTTTCAGGTTCCAAAGAATGATCTGTGTCAGAAAAGCACAGTTTAGTGCTTCTGTTGATAATCCGTGTACAGTCGCATAACTTACACAGCAGAACAGCACTTATGGGGAAGCACTATGTGGAAAGTGTTAAAATGGTGTAGCATGTATCACATTTTATTTATTAATGTGTACAAATGTGTATAATATTTCATACAACGGCTCGTTATCCTGCTAAACTATCAATGCAGTTTGCTTGGGCAGGAGCAAAAGGGACGATTAGACTGGATTCCAGTAAGAACAACATATATTCCCCATGGATGTGTGTGCTACATTCAGTTTAATATGTGCATCTGTTTAAAGTGAGGGATTATCACAGCATCTGAAGGAAATCCAACTGAACAATGTGGCTCATTATTTTTATATACAAAAAACCCTACTATCGTAGCACCAAGACAAACTTGAATACATGAATTCCTAAGTGAGCATAACTTCCTGTTGAATAAAGGAGATATCTGGAAAATGTCAATATTCAGTATTAATTTATCCCCTGTATGCATGATTGGAACACAACAGATGCACTAACATGACTCGCTGACAATTGCATGGCTACTAATATCACACAAGACATAGTAGCCTGTATTAAGCACAAGGCAACATTCATAGCCAAGCAGTAACCCAGATTACCACCTGAAGGTAAACCATGCTGCTCAGGAAACATGCGCACTGCTGGGGGTACACAAGCCACCCATTATGGACTGGTCAGTAGTCTCCATCCCACAGCCCATATACTTTGTGGGATTATATTGATGTCAGAGAGAGGGGAAACACTTTAGTATTTCAGGGACGTCCACAGGTCTCCACTTCATCCACCGAGTCATGGGTTGGTCCTGGGGAGGATCACGCCGATCTCACCTCTCCCAAATATGGACGATAACAGAGAGGGGTATCCATGCAGGTGTTGCCCGACAGGATCCCCGGCCCCCTATTTCTGATGAGAATATTTCAGCCGTGGCAAAATGCATGCATCAAGCAGAAGAGAGATGTTGGCCTGTTTTGCACTGGGCTTGAAGGAGCTGGGGGAAGATACAGTCTGCCTTGATACCCGTGCTTTACTGTTATGGTGATGTACTACCTGAAAGACAAACATCACACATTGTTCTCATTGGAAAAGTTTTTTATTTTTTATTTTGTTTAGCAAATTTGCTTTTCTCGTTTCTTGACAATTCAGGTTCTCGGGATCCAAGAGGTGTGATGGGACTCCACTGATCTCCCATTGTACCCTTCTCTGTTCACCTTCATTCATCAGGGATCTGAGGGACTTCCCAGCCTCCTCCAGGTCTCTTGCATATAGACCAGTTGGAGGTTGTCCACGATTTACAGTCATTGATCGGATTACTTATCAATTTAGAACCACTTATCCCCGAAGAATAATCAAATGCGATTGCGTTATTCAGTCCCTTTTGGCTGCTGCAGGCACTTTGGCTATTTGGCTCAACACAACTGTTCATAAATATATATTCTCATTTTCTTTATTTGGGGCTTGCACTTTTAACAGCCTCTCCCATTGTGTCGCCTTATGTTTTCCAGACCTTTGTGGTCTCTTACTCAGTGGCGTCGCTAGGGGGAGACTGGGGGGGCCAGGCCCCCCCTGTGAAAACCTGTGCCCCCCATGTGCCCCCCAACCTAAGACTAACAGTGACCATGTTCTCCCCTTACTTTTGTCTGTGCCCCTCTACTTTTGTCTTTTGCCCCCTCTGTGCCCCTCCTAAATTTGATTCCTGGCGACGCCACTGCACTAAATTCTTAGCACTTGGCTCTATATTTATAATAAATATGTCTGTTTTATCTAATTCATTCTTTGGTGAGGCCCCGGGTGAGGCTGGTTCCTTGGGCTATGTATGTTTTCCTTTAGCCGGTCAGATATCACAGTGAGCTAAGCGCTCGCCCCTGATATCTGTGTGCAGCTTGCTGTAGCAGGTTCGAATCCCAGCAGGGTCAACTCAGCCTATCATCCTTCCGAGGTCGATACATTGAGTACCACTCTGTGGGATAACAATGTCTTCTGTTGTTTCAGCGCTCTGAGACCAAAGTGTGTGTAGCGCTATATAAGAAAAAAAATATTCATATTGAATGACTTATTCTTTTTGATTTGGGCTTGTTTTCTGGCACACCTATCAGCCTGGATTTCAATTGACTCCACTACCTTTCAGTGCTTGTTCCACTGTGTCTAATTTCTTGGACCATACATACATGCATGGCATTTAAATTACATAGAACATACTTCCATACAATTCTCACCCAGCAAGAGTTGGTACCTATTTATTGCCAGGATTCAAAGCAGGACCTGCAGATCATGCACAGATCAGAGCAGTGTGCACTCAACCTGCAGCTCTATCTTACCGGCAGGCAGATGAGTGGTTTCAGGACAGGGGTTGTGGCAGTTGTGGTAATGAAGGAAGAGTGTTGGATCTGACGGTTGAAGTGTTATATGATATGATATGGCATTTATAACGTGCCCATAGACAAGTGTTTCAAGGCGCGATGGGGACATTGTGGATGTCAAGTTAGTGGGTTGAGGGGAGCTGCCTGACAGGGCAGTATTGGGTATTTAATCAGGCGACACACATTAAGGATAATTTAACAATCCACCTCAAAGCAAAACTGACCCAATCACACCTTAATATTTGGGTTGAAATAATGGAGGACAGCAACACCAGTCCAATGGCCTCAACACATTACCAATCCCACCCCACACGCTGGTACAGAAAATAAACTGTTTTATAATATTTCTACTCCAGGATTGAGATTTGTATAACAGCATACATCAACTTGAAACATTTGTTTTTTTAAGTCACGGTTTCAAGCTATAAAAAAGACAACATTTACAGACCTTGTGCGTGTCAATGTCAATGTTAATAGGTTTCATGTGTTATTGTAAACTAACATATTAGAAAATGAACTTTGATTAAACCTCAACTTGTCCTTTTTTGCATTGTTGGTAGTGAATCGTAATAGTAGTTTGTGATTAGTTTGTATGTTGATGTGTGTTTGTGTTCTTTTCTAGTGGTTGTTGTTTGCTCCAAGAAATGGTTTGAAGATGTTATAAAGATTATATTTTCTTGTGAACTAGTTAATTTAGTAATTGTGGGTGTATGTTTTGAGTTAATTTCATATGATGTATTTTTATTTAATGTATTTATTTTCTGTGATTTTAGAATGTATTGTGTTTTTGATGTATTTTGTTTCATTTTTAGTGTACAGTGTAAGGATTCGTTATTGTTTACTTGGAATTTGTCAGGAAGACTAAAGGTTCCAAAAACAATGATTCTATTTTATGGTTAGCATGTAATAAGGTATTCCTTAATATTGACATTCCCAACGTTTATATATATATATATATATATATATATATATATATATATATATATATATTGTTTTACTTTTAAAGACTGTAACCTTCAGGTTTTAAAGAAGATCAGTGATTTCCTCGTCTTTTTAAGAACGTATTGAATGGTTTGCATGTGTGTTAGGTTGATATTGTATTGCATTTGCTTGTGTCCCTTTCTTTATCGTGTACATACTGGTTATGGGAGGGGGAGGGGTGGGTGTGTGAGTGTGTGTGTATTTTGGTAAATGTTGTGCTCATTTTGGGCTACTGCACATGTGTTGGCCATAATGAGTATTTGGTGTGGCAGATTTTCCTATGCATTTTGTGAAATATTTTTTATTTCGTAGTATATTTTTCCTGATGCCTGTATTCCACATGTGTGAGGTGTGTGTGTGCGTGTGTAGTCTCAGGCCAGCAGTTTTATAAGTCTTATAAAACTCAACATGTCCTCTCATCACCTGCTGCCATGTCCACAAATATCGATGCTTTTTTTATCTGAATATCTCGGGGTTGCTTGAGCCACTGGCTTCCACTATTTCATGCAAAGTCCTAGGTGTGTGCTGAAAATCTCAACAATTATTTGTGGCATGAAAATGTTGATGAAAGCTTTCCTAAATTTGCGATGAGTTGTCTGATTTGGCCAGATAAGTTGTTTGCCACGTTCATTTGGTGAACATTTGTGGCCGAGAACAAAAGTTTACAGAGAAAAACATGTTTGCATGTTTCTTTGGAAAATGTAGTGAAACCTTAACTATATTGCCCCGCTATTGTATCGTGATGCATACCTGACAAAAAATGATTAGCTGCTAAGGGCTGACAAAAAGACACAAGTCTGTATGTAGTATGTAGAGCAACACTGACTTGGCATCTCTATTTTGCCCTCCCCGCCATGCCTACAGGTGGGAGAGAAACTGACCAGAAAGACTGCATGAAATTGGGAATGGCTGTTTGATCATCTAAACATGTGGTCGGCTGAAATGTTCTTGCTAATAACACTGTGTGAACAGATCTTGCTGACGCTGAGGAACTATGTTCTTGTTCAGAGCTGTATATTTGCGTTTTACAAAGTTTTTAAGAGGGTAAGTACAAAAGAGGGAACAGGCTACTTTCAATTGGCAATTACTGAGGAAAATCTGGTCACTCTCATTTCAGGAACTCTTCAAACAACAACGAGAACCTTGATGACTCCAAACCACCAAACGCAACAGTTTTAGACACTGTGTTGGTGGGTACTACAGCCCAGAAGCTTTGAGTACTTGTAGACCCACCAAGTGGGACTGTTGCTTGAGGTGTGAGGAGACCAATGCAGGTTTTACTGTTCTAGCAGCAACATCTGTAGGCATTTTATCAGCACTGTTAGAGACCAATAGACTCTTGAAGGATTACCGTGCCCCATCAATGACAGAACATTGGTGTAGGGACTTTGTATAACTATTCCCGGTGTAAAAAAAGAATTCTGTTTGGTCGAGTGGAACATTATCTTTGGATTTGGGGAGCAATAGTTAGATATGTATTGGGGAGTGGTTAGCCATGATACACTTGATGCTTTGTTTATTGCACTTTAGGCTAGTACTTTAAATAAACTCTGTTTAACTTTTTAACTTTTAAGGTTCTTCTGGGTCTCTGTTCTCAAGGTGTTAGATCCAGAAACGCGTCTTGATGTCTTAGATGCGTGGTATTGTTCACAACCAGAACTGTAGGGCCTCCGAATCGTGCTATGGTTTTCTTAGTCTGCACTTAATGCATCTATTAAAGTAAGGAAAATATTACGTATTTGTCTAATGTTGAATATAATGCCTGTTCCACATTTGCGTTTAAGTAATTAAAACAATTTTAAAAAGTAAAAGGAAAGCAAACCTTTTCTCTTCGTGATGATTTTGGATTGCAGTCCAGGCCCAGTGCTACAACGTTGCTGGCCTTCTACATCATCAATGGAAAATTATAAAATTGGTCTGAATATCTTATCTTCAGGAGCATGCCGCAGTTAGTGAATTGAGCATATACACGAGGAACAATCCCCAGGTATTCAACCAAATGTATCAAAGAGTTTAGCGAGGTCTGAAGACTTTTGCCAACTGGGGTATAAGTATTTCATTGGCTGTCAGTACACTTATGGGGAGAACATGTAAATGTCCTGTCTAATGTAAGTAAAAAGTAAAAAGCTGCTACAATACTTTCCTTATTTTTCAGATTTCTATTATTTTGATCCGTTTTTTAAGCTTTTGTTTTACTTTGCCACCACCTGGTGCGAGTCCTTTTTTTGTATGTGGTCTGTAGTCTATAGGTGTGTGTTTTGCAAAACAAAGTTATTTCGGTTCAATTCCACGTTTGCCCTGAATGTTGGATTGTGAATCCAGGTCATGTGAATGTGGCTTCATTTCTGGGGTGAAACGGCATACAGCACCCGTAACATGTCAAGAGCATAGACCAAATGCAGCAAAAGCAGTAAATACCACTTATTGACCCTACTCGGTACATTCTATATACCCCCAAGCAGGAAATGTCCCATGCAGTCCCGACTCTTAGTAACTGGTATTTTATAAATCGGAATTATTTTAAATTAAACGTGTTTTACCACCATACCTGCAGTGAGGTCCTAAGTGTGTTATTCCATGTTAGTGAAGCTATCTGTCATTTTAGTCATAAACATAATGAATAATAATTTCCATTGGAAAGTGGTTTCCTTGCCAATTAAATACATGTTATTGATTTTGGTATCAATCCCTTACGCATATTATGTCAAAATTGATAATTGATATTTTTTTAAAAAATCTTAAATGTTCAACTGTTTGATCTGTTATTGAATACAGCTAATGTAAAGGTTGCTTGCTGCGTACATTCTGAATCTTGATTCCACTCACCCTCCCCTCCTTTCTTAGCTCGCACTGTGGGCTGTAGCAGAGATGTCTCAGAGAATCGCCTTCACAAAGTTCGGAAAGAACACTTGGGTCTGGTTGATCTGTTCTAGCAGAAATAGGGGCAAATCTTAGCGAACATTTTTGCAAAATGATTTCTCTTGAGGAAAACATTAACTGTACTTTGGAATATTGGAAGATTAATCTAAAACATGTTGTGAAATTTGTTGTACTCATTTGAACAAAGCGTTTGTTATGAAAAAAATGGTGGATCATATGTTGAAAAGGTACAAATGGTGCTATTGTGATCAACTGCTTCGTGTGTTGGGCTTATGCAATCGTCGTTGACTTCAACTACACTCTCACTTGTAATTGATGGAATTTACCCAACCAAATAGTGTGGTTTATCAACTAAATATAACTGAGGGTTTAGTGGCATGGAATATTGGCTGTAATGGTTTCCGGGTCTTTACTATTCTTAGTGCTGGGCCATATGGACCAAAAGTCATATCTCAGTATTTTTGCGCTGAATGGGGATATACGATGCATATCTTGATATTCTTTATGTGGTTTAAATGCTCAGTTGTAAGCCAACTACACGTGAGATGCCAACAGTATCAATACTGAACAGTAAATGCAAAATGCAACTCTAACATTGTCAGTTAACCTCATCCCAAAAATGCAAGTAGGATACACATCTCTATATGCACTGAAGTAGACATATATATATAAATATATATATATATATATATATATATATATATATATATATATATATATATATATATGGATGTTAACAATATTGTCTAATCCTATATCTCTATCTACAAAACCCGATTTGTCGCGCAGCCCTAACTCCACCAGAATTCTCTTCATGAGTCTTTCCCATGCAGAAATGCCCTAGAATGCTTTCCTTCGCTGCATGCCCCCTGTACCCACCATGCTCTGCAGTTTCCAAGCGGGGTCCACACTTTATGCCACCCCTCCATCTCTTTCTACTGGGAAAGGGAGTTTCCCCAGCTTCACCCACTGCCATATCCAAAACCCCACACATACCTCAGTCTCCATCCATCATCCCGGTGTACCTCTGCATTCTCTTCACACTGCTTCTACCTCCACTTCTGCGCCCCTAACCTTATTCCTGCATACTCCCCATTCAACCCGGGATGCAGACCCAGATGCCCCCGCTTACGCATGCCGTCTTTATATTGCGTTAAAACCCACAATGTAAAGACCCTGTTGCAAAGGCAGCACGGCCGCAGGAACATCTAATTGAACCTCATGCAATACAATTATTATGGATTATTGTTTATTAGCACCCATGAGTTGCATTTCAATCAGATAGCTTGGAAGGCAGACAACAACTGTAGCTATTACACCGCATTCCAAGCTATCCGAGTCTCTCTGTACACCTGTTTTATTTTTTTTTTATAAACCTCCCCTCTTCTCAACAGGCAATTCTCTTGGAAGCGAATTCTTCCATCTGGTGGTTCCTCTCTAGCCCTGACTCCTGTCTTCATGGCAATGATGGAAAGAGAACGGCGGCTCCTTCATTTCTGAATGGCTTTTCTTTCTCCTTTGCCTGTTGACCATCTTAGAAAAGATTTTGTATGTGGGTCATTTGTTTGGCATCCAAGAGTGTTGCTCGTGTACCACTCAATCTGTCATCCCTGATGCTAACAGCCACCTGGACATGCTATACCAACTGTTAAAAGTCACGGAAACCCCACTTCACTGGAGTCTTTACCTTGATCTCTAGATCTTTTAATGGCCAGAATGGTCTGGCCCAGTTGAAATTAAAGGTTATATAAGCACCCGGAGTAGAGCTTGTCATGCACCTCAGACAACCAGGTTCCATGGATTGCAAGTAATATTCAAAAGCATTTGTGAGCATTTCCAAGGTTCCTGTTGACTTTTCTGCACTCGATATGCTCTTTATGTCCCTGACTACACCCCCTTCTCTCCTCTATTTTGCAATGCCACTTTTTTCACCTGCTTCTGTCCTCCAGACCCAGTTCCATCATGGACTCCCTGCATTTGGTATCTCCCCACTTATTGCGGTGCTGCTTGCACACTGCCACTGTCCACTTGCACAGCTCCACAGTCACTTCCCCTCATAGCAGAAAGATGACTTGCAACATCTGCCCAAGTTGCTTCCATTTATCGTTTGGTCACCCTTTAGCCTGGCTATGACAGGCCTACCCAAGCTCTTCCACCTAGAGTAATGACACATTTTAAGCTCTATCTGGTTGGTAAAACTTGTTTAAAAAAAACATGATGTACAACTAAGACACCAACATGTACTAGAAAAAATGTTCATGTATGTGTTTCTCTGTTCTTTTCATTTTACTATGAAGTGTATCCCTGTATCAATTTGTTTCACTTGGTTTATGCTTGATATATAGTTTTTGTACTCATTCTTCACAATTGTTGCTGTGTAGAATAATTGCACTTCTGCACAAATTGAAATAGTTGTTACTCCATGAATATGTAAAAAGAGTATAAAAGAGTTAATAGGTCAGCAATATATTAAAAGCTGTACCTAACTTCACCACAAAGAAAGGACATGTTGTATTTTTTGATGTACACCTATCCATGAATAGGCAAAAAATAGTGCCATCAATGGATGGTTAATACACAGTAGATTTAACTTGCATTTAAATAAGTTGCAAATATGTTGACTACTACAGCCAGGAGTTAGCCCTTTTCAGTGTATATCTAATCACAGCCCTAAGTCCTGTGTCTGTTTTGGGCTATCCCTCCAGTTACTCCCATTTCTGGGGTGGCTGTCTTTTGATGGTTACCGTGTTTTGATGTGTGCACCATCCCTGATATTAGTGTTATACTTGAAAGTTGGTGGCTCTACCTGTGAATCCCCCAGAACGTTTTGCTGGACTCTTGGAATTTTTACCAGTTCTCCTGAGTGATTGGGAACCTTTTTTCACACTGACTCTTTCTGTTACTCTACCTTTGGGGACCCTTTTTAACCCTTTTTGTTATGTCCCTTTGCATGTATGGTTTCCTCCAACGTTTAAGGCATCCACATTGTAGTGTTGCAGCACACAGCACATTCTGTGCAGTGTTGCTGGGAGCTCCTTGAGCTGCCCTTTTTATCCCCTGTGAAACTCGTTACCAAGGACATGGGGACATGTTTGGCCCTCCCTGACTTCTATTATGTGGAATTAGCACACACCACCTTATGTGGAGTGCTCAGGGGGCACAAGGTAGCCCCGTTTCCACTTCTCCTGTAACTTTCTAGTTACAGTGGCAAGTTCATCTGCATGGCTGGTGGCAGTGGATATTTTCTACTGACTTTTCGTGTACGTTTTCGCAGGCTTCTGTCTCAGCTGTGGTGGGGGACACATGAGTCACCACTGACCTAAAATGTTGGCTGTGCTTTTTAACTGTCATCTGATATGACGTATCCTTTCTTGAGCCTTCTTCTGCCTACCTGGGTGGGTGATGTCCTGCTAGGTCTTTTGTCTATAGTGGGCTTCCTTGTGAAAGCCTGCCAAGGGTCTCTAAGGCCCTGCAAGGACAGCAAGTAGGGAAGGACACCGAAACCCCCCTGGTCTTTGTCCTACAGTGTGTCTACCTGCAACCAGTTCAAACTGGGGGGATGGCCTTTGGTGACAAACCACCCTTTTTGTCTAAATGAATGAATGATTGCCTGGTATGGGTGGGTCTAGCCAATTTCTAAATAAAAGGCAAGGGTCCTGGAGTTGAAACAGAGTGTCGGCCACTGGAAAGAAGAATCCAAAGAACAAGGACATCCGCAGCTCCTCCCAGCGACCACCAGTGCTAGCTGAGTAACCACTGTTGCTCCAACCTCCTCCACCGATCGGCAGGGAAGATCCAGACTGGACATCTTACTCCCTTGAACTGGTGGGCCTAATCAGTCTCAAAACCAACTGCATTTTGAGTAATCCCACGAAGAACTGTGACTCTCCTAGGCTGCAATCTCCCAATACCCTGGGACCTCAACCAACTTGCTGTGCATCGTCTCCTGTAGTGTGATTTTGGCTGAAACCTTGTGGGCATCCGTGGGGTCCTACAGTGACTCTTTTGCATTCCAAGATGTCTTTTCAACCGTGTCAGAGCCTGTGAAATGGAGGGAAGTCTGCCGTGTGACAACCATTGCTGAAGCAAAGCCTGCGTCGCGCCCCAAAAACCCGGTATCATGAACACCATCTGCATGCACCAAAAGTTCCTTCTTCAGCCGCCAGGCCAAGAATTCAGAACCAGAACCTGCTATCGCCTCGCCTTGGGGAACAGCCGGTGACGTCACTTTCTCCTTCACTAAGGCACTGTGCCACTCCTTGGTATACACCTGGATGCTTGCTGTCTTGATTTGTGCTACTCCTGAGCTTTCTGAGACACATTGGGGTGGATAATCCAGTCGTGTTCTCCCCGGCCTAGAACATCGGTCCTTGGGGCTACAATCCTTCACGGGGTCTACCTGTCCTCCCTGAAGCCTTCTTTTACCAACAACTTTACTTGCTTTCAAGCGTAGAAGAATCTTCTGAACATTTTAACTTTGACAGTGACTGCCTTCCTTTGTTATTCCGCCCACAGGCCCTGGTCCTCCAGCCCCCCTTCTGACTCTGAGACTTATTTCCAGGTAAGGTTGGACTACCTAAGCATAGACTGCTTAAAAGTTATTTTCAGTGTTGAGTTCCTATTGCATTGAATGTTGATTAAAATTATTTCCTAACCTAAGCTACTCTAACTACTTACCTGTGTTCAATCTATGATCTACTATTGAAGCTGTGTATTGAATGCAAACATCCTACTGTATATATGTATAACTGTTTTACTTACCTAAAGATCAATATTGTGTTGAGTGTTGCCTTTATATTGAATAAATACCCATATTTCTATATAACTACAGTGTGCGTTTCCTTGACTATAAGTGTGCACATTTGTCAAACTCCCCAGCAGAAGCCAATACCTTCTCTTAGCCGTCCATAACCCTCATCGCCACTCTTACATTAACTTGGGTTTCTTGCATTTAAGAACTAGTATTGCACAGTACACAGATGCTTTTCTACATTTTAGTTCTATTGTATTCTTGTGTGAACTTTGACTGACCGTCTATTGGCTACTGAGCAAGTCGGACACAAGCAGAAATCTGCAGGTCTAAAGGCAAAGTTCTGGGAAACGCCCCAGTTTGCTACACGGCACAGCATTTGACTGATTTTACTTTGGTGATCTAAAGTAGGCCAACGCGCTCCTCCCCCACAAGGGCTTAGTGTAGTTAGTACAAGTTATCCGGCATCTAGCTTGCTACAAAGGACAGCAGTGTCTATTTAATTTAGCTTCAGAGAATTCAGAGTGCCTTCTATGGTAGCATGAACTGTATTGTTAAATATATTGATCCTAGACCATTTCCTGACTTAATCAACTTATGTCCCACTGCAGACGCAGCATTTTAAGCAGTTCCGTATTGACTTCCTGCATCCTGTCCGCTTTCTCTGATGAGGCTGAATGCTTGGAAAAAGGCCTCCTTGTCACTATCAATGCCGTGTATACTATCACTTATCAGCTCGGGCAACGTGACAAAGTGCTGAAAGCTTTCTGCAAACACATGAACAGTACGTGCCAGAGCGAGCATGCTGACCCGAGCCTGACACTGCTGCACCCCAAGCAAAGGGGGCTGCAGCAGCAACAACAACAAAAAAAAGCGCAGGCTCTTTGCTCGAGATTCTCTTGGGCTATTGGAGAATTGTGTGGTCGGATGATCTTGAATCAGTGGCCCCATAAAACAGGGCAGTCCCTACTGGTGTCTTGCTTTAAATCTCTGCTTTTCAGCTTTCCTTTGGCATAATCTCACCCAAATAATTTGTTAGGGGGAAATTCCCCGTGTGAACTATTTATTATTTTTTATTTGTGGCCTTTTCAGAGGTGCTCCTGCTGCCGTCTGAGCTCATTCTAATTCCCAGTGGGAGAGAGGGTGGGTCTTCAATCAAAGATACAGGATGCGATCAAATTAGGATGGCAGACAATTAAGGCGCGAACCGCTCAGGTCAAAATTGCATTAGCCGAGAAGTTCATCAACAGGAAGCCCCCCCCCCCAGCATGCTTTGTGCTGGTGGGGAGGGAAGTCAACACCCGCTGTGGTCAGCCACCCCCTCCTCTTAAATTAACCGTACATACATAAATAGCAAATGCACATTCGCAAACTGGAGAGTGTGAATAGGGTAGTGGGAGGAAATATATGTGGGAATATATTCCTGTACCACGGGTTTGGGTACAATATGGCGGCTTTGCCGGGGGTGATCCCCTCTCCCACTACAGCTGCTGCATGTGTGTGCGTGTTTGTACCTGCAGAGAGCCCCTCAAAACACTCACTCAAATCAAACGTCAAGCAGATTCTTTGCTTCCTAAAAATACTCTCGCCCACCCGCATCCAACACCCCCCCCCCCCCGCTCTTATGGCTGGACCTAGGTTGAATTGCAGGGGACGGGGATGTGGGGGGCACAAAAGAGCAGGGTTGAGGGGGAACCCTGCAGTGCTAAACCAGGCGTGGGAATCAAGCATTGGCAAAAGTGGCCTGCAGGAAAATAACATTTACCCTAAAACTTTAGCTAAGGTTCCCACTTGGAGGGTTTTTAACCATACTGGGCATTTGCCAGACAACTGCTGCATTTTAATGCGCAGTAGAACACAAAACGTGTGATAAGGTATATAGGAGAGTCTTTCCTGTGCGTGACTCATGACTGGATAGGGGGCAACCCTGGGGGCACACAGGGCCGGTAAGCCCCCAGCAGCCAACCACTATGCTGGTAATTGCAGACGGCTCCACGGGGAAACAAAGCTGCAATCATACTATTTTCCCTTACGGTAAGGATGCGTAAGCTATTTAAAGGCATACATGAACACATATTTTTATCAGAAAGATTTGAAAAGTTATGTGGTCCAGAGGGCTTGAATCCCGAGTAAACCTCTTCACAAAAGTTTGTGATCCTGAGCACATTATGTTATCACATTGCACAGTTTTTGCCAACATTGGAGCGACTGGTATGGGTTTTGTGTTGTGGGGTTGGAGAGAGAGGAGCCCAGGTATGGGTTTCCTGTTGTGGAAATGTGGCAGCTGGTGGCCATGCATTGGCTTTGTGCTGTGTGAGCTTAGGTGAGGCAGCAGCACAACAGTACATCGTTTTGTGTTATGGATGGTGTTATTAATTCTGGTATTTTATTGGACATTTATATAATGCCTTTTTTACCATTGGTATTATCACAAAGCACTGAGAGTTGAATGCCTTCCGGGACCGTAATCCAGGTCAGTGGAAAGAGTGGGGTGGTAAGTAGTGCTCGGGTGCACTCTGTATGTGTGCAGCCATGCCAAATCTTTGTGGTTGGTAGCTGCATTCTAATGCTAGGAGTGGTGTGGAGGTTGTGTGAGATCAGTAATATGTGTGCAGCAAGGCTGATTTGACATGGGGGTAGCTGCATTCCGGCGGATGAGGTGCTTGTATAGGAGATTGTGTGAAGCTAGGCTGATTTTTCGTGGGGATAGCTGCTTTCTAAAGATTGTTGAGTTGTTCATGGAGGTGCATAATTATGCGTGCAGATAGGCTGAATTAATCGAGAAGTATAGCTGCATTCTATTGTTTGTTGGTGCAGGGAAGAGAGTAGGCATATTGGTATGTGAGGGTATCTGTGCAATTGGAGGAGGTCCCCAGTTCTAGATTACCTTCCAGTGCCTGCAGAGGTAACTTTCTCCCTATTTTAGATGTTTGGTGCTTTAGTTCTCGCAGAAGCATTCTCAGCCTAGTGTGGAGTTAGGTCAGTTTACCAAGCTTTGCCATATCTTTCCCGACTTAACAGTATCATCAGTGTTGAGTTGGCCGATTCCAAACCTTTACTGGGCCAAGAGATTGCAGATCTATATGTATCTAATTATGTCTGCAATTGCTTATCGGTTAACACCTTCTCGATGTGCAGTTACATTCAGTTCTTATATGTGAATACGAGGACTGGTACTCAATGAATCTGAAGGTCCAGCATCAAACCAGGCTGTGTTATTAGTGCTGTGCCTGTCTGACATAATTACGCGCAGCAGTGGTTTGGGTGTTCCAGGTCTAGTGTATGGTTTGAGTATTGATAACAGGTGAAAGCACATTGTTGTCACTTGCACAAGCTTTTCTTGCCAGATTCCTCACCTGATTTCAGAGCGTAGTACCTTGACGTTGAAGCAAAGCCAGTCCATTTATAATGCTAGAGCATAAGTGCAAATGGACCAATTTTTTCTGCGTCTCAGGTATTTGTTTACAGCGATTGGTTGGGTATTCCCATACTAATTTTTGGTTCGAGTTGTGAGTTACACCGCAACATTGTCTCTTGCGAGAGCTGAACATGCTCAAGACCTCACCTGATCGAAAAGAGTAGTGCATACCCGGTAGAGACAAAGAGCAGGCCCAATCACAGTTACAGAACATAAGTGCTACTAGGCCCTGGGTATTGGAGTTCTGCACATTCATTTCCAGACAAATAAAGATAAACATCACCTGGTCTGAGATTGTAGTGTATACCTGGTGGAAGACAAATATCAAGCACCGTCATAGTGTAAGAAAATAAGTGTTACTAGGTCCTGGGTTTGGAGTCCTGGGCATTAATTTCCACACAAGTTTAGGCCAAACACAATCAGAGCGTTGGCACATGAGTGCAACTAGGCATTCATTGCTGAACATGTAAGGGGCCAGCAGGTTCACAGCATTAAACTTAATTGTTACTGGCAACTAGTTTCAGTGTCCGCTCATTCCTACCCGGCCTTATGATGGATTCCAAGCCATGTCTTACCCATGGGCGGTTGGTCAGGAGGGCTGGGTTTGTGAGGGATCAACGGCCAAATCGGTCCTTTGCACCATTTTTGGTGAAGAGTCAGGGTTTGAGTGCTTTTTGGAATGCCATGTATTCTTGGATGTGTCAAATGAGGGGAGGCACTGAATTCCGCAATGTTGGCACCAGGGTTGAGTAGACGCGCTCTCTGATCCTGGCTGAATTGGAGACAAGGACCACTGGGAGGAGGGCAGTGTTTGACCTTAGATTGCGGGTTGGGTGTAAAGGCGTAATCATTTCTTGTAGATATTTGGGGTCAGCTTTGTGCACCGCTCGGTGAGTAATGGACAGGATTTTGAAGGTGGCCCTGCGCCTAATCGGGAGCCAGTGTAGGATGCAGAGAGCTGGTGAGTTGTGATCCCTTCACCCGAGTGCAAGGAGAAGTTGGGTGGCCAAGTTTTGGACTCTCTGGAGTTTGTTTAGTTGGTAGACTGGTGCACCCAGGTAAATAATGTTGCATGCTCAAGTCTGGACATGACAATGGACATAATTGCTGCCAGTCTATTGGGGTACGTGAGGTAAGGGTAGATGCGTTGCTGAAGCCTACGGTGGAAGTGGCAGGATTCGGATACATTGTTAATGTGGTGTGACAGAGGTAGGTCAGAGTCCAGTGTGCAGCCACGGTTTTTGACAGTAGTGGAGGTTGGGGGTGGGGGGCAATGGAGGGGGGCCAGGGAGATGTTGCGAATAGAGCTGTTTTGCTACACACCACAATCTCCATTTTCCGCGGGATCATAAGGAGATGGTTACTCATCATCCAGAGGTCAATGTCTGTAAAACAAGCTGCTAGATCAGGGTAAGGATCAGAGGTAGATTTGGGAATCCTCAGTATTATTTGTGTGTCATCGGCGCGGTTATAACAGGTGAGGTTGTGAGATCAGATGAGCCCAGGCAGAGGGGTCATATGAAGGTTGAAGAGAAGCAGTGAGTGGCAGGCGCCTTGGGGTACTCTAGTGCTCACTCGGCATGCAGTGGAGAAGAAAGGGTGGAGATAGTTGATTTGCCGTCTTTTAGTGAGGAATGAAGCAATCCAGTTGAGCGCTGAATCTTGGATTCCTATGCAGTGTAATCTGTCAGTGTAATCTGTCAAGGAGGATTGTGTGGTTAACAGTGTCAAACGCTGCTGAGCGGTCAAGAAGAGCAAGTGTTGTGCATCCTTCTGAGTCTGCAGTGGCTTTGAGGTCATCCCAGATGGAGATCAGTGTGGTTTGTACTCTGTGGTGAGAACAGAAACCTGATTGCACAAGAGGTTGTTGGTTGCCACTTAACAGTTGAGCTGGGAGTATGCAGCGCGGTCGATAAGCTTTGTCAAGAATCAGGTGTTGGAAATGGCCCTGTAGTTGATTGGATGGAGAGGGTCGAGACATGGTTTCTTTAGAAGTAGTTTGAGATTTTGAAGGGTTCTGGGAAGTTGCCAGAGGTAAGCGAGTCATTAAGGATGGACCTCGCCAGTTCTCCTGCACATGTGGACGTTAAGATTTCTTTGAGGGGAGAGGCGGGGTAAGCGTTAATGGTGGATCCCGAAGGTCAGCTGTCGGATAATAGTTTAATACACTCCTCCCTCGAGATGGAGTTGAAAGAGCAGAACAAAGGGGTCTTGGACAGTAGGAGGGTTGATTAGGAGCAGATGTTAGGTGGGTGGTTTAGGTTGAAAAGTTTGGCATTGAGGTTGGCTGTCCTATCTAGGGCTGTTTTGTGGAAGTATTCAGAGTGTTTGCTAGGAGATGGTCAGGCAGATGTGCAAGAAGGGTTCAGGTATTCCGTGATGATCCTGTGTAGCTCTTTGCTGCTGCTGTGGCAGCTGTGGATTCTTTTATTGAAATAGGTTTGTTTGGCCTTTCGGATCTCTGATGTATAGTTTTGGTGAGGGTGGGCATACACTGATTTGCTTTGAGGGGTTCTGGCAGTTCGTCATTTGCGCTCGAGGGAGCAGTTTAGAGTTTTGAACGCCTTCAGGTTAGGGATGATATGAGCACATGAACGGAGATGGAGGAATAGAGCAAGCCTTGAGAGGCGGGCAGGGGCTTCAGAGAGAAAAAGGTATGGCTGAGCGGTCTGTTCAGATGAGGGGTCTAGGGGTGGATGTGGAAATGAGGTTGGATGAGCTGAAAATGGCATCATGGGTGTGGCCGGCAGTGTGGGTAGGTTCTGTGATCTGCTGGGCACAGTTGAGTTCCTCTAGGGGTTCCATGTGTTATAATTGCGGCAGAAATAGCCGTTTACACAAAAAATCACTGCAAAAAGGCCATGGTTTTGCTGCCGCAATCCATTTAAAGGACCCATTATACTATTTATACCATTTAAGGGGAGCGGGACACCCCCGCAACCCCTGCT
This sequence comes from Ambystoma mexicanum, assembly GCF_040938575.1. Classification (NCBI taxonomy): domain Eukaryota; kingdom Metazoa; phylum Chordata; class Amphibia; order Caudata; family Ambystomatidae; genus Ambystoma; species Ambystoma mexicanum. The sequence goes on from NC_090922.1 coordinate 339,779,926, forward strand.
CCCTTTAAATGGTATAACGGGGTACACCTTTACCGGGTCAAACCACAGCATTTTTGTAGTGATTTTTTGCACAGGTGACATTTTTGGAACGATTTTATTACTGCATACCCCTCTAGGCTGTCGACCAGGAGTTGAGTCATGGGGTTATTGGGCACGTCAAACCAGATATTGAAGTCCCCCAGTAGGGTGGTTAACTAATGTGGCTGCTAGCAAATCACATAGGGTGTTGGTAAAATGGGTGGGTAGACAATGCACCAGGCAATAGACAATACACCAGGCATGGGTTTTGTAGATTCTAGATTTGTGTTGTGGGGGATTTGAAGGCAGCACACTGGTTTTGGAGGGAGGGCCAGGGCCCCATGTTTCATGAATCTTGTTCTGGCTTCACTCCGCCCCTTAGAGTCAAGCCAGATCCCTTGCTTCTGGTCTGACTCATCTCGAATCATGAATTCTATGACCCGTCCCGCCCCCCACCTTTAATCTCCCATTGCTAAATGCACGCCAGTGCTAAGGCCCATTTTGTCTGCGGCACGCGCTGCGTCCGTTGCTGTATTCCTTCCAGGAGCTCGCGCCCTGCTATATTTCCATTCAACCGTCAATGATGCCTTACAACTGTGTTTAAAAATACCATGAGATTTGAGCCGCCGCATCTGAGAGCTGTCAACAAAGGAAAAACGTTCAATATATTTCATCCCAAAAAAGATATGGCTTCTTTGTGTCGAGGCTCCAGTCAATTAATTTTCTGTTAAAGTTGAGAGTGGGCGAATTAAGACTCTGTTTTAACAATACCCTATCCAATTATCGCGTGTAAACACCACGCTCTGTCTGCTGACAGCAGGCGATGCCTATCTTTCTGTCTCTTCTCTTCCCTCCGGGGAACAATGTCTTTTTTTCTTAACATTTATCCCGAGCGTTCACTGGAAAGCTACCTCGTCTGTGGGAAATGTCACTGACTATCGGAAACACTGCTGCTAAGGACGAGCAGGAAGGGTTCGCGAGCGGGTTCACTGGCTTTGTGATGGATAATTCGAATGATGTTCTCTGCGGTTGCGTTAACCTTGCGCGTAGTGCGTCACCACCTTATCTTCATCGCCGATGACTGTATGAAATGTTCTTGATTTCAGTGAGAGCTGGCAAAGTGTTTCGGTAAAAAGCCCATTTCGGCGATCCGTCGCGCGCGCATGCCTGCCGTATGTCAATAATGGCTTGCATTATCAGCCGACACAAGGTCAGTGATCACTGGAACCAGGTTCACAAAATGTTTTCGGTCTACTTTGAAAATAAGAGTAACGAGCATTGGCGCTGCCAACAGTTTCTGCCTTTTGTGTCGGCATGGTAAAGGCATTGGCCAGGCACTGTCGTAGTGGCATTAATTGACCATCGATGGTAGCAGCTGCAAAATGGTGCAAATACCTGGACATATACTAGCAGAGCCTGTCAAGTGCCTAATATTTACACACAAGCCGAGGCTGTTGGCTTTGCCAATGCTTGTTTTTAACAGGACTTCAGTGAAGGACATGCGTAGTGCTTATAAATAGTGGCAGAAGCCAGACCTGGTTAAAATATTTTTATTACACCCTGAGCACAAAGGATGGTAAGGTTTGATAACGTCTGCGCAAAGTGGTCCCTGGAGGATGTGGTGTGGGTGGAAAGGGGCAGGAAGTGGGTGGGAATGTCGATAGGGATTAGCATGACCATGTATGTATGTATTTAGATTTATTAAGCACAAGGGAATCCTGGTACGAAGGCATTTGGGCGCTGCTAAGGAGTGACCGGAAGAAGGCAGCATATAAGAGCCTAAAAGAGGAAAGTTTTGAAAGCTTTACGAAAACATAGATGATCAAGAATCTCACGTAAGAACAGGGGGCGAGAATTCTACAGAGTGGGAGCCAAGACATAGAAAGAACGTCCTCCGAGCCTAGCTCTACTAAAGCGTGGAACCACCAAAAGACTTTTACCTGTGGAGCGAAGCCTTCGCACCGGTTCATAGTTGGGGAGTTTAGAGCAGAGAAAAGCCGGACCTATGCATTGGACTGAGCAGTGCACATTACACAGGACCTTGAATTTAATCTTGCTTCTAACCGGGAACCAGTGAAGCTTAGCTAGCAGCTGGTTGGAATGGGAGAGTTTAGGGGCCTTCAGAGCCAGGCGTTCTGCAGCATTTTGAAGGGTCTGGCGTCTCTGTATCAGAAAGTCAGGCTGGCCCAAATAAATGCTGTTGCAGTAATCCAGAGAGCCCATGACAGAGGCAGTGACCACCAAGGATCGATGGGCAGGTGGCAGGAAAGGCAAAAACGTCCTCAGTATTTTCAGCTTTAAAATAAACGGCCTTAAAAACTGAGGAAATTTGAGCCTCTTTTGACCATGAAGAAATATTTTTTATCCCTAGGCTTTTCACACAGCTACTAGGGACAGGACAAGGGCCAAAAGTATCCTGCCAAAAGTCAGAATTGCAGTAGGACAAAGGGTCATTGAAGCCCACTACAAGGACCTCATTTGTTTCCCCATTTAGCTTCAGCCAGTTTTCCGCCATCCAGACCTGATCTCAGCAAGGAAGCCCTTCAATTTCAAAGGGGGGTCTGAGGCGTGGGCACCGAGGCAGAAGATCAGCTGAGTGTCATCGGCATACATGTAAAAACATACGCCATGAGAGGAGACAAGGTCAGCAACAAGGTACAGATATACATTAAACAATAGAGGGGACAGAGAGGAGCCCCGAGGGACTCCACAAGATACTGAAAAGGGAGTGGAAGAAAAAGGAAACAGAGACACAGTCTGCTGGCACTCTGCAAGGAAGGACCCAAACCAGGCTAAAGGTATGCCTGTCACCCCGGTCTGTTTAAGACGCTGGAGCAAGGCTGTCCAGTCATTTGGTCGAAAGACATTTGGTCGAAAGCCAAATGGTCGAATTTTTTTTTTATTTATATATATATTTTGTAGGTTTTCGTTTAGGGAAAAAAAGGGTTTTTTAGAAAAAAAAGGGGGTTGGGGGGGATCCCCCCCCAAAAAAAAGTGAAAATACTAAAAAATGAAATTTCGACCATTTGTCTTTCGACCAAATGGTGTCGACCATTTGTCCTGTCGACCTTTTTTTCGACCAAATGACTGGTAACCGGAGCAAGATCGCATGATCAATTGTGTCGAAGGTCGCAGAGAGGTCAAGGAGGATAACAACTCCAACCACTCAGTGATCTTGCATTAGTGGCAAATCATTGAGTACTGAGATCATAACTGACTCAGTACCCATGCGTGGGCAGAAGCCTGCCTGGCAGGGATGAAGATGGCCTTCAGTTTCTAAGACGCTGGAGACCTGGGGGTAACAATGGTCTCCATGACTTTCATAAGGAACAGGCTGCAACAAGATAAGTTGATCGCTGTCAAGAAGAGCAGAGTTAAGTTGGGGCTTTTTCAGCAAGAGGGAATCAGCATGTTTTAGGGATGCCAGGATGACCCCATGGGTGAGCGAGTAACCAAGAGCAGCAGTAAAAAAAAGGGGCACAATCAGACGGAAGGGCTTGGATCAGACGTAAAGGGATGAAGTCCAAAGGGAACGCTGATTTTAGTTTGGCAATGGCATCTACCACAATCTCCACCACAATCACATTAGTCAGTGTTGTAGAGAAACACGGAAGGTGAGCTGGCGATACCAAAGTAACATTTGAAGCAGACGATTGCGCTGCAACAATGGCATTCCTGAGCTTAACAATGTTTTTCCTTCAAAAAACACTGATCTGATCACAGACTTTGCTTGGGCCTTCTAACGATGGCCCCAGGGGCATTATCTGACCGGTAATGGCCCGCCTCCTCAGGTCATATTGCCTAATTGTTACTCCAACGCTAAGTAACTGTGGTGTGATGTAAAGAATTCTTTGACAAAGGAAAAACTGTGGGTTTTGTCTTTAGCTACAGGAGATAAATGATCATCGAACTTTCTGGAAACTTTGTAAACATATCTTTTCTAAGGGGATTTGCTTCTGAAGTTTTTCTGTACTTTATTTTCTTTTGCATGTCACTTGCTGTTCTCCTAGTGCCTAGATGTCTCTGGGCCTTTGATTATAGCTTTAACAATGCAGTTACATTACATCTCTCCACTACAGAATGCAAAATGATCAGAACTTGGCAGTGCAGTGAAATAACACAGCTGCACCACGACTCAAGGAATGGAGTTCTACTTACCATAGAATTATGTTCTCTTAGGTCCTGTAGAATGAAAAATGTATGCTGCAGAAACCAGACGATCAAGCATTACAGGGATATCATTATTTGATTTTGAAACCCTGTTACTTGTTATTGCTTTAATAAGAAGAACAATCAATGTTTTGAAGGAGTAAGAGAGCAGAATCAAGGGACAATGTTTCCTCATTTCTACTCCATTTTAATACGTTGTTTCCTATGGACACTCTGGTATCGTCTTGGGTCCTACCTGTGTAGTCCTCCCTTTATTTGTGGTCCCTGTGGGCCTGTGATTGCTGTGGTAAGTCAGAAGGGGGAGTCAGATAAAGGGGTGGCATTTTACAGAAGGCTTTTATTGAAAATAATAAGAAAAAGACTTACCTTTCCTTATACTAAAGGGTTTGCCCAACTTAACAGAACTCTAACTAGGGTGCTTGTCGTCAGGGTGGTTTGTCCAAAACAAAAACTCTGTCCACTGTCCATGAACTAACCTGCTTCTGACCCTACCACTAATAAAAAAAAGGATTCAGAAAACAAAAAGGGGCTAAAGAGAAATGCTTCCTTCTCCTGGCCCGGCTGGCTCAGCCTTTGTGACTGATCTTATTGTCTCTTGTAACAGTTGTGATTAGCCCCTGCAGCTCCACAAAAAGACTTCTTTGGTCTTTCTCAAGTGTCCAATGACTATAAGCTCTCAATGTCCAAAACAGTTCTTTCCTTAACTGTTGTTCATATAGTCTCTCTGGGAACTTCTTTCGTCTTTCTTCAGCATCCGATTTCTATTTTCTCTTCCCAGTATTAGGATAAGGGCGGTTACTCCCTTACTATTCTTGGCTTTTCTTAGGGTTTCCCCACTAAATGTGATGAGAGAGTTCACTCCCGTGTTTTTCTTGTGTTTTCTAATGGCTTTCATAATTACTGCTGTGAATGAGATTACTCCTGTAGTACTCTTGACTTTTCTTAGGGCTTTTGTAATTATTGTAGTGTAAGAAATCAGTCCTGTGGCTTTTCTTATAATCGTCACAATCACTGTGACATTGAAGATTGCTCCTGTATCACTCTTGCATTATAGTTTTCCTATGGCCTTCACAATTACTGTGACAAGGAAGATTGCTCCCGTAACACTCTTGGCTTCTCTCATGGTTTTCATAATCACTGTGATGACGGAGATTACTCCAGTAGCAATCTTTATTTCACCTGAATCTCTGCCAGGTCTCCAGCCACTCCCGTTACTTTGAATTTGATGGGGGCGTGTCACGGGTTCTTCCTGGGCTTGCAGACTGGCTCGTTCTCTGTAAACACACCCAGCACTCTCTGCTTTCTTGTGTGTGTCTGCGGCTCCACAGAGCCTCTGGCTTGTCAGGGTAGTTTATGGACCACACGGTCCACCTCCCAGAGGTGATGCAACCATTTGACTTCTTCCAACTTCCGAGAGGGTTAGTTCTCAGTCAAGTCACGTAGTACTCCTCCAACCTTTCCCCATCATCCCCTCGACCAAGGACTAGCTTATTTCTACAACCTTCTCACTCCCAGATTTGAGCTTCCTGGGCTGTGCAGACTTGCCACTGGCTTTTATCTTTAGCAAGTCCTTCTTCTGTTTTTATTCCCTGTTGCTGTGTCCTCCCCCCTTCCTTTGCTTCCAAGAGGTATTATTTATGCCTCCACCTCCTTGAGGCCAACTTTTCCTAGTACTGGCTATCTTTACTGAATAAGTAGTTATTGCTCCTTCACTCTTCTTCTCCTCAGTACTATTGGGTTCTAACCTATTGACTTTCTTCATGTCTCTTTTACTCTTCCTCCTCTCTGTAGTTTCGGATCTTGGTTGAGTAAAAGAAGAGATCTTACAATAGCAAACAGTCTCTTCAGGTTGGACTTCTTGGGACAATGAGGGTCGCAGGATCCTACAGGAAAGTGGATTAGGGAGTTCCTTCACAGAATAGGAGTCCCTAACCCCAAGAGTGGAGTGTCTCCCTGTGAAGTCCTGCTTACTGCCACCCCTAGGGGGAAAGTTGTATAGCGGGCGCACCTCCCTAGCCTCACAGGGAAGGGCGGTCCTCTGGGGAGAAGTGACGAGATCCCATGAATCGTCACACTGCCCATATACAGACATTGATGGGCTTTACTGCCAACCAAATCAACTGTTGATTGTTTGAAGAGGGATAGGGTGTTGTAGCTTTTCTGTTGTCCCTTCCTAGATAAGCGGCACACCATCGCTGCCAAGAGAAAAGCTTTAGATGACATTGAGGGTACATTTTGTTGCTCCTCTACATAAACTAGCTAGTTAGCACGTATAGTTTTCCCAACATATTTATACATCCAAAGGAAATTTTTCTACAAATGTGTTAACATTAATCCGATCAACTGCAAGAATGAGAGAGCTCTTTTTATGGCCTTTTTTGTGGTGTGTCGCATCACATGACATGTCATTTGGTACCTTTATAGGTCACGGAGGTTTAGAAAGTGTGAGTCAGTGGAGACAAGACGGTGTATGGAATTCAGCTTGTTCATGTCAGTGGGTCATCTTGTTCTCCATAATGAAGGAGCGTTGCCTTGGCTGTGGCTGATGTAACAGATCTGGGTTCTTATTGCTTAAATGCACCGCCCTCTATGGCCCCTGTTCTCTCGGTGTTTAGTGAAAAGAAAACATGCACGTGGAGATAGACAGCATCTTCACCCTGTGCAAAAAGTGTTGTGGGGCCACTGGTGTAGATTTAAACTGAATTGGTAAATAGGTTTTGTGATTGGGGAACAAATACAGCGTCCTTTCCATATATGTCATGGGGATCCCTATGGGGTCAGCCCGCTTTATGCGCCAGCAAAAAGCTGGCAGACCCCACAGAGTTCAATTGTAAATGCTGCCTGCTTATACGTGCATGGCAGGCAGCGTTGATGACATTTGCACGTTGGATTGCAAAAGTGCAGGACAAAAGGTGGCATAAACGCGTGTAGGCAGCCTGTTACCCTGCACGTATGCCCTCTGCTGTGCAAATGACCGAAATTCGGCGGCTGCAATCTGTGCGTGCCAATCTGCATGTGTACAGGTCCCTGGCGCCAAATTACGCATGGACCCCAATACGAGCCCTAATGTGTCATAGACAATGAACATACATTTAAAACGAAAATAGTGAAATCATGACGTGCACACATGCCACCTAGTGGGTCAGTGGGTGATAAAGAGGCCTTTCTTCCTCTGGGTTACTGGGGCAAGTTATGCTGGTACACGATGAAAGGACATTTACTAGCAGATTGTTCATAGGTTGTAGTGAAGACACTGTCACACACACATATGACTTTTCACTTGCCCAGAGCAGGGCACTGTATGTACGTTATTTGGCACTGTTAACAAGCTTGTTATTGGGGATTTTGAGGGTGCACATGGCATATGAGTGTAGCAGCTGCATAAGTGGGTTCCACCATCTAGTGACTATGCCATGCATGTAATGGGATTTATTGGTGGGCCATTCGAAGCTGTACTTGCTATTTGGCAGCCAAAACAGATTTGCTTTGCCAATGCTCGGTGTATTCAATGCCACTGTAATTCAGCAGTGCCAGGTGGGCAGTAATTGAACGCCACCCCCACACAAGTGGAAACTGTCCATGCTGAACAGTGGAAGCAATTTCTCCGAGATAGCTGCGTTCCCGGCACCCCGTGGGCTCAGATTACCTGCCGTGCTCATGGATATGTACTTTATATCACACTGTCATGTTGCTTACTAACTCTCGGATGAAAGTGCCGGCGATGTCAAGGATTTGCTATAATCCATAACTGAGATTTGATTAGCAAAGGAGATCCGCGCCGTGCAATTTTGCTGTCTGAGTTCAGTGCACTTACAGAGGCTTCTCTGCGCGCCGCCTGGGATCCGATGTGACAGTTCTCTGATAGAGGAGGCAGAGCGGGCGCCTAAAGAGCCCAATATTTAGAAGTCGTGCGCCTAAAGAACCATTCAAGTGATTGGTAATCAACGTAATCGGACGTCTCCGATTCACGGAGCATTTCCTGACCAGGAGCAGCGCGGATAATTGAAGACTCAGGGAGTGTGCAATTACCCTTTTCCTGGCCAGCAGGAGGCACTGAGTGCAATAGTTAGCACTCTACAGGGTCACAGGAAACATAACACCTTCTGCGCTGGCTACATTATTGCATTGCTCAGAAAGTCTTACTGCTAACCCTGTGTGTTTAGAAGGACCACCGTTAGTTTGTGGATGGGTAGTTCGACTCTTGTAAATCGTGTAAGTAGCAGACCTCAAACTAACTGTGTTAGTTCTATTCACTGTGAGAGGTTTCTTGCTGCCATGAAATGGAGAAATGCGTTTTTCCCCCCTCACTACAAGCACACAGTGGTACAGAAGAGTACTGCGTTGACAGCCCACGCCCCCTAGATGTAGTAGCATTGATTTCAAATGTTTGCAGCAATAAATATTGCAGAAGAAGCTCCAACATTTTGCAGCATTTATGCTTAAATTCTATATCTGTTTGATTTGGAAATGTTACTAAGATTAATTGAGCATTAGCACCCGGTGGGCCACTCAACCGATCAGGTTGCTCACAATATGGTATAAGCCTGCATTCCGAGGAAAGTGGCAACTGCTTGTGCCTGCCCCGCCATTTACCCACCCCATCCCTACTCCTGCACTCTCAATTCCTGCTTATCTCCAACCTCCCCACCACCCACTTACTTGAAGGGATTCTGGTGCTGCAGCAACGCGGCACTCCCCTTATTTCCCCTTATTTCCCCTTATTTCCTCCGGGTCGCCATGTAAATGGAAAAGGGCTCCGATGGGAGCCTTGCTTCCGTTTCCATCATGGCTATGTTAAGTTATTATTTCTTTGAAACAACAGGTTGCGTGCTCGTTGCAACCTGTGGTGTCAAGGAAATGTATGCATATTACCACCCGGGACGTTAACCCGGGTGCTAATAGCCATAATGACGACTTCCTCGGGCCATACTGGGTGGTAATGTCCCGGGGCCCTCGGAACTCATCATTATGACGAGTTCCTCAGGCCATACTGGGTGGTAACGTCCGGGGCCCTCGGAACTCGTCATTATGACGAGTTCCTCTGGCCATACTGGGTGGTAATGTCCCGGGGCACCTCGGAACTCATCATTATGACGAGTTCCGAGGGCCATACTGGGTGGTAACGTCCCGGGGCCCTCGGAACTCGTCATTATGTCTATAATTGTACTGAGAAAGCAAAGTCAAAGCTAGAGGTAGATTAAGGCAGTCAGTGCCCATGTGTCTTTTTAGTGTGTGAGAAAATCCCACATCATGTGTAGTCTAAAAGCCTTCAGAAAGGAATCTCTTGAAATGAAGGTGAGACCATATGAAAGGCAGCATCTATATACACTTAAATCTTTTCATCAGCCGCAAGTGCTACCTACTGTGGCAGAGCCTCGGCTTCCCTCCTGGCAGTGGGGGGTTGGCTTGTGTTCAGCTGCCGCATTGAGTGTGTTTTTCGCTGTGAGGCCTCCACAGGTATCTTTGATGGTCATTGTTTCCCTGTGGACCTCTGATGCAGTGGGTGAACTGACACAAACTCAGTGTCTCACAGAGATCTGCAGCTTTCCACATCAGCTGGGCATACGGAGAGTTTTCTCATCAGTGCAAGCGTGACTGGCAGGACACTTGTGGGTCGTGACTCCTGTAATCCTGGGGATTCTTACCTTGGAAAAGGTAAAGATGCACTGCCTGCTTAACATTGGATCTAGAGGCTTGCAAACTGATATTCACCTGATCCCCATAAATCACACAATCCAAGTGCAAATCCACATTAAGAAAAAAAGGTGATTCAACAGAGAGCTCCTAGAGGGAGTGATGCAGGCAAATACGTGGTCAGATATCTCTGGAGACATCATTAAAAGACCAAAGCATAGGCATGTCTGCAATCTAAGTTGACCACTCTTCCTTATGCCACCCACTGTTCAGTGGTTAGAAGGTAGTAGATGAGAGGAGCTATCTGGCTTCCATGGGCGGAACCACAAGGAGAAACAGCCGGGATTTGAGTCATATGTGCAGAGGGAAAATCTAGACTAATTGAAATCCCACTCCCCAGATAAAGCTCAACCCAAAGGGAGGCGTCTTTGAAAATATTCCCTATAAAAGGCTGAATCAAACACATGCGAGTAGTGGAGGAAAACTGATGACTGCCAATTCTCGACTGCTCCTGTTTTCTGAAGGCAGTAGCAAGCAGAGACCAACACAGGTCAAACCAGATGAAAGTGGATAGATGACAGAGAACCTCACACCCAGAAACCACATGCTGACCTTCTGGGTATAACCCATGCACCTGCTGGGCAATGCCCATTTGAGGGGGGACAGGCAGATACTGCAGCCACTAAACAATATCTGTGAAGTAACGCAGAGGATTGATACTGCATTGCAAAACATTAGTACTTTAATGAAAAAACATTCCAATGCCTGATGTTGGGTTAGCAGAGACCCGTCATTCACACTACATTTGTTTACAATTAACCCTTTCACTCACGTTCCGAAATTCTTCCATTTAATCCATGTTGTCTACTAACATAGTTTGTTTTTACTCCTGTTGAAATTACATTTGTTGACAACTGCTCTGAAACAGTTCTATTACATGCCATGTGATACAGTGCCATTCTATCAGTGTAAAGACTAACGTTGGGCCTTACATTGGTAGAATTGGGAAACCTAATCTACGTCACTAAACTAAAACCTCAGAGAATGCAAAGTGCGCTACATTTGACTTCACGCTATGAACTTACAATATGATGATGATGACTAGGAGTCCAAGGATCACTCTGGAGAAGCAGGGTGAGCGCTCTAGCTTCTCAACGAATGTGCAAAGCCCTTCCATTTTCCAATGCAGGAGTTTAAACACACCCGAGCTGAGATGTGGGGGGAAAGCTGTCCTCAAAGGATGAAGCCGGTGAGCCATGCAGTGGCAAAGCAGGTGATAGCCAGTGGGAGGGAATCCGCGAGAACCCGAACAAAGTCCAGGAAGCAAGAGCTGCTCGATCTGCTGCTGAGGGGGACCTCTGGGCATCCAGACCACCAGCAAAGTGTCTATGAGCGAGGACGCACTGACAGGGAGAAGCAGGCATCCGCAAAACTACTGCAGACCACCAAGGAGCCCCAAACGCTACTGCAGCCTCAAGAAACGCAGCAGCTGCTCGGTGACACCGGTACAAGTCAGGAAGAAGCAAAGGGGTATTAGGGCTGCCCCAGAGGTGCTGGAGGTCTGGGGAATTAAGGTGAGGGCTCACACACACACACACACACACATGCACATAAACAGCGCTCTCACCAATGCATTCACACGTTATTCAAACAACTCCTTGCATGCATGCATTCATAAAAAAAGACTCGCCAACATACACGTGCACATACAAACATACATAACAAAAAACCCCACCGCCAAGGAGGACAGGATGGCCCTCTGATCCGCAAAGTCAGTCAGCACATCTACACTGTTGGCACAATGATGAGAGTTGGCGGACCAAGCTTCCACCACCCAGCACCCACCAGCTCTCGTTATTTTGTGCTATGTTTGTCACAGAGCCCAGAGGACTTTGACTTTGCATACAAATCGAAACAACAAAAGTTACATAATGGGGGCTGCACTCCTGCTCACAGGCAGGCAGCACAGTCCACCATTCAAATAAAGCACAAGGGTGGACTGTGCTGCCTGCCACTCATGTGAGGGGGAACCCCTCCACCCCCTCCCAAAGTGGTGGGCCGCCTCTGTGAATGAAACTGTTTTTTTTTTCTCTTACTTTACAACATGCCCAACATTTTGGTAGGCACCTTGTCTGGATTGGGGTGATTTGGGGAAAGGGGATGGAAAGGCAAACACAGGGGTCAGTTAATGTGTGTGGAGACAGTTTAGATATCAGGAAATGGTTTGTATATTGCATTCTATTTTCAATGTTAACAAGTGAATATCGTTTTGCAAATTGGTTTTGACAGAAAGCTGAATTTGCTAGTAAAACGATGATATACCAAAAAAAAGAACAGGATACAAATGTGGTATGGAGAACTGTTTGAAGAGGTGAATCTGCAACAACAGGCATTATTTGGCGATTTTGACATAGACTCTATATTTAAGGAAGAACCCCTGGAGGGAGATACCCTGTCCATGACCCCGGGCTTTAATGATTTTCCCTGCAGCAGACTGAAATCTCTTTGCCAGTGCTTCTCTGACTGCTGTCTCCTCCACACTTTTAGCAGCCAACCATCATCTCCCTAACACCCTGCCCACCCAGTCTGACCAACTGTTTATTCCCAAAGACACCCCACTGAATTCCTCCCCAAGCTTCCTCCACAACAGTGCCCTCCTCTCTTATAGGCATCGGCACCCGAGAGACCCTGATCCCATCCTACAAACCCTTGCACCCCTTGTTCACCATTGTAGCAAGAATATAAGCAACACTAGGACATCTGCCCCATTGCCCCACTACCCATTGCGTGCCATTGCCCGGAGGATAACCTGGTCATGGTTAGCCTCTGCAAACCCACTCAGTTTTGGTCACGTTTGAACAGTGTCAAGAATGGTATAAAAAGTCAACTTGTGTCAGGCAACAAGACATCCCTGCCTCTCAATCTGAGAACCATGATTCTGTCCTTTGTCGAAGCAAGAATCACAACCAGCACTGCACGGACAAGATGAACACATTATTGAATGTAGTACGATTGCATGCCTTGCCATCTTTGCACCCTCACCTGCCCGCGTCAGTATCCCACAACCTATATGCAAGCTTTCACACACTGACTGAACACCCCCAATGAATACAGACACATGTATTCATATACTTATTTATGTCATAATTCCTGGTGAATCAATATTTGCATCTAAAACAAGCAGTACATCTCTCTGTCTGTGAGCACCAATAGGAGGGGGGGGGTGTAAGACTTGTGGGAAATCCGAAAACCTCACATAATTGGACATTCCTAAACATCAGTGGTGCATTAGCAGCACCATGCAGCTCTCCATGTGTTTTGGACTACAACTCCCATGTCCCCCGCCCTCACCTTTGAATAGTGTGACCTGCGCTGATAGTAGTTGAAGTCAAAAATAGTTGGTGCACGTAAAACATGTACAAACTGCTCCCAAAACTCCCATCACCACCAGCCATTGAATTCTTTGGTGAGGGAAGAGGGAGCTGTAGGCTACAATACAATTAAGAGCCACTGTTCACTGCAGACAAATAACTACACATGGAAGGGTACAGTGCAGTGTAGTACAGCCAGAGCACTGCTCTCTGCACCATTCCCACCCTCACTACCAACACGTCTATACAGTGAAGTGCAAGATCACACACCTACTGTTCTTTCCACACTGCATATTGTCTGGTCACAGTTGCAGAATAAGGGTGTTGCTTGGCAGAATGAGTGTGGCTTGTGGGCAAATGATTGCTGTTTTCACTTATCAACTCGGAAGGGCTCAAGTGGGACTGATTAGGAACTTCACAAGTGGCATCAAGTGCCATGCACCAAACGCAGGTTTCTATTCTACATCATAGACAGACAGGCAGGTCATATATGTGGAGGGCCGAAACCTTTATTAGGGTTCCGTAGGAGAGTTCTCTATGCTGTACTGTAAACTAAAAAAATGATTACACTGTACAGGATGACAAGGCAGCAAGGACAGGCATGATATCTTTAAGTGGTAGGGTATTAATTGAAGAACTGAAAAAATACAAGATTTACACCAGACCACTGTGTACACATACTGTACATCATCCACAGTAATGAACAGTGGTTCCTCATCCCAGCACTTACCCGATAACAGAAGCAGGGACTTGACTTTCCACAGCAGAGGATCACATTCGAGTGAGTTAACATAACAGAACATTGTGCAGTTCCACTGTTTAATAAACAATGCCAACCTGAACGGGCCTGTAGTACAGTGATGCTGATCTAAAGTGGCCTAGGCCACAGGGGCCACATCTTGGGTGCAGTTATGTTGCCGGATGGGAGAGATCTGTTCCCACTCAATGAATACTTTGAAAGTAAAACCTTGCCACTTGCTGATGTGCCCCCTCCTGCCCTTGCCCCTTTTGATGTCTTCCCAATACTGTGCTTTGCAAGTTTTACTGGATCCAGTTGATGATATAGGTCTCTTGCGCTCACAAATTGTCCTCAGGCCTTGCTATGCAAAAGCAGTCCATCAGCTTACTACCTTAATAATCATGTTCGCTTAGCCCTGCATCCTGGGTAGATAGAAATGAGTCATTGTAAAGGTACAAATCCATAACTTTGCAAGAGACAAGAGGCCAGAGGCCACCAGACTTCAATGCTGTAGCAGCCAATGTTCCAGGGGTTAACTAACTTACTTGGCATGATGAGTTTGTTTGTTTGTCTATTCATTTATAATGTGCACCAGACCCAAGGGTATCAGGGAGCAGCAGATAAAAGGATATGCAAGGCTCAGTTAACATGTTACAGAGTAGAACGCAATGTCAAGGCAAGGAATACAAGTATAGTACAACAGTGCAGGAATACAAATATATTACAACAATGCAGAGATATGTACATGGGCGCAGGAATGAATCGCACAGTCATAGACATTAGATATTGTTAGATTTGAGCAGGTTGATGTAACGAAGTCTGAAATTCAGATACGGTTGGTCTTCTCTGATGGTGTATGGCAAGGAGTTCCAGAGTTGGGGCGCTTTAACGGGGAAGCTACATCCACCCACCTTGGAAAGCCTAAATCTGGGTATGGTAAGGCAGTTGTATTAGTTAGTCTCATAGGTCTGGTGGAGGTTCTCCTGTGGATTCTGTCTGTAAGATAGCTAGGGGCAGCATTGTTCAGAGCTTTGTGGGTCAGGGATGCAGTATTAAGTTGAATTTTGTTGTAGGTAGAGAGCCAGTTGTATTGTCGTCTTAACACAGAGATGTGTGATCTTTTGGGTACGCCAAGTGCAGCTCTTAAGGCATTATTTTGAAGGATTTGTATCTTCTGGATTATTGATTTGTTGGCACCAATGTATAGGGTGTTGCAATAATCGAGCCTGGAAAGGATGAGGGCTCTGGCGAGGATAATGCAATTATCGTCAGATAGGAAGGGCTTGGCAGTTCTGATGAGCTTACATGTGTAGGTTGTGGCAGAGGCCATGGAGTTCATCTGTTTGGTGAAGGAAAGGGAGGAATAAAGTTAGAAGCTGAGGGTCTTGACCTCCTTGGCCGCCTTAATGAGGTTACCATCGATTATGAAAGATAGGTACTCCTGGCCTAGTTTCTTAAGATTAGAGTGGGTCCCCAGGATGATGAGCTCCGTTTTGTCATCATTCAGGCATAGACCGTGGGTGGCCATCCATGCCTGCATGATGAGGTACACCTTATTCACCAAGGCCAAATCCTTAACATAATCCCCAGAAAGTGGGAGGAGAATCTGAGTATCATCTGCATAGTTGGTGTAGGTGATACCCAGAAGGGCCAGATCATCGAAAAGGGGCTTAGTGAATATCTTGTATAAAGTGGGGAGACAAAAGAGCTCTGGGGCACCCTGCATGTGATAGGAAAGGGGTCTGCTGCTGCTGAGGGGGAGAAAACCCTCATGGTCCTGTCACTTAAGAAGGATTCAATCCATATTATGGCCTCTTTTGAGGTGTCTACGTAGGACCTTGTGATCCACAAGGTTGAATGCAGCCGAGAGGTCAAGAAGTAGGAGGAGGGCTGCTTTACCTTTATCTCTTAACTCATCAACCTGTGACTTCAAGTCGATAAGAGTGGTCTCAGTTCCATGTTGGGGGCGGAACCCGGATTGACGCGCTCCTAGAAGTTTGTGACGTTCCGAATTTTTTTGGATTTGAAGATAAGCAATCTTGTCAAGTATTTTTAACAAGAAGGGAAATGTCATAATGGGACATAGTTAGTGGATATGATTGGGTCTAGGGATTTGTTTTTTAGTAGTTGGGGCACCCGCGATTGTTTAAGATTGGATGGGATGGGTTGATTGCTCTCAGGAGTGGTCCCCATAAGTTGAAATTCAAAAACAGCCATATCAGCATTAGATTGACACATGATTTCATAACAGTCAGGTATCCCAGCTGGTACTGGAATAGCATGCAAGAAAAACCATCACCCAGGGGGAATGGGCCCTAAAACAACATAGACATTGACCTATCACACACAGCATGGGATCTGACGTGGCCTTAAGAAACATATGCATATGAACGAAGTTGGTGGAGTGGGTAAACCACATCCCAGAGGTTAATAGTAGGCCATTATCTACTATTGGTGGGGACTTCGGATCCCCTTCTAGCACGCCCCTGCAACAGGCCCCTTAATACATATCTCTTGTCTTACTCTAGAACAGATTTCAATCAGTCAAGCGGTTTCTCAGCAGTTTTGTTCGCCAAACGTCTGTTGATGTTACTATATGTAGATGGAAAAACAAAATCAACACACTAAAATCACCAACATTGGTCGTCCTTTTAGTTCAATTATTTCAAAAAGGTGAGATTCAAACTTGTGTTCTCAGCTTGTCTTTTTACTCAGGCATTCCTTCAAACCACTTCACTGCCAATGCAGTAGAAGCACACAAAGCTTAGAGACATCCCAGTAAATCACCATATGTCACCCTTAGGCATAAGCTAAATTACCACCTGCGAAACGAAATCGGCAAAAATGTACCACCATTTTTTATTGACCATTGGAAGAGATTATTTCTCAAATCGCTATTTTTAGGTGAATTTCTTTTTTCATTTTTGAAAGAAATGTTAATTTCATGGAAATTGGGGTTTTTGCATGAAATTTCAGGGAAAAAAGACAAAATTATGGGGATGAAAACTTCCAAAACATCCAATTTTGCCCGCAGGCCAAATTGTTGAAGCAGGTGGCCTTTGCCGAGAATTTGCTAATTTGCTGCTGGAGTGAATTTCACCGATTTAATCCACCTCTAGTCACTATGTGCTGAGCACTGCCTTAGCGAATCAAAAGAACAAAAGCAACCTGAGCTTTTGTTTCTCTGACAAATGCATTTTGAGATGGGTCTCCCTAAATATTCCACAGTTGCACATCTAAAAAAGCTGCTTGTTGAGGGGTGGGGGGCTTGCTCATCTAGATGTTCCAAATTAATGATATTGATATTTTATTTCTATCGCGCTCGTACACAATTGTTTCAGAGCGCGACAAGGCAAGGGAGGGGAACAGGGGAGAACAAAACAGCGATCTTACTAGGCCCAGTGACATTGAGAACGCGCAAGTGCATGGGAGAGGGGCAGGGGAAAAGTGCATGGAAGGGGGGAGAAGTGGAAAGTGCGAAGCAGTGGAGAAACAGATAAATAATAATAAAATAAATAAATAATAAAGGCAACAAACAGTGGTAGTGCAGCCAGCCATTTGCAAGTGCTAGGTTTAAGTGCAGGAAGGAAAGTGGGGGGCTGTGTGGGTACAGATACAGACCCCAGTGCAAGGGTTGGCCCAGAGGCAGTGCGGGAGGGTGGCAGGGTAAGCAGGTACCTGGGCCTGGAGGACAGAGGGTGATTTATTTACTCTTGGGACGGACCGCCTGAAGCACCAAAGGACACAGGGAGATTTCCTGGGCAACCAACCCTTGAGAATATATACTCCCATAAATAAAACAAATGCAAAGTAGAGTGAACTATTGTTAATTATTTACATTATTTTATACCCCTTAAGTGACAGGCTATTATGCAAGTCTATGCAAAAAGGACGAGCATACTCGTCGTTGGCACTTAAGGGAACTGTACATTTCAGGCCTTTAAAAAAAAAAAATAACTGAAATGCAAGTTTCATACTCATTTTTGTCCATCTTCAGAGACCAGCACTGGGACCCCTCAGCTATGGTACACTTCTGTGACCATGAGTATGTATGAGTGTACATATGGGCAAGAGCGGAAAGAACATGTCACTGTGGGTTTGGCCTAAATCTTGCCCATTGAGCCTAGTGCCACACAGTGGAGAGATTGGAGAGGTGCTGGTAGATTCCCTAGACTTATCAGTCGGGGAGAAAAAACACATTTGCCTGTCTGCAAGCCGAGACAAAGGGTGTTGTATTGCGAAAAATGTGAATCACCTGTTGGACAGTATTACAAAGGTCAATGTCCTACAATTTTTCTCTGTATTGTTTTTAAATGTCTTCATGGTCTTGCCTCGCCCGCTTGTCCTCTCTTATCTATTTCTACTCCTCTTCTCGTTGCCTATGCTTCGACTCTCTCTCCCTCCTTTCTGTCCCCAAATCTCTGTGTGGCTCTTCCCGCTACCCCTCATTCTCTCTCCCTGCCCCCAAACACTACAACTTCTTGCCTCTCACTATCCTCTCTTCATCTTCTAACCACATCTTTTGCACAGGTCTGGAGGAGCACTTTCTTTCTGCCCTACCCACCTGCTAATATCTGGGAATTGTCGACATTCCGCTGTAATTTTAATTCCTCATCATCACTCACACATTTGTGTAACGTTTAAACTGCTTTGAAACAACACTTTGGTGAAAGCACTATATAATCTCAATAAATACAAGTGATGAAAGCATCTGATTGTGCAGCCGAGTAACAGTGCATCACCACCAGGGCTTTAAGTGGCTGGGGGCTAACCCGGGTTGAGCCCCAGCAGTCTACGAAAATTGGGTCTGAGACAGGGCCCTGCCGGGGCTCCCTGAAGTCCCCTGGCAAACCCAGCGCATGAGACCAATAGAAGCCAAGGACTTTGCCTGAAGCCTGAAGCACTTGCATATAAGCGAGAGCTTCAGGCTTTAGAAAAAAGCCTCGCCTTTTCTTTATGAATTGTCACCGACCCCTGCCAGTCACCCCTATGATGCAGTGATCATCACTGATGTGCACCCCAGGTGAGAGGGTAATGATCAATGCAAAGGGGTGCCTGGCAGGCAGTCGGTGCCGCAATTAGGCAACACTCACCTGACCTGAATGCCGCCTTTCGAGCAGGAGCCCCTTTTCAGCCACGCCCCTTTAGTGCCCTGGCTCGATTTTGAATGCCACTTAAAGCATTGACCACCACACCGATGGCAATCTCATGGACATTTCTCCTGCTCCAATTGCACTTTAACAGGGCAGTGTGTGTGTGTAATCTACTCCAACATCGCTTTAGTTTGCATATTGTAACCGTAAGAGTATAAATAGTTGTTTGAAACAACCACTTTCCCTGAAACTGTAGAGGAAATGCTCATCGTGGAAGTACCGCTTGGTGCTTTTGAAATGTTTTCAGACAAACGGAAATCCTGCATCTTCTGTCCAATATCCCAGGGTACGGCTTTCACTTCCTGCAAGGTCGAACGCAGGGCAAGGGAGCGGATATCTTCATTCTACAGAGAACGACCAAGATCCGGACAATTAGTTCTTGCCTTGAATGTGTGTCTTTCAATTGAATTGTTTGGCAGGTGTAATTTCAGCATGAGAGCGGATCTTCCCGTATGCCTCTTTGACTTAGAGAGGACTCTGCTGAAACCCAGGACAGGTGAACTCTTTCTGACTCTCACCCGAGAAGCACGGGTAGTATTGCTCAGTGGCAACGCGCTGGTCTTGGAAGTAAGTTGACGCAGAGCAACAAAGGTTCGAATCCCGGTTCCGCACGTAGAAACCTGTGCGGAATTAAGCACATTATAAAAAAAACGATAATTTCATTGATATAACGTAATCCTTCAAGACGTGAACTCTAAAACCCAATGGGCCTCATTATAAGTGTTGCGGTAAGGAAACAATGGCGCCAGTAGTGCTACCGGCCCCGTTGTTCGGGGCTGCTCTTCACGCCTGGTCAGACCAGACAGGCACCTGCTAGCAGAACAGGATGGTGCAACGGGTCCGTTGTTACCTTCCTCCCCATTCCCATTGAGCCCTATGGGGGCTCAAATGGGAATGGGAACGTACCGGGTACAGGTCCCGCGAATGGGAATTACCGGGCCCGCAAAGGTCAGAATGGCCCGGTAATTCCCATTTTGCGGGACCCGGACCCGAGTTTGGGACCTCGAAACTCGTAATGAGGCCCAATGTGCTTTAATAGCGGCTCCTAGTGCCACTTGATATCAGAGCGCTTTAGCCTTATGCCCGTGAAGGTTACGCATGGCTAGTATAGGTTATTTTCCTACTCACACTGGCTGTCTGTCCCTCGCATAAGCGTTGTGGTATTTTTGCTCTTAATCCAAACGCTGATGTGGGCTCTCTCCAGAGAAGTAATTGAAGAGAACAGCTCCTGTGTAATGAAAGCCCAAGGATGTTTAAAAACATTCCTTCGCCGCAGTCTACCAGGGCCTTTATAAATAGGACTCTCGTGCGCATGTAAATGCTGACTGCTTCGCACCTTCTGCCGAATGATAAAAGCAGCCACTTCCCACACTTTTGGCGGGCTCTGACTTGAGACTAACAGAGAAAATGTGAAGAGTGCCCTTTCTGTGAACATTCACAGCCCTCTATCTTTAGGAAAGATGCCCATTTATAACCCAATCTCTCCTTGATACATACTGAGAGAATAAATATTGAGATATGCAAATGCACCTTCCGTTGCACGCTGGCGTCTTGCTGACAGCCCATGTAAATCTGCCGCCTCTTCAGGGGGACAGTATTTCAGCCCAGTGGAAAGGATGCAGTCCCAGCAATGAATTGCATATACATGCAACAGGGAGCACAAGTTGTTTTCCCTTTTGGCATTTACTCGACATCATGCTTAGCTGTGAGATCGATATTAATGGTCCTCAATACATGAATATGTACTTCTGAAAGAAGCTAAAGCAAGGTTTTTTCCTGCAGTATAAATGTTTTCCTTGGTCGCTAGTCCTATTTGTCACCCCAAATAACAACGATATAGTCTATGATGAACTCAACTGTCTGCAGTTTCTCTAGACACTTGAATAATGGGCAGTCTTGGCTCCCGAACAGGTATAATGGACCTTGGAGGGACGAGGCTGCTGGACCAGTTGTGATTCAGAGATGCCACCCTCAGGTTACCAGAGCCAGTCCCCCAATATTGGTATTCTAGGCAGCTGGCTGGGGGTGCCAACAGCAGAAGGGCACCGCCATAACACATGCTGGCCATACATTCATGAAATCGGGCTCCATTGTTAGAGGGGGCAAAATGGCACGTTGCTTGAGGCAGCAAAATCATTTCGCCAGCCCTGCCATTTATGAATCCTGTAGTTAGCACGATGATGCACTGAGGGACATGTCGAAATAAGAGTGATCTTATTGGGATTGAGTTCCACTACCTTTTTTTAATTTTTTTTTTTTTACTGTTCATCCTTCCAGTAGTACCCTAGACAACCATGTTCATAGTTCTGGATCTGTTCTTTTTTGTTGTTGAAGTCGGCGCATATCTCTTCCTTTTATTTGTCGGGTGCTTTTTAGACAGTCACCCATTTGGGCTACTGCTGAGCCTTGAAGAAGTAAAACTAAGTGTTCAACGCTGTTAGGTGCTACTTGCTAGCTCCTGTCTAGGCTGGAATGGACTGAAGGACGGCCTTGAGCTGCCCAAAGCAGCACATTTCTGTAAATATACTACACCAGTCCAGAAGGGCATGTTCCTCCACGGTGCAGCTGTGGTCAAAACTTAATGACAAAACCAAATTGCCCATTTCATGGATCTATGTATAATTGTGGTATTAATGCTTTCCCTCTTTCCATGTTTTCATACTCAAAAGTTTACATATGTTTTGCTCATTTAAAAACTTTTGAGAGGTTGAAGCAAAAATGTGAACATGAAAATGTAGGTATTTTTAGGACAGTGGGGCGGATATAAGAAGAGAGCTATGCCTTGTTAGTCCCAATGTTTGGTTGATTAAAAGGATGAGAGGATTATACATCACATGACATCAGAATACATTTGGGTTCTTGTTCCATGATCAAAGTAGAACCAAAAGGTATCCTTGCACTCTGGGATTAAGCAGATTTCCCTCACCAAGGTATGAATTCAATTGAAAGAATTCACCTTGCACCTACTTACATAACACATGAATTCTAGGCTACCACCATTTCTGATGGAGCAAACATGAAAGTATAATTGAGGGAATATCACCCTCACAATGCATCGCAATAGGGAATACATATGGATTGGTCTTGATGCGCAAAGCCCACAATCCAAGGGTATAAAATCAATTAGATTTGGCTTCAAATTTAATTGTAAAAATATCAGAAAAACTAGATTTGCACTTTAAAAAGAGTGAGTACTAAATAATGATGAACATGTCACAGATCCTGAATGATTTGTCTTGGAGAGATTCCTTGAAGAGTTTTCCGTTACAGTTTAGAAAGGGTTATGCAAGGAATCTGAAATTAAGTCATTGCAATAAAGTGTAAAATGTGCATGAGATTTGCAAACCCAGTATGGTTCCATGTAATAATGTCGCCACAAAAATCTCGCCTTGCAAAAATATCGCCGAAAAATGGCCGTTTTTTGTGGTGACATTATTGCATGGAACATGCGGGGGACACCCCCGCAACTCCCAAACTTTTTTTTTTTCTTTTATTTTTTTTTGTTTAAAATTTTTTTTTTGACCCTGTCCCCATAAATATGGTAACCCAAATAATATTGCCACAACATTTTCCCGGCAATATTATTTATGGCGACCATATATATGGGGATATTATTACCTGATACCTCCAGTATCTGAGAGATTCCTGAATCATTTCATCTTTGTGTTCTGGAACCTTTACCATAGTAAATGTACAAATCAATAATGGACAATAGCAGAGCATACCATGTATACTCTTCTTAGTCAATGTGAAACTCTTGGCAAAGTGGCATCACAGATGGAGAAAAGCAAAGGCATGCTTACTTGGTCACATGGTTGATTCCAGGAGTTCAAAATGGAGGATTAATGATGAAATAACATCCCCTTTACAGGAATTCTCACACGGGTAACCAATTGGAATAGGGAGTGTGTTCCAAAAGAAGACACCCCAGAAGCCAGAGTCTAATCAGAAGGAAAAACAACAGACAGGTTAATTCCATTTGCATACAGTCAATTGAGCGAGAAGTAGAGGGAGAGGCTGAGAGATTGAAATTGAGGAAGAGATTGAGAGTGAGACTGAGAAAGGTTGAGAGAGAGCGAGAGAGAGATTGAGAGAGAGAAACATTGAGCAAGAGAGAGATTGAGTGACAGAAAGATAGAGTGAGCGAGAGGGAGGTTGTCTGAGAGACATTGAGTGAGAGAGATTGAGTGACAGAGTGAGCGATTGAATTATTGAGAACGAGAGAAAGAAAAAGAGAGAAAGCAATGGACCAGTGGCTGTAGTTCAGGGAGGACACCAGTTGGGCTGGTGGGTTTGCCTTTTATGACATACTTCACCCTCACTCCCCAACCAACCAGGCAACTCCCATCTAAGATCTCCAACCATCTTAGACTACATGGACACTGATACCCCACAGTCTGATCTCTTAGTCACAGCTGGATTAGTGATGATTTTCTAAGTTTTCCTTTTTAGCCCTATAACACTGCCACCGATTTCCGGCTCTCCGCTTCGGTAACATACACACAAATGTCTCTTCCTAACCCATTGAAAGCAGACTGGCACTCAGAACCTGGGTACTTCTGACTTGCACCCATCAGCACCATTGTTTTCTGCCTCTCCTGATCTCCCTCTCACAACTTTCTCCCTCTTTCTTTACACCGCCAAATGTAGTGAGGCCAGCACAGGGTTGAAGGGTACTTTAGAAAACCACTTCACATTAAATTACATTGCAGTGCAATCAGTCCAGCTCACTCGCCTATAGAGGCAGCATAATAGGCTACTAAAATCAAATGTTGAATGGGAGAGAGGAAGCGAATTACGAAGACAGGCAGCACATGACGGCCTAAAACAAAAAAAAAAACAGAGCTAGCCAGCATGATCCAGAATGTGGCCCAGTTGACTGAAGGTAAAGGAGGAAAGCAAAGAAGTTCCCAGTTAGGGAACCCACGCCCCCTGCACACCATCAATGGCAAAAAGCCTGTAGGTATTCAAAGAAAGCCTCTTACCTGCCCTCAATATATAGGGGTGCTAGCTAAGGCTCATGGGCATTTTAGTTGTTTGCTTGACATTTACAAGTAGGTACAATTCTAGACATATAAATATAAGTAAACATTCAAATGACAATAAAGTTTAGAGTAAACACAATTTATTGTACAGTATTATAAGGTGCCCAATGCTTTTGAGTTTTTCGACTCTTCATCAGGGGCAAAAAATGATTTCAACACATTCTACAAAGAAGGATAGTAAAAGAATCTTTTAGTACATAGAGTACAATCATTTTGTTTAAACACATCAATCACATGTCATTACTTTTAACAGGATATAGGTATAACAGAGAATTCACCATATTAAATGTATGTATACATTTCCGCTCAAAACATGATTGAAATAAGGATTGAAAGACTCTGAGCTCTATTACATTGCAACATCTCATACTCTACCCATCTGTCATATGTTAAGACTGAGTACTATAGTGTCAATTGTAGGTCAAAGATAACTTATGGTGGAATGATTACCCATCACAATCCAGCAAAACACTTGTTAGAAGTTTGCTAAACTTTGAGTGTCTGAGGCCTAGTAATAGCCGTGTAATGGCATCACTTGTAAGGTTATGTATATGTATCTAATAAAAGTCTAGTTGTTGAAACACCTTTATAGTGTTAATTCTCTCTGAACATAGCCCAGTGAATTCCTTTTTAGTATGAGGTGTCTCTCTAAGGAGAAGTTCATACGTCCTATTTTAAGTTAGGTATCACAAAGTCTAACTTCTTATCGGAGCAAGTGTTGATGATTGTATAAAAAGAAGAAAGTGTCCGCCAGTGTAGACTTGTCCAATCCTGTGTCTAGTGGTAAAGGACCTCTTAGGTTTGTGGATCCTCCTGTATACGTAGTGCTCCTAGAACAGTGCCTGAATCTTACACCCCTATTGTAATAGAAAATCACTTAGTGATATGTCCTACAGAATGGAGGTAGGCTGGATATACAAGAATAAACATAAAAGGTCTTACCAAAAGAAGTGGGATCTTTTAGGATGTAAGCAACTCGGGGTACTGCCGACCCCTGTTGTAGTGGAGCTAAGTACCAGAATAATGGTATGTTCTTATAGTGCAGACAGTAACTTCAATATTGTTCACAAAGTCCAATGGAAGCAGGAATTTAAACTACACCATCTGTAGAAGATAACAGTATATGAATGCTAACAACGTCTAAAGAGACCCTATTCAATAAGTGAATAACATCAACTATGTTGAAGACTTACTTCTGTGTTCAAAAAACTGCTTCCAGCTGACAGGAACCTTAAGGACATGCCCGGTGCATGGCACTCCAAAAAGCCCACATTTCTGAGACCAGAAGATCTGTCAATTGGCTATCTACGAAAGACAAAATCTTCCTCTAATCCGTCTCTTTGACTCACACATGCCTCCACCAAGCAGCCCCTCAATACCTTATAACTAGATTCATCAGACCAGCTTCATCTCGCCCTTCTAGAATGGCTAACTCCAATCTCCTCCTTGTGCCCAGATTCAAACGCACGATGTCTGGAGGGAATAGCTTTCCTGTAAAAGCAGCACAATTCTGGAACTCCCTACCAACTCCCTGTAGGGATGACCTCCCTTACTGTCAATTCAGATCTAAGACTCTCCATTGGCTCAAGGATAACGATATATAACGCCCCTCTGCTGCGCCACATTATAATGACTGTAAATATGTATACGCATGTATTCAACTGATCTTCGCAGATACAACTCATCATACAACCTACTTATTCTGTATATAGTATTGTATATATTGTATAAATTCTTGTAACCATTTGCCTCATTGACTCTCATTGTTTTTTGATCGCTCCAGTACTGTAACCTCATCTGGACCCCATCCTTTACTGTATGTAACCAAGCTTCGCAATCCTCTTGATGTTTCTGCGCCTTGCTACGCTCGGGTTAGGTGCGCACTATAAATAAATCAAATACAAATACAAGCAGTGGCTGCCATTTTGAGCGTAATGTATGTATTTATACAAAAAAAGGCTTGTGACTTCACATCGCGCATGCGTGAGTTACGTCACTGTGGTTACAACACTCCAAATTGTCGCGGCGCCATTTTGAGTGTTACGAGTGTGTTGGTACCATAAGGTATGTGATGTCACTTCACGCTTGCGCCGGTGACATCACCATGATTTGTTGAGGAAAATATTTATGACCGACTACAGGTGTAGTATGCCAAGAAATATGGTATGAATGTGGGATATTGAACAATGCAGAAACTAGTAAAGCACGAGGCTAGAATCATGTCATTACATAATGTCGGAGTGCTGTCAGACACGTATGCATGTCAATGCGTCCTCCGTAGATGAATCCTATCTATTATGAAACAAAATATATTTTATGAGAATATGCAAGTATCTGTGTCAGAAATAGCTGATCTCTCTTGAATGTTCAAGATAACTGAAAAGGCTGCTGAAAATATGTGTATGTGCTGAAACTAAACAATGACTAGTAAGTGATGTCATTGTATAGTTGTAAATAAAGATAGTCGTATGCCGTGTATGTAGATTAATACATTTTATGATGGAAGAAAACAGTCTCCATAACGCTAATTGACAAAATGCAAAGAGACATTTCTGGTGTTGGTGTAACAGATCCGTATAGTCTAGAGTCCATCGTGTACACAAAACATTTTAACAAATTGAACATTTCTGTCCACTTGATCGACAAATGTTAGTTAATGTTCTCCAAGCATTAGTAGAAAACAATCACGTACATAGATGTTATTATCGCGTTCATCCAATTACAAATGTCCAGCTGAGTTTAACCAGTAATGATATAATATTATTGCTGCTAACTCAATTCGCTCTGCTCAAAGTAGCAAAAAAAACACAATATTGAAGGTATTCGTCCTACCCCAACTTGAGTGTACAGTCTTTAACTTTGTTATCCTTGTGTGGTTTTTCCAGTGAGAATTACACCGGGGAATAGGTTTTTAGAAGTAATTGGTCTTGGTTGTATTTGACCTATTGGTTTAAAGGAAGGCTCCCATATAGTAGTCTTCGTTCATTCCAAAGGGAGTCAAGGCGTCCAGTTTGTGGATCCAAAACAACTCTTTATGCAAGTGAGTGAGAATTACACCGGGGAATAGGTTTTTAGAAGTAATTGGTCTTGGTTGTATTTGACCTATTGGTTTAAAGGAAGGCTCCCATATAGTAGTCTTCGTTCATTCCAAAGGGAGTCAAGGCGTCCAGTTTGTGGATCCAAAACAACTCTTTATGCAAGTATTCTTGCCAGGTCCCCTCCTCTAGGGAATGGATGGATTACTTCCAAGATGGCTACTCTCACTTGCGAGATGTTGTGGCTATGATCCCTGAAGTGTCTAAATACCGGTGATTTGATGTTTGCAGTTCTAATGCAGGATTTATGTTCGTCCACCTGTCCTTGGCACGTCAAACTTTTTTTCCCACATAGTACTTCCCTCAGGGTCAGCGTAACGCATAAATCTCCTTTTTTGGTATTACAGGTAGCAAAATGTTTAAGCATTATCTTCTTTCCAGTGATAGGGTGCCGAATGGGGTCGCTTTTGATTATGCTGGAACAATGTTGGCAATTGAGGCAGGTAAAGGTCCCGCGTTTCGGTTTGGATAGTGTATTTTGAGTTTATTGTTTTGATCTCTCTGCTTTGATCAATTTGTCCCTGAGGTTCCTCCCTCTTTTGTAAGCCATCATTGGTGGTTCTGTAAAAGCAAAGAAATATTGAGGCTGAGTACCACAAATTAAATACACCAAACACGAGCTATAAAGATTCACAGATCTTTATTTTACTGTACAGTTTACAAAGAAACAGATAGCTATCTGGCTCTCAACACCCGCAATGAGTACCAGCCTGTCAAAGAGAGGAGAGAGAGTGCTGGACGTCTAAACATTAGTGCTTTTATACAATTTTGAATAATATTGTCCAGCCTCTCTTAATGTTAATTATTCATGGTCTAGAGTTTGTGCCTAGTTCACATACAGCTCATACAATAATATGCAAAAGGATTACACAGATTTGCGTTTCCATGAAGGCACAATGGTGGTGTATGTTCTCGGATCCCACAGTAAGCCTTGTTCTACATCTCCGCACAATGCAGTTCGGCCTGAGTATACTCTCGAGATTTGTTCTTCATTGTCCCAACGTTAATACAGGGATGAATCTTATGTGCGCAGACAATACTTAGTTGACAGTTCCTATGGAGCGCAAGGTCTCTTTACCCAATCTAAACAGTTGGCCTAACATTAACAGGACTCAAAGGTTGGGAGGCTTGCTTGCAAATTGAAAACACAATCCACCATTTTAGAACAGAGAATCGTACAAAACAGAAATCAAAATGGCGGATGAATCTTAAAATGGCGGTGAAGTCGATCCAAAATCGGAACTTTGTAACGTGGTTTTCTGTGTAAAGCAATTGGGTTTAGGCCAATATAAATATAGGGAGGCACTATACATTTTCCGTTTCACAGTTCCGGCAAAAGTTGATTTAATATTAGGTCTGATTTAATGAGATCCCAATTTCTTTGAATTATCCTTTTTACCTGAAAGCTTTGGCTAGAGTATTTAAGTGTATGTATTAGATTTCTGTCATTCTTCTTAGTATTACCTTTCAGGAGATCCTCCCGTTGTTGCGCATTAGTCCTTAGGATCGCCTTGTTCAATATTTCCTTGGGAAAGCCTCTGTCTAAAAATCTGGACTTCATTATTTCATATTCTTCTTGTAGTTTGTCTAAATCTGATGTTATCCTCTTTAGTCTTAGTAGTTGACTGTATGGTAAATGTTCCTTTAAGTGTTTAGGATGTAAGCAGTTATGGTGTAGTGTGCTATTGACATCCGTAGGTTTCCTGTATATTTTGGTATTTAATCCTTCTCCTCTTATTTCGATGGTGACGTCCAGGAAATTCACTGTAGGTTTTCTGATCTCCATTGTAAAACTGATCCTCTCATTGCAGCTATTGAGGTATTGCCAAAACTGAGTCTGTTCATCTTCTGTGCCAATCCAAATCCCAAATATATTATCAATGTATCTCTGCCAGAGTTTGATTTTGTTGTTCCAATGTTGGTTTTCCAGTACATAGGTGTTTTCAAAACGATACATGAATGTGTTAGTGTATGAGGGGGCTACAGAAGAGCCCATAGATGTACCTGCTATGTGCAAGTAGAATTGTCCATTGTACCGAAAATAATCATTATAGAGTATTAGGTTACTGAGTTCAATTGCAAAAACTTTGTGTATGGAGATATCATCATTTGTAAGTAGAAACCATTCTAATGCCTCTATCCCTTCTCTATGTGGAATAGAGGTATAGAGACTACATACGTCCTTTGTGAATATTATTAGATTGGTTTCCCTAAGGGTCAAAGAGTTTAGGATTTGCAAGAATTGTGGTCTATCTTTTAGGTAGGTAGGTAGGTAGGTAGGTGTCTTTTGTATTAATGGTTGAAGTGCTGTATCCAAGTAGATAGATAGAGGTTGGAAAATACTGTCAGTTCCTGCGACTATAGGTCAGAAGGGGGGATCTGTAATGTTCTTATGGTTCTTTGGCAAACTGTGGAAAACTGGTGTCACCAGGTGTTTTTATCCAGATATTCCATGGTTCTATCTGAGATCCATCCCGTTTGTAAGGCCTTGTCCAACACTTAACAATGATATCCCTGATGCCTGGTAGCAGATCATTTTGGAGAATCATGTATGTTTTTGTGTCTGCCAGTAATTTACAACATCCTTTGTTGTAGAGTGAGGTGTCCATCGAGACCAAAGTGCCTCCTTTGTCGGCTTGTTTCAGGGTAAGGCTAGTGTCCTCCGCTAGTTGTTGAATGATGTTAAGTTGATGTTTGCAGATATTGCTGGTACGTGAGTTGTTGTATTCTTCCGTCTCCTAAAAAATGCTGTGCAGGGACTGGAAGTGGCAACTGGTGGTTCTATGGATGTTACTTCCTGCTGAGTAGTGTTTTGTGGGTTGTACTTGTCGATGGCCGTTCTTCTATTTCTCCACTTGTAACAACGCTGCTGTAGTGTTGTTGTTGGGGAAGTGTTGTCTTGGCGGTCTAGCTGTAGCCGCGCTGCTGTTGGCATAAAACTCTTGCCACGTGTATACTATGTCCCGTGCGTAGTTTAGGGTATCCCTTCTGGATTTTCGTATTTTGTGTTGTTCTGTGTCCTTTTTATAGCTCTCAAGTTTGGCATTTGTGTCCTCCAGAATGAGTTTTATCTCTGCGCCAGTCTTTAGTTTGGAGAGTTGTGTCGATACTTTGTCAATTTCCTGGTTGATGTTGGATAATGATTTTGCTAACTCTTCAATTGTGAGCAAAATGAGGTCCAGGGAGCATTTATTCAGAATCTGTTCCCACCGCTTCACAAATTCGTGATTCTCTTTACAAAGTGTAGGTTTCTGGTAGATTCTGAGGCCTCTGGGAATTCTTTTTGCTCTGAAGTATTGAGATAATGTTGTAGCGTGTAGTTGTTGGGATATCTCTCTTCAGATCAGTCGTTCAAGTTTTTGAATTAAAGGATCAGGGTTTTCATTACTGGTTGTTTCAATACTTGTGTCCTTAATTAAACATAGTATTCTGGTAGCTTACGTATCTGTGAATGCTAATGTAGTGGCTGTTTTATCAGTTAGTGTACTGATTGTTGAGAATGACATTCAAGGATCAGGGTGCTAGTGTTGATACTGATACCAACCCCTTGCGGGGAAACTAGAACAAGAACTTGGTTAAACACTAATTAGGTGTGCTTAGTGTTTAACCAAGTTCTTGAAGGTAAAGAAGGAGCCAGAAAGAGCAGACCTGATAAAGTCCAGAGCCCAGCAGAAGGAGCAGGTTTCAAAGAAGTCTGTGCCAGGTGACATCCCTGGGTCTACCAGTGGCGGAAAAGACATGCCACCCTGAGTGGGAAGGATGCTTCTATCCTGAGAGGAAAGAACTCTTCCTTCCTGTGTGGGAAAGCCTCATGCCAGAATTCTGTCGTCATTCTGGACTGATGTAAATAGAAAGATATGCGCTGCAGAGCCCATATAGACACAGTGAATTGATTGACCACAGAGGATAACTTCCCCTGGATAACCCATACACTCTAGAAAAGGGGAATTGATTGACAACGCAGAACCAGTTCCTCTGTGGAGCCCGTCTAGACAAGGGAAACTGCTTCCCTGGGTGAAAATGAATAAATTATATTTCACCTGCTGTAATGGAGAATCACATCATAGATAATTTGCACTGACTGATTGGTACTTTTTTTGTGATACGTTCAGCAAAATGCTCTTGGTCCTGCAAGAACCTTAGTCACAAGCAAGTAAAACAAAGCATGTTTACTCTATAACTCCTGGAAAAGGAGGTGACTTATTAGACATATGAAAAACAACAGGAAGTTATGTTAGAACCAGTACTACAGCCATTTCAAAAAGTGAATGAGTTTCCCACACAAACTATTTTACACATGTCACCGATAAAAGGAGCCCCATTCTTGTATCATCACCCCATTGGGCCATATTCTTCCCGAGAACACATAAAACTAGGGGCGGGTACATAGCAATAACCAAGGCAAAGCGGTCATTTCTCAGAGGTCTGTATTGACCCGTGTGACTGCATTCTTAATCATAAAGTGTAATTGGTAACAGTTTTATTTGCAGAAAGGATAATGTATGATAACCTTTTCCAATGTTCATTTGATCACTATTTTAAGTAGTATTTGTGTGAGTTGTTCCAAGCTTGTGAGGTGTACTAGGATTGGAGGACTGCGTGACATTTCCTTGATGCTGTAATATCTTCTGAGTTACAAACAACATTGTTACCCCTAGTTACAAATGTGACCTACACATTGATTTGTAGAGTAATATCGCGGATGTTAATTTTGTTTGTTTGATCGATCAAAATAAAAAAAAGGTTCATATCAAAGCAGTTTATGTTCTGAGCCAGATGATACCAATATTGTCTTATCTTGCTTGGGGTCACTACATTGAGGTCATTGTCATCTATAGTAAATCCAGCAGTGAATAGGCAATTCAAGTTTTGGGGTCTGTTTTTGAAGTTCCCTAAGGCATATGTCGCCTTTGATTAAAAGCCTTAGTCATCTGGGGACTTGTCCACGAAACGGGGTACAAACAACCTTGGTGCCATGGGTGCACCCTCCTTAAAAATACCAATGTGTGCCCAAGATCACAGGTGAAGGGTGGTGTTTTATTATAGTGAATTGGACGGTCCCAACAAAGCAGTCACAAGTGAGGCAAACTGTTTTGAAATACACCAAAATACAAGAACTGACAAGAAGGGCTGTTTCTGTAATATTGTAAGGATCAATTAATTTGCTGAATATATATTTGATTGGTCTTAAACGGCACGCCTTTGAATTGTTTATGGTGAATTTGATTGCATTGCCTATTTAATTAACATGTGTAGTTAAATATCCTCGTACAAATGTCTCAAGCACCCCATTGAAATTTGCAAGCCCAATAGACCTCCATCAAACAAAATCAAGGACTTATAAAAACAAATGTAAAGTGAATTAAAAACAAGTATTAGCCTAAAAGAAGCCCCAGCTCAACAGTTTCACATTCTAGAGAAATGACCACCACTTTTTTCCTGCACAGCCACACTTTTAACAAGGGCCTTTGTTCCAACTAAACTCAAAGACTCTTGTTTCACTATTCTTTCATTGACAGCATTGAACTCTTGGGTGTTAGGAGGAGACAGCCTCTCATCAACCTCTATGTCTATCAAGCCCCTTAACATGTTGGTGTATTCGTGTCCCAGGCACTTTTTGGCATACAGTGGCCACAGCTATGAGATAGTACATTGTGTTTATATCTACAAATTCTAAGATCAGCAACCCTGGCTGGTCTCTGCCAAAGATTCCTTTTGCCTTTTGATGGGACTTTTTGTTAAAGATGGAGTTCTTCTGTTGCGACGTGGCGTGACTAAGTACCCTGTCTAGCTTTGTAGATAGCTGGGAGAGTGGCCTTGGGGGCCAGGTACCTCCCAAAAAAGTGGATGATAATCCCAGGGGGAAGAATGAGGAGGCTCCTCGGGCACACTTCCTCTGTCGGAGTCAGTTGACAAGGTTCACTCAGTGAATCAGGATTAAAATAACGTCTCATCAACCTAAACCAATTAATAACAGACCCATTCCCCTGAACAGAATCCATGATAAGCATAGTTACCATCATCCTACCATACTCCCTCCCTCTCACCACCCCTCCTTACCGACCCAAGACCCAAAGACAAATGCGTCCCTGACACCCACAGCCCACCTTTTTAATTCCAAAATGGCCTCCTGGGTTAAAGTATACTTAGGCCGTGCCTTTCATCCCCACTCTGACCCTCAGGACAATTGGACACACAGCTAGAGAAAGACCTTCAACTCTCATGGGTCAATCCTGCAAATCCATAGTCAGAGTCACACCCAGAGGCAGGGTGAAGCTTCCTCTATAAGCCAGGAAGCCCAGTCTACACATGCAAGTCGCAGGATCAGGAGGCCTACCTGGAAAGAGGAAGTCAATCAGGAGACTGCAGGAATGCAGAGGACTGGAGAGGTGGTGGCAGAGGGGGAAAGGGGGAGGTGGTATAAGATGTAGGAGTGGAGAGGCAGGGGTTGGCAAAATCTGGAGTCGGGTGAAAGAGCCAATAGCAACAGGCACAGAAAGGAGGGGGGAAAGCTCAGAAGTGGACTGGAAGGAAGTGGAAAAGGAAAAGGAAGGTGGGGGTAACATCTGGAGGGGTTTAGAAGAAGGTGTGAAAGGAAATAAAGGTGGACATAACACCTGGAGAGGATTGGAAGGAGGTGGGAAAGGAAATGGCAGAGCAATTCATATCTGAACAGGATTGGAAGGAGGTGGGAAAGGAAATGGCAGAGCAGGTCATATATGAACAGGATTGGAAGGAGGTAGGGAAGGAAATGGCAGAGCAGGTAATATCGGAGCAGGATTGGAAGGAAGTGGAAAAGGAAAAGGAAGGTGGGGGTAACATCTGGAGGGGTTTAGAAGAAGGTGTGAAATGAAATAAAGGTGGACATAACACCTGGAGAGGATTGGAAGGAGGTAGGGAAGGAAATGGCAGAGCAGGTAATATCGGAGCAGGATTGGAAGGAGGTGGGAAAGGAAAGCATGGCAGAGGAAACTCCTGGACCGGAAAGGAAAAGAAGTTAGAGTAAACTGTGTTAAGTCAGACATAGGAGACGGACTCAAGGACATGTTTGAACACAATGGTTTATTACATTTAAAGCAAACAACATCCTCTAAACCCTACTTCTACGATGTGCCCCATGCTCTAAAAAACAACACATGGTTGTTCATCAGGGAGTCTTACAAATAATATCTGTGCTCTGTAAAATCCTACGCACTCGTAACCTCTGCCCTACCACTATGAATAGAAAGAAAGACAATTTAAGCCTCAGGTTAAGCTAGGGTTACATTCCCTTAGAGAAATGAGTGGTGGCTGGTTTTCTGACGCCCACCAAAGAGTTCTCAAAGTCACTGTCAGTCCTCTACTTTGTTCCAACAACAAAATGTCTCTCGATTTTCGCTTTCGGACAAACAACTTTGTCCAGCAGTTTGAACAGTTTCTATGTTACCCTGTCCCTTGGGATGTCTTCTCCTTATTAGATATTACAGGTTTTCCTGACCCAGGTATGACAGTGCTCTCTCCCAAAAAAAAGTTCTCTTTGCTACACGTGGGGCATTTACACTTTTAGCCTCGCTTGGGCTACGGCCTGCTCAGCCCTGCTCAGTTTGTCACTTCTCTCACCCACTTGTGGGATATCTGGTTTCTCAGCCACAGGTGGGCCACGGGCCAGCTCAGCTCAGCTTTCTCTATCACTTCTCTTACCCCCTTGTGGGGCATCAGGTTTCCCATCCCTGGGTGTGCTATGGGCCTGCTCAGCCCTGTTGGGTTTGTTGCTCCCGTCCCCCCTTCACGGGGTGTTCGGATTATCAGCCTGGGTGCGCTACAGGCCTGCTGAGCACTGTTGTGGTTGTCGCTGCTCTCACCCCTTTGTGGGCTATTTGGAAACTCAGCCCCATGTGGGCTATGGCCATGCACAGCCCCACTTTGATTCTTGCCTCTCGCACCTCCTCATGGGGTATTCATATTCTCAGCCTCGGGTGTGCTATGGGCCTGCTCAGCTGTGCTTGCTTTGCTGCTTTTCTTACCCACTCATGGGGTATTCATATCCTCATTGCATCATTAGTTGTTAGTTTGGTTGCAGCCTCACTGCCCTGTACCTGCTCCTCGTAGAATGACACGTACCTTCTCTCCAGCGGTGGTGCTTGTTAGTGGAGGCGGTCTCTCTGGACAGTGCAGAACCACATTCTAGACCTGGATCTCGTCTGCACAGTTGGCTTTCTTGCACCTATTCTTCCTTCTGGGACTTCAGCGTCAGAAAAGCAAGACACTGGTACGTCTCTTCTGGCCTGCTTGTGCTTCCATCTACAGTTGTCCTGGTCTTATCAGGATCTCTGCCTTCTTGTCAGGATATCTTCTATCATTGAAACTGCAGCCTTCCACCGGCTGTATGGCTCTTCAGTCTGGCTCCTCTTGTGAGGGAGAAGGTCACGCATCTAAGGCTGGCGTTTCTCGCTCTACTGCTGATTCTCTCTTGCTCGTTTTGCGTCCTCTTGTATTTCATTCTCTCACTGAAAGGGAAGGAGAAATTCCATTGGTTCTGGTTTTCACAAAAAAGCGGCATCAAATACAGTTTAGAAACCAAGCTACATTAAAGGGGCCCTGCGCATGATCGCCCTGTTCAGTGCCCACATAACCAACAAACACTTGGGATGTTGTGCTAAGGGAGGTGGGATAAAATCGTCACTTAGGCATTCATCGTCTCCAGAGGGGGGTCACCACAGTGGGATTCCGAGGATGGATATTACATGGTGTGCTAACCACTCCCCTTTGGGGAAAAGGGATGAATGCACTGGATTTGCCGTAAAACATGTGGAGATTACTGGAGGTAGGTGGTGATAATAGAAGAGGAAAGGAAGGAGGAGATAATGCCTAGAGGGGGGTGAAAAGGGGCTATGCCCATTAAAAAGAAGAGGGAGGATGAGATAACACCTAGAGTGGATTGAAAGGAGCTGAGAAAAGCAGAAGATGAAAGGAATGAGGAGGGAATATCAGGAGTGCTGAGAGAGGAGCTGATGCTAACAAGATCAGAAGAGAATGAGGTGGGCTCGGGTTAGAGAGGAAGGAGGTGGTTGTAGTTGAAGTTAAAGGAAACAAGACAATAAAATCAGCGACAAAGGTTAATGGTTGGAACCAGGCAGGAGACCAGGCAGAGGAGTCAGGGCTTTTGGACTGGTAAAAGGAAAGAGCCCCTGAGCTGGGGAGTGAGGCAGGAATATTATCAGGGATGGGTGGTTCAAAGTAGGTGAGGAGGAGGAAAAGGAGAGCTAAAGGCCAGAAGATCTATGAAGAGGAGCAGGGCCAGAGTAGACTGGTTCCTGTGGGTAGCCAGGTCATCCCTAGGCAACCACAGATAGTAGGAGGAGGAACGTGTTGGGGTCAGGGAGAATGCGGTCAGCACAGAGAGGAGGGGGGCATTGTCTCATAGGATTGGCCACCCTATTCCATGATTGCTGCTGAGACGCTTTGGGAATCACTACTGTCCGGTGTCATGGAAACCAAGAAAGCCTGCATTTAAAGCCAAACAAAGGAGACTATTCGAGACCCCTGTGAGCCTGAAAACTAGAGCAGTGGGAAGTAGTACGACCTCCAGAGAACTCTAAGAACTGAGACCTTAAGGCCGAAGCGAGGGGGCTTCACACTGACTGTATTGTTATACCTATTGTTTTTCTTTTGTATGGTGAGTGTCGTGGTTTCCTTTTTACCTATTTTACTTACTACCCAGTAAACCAGAGAAGGAGCCACATGATCTTGGCATCATCCTTGTTCGGCACTTTCCCTGCATGAAATTGGAAATGATGTCAAGAGCAAAGTACCTCAAAACCAACCTCTCCCCCACACATTCTCAGGTATATGTAGGAGACATTTTTTACATTACTTTCCTTTTATGCAACATACCTTTCAGCTATGTTTGTGGTTTCTTAAAGACCGGGGCCCCAGGGAACCTCTGCCACATACCATAAAAAGGATAATACAATATGGTGAAATTGGGAATGTGGTACTTGAGCCCAGGTTTCCTCTTGTCCCAGTTTGCAATTTGACAGGAGGCTACATCTACTCCCATCCATCCCATCCAATCTTTAGTGTTAGACCAAAGTAGAGAGGTGGGGAAGCTATTGGATTCATTGGTAGAACCAAGCAGGGGAGCCTGGTTCACTGTAAGAGCCAAACAGGAGCTGGCACGGTAAAGAGACCCATACCTTGCCTCCTGCCCCACAACACAATAAAACCATGCCTGGCACTTCCGTCTACACATCTACCCACAGCATAAGACCCTCACTTGGCATCCTGCCTCCCCAAGGGTACACATTATAAAAATGGATAATATAATAATTATTATGGAGTGACACTATATACTATAACCCCATATGGCTGCAACGTTGCCTACATATAGTTGAGGGAAATAAGGCACAGTAAACAAAAGTGATTTGCTCAGGAACACTTACTGTATGAAGTGGGAATGGTAGGCATTTGAGCACTGGTTCCTGGTTCCACAGTTTCAAATTTAGACTGAATGGGAGACTTCATCGTCCCTTACTTCATCTTCAATATTACATCCAGCAAAACACTTTCTGAAAAAGTTATTAAAGGACTAAACTAGTAAGCTTTTTAATTAATCTTTTTTCAGTGCACCCAGTCACATGATGAATCAACCTGACAAACTACAAGGAGTCTTACTTGAAATGTATGTTCATTATGCAAGAATACATCACTTTGAACAAGGAAAGCGTATATCCAGTTCCACATGCATAAGATTGCAGGTCAGTCACAGATCTGGGCAACAGTCACTCAATCTACTGACCTACCTTTTAAGGATTTGTATCACTGTCACATTTACCCAGTTCTCCTCACGCATCACCCTCTGATGTTCTTCCCTTGCACCACATCTTCAATGTCCCTTCAGCCTCCTCATCCTTCATAATTAACTTTCAGAACTCTGTTCTCCTTTTGTGCAATCCCTTTACCCTTAATTCAACACCCTTGCCTTGCCTCGAATGCACCCCTCCCCTTGCCCACATTGTTAGTCACTAATTCCTTGTCACTCACCCCCTTCTATTGCACACATAGATGGTAGATCACCTTTATTTGCCATTCAGCCTCTGCCGGACACAACAAGAAGTTGTTTTCAGGGTCTTGCTGGTAATTGTAGTTATGAGATTTGCACTTGGACAACACAGAGCAAAAGACGCAAGTGGACCTGTCTTTAATTGTGCTTCCAAGTTGCACTTTCCTGGGAAGGTGGCTGCATATTTCACTGCATAGATGCAGAGGGAACTGTGAGGGGTGTCATCCTGGGATCCGGTGATGGAGAGGGGATACGAGTGACCTGTCATATGTATTTGTGTTTCCAAGGGAGTGCAAGCACTTCACTTCAAAGCTGTTCATTGTTACGAAGGGTCACGATAGTGGAGTGTAATGGAGGGCATCTCTGATGCCTGCATTCTCAAGACCTTTCTCATGTAATGCCTAAAAGGTACAAAATGTACCCTTTTGTGCATAAAATAAATGTACAGTAGTGATATCAACCACTACATAGATAAACCATTTCCACCTTCACAGGCTGAAAATGCTTACGAAGACCATTTAATGTTACCACCAGTGGAGGTGGCATTTCTTTAATATCTCTATAGGTATTCCAGAATCACCACCCACGCTAGTGGTAATCTCTGAATTGGGTGGATTTTCAGAAATACCACTGGAGGAGTTGGTAACTTTTTCCAATGGTATTTCATAAAACAATCTGTCCAACTCTGAATGGCCCACTTAGTTTAATTCTACTAATAAGTACCACCCCAAAGGTTACATTTTTCTGTGCATGTTTTTCAACTGTACCCAAAAAGTGAGTATGACAAACAGTCCAACAGCCATTTCTGAGCAACATCTATGATTGTTAGTCAGGGTGCTATTAAACTATTTTTAAAATTAACTCTCAAGTGATCAAGTGATCAAGAAATTAACCAGAACAGAGGGAGAGCAGACTTACAGAATCAAACCGAGGACCAACTCTAATAAGATATGGGAGTTTACTTGCTTGGCAAGTAGGAGTCGTGATGTTTTGCTGAGGATTGTGCAAAGCAAAGGTTTTTGGGCCACAGTGGTAGCCAACATTATATTCACAGTCACAGAATCTTTTATTTAAATTTATACTTTGCATCTGTGACCTATGCCCCTTCCCTCACTGTCGAGGCCCACATTCAGAGACCACCCGGGGGCACCTACAACATTGCTGAAATGAAAACTACTCGCTCCCTATATCTGCAGGGAAGCCGCACAGGTCTTTCAGCGCTCCGCTTCTTCGAGGAGACAGGCTGGAATGTGAAAGCTTTTGTCTTTTCTTTATAACGCGTTTTGGGGTTATGTTGCAACTCTGGACCAGTGAGCAACAGTCCAGATAGCTAGAGGGGGGGCAATTGCCCAATTGAACCCCTTCCCAGCCGACCCCTGGGTGTTCATATGACTTTAGGGAATTCATGATTGCAAACTGTCACAGGGTGGAAAGCATCACTCAAATATACCCTGCCAGACAGGACATATGACAGATATAAAGCTCTTTGGTCATTCTTATCTTCCCTATATGCTCTTTCATATGCAAAACAGCCAAAACCTCGTTGGTTTTATTGGTGCCACTTCACATTATGGAGTTCTTTCTAATCAATACACACATATGCTGTGTTAAGCAATCACTTTTATATTCAAATACACAACATGCAATTTAAAGCATTGCAAACACGAGGGGTTTCCCTTCAGAAAATTAAAGGTTAAACATGTTGCATCATTTTACAATATTAAACGCATGCCTATGCTTAAGTCAAGCACAGAGTTCCCGCAGGTGGCCCTAACATTATTTTCAGAAGCAAGCACTAATTTCCCTCCGGGCCTCACATTTCATAGCTCTGTGGCCGCCCAAAAGGTGCAAGCATGAAATAGATCATAGAGAAGTTATAATGGCGATGAGTAAATCTGGACGCCCAAGTGCATCAAGAAACCTTTGAACGGACACCCAAAGACAAAGAAGGGTGAGAACAAAAACTGTGTGCCAAAGGTACACACTGGGTCACATCTGTAAAGGTGACCCATACACATACCCCTTCAGCCATCTTTACAGAAGCTGCTCAGTGCTAATCAGGCAAATGGCATCCCTGCTGGGTTTATCATGTGTCGTAGATGACATTCTGCTGCACGCTTAGTACTACCAGGAAAACCCATGCAAAGTATGCCACACAATGTATGACTGCGATGTTTAAAAGTAATCTTTACATTAACTATATTTTCAATACAAGGTAGGCCTTTTACTGTGAAAGAGTACTTCAAACGACAGCAGGGCATCTATATCTATACCCACAAATTTCAAAACGATCCTATGTATTGTACAGTCCAACCAAGTGTACGCAGTTAAACATTTTAAATGACCTTAAACCAGAGGTATTCAAACTGTGGGGCACCTCCCCTCCCCCCCACCCCACCCAGCA
This sequence comes from Ambystoma mexicanum, assembly GCF_040938575.1. Lineage (NCBI taxonomy): Eukaryota > Metazoa > Chordata > Amphibia > Caudata > Ambystomatidae > Ambystoma > Ambystoma mexicanum. Next base: position 339,820,596 of record NC_090922.1, read on the forward strand.
GGCTGGGTGCGGCCACATCCCCGGGGGGGTTGGCGATAGAGCCCAGCATGAAATGTAAAATATATATATATATTTATTTTTTTTAGATTGGAGGAAATGGTCAGGGACGGCTCACTGGAGCATAACACTGTCTCAGGCACCAATGAAAAAGGGGCCCGTAATTGCAAATGGATATTCATTCCTTTACTCATAGGCTGTTTGAATAGTACCCAAGGGGGTGTTTTTTGTAAAAATGTAAGCAAATTGTGATATTTAAAGAATATTTAGTCGGCAACAATGGTCAAAACTACTAGCTGCATAGTGAAGTAACCCATCAAACTAGCCCACATTGGACAAAAAAGTGTCCCATTTCGACTGGCCCACACTAGCATTTTGCATTTTTGGTACAGGCATTTCCCTATTGTTCTATACACCAGTCTGAGCCTGGCGGCTCATCCTAATGACGAGGGGGCGCCCACCCAGTGGCCCCCTCACCCACTATGGAGGAGCCAACGAACCAGCCCAGTGAAGCACTGAGCACTCCCTCAGCTGCTTTTTCCAGCTGAGAGTGTGTTCCCCAGCCGCACATGCTCACTGAACCACGCAAGGCTGGGGGCGTTTTGCTTGGCCAACCTTGCATAGCTCATTGGAAATACTGGTTGTGGCACTGCATGTCTGTATGTGCAAGTGGGAGCACCTACGCCTCCTGGTACATATGGACTGGGCAGCCTAGAGCGGAGCGTTTCAGCACCCACATGTAGGCCCCTTGCAGAAGGTAAGTTTATGTTCATTTATTTTGTATTTATATATGCGTATGGATGCGTTTATGCTTGTTATGAGTGGGTGTATGGTGATGGTGCTCGTGTGAATGATAGTGATTGCTGTGTGATTGTGTGTGTGTGTGTGTGTTTGTTCTGGTCCATTGAGCTTATTTTGGTAAGTGGGGGGGTAGAGTGGGGAAGGGTGGTTGTACAACAAAGGCATTTTAAAAATGCCTTAGTTGCACAATCCCCCTACCAATCTGCCAAATACAGCTCTCCTGAGGTGCTCTGGAGCCCAGGGGACAGGGATGGTATTTTTTTACTGGATATCTATCATAGATGTCCAGTCACAAATACCATGCTTCCCCCTTCTCACCCAGCGCCTTGCATACAAACATAACCATGTTGACTGTGTTAGGCACTGTGGGGCCCAGGGGACAGGGATGGTATTTTTTTACTGGATATCTATCATAGATGTCCAGTCACAAATACCATGCTTCCCCCTTCTCACCCAGCGCCTTGCATACAAACATAACCATGTTGACTGTGTTAGGCACTGTGGGGCCCAGGGGAGAGGGATGGTATTTTTTTACTGGATATCTATCATAGATGTCCAGTCACAAATACCATGCTTCCCCCTTCTCACCCAGCGCCTTGCATACAAACATAACCATGTTGACTGTGTTAGGCACTGTGGGGCCCAGGGGACAGGGATGGTATTTTTTTTACTGGATATCTATCATAGATGTCCAGTCACAAATACCATGCTTCCCCCTTCTCACCCAGCGCCTTGCATACAAACATAACCATGTTGATTGTGTTAGGCACTGTGGGGCCCAGGGGACAGGGATATTATCTTTTTACTGGACATCTACCATAGATGTCCAGGAAAATATATCATGCCTGCCCCCTGGTACCCCCAGTGCCAATTGCAAACTGTTTGGCTTTTTACCCATTTTTTTTTAAAGTATGTTCTAATATGCAATATTGTAACCCATTATTTTAAAAAAATGCACATGTTTAAAAAAAAAACCTAACGCCTCTTTATTGGTTCAGGCTCACTCGCTGCGCTCGCTCGCTATGGCATATCTGGTGGAAATATTTATGCCCCTCCACTTAAAAAAAAACCCAGCCACCACTGGCTCTGGGACTGTGCTGTGAGCAGTGTGAGGGAGCCCAGGAACTGTGGTGGGAGCAGGATGGGTGGGATGGTGGGATGGGCTGGAGCCATGGGATGAGCAGGAGACATGGGATAGTGGTGGGAGCAGGGTTTGGAGAGCCCAGGATCTGTGGTGGGGTGGGGAGAGCACACGGACTGAGCTACGAGTGGGATGAGGAAGTCCAGAGACTGTGATGGGAGCAGGTGGGGGACCCCAGGGACTATACTGGGAGTAGGGTGCAGTGACCGTGTGCAATACTTCATAGCCATTTGAAATTACTGTCCATTTGGCATTTTTGGGGGGGCCCGGCTGCCCACATTTTGCTCGAGAGGGCCCAGGCTTAAAAAGTTTGAAGACCACTACCTTAAACGAAAGCTGGCACGATCCATAGCCTAAACCACACCCACATAGGTAACAATGTGCTGGAACGCCCGATCCATTGCTCAATTTTACTCCTGGAGAGTTGGGTATTTTGAACAATTGCACAAACCGCAATAATGTAAAAAGTATCTACCACTTCATTTGTTATAAAAAGGTGCCTGCATTGTGCAGCTACGAGGAATGCTGTTGCTTCCCACACATAAATGTTGAGGTTAGACCTTATCCATTACTCCACCGTGAAAATGCACAGCCAAAGAATCAAAGAACCTTCGCCACCTGTCTTTACTCTACTGAGGTGTTTATGCCCATGCAGAGTTTACAAACTTCACTTGTGATTTTGCCATATTTTATTGGCATTCAAGCCCAAGGGATTGGAGGTGCATCGCTGCAGCAGCTAGCTTGCCTTATTTCCATTTTGTCCCCGACTAACACCAGAGCTGTAACTATGAGAAGGGGTTTGAGTTTTTTTTATTCAACATTTTTGTAAGATGTGCCTATACCCCTTGCATATATTTCATATGTACACTTTACCATTTGACAAGACCGGATGTAGAAATGTTGTCATGCTTGTGGTGCCCATTCTAGTCATGCATCAGTGGCAGACAGGTGACAAGCCATTTTGAGTGACATGGCCATTAAAAGGAATAACATGCTGAGTTCCTGAGCGAGTGTTGTGCATGAGATTCTAATTAGAAGTTGTGTGCAATTTGGGAGCACAGCGTGCCATATCCAGTGTGCAACTGAGGGACACTTTTGCACATGGATTCCACTATAGGTGGTGGCAGAACAGTGCAGTCAGTGAGTTCAAATCGGATCTCACCCATGGAGCTGTGAGTGGGCAGTCGTCACTGGGTGCAGTCAATGGTTTGTAGTATTGCTCATCACAGCGAGGCAGGAGGTCCAGGGGGATTGATATACCTTGATGTTCTGTTTGGCTACTTGCACATTTGACAGTGCAAGTCAGGTGCATGTCTGCTGGATTCCATAGTCCGCTCCCACCACTCAGGAATGGTCCAAGGGCCCTCCTTGTCTAGGTGGCATTTGGGGTGTGTTGTACTCATGTCAAATGCAGAGATGAATCTGTTTGCATGAACTGGTATGGTAGAGTGATGTCTTGTACATACCCAGCAGCCATGCCCGATGTTGATGTTGGTCCTTCATCAGTCATGGCAGGTGGCTCTTGGACAGGATCATGGAGTCGTGCGTAGACCCAGAAAGTCTTGCACAACTTTGTGTGAAGAGCATGTGTATCACCCACAACTTGCACATTACTTGAATGCTGCATGCGTCTGTGTATTTAGACATGCACTTGTGCTCTGTGTGGTATGAGAGCCGCGTGTTTGCAGTCCAGGACTCCAATCTCATTGGGGAAGCTTGTAATGGCATGAAAACTGGTCTTGAGGTGGTCGAGGACTGTTGGGTCTGTAGGTAAAGAAAGGTGGTGCCTCATACATCTCATCATGGCATTTCTGACCTGTGATAGGATGTGTCAGAAGCAGGACTGAGTGATCCCATGTGCAAGGTCAACAGTATGCTAGAAACTGGTATTAACCAAATTGATCGTTTACAAACGATTGTATGGTAAATCTGGCCGAATTCGAGGAGTACCATTTGATCGCTTATAAACAATCAATTTGGGTAATCACTTCCAAACATGGGGTGCGGGGGTTGCAGGGATGTCCGCCGCTCCCCATGTTTGGTAGTGATGGCTTTTTGGGGTAGCGGGCGTGTCCTCCACTTCTGGAGGTTCGGAGGCCGGGGGCAGGAAGAAAGAAAAAAAGAAAAGCGGACCCTGCGACGTTGGATCCGACCTGTGTAGCTGGGACGCATTAACGCTGCAGAGTTAGAAGATGAGCGGACAGCGATAAGGTAAGTAGGGGGTCGGTGGGAGTGTGTAAGGGGGTGGGCGGGGCTTGTTAGTTTGGGCGGATTTGGCTGCAGCTAAATTGGCTTCACGGGTGAATTGACCATGGTCAATTCAGCCACGAACAATTGTGCCACGGCCAAACCATATACATCCTAGAACCTACCTGTGGCACATAGGCACATACATACAGCACTGGGAGGATCTTCAATGGGGGTAGGAGGTTGAGGTGAATGTGTCTCTGCCCGACTCGACGTAGTGCTCGATTTCTGCCAGGAGCCCAAAGATTGTAGACATGCCCAACTGCAGCCCGTGAGGACCTGTTGGTCTGTGAGGTCATAATGTGAAATCCTGGGTGTAAACACACATTTTGGGTCAGGCCTACAGGCTCTCCTACCCTCCTTCTGTCCCGGTGCTAATGCTGTGCTAGGGCTGGCGTGCAGGCTCATGTGCTCCCTGGGCTGGGGCGTGGGCTGATGGGCTCCCTGGGCTGGGGTGCTGGCTGATGGGCTCCTTGGGCTAGGGTGCAGACTAATGGGCTCCCTGGACTAGGGAGTGGGGTGCAGGCTGCTGCTGTCCCACCTGTGCAAGGGTGATCATTTGCTTGAATTGCCTGGCTTTTAGCGACTATGGAACATCTCAGTCCATGGTGCTTTTAAAAGTGAGTCTGCCTTTTTCTGTGCTTTTTATCCATTCCGGCACTCTGATTGGTGGCTACTTGCATGTGCGGCTTGTTGTGAGGGTTGCATGCCTTGTTGGGATGATTGTTACCTGCTGTGTGCAGTAGGTATTTGACTCTTGTGATTTGCTCTAAGCAGGTGCATTTTATGGAGTAAATGTTAGAGTTAAAGCCTTGCATGGAGTTTTTTTTTCTGCATGTTTCTTATGTCACTCCACATTTTCCAGTATTCATATATTTATATATATATGTCCCGGGAGGATAGCTCAGCGGCAACGTGCTTGCCTTGGAAACAAGACAACAGGAAGCACCACAGGTTCGATCCCTGGGTCTGTGCTTAGAAACCTCTGGGTATTTAGCACGTTATAACTATGCAACTAAGAGACATATTCCTGTAACAGCGCATCGATACCCACAGACTTTGTGAGCTCTTTAAAAATGCAAATAAATAAATAAATAAAATAAATAAATATGGTGGAGCGGAGGGATCCAACATAACGTATGTTTCCGACACTCCCTTCCTTTCCACCATACATATACTCCAGAATTTGCGTTGGCATGGATTTTCATGCCAGCGAAATGCTGGAGATTCCGATGGAGTCCGCTGACCTTTTGCACCAGCAAAACGCGGGCAGACTGCACAGGAATCCATTGTAAAGCCTGCCTGCCTGCATGGCATACATGCCAGGCAGCATTTACTCAATTTGCACGGCAGAGTGCAAAAGGGGAGGGCAAAAGGTGGCGTGCACTCTTCTATGCCTCCTTTGGCACGCCTAGTGACGAAAATGTGGCCGGGGGAACCTGGCTAAATGAAGGGAACCTGGCGAAATGAAGGCGCACTCATAACAACGGCTCCCCGCCGCCAAATTGCGGGAGACTCAAAAATGAGCTCCTGTGTGCTTTGGTATTCGCGTAGCAACGCCACTTTTAGATTAATCCTTCCTGGCTGGTTAGAGGCCGCCGTGTCGCACGTCAGTCTGCGGACATTAGCACCCAGGACTAGGTCACTGTTAGCGTTGACAGAAAGGCGGCTTCTGGTCTATAAATGTGTGTGAAGCATCCCGGCATTGCCCGTGTTTGCCATGACAATGAAAGGGAGTCATGACCTCCTGCCACTTGCGCCGGCGCGGAGCCTCGTCAGGCAGGAAGTGCGTGGCGCTCATCTGGCGCCCTGCGCTCGTCCTTGTCGTAGCGACAGGAGCTTTGCATTACAGCCTCATTAATTCGACCAAAACCTTCTCGGGCGGCGCTGACAGCGCGGAGAGCGCGGTCCCCGTGTGGACCGAAAAGGCTTTCCAAAGAAAGCGAAGTGTATGGAAAGAAAACGGCGTGTACTACATTTTTACATACCCCCTTTAAACCTCGAATTCAAATTGTTCCCATTCAAGGTCTTCTAAACAAACAAAAAACTCATACCTGTTCAGTTCAGTAATCATTCTGTTTTGACAGGCTACATCAGAAATCAAGCATTGCAAAAGCTAAACGTTTTGACTTTTGTATCGTGAAATTGTTTTCTCCGTATGTGCTCAAACGATGCGCCAGATACTAGCATTATATGCCAGGTACAGTACTGCCATCAGATGGCCTGTTACTTGCATCATATGCCAGGCTTTCCTGTCACATGCTAAATGCCACATCACATGCCAGGCATTGTTATCAGATGCACAAGTACTCTTGTTCGTTGGAAAGTATCGTCATCATTTAACCAGGAACTCATAGTGTACGCTAGGTATTTCCAGTAAGTGACTCCGTGTACTACTTCTCATGTCGGGTATATTGCATCAAATACCAGCTACCTATACCCCATGCCAGTTGGTCCCACTAAATGGTAAATTACTCAAATCATATACCAAGTATTGATATTCAGTACCAGATACTCACTCCAGAAGGCAGGTTTTGTCATTAAATGGTAGGTATCCACTTCGTATGCCAGGCGTTGCCTTCAATTGAAAGGAGGCCATAGCAGATACTAGGTATTGCTTTCAAATACTAAGGCACTCATAATATAGAGGTTTTGCTATCAATTGCTATACACTCATATACTGTTGCAGGTATTACCATGAAATGCCTCATAGCATGCACCAGGTATTCCCATCAAATGCCAGTAACTCACATCATATATTAAGTACAAGCATTAAATGCCCAAGTACTCGCACCATTTTCCAACTATTGCCATCAAATATTGGGTAAGCACACTGTATGCCATGCATTGCCAACCCATGTGCAGGCATCCATACCATATGCCACATATTGCCATTGAATGCTTGGGACTCACACTGTATGTCAAAGGGTGTCCTAGTGCAGCCGACGAAGGGCTATGCAACAATACCGTACACTTCTCCCACTCCTGTAAGCATCAAGATAGGAGTGCGTTCATTATAATCTCCTGCTCTGTCGGCTTCCCAATCTGCCGCAAAGACAGTGGGGGTGAGGGCCCGCACAGAGGTGTGGGTGTTTGGCATAATCAGGAGAGGCACCCTGTGACCCTGCTATGGGCCAGCCCTGTTCAGCTACCAGTTCCGATTGCCATAGTCAGCGGAGCGGGGAAGCTCGACGAGGGATAAGGAACAGCAACCTCTTAGCATTCCTGCTCTCCATCTGCCCTGCCAAGTTCCTAGGCCAGCTGCCATAAACAGAAGTGTGGGATAGGCTGGTGTGAATCAGAGGAACGTCAGGAGTGTAGCTCATAGCTAAGATGGTGCCGGAGAGGCCAAAGAAGAACAAGGAAAAGGGCACAGGAACCTGTGCCACATTCTCCTCCAGGTGTCATTTCTGGAACAGCATTCATTATCCTATTGCCCACATCATGGTGTGGAATGAGCAGTGGAAAAACTCTATGTAAGCAGAACCTTTGATGCAGGAGGCCTTGCCATCAGTCACCTCTTGCCATGAAATCATGAAAAGAGAAGAAATACTATAAGCCTGACTCTGTGGAAAAGCAACACTAAGAGCAATATGCCACCCAGTGTGTCTGCATGATATCACAGGGCTTTGGAATGGAGCATAGACCTATCAAAATAACAAAAGATGTGTTGTCCACTGCATCCAACATCTATAATAAGGTAAGTGTGATGTGGGCGGGGAGTACAGCTACTGTACTGCATTGTACCCAAGTAAAACCCACCACTCTTATTACCTAATATCTTATGCCACATGCCTCCAGCCTAATTGTGCAAATTAGCCATATTTTTCATTTAGCCTGAAATGTTTCACACTTAGGTGGATTGTTGGGGTGGGAAATGTATCGCACTTAGGTGGATTGTTGGGGTGGGAAATGTATTGCGCTTACTTGGATTGTTGGGGGTATTGTTATTCATAAAACAAAATTACCTTTGGCCTAGCCCCACATGGGCTACCACTTGCTAGTCTCCAAATCTACCTCGGGGGTTGTGGATCCCTATGCCCCCCCCTGCTCTTGTATCTCAGGGCAATTGTGCACTGTGTTACTCCTAAGTTACTATACTATGGACACACAAACATAACCTAATACCATAACCATAAGAATAGACACAAAACAAAATATCATGCACAACAAACCAAATGAAACAAGAAATAAGATAACAATGTACACAAATTAAAACACACAAGTCAGTTTCAATTATAATACAATGTAATACATTTATTCATGCACAGCAAGGCATGATGCAAACACTACTATAATGCAAATCTCGAATTTGCACCTTTTTTGCTCTGGGTGCAGATCTACAATGCAATGCAATAAATGTAAGCCTTACAGGCTTCTAACTCAAGCAATCTAATAGCAATTATCAAGTCCTGCTGGATCTATCATGTCTAATAGCAAAATACATATGGCAAGTGTCAGCATTCAGCATTCTTTTCCAATCCACACCACACTTCACACTTTCTCTCTAGGACAATCAATGTCTGATTTCCCCTTCTATCAAACCCAAAGCTCTGTGTGAGTGTCTGTCCTAATTCCCCATTGGCACGTGTCTTATTCTCAATCAATTAGGCTTCATATCAGCAATATTCCCCTCTGCCATGTGCAAGCTTCTCATTCTCAAATGTATCCCATCTCTCTCCTCTCCAGCTTCATTGCAACCAGTCTGGTCATTCAAACTGCCTCAAGCCTCTGCCAAACTCTCTGCTAGATCGATCTGCATCAGCCCTCATCAGAATGCTTCCCCAAGCCTCTGAACTCCCAAAGCCATCCGATTCTGCTGCACCCAAAACACTTCACGAAGCCTCCCTCAATGTCACACCAAACACCTCCCTTCAATCTCAGAGAGCATCTCCATATCAGACTCAGAGACCAGCATACACTCCTACTGCTCAGTTATAGTGTCAAATGACGTACATAAATCTCTATGGTTACATTAAGCATTCACTCGTTTCTGTCAAACCAGCATTTCTAAATCCGAGCAGCGCCGGAAGTCTATTACGCATGTCTTGTTCTGTTCAGTTACTGCGTGTTCTATCATTGTGACATTTGTACATCATATCTTTCACATGCTATCTGTGTTACGAAACCATCCTCCCATCTCTCTCCATGACTAAGCCGGTCAAGTGGCACAGCGAGTAGAGCGCTCGCTTTGGCATCGTGCAGAGCTTACTAACGCAGGTTCGAATCCCGGTGGGACCAAACTCAGCCTTTCATCCTTCCGAGGTCGTTAAATGAGCACCACACACCGTGGGTAATAATAAGCAGCGCTCAGATACCTGAGGGTTCGTAGCGCTATATAAATGCCAAATTATTATTATTATTATATTTCTCCATTCACTCCACTGTTAGCTTCTGAAATTCCTCTATCCTTTCCTCTGTCTAAACCACTCACTCCCTGCTGTATGCCCCCACCTTCTCGTCTGTCTGCGAACAACCAGCCAGGGCCTGCTGATACCATGCCCTTCTCTGTTTCTACTAAGGCAAAGGCGACCTCTTATCTCTGTCTGCCAAGAAAACTGTTTACGCATTCCTTGTACCAGTGTGCTTGTGTGTGTCAATGGCTTCAGAGCCAGAGGCCTCATGCATTTTAGTGTTTACTCTTTCTCTCTCTCAACCCAAGCGCTATATCATAGCTCAATGCATACTCTAAGTGCACACTCATGCGTGTCTCTACAATGCATGCATAATACGTAACAGTCAGTCTATCTCTACATGGCACTACACATATAACAGGCCTCTCTCTAGCAAATGCAAATGGCTACATAATATGTGGATAGTCTAATGTCACAACTAATCAGAATGAATGATGGATAAATACTCAGGATGAAATGATGGTCACTAATTACCAAATGAGTCACTAAATGAGTGATGGATTTCTAATGATAACATACCAGGCTTCTTCATACAATATCTGGTTTTACAGTTGGACATTTTTTGCACTTAGTTGGATTGTTGGGGATAGGAAATGTATCGCACTTAGGTGGATTGTTGGGGGTAAGACATTTATTGCACTTAGTTGGATTGTTGGGTTGGGAAATGTGTTGCTCCTAACTAACCATACTAAAAACTCACTATTCTGCATACTCATCCTCAAACTGTGAACTGAACACAGCCATACCTCTACCGCACACACCTCAACACCACATGGCGGCAACAAACCAAAAACTCAGCAACACTCAAGGACCAGTTTCTCTGAAGTGAAGCTCTTGATCTTCTCCCTCTCAAACCCACTAAAAAACTCAACCCTCCTTCCATGCAAGTGGCAACAGTGTGCGGTACAAGACTTAGGGCCTCATCACGACTTTGGCGGTAACCCTTAAATCTGGCGGTTGCGCTATTATCGCCGGATTTAAGGGTCTGCCAAATCAGGACTTCGGCGGATTTCGCCCCAGCTCTTGGCTGGGGGGAAATCCGCTGAAAATTTGGCTATTACCGCCGGCGGGAAATCCGCCGGCGGTAAAAGCGCAAATTGAGCCCAATGGGGCATTCCCGAATGGGCTCAATGGGGAATGGGGAATTACATTACCGCTGAACTCATGATCCGGCGCTATTAGCGCTGGGGAGTTCGACGGTAGGGCTAATACCGCCGACAGTAATACCGCCGGCGTTACCGCCAAAGTCGTGATCAGGCCCTTAGTAATATTAACATTATAGAAGCTTTTAGTCTTTGCTGCCTTTGGGCAGTGTTAATGAACCATCCAGAAGACACAATGACACAGTTCCATGCCCTGACAGAACTTGCATGTGAGTTATCATGGCCACCAGGTGGGCGTGTGTACTGCAAAGATAAAAACAATGTTCCCACACCATCTCTAATATCTTAACCCTCCAATCAGTTCTCAATTGATCTCGAGTCTTACACCACCCCCTTCTGACTTTTCATTCCAGGGTTTCTGTTCTTGATTTATTTTTAAAAGCTCTTATTCTGTGTACCCCTCTTTCTTCTCATTGGCACATTTCAGCTGTCCATTCAGGTCGCTCTTTGAAGGTATCCAGCAGGCTGGCCCTCTTAAAACGCAGTTCTCTAAGACCCTGAGTTTGATCTTCAGCGATGCAAAGGTTTGGAGTGTAGGTACTTCAGATAAAGCCCTGGCGAGGAATTACACTATTTCAAAGCTGAGACACCTTAATGCCCATGAGCTGAACATTCTTCTGATTTTCATAATACGTCATGTTCCATTATGGTGATCAAATGGAGCTTCTGGAAATGTCACCTAGGGTTGTTTTCATTGATAAGATCAAAGCCCATAACCATAAACAATGATGACCAGAATGCAGCGAAGGTACATTTACCGAATGAGTCAAGAAGAGCTGGGAAGACCTTCATCTCTACTTTGTAGTAGTGATGTGAAACATGGTTTGGGCCTGTTTCTCAAACGTTTGCACTGGAGCATAATAGATATGGGCGTGAACATCTCTGATATGGTCCTGCTGTTTCTACCTTATTCGCCACAGCTTCAACTGGTGCAAATCAGGAGATCCCTGGAGCATCTCTGGGGAATCGCAGAGATGCTCCAGGGACCCCAAGATTGCCTCCAGTATTAAGCTTTGTGAATCTGGAGTAAGATGGCAAGAGCAAAGCATCTCAGATCTTCTACAGCTCAAATCTTTGAGAATCGGGCTCATTGACTGTGCATGGTTTTCACCAAGCTCTGACCAGCTTGTTAAGACTTTGAGATATATAGTCCACCCCGCACATCTTACTGTCAAGGTAGACAGGGCTGTGAAACCCTTTGAAGTCAGCAATTGATCCACACAGTCATTCTGTGCATGAACAGCAGCAGATGTACTGAGTAGGGAGAGTACATTCTGAAAAGATGTCTGCAGTATGCAGGTGTGTCTCGGGAACTTCCCAAGAAAATTTGATCAATGCTTTTTGCAGGAGGCTTTCCAACAAGGCCGTTGCTGGCTTGCTGGCAATATGCAGTGGTAGCCCTGGCGCCTGTCTTGGACAGATAAGGACATATCCACTGCAATCTGGGATTCTCATGATTCTCCCTCTCCTTTCCACACGTGATGGCATCGTAAACTAAACACTCATTTACTGAAATACCGCCATTCCGGTCAGGTGCAACCCATCGATTTCAGAAACGTGGGTCATTCCATGTAGCGTAGTGCTGGCCGTATGAAAGAAACAGAGCGTATTAACAAGTCTTTGGAGAGCCTAGAATACAAGTTCCTATTGAAGCAAATAAAATCCATAATATATTTCAAGTAAACCTGTTACACATTGTAAGAAGGCCAACCTACGTGGAAAGGGAAAGAAATTACAGATGATAATAGCAGACATTCAAAAATAAATAATTTAACCGATGCCAAGAATCAAACTGACTATGCTGGAACCTCAACTTCACATCAATGCGATGGACAGAGAAATAAGGTGCACATTGCGCATATTGAATTGATTGAGTTAAGTCTACCCAGAAAATGATTTGAAAGACACCCGTAATTCCTCCACATTTTCATGTGGACTCAGTTCCAGTAATAAGAGGACAAGCTCTGACCGCTGTCAGGCCAGCTCAATCAGTTTAGCCACTGCCTGCTGAACATCTGGGGTTGCTTTACCTTGCCTGATCCTAAGGAAGATGTATGAAACCATATCTGAAACTCCAGCAGGACATGGGACTTTTTTCCTGTAAATGTCTATAGAACAGACACAACAATGGGGAGTGGGTCAATGAGACACATTTATGCAAATACGCACAGACTTGGAAGTGGCAGTGCTTGTGCCCTAAAGCATTTTATGGCATAATCCAACGGTGGTACGAAAAGATACAACTTGCCACGTTCGAATTGCTGGACAGGCTACATATAAACAGTGGTGTGTACCGGACAATAATTTGAACTCCATGTACATTATGCACAGGGAACTAGACACAGTTCTGCCAAGGTCGTCCTCTTCCATCCTCTTCCGATATGCAAGCTAAGAGGTGAAGACTATGCAAGCTTAAGAGGTGAAAGCTGTAATGGACTCAAGGAGCTTGGTGAATGCCAATTAGCGGTTCAACTCATGACAAAAATGTAGTAATTTCTGAAATGGATGTGCCATGCTACTGAGATGGCATATTATGTAGAGCAGATCTTCCGTTGCCCTGGTGAAGGCATCGTCTTGTGCTTGAGACCATACTTCAACCCAGAATTAAAGGAAAACCCTACGAAAGGCAAGTTGACCAATTTCACAGGCTTGCAAAACTGTTTGCCATGCCAAAGTAAGTGCAGATGGAGGAAGTGAAAGAAACAAAGGGTAAAACGTATGTTGAAGAGCCAATAAACATGTGACCTTGGTAATTGCCCCCATAGTTTTGCACTGTAAAGTTCTAGGGTAGTAGTTGGCATGGGTTTATATTAGTACTCTCTCAAAGTTGAATATAGGTTGTGCATTCAACATACTGCAGCAAAACATGTATAGCCTAACTGTCAAGGCTCAAATAGTAAGAAACCCGAAGAAAGATGCTTTGCTCTGCACTAGTTGAAATAATATAGCTATTGCGTCTTCATGGGGGGGGGAGCCCCACATTGCTGATAATGGCCCGCAGTGCTGGTGCCTTGGTGAGGGCTTAGGGCCGTTACCGACTGTGTACACACCCCGACAAGAGAGTGATGGCTATTCATAACCCAGAGTTCCATCCGTGGAGCAAATAGTTTTATTCATCTTTTTTCATGGGAGACAGACTCAGCGTGTCCAATCTGCCATGAAAAATTAAACAAAACAAGATGGCCGCCACCAGAGTCAATCGAAACGGGCAGGAAGGAGAGCCGGGACAAGAGCATAAAACTACAGTCCAGCAGGTCCCTGGGGCATGGGTGCAGGATGTCTTGGGGGTGGGGGGAGAGGGTGGAACCATGGGGAGACAACAGAGATGGGCTCCTTATTGTCTCCCCACAATCAAGATTACAGCACCAGAGGAAGGGCCTTGGGTAGCTGGAGAAATACGGGTGGCACATTGTGTGTTCTCGCCCGCATTTCCAGCCACCTGATTGGCTAAATGCCCTTCGCCGGCATGAATGTTTTCTATCTTTTCTTCAGGAGAAATAAATGGGAAACTGTTGTATTTCAGTTAATAATATTTTGTTAAAGGTGTTCTAATTGCCATGTGATAATCACTCATCTTTATTTCCATGTAGCGCAAATGTATACATCATATGTTCCATAATCATCAACACTCGGGCAGTAACAGAATAGAGTTTATGGAAGATGACTTGAGTTTCTGTGTGGTCCTGCTGTGACACAGCAATGAACCACTATTTATTGGATGCAAGTGTAATCCCCATGTCCTTTTGCATTAGATCTTGCCAATTCCAGGCCTATCACAGCACTACCTTTGTTGAGAAAGTGTCTTGTCTGGGAGGCTATCTTTCTTCTAACTCTTTGTTGAGGCCATATCAATCTGGGTCTCTTCCTTGTCACGGTACGGAGACGGCAATCGTACGGATCAGACTGTGGATGTGTGATGATTTTTAATCTAAAGAATATATCTGAATTTATAACATTAATTTACAGAGAAATGGCTCTAATTAAACAACACCACCATGACAGTCCCACCCTGAACAATGGGACAAAAAATAGGCTGTTTTTAATCTGAATATATTGTTTCATTTAAAATAATGAATGAAGAAATTAAAGGTGGTCCCCTAACTTTCTTTGCTGGGGAAGTCTCCCAGAAAAGTCTGCATTACTACATTACAGACAGCTTGTCTACATACAAGAAACGCAACCTGCATGCTATTATCTTACCACCGTTTACAGACGCAATGCACACAAATATACATTAATATAAAAGCAAATCTGAATACCTATTCAAGGCAAATTACTACAATCCTCTCCAATATGAACATACAAACTACCTCTGAATATCAATTTCGAAAACACAAACATTTTTAGAACAAATGTCACACAATTAAATACATTTAGTTTTCTCTGACACCATCGACAAGTGCTGGCATCAGAGAAAAATATTGGGTTGCCATATGACTTTCTTATTCTAGGTCTGATTGAACACTTTTGGACACCATTGGTTTCTTGCTTGTATACATACAAGAATGGTAGAGTTAATGTGGCTACTCTGACGAATCGAGGGAATTCCCCCCCCCTTGTCCAGTGGGGGAGCCCCCATGTGAGGTGAGCCCACTCCGCAGCACCCTCCTTAGTGGTTCAAGGCAAGTGGTACCTCACCGGGAAAGACTCCCCTTTGCGGACAAGGAATCCTGTTCCCATGAGGAACTCCCTAGAGACTTCCACCTTTTGGCTTGCATAACTTGTTGCACAACATCAGAAGCTTTTGAATATCATCACTGGGACGAAGAAATGTTTGATGGATATCAAAATCTTACAGAGAAAGAACAGGTGCCTTTAAATCCAAGTGCCCAATCCACTGGGATAAGTAGATTAAATAAGAGACACTTGACATACGAAGATGAGAGAGGCAGAATCGGAACATGCCAACAAGCCTGTGAGTTTGAAGCTCACCTGAAGCAGGAAACTAGCATGCAGAGAAGGAACCCAGAGAGAGAGAGACGAGGGTCCCAGAGTTATGACAACAACCTGACCCGAGAAACCAGCAGGGCGAAAGCCTGAAGGAAGAGGCAGGGATGCTGGAGCCACGGCATGACCCCGCACAAGATGTCTGCAGGGCAGGAACCCAGAGAAAGGTGGTGGATAGCCGGTCCCTTCAACATCGCTGATACCACCGCACATCGAAGGACGCAGGGTGTCTGAGGCCTCATCAAAAGACAAGGACACCGGAAAGTGGAGAGATTGCACTGAGGAGTAAGCCAATGAAGTGCAGGCAACGGAGGTCCGAGACCTGAGAAAATCACCAAAGAAAAAGGCTCCAGAGGACGTTCTCCCACATAATAGAAGGTAACTGTTTACCAGAGGAAGTAATAATAGGAAAAGACTTTCTGACATTTGAGGAATTGTAACTACCTGCCGGAACTCAAAAACCAAGTGCCCTTTACCGTTACAATCTTGGGAACCTTCCACCAAACTTTCAAACAAACCCATGTGGAACTGGGGAGACATCCAATCTCCAAACCCAGAGAGGACAGTATTACTTGCTCAAACATCAAAAATAAAGAATTATTGTCCTAGAGGAGAAGGGGAGAGTAAAGAGATAAGGGGAGTGGTATGTGATGAATCGAGGGAATTCTCGCTAGGGAGGTGAGGTGAGCCCGCTCCAAAATGCCTTACCTACGGGTCGAGGCAAGTGGGACCTCACCGGGAGAAGCTCCCCCTTTGGGGACAAGGACTCCTGTTCCTGTGAGGAACTCCCTAGAGACGTCCACCTTATGGCTTACATGACATGTTCCACAACATCAGAAGCTTTTGAATATCAGGACTGGGATGAAGAAACTATTGTGGATACCAAAATACTACAGGGAAAGAACATGTCCCTTTAAATCCCAATGTCTAATCCACTGGGAAGAGTACATTAAATAATGGACATTTGATGTACAAAGACGAGAGAGGCAGAGTCAGCACATGCTGACAAGCCCAAAAGTTTGAAACTCGCCTGAAGCAGGAAACTGGAATGCTGAGAAGGAAGAGAGAGCGACTGGGACGCCAGGGTCACAGCACCAACCTGTCACGAGAAAACCACCAAGAAGAAACCCAGAGAGAGAGAGTGGGATGCGAGAGTCACAACACCCACCCAGCATGAAAAACCAACAGGGCGAAAGCCCAATGGAAGAGATGGGTATGCCAGAGCCATGGCGCGACCCATGCATAAGAAGTCTGCAGGGCAGGAGCCTGGAAAAGGTGGTGGTGATACCATGAAGACCTGTGGTAGGCAACCAGTCCCTCCAACATTGCTGATACCACTGTGCATTGAAGGACGAAGGGTGTCCGACGCATCGTCAAAAGACAAGGACACTGGAGAGAGGAAAGAAGCAGCACTGAGGAGTAAATCAATGAAGTGCAGGCTAAGATGGTCCATGACCTGAGAGAGGGTTAACAAAGACAAAGGCTCCCAAGGACGTTCTCCCACATACTAGAATGTAACGGGGAGAACGGGCATAATGGGCGGCAGAGAAGGGATCAATATATTAAGAAAATAACTTGTCTCGGTAGAAATCACAAGATAAAGTTACCCTTGAAGGAAATTAACTTAAACTATGGGGATAAAACAGAAAGTAATAATATTCAGAGAATGTAATCTTGGCTAACAATTCCCTGGGAAAAGTGGAGAGTCACAAGACAACTTGTTCAAGAAAAAGAGAATATCAAAAGGAGAGAATATTCTGAACCTGTGTTTAGAGAAGCTTGGCAAGTGAAGCCAGTCAAGAAACAAGTAGGCCAAAGTAAGCTGAGTAACAAGTGGCCAAGAGAGAAAGACTGTTCAAACAGGAATATCTTCACTAGATATTGTAAGGGAGGCCTGGTATCACAAGTATGCCACTGACAGAGGAGTTATTTGTTTTAAAACCTTTATTACATTCTTGGGGTTTGGAAAAACTCCTACTCTGCCTTATAGCTATGATTGGAGTAGTCTCTACCATGAAATAATAAAGAAAACAGAGTCCTAGTCAGTCTTTGTCAAATTAAAATGGCTGATACTAGCAGAACCTAATGCCTGCCTTATCTCTTATACAAAAAGTGTGAAAAGGGGAATGTGTATGTAAAGTAAAGTCAGTGTTAGAACATAAAGGACCAAGGTGGCTGAGTCAGCTCTCCTCCCCATGTTGGACAGCACAGAGTAAGGCGGCCCCCACAAACAGGATTACGCACTCTGGCTCAGGTTATTAAAACAGGCATTTCAAAACATGGGTCGAGGCCTGCTTGGCTTTCCATGTTAATGTGTTAATGTCACTTATTTCAGCTTTTCAAAAGTTCTTTCACAGTTCAACAAAAGTTCACGTAGGTCTCCCTCGGTCGTGCTCGGACCTCTCAAGGCATCAATAGTTCACGTAGGTCTCCCTCAGCCAGGCTCAGACGTTTAAAATAAAAGTATCTGATTCAATATAGATCTCCCTCTGTCGGGCTCGGACCTTGCAATCACAGCACTTTCAAGGGTTCTCTTTCCCAAGCTTTATTCACATTTGTTAGGGGTTCCTATCCCATTATTTATTTCATATTTCAGATATCCTTCAGTTGGGTTCGGACCTTTCACTGACGTCGAAGACTTCAAATGTATGAGGCTTTTACTGTAGACCTCTGCAGGACCACTCCGTCTTTCACTCCAGCTCTCCCTTTATTATTTGCCCCAATGTTTCTTGGTCTTGGTAGTCCCATACCACAAGCACAAAAGTTAAAAGAAATGTTTCTCTTAAAGCATTCACTTTTTCCGGGGTTAATCTTGGCCATTGCGCATTTAAGAGTTCAATCCCTTTGCCGAAAAACAACAAGACATCAAACATTTCGTGGAGACATTCGAGTTGGCTACTTCCTTTCTCCGGAGCACTCAGTATCGCTGCTTCACTGCTATTGGCAACTTAAAAGTTCATCACTTATTTACCTGCTTTCGCGTCTCATCAGCATGTGCACAACCTTCAATTGTGAGATACACTGTTGCGGCTTCAATCTTTCCTTGACTCAAACCGGCCTTTCATGTCTTTCTCTAACTCACTGGTTGGGCGCCTTCCTTTCTTATCTCTGCAGCTTTGATTCATGAGTCAAGGTTAATGCCACAGGCTTGGCCTCGCCTCCCCAACTCTGTTGTTCACCCGGGAGGGTCACTGGTGTCCTTGAAACACAATGCAGAGTTCTTCTTGTCTGTGATTTGGCTTTCTCCGCGTCTCCTTCACAACTTCCCAGAGGCAACAACCTCCTGCAGGGAACTTCAGGGTTTCTCAACCCATTGCTCTAGTCTGTCGATCGGTCGTCCTGCTCCAGTGGGTTCGCCTTTAGCCCAGAAGATCTGCTCCTTCTTGTGTTCCACCTGGCTCTGAGTTTGTCTCTATGTTCCGCCTTTTATCCGTGTGCGGAGAGCTAATGGTGTCAGATGTATGTGATTAAAGTCAAGTGCCTTGCCTGACCTGATTAGCAGGACATGTCCAATGAAATATGTAAATGTTAGCCTTTCTACCCTTAGTCACCCTCTTCCTCTGCCCAATGTTTGTGTAGAAAGGGGGGGTTGGGACGTTTGAGAATCCTATAAAATAAGATGGGGTATGGGTACCAGAAAGGGGAGAATACCGCATCACCATTGGTTGCCTCACCCCCATTTATGGAAGACCCCCCACCCAGGTGATCCTCCCGCACTGGTCCACCCCCAGGGTCTGGATCCAAAGGCAATGCCCGTGTACTCGCCACCTAAGAGAGAGAGAGAGATCCCCAGGGACTAGTAAATTAAACACCCTTTGGTTTCTCGCAATATTGTGGAGACAACAACCAGGAATGTATAGATGACATATGAAACCCAAAAGGGAATCCGAAGGAGAGGGGTAAACTCCAAATTACACTTGAAGAGTTACATAGATTGATGCAAGACATCACAAAGAACAAAGATTACCTATTAGTTAAGAAACCTACAGACTCGTACTAGAAGTACCCCAAGGAGAAGGGAGTCATTCTCCACCTATAAATTAGTTTTCATAGTGGTATGGTCAGTTAAGGCAAAAGGGTTTTATCAATTAAAGTTCCAAGACATCCATCTCCGAAGGAAATCCCCTTTGAGTTAGCAGGACACATCCAGAATACGCTTACTCAATGGGTGGGGAGGAAAACACTATCTGAGGTCCTTGAGGCCCTAGCCTTAGAATAATTTATCAATGCCCTCCCTCCATCATTACAACAAGGTATTTTACAGCAGCATAAGCCTCATGGGAGGTGGCCATTCAGGTAGCCCAAGCACACTAAGAAGCAGCTAGATATCTGAAACACCTAGGGAAAACACTGGAAGGGAAGAAAGAGATACAATTCCACTCCACGTTTATACCCCCTTGAGAATTGGGTAAGAGTTTAAAAAAAAATCCACCCGAGAACATCCAAGTAAGGAAGAGGCCCAGAAAAGGACTACTCCAGTCCCTATATGGACTGGAGTCGTCCTCCTTCTGACCCGCCACATTACTTATTCTCAAAGATTGGATTCAGGGTACACGTTATTATTTTGGAGACAACAATATCATCATGTATTAAAGGGTCACACAAGTATGAGAACATAAAATTGAAAAAGAAAAATAATCAGCAAGTTAACTTTATTTCGTATTAGGAGCCAATCTAAAGCAGAATCCTTCTTTTTCTGTGCAATGCTAATTTGAAAAATGGCATTGGTTCTTAATATTTTCTGGGAACAAAGGGAGGAAACACTTCCTTCCTAGTCCACTTTGATGGGTTGAAAACTCTACTTAGGATTTTTCTTTTATGTAAACTATGGTTTGATGGGTGAAGGCATTTATCAATCCCTGAAAATCTGTGAGTCACGTTGTACACCATGCTCTCAAACAGTGATATATAATTTGCTCCTGTAAAATTTCAAAGAATTAACACTTAGCTACTCTCAGAGACTAATATGCCCTGCACAAGTATACACTCTAGGGCATGCTATTCTAAATATACGTCTACAAAGTTTCATTTGCAGGCACTGTCCCCATTTAGTGGCATAGTAACCAAACAGGGTTCTCCCAAATTACTTTCAAATGCTAACTGGGATTCCATTCTTTCTTGCATCTAAATAAACTTGGGTCCTGGTGCTTACTTTTGCTTTGTCTTTTAAAGGCACAGGCTAGCTAAGGGCATCAACAGCTCCAGGCAACCCTGACAGGTAATCTCTTCCTTTCAGTCTGCCCCCTTGCTCCAAAATCCCACTGATGCAATCTATGTGTGTCTTGGGAAGGGCTTTTGTATTTAGATACCTCTGGAAAAGGCCTTCATAAGGAGGATTTTCATCAGCTATATGAAGGTGCAGCACCCGTCAGTTCTTCTCCTGTCTGAAAGGCTTTCATCGTTTGCTGCATTCCAGAGAACTCTCTATGTGTTCAACTTTAAATACTCAACATACTCCACCTATGCAAAGGCAATTGGCAATTGCCATATCTTCAACTAACTTCCGCACGAAAGGTTCTTGTTCAGCTTTCAGCTTGTTCATCATGTATATTGTCACATTTGTTCGTACTTTGTGTACTTGTTTCTGCGCCCCGAGACTTGCGAGTTACTGGCGCAATAGAAATAAATAAAAGAAATAAAATTTCAGATTGTGCAGAGTCTGTGATAGGTTCTCTTCACATAATTACACCCACAAGAATCCTTCTCTTTGATTTGATTGGCCCAATGCATTTTGCCATGGTATAAGGGACTGTTTTTAACTGTGGGTTGTCCTTCCATTAGTAATTAGGATTATACTGGACTGAGATATGCCTTTCGCTTATAATGTCTTGTATTGATCTAGGGCATTAATGAGCCTTTATATATATATTGATTGATTGATTGTTTGTTTTATTCATTTCTATAGCGCGCCAAACCCGGAGGTATCTGGGCTCATTGGAGCAGTTACAAGTGTTACAAATAGGCATGATTACAAATTACAGATGAAAACATTGAAGCAGTGATTAGGAGCAGTAGGATACAGACATTGAGCAGTCGTAGGAACAACATTAGCAGTACAGAGAGGAATAGTATGCAGAAAGTGAGCCTGAAGGTGGTGGGATCCTAGTCTCCACGTTGGTCCTTCTCAGTTAGCCATGTAATGGATTCACAATGCAATTCTGAATTCAGACAATCCTTCTGGTTTCTGTGCCTGCAAGCTTAACAGGGGTATTAAAATATGTGACTTTGTTAATATTTCATACATTTTCATAGATCCTGTTTATATTCATGCGATTGGGGCTGCTTTGCTGAATTAAAATCTTGTCTTTGTTTTTGAATCGATGAAAGGGTTCAAACGTCAGAGCCCATTATTTGTTTCATTATTTTGTAACTTTAAATGCACTTCATACTTAAGGCTGTACCTTATATGTTTTGATTGGAGATTTGAAATTAACACACATGTGCTGAACAGCTATCCTGGGGACAGAGACTTAATTTAGTGGGATTTCTTTTTTTAAGTAGACACAACAGATGATGCTTTATTACTCCATTAAGTCAAAGTCATATGTGTACATCAGATCTTTTAAAGTGACCATTTTTTGCTAGCCATACATACTAAACTCAGAACTTGCCCTAATCATAAAACGTATGTGACCACTGATTTGAGTTCATTCTAATATTGCGTTCACATTTAGCTGTATTTTCCTTGGTATTTTAAAATAAGGCCCATCTGTGCCTACTCAATTCTGATAATAAGGTAGTCACTAACAAAATGAAGATGTGCTTTACAGAAAGCTGACCTCTGTACTCTTTCGTCTTGAATGCTGATCACTAGATAAACACATCATTGGTTTAACTATCGTCCAGCTAAATTGATCATTTCAAAGTTACATACAAAGTGAAACATGCGTTGTGTAATTCCTACTGCTAACGATGATTTAATAAAATGTAGGCCTTAACGCTTTAAATCAATGTATATAATTTACAATTGACCTTCTATCATCTTCTCACAAAATATTAAAACACTATGTTTTTCATGCACTTGGCTGCACAAACTCTTTTTGCATCAGGGATTTTCGTTTTGCAAGGCAACAGTTCTTCCTGTTTTTTTTTTTAATATTAGGTTGCATGATACAAACCTGCACCTTATTTAAGGAAATGTATTACATTTATTGAAATAGTTATGGGTGGTGTACAAGAAGGAGGACTTGGATGACTTCCTTTTATTTAAATTAAAAGGAAAACTCCTACCTTGCCCTACTTCTAAGAGGGGAGTTCTCTACCTATTAAACTAGAACTAAGGGTCCTTATCAAAATAAAAAGTCATTGGTCCAAATCCTACCTCCTAAGTGGCCCTACCACTTTAGAGATGAAACAGAATGATGTAATCTGGGACCCAGTCTCGGGGTTGGACTTCTGTCTGACCCAACGCTTTAAGTCTTTTAAAAGTTCAAGATAAATGCTCAAAACAACTCTGGTATTTTCTTCAGACATAGGTTTAACAAAATAAAAAGTTCCTTAAACCAATTGCTACTTTTCCAAGTTTCGTGTGAACAAGTCTCTGGCTCTTGGACTGCCCCTAAGTCTTGTAGCTCTCTGAAAGGCTTGCTCCTGATTTGGTATTAGCTATGGAAACAATGAGTTACTCAGCTTCTTGTAACCATGACAGCTTCCCTAACTTGGATGCAAATTATTCTTCAATTCCCTCTGCTTTGTACAGGGTTCTTGTTCCTTTCGATATCTTAGATTCTCACATGTTAGTTGGCTTCTCCAACTTGGAAGTACACACTTTTTCTTTAATTAACTTGATTCCTACAGGGCCATTATCCCTGTTTGACTTCCCTGTCTCTTTCAGTATGTTTGATTCTCATATGTTAGTTGGCTTCCCCAACTTGGATACAAATGTCTCTCTCTCTCTCTCTCTCTCTCTCTCTCTCTCTCTCTCTCTCTCTCTCTCTCTCTCTCTCTCTCTCTCTTCTCTCTCTCTCTCTCTCCTCTCTCTCTCTCTCTCTCCTTTCCAAATAGGTTAGTTGGCATTCCATAGTTGTATACAAAGAGTCTTTCTCTTTAACTCATTTCAACATATTCATACTTTTCTTCCCCAGCCACATACCCGATGTTTGTTTGTTCGGGATTCTCAGGCTTCCATCACTTTGTTGGTGCACTGATTCTTAGTTCAAATTGTCCATTCCTTTTACAGTGCCCTCTCTGTGGGAGCGTTCAGTTCCCTCGTTCTGCGTCTCTTGACAGTAGGCTCCCAGACCCTTAGAGATTCTCTCAATTCAACGTGTTTGTACTTTACTTTTGCAGCCACATGTCGTGTATTTGCTCGTTCAGTATTCTCAGATTCACATGACCTTGTAGGTTCTCTCAATCTTGTTCCACAGTATCCGTTCCTCTAGACGATACCCGCTCTGTGGGAACGTTTGCTTCCCTCAAACTGTGTCTCTTGAACGTAGATGTCCATAGTATATGGAAGTCAGGGATTAGTATCTTGCCTGGCGATATTGTCTCAGCGTCAGTTGCCAGGCCCCCAGCTTACCACTTGGTCCTTGAGGTCACATAACCAGAGGAAATGAGGGTTCACCCATCTCCACCTCTCCCTTCGACCTTGCCTGCTTGGTTGAATCGGACAACTACCTTCCAGTTTATGGCTAGCATTCGGCTTGCTGTCCACAACACTGCCGGCTCTGCGATCAGGCATGGCTCTGCCTCTCCACAACATCTCTTTTGCAGAAGTGTGTCTCTGCATGGGGCTCGGTCACCTCCCTGAGTAGATCGCTCTCAGCTCACAGTTCTTTTTGGGTTTAAATAGTTTGTCACATTAAAAAGGGGTGTGTTCTTTGTTGATGGTGTCTTTCCAATGAAAATCTCCATTACCTTGACGAAAAAAGTGTCACTGTTTGATGGTATTAAGTCACTAGTAATAAGAGTCTTTTCCACATTTATGTAGCTTGACACAGGGGTCCGGTCCGGGATGTCTTTCTCCGATCGGGAGTCCTTATACCACAAACAGGAGTCACTTCCGGTGAGGTCCTGCTTCCCCAAACCCCTAGGGAGGGTTTTTTGGAGCGGGCTCACCTCGCTAGCCTCACAGGGAGTGGCTCCCCTCCAGAGAGTATGGACGAATTGACCAGATTCATCAAATATGACCAACTCCCTTTGTGTGCTGAATGGAGGAGGTGCTTGTTTAATTGTGCTTTTTGATCCATCTGCAGCTTTTGACATGGCTCTTCTAAACATTTTAGCCACTCTTATGAGAGTGGCCGGTAGTGTCCTGGACTGACTTTCGTTTGTTCCTTTCTGGATATTCTTAATGCGTCCATGTAGGAGCTTCCATGTTGGCCCCTGTTCTGATTACATGCAGTGTGCTCCAGGGGTTGATCCTGTTGCCAACATAATTTAATAGCAACTTGGAGCCTTTGGGGTTCCATGTCTTAGAATCGCCACAAAAATGGCTGTGGATACAAAATATTGTGGCATAAATGCCGTGGTTTTGCCGCCACAATCATGTAAAGGTTGCGGGGGACATCCCCACAACCCCCAGACCCATTATGCCATTTAAGGGGAGTGGGAGGGGGGATGATGGTACGGATGTCTATGAGGCTGGCGATGTCGTTGTGTATCATATCCACAATGGTGGTGATGGTGTCCCGGTCCAGAGTGTGGATCTGCTCAGGGGTTACGTTGAATGGACTGGCTCTGATGCGAGGGATTGGGGGCTGCCTGCGTGGTACAACTGCCTGCACTGGTGGGGCATGCTGTGCCTGTCTCACCCTCCTTCTCCTCCTGCGTCTCCTCTGTACTGCCTGTTGTTGTTGTTGTTGTTGTAGCAATGCAAGCATGTCCTCCAGCCCCAGTATTGCTACTAGTATTGGAATCATTTTGGTGTGGGAAGGGGTGTGGTGTGCTCCTTTTGTGCTGGCCCAGTCTACATTGACTCCATCTGTGCTGATTGTTTGCACCTGTGGCAGTTGAAAACACTGCACATGGCAGTTTACGGGTGGTTCGCGATGCCGGTTTTGCCGCCAAGGCCAGTATCCACTTTTAGCACCATCTTCATGCCGGTATTTGCATGTCCGCCTGACTTGTGATGTCCTCCTGTTTACGCCATGCCGGCATTAAGGGTCGCGTGCCCGCGCCGCTATTAGAGGCACCGTC
Organism: Ambystoma mexicanum; assembly: GCF_040938575.1. Classification (NCBI taxonomy): domain Eukaryota; kingdom Metazoa; phylum Chordata; class Amphibia; order Caudata; family Ambystomatidae; genus Ambystoma; species Ambystoma mexicanum. The sequence goes on from NC_090922.1 coordinate 339,846,446, forward strand.
ATTTACGGTGCCGCTAATAGCGGGTTGGCAGGTCGGAATAGCCCGGAGCGGTAAGCGATGCCGGTAATCCTTTACCGCCATCGTTTTCCCCTTACCTCCAACCTCGTAATGAGGCCCTGTATGTAATGTGTTGCCTATTCATTGATAGTGATAGCAAAATGAATTTCATGATGCACAATCCTAGCATTGAACCTTTTAATAGGCAATTGATGATGGAAAAGAAGCTATATTATCTGTTTTTGTTATACTTTGCAAGCATTATTATTGAAATCGGCAGCGCTATTGCAAGGAGCAGATTGAACACGTCCATTTGCATTTGGGACTTTTTGACTCATCTGATAAAACACACACAAGTAGCACCGTGAAATATGCTTCCCTAGGGCTTGTGTCATATATACTCACTAGTAAATCATTGGTTTTGTGTTTTACACAACGGCACACCAATGGAACTCGAAATGGAAATTGTACATTGTGCTAGAAAGGTAATCAATCAAGTGACTCTTTAGATTCATGCAGCACCGTGACTTCTGGTGCGGCCAGACCTTGAAACTACAATTCCTGACATACGGGATTCACATGCATCCACGTCATCACGCACAAACGCAATGACGTACTAATAAGAGAACTCGCTCAAGGGTCTCGGCGTCCTATTGCCAAGGGGAACAAGGGTTGCCTTAGACATAGCGACGCTGCAGACCCTTGATGTGAGCGAAAGACGAAACACAAACTAAGTAATTGTTTTCCTGGGATGCAAGGCGCGACAATTCCTGACACATAGTTTAAAATCTATCTCCAAGTACTAACTTGAGTTTCCTTGTTTAGAAAGCACTTGAGCATTGTAACAGACGATAACACTAGCCTCCATGACCGCGTTGAACTTGCAGCACGTTCTGTGAGCGCACAGCAAAGGTAAGCGCTCATGGCTATATCGAATGTAGAGTTAAGGGAGAATAGAAGTAAACAGTTGCCATTTATGACTGAAAGTATGGTAATCTTACTTTTTTCCAGTGGACAACCTAATATATAGGTATGTACATACCTGCAGAATTAACGGTCACAGCGCCTAACTTCAATATAACATGCTCACTGGAACTATGGTATAGAGGTATAAGATTGAGCTGCAGGCATAAGGCTTTTGTTCAAAAAGCTTAACCAACAGCCAAAAGTGTCTATTGGAAAATTAAGGATTGATTTTAAAGCAGAGCACACAGTACGTTGGCAGGTATGTTTTGTTTGATGTTATGAAGAAGAAGATTGTAAAGTTTGCACAATGTGATATGTTATGTAATCTAATTCCCTCCAAATAGGGTTGAAGTGTACCCCATTCTGTTAATGTTTTTTAGAACCCGCCCTGAGGAAGGATGCTAGTCCGAAATGCATCTGCAAGGGCCTCTGCTAATTAATCTTGAATAAAGACAATTCGCACACAAAATCGAAATTTGAATAAAAATTGAGTGAATCATTTTGTCAATCTTCTTCGATTGACTTTATAAGAAGCATTACAAATTTGGATCTTTCTAAGGACTAACCTAAAAGTAGTATTTACTACAGGTCAGGCGTCTTCAAGCTCAGTGGATATTCCAGTGAACAATTCTTTCCTCCACGCCGATATGGCTGGCTGCCTCCATGACCACCATTCTGGTTTCAGGGCTTTCAGAGGTATGGAAACCACTCTCCTTAACACCCATGAAGAACTACTCTAATCTGGACTTCAACACTCCCTCTGTTGTGATCCTCTTCGATCTTTCTTCTGCCTTTGACACAGTCAACCACTCCATCCTCATCAACCGTCTCCACGATACCCTTGGCATCACAGACAGGTCACTGGCATGGCAGACCTCCTTCCTTTCTAACAGGACCGCCATAGTGCAAATTGGTCAATTTCTCGCCTTCACCTCACTCTCTACCTGTGGCATCCCTCAGGGCTCCATCCTATTGCCATCGCTCTTCAACTTGGCCCAACTGGCCCACTTGATCTCCACTTTCTCCCCTCACTTCCAGTGTTATGCAGATGACACAAAGCTCTCCTTCAAGCTGCCGTCCTCTACCTCCTCCCCCTCATATCTGACTGCCATTCAGGCATGGTTCTCTGCCAATGATCTCTGCCTTGATGCCAGTAAGACGGAGATTCTTCTCATTGGAATGCCTGCTCCTTGCTTAACCCCCACTCTCTTGCCAGCCTCCTTGGGTCCCCTTCCTTCACCCACCTGTGAGGCAAGAAACCTTGGGATCATCTTTGACTCCTCTCTCTCTTTCTCTCCACACATCACAGACCTTGCCAAGAAGTCCGACTTTCAGCTCCACCTCCTCAGGGGCATTCTACCTATCCTCACCTTCCCCCAGAAGCTCAACATCTCCAGAGCCCTGGTTCTCTCTAGGCTAGACTACTGCAACAGCATCTTCCTCAATCTGCCTCTTTCCTCCCTTCGCCCCCCCCTTCAACTAATCCAGAATAGGACTGTGAGATTTATCCTTGGCCTCAAGCCCAGGGAATGCATCTCTCCAGCCCTAAAATCTCTCCATTGGCTACCGGTGACCGCAAGGATCAAATACAAGACCCTTTGCATCACCCACAAGACTGTCTGGGGCCTGGGACCTCTCTGAATCCAGCTTTCCATCCCAAAATACCTCCCGGCCAGAGTCCTTCGGTCCTTTGGCTCCAACTCTCTACAGATCAAACGTTTCTCCAACCAGAGAGTGGGAGGTAGATCCCTCTCTTAAGCTGGTTCCTCCCTCTGGAGGGGCCTCCTTGCCACTGTAGGGAAGGAGCCAAATACCCCCACCTCAACCATCTCACCCACATTGCCTATATGTTGGAAACCAGAGTGTGAGACACGTGCAGTACCAGTGAAAATATCAATACTGAGGAGAATCCTGGAGGCAATGTTCCCATTAAGGAAGCCATACTTACATACAGACTGTATGATGGCCATTTGAATGAAATCCCAGTCGAAGCAGAGCAAATGTCTGGAAGAGAAGAATGGTGATGTCACACACAAAGCTGAACCGATGTATATAGAAGAGATGCAGAGACAAGAGAATGAAGACATTCTATAAGGCATCAAGAAAGTATCAAAGATAAGTGACATCTTGGGCTCAAGGTGAACAAACGTGCTACAGAAATGATGAAGATATCAAGTCATTTTACACATGTATACATGCAACGCAATGCAAGCAGACAAAGTGTTCTTGAGGCTAGCTTTGTAGTGAATAGGTGTTTGTATATAGGAACGAGTGAATTATGGACGATTCCACGACATGTTATAACAGAGCAAGACCAAAAAAAAAGTCCTCTTTTACAGTATGTCCCAGTTGAAAAAGCAACAGAGTTATAGAAGCGGAGCTCAGAAAGGTGAGGTTGGATGAGCCCCAAGAAGCCGAGGTCTTATCAGACTTGGATGAGCAGAAAGTTGTTACAAATCGTGTGAAAGAACAAAACTCCTGTTCAGAAGGCATGTACAAAAACAAGGAAGACGTCAGAGGTCTATTAAAAAATAGTATTTTAAATGCACCAGAGCTCGAATTTGTGGTATTCAGTAAAGTGGAAGGATGAAATTGGACAAACATGAAAGACTTCACCTTCGAATGAAGGCAGAGCGTGCCTTCACTCCCCTGAATTGTCCAGAGAAAAGAACATTTCCAAGGACAAGTTCAAAGCCTTAATTGACAGCAGACCACTGAGGTGATGATAGATTATATGCTAATTGATGGGAAGCTATGGTTATGACCAGCTCACCAGCACCTGGAAGTCTTACTTGCATGCTGCTAACGTAGGTGGAAAAGTACTGACGAATGTAAGAGGGCCAACCAATTATAGGGAGCCGCATGATTAAGAGCCCTATAGCTTGTATGACCAATGGGATGTCGTGTATTTAGTGACCTTCATAGTGACTTGTTTGAGGGGAGGGCTTAGTTGCACCACCTGATGTTAAGGAGCCCATCATGTGCTTAGACTAGTATGGAACATAGACCTAGATGTTTCCTCTAAGCCTATCACATTTGTTACTAGGTTTTTGTTGTTTGCCACGTAGTATGCTGTTAGTAAATACATAGGTTCACGTCATCAATGCAAGTTTTTACTATATAAATCATGTTTTTTCTGAAGCAAATTAAGAGACCATGCGGTGAGATGTCTGCTGATGTCCGTTGTACTCCCTGTTTTAGATAATTGATATTAAAACAGTTAACCTTTTTGCCAACTACCTGAGTCGTTTCGATTATTGATGTTTGAGTAACTTCTGCATCCCCATTCATCTCATAGTATTGCTACCTTGTCTTAAAGGGCCGAGGCGACTCCCTCAGTTCACCACCCTCAGACTTGAGTCGGATCTTAAGTTCCCGGAAACTTCACAGGATCTTCCTTTTCTCCTCTTCCTTCCCTCTCCCCCTACCGTGCTAATGTTTTTCCCCTGCCGCTGTGACTGGGGCCTGGTCCCATCAGAGTCATATGGGGGCCAGACCAACCTCTACCAGTGCCTGCAGAATCCCGTGCCAGCATTTGCCCTTGAGCTCCCTTTCCCGGATTAGCCCAACCTGGTTCCCCCTCTCTTTCCCTTGACACTTGACACCTTCCCCCCCAGCACTTGCCTACCCCCTCTCTTTAGGTACCCCACTCTTGCACTTCTCCCTGTACCCCCCGTGCACTTACCACCTCCTCATGCACTTGCATGGTAGGATTGTTACAAGTCCAATATAACCATTTTGTTGTTCTACTTTTGTTGTTCTACATTCTTTCCCATGTCCCCGCCCTCATTTTGTCTTTTGGCGCCTGGAAAAACTTGTCTATAAGCACAATATAAATGTACAATAAATAAAATAAAAGTGATTGGTGTTTAGGAATTTGATCACAATACACTACTGTATCCAGTTTGTGCTCTGTTGCTTGTTCTGTAAAGCCATTAATCTGGATTCACCTTCCTACCTGGCTGACAAGTTGATTATCTACTGAGGCTCTTGGGTAACCAGAAGCCCTGATGTCAAAAATCTGGAGAGTTTTCGGCAATGCTGCAGGGCCACCCAAAGCGAGGCAGGGTAACTGCTGTTACCATCAGCAGGCCAGGAGAGGGGCAGCCCAGCTTTGTGCCCCCCGTCTGCTCCTCTCCTCCCCCCAGCTAGAGAGACACGCAGTCTATGCAACACAAAGCTGAGGAAGGGCGAGGTGTGAACAATCACCTCACCCTTTCCTCCAGGCACCTAGGTGCCAAGCACCTGAGGAAACCAACTGTCAGGCAGGCCCCAGGTTCAAAGGCACAGAAACCCAAATCACCCCACCTTAAGGCAGCCATCGAGGCAGCGGAACACTACGGTTGGGCATGGGTCAGGGAGAACATGTACGGCCTACCAAGGGAAGGAACACCCATACCACCCAATCAAGATGATGGGCCTCATTACACGGAAGGCGGTAGGGATTTACCGTTACCGGTAAGGGATTACCGGTATCGGTAAATCCCCTCCCCAATTACGACCCGGACATACCGCTATTAGCGGCACCGCTAAGTACGGTGGCACTATTAGCGGCAAGTCCGTGAGCGCGCGCCCCCTCAGTCCGGAAATAGCGGCATAGCGCTAATATCACGACATCACGAGCCATGCGGACATGGCAATACCGGCATGTAGTAGACCCAAAAACCCCTTACCGGCAAGGCGCTAATACCGGCATCGCGAACCACACGTTAAAAGAGCACAGCAGTGTTCCTACCTGCCACGGGTTGACAAAATCAGCACAGGTGGAGGCAATGGAGACTGGCAGCACAAAAGAGCACACCACACCCCTTCCCACACCCATTCCCACACCAAGATGGATGCAATACTAGCAGCATTACATGGGCTAGAGGACATGATTGCAGTACAGCAGCTACAACAACAGGCAGCACAGAGGAGACGCAGGAGGAGGAGGAGGAGGAGGAGGGCAAGACAGGCGCAGCAAGCACCACCAGTGCACCTAGTGATACCACAGAGGCAGCCACCAATTCCCAGGATCAGAGCCAGTCCAGTCAACCTAACCCCTGAGCAGATACACACCCTGTACCGTCTGGACCGGGATACCATCACCACCATTGTAGACATGATATACAACGACATTGTGAGTCTCATTGACATCCGTACTGCCATCCCCCCTCTACTGAAGGTGGTAACTGTGCTCCACTTCTTGGCCACAGGCACCTACCAGCATACGGTAGGTCAGATGCATGGCATATCACAACCAGTATTCTCACGCACACCGAACCAGGTGCTCGATGCCCTCCTGAAGCACACAAGTCAACACATATACATGCCACGGACTGCCCAGGAGATCTCCAACACCAAAGTTGGCTTCCATTCACTGGCAGGCATCCCAAGTTGCATCGGGGCCATCGACTGTACCCATGTAGAACTGGTGGTCCCACATGCCAATGAGGTAGTGTACCGTAACAGAAAGCAATAACACTCCATCAACGTCCAAATGGTATGTGACTCCAATAAGATCATCACACATTGCTGTGCCCGATATCCCGGTTCAACCCATGATGCAATGGTCCTGCGGAACTCAACAATACCACGATACATGGAGCGACATGCTGGACAACGTTCGTGGCTACTTGGTGAGTAGCAGGCCAACCACATGGCAGTGTGATGTGATTGTGAGTGGGGGGGTAGATGCATACTCCAACTGGGCGTGATTGGGGGGGGAGATGCATACTCCAACTGGGCGTGATTGGGGGGGGGGATGCATACTCCAACTGGGCGTGATTGGGGGGGGGAGATGCATACTCCAACTGGGCGTGATTGGGGGGGGAGATGCATAATCCAACTGGGCGTGATTGGGGGGGGAGATGCATACTCCAACTGGGAGTGATTGGGGGGGGAGATGCATACTCCAACTGGGCGTGATTGGGGGGGGGAGATGCATACTCCAACTGGGTGTGAACTGGCGTCAGGAGAAGAATGGACATACATATTTGCATCACTGTACAGTGAGGCAGCCCACAATGGACCAGACACAAAACCACATGCTAGAAGTGAGTGCCACGACAAACATATCTATCCATTACGCCAAACAGGCCATTCCAAACAACATGCACACCGCACAACACACCATTCCCCCCATTACACAAATCAGCAACATGCACATAAAAATCACATCTGAAATGTACGCTGAACAACATCAGAAACTATCCGCGCACATGAGTGCATACAAATGGATCTCCTGTAGCCATTGTAGTGAGCCACACCCGTACCCCACCACTGAATTGCCATTGAACAGCATGGGGACATCAACTAAGGAATGGCAGTGTACTAGCAGTGTGGCACTAACGTTGCCAGGGCCAGGAAACACAAATTACTTAAACTCAGGCGGGACATGGCAATCCCTGACGTATGCATGCATGGTGCATGTCCACTTGCAAGGACCACCTCACCTTCCCACATTGCAGTTACCCTGATTGCCATGCGTGCTTGGATCAGTGGATGTCGTTGAAAATGCTATGTTTGTTTGTGTGATATGTGCAGGCTCCACTTTATGTAGACACTTACACATACCCATTGTTGCACCCATGCAGGTGATGCAGGTTATCCCCTGAAGAGGTGGCTCCTTACCCCTGTGCGGAACCCACAGAACAGGCACGAAGAGGACTACAATCATGCACACACCCGTACCCGCGTGGTGATCGAGCAGACATTCGGCCTATTGAAGGAACGCTTCCGGTGCCTCAGCAGGTCGGGCGGGGCACTCCTGTACGGGCATGAGAAGGTGGCCAAGATCATCATGGCATGTGTCATGCTGCACAATATGTGTATCAGACGGAATGTGCCAATGCCCCCTGACATTGAACTGCAACCACCGTCTGAGGATGATGACGGGGATGAGGATGGAGGAGAGGGGGCTGCAGGTCATGCAGGTGGCGATGCCCATGAGGGACGTGCTGTGCGGCAGCACCTGATAGACCATTGTTTCTGATGCACATGGATTAGGAGGGTGCAATTGATGTGGAGCTCGGGCACGGGGTGTATGGAGGATATTAACACAGTGCACCCTTCAACAATAAAGCACACATACACAATAATCAATGTCCAGTCATGTGATTATCCATGCCATTACGTGTGTATTGAGCATTATGTCATTCAAACGTGCATGTACCCTCCACCCCAAACACCCTCACCCCCCTGCCCCCACAACTCCACCCAACACCCTCACCCCCCTCCCCCCACAACTCCACCAAACATGGTGTGCACATCAGTGCTGCATTAGTCTCCAAGTGTCAACAGTGACAGGCTGGCCCTACTTCCCTTCTCCACCACCACCATTGGGGGGTTGTGAGTCTGACCGCCGCAAGGACCGGCTGGACCTGCGCAGGATGGTTGTTTGGTCAGAGCTAGTAGACGAGGGGGTGGCTGGTTGATCTGCTCCCTGTGTGTGACGCATGCTCTCCATCGCCTCAGCAATGCGCGTTAGGACCTGCCTCACAGCGGCCATCTCGTCACATAGGCGCGTCGTGTTGCTGTCCAAGGCAGCTTTCATGTCCCTTGATAACCCCCGGATCTCCTCCCTGGTCGAGGCAGCCTCGCTCACTTGCCGGGCAACCAGGGCAGTGAGCTCCTCCTGGCGCTGTCGTATCAGGCTCATGCTGTCGTCTGCGGCCTTGCCCGTTACTCCTCGGCGCAGCTTGCTGCATGTGGCCGACATCAGGTGAGCTTGCCACGGGACTGAATGACCCATCCATTGAATCTCCGGCATGCACCTCATGGATGCTGCCATTGGATGTGTTGCATGGGCTGTGGTGTGGGGACAGCTGGGTGCTGGGTGTACGCTGCCCTTCCGGTGTCAGACATGGGTCGTCCACATCACTAATGGGTGCCGTGGCTGCTGCTTCCCCGACGGAGCTATTGACTGCGGACGGCGTGCCTTCTGGCACTGGCTCCTGAGTGGTGGGGGTGGGTGGTGTGGGTGCTACCACAGTGTTGGATGGCATTTCGACCCTTGGTGTGGTCGATGCGTGTGTGGTTTGTGAACCCTGGGCCACTCCAGATTTCCCAGTGCCCCTCCATGTACTGGGCCTGGTGCCTGCATCCTTTCCCTTGGCCTGCTTTTTGGGTGGTGGGGCCTGCGTTGCAGAGTCCAGCTCCTCACTGTCAGAATGTGACCCTGTGGGGGAGCAAGACAGGGATAGCATCAGTGATGGGTCAACGTGCATCATGCATATGTTGTTGTTGATGCAGTCCTTTGGATTTGGACATCTAGTTTGGACATGCAGGTTGTTGGCCAGATGGGTGGGTCATCCGGACATGAGTCAGGGTGACACGTGTGTGAGGTGCTGCATGCATGTGGTTGTGTGGGAATATGCATGGCATATATGCAGGGTTGTGTACATGTGTGTGTGATGACCCCATCCATTAGCTAATTCCCATTTCACATTTGGGGGAGGAACTCATGCTTTGCATTGCAGTGTTTTGCGTGGACACTCACCTCCGTCTGACGTTGTTGCCACACCGCACTCCATTCGGCCCGCTCCCTCGATGGATTCGATGCCAATGGTGCTGGCACATGTCTCCTCCCACTCCTGCATCTTCATCGGGGATCCTCCTCTGCCTCCTGTGCCCATGGCCAGATTCCTGTTGGCCGATAATATGCTGCGTACACAGAGGCGCAGATCATCCCACCGCTTGCGCACGTCCTTTACGGTGCGGGGGGTGGAGCCCACCGCACTGACTTTCTGCGCCACCTCAGCCCAGATCTCCTTTTTTCTCAGGAGTGCAGGGCGCCGCATGTCGCTAGCAAACACTAGGTCTGCCTTTGCAGCCAGGGTGTCTGCCAGCATTTTCAATTCGTCGTTTGAAAAGCGTTCTTTGCGCTGGCGCGCATCAGCTTTCTTTAGGGCCTTGGGCATTGTTTGTTATTGTGGGAAGTGGTATTGCCAGTTGTGGTGTTGCTGCAGGTCCTGAGTGCAGGGGATGGCAATGGATTGTGTTTTTAAAGATGGCCGCCGGGCTCTTTCCCGTTCCTGTGCGATGACGCTATTTCCGGTTCCGGTGTTTTACGGTGACCGCTAATAGCAGTGACCGCTAATAGCGGTGACCGCTAATAGCATGCAGCATGAGGGCGGAGGTGCTATCAGCACTTTGGTCGGAGCCGGAAAGGTGCTTTTGCGCCAGGGCGGTAGGGTCATTTACCGGCATGGCCCTATGCGCGTGTCCGCTTACTCGTAATGGAACACTATTAGCGGTCTCCTGCGAGGGCGGACACGCTAATAGCGCCATGCCGGTAATTCGCATTTTTTACCGCCTACCGTGTAATGAGGCCCCATGTCACAACACCACCAAAGAGACAGAAAGTGACAGATGGCCCCAAAAAAGGTAACAAAAAACTGTCAAAATTGTGTGAGAACATGCCAGAAATGCAACAATTATTGTGCGAAATGAAGGGTAAACAATTACCCCACGCAGGGGAGAAGGGACCCACAAACCTCAGCATACCCCTAGAACCTACCATAATGGTGACCCCCCCACCAGCAACAAGCACAACAGCAGCCCCAGCCACACCACTGCCACAGGTGCCAGCAATGCCAACAGCTGTCAGCACAGTTGCGCCTACAGCAGCCACAACAGACCCAACAGGTGCTTTAAAAGCATGGGCAACCCCAGTACAGAACCACTGGGACAGACGGGGCAAAGCAACAGCAACCCAACAGACATAGCAACGATCTGCAATGCCCAATTAGAGTTAAAATTGAAATCCTTCCAGACTGAAATACTGAATAGATATAAAAGATGCCTAGCATGGAATATTGACACCACAATCAAAGAGGCCATATGGGCCAAAGAGTTCATAGAAATCTTTTCACTTATAGAAGCCCAACGCAAAGGGAAAGATGCTTTTAGGGATCCCAAAAAGATAGAGGAGAAAAGCCATAGCCAGAAACGCCCAGGTAGAACAGAACTGGGAAAACTGGTTACAGGCCTTTGCCATCTTGGCAACAATATACAAGGAAAAATTCCCCAATGATGGCAGAAAGCTATGGGCATACATGGATAAAATAAGAGAAGTAAAAATCGCTCAAAAAGGGAAGACCTGGCTTGCATACGATATCAGATTTAGGAGAAGCATGTCAGAGAGGCCAGCCATAGAATGGGACGAGGTCCAAAATGACTTATACATGCTAAACGCTGCACCCCCATCATAGGAAGAGGCCTCACAAACCATCTAAAAAAATAACAAAAATGCACAGGGCCCCAGAAGTAATGATCACGAGAAACACAAAAAGGGGGAACAGCCCTTTCGGAAGAGCCAGCCATGGGCGGCTAAGTCTAATACCCACAGGCAGAACAAAAACCACTCCCCAAAAGCCAACATTCCATGCAGGAATTTGTAAAAAACCCTTGCACTTGGGGTAAGGAATGCTGGTACAAACACACTTGCACAAACTGCAACGGTGACCACGCAGCAAGCAACTGTACCAGAATGCCAGCCAAAAATTCAAAAGACTAGGACCAACCACCACCCTCAACCCCAGGCTTAGCACCAGGCGTAACCCCCCATCAACCCAAACAATTTTAGGGAAGCACTCATGAATTACCCAGACAAGGAAACCAGCGAAGCAATCAGGCAAGGTTCACCAAGGGTTTCAACATCCCTTCTTTCAAGGGCACAGGGTCACAGATCATCCCAATGAACCTGAAGTCAGCCAGGGACAACCCCCAAGCGGTGGAGAGGAGAGCAACATTAAGAAGGAATTACTATTAGGCAGGATTGCAGGACCCTGGGACCACATGCCCCTCAAAGTTTACATAATATCACCATTAGGACTGGTCCCAAAAAAGAACCTGGGAAAATGAGGTTAATTCATCACTTATCCCATCCCAAAGGCCAATCACTAAACAACGGCATTCCACACACGAAATCCACGGTATCCTACACACACTTCCAGGAGGCGATAAGACATACAGGAATGTGGCAGGAACGCCCTGATGGCCAAACTAGACATTGAATCCGCTTTCAGACTACTGCCAGTCCACCCACATTCCCAACAATGGCTAGGTTTTACTTTTAACAACAAATTCTATGTAGACAGAGGCCTCCCCATGGGGTGCGCAGTATGCTGCGCCCTATTCGAGCAATTCAGCTCCTTTTTTCAATGGGCTTTCCAAAAACAGAGACCAGGTACCAAAATAGTACACTACCTCGATGACTTCATGGTAATGGGACCAGCAAATTCTGAAGAATGCAACAGGGCTCTGGCAAAACTAGAAGGAATGGCCGCACAGTGGGGCATGCCTCTAGCAAGGGAAAAAACGACCAAATCGGCCACCAACCAATTTTCCTGGGCATTGAAATTGACTCGCACAGGGCTTGTGCAAGATCCCGAAAACAAAAATAGCAGAATTCCTGGAGAAAATACAAAGCCTAACAACAAAAGACAAAGGCACAGTAAAATTAATTCAGTCATTAGCGGGAAGTCTCAACTTCGCAGCCAGAATTATCCCTCAGGGGAGAGTATTCTCCAGAAGTCTGGAACTAATAATCAAATCTTACACCAAACCCCACCTGAACATCCGACTAGGCACAGAGGTGAAACAAGACCTGGAAATTTGGGGGAATTTCCTTAAAGATTTTAACAGGACATCACTTTGGCGTACGCCATTGAACACCTCAACAAAAAGGGTCCTTTTCACCAATGCAGCCGGGAGCTGGGGGTTTGGAGCCATACTAGACTCAGAATGGGTGGCAGGACACTGGCCCATAACATGGCAAGCTGCAGGGTGGACAAAAAATATCACCCTCCTAGAAATATTTCCCATCTGGCTTACTTTACACATCTGGGGCAGGCAGCCAGCGAACACGGAACTCTTGGTCTGGTGTGACAACATGGCTGTGGTAGGCTCCATAAACAGAAGATCCACTAAATGCCCTTTAGTGCTGAAAGTCCTACGAGCTATTACCGCGGTCACACTACAAGAAAACATTGTGATCAAAGCAAAGCACATAGCTGGAGCAGACAATAATATTGCAGATGCTTTATCTCGCTTTCAGTGGCCAAGATTCCGGGAGCTAGCGCCGCACGCCCGTGAACAGATGACGCCAATACCAGCAGAAGGCTGGACAATAATGGGAATACAAAAATAACGGCATCAACGCCAGCGCCAGAGAGCTCAGGTCGGGATGCCCAACAAGAACCAGGCACCTCAAAAACGGGTGCTAACAAAACAACGGCATCAACGCCTGCGCCAAAGAGCCCGGACCGAGATGACCAACAAGAACCAGGCACCTCAAAAACGGGTGTCAACAAAATACCGACATCAACGCCAGCGCCAGAGAGCCCAGGCCGGGATGTCCAACATGATACAGGCACCTTTAAAACGGGTGCTAACAACTCGCTGCCTATAGAAAATACGAACCCTGGCTCAGGCTTCTTAATAGAGATGGCAGAGAAAGCCCTGGCAAGCACTACAGCAGCTCAGTACAGTAAGTGTTTGCAAACAGTATTTAGAGCCACAGAGTTAAACCATGTTGAGTTAATAACGATTAAAGACATAGAAACATTCTTAAAATGGGCGCATGAGCGGGGCTTTAAGAGAGACTGCGCAAAATGACACCTAGTAGCAATCTCATATTTTTCAAAAATACGGGGTGACTCACATCCCGCTCAGAACGCCCTCATTTCCTACGCTATGAAAGGATGGGCCAGAGTGGAAGGGCCCCAGGTAGACACCCGCCACCCTCTTGATTTCAGCATACTGGTAAAAGTAGCAGACCAGTTAGAAGCCATATGCTGGCACCCATATGAGATCATATTATTCAAAACAGCATTTTTTCTGGCCTACTTCGGGGCTTTCCGGGTGGGAGAGCTCATCGCCTCCAGCACCAAGGCCACAAACGGTTTAGGCATTATAGAGGTCGGGTCAGACAAGACAGCGTCAACATAGAAATCCAACAGTCAAAAAACTGGGGCCAAAAGAACCATTAACATTTGCTGTATTGATGAGATAACAATCTGCCCAGTATGTATTACCAACCTTTATTACACACAAAGGCCCAAGGTAGGAGGGAGGTTTCTAATCCACAAGGACGCCTCGGCACTAAGCCGCTACCAATTCAAAGGGGTGCTGATATCAGCAAAGCAGGGTGGTACCCCAAGGGCTTTGGCACCCACTCCTTCAGAATAGGTGCCGCCACCTCAGCATGGCAAGGAGGCCTAACACCTCAACAACTAAAAAACATAAGGGGATGGAAGTCTGATTGCTACAAAAGATACAGCAGACCACAGCTAATATAGCCATCCTCCCCCATTTTTCTCCCCCCCCCCTTTTCAGAAACAACAGGCGAAGAGAGAACCTCTCTCCAATCAGCATGGACAGTCGGCCACTCATTTATTTTCAGGACGGGCCGATGGGCATAGGAGACCAAAGAAAGGCAACCCTTCAGAAACACCATTGCTTTGGGGTGGGGATACAGAGGCCTACGATGGGCAGATATCCACGAAACACTAGCTGAGCTGGTCGCATACAGAGACCCGCCAGAATTTCTGGTCCTACACCTTGGTGGCAATGATCTGGTTTCCACTGGAAGGAGAAATTTATTCAAAGACATTTGCTCCTCCCTAGCAGGACTTTCACACAATTGGAGGGAAACGGAAATATACTTCTCGGCCATCCTAGCCAGAAGGAAATGGCAAAGGGCCAACTGCTACAAATCTACAGACATTTCCAGAAGAAAACTCAACAGGGGGCTAGAGAAATTCTGTACAGCAAGAGGACTGGGCTTCATAAAGCATCCGGCCATTACAGTGGGTGACCCGGACCTTTTTCTCAAAGACGGCACCCATTTATCTAACCAGGGCATGGAACATTTCTTTCGAGAAATGACAGCAACTCTAGCCTCCAGGTGGGGTCACTAGGAGATACTTTTGGGGGAACGCGGTCAGCTGCCAACCTGCCCACGTGTGGCGGCACGGGCCAGAGGGGGTAATCCCAGGACCCGGTGCCCAAAAGTATGTTACTATTATGATATGTGATTATTATCTCCATAACCATATCTGTACAATAAAAACCTACAGCCTTTTCTTGCCAACACTTGACAAACACATGTGTGAGCCAAATTATTCTGGGTGAGGGTATGGGGTCGGCCAATAATTATGCATGCATATGGGTTCAGCAGTTATGGGCAATGCTGCAGGGCCGCCCAAAGCGAGGCAGGGTAACTGCTGTTACCATCAGCAGGCCAGGAGAGGGGCAGCCCAGCTTCGCCCCCGTCTGCTCCTCTCCTCCCCCAGCTATAGATATACGCAGTCTATGCAACACAAAGCTGAGGAAGGGCGAGGTGTGAACAATCACCTCACCCTTTCCTCCAGGCACCAAGGTGCTAAGCACCTAAGGAAACCAACAGTCAGGCAGGGCCCAGGTTCAAAGACCTGCCCCACCCCCCCAGGGGGCCAGACAGCCGGCTATCCGGTCGGGGGCTGGAACACAGCAGACCCCACTACTATACATATCAAAGACCCAGGGTTCCCTGGGTCTTATAAATGAGAGCAGCATGCTCTGAGAAAACACAATCAGTTTGTGGCCCTGAACGGGGACCCAAACAAACAGGAGGTGCACTGTTTACTCAGTGCCTTCCAACCTTTGCTTCTTTACCACAGAACCCTCCCACCCTACAAACAAGGGAGAAGAACAAAGGAAAAGAGGTACAAGGCACTGTACGGTGCCCACAACAAGTCGTGGGACACGAGAAGGCGGGCACGGGCCAGAGGGGGTAACCCCAGGACCCGGTGCCCAAAAGTGTGTTACTATTATGATATGTGGTTATTGTTATCTCCATAACTATATCTGTACAATAAAAACCTACAGCCTTTTATTGCCAACACTTGACAAATACTGTGTGAGCCAAATTATTCTGGGTGAGGGTATGGGGTCGGCCAATAATTATGCATGCATATGGGTTCAGCAGTTACAAATGTACGCCTTTCAGACTTTTTCATGGGCTCACAATGCGCTGCCAGACAGACTGCCTCTTTGTCCATCATTATTACATTTTAGTAAGTCTCTAAAAACGTATTTGTTTAAGCAGGCTTTTATTGTTTGGTTTTATTTGTATCTTGTATTTTCTTTCCTGTTGTTTTTTCTGTGGTATGAGCATATTGTAAAGTGCCTCAGTACCTTCGGGTTAGAGTGTCCCTCAAATCTAAGGGAGTCAGCTTTCAGAGCAGTTGCTCGTGGTGTGATGTCATGCAGATTGTTCATCGGTTGGGTGACTCTGTGCTTCCGTGGCAAGGGCCTGGCAGCCGGTGGCAGCATGGTGTCTTCAGGGAAGCAGAAAGAGTCAATTAGTCTTGGTGATTGCATGACTGACAGTGGGCTGGACCAATGTCTGTGAGGACCTATGACAGGATATGGTGGAAGGGGCTGCTTGTGAGGAGGTGTGAGATAGCATAATGGTACTGACTGTTTTCAGGTGAGTGCTACTCTTAAGAGTACCTGACTGAGAGTAATCCCACCTAAAATGTCTTACCTTTTCTTCTCCTAACAAATAATGACAGGCCAACTATCGCTATGGGGCTCAAGCCACAATGGCAGAGGTTGTAGAGAGGCTAGCTAATGGGTTTAGGCATGGGTGAGGCACCCAGGAAAGGTATTCAATACATTATGGATTGAGGACTGATAAAGAGGGAGAAGGTACTTAAAAGTAATTCAAAATATTTGTGGCAAAAGGAAAGTAGGAAAATTGAAAACCCTGTAACCAGGTGAGTTCCTTTGCATTCCACGAGAACTTTAAACTGGAGATTGAGTCGCATCATGATGGGGCTTAAGGGGAAGTGAAGAGTAGGAGGGTCGCCCCTCAGGCAGCCAAACTGAAGGTCATGCATATATGTCTTTACGGATACGCCATCTCACCACACAAGGGCAGGAGTCATTTCCTTGTGGCCAAAGGGGACTACAGGAATGGGTTGCCCCAATGGTTGCCAAATAGCAGGACTCAAAACAGATCTAGGACCCAAAACTGTTCACACGAGAGTGATGTTGCGAAGGGTTGCCCGCTGAAGGCTCTCCCTCGTTGTCTTCCTCTCCCCTTTCCACTGCCCCTCGTGACCTCCTGGTTGTACCACCCTACACCACCTTGCTGCTACAACACCCCATGCCTGGGACCCTCCCCCATCCCATCCTCTTCTCCCGCCCCTCCCCATTAACCTGCTCTACCCCCAGTCAAACTACTGACACCATGTGTGGGGAGAGAGAGAGAGAGACAGCGTGCACAGGGAGAGACAGAGAGCACATGCACAGAGAGAGACTGTGTGCGCGGAGAAAGAGAGAGAGACAGTGTGCGCGGGGAGGGAGAGAGATGGCATGCATGGAGCGAGCGAAAGAGACAGTGTGCGTGGGGAGAGATCGACAGTGTGAACAGGGAGAGCGAGAGAGAGAGACAGCATGCACGGGGAGAGAGAGTGACAGCACACAAAGTGACACAGAATGCAACAGCGCACAGAGAGCAACAGCGCGTGGACCGTAACACCGGGGCGAACATCATCCTGCTGAGATATGAGTCCAGGTCGCACATACAGTCCTGACTTAAGATGTGTGGGGAGCCCATTTCAACACCATGGTTGGGGGCTATCCTTGCTTAGAGAGGAAATCAGTCTGAGGTGCATACATTATAATGTATACAAAGAAATACAGGGGGTGAGTTGATGGCGGCAGATTATTGTGAGGCAGTTAGCAGGGGGCTGAAACACTAAATGACCACTGGAAAACTATAATCCTTCTTTGTCAGGATTAAAAGGCAATGAAAGTGATACCAAGTCTGCATACCCATAGGGAAATCACAGCCAGGAGGGCTCCACCAAACGCAGTTTGTAAGGAGAGTGCTGCAAAGAGCACATTTTAAGCCCCAGAACGAAAGGAATATATTGCCGTACAATAAGACTTTTGACTGGAAAATGGGAGGAGCAGCTGCCTGAGCCCATCTGAGGGCTCTTCATCTGAAAGTGTTGAAAGGCCCTGACACAATCCCTAGACTCAGATAACTATAGCACCCGCATTAACATACACAGCTTTTAATGAAACGAACTTCTGAAGCACTATGGTTATATCTTCTACAGAACTGTACTGCTGGCGATGAGTGACATTGGCCAATACCTGGGGGATCCCCATCCACGATGAATTCTGTGATAATTGAGCAATGAATCCTCTCCTCAAACCCAAAGCTGGCATAGCTCAGTAGGCTGAGTGACTGTTGCAGAAATCCCACCTCTTCCCTATGTTTTTTTCCAATTTCTTCTGAAATAATGTTTCATAAAATGTACATTTTCCATCCAGTATTAAACAAAAATGATTTAAAACATGGCATGTATAAATGAATCGGTGCGTTGCTTAGGTGTGTGCCAATATAAGGCGAGTCTCTTGGCACATACTCAGTTAAAGAGGGGGTACCCATGCTTACAGCTTGCCTTCAAATTGCCTTCTGGTCTGAACCTGCCTTGCCTTCTCGCGCCAGAGGTTAGGGACAGTTTCCCACATCACCCACCTTATCCGAAAATCAGTGCACCCGCCCCTCTCCAGCCGTCCCCAAACAACCCTGAGTAGAGCCTTCACTGCACTCAAGGCAAGCGAGACTTGTGGTCCGGTGGAAGTGCTACATTGCCACTCTGCACAGATGCCAGACTGGCTCACACAGACACGAGCACAGGGGTTTTACAGGACACCACAGAGCCCACCACACTTCTTGAGATCCCAGCCGCATAATTGGACTTTTAAACATTAGAAAAAAACACATATACTGCCCTAGGCGTCAGAACTGTATTATTATATATATTTAAAAAAAAAACAAGCATCCCTCCCGCCCTCAGGAGACCTCATTAGACTTTCCTCGGGCTTTAGCTGCTGCAGGGTGCATGGCCACTGGGGCCGCTGCTCATCATTTCCCACTGGACAAGATGGGGACTGAAATCCCGACGGAGCATCCCTGGGAGGGAGTAGGTAGGCCGAGAAGAACTATTAATGCCACTCTGTGAAACTGTACCATGGATGGATTACCGAGGGAAGCTCCTGGCGTGGCAACGCCTACCGTCCATGGCGCTATGCGACGATAGGCTGCCAGGGCAGGCGTCAGCGAGTTACCCACTCTCCCCTGCTGTGTTTGTCCACATTCATCGCTACAGAAGTTCCTGAGACATAACACTATGCAAACCTTTTTACTAGAAAAAGCCTCTGAAAATAGGAGTCTCAAAACCCTTTTTGTTGTGCACTTATGTTTGTTTTGATTTTCCAGAAAATTTCACAGTTCACATTTTTGGAAATAATACGTTGAATGATATCATATTTAGTCCATGAAAAATGTGCCTTTCATTTTGGACTTTGCTTTGACGGTTTTCCTCCATGTGCCGAATAGCGTGTTCTAGGGAACATAGGAAGCTTCTTTTGAAGATGGCCGAAGCCTCTGCACGAGGCCCATTAGAAGTGCCAAAGAAATCACTCTGCAGCTGTACTGAAAGCCTGAAGAACTCATTAAAGCAGGAAGGGCGGAAGCACATGGATAAAAGACCAGGCCAAGCAAAAGACCCAGCTGGTACTTCGGCCATTTCATCACCAAGCTTCGGCAAGTTGCCATGCCTACGCCATACACTGCTCCCAAACTGTTAATTTACCACAAAGTAATTACTTCGAATGTTTTCATCATGGTTTTTTGTTTTGTTTTTTTGTATGTTTTTCTTTTTTTTATTTTGCCCCCCCATATCCTCCTTCCCCTTCATTGCTGTCCTTATGCCAAACCCCTCCCCCACCCCCTTGTAGCACTTACCCCACAATCCCTAAATATTTAGATGAAAATTCTAAATAATTACTTCGTGGTAAGTTACCACGAAGTAATTACTGTTGGCGAAATGGCAGGATACCCCTGAAATAGACGTACCGGCAGGGCGAAGGGGAGTACAACACCAAAAAAGCCTTGTTCAAGGCTTTATGATGGCTCTGGCAGTGTACTGGCGTGCTACGATCCCTTACAATGCGTCAGATATACGTTTTTGTTAGGGTCACTCTTGCACCCAGAGAAGCTGCCAAGAGTCAGCCGTTTGACTGGCCCTGGATCGACGTCCCAAGGCAGATCCGGGAGCTAAGCACGAGGCTCGCGTGCCAGTGAAACCATCGATATCTCCTTAGTTCCAGCTGGCAAGAGCACCTTGGGATTCATGGAATGGGATTCATAGGGCAGGGGGATATTGGCAGTCCCGGTGTGTGGGCCTCGCTGCAGCCTGCTGCTCCGGTCTAGACTCTAGAGCTCTTTAGAAATCGTTTGCGATCCAATGCTCTTTGCATCCACTCCAGTCTTGTTGATTTCCGGTGGCTTAGCGTGAACCTTGACTGCTGTTATGTTCAATTACTTGCAGAGCACATTGAATATCACTGCCAGAAAGCGGCACGCTGGCAATTAAAAGGTTGTTGTTGTTTAGTGGATGCATATTTGCGTTTTTTTGAAGATATCGAATGCGTGAAGTTCAACATTTTTAAAAGAACGTGAATATGCTTAATTGGTTTATTGTTTTTTTTTTTATGCTGCCTTCCCTATATGTAAACACCGGCCCAAAACTGTTTTCCTTTCTGTATCCTATAAAGAAACATCCTCCAGAAAGCATCGCCAAACTAGTGTGAAAATCCTTGACAGTGCAAGCGCCTGCTGAGTCCTAGGGCCCTGCACACTATCAGGGGCGGCGGTGTCCTTGATGTCTGACAGCCCCTGCCCATTGAGGTGTCTGGAGTCTGAGGCCTACAAGACCAGAGCAGACAGGGAGACAACGTTCGCAGAGGAAGCACGAGGCTCTGACCATATACCATTCTGTATCCTCTTTCCCTGGACGCATGAGATGAACCAAAACAGGGGGTGGGGTCCTGTGGGGATTTCAAGAGGGTGGTGGAGACAACATGGACCATCTACACATTGAGGCACACTGCAGTTCCGCCATTTTGAATTGGGGCTATTGTTTATTTCTTCGAATTTCTTTTCTTGGCCCAGATGTCATAATAATAAAGAAGTCTCTACTTGAAAAAGCAGAAGTGGCAGTTCCAAGGAACGCGCAGCTCCTTTGCTGCTCTAGCTGCACGCTCAGGCCCTTCTGTGACCAATAAGAATGAAGGAAGCTGAGGGTGTGCTTGATTCGGACCGTGCTGTGCTGCCCCAGTGCCTGCATTTAGGTAGGGTGGTTGTTATATACTATGCCAACCCACAAGAGAGCACATGGAAGGGCAGGCGGACAAGAGAAGGCGGGAGCTGAGTTTCCCACTGGACAAGGGGACCATAATGTTCTAAAGGTAAAGGTGTGGGTAGGCCGGCAAGAGAGGGCAGTACCTGTTTATAGTGTATTGCCACACCTGGTCCCCCACCCGCCCCTGGCAGTGTCTATGGGCTGGCATGAAAGCAAGATAGGCTAGAATGATAGTGTGGCACGTTGGGATGTGTATGTACTTATTTTATTTATTCATATATACAGGAGGAACAATGCTCTTTCGATCACAAAAGAAAGTACAATAGATACATCAGATTTGACAGGAAGCAGTGGGCTTCTTACAATGGGGTGAGTGCGAGGGACATTCTGACCAGGGTGTGGAGGGGAGTAAATGGAACAATCACCAGGGACAATACCAAAGTGAACATACATAGATTAAGTACAATGAGCATTGGACATTAAGTGCAGGTAGGCCTACGGCACACCTGGATGTCTAAACACAATGGCAAATTCAGTATACTGTGACTGTGACCTTAGATGTGTTCTCACATCTGTGTATAATATGGTAGAAAACATTAAGACAAAGGGCCTCATATGGGGTTGGGAGTGCGGTATAAATGCGTCGGTAATGCCATTACCGCTGCATTACCGCACCGTCAAATCCTGAGTTTGGGCAAAAACAAGAATTCGCACAATGGCCATAGCTGCCATAAGAGAAGCATTAATTTCTACCTTGTTCTGCCTTTCTCCAGGTCGTTTTCCTTTCAACTTCAGGGGTATAAGAGGCACGCCTTTTATTTTTCCTATGATCCCTGTCTTCATCCTTTCCTTCTCTTTTTTAACAAATTAATTTGATTTGCACTGAGCGTGCTGTTTCCCTCGCAAGTTTCCCCTTGAAAACAATTCTGTGTGCTCAACCTTTTGCGATGGCTAATGCTTCTTCTAACACTGGATCACCACACATCCGCAGACGTAGTGGTTATGCCTGTACCAGATTTGCAGGAAATGGCAAGAGTGCCAAGAGCAGAAACATATTCTTTCCCAGTCTCTTCTGGCCACTACTTCCTGGAAAAAAAAGTGAATCTGTTCATTGCAACATTTGTTTGCGATTGAATATTTATTTATTTTATTTAATAAGTTTATAACCATCACCGGCTTTACATATACAACATAATACAAACACATACTTACTACAATGTCTAAAAATAATTCTCATCAAATACATTATAATACAAGAATACTAGCAGACAATTTTTTTAAAATAGTTCAAATCAAATCATAAAATTTCATCATGTGGAATATTAGGTTAATGTTGTTCCCTTCCACCAGTCCTTGCCATATCATTTCTATATTATCAGACAGACAGGAATTCTTATGTATTTTCAGATATTTATCACGCAGCTGAATAAGACTTTCACAGTAACAGAGAAGATGTTTTGCAGTCGCTATATTTGCCGTGCCACATAGTCTACAGAGTCTCAACTTTCTGTCAATGCCAATTTTAGCTCCTTATATCTCCATCGTATCACATCTGTTGAATTTAAACAAAAGGTAGGATCTAACTATGGCGTGATGAGGAAACGCATATTGATATTTAGGTTTCGTTGTCTCAAAAGACCACTGTTCAAGGAATTGCCAACTCGATGATTTGGTAGCCAATTGTATCAGATCTCCTTCTTAAGCATAGCCATAGATAGACATTTCACCTGTTTGCGATTGAGTAATAGGTGTCTGACTGTTTTAGATCTGTTTCATAAGCATTCATGTTCCGTCCGCCAAGGTTGGTTTTGGAAAGCTTTGGTATATCTCTACATCAGGGTCGGATTTCTCCTTTTCCATGGAGTGTCCTTCAGGTTCTCTGCTCTTCAGTAGTTTTCCCAATATTCTCTCCATGGCACCCAAGGAATGGCAGGTTCACTTGGGTTCACTTGGGTTGGAGGGGTCACTCCTGGTGGGTGGATTGTGAGAGATTGCATCCTGATGAACGTCAGTTGGCTAGACTTGACCATGAGTAGCTGTGCAAGCTGGAGACCAGCGGCAGCACTTATTGTATGAATTAAATGGCCTCCATGAGACGTCTTATAAAGTGTCCAACTAAAGTGGTGCTGCAGGGTATGGATAACTCATGCAGTTCCTCGGAGTTGCACGGTATGGATAATTGCAGCACGATGGATGAACTTATTTGGCTTACAGTTTTTCAGAATGATTGTCTCTGTAAGCAGCAGCATTTTAAACCATCACCCGGGAAGAATTATGGCTGCACAGTGCACACGTGACGCCGTTTGCACGTATCCGGTGATATTTTTGCAAGCATTGCTTGGCAAAGTGAGCACGCACTGAGATCCTTTGCTATATCCTGGGGCCAGGTAGGGGAGATGCCTCAAATCACAGCTCGTGACTGTGATAGTGCTAGAGGTTCCCTGGGGACAGGGGTGAGGAAGTGGTTCGGGAGCACTGGTCCTTCTTTGAATCGTCAGCAGTCGGAGGGTTGTGCAGCAGGTCTGGGCATCTGGAGAACACAGTAGAGGCAAAGGGCTGAACGATGCTCCTGCTCGCCTCAAAGTGTCATATGAACCAGGCACCACCCAGTAATGGGAGTAGCAATGTATTTATTTGGTACAGTTTCAGAGTGCTGTAGTATTCCCCAATCAGCTAGAGTCTTTCTCCAACCGTCCTCCAGGAGCCTTCACTCGCTTTCTATTCTGCGTGACCAAGCAGGGTTCTGGCAGGTAAGGAACCAGTAACAGGTATATATGCGACAATTGTACTACATTTGTATGAGGGAGAGTAGTGAGGAAAGAAGGGGTGTAGAAAGAACGCTATAACATAAATCTCTTTGTGCCACGAATCATCTCAAGTCCCTCAATTTGGAGAAGAGAGTACTCACAGACTCTTTAATTGTTGTAACCTACTGGAAAGAAAACTAATTCTTGTTGAACTTATGATTTAAGAGTATTTCCTTTACGGAAGGCCGTTATACGGGTGTGCTTTACATTATGATGGGATTATTAATTATCAGAACTAGAGGCAAGAGGAGGCCTTTCCCTCGAATTTAATTAGGTTTTGACAGTCAAGTTAATCTATGAAGGCACAGAGAAGACTTTAGATGTCAAAGAATAAACAGGACATTGGCGCTTTATAACTGATGTTAGTACACGTCCTCCATTTAAAAAATAATGCCCTGAAGAAGACCTGACATTAAAGGTCGAAACACATGCTGGCAGCAATCAATTAAAGATAAACGTTTTGTCTATAACTGTGGAACACTGCTTCTGTTTTGTATACAATTGACTAATTGTAGGATATAGCGCACATGGTTACCTTTCTCTATTTTATCTATACATTCATGTTTTAGGGCTAGTGTCAGGTTGGTTGACCGGTGCAGGCTTGTTTTCCCACCCTTTCAATTGTATAATCCTTTTCTGAATTGTGGGATAAGTCAATTTTCTATAATCGGCTATTGGCTCGATGAGGTAGTAGCCCATACTTCTTCTTTATAACATAAATCCACCATAGAAAGCAGTGCATGATAAACTGTGCATATGATAGTTCAGAATACAAATCCTTATTTTCATTATTATCAGAAGAATTCTGAAACATTTGGTATACATTTTGTTAAAGCATCTGAGACCAGCATTGATGTGAATTCCAGCTGCACTCAGAATACCACTTATTTGTAGCTTTCGGCATCAAATAGACAGACTGCAAAATGTCACCTCTGGCCTCCTTCCCCAGTGCTAGCATAACAGTCGATGCTTTCCTTTATGGCCACTAGGCTGTGTGAATGTCTGAAAGGGAGGATGCTGTTATGATCCAATCCAGTTAAGTTCCAAGAACTAGAGGTTCTCAGACTGCGGGTTCAAGCATGTCCTGTTTATGCAAGTAAGTTCAGAGACACACGGAGGGGAGACACACAGAGGGGAGATCCACCGGTGCCCACCACCCAGTCAATCTCCATATGGCATGCACTCAAGACATAAGGGGCAATCAGGAGAAGATTCCCACAGAAGACATGTGTTTTATATCCTGAGTGAATGCATGCATGACACAGAAGGGTCATGTGATTTTACAAATGGAATGATGTGCGGATCCTGACCGCAGGCTGAAGCCGATGAATATACTTATGATCATCACCATATTTGCAACAAAGAAGTATCCTTGATTCTAATATTTCCTCGTCCTGTCTTCTTTGTGAATCGATCTAAGTGCTTTACAACCATGGTGATGAGGATGGAATGCCTACCCATGCTGGCAAAGCACAATCCATACGCAAAAGAAGCTACTTACTTTATAAAGATACCAGCAAATCAAGAAGTATCCTTCTTATAATGCTGCCTTGTTCTTTCTGCTCGGTGAACCTCTGCAAGTCACTCACAACAATATGATGTTTCTCAGAGAATACCAATTGGATGGGGTGCATTCCTACTACAAAGTCCTGCCATGTGTATATGTTCTATATAGTGTGTCTCCAAAATATGCATGGTCAGGGTGGTTGGGCTGCCTACGGGGCATGCCCAGAGGTGTAGGGTGGTCCCTGTGGTGTGGGCTGCCTGCGGGGCATGGTCAGGGTGGATGGGCTGCCGGCGGGGTAGGGTCAGGGGTGAAGGGCTGCCTGCGGGGCATGGTCAGGGTGGATGGGTTACCAAGAGAGACTGATGAAGAGTGAGGGTTGGAACCCTAGCTGAGGAGGGACTGGATGAGGCTGTTGCCATGAGGTAGGGGTCTACCCAAGTAAAAGCTCAAACACTGCTGGACACAGTTCAAGTGTTCAAACTGATTGGTTTTTATTACTGAGTTGAAAGGGCACAGTGTTGTCCAGATATTGCAAACAACTGGGTACATTTGCATGTGAAGGAGGAAGCTAACACGTGTTTCGACGTAGGGTCTTTTTCAAGGCGTGAAATGGGTGGGCCTGGTGAGTCCTTGAGATATTGGCTGAATAGCTTCTAAAAGCTGTCATCTGGTCTTCTCATGGCGAACGGACACTGACCTTACCGCTTCACTTTGCAGTGCCATGAATGGAGACAGGTAAGGACAGTCGTGGTCACAGAAGTATGGACCTTATTTAAAGATCAGAGGAACACCAAGGTAATCTTTGTTTATCTTACTATGCATATTTTGGAGACACACTATATAGAACATATACACATGGCAGGACTTTGTAGTAGGAATGCACCCCATCCAATTGGTATTCTCTGAGAAACATCATATTGTTGTGAGTGACTTGCAGAGGTTCACCGAGCAGAAAGAACAAGGCAGCATTATAAGAAGGATACTTCTTGATTTTCTGGTATCTTTATAAAGTAAGTAGCTTCTTTTTAAAAACAAAAAATAAACCAAATAAAGGGGGTAATTCATAGAATTTAGCGCATGAGTGGCGCACAGAGGGAGCGTGCGCTAGTCTGCGCCAGCCGCGTGCGCCAATCCCCATTTTCACGCACAGCGTATTCATGGACACTAACATCCATAATCAGCCGTGGGGCAGGGTGGCGCAGCGACCCTGCAGCAGTGCCAGTTACGCCCCCAGCCCCGCCCCCTTCCCCAAAAACATCGCTCTAATCCAGTACATGCGGCAAAGGCCAGTGTACCAGCATACAGCCCCCCAACCATGAAAACGCGTGAAAAACTCCCCATACACCCCTCGGAATATGCGTACCCGCTCGCGCCAGCGAAATAGGACGTAAAACTCCACGCGCACCACGGAATATGTGTACCCCGCTCGCGCCAGACGAATCACGTGTAAAACTCCATGCGCAGCCCCGGAATATGCATTCCCCGCTCGCGCCAGCGAAATTGCGTGTAAAACTCCACGCACACCCCCGGAACATGCGTACCCCGCTCACGCCAGTAAAATCACGTGTAAAACTCCACACGCACCCCCGGAATACACGTAGCCCGCTCGCGCCAGTGAAATCGCGTGTAAAACTCCACACGCACCCCCGGAATCCGCACACCCCGCTCGCGCCAGGCCAATCGCGTGTAAAACTCCACGTGCACCCCCGGAATACACTTACCCCGCTCGCGCCAGCGAAATCACGTGTAAAACTCCACGCACACCCCCAGAAAATGTGTACCCCACTCGCACCAGGCCAATCGCGTGTAAAACTCCATGCGCACCCCCGGAATACACGTACCCTGCTCGCGCCAGGCCAATCTCATGTAAAACTCCATGCGCACCTCCAGTATACACGCAAGCAGCCCATCCACCCTGGGCATGCCCCGCAGGCAGCCCATCCACCTTGACTATGCCCTGCAGGCAGCCCATCCACCCTGACCATGCCCCGCAGGCAGCCCTTCACCCCTGACCGTACCCCGCCGGCAGCCCATCCACCCTGACCATGCCCGGCAGGCAGCCCACACCACAGGGACCACCTTACACCTCTGGGCATGCCCCGTAGGCAGCCCATCCACCCTGACCATGCCCCACAGGCAGCCCCTCACCCCTGGGCATGCCCCACAGGCAGCCCTTGACCCCAGACCATGAGCCACAGGCAGCCCAAATGGCACCATGCACTTGGGAGCCCCGACACATGTCCCCTCACCTCAACCCCAGTGATGGCAACCTGCCAGCAGGCCCCAACTCATGTTCCCCCACCCCATCCCCAGTGACGGCAACCTGCCTGCAGGCCCCGACCCATTTCCCCCACCCAACACATCATCACAATCGAGACCCATGGCCCTCATGGCCACTCAAATCCCACCCATGCCACCCCAGTCCAAACACCCAACTAAGCATTCCATCCACTACACATTGAAATCCCCATGTCATGATAGATCACAAGTAACCAGTATGCCCATGAATACATGTCCGTCAGACCCACACAATGGCGACACATGAATTAGAAAACCCACATTGTGACATGCACAAAACCAATGAGAGAAGACCACACAAATTAATTTAAAACTAAAAATGTATTCTATACAAAACTGAATGAATGAAACGAAATCACACAAGAAAATAAATAATAAATAAAAGTCTGGATGTCCAAAATAAATTAAAAAAAATTAATGCTGAAATCAATAAAATCCAAAGTAAAATGGCTCCAAACCGTCCGTCCTCAAAACAAAATCCAAAGTTTTAAAAAAAGCAAACCATTCCTCCATGGTAAAAAAATACAGTAAAATCAAGTCCATAACTATATACAATTAAAAAATGAACGGTCCATGAGCTCAACAATCCAAAGGAAACCTAACAAAAGACCTACCTGATAAATAACTATTTACAAAAAGGCGGGGCATAGTCCATGCGCCCCAAAGGAACGAAAAATAGAAAGGAAACCTAACCCTACATAACTATTTACAAAGGCGGTGGGCCAGTCCCACGGCTCATTTAGTGATGTTCCAGGCCAGGGCATCATCGAACTCCACGTCGATATTCTGGAGGCGGGCCTGTTCCCTGGCCTCGAGGTCTCGCAGGGATGCAGCCATGGAATCCCTCAACTCCCTGCGAGTTTCCTCGAGGCCCTCTGCCCGCCACAAAGCCCGGTGCATGGAGTTGTCCGCCCTGACCATCCTGAGCCCTGACCATCCAGACGCAGCACCAGTCCCCTCACTCCCGGATGATGAAATTTCCAGGGAGGGTGACTGGGCCTTGTGTCGCCGGCCGGTGGAGGCTTCCCTGCCGCTTTCCTCCACAGCACCGTCTCCGCCCTCTTCTTCACTCGCCGCTGTGTAAAGGGAGACATTGAACACAAGCATCAGGGTACTGTACAATAGTCCCCTAAACAGAAAGCAATAGCACATGAGTGGCACTGTCAAACGTCACTTCCATCATGTCCCACCACAACACATGGGTCAGTGAAGGCAACACACATGCACGAACAGGCATGGCACATGCAACAAACATTTGCATTCATGTCCAAGGCACCGTAGCAACATCCAATGGTGGGCTGAAACTCGCATGGGACATGCTGATCACATGCACACACATCACCGGAGGGTCATGCATCTGGCCCCGTATACCCCTAGACACAGTGGATACAAGGATAACTAGGCTGTATCAGTGAATCAACACATTGTCACAGACATGTGTCATGCATCCATGGCGCACACACAACTCAGACAAACAGACATGTACACCATGCATGTCCATGACAGCAGCACACATCTCTCACACCCCAAACATGTCCAAGTACAGACACAGGCATGCATACATGTGTGCATTCTGCATGCTGCTCTGCATGATGCATTGGAACACATACACCATCCATGTGGATCATGCCTGACTGGACTCACATGCACCACCATCATGTCCCTGCACACACACATCCATATATGACCCATGTCACACATACAGCCAAGTAGCTAACTACCACCACACTGCAACATGCACTGTTTTAAACCTGAATGCATGGGCATTTACCGCTCGACTCCAGATGGGCCTGCATCCTGAGGATCTGGTGGTGAAGCACTGGGCGAATGCTTTCCAGGACCCTCATCTGCTGGGTGGTAAACTGGACCCGGCGCCCCACTGCATCCACTGCGTCCAAGAGGCGCCAGGCCTTCTTGAGGGTCCTGCACGTGTAGTCTTCCCAGCGCTTATGGACGTGTTTGATGTCGCGGGGGGCCACCCTCTCCATGTTGATGGCACCAACTATGTCCTTCCAGATTCTCTTCCGTCCTTCCTTGTCGGCATGCAATGGTGTGAAGAGGGCATCATAATGCCCCAGAACTTGCTCCACCAGGATACCGACTTCCTTTTCACTGAAGCTTGTAGCCTCTGCCTCTCTGCTGGGGGGTACCCACTGGTGCCGGATGGTGTTGAGTCAGACATGGCAACCCCCGAGGCAGGTGTGGGTGGGCAACTGGATCCTGGGGCTGGGCTGTGGAGTGATGGAACACCAGTCGAGAGTCTACTGTTCCAGCAGGGGTGGTCCCAGCAACTGGACCCCTGCAGATGGCTGATGTTCAGGCATGAAATAGCAGGGCACGGTGGCAGCAGGCAGGCAGGCAGCAGCAGATGGCTCATGGGAGGTTGCTCGGGGCTCTGGGGGGCAGTAATTTGGCCTTCTGGGCAGGAGCGTGGTCTTCCATGTGTTGTCGCGTGGCCAGCTTGATACAGAGTGATTTGGCACATGCAAAACAGCACGTTTGCGTGAATTCTGAGGAAAGGCCCTTAGCGGGTAAGCAATGTAACGTGCGCGTGGGCGTTTCCCTCGGCGCGGGTTAAAGGTCCCATGTGGGTTTCCATCGCTCTGTACGTGCTTTTCGTGGAGAGCGGTGCGTGTGTTTTCCAGACGTTAGGGTTCACATGCGATTACTTCACAGCGGCTAAGTGCATACTTCTTCTTTTGGCGTGGGTGCTGGCTACACATTCTTCTTCTACCCGCAAGGCAGACGGGGAGTCGCACACACTATTTTTCCCAATGCGGGTGTCCCTGTTTGTCACGTACCCCTTTTTTTTGGGAATACTAGCCTGCGTGTTGATCACGTACACATTTTTTGTGTTCCTGGCTGCCACAGCGTACTGCGTGTGGTTTTTTACACACATGTGGGCTACAGAGGTCGTGTATCTCATTTCTTCCTTTTTTGGGATGCCTGAGCATTGCGTGACCTGCCATTTTTCCTAAAGGGCCACAGGCAGCCTTGCAGGAGCACAGGGGTGCTGTTTGCATCACGTACCTTGCCCCCCTCACCCAAGTTGCCAAGGACAATTGTTGTATGCACCTCCCATTGGTACTAGTACATCTGTGCCATGGTTGGGAGGCCACAAAAGGTGAGGGCCGCCTAGGTTGGGCAGCCTTCACGTGCCCTTTCCCCTCCCATGCACAGCGCCCGTGCGTGTGGTTGGGGATGTGGGGGCACCACCATGTCCACCGGTATGCCCTCCCGTATTGCAACATCGATCCTGCACACTACTGCGGGTGCATAGAGTAGCTGCCCGCCAGAGCGGTCAAGGGAGCAGAAGTGTGACTTGAGCACTCCAAATGTGTGCTCCACTATGGCCCAGGTTGCAATATGGGTTGCGTTGTATCTTACCTGGGGTGGGGTGGTGGGGTTCCGTATTGGCGTCATCATGTGGGTGCTCAGGGGGTAGGCACTGTCCCCTGGGGAGGTGATAATGGTTGTCATCAGTTTGGTTTGTGTATTTGTGTGTGACATGCATGCATGTGCACAGGCATTTGTACTCACCAATGATCCATGCGTCGCCATGCTTATCAGCTTCCAAGTCCCGGCTCAGGGCGGACATTCTGTATATGAAACTGTCATGGGTGGAACGAGGATAGTTAGCATTGACAGAGGTGATGATCCCCTGTGCATCGCATACTACCTGCACGTTGATGGTATGCCAGTGCTTGCGGTTTCGGTGGATATTCTCCATGGACCTAAGTGGACATAGGGCCACATGGGTGCAATCTAGGGCACCGGGCACTTTGGGGAAGTGTGCCACCCTGTAAAAGTCCTGGACCATGGCCTGCCTTTCTGAGGGTGTTCTGGGCATGTATATGTGCCTGCGGACTGAGGGTCGCGCAGTCATGATTGCCAACACCTGGTGTAGGCAGCGTGACTGCGTGGGCTGTGAGACCCCCCCCCCCACTATGGCAGTGGTCCGCTGAAATTACCCAGTGGCCAAGAAATGCAGTACATTGAGCACCCTTTTCAAGGAGCTCAGTCCTTGGGAGCACAAGGTGGGTGATGTGAGTTCATCCTCCCACTCCTGGACCAGGTATAGGATGATATGAGGTTCAAACCTATACCTGCCATACACCTGGTCTTCAGGCATCCCAAAAAAGCTGTTCCTGGTAAAAAAAATGCGGGCCTGGCTATTCTCCTCCTGCGGTGTCCCATGATCAGTGCTGCGAGAAATGGGACATTCAGCATAGCTGTATGTACGTGTTTGTTTGCACGCATTTTTATACTGCACGGGGACGCTTCCGCCTGCCTTCGTGTGGCAGATGTGTTTAGGACTGTGCGTGTCTTTTGGCATGTGAGAGTTTCCCCTATTCGATTCCATGAATACGTGTAGTTTGCATGCATGTGGGCGTTCCGTGACTTCCCAACAGTACTTCCCCAGTTACGCCCTTATTTTCACGCGTTGTTCCCCATTCCGCGTGTTCCGCCCCCTTTTTGGTGTGTGTGCTAACGCTGTGCGCTTTCACTGTGTGTGTTGCACACAGCGTTGGGATGTTGCAGTGACGTGTAGGCCCGTGTGCGCCACCCGCGGATTTGGCACACATCCCG
Organism: Ambystoma mexicanum; assembly: GCF_040938575.1. NCBI lineage: Eukaryota > Metazoa > Chordata > Amphibia > Caudata > Ambystomatidae > Ambystoma > Ambystoma mexicanum. Next base: position 339,878,806 of record NC_090922.1, read on the forward strand.
GGGAAAACACACGCAGGGCCTTCCATGAATCGCAGGTGTGCACGTGCGCTTGCTTTTTCACGCTTGCGCCAGCATGAGCCACACATTTCGGTGCACATTTGTTCCATGAATCGACCCCAAAATATCTTCAGTAGCTCCAGGAAGTGTCTAAATATACATAAATCTATATTTCACTCCTAAGGTGACGGAAAGATTAATAATCAAGCAAAATATGTGGGTAGACAACACATTTGTGGTGACAGAAACTCACATGGAGTGTGCAGCGTGGGGGTGAGGGGATCCTCCTGCAGGAAGTGTGATGCCACAAAAGCACCTGCGTCAGCCAGCGTTAAAAGTGTATTTTAAACCTCAGCCAGGCTTCTAAAAAAAATGAAATGCACGGCCCTGGTATGAGCGCTCCAATAAGGAATTTCGATTTAAACTAAGTAAATAAAAAAGATTAGAGTACTCATTTAATCCTTTTTCGAAGGCTGAAAACATGATTACCTGGAAATTCAGTAAACTCTTCCTCAGTAATAGAACTTCCGATCGTTCTGGTTGAGGCCAAACCCCTGGGGCCTGCAGTTGCCTTTCCCTTCGTTCATTCTGTGATGCACCTGCTTTCCAAGGCTCGTGCCATGTCGCCAACTTGACATCAATTGATACATTCCAGGGATCGAGTCGTAATAAAGGCGGTTGGTTTGAGTGACAGCAGTTGAATTTGTTTAACCAACGGTTTCGCAGCGTGTCCAATCAGCCTTTCTTCCTTCACCACTGCCGCCCGCTTCTGAGATATTGTAATGAATGATAATTGTATTTATGCTGGATGAAATTATCTCGAGTATTCCCCTTTCTTAAATCCGATTTCTAGATTAGCATTTTAAGATGAATTACCACCCAGAAGAGCCTGGGTAGCGAATCATCATATCAAGGGCATTGCCTACTGATATATGCCCCTGCTCTCAACAGCCTGATTGGCTGCTCGACCTCATCTGTCTGCCTCCTGTGGTTGCCTTCCACTCACTCTAACGAGGCACTAGCCTTCCCCATTGCTTCTCCTCCCTGTTTTAACTTCCTTGACTGCCTGATCAAAATTAGACGACTCCCTATGGTAAAGGAAGACCTTTTCGCTTGGAGCACATGTCTGCTATTTCCATGGTGGACATCTTTGGTGTAGTTTGGTCGTTTTTTGTGAATGACCCATCTTCTTTTACAAAATAAGTGGCCCTTAGCAGCGCAGGCATTTTGTTGGGGTGTAAATACCCATAATGCCTAGTTTGGAGGACCTTACAAATGAGTCCGCTGTTCTCAATTAAAGCTCCCTTGCTGTGCTCAAGCCATTAACTTGGGAGGTGGGTCGTTACCAGCTGGTTCACCAAGCCAAACTCACCACTATGGCTTCATTAGGTCTTGGATGGTGCATCGCCCTGTTATAGGTCACTGCACCTCTAAGCCGACTCAGGGACAGAAGGCGGGAAGTGGGAGGAAGGGACAATACGACCATCCCTATCTCCACATCTGTTAAGACTCTAGGTGTCTACATAGATTCCACACTATCTATGGCTAGACAGATCAACGCCATCACCTCCGCCTCAGCCCACACCACAAAACTCATCAACGCAATTAAACCATATCTATCCAAGCCAAACCGTCTATCTATAGCTAGAGCCACCATTGGCGCAAAACTAGACTACTGCAACGCCCTCCTAGCAGGTACATCCACAAAAAACCTTAACCCACGTCAAGTCAAAGAAAACAATGCCCTAAGAGCGGCACTGAGCCTTCCCAAAAGGGAACACATCTCCCTTGCCAGACAGGAAGCTCACTGGCTCCCAGTTCAAGAGCGTATCACATTTAAAATCCTCACTCTCACCCACAAATGTCTCACCCTTACAGCACCATCGTACCTTGCAGAGATTATAACCAAATCCAACTCAACACAACCCACTAGGACTTACTACGCCAACCAACTACACATTCCACGCATCAACAGAGCAATAGCTGGAGGACTGGGCTTCCCCTGCATAGCTGCCAAGCTATGGAAGGCTCTATACACAGAGATCAGAGCAGAAAACTCTCTCCTTGCCTTCCGGAAAAAAATCAAAACTTCCCTTTTTATCTAACCCTCTGTGTGATTTTTTCCCCGCAAATCTGTATGTATGTAACTGATCTGTTTGTCCACTGTTCCTTTGCCTGTAACTAAGCATTTTGTCTGTAACAAGCGCCACAATGCCTCTGGGCTGCTGCACACTCTACAAATTTGAATGAATAAAATAAAGGGGCGGAGCCATGCGAGGAAATGCAGTTCCTAAATTGTAATGGAAGGAGGTGGAATAAAGTGAAGGTACTCCTCATGGCCAGGACTTTGTCCTTCTTTGGGGGAAGTCCAACACTCCCCCAAAAAGAAAGCTTGAAATGCAGCCTTTATTAGCCATTAGCACGCTGGTAGGGGCAACCAGCCAATCAGGTGGCTAGGAATGCGGGCTGAAACTGGCAATCTTAGCCCGTGTGCCCTGCCACCTGATGGCCGGTTCCCCCACCAGTATCTCCCCCTCCCCACCCTACGTCCCCCCCTTTTTTTTGACCTTCCCATCCCTCATTTTCCGTATTTTGGCAGTGAGTGCCGCTGCCGCAGCTGTTCCTTCATCTCGGCTCCCGCAGGCTACCATGGAAAGTGGCTGCGTACAGAGCTCTGCCTTGCCTTTCCATGGTGGCCATTTTAGGACAACAGTATTTTCAGTCATTGAACGGGATGCGCCTGGCGTCCCGTTCAATGACTGAAAATAAAAAAATTTACCACCCTGCTTTACTTCCTTGGTAACCCGGGGTGCTAATGGCCTTAAGCCCCCGTTCCAACTGTGGGAATGGGGGATAACGACCAGAAGCCCTCGTTAAAGGTCCTCACTTTGTGCCGGCCCGTTAACTTGGGCTGTCCGGCCGTTACCCCCGTTCCAGCCCTTGGAACAGGGGTTTAGCACCACATACCATGCCAGACCTTTCTGATATCCGCCTGCACCCTTCATCATTTTTTTTTTTTAAGTACCTCTTTCTCTGCTCTTCTGACTCCAAGAAAACAGAAAGAGACTCTTTCTAGAGCTTGCATTGCTTTTTCCATGGGAGTGTTATTTTTGTGTCTTCCTTCTGGTAAATAGGTGTGTGCTGTATGTATGAACCTGTTTACCAAAATGTACATGACACAGACGTGCTTATGAAATAATGCCTAGAGCAGCGACCCCTAATGGATGGTAACAGCACGGCCAGACCATGTTAAAGGCTCTTGCTTGGGACTTTGAACTTTGGCTGGCCATCAATACAAGCTGGTATCATTATTGCCTAAATCTTATAAACTGATTTATTTTTAACTGATTCCAACGGTCGATCAAAAATGTGGTCTTTTGGCGACTTTATTATTTTAACTGTCAGTCGTTTGTTACAACACACACAGTTGTAGCACTACACAAGCAACAACACTGTGCACTGGCCACATTCTCAGCATCCTAGGCTGGCTCATTTTTTTCATGAATCTGATGGCCAATGTTGGCAGGGCATGGCTAATTATTCATTTTAATTAATAACAATAAGTAGGAAGGTGGCAATGCTGGGCACACATGACGCTCATGCCTGCACACTTCTGTACTCGGCTTACATCAAAGCGGTACACAGCCAGGTAATGAGATGCACACTTGAGACACATTGAAGTAATTGTAAGAATGTATTACTTCCATCAAATCCTTATCAAGTTACATATTAAGCAGCCCCAACCTGCCATTTCATCAGTCTGCCTCCTTCCTTCCATAGATGGATTTCGGGGTTCGGCAACATATTGCACTTAGATATATTTTGGGGTGGGCAATGCAGATGTATTTTGGGGGTGGGCAACGTGTTGCAGTATGAAGGATTTTAGGGGGTTGGCAATGTATCACACTGGAGATATTTCTGAGGGTGAGCAACATGTTGAACCACATCTTTAGAAAGGTGGTCATTGTTTCTGCTCCTAGATGATTTATAAGTGTAGCCAAGATTTTTTCTCCTTGAATATCAATTAGCTGTGAGGAATTCGACCGTCTGCATGGTGGGTGTGCGCTCGCCTGGACATTTTGAAATTAAATGGAATGATGATAGACCAACCTCAGAAAAGTGTGTGGGGCTGATCCACAAAATGATCCTATACTCACACTATGGTACAGTATAAACCCATGTACTCCATTCTGGGCAATTCCTACAGGCACCATCGTCCAGCACTGTCATATTTAGTTGAAATGCGACAACCGAGGAATGCACAAAGTCATTTCCAGGAAGGAGGAGAGCCAACCTTCCCCCTGCCATGGCCAGCCTATTTAACTGTCAAAGGCTCCATTGAGATGGTGGCATTGATCATAATACCAACAGGGGGTATTTCAAACAGGCCCACACAGGGTCCGGCTGCAGAGGATAACAAAGGATAACAAAGGAGGCTGGAAACCCAAAAATCTTTCATATGCAACTGTATCAACTTGAAGCCAGCTCCCACATTTCAGTAGCAGTGGCACTGAATTGTTATGTCTGAGCCTGGTGTTTACAGTAGGCCACCCGGCTAGGGGGACCCCATTCATAAGGTCCGAGTGTGTGGTGTGCTGTAGCCAGAGACTCTGGTCTGGCTGCAGATTCAAGGGAGACCTGCAGCTTTAATCAGGAACCACAATGAGATCCATTAACCAGAGAGACTCTGATCAACAGACAGGAAAAAGGGTGGGGCTTAGTATCACAAGGCAGTGTGCCACAGCTCTTTCTGTTCTGAGAAGGTTTCAGTAATTTTTGTTCTGGGCACATCTTGTTCCTGTTTTCACCCCTTTTCCTTTCCTGTTCTAAAGCACTCTGGTTATGACCTCATGCTTACAGGAGATTGTTGGTAGGGTCCCCAGGATTGGATCATTAAGGTAGGCTCAGCCAACACTAAATCACGTTGACCCACTTGGCTTGAAAAGAGGGCCAATCTCCACTTTTGGCAGATCATCTGATGATTTCACCAGAAGTAACACCGAAGAACTCAACCTTGGACCCTGGGGAAAGGTACAGTCTTCCTTACATCTTCTGCCAGTGAAGGAAGGCTAGGATTTCAAAGAGGGAAGCAATCCCTTCCCTAAACATTTTCCAGGGAACAGAGGTAGATACAGAACCAAAGGAGGACACTCCAGCACACAGTGTGCCCCGCTAGGCTTTGCAGCAAGCTGCCTGGATAGTAAGTGCCAGAAGGTCTCTGAACCTACAACCAAGGATAAGGCAGCTGCCTGCAACACACTCCACAACTTCGGGCCATCCACCTTAAAGGATGACACAAGCACATTGAAAAAGGTGGGAGAAGTGCCTCGACAAGCAACTACTGACATCCTCCTTTTAGGACATTTTCGAGCCAGTCAAGTTCCTCGATCTGCAACTGACGGCAATTCTGACCATTGACCCCACTGCTATGGCCAACTTGACCCTTTCCACTGTGTGTATGCATTTCACTCCTGTATCCTGTATGATTTCCACCTGTTGTGTAACATATCTTTGTGACCAGATAAGTGTTCTAAGCAATATATGCTTATTTGCTTATTGCATTTATTGTAATAAATGCAATAAGTAAATAAAAAATAAAAAAATAAGCCGCTGTCACTTAAAGACATCTAAGACGTCTCGACCAGTGCTTAACAACCACCTTTCAGTACTGAGACAACCATTCCTGTCCTCGAGCCACTGTGTAGGTGTGATGAATCAACTTCCGGGGCACCAGTGGTCCAGGGATGAATATCGGTTACTAAACCATCAATCAATTATTACCCAATGATAAAAGGGACTGTCCTTATCTACTTTTATTATTATCGCAACAGACACCTGTAGCATACTACAAAACACACCCACCCAGGAAAGTAAAGCAGAGGGCAGACAGTTTCAAAGAAGGAAAAGGGATGCACTTTGGATACTGACAGGAGGGTAGTCGGCATAGTAATTAATCTCAATAGTTCAATGATACTTGGTTCCAACACAAAAGAGAGCAATGGGTCATAAAATGTCACTAGTGGCCTTTCGGAGATGCACCAGGGGACAGAACCACAATGTACCTTGTGCTTGTAGAAGTCTTGGTGGTCAATTGGGTTGAGTCTGTTTTAGGGTGCTTTGCAGCTTCTGCGACAGAGTTCAAGATGGGAGACATCTGCAGGCAGTTCAGCGTGTGAGGCTGGACTGACGGCTGCAGGCTGGCCTACACGGTGGTTCAGGGTAAGAAATCGTTGTCTCAATGCTGGTTGGTGGGTCTGAAGCACTGGTTGAGGCATCTTGGACGACGTTAGCGACTGCGGCGTAACAACAGTCAGTGGTGCAGTCGGTTGAACCCCGAGGGGCTTAACTGGCTAGAAGATATCCTTTAAGGCAAACGCTGGTAGATGCTTGTCGATACACCTCTCTCTAGCTTCGTCACTGGGCTTGTGTCATCCTTTAAGGCGGACGGGCCAAAGCTGAGGATAGTGCTGTAAGTAACAACCTTGTCCTTGGTTTGGTTCAAAGACTCTCTGGCACTTCCGACCTAAGAAGCTTGCTTGCAGAGCCTAGCAGGGCATGCTGTGTGCTGGAGGGTCCTCTGGATTCAGTATCTCCCTTTGTTCCCTGGGAAATGTTTGGAGTGGGATCTTGCTTGCCTCTTTGGAAAACCTGGCCTTCCTTCACTGGCCAAAACTATAAGGTAGACTGTACCTTCATCCAGGGTCCAAATGAGTTCTTCTGGTTACTACTTGTGCAGTCTTCAGATGATCTGATGGCCTCAACCCTCTTATAAAGCCAAATGGGCCACAGTGATTGTTGTAGGATATGCCTACCTTAATTAACCAATCCTAGGTCCCCACCAACAATCTCCTTTATGCATGAGGTCATAACCAGAGTGCTTAGCAACAGAACAAGTTAAAGGGGTGGAAACATGTTGTACTAAGTCCCACCCATCTTCCTTTCTCTTGTGGATCAAAGGGTCTTTCTGGTTAATTGAGCTCTCTGTGGTTTCTGATTAAAGCAGCAGGTCTCCCTTGAAGTTGTGGCGAGAACAAACTTTGTCTCTAATCAAATCACATACTCCTACCCTCTGAAAGGCGTCCACCTGCGGGGGTGGCCTACTGTAAGCACATAGTCCCAGGCATGACAGGTCACTGCCCTTGATACTGGGTTCAGGTTGACACAGTGCAGATAAAAGGTTGTTGGGGTTTCCTGTCTCCTTTGTTAGTCCTTCAGCCAGGCCCCATGCGGGCCTGTTTGTAGTATACTCTATTAGCATGTTAATTATTTTTATTGCCACCACCATCTGCAGAGGGTAAACAAACTGACAGGGCGGAACCATGAAGCCTTTGATAGTTAATTTGACTGCCCATGGCATTGTAAAGACGCCAGTGTGGGGTGTCTGTGCTTCCACTCTCTATATGGTAGAGGCACAGAGGACCCCAGGCAAGATTCTCTATTATTGGTACTGTAGTCGAGCAATCAAGGCCTAGCTTCTCTGGAGGTGATGCAGGCTGGCTCTTAAGTACAGTGTAGTCCCCATGCACCCACAAAGGAATGTCCACACACTGTATCGGTTACAACACAGTCTTTATATAATTAATATTCAAAGGTATATACAATATCACGATAACTCACTTTGTACCCCGAAAATCAACAATGGTAAATATATACAGTTCTAAAGTGGTACCACTAACGTTACCAGATCTCATTAAAGTGCATACGGTCAGAATGACACGCAGATCAAAATAAAGAGGAAACCAGTAGTAGAGAGAGGAAGGAAGCAAGATGGTTGAGCAATTGGCAGAATACTGGCCCTGTTTACCTAGACACAGTTCTGTGTGGAGATCCCTGCACCTGGGCAACCTGTAAAGCAAAGATGTATCACAAGCCCAGTCCATATATTGTTCACATTAGACTTTCCAATAGTTCTGCAACCCCACAGTACCTTGGCGTTGTAGCGTTCCTCGTCAGGGAATCAACGGCCCTTCTTGAGTGTCCTCCCTTTCAGGCAGGAGTCACGGGTCGTCGAACGTCCAACGGAGAACAGGTCGAGCTACGATGTACGATGTTGAAGTGGCCGCGTCGTTCCTAGCGGTGCTCATTGACGGGGAAGCATAAACGTCCTGCAAGGAAGAGGCGTGCGGGGCACCTCCATGTCGGTATTTCTGGACCGCAAAGAAATTGAAGAACTGTGGCCCAGCAAGGGCGTTGAGTCGTCGGCGTCTCTGTGGTCTTTGGGTGGTGGGATACCCATTGGTGGATGCTCCTCGGCGCGTCGACGGTCAGGCCTTCTCCAGCGGGATACAGCAGTGACGATGCGGACGAGAGTGTCCTTGGATCAATGAAGTTCTTAGGCAAAACGGGAGCACGGCGGCTCCAGTCAGCAACGGCAGTCGTCGACAGTGGCAGACAACAGTCCGGGCGCTTCTCTTTGGAGTTCCACAGCAGTCCCAGTATCGGGTCGGCAGCCTGTCGAAGATCTGTCTACCAGGGAGCTTTGGCAAAGATCAGCTGGTGCACAATGGTCCCTCGGAGCTCGGGAAGAGGGCGCCTTACCAGGTCCTCTCTGGGTCAGTCCCTGGAGGCACAGCAGCTTCCAGATTGTGAAGGAGAGCAACAGCAATTCTTCTCATCCAGCAGGGCTTCAAGGTTAAGCTTCAGTTACTCCAGTTAATCGTTGTAGTGGACTTCAGCTTCTGAACACGATTCCTAGCAGTGAGAGGTCCCCAGATATACTGTTGATCTCCCATTCATTCCGCTGGGTCATACTGAAGAATCCAATCACGACTAAGGGCATTCAGGCAGGCAGCCAATCAGGCCCATGGTGCATTCAGGCCATTCACTTCTCTCCAGACACTCACAACAAGTTATGTGTATTGGGACAAGTACCCACCATCGAACACTCCACACTGCATTCATACCGGTTTCAGGCAGGGCTGTCACAGTCATTGTGTCAACCACCAGATACTAGACACCCACAACATAGAATGCATATTCGTCACACACTCCATTTACCCAGGTCCCACCCACAGGCGTACCCACAACATACGGTCGTTGAGAAGGCTCCAGTCAGTCTGGTCAGCACTTCCCCAAACTACCAAATATGGAACTTCCACCCAACAGCCAGTCAGGGGGAAGGGACAGAGTCAGGGCTTCCCGTTACTTCCGGAAGATTAAGGTAACAGGCGATGGATGGCCAGAGGCCATGGGGGCCATTTTGTCTCCATCAGGAATCACTGATTCAAATGACAGGGCCTGGGCATCCCAAAATGGAGGACGCTCAGGGCACCAGTCAATTCAGCACGGAGCTGCCACAAGGCCGTACCCTGCTCTGTGGGTCACACACAGGTGCCCAAAAACATACACTAGGGGCACAGGGCTGTACCCCCACCCATGGGTGCCATAGGGTATCCCATGGGTCTGTTCACCAAACCAAAAGAGAGCTGCAGCGCCAGGAGTCCCAGATGAACTCCTGCGTGGAAAACACGACAGAACACACAATAAAAAGCAGTAAAGGACAAGTATACGGAGGCCCTGTCCCTCCGATGCATTTCGAGCATCACAGGCAGGAGGAATGTTTTGGCCCTATCCCTTCTGAGATGCATCATGTACTCCACCTGTCAGATCCCAACTGAATATGACAGGGAGGACTGCGTCTCTAGGCTGTGTCCACTCATAGCACATGGGTCTATGTGGATGCCGTGCAGTGAGTATAGGAAAATGTGTGTGGATTAGCCCCCACATTTTCCAGAGAATGATCTACCATCATTCAATTTCATATAGCATAGCTCACCCACTGTGCAGATGGTGGAATTCCTCCCAATAGGCCAGCCTGCAGCCGTTCATCCAGCTTTGTTCGCCAAACCGTCTTGCCGCCTTATATCCACAGCTAATTTCCATCTTGAACTTTGTCACAGAAGCCTGCAAAGCGCCCCAAAGCCGACTCGACCCTGTCAAGCACCGAGAACAACAACAGCAAAAAGTACATTTTGGGTTCTGTCCCCCAGGTCCTTCCCAGAAGGCCCCTAGGGACATATTAAGACCCATTTCGCCCTTTGTGCTGAAGCCAAGAAACCTTAAACTGCTGTGGTTATTAACTGTACCGACTACCCCCCCTGTCAGTATCCAGAGTGCATCCCTTTTCCTTCTTCGAAACTGTCTGTCCTCTGCAATCCTTTAAAAGATGGGTTGTATTTCGTAATGTTGTTAGACTGTCGGTTGTGATTAATAAAGTAGATATTTTTAAAACAACCGTGACTGGACACTCCTTTTATCATTGGGTAATAATTGTATTTTCTCTGTGTTGCAATTAACCACCGATCAACAAACGTTTGGGGATAAGCCTGCCTTTCTGTCCACGTTACCAAAATTGGACAAGGAGGTTTATAATTTGCTTGTTATTCCAATGTGTTTGTATCCCTTGTGGTGTATTAGAGGCATGGGGCTGATTGATGGTTTAGAAATCGATATTCACCCCTGGTCCACTGGTACTTCAGAAGTTGATTCTTCACAGTAGCCAACATGTTACACTTAGAAGACTTGTGCGGTTGGCCATTGTGCTGCACTTAGAATAATTCAGGAGTACGACCTGCTCAGAGGATTTTTTGCAGGTAGCCATTATATTGCACAGACTGTAGCTTTTGCATCAGAGGATCTCTTGTGATGGCCATTGGATAGCACCTGGAGGGGTTGAGCTGTTGACCAAGGTGCTTCACTTAGTCGAGTCCATGTGGGCGACCACGTTATGGATTATAGGCGATTGTAGTATGTGTTCTACCACAGGGAATGCAGGTGTTGGCAGAATGCTGCTTTTAAAGTTAAGTGGGGTCTTCAATGTAGCCACTTAATGATAGCTGGAAGCATGTATAATATATTAACCATAATTTATCAACCAAGATGTTTTAGAATGTTGCAGAATGTACCAATTCTAGGCTTATCGTTCATTATAACCAATGCATTTTTCCTCTTGTGCTTTTGGAATTAGCCGAAGGCACGGCCACACACTTGAACAAATCTGCTTTCACGTACAACTCGGATGACACTATGTTCAACACTTCTGCCTGCTTGATATCCTGCTTGATCTCTCTTCTGCCTTTGACACTGTCAATCATGCCATCCTGCTCAACCGTCTTCGTGACAACCTAGGTATCATTGGTCTGGCTCTGGCGTGGCTGACTTCTTTCCTCTCCGACCAACCCTCTCTGACATCTTTTTCTCTACCTGTGGTGTCCCCCAGGGATCTAACCTCTCTCCCTGGCTGTTCAACCAATACCTGGCACTCCTTGCCCACCGCATCGCCGCTCTCTTTCCCATCTTTCAGTGCTATGCGGATGATACCCAGCTCATTTTCAGACTACCCTCGGCCTCCTCCTCTTCCTCTCCTTCCCTCATCTCTGACTGTCTGTCTGCCATCCAGGATTGGTGTGCCGCCAACGACCTCTGCCTTAATGCCAGTAAGACTGAGATTCTACTCATCGGCACACCAACTCCCTCCTTCCCTGCAGCTCTCTGGCCGGCCTCTCTTGGCCCTCCTCCCACTCCCACCTGCAAGGCAAAAAACCTTGGGGTCATCTTCGACTCTGCACTCTCCTTCTCCCCTCACATCTCTGACGTCTCTAAGAGGTCACACTACCAGCTGCACCTCCTTAGAGGTATTCTTCCTTTCCTATCCTTCCCCCAGAAGCTCACTGTCTCCAGAGCCCTGGTCCTCTCCAAGCTGGACTACTGTAACAGCCTCTATCTAAATCTTCCTGCCACCACTCTCCGCCCTCTGCAACTTATCCAGAACAGGACTGCGAGACTTGTCCTTTGCCTCAAGCCCAGATATCGTATCTCTCCAGGACTGAAATCTCTGCACTGGCTCCCAGTGGCTGCGAGGATTAATTCAAAACCCTCTGCATTGTACACAATTCCTTCTGGGGTCTGGGGCCGAAATACCTTCAACTCTCTCTTCCTAAATACCTTCCTTCTCGAGCTCTTCGCTCTTCTACCTCCAACTCCCTCAGGGTCAGTCGCTTCTCCAAGCAACAAGTTGGTGGCAGATCACTCTCTTCGGCAGGGGCCTCTCTCTGGAACAGCCTTCCTGCCTCCCTGAAACTCGAGGAGAACCACCTCTGGTTCCGGAAACACCTCAAAACCTTCCTCCTTGCTTCTGCTTTCTCTCCTTCCCTCCCTTGCTGAACTCCTGACTGAAATCTTCTGATCTCTGGCCCAGGCCCTGTCAACTGCCCACCTTCACTACCTACCTGGCACTTGGGGACTGTTTTCTGTATCCCTTCAGTCCCCTTTCCAGCACTTTGTCTGCACTTCCTTGCACTTGCCTGTTTTTTATATGTTCTTATTTATCTTATTTATTCCACTTCCCATGTACTGCACTTTCCCCTCTCCCTTTACCCCCTTGCACTCTTCCTTTCCCCCCTTCCCATGCACTTGCGCGATCTGAATGACACCTGGCCTAGTAAGATCGTTGTCTGTCCTCCCTTTGTTCCCCCCTTGCCTTGTCGCACCTTGAAACACTTGTGTATAGGCACGTTATAAATGCCATATCATATCATACCATAAGAATGTAGTTACCTGTCTCTACAAAACATTCAAACTTTTGATACGCACATAACTGGTTATCCTCTTGCGCACACCCCCCAGCTTATTATCCTAGTGTACATCGCTCCTCCCATACACATGCGAGTTAGCCATGGGTGGCTAACAGGAACTCAGCCAAGCCCTCATAACCTTTAATGGCCATTATACAGACACGCATACCAGCACCTCCTAACTTTCCCATACTTCGAACTTCAGTCCCTCTTAGGGCTTTCAACCGACAGCACGTTGGGACCATAACCATGGTGAAAGGCACTATACAAATGACAAAATTAACTACAATGAAATATGAGGATACCATGTTTGTTCTTTTTTCTGTGTAAAGATGGTCCGCATGTCCAACTTACCACCAATAGAAGCGCAAGAAAATATTTGGGCCCTAGCACTTATTGTCTTGCAAACTAAGCACTGCTATACAAGTATCTCTAGGGGCCATTTTTATTTTTGTTGTTTAAAACACATTATTCCAACTGTGAAGCCTGTTGATTTAAACAGTTATTTGGAAACACACAAGACACATTGAGCCTGATTTACAAAGTGGTTTTCATTGGGATTTGCCCATTGAACAACTGTTTTGTAGACCTGGCCCTTTCAGTGTACCAATGCAGCATTTACGGCATTCACAGGATTGCAACTTTTCATAGATTGAAATGAAAGGTTTTTTTGTTTACAAATTAGACGTATTTGGCAGGGCAAACTCTTTGCCATGCTTTGATGATTTTGGGGTTTAAGGAATATTTTACTGAAAACAGAGTTTCTTTGAAATTACAACAGTATCATTTATTTGCCCAGTGGGTCAGATATGTGCTGAACACGGGGGGCATTGTTGAGCAGCCTACAAGATGGCTGCCTAGCTCTCTTGCTCCGTGGCCCGACGGCTGAATATCCGCCTGAATCAGCAGTTCCCTGCATCATCCGGAGCCGAGACCGTGGGCATTGTGCTGCTTACCGACTGAACAACATCTTGGTCGCTTTCGGGGCGAAAATCGGAGCTCGGTGCTGCTCCGCTCCCGCGCTGGGCGCTGGGTAACTGAGGCCTCCTGGGCCGCGTGTTCCAGCTGCGGCCCCGACCCCCCGTTTCCTGCGCGGGCCCGCCCCCTGGCGCTGACTGATTACCCGGCTCCTTCGCCTGGCTGTGTGGTGTGCTGCCACTTGGAGCGGCGGGCCTGATCTCCTCTCTGCCCGGGGTTGGGCCCTCGCGCGCCTCTGGACGGTGTTTACTTCCCCGGGCTCGCTCCCCCTGCTGCAGGGCCCACCTGTGTTCGCGGCTCCCTTCTCCAGCCTGCCCTCGGTGGAGCAACCTCGACGGCGACATCGCGACATCACTCCTGCAGCTGACGGATTGACTACACACCGGGCCGGATCCGCCTGGCGTCTACCCCACGGTGGCGGTTGGGGTGGCCCTGCTGCCTTAGGGGTGCCGCTCTGACTGCCGACGCTGACACTTGCAGGTGAGGAGTTGGGGGCCTAGATTGCTACGCACTGACCTATAAAGCGGTCGGTCCTGTGTTGGACGAGAGGTTAAGGCCCCCCCTTCCCCTACCGATCCCTGAGAGCCTGGGACCCCAGTACCACATCCTACAAAGGCTGCCCTGCCGGGTCTCGGCGTGCCCTCAAATATGTCCGGCAAAGCACGCGGGGCCAACAAAGCGGGGGCAATGGACAAATATGCCAAAACACTTGCTAGACAGGAACAGTCGGGAGCAGCCCTGTCTCAAGACGATCCAGACGCACCCTCATGTCCCCCTCAGCCGGACCTCACAGCATTAATGGAAACTATGGCAAAGAACTTTGCGTCATTCCATGAACAATTGGATGATATTAATGCTAGTGTGGCCTCAATGCGCGCCAAACTGGATCAGCACGGTGCTAGGCTGGTGGAGGCCGAGACCAGGATCGGGGCCAATGAGGATGGGGTGCACGCGATCCAAAACACTGTCGCAGACCTGGTGCACGATATGAAACAAGTCAAGGTGGAGTGCGACGAATTAGAGTCTAGATCCCGCAGGAACAATATTCACATTGTGGTGGTCCCGGAGACGGCCCTCAAAGGCAAAATGGAACTAGCAGTTGAAAATCTCCTTAGAGACCTTTTGGGCAATCCTCAACTCTCTCCATTCTTCACAATTGAACACGCACATCGAGCTTTGGCCCCTCACCCTAGGCCGGGCGATTTCCCCAGGCCAATTATTGCCAAGGTCCTCAGCTTCAGGGATAGGGATCACATATTGCGCTTGGCCCGGGAGAGGGGTGAACTGAAACTGGAGTCTCAGACCATCCAAATCTTCCCCGACTTTTCCGTTAATGTTCAAATGGAGCGCAGGCAGTTCAACGGTGTGAAAAAGCTCCTCAGAGAAAGAAAAGTGGAGTACGCCATGCTGTTCCCTGCAAGGCTTAAGCTCACCCACTGCAATAAGCTATACTTCTTCACTGTCCCTGAGGAGGCGATGAAATTCATTGAAGCCCATATTCCCCTCCCTGGCCCGGTGGACGAGCCATTGGCCGATGGCTGAGGAGGCCCGTCATGACCCCTGTATGTGGGCTTCCCTCTGTAGCACCGACACACTTGACATTTTCTTGCTGAACTCATGGATCCTATTTCTTGTATATCCGTTGCTATTAGTACCTTGTTATAATATCTCCTGTGAACTTAACAAGTGATACCGCTGTACGATCTACGGTGTACTGCACCGATCACTCACTTAAGTCGGGTTCACGGCAGCAGCGACCCCCGCTGCAGTTGCAATGCCGAGGTTGGCTTGTTATTATTACTTGTTCTGCCCCAGTTGGGCGTACAAGCGAGTGTTGCCCTGTTGGGCTTGGCATGCTCGCTTTAGGTCTTCGGGTGGGTTTTAGCGCACTGCTGTGTTGGGAGGGGCAGTGAGGGAGTAGGGGAGTACAGTTGTGGGATGTTATGACAAAAATGGAAAGGTAGTAGTAGCTCTGGGCAGGAGGCAACATGCCATTGCATTGATAGCCAACGCATGTTCAACAAACAATGCCACCCGTTGCTGGGATGTCACCTGAAAACCGCAAAATGTCTGTCAGGCTAATGTCTTGGAATATCAGAGGGCTTAGCAACTTCACGAAGGCCCGCAGGATAACTGCGTAGGCCCAAAGGCATGGGGTCAAGATACTCCTCTTGCAAGAAACCCACGCCCTTGCACACCTTTCGTCCTCTCTCGCTCCGGCATGGGGCCCCAACAAATATTACACGGTTTACTCCTCCCAATCCAGGGGTGTCCTCACATTAATTCATAAGTCTGTGGAATTTTCCTTCCACACTAGTCACATAGATCAAGAGGGGAGATATGTGATCCTCCACTGTCTGCTCGCTAATACAGAATGCCTTCTGGTTAACACATATGCCCCGGACATAGATGCACCTGAGTTCTTTGATGACATCAATGTCCTGCTCCAAAGATATGTTGGGGTCCCGATCATCTGGGGGGGGCATGAATCTAATACTAGACTCCGAGTTGGATAGATCAGGCGTTGCTCCCAGAATACTGTCCAGAGCCGCTCGCCGGCTCCACGCCTACATGGTCTCTGAGGATCTGGTCGACGCCTCCACCCGCTGACTAAAGAGTTTACATTCTACTCTTCGGTGCATGATAGTCATTCCAGAATTGATCTCTTCCTTCTGTCAGCTGGGCTCATTGGGAACACTCTCGACATGCAGATACTGCCGCGCACGCTTTCCGATCACTCCCCGGTCACACTTGACATAACCCTGCAGCCTACCCTCCCCCGCCACTCCAATTGGTGCTTTAAATCAGAGGCACTACAGGATATAGTCTTCAGGGCCGACATCCTTGCAGACATCACCTCGTTTTTTTGATAACAACAAACGCCACAACACAACAGATGGGGTTCGCTGGGAGGCATTCAAGGATTTCATTAGGGGTATGCGCGTCTCCAGTGAAGCTGGGGTCCTGAAGGATATTAGGAGCTCCTTAAGATGCTCCGAGACCAAGCTCAAAGAACTGGAGCGCGAGTACGCATCCGCCCCTTCCCCTCCCAAGTTGGCACAGATACGAACAGAACTGGACACATTTGAGGCCCTCGCCCTCAGCGAGATAAGATACTACGACCGACCCATTGCTGTTCGGAAGTATGGCGAAGGAGAAAGGCCAGGTCGAACTCTAGCAGGACTGGCCCGGATCGAGGGGGGCAGAGCCCGGATTGATAGCATTATCGACAAGAACGGAGTGCGGCAGTGGTCCGACCAACCCATTCTTGAGACCTTTGCAGATTTCTATGCAGCCCTCTACGCTCGGCAATGCGAGCACAGCCCACAGGATCTGGATCTCCTCCCTGATCGCATCCCCATGTCCCTTATATCTCAGGCCACCAAAGAACAATTAGACATACCCTTCACTCTTGACGAAATCGCCGCGGTCATCTCGGCCCTCCCTAAAGGGAAAGCTCCCGGTCCAGACGGCCTTACCGCCGAATTTTATCAGGAACATGTCGCCCTACTGGCCCCCCGATAGCGCGAGGTGTGGAATGAGTCGCTACGCCGCACTATCCTCCCCCAGTCCCTGCGTGAGGCTGTCATCACCGTGCTCCCCAAACCAGGTAAGCCTCTCGATGAATGCAGATCCTATAGACCTTTGTCCCTCATGGACACTGACACAAAAATGTTCACCAAGATCATAGCAAATAGGTTCCTCCCCATCATGAAATACCTGATCCACCCGGACCAAAGTGGATTTGTCCCCTCCCGCTCCCCTGCCTTAAACATTCGGTGACTGTTTCATTTCATCTCTAGGATTGACCCCAAGGCCAACGCGGTTGCTGTGACACTAGATGCCCAGAAGGCGTTCGACATGGTTTCATGGCAACACCTATGGGCGGTGCTTGTGAAGATGGGGATTGGCCGACGCATGTTGTCCTACATTAAACTGCTATACACCAACCCCGTGGCCAAGGTCCTGGTTAACTCTCATCTGTCAGCGTCCTTCACCCTCCACAGAGGGACACGTCAGGGATGCCCATTCTCCCCCCTACTGTTTGCGATGGCTATCGAGCCCATGGCAGATAGTGAACGGGACAATCATACTCGCAAAGGGATACGCCTACGGGATACCCCCTAAATTATATCGCTATACGCGGACGATGTACTTCTGTACATCAGGGACCCCTCGGTCCATCTAGACCCAATCATCCGCGAAATAATTAAAATTGGTACATTCTCGGGCTTCACCATAAATTAAACCAAATCAGAAATCTTCCCCCTCACGCCCACAACCCCCCAACCGACATGCGAATACCCGCTCAAGTGGTCCCCCGGGGGCATCAAGTACCTGGCGGTACAGGTATCCCTCTCGAAATCCTCTTTGCTGGCTGATAACTATGTGGCTGTATGCTGAGGCCAGGATGAAGAGATGGTGTAACCTCCCTCTCTCACTGTCAGGGAGACTATCGCTAATCAAAATGGTCATAGTTCCAAAACTCCTATACATATTTGCTAACGTTCCACTCTGGCCCGGGAAACAATATTTTGCGGACCTGCATGCGGGGTGTGCCCGCTTTCTATGGCACTCTGGTGCCGTGCGCAGGAAGTGGCAACATATGACATTACCTTATGAGAAAGGGGGCTTCAATGCACCGGACCTAACCCAGTATTGGATAGCCGGAGAAGCTCAGCACGCTACACACTGGTACCGATACCAGGACCCTCCCCCGCACGTTAAGCTTGAGATCCTCGCGACTGAGGAGGTGAATGTCATGTCCCTGATCCTCTTCCATTCGTACCACTCGGATGCCTCGGCCGACCCAGTGGCCGCCACTATCAGGGCGTGGAAACAGGGTCTACTAGCCCGCTCTGAAGC
Organism: Ambystoma mexicanum; assembly: GCF_040938575.1. NCBI lineage: Eukaryota > Metazoa > Chordata > Amphibia > Caudata > Ambystomatidae > Ambystoma > Ambystoma mexicanum. The sequence goes on from NC_090922.1 coordinate 339,897,219, forward strand.
TCCTCCGTACTACAAATGGCTACCCTTGTGGTCATTTCCGGGCCTTGCCCCCACGCATGATAAGCTCCTTATTCGTCACTGGCTGGACCTGGGATATCACTCACTATCCGACTTGTTCCCCGAAGGGAAATTCATCACCCCGCAGACATGGAGGCCAGGGCACTCCAAGTCCTCTCTTGAGTTGCTGCAATACTTTAGACTTAGAGCGGCAGTCCAAGACATGTGGCCCTCATACCCAGACGAACCCCCTGAGTCCCCCGAGATCTCATACATCGCTAACTCCGCTGGTGGCAGGGGCATTGTGTCTACCCTGTATAAAATGCTGATGGCACAAGCTGTAGAACCTCCCCATACGATCTGGGGCGCATGGAGCCGGGAGCTGGGATTGGACATCACTGAAGGTATGTGGGCAAAAATGTGCTTACACACACGCAAGGTCTCCCTCAACACTAGATTCAGATGTGTGCAATACAAGTTACTTAATCGCCTGTACTATACCCCTCATGCGGTTGGGAGGTTTGCACGTGATCACCCCCACTAATGCCAGAGGTCCAGGTCCACTGATGCAGACCACGCCCACATGTTCTGGTCCTGCGGGGCACTGGCCCCATTCTGGGAGGCTGTACTTCGGGCCCTCTCAGAGATGGTGGGGTTCCGGATCGACCCTGACCCCCTGGCTCTATTGTTTGGGATGTGGGAAGGGACTGAAGCAAGGCGTGTCGCTAAATTCCTGAATGTGGGAGCGATAGTGACTAAGAAATGCATTCTGCAGTGCTGGAAGCGGCGGTCCCCCCCTTCACTGGAGATGTGGTTAAAGGCTCTTACCTGGACACAGATGTGTGAAGAGGACTATATTAACACGCTGCCTGTGAAGGCTCGCCCCAAAAATGTGTGGCCAGAGTTTTGCAGCTATCTGAACAGTCGGGCGGACCTGGAGCTTCTGTCTTCTCCCCCATCACCTGAGCAGCCGACAGGGCGGGCTGAGCTGTGAACTGTAAATGGCCTTGCCGTATCTACTCTGCTCCTATGAATGTACGCGGTCTGCTGTAGAGACTTTGCATTGTTATCTATGCTTTAAATATGTAACATGAGCTGTTGCTGTAGTGTGTAAAGCGCCAGTCACTGCTTCTTGCCAATAAAGAAAAGTTTTAAAAAAAAGATATGTGCTGAACACTAATGCATGCCATACCAACTTCCCTAAAGAACTAGACTAAGCTACAAAGTAAAACCCTTTTTATAAAACTGAACATCACCATTTGGTGTAACATATTGTGAGTTTATTTTCTTGTGGCTATGCATCATCATCATCAATATCAATAGGAGGCATTGCTCCTTATGAAATATGGATCAAGAGCAGATGCTTTTGTCACAAATGGATATTCAAGGCATCTCAGGTTGACCCATTTGAGATGCTCTGCAAATACCGGCTGCCATCAAATTATATTCTGTAACACCTAATCCTAGGCAAGATAAAACTACAACTGGACAAGCTCACAGAACGATGTGAGCTAAAAGGTTAGCACTTGCCCAGCATTCATCCGTTACCCAACACAATTAAAGATGCAGTGTGGAACTGCACAGTGTGTAGTACACACATATGGAAATGGTGCAACCCGAAAACCTGGGCCCACCACTAAACTTCACCATTTGACCATGCTGTGTGATGCTGGGGAAATTCACTGTCCCTTATTGGATCGTGTTCTCTTTGACTTTCAAAATTGGGATCATCTGGAAGTCTTTCTGTGAAATATGAGCTACAGAAAAAACATTCTCATACACGATTTGATAAACTATAGTGTGTGACCCAAAAATTATAATATTTATAATTTATATAGTGCACATCACGTGCTGAATTGCCCGTATACTTGATCATTTCTCAAGGCAATGTCACATGTAAACTATGTCACCCACCTAACAGAAATGTAAAAAAATAATAATTCTACAATATTTGGTTGGTAAGGGATTCTCCCTGGGCCTGTCTGCATAAGGAGTCTGCCAACCCAATACAATCGTTGCTCCCCCATCAGCCTTGGCCGTGGAGTCTCCATTTGCTACACAGTTAGTGAGTAGGGTAGTAGAGAAGAAACCCATTTTAGGCATTGGACTGCCTGACTAATCCTGAGGCTTGCTAGTACCAGGCACTTCTGTACTTTTTCTTACCTCTCTCCTGCCATCCAAGACATGTGGGTGCCGCCTGCTGATGCAACACTTGCCTGCTCAAGGACTTTCTCCTAGGGCATACATTCAGTTGCACCCCTGTTTTTTCCTTGCCTGTCCATTCCCAGATTCAGGGGCATGAGCCTACCTGTGGTTACTCATTGTATCATCCTTAGAGGGATTGTTTGCTGGCCCAACAGGCAACCAGCGGCTGCAACTCGCACACAGCTTTCTAAAGCAGCTGTATCAAACCACTAGTTATACACATCTTATTTATTCCGTGGGTTTACCTTCTTGAAGATGGGTGAAAAATAAAGATTTATAATTGACAAATGTAATTCTGGAAGGGAAAGCAGAATACAATCAAAAGTAATGCAATCTAATGTAACTCGGTTTTGTATAGTGCATCCTCTTCCATTTGGGGATCTTTTTGTACTATAAATGTGAATAACGCATGGCTTCGAATTAATTCTGACCACTATAATTGCTCTGGGCAGCCTTCAACTCCATTGTTTTTATCATGTTTGCCCCATATCAGAAGGTGATCAGCCAGTTTCAAACCAGTCTTAGCCCTGCCACCTTTGTGTGGTGGGTAGGGTGTTCCAGAGCATTGCTAGTGATTATAAACCTTCTATCACCTTTTTTCCTGTCACCTATTGTATAAATGTACCTGTTTTAAACAGTTTTACAAACCAAGGCAAGCTATATATGCCTGGAACCCATGTGAATTAATGCCTATAGGATTTGGCAGATTTTAGCAAGCGCATGGAGGGATGCATGTCCATAGGTGACTTCTAGCTTATTAATTGTAACATGTTTTACTTGGAAACACAGGTAAAACACATACATCATTATCAAACCTTTTCATTTGCAATTGGCACTTATTGAAATATACACATGTCAGCTGCAAATGAGCCTTGAAAGTGGCTGACATAGCCATTAAAGCAATATAATGTTTCAACTACATTGGGCCTCATTACGAGTCCGGCGGTAACCGTGCCTGAAATTCTGGCAGGTTACCGCCAGACTCGTATAACCATTCTGCCTCCATGATTCCTGGAATTACCGGGGCATTACGACCCCGGTGACCCGGGAATTCTGGAGGCGGAATCCCCATTCCCATCGAGTCCCATGGGACTCGTGATGGTGCCGGTGTTTCCACATCCGCCTGCAGGCGGGTGGTGTTAAACCCGACAGGTCAGAACTGGCGGGAATGACGCCTCCAGCCTGCAGAACTCGAGGTCACTGAGTCCGGAAACAACGGTGGCGGCGGGTTTACCGCCACCATTATTTCCAGACCGGGTGACTCGTAATGAGGCCCATTGTTTTCTATGCAGACTATGGATAGCACCTGGAGAACTACAAGAGGCTTCATTTACATTCTTGCATTTCTCATTTGCACATCATGTTGTGAAAACATTTCTCCAGGTTTAATACTAAAATAAGTGCACTGAAGAGCCATTATCTGCTTTTATAATTTTATTGTGACAACAAGAACGCACAAATTCAAAAATGTAATGAAGCTATTTTGGTAAACGCCATCAGCCTGATTCATGGAATTATCTGCCGTAAACCGCAGATTTGGTCGCCATTCTGCCAGAAAATCCCTGTTTGTGGTATGGGGATTTTCCGGCAGAATGGTGCGCAAATCTGCGTTTTACGTGCAAATAATTCCATGAATCAGGGGCCATGTGTTATTTTGAAAAGATTCACTGCACGCTCTACCTTAGGAATATTGTGCTTACATTCTGAGACAGAAGACGACCTTTAGAGGGGGAAATTCATTGAATGTTTCTCATTTTATAAGATCAATGCTTCCATTTTGTGACTCGAACATCATGGAAGAAAAAAGTATTTAGTCACATTTGTCATTCTTATGAAGCAGATACGAATTGGCTGTTATTGAATAGGCCATACGAGTGTTTTTCTGTGATGTGGTGCAGCTTTTCGGGATCAGTTAATAAATGCCTGCAGTGGGAAGGCACTGCTCCTTCAAGTCGCCAAGGGCAGCTGATCAAAACTGGTGATTAAATGAATGATGGCCACTAGTTAGCATCACTGGCCAGGTTAACAGAAAATCACTGACAGGTAAGGATTGGCTGGCAATGAAATATGGGTTGTTCAGTGAGGCCTGACCTGGGGACCTGTACACTATATAGTTAGCTGCACAAGAAAGTTGGGACACAAAGACCACATAGCCAGCCAGAGGCTATATTTCTAAACATTTCAGAAGAGTCAATGCTGGAGGCCTAGCTTCACATGATTTGACTGCCCGGATAAGAGTAATCAAGCATCTCATTTTGAATACATGGTCCATGAGATTAGATCTGTTTATGGGCCTAGAATTGGCGCTTTGGCATTTTTTCCAAATTCAAATGTTTATGCTGCTTCAATAATTTGGAGGCAAAACTAAACTACAAGGCTGAACTGCTTTGATGAGAATGGCTTTCAAATGCCTTCTCTGTGGGAAAATAAATCCGACCATGGACCTAAAACATGGCACTTGGCCCATGTTTCCAGGTTCTTAATTTATGACTGTTTCGATCTTTTCGGAGCTGAAAATGACAATTTTCACCATATTTTTGCAATACATTTTTCTTTTCCGTGGGTGCACCTTTAAGAGGCATGACCATGCATGTTTGTTAAGTAGGCCTTTCAACTATCTCTGTGCTAGTGAAACACTGAGTTTATCATGATACTGAGTTTTGGCACAGCACACAGCGCCAGCCTGTGTTGCCCCTTGTATTTCTTTGCCCAGAATAAGTGGAACTATCAAAGCGCAGATGAGGGAAGAGAGGAATCCTTTGAAGGGGGATTTAAAATGCGTTACTTGCTTGATTTATCCATAGCTTTAGATTGATTTTAGGTTGTTTTCTTAGAAGCCATGGACGTTTGTGTTTTTTAACCCTTTCAATGTCTGGATTTTACAGAGATAGGTTTGTATGATCTCACTTGGGCCCTGGATTGTCAATCCTGACAGAACTACTGTAATTATAATTTTAAGTTTCACTGTGCTACAATGGCTACACATATATTGTGGATTGGTTGGAGGTTGATTTAACATTTTAGAAGCGAGCAAAGGAAGACTAGGATTCTAGTACTCTGTTCAACTATTTTATTACCAATATTAGGAATGACATTTTTTTTGAAAATAATATTTTAATTTGCATATATTATTTCTACCAGAGAATAATTATACATCAGTGCTAAACAAGAGTGAGAGAATTCTTAATGTCTTTATATTTAGGAGGATAAAATGCACTTTATATCGAGCTTAAATACGGGTTGTTTGGGTGTTTAAACTGTGTAGGGAAGATATTGTTAACATCTACTTTTTATCATTCACCCAATGGTAATAAGAATTGCTTCCTGGATGCTGTAGATGGTAGACTCAGAACAATATTGCTGCCCAATATTGAGTCTGCCAGGTGCTCATGGGTAGTGGCTTCTCTTGCACTATGCTTAGAGATCCATCGGGTGCAGCACTATTCTCTGCCGAAAATCTGACATAGCCCCAGGTACGCATTTCTACCACTTTTGGGTCGAGGTTAGGCTCCAGTATGCAGGGTATGATGAAAATCAGGACAACCCATACCTTTTTTCATTCTGATGGAATGCAGTCATTAAAAAAGAAGGCCTTGCCAGTGTGTCACACACAGGCACATACATTGATGTCACTTCCCATGATGTCACTTCTTATGACATCACTTGGACCAAAGATTGCACCATATCGTTGAGTCACCCGTCCCCAGTAAATTTAAAAGTAGGCACATCTATAATTGTATAGTATTGAAGTATATTAATGCGGACTGATTACTTTGCACACAGTGGGGGTCATTACGACCCTCGCGCTAAGGGATTACCGGTAGGGTAAGGGTTCCACGCATCTAGGCTGTGGATGGGTGTGCTGGTACTCAGCGAGGTGGGAATCTCTGTCCTGTCAGCCCCATGCTGGCAAACTGATCAAGGGCAAACCTTGTGCGCCACTTTCTCTAATGAGAGGGGTCGGAGAAGATGTCATTTTGTAACAATGGGAAATAAGAAAACTTGCTTCAAATTTGATTGGCAGATTGCACAATATGCAAACAAATTGGCCCTCATTACAACTCTGGCAGTAGCCGTGCCCTTATTAAGGGCACGGCTGCCGCCGGAGTTGCATTTTTTCCGGCACCCATGAATGGGTAATAACCAGATCATGCCGAGTTTGGCGGACCCAGTAATTGCCTATTCGCGGGTGCCGATATGGCCGGCCTCCCGATCCCCATTCTGCCCAATAGGGCAGAATGGGGGTCGTGAGCATGGTTGCACTGGTGCCGTTAATAACGGTGCCGGTGCAATCATGAGTTCTGCTCGCGGTTGCCGTTCTGCACGCCTGGTCAGACCACGCGTGCAGTCCGGCACCGGCAAGCAGAACTCGTAATGTGGTGGAGAGGTAACAATGGCGCTGGTAGCACTACCGGTGCCGTTGTTGCCTTTCCGCCACATTCATAATGAGTACCATTGAAATTCAGTTGGGGTTTCACCCTCTGAACCACTGTTTAGAAAAGGGGCATCATCTGGTGGAAGCTCCAGCACTCAGACCTGAGGCAAGAAAGGATTGGGAGGCAACACCTTGTTCCATTCCTCGCACCTCCCCTCCCTGCAGATTTGAGAACCTTATTTGCACCTCGTTAAGACAGGTGTGCAAGAAATGCATTAGACCATGATGTCTGGGGAATGCCTGATAGGTTATAGTTGTGTGGATGTCCACCTCATTTGTCTTGCTCCCTTCCTTCTCCCTGCCTGACTCTCCCCTGTCGTGTATCATTCCTTCCCTGCCTGACTCTCCCCTGTCGTGTATCATTCCTTCCCTGCCTGACTCTCCCCTTAGAACGCCTACGTGTGTGAAAGTGCTTGAAGTTGGTGGGTGTTTTTACAGAAACTTTGCACCGGTGCAAGTCCAATTGGCTCTAGGGAAAAAATATGTTCTTCCAATGCATTTTTGCACCAGAGCAAGAGATGGGGGTAAAGGTAAGCATTGACCTGGTGCAAAAATACATTGAAAGAATCGTTTTTTTGCACTATGGACATTTTTGTGATAGGGCTAGTTGCACTTGCGCAGGTGCAACGTTTCTGTAATATATTGTGTACATAGTAAGCACACGCAGTGCTTGTTTTGCCAACAACTAATGTAGACCTACACGTTTAAATCGCATGTTTTCTTTGTGATATTTAACTAATCCCTTGACCGATGGATTTGTGTATCAGGGTAGGGGACCCTTCTGGGGACTTGAGGTGATCCCGGTGCAGACAGCCCCCAGAACTTTGAATTGACTTGTTGATGCTCACTGGCATATAGTCATGTGCTTGAACGTGGGGCCTGGAAAAACTGCAGCAGGCCATGCAGTGTACAGTGGGTAGTCATGGACACCAAGGGCCCGATTCATGGACATATTTGCACGGTGACTTTGCACTGCTGCATAGTGACTTTGCACTGCTGAATAGTGACTTTGCACTGCTGACACAAACCCTGATTCATGGGACTGCAAAGTGTATTTTTGCAGTGCAATGTCCGGGCAAGGTCACTGCATAGACATGTTTGCAGTACAAAATGACTTTGCACTGCAAAAATACACTTTGCACAGTTTCATGAATCACGGTGTGTGTCGACATTACTACAGAAACGTTGCACCGCTGTAAGTGACATTTTGCAAAGTACAGGGCCAACATTGCTCTCGTGCGAAAACAATGGGCCTCATTACGACCCAGGCGGTAAGTTACCGCCTGGGCCGTGACTTTACCACCATGGCGTAAACTACCTTTACGCCATGGTGGTTGGCGGACTTACCGCCCCATTCCGACCTTGGCGGGGCGGTAAGTCCCCAATCCCCAATTACCCTTCCCCATTCCCATTTTTGCCCCATAGGGCATAATGGGAGTGGGGAAGGCGTTAATTACGCCACCGTAAATTACGGTGGCGTAATTAACTCCATGGTCCCTTAGTGCCATGGATTTTAACACCTGCTAAAAGCAGGTGTTAAGTCCGCCATGGCGCTAAGGGACCTCGTACTCAGGCGGTAAGGGTCGGCGCTGTTTACGCCGCCGTAAAACCCTTACCGCCTGGGTCGTAATGAGGCCCAATGTGATTTTAATGCATTTTTGCACCAGAGCTAAGTGTGCCCGAGTGCTAACACCATTCTGTATTAGTGCCAATGCAAACGTTGCCCCCTGTGGTGCGAAAAGGCATTGAAAGAACATGTTCTTTTACGAGTGCAACATTTCTGTAATCTTTCCCAAGGTGTGTCATTCTGCAAAGGATTCAATGCTAATGTGCACATTTAATTATAAACGTGCACCAGATGAAATAACGGGCCTAGCTTTTCCTAATCGTGGTAATTTTCCCGCGAGCCACATGATGATGCAACTATGCAAATTCAGGCTCCGCCATCAATGCAAATGTGCGAAAATGCCTATTCCTGACGTGTGGTAACTGATAGGGAACCAATAATGAATGGAATGTTAAACGGATGCATCTACAACACTGATAACGCTAGTGCGGTATTTCAACACATTGCCGATGTAAACCCGTGTCTTCCTTTCTTTGCAGGACAGCAATTTAAAGAAGAACTGCAGCTATCAAAAAAGGTAGGACCAGCTGTACTGCATGCATGAAAACTGGCAAATAAAGCGCTGCTGAAAAGCGCCAATGCTTTGGCAGCTTGGCACGGGGGGTTTATGAAAATACGCCGATGCATCAACGTCTGTACCCTGGAGCCCAAGTTGTCCTTCTTGCTGTCTGTCTGATCTTCCATAAATGCTTTGTTTCATGGTATATGGGTACATTGCAGATTGGCAAGAGATTAACTGAGCATTGCTGAGGTTTAGCGGGTCTGGCCTGGCCTGGGATTCATTCGGCCTCATTACGACCTGTGCGGAATGCGTTTAACGGTGCCGGTAATGGTGCCGGCGCTGTTAAACGCATTCCGCACTATTACGAGGTTCCCTCGTGGGACCCGATGTGGATGTCTGATTTTACCAGACGTCCAGAGCGGGTCCTGTGAGGGGACCAGGGAGCTAACAATGGGCCGGTCGTAATCGGCCCGTTGTTAGCTCCCGCACCCATTCCCATTGAGCCCTATGGGGGCTCAAATGGGAATGGGGAAGGTCAGTTCCCGGGTTCCCTGAAGGAGTAATTATCGGGCCCTCCAAACTCGGAATGGCCCGGTAATTCCCCATGCAGGGAACACAGACCCAATTTTGAAGGCAGCCATGCCCTTATTAAGGGCATGGCTACCTCCAAAGTCGTAATGAGGCCCATTGTCCAACGAATGAAGACTAAACCCGATGGGTGTTATTGTGTGGGAAACGTGCGCCATCTAGCGGTCGCCTTGGGCTTTACTAGCGGGCAGGAAGTAATGCAGTAATGCGCTCACTACATATGAGAATTCCGGGCCTTGGAAGTCAGCAAATTATCCAAAGGGCACAGCAGGCTGCTCCATGAGCTATTTCTTATTTACTTTCGGATTGGTCTCCTGAAGAGCGCGGAAAGAAATTTCATCTACAGAGAACAAACAGCCCCAGGTCCTCTGCGCTGCAGGAACGTCATGTACTGGTTTCCGTATTTATTACAATATGATATTGAGGCTGCATGCTCTGCTGTAAAGGCTTAGACAGAGAAAAATCAGGAGTAAGATTAATATGGCCCTTCGAGTGCACCTTGACCGGGAAGTCAGGAGGGAGGAGTTATCTGCATCAAGGTTGCAGCAAGCCATGGGAAATCTGTATGTAGGAAGTACTTTTGTGTTGAGACATTCCCTGAAAAGATTGACATTTTAGCTCATTTGCATACCCACACAGCATTACCGGCCTGGCTCTGAACTGGACGTGAACTTCCAGCAATGGTTTGGCGCTGTGCTAAGAGCATCTTCGCCAGTGGTGCAACACCATTGAGCTGACCGGGCTTCAACCCTCTCCTTCCCCCCTGAAATTGTGGGCTATGTTGACTTTACCTGGCTGGCCTACAGAGCCATGGGGAAACAGAACAGGACACATATGTTAAGTGTTGTCTGGGCTTCCCCGTTAACAAAGGCCCTGCAATTACTAACTTACAGCATTTCACTGTTAGTAACTGCATTCATTTGCATACATTTTTAGACTATTGAAATTGCGATATGGGGTTAGTTCTTGCATGCCAGGGGAGTGATTGGCGGGGTAGGCAGGGGAAAGGAGACCACTCATTTTCATAGCAGTCCTTAAGTGGGTGCTTTCAGACTTAAAGGAGAGAGTTAACGGCTTGTAACATTGAAGTGCACTAGAATAGTCTTATTAGAATGCGTGAAGTATTAAGATGGCCCCCACACAAATATGTTTGCCCCTTCCCCACCGTCTCTGAAGCTAGCGCCTCTGCCAACATTTGAAGGGTACGCCCACCACACCCCTGAAATATAGGTTTAGTTATGCACCATGTCTTGGCTGACATGGCTTATTCAGCTTTCACATTTCAGGCAGAATGTTTTTTCCAGGCCTTATAAAGCCACCCTAACGGTAGACGCTGGTCCAAGAATGTTAAGAACTCCAGGTCTATAATTTGGATTTGGGATGAGGTTGTGAAAGTATAAATGGTCTGCTTTATTGGTAACATAAACAGATGTCAGAGCGATAATGGTTTATGGATACATGGATTCTTGAGGGCCAGGCAGAGCAAGATGCCAGCTTTATTTCTGTGGTCCAAGTGGACGCTCTGAAGGGAACCATCTAATGCTCTTCTTCAAGTTGCACCCCAATTTCAGAATATTTCCTGCGAGGGTTTGTAGGTCATGTAGTAACCCTAAGAACATTTATTAAGAAAAGCATTAATTCTTAGTCTGCTCGCATACTATGCATGCTGCCTTAAACCTAGCACTTGCAAATTGCTGGCTGCATTACCACTGTTTGTTGCCTTTATTATTTATTTATTGTTATTTATCTGCTTCTCCTCTGCTTCGCACTTTCCACCTCTCCCCCCTTCCATACACTTTTCCCCTCCCCCTCTCCCATGCACTTGCACGTTCTCATTGTCACTGGGCCTAGTAAGATCGCTGTTTTGTTCTCCCCTGTTCCCCTCCCTTGCTTTGTCCCGCTCTGAAACACTTGTGTACGAGCGCGATAGAAATAAAATTTCAATATCAATACTAGGAAAAGTCTTTTCAAATAATTGTCTGTTGCCTGAGTTGGTCCTAGAGTTATTTTTGTAAGGTGCATATTCACAATAAACAGAACCCCATCTCTACCTTCTTTGCGAGACCCCTAACCCTGAGAGACTCATCCATCTAAATGTTGAAGAGCATCAGGGGAGCCTTGATGAAGTTGTTGGACAGATTAGTCCCACAGAGGATATCCCGTCTTGTCCCGCTTTTCAATTCTGTCCTGGAAAATTGCAGGGTTTGGACCCATGATGGCTGGCATAATGTGGCACACGTTCCTGGGGACTCATTTACTTTGTTGTTTTAAGGAGGCTTGTCAGAGAGTGTGCACAAAAGAAGGCATGCCGCCTACCAATACCAGCAAGGAAAGCAAAAGAGGATGTCATATGAGGGCATCGGAACACAGAAGATAAGGGGATCTCTGGCCATATCAATGAATGTGTGTCTGACTCCCTCAATATTCAGTGACTGACTTCAAGATTACCTTACCAATATTATGATCGAATTATTAAAAATGTATAACCCTGACATTGAGCACAGAGGGCCCTCACCCACAGAGCAGGCACAGTGTGAAGATTTCGACCATCCGCAGGGTGGGTGTGCACTCGCTTTTTTTAATTTTTCTTTATATGAAATTGAATGATGGTAGATCAAACTCTGAACAATGTGTGGAGCTAGTCCGCATGCATTTTCCTTTGCTCACTACATGACATACACATAGTCCAGCGTACTCTGGATGGACACAGCCTATAGGCGCCGTCCCCCTGTCATATTTAGTTGGGATATGACAGCCTAGAGTACACCCGGTCATCTCAGAAGGGGGAGGACCAAAACCTTCCTCCTGCCATGACTAGCCTAATTAACTAACAAAGGCTCCATTTATCCACCCTGTCATTTTGTTGAGCACTGCAGAATGGTGGCAGTGGTTAACCTAATTATCATACTAATAGAATATACTTCAACCAGGCCCACATGGGGCCTGGCTGCAGAGGCTAACAAAGGAGACAGGAAACCTCAACACCCGTTCGTATGCATTGTTAACCTGAAGCCAGCTCCCACCCTTAGTATCGATTGACAATGAAATTTCATGTCTGGTACTGCATGTATTACAGTAGTCATTTCCGCAGGGGGACCCCATTCAGAGGGTATGAGAATGTGGTTTGCATCAGCCAGAAAGTCTGGTCACGCCGCAGCTTCAGGGAGACCTGACACTTTAATCAGGGACACCAGAGAGCTCAATTAACCAGAGAGACCCTTTGATCCACAATAGACAGGAACATGGATGGGACTTAGTATTATATGTTTTCACCCCTTTACCTTTCCTGTTGCAAAGCAGTCTGGCTATGAACTCATCCTTATGGAGATTGTTGGTGGAAACTCAGGATTGGTTCATTAAGGTAGGCTTAGCCTACATCAATCACTGTGGCCAATTTGGCTTTAAAAGAAGGCTGAGTCCCTCTTTTGAGCAGATCATCTGAAGACTTTGCAAGGAATAACAAGAACAACTCAGCATTGGATCCTGGCTGAAGGTACAGTCTGCCTTACATCTTCTGCCAGTGAAGGAAGATCAGGACATCGAAGAGGGAAGTGATATCCCTCCCCTAAACATCTCATAGGGAACAAAGGGAGATACCTAATCCAGAGGACCCTCCAGCAGCTCCAGAACTGGTTCGAGCCAGTCGAGCCACTCGAGCTGCCACCGACTGCACTGCTGGCTGTTATTACGCCGCAATCGCTAAAGCCATCTGAGACACCTCGACCATTACCTCAGAGCTGCCGACCACCACTGGGACAACTATTCCTGACTCCAGGCCGCCGTGTAAGCCAGCCTGCAGCCATCCGTCCAGCCTCGCTCACCAAACTGCCTGCCGCCTGATTCCCACAGCTGTCTCCCATCTTGAACTCCGTCACAGAAGCTGCAAAGCACCCTGAGACCGACTCTACACTGTCGAGCACCAAGAACTTCTACAAACACAAGGTACATTGTGGTTCTGTCCCCCTGGTCCTTCTCCAAAAGGCCCCTAGTGGCATTTTACGATCCATTGCTCACTTTGTGTTGAAACAAAGTATCCTTGAACTACTGCGATTAATTACTAGACCAACTACCCTCCTGTCAGTATCCAGAGTGCATCCCTTTTCCTTCTTTGAAACTTCCTGTCCTCTGCATTCCTTTACAGTGTGAGCTGTGTTTTGAAGTGTGCTAGAACTGCCTGTTGTGATAATAATAAAGTAGATATTAGTATACAACCTTGACTGGACAGTCCCTTTTATCATTGGATAATAATTGTATTTTCGCTGTGTTGCAACTAACCAACGAAACATGACCTTGCAGAGAAAAGCCTGCCGTTCCGTCCACGTTACCAAGATTGGACAAGGAGGTTTATAATCTGTTTCGGTTTCCAAAATGTTCAGATCCGTTCTGGTCTACTGCAGGTGTGGGGCTGATTGATAGTTTAGAAACCAATATTCATCCCTTGACCACTGGTGGCCTGGAAGTTGATTCATCACACACAGGATGCCATTTCATATCATCTTCCTGGGAGGCGCCTGAATATTTTCTTTTATTGTAGGCGATATCAGTATTGCGCTCACTCACAGTATTTCTTATTCTTGGGCACTTTACTATGAGAATGAGGGTGGGGTATTCACTAACCAATGTTTTGTAGTCTTTCACTAGGCAAACACTTGCTGCAATTATTGGATCAGTAGGGATTATGCCCTTTATATAGAAGATTTCTGAATCCACCGCAAATGTTATTTCTATATTAAGCACTCATTGGGCTTTTTTTGGTTAGGCCTTAAGGGATGTTTCGAGCTGAACCCCGGTGCAGAATTTAACAGTCACAACAATACAGGAAAGGGACCATGAACCCCTGATCACCGATCTGACTTTGTGGTACTAGCCAGGACCAATGCCGTGTAAATCCAGGAGAAAGCATTGCCAATAATCCAGGTTGCCATCACTGGCCCCTAATGCTTTCTGGCATTGCTACCTTTCATGTCATTAATAAGGGCCTAATAGTAATTGAAGCAGCTTTAAGGAGGTGAGTGGGGGGGGGCGCCCAACCGAGCAAGACCATTATGTGCTTAGAGTCCTTAAAATCATCGGACTGGACTGTTTTATGTCTTGTGTAACACAATTACCAAGCCATAAATATAATAATAATAATAGCGGATTCTGCAATGTCTCAGAAGAATATCGACACTAATGAAAAAATGAAACTCCCCTCTTTTTGTCAGAACAGTTCAAACTGAAATGAAGGTACTTATCTGCCAGAAAAAGTGGCAATTCGCTGACCATAAATGGCAGGAACTCCAGCCGCTTGGTGCGACCCTACACCAACAGTGCTTTGGCAATCTATTGCTTTTGGTGCCACGAGAGCTACTCTTCTCAGCTATGCCTGTTAATCCTTTTAGCATAATGGCCTGGTATCACTTTTTTTTCAAATCTGCAACCTGTTAGTGAGCTCGGCATCAGGACCCCCCTTTACACTTAAGGGGTGTCCTTCGGTGACGCAAACTGGGTCTACGGGCCTAGGTACTGTGGTTGCCATTTACGCGTTTCTTATTCATTCAGAAATATGTAAATATCAAGAAGAGAACACTTTTTTTGTGGAGCTTTAATCGGCCTCATGGTGGTGGTCTTCGACTTGTTCAATCAGCGAACGTTCTGGGCTGTCCTGATGGATTTGGGATTAGAGACCGCCTTCTTGGACCCGTCCGGTTGCTTTATACCCGTAACGCAGCATTAGTTTGGTTTGACCCACATTACGAGGTCACAGGAAATTCCTGTATTGCGAGGTGAGTTCTGTAGGGTTGCTTGATTGCCCCGGTTTTGTTCATTTTTTTAAAATAAATTATTGGTGCGGTCACTGCTCTGGAGGATGTTAATGCAGATGCGCCACTCTCTGGACTACCATTAAGTCCGGGCCGATCTCATTACATGTGGATGGAGCTGTTGTTATGGCCTGATCTAAGGAGTCTCTTTTAAAGTTGGTGGCATGGCTTAATTGTGTGAATGCGATCAGGGTTCAAATTATCAACTAAGGAAAAAATAAGATCATGAAGTTCGGTACAATTGAAGAACATCTTTTAAGTGGGAGATGAATGCCTTGCTATTATCCAATTTTATGACCATTTGGGTAAACATATTTTTCAGAAAACAACAAGTTCAATGAGCAAAAAAATATGCTGGCCCATGTTTCTTACGCATTGGAGCAATTTCACAACGCCGGATCCAGCGCTCGATTTCAACTACCCTGAAAGTCTGTAAGTCAAAGGCAGTCTAAACCACATCCTATGAAATTGAACTTCATTTTTACAGCCCAAAGTTATGAAGGAAATTCACTTTTTAAAATCATGGTTAAATGTCTGTCTCCAACACCTACCTCCTGCTTTATGAACTAAGAGAGTCAGGGGTGTGATCTTCCAGATTGCCTTTAAATGTATATTTCTGTATTCGGACGTGGATTAGACAAATTGACAACTTCTGCAGGACTCTTGTGAAGTGGGTTGTCAGTATGGATGGGTAGGAGACTTCCTTGGTTTTGTTGTTGAAAATTGAGCCTCTGATGGATTGGTCTGTCCCATTTTCTGGTATAATCCTGGAATTAGGGGGCAAATATTCAAGTTTCTAGCTCTCTCTAGATGCTTATGGTTAGTTGCTGTCAGGGTTTACACTTATTGCAAAGGATGTTTATATGTAAATTTGAGAAAAACCAGAACAACCCCCCGGTTGCTTGTCAACCTAATAATAAAACATATAAATATATGATTATTGGTTTTTTAATCCAAAACACCTGGAGCCTCAGGGATGGATGCCACTGATGCTGTCCATGGGGGATCATGGGGACACAATTGAACAAACCGGAACAAATCCAAAGAACGGGGCAGCCTGAGTTGAGGGACTAAAAAATCAATGATCTAAAAGATCAAAAAGTTCAAATAATGTTAAAATATGACATATATCCAAACAAATCCACTTTATTTGCTCAGTGTAAATATATGCATGATTGAAACAATAATGTTT
This sequence comes from Ambystoma mexicanum, assembly GCF_040938575.1. NCBI lineage: Eukaryota > Metazoa > Chordata > Amphibia > Caudata > Ambystomatidae > Ambystoma > Ambystoma mexicanum. The sequence goes on from NC_090922.1 coordinate 339,913,566, forward strand.
GTCACGCAGCACTGCACTTTATCAAGATTTCCTCCATATTGCTGATACCGTTGTCCGTATCAGGTCACACAATTGAAAGACAAATCATTATTAACTCCTGTTGTTAGTGGGGTACAAATGCCCTGCTCTGTCGATGCAGGCTGGTGTTGCCGCCTCCCATTGCCACCACTGGATGCTCCTTACCACTTCCAGTACTTAACTCCTTGCTTTGAGGCGACTCATCCCGGGACGATGCTGCAAAATGCAAACAGCTAAGGGCCAACCACCAGCTCTTTCTCTGTTTGCCTTTGAGCTATTGCTTTGCTGTGTCCCGCTACTTGCTTTTGAGTACCAATTACGTCTTTTCTGAGCCCCACTCTCACCATGCACTGCTCTTACTATCTCTTACACTACTCTCTTCATTCTCCTCGTAACCATTTCAACTCTCTTCCTGTCCCGATCATCTCTTTTCCTCAGTGCTACCCCTCTTCACGCTCACCTACTCTCTCTATTCACAAAACCTTCAACCCTAACTTTCATCACACTTCCTCTTCTAGCATCTACCCCCAGCAAATGTCTACTTCTCAGACTCGACATCAGTATTCTTCCACAGCCCGTTCCCTTTATATTGCTCTTTGGAATGCACAATCTGTCTGTAACAAGACTTTCTTTGCCTCTAACCTCCTATTTTCCCATTGTCCCTCTCTTGACCTCATTACCATTACAGAAACCTGGATTTCTCCCTCACACTTGCAACCCTTGCTGCCCTTCATGGCACTGCCTACACCTTCACCCACTATAAGGAAGGCATCATATCAAACACCAGAGACAAACACAAGTGATCACAGTTCAAGGGTGCTTTTTGAACTTCAAATGGGTTATTGGAATGCCTATCTAAACCTAAATCTGAGGATAGGAGCAAGCTACGGCCATCAAATAATAATAGCGCAGTCCTAGTCCAGTCTCTGTCAAGTAAAGGGCCTATACTAATAAAAGAACTGTCAATCCTTACTTCTAAATACAAAAGTGTGGGAGACAATGGTGTAAGCAAAAAGAAAAGTGTTCAAGAAATATTATGTCAGGACGGATGAGCAGTTGGCTTCCCTTACCCACCTTTTAATCACGGGGCAAGGCGCCATGTTCGGGCTTCACACACACTCTGGCTTCTCAGCCACGAGGATACAGTTCAAAGCACAGACATCAGGGCCTTCTGCCAATGGCTCTTTTCCAAAAACAGTCTCTTACTACAGTGGGTCTGTCGTAACAAACAAATTTCCATTCCTGTCAGGATTTGTACATGCACAAGTTCTCACTTTCAATGTTCATTGTGGATCTGAGACCTCCTTTTATCATAATGTTCACACTTGGTCTCCCTCATTCGTGCTCGGACCACAGATCTCCCTTGTCCGGGCTCGGATCCTATTGATATCTCACTGTTTACATTTGGTCTCCCCTTTTCAGGCTCTGACCATGGACCTCCCTCGTTCAGGCTCAGATCCTCTTTTTAACAAAATCGAAGACTTTCGGATGTGCGATGGGTTTTGCTTAGACCATCGCAGGACCACTTCACACAATTGTTTTCATCAATCTTCTACTTTCATTTCTCTTGGCAGGATACCTTACAGAGACCTTCAATTGAGCACATTCACAGTGCGGGACCACTCTGTCAACAGTATCGTATCTTGCCTTCTTAAGTTCAAACTTTGATCAGCAGTTTAGCTTTACTTGCGTCTTTCATCACACTCGTTCAACAATGTTCGTTCCAGCGCTCGTTATACAATGTTGCCACTTGCAACCTTAACTTCAACACAGATGGTCTTGCATCTGTCTCCTCCAACTGACTGGCTGTGTGGATGTCTCTGGCGCATCTTTGTTCTTGGAGCCAAGGATGATACCGCTGCGGCTGCTTCTCCCCACCTTGGTTAGCTATACGGGAGGGCCCTCGGTATCTTCGACACACAATGCAGGATTCTTCTGTCTGGTTTCCTGGCTTTCTGCCTTGAAGGTTTCTTGAAAGTAACAGCGTCTTGCTGAAAATGTCAAGGGTATTTCCCTACTTATGAACCCTTAAGGGTTTGCCGTCTTTCTCCCCTCGTTCAGCTGCTGACTCGATACTGCTGTTCCTTCATGTGCTTTGCCTCGCTCAGGGTGTGCTCTCGTGCTCCACGATTTTTCCATGTGGGGAAGTTTAATGGAAGTCAGGTATGAGTGATTGTCTATAATTGCCTGACTTTGCTTGACCGTAGTAGCGGGTCATGTCAGGTACATTGCTCGGGTGTGAGACTGTTTTCTCCCAGAGCGGCTGTCTGTGTGAAAGTGTTTCTCACACCACTCTCCCTGCCCTACTGATAGAAGTGGTGGTGTAGGACTATTTGCATCTTCCAAACTTCCTATCTCTCCTACTCACCTAGCTCTCGCTAGTTCTCCCTCTTTCAAATACACAATCTCTGTTATTGCTGCTCCCTATGACCGTCATTCTATATGTCTCCATCGGCCACCTGGTCCTGCTGGACAATTTATTGACCACCCCTCTCAACTAATTGACTCCCTTTCTCCCCATTATCACCTAATTGTCACTGGGGACTAACCTTCCCTCACCTCTATCCACTTACGTTAGCTCTCTTCTCTTTAACCACTCGCTCGTGTCCACTCTCTGCCCACCCATTCAAATGGTAACTCCCTTTATCTTCTCATATCCTCTCAACTCTCTGACTCTAATATATAAACTTCTCCTTTTCCCTCTGATAATTCCATAAACTCTGCCTCGATCCCCACTCCTACTTCCACCCACTCTCTCCATCTACCACTTCCATTACCAATCCCAAGTTTCAGTATCCTACCTCTCTGCCCTACACCACTGTCTTTCCTCCAATGCAAAATGTTCTTTTCCATCCACTGATTAAGGTTTCACTAACTTTAACATTGCTCTTAATGCTTACACCTGCTCTCACTTCTCTCTTACTACATTCAGTCCTAAACCCTCCCATCCACGGTCTTGGATTACACCTATCATCTGCACCCTGAAAGCAACAATGAGGAAAAACATTTGCACTTGGCAAATATCTAGACACTCCTCAGATCTCCAACACTACCTCAACGCCCTTCAGAACTTTTCCTCTGTTGTCGACTCTGCCAAACCTGACTTCTGTTTGTCTCATGTCATCTCAATCCTTTCAACCTAGGTTCCTCCAAAAATCTCTCAACTCAATTAAGTTTGAAGTTATCCTCCCTCTCTTCCACTCTTTCTGCTAAAAATCTAACTCTCTACTTTGCTTAAAGATTTTCCAACATTCAAAATACCCTTATCTTCTATCCCCCATCTGCTCACTTTTCCCCACCACCTCTATCCTCCTTTCCTGCGACAATGTCTTCCCGTGCCCCTACTAACTCTGATGAGATTCTTGACCTTCTCCTCAGGACTAACACTTCATGTTCCCCCATCGACCATCTATCTCCATATATAGTGAAACACCTGGCTCCCAGTGTTGCACCATATCTTACTTCCCTCTTCAACTTCTCTCTTGACAGTGCAACTTTTCCATCATCTACAAGTCAGCTACTGTCATCCCTATCCTTAAGAAAACTTGCCTAGATCCAAACTGTCCTGCCAGCATCGTCCTGTCTCTCTTCTACCTCACTATTCCAAAATCCTAAAGCATGTAGTTTTCAACGACTCACTGAGTTTCTCGAAACACACACACTCCGGGATCCTCTTCAATCTAGCTTCCGACCTCAACACTCTCCTGAGTCAGCTCTCCTCAATGTCAAAATCTACATCCTTGTCATGCTAACTGCTAATCTATTCTCCTCCTAGGCTTCTCCTATCAACTCTTTGCTGATGACACTCAGATCTTCTTCTCCATTCCCTCCTTATGTGATAAGCTACAGTGAAAAATGTCTAACTGTCTCTCTGCCATCAAATACTGCATGGCATCTCGCTCGCTCATGCTCAACTCCAATAAGACTGAGTTCTCTACTCTCCCCTTCTTCTATTCTTCTCTCCTGACTACCTTCCCTTCTCTAGTTCTGCTTGTAATCTTGGTGTCATCTTCAACATGCCTCACAACTGTTCACTCTTAATCTCCAAATCTGACACAGTAGCTAGACTTAATCTCCTCAACATCAGATATACAAGACCTCTTCTTCCCTTCACCACTACTAAGCACCTGATCTCCTCTTTGGTACTATCTCGACCTGACTACTGTGCCAGTCTACTCTATGGCCTTCCCAACATTGCTTTTACACTGCTCGACAAAGTCCTCAACATTTGCTGTCCAAACACTCTTCAACCTTACCCTATTCACCTCCACCTCCCCAGCTGGTCGTCAATTAGGCTAGTTATCAATGAGACAGAGGGCACAGTATAAACTCATTCTCATCATCTTCAAAACTAAACATGGGCTTTCCCCACCCTACCTATCAGCCCATCTCACTCGCTACACTCCCCCTTGCTCCCTACGATCATCCTTAGCTCACCTCCTTGCCACCTCTTGTGCCCCTTGTGCTGCCTCTCATTTCACTCTCTTCCTCTCCTCGCTCCCTTCCTCTAGACTGCTCTTCCTCTTCATCATAGGCAGCTTACTGGGACTCGGCCATCCATCGGCCCGGGACATGTTCTTTTCTAAGCGCCACCTGACTGGTCATGGATCCCTCTGTACCCTGAAACCTAAAAAGCCAACATTGTTGGGTCTTGAAGAAATGCTTCCCTAGCAAGGCAGGAAGGACCACTGTTCACAGGAGAAAGCAGAGGACAAACGATGAAGCCAAAGGCTTAACTGTTGGTCTGAGCTTTTAGATGGCCTGTGCCCCCAATGATTAACATCTATTTGAGACCTAAATAGCTCTGAATTGGGGTGTGTGAGAAACCTGATGGTACTCTCACATCTACTCCACAGGGATCTTCTGTTCGGGTGGCCAGGGAAAGGCCATTGCTTTTGGATCCCAACCATGAGAGTGGATTAGCGAGGGAGGATCACCTGAGTGGAGGGTCCTTGGGGATTGGGGAGAGGGTGCCGAGGCTGAGACACGTTATCCCCTCTTTCCTGACATTTACTTACCCTACCCTCCCTCGGCCTTTGTAGGATATTACTGTGCCTATCTTAATTTTCTCCCAGAAATGACACAAAGTTCTGAGAAGATGCCTCGGAGAGTAATGCAAATTACATATAGGAAACACCACTAAAGTACTGGGACGAAGTAGAGGGATGCTGATGACTACAGGGCTGAAGGTCAGGCATGTCCCAGTAATTGGCCTAATTGAAATCAGGCAACCCAGGTGAGTGAATCACACCTGAAACCCCTTGATGGTCAGAGCACCAGAGAAAGCAAGAGAGAACTGCCTTGGTGGAAGGGGAATGAGCTACCTTGGTGGAAGGAGAGAAAGAGCAGCAGGAACGTCAGCCAAACCTGCAAGAAACCAAAGGAGAATGGGACACTGAGACGCTGAAGGAATGCACAGTGAAGCAGGGTGGAAATGCGTGGCAAGGAAGCCAGGGAAGGCGGGGAAGAAGGAAACTGTGGAGAGTGTCGGTTCCTTCATGGTGGCCAAACAGTGCTCGTTCCCCTGAATGGCAGTACCAGTCCAAGGGTGTCTGTGAGACCCTGACCTCAAAGAAGCTCAGTAGAAGAGCGCAGTTTGAGAATGTGCGAAACCAGTGCACATATGAAAGGCGCTGAGTTACACTGTATCAGAGTGGTCGCATGCAGTCGGCACGTTCTCGAAAGCCTCTGAGCAAATCAGAAGAATGAACCAAAATTCACTACTAGAAATTGACTTTGTTGGAACAATATATCAGAGTGGTCACGTCTGAAAGAATTACACATGTTCAAAGGTCTCTGATCAATCAAGGATACTAATAAAGTAATGTGAACTGTTAATGCTGCGAAAACGAGAATGAAAGCTGTGAACAAGCAGCCGATGGGAGCTAGTGAAGTGTGATCAAAAGTCTGACTGAGCAAAAGTAAGCTGAATAAGCAGAAGTGAAGGCTGTAAATTAAAGCTAATGAAGAGGAATTTGTAAAAGAGAGCCAAGGAAGTGCCAAGAAAGAGAAACTATTCATCTATGAACTTGTGAGCTTCTGAGTTGGTCGCCAACCGCCGAACCAATCTAAGTCAAAGTGGCAGAAAGCTGGGGCAAGGGTAACTGGTTGCGTGACCTGTATTGGGTGGGCAGTGTGGCCTCTCAACTGCGCCTAGACCAGAAAGCCCCAACAAATCCAGGATAATTGTGAACACAACCCTGAAACAAGATAAAGCTGAACATTTTGAGGTTGTTTTGTAAACCAGTGCTTGAAGCTTGGGGAAGGGAACCCTGAGCTCCTTTTGAAAGTTGTATACTAAAACTAAGGGTGTTTGAAACTTGGGGAAGAGAAACCCTAGTCCTGACAGAACTATTGAAACACATAACCATTGGAACTTTACCCTGAACCTGGAGCTCCAGACTCCACACTATTGGGCTAGAAGAACCCTACACTACATTTTTATATTAGACGTGTGGGCAAGCATAGGTTTTGACACAGACAGACTTTTCATTTGGACCTACGGACATATACTTTCCTTAGTTTCTTTAGGTAGGGAAAACCCCACCATAGCTAGAGGGCAAGTTAGGCAATCCATCCATCCTAAAACTTAGATTGTGCCGTTGAATTCTCAATCTGTTGTCTGTTATATATCTTGACTCACAGGTAAAACATGCATCCAATGAGCGAAAGGAAGGTTTACTAGCTATTCAGCCTCCTGGGCTCGGAGGAAGTGGGTGTTGACAGACCTCAGGGTCAGCTTACAAAACTGTAATCCATTCCAGCCAAAATGTTGGGGCAGGCTCCACCCCTCTAGGACTACCAATTCTGTACTATTAGTACAGATAACTACAGAACAAAAAGGACAGAAATATTCATAGTAACACCCTGATCGCTAAATCGACCAAGCCTATTGTGGAGAAAAGTAAATACAACTTAGCTAATTAAACCAGTAAAGGTAAGAATTACAAACAGACTTATATTACCTAAAGGGGAAAACCCTAGGAAACACAGGGCAGTGCATGTTTAGGGCAGTTAAGGAGGAGAGCGGACCGCGGGGTAGTGTGGTGGCAGTACTTGAGATTTATAATCGTGCTTGCAATACAAGACTGGGACTTCACAAGTGATTGATTCCTCTTCGGGTTTGGCACTGGACACTTCTTTTGAGCTCTGGTAGGAAATGCAGGGCATAGTCCTCTGATTGCTCTGGTTAATGGAAAAACCCAGACATATGTATTATAAGTTGTTGAAATGCCGTCATGAAGGGAATCGAATGCTCTGGTCATTTTAGCGTGTAAGGTAACCTGTTTGAGAGGAGCATGACGCTTTGAAGGCAAGGACCCATCTACGAAACTCAAAGCCATGCTGATCAGCACCTCCTGCTCACCCAAATAGACAATCCCTCCACAAGAGTCCACATAAACCTTGAGCAAACTGTCAACTGTTAGGCCCTGATTTGGTGGGAGAGGGGGAGAGATCAAACAAGGGACTTCTCTGGTGGTTTTAGAAGAACTGATGAACTCAAGGCAAAGGACTTACCTGTATATCGTTCTCCTTACCTTTTAACTCCCTTACCAAATAATATAATTCCATATGTTTTTAGCCTTTGCACGTGACCCTTTACTCTGCCTGCAAGCAATAAGGCGTTTTAGATTTTGTAACTCCTGGACTTTTCTCCACTTTTCCCCTCTGCCCTTATTTTGTTCTCTACTTTCTCATTATTTTAGCTTGATATTTTAATGTTCTTATATGAAAGTGTTTGTTACTTCTCATGAAAGTTTTTAAATGGACCCAAAGTGTTGATAAAAATGCAGTTCGTAGTTGATGTGTATGCTGCCACAAGAACACTGCATTGTTGCCTGTGAGGCAGAGCCTGGGAGCATGCTTCCGTGCATCTTATATAAGGCATATCTTAGCTTGGTGTTTGGATTTAGCCTTCAGAACAAGCATATTGGAACGGGGTGTCTTTTAGAGCGAAAGCACCAACCACCCAAACTCTCAGTGCAAAGCGTGTCCCTAGACTCGTTTCTAGCAGAATTGTACAGAAGACCTAGTCTCATTGAGGCACTCGACACTTCTCCCAAACACACCAAAGCATTCTACAAACAAAACTAAAAATATCCTGGTTGCCTTCATGGATTGGCCAAATCCCCTAGACTCGGAAAAAATAACCTTCTGGAATGGACTCCCAGTGCTCATTTCTACTTTTGTAAATTCTTTAAAACAATTATGCTGATTCTGCACTTTATCTTTGTGTGTGCAAAAGCTTCTCTGTTAAACAAAAACAAGTGTTTGTGGTACCAAGAGCTGCAAAATATTGCACACTAATGATGCTGTTTCTGTCTCTCTTTTGGATGAACGTGGTTGCTCTATGACCGATTATGGCCCTGCCGCATATACATTGGTCTACTGGGCTTTCCTTGATAAGTTTATTGCTCGAGATACTAAGGTATTGTAAAATGCCAAGCACATGAGCAGACACGTTGTTCCTACAATCTGTATCTGCTAGCCATTTCGGTTTCTATTTGTCTGTGACTTTCACAATCATTAATGCCGGACTATTTACTGAAGAAACTGCAACGTATACAGAACGCACCTGCCAGAGCTCTCCTCAAACTCTCACAAAGGTACCACATCACTAAGGATGCTACATTGGCTCCCACTCAAAAAACAAATCACCTTCAAAACTTTACCCATAACTCACAGAGCAATCCACAGCATAGGAGTGCAATTCATACAAAAGAAAATCACGATCTACCAGCCGATTAGAACATTCAGGCCCCTATTCTTATCCAGGTGTTAAGTACTGAAAAGGACATTAAAAGGCTTAACAACCTTTTTGGTATTTAAAACCTATTCTGAAGGTGGCGCATTCTTCCGAAGTCGGAAGGAATGCACCACTTTCTGAATACATGTGGCGGTTGCTAGGATGGGTTGGAAACCAACCTATCAACGGCCACATGCGTAATCTGGCTTTTTGGAAGGGTATTCTTGTGGCACTCCTCCAGTTTAATATGTGCGCTAAAATAGCACAAATATACGTTACCCTTTGGGTGGTGTTAGACTGGAGGAGTGCCACAAGAATATAAATAATGAATATGTCGTTATTTTACAAAAATGCTGCCGAGAGTGGATTGCGCCCATTACAACTAAAAACAGGTACAATCCACACAGTGCACTGTCGTGCTCAAGGAGGGCGCCCAGGCCCACTTGAGAATACTAGTGGAGCATGGGCGTCCACTTTTGGCGCAGTGAATCGTGCTGTTTAGCACCTTCACTGCGCCAAGTTCAGAATAGGGGTCTCGGATCCAGCGATAACATCCGCCTAGTACCTAAACCATACATGAGAAAAAAACGTGGATCATCATTCTCCTGCTTAGCCATAAAACCTTGGAACTACCTAAAATTCAGAAAACGTCTGAAATACCCCGGCTCTCCAACTCTGAACTGGACAAAAACGAATGAACAACACTTACGCACCATGAAATGAACACACAACTGAGGACTGGGGAGTAAACCGGGTCGGAGTGGAGTGCAGGGAAGAAGAGAGCAGTCCGAATGGGAAGGAGACCTAGGTGTACCCTTCCCTATAAAGGGTAAAACAGCAAACAGGGGAGAGAGATGGGTCTGACTAAATTGGAACACTGATAGAGAGCCTTCGATAAAAAAGGGAAGAGAGAGGCGCCCGATCTCAGAACTGACGGACTACAGGACATGGGAACACATCCCAACCTCGAGGAACCCTTGGGGGTGGAAATTGCAGCACACCAAAATATACTAAAGAGGGAGATATAGCCCATGGAGGACCCACCCTTCTGCACACAACATAGGATGGTTAAGTGTAGCAACCAGAATATATGATAGGGGAAGGGATACGGGCCACCGTCAATCAAAACAGACAGTGTAGGATAGGGTACTGCCACTAACCAACCCTACTAAAAAAACGAATCCTTCTGCATACACCTCTCAAACTTTGAACTAAACACAACCATAGTTCTACAGCACAACAAACTGCTCGCACTTCACTACACCACAACAATGAAACAAACAACATATAGCCCGCACAACAGCACATGATGCAACCGACCGAAAAACAAATCTATGCTCAGCGAATGGTGTATACCAAGCTGAAGCTGTCAATAGCACATCACAGCTCTCTTGCTTTTTTCTCCTGCCCAGTCCTGCTAACCTACCCCCCACCCTCTTGCTTTGCAGATAGGGCGGCATAAGAACCGTTAACATAACATACATTCTTGTCTGTGAATGCTTTGCTCACTGCTATTGGTTTGTGACACCCACAATTTCTCTGACTACCCATGTAAGATTCTAACCTGCAGAAGGGCTCTCCCACTTCATAAACGAAACCTCTCAGAAGCTTTACAAATGTTATCGTAGATGTAGCAATTTTCAACACAATCCAACATAGAGACTGGCTCAAGTTTTCGCTTTTCTTCAGAGACTGGGATACTCTGACTCTGCTAAGAAAATTACAGCTAGACACCAGCCTAGAGAAACAACCGATTCCACAGTATTCCTCCCTTCTGAACTGCTTCCAATACTCAGGAGAGCAGAATTATCTGGACACAGCCATTTGATCCAGATACGATATGAAAGTGCATGCTGTTCCACCATATCCATTGTAACCTGGGTTCAATTACCATTACCACCCAATCTAGCACACCAGATCAGGGTGTTATTGCTATTAGCACCCCAGGTATTCAATTCAGAATGAACAGGACGCCTTGTGGCACATGAAACGTGAACAACTCAATAAATCATTAATCTATAGAGTTCTGTTGTGAGCATATAAATACATAACATACAATCCTAAATCAATAATTCACATTTCTTACATGAATAAAGAAACATCAGTAACTTCGTGCAACCCAGAATTTACATACAAGAAACACATTAAAAAACACATATGGTATTGTGGAAAAAGTGCAAAATGAAGAAAGTCTGCAATGTGCACAATATGTAAAAAAAAATCCTATCTGTTTAGCAATCTGCTTCGATGGGTGTGAATAAACGAGTGAGTGAGATATCCTTAGTTTGGTATTTGTTTATACTCCATGTAGCATCATTATACAATAGACACTCTAACTCATACCAAACGTATATTTTATTGTGACAGGGCACTTATTGCATTATGCATTTATTGCACTAAGTTTAACACAACAGACTACTATTCTATTGCAATATAGTGCAACCCGGACTGTCTTAGTGTAGCTTTTCCCAATGTGTTAGGTGTAATACACATAGTAGGCATCCTCTTGTTGCACATATCTCTGCATATTTCCCAGGGTCTACATCTCCAATATATGGAATGTTCAAGCTGGGTTGTGAAACCCCCTTTGTGTATTTGAGTGGCCCGCAGACCCTACTCTTTAAAAGATGTTTCAGCAGTAAGATAGTCTGCCCACTTTCATCAGGACCAAAAGAGCTGGCGGACCCTGCATTTAAAACACAGAAATGGAGATATTCATCAGAAAGTGTAAATAAACGTTATGATGTGCACATTTAGAAACAAGATTGCCTAATTAGAATGGGACCTTATATACCTGTTAAACTTAATATTAGGGCCTCATCCCAGGGACTGTGTAGGCACGCAAGTAATAAAGTATCGTGGAAAGATGCATAGATCCACTTGTTGTATTAGTAGCCTTCAATTACTGCAAAAGCAATAAGAAAACAGAAAGTGGTTCTAAATGGTATCCAGTTAATATGTCAATCTTCTTTCCGAATGCCATTTCGTCGAAAAAAATGTTGCCGAAAGAAAAGTGTTGAATGTATTTTTTTTATGTAATGTTTTTTTGTTTGTTTTGCTGGTAAAAAAAACAAGTGTAAATAAAAAAAACAGGGGGTTGGCGGGAACCCCCTCATTACATCCCCCCCATAAAAAAAAAAAAACATTCGACATTTTGTTTTCCGGCATTTTGGCTTCAACAAAATGGCATTCGAAAAAAATACATTCGTAATACTCACTATAAACCGTTCTAAATGTATTTGTGATCATTATTAACACTGCAACCTAAGCATCACTCTCCCACTATGTAGCAGTATAACCATACCTGTATAAGGTGTAGTTGCTTCGTGGGAACTGAGTCCTAGCATTCGGACCAAAAGCAGAGTTTGATGTTATTTCGTAACATACAGCATTATGAGAGGCTGGATTAGAACACGGGCTCTAGTAAGTCTGGAAGTAGTGGCATAAAGAGCGGAGAACCAGACCGTCTCACGTCTACTTTGAGCACCGGGTGGCCACGAATGTACCGGCATAGGTTTTCGGCTGTGGAGCATAGGCTGTAGCGTGGGGGGTGTCTTCACCATTTAGATCCACGTAGCCTGTCTCATGAATGCACCTTGTCAGAACAGTTGCATGCGATCAGCTAGACTGCTGCTTAGGGCACACATAGAAAATCCCTGCTTGCCACCATCAAGGGGTATGAAAATTGAACTACTGCTTATAATGTCCAGTTTTTTTTATTTATCTATGAAGGTTTTCAGGTGGCACCAAACATTTATAACTGTAGGACGAATGTCTATGGGAACACCTGTACATTTCAGTAGTACGTAAATGTATACAAAAACTGGGTCCTAGACTAAGATATCGCCCCCTGGCAGAGGAACAGGTCTTTCCCACCTTATTAAATTAAAAGATGTTTATGCCAGAGGTGTTAACTGTTCATTCAGCCGTGTAATATGTGCCTTCATCTTGTAGATAAACCATACCTTCTTGTGTAAGAGGGCATTGGTGGTGATTGAAGATGCCAACACCTGACATCAAGCAGAATATTTTGGTGGAACTGGATTACCTCACACACATTTGAATATCTGAATAATCATCTTGGAGCCACTTGGCAAATACATAGACTGTTTCCATAGTCAACGGACCGAGGCAGATCTCAAAGACATTATTGGGACGATCGCCTGTGCAGCAGCAGCTACAGGATAGAGGTCCCAGTTCTTTATTATAGACTTGATACCATTGCTCTGACTAAGAATTTCTTTACCTTCAACGATACCTATATCAGCAAATCAGCAGGACGGCGATGGGTGCCCCTTTTGCACTGAGTCTGGCCATTTTGTACATGGTTAAGTTTGATGAGCTATATGTGTTCAGCATGGATAACCCATTCCAATTCAACATCAGGAAATGGAAAACATACATTGACGACATTTTCATATGGAAAGGGCACCAACAAACATTAATTGAATACCATGAGTGGCTAAACAGCAGAAATCCACATATTCAGTTCACCATGTCAGGGAACAGGAATGCTATCAATTTCCTGGAACTCACCATCAAATATGCTGATGCTAGACTATCATGTAGTCTCTTCAAAAAGAGTATGGATCGAAACACCCTACTTCATTTTAAGAGCTATCATCCTCCCACACATAAGAATAATCTGCCATACGGCCAGTACTTCAGAGTCTGCCGCAACTTTACTAATCTGAAAGATTTCAGGTTACATGCCTGTCAACTAGATGCAAGATTAAAAGCTAGAGGGTATTCTTCTAAATTGGTGAACCAATCCAGGAAAAGGGCATGGTACACCCTGTGCAACACACTATTGGCACCCAGGGAGAAGCCAGACTCTCATAACAAAATGGCGTGTGCATTGACATGTTGTAACAACACAGCAAAACTTAAATCTCTAATAAGTTCTGGCCCCTGGTTAGACTTAGCCTGCCGAATTAACCAGCTCGGCGAATGGCACTTAAAAGGTCAAAAAACAAGAGTGAGTACCTCACGCACTCACAATTCAAAAGTAAAACTTTGATGACTACTTTGTGAAATCTGAGACCAGTGGTGGGTCACTACCCCTGTCTTATCTGCACCGTATGCAGATTCACCAATAAAATGAAATCCTTTCCACTAGATGGCAGAGATTAGACTTTAAAACATTTTCTAACTATAAGATGGCTCAATTCGTCTATTGCATTGAGCATAGAGCCAAAATCATATGTAGAAACAGCACAGCCCCGCTGGTATCACACTTTTTGCAATATCAAAATACACAGGAGGACATGTGCTGGTGGGTACTGAAGGTGGTATTGCCATCTTTAAACATCACCAATGTCCTCTTACAAAAGGATGCATTGTTGATCTACAAGATAAAGCCACTTATTACAGAACTGAATGAACAGTTTACATTTCTGGCATAAAAAATTCCTTCATTTCATAAGATGGGAAGGCCACTTTCCTCCACCAGGTGTGACATCTTAGTCTAGCACCCAGTTTTTCAATGCATTTATGTGCTGCTGAAATGTATGGGTGTTTCCATAGACATTCGTACTACAGTTATAAATGGTTGGTGCCACCTGAAAACCTTAGTATATAAATCAAACAACTGAACATTATGAATCACCGCCATAAGCAGTGCATTCATTTGCAATTGTTTCATACTCTTCGATGGACGGAAGTAGGGATTTTCTACATGTGCCACTCAGCAGTGGTCTGGCTGATTGCATGCAACTGTTCTGACAAGGTGCAATCACGTGGCAAGCTACATGGATCTAAACAGTGGAGACACAACCCCTTGCTACCGCCTATGCTTCACAGTCGAGAACTCGTGCCAGTACATTTGTGGGCCACCCACCGCTCGAGGTAGGCATGAGAGTGTCTGGACTTTCACTCTATATATCACTACCTCTGGACTTTCTAGAACCGCTTTTCTAATACAGGCTCTCATCTTCCTGGAGGTTGCGAAATTACATCAAACTCTGCTTCCGCTCTGCAGACTAAGACTCGGTTCCACTAAGCACCTTACCCAGGTATGATTATACTGCTACATAGTGGGAGATTTATTCTTAGGTTGCAGTGTTAATAATAATCACAAATACATTTGGAATCACTTTCTATTTTCTTAATACTTTTGCAGTAATTGAAGGCTGTGAATACAACAGGTGGATCTATGCATCTTGCCACGATACTTTATTCTGTGCGTGCCCACACAGTCCCAGGAATAAGGCCCCAATATGAAGGTTAGTAGGAATACTATGTCCTGGTCTAATTAGACTATTTCCTTTCTAAATTTGCACAACATAACGTTTATTTACACTTTCAAGGGGAATATCTAAATTTAGGTGTTTAAATGCAGGGTCCGCCATCTCTTCCGGTCCTGATGAAGGCAGGTAGACTATCCTACCACCAAAACGTCCTCTCAGGAGTAGGCACTGCGGGCCACTCTTTCATACATCAAGGGTGTTTGACAACCCAGCCCTGATCATTCCATATATTGGAGACGTAGACCCTGAGAAATACGCAGAGATATGTGCTACAATAGGACGCCTACGATGTGTATTGCACCTAACAAGTCAGGAATAGCTACACAAAGAGAGTGAGGGTTGGGCTATATTTCAATAGAATACTACTCTGTTGAGTTAAACTTAAGGCATTTATTGCATTATCCATTTATTGCACTATCACAATGAAATATATTTTTGGTAAGATGGAGTTAGGGTGTCTATTGTATTATGATACTAGGTGGAGTATAAACAAATACTAAAATAAGGATATCTCACTTGTGGGATGTCTTGATCCACTTTTGCTCTGCCATGCAGCATCATTGTGTTCTGAGGGTGCCAGAAACATCAAAATGGCCGCAAAACTCTTGTGCGCGCCAAAACCTCAGAAAATCGCGCTCTGCAAAGCACATAAAAAGATGGCTGCCCAATCTACCCTGCATGTTGTCAGTGGTGGAACAGAGATCTCACTCCTGAAATATGTCAATGGGCTCCACGACAAGTGAAAATGGAGTACAGAGGGAAAAGCAGTGCTCTGCTAAAGGAAACCGCAAAATCTTGCTTTAAATCCTTATTCTTGGTTGCTGAAACTGCAGAATGCCGGTACAAAACACCCTTAAACATCCAAAATACTTACTGAGTGCTACAATTCAATTAGTATAAGAAATCATTATGAACTTACAATATCCTGAAAAGCTGAAAGCATCAAAGAAACATCCACAGCAAAAGTTGCCTGCCTGTGAAATCTGTCAAAATCTGGGCGCAGTACCCTCGGCCGCCTGAATGACAGCTGTCAGAAGCCTGCAGGATTAAACTTTAAAACATATATAAACTGAAATCTAATGTTTGAAATCTAAGTGGCCTGTTCCTGAGAGTAACCTATGTTGTAATTGTTTGAGCCCATGGTTTAAAATTTGGAATAAGTGTTCTAGCTGCTAGTTTGAAATCACAATTTGTTTTCAGCCAAGGAAAAATGCAACAGAATTAACATTTAAATTTAATCCTGGCTAAAGCCACCCAAACTGGAATAACAGCTTTCCTCACAAAAGGAGGACACTTCCCCCCAGCTGAAACTCACGGGGAGGTGTGAATTGCTGATGAGCCCAGTACTAAACAATGGACATCCTCCAGCTAAAGGAAATGCGAAGTGTGAAGGGTCGTAAATGGCCTCTGCCCAGGAGAAACAGGGAGGAGATGCTCCTGGGTCCCAGGGAAAGACCAAAGGGGTGGACCTAAACAACCATTTGTTGCTTTACAAGGACCAAATATACATTTTAAAAAGACTGATAATTTCCTTTGTAAAATTGTACAAAATATAGAAATAACAGCATCGTTAATGTAATTTCTGGATGCACGGGTGAAAAGGCGCCAGAACTCTGTGACATGTCCTGGGAAGAAACGGCAGAAAATGTGATATTACACAAAATGTATTTTTGATAGAAGTATGAAACTTTATACACGTATGCCCATATTCAAAGCACACATTTGTAGAAATTTGCTCCTAAATTGGACTTTGTGTTCCGGATGAAAAGGGCAACATTCTGTGGAAAGCAGACACAAGATCCCACAGATCGTAGCTGCTGTACAACATATGTAATCTGTATATCTGGTTGTTATAGAGGTTGCATATGTGGAAATATGTATTGTGTCAAAAGTAGATTTTGTGTTCAAGAGGCCAGGGGTGGACTCCAAACCTCATAAACCCACACCATAAAGATGACACACGGTTTTCTCCTCCTATCAAGGCTGAGAGGAGATCCTGACCAATCCCTGTCAAAGGGGTGAGTTTAGGCTAAACCAGCACACACACACCCTTTATCATAAGCATAAATAGAGACAGCTCAGCACTCAAAAAAAACACACACAGATTCACCCACTATCCGAATGCTGGCGGAGCACCCAGAACTCTCCATCTTCCTTGCTCCAGACTCCATAAACTTGGCAAAGCAGAAAGCCCCATTACATAGCTGAACCATTTTCAGCTAGGCCTTAAATTTCCAGAACCAGAACCAACCCCGCAAACCTAAGGGGACTAAAATACAGCCGGGCTGTGCTGTACAGCTTGCCTGCTGAAATAATTATCATCAGATCCAGTCCTGTGCCGTGCGGTGTCCAGAGTGCCTTGACACTGCCAAAATCCGATGTGCCCAGCAGTCTGTCCTGACCAGAATACCTGACCAGAATCCCTGATGGTTCCATTTGAAACATATCTAGTGAGTATCTATAGATAGAACTGTGTCACTAGCATATGTACATGGCTTAGTTAATCCCTATCTTAAATCCATCCTATCTTGTATTCAGAACCTGCATTGTTGGGAGTACTTTTGAATTGCCTGAACTCTCTATCCTATCCCTCCCATCTTCCTCCTGTGCTAGTATTGTTAAAACTATCTCTGCGCTGATATTTTTTATCTGAAGAAGGCGGGACCACTGCAGGCAGTCGCCCTGATCAAGTGGTTGTGTTCTTGTGTGCTATTGTTTATTCACAGTCATCCTCTAGTGTAAGAAATCCTTTTTGTCATTTTAAAAGCAAAGCGCTTCCCGTTTTCCCATTCTTGCGCCTATCTGAAAAAAAGACCTCCACTAAAATGTCCATAACTTCCTCAAACATAATGTGCTAGGAACATATCTGAAAAAAACGACCTCTACTAAAACGTCCATAACTTCCTCAAACATAATGTGCTAGAAACATAATTTCAATCTCTGCTTGTAGCTAACATCCACAGCTTTAATTTGCATCTAAAACCGCATCCCAAATCCATACGGTTCTCCTGTGATCACGATTGCCACGCACTGAAAAGTTTGCAGCGAATTTCATTTTAGGGAAATTCTGACACGTGTAAAACAGCTTTTGATTGCTTCCGACCTTCATTTTAAGATTTCACATTGTTTCTTAGCATCAGATCATTGCTAGTGTTTGTGTGCAACTATCCAAAGCGGCTCCCGTAAGAATTTGAACAATTTCAGCAATTTAAACCATATTTAATATTTTTACCCAATCCATTCTCAAGATAACTTTAAAACCATTCTGACCGCTTGCCAATCAATTCTGTTTTGCTCTTGTGTTGCTGGGGGGAAATTGGGATTGAAATTTTGTTTGAATTCTGCTATTCCTGAGTACCTGCTCTCTCCTCTTATCGCTTTACATTGCCTGTTGGGGGGTTGAGGGGTGTGCAGAGGGAAATAGTAACCACACTGCTATTTGACCTGAACACACACAAAAGTATTATTTCTGTGCTGAATTGTTTTGCTCTACTATTACTCCCTGTGTATTAAAGAGATTATTTAGTGTTACATCACCCCATTGGTGATCATTGTGTACCTATTAAAACATAGGGGGTCATTACGAGTTTGGAGGTAGCCGTGGCTCTATTAGCGCTATGGCTGCCTCAAAACCCGGGTCCGGGTACGGTGTCACTGAATGGGGATTTACCGGGACATTCCGACCTATGCGGACCCGGTAAATACCCATTCAGTAAACCATTCCCCATTCCCATTTGAGCCTCCATAGGGCTCAATGGGAATGGGTAAGGCGCTAATAACGAGTCCGCAATATGCGGGCCCATTATTAGCTCCAAGGTCCCTTAACGGGTCCCGCAAAGAACGGCTGGTCAGACCAGCCGTTCCTGCTGGGACCCACTAAGGGACCTTGGAATATGGTGGTAGGGGCTTAACGGCACCGCCATCTTAACGGTGCCGTTAAGCCCCTACCGCCATACTCTTAATGACCCCATAGTGTGATTAATTTGTAAATACATAAATAAATATTTTAACTTTGCAAACCAGCCTGACTCCAGGTTCAGTGTGACCGGGGGGTTCCTGGAGAGGGGCATGAAATGAGTGGTACATCGTTCAGAATAGACAAAAATCAATAAGGATTTCAGTTGTGCAGTACACGCTAGGCGTCGACTTGGGTTTGTGCTGGATTGAAATCACTTACACACTCCAGTATTTACACCTATCGAAGCAGATTGCTATACAGATGGGAACAATTATCACATATTTTGCACATTGCAGACTTTGTATATTTTGCACTTTTTGCACAGTACCATATGTTTTAAAAGAAATGTGTTTCTTGTATGTAAATTCTGGGTTGCAAAAAGTGACTGATGTTTGATTATTCATGGAAGAATTGTGAATTATTGATTTAGGATTGTATGTTATGTATTTATCTGCCCACAACAGAACTCTATAGATGAATGATTAATTCAAATGTTAATGTTTTACATACATTGATTTACTAGAAAAACACAAGTAACACAAAAAGATAAAAGAAACAATCAAAAGACAAGTGATGAGTAATTGGTCTTGCTTTCTAGAATACTTGCAGAAAGCATGGGATTGCCTAAATGTTGCATAATTGAATTATGAATTTGAGTAAGGTGCATACATTAGCCACCAGCACTAATTCTGCTAGGCACACTATTTGTTGTGTTATATGCCCCTAGTTCCCAGTAGTAGGGGTTTACCTTGGTAACCCAAGGGGTGGGGTAGCAACCATCAGGTTGCTTCTAACATGGGCTGAGATTGTGGGATTCAGGCTGTGATCCGAGCAACCTGATTGATCGGCTCCCCACCCTGGTTGGCAATTAGAAATGTTGACCTAGCCCAGAGGAACTCATTGATGATCCTCAAGGCCGGCACCAAGTCAGGTTCACAAATGACTGCCTTCCAAGCAACCTGATGGCTAATGTATGTCCATTTATCTCATGAGCATTTATTGTAGAATTCCTGAGCACCCGACTGGATGCAGCAACAGAGGATCATCGGCCAGTACCCATCAATGATCCTGTAAGCCACCAAGGGCAGAACTGTCTTAGACAAGCACCTTCCCTCCTTTGGGCATCGGATGTATGGGGAGCCATGCCCTACACATTCTCCGCCAGCCCACTGATAACTATCCCTCTGTGACCTTCCGTTCTTCTATCAATTGTAATGATATGAATAAATGCAGTGATATTAATGACTGCCACACAGAACACTTACCACCCTGACTGCAATGCATAACTGCTTCATTTGGAGACTCTGCAGCACAAACTATGTCTGAATTTGACATGCAAGCACTCGCCATGCTCCTAGAATTAAGTTGAATGAGTGCTGTATTTAGTTGTATTTTCAAAATTCTAACCACTGCATGTTTTCAGGAGAAATGGAGAATCTAGAAAATGCGGTTCATGCCCTGTTAGCTTGATGAATGCATGGGGCATAAATGGCTCTAATTAAATACAACAAAAAAAAAGAATTTGGCAGTGGGTTATATAACACTTCGCTAAGCCCTCAACTAATTTAGCGAGGCACTCTACTCAATGTACTTGCCCACCACACTGTGAACAAAGTAGGAATCTGGGAGGGATATTTGCTCAAAAGTGTACTACCGAGGTTCAGACCACCCACGCGCTGCAGACATTAGTCATTTACAAATGTGCAAGCCGATTGTCTCAGTTGTCCATTTACCACAAAGGGTCCAATAGGTGTTGACACTAGTTTTGGACGAATTGTACCAAGGAGCTCTACTTTGGGCTTCCGACTTTCTATTCCACTAGTCTTCAAAAGTTGAAGCGCTCATCTACCAATATGCCATCAAAGAGCCCTAGGAGAAACAATATGCCCTCATTCCTGTCCAGTCTCCATTGGCTTCTGGCAGAGCAAGTATTCACTTTAGAATGACTACCATGCTCAGAGTGCCTTGTACAATCGGGGCCCTAGATTCATTGAAAATCCCCCCGACGCGTTATGATCTTGCAAGGCGTGTTTGCTTTGCTAGGGCACTATCGCTGAAGGCAGGAACATACACCCAAGATGGCATAGCAGGCCATTCCTTGCCAGTCCCGGTGCCAATGTTCTGGAATGCTCTTGCTAAGCAAATGCAAGGAATGGGAGATCATTTACAGTTCTCCATAAACTTGAAAACCTGCAATATTTCACTGAAGTCCTCTGAGTCAAGATGACTTTAGGTTGGTGTATATGAGCGCCACAAGAAACTGATGTTACAGCATAAATGGTTATTGCAGAAAAAGCAAAACCTGGAAATTGGCATATTCCCAACGGCATGTTGCTGTTGCTAGAGTGAAAATTGTACATTACTGATGTTGGACGTGGTGGATACAGCGATCAGTGCAGCAACTAAAAGCCCAAATTGGTAATTGTCTTCACCGACCTTGGCTGTAGCCAAATCGATGGATACAGTAGAGGCCTACGTTCATTTTGTGTGCAGATCCCAACAGAACTCTAAAGGTATTTCGATAAATTGAAGAGGAAGTAAAGGCACTGATAGTTAAGTGTGGGAATGTAGAGAGCTCCAGGCATTCATGAGAAGATTGGTGGGCCTGCATCTTAAAGAGTGGATTCAATGTTTGATCTTTAAATACATTCTTTCAGCTGCACCGACAAGGCCATTACTCTATGCTGAATGTTAATTACCAAGTTCCAGTCTTTTCTGGTCAGACATGGAACTGAGCGGTTACAGTCCTGATTTAATGGGCGTTCACACAACTTTAAATCAAGTCCCTGCAATGATAAAAATGAAGAGTAGGATAGCCACACATTTCTGCAGAGCTTACATACAGCATGGCCCATGCTTAACTTCTTATCGTGTTTGCGAGCAGTGTATACTTTGCCTAACGTACACTAAAGTCCCCAGAATCTTGTGTTTTACCCCGAAGACTTCAGCATATCAGTGCTTTAGGCATTTCTTTTCTGGAAACACTTAGAAACCTAAAAGGTCGTTCATAAATGAGCAAAAGGTACTAAACGGAGAACACACCATTTCCAGCTGGAAAACAAAGGAAAGGCTGTGTCAAGACGGCCATGTCACTGGTAATCATCAGAAGGCCCAGATTATCCGGTTTATGAGTTTATAGCAAAATAATGAAAAGGCGCGAAACCTTGCTGATTAAAAATTGTCATTATGAACAACAAAATTGCACACAAAAAAGAAATGGGGAAACTGGGGCATAGGTTAATGGGAGAGAACACGAAGTGGTGGTCTGACAGTTATAAGGAATTAAACTCCCAATAAAGGCAAGAGACCAGATTGAGTAAACATTCAGTTTGGCATGACATGAATTTGGCATAAATACAAATGAACCCCCAATAGGAATGCACAAAGGTTACCAATCCCCCTTCACATGGGACTGGGAAGATAGAAATGTGTAGAGAAACAGATGGCAGTGCAGGAGAGTATTATCAAGGAGTTAAAGGTAGAAACAGAAACGAGACTGAGGTGTGTCTATGTGGGTTTATCAACAGAGGAGTGGTGTGTGGCGTCTGAATGCACATCTGGCTGATTGACAGTGGGGATGTCATTTCATAGCTTAGATGATTAGTGGAACCCTGGGTGTGAGTTAGGTATGAGTGTTCCATGAGTGCCTGTTGCCCCCAGAATGCCTGCCCAGGATAGATGATCTGCTGGCTGCTCTCCTCACATGACTATACCCGAGCCTGTCACCTGTCATGAACTAACCTGTTATTAGCACCTGGGGTGGGTGTGGCAGCTAATCAGGTTGCATGGATCGGGGGCTGAATATTACAATCCAAGTAAGTGACCCGTGCAAGCTGACAGCTGCCGGCATCCGCCCCTATCTTCCTACCTGCTCCATAATGCCACCGGCCCGGTCACCTCGCACCTCCCACCTCCCACCTACCATCAGTTCCCTCCTCCCTGCCCACTTTTCCTGGGCCACTGCACCAGTCCTCCATCCCACCTTCTTTTTCCTGGGGGCCATATTGAGTGCGTATTTGTGTCGACCGAGGGTTTGCGTTTTTAATTTTTAATTTTTAATGCGCAACCCAGTTTGTTCAAAAACTGCTGTAAGCAACCAGGTTTTCAAACCCATGGTGCTACTGGCAATAATACCCGTAGTGGCGGGCTGGATTGGCATAGTAATAGTAATGGCACCAGGATCCATCATTAACTTGGGATCAGGGCCATTACCATGCGATCCTGCATGCCACTGTGGGTATTATTGCTATAGTAAAGCAGGTGGCCATCTTCTACTCCTAAACTTGCTGACACTTTATTTATTTGGCATTTAAAGTGTAACATTTTATACACGCACAACACATGTTAAGAGTAAAGTATGATTAGTCATACATGATGGATGTAAGGAAGATGAGTATTACTGCTTCCCAGAGACAAAACCATATTTCGCGCCAAGTTTGATGCATGTTGGAGATTGAAGTCTTAATGATTCCAAGAGACAGTGGGCCTCATTACAAGTTTGAGGGTAGCATGGCTACCCCCAAACTTGGGTCCGGGTCCCAAAAAATGGGAATTACCGGGCCATTCCGACCTTTGCGGGCCCGATAATTCCCATTCGCGTTTTAGCCCCCCATAAGGCTCAATGGGGAGGATGCTAACAACGGTCCTGTTAATGACAGGACCGTTGTTAGCATCCTGTTCTGCTAGCGGGTGCCGCTCTGCACGTCTGGTCTGACCAGGCATACAGGGCGTCCCCGCGAGCAGAACTTGTAATAAGGTGGTGAGGCAACAAAGGTGCCGGTAGCACTTCTGGCGCCATTGTTGCCTTACCGCCAGGGTCGTAATGAGGCCCTGTGTCATTTAATTCAAGTCTTGCCAGCTGCTAAGTATTCAAGACAAAGAAGTGGGGGCAGTAAAGAATGAAACTGTGAAACAGGAAGCCTTGAACATGCAAGAGTCACAAGGAGCTAGTGGGAGGATAGTGCCTCTTGAATCCCAAAGGAGTGGCAAGAGACCCAAGTCCTAGAAACTGTATTTTCTGTTCAATAAACCGCTCTGCTGATTGGTTCGGCAATTGCAGAACAAAGGAAAGAATTCATTGTGAACAGGAAAAGAGTTGATGGAAAATCCTTCAGAAACTGAGGAAGAAACAGAAACACTGACTTCAAGGATGTAAAGGATTGGATAGGAAAGACAAACAGTGCTGCGTTTTGGGAAGTGTAGTCTGAAGCCCTGGTTTAAGGATAATGGTCATGGACTGCAAACCAATAGCCTAATGTGCCAGTGCAGGTCCCAGTGTCAGAAGGGCAGAGACAGAAATGTAGAAAGTGATAGACAAAATGTCTCGAACCCAAGGGTAGGGACTGAAGAAGTTCCAGGAAAACTGCCACTTTTGTGTAATAAAATCAATGTTTCTATTTTACGCTAGTGAGCAAGTTCAGATTGTTATTTGGCAGGGAATCACCACATCACTTTACACCAGAATACCCGACCCAATGCAGGCACCAAGTGAGTGAGAGTCGACATTAGAACTGGCCTAGAAGCTGCAGAGAATCTGCGGACAGAAACCAAACTGGAAGAAATTATGCTTGGAGCAAGTATGAAGAAGCTGGAGCAGCCAGGGCAGATGGCAGAAGTAATATCCAATGCTGGCTTCTGGGGCATGTTAGAAGCCACCTGAAAGGACATGCCAGCAATCCAGGGTGAATAGCTTCAAGGAAGCCCAAGAGCAATGAATGTTGGGTTTTTGCCTAAAAGAATTTTTCTAGAACTCAGTTTTCTAGATGTAAGGAAGTACAGGGATGGGGAAGCGTGTTGGCAGGGAAGCAGAACGATGGTTGGAGAAATAGGTCCACAAACCTGCACTCGTTACAGTAGAGTTTTCACTAGTCGCATGAAGGCACCACCCAGTTGTGTGGAATGAGCAGGCAGCCCAGTCAATCCACGCCCATTTTACATCTATCGTCTGTTCGAGATTGTGGGCAGAGCTGTCAAAGATGAAGAGACAGGAATGTCCTAAGGAATGACCAAAGAGACACATGTCGGGGACCTGCCAAATGTAGCACCTGCGTTCCTTGAACTTCCTAATGTACTGCTGCCTGAACTCACTGCTCGGTGGTGGCTGCAGCCTGCATCCATGGCTTTACACAATGACCTGACCTTCCTTAATAGGGCATGCAGGGATGGGGCAGCAGATTAGCTTTCCGTGTCTTGGATCTGAGTGAATAACCACCCAATCCAGTAAAGATATTTAAAAAAGGGCACATTCTCAAAGCAGACCCCTAATTTCTCTCAAGTTCCAGCTGAGCTGGTGGCCACCAAAAACAAGACCTTGGCCAAGAGCAGCAATACAGCCACCGGCACTAGAGGAGGTCAGTGAAAAGCCTGCAACACTGAAGCCAGGCCTCAAACCGGAACACAACACCAGCCTAATCCGCTGTTGGAACTGAGAACCTAACGCGTCTGCCACTAAAGATTACATTTCCAAAATCTGCTATAAGATTTACTGAAATGTTCAAATGCTTCACATTGATCCCACAGGAATTAAATTGATACCTCGGAAATGGATGTCTGAAAAACGGCAAGGAGACGCAATTTGTGCCGGATCATGAGTTGCGCTGGGGCGGTAAATCCCCATTTCCCAGGTTGGGGAGCGCTATTATCGCTGGCAGTAATTACACAGCTGGTAATAGCTTTGAAAACGTCCGGAAAATTGTCATTTTGAGCGCCAGCAAAAAGTTGGCGGTAAAAATGCCATTTTCCTCCCAACTCGTGATTTGGCCAGCCCTTAAATGCAGCAGTAATACCATTACCATTATTTATTTAAGTGCTCAGGCCAACCTCGTGATAAGGCCCATAGTCCCAAAATAAACAGGCCACCTGACGGATAAAAAGAATGTAATTTTCCATTTTGATAAAACAAATGTATATTCACTTTGAGCCATGGAAAATGTTCTTTCTCCGGGCACTCCTCAACCAACATGGTGGCTCTAATTCCCTATTGAGCTAGACGTGTATGGGACAGCGTGCACAGAGCTCTGGGTGCTCTTGTTTATTACCTTGCCGGAGAACACCATTCACTGCTCATTTACATAAGTGGGCCGAGCGCGGGCTCATCAAGAAAGCCATATCCATGCTGAGGGAAACATGCCAGTCCCTGTGTGTGCCTCTCACACCTAGGAGCACATCCTCACGCTATCTGGGGATCCCCAGCTCCCCTGTACTTCCAATCTGCACAGCGCCTCATAAAGCGGTACCTTGTGCCACAGAAGACTCTCTTATCATTGGGGCACTCCTCGACCACCATGGTGGCCCTGAACCCCTCTGAAGCTAAATGTGTGTGGGGATAGCCTACTGGGAGCTTGGGGTGAAATCGTTCACTACCCTGCGTGAGGACACATTGGCCGCCTGATTATTACATGGGTATCCATCATGCTCCACAAACACCAAGTGGCTAAGCACAAAAGATGACTGGAGAAAGGTAATGACTTTGATATGATATGACATGATTTGGCATTTATAACGCACCTATACACAAATGTTTAGACCTCTTCTCAGCCAAAATGGCCACCACTTGCTGCCTCGCTGCTCCTGCACACCAGTTACCCCCTCAACTCTCTGCTTCCCTGCCCCTTTCCCAACTCGACTCCATGTTGCACTCCCCAAACCTGCTCTCTCTCTCTCTCTGTTCCCCAAATGCTTCAATTGTATCTACTGTTGGTCGCTACAGCCTATTAACCTACTAGTTTTGCTATTGTTTATTACTAGTGCCTAATATGTTTGCTTCTGTTGGTCAATGCTGGCCTATTTGTCGATATTATTGATACTGTTTGTTGCTATCACCCTATTTTCCCAATTCATTTGCTGCCATTGGTTCCTTTGCATTTTGCCATTGCTTCTGTTGGCCGCTACTGGCTCATTTGTCTAATAGTTTTGCTACTTCTGGTTGCTACTTGTCCATTTACCCCATATCTTTGCTACTGTTCATCACTACAAGCCTGTTTGCCATTTGATTTTGCTGCTGTTGGTTTATACCAACCTAGTTGTTCAAAACCTGAACTACTGTTGGCGACTGTTGCATATCACATGCTGACACAGGGTGACATGGTGTAGGGAATCTCCTGTGAGGGCCAAAGGCCATTTACTCCCACTATATATTCATTGTGTACCTGCCTAGGCTAACACCACCACGTGTGCTATATCAGATTCCTAACTCTATACCTCTCACCGTACTCCCCCCTACCCTACAAGCTCCTATCATTCCTATTCCTGTTAATTACCGTTCTCTTCTTCACCCTCTGTCAGAGCCACCCACTATCACTTGGACCATCGCTCCCCTCCCCATGTTCTCTCCCCTTTCACTCAACATTCTCATCCTGCGTCCTACCCTAGAATGGTAGTCAGGCAGATCTTCCCCATCCCATCCTTTCTACTCCAACCTTCTCTACCTTTAATATTCACCTTCAGCTACTCCCTTAACCACTTCTTCATCCTCTGCTCCCTACAGACGAACACAACCTGGGCCTCTGGAACACATAGTCCGTCTGAATGAAAACGTATTTATTCCTGAACCACTTTGATTCACACCACATCAAACTCTCTCTGTTGGCTAACACTGAAACCGGGATTGCCCCCATGATGCTGCCGCCTTAGCTGCCTACCACACTGATTTTGCTACGTTCGCTCATTTCCTCTGCCCTTACTTCAAAAGGTGGTGGTGGTGTCCTTATGATCAATAAGGACCAATATGACTTTCTTCCCACTTCTTTTGAATTCATCTCCATCTCCTAGCATCCAATCCTACTACCATCCTCTTTATATATTGGCCACCCACTACTCTCAAGCTCCTCTTCTCTGATCTTGATCGATTAGAGACGCTCCAAACAAATATCGGTGACCTCAATTTCTCCAACATGACCCATGTTCACTAACTTCTACTTGAGTGCACCTTCTCAGGAGGCCTTTTGGTCATCCTACAGAAGCACCCCACTCATGCCTGTGGCAATGCCTTGCATCTCCTAATCCTATCTTCCACTCCTGGCTCAACTGCTCTTTCTACTGACCACTTCCCCTCTGACCACTCCCTCCTGAACTTCACAATCTCTGTTTCTCATCCACTTTTGCTGCTCCCTCTTATTTATCGCTTAACTGAAATTTAGCGATGACCTCATGGTCCTTTATCTAGACCAAGTCAAGGTCTCCCCCAAACCCTTTCTCCTCCACTTGCCCACTCTTATCAAACTTGCCCTCATGGAGCATAACACGGAACTGGCAAGGACCTTTGATGTGACTATCCTGCCTGCTCCTTCACCCTCTCTCGCCTGCACCATCAACCACGGGTGTCACCAGCCATTCAACAACTAAGGGCAACTATGCACATCTCTTATGTTGCTGGTGAAAATATCACTTTCACTCTATCCTCATCACCTACAAAGATGCTCTTGTTACCCTCACTAACACCCTTGACTCTGCCAAATCCTTTACTTCACAATTAACATGTCCTCCCTCCACTCGCACATCTAAAAACGTTCAATAATCCTCCAGGCCATGCTACCCATCCTCCCCCCAAGAGCTTTCTTTGCCACATCCTCCTCTTACTTTATTAATTACCTTGCCGCTTAACCCTCTTCTAAATAAAAAAAATATGTGAAACCCTATACACCCTCCTCTCTCTTTCTCACCTCTCTCCTCTCACTGCCGCACTGTTCCCCCACCCGCCCCACTGAACTCAAACCCATCCTCGACTCTGCCAATCCATCATATGCTGCTATTGATGCTTTTGCACCACAAACTGTGAAAGAACCTGTTATTTCCTGCTATTGTTTCATCCTTTCCAAACTCTCACTCTCAAATGTTATTTTCAAAGCAAACAACAAAATAGCCACAAGCATACCCAACATTTAAAAAAATCTACAGATGCCACCAACAATACCTCAATATCTACACTTCCCTCTATTCTACCCGTCTTCCCGTCAAGAATCTGGGAGTAATTATGACGGCCTCCCTGTCTATGGATGCTTAGGTATCTTCTGTCTGTCAGACTGGGTTCTTCCATCTCAAAATCCTGAAAAAAGTGCTCCATTTGATTCCACCTCCCCTCCGTCCACTGGTTGTGTCTGCAATGGTATCTAGTTGGCTGAAATACTGCAATTCCCTTTATCTTGCACAGCCTAAGGGCCTGATCCTCCGGCTACAGCGCCTTCAGAATTTTGCTGCACATGTGGCAACTGGGTTACTTTATGGTGCCCATATTTCCCCAGTACTTTGCCGTTTGCATTGGCTCCCGGTTGCCCAACGCATTGAGTTTAAGGCATTATGCATTGTGCATCGTGCACTTTACGATCAGGGTGCCAAGTATCTCCGTACTACATTCTTACGCTATTCTCCAAAGCGCTCCCTGAGATCCGAATCGGCCTGTCTACTCTGTGTGCCATCCTTTCGCCGCTCCCAGATTGGAGGACGTGCCTTTTCCATTGCGGCGGCACAGCTTTGGAACAAGCTCCCCATGACAATCAAAAAGACTTCTAACTATCTGGCCTTTAGGAAGGCTCTTAAAACATATCTTTTTTTAATTCTGTGAGGTCTGGCTTACTAATTGTTATGGCTTCTGTCCTCCCTCTCCAGCACCATGATGCTTTCGAGTGACCGTGTGCTTTATAAATTGTCTTAACATAACATAACAACATTTGGGTCAATCCTTGTCTGTAAAAACATGGTCTACCAGCATGAGGGACACGCACCCCATTGCCCCATTCAATCCAGATTGCAGTCCAAACACTCCAATGCACTCAACCGTGACTCCAACTTTCTAACTACTACCCACCACTCCCACCTCTCTTCAACCCTCATTTGCTTGATCTCTCTGCAGCCTACGACACTGTGGACCATCCCCCCTTCCTCCAAACCTTTTCCTTCCTTGTCTTCAAGGACACTGCACTCGAATGGGTGAACCCCAATGGGTAAACAAATGTCTTACTTTGCTATCACTTCTTCACTTACAAAGCCCAGTTCATCTTCTCTTTCCCAGCAGCTTTCTCTAAATGCATAACCAACTGGATCACTGCCATCTGCCGACAGAACGCAATACGTTGCTTCATACATACCTCCTCCAAGTAAGAAGTCCTCTTTCTGCCAGCCTCCAATGCTAGTCCTCTCTTGCCTCTTCCATGTTATTTTCCCTTGACCTCCTGACCCCTTTACCAAGGCTCACAACCTTCGATAGTGATATGCGACCATTCCAATTCATCTCCTCCACTAAAGCCAGACTAACCTTCCTCAACATTAGATCTCACCCCGACTGGGTCTTTTGCTCGACTCTTACAGTTTGCTGCTGCAACTGCTTGTCAATAAGTAGTCGCCAGCTCGGACTGGTAGACCCCTAGACCCTAAACAGGTCAACCTGTCCAACTGATCGACTGTTTAGTGATGAGCATGGACCCCAATTTACAAGGTGATGAGGGGGCTGAGGTGCACGACGGTAGGTGGAATGTATAGCAGGGAATGATTCTAAAATGGAGAGGGGCTGGGTAGGGGAGAATGCTTGGGGTGGGTATGATTGTCAGGTGGGTTGGAGTTTGGGCGGTTGGGATGGAGGAATGTAAGGTGGGGTTATGCTGGTAATGCTGGGAGGGGGTTGGGGTTCTAGGGAAGGGCTGGGCGTATCAGGGAGCATAGGGGGTGAGTAATGCAAGCGTGAAACAAGGCAGAGATGGTATGGGGTGATGCTGCATAGGGGTAGTGGGTGACTGAGTTTGGGTGGAGCGAGGGAGGAGGACAGAGGGTACCCCCATGAAATGAAGAGAAATGGGACGGTATTGGGGGATAGGGGAACAGTACATAATTGGAGGTGCAGGGTTAGTTTAAAAACATATCGACCATCTTGGGTCGACCAATGTGAAACTGCTCATAGGCTGTAATAGGTGGCGAGCAGTTTGGGGTGGGGGGCGCGTCGAGCAGTTGGGCTCGGTCAGTAGAAAGGTTGACCACTTGGTTGTCTATAAATAGACATTCAACCAGCCAACACTCTGATCTCTACACTGGTGCTCAGTAAACTGGACGACTGTGTACAATCTATCCTTGGTCTTCTCCTCTACTCTTTAGCTCCCCTCAGCAAACCTCACAACTTAGAAGACACACTCCCTCTCCAACGCACCCAGATCCTCCCCACTTCGACCTGCCATCACCACCCCGGATGCAAAACCTCTCCCTCTTAAAATTCCCGTTCCTTGTCTCCAACACAGGAAGCTTTAGTTAAACAGGAGCGTCTTTACATGCCACCCCCGGCCTGCCAGTAATGAAGATTGCCCATGATAGCTGCACTGGTCAGTCTTGATTCTATTAAAGACAAGGAGGTGAGCATTATGCTTTCTTTCTTTTAATTGCCACCATACAGCATTTCAAAACTTAAACATTTAACCAACATGTTTTCTGTTTGAAAACCAATAAGCAAAACTTTAGGGTTATATTCCAGTCCTTAAGGCTAGTGGCTGAGTGAACAGCAAGTCCCATGAGCCTCTCCTCCCTAGTAGTCCCGAGACTACGCTCTCTCCACCAATCCAGTGACAGCCTCTCTCATAAAGACCTCCCGTTTAGGGTCCCTTCCTCTTTCTTGACTGCAATAGTGAAGTGTCCTTTTCTTGAACCCAGAACTGTAACTTCCATTAGAGGACATTGCCCTACTCTTATTCTGAACATCTTATGGTCCAATGGGACAAGTGGTACTCCGTGATGTGTTGCCGCAGGCTTACTCATGCTGGTTTCTGGTCATCCCCTAGGAGAGATACAGAATACTGATATGAGGGTGGGAATGCGAGTCTCGTCACAAGCAAAAAAATATATCTTTGCATATTTGGTACATATAGTGCTCTATATTTTCGCATTCAGCTGGGTGGGATATAATGGTCGCCTCCTTGTCTTTAATACAATCAAGACTGACCAGTGCAGCTAGTATGGGCAATCTTCATTCTATAGCAAGAAGGAGGGGAGCATTATGCTTCTTCAAAGCTTGCCACCACCCTATTAGCCATGTCTGACACAGGCTTAAAATAGAACGCTTTAAACGTGGACTCTGATGACCAATCAGCCTCCTTCATTATATCTTGTAGAGATACACATGCTGATAATGCTCTGGAGGCCATCGCGCCGCACACAGAGTGCGCCCCAAACAAGGTTAGGTCAATACCAGCCCACTGCATCACTTACCTTACCCATCTAGCTATAGTCGCTGTAGCTATCGCATGATAGAGTTTTCTACGCGCAATCAGTAACTGGGAAAAGCCTGGCGGCCTAAGGTGCACTGTGGCTGCTTCATAATCTTTGATGCACTGCGCCACGCACAGTTTCTTGACACTTGGGAAGTATGGGTAAAAGATTACTCTGGTATCCATCTTAGTTCTTTGGGCTATGGTAAAAACTACTCCTTAGGGATAGAAGATCTTTCTATCTATTTCCAGAGCTTTCACGTCTGAGACCCTCCGGCAAGCAGTAAGGCAAAGTAGCATTGCTAGCTTGCCCGAAAGCTGTGAGTGGGAGAGGCTGCCGTTTTCTGGCCATCTCGTAAATAGCTGTAGGACGTCTTGCACGTCCCCTAGGCTCGTGTACTTGGGTTCCGGCGGTTTTCTTATCTTTATTCCTCTCAGTAGCCTGTGGACTGCTGGGTGCTCTCCTATTGGAGTACCCTCTACCTTATCGTGTCCTGCGGGCAGGGAGGATCTGTATACCCCTAGAGTTCTGTATGTGCAGCCTTCTTGGAATTTTTCTGCTAGAAAATTCAGAATGTGCACGATAGGTGCTCGAACGGCATCCAACTGGTGGTCTGAACACCAACGTATGTTTTTTTTATTTTTTTTTATGCACCTGATAGGATTCGGGCAGGCAGCAGGTCGCCTGAAAGACTGCTTCGCAGAGCGACTGTGGAAAAAGCTCTGTGTCAATCGTTTTTTTTTTTTTGTTTGGGCACTCCGACACACCTCGCACTACGCGTCTCCTCTTGACAGAATGAGCGCGTATGGGTAGCGGGCCCGTGGAATGCCGGGAAGCTTGTCAGGCTTCCGGCTTCCCCGGGGTCCTAATGCTCGTCAGCTGCGCGTACGCTGTGGAGAGGGGCCGGCTGCCTCACGCCAGCTGAGGAGCTCGCAGCTCCGGCCCGCCTCCACTATGTCCTAGTACCGCGTCTGCTTACACGGATGCAGCCACAGCAGAGCCACGTTTGACTTTGATAAAGGAACCGGAGCGGCTTTGCCGCTCGTTGTGTATTACAATGCAAGTTAGGTAACATTAAGTATTGCGCGCAGCGTTATTTAATATAAGTATTGTTCAGGTCACACACGCTGCGCAAGAAGTATATTCACTAGGATATTTCGTATTAGAAGGAGAATCATAAAATTGTACTCATCTGACTATGGCAGCAAAAAGAAAGAGGAAGGGACCCTAAAGGGGAGGTCTTTTATGAGAGAGGCTGTCACTGGATTGATGGAGAGAGCGTAGTCTCGGGACTACTAGGGAGGAGAGGCTCATGGGACTTGCTGTTCACTCAGCCACTAGCCTCAAGGACTGGAATTTAACCCTAAAGTTTTCCTTATTGGTTTTCAAACAGAAAACATGTTGGTTAAATGTTTAAGTTTTGAAATGCTGTATGGTGGCAATTAAAAGAAAGAAAGCATAATGCTCGCCTCCGTCTTGCTATAGAATCAGAAAATGGTGCTTGCCAACATTCGAAACACAGAATTGATTTCACTGATAATTGCATTAAATAATAGATGCTAATATTTTGCAACTCAATTGCATTTCTTTCTCTCAATCACAGAAGGATTAGAGGCTGAGTCCGTCCAGCAAAGAGTCAAACCTGTGCCCTTGATGTTACTTGTACAACTCTGAAACTGGTGCAGGGATGCTCTGGCTGTCTTTTTTGTTTTCTTTCAAACAATGTGCTACATCTTAGTAACAGCAATGCCAAGGTAGTCTCACCCAGGCAGAGGAGACTCGGCACAGTGCTTACCACCACTGCAGAGGCACAGAGTGAGCTACTTGGGCGCGGCAAGTACTGTTATCTCTACTGCCAATTTGACGCTCTTCCTCACGCAGTCCTGTAAGGGAAGGTATCCACTTTGTCAAGTTTCTATGGCATGCACCTGGTTTGAAGAAACACAAATCTGAACTATGTCTCCGGCAAACCTTCAATGAAACGTCTTGCCCCTGTGAAGATATCAGGAAATAGCTAAATATTTCGCTCGACCATGTAGGGAGGAGTACATGAGCTATTACGTGGCTGCTGCAGGGAGAAAGTGAGTGAATGCATTCATGAAAATATAACTCTCATAGGATCATAGAACGAAAGAGAAAACAGGAAAGGGAGAAGCTGCTATTCAGGGAAGAGCCAATCATTGGAAGCCAGGGGAAATGTCCAGAACCATGAATGCTCATGCATACTATAGTTACAGCTCATGTACATGCCCTTGTATTGAGGTAAACTACCTAACATCAGATCTCACAAATGGCAGTCAGCTTGAAGGACTACTTCATGATGCCTGCTGGCAGGGCATTGCCAAGTATGACACCCACATCCATGCCTCCATCCCACTTACAGTCGAATTTGTTACTTTGAGTGAACAATCAGTTGGCTCATACCTCCCCTGTAGCCTTAAACTAAAACAATCATGAAAACCACAATGCATTTTCCACTACATCAAGTCTGTTCTGTTGTGCCTCAGTGGGTTAATGAAAGTGTCATTTCTCCATCATTTTAGCGCTACAACCCGTACAACCCATTTTCTACACTATGAGCCAGTGGTGGAAATAGAAAAACTGACTTGGGGGTTCTATAGAAGTGGGGGAGCGTAGCAATGGGAGAGGGGTTTGGTAGATAAACGCCAGGCAAATCATAGGTGTATAAATAGTTTTTAAAACACATAGGGCTGGAAACGTGTGCAAATCACATAGTTAACCAACCTGACAATACAGTAATCCTTCTGTTGAGCAAAAATAGTGTATTTTAAGCTTTAAGTAAACCCTCATGAATGCAAGCCTGTATTTACCAGCACACAAACTAACGTGAGCCTAGAAAACCTCTTGTGGTTTACAACTGTACTATCAAGACAGAAAGAAACACAGAAAATGCATTATAAGATCACCCCGCTTGTAGACATTGTTCCCCCACAGCATGCAGCTTTATAGACCTCTACCCCACCATTGCCACATCTTAAGGGGTATGCCACAGACAATAGCAACCCAGCATTCCCCAATCACTGCTTTGCCTGCAGAACTCTAGTGTTCCAAGGAAAGCTGGCCAATTTCCATCACTGATACCGGCCTCTCCATTCTTTCATTTCAAAAACACACAAAAGAAAACTTGTCGATTAGTTCCATCACTGATGGGCCATAGAAGTGTTAACCATTCGTGCACTCATTAATCTGGTCTCAAAGGTAAATGCATGCCTAAAAATGAAATTAATAACTAATAGTCTCATTTTGGTAGAGCAGAAAAATGACAACAGAATCACCACACACATTTAATTTTGATGTGGGCAAGGAGGCCTAAATATCTCATGAGAACTCACCAGAGCTCCACAACCGCATTGTACCAAAATGTGTACTTTTAGCCATAAGCCGTATGTGTACTCAGCTGCGGAACAGAAAAGGATTACTTTTGCACAAATCAGGCAACCTGAAAATAAATGGGAAAGATTGTCTTTTTGGTAAACTCTAAGTTCGAAGGGATTGGTTCCTCCGACGTATTCCACATCTATGACAGGTAATCACCACAGATGTGCTGCTTCGAAAATGTTCGGCTCCTGCGTTGATGACGTCTATACGCTGTCCTCGAGGGCCTCCGTCGAGCCGACATCACCGGATGTAATAAGTAGGACGCACACCTCCCGTAGCCTCATTTCCGTGTTCGCTTCGGAGATCTCGGCGCACGTCGGTTCTTCTGAGTATTATTCTATCAGTTCTTTGAACCTGTTTGTTTTTGAAGATATCATGTCTTCGTCTTCTTCTACCCCGCGGCTGGGTTTCAAGAAGTGTCAGAACTGCGGTTCTAAGATGTCGCTTACAGACCCGCACGACGCCTGCCTCTGGTGCCTAGGTGAGGACCACACCACGGATGATTGTGATGATTGCCAGTCATTAACATCAAAGGCCTTGCGGGAGCGGAAGAAGCAGCTTTCTGTCGGTAGGGTTTCCAAGCCCCGAAAGTCGAAATCCTCTGGGCTTTCGACCTACGATTCGAGAAGCGACTCTCCGCGTCATTGGCGCAAGTCCAGGGAGTCTCGGTCCCAGAGTGGTTCAAGCCATTCCTCTGCCTCTTCGAGGCACTCGTGGAAGCGCCATGACCAGTTGCCCTCCCTGTCCTCGTCCGAGGACTCCGCCCGTCGGCGGGTTGCTTGTCCCAACAAGCACTCTTCTCCTGCAGAATGGGATGCATTTCGTACTGAGATGATGGCGATTTTTCAGTCGCAAGGCTCCATTCCGTCCACGCCTTCGAAAGAAGCCAGCAGGGAAAGTGCTAGGGCCACCGCTCGCACACCTTCGGGCTCGAGTGGTGGGCGCGATCATCGGGCGCCTTCGAGGCCCCGATCGGACAATGTGGATCGCTCTAGCCATGCCCGCTCCAGGTCCCGGTCCTCGACGCCCTCGAGACCGTCGGAGCCTGTGAGGTCTTCGAAGAAGACGTCGATGACATTGCGCCATGTCCGTCGAGGGACTCTCTCGAGGCTCCGCCTCCGAGGAAGTAATCAACGCCATCGGCACCGAGGCCGTTGAAAGACACGCTTGGGGATCCGCCCTCGAGGCCTATGTCGAAGCCATCGGCACCACGCTCGACGTTGACGCCGATTCTGTTGACGCCCTCAATGCTTTTTGAGGATGCTTTATTGGAGGTACCCCATGCTTTGGTGGAAACCCCGAGGAAGGCTCTGAAGAAGTAGGTGAGACCTGTATTTCAGCCTTTTTCTGTGCCCTCATCCAGGGATTTATTCCAGCCTCTGGATTATATCTCTGAGTTGGATGAAGGGTCTGAGGAAGGTTTGGTTCCTGATGAGGTTCCTGATGCCGTGTTATCTGGTCATAGCCAGTTGGAAGACCTGCGTCAGTCTTTGCACGATGCCAGTGGTCTTGATACCTCCCAGAGGTCGAGTTTGGCAGGCCTGAGCCTGGTACGCATGCTGAATCTTCGTACAGGCGACTCATGTCGAGGGTGACGGAGTACTTGGGGTGGTCTGCACCACCAGTGGATTTTCTGCAGGATGACCTGACAGATATCCTTGACCAAGGTCCACCCGCTGACCCGGTGCTGCCATTTCATATGGCTTTACAGAGAAGGGTGGCGGCGGCTTGGACTGCTCCGGAGAGTCTCCCGGCAGTGAGCAAGTCGTTGCCGAAAAAATACCATCCAGCCAGTAGCGACCCCTGCTACTTGACGACACACCCCACTCCGGAGAGTTTGGTGGTGCAGGCGGCTACGGCCCCAGCAAAGCAGGCGTCATACCTTACCATCCCTCCTGATAGGGACGACAAACGTTTCGATGGCTGGGTGAAGAAAGTGTTTTCTTTAGGGGGTATGGCTTTACAGGCAGCCAACTCCATGTGTGCCTTTGCACATTTCACTCACACTCTGTGGAATTGTGTTTCTTTGGTGGCTGAACATGTTCCCGAAGGGGAGGAACGGGATGGTTTTCTTGCCCTCGTTCAGGATGGCAAGGATGCCATGTGTGAATCCGTTCAGTCGGGTCTGGACATCGCAGACTTTGTCAGCTGGTCCATGGTGGTGAGCACCGTGATGCGCAGATTTGGGTGGCTGCGAAAGTCGGGGTTTGCTCCTGACATACAAGCCCGGCTTCTCAACATGCCCTTTGATGGTGTACATCTTTTTGGCAGCAAGGCTGACGAGAGCCTTGAGAGGTTGCAGACCTCAAAGGCTGCAGCAAAGTCGTTGAGCGCTGCAGTCCGCCAACCTCCGCCTTTTCGTCCTAGGGGACAGCATTGGAGGGGAGGTTCCTTTCGATCCTACTCATATTTTGGTAGATCGAGGGGAGCGGCCAGTCAAAGGGGCCAACGGAGGAGTACCAGAGGTGGAAAACAGGTACTCGAGGTGCCCTCAGGCACTGCCGCAGCCGCTTCAGCTCAGACATGAGGCCATGTCCCATGGTTCGCCGGTTGGGGGAAGTCTGGCGTAGCATCTTGTAGAATGGCGTGCCATTACTTCAGATGTGTGGGTTCTGCAGGTCATAGCCCACAGCTACTGTCTTCCTTTCCGGAAGAGGTCTCACGACAATCCACCAGGGAATCTCTCTTTGAAGAGTCTGGATCCGCACCTTGCGCAGGAAATCAAATCCCTGCTGGAGAAAGGCGCCATAGAACTGGTGTCTGTTGCGGAGAGGAACAAGGGATGGTATTCCCCTTATTTTTTTATTTTGAAAAAAGACGGGGGATTGAGACCCATCATGGACTGGCATAGTTTGAACAAGCTCCTCAGGAAGGTCAAGTTCAAGATGGTTAGTCTCTCTCAGGTCCTCCAGGCCCTTCCACTTCAGGACTGGTTGGTGTCTCTCGACCTCAAGGATGCTTACTTTCATGTGCCGATTCATCCCAAGCACAAGAAGTTCCTGAGTTTCGCGGTTGGCGACTCACACTTTCAGTTTTGGGTCCTGCCGTTCGGATTGATCTCCATCCCAGAGGGTCTTCACCAAGCTCATGGTGGTGGTGGCAGCGTATCCCACGAAAGGGGGGATTCACATCTACCCCTACCTGGATGATTGGTTGATCTGGGCGCGCTCTCCTGAGCAAGTCGTGGATCATCTGTCAGTCACCTGCCACTCCCTTCACAGGCTGGGCTTCTCCCTCAACTTAAAGAAGTCCCACTTGACACCTACCCAGCGGCTCCAGTACATCAGACCAGTGCTCGACACTTACCAGGGGCTGTGTTCTCCTCCCTAGGTGAGGGCTCATCACATTCTGCAGATGCTGAACAAGTTTCAACATGCCCAGAGTCTCCCGGCATTCGAGTTCTTGAGGTTGCTCGGCCTCATGGCATCCTGCATTCTCCTGGTGCCAGAGGCCAGGCTGCGGATGAGATCTCTGCAGTGGGCTCTCAAGATGCAGTGGTCACAGTCCTCCAGCAGAGTGTCGTATCCCGTTCAAGTGCCGCCCTCGGTCGCCCAGGATCTTCTGTGGTGGGCTGTCAAAGGCAATCTGATGAAGAGGGCTCCATTTTGGCTACCGTGGCCGGAGGTGACGATCATGACGGACGCATCCCTAATGGGATGGGAGCTCATGCCAACGAGTTGACAGTCAACGGTCGTTGGTCTCTGTCGGAGTCCAGACTCCATATCAATCTGTTGGAGCTGAGGGCCGTCAAGCTAGCCCTGAAGGCTTTTCTGCCATCTGTGTGGGGGAAGAATGTCCTGATTCTGACAGACAATACAGTGGTCATGCACTACCTCAACAAAAAGGGGGGGGGCAGGGTCTCTCCCACTGTGCAGAGAGGCGATGCAGCTCTGGTTCTGGGCCATCCAGCAGGAAATTCTGATCTCGGCAGTTCATCTGGCTGGAGATGAAAACGCGGTGGCAGACGCTCTGAGTACGGTCTCCCACAAGTGGAAGCTGGCTCAGGAGATTCTCCTGGAGATCTTCACCCTTTGAGGGACCCCACAAGTGGATCTCTTCACCACCAGTGTCAACCGGAAGTGCGAAAGATTCTGCTCACGGGAATTTCCTCCAAGAGGAGCCTCAGGGGACTCGTACAGCAGTGGGAAGGACCATTCTACTACGAACGAAAGGGGACGCGTTCGTAGTGGAGTGGTCCTTCCCACTGCTGTATGCGTTTCCTCCAGTCCCCGTCATTCCGCAAGTGCTGTGTAGGTTATGGAGGTTCGGTTCCCGAATTATCCTCATTGCTCCAGCATGGGTCAGGAGAACGTGGTACCCGGACCTTCTCGACATGTCCATCTGCCCTCCATGCCGTCTTCCCTACTGAGACGATCTGCTGTCATGGGAGGGGGGTCAGGTTCTCCATCCAGAGGTCAAGTCCCTCAACCTTCATGCTTGGCTTCTGAAAGGTTGAGGTATAAGGATTGGGACCTCCCTGAAGACGTGATGGAAGTGTTGCTTTCAGCCAGAAGGCCTGCAACGAAGTCCCTGTACCGTTGCCGTTGGAGGAAGTTCTGCGACTGGTGCAGGGTTATGAATGTGGATCCTTTTTCATGTGCCATTCCTGTGGTTCTGTCTTTTTTGCTTATGTTAGCCCACAAGGGCCTGTAAGTGGGTACCATTAAAGGTTACCTGGTGGTGCTGTCCATATTTAAGCACTCGTCTGAGGAGTGTTCTTATTTTAAAATTCCTTTGATTTCTCAGTTTCTGGAAGGGCTCACTAATGTGTTCCCACCGTCACCTTTCTAGGTGCCTGGTTGGGATTTGAACCTGGTTCTAAAATTCCTAATGGGAGCTCCGTTTGAGCCTTTACATTCTTGTCCTTTGAGACTGTTGACCTTGAAAACTGTATTTTTAGTTGTGGTCACTTCCGCTCTCAGAGTGAGTGAGTTGCAGGCACTTTCCATTAAGCCACCCTTCACAGTGTTCCATAAGGACAGGGTTGTCCTTAGGGTTCGTCCTTCTTTTCTTCCGATAGTTGTGTTGCAATTTTATTTAAGCTAGAAGGTCATTCTTCCGGCGTGCTATCCTCCTCCACCTCCTGGTAAGGAAGAGGAGAGGCTCCATAGGTTGGATCCTAGGAGGTCTTTAAGTTTCTACATCTCACGCATGTCCCGGGTCAGAGTGGACGACCAGCTCTTTGTAGGATACGCTGGAAGGCGTTTGGGACAAGCTGTTACTAAACAGACTTTGTCTAGATGGATTATCTTGACAATTTCTGAATGTTACCGCTTGGCGGGTAAGGACCCTCCGGTAGGCTTACGGGCCCATTCTACTAGGGGTGTGGCTGCCTCTACTGCCCTGCAGAGAGGTGTTCCTATTCGTAACATTTGTGAAGCAGCCACATGGGCCTCTGTCCATACTTTTGTAAAACACTACTCCCTGGATTCTATCCATGTGCAAGATTTGGCATTCTAAAATTCGAAATCTTTTCCCACCTCCTTACGTTGGTACTGCTTTGGGAGTCTGTCATAGATGTGGAATACGTTGGTGGAACCAATCCCTTCAAAGAAAAAGCTACTTTCTTACCTAGTAACGTTCTTTCGATGGGATGTTCCGACCCATGAGAACTCTGGGTTGGCACTACTCTTGGATAGCGTTTTTTGTTTATAGACCAATCAACATTTCCCCGGAAAAAGTGAAGAACAGACTTGACAGATACTGCTGTAGTATCTAGCCTCATGATATTGGTCAGGGCAAATTGGGGCTCTGCGGATGTTTTAGACAAGAACCCCCACAATCCCTTAGCATTGACTTTTCGGGCTAGGTCTGATGGGAGGCGTAGCCCTAAACACCTAGAGAGCCAAAGGTTACAGACAAGTGGTATAGATGATCAAACAATGAGCGGAGCACAACGCATAACCCTATTACCGTAGTTCCCAACCTATTGAGCTTGTTCTACACCTATCCAATGTTGTCGTAAATTAAATGTCTATTTTACATTTGCGAAAATTGCACATTATTTCTCAAAGTACAAAATTCAATATTTGAATTGGCTTCTATCTCTGAAAAGATTCATTTTTTCAAAATCTTTCTAAGAATGTAGTGCTGTACCACCCTCATTTGTGTAGTTGAATTAAAATGATACTAAAGAGAACCAGTACTAGTGGTAGGTTGATGTATGTAACAACACAATGCTAAGTTTCTCTCTCTGAACTGTGTATTGTATCTTTTTCTTTTAGGACTGCGTGTCCAGCAACCAGGACGACCGACTAAAAGAAAACCCTGCGCACCGATTACTAAAAGTGAGCAAGCCACTTGCATCAGACCTCGCCCTCCAGTTTCCAGACAGTCTGCAGAGCTCAAGCAAGAGGGAAAACAACGTTATGTTTCTGATGAGGGATAATGAGAGAAGGGCTATTGGAAGGAAGCCTATTCGAATACATAAACGGAGAAGGTTCGTCATGAAGAAGAGTCCCATTCTACTATCCGTGAATGGCTCAAATGTCGCCCGGCCTCGGCTTAAGTTCGAGGGCCGGAATAGTAACTGGAGAAGGCTCTACGAAATCCAAAGGCAGAGGAAGACATTGATGCAAGATGTCTGCTCAAAGTACAAAAGCAACAGCCGGAGAATAATCACCCCCTATCATGTTTCGAGAATTTTTGTCGAAGACAAATACAAAATCCTGTATTGCGAAGTCCCCAAAGTTGGCTGCTCTAATTGGAAGCGTGTTTTAATGGTTCTTAATGGATTAGCATCCTCCACAAAGGATATACAGCACAACACTGTTCATTATGGAAATTACTTAAAACGGCTGGACAGCTTCGACCGCAAAGGCATCTATCACCGGCTCAACACTTATACTAAAATGCTTTTCATTCGAGAACCCTTCGAGAGGCTGGTGTCAGCTTTTCGAGATAAGTTTGAGCATGCCAACAATTACTATCACCCTGTGTTCGGAAAAGCTATCATATCCAGATATCGTCAAAATGCCACTCAAGAGGCGTTGAGGACGGGGTCAGGGGTACAATTTAAGGAATTTATGCAGTACCTTCTGGACGTTCATCGACCGGTGGGTATGGACATCCACTGGGACCATGTCAGCAGACTCTGCAGCCCATGCTTAATAGAC
Organism: Ambystoma mexicanum; assembly: GCF_040938575.1. NCBI lineage: Eukaryota > Metazoa > Chordata > Amphibia > Caudata > Ambystomatidae > Ambystoma > Ambystoma mexicanum. The sequence continues at coordinate 339,956,229 of NC_090922.1, forward strand.
TACGACTTTATTGGTAAATTTGAAAGCATGGAGGAAGACGCCAACTTCCTCCTGCATTTAATTGGTGCTCCTCAGAACTTGACATTCCCCCGGTTCAAAGACAGGCATTCAAACGAAGTAAGGACAACAACTAAAATTACCCAGCAATATTTTTCACAGCTGTCCCCCTCAGAAAGGCAGCGTGCCTATGATTTTTACTACATGGATTATCTTATGTTCAATTATTCAAAGCCTTTTAAGGACTTGTTCTAATGTGCAGAGTTTACAACGTGTGTCTCTTCCTTTTTTAATAGCCCATCGTGCACTGGCAGCCTGGTGGAGTGGCGCAGTACCTTACTTTTCCCAAAACAAAACTATATTTCCTCGAATTAAACTTTGTTCTTTTATAATAAACACTTTCCTTGTTTAAGACATTACAGAGAAAAATAAATGTTGTTTTTCCAGTGAATGTCATCCAATCATCAAAATCGTCTACAGAGGATTTGGCGACAATTACAAAGACTTAACATTGACACGTTTGAGTGGCCCTCAGAGTTTACCACTGGTTTTAAGACTGCTGAATGTTGTGCAGAAAAGACATACATTGCACTCAATTGTGTTTTTATTTTGTCGCTGGTGTGGATGGACTTACACCGGAACTGCCTACTTTTCTAAACCTGAGGTCTTTTTATGATTTCTGCATGTCGAATGTTTCCTTTGCCATGGTTGGAAGGGTACATGGCTTTTACACACACACACACACACACACTTCAATTCAAAACTCCACATCCAATGGCCTTGATAGTGGTCACTAGGTTTACAGATCCTCATCGCCCATTGACATGAGCCCAATACCAAACAACCATTCAGGATTCATTTCAGAAGGGAATTCCAAATCATCAACCCCTTCCAGATGTCTTGTGCACTTAGAATGAATTCAAGGTGAACTAAATGTATGAGGTTTACAGGTCCCAGTTCAATTGTATATCAGTGCAATCCTGTAATGCAACTGTGGTGTTACAATTGTAAAATACCTGCTCCAATATGGAGGCTTAGTCTACAATGTCTCAGCTCACTGTTCCTCTTAATGCCTGGTCCTGTTATGCAAAGACGTGGAAAACAAGACAATGTTAGAAGCCTTCATCACTACCATTCGCATCGCTCAGATATACCCGCTCCTCCTCATTGGCTAACAGAACAGCTGTCATTCCAACATTCATTCTCATATTCTTTATTTATGTGTGTGCACACACACACACACACACACATAAAAATGACGTTGTGTATCCCGTCACTATCGTGAACATGAGGATGTCCAGCATATGGAAAGACCCGGCGGAAGTCCATGACCGCAAAGACATGAAATGATCAATGATCAAATGCCGCGATTCATCGATGGGTGTTGGTGAGCCCCTCCTGCAACACTAGAAGAAGTCTAGCAAGGAGGCCAGCCATGATACTCAGCCAAGTAATCCCTGGCTGCCCAAATTGTGAACCAAGTCTTATTTAAATTCAAAACCTTTCTGAGTACCGCAGGGGAACTTTTCCACAAGAGCCCTGCTTAATTTTATGTTTGGATGTACAATGGCCCTTTTTAGCAGGTAGAGTCACTAGACCCCACTTTGTGTTGAGCTGGCAAGAAAGTAACCTTCACAGGTTGTGAATGCGTTGTAGGGAATTCTTTGTCATCGAAACATTCAGGTCACACTGCACCAAAAGGAAGGTTTAGAAAAACATCTGTAAAGGGAAGCGCAATTGATCACTGCTTAAGTGAACTGAAATGGCAGCACAGTCTTCTAAATTTGTAAAAACATAAGACAAGGCATGTCATTGACGTCCCCAGTGAAATTTGCTGAAGTAAATCACTATATAGCATAAGCACTGAAACGGTATAGAATGTGTAGATCATTGCTCCCTCCCCAACTCTCATGTACCTCTGTTGTTAATAGAAAGCTTAAAAACATTGTTATTACGCTATGGTCCAGCTGACACCCCACCCCCCTACCAGCCCTTAAGAAATGTGATTGGAAAATGTATACAATCACAGGTACTAACATGGCAGTTTTTACCCAAATATCAGTAAGTCAACATCCTAATTAGGGAAAGAGAATTGTTGTGCATTTTCTTATAGGCTTGTTGTCACTCCTTCGGGCTGGATCGAAGAAGGCGATCTTCAGACGTGAGCAAACTGCACCTTCTGGACAATGCTTTGTAATGGCCGCATAGAGTCCTGTTTTGAGAGAAGGCTCTGTTGTGCACTGTTGCTTTATCAAGAACCAGGCTAATCTGTGGGCATGTTTCCTGTGGATGTTATGGGTAATGTCTATCTCATATGCCAACACCATTTTGATTGACTGTACAAAATAGCAATTTGGGCATTTGATCGCCTTTATGCGATACAGCACATAAGTCGCCCACTCCCCCAGTACACCTCTCGTACACTGATGAATAAGCATGGATTGAACACGGAGATGTCATGCTCTGTTGTCTGTAATGGCTGCATTTTGTTATGCTGCAGATACAGTGCATGCAGGCATGAAAGATTCGCCTGCGGATTTAGAGATGTTGCACCGCTCTTGGTTGTGCGTACAGAGTCATAGGGCGTAGGAGGTGTGACGGTTGCCCAGGTGTAAATTACTCAGTTTTGACATCTTTCAGAATGGAGTGGTCGCTAATCAGCTGGGATAATTGCTCAAAGCTGCTGTGCTTATATCAGCCGAGTATATATATGTGTTAAGAAGCACAAGTTCATTCTCTAAATAATATCTCTAAGTACTGTTTCTTTCACATTATCCACAACGTGTGCAGAGACATATCTCCACCTGTCTAGTTGTACTGCATCCGGTACTTGATGCTATTATCTGTCTGCATATGCAGCTCCTCAAATTATAGCCTCTATTTTGCATTTTAAATGGATGACACCATGCACAAGATTGTGGAGGAACATGTGGAGTCACTGAGGATTACTGTGATGTCAATTAATGTCTGGCAGCCTAAGTGTGTCTCCAGAGTGCCTGAGGACATCCTAAGTGTGTCTCCCGAGTGCCTGAGGCCACAGACTATCAATGTTCAGTTTAGACGCTGATTATCTCCATGCAATGGCTTGGTTAGTTTGCTTCTTACTAAATGTCTTGGAGGATGCATGTTTGTTGCTGAGCCAGTGGGTGACTTACTGTCTCATCAATAAAACGTTGGAGTTTCCTGGTAATCTTGCACTGTTACTTCTAAATGGGCTCTATTTCCGCAACCAACACGGTTGGGTCTCCTCCATTCTGTATCATCAGTCGCCCAGCAGTGGAAAGTGAGATCTGTCTCCACCCATCACTGCGGATATTTAATGCACCTTTGTTACGTTGATGAGTTCCACTTGCTTTAGACTGACAGAGGTCCCACTACAAATCAAGGCATTTTACCCTGCCATCAAGATCACGCTTACTTACATTACATGATTAGCCACCGCCATCACCATACAATGCAATGGGATATAGATGTTGATCTGCGAAAAACCAACAACGAGCCGCCAACTTCAAAAATGGCAGCCTTGACATGGCGCAACATAGGAGGGTGCTGCCGTCTGCTGCCATGGGTTATGATACCATCAGGTATGATCAGACAGAAGTTGATAGATTAAAAGCTGCGGTGGCATGCCCAATATAGATTCTCTGGCTCACCCCTGCAACCTCACTTTTATTTTGTTATGGGTGTACAGGTAGAATCCATGCCACTCGATTGGTATTCCATTTGCAGTGATACACGCATTTAAATAAAGCTGTCCAGCGGTTTTGAAATGATTTGATGTGTTGGTATGATGAGTAGTATAATCTTCTAATCGTATTGCATTTGGTGGAAAACAGGTCTTAAAGTTTCCTGTGCTGTAGTTATTAAATGCAGGTTAATCTTTGAAGCAAAAAGCCGACACATGTTGTGTGCTTCCTGCACTTCTTCAAGGTATACTTCTTGATTAGGTCTCCTTCGAGCTTAGATATAGGCAAACAGGATCACGTGGCAATAGTTATGGGAGTTCCAATTCTGAGTGAATGTGTAATAAAGGCAAGATGGATGCCCCATATGTTTCTGGGTGCAATGACAGTCTTTGTTGAAAAGCAGCAGATTCCCGCCTGGGGGGTGTGCGGCGCGTTACACATTCAATCAGAAATGGACCTCCTTCAGCTATTGCTGTTTGATCGCTGCTGGAGGGGCACGCTATATGTCCATCAATCCACAACAAGATAATGGTTAGATAGAAGACACAGGTGTGGTGATTGAAAGACATTCAGATTTGATGTCCTAACTCAAGGAAAAAACCACATAATTGTGGCCAACCAAAGTCACCAAAGCTTGCATGAGTGAACCCGAGAATATAAAGTAATAGTGGGCAGGTACCAAAAGCTTCCCACTGAAAAAGTCAGCGGTAAACTCATTCTTTCACGTCAAACCAATGCCATTACACTTGGCTACCATTGTGTAATCGGTCGAGATACAGTAAATATTTCTCTACACACACACACACACTCACGCATTGGTGCCAGGACCCAACCTCATGAAACAGTGCCTCTAAAATCCTATTTTTTTAGTTAAAATGTATTGCTACTTAGTAGGATTTTGTCCAAACACAACCTTCATGGATGTGTGTCTTTGATCAGTGCCGTGACTCAGCAGGCGGCTGTGTTTCAGTGTTTAATGACCTATGCTTCAGTAGTACAAGTGGGTGGAAGATTCAAATGTATGATTATTCATTTTTTAGCTTTCTTTCATATAGCTATATATAACAAAACACATTGTTGGGTTGCTTTTCCTGGTGGAGGTGGGGGGGTCGGGGTTTTGAAACATGCTGTATGTGCCTAAGCAGCTCGGTGATTTGAATTTTCAGCTTAATGTGCTGTTGTTTTATCTTTTCTCAGGTTCTACTAATTCAAAAGTTTGAGAAACGTGCTTATTGTTTCCTGTTAACACCGTATTTGTACATGTTTTCTTCTCCTCATACAAAAATGTAAATGACTTGAAATCTATTGCTATAATTACTTTTAACATATTATTTTTGAAGTATTTTTGTAAAAAAAAAACTCACCTGAAAACCATTTACGGTTACGTTTCAGCTTGTAAATGTGAAGATCGCGCAATATCAAAGTGCGATATATTTGAGGCAATTTTCTGCGACACTTGTGTTAAAGCTGTTATCCGCAATGAGTGGGGCCAGTGTTCCGCCTACTCGTGTAAAGAGGTCTCGCTGATGCAGGAATAACTTCTATTTCGCATTGTACAGAATATTTGTTAATGCTACCATATAAAAATAGTTTCTTCAACCTACAACGAAAACAAAATGGATGCTCTGCCAGCGGGAGGGTTGTAAAATACACAAGGTGGAAGCAACATAATATTTCACTATCTTTACAACTTAGATAAACATATTCATTGAGTTCATTTTATTTGAGCTCATTTGTGAAATTCTAAAGATGGTTCTCTACGGACAAATAGGCTTATTTCTGTATTTACTAGTTGGATAAAAATGGTGCAAACGTGTTTTTGTTCTAGGGTGCAATTAGTCATGAAATAGGGTGCTAGATTGTTTGGAGGGAATAGCACCTTGTAAAAAAAAAGGAAAAGCAGGCAGGATTTTGATATAGTGATATGCTACCTATAACCTAGTTGGAGAGAATTTGACCATGAGGATTCCTCCTGGGCAAACCCGTGGCATATTTGCTTTGACTTTTCACTGCCAAATAGTGAATCCTTCTCAGTGAATGAGCCACCCGATGAGACATGAGCAACTCATGGCTTCAGTAAGGTCCAGAGGGGGCTATTATACTTCATCCACCATCAGATGTGCCACACATTGTCACTCTTGTAGAGGGATTGGGCAGTGACCACGGACAGCAATGGCGTGCAAAATGCTCAGTCCACACATTACCCGAGGACATTAAACCTCACAAGAGGGGATGATGGCACCTTGGTGAGTACTGTCTCTTCTGTCTACACAGATGCTCATTCGTGGCTTTAGTGGTGTCTTCTGCTCTCATTTCAACATTTTAGTGAACGCGTATGCCTCTCACACACACACAAGTAAGAAAAGACAGTATGACTGTAAAAGCTCATAACATTGACAAGCAAACACGTGTTGGGTGAGCTCAGATTTTCACTGATCAAGCACTAATAAATGAGCTCATAGCTTCACCTTGCAAAGACTACTAAATGAGTTTTCAACATCACCGAACAAAAATCACAGGCAGCTTAGAGCATCGTCAAGAAGACAAAGGGTGCAACAGGTCACTTCACTAAGCAAATGCCACTGGACATGCTCAGAGCGTGAGCAAATCATCACCAAGGAAACGCTACTGAATGAGCCCAACATGCACATCATCAAGCAAGTACTACTGAATGGCCGCTGCACAGCACCAAGCAGACACTACTAAAAGAGCTTAGCACTTCACAAGCAGAAACTACCAAATCAGCTCAGTCCATTACCAAGCAAGCACTCCAGATTGAGCTCAGCACATCGGCAGGCAAACACTACTGAATGAGCTTGGTTCATTAACAATCAAACGCTCCTGATGGAGTTGAGCACATCCACAGGCAAACACCACTTAATGAGCACGTTTTATTACCATGAAAACACTCCCGATTGAGCTCAGCACATCCACAGGCAAACACTATGTGAGGAGCCAGGAAGGAGATGCAAACACAGAAGACTCATGGTTTTTGGTTATAAACTTTTATTGAAAGAAATTGGGGTTGGAAAATGCGTCTCTACCCATATTCTAGGATGTGTTTCCCTTCCCAACCAAAACCAATGGGTCTGTCCTTTGTCAAGATATCCAAAGCAATATGTCCTGTGTCCGTAATAGTATTCTGGCTCTCACACTCTAAAAACAAACTGTAAGGTGCAAAGGGTATTGTCTCTGATTTGCAGAAGGGCACAAATGTTCCAATTCAACACACAAGTTCAAATCCAATGGGAACGTGTCAAATAGATAATGTTCACAGTTCCAGGGAATGGTTCCCTTCTCCAGATTGCTTGAACTATTGAGTAAAGTACAAATAAAGAATGGTCAAGTACCTCCGAACCCAAGAGGATCACTTACTCCTCTTGGTGTGTTCCCAGTGCCCTGCGAAACAGCTGCCTTTTCCAGGTTTTCTCTTCCCCTTTTATGTGATTCAAATCCTAAGGCCAAGCAACTTTTTAGGGATTCTCCTGTTGACTTTAAAACAATTTAGATGTGGGTCCCAGGCTCACAGGTGACTGGGTATCTTCCCCTGCAAGGCTCTTCTTGCATTTGTACATCAGATCCCAATCTCAAGGGCATGGGTCTTCCTTGAGGTTCTCTTTTCCAGATTAACAACCGTTCACACACTTCAGCTTCACCTGGTATACTCTCCTGCCAGGACTATATTTTACAAACATTCAACCTCACCTGGTACACTCTTCAGCCAGGACTTTATACTATGACTTTTCCTTTTTAACCATTAAATTACATTAGCCCATCTCTGGCTTATCCACTCTTGTTTCACACAGTTATTTTCAATATGCACTTCGTTTTTATCAAAGGGTTCTTTACCCCTTTTTTGTGAGTACTTCCCTTTATGTTGCTTTCACCCTTGAGATATGGGTTCAATAACACACTTGTAGTTTGGTTCACAGATACGTTAACTTCTTTATTAGCCTCCCTTTGAATCTCTCACTCAATTCTCATGAGGCAACACACTCCGCCAGGCAACCCAGTAACCCATCTGGTTTCTTGGGGTTTACCTGTTTCTCTTTGCATTCCCTTGTTTCGGTTCCCTTTTCTCAGTGTTATTCCCACAGTGCGGAATATGTGTCAGGCAACCTGGTAACCCATCTATCTTCCCCGGGAATAGCGGGTGCTTCTCAGGTTCCTTTGCTCTGGGATTCTTCAGCTTGCTGGCTCGGCGTGCCTCCCACTGACTGCTGAGTTCTTGCTGTGTCTCTTTCTTCGGTGTGCGGTCCTGCTGCCTTCCATTCTCGGGTGGCAAACCGTCAGGCACCTGGGTTTCTCTCTCCCATGCTTGGACTCGCTACAACACTGTCTCCCACAGCATTGTTCCCCTTAGCATTGTTCTTGGTGTCTTCACAGGTCACGGTGCAGCCCAGCGACTGCAGCTCTCTTCTCTCCTCCCGCTGTAGCAGACGCTGCTTTAAACTTCCCGGCATGGAGACTGTTTCGTGGATGATGTAGATGAAGTTGATTCTGGTCCTCATTGGGAGTGATCATTACTGCTCCATGCCTCTTTCTCGTCCCAGTTGTTAGCATACTGGTTTAAGCAGATATTGGAGAGTATTACAAATAGACCAAGCTAGAGGTGGAGGGAGAGTGTTACAATATGCCATTAAGGCATGTGGAATGGAGGAGACATCCCAATATGTAATTAAGGCATGTGGAATGGAGGAGACATCCCTAGAAGGGAATGGAGAGCATGCAACCTTCCCCAATGATTTCATGTAATTTCCCAGAGGGCTACCTCCCCCAGGTGGACCTCCCTCATATAGCCATCCCCACGGTCAGGATTGGGTAGTGGCTTCCATCCCCTGGCCACATAGGGGGAGGCTATCTCTGGGAAAGGAGTGATGGCATCATTAGATTCATCACACTACTAAATTAGCTCAGTTCATTACCAAGCAACACTGCCGATTGAGCTCAGCACATCCACTGACAAACACTACTCAGTTAGCTCAATTCATAAGCAAGCAAACACTGCCGAATGAGCTCACCACATCATCAGGCAAACGTTTCCAAAATAATTCAGTGCATCACCAAGTAAAACCTAGTGATTGAACCCAGCACATCACCAAGTAAACACTAGCAACTGAACTCTGTGTATCCACAAGTGAACACTGCTAACTGAGCTCAGTGTATTATCAAAAATCACTCGTGATTGAGCTAAGTGTGTCACTAACCAAACACTATTGCATGAAATCTGTGCATCAAGAAACAAACAATGCTACCTAAGCTCAGGACAAGCAAGCAATACTAAACAATCTCAGCGCAACAGCAGTACAAATATTATTTTAGTATGGGTGCCCAGGTCAGATCTGTCAGGAATGGTAGCTGCAAAAGTCCAGTTGCTTTATGTACACAATTCGCAGGTTACAGTTATTTTTCAATTTCATTTGATACGTATGGAAACTCCCACTAACAACCCTTGCACTATCCAGCTCTGGTTTCATTGCACATTCAGAAAACTCACAAATAGCATGCAACCAACATTCTCCAGAGCTACTCATTGACTCTGCTTACATCCAGCATTGCAAAGTATGCAAGGATGGCCAGTAGGACAAGACATAATATGCCCCTTCCTTACACATCATAAAAACCCAGAAATGACACAAACCACAATGAATGACCTCTGAGCTTCCACAAATACTAGTGAATAACTTCAGCTAACAACCAAGAGAACACTAAGTTTGAACCTAATGTACTAACAAGCAAACACTACTAACTGGGCTCAGCACATCACCAAGATACCGAATGAGCTCTGAGTTTTACCAAAAAGTACTAAATGTACTCAACACGTCACCAAACAAACTCTACTAATTCAACTCAGCACATCACCAAGAAAACAATACTGTATGAGATCGGAGCATCACCAGAAACTATTGAATAACTTTGGGCCATCACTAAACCATGCAGAATAAGCTCCAAGGATCAACAAACACATTGGGCCTCATTACGAGGCTGGCGGCCGCAGACCGTTCATTCCGGGTCGCCACATTATGAGTTTGCTCGTGGGATGGCGGAATGCACGTCTGGGCCAGACCAGACGTGCATACCGCCACCCGCGAGCAGACAAGGATGCTAACAACTGACCCGTCATTAACGGGTCCCTTGTTAGCATCCTCCCCATTCCCATTCGAGCCCTATGGGGGCTCGAATGGGAATGGGGATGTACCGGGTCCCGAGAATTGGAATTACCTGCAAAAGTCGGAATGGCCCGGTAATTCCCTTTTTTTTGGGACCCGGACACGAGTTTGGAGGCAGCCATGCCGCTAAGAACGGCATGGCTACCTCCAAACTCGTAATGAGGCCCATTGAATGAGGTCAGAGCTTCACTAAACAAGACTACTACTTGTGCCCTGCCTTTTACTGCACTAAAAGTAAGTTGAGAGCCTCACTAATTTAACACTACTGGTGAACTACTACAGAATGAATTCTGCTCCTCACTAAGAAGTCACTTTTGACTTGGTTACATGTGATTTTAACGAATAAATAAATAAGGATAATTTTTTACTGAACACAAAACAATGAAATAATACCTATTTTTTAATTGTTTTAAACGTATTTTAAATTTTTTATGGGGGCTCACCCCAATCCCCACATTTCCCCATGTTTAAAACCCCATCCCACCCCCCACCAGATTTAACCCCTTACCTCACCCCCACATACATATTTATTTAATTCAGTATTTATTTTGTTGTTTTTTATTAGTAAAAAATGTATTCTTTCTTTTTTATTTGTTATAATCACTGGCTACCTTCTGACTGACCTCAAACATTTTCTCTACAACCACTAGCATGTGTGTTCGGAGCGTTGGTAGGTATACAGCACTGAGTACGTTAAAAGATTCACTAAACACATGCTGCTGGAGATCTCAGTGCTCCAAGAAGCAACACTATTTAAGGAGGTTTCTCTCTTGAGACTCCAGTTAAGTCATACCAGATTAAACTATAGTTGTTCAAGATGGGCAGGCATGAGTCAGAAAAGTGTGACAATTGCGGACTAGCAGAAACGATCCAGCACTAATGGCCAGAGTATGGTACTCAAAGAAAAAAATATTCAATGGCTATTGAAGGTTGGGGATAAAAGTTGGCTCCATTAGAGATATTTAGAAGGATGATAGGAAAGATAAACAAAATAAGACAAAAACTGTGCTACCCTGATATGTGTCCGGAGACCGGGAAGTGGCGGAAACTGTTATCGGCAGACGTAGTAAATGACAACGGTTGCAAATCATCAATATAATATTGCCAGTGATCCAGGAAAATACTCTAAGATGGCGAAGGAGAAGCAATCCAGAACTCCCAGTAGCCGAAACAGCATAAGGGTTCTGACTGGTTGTTGCTCAAACAGTAACCAATTAATCAGTCAGATTATGGCAAGTTAACTTTTAATGGAGCCCAGGGGGATAGAAATGGGAAAAATGTTTGCCATTGCACTTTGGGGTGAAGGTTGAGTTGATCTTTGAAAATTCACGGTTTGATGTGGCCTGGCGCTTTTTGTTTCTGCTCCCCCTTTCTCTCGAGCTCAAATGCAGCACTGGTCTCGCAACATCGTGGCTGGACTCTTGCGACTAGCATGGGCCATCGCCATTGCTATGTTCTGCCTCTTTCACTAGGGTAACTCCTGGAAAATGAAAGCACGTGAAGTTCTCTGAAGCTAATACAAGCCTTAATCTCATTCAGCCAGCTATCTTTTAATGACGTATCTCTCTACTCAGCACTATTAGAGCGCTATATCAGTATTCTGAAAACTATGCTGGTGGGCCAACGAACCCATGCTTCATAAATAGTATTTAAGGGCAGCATATCATCTAGTGATTATTAGGTATTCGCGCAGTATTTTCATTTGAAAGGATGTAATGAAGTTGAAATAAGTGCAAAACGTGTGTTTTCGTTAAATAGAATTGATGTTTGGAACGAAATAGAATGTACTGGTTTTGTTGATGCAAAACGTGTAGCTTTATAAAGGCTGGTCCTGTGACGCTTCTCCCAGATTGTCATTTATGATGTGAATGTTGTCCTTTCTTCATGTTGTACAGGAAGTTGGATTCTTATTTCCAATTCGATACTTTGCCTCTTCCCGTTCTGAACCTCTCTACAGTCTGTCTAACCACTGAAGAAATGTATAGATCTTTTCTCATGTACTTTGTAAAATGCAAAAGCCAAATGTACGATGGTTTCTTTCAGAACGAATCATGTTTGCGTTGAAATTAAACATCACTTTTCCAAACATCATCACAGACAGACAGTGACTGTGTTTATTTCGTGCGTGCTGTCCAGACTTTACTAGAAACCAAAATGGCTTCCAATGCCTTCGTAGACTTGAAAAATGTTTCACTTCTTTATTTTATTTCCTGTGGAGCAGGTCCTTCCGCACTCCTTAATTCGCCTCAAGTGCATTCACTTTTGGGAACATTTACGGTGACCTTTCCAAATTCAACTATTTCCTCCATTTCCCGAAGGCTTTCTCTCTGCAGATTATTTTAAATGTTAGATTAGGTTATCGGATACATTAGTTCTTATTTTTTTCAGAAAAAGCTTCATGCAATCACATTTTTGCCACATTAACATTAGCGCTTAAGTGATAATGGTGTACTAGGTCCAGTCTGGTAATGCTGTCTCAAGGTAGTGGTCCGAGCAAAACGAGCGCCTTACCGGACACTGCGCAACGTTACCGGGCTGAACGGCCCTCCTGCATGGGCATTATTGCTTTTAGCAATCCAGAAAACGAATCGTTGTGCATGCCCAATTTCCTTTCAAAATAAACCTACGGTAACAGAAGTAGAAACAGGAACGAAAGCTTTTACTGTTTCTAGGGATGTGGCCGGGAGGCACAGAAGAACTCCAGAGGACAACATGAGTGAGAGGGGCAGCAGGGAGGGTGGGGGTAGTGAGAACCAAAGGAAGCATTGGGGAAGTGGCAAGGTGATGTTTTGGCAGGTGACAGACTTGGCAGCCCGGATAAGTGGTGCAGGTGGTAGAATAGAACACAGGCTTATTATACTGGCCAACATAGCCCTTATTCTGTGCTTCCTGACTGGGTAGAGCCACTTCCTCGGGTGCTAATTGAACTTAACACCTTTAGTTTCCGAGATATCTATGGGAGAAAATCACACCTAGCATACTTTTCACAAAATCAAAAACTGCATTGAAAATTAGATCACATTGACTGTTGTCTCCTGCAGATTTAAGTTTCCATAAAGGTGTATTGTGCACATTCACTGCACTTTGACGTTAAAACCATTCCTTCATTTGTGAGAGTAAATAGGCCGTGCAGGTGCTACAATTAGGCTATTCTAGGTGGCTGCCTTGGGTGCCACGAGCACAGGGAGTGCAGGATGTTCCATTTGACCTATAAAAACATTACATTGAGTGCCTTTTTCGAGTGAACAAGAACTCCAGTATTCCAGAAGAGCAGAGAAGGCCCTCATGTACATGATGAACAGCCAAGGATAAGAATGCTGAGGCCGCAGTGGCCCCATATGGCTGGTGGGGCATGGAGAACTGAATACCCATTGGCACCTGGACACGCTGGTCCTTGAGGAATCGGGTCAGCCAGTCATGTAATATTCCAATGCTCCCCATACATTGTTCTAGCATGAGGGTGTTGTGGTCCACTGTGTCGTTCGCTGCAGAGATACAGTAGGTTGGTTATTGTCCAATGACTTAAGCAGCGCTTCTTTGATGCTGAAAAGTGTAGTCTCTGTGCCCCAGCTGGGTCTTAAATCGTGCTTCTGGTTGTGCACATCTCACAATGTATCAGGACCTCTTATGCTGGCCCTAAAGGGGGTTTAAGGACTATGCAATACTGTTGAGATGCACATACAGCGTCCCAGCCAGGCAAAAGGGTTCAGACTGAGAAGAATCTATTAGTAGGTTCCACAGTGTGAGCAGATTGAGCTTTGCGCGGCAGAAGGCGAATGTATCACTTGTAGTTGGTGTTGACACCCAATAGATGCATCAAATAGCAACACAGAATGAGCAACACATGTATTAATGTTGGGTTTGCAGAGGTTATAGATAAAGGCAGTGTGTTATAGGCCCTGTGTTTAGAAATGGCACACAATGTTATTAGTACGGTGCAAGAAGGGAGCTGAAGTAGGTAGAGAGAGACACGATGGACTCAGAAAAGTATTGTAGTAAAAGCGAGGTCAGTGGATCAACATGGCAAGAGTGCGACCAAATTGGATTTTAATGCCTACTACACGGTGAACAGAATGAGGCCTTGATATAGAGCTGCAGCTCTGTTTAGCTCAGTCACAAGACAAATCCCATTTCCCTCCCACAAGAGAAATGCTGAGGTGAGAAGCACCCGCACGGTGCAGATAAACCCTAATTGTATCCAGCTGCAGTGCTCGAAAGGTGTTGGGAATGGAATGTTAGCTGTGGGAGCGTAGCTAGGGATGCACCCTGTGAAGGGAAAATTCATGAGAACAGGGCACTTGGTTTTGTGATGCCAACAGGCCTGGCAAAGATTTAGAGCACTACTGCCCCCACCCAAAGAGCGGTCATCCCTTTTGAATTACAAATAGACACATAAACAAAGCAAATAAATCCCTGAAATTCAGCTTCAAGAGTGGTGCCCTGGTTACTGGGCATCTGGGGTCTGAAAGATAAGGAGGGGAGCTATATCTGGAATTTATTGTGATTTGGGATAGGATGAGCAGAGGTGATGTCAGTAAATGTAGTCCATGGTCGAGGGTGCAGGTTGTGTGCACTGTGGCGTCTGGTATAATGTGAAGGCACATTGTCTTATCAAAGCAAAGTTGGCCTCATCAGTCTTATTTTGAACATGCCTGGGTTGGAGGGGTGCACATCACGTGACAGTTAAGATTTATTAGTGTATCAATATACCTGTTAGCCAATCATGTACTAGGATTGAATAGTAATGATGTAGTGGGTCACATGGATAGCGGAATGGGCTTAGATGAGGTGTGTCCAAATGTCCAGGGACTATAGGGAGGTATTAGCATGTTATATGGGTGGTAACCGATGAGGGTGGTGGGATGAAGTGGTAACCTATGTATGATAATGTGTGGTTTTCCGCTATATAACCTGTAACTTCCTAGGGCGTGATGAGCTCCATGTCATTTCGGTTCTATGGGACTGTCTGAGACCTTTGTATATAATAAACCTTGTTTTCCCTTGCAAAGCTCTGCTGTGGTTGTTTGGCCTTCTTGGATTAATTTTATCGCACCGGTTTTGGGTCAAGTCTTTCTACAAAATTAGTGACCTCAATGTGATCCCAGACTCTTCATGAGGTTGGGGGTGTCCCAGCTGTACATCCTGGGGTGCAGTGCCCATCTGCAGTTACCAGTTTCTCGTGCATCACTTGAAGAGTGTTGCAGGTGCTGTTTTGCCAGAAGGCCTGTAGGCTCCTTGGAGCAGGGCACTGAGCCCAGTAGTGCAGCCAATTGACGGGGACCTCGTTTTGGAGGTACTCGGTAGAATGCATAGATGTAAATGTATCTTTATGGGAGAAAACAAGGGGAGCGTGCATGTGTAGTGAGTTGATTGTGAGCGTGTAGATTGAAAAAGACCTTGTAGCAATATATACTGTTTTTTTATAGAGAGGTGGCCAGAGGGATCTCCTTCATTTAGAGGAAAGCTGGTGTCATGGTAGTATAGTGTGAGAAAAAGAGAAGAGAGGAAATGGGATCTCGTCCATGATGTGAGAGAGGCAGAGCTGCAAATGGAGTAGAGGTCCAGTATATGAAGGACCTGGGATTCTTCCACTCAGCAAAATGGAGTGTGAGGAGGGGAAATTCCCTCGTCCCGAGGCAAGGAAACAAAGGAAGGGTCTAAAACACTGTGACAAGAAGTGTGGTTTTTCTGTGTTTATTGTAGAAGCACAATTCTAACGACTAACAATCCATTCAAAGACTAAATGAAACTTTGGAAAAGATACATCGATGATGTGCTAATGATTTGGCATGGAGATGACATTAGTTTGAAAGCATTATTCAAATGATTTAACAATCTAAATCCGTTTTGAAATTCACTAACAATAACAGTAAAGAGAAAATAGACTTCCTACACATCACTATTTATGTGGATGCCCAGAATATGGTTTTCAAAGTTAAACTGTTTCATGAACAAACTGACCAGAATTCCTTGCTTACTTACAATAGTTCCCCCCTAAACACCTATGTGATAATTTACACTTTGGCCTGTTTTGACATTTAAAACGGATTAGTACTAGTAAGGTTGAATTCAATAATGAAGCACAAGTGCTGAGTAAAAAGTTAAAGAATAGAGGTTAGCCTAATAAGATCATTAAAAAAGCACTCAAACGCGCCTCTAATAACCATCACAGATCTCTACAAGATTAAAATGAAAGAAAAGAGAAGATCTAAGAAATTGTGTTTGTGAGCACTTACAACTCCAAGACAAATCAAATCAAAAAAATAATATCTAGAAATTGCCATATTTTGTAAAAAAAAAACGATCTAATCCAGTACAAGCACGAAGATGTGCATACAGAAGAGGTAAACACCTTAAGGAAATGCTAACATTCAATGATGTCTCGGAACAGAATATGAAACAAAAAACCATTACAGAACAACTGGTGGGACATAGTGCATGTGGTAGTTGCAGATGCTGTGCACAGACTGACAGAACAACAAAAATAGATAATGGACTGAAAGATCCATGGCAACAACTGAGTTTCAATCAATTTAATACCATGTGGGTAATCTCTATAATATGGTGCCTTTGTAAGAACATTTATATAGGAATAACAGAACATAAAGTCAAAACACGCATAGGAGAACACAAGAGTTGCGTAAGAAATAATGTACTCACTTCCTGTCGGGAACCGGATCCAATGTCATATCCCTGACATCCGAAAATGCCAGGGGTCTCTTTCAGGGAGAGACTTTCCCCCAGAGAGCACGGTCTGCTGGATAATAAATGGCCTGTCAGAGCAGGGGCTCAGGTGAAAAGGCCGGGCAGCAACAGAGCTAGAGTGGTAAAAACACACAGGTACACTGGTCACGAAATAAGAAAACAAATACTATCGCTTTCCCCACAACACACTCCCCAACTCTTACCTGTGATCAGTAAGTGGCAGGTCAAGAACCTATTAGTTCAGATACGGCCTTGGATGGCTTAACAAGAACGCCCTGTGTAGTGCAGGATTCTTCTTGTGATGTGTAGAATGAAGATGACCTGACCCGGGCGTAACAAGGATGCAACTAAAGCAACCAGGAGTCAATGTCAATACACAATATATCCCAGGGGTGGTGAGAAATGTCCAGAACAATCCATGAGCGAGAGAAGAGTCACAAGTCCCAAAAATCCCCAGAAGACAGTATCAATGTCCAAAGTTCAATCCAATGCTGATGTGTCCAAAATAAAGAAAAGCGTATTCATTAAGCAGTTGGTGATAGAGTCCGACACCACGAAAGTAGCAATGAAGAAGAGGTCTGGGCAGGAAAACCAAGGTTGGGGTTGTGGGTAGCTGGTGGAAGAGAGTGTCAATGTACAGAGCACGTGAGCTGTGATGCGCGTGATAAGAACACAGAGGCTAGCAGTTAGAGTACGGCAATGAGAACCAGAACGCCATAAGTTTGTTCTCCAAGAATTGGAGGGTAGTTGCACCTGTTGTGCGCTGTGTGAGGAGAAGAAAAGTCAGGGTCAGCTCGAATACTCAGGGTTGAGAGAGTATGGGCTGAGAGGACGGGGACCATGCGTCAATCTTAGAATCACAGAAGAAGCAGAATATCCGGTAGAAACGCAGCAAGGGTTTACAATCTGGGAAGACAATGCAGGAGACAAGGGAGCCGAGCATCTGAGCAGAAGGGCGGGATACAAGTAAGCAAATCCAGGAACAAAGGCAAAAAGGTCTAGGAAACCGGGAAGTCAGAATGAACAGATGCAAGGAAGAACGAAAGCAGCATCCTTGCTGGGTGAGCACGACGGTTAAAGAGTGTCCCCTGGCAACCGTGGGGAAGCTTTGACTTGCAGCTTCCATGTCACGCTGGAGACGTGATGACGTAGTCTTGCGCTGGTGCTGCTGGGAAATGTGGTCCTCCAACGCTGGTGATGCCCCTGTGAAAGACGCCTGGAAACTTGCCATTGTTTCCATGCGGAGCGGAAAGGCAGCCTCCTATGTTGATTGGGGCATTTCCTGACAGTACCCCCCCGCAAAGATACTTTACCTCCCCTGCGGACACGCCCCTGTGAGCGATGGAATTCTCGCAGCAGCCGGGGAGCATGGATGTTACACAGGGTCCCAAGTCCTATCCTCCGGTCCGTAGCCCTTCCAATCACTGAGGTAGTAGCGGGACCCACCCCGGACCCGGATATCCAGGATGGTCTGAACCTCGTGCTCCTCTTCTCCCAGAACAGGAACCGGGGCGGTTTTGGCTAGGAGTCGGGTACCGTGTACATAAGGGTGTAACCAGGATACATTCAAAACGGGGTGTACCTTCCAATGTGAAGGGATGGCAAGGTGAAGGGTCACTGGATTTATACATGCCAGGATATCTTACAGCCCCACAAACCACGCGAGCAGTTTCTTCTTCCCAGGGATCCGAAGATGTCTTGTAGACAACAGACCCTGTCACCTGGTTGCCATGATGGGGCCGGTGCACGTGTTTATCCGCCTGTAGTTTAGTGCTTTCTTTTGCCGCATGCAAATGGTGCATGACCTCAGTACGTACCGTGACAAGGGATTTAGCAATGCTGTGAGCTGCAGGAACATCGGGAGAAGCAGAGAATGGGACAGGCAAGGTACGTGGATGTTGTCTGTACAATGTGTTAAAAGGCAAGCAGCCCACTGTGGTATGGAGCGAATTGTTATAAGTGAACTCTGCTGCCCCCAGTACCTCCAACCAGTTGGATTGGTATTGAACACACAAGCATCGCAGATATTGTTCCATTGTGGCATTTGTGTGTTCCATTTGTCCATCCGTTTGTGGATGGTAGGCGGAGGAGAAACGAGCATCAATGGCCAAGGATTGCGTGAGCAACAACCAAAAATGCGAGGTAAATTGCGACCCCCGATCAGTGATGAGAACTGTAGGCAACGTAAAGAACGATGTCAAAAAACAAGGAAGCCAGAGTTATGGCAGACGGTATCCCTTGGCATGGAACAAGGCGTGCCATCCTGGTGAACCAGTCAACCACCAACCATATCGTGGTCATCCCCCGTATGGGCGGCTTTTCGACCACAAAGTACATTGTGAGGATGGTCCACGGCTTCTGAAGAATGGGCATTTTCTGCAACAGCCCTGGGGGTTTGCCGGTCTGGTTCTTACCCTGGGTTCAAACAGCACACCTCATAATATATTTGGTGACATCTTTTCTCATGTGGGGCCACCAACACCCTCGCCTCAGTAGGTCATATGTTTTGCGCTGACCCGGGTGACCGACCTGCCGGGATTCATGAGTCCATTCCAATGCAAGAATACAGGATCTGGTATCCGGCATTAACAACCGATCGTTGACATAAGGCAGGCCCTGGACAGTTTGTGTACCCGTTGGATTTCCCAGGGATGGTCTGTTGCCAATCGTCGGATTCTGTCCACTAGCAAGGAGGAGACTGCACAAAGAACTGAGCCTTTTGGTAGAAGAGGAAGTACACGTGGGTCGGCACCGACCTCTTTGCCCAATCGCGATAAGGCGTCAGCCTTCCCATGCAAAGGTCCAGGACGGTATGTTACTACAAAGCGAAACATAGCAAACAACAGATGCTACCGGACCTGCCAAGCATTAGTGCATTGGGCGTGTGTTAATGCCTGCAGGTTTTGATGGTCAGTGTAACGGGGTGCTCTGCCCCTAAGAGATGGTGGTGCCATTCTTTGAAAGCAGCCTTGATCGCCAGGAGTTTGCGCTCAGTTATGGTGTAGTTCTTCTCTGCTGGTGTCAAGGTCCTTGAGAAATAAACAGGATGCAGGCGCTGTGTGACACCGTTATGACAGAATAGCCCGTAGAGCCACATCCGAGGAATCTGCCGCCACTATGTAAGGCTGAGAGGGGTTCGGGTGCTGCAGCACTGGTGGCGATATGAAGGCATTCTTATGGGTTTGGAATGCTGTCTGAGCATCTATTCCCCATACAAACAGACCGAAGGACTCGTGAGCCGGGTAATGGGTTTAACAATGTCAGAAAAAGAGGCCATAATAATAAAATGCTAATAATGTGGCACTTATATAGTGCTGCAAACCCTCAGGTATCTGAGTGCTGCTTATTATTACCCACGGTGTGTGGTGCTCATTTATCGACCTCGGAAGGATGAAAGGCTGAGTTTGGCCCTTCCAGGATTCGAAACCTGCGTTAGCAGGCTCTGCACGGATGTCAAAGCGTGCGCTCTACTCGCTGTGCCACTTGACCGGCGCTATAAAGCGCTGATAAGTTTGCGAAGCCAAGAAATGACTGCAGGGCTTTCACTGATGCAAGCACCAGCCAATCTACTACAGCTTGGATTTTGGAATTGCTCATATGAACTCCCTGGGCAGATAAAACAAAACCAAGGAACTCCACTGTGGATGCATGGAAAGTACACTTTTCTAGTTTATCATAGAGAGCATGCTCTCAGAGCCTCCCCAGAATGGTACGGACGTGTTGCACATGTTCCTCCATAATATTGGAGTAGATGAGAATGTCATCTAAATAAACAACCACAAAACAATCTAACACATCCCGAAAAACATCATTGATAAAATGTTGGAAAGTTGCTGGGGCGTTGCAGAGTCCGAACGGCATCACCAGGTATTCATAGAGGCCGTATCTAGACTTGAAAGCAGTCTTCCATTCATCCCCTTGCCTCATGCATACTAAATTGTACGCACCCCGGAGGTCTAGTTTGGTGAAAACAGTGGATGAAAACAATCGGTCAAGCAGTTCTGAAATCAAGGGCAGCGTGTACTGATTTTTTATTGTGACCTCGTTCAGGGCTATATAGTCCACACAGGGGCACAACTCCCCACCCTTCTTGGGGACGAAAAATATGGGGGAGGCTGCCGGAGAACAGGAAGGGTGAATGTGACCCAACCAAAGAGTTTTCTCGATATATTCCTTCAACACAAGGAATAGAGATGGCCATGAGGAACCGTGGCATCGGGAACGAGATCGATGGGCAATCATACTCCCTATGTGGGGGTAGTTGTTCTGACAAGGCCTGGTCAAATACATCAGCCAAATCAAGATAGTAGCGGACCCTTGCTGCGGGGCACTGACTGTAGAACCACTGGACAAAATGGCCACACGTCTTGGGATCACCCGTGAAACATTCCGGGGAAGCCAAAGGAAAAGGACCAGCAAGATAATCGGAGCTTGAGCAGGGTTCGGGCAGGAGGTTGAACAGGAGGGGCTGTGGCTGCCCCGTGTCTGAACTCCTCGTCAGTGGGGAGCGGGTGTACCAAGCTCTGCATCATATCCATGGGTTGATGGAGGGATGCATGTGCTGCGGCCATATCAGTATGAAGGGTAGCAAAGGCCTGCATGACAGCAGTTATAGGGTCGGCCCCTGCTTCCATCATACCACAACGTTTTGGCTCCTTAATCTGTCGGGAACCGGATCCAATGTCGTATCCCTGACGTCCGAAAATGCCAGGGGTCTCCTTCATGGAGAGACTTTCCCCCAGAGAGCGCAGTCTGCAGGATAATAAATGACCTGTCAGACCAGGGGCTCAGGTGAAAAGGCCAGGCAGCAACAGAGCTAGAGTGGGGAAAAAACACACAGGTACACTGGTCACGAAATGTGAAAACAAATACTATCGCTTTCCCCACAACACATTGCTCAACTCTTACCTGTGATCTGTAAGTGGCAGGTCAAGAACCTATAAGTGCAGATCTGGCTTTGGATGGTGTAACAAGAATACCCTGTGTAGTGCAGGATTCTTCTTGTGATGTGCAGAATGAAGATGACCTGAGCCGGGCGGAACGAGGACGCAACTAAAGCAACCAGGAGTCAATGTCAATCCACAATATATGCCAAGGGTGGTGAGAAATGTCCAGAACAATCCGTGAGCGATAGAAGAGTCACAAGTCCCAAAAATCCCAGAAGAGAGTCACAATGTCCAAGGATCAATCCAATGCTGATGTGACATAAATAAACAAAAGCGTATCCAATAAGCAGTTGGTGATAGAGTCCGGCACCAGGAAAGTAGCAATGAAGAAGAGCTCTAGGCAGGAAAACCAAGGTCAGGGTTGCGGGTAGCTGGTGGAAGAGAGTGTCAGTGTACAGTGCATGTGAGCTGTGATGGGCGTGACAAGAACACAGAGGCTAGCAGTTAAAGTACGGCAGTGAGAACCAGAAAAGCTGTAAGTTTGTTCTCCAAGGATTGGAGGTTATAGTTGCACCTGCTGTGCGCTGTGTGAGGAGAAGAAATGTCAGGGTCAGCTCGTAGGACTCAGGGTTTAGAGAGAACGGGCTGGGAGGACGGGGACCATGCGTCAAACGTAGAATCACAGAAGAAGCAGACTATCCGGTAGAAACACAGCCAGGGTTTACAATCCGGAAGAGCAATACAGGAGATGATGGAGCCGACCGTCTGAGCAGAAGGGCGGGATACAAGTAAGCTAATCCAGGAATGAAGGCAAAAAGGTGTAGGAAGCCGGGAAGTCGGAACGAACAGATGCAAGGAAGAACGAACGCAGCCTTGCCGGGCGAACGTGACAGTTAAGGAACATCGCCTGGCAACTGTGGGGAAGCTTTGATTTGCAGCTTCCGTGTCACGCTGGAGACGTGATGACGTAGACTAGCGCTGGTGCTGCTGAGAAATGTGGTCCTCTGACGCTGGCGATGCTCCTGTGAAAGACGCCAGGGCACTTGCCATTGTTTCATGCGGAGCGGAAAGGCAGCCTCCTTTGTTGATTCACATCGAAACAATGTGACGCACCTTACGCTTCACCCCAGCCAATCAGCATACACGTTGCATGTCCGCGGACATGACGTAAGCCGATTATCCAATCAGTGTCCAGTCCGGGGACAAACTTGCAAAGCCTAGTGCATTCAATGTTGTGCAAGTACGCAGACAGGAAGTGTGGGGGGGCGAGAGGGGGACAAAAACGCCCAGTCCAGAAGGGGTCAGGGTTAAGTGCAGAGTGGTTGCCACTCTCGTGGAACGTATTCCAAGTGCAGTAGTGCAGGCAGGCAGAGTGTGGAGGCCAGGAGGCAAGTGCAGAACTGGCGGGTATCCTGGGACCGGTGATGCTCTGGAGGTGCACCAGGTGACCAGTCAGTGAACTGAGCAGGCTGGGGAAGAGAATGAAGGAGGGAAGCAGGAGAGAAGAGAAAGAAGATTAGCAAGGGAGAGAGAAAGAGGAAGAAATGTGGAAGGTCTTGAAGAGTTTCTGGAATTTAAGGAGGTCCGGCTCAAGACGGAGTTAAGCAGCTAGGCTCCAGAGGGAGGCACCTGCAGTGAATAAGGATGTTCCCCCAAATCTCTGTTTGGAAAAATGGTACACGCGGAGAGAGTTGGAGGAGGCCGAGCCGAGGGCTCTGGATGGAAAGTATTTAGGAAGAGAGTGTCATAGATAGTAAGGGCCCTGGCCCCAAAAAGCCTTGTGGACTATGCAGAGGGACTTGAACTTGATCCTTGCAGCCACGGGGAGCCAGTGGAGGGATTTAAGCACCGGAGAGATGCAGTGCCTGGGCTTGAGGCCAAGGATAAGTCATGCGGTTCTGCTCTGGAGCCAGTGAGCCTCTGGGGGAAGGTGAGAAAAGGTATAATACCTCTGAGCGGGTATAGCTGGTAGTGAGACTTTTTGGACATGTCCGAGATGTGAGAAGAAAAGGAGAGAGTAGAGTCGAAGATGACCCCCAGATTCCAAGTAATTGCGTGCATAGTCATGAATAACAGTCTAAATACTGACAGTAAATACTCTAGATAGTGACCTTGAACCACACCAATTTGTATCTTATCAGGAAGAGAGAACGCAAAGAAATTGATCTTCTTCACCACCCAATTAATTTAAGTAATCAAATAGGTAAGTGCGAGAATCATAGAAGGCTTAATATTCGGTAGAGATTAATCACCTTTGAAAAAGTAAAATAAGTGATGTATTCATACAATTACAATGAACAATTAATTAAAAAGTGTTCATCTGTATCTCTAAATACAAGAGACCATAGAATTGAGAAGGAGCGATCGATAGCCCCTTTACCAAATAAACAGAACATATTTGATCTGAACATTCCCCTGAAGAATTTCCTTAACCAATAAAGAACGAGATTGAAGGAAAGAAACATAACAGTGGCCTGCATTAATTATGTCACACTAATCATTTAAAAAGAAATGTAATGATTGATTCATTTCATTATATATCCCAAGACATGTTATGTATGTTAGTGTATTTGCATTGTGATTGTATTAATCAGTGATATATTGTCTGTTTATGAGTATGATGTTTATAATCATGTTTAACTAGGTTCCTTTTTGTATGTATAACCTAGAATTTTAATAATCAGCATTTAATAATTATATTATTACTTGCCTACTATTTTTCTATTATCAATTTATTTCTAGTAACCTTTTTACCATTAGATTCTTAATAATAAATGTTCTAATTGAATTAAATAAGGAGTGAATTGAATCCTTGCTCTCCTTCACATTGAAATGATATGGTCCCCTGTATATGAGAGTTCATACACTCAGTCCTTATTTACCCTTATATAGTAAGTTTAATCAGAACTGAATGCAGTGTATTGTATCCTGATGTGCCTATTTATACTTGATTATACCATTGTATGGTGGCCTGGGATCCCCTCATCCAGAATAAGGGGATGTAGGGAGGTAAATTCCCTCATTTTGAAGAAGCAGCTTAAGAAGGGTCTAAACGATTGTGTATATAATTGTTTTACCAGAGGGATCTATGAGTTCACCTCTCGAATATATGCGTACCGTGCTTCTGATGTACCGGGAAAAGATAGTAAAGTGTCATCGCAAGAGTTTGTTTGATACGAGTGGAGGGATGTATAATCCTGGGTCCGAAGGAACAAATAATAAGGACTTATTGGGCCATATCTGCACATATTTAGCTGTGAATTATAAGGGGAGAAAGATGGGGAGCAGCCAGGACATTCTTGAGCATTAGAGGATGATTTGGTATTTAGAAGATGTCCCTGATGACCCTAAGGGACGAGAAACTGTAACCACCACACCCTGTGTTACCCTCGCACTTTTTGTAGCCCCTGCATCCTGTGATGCCTCTACAACCCCCACATCCCCAACACACCCACAGGGATGTTACCCCATGCAAGCAGCCACAGTTTACTAATTCTAAGTATGTGCCCCTGGTAGCCCAACGACAGAGAGCCCCCTCCACCTATGAAAACACCCCACAGCCCTCAGCAGTGAATGTGACATGCAACCCACTAGTTATGGAGACAGAGAACAGGGTGAAGAGAGATTTCAATACAGTGCTTCGAAGGGCAGAGGCAGAGCTTGCACGAGTAACACTGGAACAGAAAGTAGGGCGCATAGCGCTGATAGGTACAGATGAATGGAGTGCAAGTAATATTTTATCCCAAATTGATAGTACAGTGATTAGGGACGCACACATCGAAACGAAGGATGATAGCCACAGCGATGAGTGTGCTGACACTTTAGACTATGAGTCATTTTGAATGGATACAGATGTAGCAGAGGAGGAGGAAAGGACAACAGATGAGGAGCAGGGGGAAAAGATACCACCCTGGGTGACACCAAGACTAGAGTGTTTGTGGGATCCAAGACTCAGAGCGCAAACAGTTCACATGGCGGTAGCAAAGGGGAAGCCAGGGTGGAGAATGTGATAAGGCCAAGCCGATGGGAGCGCAACTTCCAATGTTCTATTAAAGCCCCAGAAAAGCACAATAGTGCCCTAGCCACACATGGCTAGAAACAATGTTATGAAGACAATGCCATCGCTTCCAGCAGGAGCAGACAAGGGGATATATGCTTTTGAAAGCAGGCATTGCACTAGCAGTATGAGATATGAAACGTTTGTCCGCTGCATTGTTAGGAGACCAAGCACACAATATTTGGTGGAAGGCGGGATACCCAGGGGTACAAATGGGCATTTATAATCATGACAGAGCACGTTTTAATGATCGTTGGGTGAAAGTATGGGCTGCCATAAAGGCAGCGTATCCTGACACAACTGACATGAATTTGATTAAGCCACGCACTATGAAACGAGACAAAGATCCTGCACAATAAACCAAATTCAGGAGATGTGGAGGGCTGAGAAAGGGGAACCATGGGTCAAAAATATAGCAATATTTTACCACATATTAACAAATGGACTCCCAAAGGATATGTAGAAAGATTTGGACAAAGTGGCGGGGGTTGAGGCTGGCGGATGGGCAGGGATTCAGGCAATAATAGTTCACCATTGTAGGCGAAGGCAAGAGAAGGAGAAGGAAGTGGTGGATAACGCACAGAAGGCTGAAGCTAAGTTAGTCTAGAAGAAATGTGCAAAGTTGAGTATAGAAGAAACAGTGATTACGAGCCTGCCTGTACGACAGGTGGACACATGGATGGCACCAGCATGGACAGAGGAATACCAAGGTTGTCCAGATTACAACTGCTAATCAGGGAGCTTATTAAAGAGGGAAAGGGGGTCTAAAAGGATGACGAGGTGATAGGATGATTTTGCTGGATAGGACCGAGGTTTGCAGCACCACGACCATGTTGGTCATATGGGAGAATAGGGAATTTTGTGTGAGAATGTAGAAGTAGACAAACATATTCTTATGATGCCTGTACCTACACCAGCAGACCAGAAGTTCCCCTTACATATCACCCGCTGCCGGGAATGATGCCTATGAGCACCCTGTATGGCCCAGGTCCCCCACAGGCGCCCCTGCAGGGACAACAGCCACAGTATCAGGTGCCATCACCACAACAAATGCATCCCCCAGCCTGAAATGCTGCACCAGCGTATGTACAGCAGCAAATACAACAATCAGTAACACAACCATGAGATACAAACCCTTTGCTGCACGGCACAGCAATACACTATACAAGGGCGAGTGTGGTGGAAGATAACCCCTTCCTATTCCCATGGTCGAACACATCCAGATATGGACAGCCCACAGAGAGCCCTGATGTGCCCAGTTCTGTCATTCACTGCCGACCTGGAAGAGGAACCCCTGGTAGGTGTGAAGATAGGTTACAAATCCCCTTATTAGGAAAGGTAATGGACATGCAGGTGTTCTCTGGGGCAATAAAATCAGTTCCCTTTACAGAAGATTTTCCCATCAAGGGAGGTACTCAAGAGGTGTTAGCCCCGCTATTATTTTCAGCAGACTCATCAGTGAACATGTTGGGTAGGGAATCGCTAAGCAAACTAAATGTGACGATTTCATTCACAGAAGAAAGGGTAGTGTGTTCCACATAAGGAATTTGTTATGCTAGGGTTGTGGCAGTAACACAAGCATTGCATAGTGACAGAGCTACTAGAGCAATACCCTTGCACCAAGATTTGTTTTTGTATGGAGTGACAATGTTGATGGGTTGGGTGCCTGGCATCAGGAATAAACCATGGAGAGTGGCGTCTGAAATATTGTTCAGGCCAGCAGTTCCCTAAGACCATGCCCTGGGTACCATTATTATTCTAGATTAGGAAGTGGTGATGGTTGCAAACTACAAGGGACTGATGAGGAGGGAGATGTGTGGTATACAATGTTTTGTATTGATCCGGCCCCGCCACTAAGGCTATCACGGGCAAAGATTCCAACACACAGTGAGTACCCCAGCATTTTCCACAGAGTACTCCATATGGGCTTGTATAATATACGTGCACAGAGCACTATTATTCAGTATGTAGATGACCTAGTGTGCAGCATGACAGAAGGCCAGTGTAGAGAATATTCAGTGACACTGCTGGCACTGCTTGCAGAACAAGGATACAAAGTAGACATGGATACAATCCAATACTGTCAAAAGTAAGTGGTGTATTTGGAACACAGTATATCATAGGCAATAGTTACCCCAGAGAGAGCAGCTGCAGCAAAATGAAACTCCACAGGCAACCACAGTTAAAGAAATGCAGCAGTTTTGGGGGTTGTTTAGCTATTGTAGGGCATGGATATTTGACTACTCTAGTTTCAAAAGGCCACTGCTACGGAGACCGAAGGAAGCACAGAAAAGCAAAGGAACACTTACATAGACGGGAGAAAATATTATATGTTTCCAGGAAATCAAAAATGCCGTAAGCAACTCTCGATTAAAAGAAATAATTCTATTTGTTTTCACATACCAATGGACAAGTCATGACAGCAGTGTTGAAACAGCTAACATCCATGGGACACATGCCTTTGGCATATTACAGTGAAAATTAGATTCAGTGTTGCAGGGTCCTTTTCCTTGTGAACAGGCACTGGCCGATAGGGCATTCGCAAATGAAAAGTCCTCCACAATTACCATGGATTGCTCAGTAACATTCTATTTGAAGCACACAGTATTTGCAATTCTTGAGCGTTCCAAATCCCCTCTAACTACAAAAAGGGCTTTTCATATGAAGTTATCTTGTAAAGCCTGCTCATTCACTTTGTGAGGTGTCGTAGAGTAAACCCTGCCAGATTTATTGCAATACCTGTTCAGCCAGGTGAGGATGCACATGATTGTGGTATATATGAAGGCCTGAGAATGGTTTAATACAGACAGGAGAGGATGCCCTTGAAGAAGGGGAGGTCCTTTTCGTTGATGGGTCATCGCCGATCCATCAGGAGACGGGACAGAGGCATGCAGGTGCAGCAGTGGTGCACCTTGTAGAGGGGAAGTATAAGGTTCAAGTTAAAAGGAGGTTATCAACACATTATTCAGCACAGGCAGCAGAACTGATTGAATTAATTGAATCATTAGAAGCATCACAAGGGTGTTTAGTAACCATATACTCTAACTTGGTGTACGTTATCACCACTGTACATTCAGGGTTGTCTGCATGGAAAAGGAGAGGATGTAGGAGGTCAAATGGCATGCCTGTGCAGCATGCAGCCTTGTTGGAAAAGTTCATGTATTTCTTGTCTAGCCCAACACTGGTGGCAGTGGTTAAATAAGTCATCCATACTCAAAATACAGACCCAATCTCACTCTGCAATGATGTGGCAAGCAGGTCTGCCAAAGAAGCAGCGTATTTATGAGAACAGATGTCACTGGATATACTGAGGTAGCAATTCAAGAGCTGCAGTTAGCAATACTGCATGCAGCAGTTCCGTTTACATAAGTAATTGAACTGCAAGGTCAGGCACCTTGTAGTTCAATCTCGACAGATTGCTCATAGAAGAGAAGACACAGCAACATTATCAACGAATCCAGTGAGCCTTCCAGCACCACAGTTGTATCCCAGGGCCAGGGTATACGTCAGGACGTTTGTGAGGCGGTGGCACGAGAACAGGTTCCTGGTCCCGTACACTGTAGTCTATGCAACCTCGTTTGTGGTTTGTGTGAAGAAGTTGCAGTACTTGGTTCAATTGTCTGATGTTCAGAAAGCACCTAGTACCGCTCTGCCTTCTTGGGAAAATGAAGAACCCATTTAGTAAGGTAACAGTGCATTAAGCATCCTGTTCTATTAGAATGCTGCAAGTGATGAATCCCTGTAACCTAAGGAAATGTGTTGATTTGTCTGCATGTTTTTCTGTTCTTTGTACCGCTCTGCAGGTTCAAGATTACAAGCGTTGTATAATATATATATGTTGCATATGTTATCGTACTTTTGTTTTTTCTATATCGTCTCTGTGTTTATTTTATATGGTTGGGGCATATAAAGGGGGCATGGGAATGGCACTGATGTACAGAATTTGTGGATGACGAGGACCAGGGGGGAAACTGAAACCGAAACAGAGTACATTCAGCATAACTGTGTAATTTTAAATACTCTCGCAGATGTGCACCACCGCAATGCAGACATGTGATATAATCACATGTGGAAAGTGGGGAGGGCGAGGTCAAATGAGAGCTGCTATGTACACTCTTTGATATATCACATGATGGGTGCACCCACGTTGTTTATAGCTCAACAAGGATGCCTCTTATAGCCCAGTGTTTAGTACACTTGGCCCTGTGCAGAGTACAAAGTATTTTCCAAGAGCACACATGGTCCAAGTGGTAATAATGAACAGAGATGACAAAGTGTGTGCCAAGAACAAATAACAACCCCATGGTAAACTAAGAACATTGTTGAAAATGGAAGGTGCATGGTTTTCCAATGATAAATGGGTGACACAAGTAGTGAGCTGTGCAGTGGGGGGTTACTGGGGTTCTCGGGGGATGTAGTGGCACGCATCAATCAGAAGTGTGGCAAAATATGGTGAGACTATGTGCCAATGCTGACAACGATTGAATTAAGCATGAAGTCAGCAAAAGTGCAGATACTGGTGAATTATTGGCACTATACCTGCAGGCACAAACACTTGTTGCAACAAAACCCTATTTATTCCTGATCTAACTGAAGGCATAGCAGCATTTATCGATGTGTATTGGGTGTGTGGACAATATGCGTACCTTGACTTCACGGCATCTTGGAGGGGTGTCTGCTCACTAACCACCTTGCATTCAGCAGTCCTGGTAGTCCTTGACTCCTATCTGGCAGTTATAAGCATGCCGCCCTGAAGAGCAACTAAGCACCCATCCCACAAATGTGACCACTGCTCACTGAGGCCTTGTTACCAAAAAAGATCCAATTACTAGTCATAGGACTCAACTGACAAACTAAAGGAGATCCCAGACCAGTTTTGTCTGTTCACTAGGACAGAGAAATATTTTGCCTCACTCCTAGTGCCAGGTATCCAGACTGTGGCAAATGCCAAATGGCTACAGATCACCAGGTGGGAGATGCTTCAATTGATGAACCAGACAGAGCAAGGTCTTAATTCTCTTAAAACTGAGTTATGGGTTATACAAATCATGATGCTGCAGAACGGATATGTTCTGGATTTGATCACGGCTATGGAGGGGGCGTGTGAAAGACAATTGGCT
This sequence comes from Ambystoma mexicanum, assembly GCF_040938575.1. NCBI lineage: Eukaryota > Metazoa > Chordata > Amphibia > Caudata > Ambystomatidae > Ambystoma > Ambystoma mexicanum. The sequence goes on from NC_090922.1 coordinate 339,986,850, forward strand.
TATCTTGTTGGATGTACATTCCCCCAAATGATGCCGATGATGGGTGCCTGACCCATGCGATAGGGGCCCTTAACAACTTCAAGATTGCCATGGAGAAAGAAGCTGGAGTAAATGCTGATGACTGGTTCGATTCGCAGTTCTCGTAGGCTACATTGTGGTTGGAAATAGCAGTAAAGTTACTGGTTCCTATCGTGATTTCTCTGCTTGTAATTATTTTGCTCATGCCAGACGATTTTGCGATGCTGTATGAAAACCCTGCCAAAGAGTGCGGCTATGGTGGTGTATATCACAACAGGTAGAGACCCTCCTCTCACAAGACACATGGACACCCAAACTTACAAGTGAGATGGCATTGTAAAGCCAAGAATGGTGAGGGTAGAGCAAGATTTTGGACCCCCGAGCAGAGGTGTAGGGCATGATCAGGGCAAGGCCCATCCAAAATCTGTAAAGGCCTATTCAGCAGCACTCTGTGGGCATTTACAGATGTTAATGTCACTGCAGTGGGCCCAACTACATTAGCTTCAGGCCCCACTTGTTAGACAGTTTGGCTATGCCTCTGCCCCCGAGTACATTGACTACCCCTCCACCTGACCCTGAGAATTATGTAGAGCATTGGGTCAGTTTAGCAGGAGATGGGGGATGTTGCTTTATGACTTGCACTCCAGAAGAATTTGCCCTAGGGAGTGATGTTTACGCCATGTGTGTAGGGGTTGGGTACCCAAAGATGATGCCTGTAGAAGAAGGGAAGCAGCTGGGTTAGCTAATGAAGTATTAACTAAAATGGAATGTTGGGATGCACATACTGCATCCCCAGCAGGCAAAAGGGTTCAGACTGAGAGAAATCTATTAGTAAGTGCCCCAGTGTGAGCAGGTTCAGTTTTGGGTGGCAGCGCATGTGTCACTTATAGTTAGTTTTGAGCCCAATAAATGCATCCTATAGCAACACAGAATGAGCAACACGTGTATTAAAGTTGTGGTTGCAGAGGTTATAGACAGGTCAGTGTGTTATGAGGCATGTGTTTAAAAATAGCATACAAGGTTATGTTTTGAGTGAGGTGCGAAAAGGGAGCTAAAGTAGGTGGACAGAAAGAAGATGGAGTCAGAAAGGTATTGTGGTAAAATCGAGGTCAGTGGGTCCACATGGCAAGAGTGCCGCTATATTGGATTTCAAGGCCTTGCACACGATGAACAGAATGAAGGCCTTGATGTGGAGGTTCGGCTCTGTTTAACTCACTCCCAACACAAATTCCCTTTCTATCCCCCAAGAGGGAGAAACCGAGGTCAGAGGCACCAATGTGGTGCAGATAAACGCCAATTGTATCCAGCTGCAGAGCTTGAAGGCATTGGGAATGGACTGTTAGCTCCGGGGAGCATTGAAAGGGATGTGCCCTGTGAAGGACACATTCATGAGAGCACGAAACAAGGTTCTGTGATGCCAACAGGCCAGGTGCAGATTTAGAGTACTACTGCCCCCATCCAAGGAATGGTCATCCCATTTGACTTACAAGTACAAACATGGCCAAAGCAAATACATCCCTGAAATTCAGCTTCAAGAGTGATGCCCTGGTCACATCATTACAGGGCACCTGGGGTCTGAAAGAGATAAGGGGGGATCTGCGTCTGGAATGTATCATGATTTGGGATAGGAGGAGCAGAGGTGATGGCAGTAAATTTAGTGCAAGGTTGAGGGTGCAGCTTGTGTGCACCACAGCATCTGGTGAGAAGGCCCATTGTCTTATCAAAGTAGAGTTGGCCTCTCCAGTCTTACTTTGACCATGCCTGGGTCGGAAGGGTGCACATCACATGATGGTTAAGATTTCTTAGTGTATCAATATACCTGTTAGCCAATCTTGTACTAGGATTCAATAGTGACTATGTAGTGGGCCACAAGGATAGGGGAATGAGCTTAGATAAGGTATGAGCAATCAGTGCAGGGGTATTAGCATGTTATATAGGTGGTAGCCAATTAGGGTGGAGGGATAAAGTTGTAACCTATGTATGGTAATGTGCGGTTTTCCACTATATAACCTGTAACTTCTTGGGGTGTGATGAGCTCCATGTTAGTTCGGTTCTACAGGACCATCTTAGACTTTTGCAAATAATAAACCTGGTTTTCCCATGCAAAGCAGTGTAGTGGTTGTTGGCCTTCTTGGATTATTTTTATCATACAGGTTTTGGGTCACATCTATCTACAAGCCCATTAAACCAAGTAGGCATTACTATGAATGCCCCTCGAAGGAACTGGATGCTTACACCTCACCCAGAATGTAATCCCCCATTGTTCCTCTGATCTGCACACACTTTCAAATGATAATCAAGATATATTTTGACACCCTCAAGTTGTTGAATACTTTTGGCTAAGGTGATGGGTTTGCTGGACTATGCATTCTCCTGGAGCCAGCTGATCATTCCATCAAAAGGGAAGGTCAGAACTATGAAGGCCAATTAATTATTTTTACTCCAAACCAGAAGTCTTAAAAATAGTTAATTATTAGAATTGGCAAAATGTGGTAAGAAGACAGTTTTCTGGTTCAGATCATGAGAAAAGGAGATTTATGTCAGATAAGTGAGAAATGGTGCCTCCCTCTGGCATGACAGGCAAATAAAACTTTTTAGAGCATCACAAAGGCACAAGAGGGGACTTGTTGGTTGCATGTGGGTTTAGAAACACATCCGGTTACCCTTGATAAGTCCAGAACAAGGAGCAATCCCCTGAGACCATACAGCTCCAGACAGCAACCGTATTCATTGATTTTACTTGTCTATCGCAAAATGAATAGCTGCTACGTGTTAGGCAGAAACCTGTGCAGTTCCCTCTGGGACCACTGCAAAAGATTTAAGACTACAGGTGTTTGGCAGTAAACCCACTTGGTAGCAGTCTGTACCACACAGATTCACTTGGTAGCTGTGGCTGAGCAGTCAGACTTTCCTCAAGAAGAGTTAGGCAGTATACAGAGTATTCACAATAGGTCAAAAGAACATAGTAGAACAAGCAAACACTGACCAGAGCTTGGTGTAAAAGAGATATAATTATTTATTTAAAACCACATCTAATAAAACACACAGGCACTAATTTTAAGCGGTTCAAAAACACGGTCACTAAAAGATATACACTCCCTTAAAAGAATATTAGACAAGTCTTAAGTAAAGCCCCACTTATTTTCAGACAGCGGTGAGCGCTTAACTCAGATGGCACTCTAATAATTTGTTTTAAAAGGGAGAGAAAAGCAGAATATATTTTGAAACAGATCCCAACACTTTCACAAGAACACAGCAAGAGAGGAAGGCAGAGTCAAACCGTGAAGTTAGAGTTCAGAAAGCAGGATCTACTTGAGAGGATCAGAGCGAAATGTGTCCAAGGTCACACGGTTGAAAAGTGCACGAAAGTCTCGAAAAGGTTCAATAAGAGTTGGATCAAAAGAAAGGGACCAGTTAGATGGTCAAGGCGGCCAGCCCAGTACAGAAGGTTAAGGGATTATTATTACCTTGTAGCAATCTTTAGAAAGGGAGGCCTGGTGGACACGGTACCTTAAAGTGGTGAGAATACTCCAGTTGTTCCTGGCAGCGGATGCAAGTCGGTGCTTTGTCCGGGGGAAGAGAGGATCTCGTCGGGGAGGAAGACAGGAGTCCGTTGCACTGCCAGGGAAGAAACCAGCCGCGGAGTTCTCAGTTAAAAGGAGCGGTCCTTTTATTCGCGGTCCAGGGGTAAGTGGCTATCTGGTTGCCGGGTTGCTTGGCACGGGCAATTCAACCACAAGACGTCCTGGGATTCGAGAAAAGAATGTAAACTGGTTGTGCCCACCAGTCAGGGGAAGAAGACTCTCCAGCAGGGATTTCTTCTCTGTCGTCAGGAAGTGGTGAGTCGGTTCCGCAGGGCTCCACTGGTGGTGTTGTCGTAGCAGGTCGGCTCAGCTTCTCCCTCGTCGGATTCTCAGGTCCTGTGGCGACTTCTGAAGTTCCAGTCCCCAAAGCCCTGCTTTTATGCAGCACACCCCCGTTCACTCAGCCTAGCTGTCAATCAAACATGCTAAGTGGTGAGCCGGCCGGCTCACCACTTGGGCCAATCACACAAGAGTGCGACTTGAGTTACCAAGGTAACTCAGTCCAGGGTGCCTAAACCCCCTCCCACACCCCCTGTGGTACCCAGACAGAGTGGCACCACTTTGGGAGGCTTCTGTGGAGAAGCCCGCCAAAAGTGGAACAAAGGGCTCAACTTGGGTTGGAGTCACAGAAGAAAACACAAACGCCATTTTAGAATCGAGTCCTGGCAAAAAATACCAACCGGCGAATTAATATTAAATAAATAAACCGGCGGTATGTTCGAGGCTATGAGAATTAAATAATTAAAGTTGGTAGCCTCGAACAATGGGAAAATCCAATAGGGATATATTCGCGGTCGAATATAAAAAGTAGTATCCACTGCCACCAGCCAAAACTCGATCAGGGGAGACGGAGACGTGCCCCCTCGACTAACAGACACCGGGGCAATCGAATATGATGGTTTGTACTGGTTTCTGTTCATAATTTGGGACTAGTAAAGCCAATGGTGACTTTACATGCCCTGGGAGACAGTAGTCAGTCCCAGGGTATGGAGTCTATGGTGGGGTGTCTGTGTCACTGCACGGAGGGTGCTGTGTAACACACATAATAAAAACACATGAGACCCTATGGAGTAAAGGGCCCCATAGCTCATAAAACACATTAGCAGTCAAAGGAACACCATAAATCATGTCCAAGTGTGGGAGAAAAAGAGTCTCACTCTTGGCAGGAGAAAAAAACAAACTCCAGAAATCCAGCAAAGCTGCTGGGGGACTCACTAGGTTAGGAAATTCAGCCTAAACAAAGAATTCTCCCTAACACTACGTGCTTGAATGCAAAAGAGCTAAGAGGAGTGGGCGAGGGAATGAAAAAGGGAATTAGCAAAAGGAGTCCAGGTAAGAGGATGGTGATCAGCAAGTTTGGTTGAAAAGTCAAGCCTTCAGGGGATTTCGGAACTGCAACAATACATTTGCTGGTGCGGCATCTGAAAATCTTCTGTCACCCCGACTGGAGAACCTGCGGTGTGGACTCTCATGAGAATGTGATCCTCAGAGGGGAGGTTTTCAATACAGTGGTATAGTTGGATCTTTTCTGCAAGATTGGCAGGTGTGGAACCCTGCAGCATTTGTATGCCAATAATAGCACTTTGGAAGAGATGTGCTTTTCCCCCTACGAGCCAATGAAGATTCATGAGGGATGGACATCTGTGATGCCTTTTTTGATGATGAATATGAGCAAGTCAATAGTATATTTGAACACAGTCGAGTTAATTGATTTGGCATTCCTGGAAGCTGTCTTACAGGGCATTGGCATAGTCAAGGTATGAGGCATTTCCGGGAAGTTGTCTTACAGGGCAGTCGCATAGTCAGAGCATAAGTGGAGTGACTTTTGCTTAAGGGATAGAGTGGAGCATTTTCTTAAGAGTGTTAAGTTGGTAAAACATGCTTTTACCACTACCACTAAGTAAGAGTTCATGCTTAAATGAAAATATCACACGACGACCAGGTTTTTTGCTTTGATAAATATGATGAGGCAAGAGATGGAAAACGTGAGAGAAGGGAGAAAACTGAGATGTGATTAACCAGAGAAAGCAGCCCAAGCATTTATAACCTCCCCACCTTATGACCCAATGATAGACACTCAGAATGCTTGGGAATGATGAAGTGCCAGAGATCAGTAAACCAATGAGACCAGTGCAAACAGGTCATGGGGTTCCCTCCAATAGGGTGAATACTGGACGGGTGTAATGCAACAGAACAGCAGAAGCGTTGGAGACCTGGAAGAAGCAAGACGGAAGCAGTGGCTGGAGAAGCTTAGAGTAGAGATGCCCCAGAAAGGTTTGTGAGGAGGAGCTGCTCTGAAATGGCTGTGACTGGTCCCAGGTGGAGCACTGCACTAGAGAACCCAGGTTTTCTGAGGGGTTCTGAGATCTGGAGGACATGAGGTACCAAGATGGCAAAGTGGGCAGGAGTGAGCCGGGAGACATCCTAGGAGATCATGAACAGACATTTGGTAAGTAGAGAAGTGTGGAGTAAGACGTGAAAGGGTGAGTAGCAGGGCCTAATCAGTTCAGGAGCCCTGACTTTGCATTCTGATAAACTTTGTGAAAATGCTAAATCATCTAAAAGCAAAGGGCCTTGTTAGGAGTTTGGGGGTGCGGGCAATTTCTGGCAGTAATTCCGTTACCTACACTTTTTTGGGTGATAAGGTGGCATTCGAAACTCCATCAATTTTACAGCACCTTGAGTAATTATCACTCATGAACTATCTGAGAAAATATCATGGAGTCGTATGGACTCTAAAATGGGGATCAGCACTTCCTTACCAGCACTCATAATCTGACTGTATTTTGACCGGACCTGAAGGGCTAGCGGTAATTCCTCTGAAAAACAGCAAAATTACTACCATAATCACTATAAGGCCCAACGCGATATAAAGAGAAAATCTTTTTTTTTGTGGGAATCAAGAAAAGACCTGGCGCTTCAAATTGAGATTCCTGTGGGAACCTTGTTGGTTCATTTATAATAACCATTGAGCAAAGATCCATCTTGGTTAGAGTGGGTTTGCATTGTTGTTTTTATTAGTATTCAAGGTGCCGTCATGTGTTTCAACCCAACAAGGGTCTTTGTCAATGCTGCGGTTGGTAGGAACCGTACCGCTGTTGACAAGGTTTTACAAGTATTTAAAAATTGTGTGCAAAACAATGGTTGATAATGACAACCAAAGAATGATTAGCATTAGAAGTAAGTGAGGTGATGTTTGAGGAGCAGAGTGATTATATTTGCATTCGGGTGAATACCATGTATGATACAATACAGTTTATATTACATATTTGCATTACAAGATGACTGTGACCTCACATCCTGACTGCGGAGGCCAGACTGGCCCTTAAGTTAAGCTACCGCGCTCCCACCGCCCTTTTGCACCATTGGCACAAATGAGCACTGTCCCGTGGGAATCAACTAAAGGGCAGCGTGAACTATGCTGTAAGAAAATGCTGATCAGCTCAAAACTCAAGCGATATAAATAGAGCATTGAGTCTGCATTCTGCGAATTCAAGCAAAAGTACCAAAGCTTCTACCGACATTGGACCTCATTACGAGGTTGTAGGTAGCCTTGCCGGTTTTACCCGCAAGGCTACCTCCAAACTTGCATTCAAGTCCAGCACCCGCAAATCAGCAATTACCAGGCTATTCCGGCCCAGCCGGACCCGGTAATTGCCCTTTCGCGGGTGCCGGGCCCGGTACAACCCCATTCCCATTGAACACCGTAGGGCTCAATGGGAATGGGCAGGGTGGCAGCACCGGTACCGTTAATAACGGTGCTACCATCATGTTCTGCTTGCAGGTGCCGGTACAGCCACCATGTCAGACCTGGTGGCTGCAAGGGCCCCCGCGAGCATAACTCCTAGTATGGTGGTACGGTAGCAACGGTGCCGGTAGTATTACCGGCGTCATTGTTGCCTTCCCGCCATACTTGTACTGAGGCCCATTGGGTGATAAGGAAATCCCTGGGTGCTACATTCTGGGAAACGTAGTGAAAGTACCCAAGACTCTGAAAGATAATGGGCCTCATTACGAGTTTGAAGGTGTGACCAAAAATGATGGTAATGCAGTGGTAATGTCATTACCACTGAATTACCACCACATTACCACACCACCGAATCATGGTTTGGAGGTAAGTTGGAGGAAAAACATCCAATAGAATGCTGGAGGTAATTCCTCTGCTTTACAGCCCAAAAATGGCTAAAATCAGTGAAATTACCACCAGCAGAATTACCGCATATGGAGAGAGGGATCAATCACCTAAGGGCTTAGATAAAGAACCAAAGCCCACGACCCAGCGGATCCGCCACCTAAGAGGCCCTGCACCTGGAAGGTCTCAGTTTTTGTGTAATTGGCCCAGTTGGTTGTCTACTCGATGGAAACCCTAAGATCAGACCTCCTTGTACTGGCGGGCTTTGTTATTATAGGGAAGGACTTGAAGTTAGATATTTTCCCCTAAACACTTTTAATCTGAGGGAAGGACTTTAAGTTAATTGTCCTCATTGCACCATTTTAGTTGGCTTTTCTGAGAACTCACTTTTTAGGGACCTCTTTCTTTTAAAGTTCGAGCATTAGTTTTGACAGGCTAGCTTACTTTAAGATTGTTAGTACTTTGAGCACCTTTTTGCTTCATAGGTGAAGTGTACTTTAAGTTTGCGTTATGTATTCTGGGATGGACTTTTAAGTGACTTGGGTTTGAACAGTTTGCTTTATTCTCTAAACCATATTTTGGTTACACCTGCTTAATAAACTATTTTATTTAAGAGGACCCAAAGTCTGAGACCCTTCTGTTTGCCATGTTGTCATGGTGGCCTGACACAGCAGTATTTGAAATGGAGGGAATTTCCCAAAGAATCGCAAATTGACATTTTAGGACAGGAAATGCCATTCTAACCATCATATTAAATAAAGTATATGCCGACAGCTTAAAAATAGTAACCACAAAAGTATGGGTGGAAGGTTTCGAATGAATCTGAACCACTGGCAATTGCTCTGGGCATCCTTCCACACCACCATTTTTTAGCCCGTCTGCGCCATTGCAAAAGGGGTCCAGCCATGTGCAAATCAGTCAGCTGCCGCCACCAATGGTAGCAGCCCAGCCCGAAATGCTAGGCCAGGTCCCCTCTGCATAGAAAACCAAGCAACCCCAGACATGTTTCGGCCTTGTTGGAGTGTACTTTAAGTTTGTGTTATTTATTCTGGGATGGACTTTTAAGTGACTTGTGTTTGAACAGTTTAATTTATTCTATAAACCCAGTTTTGGTTACACCTGCTTAATAAAATATTTTATTTAAGAGGACCCAAAGTCTGAGAACCTTCTGTTTGCCATGTTGTCACAGTGGCCTGGCACAGCAGTATTTTAAATGGAGTGAATTTCCAAAAGAATCACAAAGTGACTTTTTAGGACAGGAAATGCCGTTCTAACCATCGTATTAAATAAAGTATATGCCGACAACTTAAAAATAAACCTTGCAAATAGGCCATATGCAAGGTGTTGTGACAGTCTTTCACTCGTTGCCACACATATGTCATCCAAAGTGGGACCATCAAGAAATGACGATTCATCCTACCCATGGAAGATTCCTACAATGCCATCTTAAAAGAAGGAAGACTTGTCATCATGAGGATTTTATTCAACACTCCAGCAAATGAGCAATTTCAGATCCACCAAATTCTTGCCACTCAGAACTCAAAGACAACAGCCGTTTGTCTGCCACAGAGTGAAGTGATCCAAGCCTTCAAAGCAGCTATATAATGACCAGGGGAGGGAAACAAAAGCAGAAAGAAAATATCAAGAGGTTTTGCTTCAAATGCAAGATGTTATTGCATTAGCTAGAGTGCCTCTAAATGGTCCTGCCTCAGTGCCACCGAATTATCATCCGGGAGATTACCCCAATTACCCCAAAGCAGGGATCGCACAAAACTGTAATCCAACCCCCGAGGAGGTTGGATTAGGATGTGAGGAGGAGGTTCCTCCTCACGGCCCGGGGGTTGAATTTCCTTCAGTTTCACGTCGGCGTGCGTAACGCATGCCGACATGAAACTGAAAGTAATTTTCACTGCGGCAGCCAAAACGGTTTGCCACAATGAAAATGAAAGGTGAGTCTCCACCTTTCTTACCCTCGATCTGCGGCACTATTGTGCCATTCAGATCGAGGGGGGTGTTGTTCGAAAGGGGAGACTCTCCCCTTTCCAGCGACACCTTTTGTGAATCAATGCTGGTCGTGGAACGGATGTTTCTGAAGTGGGGGGAGGAGCTGCTTACTATGTAAGCGGCCCTCTCCCCCTTTACCCCCAAAGCATGGGGGCAATACCCTTGGGGTAGATGGGTGATCATCTGCCCCCAGGTAAGGGGGCAAACAAAAAAAATAAACAAACAAAAAATAACTGAGTTTTAGATGGGGTTGGGGACCACTAGGCCACCAGGAATTTGATGGGCAAATGAAAGGGGGGTGGCCCTCTCCCCACCACCCTAAGTGGATGTGGGGGAAACTCATGTAGCCCTCCCTGGGGGCAGATTTCTGCCCCTAGGAAGGGGTACATGAGATGCCCCCCATCCATTTGGGGTGGGGAGAGAGGCCACCAGAGTTATTGGCGCAGGCCCCCCCAATCCTAGGGCAGTATGTTTTGTCCCACCCCCTGGGGGCAGATGGGCACACACATGTGTGCATCTTCCCCTAGGGAAGGGGCAAAACAAAAAAAACAAAAACATTTAGCTTTTTCCCTTTTGCACCCAGGTAGGTGCACCCACTCATGTGAGGTACCGTTTTCGTCGGGACACTAGTGGGAATGCTGAAAGGTAGGACATGTGGTGTTGGCGGCGTGTTTCAGCGGGTGGCCAGAGTGAAATGTCTGAAATTTCTGACTTTGCCGGCCTTTGCCGGGGGTTGTGGATAATACATTCCTGGCCGATTCGTGCAAGTCAGATCTCGGTGGATTCCCACGGGTGTCTTCTTTTCAGAAATGCATGGGGTTCCCTGTTTTCCTTGGTGTCTTCCACTCCCTCTGCAAAAAGACTTGCTGTTGCCAGTGGTTTAGCGTTTTCCCTTTGCGCCCAGATAGGTGCACCCACACATGTGAGGTACTGTTTTCGTTGGGACACCTGTGGAAATGTGGGACTGTATGACATATTGTGATTGAGGCGTGTTCCGGTGGGTGACAAGAATTAAATGTCTGAATATTGTGTTTTTTCAGGCAAATTTCAGACTTTGCCGGGGATTGTGATTAATAAATTCCTGGGCGATTCGCGCAAGTCAGACCTCAGTGGATTCCCACGGGTGTCTTCTTTTCAGAAATGCATGGGGTTTCCTGTTTTCCTTGGTGGTTTCCACACCCTAGGCCCAAATCTGTACGTTGTCCACATGAACAAAATCTGCTTTTGCCGAAAGACTTGGCGTTACCAGTGGTTTAGCCTTTTCCCTTTGCGCTCAGGTAGGTGCACCCACAAGGTGAGGTACCGTTTCCGTCGGGACACCTGTGGGAATGCGAGAAGGTAGGACTTGTGGTGTCATGTCCAAATCTGTCATGTCAGGCCCAAATCTGTATGTTGTCCACATGAGCAAAATCTGCTCTGCCTAAAGACTTGGCATTACCAGTGGTTTAGCCTTTCCCTTTGCGCCCAGGTAGGTGAACCCACACATGTGAGGTACCATTTGCATCGGGACACCTGTGTGAATGCGGGATGGAAGGACATGTGTTGCTGGCGGCGTGTTTCGGTGGGTGGCCATAGTGAAATGTCTGAAATTGTGTTTTTTTCGCCACATTTCAGACTTTGCTGGGGATTGTGGGTAACATTCTTAGCCGATTCACGCAAGTCAGACCTCTGTGGATTCCCATGGGTGTCTTCTTTTCGGAAATAGATGGGGTTCCCTGTTTTCCTTGCCGGCTGCGACACCCCAAAGCCAAATCTGTACATTGATCACATGAGCAAAATCTGCTCTTCCGAAAGCCTTGGGGTTAACAGTGGTTTGGCCTTTTCCCTTTGCGGCCGGGTAGGTGCACCCACACGTGTGAGGTAGAGTTTTCATCGGGACACCTGTGGGAACGCGGAAAGGTAGGACATGTGGTGTTGGCGGCTTTTTTTGGTGGGTGGTTAGAGTGAAATGCCTGAAAATTGTTGTTTTTTTCTGTCATTTTCCCGATTTTTCCCCAAACTATGGAATTTTTCCCTACATAGTTGTTGCCTGACCTGCACAAATCACCCCTTTCTAAACATGGAATCTTGTCTACTTTTCAGAAATGTATGCCTTTCTGGCTTCCCATTCAGCTTTCCTACCCTTCTTTTCCATTATGTCCACGCATGTCCTATTGGACAAAAAAGTCCAAAATCGCCTACCTCTCACAAAACGTCGCGTAACCATATCAAAATATGTTTATTTTGGTTTCCACTCAACCTGTTCTTGTAAGCCTGGAAAATGGTGAATTCAGCACAGCAAACCATTTGTTCCTAGCTCTTCCAGGGAAAAAAACAACAGCTTCTTTGTACATCATTTCATTGGCATTTTCTGAAAAGAACAAAAATGTTCTCACTTTTTGGTTATTTTCTCTCACCCCCGTAGAGCAAACTAGGATTCCTTGTTGGCGTTACGACCGCCTACATGTGGGAAAAAAGGGGGCAAATTTGGCAGAGATATCTCTTGGAACAAAAACGTTCCAAGGGATTGAATGGCGACATACCAAAATCACCTAAAAAGGCCTAGGCACTGGAAGGGAAAACCCATGGCAGTTAAATGGTTAAAGTTCTTAGAAGCAAGTGCTATCTGGTATCAAGAGTAATATAAAAGTGAAATAGTATATTATTAAATATTAGATTTGATAAATAATGTATGTGCGATGGCGATTTTTTTCATTTGATTTCATGATCATCTGTGATGCCTCTTCCCTTCTAAAGGGAAGCTTTTCACCCAGCCAGCTACCAATGGTTATTGTAAAACATATTGGGCCTCATTACAAGTTTGGTGGTAAATCTGGTGATTTACCAGCAAACTCATTTACTGCTACTCCCACTTGGTCCAGTGGCATTACTACAGGATTATGGGCCTCATCATAAATTGAGCAGCACAATAAGAATGTGGCGGTAATGCTATGGATGCGGTCGAATGGACCGCACCCAAAAGTTTGCATAGACTAAAAGTCCAAAAAATGCTACCACCAAAGGTTCGAACCACCAAAAGTTCGAACCTTTGGTGGTAGCATTATAGGTAAGTATAAACCGAGTGGTATAGTGAGTGGGGTGTTGCGGGGGACACCCCTGCAGCACACCCGAAAAAAAAAAAAAAAAAAACAGGGGCTGCGGGGGTGTGCCCCGCAACAGCCCGCTCACTATACTTTACAGTATAAACCCCTGCAGCCCCCGTAAAAAAAAAAAAGAAAAGAAAAGGACCCTGCGGCGCCGGTTCCCGATCATGGAAGTGAAAGGGAACTGGCACTGCAGGAAACCAGTGTGAAGAAGAAGGTAAGTAGGGTATGTTTATGTTGGGGCTGTGGGTGGGGGTGTGCTAGGGTGTGGGTGGGGGTGTGTTGTGGGTGTGTTGTGTGTGAGGGTGTGAGTATGTATGTGTGTTCGCATGAGAAAGGTGCAAACATTTGGTAGTTTGCACCTTTCTCATGCGAACGCTCCGGCCGCGCTAAATTCAGCCGCAGCCATATCACTTAGATTCTAATGCTATTACCACTGCATTACCGCTCCGCCCAACTGTGAGTTGGCAGAAAGTTGGGGATTCACCTCCAGCTCTGAGCTGGGGTTAAATCTACCAACTTTCTGCCCATTTTTGGTGCAATTGCTGCAGCGGTGATTAACATAGTTTTAATTGCCTCGTAAATGTCCCATTGGGTACAATTGACCCAGAATAAATGGGGATTTACTGCAGTACCACAGCTTGGGATCTGGCTCTAGTAGTGCTGGACCAATTTGGGGTAACGGTAATTACATTGGGTGGTATCCCGGCAGATTTACCGCCGGGATACTGCCCAACTTGTAATGACCGCCTAAGAGCGGAGGTATGGCTGTCTAAATCCCCATTTTTGCAATCCATAGGACTCTATCAGGACCTTTGGTGGACTTTGTGAGGAACCTGAAGGTGTCTCACCCGCTCATCTTTGGAAATCTGTCATCCAGGTGGGCAGGACACGGACATCGCTATTGGATCCAGTTCCTGGGGGTGGACCAGTGGGGAGGAACATCTGGCTGAGGGGTTCTTTGGGGAGTGGAAGTGGGACACCGATGGGCAAGATGCGGTACCTCCTTCCTTCTAACCCATTTGCCCCATCCTACCGCTGTAGGATACTTAGAGGCTCTACCCCCACCTTTTCCGACACACACACTTTCCTACACTGTGAAATATAGAGGACTAACACCAGAGCCGTTTATCTTACATTACATTACATTACATAATATTTATATAGCGCTCTATGGGCCCGTAGGCATAAAGGCGCTAACAGAGGTACAAGACAGACAACGAATAAGGACACCTATTCTAATCTAAAAGAGCCCATCTAAAAGGGTAAAAAGGATTAAAACCAGCTGGAAATACATTTCCAAAATAGTGCTACCCCTTGAGGCGTGCTCAAGAGAAAAGAAAGGTTTTGAGGTCTTTCTTGAATGTTGTCAGGAGCTTATGTTTGCGCAGATGATCTGGAAGTTGGTTCCACAATATGGGAGCTTTATAAGCAAAAGCCCCATTCTCCGCCTTTGATGTTTTTGGTCTAAGTTGCTCCAGAAGATTGTACGAACCAGACCTTAATGGTCTGGTGTTTACTTTATCTTTGATGTGGCACTGAAGATATGGAGGCATCATTTGAATTCTACACTTAAACGTTATAACCAGGGTTCTGAATTTAATTCTGGACTCCACTGGCAACCAGTGAAGCCCACGCCTGGCATCCGAGACATGTTCGCACCTTGATAGCCCCACCACAACTCTCACAGCCCAGTTCTGAACCTGTTGTAGTTTCTGTAGGGATAACTTGCCAGTACCTAGTAATAGGCTACAACAATAGTCCCGCTTTGCCCCAATTATCGCTCTTGCGATGGTTTCTGTGCTTTTCTGTGATATGAGAGGCCTCAGGTGTGACAACAGTTTAACATAATAAACTGAGGAAGACGCAACCGATAACACATGCGCTTTCATATTGAGAGACTGATCAAGAATGACTCCCAATATTTTAGTTTTTTGAAGTGAGCATATAATATCATCTCCTAGCTTGAAAAGATGTAAGCATGATTAAGGACCTTGAGAGAATATGGGGAGCCAACAATCATTAACTCAGTCTTAGTCCTATTCAGCGCCAAATAATTATTCAGCATCCAGCATCCACCTGACATGTCCCAATACAAGAGTCAGGCAGAGTCAGGCAATTGACAATAACTAAACACACCTGGCAGCCCTTTCCCTTCTCCACAGGGATAAAAGGTGGCGCACGAGAGCACCCTTTGAGCAAGGCCGAACGCACGAGGAAACAGCTATATCGGACCAGCAGTCCAAACGGAGGAGAAAGGCGGTGAGATCTAGAAGAACGGCGAAGGGGGAACTGCCTGTGCCCTTTTCAACTCAGACCCGCCAAGCCTCCAAAAGGGAAATCTTAAGACCAGGAAGTTCAGCTAGCGTGTGGTGTGATGGAACTTAACGGCACACAGGGCTCCCGCGCGCTGGTAGCCAAAGTGGGAGGAAGCGCTTGCCGCAGTGGTGCCGTCCTTTACTCACAAGACAAAAAAACTCAGACAGTTCAGCACAGCCGGTGAGTCGAAGAAGATAGATAGTAAAACCGAACTGTGCAGGGCCCAAGGTTGCAGGCTGCGACCTTGTTAAACAAAGATCTTGTGTAAATGAACTTCAATGAAACCCTAGTAAAAGGTTCAGAAGCAGAGTGGTCAGGCGTCATGGGGTGCTCATTCGAAGGACTCTAACTGAAGCCTTTTTTTGGGTTGTGTTTTTGTTTTGTTGAAACTATGAAAGACAAGAGGCGTTAAGAGAGGCCAGAGAGAAGTGTCGAAGTGGTCCTACAAGGGTTGAGCAAAACCCCTTGTACACTGGAAAGTCTTTGACATATGGGAGAAAGGTGAATGAACTGTGAAATTGGCAACCGTGAAACCGACAGAGGGATGCCAAACAGAATGAACTGTAAAACTAGCAAATGTGAACCCTGATTGAGGGAGGACAACATTGCAAGAGGGATCCGAGTACGGCCGAGGGGAATGCAAAGGGGCAAAGATCAATCGCCCAACGTAAAGAATTACCAAAGGAACTTTTGTTTGGTTATTGTTTTGGTTCAGCCGGCTTTCTAAGACAAGAGACTTTGCAGGAAAGACACTTGGCCCTAGAAGGTCCTGGCATCATTGAAAGAAGCTGTACGCTTGTGCTGGCGAGGCCCAGGAGTGTGCTGTGCTCAAAGGTCCTGCCTTGACCCATGGTAAAAAAGTGGGGAAGGGAGATCCCAGCCCTACTATCCTGACTTATCATTTGGCGAACACTTCTTTCTTTTTTTTGTGAACATTATCCCACACTACTTTGTAATTTAGTTGTAAGAATTGGCAATAGTTTTCTTTTAGTATAGGCCCTTATTATTATTTGATGGTCGTAGCTTGCTCCCATCTTAGATTTAGGGTAAGATTAGGTGTTTTTCTCACCCATTATACAGTTTAATAAACATGCTTGAACTGGGATCACTTGTGTCTGTCATTACTGTTTCCACCATGAGTTCCTTACAACCGTACTGTGAGATGCTGTATATCTGCCGATTTATGGAGGTACAGTTGAGGATTTCACTCATACACTTAACCTCTAAAGTCGGAATCGAGTGATGTGGTAAAAGTGATGGTAATTCCATTTCTGCCAAAATAATCGTGGTAATGGAATTACCACCCCTTCTTTCCCCACAGAGCTGAACTCGTAATGAGCTCCAGTATTTTCTTCTTCTGTGAACTCTATTAATAACTGATTTTGATGGGAACTCTGTCTTGGGGCCCCCACTCACTCCTACCCATCCTGCATCTGAAAGTCTAGAGTAATCATCACAGCGGTGTAGGTGATCATGGGGCATACCAAATATCAAGCCACTTGCTCTCCTAGCCCTCTGCATTACCTGGAGCTTCCAGGTGACGGCAGGCTGAAACGAAGAGACAGCCTATCTAGCATCTGTTCATCTTATTACACCCCTCTAGCACTGTTCAATGCCGGCACAGTAAATATTACTCTTCAAGTTTATTATTACTTCTGTTTTGTGCACGGCAATACAAAGCGCTGTACCCTTGCGTCCTCTCTCAATATATCTTTTGACGTTGTTTTATCCCTCACTCATCCATTCTCGACACTTCACCACCCTGTTGCTCTTTAGTCTAGCCCTGCTTCTTTCAGCTGAAGTTTTTTGGACCTTTCTTATTCTCAGGCTTAATTGTGGGACAAGAATGATGATGATGCTGATTTAATATTTATAGAGCGCACAAACGCCCTATGACAACTTGGCGCTAACCAGCAAGCAGAGAAGCTGAACAATTCGCTAGAAAAGGAAGGACTTTACTGTACGTTGAAAAACAGAATGGTTCTCTGTTAGCCTCACCTCCCACAAAAGTGAGTTCCAAAGCTTAGCGGCTGCAACTGAAAATGTGCTGCCTCCTACACGGGAGGGCCGAATTCTAGGAATGGCTATGACAGCATTCTCACGAGAGCTAAGGGCACGACTCGGAACATAAGGGCAGAATTTGTGTTAAAGATATTCAGGACCCACTCAGTAAAAAGCCCTATGAACCAGCCAGAGGGATTTGAACTGAGCTCTTTTTTTCAATAGGAAGCCAGTGCAACTGGCATACAATAGGGGAAATGTGCACGGCAAAAGGAACCTGTGAGACCACACGTGCCGCAGAGGTTTGGAGTAGCTGAAGACGTTGAATAAGATAAAATGGCTGAGCTAAATAGAGAGAGTTATAGTAGTCGGCCCCACTCAAGACGAGGGAGGTGACCACAGGAGCATGTAACGACAGAGGAACAAAGGGAAGAACTTTCCGAAGAATTTTGAATTTTTAGTGTCCAGCTTGACAAACAGCTAAAACCTGTGCTCCTCGAGAGAGTGATGCAGAAAGTTTAACCCCAAGATCCTTCAGCACTAAAACAGGAGAGAGTAGAGAACCAAGTGAAGCAGGCCAGAAATCCACAGTCCCCAGAGAAGCAGCCGAAGGGAGACCAACCACCAAGACCTCTGTCTTGTCCCCATTTAGCCCAAGCCAGTAATCAACCATCAATCCAACCACAGCCCCAAGACACTCACGCAGCTGAGAGGCAGCCCCCATATGCTGGAGATCAATACAGACAATTATCTGCGTATCATCAGCATATGAGTAGCACCTGAGGCCATGTGAATGGATGAGACTGACCAAGGACTGAGTATACAGATTGAAAAGTGTAGGGGGCAGGGCAGGGCCCTGCAGGGACACCACATGACAGAGAGAGATGTGTAAACCGAAAAGTAGAAAGAGACAGCGTGTGAGTGCGGCCAATAAGAAAAGATTTTAGACAGGTCAGTACCTGAACAGGCACCCCAGCCTCTAAGTAAAGGAGATATGTGATTTGAGAAGTTTCATAGAAAAAGGAAGGAGAGATATAGGGTGAAAATGAGAAAGAACCGAAGGATCCAAAGAAGGTTTTCTAGAAGAGGAATCACCAAAGCATGCTTTAAGTGGTCAGGAATAACTCCAGAGCTGCATGAATGGTTCACTGCCTGAACTAGCCATAAAACAGTCTGAGGTATAGTATTCTTCAGAACTTTCAAAGGGATAGGGTCAAGAGGGGTAGCAGACCTCATTTTCTGGGTGGCCACCACTATTTAATCAGGACTAAAGATGGGAAAGGCAGACCATAACTGCACGAGGGCCATCGATCGAATCGGGGGAGGCATAGTCACAGATCTGAGGCTCGAGGTGGCAATTTTGTCTCTCATATTCACGATTTTCTGGACGAGAAATTGGGACAAAGAGTCACAAAGGAGTTGTGAAAGGTTAACCTCACACTGGGTATTAGAAGGAGATGAGAGCTTGTGCACCAAATTGAAAAGTTCTCTTGGCTGATTAATAGCAGTCTGGAACTTCAAAGCATAAAAATGGCATTTTGCCTCACAGGTAGCGTTATGATAGCTATTTGTTTATGGTCACAGAATTCGTCTATCCAACTCACAATAGGATTTCCTCCACTGCCGCTCTGCCTGCCTACATCAAAGAGGTTACAGTCTAAGATCACCAGTGAACCAAGGCTCAGAAGAAGAAGAGTGTGTAGTAGAAAGTCTAAGTGGAGCCAAGTTGTCCGCAACAGCAGTCAGTATTTGAGTTAAGCAAGTAAAATCAACAAAATGAGTCTTCAGACACCCAGATTCTATTTGAGCAATAATAGCAGAGTTATTCCAATTGAATGTGGAGTTATTGGTAGTAGCTGAGACTCTTGCTGTGTGAGTACAAACCTTATCCTGCATCCCTATCAGTTCAGTTTCACATTCCTGTTCTGTTTGTAAAGGTAGCGGGCGCCCCTCTCTCGACAGAACAAGGCCTGATAACCTGTTCAGTGGTTATTAACCACTTGAGAGTTCGCAGCCACTGCTTTTACTCACTGTGCCTTTCACAGATGGGAAATATCCATTTGCATATCAGTCTTTGTCCTGCCCAGGGGCAGTCCAGCACCGAAATGCAATGGCAATTCCAACCTGAACGAGAGTACCACCAGCAACCCCATACACGTGTTTCACCCTTGTTGGGGATCATCAGTGAGGTGAAGCTGATGCCTCTCTAAGCACAGTGAGAGGGAGACCACGTCTGGTTGCCCCCAGGAGACCTAGGGTTACCAATCCCAGGTTCCTTGAAATTTAGTTTGTAAAGGTAGCGGGCGCCCCTCTCTCGACAGAACAAGGCCTGATAACCTGTTCAGTGGTTATTAACCACTTGAGAGTTCGCAGCCACTGTTTTTACTCACTGTGCCTTTCACAGATGGGAAATATCCATTTGCATATCAGTCTTTGTCCTGCCCAGGGGCAGTCCAGCACCAAAATGCAATGGCAATTCCAACCTGAACGAGAGTACCACCAGCAACCCCATACACGTGTTTCACCCTTGTTGGGGATCATCAGTGAGGTGAAGCTGATGCCTCTCTAAGCACAGTGAGAGGGAGACCACGTCTGGTTGCCCCCAGGAGACCTAGGGTTACCAATCCCAGGTTCCTTGAAATTTAGTTTGTAAAGGTAGCGGGCGCCCCTCTCTCGACAGAACAAGGCCTGATAACCTGTTCAGTGGTTATTAACCACTTGAGAGTTCGCAGCCACTGCTTTTACTCACTGTGCCTTTCACAGATGGGAAATATCCATTTGCATATCAGTCTTTGTCCTGCCCAGGGGCAGTCCAGCACCGAAATGCAATGGCAATTCCAACCTGAACGAGAGTACCACCAGCAACCCCATACACGTGTTTCACCCTTGTTGGGGATCATCAGTGAGGTGAAGCTGATGCCTCTCTAAGCACAGTGAGAGGGAGACCACGTCTGGTTGCCCCCAGGAGACCTAGGGTTACCAATCCCAGGTTCCTTGAAATTTAGTTTGTAAAGGTAGCGGGCGCCCCTCTCTCGACAGAACAAGGCCTGATAACCTGTTCAGTGGTTATTAACCACTTGAGAGTTCGCAGCCACTGCTTTTACTCACTGTGCCTTTCACAGATGGGAAATATCCATTTGCATATCAGTCTTTGTCCTGCCCAGGGGCAGTCCAGCACCGAAATGCAATGGCAATTCCAACCTGAACGAGAGTACCACCAGCAACCCCATACACGTGTTTCACCCTTGTTGGGGATCATCAGTGAGGTGAAGCTGATGCCTCTCTAAGCACAGTGAGAGGGAGACCACGTCTGGTTGCCCCCAGGAGACCTAGGGTTACCAATCCCAGGTTCCTTGAAATTTAGTTTGTAAAGGTAGCGGGCGCCCCTCTCTCGACAGAACAAGGCCTGATAACCTGTTCAGTGGTTATTAACCACTTGAGAGTTCGCAGCCACTGCTTTTACTCACTGTGCCTTTCACAGATGGGAAATATCCATTTGCATATCAGTCTTTGTCCTGCCCAGGGGCAGTCCAGCACCGAAATGCAATGGCAATTCCAACCTGAACGAGAGTACCACCAGCAACCCCATACACGTGTTTCACCCTTGTTGGGGATCATCAGTGAGGTGAAGCTGATGCCTCTCAAACTGTTCTGTTTGCAAGCCCCTTACGATAGCAAGGAAAGCATGTTTATGTTTGCAATCTGCCAATTCCATAGTTTCTATGTACGGGCAGTGTGGCATCAGATCACAGGAACGTACGTCCGAAAGATACCGTTCAAAACCTATATTCAACTTTGTCAGGAGGGGTGGAGATAAACTCATGTGGCAAAAGGGTTTTTCACAACAAAACCGAATATACTTCTCCAAGAACAATCTTAGTTGGCGGTGTCATTATGGGGTAAGCTATAATGTGTCAGGGTTCCGAACCTTATAGGTGCACTCCTATGCCGCATAGTCTCTATTCTATTGGACAGTCTCTGGGATATAGTGGTGAGTCCATTTTTTGGGCTTTGATGCACAATCAGAAGGGTATGGTTGAAATGTCTATACGTTCTAGAGGCCTTAAACTAAAATCGTAGGGATCATTTGGGTAAAGGTGTCAGGCTTGGGCAACATAAAGTGTCACAAGGCCTAACTATGAGAATTCTGATGTTCCTCAGAATCCTCTTAATAGGATCCCTTAGCAGTCTTAGTTCCTAGAGACATAGGACCCTGCTTGCATCTTAACAATCTCAGTCGTCGGTACACAGAGCCTTGTTGGCTTATTGTCACTCCTTTCAGAAGTCTTCCAATCTACATACTCCCACCCTCTAGAAGTGGTTCTCCCTCCTGGGACAGCAAAAGTACCATACAACCCACTCCTCCCAGCAAGTAGTTCTTCCCATACTTAGACTAACAAGCTTAGTAAACATTTGCCCATTCTTAAGTCCTTGTTGATAAATACACACCATTAGCAATGGTATGGCACTGCCACAGGGTTTAAGTAGTCTATATGCTATTCTTAATTCAGAGTACAGGTAGAACAAACGGCTCTGCTGCATGGGCCATGTTTAACAGATGCCTCTTTGATGTGTGTGGCTATTTGGGGGAAGAGTGAGGGAATTTGCTCAGCCAGCGCATGAAGAACTATTGTGCTTGCAAGCAATTGCGTTAGATTCCCTGTCAGCAAGCATAGAGCTTCTGAGACTATTTTCTTCCTGAAATGCATTGATTGTAGGCACACTAGGCCACTAAAGATCATATAAGTGCTTGCAAATAGGTAGCAATATCAATATAACGTGGTTGCAGGATGGGCTGAATGCCTCATTCGTTTACTTGGCCTGTACCCAGGAAGGGACGGCGGTAAACGGATATCCCGGGAGGGTATGAGATTGCCTTGCTCTTGCTTCATTGCTGTTTAATACGAGGTGGGCACTTGAAAATTCATGCATTTAGCTTTTTTCTGAGGCTCCGGCGTTTAACTTCCAGGTGAAAATGTGTAGGCAGGGTGTCCCAGAGTTCCATAGCCAGTTTGTGGCTGTTTCATATGAGGCAGCTAATTGAAGAGCCAATTCCTGCATGCTTTTGGAAAGGCAGGTGCTTCACTTTTGCTGTGACAAATCAGTTTAGGCTGGACTGCCCCTTTTGGGGTGGGACCAATCCTGATTCGCATACGGTCTTTCCCCTTTCTGTAATGGGTTGGCAGACTGAAAAACAATAGCCTGGAAGGGGATGCCCAGGGTAATGCCAGAGGTTAAGATTAATTCAAAACCTTCCAGCCGTAGCTCTGTTTGTTTGCTTACAATTCATACTAGTCAGCAGACTATATTCAGTGGCTGTAAATGAATGTGCCAGTTTTTAGTGGCCGGACCAAATACTAGTTATTATTAGTTACAGAGTAAGCCTTAGATTTCTTGGTAGGCAGAAGGTGATTATATTCAGTGACTGTAACTGAGTGTATTGCCTTTTAATTGCCATGCCAAATGCTAGTTGCAGAGAAAAGGTCTTCTTACCCAGGCCATGGTAGGCAGGAGGAGATTACATTCAGTAGGCCTCATTATGAGTCCGCCGGTCCGGAATGAGGTGATTCCGTGATGACGGTGACACAGTTACCGCGACTGCAAGGTTGAGGAATGAACAGCCTATTACGGCTTGTCGGTCGCGTGCACCACACCAACGCGTAAATGGTGTCACCGTTGTCACGTAAACACCCACACACATGGACATGCCACCACAAAAAGCAGTGCAAAACCGTGGCTGCCCCCGCCGTCACGGACACGGTATCACTGGAAGCGGAAATACCGTGACTGTGAAAACCGGAAACAGAGAGGCGGCCATAACTTAAACCACAATACACTGCCATGCTCAGACACCACAGGCCAGATCACCTCCCTGAGCTGCAAAAACCATCAACCACTATGGCATCCAGGATTCCAGCACGAAGACAGTGCAAGCAGTGCTTCAGTGAGGCAGAGCTGACAGTGCTTGTGGAGCATATAGTGGAGCATGCGGAAATGCTTTTCAGCGCAGACCAGCTGCGCACCACCCAGCAACGCCGTAAGGAGGTGTGGGCTGAAGCAGCAGGCTAGTGCACAGCAGTAGGGGTGACAACACCCACCGTAAAGGACTGCCACAAGAGGTGGTATGACCTCAGGCTCAGAGTGCGCAACCTCATCACTGCACACTGCCAGCACAGCACTGGCACCGGTGGAGGCCCTGCATCCCCACTGAAACTGCAGTCGTCGGAGAAGCGCTGCAGAAGTGTCCTGCACCTTGAGGGCATACACAGCATTGGCGACGCAGAGGCAGGAGTGAGCCCACCTGTTGATGCTGGTAAGTGCACAAAGTACAGAGCCATGAGTGTGAATGTACCCCAGGAGTGACCCAATGGATCCACTGATAACCCCCCAGCCAGGGCAGGAGTGACCCAATGGACCCACTGATAACCCCTCCCACCCCCTAGCCAGGGCAGGAGTGACCCAAGGGACCCACTGATAACCCCCCCAGGTAGGGCAGGTGTGACCCAATGGACCCACCAATCACCCAGATGACAAGCAACACACCTCAATACATGGCACCTGGATATGCACACAGTGTGTGACTGAGTACAAGCAGCAACACACACAGCTGAGTGCATCAACAGTCATATGTGTGTACATGCAATTGATCACAGATCGTTCAGTTTGATGCCTGTGATGGACCCATCAAGTACCACCACACAACTAATAGCATGCCCTCTGTTTCCCCACAGCATGTCAAGTGACAGCGGCAATGCCCAACAGGTGCCGCAACGTCCACCTGCAAGTGGCCAACACAGCACTCCTGCCCAGGAGGACGAGGCAAGCTGCTCCGGAACACAGGCAGCAGAACCAGCTGCATCTGGCATGGATGCACCAGCCGACGCCACCATCCCCATGAAGGCTGCCACCACACAAGTGGCACACACTCCCACCATGGCCACAGATTCCATCCTGCAGACCATCTGCACTGCGGAGGAGGCTGCATCCAGTGATGACAGTGCCCCAGCCATGCAGGCTGAAGTCAGAAGACAGGGGGAGGGGGACAACATGGATGACCTGTCATCCATCCACAACCTACAGTTCAGCCCCCCCTCAATGCACAGCCCCATGAGGTCACCAACGCCCTCCATGGCAGAGCTAAGTGCCCACATGCAGCTGATGGAAGAACAGCAGGCCACCCTAATGCAACTTGTGGAAAGGCAGCTGGAGGAGGCGAGGCTGCAGCGGGAGGAGGCGATGCAGCAGCGGGAAGAGGCGAGGCTGCAGCGAGAGAGCAATGCCACATCAGTGCGTTGGCTCTCCAGGGCCATTGGACGTTTCGCCACGACCATTGTCACCTTGGCACGCCATGTCCGGGAGGGCACCAGTGTGACATCCACCATCGTGGAGTCCATGTTGGTTGCCCAGCAGGCGTTTCTTGGACGTGTGCCACCAGTCAAACCACCAGTGCCGTCCACAAGCACCAGCCCATCAAGTTCCACCACTGCCAGCCCACAGAGGCACTCTAGTTGGCTGACTGGACCCTCCGGCAAGGACGCTCATGCGCATAAGCACTGCCGGAAATAGTGCCATGTGGGAATGGCTGTCCACAAGACATTCTGGTAAACAATGAGTCTAGGGGGTGGGTATGTTTGGGTGGTGGGGGAGGTCCATTATGGGGTTAGTGGTTTGGGGCCAGGTTGGGGTAGGTACATTTGGGTGGTGGGGAGGTCCATTATGGGGTTAGTGGTTTGGGGCCTGGTTGGGGGTGGGTACGTTTTGGCGGTGGGTGGGCACGGGTGTATAGCTTTCCTATCCAATACACCTTCTTTCATGCTTTGTTTACAATAAATCACCTTTGAAAACTCCTTCACGAGTGGACATCCGTAATTTCATTTGCAATCAATCCATTATTTAACCTGCATCATCATATACATGCAATGCTGTTCATGTGCAGTCTCTCAAAACTAAATGCGAATGAGTGTATCCCATGCATGTTGACCATCTTGTGTCCCCCCGCGAGGGAGTGGAGCCATCCCATCCCAATCTTCATCATCAACTCCATCATCAACCTCTGTGTCTGCGGGCAGCGGAATGTTCCTGCGCATGTACAGATTGTGCAGCATGGCACACACAAGCACTATTTTACCCGTCTTCACTGGGTTGTACATCAGTGATCTGCCAGATCTGCTCAAAATGCAGGACCTGGCCCTCAGTAGGCCAAATGTCCTCTCGATCATGCCACGTGTGAGGACGTGCGCCCTGTTGTACGCCTCCTCATGCCTGTTCCTTGGCCTCCGTACGGGCGTCATCAGCCATGGCGTGAGTGCATATCCTGCATCACCTACATCGGATGTAAATGGAGGGGACATGTCAGTGTTTGTGGTATACATGTCTTGATCAGATGCAGTGCAATCATGTGTCATTAGTCAATCATCCATATGGGCCAAGCAGTGGTCTGACCAGTGGGTGAATACCATTCCTGGGTCATTGTTGTCCACATTGGCGTTTGGACATTGCCCAACGACTTGCTGTGCATATGAAGTTGCCCTTGCAGCCAGTAGTGGTTGGTGAGTATGGCATTGTGCAGTGATGTACACACATGGAGGAGTCAGTCTATAATAGACACTGGCCCTCATTACAACCTTGGCGGAGAACCATGGTGCTATTAGCACCATGGTCCATGCCGCTAAGGTTGCAATTCCGCCATGGTGGATGGCGGAATTACCGCCCCATTCCGACCTTGGCGGGGCGGTAATTCCCCAATCCCCATTTACCCTTCTCCATTCCCATTTTTGCCCCATAGGGCATAATGGGAGTGGGGAAGGCGTTAATTACGCCACCGTAAATTACGGTGGCGTAATTAACTCCATGGTCCCTTAGCGCCATGGATTTTAACACCTGCTAAAAGCAGGTGTTAAAACCTCCATGGCGCTAAGGGACCTCGTAATCAGGCGGTAAGGGTCGGCGCTGTTTACGCTGCCGTAAACCCCTTACCGCCTGGGTCGTAATGAGGCCCACTGTGATGATGTGGTTGATGCAGAATGTCTCGTGCACAGATCATGTGCATTGGGGGGGCAGTGGTGCATAGTGTGGGTGGCTGTATTAAGTGGCTCAAGTTGTATGAGCTTGTACTAGTGTTGGTTGTACATCTCCTTTGGCAGGATGTGTATGAGCACACTGTGGCCACCTGTCATGTGTCGCTTTGTGATGTGTGGGTTGTGGTGATTGTCCATTACATGGGCCAGGGGGTGATGCATTTGCAGTTGTAGCAGGCCAGTCACACAGGTCATTGCCCTGGACACCCCCCCTTTCACAGGGCCTGTGCATTGGCAGTTGTACTCACCCAATAGCCATGGGCTTTGTCCAGCATAGCGTTCCATGTACCACGGCAATGTCGAATTCCGCAGGACCATTGAGTCATTTGTTGACCCGGGGAAACGTGCGCAGCAATGTGTTATCACTTGTCCAGCGTCACATACCATCTGTACATTCAGTGAGTGGTACAGTTTCCTATTGCATGTGGTACTGTCAGCTCAGTCTACTGCACCAATGCAATTTGGCATGGCGGCAATGGCATGGAAGGCCAACTTGGTGGCAATGACCTGGGCAAGGGTACGGGGTAGGGCAATGTGTTCCGAAACATGGCGCAGCAGGGCATTCAGTATCTGGCCCAGTATTCTTGAAAAACAGGGTTGTGAGAGCCCGTGCAGCTCACCAACAGTGTGCTGATACTTTCCAGTGCCAAGAAAATGCAGTACCAACACCACCTTCAGAAGGGGGGGATTGCGGTCGAAATGCCAGTGCGGCTGCTGATGTCGTCCTCAATCATGCTGGTGATGTACATGATTGTTGGACGGTCCAGCCGGTATAATGTGTGGATCTGTCCTGGGATCAGGTTCCAGGGTGAGGCCCTGATGCGGGGTGTTGCAGGCTGCCTGCGGGGTCGTGCGGCTGCACAATTGGGTTTGGCATGGGTGCAGGGTTTGCTAACTGCCGCCTGTGCCTCCTCTGCCTCTGCCTCCTCCTCCTCTGCACCCTTACTACCACCATGTGCAGTGCTGCCTGTAGGTTCAATAGCCCCAGTCCCAATGCTGCTACAGCAGCTGCCTGCATAGTTGTGTTTGGATTTGGCCTGGGTGTGGGTGTGGCCCTTTTGTAGGCTTCCAGTGGCCTGCTGGGTCCAGCTGGGCTCATTTGGTGCACCTGTGGCCTGATTCAGCTCACCAGGCACTGTTTAACATCATGTTCGCAGTGTTTCTGCCATTTTTGTGCAGTTTCCATGTCCATGCTACTCGTTATGTGCACAGTGTTATGTATTGCCGGTAACTGGGTGTTTCTCTGCCGATGCAATTTTCGGGTGCGTTCACTCCGAAGTGGCGGTTTCTGGTGGTGGCATTTCCGGGATCGAAGGTTGGAATTCGCTGATCCGGTAAACGGTGCGGTATGGTTATACCGGCAACGTTAAGTTCGGACCGGCGGACTCGTAATGAGGCCCAGTGCCTGTAAACCAGTGTGCCATCTTTCATGGGCCAGGCCAAATACTAGTGATTAGTAGTTGCAGAATAAAAGTCTTAGAGTTGTTGGCAGGAAGAAGAATATTATATTCAGTGACTCTAAGTTCATTGTATCTAGTTGTCATACCAAGTACTAATTGCAGAGAACAATGGTATATTTCTTTGTAGAGAGGAGATCTCATTCAGTGGCTGTAAAACACTCCACCAACTTCCAGTGGCCAAACCAGATACTAGCTATTAGCAGTTGAAGATAAAAAAAGTGTTGTACCTATTGGTAGGCAAGAGGAGATGTTATTTATTGTCTGTAACTGAGGGTGCTCTCTTTTAATGTTCAAAGTAAATACACGTTTCAGAAAAGCAGTCTTATTTCTTAGTTGGCAGCATAAGATTGTTTAGTGTCTACTAGTGACTGTACAATGTTCGTGGCAAGACCAAACACAAGTTACTAGTTGCAGAGAAAAAGTCCTATAATTATTGGTAGGCAGGAAGAAACTATAACTGATTCTGCAATATGCCATCTATGTTTGGCTCCAAGGAAGTGAACAATTTAAATGACAACAAGTCTTAAGCACCCCGAAGTGATCTGGGGAGACTGAGGAATGTGGAGGTGGTTTATCCCACTCTCTCTGGGGAAGAGGTTTAAGCAGAGTTACAGATTATATCTACTGATGGTCCGGGAGCGACACCTCCAGAGGTGCAGGTTGTGCGATGTTACTCACCTCTTCCACCATGGCCCACGTCCGCTGATGATGAGTCCGAGTACAATGATGATGACAGCCAAGATAAAGGCAGGGACCTCTCCAGAGGCGTTGCTGGGGAGGGGGGGGCTAAGAGGGCTATAGCCCCTGGTCTTTTGGTTGTAGCCCCGGTTAGAATTTCAGGAGCTACAACCAAAAGGCTGGCTAGCCCGCAGTCCCGACAGTTCTGACATTAGCCTAGCCCCGGGTCGTTTCCAGACCTAGCAACACCCCTGGACCTCTCTAAGTTGAGGCCCCTGCAAAACATGATTCAGAGGGGAAGTAGGAGGACAATGCAACAGTTGCAGGGATAGCGCAAAGGACAATGCAACTATTGCACCATACCACAGGTTCTTTCAAAGAAAGTCTGCCAGATCTGAATGTTCACAATGTCAGCATGTGGCAGCCATAGGAACAAATCTGCCACTTCATCCAGTGAATAGAAATCCTCTCTATTAAAGAGAAAGCGGTCTATTGCCTTAGTGGAACTGCAGGCCTGCTCAGAGTAAGTTTTAGGCTCTCTCAATAGGATGGAGGTTGCATCAATATTGCACTTCAGGGTTTCACAGAGGATGTGGCAAGGGCTAAGCTTTCAGTATTAGTATGTCCTAATTAATTTGTGTTGTGAGACGAGTGCAGTCCCAGAATTCTTGCCTGTGCTGGGACACTGTGGATGGCCCATGCCATGTGATGGGGACCAACGTTGGGTGACCAGGGGACCATCTACATGCCAATCACATGACAAACAGCCCCAGGCTCGGGATGGCTCCTGTCCCCTGAGCCACCACACTAGTAGTCCACAGAGCCAGGTAAGGGATTTCAGTCACAGGGGCTGAGGACACAGTAAGGGACAACAATGGAATAAGTCTCACACTCATGGCATAGTTGGTCAAACACAACCAAATATTGATTAAAAACAGAAATGGGAAAGTGCCTTTTTTTGCTTTGTAAAGTGTTTGAGGTGACACAAATGTGAAACAGAAAAGGGGAAAGGACCAGGACAACCCGTTGGGGTGAAAAAAAGTAAGGGCAAAGAGGAAAGACATCAAAGGTGGCCTAACAAATACACAAACACAATCTGGCATATGGAGACTAAACAGTTACTCACATCGACCAACCTCCTCCAGCAGCTACTAAAACAAAAGACAGATGGTGTTGGCTTGCCCAGTAAGCGCCTGATCCTACAGCCTAACAAATCATTTTTTTCCTTGTTTTATTGTCGCCCAAACCTTCCAGAGCACACTGAATATAGCCGGGTGATTTAGTAAGTCCAACTCGGCCAACAAGCATAACCCCATCTGTGCTAACCTGTGGGATGGGTTCAGGCATCATTATTGGTTGTTGCTGAGTCCCAATGGATTCCGTGGATACTACGAATTTTGAGGGGCACATTCAGTTTGAGCCATTTATCATATATGTCTAAAATGTGTTTGGTTAAATCATATACACTGAAATAAAAGAATGAAAAAAGGTTCGAGCCAGGAGCAAGGCTTGGCAGAGCCTGAACCATCCTCACATGGTCCTTGCAATTCCAATTCCTGTCCTGTGGTCATTGTTGTTTTCTCACTGTATGTGATTTTCCCAATCACTGAACATGGATCTGTAGTGTGATGTTCTTCAACACTACCTTTACGGGTACTTCAAGATGCTCAAGAATCTTCATGGTTCACCATTCCATGTTTGTGCCTCTCAGCAGAAGATCAAGGCGTTTTCCTCAATTTCAATGGATTGAACTGCTGCTTGCATATAGACTGAAACATTACTGCTGTGGTGGGGGAAACCATTCACTTACTTTTCACCAACTCAAATTAACCTTTCATTTCAAACTCCCCTCATTATACAGGAAGGCATCTTCGGTGACAAAATCCTATCATGGCCAAAAGTACAAAAAAGAATAAAAGGCTTCTGAGCACTATGCCCAAACCTGTACCCCAACTTGGCTCAGAAATGTTTCTATCATTAGCAGGTAAAAGTATGTAGTACCTCCTTCACCTCTATTTTTGTAGTAGAAGTCAGGGGCATTATATACTCTCCAGAGAAGTGGGTGAGCATCAGAAGCTCCCAAAAACAATACCGTACGAGAAAAAATAAAAGGATTGTCTAAGCAAGGCTTTGTAAAAAAGAAACACCCTTCACTAAGCCCACAGAGTTACTAAACACACTAAACATCCATATTTGCCAAGTAAAAACACAACAGCGCTCATGTTCCATAGGAGCGTAACCTTAATCGAAGGGTAAAAGCCTTTAAGGCTTTAACGCCTTCCATTAACAACACGCCCCATCAGTAATCATTTGTATGGTGGAGAGGAGGGGTGGAATGCAACTTGTGTTTCTGCGACCTTCCTTCCTGTCCACCATAGAAATGATCCAGCATTTGCAGCGGCATGGATTTTCATACAGGCACAAATGCTGTAGACCCCTATGGGGCCCGCCAACTTTATGCATGAGAATAAAGCCGGCGGACCACATAGGGATCCATTGTAAATTGTGCATGCCATCCGCACATGTCAGGCAGCATTTACAATTACAATTAAACGCTGTCCAACATACTTCCTTGTCAGGCAGGGTTTAATTGTAATTATGAATGCTACCCGTGATACAAGCATGGTAATCAGCATTTACAATTACAAGGTACCGCTCCTGGCATGGTCGCATGCCAGGAAGTGTTTAATCCCTGCTTACAGCAGAGTGCAAAAGTGCAGGGCAAAAGGCGGCATACGCGTGTTTACACCAACTTTTTCCCTGCACATTTGCACTCTACCGTGTGAAGGTCCTTAATACGCCTGAGTGCAAACATAACATACCAGGTCCCCGCTGTCAAATTACAAATAGGAGCAAAATTAGATCTAATGTATACAGACTGAATACATGCTATAAGCAAGCAGCTTAACTGGAAATTGTGCTGCAGAAGGGGTATCAAAAATAGGCAAATATTTAAAAGAAAATGGAACTACAAAAACAAACTAACATCTTAAATGTCTTTGGCCAAGGTAGTGAATGGGGACCTAATCAGACTACAGGACCTTAGGTAAGTCCAAAGAGGCAGAGAGAAAGAGCACATACTGTACAGATTCTATACTTTGCTTTCTTTAGAAGTCTTGACAGCATTGAGCAGGCCATATATGTGTTTTCAATGGGTCTGTCTTTAAGCAGAGGTTAGGTCCAAATGTCTCAAAGCGGGCAAGCAGCAGGAAGATGCTCAATAACTTGGTGGATGGCTTCAAACCAGCTAGCTCAACTGGATTCATGGCGCAGTTTTGCCGTTGTAGAAGTATCGCAAGGCCCAGGACGTGGTCATTAACCGGTCTAGAAGATCAATCATGGTCGATGTGGCTTGGCTTCTTAAGACACGCTTTTTCTTCATTTGCTGAAGAAATGCCAGAGGTAATGGCTCTGACTTTAGAATAGAATGCAGGGGCCCTGCCTCTTCTATATTGCCACACAGAAATAGTGCTCTCTTCTGCACTCCCTCTCCAGGCATACTGTCTCCTTCTGAGTATCTAGGTGCCGTAGCATCTTGGTCCTCAATTGGATGCAAACTCCAATATTCTGCAGCTGTTCTTCATATGTCTCCCAGGAACACAGGTAATTTGGTCGAAAAAAAAGGTCGACAGGACAAATGGTCGACGCAATTTGGTCGAAAGACAAATGGTCGATTTTTTTTTTTTTGTATTTTCACTTTTTTTTTTTTTTGGGGGGGTGCCCACCCTCAACCCCTTTTTTTACTTAAAAACCCTTTTTTTCCTAAATGAAAACCTGAAAAATATATATAAAAATAAAATAAAAAATTCGACCATTTGTCTTTCGACCAAATTGCGTCGACCATTTGTCTGTCGACCAATTGTCTGTCGACCAAATTACCGGACAGCTCCCAGGAACATTAGGGGAAGAGTCTCTTTTCTTCCTATGATCAGCCATCTTCAACCCTCTAGAAGATGACTTTGAACTGGCAACTGTTCCCACAGAGTGAGGGGATTTAAATCTATCAGGGGATTGGTAGCTTCTAAGCCTCCTGCTTGGATCCAATGTGGAGCACTGTCAGGGGCGGACCCCCCCTCTTTCTCAGAAATACGCATAATACCGACTCCCAGACGAGTTGGTTCAGGGGGGAAGCTAACATGTAGGGAGACTTGAAAATAAAAGGATCTTTTCTTTGGCAATGCTCCCTTGCTTCTTTCGCTCCATCCAAATCCTGCCGCATGAAAAGAAATGACGCCATTCATCCCATGCCTAATCGCTGCCTTCTGTTCCCACCCAAATGGTTTGTGTGTCCAGCCCTGTCTTCAGATCTCTCCCATTCACAGGTTTATGAAGTTAGATAATTGCCTCAGATCATTTCCCTTGGAAGAACAAAATGCATCCTGGTCTGGCTCCAAACCCAAGCTGGTTAAATGTCTGAGAAGGAGATGCAGACTGACTGATTTTCACACTAGCTAGGGTCCAATCACAGGCAGGAAATTAGAAGTACATTTAAATAATACAAATGCAATTGGCCGTAACTTTAGTGTTGTACATTTCACAGATAAATCATTTGGAGATATGCCACTCTATATTTATGTCCACCCAGCATCCAAAATTGAAGCTGCTCGGACATGGCCATTAGATATTTTAGAGCAAACTTTGCCTGTGTATTTTTAGCATTAGGCTGTATGTTTTAAATAAACCCTGTTCCACCGAAGCATGGTTTGAGGATTAGCAGTCATTTGGATTAATATTATTCCTCCTCTGATAGTTATAGTTGCTGCTACAATGGGCAGGGATGTCATTCGATAACTGTATAATATTTTACTTTCCTAAGGCCAGTGGGCATTTGAAGAACATGACAGGGCCGATGCTTACTACAAATTCTGTGCGCACATTTCTCTGCTGTTTATAACTTTATTCCTGGATGGTGGCCATGTTGCCTAACACTGTTGGTATGTCAATAGAGTGTACACAACATACCAAAGCATATGAATGTGTATTTATATGGATGTTCTTGATCTATCAAAGATGATAGGGGAAGCAGGCCCTTCTGAGTAAAAACCACTAACACCAATTTTAAGACAGAATTGTATTAAAAGGAGGTTGTTTAGCAGATGTAATTTCTATGCACAGTCCATTCATTGGAGCTATTAAAATTTGAAAAACAAAGGAATGTAACCGTAGCATACGGTTACTCATTATCTGGTACCCCATATGTTTTGGACTTCCACTCCCATGATCCTTTATGGTTGACTATGCTGGCTAGAAAAGAGTGAAGGTGGGCACAACAAAGTTTCAGAATAGTTGTATTAAATATGTGAACAAGCTCTTTGTATGAAATTAGTCAACATTTCTGGAGCAAACAGGAAAATAAATCCAGCACAAGGAAAAACTATACCAAAACCAAAGGATCCGGGAAAAACTCTGGTCCGACCTATTCCTAACAGTGCCTAGGTACTTAAACCCTTGTGATATTTGGGGTACTCTGGTGCATTCCTTAATTTAACAACATATTCCTTTACACGATGTAATTGGTAAAACTCAATAGGTATTTATTCCATCTTTGCGAGATGCAGTATGCAGTGCAGAAGCCAATGCATTTCGGGGTGGTCTCTGTCTTCAGGACTAACAAATAATGGTGTTATCAGTAAAGACATCCTATGTACAATCAATGTATTGTATTGTGGTACAATGTCCTCATACATAGTCCACCAAAGGAAATGAATTGTATGTACAACATAGAAGAAATGAAAAAAAGAGAAACAAAGAAAACAAGAGAAAATTGATGAAAGAAAATTGACATTAATGTCCATAACCTCTAAATATATAATCTCGTGCTTATTTACCTGCGGTCAAAGCATACCCTCACGTGATACTACAAGAGTAAAGAGAAGACATACAAGATAATGAAACATAGAGGCATCAGAAGATACCTATTCATAAGCATGGACAATCAGCAGTACAATTACAGACAAACTGTAAGCAGATTTACCTGAGTTGTGTCATCCCACCAAATGGTGGTTGTTTAAAAACGCTGTGTATTAAGTACCCAAAACGGGAAGGAGGAGAAGAAAGGATTATATGATAGAAGCAGCATACCTCCAGATAGAATCTGGGTGGTCTATATATTGAGAGTTCATCAGTAACTTAAAAGTATCGTGGTCTTACTCTTGCATGGCCTTCACAGTAAATACACTGACTCCCCACAGAGGCAGTAGCGATCTAAAACGCCAGGTAACCATTTCAGTTACAGATGAACTCTCACTATATTGACCACAGAGATGTTTCCTTTTTTTTCCTCCTTTCCTTTTTGGGTACTTAATGCACAGCGTTTTTAAACAACCACCATTTGGTGGGATGACACAACTCGGGTAAATCTGCTTACAGTTTGTCTGTAATTGTACTGCTAATTGTCCATGCTTATGAATAGGGATCTTCTGATGCCTCTATGTTTCATTATCTTGTATGTCTTCTCTTTACTCTTGTAGTATCACGTGAGGGTATGCTTTGATCTCGGGTAAATAAGCAAGAGTATATATTTACTTTGACTCAATAGTTCTGAGAAGATATGGACATTAATGACAATTTTCTTTCTTCAATGTTCTCTTGTTTTCTCTGTTTCTATTTTTTTCATTTCTTCTATGTTGTACATACAATTAATTTCCTTTGGTGTCTCTCTGTATGATGACATTGTACCACAATACAGCACATTGATTGACTATGCTGGCTAGACTTAATGGGAATTGAAGTACAAAACATCTGGAATGCCAATTAACGAGCAACAATGCACTGGCATATGGACATCTGCCACCATATATGATTGACATTCATGCTGACTATTCTGATATTTCTTCTGTCAGTCTGTTTGACAAATATATTTCACAGTGATAACGAGGGCAGTGAAACACTGTACCATTAATGATTGCAAACATGTTACACCACACATTCCAAACGAACAGAATGGGGTTTGTCGCACATGTGAAATAGGGACAATGGCAGTGTGCATACTATGGAAGGATGCAGAGCATTTCAAACCTCTGAATCCACACTCAAGAAGGCATGACCCATTGCACTGGGGGCTGCACCCTTCAAACGGAGAGAGACAGCCATGGGCAGAGTGCAGTCTGCCCCGGGTGCACTGGATGAGCCTGCAGGTATGGAAGACCTTCTCCCTGCAACGCTTCAGTGGCATTGGGTGGCCTGGGCAGATTCTGGGGGATGAGAGTAAACAGCACTGAATGCAAAATCTATTGCAGAATTTGAGTTGCCACATTCTGCACCAGGTGTAGCCTTCGCATTAGGCACGCAAGCAACTTGGCATAATCCAAACAACTCAACATAAGATCATTGACCAATGAGTCTAGGTCAGCTGATGGCATGAGTGGATGTAGACCTCTGGCTTAACTACTGAAGTCTCTCGTACACATACTTGAAGGCTATGGTCAGAGAACGGTGAGGTCTGTTACTGGTTTAACAGGGAGATGTCACACCCCAATAACAATTGACAGCTCAGAATATCCCTGATGTAACCTTCGTCACCTTTCTGAATTGACAATGTTATTGCCTGGGCAGAACTTTAGTCAGTTTCCTCACATCAAGTGGTAACTTCCGGGCACAACTTTAGTCAGTTTCCTCACATCAAGTGGTAACTTCCGGGCACAACTTTAGTCAGTTTCCTCACATCAAGTGGTAACTTCCATCAAGGCGTTTGTCAAGGATCCAGGTCGTTTTGCAGGGCTGCCTTGGAAAGAGTCATGGAGGTGATAGTTGTGGGCAAGCCGATGGAACTGCGGCCCACGCCATTGTATATAATCACCCACAAGTTCGTCATCCATACTGAACAGTAAAGGAGAGATTGCCAACCCCTGTGGGGCCTCATACTCATATCGGGGTTCCACATGATATAATCAAAGTAAATTACTTTATCGTAATTTACATCTCTGAAATTATCTCAAGGCATGTAGATTTCTTTCTTCCTGGGGGTCCCCTATCCCCCTAACCAACCCGCGCCCCCATCTACACCGCTACTTTTCCCATCTGCTATACCCCATAACATATACTTGCCTATTTACCACCTCAAGGTAATTTAAGTAAATTAACACAAAGAAATGTGCTTTGATGAAAGAACAGTGCCTGATCATAAGGGACAGAGCTTACGAGCAAATAAAGGATCTACCTGAGAACATCAAACTTATTACTGCAAGTCCCATTACATCGATATTTTTTTTTTCTTTTGACCCATTTCTGAGCCAATATATGTGGGGGGAGACCCCCGCACCCATCCCTGCATCCCTTACACGTCATTGAGACCCCAACCCCACCCCATCTATAATTTCGGTTAAATTCGATGTAAAAAATCCAATTTTATGGGATTCACAGTAAAATCGTTTGATGTTTTGGTACGATACCCAAATAAAATGGGCCGTGCCCACTTGCTGGGTCGTGTCCTGCAGGAAAGAGGAGATCCATTCAAGAACTGCGACCTTGATAAAGGTCAGGTCACAGAGATGGGCAAACAACCTTCCATGGTCAATGGCATCAAAGGTCGCAGACCGATCCAAGATTACAAGGCCTAAAATACAACCCCTGTCCATGGCTACTCACATATCTCCCACAATGCATCTCCCACAATGCCATACCTGAGCAGAGTCTGTGCAAAGGCCGCTCTGAAGCTGGATTGAAAGGTATCAAAGAAGCCAAACCTTTCCATGCATTTTTCCAACCTTGTGAATGAGAAATTCTCCAAAATGTGTGATTGGAGATTGTGATACAGTAGGCAGAAAAACCACATGAAGCCCTGGCATTTTGAAACAGATCCTTTAAGAGTTGCCGACCCTCCTCCCAACCCCTCTCCCCCATCCCCCCCCCCCCGGGCCCGTTATAAAATTGCCCTTTTGGTTATCTCAGCCAGTCATGATAACACTGTTACCAATAGCAAAATCGGATGAACCAGTTCTCAGCCTATGGCCAGTCCAAGTCATAGCAGTGGTTAATGTGAGGAGAAAGATCATTTATTTTTTTATTTCTCTATTCATTTCTCATGGTTCCTGATCAGGGAGACCCCTGACCAATTAGGTAAAGAAGTTACTTGTTCTTGGATTACTGTATGATCCTCATGTCCCGGTTGAGGAACCAAGGAGTTATGTTTTCTCCCCCGCCTTCCCTCCATTGTTGCATTCATCATGGACCTTACTGCTTGATACCTTACAGCTTTCACAAAGTCGCCTCGTCAGTACTTGCACCTGGACAGCTCTGGTTTCTCTGACCCGGGGATCTCGGATGCTCATCTGCGGAGTCTACGCTTTCCATGGTCACGTTCCAAGATTGGGGGTCCTTAGGCCAGTGCATGGGTTGGGGTGCCCTTCTGGCCCGACACACGTCTCATTTTGTGGGAAATGCATTCTTCCATAAAGCCAAAATGGCAGCTCTAATCAGCACAAGTATTAGTGTGTTATCCCATGCATTCACATAATCAAACGTTTTCAACAAACATATCCATCGTGGGAAGGAAGAAGGGGTAACAATAAATATGTGCACCTAAACATACAACATGGCTTGGTACTTTTAGAAACCAAAACTCAGTGGCGACTTCCACAACCAAGATAAGGGCAACACACCATGCAATTAACGTTATGGCAGCAATGCTATGATATTACAGGCCCCCTTCACAGCAGTCAACTAGTTCCCTCAATTCTCTTCACAGTCCTCCTGAATTAACATTCTGCCACATCATTACTGATCATTGCTGAACACAGTGGCGCCGAACTTCCACAGCTTTCAAAAGATTGCACCGCCTAGCAAGGAAGCTGTCACTTTGTTACGGAAAACTCGCTCTCTCTCCTCACAAATATATATGCTTCATGCCCCCCGCCCATGCACGCTTTTACGTTACTGACCAAAGCAGCTCGTCTACTACTTTGGAGAGATGTCCTTGTAGACAAGCGTGATATGAATAATTGCAGACTTCAACTTACGTGGAACAGCCATTCCTTTCAGACGCACTGAAGCTTTCTTCACGGCAACTGCACTTCATCATTTAAAACTTTTCAACAAATTCCTGTGAAAATAGTAGAACCTCGACCACCTTTAACAAGTGAAACAGCTCAGTCATAGAATTTACCAAGTAGGTTAATATTTTGTATCGTGCGGTGAAACATTGTGTTCATTTAAACAAATGCATACGTTTGTATGCTATAGCAAGCCATGTACATTTAAGAATAAAGGACATGATGGGCCTAATTATGAGTTGGGCGGTATGCGGTAAAAGTGACGGTAACAGAATTACCACCACTTTTACCACACCACTGAATTAGGGGTTCATGGTAATGGGGGCTAAATCTAACGGTGGAATAAGCACTTGCGAAATTACCGCCAACATCTGGCGGAATTAGCATCAGTGCTAATTCCACTGTGGGAATTACTGCCAAGATGTCAAATGGCATCTTCGCTGCATTATAAGTTGAAATACTGCCAGGGAAAGGGTGGTAATTCTGCCAAAAACACAGTGCCGTTACCTCTACATGCAAGGTGGAGGTAAATGCATAAAGGTGATGGAAATCAAGTCACATGAGCACCCAACACTCTCCCTACACCATGCTGCCACTAGCAGTTGCTCACTGGGACATGCAGCACCTCCTGCTCCACATTGAGCTGCAGAGGCAGGAAATGCAGCACAGGGTGCGTAGGGGAGCACCAGGAGACACCATGGAAGGTGAGCGCCCATTCCCCGGATCAGGCCATCACCCTGAGCCCTAGCAGATGGGCAGCTCTTCATGCTCTACCGGCTCAACGGGGAGACCACACAGAGCTGATATCCCTGATCCTGGACGAAATCCAGAGCTGGCTAGACATCCAAACGGCACTATCACCACTGCTAAAGCTTATGTCGCTCTGCATTTCCTTGCAACAGGCATCTACCAGTACACAGTGGCCCACTGCCTGGCTACTTGGAGAGACACTGAGGTCAATGCACATGGCTACTGGGTAAGTAAAAGTGGCATCACTCATCCCTAAATTGCATGACAAGGTAAACGGTACCTCAGCGAGGGTTCACCATCCAATGCAAACTTAATGCACACCTTGTCACAGCTTGGGCATGCAGGACCTGCTCTTACAGCCCACACATAACAGCTGCCAACCCACACGACTATGTCCTTCATGAAAATGCCATAGTATGTCAGGAAAGAACTATGGCATAGCAAGTGACCAATGCACTGAGGCAGCACTACATGTACTACAGGACATAAGATAACCATGCATACACAGTCAGCATAAGCATGCACCTTGCTAATCCTGTCACATTGTATGAATGACACAACTGGTGCAAACGAGATATGTCAAAGGGGTCTCCCAGAGTGTAATTGCACATGTACCCTCATAGAACATGAAGCTTCATGACATTACAGTAATGCACATCCATGTTGTTCAACTATGTGCACTAACGTCAACTACACATTGTAGATGAACATGCTATGCACTCATGAACCACATAACTGTTACTGACATATGTGTCCTTTACATGTGTCTCCACATGACTGGAGAGACCCCCGTTTACAGCCCAGAGAAGGTGGGTAAGATATTCGTTGACAGTGCCATGCTTTACAACATTTGCCTCAGGTGACATTCCCCCAGATGTGGACATGTCTCCCCCAGAAGACAACAACACCCATGTTGATGACATAGTGCTTCCCCGCAGTCTGCGCAAAGAAGGCAGGGACAGCCATCTTGTGGAGCAAGAACCCACAGACAATTATTTCTAGACACATTTCCTTGCACCTAATTCACTCTTGTGCGTAGATAGCCAGCACTTAAATTGTACACCGTCACTGAAAGAAAATATTGTCCTTGCATGTGTGAAGGTAAACTATTGGTTTTATTTTGTACAATTCAAAACAGCCATACCCTCCCCACACCCTCATCCCCAACACAATACCCACCCCACACCTTCATCACCAACACAATACCCTCTCCACACCTTCATCACCAACACAATACCCTCCCCACACCATCATACCCAACACAATACCCTCATCCCCAACACAATACCCTCCCCACACCATGATCCCCAACACAATACCCTCCCCACATCATCATACCCAACACAATACCCTCATCCCCAACACAATCCCCTCATCACCAACACAATACCCTCATCCCCAACACAATACCATCATCCCCATCACAATACCCTCATCACACTCTCGGTTTTGCAGTCTGTGTAATACGTGTGCCCACTTCTGTCTCCCCTTACTGCCGTTTGTCATTGGAGTGAAAGCATGACTGGTGCAGTGCTGGGAGCGGCTTGGAGGCATGCTCCCCATTAATCCCTCAGTAGGGGTGGCTGAAACGGAACTGCCTGGTACACTGCCCCAGACGTGTTGCAGGGTAAGTGTTATGGTCCTGGAGATGTTCCCATTAGTGTCCGACATTTGCTCACACAGCTCCTGCACCCTTCGACTCATGAAGCTGTTGCTAGCAGTGCCCTCAGAAGCACAGCAAAACAGTCGGTTCAGGGCAGTAGACACCCAACTGGAGGCACTGAGCGCCACATCACATATTGCCTGTGAGTGGCAAAGTTGCTCCTAAGCCATGCGCTCAATTCTGTCCTGCCACTGCTTCATCTGTGTAAGCTCTACTAGATGGCATCACCAGTGTGTTGTGGCACTGGCCTGTGAGAGCGATGGAGCGGCCTTCCCTGGCTGCCAGACTCCTGCTCACCATCAACCTCTTCATCTTCAGGTGGTGATTCATTGCCCTCTGTACAGTGCCAATGGAAGCACCGCACAGGTGAGTGCCTGTGCCATGGACGAGAGGCAGGGCAAGGGGATGATCCCTAGGATATCTGCCTCACAGGGGCAGATGGAGAGGTGGCGCCACGAGTGGCAGACTCAAGTGCTGCTGCAACAGTGGGTGCGTTGCCGGTGTAGTGTCCTGTTCCACTGCCTGTATGTTGTCCACAATTAGGCGGGTCGTTTGCATGGTAGACTTTCCAACAGTGATGGGAGGTGGCATAGTGGTGAGAGGTCCTGCAGGCTCCATCATGGGTGCTGTTAGGTCCACAACTATGGCAGGTGTGCCTGTGCCCCTGTGTGTGTCAGCAGCAGGGCCCTTAAACTGGGGGCAGGGGGGCGTCCTGGAGGTCTCCTTCTGGGGAAAATCCTTCCTAGGTGTGGCATGGCCTGATCCCTTCCTTGCACTTGCAGTCCAGGTGTGTCGGACCCACTGTTGCCCTCTCTGGGGACCTTTTTGTCTTGTGTGCCAGTTTGGAGGCGGAAACAGGGCATCCTTACCATTGTTAGAAGGTTGTAGGGTGTGCTCTCATGCAGTGTATGCAATGTAACATGGGGCCACAGTGAGATACCACCCCATGGTGGCCTTCTTCATGTGACAGGCAGTATGATGATTAGTGGCTTCATGATAAGGTGTGAATCCCACTGGTTGGGAATGTGTGCCTTGCCTGAACTGTGGTGCCATGTGCTTCACAGTTGTGCAAAGTAATGGGTGCCAATGTAGGGCTGGCCTGCTGTATGCATATCCTCTTCTCCTGTCACATGAGGGGTGCCCTGTTAGCCATGGGAGTGTTAGTGTGACATTAGGTGGGAGTCAGTCTTGACAGATGCTCTACTGCTACCGATCTTTCGCACTTCTTGGGTGTCTGACTGTTACATATCGGGTCGTCCTGCAGTACCTCCCGTTTCTTGTGGCCACATACGGGGGCAAGCGCATTCCAGAGCTTCGTTGTGGCTTCGGTATCAGTTGCCATGGCGTCTGGCCGTACAGCAGAGAACGTCGCATCAGCTGAGATGTCCCGTGCGCAGAGAACGCATAAGGAGGCTCCGCCCCCCTGTACCATAAAAGCCGAAGGGACTCAGCGGCTTGTTGCTGCTAATTGTGGCGTTACGTTCCTTCGGTTCATCCCGTTCCGGTGCTTCTTCCCTTTTACCTCTTGATACTTGACTTCCTGGATCTTCAACCCAATTTTGAACTCTGTTGCCGACTTCGGTTTGTCCTTGGATTGCATTTGCTTTTTCCTCCATTCTGATCAGTGAACCCTGTTGGTTGCCGAACTCTGACTGTCCCTGGATTTCCACTGTGCTTTCGCTCTGTCTGGTGAGATTACTTTTTCTTGCCGCTCTACGAAATTGGAACTATCTTCCTTCGTGGAGTACCACGCTGCACATTACAAGACTGCCTCACCAACTTGGCCTGTGTTTGTGCAATTAAGGTAAAACTTCTCCTGTATTGTTCATTACCTGAAATTCATCAGTCTTTCGCATACGTGCAGATTCCTGGAACTATATCATCTATTCTTACCTTTCTACATCAACCGAGTGCATAGTAGTGACGCTTTCCAGTGTATGCACCAACCCGTCACTAGTGCGACCCTCGTGCCGCCCGGGTATATTCTTCCTTACTAACCTTCCCATTTGTTGTTTTGTACCTGCCGTTGTTTTCCTTTCAACTGGTACCCATTTTCCATAGGAATCCCACTTATCAGGTCTGCTAGGGGTTGTATCAGTCATAGTGAGTTTGTGGTTATCACTTCTGCATACTCATATTCTTGGGTTTTCTTGTAGGTTCATCTATTAAAGTCCAACACCACCTCAACCATTGTCTAGGTACTTAGAGAATTATCTGATTGCCTAAATAATTCCATATTGCCTGATTGCTTCTAATCAGACTGTGTTTACTTTGCAGAATTGGTTATTGGCGGTGTGTGTTCTCCTGCTCTTTTAGGCGATAGACATCTTTGCTGGTTTTTACTCAAACGGCAGAGAGGTACATCGTAGAAAAGA
The DNA here is from genome assembly GCF_040938575.1 of Ambystoma mexicanum. Classification (NCBI taxonomy): domain Eukaryota; kingdom Metazoa; phylum Chordata; class Amphibia; order Caudata; family Ambystomatidae; genus Ambystoma; species Ambystoma mexicanum. The sequence continues at coordinate 340,029,983 of NC_090922.1, forward strand.
GCCCCTCTTAGAGGAAGCCTGAATCACAGAATTCAGGGGAGCTGGAATCCTGGAGGCTGAACCCGAACCTCTTAAATCCTACCTCCCTCCGCGAGGTCGTCTTACCCAGGCTCCAATCAGCATACGAAGCGGTGAGTAACACTGACCCAGAGATCTGCAGCTGTTGTATTTGTGCCATATGTTAAGTGTGGCAGCATGTGTTCATACATGGTTGCTGAACGTGCTAGCACAAAGTGGCGGGGATATAACTTGTGAATTGATGACTGTCCATGATACATACTGTACCATGGTTGTTGGGTGTGTCCTACATGAGGGCCGCCTCCTTGTGCAAGGTATGTCTTTTGGGTGTTCACACCTACCATGCCCATGAATGTACTGTCCTGAGGTTTTACATGAGTTGTTTCTGTATTAGCTGGGTGAATTTCTGCTTGGTGACCGCAAGTGTGCCTGTTGACATTCCATTGTAGTTGTTGTGCAAAGGGCCCATGATTCACTCATGCACTCACTAGGGTCTTCTTGACTGCTGGCTCCCACCTCTGCCATACCCACACCAGCCTGGTCCGCCATGTGGAGGATGCTGCCCACCCTCCCACGGTGTGAGTTGCAGTGGGGCCATAGTTCCTCCACCTGTGGCCACTGTGTCCCTACGGTGGTTTGAGAGAAGCATCCACACCCTGGCTTTTAGGTCATTCCAGCACATCTGTATGTCCTCATAGTCCTGTTGGACTCACTGCTGCCAGCTTGTCCCTTATTTCCCTCCAAATGGCATTCTTGCGTTGCAAGGATTTCTTGTAGTTAAGTGACCCATACAGTTCCTCTGCATGGGCCACCCACTCCTCTGCCAGCACAGTGAGCTACTGCATAGAGAATTTGGATTTTCACTGGTGCGTTTCTGGCACCTTCCCTTTGCCTGCGGACATGTTTGGGGTGTATTGTGAGCGTGGATGGCAATCCCTTAATGGTGATTTTCAGTGGATTGAGTTTTTCAAGATGGCCACCGCTGGACTTTACGTCTGCGTCATGGTGGATTTCCGTTGGTGCTAATTCTGCCAGTGGATTTTACTATATTTAATTCTTCCAATGTACGGCAGTGATGTCAATTCTGCTGAATATTTGGTGGAAATTCTGTCAGATGTTACTTTTCAGTGGTAATTCTATCCAGCAGAATTACCACCATCATTACCGCCCATGGCCTCATCATAAGTTTAGCAGTGTAGTATAAATATTGTGGTAATTACATTACTGACACCTTTTTGGGCACTATCGAACTTTCTGATTTTTGACCTGGAATTGGAAGATTTTCCTTCAGCATCATGATGGAGGAAGATCATCCACTTTAAAGTATCAAATTGGCAGAATTACTGCAGCAGAATTACCGCAAGCAGCAATTTCTCCCATAGAGATCTAGGGACTCCAAAAATGGGAACTGACACCACCCTACCACCACTTGTAATCCCGGGGCAGTACCGGTAAACGATTTTGCCAGTAATTCGGTGGAATTATCACAGGTTTTCCACCAAATTCGAAATGAGGCCATGTTCTTTTGAATTACTGATCTACAGTGCTACATCACTGTTACAGCATGGGCAAACTGGAAAGCCAGCAGATATCGGAATACAGCCCGCCGTATTGCTCCACACAATTATGGTTTTTGTCAACAATACAACAGAAATGTGTGAAGTTGTGAGGAGATTCCTCCACTTCCAAAGGTGGCAATGACCTAGGAGGAATGACCGGATCAAGTAATTCTCATTCAGCCCAGTGGGATCCAGAGGGACTCCGTAATGGGGAATAAGAGTAACCTTGAATTAGGCTGCAAGTTACAGCCACTGCATGCAGTAACAGTAAAACCGGTTTGGCGGTATAGCTGGCGTTAACGCCTCCAAAGTCATAATGAGGTCATTCGTGTCAGCAGAATGGCAGGGAATTTGCCTGTTGAGGTTAATTGCTAAGCCACCTTTGGGTGACAGTGACCATAATCACGGACTCCACCATAGGCTTTGTGCTGTAAGATGCCTTCGGAGCCTCCTGGCACGCAGTTCACTGTTTGGCTCACCCACTTTTACTGAGTTAGTGTACACAATTGTTAAAGTGGTGTGTCCAAAAGCACTTTCCCTGTCACTCCCCTGGGGACCTAAGCTTAAACTCTTTTACGATGACTTACCTTTCAATTAATGAAAGTTGCTGTAGGAAGGGAAAAGAAACGTAGTGATCGTAAAACGTATTTCCCAAAGAGATTGGTTTGAAGCGAAGTGCCAATGAGTTCCCTAATGCCGCCAGGGCTAATCAGGAAAGCAACGTTGTTGGGTAATCCTTTCAGCTAATTAGAACATCAAGTGAAACACCTGCAATCAGAGCATTTAGAAAGTTCAACAATGCCAATCAATAAGCATTGAAATCATTAGGCTAGATAATTCTGCACAGCACATGGGAAACTATGAAGAGCACAATTGAGGACATGAATGTTACATCAAATGTTGCCAAAGGGATTCCTGATTGTTACTAATTTCATCTGCTAAAATGTGCGCTCATACAGTACAATTATGTTTTCAAACATGCACTGCCAGGAAAACTGAGGGCATGGCAAGCAAGGAAGCAAACCTGGATTTATTCCAGGTCCCCCTTGCTTATCCCAGTCCTCACTCTTGAGATATATTCGACCTTTGAGACAGGAACCATGTTGATAACTCAAACAAAAATGCTGGTATTTCCTACCCTCAGGATAGTGCCACAAAAGGCAGCGTTACTCACAATCCTCCCCTTTTTCTGTATACTTGACACCAGAGGCGTTGCTAGGGTGGGGCTAAGAGGGCTATATCCCCAGGACTTTTGGTTGTAGCCTCTGATAGAAGCTCAGGTACTACAACCAAAATGCTAGCTAGCCCTGAGTCCCGCCAGTCCCAACATTTGCGTAGCCCCTGATCTTTTCCAGACTTACCAACACCCCTACTTGACACTGATACCCGGGTTCTATTGCTCCTGTCCTACACTCTTCATTGCAGGGCGAGGGTTGCATGTCAGGGTCTACCGGGAAATGGAAGGCTTTCCCTGGAAACCTGCTGGAGAATGTCTACATCAGGGGATGATGTTCAGGAGGTTTCCTTGACTGATGTCTGGAGGGTACCACCAGGGCTGAAGCCCATACCTTTCAGCATGAGTACTCACTAAGGTTTGGGGTGCCAAGATCTACCCAGCTCTGGATTGTTATTCTTGTGGCTGTTTTAAAGATAATTCTGTATTTGTTTGGAATACAATCTGTATCTGAAATACCATGTCAATGCCCGTTCTGAAGATTGTTTTCTGCCATACTGGATTGAGGAAGAGGAGCCTGGAGGGAAGTCACCATTATTCCATTTCTTTAGCATTCTCGTCCTTTGAGTTAAACACTGCCACAGTAGCTGTACCACAGACACGGTGAGGCAAATGTATTTGTTTGGGAAAACATACTTGAATTGGTTCGAAAGCATTGAAAGGACCATTGTCTTTTAATTTCCTGTTACATGATCTACAATTAAGCCATTGTAAATTCCGTTGGATGTGCCAAGAATAAAAGGCGTGCTCTTGATAGTCTGAAAACATGCATAGCTCTGTATTATCAGCATTGAATTCAGGAATAATGTAAAAAGGAGTTCCAGCAAATAAAAGGGGACCAGCTCTTTAAAACAAAATACTACAGCCCTGAAGAAGTGCATGGAAAGCAGGAAACATATGTTTTCGTCATCTGTCCGTTTACAAGACCTATGTAGTAAAACACCATTATCAAAACTCCAAGGACGAGTGTGTTTTTTCTTACCCATTGCTCATTGGTGGTTACAAAAGGATTGAAATCATCTATGGATTCTCTCGAATTGCATGTCAGGATTCTCTAGAACTTCATGTGATGTGTAAGCTGTACTTCTCTTTGAAATGTCCATTACTATTTGCCAGAAGCTTTGTGTATTTGGAATAATATTATCCTAGAAAGCACTAATGTTACTGGTTTGAATGTTCAATCGCTAAGGAAGATTTTTGAGTTTATTCTGGTGTTGAGTTTAAAACGCGGACTTTGCTTAATTATTAATTCCATCCTACTACAGAAAATACAAAATCAATAACGCTACTAACCATATATAAATTGAAGTTGGCCAATCAGCCTGAGGTATGATACAAGCAAGCCTTACACTACTTTTCAATATCTAATTTAGGGCAAGCTCTGTACATTTCTAGATTGTTTACAGCTGTTCTGAATTACATTTCCCTTACTTAATTAGGCTTATCCCTATGTTACAGATGAGCACAACTATCCTTACTTTAATCTATTCACATTAACAACCTATCAGCACCACCAAACCTAGGCCCCTCTTCCGAGGGAGTCCATGAAGTGTCCTCGTATCAATTTGCATTCCTGACTGTACCATGAAGACGGTATTTGCCAAAAGTTCCACTATCCCCAGACACACACACACGGAGCAGAGTTAGAAGGACACATTCAATAAGTCAATAGAGGAGACACCAGGTGCAGTAACCAATAAGCCAAATGTGTCACCCATATTTTTAACATAAAGATTGAATGGCTTAATCAATGTGATTCAGATGCTAGAACCTACTCCTGCAACATCTTAGTCCCCTACGTGCTGCTGTTAAAGGTGTGAGTGGAAGACCAGGTTGCTGTCCTACAAATACTCAAAACAGGGACACTTCTAGCATCCATCCACGATGCAACCACCCACCTGGTGGACCCGTCCTGGTCCAAGGAATATAAAAGATCAATTACCCGATTGTCAGCAGCATTATTCAGCAAGTGACCATACCAACACAAGGCTGACACTGAACGTTTCAGCCTCTTTGTCTCAAAGCCAAAGTGGCAAACATTCTTGCTCCTGAAATTGGTCTGCATTCAAAACAAAGGACCTTAAAAAGGGAACCCATGCTAGTGACAGTACTGAATTCTGTCAATGATTTCAATTAAATCTCCATATTTATTATGAGGAGTGTGTTTTCAAAGAAAATCACAGAAATGACAAAACCAAAGGAAAATCCTAGGAGTACATGAAATTAGATTTATTATACAAACAAACATATCATTGAAGAGTTTCAAAAAAGCTTTCAACACAGGTTTAAAAACATAACAATGAATGAAAGAAAAAACATAAAGCATAACGTGTACTTTGTAATTTCCTCAAGGGATGGAATATAATATTATGCAAAAGAACAGTTAATGAAAAGGCGGAGGCCCAACAGGGAAACAGTTGTACCTGTGGGTTAATTTTTAACCAGGGTGTATAAAAAATGACCCTGGTTAGTACAGAGTGAAATCATTCACAATCAACTTATGTCATATGGTTGTTTTTCCATATATTTAACTGCCAACGTGTATGAGATATCGTAGACTTGTTCCAAGAGTGCTTCCAAAAGGGAGGGGAACACAGCATGGGGAGAGACACGTTTCGGCGAGCCTATACAGGCTAATGTAATTAGAGCCTTCTTCAGGGCACGGTTGATGTAGTATAAAGATAAATCCCTAAAGAGGGCAGAAAAATTAAAACAAGTTTGGTCAAACATGTACTCTTATGGGAAAAATTACAAAGGAGTGTCAAGGTTTAGTGATACTGCTGACAAGGAGACGCGGAACACTCAACCTATGAAGGTATGGAGGGCCGGGGAATGCTGCGTAGCTGCTGTCCCAGTGTGTCGGGACTCTTGTACTGCTAATGAAAAAATGTCCAGCTGGACAAGGCCAGTGCCACGACTTCATCTTGCTGTGCCAGGAAACCAACAGCTATAGAAGTAAGCACATGAAAGGAGTAGATCTCAGAATAAGAATTAATAGATTGTAGTAGTGCATGAATGCACCTGGGCATCAAGACCTCAAGAGAGGCTGAGAGACGGCAAACAAGCTGGATTATATGTGCAGGATGGCAAAAAGAGGAGGCTAGAAAGTCCCAACCCATACAAAAAATGGTGGCCCATGTGGAGCGTGCTGATAAAGAATATGCAGAGCTGCACAGACGAGTTACCTTACGGCCCGTAAGGAGTCAAAGCTGGGTGGAGGCAAATACAAGGGCTTTTCTGGTCAATCCAGGGGGGGGCTGATGTGACGCGGACGTCATTTTACAGCACACAATTAACTGTGAAAAGAAAAACAGACATAAACCCATGGTCCAGCAGTTGCAAACGGTACATATATTGTACGTTCGTGTGGGAGGCAAAAACTCCAGACCAGACGGTGTGAAAGCAGCGCCTGTGAGGGGAATGGTAAAAAACGCCTTGGGGTCTGTGGGAGACACGGAGTCAATCGTTAAATCCTCTGTTGTAAAACACACACACCAGTTGCTGAGTCACAGCAAGGAAAGCTCACCTTGAAATGTGAGATCAGGAATGTAGCAGGGAGCGCACGGCGGAAAGTTAAAAGTGCTGTGTCATGCAGGAGACTCGCAGTGAAGGAGCCTGTACTCGGTGAGCTGCTGCAGCCGAATGACGCTGGGTAGCATGCTCGGAAGGTGGTTGTCATGGCAACCTACCTTCAAGTAGCCAGAGCCGGGGTGTGTCAGGCGCCAACCTGAGCCTGCGCCTCCTGATAGGCGCATACCAGATTGCATCTTGGCCAATGGCGCCGGAGGTGGGGCACGGTGTGAGTCACACAGTGCCTCACGGCTGATGATGCAGGAGACGGGGCAGCTGCCTCGTCAGGAGTAAGCACGGGGAAACCGCGTGAGCATTTGTTTGGGGTTTAAATGAAACGGAACCTCATGGAAATGAGGTGGAAGCACAGGGGGAGGGGGGAAAGAGGGGGCCCTAAAAGATGAAGTAGGCGCAAGAGGGAAAAAGGGGGGGGCAGAAAATGTCTGATGAGGAGCAGGGGGTCAAACACCGGGGGAGGTGACGGGGGTAAGTGGAAAAACCTGCAGAACAGTGAACTGGGCGCTGCAGTCCCAGAGATGAGGGGAGGCAGAGAAGGCAAACATGCGTGAAGAGCAGCAAGTGGATCAGTCTGGGGGATCATCTTAGAGGTATAAATTCCTCATTGAGTCCATTGTGGAAAGAGTCCAAGTGGTGGATCCAGCAGGCTTCCTTGGATAGAAGACTTGCGAGGGCATTAGTTGAGTGGACAACTATGTCAATAAACCACCATGTAAAGTCATCAACAGAATGATGGGATTCTATGAAATTGCTTACTAGGGGAGCACTCATGTTTTTGCATCGGATTCTGGAATAATGTTCACAGATCCTAATGTGGGCTGGCCGCATCGTCTGACCCACGTATCTGAGGCCACACGGACAGTCAATCACATACACCACCTGTTTGCTCTTGCAGTTCGTGAGGTTGTGAAGGGTCCATGCTCTGCCGTTAACCAGAAAGTCTTTAGTTTTCTTAGTGAACTTGCAGGCTGTACAATTGCCACATGGAAAATGTCCCGTAGCACTCCTCAAATTCCATAAGCCCTCCCTTGGTGCTGGTTTTATGAACCTTGAGTGAACGAGGTGGTCCCGTAAGTTTTTACCACGTTTATATGCAAATCTAGGAACTGGCTCATCCTGTAGAAAAAGGCGGGTCAGTGGCCAGTATTTAGAAATCAATTTGCGTATTTTCTGTGAGTGGGTGCCGTGCGTGATCACGCAAGTTGTCCTGGTGTTGAGGACCGAAGTTTGAGAATCAGGTTTTAGTAGGGCTTCCCTATTATAAAATCTGGCCCGTTTTTTGGATTTAGAAATTATGTGTCGTGGATAACCTCTCTGTGTCAGTCTGTTGTCGAGGTCCTGTGCATGATGGTAAAAGTCTTCAATCTCAGAGCAATTGCGTCTGATTCTTAGAAACTGGCAAAATGGCAGATTCTCTCTGAGGTGTTGCGGATGGTCACTGGAAAAGTGAAGTAACGTGTTTCGGTCACTGGGTTTACGGAAAAGATTACATTTAATAAGCCCTTCTTTGTGTCATATTTCTAAATCCAAAAAATTTACCATATTATTGCTGGATTCCATGGTGAATTGGATGTCAGTGTTAACGTTGTTGAGCCACACTAAGAAAATATCAAGGGTGTCTTTTGCGCCTTCCCAAATGAAGAGTATGTCGTCTATAGATCTCTTCCAAAGCAGGATCTGCCTTTTGAATGGGTTATTGTTGTCGAAAATGTTAATCTCCTCGAATTCTGACATGAAGATAACGGCTAGGCTAGGTGCAAAAGTTGCGCCGATTGCGGTCCCTTTAGTTTGGAAATAGAATTGGCTGTTAAAGTCGAAGTAGTTTTTACTCAGAGCCAGGGTGAGTAACTCTGTGATGAACAGAACCGGAACTCTATTCTGAAGTTCATATTCAATGAGTTTCCTCCTCATGCATTCGATAGCTTCACCCTGTGGTATACTCGTATATAGAGATTTAATATCCATAGTTACTAGCAGGTGTGATGTGGGATCAAAGGGGAGGTCTTCAAAAGTTTGAATGGCATGGGTCGTGTCACGTATATAAGTGGGTGTCAGAATGCTGATGGGTTTCAAAAAGAAGTCAATAAATTTACATACTGGTTCAAGGATTGACCCGCACCCCGACACGATAGGCCTGCCTGGTGGATGGGCACTGTCTTTATGAATCTTCGGAAGGGCATAGATAGGTACCCTCCCTTGGTTATTAGTCAAAAATTCGAATTCTTTTTTGCTTATCCAGTCTCTTTCCCAGGCGTATGTAGAGATCTCAGTTATCTCTTTAAAGATGCTATTTGTGGGATCTTGCCTAATTTTCATATAGCTAAGGTTATCAGCTAGGAGGTCATCGGCCATACGTAGATATTGGGTGGATGTCATAAGGACAATGCCACCGCCTTTATCTGCTGGTTTGATGACCAGTGATCTGTTTTTAGATAGATCAACAATGGCCAGATTTTCATCTTTGGATAAATTGTGGTGGTAGTTGACTTTTTCTTTTTTAAGGGAATGTAGGTCCTTTAAAACACATTTTTCAAAGGTAAGAATTTCAGGTGGTACATGGTGGTCCTGAGGGCAGAAAGTGGAGGGTACATGTAACCCGGAGTCGTAGTCCATGTCTTCCTCATCATAATCCGCAAAGAAGGCTTTTAGACATATTGTGCGAAAGAATCTGAAATTGGTCTGACCTGTTTCACAGACCAAAGGATTAAGAAAGGACTCATTTAAAGTGAATGTTTGAGGAGAAGCACCCGGGAGGGAATAAGGCCTAAACATAGATCTCCAAAGAAGTTCAGGATGTTCAAGGGAAAAATAAGCCTGTGAAGAAGTAGATTTAGAAAAGAACCGTGGTCGTAAAAGTAAAAGATCTAGTTTACAACAGTTCATGATCAGGGTTGAGGTCTCTGGACAAAAAGCCACTCACTGTTGCTTTTGGTTGCAGGGATCCTGAGACCACTTCTTATGATTTCTAGCATATCTGTGCCCTCATGGGATGTAGTAGCGTAGCTTTCAGATGACCGCTGATTTCTCCCTTTGTGTCTTGGGGTGATTTTTAGGTTGCAGTCATTACAAGGGTGGTGTGGAAACTGGGGTTCAGTGAGCCATCCTGGCCTGGCATCTCTGTGAACCTCCTGAAACTGCACACATCTGACTGGTGACTTTGTGATCTTTCTGGCCCTACCAGAATCCAGATTACATTTCCCAGCAAGCCTATGAAGTGTCTCGATTCTACTTCTCAGCTGACTTGGGCCGTTAGAAAAGAATGATAAAGGTACTAGATCATCATGACGAATGCACAATCAGTACAGGGTACCTCTGAGGTGTAAGGTTGTAAATGGACAGTATTTATAAAAGCAAGCTCCAACCAAGTGTTGCACCTGAATCCATCCTTAGTTGAAGAAACACACTTTTTGAATGTTGCATTGCTCTTTCTTTGATGTTGCTCATGATGCCATAAGTGATGTCATATATGATGTGATATCAGTGATGTCATTAATGATGTCATCTGGGGCTTTACAGTCTGTGGAATGAGGGCCTCACGGTTAAGGTGGCATAGCTTCTAGCACCTGCTGAATTTCAGAGGGTTTGTTGCATTAAATCATCACCTGAGTGTCACTTCGACTAAAGTTTTTTTCTACTGAATTTGAAGAGTTTTGTTGCATCAGATTGTTTTACCTTAACAGTAATTAGTTTTAAAATGTTTTGTTGCACTGAATTTATTTGCCTTAACTGTCCTTTAACTAAAGTGTTTTCACTGAATTTCAAGTGTTTTCTTTTGATATACCTCCCATCACCTGTAATTCTGCCTTTTTTTCTGATAACATACCTGATGTCATATAATTTCTTATTAATATCTGTTGTTCAGCTATGCAACACCTGATATTTTATCCTTTTTTCGTCTAGTAGATTAGATGGGTTACTAATGGTGTACTGTGACGAGGAAGAGTGAAGTGAGGTTAGTGGGGTTCTGTGACAAGGAACAGTGAAGTCGGGTAGTTGGCAACTGTGAGTAGGAAGAGTGAGGTGGTGTGCTTGGGTACTGTGAAGAGGAAGAGTGAGTTAGTGGCAGTGGGGTACAGTGATGAGGAAGAGTGATGTGGTGGTAGTGGGGGTCTGTGATGAGGAAGAGTGACATGGTGGTAGTGTTGTACTGTGAGAAGTAAGAATGAGGTGTTTGTAGTGTGGAAATGTGACAAGGAAGAGTGAGTTGGTAGCAGTGGGGTACTGTGATGAGGACGAGTGTCTGTAAAGTAGAAGAGTGAGTTGCTGATAGTCAAGTATGTGACTCGGAAGATCAGTGATAGCACTCTATGAAAAATCAGGTAGGACACTATGATGTTCTCAGTGACCTTACTGGTAAGATCAGCCAATTGGAAACATTTTGAACTATATTTTGAAATATACCACAGATGTAATATACCCTGTCTTTCATGAAGGTCCGAATACATTTGTCAACCATTGTAAATAATGGTTTGGGTAATTACAGAACGTTAAGTTTGATGGCATCGATACCATAGCCCAATGAAGAGTTTCTTGATAATGTGTAATCTATAAAGGTCATAGATATAAACTGAAGTCGGGAATGACAACAAGCTTAATTGTGTCATTTCTACTCCCATAGAAAATCATGTGAGTGTAAATCCCTTGCAACCTTTCACTCTTGAATTATAGTGGAGAAAAAGAATCTTGATTCAGTGGGAGGCAATCTGTGAAATTAAAGTATAAGGGAACTCATATTTGTATCAGAATATCCTAAAACTATACTCCTAGGTTGGTTGGTGTGGGAAAACTGAGAGTGTTCTCCCTAATCAGACCCAATAATCCCTTATTCAGGTGGCTTGGGAAGGGCCAATGCTTTCAGACCCCAACCCTAGGGGAGAGGATTACCTGGAAAGGGGAATCTGAGGTTGTGCGCAGGGGAAGACCCCAGGTGAGACACAGTTTTATACTGAGGAAGAGGGAGAGGAATATAAGAGCTCTGAAACCTTTATAGGCTGTATGATAGCTAACTCCCTTCCTCTGAGTGAAACCCTCCGGCTGAGACCCAACGATCCCTCCATATATAGCCCAACCACTCGAATTATAAACCTCAAACACCCTGACTCATTATTCCCCAATCTAATGAACCCTCCATATCCATCAAATCCCTCAGTAACCCAAACCCTGTTACATTAAAAAACCACAGCCCCAAAATCCAGGTTTTTCTGTTTCCTATCTTAACACTCCTAGTCATTTTTCTCCACGTCCCTCTGAGTATGGTCTGTCACACTCCGAGGCTATTTGGACCAGAAATTGCCGTTCCCACAATCCTGCCTATTTATTTTCCAACAATAATCCCGGTCAATCCGGTTTGTGCCACAAACCCTACAAATCTTGCCCCTCTGAATTTATCAAACCTCCTTGTACGAAGGCTATTATTTCCTATAACACCTTTTCCCCCTCCTATCCTGTAGGATACTCAAGAACTCTACCACCTTCCTTTTCCAACAACGGACAAATAATAAAACTGTATACCTGACATGTCCCAACCCAACGGTCAGGCAGAGTCAGGCAATTAACCGGAATCGTACACACCTAACGGCCCTTTCTCTTCCACACAGGGATAAAAAGTGGAGTACAAGAGCGTAATACGAGCAAGGCAGACCACACAACATGAGAGCTAACCCAGTCCGGCAGTTGAAGAGGAGGCGAAAGACAGCACGATTCGAGAGGATACCAAGGGGAGAAGTGACCTTGCCCTTATTGACAGGCCCGTGAAGCCTCGAGAGAAGGAATCGTAAAACCACGAATAATAGCCTGCTGTCATGACCACTGTGAGGGGGCACAGGTTTTGCCACAAGCAGGCTCCCACCAGAACCCTAAGGGCCTTAGAACCACTACAAAAGGGCTCCTGGAGCCAGTCCTGGCACCTTTGGCACCAGGCTCATATGTAGGAAGGAGTGGCTGTTCAAACTAGGTCCCATTTATGTACATGGGCCTTTAAATCCAACATGGAAGCACTCACACAGTCTAGTTCTAAGAACCAAGCCCATGCGGTCTAGTGTTTTGGGTGTGGCAGGCCTGGAACTACTTTCCCTGGTACTATTTTACCTGGGCTATCTAAACCACACCCTGACTGCAGAACATGCTTCGTGTTATTCTGCAACCAGCAGCGTGACGCTCACCGTGTCCAGCTCCTGGTCTTCAGAATCTTCCTGTAATCCTGCAAGAACAAGAACAAGATTATTCTGTTTTACCTGAGAAACACCATCCAGCACTCAGCATCTCAACTGGGCTGCAATCTGTGGAAACCGAGAGAAGATGAAACATCACTCACCTGTGAGTACTAGTTTAAGGACTTCCGGCGAACCGCTACCACAGCTGCTGTTCGAACATTGCTACCTGCAATAACGAGAAAGGGAAAAACAATATTAGAACACGTGCTTCCAAAACATCGAATTCCAACAGTCTTACCTGAATTCCATCACGCTACGCCACGCTTCCATCCGGAGCACCACAGCAACATCTGCAAAGGAAAAGAGACATATTCAGGATCGCTTTCAATATTAAACAACCGCACAGTGCTGTACTTACCTTAACGGATTCCGGGGCCTGTTTTTCATCGCGCTCTCATCCACTCGCAGCACCACAGCGGCCTGTGAGGAGAAGAAGAAGAAAACACAGGTTAGCTTTAAAAGACAATAAAGGCGCTGTGCTTCGCGCTTTCCCTTACCTAGAAATGTGCCTCTCCATCTGGCACACCAGCATCAAGACCGTTGCACCTGAAAAGAAGGAGATAAAGACATTAATGAATTCCCACCATAAACAGAACAAAGACTTACAATGAGCAAACCTACCTGCCTACCAGCAGATTCGGAGTCACAGCAGGCCTGGGCCCAAGGATGGCGTACTGCACCAGTGAAGCAACTCGGGCAGCTCGCCAACAAACGCCAAGCGCCCCTGCACAAGAAACGCAGGACGAATAGCTCACCCTACAAATAACTAAGGTGAGAAAAGAACCCAGTGGTAAGGGAATCGGTCAGAGGGAGGTGGGAGGTTCACCCATTAGAGACAGTTATCACATATCCTCCCTTCTGTAATTGCAGATTCATTATTCAGCACTGGGCAACTACACTTCCAGGGTTCCAGATCACTGAGCCTTCCAGAGCCCCCGTGAATATCAGGTGAGCGTAACAGAACACAAAGCCTTTAAACCTTATCCACCTGGGCATCATGGAGACATCTGAAACTGATCAGTTAGCCCAGCTTTTGGGACAATTACTCACTGAGGTACACACAGCCCTGCAGGAAACCAATGCCTTAAGACGAGAGTTGATAGTCACAAAAGACTGTACTGATGAACTAAGCAAATAGATACTACAAACACAGGCGGGGCAGGCTCCATTGCCCGGATTTGCCCCATCCGTCGCTACATCATCATCAGTCAATCCAGTACAGGTAACGTTGCCGGGAACAGTACCCCAGGCACCACCAGAACGGTTTAATGGAGACCCAAGAAGGTACGCACCATTCATGAACCAGTGCCGCCTCCGTTTTCTTTGTAGGCCTGGGGCTTTCCCAAACAACCAGGCGAGGGTGGCCTTCGTGTGATCATATTTGAGTGGAAGTGCTGCAGACTGGTTGGTATCTTTAGTGAGCCGGGATGACCCATTACTGCAGAACTTCAGGGGTTTCCAACAGGAGCTGTAAAAGTTTTTTGCTCGACACTTGCATGGCAAAGCTCTTGATAATGAACTCCTGTCCCTCCGCCAAGGGATCAAGATTTGCTGACTTATATTGCCTCCTTTAATAGACTGGTTGTAGTAGCGGGATGGCCAGAAGATAAAAGAACCACGTTGTTTCATCGGGGCCTACGAGGAGACCTGAAGGATGTCATTGCTCAAGTGGTAGACCCACCTAAAGACTGTGCAGAGTTTATCAATCTGGTAGTTCAGTTGGACCACAGATTACAGGATCTAAGAACAGACTGATGTAGACTCGAAAATCGTGCCATGTACGTATGTTCAAAAGATAATGTTCAACATCCATCAGAAAATACCACAGAACCCATGCAGATTGGAGGAGTACGACCCCCTTTAACCAAGGTTGAAAGAGACAAGCGGAGACAGCTACAGTTATGCCTGTACTGCGGTAAATCGGGTCACTACCTCAAAGAATGCCCAGTGAAACCTCCAAGGAAGGTGGTAGGTGCTACAGAGGAAGAAGATGATGGAAAGGAATCAGAAAACTAAAAGGCCCGGCAAGGGTAGAGGTCCGCTTGTCGAGCGAGAAGGATGAGTCACAGACCTCACATTTCAACCTACCAGTAACCTTGATCAATCACCAATGACCGTCACGGATGCATGCCATAGAGGCATATATAGACAGCGGAGCAGTTGGTAATTACATAGATCGAGATCTGGCAACATAAATGGGACTTCCCTTATGCATAAAACCAACAACTGATAACGTAACTATTGTTGATGGTACAGAAATTGCTTCGGGACCAGTAACCCAATGCACAACAGAATTAGCCCTTCTGTGTCAGGATGGACATCAAGAAGCAATCACGTTTGACCTCATCAAAGCTCCTCAGTTCCGGTTGATCTTAGGGAAGCCATGGTTAGTAACTCACAATCCCTACATAGACTGGCATGCAAAGAGACTGACCTTTTCCGATGAATGCGCCCACGCTTGCTAACCGAAATCTATACCACAGCCAAACCTGAAATCTGTTCAAGGAATAGCATGGGGATCACGGAACCAATGGACACCTTACCAAAAGAATATCTGGATTATCAAGATGTTTTTCAGAAGGAACAGACTAACACATTACCAACACATAGGCCCTATGACTGTCAGATCGACCTGATACCTGGCGCACAGGTTCCTTGTGGTTGAATTTATGCACTTACGGAAACCGAAAATCTCCACTTGAAGTCCTATCTGGATCAATACCTGGCTAATGGGTTTATCCGCCAGTCAAAGTCACCGGCAGCCTCTCCCTTATTCTTCGTAGCCAAGAAGGAAGGAGATTTAAGGACTTGCATCGATTACTGCGCACTTAATCAAATCACAGTAAAAAACTGCTACCCTTTGCCCGTTATCCCGGAACTGTTGAAACCAAGTCAAGGATGCCCGAATCTAAACCAAACTAGACCTCAGAGGAGCATACCACCTAGTACGTGTTAAGAAAGGGGATGAATGGAAAACCGCGTTTCACACTAAGTATGGCCTGTACGAATATAAGGTAATGCCTTTCGGGCTGTACTACGCTCCCGCAGCGTTCCAATTACTTCATGAATGATGTATTACGGGAATGAATCGATGTCTGTGCCCTGGTCTATATTGACAACATCCTGGTGTATTCCCCCTCTGAAAGAGATCATGTGGAACATGTTCGCTCAGTCCTTGCAAAACTTCGCCAGCACAAACTGTACGCTAAACTCGAGAAATGTTCCTTTCATGTCACCGAAGTTGAGTTCCTCGGTTTTGTTCTTTCGCTAAAGGGAGTCAAGGTGGATTTACACAAAGTAGATGCCATCCTTAATTGGCCATCACCTTCTTCACTTAAAGGAACCCAAAGCATGTTCAGCTTTGCACATTTTTATTGCCGATTTATTCCAGATTTCTCACAGATAGTCCACCCAATCACATCGATACTGAGAAAAAACAACAAAAATTACAATGGACTGAAGAGGCGGAACAGGCCTTTCAAGAACTCAAGAAAAGATTTACCTCCGCACCAATTCTACGACATCCTTGCCCTCATCTCCCCAATGTAGTTGAAACTGATGCTTTTAGCGTAGTTATCGTGGCAGTTCTCTCTCAAAGAGATCCAGAGACAGGCCAATTACACCCGTGGCCTTTTGGTCACGTAAATTCTCACCACCAGAACTTAACTATGCAATTACAGACAAAGAATTGTTGGCAATAAAATCAGCCTTCAAAGCCTAGCAGCAGTATCTATTAGGTGCCAGACATACCAACACAGTAATCACTGATCACCGAAACCTTCAATACCTAAAGTCAACAAAAGCCCAATCGTCACGACAGTTGCGGTGGGCTCTATTCTTCGTAGAATACGATTACGTAATAACATACAGACTGGGAGTTCGGAATGGGAAGGCCGATGCCTTGTCTCGTATGGGTGTTGAAGAGAAAATGAAAAGTACCCCGGACCCTGTTGCCATCATCCCACGTGATAGACTACTGGGACTCACCACCACATTGACTCTGAGTGAACTTCAAGATAGGATTCGAACCTTAATGAACCCTGAGATCTTGCAGAAATGGAATTCCCAAAATGAGCATCACACGGTTCTGGATGGATTACCCTACTTCAGGGAACGACTATATCTACCAAGTACAGATCTGCAAGAATTGGTCATGTCTGGTTATCACAATTCCCTGATCAAAGGCCATCCCGGAATTGCTAAGACTCTAACCAAGGTTAAACAGAATTATTGGTGGCCAACCTGGCGTAAGGACATTGCTCGATTCGTTCTATCCTGCGGGATATGTGCACAGAATAAATCACAAAAACAGAAAACAGCTAGCCTCCTACAACCACTGGATATTCCACTGGCTCCCTGGCATACTCTTTCTCTTCATTTTATTACAGACTTACCTCCTTGTCAAGGTTTTAATACCATTCTGGTGGTTGTAGACCTGTTCTCTAAAATGGCACATTTCATTCCATTCAAAGGACTTCCCAACCCTACCGGTCTGGCAAAATCATTTCTTGAACAGATTATAAAACTGCATGGTTTCCCCTCAGTCCTAATCTCAGATCGTGGAAGCCAATTTGTATCCAACTTCTGGAGGAAATGTTGTACCATGGCACAAATCGATGTTCGATTATCCACTAGCCATCACCCCCAAATGGATGGACAAACCGAAAAAACAAACCAGACATTAGAACAGTAGTTACGTTGCATGCTGCTTCAAGTGGAAGAGAATTGGAAAGACTTATTATGGATAGCGGAATACGTATACAATAACTCCATACACACCAGCACGGGACAAAGCCCGTTCTACACAATATGGAAGACATCCACGTACCTCTGAACTAGACTCCCCCACGACCTTGGAAATGTCAGCGGTAAAGACACACAAGCATAACCCAAGCCTTCAAAAGGGAAAATGAACATTTACTGCAAAAGCTGCCAAAGACAGACAAAAAAAATTCTCGGACCGGCATCGAAAGAAAGCTCCCGATTACCAAGTTGGAGACGAAGTCTGGTTGGCATCAAAACATGTGCCCATAAAAGTTACCCGGACCTTTCGTCCAAGATATCTAGAACCCTGTACCATCGAATCAGTGATAAATCCAGTGGCCGTCAAGTTAGCCTTAGCACCAAGCATGCAAATTCATCCAGTGTTCCATGTGTCACTTGTAAAACCTGTACAACCAGGAACCCGAGTCTTAACACCACCAAAACCTGTGCTAGTTGATGGAGAGCCTGAATTTGAAGTTAAAAACATCCTGGATTTGAAATGTACCAGACCTAAGCTATACTATTTAGTGGACTGGAAAGGGTATGGGCCTCAAGAAAGAACTTGGGAACCAAGTGAACATATTCACACACCACAACTGATTAAGAGGTTTCACCTGGATAACCCCACCAAACCCGGACTGGACAGGAAGGATACCATGAGAGGGGCCTTGCAGTGGAGTGCTATCATGAACACTGTGAGGGGGCACAAGTTGTGCCACAAGCAGGCTCCCACCAGAACCCTGAGGGCCTTAGAACCACTGCAAAAGGACTCCTGCAGCCAGTCCTGGCGCCTTTGGCACCAGGCTCATATGTAGTAAGGAAGGGCTGTTAAAACTAGGTCCAATTTATGTACATGGGCCTTTAAATCCAACATGGAAGCACTCACACAGTCTAGTTCTACGAACCAAGCTCATGCGGTCTAGTGTTTTGGGTGTGGCAGGCCTGGAACTACTTTCCCTGGTACTACTTTACCTGGGCTATATAAAACTCACCCTGACTGCAGAACACACTTCTTGTTATTCTGCACCCAGCAGCGTGGCACTCACAGTGTCCAGCTCCTGGTCTTCAGCATCTTCCTATAATCCTGCAAGAACAAGAATATTCTGTCTTACCTGAGAAAACACCATCCAGCACTCAGCATCTCAACTGGGCTGCAATCTGTGGAAACCGAGAGAAGAAGAAACATCACTCACCTGTGAGTACTAGCTTAAGGACGTCCGGTGAACCGCTACCACAGCTGGTGTTCAAACATTGTGACCTGCAATAACGAGAAAGGGAAAAATAATATTAGAACGCGCACTTCCAAAACATCGAATTCCATGTGTCTTACCTGAATTCCATCGCGCTACGCCACGCTTCCATCCGGAGCACCACAGAAACATCTGCAAAGGAAAAGAGACTTATTTAGGTTCGCTTTCAAAATTAAACAACCGCACAGCGCTGTACTTACCTTAACGGATTCTTGGGGCCTGTTTTTCATTGCGCTCTCATCCACTCGCAGTACCACAACGGCCTATGAGGAGAAGAAGAAGAAAACACCGGTTAGCTTTAAAAGACAATAAAGGCGCTGCACTTCGCGCTTTCTCTTACCTAGAAACGTGCCTCTCCATCCGGCATGCCAGCATAAAGACCTTTGCACCTGAAAAGGAGATAAAGGTATTAACAAATTCCCACCATAAACAGAACAAAGACTTACAATTAACAAACCTACCTGCCTACCAGCAGATTCGGGGTCACAGCAGGCCTGGGCACAAGGAAGGCGTACTGCACCAGTGAAGCAACACGGGCAGCTCGCCAACAAACGCCAAGCGCCCCTGCACAAGAAACTCAGGACAGATAGCTCACCCTACAAATAACTAAGGTGAGAAAAGAACCCAGTGGTAAGGGAATCGGTCAGAGGGAGGTGGGAGATTCACTCATTAGAGACAGTTATCACAAATCCTCCCTTCTGTAATTGCAGATTCATTTTTCAGCACTGGGCAACTACACATCCAGCCAGGGTTCCAGATCTCAGAGCCTTCCAGACGCCCCCGGGGATATCAGGTGAGCGTAACACCTACGTGTGTTGCAGCCGATGTGCGCCCCCTCCACTGACAGGCAAGCCGGGGACAGGCGCATGGCCCAATGGTACCACCCATGACTCTATGGACAAGAAAGCAATGCAGTTCATCACAATCAGTGGGAAAGCTGATAAAGAAACCGAACTGTGTTGAATGAAAGTAGCAAGAGGCTACTTGAACTTTGAAAACAAAGAACTATTGATACAAGAAAAGGGGAAAGCCAGCATAGCTGAATCAAGCAACATGTGGGTCTGCGCTCAAGGCGATTACCCTACTGTTGAATGACAGTTACCAGAAGGCCTTGTGAGAAAGGCGAGAAGAGGGGTCAAAGTGATTATAAGGAGGTCTTGTAAAATCCTCCGCACAATCGAAGGTCTTTGACCAAAGGATGATTGCGAAGCTAAGGGAAACAAATCCCACACAGTGAAATATTTAAAAGGACATTGTGATTCATGAATGCAAGAAAAGCCATTGTGAACCCGAAGGAGAGAGGCTGACAAAGGTTGGTTAGAGGGAATCCGGCAGAGCGATGCTAACCAGAAGGGGCGAAGCCTGAAGTCCCTATGAACAGTGTGTTCACAGAAGTGATCCCATCGGTGGCATATCCAAAGTGAATTGTTTGAGAACACAGTACGATTTGTGAAAGTTAGAAGTATTGCAAGACAAGGGGAAGTGAAGTGTCCCCCCTGTCGGGTCCGAGCCCGACGGAGGGAGATCCAGGGGTGGAAAGTCATCAATCAAAGTTCACTGAGAAAGGAACTGTTTGACCG
This sequence comes from Ambystoma mexicanum, assembly GCF_040938575.1. Taxonomy (NCBI): domain Eukaryota; kingdom Metazoa; phylum Chordata; class Amphibia; order Caudata; family Ambystomatidae; genus Ambystoma; species Ambystoma mexicanum. The sequence goes on from NC_090922.1 coordinate 340,050,188, forward strand.
TTTTGTTTAATAAGACTTGTGAGTGGTCTGCGCCCGAAAGAGGGGGAACCAGGGGTGAAGCCATCACCCAAAGCCATACGTGGAACAGAGATTTTGGCCCCCATTACGACCCTGGCGGAAAGGGGTTTACGCCGGCGTAAACCATGGCGCCCCTTTCCGCCTGACTACGAGTTCCCGTAGCGCCATGGTGATTTTTACGCCTGCTTTTTGCAGGCGGAGAAATCCATGGCGCTACGGGACTTGTTGTTAATTACGCCACCGTAATTTACGGTGGCGTAATTAACGCCTTCCCCACTCCCATTATACCCTATGGGGCAAAAATGGGAATGGGGAAGGGTAAATGGGGATTGGGGACTTACCGCCCCGCCAAGGTCGGAATGGGGTGGTAAGTCCGCCAACCACCATGGCGGAGTTGGCAGCTTAGCGCCATGGACCATGGTGCAAATTGCACCATGGATCTCCGCCAGGGTCGTAATGAGGCCCTTTGTGTTTATTTTTTGTAGATATCAGGCCCTCGAAGGAAAGTGACTTTTTATTGAAAAGAGACTTAACCATCGAAGAACCTGATAGCTGGAATGGAACTGTAGGCTCGTGCTGGGAAAACTTGAGTGTGTCCTGTCTCAGGAGATCCATCTTGTCCCGTGCTGAAAACGTAGGGAAGAGAGACCCCTGGCAATCACATCCTGACTTATTATTTGTGTACACTTCTTTCTTTACTAAAACCCCTATCCCACACTCTTTCTGTAAATTATTTGTAAGGATTTGGATATAGGTTTTTTTGAGTATAGGCCTTTTTACTTTGACAAGACGCCATGAGGACTGCCTTATTTTTCAGTTGATGGTCGACGCTTCCTCTCATCTTAGATTTAGGTTTAGATTAGGCATTTTTTGACCCTGTATTTCCAGTTTAATGAACACCCGTGAACTGTGATCACTTGTGTCTATCTTTACTGTTGACACCATGAGTTCCTTACAGTGGGTGAACCGAAATTCTGTGCATTCTTCATCCATAACTCTGCATCTATAGCCCAAAACCTGCTGACTTTTGATGCATCTCTGTGAAAAAATACTTAGAAATTGCACACACAAACTATCAACCCACCGCACCATATTTACATGGAAAAACTGTTGCATGCCTCCGTTCTCTGATTCCAGCACTTGCTGATGTTACTGAGGAAAGCAATGTTATTTCAATAATTTGTTTTGCAGCTTGTGTAATTTTAAACTGTTTTGAAGAGTTTTAATACAGTGACCAACATCAGCATAATTACTACTAGAACGCCTATTGCTATTCAGAATTAAGCACATAGAGAATTCATTATGTAAATGGATGCATGTGTGCAATAAATAGCGAGATTTATATAGACAGGTTATTTTCATTTTTTGTAGACAAGCTGCCTGTGATTGTCTAAGGCAGTGGTGACTCCCCTGCATGACGCTTGAGGACCACCTTTTCATTGATTTCATCTTAATAAAACAAAATATTGATTCCTAAATTAGATGCCAATATATAGCAGTTAATATCTGTGACAGTGTCTTCTTGCCATTGAACAGGTGTCAGAGCACCCGCACCTTCAGGCTCTTCCCATTGCCACAAGCATGATGTGAGCAGAAGGAGAGTGTGGCAGAGGTGTCATATCAAGCAAATAATGGCATACAGGTACCCATCACTCTCTGTAACAGTGGTGGGTGGGTTCTATGTCCTCTCATCGATACCTGTTTTTATGACGGGTGTTTTGCCGCTGGGTTTTTTCAGAAAAATGTCATAAAAATGTGTTTTTAATTATTTTTGGGCGGTTCCCCCAAGCCACCCTTCATTTAACAATGTTTTTTTATTCATGATCCCCCATCCCTTTATTTGCCCCCCCAAAACATTCAGATTACATTTTTTGTAAAAAACCCTGTGTCAAAACACCCGTCGTGAAAACGGGTGTTGCTGAAAGGACGTGATACCGGTGGATGTGGGGTTGAGCACCTACCTGGTGTGCCGATGATGATAGTGTGCAATTCGTTAACTGGGCGACCCCTGAATTAGTGGGCCACAAATTGTGATTTGCTCTATTATTGTTATTTTGAAGGCATTCATTAAAGGGTTCAATTTACACCTGGGTTATTGATTTATTATTTGTTTTAGTTTTAATCCTGCTTTAATTTGTTTAACACTTATTGTTTTATTTATCCCTGGTTGTTTTTTTGTACATATTGTTATCAGGGTGTTAATTATTTTATGTTTTTCTAAGACACACCCTCTCACAGATACCTTTCCATTTCTACCATTGCAGGATTGTAACCTAGAGTACTTTGGCATATTGGCATGTACTACACACACGTTACATTTATATGCATTAGTAGACAAACTATACATAAACTAAACAACAACCCATGTCCACATACCGCTAATCCACAGAGGAAACTAGGTAGGTAAGATACCCACACGGGATGGGCAGGGAGGGACCAGAATCCTCTAACCTAAACATCACCAAACCCAGGGTAGGGGAATATGCTGGCATAAGCCAGGTACACATACCACTGGAGTAACACAGAAGAAAACTGCCAATCCTCAACAGGCCTACCAACTAGTCAGACAAACTACAATACAGAACACACAGGATAATCATAGATGTTAAGCACAGAAATGCAAAGACATAGAGGTAAGGAAAACCTGCTAACCCAATTCTCAACTTTCCGCATACACTTCTCATACAGAAACTCACACAACACCTCTCGGCGCAGCAATCCGCATGCACTTCACCACATTGCAATAACAGACTAACAACACATAACCTGGCACAACAGCACATGGGAATTCGCACAGACCCAAAAACTACACCCTACTAACCCTGGAACCCCCACTTTCATCACACTCTCCTTTTCAGATGTGCCAGAGCACCTGGGTACCACTCCGGTGGTGACGGTCTGCAGGACAAATACCTTTAACATTAACATATGTATTTTGTGCTTACAGAAGCCAGGGAAGTAGGGTTTAAAATTGCTACCAGCAGGTTGTGAGATATTTTGAAAAACAAATCCCATCAGCTTTCCTCATTCAATTTCCTGTGTAGTCAAGTCATGTTCATTTGATCAGGTTACTCCATTTACAATAAAAGACAAGCAATACAAGCAACTCGATAAAAGAAAAAAAAACTAATACAATCATGACGAGTCAATAAAACGAACAATAAAATCAGTCAACCATTAGCCCCAAATCTAAAAAGCAACCCGCCCACCCCACATAATATCATACAGTACATCACAAAGCATTCATCTAAAACTAGTTCTGGGTGAACCCTATAAAAACCCACGTAAGCATGCATAATGTGTGCATGGCGCAACATTGCACACTTAACATAATCACACAAATCATAAATAAACTCAACCTCATTACAATTCATGATGAGCCACAAAGCCTCCCTGCAGTGGCAAATTTTGTTATTGATAATGTATGGTTTTAACAACTTCTTACATAAGTCCAAAAAACACTTACAAATCAATAAAAAATGACATAAGTCTTCCTGAGCGGCCATACTACAGAAACAAATGTTTGACGATGCCCCTGACTCCCATTTAATACAAGCATTCAGGGGCAGTATATTCAGACGTATCATCAAGCCTGTCCTTCGAATTTCCGGTGATAAGAGCTTACATACTTCCCCTCCTCTCAGGTTATCGCGTCTCAGTGGGGAGAACAGTCTCAGGAAGTTCAAAGTAAATGCCGTTTTCCAGTCCTCCTCTCGATCAACACTGAGGGCTGTGTGTCTCAGTTTAGCTTTCTCTGCAATAAAATTCAGTTCAAGTGTGTTTACGTTGGCCAGTCCCCACCTCTGAAACAACGTATTACCTTCCAGAGACCACCTCTACCCCTTACAGAAGTTGGCCCTTGCAAATACGCTACGTGCACAGGCAAAATTAAGGTTCACAACTTCCCACATAATGTTTTTCATTAAAAAAGAACTAAACTTTCACCTTGCTTGGTTTTCCAATTTTGGCATTCCAAGTTAATGTCTCAGTGCACTGCTTGGTGTGCCTGGCTGGAGGACAAGTCGTTTTTTCAGGATATTCTGTAAAGCATCCCACCTTGCACATTTCAAGTATCCCCAGATTTCACTCCCATATAACAAAACAGTCCCAACCTTGATTTTGTATACCTCAAGGCATTTTTGCAAAATACAACCCCCAGAACTATAATAGAACCTTACATGTCCCCCCAGCCTCATCATAGCTTTCTTACATGACATATCCAGATGTTTGCACCACTGGTTCCTCCTTCTGGAACAGCCTCCCTGCCTCTCTTTTCGTCTTGAGCCAGATCTCCTTCAGTTCCAGAAACTTCTCAAGACCTTCCTCTTCTGTTCCTCTTTCTCTCTCCCTCTCCCCTCCTAACCCCCTTTTCTCCTCTCTCCTGCTTTTCTCTTCAACTCTGCTCAGTTCGCTGACTGGTCACCTAGTGCACCTCCAGAGCCACACACGTCCCAGGCTCCCCCGCCAGTCCTAGTCTTGCCTCTGGGCCTCTGCACTGTGCCCTGCACTCTGCATTCGGAATTACGTTCCATGGGAGAGACACCCCCTTCTGCACTTAACCCAGGCCCTGATGGACTGGGCACACTTGTCCTACCCCCCTCGCCCTTGCACTTCTTGTCTGCGCACTTTCATGACCTTGAATGCACTAGGCCTGGCAAGTTTGTTTTGTCCTGTCCTTTGTCTTCCCTCCCTAGCTTGGTCGTGCCTTAAACACTTTGCATAGGTGCCTGATGGTTTGCTTTTCCCTTCTCCCATCCGTCTCTCCTTCCCGCCTGTCATGCACTCGCACTAGTAGAAATGCCTCTGGCCTAGCATCCTACTTTATTTGGTTAGATCGTTCGGAAACGTCAAGGCCTAAAAATGACTACAGTTTTCCCTTGTACCCTTCCCGCATTGAAGCGCTCTACAAATAACAATTACAATTACAATTACTTGCCATGTATTTTGAACAAACCACCCAAATAAAAAAAGGAATCCACCACCTCAATCGTGAAACATTCTAAGGCCCATGGGTAAGTAACTTTCTTTACCCCACTCCCAAAAACTTTAATTTGAGTTTTTTTCATATTCATTTCAACGTATTACTGTTGAAATAATGTTCTGCATATTTTAAACTTTGTTGCAGACCCCGAGGTGTCAAGTCAATGAAAACTGCATCATCTGCATATAATAATGATGCAAAAGACCCCTTTCCTAGGACCCGGTGAAAGACTTTGGGCCCGAGTGCCATCGGCTTAAAATCGGCTAGAAGTAATATTAATAGAAGGGGTGTTAACGAACATCCTTGCTTTACCCCACGCTTTGTCATATAGTCCATTGAACAGCTCCCCGCTGTGCCACCCCGGGCCACCGCATAAGTATTCGTGTAGCAATTCATTAACATTTGCAACAAACCAATGGGTACATTCATATCCTTCAACTTTTTCCATATAGATTCCCTATCCACTGAGTCAAAGGTCTTTTTCGAGGTCCGAAATATCCTGTGTAGAGCTGATGGGGGAGGCCGTGCAAAACATTTGGCGAGTGCTGCGAAAAAAGTGGCATTTTGGAGCAATGCTTTGTGGGATTAGTGGTTTGTTGCCCAAAGGCACACTGGACAGATTGCCTCATGCTCCAAGGCTATTTGTTGGTACGGCACTGCTTTTCCAATGAGTTTGGGAAACTCTCCATACTTTTTGAGGAGGTAAAATGCACTTTTACAGGGTAATTCATAGAATTTCGCAGAAAAGTGTCGCAATCGGCTGGCGCAGAGTGTCCGCGTGCGATTGACTGCGCCAGGCACGTGCGATAAAACCGATTTCCGCGCACAGCGTATTCATGGATTACATGCTCCCAAACCAGCCGTGGCGCAGAGTATCGCAGCGACCCTGCAGCAGCGCCAGTAACGCCCCCAAGAACGCCCTCTCGCAAGGAAAAGCCAGCAAAATCGCTAAATCATCGCAAAGGGCTGCGTTAACTCTGGACCAGTTTACAGGGCAGCCAAACAAGGAACGCAAAGCGGGTAACGTGCATATCAGGGGTACACGTGAAGTCATACACGCGATTAGCCAGGGTACGTGTATTACAGGGGTACGCGGGAAGTTTAACACGCGATTGGCCAGGGTACGTGTATTACAGGGGTACGCGGGAAGTTCAACACGCAATTAGCCAGGGTACGTGTATTACAGGGGTACGCGGGAAGTTTAACACGCGATTGGCCAGGGTACGTGTATTACAGGGGTACGCGGGAAGTTTAACACGCGATTGGCCAGTGTACGTGTATTACAGGGGTACGCGGGAAGTTTAACACGCGATTGGCCAGGGTACGTGTATTACAGGGGTACGCGGGAAGTTCAACACGCGATTAGCCAGGGTAAGTGTATTACAGGGGTACGCGTGAAGTCATACACGCGATTAGCCAGGGTACGTGTATTACATGGGTACGCGGGAAGTTTAACACGCGATTGGCCAGGGTACGTGTATTACAGGGGTACGCGGGAAGTTTAACACGCGATTGGCCAGGGTACGTGTATTACAGGGGTACGCGGGAAGTTTAACACGCGATTGGCCAGGGTACGTGTATTACAGGGGTACGCGGGAAGTTCAACACGCGATTAGCCAGGGTAAGTGTATTACAGGGGTACGCGTGAAGTCATACACGCGATTAGCCAGGGTACGTGTATTACATGGGTACGCGGGAAGTTTAACACGCGATTGGCCAGGGTACGTGTATTACAGGGGTACGCGGGAAGTTTAACAGGCGATTAGCCAGGGTACGTGTATTACAGGGGTACGCGGGAAGTTTAAAACGCGATTGGCCAGGGTACGTGTATTACAGGGGTACGCGGGAAGTTCAACACGCAATTAGCCAGGGTACGTGTATTACAGGGGTACGCGGGAAGTTTAACACGCGATTGGCCAGGGTACGTGTATTACAGGGGTACGCGGGAAGTTCAACACGCGATTGGCCAGGGTACGTGTATTACAGGGGTACGCGGGAAGTTTAACACGCGATTAGCCAGGGTACGTGTATTACAGGGGTACGCGGGAAGTTTAACACGCGATTAGCCAGGGTAAGTGTATTACAGGGGTACGCGGGAAGTTCAACACGCAATTAGCCAGGGTACGTGTATTACAGGGGTACGCGGGAAGTTTAACACGCGATTGGCCAGGGTACGTGTATTACAGGGGTACGCGGGAAGTTTAACACGCGATTGGCCAGGGTACGTGTATTACAGGGGTACGCGGGAAGTTTAACACGCGATTGGCCAGGGTACGTGTATTACAGGGGTACGCGGGAAGTTATACACGCGATTAGCCAGGGTACGTGTATTACAGGGGTGCGTGGGAATCATCACACGCGATTAGGCTGGGTGGGTCCTCACAGGTGTTCCCTGTACACCCTCCACGGCCCCTGCAGGCAGTCTACAAAACAGGGGACTACCCTGCACACCTGCTCATGTCCCCCTGCACCCCCACCCCCCCCAGCAGTGCAGGGGCAGCCTCCACCAGGCCCCCACTCATGTCTCCCACCACCCCCACCCTCCCGCCACCAGGGGCAGCCTCCACCAGGCCCCCACCCATGTCTCCCACCACCCCCCGCCACCAGGGGCACTCTCCACCAAGCCCCCACCCATGTCTCCCACCACCCCCACCAGTGCAGGGGCACCCTCCACCAGGCCCCCACCCATGTCTCCCAACACCCCCACCCACCAGCACTGTGGGGCACGTGGCCAGCAGGCAGTCAGGCAGCAGCAGATGGCAGGTGGGAGCGTGCTCAGGGCTCTGGGGGGCAGTAATTTCGCCTCCTGGCCAGGAGCGTGGTCTCTCGTGTGTGAACGCGTGGACAGCCTGATAGGTAGTGAAATCCCACACGTCAGCAAAGGCCCTTAGCGCGTAAACCCGTCAACAGCATATGCGCGCCTCTAGTCAGCTGCACGTGCAGGAAATTGTTGCGTGACACGTCCCAGTGTCAAAGCGTGTGATTGGTGAAAATGGATGTACACGTAGAAGTGACAAAGCGTGTGATTGGTGAAAATGGATCTACACGCAGGAGTGACAAAGCGTGTGATTGGTGAACGTACACGCCGCGTAAGTGACGCTGTACGTGTGGGCCTGTATATAAGGTACATGTAGAACACCATTTCCTTGTACGTGCTTTTCGTGGAGAGCGAGTGGGTGAAATCTGTACTTCTTGTCGTTTCACACGCGATTTACTTCACGGCGTTTCCAGTTCGTATTCCCTGTTACCTCTGACAGCTTTTTCTCTTTTTTCTCTTTTACTGGTTTACCTGGGCCTGTTCCCTCAAACAGTGTCCCCTTCTACTGTTGTCCTGTCTTCTCAGACAGCGTACACATCTTCTTTTGGCGGGGGTTTAGCCAGCCAAACGCGCTCATTCTTCACGCTCTTTTACCTGGCAGAAGGTGAGTCACGCACGTATCCAACTTCTGTGCTTGCCCCGTGTGTTGCCTACCCCTTCAGAGGTCATTCTAGGCTGCGTGTGACACGCATACGTTCATTCTTGTGTTACTGGGTGCCACAGCGTAGTGCAGGTTTTTCTTTCTGCACACGTGGTCTAGGAGGGGTTGCGTGCACGTCATCTCCCTTTTTTGGGCCTCCTGTGCGTTGCGTGACCCGTCATCTTTCCCCAGGGGTTACAATCAGCCGTGCTAGAGCACTAGGGTACAATTACCATCTGGTACCCAACCCCTTTGACCCCCAATTGCCCAGGACAATTGTCTACAGCCACTCCCATACGCACATTAATATCAGTGCCATGGCTGGGAGGCGAGGATTCCGTAAGGGTGGCAAAGGTGGAAGAGCCACAAGTGGTGGCCGTGGTGGATCCGGTAGGGGACGTGGTCGTAACTTGCAGGGTGAGCCTGTCCCCCCATGTGTGGAGGACCAGTCAAGGGCACCCATCATCCCCCCCCCCTCCCCCCCTTCCCCCCCTCCCGTTGAGGCTGAAGTGGCTGACACCATCCATGCTCAGCCCTTGTTGGACCAGCCCATTGTGGCACCAGACCTGGCTGACTCCATGGCTGACTTCCAGGTCAGCAGGGCTACGACACGTGCGCTGGTGCACGTTGATGCCATCATGCCACGTGGATCTGGGGCAGCAAGGTCATCTACTGCACCAAGGAGGCAGGGCGGAGTGGCTGCAGGGGCAGCTGCGGCTCCATCCACCCCAGCCCTCACACACCCAGCCAGGACAGTGTCGGTCCTAGTCCATGCTGCTGAGATTCCCCCTGACACCATCACACTCGAGCCAATGCCTGCACCAACTCCCATGCTGAGTGTGCAATCCCACACTCCTGATACAGAGTCCACCAGGGCTCCTGCCCCTAGTGTCCAGAGCGGCGCAGGACACTCAGGATCACCACCACCTTCCAAGCGGAAGAGGAAGAGTGCTCGTCCGGCACAGGCTGATGCCCCAGACACGGCTACACAGTCCGGCCCGTCCAGGAAGCCCAGCTTCACGGATGACGAACTGAATGCACTTGTCGAGTATGTGTCCGGACATGACAACGAGATGGTCATTGTTGCAGGATCCAAGACCACACCTGCACAACGCCAGGCACACTGGCAGACCGTTGCGGACATCGTAAGTGCCCTTGGAATCGTGAGGCGCACAGCCAATGATTGCTATAAGCGCTGGAATGACCTAAAGCGCAGGGCAAAGAGTAAGCTGGCCTCAAGTCATGCCGCAACTCTAGTGACTGGAGGTGGGTCTCCAGTAGTAGACATGGAACTCACTCCACATGAGTCAGTCGCTGGGACCTACGTCACGGAGGAACAGATCCAAGGCGTGGGAGATCTGGCTGATTACGAGGCATTGTCCGGTGAGTGCACATGCATGTGTGTGTCATACATGTGCATGGTGTGTGTGTGAGGGCTTCTGTTTGGGTGCCAGGAGAGAGTGTGTGCGCCTCAGTCGTATGGGTCAGCCATGTGCTTCATGCAATACTTCCTGCGCAGCTGCATTTGGCCATAGCAGTATCCCTTCTGCCAACAGTAGACATCTAGCACAACTGCACGCCAGTTGCCCTTGAAGTGTCACCTTGACACAACAGATTTGCTTATTTTTCACTGTTCATTCAGTCAGTTTGTTTGCATTCCACCACTTTCACTAGGCATGTCGCTGTCCACTAGTCACATGTCTGACATGGGTATGGTAAAGGGGAGTGACTTTGTTACCTGGATATCATTTGTACACACATGTCCCTGTGCAATTTGACCATTACAGACTGGCAGCTCCAGGTGAAAAATCTGACCTGTTAGAATCAGAAAAGCTATTACATGCGGGAACTGGACTGAATGAATAGGTGCTGCTCTCCTCTCCATCTTCACTCAATAGCAATGGTACATGCCATCTGTGTGATGGCATGTGTGTTTCACCTGCCAATCACAGGCCAATGTGTGATGCCACTGCCAGGCAGCATGCAGAAAATTTGTTCTTCTTCCATCTTGGTGTCATCAGTGTGTGCCGTTTGCCTGCACTTCATACGCAGTGAGGGTGCATGCATGGGAGGGTTTTAGTCATGTGGGACATGTCAATCAAGTACTGGTTCTCTTGCTTCTCAGCCCTCAATGTGTGCCATGGTGCTAATGCCTGTTTCCATTACTTTGTTTTCATGTCTTTGCAGGGGAAGACGCACCTGATACTGCTGGGGTTGTGGAGATGGTGCAGACCCAGGAGGTGTCCCAGGGCCGACCAACCACCAGTGAGGGACGTGGTGTGGTGGTGGGGGAGAACCCACAAGTGCTGCAGGTCGTGCTCTCAAGGGGTGTCTCTGGCTGCACCTCCCCCGAGCTGTACTCAGGTGTTGATTCGGATGAGACCTACGTGCCGTCGCTGGTGAGTGTTCCAGGGAGGGATTCTGTTCTGTCTCACCCACCTGCACCAGGGTCAGTACCCTCCATGGGGATGTCAGTGTTGGCAGCTACGCCTTTGGTGGTTACGGATGCAGGGTCACACTCCGCGACATCTGATCCTGTTCCTGGGCCAGCAGATCAGAGGGGGAATGCAGTCCTGCAGCCTCAGGCAGTGCCGGCACAGCAAGGCGCAGTTCGCCTTGCCCCAGACAGGTGTGGTGCCCGCCGACGTGGTGGCCGTACGCCACCTGGCAATACCGCATGGGAGCAATCCATTTACGGTATGGCTACCCAACAGGCTGCATCATCCGAGATGATGGCTCAGGCCATGGATAGGGTGGCCACTTCCATTGTCCCCCCAGAAAGGCTGATGGAGCGACTAGAGCAGGCAACTGACTCCATCTACCAGTCACACAGGGAGGACATGTTGGGGTCCAACAGGGACAGGCGGGCGGCACTGGCGACTCTGCAGGAGGCCATCTCCATTGAGTCCCAGGGCCACAGGGAAGCCCTGAGGCAGGAGCTCCTACACCTCAGGACGACTCTTGTTGAGCTTGAGGCTTCAACACACCAAAGGACAGAACAGCAGCTGGAGCGTCTCACCCGTACGCTCTCAGCTGAGATGCAGGCAACGAGGGCGGAGGTCCGGGCATCCCGTGAGTTGTTGCATGGGGACCTTCGCACACTCATCCTCCAGAACCAGACCTACCACACCCGCATGCTTGCAGCCATGGAGGAGCAGACTAGGGCCTTGCGTGGGCTGCCTCCCATAGTGCAACCACCTCCGGATGCAGCTGCACAGGGTGATAATAGCGACAGCAGTGACACTCCCACAATAGGGTAGCCGTGTGGGCCATGAGCCCATGGAGGTGTTTTATTTTCCCAGGATCCACGCAGGTGGGTTCTGGTGTGCATCCTGTCCTCGGACCTCCTGGGTGGCCTCCCCAACCCCCCCGGGCCCATCAATGGCCATTTTTGATTTTTTCTTATTTTTATTTTTATTTTGATTTCTTTTATTCCCAATTTTTTTGGGAGGATCTGTTGGCTCCGATCTGTTGGCTCCGATCTGTTGGCTCCGATCTGTTGGCTCCGATCTGTTGGCTCCGATCTGTTGGCTTCCGTGGTTCCTGTGGGCATACGCTGCATTGTGGCTGGGCACATGCAGGCTTGTAATGTATTTGGTTCAGATGCTTGGGTTTGAGTCACACACACCCCTCCTGCTTCCCGTTTCCATGGGCTTGCAAAGGGTGTGCCCAAGTGACAGTGAATTACACAGTGACGTTGGACTCCCATGACCTGTGTGGCCAGTCTGTAGTCAATACTGTGTATACATTCCTAGTGCATATTGCTGTTGTGTTGTACACTGCATGTTGCATTGATGTGTAACTCTTCTTCTGTGTCTACCTCCCAATTTGCAGGTCCCTTCCTCAAGTCCACACAAGCACCTCTAGTCTGGCGATGGGGACCATGTTGGCAGCAGTGCACCTACAACTCTACATGGCGCCAACACTGCACAGTTGGTAGTGGTGGGAGTGCAGGCATTTCCAGGTGGTGAGACTACTAATATGTTACATTTTCGATGTCATGTTAATGGTACTACGTGCTCAAGTATGTTGTTGGTCCGGCATTGCTGTGAGCATTTCAGGTGTTGCAGGTTTCTAATAGTGCCACTGTACATAGTGAGAGTGATGTCATGTTGTGGGGATTACTTTGTTTACCTGCAATTAGCATGACATGGCACGGTGTGTCGTGTGGCAGTGCTGGGGTTGGGTTGGCTGACATGGCACTGTCCTCTTGTTGCATTTTGCAAGTGGGTATTCATTTTAGCTGCTTCAATGTGTAACTTCACAAAACTGCATTGGTGGTGTCTGTGTGGGTAGGGATGCACACATTGTGACACTTCCAGGTGAACAATCTCAGGCTGACATGGAATTCCCGGTTCATTCTCCACACATTCAGGATCAGTGTCAGGTTGAGTCATCATTGATTGTCAGATGGAATGTGCCAGGGCAGTGTGCACTCCACAGGGGTGTGATTTCTATGTGAAGTAATTAGCCACTAGCTGTGTACGGGCTGCCTCCCCCCGTGCCCTTTCCCCTCCCTTGCGCAGCGGCTGTGCATGTGGTTGGGGATGTGGGGCCACCACCATGTCCACGGCCAGGCCCCGGCGTGTTGCAACGTTGTGCAGGACACATGCTGCCACTATGATCCTGCACACTACTGGGGGAGCGTATAACAGCTGCCCGCCAGAACGGTCAAGGGAGCGAAAGCGTGACTTCAGCACTCCGAATGTGCGCTCCACTATGCCCCTGGTTGTAATGTGGGCTGTGTTAAATCTTACCTGGGGTGGCGTGGTGGGGTTCCGAATTGGCGTCATCATGTGGGGGCTGAGAGGGTAGGCACTGTCCCCTGTGGAGGTGGGGATTGGTATCATTGGTGTGGTTGTGACCTTGCTCAGTATCCAACATGCATGCATGTGCAGTGGCATACATACTCACCAAGCAGCCATGTATCGCCATGCCGCCCAGCTTCTAGGTCCCGGCTTAGGGTGGACATTCGGTAAATGAAGCTGTCGTGGGTGGAGCCGGGATAGTTGGCATATACTGAGGTGATGATTCCCTTGGCATTACATGCTACCTGCACGTTGATGGAATGCCAGTGCTTGCGGTTCCTATAGATGTGCTCAGATGCCCTGGGGGGACGTAGAGCCACATGGGTGCAGTCGATGGCACCTAGCACTTTGGGGAATCGTGCCACTGCGTAAAAATCCAGGGCGGCAGCATGCCTTTCTGCAGGTGTTCTGGGCAGGTATATGTGCCTGCGGACTGATGGGCGTGCAGTCATGATGTTCAAGACCTGGTGTAGGCAGCGTGACTGGGTGGCCTGTGACACCCCACCCACTATGGCACTTGTCCGCTGAAATGATCCAGTGGCTAAGAAGTGCAGTACATTGAGGACCTTCTCCAGGGGGCTGAGTGCTTGGGAGCACAGGGTGGGTGATGTGAGGTCATCCTCCCACTCAGTCACCAGGTCCAGTATGATGTGTGGTGGAAACCTGTACCTCCCATACACCTGGTCATCAGGCATCCCGAAAAGGCTGGTTCTGGGTGTGAATATTCTGGCCCTGACTATCCTCCTCCTCCTCCTTTGGTAGCCCACTGCCACTGCTGCTAGGAACGGTATGTTCATCCTGGCGTCTGAGCTTGTTATTGTTAAAGTCCGCAATTTATGCTTAGCGCGTGTTCTAGGCGAGCGTGTGACCCGCGCAGCCCTGGAATCCTGTTGCCAGTCCAATAGCGTGTGGAAATTCACACGCACCACGGGATACAGCGTGTGACCCGCGCAGCCCTGGAATCCTGTTCCCAGTCCAATAGCGTGTGGAAATTCACACGCACCACGGGATACAGGTTCGCTGACGTACTTGCGTGTGTAAGTGGCCGCGCACCCATTAAATACACGTACATAGGCCAATCGCGTGTACGCGCACTTTTGTCCAATTACACGCGATGACACTCTGACGTGCAGTATCTCCACGTGTGCCCCGTCATCACGTCCTGAGTGGGGAACACCCGTGCGGGTCACGTCACAGACGCGCTTACGCGCTGAGGGACTCTGGTCCAATAGAATCGCGTATGCATGCTGACGCGCTTACGCGCTAAGGGTTTTTCCTCGGATTTCACGCTGACGTGCAGGATTTTCACGTGCCAAATCACTCCGTATCAAGCTGGCCACGCGAAAACACACGGAAGCCCACGCTCCTGCCCAGAAGGCCGAGTTACTGCCCCCCAGTGCCCCGAGCAGCCTCCCACGTGCCATCTGCTGCTGCCTGCCTGCCTGCCTGCTGCCACCGTGCCCTGCCATTTGGTGCCTGCACATCAGCCATCTGCAGGGGTCCAGTTGCTGTGTCCACCCCTGCTGGAACTGAAGACTCCCGACTGGTATTACATCGCTCCACAGCCCAGCCCCAGGACCCAGTTGCCCACCCACACCTGCCTCTGGGGTTGCCATGTCGGGCACTTCCACATCTGGCACCAGTGGCAACCCCAGGCCAGAGGGGCAGAGGGGCACCAGCTTCACTGTCACCGAAGTTGGTGTCCTGGTGGAGCATGTCCTGGGGCAGTATGATGCCCTCTTTGGATCGTCCCGCGCCAGCAAGGAAGGACGGCAGAGGATCTGGGCCGACTGTGTGGTTGCCATCAACGCGGAGGGGGTGGCAACCCGCGACGTCCTGAAGATCAAGAAGCGCTGGGAGGACTTGAGGTCCAGGACCCTTGTGAAGGCCCGGCGCCTCGTGGAGGGGGGCCGGGGCCGCATGAGTACCATCCAGATGAGGGTCCTGGAACGCGTACGCCCAGCGCTCCACGCCCAGATCCTTGAGAGGGAGGCCCGTCTGGAGTTGAGCGGTAAGTGTCCATGCATTACTGTGTGAGACAGGGCATGTTGCGGTGTGCTGGTTCTATGATACTTGCCTGTATGTGTGCCATAGCCCATGTATGCATGTATGTGTGCAGGGACATCATGGTAATGCATGTGCGACCAGTGATGTGTGATGCACATGGTTGTTGCATGTGTTGAAATGCCGCATGGGGAGCCCTAATCAGATTATGAACATGAGAGCATGCCAGTCTCTGTACCTGAACATGGGTGGGGGTGAGGGATGGGTGCTGATGCCAGGTACATATATGGTAGCCATGTCTGTGTGCCTGACCTGCGTGTCTGTGACTTGTGCATGCCATGGATGCATGACACATGTGTGTGACAATGCAGAGATTCAGTAAAGCAGCAAAATTACCCTTGTATCCGCTGTGTTTGGTGTGTTTGGGGCCAGATGGATGTGACTGAGGTGATGTGTGTGCATGTGATGGGCATGAGCCATGATGCATGTGAGTTACATATCATTGAATGTTTCAATAGTCCATTGGACATGCATGGAAATGTCCATGGCATGCACCATGCCTGTTACTGTGTGTGTTTTGCCTGGACTGGCCCATGTGTTGTGGAGGGACATGATGGAAGTGTACTTTGACAGTGGTGCTCATCTGCTATTGCTTCCTGTCTAGGGGACCATTGTACAGTGCCCTGATGCTTGTGTTCTTTGTCTCCCTCTACGCAGCGGCTAGTGAAGAAGAGGGCGGAGACGGCGCTGTGGAGCAAGGCGGCGGGGATGCCCCCACGGCTGCAGCGGAAGGGGTGGGTGAGCCCCCACAGGGGCCTGCTACGGTGGGAGACGGTGAGGAGCCATCCAGGTTGGTGGTTTGCACAGAGGAGGAGGAGGCCGCCACTGGGGCACACATGGGGCCTGGTGGGGGCATCCCTGCTGGTGCAAGTGGTGCAGTCCAGGGCCAGGGGCAGGAGGCAGCACAGGTCACCGTGGAGGGGCCTGTGCATGTCGCTGTCCCTGACCCTGTGAGTGCACCACCATGCACCAGCAGGGATGCCCCGTCCCAGGCCTGTCCGCAGGTAGAGGGGATGTCCATGTCACCTGACTCCCCTCCACCTGCGGACGTGGGAACCCCTGGCCGTGCGGAGAAGGTCCTGATTGGGGTCGCGTTGCGCACGGCTGCGATTCGTGATGCCGTGCGTGCTTCCCGGGAGGAGCACGCACGTCATCACGAAGTGCACCGTGCCGACGTGGCCCAATTGGGATCGGCCATGTTCGGGGGTTTCCTGCATGTGTTGGCCAATGTGGCGGCCCTCTCCTCCTCTGTGCAGGCTATCCACCAGTCGTTCTCCTTGCCGTCTTCCAGCCCAGATGCCACCAGGGCCCCCTGTGGACCTGCCCCGACCAATGCAGCCAGCTCGGTGGGGATCCCATCCCTGCCACAGTCGGGAGTCAGAGATCCAGCAGGGGTGGACACCAGAGCAACTGGACCCCAGCAGATGGAGGATGTGACGGCATCATCGGGCAGGGCACGTGCACGACGGCGTCGGTGGTTTCCATCAGCCTGGATGCCGTCGTGCTGGCACAGGCAGTTGCGTCGGAGGCAGCAGCAGGCTCAACGTGGGAGGCATCATGGCTCGGGGCCATCAACATCAGGGGTGCAGGCATCGGCCGGAGGGCAGGAGAACCCTGGAATGGGAGTGGCTTCCGTGTGGGAGAGGTTGTGCCAGCGGATAGGTGCGGAGCGGCAGCGGGCAGAGGAGGAACGGCTCACGATGGTCAGGGCGGAGGACTCCATGCGGAGGGCGCTGAGGCGGGCTGAGTGCCTCGAGGGTCTTCGCAGGGAGTTTGAGCTTGACACTGCGTTATCCCTGCGGGACCTCGGGGCCAGGGAACATGCCCGCCTCCAAGCCATTGAGCAGGAGTTCGAGGATGCCCTGGCCCATGACAACAACCAGTGAGCCGTCCGAATAGCCCGCTGCCTTTGTATATAGTTGTATAGTTAGGGTTAGGTTTCCTTTGTTTTTTTGGATTTTTTTTGGGTTGCGATTGGACAATGCACCACTTTTTTGTATATAGTTCCCTTTTTAGTTAGTAGTCAGTTAGGTTTAATTTGGTAGGGCTCATGGACCCAGGATTATCTTCTTGATTGGCTTATTTTATTTTTTCATAATTTTTTCATGGACATTCATCTTGTTTTGTTTGATTTGCTTTGTGTTTTTTCTTATTTGCTGTTCAATACATATTTTTTTTTTAATCTTCAATGTGTCGTATCATCTCATTGCTTTCAGGCATGTCATGTTGGGTGTTTTGTCATTCACTTGCAGCCATTGTGTGTGACAGACATGTGTTAAATTGCATTATTTACATTGGGGGTGTAACATGTAATTGCCTTTGATATGTGGGTGGGTGTGATAGTTGGTTGGGCCTTTTGGCAGGGGAGGATGGGCATTACGGACATGATTGGGGAATGTTGGGACCCAGGTGCAGGGGGGCATGGATTGGACATGGGTGGGGGCCTGCTGGCAGGTGCCCCACAGTGCTGGGGGGTGGGGGTGGCGAGAGACATGAGTTGGACATGGGTGGGGGCCTGCTGGCAGGTGCCCCACAGTGCTGGGGGGTGGGGGTGGTGGGAGACATGAGTGGGGCCCTGGTGGAGGGTGACCCTGGTGGCTGGGGTTTGGGGGTGGTGGGAGACATGAGTTGGACATGGGTGGGGGCCTGCTGGCAGGTGCCCCACAGTGCTGGGGGTGGGGGTGGTGGGAGACATGAGTGGGGCCCTGGTGGAGGGTGACCCTGGTGGATGGGGTTTGGGGGTGGTGGGAGACATGAGTTGGACATGGGTGGGGGCCTGCTGGCAGGTGCCCCACAGTGCTGGGGGGTGGGGGTGGTGGGAGACATGAGTGGGGCCCTGGTGGAGGGTGACCCTGGTGGCTGGGGTTTGGGGGTGGTGGGAGACATGAGTTGGACATGGGTGGGGGCCTGCTGGCAGGTGCCCCACAGTGCTGGGGGGTGGGGGTGGTGGGAGACATGAGTGGGGCCCTGGTGGAGGGTGACCCTGGTGGCTGGGGTTTGGGGGTGGTGGGAGACATGAGTTGGACATGGGTGGGGGCCTGCTGGCAGGTGCCCCACAGTGTTGGGGGGTGGGGGTGGTGGGAGACATGAGTGGGGCCCTGGTGGAGGGTGACCCTGGTGGCTGGGGTTTGGGGGTGGTGGGAGACATGAGTTGGACATGGGTGGGGGCCTGCTGGCAGGTGCCCCACAGTGCTGGGGGGTGGGGGTGGTGGGAGACATGAGTGGGGCCCTGGTGGAGGGTGACCCTGGTGGCTGGGGTTTGGGGGTGGTGGGAGACATGAGTTGGACATGGGTGGGGGCCTGCTGGCAGGTGCCCCACAGTGCTGGGGGGTGGGGGTGCAAGGGGACATGTGTTGGTGTTCATTAGTTCAAGGAGACATGTGCCTTTGCTGGGGGGCATGCCCATGTTGGGTGGGCTGCCTGCGGGACATGACCAGGGATGCAGGGTAGTCCCCTGTGGTGTGGGCTGCCTGCAGGGGCCGTGGAGGGTGTACAGGGTACACCTGGGAGGAGCCACACTGTCAAATCACATGTGGAACTTCCCGCGCACCCCTGAAATACACGCGGCCAGGCTATTCGCGTGTGGAACTTCCCGCGAACCCCTGAAATACACGCGCCCAGGCTATTCGCGTGTGGAACTTCCCGCGCACCCCTGAAATACACGCGCCCAGGCTATTCGCGTGTGGAACTTCCCGCGCACCCCTGAAATACACGCGGCCAGGCTATTCGCGTGTGGAACTTCCCGCGCACCCCTGAAATACACGCGCCCAGGCTATTCGCGTGTGGAACTTCCCGCGCACCCCTGAAATACACGCGCCCAGGCTATTCGCGTGTGGAACTTCCCGCGCACCCCTGAAATACACGCGGCCAGGCTATTCGCGTGTGGAACTTCCCGCGCACCCCTGAAATACACGCGCCCAGGCTATTCGCGTGTGGAACTTCCCGCGAACCCCTGAAATACACGCGCCCAGGCTATTCGCGTGTGGAACTTCCCGCGAACCCCTGAAATACACGCGCCCAGGCTATTCGCGTGTGGAACTTCCCGCGCACCCCTCAAATTCACGCGCCCAGGCTATTCGCGTGTGGAACTTCCCGCGCACCCCTGAAATACACGCGCCCAGGCTATTCGCGTGTGGAACTTCCCGCGAACCCCTGAAATACACGCGCCCAGGCTATTCGCGTGTGGAACTTCCCGCGAACCCCTGAAATACACGCGCCCAGGCTATTCGCGTGTGGAACTTCCCGCGCACCCCTCAAATTCACGCGCCCAGGCTATTCGCGTGTGGAACTTCCCGCGCACCCCTGAAATACACGCGCCCAGGCTATTCGCGTGTGGAACTTCCCGCGAACCCCTGTAATACACGTAGCCCGCTCCCCCAGGCCCGATCGCGTGAGGAACTTCCCGCGCACCCCTCAAATTCACGCGCCCAGGCTATTCGCGTGTGAGACTTCACGCGAACCCCTGAAATATACGTAGCACGCTCCCCCAGGCCCGATCGCGTGTGGAACTTCACGCGAACCCCTGTAATACACGAAGCCCGCTCCCCCAGGCCCGATCGCGTGAGGAACTTCACGCGAACCCCTGTAATACACGTAGCCCGCTCCCCCAGGCCCGATCGCGTGAGGAACTTTACGCGAACCCCTGTAATACACGTAGCCCGCTCCCCCAGGCCCGATCGCGTGAGGAACTTCCCGCGCACCCCTCAAATTCACGCGCCCAGGCTATTCGCGTGTGAAACTTCACGCGAACCCCTGAAATATACGTAGCACGCTCCCCCAGGCCCGATCGCGTGTGGAACTTCACGCGAACCCCTGTAATACACGAAGCCCGCTCCCCCAGGCCCGATCGCGTGAGGAACTTCACGCGAACCCCTGTAATACACGTAGCCCGCTCCCCCAGGCCTGATCGCGTGAGGAACTTCACGCGAACCCCTGTTATACACGTAGCCCGCTCCCCCAGGCCCGATCGCGTGAGGAACTTCCCGCGCACCCCTCAAATTCACGCGCCCAGGCTATTCGCGTGTGAAACTTCACGCGAACCCCTGTGATATACGTAGCACGCTCCCCCAGGCCCGATCGCGTGTGGAACTTCACGCGAACCCCTGTAATACACGAAGCCCGCTCCCCCAGGACCCATCGCGTGAGGAACTTCACGCGAACCCCTGTAATACACGTAGCCCGCTCCCCCAGGCCCGATCGCGTGAGGAACTTCACGCGAACCCCTGTAATACACGTAGCCCGCTCCCCCAGGCCCGATCGCGTGAGGAACTTCCCGCGCACCCCTCAAATTCACGCGCCCAGGCTATTCGCGTGTGAAACTTCACGCGAACCCCTGAAATATACTTAGCACGCTCCCCCAGGCCCGATCGCGTGTGGAACTTCACGCGAACCCCTGTAATACACGAAGCCCGCTCCCCCAGGCCCGATCGCGTGAGGAACTTCACGCGAACCCCTGTAATACACGTAGCCCGCTCCCCCAGGCCCGATCGCGTGAATAACTTCACGCGAACCCCTGTGATGCACGTACCCTGCAAATCGCGTGTGACACTTCCCGCGCACCCCGGTATACATGCACACGTATTTTTTGTCAGCGGGTGTCCGTGTTTGTGGGTACCCCTTTGCACGTCATTTTTCCTGGAGGGCCACAGTATGGGACATTCATCATGGCAGTATATAGGTGCTATTTGTTGGCGCACCTTTTGGCGCACATTTCTTACAGCCGCAGAGACGCTACCGCCTCCTTTCTTGTGGCGGTCGTGTTTGTGCCTGTGCGCTGGTTTGAGCGTGCGCTTTTTTCCCCTATTCTATTCCATGAATACGTGTTGTAGGCGAGCGTGTGGGCGTTCCGCGCACTTGTGCCCTGTACTTCCCCCGTGACGCCCACGTTTTGGCAAGTTGTTCCCCATTCCGAGTGTTACGCCCGTGTTCCGCCTACTTTTATTGCGTGCGCCGCGCTATGTGCGATTTTCGCTGTGGCCTGTGCGATTTTCGCTGTGACCTGGCGCACGCTGTTAGATGGCCTGTGCGCTAACGTGCGCCGCGCACTTTTTATCGCACATCCGCTGGTTTTCTCGCGCACGGACTTCCATGAATCGACGTGCGCTGCTTTTCGTGCGATTTTCGCACGTTCACTGCGATTTTCGCTATTCCACTGCGATTCGCACGTTTTTGCCCACTTGCGCCGCGCTAATTATTCCATGAATCGGCCTGTTAGTCTCTTGTCACTTTGCACCTGCTACCTTTGACGCTGAACGCTGTTACAGCAAACAGGCTCCTTCACTTTAGACTTTAATCTACATTGGGCAGATTTGCCCGTGCACCCTAAATATAATACTCTCAACTCTGGCTGCTCTTACTGCAAAGTGATACATTCAATCTAAACGTTTACACTTTACCGACCCCCCTGGCATCACCTGTAGTAGCCCTTTAACAGATTCTTAGTTGAAAACGGTCAGGTAATGCATTATGGGACTTGGAGTCCAAGGCACTGCAGACTTTACCCTTGCCCCTCTCACCTCAGCTGTTGTTAGGTACATGCCTCATACCAGAGCCTTCAATTTGGTGCCCTGCCCACAAAGATGCTGTAGTTACCAATCACCTCCTTAATAGAATTTTGGTGGCTACTCTGAGTGGTGGAGGGGGTGGCTGAAGCAGTAGTTGGCTCCAGTCTGAAAAACAGTGAGTAGGCACTCTTCATCAGTTAGAAATAACAGGTTTTTCTGAGCAGTTGCCCCTAACTTTATTGCCATATACAATACAACATAGAAAATTGGTAACAACGGAATTCATTATCATCAACAGCACAGCCATCAGACACATACAAGGTGTTTGAGAGACTGACTAACCACATTGTGGCGTATCAGCAGACCTCGTGCCAGCGCAGAGCCTAACATGGCTATATAATTTGGAAATATCCTTCAGTATCAAAGGCAGTGCCATCATATGGATCACTTCCTTCATGCGTGACCAAGAGGTGCAAGTGAAGTCGGGACATTTCCTTTTCAATACCTTGCGTTACACTTGTGGGGATCTACAAGGCTCAGTCCTTCATCCGTCTCGCTTCAACATATATCCCAAACCTCTAGCAGACATCATTTCCACCATCTTCTCCAACTTGCAAAAATATGAAAATTGCTTTACATTTCCCCAGACACATTCTTGATCTCTTGCTGTCTCACCCACACGCAAGCCTGGATGATACACAACAATCTCGACCACACACTGAAACGGAAAACATTTTCCTCGGTTCCACCATACTTACTCCCTTACCCCTTCGTGGGCCTGCCAACCTGGATTCTGCACCAACCCCAGTCACCCATGAACATAAATTGTGGATATGTTTCTAAATTAATTGGAGACACAAAAAGTATTTTGCAAACCAATTGCACCAACTTGATACATACCTTACCTTATGTGAATGACATATTTTTGTGTATCACTTTGAACCTAATGTGATTAATTAACCAGGATGATTAATTTGGAGACACAGGAATCATCCTAAGTCTAAATGGTACAAAAGAAATCTTCAAAACAAACTGTTGCATGGGTTCTATAATCTACAGATTGAAAAAAACAAATTGAGAATATATTTTTTGTATTTGATGAATATGTTGTTTTCAAACTTGATGCTTATGTGAAATTAGGACGTTGATTTCTCTTAACAGTTCTGAAACATGGTAAAAGAACATATAACATTGAGGGCACGTTACAGTATGCCTCATGTTTTAGAAGCAGCTATTCACAGTTGATGTAATAGAGACACTGTTAATATTCTGTAGTTCTTTGGTGCAGGACTCACAATGTACTGCAAGTTTCATATCTCTACGTATGTTATATTCTCAAAATAAATCTGGGGTCCTGTACTTTGAGTCGAAGCTTCCAGCTTGCTTGATCAAAAGGTGGTTTCTCCTACTGAAGACCATCCTGTTGAACCATTCTAGGGTGATTGTAATCTCGTCTGTGATCAGGAAGTCCTGGAAGCCTTTACCTGGGCCACCCACTTTATTTTATTGATGTTACAGATCATAGGGTATATCTCTAGGAGTCAGAGTAAGACATGGTTGTAAAAAATGAAATGAACAGTGACCTGGTTACCACCCATACATAATGCACAGAGTATTAATGGAGTCTGAATAAGGCATGAGTAGATACAGAACTAACGTCACTGTCCTCCACTCTCAAACCTGAGCCCAGCAAGCTGACCTTAATCCTGTGATCTCACAGTAGGATTGTTCTTAGATGGCAAACAGCCCCTCCTGCTGTCTCCTTAAAAAAAGCTCATACATTGTATTGCATAGATGTCTAAAGTAAAGCCCAACCAAAGAAGAATGTTACTGTACGTGAGAGAAGCATTTTTCACTGAACTAACAGTTATATATGGCTGCAGTTATGACAAATGTCCAATTTAGGGTGACCAAAATGACATGGCTGCCCCTCCATCTAAATCTTTTGACTTGACCATTTAAGAATTACTGTGTGAAAATATGATTGTGAGCAGGATTTCAGCAGAAGTAAAATAAAATGTATAGATACATCAGTATGCAAATGGGGCAGAGCCGAGTGTGGTATTGCCGTTTTAGGAATCCCAGACTACTGTATGTAAGGCTAAAAACACATTGTACAGGCCCAAATCATGTGCGATTACAGAATCCCTCACCCCCACTGCCATTTATGGTGCATGGTCATGTTCATAGTCACTATTTTTCCACAATCAAGGACATTTGAATTAACTGACTAAAAAACGCTAATCAATGTATTTCTTGATTTTCCTCACATCTTTTTCAAACAATTAACAAAAAGGGAAGTTGGAGCAGGGATATATCCAGACTCTATCCAGTCAAGCCTTTGTCTGCCACTAGCCATGGAAGAATCATGGCTGGGGCACAGTCCTGCTGCAAGTGGTGGAATAGTTCTTTGGAAGCTCACCCTTGTGGCCTTTATTATTTAGGTGTGAAGGGCAATAATAGTACCCAAAGCCCACCCCACAATCAGGATTCGAACTCCCAGAGATCATGACTGGACCCATATGCCACTGACTTCTTAAGAAAATCCACTGCATACTATGCTTATGAATTGGAGTTCCTTGCTGACGTCACACGAATGCATTTTGATAGACAATGCTACAATGCAGGGAGAGTGGCCATGTTCTGAATGGTCCTGCCCCATGCATGACAAGCACTACGAGTGACTCAAGTCCTATGTCGCACCATGGGCATAGTGGAAATATGTGATGGGCTGATGCGTGTGGCAGGGCAGTTTGATTTTGGTCTATTCACACACTCTGATGAAAGTGAAGATATATGTTATCTTTTGCTTTAGGAGTGTCAATGAGAGGAAAATAAAAAGGGATGCATGGAAGGCAGCTGGGAGGAAGGATATCATATTGCAATTCAGGGGCACATAGCTGTCAGCTGAAATTTGAAATGGCGCTCACAGGTACTGTACCTTTCAAGACAATCTTCAATGTGTGAAGTTATTGAAAACAGCACACAGTAGATTGCACTGACAATATTGATGTTTGGAAAGGATCCCTGTTTTGCTGATCCAGAAACAAAGCACTGACACCGTCCATTGGCAAAAACAACCGGATTCTTCAAATATTCCCCAAAGTATAATCCACAGGCACATTTATTTTATTTATTTATTTATTTGTTTATTTATTTATAACAATTAGTACATGCCCAAACCCGGGGGTATCATGGCGTAGGTTAAATGGAAAAGCGTATCTGGTTACAGAGGATGTTACAAATTCAGACAGGATAATGTGTAGGATTAGTCAGTAAAGAATACATACAGTTCGTGAGAAGCAGGGTTACAATAACGAATCAACCTTACATGGTATAATTAGAATTTGTCGAATAGCCATGTTTTAATGAGGCTCTTAAAACATTGGTGGGAGGGCTAATTTCTGATGTGCATAGGTAGGGTGTTCCAAATCTTGGGTGCAGCAGCTGGGAAGCTGGCACCCCCGGCCCTGGCGGTCTTGAATCTTGGAATGAATAGGTGTGTGCTGGAACCCGATCTTAAAGGTCTGGTGGACACTATTGTTGAGGTATGCAGGGGCATCATTGGTGATACATTTGTGTGTGAGTATTAGGGCCTTGAAAATGATTCTGACTTGGATGGGAAGACAGTGGGCTTCTGTCCTGATGTGAGAGATATGATCTCTTCTTTTTAGACCATAGGCAGCCCTTAGCGCTTTGTTTTGGAGCAATTTCATTTTGGTCAGATTAGTATTTGTGGTGTCTAGCAGGAGGATGTTGTAATAACCTGGTTTCGAAAGTATTAGGGCTCTCGCTAGGGTGAGGCAGTTTTGTGTGGTTGAGAAATTGGCAGCTGAGTGTAATGAGTGGCTGTGTAGGCAGTGGAAGAGTGTGCTAATGGTTGGAGTCTAAGTAGACCCCCAATGTTTTGACCTGTTTGACAACTGGGATGGGTGTTCCATCAATGGTTATGGTCAAATAGTCAGGGTGAAGGGTTTTTAATCGGGTGGGGGAGCAGACAAGGAGGATCTCCGTTTTTTCATCATTGAGGCATAGGCTGTTTGTGGCCATCCAGTTTTGTATGATGGCGTATATCTTCTTAATAGCCGAGGTGTCTTGCTCATAGTCATCCGTGATGGGGACTAGGATCTGGGTATCATCAGCGAAGTTGGTGTAGCTGACTCCCATGGCGTAAAGTGCTACGAATAGGAGTTTGGTGTAGGCACTATATAGAGTAGGGGATAGGCACCAACCTTGAAGGACCACTAGAGGTACTGGAATCAAAAATTATCCAGATGCCTTGAAAATACTCAATGTTCGAAGGAGTGACAATCTATAAAAAATGCAGTCTGGGCTTTGTTATTGCTCACTGCTCCCTAGTCCTTCTTATCCACCTACCACCTTTGCCCAGGAATAGTGTCACCCTGAAACATCGTAGGCCTGCATCGTGGGAGTCATCGAGAGTGCTGCTCGTGCTGGTCTGATTAGTTTTCTCTCACGTGCTCCTGCTTTGAATTGGATACATTGTATCTCCTTGATGTGATTCGTAGAACAATTCCACCCATGACTTTGATCCTTCGTTCTGTGGTAGACACTTTACTTCATTCAACCTGACCAAAGTGTCATTTAAATATACGGTGCCCCTAAAAAAAGTTATTCTTTTACTTTTAGTGGCAATGCAACTCCGCCCACTTTCTCCCAGCAAGACTTTATAATCTCAGACGCGCGCACACCCGCATCATGGGAGTGCTTGAGATTGCTCTTCGGCTATTCAGCTGATCCAGCTGACCAGCCGAACCACTACTGAGCACATTTCCTCTCTCACTTTGCCCTTTTTTCATACTGCTTGTATGTTAATAAAGTTAATCTTGATCTGTCAAGAAAGCCACTGTCCTTACAAACATTAGCATGGCCATCTATACTTTAAAAATGGCAATGCCTAGCCATGCTGATAGTCTTATGGGAATGCAACAATCCATTACTACAGTGGCATCAATTCAAGTACCGCAAGTAAACTCTAGAAAAAAAGCCCAAAGCTGTTTTGAAAACATACAAGCGTTCAAAATCTTAAAATCTTAAAACTACAGAAGTAAATCAAGTTCTGATCTCGCATCATAGCTGCAAATGCTCCCATGCCTCCTATTACAGACCAATCGAGCACACATGGATCTGCCTGCCTCCGAAATCACCTGCCTATACATCATATTACTGATGCAGAACTTTCAGCTCAGTCAATGCAAGGAACCCTGGGCTCTTGATTGAAACAGATCTTTAACTGAACACACTGCAAACTCTAAGACATCCAGAAGATACAGCGACATGTCACGCACAAATAAATGAATGTGTCAGTGCGAACTTTAGTACGCTATATTCACATGTTCTCAAAAACTGAGCCCAAATGATTCCTCTTGCATGAAAAATGTATAAACAAGGGCCTTCAAATGTCATGTTAGATATCTGTTTTGTGCATCACAATCCTGTGAAAGATGATGTATCCCTGCAATATAACAAAGAAGACAGAATAACAGAAACACAACAAGAACTATTACCAGGGCAGAAAACGACAAACTTAACCAATTCCCCAATCCTATACCCAGAATCACCAAATACTTCTACTATTTCCTCTGTTTCTTCAGTGATATCCTTCACGAGACCAACCCCGAGACCATCCTTTGGATTAAAGCAACTGCCGATTCCAATTCACTAGACCACTCTAAAAGCCATGAATAATGGTCTCTATACTATAACAAAAATATAGTAATCTTTGGACAAAAAGACAGAAGCACATACTATCCTGTTAAATTTATTGTCCGCCAAAATTGATTGGATAGCTGCTGAATTAATGCAGAAAAACGTAAGCCCTTCTAAAGATGAATTACTATCTGCCCCTATTTGATAACAGCCATTAGCAAAACTCCCAGCCAAAGGAATGGGTGCACTGTTAGAAGAAAAACCTGTATCAGAAATGTTAGAGGATGATACTGTACAAACTGATCAGGCCCAACAGATGTCTATAGCAGAAATACTCAACTCCCAGGAGCCAATATGCAAAGTTTTCCAAATACCAAAACGTAAAAAAAGAAATAAGAAAATGATTTCTCTAAATTAAGCATCTAAGAATAAATCGAAAAAATTCATAGAGGCTCTACAGCGCCGCCAAGTCAAATGATAACGAATATGAGTACCAAACTTAATTTAGGAGTCTCCAAAGAACAACTTGGAGCAAACAATCCAAATCGCCCTGATACTATTCTAAACAAAGCGCTTCATGCAGCGCTACTAGCGGGAGATGAAGAAAGGACATTAGAAAATGACGATCTCATGAATTACTCAATTTATTCTATCACTTCCCTACCAAATTTCGGGCAAGAAAAAGATTACTCAGACCCACCACCTGGCACACTCAAATATTCTATTCACCCAGAAGTGAGTTGTCTGGAAAACTGTGTTTTTGTTAATTTGGAACAAAAAAGGCCTCAAACTGTCACTTGAAATAATAAGGAAATCGGACTTGACAAACAAAGAAAGGATAAAGTAACCTTTGAGCCCATGAAGAAACCCAGTTCAAAATTGAGAGACCATTCCAGGTCGCCAAACAAATAGATTACACTGAAGCCCAAACTTGAGAAGACGTCCATATACTTGAGAAAACACCCAAAATATTGATCTTACTATCTCTCCTAATAGAGATCCTAGCAGGATGACTGAAAGAACTTTACATTGTCGCGATACCTTAAACATAATAATGAATGAAAGACAAAGAGGGGACCCTTTTCCAAATGGAGCAACTCTTCTAACCATTTTCAAGAAAATCCCAAATTTAAAATTAATTGAGTCACAAGACATCTAAACAATTTACCTTGATAGAACTCGTAAAATGGACACAGGAAGATTAACCATTCCATCACAAATTGTTAAAGAAGCAATCTGTGGAGAAAAAAATACCTTAGCGAAGCTAGGGTTCGCACTATCCATTAACAGAAATGTGAATGCTATGAGAGAGACACAAACTCTCAATGAGAAATACAAGAGAGAAGATACCTCCTTGAAATCTCACAGAGAAACAACACCCTCCTCAGAAAACCTTGAGCCTCTAATTATAAACTGTGAGGGCAGCAGAGGTAAACTACATGAGCAATTTATTTTGATAAAGCAAACCATTCTGATTGGGAAACAACATGGACCTGGCTTAAGAAAGAGATAAGAAACACTAATTACAATGCAAACCATTAATGCCAACTAAATCCCACACCACAGAGTGTTAAGATGGCCGTATGAAACACCATGGGGTTTAAACATCTTATGAACTAGTAATAACCACCCATTGTCATCTTATGATATAATCATACTACAGGAGACCTGGATAACCATACAACCCATATGGCCGAACTATAACGTTGTTTGGATCCCTGCCATCAAGCAGTCAAAAGGCAGACCTATGGCTGGTCTGTTGATCAGCCTTAAATTAGATACGAATGGTAGCCTAACCTCATGGGCTTCCCCTCATCCTTGCATTCAATTGGCAAAATTGATACTTCCAAATTCATTATACCCCCAGGCATCCCACATAACCATTCTGAAAATGTACTGGAATCCTGCCTTGTTGAATGTTGATGATTTTTTTTAAACTTTATTTATTATGCTTGACAGTACAACAGATAAGAAAATGAGCAGCACGTGATTGATTAGTAAATGTACACACAAGGTACATAGTCTGGTGGAATGGTCTCGCAGGACCGTGGAGAAACAATCATGAGCAATGTAACCAGTAAGAAGAGTAATATGCCAGACATACATATAGTCTAATCAGGGTTAGGAACAGGGGACAGTGGGTCATTGGTGTCATCTTCATCATCGGAGGATAAGGAGAACAGATAGGATCAAAAGGGGGTCCAGATGTTCCTGGGTCTACACACTACCGGCTGCAGACTGTCCCAGCGTTCCTCTTTGTCTGAGGCCCAGGTAACAGCCCGAAGCCATTGGTTGGAGGTGGGGGCTCTAGGGTGAAGCCAGAGCAGCAGAATCCAACAGGTCGCAAGCAACATACAGAGTCCGGTCAATTTCCTAAGATTGCGACCGAGACGGGAGAATTCATGGAAGAGACAGGCCAATTGGGATGGTGTGATGGTACAATCTTTAATATCAGATATGGTTACACATATTTCATTCCAAAACAGAGAAAGGTGTGGATAGGACCAGAGCATATGCATATAATCTGCATGGTCTGCCCCACATCTGGGGCACTGGGAGGCGTGGTCTGCTGACATGTGATGTAGTCTAGCTGGGGTGTAGTGGAGTCTGTGAAGTATTTAAAACTGAATCAGTTTAAATCTAGAGTTGAAGGAGACTTCATGGGTGCGGGTGCACATGTGTTTCCATTGTTGATCAGTTATTTCAGTGCCTAAATCCCTACCCCACGTACCCCTGAGCCTGTCCAATGAGGGGGGTGTTCTACCCTGACGGAGGCAGTACAATCTGGAGACCCTCCCTTTGGAGGTTGTTTTCATCATAATCTCAGACAATATTGAATCTTCGGGGGGATGGAGAGGAATTCAGGCCATATATTATTGAGTGATCTGCGCAGGCCAGTGTATTGAAGCCAGTGGGAGGGTCTTCCCCGCAGGGATTCGGGCAGGTCAGACCATTCAGTAAAGATTCCCAGGGTGAAGGCATTGCGAACAGTATTAAGGCCTGCATCGGTCCAGTGCTGTGCCATTGCAGCGTCCACTCTGGGAGATTCAGGGATGAAGTTCCAAAGGGGAAAGTCACTGTAGAAGGGGCGTGGGGTGCCCGTCTGTCTCCACAGTTTGTTCCATGCCAGCATCGTGGATCCAGTGGGATCCCGGGGGTCTAGTTTGGGTCTCGAGGAAGGGGGAACCAGGGATCGGATATCTCGGCCACCAGTGGCCATACGCTTGAGTTTGACGTGAGGGGAATTGCTGGATTCAAACCTGAATGATGCGAAGTGGGACTGCGCAGTGGTCCAGTATCTCTCGAAGTTAGGGGTGCCGAAGCCACCCTGTGTGATTGCTGTAGCTAATGTTTCTATTTTCAGATGGACAGCCCCAGAGTGCCACAAAAAGGCATTGACGATCCGGGTCACTGCCTTAAGAATTCACAACCCGGTCATATGGGAACATTCTGGAATTTACACAGAAGTTATGGAAGAACTATCCTTTTAAAAATGGCGATTCTGCCGGCCTATGTAATTGGTAACTTGGCACAATCTGTGAATTTCAGGTTTAGAGTGGTGAGGTCCTCCCCAAAGTTAGAGTCATATAATGGAGTCTGGTGTCGCGTGATAACCACCCCAAGGTATGTAATCTCAGCTTGGACCAGGCAAACCCTCAGAGATCTCAGGGGGTTGGTGGGGGGGAGCACAGTGACATCAGTCAGTGGGAACAGCACAGATTTAAAAAAGTTTACTTTTAGACCTGTTAATTCGCCAAAGTGTATAGCGTCGTCCAAGACTGGAGCCAGATTATCTCTGGGGGAGCGGATAAAAAGCAAAGCATCATCCGCATAGAGGGAGATGATCTCAGTGGACCCAGTCAGTCTTATACCCCCTATGCGCATGCCGTTGGCGAATCCTATCCACAAGGGATTTGATGGCTAATGCGAATATTAGTGGGGAAAAAGGGCATCCCTGTCCAGTGCCTCTAGCAATTTTAAATTGGGTGGAGCAGCAGTCTTCAGTATGGACCGTGGCAACCGGAGAGGAGTACAAGAGTTTCACCCAGGATAGGAAATGGGGACCGAAGTTACACTTCTCCAGGACCAACCACAGGAAACTCCAAGAGACTGAGTGAAATGCTTTTTGCATATCCAAGGAGGCTGCCACTGCGTGTGTATCTGGGCTAATTCGTGTAAGTATGTTAAACAGCCGGCACAGATTGAGAGATGTGGAACACCCTGGAATGAAACCTGACTGATCCGGATGGACGACAAATGGCATATACGGTGCCAGCCGGAGGGCCAGTACCTTGGCATATGTATATATTTTTTTTAACTTTGGTTTTATTGATTTTGAAGCAAAAAAAATAAAAAAATATAAAGAGAAACAAAAGATTAACAACAGATTTGAGCATTTCACTTGTTACAACTCTGTTAGCATATGGTTACGTCAAAAGAACAAAACTAGAGTCTCATTATACAATTGATGGTCCTTGTGTTTGTTTCCAATCTCTAGTAATAACAATCAGTATAACATCCCCCATACCCACCCACCTCCCTCCCCATGGTTGGGCAAACATCATTGCGGCATCATTTCCCTGTTGACATGTTCATAGCAGGTAAGGTTCGGTTCACTATTGTGAGGTTTCCTCGATTCCTGGGTCATAACTGTCCTGTATTGAGAGCTTTTGAGATTCTTGGTTCAGTTAAGATCCTGTAGTGTCTTCGGGTTGGGAGTCCGTCATCTCTGAGAGGTGTTTGTCTCAAACTTCTGACCATAAGATCTCGCATTGCGATGCTTTGTTATGTAGGGATGCCGTGATCAATTTTATTGTATAAATGTTGGTTGACAAATTGATCCATTCCTTCTTACTTGGAATCTTTTTGGATTTCCATTTTGTTACTAGCAGTGCACGGGCTGCTAGTAATAGGTATGGGGCAAGACCCCTGTGTCTAGTCCATTCATCCTCGTCTTTTTCCATTCCGAAGAGAACCAAACGTGGATCAATGTCTCTTTGTATGCCGTCTATGTCTTTGATCCATGCCAGGACTTCCTCCCAGAATACCTTAATGCGTGGGCAGCTCCACCACATGTGCCAATAGTCGGCTGTTTCTCCACATTCTCGCCAACATCTCGGGCTCAGAGTCTGAAACATCTTGGACAATTTGAGTGGGTCGTATTGCCATCTATGTAGGAGTTTGATGGCGTGTGATTTATATTGGCTGGATAAGGATGTTTTGGATGCGTTTTTGCACATCATTTCCCATTATTCTGCATCTATCTCCTCTCCTAAGTCTCTCCCCATCTGCTTCTAAGATGTTCCGTGGACCCGGTGCCTGCTTCGATAAGTTCTTTGTACATAGCCGATATTAGACCCTTCATTTCAGACTTAGAATCCAAGAGTTGTCCGAATGGGGTGAGTTCTCTCTGCAGCTTTTCCTTCCATGCAGGTTTTATGGGGACTCCTTTTATCTGGATGTATTGGAAGGTGGTTAATGGGCCTATCCCTAGGGCTTCAGTTAGGTCTGGAAGAGTTATGAATTTGTCCTTTTTCTGGAGTTGCCCTACCCTTTCGAGTCCCGCCTCGTACCAGGATTGGAATCTTCCTACCTCGGGTATGTGATCGTTTATGCCAGGGGACCATAAATGGCTAAGTGGGGACGGCCAGGTGGTGATCTTGTTCATTGTTTTGCTTGGTTTCCAGATGTTCCAGATGGTACTCAGTATCGGGTGGCCCTTAATTTTCCATTGTATTCTTTTGTGAGGGGTCCATAGCCATTCTGACACAGTGGCCGGCGAGAAGTAATGATTGTCCTTGTGGACCCATTGGAGGTGGTTGTGATCAAGCAGGTGTGGGATAAGGATAGTGAGGCTTGTGAGGCTTTGTAGTATGCTCACAGGTCGGGGAGACCTACTCCTCCTTTGTCTTGGAAAGCATCAGAGTGTCGAATGCAATCCTCGCCTTCTTTCCCTGCCAGAGGAACCTAAGCATACGTTTTTTGCCTCTTCAAAAAACACATTTGGTATCTCAATAGGTAACATATGGAAAGGGTACAGGAATCGGGGGAGGCATACCATTTTAATGGCGTTAATCCGTCCTAACCACAAAATCGTGAGTTTGTCCCACCTATTCAGATCGGCCGAGAAGCTCTGGAGGAGGGGAGGGAAGTTGGCTTCGTATAGGTCTGTTATGTTTTTGGTGATCTGGATGCCTAAGTATTTAAGGGCAGAGTGTTCGAGTTTGAGGCCTAAGGGCAAGAACTTGGTCTCGTTTTCCTCTTTCGTTCCTTGCAAAGGGAACAATATTGATTTAGTCTTGTTCACCTTAAACCCAGAGAGTTTGCCATATTCTTCTAATAGTTGGAGAGCATGAGGGACAGATACAGAGGGGTTGGTAATGTGTAAAAGTATGTCATCAGCATAGAGTGCTATCTTATATTCTTTTGTTCCCAATCGCATGCCTTCTATTCTGGAGTCGGCTTGTATCTTTTGGGCCAGGGGTCCTAGGGAGAGCGCAAAAAGTATTGCAGAGAGGGGGCACCCCTGCCTAGTACCACGTCCCATATCAAACCATCTGGAAAATTCCCCATTAACAGAGATAGATGCCGTTGGGGATGTGTATACTGCTTGTATTCCTTTCCTAAATCTCGGCCCTATCCCCACCTTGCAGAGGACTGCCCTCAAGAATTCCCACTCCACTCTATCAAAGGCTTTTTCTGCGTCTATTGACAGTAGGGCAGGGTCACTTGGCAGTTCTGGTGATGAGTGGATGAGATGGAGAGTTTTGCCTATGGTGTCGGCCCCTTGCCTACCCAATATAAATCCAACTTGGTCATTGTGTATGAGGTGAGGGATCAGTACTTCTAATCGGGCGGCTAGTACCCTGGTGTACATTTTTGCATCTAAGTTGAGCAATGAAATTGGGTGGTATGAACCACAAAATTTGGGGTTCCTTCCCTCCTTTGGGATCACTGTTATGAGCGCCTTCGTAAAGGAGTCAGGGACTGTCCCTGTTTGTAATATCTCGTTAAAGAGCTCTGTCAGGAATGGTGTTAGTTGGTTGCTGAAGGTTTTATAAAACCCAGCGGTATAACCGTCCTACCCGGGGATTTGCCTATAGTCAGTCTTTTAATTGCCTCTTGGACCTCAGGTTCGGATATCGTAGATCCTAAGAGCTCAGTTTCGGGGTACGAGATTTTGGGCATATCTTTCTGGGAGAGATAGTGATCTGTATCTGATTGTCCTGGAGTCACTTCTGAGGTGTACAACCCCTCGTAAAAGTTGGCATAACTCTCTGGGATAGTGTGGAGGGTTGGGGGGGCCGTAGGGTTTTCTTCAATTATCTCTTTCACTTTCCGCTCCGCCCTTTGTTCTCTGAGTCTGGCTGCCAATAGTGCGTCGGCCTTGTCCCCTTTCTCATAGAATTTCTGTTTGAGGAGTCAGAGTTTGCGCACAATTTGTTTGTGCTCCAATAGTCTTAGTTCTTCCCTTTTACGTTGTGCTATGTTGATGTTGTCGCAGTCCGTGCCCAGTTGTTCCCTGTTCTCGCTTTCCAGTTGGCATATTTCGGACCTAAATCTGTGCTCAATGATCTTTCTCTCTCTTTTTTTGGTAGATCCTTCTCGTATCAGGATGCCACTCCAGGTGGCTTTACCCGCCTCACACATTGTCTGCTTGGAGACTTCCCCATTGTTGTTTAGTTTGAAGTATTCCTCAATTTCAGTTGCTGTTTCAATTTTAAATACTGTATCTTTCAACAGGCTTTCATTACAGCGCCACTTCCCTCCTGAAACAGGTAAGTCTGCCCATCTTATATCTGACAGGACCATGTCATGGTCTGACCATGTTATCGGAATTATTTCTGATAGCGTTGTGGTGTCAAGGAGGTCCTTGGTGAGGTACAAGTAATCAATCCTGGTAAATCTTTTGTGTGGATTGGAGTAAAATGTGTAGCCTCTTTCATTAGGATGTTTAATTCTCCACACATCTTGCAGGTCATATATCTCCATTATGTCGGAAAGCCCTGTTCGATCACTTCTCGTTTGGCTTCTTATCTCGGGGTTGCCTGGTTCCCAGTCTTTGGTCGGGTCTGCCCATTGATTAAAGTCTCCTCCTAGAACAACTTGGCCGGATGCTTCCAACATTATTTTGGGTATTGTCTTTTCTAGGAACTTGGCTTGTCCCGCATTGGGAGAATATATTACTGCGACTGTTACTTTAACCTTTGCGATTGTCCCAGATATCAGGAGGGCACGCTCGCTTTCATCGGGCCAGGTTTTATCTACTTCGAAGTTAATTCCTTTCTTGATCAGGATTCCGACTCCTCCCTTCCTGAGTGGGCCCGAGCCCCAGAATTCCTTTCCCCCTCTTTTTCCTAGTATTCCTCTCTCCTCCCCCTTGGCAAACTTTGTCTCTTGTAGAAGGAGAATGTCTATTTGAGATCTACGGAATTCCCTTGCCACTAATGATCTCTTGGTCGGCGAGTTGAGGCCTTTCACGTTAAGTGTCCCTATCCTTAGGGACTCCCTGCCCTTCTGCTCTTCAATTGGTGCCATTATCAATGTATTTCGGTTGTGGATTCGAGACCCGTGTCAAGTAGATGTATTGGTCATAAGGACTCACGTCATCTTGAGTGATCCTTTGTATTGCCGATAATGCTTCATCCTCTGTACATTTCTTGTCTGCCCAGCCCCCCCACCCTCCACCCTTCCCACATTGACGGCGTCCGTGCGGACCCAGGTAAAGACACTGGTCCTGCATCGAACCACCTTTAGGGACCGTCACTTCGGGTCCCCAAGATTATTATAACATCATAATCTTGATTGAGCCCCCATTCACCTCCCTCCTTCGTTTACATGGCCCGAGTCTCTTTTGAGCATAGACATCCTTACACAGTTCAGGCCATGGACATATGTATCAGAATATATGTCATCTTACCAGTGTTGTAGTTCATCGGTTCTCTCCCCCTGGGGGGTATTACCTCTCCGAAATTTCCTCGATCCCTTGACACGTTTCCTTCTGGGACCCTGTATACGCCATCCTCTTTCTTCTTGACATGGGTCTCTCCGATCGTGTTCCTCTGTGCTTGGTCCAAGGAGGTCAGAGATGTACGCCTTGATCTCCCCCTCTGAACTCAGCTTGATTTTGTTTCCATTGTATTCAAAGGACAGAGATAAGGGGTACCCCCACCTGTATCTTATGTTCTTTTCTTTCAGATGTTTGGTGATAGGCCCGCACATGCGTCGGAGTGCCAGGGTCATGGATGACAGGTCCTGGTATATCGAGATTTGGAATCCTTGGAGGGTAATTGAGTCGCTGCTTCTTGCTTTCTCGAGGATCCGTGTTTTATCCTAAAAGCGGTGAAATCGAGCAAGGACAGATCTTGGTCCGCCTGGGGGCCCTCCGGCTCTGTGTATCCTCTCTGTCTTAGGTCAATCAACCGCGTCATCGGCAACTAAGAGTTTGATGATGTCATGCAGGATGTTCTTCAGATCGCTCTCCGTCTCCCCTTCTCGTTCGGGGATTCCGAAAATCCTCAGATTGTTCCGCCTCTCCCAGTTTTCCCTTGAGTTTGAAGCTCTCCTCTCGTTGCTCCAGTTCGGTCATCCACTGGTCGAGTTGTGCTTCAAGGGTGTCTATGGACGCTTGATTGTTCTCGACTCCTTCGAGCCTCTCCTCCATGGTATCTAGACGTTGGGTAATCGTGTCAATTTTAGAGCCAATGCTGGCGCCCATATTCTTTATTTCGCCCAGCAAGGCGGCAATGTCCCCTTTGGTAGCTGCTGATTCACTCCCCGAGGTATTTCGTTTCGCCATGGTATGGGCACAGTTTTCGGCAGGAGTCGAGGCATAGGAGAATGTAGCTAGATTCTCCCTTATGTCCATTCGTTCTCCCAAAGTTCTGTGGTGTCACCAGTGCTGTTCAACGGGAAGATGGGGTCGGGGGCAGAGGAGGCACACGCCCCTGCGTTGCGGGCCCTACCCTCTGCACTCCGACGTTGGTGTTCTCGGAAAGTTCATTAGGTGTTGGGAGGGGTGTCCGTTGTGCGTTTGTTGATATGCCCAGGGTACGGGCGGCTCAGTAATGCGTATGGGTCACCCGGGGTGCCCTTTAAGCAGTGCCCAGGCCCGGCGACGCTTTGGGGGTGTCTTCCTCTTGTGCAAGATGCAGGGGTAAACATTCAGGGCGAGAGAGGTCCGAACCGCCGCTGCGTGGTGATGGCGCACCACCTGGGTAGATGGGACGGGCCTACCGTCTCTCCGCTCAGTGCTGTCTCAGGGCCTAGTCCGATCCCGCTCTTCGGAAGCTCCGCTGACTCGACCGAGGCTGTCCCGTCCTCTTTGCGGCGAGGAACATCGTCGGGAGTGTGAATTCCGTGGCTGGGGTTCAGGGTCTTTCAGGCTTTCTTCGTTCGTCAGGCCCAGGGTCCGCCTCCGACCATTGCGAAGTTCCCTGCGAGCGGGCCGCAGAGCCGTTATGTGTGGCGTCTTTTTGAGGGATGTATATCTCAGGTTTGCAGGGGTCGTTTTCGATCGGGTTTTCGACCGACCGGAGGGGGGGTTCTCAGCTGGTGGCACACCGTGTAGAATCTTGGGGGGGTCGTCAAAGTGGGGGCTCAATCCCTCCTAGGGACTCAAAGTAGCAGAGCTCACGCAAAGTCAGACCACATCCTCGCGCCCCCTGGTGGCCAGTCCCCTTGGCATATATTTTGACGTCACAGTTGATGAGGGAGAGGGGCTGGAATACCACATTTGATGGCCGGTTTGCCCGGCTTGAGTAGTACTGAGATAACTGCCTCTCGAAGGGAGGGGGGAGCACGCCAACCCTACAGGCCTCCTCCCACACAGCCATCAGCTGGGGGACCAGGCGGGTCTTATAGCATTTATAATATTCAGTGGGGAACCCTGTCTGTGCAGGGAGCCCTCCCGAGGATAGTGCGTCTATTGCAGTGGGTAACTCCTCTGCCAAAACTGGGTGATCCAGGATGACCCTGGTCTCTGTGCACAGGATAGAGAGCGTCAGACTATCCAGGAAGGACTCAATATCAGCTGTGGGAGCAGTGTCCCTATTGGAATAGAGCGTTTCATAGAAGGAGTGGAACTCATCGTTGATATCCTGAGAGGAGAGTGCCAGGGTGCCATCAGCTCTCTCAATAGCCGGAATACGGGGTGTTCCTTTCTCATGATGGACCAGTCTAGCTAGGAGACACTAGGGCGCTCCCGCTCCTCATACATCCAGGCAGTCTGGGGGTCTTCGAGGAACTTCCGTGCATGGTCAGCGTGGGCTCGGAATGTGTCCAATGCTGTGCCTACTTCACTGAGTAGGGTGGTCGACAGGGATGAGGCATATTGGGATTCAAGGCTGGCAAGCAGAGACTCACTCTCAGCGATAGTCCTTTCGGATTGTCTTAAGAATCCCTGCTTCCTTGCCTAGTGCAACACCCCAGACATAAACATTAAATGATTTCCAGAGCATAGCCTGAGACTCCACAGAACCGGTATTTAGTAGGAAAAAATCATCATTACTAGACCCAAGTTCAGTTTTAAATACTGTGTCTTCCAGAGCATGTAGCTTCATTCTCCATGAGCATTTCCTCACGTTATCCTCACCCCACTTTAATGAGATAGTCACTGGGGAGTGGTCCGAAAATGTTCTGGGCAGAATAGTCGTCTGTGTCATAATTCTAATGAGTATGTTGGAAATGAGTGTGAGACGTGTACCGAGGACTAGAAGGAGAAAACCTGAGAGTCAGGGCGTGTCAGTTTCCATGCATCAACAACATTCAATTGAGATTGTGCGTTTATGATGGTCTTAGCAGCCTTAGAGAGCCAGCAAGCTTTAGTTCCAGACCTATCGATGTCAGTGTCGACAATGGTGTTGAAGTCACCACCCCAAAGTATAGGAATGAGAGGGAACCCGGCTATTAGAGAGGAAAGATGAGACTAAAAATCAGAATCATCAATGTTAGGACCATAGATGTTGAGCAGCACTACCTCCCCCCCAGAAGAGAACCAAATAGTAAGACATAGCACCCCGAGGGGTCTGTGTGAGTTGTCTTATGTATGAATTCAAGAGACTTATGGACAAGAATCATGACTCCCTGATTTTGGGTGGAATAAGTGGTGTAGTAGCTCTGGGGGCCCCATGATCTAGCAAACCTCACAACCATTGGTGAGAGCATGAGTTTCTTGTAGGAACAGTATATTAATTTTGTTACGCTCAATGTACAGTTGCATTATCTGAATTTTGGTATGGTTACCCAGTCCTCTCACATTCCAGCTCATGCATAAAATGCATTCATTGGACATCCAAACGGTAGGCTAGTGTCAGTAGAGGCATGCCCATGCAGGAGCATATGCATATGGGCGTAATTGGATACTCGTTTCTTCTGTCACATGTCATGCAGTTTTTTAAACATGTGCCCTTCCGCCACCCTCACCCCCACCTCCCCCCAATCGGAGGGGTAACAACACAATAGAACATCAACCAACCAGCGAAAGGTAGCAACTTTGCCTAGGGGACTGTGTGTCAGCCAAGAGCTGTTGCGATTCCGAAGTTGGTTATCGACAAAACATAGTGTGGTGCACAATGTAAAGCTAGAACATATAGGAACAGTGGAATCAAAAGTGGGAACAGAACTGGACACACATTGGGCCAGTAGGCCTGGTGCATTGTGGGAAGAGTTCAAACTAGCATTCCCAGCTCCGATCGCATGTACGTGTTCAGGAAGCAATCCTCATAGGGGAAATCAGAAGTGTTTGCAAGAGTAGAATCAAAAAGTTGTCAGCCTGGGAAATGTTTGTCAATGAATTTGGAGGTCTCCTCTGGAATAGTGAAGAAGAAAATACAGTCTGCGTGTTCAACCCTCAATTTTGCTGGGTATAGAAAGGAGTATTTGATCCTTAAATATCGTCGTCTTTTCTTGGTAGAGAGAAAAGTTTTGCGCTCCGGCTGGATAGTGACAGGGAAGTCTGGGTAAAGATGTATCCTGGTGGAGCCGAGTAGCAGTTCACCTTTGGCTCTTGCAACCCTCAGTATAGTATCCCTATCTCGGTAGTTCAGCACTCTTGCTATGATGGGACTAGGGGGAGCACCAGGCTTGGGTTTGCCTACCAGGCACTGGTGAACTCGTTCTATTGCGAATTGAGGTGACAGTTTCAGGGAATCCAGTAAAGAGAACAGAATGCGTTCCACGTAGTCCTCCATAGGGCCATCGATTTTATCTTCAGGAACACTGATGATTCAAAGGTTATTACGCATGGAGCGCAATTATAAGTCTTAATTTTTCTTGGTGACCACTTGGACTTGTCTAGACAATGTGGCCACTTCTGACCTAAGCGTGTTGATTTCATGTTCCGCTACTCCAGCCCTGGACTCCACCTCCATCACTCGGGTGTCTGTTTTTTCCATAAAGGCTTTAATCGAGCAGATTCTCCCACTCATGTCATCCAGTTTCGAGTGGAGGGTGGTGAACCCCTCACGCATGTATTCCATCATTTTTTGAAGTTCTGTAGACTCGGAGGATACCGTGGGTGTCTCCTTCTCTGGAAGGGGCTCATTCGGCTTTGGCGCCGTCTTGCATACATGTTGATGGAGCTTTGTTTTTTGTTAGCACCTTTGGTCATGGTCACCTCAGGGTGCATGAGCAGCAGCCGCAACGTACCATGCAGTAAGATGAGTTAGGAAGGTGGGGGCCGAGGTGAGCACTCTAGTCCCCAATAGTGGATGAATTACCTGCAGGCAGTACACCCCAGTAGACAATGAGAAGCGGGGCGAAGCACCTCTGAGCAGTGGCAGGGATAGCTGGATGTGATGCGGGAGCACTATGTAGTTAGGAGGGAGGATTGTGTGCCCGAGAACAATCAGGAAGTTGGTGAAATGGATGGTTTAGTAACCGTGGTGAGAGGCAGAGATAATGTGAACATCCACAATCAGGTCGGCCTCATGAAGGTGTGAGATCCGTTGTGCAGTGCGTTTCAAGATAGGATATCTGTCACACTCTGATGTCAGCGTCCAGTGAGTCACACTTTGCTTGAATTGAAATGGCTTGTGCCCTGCCCCGTATTCCTCTCCGCAATTAGGAGTTATATGTCACAGTGCAGGTCTTTGAATCATTCAGCTGGCAGGGTCAGGGGCAGATGTCAGCTTCCAGCTTTGTCTCATTGACTCCACGGGCCCAATGTGAGTATGGTCAGTGGTCTGCGTTGTGAATGTGGCCCTGGGGGGCACCCGGGATCACTGTGGAGCCACACAATAGTCTCCAGTGTACAGCAAAGCCCACTCAGCACCAATGGGGTCTGGTATTATTACTGAAGGATAGGGCAGCTCTCATAGCTGAGGTGACAAGGAGTGATGGCACGGAGCAAGGTATGTAGGGACCTCGCCATCCCCCTCAGAGTAGATGGTATGGAGACAGGTAAGCCACAGCCGTGGGCTCGCACGTGCACGGTCGCGTGTCAGCGAAGTGAAAATGCGAGGGGTGCAGTACCTGTGGTCCGGATTGTGACGCGGGTCCTCTGCTTGCTGTGATCGTCTCCCCACTTCTGGCTACTGTTGCCACCGCACCACATCCCCAGTGCAGCAGGACATGGCTGAAGACAACCGCATGGATGTTTGGAGTGGCTTATGGCTCCCCCGATGCAGCCGAAGAAGCAGTCACTGAAGTTGGAATATGCGTCGGGCGAGCCGCCCACACCACATGGCAGCTCAGCCCAGGTCCGGAGCTCCCATGCCCACCAACAATCAGAACAGCCACACGTCAGAGGTGGAGGAGCTGCCATCAGAGGAAAAATAAGATTCCTGATGTTAGGAGTCCCATCGGTCCCAACGGTGCCGGACGTGCAAGGCAGGAGTCGCCGCGAGAATGCCACACAGTTCAGCATCACAGTGTAGCAGCAGCTTCTCCCCCAACAAGGCCTCAGAAGCCTTGCTCCCTACACCAGCAGAGATACGCACCTCCTGGAAGTCTGTGGTGGATCAGGGTCACAGTCAGTTTATAGATAACTGCGGATTCCTCAGTTGTGGCATCCCACAGGAAAATGAGAGTATGGCAGCATATACTCGAGGTCAGTAGGAATAAGTTCTGCTACTGCCTAAAAAATAACACAACACCAGTGAGGATATTTACTTCTAAATTATGTTGCCCAAGCCGGAGCAGCTGAATCAGGCAGCCATCACTTGACTGCGCAACAGCACCCCCCTTGTTGACAAATTATTTGATTTCATAAACCAGATGTTAGATCTAATTGCAAATGAAACCCACTTGTACAAGACATTAGTTGTAGGAGATCTGAACATATCATGTATCCCACAGAACGGCATCATGCTAAAAACAAAGGCAATGAGATGGTTACATTTTATGCGAGGAAGAGATTTTACCATACTCAATGGGACAGTAGAAGGAGACTTTCCACCTCAGCCAACATGGAAAAGAGAACAGTCAACTGCAATCTTAGATTATGTCTTTATATCATTTTATATGATCCCAGGTGATTTCTAAAATATTATGACAACTGTGTGTGGTGGGCATGATTGTAAAATGGTAGCCATAGTTTACCATTTTACAATCATGCCCACCACACACAGTTGTCATAATATTTTAGAAATCACCTGGGATCAAATAGCTTCTCCCATCAGTCAATTTTATGCACCTCAATGTCAATTGACAGAAGGCTGAAATAGAATTAAATGAACTGCTCCAAAACTAAAATATCTTCTAGCAAATTTAGAAAAAGAAAAGCATGCCGTAACTTTAGATCCTCAACAAGCCTATACCCAGGCTCTCTTGTTATTTGTTGAGACTCCTTACCCCCGAGTTCGCCCTGCCTTCAGGCATAAATACCCGTTTGATCCTGTGATGAAGA
The DNA here is from genome assembly GCF_040938575.1 of Ambystoma mexicanum. Lineage (NCBI taxonomy): Eukaryota > Metazoa > Chordata > Amphibia > Caudata > Ambystomatidae > Ambystoma > Ambystoma mexicanum. Next base: position 340,093,537 of record NC_090922.1, read on the forward strand.
CCCCCAGAGCGAAAATGAGGGCTGAAATAAAAGACATAAAACCCACTAATTTCAAAGAATATAATAAACAGCTTCTAAAATTCACACTAAGTACAAAAACATCATAAAACATCATAAAGCCTTGAAAACACAAGAATCTAATGAACAAAGGATGTCAGCTTTAGCATCGAAATCAAGTGAAAACATATGGAAACTCCTCAATGAAGGAACTAATACTAGTACGTCGTCACTTCTTTTAATTACAATAGCGGAAGAGACATGGGCTACCCATTTTTTAAATCTATTTGCTGACCCTAGAGTGAATCCCATTATGACAAACATACAAGAAAACGAGTTTACCTCACTACAAATTGATCATACAGCTATCTTGATCCCAATTAAAATGGAGTGCATCACAAGCCCCGGTGCCAGATGGCCTTTCAAATGCTGATCTAAAAGCTTATCCCCATGAATGGGCGTTGATTCTCTATGTGATATTTCAAAGAGTGATAAGCACAGGACTTATCCCAGAAACATGGAAATATTCGATCCTGATTCCAATATTTAAGAAGGGAAATCGGAGCCTACCATCCAACTATCGCCCGATCGTCCTATTAGACATCCCAGTGAAAGTCTTTGCAAGACTGATACTGAAAGATCTAAACAAATGGCTCAAAGCGTTAAAAAGGATAGAGCCTCATCAATCTGGATTTGTCACTGGACTAGGCACTGTGGTCAATTTACTAATATTAACAGCCTTGAGTATGGATATCTAAATAACCTTTATAACTAGCGTTTATTGACTTCAAGCAGGCTTTCAATTTGATATCTAGGAAAATCCTGTGCCAATAGTAACAGAAGCAGGATGCCCAAAGTTCATCTTACATGTACTACAGCAACTGTACTTTAACACCTTTGTACAATTTAAATAAAATCAAGAAGGCTTACTGTCACTGCCCATACATACTTACCGGGGCCTGAAACAAAGCTGTGTATTACCTGCATCTCTCTTTAATTTTTACATTAGTGATATGCATAAACACCTTCAAGACATGAGAGCCTTTCCGCGCAAACTCAGTAGTTACCCAATTCCCCATCTCTTCTATGCTGCTGACTTAGTTATAGTTGACTAGACGCTGATGGGGCTCCAGAGACAACTGCAGGGGCTAATGAAATTTGCAGCAGAAAACATGCTCACCATTAACATTGGCAAATCAAACATCTTTAGATCGAAAGCCAATAGTAGTTCAAACAAAGTACCTTCCTTTAAATGAACAATAGGATCACAGAAACTCAACATAATACATGAGTACAAATATTTAGGCATAAATACAAATGATAATAAAGTAGATTTGGCAAACAAAAACGATCTAAAGTATAAAATGCAATCAATGTGCTCGCAAGCAAAATTAGTCCATAAGAAGTATGGAAAATGTTCCTATTTGCCCATAATAAAATTTTAAAAAGAAAAGGTAATCCCTGCTATAACCTGTGGTGCCAATACCTAAAACCTTCCCAATTCAAATATCTTATATGAACTAGGACTAATATCGATGAAAGCGATTGTATCCTAGAATGCCATAATGTTAAATAACAAATTCTTCAACAAAGACATGTTTCATGATTCTCTTATACCATATTAGACACTCTTTTAGAAAACACCCCGTAGGTGTCCCTAGCCTCTTGGAAACAATACTGCGTTCTAAATATGATCAGTGCAGACATTGATCAGACTCTGATAGATAATAACCCTAATCGAGTAAAGCAAAAATGGTGGTATACAGATTATAATAAGATCAAACAGAAGGAGATTAAGGGCTATCAAGCAACCCCTTAAACTAAAGGGATCAACCCTTAATACATTGAAACACAAAGTTTGTGGTTTGAAACTGCTACCTATCTAGGAGGATTCTATTCTCTGACCATTTTCACTTGTGGTCCAGAAAAAAGCATTTGCATGACAGTTTATCAAAAAATATACAAATGTTATTAGTCAAGTACATACAAAAAGTTAAAAAATTCACAATATTAAAGTGCCTGTACGGTCTTCTGTCAAAAACCTGAGAAAGACTTGTGTGTTATTGTCTCAATATACGGTAACCCCCTTCAAGCGGTAAGTCAATTGGTTAGGGTACTAAACCATTCAAATGCCTTGTGCTGTGCTACTAATCGCACTGGGCCATACCTCATTAATCACAACTCACTCAATCACATTCCAATCATTCTACCTTCATTCAGTATTAAAAATTTCATTCCACATCCACAACATGTGCCGACATGTTTCTTTCCGTGCTAGGTGTTTCGTATTGAATACCCGGAAATTCTTCAGGGGCTAGTGTGAGGGGTTAGTAAGACATACAACACATTATAAAATAGTATAGCATTAAAAAAAAAACAGTAAAAAAGGTTTTTCTCAATCTAGAACAAATCCTTTGTAGCGTTCTTGTCGGAGTTGCAGTGGTATTCTGACTCCACGGGGTTTTGTTCCCCTTATGGTCAATTGACCCAGAAAAGAATCAACACTGTGGGTACATTGGGGCAAGGCTTGATCGTGAAAGCAGAATCTCTGCGTAGTGTGCTGATGTTCAAGGAGTGGTGAGAGACCGTCTCCAAATGCAGGAGGAACAAATCCCCAAAAAGCTCTTTTATCTTTAACGTTGTCTGGATGACGTCACTTTAAGTTGACTTCGTTTTCCTTCCCTGTGGGTTATTTTAGACCTCTAGTCCTATTTTCGTAGAGGCCCGTGAATAATGTGCGGCTTGGGACCCGGGTTCCACTTCGTTCGGAGCTCTGACTGCTCTGGTGTGTTTCTGCGCTGTTCACTTCCTGGGTGTCCTCTGTGATTGGAATGCCACCTGGCGGGAATGTAATAAATATAAGGTCTTTTCCACCGTACAATTTATTCTAAAAAGACCAAATCAGAACCCAAGATACTTGGGCAAATTCCCTGATCAACTATACCGAACCCAACTCATGAGCCTACATTTCGATATATGACCTACAAATGTACTAGTTGCATTAAGATCCTGTGATAGAGCGAACGCCACCTGTCGATTTTGTAAATTGACGAGTCATCCTGAAACACATGAACATCTTCAGCTCGAATGTGCTAAATTAAGCACATTAAGGCAGGAACATTCTCAAAATTTCCTTTCTGACTATCGCCTATTGACATCCCACCAAATGTGGATAATGATTTTTCATGCTAAAAATATACCTTTAAATATTAGTACAATCAGGTTTTTAACGAAATTGGATATCTAAGCATAATTTTGTGAAGAAATGTATTTTCTTCACTACGTGCCAAAGTGCTTATAATTTGAGACGATCAGATAGAGGGAAAATGCACCTGAATGTACTTTCATGAATGCGTTGATATACTATACTTAATTGTTTAATGTTTTTATTTTACATGTTTTAATGTCATAGTTGTACATGTTTGAAAAGGTGCATGGTCAACTTAATCAAATAATAATGTTTTTAAAAAAATAGCGTCACCCTGAAATATTGGCATATAGTGATGCTTAAGCTCCACATGGGTTCCCACAGTATCACATGGCTACATTTACCTTATTGAATTCATACACCATGAGGATGTCACCAGCCCTCAGGCCGTTGGCATTTCTGAATGATGACATTCAGGAAGTAGTTATGACTAAAACCATCTTCAAGTTTTTTGCCATTCAAGGTCTTGCTGTGGCTAGGACATTTTCAGAAATATGTTATGGCCTTGAGAACAAATTGCTGTTTCTAGATCATCTGCAAGCTTTCAGCTAGAGAAATCTCATAAAGTTGCCATAACTATAAGAACAATTGAGCGCATGAGGAAGTTCAGTTAGCCTTTACTGTACATTTCCAAAGCACCGTACAGCATTTGTGAAACTTCAGCAAGGCTGCAGCCTGCCAATTTATTTAACAATCTCTTTTAAATTAGCAACATTATTTTACATTAAACTATTTCTGAACCAGGTCATACAAAATTATATAACCCCTAATAGTTCCATATCATAATCTTATTGAAATGTCATCAAAACATAACAATCATAAAACCATGAATACGTGTGGTGACTGGAATGTATACATTCTGAGCACTGGATTAAACACCTGACCATTCTGCAACATGTGAAAGCATCACTGCAGTAAAATGAAATCATGGTTCATAAGCATACGTGTTGTTCAAGGGTCACGCTTTTCTGTAAACATATAAACAAATGGCAAACAGTACTGAATGCATGAATGGAAAAATAGGTTTAAATGCTCACAGGACAATTAAGATGCAGTATGCAAAATGTTCTAAATACTGAGACCCTGTAGCGTAAGCATATTTGGATCTGCTCACTATAATCTTTCACACTATGACAGTACTATCCAAGAGTCTCAGGAAGAGAGTGAGGCCGCTGCATCTGCATTTGCTCTTCGAAAGGGGAAAGGTCAGGCACTTGCATTACTTGCCAAGTAGTAACAAGACAGGGGAAATCGGTGCCAAAGTCAATGTGGGCTACTTTGGCTTTCTAGAGTGAAAGACAGTGAACAGGAAGGAAGGCACTGCCATATCTAAGATATCAATGACGCACTACCAAAGAAGGGTTGCTCCTTAGGACCCACAGCAATGCACAAGCACACGAAACCGAAATATGCATGCATTCTAGCGTACACATCATAAACAATTCAAGCATGTCATCTTCCAGTGACCCTTGTCTCAGCATCCTCCAGATGTGGGTACTGCAGTGAGACGGTGTCTGCTGGTTCCTATGGGTACCATCTAGTGACATGCCTACTTCCTGCATTATCAGTTGGGGGTATGAAGCCCACAGCAGTAGAGGATGCTGTGAAGGATCAAAACTGCAGCTCTGCCGTACCCTCATATATGGGGTGAATGAATGGGCATTAGACAAGAAAATTACAAGTGAAGTGATTATCCTCAGACTTAAATCCTAAAGGATTGTCCTCAAATATCCCAGGAGTGGTTCTCCAATTGTTCAAGAGGCTCACAATGAGTTGCAGAAGCCATGGCTGAGTTGAACAAGGAAGTGTCGAGGAGTGTTGGCTGTGTTGGGAACTTTGATTTGAGTCTTTCTACTAGCTCCATACCGGTGTTGCTGCTGCTAATGCCTCCCCTTCACAAACCTCACTCCCGTCGGTGAGCGACACAGGGTGTCAGGGAGTGTTGCCTGTGTTGGGAGTTTTGATTTGAGTCTTTCTACTAGCTCCATACTGGTATTTCTGCTGCTGCTGCCTCCCCTTCAAAACCCTCACTTCTGTCACAGAGCAATGTAGAGTGTCAGGGAGTGTTGCCTGTGTTATTTGGGAGGTTGGGGAGCTCGACGAGCCTGTACACACGTTGTGAGTAGAGCATGGATCCTGCACCTGACGCACGCTGTTTCTTTCCGATGCCTTGAACAAGACTTTAAAAAGAATCTAGGTAAGCGGACGCCTGCCTAAAACTGATATGGTTGATATGCATTCATCCCCTGTTCGCTGCCATCAGAGACTATCCCGCACCTATGGTCGTTACACGTAATGAAGGATGCCAAGACCTGGTTGCAGGATGCCACCAGTGGGGTAGAATGCTCCGGTCTCATTGACATAGTGAAAGGCAACAATTCTGCGAAGCAAAGGCTCGCCACGCTGGAAATGTTCCTACTACCTGTGAGACAACCCTGCATGTGATTGTACCTTTGACCACGATCACGGACCACAAACTTATGCTCTGCCCTGGATTTGATGGATGCAGAGATTCTGCCAGTGAGTCTGTTTTCGCACCTCACGATTTTGATTCGGAAAGTAAACAGCCGAGACCCCTCCATTTAAAGCCGGCAAAAGCTGCCAACTCTCCTTAGTGGCTTAATTTGGAGGACAAGGAGACCCCAGAAACACATGAAGAGATGCCTAGAAAGGATAGGCCTGAACCACACTCAAATTAATTTAACTCTTCCTGGGTAGGGGAGAGAGGAGTCACTAAGGCGGTTATTTGAAGAGGTGCCGCCAATAAAAAGAAAAGAGCAAATAAAAGAACAGGTTCCATCTCCCCTGGCAATAGAGAATAATAGGAAGGACGGTGGAGAAAAGGAGGGGCCAGTAGAGGTTGTACGAATATAACCCCTCTTACAAAAACCAATACCAGCTGAGGGATACAGTGACCCGGTGTATGTGTCAAAACCCACCTCCACCTCCCCAACTACACCACAATCCACAGCACCCCCGCCATATGAGGGCCCGAGAGCGGGTGGACAGGTGAGTACCCCGTCAATAGATATTGAAAAGTTTACAGAAGATTTAGACTCAAGGTTATCAATGGCCCAAAGTGAACTGTCCAGACTAAGAGATATGTGCGAACAAAGTAGATCAGGTACTTCCAGGATCAATCAGACACAGAGGTCACAGGCACCCAACAGGTCAATAGAAGAAAGGTGGAAGTAGGGGGAAATACTATTTCGAATAAGCGATGAGCCAACAAGAATAATAGAGTTAGAGCAACACATGCCTGAAGGGGAAACAATGAGAGAGGGCATGGCATTGGGAGGAGCGGAAGAACTCTGGTGTGACATAGAGGAAGAGGAGTTAGAAGGAAGGAGAATAGGAATTGCAGCAGGAGGGGCACCAGTGAGGATAGACGAAACACCTCTGGGGCGGGCAATGGAAGAAGAATGGAATGGAAGTTTAAGAAATAGAATGGGGAGGATGGCAATACTGGGAAAAAGAGGGACGAATGTGAGTACGGGGAAAGGGACCAAAGGCAAGTTGCAGCTGCCACTGATACACAGGGGAGGAGGGAGGCCAAATCACATACCATGGGCACAGATGGATAAAGCAAATGTATTAAAGTTATTACCCCCACTTTCAGGAGGTGCAAGCAAATGGATATATGCATTCTAGAAGAATACTGCAGGGGTCCCTTTGGCAGTAGGTGATGTTAAAAGCTTGCTGGTGTCTGTAGTAGGTGATCAAGCTGACCGGGTTTGGGCAAAAGCAGGCTGCCCGGGGATAACATTGAATTGTGACCGTCATGACAGTGCTTCCTTTAACACAGTGAGAGCAAGAATATGGAACGCATTAAGAGACACATTCCCAGAGATGCCTGATTTACAGTCAGTAATGCAATGCACAATGGGTGATGAGGAAGAGGTGATGGCCTTCATTTTACGGGTGCAGGAGATGTGGAGAGCGGAGAAGGACACTGCCTGGGATCAATCAACATCCCTGTTCTACTTTATAATAAAGAGAGGGCTCCCGAAAGAAGTTCAGAAAGCGTTCGATAAAATAGCTGGGATTGAAGCCAAAGGCTGCCCCGAGATACAGAGCATTATAGTGCACCATTGCAAAAGGATCAAAGAAATGGAGAAGGAGATAGCACAGAGAGGGCTGGCAGACGAGGCAACATTAATTCAGACAAAACTAGTGAAGGTCACAGCAGCTGTAGCCGCACTCCCCACTGAAAGAGAACGAGAGGAGGAGGAATGGTCAACAGTAATGCAGACTAGAATAGCAGCGAACTGTTCAAGAAACCGACAGGAACAGTGGAATGGTGAGGAACAATAAGGAGGGCCACAGTGGCAAGCAAGAAGTGCCCGCGTAGGATGAGGTGGGTACAGAGGACAAAGGGGGGGGGGTGAAGGGTATGGAGGTCCAGGTCCATGGGGAGGACAAGGGAATTGTTGGAATTGTGGAAGGTGGGGACATTTTTCAAGGGAGTGTAGAAGCAGACCCATGAATAATTATCAAAATGAACAACAGTACCGCCACCCCACCCAGGAAGCCCACATGGGCTGCCAATGGGTGGTGGAGGGAGAGAAGAACAGCAGGATCAGAGGTATACAGATGAGCATAGGGCGCAGTCGCGTAATGTTCAACAGCACCCACAATCCCGCGAACACATGACACATGTACAAGGCAACCCTTTTGTTACAACGGCGAATGGTGCCCCTACACCATTTGGTGGAGTGGCAGTGGTGTCAGGGAATGTTTTTGACAATGGGGGAAACACAAGATATTCAGCATAGGACAGCCCAAAGAGACTACTTGCATGTCCAGTACTATCAACGACCCTCGATGCAGCTGAGGAACCACTGGTGGGGGTGGAGATAGGAAACAAACAATTCATTTTTATGGTAGACTCGGGAGCTGAAAATCATGCCTAGGAGAAGGCAGGTTTCCGTTATCTAATCGTAAATTGGAAACGCAGGGGTTCTCTGGGGTGGTGGTCGAGGTTCCTTACACAGAGGATTTGGATTTAAGAGTGGGCGGGAAGGCAGTACAAGCATCTTTACTTTATTATGAAGAAGCACTGATTAACTTATTGGGGAGGGACCTCCTCAGTAAACTCAATTGGACAATATCATTCACTGAAAGAGGGATAGTTTGCTCAACCCCGGGGATCTGCCCAATGTGAGTGATGTTGGTAGTACACACACGAGTCATAGCACCAGAGGTGCGGGGAATACCAGTTGATCCAGACATGTTCATCCAGGGGCTGAAGACGCCAGCACGAGTGGTACCAGAATTAAAGCGCCAAGAGTGGAGAGTGCCGGCGGAATTTGTTTTCCACCCCGTAGCGCGTCCAGAAATAATGCCAGGAACGGTAATGTCCCTAGATTTACATGGAATACAGGTGTCCGCACAACGAATAGCGGTCGTAGGAATGGACATACATGAGTGTCAATGACAAACAGTATTGTGTACCAATGCTAACATAGCGCTGCGAGACCTGTCCGATGAGGACCTCTTTACTGATTCAGACAGCGACGGAGAGATAGCGATGTAGATTGCAATCCCATGTGATTTCATGATACAGACAAGACCAATGGCAGCACAGTTCATGGCAGTGGTAGGGGTGCCACCTTCCTTTTTCGATGATGGCAAGTAACTAGTGCCATAGGAATTGTGGATAACAGGCCCACATGATGTAGGATTGATGCGCGAGGTAACGCCAGTAAAAATAAAGCTCACACCTGGGGCATTGCTGCCCAGGGTAAAGCAATACCCATTGTCCCGAGAAGCAGAAGAAGGGATAAAAGAGACAATAGATGCCTTGTTAGTACAGGGAATAATAGTGCCCTCACATTTGCCATGTAATACTTGCATCTACCCTATCAAAAAAGCAAAGGGCAGGGCATCGAGGATGATCCGGGACCTATGCCCCCTTAATGACATCATACAAAAAGAATTTCCTTTGGCCCCAAACCCTGCATCAATTTTGTGTAGCATACCAAAAGATGCATCATGTTTTACAGTAGTGGACTTGAAGAATGCATTCTTTTCAGTCCCGCTAGACCTTGAGTCTCAATATTTGACAGCATTCACCCTGGGAGGGAAAAGATATGAGCATTGCAGATTACCTCAGGGATAATGTGAGAGCCCCAGCATATTCAACAGGATCTTACATGAAGATCTAGGAAATATCGACACAAAGAGCACGATCATTCAATACGTGGGTGATCTTCTGATCTGTGGAAAGAATGAAGATGAGTGCAGGAACGATTCTATTACACTTTTGACATTGTTGGCCCACAAAGGTTACAAGGTGGACAAGGGAAAGTTACAGTACTGCCAGGAAGAAGTGTTGTATCTGCGTCAATTGATATCAAAAGATGGTCAAAGAATCATACCAGACAGAGCAGTTGCAGTGTGCATGGTAAATGAGCCTAAAACAGTGAAAGAAATAAAAATAAATCTTGGTATTTGCAACTACTGCCGTGCCTGGATATCCGAATATGCAAGGTACACGAAACCATTACTGCAGGGACTCAAAGAAGCACAAAGAGAACACACAAAAATACAATGCACAGCAGAAATGCATGATGCATTCAGTACCCTGAAGGAACTGATCTCAACAGCAATAGTAATCGCAAACCCAGATTTTGAACGCAAATTTTATCTATATTCGCATTGCAATGGGACACTCATGAGTACTAACACTAAAAACATCTTTGAGTCATAAGACTCAGGCGTACTACAGTGGTACACTAGACACAGTCATGCAAGGGCACTTCGCTTGCGAGCAAACTCTCGCAGCCACTGCGTTCATAATAGAGAAAAGTGCAACGATTGTAATGCGATGTTCTGTAACATTATTTGTGGAAAACTCACTATTCGCAATATTAGAGGGATCAAAGAGCACACTAACAACACAGAGAGCAACAGCATACGAAATCATCTTATCCAGTGCTAACATACACATAGTAATATGTAAAACAGTGAATGAACCCTGCAACATTTCTCACAGAAGTGTGCACAGTGGAAGACATGCAAACACATGATTTTGCTACATACAGAGGACTGGATGCAGACACACCCAAAGTGAGTGAAGATGCCTTATAGGAAGGAGAGGTATACTTTATAGATAGATCAGCATCAATTAATTCAGAGACAGGAGAGAAGCATGTGGGGGTGGCTGTTGTGAGACTAGAGGAAGGTGAATATGAAGTACTCGTTCAGCAAAGGTTACCTGCCCATTACTCAACACAGGCAGCAGAGTTAGTAGCACTCATTGAAGCACTGCATGCAGCAAGAGGATGTGCCGTAACGATCTACACGGACTCCACATACATGACTACAACAGTACATGGGGGATTGGCTAGATGGGGAAGGAGAGGATTCCATAGAGCAGACGGATCCCCAGTGTAGCACACCATGTTACTAAAATAATTGATAGAGGCACTAAAGGAACCTACAGTTGTGCCCATAGTGAAATGCCAGGCACATACAAACAACAATGATGTCATCTCTATAGGAAACGCAGCAGCCAATGCTGCCGCGTAAGAAGCATCATATTTAATGAAGGAAACAGCAGGTGAGTACATATTGCAAAAACATGCAGAAGAGGATCACCCTGATGGATATAATTCCATGCCCATTTCTCAGATATTAGAATTACAACAAGCAGTGACTGTTAAGAAGAAGGAGTTGTCGTAAAAAGAGGGTGTAGCCAGTCATCCACTGACCTCCTTTGGCGTCAAAACAATACAGGTAAAGTAGTAATGCCCTATAGGCTATTAGAAATAGGCTTATAACAGCTTCACTTCCCAGCTCATAATGCCAAATAACACATTGCAGCAGAGATACAAGAAAATTGGTTTGCACCAGAGTTGCAGGAGCAAATATCAAAAATGGCCATGGAATGTACAACATGTCAAATATATAATTCAGGGATGACACTAAGAACACTGCGAGGAACACTGCCAAAACCAACTGACCCATTCAGAGAGTTACACATAGATTACGCCGACATGGGCGAAAGATGCAATGGATCACGCTACATGATAGTGGTGGTTTGCCCATTCTCAAGATTGGTGGAGGCAGGCCCATGCGCCCACCCAGATGCAAAGTGTGCAGCAAAGTTCCTAGTGCGGGAAGTGTTTCCCCACTGGGGAATCTGTGACAAAATAAGCTAAGATAACGGGACACATTTTGTCAATGATCTGTTTGAAGAAGTAACAACAATGCTACGAACAACACATGATTTGTGCATGATTTATCATCTACAATCGAACGGCATTGTTGAGAAAATAAACGGCCTCGTGAAGGGGGGCTCTCGAAATTGTGTTACTCACTAATGAAAAATTGGGTATACTGTTTACCCCTGGCCTTGTTTGAACTGAGAAATCAATCCAGCAAGAACCACCATTTGTCCCCCCTGAGATTGTGAGAGTAAGACGCATGCATACTGCACACTCCCCACTCCGCAGACACTCAGATGCTCACAGAAGTACAACAGTACTAGGGGAAGAATTCAATGAGTACCTAACGAAGCTCACTAAAGCAGCCTGTATAATTGCCAGGCAGCTAGCACCCCCAGTCACACAAGAAGCAACAAGTGACACAATAACACCAGCAACAGACAGTCCGACAGGTCAGCTCATGCCAGCGGAGATGGTATATCTGAGAAGTTTTGTACGTCGGTGGAACTCTCCAAGGTTTCATGGCCCATATGAAGTGGTGTATTGCACACCCACTGCTGTAAAGGTTAAAGTGCTGAGATATTGGATACATTTGATGGATGTACAAAAAGCTTATGATAGCGTAACACAGGAAACAGAAATGGGAATGGCAGAAGAGTTAATGCAAACGTTGAAGGGGAAAGATGGAGGTTAAGAGGTACAAATTGTGACAGAAAAAGGAAACACTAAAAGAAAAAAGTATAATGATGTTTCTGACAAGATTAACGTGACAAACAAAAATTGCTCTCTCTCTCTCTCTCTCTCTCTCTCTCTCTCTCTCTCTTAAAAATAATTAGGAAAATGTCATAATATGCTAACAATAATTGAGTAAAAAAATGGTCATGATAAATGCACAATGAGAAGAAGAATGTAAATAAGAAAAATTGTTATGTGTATGAGTTGCTTAATACACTTTTATGTCTCATCATGTAGGAGAAACCATGGCAACGGAGGGGGCCCTTGATGTAAACAGCATTATAATAGTTAGGAATGGCAATAGAAATGTTGACTTGCATAGATATAGTTATGAATGTGGTTTGTTTATGTGTGCCGTGATATTCTTTTCAATGATATTTGGACTGGTAATATATTGGGCAGTAGCATTTATATCAATAGATATAAATGAGGGGGGAGACAACGGGACAAGCATGGATGGGTTCAAACTAATCTGGGGACACGGGACACACAACAGTGGCACACAGCATACAAACAGTACAAGTGATATATGTGTAACAGCGCGCCCCCCCACCCATACAATGCCTCTGAATATAATATTTACGAACTAAATGATCACAATTTTTCTGAATTACCCTGGTTATATGATGACACCACTCCAACGGCGACACAACTATATGAACCCACTATAGGGAAACCATCCCCAATAAGTGTGGAACAAGAAAATGTAAAGACGGCTGAAAGGTTTATTGCACTGTGCAATGAGCAGGAAAAGGGGGTAGGGAGGAATATCCTTAATGCAGCATGAAGCAGGGAAAGAAAGAGAACCTCCTAAAAGCAATAAAAGACTGAGAAAGGGGGCAGGGAGGAGAAAGTATGATGAATATTATGGGTTAGGGCTAGACACAATAGAAGATCCACAACACCCGCACCAGTCCAATAAATGGTACGCAGACATGAGCTCCACTGCAAAGCAAACAACTAATGAGAGCTGTTACGTGTGTTCTCTAATCCCCCATGCCTCGGGTACCCCCAAGGTACTCCTGCCACAAGAACCACCTATTGCAGATGCCCAATGTCTCCTTCATCTCGCATTATGCAGAATAAAGAACACCTACCAGGCACACACTGTCTCTTTTGAAATGCTACCGAATGAAATACATGCCACTCGAGACCCAAAGGAGTGGTGTGCCTGAAGGAACCATTTTTAGTGATTAAAGGAAAATGGTATTCGGACAATAAATGGCAAGACAAGCAAATCACATGCAAGGCAGAGGCACTACGAGGGTTGGCGGTCGAAAAGTTGCACTGGATCGAGAAAACATGCGCTTCGATATGGGCCCAACGCATCACAAACCTCATTTGGGTAACAGCCCTGGAAAAGCCCTTCAAACTGCAAAAAGAAATTACGTACGAGCTGTGTTTTCTCGGAGAAGGAAAAGTAAACATGGGCACAAACAAGAACTGTAATAAAACGCTCATCATCCCAGACATGGAGAAAGGTACAACTGCATTAATGGACACATACTGGGTTTGCGGTAAGCAGGCATACTTGCACTTCCCACAGTAATGGAGGGGCACGTGCTCCCTGGCAACACTGCATTCCGCCCTGATTGTGGACCCTGAAAGTCATAGTCAAGATGGGAAGGGGCTGTCAGCCGTCCTAGAACCAGAGGCTCCACAACCAACCGACGAGGCTCCAGTGCATGCCTTATCCACGGAAAACAGGCAAAGCTCATTATCCAGAAAAAGAAGGTTGTCCAATTACATATCCAAGGCATCCACAAAACATTTGGTGCAAATTCCAGACAGGTTCTGGTTGTTCAATTCCGCTGAGACATTTTTCGTCTCCCTCATCCCAAGTATCCAAGCATGAGCAAATGCAAAATGGCTCCAAATTACGCGCTGGGAGCCGATCCAACTGGCTAATGACACAGAAGAAGGATTCAACATAATAAAGGTGGAGCTAAGGGCCCTACGACTAATGACGATGCAAAACAGGTACATGCTAGAGCTGTTGACGGCCATGGATGGAGGTGTTTGCCGAAAAATCAGGTGCGCATGTTACACTTTCGTACCTTCTGCAGACGCGGACAATGGAACTCTGTCGCACGTTATTGCAGCCGTGCACAACCTTGGCGAATGGATGAAGGAAGAAGGAGGGGTGCAGCCCAGCTCGTGGTTCGATTAACTTTTTTTGTGGGTACCTTCCTTGCTCAGAATAGCCATCAAACTATTGGTGGCCACCATCATCTTTTTGCTCCTGATTTTTTGAGTGTGCCAGCTGGGTCTTCGCTGCTGCGCAGACGAAGTACCCAACAGTACCATGATGATGGTGACAATGGGCAACGCAAAGGGAGTGATGCAGATGACACACGAGGCACAGGTACAAACAGGAGAGGACCCGGGGCCTAAATACAGAATGGTACCACTCTACTATGAGGGGTACATAGTAGACAGATTATGTCACACAACAATAAAGGAACCCCATGCACTAGAGTGGTATAAGGAATTATGGGTAGACTTGGAGGGAGATGGGGGGTGTTGTGGAATACTTTTACCCATGCCAATGCATCCCACTGCACCCCTTTGCCAATGGGGAAAGAAAACTGCCAAAAATGGAGGCAATAACCCACATGTGCGCCAAATCTGCAAAACTGCGCAGGGTTCATAACCCACAAAAGAGCTGCACACCCTGACACACACAGGCAAAGTTGGTGTAAAAACAGGAATCAATGCTGTCACCTGTCACCTGTCACCTGAAGCAAGGCCACAGAAGGGCTAAATTCTGAAAAAAGGCCCTTAAAAATTCAGTCATTCTCCCAGTGAATTATTGGAAGGAAAAGTGTGCTGAAATCATAGATTCTCCAGGCAGTCAGAGGAATCCAGCCCTCACTGCCTGACAGCCGATTAGGGAAATTATATGTCAAACCCAGTTTAAATGTGTTTCTGTTTCCTGATTAAAATTGCAAAATTCACCTCTTTAAAGCATGTTTGTGAAGGGCTGATTCTTTTAAATGTCTAAATCCCTTATGTGCTTATATTTTATATGTGTGAAATGAAAAGACAATTTAAAGCAACCCAGTATTGGAGTTAAGTAAGTGCTTAATTCTGATTGGACAGTGGCCTGACAGTGCCTGGTCTGGGAAAGTTGATATCTCAGCTTGACACTTCCTTGAAAACAGGAACCCTAATGGTTCCTGCATAATGACAACAAGGAGCACAATGAGACCGCATCAGACATTCGTCTCTGGCTGAGCCAAGAACAAAGGACAGGCTGAACATTGACCTCTGCTGTGAGGGGCAGGAGCATCCCCCTCCAGAAAGAGGATACACCAACCTGATCAAAGGGATCTGACAGCTGTTGTTTGTTGAAAGGAGAAAACAAACTGCTCAAAGCAATCTGTTGTTAAAATGCATAATTGTGATTAAGTTTGAAACTCTTTAACTGAGCAACCTAAAGAGGGATACATCTGAAAATTGGTAGACAATAACCTAATTTCAGGCTTTTGATTTGAAGACGACATTGGTGAAACCTGTACCATTTAAGGAACCAAAGTTATGAAAACTTTCTCATTGTAGCAGAACGATTAATGTTGCAAACCTAAGATTGTATTACATGATCCACTGATAAGCGCCCAGAGATGTACCGAATTAGAAATGATTAATCCAAACTGTTATGATTAAAATTGATACAAATCAGTAGAATGACAAAGACAGCTCTCACGAAGATGGGGATTGAATGTGAATATAGACAATCAAATATGAAATGTATGTGTTCGATTTTATTAGGGTACATACATTTAGAAATGTACATTTGCACAAAAGTTATGTTTTGGTAAAAATCAATGTGGGAGTTCCTAAATCCCATCGTAAACATGACAGCTCTGTTCTGACTGCCAAACAAAACAAAGCATGTGCCTACAGCCACTTACAGCCGTGGGGGTGTGTTTTGAAATTCTGCCCACACCATAAAACTTGGTGATGACAGTTGATAGTATAAATATATGAACTTCACTCCACATAGACAAACTGCTTCCAGAATCCCTCCAGTCTGGATGCTAAAGTATGGATTCTGCAAAAAAATCTGGATCTTCAGAGAAGTCTGGAGTCAGCTACAAGATGAAGAGTTCTGGAACAAGGTGCTGCACAGAAATCTGGAGGGGTTCTGGAAGCAGTTTGTCTATGTGGAGTGAAGTTCCTATATTTATACTATCAAATGTCATCACCAACTAGGCTTTGTGCAAAGATGCACGACACCCAGGCACGCAAAAGGCAGAACACTCGACTGGGTGGCTGACTACAACTGCCTAGTGAATATCACAAATATTTCACCTCTAGCCTGGACTGACCACCACTTGGTATCATTCATGCTCTCCACCGACAGACCCCCACCCCCGCCCACCATTAAAGCCCCACCCACTCTCACCAGAAACAAGAAAAACATGACAGTAGAAAGACTTATCCCTAATCTACTCCCCACTCTTAACACACTTCCTGACAAGTTGGACCCCGAGTCCCTGGTCAAAGAATATAACAAGATTATGGCCTCATCGTGGACCGCATCGCCCCCCCCTTAAACTTAGATCCAGTAAACCAAAATCACACCTCAACAAATGGTACACACCATTCCTCAAAAACCTAAGGCAGCAAAAAAGAAACTGTGAGGCCACCTGGAAAAAAATCCCCCTCAGTATCTAACAAATCCAAATTCTCCATACTAGCTGTACTATACAATAAAGAAATCTACCTAGCCAAACGGGCCTCCTTTGACTCGCGTATATCCCAAGCCAAATCCAACACAAAATAACTTTTCTCCATCCTTAAAGAGACAGAAACCCCTATAGTACCCCTTGACACGTGTACCAAAGATAAAAACTGGTGCTCAGAAATTCAAAGTGCCTTAGCGAATAAGATCGTGAATCGTCAAAGTAAAATCTCCAGCAAAAGAGCCACCCTGAATGACACCCTCATCCCAAAAATTCCAGACAAGCTCATGCCCACAGACCCCACCCGCTTCCAGTTCTCCAAAGTCAACACCCTGGAAGTCGAAAAAATTATCCTGTCCCTGAAACCGCCTAACTGCCAGGGAGATCTGTGCCCAGCACAGCTCATTAAAGATGCTGCCCGTGATCTATCCCCTTTCATCACGAAATTGATCAATGCCTCCTTCGCTACTGGTTCCATCCCTACTAAACTAAAACAATCCTGGGTACTCCCACTACTGAAAAAACCAAAACTCGACCCAGCCATACCTACAAATTACCGACCTATAACGACTGTTCCCTTTTTGCTAAAAATCCTGGATAAGTTCGCCTATGTACAAATACAGAAGCACCTGGAAGAACACACCCTTCTAGGATCTAGACAATCCGGATTCCGTCCCCAACATGGGGCCGAAACTGCTCTTAATGACCTGAAAGCACAGATCGATCTGCTCAGAGACAAGGGCCAAGCTGCCCTCCTCCTCCTCCTTGACCTATCTGCAGCATTTGATTTGGTCAATCACTCTGTCCTATGCTCACACCTCCACACCTCAACTCACTTTTCCACTGAGGCCATCACCTGGATCACATCCTTCCTTAATGGCAGGACTATGAGGGTCTTCTCTCCCACGGCGCAGCTGACTCTATACCCATCACCTGCGGTGTTCCTCAGGGCTCCTGCATCTCCCCCACACTATACAACATATTTACCAAGCCCCTTTTCGATGATTTGGATCATCTTGGTATCACCTACACTAACTATGCAGATGATACTCAGATCCTCCTTCCGCTTTCTGGAGATTATGGAAAGGATTTGCCCTTGCTAAATAGGGTGTAGATCATCATCCAGGCATGGATGGCCACTCATGGACTATGCCTGAATGATGATAAAAACAGAGCTTATCATCTTAGGTACGACATTCAGTATCAAGAAACTTGGCCCTGCCTATAATTTCTTCATGATTGATGGGAACAACATCAAAGTCAGTCAGGAGGTCAAAACATTGGGATTCTACCTAGACTCTAATTTTTCCCTCAAAAGACAAGTGAGTTCTCTGGCATCTTTCACGGCCTATACGTGTAAATTAATCCGCGCAGCCAAACCTTTCCTGTCGAACTCCAGCTGCCTGACACTTGCCAGAGCCCTCATATTGTCTCGCCTTGACTACTGCAACACCATGTACCTGGGATCCAACAAGCCCACCACCAGTAAACTGCAAACACTACAGAACAACGCTCTCAGAGCAGCTCTGGGCATCTCCAGAAGAGAGCACATTAAAGGATTCAGTCAACAGAACAACTGGCTCTCCACTAGAGACAAAATTCACCTACAAATCCCTTAACAATGCTGCCCCAATCTACCTGGTCAACAGATTCCACAGACAGTCCTCCTTAAGACCCGTCAGAACTGTATACAAAGACTGTTTATCTGTTCCCCATTACAAACGGGCCACCATAGGGGGCAACAGTTTCCCGGTAAAAGCTGCTAAGCTCTGGAACTCGTTACCTCCAAACCTTAGAGCAGACCTTCCCTACCAGAACTTCCGATCCAAGGTAGTCTCCAGGCTGAAAATGGAGACCCATTAAGACTATGAAGTGCCCAGCGCTTTCCGCACACATTGTAACCACGTGTGCCTTCCTGCTTACCTGTATACTACGGCCCTACAACATGACTGCTGATTTGCATTTAACACTATGTACCTATTTCTGTATCATGTATATTCTCTGTGTATTGTAACCAAGTTTCGAAAATTCTTGTAAATGCTGCGCCCTGATACCCCCGGGTATGCTTGCGCATTATAAATAATAAAAACAAACAAACAAACTAGTTTCATAGAGTTCCCCACCAAATTTTACAGACTGATCCTTTGGTAGGTGGTATTTTTGAGGATCCAGTTCCCTGATTCTCCCCTTACTGGAGTCTTCCTGATCAGAGAGGGTAGCCCTAACATTTGGGAATCCGTACAGAGATGCCCGCCCATCCATTTCTCGGAGGCGCTGATCTGTCAGTCCCATGTTGCTAATTCTACTGAAGTCTACCATCCTGGCTGTGGCCCCTGGTTCATATGAGCCAGTGGACATGAGGGTGGCAGAGTCCATGGTACTGAAGGGGTTAAAGTCCCTGATGACAAGGGTCCTGATATTATGCTCAGGGGTTTTTCTGTCCCTTCCTACCTCATCTCTTTCAGACCCTATTCCCTGGTGACATGCCAAAAATCGGACTCTTTTGCTCCTCTATTAAGGCCTTACTGGTCTCAATGATTTGCTCTTGCATGGCTATCTGTTTGTGGAGCCTATTATTCTTTCACAGAGAGCCTCCTTGTATCTCTGTGCTTCCTACCTGGATTGGAAATACTGGGCCAATTTTTGCTGCAGGAGACTCATCTCCTGAATTTTGTCATTATTGTTCTGAGTGTTCTTTTCCAGAGCATCCTCCACCCGCCTGGCGTGCTCTAGTAGCTTCACATATTCGGTTTTAACTTCACTAAACTCCTGAAGGGCCAGCTTTCTTTCCTCTAACTTAGTTTTTAATTGGCTGACTTCCTGGCCTAAGGCATCCCTCTCCTGACTTACAGTGCCCCTCTGTTCAGCCAAGTCATCCCTCTGTTTTTTAAATGCACTAGATTTCTGGCGCTCCTCATCAAATTCCTCTTGAGAGTGGATGTCTTTAATAATTAATGTATTGTTTTCCTCTTTTAATTTCTCTATGCGGTCTTGTAGGATAACTACCTGTTCTGCGCAGACTCTGTTAAAAGTTAATTGCTGCTCCAGTTTCTGTTGACTCTGTTGTAAAGAGTCAACCCTTTGCTGACATTCTTTTTGCAGTGTCTGTACTTGTGTATCTTGCTCTGCCTTCTCTTGCTGTAAGAGAGCCAGATCTTCCTTCAGTTTGGTAATATACTGCCTAGCCTCTGTTTCTGATTCTTGCCTCTTCTGTAGCCTTTGCCTGCAGAGTCCAGATTAGTTTGGATTTTCTGCGGTGTTTCCCTTTGCTTCTTTGGCAGAACTATATTTTCTGCATGCTTTTCCTGTATTGTTCCTACGTGGAGGTACAGATAGACCGCTATTTTGGCAATTTTACACTGCTCTTCTTCCAGTTTGTTAAGCGCTTGAGGTAATGGGCCCTTGTCCTGCCATATATCTAGGTCTATGGCAGTGACCTATTCTTTTATCCCTGTAGCCATACCTGTTCATCCTCTTCGGGCCACTCACCCCTGACAAACAGTTTGTGCAGGTAGTGTTCCCTAGCAATATTAATTTCTACCGGGATCGCCATTTCCACAATATCAATTTCCTTCTGACTTATTTCAGGGTTAATTTACTTTTGCAAACAGGCCTGATTTTTAGGAGTATTTATTTTGAGAGGTGCTAGTACAGTATAGCACAGTACCCGAACCCAGCAAGGTATCTGTACCCTGCAGTCTAGTATGCTGTGTTAGACTGTCATGGGTGGTATTTCAAATTCAGAATCGTGGCACGAGCCCCCAAGCTGCTAAGGATTTCAATCAGGCACACACCCAGGTCTCGCCTAGCATGTAGTGTGCAATGAAACGCTTATTTATTTGTATCTATAAGTTCAATATTCTGAATGATATACCACTCATATCACACCCTACTCAAAATACCCACCAGGTCACACTGAACCAGGAATAATGCTAGAAAGGTAAATATGTATTTATGTATTTAATATTCAAATCACACATAAGTTTAATATATATGTTTTTGTAGTAAAAACATATATATTAAATTTGTGTGATTTGAATATATTGTCCCATATATATATATATATATATTTAATAAGACCCGTTTTTCTCCAATATCGCATAGTAAAAGCTTGCAGCGAATTACAGTTTTCAAAATTTTACACGTGTCTTTTTCCCATTTCAAAGCGCTTCTTCCATCCCATCATGATCTAAAGTGTGTACTGTTGTTTATATTATAGCTCATGTGTCTTAGGACCTGTTTAGTGTTGCTTTCCTCATACTTTTTCTCCATTTAAGCATTTGTGCACCCTTTTGCATTATTTTACAAAGCAATTTCACCTGTCAGTCTAAAAGTGTCATTTTCCAAAAATGGTTTTCTCTCTTATTTGGGGGAGGGAAGATTGCTTTTAAACACTAGACATTGGGCCTCATTACGCTATTAGCGCCATGGCTACCCCCTTACTGCATTCTGGGTCTGTGTTCCCGGAATAGGGACTTACCGGGTCATTGCGACCTTGGAGGACCCGGTAAATCGCCATTCCGGGAACCATTCCCTATTCCCATTTGAGCCCCCATAGGGCTTAATGGGAATGGGGATGGAGCTAATAAAGGGCCCGCTATTAGCGGGCCCGTTATTAGCTCTGAAGTCCCTCAATGGGTCCCTTCCATAACGCCTGGTAAAACCAGGCGTTAGGGAAGGGACCCGCTAAGGGACCACATAGTAGGGCGGTAATCCCTTACCGCCTACCGCTAATGAGGCCCATTGTCTTTCATTCCTGAATACCTGCTGATTACTTACATCTGTGTAGGAATGTTCAATTGTATGTAAACAAAACTTTGCACAGGGAATATTAGCCTAAACGCTATCTGTTCACAAACCAAAACTGTTCTTTTTCCTGGGTTTTCTATTCTGCATCATTATAAGTGAATTCAATTGCTTTGCTTATTTTCTGAATTGTATTGTCACCGTTAGGTGATTGCTGTCCTATATATATATATATATATATATATATATATATATATATATATATATATATATATATATATATATTAAACTTAAGCGTGATTTGAATATTAAATAAATAAATAAATATTTACCTTTACAAACTAACCTGATTCCTGGTTCAGTGTGACCTGGGGGGTATTTTGAGAAGGGTGTGATATGAGTGGTATATCATTCAGAATATTGAACTTATAGATACAAATAAATAAGGGTTTCATTGCGCACTACATGCTAGGCGAGACCTGGCTGTGTGCCTGATTGAAATCCTTAACAGTGTATACATATGACCTGCACGCCTAATGAATATGCTAGAGTGGGACAGAGCCTCTGGGGAGTGTGCAGGGCCTGGATTCCACGAAAGGGAACACCTGCATGGGACAAAGCGGTGGCTGAGGAGGAAGAACGAAAGAGGTTGGGTGAACTGCAGCATTCATTACTTAAGTAACAAAAGGGGGGAATGTATGGAAGGGAAGGTCTTCAAGGCCTCCCTCCCCTTCATTCTCACCAACATACAGACTATGATTCATCCAGAAGTCACCCATGAGCCTGTGGCCAGGGATGCAGGATGGCTGCGGGTCGACACATGTGGCTGCAACACTCAGCCAGCAGCATGGTACCAGACTCCATTTTGTGGCATGCTCAGACTCCATTTTGAACATAATAACTTAGGCCTCACAAACACAAGTGGTGTGCAGGGCTGCAGCTCTCCCCTCCTGATCACGCACAGTGAGCAAGGCACTTCCCTCGCCCTTCTCCCCTTGGCGGCCCTGCTACAGGCCTGTTCTCACGGTAGACAAGGCGCGAACAAGATACATGACAAAAACTGTATCTTTCACCTTTCGCAGTCCATCATTTGTATTTTATTTATTTGTATAGCGCCCCAGGTCCGAGGGCATCCAGGCGCGTATCTTAGTACAACAAGGAATAGCAGGTACAGGTAGGTAGTTGTTGTAATTACAGTTAAGGTAAAGGTTATAGTTATATTGGAATACAGGCAGTATACATGTACAGAGTGATGCAATAAATAAAGTACATGGAAATACAGTAGACCGGTGGTAGTTGTCAAGGAGTGAGAAGAGGAGTCTAGAGTATCGGGGTGAATGGCTGTTAGTCAAGTGTGGTAGATTTCCAAAGCTTGGCTCTTTGTTTGAAAAGGGTTGAAGAAGATATGGATCTGGTGGTAAGTGGAAGTGAGTTCCATAGTTTAGAGGCTAGAACTGGGAAACTTACACCACCGGCTTTCTGGAGTTTGTATCTGGGAATGGTTAGGCAATGTGTTTGGGCTGATCTAAGTGACCTGGTGGGTGCATGCTGAGAGAATCGAGAGGCTAGGTAGATGGAGGCCTGATTGTTTACACATTTGTGTGTGAGTGCAAGGGATTTCAGTGAAATCCGTTGGGTAACTGAGAGCCAGTGTAGACTCTTCCTAGTTTCAGAGATGTGTACAGATCTGGGGATGTTGAGGGCCGCTCTAATAGCATTATTTTGCGTGACCTGGAGTTTGTTGAGGTTACGTTGGTTAGTCCCTTGATATAGTGCATTACAATAATCAAGTTTAGACATAACCAATGTCCTGGCCAGAGTAATGCAGTTCTGTGTAGAGAGGAAGGGGCGGCAGGCTGTAATAAGCTTACATGTGTAAGCAGAAGCAGCTACAACCGCATTGGTTTGTCCTTTGAGGGAAAGCGTGGAATCAAGATAGATTCCTAGAGTTTTGGTGTCTTGAGACACTTTGATGGAGTTGCCATCAATATCGAAGGTTTGCAACAGTGGGTCGAGCTTGTTCAGTCCCTGTTGGGTACCCAGGATGAGGAGCTCTGTCTTGTCATCATTGAGACAGAGCTCATGTTGGGCCATCCATGCTTGGATGACTTGGTAGATGTCATTCAAATCTTTGGAGTCAGCTATGTAGTCACTAGTGATGGGAATGAGTATCTGGGTGTCATCAGCATAGTTGATGTAGGTGACACCCAGATAACCAAGTACATCAAACAATGGTTTGGTAAATACATTGTAAAGTGTCGGTGAAACACAAGAACCCTGTGGCACTCCACACTACACCGAGGTTGGATTTGCAGATGAGGTAGGTGAAAAAACTCTCATGTGTCTATTATCTACGAAGGAACTGGTCCAGTTGGTGGCGTTTTCCGAGAAGTGGGCAGCTGTTTTCAAGTGGCGGCAGAGGATTTGATGACTGACCAAATCAAAAGCTGCCGATAGGTCAAAAAGTAGTAGAAGGGCTAATTTGCCATTGTCTTTTAGATTCTCAATTTGAGTTTTGAGATCTAATAGGGCTGTTTCTGTCCCATGCTTAGGTTTAAATCCAGATTGTCTAGTACCAAGTAAATTGTTGGTTTCTAGGTATTTCTGGATCTTTAAGTAGGCTGCTCTGTCTAGTATTTTTAGTGGGGCTTTATCATTGACCCACAGATGACCGGGCCGAAGCTGGGGTTTCAGAAAAACAAGCTATCTCCATAAAACTTGTCCTGTCCCCTCGCAGACCCACATTTATGGAATATGCTGTGGATAACCCCCCAACCCTGTTCCCTTGTTTGAAGTGCCAGATATGCATACATAGCCCGCGTGCCACCCGGTTTCACCCACACAGCTAATCCCTCTGAAGGGACTATAAATTTACTTTTGTTGCTGTATGCCACGAGATTGATTGTAAAATAAGGTGACCCTCACCCATCCCAGATTGCACACAGAACCATGGATTGTATGTTTAAGCCTTTTTATCACCAATCAAGAATTATTGGTTGTTACAGAATACATGAAGCAATGTATGACATCAATATATATACTCAATGATTTTCTAAAAATGTATGAGTTTGAATATATTCAATTAGTATCACAATATGTATGGTTTATTATGATGTGTGTCGACTGCATAATAGATTGTCCTTTGTAGCATATGTATAACCCCTGAGCATTTAATCATGCACCCTATATAGTAAGCAGAACTTTGCATACCTTTTGTAATGTACCGATACACACACTAACATAGTTCTACCTCGTTTGTATGCTCCATGTGTGCCCCCCGCAACATAAACAATATACGGCCCAACAGGCTACAGAGCCTTTTCTCCCCTCTCATGTAACACTGCATGCTCAGCCCCCACCTTCTCTCCCTCTCTGGCCGGGCTGAGATGTAAAGCCCCGGCCCTACGGATGGTGTCATGCTACAGTTGTGACCCCTCGGCCTTCCCTTGTGCTTGCACCTAGCGAGCACCCTCCTAAGCCCCCAAACTCAGATTGAAAGAAATATGATCAACAAGCCCCTCATCTCACCACCTCTTGATGTACCGGCTAAGTGCCCTCTGACCCGATAGTATCCCAGTTCACCCTAACCCGACTGACCATAGAAGCAATATATTTTTTCTTGTACTAACATACTACAAAGGTGTCCCCCACTATATCTAACAAAGCGGAATGATCGATGTATTCCTGCCTGCACCCCCTGATAAGCCACTTAAACCCATGAAAGCTGCTCACCTATTGCTCACCCCGTGTATAATAGTTTCTTTAGAATGATGAAATACTCACACCTAGAGTTATGTGTTATACCTCTTGTGATGTTAGAATAACGATTTGTAGGAATTATAGGGCATCATGAATTACAATTAACACTGAATGGGTATGTGTGGCCACAAGGGCAAATGTTAGAGTAGTCAAGATGTATCTATCAACCATCATTTTTTATAATGTATTGCAAAAAGTCATAAGATTTACAGGCAGTTTTAAATATATAACATCTCTGCAACAGTTTGCTCAACCTGCTGACCTGTTTTGGTAGCTTTCTACTGCAGGGTGTGTCTATAGACTCCTTAATGTGCTCATAATAAATGCATTACCAACAGTGCAGTTCATAAACATGACTTTAAAGTCAACAGTATTTCATCTGCAGCAACACTGACCCGGTGCATAAATTCATTGAGGATGTACTAGTGGCGACTCATCCATAATGTGTGAGGGGGTGCTGACCCAGTGAGATGCACGCCCATTATAGAGGAGCAAGCCCAGTGAAACACTGAGCGCTCCCTTAGCTGCACTTTGTAGCTGAGGGAGCGCTGCTAGGATGGCCAGCATGGCCAAAGGAAAATGTGGTTTCCCTTTGACAGTTCTGTTCCCCAACTATGCATTTCCAATGGGCCAGAAAAAGCTGAAGGCATTTTGTTTCCCCAGCCTTGCATAGCCCATTGGGGATGCTGGCTGGGGAACTGCATGCTTCTATGTGTGAGGAGGTGCTGCTGCGCCTCCGGACACATACAAACGGAGTGGAGTGCTCTGTCATCAGTCTCTGCTTCTTGGGTGCATGTGCAGGAGCCAGGAAGGGCTCTTGCTTCGTTTTTCCTTTTCCTGCTACATTTTTCTATCTATCTATACCAGATGTCTAGTAAAGACACCCTGTATACCAACAAACAGGGGTGGGAACCTCAGAAATCCGACACCTCGAGGTAAGGCAATACATATGAAACAGATAATGGTGCCGGAAACAGGAGAGCAACTGAAGAACTAGGCAAAAGGTATTACATCAAATCATCATTTTCTTTTATTGTAAATTGTGATAAAAAATCATCTTTAACATCTTTAATTAATGCATTTTTATAAAAAAACATCCTATATAGCAGACATTCATACATTCATTCGAACTAATGAAACTCTAAAACTAGTACATTTTAAATTTTTTTGTGGAAATGTGAGACAAATGCAACAACAGTTCCATTATTTAGATAAAAGTTATACTTTCAAAAAGACAATTAATATTGTCAAAAGAGCATTCGATTACACAAGTACAATTTCTATATGAAGAGAATGTAAAAAACACTTCCAGTGCTTTGAGAATTAATGGTTCACTCCAGAGAAAAAATATCAACATTTGGTGCCCAGACTGTTAATGCCAATACAAATATGTCGTCTTAATCACACAGGCTTTTTGGTAAATAGTTTTGATTTAGATGGTTATCTATGCCTTCATCAGGATAGGGATGAACCTAAACAACATTTCTAAAAGAAAAACAGAATAAATGATACAATTAAAATAATTGTTAAAAAAATGCCTAAATGCCTTAATTCACTCAGTTGCTCTCTGTGAATAAACAATAGTCCAAATAAGGGGGGAGGACAAATTGAGTCACACTCTAAACCCAAACCAAAATTTGGCTAAATGAAGGGAGTAAGTTCCAATTAATTTGTACACTGCTAACTAAAGGGCAGCGCATATCCCAAGGGCCTCACATAGCGTCCAGCCCTACATCTCTCTCAAAAGGAATAGAAGATAGAAAATTCAAGAGGAAAGAACAATCATTTCCCAATTGTGGAACACTAAAATAGCGTACCACTGTGTTTTCCCCAAATCTAACACCCCGCTCCCTCCATGTCTTCATTTGGAAATTCAGTCAAAATCAATTAAAATCATACCTGAAGACCATTAACGGAATGGTTGAATCGTCTTTGCTTAGCCCGCTTCTCATCTATATTAGAGATGCTGGGTCAGACACAAGTTAGCGTCATTGAGTGACACACTCCAGGGATATCATGGACATGAATAATCTCTAGAACGCAAAAGATACAATTCCTCTATAGCCAATGTATCATCATTTTACTTCGAAATTGTTTGATATGGGGCAAAAGCCGCCGCGGAAAATTAGCCACAGAAATTACATCAGTGTCAAATGGGTGAATCTCCTTGGCTTTGTTTAAATGGATGGCAGGCGCCGTCTATCTCTTTTTATAGGCGACTTCATCAAAATAGGAAAAGAAGCAAAATCTATATGTGTAAACAGAAGTGAGGCAGTATGTAAATCTAAGTGCCCTATTCTTCTGAATAACAGCCTTAAGTGTAAACACGGAGCCAAAAGCGTATATCAGTCTTAATGACCTTTCCTTCCAAGTGACAACTCTAAATGGAAAGAGTAAAAGGAAAAGTGAAAAGGGGGAAACATCATACCCAATGTGTAGAATTCAATTCTCCAAATATCTTCTGTGCACGCAATTGGGAGGATAAATGAGCAACAAGTGCCGCCCCCTCTGTGTAGCTATTCCTATTCCGCATGCATAACCGCTTCTGAAAAAGAAACGAAATCAAGCGTGTAATGCTGATGTTACGCAGAAGGTGCGAAAACAAACGTTTAGCGCTGAGGCTAAATCAAGCATGCAGCACTAAGGTAAAAAAGGGGGAGAAAAGTGTTACAGCTGCTAGCAAACCGCTTACCTCGCACAAACGACCGTAGCCCGCAAAGAGTCCCAGCAAACTGAGGAGACCATGCGTAAGTGCGCTAGTCCCTCTTTTATGTTGGAGCTCTTGTTGGCTTAAACATGAACATAGACGATGGACCAATACCATGTGTCATCAAGGACAGACACAAACAAATGACCAATGCCGCGAGTGCAACCAGAGAATGCCCTCGTTTGGATCAGAGGTCTTGGTTGCATAACCACAAACAGAGGACCAATACGTGTGTCCTCAAGATTCACTCGAACAAAAGGACTCAACCGCATGAGTAGCTGAAGAGTCAAATCAGAGAGGAAAAGAAGAGGAGAAAAAACTTGTTTGCCACTTGATTTGAAAAAAGGGACATTACAGCCATTTGCATTTAAGCAACACAGCATATGTATTATGTCGCCCAATTCTGGAATTGAGAGGCAAATAAGTATACAAGTAAAGAATATCCACATTTTTAACAATCAAATGAACAAGAGGTAAGCGTAAGTGTCCTGAGACCCCATTCTAGATATTCCAACGCAAATATATGCAAGAATCCATCATTTCTGATCGATAAGGGAACATGAGACTGAAGATGTCTAAAGAGGACTATTCATTACCACTAGCGTCTGGGAGGTACACAGAGTTGTACTGGTGCCACGCAAAGGAATAATAGCACAATACTCTTAGACTTAGCTCCATTCCTCCTGCTGATTCAAGCCTACCTT
This sequence comes from Ambystoma mexicanum, assembly GCF_040938575.1. NCBI lineage: Eukaryota > Metazoa > Chordata > Amphibia > Caudata > Ambystomatidae > Ambystoma > Ambystoma mexicanum. Next base: position 340,122,252 of record NC_090922.1, read on the forward strand.
GAGGCTATTAGTGTGGTATATCCACCACTGTTCTTTTTGCGAAAGACGTGCCGCCACATTAGTCTTGTCTGTGCCACACGCCCCGCCAACCTCGGAATGGGGCGGTAAGTCCGCCAACCACCATGGCGTAAACGCAGTTTACGCCATGGTGGTAAAGGTACGACCCAGGCGGTAACTTACCGCCTGGGTCGTAATGAGGCCCATTGTATATTTCTGTGTTTTGTGTAGCGCGCAGATGTCATTCATGTGACTTTGGAGCATCTAGTGGATTTATTTCCTGTTATTAAGCATTCTAACATAATGACTCATAGCAACTTATAGGGGTGTAAGTCCCAGAATCAACCTGAAGGCTGGAAGGCTGTCTACGAATGGAATGGTGTGTGGCACGGTACAAATGGTAAATGTTTTTTTTAAGGGCACAGTTTTATTTGGTGCAGTTTTGTGCACATAGCCGATCACATAATCAATATAGTTTAAGGAACTGGAGGAATTAATTTAGTGCAGCATAAGCAAACAAATTTCTTCAGGGTAGCTGTGTGGAGCATAGATTATACTAGAAATAGGTTTTCTAATATAAATCGCATTTATTGCATTTACCTTTTTGACATGTGGACGGGGCATGTGGGTGAAGCCTTTTGCAAGTGGGCAGAGTCTTGTTTGGCATACATCTCAGGGTTTTTGATTTTCAAATGTAGGCAGGTATGGATAGGAGTGATATCATCTGTTAAACGGACTCTTTTGACTGAGTATTATTTAAAGCTGAGCTGAAAGTGATGTCTCTTCTGTTAAATACCACCTCTAATTGCACATTATTTATTTGCATTTTTAAAGCGCTCACACAGCCTGGGGGGCATCGAGCTTCGAACCTATGTGGCTTCGTGTGGACTTGTTTCCATGGCGAGCACGTTGCCACTGAGCTATTCTCCCGGAACATTACTTGAAGCTGTGCTGGGAGTGAAGTCTGCTTGAAATAAAATAATGCAGTCTCTTGCTGAGTGCATAGGGCATTTTTGCAATGGTTGAACGGGAGTTAACTTTTTAGGATGTATATATATTAGCTTAATGCGAAACTTTTATTGCCTTATACTTACTCTGAACATGCTTAGGGTCACTTTTTTAACCAGCTTGGTAACATATAGGTATATTGAAACCAGTTTGCCTTGTTATGGGTAGACTCTTATTTGATGTGCCACCATCCCACGCTCCTTGTTGTGTTTGGCCTCCTAGATTGCCGCTCCCTAATACTGATTTTAGTGGCACCACTGCGTCCAAGTGCTCAGATAACCTACGTGATCTGGGGCCTGGGCAGTAAAAGCTGACCATGGCCACCTAGGTTTTCATACGCACAGGATTCTGCAACATTTGGCTCACCATATGTGTTGGACTACAACTCCCATGAGCCCTACCCAACATAGTCAAAGATCAGGGGTCAAGGGAGTCGCAGTGCAAATCATCAGGAAAGCCACAGTTGCACACCCCTGCAGAAATACGTTCACACTCAGACCACTGCAGATTTGGATAAGGTCAATAGCAGTAACCTTGCGAGCATATGTTAACCGTCTGCTTCTGCCTCAATTCTTGGGTGCAGTTCTCCAGTTAAGTTCTGCTGCGTGTTGTGTGCATGTTCTTGAGGAGCGTGCCTATCAACAATGCTGAGCGAAATTTAGCTTAGAGACAGTTCATGGTGTGATAAAATACTGCCCTCTACTGGAATTAAAGTGAACTTCTGAAATCTGAAAAAAAGCCCTAATTTGTAAAGCACAATTTGCAAGTTTCAAATCCATTAGGGTTTAGTGAAAAAGTCTGCAGGCATATTTCGGGAATCAACTTGCTGCTACTTTTAGAGCTATGAGCTATGGCATAACGGCAAATGAACACCCACTTTTGGCAAAATTCGAAATCAAGATGTATAATTAAAATAATAAGTGGCTAACACACCGAACTAAAAAGCACGAAGGTTGCTTTCAAAATTCGCACTTTACCCTCAACGACCAAAACATAATCTGTGCCGAATGGAGAGTTGATAAGGTCATGGAAACACGTGTATTTTTTTTAATGAATTTCGAGCTCCAGTAGTCATGCGGCTTCATAATTTTAAAAGTGTACTTTAAACTTTCTCATTGCACGGCTGGGATTTGAGAATGACACCTTGAAAGTTACACCTGGATTTCTGCAGTAAATACACTAGACTACTGAGCTAACTTAGCAGCCTTCCCCATAATGTTTGCGTTTCCTGCCCACTATGAAGGTTGGCCAATCCTTTGGCTGTTGCGAATCCATGTGCAGCTGGGGGGAGAGGGGGCTAACTAGTGTTTTGCGGTTCCTGAACGTGTACTCTCACTTTAAAACTCACAAACGAATATATATAGTTCATACTCACCTTCATTTGGTGCCTCTTGCACATTGGATGAAATTTCATTCAGTCAAGCACGTGTGCATCTTTCTGCATCTGCCTACAATTGCAACATTCCAAGATGACCTTATAAATAAACACCCAAAGGTTGGTGAACTCGAGTCTCAGAAGATGTCATTGGTTGCTCTTGATCACACGAAAAATACAACGCTCATCATTTGACTCTCGCAGTTAACTGAACATCAGAAAACAAGCATTGGCAAAGGCAATTGTTGTCGTTTACAGCTGTTCTTTGCATTTTCCATTTATAGGCACCAGGGTGCAATGGCGAGAGTGCAACGCTTCAAAGGAGGATGCGATAAGGAGCACAGGTGTGCAATGAGAAGGAAGGAGAATAGAGCAAGGAATGAAACGATTGAGAGAACGTGCCATCGATGATGAGCGAGAAGAAATATGAGTACGGTTGAGAGGGAGCAGGGTGGGTGGGTGTAGAGAGAGTGGCGGTATGGTGGGTGGAGGTAGAGAGGGTGGCGATACTATGGTAGAGGCAGTGGAAGTAGGTTGGGTTGGTGGGGGTATAGAGAGAAAAGGTAGGGTGGGTGAGGTAGAAAGAGTGGGGTAGAGTAGGGGGTGGGTGGGGATTGTGAGAGAGGGCTTAGGGTAGGGAGGGGGCATGGGAGTATCGAGAGTGGTGGCAAGGTGGGTGAGTGTAGAGAGATTGAATGTACGGTCGGCGGGTGAATGTAGAGAGAGTGGGATAGGTGGGATAGAGCGTGTTTGGGTGGGTGGTTGCCTGGGGTAGACAGAGTGGGGTGTGGTAGAGAGAGTCCATATTTTAGGCAGTAGAGACAGTTGGGTAGGGTGGTTGGGCTGGGGTAGAGAGATTGGGGTAGGGTGGGTAGGTGGGTGAGGGTAGAGAGAGTGGTGGTAGGGTGGGTGGATGTAGAGAGAGAGTGAGGGTAGGGTGCATGGGTGTAGAGACAGTCTGGTAGGGTGGGTGGGTAGAGAGAAGGAGGGTAGGTTGGGCTGGTGGGTATATAGGGTAGAGAGGGAGGGGTAGGGTAGTTGAGTGGGGGCAGAGAGAGACTGGGTGGGCTAGAGAGGGGGCAGCATGGGTAGGTGGGTGAGGGAAGAGAGAGAGGGTAGGGTGATTGGGTGTAGAGAGAGTGGGGATTATTTGGGTAGAGAGGGAGGGGGTATAATGGGTGTCTGGTGGTGGGCATAGTGGGGGTACGGTAGGTGGGTGGAAGTAGAGAGAGCAGGGATTTGGTTGGTGAGGATAGAGAGGGTGGGGATTGATTTGGTGGGGTAGAGGGGTCAGGTTAGAGAGGGTGGGGCTAGGATGGGTGGGGGTAGAGAGGGTGAGAGAAGTGGATGGGTGTAGAGAGTGGGGATTCATTAGTGGGGGTAGGGTGGATGGGTAGAGTGAATAGAGTTAGAGTGGGTGGGGTAGAGAGAGTGGGAATTGTGTTGGCGGGTGTGGAGAGAGTGGCGTAGGGTGGTGATTAGAGAGAATGGGGTAGGGTGGATGGTTGGAGGTAGAGAGAGTGGGGTAGGGTGGGTGAGTGGGGGCAGAGAAAGACTGGATCGGGCAGAGAGAGTGGTTAAGGTGGGTAGGTGGGTGTCGGTTGAGAGAGTGATGGTAGGGTGGGTGTAGAGAGTGAGGGTAGGGTGGGTGGGTCTAGAGAAAGTGGGGATTCGGTGGGTGTCTGGTGATAGAGAGAGACTCAGGGTAGAGAGGGTGGGGGTATGTTGGGTGGGTGACGGTAGAGAGGATCATAGCAGCGTGGGTGGGTGTAGAGAGAGTGGGGATGCATTGATGGGTGTAGAGAGAGTGAGAGTGGGGTGGGTGGGTAGAGATAATAGGGTTAGGGTGGGTGGGGGTCGAGAGAGTGGAGAGTGGGTGTTTATGTGGGGGTAGAGAGAGTGGTGCCAGGTGGGTGAGTGGGGGCAGAGAGAGTGGGATACGGTGGGTGGGGTACAGGGAGTGGTGTAGGGTGGGTGGGTTAGAGGGAGTGGGGATAGGGTAGGGTGGGTGGTTGGTTCAGGGTAGAGAGAGTGGGAGAAGGATGGGGTGGGTGTAGAGAGAGTGGGGTAGGGTGGGTGGTGGTAGAGAGGGCAGGGATTTGGTGGGTGATGGTAGAGAATGTTGGAATTTGATTGGTGATGTATAGAGAGTCAAGGTAGAGAGGGTGTTGTAGAGAGAGTATGGGTAGGGTGGGTGTAGAGAGAGTGGTGGTAGGGTGAGTGGTGGTTGAGAGTGCAGGTAGGGTGGGTAGGTTTAGGTAGAGTGTTTTTTGGGGTAGAAAGGGTGGGGGTAGGGTGGGTGGAGGTAAAGTGGATGGAGGTAGGGTGGTAGGGTGGGTGGGTTGTGGTAGAGAGAGAGTAGATAGGATGACAGGGTGTGGTTAGTGGTGGGTGAGTGGGGGCCAGTTGAATGGGTGATATTAGGTGGCTGGCGACAAAAAACATGAGGAACAAAGCAACCTCGGTAGGACTGGTCAAAAGTAGCCCAAAATAGCCCAAACAATACCCAACCAGCACATATGATGGGAGTGGAGTGGGTGGGGGTGGGAGAGAGAGTGGGGGTGGGGTGGGGTGGGGTAGAGAGAGTGGGCATGGGATGGGTTGATACGTGTAGAAAGGCAGCCTCAGGATGACAAAAAACAGATGTGCCATCAAAGGTAGAAATGCATTGTGGGGGGTTCTTAGATATCAACCTGTGCCCTGCGACCAATATCTTTTTGACTTTGATAAGTATGTGTGTTGCGTTTCTGAAATATTCAGAGGCAAAGACCCCACCTCTGGTATAATGAGTAAAAGTTGACTCTCACAAAGAAACTGCGCCACAAACTTGATTGTTTTTGGATTCATTGGTAACGTAGTTCCACTCGCGTGGAACAGCCCTTATAATGACACGTGTTTTGGCACATCCCGTGCCTTTTTCAAATCTGGGCCTTATTCATTGTCAGAATAACACAGAGTACATGTATGCATATATTTCTCTTTTAGTATCAGTCCAAACATTTCACGGGTTGTATCCCACCTAGGAATTTGATTCTCTGTCCTTGCGCCTCGGCTCTCCGATTGAAAAGCAGCCCAACAATACCCCACTTGTCTGTGAGAAATTTCCCAAAATACCCCAATATGAAATCCCTGTGAATTGGAAAGCACTGCATCGGACTTGGAGCAAATATTGCCATGCATTGCCCATTGCTATACCAACTAGATATTCTCAGCTCAGAACCCCCATTCCCTCTCTCTCTCACACTCTCTCTCACTCTCTCTCTTCTTTAACAATGGTTACACAAGCACCACATAAATTCACCAAAACTAAACATCTTGAACGAGGGAAAGCCAGGAAAAGCAAAGTGGGTTTCCAGAGAACAATAGAAGGAGGTGTAGAATATTCTGAAATAAAAGAAGCCCTCCACTCTGCAGTCACAGCAGTCACATTACACACAAACACACCCACGTGGCGTAATGATGTTGAGGGGAGGGAGGAGGAGGGAAGAAAGGAAATGGAGTATGCAGGTGAGTGGATGTTGAAGGAGGAAAAAGAGAAGAAGCACACTGGAGTGATGGAGAATGAAACGTAGAAAGAACATATGGGTGTGCGGAGGAGAGTTAGAAGGAGCAGCATGAAGATGAACGTGTGGTGGAAGAGAGAACAGCACAGCCAGAAACACAGGGGTCAGGAGGAGGTAACACTAAACCCAATAAGGGCTCAAGGCAGGCCCAGTAGTCCTTCCAGAGATCCATGGAGGGCGGCAGGAATCCCCCCTCACTCTCACCACCACCACCACCATCTTCTAGGGCTTGGGATTATTCTAACGTGTCTGAGGGGGCTTTACGAAATCTTTGCATGTACCTTTCTTCCGTCAGGAGGGGTAAGATGTCAGGCAGCCATTCACTAGGTACAACAATTCTCCTGAACCACCTGAGGAACTAGAAAGGTTTATACACTGTCCAATCCCCCCCAACCACAGACAAGTGAGGAGGAGGATGCTGACCACCAGGGAACACTGGTAAACAATGCCACTGTCAACAATGTCAGTCCTCTTCCACAGAGATGGTATGTCACCCACACTCAAAAGTCCCAGACCCATTACGCGACTCACCCCAGAGTGTGTGTGTTGTAGAGTCTGTGCCTCAGAGCAGGGACACTGACAATATTGCCCGATAGCTCAAGACTTGCTGCTAAGTGAGTTGGGAAGAATTGGTGAAGGAGGCACAATTGGATAATGAGCCTCAGCATTTGTTGAAGCACAACCCTAATCACATTTGAAAATTCAGATTGTGTTATTGTGGTGGTACTGGCACTAATTAGAACTTCCAAAGTGTTCAATTTTGTTTGTGGATGCAGAAGGTGTATATTGTTTTCATTTTCTCATTCTATACAATCGTACACAAAAATAATAACCCAATATATCAACGTACAAATAGGATATGTTATCTTTTCCAAGCACAACATTGACTAATAAGTGATACATCTGATTCCTTTTGTGGGAGAGGAATACAATTCCTGAAGTAAGTGAAGATGTGCCCACTGTCTTTCTCCCTTCCTCTGGATATTGTCATCAAGGCTTATCTCATACACCTAACTCACTGGGGCACAGCAGTACACCACTTTAGAAGGCCTCTCCGAATCCTCCATCAGACTATACCAAGGTTTCTACTGGGCCCTGGGAGCAGAAGGTGCTCTATGCCATGTGATGGGCAAATGAGGGGTGAGATATCAACCTCTGAATCATTGGGTGGCATTGTCCTGTCCTCTAGTCCTGGACTACAGAACCTCCTGTCCATAGAGCCCACCACCAGTGACAGGGAGGACGGGGAGACAGTTGTTCCAAGGACCTGAAGAATAATTTTAAAAAAAACTCACCTTTATGAGTGGGGTTCCACCTGTTTTGCTGGCTGAGGGAACTGTATGGCAGCTACACTCCCCCCCATTGTATCCCAAACATGGGTATGTTGATCCCATTATCAGTGTCAAGGGGCGAAATTGAGCATCATTCGCCTAGGAAAACATGTTTAGTAATGGCGGGAAACAGGAGCAGATGTTCAAGTTTTGTTGAAATGATGTTGCAGTGCCTGCTACTGTAGCTTCTTGCTGAGTTTTAATAATTATCTTTTGCTGCAAATCTCTCCAGGGGAAAGTACTCAGCTCAGACTTCAGAGTGGGTTAGTTAAGAAACTCTTGAGTCAATTCAAGCTCATGTCTCCTGGGTGAGAAATGCAATTAATGTATGTGTGCTGCCCTCCCTATCACGTTTAACAAATATGAGGCTTGCATGCCTTGGAAGTCAGGCCAGAATTGTGTGTATGTGTCCCCTTCCCTTTCAGTGTACAGCAAAAATTAAATAAGTGCCCCTTTCCTGTGAGAGTGTGGCCAAAATTAGATGTGTGCCCATTTCCCTGTAGGAGTTTTGCAAGAATGATGTGCGTGTGTGTCCCCTTTCTTTGAAAGTGGGACAAACATTCGGTGTTTGCCCTTTGTGAAGGCATCATGAAGCAAAACACTGAAAACAGTTTAAAAGTCACAAATAAAATGGCTTATTAATGCAATTGTCAGGATGGTTGAAGACCTAACCTGCCCTATGTGGAGGTGGGATTTCCCTACCCAAATTAAACTAAGGAAAACCTGAGTCAGAAAGTTCTACTTAAAAGTCTGTCTGTGTCCAAAACCTATCCTTGCCCTCACAACTAAAGCTAAACAATGTGTAGGGATATCAACAATAAAATTAATGATGATCAAACAAAGTTCTGAGCTGTTTCCAGCTCCTAGTTACCTTTTCAGCTCCCCTTCCCCAAGTTCAAGAAATTTCCACAACAGTCTCGGAATTACCTTTCCCTAGTTCACACTAGTTCGACAAATCATTGGTGTTCCCTTCCCCAAGTTCAAGGCAACACAGTAACACAAATCCTTGGGTTTCCCTTTGCCAAGTTCAAGGCAACACAGTTCCAAAGAATAGGGTCTTGAGGGCTACATCCCCAAGACAGCATTAATGTTCATAAAGTCTCAGGGTTCCCGTCCCCAAGACTTCAGCTTGCCAATTTATACTTAGTCTTTCAATGTTCTGCACAACTGCAGATTAACTTGAAACTCCATCTGGATTAAATTAACAGTTCACTTAAATTACTCCTTCCTGAAGATTCCAAGATGGCCGCCGGCACGGAGTAGACGTGCCGACGGCGCTCTCCATCCCTGGGAGTTAAGAGGTGCCCACCGCCCCTTGACCGGAGCCAGAAACGATCGGCAGAGCCCCCCAGCGAGTGCAGAAGGAGGGGGGAGCCAACCGAGCGAGCCGTAGACAGGAGTTGCACTCTGTACCCGCCGCGGCGAAGATCGCCAGGGCCGTGAACTCGGGCGGCGGGGGAATAGCGAGCGGAGAGCGGCCCAGCGGGGAGCGAGCCAGAGGAGTGCCGGCAACTGATGGGAAGGTTGGGCCGCGGGCCCCCGTGGTGCTCGGGAGGCGGGGAGCTCCGGTGGGTCCCCAGCGGGGCTGGCTGCACGGCCCGCGTCCTTCCCTGAGGTGTAGGGAGAGGGACACTGGGAGAGGCGGAGGCGGCACGGGGCGGCGCCGGAGGAGCACCGCGGCGGCGGGGAGTGGAATCCGCGGCTGCGCCTCCCGTGGGCGCATCGAGGAGGTGGTGGTGAGCGGCGGGTGCCGGGGCCGGTGGCTGGGCAGGCTGCTGCTCTCCGCCCTTGCCCTGCTGAGCCGCCGCCTGGGCTGCTACAAGACCACGCTGGAGTGCGAGCCCCAGAACATGCCCCTCTACGAGAAGTTCGGCTACTCGGCCTCCGAGGAGACCTACATGCAGAGCCGCTTCGGCCCCCAGCTCTGACACCCCGCAAGAGGGGGACCCTTGCAATGCAGGAATTTAAAGGACTTCTCGACCGAAATGAATGCGGGAGCGTGAAAAGCTGGTGGAAGGTCCAAAGAGAGGCATCCGCCCCTCGGCGCAGAACCTGAGGTGCGCAATAATCGGGAGGCCAGGCGCCTTGCCTCATCCACACTACGGCGGCATTCCAAGTGAGTGGGGGCATCGTAGTGAGAGGACAGTGGAAGTATTTAGAGAGCTGGGAACGAACCCCCTGGTGGGGGTGAGAGTTACTTCCCTCACTCGGTTATTTAGTCCTCTGGTTTGGGGGAGCCACAAGGGGCTTCGCAATTGAAGGAGAGAGTGAGAGCCCACCACGAGGGCAGTAGGCTGCAAGAAACTGGACAGAGCTGCATAGGGGGTGACTGGGATACAGTCCAATACAGTGCGCAACAACCCACCGGGAAAGTAGAGGAGGCCGGGCAAGGAACTTTCGGCGAAGCTGGACATATTCCGGGAACTTTGGGTGGGCCTCCCCAGTAAAATGGAGCTGAGACCTATAGGGGTACAGTAAGACCTTGTTTATCCAGGGAAGGCCCCGCTAAGGGAAGCGGGAGAGTTAGGCTATACTCAGCAACCTCAATAAGAGGTAAAGACCACAAGGTTTTTATCCCGGGGGCTCTTGGTACCTGTATAGGTTTTTATTTATTTTTTTAATTTTTTTTTTATCTTATTGTTTGGCCTCGTCAAGGGGACTGGGGGCAGCAACGAACCGGACTGGGCCAGCGGTGCCCCAGACATAAACAATAGAAATATGAGCAGTATGAGTACCAAATCCAAGAGTAAAGGCGGAAAGGGGGCATCAGCCATGGGGGACGCGGCTGGCACACTCCCTGCAATTTGGCCAACGCATACCCCGAAGGAGGGCCCAGGTTCAGCTCGGGAGAAGTCGGGAGAAGATCATTCTGCGCAGAGGATGGAGGAGGAGCAGAGTGTGATGTCAAGACAGGAATTTCTGGGGGAACTGCATGCCCTACAGGCGAATTTAGCTAAGACCTTCCAAGACCAATTTCAGTTAATGAGAACTGATCTTAACGATGCCTTAGGGGAGATAAGACAAGAGACGTGACAATTGGGGGAAAGGACAGATACCCTGGAAAAAGGCCTACAAGAGATAGAGGGCGAGGTTACAGCTAATAGCGAAGCAATAGAACGCCTGGACGTGGCCACAAGGAATCTCGAAGTTCAAATGGAAGACCTAGAGAACAGGTCCCGCAGGGTCAACATCAGAGTGAAATCGCTACCGTAGTCGGTCCTTGATAAGGATTTGAAAGTGGTGCTTCGAGAGATATTTGCCGACATTCTGGGAGAAGAGAATCCTGAGCGGATTGAGCTGGACAGAGTGCATAGAACGGGGCGGATGAACAAAGGCCTGAAGGCGAGACCCAGAGATGTCCTGGCAGCTTTTTCTAGATATGCCCAGAAGGAAGAAGTCTTGAGGGCGGCTCGGAAGCGGGAGCCTATAATGTTCAAGGGCCAGCAGATTGCACTATTTCAGGACTTGGCGAGTAGTACACTATTTAAAAGGAGACAGATGGGCCCACTGATAAGAGTGTTAAATGAAAAGGACATACGGTACAAATGGACATTCCCGTTCGGCCTACCCTTTGAGTGGGAAGGAGTCCAGAAGCGCATCACATCCTTGCAAGAAGGGGCAGATGTTCTTCGTATGGAGCTGGAGGATACTCGGCCAGGTCCAGACATGCGGGGAGCCGCGGGGCGCCCCAGGTTGCAACCTTGGAGCTGGAAGACAGTAGGAGAGAAGAGGAGAAAGGGAGGCAAAGAGGGCACGAGGCTGCAAAAAGATCCCCCAAGGGACGAAATTAATGGAACACAGGTTGGCTCTTGATCGAAGATGTTAACCAAAGGGGCGGTGGGCCTCAAAAGGGAAAACTGGGGCAACGGGGCTGGGAGGAGCAGCCATTTTGGGTACAGAAAGGGCGGGGATGCCCGAGATGGGAGTGGTGAGTAGGCGGGAAGGGATTATCCTTCTGGGGAGGGAGGGGAGGTGGTGGGAAAAGGAGAGGGAGGGAGGGGATTGGGGGGAAGGGGAGAGGCATTCAAAGAAGGGGAGGGAGTGGGGGCAGGAGCGAACAGACAGGCCCAAGTTCTACATGTTTTCTCCTTAAGTGGTCAACGCATAGTGTGAGAGGGTTGAACTCCCCGCTAAAGAGGAAAAAGCTGGAGCTCTTTGCGAGGAAGGAAAAACCGGATATTATGGGGCTCCAGGAAACACATTTGGTATTAAAGGACCAAGGTAGATTAAGGCTGAGAGGCTTTGATCAAATTCTTCATGCCTCGGATCCAAGTAAATCAAAAGGGGTAGCGTTGGCCATTAGGAATACGATTGACTTTAGAGTCGAGGTAGTTACGAGAGACAAAGAGGGGAGATTTCTGGTAGTTAGGGGGAAGTATCAGGACGCACCTTATACGATTGCAGTGGTCTACGGCCCAAACTCAGGCCAGGAACAGTTTTTACTGCATGTATTGAAAGTAATAGGGGAGCAGGCGTGGGATCAGATAGTCCTTTTGGGTGACCTGAACATCGCGTGGGACAGGGAGCGGGACAGAAACGGCAAAAGATTGAGAGGAGGCGGGGCGGTTATGTCGGCTGAACTGAAGGAAAAGATCGCTGGATTGGGATTGCGGGATGTGTGGAGGGAAGTAAAGGGAGAAGAGGAGGGGTCCCCCTTTCTATCTGGGGTGCACGGCTCTCAATCTCAAATTGATTATATATGGGTCTCGGTAGGGCTAGTGGGTGATATCCGGGAGGTACAAACGGGTCCGATTGGTATTGCGGACCATAAGACGGTATCGATGAACTTGGAACTGGGCAAGAAGAGAAGGGGAAAATGAGGCTGGAAATTTCTAGGCGCGGTCCTGAGGGACCCAGAGGTCAGGGGGGATATTGAGGAGAAGATCAAGATTTTCTTTGAAGTCAATAGAAAGGAGGACACAGGGGAGGAGGTACGATGGGACGCATTCAAGGCTACAATTAGGGGGAACCTGATCGCAGCGTCTGCATACCGTGACAAGCAATTGAAAGTCTTAGAGGCTCAATTGGAGTCCGAGGTAGAGACGGCTAGGCGGGCGGCGGGTGCGACCCCATCCCGGTTAGCCATGCGGGCTTACAGGAAAGCGCTGGGACAGTTAGAGCTGTTGCGCACTAAGAAGGCGGAGGGCGCACTCCTTGCTGTGCGGCAAAAATACTACGCGAAGGCCAACAAAGCAGATACGCTTTTAGAACGGCTCCTTAGGGGGAAAAGGGCGAGGAATGCCATTACGGCGTTAAGGGTAGGTAACGGGGAAAGGATCACAAAACGGGAAGAGGTGCAGGAGGCCATAGCATGTTTTTATGAGTCCCTTTATGCGTCCCAACATCCCCCGAGCGAGACGCAAGATTTGTTCTTACAATCAGTGCACCTGCGAGAAATTAGTAATGAAACGAGGGAGGCCCTAAATCGTGAAATTACAGAGGAAGAGGTACGGGAGGGGATCAGAACCCTCCCTATCAACAAGGCCCCGGGCCCGGATGGATATACGGCTGCTTTTTGTTACGCAGCTTGCCCCACAACTGACCTCACTATTTAAATCGTTTCGGCAGTCCGGTAAAATCGCCCCATCAATGGAGGAAGCAAAAGTAACTCTTGTTCTCAAACCACATAAAGACCCGGAAGAAAGATCAGCCTATCGCCCCATAGCTTTGATCAATCTGGATGCCAAGATCTATACTAAGGTTTTGGCTAACAGGTTGGACGCGGTCCTTCCCTTTTTAATTCACCCTGACCAAGCGGGGTTTATCAAGGGAAGGCAAACAGCGGACAATATTAGAAGGGTGGCCCACCTAGTTGAAAAGGTACAGAGAACGACCATTCCCGCGGTCTTGGTGGCGCTTGATGCAGAAAAAGCGTTTGACCGCGTGGAGTGGACCTTCCTGTTTCGAGTAATGGAAAAAATGGGCATTAGAGGGGAATTTCTTACAATGGTTCAGGCAAATTACCAAACTCCGTCAATTAGAATAATGGTGAATGGGACGGCCACTAGGAGGGTTGGTCTCCACAGGGGGACCAAACAGGGTTGCCCACTATCCCCTATCCTTTATGCGATTTACCTCGAACCACTGTTGCAAGCGATCAGGGAAAGCCCGGACATTAGGGGCATCCCGTTCGGGGGGGAACAACAGAAAGTCGCAGCTTTTGCTGATGACATGCTCTTGATGCTGACATCACCAAGAGAATCGATCCAAGTCGGCCTGTCCCTTTTGGATAAATTTGGTGAGGCCTCGGGGCTCAAGGTTAACGCTAACAAATCAGAAATTTTAAATCTGACGCTTAGGGGACAGGAGCGTGATACGCTGCGGGCTGTTCTCGCCTGCTATGGAGTCCGGGAGGAATCAGATACTTAGGGGTGAGAATCACGGCAACTTTGAGTGGGTGGTATGCTGCGAACTTTCCCCCGCTCCTTAAGGCAATTAAGAGGGAATACCAAAGATGGAGAGGCCTTAGAGTATCATGGTTGGGGCGGATCGCAGCGGTAAAGATGGTCACACTCCCACGGCTGCTGTATTTATTCCAGGCGATCCCACAGCCGGTCCCCTCATACTTCTTTAGGGATCTGGGGACTCTGACCAAAGATTTTGTGTGGGAAGGGAAAAGACCAAGGGTAAGTGGTACTCTATTGATGGCTCCCAAGAGGGGTGGCGGTCTGGCTCTACCAAATTTCAGGCGGTATTATGAGGCAACTCAGTTACGCATTATTAGAGAGTGGCTAAAGGAGGAGGAGAGTCAGCGGGAAAAGATATGGGTGAGGATGGACAGGGCGGTGGCCCACCGTAGTCTCGCAGAGGTGCTTTGGCTACCTAAAGAACTTAGGCCGAGACATCTATATGAGAGCACTATTACTAAATTAATGGCAGACATATGGGATAACTTGGTGGTAGCTAAGGGTGTTACTACGTATCCTTCCCCATTTACCCCACTTTTCGGTAACGGTGACTTCACCCCGGGCCTGGAGAAAAGGGCATTTGAGAGGTGGCAGGAGGGAGGATGTAGGAAGTTATGTGACATGTTCCTAGAGGGGGAAATTCTGACTTTCGAGGAATGTAAGCGATTATTTGCAGTACAAGAAAGAGAAAGACTGAGGTATGCTCAGAAAAGACATTGGGTTCTTCACCCGGGAGTTAGGCAGGCTGCAACTAGGGAACCAACACAGTTTGAAAGATTCCTACTAACCAACGACAGATCAAAGGGTCTCATTTCCAATATTTACAAGATTTTGCATATTTCGAATAGGGATCCTCAATGGGCCTATATGCAGAAATGGGAAAAGAGGCTGGGGAGAGAAATCAGTGGGGCTGAGTGGGAAAGACTTTGGAGGAAGATACCCAAACTGGCGAGAGCATCTCAGCTCCAGGAAGCATGGTATAAGCTTCTATTTGGGTGGCACTACACCCCGACCCGCCTGCATAAGATGTTTCCTTCAAGGCCGAGCAGTTGTTGGAGAGGATGTGGGTTAACAGGCATGGCGGAACATATCTGGTGGGAATGCCCCAGGATCGCACCGTTCTGGGGAGAAGTGCAAAGGGCACAGTAACAGGCCATCGGCCCGGGGGATACACGCACTCCAATACAGGTCCTTTTGGGCATTCGCGGGACACCTGAAGTGGGGAGAATTGGTGGTAGGGAGAAAGCGAGAGTGGTCTTGACGCTGGCTGCGATGTTGGTAATAGCTCAGAGATGTAAGAGCCCCGAAGTACCAATGGAACAGGACTGGTTGAGGAAGGTGTGGGACATTGTGGCCTTGGACTGGGCAACTTACGCCATGGAAAATAAATTGCAGGGATTCGCAGCGGACTGGGGGGAGATTATGACTTTTCTTAATGGAGATTATAGGGTCATGTGGTGTCCGCAGCGCTTGAGACTATTGGAGCTACAATAGGGGGAGTAACTGTTCGAAGAACGATGATGTGGATTTTGAATGCTCGTCACTTTGGGGGAGGGAGGGAGGGACGGGAAGGGGGGGTTTCTTTGTTTTGGAGTTGGTGTATTTTGCTGTAAAATTCAATAAAAAGAGTTTTCAAAAAAAAATGTTTCCTTCCTGGTGTACTTCAACAATGTATTTGGCTTTCTCAATGGAAGGTTCCCTGGTCTAGGTACAGTTGTCAGACCCCACGGTCCAGCCATTACAGGTCGCGCAACAGGAACCCTAGGCTCTTCAGCACACACAGGTTCTTCTGTATTTTCCACTGTGTCAAGATTCACACTTACTTAGCTTCCCCTTGTCGGCCTCTTGGCTTTATGTGCAGGTTCACACTCACTTGGCTTCTCCTGGTTAGCCTCTTGGCTTTGCCGCAATGTGTAACTTTGGCCTTGACGAACTTTAAAAATGCATAGTTTTATTTCTCCTCCACCTTTCTTTCATGCTCTTTGGCAAAGTTCCACACTTGATCTCTTATTTCGTATGCTGTTTTCCCATTCATTTTTAATCAGACCGTACCTTTGCCCGCAAAGTTTTCATTCAGTTCGGTATTTGATATTTGCTTAACATCTCATTCTCAAGTAGTTAATATTGCTCAGCTTCAAATTGTATTTCCAAAAGGTGATCGCTGGGACTTTCAATTCATTCAGTATTCAAATGTATTCAATATATTGTTCAGGACTTTGTCCAATTACTTTCAGATAACTCAGCATTCACAAATTATTTGTTTCAGTTCGTTCTGCATTCTCAAATATGTGTCAGTATTAGTGGGCGCCCCAGACAGAGTGTTCCCTGAATTGTACTCACTGATTGTTCGTGACCGCTCACTACTGCTTCGCCGGTTTTGGGTTCAATCCTCCTAGATCTACAAGCATCGCCTCTCTCGCGGCTGCCACCGAGACCGTTTCTTGCTTTCCTGCTTGCCGCAGCAGCTGTGGGCTTCGGGCGGAGCATAGCTCTCGCTCTAGTTATCGGCAACCGGAGTTCAGCCACACAGTTAGACCCTCTCGTGGCCCGCACTCAGCCTGGGTGTCTCTCTCTTTCTCCGGACTCACCCGACTCCCAATTCTGGTTTCTCTGACATGCTTCTCTCAAGCCTGTTCCATTCCCTGCTCTCCTTCATGATGTGCACCCCCACCTCTTAAACTCCATAGGAGTGTTAAAGGTACACAGGTGTGGGTCAGTAGGTTTAATTGCCTGACCTTAATGCAGCCCATTTGTTGGACATGCCTGACTTCCCCAATGGTACTCTTTCATAATTATCGTCTTCTTCTCACTAGTAGAGTGGTGAAAATACCTATTGGTGTTCACTACTCCGAGTCGCCTCTTCCTTGTCCTAGTACTGTAGTAGGTTGAATGAGGAAAATTGAGGAGAGCTAGTTCACAGTAGCCAATAAAGGCTGGGGGAGGGATATGTTGGTTCTCAGAAGGGAAAGGGGGATACCATGTCTCAGCAGTCCTACATTTAAAACTTCTCTTCTTTACCTCTTTCCAGTACTTCTAGATTGGTAATATCTCCTGTCATTTTCTTGGTCGGTGGGACAGGGGCAGCAATACCCCATAACTGCATCTGGGATAGAGGGTTCCTCCTGAAATGGAAATGCTGGATACTGCGTCTCACCTAAGGACATCTCATCCCCAATCCCCCTCTACCCAGGTTATCCTCCCTTGCTTCTCCGCCCCCACGGTAAGGATCGAAAAAAATGGCCTTTTCCTGGCCACCTTAGAAAAAGACCCAAGGCCAGTAGATGTGAGGACACCCTCAGATTTATCACACCATCTTCCCTTTGAGAGTGTGGCAATAATTAGATGTGTGCACCCCCATTGGCGTGGAAATGGGGCAAAAATTAGATTAACCCCACCCCCCACAGGAATGCTGCAATAATTGGGTGTTTTCCCCATTCTTTGTGAGAATGAGGCAAACATGAAGTGTGTGTACCTCCTCTTCAGGAGTGCAGTAGAAATGTGGTTTGTGCAATTCTTGGTCTGGAAGCAGCAAATATTAAGGTGTGTGTTCCCATCTCTGTGCAAGTACGACAAACATTAGTTGTGTGTACGCCCTTACCTGTGAAAGCACAACAAAAACAAGGAAGTGTGTCAAACATTATGTTTGTGTGTCTTTGTGTGCCCCCTTTTGTGTGGAAGGGTGGCAAAAATTATCTGTTTTGCCCCTATCCCGGAAGAAGTGAAGTAAAAATTATGTGTGAGCCCCCTTCCCTGTGGGAGCGTGATAAAAAGCGCATGCTTGAGTGACTCAGTCTGTTTACTTGTTACAGTGGTATGCTAAAGCAGGAAATTTCCTCATGCACCCGAGTGGTACATTCTGTTCATAGACTTCCAAAAATATAAAAGACTAAATCAGATTGAGGGGTCACCACCATTGTTGACATTTGTTGACAGGCAGTTGAATGCATCATTCATGGCTACGGCCCCATCTCCACCCCAATATTATACCGGTGATAAACGTTACACACTAAAGCGACCATGCCGGTCATATCCCAGACAGGTCCAGGAGGAATTGGATCTAATATGCTAAAGATGGTAGGGAGTAAGCAACCTCAGTGTTAACAGACACATGTGCATGCAATAGACACAAAGCAAATATGCATTCACCATTAAGAAACACAGACATTAGTTTAAGCATGCATTTATACAATAAGAACATTGCTTGCAACCATAAAGACACGAAGAATGTAACATAAGCAATGTATATATTGAAATACAACACAAACGATATGTGTATATAGTTTACTAAAACAAATATGGAACATTAATGGGTAGACATCTTTTCCAAAATGGAGGTCGAGGCACACATTGAAATGACTGAAAGGCCTTGAGGCTGCAGGAAGGCTCAAACTGATGAACTTAATGAAATACAGACCTGTGCAGAGCACAGATGGTAGCTACCTGGACCTGACCAAGGTTACTGGGAAATTAGGGTTACTGAGATTAACTGAGAACAATTTTCCTTTGAAAGCCAGGTGCAGGAAAATTACCAGGCCAAAACTGTATAGGGAATGGATCGGCTGAGTCCTTAGTGGTTGAAAAATTAATTACACTTGCGTCCATATTAGCTAAAACCTCAATAAATGGAGGGTGAAATAATTCGAAACATGGTCCTCTCACACATGGCTCAAACCCAAAGACACTGTCTATTCATTAGCCCCAGACACAGATAGACACATGCTTCTACTCTCCACATATTCCGAGACCTGAGGCACCTGGCAAGGCCAAGCTACAAAGAGGACACTCTGGCTCGTGGAATAAGGGATAGTATCTTATTTCATTGAAAGCAAAGCAGTTCCCGGGGCCTATCTTCCACACGCTCCCATTTTGGCTCATGTGGTGATGTCTTTTCAAGTGCTCAAGGTTGGTTAGTAAGATGCCAACCAATAGAAACACTCAAATATTATGCCGCCCAGTATATGTTGCATTGACCAATTAACTCATGAAAAGATGACAATTATTCTCTATTATCAATTTAGAGGTGGGTGTAGGCGGAGCCATTAGATATATTATAACCAATGAAAAAATTACCCTATATCTCCTATATGTATTCAATTCTCTTAATCAATCCCTATTCCCAGTAAGTTTTGTAATGAGGATTGTAGTATGATGTCAGTCATGATGTCGTTTTGATTTATAATCCATTGTTGTGCCTGAAAAAGTCAGAGAGCTTTGAGACTTGTATGCTTACATGATGTCCCCGTTTTATGTGGATTGATAATAAAGCGGGTTTTGCCATTTACTTTGACTTTTCCGTTACAGATTTCGGGATTTCCCTGCCTATCATTTCCGCTTAAACTGGGGTTTTCCAGACCATCTTTACATATGGTAGTGGTTTGGATGGTTGGCCAGGACACTCAGATTGTCGAATTTCCCTGCCGTGGCCTGAAGACAATGAGGTGACCTCTGTAGACTGGTGAATCACGTGTGAACTGAGAAGGTTGATAAGGGCCCTCTTGGAGAAAATCCTGTCTGATCTCTGCAGGGCCCCCTGATTGAAGGAAGTTCGATACCGAAGGCCTGGGCTGATCCACCAATGAAAATAGCATTAGCTTGGCAAACCAGGGGAAGGAATTCTTTGTATATCAGGGAATTGATTTATGATGCAATACCTGTGACAGGGTTGCAGAAGGAAATGCACTAAACCTTGTGATGAGGTATTAATGGTGGTGAGATTTACCAGGACAAGGTCACGGAAAAGTGCATTGCAAACCCCCTTCTGGGGTGTGATTAAAAGATAAGAGTACCTCACCAGATGATGGGAAGATGGCTGTGTTGTATTGTATTTGTGGTGTATTTATATATGTAGTGATTGCTAGTGCCAGCTATACGGTGTAACGTGGTTTCGTTTTGGGCAAAGTGAATTTTGCGCATACTGGTGTATATTGTGGAGGATGGGAAAGTGTGGTTTGGACCAGAGGGTGCTGTCCAGAGCATGGGCGGCATTTGTGGTGCTTGCCCAGGTGGTTGTGTTGACGTAGAAGTTGTTGTGTTGGGAGGAGACGTACAGGTGGTGGAAGTGCAGAGACATTATTGTTGGAAGAACAGTGTAAAGGAGGGGTGAACCAGGGAGTAAGGAAAACTTGGATAGGGGTTTGGTAAGTATCAGTAGATTAAATTGTGATGTATAATCATGGGAGAGACTCCCCTTATTCATTTATGAAAAGCATTACCCTGGTACAGGGACAAAATATCCAAGTACCACACCCATTGGATTAAGGGCAACACAGGCAAGATGTTTATGCCTTAACTGCAGGAAGGCACTCTTCCGAGATCAGTACTGCAACACATGACAACATGTTTGCATGCTGCATACAAAGGGACAAAGTTAGAGAAATGATTAGCCATTCTAGAACTGTGGGAAATGTAGGGGGAAGAGACAGAAGAGCCAGCCGCGAAAGAATGGATGCTTTATCAGCATGTAAGGGAGGGCACAGCGCCCTCGGCTCCTCCTACTCCCCAGAGCATTGATATGGCTTTGGAAATGCAGGGACTCTACCCATTACAAGAATTAAAAGCAACAGCAGGATATGCTAACTCTACAAATGCACCCCCACCTATAACAGTGAAGATTTTATGAAGAGAGAAAAAATAAATATACAAAATACAGTGTCTGCGCGCAATGACTATAGAGAACAGTCTGAGTTACAGGCTAAATTGACAGAGGCTGAGGAGGAGATCCAGAGACAGAGAGGCAGACAGGGCAATAGGGGACAGGTGGTGATAGCCTCGAACAAATGGGTGGGAGGACAATTATTGCTTAAATTAGACGGAAAGAGTAAGGATGACTTTAAAGAAAATGAAAGAGCCGTAGAGAAAGGCAGGAGAAAGGATATGAAGAGAAAAGATAATAACCAACAGCAAATGTAACACGAAAGAAGAGAACAGGAAAATAAAGAAAGAGAATGGGAAAGAAGGTATGAGGACAAGAAGGAGAGTGAAAGGAAATGAGAGGAAGACAGGGAGAAGGTGAGAAAGCAAAGAGAAAAAAGGAAAGGGAAAATGCGAGAAGAATAAAAGGAAAAAGAAAGACAACAATGTAGAGAGAGAGAGGAAAAAAGGGGACAAAAGAGATCAAGAGATAGAACGAGAAATAGAAAAGAGTAGACAAAAAGGACAAAAAGAAATGGATGAGATTGTCAAGGGGAGCATGCTTCAAGACAAAGACAAGGAGAGGGAACAGAAAGAAAGGGGAAAGTGTTTAGAAAGATGTAATAAGTAAGTCGATGAAATACTCAAAAACTGTACCCTTCCAGAAGAAGATGAGGGAGAAGTCATGCGAAGGATGATTGATAAATTGTATAGAAGCTGGAGGGACAGTTGCATCTTTAGTGTTAAACAGAGCATAATAGGATCACCACAGAGGGGGGAAAAGAGTGTATTGGAAGAAGTAATGAGTGGATTGTATAGGCCACTGAGGAGACTGAATTCTGAGGATAGAGAAAATGATGAAAGCATTGATAGTAATGGTACAATGTTTATTGATGGAGAGAATAAGATTGAGAAGAGGCGGAGGAAGAGCCTGAACAAGCCCCCTCTACAGGCCTAAGAACAGGGGGAGAAAGAACGTAGTTAGGTTTGGGAGAATCAGAGAGAATGCCAAAGCCTGTTCAAAGCTTTTTCAGGCTCCCGAAATTCCAATCAAGAAGCCTAGAAGACAATACACCATATGTGAACAGGTGGAGAAATTTACCTGGTGGAAGAAAATCAATTTGACAGACATGACACCCATCACACGGGGGCCAACTACAGTTGGGCGGAACATAAAACAAATGCAGTTCCCATTGTTAGAGAAGGGAGGAGGATGGCCACAATATATTCCATGGCCACAGAGGGACAAAAATAGCATAGTCTTCTAGCTGCCAATGCTAACATCTGGAGTGGGCAATTGAATTTATGAGTTAGAAAGAATGACCGTCAGAATGACGTTAGCGATGGGTGACATAAAAAGCTTGCTTGCCGCCATCATAGGGGAGACGGCAGACGACATTTGGAAGAGAGCAGGGTATCTCAGAGTGATGTCCCAGAACACTACTCATGAGCACCTTTTAACAATCGTAGGGCTGATATATGAACAATATCTAGATTAATCAAACATGAGCACAATCATGATGCATGAACGCATAAAATGTGTGATGACAAAGACTCAGTTGCTAAAATTCAGGAGATTTGAGAAAAATGGCAGCTCGAAATGAGGGAGCTGTGGGATTAAACTATATTTTTATCATATATTGTACCAGGGGCGGCCTGGGGCAGTGCAGATACAATTGATACAATTGAAAAGGATGGTGGGAATGGAAACAAAACCATGGCCAGAGTTTCAGTTTTCTATAGTTCACCATGTTTGGCTAAAGCAAGAGAAAGCTAGAAAGAAACTTGAGGAAAGGAAGCTGGAGGAAGCAAAACGAGTTCAGGAAAAATGAAAGTTCTCAATGGAGGGAGAAGTGTTGACCAGTGAAGAGGGGGTAAGTGCACAAGAAGTACAGCAGGCAAAGCCAACAGCTAGTGGAAACTTTTCAGGAAGAGGAGAATATAATTATTGGGATGAAGAGGGGGTGCACCCCAGAGGCAGATGGTTTGGCTTTTCTCTCTGGCATGGCATGCATTCAAAGGTTTTTCCTCTTGTACTTTTCTTTGTTTCATTCACGGGTCGGTGGGTGTTGGCTTCTCACCCTTGGATCCCCCCCTTCCGGGCTCAGACCCTACTCGACGGTTTGCCTACCTCGATCAGGTTCACTATGGCTTTCAATGCAATATTTTAGCTGACCTTCACAAATCTTAATGTCTTTTGTAAAGTTCACTTTGGGCATCCCTCAGCCGAGTTCACTCTTGTCAACACACTGTATTTCGGGACTTTAGACTTTGTCCTCTCTTTATCGGCATCCCTCTTTTCGGGTTCAATCTTGCCAATCTTGTCAATCGTGCCTTTCTCATTTGAAGAGGGGAGGCCGAAATCTACTCCCGCTCACCCTTCCCCCAGACACATGAACAGGAAGAAGAGCAGAAAGAATAATGAGCACACTTATCATTTGCACCAGTCTCCAGTGTGCCTATGGGTTACAGATATGCTTCACCAACCCTGTAACCTAGAAGCAACACAAACCTTGCCCAGAGTGGATGAAGACCTTCTGGGTGGTAGCAGAGACACTTCAATTGACTAAAAGCGCTATGAAGACGTGCCATTAGGGCCATCATGACATAGCCACGTTAGACATGAACAACACATGCAATCCGCACACTGAACCACTCACACACGTGATTACATGAAGTACACGGATGCGCAGTTCTGTAGTTAGAGGACAGACACATTTACACTTTGTCATTGTTTATTATGTTTGTTCATTAGCTTGACTGCAGCAGTGCTGAAACCTGCAAAATACAAGCGTTCCTGTTTAAAAGCTTGCAGATGCTTACATGAATTAACCCTATGGAAAAGTAAATATATTTGGACCACCTAACAGAACAATAACAAAGTAATTCATGCATTATAAAAATGCACAGTGGAAGCCATGCCTGACTTCAGGACATTACATCCAAATACACTTGTCCCAGTAAAGTCCAGTCGGGCTGGGTTGGTGCAAACAATGGAATGCACCTCTCCAATCCAGGCTCTCAGCCAAGGTCTTGTTCTCAGATAACATTCCCCATGTTGAAGCACAGTGAACTCTGGCAGACAAGCATTTTTATTTCTTCATAAATACGAGTAATTTAGAGCAGAGAAAGCCCAAAGCATGGTGTCATCACACGTGGTTCAGCAAAACTGACAGCAAGCCAAGAACCTGTTTTGAGAGCGAAGGACAATTTTGCAAAGCTCAGACATGATTTCCAACACAGTATAACAAGAACACCTGCATGTTGCTTATGAAAGCGAGCACTGTCAGCGCAGTAGTGATTCACACTTAAAATGACACAGAAAGAAAACAGTCTTACTTTGGGAAGAAACATTTGAGCTGAGAGCAAATTCTGTCTCAGGCTGGGGCATCAGCTAAACCGATAGGAAGACATTCATAATGCAACATTTTAGAATTAGGTAATTGGGAAACAGCCAGGCCAGCCCTCTGACAATGTAGGACCAATGAAAATGATTTCTATAAGGGCACTATATGTGACACATCACTCAGCACCCAATCACAGGGTGAGATAGGTTCTGAGAACTGGCCCAAGCTCTGATGTCAGCAGGACACTGGCCCTCATTAGGACCCTGGCGGATTTTTACCGCCATCCACGGACTTTCCGGCCATGGCGCAAAGTCCCTTTACGCCATGGCGGATGGCGGACTTACCGCCCCATTCCGAGGTCGGCGGGGCGGTAAGTCCCCATTGTCCCATTTACCCTTCCCCATTCCCATTTCGGCCCCATAGGGCTCAATGGGAGTGGGGAAGGAGTTAATTACGCCACCGTAAAATACGGTGGCGTAATTAACACCAAGGTCCCAGAGCGCCATGGATTTTTCCGCCCGCAAAAAGCGGGCGGAAAAGTGTCCATGGCGCTCTGGAAACTCGTAGTTGGCGGTAAGGGGTCGGCGCAGCTAACGCTGGCGCAAACCCCTTACCGCCAGGGTCCTAATGAGGCCCACTGTGTTTTAGAAAAGAGCCTCCAGCAAGGCTCCCAGAGAGAGTCCTTTGATTTTCTTTCCCTACGCACATTCCACTGTGTTTCAGGCCAGAATAAAACCACAGTTTGCAGTTGCTGTTTGTTTGGATTTTCTGTTCCTTTTTGGCAAAATGGAGGTGTTGGGCCTCCCATGAGTTCTGGATCCAGGGACTCCCAGTAGCCCTCCCCTACCTGGGGGTTCACTCCAACCCAACACATTCAACTCTTATGATGTGGTATTCACTTCCCTTAGCTTCACATTCATCTGTCAGTCAAAGACTTTCGACTTTACAGAGACTTTTACAAGACCCCTCTATGACCACTTTGACCACCTTTTCGCCTTTCCCAAGGTCTTCTGGTAATGGTAGTTTCAACAATCGCCCAAAATTTCTTGAGTGAGCACCTGTGTGGTGCTGGACTCCTCTGTTGCTGGTTTTCCCCATTTTAGCAACAATAGCTTTTTATGCTTTCACAGTTCAATTAGCCATTTGCTACTTTTCGTTCAACACAGTTTGGTTTCTTATCGACTCTCCCCTCGACTCACCGGCTGTGAGGAACCACTTGGCTTTCTTTCTCTTTGGAGTCAAGGTTGGTACCACAGAGGCAAGCGTGTCTCCCCGGCTTGGTTATCAATGGAGGAGCGTCTTGTTTACGTTGGCTATTGTTTGTGGTGTTACGTTTCCTTCTGCTGAGGTTTCACGGGCCTTGAACGGAAAGGGCAAGGTCACTTCTTTCCTTGACGCCCTCTCGGTTTGCGCCATCTAACTCCTCCTCTTGAACTGCCATGCTGAGTTTGCTTTCTCGATGTGCGGTCTACCTTGCTCATTTTGTGCTTTTGTGCTCCACCTTTTATCTCTGTGGGGAAGGCAAAGGGCCGTCAGGTGTGTGGTTGTGGTCAATTGCCTGACTTTGCCTGACCCTGGTGTTGGGACATGTCAGGTAATTGGTTCGGGTGTTAGTCTGTAGTCCTTCGTGATATGCAAAAGTGTTTGCATTGGGAAAAGGGGGGCTGTCACCAACATGTATACCCTTCATCCTAGGGGTGCTGGTAAAGTGAGATTGGTAGGGAATGTGGAATGAACAAACATGACCAGAGTTTCTTTTGTGACCTGAACAGGGAGGATTGTGGGAATGGTAGTGTGTTGTTAATGCAGCATACTGGGGTTTCAGGAAAGAATAATCAGAGGAACGTGAAAAAGAATGGTTGGGAATATTATGGTAAAAACTGGGAAAACAGGGATTCTGGGATATGTGGTTGTCGAGTCTAATGGGGTTTGTGCTCCTAGGGGATTTACCAGATGCGGAGGGGTTGGTAGATTTTGATAAGGGAGATAGTTGACGAGGAAGGTAGGTTGATTTGGAGTAGCCAAAAAAAATCTCAGTGACTTCATCTCCCTCACCTTCTTGGTTTAATACCGCGTCTCCCTTTGGATATTCCCCTGAGCATAACCATGGGTTCCTCTACCCAGGTGATCCTTCCTGGCTCATATACCCCTAGGGTTGGGATTTGAGAGGGCAAGTTCGTCCCTGGTCATCTGAATAAGGGATTCCCGGGATCTACTTGGGAGAATACCCTCAGGTTTCTCACATACCCTTGTCCTATGCTGGTTGGGCAGAGTTGTTTCACCGAGAGATCTCTCTGTGGAACATCCGGACTGCCGGGCCAAGCCATCCAGCATAGAACTCAAGTTAATGTTTCTCTTGAGTACCCAAAGGCTATTATAGCTGGGGCTTTCCATCTTTGTCTGGTTATTCAGATCTTGAGGAGGAGAGGGTTCCAAGAATTTTCTCGTTTCTCTTTCCCTTTTTATTTGTTTTTCCCTTTCTTGTGTTACCATCAACTGTTCCTCTATAGCCTCACGGCAGATCTCTATAACATGGCCCTGATCTCCACAAAATAGGCAAGATTCCAATTGCGAGATTTCTGGCATATCCAGAGATTTAGTGGATATTGACCTTCTTGTGTTCTTATTCAGGGGGCTAAAAAAAGTTCCAGGGTGTTACTGGTCTCTATGTGTTGCCTTCCTAGGTTAACATAGGATTCCTCTTGCATCTTCCTACTTGGGTTTCTCCCTTTTTCTGTCCCTTGTTCATCCCTAATATTTCCCTTTGACTGATAAGGATGGGATTCTGAGATTTTATTTTCGGTAGTAGGGATCTCTATGTTTCCACCTGATGTTTTCTTAGATGACATTTTCCATGTGGTTTCACACATGAGATTTCCCCTAAAAGTTTTACAAGGGGATTCATATGCTAGAATCCCAACTCTATCTCCCCTATGGATTCGTACGGAACTGGGGGAAAGGCTCTGGAAAATAAAAGTTAATTCGTCCTCACGAGAGAAAAGAGGTAACACTTTTATTCTACCTTCTCTGCAGGGTAGAATGTAAAAGGATAAACCCAAGGGATATGCTATTCCTATCTGTAAAGAGATGAGATCCTTGTCCTTTCCTTGTAACAAATAATCCTGTGGGCAAAAAGATAGTAGGTATTGCTCTCAACCACTTTTCAGATAGGTGGAATGGCTTGGGAGGTTATGGACTCCCATTTTCTGTTCCAAGGGCTGGAAGGGTGGTGTTATACCGTCTATAGATCTCTCACCTCCCAAGGAAAAAGGTGCCTAAGAGGGTCTGCTCCTTGACACCAAGATCTCCGAGCCACATTGGGGAGAACTGTGTTATCGCTCTTCCTCCAACACTGTGGGTAGAGCATGGGAACCCACACTTGGTCTCTTTTTATACAAGTGGGTTCTCCAATTATTATCAATTGAATCATATCCCACTGTGACACGATATGTAAGGGACTCATGGTGGCAACAGTAAAGACAGACACGAGTGATAACCGTTCAAGTGTGTTTATTAAACTGTATAAGTAGGTTGGAAAAAGGCCTAATCTACACCTAAATCTAAGATGGGAGCAAGCTTCGACCATCTAATAATAAGGCAGTCCTAGTTGCGTCTTCTCAAATAAAAGGACCTATACTAAGAAAAACCTATTGCCAATACTTATGCTAAATACAAAATAAGTGTGGGATAAGGTTTATAAGAAAGAAGGAAGTGTTCACAAATAATAAGTCAGGATGCGGTGGTCGGGGTCTCCCTTCCCCATATTTTAAGCACAGGACAAGCTAGGATTCCGGAGCACAGCACACACTCAAGCTTTCCTAGCACGAGCCAACAGTTCTGCTTTCAGGTATCAGGGCCTTCTGTGGTTAAGTCTCTTTTCTGCAAAAAGTCTCTTGCTGTCATAGGCCTGATATGTTTAATATAATAAACAAAAGTTCCTTTCTGCTTGCACATTGGGTGATGCCTTTCACCCTTGGATCCCCCTCTTCCAGGCGCAGGACACTAGAAAGTTCCTTAGTGATACCAGGACCTCTGATAGATCTGTTTTCTTGCTTTCGAGGGCCTGACAGTCTCAACGTTTCAAAACCAAGATTCAAATAAAAGTTCTAGAGTTCTTCTCTGATTTTATTTGGGTGATAGCTCTTCACCCCTTGGTCCCACTCTTCCGGGCTCAAACCCCTCTCAAATATCAGCTTCTCTTTGTTGGGTTCACTCTGGAATGGCATGCCTTCAAAGGTTTTCCCTCTTGTGATTTTCTTTGTAGCATTAATGGGTCGGTGGATGTTGGCTTCTCACCCTTGGATCCCCCTCTTCCGGGCTCAGATCCTACTCGACTGTTCGTCACCCTCGACCGGGTTCACTATGGCTTTCAATGTAATTATTTTGCTGACCTTCACAAATCTTACTGTCTTTTTGGACAGTTCACTGTGGACATCCCTCGGACGTCCTCTCTTGTCAACACACTGTATTTCGGGACATTACACTTGGCCCCCTCTTTATCGGCATCACTTTTCGGGTTCAGTCTTGCCAATCTTGTCAATCGTGCCTTTCTCATTCAACTCTTACGATGTGGAATTCACTTACCATAGCTTCACAATCATCTGTTGGTCAAAGACTTTCGACTGTATAGAAGATTTTACAAGACCCCTGTATGACCACTTTGATCCCTTCTCGCCTTTCCAAAGGTCTTCTGGTAATGGTAGTACCAACTATCGGGTCATCGCCCAGAGTTTCCAGAGTGAGCACCCACAGGGTGCTGGACTCCTCTGTTGCTGGTTTACCCTCTTTTAGCATCAATACCTCTTTATGCTTTTGCAATTCAATTAGCCATTTGCTGCTTTTCGTTCAACACATTTCAGTTTCTTATCGAATCTCCCCTCGACTCACAGACTATGATATGATAAACCGCTTGGCTTTCTTTCTCTTTGGAGTCAAGGTTGGTACCACAGAGGCAAGCTTCTCTCCCTGGTTTGGTTATCAGCAGAGGAAAGTCTCATGTACCATTGACATCTTCTGCAACACACGCTGGCTATTGTTCGCGGTCTTACTTTTCCTTCTGCAGAGGTTTCACGGGCCTTGGTTGGAAAGGGCAAGGTCGCGTCTCTCCTTGTCGCCATCTCGGTTTGCGTCATCTTTCTCCTCCTCTTGAACTGCTGTACTGAGTTAGCTCTCTCGACGTGTGGTCTGCCTTGCTCGTTTTGCGCTCTTGTGCTCCACCTTTTATCCCTGTGGGGAAGGGAAAGGGTAATCAGATGTGTGCGGTTCTGGTCAATTGCCTGACTTTGCCTGACCCTGGTGTTGGGACATGTCAGGTCATTGCTTCGGGTATTAGTCCATCGTCCTTCGTGATATGCAAAGGTGCTTGTGTCGGGAAAAGGGCATTGTCACAGAAATGTATACTCTTCGTCCTAGGGCTGTTGGTAAAGTGAGATTGGTAGGGATTGTGGAATGAACGAACAAGATCAGAGTTTTTATTGTGGCCTGAACAGGGAGGATTGTGGGAATGGTAGTGTGTTGTTAATGCAGTATAGTGGGATTCTGGGAAAGAATAATCAGAGGGAAGTGAAGAAGAATGGTTGGGAGTATTCAGAGTATTTGGGTAAAAACTGGAAAAACTGGAATTCTGGCAGATGTGTTTGTCGAGTCTAATGGGGTTTGTGCTCATACAGGATTTAGCAGATGCAGAGGGGTTGGTAGATGGAAGGGAGGTTGATTTTGAGTAGCCAAAAAACAAACTCAGGGACTTCGTCCCTTTCACCTTCTTCCTCAGTATAATATTGTGTCTCCCTTTGGGTATTCCCCTGAACATAACCCTGGGTTCCCCTACCCAGGTGAGTCTCCCTCACTCAAATACCCCTAAGGTTGTGATCTGAGAGGGTAGGTTCATCCCTGGCCAAATGAATAAGGGATTACCGGGATCTACTTGGGAGAACACCCTCAGGTTTCTGAAAGATTCATAGCAGAGCCGATGAAAGAGGGAGATATTGTGCATGATTGCACCAAATACACTGAATATCATGATGAGATACCCCACCTAAAGAAAATGCCCAGGAGGGGGGGACAATCCTCTTCAATGACGGTTCCTCATCACTCGATCAAAGTACTGATGAGAGATATATTGGGACCAGAGTGGTAAAGGCAAGATTGAATGACAGCTTTGAGACAGTGGTAAGTGCGAGAATGCCTTTGCATTTCTCGGCACAAGCAGCAGAATTAGTTGCACTCATTTTGGCAATTGAAACACATGAAGAAGAGGCAGTGACGGTGTATTCTGACCCCACCTATGTGATGTCAACTGTACATACCAGACTGTCATGTTGGAAGAGGCGTGGCTTCTTACACGCCGACGGCACCCCAGGTAAGCATGTGCCGCTATTGGACAGGCTTATAAATGCACTACAGCTCCCATCGGCCACCACTGTGGTGAAGTGCGCAGCCCAAACTAAAGGCACATATTTAGTCTCTCACTGCAATGATGCCACTGATTTAAGAGCTGCATATTTTTATTAAATATCAAAAGTTGACACATCACCTAATAAGTACACCCGTACACGAATAATGGTAATAATGGAAGTCTTCAATACACTACCCATAGCCTGAATTACTGAATTACAGGGAAGGGAACCACCAGAAGAGCAAGAATTGTCGAGGGAACCACCAGAAGAGCAAGAATTGTCGAGGGAAAGGGGGGGCTCATTGTCCCCCACAGATGCAATGTGGTGGCAGGACAGCACCAGGAAACCAGCTATTCCCGTGGGATTACTTAAAGTAGCATCAGGTCAACTACATTATCCAGCGCACACAACACAAGAGTGTCTTGCAGTTTTGATCTCAGAAGGCTGGTTTGTGCCCAATCTGGCAGAGCATGTTGCCGACTTTATTGTAAATTGCTGGACTTGCCAGCAGTTCACTGCTGGGCACATGCTGGGAACAGTGTGAGAAGCAGTAACACATTCTACAGCACACTTCCAAAATGTTCATATAGATTATGTGGATAGGCTTCAAGTTTGTAATGGCTACGACATATGCCAGTAGTTTTATCTCCTTTTTCCTGCTGGATAGACGCTGGTCCATGTACACATCCTGATGCCACATGTGCGGCAAAGTTCCTCGTATATGGTATCTTCCAAAGGTGGGGAGTGTGCGAAGAGCTCCGGTCTGACAGTGGAACACATTTTGAGAATGAAGTCTTTGAGCACATTACAATCCTGGTGGGTATTAAGCATAAATTCTCTTCTGCTTACCAACCACAAGTGAACAGGATTTTTGAAGGATTCAATTGCCTCCTCAAGAAATGCATTGCCATGGGCGTGGCTAGCAGCCATCCGATGAGGACGTGAGCTCGCGCTGCTCCCGCACCACTGGCTCCATCCTGCGAAATCCTGACAAAATATATCTTCGTGCGAAATCCTGAAATAACCCAGCGGTGGGAGAGACTCTCCTGCACCGAATCGCGGCGCTCCGACACAAATCGGTGTACGGATTCACCGTCCAGACCGTGTGGAAGCGACACGACCCGCGCCAGGTGTTGAACTCAAAATGGCCGCCATGTCTGCGCACTAATTGTCGACCGAAGGCCGGGGCACGCAAATCCGGGCCGGGCGACGGTGGCACGGACCTATTGGCCGTGGTCCGATACATCCAGCGATGTGGTAAGGAGAGGTGGAGCCGGAGTAGAAGGGGCTGGTGAACGGGCCTTTCCCCCCACGGGCGAGAGACCCCCGGTCGGAGCTGCGACTCCCGCCTGCGAAGACGGAACCTCAGAGCTGCTAAGAGCGGGTTGCTCGTGGAAAGAGCCAGGTCGGCACAGACACAGTCGGTCGCAGTGCGTCAACACCGGCTGCTCCCCCACGTTTGGGATTAGACATCGGTAGATTGTACCAACACATTGCCGGACAGAGAATGGGGAAGGAGAAACCCAGGAAAACGTCCACCCAGAGCAGGATCGAGCAATATGCGGCGATGCCAGCACCCCGCTCACCAGAGAGAACGCCGCCGGTCACCCCGGACCCTATGGATAACATTTCCCTGAAAGATATCATGAGTGCCATCACCAGCTCCAGGACTTCGATGGAGAAAAAGATGGACAGCATCGGTGCAGATGTGTCCCTGTTGCGGCACGACCTCCAGAAGCTGACCGCCCGAACGGTTGAGGCGGAGGCCCGAATCTCTGAAACCGAGGATGGCCTACGTGGCGTCAACAGGCAAGTGACGAGCATGTTAGCACGGATAAAGACCCTGGAGGCAAGGGTGGACGATAGCGAGGGTAGATCCCGACGTAACAATGTCCGCATAATCGGCCTGCCCGAAAAGGCCGAAGGGGATTGTATGGAGCTTTTCCTGGAGGACTGGCTGACGAACATTTATGACAGAGAGGCTTTCTCTAAATTTTTTTCTATTGAACGGGCCCATCGCATTCCGACTGGCAGAGTGATACCTGGGGCCCCACCACGCCCAGTGATTGCCAGGTTTCTGAATTACAGAGACAGAGATACGGTACTCCAGCTAGCAAGATCGAAGGGCACGGTCACATTTAACGGATCCAAAATAGCCTTTTTCCCCGATTTCACCAAAGAAGTCCAGAAAGCACGCCAATCATTCGACCCGCTTAAAAGACGCTTACAATCAGCAGGCGTCAAATATGGTCTGATCTTCCCGGCCCAGCTCAAAATATTCCATGGTGGCACGCCAGTGCACTTTACCGACCCCAGAGAGGCATGGAACTGGGCCGAGCGGCACATAGAAGGGGATTGGAATGCGGAGGAGAGAAGAAGAGGCAGACGCAACAGCCCTCGACCGGAGCGCCCACCGGAGCAAGGCCAACAACAGCACCAACAGCCTGCTAATCCGCCGCAGGGGAATATCTGAACTGGGGAACAACACGGAGCAGGAAGCTACGATACTGGGATTTGGACTACTATCGAGTAAACTTGGGCCCCCTCCCCGGGCAGGTCAACGCACGGATTGCAACCAGGCCAGTGGTCGGACGGCCGCCCACCCCACGGGCAAAGTCTAACACCGAGGAAGCCCACGACAGCACCACGGACAGTTGTGTAAGCTATATGGTGCAAAGGCCACTGACTGTGGCTTAGCTTAAAGTTTATTTGTTCTGGTTCAAACTTCGGGTGACAGATACTCCAAGTTGGGTGGGAGTATAGGGAGGGGGGATAGATAACACAACCGGGGCGGCAGATGCCCCCGAGGGAACAAATGTTTGAACAGATGGGAGGAAGAATCTACTCCCGTGTTTTGAGGTTTGTTTTCAGGTTCGTTTTAAATTTTATTCATGTATGGTCCGACAACAGTACACAACCACTCTCACGTGCTTGCGCCTCACAGCGAAACACAGCGAAACACTAGCGCGTGCATCCCCACGGAATCCTACACATTCTGCTCCACAACAACCCGCTCCCCAGCCAGATGACGCATGACAGATATGATACGAGAACATTGCGTTTTCTTACTTGGAATGTCAACGGGCTGGGTAGTGGGATTAAACGCAAACTTGTTACCCAAACATTAAACAGACACGCGCCGGATGTGGTGATGCTCACGGAAACCCATTTAGCGGGTTCCACATGCAACCTATTTAAACGAGGCCACTATCGTATTGCACTACACTCAGGTTTCACCACGGGCTCCAGGGGGGTCCTCATACTGATTCACAAAAGGCTGCCATTGACACTATCCAGTGTGTCACAGGACAGGGGGGGCAGATTCGTGCACATGACAGGATCCCTATGGAATCGAACCATAACAATAATAGCTGTGTATGCACCACCCGCGCTGCTGCCAAGTCTCATAGAGGACATAACTCCCCAAATAGCACAGGACTCCTCAGACACACTAATTCTTGGTGGCGACTTCAACGAAGTCATGAACCTGGGCATGGATCGCACACACCTAAGGGGCAGGAATCCTGAACTACACACCAAGCTAGCCTCCTTCATATCAGCACTGGGCCTGAGGGACGTGTGGCGGGACCTTCACCCGGGGGAGCGGGAATACTCTTTTCATTCGGGCGCACACGCTTCCCTCTCCCGGTTAGACTATTTTTTCGTGCCAACCACCGAGATACATAGGGTAACTAGCGCCGCACTACTTCCACGTGGCATCTCTGACCATTCTCCCCTACTAATGGAACTATCAACATCACGACCCATTCCCCCACCCTCATGGCGCCTCAACAATTATTATCTAGGCTTCCCAGAGCTAGTTGAGCGTATACAAGAAACCACAACCAACTACTTCGAGCTGAACGCTGGGTCAGTAGGCGACCCGAGCTTACTATGGGAAGCGTACAAGCCGGTCTTGCGGGGAGAGATCATCTCCTGGATAGCGGCGCAAAAAAAGGCCCACATGCAAAAACTACACGAAGCGGAAGATCAGGTGGAACGGGCAGAAAGTGCACATCTGGCGCGAGACCTGCCCGAAACGAACCGAGCTTTAATCCTTGCCCAAAAAAAACTGCACAATGTAGCCTTAGACAATGCCAAACAGGCACACGCCACAATGCGAGCCAGATTATATGAGACTGGCGATAAGGCGGGTAAATTGTTGGCCTGGCTGGAACGTAGGGATGAAGGGCACAAACAGGTCAGGATGATCAAACCCGACAATTCAGAACCGCTGTGGACAGACCAGGCGATCGCAGAAGGCTTTGCTAAATACTACGCAGGGCTCTATGGGTCACCGGAAGCCCCCACTGATCTCTCTGTGCTGAACGGGATCACCCTACCCAGCCTAACGGACACACAACGAGAGCTGCTTGAGGCAGCCATTACCGAGGAAGAGCTTGGGGCGGCCATGTCTCAACTAAATCCTGGGAAAACTCCGGGACCAAACGGCTTCCCGGTAGAGACGTGGAAGGGGGTGGAACCGAGTGCGTTAATCCCGCATCTCTTGCAGATGTACACTCACTCGAGGGAGCAAGGGCAGCTTCCCCTGGACCTAAGAAGGGCCACTATAGTGGTGATCCCCAAATCAGATAAACCACCAGAGAGGTGTAGCTCATACAGGCCCATCTCATTACTTAATACCGAGACCAAAATCCTGGCGAAAGCGTTGGCAATCCGCCTGCAGAAAGTTATCTCATCACTTATACACCCTGACCAATGTGGCTTTATGCCCCAGCGGTCAACGCGTATGAATATCCACCGACTGCACACTGCGATTGAAAAATCCCCCCTATTGCCGGACCCCCTAGCCCTGCTAGCAATAGATTTTGAAAAGGCTTTCGATTCGGTACACTGGCCAGCATTGTGGGAAATAATGCGCCGAATGGGCTTCGGTGACCAGTTCCTGGGATGGGTACAACTACTATACGAATCCCCTGAAGCTGTGACCAGAGTAAATGGTTGGTCTTCGCAACCGTTCAGACTGGGCAAGGGAACACGACAGGGGTGCCCCCTGTCTGCAATGCTCTTTGCGCTGGCCATAGAGCCACTAGCAATTCTATTACGTGAATCTCGACTATGGAAGGGCTTCCGGTGGACAGAAAATTGGGAGGATAGGGTCTCGCTGTATGCGGATGATCTGCTTTTGTATCTAGCGGACCCCATAGTCTCGTGCCCAGTGGTGATTGGTATATTGAAGGATTATGAATCCTTTAGTGGGTTGAAGGTGAACTGGTCGAAGTCCACACTATTCCCACTGAGAGAGTTGGACAGCGCTGATTTACAGGACTGCCCATTTCGCATAGAAGTTGACCAATTCCGCTATCTAGGGGTACAGATAACGACGAATCTGGCCGAGTATGTAGAGAAGAATCTCCACCCGGTCACTAATCGCTTTGCGGACGACGTCAAACACTGGAACGCCCTTCCACTGACCCTATTAGGGAGAGCAGCGTTATTCAAGATGTTGGCGTTACCTAGATTCCTGTACATACTCCAAAACGCCCCGCTACACATCCCCAGACAAGAGTTTCACAGAATTGACAGGATCCTTCGGAAACTCCTGTGGAATAACGGGCACCCAAGACTGGCGCTCCACATCCTGCAGCGCTCCATCTGGGAGGGAGGCATAGGATTGCCGCGTATACAGACATACTATTGGGCGAGTCAAATGGCGGTGATAAACGACCTCCTACACGGCGATCCCTCGCTACCCCACATAAAATTCGATACTCTCGATGGGACCAGCACAACCCCATTAGAATCCCTATACCGGAAAACTAACAGCAATAGTAACAAAACAATGGCTAATCACCGAACGCTAGTCTGGGAAGAGGCACACAAGCACATACACTGGGAGGGGAGAACCACACCAGTACAGCCACTGTGGGCGAACAAAAATATCCCGGAGCTGGGCAAACTTCCAAAATGGCGGAACTGGGTGGCTGCGGGAATTTCCAAAGTAGGAGATGTGTTCCGGGAGGGGAGTCCGGTGACATTTGAGAGGTTAGTGGAGGATTTTAATCTGCCTGCCACGGACCGATATCGGCATGTGCAACTGTGTCATGCTTTACAACAGCATTTACCTGCACTACGAGATATGGCGGACTGCACCCCCATAGAAAGAAACCTGGTTCTGGAGAGCATAGATGTTAAAATTACCTCAGTAATGTACAATGTCCTCACCTCGTTTGCCACGCCGGAGCTTTCAAGCCTAAAATCTAAGTGGGAGAGGGATGTGGGAGCGATACTGCCCGAAGATTGGATAACGATCCTAATGCACCCAAGAGAAACGGCCATCTCGGCCAGGCTACGCCTGGTACAACTCAAAATCTTGCATAGAATATATTACCCGCGGGTAGCGTTGTACAGATGGGGCAAGACCACAGACCCAAACTGCTTGCGATGCCTACAAAACGAGGGCACCTTCTTTCACATCATATGGGATTGCCCACACATCACGACATACTGGCAGCACTGCTGTGACACACTCAGTAAGGTTTTGGGTCGAACTGTGCTCAGAGATCCAAAGCTGATGTTGTTGGGAGTGGAGGAAGAGGGCGAAATGTCTCGCTCCGATAAGCTATTATTTGCAACCTCCACGGCACTGATTAAGCGCAACATTGCCAGGCTGTGGGGCTCGAGCGTCACCCCTGTGCACGCACAGTGGCTAAATGATGTGGAAGCATGCATTGCGATGGAGCGAAGGGTATATGCGGCCAGGGGATGTCCTAGGAAAGCGGGGAAAATCTGGGAAAAGTGGGAGAATGCAGTATGAAATTCTTTTGTAGGAACTAGGCCGATGGCCAGCATGTGATGGCATAGCAAGAATGTGCATAACGCTGACAATGTGTCCTCAAGATGTTGTAAAACGGACCATATACTCTTTACTGTTTATGTTATTATTGATGGTTGGACCCTTCAGGGTCACTGTTTTTTCTTGTATGATGTAATAAAATCAATAAAAGTGTTTGATCAAAAAAAAAGAAATGCATTGCCAAATTAAAAGTGACCCTGAAAAAAAAGAATGGCTCCATTGTCTGCCCTTAGCCCAATTTGCATTAGATAATCAGCCTGGCTCAGACCATCACCTGACACCTCACAAGCTGGTGATGGGGCATCGTATGAGTATACCACTTGATCCTCCCAGTCAAGCTCTAACTGATGCCCATAACATCGCAAATGTATTTGGAACTGATTATTTGACTGCTATGACAGCAAACATTGCTTTTATGTTTTAACAGCTTTGTGAATGGCAGGGGAGGTCAAAGAAGATGAGGAAGAAGACAAATAAATTGATGTTGCCGGTTTTAAAATCACCTGCTCTGTATTCAGGTGGTAAAGTACCATACCGGAAATGTACAAGGCGCTGGCACAAGGCAAGATTTGAAGGTCTGTATATTGTGGAGGAGGTGATGCTGAAAGCTGTGAAACTACAAGGAAGACAGGTGTGGCTTCACCTCGATGATGTCAAACCTTACAAAGGAGAGGCCACCCTGCCACCACCCGCTGAATCTGAAGATGAAGAAGAAATGAGATGCATCCAAGCATGATCAACCACCACACCCAGACAACAACGCAAAGAATAAAAGAAACTGTGATCATTTTTATTCACATACAGAAAATCAAGAGACTTACTGGACACTTTTCCTAATCATACCTGCGCAAGACAAGGAGAAGCCCTATAATGAGAAGTAAAGTATATACACAAATGTTTCCTTTACAGATTGTGTTTCTTGTGGCCTTGTCTTATTTAGTGAACACATATCCTGCTTAAGGAGGGAGAAATGTAACTCTTGCCATAGAACCATAAAACCATAAAACGTTTATAATTTTGAGAGAATTTTTCTTGCACTATTGGCACCCTTTTTCTATAATCATTGACATTTTGTAGGGGAAAAAAATGAAGGGAGTCTTTTGAAAACAGAAGATGGGACTTTTTAATTTTGATAGATATTTGCTTTTGGCTCATAGACAAAATAATACATGCAGTCATTTCCAAAGAGTGGATACAGTGGCAATAATGCTTGTCGCAAAAATGTTCACATTTTGCAGTCTCTATTTTATTAATCTCATGGCACTACGAGAGTTGGTCCTTTATAATGTATCCAAACTGAATACAGCGATGTAACTCCTATTACTATGGCAAATGAAAGGGCCTCCCAAGAATTTTCTGTGGTCATTACCCAAATCAGCAGGCTTAAACCAAGTGTGATGGATGACTTTGGGCATATGCTCTCATATATAACTAATTCTGCCCAAGTCACTAATAATGTATGGTACCGGCACATGACCTTAATGGGGAAAGAGACATCTGATGAGAGCTGCTATGTGTGCTCTCTTATCCCCTATTCCATGAGCGTGTCCACAGTTTTTATAGCTACAGAAATACTTGCAACCACTGCACATTGCCTAACACACATTGCCCTTTGTCTGACTAGAGGGCATTTTCAGGGTCAGACTGCTTCACTGGTATGGGTGA
Organism: Ambystoma mexicanum; assembly: GCF_040938575.1. Classification (NCBI taxonomy): domain Eukaryota; kingdom Metazoa; phylum Chordata; class Amphibia; order Caudata; family Ambystomatidae; genus Ambystoma; species Ambystoma mexicanum. Next base: position 340,160,787 of record NC_090922.1, read on the forward strand.
ACAAAGGAAAATCTGCACAGGAAGATAGTTACATACAAGAGATAAAAATGATGATAAAAGCCAAGAAACAGCACAAAGTATTAAGATATATACTTCCAGAAAGAAACAGGGCAGGGATTAAAAAAGAGCAAAATAAGATGCTCTAGTGCAATGATAAGAATAGGAAGGAAAAACACGGATGTTGGGAAAGAGGTCAGTCACCGATAAAGGGAGCAGTACTCACACCAGAGGAATTGACTGAAGGATTAGTAGTATGCAAAGCGATAGCCCTTCTGGAGCAGTGGGAAGAGGTCATGGTAAACACAAATGCAGCATGCATCTACCTATGTCCCATAATCACAAAGTTACTCACATGGGTAAATAATGATGGGGGCAGTTCAAATACAGCACTTGAAGGATGCCACCCTATGTTTCAAAATAATGGCACAATAAATGTGGGAAAAACACTTGGTGCAAACTTATTTTTGTACCAGGTATAAAAAGAGGAACAGCAGTACTGATGGGCCACTATTGGGCTTGTGGTAAGAGAACATATATGCAACTCCCACAAATTGGGGAGGCCTACGTTCCATAGTACTATTAAGCACACCAGCTTTGGTGATACCCCAGAGTGACTTACAAATCAGTGATTTCCCCCAAATGAACATGCATTTAAGGAAGAAAAGGTCTCTGGCCCTTAAACATAATAAAAGGGAACATTATTTTTCAGCTAAATCAATAGAGGTCGATGATGATATACCAGATGAACATAAATTGTTCACTAAGATGGCAGTGTCCTTTAAGTGCCTCTTTACTCCCTGTCTGCAGGCCCCCACAAATGCAAAATTGCTGCATATAACAAGATGGGAGTTGTTGCAAACAATTAATGCAACAGTGGAAGGCTTTAATGCCATTAGGGAAGAGCTAAGAGCCATTATGCTTACAACCCTCCAGAATAGGTATGTGCTTGATTTAATAACGGCAATGGCGGGGGACATGTGCGCATACATGGGGCCTTCTTGCTGCACGTACACACCTTCCCACAAAGGGAAAATGGGACCCCCATGAAGACCATAGCCACTTTAATCGAATTACACACAAAAATGGAGGAGATAGATCCATCTGAAAATGATGACTGGTGAGATTATCTGTTCTCCTGGATAACCTCGTGGCTGGCTAATGCATTTAAGATACTCATTGCTTTAGTACTATTCATACTAATGGGCTTCTGCAGTCTAAGAATAGCAATACATGGGCATAAAAGACTGCCAAAGGAGCAGTTGGAATGGAAATAGTAATAGATTGGAGTTCTTCCGCACATGAGCAAACTCAAACAGTAGAGCTACTTCATGACCCAAGTGAGGGAAGGCCCCATTACACCTCAAGGGTCAACATTATTTTATGCCCTGGACCCAGGAAACTAGATTGGATACAGGGTATTTTGTAAACCAGACAGGGGGCACTGCTATATGCCCTGAAGTGTGGACGAACACATAAGACTGAGAGGGGTGACCAAGATATTGGGCCTTATTAGGAGTCTGCCGGTCCAAAAACAAGGGTACCGGTAAGCTCACCGGCACCATTGTTTCCGAATTGGCAAACTCCGAGTCTGCCTGCCTTGGCCACTCATAATGAGCTTGTGGCACCGGCGAGTCAGGTGCCGGTAAATTATTACGGGTCTGGCAGTAACCCGCTTGTAGCACTGGCAGGGTTATCGCCGGATCTGTAACAAAGCCAATGGACTCCCAAGATACCTTTTGTGTGGAGAGCACTCAAAGGGGTTTGGTCGAGAACTCTATCAGAGGGGGGATGGTTAAAAAGTAGATGAATGCATCATTCATGGCTACTTCCCCCCCCCTACCCTATTAACACAATGGCGATAAATGTTACACACTAAGACGACCATACCAGCCCTATCCCAGACAGGTACATAAGGAAATGGATCTAATGTGCTAAAAATGGTGAGAGTAAACAACCTCATTGTTAACTGGCACTTGCGTATGAAATAGACACAAAGCAAATATGCATTCACCATGAAGAAACACAGACATTAGGTTAAACATGCATTCATACACGAAGAACATCGATTGCAACCATAAAGACATGAAGAACATAACATAAGCAATGTATACTTTGAAATACAATGCAAACGATATGCATATATAGTTTGCTTACACAGAATTGCAACAGTAATTGTCAGCCAAAATTCCAAAATGGAAGTCACAGCATGCATTGAAATGAATGAAAGGCCATGAGGCTGCAGGAAGGCTCAAACTGCTGAACATATTGAAATACATATCCATGCAGAGCACAGACGGTAGCTGCACAGACCCGGGCCAAGGTTACTGAGAAATTAGGGATAATAATTCCCATGGTACAGGAAACATTTCTCTAAGACTAATTAAGAACAATTCGCCTGTATAAGGAACGGATCGACTAAGACATTAGTGGTTGAAAAAGCAATAACAATCGTGTCCATGTTAGCTAAAATCTCAAAAAATGCAGGGTGAAATAATTCAAATCATGGTTCTCTCACACATGACTCAAAACTCAGACATTGCCTATTCATTAGCCCAGACACAGAAAGGCACCTGTTTCGACTCTCCACACATTCCCAGAATTGAGGCGCCTGGCAAGGCCGAATTAGTAAGAGGACACTCTGGCTCATGGAATAAGGGATATTATCTTATTTAATTGAAAGGAAAGCAGTTTCCAGGGCCTATCTTCCCCCCAACTCCGATTTTGGCTAATGTGGTGATGACCTGTCAAGTGCTAAAGGTTGGTTAGTAAGATGCCAACCAATAGAAACACTCAAATGTTATGCCGCCCAGTCTATGGAGCATTCACCAATGAACTTGTGTAAAGATCACATGTATTCTCTATTGTCAATTTAGAGGGGGTCTCAAGTGGATCCCTCAGATATATTATAACCAACTAGTGTGCAGTCCTGTGTATATTTCATTAACACAGTATGACCTCTATAGATCCTGTAACTAGAGCTCCCTCTAGCAGTGACAACAGGTGAAGCGCTGCAAATTGAACCACTTTATATCCTTAGGCAACAGCTCCCTCTAGCAGAGCATTCTGTGAGTTCGGCCATCCTCCACTACATCTGGCCTTTTATTAAATATTAGTACCCGGCGAGGGCGCAATCAGAATACAAGAGCCATTCTGATTGGCCCTCGCTGAGTCATTACCAGGCCGGGAATCCCTCTATCGGGATTCCACAGCCTTTGTCCCCGGTGGTGGGCATGGCAGCCCCTCAGCCAATGAGGAGGCTCGAAGCGGGGCCATCCCCGCTCTGAGCCTCCCCTTGGCTGAGAGGCTGCCTTCGCCCCCCACCGGGGACTCGGGTAAGTCTTTTTTTTTGTATTCCCTTCCCTCCCTCCCACCGCCCCCGCCACTTACCTTCTTGTTCCTTCATCCCCGGCGGGGGACGAGGGAAGCCTCCAGCCGTGTGGAGACTCAGAGCAGGGCCACAAGGCTGGAGGCTTCCCTCGTCCCTCGCCGCGGGCGCAGGTACGTTTTTTTTTTTTCTCTCCCCCCATCCCACTCACACCCTCCTAACCCCACTTACCTTCTTTTTGATCCTTTTTCAGGAGCGGATGCGCTGGGAACACTTGTGCTCCCAGCGCGTCCGCTCCTGATGGCCACCATGGAAAGGGAAAACGGACTCCATTTTCCCTTTCCATGGCGGCGGACATTTTCTTCCTTTCTTTTTCTCCCGAAACGCTGCAGCATTTCGGGACAAAAAAAGCGTTTAGTGCCCCGGTCACGCTTCGCTCGGGGCCTATACCTATGGGCCCCGGGGCATTACCTGAGTCGGTATTGCCCCTGCCGCTCGGGTCATATTGCTTAAGTATGATTTTGAAGAATAACCCTTCTATCTTCTATATGTATACCATTCCCCAATCCCTGTTCCCTGAAGGTTTTGTAACTACGATTGTAGTATGATGTCAGGCATGATGTAGTTTTGATTTATAATCCATTGTTGTGCCTGCGAAAGGCATAGAGCTTTGAGACTTGTATGGTTATATGCTGTCGCCGCTTTATGTGAATTGATAATAAAGTGGGTTTTGCCATTTACTTTGACTTTTTCCGTTATTGAGTTTGGGATTTCAGTGCCTATCATTTTCTCGTAAACTGGGGTTTTCCAGACCATCTTTACATCATTTTTAATCGTCCACACCACAGATGCCTTCAATCACCACCTTCTTGCAGACTCCTGACGAAATTCTGTCATTCGTGTTATACATTTAAATTCTTAGAATCTTTACACATAGGATACTACTCATACCTTTCTCCTAATCCTTGTATGCTTTTCTTAAGCTTCATTCTTTCCTCGTTTTAACCCTCCCAGCACTGTTCGCCTACTTCTTTTTGCAGTTCCTCTAAAGGGATTACCAGTAGGGGTCCTTATTCTATCATCCTCCCAACCACTTTTGGCCTCTTATTTTGATTGACCTTTTACTAGATCTGACTCTTACGCCCTTCTATCTATTGATTGCTTTTATAATCTTTCTGTTGGGGTTCTTCACGGGTATCCTCATTGTATACTTCTTCCAATTCCCCTTTTATTCTTCTTGTACTTTATCACTTAATTACTTGAACTTTCGGGTTCTCCTCTATTTATTACTTTGCTAGTGTCTCTTATAGTGCTCTCCAGACCCGCATGATTTCCTATACTTAACAACAGTCAAGGCCCTCGCCAACGTTCACATTTCGTGTTTCTCAGGCTCCTGTAATCCACATTCACAGTTACTTCACGTATTTCCAATTGCCTTCCTCTTTCCTGGACCACCCTTCTACTTTCTTTAGTGCCGGGCCGGTTCCTGGGTTAATTTGCATTTAATTGGAGCATCTTCCCCTGGTTTCGCTCTCTGTTCTCATTGCGTCTCTGGCTCTCATCCTGCCTGCCTCAGCGGCCTCCGCGCACACAGACGGAGCGGAGGACACATGCCTCCCGATGCGCACAGTGTCATTGTTTGTTTGTGGGCTCCAACACAGGAACCCTGTGGTTATACCATCGAGTGGGACGGTCCTCTTGACCCCGTCCCTGCAGTGGTTGCTCCACTGCTCTGATTGACAGCCTTCCGGTGTGCATCTCTGCTTCTTTGGTTCGCTTGCGCTGCCACTGGCTCCATCCCTCCAGGACGTTCCATCATCAGAGGCTCTATGTAAAGTTCTGTCCACCTCTCATTGGGTTCTTTGTCACTTTAGGTTTGCTGCCACATCTTAAAGGGGCGTTTTGTTTGGCTTTGTCAAAAAGGCAGTAAGTGCATGCCTATTGATTGGCATATAAACTGATAGTGTTTCTCTCATGGGGAGTTCCTCATGGTAAAGCGAGTGTAGAGGAGCAGGTGGCTTTGTCATCCCTAGCTCATGGGTGAGCCACAGATGAAGTGCTAGGAATGGTGAGAGTTACATGGCATGGAACGACGAGGGGTATAAGTGCAAGCCTCCAAGGTGGAGAGTGAAGTGCAAGTATAGCGGATAGACTGGAGCTGAGCCGATTGGGTGCACGAGGTCAGGGCCCCGAGGATGCATAAGGGCCCAGGACACCAATAGCAGAAACTGTGGGATTAGCAGGGGAGAGAAGAAGGGAAGGAGGAGGTAAAGAGGAGAGTCTTAAGAAGCTTCTGGAGTTTAAGTCTATAAAATGTTGAATAGGCCAACCTGCTTCTGCTATTCTGCTATAATCTGTATTTTACATATTTAAAGGTGGTTCAAAGCATGCCTACCAGATAAGGGGAATCCAAAGTATTACTAATTCTTACATGATAAATAAGTATATATGTTCCCTTAACCAATTCCTCCCTTCAATTGGTTTTACAGTTTTCCATGTAGGATGATGTCATAGATGACGCAAATTGAGGTGTAAAACCTTTGCATAATCAAATTTGGTGGTGAGTGTGTGGACTACAGCTTGTTGTTCACAAGTTTGCCCTACTTTATTTTATGCTAATAATAAAGTAGTACTTTGCCATATTCTTTGAGTCTGTCTGGTTATTTGGGTCTGAGATCACTATTGGTGATTCCATCTAGCACACAAGGCGCTTCAAGGTACTAAAACACAGTATTCCTTGTCCCCAAGAAGGTAGTCACACCCAGTGAAGTTCCACATGCCCAGACCCCTAGTGCGGGTCTTGCTTAGCAGGCTCACCTCCCTAGCCCCAAAGGTGGTGGCTCTCCATTGGGGAGAAGGGACGAATACCCTGGATCCGTCATACCTTGCATGCAAAGTAATTCTAGCTGGGCTCCAGCAAGCATCAGTACTTGCCAACAACTCCCTGAAACCATTGTTTTCCAGAAAGGCATATTGTTGATATTCTACTGCCAGATGTATTGCGAGTTCAGCATTCAGCAGACATACTCATAGATGGTTATAATGATATTGCTGGCTGTACTCAAATGATTTACTGGAACCAGGCTGGCACATTCTTATTATTCCTCTGTAACTACTATAGCTTTGGTTCCTGTTGCGAGAGGCAAACAGCCTCCCACTTCTGTGGTGACAGTGTGTGGCAGGGCCAGTATGCTTCTGCATGTTCAGTGATTTATGGGGAGCAGAAGATATGTAGGTTTGCCCAGTTCCTGTGCACGATGCCCCTTCAGATTGCCAAGCATCTATGAGGTGGCCTGATAGTTACCTTGCGACTGGGTACTTTTTTTCACAGCGAGGGCAGGTGACAAGATGGTGCTCTTGACCCTGAACAAAATAAAATCCACACAGAATGTGGGCCCGCAATAATAGGAGTAGGTTCCATTGGCTGTATGGCATAATCAGTGGAGGGGAAACATGATAATACACAGTGCAAACAGGTTGCATAGGTGTCCCTTGTTGCTATGATATCTTGGCAGGTGCTGCCCTTGATTGACATTGATGAACTCCACTGAAACTTCATGGTCTCTGAAAAGGTGTCACAGAGAGAACATAGTCAGGACACATGCTTTGTGGAATAGCTGCACTCCGAATGGATGCCTGAGTTGTGACATTTCAGAGTTTGCTTACTCCTCCATCTGTCCCTCTGGCTCACTGCTGGAGCGGGAGATTAACTCAGGACCAGTGCTCTTAGCTATGACTCATAGCCTTCTCGTCTTGGCTATCAAAGCCCTCACTAGATCCATCTTCAACATTTCCATCATCAGATTCATAGGCCAAAGGAGTAGGGGGGACAGTAGAGGGTGTGCTGTAATGAAATGTTAAATGCAGCCAAGCCAATGATAACATTAAAAGCACTATTGGCCACTTCAATCAGTGTTTCAACACTTAGAGTACTTGGAGCACTGCTTGAGGTGCTACTTTCTGCTGATACGACTGTAATATGCTTCACACTGTCCCAACAATTGCAGTGGTAGCTGTTTCGTCTGTAAACCATGAACAATGTACACACCTTCCTTTCCTCCTCTCACATTTGGCCCCTGACTTTGAGAACATTTAATGTGATGTTGCTTATTGCCTCACACACTCAGACACCAACAGCCCTGATTGTGCATATTTTAGAGCTTGTTGGTGCTGTACTGTGTTATATTGCACCACACCTGAACTGTTGTACCAAGCACCAATGCTTCAGTAATAAAGCTGCCCCTTCACCAATTCCTTCTGCATCGAGGAAGGTGGTGTATTGTGTCACACACCCAATTAGCCTGCGAATAATGCCACTGCCTGAGTGATCAGCAAACTCCGGAAAACAATGGTATTGTTCCCCAGCACACCATCAAAAATGGCTAATAAATTAAAAAGAAATTCCAAGGCTGGCGGTCAGCTATTGTGCTAAACCAAGTCGTGTCTCTATGTTTGTTCAATTAAGCCACTCCAGCAAAAATTCCTCGTACCACCACAAAGTCTCCTGGTCTCAGGTCACTTTCACATGCCTTGCGGGTGAGACCGTCCCATCTCTTGATGTTCTCCTTGTCCTGCCTATGCATTTCGCTGTCCCCTACATACGTTTCGGCCACTGCCATAATGTGGGGTAGCATTGTTCTGATGTTGCGGCCAGACATGACCACTGACAGTGCTTTTCCTGTGGTGCTGTATGGGGTGTTTCAATAGTCTCTCAAGAGTTTATAGAGTATTTTCTACAAGGCTCTGCGGTCAGATGGGCAATTTGGACGTTTCGCTTGATGTTGCTCATAAAGCATTCCACCGTCTCATTAGCTTGTGGCCAGAGTGGTGTAACCATTCTACAAGCTGGAGTATTCGTTCACTGCTACTAGTATGTATTCCCCACCTTCAATGGGCCAAAGAAATCAATGGCTACTTCATCCCATGCCTTCTCGGGTAGCTCTGTCATACTTAGGGGTTCAGGCCTTGTGTTTGGGTTAATGACCACGCATGTCCGGTAGTTCTTGAGGAGCATCTGCACTCGCACATCCAGTTGTGTAAACCATACTTTCTGTCTTAACATTAGTTTTGTGGATACTATTCCTCAGCGACCTTCATGCGCCACCTTTATTATCCTTCCTTGTACAGTCAGAGGGATAATGATCTTGGTTCCCTTCAAGAGTATGCCATCTTTTGATTTTGTCAGTTCATCTGTGACAGCCACCAAACTCCTGATGCCCTGCTGTATGTCCGGCCCAGCATCCTCCCCTGCCAATTTAGCCTATTTTCACCAGCCCACCTCAAGGCATCGGACCATGACCAGAAGGGCTGGGCCATTCTCTGTCTCCTGCACTATGTAGGATAGTTCAAAGCCCTTTGGTACTGCTGCCCGGACAACATAGTGTATGTACTGATTGGCAAACAAGGATCGTGAGGTAGCTGATGATGTGGGACGTTGGGATAGAAAATTGGCAGGATTTTCGTCCTTGCCTGGCTGATGTATGATTTTAAAGCTGTAGTCCTGAAGCCTGAAGCCCCATCTTGCAATCCTGGGTGGCATCTTGGGCTGTGGGTTACCGTAGAGAAATAGCAGTGCCTGATGGTCCATGACCACAGTGAATGGTTTCCTGTACAAGAACAAGTGAAAATGCTAACAGGCCCACACTACTGCCAGTCTCTCCTTCTCGACCTGTGAGTATGCCTGTTCAGTTCTCGAGAGGCTCCTGCGGGCATATGAGACAACATGCTATGGTCTGCTGAGTCAATTTGAGTCAGTATTCCACCCAAACCCACAGGGCTGGCTTCGACAACAAGTTCTGTCTCTCTTGAGGTGTTGAAATATGCCATGTTTTCGGTGGATGCGATGCACTTACGGATTGTTTCGAAGGCTTGCTGACAGGGTTCGGACCAGACAAACAGTGTTTGTTGTTTCGTGAGAGCTCTCTGCAGCTCACATACAGATGCAAAATCTTTAATATAATAACTACAATAGCTGGCAAGACCACGGAATGATCGCAGATCGGATACGTTTGGTTGGGGGCTCGCACTATTGAGTGCCTCTACTTTCTCTGGATCTGCGATCATGCCTTGGGCTGAAAACACGTGTCCAAAGAAGCAAAGTGTGCTTTTCCTAAAATTCACACTTTTCCCGATTTACCGTGAGGTGGGCCACTTTCAATGCCGTGCATACTCTCGCCAGAGTGTTATCATGTTATTCTTGGTCCTTCCCAAACACCAGTATATCGTCACTGTTATTTAGGCAATTGAGAATGTGTTTGATGACGTTATGTATTCAGCTTGAAATATATCTGCAGCCGATGATACCCCAAAGCTGAGGCGCAAGTATCTGAAGAGGCCCAGATGTTTGACAAACGTTGTTATGTACCTGAACTCTTCACTCAGTTTGAGCGGTGATAACCTTTGTTCAGACCCAGTTTAGAGAATACAGTGGCCCCGTTGAGCAGGTGGACCATATCTGTGATCCGTGGGGCTTGGTGATGTTCCCCCAAGATGGCCGGTGCATCTTTACACATATTCTGATATGGTGTGAGTCCTTCTTTGGGACTGGTACCTTGGGGACAACCACAGGGTGGGTCCAACTGCTGGCTCGATAATGTCCTGATCGAGTAACTTGTGTAGTTCATCTTCCACATGTCACTGTATGTTTAGAGGGATGCCACGGTAGTGTTGAGCTACTGGGAGTACCTGCTGATTTATGTGAAGAGTAGTCTGTCAGTTCTTTAGTTTGCCCAGACCTCGGAAAAGTGTCGGAAAGAGTTGTTCAATTTTCGCTGAAGGTCCAATGTATTTGTGAGCCATGAGCTGTTAAAGCACATGTATTAGTCCCATGTCTAGTGCTGCTTTAAAGCTTACGATGCACCAGCTGTCTGTGGCGGCTTCCAATACGTGTGTGGCCACTTGTAGTGATTGAGACTTGTATTTGCATTGGGCCATGAAATATCCTTTGCACGGCAACAGCGTCTTGGATCCATGCGGAGAGATGTTTACTTCTGCAGGTTTTAGTTTAGGGGCATGCAATAGTTCACCGTAAACTTCCTCACTGATGACCTTTACTGTAGCTCCTGTATCAACCAGGAATTCAGCAGCCATGTAATTTACTTGGAGAAGCAGTATGGGACTCTGTTCCTTCAATGTGGGATTTCCTAGTGCATAAAGATAACCTCTTTTTCTTGATTCTTCATGTGGATGTTCTTTCTTGGCTCTTCTGGCGATGACTGGATAGTCCTGCTATCAGTTTGTGATTGTTCCATTAAATATCGGATGTATCGCTTGGGCCTTCCCTTGGCTCATGAGGTGGGTGGTCTGCTTGTCCGCCATTCGACTGGTGTTCTTTGGGATGTTCTTCATTCGTCCTTCCGTTCCCAATATCTCTGAGGCGGTGGATCATGATACTGATGCATTGTTGTAGGGGGTCCTTGGGTTCCCTCTCTCATGCGTGTCATCATACCACCACTCCCTCCTGCTTGTGCTTGACTGTGGTACATGCGACATACATCCTTGAATTGCTTGTCCCCTCCACACGCAGAGCATTGTTGTCCTAGAGTTCAGCATGGGCCATTGTGGGGTAATTCATATCCACATTGGTAGCAAAAGGGTTCCCCATTCCTCCTGGTAGCCGGCATGGTTTCTTCTTTGTGGACAACCTCAGCCTGCCCACCGGGGACTTTCACATTTACCATAGCCTCTACTTGCAGGGGTAATGCCACGTCTGACCATGAGAGGCACAGAATTTCGTCCAAGGTGCATGCTTTTTTCTGAAGTCTGCACATTTGCATCCAGCAATGATTTGAGACCTCAATACCTCTCCGTTGGAGTAATTGTTGAAATCACAGTGCTTGAGTCGAATGCAGATGTGCATCACGAAAGCGCCAATAGATTCCCCTTTGTTCTGCTTGGTTTTGTGGAATATGTGCCATTCATAGTCCACGTTGGTGTGTGGCGTGGAGTAGTCTTTCAGGGCTGTACTTAAGTTCACGTACGTGTCAGTTGATTTAGCCGGGAACTCGTCTACTATGTCACATATATTGGGGCCAATGGCTAGTGTCAAGAGACTGTGTTTTTTTTCCGTCTTCCGACTGACCTATGGCCATGATGTATACTTCAAAGTCTCTCACCCACCTTTTCCATCTGGGCCATAGGCTGATGCTCTTGGACAGATCAAAATGGTTGGGCATGTACTCTTGAGTTTGGGCCCCCATGTGAAGTTTGACGTGCACTGTCAGGTCTTCTTGATCCAACATGGTGAAAGTGTCTGTGTGGGTTAGTCAAGAGTCGAGCGTCTGCTCGCTATTGTGGGTTGGTATGGCTGGCAGCTTGGATTGTGCACTCTAGACTCCAGTGCTTGTGGGTGTGCAGTGATGTGACTGTCCCAATAATTGCCTTCAGACAGTATGTGCCAACACCTCAAAGGGCCTTTGTGGGACGGGTGATAGGCGAATTACGGAATTTTGCGGTGGTGATATACAGCCCTGTTGGATTTTAGTAACCTGCCAATATCAATGTCCTTCTTTTGCCCTCACGTTGCATGCCGTACCCTTTAAAGTGTGCTCATGAAGACAGGGCATCTGCACTCCCCACCGCGGGGATGTCGAGGTTCACTCCCATGTTTGAGCACCACCTATGGTTAGCAGGCAAATGCTCCTTCCTTTCTTTCCCCTTCCACCATCACCAAAGTCCACAATGTTGCCCCCACCCCCGGGCTGATCGCGGGCCTTCACACCAGCAGAGCCGTGCTCTGTGCCGGTATATGGTCCCAACAGTCAATAAAGCTACTCAAGCATAGAAAATGGAAGCAAGTTGGTGAAAGGTCCAGCACATAAAGTAAAATGTATCTTAAACAAAATTCCTCAAAAGCTCCTGAAGAAAGTTCCTTATAAAGTCAGGGATATCTGATTGCCTGGACTAACCAAATCGCCTAAAAGTTCAAGTGGTTGGCGAATCACAATACAGTTGAATTTAGGATAATTGAAAGTTTGACCATATTATTCACCAAGGCGTATACCTATGTACACATAAACTCAGTTACCCACTCACACTCATACTAGCTTACTCGCATAGGCATTCCCACTCATACACTTACTCTTGAGTGAGTAATTAAGGTTAGTGAAGATTACTGTTTGGGGATGTGCTTGGCATGGGATGTCAGCACAAGGCAAATGGAGCATTTTCTGGCATTCGCAGCTTCACTTGTCATTAGATGACAGAGTATGAGCATTTGATGAGGCTGCATGTGGCCTGTGATGGCAGTGCATGGGCATGTGGGTGGTAATTGGCAATGTCGACCCTACTGGTCATACAATGGAAGTACTGGGGCATTTTAGGTTGCACTTGGCGTGTGAGGCAGAACCTGAACCTGTGGGGCTCTACTTCATTTTATGAGCTGTGCTTTTCATTAGATTACACCATTGGGGCATTTGAGTCTGAACATGGAATATGATGGAAATTATCTCAGAGGAGGATTTACTTGGCATACGATTGAAGTATTGCAGTATTCATGGCTCCTTTAGTCATATGAAGGTACCAACTGGACATAAGGGTCTATGCTTGACATTGGATACTTTACTCAGCATAAGACGGTAATACTTGAGAATGCACAGAGCATATGATGGTAGCATCTGTACATGTGTGACTATACATATAGAAGGCTTTGCTTGGCATAGTATGGCATTGATGGGGCTTTTAAGGTTGCACTTGGCACATAATGGTAGCAGGTAGGCATGTGAGGATGCACCTTAAATGTATAACTCTACCTTGAATGTACAGTAAGGCTATTACTGACATTTATGTCAGTACTTGCATATAGATGGATGCACTTTGCATAGTATGGCAGCGCCTGGGCATGTGAAGCTGTTATCAGTATTTGATGACAACATCTGGCATGTGAGACTATAATTGGCTTACGATAGCAGTAATTAGCCCCTTCTCGCTTCCGCTCTTTCCAACTCCTTGCCCCTTACCACTGGAACCGCCTTCCTCTCTTCATCTGCTCTACTTCTTCCTTCACTTACTTTCGTACCTCCCTAAAATCCTATCTCTTTCATTCACCTCCCTAAAACCCTTTGCTTTCTCTCTTACTTCTATTAGTACTCTCTCCCACACCTCCCTTTCCTTTTCCTACTTCCCTTACCCTCTCTCTCTCCACTCTCTCCTTCCTTATGTCCTGTATGTTTCTAATCCTCTTCTCTTCCTTCCTTCTCCCTACTCCCTCTGCCTCCTCTCTTACTTCTGCTCTCACCTTTCCTCGTATCCACTATCTCTTCTCTCTTCTTGACCCCTCCCTTCTCTTCTTCCCCTTCCATAATGTAAATTGTTTTTGTACTGCTTTCTGTTTTAATTCAATTGTTATGTAATGCTTGCTGTATATTGTTGGTTCCTCTTGTTAAGCGTTTTGGAGTAAAACGCTATATAAATTCAATAAAACACAAATACAAATACAAATTAGCCATTTGAAGCTGCATTATCATTAGAAAGCAGTGCCCCTCAAGTATGTTGGGGCTGTGGGGTATACCGCTGGTATATTTCAACTGAACCCATTACACATTAAAGTAGCACCCTGGTAGCAATTGTTTTGTAACCAAAATAGCCTTTTTTTATATGGTATATTTATGATATCAGTCAAACACTTAGCGTAGATTATTTTAATGTGTCATCCCTTAAAACAACATCAATGTCACCATCAACACAAACCAATTTTACATTTCTTAAATAGCCCATATTGACGAAGTCCATGAGTCCAGAGAAAGATCCACTGGATCCCAGTGTACAGTTGGATTGCTGTAGAATAGTATACCCAATTGTCTGTGGCAGCCACATTAATTCAGGAATGGCATTCTGCAATACTCCCCCCAAACTGGTCCATCAATCAGTATCCAAACTATCCTTTGTGGTCTCAAGAACATGACAGAAATTGTGGTGGGAAAAAGACAGGGAGCTGTAAAGCGGGCACAGAGAAATTAAATGTGCATGTAAACCTTTTACTCACGGACACCACCGCGGGAAGGTGATTGGAGGAGAATGTGATGTCAGTGCTTTGTCCTAAAGTATCAAATCATCTGCCCCCATCACACATACAGCAATCAGCAACTATAGAGTGCTTCAGAAAAGGCCCAAATAAGCATTTCAACAATTGGGCTCCACAAAAATACACAGAGTGCAATGATAAGAGGTTCATCATTGTGCTACTAGCATAGGATGCACTGACTGATGGGGGCTTCTCTCCTCTTCTGTCAGTAAGCACGCACGAGGTGGGGCAGGCCAACCGGTCATGTCGTTGTGTCAGCGTGCAGAAGGTATGAGCAGGAGTTAAGGAACATGTATATTGTGTTAGGTGTTTGTGGGGGGTTGTTTGAGTGGGTGTGTGGGAATGGGTCCATGTGTGAACCTTGGAATGTTTGTTCCTATGTATGGCTCCTGCAGGCAGACTTGTAGTGGTGCAGTCCGGAAAGGGTGCCGGTACGTTGATACAAGCACCCTTACTAATAATTCCAGTTATTCCCATGTGCCTCAAAAACCCTCCTACTCATTTCAAAACCCCTCTAACATAAGGGTTGTAATTCCATATAGCACCGTTTCACCATCCTATCCGAAGGACAATCTGCCAATCTACTTCCCCCCTTTTCCGACACAAACACTTGCTTACCCCACGAAAGACAACAGACTCATAGAGCTGTTTACCTGACATGTCTCAACACAAGGGTCAGGCAAAGTCAGGCAATTGAAGAGAATCACACACATCTGACAGCCCTTTTCCTTCCCCACAGGGATAAAAGGTGGAGCAAGAGAGCACAGTACGAGCAAGGCATACTGCACAATGAGACTGCTATCCAGACCCAGACGTTCAAGAGGAGGAGAAAGGCTGCAAACATTGAGAAGCTGACGAGGAGAGAGCCTTGCCATTTTGACAAAACCCAGTGAAACCACAGCAGAAGGAATCGTAAAACCAAGGACAATAGCCCAAGTGTGTTGCAGCAGATGTCAACAGTGCAAGCAGCGCATCGACGCTCATAAGCCAGAGCGAGGGAGACTCCTGCTACCGTGGTACCAGCCTTGACTGCAGCTACAAGGAAAGCCAAGTGGTTCATCACAGCCAGTGAGTCGAAGGGAGAACTGATAAGAACCGGGCTCTGGTGAATGAAAGTAGCAAAGTGGAAAAGTGAGACAAGTTCAAAGAACTGTAAAATTGTAAAGGGGAGACCAGCTACAAAAGGGGACCAGCACCATGTGGATGCTTCTCCGAGAAACTCTGGTCGATCCCCATCTGAGTAACAAATACCCAGCTCTATTTTATGTGGATGACGCAGTGTTTTTGGCTACCACCCCACAAGTATAAGAATTTGTCAGGCCTTCGAAGGCAAGATACTTTCAAGAGAAACGAGACTTGGCCATCGACAGTCCTGATAGCTGCAAGTGGAACTGTCGTCTCGTGCTGGGGAAGCTCGAGAATGTACTGTGCTCTAAGATCCCACTTTAGCCCATGCTCAAAATGTGGGGAAGGGAGTCCCAAGATACCATATCCTGACATATTATTTGTGATCCCTTCTTTATTTTCTTGAAAACCATGCCACCCCCTTTTTGTATTAGTTGTAAGGTTTGGCAATAGGTTTGTTAGTATAGGCCCTTTTTATTTGATGGTCAACGCTTGCTCACATCTTAGATTTAGGTTTAGATTAGGTATTTTTTTCAACCTGCATACAGTTTAATAAACACCCTTAACTGTGATCACTTGTGTCTGTCTTTAGTGTTGCCCCCATGAGTTTCTTACAGATGCCAGGAGAAAGCTAAGGGAAATGAATCCCACATTGTGTAGAAACCAAGGTGAACTGTTGAGTGAGGCAAATGTGAACCCGGCTGAGGTATGCCTGCTGAAGCGGGGTGAAGCATAATAACCCTGTGAACATTGTGTTGACAAGAGTGAACTGAGGGACGTCTACAGTGAAAGATTGTTTAAAAAGACATTGAGCCTTGTGAAAACTATTAATGAAAATATTGTGAGTAAAAGGCTGTAGTAAATCCGACGGAGGGAGGCTAACATTCAAGAAGGATCCGAGCCGGGTTGAGCAGAGATCCTGGGGTGAAGAGGTATCACCCAACATAAAAGATTAAGGGAAAATAACTTTTGTTTTGTTATTGTTGACACATCAGGTCCTCAAAGGCAAGCGAGTTTGTTTTAAAGAGACTTGGCCACCAAAGGTCCTGATACCGCTGAAAAGAACTGTAACCTTGTGCTAGAGAAGCCGAGTTGTGTACGACTGCCCTATTATTATTTGATGGTTGTAGATTGCTGCCATCTTAGATATACGTTTAGATTAGGTGTTTTTCTCACCCATTCATACTGTTTGATAAACACCCTTGAACTGTGACCACTTGTGTCTGTCTTTACTGTTGCCACCATGAGTTCCTTACAAGTATAACACAACTGTGCTTCTTCACTGGCACACTTTTGTTGACTACAACTGTTACTTGTACCAACTTCCCCCAAACTGACATCCAATATCTGAGGGCTTGTTCAAGCTTTTTCTTTCAATAATCTCTCTTGACTCTCTGCAATGCTTATTCCAGGTTTCCCCCAACTGACTTCTCATGTCAGGAGAATTGCAACATATTCGCCTTTTCCATTTAGTTCTATGAGGTTGGTATTCAAAAGTACTTTTAATATGCGTTTCAGCATTTCCACATGTCCCGGGGCCCCCTTCTCTCCAAGGCTGACTCACCAGCTCTTCGTGCAACAGTTAAGAAGTGCTTGTGAGGCTCCGGCTTCCCTTAGTTGGCAGAGTCTTGCTAGGTATGTGTGTTGACTCTTCCTGCCTTCGCTGCCAAGACCGGTGCAGCTTTGCAGGGCTGCGTCTCCGTACACGGCACCACTGCACACCAGCTGCTTTCTCTTGCCCTCAGCTCCTCTCCTTTGGTCTTGAATGGCGCCATTTGACTTCTGGCGAGCTTCTCTTCCCACAGTTCTTTGAAGGATTTCCTATACCACCGGTCACGCTTCACGCTCCACACACTCTGCAACCTGCCTTCTCTCTCCATCCACATTCCATTAGCTGCAGGTGATTTGGGGATTTAAAAGTCCTGCATAACTGCTTAGATTTGTAACAATTAGACTGCACAGTATTCTGAAGGTCACATTTCCCCCACATGAACTCCTTGCTACTTGTCCTTGTCACAGTACTTGAGGATTTCTGAGAATTTGAGTCAAAGGAAGTTTCAATGGATTTTACATTACATGGTTCAACAGTTGCAACAACATTACAATTACCATTAACATCAGATGTTTCACAGCAATATGCCATCAAAGATTCTGAACGTAAGGTTTCCTCCTCATCAAAAGGGGGAGAATACTGGGTCTCTCCTGTGAGAGCCACCACCTCTCCCCGGTATTCATATCCTCCACCATGATCCTCCCTCCTAAAACCACCCGCAGGATCATTATCAGGTAGCGGCTGGCTTTTCCTGGACATGGAGGAGGAGACTGCCACCAGGGAATTAGTGATGATTCCATAGGATTCATCACAGCCTCTATTTGATTTTTAGTAGAAAGCAGCTTCTATACAGACTTAGGTTTGTTACTGTATTGTCTTAGACACAAAGAGATGTGTTTCTGAGCTAGCATTCATTTAACCATGTACCTAATTGAAGGTAGCATAGCAAGGGGCTTAGCATATTCAGCCTGGAACATATATATGATATATCTTTCCACATATATGTAGGTTAGTTGGGATGAGTGTCTCTATTTCATACAACCCCACATTAGTATAGATAATGGCTTTATTCAGAATGCTAGTAGAGTAGGCCTTAAGCATCCTATTCTATCTTAAGCAGCTAGTAACATGTTCAATGCCAATTACATAGCTTGCCGAACTATTTCACCAGTCACGTGAAGACCGTGGAAAGGGAACATTCAGCATCCGGAGTGGCACCATATTCTCAAAGATTGTTGATACATACGCTTGCAGATTGTTGCTGTATGTGCTTCAGGAATAAGATACAGAGGAACCCAACCCAGGACTCTGGTGTTAGAAGCTTGAGGTGGGACGTCTAACAGTGGATGACCTAATAATGGACATTGGGTAAGTAGGAGATTTCTCATATGGAAAACCCTATAAAATTACCTTCCACTCTCTGAACAGGGCTGATGCTGAAAAGCAGAGGTGAGAAGGGGAGTCGTAAGCTTTAGCTGTTAGCTTAAAAGTCATGTGTCATGTGTGCAATGTTATATTTTCTTTTTCCATGCTGACTTTGATTGCCTAACTATCATGAGAGGTATTATAACAACATTAATATATATATATATATAACATTGTGCTTTGCTTCTGCTCATGTAAATGTCCATTTTGACGCTTTTATGCTTTGAATCTTTGAATTCAAAGAGTTGTGCAACGAATCGCAAGATGTCGTCACTTCTCCCCAAGGGGGATCCACGTCCCATGAGGCGTAGTGAGGTGAGGCTGCTTCCCGATAGCCCCCCTGGGATGGTGCTGTTAAGGATTCTAATGGAGCGTCACACACCAGACCAGGACTCTTGATACGCACAATTAAAACATTTTTACTTTATTTACTAAGAATTCAGATTGAGATGGCACCCAACCCATCTCACACCCGCTTCCAACTTTTTGATCTAATTTTGTAACATGGTTATTTGTTCTGAGCAGGCCCTGTTATATGCTAGTTGTTGATTCAGTTTACCTTTTCCTGACACTCCTCTTTTAAAGCATCTAATTGGGCCTCTTGGTCTGAATTATTTTGTTGTTGTAGAGCCAAGTCCTCTTTTAGATGTTTGAGGTAGTTTCCCAATTCTACCTCAGAATCTTGGCTCAATCTCTCTTTTACTTGTTTTAATTCAGTCTGGATTTGGTTTCATAGCCCAGACTGGTTTTGTGCAAGGGTTCTATTTTCTTCTGATTTTTCCTGCATAATCCCCATGTGGAGATATATGTAGGCTGTGAATCAGACCATTTTAATCTGTTCCTCTTTAATACTTCGAGTCATGTACAGTTCACTCAAGGTTCGATGTAACAGGCTACCGTCTTGCCACACATCCATGTCCATGGAGGTGACCTGTTGCATCATTTCTCCTAGACTGGTACTCATCATCTTGCTTAGCCCATTCCCCTCTGACAAACAATTTGTGCAGAAGGTGCTGCCTATCCATGTTTATCTCTACTGTGAACATCATGGAGAGTGTTGTTTCTTTATTAAATTATTTATATAGTGGTAACCTGTATTTTGTTGCTTTTTGTCTAGTTAGTTCGGGGTTGATTTTACTTTATCTAAACACACAGGCCTGATACTTAGGGTCTATGTTTTGGGAAGGCCCTTCTACAGTATAAAACAGCTTTCCAACTTCACAAAATATCACTATCTTGAAGGTTAGCCTGCTGTGTTAAGCTGTCACAGGTGGAAACACTTTCTCAATCCCAGACGAGCCCCCAATCTGTTAAGGATTCCAATGGGGCGTCACACACCAGACCAGGACTCTTGATACTGGCCTAGGCTGGAGCACACAATTAAAACACTTTTACTTTATTTACAAAGAATTCAGATTGAGATGGAACCCAACCCGTCTCACAATGGACCATGAACCAGGCCAATGGGTAGTAATACAATATCTATTTATTTTAAAATCCAAATGAAATCACACAATTTAATATTGGGCAGCAATCACCAGTGAGGTGATGATTACATGGTAAAATGATGGAATGCACTTAGTTAGACCTTTTTATGTTATATAAGCACTACACAATTGAAAAAAAGCAAAATTAACTTTTGAGTGGATTTTTAAATGGTATCACAGTTAATCATTCCCCCTGCAACACACCCTCAAACCACTATTAATCAAGATTTTGCATGGATGGGGAGATGTAGCAAGGAGTCAGGTACACTATGCAACAATTGGAATTTAAAATCCGACTTACCCCCACTGTATAGGAGGGCAAAAACCCGATTTTGCTCCCTTGAAAAACGAGCAAAAACGGCCCACAAATTTACTAAATGGTTATTTTACATGAGCGGTTGAATGGAGAAGGAGAAGTAACAAATGTGTGCAGCTATATCAGAAGGGCAGGAAAACTCACAAATACAATGCAAAGGTACTGAACATAGATATACAATTCAGAAAATCAAGTTGGGAAGAAAACAAAATGCAGCAAGAATCGTACGTGTCCAAATTTGCAGTTTCTATGTTTCACAGATTCAAAATTGACAACACAACTTGAAAACGACTAAACAGATGTAAGCAGAATTTGTTTTTTAAGCTAACAGACCAAAGCACATAGCAGGGGTGGACTAGAGTGAAAGGGTGACTTTGGATAGGCGACAGTAAGGAATTCTTAATGTGAATGGAAACTCGGTTTTTGGGATACTAGCAGTACATATGGAAAATCGATTTCAGAAGGGAAATGACAAGTGCGATTACAACTATGTTTCGTAACAAAATTATCAAGAGGAGAAACACTGTCTGTGGGAAAGGTCAAGCTGCAGTCTTAACCCCCCCTCACACCACGCATCTCCTTATGGGAAAATTAATTAGTTTATTCCAAATATTAATAAGGATTTATGCAATGGACTATAAGGATGGGGAAAAATGACGCTAACAACTAGAAATCAAAGAACAGGGTGCACAGAGGGTTCTGATAATTTTAAACAGTTACTAGTGTACTTTCAGGATTACTTAAAGAGTTGAACAAAGGGCAAAGTATCAGAAAGGGATATCCTACGTTTTGCTATGGGATTGGGTGGTACTTACAATAAGCACTTGAATTTAGAATTTTGGACCGCCAACCGGGTATCTGAACAGCGGGTCACGGCACAGCAGCGCATCAGCTGGATAAAGCAGGTAGCAGGGTAAGCAGGTAGCACTTGATAATCCCAATGAGGATTCAGCCGCCTTTCCCCTTTCTCCCTGAATTAGTGCCATTTTTGTGGGGTTTACTTCTGAATGGTGGTTCTGCCTGCATGGGAGGGTCTGGATCAGCTATCCCTTTTCTGACAGTGGAATCTGGAATCTTGCAGGGCGAGGATGAAATGTCTGGATCTCTGGATATGCTGAAGCTGGAAATCAGAAGAGTCCGTCCTATTTCTCTCTGAGTCTCCACCTTTTATAATCACAGGATTTTACTATGGGGGCAGACTTTGGCTGGACATGCCTCTAACAACTGGATTGGTCAGGGGAGGCTTTCACCCCCTTCCTGTCAGCCGGTTGCACTTCAGGGACATGACATCAGTTTTATGGTGTGGGCTTACAATGCACATAGCCCTCCCACAGTTATTTTTGACAAAATCAGTTATGACATAAATTGCAAATGTTTACAGTTGTGGCACTTTTACAAATCACAAAGGCAAAGGCCATATATTACACAGATCCTGTCATTCCAAGTCCCAAGTATGTATGATATTGTTTAGTCCTTCTAATAATCTTTTGCAATTTCTAGTGGGAACTGTTTCACCTAAAATTCTACAATTTTATATATGTGTACATATTATCACAGAGCAGGTTTTCTTTAAATTTCAAAGTTGTACCCTGTACACTTTTCCCATGAATTACATTTTCCTGCCGTTTGCGTCCCCAACATGCTAGGGAAAGTTACAATGTCTTATTTTGATGGCACAAAAATTACATTTGTACTGTCAAAATTTAGCATGACTGCATTTTCCGATTGCAGAAATAAAAGTCTTAAAGTTTATTAAATAAGAAAAGTCTTTTGCCCCAGATGGGCTAGCTTTGTCTTCCAAATAAGGGCATTCCTTCCAACCCCGAGCCAAATGTCAGGCTCTAGGCAGCCTTAGTCCAGTGTTGCCATGGATTTTACTTTGAAGTTCTTCAGTTTGAGTTGAGGGGAGGTGCCACCAGAAATTCACACCTATGTGTCCTGGAAATCCATTCTCCCAGGCTGGAGCACTGACGCTTTGTCAGGTGAGGGTGCAACATCCTCCACCCTTGCACATTCATATGCCCCGGGGGCTGGTCCACTTGGGGGGAGGTAGATCCTGTTCCCAGGAAGCAAGATCCTTTGAAGCTAGGGCCCGCAAAAAAAAACCTGTTCAGCTGGCCTCACAGCAAATCTATTTGTTTATTTATTTTTTTTTCCTGAACCAGAAACCAAGTCTGCTGGAAATAAATATCCTATATATGTTTTAAAACAAACCCCCATCACATTTCTATGCAAGGACAGGGCCTTAATTCAACTGAAGAGGAAGTGCCAGGTGTCATCCACACTCCGGCCACCCCCTTCGTAGTACCTGGAACGTTCACGCCAAAATATGTGACGTACAAAGAACAGATTAACCAGCAGAGAGCTGCAGTAGGGCTCTGCCCAGTGCCTATCAGAATAACAGCACCTATTGAAGTACCGACACCCAAGCAAACCTGGACAGTAAGGTACCCACTGAGAAATCCATACCTACAGACACAGCAAAAGGACATTTGTCAGAATGGGATACCCGAAGAAGTCAAGAAGATCATAATGGTAAACTCATGAGAGATCGGACTGACGCACATATAGAGTATAGAATGACCTAAGAATGCTGATAAAGAGACGAAATGCCGTGGATAAGTGACATCTTGGGCCTAAGGAGAAACAGTTGATTTCAAGATGAAGAAATCTATGCCATATGCGCGATGAAGACACTAAGTTAGTTTAAACGTGTACATACGCAAGAAACTGCAAGAAGCAAAGAAATCGTGAAGCTTGCTTATGCTTAGTAGTAAAATAGATTGCGGCAAGCGCCAACTACATATATCTATCTCAAAAGCACTTTTATAGATGAGTGAAAATACACTACACACATGAGCAGAATTGAATAGAGGTTACTAAAGGTTTCAAGAGGAGAAGGCTGCAGCAAACTAATCTATAATTAAAGACGAGGAGAAACTCAGCTGAAGGTAACCCTGAAAGGAGGCCAAGGTCATATCAGGCTGGAATAAGCTAGCAATGACTACAATTAAATTGAAAGAATAACAGAGTCTCCTGTTCAGCAAGGTCGAGATAAGCCACACATGGCAGAAGACTGGCAGAAGTAAATCAAATACACGAAAATGAATGACGAAGAGGCTGATTTCACAGTGTCCTAGACACGTGGCAAGGCAGGCAGAAAGGGATGAGGCTTTCTCACCTACGCATGGAGCCTTGCTGTACCCATACTCCTTAACTTTCGCAGACCAAGAAGCAGACTAAAGGCTAAACTACAAAGCAGTAATTGGCACACGGCCACTGAGGTGATGAATGGTTGTAACATAAATTGGAGGGAAGCTGGGGTGCAGGCTTACTCCCTGCACCTGGCTAATTATTCTGCATGCTGCTAAGCGAAAGTGTAAAAGTATGTGTGGGATCAATGCCAATCCAATGACAGTGGGCCATGTAATCTAGGTTCCTATAGAGAGTAGAGCCAATGGGACGGCGTACTTTTAGTGATTTTTACAGTGGCCAGTTTGAAGGAAGGGCTAAGTTGCCCCACCTGACATTATTATCCAATCCCCTCTCCCTGTTACCATATACAGATATAGTATCTATGTTAAAGTTACCTTCCTATAACCAATCAAGTTGCATGTTAGGTTTTTAAGATTACACGTCAATGATGATGAGTTTTTGGTATAAATGTTGTGTTTTTGCTGATATTAGTTGGAGTTTTAAGTGAGAAGGAAGATCGAGCGGTTGCTGATGTTCATTGAATTCCCCGTTTTCTATACTTGTCATTAAACGGACTCCCTTTACCAAACTATTGAGTTGTGATTATTATTTGATGCAAGAGTAGGAATCTGCATCCCCATCTACCTCGAGGGTCCTGCTGCTCATCTTAAGGGGCCGTTTGGAGACCCCTTGTCTTATGGGCCGGCTGGGGTCCATCCGGTTCACAACATTTCACTTTTAAACAGAAATGTTCTTGTTTGTAAAAAGCACCATTTTACACGTGGGTTAATGTTCCTGGGCTGTCACTTTACAATGGGGCCTTCCTCGCATCCATTTTCTGAAACTTTCCTAAACCCTAGTCATGTTTCTAATGCACAGGCATCTGTTCAGATTAAAGGTCCTTTGAAACTGACATGAGGTAGGAGAGAGAGAGAGGGCTTTTGTAAAGAGTTTAGACAGCGTTCGATTGTTGCAAGATGAAAACATTTGCCATGTGGCTGGAGTGAAGTTCTTTGACATTTCACAGATCTTGCCTGACACAACCTGTCATTCAGTAAGGAATGCCCCCATTTACTGGAGCACAACCTGAATACGGATGAACATAGCTGGGGCTCACCGGAACCAAGTTGTGTACTGTTGAAAAGATGGACATGGCAGCAGTGCGCAGTCATTTTTAAATGTAGAATGCTTTCTTTTTCAATGAGAAGTTTTGAGCTGGCAGCATAGCAGCGCTGCCTTTGATTTCTTTTCTTTGCTGCAAATGAGGAAAACAATGGGCAGCAATTCTCGGGGTATTCTGTGTTTCATCGTGACCCATATGTGCCTGGTAAGGCAGCACAGCCATTATTCTGGTGACTGCAAAAGGCAGTTTTAATGCAAGGCAATTGTGCTCAAAAGAGCCAGTGCATCCATTCTGCTGGTGACTGCTGAGATGCGGTCTGGTGATTTAGGGGAGTTCTGCTGGGCTCCGTAAATGTACCCCACAGATCCCACCCTTCTTTCCAAAGACTTCTTGTTGAGGGAGAGCAGGGCAACGTGGGGTTCATCAGGTGGAGTACTTTCATCTGGGAGCGGTACGTCATGATCCTCCCTTTGTCTTTTGTTGGAGTGTAGAGTGACACCCCCTTTTCTTCCTTCCCTTTCTGGGTCCCCAGGTAGGTCCTCATCGGTCAATGAAGGAATGGAATTAGTACTAAAGAGGGGATAGATAAAGACAGGTGATAGCATTTTTCCACTGACTATCTTCCCGGAAGGTTGACATCAGTGGAACAAGACACACATTTATAATTAGCAGCAGATACATGACTTAACAAGGCAATGATAGCTATTGCACTTTTACCCCATAGTTTTTGTGATAACTTTTTGCACTGATAATGAAGAAAACTGCTCCCTGTTAGATAGATATACCTATGGACCTACCTGTTCCCTTCTGCTTCTTCTTTTTCTAGTTATCATTCTCCAGATGTCTCCTCTATTTGACTTTTCTTGGGCTCCTCAATCAGCTGCAAAGTGTGTCTAGGATGACAACTCTTGAACTGATTAAGGTGGGCCCATTTCTCTTCTGGCAGCTCTCCTTTGGGGATGCAGATTCTGTAGTCAACAGGTGAGATTTTATCTACAATTTCAAAAGGACCACGCCAGGAGGGGAGACATTTTCTCTCCTTATTCTGGTTCCTTTGAAAATTGTACAAGTAGACCCTGTCTCCTACTTGGTATTCCTTTTTTGTTGTTTTTAAGTCATATTAAGTTTTCATCCCCTCTGCTTTTCCGATTCCGCTGAGGGTACGCAAAAGCATGCAGAAGGTGTTTTCTTAGATTTTCAACATATTCATGTGTTGTTGAGGCGTTTATCAGTGTCTCCTCTTGTGTTCTATAGAGCAGATGGTGAGGTAGCACAATTTTTCATCCAGTCATTAGCTCAAATTGAGGCATTTTGGGCGCAGAAGATGGTGTAGGTCTGATGGCCATCAGGACAAGCTGTAATCGGATGTCCCAACTTGGCCCAGAATCTGCTGCAAACTTTTTTAGAATGCTCACAATTGTTTTAGTGTACCTCTTAACTCCCCGGCGGTATGTCTTATGAAGTTTCCTTTTTACCCCAACTATCTCCCACATCTTTGTCATCACTTTGCTGGTGAAGTGGCTTCCTCAGTCTGACTCAATCTTTTGGGGTAGGCCAAAATGCAAGAAGATGTGGGTGATCATCAGGGCATCTGCTGTTTCTGACTTGCATTTTGGGCCGGGAGACATTCCACTCATTTGGTAAACAAGCATGTTACTGTTAACATGTACTTGTTCCCCCAAGAGGAGCGAATTACAGGCCTGATGAAATCTACTTGTAAATCTGACCAAGTCAGTGTCATCCCCGTCTTCTGGAGGGGAGCTCGGTGTGTGAGTGAACTTGGCTTAAATTGTGCACACACAAGACACCCCTTCAAATATTGGTCGAGGTCCTGCCCCATGTCTGGCCAGTATGTAACCTCCGCAAGAGTTCTAGAGTCGTATGAAACCGCTTATGACCGGCTGTGGCCGCATCATGGGCGTGACTTAGCATCAGGCTACGGAATGAGTTAGGTACCACCCACTGGTCACAACCAGAGATGGATCTCCTTACCAACAAACCGTCTTGGATTGAGAAAAGTTTGGGACACTTCAGCAACACCCTGAGGTCCTCTTTCGCAATGTAATTGGTATCCGTCAGAGGAAAGTTCTCAGGGTCCTCAATGTGTTGATATAATTTCCCAATAATCGGATCCCCTTTTTGTGCCATGATTAAATCAGCCCCGCCCACCTGATGCCTTCCTGCTTGCCGCTCTGTTTCCCTACCTAAGGAGCCCTTCAGCCTCTTTTCCTTTGCAGATGGGGAGCAGGTGCGAGTGGATCTAGGTCACCTGGCCTAAGCCCCGCCCACCTGGTGCCTTCCTTCCTCCTGCTCTTTTTCACCACTTAGCAAGCCCCACCCACCTGGTGCCTTCCTGCTTCCCGCTCTTTTTAACTACTTAGCAAGCCACGCCTACCTGGTGCCTTCCTACTTGCCACTCTGTTTCCCTACTTAAGGAGCCCTCCAGCTTCTTTTCCCTTGCAGATGGGGAGCAGCTGAAAGTGGATCTAGGTGACCTGGCCTAAGCCCCGCCCACCTGGTACCTTCCTGCCTGCCGCTCTTTTCACCACTTAGCAAGCCCCGCCCAACTGGTACCATCCTGCTTGCCGCTCTTTTTCACCACTTAGCAAGCCACACCCACCTGGTGCCTTCCTGCTTGCCACTCTGTTTCCCTACTTAAGGAGCCCTCCAGCTTCTTTTCCTTTGCAGATGGGGAGCAGGTGCAAGTGGATCTAGGTCACCTAGCCTAAGCCCCGCCCGCCTAGTAACTTCCTGCCTGCTGCTCTTTTTCACCACTTAGCAAGCCCCACCCACCTGGTACCTTCCTTCACCATCACTGTCTTGTGGCCAATGCTGGATTTGACTTTTATGGACTTCATTCATTCACCGTGCATCACTCTTTCTCAACTCTCATGCTGGACTTCCTTTGCATCTTGTACTCATGGTGGGCCTGAATCATGCTGTTCCCATCTTCATCTTGTATCCTGGCTTGCAACATTATGTGTTACTACTGACTTCTGCAATTGTATTCGCTCTCCACTCTTGCTTCTCCACTCTTTTTGACTGCTTACTCTCTTTTCTCTCCTCCTTTCCCTTCTCCCTTTTCCTATCTCCTCCCCTTACTTTCTTCTATGAACTTACTCTATCAGAATTGTCCCTGAACCTAATATGATAGCAACCTCGTCTGTTTCCTCCACCCTCCCATTACTGTTTTTTTCCTCCCCACTACCCCTCCAGCACTATCTGAAATGTCGTCAGGCCTAGTATGATAGTCGCTTGTTTTGTTCCTCCCCTCCCTTTCTGCACCCCTCTCCCTCACCTTTTGTTTTTCTCCGGCTCTATCAGAAATGTCGTCAGGCCTAGTACGGTAGTCGCCTGTCTGTTTCCATTTCCTTCGCACTCTCCCCCTCCCTTCCTTATCTATGTCTTAGCTCTTGCACTATCTGAAATGTCATCAGGCCGAGTACGATAGTTAATTTCACATCCTTACTGTTCATGGCCTGTAAGAATGTGGTTGTATTTTCCCTTGTTCCCTCCCTTGCCTTGAAGCGCTTTAAAACACACTGTACATAGGCGCTATATAAATAAACGATCATATCATATCATATCATATCATATCATATATGGGGTCTCCTTACTCCACTGGACCGTTGAGAGTTCATTGTGAGCATTTGTCTGGGACCCAGTGACAGCAGTGACCTGGATTTAACCCAACAGGGACTCAATCTCAAGGAGATCCCCTTGGATGGCTCTGGTTTTGGCCAGCTGATCAGCTAGGTCATTTCCAGTTTTGTCTGGCCTCTCTATTCTGGAATGACCCTTAATCTTTTTCCA
This sequence comes from Ambystoma mexicanum, assembly GCF_040938575.1. Taxonomy (NCBI): domain Eukaryota; kingdom Metazoa; phylum Chordata; class Amphibia; order Caudata; family Ambystomatidae; genus Ambystoma; species Ambystoma mexicanum. The sequence goes on from NC_090922.1 coordinate 340,189,168, forward strand.
ATAGATGGTCATCCCATTAGAGGTGAACAGATCATCAATATTTTGTATTAGCTTGCCATGTTTAAGTGGTTTGTTATTAGCACACACCATGCCTCTGGTTTTCCAATTAACCAGGTGCTCCACAAACCGGTTCCGGACATAATCTGAATCTGTGATTATGACCAGTTGATGGAGTTGGTGTTGGACGGCCGTGAGGATGGCCTGATGAACTGCCATCAACTCTGCCACCTGACTACTGCGGGGATCGATTTTGTACCCAGCGGAGTGTTCCGGGGAATCATCCCAACGCCGGCCACCAGTTCCGTTTCCCTGTTGTTATCAACATCCATAAACTGTGGGCATCGCCTGGCATATGTCTTCTTCATAGACTTTGTGCAGGGAATTCAGGTACGCATCCATGTTGTCCTGGGTTTTGAGACTTTCGTCCTCGAGACAGTTTTCTCTGGCACAATCATGCAAGTCAGCCAGACCTTGCACGAGGGGACTCTTCTTGTTTTGGCCATATCTGACCTCCACAGGAAAGCCTTGCATTGACAGAATTCAGGAAGTAATTCTGGAATTACTCACATTTCCAGCCCGGATTCTGTCGGTTTGGAGGTCTTGCAAAGGCTGGTGTGGAGTCTCCACTATGATGTGTTCCCCCTGGATGAACAGGCGGTAATTTTTCAGTGCCTTCTCATAATCGTTGAATTTTTCCTCCACAGAGGATAAAGTCTTGCTTGCATAGGAGATGGATTTATTGACCTTGTCATGCTTTTGATATAATACTGCTGTCAAGCATGTATTTGAGAACCCTGTCTCCAAGAAGAACTCCTTGTTTTTGACAGGGTAAGCTAGACAAGGCACTTGTGAGAGACTTCTTTTGAGTTGTTTTACTGCCTCGGCTTGTTCTGGACCCCACTCCCACTTGACCCCCCCTTCAACAGATGGATCAGGGGTCTTGTGACCTCTGCATAATCTTCAATGAACTTCCAACTGTAATTAGTTAGTCCAAGGAGGCTTCTTAGCTCACATAGAGTTGTGGGGTCTTTTAGTTTTAATAGAGCTTCCACTTTCTTCTCCTGGGGACAGAGACCCTCAGGAGTTATTTCATGTCCCACGAAATTGGCACGGGTCCTGCACCACTGTGCCTTCTGGAAGGACAGTTTTGCTCCAGCAACCCTCAACTGGGTCAGAACATAACGGATTTCCGCTATGTGTTCCTGCACAGTTTAGCTTTTTTTCAGTGCATCATCCACATAGGCCAGGTTACCCCTTTCACCCAAGTTAGGCATGGCCTTATGTAAGAAAATATTGAATTCATTGCTGGAGTTTATGTATCCGAAGGGAGTCCGGTCCACGTGTACTGCTGCCCCCCGAAGGTAAAAGCCAGCTTGCATTGGTCTTCCCTACTGACGGGCACGATCCAATATCCATTTGTCAGGTCAATGGCAGTGTATACCTTTGACCCCTGGATCTGGTCAATGTAGGGAAGAGGCCATCGGGACATGTGTACCCATTTGTTCAGCTCCCTCAGATCTATGCAAAATCTCCATTGGCCATTTGGTTTTAAAATCCCCAGCACCGGATTATTAAAGGTGCTGTGAACTGGACGAATTATCCCATGGGACTCAAGGTTTTTGATAATTTCTGTCAGGGCAGAACCACCTTCTGTGAAAGGATGGTGAGCTAAAGACACTGGTTGAGACTCAAACCCAGGATATTGGCCAGTAAAGAGAAACTCCCAGAACCTCCCTTTCCTATGCATATTAAATAGCTTTGGGTTTTCACCCTAAATTACTAGGTTACTCCAGACGTGGAACCATTGCTCACTGTTCTTAGAGAGGCACTGCTCCACCTCACTGACGAGGCCCAACCAGGCCGAAACACGTGTCTGGGGTTGCTGTTGGTACTCTTTTTCAGAAAATAATTTCCTGGCATGTCGGTGCTGGACTGCCCTTCGGCAGGACAAAGACTGATATGTAGTGGAAATTTCTCTTATGTGAAAGGATGGTGAGCTAAAGAATCTGGTTGAGACTCAAACCTGGGATATTGGCTGGTAGAGAGAAACTCCCAGAACCCCCCGTACTTAGGGCAGAACCACCCTTCAGAAGTAAACCCCACAAAAATCCCACTAATTCAGGGAGAAAGGGGAAAGGTGGCTGAATCCTGATTGGGATTATCCAGCGCTACCAGTTTGCCCTGCTACCTGCTTTATCCAGCTGATGCACCGCTGTGCCATGACCAGACCTTTGCCCTGCTGTTCAGATGCCCGGTCGGCGGTCCAAAATTCCAAATTGAAGTGTTTGTTGTAAGTATCACCCTATCCTATTGCAAAAAGTAGGATATCCCATTCTGATATTTTTCCCTTTGTTCAACCCTATAAGTAATCCTGAAAGTACACTAGTAACTGTTTAAAATTATCAGAACCCTCTGTGTACCCTGTCCTTTGATTTCTAGGTGTTAGCGTAATTTTTCCCCATCCTCATAGTCAATTGCAGAAATGTTTAGTAATATTTTGAATAAACTATTTAATTTCTCCATAAGGAGATGCGCGGTGTGAGGGGGGTTAAGACTGCAGCTTGACCTTTCCCACTAGCAGTGTTTCTCCTCTTGATAATCTAGTTACAAAACATAGTTGTAATCGCACTTGTCCTTTCCCTTCTGAAATCGATTTTCCCTGTGTACTGCTAGTATCCCAAAATCCGAGTTTCCATTCACGTTAATAATTCCATACTGTCACCTATCCAAAGTCATCCTTTCACTCTAGTCCATCCTTGCTATGTGCTTTGGTCTGTTAGAATAAAAACAGACTTCTGCTTAAATCTGTTTAGTCATTTTCAAGTTGTGTTGTCAATTTTGAATCCGTGAAACAAAGAAACTGCAAATTTGGTTCTTGCTGCATTTTATTTTCTTCCCAACTCGATTTTCCGAATTGTATGCCTATGTTCAGTACCTTTGCATTGTATTTGTGAGTTTTCCTGGCCCTTCTGATATAGCCACACACATTTCTTCTCCATTCAGCGGTGCATGTAAAATAACCATTTAGTAATTTTGCTGGCAGTTTTTTTCAGTTTTCAAAGGAGCTAAATCTCCTCCTATTCAGCGGTGGTAAGTCGGCTTTTTAATTCTGATTGTTGCATAGTGTACCTGACTCGTTGCTACATCTCCCCATCCAAAATGATTAATAGGGGTTTGAGGGAGTGTTACAGGAGGGATGATTAACTGAGATACCATTTAAAATTCCACTCAAAAGTTAATTTTGCTTTCTTTCAATTGTGTAGTGTTTATCTTACATAAAAAGATCTAACTAAGTGCTTCCACCCTTTTACCATGTAATTATCACCCCACTGGTGATTGCTGACCAATATTAAATTGTGTGATATCATTTGGATTTTAAAATAAATAAATATTGTATTACTACCCACCAGCCTGGTTCATGATCCATTGTGGCCTGTGGTATTTGTAAAAGGGTGTGTGAGATGGGTTGAGTGCAATCTCAATCTGAATTCTTATTAAATAAAGTAAAACCTTTTTAATTGTGCGCTGCAGCCTAGGCCAGTAGCAAGAGTCCTGGTCTGGTGTGTGACGCCCCATTGGAATCCTTAACAGTACTCAGCCGGAGGATCTCATGGGAAGAGACTTCACTTCCGAGGACAAGGGAGAACATCTTGGGATAACGTAGTATAATACCCCTCACTCCACACCCTATACACCTCCATACTCTAGGGACTCCTATAACCTATCTACTACTCCCATGTATCTTTGTAAATCTGTAAGTCTCACCTACTGAGATGAAGAGGATTGTGAACTACCCAAGGGAGATGTATAGGTCAAATACTGGGACGAGGAGGAGGTGTGGAAGCATGAAGACGCTCAGGGACATAGGAGCAACCACTCTAGTGTTCCACGGGGAAGTGTTCAGTGGAGCCTTGTGGAGCAGCTAAAAACCAACAAGGGACACAGGAAGAGGTACAGCCAACCAACACAAAGGACGGTCGAGCCTGGGAGATCCGAAAGAGACGCAGAGAAGACAGAGCAGCAGAAAGCATTCCACTTCCCGATCCTGGAGAGAGGCAGCGTTACTCCTTGCCCAGGTGCCGTGAAGAAGACAGAAAAAGTGTCTGGAAGCTAGGGAACGGTAGCCCACCCTCGAGGAGGCGGAACGAGCAGTTGCATAATGGCGTACATACCGTCAAGCCTGTTGAAGAAGACCGAAGAAGTGTCTGGAAACTGGGGAATGGTAGCGAGGCCGCGAGAAGGCAGACTGCACGGTTGCATAGCAGTGCACATACGTCCAGCCTGAGACCCAGAGAAGTCACGCTTCCTTCAGAGATAACAGGTAAACTTGCAGGTGGAACAGATCAAACATCATAGAACAGAAACAGCATGGGCCTCAGCAATCTAGGCTGCAGTGCAAGCTTTTCAATGATTCTCTCACACAGAAATGGACAGCTGGTATGTTCTTGTGGGTTTGGTAGGGACTCAGGCCAAGCTTCTCTCTCACACACAGAACCGCCGCATTGTGGGCAGCAGCACTACAATTTTCAATTACAAATCAACTAAGCGCATCATGTGCCACAGCAACATAAGTTTTGTATGTGCGGAACAACTACAGCCTTTCAGTTTTTCACCCAAACACACAATGGATGAACATGAACTTCCCTCACAGAGTAGGTCACAATTGGTCTCAGTTGAATGGTATTTCCTCAAATAGATCAGGAACGGAATGGGCCACAGCAGTGTATGTTTTGTTTCAAATAGAGCATATACATATGAGCAGCAGAAGTAAATGTTTTCCTCACAAACAAGAAACCATGGACGTCGGTCGTGCAAGCTTCTCTTGCAGAGAAACAATGTAATGTCCGCCACAGTAATAAAATCGTCCCTCAAATAGAAAAGGGCCGTGCATGCTGCAATGGTGCAAGGTAACCTTTCTTCAACACAGACCCGCAAAGCAGAAGTGCAAGCTTTCATTATAAGGAATAGGTATTGCATCGGTCCCAGCAGTGCAAGATTCCATCAAATAGAATGGTTGCAGCATGGCCTTCAGCAGTGCAAGCTTCCCTCGCATGCAAAAGGCATAGCATTGGTCTTAGCAGTTCAAACTCCGCTCACAAAAAAACGTCATAGGAATGACTGCAGTATTGCAAGCTCCCCTTATGTAAAACAGTATGTGTGCCCCAAGTTGATGCTCCGCACAAATAAAACAGGATCAGCATGGGCTTCGGCAGTGCAATCTCACCTCATATATAATCGTCACAGTACTGGCCTTAGTAGTGTCTGCTTCCCTCACATAGAATCGTCAAAGCTTGGGCCTTTGCAGTAGATGCCCCACTCACATAGGACAGACACAGTGGTATAAGCCATGGCAGATCAAGCTCTGCTTATATAGAACATACATAGCTAGGCCGCGACAGTGCAGGTTCCCCGTTATTCCGCAGAGACAGAAAATCTTTGGAATTTGGCCATCCGGCACCACAGGAGGGGTCGCCGGCATGTACTATGTACTGTAAGTACGGCATTGGTAGTATAGTATTCACCGATATTTGGCACAGACAATAGTATTCACCGATATTTGGCACAGACAAACTAGACATGCTCCCAAACTTCAGTGGCCAGTCAATGGTAGTTTTGAGATTGCTCAAATAGAGTATTTAGAATCTATATTGTTAAAGAAAAAAGCTAGACCTGCAGCATTTGATGTAATACAAAATTGGAAAAAGGAAGCTATGAAGCAATTTAAGAGTAAAGAGAAGCATGCACGTCGTCATATGTCAAATTCAGAAAAGGCATTATTGTACGATCAACAAAAACAGACAGAGGGCCTCATTACAGGTCAGGCGGTCCGGAAATAACGGTGGCGGTAAACCCGCCGCCACCGTTGTTTCCGGACCGCCTGATCCCGACTCCTGCAGGTGGGAGGTGATGTTCCCGCCAGGTCTGACCTGGCGGGTTTAACCCCGCCGCCTGCAGGCGGACGAGGAAACACCGGCAGCATTACGAGATGCTGCCGGTGTTTCCATGATCCCCATTCCCATTGGGACTCAATGGGAATGGGGATTAACACCATTCCGCCTCCGTGATTCCCGGAAAACCGGGGTTGTAATGCCCCGGTATTTCCGGGAATAACGGAGGCGGAATGGTAATACAAGTCTGGTGGTAACCAGGCGGTTTTACCGCCTCGGTTATTGCCAGACTCGTAATGAGGCCCAGAGTCTGTTAGAAACATGGATAGGGCTTTTCAACTTGGTATACAGAAAATATATCCATCTAAAGATTCTCATGCCTCAGATGGGCTAATTGATAAACTCTTAAATGAACGTAGGCCTGGTGCCACTGCGCCACCTCCTTATGTACCTCTTCCTGTTGTCTTACCTCTTCCTGCTATCGTTCCTCCTCCCGTAGCAATTCCTGTTCTTCCTGTTACTCCTCCGCCGCCAGTTATTGCTCCTCTTCCTGTTGTTGTTCCTCCGCCTGTACCTCCACCTTTACCGATTGTTACTGTCCCAGTAGATCCATCTTTATTACCAGTAGTAGTGTCTCCACTACCTGTTATACAGGATTTGTCTACTCTCTCTTTCCCGAGCGGCCGTGCTCCGCTCGTAACTGATAAAGGGGCGAGTGCTGAATCACATGTTGTAACGCAGAACACGGTTTCCAAAGAGAAGAGGAGAAATTTGTATGCATGGGCTAAGCAATGTATAGAGAAAGGTGAACAATATACTGTTTTAGGTACACCCCTTAATCTAGAAAGTATTCCCGATCAGAATGTCTTTATTGAGGGGGTGGGGGTACATTTGGCTGTAATGTGGAATAGGTTGACGGACACAGATGTCCCACAAGGGTTGGGAGATTCGAATGTTTTAGCTTATTCAAGGGATACTGCGGATAAAGTACATGAGCATGTCGAGAGGGTTTTTGAGTTTAGAAGGGAGTTAGAACGGTTACAGAATGATGAAGTAGATGATGATAGTTTGGACTCTTTTTACATGCAGAAACGGTTCCTTCCTCTTTGTAAGTCAATGAGTGAAGAAACGCATATTTGCACAAGGGATGTGCTTAGATGGATTTCAGATATGTCGATAACTCTCGTAGAAGTATATGATACGTATAATCAGTATACTCCAGAAATGCAGAGGAAAGTGTTACAGGTAATGGTAGAATACCTGCAGGATGAATGTATAAAGAAAAAGGTTTGTTGTCCCGCAGAATTATTGAACATTTGTAAGAGAGCTTTTGCGTCTGATACTGCTTCCACCACTTTAGCGCTCTGTTTCTTAGTAAATGTTCAGAGTTGCCTACTTCTCAGTTGCCTATGAGAGCGGTTCCTCCGACATTCGTTCCCAAAGTTGAAATTCCGGCTGATGCTGCAATGGGTGCAGCAGCCATCAATATTGAGGCTCATTATGTATCACAGTTTATTCACGTCCCGTTCTCAAGACAGGAAGTGACTACTATTAGACAGTCGATTCCAGACATTAGGAAAAATCCAACAGAGTTTTACAAAGAAATAGAATCTGTCCTGCATTCATCAGTTTTTACTCTGGGTGATATAGACTTGTTGTTCCCTGTGCTCCTACCTGCTGATTTATGGAAACAGATTAGGACAGTAGATGATCCAGCGGGGTTAGGTGACACATTGGTTAACTTTGTTAGGTTAGATGGAGAAAGGAAAGCTGGTGAAAGACCACCGCGTTGATACTGACTTTGCCAGTAGAATAGTAACAACATTTAAGACTTTAATTCCCAAGTGAAGGATTGTTTGGGACAAACTCACTGCTTGTACCCAAGGAAAAACTCAAGGTGCTACCGAATTCTTTAATCAGTTCGAACAAGTATTCTCCGATTTTAGCAGACAGGATTTAAGCACCGAGTCAGGAAAGAGATTGGTTGTGGATATGTTTGTGTGTGGATTGTAGCCTGATATCCAGTCACAAATTATGACTTCTGAGAGTGCTTGCAAGCTAAATCACAGTCTGAAGTATTGCACATGGCTCAGTATTACAAGAATAGAGTCAATAATGAAAAGGAAAGGATTGAAAAGAAAAGGGGAGAATTAAAAACCAAAGTATTATTGCAAAAGATGGTCAGAGGGCCTAGAGGTGGAACTACACAATTTCAAGGTCAATTCGTTCCACAAAGTAATGCGCCGTTGGGTCCTGTACAGGCGAACCAATGTGCTTATTGCAGACAAAAGGGTCATTGGCGAGCACAATGCCCGATCCTCCAGCAAAGGTCAAACAACACATATGGTGTCATGGGTAGACGATCCAGAGGCCGCCCTGGGGTAGTGGGTCCTGGTAGAAGCCAGTTTGCTCAGGATTCACAGTCTTTTTCGCAAGATAATCAGCAACCTAGTGTAGATAGCATAAATATTTTTGATAATCCTTCAACTGCCTATCTTTCTGAAGATCTTGTCTTCGATGATATATTGTTTCATTAGGACAGCCCGAAGCAGGGTCTGGAACCGACTCCTATTCCCGTTAATCAGAAAGATCCCTACATTGAGATGATGTTGAGGAATAGGAAGCATCTATTTTTGATAGACACAGGAGCACAGTAGTGTTCCACATTCCGCTTTCAGGGCAGAATAAAGTTTCTGTAGGGTTTTCTGGTACGCCAGTGGTTAGTCTGGTTTCTCTGTCGGTACCGATTTCACTGGGTCCATTCATGGATTACTGCCCATTTCTTCTGACAACAAACTGTGGAAAGAATTTGTTGGGGCTGAATCTGTTGAAGGAATTAAATGCGGTAATTCATTGTTCTTTGGATGGAGCGCGTTTGACGATTTCACCTCAGCAATTTTCTGCCTCACAGTTTCTGACTAGACCTTTGCTGCCAGAATTTAGCGAAGTTCCGGCGTGTTTATGGGCAGTTGACGACAATGATGTCAGTATTTTGCAAATTGCGAATTGAGCTTGTTAAACCAGGAATTAAGTTGCCACAAATTCCACAATATAATATTTCAGTTGATGGTGAGCAAGCTTTGAAGTATATAGTTTCCAATTTTGTACATCGTAGAGTAATCGAAGAAATTGCAGGAAGTTTGTGCAATAGCCCTATTTTACAGGTGTATAAGAAAGGGGATAATGCGATTCCATTCCGTTTAATTATCGATTTGCGCGCTATCAATATGATTGTTGCGCCACAATTTCCAATTGTGCTTAATGTAACGACGATACTAACAATTATTCCAGCTTCTGCTACTCATTTCAGTGTGGTGGATCTTAAGAATGCCTTCTTAAGCATTCCCATACACGTGGATAGTAGATATTTGTTCGCGCTCACTCTAGGGGGCCGATTGTTTACTTTCACCCGTGCACCACAAGTGTACATGGAGATCCGAGCATTTATAGTAGGGCTTTGAAAGAGCAGCTCGATACACTCGAGTTGCCTTCTACCTGTACATTACTACAGTATGTTGATGACCTTCTCTTAGCTGCAGACTCAGAAAGTGCTTGCAAGGAAGGCACTGTGTTATTGCTTATTCATTTAGCAAAGCATGGGCATAAAGCTTAATTGAAAATGTTTCAGCATTGTCGACAGGAGGTCGCCTATCTAGGCTATCTCCTGTCAAAGGAGGGAAGAAGATTGACACCTGAACGAATTAAGAGCATTTCTGGCTTGTCTGTCCCAAATACACAGAAGAAAGTTAGAGCCTTGATAGGAATGGCTTCTTACTGTAGACAGTGGATCCCTAACTTCTCACTAGTGATAAAACCAATGTTGGCGTTGACAAAAAAGGGCATTTCTTTGCCACTACCATGGAACTTGGAACACCAGAAAGCTTTTGATCTGCTCAAGACAGCACTGTGTTCAGCAGCAGTTTTGGGCACACCAAATGATGATAAGGCCTTTGTGTTGTATGTGCATGAACGTGATGGATGTGCTTTGGCTGTGTTAACGCAGGAACATGGGGGAAGAATAGACCATGCGGTTATTTTTCCTCCACACTTGATCCTGTTGCATGAGCGTTGCCGAGATGTTTGAGAGCTGTCGCTGCTCTGTCTGTAAAGCAGAGTGAGGGCATGGTTTTAGGCCATACCTTAACCGTGATGGTACCTCACTCTGTAGACGTTCTATTAAATAGAGCGCAAACGCAACACCTTACTTTTGAACGATTAACAAGATATGAACTGATCCTATTTGCACCGCATATCCAAATTAAAAGGTGTTTTGCATTAAATACGGCTGAATTGTTACCTCTTCCGCAAGATATTGCTTGCAATGATGAAATGTCACATGACTGCCTTTATACTACAGAGCAAGAAACTAAAGGCAGGATTGATTTGAAAGATACACCTCTGAATGATCCACAAGGGGAGCTGTTGGTGAATGTCAACATCTCAAAAACTGCTGAGCGCTTCGTATGGTTTGCTTACAGCATAATGCGGGGAAGGGTACGACGACACAGAGTGGTAGTTTTGGTCTCCCCTATGTGCCTTTTGAAGTGATTCATTTCGACTTCATCGAGATGGAGCGCTGTAATAACTACAAATATGTCTTGGTAGTCATTTGTGCCTTTAGCAAATGGGTTGAAGCCTTCCCGGTGAAAGATGCTACAGCAATGACAATGGCGAAAACCATGCTTAAGGAATATTTTCCTAGGCTTGATTTGCTAAGGGCCATCTGGTCGGATAATGGTCCAAATTTTATCGCTGCTGATATTCTGCAAGTATGCGCGGGATTACAGTTCGATAAACGGTTCCATTTGGCTAAACACGCTTAGAGCGCTGGACTTGTAGAACTCCATAATGGTATCTTGAAGAACAAAATTGCCAAGGTCTGTGCTAGTAGTAATTTGAAATGGCCAGATGCTTTACCTATAGCACTATTGTCCATGCGGACAACCCCACAGACTAGAACTGGACTCTCTCCCTACGAAATAATTATGGGTAGGCCAGCTAACATTTGGAACCTGCCAAGACCCAGAGCGTTAAGAGATGTAGAGCATTTGCTTCTTTCTGAATACTGTGACCAGTTAACTCAAAACTTGTATTTGATTTATCAACAGGTGCGAGAGGCCCTCCCAGTTAAATACAAGGGACCCGGTCACAGAATTCGACCCGGTGACTGGGTGCTCACAAAGTCATTTGAGAGAGCATCAAAGCCTTGCACCGCGCTGGAGAGGACCATTTCAGGTCCTGTTAGCCACACAGACTGCTGTACGGGTAGCTGGTTGGTGACATTGGATACACGCTACACACATCAAGAAGATACCTTTCCCTTTGCCACACAACGGAGAAGAAAAGAAGGAAACTACTTGCTCTGCCTCTGGTGATCAATCGGTCTTGAACAACATCAAGGGTATTTTGGAGACTCTTCCTGAGCCCGTGGGGCCTGCGGAGACTGCTGCTTTGTCTCTGAATTCTTCTTCCGATCTTTCTGCACCCTTGAGCGAGCTTGTCTCTGTTTCACCACTTCCATCAGGAAGCAACAACACACTGTTCGCAGATCACGCAGTGCCTGGAGTCTTAAGGTACGATCTGCGTCCACGGCACTAGACTTACAGCACAGCACGGCTGTGCCCACAGGAAATGACTGTTGTGCTTGTCCCTTGCCACTTTTGCACTGAAACATAAGTAAGTGGCTGCGACCAGTAAAAGGTATCTTCAATCAAGATCACGTGGTCAGGAGATCACCAGCAAATGAACTACAGTGTTTATCACAGAAACTTTTTGGGAAAGAGCTTTGAGGAACAATGTCTGTCGCTCTCTCTACCTGTACGGAGCAACCAATCGATTGTGTGGCTAACAAAGACATTGGACAGAAAAATACATGGTCCTTGAGGACGTATTGATTCCTTGCAATTATGTTAACCGGTCTGACAGTAGTAATTGCTCTTGGGTTTTGGTACATTGAGGGGGTGCGTCCACTTGAGACCTTTTTACCTACTGAGAGTGTTCCCACTATGTCTTCTCCTTTCATGCATCTGCTAGGGATTCCCAACACAGACAGAGTTATCACAACAATATGCTTTTGTTAATTATGAATGCGACTCATGCGATTTTGAATAGAACTAATTGCTGGATCTGTTCGCATTTGCCACAACCTGGGGAAAAAGGGTTGGGCTGGTATATTCATCCTTTGCCTCTAACTACTGCATCCTATGCCTCTCTAAGGGCTTTATTCTTTGGTCGTTGGAATGATAGCATCTCAGGGAACTTTGACGGGACTAATTTAAATGAATTTGAAAGGCGAGTCCTGACGCCTCTGGGATGCTCCCTTTTCGCAAATAGGAGCAAGATTAATGTTGCTTCTATTAGGCCTTCCGATAGACTTTCTTGACCTTTCCAATCACTAATTTCTTTCAAGATGGCTCCCGTAGGCAACCAGGATGCTATGCCTCTTTCCTATACTATCAATCACAGCCCCAACTCTGTCTCCTTCTGCATACAAAGGAATGGTTCTCAGTCAATGGGTACCTTTGAAGGTTGTACCAATATTGCAAACTTGACTAGTGAGGACAGACCCTTGTATATAGGCGATCCTGTTTATTTTATTTGTGGAGATGAAGCTTATCCTTGGCTATCTAGGGATTGGCAGGGTACTTGTTATTTGGGTATCTTGCTACCAGGGGTATATGTAGCTAGCACCTCTGAGGTCTCATGGGCTCGTCCAAGGCGGGACGAGAATGGTTATACTCCTTCACAAGTCATGGGTGATGTATCAAAATCTTTTGTGCCATTTTGGGGACAGATCATGAATTCCAAGGATATTAGGAGACTAGCAAGAGTATTGGAGAGAACCATCAACCGGACCACCGATATACTCTACAACATGACATTAGAACAGAAAGCAATTAGATTAGTGGCTCTACAGAACCCGATGGTGTTAGACGTCATCCTGGCTGAGTGTGGTGGAGTATGTACATTGGTGGGATCTGCTTGTTGTGTTTTCGCACCTGACTCCTCCCCGACCATATTCAAGGTAATTCAAAATCTGCACATCCTAAGTATAGAAGTACATGTTCCTGAGGGGAACTGGAATCTTAGTACTTGGTTCTGGGGCTTTTTACGGTCTTGGGGATGGAAACTCTTTTCAGTCTTAATGGTAATCCTTGGTATTCTGTTGTTCTGTTGTTGTTGCATACAATGTCTTCCTGTCATATGTTCGATGTTAGGGGGATGTTGTGCGCAAACTGTAGGAACATTAAGACGGAAATAAATGCACCTGAGAAGATGACTAATGTTTTTGTAATGAAAGATATTACTGTCAAAGATTTGATGCCAATTGATATATCTGATGAATGTGATTCAGGATGTACGGCATTGAAACGTGGAGTTACGAGTAAAGCAAATATTTTTAGTAAGGCTCTTGGCTTAGGCCAAAAGGAGGGTTTGTTAAATGGTAATTATATAGTGCCTCCTTAGTATTTATATTGGCCTAAGCCTATTCACGCTACACGGAAAACCGCGTTGCAAAGTTCCGATTTTTGGGTTAACTTGGCTGCCATTTTAAGATTCATCCACCATTTTGATTTCCACTCGTGTGTTCTTCGTTTTAAAATGGTGGACTATGTTTTTGACTTGCAACCAAGCCTTCCGACCTTGAGTTCTGTTAATGTTTAGATTGTCTGAGAGCCGACTGTTTAGACTAAGCAAAGAGACTTTGTGCTTCATATGAACTGTCATTTAGGTGTTGTCCGCGCTCACAAGCCTCATCCTTGTATAAACATTGGGACAATGAAGAACAATCCTCGAGCCTATACTTTGGCTGAACTACATGGTGAAGAAACTTAGTACAAGGCTTACCGCGGGATCCGAGAACATATATCACCATTGTGTCTTCATGGAAATGCAAACCTATGTAATCTTTCGCATAATATTGTATAATCTGTATGTGAACTAGGCACGAACTCTAGACCATGAATTATTAACGTGAAGAGAGGCTGGACAATAGTATAAAAGCACGAATGTTTAGATGTCCATCTCTCTCTCACCGCTCCTTGTCGGCTGCTACACACTGCGAGGTGTTGGGAGCCAGATAGCTATCTGTTTTGCTTTGTAAACTGTACAGTAATAAAAGATCTGTGAATCTTTTTAGCCCGTGATTGGTGTATTTCCTTTGTGGTACTTAGCCTCGATATTTCTTTGTTCTTTCACCCGGCAAATTTCCCCACAGAATGTTGTGCTTCCAGATTGCCATATATAATATTCACAATACGGGCGTTGGTAGCACCTGCTCCCCTCACCTAAACTAGCTACAGCATGGGCCTCTGCAGTGCTTCCGTCATGCATCCATGTCTGAAAACTTCCCCACATCATGTTTTGCTCTGAGACTAGCACATATAATAGTCACAATATGGACCTTGGTAATGCCTTTCTCACTCACATAGAATAGCCACTGCGTGGGCCTCTGAAGTGCTCGCTCAATGCATCCAGGTCCTCTGCAAACTTCCCCACATCATTAGGGTGTGCTCCCAGACCGCCAAATTTATTAGCCACAATATGGGCCTTGGTGGGGCCTGCTCCCTTACATAGAATAGCCAAGGCACGGGCCTCTCTAGTGCTTCCTTCAAGTATCCAGGTCCTCTGCTAACTAGCCTCATGGCATGTTGTGCTCCGAGACTCCCACGTATAATACTCGCAGTATGGGCCTTTGCAGTGCCTGCTACGTCACATAAAATGTTCACAGCATGGGCCTGTGCAGTGATCCCTTCATTTATTAAGGTCCTCTGCAAACCCTCCACCCCATCATTATACTGTGCAACTTGGGCTCCCAGATTGCTAAATTATATAATTGAATGATCCAGTCGATGATGAACAAGTTGCAAATTATTTGCTGCCCTTTTCCAATGTACAGCACCTGTGCACACATGGACACATGAAATATGTTTACTAACATGCTATCATAAAAATACATATGCAAAGCACTTTATCTAGCTTTGAAATAGTTTTCTTTAAGCAAACATTTCACAGTAATGACCATGTGTTAATCTGGGGAATTTTATTAATGTTACCATTTCAATATATAGAACTCTGCAAAAACATGATAAAAAAGATTACTCATGGCATTTATTTGTAAATGTACATTTGGCACATCGTTTTAAAAATATAACTTCTCATGAGTGTGCAAGTAAGTGCAAGGCAGTTTGGCAGTGGGCTCTGCTGCTCCCGCATCTTTTTCCTGGATATCCATTACTTTTGCCTGGACCATGCAGACTTTAAAACTTGCCTATATTGCGCTCCTGCGCGTGTGCTTCTGACAAGTGCGTGAGTAAGTGCAAGGCCATTAGGCAGTGGGCTTTGCTGCTTCTGCATCTCTTCCCTGGATATTCATTACTTTTGCCTGGACCCTGCAGATGTCAAAACTTGCCTGCGTCGCACTCCTGCGAGCGCACTTCTGGCAAGTGCTCGAGTAAGTGCAAGGCATTTTGGCAGTTTGGCAGTGAAACAGAGTTAGTATATGACTTGTGAGTACTGTGTCCAGAGGTGTCTTGTTCATCTGCCTTTAGTCATTTTATTACTGGCAAATATAACGGATGTTGCAATCTCAACCCACTGGTCAAAATGCCACAGAAGAGGGGATGCAATAAAAAGAAGGCAGTTACAGTGATTATATCACCTGCTCTTGTGATCTATGAGGCTGTTGCTACTACGTCCTCCGCAACGGCAAGATCACAAACCACTTTGCTACAGCTCCACTTACTATGGAGGGCTCTTGTGTAGGTCTGACTATATGCAATTCTATTGAGCATGACCCAATTAGCCTTTCTGTGCTTGAAAATATGAATCACTCTGTTATTTATGCAGGGAGGCAATTCCTCTGTGCACCCAGTAGACAATAACTCTCTACTTAATCTTTGCTACAGTCTTCTCTGTGCTTCAATAGGCAATAGTGTGCTTAACCAATCAACTGATCAGTCCAACATGGCCAGTAATGTAATTGGTTTTAAGGTATGTAAATCACCAGATCTGGTGAAAATCTCAGATGTGCGTTATGCACATTCAGAAAAGTAATTTTTCCTTTCATCTGGCTTCTGTGGTCGATGGAGATGACTAGAGAGAAATCCTAATGATTGTTAAAGCTCTCTTCACTTTATGTGTGACAATATCAAACAAACAAAAAGATTTGTGTAATACGGTTGCATATATCGTTCACATTATTCTTGTTAATAGCTCCCCAATTGAAGCATCTGAGGTGAGCTGTGATAACAAAGAAAGAGAGCTACGTGTTTTTAACAATGGTGACTTCAATGGTGCCATTGAGGATGAAACTGTACCCTCTCCTCCTGAGGAGTGCTTGGTTCCCCCTGCCCATTTAGGTCCAGAGCTAGAGGTGCTGATGGGGAATCATTTGAGATGCTCTAGTCCTCTTGAATGGACAAAAAGGAAGAAAAACAAGATGCATTAAGCAAAAACAAAAAGGGAAATTGTTGGCAGACTCGTTGCTCCCTAGTACAGACAAGTCTATCAAAGCCACTCCGTCTGCCTTGGCTCAGTTGAAGTCGGATGATATTGAATGCGTTCCTACTGCCACTGGCTTTGATCTGATAATGCATGCTCACCGTGGGGGTAAGAATAAGCTGATTAATGCTCCAATCAAATCTGGCCCCATGGACAAAAGGATCTGTAAACCACAAAGCAAGACCTCTGCTACTGACATCGCTGAAGCAAACATCTCATTGGACTCTTCTGACACAGATAGCTGTATGCACATGGCTGATGAGCTGCCTGAGTCCAGAGGGAATAGATCATCACGTGTCATATTTTCACACAATTCTCTCTAGCATTCGGGCGGTGACACTAGGGAAATAAAGACAGAGAATCATGAAGAGGTTGATAAATGATAGATATTGGATGATATTGATTGTCCTATGATTAGCAAAAATTGGGTTGTCTCCTCTCTGTGGCAAAAGCAGGTTAAAGAGATGTGGGAAAAGCGGATGTTTGTGGAACCTTTTTCACTGAAGAATAGTCCTTTTCTTAACAGGCATAGTGCAGCTGACCCACTGTGTACCGCATTGCATCTTATCACTTCTAAGGATATTGTGCTTGTAGAAATTATTAAGGAGGATGACGGGGTATTTGGAAGTTGGTCCATTCTTCTTCCCCGATTTGTTATATCAAACGTTCAGGAATTTTTAAGATTGGGATATGATTGTGATTATTGTAGTGAGAATGAGAGTACTATAAACATTGATTGTGATGAGGTGGGCCGCAATACTGTGCTTGGCCAAAAAGAGTTAGAACACACACTGATCCAGATGACAAAGTCGTTTTTGGAATCATCTAGATCCACATGAACTAAGCTATGAAGTGAGATTGTGAAATTTAATTCTACTGACTTGACATCTGGAAAGTTTGCATTGACCGCCTGGAACACTAGGGGCTATTGTTCTTTTTTAAATTATCCTCAAGGCAGTAAAATAATACATGAATCTGACTTGCATTTCAGGAGACATGGCTTTGAGGTCCTGTTTTTATTGATGGATTATCAATTATACATTGGGGGTCATTACGAGGTAGGCGGTAATGGAAAAACGATGCCGGTAAGGGATTACCGCCACTGCATAACACTCCGGCTATTACGAACCAACAACTCGGTATCAGAGCCACCGCTGATAGTGTGCACCCCCGTACCGGCATGCGCGCGGGCATGCGGCCGTTCGTTCCGGCAATAACGGGATGGCGCTAACAGGAGGACATCACATGTGGACATGCAAATACCGGCATCATGAAGGCAGTAATAAGGGATACCGGGATGCTGGCATCACCGGCATCGTGAACCACCCCCAAACAGCAATGTGCAGTGTTCCCAACTGCCACAGGTGCACACAATCAGCACAGGTGGAGGCAATGGATTCTGGTCCAGCACAAAAGGAGCACACCCACACACCACACCCCTTACCACACCAAAATGATTCCACTTGCAGTAGCAATAATGGGGCTGGAGGACATGCTTCCATTGCTACACCAGCAACAACAACAACAGGCACCACAGAGGAGACGCAGGAGGAGAAGGAGTGTGAGACAGGCCCAGCAAGCCCCACCAGTGCAGCCAGTGGTAACACGCAGGCAGACCCCATTCTCTTGCATCAGAGCAAGTCCATTCAACCTAACCCCTGAGCAGATCCACACCCTGTACCGTCTGGACCGGGACACCATCACCACCATTGTGGACATGACACATGACAACATTGTCAGCCTGATTGAAATACGCACCGCCATCCCCCCTCTACTGAAGGTAGTGTCTGTGCTCCACTTCCTGGCCACAGACACCTACCAGCACACAGTGGGGCACATGCATGGCATATCACAACCCTTATTTTCTCGCATGCTGAACCAAGTGCTGGAAGCACTCAAAGAACTACATATCCCTACCATGGACCGTCCAGGAGATCTTTGACACAAAAGTTGGCTTCCATGCACTGGCAGGCATGCCAAATTGTATTGGTGCACTTGACTGCACCCATGTAGAATTGGTTGTCCCGCATGCCACGGAGGCGGCGTACCGCAATTAAGCTATATCACTCCATCAATGTACAGATGGTATGTTAATCCAGCAAGATCATCACACATTGTTGTGCCCGATTTTCCGGATCAACTCATGACTCAATGGTCCGGCAGAACTCCACGCTACCACGCTACATGGAGCCACATGCAGGACGACGTGCCTGGCTGCTTGGTAAATCGCTTGACAGGCACATGGCAGTGTAATGGGGGGAGAGATGCACACACCACCATGGCATCATTGTTGTGGTGACAGCACAAAGTCCACATCGCAAAACACTGTGCCCCAAAGCATCCCAAACTGAACATGACTACCAATCCCCATAGCAATGATGGAAGCAGCACACCAATTACAGCATGCCTAACTTACAACCAGCCCACATCCCACAACATGTCCACCACCCATCATCAGACCGCACCCTCCGTAACACAATCCAGCAACATGCTGTGAGTATGCACAATGTAAATGTCTGCAGCAATTCACAACACAGGACAATCATCCATGAGAGTGCACAAATCAATTCCACCAAGGGTATACACTGCTTGTCACAGGGCCACCAGCACAGTAGCGCTGCATGTCACCATGGGAATAATAAGCACTGAATGACAAATAATGCTGAGACTTCTGGCAAAGCTGCCAGTAAAAAAATTATACTAATCACTACACATCACATAATGATAACAAACACAGCGGAATACATCCACAGTGCATGCAGGACATCAAGGGAGTGTACACCCTGTATCAACTGGAAGATGCAACCCACACCATAAGACCATGGCACAGCACACATTGTGGCAAGGTAAAATGTGTGCATATAACCAGGGACATGTGCATGTGAACAATAACAATCTGCAGGCATGTGTGATAAGTACAGGTGTCCATCAGGAATTGACTTACACATACCTTATTTTGCACCCATGCAGGTGACAGTGGCTATCCCTTGAAGACGTGGCTCCTCACCCCTGTCCGGAACCCGCAGAACAGGCACGGAGAGGACTACAATCATTCCCATACCCATGTGCTCATCGAGCAGACATTTGGCCTGTTGAAGGCACGTTTTCGCCGTCTTAGCCGGTTGGGTGTGACACTCCTGTACAGGCATGAGAAGGTGGCCAAGATCATCATGGCATGTGTCATGCTGCACAACATGTGCATCCGACGGAATGTGCCTCTGCCCCCTGACATTGAACAGCAACCACCAGGTGAGGATGAAGACGATGAAGACGATGAAGAAGATGGGGTTGTACATCATCCCAGTGGCGATGCACATGAGGGACATGCTGTGCGCCAGTCAGTGATAGGCCAATACTTCTAGGACACATGGGTGCAGAGGGTGCAATGAATGTGGGACTGAGGCACTGGGTGTGGGGGTACATGGACACTATGCACTGTAAACCAATAAATGAGACAGACACAATAAGGAATGTCCAGTCAAGTATTTTTTCAGGTACACAACGGGTGTATTTAACAGGAAAAAGTTGAAAGTGCTCTTACCCTCCACCCCACACACACCCCCTCCCTAGTCCCACACTCCCCCACAGCTCCCCTACACACCCCCTCCTCCCTCCCCCTCCCCCACAACACCCCCACACACCCCCTCCCACTCCCCCCACAACTCCCCCACACACCCCCTCCCCCCACAACTCCCCCACACACCCCCTCACCCCTCCCCCTCAACTCCCCCACAGACCCTCTCCCCTCCCCCTCCCCCCACAACTCCCCCACACATGGCGTGCAATGTTATGCCACTCCAGTCTGCATAGGTGTGCACATGCAGGCTGAGCCTGCAACTAATGGCCTGTGTCTGACTCCGGGGGTGGCATGTTGGAGTGGTGCATGGTGCGCACAGACCTGCGCAGGGGACTTGTCTGTGTTGAGCTTGAGGAAGACCCTGTGGGCGCATGCTCAACTGTCGGGGCAGGACGCAGAGCCTCCATGGCATCCGCAATCCTGCCAAGGTCCTACTGCACTGCTGGCAGCTCTTCACAGATCTTCTGTGTGCTCGCCTCTATGGCCCCTTTCATGGCCGCAGTGTTGTCTCTGGCCTCCCTCCTCGTCACATCACCATCAGTGACATATTGCTTCACTAGGCCAGTCAATTCCTGCTGGCGCGCCTCCATCTGTGTCATCCTGACCTCACCGTCACGGACCCCTGTGGAGGTGGATGGCTGGTGTGGCAAGGGTCCCATATCTGGTGTGTCCTGTGTGGGGCTCCAGGCCTCTGCTTCAGCCTCCCCTCGCGACTGGACCTGAGACATGCCATATGGTGTGCTGATGGGTGTGTACTGTTGTTTTTGGGTGGGGCTGGGTGTGCCAAGGAATTCCATGGAGCATGAGTCCTCCTCAG
The DNA here is from genome assembly GCF_040938575.1 of Ambystoma mexicanum. NCBI lineage: Eukaryota > Metazoa > Chordata > Amphibia > Caudata > Ambystomatidae > Ambystoma > Ambystoma mexicanum. The sequence continues at coordinate 340,209,953 of NC_090922.1, forward strand.
GGACACAGACCTCGCCTTGTGAAAGGACTTCATCGCCACTCTGTGGCGCAGTAGCAGCTGCCTCCCCAACAGAACTGGTGGCTGCAGACAAGGTCCCATCTGCCACCGGCTCTACAGCTGCAGATACACCAGGTGTTGGAATTTATGCAGTAGTGGATGAGCTATGACGCCCCTGTTCCATGCCATCCATTGGTTCCTTTCTCCTCTGTTGCTGATCTGCCTTGCCGGTGCCCTTGGAGGTGGAAGGCCTGTTGGTTTCTTCCCTGGACACGGCCCTCTTGGTAGGTGTGGTGACCTGTGCTGCAGAGTCCTCTTCATTGCTGTCGGTATCTCGGCCTGTGGGGGACCACAAGAGGGACGGCATCAGTGATGGTTGTACATGCATCATGCATACAATGGTATTAGTGCATTTGATGACTTGCTGTCCTACTCTTGTGGCATACAGGTTATCTGCCATTTGTTGGGGTTGCTCAGGCATATGTTAGGTTCACACATGTGTGAGGTGGTGTCTGCTGTGAGACATGCCTGTGTGTTGTGGACTGCGCGTAGTGTGACACATGCTGTTTCCCTGTCTGTGGTGTCTGTCAGGTATGGCATAAGCATGCTGCATGCATGTGGATGTGTAAGAGCTGGGGACGACATCTAGGCAACGATGTGTCCATGTGTTTGTAATGGCCCATGCATTTCCTCATGGCACGGCCACATTTGTGGACTATCTTCATACTTTGCAATACAGTGTTTTCTTAGGACACTCAGCTCCATCTGCCGATGACGTGGCTCCATGTTCCATTTCTCCCACACCTTCTATGGACTCCATACCTATTGTGCTTGTGTAGGTTTCTTCCCAGCGGCTCAGTTTGATTGGTGAGTTTGAGCCACTGCCAGTAGCCAGGCCCTGGCTCCGGTTGGCTGACAATATATTGCTCACTCTGAGGCGCAGGTCGTCACAATGTTTTCTCACATCCTTTACTGTGCGGGGTGGTGCCAACCGCACTCACTTTCTGGGCCACTAGCTCCCATATCTCCTTCTTTTTTAGCTGTGCTGCTCTTTTCAGGTCCGACACAAATACCACCTCTGCATTCTCAGCAAGAGTGTCCGCAAGCATGTTCAGTTCATCCTCGGAGAACCGCTCCTTCCGCTGCCGGGATGCCCCTTTCTTAATCGCCTATGGCATGGTGCTGGTGGTGTGGTTGATGTTCTGGTGTTGGATTGAGGCTCAGGGTCCTGGATTGTGTTTTTCAAGATGGCCGCCATGCCATTTCCCGTTCACACGCGATGACGTTACTTCCGGTTCCGGTATTAGCGGGCCCGCTAATGCCAGACCCGTTAATCCCGGGCCCGTTATTTAGAGGTGGACAGAGGCGGAAGGGCTATCAACACTTTCTATGATGCCGCTAAAGGATGTTTTAGGGACTTTAGCTGCAAGCCGGTAATGTCGTTACCAGCATGCCACTACGCTCATGCACGCATACTCGTAATCGGCGCTGTTAGCAGCGTCATTACTACCCGGACCCGGTATTGCCTCCATGCTGGTAAAAATTGATTTTTACCGCCTAACTCGTAATGACCCCCATAGACTTGCTACCAAGGGAGAAAGGGGCAGACCTAAGGGAGGTCTCATCATTCGGATTAAAGCTAGTTTTACCATAAGGGAATATCCAGGTTTCTGTTATCCATCTGTATTTGCTGCCACCATAGATTTGGGCTTGGATGGCTGTTTTTCTAGAATCCTGATTTTCAATATTTACATTCCTCCTTCGGGGGGATAACAACTCCTTGATCATTAAACAAGTGGATGCTGTTTTAGATCGTTGAACATGTAATTATCCTAGAAAACAGCATATTATTCTTGGTGACTTTAATGTAAACTGTGATAAGTCTCTTTGCACTGATGGCTGTTAAGGTTTGCACAGATCTAGTATGGGTAGGAAAAGGACCTTGTTGTTGGGTTGCCATGGGTTGAGCTATTTAAATGATCATACAGGCAATAGAGATAATGCTGGATATACATGGACTAATGGCATGCCAGCTTCCAGGATAGATTATGTTTTTGATATGCCACTATTGTCTCATTTGACTGAGGGTCTTCTGTATATTTATAACAACATCAGTGATCACAGTGTGTTAAGGTGCACACTTAAGATTGATAAGGCTACTAGGAACATTCTCCTTGGTAAAGATGTCATTTTTAACATCAAGGGTAATAGATTGATGTGCAACTCTTTTAGTGTGAAGACGTTTAATGAGACTTTGATCAATAAATTAGTGACTGAGCTCACCCCTGGAAACATTGTTCACTTTCCTTGGAGTTATAGCAACACAGTTCAGGCTTCTATTAAAGATACCTATTGCAATATGTTGCAGATTAGGAAATCTGCAGTTGTATATGGGAAGAGGCCAGGTAAAGTGTATGATGCTGCCATTGCGGCAACAAAGAAACTTTGTGGAAAAATGTTAGTTCTGTGCAAAATAGGCCCATGGACCAAGGCTCTCATAACTAAATTGAGAACTAATTCGAAAATTGGATACTGGATATAGAACAATATATTGCATGGTATACATTCTCTGAATCAGATATTGAAGATATAATTGTCAAGCTCAAACCATCTAGGGATCCAGGCCCTGACGGTTTAGCTAATGTTACAATGAAAGCTGATCCTATGCTGTGGTCCAATCATTTAATGGGTATCTTTGTAAACATTGCAAATTCGGGCTCAATACTGCCCAGTTGAAGAAAGGAGATTCGAGTTTCAAAAAAGAGTTAGAACTTTCCCAGAAATCTTTCATCTTCTAGCTCTTACAGGCTCCATATCCAAAATATTTGCTACATGCATATTGGATACATTAAAATGTGTGGATTCGTGAAAATAATATTTTTGGTCCTCAGCAGACTGGGTTCAGAAAAGTATTCGGCACATCTCATCACATTTGGATGCTTATTTATCTAATTTTTGAAACATTGGTACAGAAAGAGCAAACATTATATATCTGTTATGTAGATTACTCCAAGGCTTTTGATTCTGTTATTCGATATAGATTGTGGGACACACTTCTATCTTGGGGTATGAATATGGGATTGTTATATCTTATTAAACAGCTCTAAACTAACACCCCTGTTATGGTCAGACTTAATGAGACTGTTATCTGCTCAGATACCTACTAATCCCCATGTAAATCAGGATTGTATACTGGCCCCTATTTTATATAATCTCTATGTAGCTGACATGGGGAAAATGTTGGATGAACTACATAACTTCTCACACTGCATTGGTCTTCAACCCATAACTTGGTTATCTCACGCCGATGACACCATTATATTAGATCGCACCGCTGTTGGCCTTCAAAGAAGTTTGACGGCCCTGCTCTCATACTCTGAAATTAATAGACTTGATATGAATATAAACAAAACAAAAATGATGGTGATCAATGGCAGCAAGAAAAAGTTTGAGGAGTTTGTTTGGAAATTGAACGGTACTCCTGTGGAGGTTGTAAAAGAATACAAGTATGTGGGTGTTAAGATTGGTAGCTGTCTGGGTTATGATGTCTTGTATAAAGACATTGTTCCTAAAATTCTTGCAAAATATTATCTTCTCAAGACTTTTGTATCTACTAAATGTGGATTCTCCGTAGAGGGAATATTGAAATTGTATACCACGAATATAGTTTCTTCTATTTTGTACGGAATGGAAGCTTTCCTTGAGAAAGAAGTTATTTGGATGAAACTTCTTAAAGGTAAACTTTGGTTTTCCACATTGGGACTACCTAGCTATATCCCTGCAGAGGCTTTGTGTTGTGAATTAGGGTTTACATTCATTCTCACCTTATGGAAGACAGCTAGAAGTATCATGTATCTAAAATTAGTTAACATGAACTTTGACAAAACTTTCTTGCTAACTCTATGGTCGAAACTAAATAATAAAGAGAAGGCGGCCTATGATGTTCTTATTAAGGAGATTGAAAGTTTGCATCGTGATATTGGTTTAAATATATCGACTCACTTTAATTTTGCACTTGCTGCTAAAGAAATTAAAAGCAAATCTATTGTCTGGGATATAAGTGAATTGATAAAATATCTCAATGGGAAATCTAAATAGCAGGAGTATGTTTGGCAAAGATTATATTTTCCTAAACCATTTGGCTATTTGCAAAAAAATAAATAATCATCAATTAGTTGCTTTTATGTTAAGACTGCGTTTTAATGTTTTGCGAAAAACAATGCTTGGGACAATATACTGTATGGATTGTGCAAATTTAGATTATGTAAAAGTAAAATAGAAACCTCAGGACATATCCTAATACAATGTAAGAAGCTTAGTTTGCATTACACAAGAGGGTGTAGCAATATAACAAGTTTGCACATAATATTGAAAATATTGACCAAATCAATTTTGGATTCAAATTTATTCTGGATTCCCTTTGATTCTGATCGCAGCTGCCTTTTATATTTGGGAAATATTTGAAAAAATAATTTCATGTTTTTCATTCTGGTTTTGTATGATTTATTTTAGGAACTTGCTTTCTGCACTATATACATGGTTTTAAGGAATTATGTTTGACTTGTGTGACAGATGAATTTGGATGTTTTATATTGTATGTGATTGAGATTTGTATTGCTGTTTAGTAATTGTTCTTATAACTTATAACTTCTCTTATTGTTTATTGCATTTTGTGTAAAGGTTTTACGTTTAAACCATAGCCACGAATAAAAAGAATTAAAAAGGGGGATGGGATTTCTGGCACCATTAGACATGCTTTGACTTTTCAATCATTGCGCAGGACTCTGCTGAAGGCAGTGAGACCCAGCTCAACCCTTTCAGAAGAGGCTTGCAGAAGGTTTTAAAGCATATCAGGGTCATACGTGCATCTGTGGTGAGCCTGGAGCAGAACTGCAGACGTTCTGTGATTGACACAAGTGTCAACAAGGGAAGGGGATGGAAGGAGGGGCATGGGTGGGAGACAGCAGGAGACAGGCCTCCCGACATAGAGGCAGATGGAGCTCATGAAATGCAAACTTCAGGACTGCCGGTGCACAGCCCTGCATATAAATGAAGTGCTGGGGCTGGACACTGGCAAACACCAGCACATATTACGCACTGCTCACCTGACACTTTTACATCACAGAAGAACTGGTTGATTACAGTCTCTTTCCTGTTTCTTTTTTGCTTAGTGATTGGCTTTGATGTCCCAAAAGGCATTGTGTATCATGTATTCTCTCTTTCCCACTGAACTCCTTGCTCCACCAAAGTGCAGGGGCCCACGTTTTCTTTCGTGTCAGCTCTCTTAAGTAGTTGGGCATAGGTTGTGAGACCCAAAACCTTTCAGTTGGGGTCTTTAGCTGTCAGGAGTTTGAGGTCGGTGTCGGAATCTAGTCTAATCAAGAGTTTATTCAGCTCTCACAGGATATTGGGATAGGGGTGTCACACCAGCAGTATCAAGGGCTAATACAGTTCTCTCTGGATGTTAGGATAAGCATGAGACCTGTCATAAGGTCGGTGTGAAAACACAACTTGACAAAGATATAGAGTTTCAGGAGTGCTTCTTAAGCAGCAGTATCCTAGCTGACACAACTCAAAACATCTTGTAACAAAAAGGGTCACTACATTTGTAAGGTCAAGGCCAAAGTGGTGTGTACTCTTTTCACAGGATTCCCTACCAGCTGCAACACATACCAATATGCATGACAACAAACTTCTTTGTGTGTTAACTAGGTCTCCAATAAGTCCCTCCTCTTGTGGAAGGGTACAAACTGAAATATCTCTTTCGGTATCACTCCTGCATTACATGTGATTTTTAGACAACTTAAAAGTCAGAAATAGCACAAACAAATATTTTTGGATCCAAGCAAAAATACTGTCTTTCTTCAAACAGTTTCTCTTGGTCTCTCCCTGCAATCACCCACAGTCTATTGTCAAATTTCCTTTTTGAAGGGCAACACCCTTGTAGGTGGGAGGTTACTCAGCTGAGGCTAAAGAATAGAGAGTGTCACAGAAGTATCTCAGTACCTATATTGTAGCTGTGCGGTTTTGGTCAACAGATTTCACAGCTTGGGTCAGAGGTGAGGTGTTGGGAGAATAAAGAGGTTTTCTACTGGGCTCCTAATCACCTCCCTGAGCCTCAGTCCTCATATTACAGTTGCCCAATCCCTTTTTACTCTCCATTTTACCGATCCAATGCTCACTCGTTGCTATGGCGCTACAGCTCGAGCTCACCACTGGTTCTTGTGCTGTCATTGGTTTGGCTTCCTTGATGTTTCACCACATGCTCATTCCTCCTCACACCCAACCCACACAACTTGTGGACTTAAGTTGGGTCTTGATCTCACTTATACTCTCCCTACATCTCCAGGGGAGTTGCAGCACTCAACTCCACCTAACCTCTATATTTGCTTCTTCTTCACCTCTCTTCTTTTCCTCCTCCACCAATGGCAATTTCCCCCCCCCCCCCCAGCTCCTTCACTCTTCCACAACCTCCTCCTCTCCATTATGGCCCCAGTCCTACTCCTGAGACATTAATCTCACCCTCCAGTGTTCCTCCAACCTTCTCCTTCTAACTCTCCAACATGTCTTTCCTCCTCTCATGAAATCATGAAATACCCTCCTCTCCTGTACCTCTAACGTTTCCAAACCCTACTGCTTCACCACCTCCTCTTGTACCTTTTATCTTTTTTGCTTCTCTAGCTAGTTAATGCCGCCAACCTCTTTTGCTTTACCTCCAAATCCTCCAACCTCTCCTGGACCTCCATTTTTTAAACTCCATCTCACTGCTTCACTGCCCCAAACCTCCGGCACTAGCTTTTGGTACGTACCATTTTATATATGGTTCTTCCTCCGCTCAGTGCCAGGCTAGAATTAAGTGACTGCATATGGGTTTCACTATTAATGGATGTGCAGTATTGGTTGAGATCTAACCAAACATAGTTCTCATTTGAAACAGCTGCTGGAGGGTGTTCGCTCTGTGATTAGCAGTCTCAGCCTACAACAGGCTGGTCTGCCATCTTGGTTTTTCCACTGGCAGGCAGGATTTGTGATGCGCACAACTGGAAGCTCGAGAACAGGCTAATACTGCATATATATCCCAACATGCCGTTCCATGTCTGATCTTTGTGTGTGCAGGATTCCATTTTATCTAAGGACTTGCAGGTAAGGTTTCTTCTGCTTAGTGTTGCACAAGTGATTTAGAATCTCCATGGTGTGCTTTCCTGTGCTGGCATAACTAAATTTCCTCTAAATGGCCTGCAATGCTAGGGAGCATGTGTGATGTGATCCTGTCCCTTGACCACAGTGATTTGCAGGGACCAGGCGATCTCCCCATACCATTGCCACTCGTACATCACATAGTGGATAGTTGTTCCCGGCCCCCAGAGGCACCCCCAAACAGCATTGGTCAGGTAAGGAATATTGTTGCAGACTCCAGCATTCTCAATTGGATTCCTTAACTCACTTAGGTTGTTGAAGTAGGGATTGGGCTCCAGCAACCTTCTAGCCATTTTCAGCAGTCTCAGGATGTTTTGATAGGTGTAAGACTCTGACAGTCACAATGGCTTCTTCCACTCTCTCTCATAATGTTGAGGTAGGTGTGCCATTCCACTACTCTTTATGGATCTTTCGAGCCTTTTTGCCAGCTCTCTTACAGGGGTAAGGCTGAGCAGTCGACTCTGCATTGACTAGTTTCTCTTAAGTCTCCCTGAAATGTTCAGCAGATACAGCATCCACTTCAGTTGCTGCGAAGAGTTTAACTGAGCTGTGGACACCGTATCTGGTATTTTCATAGCCAGGGGTCTCCCGCTCACCTTTTTCCTCATCATCTCTAGTACTTCCAGTTTTCAGGTTGTCTCTAGGCTCTACTTCCATAGACTGTCTGGGAATGAAGACAGCAATGGAGGTGGAGACAGGAAATGATGAGAAGCCCTGCCACCATCTTGGATTTTCCTTTTTGCCTAAGCAGCACAATGCAAGCTCATGTCTTCTCTCTTGCCCTGATATTGTATAAGAGACATCACGTCTCCCCGTGTCTCTCTTGCTGACATTCCACTCCATGATCTGGGGAGCACACACTTTTGCATTGCTACGCCAAATTCACATGACCACACCTGCTAAAAGTGTGCATGCAGAATGCACCTGTAGCCCATCAGTCTGTCTGGGCAGGGTGGTTCACAATACTTGATAAAGCTTCCGTAACAAAATGGACTTAAACACCAATGATTTGTAAAAGTAAATTATAGGTCTGCATAAGGGATGGTGCCAGCATCATTGAGTTAGCTATTCAACTCATGTTCTGAGTCTGCTTTAAATATCATTGTTTAACACTGATTTTTGAGTGATGGGTTTTTAAGGAAAAGTGCCTTAATGCAGACACTCTGCCTCTTTCAAAAAATCGATTAATCTAGACACTAGATAACAGCAGTATTAAATGCTAATACTTGTTGATCTTTTTTTTTCAAAGTGTGTTTTTGAGGGGTGATTATAATTTGGATATTTTTTAGCCACATTGGCCTAAAGGGACATCATGAGACTTTCCAGCAAATCAGTGCTACCAAAAGGCCTACAGTGTGGGGTTTCATGACCCCCGAATGTCTCTACCTTAGCATTTGTGACATTCGGGAGACACCACGCTCTTCACAAATATCCATATCTCCTTATTGGTCAGTCTGCCTTTGTTTAGGGAAGTAGGTTCTTCATTCTACAGAAAGGCAATCTTAGGCAGCTATTAAGCCACCACCAATCCGGAGGGGGCGGGGGGGTATACTGCCTTGGCAAACCTCAAATATGATTGTTTTACAAGGAAAGCAGGGCTTGGGTGAAACATGCTTTCCGGTAATCCCATTAGTCTGAGTCTTGCTCTTACTCTGCCCAGTCCTTGACTATTGAGGCATACCCCCTCCCGAGACAGGCATCCCCCTGGCTTAAAACATCAACAACAACGCAATCTGTTGTATCCCTGGCTGCACTCTGGGCAGGGGATTTGATTGATTTGATTTGAGTTATTTGTATTGCGCACACAACAAACTAAATCGTATCCTGGCGCAGTAGGAACCATGAACTGAAACATAAAAATCAGTAATATGAGTAAATGTAAATGCCAATAAAAATCATGGAGAACTGTAGGATAGCCATACCTACTTAAACAGGTAGGTTATTAAACCTGCTCTGAAGGTTGATAAGGAATCTGCTCTTCTTAAGTTAAGTGGGAGGCTGTTCCATAATCTTGGTCCAGCAACTGAAAAGATACAATCTCTTCGTGAGACAAAGTTGGACTTGGGAATGATAAGTACACATTGATCTTCTGACCTTAAGGCCCAGGTCGGGCGATATTGCTTCAATTTATGAAATAGATTGGTGCCAATCCCAGGGGAATATCAAACCTTCTAGTATCTCTGCTCATTTCAACACAATTTAACATGCAATACCCATCCAGGGCAGGTGGGAGAGATATGTAGGACGGGGTCAAAGAACATTAGTGACGGCATTACTGGTAGGTAATCTATTCATTATCTCCTCACCTCTCTTCCTTACCTATTGAGTACATGAAAGACAGTATTCAGGATATTGCAACAGTAGACATACATGACTTGACAATATAATGCAGCACATAAATAGCCAAGCTTATTTATTGTGTATTCTTAGACATTAATAGAGCCAAATGAAGACCCAGGGAGACCAACATACAATTTACAATGATTAAGCAAGGTGTCCAGGTACATCCATGTAGCAGCCCTGCATATGTCACCTAAGGGCAACCATGCAAACGGACCAGGATACTGACATTGCTCTTATGATATGATATGATATGATATGGCATTTATAACACGCCTATACACAAGTGCTTCAAGGTGCGAGAACCATCCCTGGAACCAGCCCGCATCTTTGTAGTCCATAGCTATGGCAGATCCTGTCAACTTTCTAAGGGCAGCAGTATTTGGCTTTCTGCCCCAGTGGCTGTGGCAGAATGTGACAAAAAGGTTCTTGTGTTGCCTACATCCTGCAGTGCGATTGAGATGCATGTGTACAGTCCTACCAGCATCTAGAAGATATGAGTGGAGACCTCAGACCCTTCACTGCTCTCATTAAGAGTGTGAGGGCTAGGTCCTCAGGCACATGGAAATTGGCTAGGACCTTTGGTTTGAAGTGGGGTGAAGACCAGAGAATATGGTCACCTGGAGAAAAGAAACTAAATATGGGGCGGTGGATAGAAAATCCCCCCATTTTCCTTGCCTGTATGCTGAAGCCATGGCCACAACAAGCAGACATTTTGACGCAACACTCATCGGCACCAATCAATTTCAGAGGTTCCAAAGGAGGAGCAAACATGACCCTCAGAAGAAGTTGAAGGACCCATGTGAGGGAGGTATAGAGAACACTTGGATGGAAGATCTCAAATCCGCTCAGGCTGCGTGCTGTTGCCTTTATCCTGGGAAATTGGTCTGTGGACATTCTTGAAGAATTCCAAGCACCTTAACTAAATTAAAAGTGAGAGAGTCAAGGTCCTTCCTCTTACACCAGCCCAAGAACAATCTCTATTGTTGTGCATAGGATTTAAAGGTAGACACGCGTCTTAAGCCATTGATAACTGTGGCTAAGTCAAGGGGCAGATCCACCCTTTCCCTTGCTAGACTATCAGCTGTCAAGCCATCAACTGTAGACTAATTAGTGGCGATGAAGACAAATGTGGCCATCGGAGCATGTTGGGACACAGGCAAAGTGGTGGTTCTAGCACTAAAACGAGGAGAAGGGGAGAGCATTGCTTCCTCAGCCAGTGTGGGGCCTCTGGGATGGCATGAGCTTACAAACTCTTAATGCACATTAGGACCTTCTTCAGGAAGTAATGTAGAGAAAGGGGAGTAAGGCAATGTAAAAGTGAAGGCATCCGTACCCAGGTTTCCTGCAAGGAGAGCAGCTTTGTTTGAAGCAAACAGATCCAAAAAAGAGGACACAAATCTGTTGCTTATCCCCTTGGAGGTGCACATGTTCAGGGAATGTTTTCCACCCTCAGACTGTAATACTTCTCTGCTCCAAATCCTACTGGCAGGCAACTGAAGAACATGCGACAGAGGGCACGCACAGCGATTCGTGCATGATTTGGCCTTGTGTGTATCTTTACAGTTTGCCCTGTGGCCTCCAGGTTAGTGTTATCAGGGCCGCCTTCCAATTAATAGATCTATCTAGTGTCCATTTCCTCAGAATGGAAAAGGGGAAATGGATGGTGAGGCGCATATCTCTTTAAGATCACTCAAGCCATAAAGCTAACACCCTCATCCACCCCTATGTGTTTGGGAGATCCTCACCCCCCCAACCTCAATCCTGTGAGGCTCCATTCGCGAAGAAAGAAGGCAGGAAATAGGAACGTGAATGGCCACTATCCACCTCCCTAGCAACCCTCCCCCCACCGGCTGTATCCGGCGCTCGATTCCCCCTGGGGCAAGGGTAGGGTTGGGGTCCAAACCATAATGCTTCGCCCACCACACATAGCCACTTAGGCAGGGTCAGTGGTCGAAGTGAGCGGGAGCGGACGGGAGCGGTGCTCCTCTACTTTTTTAAATTAAGTTTTACAGCTCCTATACTTTTATTTTAAAAAGAAACCATTCCGGAACGGTTTCGTTTTAAAATAACAGTGTAGGAAGAGGTTGAAACTTGCACTTTCAGTGCACTGCACTGGACGTTCCCTTAAACAGCAGGCAAATATGGTTGGGGGTTTTGTATTGTGTGTGGGAGAGGGCAGGATGATGGGGTTTGTGAGGACCGGCGCAGGCTAGCAGGGAACATAGTTCCACTACTTCTTTTCTTACACTTCGACCACTGGGCAGGGTCATAGTATCAAGGTTCTGAAATGTGCCTTGGCCAGGGCTGTTTAAGGGGCAGGAAGACCGCCCCAATATGGGAAGAAGAAACAAAAAGTCATGTTATATATCCGTCATTTTGTGCATCTATCGTTCTATTGAGACAGGAAATAGCAGGTAGCGTTAGGTGCCGGATGGAACCTTTTACTCTCCGTTTACCAGGGAGAGACCAGGGGCTTGTGTGTGTTGGGGTTTCCCGGGGCCGGTCTCGGGGGTCAGGGTGCCCCAATGGTTAGGAACTGGAATGAGAAAAGGGGATGAGGAGGTGATGTATTTTCTCTGTCTTGTTCTGTAGGGGGTTGCTTTCTTTAGACCAGGAAGAGGGAAACTTCTGAAAAGTAACTTACCCTCTGCATGTTATTCGCTCGCTTCATCACACGCCTGCCACGTTTCTGCCGGAGTGACCTTGCAGTCAGCATCACACCAGCCTGAGTCGGCGAGCATGGTGTGAACCATACATATTCATGCAATCGCAACTCTCGGGTGCTTTCGTGTCGTTCAAATGCAGACGCACAAAGCAAACTCCCTGCGCGGATGCCATCAAATCCCTTTCTAGTGCTCGGAGAGAAAAAACACCAACAGCTGCAAATCGATTCCTTCACGTGGCGATGCTCATTATGATTGCGGGCGATAATTATTTATGGCAGAGGCTATTTGGGGACAAAGCGGGTTGCAGCAAAAAGAACCGATCACCGACATCGTAACAATTCGGTTATCTACACACAGAGCCCGTTCCATAACCTGGATTCGGCATCAAAAAGGCACACGAGCGCCCTTTGAGCAGGCCGCGAAGCCCAGGTTTTGAAAATCGGCCAGTTTAATTATTTTCTTCACACGAACTTCAGTGATTGACACCTCCCTTCAGGCAGGAAACAGTAATCCGGGAAGCAGTTACAAATGGCCAGGTTCATTCTGCATGAGTAACATGGCGCAGTTAAAAAACCTGCATGCCCTCATTTGGGACATGGTCCCAAGTGGTAGCCTGCTGGGTCTTTGTTCCTGCAGTCAGTATATGGTGCAAGGCAGCAATGCCCACACAGAGGCTTCTAACTCTGCTGGTGTCTTTCTATGCGCCATGTTAGAGGCTGGACTCTGGGAGTGCTGTTTCAATAAACCTCCCTCCCTAAACTTTCCTTCCTGCTTCCTGTTTCCTGTTTGTGCCTGGGCGTGCAAACAAAAGAGCTGTGTGCATGCATGCAAGTGTTGTGCGAATGCTTGACCACATATGTCTTTGCAAGTGGTAGAGGATCAGGTGCCGTCTGTAGGGTGTGTAGAGGAGGTTGGAGAGGCCACATATGGTGGGAGGTTGCACAAAGCAGCCAGTGTGGTCACAGGGAAAGGGGGTGGCACAGAAGGTATGGTCTTGTCTTCTTACAGTGATAATACTGGGATTATAGGCAAAGCTAACTTGTGTATTTACGTGTGGATGCTGGCACATATTGACACATGGACAAAGTCTTCTTATACGGCTATTACTGTATTATGGCTAAAGCCAACTTGTGCAATCTGATTTGGCAATACTGGCAGTATCTCTTTATAGATAGGGCCTCATCACAAGTCTGGCGGTATCCCGGCGGTAATACCGCCAGCGCAAATAACGTTACTGCTACTCGGTCCGGAACTATTAGTGCCAGATCACAAGTAGTGGTTGGGCGGTTATTGCCCATTCCCCATTGGGTCCACAGGACCCAGAGGACCCAATGGGGTTACTAGTGGCAAAAACGTCTAAAAATGGCCGCTAAATGGACATTTTTACTTCCAGCTTTTTTGCTGGAGGCAAAACTCCAATTTACCATCCAATCCATAATAGGGCCAGCTCTTAAATGCGGCGATAATAGTGTTACTACTGCATTTAAGGGCTACTGCCAACTAGTGATGAGGCCCATTGCTTTATCAACACAAGAAAGCCTTTTCTCAAGGCTGCCAGGCACCTACATACCTGGTTTCATCCTTGTTAGGGATCATCACTGCAGTATAGCCACTTTGGGAACATCTGGATGTGCCGAAAGTTATGAAGCTCAGTAATCAGCCACAATGGCAATAAGGAGGTTGGATGATAAAATACAGAGAGAATTGGTATCATTTCAATTCCTAACTGACAAATGTAATTTACCATTGAGCAAACTATATACCTACATGTGCCTAGGACACACTGTAAAAGTGCAGTTAAAGGATGGGTTGGATATCCCAGAGCCCACACCCCTTGAAATAAATCTGCAATCAAATTAATTGGTTCAAAAAGTAATTGTGATACTATTTCACGCAGTTAATAACTTTACTTCCCCACCAGTGACAATATTGAATAGAAAAGGGGCAGTAGACTTGAGAGTGATACAGGAGGAAGAGAACTCACAAGGGTATGAACATATCACTGTCAAAGGCTATTGGTCAACAAATACCAATCTATTTCAGAGTAGCCTACCTGCATATTTGGGGAGATAATGAATTTACAACATGGAAAACAAATGTATGTGTAAACATTGACTGTGGCTTAAAAAGACTTGGCAGCCAAGTGAGGAGCAAAGAAAGCCCCAAACTCCCCTAAGTGGAGAGAGAGGATATAGACTGGTGTTGTTGACTAGAAGAAAGAATATATAGATCAAGAGACTGCCTTGTTAACCACCAAACAAATTGGGCCAATGGACAACTGTTAATTGAGATTGACCAACATGATTATTCGTTAAGGAGGTTTTGTAGCAATGATTTCATATATTACTAGTAGTTTTGTCGACAGACATGATAACACTAACCCTGTAGGTTGCTGTTCCGATTCGCTTATCGCTTGATGTGCTTTGCACTCTGAAGTTAACTGCACTGAGAAAGGGCGTGTGTGGCTGGCTGACATACCCCGGACCAGCCGTTAGGGGGAGGCGAGAGTTGGTGTGCTGCTGCACACTGGGTCCTTCTGTGCTCTCCCCCCACCTATCGCCTTACGCTGGCCTTACGCTGGCAGTTTGTTGTGGTGCATTGAATTGCAAATATATTGGAAAACGTGCATCCTAGGGCCTGGACCTCGAGTTATGTTCCTCGTGTCGGGACCAGTCCATCTACGACCACATTGATTTTTCACTGATTACAGGCAACCATCTCATATGTGAAGGTGCTGAAATCCATACAAACATATTAAGAAACACAACATTGCACTTGTCAAATTAATGAAATAATATCTGAGGAGGTGTGGGGTGATGAGGATGGGAGGGATGGGATATGGCCTTAAAAAGTAAAAAAACTGGCGTGTTTTTCTCCGATGTCTGCAAACATCTCGCAGATAGATTGATAGATAGATAGATAGATAGATAGATAGATAGATAGATAGATAGATAGATAGATAGACAGATTTGGAATATCTATTACTCTGGCTTGAGTAGAACAACTGTATTATTGACAGATACGCTATGGGGAAGAAGGGACGGGGGTTAATGGGACTGTACGTGATGTGTGTAGTCTGTTCTTTCACCTTATGGTATTCTCAATACAATTACAATTACATTTGGACAGAAGACAATGATGCAGCAGATCCCATGGCATAAGATGACATTCTCAGACAGAATATTGTCACTTTGTCCAGGGTGACCTGCTGGCAGTGGCCCTGCAGCACATAGTGGATGTACAGTATGTAACAAATAAAGCTCAGCTGGAATACAAGGAGGGAGATCTGTTCTGTCAGGAATCTACTTCTCTAGGAAGGGAAGGATGTGGACAAGCCAGTTCTGCTTTGCTTCATAGTGAAACAATATCCACTAACAGGAATTGAATTGGACAGGGTGGATTACCTGGACTGCAATCCCACCGCGCTATCATCGGTCCCATCAAATGAAACATTTCCCTCAGACACAGTCAGCTGAATGGTTGAGAAAGCAATTAAGAAAACTATTTTTGCTGGTAAGGTTTCTATCCGTGCCAGTGTCAAGAACGCCTATGTAGCCTAAACCCTCTTGAGAGACTTCAAGCAGCTTTATGGTCAAATAGCAGTAGGAGAGGACTCCAGCCCCTGGATGGCAAGTCTGGAGCAACATACTCACCTTTCATCACACGTCAGCTTTGGTGTATTATGTACCTTAGCCTTGTAATCTATGGCCAACTTATGATGCATTGGCGAGACGAAGAATAGTCGAAAAGACTGAAAATATATGCTGATTCTGTAAAATTGCAAATCAATCAGAAACTTTACAACATTTATTTACTGGATGTCCAATGCTTATTGAAAATGTCATTTTCATTTGGAAAGATATCTTAAACATTTCAGAATTGTCTCCCCAGCAGTACTTTGGCATCATGTCTTTTGTACCAACCAAACCTCTGTTAGAATTGCAACAATAAGGTTTTTGTAAGCGTTACAATTAAATAATGCAATTGAGTGAGGATGATCTTGTTGATTGATCAACTATTTTACTGCTAATCACAACTCTAAATTTCTCACCATAGTTAATAATTGGAGAGTACATTTCTTTTGTTTTTTTTCATCATTTTTTCTTTCTCTTCTTTATATAATCATTCACTCAAATGATTCGATAATTTGTAAATAGGTATGTTCTATTCAAATAGCAATTCAAAAGTTGTTGATGTGTTCCCTTGTCCTGCATTGTTGATTTATTTTATTACATGTTTTATCCCTGGTGTTTTAATTTTATATATGTGTAAATTGAAAGGGTGATTTTATTCAGCCAAATCAATCCAAATAAACATAATATGTACCTTGGCGTTGATCTCTAGCACCGAGGAGACAAATGTGAGTGTCGCCATGGAAAAAATGGTGGCCACCCAGAAAAATAAATACTGACTCACTTTGGAAGAGGCAAACCTCTTTGGCCTGCAAATGGAAAATGTAACAAAAAAGCCAGCAGTTGACAGATAATAATTTACCCAACCAAGCAGATTACTGTGGGATGTATTGACCCACTCTGCTATACTATGCGGCCTCACTCTGCTATCTATGGTGCGAGAAACAGCAAAATGGCGGCAAAACCCTGGTGCGCGCCAAAACCTCCAAAACCCACACACAATGCAGAAAACGTGCCAGTGGGCTCCATGAAAAGTAAACCTAGAGTGCAGAGGGAGCAGCAGCGCTTTGCAAGTGAAACTCCAAAATGTGCCAGTAAATGAGATTTACTTTGCTGCTGAAACTTCAGAAGGCCTGTATATAACACTTCCCAACACTCAAAATCTTGCTTGGCGCTAAAATTCAGTTAATCTAATGAAGCACTGTGAATGTGCAAAGTCCTGAAATATGAAATCTGAAGAGCAATACACCTTCAAACTGGATTGCCTGTGAGTGACAGCCCCTGTCAAATGGGCTCTCCTGTTTAAATTTGAAAGTTGTCTAAAATTAAAGATCTGCCGGATTAGCAAATATAAAAGGATTGTTGCTGAAAGGAACACGGATCTCAGTTGTTTTGATCCCACAGGTTTAAATCTAAGAATGTAATTTATCTTTGTCATCTGATGCAACAAGTTTGTTTTAGGCTGGCTGGGCCTGCAAGAGGTCGAAAAACAGATTTCCACCCAAGAGGAGGGCATTCCTCTCAGCAGATGCTCACTGACACATGATAATTGTGGAGTAGGCCAGACTTGTGTCTGCAGCCAAGGAATGAACAATGGCAGATTCTCCAGGCCAGGAAATGGACGTGTGAAAAGTTCATAAACTAGGCTTGCAGAAGGAAATCCCAAAGGTGGGGGCTGCTCCTTGCCTACAGAGACAGACAAAAGGCAGACCATTTGCTGCAAAGAATATGTAATCAACATTTTTTAGAGATGTATAACTCACTATCAGAAGTGCTGAAAAATATGAAACGGGCAGATTTGTTAAGCTAATTTTTGGCCCTATGTTTCAAAACGTGGTGGAACTGTGTAGCATATTCTGAACAGGAATGGCAATATATGTGGTTTTATGGGAAGTGTATTTATGCTAGAATTGTAAAACTTTTCATACACATTCCTATGGTAAACACGCACATTTGTAGAAATTTGGAGAAATGTTTTCATGGAGAAATGGACAAAATGCTGGAAAAAAGACGAAACAAGGTCTCACAGCTGTGGGATTTTGATGAACAGATACTCCATAAAATATGTAATCCTTGTATGTGATTTTCGTAGAGGTTACAAATGTATACATATATATTTAGGACAAAATTTGATTTAGATACTATTGGCTAGGGGAGGTTTCTAAGGATTGTAAAAACTGAACCATAAACTTGACATCATCTGTCTTTGATCCAATCACTCAGATGCAAGGCTGAGATGAGGCTCTGATCCAATCCCAGTTCACAGGGGCAAGTGATGACATTTTTGTGATGTCATTTGAAAGGATAAATAGAGACAGCTGACAACACATAGACACTCCCTTTTCTGATTCAAGCGAAGCACTTTGTTTCAGCATTCAACATCCAGCCTTCAACATCCTTCCAGATGCCAATGACCAGGCCATGCAGTAGCTGAACCATTTTCAGCTAGGCCTCATCCTTAACTAATCCTTACAACCCAGTGAAGCGCTGTGGTGTAGGGAAGCATCCTGAAACCATAAGGCTTGCTACCATAAATCCTTGCCTGATGAACTCGCCATCCCACTTGTTACGCTCACCTGGTTCCCACGGGGGCGTCGACCGGAACTGGGCCGCTGTTGTTTCCACCAGCTTGACGTGTAGCGCTGAGATGACTGACTGGACTGGCCCACTCAGCCTAGTTTGTCTGG
Organism: Ambystoma mexicanum; assembly: GCF_040938575.1. Lineage (NCBI taxonomy): Eukaryota > Metazoa > Chordata > Amphibia > Caudata > Ambystomatidae > Ambystoma > Ambystoma mexicanum. The sequence goes on from NC_090922.1 coordinate 340,228,475, forward strand.
CTCGCAAGAATATTCTTCTGCAAAGGAGAAGAGGAATTAACCACCCGTGGAATTGAGTGTCAACTACCTTCCCCACTCCCGTTGTCTTCCCACAGATCACTCTTGATGTCCCCTCCTTAGTCTCACCTGATGGATTGGAAGGATGAGCTCTCCATCCTGCGTCGACCGCAGGGGCGCATTGATGACCAGTAACTTCACTGGCATAGAGGAATTGGTGAGTTCCTGTATTGACTCTAAAGTCCAATTGTTCATAAGAGTTCAAATGTCTGATCTTCACTCTGTCCGATTCCTTGCAGGTTGCCGATTAATCCACTCGAAGATTTCCAAATGGCAATTGGTAAGATTCAGGTAAGTCTATTGTGGTTTTCCCCTTAGGGGCCGGGGTACGGCGATGAAGCAGAGTTGACTGTGCCGACCCGAGATGAGGTGAGACCCCCGTGGTAAATCAGGTAAGTTTTGTGGGGGGTAACTGGTATTGTCTTTGCTTTCTCCCCTTAGGGGACGGGGTATGGCGATTAAGCAGAGTTGACTGCGCCGACCCGAGATGAGGTGAGTACCTCCCGTGGTAAATCAGGTAAGTCCTTGGGGGTAGCTTGTATAGCCTTAAAGAGTCCCCTTGCTCACCTGGCTGTCTTTGTCTCCTTAGGTGTCGGAGGGCGGCCGCGAGATGAAGAGAGCGTGATGGAATGCTGAAGTACCGCCAAGCAGGTGAGTTCAGCGCGGCGCCGTAGGAATGCAAAGCGATGCTTCAAAGACTTCTGTCTTTCAGTTCCGTGGCGAAATGGATCAGGATTCAGGTAAGGATTAAAGTTAAAACTCCTGTTCTAACCTTTATCCTTCTTTTCTTCTTGTTTCAGGAGTCCCAGGACTGAAGCGGGCGTGGCTGAAGACTGGAGCAGAATAACGCGTGGCTGTCCGGGCGTGGTTTAAATAGCCTTGGAAGAAGATCCAGGTAAGTATTCTTCCACAGCCCCACCCAAGTAACAAAATAGTCCCTTCAGTAAAATAGTCCCTCCTAAGCCTCATTTGGCTTGAGTCTTCATGCAGCATGGTCTGCCTTAGGTGAGTATGCAGCATGGTCTGCTTCAGGTAAGTTATCAATAATGAGCCTGGCGCCCATGGCGCCAGGACTGACTTTATCTTTATGAGCCTGGCCCAGTTAGGGGCTGTTTGGGTGCAGTTCTGGCGCCTATGGCGCCAGGACTGACTTTATCTTTATGAGCCTGGCGCCATAGGCGCCAGGACTGCACCCAAACAGCCCCTAACTGGGGCTTTTGGGCATGCTCCAAGTGGCATGATGCCTGCTTCCGGGGCAGCTGGGCCTGGTCTGGTCTTCCGGGGGCAGGCATCATGACAGCACTCCCCCTCAAGGCCCCTCCTAAAGTCGGTCTCCCCCTTGGCCGTGGTTTGTCTGGAAATTCCCGATGGAACCTCTTCACTAAACAAGGTGCATGCACGTGGTCACTAGGTTCCCAAGACCTTTCCTGCGGACCATAACCTTTCCAGTCAATTAGGTAAAAGAGTTTTGATCTCACTCTTTTTGAGTCCAAAATATTCTTGACTTCGAACTCGGGCTCTCCGTCTATGAGGATAGGTTCATGGGGAGTGTTTAGCCTAGTTCCTGGTTGCTCTGGCTTCAAAAGAGACACGTGGAAGACGGGATGGATTCGCATATGAGCAGGTAGGTCCAACTTGACGGCCACTGGGTTAATAATTGCCTTGACAGAAAAAGGTCCCAAATACCTGGGGTTAAAGGTCCGAGTCCCCTTGAGTGGTAAGTGCTTAGTGGCTAACCATACTTGGTCCCCTATTTGGTATTGAGGAGCTTCACTTCTGTGCTGATCCGCATCCTTTTTGTATTTTTCCTTAGCCTTTTGCAAATGGATGGTTGCTTCTTTAAAGGCTTGTGTAATAACAGCGTGGAGATGGTCCACTGCGGGCATCTCTAAATGCTGCGGTGAGTCCAAATCCGAGGTTCGAGGATGGTGCCCATAAATGGTAAAAAAAGGACTTTGTCCAGTTCCTGAGTGTACGGAATTATTGTACGCATACTCTGCGATCCACAGAATGTCTTTCCAATTCCCCTCAGACTGATGTAGCATACAACGGAGGTACTGTTCAAGAGTCTGGTTGGTCCTCTCCGTTTGACCGTCGGTCTGAGGGTGGTGACTGGTCGAAAGCCTAACATCAATTTGTGCCAGTTGGCAGCATTTCCTCCAAAAATGTGAAATGAATTGACTGCCCCGATCTGAAATTAACGCTGAAGGAAAGCCATGCAGGCGGACAACATTTTCAAGGAATTCCTTGGCCAGGATTGAAGCTGAAGGTATCCCTTTTAAAGGAATGAAGTGGGCCATTTTAGAAAAAAGATCTACAATAACTAGAATGGTATTGTAACCTTGGTACGGGGGTAAATCCGTGATAAAGTCTAATGACAAGGTATGCCAAGGGGTAGGTGGTATGTCTAATGGTTGCAATAATCCAGCAGGTTTTTTCTTTTGCCTTTTATTTTGTGCGCAAATGCCACAAGACATGAAAAATGACTTGACATCCTTTCGCCAGGTGGGCCACCAAAATGGCTTCCTAATTTTAGCTTCGGTTTTTGCAATACCCAGATGCCCTTCTATTAAGGTGTCATGGTAATGGGAAATCACAAGTTCCTGTAGTTCTTTTTGCGGTAAAAATAGCCAGCCTTGGTAATAAGGTAAATCATCGATGACAGAGTACTCTGGACCTTTCTTTGCCCAGTCCTGTAGGGCAACGGAATCAAAGAGTTGGTGGATCTTGTTTTGAATGTCCTCCAGTGTCTGTATGGATGTCAGGCCAAGGATTCTCTGTTCCGGAATTATGGGTACGGGTTCTAAAGTTATTTCTGCTTCTCCCATTCCAATCCAGGACAAGGCGTCTGCTTTACCATTCTTACAACCTGGTCGATAGGTTATTACAAAATCAAACTCAGCGAAGAACAATGCCCAACGGAGTTGGCGCGAAGATTGGGCTTTGGCTGTCTTTAGGTATTGTAAGTTGCGGTGATTGGTGATGACCGTGATGGTATGTCTGGCACCCAGTAGATAGTGCCACCAAGCCTGGAAGGCGGACTTGATGGCCAGCAGCTCCTTGTCGGTTATGGCATAGTTTAATTCGGGGGCTGAAAATTTTCTTGACCAAAACGCCACTGGGTGGAGCTGGTTAGTTTCGGGATCCTTTTGGGAAAGGACTGCTCCCATGGCTGAACTGGATGCATCTGTTTCCACTATGTAGGGAAGCTCGGGGCATGGGTGTCTTAATATGGGAGCAGATGTGAATTTAGCTTTTAACTCTTGGAAGGCGTTCTCGGCTTCCTCTGTCCACACAAAGCGTTTGTTTTTTCGCAATAGCGTTGTAATGGGATGTACAATGTGCGAGAAGTCCGGGATAAACCTGCGGTGGAAATTGGCAAAGCCAAGCATGCTTTGAACTCCTTTGATTGAACTTGGCGAAGGCCAATTAAGAATGGCATCCACTTTTCGTGTATCCATCCGGATTCCTCTCGGGGTCAGAATAAATCCAAGGAATTCCACTTCCGTACTGTGGAAGATGCACTTTTCCAGTTTAGCATATCATTTATGCTGGCGTAACTTCTCTAGGAGTGCTCGGACGTGTTTTACATGCTCAGATTCTGATAAAGAGTATACTAAGATGTCGTCGATGTAAACGACCACACAAACGTCGATAAGCTCTCGGAGGACATTGTTCATGAAGAACTGGAAGGCTGCTGGTGCATTGCATAGTAAGAAGGGCATCACCTGGTACCCAAATAGTCCGTACTTGGTGCGAAAAGCAGTCTTCCATTCGTCACCCTCTTTGACACGTACCAGATGATATGCCCCCCGAAGGTCTAGTTTCGTGTATATACAAGCGTCCTTCACCTGGTCTAGTAGTTCTGGGATCAAAGGCAGTGGGTATCGATTCTTGATAGTTATCTGATTCAGTGCGCGGTAGTCTATACATGTTCTAAGGTCGCCTTCCTTTTTCGGTACGAAGAACAAAGCTAAAGATGCAGGGGACTTGGACGGGCGAATGAAGCCATTAGCAAGGTACTGGTCTAGGTACTGGCGCAAATGGAGATTTCCGGGTTCGGTAAGGGCATAGATTCTGCTGCAAGGTGGTTGTGCTCCAGGTACAAGATCTATTTGACGATCATATGATCTGTGAGGTGGTAAGGTGTTTGCCTGTTCCTTTTGGAAGACATCCTGAAAGTCTTCGTATTCAACAGGTAATTGTATGGCTACTGGAATTACTGGGGCCAGGACTGAGTTTTGAGTTTTCCTTGGGTAGCAGGTGTGAGCACATTCTGGGAAGGTTAGTCTCTTCTCTCGCCAATCAATACAGGGATTATGTTTTTCCAACCAAGGTATCCCCAGTATCAGCTGAAACTGTGGGGCGTTGATTAAGTCAAACATCATAGCCTCTCGATGCCCATCTTGGCTCAGCAATGTCATCTCTGCAGTGGAATGAGTTAAGGGTCCATAGGCAATTTCCGTTCCATCTACAGTGGTGACAACATCGGCTGTGGTCTTGCGGGTGAGAGATAGATTCATCCTGGGAGCCAATTCCCAGTCCAAGTAATTTCCTATGGCTCCACTGTCTACGTACGCCTTTACCGCGTGCATGCGTGATGGCTGCTCTGGATCTACAAGGACCATGGGTATGGTGAAATGTGAGGTCAGAGTGTCCTTCTTTAAGCTCGGCAAGCGGACCTCTACGCTTGCCGGGCGTGGTCGTTTCCCGAGTCAGATTTCACATGGTTTTCGTCTGCTGCTCCTATACCTTTCTTGGGTGGGTTTACAGGGCAGTTCCGAAGAAAATGACCAGTAGTTCCGCAATATAAACATAATTGCAGTTGCCGTCTTCTTTCTCTTTCCTTCTGGGTTAAGGGTCCTTTAACCCCCCCGATTTGCATAGGTTCTGAGACATCTACTCCCTTGGAGCTTACGTGGGTTTTAACCAACACCCTGTTCTCAAACTTGGTTCGGTCAGCCTTCCTGGTTTGAAGTCTGTGAACGAGCTGGACCACTAGATCTATATATTCAGCACAGTCTTGAGGCGGGTTCACGATTTGGGCCAAAACATCTTTGAGTTCTCCCCGAACACCTCGATGGAATAATGTGATTCACTTGGCTTCAGGCCATTCGCTTTCCACTACTAATCTATTGAAAGTTGCAATGTTAGATAAAAGATTCTGGTTACCTTGATGTAGGGATAAAAGTTTGTTGTCCAAAGCCTGTCCTCGGGAGTGTCAAGCGAATAGTCTTTCCATGCTTGTTCGAAAACCCTGGAAATCTCGAAGAATCGGGTCATCCTGGTTAACTAGTGGAATGGACCAATCCGCCGCACTGCCGCTGAGATATGACAGTACAAAGGCTACCTTGGCCTGATCGTTTGGGAAAGCTCCAGGTCTGCATAAAAAGTGCAAGCGGCATTGATTCATGAATGTTGCAAACCCTTTTGGGTCTCCGGCAAAGCGTTCAGGCGGAGCCAAAGGAACGGCTCCAGGTAAATTTATCTGCACCGGGTTACTCGATGGTACAGGAGCTGGACTTGCCCCAAGTCCTGGTAGAGGTGTTTGTCCAGCCTGGCTCTGTAATAGTTGTCTGGCCAACTCATCAGTTCGTTCTTTTGACACTATCAGTTCCCTCCTGAGGGCATTGGTTTCTTGGCGGGCGGAATGCACTTCGGCCCTTAATTCCCCTAATAATTGGGCCAACTGATCAGTTTCTGAGGTCTCCATGATGCCCAGGTGGGTATTTGTGGGTAGGCTTTGCGTTCTGTTACGCTCACCTGGGTCCCACGGGGGCGTCGACCGGAACTGGGCCGCTGTTGTTTCCACCAGCGTGACGTGTAGCGCCGAGATGACTGACTGGACTGGCCCGCTCAGCCTAGTTTGTCTGGCTCGCAAGAATATTCTTCTGCAAAAGAGAAGAGGAATTAACCACCCGTGGAATTGAGTGTCAACCCACCTTCCCCACTCCCGTTGTCTTCCCACAGATCACTCTTGATGTCCCCTCCTTAGTCTCACCTGATGGTTTAGAAGGATGAGCTCTCCATCCTGCGTCGACCGCAGGGGCGCGTTGATGACCAGTTACTTCACTGGCGTAGAGGAATTGGTGAGTTCCAGTATTGACTCTAAAGTCCAATTGTTCATAAGAGTTCAAATGTCTGATCTTCACTCTGTCCGATTCCTTGCAGGTTGCCGATTAATCCACTCGAAGATTTCCAAATGGCAATTGGTAAGATTCAGGTAAGTCTATTGTGGTTTTCCCCTTAGGGGCCGGGGTACGCAGAGTTGACTGTGCCGACCCGAGATGAGGTGAGACCCCCGTGGTAAATCAGGTAAGTTTTGTGGGGGGTAACTGGTATTGTCTTTGCTTTCTCCCCTTAGGGGCCGGGGTACGGCGATTAAGCAGAGTTGACTGCGCCGACCCGAGATGAGGTGAGTACCTCCCGTGGTAAATCAGGTAAGTCCTTGGGGGTAGCTTGTATAGCCTTAAAGAGTCCCCTTGCTCACCTGGCTGTCTTTGTCTCCTTATGTGTCGGAGGGCGGCCACGAGATGAAGAGAGCGTGATGGAATGCTGAAGTACCGCCAAGCAAGTGAGTTCAGCGCGGCGCCATAGGAATGCGAAGCAATGCTTCAAAGACTTCTGTCTTTCAGTTCCGTGGCGAAATGGATCAGGATTCAGGTAAGGATTAAAGTTAAAACTCCTGTTCTAACCTTTATCCTTCTTTTCTTCTTGTTTCAAGAGTCCCAGGACTGAAGCGGGCGTGGCTGAAGACTGGAGCTGCTGAAAACACGGTGAGCGTTACGCTGCAGCAAGCAGAATAACGCGAAGCACGTGTGGCTGTCCGGGCGTGGTTTAAATAGCCTTGGAAGAAGATCCAGGTAAGTATTCTTCCACAGCCCCACCCAAGTAACAAAATAGTCCCTTCAGTAAAATAGTCCCTCCTAAACCTCATTTGGCTTGAGTCTTCATGCAGCATGGTCTGCCTCAGGTGAGTATGCAGCATGGTCTGCTTCAGGTAAGTTATCAATAATGAGCCTGGCGCCCATGGCGCCAGGACTGACTTTATCTTTATGAGCCTGGCGCGATAGGCGCCAGGACTGCACCCAAACAGCCCCTAACTGGGGCTTTTGGGCATGCTCCAAGTGGCATGATGCCTGCTTCCGGGGCTGCTGGGCCTGGTCTGGTCTTCCGGGGGCAGGCATCATGACACCGCTAATCTGAAATATCCAGAAACAGGAAGGGCCAATCCTGTGCAGTTCCGGCAACTGGCCTAGCTGTCCCATGCCTGATGTGCTGTCCTTCCCTGATAGACCGATCCATTGACCAGAATCTTGACGGGCCAAAAATCTTAAATCCCAGTGGATTGTGAGTATTAACAGGACGCAAGAGAGCTATTGTATACTTTGCTTTATCTTGTTCCACCCCAATCTCTGAACTATCCTTACTTTCATAACCAGTAACAGTGTCAAAATGTTAGTGCTATCTTATTCTGTCTATTTGCTAAAGCGTCATTTTCATAGTCATCTTTATTTGTGTAACTCTCATCCAAAAATCCCACTTCGAGTATTTGGACTGGTTCCGCCGGGGAAGGCGCTGGGGATCTGTTACTGAAGTCATGAATCAGTCTCAGAGCTTACTTCGTCCCAACCTGGTTGTCTAGCCTGCATGCTCTAGTCTTGAGTAAAAGCATCATCCATATTTTCTGGTTTAAAACTGAAGTTCTTGTCCAAATTCATGTCTTTATTTCCAAAAAACACCTCTCACTAAAGCCTCCACAACGTCCTCAGTTTTAAAGATAGAAACAAAATGGCAACTCCCCCTGATACCTAACTTCCTTAGCTACATCCACAACCCAAAACCGCATTGCGAAACAGTGCGGTTGACCCATTTATATCAAAAATCGCATAGTAAAGGTTTGCCATGAATGTACCTTTTGCAAAAGTTTTACACGTGTGAATTGTCTTTAAATTATTTCCCACTTTGCCTTTGAGATTCAAATTGTTTTCTTTTGATTAAATCATTGCTTGTGATTGCTTGCATCTGTTTAAAGCGGCTCCCGTAGAATTTTATAATAATTTAAGCATTTTTGATCACATTTAGTGTTTTCGCTCAGCCAGTTTCAAAGCCATACTGACAGTTGAAAAGTCAACTCCGTTTTTCTTTTGTGTTTAAAGGGAGGAAGGTGGGAGTGATATTCGGTTTGATCTGTATTATTCCTGAGTACCTGTTCTCTCTTGACATCTATTTAAATTGCATATTGGTGGGTTGAGGGGTGTTGCAGGGGAAACTCTAACCGCAGTGCTATCTGTTCCAAACCAACCCAAAAGTATTATTTTCTTTGCTGCATTCTTTTTGTGTCATAACCTGATTCGAGTGCATTAAAGATATTATTCATTGTTCTTGTCACCCCTTGGTGATTGTGGTTACTTATTAAAAATATATGGTGATATTTAATTCTAAATCAATAAATAATATTGACCGTTATAAACTAGCCGGATTCCTGGTTCAGTGTGACGGGGCGGAGGGGGGGATATTTTGAGAAGGGTGTGATATGAGTGGTATATCATTCAGAATATTGAACTTATAGACAAAAATAAATAAGGGTTTCATTTGCGCACTACATGCTGGGCGAGACTTGGGTGTGTGCCTGATTGAAATCCCTTTACATCACTCGACATCAATTCCCACACAGGAAGCCAATAGGGGTGATCAATCCCCAGCAAAACAGATAGTCCTTTCGAGGAAGGGGCGCTGATATCGGGGGCTCATTGCCATATTGTTCCCAGTTGATCTCAGCAAAACCCTCCACTTCCCAGCCTCAGTTTCAGACCCCAAATCATGGCTACAGACCCATTTCTCAGAGCCAGGAACAGATGGGCGGGCATGTCACTCTTTTTGGAGAAAATAAGGCAAGAGGCCGTCTTAGAAAATTGGGCTTTAAGGTGGTACAGAAATGGTGCTATATAGACGTTTGCAAGTTTCCCTCACAAGGCTATGGGTGTAGGAATCCAGGCACTAATTCAAAAGAAAGTGGTCCAGTTACCTGATCAGATTGAGGGAGGGCGTTCCATTCAGTCTTCTTTTTAGTACAGATGGCTTCAGGCAAGTTCAGACCAGCACAAGATCTAAGGTGGGTGAAGAGAATTGGCAGCTATCACCCTTTCAATATGATCTCCCTACAGATGATAATTCCACAGATCAGGACAAAGGGCTTCCTAGCATCTGTAGACTGTAAGGATGCCTATTCGTATTCCCCAATTCTGCCAGCACACCAGAGGTTCCTGCACTTCTGTTTTGGAGGTCAACATTTTGACATTTTGAGCCTTCCTATAGCAGAGGAGTATTATAATGTTGCAACAAATATTGTCAGCCCTTCTATTCAAGACTGCTGCAATGACCAGGGAATGGCTTCCGGTACAAGGGGGGATGGTGGCCTGCCCTCGTGTACTAGGGGCGTTTCTCCACTTCCTCAGTTGATGGTCTATCAACACACAACACACAAAACTACAAGGTCTTCATTCTGCCACCTCCCGCACTCAGCTCAATGCAATGGCGGCATTACTCATTGAATCTGTTCAATGGGTTTGTCTCGATCACTCCTGCCAGTGGTTAATCAGCACCGAAGGAAAAATGGCATGGTTGGGGGGACACTGAACAAGCAGTCAGTTCAAGATAGGTGATCTCCTTCATGTTCTCACTGAAGGAGACTAGGTGAAAGCCAGAAATTCGTCCTGGCATTTACTCCCCTGATTATCATGACAGACCACCAGGTTGCTAGACCTTACAAAATTGCATGGGACAAACCATATGCCAGGCACTAGTGCATATGGCACAAGAGATATGGAGCTGAGCAGAGATGGATCTCCTCGTCATTAACTGTGTTTTATCTTCTGAGTGGTAGGGAATGTTCTAGTGGACCGGTTCATCCTGTCTCTTATAGTGCCCACCCTTCATTATTCCTTCAGATTAGTCAGCTGTTCAGTACTCCTTGGATGGATGTTCACTTCAGACTCAGACTCCCTTCTTCTATAGCTCATCTCTCAACATCTCGATCCAGCGGCTTGTGAATGGGACGCCCTGTAATTTCCGTAGCTGCAGGATCTCCTGTGATAAGCTTTTCTGCCAAGTTCGTCTGGTCATAGGGGTGCTTCAGAAGATTCCAAAGGAGGGGGAGGCGGTTCTGATGATCCTCCCGCTTTGAACAAGATGCCCATGATTACTGCTGTTAAGTCTACTTGCACAGAGGAATCCATGTTTTCTTCCCTCTCCCATAGCTTCCATTTGGTTCTCTTCCCTCAAACTGCCATTCCTCTTTTGGCTTCAGTTTGTTGCCTGGGGACTGTGTGAGAGTTTAGGGCTTAGGAAGTGGAGCTGGTCTAAAGGGGAACACCAGAAAACCAGCCAATCTCCTGGTATATCAAAGTCACTGCCAAAATCTTTTCAGATGACAAGATTAATACTGACTCCTTCCATATGATATATTTCCTTAGCAATGGTTTCTTGATGGGGTTCAGTCATACTCCCGGCGGTAAACTGGCAGCTATAAGACCCCTCTGGGAAAACTGTGGGTGGGAGATTCTCTTGTGGAGGCATTAGCAGCCCAAAAACGTGCAGTGTCTTGAGCCCCATCACCAGTTCAGTAACTTTGCTGAGAATGTTGGGGGGCACATGTCATCTAAATGAAAGGGGCCCATGCCAAATGATTGGGACAAAATGGTGAGCCACAAGAGTTGGGGGGGACAAACGCCCCTGTTCCCCCTAGAATTACACCCATGCCCATCACCCAGGGATTTGTACAGTTCTTCCCCTTTCTGATTTAACATTAAAGCTCCAATCAGCCCCATTTGAACCATTGGACACATGTCCTTCAAATCTCTTATCAGCAAAAGTGATATTCTTGGTTGCAATCGCATGGGGCAGACAGACAGACGGGGGAATAGGCTATTGTGTTTGCTATGAACCTCACCTTAAATTCTTTCCTTATAAGGTCATCTTTTGTCCCACCCCGTATTTTTGGCATAGGCTTCCTCTACCTTCCACAGGAATCAGGAGGTAGTCTTGCCAGTTTTTCGGGCACCCGTCACCTCTGAAGAGGAATATATGCACTTCATGGATGCACCTTGCAGACTATTTACTTGCAACATACTGAGCCATTTTGACACTTACAAATCTCTATTTGTCACTTTCGATGCTTACAAACGAAGAGTGAAACCTTCCACTTGCACCCTAAGCAGTTGGTCAAGTTCAAGTTGGTGATCTTAAGTGAATAACACATTTCCAGTATCCCTCTGCCTACTCTTGTACTGAGGGTCGCTAAACCAGGCCTATTGGGGCCTCTTGGGCAGGGTCGGTGTAAGTGTCCATCTCAGACCTCTGTAATGCTGCTAGTTCGGGCTATGCCCCATTCGTTTAACAAGCACTACAAGCTGATGGTTAAGCGTCAGGTGACATTGGCACACCAGTGCATGTTTCAGTCTTGCGTTGAATTTTCACAGGGGCAGTCCCATAATAAACCAGCGGGGCGTGCAGAAACTGGTCTTCGAGTGAATTCTGACTAGAATATTGCTTGCACAACTTCATGCAAGTAAGCACTGTGACAAGAAGCACCTGGACGAGGAAGTAATGCCTTGATTACTTACTGTCAATCTTTATTACTCTGGTTCCAGGGCTTCCTAATCATAGTCCTCACCCCTGCCACCTCACTACACTCCACCTATGAAGAAGACTTGGGTACGCAGGAGTTGGCCATCAAGGATTGGAGGGTTATTGGCCCAGATGAAGAGGGGCCACAGACGTTCACGGGGTTGATGACGGACCAAGGATTCTGTCTTCTCTCCCCGTTTGAAAAGGACTGCAGGTAGAGTCTTTCTGGAGGTGGATGTCTCGCGTAAGTAAGAGCTGCAATGTGGGAGCCCTGGGCTCAGAGTAAAGAAGGTTAGTGGTAAGTAATGCAGGCACCAATGGGAATGCCCTTGAAAGCAATACGTCCATTGTACAGGGCTTCTTGTTGAAATACTTCTTTCCCTCCATTAAGGAATAGGTTTGGCTGCGACTGGGAGGCACGTGCGTTTGCCTTCTTTTCCACTCACCCAAACTTGTATGATTTTGTTTGTAACATATGGACTCCCCAGCACCTTAGATTTCCTATATCGTCTTTCAAAACGGACCCTCTTCTACCCCCTCACCAGGCGAGGAGTAGGAGACACACAGAGATGGGAGGGAAGGCACTGAGTCACAGGGACTGTGACAAAGAGGAGCAGTCCTGGGAGTACTGTAGATTACCAGTAAACATGACTGCATTCTTCTTCTTCGTCATAGTGCTTCCCCCCTGAGGGCAGAACCAAAGCAGACCTGAGCTGATTGCAATTGTTGCTGAATAAAAAATGAATAAGCACAGCACTCCCAAAAAGAGACACAGAAAGTAAGCCATCTGATTTGTAGTAGTGATATTCAAAGGACCACCATTATAGGGGGCTAAAAAATCAGACAGGGATGTGTGTTTGGGGGGCGGGGGTGTGCAAAGGTACAAAGGGTGCGCGTCTCCAGAGTGCTGATGCACCTCACTGAGGAAAGACTGATAATGAAGCAGAACCTGCCAGAGATGTCTCCATTGGGGGCAAATGGGGCACAAGCCGCGCACTCCTATCTTGGGTGGGGCCCCCACATGGTTGCCTAATTCAAAGACGTCAGTGACTATTTTTTTACAGATAATAAACAAGTGTCATCATATTGCATAGTGCACTGTTGATGGTCGAAGTCTAGCTGTTGGCTGTTGTTGACAAATACGTTCCAATATGACTAACTAATCGTGTAATATGTTCTGCGTTCGCTATGTTCACTGTAGACCAAGTCGTATAACGTTTTCACCTTTCTATGGAGACTTGTGATCATGTGCAATAGCCAGTGCCACTATGATTCAGATGATAGCTCAGTGTGTTATGCGCGTGTTGCAGAGATCTGAGGTTCACAGATTATGTTTATGTATACTTTGGTGATGGAAATGCCTGTGCTACAAAACAACAGATCTATACCAGGTAGCACTAGTTATACAAAGGAACGCAGCTTTAATATGTTGCAGGTTCAGAGCTTAGTTTAGCTTCTCCAAACAAAAGTTGTGAAAACTCAGAGCCGCCCCCAATGAAGAGTTTAAGGTGCTAGTTGCTAGATATGATTAGGTAGTTACATTCGAGACTGTGGAACAAAGTTGCTCAAGCGTCTTTGCCAACGGAGGATAGAGTGGTGCTGAAAAAAATCAATCTTCGTATCTCACTGTCTGGGAGTGTGCTGCGTTCTGTGAAAATGTCTGCCTTACTTCCATTTTGGTGCCATTGTTTATGCCACTGTCATATTTGACATAAAACACAATGTACTCTTTTGTACCGTTTCAAATGCACACCATGAGTAAAAATTTTCAAGTTCATGCAATGGTGTATTTAAAGCTTTAAAACACAGTAATAAAGCCCAGAGGAGATTTATTTAGGCTCAGATCAATTAGTATTCTTGCACTTATATTTCTTTTGATGATGGGGAAAATGAAACTACAATCATTCTCCTTTTCAATATCAGGTTTCCGTTACGTTTAAAAAATATATTGTCATGCCGTATTATTGTGTGATTTGTGTACTTTCAAAGTCAGGTCTACTAAACATGGTATTATTTTAGTTAATGACAGTCAAACGTTCATAAATAACTGTACCTTCCAGTAACACAAGAACTGGGAAACAATGTAGTCAAGTGCAAAAATTCCCAATTTATCTCAAATTCCAGCCTCTAATTCAAAGTGTGCAATATTGGACAGCTCATTTAATTTCACTGTGCCCACCTTGTCAAAATTAAGGGTCCCTACATAATTTCAAATGGTCAGTGCTTTGCGGGATTTAGTTCATAGAGTACACACTTACTAAAAGCCTGGCTCGTGTTTTATTTGTTTTATCTGGCTATAGTGTGCTTCCTATATAATCATAGTGACCATTGGTGTTTTGCATACCACAAAGAAATGTGTCTTATTTTCTCACTAATGGCAACACTACTTGAAAAGCATTGCCCTCTGCTAATCTCAGTCTATGTTTCGATGTATGCAGTTTCCTGGTCGTTTTTAATCTGTATCCACTATCTATTGTAGTTGGTTATTTATAACGCACTTAATACCCAGAGGTTTCTAATACTCAGGGATCAAACCTGTGTAGCTGCACGTCGTCTTGCTTGCAAGGCGGATATGTTGCCCCTGAGCTATCCTCCTGAGACATGCATAGTATGTCCACCTTTCTCGTTGCTTCCAATCAGTCTCCTGGATGCATGCTTGAGCATTTTTTGAGGCTGCTGATCTTGAGTCTTGTTATAATGAGGGAGAATGTGTACCTTTTTTATACAGCTACTGATCGGTGCCATGCACATATTCTACATCCTGCATGTCCTCCTGCGGGCTGACATTGTTTAATGTGCCCTGTGCCTATGTTAGAACACAAGCACCCTCATCATGGACTAAAAGGTTGCCCTTGAAATGCCACTTGTTTGTTATTCTGATTCCAGAAAGCATGAGGGGAGTAAGGAGATTTTAATAGAGCACCCATTGTTCATTTGATCACTGCCAGGGTAGCATGTCGAACTTTGGGTTGTGATCACGATAAACGGTGCTTGGAGGCATGGAGAAACCCGGGATTCTCAGTTCCTTCATTGTTTTTGTTCAGGTGCGGCCCAAAATGTTACTCTGCCCCAGGACTTAAAAACCCCTTGGGTGGGCTTCATATCAGTTGATTTTCATTATTGTAGGTAGAGCAGCTCACACCTCAGAAAGGATCAGCCTGAGATATTCCAAACTGGTAGAAAATGGCCGGCATACCTGTTTTCCTCCATTTCAACAGGCTAATGCAAATGGACACACACAATAACGATGTGTGGACAGACAAGCACCACATGCATTCACTCAGTGTTTACTGTCCACTCGCTTTGTGTGATTTCCTACAGGGTACTTGGTACTTCCCTCTCGGCCAAAAAGCAGTGTATGCGTCCACCATGGATAAATCCTGCAACTCAACTGCGCCGTGTTTTTAGGGTTCTACGTGATTTCGCCGACCTATTTTTGGTCGTGGTACTTTTAATCGCCGGATTTTACATCGCCAGATACACTGTTTTTGTTTTATTTTTTTTATTCTGGGGTGGGTTCCCCCCCCAGACCCTCCCTTACTATTATAATAATACCCCAACCCCAACAAAACACGCCCCAAAATAAAAAAAATAAAAACAGAATTTCTGGTGATGTAAAATCCGGCGATGAAAAGTACCACGACCAAAAATAGGTCAGCGAAATGCGTGTATACCGTTTTTAGACAACTTTGTCTTAATTGATAATTTAAGCTCTATTTGTTTTGTCACTTCTTGTACTATGTCTTATAACAACTGGGTGATTGATTTTTTTGCCATTAAGTCTTGCTGACTTGCCAACAGAGAAACACACATCCACTTGGGATGTGGCCCTAATTCTGTTTTTTATCACTATGATTTCACAAAATCACTAAACAAGCATTTGACTAAACCATAATGCTATAGGTGTAATAATATAGTCCTCCATCCGACAAACAAGAACTATCAATTCCAACCGCCTGATAATTCCCAGATTCAAACTCTCCACCATTGGTGGGAACAGTTTCCCGGTGAAAGCTGCCATGCTCTGGAATTCGCTGCCACACAACCTAAGAGCTGACCAACCATACTTACACTTTAGAAAACACCTCATCAGTCACCTTAACTCCAATAACCCTTGTTTGTAGCTGCACTTTCTATACCTAGGTATAGATAGTGATACCTTGCTCGCGACCTCGCCCTCGCCTCTAACAGCCCTTACAGCACACATCTGTACACTTTCCTCCTGTATAGATATTGACCTTTTATGTATGAAGATTTGTATACATTTCCATACCTCCTATTCCTGTAATCCTGTAATCCTGAATATTTTTTCTCAGGAGTACCCGCCTCTAACAGCCCTGTACATATTTGTATATCTGTATATTTACCCTTGCATAGATATTGACTTTGTATGTATGAAGATTTGTACACTTCTTGTTCTGTAATTTTGGTTATCTCTATCACTACCTCAATGTGTATATTTCTGCAACATTGTAAGCTTCGAATTATCTTCTGCCTGCGCCCTGTTGCCCCTGGGTAAGGTGCGCCATATAAATAAATAAACAAACAAACAAACAAACAAACAAACAAATATAACCTGTGCTATCATACCTGAGAAATATTGAATTGACCCGTGCATGCAAACAGATCCCGACTACTTGCCAAAATAATAAGTGGATCTCTGCTTTCTGGTAGGACCCCTTCTGTCGTTTTCTCTCACTGTCCCCAAATCCTACCAATGTAGGGGCACCCGTCCCTTTTGTGACACTACTGTCCGCTCACAACAGCTTCTGGTAAATCCAACTTGACTCCCCCTTTAACCTTAAAGAGAACTTCTATCAAAGCTCAAAGGGGATCTGCCGTAAGGCCCGAAGGTCAAGGGGATGAGTTCAAGTGTGTGATACAGCTGAGAGGATCGAAAAAGCCATTACTGAGTACACGGTGGAGGACCCCACTTGTGTGAATCTCCCCCACCACCACCCACCCAGCTTTCATGAAGCATTATGGTTTGCTTTCTGGTCACCTGAAGTGGAAACTGCCAGCCCTTGCAAAATGCCCCCAAGAGAAACTATGGGATCTGAAGATGGTCAACCTCTAAGTCATCCAAATTCCTGGATGGACACATTCCCCAAAATGGTGTTGAATTATTTAAGCAAGTTGTTAGGGGTAATGCCACATGAGATTGCTGTACAGGATGCCCAACATGAATGTGAAATTCCGATGCTCTTTTCAACTTCATGACTCACAGGAAAGCCATTGGAAGGCTTCAGGGTTGAGAATAGGCTGCCTGTCCATCCTGAAAAGGAAAGGAATCTAGCTCACTTGAGGCACTATTGAAAGAACATGAGACCCTTCACTCCTGATCTTGACAAAAATGTTGGAATCAGTAAAAATAGGGTGACACCATGGAGGAGAACAAGCGGGCACAACAAGGAGAGAGCATCTTTGAGCCACGCTTGTGGTGCTGGAGACCCTGAATAGCGCAGGAAAGGAGTGCTCTCCTAAAAGCCACATCAGTTCAAGGCAGGGATCACAATATACCTGTACAAGTACAGGTACAGAACATGACATGCTCTGGAGGAGTATTCCACTGAAGAAGGGAAAGCCCTTCTGAGCTTGTGCGCTCGGGTACCAAGGACTCCCTAAACAATACAAGCTCAATGAACAAGAGCGGGCCGTTCTTAAGAAAGGCTCATATAAATGGACAGGTTTGCTGTGGTCTCTCAGAGCACATGGGGGGGGGGTAGGGGGGAGGTTAAACTCACTCTCCCCGGCTGCTGAAGCTTGTGTGTGTGTGTGTGCCAGTCTGCCTCCAGAACACCCGGGTTCACGAGACCCTTTCTGGTAGGAGCGGCTGGGGACAGCATCAAAAGCCATTTCTGGGAGAAATATGGACATAGCTGTAGTTTAAACTTACACATCATGACTATACCTGGCACATGAATTTTTTTGTGGCATAAGCGCACAGAGCTGCTGCATGTCAAGCTGCACTTGGCATATGATGGCAGTGGCCTGACTTCCGAGGCAGCAGCTAGACCCGGCATATGAGGTATTTCCTCGCATAGGAAGGCCGTACAGGTTGCGCTGCACTTGACATATGCTGGCAGTACTTGGACATATGAGGCCGTAAAGTCCTGTGCATAGGATAATTATACCTGACAAATGGGACTCTGTCTGGAAAAGATAAAAAGTACTAGGGTATTTGAAGCTGCATTTGGCAAGTGATTGCAGCACCTGGGCATGGCCAGCCCTTTTATATGACTACTAGCATAAAATATGACTATCAATCAAGCACCCCTGGCCGGAGAGAGGCAACCAAACAGGTTGCACAGATCGCTTGCTGAATTCCACAATCTCAGCCTGTGTTCTGAAAAGCCTGATGGCTGCTTCTCCCACCCCACCATCCTCTCCCACCCCACTCACCTGATTCATTTGGAGGGGGGCACACCACCACTGCTGCTGCTGCTCTGTGTCCCTGCTGGCCACCATGGAAATGGAAGATCCATGGTGGTGGTTGTCTTAGGTAAGTATTTTGTTTGAATTAAAAGGACTCCGCGAGGCGTCAGGTTCATGCAAACTTTGCTGTCAGCACCCAGGATTTCTGGATTCAAAACCTAGGGTGCTAATAGCAATAATACCCAATTCAGCAGCCCAGATCAGGTGGTAATGGTGCTGGGGCTCATCGCTCTGGCCTAATACTTGGGCTCTGGGCTGTTACCACCTGATCTGGCCCACCAGATTGGGTATTATTGCTATATTAAATACAAATTATGATGTTTATACCAGAGATATTAAAGATTACTTTGTTACATTGGCAATAAAGAGGCCTTTCAATCTACACTTGGCATACATTGGCCCTCATTCCAACCCAGGCGTTAAGGGTTTAACGGCGCCGTCGCCGCCGTTAACCCTTAACGCCTGATTTCCACCTTAACGCCCGCTTTTAGCAGGCGTTAAGTACCAAGGCGCTAAGCGTCCTAGGCGCTAATTACGGCACCGTAATTTACGGTGCCATAATTAGCTCATTCCCCACTCCCATTATGCCCTATGGGGCAAAAATGGGAATGGGGAAGGGTAAATGGGGATTGGGGATTTACCGCCCCACTCACCTTGGAATGGGGCGGTAAATCCGCCATCCACCATGGTGTAAACAGAGTTTACACATGGTGTAAACAAAGTTTACACCATGGTGGTAAAGTAGGGATCTTACCACCTGGGTTGGAATGAGGGCCATTGCCAGCATCTGGGTGTTAAGATGGATTTCTAAACTCTGACCTGGTGGGCAGAAGTTTAGGAGGCCACCCTCTGTTTAGTGAAACTGGGGAACCTTCTGGACCAGCCAGACCCATCTAGGTAGCTTGGCAGGCGGTCAAGACTAAGGGCCTCATTACACGGTAGGTGCTAAACCATGGTGCTATTAGCACCATGGTTCATGCCGGTAATTTACCGATTCCGCCATGGCGGAATGGGGAATTACCACCCCATTCCAAGGTTGGCGGGCGGTAATTCCCCATGCCGCCATGCCCTTCCCCATTCCCATTTTTGCCCCATAGGGCATAATGGGAATGGGGAAGGCGCTAATTACGGTACCCCAAATTGCGGTACCGTAATTAGCACCAAGGTCCCTTTGCGGGTCCCTACTTTAACGGCTGGTCTACACCAGTGTTAGGCGGAAACCTGTGCAGTTCCCTCTGGGACCACTGCAAAAGGTTTAGGACTACAGGTGTTTGGCAGTAAACCCACTTGGTAGCAGTCTGTACCACACAGATTCACTTGGTAGCTGTGGCTGAGCAGTCAGACTTCCCTCAAGAAGAGTTAGGCAGTATGTGGAGTATACAAAATAGGGCAATTTACACAGTAAGACAAGCAAACACGCAACAAGGCTTCGGTGTAAAGATATATAGTTATTTATTTATAAAAACACATCTATAGAAAACACTCTGGCACTCAGTACGGCAAACACTTCAATCACAATTACTATAAGAAAAATATCAATTCCCCTAACAATAGTTCGACAAGTCTAGGTTCAACGGCATCACTTATTTGCAGACAGAGGTGTATGCTTTAACCTAGATGGCACTCTATTATTCGTTAGGACGGGAGAGAAACAGGCAGGTTAAGAAATCAACTCGGTACCAATACCTTTAAGAACAAATGCAAGGCAAGTAAGGCAATGTCTACTGTAGATCCCAAAGTTCAGATGCCAGGCCCACTCGGAGAGAGGCAAGGCGATATGTCCCAAAAAAGTATCTCAGTGGAAATGCGCTTCGAGTCTTTGTCGCAAATTGTTATAGACAGATTGGACCAGTTCAGAACAAAAAGTTAAAGAAGCTTGGAGGCGACCCAATGGAGAGGCGAGGATTAAGACACCTCAATCTATCCGGCAACAAGGGAAGCCAGGCGGACACAGTACCTTGTTTGTGGATAGACAGCTCCGGCGGGGGCAGTTGTTCCTGGTGGTGGATGCACGTCGGGTCTTTGCCAAGAGAAGAGATGATCTCGTCGTCGAAGGAAAGTGAAGATCGGTGCACCACCAGGGAAGAGACCAGCCGTGGAGTGCTCCGTCACAAGGCACCACCTTTTGGTTGCGGTGCAGGGGTAGTGGCTATCCGGTTGCCGGTGTGCTCTGCACGGGCAATTCGACCACTGCGTCCTGAAGCGAAGAAAAAGCAAAGGGGACTGTTGTTCCCACCAGTCAGGGGAAGAGACTCTCCGGCGGGGAGATCTCCTCTGTCGTTAGGAAGTGGTGAGTCGGTTCTGCAGGGCTCCACCGGAGGTGTCGTCATTGCAGGTCGGCTCAGCTTTACCCTCGTCGGATTCTGAGGTCCTGTGGCGACTTCTGAAGATCCAGTCCCAAAAGCCCTGCTTTTATGCAGAAAACCCCCATTCATTCAGCCTAGCTGTCAATCAAAACACGCTAAGTGGTGAGCGGGGAGGCTCACCACTTGGGCCAATCACACCAGAGTGCGACTGGAGTTGGCAAGGCAACTCAGTCCAGGGTGCCTAAACCCCCTCCCACACCCCCTGTGGTAACCCAGACAGAATGGCACCACTTTGGAGGGTCTCTGTGTAGAGGCCCGCCAAAAGCGGAACAAAGGGCTCAACCTTTGGTTTAGGAGTCACAGAGACGAACACAGACGCCATTTTAAAAACCGAGTTCTGGCAGAAAATACCAACCGATAGATTTATTTAAGATAAATAAACCGGTGGTACGTTAGAGATTAACGAGAAAAAGTATTAACCTCCAACAATGGGAAGAATCCCATAGGGTTATATTCGGGGTCGAATATAACAAGTAATTTCCACTGCCACCAGTCAAACTCGATGAGGGGGGACGGGACAGTGCCCCCTCGAATAACAGACCTAGGAGTAATCGAATTACTCCTACTAGTACGTCCACAATAGGATGGTTTGTACTAGTTCCATTAGTAAATTTAGGTCTAGTAAAGCCAATGGTGACCCCGGGTATGGAGTCTATGGTGGAGGTCCGCTAGGACGCCCCAGTGTTAAGGCACGGAGGGTGCGTTGTAACACACATAGCAAAACATATGAGACCCTATGGAGTAAAATACTCCATAGCCCATAGAACACATTGGCCCTCATTACGACCTTGGCGGAGAACCATGGTGCTATGAGCACCATGGTCCATGGCGCTAAGTTGCCAACTCCGCCATGGTGGTTGGCGGACTTACCACCCCATTCCGACCTTGGCGGGGCGGTAAGTCCCCAATCCCCATTTACCCTTCCCCATTCCCATTTTTGCCCCATAGGGCATAATGGGAGTGGGGAAGGCGTTAATTACGCCACCGTAAATTACGGTGGCGTAATTAACATCAAGGTCCCTTAGCGCCATGGATTTTAACGGCTGCAAAAAGCAGGCGTTAAAATCACCATGGCGCTACGGGAACTCGTACTCAGGCGGTAAGGGTCGGCGAAGTTTACGCCGGCGTAAACCCCTTACCGCCTGGGTCGTAATGAGGGCCATTGACATTAAAAGGAATTACACACATTCATGTCCAAGAGTGGGAGAAAAAGAGTCTCACTCTTGGCAGGATGGAAAAAAACAAACTCCAGAAATCCAGCAAAGCTGCTGGGGGACTCACTAGGTTAGGAAATTCAGCCTAAACAGAGAATTCTCCCTAACACTCGCCCCCCCCAGACTAAGGGACAGGAGGATTTAATCCACTCCTGGATGAATCTCATACCTCTAGTCGATGACATACATCCTAGAGAGACCATCAGCATTTTGGTGGTGACTCCCTGACCTGTGCACAATGGTGAAATCAAACCCTTTCAGGCAGATCGACCATCTCAGTAGTTTTGGGTTTTCCCCTTTCATTTGCATTAACCATCTCAAGGGTTGGTTGTCAGTCTGAATGACGAAAGTAGAACCATACAAGTACGGCCTAAACTTCTTCAGAGCCCACACGATAGCAAAGCACTCTCTTTCAATTGTTGCCCACCTTGTTTCAGGATCCTTCAGCTTGCGGCTGATGAAGCAAACGGGGTGCTCCCTACCTATCCCATCCAGTTGACTGAGTACGGCACCTATTCCTACATTTGAAGCATCTGTCTGCACAATTAAGTGTTGGCGGTAATCAGGAGCTCTGAGTACTGGGGCTTGGCAAAGAGCCTTTTTCAGGGTTTCAAAAGCCTGATTGCACTCCTCGTTCCATCTAACCTTTTTAGGAAATTTGGGCGAGGAGATGACATTCAGTGGAGAAGCTATGGTCCCATAGTTCTCGATGAAATTCCTGTAATACCCAGTGAGGCCTAGGAAGGCTCTCACTTGGGTCTGAGTAGTAGGTGTTGTCCAATTTTGCACAGCTTCAATCTTACTGAGCAAAGGCCTTATTTCTCCACCTCCTACCTCATGTCCAAGATAGACTACCTTACTCTGTCCAATTTGGCAATTTGGCGGCCGTGAGATGGAGAGAGCCTAATGGAATGCTGAAGTACCGCCAAGCAGGTGAGTTCAGCACGGCGCCGTAGGAATGCGAAGCGATGCTTCAAAGACTTCTGTCTTTCAGTTCCGTGGCGAAATGGATCAGGATTCAGGTAAGGATTAAAGTTAAAACTCCTGTTCTAACCTTTATCCTTATTTTCTTCTTGTTTCAGGAGTCCCAGGACTGAAGCGGGCATGGCTGAAGACTGGAGCTGCTGAAAACACGGTGAGCGTTACGCTGCAGCAAGCAGAATAACGCGAAGCACGTGTGGCTGTCCGGGCGTGGTTTAAATAGCCTTGGAAGAAGATCCAGGTAAGTATTCTTCCACAGCCCCACCCAAGTAACAAAATAGTCCCTTCAGTAAAATAGTCCCTCCTAAACCTCATTTGGCTTGAGTCTTCATGCAGCATGGTCAGCCTCAGGTGAGTATGCAGCATGGTCTGCTTCAGGTAAGTTATCAATAATGAGCCTGGCGCCCATGGCGCCAGGACTGACTTTATCTTTATGAGCCTGGCGCCATAGGCGCCAGGACTGCACCCAAACAGCCCCTAACTGGGGCTTTTGGGCATGCTCCAAGTGGCATGATGCCTGCTTCCGGGGCTGCTGGGCCTGGTCTGGTCTTCCGGGGGCAGGCATCATGACACCGCTGATCTGAAATATCCAGAAACAGGAAGGGCCAATCCTGTGCAGTTCCGGCAACTGGCCTAGCTGTCCCATGCCTGATGTGCTGTCCTTCCCTGATAGACCGATCCATTGACCAGAATCTTGACGGGCCAAAAATCTTAAATCCCAGTGGATTGTGAGTATTAACAGGACGCAAGAGAGCTATTGTATACTTTGCTTTATCTTGTTCCACCCCAATCTCTGAACTATCCTTACTTTCATAACCAGTAACAGTGTCAAAATGTTAGTGCTATCTTATTCTGTCTATTTGCTAAAGCGTCATTTTCATAGTCATCTTTATTTGTGTAACTCTCATCCAAAAATCCCACTTCGAGTATTTGGACTGGTTCCGCCGGGGAAGGCGCTGGGGATCTGTTACTGAAGTCATGAATCAGTCTCAGAGCTTACTTCGTCCCAACCTGGTTGTCTAGCCTGCATGCTCTAGTCTTGAGTAAAAGCATCATCCATATTTTCTGGTTTAAAACTGAAGTTCTTGTCCAAATTCATGTCTTTATTTCCGAAAAACACCTCTCACTAAAGCCTCCACAACGTCCTCAGTTTTAAAGATAGAAACAAAATGGCAACTCCCCCTGATACCTAACTTCCTTAGCTACATCCACAACCCAAAACCGCATTGCGAAACAGTGCGGTTGACCCATTTATAGCAAAAATCGCATAGTAAAAGTTTGCCGTGAATGTACCTTTTGCAAAAGTTTTACACGTGTGAATTGTCTTTAAATTATTTCCCACTTTGCCTTTGAGATTCAAATTGTTTTCTTTTGATTAAATCATTGCTTGTGATTGCTTGCATCTGTTTAAAGCGGCTCCCGTAGAATTTTATAATAATTTAAACATTTTTGATCACATTTAGTGTTTTTGCTCAGCCAGTTTCAAAGCCATACTGACAGTTGAAAAGTCAACTCCGTTTTTCTTTTGTGTTTAAAGGGAGGAAGGTGGGAGTGATATTCGGTTTGATCTGTATTATTCCTGAGTACCTGTTCTCTCTTGACATCTATTTAAATTGCATATTGGTGGGTTGAGGGGTGTTGCAGGGGAACCTCTAACCGCAGTGCTATCTGTTCCAAACCAACCCAAAAGTATTATTTTCTTTGCTGCATTCTTTTTGTGTCATAACCTGATTCGAGTGCATTAAAGATATTATTCATTGTTCTTGTCACCCCTTGGTGATTGTGGTTACCTATTAAAAATATATGGTGATATTTAATTCTAAATCAATAAATAATATTGACAGTTATAAACTAGCCGGGTTCCTGGTTCAGTGTGACGGGGCGGAGGGGGGGATATTTTGAGAAGGGTGTGATATGAGTGGTATATCATTCAGAATATTGAATTTATAGACAAAAATAAATAAGGGTTTCATATGCGCACTACATGCTGGGCGAGACTTGGGTGTGTGCCTGATTGAAATCCCTTTACATCACTCGACATCAATTCCCACACAGGAAGCCAATAGGGGTGATCAATCCCCAGCAAAACAGATAGTCCTTTCGAGGAAGGCGCTGATATCGGGGGCTCATTGCCATATTGTTCCCAGTTGATCTCAGCAAAGCCTTCCACTTCCCAGCCTCAGTTTCAGACCCCAAATCATGGCTACAGACCCATTTCTCAGAGCCAGGAACAGATGGGCGGGCATGTCACTCTTTTTGGAGAAAAAAAGGCAAGAGGCCGTCTTAGAAAATTGGGCTTTAAGGTGGTACAGAAATGGTGCTATATAGACGTTTGCAAGTTTCCCTCACAAGGCTATGGGTGTAGGAATCCAGGCACTAATTCAAAAGAAAGTGGTCCAGTTACCTGATCAGATTGAGGGAGGGCGTTCCATTCAGTCTTCTTTTTAGTACAGATGGCTTCAGGCAAGTTCAAACCAGCACAAGATCTAAGGTGGGTGAAGAGAATTGGCAGCTATCACCCTTTCAATATGGTCTCCCTGCAGATGATAATTCCACAGATCAGGACAAAGGGCTTCCTAGCATCCGTAGACTGTAAGGATGCCTATTTGTATTCCCCAATTCTGCCAGCACACCAGAGGTTCCTGCACTTCTGTTTCGGAGGTCAACATTTTGACATTTTGAGCCTTCCTATAGCAGGGGAGTATTATAATGTTGCAACAAAGATTGTCAGCCCTTCTATTCAAGACTGCTGCAATGACAAGGGAATGGCTTCCGGTACAAGGGGGGATGGTGGCCTGCCCTCATGTACTAGGGGCGTTTCTCCACTTCCTCAGTTGATGGTCTATCAACACACAACACACAAAACTACAAGGTCTTCATTCTGCCACCTCCCGCACTCAGCTCAATGCAATGGCGGCATTACTCATTGAATCTGTTCAATGGGTTTGTCTCGATCACTCCTGCCAGTGGTTATTCAGCACCGAAGGAAAAATGACATGGTTGGGGGGACACTGAACAAGCAGTCAGTTCAAGATAGGTGATCTCCTTCATGTTCTCACTGAAGGAGACTAGGTGAAAGCCAGAAATTCGTCCTGGCATTTACTCCCCTGATTATCATGACAGACCACCAGGTTGCTAGACCTTACAAAATTGCATGGGGCAAACCATATGCCAGGCACTAGTGCATATGGCACAAGAGATACCTGAGTGGTAGGGAATGTTCTAGTGGACCGGTTCATCCTGTCTCTCATAGTGCCCACCCTTCATTATTCCTTCAGATTAGTCAGCTGTTCAGTACTCCTTGGATGGATGTTCACTTCAGACTCAGACTCCCTTCTTCTATAGCTCATCTCTCAACATCTCGATCCAGCGGCTTGTGAATGGGACGCCCTGTAATTTCCGTAGCTGCAGGATCTCCTGTGATAAGCTTTTCTGCCAAGTTCGTCTGGTCATAGGGGTGCTTCAGAAGATTCCAAAGGAGGGGGAGGCGGTTCTGATGATCCTCCCGCCCATGATTACCGCTGTTAAGTCTACTTGCACAGAGGAAGCCATGTTTTCTTCCCTCTCCCCTAGCTTCCATTTGGTTCTCTTCCCTCAAACTGCCATTCCTCTTTTGGCTTCAGTTTGTTGCCTGGGGACTGTGTGAGAGTTTAGGGTTTAGGAAGTGGAGCTGGTCTAAAGGGGAACAGCTCTGTTGGCAGGACGCCAGAAAACCAGCCAATCTCCTGGTATATCAAAGTCACTGCCAAAATCTTTTCAGATGACAAGATTAATACTGACTCCTTCCATATGATATGTTTCCTTAGCAATGGTTTCTTGATGGGGTTCAGTCATACTCCGGGCGGTAAACTGGCAGCTATAAGACCCCTCTGGGAAAACTGTGGGTGGGAGATTCTCTCGTGGAGGCATTAGCAGCCCAAAAACGTGCAGTGTCTTGAGCCCCATCGCCAGTTCAGTAACTTTGCTGAGAATGTTGGGGGGCACATGTCATCTAAATGAAAGGGGCCCATGCCAAATGATTGGGACAAAATGGTGAGCCACAAGAGTTGGGGGGGACAAACGCCCCTGTTCCCCCTAGAATTACACCCATGCCCATCACCCAGGGATTTGTGCAGTTCTTCCCCTTTCTGATTTAACATTAAAGCTCCAATCAGCCCCCTTTGAACCATTGGACACCTGTCCTTCAAATCTCTTATCGGCAAACGTGATATTCTTGGTTGCAATCGCATGGGGCAGACAGACAGACGGGGGGAATAGGCTATTGTGTTTGCTATGAACCTCACCTTAAATTCTTTCCTTATAAGGTCATCTTTTGTCCCACCCCGTATTTTTGGCATAGGCTTCCTCTACCTTCCACAGGAATCAGGAGGTAGTCTTGCCAGTTTTTCGGGCACCCGTCACCTCTGAAGAGGAATATATGCACTTCATGGGTGCACCTTGCAGACTATTTACTTGCAACATACTGAGCCATTTTGACACTCACAAATCTCTATTTGTCACTTTCGATGCTTACAAACGAAGAGTGAAACCTTCCACTTGCACCCTAAGCAGTTGGTCAAGTTCAAGTTGGTGATCTTAAGTGAATAACACATTTCCAGTATCCCTCTGCCTACTCTTGTACTGAGGGTCGCTAAACCAGGCCTATTGGGGCCTCTTGGGCAGGGTCGGTGTAAGTGTCTATCTCAGACCTCTGTAATGCTGCTAGTTGGGCTATGCCCCATTCGTTTAACAAGCACTACAAGCTGATGGTTAAGCGTCAGGTGACATTGGCACACCAGTGCATGTTTCAGTCTTGCGTTGAATTTTCACAGGGGCAGTCCCATAATAAACCAGTGGGGCGTGCAGAAACTGGTCTTCGAGTGAATTCTGACTAGAATATTGCTTGCACACCTTCATGCAAGTAAGCACTGTGACAAGAAGCACCTGGACGAGGAAGTAATGCCTTGATTACTTACTGTCAATCTTTATTACTCCTGTTCCAGGGCTTCCTAATCATAGTCCTCACCCCTGCCACCTCACTACACTCCACCTATGAAGAAGACTTGGGTACGCAGGAGTTGGCCATTAAGGATTGGAGGGTATTGGCCCAGATGAAGAGGGGCCACGGAAGTTCACGGGGTTGATGACGGACCAAGGATTCTGTCTTCTCTCCCCGTTTGAAAAGGACTGCAGGTAGAGTCTTTCTGGAGGTGGATGTCTCGCGTAAGTAAGGGCTGCAATGTGGGAGCCCTGGGCTCAAAGTAAAGAAGGTTAGTGGTAAGTAATGCAGGCACCAATGGGAATGCCCTTGAAAGCAATACGTCCATTGTAGAGGGCTTCTTGTTGAAATACTTCTTTCCCTCCATTAAGGAGTAGGTTTGGCTGAGACTGGGAGGCAGGTGCGTTTGCCTTCTTTTCCACTCACCCAAACTTGTATGATTTTGTTTGCAACATCCCTTGCCCTTTCCGAAATATGGACTCCCCAGCACCTTAGATGTCCTATATCGTCTTTCAAAACGGACCCTCTTCTACCCCCTCACCAGGCGAGGAGTAGGAGACACACAGAGATGGGAGGGAAGGCACTGAGTCACAGGGACTGTGACAAAGAGGAGCAGTCCTGGGAGTACTGTAGATTACCAGTAAACATGACTGCATTCTTCTTCTTCGTCATAGTGCTTCCCCCCTGAGGGCAGAACCAAAGCAGACCTGAGCTGATTGCAATTGTTGCTGAATAAAAAATGAATAAGCACAGCACTCCCAAAAAGAGACACAGAAAGTAAGCCATCTGATTTGTAGTAGTGATATTCAAAGGACCACCATTATAGGGGGCTAAAAAAATCTGACAGGGATGTATGTTTGGGGGGCGGGGGTGTGCAAAGGTACAAAGGGTGCGCGTCTCCAGAGTGCTGATGCACCTCACTGAGGAAAGACTGATAATGAAGCAGAACCTGCCAGAGATGTCTCCATTGGGGGCAAATGGGGCACAAGCCGAGCACTCCTATCTTGGGTGGAACCCCCACATGGTTGCCTAATTCAAAGACGTCAGTGACTATTTTTTTTACAGATAATAAACAAGTGTCATCATATTGCATAGTGCACTGTTGATGGTCGGAGTCTACCTGTCTGGCTGTTGTTGACAAATACGTTCCAATATGACTAACTAATCGTGTAATATGTTCTGCGTTCGCTATGTTCACTGTAGACCAAGTCGTATAACGTTTTCACCTTTCTATGGAGACTTGTGATCATGTGCAATAGCCAGTGCCACTATGATTCAGATGATAGCTCAGTGTGTTATGCGCATGTTGCAGAGATCTGAGGTTCACAGATTATGTTTATGTATACTTTGGTGATGGAAATGCCTGTGCTACAAAACAACAGATCTATACCAGATAGCGCTAGTTATACAAAGGAACGCAGCATTAATTTGTTGCAGGTTCAGAGCTTAGTTTAGCTGCTCCAAACAAAAGTTGTGAAAACTCACAGCCGCCCCCGATGAAGAGTTTAAGGTGCTAGTCGCCAGCTATGATTAGGTAGTTACATTCGAGACTGTGGAACAAAGTTGCTCAAGCGTCTTTGCCACCGGAGGATAGAGTGGTGCTGAAAAAAAATCAATCTTCTTATCTCACTGTCTGGGAGTGTGCTGCGTTCTGTGAAAATGTCTGCCTTACTTCCATTTTGGTGCCATTGTTTATGCCACTGTCATATTTGACATAAAAAACAATGTACTCTTTTGTACCGTTTGAAATGCACACCATGAGTACATTTTTTCAAGTTCATGCGATGGTGTATTTAAAGCTTTAAAACACAGTAATAAAGCCCAGAGGAGATTTATTTAGGCTCAGATCAATTAGTATTCTTGCACTTATATTTCTTTTGATGATGAGGAAAATGAAACTACAATCATTCTCCTTTTGAATATCATGTTTCCGTTACGTTTTAAAAAAGTATTGTCATGTCGTATTATTGTGTGATTTGTGTACTTTCAAAGTCAGGTCTACTAAACATGGTATTACTGGGAAACAATGTAGTCAAGTGCAAAAATTCCCAATTTAGCTCAAATTCCATCCTCTAATTCAAAGTGTGCAATATTGGACAGCTCATTTAATTTCACTGTGCCCACCTTGTCAAAATTGAGGGTCCCTACATAATTTCAAATGGTCATTCCTTTGCGGGATTTTGTTCATAGAGTACACACTTACTAAAAGCCTGGCTCGTGTTTTATTTGTTTTATCTGCCTATAGTGTGCTTCATATATAATCATAGTAACCATGGATGTTTTGCATACCACAAAGGAATGTGTCTTATGTTCTCACTAATGGCAACACTACTTGAAAAGCATTGCCCTCTGCTAATCTCAGTCTATGTTTCGATGTATGCAGTTTCCTGGTCGTTTTTAATCTTTATCCACTATCTATTGTAATTGGTTATTTATAACGCCCTTAATACCCAGAGGTTTCTAATACTCAGGGATCAAACCTGTGTAGCTGCACGTCGTCTTGCTTCCAAGGCGGATGTGTTGCCCCTGAGCTATCCTCCTGAGACATGCATAGTATGTCCACCTTTCTCGTTGCTTCCAATCAGTCTCCTGGATCCATGCTTGAGCATTTTGTGAGGCTGCTGATCTTGAGTCTTGTTATAATGGGGGAGAATGTGCACCTTTTTTATACAGCTACCGATCGGTGCCATGCACATATTCTAATCTACATCCTGCATGTCCTCCTCCGGGCTGACATTGTTTAATGTGCCCTGTGCCTATGTTAGAACACAAGCACCCTCATCATGGACTGAAAGGTTGCCCTTGAAATGCCACTTGTTTGTTATTCTGATTCCAGAAAGCATGGAGCACCCATTGTTCATTTGATCACTGCCAAGGTAGCATGTCGAACTTTGGGTTGAGATCAAGATTAGCGGGGCTTGGAGGCATGGAGCAACCCGGGATTCTCAGTTCCTTCATTGTTTTTGTTCAGGTGCGGCCCAAAATGTTACTCTGCCCCAGGACTTAAAAACCACTTGGGTGGACTTTATATCAGTTGATTTTCATTATTGTAGGTAGAGCAGCTCACACCTCAGAAAGGATCAGCCTGAGATATTCCAAACTGGTAGAAAATGGCCGGCATACCTGTTTTCCTCCATTTCAACAGCCGAATGCAAATGGACACACACAATAACGATGTGTGGACAGACAAGTACCACATGCATTCACTCAGTGTTTACTGTCCACTCGCTTTGTGTGATTTCCTACAGGGTACTTGGTACTTCCCTCTCGGCCAAAAAGCAGTGTATGCGTCCACCATGGATAAATCCTGCAACTCAACTGCGTCGTGTTTTTAGGGTTCTACGTGATTTCGCCGACCTATTTTTGGTCGTGGTACTTTTCATCGCCAGATTTTACATCGCCAGAAACCCTGTTTTTGGGGGGGGGGGTTTATTCTGGGGTGGGTGGGTTCCCACCCCTAAAGATCCCCCCTTACTATTATAATAATACCCTAACCCCAACAAAACACCCACCAAAATAAAAAAATAAAAACGGAATTTCTGGCGATGTAAAATCCGGCGATGAAAAGTACCACGACCAAAAATAGGTCGGCGAAATACGTGTATACCGTTTTTAGACAACTTTGCCTTAATTGATAATTTAAGCTCTATTTGTTTTGTCACTTCTTGTACTATGTCTAATAACAACTGGGTGATTGATTTTTGTTGCCATTAAGTCTTGCTGACTTGCCAACAGAGAAACACACATCCACTTGGGATGTGGCCCTAATTCTGTTTTTTATTACTATGATTTCACAAAATCACTAAACAAACATTTGACTAAACCATAATGCTATAGGTGTAATAATATAACCTGTGCTATCATACCTGAGAAATATTGAATTGACCCGTGCATGCAAACAGATCCCGACTACTTGCCAAAATAATAAGTGGATCTCTGCTTTCTGGTAGGACCCCTTCTGTCGTTTTCTCTCACTGTCCCCAAATCCTACCAATGTAGGGGCACCCGTCCCTTTTGTGACACTACTGTCCGCTCACAACAGCTTCTGGTAAATCCAACTTGACTCCCCCTTAACCTTAAAGAGAACTTCTATCAAAGTTCAAAGGGGATCTGCCAAGGCCCGAAGGTCAAGGGGATGAGTTCAAGTGTGTGATACAGCTGAGAGGATCGAAAAAGCCATTACTGAGCACACGGTGGAGGACCCCACTTGTGTGAATCTCCCCCACCACCACCCACCCAGCTTTCATGAAGCATTATGGTTTGCTTTCTGGCCACCTGAAGTGGAAACTGCCAGCCCTTGCAAAATGCCCCCAAGAGAAACTATGGGATCTGAAGATGGTCAACCTCTAAGTCATCCAAATTCCTGGATGGACACATTCCCCAAAATGGTGTTGAATTATTTAAGGAAGTTGTTAGGGGTAATGCCACATGAGATTGCTGTACAGGATGCCCAACATGAATGTGAAATTCCGATGCTCTTTTCAACTTCATGACTCACAGGAAAGCCATTGGAAGGCTTCAGGGTTGAGAATAGGCTGCCTGTCCATCCTGAAAAGGAGAGGAATCTAGCTCACTTGAGGCACTATTGAAAGAACATGAGACCCTTCACTCCTGATCTTGACAAAAATGTTGAAATCAGTAAAAATAGGGTGACACCATGGAGGAGAACAAGCGGGCACAACAAGGAGAGAGCATCTTTGAGCCACGCTTGTGGTGCTGGAGACCCTGAATAGCGCAGGAAAGGAGTGCTCTCCTAAAAGCCACAGCAGTTCAAGGCAGGGATCACAATATACCTGTACAAGTACAGGTACAGAAAATGACATGCTCTGGAGGAGTATTCCACTGAAGAAGGGAAAGCCCTTCTGAGCTTGTGCGCTCGGGTACCAAGGACTCCCTAAACAATACAAGCTCAATGAACAAGAGCGGGCCGTTCTTAAGAAAGGCTCATATAAATGGACAGGTTTGCTGTGGTCTCTCAGAGCACATGGGGGGGGCTAGGGGGGAGGTTATACTCACTCTCCCCGGCTGCTGAAGCTTGTGTGTGTGTGTGTGAGCGGCTGTCTGCCAGTCTGCCTCCAGAACACCCGGGTTCACGAGACCCTTTCTGGTAGGAGCGGCTGGGGACAGCACCAAAAGCCATTTCTGGGAGAAATATGGACATAGCTGTAGCTTAAACTTACACATCATGACTATACCTGACACATGAATTATTTTGTGGCATAAGCGCACAGAGCTGCTGCATGTCAAGCTGCACTTGGCATAGGATGGCAGTGGCCTGACTTCCGAGGCAGCAGCTAGACCCGGCATATGAGGTATTTCCTCGCATAGGAAGGCCGTACAGGTTGCGCTGCACTTGACATATGCTGGCAGTACTTGGACATATGAGGCCGTAAAGTCCTGTGCCTTGGATAATTATACCTGACAAATGGGACTCTGTCTGGAAAAGATAAAAAGTAATAGGGTATTTGAGGCTGCATTTGGCAAGTGATTGCAGCACCTAAGCATGGCCAGCCCTTTTATATGACTATAACTAGCATTAAATATGACTACCAATCAAGCACCCGTGGCCGGAGAGAGGCAACCAAACAGGTTGCTCAGATCGCTTGCTGAATTCCACAATCTCAGCCTGTGTTCTGAAAAGCCTGATGGCAGCTTCTCCCACCCCACCATCCTCTCCCACCCCACTTACCTGATTCATTTGGAGGGGGGGCACACCACCACCGCTGCTGCTTGTACTCTGTGTCCCTGCTGGCCGCCATGGAAATGGAAGATCCATGGTGGTTGTTTTAGGTAAGTATTTTGTTTGAATTAAAAGGACTCCGCTAGGCGTCAGGTTCATGCAAACAGAATACATTGCTGTCAGCACCCAGGATTTCTGGATTCAAAACCTAGGGTGCTAATAGCAATAATACCCAATTGAGCAGCCCAGATCAAGTGGTAATGGTGCTGGGGCTCATCGCTTGGGCTCATCGCTTGGGCCTAATACTTGGGCTCTGGGCTGTTACCACCTGATCTGGCCCACCAGATTGGGTATTATTGCTGTCTTGTCCCAGTAGATGACAAAGGGAGAGAACATCCTATCATATTCATCAGTATACAACTCAAGGGTAGAGAAATTAGGTGGGCTACTGTTGAAAAGGAATGTTTTAGTAACTGCTCAGGTGGTCCATTAGCCTGCAAGGGCTAGACTTCACCATAGAGCACAGACCAGGGAAGAGTCACGATAATGCAGATGGCCTTTCCAGAAGGTATGTTGACTGTCTGGATGAGGGTGTCTATCCCGTGGGAGATTAGGCACCCTCCACCTCAGTCTGGGGGGGCGACTGTGATGCTGGAAATGCATCGGAGGGACAGGGCCTCCATATCCTTGTCCTTTACTGCTTTTTATCGTGTGTTCTGTCATGTTTTCCGCGCAGGAGTTCATGTGGGACTCCTGGCGGTGCAGCTCTCTCTCTTTTGGTTTGGTGAACGGACCCGTGGACCCCAAGTGTATGTTTTTGGGCATCTGTGGGTGGCCCGCAGAGCAGGGTATGGGCTGGTGGCAGCTCCATGCTGAAGTTGACAGGTGCGCGGAGTAGCCTCCATTTTGGGATACCCCAGCCCTGCCATTGGGATCAGTTGAATCCTGATGGAAAACAAGATGGCCCCTGTGGCCTCTTGCTTTCTATTACCCATTACCTTGTTTTCCCAAAGTCTTGGGAAGCCCTGACTAAGTCCCTTCCCCCTGACTGACTGTTGGGTGGAAATGCCATATATGGTGTTTTTCTGAAGGCCCGGCCAGACTAGCTGGAGCCTTCCCGGTGATGTATGTTGTGGGTACCTCCTGTGGGTGGGACCTGGGTGAACAGAGTGTGTGACGAATATGCATTCTGTGTTGTGGGTGTCTAGTATCTGGTGGTTGACACAATGACTGAGACAACCCTGCCTGAAACCGGTATGAATGCAGCTCGGAGTGTTGAATGGCTCGGTACTTGTCCCAATACACATAACTTGTTTTGAGTGTCTGGAGAGAAGTGAATGGCCTGAATACCTTGTGTGCCTGATTGGCTGCCTGCCTGCATGAATGCCTGTAGTCGTGATTGGATGCTTGAGTGTGACCCAGCGGAATGAATGGGAGATCAACAGTATATCTGGGGACCTCTCACTGCTAGGAATCGTGTTCAGAAGCTGAAGTCCTCTACGACGAGTAACTGGAGTAACTGACGCTTGACCTTGAAACCCCGCTGGACGAGAAGGAGTGCTGTGGCTCTCCCTCGCAATTTGAAGGCTGCTGTGTTTCCAAGGACTGACCCAGAGAGGACCTGGTAAGGAGCCCTCTTCCCGAGCTACGAGGGACCATCGTGCACAGCTGATCTTTGCCAACGCTCCCTGGTAGACAGACCTTCGACAGGCTGCCGACCCCCTACGGGGACTGCTGCGGAACTCAAGTAGAAGCACTCGGACTGTTGTCCGCCACTGTCGACGACCGCCGTCGCCGACCGGAGCCGCCGTGCTCCCGTTTGCCTAAGAACTTCCATTGATCATCGGACGCTCTCGTCTGCATCGTCACCCGCTTGTCTCCCGCTGGAGAAGGCCCAACCGTCGACACGCCGAGGAGCATCCACCGGTGGGTTTCCCGCCACCTAAGGACCACAGAGACGCTGACGACTCGACGCCCTTGCTGGGCCACAATTCTTCATCATCTCTTTCCGGTCCAGAACTATCGTCACCGAGGTGCCCCGCACGCCTCTTCCTTGTAGGATGCCAACGCTCTGTCATCGATGAGCACCGCTAGGAACGCAGCTGCCACTTCCCTGCCGTAGTTCACCCTGTTCACCGTCGGACGTTCGACGACCCGTGACTCCCGCCTTAAAGGGAGGGCACTCAAGAAGGGCCGTCGATTCCCCGACACCGAACACCAAGTTCCCCGACACCTCTCGATGATCAGTGGCTCCTGCCTTGAAGGGAGTCACTCGGGAAGGATCGGTCGACGCATCGTCGGAGAACTCTGCTCCACCATGTACATTGGGGGGGTAAAACCTTAATAGGAAGAAGTGAGACTATTGAACACATGGACTGGGCTTGTGCGATATATCTTTATTTTACAGGTTGCCCAGGTGGGGGGATCTCCACACAGAACTGTGTCTAGGTAACGGGGCCAGCATTCTGCCTATTGTTTCAACCGTCTTACGTTCCTGCCTATTTCTATTGCTGGTTTACTCGTTATTAATCTGTGTGACATTTTAACCGTACAGTTGATGCACTTTAATGAGATTCGATAACATTAGTGGTAACACTTTAGAATTGTATATATTTATCATTATTGACTTCCGAGTACAAAGTGCGTTATTGTGATCGTGTACATACCTTTGAATATTAATTATATAAAGGCTGTGTTTTCAGTAATACAGTGTGTGGACATTCCTTTGTGGGGGTTCGGGGACTACACTGTACTTAAGAACCAGCCCGCATCACCTCCTGAGAAGCTAGGCCTTGATTGCTCGTCCATTGCTACCTTATAGTGAATCTTGGCTGGGGTCTCCTGTGCCTCTCCTCTACCATATAGAGAGCAGAATTACAGACACCCCCTACCAGTCTTTACAACCACCCCATTCCAAGGTTGGCGGGGCAGTAATTCCCCATGCCGCCATGGCCCTTCCCCATTCCCATTTTTGCCCCTTAGGGCATAATGGGAATGGGGAAGGCGCTAATTACGGTACCGCAAATTGCGGTACTGTAATTAGCACCAAGGTCCCTTAGCGGGTCCCTACTTAAATGGCTGGTCTACACCAGCTGTTAAGGTCGGGTCCCGCGAAGGGACCTCGTAGTAAGGCGGTAAGGGTTAACGGTCACCGGTAGCATTACCGGTGACCGTTAATCCTTACCGCCTTCCGTTTAATGAGGCCCTAAATCTCAGGAGGGGTGAGAGTGATCGGAAGCCCTCCATAAGCACATAAAGCAACAAACCACAAATTACTCTTAGACAAGTGTATATGAAAAATATCTATACATTTATTGTCGGCAGAACCAATTCACACAAGTAACTTTAATGATGCGAAAACAGTTATCACGCAAAATCCTTATACTATAGAACATATATACATTACATTTCCTAATGCACTGCAGTGGTAAAACACAGCCACAACCTGTAAACAGATGGCTATTTATAGCATTAGGCAATTCTTCCGAGTCGTTCCCTAATTTTCGAGTTCAGCCCTAAGAAGAGGGGAGCCTTGTGCTCAACAGTACAGTTGTGCGTAAAAATGCACGATCGCGTCGGTGAAGAATAAAGCTGGTGTTCTTGAGAGGGGTGTAGCAAGTCACAAAGGGGCTTGAGGTGTTGAACAATTGGTTCTCACTATTTGAGTAGGCCCTTCCCTTGGGGTCAAAACGTGTTCAAAAAACAAGAATAGCTAGGGAGCGCAGGCTAACCCAGCCAAGTTCGAATACCTTTAAGGGATACTTGTGCCTACAAGTGATCAGTTGTGCCAGGGGGCCACCGGCCAGTGATGCAAGTACTCACAGACCCTCGGCACAGTCTGGACCAAACTTTGCCAGTTTAGTCAAGGTCGCTAGTAGGTTTGTGTTCTGCAGTTTTGAACACTCCGGTTCTCAGCAGCTATGGGGGAGAACGATTGTTCATGACGTGACAGTTGCCTTTTCTCAGCTTCCGAAGGAGGTCTGAAGAGAATTCTGGTGCAGCAGGCTTCAGGGCAAAGGAGAGCAAAACAGCAAAAAAATCTACAGCCACCATCAGCCACCTGGTAGTGATGCGGAAATCACAGATGCGAGCTGCATTACGCACTATCCTAATTCGGGACCCAGAGGAGCTAGGCCTGCAAAATTTGGCAGGAAAATGCACAGGACCACAAGCAAGCA
The DNA here is from genome assembly GCF_040938575.1 of Ambystoma mexicanum. NCBI lineage: Eukaryota > Metazoa > Chordata > Amphibia > Caudata > Ambystomatidae > Ambystoma > Ambystoma mexicanum. Next base: position 340,265,992 of record NC_090922.1, read on the forward strand.
ATGTCCCAAGTCTCGGCTTACAAAGGGGCTTGTCTGGTGGGTAAGCAGGGGGCACTGAGAGCAGTTGTTCCCACTACTACAAAGGGGCAAAGCACATTGGCAGGCCTTCTGGATCAAAGAAGAAATCAGGGGTCTCATGGGACAGCAGAGGGTGAAGGGTGCCAAAACCTTCCAAAGTGTCACCCACGGTTTCATGAGTCCATTTTTTCATGCAGGAGACCTGGCTCCTTCTGTAGTTTGGTGAGAACTCAGGTGATCAACCTGGAATGGATACAGAGCTCCTTCTCTTATCCAAGATTAGCTTTGCAGCAAAATCGAGGACTTCCTATTGAAGACCTGCTCTCATGCAGGCATCCAAGTTGTGGACCAATCACAGTTCACGGTGGTCTCAGTCATCCAGGCACTTCAGACATCCTGGCACCAGTAGTGTGGATTGGGACCAGACAGTCCCAACCCGCTTCCTGGGCATACAAGGAGACAGGCCGAAGCCTACGAAAGAGATTGTTTTTTGCTGGATGCTGCATACCCAAATAAGGAAAACCTGGGTTATTCAACCTGGGTGAAGGCCAGGGACAAAATGGCCATGGCCCATGGGACAGAACAAAAGACTTTGTGGCTCAGCCATATTCTGACCTGGCCACAGTCTTGAACCAAACGCGGTAACACAATTCTGAGGTGCTCCACATGTTCCTCCCAGGTGGCACTGAAGACTGCTATATCATTCAGATATGCTAAGCAGAATTCATCCATCACATTTAGAACATGGTTCACAAGCCTCTGAAAAGTGGTAGGTGCATTTTTCAATCCAAAGGGCATTACCCAAAGTTGAAAATACTGTCTTCACCTTAGCACGCTTTGTTACGGCTATTTGCCAATAGCCTGCAGTGAGGTCAAATGTGCTCAGGTACTTGGAGGCACCCAAGGTATCCACCAGCTTATCACTTCTAGGTAGGGGGTGAGCATCTGTCCTGTTGACTTCATTCAGAACCCTGTAATACACACAGAACCTATGTTCAGAGGTACCAGCTTTTGGCAATAAAACTACAGGACTGTACCAGGGGCTACTGGAACACTCAATCACTCCCAGACCCAACATCATGTTGACCCAGCCTTAATTTGGGATCTCACCGTATCTGACATTCTGTGTCCCCTATCTTTGGTAGGTACACTATCTCCAGTATCTATCTCATGTTTGCACCAAGATGTCAAACCTGGAGTCAGTGAGAACAAGGAGTAGAACTGCCTCAGCAAAGTTCTTACTTCCCCTTGCTGGTCAGAAGTCAGGTGAGGGGCCACTTGGACACCCTCAATGGAGCCATCTGAAAGGCCATTCTGGAATAAGTCAGGGAGAGGTTCTGATTCCTCCTCTTCCATACCTGATGCCAGTTGCACTGCAGCTATTTCAACCCTAGGGATGAAAGCCTTCAGTCTATTTATGTGAAACACTTTTGGGGCTGTCCAGGCCTTCTAAGGTCCACCGAATAGTTGCCCTCACCCAGCCGCTCCACAACTGTCTAAGGGCCTGACCATTTATCCTGTAGGAAAAAAAGGTAGCAGGCGCCCCTCTCTCGAAAGAACATGGCATGATAGCCTGTTCAGTGGTTATTAACCACTTTGAGAGTTTGCAGCCATCTGCATTTTGCTCACTATACCTTTCAAAGATGGGAAATTTGTATTTGCATATCAGTCTTTGTCCCGCCCACATGGGCAGTCCAGCACCGGAATGCTATGGCAATTCCCTTCTGAACAAGAGTACCAACAGCAACCCCATACATGTGTTTCAGCCTTGTTGGGCCTCATCAGTGAAGTGGAGCTGTGCTTCTCTGAGCACAGTGAGCAGGGAGTCCACGTCTGGCTGCCCCCAGGTAACTTAGGGTGAACAACCCCAAGTTCCTTCCAAAAATACAAAAAAGGTAGCAGGTGCCCGTCTCTAGAAAGAACACAGCATGATAACCTGTTCAGTGGTTATTAACCACTTTGAGAGTTCGCAGCCATCTGCTTTTTGCTCACTGTACCTTTCACAAATGGGGAATAACCATTTGCATATCAGTCTTTGTCCCGCACACATGGGCAGTCCAGCACCAAAATGCTATGGCAATTCCCTTCTGAACAAGAGTACCAACAGCAACCCCATACACGAGTTTCAGCCTTGTTGGGCCTCATCAGTCCAGCATTTCGGTGCTGGGCTGCCCATGTGGGTGGAGCAAAGACTGATATGCAAATAGATATTTCCCATCTGTAAAAGGTACAGTGTTCAGAAGGGAGTTGCCATAGCATTTTGGTGCTGGACTGCCCATGTGTGCGGGAAAAAGACTGATATGCAAATGGTTATTTCCCATTTGTGAAAGGTACAGTGAGCAAAAAGCGATGGCAGCAAACTCTCATCTCAAAGTGGGAAAAAACCACAGAACATGTTATCATGCCATGTTCTTTCTGGAGAGGAGCGCCTGCTACCTTTTTAGAAATATTTATCCTGTAGGGCTGGAGGCCTTATAGGGTTCATGATCAGGACTTCTTGATCTGGATTAAAGTGTACAAGTGAAGCTTTCTGGTCATACCAATGTTTGACCAATACCTGACTTCAACTTGTCACTAGCCTGAGCCATCAGGAGGACCATCCTCTTCCTTAACCCCAGCACATAGTCTACTATATTGGTAGTGACTGGAGGAGTGGGGAGGTCCCACCCTTCCTTGACTATGGCCAGTGGTCCCCTTACAGGGTGACCAAAAGGAAGCTCAGAGGGGCTCAAGCCAACCCCCTTTTGAGGTACCTCTCTGTAAGCTAAGAGTAAACATGGTAACAGGAGATCCCATTTGCTCCTTTGGGGTTCTTCCAGAGCCCCAATCATGTTCTTGAGAGTTATATTAAACCTCTCAACTAAGCCATTTGTCTGTGGATGATGAGCTGATGAAAACATACAAGTGACTCCACACTCCTTCCACATAGCTTGCATATACTTTGACATAAAGTTGCTGCCACTGTCAGACGCAACTTCTTTAGGGAAGCCAACCCTACTACTTATGCCAAACAAAGCTTTAGCAACTGGCTTGGCAGTCACTGTCTTCAATGGGATGGCTTCAGGATATTTGGCGGCATGGTCGACCAGCACCAAGATAAACCTATTGCCAGAGGATGTCTGAGGGTCAAGGGGACCAACAATGTCAATCCCTAACCACTGAAATGGCACTCCTACAACAGGGAGTGGCACCAATGGAGCCTGGATTGTTGAACCACTTTTTCCAGAGATGTGGCAAGTGGCACAACTCCTGCAATGGCTTTCTACTTGCACCCCCATCTTGGGCCAATAAAGGTGCATGGATAACCATTGCTTGGTTCTCTTACTCCCAAGGTGACCAGCAAGGGAGGCTTCATGCCCAATTCCTGGAGGAAGGGTCTTACTTGAAGGGGGACCACTAACCTCCCATGGTCTCCTTCAGTAGACTCTGTGGGCTCACTGTACAGGAGCCCACCTTCCCAAAAAAATCCTATGCTTCCCAGGAGGTTCACCCTCAAGCTGGGAGCAGGCCTGTCTCCTTAGGCCTTACAAAGATAGGGACTCACGTTGGCACGCTGGCCCTTACAGAACTCTTCCCTATCAGGACCACCTTCAACCAATACATTTCTGGAATTCAGGGTGGTCATGTGGGTTGAGTCCTTTATGCAGCACCTCTTCCTTGTCAGGTTCAGGTGCTTGGCGAACTACCTCCACCTCAGTGGTAGGTGAGTTTGGGGGAATATTCTCTTTCCCTCTTTTTGATTGTCTGACTCCCTTAGCCTTGGGATTCCCCTTTGGTTTTGGCTCCGCCTTGGACTTGGCCGGGGCAGCTCTTGTGTGTGGCCTTGTGCAGGGTCTCTCTGCTATACCCCCCACAAGACCTAAGTCTCTGAGGTCATTACTCAGAAGGACCTTTCGAGGGACTTGCATCTGTATGCTCAAAGCAATCCTCAGTACTGTACCATTGATAGTTAGATGTACAGGCATTACTGAGAACATGAGAGGGGGTCATCAGCTAACTTTGTGGGTATCTGAGGAGCTCTGGCAAGCTCCTCCTGATTGACCAACATGGCATCCACCATAATTCTGCTGGCTCTACTATCCCTAAGGACAGCAGTGTCTACTCCGTTGACCAGCACACTGTCTTTAAAGTAGTGCTTGGTGTTGTCAGGTATCCTAGCATAAGCCTCTGAAACTCGTGGCTCATAGGAACCCAGGGAAACTAAGAATACCTCATATTCCATCCCACTGGGGAAGGAATCTGAGCAGAAGGATGCCTCTGTGATAATTCCTTCCTCCTCATAGGAGGAGAAGGCCAGACTCACAGAGTGGACCCCAAGGTTTTGACCTTACATCTGGGGTCCCCCTTCACATGGCCACTTGCTCCACAAGCCACACAAGATCCACTGGGTCTGTGTACATAAGGAGGCTTGGTGTAAACTGAGCCATGCTTGGGATGGTTACTCTCACTACTCTGACTATTCTCAGGTTTCTTACCCTTTTAAAACCTTTATGTGGCCCTTCTGAATGCAAGGTTTTTCTGATCCCCCACCCTCCTTATCTTTGTGCTTTTCCCCTCCTCCTGCTTACCAGAAGCAGGATTGTCCTTATGAGACACTCAGTGTGACACCCATAAATCTGCTGCAATGGCTAACTTCTAAGGATCTATCTCCTTAGAGTCAGCCAAGTGCTGCTTAAGCTCATGGGAACAAGAAGCAATAATATGTTCAAGCAAGACTAAATACATCATACCCTCAAAGGTGGTGACCTTGACTCCTTCCACTCACGAGTCAAGTTTTTAAAAGAATCAGCAACATAAGAAACCCAATTATTACCTTCTTTCTTTTTGTATTCTCTGAATCTTTTCAAGTATTAGGCAGGAGTCTTCCGAAACTTTAAGACCAGTGTTTGCTTCAATTTTGCAAAGTCTTTTCTGTTAGCCTTTGACATATCCATAATAGCACTGCAGCCATAATGGGGTAGTCGACAGAGCAACCATGCAATCTTAACAGCATCCACTACTTCCTGTACCTCACATGCATACTCAAATGCAGTCAACCAGTCCATAGTGTCAATCTTCTCATCATATACATTAAGGAGATCTTTCGGAAATCTTGGATGAGAGGAGGGGGCCAGACCCATTACCACACCCTCTATTGGAACCTTGTTGCCTTGCAATCTAGCAAGCTCAAACTGGTGATCCCTGTCCTTCTGCTTCTCTGACCTATCCAAATCCAGCTTAGACATCCTAAATTCAAGCTAATTTTACTTGAACAGCAGCTCTTGCTTCTTGAATTCCAGCATGGCCTCAGCCCCAGAGCCGGTCAGTGAAACAGAGGACATATCATCATCATGGCTTCTTTCTACAATAGCACTAGTCAATACATTACTGGTACTTGGGATAGCCCCAGTATATTCTACCCTATCATAGGCGGGCAAAGCCAGAATCTGCATTTCCTGCCAATCTGGGATCCTTTGGATCATTTCGGATTTAGTACCAGTGGCCAACAGGCCCCTTTCGGTACAAATCTTTCTTAATGTCTCAAATATAGAGGCACTCAAAGCAATGTCTGTAATTGCTTCCATATTATAATTAAAGGCAGGTGGCCTCCAGTTAACTTTAACCTGTGTCTCTTGTGTAGGTATAACCTGGGTACCTTACGAGCGCACAACACTGGGTACCTCAGATCTTATCCCACCGTTGCCACCAATTTGTTAAGATGGATTTCTAAACTCTGTCCTGGTCAGCAGAAGTTTGAGAGGCCACCCTGGGTTTAGTGAAACAGGGTAACCTTCTGAACAAGCCAGACCAATCTAGGTAGCTTGGCAGGTGGTCAAGACTACATCTCAGGAGGGGTGAGAGTGATCGGAAGCCCACCATGAGCACACACAGCATCGAACCACAAATTACTCTTAGACAAGTGTATATGAAAAATAGCTATACATTTATTGTCGGCCAGACCAATAGACACAAGTAACTTTAGTAATGCAAAAACAGTTATAACACAAAATCCTTATACTATACAACATATATACATTATGTTCCCGAATGCACAACCGTGGTAAAACACAGCACAAACTGTAAAGAGAGGGTTGATTTAACACATGTATAGATTTAGGCAATTCTTTTGAGTCGTTCCCTAACTTTCAAGTTCAGCCGTAAGAAGAGGGCACCATTGTGCTCAACAGTACAGTTGTGCGTAAAAATGCACAATCACGCAGGTGAATAAAAAAGCGGGTCTTCTTGGGAGTGCTGTAGCAAGTGTATGGGAGGATTGGTCCAAGAGACCCCCCTCCCCTGCATCCTCTCCCCCCTGTGAAGTCCATGGCTTGTCAGGGCTTCCCCCTGCCACCAGGGCCCAGGTGGTGGGTGGGCCACTGGCTGAAGACATTGACCAAACATGCTGTATTTAGCTAGGCCCTGGAAACCATTTTATGAAATAAAGATGGTTTGAGCCCTGTGCACCACAGCGCGGCCCCCTCCCTTGGAGAGTTTCACTTATCCCTGTGGCCGCAGCTCTCTGGCAGATCCGCTGAGAGCCCGTTCCCACAAACAGACGGACATGAGCTAGTGTTAGATACCAACACTGTAACATTTCACCTTCCGCAGTGTATCGCTGTTCCCAGTATGACCCGGCCAGCAGGGCCGGGGTGGAAAAGAACTGTAAAATGATCCCCTGACAAAAGCAGAGTCCCCAAATACTAATGAGCAAACTACCTGTGATGAAACTTTTCTCTCCATATCCTTTCTGACTAAAAACCTGTAACCTCCACGAAGATGGCAGAATGTGTGCTTACATGACATTCGGGATGAAGGACCCACATCCCTGTGGCAATGCCCAAATAGTAAAAGTGTCCCGGGGGTTTTCATGTTATGTGTTTCGCCGAGAAGACTGCACCCCAAGGTCCCATGACATAACTGAACTAATGCTGCTAGAGTGCAAAGGAAGACAAATACAACCCTATTGGGAGCTCATGTAAGTGGTGCACGAAAATGCACCATATGTACGTCCAAGCTCACTATGTGTCACTGCCGCCAGTCTTATTAGCGGGTTGTTCCTGCATGCTCCACCAACCTTACTACTACCTCGCTTACCGCACATGTATAGAAATGTAACAAAATATTGTGGTTGTTAAATACTTAGCGTATAGGTAACGCGTTTGAAATGGCCATGTGAAAGGCACTAACAATGTCAAAACATAAGCTTTGAAAAGACTCAATGAGTATTGTATATTATGTGAATGTTTATGTCTCTTCCACTTAAATCTGCAACACACGAGGAAAATACCTTTGTGAGCATATGCAAGGCCATTCCCCCTTCCTCCCATTGAAGCCTGCCAGACGAAAAAGCAGAGGCCTGTGCTGCTCTGCTCCACCTCCCCCAATTCGGCTGGAGCCGCTTCAAACATTCACATTCCCCCGCAGCACCCAAGGTCACGGCCTGCCACCTGATTTATTTACAACCCAGCAGTAAACCCCGGCCTTAAAACACAGATCCAAAGGCGCCCTTTCTTAGGCTCCACGACCTACCGGCTCACCTTAGGTTAATGGCCCCTGTAAAATTAGGACACCCAATATTATAGCAACACCACAGGAACACATTCATAATGACTTCTAACGAGACATGATAACTCGGACAGCCCGTCCCATGCCCTGAGACCCAACCTCGCGACTATTGATACCGGGTCAACAGGACGATGGTAACCATGTATTGATGTATCACTGAAAGACCCCACTCTAGGTGCATTCCTCCTGTGTTGCATTGACCTGTAGAATAACCTATTGGAAAATTTATTGGAGAAGATAATATTGCAATGTAGAATGACTGCGGTGTGCGTGGCCTTAGGGCAGAAAGCCAGGAAAGACGTTCATTACTGACACTGGTCACGGCTGGCACAACAACACCGTCCGGATGAGCCCAGCTGAGCTGCCCGGCCCAGCCCAGCCCACGAGGGTAACCAGTGACGTCCACCGACCACGGCAAACCACATCGCAGCAGCACCTATAGTTAGTCGACGCCACCCAATCCCCACAAACTTGTGCCCCCTATAGCATGTAGGTTCTTATGACGTTTTTTGTAAATATATACGCCTGTCTTTGCTATTGTCAGACAGAGCGCTCTCGGAGTTTGCAGAGTCCTTTGCATACCCTATTCTGATTGATAAACTCCCATTTAAGCTCACCCGCACTTTGTCTTAGCCTTATTCCCATCTTGGTAGAGTCCATTATTGTCTCTCATAGACGGGGAGGATCGTGCTATCTGGGGGACGCTCGCCTTCACAAGTCAGGAAGGGGCTTGTGGTGATGAATAATTGGTCCCCACTATTCAAGTAGGCCCTGCCCTTGGTGGCAAAGCAGTGTTCAAAAGGCGAGAGTAGCTAGGGAGGGCAGGCTAACCCAGCCAAGTTCGAATACCTTTAAGGGATACTCATGCGTAAAAGTGATTGGTGGTGCCAGGGGGACACCGGTAAGCGATGCAAGTACTCAATGACCCTCAGCAGAGTACAGACCAAACTTTGGCAGTTTAGTCAAGGTCACTAGTAGATTTGAGTCCTGCAGTTTTGCGGCGCTCCAGATCTCAGCGGCTGTGGGGGAGACAATCATCTGTGACGGGATAGTTGCCTTTTCTCAGCTTCCGAAGGAGGTATGAAGAAAACTCCAGTGCAGCAGGCCTCAAGGCACAGGAGAACAGAACAGCAAGGGGTCTACAGTGATCGTCACCACCAGGTAGTGACGTTGGAATCACAGATGCAGGTAGCGTTACGCATTCTCCTAATTCGGGACCCAGAAGAGCTAAGCCAGGAAAATGTGGTAGGAAAATGCACGGGACCACAAGCAAGCGATGTCCCAAGTCTCGGGTTCGCACTCTAGATGGCGGCAGTTCTGCAGGATACCCTGAGGTAGAGCTGGACAGTTCACCGGATGGACCAGGAATACTTCCGAAGGGGTTCGTTTAGTGGGTAAGAAGGGGACGCAGAGCGTAGTTGTTTTCACTCCTCCAAAGGGTCAAAACACCTTGACAGGCCTTCTGGATCGAAGAAGAAAGCAGGGGTCTGATGGGACAGTAGAGGGCGAAGAGTGCCAAAACCTTCTTAAGCATGTCTGGCGGTTTCACAAGTCTGTTTCTTCGTGCAGGAGACTTGGCTCCTTCTGTAGTTCGATGAGAACGCGGGGGATCGACCTGGAATGGATACAGAGCCCTTCTCTTATCCAAGATTAGCTTTGCACCAAAATCGAGGACTTCCAATTGAAGATTTGCTCTCATGCAGACATTCCAGTCGTGGCCCAATCACGGTCCACAGTAGTCTCAGTCATGAGGGCACACCAGACATCCTGGCATCAGTAGTGTGGAATGGGACCAGACAGTCCCAACCCGCTTCCTGGGCACACACACATGACAGGCAGAAGCCCAAGAAAGAGATCGGTTTTCACGGGAGGCTGCCTGGCCAAACAAGGAGAACCCAGAAGTTACTCGACATGGGTGAAGGCAAGGGACAAAATGGTCATGTGACAGAACAAAAGACTTTGTGACTCTGCCATTTTCGGGCCTGGCCACAGTCTTGAACCAAACATGGTAAACGCAATGTGATTCAGTAAAAAGAAGCAAAACATTATAAAAAGTAACTGCTGCCACCAGTTCGTTCCTGGCACACTCGTACAATCACCAATCTTCGAGGGTGTCTAGGGCCATAAAAGAAAAAGGGACCCCAGTGCACGGTACTGGAAGGTACATTGTACACTGTTAAAAAGTTACCAAGAAATTCCAACATAGTCAAAGACTAAAGGAAACATAGTTTCCCAGTACTGACAGTGTGATGGATGTGTCAGTTTCCCCATAACAAGTGAGCAATACCCAGGGGAGTTCAGATGAAGGCTGGGCTCCACTGGAAAAAGTCAGACTAGGAAAGCCAAACAAAAGCAAAAGGTTTGGGGGTTCACAAATGAAGGTAAAATTACACCTAAATGAAATTATTCCTAACACTAGGAATGGTATTTCCCTTGCTTATGATAATTGTGCCTGTCACGTAAGGAACTGACTTACAGAAGCTGGTAGTAACTTAGAATGTGGGACTCCAATGATATCTAAAGGCAAAGTCCCTGGACTCTGATGCTCCTGCTGGGCATACCATTGGCATATTATGACTTTACCTAAGGTTTCGGGCATGGGGTGCAGCCATCACTGCTCCCCACTAAACTGACCAACTCTACCTTATACTTTCTAATACTATCTTATTCTCTATTAGCTGGCTGTCTGATGCGTCCATCCCAAAGTCTTTTTTATTTAGTAATACTGTCTCGCCTTCAGCCTGATTATATTTAGTTGGCCATATCTCTCATTTAGCCTCAGTGTGTTTAGTTTGCCATATCTTGCTTCTAGCCTGACTGTGTTTAGTTGGCCATATCTCGCATTTAGCCTCAGTGTATTTAGTTCACCATATCTCACTTTTAGCCTGACTGTGTTTAGTTAGCCATATCTTGCATTTAGCCTGATTATATTTAGTTGGCCATATCTCGCTTCTAGCCTGACTGTGTTTAGTTATCCATATCTCGCATTTAGCCTCAGTGTATTTAGTTGGCCATATCTCGCTTTTAGCATGATTATATTTACTTGGCCATATCTCGCTTCTAGCTTGACTGTGTTTAGTAAGCCATATCTCGCATTAAACATCAGTGTGTTTAGTTGGCCATATCTCGCTTCTTGCCTGACTGTGTTTAGTTAGACATATCTTGCATTTAGCTCAGTGTGTTTAGTTAGCCATATCTTGCTTTTAGCCTGATTTTTTTTTAAAACTCTTTATTGATTTTTAATAACATTACAAAAAACAAACAAAACATATAACATTTAACCAACAACATAACTGGCCGTATGGCACTTGGCATAGATGTCCTTTCACGTTTTCACCTCAGAGTGGGTGGGGGTTCAAGTCTTTTGGACCACCTCATTTCTCATGGCCGTTTTAGTGTTTACTTTTCACGCCTTCCTGTTCTGGGGGCTTATCAAATTACTGTCCTTCACTGTTCCTCCCCCCTCCCAGATTTTCTTCTTCACTGTCTTCTCTTTGTTCAAATAAATTCTGTATCAGAGAGTTCCATGCCATCATTCTCTGTCGCGTTTCCCCCACTCCTTTTTGTACCGCCTTTATCCACACTGCTGTCTCTGTCATTGCCCATTTCTTAAAGTCCGCCCACCATAGATCTATTTTTGGGCCCTCCCTTGAGTTCCACGCCATTGCTATCCGCCGTTTAGCTAGTATGCATAGTAGGTCTGTCATTTTAGCCAGGAGCGCCCTGTGCCTGCCTCCTCTTGGAAAGAGACCCAGCAAGTACAGTTCAGGATTCTCTTCTTGTATTCGGCGCCCACTACTGGCCACTCTCTGTCTAATTTCGGCCCGAAAGACCCGTATCACTGGGCAGGTCCAGAACATGTGTATCATGTCTGCTTGCTCTTCCGGGCAACGGGGGCATGTGCGGGGGCCTCCAGGCATCATTGCGTTCATTCTCTTAGGTGTGAGGTATGCCCTATGCGTGACAAATAGTTGTGCTTGTCTGAACCGTGCGTTCCTTGATACCTTCTTTGGGTATTTCAGCACCCTGGACCATTCCTCATCACCAAAGGGTCTCCCGAGTTCCTCTTCCCAGTTCTCTCTGGTGCAAAGCTCTTGCGAATTGTTAGCTTTTAGCATTTGTTCATACAATCTGGAGGTCGTGTTTCCCCATTCTGATATGTCGTACCATGCATCCAACTCCCCTTCCATGTCCTCTTGGTCTGGCCACTCTGGCCACCTCTTCTTGATTGTTAGTATTATCCTGTTATATAGGATGAATTGACCTTCGTGTATGTCGCAGTCCTCCACCATGTCCTGGAATTCTGCCCACTGCTCGTCTTTCCTCAAATCTCCAATTTGTGCTGCACCCTTCGCTTCCCATTGGGATCTGTATATTGCATGTGTGTTGGGATCTGTGCCTACTAATCCCGCTAGTGGGATCTGAGCTGAACAAGGGTCCTTGATCTTCTGTAGTCTCCATGCCCTCGCCCACAATGCCATTGCGAGCTTCAGCATGTTTGGTAGGGTCTTGAGCAGGGGTTTGTCGCGCCATGGGACTTCACGTAGATAGTAAGATTTCAGTGCTGGTTGGAGAAATGTTTTATCTATTGATTCGTCTTCTCCCAGCCATTTGACCACAAATTGCAGTTGCCCTGCTAAATAATACTTTTCAAAATCGGGCAGCCTGATGCCCCCCTCCTCGTACTCTCTCTGTATGGTTGTCATGGCGATTTTGCACCTCCCCCCTCCCCACAGGAACCCCCGTGTTATTGTGTTCAATTTCTTAAAGAAGGCTCTGGGTATGGCGTGCGGAATGTTTGTAAAGTAATATAGCAATCTTGGAAGTACCACCATTTTCAGAATGGCCGCTCTACCCATCTTCCCCAGTGGGAGTGTCCCCCAGAAGCCCATGGCCTTTGTATTTTATCTAGGGCTGCTAGTGTGTTACGTTCATGTGACTCTACAGTGTGGTGGTGTATTTCGATTCCTAGATACCGGAAGGAGTGCGGCGCCCACGCCAGACCCATGTCTGGGAGTTCATCCCGGGGCACTCGTTTTAATTCGGCCAGGGGGAAGAGGACAGATTTCTCTTTATTGATGGCAATCCCTGAGAGTCTAGTGTAGGCTTCCGCCGCCTCTAAGAGGCAGGGTAGGTTGACGCGCGGATTGTCCACAAAGAGGAGGACATCGTCTGCATACACTGAGACCTGGTGTACCACTCCATCTATATCTATTCCTGTGTCCTCGTATTCTGCCCTGAGGAACACATCCCATGGCTCCAGGGCCAGTATGTATAACATCAGTGACAGAGGGCAGCCCTGCTTGGTTCCCCTTTATATTCTCCATGCTTTCGAGATCTGTCTCCCTGTTTTCACTCTTGCCCTGGGGTCTTTGTATAGCAATCTGATCCATCTGAGAAACCCTTCTCCCATGCCAAAGTGGGCCAAGACACTCAGCAGCCACTTCCAGCTAACTGAATCGAATGCTTTGACGGCGTCTAATGACACTACAGCACATTCGCCCTGTTTCTGGTTTGTCTGTTCTATAACATAATGTAGTCTGCGGAGGTGCCATGTCGTGTTGCGCCCTGGGACATAGCCCGTTTGGTCTGAGTGGATCAGTGTGGGTATCACTAATTTCAGGCGGTTCGCTAAGACCGCTTTGAGTATCTTGACGTCTTGGTTGATAATGGAAATTGGTCTATATGACGCACACTCCCCTGGGGGTTTTCCGGGCTTGAGGATCGGCACAATTGTCGTTTCCGACATGCTGTCTGGCAGTTGCGATTCCTCATATGCTTCCTGGTATGTTTCTAACAACTTCGGGGTGATAGTGCTCTTGTATGTCTTATAAAACTCCCCCGGAAGTCCATCGGGACCCGGGGATTTGCCTGAAGGGAGCTCGGAGATCACTGTCTCTATTTCTTCTACTGTAATAGGAGCATCTAATAGTTGGGCTTGTTCTGCCGTTAGTTTCGGTAATCTTATCTCCGCTAGGGCATCCGGAATGTCTTCCGGTTCCACTTCCGGGATGGGTGTGTAAAGTTTCTCGTAGAAATCAGTGAATAGGGTGTTTATGTGTTATTGGTTCCTGACCTCTGCCCCCGTTTCGTCTATTAGTACTGCTATGGGGTCTTTTTTGTTTTCTTGCTTAGTGAGCCATGCCAGGAGCCTGCTCGGTTTGTCCCCCTCTGCGTGCAGCCTCTGTAAGTATTTCCCGTAATTTAGCTTCCCCAGTTTCTCCCAGAGTTCCATACATCTTGTCCTTAGCGCTAGGAGTTCCCTGGGTTCTTCACACGCCCTTTCTGCCCTTCTTTCCTCCCCCTTAATTTCTCTTTCTAGTTCGTCCAGTTCTCTCATATTGGCTACTTTCAGCCCTATGTCTTCCCTATCGCTGCCCCTCTTATCACCACCTTAAACGCGTCCCAGAGCGTGGCACTACTTCCCACACTCCCCTCGTTGTGTTCAAAGTAGTCATCTATCGCCACTTGCAAATGTTCCTCCAGTTCGCTGTCCCCCAGTGCCTCCGCTCGGAGACTCCATGTCAGTATTGGGGTTCTCCTATGGGTATACGCCCATGTTGCTAGTATCGGGGCGTGGTATGAGAGCGTGCGTGCCTTAATGGCAATGCCTGTAAATTCGATTAGAGATTTGTCACCCGTAAATAGGTAATCTATTCGTGTGAATATTCCATGGGGTGCGCTATAGTGTGTGTACCCCCTCCCGCCTCCGTGTACCTGTCTCCAGGTGTCCACCAGCTGCAGTTGTGCAAGGGTTTTCTGGAGCTCCCTGGCAGGGGGAGCTGGTTTTCTGTACTTGTCATCTGATCTGTCGAGGAGTGGGTTCAAAGTACAATTAAAGTCTCCTGCCCAGATGAGCGTAGCTTCCCTATATTGAGCCAATTTGGGCGCTATGTTTCTGAACAATTCCGTTGCGTCGTGGTTCGGGGCATAGGTATTGATCAAGCATACCTCTTTGTTTTCTAGCATACCATGCACTAGCACAAGTCTTCCCTCGGTATCGCTTTCTTGTTTTATTAGCTGGAATGGTACTCCTGGAGCAATCCATATTAGCGCTCCCCTTGCATAGTTCGAATACGTGGTGCTATAAACTTGTCCTCCCCATTTCTTGCTCATTTTGGCTTGTTTTTCTGATGTCAAGTGCGTCTCCTGGAGCATTGCTATTTTGACTTTCAGTCTGTTTAACCAGGCGTACACTCTGAGCCTTTTAACATACACATTGAGGCCTCGCACATTCCAGGTTGCTATTGTTATCTCGTCAGGGTCCATGTGTGCTGCGCTTGTTTCGGCTCTGTTGTCCCATAGCCTTCGTTTTGTGCACTGCTCTGCTTATATTTCTTCCTTCTAGATCTCGGGGTCTTCCTCTCCTCTCCAGGGCCACCCCGCCTTTGCATCCGAGGTAACTTCCTTTGATTTGTTGCTGTGTGTCTTCTTGTTCCCCACCCTCTCGGGCCATTCTGTGGTCTCTGAAATTGTCTCTCCAATCAGCAGTGCCATGTGCCAGTCGGTCATACTTACTTCTAACCAATACATAAACCATAACCTTTAAACTAACGCCCAGCCACCCTACCCCTGCTCGGGCTTCGCCGCTTCTCTCGCTCTGTCCACCGAGGTGGGGCTGGCTTGCCGCAGCGTGATGCTTCCAAACTAGCATCCTAACTTGTTGAACTTTCTTCTTCAGGGGGGTGGTTTTTTGTGCGATTCTGCTGGAATGGGGCAAGTCGCTCCTCCGTCTTCTGCATCTGGCACGGACATGTTTCTATATGTTGACGTCTTATTCTTTGGGCTAACGCTTCTTTTGTTTTCAGCGAGGCTGATTCTCGTTGTTATTTCGGTTCCTTCGACTTTGCTGGGGGAAGCCCTGCTGATCCATCCATGTGTGGACCTCTTCGGTCGAGTCGAAGAAACGTGATTTCCCTTGGTGTATTACTTTGAGTTTGGCTGGGTATAGGAGCATGTATCTTACTCCGACTGTCCTGAGGCGCTCTTTAGTTGGGCCAAATTTTGCCCTTTGCTTTTGAACCATCGGTGTATAGTCTGGGAAGATTGTGATCTTGGTGGAGCCCTTCTCAATCACTCCCCCTCTCTTGAGAACGATAATATTTTCTCTCTGTCCTTGAAATTAATAATCCTGGCAATCATCGCTCTCGGAGGGGCACCGGGTTGCAGTCTTTTTGGTCAATGCCCTGTGTGCCCTCTCCACCTTGAAGCCCTGGGACAGTTTTCCGGCACCAATCTCTTAGAGTGGCATAGTCTCAACATATTCTGTGGGGTCTCTGCCCTCTTCGAACTCCGGAAGTCCGAATATACGGATGTTATTCCTGCGTGCCCTTCCTTCCGCATCTTCTGCCCTTTGTTCGAGGATCTTGATCTTCTGTATTACCTCCGACATTTGCGTTTGTGCGACTGCAAAGTCTGTGGTGTTTTGTTGCACTTGCTGTTCTGTTGTCGTTACCCTATCTGTCAGATTTCTGGCGTCCTAGCGGAGAAGGCCTACATCTACCATGACAGTGTCGAGTTTGTTTTCTAAGGACGCCTTGAGAGCGCCTATTGCTGTGTCTATTTGGCCTCAAGGGATGTTTGCAGGGCCGCTATGGCTTCTAGGATCGGTCTATCATTCGTGTCTCCCAGCCGTTGCATTGTGCTTGAGGAGGCCATTGCTGCGTTGGGCTGAACAGATTGCGTATTCCCGGGTGTTTTGGTGAAGGTTTCTATGCTGGTTTGCTTTGATTTACTTTCCGTTTTCCGGTTCGACATTCTCTTTGGGGTCCAATTGAATGCTGCGTAGTGGTCAATGGATCCAGGTCCGGTCCGCTGTTAGTTGGTAGGTGTCCCGGGCTTTTTTCCCAGGTCTCCGGCCGTGGGCTTTGTCGTTCGTGTGTCCCAATGTACTTTCCTCCTTCTCCAAGTTAACGCCTCACCTTGTGATCCGCGCAGTGCGCGCCTCCTATTTGTAGCGGGTCTCCGGGCTATGGGGTCCTTATTTATCCTGCTGTTGCATTCGTCCCGACTCGTGTGGCCCTTGTTGTGGTTTCGGAGAGGCAGTCGCGCACGGTGCGCTGCGCTCCCGTGTCGGAGCTCAGGTGGCCTTTCTCCCCACTGGGCTTCTTCAGCCTTGTCTTCCTGCGGTGTCCTTGTCCGCGCTCCTTGTTCCGCCTCCTGAGTCGCCCTGGTTCGGCTCCACCACCTCTCCGGAGGGCCCCAGCTGTTATGGGCATTGTTTCCCTCCCTGGTCGGTCGTGCAGCACCTGTGGACTTATTCCTTTCGGGTTGCGGAGCTCCGACGTTCTTTCTCGGCTGCTCAGGTCCTCGCGCCCGCCATTTTGTTTTTCGCAGGTGGCGCCTACTTTTGCTTTTTTCTCCGCGATCCTCACTCCGTTTTTCCTCGGGAGAATCAGCGAGTGCTCTGCTACTGTTCCGGCGTCCGTATCTGTTAATCTGGGCTCTTTATCAGTCATTTTGTGCCGTGTGGTTAGAATCTCTGCAGGATCTCGGCGGAGCTCTGCGATCGTGCCTCCTACAGCATGTCCGCCTAACCACGTCCCCCTGCTTTTAGCCTGATTATATTTAGTTGGCCATATCTCGCTTCTCGCCTGACAGTGTTTAGTTAGCCATATCTCGCATTTAACCTCAGTGTGTTTAGTTGGCCATAACTTGCTTCTAGCGTGACTGTGTTAAGTTAGCCATATCTCGCATTTAGCTTTAGCATGCTTAGTTTGCCATATCTCGCTTTTAGCCTGATTATATTTAGTTGGCCACATCTCGCTTCTAGCCTGACTGTGTTTAGTTAGCCACATCTTGCATTTAGCGTCAGTGTGTTTAGTTGGCCAAATCTTGCTTTTAATCTGATTATATTTAGTTGCCCATATCTCGCTTCTAGCCTGACTGTGTTTAGTTAGCCATATCTCGCATTTAACCTCAGTGTGTTTAGTTGGCCATATCTGGCTTCTTGCCTAACTGTGTTAAGTTAACCATATCTCGCATTTAGCCTCAGTGTATTTAGTTGGCCATATCTCCCTTTTAGCCTGATTATATTTAGTTGGCCATATCTCTCTTCTAGCATGACTGTGTTTAGTTACCATATCTCACATTTAACCTCAGTGTGTTTAGTTGGCCATATCCCGCTTCTTGTCTGACTGTGTTTAGTTAGCCATATCTTGCATTTAGCCTGATTATATTTAGTTGGCCATATCTAGCTTCTAGCCTGACTGTGTTTGGTTAACCATATCTCGCATTTCACCTCAGTGTGTTTAGTTGGCCATATCTCGCTTCTAGCTTGACTGTGTTTCGTTAGCCATATCTCGCATTTAGCTTCAGTGTGTTTAGTTGGCCATATCCCGCTTCTTGTCTGACTGTGTTTAGTTGGCCATATCTCTCTTTTAGCCTGATTATATTTAGTTGGCCATATCTAGCTTCTAGCCTGACTGTGTTTGGTTAGCCATATCTCGCATTTCACCTCAGTGTGTTTAGTTGGCCATATCTCGCTTCTAGCTTGACTGTGTTTCGTTAGCCATATCTCGCATTTAGCTTCAGTGTGTTTAGTTTGCCATATCTCGCTTTTAGCCTGCTCATATTTAGTTGGCCACATCTCGCTTCTAGCCTGACTGGGTTTAGTTAGCCATATCTTGCATTTAGCCTCAGTGTGTTTATTTGGCCATATCTCGCTTTTAACTTTATTATATTTAGTTGGACATATTGTGATACTGGAAATGCATTGGAGTGACAGGGCCTCCGTATCCTTGTCCTTTACTGCCTTTTTATTGTGTGTTCTGTCGTGTTTTCTGTGCAGGAGTTCATGGTGGACTCCTGGCAGTGCAGCTCTCTCTTTTGGTTTTGGTGAACAGACCCATGGGATACCCTTATGGCACCCATGGGTAGAGGTACAACGCTGTGCCCCTAGTGTATGTTTTTGGACACCTGTGTGTGGCCCACAGAGCAGGGTACGGGCTGGTGGCAGCTCTGTGCTGAATTGACTGGTGCCCTGAGTGTCCTCCATTTTGGGATGCTCAGGCCCTGTCATTTGAAGTGGTAGATTCCTGATGGAGACAAGATGGCCCCCGTGGCCTCTTGCCTTCCATTGCCTGTTACCTTGATCTTCCCGAAGTCCCTGGAACCCCTGACTCTGTCCCTTCCCCCTGACTGGCTGTTGGGTGAAAGTTCCATATATGGTAGTGTGGGGAAGTGCTGACCAGACTGGCTGGAGCCTTCCCAATGACCGTATGTTGTGGGTACGCCTATGAGTGGGACCTGGGTGAATGGAGTGTGTGACAAATACGCATTCTGTGTGGTAGGTGTCTAGTATTTGGTGTTTGACACAATGACTGAGACAGCCCTGCCCGAAACTGGCATGAATGCAGTGTGGAGTGTTGAATGGCTAGGTACTTGTCCCAATACACATAACTTGTTGTGAGTGTCTGGAGAGAAGTGAATGGACTGAATGCACTGTGTACCTGATTGGCTGCCTGCCTGCATGAATGCCCTTCGCCGTGATTGGATGCTTGAGTATGACCCAGCGGAATGAATGGGAGATCAACAGTGTAGCTGGGGACCTCTCACTGCTAGGAATCATGTTCAGAAGCGGAAGGCCACTACGACGAGTAACTGGAGTAAAACTAAAGCTTGACGTAGAATCCCTGCAGGACGAGAAGAATTACTGTTGCTCTCCTTCACAATCTGAAAGCTGCTGTGTCTCCAAGGACTGATCCAGAGAGGACCTGGTAAGGTGCCCTCTTCCCGAGCTACGAGGGACCATTGTGCACCAGCTGATTTTGCCAAAGCTCCCTGGTAGACAGACCTTCAACAGGCTGCTGACCCGAGACGGGGACTGCCGCGGAATCACAAAGAGAAGCACCCGGACTGTTGTCCACCACTGTCAATGACCGCTGTTGCCAACTGGAGCCGCCGTGCTCCCGTTTGCCTAAGAACTTTCGAATCCAAGGACGCTCTCGTCTGCATTGTCGCCGCTTATCCCGCTGGAGAAGGCAAGACCGTCGACGCACCGAGGAGCATCCACCGGTGCGCTTCCCGCCACCCGAGGACCCCAGAGACGCCGATGACTCAATGCCCTTGCTGGGCCACAGTTCTTCAAACTCTTTGCGGTCCAGAACGATCAAGACCGAGGTACCCCACACGCTTCCCCGTCAATTAGCACCGCTAGGAACGAAGCTGCCACTTCACCGTCGTAGCTCACCCTGTTCTCCTTTGGATGTTCGACGACCCGTGACTCCTGCCTTAAAAGGAGGACACTCAAGAAGAGCTGCCAATTCCCCAACGAGGAACGCTACAACGCCAGGTACTTTGGGGTTGCAGAACTATTGGGAAGTCTCTTATGAACAATATATGGACTGGGCTTGTATCTTTTTTGTACAGGTTGCCCAGGTGGGGGGATCTCCACACAGAACTGTAGTGACTAGTATTTCTGCCAATTGTTCTTACCAAGTGCTTTCCTCTTACCTCTATGGTTGGTTTCCTTTACAAACTGATTTGTGTGCCATTTAACCATACAGTTAATGCACTTTTAAGAGATCTAAGAGTAATTGCGGTACCATGTAGAACTGTATATTTGCCATTGTAGATAACCGAGTACAAAGTGAGTTATCGTGATATTGTACTTAACCTTGAATATTAATTATATAAAGACTGTGTTTTAACCGATACAGTGTGCGGACATTCCTTTGTGGGTGCTTGGGGACTACACTGTACTTAGGAACCAGCCTACATAACCTCCTGAGAAGCTAGGCCTTGATTGCTCGACCATGTACCAATATTGAGAATCTTGGCAGGGGTCCTCTGTGCCTCTCCTCTACCATATAGAGAGCGGAAGTACAGACCCCCCCTCCGGTCCCTCACACATATCTCGCTTCTAGCCTGACTGTGTTTAGTTGGCCATATCTCTCACTTAGCCTGTATGTGTTTAGTTGGCCATATCTCGCATTCAGCCTGATTGCTTTGTAAACCATAAGTTTCAAGTGTTACTAAATATACTGTTGTGCCCCCATTCTAGCCATTCTCCCTCTATCGAGGTGTCCCAAATCTAAGTGTTAGTGCACTCACTATTGTACATTTACTCGTGTGCCCTTTTTTTAGGCCATTTTCCTTCTATCCATGTGTCCCACATCTATGTGTTAGTACACCTACTATTGTGCATTAAATGTTGGGCCCTTTTTTAGGCCTTTCCTTTCTATCCAGGTGTCCCAAATCTAGGTGTTAGTACACTTACTATTGTGCATTTTGTGAGACAGGCATGGTGTCAAGAGAGACACAGACACAAAGATAATTGTTTCAAAACCTTTATTTTACTAAAGTTCTTGAGTTGGTTTAATGCCTAACTGCCCCTAACACTAAAGCGATGGTTCCCTTAACTGATGTTTCTAAGGCAATCGAAGTCTTAAAGTCCAAAGTAAAAATCTGTCTGTATCTAAACCTATGCTTGCCCTCACTCTTTAACATAAATGTGATAGGAAGTCTTTTAAAAAGTAAAAGGTGTTGGTTCAACAAAAGTAGGATACCAATGTTAGTTTGAAGTGGTCTTCTCACCAGTTTGTAGGTTGGATAAAAAATAAAACAACCGTTCATAGGACCTTCATAGTTCAAACAATATCAATGTTCTTAATGTCCTTGGGTTCCCTTCCCCAAGCTTCAGCTCTTTCAGGAACACAAGTTCAGCTTTTAGGCTTCTCATGGTTCCCTTCCCCAAGCTCAAGCCCCTCTTACGCTTCAAATACAGGTTGGGTTGCTTAGGCCTCTCAGGGTTCCCTTCCCCAAGCTAAGGCCCCTCTTCCAAGTTTCAGATACAAGTTCAATTGGCCAGGATGTACCTTTCTTTCATCTACAATTCTTTAAAGTTCTTCAAATGGAGTAGCATCAGAGACTTTAAAAAATAACAGCATCTTTACTCCTCTCAAGCATGACCTCTCCAAGCTTTAACCCCCTCTCTTTTCTTGACTTTTATTCTCGTGCCCACTGGCACCCTCTTCCTTCACCTGCGCACTTGCACCTTCCTCACCTCCTTGTGCCCACTGGCACCTTCTTTAATTTCTCTGTGTACACTTGCACTCCCTTTACACTCTACAGGGACGTTTGCACCCTTCTCTCGCTTCGGGTTGCTGGCGCCCTCTTGATTTTAAAGTTCTTTCATTTCATGCCTCTTGCATGCTCTACTTTTATTGGATTTCTTTTACTTTATCTTTATCTCTTCATTCCTCTTTCAGTCTATATAGGTTCACTGGTTTCGTTACATTTCTTTCCTGTTTCTGCTCCGTGCCGCTTTATGCATTTGCTCCCAAGTATCATTCTCTCTTACTTTCACGAGACTCACCCAGGCAGCAACGTGGTGATGAGCAATCCCTTTGGGTTATGCAGGCCTGAGGTCACTGTCTCACCACCTGCCCCTCAGAGACCCTTGGGGCCAGCACAGGTCCCAAGAGAACAAGCAATGTTCTGACCACCAATAGCAGCCTGCAGGATCCTTCGCTCCGGCTCTTGGGAGACACAGCTCCCTAGCCATGCTGCAGCCCCTCAGAAACACAGGGCCAGCCTCTTGGCACGCCTTTCTCCTGTGGGCCGTAGATCCTGCTGTTCTCTGCTGTGTGGCTTCTCTGGTCCAAACACTGTCCCAGGCTCGCTCAAAAACCTGAGTAGAACCACACCTTTTATACTTAGGAAAGCAGTCAAGTGGAGTCAGATGTTAGTGATAATTGGTAAATGCCTGACATTGCCGGACTGTATCAATGGGACAGCTTACGTTCTTTCTATAGCCGGTTTCCCTTATATTCGCCATGTTATTCCTATGCAAAATATTTACTACTCCCGGTTGCCTCTTCCTTGTCCCAGTATTTGTTGAAAATGGGAGGGGATGATGGTATGGGTTTGGAAATACCCCATGAAAGCTGGAGGAAAGGATTTTGAGGTGGAATGGGAAAAGAGGGAATACCATGTCTCGCCCTTGGATGTTCTCCTCCCAATCCCCCGTGACCTGACACTCAGGTGATCCTCGTTTGCTTGTCCACCCCCAGGGTTGGGATCCAAAAGCGATGGCCCTTCCCAGGCCACCTGACTAGAGCATCCCAGGGGAGTAGGTGGGAGAACACCATCAGGTTTCTCACAATGTACTGTTGTTCCCTTTCTTAGGCCTTTCTCACTTTATCCAGGTATCCCAAATCTAGGTGTTAGTACACTTACTATTGTGCATTTACTGTTGTGCCCTTTTTAAGGCCATTCTCCCTCTATCCAGGTGCTCCAAATCTAGGTGTCACTACACTTACTATTGTACATTTACTGTTGTGCCCTTGTTTTAGGCCATTCTCCCTCTATCCAGGTGTCCCAAATCTAGGTGTCACTACATCTAGGAAAATTGTGTGAGTTAACCATATCTCACACTTAGATGAATTGTGTTCTATCCCTATTTGAACTGGGACCAACTGTGTTGGTCGGCTATATCTCACATGTAGGCGGATTGCATTGGTTAGCCATATCTTGCACTTAGGCGAATTCTGCTTTAGTCCTACCCATATTTAGACCAACTGCGCTAACTAGCCATATTTTACAACCAGGGGAAAGGCAGGAAATTATCTGCCAACAATTTTAGAATGGTAGTGAACTGCACCAGGAACCTCAACAACCGTAAGTAAGACAGACAGAATCCAGAACCACACCAGGTAGCAAAACTAATTTGAGGGGAGAAACTAGCACCCCTACCAAGTCCTGGCCATCATCTACTACCACCCAGCCCAATGACCCAAGCCAACTCTTCAAGGCCGCACACAGCATGAGACCACTAACCAACCACTGACCCGACTCAGCTACTCTCAACACCCCCTACTTAACCCACAGAAAGGAATCTCATAAGGAAACCACCACTTAGTGGAACCCCCACCTAAAACCAACAAGGCGGACAACCCAAGCCAGGCAGAAACACAGAATATTTAACACAGGAGGTCACAAACCCATGTGACCCCAAGTAACCCCTGATCACAGGAAGCCACTCGCAACCGTGAGGCAGCCTGAACAAGAAAAATACCAGAAGACCAGACCATGCCACGTCAGAGAATCAGAAGAAGCGAGAGAAAGCAACAAGAAGGGATAGCCAAAAGGGAACCACAAAAGACCCCTACTCTGACAAACTCTGAACATCAGAACGAACACACTGGACCATCACAGGAATAACAGCCCCCCCCAAAACAAGACTCAGATCACTCTACCTTACATCACACCTCACAACAACCAGATCAACAGAACAGATACCCATATACAACAGCAGGATACCAGGACAGCACAAGACAAATTCAGAAACAAATGGAAGAATGAGAAGCTGAATCCTCACACTATACATCACCAAACCACAAGAGAACCGCCAACGCCATCCTGAATCAGAAGAGGAGTTTGAAATGCCCATAAACCCAGTCAGAAACCTAACCGACCTATTTAACGATGAAACAAGAATTAGAGAACACTCTCAACAACCCCAAGATGATAAGGAGAACCACCAACACAACCACTCAAACATGCAAAACAGAACAAATAAACAGAATACAAAGAAGAAAACTACACTGCAACCTAATCAATGCCAGATCTATGTCCAACCACGTAACCAAGATCTACGACCTACACTGCGACGGGGGAATTGACATCCTATTCATCACTGAAACCTGACTACCTGATAACATCAAATGCAAACAGGTGAACAGAAAAGGAAAAGGAAGGACTCTCAGTACCCTACAAAGAACACATAAAAATTAAAACAGCTGAGCTTTTAAACATCCAGAATTGCGAATCCCTCACCCTCCACCTTACCACGGGCCCATAATCAAACCTCACATTGATACTCGTCCATAGGCCTCCAACCTATGACGCCGTCTTCACAGACACCTTTGTAGAAGCAGTCACTAATCTAGCCATCAAACATGACCATATGATCATTCTCTGGCACATCAACATATGGTTCGAAGAAGAGAACCTCAACTCGCAGATAACCTTAACCAAGCAACTTGAGACCATGAACCTTCGGCAGATGGTGAAAGAGCGATACACCCTGGAAGCAATCATCGCCAAAAAAGCCTGATCACAACAGCACAGCCCATCTCCAAATACTATGGAGTGACCACCTCATCATCCCTTGTGGGATCCAAATACCATCACACAATGCACTCAAATACCGAGCAATTTGGAAAAGAAACTGGAAAACCACCAAGAATAGTAACCTAGAAAAACAACTAGAAACCGCAAAGCCCACAGCCATTTCATTGGATGCGACAGACATAGACGGAAAAGCAAACCTGATCCAGAAATGGATTGCAGAAACAATAGATGCCATCTGCCTGGAAAAGTGCCTCATCCCTAAAGCAATGAAAATAACTAACCGAAACTAGAACATGATTGGGGTAAAAGCTACGACCAAGACAAAAGAGTAAAATACCAACTACAAATTCAAGCATACAAATCCGAAATTCTCAAAGCAAAAAAGAAGCACGACAACTGCATCAGAAAAGCTACCAACACCCAAAGAGAGTTATTCAGCATTGTAAATGAGATGAGAAATCCACCCAGATGCAAAAACTCACAAATGCCCTCCCAAAAACTATTCAATGATTTTGTAGATCGCTTCAAGGACAAAATCACCAACATTCACAGAGTCATACAAAGCAGACCAATCGATCAATGAATGCACGAGCTGGCACCAGCCCCATGACCACAAAACAAAATGTGCTGCTTCCAAAAGATGTCAAGAGAAAAACTACTAAGCCTGGTTAAAAAGAGTAACAAAACCGGTTCCCCAATGGACCCCTGCCCTCCAGACATCTATACATCCATCCTCGCACAGGACACACCATCAGAATACTACCTTAACCTCTTCAATCAATCACTTACAACAGGGGGAGTACCAAGAGCATTCAAAACGACCTACATCAAGCCTTTGCTTGAGGACACAATGGGCGATGTTGAAGACCTCTCAACTATAGACCAATCTCAAACATCCCATACCCGGCAAAAATATTAGAAACCTATGTCTATGAACAACTACTGGAGCACGTTGAAAATAACCATGCACTGGAGCAAGCGCACGTAGGCTTCAGACCCTTAAGCTTGGAATGGAGACATCACTAATCTCAATTTGGGATGATCTAAAGATGAATCCAGACTCAAACACCAAATCAGCACTGATATTATTGGATCTCTCAGCTGCGTTTAACACAGTAAACCACTGTTAGGGAGAATTCTCTGTTTAGGCTGAATTTCCTAACCTAGTGAGTCCCTCAGCAGCTTTGCTGGATTTCTGGAGTTTGTTTTTTTCCATCCTTGCCAAGAGTGAGACTCTTTTTCTCCCACTCTTGGACATGAATGTGGTTAATTCCTTTGAATGTCAATGTGTTCTATGGGCTATGGGGTCTTTTACTCCATAGGGTCTCATATGTTTTTCTATGTGTGTTACACCGCACCCTCCGTGCCGTAACACTGGGGCGTCCTAGAGGATCCCCACCATAGACTCCATACCCTGGGACCGACTACTGTCTCCCAGGGCATGTAAAGTCACCATTGGCTTTACTAGACCTAAATTTACTAACAGAACTAGTACAAACCCTCCTATTGTGGACGTACTAGTAGGGGTAATTCGATTACCCCTGGGTCTGTTATGCGAGGGGGCACTGTCCCGTCCCCCCTCGTCGAGTTTTGGCTGGTGGCAGCGGAAACTACTTGTTATATTCGACCCCGAATATAACTCTATGGGATTCTTCCCAATGTTGGAGGTTAATACTTTTTCTCGTTCATCTCTAACATACCACCAGTTTATTTATCTTAAATAAATCTATCGGTTGGTATTTTCTGCCAGAACTCGGTTTTTAAAATGGCGTCTGTGTTAGTCTCTGTGACTCCTAAACCAAAGGTTGAGCCCTTTGTTCCACTTTTGGCGGGTTTCTGCACAGAGGCCCTCCAAAGTGGTGCCATTCTGCCTGGGTACCACAGGGGGCGTGGGAGGGGGTTTAGGCACCCTGGACTGAGTTGCCTTGCCAACTCAAATCGCACTCTGGTGTGATTGGCCCAGGTGGTGAGCCACCCCGCTCACCACTTAGTGTGTTTTGAGTGACAGCTAGGCTGAATGAATGGGGGTTTTCTGCATAAAAGCAGGTCTTTTGGGACTGGATCTTCAAAAGCCGCCACAGGACCTAAGAATCTGACGAGGGTAAAGCTGAGCCGACCTGCAACGACGACACCTCCGGTGGAGCCCTGCTGAACCGACTCACCACTTCCCAACGACAGAGGAGATCTCCCGGCTGGAGAGTCTCTTCCCCTGACTGGTGGGAACAACCAGTCTCCTTTGCTTTTTCTTCGCTTCCAGGGCGTAGTGGTCGAATTACCCGTGCTGAGCACCCCGGCAACCGGATAGCCACTAACCCGTACTGCGACCAAAAGATGGTGCCTTGTGACAGAGCACTGCGCGGCTGGTCTCTTCCTTGGTGGTGCAACGATCTTCAACTTTCCTTCGACGACGAGAGCATCTCTTCTCTTGGCAAAGCCCCGACTTGCATCCACCACCAGGAACAACTGCCCCCGCCGGAGCTGTCTCTCCACATACGAGGTACCGTGTCTGCCTGGCTTCCCTTGTGTCGGTTAGCGTGAGGTGTCTTAATCCTCGCCTCTCCATTGGGTCGCCTCCAAGCCTTCTTAACTTTCTGTTCTGAACTGGTCCAATCTTTCTGTGACAATTTGCGCCAAAGACTCAAAGTGCATTTCCACTGTGATACTTTTTGGGACATATCGCCTTGCCTCTCTCCGAGTGGGCCTGGCCTCTGAACTTTGCGATCTACAGTAGACCTTGCCTTACTTGCCTTGCATTTGTTCGTAAAAGTGTTGGTACCGAGTTGATTTCATACCCTGCCTTTTCTCTCCCGCCCTAACGAATACTAGAGTGCCATCTAGGTTAAAGCATTCACCTCTGTCTGCAAACAAGTGGTGCCGTTGAACCTAGACTTGTCGAACTATTGTTAGGGGTATTGATTTACTTATAGTAATTGTAATTGAAGTTGTTTGCCGTATTAGTGCCAGTGTGTTTTTCATAGATGTGTTCTTATAAATAAATAACTATATATCTTTACACCGAAGCTCTGTTCCGTGTTTGCTTGTTCTACTGTGTAAATTGCCCTATTTTGTATACTCCACATACTGCCTAACTCTTCTTGAGGGAAGTCTGACTGCTCAGCCACAGCTACCAAGTGAATCTGTGTGGTACAGGCTGCTACCAGGTGGGTTTACTGCCAAACACCTGTAGTCCTAAATCTTTTGCAGTGGTCCCAGAGGGAACTGCACAGGTGTCCGCCTAACAACCACAACATCCTACTAAATAGAATGGAAGAAATAGGGCTCACAGACACAGGGCTGCTCTGGATCAAATCATTCCTCTCGGAAAGAAAAGAAACAGTTTGGTTAAAACCTTTCAAATCTAAACCAAGGGACACCACCTGCGGAGTATCCCAAGGATCATCGCTACCACTGCTACTCTTCAATATCTACATGACACCAATACTCAACCTCATCAAAAAACATGGACTAACATGCTACAACTATGCAGATGATACAAATTCATTTTCAAATACAATGACATACAAGAAGAGACCGTACCCTTAGGAGAATGTCAGACAAAACTGAAATCATGATTACACCTGAGGACAGAGGAAACAATCAGCGTATTGCATGGCCCGTAGAACTAGGAAATGCACTGACACAGTCTGCAGATGTAAAAACCTTGGAATCATCATGGACAACAAGTTTCCATACAATAATCCCAAAGTGTTTCTTCCACCTTGAAACGATAACAAAATTCTACCATTACTCTCATTCATACACAAAACACTGGCTACCATATCCCTCATGTCCAGGATAGATTAGGCTAACAGGATAAACCTTGGAATGCCATACTATCTACTATGGAAACTGCAACAAATACAAAATGCAGCAGCTAGACTGCTGCTTAAAGTCAACAGAAGAGCTCACATCACATCAGCTCTTAGGATGTCGCATTGGCTCCCGGTCAAAAAAAAGAATCACCTTCAAAACCATGTGCTTAGCACACAGAGCAATACACAGCCAGGAAGCGGAATTTATTCAAAAGAAACTTTCCATCTACAAACCAACCAGAACCCTGAGATCCTGCAATGGCATTCGCCTAGAACCCAAACAGTACCTGAAGAAAAAACTGGGTGGATCAGCATTCTCCTGCTTAGCCATGGAACTCCCTTCCCAGAGAAATACGAAATATGAAGGGCCATACAACATTCAGAAAACTCCTTAAAACCTGGCAAGTACTGAAAAAGGAAATGTAGCCTGAAATCAATTGAGGAATGATGGGTAGAACTGGGAAGAGATACCTTAAACAGAGATGCCGCTAAAGAGGGACTACTAAGAAACAGGAGAAGTGGGCAGGCCCAATCCGATTAGGCCAGGGAAGGAGTCTCAAGGGAAACCGGGGGAGGGACAATCAGGGAAGGGTGACTCTCAGCTAAGACATGCTACCAGTGAGCACCAACAAGGGAATAGGAATATTGTACTAGATTCTCACTTGAGGAAGACGACTAACCGTTCCCTGCAGATTCCCCTTAGGCCAGTGAGCACATCACCTAGCTAGAAATAGGGCTTTCACTAAGAAATGACACAGCTTAACGAATCCCGGACAAGCACAGGAATTATGACAGCTGAGGTAACAATTAAGGTAAAACCCAGAAAAGGCAACCAAGGGGGCAGACGAAGACCACGATTGCCACAGGTGAT
This sequence comes from Ambystoma mexicanum, assembly GCF_040938575.1. NCBI lineage: Eukaryota > Metazoa > Chordata > Amphibia > Caudata > Ambystomatidae > Ambystoma > Ambystoma mexicanum. The sequence goes on from NC_090922.1 coordinate 340,295,314, forward strand.
GCAGTTAGATGAATTTCATAGGTATGAAATGTGACACACACAGACAGATCTCAAGACTGGACATAGTGATGCACCCGGATGGATGTCAGGGTTGGGGAATCTGACACATTCAGGTGGACTTAGAGGGTGGAAATATGAAGCATTTAGATGGATTTTCAAGAGATAGGGAAGGGATACACTCAGATCGATTCCGGGGGTGGGAGGTTTGATGCACTTGGATTAATTCTCTGGGGCGTTGGGGGCTTTGAAGCATTTGTATTGATTCCTGTGGTGGGGGAGTGGGGCACTTGGGGGGATTTCAGGATTGGGAGTTGTGGAGCACTTGGATGGATTTCCGAGACCTTCACCAATAATCTGTACTAATAAACTCACACTTCTGCATACACCTCTCAAACTCCGGACTTAACACAACCAGACCACTACAGCACCACAATCAGCATGTACTTCACAACACCACAATAACAAAACAAATCACACATAACCTCGTACAACAACACATGGCGGACAGCTTCCGAAAAGCACATTCATGCTCAGTGAACAGTGCTTCGAACTGAAGCTGCCAACAGCACATGACAGCTCTCTTGCTCTTTTCTCACTCAACCTTATTTACCACAAACCCTCCCTCCTTGCATTGCAGATCTGCCTGAGCACCTGTAGACCACAGCAGTGGCATTGGTACGCGGTATAAAAACCTTTACACAAAAATTAACATTAACATGGCATATCAAAACAAAACTATAGTGACTATATGGTTGCTAGCTAAAATGGCCTATTGCCTGACATCATTTATTTCGATTCTTATAATGTCAGCAGGGTCAAGGGTCATGTGATATCACTTCATGTTATGTTCTGTTTTGCTCTGTTATGGGATAGGTCGGTGAGTTCAACTTTCATGTTTTTCCACTATCCCTAGCTTTATAGTGAATTGATGTCTCTGGTGCAAAGTCGTGAATATCTGCTGTTTCTGACATGTGTGCTTTTTTTGTGCAAACATGTACCAGACTCCAAAGAGAGTCGAAGTGCTGGACATGGTGGTGAGGTGGAATGCCAAGAGATCCATTGGGATGGATAAAGTTTGGAGCAGCAACTTAATTTAAAAGGAGGTACAAACTCCATCTAAAATTTAAAAACCATATTATACAAGGCACTTTGTAAAATATTCAAACTGTGCAAACCTATATGCAGTTGCTAGAGGTGGAAAATATCAGACCATGCTAGGGGAGGCAATGAAGTTGTCTAACATGTTAGCAAGGCAGTGATTTTCCAGCGAGCCTTGTAAATGTATAGGGTGCACAGGCACCCAATGGAGGAAAGAAAGGACACTGTTACTCTAAACTATATAATGCACAAGGTGATCATAAGTATAATTATAACAAATATGAAAAAGAAGGTCAGTACTAGAGTGCAATTGAAAGAAGGTGTTGAGCTTACATGTGTTAATCAAAGGATTCTTATCTTGACCTAACTGGGAGTACAAGCAGTTGGAGAACAGAAATATAGGAGACTAAGTAAGTGTGCTTTTGATGGATGTGCAACCGCCCTTGGAAAGAGTTTCCAATGTAAGCAGCTGACGCCTGTACTTGTGTGAACAGACGGTGGATAGCAGCACCGATAGACCATTTATAAACTCAATCACATTATTACAAAGAGCTGCAAAGGGGACTAAGCCTAAAAAATGAACAGACTGAACATAATTCAAAATGGCCGAAACTTTATGTGGAAAGTAATGCAGTTGGTTAGCAAAACTGCAGCTTCATCATTCAGAAACCGAACATAGTACCAGCTTTGCCCTTTGAGCACCTACAATGAGAAACAGCAGGAACATCAAACAAAACAGTAAGGAGGAGGCAAGGTTGTTAAGGGATTAGGTATTAGAAAAGGTAATACCAATAGGTATAAAAGGGTTGATTGGCAGGTGGTTTTCCCTTTACCACAAAAAGTGCAAGGACAAGGAGGAAGGACATTTTTTATTTTTAAAGCAAGACATATGGCGTAGGTAGCGTTTTCCTGTCAGAAGGAGAGAATGGAACACTTTAAATCAAGTTTACCAAAAATGAAAAAAGGGGCAACACGGGTACAGTGGCACAGGGACACAGACAGGAAACAGATGTTGTTTGCTAATCTTCACCTTGGACTTCAGCTCAAAATCAGGCTTTTATTATCAGGCCATAAAGTAATGTACCACGGCATGCAGGTAGAGGTGAGTGAAAAGTTTGCACGCGGAGCGAATAGTGCGTAATCCGCACTGGATTCCACTTCCACCAGATCCACAAAATCAGCATTACTTTTCTGCTGCCACTGAAATTTCACACGTTTTTGTGCGGTTTCGTTCCCATGTTAGTTTTGTGTAGTGTAACGAGAAACTTCGCACAGGTTTTGTTTTTCAATCCGTGCTAGTATCATGTAGCAACACGAAAAACTTCACAGGGTTTTTCAATTCGTGAGCAGTTCGTGCAGCAACACGACAAACTTCGGGCAGGTCTTTTTCGATCTGTGGTAGTTTCGTACAGCAGCACAAGAAACGTCTGTCGCTTTTCCATGATCCGTGCTAGTTTCACGCAACGACACAAGAAACTTTGCCCATGCTTATTTTAGATCTGTACTAGTTTCACGTTTTGGCATGAAAAGCCGCTCTTTTCAGTTTGCGCTGGGATTGCGCAGTGCCGTGGAAATCTTTGAACATTTGTTTGATACATGCTAGGTATGCGCATGAATCAAACAAAGGTGAGACAGCAAGAGGAACTTTGTGCTGTGCTTTTGGATATGCAGGCGTGGCAGCTACCGGAACAGAATTTAATAATTTCACCCAGCCCTACATGTAGGGTGTACATGAGTGTGGTTGCAATTAACTCCAGCTCAGATGAGAGATGATGAGAGCAAGAGCCTCACACATAACATCCCCTTCAACATCTAAGGTATAGTCCAAATCAAAAGTGATGTAGAATAGGCATGCAAGATAGTGGTCTTTCCCTCAATCTGGTATGATTAGGCAGTCTCCTCAGTCATACCTTGACCCCTCACGGTAGGAAGTCAACAGTGATGAGAGGATTGTGGAAGGAGAGGTTGATGTGCGTTACACAGCTTCTGTCTCAGCTACTTCACTTTCTTGCTGATGAAGATGGGAGAAACCCATGTGATTGGCCCCTCCACTTTTTCAAAGATTCCAGCCTTCTCCAGCATTGATTGTTCCTTCTTCACTCAGGATCTCATGTGGAATGGTAGCCTCTGCTGTTTTGCAGCCATGGGTTTAACATTCTCCAATGTGCAACTTTACCACTGTAACTTTCATGCATCCATTGCCACTGATCTTGGTTTTGTACTCAACCAGGAGGTCTTCTACGGTAGTTGTGTGGATGCTGAATGTGAATTGGATGAGGTACAGTTGTCGGACAGAAGTGCAGCAGAAGACCATGCAAGTTCCTGCAATGGCCATGCACACTTGTTCCCTCCTCCATAGTTTATCATCATGTTGAGGTGTTGGGGTAAACCATCCCAGAAGGTTATCAGGGAAATGCAGCCATATGCTGAGATTTGTACTTTGGTGTTGGGCAGCACCAGTTTTTGTGCAATGGCTCTAAATGTAGTTTCAGAGATTAATTGTACTGATACATCTGTCTTGGTTGAGATACAAACACTGGGCTTCATTATGAGTTGGGCGGTAAGTGGTAAAATTGGCAGTAACTGCGTTACTGCCAATTTTACCACTACGCCACATTATGAGTTTTGGCTTTGAGTGGAAGATTTACCTCCAGCAAAACCCTCAAGGTAAATCTTGCCACTCAACACCAAAAACTCGTCGGAATTGGTGGAATCACAGCACCAGCAATTCTGCCGTGGGCATTTTGCAAAAAAAGCCCCATTGGGTCCAATGGACCCAATATGAAAGGGGAATTACACTGCCACCACCACTTATAATCAGGTGGAAATTCTACCTGACCAAGTGGTGGTAACAGTAATTCATTTTCCAAGGATTTACCATGGAATTACTGCCTAACTCGTGATGAGGCTCGCTGTCTTCCAGAATGGATATCATGTTGGTGAAGTTCATCACGTGTTACAGGTGCCACCAAAAAGTACGCATAGTCCACCTCTTTGTCAGTGTAATCAGCTAGATGAGTGTGGTCATCATTGCTTAGGCTGCCAGACTAAATTATCCACATCAGTCCTTGCTCACCAGGTTTGAATGTGTTTCCTATTAAGCCTTTGCCTTCCTAGGTCAAGTGATGCAGTTGGCTGCACTGTTTGCACTAAAGACCTTGTGCCTTCTGATTGTGAGTGCGGTGGGTTGCCATATTAGTCACACAATTAAGTGACGTCTTGCAGGGTGTGGCCTTTACTTGGGCTTTCTCCTGGGTGGTTTTGTCGTTTCTTTCATGGAGGTATTGTCTATATTTTGATGGAGCATGACATGTGGCAGAGTTATGAGTGTGATTTATTGATTGTTTCAGTATGAGTATGCTGAGTATTAAAGAGTTTTTAATAGGATAAGTGGGCAGTCACTTGAGTCCTTTTGTGCATGGTTATGTTGATCCTCTGAGTTACTATTATTCTGTGCTGATTTGTGGTACAATGCTTCTTTTCCTAGGGTGGCACAGCTTCAGTTCATCGGGTTTCAGGTGTTTTTGGTGTTTCCAGTGTGATGTGCTGGCAGTTTCCCTCCAAGAATGTTTCCTATTTAGCACTGTTAGTTAAAGAGCCATGTTTTTAACAATTTTCTGAACTTTAAGTGATCTTCTGTTGTTCGTATTTCCTCTTGGAGTGAGATCCAGAGTCTCACCACTCACTATGCAGTAGAATGCTGTTCCCCCAGATTTCTGCTTTGATTATTGTTTAGATTCAATGTAAATGTCATAGTTGGCCATTAGTGTTCGGTTTGGTTTGTAGATGGAAATGATTCCCTGCATGAATTCTGCTCCTTGCCTGTGGATTTTGTTTGTTGAGTCTTCAGAGTAGTCTTGCGCTGTGTTTTGTGTTCATTGTAGTTTTTTGATAAGGTAGTCCGACATTCCTGGATAGATGCCGTTGGCTTAATCTGTTGTTTACACGACAAGAGAAATGGAGGCAAGTGTTCTATGTGGGAAGGGGAAAATGGGATGTATATATTTGATTGTGTGTAGGTGGAAGAAGCTTTCTTTACTACTGTGTTGACTTGTGGTTCGAGTGCTAGGTCGTTGTCTGTTAATATCCCAAGATTTTGACCACTTATGATGGTTCTGTTCAGTTTCCCAATTCAGTAGGCCATGAAATTTGGCGATGGTTTGGAAGGTCATTGGGCGTGGTCATGATTTCTGTTTTGTCTGGGTTGAGTTAAGGCTATTGGTACTCATCCAATGTTTTATTTATGTGAGGTAGTTGGTAAGGGTTGCATTTTAGTTATTTGATAGCATTGATTTTGTAGATGGTTTGTGTGTCGTCTGCTTAATTGTATCAGGTGAGTCTGTGTCTTTTGATGAGGGTCATGATCATGTATATGTTGAATAGTAGTGGTGAGAGGGATGAGCCTTGTGGCACTCTCCAAGTTGTTGTGCAGGTGGTTGTGTTAAAGGGGGCTAGGTAAGCTATTTCCATTCTTTCTGTTATGAAGACTTTTAGCCAAAGTAACGCTATGTTGCAGAATCCTATATCTTCGAGTCTTTTAATGAGTGTTTCGTGGTGTACTGTGTCGAAGGCTGCTGACAGATCTAGCTATATTAGTGATGATTTAACATTGGAGTCTGCATTGGTTTTTAGATCATCCCATATTGATACTAAATTTGTTTATGTTCCATGAATCTGAAGTCGACTTCTGCCAGGTCTACTATCCAATTGTTTTCTACATGTTCTGGGACTTGTTTGTGAATGTAGCTTTCTAGGATGTTTTCCATGTATGAGATGTTTGAGATTGGTCGGTAGTTGGATAGGTCTTAAGTGTTTCCCAATGGGCCTTTAAGGAGTGGCTTGATGTATGCTGATTTGAAGGCTTGTGGCACAGTTCCTGTTTCTAGTGAGTGATTGAGGAAATATTCTGCAGGTTTTTTCTGGGTGAGGATAGTCTGGTATATATTGGGTGGACAGGCATGTGGTGATTTGCTCACCAGGCAGTTGAATATTTCTGTTGAAATTGGTGGGTGTTTGTTGCCTCTTCTAGATGGTTTTGGCATTGGCTGGTTAGGTTTTTTTTGTTTTTTAGGCATGATCTTATTGACTTGCTGGATTTTTGTGGTTTTGTTTTTGAAGTGGTTTGCAAGGTCAGTGCATAGTTTTTGTGATGGCGTGGATCTGTTGTTGCATGCTGTTAGTTTTCCTAGCTCGTTGTGATGTTGAACATCTCTTTCTCGATGTTGCTTGAGTTAGTGATCCATTCGTTGTAGTATGTCTCTTTTGCTTTGAGTATTGCAACTTTATATAGTCTCATCTGTCTTTGGTATGTGATTTATTCCTGTTAGTTTTTTGTGGTGCTCTGAGGTGGGGAGTGAACCACCTCGTCATTGTTTTCTTTAGCCAGGGGGTGAATGATATTTCTGGTGCAATGTCAGCTAGTGTTTTCGTGATCCATTTTTGGATTGTATCAGTTCTTTCTTCGATGCTGTATGAGTCTAAGATGGTGATTAATGATTTTGTGGCTTCCAGTCTGGTGTTTAGGTCCACAATATTTATGGATTTCCAGTTTATTTTCTGAATTGGAGGATTTTCGGGTGGATCATGAAGGGTATTATGAGGTGGTTGCTCCAGAGGATTTGCATTGGAGGTGCAGTTGTGCCAGCATTGCCAGTCAGTTCCTGGTATTCTCCATGTCGAGATTCTTCTGCAGTGATATCCTGCATGCTTGCACTATGTGCTTTTGTTTCTTAGCTGAGTATATCTGGCACTTTGAAGGACCTGTAAACGAGTTTCTTCTTAGCATTTGTCAGCTCACAAGAGCTTGTGAGATGGTACTCCCTTGCATGAACATTGTCCAGAGACTTGGCATGTTCTGTCTAGCTTGGCAGAGATGAAAACTCTCAAAATCAGAAATTGATTGGCTGATGGAAATGTGAGGTCAGTGTGGTATTCACCATTGCATAATCATTGTCACCTCTGATGTTCAGCACGTAGGCTCATGGATGAGTGTGGGAAGTATTGGACTTTTTCATATCGGAACAAGTCTTTCCAGTCTCCCAAACAGAGGGAGTTGTAGGTGTCTGGAGGTATTATGCAAACATTTTGAAGGATCACGCTCATCTGTCATGGGTGGCATCATATTGTGTTTCGTGTGAGACCGACCTGATTATTCTGTGCGTGCATGAGCAGGCTCTATGCTGCCGGCTCAGGCAGCTCTCATTGCTGGTTGTTGTGTCCGGTGGGGTTAGCACACATAGACTATGGCGCAGATTTTGTTGGATAAACCTTCCTGCTTTGGGCACCTGATCGAGTGCTGGAGTGGGGACTTTGCTATGTTGCATGGCATTAAGTGCCACCTAAAATGGTGTATGCAGGCATAGGTGAGGGGTGCGGGCACCACCTATCAGAGGAGATGAGGGTCAGACCATGTGAGTGGTCTTCACGCATGATAGGAAGTAAAAAGCAATGGCATTAAAAGAAGAGCGGGCAGGTTAACCCACCACCAAAGGATATTTAAAAAAGTGCAGACAGATATCCCCCAAGAAAAGACGCAGATAAAAAGATTTGTCAGAAATGCACATCCGGCAACTGTACATAACTAATTTTAAAAAAGACCTGGTGCTTGTACAAAATCATCGGTTTAAATTTGTCAAGTTTCAATTTTAGTGATTTTATTTTCGTCAGCAGCACATACAACTTTCCAAAACTTGCTTTAATCATCAAGGCACGGGCTTCACACTGTTTATTTTAGTGGCTGCATGTGGCGGGTTGCTACTTATCACCTCTCATTCCTAATATTTCACATTACGTTTCACTTCATTGAGTTCATTTCTGGACAGAAGGGCACAGTTGCTAGTATTGCATGTTAAGCCACCAAAGTTTTAACTTTAAAATTGCAAAGCCACATGTGAATAACCGTGATGTACTCAGTTTTAATATTACTCTTCCTTTTCACCATTTTCTTTTTGTTTATTATCTTTCAACCCTTTTATTTTTTGGGTGGAGTTCCTCACACCATCTCCCTGCCTTACTTCACCCATCAACCACCCTATTCCCTTGCCGTCCCATCCTCTTTCTTGACCCCTCTTTAGCAAAACTATTTTCACCCTCATTTTAAATGTGGGAGACATGCATTTATGCCTCTATTTCCCAGTGTGCACCATTTTCGTGCTGACACAAGGGGCTTCATTACGAGTTTGAAGGTAGCCATGCCCTTAAAAAGGGCATGGCCGCCTCTAAACTCTGGTCTGGGTCCGGGTTCCCTGAATGGGGAAATACCGGGCCATTCCGACCTTGGAGGGCCCGGTATTTCCCCATTCAGGGAACCCAGACCAGGACCATCCCCATCCCCATTTGAGCCCCCATAGGGCTCAATGGGAATGGGCAGAATGCTAACAATGGTCCCGTTAATGACAGGCCCATTGTTAGCATGCTGGGCTGCTCGCGGGACCCGCTAAGGACGCCTGGTAAAACCAGGTAGGGGGTTAACGGCTCCGGTGCCTTTACCGGCGCTGTTAACCCCTTACCGCCCACCTCATAATGAGGCCCAAGGAGGAGAGTTAGGAGTGAAGACAAGATCTCTGTTGTGCTCACGACCTCTGCCTCGTGCAAGCACTTTATTTTATTAACATCTGCATGAGATTTTCATGCATCCGTAAAACGAATAGATTCCTGTGGAATCAACTTAGTTTTTGCACCTGCTCAAACCAGGTGGTTCCCATCACAATCCATTAGAAATGCTGCAGGCAAAGCATAATGCAGGTGAACTTTACCTGTTCACGAGACAGAGAGGAAAATGGAGTAAAAGGGAGTTCATTTTATTCCCCAGTCTGACGCTTTCTGGTTTCCAAATGCATCTTCTATGATAACACCTTTGACAGCTATGTCATAATGTAAAAAGCTATGCTTTTTGGTCAATGACACAATGGCTTAGAAGTTAGAGCATGAGTTCACTAATGTCAAGTTTACAAGTTCAAGTCCCCTTGTTGGCATGAACATGTGCAAAATGGCTGGGTAATAATGTGTGGTTTGGGAAGAAATATGTCAAATGTGTAACATTTAATGTTGTATTACTATTATAAAAATATTGTTTTACTTTTATTGTATTACAAGTTGATCAGAGAAAGAAAACAACAAATGTGTGTATCCCAACTGGTGTATCCCAATGTGTACACCCAGGACATCAAAGATGACATCACAAATGTCATTGATGGCATCACTGATGACATCACATGTCTAACGCCCCCTTTTTTCCTTTCCTGACATATCTAGGCCACATTATTTTCTTCAGTAACAGTCAGGAACAAAAAATTGTAAATGTACTATATTTGTAGACTTATCCTTCAAGTATGTTCTTACAATAATTCCCTTATGGTCCAGTCATATCATATGAAACATATACATAGGGGAAGACACAACCTTGAAAGAATGCAAACCTTTATGTGCATTAAAATTATCGGTAGAGTTATCAGCACCTTCTGATAGTTTTGATGTTTTTTTATTACTGTACTTCCGCTGTATATGCTCATATTTTTATATGTTGTACTCACACTATTTTCCTTAGGGTCCAGACACATCATGTGATATATATAGATAGGGTAAGTAACAGCTTTGAAACAGAGCAATCATTTCTCTGCATAAAGGTAATCAGTTGGGTTATGAACACTTTCTGCTACTATTGCTGTTTTTGTTCTTACTTCAATTCCCTTGTATATATTCATATTTGTATGTGGTGTTGTCTCTTTGTGATTTGTCTATAATAATGCAATTATGTAGTAAGTGGGTTTTATTACCTACTTATCACAAGTTTCACTGTACGCAAAACTCTAATATGAAAACAGTTATCATTTCACTATTCAACATGGCAAGCTTATGAATATTGCACCTCCATCATGTATGCTGCACACAATGCCTATGTTTCTACATGAGTACCTTAGTTTACTGGATTGAAGTTAATAATAGAATGCTATTTATATCAATGCATAGCTTAATGCACTGATTAGCACTTGATATTTATTCCAATAATCTTTGACACTTTTTTTTATCAACATTACACTAAGAATCCCTTGTACAGACTTTTCATGAAAGGTAAATGCACATGTGATGTCATCAGTGATGTCATCAATGACATTTGTGATGTCATCTCTGATGTCCTGGGTGTTAGGCTTAGCAGTGCACGGTGGTGGCGCAAGTATTGGTTGCTTAGCTTACCATAACTGGCGAATTTCAATGGTTTTTCGGTTTTATTTGGAACCATAACGTCCCTTTAACAAAGTTTTTTCACTGAATTTCATAGGTTTTTAGTAGCGCAACTTAACCATAACGTCCCTTTAACAAAGTTTTTTTACTGAATTTCATAGGTTTTTAGTAGCGCAACTTAACCATAACGTCCCTTTAACAAAGTTTTTTCACTGAATTTCATAGGTTTTTAGTAGCGCAACTTAACAATAATAACTTTGACTTTATGTACATGTTATATGGAACATACTGAACCCTTTCTAATGAACCTGATGTTCGCGAACTCTTTTAATGTCCGCGGACATATTCGGAGAACAGAACCACTACCTAAAAACTCTGGGGGGGTATGTTTGATTGTTATATCATAACATAGGAACATTTAACAAATTCAAAAAGCAGCACACATACACATTATCATGTCGATTCACGGAAATTATTTTGCTCTGAAAATTTCGGCGCAAGCGTGCGAAAGCGTGCGAATCGCAGTGCCAGTGCTAAAATCGCAGCAAAACCAGTGCACAGCGATTAATTGAAGTCAGTGCGCGAGGAAATTCCAGGATGTGCGCCAAAATACTGCATGGCTCACGCTGGCGCACACGTCTTCAAACCGCGTGCGCTAAGCGCACAGCGAAAGCACACATAGCATGGCGCACACAACAAAAGTAGGCGTAACACGGGGCGTGACACGCGGAATGGGGAACAACGCGTGAAAATGAGGGCGTCACGGGGGAAGTACAGGAGGCAAGTGCGCAGAACGCCCACACGCTCGCCTACAACACGTATTTATGGAATCAGATAGGGCAAACCAATGCACGGGCAAAGACGCGCACAGGCCTAAACACGTCCGCCACACGAAGGCAGGCGGTAGTGTCCCTGCGCATGAAAGAAATGTGCGCCAAAATGTGCGCTAACAAAAAGGACACATATACAGCCATGATGAATGTCCCATACTGTGGCCCTCTAGGACAAATGACGTGCAAAGGGGTACGCTACAAACACTGACACCCGCTGTGTGAAAAATAGCGTGTGCGTGTATTTCGGGGGTGCGCGGGAAGTTTCACACGCAATAGGACTTGGGCGAGCGAGGTACGTGTATTTCAGGGGTTCGCGTCACGCGATAGGCCTTGGGCGAGCGGGGTACGTGTATTTCAGGGGTTCGCGTGAAGTTTCACACGTGATTGGCCTTGGGCGAGCGGGGTACGTGTAAATCTGGGGTGCCTGGGAAGTTTCACATGCGATTGGCCTGGGTACGTGTATTTCAGGGGTGCGCAGGAAGTTTCACACACGATTTTGCTGTCAGAGCGGGGAACGTGTATTTCGGGGGTGCGCGGGGAGTCCTACACGTGAATTGGCAGTGTGGATCCCCCCAGGTGTCCCCTCTACCCCCTCCACGACCCCTGCAGGCAGCCCACACCACAGGGGACTACCCTGCACCCCTGGTCATGTCCCGCAGGCAGCCCATCCACCATGGGCATGCCCCCCAGCCAAGGCACATGTCACCTTGGAATATGATCAACAACTCATGTCCCCCTGCACCCCCACTCCCTGGCAGTCAGGGGCCCCTGCCATCAGGCCCCCACTCATGTCCCACTCATGTCCCCCTGCACCGCCACCCCCCAGCAGTGCGGGGCACCTGCTAGCAGGCCCCCACTCATGTCCCCTTGCACCCCCACTCCCCAGCAGTCAGGGTCCCCTGGCAGCAGGCCCCCACTCATGTCCCACTCATGTCCCCTTGCACCCCCACCCCCCAGCACTGAGGGGCACCTGCCAGCAGGCCCCCACTCATGTCCCACTCATGTCCCCCTGCACCCCCACCCCCCAGCAGTCAGAGGCACCTGCCAGCAGGCCCCCACTCATGTCCCACTCATGTCCTCCTGCACCCCCACCCCCCAGCAGTCAGGGGCCCCTGCCAGCAGGCCCCTACTCATGTCCCACTCATGTCCCCCTGCACCCCCACCCCCCAGCAGTCAGAGGCACCTGCCAGCAGGCCCCCACTCATGTCCCCTTGCACCCCCACCCTCCAGCAGTCAGGGGCCCATGGCAGCAGGCCCCCACTCATGTCCCACTCATGTCCCCCTGCACCCCCACCCCCCAGCAGTCAGGGGCACCTGCCAGCAGGCCCCCACTCATGTCCCACTCATGTCCCCCTGCACCCCACCCCCCAGCAGTGCAGGGCACCTGCCAGCAGGCCCCCACTCATGTCCCCCAGAACCCCCTCCCCCCAGCAGTCAGGGGCACCTGCCAGCAGGCCCCCACTCATGTCCCTTTGCACCCCCACCGCCCAGCAGTCAGGGGCCCCTGGCAGCAGGCCCCCACTCATGTCCCACTCATGTCCCCCTGTGCCCCCAACCCCCAGCAGTCAGGGGCACCTGGCAGCAGGCCCCCACTCATGTCCCCCTGCATCCCCACCCCCCAGCAGTCAGAGGCACCTGGCAGCAGGCCCCCACTCATGTCCCACTCATGTCCCCCAGCACCCCCACTCCCCAGCAGTCAGGGCACCTGCCAGCAGGCCCCCACTCATGTCCCCTTGCACCCCCACCCCCCAGCAATCAGGGGCACCTGCCAGCAGGCCCCCACTCAAGTCCCACTCATGTCCCCAAGCACCCCCACCCCCCAGCAGTCAGGGGCACCTGGCAGCAGGCCCCCACTCATGTCCCACTCATGTCCCCCTGCACCCCCAACCCCCAGCAGTCAGGGGCACCTGGCAGCAGGCCCACACTCATGTCCCACTCATGTCCCCCTGCACCCCCACACCCCCAGCAGTCAGGGGCACCTGCCAGCAGGCCCCCACTCATGTCCCCCTGCACCCCCACCCCCCAGCAGTCAGGGGCACCTGCCAGCAGGCCCCCACTCATGTCCCACTCATGTCCCCCTGCACCCCCACCCCCCAGCAGTGCAGTGTACCTGCCAGCAGGCCCCCACTCATGTCCCCTTGCACCTCCACCCCCCAGCAGTCAGGGGCCCCTGGCAGCAGGCCCCCACTCATGTCCCTCTCATGTCCCCCTGTACCCCCACCCCCCAGCAGTGCAGGGCACCTGCCAACAGCCCACCACTCATGTCCCCTTGCACCCCCACCCCCCAGCAGTCAGGGGCCCCTGACAGCAGGCCCCCACTCATGTCCCACTCATGTCCCCCTGCACCCCCACCCCCAGCAGTCAGGGGCACCTGGCAGCAGACCCCACTCATGTCCCCCTGCACCCCCACCCCCCAGCAGTCAGGGGCACCTGCCAGCAGGCCCCCACTCATGTCCCACTCATGTCCCCCTGCACCACCACCCCCCAGCAGTCAAGGGCACCTGCCAGCAGGCCCCCACTCATGTCCCCTTGCACCCCCACTCCCCAGCAGTCAGGGGCCCCTGTCAGCAGGCCCCCACTCATGTCCCACTCATGTCCCCCTGCACCGCCACCCCCCAGCAGTGCGGGGCACCTGCTAGCAGGCCCCCACTCATGTCCCCTTGCACCCCCACTCCCCAGCAGTCAGGGTCCCCTGGCAGCAGGCCCCCACTCATGTCCCACTCATGTCCCCTTGCACCCCCACCCCCCAGCACTGAGGGGCACCTGCCAGCAGGCCCCCACTCATGTCCCACTCATGTCCCCCTGCACCCCCACCCCCCAGCAGTCAGAGGCACCTGCCAGCAGGCCCCCACTCATGTCCCACTCATGTCCTCCTGCACCCCCACCCCCCAGCAGTCAGGGGCCCCTGCCAGCAGGCCCCTACTCATGTCCCACTCATGTCCCCCTGCACCCCCACCCCCCAGCAGTCAGAGGCACCTGCCAGCAGGCCCCCACTCATGTCCCCTTGCACCCCCACCCTCCAGCAGTCAGGGGCCCATGGCAGCAGGCCCCCACTCATGTCCCACTCATGTCCCCCTGCACCCCCACCCCCCAGCAGTCAGGGGCACCTGCCAGCAGGCCCCCACTCATGTCCCACTCATGTCCCCCTGCACCCCACCCCCCAGCAGTGCAGGGCACCTGCCAGCAGGCCCCCACTCATGTCCCCCAGAACCCCCTCCCCCCAGCAGTCAGGGGCACCTGCCAGCAGGCCCCCACTCATGTCCCTTTGCACCCCCACCGCCCAGCAGTCAGGGGCCCCTGGCAGCAGGCCCCCACTCATGTCCCACTCATGTCCCCCTGTGCCCCCAACCCCCAGCAGTCAGGGGCACCTGGCAGCAGGCCCCCACTCATGTCCCCCTGCATCCCCACCCCCCAGCAGTCAGAGGCACCTGGCAGCAGGCCCCCACTCATGTCCCACTCATGTCCCCCAGCACCCCCACTCCCCAGCAGTCAGGGCACCTGCCAGCAGGCTCCCACTCATGTCCCCTTGCACCCCCACCCCCCAGCAATCAGGGGCACCTGCCAGCAGGCCCCCACTCAAGTCCCACTCATGTCCCCAAGCACCCCCACCCCCCAGCAGTCAGGGGCACCTGGCAGCAGGCCCCCACTCATGTCCCACTCATGTCCCCCTGCACCCCCAACCCCCAGCAGTCAGGGGCACCTGGCAGCAGGCCCACACTCATGTCCCACTCATGTCCCCCTGCACCCCCACACCCCCAGCAGTCAGGGGCACCTGCCAGCAGGCCCCCACTCATGTCCCCCTGCACCCCCACCCCCCAGCAGTCAGGGGCACCTGCCAGCAGGCCCCCACTCATGTCCCACTCATGTCCCCCTGCACCCCCACCCCCCAGCAGTGCAGTGCACCTGCCAGCAGGCCCCCACTCATGTCCCCTTGCACCTCCACCCCCCAGCAGTCAGGGGCCCCTGGCAGCAGGCCCCCACTCATGCCCCTCTCATGTCCCCCTGTACCCCCACCCCCCAGCAGTGCAGGGCACCTGCCAACAGCCCACCACTCATGTCCCCTTGCACCCCCACCCCCCAGCAGTCAGGGGCCCCTGACAGCAGGCCCCCACTCATGTCCCACTCATGTCCCCCTGCACCCCCACCCCCAGCAGTCAGGGGCACCTGGCAGCAGACCCCACTCATGTCCCCCTGCACCCCCACCCCCCAGCAGTCAGGGGCACCTGCCAGCAGGCCCCCACTCATGTCCCACTCATGTCTCCCTGCACCACCACCCCCCAGCAGTCAAGGGCACCTGCCAGCAGGCCCCCACTCATGTCCCCTTGCACCCCCACTCCCCAGCAGTCAGGGGCCCCTGTCAGCAGGCCCCCACTCATGTCCCACTCATGTCCCCCTGCACCCCCATCCCCCAACAGTGAAATGGCGATTCCATGACACAAAGCAAAAGTCAACTATGTACATCAACACATGTCCGCCACACGAAGGCAGGCGGTCCCTGCGCATTAAAAAAATGTGCGCTATCAAAAAGCACGTATATACAGCTCTGATGAATTTCCCATACTGTGGCCCTCTAGGACAAATGACGTGCAAAGGGGTACGCAACAAACACGGACACCCGCTGTGTCAACAATAGCATGTATTTCGTGGGTGCGCAGGAAGTTTCACACGCGATTGTGCCTGGGCGAGCGGGGTCCGTGTACTTCACGGGCTCGCGGGAAGTTGGGCTCGCGGGAATTTGGGCTTGTGTGAAGTTTTACACATGATTGGGCCTGTGCGAGCGGGGTACGTGTAAATCTGGAGTGGGCGGGGAAGTACAGGAGGCAAGTGCGCGGAACGCCCACACGCACGCGCCAAAAAAGAAGCGCTAATCTGGAAACACGTACGCCAGCAGGAAGCAGGCGTACGTGGACCCACGCAGCATAAAAGTGCGCGCAAACAACAAGCAAGCTCAGACGCCAGGATGAACATACCGTTCCTAGCAGCAGTGGTCGTGGGATACCGCAGGAGGAGGAGGAGGATAGTCAGGCCCAGAATTTTCACACCCAGAACCAGCCTTTTTGGCATGCCTGATGACCAGGTGTATGGGAGGTACAGGTTTCCACCTCACATAACCCACCCTCTGCTCCCAAGCACTCAGCCCCCTGGAGAAGGTCCTCAATGTACTGCACTTTTTGGCCACCGGATCATTTCAGCAGACAAGTGCCATAGTGGGGGGGGGTGTCACAGGCCACACAGTCACGCTGCCTACAGCAGGTCTTGGCCATCATGACTGCACGCCCATCAGTGCGCAGGCACATATACCTGCCCAGAACACCTGCAGAAAGGCAGGCTGTTGTCCAGGATTTCTACGGGGTGGCACAATTCTCCAAAGTCCTAGGTGCCATTGATTGCACCCATGTGGCCCTACGTCCCCCAAGGGCATCAGAGCACATCTATAGAAACCGCAAGCACTGGCATTCCATCAACGTGCAGGTAGTATGTGATGCCAAGGGAATCATCACCTCAGTATATGCCAACTATCCAGGGTCCACCCACGACAGTTTCATTTACAGAATGTCAACCCTAAACCGGGACCTAGAAGCTGGGTGGCATGGCGATACATGGCTGCTTGGTGAGTATAAATGCCACAGCACGTGCATGCATGCCAGATACTGAGTAATGTCACAACCCCACTAATGATACTTATCACCACCTCCCCAGGGGACAGTGCCTACCCTCTGAGCACCCACATGATGACGCCAATTCGGAACCCCACCACGCCACCCGAGGTATGATACAACACAGCCCATATTGCAACCCGGGGTATAGTGGAGCGCACATTCGGAGCGCTCAAGTCACGCTTTCGCTCCCTTGACCGTTCTGGTGGGCAGCTGTTATACGCTCCCCCAGTAGTGTGCAGGATCATAGTGGCAGCATGTGTCCTGCACAACGTTGCAACACGCCGGGGCCTGCCGGTGGACATGGTGGTGCCCCCACATCCCCAACCACATGCACGCCTGCTGCGCATGGGAGGGGAAAGGGCACGGGGTGAGGCAGCCCAAACACAGCTGGTGGCTAATTACTTCACTTAGTGCACACACCCCTGCCACATACCAGCTGACAATCAATGATGATGACATGAGGGACAGTCAACTGTCACAACCATACCATCCTGAGATTGGTCACCTGGAAGTGTCACAATGTGTGCATCCCTACCTACAGAAACACCACTAATGCTGTGTCATCAAAAGACACACATGCTGCTAAATGCATGACCCCCTTGCAAAATACAACATGAGAACAGTGCCATGTCACCCAACCCCTCCCCAGCACCGCCACCCAACACACCATGGCATGTCATGCTATGTGAGAGCAAACAAGCAATCCCAAAAACCTGACACAAGTGTCACAAAGTACAGTGTCCCTAATGGAAACTGGCCACACACAATATGCTCCTAGTAATGTTGAACTAACAACACACATGACCAAATACTTACCAACTAAACAATGCATCTAGACAAGTTCAAACATTTCTAAAACATGACAGTACTAAGTTAAAGTAGTCGTAGTCATACAACCTGAATATGCCACCACATCGCCCCCTTCAAACTGTAGTCTTGCAGCCTTCAAAATTGGTCTGTGTACTGCATACAACATGAACTCCATCTCCAAAGTAGACGGCCTTGTGAAGACATGACGAATGAACCTGTAAATTCAGAGGGAGACATGGAAGCAAAATCATACATTAATACAACATGCTGTGTACAATACAACAACAATATACACAAGGAATGTCTACACAGTATTGACTACAGACTGCCCACACCGCTCATCGGAGCCCAACATCACTGTGTACATCTCTGTCACTTGGTCACACCCTTTGCAAGCCCATTGAAACGGGAAGCAGGAGGGGTGTGTGTCTCATGAACCCAAGCATCTAACCCAAACTCAGGACAAGCCTGCATGTGCTCAGCCGGAATACAGTGGATGCCCACGGGAGCCACACAAGGCAACACACTGTCAAATTATTTTTAAAAAAAACCAAAATTCAAAATTCAAAAATCAAAAATCAAAAATGCCCATGTGGGTGTTGGGGCCACCCAGGAGGTCCGAGGACAGGGTGTGCACCAACAGCCACCTGTGTGGATGTTGGGAAAAAAAAACACCTCCATGGGCTCATGGCCTGCACGACTATGCCAATGTGGGAGAACTGCTGCCGTCGCTCTCATGACCCTCTGCTGCTGCATCAGGAGGTGGTGGTGCTATGGGAGGCATCCCACTCAAAGCCCTGGTATGGTCCTCCATGGCAGCAAGCATGCGGGTGTGGAAGGTCTCGTTCTGGAGGATTATAGTGCGGAGATCCCCATGCAACACCTGACGTGATGCCCGGATCTCCTCCCGAGTTGCCCGCATCTCAGCTGAGAGTGTACTTGTGAGGTGCTCCAGCCGCTGTTCTACCCTAAAATTAGCGGAAGTCTCAAGCTCAAGAAGAGTCTACCTGAGGTTATGGAGTTCTTCACTCAGGGCTTCCCTATGGGCCTGGGACTCTATTGAGATGGATTGGCGCAGAGTCTCCAGTGCCGCCCGTCGGTCCCTGTTGGACGCCAACATGTCTTCCCTGTGTGATTGGCAAATGGAGTCTGTTGCCTGCTGTAGTTGCTCCATCTGCCTTTCAGGGGGATAATGGAAGTGGCCACCCTCTCCATTGCCTGAGCCATCATTTCAACTGATGCTGACTGTTGGGTTGCCATAGCGTACATGGAGTTCTCCCATACGCTATTGCTTGGTGGCGTACGGCCACCGCGTCAACGGGCACCACACCTGTTTTGGGCAAGGCGATGTGCACCTTGCTGTGCTGGCACCGCCTGAGGCTGCAGGACTGCATTCCCCCTCAGATCTGCTGGCCCAGCAACAGGATCAGATGCTGTGGAGTGTGACCCTGCATCCGTAACTGCCAAAGGCGCCTCTACCAACACTGACATCCCCATAGCGGGATCTACCCCTGGTGCAGGTGGGTTGGACAGAACAGAATCCCTGCCAGAAACACTTACCTGTGACAGCACATAGGTCTCATCATCCATATCAGCACCTGAATAGAGGCCTGGGGAGGTGCACCCAGAGACACCCCAGGAAAGTATGGTCTGCAGGAGGATTGGGTTCTCACCCACCACCACACCACGTCCCCCGCTGGTGCCCGTTCGTGCCTGGGATTCCTCCTGGGTCTGCACCATCTCCTCAACCTCAACAGCATCAAGTGCATCATCCCCTGCAAAAACATGAAAGAGAAAAAATGGAAACAGGCATTAGCACCATAGCACACAAATAGGCCTGTCAAGCTACAGAACCAGTACATGATTCACACATGTCCCACATGACTATAACCCTCCCATGCCTGCACTGTCACTGAGTAGTAAGGGGAGGCAAAAGGCAGACACTGATGACACCAATATGGGAGAGCAACACATTTGCTGCATGCTGGGTAGCACTGCCATCACACATTGGCCTGTGAGTGGCATGTCCAATACACATACATGACACATGGCAGCACACAGATGGCATTTAGCATAGCCATGGTACATTTGACAAGTACAGCCATATGTCAGTGATTGAGTACTGTCACCCATCCATGTGAGATGGACATGATGACATGAAAAATGCTGCATACTGTGACTAAGTACACATGTGCCACTCACTGCAACACATGCAAGGTACAAGAATACAGTAATAGTTGGCTGATCTATTTTTCATCACATTGACATCGCAGGAAACATCTGTCATTTTCCACATGCAAACAGGCACTCATCTAAACATTTGTGCTGGCCAATACTCCATCAGCCTGAATAGTCTCATTGTGTACATAACCAGGTAAAGCATTGCCCCAGTGTGGCCAGTAAACAATGACTGAAGGATATCACATATGTCACAATATGGTTGATTAATGTCTAGCAAAAAAGGGGAGAGTGGAAAATATTATCCTGAAGGCACACTTACAAATTCTGTCCAATGTAGTTGTAAGATGGCAGTACAAGGTCAACTGCACAATTGTGGACCTAATAGGATACTGTGGGCAGAAGGGATGCAGTCATAGCCAAATACAAGGCACGTGATCCCATGTGAGGAAGGAAGTGGGTGACCCATAACACTCTGGAGTACACACCCTCACCTGGCACTCAATCAGAACCCGTCACCCAAAATACATACACATGCACTACACACACACGCGTGGGCACTCACCGGACAATGCTTCGTAATCAGGTAGTTCTCCCACACCTCAGATCTGTTCCTCTGTGATGAAGGTCCCAGCAACAGACTCATGTTCAGTGAGTTAGTTGTCCTCTTGTGGAGACCCACCACCAGTCACCAGAGTAGCGGCATGATTTGAGGCCAGCTTGTCCTTTGGTCTACGTTTCAGGTCGTTCCACCGCTTGTAGCAATCATCAGCTGAGCGCCTCACAAATCCAAGGGCACTTATGTGGTTGGCGATGGTCTGCCAGTGTGCCTTACGTTGACAAGGTGTGGTCTTGGACCCTGCAGTCACCACCATTTCGTGGCTATGTTGCGACACATAGCTCACAAGTGCATTAAGCTCCACGTCATTAAAGCAAGGCTTCCTTGACGCGCCGGAGTGTGTAGCCGTGCCTGGGGTCTCAGCCTGTCGTGCCAGAGCACCCTTCTTCCTCTTTTTAGAAGGTGGAGCGGAGCCAGAGTGGCTAACGCTGCTCTGGTCAGTAGGGGCAGAATCACCGGTGGACTGGGTTGTTGGAGTGTGTGTCATGATGCCTACCCCCGGAGCACCAGGCCAGGCCCAGCACCCCCGGGAGCAGGCATCATGCCCCCGGGTAAAAGCCCAGCGGCCCCTTATAGGGGCTCTTTGGACTCTGTCCTGGCGCCTTTGGTGCCAGGCTCATGTTGGACATCAGTCCTGGCGCCATAGGCGCCAGGCTCATAAAGGAAAGTGTTTGGTGCACTTACCTGATGCAGACGATGCTGCATACTCACCTGATGCAGACCATGCTGCATGAAGACCCAAGCCAAATGAGGCTTAGGAGGGACTATTTTACTGAAGGGACTATTTTGTTACTTGGGTGGGGCTGTGGAAGAATACTTACCTGGGACTTCTTCCAAGGCTATTTAAGCCACGCCCGTACGGCCACACGTGCTTCGCGTTGTTCTGCATCCCAGCAGCTGAACGCTCACCATGTCTGCTCCTGCACCTGGACTCCAGCCACGCCCGCCTCGAACCTGGAACACCTGTAAGGAAAGAAGAGAAGAGAAAGGTGAAAACCAAGAACTTATTCAAACTTCTTACCTGCATCCGGAATCTTCACGCCAGCATTCTTGAAGAAAGACTTCCATTTAAAAGCATCGCGTTGCTCGCTGTAGCGCCGCGCTTCACTCACCTGTCCTCGAGACATCTCCCGGCTCCAACGCGGCTGTCAGTACCGGTTGCCACATCTCTGCACCTATGGGAGAGAAGAAGAGACAAAAGGTGAGCAGAGGGAACACAGGAGGAAAGCCGAATTTTCAGCCATAATACTTACCGGCTTTTCTTGGTGAACCATTCCACATTTCGGGTCGGCACCGCTTCTTTGGCAGGTACCGCACCCCGGCCCCTATGGGGAAAGGACAAAAGACATTACTGGGGAATTATAAAGACATTTAGAGGGGTCGCCCTCATTACTAACTCACCTGATTTTACCATCGGCAATTTAACCCCTCAACGCATCGCCTTCGTTCTGCACCTGAAATAAAGGACAGATCACAGGTTAGGAAGACAACATAAAAAGAGGTTCACACTTGAACTTTTGAATCTTCATACTTACGGCGTATCGCTCCGAAAAGTCAAGTGGATTTTGCCAGCGCCATTCTGAAAACAAGTGAAGTAACTGGACGAACACGCGCCCATGCACCAGAAGCAGGATGGAGAGTTCATCCTTCCAAACCATAAGGTGAGCTTAAACCGGGGGTTTTGGAGGAAGTCAGAGAAGAACGAAGAGGGAAAGGGGGGAGAAAGCACACTATTCTGCAGACAGTTAATCCCCCTTTCTCATCTGCAGAAGGATATTCCTACGGGCCAGACAAGCAAGATTTGGGGGTCCTGTTCAATCGGTGATCCGAGTTCTGCGCATCACGCTTGAAGAGGCCACAGCAACCCAGACTAGACCAGCGCCTCCGTGGGAGCCAGGTGAGCGTTACAGTGTGCGAATGCACATTGACCATAGGACTTGGTGCAGGCATTGTCTGAAGTGTGATGTTGGCAGGGGGAACATCAGTATGATGGACCAGGACCGACAATGTCCCGGCTGGAAGAGTCAGAGCTGGGGCGGATGGAGCTGCAGCTGCCCCTGCAGCCTCACCACCCTGCATACTTGGGGCAGCAGATGACATAGCTGCCCCAGATCCACGTGCCTTGGTGACAACTTGCACCGCCACACGTGGCCTAGACTTGCTGACCTGGAAGTCAGCCAGGGAGTCATCCTGTGCCAGGTCAGGTGCCACAATGGGCTGGTCCAACAGGGGCTGAACTGGGATGGTCTCAGCCACGTTTCTCTCAACCATGGGGGGGAGCATGGGTGTCCCTGATTGGTCCTCCACACATGGGGGTCTAGGGGCACCCTGAAAATCCTGGCCACATCCCCTACCACGCCCACCACGTCCACCTTTTGAAGGTCGGCCACCTTTGCCTCCCTTACCGCTTGGTTGCCTCCCAACCATGGCACTGATGTTGTTGTGCGTATGGGAGGAGCAGTAAACTTTTGCCCTGGGCAATTGGGGGTCAAAGGGGTAGGGTACTAGATGGAATTCGTACCCTTGTGCTCTAACAAGGCTGTCTGTGACCCCTGGGGGAAGATGACGGGTCACGCAACGCACAGGCAGCCCAAAAACAAAAATAAACGTGCACGCAACCCCTCATAGACCACGTGCGTGGAAAAATGAGCCCGCACTACGCTGTGGCACCCAGAAACACAAAAATAAGCGTATGCGTAATACACGCAGCCTACAATGACCTCTGAAGGGGAGTGCGACACCCGGGGCAAGCACAGTTGCTAAGTACGTGCAGAACTCACCGTCTGCCTGGAATAAGAACGTGAAAAATACGCACGTGTGCGCATTGGCAACACCCCCGCCAAAAGAAGAATTGTACGCTGTCTGAGGAGACAGGACAAAAGGAGAAGTGAACACTGTTTGAGGAAACAGGCCCAAAAAAAGTAGAGAAATGAAAGCTGGGAGTACGAACTTGAAACGCTGTGAAGTAATCGCGTGTGAACCAACAAGAAGTACAGAATTCACCCACTTGCTGTCCACGAAAAGCACGTACAAGAAAATGGCGTTCTACACGTACCTTTTAAACCAGCCCACACATACACGTCACTTACGCGTGTACGCGTCCTTTCCTCCAATCACACGCGCTGACACTCGGACGTGCAGCTTTTCCACGTGTGCTCTGTCATCACGTGCTATGAGGGAAACACCTGCGCGTGTCACGTCACAGACACACTTACGCGCTAAGGGCCTTTGGTCCAATGAAATCGCATACGTGCACTGACGCGCTTACGCGCTAAGGGCCTTTCCTCGAATTACACGCTGACGTGCAAGATTTTCACGTGCCAAATCACTCTGTATCAAGCTGGCCACGCATTCACACACGGAAGACCACGCTCCTGCCCAGAAGGCTCAATTACTGCCCACCAGAGCCCCAAGCACGCTCCCACCTGCCATCTGCTGCTGCCTGATTGCCTGCTGCCCACGTGCCCTGCCATTTGCTGCCTGCACATCAGCCTGGGGTGCTGTTGCTGTGACCACCCCTGCTGGAACTGAAGACTCCCGACTGCTATTCCATCGCTCCACAGCCCAGCCCCAGGACCCAGTTGCCCACCCACACCTGCCTCTGGGGTTGCCATCACGGGCACTACACCATCTGACACCACTGGCAACCCCCAGCCAGAGAGGCAGAGGGGCACCAGCTTCACTGCCACCGAAGTTGGTGTCCTGGTGGAACAAGTCCTGGGACAGTATGATGCCCTCTTCGGAAGTTTGCGCGCCGACAAGGAAGGACGGACTCGGATATGGACGGACATCGTGACTGCCATCAACGCGGAGGGGGTGGCAGTCCGTGACTTCCAACATGTCAAGAAGCGCTGGGAGGACTTTAGGTCCAGGACTCTCAAGAAGGCCCGGCGCCTCTTGAAGGCAGCGGATGCTAAGGGGCACCGGGGCCACCTGTCGGAACATCAGATGAGGGTCCTGGAACGCATATGCCCAGCGCTCCATGTCCAGGTCCTTGAGAGGCAGACCCGTCTGGAGTCGATCGGTAAGTGTACATGCATACTGATTGGAAGCTGTGCGTGTGGTGGTGTGCCAGTAGTGTGCAGGTTGTACATGTGGTTTTGTAGGGCCATGTATGGATGTGTATGTACAGGGCTGTGAGGCTGACACATGCAAATCCTTTCATGTGTGAGACACATGGATGGTGTATGTGTGGGTAAGCATGCAGGCCAAATGCAGATGTGTGAGCACACATGTTTGGATTACTGTGTATGTAAGTTGGCATGGTTGTGGTGTCACACATGGATGTTGGTTCCAGCTGCATGTATCTGCACCGTGTACATGTGAATGTGTGTGTAATTAACATGGGTGCAACAGTGATGCAACATGGATGCATGTGAGACTTATATGTAGAAGACTGATTGCCAGATGTGACATGGATGCCAATCTCATCATTGCGACAGTTGGGGGAGGTGTACACATGCATGTAAGTGTGGTGGCGTGTGTGCATGTCTAGTGCACTCCCTGTGTTTCATGTGATGTCTGGCTCACCTTTGGCTGCTCATGCTGTTGTATGTGTATGGATGGTGCTGGCTGCTGCGATATGGCTGTGGAATAGCTCATATGTGTGAGTTGCAATGACATGTGTGTTGGGGATTGTGATTCCATGTCTGAAGTTTGACAATGCCACTCATGTACAACTGTCATGTGTGTATGAGTCCATTGTACAGTGCCCTGATGCCTGTCTCCTATCTCTCCCTGTCTGCAGCGTCAACTGATGAAGAGGGTGGAGAAGGTGCTGTGGAGCACAGCGGCAGGGATCGCACCGCCAGCCGGAGACGCAAGGCCCGGCTCCCCTCCCCGGTTGTCATCTCGTCAGGGAGTGAGGAGTCTGGTGCCGCGTCCCAGGTCGCAGCTGCCGAGGGGAGGTCCAAGAGGCGGAGATTGGAGTTGGACTCCTCGGCAGCCGAAGGGGCAGCTGAGACCCCACTGGGCCTGACGGAGGAAGATGGCACGGAGTCATCCAGGTTGGTGGGGGGTTTGGTGGAGGAGGAGGCCGTGCAAGGGACAGAGAAGGGGTCTGGAGGTGGGGATTCCACTGGTGCTAGTGGTGCAGTGCAGGGGCAGGGACAGGA
This sequence comes from Ambystoma mexicanum, assembly GCF_040938575.1. Taxonomy (NCBI): domain Eukaryota; kingdom Metazoa; phylum Chordata; class Amphibia; order Caudata; family Ambystomatidae; genus Ambystoma; species Ambystoma mexicanum. Next base: position 340,320,806 of record NC_090922.1, read on the forward strand.
GGCAGCACAGGCCGCCGCTGAGGTACCTGTGTGTAATCCTGTCCCCGATCCTGTGACTGCATCATCTTGCACCAGCAGGGATACCTACATCCAGACCCGTTCTCAGGGAGGGGATTGGCTTACAACAACTGGCCTTCCTCTCCCTGCGGATGTGGCTATCCGGCACCGGGTTGAGCCTGTCCTGGGTGGGGTGGCATTGCGTCAACGTGCCATGCGAGCTGACCTGCAGTCTTTTCATGAGGAGACTGCACGTCTTCTCGCATGGCTCGTTGACTGCGTTGACCCACTGGGACAGCTCACCAGGGCCGGATTCCTCTGTTTTCTGGACCTTGTTCCGACCCCCTCCTCAACTGAACCCCCTATGCGCCAGTCATCCTCCGTGCCATCTTCCCACCCATGTGTCACCTGGGTGCCCTGTGGAGCTGCCTCTGACCCTGCGGCCAGGCTGGTGGAGGACACATCACTGCCACAGTCGGGAGTCGGACGTCCAGCAGGGGTGGCCACCTCAACAACTGCACCCCAGCTGGAGGATGATGTGCAGGCAGCAGGAGCCAAGGCACAGGCAGCGGCACAGCAGCAGCAGCAACAAGGTGGGAGCAATGATGGCTCGGGGCCTTCATCATCGGAGGGGCAGGCATCGGCCGGAGGGCAGGAGGACCCTGGACGGGAAGTGTCTTCCATGTGGCAGCGGTTGGGCCATGCGATAGATGCGGAGCAGCAGCGGGCGGAAGAGGCACGCCTCACGATGGTCAGGGCGGAGAACTCCATGCGTAGGGCCCTGAGGCGGGCTGAGTGCCTCGAGGCCATTCGCAGGGACCTGAAGTTCCAGATGTCATCGTCCCTGCGAACCCTCGGGGCCATGGAAGAGGACCGCCTCTGGGACATCGAGCAGGAGTTCGCTGATGCCCTGGCCTGGGACATCAACATGTGAGCCGTTGGACTTGCCCACTGCCCTTGTAAATAGTTAGTTAGTTAGTATTAGGTTTCCTTTTGTTTTTTCTTTATTTTGGACCGCTTGGACAATGGACCACATTTTTTTATATAGTTTTTTTATTAGGTAGTAGTTTTTGGTAGGTTTCATTTCTTAAGTTGGGCTCATGGACCCTGGATTCTTCAATTGTACATAGTTCTACATTGAATTCATCTTTTTTAATTTTTTTTGTGTTCACCATGGAGCAATGGTTTCTACTTTTTATTTTCCCTTGGATTTGATTTTTTGAACTGTGACTTTGGACAACATTTATTTTTGGATTTCTTTTGCTTATGTTTTCTTGATTTTCATAATTTATCAGACATGGACCATTTCTTTTGTATTCCCATTGTTGTGTCTGTAATTTGATTTACGTTCATGTTATCTTTAAAGGCATGGTCTAGTAAAAATTGTTATTGTCCCTACGGGTCGGCCATGCTTTTTTAAGCCTAAGTGGCTCGAGTTTAGAAAACTTTCCTATGGACCTTACCCGAGTTTTCGTCCATTAAACGCATGCGAAAACAAGCACCAGGGAGCTGCCATTTTCTGATAATCCTATCTTTTCCCCGATCGCCCTGGCTGACCTGCTTTTGCGGCACTAAATCAATTCCCCCGCCCCTGAGCCTGACATTATCAAAACATTCATATTCCCCGCCTCTCCCCATGACGTTACTGTGCTGCGTAGGCAAACGCGCCCAGTCGTCTTCTGCGCGACTCCACACAGAACCCGGAAACCAACACAGATCAACTCACAACACAGCGCGCCACAATTCGGAATATGAAACTGTACTTTAAAATGAAACAGCAACACGGTACATTTGGTAAAGTACATTTATTTGACATTAAATGTTTAGAGAATATTCAGCAATTGCCATATGAACTCCGGAAGCCATTTATTTTCTTTTATCTGTATCCGCAATAACTGTTCCGTTTCATCTTGAGTCACGCGCTGTTCCTTTGTGGTACACAGGGTGTTCATTTTCGTAAAAAGAATCACTTTGGAAGCACGGTGAACCGCAAGGCTGTTCCATCAACTAGGCACTAGTCCAGCCTAAAGGTTGATATGTTGCTTCTAGCCACTAGTACAGCGTAAGGGCATGTGGGCCCTTGGCGATCGTCCCATAATATGGTGATCGTGCTCCAGTTATTGACACGAAGCTGCAGCTGTCTGCTGAAGAATCCATCCGCCGGTGTCTCAAACAGATGGCAGTGGCAGAAAGGGATCAAATACCTGTTATGAAAACAAAAAAATGATAATTAGTCTTGCTAGCCGAACTTCATTAATATTACTCATTTTATTTATTACGGCCGATCAGAAACTATTTGCTTGCAAGGATAGTTCAATGGAGTATGTTCGTCTCTAAAATCAATGCGAAAAGTAACGAGATAAATCGAGGCCAACACACAATGATAAACGACAGTCTACATGCGTGAGGAATGATATGATATTTGATATGGCATTTGTAACACGCCTATACTCAAGTGTTTCTAGGCGTGACGAGGCAGGTGGGGAACAAGGGCAGACAGACAACGATCCTACTTGGCCAGGTGTCTTTCTGATCGCGCATGGGGAAGGGCTGTACATGGTTAGTTGAATACAAATTAAATAATAGGGCCAGCTGGTGGCAAGTGCAAGGTAAATGCCGGGAGAAGGGGCTGAAGGATACAGAGACAGTCCCGTAGTGCAGGGAAAAGTGGCTGGGCCAAGGACCGAGATCGGTGAGACCAGTGGACCTGCATGCCCATGTGCCCACTACGAACAGTTTTACTTGCTTTTCCTAGCTCTTCATTCATTCATTTATTCATGCACCCATTCATTAAATCTTCATTCCGGTATAAAAGCGTGTAAAGATTTACTTACATTATATTTGAAATTTCCATTGTGTCTCTTTGTAATGCAGTCTGTAAAACGGACCGTGCTCTTGACAATGATTTTTCGTATACTGACCTAAAACTGAAACTCGGTCTAGTTTCTGAATTTTCTGCCTTATCGTCTCTTACGTTATTGCGCACTCCCTTCAAATGTAGTTCTTTCGGCATGGTCCCTGTCTCAAGGTCAAAAAACAATAGACCCTTATACTTCCAGTGCGACTTGTGGGCCTCATCTGGGCGCTGTCCTTCGCATTCTTTATTTGCAACATCACGTAGTATAGGCATCTGTGAGAACTTGAAGTTTAGAATCCGTCTATGTAGTGCGCCTCAATGTGCAAATGCGAACTGGCTTCTCTCCCAAATGCCACAGCCCGCTTGGCTGGCGCGTTCTAAGTGCCCCAATTTTGTCCCCGTTGTCTGCGAGCTTTGCCGCCCAAATTGAGACATTTAATTTTTGGCGGAAGGTCAGGGAAAGTATAAAGTACCACAGGAGTTGAGTTAAAAGTGATATTTATTGTTTGTTTGTTTGTTTCATTATTTGCAATACGCAAGCCTCCCCTCCGTTAACAGTGCGCAGCATTTACATTTACATGAGATGAGACATGAGAAAAATATATACATACACATATGTGAGGTGAATAGAGAGAATTCAAAGATGACACCCAGCTTGTTCGCCACCCATGATGGTGAAGGTAGGGGTTAGTTTTACAAGTACACTGTACAATAACATTTATTTACAAAAAGCCAATCGTATTGCAATTATTTAAACCGGGATTTGTACTTCACAATCAGCTGTGCTTCGGGTGGGCATGGCACAGTCGCAATGTTCGGTGGCAATGGATCACTGCTCTGCACAGAAACGTCCAAAATTCCATATCTGTGCTTCTCTAACACAGCAACAATAAGGCCTTTCACAAAGTCGAACTGCATTTCATCATAGACTGGTTTGATCACCCATTGCTTACTTCGTTTTGAAAACACCTTAGTGTAGCGAGGCATCCTTACTTTACCCCTAGTCCTAGATTGTTCACGTCCGACATTGCTGTTATGGGCCAAGACCGCTAGTAGAGTGCGATGTTTCATGCCCCGAAAGCTAAAATGCAAGCGCTTTGGCCTGTACTTTAGGCACATATTGTGGGACACCTCCAAATCTCCTGTGTGACAGAATTCTGTCAGTCCTCTCAAATCTCTTGATAGAGTTTTGTCGAAAACAATCTTCTCAATGGCTTTGTGTGTCGGTGAAGATGGAATCAACCACTTCTTCTTCCGTGCCTCCTCTGGGGACAAAGGGCCATGTTCACATTGGTGCAAATGTTCATTTGCTGTCCAGCGGTGAACGTTGGTACAGTGGTGCATCAGTGACCGCCATTTTTCAAGTAGTATTTCCACTGACCCCTCACAAGTTTTTGAGCTCCACCAAAGATGGTTGGTGATAGAATGTGACCACTGCAAAATACTTTCAAAACCTTTTTTTTCCCCTGCAGCCGAGATTTTCTTATTGATTGATTTAGCAAGATGCCATACGTCAAATTGATGTTTAATATGTGGGAACTGCTCTCTCATTGTCTTGGCAATTGAAACGTGTCTATCCGTGGCTATGAGGTCGATGTGCATTCCCCTCGATTGTAGATATTCCACTGATTTTATAAAACCTAGTTTCTCCATGGCCACTGAGGATGTACATTGTGTTACCTGCACGACCACCAAACTCACAATTTTCTTACTATCCATGTCCTGAAAGTGGTAGGTGCAGTACTTGGCAGAAAATCCAGGGCTGTCGCACTGTCCATCGCCGGCTAGCCTGAATCGTTTGCCTTTGAATGTACTTGCTAGAGACAATTGTTCAATTTTCCAAGCATCACTAATGGCCGGAAACAGATAATCACGTTGGTATATGTAGTACAGCGCTTTAGAAATGAAATGGAGTCCCACAAACTGAAAGAAAACCTCTAACTTTCTAAAACTGGAGCCACCAAAAAGTGATGCAGCTGCACACAGTAGATTCCCTGCTGGCAGTTTCCCCAGCATCGGTTGTGCAGACCATGATAACCTATGATTTAATCTACAGGCGGCATTTATTTTGACGTTACTTCCTTTTATTTGACAAGTCACATTAATCAATGGCTTCCCACATACTTTCCCTCTAATGGAATGCACACATTTCAGCATACTTATAATTTCCATCAAACAACTGTTGAATACAATGTATTTGCTCTATTTCATTAGACTGTCATCCTGCGTCAATGTTGTTTCGGCCTTTGACGTTGTGGAGATTTCAACACATTGGAAAGTAATATCGCTGATATCAAGTTCTGATGCGTCTACGGATGCTGCGGCTGGTTCATTATCTGTCATTTCAACATCTATTACTTCAACATTGATGGGAGAACACAACAATGTCGACAGGTTTTTTGGTGGCAAATTTTTGGCGGGTGTAGATTGTGTAAATTGATCTGCAACTACTTCAGAGCTATCTTCAATACATTCAATAACATCTTCTTGTGGTGGTGCGGTCGCACTGTAGCTATGGTCCAATGCAACTTTGCTGTAGTCTGCAAACAAAGTTAATTTATGTTCTGGCCATTGGACATGAGCATCTCGAGCCTGAACACGCCTCGCCTCAATTAATAGTTCCTCCATAGTGTACACGGTCTGGCAAGCCACATCTCTCATTCGCTTCACTGTCTGTGTGTGTATAGTTCTGACACCCACGGGTAACTGGAGGAGAGATTGGAAAAGGGATGTTCAGTTTAAACACAAGATGGAGTGTAGTAGAATTGACTGGAAAAAAACATAAAATAGTCCCCAGCACAAACATTTTTTTTAAAGTTATGAACTGTTTGTAACTAACCTTTTTTTGTTTTTTGCAACGTTTTCTGCACGCTGTAGCTCTGATTCGTTTCCGCATGTCCTCCCTTCCTCTTGCACTGCAACGACTATATTTTCTGTATCCGCATAGACAGCAAGGAATGAGGCTCCATCGTCTCCCTGAAACATAGTACTTTCATTACTATGTATCAAAATATTGTTAGCATAAACCACACGTGAGGACGAACACACAGGTACATCTCAATAGCCAAACACGATTTAAACATTTTGTGTGCAACAATCAAACGACAAGTATTCGACCAGTGATGATCTATTTCGATGGAACTGTCAGTATCCATACCTCTGGCTCTGCATGGACTGCCATGAATGGTTGTATTGGAGAGGAGGCATCCGCATCTCCCTGAAACACAGTACTTGCATTAGGATGCTTTTCAATATTGGAAACACAACACACACTTGGGGTCGACGGCACAGGTACATATAAAGAGATAACCACAAATGATGCATTGTCCAAAAGAATCAAGGAAAATCTAAATATGATCACATTTCATCCACTTATTTCTCCGATTTATTTACATCTGCATCATCTAAATTGGATGTTGTGATTGTAGTGGAAGCTTCGTCGTCTCACTGAAACACAGCACTTGCGTTAATAGGGAAGAAAGTATAGCAAATGGAATCACGTTATATGATCACGCATGATGGAGCTGTCATTATCCATACCTCGTGCTGCTGAAGAATATCTATGGATGTTGCAAATGTAGTGCGCACTTCCGAAAGCTGTTGCGCCGATTCGTATACGCATGGTCCCGCTTCCACTTCCCCTGGAATTACTTGAATGTCAGGCTCTGCATCAAGTGCAGGGGTTGACGCTCCATCAACTGCCTGAAACATAGTACTTGCATTAGTGAGGATTACAATAGTGAAAACATAACACACACCTGGGGTCGACAGCACAGGTACATATCAACGGCTAACCACGAATTAAACATTGTGTAGAACAATCAAACGACAAGAATTCCAGCTCTGATGATGACGCTCGATGGAGCTGTCAGTATCCATACCTCCTGCTGTTGAAGAACATCTAGAAATGTTGTAGATGTGGCGGACGCTTCAGCATCTCCCTGAAAGACAGTACTTGCATTAGTATGGATAACACTAATTATAACTGAAAACAAACACCAGTGGACGATAACTAAGGTGTATATCAATTGGAAAGCAGTAACCAAACATTCGGTAAAGTAATTACACGATAGAATAAAACTATTACTTGACATGCATAAAACAAGTATGTAGCGGATTAGCCTAGTAAGATTACCTGATAAGCGCTAGAAGTGGTTGATAACTGCGACCACGTCAAGGATGTAGAATGTTCTTGCTTCAGATTGAAGGGATAGTCAAGAAGTTGTAAAGGTCAATTAATGATTGATAATGAAATGCCAATATTAAAAATAGCCATGTAAGCCGACAGAATACTTGAAAAATGCTCAATACAGCACAGTTCCCTGTCCCCATATATATATACATTGGCCCTCATTACGACCCTGGCGGAAAGTAACTGACCTGACCGCCATAGCGTAAATAGCGTTTCCGCCATTGCACGATGGAGTAAAGTGCGGCTAATTCTGACCCATCGGGCACGAGCATTACGCCATGGCGGAAGTGCAAAGTCCGCGATGGCGGAAATGTCCCCAAAACGCCCCTCACCGCTGTCGTACGTCGCCCTAGGTGCAATTCCGCCACCCATCATAGCGGTCACCGTAATGAGCGGTAATCGCAAAATACGGTGACCGTAAATATACAGAAACGGAAGTAAAAACATGGGGCCGGAACGGGAAACAGCACGCCGTACACCTATAAAATCAGAATCCCAACACAACCATCAAAAATCCGACCCTGAGACACATCCCAACCCGTTAGCCACCCTAGTTAAAACAATCAAAATGGGAAAAGTTGCTAAAAAAGCGTGCGACCGCAAGCGGCAGGTCCACTTCTCCCATGAGGAACTCACCGTGCTCACAGAGACCCTCCAGGAGAATGCTGCCGTCGTCTTCTCGACGCAAATGACCAGGACGGCACTTGCGAACAAGAAGGCCATATGGGCCCTGGTGGCACAGCAGGTAAGTGCGGTGGGGACCGCACCCCGCAACCCACAGCAATGCAGAAAGCGATGGGACGACTTGCGGATACGCGTACGGAGCATACTATCAGCCAACCGTAACATTGCCACAGCTACCGGGGGAGGATCGGAATCACCCATCAAGTTGACCCCCTGGGAAGAAATCTGTGCCTCCACCATTGGAATGGAGAGTATAGAGGGAGTTGGAGGGATGGAGAAAGGAGTGCAGACATCCGAAGAATCAGGTAGGTGGGCCAAATAAAACAATGCTAAATCCACAATGTCCAATCATGTGAGGTACCATGTGTCCACATAGTGCAACAGAAACACATGTCCAGGAGAACGTCCACATACATTGGCCTGATAGCGCACTTTAAAACTCACATTAAATACATTAATAATCAAAAATCCTAAAAACACCCTCTACACGTGCAGCATGCACACCCTAACTGCAGGCTGCAAAACAACTGCATCCTCAATCCACACAAAAATGAAACCACCTCCAAGGCCCTGACCCAAATCACCCTCAGGTACCACCCCAATGCATGTGATACATTGCCATTCCAATTTCCACAGACCCATAAATAACGCTCGCCCTCCTTTACTCCACCACAGGGTCCGATTCAAACGACGAGCTTCAGGACACCCCTACCAGCACACCTGCAAAGAGGGCCAAGACCAACGGCCAAAGACCCTCCACCTCAGCTGCACGGATCAAGACACGGCAGCAGCACAAATCAAGTGGCAGCACACAGGAGGGGACTTCAACAGGCACCCCAGCAGCCAGCATGCCCACACCAGCAGCACCACAGGTCCCCCCAATGGATGCCACAGAAGGCACTGCTTCTGATGGCAGCAGCACCATAGGTGACACTGCATTAATGCCAGCATGCTCCGACACAGACAACGGTGCTGTCGATGTAGGACCCATCCATGACCTGTCTCAATCCCCCTGTTTGTTTCATCCCGTACACCATGAGGATACCACGCAGGGGCACCCACAAGACGACGACTGGCCATCCCCCACAAGCCCTGTGGCAAGGCAACATGAGGTGATCAGCCCCTCTGTGACACCACCGCAAATGGGCATGGCCCAGCAGAGGCAACAGTCCCTCGACCAGGTGATCGTGCAACAGCAGCAACTGGCCACGCTCCTCAAGGAGCATGCTGATGAATGTGGGGGTTCTAAGGCAGCCATAGAAACATCTACTGAGACACTTAGGGCACAAATGGAGCGAAGTACAGAGACACTAAGGGTACAAATGGAGAGAAGCACCGAGAGCCTGAGGGGGGAACTGCATGCGACGTCCAAAGACGTATGTGGTGAACTTGCCGCTGTGCGTCGTGTGCTCACTGAGCTCTCACAAACCCTTAGGGACATGCATGGACGTGAGCAGGCCGAGACATCATCCGTTGCAAGTTCCGTCCAGGGCAGCCCCCAACGTACATCTGGGAGGAACCTGCGCTCCACAGGCAGGGGTGCCCCTGATACCCGGAGAGGGGGCTTGCAATAGCGTCTGCCCACTGACAATGAGCATCTTTGGACACTGGTGTTCGGGGGGGAGGTAGGAGGGTGCAGGGGGGGTGTTGGGCTTACTTGGGTGGCGGGTCGATGGGGTGTGTAATATAATTTCACATATGCTATAAACATTACATAATCATCCAATGAGATGTGTGGACATTGATCTTTGTGTACGAGGCCTTTATAGGCGTACAGTCCACATTGTGCATGTTCCAGACACACACAGTGCCACAAGTCCCGTGTCCATGTATCAGCCACCAGGCGTGAGTGCTAGAAGCATGAATCCATGATATTCTGACAAATTTCACGGGCCTCCTGTGCCTCGCGGACTCCTTGAGGTGCTGCCACATCCCCAGCCTCATCATGACCATCTTCAGGTGCTTGCAGTTCTGCGTCAGGGGGCATGGGCACATTTCTACGTACGCACATGTTGTGTAGCATGACACATGCCATGACCATCTTTTCAACCTTCTCATGGCGGTACAGGAGTGCCCCGCCAGACCTGCTGAGGCAGCGGAAACGAGCCTTCAGTAGGCCGAATGCCTGTTCTATGACTACACGGGTATGTGAGTGGGCATGGTTGTAGTCCTCCTCATGCTGGTTCTGTGGGTTCCGGAGTGGTGTAAGGAGCCATCTCTTCAGTGGATACCCGGCATCACCTGTATGTGGACAATAAAGGATGTTTGTGGAATGACATTGCTACGTACGCACCCCCCCCCCTTCCTGCCAGGTCATTGCCGCATCACATACCCCACATTATCATGCATGAAATGAGACTCACCGAGTAGCCAGGATCTGTTCCCTGCGTGTCGCTCCATGTAGCGTGTTATTGTAGAGTTCCTCAAGACCATAGAATCATGGGTTGATCCAGGAAATCGGGCACAACAATGTGTAAAGATCCTGTTGGAGTCACACACCATTTGTACATTAAGAGAATGATATTGTTTCCGGTTGCGGTACTGGACCTCCATGGCATGTGGGACAACCAATTCCACATGGGTGCAGTCGATGGCACCAATGCAACCCGGTATGCCGGCAAGTGCATGGAATCCCACTTTTGTGTTTGTAATCTCCTGCTCCGAGCGTGGTAAAGAGATGTAGTCGTCTGCGTGCTTCAGGAGGGCATCGAGCACTTGCAATAGTGTCCGTGAGAACAGTGGCTGTGAAATGCCATGCAACTGTCCGACTGTGTGCTGGTAGGTGCCTGTGGCCAGGAAGTGGAGTACAGACAACACCTTCAGTAGGGGTGGGATGGCGGTTGGGCTATCTATCATGCTGACAAGGTCAGCGTGTGTCATGTCCACAATGGCGGTTATGGTGTCCCGGTCCAAACGGTAGAGGGTGTGGATCTGCTCAGCAGTGAGGTTGAACGGATGAGCTCGGAGGCGTGGGATTGCGGGCTGCCTGCGTGGTGGTAGTGGCTGTGCTGGTGGGCCTTGCTGGCCCTGCCTTGCCCTCCTCCTCCTCCTGCGTCTCCTCTGTGCGGCCGGTTGTTGTAGTAGTTGGTGTTCGTCTTCTTCTTGAAGTTGGAGTACTTGCAGTGCTATCAGGTCCCCCAGGGCCAACATCGCTAGTCCTGCCGGTAGCATTTTGGAGTGGGTGTGGTTGTGGGAGGGGGTTGGGTGTGCAATTTATGTGTTTTCAGGCTGTATAGCCTCCACCTGTGGTGATTCATTCCACCTGTGCCAGCTGAAATCCCCTTTGGGCGAGCACTGTACCGAGGTTCACCGACGGGCGGGGCGTCCCATTTGTGAGTGAAGCCAGTTGCCAATTTCACACACTGCCGCACTACATGGATGAATTTGTGATTTCAAGCGGTCACAGATGCCTGTTCGACGTGATGTTGCAAATGAGGAATTCGAAGGACAGCGCTTTCGGTTTTCAGCTAGCGGCGAGGAGACGCCCACAGGTCTGACTGCAAATATAACGTTCAATTGTTTGATGTCCTTGGGACAGGGGCCATGGCGAGAATGCAATGATTGATATGAATAGTATGGGATGCGCAATAGCGTAGTGGACGATAAGGCAGGACGTTCCCAAATACATGTTACTTCACAACACTAGAATTCCGGCCTGGAGCACAGTGGATTTTGCAGACTGCATTACGCACAGACTCAATGGAAATTTCAAATGTTATGTGAGTAAATAATCAGGCGTTTTTATACCGGGATGAGGGAATGATGTATGGATGCATGGACAGATGATTTAATTGAGAGTTTGCCATGTCCATGGCTTTTTGGAATCTATCCCCTTCCCCTGCGCTATGTGATGCAGAGCTGCCATAGTGGGACCATCGTCTATCTGCCCTTGTTGAACCCTCCCTGTCTCGACGCGCCTTCCAACACTTGTGTCTATGCACGTTACTAATCCCATCTAATGGATTCTGTTTTAACAGACGCATGCACACAAACACTAATAGTGTTTTCACCTCGATTTATATAGTTATGATTCGCAAGTGATTTTTGGGTGGAAATAATCCTTTTGAGTGGGCTAGCATGCATATGGCTGTAGATTTAGTGTGATCATTGAAGTGAGTAATACAAATGAAGTTCTGATGCCCATACTATTCTTTTTCATTTCATTTGGGTGACAGGTATCTCCTCCCCTTTTGCCGCTGCCATCTGTATGCCACTCCTGCAGATGGCTTTTACTCCCGACACCTGCTGCTTCGAGTTAATCAGTGGAGCACCATTACGATCTTATGGGACGATCGCCAATGGGCCACATGCCCTTACGCAGTACTAGTATGTATTTAGTTTTTTAGTTTTTATATAGCGCCGATAGCCCACAGGCGAATCATAACTATATAAATCGAGGTGAAGTGTTGGAGTGGCTAGGAGCAACATATCAACCTTTCAGCTGGACTAGTGCCTACCTAATGGGACGGCCCTGCGGTTCTAGGCGCTTCCATGTTGCCTTTTTGAATGTGAATGTAGCCCCTGTGTACCATGAAGGAACAGGGCGTCACACAAGGAGAAGCTGGTCATTTATTGCGGATGCAGCCCACAGTAATGAAAAATATTTTGGGGTTTATGACCTAATAGCTGTATGGGCTTGGTGAATTTGATGTGCATTAAAATTTTATTCTGATATTAACCGTGTAGCGTTATTCTTTGCAAGTAATGTAGCATATTCCTATTTGTGGAGCGATGTATTGTGAGTAGATCTGCATTGGGTTCCGGCTTCTGAGTATAGTTGCGTGGTACTGTACTGGCCGCGTTTGCCTACGAAGCCCAGTAAGGTCAGGGATAGGGGCTGCCATTATGACTGTTTTAATGATGTCATGCTCAGGGGTGGGGGATTAGCTTTTGTGTAACAGATGCCGGTCAGCCAGGTGGATTGGTGGAATGATGTGATTATCAGAAAATGGCTGGTCACAGGGGCCTGTGTTTGCGTGCATTTCTTGGAGGGAGACTGAGGTCATGTCCATTGGAATAGCTTCTGTATTCGTGCCATCTGTGCCCTGCAGTTCCCATTGGCCCCTCTTGAGATGAGCCTGGCTGCTCAGTCACTCTGCCAACTTGTGTGGTACATGCTTATGCTGATGGTTGGTTTGTTTACTGGCAAGAGTACAGGGCTGGTGCAGTCTCCCTCAGGATACTGCTTTGAATGTTGCCTTACACTGGTGTCAAGCGATGGGGGCCTGTTGTTGTTTTGTCTCATGTTTCAGTTCATATTGCTGTACTTGGACCTTCACATGCCTGTGCTGCATCAGTACGGCAATGGTGACATGCCAAATATGGATGGCCACTCACAAGGCACTTGGAGCCCCTACATTCATTTGTTCGTTGGCATGCATGGGTGACTTGTACATTTCACTGGTTGCATTGTGTAACTTCATTGCACCTACGAGGAGTTGTGCAATGTGGGCAGGGAGTGGTGTACAGGCACTCAGTAGGGCCATTTACGGTTGGTTCACGATGCCGTAATTCTCACCATGGCGGAATGGTACTTTCCGCCATGCTTGATGGCGTTAAGTAAATGTCCGCTAGGGTCAGAATTCGCGTACCGTTGCGCCATGGTGGTAATTACGGTTTTGCATGGCGCGCGTGCGCGTACTTGGTGCAGTTAGCGTTGGCGTTCACTACGGTGTCGCTAATGGCATCGTACTTTACGGTGACGGGTCATGATCGCACCGAGCGGTATTCAATGGCGGTATTACATTTCCGTTATCGTTTTTTGATTTCCGCCAGGGTCGTAATGAGGGCCATTGCGTTTGTGGGTTATGAAATTGAAAAAGAATATATTGATAAATGTCATTATTCAAAAAACTATACACTCATATCAATATCGAAATTATTACAAGGGATAGAACACCTACAATATCAATTAATCCATTCGGCTACCTACACACTACCGCAAGGCCTAAAGCTAAATCCGGACACTTGACTCACCGGTGGCGGAATGTGGACGAATAGAGTGGGAATAGCGTTTTCGCACAATTTCCGTGTCGTTCGCCGTTTATTCTTCTTTGTTACCCAAGAAGTTGTGTACATGTCCAAGGAAAAGTGCCGGCTGCAGATGCGGTATCAATCACCCCTCTTGTCCTGTAAGACTTGTTGGACCCTACTTTCCAGCTCATCCAGTGGATATCCGCAATGTCTGACCCATTCTCTTATTCGATCAACAGTTTTCGGGAATACATGCATTGTAGTTCCTTTAGATTTCGCATGGGTCTTCGAAGGGCAACCGCTAATCGAACAGGCAGGCATTGTTGATAAATCTGAAAAGTAAATATCGACATTATTATGCAATCTTCAAGAATAAAGATTTGATACAAAAGTAAATGAATCATACAATGATCAATGCAAGGTTTGTTTTGGTCGCAGGAACTATACCAGTTCATTATGTGCGGCTTAGTATTTGCATAAGTTGCAGAAATGTATAATTGATGTGACTGAAATCTGAACATGTGACTCGTCCCTTGGATGTTCTGTCTTGCACGAGAAGGAAACATGCTTACATTATAGACTGGACCCCCGAAGGATGCAATTCAATGACAATAGCCAAAGATGAAAATAAATAGATCTATTGATAGCATAGCAATGGAAATTCAAGTCAATAGCAATGAGACCAATGAACATAGCACTATTGGGTACTCTACTCGCAAATAGAAATTTAAAAATCTGCGAAATATGACCAGGATACATGGCCTTACCTTGACCAACAAACAGTTGGATTCAGCAAGCAGAGCAGTATGTTGCGGGAGAATAGGTGGATGGCCACAGGTAGCGCACTGATGGGTATGCTCTAAGCGGTCACAGAAGTTCACGGATAGCATGACGACGAGCAGATTAGCATAGATCTCAGTGGTTCCCAGGTAGCACGTTCAGGAGTTGACTTGCAAAGCACAAAGATGTTCTCATGAGACATATCAAGCGTTTTTTAAAGTATTAGAAACTGGGGTGTGTTTGTGAATGAATAACGTATGTATGTCGGAGTATTAGGGGGGTGGCCTGCTTGAAGGGGAGGCCTGCATGGAGACACAGGGTCTGAGGAGGCCCTGTGACCGATGGCCCCTTGGCGTGGGACACCTTTTGAAGTGTACATGTAGTTTGGCACCTTGGCCTTTCGCGCCCCTGACAGCCCCCCATGCCAGCGCGCATCCACCGGCGCGAACCGCCTTTGATACAGGGGGGTGGGATGGATGGGCCTGGGGCGTGCAGATAAGGCACAGGAAGACTGCTGAATGGAGACACACTTATGTGGATTGCAGGGGGGCGGCCTGCCTCAGGGGAGGCCTGGCTGGAGACACGGGGTCTGAGGAGGCCATTTGACCGATGGCCCCTTGGCGTGGGACACCTTTTGAAGTGTACATGTAGTTTGGCACCTTGGCCTTTCGCACCCCTGACAGCCCCCCATGCCAGCGCGCATCCACCGGCGCGAACCGCCTTTGATACAGGGGGGGTGGGATGGATGGCCCTCGGGCGTGCAGATAAGGCACAGGAAGACTGCTGAATGGAGACACACCTATGTGGATTGCAGGGGGGCGGCCTGCTTCAAGGGGAGGCCTGGCTGGAGACACGGGATCTGAGGAGGCCATGTGACCGATGGCCCCTTGGCGTGGGATAACTTTTGAAGTGTACATGTAGTTTGGCACCTTGGCCTTTTGCGCCCCTGACAGCCCCCCATGCCAGCGCGCATCCACCGGTGCGAACCGCCTTTGATACAGGGGGGTGGGATGGATGGCCCTGGGGCATGCAGATAAGGCACAGGAAGACTGCTGAATGGAGACACACTTATGTGGATTGCAGGGGGGCGGCCTACCTCAGGGGAGGCCTGGCTGGAGACACGGGGTCTGAGGAGGCCATGTGACCGATGGCCCCTTGGCGTGGGACACCTTTTGAAGTGTACATGTAGTTTGGCACCTTGGCCTTTCGCGCCCCTGACAGCCCCTCATGCCAGCGCTCATCCACTGGCGCGAACCGCCTTTATATCAATATACAGTATATCGCCTTTATATCAATGATAGTATATCATTGCTTATCAATAACAAATGCCACATACCGGAGATTCTTGTGAGCACAGACCCACACTTCAACCGGTGTATTATAGTGGTCAAGACCCTAAGGCCTGTATAATCCAATGGTAATTATTAGTATAGATATATGTTTGACTTTTATAGAGACATAACCTACTGAAAGACTTTGAACATGTGTTATTTAGTGCATGCATTATCGAGAATATGTTATGTTAGCTTAAATAGATAGTGACCACCCTGCTTCACAGCGACCAGACCTTCACCCATTCGGAGCACAGATGTCTGACGTCCATCCTTGAATGGAGACACACTTGATTCATTTAAAAAATCGAGACAAACGTTGTTAAAATATATGTGGTGTTTTATTTTGTATCTTATTTTCATGACACAAAAATACAAGACTTTAAAGATTATACAGGTCAGGTTGCAGCACAGCGAGAGAAAATCCCCTGTACTGACCGCTGTCACTCGGGAACGTTTCTCTAATGGCACGAACGGCACAGGCGGGTATCACTCTTCGAACGCGGTGTCAAGCCTCCCGTGAAGCCACCATGTAAAGGAACGATAGGCCACCAGCCTGTACCACCTGTGAAAAGGAATGAAACAAACTGTTTTTAAATGACCAAGATAAGTTTAATAAACGTTTGTTGTCAATGACAATTCTTGTAACTAATGGCATTTTACACGGACAAATGCTATCTAGACAATGCACACTATTGAACGACTTACATGCCTTACAATGATATGTAGGTGTAATTTTGGATATAGTAGAAGAACATGAAATAGGAGTGGCATGACAAGCAGAGTATACTTACTCGTTACTCGGATTACGAGGACGAACAGTTGCTCGAAGTTCGTGCATAAGCACCATCATTATTCTCAACACGGCCCGTGTGAGGCAGGCTGCCCTGAAGTCTGGCAGCTCGGTGATGCATTGCGGTCGTGGCTCGCCTTCCGAAATATAGGCCAAGCATCCTGAAAATTCTCGGCAGCAGCAGTTCTCGTCCTCAGTTGGCATTAGCTCGCACCGATTGCATGTGCACCAGGTGGAGACGCCGTCCATTCGACTAGGCCCAGGCTCTTCATCTGATGATTCATCCTGCCAACTGCCGTCCGAATCCCCATCGTTTTCGCGTGCTTCCCTTTCCAGTAGTTCCTCCTCGGTATACTCGGGCTCGTACATGTAGGGCATTATTGTAGCCATTGTGTGTTAAACAAACTAAAATAATTTATAGCGGTGGTACTGGTATCTGTTCACACGGGCTACAAACGGCGAAGGTAGCTGACCAGAGCACTGAAACGAGTCACAGAATACTCAAAGTAACACAGAGAGAGGAATGGAATCGAAAATCTTCTGCTATGTGTTGTGAAACGGTCTGTTTATACTTATTGAGGAGAGAGGCGTCCTGCCATTTCCATGGCGACACGTCATTAGCTGAAGCACAGCGAATGTTGACACAAGACGTGCTTTGGCGTTGGCAAATGGGCGGTACGAGTCTGCTGATGACAGGCTCAGGGGCGGGGGAATTGATTTAGTGCCGCAAAAGCAGGTCAGCCAGGGCGATCGGGGAAAAGATAGGATTATCAGAAAATGGCGGCTCCCTGGTGCTTGTTTTCGCATGCGTTTAATGGACGAAAACTCGGGTAAGGTCCATAGGAAAGTTTTCTAAAATCGAGCCACTTAGGCTTAAAAAAACATGGCCGACCCGTAGGGACAATAAAATGTTTTACTAGACCATGCCTTTAATATTTATTTTTTTAAACTTCCATTTGTTGTATCATCTCATTGGTTTCATGCATGTCATGATATGGGTTTTAACATTCACTTGCACCCATTGTGTGTGTGTGACGGACATGTGTTCATTTACATACTTGCCATTGGGGTTGTATCATGTAATTGGCATTTCTATGTGGGTGGATGCAATACTTGGGTGGGTCTTTGGCATGTGGAGGCTGGCCATAAGGGCCAGGGATCTAGATTGTGATGACGTGTTGGCTGGGGGACATGAGTGGGGGCCTGCTGGCAGGTGCCCCGCACTGCTGGGGAGTGGGGGTGCAAGGGGACATGAGTGGGACATGAGTGTGGGCCTGCTGGCAGGTGCCCCGCACTGCTGGGGGGTGGGTGTGCAAGGGGACATGAGTGGGGGCCTGCTGGCAGGTGCCCCTCAGTGCTGGGGGGTGGGTGTGCAAGGGGACATGAGTGGGGGCCTGCTGGCAGGTGCCCCGCACTGCTGGGGGGTGGGTATGCAAGGGGACATGAGTGGGGGCCTGCTGGCTGGTGCCCCACACTGCTGGGGGGTGGGTGTGCAAGGGGACATGCGTGGGACATGAGTGGGGGCCTGCTGGCAGGTGCCCCGCACTGCTGGGGGTGGGTATGCAAGGGGACATGAGTGGGGGCCTGCTGGCATGTGCCCCATACTGCTGGGGGGTGGGTGTGCAAGGGGACATGAGTGGGGGCCTGCTGGCAGGTGCCCCACACTGCTGGGGGGTGGGTGTGCAAGGGGACATGAGTGGGGGCCTGCTGGCAGGTGCCCCGCACTGCTGGGGGTGGGTGTGCAAGGGGACATGAGTGGGGGCCTGCTGGCAGGTGCCCCACTCTGCTGGGGGTGGGTGTGCAAGGGGACATGAGTGGGACATGAGTGGGGGCCTGCTGGCAGGTGCCCCGCACTGCTGGGGGTGGGTGTGCAAGGGGACATGAGTGGGGGCCTGCTGGCAGGTTCCCCACACTGCTGGGGGGTGGGTGTGCAAGGGGACATGAGAAGGGGCCTGCTGGTAGGTGCCCCACACTGCTGGGGGGTGGGTGTGCAAGGGGACATGAGTGGGACATGAGTGGGGGCCTGCTGGCAGGTGCCCCGCACTGCTGGGGGGTGGGGGTGCAAGCGGACATGAGTGGGACATGAGTGGGGGCCTGCTGGCAGGTGCCCCGCACTGCTGGGGGGTGGGGGTGCAGGGGGACATGAGTTGGTGATCAGTGGTGCAAGCGGACAGGTGGCTTGGCTGGGGTGCATGACCATAGTGGATGGGCTGCCTGTGGGACATGACCAGGGGTGCGGGGTAGTCCCCTGTGGTGTAGTCTGCCTGCAGGGGCCGTGGAGGGTGTAGAGGGAACACCTGGGAGGACCCACACTGCCAATTCACGTGTAGGACTCCCCGCGCACCCCCGAAATTCACGTACCCCGCTCTGACAGCTAAACCGCATGTGAAAATTCCCGCGAACCCCTGAAATACACGTACCCCACTCGCACAGGGCCTATCGCGTGTGAAACTTCCCGCGAACCCCAGGTATATTGGACCTGTGCGAGTGAGCGGGGCACGTGTAGTTCTGGGGTACAGCGTGAAGTTTTACACGCGAAAGGGCCCTGTTGAGCGGAGTACGTGTATTCCTGGGGTTCGCGTGCAGTTTCACCCGCGATTTCACCAGGGTACGTGTATTCCTGGGGTTCGCGTGCAGTTTCACCCGTGATTTCAGCAGGGTACGTGTATTACGGGGTTCGCGTGAAGTTTCACACGCAAAAGGGCCCTGGTCAAGGGAGTACGTGAATTTCAAGGGTGCGTGGCAAGTTTTACACACGAAAGGGCAACGCCCGTGCACAATACGTCACATACGCGGTTACACGCTAAGGGCTTTTGGTCCAATGATATCGCGTACGTGTGCTGACGCGCTTACACGCTAAGGGCCTTTCCTCGAATTACACACTGACGTGCAAGATTTTCACGTGCCAAATCACTCTGTATCAAGCTGGCCACGCGTACACACACGTAAGACCACGCTCCTGCCCTGAAGGCCATTTTCCTGCCCCCCAGAGCCCCGAGCACGCTCCCACCAGCCATCTGCTGCTGCCTGTCTGCCTGCTGCCCATGTGCCCTGCTATTTGGTGCCTGCACGTCAGCCATCTGCAGCGGTCCAGTTGCTGTGTCCACCCCTGCTGGAACAGAAGACTCCCGACTGGGATTCCATCGCTCCACAGCCCAGCCCCAGGACCCAGTTGCCCACCCACTCCTGCCTCTGGGGTTGCCATGTCGGGCACATCTCCATCTGGCACCACTGGCAACCCCCAGCCATAGAGGCAGAGGGCCACCAGCTTCACTGCCACCGAAGTTGGTGTCCTGGTGGAGCATGTCCTGGAGCATTGTGATGCCCTCTTTGGAACAAGGCGCCCCAACAGGGAAGGACGGACCAGGATCTGGACGGACATCGTGCTTGCCATCAACGCAGAGGGTTTGGCAGTCCACGAATTCCATCATGCGAAGAAGCGCTGGGAGGACTTCAAGTCCATGACCCTCAACAAGGCCTGGCGCCTCACGGAGGGGGGCCGGGTCAGCCTGAGCAACATCCAGATGAGGGTCCTGGAATTCGTAGGCCCAGCGCTCCATGCCCAGATCCTTCGGAGGCAGACCCATCTGGAGTTGAGCGGTAAGTGGCCAAGCATTGCTGTGTGAGACAGGTCATGTTGCAGTGTGCTCATAGTCTGATACTTGCCTGTATGTGTGACATAGGCCATGTATGGATATGTGTGTGTGCAGGGACATCATGGACATGCATGTGGGACCAGTTATGTGTGAACCACATGGTAGGTGCATGTGTTTAATGCAACATGGGGACCTCTATGCAGAATGCACACCTGAAAGCATGCCAGTCTCTGTTCCTGGACATGGAGGGGGGATGAGGAATGGTTGCTGATGTCATATACATGTATTGGGCACATGTGTGTGTGTGTGTGTGTGTGTGTGTGTGTGTGTGTGTGTGTGCGCCAGAGAAGTGTGTGTTTGACTTTGAAACGCCATGGATGCATGTGACTTTGAAGGCAACATCTTTGTTTACAGGGGCCCATGTACATGGGTGTTGATGTTGATTGCAGGCGCCCGGGAGTGTTTCTGCATGTGTGTTGCATGCATTGACCCATGTGTTGTGGAAGGACAGGATGGAAGTGACATTTGACAGTGCCACTCATGTGTTATTGCTTCCTGTCTAGGGTATTTTTTGCTGTACCCTGATGCTTGTGTTCTATGTCTCCCTCTACGCAGCGGCAAGTGAAGAAGAGGGCGGAGACGGTGCTGTGGAGCCAAGCGGCGGGGATGCCTCCACCGAGTGGCGACACATGGCCCAGCCACCCTCCCAGGAATTACCATCATCCGGGAGCGAGGGGGCTGGGGCCGCGTCTGCCACAACGGCTGTGGCGGAAGGGCCGGGTGAGCCCCCACAGGGGCTTCCAATGACGGAAGACGGTGTGGAGACATCCAGGTTGGTGGTCTCCACAGAGGAGGTGGAGCCCGCTACTGAGCCGCACATGGGGCCTGGTGGGGGTAGTACCACTGGTGCAAGTGGTGCAGTCCAGGGCCAGGGTCAGGAGGTAGCACAGGTCACCGCAGAGGGGCCTGTGCATGTCGCTGTCCTTGACCCTGCGACTGCACCATCATGCACCAGCAGGGAGGCCCCATCCCAGGCCTGTCCGCAGGTAGGGGAGAGTGCCATATCACCTGCCTCTCCACTACCTGCAGGCGAGGGGTACCGCGACGGTATGGGATCCATCCTGGTGGGTGTCACGTTGCGCACGCGTGTCATTCGTGATGATGTGCGTTCTTCCTGGGTGGAGAACGCACGCCATCACGAAGAGCAGCGTCATGACGTGGAACTGCTGGGAGGGGCCCTGGTTGGTGGGTTCCTACATGTGACACGCACTCTGGCAGACCTCTCCTCCTCTGTGGAGGCTATGCGCCGGTCGTTCTCCACATCGTCTTCCGGCCCAGATTCCACCAGGGCCCCCTGTGGATCTGGCCTGACCAACACAGCCAGCTTGGTGGAGATCCCATCCCTGCCACAGTCGGGAGTTGGCGGTCCAGCAGGGGTGGACACCACAACTGGAGACCAGCAGATGGAGGATGTGCAGGCAAACAATCGGACAGGGCACATGGACAGCAGCAGCAGGCTGTAGGTGGGAGCAATGATGGCTCGGGGCCATCAACATCAGAGAGGCAGGCATCGGCCATAGGGCAGGAGGACCCAGGAATGGGAGTGTCTTCCGTGTGGCAGCGGTTGGGCCATGCGATAGATGCGGAGCGGGTGGAAGAGGCATGGCTCACGATGGTCAGGGCGGAGAACTCCATGCGTAGGGCCCTGAGGCGGGCCGAGTGCCTCAAGGCCATTCGCAGGGACCTGGAGTTCCAGATGTCATCGTCCCTGTGAACCCTTGGGGCCATGGAAGAGGACCGCCTCCGGGACATCGAGCAGGAGTTCGATGATGCCCTGGCCCGGGACATCATAATTTGAGCCGTTGGACTTGCCCGCTGCCCTTGTAAATAGTTAGTTAGTTAGTATTAGGTTTCCTTTCGTTTTTTCTTTATTTTGGACCGCTTAGACAATGGACCACATTTTTGTATATAGTTTTTTTTATTAGGTAGTCGTTTTTGGTAGGTTTCATTTCTTAAGTTGGGCTCATGGACCCTGAATTCTTCAATTGTACATAGTTCTACATTGGATTAATCTTTTTTAATATTTTTTTTGTGTTCACCATGGAGCAATGGTTTTTACTTTTTATTTTCCCTTGGATTTGATTTTTTGAACTGTGACTTTGGACAACATTTCTTTTTGGATTTCTTTTGCTTATGTTTTCTTGATTTTCATAATGTAACGGACATGGACCATTTCTTTTGTTATTCCCATTGTTGTGTGTTTAATTTGATGTACCTTCATGTTATCTTTAATATATATTTTTTTATACTTCCATTTGTGGTATCATCTCATTGGTTTCATGCATGTCATGATATGGGTTTTGACATTCACTTGCACCTATTGTGTGTGTGTGACCGACATGTGTCATTTACATATTTGCCATTGGGGTTGTATCATGTAATTGGCATTCCTATGTGGGTGGATGCTATACTTGGGTGGGTCTTTGGCATGTGGAGGCTGGCCATAAGGGCCAGGGATCTAGATTGTGATGACGTGTTGGCTGGGGGACATGTGTTGGGGCCTGCTGGCAGGTGCCCCACACTGCTGAGGGGTGGGGGTGCAGGGGACATGTGTGGGGGCCTGCTGACAGGTGCCCCTCAGTGCTGGGGGTGGGGGTGCAAGGGGACATGAGTGGGACATGAGTGGGGGCCTGCTCGCAGGTGCCCTGCACTGCTTGGGGGGTGGGTGTGCAAGGGGACATGAGTGGGGGCCTGCTGGCAGGTGCCCTGCACTGCTGGGGGGTGGGGGTGCAAGAGGACATGAGTGGGACATGAGTGGGGGCCTGCTGGCAGGTGCCCCACACTGCTGGGGGGTGGGGGTGCAGGGGACATGTGTGGGGGCCTGCTGGCAGGTGCCCCACACTGCTGAGGGGTGGGGGTGCAGGGGACATGTGTGGGGGCCTGCTGACAGGTGCCCCTCAGTGCTGGGGGTGGGGGTGCAAGGGGACATGAGTGGGACATGAGTGGGGGCCTGCTGGCAGGTGCCCTGCACTGCTTGGGGGGTGGGTGTGCAAGGGGACATGAGTGGGGGCCTGCTGGCAGGTGCCCTGCACTGCTGGGGGGTGGGGGTGCAAGAGGACATGAGTGGGACATGAGTGGGGGCCTGCTGGTAGGTGCCCTGCACTGCTGGGGGGTGGTGGTGCAAGGGGACATGAGTGGGGGCCTGCTGGCAGGTGCCCCTCCGTGCTGGGGGGTGGGGGTGCAAGGGGACATGAGTGGGGGCCTGCTGGCAGGTGCCCTGCACTGATTGGGGGGTTGTTGTGCAAGGGGACATGAGTGGGGGCCTGCTGGCAGGTGCCCTGCACTGCTGGGGGGTGGGGGTGCAAGGGGACATGAGTGGGGGCCTGCTGGCAGGCGCCCTGCACTGCTGGGTGGTGGGGGTGCAAGGGGACATGAGTGGGGGCCTGCTGGCAGGTTCCCCTCAGTGCTGGGGGTGGGGGTGCAAGGGGACATGAGTAGGACATGAGTGGGGGCCTGCTGGCAGGTGCCACTGACTGCTGGGGGGTGGGGGTGCTGGGGGACATGAGTGGGGGCATGCAGGCAGGTGCCCTGTACTGCTGGGGGGTGGGGGTGCTGGGCGACATGAGTGGGGGCCTGCTGGCAGGTACCCCTCAGTGCTGGGGGTGGAGGTGCAAGGGGACATGAATGGGACATGAGTGGAGGCCTGCTGGCAGGTACCCCTGACTGCTAGGGGACGGGGGTGCTGGGGGACATGAGTGGGGGCCTGCAGGCAGGTGCCCTGCACAGCTGGGGGGTGGGGGTGCTGGGGGACATGAGTGGGGGCCTGCTGGCAGGTGCCCTGCACTGCTTGGGAGGTGGGGGTGCAAGGGGACATGAGTGGGGGCCTGCTGGCAGGTGCCCTGCACTGTTTGGGGGGTGGGGGTGCTGGGGGACATGAGTGGGGGCCTGCTGGCAGGTGCCCTGCACTGCTGGGGGTGAGGGTGCAAGGGGGTAATGCATTGTTGATCACTAGTGCAAAGTGACATGTGGCTTGGCTGGGGGGGTATGCCCATGGTGGATGGGCTGCCTGCGGGACATGACGAGGGGTGCAGGGTAGTCCCCTGTGGTGTGGTCTGCATTCAGGGGCCGTGGAGGGTGTAGAGGGAACACCTGGTAGGACCCACACTGCCAATTGACGTGTAGGACTCCTCTGCACCCCCGAAATACACATACCCCACTCGTACAGGGCCTATCGCGTGTGGAACTTCCCGCGCACCCCAGTAATACATGTACCCTGCTGAAATTGCGTGTTAAACTTCCCCGCACCTCAGAAATACACGTACCCTGCTGAAATCGCGTGTGGACCTTCCCGCGTACCCCAGTAATACACATACCCTGCTGAAATCACGTGTTAAACTTCCCCGCACCCCAGAAATACACGTACCATGCTGAAATCGCGTGTGGAACTTCCCGCGCACCCCACTAATACACGTACCCTGCTGTAATCGCGTGTTAAATTTCCCCACACCCCAGAAATAAACATACCCTGCTGAAATCGTGTGTGGGACTTCCCGCGCACCCCAGTAATACACGTACCCTGCTGAAATCACGTGTTAAACTTCCCCGCACCCCAGAAATACACGTACCCTGCTGAAATCGCATGTGGAACTTCCCGCGCACCCCTGTAATACACGTACCCTGCTGTAATCGCGTGTTAAACTTCCCCGCACCCCAGAAATACACGTTCCCCGCTCGGCGTTTGCTGTTTGGCAGCCTTGTATACTGGTCCAGGGTTAGCGCAGCCCTTTGCGCTGAATTGGGAATTTTTATGGCTTTTCCTTGCGCGAGAGCGTTCTTGGGGGCGTAACTGGCACTGCTGCAGGGTCGCTGCGCCACTCTGTGCCACGGCTGGTTTTGGAGGCTAAAATCCATGAATACGCTGTTCGCGGATATCGATTTTAGTGCACGCGGCTGGCGCAGACATTCGCACGCGCACACTGTGCACCAGTCGCGTGCACCACTTTTGTGCGAAATTCTATGAATTACCCTGTATATGTAGTAATACATAAAAAATGTAACCCATATATGTAACACACTAACCATTCATTTAAATACAAAATGTTCTAAAATGGAATATACCAAAAGAAGATAAATTGGCTTCCAACATAATTACCTCACAGACACTACAGAACTAAGAGCAATACCAGACCTACAGAGTACTTAGAACATATCTTACCTGAAATAGTAAGTGTACTTCATTTTACTCATATATTTATAAACTTTCTGTATTAGATAAAAAAAAATATTATCTTTTTTTTTCTCACAGAAATGTCTAGTACTCTGGAATTGCTAGAGGAGCATTTCCCACATGAGGAAATGTCAGAAGATAGTGAAACTAATGGTAGACACTTTACAATATAAACCATTTAATTATTATTATTTTATATACATTTAACATATATATATTTTTTTGTACAGAGCATACCAAAATAGAAAATACCTCTGAAGAAACTGTTATGGATAACACTCTTGACAGCATAAAAGAAAAAATGGATTTGTTGTTGACCAATTTTAATAATTTGAAAACATTTGTTGAAGATCATTTTAAAACAAAAACCTCATACCATTGTCCCACATGTACTTGTCCCCCCTCACCATATCCCAGTCAATTATCCCCAAACCCTCTCCATAACCCAAAACGTTTTGATGAGACTTCCATCCCTTCTTCATCTGATACCAATCATGTTGAAACCCCTAATTCTCCTGTTTTTGTTTCCGTTTCTGCCTCACCTTCTCTATCATAAATTATTAATATATGTTAAATAAAGTTAAATGTTTATATTGTGTTGTAATTAGTGTCCGTTTAAAAAAAAAAACAATGTAGGTGTCCGGACAGCGCGGGTGTTCTGAAATGTTCGTAAATAAACGAAAATGAGGTGTCCTGAAGAACACTATACCTGTCCGTACTGTTCGCTAGCAAGTTGAAACTTTTCTAAGAACACGCGCGGTGTCCTGAAATGTTCGTAAAGAAACAAAAATTAAAGTGTCCTGAAGAACACTATACCTGTCCGTAGTGTTCGCTAGCAAGTTGAAACTGTTCTAAGAACAAAAGTACTGTCCTGAAATGTTTGTAAATAAATGAAAATGGAGGTGTCCTGAAGAACACTCTACCTGTCCGTACTGTTCGCTAGCAACTTCAAACTGTTCTAGAACACATGCGGTGTTCAGAAATGTTTGTTTGACGTGTGACGCACTTTTAATTACTTCAGTGTCCATAGAACATAAACGCGCATGCGCACTATGTCCATGAATTTGGTGTCCTGCGGACAGCCGCTTCCTTCGCGAACATGTTTGCGAAGCGAACATGTGACCGCGCCCATGCTGATCGTGTGTTCTGAATGCGGACACTGTTCGTGTCCCCGAACAATTTAAAAGTACATTTTCAAGTAATCCACAATATTTCTCAATAGACACTCACCATAGCACAAGTCCCACATACTAATCCTGAGTTTCTACATACTTTTTGAAAGTTTTTGAACCTTTTTTTGTGTTTGATCTGTCTGCGGACAGCGCGCATGTACGCGAACCGCGTACAAGGACCCCGATAAAAGACCACGCCCTAGAGCTTATTCTCATTGTGTTTCTGGCTATTCTTCAGAGCGCAGCTATTTTTCCTGCAACTTGCAGATTACACCATCATCGAGATGGCATCCCTGGCTGCACTACTGCCACCTGGTGCTGCACCTGCTTCAGCACCACCACCTTCCGAAGGGCCTGAAGAGGGGAACAGGAGTGAGGATGCAGAGGAGGAAAAAGAGGATGACGAGAATGAGATAGAGGAAATCCCTACTACCCGCACTAGGCATGAGTCTTGGGTGTTGTGGTTGTTTACCATTCATGGGAATGGTCCTAAGGCTCGTGCGAACCGTGTCACCTGCAATGAGTGCACTCAGTCACGGGAGGCATGGTTTGTACAGCTTTAGGACCACTACCATGAAGCGACACCTAAGGTCATTTCACTCTGGGGCCATTTGCAAGGTTGTACCTTGCGAGGAGCATAGTAGGTTGATTTCCTCTACTTCATCCTCCGTTTCTGATCCTGTCACCACAAGGACCACCTCTGTGGGACAGCGTCTTCCTCAAGCTGCCTCACAAGTCATACAGAATTCTGATGACCCTTACCTTTCAAGGGTCACAGTTGTATGTATATACTGCGACACAGTACTCTGTAGGGGGGAGCGACTTCGCAGTGCTTTTGAGACTATCGTCTCAGAGCATGAGAAGACCTGCTCACTACCCAAAGAAAACCCACTCTACATCTTCCTCTCTCAGCTCACCCTTTCTTATCCCTGTGGTTGGTGTCCCCCTTTACTTTACTTTCCCCTCCTCTCCTATTGTGTCGTGTATATAAAACCAAAGAAAATACAAAACAACAAAAATCAATAAAAATTGAGGCTCTTTTCAGAGCCGCCTTTCACAGTTAAAAAATAGAAGTGAAAATAAATGAAGCAGGGCCCTGTGTATTTTTTAGAAGTCCGCGGCAGTCCGCGGACATCTAAAAATTTGTGGTGCTACCCTATCATAACCATTGCAATTCTCTCTGGCTGGAAGAGGTGGCTCTGAAAAGAGCCTTTGGGAGTTGTTTGTATGTCAAGAATGATAAATACTCAACACCTACTTCTAAATGGATGCTGTAATTCTAAAAAAGGTTGCAATGCATTTTGTACATTTCTCAGAAAAATCTGATTGCCAGCATAAGTAAGATGGACTCCATCTCTGCGAAAAATGTATGTACTACGAAACATAATATTTTCATTGTGAAAAGAGGACATGCCAAAATCTCTTAGAAAGGCACAAACAGCCTTATTAACATTGCGCCTTGCTTTTTCCATTTGTGGACCAAATGAAGAAGAACGAAGCCATATTTGTCTTTGCGCAATACGTGAAAATATTACTTGAGAATTAGGAAACATGTCCATAACCTTCCCAAGTCCTTCTTTCATAGCAAATTGCAAAGAAATTCCTGACACATGTCCTAAACTGTCCCCTCCACAATGAATTACAATTATGTCTGGATGTTGCTCTGTCTCCAAAGTAGCACAGAGAGGTAGCAAGTCCAACCACTTCATTCCACGTACTCCATGCCAGTGTACTTCCACATGTGGAAATCCAAGATCTACAGTTACTCCACAGCTTGCTGCATGCACCTTCAACCAATGTATCCACAAATCTCCCAAAATCCAAACAATCTGTTTTCTGAAACACACAGCCATAGCTATCTGTTGTTCTCTAAGCAAAAAGAGTATCTGAGAAACTCTCTCCTGGCACAACACACCCACTAAACTTTCCTGACCAATCCCTTTGAGTGCTCATTCTCATTTGCATGACTTCTGAACCCAAACATCCCCGGATGTAACACCCGATGTCCGCGAACTACCGCCATGTCCGCGGACATACGGACATATCGTAACATGAACAGCCCTTCTACCATTTCCACTTCACTCTCTGTGCCATTCCCTCATTGGATGTAGCTAAGAAGTCACATGACCATCCACCAATCACATTCAAGACCTCTACATCTCACTGCATAATCATAGATCAGCACTGCAAATGTACTGTCAATCTCTCTGAGTACAAGTGTCATATCATTGGCAAGCACCATCTACAAGAAATACTGTACAAGTCTCCAAGATTTCTACTTGCAGCTCCATGCAATCCATATGCATGAACACAAACTACAGGTATACATATTTTCTGTACAGTACATGAACACATTTTCAAACTGACTTTTAGCTTGTGAAATCTGTAAAAGGAATCTACTGTCTTTTTTTCAGTCTCCTAAAATCAACTGTCACTTATAAACCTTTATACTATTTACTTTCTTTATACACACACACACACACACACACACACTCAAATCATGTTAAACTAACATTTTTGAAATTAAATATATAGACTACATATATTCAAACAAAATTGCATGCATGCACACTCTATGTTCAAATCTAAAAAAATAATACTTATACAATTACATATATTTTTAAATTTCTTTATTTAATTACTTTAATTTAAGCATGACATTGAGGCACTATTACCTGGAAGAGCTTAGTTACAGAAATAGTGGTATTCTGTGGTACATTATGAATTTCACAAGACATAGTAAAGATATTTTGTTTGCTACAGTTAGTCATTGCAATACAATTTGTTCATTAAGAAAATATCATATGTATTGAAGTGGTGCAACGTATCTTATGTAAATAAGATCGTTTTAATGGTTTTGAGGAAGGCGCTGAGGATTTCAATTAAAAAAATCAATGTCTAAATTAAAAACAGTGCTATATAAAAACAAAATTACTAATTTGTTTATTTTACAATTGTAGTGATGTCATAAATCACCAAAGTATTTTATGAAAAGGATACGGTAAACCAAAAGGATACCATTGATAGGGGTCTTCCGGATCCTTGAATTCACACAATTTGATACTAGTGATGTCAATTTAGACCTTCCAAATGATACAACTCTCTGACTGGTAAAACAGGCAGAGAGAAGGATCACTGGAAAGGGCGTGGGAGAGTAATAGGAAGGCAGCCTAGGAAAAAATAAAGCATCATGATAAACTATCCCAACTAACCTCTCTGATAGAATGGCAAAAACGCTAATTCCAACACTAACCTGTAGGCTTAGAACTGGAGTATCCACCAAAGTCTATGAAGAAATCCAGGAAAAGAACCAACGTCAAAGGAGGGAAGGTTAGTAAGGGAGACTTATCCCGAACGGCACGAGGCTCACGCTAGATACCGGGTTGGTGCACCACAGGATAACGTCCATAATTCTGTGCACGGTCACCTTCAAATAAAAGTTGTAGATAAACCTTCCTTTCCCACAAAGAACAGAACAAAATTGAAATGAGTCCACCTGTTATTTCCTCACAGGTTCAAACCAACTGCGTGCTGGATACACGCGACAAGAGTATACGCCGCCAGGAAAGCTGCGCTTGAAGAGTTCCAGTGTCCGCGCGGGATTTTACACGCAAACCAAGTACACGCAGCCAGGCCAGCCGCACTTGAACAGTTCCAGCGTCCGCGTGGGATTTTACACGCGTACCAAGTACACGCAGCCAAGCCAGCCGCGCTTGAAGAGTTCCGGTGTCCGCGTGAGAGTGAAAGTGGAAACTTACACGCGGACAGGAAAACAGCATGCGAATGGAACAGGAACCCGCGTGTGAGAAGACACGCTAATGAAAACTGCTAAAGGTAGATACAGAAGATCGCGTGTGAAGGAAACACGTCGATTGAAGGCCAAGGAAGCAACTGACGGGATGCAAAGACGAAGATGAAGAGTTCAACTACCAAGACGCCAAAATGTTCAATCAGAAGCAGCGAGCCACGGATCCACGCTGCTTATGAACGTTCTGCCGTAACACACGTGACTATCATGAATCACGTGAATTCAGCGACGTGAATAATACAGACGTCGTTTTCCCGGTAGTACATCAAACAACCTCCATCTCGAATAAAACGGTCTAGCAGTTCTATGAGCATAACCCGTTCTGAGTACAGACGGAGTTCCAGATCCAGAGGTAAAATGTCCAGCATGCATGACAAGTGAAGACCATTCTCCTGAAAAGAAGCAGCCGAATTTGAAGAACAAAGAAGTAACCTGTTCATTTTAGAAAAAAAGTAAGTAGAATATCACCATAATATTTGTATTATTACTCAAACACACTGTAAAGTTAATTCATGCTATTTCTGTGCCTAAAAATAGAGATTGTGCACCATTCTGTCCAAAAATCTCCATGTCTTAAACAGCGATTTACAGCCAGAATGGCCCACAAATTCCTATTTTTGGACACACAAATTACCCAACTCAACCGCTAGAATTTTGATATAATAGAACAAACAACTGTTTTAATTGTATACATTAGATTTACTATTTGTACTTCTCCACACCACTAGCTTACTTTTTTCTGTCATCTGAACCCCAGTTTAGTAGCACATAAATTCAAGAATACCCAACCCTACTAATTGTAGTTCCCAATGCACAATCACACACCATTACATACATCTTTATCATCTTACTCAAATACTCATGCACACAGCACACATACATTGCAGAACACCCCAACCCATACCTTCTTTATTTTTTTCAACAGACCCTAAAGAATGCCTACCAAAAGTCAAATCCGTAGAAAGCAACGCAGAAGTAGAGCAAATGAAAATAAAAGTGTCCAACATAAGCATCCATCTCTAGCAGAATTTGTAAAAAATAAGTTGAAACAAAACAGCTAATACAGTCATTTAGTGAAACACAAGAAATTTCAAGTACAAAAACTTTGCCTCCTCTATCAAAATGTAAAACAAACTAAAAAACAATTAACAGAAGATCAGCTATCACTACAGATAAAACTGCTTCTTTACATTTTATATGGTGCAAAGTAAGCATACCAAGAAAAGTATTTTAGCCAAAATGTACCGTCACAAAGTCCTTCAAAATCTTACAAAAACAGGGGGATTCCAAGATGGCCACCGGCAGGAGTAGTCGCGTCTGAGTCACGCTCTCGCCGGGCCGCCAACAAAAAAGCACTGCAATGTGAAAATTCCATGTAGCTCTCGCTCACCTTGTCACCGGAGAACCCCGCAAGGAGATGTGAGGAGAGCTGCCTACATCTCAGCCGGAAATTCGGTTTTGGTAGAAGAAACACCCGTGAGAGGCTGCGACCCCTCCCCCGCCGACGAAATCCCACCAGGCCGTGGCGACTGAGGACGGTGCAGGGATAGGAGGAGAACGGCATCCAACGGTCTAGAGCCGCCTGACAGCACATACCAGGCACCGTGGGAGCAGTCGAACCCTACAGGATCTGGAGGCGGCAGACCCACAATTGCAGGCTGGTGGCTGAGCCCGGGGCACGGGCAGAGAGGAGGAGCGGGCAGGCTCCCTCCCACCGGCGGCGACTGCAGGGGCCTGGGCGCGGGCCGCTGGGGAGGAGCGGGAGACAGCGGAAGATCGCCGCCCACCGTGGGGGACACACAACAGGACGCCTTTGGGGGCCAGGTGCCCCCCCACCCCCAACATCCATGACGGCGGTGCCAGCCGCGAGGAGGAAGCGTGGAGCGGCAGAGCAGAGGCAGCAGAGACGGCGAGCACGGGAACAGAGGTGAGTGCACAGATATAAGCGCGCATCTCTCCCCGTCATAAGTGGTCCTGAGCAGGGCCTTTTACACCGCTCCGGACACAGGAACGCGGCGGCACCCATCCGCCGCCCTCACTGAAAACGTAGAGGCGCTGTGCTGGGCGGGGCACGGCAAGGGTGAGGAGTGAAATCTTCAAGGGGACAAGGGCCACCCCGGGGACAGTAAAGGGAGAGCAGCACTGAACCCCACACCAAGGCGGCACAAAAAACGGTGCCCCGGGGGCCTGGCTCTCGGAGGTGAAAAACACTGAGCAGAGAGAAGTAGCCCACCTCCATATCACAATACGGAAGCTTCCAAATCCGGCACAGGGAAGCCAGAGCAGCCCCCCAGCTCACGAACCGGCAAAGATGTCTAGGGCAAAAGGGAAGTGGGGAGCGTCGCAGAGAGCATCGCAACCACCCAGACAGGACGCTAACCTGATGCAAATGTGGTCCACAGACCCAACAACAACCATAAAGGATAGGTCGGGGGAAGATCATGCACCAGTTGTCACCTCCCCTAGCCAGAGCTCCCTACAGCCAACAAAGGATGAAATGCGGGCATGGTTTGTGGAGATTCAGGACAAGTTTATGTCCACAGTCCAGGAACAGTTTACCTCGTTGAGGGGTGACATGAAGCAGGCGGTCCAAGAGCTAAGGGTGGAGGTAGCCCAGCTGGAGGATCGGACGGAAACTCTAGAAAGAATTGTGCAAAAAACGTGGAAGAGGAAGCGAAGCAGAGCAGCGAAACACAGGAACACCTGGTCAGGCTGACTCACAATCTGGAAATCCAATGTGAGGATCTCAAAAACCACTCCCGCAGGTCCAATATCCGCATAAAATACATGCCGGAATCGGTGATGGACAAAGACCTGAATTGTGCGGTGCAGGAAGTCTTTCGGGACATAATAGAGGAGCAGGATGCGGAGACAATTGGGATTGACAGAGTCCACAGAGTGGGTCCGAAAAGATCGGGGGCCCCAGGAGAGAGGCCAAGGGATGTGCTTGCTGCCCTAACCTCGTATCCGCAAAAAGAACTGATACTAAGGAAGGCAAGGCAACTAGATCACATTAGGATGAATGGGGTGGAAATCCAATTATTTCAAGACCTAGCCGCGGCGACACTGTTAAAAAGAAGGGAGATGGCCCCGTTGGTGGAAGAACTGCTGGCGAAAGAACTCAGATACAAGTGGACGTTTCCATTTGGCCTCCTATTTGAGTGGGAGGGTAAACAGAGAAGAGTGACAACATGTGAGGAAGGGCTCCAAATAATGGGCTTGCAAGCGGAGGAGGGCGGAGCAAGAGGGGACAGGTCAAGGGGAGACCCTCATAAGCGGCCCAGGGGATGGGTGGTGGTAAGGCACATGAAAAAACAAAATGGTGGGGTAAAAGCAAGACACCCAGCGGGGGAGAAATAGAATGCTTGAAGGGAACATAGAGGGGATGGCTGTCATGATCTCTGCTTCCAAAAGATCAGGACTTGCCCGACTCCCTTGGAAGCAGACCCATAACCCCGGTTCCGAGTGCCAGCCAGTCCCAATTGGGACCTTTTGGACCCTGTCCTGGCGCCAGTGGCACCATGCTCATAAAGATGCCCAGTCCCAGCGCTGTAAGCGCCGGGCTCATAATGCTTGGGTGGACTTACCTGCAGCAGACCATGCTGCTTACTTACCTGCCAGTTGAACCCCTGATCCTCTTCTGTTTGGGACTACTTTTCCTGTTGGGTGGGGCAGGAGCCACTCCCTAGGTTCAGAACACTGGAACTCTTCTGGAAAGCAGGAACTCTTTTCTTAGGCGTGGCTGTGGAAGGAGACACCTAAGCACTACAGGAGGCTATTTAAACCACACCCGATGGATGAATCTTGCTTTGCGTTATTCTGCATTCTCTGCAGCAGAACGCTCATCATGTCTTCTGCTTCTGATCCTGGGCCTAAAGGAACAAAGGCTTACCATCCTGGAATCCAGTCTTCAGCAGCACCTGTAAAGACAAAGAAAGAACAGGTTAGCACTACGGTCTTCAGTGGCAGCGCATCTCTTACCTGGTCCATCGGCTGTCACCAACGCCTCGCGCTGCATTCCGGCATCTGAAAGACAAAGGCTTACCTACTCTTCGCATGCTCCGGAGGTCTTCGCACTGCATTCCGGCATCTGAAAGACAAAAGCTTACCAGCTCTTCGCACGCTCCGGAGGCCTTCGGCGCTGCATCCGCATCTGAAAGACAAAAGAAGGTGCGTTTAAAGACATTGGGCAACTTTATTACTCACGTGCCATTACTCCTTCCCACGCCGAATCCAGTGGGTATTCCAGCACCCTTCAGCTTCTCTAAAGCTCCGAACTTGTACCTGCAAGATAAAAGGGACAGTTAGTGCGCATCGTGAAGCAGGCTACAAGCGCTTACTTACGTGCTTCCAGGCGCTTCTATTCCTCACGCGGGTTCGATCCTCAACTCTCATCAGCCCGCCATCGCCGGAACCCTGCAAAACAAGAGATATCATTACAAAAGACTTTTAAGACATTTGAAGTGCCCAGAACTTACCGTTCGTGCAGTTAACGACGGACAGCAGTCCTCTGAGGTCAAGAGGCCTGCACCCTTATCCAGTGAAGAAACTGGTTACGGCACCCTGCCCCGAGGCAGATGGAGAGCTCGGCGTTCACTTACCTAAGGTGAGGGTGTTAACCTTTGGGGTTCTACAGGAGAAGAGAAAGGGAAGAGGAGAGAGGCACCCAATAACCCCAGTTCATTAATCCCATATTTTCTATCTGCAGACATCTTACTCTTCGAGTCAGACATACAGTGCACAGAGGTCCAGCCCAAAGAGCCAACCGTGTGTTACACATCAACTTTGAAGATACGGCATTCACCCAGTCAAGACCGGCGCCTCTGTGGGAATCAGGTGAGCGTTACAATGATATGCGAAGGGAGTAGGCGGGTATGGAAGGACCCGTACGATACACGGAATACCATATGTGGGGAGGCCAGGTAGAGGTTCCGGAGGGGACACTATTTGGGTCTGTGAGTGATGAGGGGTTTAGGACTCCCCGCACAGTTAGTCCTGAGTCGTGAGAGGGCAAGGAGCAATAGGCAAAACGCCCTAGCAGCCTTAGGTGCCTGGGCCCTCCTCAGGATCAAAGTTGAGTTTTGTTTAATCGTTGGGGGTAAATTGAAGTTTATGTTGGGGGGTCAGTTATGTTTAGGGGGGAGGCTTGGGAGGGGAGGAACTCCAGCTCGGTCAAACAAGGGTACGCAGTAATGGCCACCTGAAATGGAGAGGATAAGACTAGTAACTTGGAATCTGAGGGGCTTGAACTCCCCAGTGAAGAGGAAAAAGGTGGAATGCATGCCGAGGAGGGAAAAGGCGGATCTGCTCCTGCTTCAGGAGACTCACATCAGAGCCCTGGATAGGGGGAAAGTTTGCCTCAAGGGCTACGATATACTAGCACAATCCAACGCCGCTGAGAAATGCGCAGGGGTGATGATAGCAGTCAGGGGAAGCCTGGAAACTATGGTGATTGACAAACAATCGGACAAGGAAGGTAGGTTTGCATTCGTCAACATCAAAATACAGAATACCACGCTGACATTGGCATCTATCTATGCCCCAAATACGGGCCAGGACGGTTTCCTGAGAGACACCATGGGGAGGCTGGAAGGGAATGTGAAAGGGGAAATAATTATAGGAGGGGACTTTAATCTGGCCTGGCACCCACGGTTGGACCGGAGCGCGGGGGGCCCCCACCACCAGGCTGCCCCGTCCGAGCGCCTCAAACGAAGAATGGAAGGTATGGCACTTTGTGATGCGTGGAGGGAACAGAAAGGTCAAACCAAGGGTTACACCTATTACTCGCATGTACATAATTGGATGTCACGAATTGACTATTTCTGGGTGTCAGTGGGGAACCTGGGGAAAATACTAGATATAGAGACAGGCCCTATCTCTCTGTCAGATCATGCTCCACTCTGGCTGGACCTGTATGTCCCAGGGAAAGAGAGGGGGATATGGAGATGGTCACTCCCACAGGAGGTACTGGCAGACCCGGTGTTGGGAGAATCCTTAAGAGAAAAGATCGCTGAATTCTTCGAACACAATGATATAGGAGCAGTCCCCCTGGGCACAGTTTGGGAGGCATTCAAGGCGGTAATCAGGGGTCACATGATTGCCATGAAAGCAACAAGGGATAAACAATGCCAGCAATGGGAAAGGGAACTGGAAACGAAACTGTCGGATATCTGTGGAAAACTATTGGCAAATCCCACCAGAGATTTAAAGAGGACACTGAAACACACAGAGGGGCAACTGGAGCTACTCCGTAACAAGAAAGCGCAGAGAGCCCTGCTATACCTCAAACAGAGATACTATATTAAAGCCAATAAGGCAGATCGTTATTTGGCACGTCTGCTCTCCTCGAAACAAAAATCAATGACCATCCGGACTATCCAAAACACGCGCAGTGACAACCTGACGCGCCCCGAAGACATAGGGGACTCTTTTAGGGAGTTCTATCAGGCCTTATATGCCTCAGAGCACCCAGATGAAGTGGAACAAAACAGCTATATGGAGTCGATCCCTTTCCCGAAAATTTCAGAAGAGGCTAGGTCAGAATTAGACGCCCAGATAACGGAAGATGAAGTGAAGAAGGCTATAAAGGATCTTCCGCTCAACAAAGCGCCGGGCCCAGACGGTTTCACGGCCGTATTTTACAAAAAATATGCAAACCACCTCACACCCATTCTTACAAGATTACTTAACTCCTTTAGAGACACTGGGAACGTTACCCCATCCATGAATGAGGCTAAAATATTGGTATTCCACAAACAAGGGAAAGACCCCTCTCTCCCGGGATCGTACAGACCTATTGCCCTGATTAATCTGGACACAAAGATATATACGAAGATCCTTGCAGCCAGGCTCTCCCCACTGCTACCCACCTTAATAGACCCGGACCAATCCGGATTTACACCGGGGAGGCAGACACATGACAACACAAGAAGGCTAATCCACCTAATAGAGAAAATCACCATGTCCCACACTCCAGCTGTGCTTCTGTCTCTGGATGCCGAAAAGGCGTTTGATCGGGTGGAATGGTCCATGCTCTTTAAAACCCTGGCACGCATGGGATTCGGTGACCAATATATAAACATGATTAAAGCCAACTACGCCTCCCCCTCGGCAAGAATAGCGGTAAATGGGGGAATCACTGAGAAGGTGCAGATTTCCAGGGGAACAAAACAGGGATGCCCCCTATCTCCGCTCCTGTATGCACTGTTCCTGGAACCACTTTTAATTAAAATAAGGGAATCAGACCAAATCAGGGAGATTGAGATTGCGGGTAGACAACATAGGGTAATAGCCTACACAGGTGATATGCTATTAGCCCTCGAAAACCCCAACCTTTCCATACCTGGGGCTATTCACCTACTAGAGACATTTGGGAACATCTCTGGCCTAAAAGTTAACAAAAAGAAATCGGAAATCCTGCACTTAGCCGGGAGCAGCGATATAACGGGCAGGGAAGCAGGGCGGCTGGGCCTAAACATTGTGGAGGAAGGAATCAAGTACTTGGGCATAACCCTTACGCAAAAGGTCAAGACATTATACAAAAGAAACTACCCCCCTCTCCTGTCCAGAGTCAAAAAAGATGTAGGGCGATGGAGTCCCTTAAATATCTCATGGTGGTGAAGAATCCAATCGATAAAAATGAATGTCCTACCTAAACTGATGTATTACTTTCAATCCCTCCCGATCTCGATCCCCAGATCCTTTTTTAGATCCCTGGCAAAAACAGTATCCTTATTCATATGGAATGGGAAACCCCCAAGAGTAGCCAAAGCAGTTCTTACATCCCATACCCTAGAGGGGGGTCTAGCGCTCCCTCATTTTAGGAATTATTACCATGCGGCGCAATTATGGGTCCTGAGAGAATGGCTGGGAGACATGCAGCAAACGATCTGGATGACCCAGGACAGGGCGGTCGCTAGAACACCACTGGAAGAATTATTATGGAAACTAAAGCAGCACAGACATCGAAACTTATGCATCAGCGAGATCATGAAGACAACTATAACCGCGTGGGACGAACAGACACGTAAGGGGCACTTTACTACGGCAATGGCCCCGTTCACTCCAATATGTAGGAATCTGCAGTTTCCACCGGGGTTGGAGCACGGCGCTTATGAGAACTGGGAGGACGCAGGTTGTAGGAAAATCGGGGAAATGTGTGTGGACAAAGAAGTG
This sequence comes from Ambystoma mexicanum, assembly GCF_040938575.1. NCBI lineage: Eukaryota > Metazoa > Chordata > Amphibia > Caudata > Ambystomatidae > Ambystoma > Ambystoma mexicanum. The sequence goes on from NC_090922.1 coordinate 340,359,391, forward strand.
AGATCGTTCGCTGACTGCAAGTCAATGTGGAACCTAACAAATGCGCACAGGTACAAGTATGAACAGCTGAGACATTGGCTAACTACGCCAGAGCTCATGCTTGCGGCGACCAGAGAACTAACCGCCTTCGAAAGATTTCTCATCACAAACTCAGGAGAAAGGAAATTGGTCTCCACGCTCTACAAGTTCATAAACACACAGGAGGAAGACATAAAATGAGCATACATGAAAAAATGGGAAAAGACATTGGGAGAGGATATCTCGGCACAACAGTGGCAGTCGCTGTGGGCAGACATCCCCAAACTAACACGAGTGGCCCAGACCAGAGAAATGTGGATCAAAATAGTCACGCAATGGCACCTCACCCCTGAGAAACTAAAGAGCATGTACCCGCATACGTCGAACCTCTGCTGGAGAGGTTGTACAGACGTAGGCACGTGGAGACACATATGGTGGGATTGCCCAAAGGTTAAAAGCTTCTGGTCTGAAGTAATATCCGAATTGAAAAAGATTTTTCCGGAGACGGATCAATTCAGTGAGAGGCTTTGGCTATGCGGACTGAAAGGACAACTCGTAAAAACGATCACTAAGGCACACAGGAGAAGTCTTATGGGCCTGGTCATAGCAGGCTGGGCTACCATAGCACAGGGATGGAAGAAAAAAGACCCTCCAATGCTATTCACATGGTTACAAAAGGTCTGGTCCCAAATGACCATGGAAAAGATCACACACAAAATCCAAGGCACGCAAGGCTCCTTCATAAAAGAATGGGGAGGAGTACTGGACTATCTCCAGTCAGACTATATGGTGCAATGGTGCCCACATTCCATCAGAATCACAGACTTATTCACGTCATAACTGAGGACGGAGACATTGAAGAACCGAGATCTCTTCCGGACAGGGTAGGGTTGGGGAGGGGGGATGGGTTGTATGGTGATATTGTTTGCTTATGTATTTTTGATCACTAAGAAAATAATACAAATAAATTAATTTAAAAAAATCTTATAAAAACAGGAGAGAAATCAGGTTCAATGCTTAAAACCTATCGTAGGAAATTAATCTTAGAAGCGTTGACAGACAGTGCAATTCTTCTCAAAAGAAAGTTATTTATTTTAGTGTTAAACAAAATGAAACCACTAACAAAACTAATAACTAAATTATAAAAAAGACTTCTCAATAAACGAAAATGTCAACAGAAAGAACTTCTTAAGTATCTGTGGAGGTGAATGGAATCACACTACGAGCACAGAACCATACTTTAATGAAGAAGCGTACAAACAAAAGCAAACAAATACAATTGCCATACATAGCAGTGGTCGAGGTTATGAAAAAGTGAATAATACCATAATGGAAACAGAAGTATTCTTTACAAAAATATGCCCTGAAAACTTAGAATTAGCCCTCCATTCAACTGAATCAGAACATCTAGTGTACAAATGGCCATGCACGTCAATGTGTAACATTCCCAAACAATTTTTCAAGTCTTTACGCCAATTCCTCAATCAATATGTAAAAAGCAAAGACAAAATCAAAATTAAACTACTGTAAAATATGGATACCTGTCCACTGCCCAAGTACACAGGACTACAAGGACATTCATTGGCCTGCATTACAGGACCTACTTGTAAAACCACCTTCCATGATATCAAAATGATATCAACACATCATTCAACTATAAGAAATCTAGTCTATAAACTGTACTATGCTAAAAGTCCTGCTTTAGCACTAGCACATTTAAATAACATTCTTCTACATGGTACAGCAAAAGACCTACTTGAAGAAATTGACTATATCCAGAAAAAATATTTTGGATGTGAAATGCCACTTACAGAATGAAATAACTTTAAACCAAATTGGCAACAATTCTACATATGGCAACCTTTTACTAAACACATACAAAAAAGAAATAATACAATTTAAAAGTACATCAGCTGAAGTACTAAACCATGTGTGTGTATGTTGCCGCAGAACTTTTTATAAAAGTAACACAAAAACTGTAGACCTATCATACAAAATAGAAGACAATGAAGATTCTAAATGGTTTGAATTAGCTCTCTACCTTGTAGCAGAAACCAAATACGAAATAACTGACCCCTTAATACTTTGGAGTTACTGCCCTACAAAACTTGACAACAACCAAACTCCTTCACGTGCTATCACAAATAATTTGTAATTATTCCCACTACCAAAACCCCTACAACAACTTAATTTATATGAGAGCATCATAATTCAAACAGTGCACTCATTTCAAGGAATAATACGCCTTCAACCAAAAACAGCAAAATTACCTCCCTCTGAATTGGTAAAAGGCATTCGTGGAAAAGTAGTTTATTAACCATTAGATCTAAAAGAAAATGTGCATACTCTAGGAGTGCAACGTCCAATGCAGCAATCTTTAATTATCTTAGTAAATGGAGTACCTACAAAAGACAAAAAAATATGGCAACAGCTGGTAGATTTACATATAGTTAGACAAGGCTTGCAATATCTTAAAGAGAATAATTAATATTACAAAGAAATTAATATTGAAGAAAACTTGAAGGATACAACTGAAATAATTCAAGAAACACAAGAAACTGGTCAATTTGAGCTCCTAGATCCTGCTACAATATCAAATACTTTAGACCATTATACAATTCATCCTTTACACTCTAATGACACCATAGAAGATGCACTGGAAACATACCAAATGTGTCAAACGAAAGGATCACCACTCAGCATATGGGAAAAAAGTATAGAAGCACGTGCTTTTCCTCTACTCTTTCCTACTGTCAAAGGAGGAAGGTACGATGATAGACCTATTCAAATATCAGCATCAGAATACCGCTCATTACGGATGTATTCTGAAGATCCCAGATTTAGACAAAATGTGGAATACATATTCCACCTACTCTTTGAAAGTGAATTAGCAACTTTATGTTACGGAGTTGCACACATATTAAAATCAGGATCACACTTTCAAAATATGAGAGCTACACAATTATTACAAAAAGTGCAACAAAAGGATGAGGTTTTACAATCAAATATTACAAATCTATTAGCAAATATGCGTGGTACTAAAGAGTACTGGTTTCAACGTCATGGAGATGTACGTTGTATGATCAGAAACCTTGGCCCACCCACTTGGTTTGTTACATTAAGTTGTGCAGTATATGCATGGGAAGATTTACATGATTTCCTACGCATATCAAACAAAAACAAAACAAACATAGATATACTAACACATGGAGAACTTTGTTCTTTGGATCCTGCTAATGTTTCAAGATATTTCCACCATCGCTTCATTGCTATGCTACATTTTATTTCTAATAAAACTGTTCCTCCCCTTGGAGAAGTGCAACACTTCTTTTGGAGAAAACAATACCAAGCCACAGGAGCACCACATATCCACATGCTTTTATGGATTAAAGATGCTCCTAAATTTGGTCAAGACAGTGATGCCACTGTTTTACAGTTTATTGAAAAATATGTCACTTGTGAAATTCCATTGGAAGCAACAAATAGTGATCTTCATGCACAAATTTTACAATTTCACAGACACAAATGTGGAAAATATTGTCGTCGCAAATACAAAAACAAAGGGAAATACTACACCAAATGCCGATTTGGTTTCCCTAGACCAGTTACAAATACAGGTCAAGTGAACAACCTCATGTCTTCAGTTAGACATAGTGTTAAAGGTAAGTCACCTAAAAATACATATTACATAAAAAGAAAAGAAGAAGAAAAATATATCAATGATTATAATGCAATCATTTCCCACTTATGGAATGCAAACATAGATGTTCAGTACATTGCAGACAATTCTACTGCAGTTGCAGGATATGTCACAGCATACTTAACCAAAGCAGAAAAGACAGAGCTCCAAGACCTCTGGAATGACCTGTCATCTGATAAAACAGTGTCTCTGAAATTATACAGCTTGGGCATAAAAATGCTCTCCCACAGAGAATGTGGATCATATGAAGCAGCTGATCGTTTAACTGGTACTGCATTGTATGGTAAATCTGAAAATATAGTATGGCTAAGTCTTGGTCCAGCTAAATCTAGAAAAAGAGTTCTAAAATGATACGAAGATATAGAAACAATAGCCAAACGTGAGCCCAACAGCCAACACATTTTAAAAAACTATTTATTGGACACATACTACCCAAACAGAAGTAATACTTTGGAAACCATGGGCCTCATTACGACCCTGGCGGAAATCGTGGCGCCAAATGCACCATGGAGCACGGCGGAAAGCTGCCGATAGCGCCATGGGGGTTGGCGGATTTACCACCCCATTCCGACCTTGGCGGGGCGGTAAATCCCCATTCCCCATTTTACCCTTCCCCATTCCCATTTTTGCCCCATAGGGTATAATGGGAGTGGGGAAGGCGTTAATTACGCCACCGTAAAATACGGTGGCGTAATTAACAACAAGGTCCCGTAGCGCCATGGATTTCTCCGCCCGGAAAAACCAGGCGGAAAACGCTCCATGGCGCTACGGGAACTCGTAGTAGGGCGGACGGGTCCGCCGCGAATACCGCTGGCGTAAACCCACTCCGCCAGGGTCGTAATGAGGCCCCATGTGTCTATACCACATAGCCCAAAACTACACATACAAAAATAATATAAAACCTGAAGAAAAAAAAGTAAATACAGAGTGACAAACTGTGAAGGCAGCTTACTTAAACTCACCAAACCAAATTTAATTAATCATATCAAATTGTCATTAAAGACTCCTCAACATAAAGAAGTATATTACATGTCCCTGCTGCAACTCTTTAAACCATGGAGAAAAGAAGAAGAAATACTAGAAACTATGACTCATATGAAGATGCTTTCAAAGCAAATGAAAGCACTATAACTGATGTAAACTTTACCCAGTACAAAACAATGTTGCACAATGAACAGCAACACGAAGAAGAACTCCAGGCCCAACTAGATAAAGAAACTCCTGACAGTAGTCAACCTTCTGTAACAGGAAGCTAAGAACCACGTGGAGAACCACTAATAATAAATGAGGCAGAATTAGCTATGATAGAAGTAGAAAGCACCATGTGTCAGTATGAAGATAAAGAAGACTTAACTATACTACGATCAAAACTAAACAATGAGCAACGTAGCATTTTTCAAGAAGTAACAAAACAAATTGCACATGGTGTACAACATGAAAATAAAGAATGTTCCTGCCATAATTATAAACCTATACTACTGTACGTCAGTGGTGAAGCTGGTTCTGGCAAAACATTCCTAATCAAAATCATCAGTAAGTTCCTTCAACAATTGACAAACAACAAACTGTCAGCTGTTGTCACTGCCCCCACTGGTTTAGCTGCCTAAAACATAGGTGGTGTCACGTTACACCGATTACTACTATTGCCAGTAGAACACCAAAACAAATTAGACTATTACAAACTTTCTGCAGAAGCTGCAATGGAACTATGCAGAGTATTGAAAACAATGAAAATGCTACTAATAGATGAAGTGAGCATGGTCTCCAACCTAATGTTGGCTTTGATTCACCTCAGATTAAAAGAAGTACTCAAAACAAACTATGAAGAGCTCTTTGCAGGAAAACACATTATTGTTTTCGGAGATCTTCTTCAATTGACACCAGTAATACGTGAGCCTATTTTTAAAACATTAGGACACAAACTCTGCCGTAAAACTGTTGGCAGCATTGGAAATGTCACCCTTTGGCAACATTTCCAATACAGAGAATTAACAGAAAACATGCAGCAATCTGCAGATCTCACTTATGCCAACATCTTAAAAAGTATCAGAGTTGGTATACTTTCTAAAGAAGCAGAAGCAATATTGAAACCCCGGCACATTCATGCACATTCATGCACTCCATGGCGATAATGCATGTGCTACAGATGTTATGGAACAATTAGCCCACAAAAATGTCAATTGTATGGCCTTAATGCCAACTCTTGCAAGCTGTTTCAAATTCAATGAAATAATGTTAAGTAAAGAAATGAAACCAATAATGGAAATTAGCACCACAGACAAACTAGATGTACATGGTATGACACTACCCATGTGTGACCAAGCCACAACAAGACTAAATAGTTTAGAAAAATCAATCTCAAACACAGCAGGCTTAGAAAAGATATTAAAATTATCCTTAAATTGCAGAGTAATGCTTAAACGTAACCTTGACGTGGACCAAGGACTAGTTAATGGAGAACTGGGTGCAGTTATTGGCTCTCATACATACCCACGTGACAACAAAATTCAGTTTGTCAATATTCTCTTTGACAAACTTTCCGAAGTAAAAAGGATAGGACGCTCAACAGCTCGATTGCTTCGCTTCAAAGACATGTATGTACGCAGAGAACAATTTTCTCTAACTCTTGCATATGCAGTTACGATTCATAAATCGCAAGGTCTTACCCTAGACAAAGCAATGATAGATATTGGCAAAACAGTCTTTAAAGAAGGCATGAGCTACGTAGCACTATCACGCTTACGTACACTTGACGGTCTATTTCTAATCAACTTTGATGCAAGTAAAGTAAACGCTGATATTCCTTGCATTTTAGAATACAATAGACTTTGCTCACTATACACCCCCCATCTAAACACATATTCTGTTCCACAAAAAGTAAAACGTTATAAAAGAAAAATAAATCAAACAGAAATGCAACAGGATGTCACTGCATATCCTCCAAAGAGAGTAAAAGAAATAATACTTCATCAAGTACCACAAGCAAAAAAGAATCAATTAGGGAAAGTAAACCAGGTACTTCTTCAAAGAAGGAAGACATACTCCAAAAAAAGCAGTCAGATACAGAACTACCTGGTTCATTTAAACTCTCAAATATAGTTGGTGTAAGTTGCTACGCAAATGTAGCATTGAATATTCTATTTCAATTACCACCAATTGTTGACAACATTAACTTACATAGTACAGACCCATTGTGTTTGCAAATGTTAGTACTTCATAGAAACGCAACAAACAATCCTGACAACACGTATAGTGTTTATGGAATAAGACAACAATTGGACTACTGTGCTGGAATGGTGACATTCACTATAAACTCACATGAAGATCCACAAGAATTTCTAATGTACTTACTACAAGTACTGGAAAACAAAAACATACCTATAAATGAAATCTTCCAGATTTCTTACATATGGAAACATACATGCACTCTCTGCAACAATGTGACACAAGAACAAATCCCCAATGAACGCTTCGTATATATATATCAATACCTAATTGTGAATCCATTCCATTTCAGCAACTTGTACAAAATGCAAACCATGGTAGATTATGTTCTACCTGCAATTCAGATAATAGCTCCACGTTAGTAATACAAACACATAGTAAATACGTAATACTAATGCTTCTATGTTACAATGCAGATGGTACCAAAAACAACTGCAAGCTGACTGGATTCACACATGGTCAAATATCACGTGGTAAGAAAACCTTCACAACAATAGGTATAATCTACCACGCAGGAGCCACAAACAATTCAGGGCACTACACTGCATATATAAAAAAAATGTGGATGGTTTGAATGTAATGATAGTACCATTACTCTAAAGCAGAGATTACCAGAAAATCTTACAAACGCTTATTTAATGTTCTTAAAACCAAAATTTGATAACTAAACTGTACTTAAACCTTAAGTAAACTTGTAGTAAAAAGATATAAACTGTTAGAATATTCCAAAAGCTATCTAACTGCCCAAAGATTTGACAACAACTAATCAGATAAATGAATACCACTAAATTAGAGCAAAAAGTAGACAGTTAGAATACGCCAAATTGGTATCTAACTTTCCCAAAATTTAACAATATCCAAACAGATAAATCAATGCCACTAAAATATATAAAAAAATAGGCAGTTATAATACGCCTAGTGGTATCTAACTGCTCCAAAATTATACAATATTCAAACAAATAAATAATATGTTACTGCTCCAAAAAAATGCAACAAGCCAATGTATAAAGCATTAGCCAGAAACAACAAGTGAACACTGAAAACAAACCATTAAACTGTAGCATAACAGAAAAAGTTTTTTTTTTTAATCCAACATGGATTTTTTTTCTCCCACAGACCCAATGATTTTAGCAACGAACACAGAAACTGAGCAAATTGCACAGTACTCTGGTTTGTAATCTACTAAATATGAGGGTAAAAAAAAAATGTTAATTATACAATGTAATAAGTCATTACAAAATACTAATACTAACATGCTATTTTCTTTTATCACAGAAATGAACAAGAAATACATGTACTCCAGTTACTAAACCAAACAGTAAGTATATTATACACTCTATGCCCTGGCCACAACCATTGCAGCATATTACACCCATAGTATCTTATAACTGTGTTCCTTATAAATTTGTTTTTGACCCAAAGTTATAAGCAACTATAAGTGTGATATGCTGCGGTGGTTGTGGCCAGGGCATAGAGTGTTGGGTGCATGACCAGTGGGGGCAGTGACAACAGCTGACAGTTGGCCATGCACCCAACACTCTATGCCCTGGCCACAACCACCGCAGCATATCACACCCATAGAGTCAAATATATCAACTATGGCCTATGGAAACTTTTAATGTCCGCGGACATTATGAGTGTTCTTAGAACACTTTCAACTTGCCAGCGAACTATACGGACAGCATCTTCAGGACACCCCCTACGAACATTCCAGGACAACGCGAGAGTTATAAGAACACTTTCAACTTGACAACGAACAATACGGACAGCGTCCTCAGAACATCACCATTTTGTTTATTTGCGAACATTTCAGGACACCGCGAGGTTCTTAGAACACTTTCAACTTGACAACGAACAATACGGACAGCGTCCTCAGAACACCCCCATTTTGTTTATTTACGAACATTTCAGGACACCGCGAGAGTTCTTAGAACACTTTCAACTTGACAATGAACAATACGGACAGCTTCCTCAGAACACCCCTGTTTTGTTTATTTGCGAACATTTCAGGACACCGTGAGTGTTCTTAGAACACAAAACACCCCCATTTTCTTTATTTACGAACAATTCAGGACACTGCGAGAGTTCTTAGAACACTTTCAACTTGACAACAAACAATACGGACAGCGTCCTCAGAACACCCCCATTTTGTTTATTTGCGAACATTTCAGGACACCGCGAGTGTTCTTAGAACACATTCAACTTGCCAGCGAACAATACGGACAGCGTCCTCAGGACACCCCCATTTTGTTTATTTATGAACATTTCAGGACAACGTGAGAGTTCTTAGAACACTTTCAACTTGACAACGAACAATACGGACAGCGCCCTCAGAACACCCCCATTTTGTTTATTTGCAAACATTTCAGGACACCGCGAGTGTTCTTAGAACACATTCAACTTGCCAGAGAACAAAGCGGACAGCGTCCTCAGGACACCCCCATTTTGTTTATTTACGAACATTTCAGGACAATGCAAGAGTTCTTAGAACACTTTCAACTTGCCAGCAAACAATACAGACAGCATCTTCAGGACACCCCCTACGAACATTTCAGGACAACGCGAGAGTTCTTAGAACACTTTCAACTTGACAACGAACAATACGGATAGCGCCCTCAGAACACCCCCATTTTGTTTATTTGCAAACATTTCAGGACACCGTGAGTGTTCTTAGAACACATTCAACTTGCCAGCGAACAATACGGACAGCGTCCTCAGGACACCCCATTTTGATTATTTATGAACATTTCAGGACAACGTGAGAGTTCTTAGAACACTTTCAACTTTACAACGAACAATACGGACAGCGCCCTCGGAACACCCCCATTTTGTTTATTTGCAAACATTTCAGGACACCGCGAGTGTTCTTAGAACACATTCAACTTGCCAGAGAACAATGCGGACAGCGTCCTCAGGACACCCCCATTTTGTTTATTTGCGAACATTTCAGGACACCTTGAGTGTTCCTAGAACACATTCAACTTGCCAGAGAACAATACGGACAACGTCTTCAGGACACCCCCTACGAACATTTCAGGACAACGCGACATTTCTTAGAACACTTTCAACTTGCCATCGAACAATACGGACAGCGTCTTCAGGACACCCCCTACGAACATTTCAGGACACCGCGAGAGTTCTTAGAACACTTTCAACTTGCCATCGAACAATATGGACAGCGTCCTCAGAACACCCCCATTTTGTTTATTTATGAACATTTCAGGACATCGCGAGAGTTCTTAGAACACTTTCAACTTGACAACGAACAGTACGGACAGCATCCTCAGGACACCCCCTACAAACATTTCAGGACACCGCAAGAGTTCTTAGAACACTTTCAACTTGACAACAAACAATATGGACAGCGTCCTCAGTACACCCCCTACGAACATTTCAGGACAACGCGACAGTTCTTAGAACACTTTTAACTTGCCATCGAACAATACGGACAGCGTCCTCAGAACACCCCCATTTTGTTTATTTACGAACATTTCAGGACACCGCGAGAGTTCTTAGAACACTTTCAACTTGACAATGAGCAATACGGACAGCGTCCTCAGGACACCCCTACGAACATTTCAGGACAACGCGAGAGTTCTTAGAACACTTTCAACTTGACAACGAACAATACGGACAGCGTCCTCAGGACACCCCCATTTTGTTTATTTACGAACATAATACGGACAGCGTCCTCAGAACACCCCCATTTTGTTTATTTACGAACATTTCAGGACACCGTGAGAGTCTTTAGAACACTTTCAACTTACCAGAGAACAATACGGACAGCGTCCTCAGGACACCCCCATTTTGTTTATTTACGAACATTTCCGGACACCGCAAGTGTTCTTAGAACAGTTTCAGCTTGCTTGCGAACAATTCAGACACATATTGAGTCCTAAGAACACCCCCCATTCAGTTTATTTAGAACATTTCAGAACACCCGTGATGTCCGCAGACAAATCGAACACAACAAGAATGTCTACCACAAATAACAAACATAACTTTCAACCTATCTCACACTCTCCCACCGTCCCCAAACACTCCTACACACCAACACACTCTACTAAATACAAATTTTGAACCAAGTTTCACCGCGCTGTCCTCGGAGGTCCGCGAATCCAAGATGGCGGGCGCTACCGAAAATCTGACCCGTTTCACGCTCCACACCGTCCAATCAGCGAACACGTTGCCTGTCCGCGGACACCACGCAAACTGATTGGCCAATCAGGACACTGTCCGCGGAGCAAACAGGGAAGTGTGTCCGCGGACCGAACACAGATATCACTAATTTTTTATGACCTACTTTTTGGTCATTTTTAAAAAAACTACTGGACGGATTTTCATCAAATCTGCAAAAGCACGCTTTCGGGACCAAGCCGCTACTCCTGGTCCAAATTTGGTGAAAATCCGTCCAGCGGTTTGGGCTGTAGGTGCGAGCAAAGTGTTTTCCCCATTCAGTCTATGGGAAAAATAAAAGTTTTGGGACCCCCCCTATAACTTTGCCCCCCCTGGACGAATCCTCACCAAACTTTGCAAGAGTGGGCCATATACTTTTTTGCAAATTTTGGTGAGGATTCGTCCAGGGGGAGCGAAGTTATAAATCGCCCAAAAAGTGCTCTTCCTATGGAAACACCAACTTAACCATAACTACATGGCCACTACCGTGGACATGTAATATATATATACACTTTTCAATTTTCATATTGCGCTGGTCAGTGACTAAAACCACCTAGCCTACATTTTTCAATGCACCAAAATAAGTGTGGCAAACGTGATGTCATCAGTGATGTCAACAATGATATTTGTGATGTCATCTTTGATGTCCTGGGTGTTAGTTTTAGCAATGCATGTAGATGGTGCGAGTTATGGTTGCTTAGCTTACTATAATGGGGGAATGTGCAGTGGTGTTTGGTTGCACTGAGAAGTATAACATTTCTTTAGTGACATTTTTTTACTGATTGTACATATATGTGTGTGGCAGGGAAGGAAAAGAAAGGGGCTAAACAAGTGATGTTGGCATTGATGTCATCATTGACATTTGAGATGACATCTTTCATGGTCTGGGTGTTAGTGTTAGCAGTGCACATGAGTGGTGGCAGGGTTAGTGGCTTAGTTTACCATAACTGTCGAAATTCGGGGGGGGGGTCGGTTTTAATTTAAAGTATAAAGGGGAGGTGGAAAGTTTTTTTTAGTGAATTTCACTGGTTTTTGGGAGGGCAACTTAACCACAACGTCCCCTTAACAAAGTTTTTTTTGTAGGGAATTGTGTAGGTTTTTGGAAGGTGGAAGGTAAGCATGAAAATGTGGCAATGAAGTTGGTGAGCAGAATATACACTACTATAATCATGTGATTTTGAGGGATATGTAGTATAATCTGCGTACTTGACATACATTTAACATGGAACATACAGAACCCTCTCCCCATTGATATTGGAAAGGTACGGACTGAGCGCCTGTTTGCGGACAGGGTTGGACAGGATCAACATTACCCAAAGAGGCGGGGGGTAGCTGAAAATGCAGTATTGTCTTACACAAAAAGTGTGCAACGTAGAAGAAGGACATAAAGATATTATAAGTAGTAATAAGTAAATATGGAAACCTGAAGCTGGAGAAAAAAAAAAAAAATTAATAAGCATGTAGAATGAAGTGCATGGTACCATAGAAAAAAAGGATGCCACCAGCGTAATCCCTGCACACAAACTCGGCAGCCTGGAACGACAGTGGACAGACGCAGTAGGACGAAGGGTGATTACAGCAAAAGAATGAGTGCAGATCATTTTTTTATATGCATGAGGTTTTTGTTTGGTATGTGGTGCAAAAATAATAATTTCTTTCTATTGTTTTGACTCAGAAATGGCTAGTACTTTGGAGTGGCTGGAGGAGTATTTACCGCATGGGGAAATGTCTGAAGACAGCGACAATAATGGTACACATTGCTCTGCATATGCAGAATAGTGACCAGTATTTTAGAGGCATTCAACTTATGTATTTTTTTTTTTTGAACAGACCAGGAAAAAAAAGACGAAAGGGCAACAAACGAGACAGAAGAAGACAGGATAAAGAGGATAGAGGAGAAAATGGACATATTGAATGCCTATTTTCAAAGTTTACGGGAGTTTGTGGAGGACTTTGTGAGAGGAAAAGTTTGTTATCATTGCCCCACCTGCATCTGCCCTGCTTCTCCATTCCCTAGTGAACCATCCCCAAACCTTGAACAGGAAAATAGACGTTTTGACGAAATATCCATCCCTTCTTCCCCTCACAAATCTTCTCCTCATAACCAGCCTGTGTTGAATCCTAATTCCCCCATATTTGTTTCAGTGTCCACTTCCCCTGCTATTTCTGTAGATTGATGTGTGTGTGTCTGTGTGTTTGAAATGTTTTTGTACAATAGTTGTAGAGAAAGAGTTTGTGTGTAGATTTTTTTTTTAAAAAGACGTAAAATGTTCACGAACAGCGCGCCTGTTCGACCTATCCACAAGGAATGGAATGTGGGTGCTGTGTAATGTCAAGTAAGACGGATGTGATGTGCGACTGCACCATCTGTTGAATTTGTGCCTACATAAACAGAAAGGGGTGTTCAAAGGATATAATACCTCGGCGTACTGCTTGGAAACTAGATAATACATGTTCGTAGAACACACCTGATGTCCGGAATGGGTGTAAATGAGGAAAATGGGAGTGTGTGAAGGACAGTATAACGGTCCGTATCGCGCGCAGCCAAAATGGTGCAGTCCGTAGAACAGGCACGGTTGCCGGCAAGTTTGTAGGCAAACAAAATGGAGTTGTCCTAAGGACACAGGATCTGTCCGTACAGTGAACATAGCATGTGTGCACATGCCCAGTAGAAATGTAAGTATTGCGAACATCGCGCCTGTTCCTAACTGTTGTCTCACTTGTGTCACACTTTGAAGTAGTTTGAGAACCCGAACAATGTCCGTAGGACAGTTGTGCGCATGTACATGTTTTATTCTTTGCATTTGCTGTCCAGGAGACTTTCATTACTGGGGCGGATGTGTTGAGGACGTCATCATGTGACCTCACCTACACTGAGCGTGGGGACTCATTTCCGCAATTGGTGTGCTTCCGCAACAATACAAATGACCTTGTAGACACAAGGCAAAGTATTGTAGAGTGTAAACATTTAATTTCACACATTCCAAACAATAGACAACCTCAGGACTTGCTGTATAAAATTTGTGTACCACTTTGTAGGGATAAAGACGGTCATGAGGCACACCCCTGCATCCCTACAAAAGGCCACACCCCCGAGCGCATCTTCATTGTCCTTCTAGCTATAGCAGATTGAGGTGTGTTGCCTTTACTGCTGTAGTGACAAAAGTAAACTTATCGGTATGGCTTCCATGGCTGCTGTAGGGGTCATTAGCCTCTGCACCACCCCGAAACCCGCCACCACCACCACCTCACCAAGGACCTGTAGAGAAATATATGGGTGAGGATGTAGAGATTGAGGAAGAAGAGGAGGAAGAGAATGAAGTGGAGGAACTCCACACTAGGAGCACTCGGTGGGAGTCTTGGGTGTGGCTGTTGTTTTCCGCTTATGGGAATGTACCAAAAGCACGTGCAAACCTGGTGAAGTGTAACCAGTGCGAGGTAGTGTTGAGTCGTGGGAGATTTGGTGCGTACAGTTTTGGTATGACAAACATGAAGCGACACCTCACTTCGTTCCACACTGCGGACATTCGCAAGGTGGTGCCATGTGAAGAGCGTAGTCGTTTGAGTTCCTCCACAGCATCCTTGGTATCCAATCCTCCCACCACAAGAGATACTCTTGTGGGGGAGCACCTTCCTCCAGCTGCCTTACAAGCCATTCGTAATGCTGTTGACCCTTACCTTTCAAAGGTGACATTAGTGTGCACGTATTGTGACGCAGTACTCTGCAGGGGGGAGAGTTTTCGAAGTGCTTTTGAGGCTGCAGTCACCGAGCACCAGAAGATCTGCTTTTTACCTAAATAAAGCACACCCTAAATCTTTCTCTATTCAGTTGCCCTTTTATATCCCTGTGGCTGGTGTCCCTTCCTTACCCTCCTTTCGCCTCTTCTCCTAGTGTGTCGTGTACTGTTAAGCAATGAAGGAAAAACAACAAAAATTACAGAGCCGCCTTTCTCAGTATAACAATAGAACTATGAAGTGACGGCCGCAGACCCCTGCGGAGTTCTGAAAAAGTTTGCGGACAGTCGTAGAGGAAAAAGGGCGGGTGCATGTGGAGCAAACGCAATAAAGTGTACGTTTGGAGTAAGTGGCGGCTCTGAAAAGAGCCTTTCGGTGGTGTGTTGTGTGGGTCAAAAACAGTGGATTGGGGAAAAAGGATTGTCAGATAGGTTAGTGTGATTGCAAAAGAGGCCGCAATGCCTCAATTGCAATCTCAATTGTGTACATTGCGAAGAAAAATCTGATTGCCAGCATATGGGAGGTGGACTCCATCTCTGTGGAAATTGAAAGTGCTGCGAAACAAAATGTTTTCATTGTTGAAAAAAGACATGCCAACATCTCTTAAAAATGCACACACAGCCTTATTCACGTTGCGTCTGGCTTTCTCCATTTGTGGACCAAACCCAGAAGAACACAGCCATATTTGTCTTTGGGCAATACAGGAAAAAAGTATTTGACAATTTGGAAACATGTCCATGAGCTTTGCGAGTCCTTCCTTCATTGCAAATTGCAAAGGCAGAGGCAAAGGGTGGCTCCTACGGTTGCGGCTCCCTGTGTGTCTGCAGGTGTCCGCAGGGGACGCCAGGCGCCGGTCCGCCTTTTTCTGGTTAGCTCCACCTGCCCGCCCGCTAACCTACACCACTTCAGTGTGATCCGTCAATTGTGGTAAACTAGGGCTTTTTCTCCCCTCGCAGGACTCTCAAATTTAGGTGGCCTCTACAGTGGGTACCTAACTTGTACTTATTGTTACTGTTGCTCTGTACTTGTGGTAACCTAGGGCTTTTTCTCCCCTCGCAGGACTCTCAAACTCAGGTGGCCTCTACACTGGGTACCTAACTCGTATTTACTGTTACTGTTGCTCTGTACTTGTGGTAAACTAGGGCTTTTTCTCCCCTCGCAGGACTCTCAAGCTTAGGTGGCCTCTACACTGGGTACCTAACTCGTATTTACTGTTACTGTTGCTCTGTACTTGTGGTAAGCTAAGCTTTTTCTCCCCTCGCAGGACTCTCAAACTTAGGTGGCCTCTACACTGGGTACCTAACTCGTATTTACTGTTACTGTGGCTTGCCGCTTCATCCCTGTCTGTTTGCTCTCGTCTGTCTTCCCCCCCTCCCTCCTTATTCCATGGTGCTCTCTATCTCTCCTATCTTCTCTAACTGCTTCTCCATTGACTATCCTACTCTCCTCACTAAATTGGGTAGGAAAAAGTTTAAAAAGGATATCCTGGTCTCCAACCCAGGCCTCCCTATCGCTGACACCTACACCAGTGCCTCTTCCAAGGAAACTCTTACTGACATCCTCTTTTTCGTGCCTTCCCCTGACCAATGGACCCTTCATATGGTCTCTGTGCTTTCTCCCTTCCCCTCTTCTCCCATTAATGGTGGCACCAGTTGGGATATCCTCTTGGCCCCCTTCCTCTCCCCTAAGGCCATCATTAATGTCTACGCTAACGGGACCGTCTTGGTCCAACGCCCTCAGGCCAACCTCCACCTCTTTGATAGACGCTTCCCGCGCCTCATCAACTTCCTTTCCTCTCCTGCTGTCCCCTCTTCCCTGTCCTAGGCTACCTTGCCTCCACCCTCTCACCCTGCCCTCTCTCTGGCTCTGGCTCCTTCTTCTTCACCTCCACAGGGTGTACCTCTGATCTGTACCCCTCCCCGGAAGTCCTTCAAAGATGGCAACCTTCTCCACATTGCCACTCTTAACTCTTGCTCTGCCGTCAAACATTCCTCTGATATCTGTCACCTTCTTGAGGAACTGGACCTTGACATCCTTGGTCTCACTGAGACATGGTACACAGCCAGCTCTGTCACCAGCTTTGACACACTCCTACCTGACGGTTACAAGATCCTCTCTTTGCCCAGGCCCAACCGTGCTGGGGGGGGATGTGGCCCTTATCTTCCCTGAGTGGATTCCTGCCACTGTCACTCCTACGCAGACCTACTCCTCCTTTGAATGCCTTGTCTGCCGACTCACTCTCTCTCCTAGCCATTCCCTTACCGTGGCTACTATCTATCGGCCACCTGGTCAAATTTCCGCCTTCCTCTCCGAGTGGGTTGACCTCTCCTCCTCACTCCTGTCCTCAACCACTCAACTCCTCTTTCTTGGAGACTTCAATATCCATCTCGATGCCTCCTGTCCTCCCTCCGGACTCTTTCGCAACCTCTGCGACTCTCTTGCACTCTCTATTCTCCCGTCTGGCCCGACCCATTCTGCAGGGCACACTCTCGATGCTCTGATCTCTTCTGACCTTCCCCTCTTTGTCCCTCTCTCCACTCCTCTCTCCTGGAGTGATCACTTTCTCCTATCCTCCCACCTCACCTTCCCTACCCCACAGGCAAAGCCACCCTCATCACTGCCACCCACCTTCACGGTTATCCGACCCATGAAGCACGTGTCATTTGAGGCTTTCGCTACCACCTTCTCGCCCCCTCCTCCCCCTTCGGCTGACTCCCACCCTGACACAGCCCTCTCTACTCTCCACTCTGCTATATCTGGTAGCCTCGATATCCTTGCCCCTGTCATGAGGATCCGCCTGAAGCCCAAAGCCAAATGTAACTCCCGGTATGACTCGGATCTCGTCACCCTTAAACGCAAGTGCAGGGTGGCAGAGAGGAAATGGCGTGCTTCATGTTCATCCTCTGACAAACTGGCCTGCCGCCTGCTCCAAAGGCAATACCGGCTCTCCGTTCTCACTAAGAAGAGAGCCCTTATCCAAGCTCGCATCTCTGCAGCATCTAACAATTCGGCCAAAGTCTTTAAAATCTGCAAGGAGCTGGCCAACCCTGCTGCAGTCTCCACCTCTCCTGTCCCCTCTCAGGCCCTCTGCACGGCACTGGCCTCCCACTTCATTTAAAAAACTCAGGATATCCTGTCCTCACTCTCCTCCTATCACCTCCCCCCCTCTATTCCCTGCTCTCCCTCTGGCCCTTCTGCAGCCACCCCTCCTCCCTCCTTCTCTGCCTTTCCCCTTTTTTCTGCTGACGAGGTTTCAAAACAAGTCCGATCTATGAAAGTCTCGTCAAAAAAGGTCCACCCCTGTTCCTCCAAAACTATCAAGGACCACATTGACTCCCTGGCCCCTGCCCTGGCTGACTTCTGCAATCACTCCTTCGCCTCTGGAGTCTTCCCTTCCCCCCTTAAGCACTCCCCTGTGCACCCCCTTCTTAAGAAACCCTCTTCTGACCCCTCCTGCCCAGCTAACTATCGCCCAATCTCTATCACCCCCTCCCTGGGCAAGCTCCTGGAGAAACTGGCCATCTCCCAGCTTAATCTCCATGCTAAACCTGTTGGTAGTCTTCATGACCATAAGTCTGGCTTCAGAGCTGCCAGAAGCACGGAAACTGCTCTCCTGAACATCCGTGAGGACCTGTCCTCTAACCTTGACTCTAACACCCCTTGTGTTCTCATTCTGCTCGACCTCTCTTCTGCCTTTGACACTGTCAATCACACCATCCTGATTAACCGTCTCCGTGATAACCTGGGTATCACTGGTCAGGCTCTGGCGTGGCTGACCTCCTTCCTCTCCAATCGACCCTCCCAGGTCCAACTGGGTTCCTTCCTCTCTGACATCTTTTTCTCTACCTGTGGTGTCCCCCAGGGATCTAACCTCTCCCCCTGGCTGTTCAACCAGTATCTGGCACTTCTTGCTCACCGCATCGCCGCTCTCTGTCCCAACTTTCAGTGCTACGCGGATGATACCCAGCTCATTTTCAGGCTACCCTCAGCCTCCTCTTCCCCTTCCCTCATCTCTGACTGTCTCTCTGCTATCCAGGAATGGTGTGCCACCAATGACCTCTGCCTTAATGCCAGTAAGACTGAGATTCTACTTATCAGCACACCCACTCCCTCCTTCCCTGCAGCTCTCTGGCCGGCCTCCCTTGGCCCTCTTCCTGCGCCTACCTGCAAAGCAAAAAACCTTGGAGTCATCTTTGACTCCACACTCTCTTTCTCTCCTCACATATCTGACGTCTCTAAGAAGTCACACTACCAGCTACACCTCCTCAGAGGTATCCTTCCCTTCCTCTCCTTCCCCCACAAGCTCACTGTCTCCAGAGCCCTGGTTCTCTCGAGGCTGGACTACTGTAACAGCCTCTATCCAAATCTTCCTGCCTCTACTCTCCGCCCTTTGCAACTTATCCAGAACAGGACTGCGAGACTTGTCCTTGGCCTCAAGCCCAAGGGCCGTATCTCTCCAGGACTGAAATCACTACACTGGCTCCCAGTGGCTGCGAGGATTAAGTTCAAAACCCTCTGCATTGTCCACAAGGCCTTCTGGGGCCTTGGGCCAAAATACCTTCAACTCTCTCTTCCGAAATATCTTCCTTCTCGAGCTCTTCGCTCATCCACCTCCAACTACCTCAGGGTCAGCCGCTTCTCCAAGCAACGAGCTGGGGGTAGATCTCTCTCCACAGCAGGGGCCTCCCTCTGGAACAGCCTTCCTGCCTCCCTGAAACTTGAGGAGAACCATCTCCGGTTCAGGAAGCACCTCAAAACCTTCCTCTTTGCCTCCGCTTTCTCTCCCTCTCTCCCCTGCTGAAAACACTGAACCTGGACTGAATCTGCTACCGGGCCACTCTCCGATCTCTGTCGTTGGCCCAGCCACTCTTCCCTCAACTGCCTACCTGCACTACGGGACTGTCTTTGTATCCTACAGCCCCTTCTCCCGGCACTTACCTTGCACTTGCCACCAGCTGCCCTATTATTTATCTTGTATTCTACTAACCATGTCCTGCACTTTTCCTTGCACTTGCCACCAGCTGGCCCTATTATTTATCTTGTATTCTACTAACCATGTACAGCACTTTCCCCCTCTCCCTTCCCCTTGCACTTTTTCCCAGTCCCCTCTACCCTTGCACTTGCGCGATCTGAATAACACCTGGCCTAGTAGGATCGTTGTCTGTCTCCCCTTGCCTCATCGCGCCTTGAAACACTTGTGTATAGGCGCGTTACAAATGCCATATCATATCATCATATCAAAGAAATTCCAGATACATGGCCTGAACCGTTTCCTCCACAATGAATGATCATTATATCTGGAGGACGCTCTGTCAGTAAAGTAACACAAATAGGTACCAAGCCCAGCCATCTCATGCCACGCATGCCATGCCAGTGCACTTCTGCTTGTGGAAATCCGAGATTTGCAGATAAACTGCAGCTTTCTGCATGCACCTTCAACCAATGCATCCATGAGTCTCCCAAAATCCATATTATCTGTTTTCGAGCATGGAAAGCCATGGCTGTGTGGTATCCTGTGAGGTAGAAGACGGTCTTATTAAAATATGTCAGTCAGAACACACCTACTGAACTTTATGGACCAATACCTAGCACCGCTCATTCTCATTTACATGCGGATCCACCCTTGAATCCCCAGTAGTGATATGTCCTGGCTGCTAACTACCACCATGTACAATTGGCAACAATTCTACATATGGCAACCTTTTACTAAACACATACAAAAAAGAAATAATACAATTTAAAAGTACATCAGCTGAAGTACTAAACCATGTGTGTGTATGTTGCCGCAGAACTTTTTATAAAAGTAACACAAAAACTGTAGACCTATCATACAAAATAGAAGACAATGAAGATTCTAAATGGTTTGAATTAGCTCTCTACCTTGTAGCAGAAACCAAATACGAAATAACTGACCCCTTAATACTTTGGAGTTACTGCCCTACAAAACTTGACAACAACCAAACTCCTTCACGTGCTATCACAAATAATTTGTAATTATTCCCACTACCAAAACCCCTACAACAACTTAATTTATATGAGAGCATCATAATTCAAACAGTGCACTCATTTCAAGGAATAATACGCCTTCAACCAAAAACAGCAAAATTACCTCCCTCTGAATTGGTAAAAGGCATTCGTGGAAAAGTAGTTTATTAACCATTAGATCTAAAAGAAAATGTGCATACTCTAGGAGTGCAACGTCCAATGCAGCAATCTTTAATTATCTTAGTAAATGGAGTACCTACAAAAGACAAAAAAATATGGCAACAGCTGGTAGATTTACATATAGTTAGACAAGGCTTGCAATATCTTAAAGAGAATAATTAATATTACAAAGAAATTAATATTGAAGAAAACTTGAAGGATACAACTGAAATAATTCAAGAAACACAAGAAACTGGTCAATTTGAGCTCCTAGAACCTGCTACAATATCAAATACTTTAGACCATTATACAATTCATCCTTTACACTCTAATGACACCATAGAAGATGCACTGGAAACATACCAAATGTGTCAAACGAAAGGATCACCACTTAGCATATGGGAAAAAAGTATAGAAGCACGTGCTTTTCCTCTACTCTTTCCTACTGTCAAAGGAGGAAGGTACGATGATAGACCTATTCAAATATCAGCATCAGAATACCGCTCATTACGGATGTATTCTGAAGATCCCAGATTTAGACAAAATGTGGAATACATATTCCACCTACTCTTTGAAAGTGAATTAGCAACTTTATGTTACGGAGTTGCACACATATTAAAATCAGGATCACACTTTCAAAATATGAGAGCTACACAATTATTACAAAAAGTGCAACAAAAGGATGAGGTTTTACAATCAAATATTACAAATCTATTAGCAAATATGCGTGGTACTAAAGAGTACTGGTTTCGACGTCATGGAGATGTACGTTGTATGATCAGAAACCTTGGCCCACCCACTTGGTTTGTTACATTAAGTTGTGCAGTATATGCATGGGAAGATTTACATGATTTCCTACGCATATCAAACAAAAACAAAACAAACATAGATATACTAACACATGGAGAACTTTGTTCTTTGGATCCTGCTAATGTTTCAAGATATTTTCACCATCGCTTCATTGATATGCTACATTTTATTTCTAATAAAACTGTTCCTCCCCTTGGAGAAGTGCAACACTTCTTTTGGAGAAAAGAATACCAAGCCACAGGAGCACATGCTTTTATGGATTAAAGATGCTCCTAAATTTGGTCAAGACAGTGATGCCACTGTTTTACAGTTTATTGAAAAATATGTCACTTGTGAAATTCCATTGGAAGCAACAAATAGTGATCTTCATGCACAAATTTTACAATTTCACAGACACAAATGTGGAAAATATTGTCGTCGCAAATACAAAAACAAAGGGAAATACTACACCAAATGCCGATTTGGTTTCCCTAGACCAGTTACAAATACAGGTCAAGTGAACAACTTCATGTCTTCAGTTAGACATAGTGTTAAAGGTAAGTCACCTAAAAATACATATTACATAAAAAGAAAAGAAGAAGAAACATATATCAATGATTATAATGCAATCATTTCCCACTTATGGAATGCAAACATAGATGTTCAGTACATTGCAGACAATTCTACTGCAGTTGCAGGATATGTCACAGCATACTTAACCAAAGCAGAAAAGACAGAGCTCCAAGACCTCTGGAATGACCTGTCATCAGATAAAACAGTGTCTCTGAAATTATACAGCTTGGGCATAAAAATGCTCTCCCACAGAGAATGTGGATCATATGAAGCAGCTGATCGTTTAACTGGTGCTGCATTGTATGGTAAATCTGAAAATATAGTATGGCTAAGTCTTGGTCCAGCTAAATCTAGAAAAAGAGTTCTAAAATGATACGAAGATATAGAAACAATAGCCAAACGTGAGCCCAACAGCCAACACATTTTAAAAAACTATTTATTGGACACATACTACCCAAACAGAAGTAATACTTTGGAAACCATGTGTCTATACCACATAGCCCAAAACTACACATACAAAAATAATATAAAACCTGAAGAAAAAAAAGTAAATACAGAGTGACAAACTGTGAAGGCAGCTTACTTAAACTCACCAAACCAAATTTAATTAATCATATCAAATTGTCATTAAAGACTCCTCAACATAAAGAAGTATATTACATGTCCCTGCTGCAACTCTTTAAACCATGGAGAAAAGAAGAAGAAATACTAGAAACTATGACTCATATGAAGATGCTTTCAAAGCAAATGAAAGCACTATAACTGATGTAAACTTTACACAGTACAAAACAATGTTGCACAATGAACAGCAACACGAAGAAGAACTCCAGGCCCAACTAGATACAGAAACTCCTGACAGTAGTCAACCTTCTGTAACAGGAAGCCAAGAACCACTGGGAGAACCACTAATAATAAATGAGGCAGAATTAGCTATGATAGAAGTAGAAAGCACCATGTGTCAGTATGAAGATAAAGAAGACTTAACTATACTACGATCAAAACTAAACAATGAGCAACGTACCATTTTTCAAGAAGTAACAAAACAAATTGCACATGGTGTACAACATGAAAATAAAGAATGTTCCTGCCATAATTATAAACCTATACTACTGTACGTCAGTGGTGAAGCTGGTTCTGGCAAAACATTCCTAATCAAAATCATCAGTAAGTTCCTTCAACAATTGACAAACAACAAACTGTCAGCTGTTGTCACTGCCCCCACTGGTTTAGCTGCCTAAAACATAGGTGGTGTCACGTTACACCGATTACTACTATTGCCAGTAGAACACCAAAACAAATTAGACTATTACAAACTTTCTGCAGAAGCTGCAATGGAACTATGCAGAGTATTGAAAACAATGAAAATGCTACTAATAGATGAAGTGAGCATGGTCTCCAACCTAATGTTGGCTTTGATTCACCTCAGATTAAAAGAAGTACTCAAAACAAACTATGAAGAGCTCTTTGCAGGAAAACACATTATTGTTTTCGGAGATCTTCTTCAATTGACACCAGTAAAACGTGAGCCTATTTTTAAAACATTAGGACACAAACTCTGCCGTAAAACTGTTGGCAGCATTAGAAATGTCACCCTTTGGCAACATTTCCAATACAGAGAATTAACAGAAAACATGCAGCAATCTGCAGATCTCACTTATGCCAACATCTTAAAAAGTATCAGAGTTGGTATACTTTCTAAAGAAGCAGAAGCAATATTGAAACCCCGGCACATTCATGCACATTCATGCACTCCATGGCGATAATGCATGTGCTACAGATGTTATGGAACAATTAGCCCACAAAAATGTCAATTGTATGGCCTTAATGCCAACTCTTGCAAGCTGTTTCAAATTCAATGAAATAATGTTAAGTAAAGAAATGAAACCAATAATGGAAATTAGCACCACAGACAAACTAGATGTACATGGTATGACACTACCCATGTGTGACCAAGCCACAACAAGACTAAATAGTTTAGAAAAATCAATCTCAAACACAGCAGGCTTAGAAAAGATATTAAAATTATCCTTAAATTGCAGAGTAATGCTTAAACGTAACCTTGACGTGGACCAAGGACTAGTTAATGGAGAACTGGGTGCAGTTATTGGCTCTCATACATACCCACGTGACAACAAAATTCAGTTTGTCAATATTCTCTTTGACAAACTTTCCGAAGTAAAAAGGATAGGACACTCAACAGCTCGATTGCTTCGCTTCAAAGACATGTATGTACGCAGAGAACAATTTTCTCTAACTCTTGCATATGCAGTTACGATTCATAAATCACAAGGTCTTACCCTAGACAAAGCAATGATAGATATTGGCAAAACAGTCTTTAAAGAAGGCATGAGCTACGTAGCACTATCACGCTTACGTACACTTGACGGTCTATTTCTAATCAACTTTGATGCAAGTAAAGTAAACGCTGATATTCCTTGCATTTTAGAATACAATAGACTTTGCTCACTATACACCCCCCATCTAAACACATATTCTGTTCCACAAAAAGTAAAACGTTATAAAAGAAAAATAAATCAAACAGAAATGCAACAGGATGTCACTGCATATCCTCCAAAGAGAGTAAAAGAAATAATACTTCATCAAGTACCACAAGCAAAAAAGAATCAATTAGGGAAAGTAAACCAGGTACTTCTTCAAAGAAGGAAGACAAACTCCAAAAAAAGCAGTCAGATACAGAACTACCTGGTTCATTTAAACTCTCAAATATAGTTGCTGTAAGTTGCTACGCAAATGTAGCATTGAATATTCTATTTCAATTACCACCAATTGTTGACAACATTTACTTACATAGTACAGACCCATTGTATTTGCAAATGTTAGTACTTCATAGAAACGCAACAAACAATCCTGACAACACGTATAGTGTTTATGGAATAAGACAACAATTGGACTACTGTGCTGGAATGGTGACATTCACTATAAACTCACATGAAGATCCACAAGAATTTCTAATGTACTTACTACAAGTACTGGAAAACAAAAACATACCTATAAATGAAATCTTCCAGATTTCTTACATATGGAAACATACATGCACTCTCTGCAACAATGTGACACAAGAACAAATCCCCAATGAACGCTTCGTATATATATATATCAATACCTAATTGTGAATCCATTCCATTTCAGCAACTTGTACAAAATGCAAACCATGGTAGATTATGTTCTACCTGCAATTCAGATAATCGCTCCACGTTAGTAATACAAACACATAGTAAATACGTAATACTAATGCTTCTATGTTACAGTGCAGATGGTACCAAAAACAACTGCAAGCTGACTGGATTCACACATGGTCAAATATCACGTGGTAAGAAAACCTTCACAACAATAGGTATAATCTACCACGCAGGAGCCACAAACAATTCAGGGCACTACACTGCATATATAAAAAAAATGTGGATGGTTTGAATGTAATGATAGTACCATTACTCTAAAGCAGAGATTACCAGAAAATCTTACAAACGCTTATTTAATGTTCTTAAAACCAAAATTTGATAACTAAACTGTACTTAAACCTTAAGTAAACTTGTGGTAAAAAGATATAAACTGTTAGAATATTCCAAAAGCTATCTAACTGCCCAAAGATTTGACAACAACTAATCAGATAAATGAATACCACTAAATTAGAGCAAAAAGTAGACAGTTAGAATATGCCAAATTGGTATCTAACTTTCCCAAAATTTAACAATATCCAAACAGATAAATCAATGCCACTAAAATATATAAAAAAAATAGGCAGTTATAATACGCCTAGTGGTATCTAACTGCTCCAAAATTATACAATATTCAAACAAATAAATAATATGTTACTGCTCCAAAAAAATGCAACAAGCCAATGTATAAAGCATCAGCCAGAAACAACAAGTGAACACTGAAAACAAACCAATAAACTGTAGCATAACAGAAAAAGTTTTTTTTTTTAATCCAACATGGATTTTTTTTCTCCCACAGACCCAATGATTTTAGCAACGAACACAGAAACTGAGCAAATTGCACAGTACTCTGGTTTGTAATCTACTAAATATGAGGGTAAAAAAAAAATGTTAATTATACAATGTAATAAGTCATTACAAAATACTAATACTAACATGCTATTTTCTTTTATCACAGAAATGAACAAGAAATACATGTACTCCAGTTACTAAACCAAACAGTAAGTATATTATACACTCTATGCCCTGGCCACAACCATTGCAGCATATTACACCCATAGTATCTTATAACTTTGTCCCTTATCAATTTGTTTTTGACCCAAAGTTATAAGCAACTATAAGTGTGATATGCTGCGGTGGTTGTGGCCAGGGCATAGAGTGTTGGGTGCATGGCCAAATGCCATGCACCCAACACTCTATGCCCTGGCCACAACCACCGCAGCATATCACACCCATAGAGTCAAATATATCATGGCCTATGGAAACTTTTAATGTCCGCGGACATTATGAGTGTTCTTAGAACACTTTCAACTTGCCAGCGAACTATACGGACAGCATCTTCAGGACACCCCCTACGAACATTCCAGGACAACGCGAGAGTTATAAGAACACTTTCAACTTGACAACGAACAATACGGACAGCGTCCTCAGAACATCACCATTTTGTTTATTTGCGAACATTTCAGGACACCGCGAGGTACTTAGAACACTTTCAACTTGACAACGAACAATACGGACAGCGTCCTCAGAACACCCCCATTTTGTTTATTTACGAACATTTCAGGACACCGCGAGAGTTCTTAGAACACTTTCAACTTGACAATGAACAATACGGACAGCTTCCTCAGAACACCCCTGTTTTGTTTATTTGCGAACATTTC
The DNA here is from genome assembly GCF_040938575.1 of Ambystoma mexicanum. NCBI lineage: Eukaryota > Metazoa > Chordata > Amphibia > Caudata > Ambystomatidae > Ambystoma > Ambystoma mexicanum. The sequence goes on from NC_090922.1 coordinate 340,386,588, forward strand.
AGGACACCGTGAGTGTTCTTAGAACACAGAACACCCCCATTTTCTTTATTTACGAACAATTCAGGACACTGCGAGAGTTCTTAGAACACTTTCAACTTGACAACGAACAATACGGACAGCGTCCTCAGAACACCCCCATTTTGTTTATTTGCAAACATTTCAGGACACCGCGAGTGTTCTTAGAACACATTCAACTTGCCAGCAAACAATACAGACAGCATCTTCAGGACACCCCCTACGAACATTTCAGGACAACGCGAGAGTTCTTAGAACACTTTCAACTTGACAACGAACAATACGGACAGCGCCCTCAGAACACCCCCATTTTGTTTATTTGCAAACATTTCAGGACACCGTGAGTGTTCTTAGAACACTTTCAACTTGACAACGAACAATACGGACAGCGCCCTCAGAACACCCCCATTTTGTTTATTTGCAAACATTTCAGGACACCGCGAGTGTTCTTAGAACACATTCAACTTGCCAGAGAACAATGCGGACAGCGTCCTCAGGACACCCCCATTTTGTTTATTTACGAACATTTCAGGACAACGCAAGAGTTCTTAGAACACTTTCAACTTGCCAGCAAACAATACAGACAGCATCTTCAGGACACCCCCTACGAACATTTCAGGACAACGCGAGAGTTCTTAGAACACTTTCAACTTGACAACGAACAATACGGAGAGCGCCCTCAGAACACCCCCATTTTGTTTATTTGCAAACATTTCAGGACACCGTGAGTGTTCTTAGAACACATTCAACTTGCCAGCGAACAATACGGACAGCGTCCTCAGGACACCCCATTTTGATTATTTATGAACATTTCAGGACAACGTGAGAGTTCTTAGAACACTTTCAACTTCACAACGAACAATACGGACAGCGCCCTCGGAACACCCCCATTTTGTTTATTTGCAAACATTTCAGGACACCGCGAGTGTTCTTAGAACACATTCAACTTGCCAGAGAACAATGCGGACAGCGTCCTCAGGACACCCCCATTTTGTTTATTTGCGAACATTTCAGGACACCTTGAGTGTTCCTAGAACACATTCAACTTGCCAGAGAACAATACGGACAACGTCTTCAGGACACCCCCTACGAACATTTCAGGAAAACGCGACATTTCTTAGAACACTTTCAACTTGCCATCGAACAATACAGACAGCGTCTTCAGGACACCCCCTACGAACATTTCAGGACACCGCGAGAGTTCTTAGAACACTTTCAACTTGCCATCGAACAATATGGACAGCGTCCTCAGAACACCCCCATTTTGTTTATTTATGAACATTTCAGGACACCGCGAGAGTTCTTAGAACACTTTCAACTTGACAACGAATAGTACGGACAGCATCCTCAGGACACCCCCTACGAACATTTCAGGACACCGCAAGAGTTCTTAGAACACTTTCAACTTGACAACAAACAATATGGACAGCGTCCTCAGTACACCCCCTACGAACATTTCAGGACAACGCGACAGTTCTTAGAACACTTTCAACTTGCCATCGAACAATACGGACAGCGTCCTCAGAACACCCCCATTTTGTTTATTTACGAACATTTCAGGACACCGCGAGAGTTCTTAGAACACTTTCAACTTGACAATGAGCAATACGGACAGCGTCCTCAGGACACCCCTACGAACATTTCAGGACAACGCGAGAGTTCTTAGAACACTTTCAACTTGACAACGAACAATACGGACAGCGTCCTCAGGACACCCCCATTTTGTTTATTTACGAACATAATACGGACAGCGTCCTCAGAACACCCCCATTTTGTTTATTTACGAACATTTCCGGACACCGCAAGTGTTCTTAGAACAGTTTCAGCTTGCTTGCGAACAATTCAGACACATATTGAGTCCTAAGAACACCCCCCATTCAGTTTATTTAGAACATTTCAGAACACCCGTGATGTCCGCAGACAAATCGAACACAACAAGAATGTCTACCACAAATAACAAACATAACTTTCAACCTATCTCACACTCTCCCACCGTCCCCAAACACTCCTACACACCAACACACTCTACTAAATACAAATTTTGAACCAAGTTTCACCGCGCTGTCCTCGGAGGTCCGCGAATCCAAGATGGCGGGCGCTACCGAAAATCTGACGCGTTTCACGCTCCACACCGTCCAATCAGCGAAAACGTTGCCTGTCCGCGGACACCACTCAAACTGATTGGCCAATCAGGACACTGTCCGCGGAGCAAACAGGGAAGTGTGTCCGCGGACCGAACACAGATATCACTAATTTTTTATGACCTACTTTTTGGTCATTTTTTAAAAAACTACTGGACGGATTTTCATCAAATCTGCAAAAGCACGCTTTCGGGACCAAGCCGCTACTCCTGGTCCAAATTTGGTGAAAATCCGTCCAGCGGTTTGGGCTGTAGGTGCGAGCAAAGTGTTTTCCCCATTCAGTCTATGGGAAAAAAAAAAGTTTTGGGACCCCCCCTATAACTTTGCCCCCCCTGGACGAATCCTCACCAAACTTTGCAAGAGTGGGCCATATACTTTTTTTGCAAATTTTGGTGAGGATTCGTCCAGGGGGAGCGAAGTTATAAATCGCCCAAAAAGTGCTCTTCCTATGGAAACACCAACTTAACCATAACTACATGGCCACTACCGTGGACATGTAATATATATACACTTTTCAATTTTCATATTGCGCTGGTCAGTGACTAAAACCACCTAGCCTACATTTTTCAATGCACCAAAATAAGTGTGGCAAACATGTGATGTCATCAGTGATGTCAACAATGATATTTGTGATGTCATCTTTGATGTCCTGGGTGTTAGTTTTAGCAATGCATGTAGATGGTGCGAGTTATGGTTGCTTAGCTTACTATAATGGGGGAATGTGCAGTGGTGTTTGGTTGCACTGAGAAGTATAACATTTCTTTAGTGACATTTTTTTACTGATTGTACATATATATGTGTGGCAGGGAAGGAAAAGAAAGGGGCTAAACAAGTGATGTTGGCATTGATGTCATCATTGACATTTGAGATGACATCTTTCATGGTCTGGGTGTTAGTGTTAGCAGTGCACATGAGTGGTGGCAGGGTTAGTGGCTTAGTTTACCATAACTGTCGAAATTCGGGGGGGGGGTCGGTTTTAATTTAAAGCATAAAGGGGAGGTGGAAAGTTTTTTTTTAGTGAATTTCACTGGTTTTTGGGAGGACAACTTAACCACAACGTCCCCCTAACAAAGTTTTTTTTGTAGGGAATTGTGTAGGTTTTTGGAAGGTGGAAGGTAAGCATGAAAATGTGGCAATGAAGTTGGTGAGCAGAATATACACTACTATAATCATGTGATTTTGAGGGATATGTAGTATAATCTACGTACTTGACATACATTTAACATGGAACATACAGAACCCTCTCCCCATTGATATTGGAAAGGTACGGACTGAGCGCCTGTTTGCGGACAGGGTTGGGCAGGATCAACATTACCCAAAGAGGCGGGGGGTAGCTGAAAATGCAGTATTGTCTTACACAAAAAGTGTGCAACGTAGAAGAAGGACATAAAGATATTATAAGTAGTAATAAGTAAATATGGAAACCTGAAGCTGGAAAAAAAAAAAAAATTAATAAGCATGTAGAATGAAGTGCATGGTACCATAGAAAAAAAGGATGCCACCAGCGTAATCCCTACACACAAACTCGGCAGCCTGGAACGACAGTGGACGGACGCAGTAGGACGAAGGGTGATTACAGCAAAAGAATGAGTGCAGATCATTTTTTTATATGCATGAGGTTTTTGTTTGGTATGTGGTGCAAAAATAATAATTTCTTTCTATTGTTTTGACTCAGAAATGGCTAGTACTTTGGAGTGGCTGGAGGAGTATTTACCGCATGGGGAAATGTCTGAAGACAGCGACAATAATGGTACACATTGCTCTGCATATGCAGAATAGTGACCAGTATTTTAGAGGCATTCAACTTATGTATTTTTTTTTTTTGAACAGACCAGGAAAAAAAAGACGAATGGGCAACAAACGAGACAGAAGAAGACAGGATAAAGAGGATAGAGGAGAAAATGGACATATTGAATGCCTATTTTCAAAGTTTACGGGAGTTTGTGGAGGACTGTGTGAGAGGAAAAGTTTGTTATCATTGCCCCACCTGCATCTGCCCTGCTTCTCCATTCCCTAGTGAACCATCCCCAAACCTTGAACAGGAAAATAGACGTTTTGACGAAATATCCATCCCTTCTTCCCCTCACAAATCTTCTCCTCATAACCAGCCTGTGTTGAATCCTAATTCCCCCATATTTGTTTCAGTGTCCACTTCCCCTGCTATTTCTCTAGATTGATGTGTGTGTGTCTGTGTGTTTGAAATGTTTTTGTACAATAGTTGTAGAGAAAGAGTTTGTGTGTAGATTTTTTTTTTAAAAAGACGTAAAATGTTCACGAACAGCGCGCCTGTTCGACCTATCCACAAGGAATGGAATGTGGGAGCTGTGTAATGTCAAGTAAGACGGATGTGATGTGCGACTGCACCATCTGTTAAATTTGTGCCTACATAAACAGAAAGGGGTGTTCAAAGGATATAATACCTCGGCGTACTGCTTGGAAACTAGATAATACATGTTCGTAGAACACACCTGATGTCCGGAATGGGTGTAAATGAGGAAAATGGGAGTGTGTGAAGGACAGTATAGCGGTCCGTATCGGGCGCAGCCAAAATGGTGCAGTCCGTAGAACAGGCACGGTTGCCGGCAAGTTTGTAGGCAAACAAAATGGAGTTGTCCTAAGGACACAGGATCTGTCCGTACAGTGAACATAGCATGTGTGCACATGCCCAGTAGAAATGTAAGTATTGCGAACATCGCGCCTGTTCCTAACTGTTGTCTCACTTGTGTCACACTTTGAAGTAGTTTGAGAACCCGAACAATGTCCGTAGGACAGTTGTGCGCATGTACATGTTTTATTCTTTGCATTTGCTGTCCAGGAGACTTTCATAACTGGGGCGGATGTGTTGAGGACGTCATCATGTGACCTCATCTACACTGAGCGTGGGGACTCATTTCCGCAATTGGTGTGCTTCCGCAACAATACAAATGACCTTGTAGACACAAGGCAAAGTATTGTAGAGTGTAAACATTTAATTTCACACATTCCAAACAATAGACAACCTCAGGACTTGCTGTATAAAATTTGTGTACCGCTTTGTAGGGATGAAGACGGTCATGAGGCACACCCCTGCACCTCTACAAAAGGCCACACCCCCGAGCGCATCTTCATTGTCCTTCTAGCTATAGCAGATTGAGGTGTGTTGCCTTTACTGCTGTAGTGACAAAAGTAAACTTATCGGTATGGCTTCCATGGCTGCTGTAGGGGTCATTAGCCTCTGCACCACCCCGAAACCCGCCACCACCACCACCTCACCAAGGACCTGTAGAGAAATATATGGGTGAGGATGTAGAGATTGAGGAAGAAGAGGAGGAAGAGAATGAAGTGGAGGAACTCCACACTAGGAGCACTCGGTGGGAGTCTTGGGTGTGGCTGTTGTTTTCCGTTTATGGGAATGTACCAAAAGCACGTGCAAACCTGGTGAAGTGTAACCAATGCGAGGTAGTGTTGAATCGTGGGAGATTTGGTGCGTACAGTTTTGGTATGACAAACATGAAGCGACACCTCACTTCGTTCCACACTGCGGACATTCGCAAGGTGGTGCCATGTGAAGAGCGTAGTCGTTTGAGTTCCTCCACAGCATCCTTGGTATCCAATCCTCCCACCACAAGAGATACTCTTGTGGGGGAGCACCTTCCTCCAGCTGCCTTACAAGCCATTCGCAATGCTGTTGACCCTTACCTTTCAAAGGTGACATTAGTGTGCACGTATTGTGACGCAGTACTCTGCAGGGGGGAGAGTTTTCGAAGTGCTTTTGAGGCTGCAGACACCGAGCACCAGAAGATCTGCTTTTTACCTAAATAAAGCACACCCTAAATCTTTCTCTATTCAGTTGCCCTTTTATATCCCTGTGGCTGGTGTCCCTTCCTTACCCTCCTTTCGCCTCTTCTCCTAGTGTGTCGTGTACTGTTAAGCAATGAACGTAAAAACAACAAAAATTACAGAGCCGCCTTTCTCAGTATAACAATAGAACTATAAAGTGACGGCCGCAGACCCCTGCGGAGTTCTGAAAAAGTTTGCGGACAGTCGTAGAGGAAAAAGGGCGGGTGCATGTGGAGCAAACGCAATAAAGTGTACGTTTGGAGTAAGTGGCGGCTCTGAAAAGAGCCTTTCGGTGGTGTGTTGTGTGGGTCAAAAACAGTGGATTGGGGAAAACGGATTGTCAGATAGGTTAGTGTGATTGCAAAAGAGGCCGCAATGCCTCAATTGCAATCTCAATTGTGTACATTGCGAAGAAAAATCTGATTGCCAGCATATGGGAGGTGGACTCCATCTCTGTGGAAATTGAAAGTGCTGCGAAACAAAATGTTTTCATTGTTGAAAAAAGACATGCCAACATCTCTTAAAAATGCACACACAGCCTTATTAACGTTGCGTCTGGCTTTCTCCATTTGTGGACCAAACCCAGAAGAACGCAGCCATATTTGTCTTTGGGCAATACAGGAAAAAAGTATTTGACAATTTGGAAACATGTCCATGAGCTTTGCGAGTCCTTCCTTCATTGCAAATTGCAAAGGCAGAGGCAAAGGGTGGCTCCTACGGTTGCGGCTCCCTGTGTGTCTGCAGGTGTCCGCAGGGGACGCCAGGCGCCGGTCCGCCTTTTTCTGGTTAGCTCCACCTGCCCGCCCGCTAACCTACACCACTTCAGTGTGATCCGTCAATTGTGGTAAACTAGGGCTTTTTCTCCCCTCGCAGGACTCTCAAATTTAGGTGGCCTCTACAGTGGGTACCTAACTCGTACTTATTGTTACTGTTGCTCTGTACTTGTGGTAACCTAGGGCTTTTTCTCCCCTCGCAGGACTCTCAAACTTAGGTGGCCTCTACACTGGGTACCTAACTCGTATTTACTGTTACTGTTGCTCTGTACTTGTGGTAAACTAGGGCTTTTTCTCCCCTCGCAGGACTCCCAAGCTTAGGTGGCCTCTACACTGGGTACCTAACTCGTATTTACTGTTACTGTTGCTCTGTACTTGTGGTAAGCTAAGCTTTTTCTCCCCTCGCAGGACTCTCAAACTTAGGTGGCCTCTACACTGGGTACCTAACTCGTATTTACTGTTACTGTGGCTTGCCGCTTCATCCCTGTCTGTTTGCTCTCATCTGTCTTCCCCCCCTCCCTCCTTATTCCATGGTGCTCTCTATCTCTCCTATCTTCTCTAACTGCTTCTCCATTGACTATCCTGCTCTCCTCACTAAATTGGGTAGGAAAAAGTTTAAAAAGGATATCCTGGTCTCCAACCCAGGCCTCCCTATCGCTGACACCTACACCAGTGCCTCTTCCAAGGAAACTCTTACTGACATCCTCTTTTTCGTGCCTTCCCCTGACCAATGGACCCTTCATATGGTCTCTGTGCTTTCTCCCTTCTCCTCTTCTCCCATTAATGGTGGCACCAGTTGGGATATCCTCTTGGCCCCCTTCCTCTCCCCTAAGGCCATCATTAATGTCTACGCTAAAGGGACCGTCTTGGTCCAACGCCCTCAGGCCAACCTCCACCTCTTTGATAGACGCTTCCCGCGCCTCATCAACTTCCTTTCCTCTCCTGCTGTCCCCTCTTCCCTGTCCTAGGCTACCTTGCCTCCACCCTCTCACCCTGCCCTCTCTCTGGCTCTGGCTCCTTCTTCTTCACCTCCACAGGGTGTACCTCTGATCTGTACCCCTCCCCGGAAGTCCTTCAAAGATGGCAACCTTCTCCACATTGCCACTCTCAACTCTTGCTCTGCCGTCAAACATTCCTCTGATATCTGTCACCTTCTTGAGGAACTGGACCTTGACATCCTTGGTCTCACTGAGACATGGTACACAGCCAGCTCTGTCACCAGCTTTGACACACTCCTACCTGACGGTTACAAGATCCTCTCTTTGCCCAGGCCCAACCGTGCTGGGGGGGATGTGGCCCTTATCTTCCCTGAGTGGATTCCTGCCACTGTCACTCCTATGCAGACCTACTCCTCCTTTGAATGCCTTGTCTGCCGACTCACTCTCTCTCCTAGCCATTCCCTTACCGTGGCTACTATCTATCGGCCACCTGGTCAAATTTCCGCCTTCCTCTCCGAGTGGGTTGACCTCTCCTCCTCACTCCTGTCCTCAACCACTCAACTCCTCTTTCTTGGAGACTTCAATATCCATCTCGATGCCTCCTGTAATCCCTCCGGACTCTTTCGCAACCTCTGCGACTCTCTTGCACTCTCTATTCTCCCGTCTGGGCCGACCCATTCTGCAGGGCACACTCTCGATGCTCTGATCTCTTCTGACCTTCCCCTCTTTGTCCCTCTCTCCACTCCTCTCTCCTGGAGTGATCACTTTCTCCTATCCTCCCACCTCACCTTCCCTACCCCACAGGCAAAGCCACCCTCATCACTGCCACCCACCTTCACGGTTATCCGACCCATGAAGCACGTGTCATTTGAGGCTTTCGCTACCACCTTCTCGCCCCCTCCTCCCCCTTCGGCTGACTCCCACCCTGACACAGCCCTCTCTACTCTCCACTCTGCTATATCTGGTAGCCTCAATATCCTTGCCCCTGTCATGAGGATCCGCCTGAAGCCCAAAGCCAAATGTAACTCCCGGTATGACTCGGATCTCGTCACCCTTAAACGCAAGTGCAGGGTGGCAGAGAGGAAATGGCGTGCTTCATGTTCATCCTCTGACAAACTGGCCTGCCGCCTGCTCCAAAGGCAATACCGGCTCTCCGTTCTCACTAAGAAGAGAGCCCTTATCCAAGCTCGCATCTCTGCGGCATCTAACAATTCGGCCAAAGTCATTTAAAATCTGCAAGGAGCTGGCCAACCCTGCTGCAGTCTCCACCTCTCCTGTCCCCTCTCAGGCCCTCTGCACGGCACTGGCCTCCCACTTCATTTAAAAAACTCAGGATATCCTGTCCTCACTCTCCTCCTATCACCTCCCCCCCTCTATTCCCTGCTCTCCCTCTGGCCCTTCTGCAGCCACCCCTCCTCCCTCCTTCTCTGCCTTTCCCCTTTTTTCTGCTGACGAGGTTTCAAAACAAGTCCGATCTATGAAAGTCTCGTCAAAAAAGGTCCACCCCTGTTCCTCCAAAACTATCAAGGACCACATTGACTCCCTGGCCCCTGCCCTGGCTGACTTCTGCAATCACTCCTTCGCCTCTGGAGTCTTCCCTTCCCCCCTTAAGCACTCCCCTGTGCACCCCCTTCTTAAGAAACCCTCTTCTGACCCCTCCTGCCCAGCTAACTATCGCCCAATCTCTATCACCCCCTCCCTGGGCAAGCTCCTGGAGAAACTGGCCATCTCCCAGCTTAATCTCCATGCTAAATCTGTTGGTAGTCTTCATGACCATAAGTCTGGCTTCAGAGCTGCCAGAAGCACGGAAACTGCTCTCCTGAACATCCGTGAGGACCTGTCCTCTAACCTTGACTCTAACACCCCTTGTGTTCTCATTCTGCTCGACCTCTCTTCTGCCTTTGACACTGTCAATCACACCATCCTGATTAACCGTCTCCGTGATAACCTGGGTATCACTGGTCAGGCTCTGGCGTGGCTGACCTCCTTCCTCTCCAATCGACCCTCCCAGGTCCAACTGGGTTCCTTCCTCTCTGACATCTTTTTCTCTACCTGTGGTGTCCCCCAGGGATCTAACCTCTCCCCCTGGCTGTTCAACCAGTATCTGGCACTTCTTGCTCACCGCATCGCCGCTCTCTGTCCCAACTTTCAGTGCTATGCGGATGATACCCAGCTCATTTTCAGGCTACCCTCAGCCTCCTCTTCCCCTTCCCTCATCTCTGACTGTCTCTCTGCTATCCAGGAATGGTGTGCCACCAATGACCTCTGCCTTAATGCCAGTAAGACTGAGATTCTACTTATCAGCACACCCACTCCCTCCTTCCCTGCAGCTCTCTGGCCGGCCTCCCTTGGCCCTCTTCCTGCGCCTACCTGCAAAGCAAAAAACCTTGGAGTCATCTTTGACTCCACACTCTCTTTGTCTCCTCACATATCTGACGTCTCTAAGAAGTCACACTACCAGCTACACCTCCTCAGAGGTATCCTTCCCTTCCTCTCCTTCCCCCACAAGCTCACTGTCTCCAGAGCCCTGGTTCTCTCGAGGCTGGACTACTGTAACAGCCTCTATCCAAATCTTCCTGCCTCTACTCTCCGCCCTTTGCAACTTATCCAGAACAGGACTGCGAGACTTGTCCTTGGCCTCAAGCCCAAGGGCCGTATCTCTCCAGGACTGAAATCACTACACTGGCTCCCAGTGGCTGCGAGGATTAAGTTCAAAACCCTCTGCATTGTCCACAAGGCCTTCTGGGGCCTTGGGCCAAAATACCTTCAACTCTCTCTTCCGAAATATCTTCCTTCTCGAGCTCTTCGCTCATCCACCTCCAACTACCTCAGGGTCAGCCGCTTCTCCAAGCAACGAGCTGGGGGTAGATCTCTCTCCACAGCAGGGGCCTCCCTCTGGAACAGCCTTCCTGCCTCCCTGAAACTTGAGGAGAACCATCTCCGGTTCAGGAAGCACCTCAAAACCTTCCTCTTTGCCTCCGCTTTCTCTCCCTCTCTCCCCTGCTGAAAACACTGAACCTGGACTGAATCTGCTACCGGGCCACTCTCCGATCTCTGTCGTTGGCCCAGCCACTCTTCCCTCAACTGCCTACCTGCACTACGGGACTGTCTTTGTATCCTACAGCCCCTTCTCCCGGCACTTACCTTGCACTTGCCACCAGCTGCCCTATTATTTATCTTGTATTCTACTAACCATGTCCTGCACTTTTCCTTGCACTTGCCACCAGCTGGTCCTATTATTTATCTTGTATTCTACTAACCATGTACAGCACTTTCCCCCTCTCCCTTCCCCTTGCACTTTTTCCCAGTCCCCTCTACCCTTGCACTTGCGCGATCTGAATAACACCTGGCCTAGTAGGATCGTTGTTTGTCTCCCCTTGTTCCCCCCCTGCCTTATCGCGCCTTGAAACACTTGTGTATAGGCGCGTTACAAATGCCATATCATATCATCATATCAAAGAAATTCCAGATACATGGCCTGAACCGTTTCCTCCACAATGAATGATCATTATATCTGGAGGACGCTCTGTCAGTAAAGTAACACAAATAGGTACCAAGCCCAGCCATCTCATGCCACGCACGCCATGCCAGTGCACTTCTGCTTGTGGAAATCCGAGATTTGCAGATAAACTGCAGCTTTCTGCATGCACCTTCAACCAATGCATCCATGAGTCTCCCAAAATCCATATTATCTGTTTTCGAGCATGGAAAGCCATGGCTGTGTGGTATCCTGTGAGGTAGAAGACGGTCTTATTAAAATACGTCAGTCAGAACACACCTACTGAACTTTATGGACCAATACCTAGCACCGCTCATTCTCATTTACATGCGGATCCACCCTTGAATCCCCAGTAGTGATATGTCCTGGCTGCTAACTACCGCCATGTACAGTAGCAGAGCGTGACGACGGTACATTAAAGTACTATTCTCCTTTTTCGCCTTTAAGGTAGGCTCTAAAAAGAGCCTTTTTTTTCATTTTTGGCCAGATACCGTACAGACATCTGGTATTTTATGTATTTTTTTGTATTTGTTGTCCTTGCTTTAGTCTTGCAAACATTACAGAACCTTCTCTAAAGCAAGCCTTACGTTCCAAAAGAACATTGCATTTCCCAAAGAAGATAGCGCAATACCATCTCCTTCAAAGTAATGCGCATTGCTTGGAGCAATGTTTTCGTGGCTGCAAAAAAACATACCAACTCGTAGCATGAATGCACGCATGCCGCGATTGATGATACACTTCCCGATGCTTTGATCTGGACAGAAAACAGAAGTGTTGTTCCATTATACTCTCGGAAGTAAAGCAGAAAAAATTACTTTCGTTGTTGGGAAGATGGTCATGAGTGCTTCAACCAAATGTGCCAAATCTGCCAACAAAGTACGTGAAGTCAGGTATCCCAAATGGCAAGTGCCGTAGTGCAAAATTACCACATGAGGAGTGGTCATTCTATGCATGTCTCTACAAACTTGCAGAATTGCCACAGCATTGGCATCAGTGTCAGCGCTCCACACCACCTCCACTCTTCGCACATCGAAATGGTGTGCCACAGGCCTACTCTCGGCATAGTGTTGTAAGCCTTGCACAAAAATGTCTCCAAGCATCAAAACCCTGACCCTCTCCACCTCTGCCATCTTCAGTGTGCGCACCGTCTTTCCACACAAAAGAGTAATGTGAACATCTGATTGGCTGATGCCTACAGTCGCCTTTCCATGCAGGATTTGCTATAGAAACCCGTATGTGACACGCCCTACCAGCGGACAAGCGTTGCCTTCATGCGGCACGTAACTCTTACCCAGTCGTTCCACCCTTTCTACAGTGGCACCAAAGCGAGTCCCTCATTGGATACAACTAAGCAGTCGCACAGTCATCCACCAATCACATAGAACATTGCTAATTTTAACTCCGTCATCAACATTGCGCACTTCAAAATTACTGTCGATTCTGAATACAAGTCGCATACCATTGCAAAGCACCAACTTCACAAGCTACTGTGCAAGGATTGCGAACTTCTGCGTACAGCTCCATACATGTCCACATGCTTCAGAATAGAGTACAGGTATGTATATTTTAATTAGAGAACATGTGGAAGCCTTATGATTTAAATTAGACAAAATAATGTTGCTAAATGTCCATAGGGAACACATAACAACCCTCCCCCTTTAAAGTGCAAGATTGCCGATTTGTCATGCACAAATCGCACGACTGCTTACTGTCTTCCGCATATCCTGTACATACGTTGCAAGCATTCCTATTTAGGGCAGACCTCAATTTTGTATGTGAAAATGTGAGTTCTGTACTCTGTACGGCCTATAGTAATGCTACTTTCAATGTGATCGTATGAGAATAGTAAGCGCTCCCGATTGTAGTGCTGACATTTCCTTCTGAGGGTCTCCCGATTTTTCGACATTGTGCTTTTCATTAACAAGTACAAAATGTTTCCCCATCTAGTAATTTGCCCTATCACTTACAAACCACTCTCCTATGCATAGTACACTTTGTAAAGAACAAGGCATTTCCATACCCTTAAAAGATTTAGTTATTTTGAAGGACTTACAAGTACCATATTGCAATTACTATGCCAAGACTTCACAGAGTGAAGTTAAATGTGCACATGCACTGGGTTGAAATATGAAAGTTCAATCATCTGACGAAAGAAGCAAAAGTAATGTCTGCAGTATCATCACTGCTGCAAACACACAAAGTAATTGATTTTGTTTTTTTAATTCGCAGTGAAGATTACTCTCCTGATAATCAACAGCATCTACACTGCAGATGACATATCTGAAGATACCTGGTCATCTTGCATTCTACCTAAAATATCCATTTATTGAACAAAGAATAACAGGCAGAATGGCTAACAAATCCCTGTGTGTTTGGTACTGAAATAACATAGGTAATCCTTAGAAGGTTATATTGTGAAAAGAAGTTGCTGTAGCAAGTTTTTGGCATTTCGGTTATTAATAATGGTTCCCGTCACAAGTAGGCCACTTTGTACTCTCATCTGAAGCACATTGTAGTAGTATACAAACAGTAAAGTAGCCTTACCAAATGATTGTTAGAGATCACTGTACGGTGACACACCATGACAAAGAGCTTCCCCATCAGACTTATGCACATATGCACACTGCACACATACATTGGACAACTGTAACGCTTACCTTAGACTCCTCAGGGACACCACGTGATATTCTGAACTTCTCAGGGTGCACAGTTATCTTTTGTTCACTACCCCAACTGGACTCTCTTTCTATACCACAAAAACAAATTACCACACGAAATGAATGAAAAGAGTTCTAATGTAGTGAAAATATTAAAAGGTTCAAATTCTTAAAACTGTGTAGTTCCGTTACCTTAGTTGGTGATTTGGTTAGCTCTCCATCCTGTTTCTGTGCAGGGCAGCATGTTCTGAAGAAGGGTCAAAACTAGGGAAGATAGACTGCCCAATATGAATTTTCGGTTATAAATAAACGCCTATGGTGAGGTGGAAAGAGATTAACCTATTTTCAACAACACAACCGTGACTGAAGAGGAAGGGTTGTTCTCTGGAAATCCTAAAAATATCTCAAAGGTGCTACTCCTAAAATATACCCAGTCAGGAATGGTATTGCAACAAACTACTTACAAGAAAAAACCTTACTGTGTCTAAAACCGAATGTGCACAACCCTAAACCTTTTATGTACCTTAATGTGTGGAATTAGTGTACCTAACTGTGACAGAAAAAACGGAACACTTCTGTTCTTAGAACAAAAAATCTCCTCACAACCCCCTAGCTCCGTAAGGCTAATACGATACGGTGGTTAAACATACACTCACCCTATAAGAACAATGTACACAGCGCACTAGCCTTTTAGGAACCGTTAAATCGGTTTAAAGAAAAAAAATGGGTAACGAATACTTGCTGTGGAAGGAGACCGAACAGGAATGAGTGCCTCGAAATCTCCTCACAAACCAAACACCAAAAGGAAATGCGTCTCCGCCAGCTCACACACTGACGAACGCAAACTCCACACAGAGTTCACAGAATTGTTGCCGCGGAATGGAACAGGAAAACAATGACCATGGCACTACAGAGAGGGTATCTATGGATTACAAGGGAAACTGAGGAATTCCTGTCAGAGGGATGAACCGCGGTAAGCGTCCGCTGACACAGCTGAAGACGCGAAGCGCCGTTGAACAAGGGGGGAGGGGCTTAAGTACTCCAGAGTGACAGAAAACTAGACCGCTTGCCCAATCTAGTGTTTGTAACATCAGGCGGCCATGTTGGTTGATGAGGAAGAGCCCCACCCTACCTATTCCTTGACCAGGACTTGTAAGCGGCCACCCAGGAAATTTTGGAAATTCTTTTGAGAGGGAACCCCGTAGTCATGACAGTATTCCCCCCCAAGGCCCCTCCTAAACTGAATTCCCCCCTCCCTGGTTTGGACGGGTGGTTGCGGTGAAAGGTTCTGAGTAACCTAGGGGCATGAACATTCTCGCATGGTTCCCAAGTTCTGTCTTGAGGGCCATAACCCTTCCAATCCACTAAGTAGAATAGCTTATTACGCACAATCTTAGAATCTAAGATGGCCTTGACTTCATATTCTAGTTGGTCATTATCTACAACTACAGGGGCTGGTGCTTCGGAAATTCGTGTGTTTGGATTAACAGGTTTTAAAAGAGATACGTGAAATACTGAATGGATTTTCATGGTTTTTGGAAGGGTTAGCTTCATGACCACAGGATTGATGATTTTTTCAATAGCAAAAGGTCCCAGGAAGTGGGGAAGGAATTTTCTAGATCCCTTCAAGGTCAGATTTCGAGTGGCTAACCAAACCAAATTTCCCACTTCATACTCTGGTGCAACACATCTTTTGTCGTCAGCAAATTTCTTCTGGGATTCTTTAGCCACAGATAATTGTTCTCGAGCTTGAGCTATGGCAGTGGTGATTTTTTCATGCAGAGATTTTACTGCTGGCATTTCTAACGGTTCCGGTGGATCGTAAACTGAGGTACGTGGATGTCGACCATGCAAGGTGTAAAAAGGACTCAAACCAGTGGAGGAATGGACAGAATTGTTATATGCATATTCAGTTATCCACAAAACGTTCAGCCAGGTGTCTTCTAGTTGATGTAACATACATCTAAGGTACTGCTCCAAGGTTTGATTGGTTCGCTCAGTTTGACCGTCAGTTTGGGGATGATGACTGGTGGACAAACGTACATCGATTTTAGCCAATTCACAACATTTTCTCCAAAACTTGGAGACAAATTGGCTTCCTCGATCAGAGATTATCACCGTAGGAAAGCCATGCAGCTTCACAATATTCTCCAAAAAGGTTTTTGCCAGCACTGAGGCTGATGGTAATCCTTTCAATGCTATAAAATGCGCCATCTTGGAGAACAAGTCCACCACCACCATGATCGTGTCAAACCCTTCACAAGGAGGCAAATCTGTGATGAAGTGCATGGAGATGGTGTGCCAAGGGGTTGGTGGCACATTCAACGGCAGAAGCAAGCCAGCAGGTTTCTTTTTTTGATTCTTGTTTTGAGCGCAGTTACCACAAGTTTTCAAATGCTGAATGATATCTTTTCTCCAAGTAGGCCACCAATATGACCTCTTAACCTTCTCCATGGTCTTTTTGATTCCGGGGTGACCTTCCAAAAGAGCGTCATGGTAGTTGGTAACCACTTTTTCTTGCAGTTGTGGCGTGGGCAAGTACAACCGTTCCTGATAAAAGGGAAGGCCCTCCTGCACAGTAAAGCCTTCTCCTCTGGATTCCCAGTTCAGCAATTCATCCTGCGTAAGGTGGTTTTGAATTTCCATTTTTAATTCTTCAAGAGCAGAGTCTGTCGTGTTCATTACTCCCAGGATTTTTTCTCCAGAAATTATCTCCACAGGATTCACCGGCACATAGGCTTCTTCCCCGTTACTCATTCGTGACAAGGCATCCGCCTTTCCATTTCGCACTCCTGGTCTGAAGGTGATAACAAAATCATACTCAGCGAGAAAGAGAGCCCATCGTAACTGTCTTGAAGATTGTGCCCGTGCAGAGCGTAAGTATTGCAAGTTCCGATGGTCGGTGAAGATGGTCACAGTGTGTCGTGCGCCCAGCAAGTGATGTCTCCATTCCTTCAAGGCACAAATTATAGCCAAAAACTCCTTATCTGTAATGGTGTAATTCAATTCTGCAGCGGAGAATTTTTTAGACCAGAAGGCTACTGGGTGCATTTCTTGGGTGCCAGGATCACGCTGAGACAACACAGCTCCCATTGCTACATTTGAAGCATCGGTTTCAACCACAAACGGAAGATCAGGTCTCGGATGTTGTAGAACAGGTGCAGCAGTAAATTGTTCCTTTAGGTTCTTAAATGCCTCATCAGCTTCATTAGTCCATTCAAATTTCCTGTTTTTTCTAAGTAGGGAGGTGATAGGATGAACTAGGCGAGAGAAATCAGAAATAAACCGCCTATAGAAATTTGCAAATCCCAGAAAACTCTGGATTCCTTTGACAGAAGTTGGAGCAGGCCAAGACAGGATGGCATCAACTTTTCTGTTATCCATTTTGATTCCACTTGAAGATAGAATGAACCCCAAGAATTCAATTTCGGGGACATGGAAATGACACTTCTCCAATTTCACATACAGAGAATTTTCTTGGAGCCTTTGAAGCACCGATGTGACGTGCTTAACATGATCCGCCAGGTTCGCAGAGAAAATTAGAATGTCATCCACATAGACCACCACACAGATGTCCAGTAGTTCTCTAAAGATATCATTCATAAAGGACTGAAAGGCAGCAGGAGCATTGCAAAGCCCGAAGGGCATGACTTGATACTCGAAGAGCCCGAATCGTGTTCGAAAAGCGGTTTTCCACTCCTCACCTTTCTTAATGCGAATGAGATGATAGGCACCTCTAAGATCAAGCTTGGTGAATATTCGTGCCTGCTTCACCTGATCCAGCAAAGTCGAAATAAGGGGAAGAGGATAGCGGTTCTTCACAGTGATTTGATTCAGTGCTCTGTAATCTATGCAGGTTCGCAAATCCCCTTCCTTCTTGGGCACAAAAAAAAGAGGAGATGCCACCGGTGACTTGGACGGTCTAATAAACCCATTGGCCAGGTATTGATCCAGATAAGACTTCAGATGCGCATTTTCTTTTTCAGTGAGGGCATAAATTCTGCTGCAAGGAAGTTGAGCCCCTGGAATGAGATCGATTTGACAGTCATATGGTCTGTGCGGGGGCAAAATTTCCGCCTGCCGTTCTTCTTGAAAAATAGCCTGGAATCTTTTGTATTCTACTGGTAACGAACCGATGAGACCTAAAGTGGTGTTGCTTGTTATCTCAAACTGCCTGGCGTTTTTCAAACCTTCTGCAGAAAAACACATACTCTGACATTTGGAGTTAAACGTCAATGTCCGGGAACACCAATCGATCACAGGGTTATGCTTCTCCAACCAAGGTATTCCCAAGATGATCTGGAATTGAGGAGCTTGAATCAGGTCAAAAGAGATCCTCTCCCTGTGCCCTTCCTGGCAAAGCATCATGAGGGGGTCAGTGCACTGGGTTACGGGGCCTGACACCAAAGGTGTGCCATCCACCCCGGAAACATTTTCAGCTTCCAACTTATTCCTCAAAGGGAATCCCAATTTACTAGCCAGATGTTGATCCATGTAGTTGCCAATGGCCCCACAGTCTATGTATGCAACTAATGCATGCCTCTCTGTGGGGTTCTTCTGGCAAGAAAGGACTATAGGACACACGAAGTGTGAGGTCGCTGCAACCTTTTCCATGCTCAACAAGCGGACCTCTAGACTTGTCGGGCACTGGAGTTTTCCGCCGTCTGTTCTTTTTTATCCGGATTAATTCCTCCTAAAGGCTTCCGTGAAGGTTTTACTGGACAATCCTTTAAAAAGTGACCGGCCTTGCCACAATACAAACACAACTGTAGTTGTCGTCTCTTCTCTCTTTCTGCTTGGGAAATAGGGCCTCGAATTCCGCCCAACTGCATGGGTTCATTGGGAACATCCAATCCTGACTTCGACACTGGTTCTCTTGGACGGACTACAAGGGGTCGACTGTCCTGACGAGCTCGATCCGTCCTCCTATCCTGAAGACGATGATCCAACTGAATCGTCAGATCTATGAATTCTGTGAGACATTCAGGCGGATTGACAACTTGAGCGAGAACATCCTTCAGCTCATTGCGCAGACCACGATAAAACAACGTCACTCTCTTTTCTGTAGGCCAATTTGTTTCTGGCTACATATGCAAGCAGCTCCTGATTGCCCTGCTTAAGTGACAGTAACTCATTGTCCAATGCCTGACCTTGTGAATGGCGAGCAAACAGTTTCTCTAACTCTCGTTGGAATTCTGAAAAGTTCTGTAACACAGGATCATCCCGATTAACCAAAGGAATGGACCAATCGGCTGCATGACCACCTAAATAAGACAACACAAAGGCAACCTTTGATTGGTCAGTGGAGAACATGCCAGGTCTGCACAAAAAATGTAGTCTGCACTGATTTAAAAACACTGCAAACCTTTTTGGGTCCCCCGTGAATCTTTCGGGAGGGGCCAAGGGAATATTCCCTGGAATCACCACTTGGACTGGAACTGAGGGCGATGTTGATGAGGAAGCTTGGGCATTACTTTGGGGAAGGGGAACCTGTCCCGCCTGATTCTGTAATAACTGGCGAGCCAATTCTTCAGTTTGTTCCCTATTGATTCCCAGTTCCCTTCTAAGAGCACCGGTTTCGGTCCGGGCTGCATGGACTTCAGCTCTAAGTTCTCCCAATAGTTGAGCTAACTGGTCTACCTCAGAAGTTCCCATGATGCCCAGGCGGAGTATTTTTTTATGTGGCTTCGCGTTCTGTATCGCTTACCTTAGACTCCTCAGGGACACCACGTGATATTCTGAACTTCTCAGGGTGCGCAGTTATCTTTTGTTCACTACCCCAACTGGACTCTCTTTCTATACCACAAAAACAAATTACCACACGAAATGAATGAAAAGAGTTCTAATGTAGTGAAAATATTAAAAGGTTCAAATTCTTAAAACTGTGTAGTTCCGTTACCTTAGTTGGTGATTTGGTTACCTCTCCATCCTGTTTCTGTGCAGGGGTGCATGTTCTGAAGAAGGGTCAAAACTAGGGAAGATAGACTGCCCAATATGAATTTTCGGTTATAAATAAACGCCTATGGTGAGGTGGAAAGAGATTAACCTATTTTCAACAACACAACCGTGACTGAAGAGGAAGGGTTGTTCTCTGGAAATCCTAAAAATATCTCAAAGGTGCTACTCCTAAAATATACCCAGTCAGGAATGGTATTGCAACAATGACAACAACAGACCAAAGTACACTTTTTTTTCTCAACAGACACCAAAGAATGCCTACCAAAAAGCAACTCCATAGAAAGGAATGCAGAATTAGAGCAAAGAAAAATAAAGGTGCCGAATGTAAGCGTCCACCTGTTGTAGAGTGTGTAGAGAATCTTGGTACAGATCAGCTAATGCAGTTGGGTAACATAATAAAGGAAGTCTCAACTACCGAAACTGTATCTCCTCCATCAAAAAGTGTCACACAACACAGAAATGTTGTCAAAAAACGGCTGCCAGTACAGCTAACAATGTTCCTAATAATCCTGATAGTGTAAGAAGAACCCATAGTAAAAAAAGTATTTTAGCAAAAATGTTTTGTCACACAGTCCTTCAAAATCTACTAAGAAGAGGACCTAAATCATACTCACCCCTTAAAACCTACCATAGAAAGTTAATCCTACAAGATCTCGTGGACAGTGCAATCCTTCTCAAAAGGAAGTTGTTCATATTAGTGTTAAATAGGATGAAAGCACTAACAAAACTAAGTACCAAACTACAAAAGAAACTCAGCAATAAAAGGAATGTGAACAAAAATAATTTCTTGCATGTTTGTGGTGGTGAATGGAGTCACACAACAACCACAGAGCCATATTTTAATGAAGAAGCATACAAACAAAATCAAACAAACACAATTGCCATCCATAGCAGTGGACGAGGGTATGAGAAAATCAATACTACCATCATGGAACACTCCTGAAAACTCAGAATTACCTCCCGATTCAGTAGAACCACACCGTCCAGTATACAAATGGCCATGCACATCAATGTGTGCCATTCCAAACAAAGCTTTCAAATCTTTACGTCAGTTTCTCAATCAATATGTAAAAGGTAAAGACAAAAGTAAAATGAAAGTGCTGCAAAATATGGATATTTGTGCAGTGCGGAAAGACACAGGACTAAAAGGACATTCATTAGCCTGCATTTCTGGGCCTATTTGCAAATGTACCTTCCATGATATCAAAAGAATATCAGTACATCATTCCAATGTAAGAAATTTAGTGTATAAAATATACTATGCAAAAAGTCCAGCTTCAGAATTAGGCAATTTAAATACCACTCTTCTGCATGGTACACCCAAATACTTACAAGAAGAAATGGACCATATTCAGAAAAAGTATATTGGAAGTGAGAGCCACGTAGAAAATGCAACAGTTTTAGAACATAGTAGGGAACAATTCTGCACATAGCAACCTTCTACTACACACATACAGAAAAGAAATAGTACAATTTAAAAGGTCATCGGCTGAAGTTCCAAACCATGTGTGTGTGTGTGTTGCCGCAGAACGTTTTACAAAAGGAACACAAAAAATGTGGACATAGCATACAAAATAGAAAACAATGAAGACTCTAAATGGTTTGAATTAGCTTTGTACCTTTTAGCGGAAAATAAATATGAAATAACTGAACGCCTAATATGTTGCAGTTACTGTACTGCAAAATTAGACTACAACCACATTCCTTCACGTGCTATTACAAACAATTTGGAATTGTTTCCATTACCAAAAATCCTGCAACAGCTCAATTTGTATGAGAGCATAATAATTCAAACAGTTCACCCATTTCAAGCAATTATACGCCTTCATCCAAAAACAGCAAAATTGCCTTCCTCTGAATTGGTGAAAGGCATTTGTGGCAAAGTAGTTTACTTGCCATTAAATCTAATGGAAAATGTACACATTCTAGGTGTGGAACGTTCAATAGAGCATTCTTTAATAGTATTGGTAAATGGAGTACCAACAAAGGAAAAAAAGATTTGGCAACAATTAGTGGACTTACACAAAGTTGACAAGCATTGCAATATCTAAAAGACAATAATGAGTACTACAAGAAAATAAATATTGATGAAAGCTTAAGGCAAACAACTGAAATCATTCAAGAGCCATCAGAAACTGGACAATTTGAACTTCTGGATCCAGCTACAATATCCACTCTTTTGGACCATTACACAATTCATCCATTGCATTCCAATGAAAGCATAGATGATGCACTAAAAACTTCCCAAATGTGACAAACCAAAGGGTCACCAATGAGTATTTGCAAAAAAAGTATAGAAGCACGTGCTTTTCCTCTGCTAATTCCTACTGGCAAAGGTGGGAGATACGATGATAGACCCACTCAGATTGGGGCATCAGAATACCGCTCATTACGAATGTATTCGCAAGATCCCAGATTTAGACAAAATGTGGAATACATATTCCACCTACTCTATGAAAGTGAATTAGCAACACTATGTTATGGAGTTGCACACATTCTTAAATCTTTACGCACTTTCAAAATATGTCAGCTATGCAGTGTCAGGAACTCGGATTGGAAAGTCTGGAAACGCTGGAGGCATTGATTGCCATACGCGCATTCCAGTCCTCACCCAAGATGGCGGATGATTCTTTATATTCTGGCTCCTCCCACAAACCGACGCGTTGTATCTGTTTACCAACGCTACGGTTCGTGTGAAAGCTTCGTCCGTGCATTCAGCTTGCCTTTTCCCTTCTTCAGCTATTTTTCTGCCCTCCTGGTGATCCTCCGCGGGCTTTTTTTCCCGGGTATCTTCCGCATTCTGCTTTCTTGTTTGTTTCGTGCAACCTTGTTTTTTCCTCTTTCGCCTTTTGCCGGCTCTGCCTTTTGTTACATCTACCTCCTGACTATCCTTCTTCCTCGTTTCCGTGTCAACCTTCTTCTCGTCCTCCCTTTCAGTCTGTAACCCTTCTTGTGTCCTCCTTTTGGTTTCTTTCCAGATTCCTGCATTCTTTACCTTTGTTTCTTCTGAACTTTTTATGTACTACGGCGCTTCACGTATTACGGCAACCCGGCGCCTGTTGCTCATTTTCCCTGACAGAGCAGTCTCCCTCTCTGTAAGCATCTTGCCTTGCCTACTCCGCTTTACTAGTTATATCTTATGTGCTTACATCCTTTCCCTTCTCTTTCTCTCCTTGGCGCTTCCAGTTCTTTCCATCCTTTTTGGCGCTGACTGTTGTTTCCTTCTATTCTCCTTTCTTTGCCTTTTGTATTTCACCCTTCCCTGTTTCTTTTTTTTTCTATTGGCCTTGATTACTTTGGGTTTTTCCATACCAACAACTCTCCGGACTCCTGTCCTGGCTCTTATGGAACTATAGAGCCGTGAACAGATTTTCTCTTGTTGTACCGAAAATAGACTGTCTTCTGGTTTGCCAAAGAAGAGACTTACACCTATTTGAACCCATCTGGAAACAGGGTTTTTTCCGCCTTTGTGCTTTTTCCCTGAATTTAGGGCTGGCCCCCTGGGGTTCCCTGCAGACAGGGTTCCTTCTCTGCCAAGGTGGCCTCCGGAGGGACCAGACCCTACCTACACGAAAGGAAGATCTGGACAACCAAGGAAAAGGCTCCAACTAAGCGGAAGGACCGTAAGCAAACCGAGACCGTCCCTAAGGGTTCTACCTCGGAAGGTTCAGGTGAGGAGGAGGGGGAGGCAGCTCCTAATCTTGACAGCATACAATGCCCATAACCCACCATGGCATCACTAGAACAGTATCAAGAACTGGTGGCAGCTATGCAGAACCTTACAATGGAGGTACAGGCCCTGAGAACGGAAAATATCGCCCTCCGACAACAGGTTGTGTTTCATCGTGATGACCACGGAGACCTGCCTACAATGCCTCTCTCTTTTGGCAAATATGATGGTCACCCAGGAGGAATGAAGGAATTTCTCGATGCGTGTAAGGTGTATTTTGCCTTTCGACCACATGCCTACGAGACTGCTAGATACAAGGTTGGGTTTATCATAGCCAATCTAATGGGAAACGCTCTCTCGTGGGCTACACCATTTGTAACCAGAAACGATCCAATTTTGGATGACTATGATCGCTTTTCAGAGGTGTTTAAAGAATGATTCGACAGAACTGAAGTATTTTACTCTTCTCTAGAAGCAATCTTAGATGTCAAGCAAGGAAACACTGACGTCCAAACCTATCTAACCCGTTTCCAGAGACTGGCAGCCAAGGCAGATTGGCCGGATTCCGCCCAGCAGACCATCTATAGACGCGGCCTTCACGAAGAGATTAAGGATGAGCTAGCTCGAGTAGCCCGACCTGCGTCTTTTCAGGAATTGGTGTCATTGTCCCTTCAGATTGAGTTTCGTTTGCTAGAAAGACGATCAGAAAGAAGAAGAACCAGAGGCACTTCTCAACCAACCAATCTACCCTCTCCTACTCCTCCCACCAGAACTTCCCATCTCACTGATGAATCTATGCAGATTGGGGCTGCCCGAGGTCCTCTAACTCAGGAAGAAAGAAGGAGAAGAAGAGAGGCCGGATTGTGTATTTATTGCGGCTCCTCAAAGCACTTATTGAGAGATTGTCCCGAAGTACCTCCTCGAAGGCAGGGAAACTTCAACCCCCGATCTACAGCAAGAGAGGTTTCGGGGGACATGCCAAACATGCTTGCAACCACACAAGAGCAGTAAGCACTCCTGAGGATAACAGTTTGATGGTGTTTCAAGTCCACTTGTGGCTAACAGAGGCTGGTCCCATGGAGGTATTAGCCATGCTTGACTGCGGAGCGGCAGGAAACTTCATCGACTCCAATTGGGCAACGGAACATTTTGTCTCCACAAGTAGCAAGGCCACACCTATCCCAGTGGAAGGGTTAGACGGGAGGCCCTTATCTTATGGACCTATAACCAAGGAGACTATCCCATTGAGAATGAGGTTAGGCCATCACAAGGAGTTTCTAGTGTTTGATCAGATCCGAGCAGCCCACTTTCCTTTGGTCATCGGTATTCCCTGGTTAAGGAGGCACAACCCTCACATTGACTGGGCAGCGAACACGGTGAACTTCGATTCCACATTCTGTAGATCACACTGTATTGATTTACCTCCAGTCTCCAATACCCCGGAGTCTTCCATAAACAGAACCCCAGAACTGATTACTGTGGCTTCGGTGCCCCTCCATTATCAAGAATTCTCAGAGGTATTCCTGAATACCATTCCCAGACAACTCCCGCCGCATAGAGCTGAGGACTGTAGCATAGACCTAATACCAGATGCAGTAGTTCCCTTTGGGAAGGTGTATCCATTGTCGTTACCGGAAAGGAAGGCTCCGAGGGATTACCTCGACGCAAACCTACAAAACGGACTCATCCAAGAATCCAAATCTGCTTGTGGGGCTTCCTTGTTCTTCATTCCAAAAAAAGACTCGGCAGAACTACGCCCTTGTATTGATTACAGAGGTCTGAACAAGGTTACCATACGGGATAGATACCCCATGCCCTTGATTCGGGATATTTTGGAGGCAGTACAAGGAGCAGAATTCTTTACAAAGCTTGACTTGAGAGGGGCTTATCACCTTTTGAGAATAAGGCAGGGGGACGAATGGAAGACAGCGTTCCGTACCCCTTTTGGGCTCTTTGAATATCGAGTTATGCCGTTTGGTCTAGTAAATGCTCCCGCAATCTTTCAAAGATACATGGACAAGATTTTTTCGGATATGCTATTTTTGTCTGTAGTAGTGTATCTGGATGATATTCTTATCTTCTCCAAAACACTGGCAGAGCACAGGTCACTGGTCAGACTAGTCTTAAGACGTCTTCAATCCAACTAGCTGTTGGTTAAACCGGAAAAATGCCTTTTCGAATCCACATCCGTGTCCTACTTGGGATTCATTTTATCGAAGGAAGGTATCAAAATGGATGCTAACAAGGTAAAGGTGATCAGAGAGTGGAATTATCACGTCAACATCAAGAAGCTTCAGAGCTTCCTAGTATTGGCCAATTGTTATCGGAGGTTCATCCCCAACTTTTCTAACAAGGTGCTCCCTCTGACCTCTTTATTGAAGAAGGGTGTTAAATTCATATTTGATGATGAGCCCCAAAAGGCATTCCGGTAACTAAAGGAATGTTTTTCCACAGCACCTATCCTGGTCCAACCGGATCAGACTAGACCATACATTCTGGAGATGGACGCCTCTATATGACCGGTGGGGGCAGTCCTACTCCAAGGGCAGGAAGATGGTTATGAACATCCTGTTGCTTATTACTCCAAGAAACTTACCTGTAGCGAACGCAATTATTCAGTAATCGAGAAGGAGCTATTGGCTATCAAATTGGCCTGCCAAGAGTGGAGGCATCTTCTACAGGGAGCTACTCATCAATTTATGATTCGAACAGATCATCGTAACCTTCGGGTTTTGCAACAGTTGGAATGTTCCAATGCTAGACATGCCAGATGGGCGTATTTCTTTTTACAGTATGATTTCGTGATTACGTACATACCTGGTACAGTAAACAAGAAGGCTGACGCCTTGTCAAGAAGTCTTGGAGAAGAATCGGGTTCCTACAAGGGACACAAATTGATTTTCCCAAACCTTACTGTATTGGCATCCACTGTTTCCTTTCTACAAGATCTGATTCCACAGTATCAGACGTGCACAGAGTTACCGTCAACAGTCAACCAGGGAAAGGATGGATTGTATTACCATGACGGTGCACTCTATATCCCCACCAAGAAGCTTCAGAAACAGATACTTTCCTAGTGTCATGATACGCCCTTAACTGGGCATTCTGGAATTAGGAAGTCATATGATCTCCTACAGAGGGGCTTCTGGTGGCCGACTCTAAAAAGAGATGTATGCCAGTATGTTTCTACTTGTTATGTGTGTGCCTCTAACAATCACCGAACAGGAAGACCTCTAGGATTACTGCAGCAACATGCCTTACCGGCCCGTCCTTGGGAGCATATTTCTACCGATTTTATAGTAGACCTCCCTTCATCCTATGGCGTGACAGTAATCATGGTGACTATAGACTCATTCAGCAAATTGGCCCATTTTTCAGCCTCCAAGCAGATTCCGTCTGCCCCATCCGAAATGGCAGCAACTTTTCTCCAGGACATTGTCCATTTACATGGGTTACCCAGGACCATCGTGTCTGACCGGGGACCCAATTCACATCCACATTTTGGACTTCTCTCTGCCAAGTTCTGGGAATTCACAAGGCTCTCTCTTCAGGATATCATCCGCAGAGCAATGGACAGACGGAAAGATTAAACGCCAGCCTAGAACAATATCTCTGGTGTTTCTGCAGTCCACAAGAAGAATGGTATCGATTTCTTCCTCAGGCTGAGTTTGCCTATAATAACGCCCTCCATACCTCTATCCAGATGTGTCCTTTCTATTGTACTTACGGGTTCCACCCCCAACACTTACCCTGGCTCAGTTCTCCCTCTACCAAGATCCCAGCTCTAGACAGAGTTTTACAGGACCTACATGAGGTACACAGGCTTGCTAAAGAAGCTCACCAAGCAAGTCAACTCACACAAAAGAAATGGGCAGACAAGGGACGTAGTGGCAATCCAGCATGGAAGACAGGGCAAATGGTCTG
This sequence comes from Ambystoma mexicanum, assembly GCF_040938575.1. Classification (NCBI taxonomy): domain Eukaryota; kingdom Metazoa; phylum Chordata; class Amphibia; order Caudata; family Ambystomatidae; genus Ambystoma; species Ambystoma mexicanum. Next base: position 340,413,982 of record NC_090922.1, read on the forward strand.
GTTATCTACCAGGTTATTGCTGAGATGGGTTCATAGGGGCAAATTCTCTTCTCATTTTCTTGGGCCATTTCCAGTACTACAGCAGATTAACCCTGTTGCATTCAAGCTCAAATTACCGGAATATCTCAAAAAGGTGCACCCAGTCTTCCACGTCTCCCTTCTGAAAGAGCATAAGGGGGACCCTTTCAAGAGGCCAGTGTTCAGAGGGCGTGCTCAAGTGTCCCCGATACCTGAAGAATATGAGGTGTCTCATCTAGTGGATTCTAGATACCACAGGGGTCGGTTGTACTATCTGGTTCACTGGAAGGGGTATCCGGTGGAAGAACGGACATGGGAACCTGTGAGCCATATCCATGCCCCACGGCTACTGTTACAATTTCACCGACTTCATCCAGGTAAACCTGGGGGTCCCCCGAGAAGAAGGGGGTATACTGTCAGGAACTCGGATTGTAAAGTCTGGAAACGCTGGAGGTATTGATTGCCGTACGCGCGTTCCAGTCCTCATCCAAGATGGCGGACGATTCTTTATATTCTGGCTCCTCCCACAAACCGACACGTTGTATCTGTTTACCAACGCTACGGTTCGTGTGGAAGCTTCGTCCGTGCATTCAGCTTGCCTTTTCCCGTCTTCAGCTATTTTTCTGCCCTCCTGGTAATCCTCCGCGGGCGGTTTTTCCCGGGTATCTTCCACATTCTGCTTTCTTGTTTGTTTTGTGCAACCTTGTTTTTTCCTCTTTCGCCTTTTGCCGGCTCTACCTTTTGTTACATCTATCGCCTGACTATCCTTCTTCCTCGTTTCCGTGTCAACCTTCTTCTCGTCCTCCCTTTCAGTCTGTAACCCTTCTTGTGTCCTCCTTTTGGTTTCTTTCCAGATTCCTGCCTTCTTTACCTTCGTTTCTCCTGAACTTTTTATGTACTACGGCGCCTCGCGTATTACGGCAACCCTGCGCCTGTTGCTCATTTTCGCTGACAGAGCAGTAAGCATCTAGCCTTGCCTACTCCGCTTTACTAGTTATATCTTACGTGCTTACATCCTTTCCCTTCTCTTTCTCTCCTTGACGCTTCCAGTTCTTTCCATCCTTTTTGGCGCTGACTGTTGTTTCCTTCTATTCTCCTTTCTTTGCCTTTCGTATTTCACCCTTCCCTGTTTCTTTTTTTTTTCTATTGGCCTTGATTACTTTGGGTTTTTCCATACCAACAACTCTCCGGACTCCTGTCCTGGCTCTTATGGAACTACAGAGCTGTGAACAGACTTTCTCTTGTACCGAAAATAGACTGTCTTCTGGTTTGCCAAAGAAGAGACTTACACCTATTTGAACCCATCTGGAAACAGGGTTTTTTCCGCCTTTGTGCTTTTTCCCTGAATTTAGGGCTGGCCCCCTGGGGTTCCCTGCGGACAGGGTTCCTTCTCTGCCAAGGTGGCCTCCGGAGGGGCCAGACCCTACCTACACGAAAGGAAGATCCGGACAAACAAGGAAAAGGCTCCAACTAAGCGGATGGACCGTAAGCAGAGCGAGACCGTCCCTAAGGGTTCTACTTCAGAAGGTTCAGGTGAGGAGGAGGGGGAGGCAGCTCCTAATCTTGACACGCAGTTAATACAAAAAGTACAAGAAAAAGATTAGGTTTTACAATCAAGTATAACAAATTTGTTTGCAAACATGCATGGTACAAAGGAATACTGGTTCAGACGGCATGGAGACGTGCGTTGCATGATCAGAAACCTTGGACCACCAACTTGGTTTGTTACGCTAAGTTGTGCAGAATATGCATGGGAAGATTTACATGACTTCCTACGCATAGCATACAGCAACAAAAACAACATAGATATATTAACACCTGGAGAACTTTGCTCTCTAGATCCAGTTAATGTCTCAAGATATTTCCATAATCGTTTCATTGCAATGCTACACTTTATTTGTTTCCCCTTGGAGAAGTGCAACACTTCTTTTGGAGAAAAGAATATCAAGCGAGAGGAGCACCACATATTCACATGCTGTTATGGATCAAAGGTGCATCGAAATTTGGGCACGACAGTGATAGCACTGTTTTGCAGTTTATCCAAAAACATGTCACATGTGAAATCCCTTCACAACAGACACATAGTGAGCTGCATGGGCAGATTTTACAATTTCGAAGACACGAATGTGGCAAATATTGTCGCCATAAATACAAAAACAAAGATAAATACTACACCAAATGCTGCTTTGGTTTCCCTAGACCAGTTACAGAAAGAGGTGAAGTAAACAACTTTATGTCTTCGGTTCGACATAGTGTTAAAGGTAAATCACCTATAAACACGTATTACATAAAATGAAGGGAAGAATCAAAATGTATCAATGATTACAATGCAATCATTGCCCTATTATGGAATTCAAACATAGATGTGCAGTACATTGCAGACAATTCAACTGCTGTTGCTCGATATGTTACAGCCTACTTAACAAAAGCAGAAAAAACAGACTTTCAAGACCTCTGGGATGACCTAGCATCAGACAAAACATTATCACAGAAATTGTACAGCCTAGGCATAAAAATGCTCTCTCATAGAGAATGTGGGGCCTATGAAGCAGCAGATTGTTTAACCGGCACTGCTTTGTATGGAAAATCAGACAACATAGTATGCTCAGTCTTGGCCCTGCAAAATCTAGAAAAAGAGTGCTAAAATCATATGAGGACATAGAAACAATTGCCAGAAATGATCCCAACAGCCAAGACATTCTAAAAAACAATTTACTGGACACATACTATCCGAACAGGAGTACCACTCTGGAAAGCATGTGTCTATACCACATAGCTCAAAACTTTGCAGACAAAAATAATGTAAAACCCGATGAAAACAAACGTAAATATAGAGTGACCGATTGTGAAGGGGCTTAGTGAAACTTAACAAACAAAGCTTCATTAATCATGTGAAATTGTCATTAAAAACTCCTCAACAGAAAGAACTATATTACATGTCTCTGTTACAACTTTCCAAACCATGGAGAAAAGAGGAAGACATACTAGATAATTATGAGTGCTATGAAGATGCTTTCAAAGCAAATGAAAGCACTATCACCGATGTGAACTTTACGCAGTACCAAACAATGTTACACAATGAGCAGCAACAGGAAGAAGAAATTCAGGCCCAACTATATAAAGACTCTTCCGACAGTAATCAACCTTCTGTAACAGGAAGTCAAGAACCATTAGGACAACCACTAATAGCAAATGAGGCTGAAATTGCTATGGCAGAAGTAGAAAACACCATGTATCAGTATGAAGAAGATACAGAAGACTTAACTGTACAACAAGCAAAACTTAACAATGATCAGCGCACCATTTTTGAAGACGTAATGAAACAAATTGTACATGGTGTACAACACAAAAATAAAGAATGTACCTGCCAAAATTACAAACCTATACTGCTGTACGTCAGTGGTGAAGCTGGATCAGGGAAAACATTCTTAAACAAAATTATCAGCAAGTTCCTTCAACAATTGACAAACAACAAACTGTCAGCTGTTGTAACAGCCCCCACAGGTTTAGCTGCCTACAACATAGGCGGTTTGACTTTACACCGATTACTACTGCTTCCAGTAGAGCATCAAAATAAATTAGACTACTACAAACTTTCTGCAGAAGCTGCAATGGAATTACGTAGAGTATTGAAACAAATGAAAATGCTACTAATAGATGAAGTGAGCATGGGCTCCAACCTAATGTTGGCTTTGATTCATCTCAGATTGCAAGAAGTACTTAAAAGTAATAACGAAGAACTCTTTGCAGGGAAACACATTATCGTTTTTGGAAATCTTCTACAATTGACACCAGTGAAAGGTGAACCGATTTTTAAAACCTTAGGCCACAAACTCTGCCGGAAAACTGTTGGTAACATAGGTAATGTTAACCTTTGGCAACGTTTCCAAAACAGAAAATTAACTGAGAACATGCGGCAATATGCAAATCTCACTTATGCCAACATCTTAAAAAGTATTAGAGTTGGTGTATTATTGCAGGAAGCACAAGCTGTATTGAAAAACCGGCATATACATGCACTTTACGGCGATAATGCATGTGCAACTGATGTTATGGAACAAATAGCGGACATAAATGTCAATTGTATGGCCTTAATGCCAACTCTTGCAAGCTGTTTCAAATTCAATGAAACAATGTTAAAGAAAGAAATGCAAGCAATAATAGAAATTAGCGCCACAGACAAACTAGACATACATGGCATGACAGTACCCATGTGTGAGCAAGCCACAACAAGACTAAATAGTTTATAAAATTCAATCTCCAACACAGCTGGGTTGAAAAAAAATATTGAAATTATCATTAAATTGTAGAGTAATGCTTAAACGTAACCTTGACGTAGAGCAAGGGCTAGTTAATGGAGCACTGGGCACAGTTGTTCGCTTTCAATCATACCCATGTGATAGCAACATTCAGTTTGTAAATATTTGCTTTGATAAAGTTTCAGAAGTGAAAAGGATAGGGTGCTCAATTCCTTCTCTTCAAAGACATGTATGTACGTAGAGAGCAATCTTCTCTAACTCTTGCATATGCAGTTACCATTCATAAATCCCAAGGTCTTACCCTAAAGAAAGCATTGATAGATATAGGGAAGACAGTGATTAAGGAAGGCATGAGCTACATAGCATTATCACGCTTACGTACACTTGACGGTCTGTTGCTAATAAACTTTGATTCAAGTAAAGTCAAAGCTGATATTCCTTGCATTCTAGAATACAATAGATTGCGTTCACTGTACACCCCTCATTTGAAACAATACCCTTTTCCAGATAAAATGAAACGTGGTAAAAGAAAAGTAAATGAAACAGAAATGCAACAGAATGCAACAGCAAATTCCGCAAAGAAAAGAAAAGAAGCTAAAGTTTCATCAATTGCAGCAAACATAGAAGAACCTATTAGGGAATGTAAACCAGGGACGTCGGCAAAGAAGCAACAGAAAAACCGAAAAATGCACTCAGATACAGAACTTGCTGGCCCATTCAAATTTACAAATGAAAGTGGGGTAAGTTGTTATGCAAATGTAGCAATGAATATTCTATTTCAATTGCCATCAATTGTTAACAATATTTACCTGCACAGCACAGACCAATTGTGTTTGCAAATGTTAGTGCTGCATAGAAATGCAAGAAGCAATCCTGACAACACATGCAGTGTTCATGGAGTAAGGCAGCAATTGGACGACTGTGCTGGAATGGTGAGATTCACTATGAACTCACAAGAAGATCCACAAGAATTTCTAATGTACATACTATTAGTATTGGAAAACAAAAGCATACCTGTAAATGAAATCTTCCAAATTTCGTACATGTGGAAACATACATGCACTCTCTAACAAAGTGATACAGGAAGAAATCCCAAATGAGCGATTTGTGTATGTTTCCATGCCAAATAGTGAGAGCATTCCATTTCAGCAACTTATACAAAATGCAAACCATGGCAGATTATGTAGTATTTGCAATTCAGACAATCACTCTACCTTACTGATACAATCACATAGTGCCTACATAATACTTATGCTTCTTCGTTATAATGCAGATGGCACCAAAAACAACTGCAAACTGACTGGATTCACACACGGTCAAGTGTCACTTGGAAAGAAAACCTTTACAACAATAGGAATAATCTACCATGCAGGAGCTACATCCAATGCAGGTCACTACACTGCATACATTAAAAAGAATTCTGGATAGTTTGAATGTAATGATAGCACCATTACTCTAAAGCAAACGTTGCCAGCTAACTTAACAAATGCGTATTTAATGTTCTTGAAGCCAAAATTTATGAAATAATGTGTACTTCAAAATTGTCAACAAAGTATGTGAAAGACTACAAACAGTTAGAATACGCCCACAGGTATCTAACTACCCAACAGGATGGAAGAATGACGCAAATAAATGATTATCACAGATCGTTGGAAACAAATGCACAGGTAGAATACGCCTATAGGTATCTAACTGTTGTTAAAAATCAGATGGAAGGCAACAAAGAAACATTAATGGGAAAGATAAAGGAAACAGGATATGACAACAACACAAATGAATGAGTATCACAAATCTGTAGGAACAAATGCACAGTTAGAATACGCCTACTGGTATCTAACTGTTGTTAAAAATGGGCAGGAAGGCAACAAACATAACATTGATCAGAAAGATGAAGAAAACACTGAAAGCAAAAAATGAAGTCGTTAGTACCATATGAAATTAAGGTTTTTTTTAATCCGACAAGGTTTTTCTTTTCCAGACCCAAGGATTAGAAAAGCAAACACATAAACTGAGCACAATGCACAGTACAGTGGTTTGTAAACTAAATATGAGGGTCAAAAAAAAGTTAACCATCTATTATGCAATGTAGTACATTTTTAAAAAATGCAAACATTAACACACCTTTTTCTTTCATCACAGAAATGGAAAAAGTGATACTTCTGCCAAGTACGATAGCCAATAAAAAAAAAGTATGTGGAATCTGAACAAAGTAAGGAGTAAGTATATTGGCAGGCATTTTCTACACATGGGAATCTACCCGTCTAATCTATGGTACTAATATGCTGCAGTGCCTGTAGGCTGCCCTTCCATCTTTGGTGAGTAACCAACCTACCTACGGCTTACAACCAAGGTACAAGGAGTATAGTTCCTATCCACAACCATCGCTGCATATGGAAACCATGGTCCTTGTAAATTAGCTGCTTATAAATGTACTTTTTGGACCATCGTCTACAGCCATGAAGTTAAGACACTAGGGCATCAACACAACTAGCACATTCCACCACACCCATATTGACTTGTAACGCCACTGCTTATGACTTCATTCTTGCGTGCATGGGCTTTAGCCATGCACCCAAGAGTGCAGGGTCTCCCCACAACCGCCTCGGTGATGTGTGGTAGTCGGGGTTATTCTATAGGTGTGTTATCCTTCAGCACCTCTGCCCAGAGGCTTCCCTCCTAGCTGTATGTCTGTAGATCTTACATGGGATCATTGTGCAGTGTCTTCCAAGTCTAGTACATACCACTTTGTTCTTGGTTGCATGGCCTTTGGCCATGCACCCAAGACTGCGCGCACTCCCCACAACTTCCCAATCAAAATGCAACACTATGGGTGTATGCATGGGTGGCACATGCAGCGGTGGTTCGGCCGACGGCCATGCATCCAAGACTCTAGGCCCTGGCCACAACCACCGTAGCATGTGCCACCCATGGCGGTGTACTAATGAATATAATAATAGCCATTTGAAAAAATAATGCATTCACGGCATGTTGTCAATTCCAATGTTCCCTAACACGACATGTGTCCTTACAAATGTAACAACTCCTCCGTGCACTGCACAGGCTGAAATACTGGCCTTATTGGACTCCTCATTTTATGTGCGTACAAGGAGGCCATAGAACATACGTCATTAAGTAGGTATAAGTGTACTGTGCGTACAAGATGTCCATACAAATTACATCATGACGACCGACCCCTAGAACAAATGCATTGACCACCCATATCTTAAGACTCTAGCCCCTGGCCACAACCACCGTAGCATGTGCAACCCATGGCGGCATACTAATGAATATAATAATAGCCATTGCAAAAAATAATGCATTCACAGCATTTTGTCAATTTCAATGTTGCCTACCAATATGCGTGTGCTTTCAAGAGTTACAAATTTCCTGCCCACTACATGGACTGAAGTGCTATCGTTATTAGACCCCACATTTACTGTGCGTACAAGGTGCCCATAGAAATTACATCATGACGACCAAAGAACAAATGCATTGAAAACTCATGTGTACTGTCTGAACCTTTCCGAATGCTCTGTGACACAGCAAAATAGTTTCATGAAAAACTCATGTGCACGCTGGTTGTTGCTCCGCTTTCCGTGGATCCAAGATGTCAGGCGCATCCAAACCATCTGACGCAGAACACGTCTCGCAGCGGCCAATTGGTAGAGACGTCGCGTGTCTGCGGTCATGACGCCAGCCCCTTAGCCAATTGGTATCTTGTTCGTCGACCGAACAGAGAAGTGTGACCGCGGAGCGAACATAGATATCACTAAATATTTCAGGCTTACTTTTTGATAATTATAAAGAAACATACTGCACGGAGGGTGACCAAATTCACAAAAGCACGCTTTCTGGACCAAGCCGCTGTACCTCCCGCAGATTTCGTCAAAATCCGTCCAGCGGTTTCACCTGTAGCCGTGCCCAAAGTTTTTCCCCCATTCAGTCTATGGGAAAAAAGAAGTTTGGGACCCCCCTATAACTTTGACCCCCCTGGCCCAAACATCTCCAAACTTTGCAAACAAATTTAGAGTGGCCCATGTACTTGTTTTGCAAGGTTTGGTGAGGATTTGTCCAGGGGGAGCAAAGTTATAAGCCGCCCAAAAAGTGCTCTTCCTATGGAAACAGCAACTTAACCATAACTACATGGCCACTACTGTGGCCATGTAATATATATATATATATATATATATATATATATATATATATATATATATATATATATATATATATATATATATATATATATATAAAACTTAGAATTTGGAAAGTCACAGAAAGGAAATGGTTGGACTTTGTGAAACTTCTGAATCAGAACTACTCTAACAATCTGAGATTTACGGAAATGCACAGCCGCACGTTAATAACTTTTTTAGATGTAAATGTGAGAATTGTAAATAACAAAGTAACTTGCGAGCTACGCAGAAAGAGCACTGGATGTAACACCCTCCACTACATGCATAAAGTGGACACCCCAAAAATCTAATTTGGAGTGTCCCATATGGGGAGTTCATACGACTCAGAAGAAACAACAGCACATTAGAAGTTTTTGACTCGGAAAGCAAAATTACAGCTCAAGGTTTCAAACGACAAATGTACCCGAAGAAGGTGATAGAGAGGGCCTATCTCAAAGCAAGATCAAAAGAGAGACAGAGCCTCCTATCAGGATCAAGCAAGAAAGCAAATGTAGGCACAGAAACTGAGAGTACACGCCTCATTCTCACCTTTAATACTCAAGTGTCATCCATTAAACAAATTATACATAAGTATTGGCAAATCCTCATGGTGGACAGGGACCTATGCACTAGTTTGAAGAATAGGCCCGAAATAACATACAGAAGAAATTGGTCTGTTAAGGACACCCTTGTTCAAAGCTATATGCCGAAAGTTGAAGAAAGCAACAAAAAGAATTGGTTGTGAAATACTAAGAAAGGTTTTCACAAATGCACACGTTGCAACATGTGTAAATATGCCAATAACTGCAATTTCTTTAAGCATCCTGTCACAGGACAAATGGTCAAAATGTCAGAGACCATCACATGTGAAACAGAATATGTAGTTTATGTACTTACCTGTTCTTGCCAGAAATGGTACATAGGCAGCACTAAGTGTAAATTGAAAATACGCATCCACAACATGCACGTGCCATCATTAACAGCGATGTGAATTACCTGATGGCCATACATTTTGCTGAATATCATAACACGAACATGGGTAGCTTTGGTTTCTTTGGCATTCTGAAAATAGACACTGGACCAAGAGGAGGCGACAAAGAAAAATTATTGCGACAACAAGAAACCAGGTGCATTTTGGATTTTGAGAGCAAATCTCCCAACGGTCACAATATTGATGAGAAACTCTACACATTTTTGGGCCAATAAGCAACACTATCACCCTGTATGGGACGATATAGGAGGATTTTTAGCTCATTTTATGAACAGTACTTGGTCCCAATTCATGTTCAACAACCGTGGTCATGGAGTACAAAGTTAAGAAATACTAAGACCATATTTCCATCAGAACAATTGGTTGCCAGCAGCAGTGTTTTGCACAGGGATTATTTGATATACAGTGTTTTTATTCTCTTTTTTATATTCACATTGTAACGTGGTGGTTGTTTTCTTGGATATTGCACTTTAGTTTGTGGTTGACAAGTGTGGAAAGCTTTTTGGCCAAGTATATTGGTGAGATGGCTATTGGCACTATGATAAAATGACAATGCAAAATAGAGCAGATATTGGTCTTTAGAAAGGATGTTTCTTCTTTATTTGAAATAGATGGCAATTGGCACTAGGCACTTCAAGATAATGGAGTTAATAACCTTCAACATCTATAGGGGAGTTTAAGCAGATGACTAATTTGAGACACAGTTATTTGACATGATGGATTACTAAAACATGTTGTATTATTAGTCGTTCTACAATGACTGCCAGATTTGCACTTTGCACTTTAGAAGAATGATGCTGCTATTAACACTTTGCACTTTTAATGTTGTTTTATAAATTTTACATTTTGTAATATTTATAATAAGTGTTGATTAAGTCATAACAACTGTTCTGACACTATTCACTTTAGTAACATTATGCGTCAAGCATTGGACACCTCTAAGGAACTGTATATGGACCTCACAGAGTGGGAACAATAAATGCTTTGCATGCTAGTTAATGAATGCAGTTCCAGCTTTAATGCATTGGAAATCATAGATGTCAACATTTTACTTTAGTTTATTTGTAGTCAAAATACGAGAACCAATTTAGATACCATTGATAATAACTCTCGAGCCGTCTTCTGCACTGTGCAGAACAAATGATGGCACATGATTCTGTAATGTGCACCCCAAACGGGCTATAATCATTTGGCTGAAGGTATTGCATGTTGCACAGCGTCTCTGCATCTCGTAGGTCCGGATGAATAGTTTCAGATCATTTCTCTACACAGAGATGGGAAAGATATAAATAAACTAAATTAGTCTTCCCTATGAATCACGAGATGCGGGATGCAATACTTTGTATTTCAGTCGACAGAATGCACAAACAGACATGTAACTGTAGAAACTCGTGGATTAAATTTACTAGAACATGGTGCATGGAGACGACGGCAAAACCATTCCATGATGGTGGGATGGTTTTTACCAGTCAGTTAGTAATGTAACACCTTAAGAAAATGGTCCGTTCTTTGTGTTCATCTCACCATGGCCAATCATTGGCAGTTTTGTTTGCTGGTTGAATGTCTTTTTAAGAACAACACACTTGTGCAACTGGGATTGTGGTTGTGAACAAGCGGCGAATTTTGCCACAAAACGCGTCAACATTTTTTCACACTTTGGGAGAGCCTTACTTTTTATGGCTTATATTTGCTAAATAGCTGTTTAGCTGTGTTGTTTTTATGGATTTAAATAAAGATTGACTTTGCTAAAGAAGACACGGTATCCGGATGGATTGTTTTCATCCTTTGAACATGGAGAGTGCCGCTCACCTGGCCTGATTAACATCAGAATTACATTGATATATAGTTATAGCAAATTCGTTGTCCCTCCCTTGAATATTTAGATAATGATTCAGTGTCCCTGACTATGTTCCTACATGTTTTGAGTTTTCCTGGCTTTTCCTGTCTTCCCCTATGGCTTTGTATGGCCAGACTTTTTAATCTTTTCTTTTTCCACATGTCACCCATGAACACAGTCTATAATGAAATATTTAATTGAGGTGCATCTTTTTTCAAAATATAGTATATACCATCATATGACTGCTAAGCAGTCTTTTCTAGTCACAAAAGGTCTCTCAAGCATTTATAAATCAAGAGTAATGTTGTGCTATGTAGGAGCATTGATTTTAACTAAAGCTCTTGCATTTTAATTGATGGTTGTAAGACGATGATCTGGTCATCGAATCATGCTGCTAAAATATTGCACTATGCACCAGCACTTTATCGCTAAAAGCTGCTATGCACTTGCACTTTGATTAAAAATCTTCTTTTTAGTATCAGAAACTACATAAAGCCGCACCATTACCGTGGATAACAACATTGTACTTATGGGTTTTTGTTGTTAAAGAACTCCGGATATAATATTAGATCTATATATGTGTTACTATGATTAGCGTCACTATGATGCTTAATTGATGTTTATTGCTCGAATCTGACTAGGCGCACAAAAACTAGAGAAACACTTTGACTTTCTAAATTATTTTAAAATTGAGACTGAATGTAGATTTTTTCATGTACCATCTGGTGAAATCTATCTAATGTTGTAAAGTACTGTCTAAATGCAGACATGGGGCTAGAATTACATTTTGCATTTTTGCACTGTAAAAGATGGCCGAATGTAAAACCAATATTGTCTAAAGTCACCTTCTCTGTGTTCATTTGGTATGCCATGGGTTAAAAGAGCTCCCATCACAGGGTGGAGCTACTGTGAACAAGCCACAGGAGTGTGGCGAAACGTGTCAGGTAGCCTCCCCTTGCTACTGGGAAGCCGTCTTTTTTACTGCAAATACATTTTTGAATTAAAGTTTGAAACCTTCTTAAGTGAATTTTTCTTGCTGTGCAGCGGTCTGCTTTCCTATTTACTGGACATTTTCGGCGAGCACTTGTTGATGAACACTAATGGATTTCATTAATTGGAGGGAGTGCAGCTTTTAAAGAAACCCGACCTCGCGGTCCGTGTTTGCTTTTCTACTTCATATATATATATATATATATATATATATATGTATATATATATATATATATATATATATATGTATATATATATATATATATATGTATATATATATATATATATATGTATATATATATATATATATATATATATATATATATATATATATATGGGGTTTTGGGGGGTTTGTGTTGGGTGGGAGGTTGCGGGGGTTTCCCCCCCGCACATATGTTACAATTGACCTTCACAATTCGGTCAATTGTGAAAAAGTCAATTTTAATTTGAACAGTTGTAAAACGAACAATTCGTATGCAACCTCCCAACCAGCATTGATAGTTTGCATATGCGTCTTCATTGATTACAATTTTGACCTCCATGTCACGATGCAAAAAGATATGTTTTCTGTCTGGTGACCTAATGGCAAAGACATTTGAAGAGGAATTTACCAATGCCAAGATGGCAGGTTTCACTTCCTTAGTTGGTATGAAAATACTTCAACTGTTAGTATGAGTTGTGAGTAATATGTTATGTTTTTTACTGTTATTAAAATATTGTATTCTCTTTATTTCCATTGCAAAGATCTTTCTGTCTATCTCGTCCTTCTCGGATTCTATCCACTCCTCTCTCTCAGTTTGTCTATTATCTATCCAATCTTGGATGTCTTCTCACTAGCTACATTTTACTCCTTCAAAAACGGAACTTTTCTTGCCTACCTCCCCTTCTCCCCCACCTTCTGTCTCTTTTCCCCTTCTTTACCTCCTATCTCTACTCCAGCCCGCAACCTTGTAGTCATTTTTTACTCCTCCCTCCCATTTTAAATCCCATATCTCCTCTATTTCCCACTCTTGCCGATTTCAACTTTTAAAATTCCATAAAGCCCTCTGGTTCTTAACTATTCATGCTTCCAAACTCCTTATCTCATCCTCAGTCTCCTCTTGCTTATTCTTTGGTTCCAGCCTATTACTTGGTGTCCCTACCTATCATCTTTCCCCACTTCACTCGAGTTACCATTCTTCGATCCATGTCCTCTGCACCCTTTCCTCTTATGACTCTATTTCCACTGCCCTGCATTCTCTTTGGTGGGTCAATTTTTAAGCCTGACTTCTGTTTTCAATTCCTTGTTTGGTGTTCAAATGTCTCTACGGTCTTGCTCCCCAATCTCTCTTAGTTAGTCTCTTTCTATTCTCCCTCTTGCTCCCTTTGCACCCAGTTTCTTTTTCTTTTGGTTGTTTCTCATCCTCCCAGTGCTTCCTCTCATTTCCGCTCCATATACCTCCTCGCCCTTAAGCACTGGAATCTGCCCCCTCTGTCTATTCAGTTCATGACTTCTCTCTCTCTCATTTTAAAATTCGAGTGAAAGAGTACATGCTCGCGAATTGATTTTGTATTCCAAATCCTATTGTTGTACAGCTCTGACCTTTGAGAAGCGCTTAGATTTTAAGCACTGCATAGATACTGAAATATTGTCCTATCCTTATTTCAATTACAAATGGCTCAGATAGTGACCAGCAAAATTGTTTATCCCAATCAACATTCATAGTTCCCAGATGTACCTTCCTCCATTGAGCATTTAATCTCATGTGATAATCAGTGGTCGAAGTGTACAAAAAGAATTAGTGGAACTATGTTCCTTGCTGCCCTGTCCCCGCTCCCCACAAACCCCATTGCCACGGCCCCTCCCACACGCAATCCAAACCCCCAAACACTGAAATGCAAGTTTCGACTTCTTCCTACACTTTTATGTTAAAACAAAACCATTCTGTAACGGTTTCTTTTTAAAATAAAAGTATAGGAACAGTAAAACGTTTTTTTAAAAAGTACAGTAGTGCTCCTAATCGCTCCCACCCACTTCGCCGACTGATCATGATGCCAAAAACTGGCTGAGAAGTTAGCGCAAGGATATACAAATGGCAACAGTTGCCAGTTCAAGACCTCTAGTTGATATGAAAATATTCCAACTGAGAGGTTGTGCTAAGTGTTATGAGAACATAGGTTTACCATTAGTAAAATATTTTTTTATCTTTATTTCTAATTCAAATGGCTCAGAGAGAAAGACCATCACCTTTGGTTGTCCAAGACAGAACCGTGAGCCCCCAGATGCATCGTCATCCATAACAAATTTGTCCCCCATTTCGTAATGCAAAAAGGTATGCTTTTCTTACCAGTGACCCTGAGGTTACAGCATGTGTATACCATTGGGAAGGTTGCACTTTAAAGACACTTGGTTGACATGACAATCCTCCAACTGGTAGGTTCTGCTTAGTATTGGGAGGAAAAAACTACCATTTTAAATGTTAAATTTGTTTTACTGTTATTAAAATGTTGATCTATCTTTATTTCCATTACAGATGTCACATTTTAAATGTTTTGTTACTGTTATAAAAAAATACTGTTTTACCTTTATTTCCTTTGCAAATGGCTCTGAGAGCGACCAGCTAATTTGCTTATCCCAGCGGATATTCATAGCTCCCACATGCAGCTTCATTCATGGAAAAGATGCAAGTTCAAGTGCCCTCATTGGTATGAAAATGTAAAACTGGTCAGTTGATATATAAATTGAGAGGAAATAAGTCAAACGTGCAACTTTGAGGGGGTAATTCATAGAATTCAGCGCACAAGTGGCGCATGCGGCTGGCGCACAGTGTGCGCGTGCGAATCCCTGCGCCAGCCGCGTGCGCCAAAACCCATTTCCGTGCACAGCGTATTCATGGATTCCAGCCACCAAAACCAGCCGTGGCGCACAGTGGCGCAGCGACCTTGCAGCAGCGCCAGTTACGCCCCCAAGAACGCCTTCCGCGCAGTGAAAAGCCATCAAAATCCCCAATCCAGCGCAAAGGGCTGCGCTAACCCTGTACCAGCATGGCAAGCGGGCTACGTGTATTTCAGGGGTTCACGTGAAGTTTCTCACGCAATCGGGCCTGGGGGAGCGGGCAACGTGTATTTCAGGGGTGCGCGGGAAGTCCCACACGCGAGTAGCCTGGGTGCGTGTATTTCAGGGGTGCGCGGGAAGTCCCACACGCGAATAGCCTGGGCCCGTGTATTTCAGGGGTGCGCGGGAAGTTTTACACGCGAATAGCCTGGGCGCGTGTATTTCAGGGGTGCGCGGGAAGTCCCACACGCGAATAGCTTGGGCGCGTGTATTTCAGGGGTGCGCGGGAAGTTTTACACGCGAATAGCCTGGGCACGTGTATTTCAGGGGTGCGCGGGAAGTCCCACACCCGAATAGCCTGGGCGCGTGTATTTCAGGGGTGCGCGGGAAGTTTTACACGCGAATAGCCTGGGCGGGTGTATTTCAGGGGTGCGCGGGAAGTCCCACACGCGAATAGCCTGGGCGCGTGTATTTCAGGGGTGCGCGGGAAGTTCCACACGCGAATAGCCTGGGCGCGTGTATTTCAGGGGTGCGCGGGAAGTCCCACACGCGAATAGCCTGGGTGCGTGTATTTCAGGGGTGCGCGGGAAGTCCCACATGCGAATAGCCTGGGCGCGTGTATTTCAGGGGTGCGCGGGAAGTTCCACACGCGAATAGCCTGGGCGCGTGTATTTCAGGGGTGCGCGGGAAGTTTTACACGCGATTTCAGCAGGGTACGTGCATTTCAGGGGTGCCGGGGAGTCCTACATGTGATTTGACCGTGTGGGTCCTCCCAGGTGTTCCCTGTACACCCTCCACGGCCCGTGCAGGCAGCCCACACCACAGGGGACTACCCTGCATCCCTGGTCATGTCCCGCAGGCAGCCCACCCAACATGGGCATGCCCCCCAGCAAAGGCACATGTCTCCTTGAACTAATGAACACCAACTCATGTCCCCCACCACCCCCACCCCCCAGCACTGTGGGGCACCTGCCAGCAGGCCCCCACCCATGTCCAACTCATGTCCCCCACCACCCCCACCCCCCAGCACTGTGGGGCACCTGCCAGCAGGCCCCCACCCATGTCCAACTCATGTCCCCCACCACCCCCACCCCCCAGCACTGTGGGGCACCTGCCAGCAGGCCCCCACCCATGTCCAACTCATGTCCCCCACCACCCCCACCCCCCAGCACTGTGGGGCACCTGCCAGCAGGCCCCCACCCATGTCCAACTCATGTCCCCCACCACCCCCACCCCCCAGCACTGTGGGGCACCTGCCAGCAGGCCCCCACCCATGTCCAACTCATGTCCCCCACCACCCCCACCCCCCAGCACTGTGGGGCACCTGCCAGCAGGCCCCCACCCATGTCCAACTCATGTCCCCCACCACCCCCACCCCCCAGCACTGTGGGGCACCTGCCAGCAGGCCCCCACCCATGTCCAACTCATGTCCCCCACCACCCCCACCCCCCAGCACTGTGGGGCACCTGCCAGCAGGCCCCCACCCATGTCCAACTCATGTCCCCCACCACCCCCACCCCCCAGCACTGTGGGGCCCCTGCCAGCAGGCCCCCACCCATGTCCAACTCATGTCCCCCACCACCCCCACCCCCCAGCACTGTGGGGCACCTGCCAGCAGGCCCCCACCCATGTCCAACTCATGTCCCCCACCACCCCCACCCCCCAGCATTGCGGGGCACCCTCCACCAGGCCCTCGCCCATGTCCCATCCATGCCCCCCTGCACCTGGGTCCCAACAATCCCCAATCATGTCCGTAATGGCCATCCTCCCCTGCCAAAAGGCCCAACCAACTATCACATCCACCCACATATCAAAGGCAATTACATGTTACACACCCAATGTAAATAATGCAAATGAACACATGTCTGTCACACACAATGGCTGCAAGTGAATGTTAAAACACCCAACATGACATGCATGAAAGTAATGAGATGATACGACACATTGAAGGATGAAAATAAAAATGTATTGAAAATCAACTAGAATGGAAATGAAATTAGAAAAACCACAAAGCAAAACAACAAAAAGAAGATGAATGTCCATGAAAAAAATCAAAAAAATCAAAAAATCCATAGAAGAACTATTTACAAGACAATCCCGGGTCCATGAGCCCAACCAAATGAAACCTAACTATGTCAACTAACTAAAAACTGAACTATATACAAAAAAGTGGCGCATTGTCCAATCGCAACCAAATAAAAAAAAATAATTTAAAGGAAACCTACCACTAACTATATAACTATATACAATGGCAGCGGGCAAGTCCTGCGGCTCACTCTGTGATGTTGCCGGCCAGGGCATCATCGAACTCCATGTCGATGTCCTGGAGGCGGGACTCTGTCCTGGCCCGAGGTCTCGCAAGGATAACCCCATGTTCACCTCAAACTCCCTGCGAGCTTCCTCGAGGCACTCAGCCCGCCTCAACGCCCGACGCATGGAGAACTCCGCCCTGACCATGGTGAGCCGCTCCTCTTCCTCCCGCTGCTGCTCCGCACCTATCCGCTGGACCAACTGCTCCCACACGGAAGACACTACCATCCCAGGGTTCTCCTGCCCTCCGGCCGAAGCCTGCCCCTCTGATCTTGATGGCCCCGAGCCATGATGCCTCCCACTTCGAGCCTGCTGCTGCCTCCGACGCCACTGCTTCTGCCAGCACGATGGCATCCAGGATGATGGAAACCACCGACGCCGTCGTGCACGTGCCCTGCCCGATGATGCCGTCACATCCTCCATCTGCTAGGGTCCAGTTGCTGTGTTGTCCACCCCTGCTGGACCTCTGACTCCCGACTGTGGCAGGGATGGGATCCCCACCGAGCTGGCTGCATTGGTCAGGGCAGGTCCACAGGGGGCCCTGGTGGCATCTGGGCCGGAAGACGGCAAGGAGAACGACTGGCGTATAGTCTCCACAGAGGAGGAGAGGGCCGCCAGATTGGCCGACACATGCAGGAAACCCCCGAACATGGCCGATCCCAATTGGGCCACGTCGGCACGGTGCTCTTCGTGATGATGTGCGTGCTCCTCCTGGGAAGCACGCACGGCATCACGAATCACAGCCGTGCGCATCGCGACCCCAATCAGGACCTTCTCCACACGGCCAGGGGTCCCCTCGTCCGCAGGTGGAGCGGAGTCAGATGACATGGACATCCCCTCTACCTGCGGACGGGCCTGGGACGGGGCATCCCTGCTGGTGCAAGGTGGTGCACCCACAGGTTCAGGGACAGCGACATGCACAGGCCCCTCCACGGTGACCTGTGCTGCCTCCTGCCCCTGCCCCTGGACTGCACCACTTGCACCAGCAGGGATGCCCCCACCAGGCCCCATGTGCGCCTCAGTGGCGGCCTCCTCCTCCTCTGTGGAAACCACCAACCTGGATGGCTCCTCGCCGTCTACCGCCGTAGCAGGCCCCTGTGGGGGCTCACCCACCCCTTCCGCTGCAGCCGTGGGGGCATCCCCGCCGCCTTGCTCCACAGCGCCGTCTCCGCCCTCTCCTTCACTAGCCGCTGCGAAGAGGGAGACATAGAACACAAGCATCAGGGTACTGTACAATGGTCCCCTAGACAGGAAGCAATAGCAGATGAGTGCCACTGTCAAAGTACACTTCCATCATGTCACACCACAACACATGTGTCCGTCCAGGCAAAACACACACAGTGACAGTCATGGTGCGTGCCATGGACATTTCAATGCATGTCCAATGGACTCTCGAATCATACAATGTAATGGGACTCACATGCATCATGGGTCATGCCTATCACATGCACACACTTCACCTCAGTCACATCCATCTGGCCCCGTACACCCCAATCACAGTGCATACAAGGATGACTAGGCTGCATCAGTGAATCTGTACATTGTCACAGACATGTGTCATGCATCCATGGCACTCACATGACACAGACACGCAGGTCAGGCACACAGACATGGATACCACATATGTATCTGGCATCAGCACCCATCCCTCGCCCCCACCCATGTCCAGGAACAGAGACTGCCATGCTCTCATGTGTGCAATCTGCACAGGGCTCCCCATGTCGCATTCAAACACATGCAACAACCGTGCGGTTCACACATTACAGGTCGCACATGCATTCCCATGATGTCCCTGCACACATACATGCGTACATGGCCTATGTCACACATGCAGGCAAGTATCAGACAACCAGCACACTGCAACATGCCCTGTCTCACACAGCAATGCTTGGCCACTTACCGCTCAACTCCAGACGGGTCTCCCTCTCAAGGACCTGGGCGTGGAGCGCTGGGTGTGCGCGTTCCAGGACCCTCAACTGGATGGAACTCATGCGGCCCCGGCCCCCCTCCACGAGGCGCCGGGCCTTCATGAGGGTCCTGGACCTCAAGTCCTCCCAGCGCTTCTTGACCTTCTGGATGGTGCGGGTTGCCACCCCCTCCGCGTTGATGGCAACCACACAGTCGGCCCAGATCCTATCCCGTCCTTCCCTGTTGGCGCGGGACGATCCGAAGAGGGCATCATACTGCCCCAGGACTTGCTCCACCAGGACACCAACTTCGGTGGCAGTGAAGCTGGTGCCCCTCTGGCCGGGGGTTGCCACTGGGGTCAGATGTGGATGTGCCCGACATGGCAACCCCAGGGGCAGGAGTGGGTGGGCAACTTGGTCCTGGGGCTGGGCTGTGGAGCGATGTTATTCGAGTCGGGAGTCTTCTGTACCAGCAGGGGTGGAGACAGCAACTGGACCCCTGCAGACGGCTGATGTGCAGGCACCAAATGGCAGGGCACGGTGGCAGCAGGCAGGCAGGCAGGCAGGCAGCAGCAGATGGCACGTGGGAGGCTGCTCGGGGCACTGGGGGGCAGTGATTCGGCCTTCTGGGCAGGAGCGTGGTCTTCCGTGTGTTTTCGCGTGGCCAGCTTGATACGGAGTGATTTGGCACGTGAAAAATCTGCACGTCAGCGTGTAATTCGAGGAAAGGCCCTTAGCGCGTAAGCGCGTCAGCACGCGTACGCGATTTCATTGGACCAAAGGCCCTTACAGCATAAGCGCGTCTGTGACGTTTTGCGCACGGGCGTTGCCCTGGCAGGGCTTGGAGATCCCGCGTGCCTTTATGTTCTTTACGTGCTTTTCGTGCGGTGCGTGTGTTTTCCATCCGTTGGGGTTCACACGCTATTACTTCACAGCGGGTGTTGGCTACGCGTTCTACTACACGCAAGGTAGACGGTGAGTGGTACCCCGCTCCCCCAGGCCCGATCGCGTGAGAAACTTCACGCGAACCCCTGAAATACACGTACCCAGCTCCCCCAGGCCCGATCGCGTGATAAACTTCACGCGAACCCCTGAAATACACGTACCCCGCTCCCCCAGGCCCGATCGCGTGAGGAACTTCACGCGAACCCCTGAAATACACATAGCCTGCTCCCCCAGCCCAGGCCCGATCGCGTGAGAAAGTTCACGCGAACCCCTGAAATACACGTACCCCGCTCCCCCAGGCCCGATCGCGTGAGAAAGTTCACGCGAACCCCTGAAATACACGTACCCCGCTCCCCCAGGCCCGATCGCGTGAGAAACTTCACGCGAACCCCTGAAATACACGTACCCAGCTCCCCCAGGCCCGATCGCGTGAGAAACTTCACGCGAACCCCCGGAATACACGTATCCCGCTCATTCGCGTGTATAACTTCCCACGCAACCACGAAATACACGTGCCCCGCTCGCACAATTGCTGTATGTTGCCACTTTTGTAATGCGCAGGGACGCTACCGCCTGCCTTCGTGTGGCAGACGTGTATCGGCTTGTGCGTGTCTTTCGCTGTGCGTGGCTTTGCCCTATTCGATTCCATGAATACGTGTGGTTCGGGTGCGTGTGGGCGTTCCGTCTGCTTCCCTGCAGTACATCCCCAGTTACGCCCTTGTTTTCGCGAGTTGTTCCCCATTCCGCGCGTTACGCCCCGTGTTCCGCCCACTTTCTGGTGTATGCGCCGAGGTTGTGCGCTTTCACTGTGCGCATCGCGCACGTCTTTTGGGATGTTGCAGTGACGTGTGCGCCATGCACGGGTTTGACGCACATCCCGTGGTAAAC
Organism: Ambystoma mexicanum; assembly: GCF_040938575.1. NCBI lineage: Eukaryota > Metazoa > Chordata > Amphibia > Caudata > Ambystomatidae > Ambystoma > Ambystoma mexicanum. The sequence goes on from NC_090922.1 coordinate 340,435,333, forward strand.
ACGCGCAGGGACTTCCATGAATCGCACGCGTGCGCCTGTTTTTTTCCGCTTGCGCCTGCTTGCGCGAAGATTTTCGGCGCACGTTTGTTCCATGAATCAGCCCCTTAATGTTTTATTACAGTTATTAAAATGTTTTTATATCTTTATTCCTGTTACAAATGGCTCAAAGAGAAAGTTCAAGAGTTTTGTGTATCCCAACTGGCACTGCAAGTACCCAGATGCATGTTCGTCCATGACATCTTTGACCTCCATGTCATAATGTAAAAATCTATGCTTTCTTACAAATTAAACTGTGGCTCAGAGGTTAGAGCATGTTTATACCGACGGCGTGGTTGCAGGGTTTAAACTACTTATTGGCATGAAAATACTCCAAGTAGTGGGTTTTGCTGTGCTTTGTGAGGATATAGCTCACATTTGAAATGTTTGACATTTTTTACTGTTATTAAAATATTGATCTACCTTTCCATTAGAAATGGCTCAGATCAAAAAGACCAGCACCATTGTTTTTCCCAACTAGCATTGCTCGTTCCCAGATGCAACTTAATCCATTATACCTTAGACCCACATATCGTAATGCAAAAGCTATGCATTCTGAAGCAAGAGCCAGTGGCTCGAAGGTTCAAGAATGTGCTCACCAATGCAAACATTACAGGTGCAAGTTTCCTCATTGACATGACAATGTGCAAACTGGTCCTTTGGTGTATGTGTGTGTATTGCAATAAAAAAGATAAAATATATAACTTTTAATGTTTTCTTACTGTTACTGTTATAAAAATAATGTGTTTCCTTTATTTCCATTACAAATGGCTCAGGGAGAATCCAGTAAATTTGTTTATCCCAACCGACATTCATTGCTCCAAGATGCATCTTCATCCATTACAAATTTGACCTCCCTGTCATAATGCAAAAAGCTATGCTTTCTTAAGGTAAACCTAGTGGCACAGAGGGTAAAGCATGGGTTCCACCAGCGGCAATATTGAACGTGTAAGTCCCCACATTGGCATGGATATACTCCAACTGGTAGGTTGTGTGTTGGGAGGAAACAGGCTGATATGTAATACATAATGGGCCAGAGGACTAATTAAGTGTATGTGGTATGTGGTATGTGTAAGGGACTAGTCAATAACCCTGACCGCAGGCAAGTGAAGTCAACCTGTACGCGTGATTACGCTCATGCTATAAGTAAGGAACATAGAAAGTGTGTTGAGCATTGAAGTGTCTTTATCTGTTAGAGATTCAGACGTTTCATAAGGCTCCATTACACCATTCTGTTGTATAGGCGCCTAACAAATGCTCAATAAATGAATGCAATTTGGTTAAGCAATTGCACTTGCAATTGAGCACATTGTTGTAAAGGGAGTGTTCAGACGATCTAGTCAGCAGATGGCTAAGACGCACTAGAGCATTCTCCGAAGATGATAGATACATGATTGAAGCCCCTGAAGAAGTTCTGAGATTGGATCTAAGGAAATGGAACGAGACATGTTGGGTATTTTGAGTATGGTAGTTTATCCATACTAAATTTAGAGTTGGGTGTGCAATGAGTTTTAACAAATTGTTAGACGTTAGCTGTGTGTGTATGTTTTATGAGCCCTGTAACACTTCATTGACTGTTTACAGCTAGGCACTTTGCACTTTGGAATTGTGCTACAGCAATGTTGTTTTATGAATTGAATATAGGATGAAATGTGCATGATTGATGTAATAATGATGTTATATGTGTAGGTTTAGGCCCACCTTTGTTGTACTTCCTTGGTGAAAAATGTGCCTATCAATTTGTTTGTAGACCACGCACTACCAGCAAATGGCTTTTTAGTGTATTTGTATGGTATTCTACCAGGGGTAACACACTTGCTGCCTAAACAAATACCTTAGTGTCTCTCTGAGATGTTTGAGGTTTACGTACGGCTGCTGAGTCCTGAAACAGGATGAATTGAATTCATTGTACATACTCTGTGGTAAAAGTGTGCAGGAATATAGCAGCTGATAAATACCTCAGTTATGATGGCAGATATGTAACCAAACTACTAGCTAATGCCTCGCTTTATAGGGACATTGGCCAATCCCAACAGTACATCCAATTTTACAAACTGGGATGAATTGAAAGAGGTGAAAAAAGACTTGTAAGGACGAACTGCACTGCTATATTTTATTATAATATTTGAGGGATGGGACGCTTCCACAAGGGTTGATTGTGTGAAATGAGCCAAGATTATTTCTAGACAACAAAGAATTTTGAGTCCAATAGAGCTATGTAGCAAATAAGTGTGACTGCAATTGGGTCATTCTGATTATTGATACAGCGAAAGTCATGTTTGTAAAAATAGTAATAGAATTGACCAAATTAGAAGACAAGATTAAGAAACTAGTCCACATTGACATTTAAAAAAAATGATTGGATGAAATAAAAATAAAAATTAACGAGTTTAAAGACTTCATGACTAAAGAAAGAATAAGATGAATGAGAAAGAACTTGAACCATTTTAACTATGAAAAAGCATTCCCTCACACTATAGAAGGCTATAATTACCAAAAGAATGAAAGGTTGAAACAAAATCATGCGGGGAAGAGAGTGAGATTTGGCAATACATCATAGAGTTGGAGTGATTAGAGTTCTTCTGAGGAAGCTAGACAACCATAGTAGGAATATGGTTTCAGAAAGATAAACTAGAGGATGGACTATGGGAATAGAAGATCAAGAGGCCATAGGGGCCGAGGAAGAAGAGGTCCCAATGGAAGATCTTTTTTAGAACAGAACCTATCAGACTCGGAGACATACCAAGAATCACAAGGAGCCACAAGCCTTATAATCAATCTTTCTAGCTACACTCTATCTGAAGACAAAGGGGCGATTTTGAATAAAGGCTTAGGCTTTTTGACATCGAATCATCATGATAAGTTTCATTTCCTTGTAGAGTTCAAGCAGTTCATGCGCAAGATACATCTATGTCCATATTTTGTGAATTAGTCTTTTGAAGAGATACCAAATGAGTCTGGACCATGGTCTCCCTCTTATTTCACTCCTCCTGTCAGCAGCCAGAGTGCAGAGGCAGTTGTGTTCAAAAACAGAGTACTAGAATACCGCAACAGGGCAGAAAAAACTAAGACCAGGACATTTCAAAATGTATCTTGAAAAGAAAAAGAAGCTGTTAGATTCCCTAGCTACCAATGAGAACATTGTAATCCATAAAGCAGACAAAGAAGGCGCGATAGTCTTGCTTAACAGATTAGACCACATCGAAAAATGCATGAGGCAACTAAGTGATGAGGTATGCTATGAAAAACTAGATTCAGATCTGACAATGAGAGACTAAAGAGTCTGAAAAAAACTAAGGTTGAAAAGGCTTTGTATAGAGGCTCGGTCTGCAAACAGGAAGCTACCTTTCTAATGAATGACAAACCAAGAATCCTGCAGTTTTATCTCCTCCCAAAAGACTGGATAAACCTCCAGGTAGACCAATTGTGTCAGGGATTAACTCAGTGTTAGAACCGCTCTCTAAATTTACTGATGTCTTTTTCGAAGACCATTTGTAAAACAGATGATGTCCAACATACAGGACACCACATCATTAATCCAGTGTAACGCTCACCTGATTCCCGTAGAGGCGCCGGTCTTGACTGGGCGTATACCGTATCTTCAAAGGTGATGTGTAACACACGGCTGGCTCTTTGGGCTGGACCTCTGTGCACTGTATGTCTGACTCGAAGGGTAAGATGTCTGCAGATAGAAAATATGGGATTAAGGAACTGGGTTATTGAATGTCTCTCTCTTCTTCCCTTTCTCTTCTCCTGTAGAACCCCAAAGGTTAACGCTCTCACCTTAGGTAAGTGAACGCCGTGCTCTCCATCTGCCTCGGGGCAGGGTGCTGTAACCAGTTTCTTCACTGGATAAGGGGAGCAGGCCTCTTGACTTCAGAGGACTGCTGTCCGTCGTTTACTGCACGAACGGTAAGTTTCGAGTAATTCTAATGTCTTTAAAGTCTTTAGTAATGATGTTTCTTGTTTTGCAGGGTTCCGGCGATGGCGGATGACGGGCTGAAGTGAGTTGAAGATGGAGCCCGTGTGATGAATAGAAGCGCCTGGAAGCACGTAAGTAAGCGCTTGTTGCCTGCTTCACGATGCGCTCTAACTGTCTTTTTATTTTGCAGGTACAAGTTTGGAGCGGCTGCAGGGTGCCCGGAATACCCACTGGGTTAGATGTGGAAAGGAGTAATGGCACGTGAGTATTAAAGTTCCCCAATGTCTTTAAACGCACCTTGTTTTGTCTTTCAGATGCGGGATGCAGAGCCGAAGGCCTCCGGAGCGTGCGAAGAGTTGGTAAGCTTTTGTCTTTCAGATGCCGGAATGCAGTGTGAAGACCTCCGGAGCGCACGAAGAGTAGGTAAGCCTTTGTCTTTCAGATGCCGGAATGCAGCGCGAGGCGTTGGTGACAGCCGATGGACCAGGTAAGTGAAGAGCTGTCACTGAAGACCGTAATGCTAACCTGTTCTTTCTTGTCTTTATAGGTGTTGCTGAAGACTGGATTCAGGATGGTAAGCCTTTTTCCTTAGGCCCAGGATCAGATGCAGAAGACACGATGAGCGTTCTGCTGCAGAGGATGCAGAATAACGCAAAGCAAGATTCATCCATCGGGTGTGGCTTAAATAGCCTCCTGTAGTGCTTAGGTGTCTCCTTCCACAGCCACGCCTAGGTAAGAAAAGAGTTCCTGCTTTCCAGAAGAGTTCCAGTGTTCTGAATCTAGGGAGTGGCTCCTGCCCCACCCAACAGGAAAAGTAGTTCCAAACAGAAGAGGATCAGAGGCTCAACTGGCAGGCAAGTAAGCAGCATGGTCTGCTGCAGGTAAGTCCACCCAAGCATTATGAGCCCGGCGCTTCCTGCGCTGGGACTGGGCATATTTATGAGCCTGGTGCCACTGGCGCCAGGACTGGGTCCAAAAGGTCCCAATTGGGACTGGTTGGCACTCGGAACCTGGGTTATGGATCTGCTTCCAAGGGAGTTGGGAAAACCCTGACCTTTTGGAAGCAGAGATCATGACAGTACCCCCCCTCAAGGCCCCTCCCAAACCGGGCTTCTCCGGGGGTTTTGGCTTGTCAGGAAATGTTCGGTGAAATCTTTTGATTAGGCGAGGAGCGTGGACATATTCAGCAGGTTCCCAGGATCTCTCTTGGGGGCCGTAGCCTTTCCAGTCAATTAGGTAAAATAGTTTAGATTTGGAGATCTTGGAGTCCAGAATGCTTTTGACTTCAAACTCGAGTTCTCCATCAACTAGGATAGGTTTTGGAGATTTAGTTAGTCGGGTTTGAGGTTGCACGGGTTTTAATAGAGAGACGTGGAAGACCGGATGTATCTTCATGTGCGGGGGCAAGTCCAACTTGACCGCTACTGGGTTTACTATGGTAGTGATGGAATAGGGACCAAGGTATCTTGGGTTGAATGTGTGTGGCCCTTTTAGAGGTAGATATTTGGTGGATAACCAGACTTGATCCCCTACTTGATATTGAGGGGCTTCCTTCCGATGTTGATCTGCTCCTTTCTTGTATTGTTCTTTAGCTCTTTGAAGGTGAGAAACAGCTTCCTTAAAGGCTTGGGTGATTGTAGAATGCAGGTAGTCTACTGCTGGTGTTTCAAGATCTTGGAGGGGATCCAACTCCGAGGTTCGAGGGTGACTGCCGTACAAAAGAAAAAATGGGGTTTTCCCAGTTCCCGAATGGACAGAGTTATTGTAGGCATATTCGGCTATCCAAAGGATGTCTTTCCAAGTTTTTTCAGTTTGTTGCAGCATGCAGCGTAAATACTGTTCCAGAGTTTGATTGGTCCTCTCGGTTTGTCCGTCGGTCTGAGGGTGGTGACTGGTCGATAGTCTCACATCAATTTGAGCCGACCGACAGCAACTTCGCCAAAAATGAGAAATAAATTGACTACCTCGATCCGAAATTAGAACCGAAGGAAAACCGTGCAGTCGGACGATGTTTTCGAGAAATTCTCGGGCCAGAGTTGCTGCTGTTGGCAAGCCTTTGAGCGGAATGAAATGTGCCATCTTGGAGAATAAGTCCACGATTACTAGAATCGTATTGTAACCGGAGCATGGAGGTAGATCGGTGATGAAGTCCATAGAAAGCGTATGCCAAGGGCGAGGTGGGATGTCAATAGGGCGTAAGAGGCCTGCTGGTCTTTCCTTTTGACTCTTGTTTTGGGCGCATACTCCACAGGACATTATAAAGTCTCTGATATCTTTTTTCCAAGACGGCCACCAGAAGTAGCGCTTGATCTTTTCTGAGGTCTTGGCCATACCGGGATGTCCTTCCATTAAAGAATCGTGATAACAAGAGATTACTTTTTTCTGTAAATCTGTGCTGGGTAGGTATAATCGTTCTTGGAAATACAATAAGTTGTCCTTTACTGCAAAGTCCTTTCCCTGCAGATGCCAATTCTGTATGTCTGCTGGAGTTACAAGTTGCCTGGCTTTATCCTTAACTTCCTCTATGGATTCTGTGGCGATTACACCCAGAATTCTTTGTTCGGGAATGATTGGTACAGGTTTAGGGTTGATCAAGTGTTCTTCCACTCCCATACGAGAAAGGGCATCAGCTTTACCGTTCTTTGTACCAGGTCGATAGGTAATTATGAAGTCAAACTCGGCAAAGAATAATGCCCAACGGAGTTGTCTAGAGGATTGGGCTTTTGCGGTTTTCAAATATTGCAGGTTTCGGTGATCCGTAATCACAGTAACGGTGTGTCGGGCCCCCAGCAGATAATGCCGCCAAGCCTTAAAGGCAGACTTGATAGCCAGAAGTTCCTTGTCAGTAATCGTGTAATTGATTTCAGGAGGTGAGAATTTGCGGGACCAAAATGCCACGGGATGCAACTGATTGGTTACCGGGTCCTTTTGTGATAGAACTGCCCCCATGGCAAGGCTTGAAGCATCAGTTTCCACGATGTAGGGGAGTTCGGGGCGAGGGTGTTTTAAGATTGGTGCAGAGATAAATTTAGTCTTCAAATCCTGGAAAGCTTGTTCCGCCTCGGTAGACCATTCAAAACGTTTGTTTTTCTTTAACAAGGCAGTGATGGGCTGGACTATTCGAGAGAATTCGGGGATAAACCTGCGGTAAAAGTTAGCGAAGCCTAACATGCTTTGCACACCTTTTACAGAGGATGGTGATGGCCATTTGAGAACTGCATCGACCTTCTTTGAATCCATACGCACTCCGCCAGGTGATAATATGAATCCCAAGAATTCAACTTCAGTCACGTTGAAAACACATTTTTCCAACTTAGCGAAAAGTTTGTGTTGACGCAATCTTTCGAGGACCATTTTCACGTGTTTCCGATGTTCAGATTCCAATGAAGAATAAACGAGGATGTCGTCAATGTAAACAACACCACACACATCTATGAGCTCTCTGAGGACATCGTTCATAAAATATTGAAAGGCGGCCGGGGCATTGCAAAGTCCGAAGGGCATGAGCTGATATTCAAATAGCCCATACTTGGTGCGGAAGGCCGTCTTCCATTCATCGCCCTCTTTTACTCGTACCAAGTGGTAAGCTCCTCTAAGATCCAGCTTTGTATATATGCATGCTTTTCTGACTTGGTCCAGGAGTTCAGGGATCAAAGGTAAGGGATATCTATTCTTAACGGTGATCTGGTTCAGGGAGCGATAATCTATACAAGTTATAAGGTCTCCTTCCTTTTTTGGAACGAAGAACAAAGCTGAAGAAGCAGGGGACTTGGAAGGACGAATAAACCCATTTGCCAGGTATTGATCCAGGTATTGTCGAAGGTGAAGGTTCTCAGGCTCGGTGAGGGCATAAATTCTACTACAAGGAGGAGTAGATCCAGGTATCAGGTCTATCTGGCAGTCATAAGACCTATGAGGAGGTAGAGAGTTAGCCTGATCCTTCCGGAAAACATCTTGGTATTCTAGGTATTCGGGAGGTAACTGGGGAGTCTCTGAAGAAATTGCTGCCAGTGCAACACCAGGTGGAGGGTGACAAGTAGAGACACATTCTGGAAACTGGACCGTTCTTGCTCGCCAATCAATCAGAGGATTGTGTTTCTCTAACCAAGGTATTCCTAGAATTATCTGAAACTGAGGGGCCTTGATCACATCGAACACGATCTTCTCATGGTGTCCATCTTGACTTACTAGCGTCACCTCTTGAGTGGTATGCGTTACTGGCCCGGAGGCTATCTCCATACCATCCACCGTAGTAATGACGTCCTTTACAGCCTTGGGACAAAGAGTTAGATTCATCCTCAAAACCATTTCATGATCCACATAATTGCCGATGGCACCGCTGTCGACGTAAGCTTCAATTGCATGTAATCGATCCGGATTATCAGGGCTAATGAGGACCATAGGTATCACGAAATGCGAGGTCACGGAACTGGTTTTCACGCTCGGCAAGAGGACCTCTATTCTTGTCGGGCGAGGTTGTTTCCCTGCTCAGAGTTTGTAACTTTGTTAACTGCAGCTCCTACTGCCTTCTTGGCAGGTTTCACCGGACAGTCTCGAAGAAAGTGCCCTGAGTTTCCGCAATAGAGGCATAATTGCAACTGTTTTCTCCTTTCCCGCTCCTTTTGTGTTAGAGGACCTTTCAGACCCCCTATTTGCATGGGTTCCCCGGAGTCTACTCCTTTGGAAGGAGTTGGCGGTTTGGAAAATACTCGAGCATCAAACTTGGAACGATCGGCCTTCCTGTTCTGCAGTCTGTGATCTATTTGAACGACTAAGTCTATATAGTCCGAACAATCTTGTGGGGGATTCACTACTTGGGCTAACACATCTTTGAGCTCTCCACGTAGACCTCTATAAAACAGCGTAATCCTTTTGTCCTCAGGCCATTGAGTTTCCACTATCAGTCTGTTGAAAGACGCAATATAAGCCAAAAGGTCTTGATTACCTTGTCGCAACGAAAGAAGCTCATTGTCCAAGGCCTGCCCCTGTGAATGTCTTGCGAACAGTTTTTCCATACTGAGCTGAAAAGCTTGAAAATCATGGAGGACCGGATCATCTTGATTTACTAGAGGGATCGACCAGTTTGCCGCATTGCCACTAAGGTACGAAAGCACGAAAGCTACTTTAGCTTGATCAGTTGGAAAGGCTGCTGGCCGGCATAAGAAATGCAACCGGCACTGATTGATAAATACTGCAAACCTCTTTGGGTCACCAGAAAATCGTTCGGGCGGAGCCAGAGGTACATTCCCAGGTAGGTTGATCTGCACTGGATTCATAGAGGATGTAGAAGGAAGATTTCCCCCAGATGCGGGTAACGGGGTCTGTCCGGCTAGTGACTGTAGCAATTGTCTAGCGAGATCATCTGTTCGCTCCTTGGAAATAATCAGTTCCCTTCTTAGAGCGTTTGTTTCCTTACGGGCTGCATGCACTTCTGCCCTTAGTTCCCCAAGTAACTGGGCTAGCTGGTCGGTATCCGAGGTTTCCATAGCGCCTGGAAGGGAGTTTTGTGGTAGGCTTTGCGTTCTGTAACGCTCACCTGATTCCCGTAGAGGCGCCGGTCTTGACTGGGCGTATACCGTATCTTCAAAGGTGATGTGTAACACACGGCTGGCTCTTTGGGCTGGACCTCTGTGCACTGTATGTCTGACTCGAAGGGTAAGATGTCTGCAGATAGAAAATATGGGATTAAGGAACTGGGTTATTGAATGTCTCTCTCTTCTTCCCTTTCTCTTCTCCTGTAGAACCCCAAAGGTTAACGCTCTCACCTTAGGTAAGTGAACGCCGTGCTCTCCATCTGCCTCGGGGCAGGGTGCTGTAACCAGTTTCTTCACTGGATAAGGGGAGCAGGCCTCTTGACTTCAGAGGACTGCTGTCCGTCGTTTACTGCACGAACGGTAAGTTTCGAGTAATTCTAATGTCTTTAAAGTCTTTAGTAATGATGTTTCTTGTTTTGCAGGGTTCCGGCGATGGCGGATGACGGGCTGAAGTGAGTTGAAGATGGAGCCCGTGTGATGAATAGAAGCGCCTGGAAGCACGTAAGTAAGCGCTTGTTGCCTGCTTCACGATGCGCTCTAACTGTCTTTTTATTTTGCAGGTACAAGTTTGGAGCGGCTGCAGGGTGCCGGAATACCCACTGGGTTAGATGTGGAAAGGAGTAATGGCACGTGAGTATTAAAGTTCCCCAATGTCTTTAAACGCACCTTGTTTTGTCTTTCAGATGCGGGATGCAGAGCCGAAGGCCTCCGGAGCGTGCGAAGAGTTGGTAAGCTTTTGTCTTTCAGATGCCGGAATGCAGTGTGAAGACCTCCGGAGCGCACGAAGAGTAGGTAAGCCTTTGTCTTTCAGATGCCGGAATGCAGCGCGAGGCGTTGGTGACAGCCGATGGACCAGGTAAGTGAAGAGCTGTCACTGAAGACCGTAATGCTAACCTGTTCTTTCTTGTCTTTATAGGTGTTGCTGAAGACTGGATTCAGGATGGTAAGCCTTTTTCCTTCGGCCCAGGATCAGATGCAGAAGACACGATGAGCGTTCTGCTGCAGAGGATGCAGAATAACGCAAAGCAAGATTCATCCATCGGGTGTGGTTTAAATAGCCTCCTGTAGTGCTTAGGTGTCTCCTTCCACAGCCACGCCTAGGTAAGAAAAGAGTTCCTGCTTTCCAGAAGAGTTCCAGTGTTCTGAATCTAGGGAGTGGCTCCTGCCCCACCCAACAGGAAAAGTAGTTCCAAACAGAAGAGGATCAGAGGCTCAACTGGCAGGCAAGTAAGCAGCATGGTCTGCTGCAGGTAAGTCCACCCAAGCATTATGAGCCCGGCGCTTCCAGCGCTGGGACTGGGCATATTTATGAGCCTGGTGCCACTGGCGCCAGGACTGGGTCCAAAAGGTCCCAATTGGGACTGGTTGGCACTCGGAACCTGGGTTATGGATCTGCTTCCAAGGGAGTTGGGAAAACCCTGACCTTTTGGAAGCAGAGATCATGACATCCAGCTAATAGAAGGGCTTGAATTTGACAGCGCGAATGACAGACTGGTGAGCCTGGATATCACATCACTGTATACCATGGTAGCACAAGATAACACATTACGAATTATTGAATAACTGTTATATTTGTAACGCATTCCGAACGGGACACCTAACTCCTCCATTGGTGTATCCAAAGGGCACTGACAGAGAATTACTTTCTGCTTCTGAATGAGTTTTATCACCAAATACATGAGACCACAATGGGTGCAACAGTGGCACCAAGTGTGGCCAATCTATATGTAGAAATGTTGGACGAAACTGAAATATATGCAGATACAAATCCATACAAAGACAAGATTAGAATCTGGAAGCTGTACATCGAGGATGTGCTGATTATCTGGTATGGGAACAACGAGATTGAGATCGCTGACTTTGTGAACTGGCTAAATAGTCAATACAGATTCTTACAATTCACAGTGAATGTGTGCAACTTACAGACAAAAAGATTTTTTAGATGTCATGATTTACGCACTAATCGATACCAATACATTAGCATTGGAACCATATCATAAAACAACAGACACAAACTCTCTATTATACTTTAAGAGTTTCCACCCATGGCACCTGACAGATGACCTCCCGTTTGGGCAATTGTTATGCCTTAGGTGTAATAATTCAATCAATGCTGATTTTGAAAAAGAGGCTGAAGTGTTGAAAAAAAAACTGAAAACAAATACCCTAGACAGCTAGTGTGAAAATCATGCAAACAAGCAACAAATAACAATAGAGCGGCTTTGCTAGAATATACCTGCAAGAATAAGGATACATCTGATAAACTGGTTTTTGTGAGTACTTTTTCAGATCTCTCAAATAACATTAGTAAGAACGTGAATATTCTGCAAAGAGGAAACTGCTCTTTGGCACCCCGAATATTGCCTTTAAAAGAAGAAGGAATCTGAAAGGGCTAAGTCATGAAAAATGGTATACTGGTGCATACACAAAAACAGAAGAGCCTTTCAGAATTTTGGGTGTTTGTCCCTTTCAAATGGCATGCCCCATGTGGGAGGTGCAAAAGCTGCCCTCTAACAACCAGAAGACAAAAGGTTGACATAGGCCTCAATACAAAATAGCATCAGACATATTTTTCTAACTGCAACACGGAAATGGTGGTGCATGCAGTATGGTGTCCCTGCCTTTAATGTATATAGGTAAACTGCTGCAAGAGCACAGAACATAATGATTAGCATTTCAATCAATCAAAGTTTATTCGGATAATATCCATAAACCACAACACAAATAATGCAACAATGTAAAATAACAGACAAAATATATAAATCAGAGTATTGACATTATATAGGTAGCGACAGCAGTAAAAACAAAACAGGTTCAAATTGGTCACCCACCAAAAGTTTCCTTCTGTTCCATGACTTTCTAAAAATTCCAAACACCACTCTGCAACAGCAATTGATTCAGCACATAATAGAAATATCAGAGCAGGTCGACATTGTTTGAAATTGGCTTCTCTCAGTAAAGGGGCAATGGTCTTCTTTCTAATGCCATGATAAAATGGACAAAATAGTACAAAATGCAACAAATCTTCTTTTTCAGCGCTACAACCAGGACAACCCACAGACTGCTCATGGCCTGACCAGTTCTTCGTTGTGTCTCTAAGCCATAAAAGATTAAAACGGGCCTTGGTCAGTGACCAGCGGTCTACAGTTTTGTTCCTGTGCAGCAAATAAGGTTGAATTACATCTAATCTAGTGTTTTCTGTTTGAGTCAGTTAAAAGCCCAGATGTTTCCCAGTTTGCTCAAACTAGGGTGCAAAACACCTGCTTACACTTTTTCGACTCAGCTGATGATACTGGTGCAACAGAGCAATGCAAACTTTCAGCTGTGACAAACAATTTGAGAAAGTTCAACCATGCGATTTTTCACCAGAGTGACCCCACCATTTGGCCTTTAATGATGCTGTGAGTGAGACTGGCTCTTGGGTTTGACCATAGTGATAACCAGTGCAAAAGTGGTGCCTTATGCCAATCATCCCCCAAGTGAGTAATACCCAATTCTATGTGTACAGCATAGTTTGGGGCAGAACAAGGGAAGCCCAACAATTTTTTTAGAAAATTATTCTCAGTTACCTCAATGCATGTTATTTTTTTGTTACCCCAAAAAGCTGCGCCATAATTAGTCACAGCTTTAGCTTGTACTCTGTACATTTCCAAAATAAGATTGATTGGCTGGTCCTGACACATATTCATGAAGCTTGAAATTCCCCCCAAGGTCTGTTTCATTTTTATACTCTGTTTCTGTATATGAGATAGCCCTCACCCATTTTCAGTGACACAAATGCCCAAGTAATCAAATTTAAACACCAGAGGGATGATGGCACCATTGCTTAACATGTAACACATTTTCTTCTTTTTGCCTCCCCTTCGGGAACATGCCATCACTGGTGATTTGCTGGTATTAACTGTTAGCTTCAAATCAGACATGAAATTATTATAAACATCTATCAACTGCTGTTGGGCTTTTGGGGGGCAGGTGATTAAAACCGCATCATCTGCGTATGCCAATACAAGGAGGGCTTTAGCACCCACCCTAGGGTAATCTGCCTTTGACTCCACTTGTGCTCTGTTTAAGCCATTAATGTACAGGGAAAACAATACAGGGGCTACAACACATCCTTTGAGCACTCCCGAGGTTACCTCAAAGTAGCCCGTGCATTGTCCCTGTTCCCCAAAACGAACACATGCTGTGGTGTCCTCATGGATAATTTGCAATACTTTGAACAACTCGGCCGGGCAGCCCATGGACCCGATAACCTACAGTAACATAGCCCTATCCACTCTGTCAAAGGCTGTGTTCAGGTCCATGAAGGTCAAATTGATCAGTTCGCCCCCTACAAAGATGGAGGACGCCCCAACCAAATATAGATTAAGTGCTTGGTCTCGAGTATCCAAACCTGGTCTAAAGCTGTACTGGGTTTCAGAGAAAATTTGACTTTGAGTAATCCATTCCTCATTGCTGCAGCATGCGGAATGCACTGACCATGGTGGAGTTGAGCCCCCAGTGCATGGTTTGAGTTTTGCATGAGAATTAAGTGAGGTAGATAAAAGAGTGCCTCAGTGTAATGTTTTGTCTGGAATGTAAACAGGCTGATATTTGATACATGATGGTCCGGAGTACTAATTGAGTGTATGTGGTATGTGGTGTGTGTAAGGGACTAGTCAATGAACCTGACTGCAAGCCAGTAAGGTCACCTGGTATGCGTGTTCGCGTTCACACTATAAGTAATGAGCATAGAAAGTTTGTTGAGCATACTCGTGTCTTCATCTGTTTGTTAGAGATTCAGACATTTCACCAGGCTGTGTGCCATTTGGTTAAGCAATTGCACTTGGTTTGTTTGCAGAGCCAGGTTGAACAGCTAATAAGAAGTGGCTGCAGGCAATTTAAAAACGGATATGGAAGCATGAACACGTAGAGATTGTGTAAAGGAGGACTTAACAAAGAGAACACGTGGAAAGTAGGCACTTGTTAAAGTGTGAGATTACATATCCATCTAACAACAGTAACATCCTTGACTGGATGCAACAGGGCTAAACCCATGGTACCTACTCTTTAAAAGATATTGTGAACATCAAACCTGCTAGCAACTAGATGTGTACATGCTCTAGATGGTACATTGTTGAAGTGATTGTATATAAAAGGGGAACAATGCTGATTTATTGCTGTTTTTATTCACAGTGTGTATATGCTAAAGCCTCTTGTAACAAGTGGCTGGACAAGGGAGCAATTCTGGCTGAGACACATTTGGGCATCATTCCGTGGCTGGCGCAAAGGGATTACCGGCACCGGTAAGCACACAGGTGCCGGTAATCCCTTTGCGCCCTATTCCGAGGTCCCTTTGGGGGTCCCGCTAAGGCCGTCTGGTTTTACCAGACAGCCTTAGCGGGAGCCGCAAAGGGTCCAGGGAGAAAATAATGGTACCGCAAATTGTGGTACCGTTATTTGCACCTTCCCCATTCCCATTGAGCCCTATGGGGGCTCAAATGGGAATGGGGAATGGTATTTTCAATGGGGACTTACTGGTCCCACAAAGGTCCAACTAGACCAGTAAATCCCCATTGAATGAGGGCGGACTCGGTACCGTCATTGGAGGCAGCCATGGCGCTATTAGCGCCATGGCTGCCTCCAATCTCGGAATGAGGCCCATATTGACTGCAAAGCTACATTGAAATTAAACATTCATTTGGCAAATTATTCAAGCTGGATGAGGGTCTGGAATGTGAATCCCTCAGTGGAGCAGTGGTGAAGATAGCCCATGAGCATGGGTAGGAGATTGTGACGCTATTTAGAGTGCAGATGAGCGCATTGTTGTAAAGGGAGTGTTAAGAATATCTAGCCAACGGATGGCTAGGACACACTAGGACATTCTCTAAAGGTGCTAGATACATTATTGAAGCCCCTGAAGATGTTCTGGGATTGGATCTAAGGAATGGGAACGAAACATGTTGGGAATTTTGAGTACGGTTGTTTATCCTTACTAAATTTAGAGTTGGGTGCGCAATGAGTTTTCAGTAATTGTTAAAAGTTAACTGTGCGTGTGTATGTTTGCCAGCACTGTAACACTTTATTGACTGTTTACATTTAGGCACTTTGCACTTTGGAATTGTGGTACTGTAATGTTTAATGAATTAAATATATGATGAAGTGTGTGTGACTGATGTAATAATGATTTTATATGTTGGAGGATTTAGGCTACTCTTGTGAAGAGTTGCTGGCTAGAAGGTGAAAGGAAGTTTTGGGTAAAAGACTGCATTTCGACTTGCGATGAGGCAAATGACTATAAATTGTTTAGTTACTTAGCAAATGAGACAAGAGCTTCCAGCCATACCCCACTCCCTGATACCCATTATAGGTCTCAATTCATGAGGATCAGGCTTAACCTTTGTAGTACAATGGCGATTCACCGAGAGCTGGCTTCGGCTCGGAAAGGGCACTATGCAGATTCTGTATTAGCAATGGTTTTTGGAAGACTTTCCTCACCTATTCACTCAGTGCCCGGCATTAACTCAAATGAGAACAAGGTACTTTGCAAAATTTGTGGAGGTTTGTTCTTCCTTGTTGACAGAGGAATGGTGATCTCTACTATTGAGAGGGGAGAGAATCTTATTGACCATTTCAGCAGTAACAGTTCTTGAAGAATGTTTAGGTCCAGCGGCATTAGGAGAAAAAGGCTCTAGTTAAGAAAATATGGGAAAATGGATGCCAAGATTACTAAATGGATGGATGGATTGTGTTGATGACTGCTGTTTTGCTAAAAGGTTTTGCAATAAAAAAACATGATTTTATATGTGCAGGTTTACCCACACCTTTGGTGTACTGCCCTGGGGCAAGAAATGTGTCAAGTTGTTAAAATGAAAGTGAAGTTGATCCCTGAATCTCTGCGTCAGAAGAACTTGTTAGTAGAGCACACACTAGCAGCAAATGCCTTTCTAGTGTATTTGTATGATATTGGACCAGGGGTAACCCACTTGCTGCCTAAAGAAATACCTTGGTGTCTCCCTGACTTTTTTGAGGTGAGGAAATATGTGACATTTTGAACATTTGTTACTTTTATTAGAAAATGGATTCATCTTGTTTACATTACAAATTGCTCAGAGAGAAAAACCAACCCCATTGCTTATCCTAACCGGTGTTGCTTGTACCACATGCAACGTAATCCATTACACCTTTTACCCCATGTCATAATGCAAAAAGCTATGCTTTTATTTTTTAAGATGACACCCTTTGGCTCATAGCTTAAAGCATGGATAAACTAATGGCACGATTGCAGCTTCAAGTACCCTGGTTGTCATGAAAATGCACACACTGGTTGTTTGGTATGTGCTTTGGGAGGAAATAAGTTAAATGAATGTTTTATTACTGTTGTACAAAATATTGTTGTTTCTTTATTTCCATTACAAATGGCTCAGAGAGAAAGTACAACATTGCTTGTTCTGAACTGCAACTTAACCCATTACACATTTGACCCCCATGTTATAATGCTAAATGCTCAGTTTTTTTTTAAATTAATCCTAGTTACTCAGAGGTTAGAGCATGGGTTCCACAATATAATATCAAGGTTGCACTTTCAAATGCACTCATTGGAATAAACGTGGCATTAGTTGTGAGCTGTCAGAAAATGGGTAACTATTCTGATTTGTTTACACTAATGAAAATATTGTTTTAACATTATTTCCGTAACGAATGGCTCAGAGAGACTAACACCTTTGTGTATCCAAACTGCCACTACTAGTTCCAAGATGCAACTCAATCCATTTCACCTTTGACCTCCATGTCATAATGAAAACTGTGCTTTATGTTTTGAAAGTGACCCTGTGGCTCAATGGCTGGAGCATGGATTTTCCAGTGACAAAGTTAGTTGCTAATTCAAGTCCCCTTGTTGGCATGAAAGTACTCCAAATGCAAGGTTGTGCTATGCATTGGGAGGAAATATGTAACATCTTAAATGTTAGTTTTTTACTATTAATACAATATTGTCTTATCTTACTTTCCATTAGAAACAACTGAGATCGAAATACTGGCACCTTTGTCTATCCCAACCAGCATTGCTAGTTCCCATATGCAACTTAATCCATTGCACTTCTGACCCCATGTCATAATGCAAAACCCTGTACTCTTGGTGCAGTAATCCAGCGGTTCAGAGATAAGCACATGGGTTTTCCACCACAAGGTTGCCGTATCAAGTCCCCTTGTTGGTATGAAAATGTTCCAACCTGTAGATTTTGTCGTGTGACGTGAGGATATGGTACCATTTTCATTATTTACCGTTACTAAAATATTGATGTATCTTTATCTACATTACAAATGGCTCAGAGAGAAAGACAAGCATGTCTGTTTTTCCCAACTGTCTTGGTTAGTTCACAGAAACAACTTTATCCAATACACCTTTGACCTTCATGTTATGGTGCAAAATGATTTATTGCATTGAAGTTGACCGAGTGGCTCAGAGGTTAGCACATGGGTTTACAAATGGCAAGGGTGGAGATTAGTCTCATCATTGGCATGCAAATATTCCAAGTGGTGATGTGCATTAAAAGAAAAGAGGTAGCCTTTTTAATGTTTGTTCACTATTATTAAAATATTGTTTTATCTTTATTTTAATTACAAATGGGTCATGGAGGAAGACCAGCACGTTTGCTTATCCCAACTGGAATGGCTACTTCCCAGATGCAACGTAATCCATTACATCTTTTACCTCCATGTCATAATGCAAAAAGCTATTCCTTCTTGTGGATAACCCACAGGCTCAGAGGTTAAAGCATGGGTTTTCCAATGACAAGGTTACAGGTTCAGGTACACATTTTCTGTTATGAGAACACACCAAATTGTTGGTTTTTCTCCGTATAGGAGGGAAATAGGTAACATTCTTTACTGTTATTAAAATGTTATTTTAGCTTTATTTCCATTGCAAATGGGCCAGTTTGAAAGAGCAGCACACTTGTTTATCCCAAGCGATATTGCTAGTTCTCAGATACTTCTTCATCCATTACACATTTGACCCCACAAGTCATAATGCAAAAAATTATGTTTTCTTAAAGGTAACCCAGTGGGTCACAGGTTAGAGTACAGGTTAACAATAACAAGATTGCAGGTTCAAGTCCCCTTTTTTTGGTTTGAAAATTAACCAAATGGTAGGTTGCTCTGTCTATTGAATGGAGATAGGTACCATTTTTAACATTCTTTACTGTATTAAAAACAAATGGCTGAGTTCTAAAGACTAGCACTTTTGTTTAACCTAACCAGCATTCCTCGTTCTACGATGTAACTTAATCCATTACACATGTGACCCCCATGTCAAAATGCAAAAAGCTATGCTTTCAAAAGGGAAACCCAGAGGCTCTGCCCAACTCCTGAGGCCCTTAATATTTTTTACTGTTTTTTAAATATTATCTTTATTTCCATTGCACATGGTTTAGAGAGAAAGAGCATCATGTTTGATGATCCCAAATGCCATGGCTAGTCCCCAGATGCAACTTAATCCAATACACCTTTGACCTCCATGTCATGATGCAAAAAGCTATGTTTCTTGAAGAGTTGCCCAGCGGCTCAGAGGTCAGCACGTAGTTTCACTAAAGGCAAGATTGCAGGTCAAAGTCCCCACAGTGGCACATTCTCCAACTGTTAAGATTTGCTGTACATGACTAGAAAATAGGAAATTCTTTTTACTCCTATTAAAATATTGTTTTATCTTTATTTCCATTATAAATGGCTCAGAAAGAAAGGCCAGAATCTTTGTTTATCCCAAAAGGCATGCCTAGTTCCCAGATGCAATTTAGTCCATTACACATTTGACCCCCATGTCATAATGCAAAAAGCTATGCTTTCTGAGTGAAAACTCTAGATGCTTGGAGTTTAATATATGGGCTCAGCACTGGCAAGTGTCACATTCAAGTGTCCTCCTCAGTATGGTTGGTTGATGTGTGTGTTGGAAGGAAATAGGGCAAATGTATAACTTTTAATCTTTTGTTACTGTTATAAAAAATATGGTTGTATCTTTATTACAAATGGCTCAGAAAGACCCCAGCAAATGTGTTTATCCCACCCGACGTTGCTAGTTCCCAGATGCAGCTTCATCCTTACACCTTTGACCTCCATGTCAAAAAGCAAAAGCTCAGCATGGGTTTCCCAATGACAATATTGCAGGTTCAAATCCCCTTTTTCTGGTATGAAAATACTCCAAATGGTAGATTATTCTGTGTATAGGGGGGAAATATGTAGCATGTTTTACTCTTATAACAACTTTTGTTATTATTTCTGTAGCAAATGGCTCAGAGAGAGAGAGAGACCGCACCTTTGTTTATCACAACTGGCATTGCTAATTCTCAGGTGCATCTTCATCCTTCAGACATTTTACCCCATGTCATAATTCAAAAAACTGTGCTTTTTGAACGGGGATCCAGTGGTTCAGAGGTCTTGGCCATGAAAATACTCCAACTGGTAGCTTGAGCCATGCGTGGTAAGAAAGAAAATAGGTAACATTTTTACGCGCCAATTCATGGAATAAATCTGCCCCGAAAACGGGGCGCATGTGTGCAAAACGCGCGCAAATGCCCATTTTCCGATTCATGGAACACATTGCGCGTGGCTTACCTGAGACCTGCGTTGAATCCGCGCAGGTCCAACATGTCACTGCAATACCATGAATGCCTTGCACAAGACGCCCAATTAAGACTCACACCATCCAGCGCACACACCTAAAAAGGGGGCGGAACATGTGGAATGGGGAACAACAAGCATAAATGTGGGTGTTACGTGGGAAGTACCACAGTAAAATCCACGCAACGCCCACACGTGCGCTAACAACACGTATTCATGGAATTGAACAGGACTCTCCTGCATGCGGGAAAAGACGCACTAATCCGGAAACACGTCCACCAAGCGAAAGCAGGCGTAAGCGTCACTGGGCACCTAAAACAGTGCATAAAAGCGCGCGCGAACACAAACGTGCATATACAGCTATGATGAATGTACCATTCCTCGCAGCAGTGATCTTGGGACACCGCAGGAGGAGGAGGATAGCCAGGCCCGGCATTATTTTACCCAGGACCAGCCTTTTTGGGATGCCTGATGACCAGTTCTATGGCAGGTAGAGGTTTCCATCTCATATCATCCTAGACCTGGTCACTGAGTGGGAGGATGAGTTCATATCACCCACCCTGTGCTCCCAAGCACTGAGCCCTTGGAAAAGGTTCTCAATGTACTGCATTTTTTGGCCACTGGGTCATTTCAGCAGACAACTACCATAGTTGGGGGTGTTTCACAGCCCACGCAGTGACGCTGCCTATACCAGGTGTTGGCAATCATGGCTGCACGCCCCTCAGTCCGCAGGCACATATACATGCCCAGAACACCCTGGAAGCTGGGAGGCATGGCAACACATGGCTCATTGGTGAGTATAAATGCCTGTGCACATGCATGCATGTTAGAGACAGACAAATAGACAGAGCCAACTAATGACTACCATTCTCACCTCCCCAGGGGACAGTACCTACCCTCTGAGCAGGTACATGATGATGTCAATACGGAACCCCACCACACCACCCCAGCTAAGATACAACTCAGCTAATATTGCAACTAGGGCCATAGTGGAGCGCACATTCGAGTGCTAAAGTCACGGTTCTGCTCCCTTGACCACTCCAGTGGACAGCTGCTATATGCACCACCAGTAGTGTGCAGGATCATTGTGGCAGCATGTGTCCTGCACAACGTTGCAACACGGCGTGGCATACCGGTGGACATGGTGGTGCCCCCACATCCCCAACCACATGCATGGCCACTGCACATGGGAGGGGAAAGGGCATGTGGGAGGCAGCCTGTACCCATCTTGTGGCGCAATTTTTCACTTAAAATCCCACCACTGCGGAGTGCACACAGGCCTTGCACATTCCAGGTGACAATCGATGATGACAAAGGGACAATCAACTGTCCCAACCTTACCACCCTAAGAATGTGTCCTTGGAAGTGCTACATTGTGTGCATCCCTAGCTACTTAAACTAACCCAATCCCGTGGGAACAAAAGGCACACATGGAAGATGCAGTATGCCACTAACCCCATGGAAAACAGCACATCTTAATCCTGGTATGTCACCTAAACCCTCCCAAACTTCATGTCACCCGGTTGCCACACCATGCCATGGCATGCAATGTCAAAAGTGACAAATAAATGGGCATACATAACGTTACTGTCACAAAGTGCCCTTTCGACAAATGGAACTAGGTCAGAAATAACTCACTCTGACACATCAAAATGAAATCGTACACAGGAACATCCATCTTCCAGCATAACATATCATAAACACAGGACCCAACAGTGACAATGTCAGACAGTGACTAATCGCAAAAGCACAAGTGCCTCAAAGTGACAAAGCTACCACATGGACCCCTTCTATCTTGAGTGTTTCTCTGCTAGCTAAAGGGGGGGTATTACCCAAATTGTTCATTTACAATTGTTCAAATGAACAATTGACCGATTTTCAAGGGTCACAATTGACCTTTTCACAATTGACCATATATATATATATATATATTTAGTGAAAAAACGTTGTTAAAAGGGACGTTATGGTTAAGTTGCGCTACTAAAAACCTAACAAATTCAGTAAAAAAACTTTGTTAAAGGGACGTTACGGTTCAAAGTAAAACCAAAAACCCCCTGAAATTCGGCAGTTATGGTAAAATGAGCAACCATAACTCGCGCCACCGTTCACTGCTAACACTAACACCCAGGACATCAAAGATGACATCACAAATGTCATTGATGACATCACTGATGACATCACATGTGCATTTACTTTTCATGAAAACTCTGTAGGAGGGATTCTTATAATGTTGACCAAAAAGTGTCAAGGATCATTTGAATAAATATCATGAGCTAATTAGTGCATTAAGCAATGCATTGATATAAATAGCATTCTATTATGAAGTTCTATCCAGTATACTAAGCAACTCATACAGAAACTTAGGCAGTGTGTGCAGTATACATGATGAAGGTGCAATATTCATAATCTTGCCATGTAGAATAATGAAATGATAACTGCTTTCTTATTAGAGTTTTGCGTACTGTGAAACATGTAATAAGTAGCTAATAAAACCCACTTAATACATAATTACATTATTACAGACAAAACACAAAGACAACAACACATACAAATATGAGTATATACAGGGATAGAGAAGTAAGCAAAAAAGCAGAAGTAGTAGCAGAAAGAGTTCATAACCTAACTGATTATCTTTATGCAGAGAAATGGTTGCTCTGTTTCAAAGCTGCTACTTACTGTATGTATGTGTATCAAATCATGTCAGTGAACCCTAAGGAAAGGAGTGTGAGTACAATGTATACAAATATGAGCATATACAGGGAAGGTATAGTAATAAAAATAAAACTATGAGAAAGTGCTGATAATTCTAATGATTATCTTCATGCAAAGAAAGGATTGCTCTCTTTCAAGCCTGTGTCTTCCGCTATATATATGTTTCATATGATGTGAGTTGACCCTAAATCTACAAATATAGTACCTTTTCAATTTTTACTTCCTGACTGTTACTGAAGAAAACTATGTGGCTTAGCTATGTCAGTAAAGGAAAAAAAGGGAGAGCCAGCCATGTGATGTCATCAGTGATGTCATCAATGACATTTCTGATGTCATCTTTGATGTCCTGGGTGTTAGTGTTAGCAGTGCATGTGGCGCGAGATATGGTTGCTTATCTTACCATAACTGCCGAATTTCAGGGGTTTTTCGGTTTTACTTTGAACCATAACGTCCCTTTAACAAAGTTTTTTTACTGAATTTGATAGGTTTTTAGTAGCGCAACTTAACCATAACGTCCCCTTTAACAACGTTTTTTCACTGAATTTCTTAGGTTTTTAGTAGCGCAACTTAACCATAACATCCCTTTAACAAAGTTTTTTTACTGAATTTCATATGTTTTTAGTAACACAACTTAACCATAATATCCCTGACTTTATATACATGTAATATAGAACATACTGAACCCCTAGCTAGTGATTTTGATGTCCGCGGACTACCGCCATGTCCGCGGACATATCGAAAATCTGAGCGTGGTGAATGTAAATTTAAATAGTGTGCCCCATTTCCCCTTTGAGGTTGGCTCTGAAAAGAGCTGTTTTTTGGGGTTTTTTTGCAGATGCTTGACAGACACGTGTTATTTTGTATTTTATTTTTCTTACTTTACTCCTAAAATCTTCACATACCCTTCTCCAAAGCAGCCCTTACATTCCAAAACAGAATGGCATTTCCCATAAAAGATAAGGAAATGCCATCTTCTTTAAAATAAACAGCATTACTGTAATCAATATTCTCATTATTACAGAAGAACATACCAGCTCTAAGCATGAAGGCACAGATGCCTCGGTTGATTACACACCTAGCATTGTTTTGCTGAGGAAAAAAAACTGAACTATTGTCCCATATTGCCCTAGGTTCTAATCCAGAACAAATTACTTTGGCATTTGGAAGGATGTTCATTACTGCTTGAACCACGTGTTCTAAATCTGCCAACGAAGTAGGGGCACTGACATAGCCCAAATGGAAAGCACCATAGTGCACAACTACCACATGGGGACTGTTGATCCAGCCCATATCTTCACAAACTTGTACAATTCCCTGTACATTGCAATCAGGCACAGTGCTCCACACCACCCCACTCCTTTAACATCAAAATTCTTTGCAACATGCCTGCATTGAGCATACTGTTGTAAACCATGCACAAACATATCTCCAAGCACCAACACCCTGACTTTCTCCACTTCTGCCATCTTCACTACACACAGTCTCTTTGAACACAAATCCACAACCTCAACATCTAATTGGCTGATCCCTACAGTCTTCTTTCCATGCTGGATTTGCTGGAAAACCCCGGATGTAGCACGCCCTGTCCTCGGACGGCATAACTCTTAGTCCGCTTCATTCTCTGTGCCATTCCCTCATTGGACACAGCTAAGCACACAATACGGAGAACGTCCTCAGAACACCCCACTTTTGTTTATTTTCGAACATTTCAGGACACTGCAAGTGTTCTTAGAACACATTCAACGTGCCAGCGAACAATACGGACAATGTCCTCAGGACACACCCTGCGAACATTCCAGGACCCCACGAGTCTTCTTAGAACACTTTCAACTTGACACCGAATCCATTCTGTTTATTTACTAACATTTCAGAACAGCCGTGTTGTCCGCCGAAAAATCGAACACAACAAAAGTGTCTAGCACGTAAATAAAACAGAACATTGCACCTATCTCATACTCCCCCACCGTCCCCAAACACTCTTACACACCAACACACTCCACTAAATACAATTTTTAATCCAAGTTTCACCGCGCTGTCCGCAGTCGTCCGTGAATGCAAGATGGCGGGCGCCACAGAAAATCTGACGAGCTTCACGCACCACGCCGTCCAATCAGCAAACACATCGCATGTCCGTGGACATCACGCAAGCCGCTCGGCCAATCAGGGCATTGTCCGCGGAGCGAACCGGGAAGTCCGTCCGCGGAGCGAACGGAGATATCACTAATTTTTTTGCCTTACATTTTGGTCATTTTAAAAAAAACTACTGGACGGGTTTACACCAAATTTGCAAAAGCACGCTTTCAGGACCAAGCCCCCACTCCTGCTGCAAATTTGGTGTAAATCCGTCCAGCGGTTTGGGCTGTAGGCGTGCACAAAGTTTTTTTCCCATTACGTCTATGGGAAAAAACAAAAGTTTTGGGACCCCCCTATAACTTTGCCCCCCCTGGACCAAACCTCTACAAAAATTCAGAGTGGGCCATATACTTTTTTTGCAAAATTTGGTGAGGATTCGTCCAGAGGGAGCGAAGTTATAAGCCACCCAAAAAATGCTCTTCCTATGCAAACACCAGCTTAAACATAACTACATGGACGCTACCGCGTCCATGTAATATATATATATATATATATATATATATATATATATATATATATATATATATATATATATATATATATATATATATATATATATATATATATCTCGGTTTGGTAATACATATATATACACACACACACTAACCATGCACTGGACAAACAATCATGAATCCCCACTTGGGGTGTATACACAGGTTGGACTTCAGGCTCACCACAGAACTGATGGAAGGCCAATGCCTCTGTGTAAGTTACTTTCACACGCTGCCCTCCTTGCAAGCCCATGGAAAGGCGAAGCAGGAGTGGGATATGTGTTTGGACCCTAAGGCACAAACAAGGAGTGTACAAACACGAGACAAGCCTGTATGGGCCCAGCCAGAACACACAGTGGATGACTTTGGATCCCACACAAAGCAACACACTGTCACATAAATGCACAATAGACAAAAAATAAAGTATAGAAATTCAAAAATGGCCATGGTGGACCAGGGGGGTGGGCGGCTGGCACCCAGGAGGGAGGAGGTACAGGGTGCACCTCAACACCCACATGTGTGGATGTTGAGAAAAAAGCAAATAATAAACCCTCCATGGGTGCATGGCCTGCACGGCTAGCATAGAGTGGGAGAGCTGTTGATGTTGTCGTCACCCTCTGGTGTAGCAATTGGGGATGTGCATGGTAAGGGAGGCTGACTACATGTAGCCCTGGTCTGCTCCTCAATGGCAGAGAGGCATACGGGCCTGAAAGGTTTGATTCTGCATCATGATGGCCCAGCGGTACGCATGCAGCACCTCACATGATGCACAGAGTTTGCCTGCAAGATGTCACGGGATGCATGGATCTCCACTTGCAAGAGCTCATGGAATGCACAGAATTCGACAGAGATGCTGTGCGTCACCTGCTCCATCTGCTGTTCTGCCCGTCTACTGCGGGCCAACTCGAGTGCAACCACAGTAGTTTTTAGGGCGGTATTCTCTTCCTTTAGGGCAGCCCTGTGGGCCACAGCCTCAGCAGCTATTGCTGTGCGCAGAGCCCCAGTTAAGCCCGTCGATCCCTGTTGCTGGCCGACATGTCCAGCCTGTGCGAGCGGCATGTGGACTGCAATGCCTACTGCTGGAGCTCCATCTGTCTTTCAGGGTGGAGCATGGAATTGGCCACCCTATCCATGCCCTTTGCCAACATCTCACATGATGCCCCCTGTTGCTGTGCAATAGTATACATGGATTGCTCCAACACAGTATTTCCGGGTGGCACATGGCCACCCCGTTGCTGGACCCCACACCCGGCAGACCCAAGAATGCCTGACCCTTGCTGCGCTGGCGCTGCCTGTACCTGCAGGACTGCATTCCTCCCTTGATCAGCTGCCCCAGGAACTGCAGCCAATACTGTGGAGCCTGACCCTGCAGCCGTAACCACCACAGACGGACATACCAACACTGACTGGCCCTGTGAGGAGTCTACCCCCTCTTGCAGGTGTTTGGGACAGAACAGCATCCAGAGTAGAATCACCCACCTCTGACAGCAATGAGGGTTCCATATCCAATTCAGCACCAGAGGCATAGGCGTCCTCAGAGGTGTACTCAGAAACACCCCTGGCCACAATGTTCTGTAGCACCAATGGATTCTCATGGGCTACCACACCACATCCCCCACTGGTGCCTGGTTGGTGCTAAGCATGCATTTCCTCCTCAACCATCTCCTCCTCCTCCACGTCATCCTCCACTGCATCCAGTGCCTCATCACTTGCACAAATTCAAAAAAGAGACATGAATACATATGTTAATAGCAACGGCCAGACACAGAGGCATTACAATGTTGTCAGCCAACACATGAACCTGCCATGTCACACATGATACAAACTCAGGCACGCACACAGTGTCAATGAAATGGAAGGGGAGCCTGAAAGCAGACATGGATGCCTGCCAAAGGGCAAAAATACACATGTACTGCATGGTGCATAGCACCTGCATCACACACAAGCATGTCACTGCCATAGTCCTTCCACGAAGATGAGTGATGCCAATACACAGATGGCACGTTGCATAGCCATGCCAGAACTGTCAACCAGCCTCAGATGGAAGTTGAAAACTACTGTCCATGAGCCATGTACAATGCATGTCAGACTGTGTTGTAGCAGACGGTGTGGTCAGATGGCAAGTGCATTCTGTCAGTCATATGGGACTACAGCAGGGGAGAGGAGGACAGAAAGCACAACACATGAGGACACATCAGAAGTGCCTCCAGACCCGGAGAAGCTACACCTTCAGTTACATAGAGGCAGGGAGGCTGTATCAGAGGGAGACCCCAGCTCAACACAGACGAGAACCACTAACTAATTTCCATGAGGAGCAACTGACCCTGAGGGAGCAAGAAAGGGATGATGAAAGACCATGAAAAGGAAGCAAATACTGGAGATGGAGTTGAAGGAATTGCTGCCCCAGGGCCCATAGGGACTTGCTGAGAATGCACAGGGTTCAGGAATGAACACTCATAGGCACTGTGAGTGTGTGCCATCATTACATTCCTAGGCAGATACCTTGGACCAAGCCTAAAGGACTTTCCACACAGTCCAGGTCTGGCAGAGTTGCAGAGGGAACAGTGTAGAATCTCAGAAATCCTGGTAAAGCCCATTGCAGTAGTCCACCATAGGAATTACCAGTCCTCTGGAGACATTGAGCTGCTGGGGGGTGGAGAAGAAAGGAAGAATGCCTCTGAGGAGGAGCAGTTTGCAGGGTGACCTCACAGAGAAGTCAGTCATGTGACGATAGAAGGCGAGTCTTGAGTGAAATATCATCACAGGCTATCCGCGACCACAGGTTGGAGCAAGAATAGGGCCAAGAGAGGCTGGACAGAGAGTGTCATGGAAGGAGGGAGCAGGTGTGGTGATGAGGATTGGCTCTGTGTGCAGCACATGGTTTGTTTGCAGTCTGCATGACAACAAGCACGTATCAGTCGAACATCACATGGGTCACACATGGCAGTCATGTCAATGTAGCCGGGACTAGCAGACAATCATAACACATCACCCAAGCAACATACACATGGCCTGGACACACACGCATCACCACTCACTGGACATTGCTTGGCAGGTCTCCCACGCCTTGGACCTGCTCCACTGCAATGAAATCACTAGCGATCTCCTCATGTCCAGTGAGTTCATTGTCCTCTGGTGCTGACCCACCACCAGTCACCAGAGTAGAGGCAAACTCGGCAGCCAGCTTGTCTTTTGCTCGGTGCCGGATGTCATTCCAGCGCTTCACGACATCACCAGCTGTGCGTCTCTCATGGCCCAAGGCACTAATACGGTCCACGAGGCACTGCCAGTGGGCCATACGCTGAGCCCGCGTATGTGTGCTCCCTGCGAGCGTGTCTAGTTCCTCATCACAGAAACTTCTTTTTCTCGACATGTGGGATTGCTGTGCCGTGTCTGGGGTCCCAGCATGTACCTCTGGAGCACGCTGCTGCCTCTTGCGAGGTGGTGCAGACCCTGAGTGGCTTGTACCGCTCTGGTCAGTAGGGGCTGGAGTACAGGTGGACTGGCCTATGGAATGAGCCACTGATGTTACTACAGAAGATCGGCTTGCAGATATTGGTAGCTGGGTGCTGTTGCCAGGACCCTACACCGCGCGTGACTTGCCCTTCGGGACATGGAAATCGGCCATTGATTCACCCTGTGCCTGAGTTGGGACCACTACAGTCCGGGCTGGCTGACCCTGAGCCTGGGTGGTGGTAGCCACAGCTGCCCCTGCAGCTTCCACACCCTGGCTGCTCTGGACAGCAGATGGCACTGCTTGTCCGGTGCCACGGGTGCTGGGGATGTCAGCAGCAGCTGCATCTCCCTGCCCCAGTCGGGCGGGGGGCATGGCTATCCCTGCATGGGCCTGGACACCTTGCCCACGTGCACCACCTTGGCCAGCTTGACCACCGTGGCCACGTCGCTCACCTTGGCCAGCTTGACCACCCTGGCCACGTCTCCCACCTTGGTCACCTTGGCCACCCTGGGCACTTCGCCCACCTTGGCCAACTTGGCCACGTGGCCCACCTTGGCCACGTCGCCCACCTTGGAGACCTCTGGCAGGTCGCCCAACTTTGCCTCCCTTCCCACTTGTTGCCCTCCCAGTCATGGCACTAATGGACTAGCACAATGGGAGGTGCAGCCAACAATTGTCCTGGGCAATTGGAGTGAGGCGGCAGGGTACGTGATGGAAAATGTACCACTGTGCTCCAGCAAGGCTATATGTGTCACACTTGGTGAAAAAAAAACGGGTTGTGCAATGCTCAGGCACCCCGAAAACAAAAATCAACGTGTATGCGACCCCTCGGTAGCCCAGTTGTGAGTATAAAACGTCCCGCTGTTCGCTGTGGCACCCAGCAACACAAAAAATGTATATGCGAGGAACACGTAGGCTACAATGACCTCAAAAATGGGGTACGCGACACACAGGGGCAACCACAGTGGGAAAAAGGCATGCACGACTCACCGTCTGCCTCGTAGTATGAAAAAAATCATACACACGTGTGCGCGTAGGTAACTTCCCCGCCAAAACAAGAAGCATGCACTGCCACATTAGTGAACTAATTGCGTGTGAATCCCCAAAAATATGAAATTCATGCGTCCGTCCCCACGAAAAGCACGTACATTGCACTGTCATCCTACGCACACCTTTATCCCATACTGAACGGCAACACCCAACGTCCAGCGCGCGTCATGTAACTTACGCGCTTAGGGCCTTTCCTCTCATTACACACTACTGCGCTGTTTCCCCCCATGCGGAGTCACTCTGTTTCCGGCTGGCCACCTGAAATAACACAGACGACCCACGCTCCTGCCTACAAGGCCATTTACCTGCCTCCAACTGCCCTGAGCTGCCTCCTACGAGTAATCTGCTGCTGCCAGCCCACTCTTTGTGCCTGCTGCCAACATGCCTGTTAGGGAGAATTCTCAATATGTGATAATTTCCCTTACATTTTGAGACCCCAAGCAACTTTGCTGGATTTCTAGGAGTTGATTTTTACCTGGGAAGAGTGAGAGCCTTTTCTTTCGCACTCTTCCATGTATTTTGATGTGTGTTTTACTTTTGTGTTCTTTGGTTATGGAGTTTTTAAACAAACTACATTGGCATCATCTTTTTCTGTGTGTCACACAGCAACTTCAGTGCAGTAGCACAGGGTTGTCTTACAGACTTCCCAAGGTTTAAACACCTTCTCTGGGACTGACTACCGTCTCCCAGAGTATGTAAAGTTAAATTGGCTTTACTAGTCTCTTTAAATTTACTGACCCAGCACACACTATCTTCCTATAGAGTGCTGGAGGGGTTGCCTAGCTTACCCTAAGTAAACACACTCATGTAACAGTAAAATGTTACCTTTTCCTACTTTAAATGGCTGGTTGCAGTGGTTTAGATCAACTACCATGATTTTTCCCGACCGCTAACAACGGTAGCTAAAAATTGGGTCAGCCATGTTTTTCAATATGGTGCCCAAGACCTATCTGTAAAAAAAGACTCTGGTCATCTTTTTTCGCCATTTCTTTTAGGAAAGGTCCTTCTTGTGTTTGTCTCTGTGCGGCAAACCAGGTTTGGTCCCTTGGTTCGTTGGCCTTTGGCGGGCTTCAGTGCTGAAGCGCTCCTCTGGTGCCAGGGTGTCTGGGGTGGACAGGATGTGAGGGAGGTGCCCGAAACTCCCTGTGCTTAGTCTCCCAGGAGACCTGAATGTACTCTGGAGTGATAGGCCAGCTGGCTATCCAGCAAGACAGCCACCCTGCTGTATGAGTGAGAGCAAGGCTGGAATGAATGGGGGAAAACTATTTAAAAGCAGGTGTCTGGGACTTTGAAAGCAGAGTCGACCACTGGAACGAAAGAACCGAAGATGAGCTGAAGGAAGAGGACTGCTGCAACTCCTGGACGACCAGTGAAGCCCTGCTGCAGGTCCAAATTGACTGAAACTCCATCGACAGAGAAGCCCTTCAAGGTTAACTTCTTCCCTTGAGTTTGGTGGGAACAACCAACTCACAAGCCACCTGGACACCGTCCCCATCTGGTCGAATTTTCATCAGAGTGCTGTGGAAAACCGCATAGCCAGAGGGAAGGAAACCAACTTGTGGATTTTAAGGCACTCACACCTTAAACAGACATCTTGCTAAAGCTTTTGGCCTCATCCCTGGGCAGTGAAGGAACCTCCCAATGTCCTCCTTCTTGTCCCCACGACTGAAGCTCAGGAACAGCGAGATCTGCTTGAAGTGCCAGGAACAACTGCCTCAGCTATAGCTCTTCTTCATTTACAAGGTACTGTGCAAACGCGGTCCGGAAATCTTTTCGGGCATCGAGAAAGTGCGTGAAACATTCCTCAACTACGAAGGCTTGTCCTTCCCTTAACATTCATCAAAATGTTCGCCTAGCCAAATTCTTCTAATCTCTGTGGCAAAGACTTGACCGTTATCTACCAGAACTGTGCTATCCTATACAAAAGACTCTGAACCATTGACTTTGTCCCAGGCCTATTGAGAAGAATTGCTGGTTGTATTTAACTGAAACCCTTTGCCCTGCCTATGAATTTATTTGGGCTGTCTATTCTTATAACCTTGTCTTTTTACCCCTTAACTAGGTATCTGAAGTGCCTTTTTGCTCATACTTCATTTGGAGCTAAACTTGTTCATTTACTTTCCAGTTGTATTTTTGTGGTTTATTAGTGTGTGATATTGAGCTGCTTATGCTAGTGTAATGTTTTCTAACTGACTGAGTAAAACATGTATATTCTTTTACCAAGAAACCTTGAGTAAGTGTATATTTCAATCACTGTATTTGTTGGTCCTTTGTGTAACTTGTTCTACTCTTCACTTAAACTCTTGAGATAAGTCTGGCTGCTCAGCCATCGCTACCACTTTACTGTGTAGTGCAGGCTTGTACCAAAGGTGAATTTGTGCTTACACTTTTAGTCCTAATTGCCGGTTGTGTTCCCAGAGGGTACTGCAGGTGATTCTGCCTAACAG
This sequence comes from Ambystoma mexicanum, assembly GCF_040938575.1. Lineage (NCBI taxonomy): Eukaryota > Metazoa > Chordata > Amphibia > Caudata > Ambystomatidae > Ambystoma > Ambystoma mexicanum. The sequence continues at coordinate 340,467,708 of NC_090922.1, forward strand.
TGCCCTACATTTTGGTGACTGCTCTGAAGCCTTTGCCAGTGATCCTGTTGTTGTGACCATCTCTGCTGATCCTGAAGACTCCCGACTGCCATACCACTGCTCCACAGCCCAGCCCGGGACCAACTTTCCCACCCACACCTGCCTCTGGGGTTGTCATGTCCAACCCAACACCATCTGAGGCAAGTGGCAACCCCCCAGCAGAGAGGCAGAGGGCTGTCAGCTTCTCATCCAGGGAAGTTGGCATCCTGGTGGACAAGTCCTGGGGCATCATAATGCCCTTTCCACGGCCCATAGCAAGTTGGCAATGAAGGATCTAAGAAGATCTGGGAGAACATCGTGGGTGCCATCAACGCAGAGGGGCTGGCACCCCGAGACTACCAACATGTCCACAAGCGCTGGGAAGACTTCAAGTCCAGGACCCACAACAAGGCCCGGTGCCTCCTCAAGGCAGATGATGATCAAGCGAGGCACTGGGGCCGGTTGACCACAGACGAGATGAGGGCCCTGGAGCGCTTCTACCTAGCGCTGTACCCCCAGGTCTTGGAGTTGGTGCTCTGTCTGGAGTCGACTGGTAAGTGTTCATGTGTTCTTGTCCACTGTAGTGCATGTTGACGTGTGGCTGGAGTGTGCACCTTGGCTTTATGTCTGGCATGCCTCCTGTACAGATGTCTGTGTGCATGTCCCTGACAGTGCTGCATGTTCCTCCATTCAAGCGTGTCCGACATCAATGGTGTCTGTGTTGCAATGTGTGATGTGCACTAGCATGTAGCGATGCGCACATGTCTGCATACCTGTGTCTGGACTGGGGCATGCGAGAGGTGTGACACATGGGTGCTTATGTCACCATCATGGACATGCATGGTGTATATGTGCATGTGTCTGAGCAGTGAGTGTGTGACTGCCCAACACTCCGGGGTGTATGTTACTTGAGTTCTTGATTTGTGATTGCCTCATGCTGCCAATTTGCCCTCGAGTGCACTGTGATGTCATAGCTCCATGGCCTGCCTCATGACTGTCAGGTGATGTGTGTGAATGAGATGTGTATGTCCCATGATGTGTGTGAGCTGAATGCACAATTGTGATCTTGTGTCAGTGCCTTGTCCAAGGATGTGAATGTGTGTTGTGAATGACAGACATGTTTGTGAATGTGTGTGAATGGCACTTCCCTGTGTGTAGTGGAGGGTGATGCTGGTCGTGACCTTTGACAGTGCCACTGATGTACATTTGCATTGTGACAAACACACATACACACATATGTTCAGTAGCCTGATGTTTGTGTTCTATGTTTCCTTATCCACATCGACGATGGGAGAAGAGGGCAGAAAAGGCGCTGTGGAGCACCGCAGCAGGGATGCCTCCACCAGGCACAGACACAGGGCCCAGTCATCAGCCCAGGGACTGTCATCTTCCGGGAGTGAGTAGACTGGAGCCGCGTCCGCGTCAACAGCCGCAGCTGCTGACGGGAGGCCCAAGAGGGTGAAGTTGGTTGTGGGCTCCTCGGCAATGGGAGGGACAGGTGAGACCACACAGGAGAAATCCGATGCGGAAGACAGCGGGGAGCCATCCAGGTTGGTGGTGGTGGAGGAGGTGGAGGAGGCCACATCAGCCCAGCCCACGGGGCACAGCCGGGGTGATGACGTAGGTGTGACTGCTGCAGTCCAGGGTCAGGTGCCGGAGGCAGTGCAGGTCGCCGTGGAGGTGCCTGTGCCTAATCCTGTCCCTGGTACTGCGACTACAGCAGTATGCACCTGCAGGTATGCCCCTTGCTGTACACATCCGCAGCTGGCAGATGTATCCACAGAAACAGATCTTCCACTACCTGCTGATGAAGCAATTTGTGACTTGGTGGAACTGGTGCTAGCTGGTATTGCGAGGCGTACAGCCAGCATTCATGATGATGTGCAGGCTTCCAATCGGGGGCTTGCACATCATCATGATGAGGTCTGTCGCCTCATTAACTGGATAGCACAGTTCATGCTCATGAATGTGCTACGTATGCCGGCCACTGCTGCAACCCCCTCCTCCTCTTTCTCCTCTGTGCGCCAGTCGTCTTCCCTGCCGTCTTCCGGGCCAGATACCACCAGGGCCCCCTGCGTACCTGTCCCAACCCTGGCGGCCATTCTGGTGGAGGCCACATCCCTGCCACAGTTGGGAGTCGACGGAGGATCAGCAGAGGTGGTTACCGCAGCAACGGGACCAATGGCAATGGAGGAAGTACAGGCACCAAGTAATAGTCATCATCCCAGAGGCTGTCCCGGAAGCGCAGGCAACGTGCTTTTCTGCGGCAGCAGACTTGGCTTAGGAGGCAACAGGACTCGGGGCTCTCAACATCAGAGGGCAGGTATCGGCCATCGGGCAGGTGGGAAACGTGGACCTTACCACAAGGATGTCTTCCATGTTGCAGCGAATAGACTAGCAGATTGGAGCAGGGCGGCAGCGGGCACAGGGAGCACGACTCACCATCCCCAGGGCGGAGAACACCCTGCTTCGGGCAGAAATGCAAGCTGAGTTCCTCCTGGAGTCTCGCAAGAGCGTTTCAGATGAGCACGATGGAGTCCCTGAAGGCCCTCGAGGGGAGAGCACAGGCCCGCCTCAGGGAGACTGGCGCAGTTTCTATGATGCCCTGGCCGAAACTCGTGGGTGAAATGGTGAGTCATAGGACTAGCCTACTACTTTTGTATCTCGTTTTTAGGAGTAAGTTTAATTTGTTTATTCCCTTTTTTTTGGAGTTCATGGACTTTGCTCCACATCTTGTATATAGTTATTTCTTCATAGAGTTATTTGGATGTTCGTTGGTGTTTTGGGATCATGGAACCTGGATCTTTGTAAATAGTTGGATTTTTGATTTTTCTAACTTATTTTTTCACCATGGAGGAATGGTTTTCATTCCGTTTGTGTTAGCATTTTGAGAGACATCAATGGATATGGAGCACATTTTTGAGTTTTTCATTTTTTACATCCCATAGTTTTTTGTTTTCACTTTCATTTTTATTTGGATTTGATTTATGTTGATTTTACTGGTTGTATTTTACTTTTATACATGTTCATTAATATATTTTCATACGTTGAAATCAAGTGGTATCTGCTATGAATGGTTTGCTGCATGCATCACTCTTCCTTGACTCTGTTAGGTGTCCCTGCTGTTGAGCGATGTTGTTCCTGTGTGTGCAAACATGCATGCATGTGTGATTTGGTGATTCCCATGCCATGGGGCATGTACTGGGGAGCAGGACCAATGTATGGGTGTTGGGGTGCACCATGGGGGTGCAGCGTGTGGTGACATTTTAGTGGACATATGCTACATGATTGAATGTTAGGCCAATGTGTTGGAGGGGCTGGGGGACATGAGTCGGGGCCTGCCTGCAGGTTGTGTCACTGGTTGGGGTGGAGGACATGAGTCGGGGCCTGCCTGCAGGTTGCGTCACTGGTGGGGGTGGGGGATATGAGTCGGGGCCCATGCCTGCAGGTTTCCATCACTGGTGGGGGTGGGGGACATGAGTCGGGGCCTGCCTGCAGGTTACCGTCACTGGTGGAGGTAGGGGTAGGGGGACATGAGTCGGGGCCTGCCTGCAGGTTGCTGTCACTGGTGGAGGACATGAGTCGGGGCCTGCCTGCAGGTTGCAATCACTGGTGGGGGTCATGAATCGGGCCTTGCCTGTTGGGTATGGTCACAGGTGTTGGGGGTGCCTTTGTGGTGTGGGCTGCCTGCAGGGTATGGTCACAGGTGTTGGGAGTGCCCTTGTGGTGTGAGCTGCCTGCTGGGTATGTCACTGGTGTCGGGGGCACCCTTGTGGTGTGGGTTGCCTGCGGGGTATGGTCACGGGTGTTCGGGTTGCCCTTGTGGTGTGGGCTGCCTGCAGGGTATGGTCACAGGTGTTGGGGAGCCCTTGTGGTATGGGCTGCCTGCAGGGTATGGGCACGGGTGTTGGGGGTGACCTTGTGGTGTGGGCTGCCTGTGGGGTATGGTCACAGGTGTTGGGGGTGCCTTTGTGGTGTGGGCTACCTGCGGGGTATGGTCACAGGTGTTGGGGTGCCCTTGTGGTGTGGGCTGCCTGCGGGGTATGATCACAGGTGTTGGGGGTGCCCTTCTAGTGTGGCCTGCCTGTGGGTATGGTCATGGGTGTTTGGGGGGGGCCTTGTGGTGTGGGCTGCCTGAGGTGTATGGTCACAGGTGTTGGGGGTGCCCTTGTGGTGTGGGCTGCCTGTGAGGTATGGTCACGGTTGTTGGGGGGGCCCTTGTGGTCTAGGCTGCCTGCGGGGTATGATCACGGGTGTTGGGGCGCCCTTGTGGTGTGGGCTGCCTGCGGGGTATGGTCATGGGTGTTGGGGTGCCCTTGTGGTGTGGGCTGCCTGCAGGGTATGGTCGCGAGTGTTGGGGGGCCCTTGTGATGTGATCTGCCTGCATGGTGTGTTCGCGGATAATGGCTGCACACGTGGGCCTTTCCATGCAATTTGGCTGGTGCAAGCGGGGTACGCCATTTCACTGGGGTGCAGACAGAGTACGCGCTGGCCTTTCCACACAATTTGGCTGGTGTGAGCGGGGTATGCAATTTCGCTGGGGTGCGGACGGGGTACGCGTGGGCCTTTCCACGTGACTTGGCTGGTGCGAGTGGAGTACGTGATTACACTGGGGTGCAGATGGGGTACACGCCGCCCTTTCCATGTAATTTGGCTGGTGTGAGCGGGGTATGTGATTTTGCTGGGGTGCAGACGGAGTACGCACGCCCCTTTCCCCACGATTTGGCTGGTGCGGGCCTTGCCGCGTGATTTTGCTGGGGTGAGCGGAGTACGCTCTGATTTTTCACGCGATTGCGATGGGGGGGGCTATGTGTTGGCCCATTGATGGCGCTGGGCCTTGCTCTGTATTGGCCATTTTACTGGCTGTGTTGGGGGCGTTACTGGCGCTGTTTGCTGTTCATTGCGCCATGGCTACTGATGCCTCGGGGGGAACCATGAATACGTGTGCCGCGCCATTGCTGATTTGCGCCATGGCTGGCGCATGCGTGGCACACGCTCCTTCTCGGCACATGGCGCTTGCGCTGCTTCTGCGCTGGATTCTATGAACCGGGCCCTTAATTTTTTATGTTTTTTTTACTGTGATTAAGATATTGTTTTATTTTTATTTCCATTAAAAATGGCTCAGAGAGAAAGACCAGCACCTTTGTTTATTTCAACCAGCATTGCTCGTTCCCCAGATGTAACTTAATCCATCAAACCTTTCAATATGATAATGCAAAAACCTCAGCTCCCACAAGGGAAACCGAGTACTCAGAGGTTAGAGCATGGGTACCCATTGAATGACACATAACTCGGCATGGCACATAGGCCATGTGACTCCGTTTTGTTTAGTCACTGACTCCATTTTTCTACTAAGCCACATGTAACTGCTGAATGCAGGCCTGCACCTCTCCCCTTCATTGTCCGCGCACGGCCAGCAAGCCAACCCCCCACCTTCTCCCCTCTGCCGGCTCCACGACTGCCCTGTTCTCACGAAGGTTGGGCAAGAGAACTAAACACTGTATCTCTCATCCTCCTTTTACATCACTGCCCTGTATGTGACCGGGCCGGAGCCTGGTCCTGGAAAAAAACATTTGTCTCCACAAACCTGCCTCTGCATCAATAGACCCCTTTTAGAAAAATATAGACCACAACCCCCTCACCCCACAGTCTTTTGATGTAACAGTTGCATGCCCCTTGCCCGTGTGCCACTCCAGTTCACCCCCCTAGCACTAATCCCATGTGGACATATATTCTCTTTGTACTAACAAACGGTAAACACCCTCAATAGATCCAAGGGGATACTTGATGAATGTGTTATTGAAATACTGGGTTAGATAAGTCACCTGAACCCATGTACCACTACTATTTATTGTCCAGGTTAAAAGTTTACAGATATGTATTACATGTTGAGATTTATAAATAATGCTCAAGATATGTGTGGCCAAAAGGGCAAATGTTAGACAGTCTAAATCACTGCAACATGGACATTGCCTGACCTTGCACCCCCCCCCGATGAGGCCAGCCCGCCCACGTGATCCACGAAGTTACAACTTGGAACCAACCAATCAAGAAACACCATCCATATGTGCTACATATTGCCCAGTCCCCTTTGTCCCATGAATACTACTGAATATATCCCCGGAGTAAGCAGAGTCCTCTGCATGCCCCATTTGACTTTATATAAAGACTTGTCTTTTACCTCACCTGCGTTGGTCCTGGTCTCATTCCCTACTGGGGTGTGTCCATTAGTGTCTCTTATTTGATTATTTTACTGTAAGTGTGGGGAATGCCAGCTTTTGTCCACTTTGGCACGAGACGTCCCCAGGCCACAGTGGGGAGCCCCCGTCAAGGCTACCCACCTACGGCAACCGGTACCCTTAGACGTGCGCACATTAGGCCAGAGGGTTCCACGGGTCCCGGCTTTCCTAATAGCCATCCGTACCGCTCGCCAGAGCCGGGTGTGGCCGTTGAGTGTGGGGCGGCACCTTGACAGACCGGATCAAGACGGACACGTTAGTATCAAGTGTAGAAAACCCTAAAAGAAGGTGGGAGGGAAAGTTGACAAGGGAGTGAGGTGGAGGTGTGTTGATAAAAGTAGGAGACTTTTCCGTTTTCAGCAGGGGGCTTTTCTTTACTGCCTTTTTCTTTCACATATGGCCATTAGGAGTTTATAAAGAGAATAAGAGGTGAATAGATGTACAGGAACCTAGCTCTGCGAGGGGGTAGAAGGCGGCACCGCATAGTACTATCTCAACTAGTACACGGATTAAATAAGGACAAAGTGAACAAAGTAGGAGTCTTGTATAAGGAGAAGACTCAGAATAGTTTTTAGAAACACTTTTCCTTTTTTCCTTCTCCATTTCCTATATCTTAGAGGGTGGTCCGCAAGGGGCCAGGACAGGGGCAAGGTTCTGGGTGATACAGGGATACGGGGGGATAGGGGTCCCTAGGCAGGCAGGGTCTAGGTTTTGATATTTATGTGTAACGTTTTGTTCAATGTTGAATGACCTGTGTTGCGTTCGCCCAATTAAGTGTTATATGTCACATGGCCAGTGTCCTGTTTAATTTTGGTTTGGTAATGAAAAAGTGAGGTACTTGAAAATATAAGATAAAGTATTTTGGAGAAAAGCATTGCAATAATTTTGGTGAAAAAAAAGGTTATTGTGCTTAAGAGAGTGATTGAAATTCATATAGATTGTCCATATTTACATACATATACCAGAGGTGATAATTACAGCATGATGGGGCAGAAACACCACTTATACATATATGTCAAAGTTTACTAGGGTACAGCAAAACATTTTTGAAATATCATGAACAATGATGCACAGAAATGAAAGGGGAAGGTATGCCCCAAGTATGGCCTGAAGGAGGGTCATTTGATAAATCAATGTTAGACATGGTAGCAACATATCTGATCATTAATATAAGGGCAAACAGCTCCAAAACAGAACGGAAGTATTGGACTTGTGGAAATTATTCAAATAAATACCTCTAAGTAAGAGTAAGGGTCAAGGTACGTCTCCGCAGGCAACAATCATCAGCGAGGGGGAGGGGGAAAGTAAGGAAAAACCAACAGAGCATGTACGACTATACCCAATGTTAATGAAACCTGCAGAGGGATATAGCGACCCCGTGTATGTATCAAAACCAAACACACACCCCGTGTCACAAGCAACAGCCCCACCCCCGTACAATCCAAAAGGCTTGTTTGGACAAATGTGCCCCCCTCCGCTAAATATAGGACAGCTAACACAAGACTTAGAAACACGATTAACCATGACGCAAACAGAATTAACATGACTCAGAGGGCTGTGTGAACAAAACAAGCATTCACAAGGGGGCGAGCGGACACTGTCATCCCCAAACACCCGATACCTCAGTAAATATAGTGGGGGAGAAGTGGAAAAAATGGGAGATTATATTCCAAATTAATTTATTTTATTTTTAGCATTTTTAAAGCACTCACACAGCCCACGAGGCGCTGTTACAGGAATAGTTTTTTCTTTTTTAATTGCGTAATTGTTTCTTTTGTCTTAGTTGTGTTATTTATAACGCGCTTAAACACGCAGAGGTTTCTAAGCGTGGACCCGGGGATCGACCCTGTGTTGCTTCGTGTCATCTTGCTTCCAAGGCACGCACGTTGCCGCTGAGCTATCCTCCCGGGCCAAGACACCCCCAATGACACCCCCACCAGAATCATACAGGTAGATGAGGGAGAGGTACAAGTGAGCACAGAGCAAGAGGTTGTGTTATCTGAAAGAGAGGAAGAATATTGGAGTGATCTAGATGAGGATGAGGGAGGAAACAAATCAAATGAAGTGGTAGGCGGGGTGTTGAGTGGAGCAACCCTGCTCATGGCCTCATCACCCGGCGAGGAAGGAAACGAGGGGGGGTGCCAATGGAGATTAAGAAATAGGACCAGAAAGGGGCCAGTAACAGGAAGAAAGGAGTAAAGGTGAGTATGGGAAGAGGGAAGAGGAAGTTACAGATGCCATTGATACACAAGGGGGCGGGAAGGCCGCATTATGTCCCATGGGCACAGATGGACAAAGCAAACTTATTTATTTATTTATTTTTTATTTGGTTTATTACAAACCTTTAAAAAGAAGCACAAGGGTTATAAAAAAGAAACACAACCAAATTCATACATATATTAATCAACTCAAGACGACTCTTATTTTCCTGAAAACAAATGAGTGCATTGTGTAGCACTAAATAAACCTACAGTGTTATTGAAGACATTGGGCCTCATTACAACTTTGGAGGTAGCCATGGCGCTATTGGCGCCATGGCTGCCTCCAAAACCGGGTCCGGGTTCCCTGAATGGGGAAATACCAGGCCATTCCGAGTATGGAGGGCCCGGTATTTCCCCATTCAGGGAACCCGGACCCAGACCTTCCCCATTCCTATTCGAGCCCCCATAGGGCTCAAGGGGAATGGGGAGGGAGCTAAGAACGGGCCCATTACAAGAGGGCCCATTGTTATCTCCCTGGTTCCCTCGCGGGACACGCTATGGATGTCTGGATAAACCAGACGTCCACATCGGGTCCCGCAAGGGAACCTCGTAATAGTGCGGAATGCGTTTAACGGCACCGGCACCATTACCAGCGCCGTTAAACGCATTCCGCAATAGTTATAATGAGGCCCATTGTCTCCACTTTCAGGGGGGCGAGTAAGTGGATATATGCATTTCAGAAAAACACCACCGCGGTCCCCTTAGCAATTGGTGATGTTAAGATTTAGCTGTTTTCAGCAGTAGGCAACCAAGCAAATAGGGTGTGGGCGAAGGCGGGATTCCCTGGGGTCACGCTAGATTGTGACCGTCATGAGGGGGCATTGTTTAACACTGTGAGGGCCCGAGTGTGGGACGCACTGAGGGACACATTCCCTGACACCCCTGATTTACAGTCGGTTATGCAGTGCACTGTGGGGGAGGACAAGGATGCTTCAGTTTACATTCTTCGGGTGCAAGTCATGAGGAGAGCAGAGACAGGCATGGCTTGGGACCAATATACCTCCCTTTTTTACTTCATAATAAAGAGGGGCCTCCCAAAGGAAGTACAGAAGGCACTTGGTAAAATTGCCCCGATAGGTGCCAAATGCTGGCCCGAAATACAGAGCATCATAGTACACCACTGTAGGAGGATCAAAGAGAGGGAAAGGAAGATAGTGCAGAAAAGGTTGGTGGACAAAACCAAATTAGTACAAACGAAATTGGTGAAGATAGCAGCAGTAGCTGCCGCCCTCCCAGCAGAACGGCTGGCAGACGGAGAGACGGGGCCAATAGCAATACAGGCAAGAATGGCAGCAAATTGGGCAGCAAACAGACAAGAGCAATGGGCCGACGAGCAGTATGGAGGGCCAGAGTTGAAAGGAAGAGGTGGAAGTGGAGGAAGAGGTGGGTACAGAGTGTCAACAGGGAGGCACAGAGGACAGGGGCAAAGAGGTGGAGTGCAAGGAACATGTTGGAAGTGTGGGAGGTGGGGCAATTTTTCAAGAGAGTGTCGAAGCCGCCCCATGCCATCTCACCAGAGTGAACATCAGTATGGACACCGCCACCCCGGTAGCCCCTATGGCTTGCCAATGGGTGGATTTAGATGCAGAGAACAAGTAGACCCGTGGTACACATTTTGTTACGCTCACCTGGTCTCTGCGGAGCCTTTGGGGCACTGTTGTAGCCATCCAGGGGGTGAGGTCAATTGGGTCTGACTTCACCCTCTGCGCTTATGTGGTAACTGGTGGTAATAGGTGATGCTGGTCGGAACTGCTCCTCTTGATTAGTTTTGGCAAGCACTCCATCCTGCTGCTTCTGGCAGGGGCGCTTGTATGATCTGGAACGAGTTCCTTCACTGGTGCCTTGCACGTGGTTGTCCAGTCCTGATGCGACTAAGCCACTATTCTTCAGGTAAGTGTTCCTGTTTGCCTTTGTCTTTCCTCGTCTGTTTTTGTTGTATTGTAAAGTTTGTTGTCTTGTATTTCTGTCCGTTCCACTTTTGATGTTTGCTCTTTTGCTTTCTTCCCTTGCAGGTGATGTTGCTGGCACGGCAGAAGCTGGGGAGCTCGAGGCGGCAACCAGAGGGAACGAGGAACAAAGCTGCAGCAGTACAGTAGCTGGTAAATTGTTAACTAGGGGGCGCGTGGGATCCAAATGCGGACCGGCCCTAGGATGGATGTTCTAACCTTGTCTTTCTTCTTCTTCACAGGGTCCGAGTTCGTGGATGCAGAGCGCGGTGCTGTGGCATCGGGATCAAGATCACTTGATGTTAGGAGATGAGTCTGTAGATGAAGCGATGAAGCACCGGTGAGTGGTGAGTATGCAGGAGAACGCCTGGTAAAGGTAAGTAAACTGGTCCAAGCGGCAGTGAGCGTCACGTTGCACATGAGTGCACAGTAACACGAAGCACCGGCCTTAAGGATGGAGCAGCTTATATAACTGAACTTCTGAAGCCACACCCACCAGGTTCAGCCTGCCTGCCACACCCTGCCACACCCGATGAGTCAACACATGAGGATGTATCAACTCCTGGAAGGTTCTTGTAAAATAAAAGCACTCCTGCACTGAAATAAAGTGTTCCTGCTCACTGAGTCCAGCCAGGGCCCCTGTGTTTATGGTTCCCAAAGAGACATAAGTGAGTCAAGTGACCCACTAGATGGTGTGGTTTTTGTGTTCTGGGTTCTGTGGCCATGACACATATGAACCAAGAGCACCCCTGCAAGGCATACAGCAATACCCACCCTCAGAGAGCCACATTGCACCAGCACGCAGGAACCCATTTGCCACCACAGCGAACGTCGCACCAGCACCATTCAAGGGAACAGCCGTGGTGGGAGACAATGTTTTCAACAATCATGAAACTATGAGACACCCAGCATAGGACTGCCCACAGAGAACACTTGCATGTCCAGTACTAGCAACGATCCTTCGCACAGACGAAGAACCACTGGTGGAGGCGGAGATAGGAAACAAACAATTCATCTTTATGGTGGACTTGGGAGCCAAAAATCGCATGTCCAAAATGGAGATGCAGGGATTTTCTGGGGCGGTGGTCGAGGTTCCATATACTGAAGAATTGGACGTAACAGTAGGGGGGAAAACGGTGGGATCACCCCTGCTGTACTATGAAGACTCGCCCATAAACTTGTTGGGGAGGGACCTCCTCAGCAAGCTTAATATGACAATATCCTTCACAGAAAGAGGCATAGTGTGTTTAACGCCAGGGATGTGTGCCATGAGGGCCATGTTGCTTATACACACACAAGAGAATGAACTAACAATACGTGGGATACCTGCTGACCCAGACATGTTTGTGCAGGGGATACAGGTGTTGGCGAGAGTAGTGCCGGAGATAACATGCCAAGAGTGGTGAGTACCATCAGAATTTGTATTTCGCCCTGTGGCTACCCCAGAGGTGGTGCCTGGGTCGATAGTGTCCATAGATATGCATGCAGTACAAGTATTAGCGCAACAAATCTCGGTAATTGGAATGGACATGCATGGGTGTGAGTGGCGAACAGTGTTGTGCATAGGCCCCAATGTAGCGCTAAGTGACCTATCAGATGAGGAGCTGTTCACTGACAATGACACTGACGGAGAAATAATAATTGAGATTTCCATTCCATGCGAGATAATGATTCAGCACAGACAAGTGACGACACCCCTCATGGCCATTGTCAGGGCACTGCCAGCATTTTTCAATGAGACATGCAGCAGGTACCATCCATATTATGGACCACAGGGCCCCACGACGTGGGCCTCCTGCAAGAGGTGACCCCCGTCAAGATAAAGCTTAAACCCAGTGCAATACTACCCCATGTAAAGCAGTACCCACTATCTAGAGAGGCAGAGGAGGGGATAAAGGAAACGATACATGCCCTATTAGACCAAGGGATTATTGTACCATCAAATTCACCATGCAACACTTGCATTTATCTGATCAAGAAAGCAAAGGGCGGGGCTTGGAGGATGATACAGGACTGAAGACCTCTTAATGACGTCATACAAAAGGAATTTCCACTTGTCTCAAACCCTGTGTCCATTTTGTGTAGCATCCCAAAGTCAGCAACATGCTTCACAGTGGTGGACTTGAAAAACGCCTTTTTCTCAGAACCACTAGACCCAAAGTCACAATATTTAACAGCATTCACACTGGGGGGAAAGAGGTATGAGCATTGCAGATTGCCCCAGGGTTATTGTGAAAGCACAAGTATTTTCACCAGGATACTGCATGAAGGCCTTGGAAATATTGACAAAAAGAGTACCATTATTCAATATCTAGATGAGTTGCTAATCTGCGACGGGAATGAGGAAGAGTACAGACATGACTCAATAATACTGCTCACCCTGTTAGACCATAAGGGGTACAAAGTAGATAACAAAAAATTACACTACTGCCTAACTGAAGTGTTGTATTTGGAACAGTTCATATCAAAAGATGGTAAGCGAATAATACCAGACAGGGCAGCAGCGGTGCGCGCAGTAAGCAAACCAAATACGATAAAGGAAATGCAAAAATGTTTGGGCATGTGCAATTACTGTCACGCCTGGATATTACACAGCATACACAAAACCCCTATTGCACGCACTGAAAGAGGCACAAAGAGAAAACACAACATTAGTATGGACCCCAGAAATTAGCACAGCTTTTGACACACTCAAAGAATTGATTTCAACAGCACCCGTTTTAGCGATGCCTGATTATGACCCTGAGTTCTACCTGTTCTCATACTGTAATGCAATGCTGATGACAGCAGTGCTGACACAAAAAATGTCCTTAGGACACAAGCCTCTAGCATACTACAGCGGAACACTTGACGTGGTAATGCAAGGACACTTTGCATGCGAACAGGCTCTCGTAGCTGCCACGTTTGCGATTGAGAAGAGCGCCACAATTGTAATGGGATGCTCAGTGGCCCTGTTCGTTGAGCACTCACTGTTTGCCATACTGGAAAGAGCAAAATCTACACTGACAACACAGAGAGCCACAGCCTATAAGATCATTCTGTCCAGTGCAAACATACACCTAGTGAGGTGCAAGACAGTAAATCCAGCTATCTTCCTTACTGATGGCTGCACTGCAGAGGATATGCAAAGCCATGACTGTGCCACATACAGAGGGGCGGATGATGACATACCCAAAGCAAATGAGAATGCCCTGGAGGAAGGGGAAGTATATTTTCTGAACGGATCAACGTCAATAAACTCAGAGACAGGGGAAAAACACATAGGAGCTGCAGTAGTACAACTGGAAGATGGGGAATACGAGACAATAGTACAGAAGAGGATACCACCACACTTTTTGGCACAAGCAGCAGAGTTGGTTGCACTACTTGAAACATTACGCACAGCAAAAGGGTGCACAGTTACCATTTATACAGACTCAGCTTACATGACCACAACACTGCACAGAGGATTGTTACAATGGGGGAGGAGAGGGTTCAGGAGAGCAGATGGTGCCCCAGGACAACATGGTGAACTTTTGAAAGAGCTCATAGAAGCATTAACAGAGCCAACAATAGTGGCCCTGGTTAAGTGACAGGCCCACACAAACAATGATGACATGATCTCTTTGGGCAATGCGGCAGCAGATGCTGCTGCCAAAGAAGCAGCCTACCAAGGAGAATTTATAATAAAAGGAAATGTAGAAGAAGAAAGGGGTGAAGGGTACAATTCAATGTGAATTTCACAAATAATTGATCTGCAATAAAGGGAACCATTGGAGGAACAAGAGTTATGGGCAAAAAGAGGGTGCACTCAGTCACCCACTGACCTCCTCTGGTGGCAAAATTGTACAGGGAAAGCAGTGATGCCAGTGGAATTATTAGAGGTAGCGTTCCAGCAATTTCACTTCCCCGCACATACAGCAAAATGACACATAGCAGCAGACATACAGGAAAAACTGTTCATACCAGGTTTGCAGGAACACGTGGCAAAGTTAGTGATAGAATATACAGCATGTCAAATTTACAACTCTGGAATGACTTTAAGAACATTGAGAGGGATATTGCCCCACCCCACTGGACCATTCCATGAACTGCACATTGAATATGCAGACATGGGTGAACAGTGCAATGGAGCACGATATCTGATTGTGGTGGTCTGTCCCTTTTCACGTTGGGTGGAAGTGAGACCCTGCGCCCACCCGGACATGAAATGCGATGCAAAATTCCTAGTGAGGGAAGTGTTTCCCCGGTGGGGGATCTGTGATGTCATCCATTCCGACAATGGGACGCATTTCTTCAATGACTTATTTAAAGCAGCAGCTACGATGCTAGGTAACACACACAAGCTATCGGAGTTGTGGAGAAAATCAACAGCCTCCTTAAGAGCAGATTGTCTAAATTATGCCACACCCTGAAGAAAAATTGGGTGTACTGCTTGCAGATGGCACTATTTGAAGTAAGAAACTAGCCTAGCAAATACCACCACTTGTCACCCCACGAGATAGTGACAGGGAGACGCATGCATACCCCACTATCACCCCTGAGAAGAATGTCAGATGCACACAGAACACCCACAGTACTGTGTGAGGAGTTTCAAGAGTACCTAAGAAAACTGACCAAAGCAGACAGGATAATTGCAAAGCAAATAGCCCCACCATTCACCCGAGAAAGTGAAAGTGACACAGTAGCCTCTGGCAAGCGATAGCCCAAGTGTCCAACTAATGCCTGGCGAGACGGTATACATACGCAGCTTTGTGCGGCAATGGAATGCTCCACGATTTCACGGCCCCTATGAGGTTGTATACTGTACACCCACTGCAGTGAAAGTAAAGGGGCTCAAATATTGGATTCATCTATCGGACGTCCGTAAAGTACATAATAGTGTTACAGCTGAAGAGGGAGAAAATGTCGAGGAAAGAACAACACAAACGTAGCATTAATAACAATGATGAGGGATCATACTAAACAGCGTCCACAAGAAACATTCAAAACACGAAAGAGTGAACTGAAAAGAAATAGAAGAAAAGGTATATATACTGGAAAAGATAAAATGTATATAAAATTGAAGAATATTTACAAAAATACAGAAATGAATATACAAACAATTGCAAAATTCACTTGGTTAAACTTCTCTCTCATGGGGGCGTGACCAGGAGCGCCAGCGATGTGGCGGCTTCCCTGATGGCCTCCGTCCGAGACCTGCGGCATCCAGCAATAAATGAATCCCCTCCAATCGGATCGAAGCGATCGTCGGATTTATGGCAGTCGGAAGAACAGAGGCATTTGCTGCAGCCCAGTGGGGCTTTGCTACCCCACTAATTAGCCCTGAAATAGCCCAAACTTCCATGCGAGCCCTGTCGTAATCTGGTGATTCCAAGATGGCGGACGGGACTTGCTGATCACCGGGACGAGGAGCGCGGTGAAGGGAGTCCTCGCCCGGACCCAGATGCGGGTGCGGAGCCTGGAGGGAGCCGACAGTGCCCGCGGCGAGACGAGGGAGAGTTGCCTGCTTCTCGGCTGAGCCATGCAGGAGCATCGGGATCGGGCGGCAGACGGCCCTTCCCCCCATCCCCCACCCGCTTGTCTGAAGCGTGGGCTGCAGCTCCCTGCAGCGGCGTCAGGGAGGGGGAGAGCCCATTCCTCTGGTGTGACGGCCCTGCAGGGGAAGCAACAAGCTCCGTGCCTGAGGTGCCGGTCGAGCGGGAGATCCTGAGCCTGGGACCAGCATTACTCTGCAGGGATAGGCAGGGGAGCCGCCGGCAGCCAGCTATAATCCGGCTCCTCCAGTGCACCCGACGGCGGCGACCGGAATCCTCCAGATACCGAAAAGGTAACACGCTGCTGCGAGGCCTGAGGAGATGCTAGCGGGCCGCTGCTGCCCAGAGGGTCTGGCGGCACAATCGCCGTTCAGGCGGTGCACCTCTAAGGCCTCCCAACCTCCTGGGGCACCCCGGCCTATTTTCCCTAGTTCAGGCACAACTTAAGGCTTGCCACCAGCAGCGGCACCTCTTGGAGCCCTCCCCAGGAACCCTACCAGAATCTTCCAGCTACCTGGCACTACCTTGCCGCCCTTTACCAAAGTACCACGCTGGTGACACAGTTACTCTGGCACAATCCCAACACCACAAGAGACCGGGATTGGGGTTCCCACCGCACCCTGCTACGCGGATGCTTGCAGGGTGCCCCTGCCCACTATCCCCCACTATCCCCCTGGTGTTCCGGGACTCCATCCTCACGGCGGAAGAGGTCTCCCTTGCAATCATCGGACCTTGGGGATCTTGGCTGGCAATGTCAGGGGTTCATCCCCCTCCCCTCCATCACGCCTGAAGCCTAGTAATCAGCACTCCGGATCCTCCTTGGACCTCCAGTCTATCATCACCCGGCAGCCCGAGAGCCTCTGAATCAGGCCCTAACACCCCTTACATTGACGAAACCCCCCCTTCTCACCCCTTCAAATAAAGGTATCCCTAGAGTCCAGCCGATCTTCTCAACTTAAGCATAGCAGACGCAGAAAGCCCAGAGTCATAAGCCCCGCATGATGTCGAAGCTAGCTAAAGCAACCAAATCCTCAGACATCTCTACCATGCTGCTAGCAGCAGACAAGACGAAGAAACCAAACCCCCCCCCTAAACTAACCCCACAGAAGGCCCCCGAGGAGCAGGGAAAACTGACCACTAAGGAAGACATCCAGGCCTTCATGCGGGACATTAAAGCGCAGTTTAGGTCCTGCATGACAGAGCTTTCCACGCAGGTGGAACAGACAGATCAACGGCTCACTGAAGCGGAACAGAGGCTGGGTGAGGTTAAGTATCTGACCCAGAGTCATGACGCCACACTAATAGACATGTGATGTGAGATTCAGCCGTTGCAGAATAGGAGTGAAGTGCTGGAGTTTAAGTAGGAGGACCTAGAAAACAGGGCGCGATGAAATAACCTGCGCATTCGAGGGGTCCCGTCAACTATCCAAGACAAAGAGCTGCCAGAATACATAGGCAATTTCTTCCAAGCGCTCCTCCCACTCATGGACAAAGTCCAACTCATCCTGGACCGCACCCATAGGCTGCACCCAAGATGAGGAGTAGACTCAGACGCTCCCCCGGACATAATTACCAGGGTCCATTTCTAGGCCATCTCAGCAATAAGCCGCACCAAGGAGGAGCTCGCATTCATGGGCACCTAGCTCCAGATATTCCAGGACCTCTCTCTGATGACCCTACAGAAAAGAAGAGCCCTTAAACCCTTGACCCTATTCCTGCAGAACCAGCAGATACACTACCGATGACTGTTCCCCTCCACACTCCAAATCACATTCCAAGGAACCCAGCACAAAATAAGCCACCTAGAAGACGCGGAGTCCATCCTACACCCGAACTCTCCGGAGCCCTCGCCTGCCCGTAGTCCACTCCGTCCACCAGGGGAATCGGATCAGCTGCCTCAGAGACAGCGGCAGCAGTCCTGGTCCAAAGCACAAAGACGCCAGAAGATAAAATAATCCTGCCACGACCGGCGGTCGTGAAATGACCGATCCAATAAGTAGAGAAGAAATCAACGATGCTGCGGGTCCCGAGCGGCCCATACCCCAATCCAAGGAAGTATGTCACCAAACCCACCCTTGGAGGCGAACCCAGTTAAGTGGATTGATCCTAGCCCCGTTGGCTGGGAAGACAGTTATGGCCCAGTTGGCCGTGGGAAGGGCCGCATTGGAAAATCCTGGCCCTCATTCAATTGTAAGTTCACCCTCCCATTGGAGAAAATATAAAACCCAGACAGAGGAAAACCACGCTGAAGCCAAGTCCCTAGATGATGACTGAGAACTTCCATCCTCCCCCCCCAGATCAGCTCCCCCGCCAGAGAGCGCCCAGGAGACTCCCCCATACCAAAAACTGAAATTCTTGACGATGAACGTCAGGGGTCTCTACGCCCCGCAGAAGAGGAAAGCGATGCTGCGGCGCTTACAGAACAAAGAGGCCTCCATAGTCCTCCTCCAGGAGACACATCTGACCCCGGCTGATTTCACCCGGCTCTGTGACCAGTAATTTCCGCTACAATTTCTGGCGTCGAATGGCACGAAGAAGGGTGGTACAGCGATCCTGTTTGCCAAGGGCCTTAGGCCGCAGATACTAGACTCCTTGCTCTGCCCGGATGGCCGCTTCGTAGCTATAAAATGCCGAATTTACGGCCAACTTTACACACTGATTTCGGTTTATGCTCCTAATGATGAGCAAGAGGAGTTCTGTTCAGCCTTAGAAAGAGCCCTCTCACAATTTGCTAAGGGCCAGACTATCATCGGGGGAGATTTCAACGGAGTTCCTGATCCATTGACAGACAAATCACACCCTCCGGCTCGTAAAGATTTCGGCCTGGCAACAGCGTTACTCAAACTATTTAGAACCTTGCACGTAGTGGACACCTGGAGAGTCCTCCATCCTGAGGTTCGAGACTACTCGTTTTACTCATATGTACACAGAACGTATTCACGGATCGACCTCCTGCTGGCCTCCCTGCAAGTCTTAGCATTTACGGATGAAGTGGTCATTGGTCCCAGAATTCTCTCAGATCACGCCCCAATAACTCTAAACCTCAGAGCCCATGACCCTGACCGTCCCTGCGACGCAGATGGTCCCTCTATGACCCGATCCTGGGAGACATGTCATTAAGAGATGTGGTGGCTAAAGCAATAAAGGAGTCCTTTACCAGCAAACACGTGGGACGCAATGAAGGCGGTGGTGAGAGGGGTGTTAATCTCCCAAGGAGCAGCCTATCACAAACAAAAGCAACAGATCTGCCAAAACCTTGAGAATAAAGTGCAGGAAGCTGAGACAGTGTGTAAAGCCAGGAACCAGATCCTGAGAACCTACTGAGCCTTGCAGGCAGCCCAGAAGAAGTTGGAGGCCCACTATGCATAGGATACAGCTCATCTTCTAGCCAAAACAAAACAAAGCTACTACGCCAGAGGTAATAAGGCAAATAAATTCCTGGTGGAAAAATGAGCAAGAGTCAAGAAGAGGAACACAATCATACCTGCGAGATCCGCAGGGTACAGTGCAGTTCGCGGATCGTGATAAACTGTGGATTGCAGAGGCCCACCTGGCAGACACGATGTCAGCAACCCCGAGATCCAGTGGAGAACAGCAAACCTACTTGCAGGATGCAGCCTTACCTCACATCACAACCACAAGAAGGGAATAGTTAGAAGCCCCGATCACCCACAAGGAGGTCGACGCGGCCATTAAAAGTCTGAAATCAAGAGCCCCCGGACCAGATGGGTTCTCATCTCGATTTTACAAACTCTTTCGGCCCCAGCTGCTGGCCCCCATGACGACGCTCTTTAATTCCTTCGCCATCTCAGGATCTATTACCCCGTCGATGCAAGAATCAATCACAGTTCTAGCTCTCAAACCAGGAAAAGACCCCAGAGACATCGCAGCATATAGACCCACCTCGAAACATTTGTTCGAAGGTCTTGGCAAACCGACTAGCGAGAATACTCCCGGATATTATAGATCCAGACACGACAGGATTCATAATTAATAGAGCAACCACAGATAACATACGCAGGGTCCTCAATCTGATTGAGATAGCTAAACAAGACTTGCAAAAATTAGCCCTGTTGGCCTTAGATGCGACCAAGGCCTTTGATAAAGTAGACTGGTCGTTTCCACCGACTCACCCTGGAATCCTTCCACTTTGGACCCTCCTTCTTGAAGCTGGTCCTAGCAAATTACCAAGCTCTGAATACCCTCCTCCGGATAAACGGCCTACTATCCAGCCCAATCCCTCTAACATGTGGCACTAGGCAGGGGTGTCCTCTCTCCCCTCTTCTCTTTGCCCTGGTAATGGAACCCCTAGCCCAACGTATCCGCCTCAACTCCAGAATTAAAGGCCTCCAAGTAGGCCCCTCCCAACATAAGATCGCGCTATACACGGACAACGTGATGCTGACCATAACGGACACCTCCCAGTCACTGAGGGCCGCCTTAGCAGAAACCCATAGATTTGGAAGGGTCTCCGGATTTTCAATCAATTTCGCGAAATCAACAGCCTTGGGGATAGGCCTAGAACTGGGAGACAAAGAGTCCTTTAGATCCCATTGCTCGATCCCACTAAGCGAAAAGTCAATCCCTTACCTCGGGGTCCAGATCCCCGCCTGCCCCGAAGATACCTACCGGATAAACTTCCCGCCGCTATTCAAGACCTTGGAGAAAAACCTGAACCGCTGGCTCTCACAGGAGATTTCACTAATAGGTCGCATCACGGCCTGAAAGATGAACCTCCTACCACGATTCCTTTTCGCCTGCTCCGCCCCCCCACCATAATCCCCCACCCTCTGCTCCAGCGCCTTCAGAGGAAGATATTCAGCTTCATTTGGAAAGGGAAAAAGTCACGTATCCCACAGAAAACTATGCTGTGTGCCCCAAACCTGGGAGGCCTTGGGGTTCCCGACCTCCAAAGATATCAGATGGCGGCACAGATAGCTCACACTCGAGCCTGGACCATCACATCAGGGCACCCCAAGTGGACGGAAATAGAACAATCCCGACTATCTCTCCCCCTTTGCTTTCTGTTACACCTGCCAGCCTCCCTGCGGCAGACTTGGCCATCCATCCTATCATCGACCAAACAGACCCTAGGAGCATGGGACTGTGCGCGCAAATCCAGAGGCATTCCGAGAGACCTAAGCGCATCCGCTCCAGTGTTCCACAATCCGGCCTTCTCACCCGGAATTTGCCCCGCGAACTTTAAAAACTGGATCGCCGGGGCCTCAACTGCCTAAGTCAGCTATTCGAAGGGACTCACCCAATGTAAAAGCGCCTTTGGCCTATCGGAGACCGACAGGTTCTCTTATATCCAAATCCGACATTGGCGCTCACACCCCCATACCCGCATGGCGGCCATACGGGAACTAGATTCCCTCGAGTTAACAGCTGCAGATCCTCCGAGCCGAGGGTGAATCTCAACGCTATACAAACTATTGCAGACAAACTTGCTCGAAGCGAAAGCAACCTATATGTCACAGTGGGAAATAGAGTTAGGACACCTGATACAAAACCAGTCTTGGGCAGACATTTGGTCACAAACTCACTCGTCCTCCTTCTTTGTTACCAACCGGGAATGTGCGCATAAACTCCTATTAAGGTGGTACTACCCACCGCTTCGGCTACATCACTTCAACCAGTCCCTGGACCCGCTATGCTGGCGCCGCTGCGGCATGACGGGCTCCTACCTACATATGTGGTGGACATGCCTGATAGTGGTGAACTTCTGGTCCCAATGTATAGCCTCCATAGCAGACATCACCCAGACCACACTGCCACTGGAGCCAGAACCAATACTACTGGGGGTCCCGATTCCGGGCATTAATCCAAGATCTGGGAAGCAGGCGGCCCTCATAACACAGCTGCTCCTGGCCGCTAAAATCACAGTGGCGCGAACCTGGAAATCCCCGGATGGGCCCCCTAGTGATTCTGTGGTGGTTAAAACTCTGGGACACCTTCATAGCGGAAAAGATCATGGCGGCAGACAGGGGCCACCTTCACCGCTTCACAAACATTTGGTCGCCCATGATAGACTATGACCAGCACTTCCCAGCTCTAACATACAAACCACGCATGGTGGTGAACGCCCTATGGGCAGAGGACAGGGATCTGGCTCAATCAGCAGAGGAGCAAGGTCGGGAAGGCAGCCAGAATTAGAGGGTGGGGGTGGAAGCTTAAGGGAAGATGAAAATGGCTTAAAATGCAACATGTGCCGAATTGCTTGTAATGTAATATTTTCCTGTTTGCTGACCAAAATAAACAAGTTTAAAAAAAAACTTCTCTCTCTCTCTGTCTCTCTCTCTCTATCTTTCTCTGTATTTGTAAAGGTTTTTAAGATGCAAATTAATATGAATGCAATGCATTTATAGTAACAAATGTGCAATATAAAAAGCAAATGTGCAGTGTATACTTAACCCAATTAAATCTCATACCATAGGTACAGAGATCGCAGAAACGAGGGCCCTCAATGTCAGCGATTATACAATAGCTAGCAATAGGAGAATTGCTAGAAATATTAGTGCCATCAGGATGTATTCCTACGAATGCAGGATCTGCTTCTCTGCAATTTTATTTTTTACACTTTTGTTTGTTTTAGCATTGTATTGGGCAATATATTTCATATCTATAGATATAAAAGAGGAGGGAGGAGGAGTAAACCTGATACAAGAAGGGGCCCACTTAGTATGGGATGGTTTTAAGCTAATCTGGAGCCACAATGTTCCTACAAACCTTACCACCCTGCACAAGAATAAAACTATCAGAGCCCCGCTGATCAACTACTCCATAGCTATAGCTGACTATGAAAATGATTTTAATGTGTACGACATGAATGATCCCAACCCTTCTGCCTTCACATTGCCATATGATGATCTCTGTGCAACCACACAAGCTACCTCACACAGCGATTATGCAAATGATGAATACCAGACCCCCTACCTGGCTCATGATAAATTGGATGGGTAGCAGAGTGGTGAGTATGGAGTGGAAGTAATAACTGGGATATTCCCAATCGAGTACCAGGAATTAGTAGAAATCCAGAGTGGTCCAGGGGGAGCAAAAGGGGGAGAAAGGGAGGTGGGATGAAAAAGGTATGACGAATGTCACTGTTTGCGTCTAGACACAATAGAAGATCCACGGCACCCGCATCAGTCCAACAAATGGTACGCAGACATGAGCACAATGGCAAAGCAGACTACCAATGAAAGCTGCTACGTGTGCTCTTTAATCCCCCATGCCTCGGGAACACCTAAAGTGTTGTTACCGCAAGAGATGCCTATTGTGGAAGACCAATGTCTGGTTCATCTTGCACTGTGTAGAATAAAAAGTACCTATCAAGCGCACACCGTTTCACTGCAAATGCTGCAAAATGAATAAACCTGTTTCCAGAAGCCACAAGAAGTTATTTGCCTAAAAGAACCTTTTTTTGTAATACAAGGGACAATGTTTTCTGACAAGTGGCAGGAAGAAAAAGTAACGTGCAAAGCAGAGGCTCTGCGAGGACTGTCAGACGAGAAGCTACAATGGATAAAGAGCACATGCACCCCGATCTGGTCTTAACACATCGCCAAACTAACATGGGTTACAGCTCTCGAGAAGCCGATTAAGGTGCAACGCGAAATACCATATGAACTGTGCTTTCATGGAGAAGGGAAGGTGCCCCAGGGCACAGAGAAGAACTGTAGCAAAACTGTCATCATTCCAGATATGAAAAAAAGGAACCGCAGCTTTAATGGATACTTACTGGGTATGCAGCAAACAGGCGTATTTGCCCCTTCCACGGTCATGGAGGGGCACCAGGCGCTGGCAACGTTGCACTCAGCCCTGATGGTGATACCAGAAAGCCACATCCAAGGGGAGAGGGTGCCAGCAAAGATGTCCCAGGCAACCCGTCAACAACCGAAGAACCCCCTGCGTATAACGTTTTATCCAAAGAGCAGCTGCAAAGCACAGTATCCTGGAAGCGGAGAACATCAAACTATATCTCTGCAGCATCCTCTGAACTTTTGTCAGAAAACCCTGATAAGTTGAAGCTCTTCACATCAGCAGACACTTTCTTCACGTCCCTGATCCCAAGCATTCAAGCAAATGCAAAATGGCTTTAGATAACACGCTGGGAACTCATCCAGCTGGCCAACGACACAGAAGAAGGATTCAATATCATCAAGGTGGAACTAAGAACCCTGCTCCTGATGACCATGCACAACCGCGACGTCCTAGACCTACTAACTGCAATGCATGGCGGTGTTTGCCGAAAAATCGGGAGCGCATGTTGCACTTTCATACCCTCTGACAACGCAGACAATGGGACATTTTCACATGTGATAGCAGCGGTGCATAACCTCGGCGAAAGGATGAAGAAAGAAGGAGGAGTGCAGCCCAGCACATGGTTCGACAACCTGTTTGAGTGGGTCCCGTCATGGCTTGGAATGACTGTGAAGCTACTGATACCTATCATTGTCTTTTTTATTCTGATTTTTTGTGTGTGCCAATTAGGTCTCAGGTGCTGTGCAAAAACCATACCTTACAGTGCAATGATGATGGTGACAATGGGCAGCGCAGCAGGAGTAGTACAAATGACACATGAAGCCCACGTCCAAACTGGAGAAGACTCAGAACCAAAATATAGAATGACAGCAATTTACAACACTAGCTTCATTGTGGAATTATTTTGGCATCCTACAATTAAGGAGCCCCGGGAATTGGAATGGTATGATGAGGTATGGGTAGACCTAGAGGGGGATGGGGTTATATTTAGACAACCTGTACCCCAGATAAATATCCATGAGCAGGGGAGAGCCTGAGGGCGGTGTGTCGGGCTTGGATGCCAAGAAAAGGAACTCTGGCTTGGGATGAGGCAGTAGCTGAGGAAGCCAAAGGAAACGTTTGGGAGAATTACAGTATTTGTTACTGAAGTAACGAAAGGGGGGAATGTAAGGGAGGAAGGGTCTCCCAGGCCCCTCTTCATTCCTACTGAATGCACATGATATGCTCATTCTGTGGTCAACAACGTGCCTCTGGCCAAGGTGTGTGGTACCCATTGAATGACACATAACCGTGCATGCCATATAGGCCATGAGACTCCATTTTGTTTAGTCACTGACTCAATTTTTTTTACTAGACCACATGTAACTGCTGAATGCAGGCCTGCACCTCTCCCCTTCATTGTCCATGCAAGGCCAGCAAGCCAACCCCCCATCTCCTCCCCTCTGCTGGCTCCACGGCTGTCCTGTTCTCATGGAAGCTTGGGCGCGAGAAGTGACAAACTAAACACTGTATCTCACATCCTCCTTTTACATCACTGCCCTGTGTGTGACCGAGCCAGAGCCTGGTCCTGGAAAAAACAATTTGTCTCCACAAACTTGCCTCTGCATCAACAGACCCCTTTTAGAAAAATATAGACCACAAGCCCCCTCACCTCACAGTCTTTTGATGTAACAGTTGCATGCCCCTTGCCCGTGTGCCACTCCAGTTCACCCTTCTAGCACTAATCCCATGTGAACATATATTCTCTTTGTACTAACAAACGGTAAAACACCCTCAATAGATCCAAGGGGATACTTGATGAATGTGTTATTGGAATGCTGCGTTAGATAAGGCACCTGAACCCATGTACCCCTACTTTTTATTGCTCAGGTTAAAAGTTTACTGATATGTATTACATGTCAAAATTTATAAATAATGCTAAAGATATGTGTGGCCAAAAGGGCAAATGTTAGATAGTCTAAATCACTTCAAAAAGGACATTTCCTGACCTCGCACCCCTCCCAGATGAGCCCAGCTGACCCACATGATCCACAAAGTTACAACTTGGAACCAACCAATCAAGAAACACCATCCATATTGTTACGCTCACCTGGTATCCTCAGGGGCGCCACATGATACTGGATGGAGGTCTAAGCACTATCCCGGGCCCCTCTCTGCTTGGTTATGTGCTAGATATTGGGTAGCGCATATAACAGGAGAATGGAGGGTTAAGATACTGGTTCTGTGATGGGTGGACTCCAACTTCCCACTGGTCCAAATCCCCCCCTTGGGGTTATTGCTCCACTTAGGTTTTTGTGTGTTGAACTCTCTGTCCTGCGTCTCTGTGCAGGGGTGCGTGGTTGGTGCGGGCCTTCCGTGGACCTAGTTGCTTCACTGGACTGTATGCCCTTATGTCGGGTCCAGACCGGCTGTGACTCCAACTCTGCTTGCTGTCTTCCAGGTGAGTTATAATGTCTTTTCTGTCTTTATTCTGTCTCTTTCTTTTCTCCGTTTCTCTGTCTTCTCGGCGTCTTGCTCCACTAGATGTTCCCTAACAATGTCTCTTTTTGTTTTCACAGGGATGGTTGCGATCTCGGAGTTGCCGCGCCGATGGCGAACACCACGGTGAGTTATTGATGCGCGGAGCGCTGCGCTGTTTATTGGTGTTAATTGCTAACATGTGTTCTTTTCTCTTCTTTGTACAGGTTGCAGTGATGTTCCAGAGTGATGAGCGATTGAAGCGCTGCTTGCACAGGTAAGTGCTTTGTTAATGCTGACCTTGTTCCTTCTCCCTTGCCGTTTGCAGTGAAACCCGGAGATGGGCGAGGTAAGGGAAGCACAGGGTGCTGCCAGGACTTGCTGCTTGCCCAGGTAGGAATTGTTATTAATGCTGTCCTTGTTTCTTTACCTTTAAAGGGTGCGGCGAACTCCGGAGATGGGTGGGGTAAGCAAAGTGCAGGATGGATTCAAGGCCGGTTACTTCACAGGTAAGTGTTCTTTCTCGTTTATGCTGTTCTTGTTCTTCCAGGTTATTAATGGAATCCGGATCTAGGGCTTCAGGATCGGGCCACCAGAGAAGCAGATGAGCAGGAGCTGGACACAGTGAACATTAGGTTGCAGGAGTGCAGAATAACGCGAAGCGTGTTCTGCTTTTTGGGTGTGCTTTAAATAGCCTTCGTAAAGTAGTTCCAGGCCAAGTAGCCCAGCCACACCCAAAACACTAGACCGCATGGCTTGGTTCTAAAGAACTGAGCTGTGTAATAGGCCTCCATGTTGGATTAAGGTCCAAATCTGGTATTGCTTTATTCCTGATAATGAGCCTGGCGCCAAAGGCGCCAGGACTGACTCCATGTATGTTTCTGATGGAGTTTTAAGGGCCTTGGAGCCAGTGTGAAGGGCTTTAGCCCCACTGCTGCCAGGGGGCAGTTATACATTAGGGGGTTAGAGGCATGGATCGTGACAGCACTCCCTCCTAAGGCCCCTCTCAAGGTATTTCCTCCGTCTGGCCCTGGTTTGGTTGGATGGTTCTGATGAAATCGTCTTACCAGGCGTGGCGCATGGACGTGCTCGCTAGGCTCCCACGTCCTGTCCTGAGGGCCATATCCCTTCCAGTCCACTAAGTAATAAAACTTGGACCTGGTGAGTTTAGAATCTAGGATGTCCTTGACTTCAAATTCGGGTTCTCTGTTAACCAGTACCTGATTTGGTGGTGTTTTGACCGGAATTCCAGGCTGAACAGGTTTTAAGAATGACACGTGGAATACGGGATGGATCTGCATATTTGATGGTAAAGATAGTTTTACTGCCACAGGATTTATAATAGCCTTGATGGTATAGGGCCCTAGATATCTGGGACAAAATGTTTGAGTTCCTCTTATGGGCACATGCCGAGACGCCAACCAGACTTCATCTCCGATTTGGTAGTCGGGGGCTTTTCTTCGGTGTTGATCAGAGAATCTTTTGTGTCTTTCTTTGGCTTAGATCAAGTGTTCTGCTGCCTTTTTGAAGACGTGAGTGATGGTCGTATGTAAAGTCTTCACCTCGGGCAGTTCCAAGGCAATGGGGGTATCTAATTCGGAAGTATGTGGGTGCCTTTCATATACGGTATAGAATGGACTCTGTCCGTTACTGGTGTGTAGCGAGTTGTTGTAGGCATATCTGGCTATCCACAGCACATCCTTCCAGCTTTCTTCCACTTGATGTAACATGCACCGTAGGTATTGCTCTAGTGTCTGATTTGTCCGCTCCGTATGGCCATCAGTTTGGGGATGGTGACTAGTGGACAGACGAATATCGATTTGGGCAATTGCACAACTCTTCCTCCAGAAGTTAGACACAAACTGACTCCCTCGGTCAGAAATCAGGACAGAGGGGAAACCATGTAATCGTACAATTTGCTCGAAAAACACTTTTGCCAGACTGCGTTTGATAGACCCTTAAGCGGAATGAAATGGGCCATTTTAGAGAATAGGTCAACAACTACTAGGATAGTGTTGAACCTTTGACAGGGAGGCAGATCTGTAATGAAATCGAGGGAGAGTGTGTGCCAAGGTGCAGGTGGTATTTCCAGGGGTTGAAGAAGGCCTGCAGGTCTTTGTTTCTGGGATTTATTCCGTGCACAAATACCATATGACAGCATAAGCTGCGTAATGTCCTTTCGCCAGGTCGGCCACCAATAATTTCTTTTCACCTTAGCTAGGGTCTTGGTAATTCCTGGATGTCCTTCTATCAGGGGGCCGTGATAACCAGAAATGACTTGTTCTTGTAGTGCCTTATTCGGTAGATATAAACGCCCTCTGAAATACGGGAGTTGGTTCTTTGTTGTGTAATGTTCACCTTGAGGGGTCCAGTCTTGTAGAGCCTCGGTGTTCATTAGGAGCCAAATTTCCTTTTGCGGTTCGTCCAGAGATAACGTTGTTGTAAGTCCTAGTTGTTTGTCACCTGGAATAATGGCCACCGGGTCTGGGGTTAAATATGTGTTCTCATCAATACCCATGCGGGATAGGGCGTCATCTTTTCCGTTCTGGACTCCAGGTCAGTACGTGATTATGTAATCATATTCTGCAAAGAATAAAGCCCATCTGAGTTGACAGGATGATTGAACCTTTGCCGTCTTGAGGTATTGTAGGTTGCAATGGTCGGTGATTACTGTGATGTATGTCTGGCGCCTAGGAGGTAATGCCGCCAAGCCTTAAAGGCTGCCTTGATCGCTAGGAGTTCCTTATCTGTTATTGCACAGTTACGTTCAGGTGTATTACATTTTCACGACCAAAAGGCCACGGGATGTAACTGAAATAACACCGTAGATCCCTTACTGCTATGTATCAAAATCAACATGATTAAATTGTTCAAAAAAGTACCAAACTCTGGTATCATGCATTTTTATGAAATTCTCTGAAAACAAAAAGGGCAAATTTCTAGAAAGTTATTTGAAAAGTGTATTATTTAGACAAAGAAAATCCTGATGAGCATAAAGGTTGTAATAACAAAGAAGTATAACAGAAATTGTTAAAACACTCACAGTTGTAATTCACAATTTTGTTTAAAGAACAGAAAACAATCAATTATTCTTTTTTTGAGAAGCAGAAAAAAATATTTTTTAAAATAGGTTCTTCTTTGTTGTAAAGTCACAAAGAAGAAGTAAAAAAGGAATGGAGTACTAGTGGAGAGAAGATATATGGACGGTTCTTAAGGTAAACAGTTCTTCCTTCTCTACACAGAACAACCGTATCCTCTCAAACTCTAACTCCAATATTCCTAATGACAGGTCTGCCACGGGATGTAACTGGCCTGTTTCGGGATCCCTTTGGGAAAGAACAGCCCCCATTGCCATGCTGGAGGCATCTGTTTCCACTACATATAGGAGATCTGGGCAGGGGTGTCGTAGCACCGGGGCTGAGGTAAATCTTTTCTTGAGTTCCTGGAAGGCCTTCTCCGCCTCTTCTGTCCATTGGAACAGTTTGTTGTTTTTTTCGTAATAAAGAAGTTATCAAGTGTACAATCTGGGAGAAATCCGGGATGAATCGGCGATAAAAGTTCGCAAAGCCGAGCATACTTTGGACACCTTTGACTGAAGACGGTGATGGCCAGTTAAGGATGGCCTCCATTTCAACTGCATCCTGGAATACTGGTTTCCTCGTGCATTCGGCCTTGCTCAAAGTGTGCTCTTGTGCTCTGCCTTTTATCCCAGTGGGGAAGGGAAAGGGCAGTCAGGTGTGTGTGGTTGTCAGCAATTGCCTGACACTGCCTGACCCTTGTGCTGGGACATGTCAGGTAAACGGCTCTGATATTAGTCCCTTGTCACTCGCGGGGTGAGAAAGTGTTTGTGTCGGAAAAGGGGGGATAGAGTTTCTAAGTATCCTACTGGATAGGATGGAGAAAATGTGTCATAAGAAAGGAGATACTGTGTCACCTTTTGAAGATCAAGGGGGACAGGATGGATTATTCGGGATTCCACAGGCGATGGGTAGAGTTGGTGATCTGGAGAAGTCACTTTGAACAAATTGGTGGCGGTTAGCAAATTAAGCATTGAATCAGGTGCGCAGGGTCTCACTAATCCTCATGTGGTGGTGTAGGTAAGTTAATTTTGATGTCAATGTTAAAGGTATTTGTACCATGCACCGTCACCAATGGAATTTGTCCCCAGGGAGTTTTTGGTGCTCTGCTATGTCAAACACTGCTGAGGCATCAAGGAGAACCAGGAGGCAAGGTTGGCCATCGTCAAGGATATTAAGGGCACCATCGATCATCTTGGTGGTAGCCATTCCCATACCACTCTAAGGGTTGTCTTGCCGTTTTTCTTGCTCTTTAAGGGATATGATGCTCTCACCATTGTGGTTTGCAACAAGGGATATAGAGCCCTTCTCGCTGTGATGATGTGGAGCCCTCATCATCCTTCAGGTTACTCTGCCTACCTACAATAAGGGATATGATGCCCTTCACACCGGTAGTCGGGTACAGGGTACAACAGTTAAAAGGGGACAGGTTTTGAGGCTTTCTCTCAGCGGGGTCTACAGCTGTGAAGTTAGCTTCCCCAATTTTTTCATTACTTTGCTCTTTCTCAATCTCAGCCTCTGTCTCAGAACTACTAGTCTGCTTTTCCTCCTGCTGCTTTGGTCCCGCACCTTTCTTCCTTCTGCTGATAATCCACAACCGCCCCGCTTCTGTGTCTTCTGCTCTCTGTGTAGTTGCCATCACCCTTGTCTCCAAACTCGTTTCCACCCCATTGATGCCCCAAGTATCCAGCAGGGATGCCCTTTTATAGACACCTCATCTTTCCTTCCTGATTGCTTCTCCTCTATAGGTTTTTTTTTATTGGATAACCACCATGACTGATGACTCTGCCCCCCTACTGTGTGAGCCCATGTGCCCCAGAGTCGATAAAATAGTTGCCAGCCATTTTGAGTCTAGGCAAAAGTATCACCAACATCATGGCTCTATGCTGGGTCCTCGTCACTGACAGTCATAGTTCTTTGTGCTATCTGGGCCCTGTCCAGGCATTTTCTTTTATCATCACTCCTTGTTCTTGTTTCATACTCGCGACAGGAACTCTGACCAGTTTTAACAGGCGGGAGTTTGAGCCGAGAGGATGTTTCATGCCAGCGTTTCCTCTGCGGATTGTGAGGGATTGCGGGTGAGGTTTTCTGAGCCTGGTCTCCCTGAGCTATTATTTCCCTGGGCAGGGACATCAAAGAGAGAACACCAGAACGCTGGCAGGCACTGTGCTGTTAAAGTGAATTCAAGAATACAACAACACAAACTTCTTGCATGTCAACGTAATTCAAAAAGATGGCAAAAGAGAGCAGTAAATGCAGATTTTGGTTTACTGATGTAATTCAACAATTCGAAAGTGGCAATCACATATCTCCCCATTTATTTACAATAAAAAAGCACAATATCAAAGAATGTTAAAAAATGACAACCCTAAACCTCTTTTTCATATTGAGGAGAGTACAGCGTAATTCATGATCATGCATCTGTCCATTGTTGTGCACTTTTGAGCCCCTTCTTTCTATAAATGCCTATCAGGTACAGTCGGACATACCCATGTTTGGGTACTGCGCATATCCTGCCTGTGAACTTGCACCACAATATTGTGGACAAGACGCAGTGCATCAAGGGGCGTATTTAGGTTTATTTCTTAGCATCTTCATTTGGGGTGTCTGTTTCGATATTATTGAAGGTGAATTTGCTTCTAATGTTTAGCTGAATGCAGGAGAGAGGCTTGAACCCACTCAAGATGCAGCTAATATCCGAGTTATGGACACGAGAAACGGATGTTATTGATTTTACTCCATGGTTTCTCAAGCACCTGGATTATGGTCTTTGGTGGGAAGGGTATCCACTCTGAAATCCCCCACTCTCTCTTGAATGCGGAACAGAACAGCGTGATCCATGGCAACAAGTGACACAGAGTGGTCTAGGTGTAATGACCTTCAGATCATTCTAGCACCAGCTGTGCATGGGACACTCTCCAAACCCCATCACCTGCATTCTCCATTGCATGGTCGCAGCAGATCCTGGCCTGTGTGTGGTACCGGAGGCAATGTTCATTTAGGAAAGTGTGAAACTGTTACACTGTGGATTTGTATAACAGTTAGGCCAGCAGCGCGAGAAAGTACATAATACACAGAGAATGCACATAGTGGGATGTAACTTGTTTTTAGTAAATATTTCAACAGCCCACTTTTATAACTAGTACGTCCTCTTATAGAGTAGGCAAACAGATCATGTAATGGGTCTGTGAGATGCCAGAGTAACGAGAGACAGACACATTGGTAGGCTTCACAATGCTTGGGGAAAAGGCCTCACTATCCCGAACTTTACGAGGGGTTGCCCTGCCTCAACGAAACTAACTAGTGGACTCGTCACAATGTCCAAAATAAGTGTCCACAGTCCTGTGTCCAAACCTATTCTGACCCTCACACCTAATATTCCACAACAATCATCAATTTGAAAATTAAACAGTATTTGTAAGTAGATTGTATATGCCAGCGGGACAATCCCCTTTCCTGGTCTTGTGTCTGCCTTTCTTGCTGGCTTTGTGTTCCAGGGGGGACAATCCTCTTCCCCTGGTCTTTCTCCTAACTTGCCAAGGGGGAAAATCCTCTTCCCTTGGTCTTTCTCTTGACTTGCCAAGGGGGACAATCCTCTTCCCCGGGTACAATCAACTTTATTTGGTCTTTCTCCTGACTGGACAAGAGGGACAATCCACTTCCCTTGGTCTTTCCCATGGGGATGATAATGAGGAGTAAGTGCCTATTTTATTTCATTATTTTACAGCGCTGCTTGTATCTTTATTATTCATTAGCGCACAGCACATCTCCTACCCCTTCTACTGCTTTGGTTCAGATCCTCGAGTCTTCAAAGGAACTTCAGCTGGTTTACTTCAGCAGGTCCATCTTCTCTCATCTGCTTTACACCTCCGGCACCAGTTCGAAAAACTATCTCTTGCTGGATCTGCTGACGGTGTCCTATGTTATCTTCCAACGGGTCAGGATACAACGTCCTCTTGTCCCCGGTAGAATTCCAGATGATATCTTACGTCCCAGTATGGGTCGCAAAACGTGTCTCCTCTTTCTCTTCCTTCTTCCGTGCCATTTGCACTTGAACAGGATTCTTCCCTCTTTCCAAGGAATGCTCTCTTCTGCTGATTTACAACTCCAGTCCCGTCAGTATACTTTCACTCCCCAGCAGTGATGATGTAATAGGAAGCCCTCAACTTCTTTTCATGGCATTCGATTTCCCCGCTTTCGATCTGGGGAAAACTATGGTTCCAATGCCACGTCTTTGTGCCTTCACTTTGCACAGTGCCACTGGTTCTAACTCACCTTCCTCAACTTTTGCTCTCCTTCTTCTGCCCCTTGTCCAGCTGTTGCCGCACCCACCACTACTACTTCTGCTTCTGCCGCCCTCCTGTTTACAACCTGCCCTATCATATCTACTTTCACTCTTCCCCCTTGCACTTAGTCCTTCTTCTCTTTCGTTATCAGCTTTTTCAATGGACATAAAAAGAGGACTAAAGTGTTTTACTCCTTGCCTCTCCAGATGCAGCTTCTATATATATCTGAGTTTAACTTGTAAGAAGAGATGAGATTTTGTAGTATTTTTCGGGGTTTTGGTGTTGGAATTATGTTTCTTCCCCTTAATTCTGGGGCGAAATCATCTGATTTGGCACAGGTCCCATAAGATTCCTACTACTCTTGCTCACCTAAAGTGATGTGGGTCCCCTGCTAAGTCACACATTGTAAAATGGTGGACCAAGAGTCTGGAATAACCCTCTGGCATACATCAGGATGTATTTATTAAAACAAAAAAGTCTCCTTTTCAAAGAGCATCTCATCATCTGCCTATCTGGGACACCGACAAGGACATCCTTCCCTACTCCCTGTCCCGATTACGCTAAGGTATCCATACTCTTTTGTACAGCACTCCACTGCTATCCAGCTAAGTTTACATTATAAAAAAAAATCACATACGTACACTGTCCTCTATCCTCCAACATACAGGCAGAATTGGCCTTACATTGACATTGTGATTGTCGGAAACAGCCGTTAGAGATTGCCAGAGAGTACGGTGCGGCTTGACAGTCTCTGCTTTCTGTTCGTGTTGAGAGGTTCTGTCCTCTAGTCCTCCTGCTCCTCCAGTGCCTCTGCGAGCTGTGTGTGGCGAGTCGGGTGTGCCGCGTAGAGCTGAAGCGGTATTTTGTTCCTGCGGCTTTGACTGGCTGGGCGCCCGCCTGGTGCCTACGATCTGCGATCGATCCGCGTCCCTCCACGCCCACTTAGAGGTTTGTGCTTGGGTGGTGCAGCGGAGAAAGAGAGTTACGCGGTCGTTGAGAGCTGCGCTGGTATTGTAGAAAAAGAGCTTACGGAGTTAAACTCAGCCGCACACATGTTGCGGAGTGAGTTGTGGAGTGTCGGACGGGGGCTATTGAGGTTTGTGAGACCTGAGTGACTCCCCCCCTTCTGGACTTGATTTTTCTACACAGAATTGATTTGTATAATAAATCATTTTACTTATTTATATTTACTATTTTTTAAAACTGTTCCATTTAGGCTACTCTTGCAGTTTTGGCAACTTCCTGTACTGGGCGGCTTCTGATTTTATATTTGATTGGTGATCTCCCATCTTTTCTATTATGCCTGGAAAAGCGCAGGGGAGAAGTAAACATTATAATTTACGTAAAAACAAGCCTTGTGGGAAAACTGCGAAATCCGACACTGCATCACAGTGCAGTGACTCGCCGCTGAGTGGAGATAGAGGTGAGAGAAATAGTGGACCTAAGAAATCAACCATACTTCCTGGAAGATCTCCCATTCAAATCACAGATTTTTTTAAACCTGATAATGCCACGAATACTGAAAACTGTCAAAAAACGACTGCCCAGGTACATGCTAAGGTTGGTTTGGGTAACCTGAGTGTAGCATCAGTTCCATCATTTGGGCCAATAGATGATAACTCTTTGTTGAATTTGTATTATGAGCTATGTGGATCCAATCAACGTGCTATTGAGCAAAGTAATAACAAATTGAGTCAAGATGCATGTGGCTTTAATAATGGTGGTATTGGGAAAGAACAGCATATACAACACGAAACTGACAGATTATTCAGTACCCCTTCTATGTTTCCTCCAACTAACATACCTGAAATACTACCCAACACAGGAAGAGAAGAAGACGGTGTAAACAATACGCTGAATCATGAAGGGTCCGCAAGAGAAATTAGTGAATCTGACAATATAAATGCCCCCACGATTAGTATGTCCACCCCATCACTGAATCTGTTGCATTTTGCCCTTAAAATCCTGATTAAATTATGTGGTAACATTTACTCCCAGACTCAGGTGCATAGTCAATACTTAAACCTCCTTATGGAAAATGTGAAGACAACGCATCAGGCCACAGTCATTGACAATAAAGCTCAAGATGTTGAGAAATTGATGAAACAGAAACTCTGTAGTGATTGTTGACCCTCTAAAAGGCCTGAATTGCCCTGATGAAAAAACGGTTTCTAATGGTCTTCAAAAAAAACCTAAGACAATTGAACAACCTAAGAAAAAACAACTGAGTGGAACCAAAAAGACCGAAAATATTAAAGATGAGATTGTACCCTGCCATCCTCTTAATTCAACCACAACCACTTGTAAAGATCAGAAAATCAATAAGAGGCGTGCCCGAAAGCGGGCAAATCGGAAAAGAAGAAGACAGGAAATGAAAACTGGTATGTTAACAAGCTGGTTACTTCAAAATAACAAGGCAAATGGGAAAAAAGAACTACCATTGGAAGATGAAAGTTCTGATTCAGAAAGTGAACTGGAAGGGTCTTCAATCAGTTCTGTGACTAAGCACTCTGACATAAAAAGTAAAAGTGATGGTAAAAGGGTGAAGGTCTGTGTGGAGAACAAGTATGCCCCACTTGGTGACAAAGAGGATAAAGATCTTGACTTACGGACTGTCATAATAAGTGAAAAAATAGATAAAAGAACAAAGAATCCCATTAACAGACCCTCTTTAATAACTTTATTTGCTAAAATTCCTGAACTGAGAATGTTTAAATCATGTGATTTTTAATTTATTGAACCAATCAGGAGGCAGTGTGGGGCAATATCTAGAGTGAACTGTGTTTTGCCTGCAACAGCTAAGGTAATAAGAGCCCAGGGAGAATCTCTCGACTTCCTTGGCAATGATTTGGATTTAGAGATCGCTGATAAAGATCAGCGGTATGTATGTCAGGGGTGCAATCTCGGGAAGTCGGAAGAACATAAAATAAATATTGCTCCCAAAGGAGACACAGACAATCAAATTGGAATACGTTGGTTGCAACAACTTGTAAACATGATGAAAAAATCCTGTCCATGAGTATGCAAGATTGTGTCGTGGAATACTAGGGGACATGCCCATTTTATTAGACCAGGGCACTCTTTAAATGGTATTCTTAACCATCAAATATTTCTCTCACAGGAAACTTGGCTGTTGAAAGAGTATTTTGGTAGACTCTCATGTCCTCTTCCATAACCATGCAAAAAAGGGAATTAAGGGAAGGCCATTTGGAGGTCTAATTATTGGAGTCAGCCATGAATTTGACTCTGAACCCCTCATGCCCACAGAAACAAACGATAATGTCCTTGCAGTTGTTATTGGTCTGAAACAAAAATCTCATGTTGTTAACATGTTGATCATTAATGTATATGATCCCCCAGGTGGGAGTAAAACCATGGCTATATTCGATACAATCGATTAATTTATTGCTACCTGGCTATCTGATGTTAACAGCTCTATGATCTTGATAGGTGGAGATATGAATGCACAATGTAGAACAATGATCTAGAAAGCCAAATTTCACAATTTGGCAGTTAACAACACGGCATTGTGTTCCAAGTCTAATACACAAGGGAGAGTATGGAAAAGATATCTGAATGAATGGGGGCTTAGTTTTCTTAATGGTAGAACAGTCGGGGATACCCCAGGGAAACACACATGGTTGTGCGGTAAGAAGCCTTCCATGATTGATTACATATGGGGTAATACTAAAATGCTCAATTTCGTTAGTGACTTTGAAATAGTGGAGAACAAATATAGTGACCATGCAATGCTGTGTGCTAAATTGGAATTAGGCATGGATATTAAGATACCAACGAGTGCCACTGGTAATATTTACACTAACCATAAGGGTACAAACATTAAGTGGAACATAAAAAAATGTAAGATAATGTCACACAATTTACATGGCCTTTTTGAGTTGGTCTATAAACATGCCCATTCCCTTAGCGGCAATGAGATTGAATGCATGATTAAAGCCATTACAGACGATGTCGACACTGTGAAGGGAAGTCCTAAAACTAATACTGGAAACAGGATCAATCGATCTTTTGATGGAGAGCTGTTGGTGGTAAAACGTAAATACTGACGCTCTCATCGGCTCTTGATAAAATCCTATATGGGGTCCATCGAGATCACTAACGAGAAAAAGCGGTTGAAAAATGGATTTACCAATTGGTGTAAGCGTAGAAAATGGTCCAAATTAAACAGCAAATGGCAGACCATGTTTAATCCCCTTCAAGGAAATGAGTCTAGTGCAGTTTGGAAAATCTTGAATAATGTAAGAAATGTGAATAAAGCACACATTAATAACAACATGTATAAGAGATTAGATAAGAACTTCCCAAGACCCTTTTGTAGAGAATGGCCTCTCTCCTTTTCCACCAAAATGATGTCCATTATTAACAAAATGAACAAATCTCGAGCCCCTGGACCCAATGGACTTGCCACTGTTGTATTGAAATATGACCCTGTTATATGGAGCAATATATGGTTTAAGCTATTTACCAGTGTTTGTCGAGATCGTGTATCCCAGATTCGTGGAAGAATGCCATTCTTATACCAGTGTTTAAAGCGGGCAATAGATCTCTTCCTGAAAATTACTGACTGTTGTCGATCTTAGACTCCACTGGGAAAGTTTTTTCAGCTATTGTTCTAGAACACTTGCATGCTTGGGTCCATACTAACCACCTACTTCACCCTTTTCAAACCGGGTTTCGAAGTGGCATTAGTACTACTCACAATATTCGAGTCCTAGATGCCAAAACTTCCAACGCCAAATCAAGCACTGGGTCGTCTGTTTATGTAATCTTTGTTGATTTTAGGTCAGCGTTTGACAGTGTTGACCGAACCATATTGTGGGAAATTCTGTTGAAACTAGCCTGTCCCAGACGGCTTGTTGATATACTTTTTAATCTTCATGATTACAACACTGTGCAAATTCGTTTAGATAATGAGGGCAGCCTGACACAGCCAATTAATGTGAATAGAGGAGTCAAACAAGGCTGTTTACTGGCTGCCCTCTTATTCAATCTTTATCTAGCTGACCTTATCAGGCGCCTTGTTGCTAAAGCTAAATGCTCTGCTAAATTTGAAAAAGCGTTAATATCTGCTATGCTTTATGCAGATGACCTGGTGGTCATTGGTCGCACTATAGCCTGTACGAAGGCAATGTTGGAAGAACTTGGCTGTTTTGTAAAAGAACATGGCCTAACAATTAATCTGCAAAAAACCATGGCCATGCTGTTTTCCCGCAAAAAAGTCAATAGAGTAAAAGTAGAAGTTTCGTGGGGTATTGTAGAATACACCGAGGTATACAAATATCTAGGTGTCTTCTTTAATTGCAAAATTGGATACAGGTATCTTATTGAGATTCAAATTAGGAGGGCCAAGCAAATCACTATGATGGTACACAAGTTTGTTAAAGAATATGCTGGTTATTCACTAAAAGGTATTCTTACACTATACCGCCAATGGTTCACCCCGGTTCTGACTTATGGGTTAGAAGCCATTACTATTTCTGACCTCTCTTTCCTTGACAGGATCGAAGGTTTATTTTGGCGTACCATTTTGAGAGTACCTCGTTCGTGCTCCATCCAATACATCAGAGTGGAACTCGGCCTACAATCTTTGAGATACACTGTGAGACAACAACGTGGCCTCCTTAATTTGAAAGCAATGTGCCACCCTGAGAGTGAACTGCTACAAATTATCAGAACTAATGTGGCTAAAATAGATGTTCCTACTTCGAGGAGCAAATATTTATCCAGCTGCTGCAAATTATTGAAGAATTACAGTGGGTGTTAAAAACGAACCAATGTGTTCTTTTTTCCAGCTATTAAAAAAGCGTTCGAAGCCAAAGCAAAGAGAATTGATTGGGAAATGAATTTTATTCATTTGTATGCACTGAAAAATGTTAAATATATTGAATGGATTGTGCATGAGTATTATATGCCTCAAAGATATTTAATACGTTGTCCTGACCCCCAGGTACGAAATTTTAGACTATTAATGCGCACCAATCAACTTCCGGTGAAGTCTACATTTGGTTCTTAGTGGAAGATCCCTGAAAAAGAGAGATACTGTCGAACGTGTCTGGACATGGATGAATGTGAGACTGTTAGGCATGTACTAACCTCATGCCCAGAAAGACGAAATCACTATTTGTTGAATTATGGTCGTTTAGTCCATAACATGAGTAATATACAGTCGGAGGAATTTTGGAGATGGTGCCTGAATGTGTAATCTGAGGCAGTCTATATAGCATTATATAGAGTATGGAAAACATTTCCGCCTAGAAATAATGAAAATGTCAATGATAAATTGGTGACAACATGTGATAACCATGATTCAAGGTAATTATCACCTCATTGTATTGTATTTTATATTTATGCATTGCACTTTTGTACTACAGTATGAATGAGTGAATATTTAATATTTATTGTGCTAATATTGCATAATGAGTTAATATGTGATTGATATGAATGTATGTAAAGTTGTAAAGTTTTATGAACTGAAAACAACTTAATAATAAATAATAATAAATTGGCCACATAGGACCAGGACCCTGCTGCTCCCATTTGCGGGCTGCACTCACACATGGAAGGAAATGGGGCCCCTGCAGCTTTTAACTGCCACACTGCCTTACCCTAACCCTTCCAAAGTCGTCAGGAGATCAGACAGTCTGACGATTGGCACATGTGAGTGTGATGTAGCAGCGGCAACCCTCTACCTCCAGCATCCTGGCCAAACAAACGTCCTACAGTACTCGAATCTCACAAGCCAAATCCAACAGTAGAGAGCTCTTTACAATACTAAAAGAGGTTGAATCTCCCATCCAAGCTCCGAACTTGTGCCTCAAGGACAAAAATTGGTGCAAGGGTATACAAAATGCCTTAGCTAACAAAAGACTCCCTTCTCTCTTCTACCAAACCCAGTATCCCCACCCCTAAAAAGAGACACCCTACTCAGACACACCCCCCCTGTGCACATTCCCCACTTTGACTTCCACAGAGTATCTACTAAAGAGGTAGAAAAGGTCATCCTCACCCTCAAACCTTCGAATTGCCATGGGGACCTATGCCACGCACAATTGATAAAGGATGCGGCTCATGATCTAGCACCATTTATTACCAAACTAATAAATGCATCATTCACATCAGGCAGCGTACCTAACAATCTCAAACAATCATGGGTCCTCCCCCTGCTTAAAGAACTGAATCTAGATCCCACTACTCCCACTAACTACCGTCCCATCACTACAGTACCATTCCTTCTTAAAATCCTCGACAAAATAGCATACCAACAAATCCAACATTACCTTGAGCACTTCCTTCTCTTAGGAGTCAGACCATCGGGCTTCAGGCCTCAACACGGCACCGAAACCGCACTCATAGATCTCAAGGCACAGATAGATGAGCTGAGAGATCAGGGTAAAGTGGCAATACTGCTTCTTCTTGATCTCTCAGCTGCATTCGACCTGGTCGACCACGAGATCCTATGCGACCACCTTCAAAAAGCCGCCCACTTTTCTCAAGAGGCAACTGACTGGATCCAATCCTTTCTAAATAACCGCACGATGAGAGTCTTTTCCCTATTAGCAGCAGCCGACCCAACACCCATCACCTGTGGCGTACCTCAGGGATCTTGCGTCTCCCCGACCCTGTACAACATCTTCATGAAGCCCCTTTTCGATGATCTAGATGGTCTGGGTATCACCTACACTAATTATGCCGATGATACACAGATCCTCATCCCGTTGACGGGGGATTATGACAAGGAATTGGCCTTCGTCAACAAAGTGTACCTCATCATCCAGGCTTGGATGGCCTCACACGGTCTATGCCTGAATGATGACAAAACAGAACTCCTCATTGTAGGGTCCTCACATAACCTGAACAAACTAGACCAAAACTACTCCTCCTTCGTAATTGACAACAATAAGATCACGGTAGCCAAGGAGGTGAAAACCCTTGGCTTCTACCTAGACTCCACTCTCACCTTTAAAAAAAGTTAATGCTATGGCATCCACCATATCTTACACATGCAAACTCATCAGAGCAGCCAAACCTTTTCTCTCCCCGTCTAACTGTCTCACCCTAGCCAGGGCTCTGATCTTGTCCAAGTTGGACTATTGCAACGCACTTTATGTAGGATGCAACAAATATATCACAAACGAAATTCAGATCCTTCAAAATAATGCCCTAAGAGCGGCCCTCAGTATCCCAAAGAAAACCCACATCTCTGATACTAGAAGGTCTGTCAACTGGAT
The DNA here is from genome assembly GCF_040938575.1 of Ambystoma mexicanum. NCBI lineage: Eukaryota > Metazoa > Chordata > Amphibia > Caudata > Ambystomatidae > Ambystoma > Ambystoma mexicanum. The sequence goes on from NC_090922.1 coordinate 340,509,521, forward strand.
TTCTACCAAAGACAAAATATTCCTCAAATCGGTTTCCCTGACCCACAAATGCCTCCACCAAGCAGCCCCTCAATACCTTATCTCTAGATTCACCAGATCCACCTCTGCTCGCCCCTCTAGAATGACCAATTCCAATCTCCTCCTGGTGCCCAGGTTTAAGCGTTCTATGTCGGGTGGGAACAGCTTTCCGGTTAAAGCAGCACAATATTGGAACTCCCTTCCACCTCCTTGCAGGGAGGACCTCCCCTACCACCTATTCAGAACTAAGACCATCCACTGACTCAAGATTCATGACACTTAACAACCTCATGCTCTCTCGCTGCCCTGATTCTCCACCACTATGATTGTAAATATGTATATTTAGGTTGCCAACTGATCAGTGCAGTTACCTTGTCACTAGACAACCGATGTATTGTATATAGTATTGCCTATGTTGTATATTTCTGTAACCCATGCCCCTTCGGCACGCGTTGTTTCTTTTTGCCGTGTCCAGCATTATAACCACAGCTGGACCTCATTACCCTGTATGTAACCAAGCTTTGCAATCCTCTTGTTGCCTCTGCGCCTTGCTACCCCTTTGGGGTTAGGTGCGCAATATAAATAAATAAATACAAATACAAATACACGTGTCACATCAGCCTAAATTAGACAGAGTCCTTGCTTCCAACATCTGAGGGCACCGTTCGCTCCCCAAATGCAGTCGGAGGCCCCACAGCACTCTTTGCTGCAGCAGCACCCTACCATGTCCCCTTCAGAGGCATCAGGGGATCAGGTCGACTGAACATTTCTGGGCCCCACATGAGTTCTGCCTAGTAGCCGGCAGCCTCCAACTTCGAGCACACAGGCCATGTTGGCCACAGATGAACCAGGAACCTGCTGCCATCATCCGAGGATGCTGCTTGCTCCTTGAAGCTAGTGTGGCCGCTGCAGCCATCGCTGATACAGTGCCTGACCTTGTCCCCTCTGAAGCCAACAGGGAATCTAGTAAGCCAAGGATTGGTTCTCTGAGCCCCCATGAGTGGTGTACGTGTTCCTGCCTACAGACGTCCAACCACCTGCTATGCTCATCCAAGGGCATCTTATCTCAGGGTAGGAATTGTTTGGCCCTGTTCAGAACGGGTCAGCACCACAGTGCTAATGCTCATGGACTATTTCTGGACTTAGCACATTCTACATTGCAATAGGCCAGTGCAGTCACTAATGGCCCATTGCAAAAAAGTGTTTTACCTTTGGTTGTTAACAGTATATTGCTGCCAAGTGTTAATTCTGTGGTTGGTAAGGGCCCATAGCTTGCAAGTGTTCATTTTGTGGTTGCTGCCAGTCTATTACACCTAAGTGTTAATTCTGTGGTTGGTACCGGCCTATTGCATCCAAATGTGAATTCTATGGTTGCTAATGTTCTAATGTATCCAAGTATTAATTCTGTGGTACTTATCAGCCTATTGCAACTACATTGTACACTTGGGTCCCATCCTTTCCTGACTTGCCCTAACCCTATCCCCACACCCCCCTCCTCATTTCCTCTAACTTCTATAGGCTTATCCCAGCACCATGCTCCTGCCCATCCTACTCCTCCTCCTTACTATCTTTTCTCTTAATCTCTCACATAGTCTCTGCTCTCTCCCATTATACCCTTTATCCACCCCTCTCCTCGGTCCCCATCCTCCAATGTTCCTCTAAAAAGCACACTTGCCACACCTCTCCACTTTTCCGCAACCATTCAAACCTCATTTGTATTGCTTGCCCGCCTTCCCTCTTCTTCCCCCACAATACTCACAGCCACACACCTTCACTGATCTTTATCTGTGCCTGTGGAATACCCAATGTCCCTGCAAAAAAAACTAATTAATTGATGATCACTTCACCTCCCACTCCTGTAAGCACTCTGTCATGACCATCACTTAAATCGGGATCTCCCTTCGTGACCAGGCAGGTTACCCTATTTAGCCACCTTTTTACAATACCCTTGTCGCACAACAAAGTGTTGAGGTGTAGCTATATTGATCAACCAGTACAGACATTCGCCCCGCATTACCCCTTCGTACTTTAACCCCTAATCATTTCAAAATATCTCCTTGTAACTCCTCACTCCCTACCGACTTATAAATCTACCACCCTCCCGGGACCCTCTATCTCTTCATCCCTGAAGTTAACTTGCTACTCAAATCTATGTCGGGTCACATCCCTATAGTCATCATGGGTGATCTCAACCTCTTTAACAAGACAAAAGCTCAAGGCCGAGCAGAGCCGGCTTTATTTGCATGCACATGCCGTGGTGGAATCGCCGAGATGAGCAGAACAGCAAACTCGCTCGAAGCCAGAATAGAACCCCAGAAAGCCGACGAGAACGCCACCACTAACTAGCAGACACCACCTCACTTGAGCAAACACTGAGGTGTAGAAGGTACCCAGGTTTCTATTCGAAAAAGAAAAATCGTGCAACCAAATATTAAGCTTATCCCTGGCGACAGTACTTAAATTAAATGTCTAATTATTTGTTTAAATGTTGTCTGCATGAGTAATCCTCAAATCTATGTGTGGCTGCTACACAGAAACTATTTTAAACTGAAATAATATGAGATATCTATTTTTACTCCAATGCGACAACCTTATGAGTTAAATTGAGTTTGGTGAGTATTCAAGATGTAATATAGTAAAAAACAAGTTAAAAAAATATAATAATCTTCACAATCCAATGCTGTTGTTCTGTTAAGTTGTTTATTGCAGATTCCACATGTTATTTTTCACTCTCAATTTCCAATGTCTATTTCGCATTCTCATTTCCAATGTCAATTTCACACTCTCTACACATGTTTCCCCATCGCTCTTTGCAATGGTTCTTCAGGAGAGTAGATTCTAATCAGGTTACCTATTGAATAGAAAGAATATATGTAAAAATAAGGAAAAAACCAATATCACCTTTGTGTTTTACAAATTAGTTTGATTCATATCATAATGGATATACAGTGCTTACATTACTCACCTAAATAAATCCTTAAAGAAAAACTTTTTTAAGGTAGTTTCACTTGTTCCAAATTCGTTCTGTGAATCAATCTTTATTTCTATTGACTGTTCAATTTTGTATAATAATTTATTTTGATCAGCTCACTGCTGCTGACTCCTTTCGAATTCTGTAGAGACAGAGAAGGCTTAACTAAATTATTTAAGTTAAACTGTCTAGTTTTCTATTTAGAAAGAATGGCTTTGGAGTCTAGTTTGATAACCACCAATTAGAGATAAATATTCTCACCTGGGTTTCCTTTGGATTTCTAATCAATAACACCTCCTTCCTGGTCCCGGTTGCTCAACAGAGTGCTGCTGATTGCTTTCGCAGCTACTCTGTGGTTTTGTGTTTAATTTATACTAAAAGTGCGGGTCGCGGTGACGTCATCACGCCGCGCGCCACGTTGCTAACCGCAACGTGATGACGTCATCACATTCCTCTCGCTGCGGCGGCCATTTTGGTTTGCTTTTTTCTTTCTTTATTTTTTTGTCCATTATAGAATTCCTAATTTATCCTTAGTGTGATCTATTTCTTAATCCTACAAAAAATATTTTTCTTCATTACCGAGATAGATTTCCTAGGTGAACTCCTATTAGTTTTACTTTATCTCATTTGTGAATAGTAACTTTCTAGTAGGCAAGTTGTAAAAATTGACAATTACTGTGTATGTCTCATTATTAACTTCAAATTATGAAAACAATCAAAAAACACTTTATAAACTTCACCAGTGTCAATCAAAGCCAATTATACATCTCAGTATCATTGTTCAAACCAGTTGTACATGTGTCCATTATACATATCCATTTGTATTCCTGCTTTCTTAGGATGTCTTCCTTGTTTCCTCCTCTTGGTGGTAGAGAGATTTTCTCCAAGCCAAAGATCTTCAAAGATGTGATATCCAACATTGGATGATTTTCCAAAATGTGAACTGCAATGGGGGATCTCAGATCTTTATTTTGAATTGCTCTCAAATGTTCAAACATCCTTACTTTTAACTTCTGTATCGTGCTGCCGATATATAGTCTTTTGCAAATGCATTCCAGTCCATAAATCACATATGTTGAATTGCAATTGATGAGTTGCTTGATTTGCTTTTTCTTACCATTTGGTAATAGAATCTCCTTCTTTCCTATACTTAGAAACGGGCATAGTTTACAATGTCAACACTTCTGAGTGCCTTTCATTAATGATTGAAAAAATATTTTTCTGTTGTCTGGTAATGGTTTCATGAAGCTAGGACTGACAAAATTTCTTATGGTTGGAGCTGTAACGCTCACCTGATTCCCGCAGAGGCGCCGGTCTTGACTGGGTGAATGCCGTATCTTCAAAGGTGATGTGTAACACACGGTTGGCTTTTTGGGCTGGACCTCTGTGCACTGTATGTCTGACCCGAAGAGTAAGATGTCTGCAGATAGAAAATATGGGATTAATGAACTGGGGTTATTGGGTGCCTCTCTCTCCTCTTCCCTTTCTCTTCTCCTGTAGAACCCCAAAGGTTAACGCCCTCACCTTAGGTAAGTGAACGCCGAGCTCTCCATCTGCCTCGGGGCAGGGTGCCGTAACCAGTTTCTTCGCTGGATAAGGGTGCAGGCCTCTTGACCTCAGAGGACTGCTGTCCGTCGTTAACTGCACGAACGGTAAGTTCTGGGCACTTCAAATGTCTTAAAAGTCTTTTGTAATGATATCTCTTGTTTTGCAGGGTTCCGGCGATGGCGGATGGCGGGCTGATGAGAGTTGAGGATCGAACCCGCGTGAGGAATAGAAGCGCCTGGAAGCACGTAAGTAAGCGCTTGTAGCCTGCTTCACGATGCGCACTAACTGTCCCTTTTATCTTGCAGGTACAAGTTCGGAGCTTTAGAGAAGCTGAAGGGTGCTGGAATACCCACTGGATTCGGCGTGGGAAGGAGTAATGGCACGTGAGTAATAAAGTTGCCCAATGTCTTTAAACGCACCTTCTTTTGTCTTTCAGATGCGGGATGCAGCGCCGAAGGCCTCCGGAGCGTGCGAAGAGCTGGTAAGCTTTTGTCTTTCAGATGCCGGAATGCAGTGCGAAGACCTCCGGAGCATGCGAAGAGTAGGTAAGCCTTTGTCTTTCAGATGCCGGAATGCAGCGCGAGGCGTTGGTGACAGCCGATGGACCAGGTAAGAGATGCGCTGCCACTGAAGACCGTAGTGCTAACCTGTTCTTTCTTTGTCTTTACAGGTGCTGCTGAAGACTGGATTCCAGGATGGTAAGCCTTTGTTCCCTTAGGCCCAGGATCAGAAGCAGAAGACACGATGAGCGTTCTGCTGCAGAGAATGCAGAATAACGCAAAGCAAGATTCATCCATCGGGTGTGGTTTAAATAGCCTCCTGTAGTGCTTAGGTGTCTCCTTCCACAGCCACGCCTAGGTAAGAAAAGAGTTCCTGCTTTCCAGAAGAGTTCCAGTGTTCTGAACCTAGGGAGTGGCTCCTGTCCCACCCAACAGGAAAAGTAGTCCCAAACAGAAGAGGATCAGGGGTTCAACTGGCAGGTAAGTAAGCAGCATGGTCTGCTGCAGGTAAGTCCACCCAAGCATTATGAGCCCGGCGCTTCCAGCGCTGGGACTGGGCATCTTTATGAGCCTGGTGCCACTGGCGCCAGGACAGGGTCCAAAAGGTCCCAATTGGGACTGGCTGGCACTCGGAACCGGGGTTATGGGTCTGCTTCCAAGGGAGTCGGGCAAGTCCTGATCTTTTGGAAGCAGAGATCATGACAGCACCCCCCCTCAAGGCCCCTCCCAAACCGGGCTTCTCCGGGGGTTTGGGCTTGTTAGGAAATGTTCGATGAAATCTTTTGATTAGACGAGGCGCGTGGACATATTCTGCAGGTTCCCAGGATCTTTCTTGGGGACCGTAGCCTTTCCAGTCAATCAGGTAAAATAGTTTAGATTTGGAGATCTTGGAATCCAGGATGCTTTTGACTTCAAACTCGACTTCTCCATCAACTAGAATAGGTTTTGGAGATGTAGTTAGTCGGGTTTGAGGTTGCACGGGTTTTAATAGAGAGACGTGGAAGACCGGATGTATCTTCATGTGAGGGGGCAAGTCCAACTTGACCGCTACTGGATTTGCTATGGTAGTGATGGAATAGGGACCAAGGTATCTTGGGTTGAATGTGCGTGGTCCTTTTAGAGGTAGATATTTGGTGGATAACCAGACTTGATCTCCTACTTGATATTGGGGGGCTTCCTTCCGATGTTGGTCTGCTCCTTTCTTGTATTGTTCTTTAGCTCTTTGAAGGTGAGAAACAGCTTCCTTAAAGGCTTGGGTGATTGTAGAATGCAGGTAGTCTACTGCTGGTGTTTCAAGATCTTGGAGGGGATCCAACTCCGAGGTTCGAGGGTGACTGCCGTACAAAAGAAAAAATGGGGTTTTCCCAGTTCCCGAATGGACAGAGTTATTGTAGGCATATTCAGCTATCTAAAGGATATCTTTCCAAGTTTTTTCAGTTTGTTGCAGCATGCAGCGCAAATACTGTTCCAGAGTTTGATTGGTCCTCTCGGTTTGTCCGTCGGTCTGAGGGTGGTGACTGGTCAATAGTCTCACATCAATTTGAGCCGACCGACAGCAACTTCGCCAAAAATGAGAAATAAATTGACGACCTCGATCCGAAATTAGAACTGAAGGAAAACCGTGCAGTCGGACGATGTTTTCGAGAAATTCTCGGGCCAGAGTTGCTGCTGTTGGTAAGCCTTTGAGTGGAATGAAATGCGCCATCTTGGAGAATAGGTCCACGATTACTAGGATCGTATTGTATCCGGAGCATGGAGGTAGATCGGTGATGAAGTCCATAGAAAGCGTATGCCAAGGGCGAGGCGGGATGTCAATAGGGAGTAAGAGGCCGGCTGGTTTTTCCATTTGACTCTTGTTTTGGGCGCATACTCCACAGGACATTATAAAGTCTCTGATATCTTTTTTCCAAGACGGCCACCAGAAGTAGCGCTTGACCTTTTCCGAGGTCTTGGTCATACCGGGATGTCCTTCCATTAAAGAATCGTGATAACAAGAGATTACCTTTTTCTGTAAATCTGTGCTGGGCAGGTATAACCGTTCTTGGAAATATAATAGGTTGTCCTTCACCGTAAAGTCCTTTCCCTGCAGATGCCAATTCTGTATGTCTGCTGGAGTTACCAGTAGCCTGGCTTTATCCTTAACTTCCTCTATGGATTGTGTGGCGATTACACCTAGAATTCTTTGTTCGGGAATGATAGGTACAGGTTTAGGATTGATCAAATGTTCTTCCACTCCCATCCGAGAAAGGGCATCAGCTTTACCGTTTTTTGTACCAGGTCGATAGGTAATTATGAAGTCAAACTCGGCAAAGAATAGTGCCCAACGGAGTTGCCTAGAGGATTGAGCTTTTGCGGTTTTCAAATATTGCAGGTTTCGGTGATCTGTAATCACAGTAACGGTGTGTCGGGCCCCCAGAAGATAATGCCGCCAAGCCTTAAAGGCGGACTTGATAGCTAGAAGTTCCTTATCGGTAATAGTGTAATTGATTTCAGGAGGCGAGAATTTGCGGGACCAAAATGCCACGGGATGCAACTGATTGGTTACTGGGTCCTTCTGTGATAGAACTGCCCCCATGGCAAGGCTCGAAGCATCAGTTTCAACGATGTAGGGGAGTTCTGGGCGAGGATGTTTTAAGATCGGTGCAGAGATAAATCTAATCTTCAAATTCTGGAAAGCTTGTTCCGCCTCGGTAGACCATTCAAAACGTTTGCTTTTCTTTAACAAGGCGGTGATGGGCTGGACTATTCGAGAGAATTCGGGGATAAACCTGCGGTAAAAGTTAGCGAAGCCTAACATGCTTTGAACACCTTTTACGGAGGATGGCGATGGCCATTTGAGAATTGCATCGACCTTCTTTGAATCCATACGCACTCCGCTAGGTGATAATATGAATCCCAAGAATTCAACTTCAGTCACGTTGAAAACACATTTTTCCAACTTAGCGAAAAGTTTGTGTTGACGCAATCTCTCGAGGACCATTTTCACGTGTTTCCGATGTTCAGTTTCCGATGAAGAATAAACGAGGATGTCGTCAATGTAAACAACAACACACACATCTATGAGCTCTCTGAGGACATCGTTCATAAAATATTGAAAGGCGGCCGGGGCATTGCAAAGTCCGAAGGGCATGACCTGATATTCAAATAGCCCATACTTGGTGCGGAAGGCCGTCTTCCATTCATCACCCTCTTTTACTCGTACCAAGTGGTAGGCTCCTCTAAGATCCAGCTTTGTATATATGCATGCTTTTCTGACTTGGTCCAGGAGTTCAGGGATCAAAGGTAACGGATATCTATTCTTAACGGTGATCTGGTTCAGGGCGCGATGATCTATACAAGTTCTAAGGTCCCCTTCTTTTTTTGGAACGAAGAACAAAGCTGAGGAAGCAGGGGACTTGGAAGGACGAATAAACCCATTCGCTAGGTATTGATCCAGGTATTGTCGGAGGTGAAGATTCTCAGGCTCGGTGAGGGCATAAATTCTACTACAAGGAGGAGTAGATCCAGGTATCAGGTCTATCTGGCAGTCATAAGACCTATGAGGAGGTAGAGAGTTAGCCTGATCCTTCCGGAAAACATCTTGGAATGCTAGGTATTCAGGAGGTAACTGGGGAGCCTCCGAGGAAATTGCTGCCAGTGCAACACCAGGTCGAGGGTGACAAGTAGAGACACATTCTGGAAACTGAACCGTTCTTGCTCGCCAATCGATCTGAGGATTGTGCTTCTCTAACCAAGGAATTCCTAGAATAATCTGGAACTGAGGGGCCTTGATCACATCGAACACGATCTTCTCATGGTGTCCATCTTGACTTACTAGCGTCACTTCTTGGGTGGCATGCGTTACTGGTCCGGAGGCTATCTCCGTACCATCCACCGTAGTAATGACGTCCTTTACAGCCTTTGGACAAAGAGTCAGATTCATCCTCAAAACCATTTCATTATCCACATAATTGCCGATGGCACCGCTGTCGACGTAAGCTTCAATCGCATGTAATCGATCCGGATGTTCAGGGCTAATGAGGACCATAGGTATCACGAAATGCGAGGTCACGGAACTGGTTTTAACGCTCGGCAAGAGGACCTCTATTCTTGTCGGGCGAGGTTGTTTCCCTGCTCAGAGTTTGTGACCCTGGTAACTGCAGCTCCTACTGCCTTCTTGGCTGGTTTCACCGGACAGTCTCGAAGAAAGTGCCCCGAGTTTCCGCAATAGAGGCATAATTGCAGCTGTTTTCTCCTTTCCCGCTCCTTTTGTGTTAGTGGTCCTTTCAGGCCCCCTATTTGCATGGGTTCCCCGGAGTCTACTCCTTTGGTAGGAGTTGGTGGTTTGGAAAATACTCGAGCATCAAACTTGGAACGATCGGCCTTCCTGTTCTGCAGTCTGTGGTCAATTTGAACGACTAAGTCAATATAGTCCGAACAGTCTTGCGCGGGATTCACTACTTGGGCTAACACATCTTTGAGCTCTCCACGTAGACCTCTATAAAACAGCGTAATCCTTTTGTCCTCAGGCCATCGAGTTTCCACTATCAGTCTGTTGAAAGACGCAATATAAGCCAAAAGGTCTTGATTACCCTGTCGCAATGAAAGGAGCTCATTGTCCAAGGCCTGCCCCTGTGAATGTCTTGCAAACAGTTACTGAGCTGAAAAGCTTGAAAATCATGGAGAACCGGATCATCTTGATTAACTAGAGGGATCGACCAGTCTGCCGCATTGCCACTAAGGTACGAAAGCACGAAAGCTACCTTAGCTTGATCAGTTGGAAAGGCTGCTGGCCGGCATAAGAAGTGCAACCGGCACTGATTAATAAATACTGCAAACCTCTTTGGGTCACCAGAAAATCGTTCGGGCGGAGCCAGAGGTACATTCCCAGGTAGGTTGATCTGCACTGGGTTCGTAGAGGATGTTGAAGGAAGATTTGCCCCTGATGTGGGTAACAGAGTTTGTCCGGCTTGTGACTGTAGCAATTGTCTAGCGAGATCGTCTGTTCGCTCCTTGGAAATAATCAGTTCCCTTCTTAGAGCATTCGTTTCCTGACGGGCTGCATGCACTTCTGCTCTTAGTTCCCCAAGTAACTGGGCTAGCTGGTCGGTATCCGAGGTTTCCATAGCGCCTGGGTGGGAGTTTTGCGGTAGGCTTTGCGTTCTGTAACGCTCACCTGATTCCCGCAGAGGCGCCGGTCTTGACTGGGTGAATGCCGTATCTTCAAAGGTGATGTGTAACACACGGTTGGCTTTTTGGGCTGGACCTCTGTGCACTGTATGTCTGACTCGAAGAGTAAGATGTCTGCAGATAGAAAATATGGGATTAATGAACTGGGGTTATTGGGTGCCTCTCTCCTCTTCCCTTTCTCTTCTCCTGTAGAACCCCAAAGGTTAACGCCCTCACCTTAGGTAAGTGAACGCTGAGCTCTCCATCTGCCTCGGGGCAGGGTGCCGTAACCAGTTTCTTCGCTGGATAAGGGTGCAGGCCTCTTGACCTCAGAGGACTGCTGTCCGTCGTTAACTGCACGAACGGTAAGTTCTGGGCACTTCAAATGTCTTAAAAGTCTTTTGTAATGATATCTCTTGTTTTGCAGGGTTCCGGCGATGGCGGATGGCGGGCTGATGAGAGTTGAGGATCGAACCCACGTGAGGAATAGAAGCGCCTGGAAGCACGTAAGTAAGCGCTTGTAGCCTGCTTCACGATGCGCACTAACTGTCCCTTTTATCTTGCAGGTACAAGTTCGGAGCTTTAGAGAAGCTGAAGGGTGCTGGAATACCCACTGGATTTGGCGTGGGAAGGAGTAATGGCACGTGAGTAATAAAGTTGCCCAATGTCTTTAAACGCACCTTCTTTTGTCTTTCAGATGCGGGATGCAGCGCCGAAGGCCTCCGGAGCGTGCGAAGAGCTGGTAAGCTTTTGTCTTTCAGATGCCGGAATGCAGTGCGAAGACCTCCGGAGCATGCGAAGAGTAGGTAAGCCTTTGTCTTTCAGATGCCGGAATGCAGCGCGAGGCGTTGGTGACAGCCGATGGACCAGGTAAGAGATGCGCTGCCACTGAAGACCGTAGTGCTAACCTGTTCTTTCTTTGTCTTTACAGGTGCTGCTGAAGACTGGATTCCAGGATGGTAAGCCTTTGTTCCCTTAGGCCCAGGATCAGAAGCAGAAGACACGATGAGCGTACTGCTGCAGCGAATGCAGAATAACGCAAAGCAAGATTCATCCATCGGGTGTGGTTTAAATAGCCTCCTGTAGTGCTTAGGTGTCTCCTTCCACAGCCACGCCTAGGTAAGAAAAGAGTTCCTGCTTTCCAGAAGAGTTCCAGTGTTCTGAACCTAGGGAGTGGCTCCTGCCCCACCCAACAGGAAAAGTAGTCCCAAACAGAAGAGGATCAGGGGTTCAACTGGCAGGTAAGTAAGCAGCATGGTCTGCTGCAGGTAAGTCCACCCAAGCATTATGAGCCCGGCGCTTCCAGCGCTGGGACTGGGCATCTTTATGAGCCTGGTGCCACTGGCGCCAGGACAGGGTCCAAAAGGTCCCAATTGGGACTGGCTGGCACTCGGAACCGGGGTTATGGGTCTGCTTCCAAGGGAGTCGGGCAAGTCCTGATCTTTTGGAAGCAGAGATCATGACAGGAGCTTTCCGGAAGCATATGTTCGCTGTTTCATCCACATGGTTTGTCAAACTTGAGTCTGTAAGGAGAATGTTCTAATTTTCTGATAATATTTTCTTTATTTTCCTTGCTTCTGTGCTGTATGTTGATATGAATTGGGTCTTGCGTCCAATATTTTTGGTTTTTGGTTTATCCATGAGTAAAGATTCTCTCGAAATATTCTCCGCTTTTTTTATGGCAGTTTTGATGTTTTTAATGCCATAACCTCTTTGTCTAAATTTCAAAAAAGTTGATTTCAAATTTTCCTGAAAAGTGAAGGTAGTGCTACAATTTTGTTTCACTCTAAGGATCTCCCCATATGGTATGTTATGAACTGTGTGCATTGGATGATATGATGTTGCATGTAGGAGACTGTTTTCTGCTGATGGTTGTGTAAACAATTTTGTTTGAATCTGTGAGTTTTCCACGAAAAGTTCCAGGTCTAAGAATTCTATTCCGCACTTGCTGATTTTGTGAAAGAAAGATTATAGTTGTTTTCATTTAGATAGGTTACATAGGTTTCCAGATCCGTGGTGTTACCTTCCCAGATGAGCAAAACATCATCTATAAAACGGCCCCAAAATGTAATATTGTTATTGAAGAGTGGATGTTTCCATGCATGCTGAATTTCAAAAGAACCCATGAAAAGGTTGGCATAAGAGGTTGCAAGCTTTGATCCCATAGCTGTACCCTGTCGTTGCTTATATAAAGTATTGTTAAAGGTGGAAATATTGTTGTTTAAACAAAAATGAAGCATTTCCAATATCATTTGGTTTTGTTGCTGGTAAGAAATAGATCTTGTTTTCAAAAATAATGATGTGCTCTCTATTCCTATGTTGTGTTGAATACTCGTGTAGAGTTGGACTACATCCAGAGTGACAAATAAGTAGTTTTGTTCCCATGGAATCTGATTGACCTGTTGGATGATATGTTTCGAATCTTTCACAAAAGAGGCAAGATTAGTAGTTAGTGGCTGAAGATGTGTATCAATGTATTGAGAGGTCTTCTCTCTAATTGATCCGATTCCATTAATTATTGGTCGTAGAGGTGGAAAATTATTAAATGCTTTATGTACTTTAGGTAAAAAATACATTGTTGCTAAAGTTCAATTCTTGGTGAGTAGACCACAATATTCCTTTTCGCTAAGTAGACTCAGTTCATACCAATTTTTGATTTTATCATTCCATTCTGTTTCCAATTGGTGTAATGAATTATTAGCCAGTTTTTCATAGCAGTCAACCATATTTAGGTGTTTCAGACCTTCATTTATATAATCTGTTCTGTTCATTAGAACAATCTTTCCTCCTTTGTCGGCCGCCTTTGTTATTACTGATGTGTCTGCTGCTAGTTCATTGATTGCTAATTTTTCTTCTTGAGTCAAATTGCTTTTTGTTTTGGTTTGCTTTCCACTCAGATAATTTATTCTGATTTTCTCACTCACAGTTTTATGAAACATTTCTATTGCATTTTCTGCTGCGAATACTGGTGTAAATGTGGATTTTGGTTTAATGCTGGTCTCCTCAGATAAACAATTTAGTATTCCGTGTTCTTGTAGGAAAGTTTCCATTGTATATGCTTTATCTTCTTCAATATTCAGTAAATCTAACGTATCCTCTACCAATGTTTCTGTAAGGATAGATGTAATCGGTGTTGGTTGTCTTTCTTTGATCTTAGTTGTTTCTTCAAAGAATTTTTTAAGTTTCAACTTTCTGCGAAATTTATAGAGATCAAGTTGGGTTTGGAAATAGTCTCCTCAATACGTCGGACCCAGGTTTCTCATAGTGGAGGGGGGTGGAGAGACCATCTAGTGAAAGGCAGAGAAAGAAGTCCTACCCTGAGCTCACTATTTCTTTCCCTCATTCTCTGTCTTCACTGTGCGGCGGCGATGGAGCAACACCGACATCAGCAATCCTGCCTTTTTCCACGCTGGCGGCTCCAAGATGGCCGCTCCAACTGCAGCCCCTCACCTCACCTTGTGGACTGCCAGCACCCCTCCCAGTTGTTGGCTAGGCCTTGTTAGCCAATCATCATGACCGGGAGGCGGGAGCCAGCCCGTTTCCACTAAGGCCTGCGACAAAGGCCCTGTCTGCCCTGATACACTACCTAGCTACCCTTGCCGCCCGTGGTGGTTGCGTGCACCCCCACCCACCCTTACCCCCTGTGATGGTTGTGTGTGCCCCCTTCACCCCATGGTGGTTGTTTGCGCACCCACTCCCCGTTGCCCCCCATGATGGTTGTGTGTGCCCCAACCCCCCCTTATTCCCCATGATGGTTGTGTGTGTCCCCACCCCCCTTGCCCAGGTGATGCTTGTTTGTGCCCCTTCTCCCCCTTTGCCCCCTGTGATGGTTATGTGTGCCCCCTTGCCCCCGGTGATGGTTGTTTGCGCCCCCACCCCCCTTTTGCCACCCGTGATGGTTGTGTGCGCCCCCTTGCCCTCCAGGGTGGTTGCTTGCACCCCACCTGCCCCTTACCCCCATGATGGTTGTGTGTGCCCCCATTAACCCTTGTGATAGTTGTGCGTGCACCCCATTTGCCCCCCATGATGGTTGTGTGCACCTACACCCCCTTGCCCTTATGATGGTTGTGTGTGCCCCCACCCCCTCTAGCCCCCCCTGATGGTGGTGTGCACTCCCACCCGCCCCCTTGTCCCTGAGATGGTTGTGTGCACCCCCACCCTCCCCTTGCCCCCTGTGATGGTTGTGTGCACCCCACTCCTCCCTTGCCCCCCGTGATGGTTGTGCACACTGCATCCCCCCTTTCTCCCAGTGGTGTTTGTTTGCACCCCCCGCCCTTGCCCCCGGTGATGTTTGTATTGTGCCCCCCCCTGTTCTCCCTTGATGGTTTGTTGTTATCCCCTTTTATCCCGCTCTCCATTCTCTAGCACTTTGCTATTCATACTTGCCTCCTGACCTGTATGATAGTTGCCTGTCTGTGTTCCCCCCCTATTTTTGTTCTTCTCCTACCCCTCCCCTCCAGCACCACTCTGAAAGGTTGTCTGGCCGAGCACATTGGTCACCTGTTTTGTCCTTCTCCCCCTCCCTCACCTCTTATCCCACCTCTCCTCTCCAACTCTTCTTAAATTCCAGCACTACCTCAATTGCCTTCTGGCATAGTAATTGAAGCCGCCTGTCTTCTCATCCACCTGCCCTCTCCTCCTCCCCACCCCTCCCTTCCTCTCCTTTTGTTGAAATTCTGGCACTACCTCAATTGCCATCAGGCATAGTAATTGTAGCTGCCTGTCTTTCTCATCCACCTTCCCTCTCCTCCTCCCCTCCCATCTACTGTTCATTAGCACTTACTCTATCATTTGTCTCGTGTCCTTTGTGATAGCAGCTTGTTCGTCTCTCCCCCTTCCCTCCTTGTTTTTTCCTCTCACCTCCCGCTCCAGCACTATTCTGAATCATCATCAGACCTAGTATGTTAGTCGCTTCTGTTGTTCCTCTCCTTCTCCCTCAATCCATACTCCCCTTACCCCCATCCTCTTGTTATTATTCCGGCACTACATCAATTGTCGTCTGGCATATTAATGTAACCGATTGTTTTGTCTCATTTCCCCCCCTCCGCCTCCTGTATTGATCCTTGCACTTGCACTGAAATGTCGCCAGGCTGATAGTTATTTTTCCCATTCTAAATTGTTTCAACTACTTATACAAATGAAACTGTATTTTCCCATGTTCCCTCCATCCTTGAAGCGCTTTGAAACACCTTGTGTATAGGTGCTATACAAATAAACAATAAATTCAATTCAATACCCGGGGCATAAAGGCCCCAAGAGAGAGAAGGAAACAAGTAACGATAAGGGTTACAGGAGCCCAAGAAACCTGCATATTGTAATTAGCCAATCGGCTCACAGAAACTTGTAAACAGGGGTTACCAATACCCCTGGCAACCAACTGAGATATTGAGACCAAGAAACCCAAGTGGGAGTAAGACGCATCGCCCAGAACCCAGAGAAATAAATAAAGCATTGAAACAGAGGAATCCAAGGATGTTGAAGGAACCTGATTGTTATGTACTTTCAGAGCGCTCACAGAATCCCTCTTAAGAGTTGAGGGAGCCACATAGGAAAAGGGGTTATCCATACCCCAGAAAGAAAAGAGACATTGAGACAAAGTAACTCTAAGTGTTCCGGGGGAACAAGAAATCTGAATATAGTAATCAGCCAAACGGCTCTCAGAAATGACTGAGAACCAAGAGAAGCATATGTAAGAAGGGGGTCTCCAATACCCCTGGGAGATAAGTGAGACATTGGGAAAGAGAAAACCAAATAAGACAAATTCAAAGAGAACACAAGGGGGGACAACCATGACATGAGCCTATTGGGGAGAAACCCATGCAAGTGTTGGTGGAGGGATTAAGGAGGTATCCCTATATCTTCAACTTGGACATTTGAGCGTTTTTTCAGGAATTTGAAACTTTATTTTGGAAACTTGAGATATTTTTGGAACTTTGACAATAAGGGCAAGAACTGTAAAAACCTTGGAGAACTATTTTCTACCAATAAGCATTGGATCCGAACACATGAGGGATTCCTGGAAACCCTGTGTTATATTGGTGTGAACAAATCTAAAGGCAGGACACTCTGACTAGTTTTAGTGGTAAGGCCAGCGTAGAGGATAGGTTTGGAGAGAGGACCATTTTTATTATTTTGATTATTAATGACCACCTTTAGTATAGTTTCTTAGGAAGGGAACTCCCCTTTTAGCAATAGGGCTATGAAGGCGTTTTCTTTTAAATTTAATAAAACCCTTCGATAACATATTCTCATGTGCGAGTCCTTCTTCAGGATTGCCACACAACCCACTTGGCTCACTCTGCCCTCTCAGCTTCTCCACACATCCTGTCACCGCCACCCTTTCCTCTCTTACACACTTCTCACCCACCTCACCATCAGAGCCACCTCTACCCAAACCTTCCTGTGCCCCCATTGATCCATGTTCACTGCAAATCATTGAGCAGCTTGCACCTATCACCTCCTCCTACCTTTCATCCTCCTTTAACCCCTCTTTCGTCTGTGACCTCTTTCCTGGCTACTGCAAAGTATTCCCCGTCATCCCAATAATCAAGAAACCCACAGCTGACCCAAACAAGGCCTCCTTCTACAGACTGTTCTCCCTCCTACCCCACAGCTATAAAAGTCTACTGCGGGTCATTCTCAACCATATAGTTAGTTATCCTGAGGCTCACGCACTCTGCGGTGCCCTCCAATCAGGCTTCCCGGGAAAGCACTGTACACACTGAAACTGCTCTCATCCATGTTTCCAACCAACACATCACCCACTGTTCATCACACTCACCTCTCTTCCATTCTCATATATCCTGACCTCCCTACAGCATTTAATTCTGTGGGCTATCTGTCCTTCTGCCAAAACCTCTACACCCATGAGTTCAAGGACACTGCACTTAACTGTGTGGCCTCCTATCCCCATCCCTCTCCATCTCCTTGGACCTCAACACCTCTTACCCATGCAACATCCTGTAAGAGGTCCCCAACTGTCAGTCCTCAGAAAAACTCCTCTTCACTGTTAACACCTCCAAACTTGGCAAATTCACCTTACCCTTTGGTTTCACTACCACCTTTTCTCTTAAAATACTCAAACCTTTTTCTCATCTCTGTCCTTCACCACTGCTATTTCAGATCACATCACCAGCTGCCTCATGACCATCCACCATTGGATGGCCTTAGACAGCCTAAAACCCAACTCATCCATGGTGGAGATTGTTTATCTCCCTGCCTCCAATGCCAAACCATCCTCGCTATCCATCCCGACCCACGCACTCCATCCCCCCAATGCTTGCAATCTTTGAGTCCTCTTTGATGGCGATCTACGACTCCAACTCCATAATGGCCACAGCCACCAGTATTGACGTACTTAACATAAGGAAAATACCCCCCTCAAATCATCCCTAGTTTAGCCAAAACCCTCATCTCTACCCTCATCCTTTGCTAACTGGACTATTGTTCATCACTGTTGCTTTGCCGCCCCCCTAGTCATACTGTTCTCTTAAAAACGTTCTCAACTTTGATATTCACACCTTCTTCAAGGTACCAAGATCCTCCACCACTTCACAAAAATGTCACCTTGCGGGATGGACAGTCTGGTATAATCGCTCTTTCTTCAAAGTCCTACTGCTTCTACAAATCTATTGATGGTCTTGGCCCCCCTCCACCTCGCTCACTGAACATCTCTCTACTCTCCCTCTCATACTCTATGTTCCTTCTCTTTCCACAGACTTTCTATTCCCACTTATATGCCTACTCCCGCTTTCGCTTGTTCGCACTAATTGCCCCTCTCTGCTGGACTGCCCTACCCACTAGTATCAAAGCTAGTCCAACAGAGGAATTATTTAAGACATATTTAAAGTCCAACTGTAAGCCAGCAAAGATGCAATGCACATGCGCCTGCACAGACCTCTGACGGATCAAGCCCACTCATACAGACCAAGTCACTGTATGTGTGCATATATGAGCAAAAAGTGCATGTTTAGGTTGTAGATCATATTATGTCCATATTATTTCATCCTCGGTATGTATCCAAGTTTACCACCAGAGCATCACTGAGTTCTTCCAGCAATTATTTTTCCACCCCTATTGTAAGGACCTCCTACACAGGGACTGCCTTTGTTTTTCGATATTGCCTCCAATGTAGGTAATTTGTGTGAGAAATGACATCCCAATTGTTCAATAAATATAATAGTGGAGATCGAAAAGGTGTATAGGTGCAGGGGGAAGTGATACTGTTTTTGGGATGCAGTCCTGCTTTCCTGATGGCTGCCCACAGCGTGCTGCTGCAAACATTCGAAGGAAGCCTTGGATCCAGGTCACCAACTTCCCCTGTGATTGGTGCACTGAGCGTTAAGGTCTGTAACGGGTATCGTGTTGTTTTGCCAACATGAATTTTTTCCAAGTTATTTTTACTGAAAAACTACTTTGAAAAAACTCATTGAAATATATAGGGTGGTGGTAAGGGGTTAAAAGGGGTAGGGGGTGGATGGGGTTGGGGTAATGGCATAGGGAAAGGGAGGCTTGGGGGACGACCACCCAAAATTAAAATAGAATTTAATTTGTTTTTCCAAAAAATGACTTCGAGAAGAAACCTGACGACTAAGGGACAGAACTGTGTACCGAGCATCAAGCGTCTCCAAGGGATGGGCATGACGACAACCCGCATGATACAACCACTGTACTCCATTTATTATCCCGCGTCATAGCTATTGCGAGGTAATCGAAATAAAAAGCACTCATAAACACAAATAGGCTAAAAAATACTGAAACATAAGCTAAGGAAAATAGAATAACAAAATGACTCAATCAACGCCCACCCCTACACACCAAAGCCCTGCATGTATAAGAGCTACATGTTCAGGCATTGGGCTGTATTGTACATCGTATTTATGTCCATTCTCATGTTTGCATCATTGGTATGTGTCTAACTTTATTACAACAGCATCGCTTGGTTCTTTGAATAATGATCCTTTCCCCCCCTCCTGTTGTAAGAGCACCCTACACAGGGACTGGCTCTGTATTTTGCTGTATTGCCTCCAATTTACGTCATTTCTATGATAAAGGACATCCAGATTCTTCACTGAATACAATAGTTGAGATGGACATGGATTAGTGTATGCAGGCGGAAGTAATGGTGCATGTGGCTATGCAGCCTTGCATAGCCTTCTTTTTAGACAAGAGATTGCTCCTGTGCAAGCGTGCCACAGAATGCCGCAGCCCACACACAGACTCCAATCCCAGTCACAGCCACGCACTCATTGTCCACCCTGAACACATTCCCGGCGCTTGCAGGGCAGGACATTAAGATATAATTAGCACTGAACAAGTCTATTTCATTTATTGTCGCTTGGCGTAGCAATCACGAGGTAATCAAAATTAAAAGCACTCATAAACACAAATAGTTTCAAATATCCCTAAACATAAATAGGAAAACAAAATGACACAATGAACGTAAAGACTAAAGCCACACAGAGGGCAAAAGTTGCTTCCTTACGAGGCACCATCACCACGTACTATTTTGACTGCCTTATACAAATATGAGATTGAATTGCAGGCAGCCAGTAGATGCTTAGAATGCATTGCAGTATAATCAGCTCGCCGAGTGAAAACATGTGCTAAGACTGCTGAATAGCTCTGTTGACTGATTTCATGCTGTCCTTTCTTATTGGGGGTAATCTGGGGAGACTTGCCTTTTGAAGGCAGGATCCCATGATCAGCTTGATGCAGTTTAGTTTGTCTGTGGCACGTTATGAATTCCTAAAGCTGAAGTGAAGGGTGGGCACCACTCTCTGGATTAGTTCAAGAATAATTAGAATTTCTGGATAAGTTTTAAATAGTAGTTCATCGAAAGGTATCAGTAGAGCCTTGGCACAAGGATATAATATAAACCAAAAAAGAAGCTACGGGAAACTCCTTAACAAGTGATATGCTCACGCTGAGCCCTTAATGAGAGTTTCACCAATTTCCACTTAATGAAACATTCTTATGTAGTTTCTGAATGGTAATTCACGTTCCTTCACCTGCTGCGTTCGAGCGGTTGAAGACAGCAGCCATGTAAAACTCCAACAACACATTTATGACGCACTATTGCCCCCAGATTTCCTTAGATTTTTAAAGCAGGCAGTGTTTAGCCCTAATGACGGACTGCGGTTTGAAATGCATTGGCAAACCTTTTGTGGACACTCAATGGATGTATATTGCCTAGTATGATGAAATAAAAGTGACACTGGGTTATTTTTTCATTTGAATTTATGAATTACTATTTAGAAACTACATAACAATGTACCATTAAGGGGGCGTGGCCAACAGCGATGTGAGCAGGAGGTGTCTGTTCTGAGCTCCCGTGAAGATCCAGCATTGAGCCGCCTCTTTAACACTCAAAGAGCGAGTTATAGCAATTAAAATAGCCCGGCAGTGAGAGCGGAATATCAAGAGTCGGGGGAATGCATCCTCCGATTAGGCACAGAGTACGTTAGGAAATCGCTGATAAGCTGAACAGCGGATGACGACAGCGCAGACTGCCTTCAAAATGATGACCACCATCAAAGGCAGACTCGAGAGTGCGGGGTAGAACACACCCAGGATCCTATGGAGATGACAGGGCAACCATTAAGGGGGGCGTGGCCAACAGCGATGTGAGCAGGAGGTGTCTGTTCTGAGCTCCCGTGAAGATCCAGCATTGAGCGGCCTCTTTAACACTCAAAGAGCGAGTAATAGCAATTAAAATAGCCCGGAAGTGAGAGCGGAACATCAAGAGTCGGGGGAATGCATCCTCCGGTTAGCCACAGAGTACGTTTGGAAATCGCTGATAAGCCGAACAGCGGATGACGACAGCGCAGACTGCCTTCAAAATGGTGACCACCATCAAAGGCAGACTCGAGAGCGCGGGGTAGAACACACCCAGGATCCTATGGAGATGAAAGGCAACCAATGTCAAATAGCCATGAGTGCTCAGCAGAGGGAACAGATACCAGAGTCCTAGATGCAATTGTGGCCCTACGATCATCCCTGGAATCCCACATTCATGACATCTAGTGCAATGTGAACCTCCTGCGACAGGATGTGTGGAACCTGTGAGCACGGTGGGTGAGACAGAAGGAAAAGTAGTAGAAATATCGACTACCACGAATGACCTGCAAGTGACAGTGCGAGAACTGATGAAGAAAGTCCAGATGCTGCAAGACTGTGCAGAGGACACAGAAGGAAGAGCAAGGAGAGGTAATATTAGGGTCGTGGTACTGCCGGAAGGAGCAGAAGGCAGAGACCCTACCATATATATTGAAAACATGCTGCTCCAAGAAATCGGCCCAGGATCCCTGTCACAAGGGTTTACTGTAGAGAGAGGCCACAGAGCACTGACCCGAAGATCCCCTCCTGCGGCCCCACCCAAACCAATCATTACAAAGATACTGAACTTTAGAGACAAAGAAAAGATCCTAGCCTTCTTCAGAGAGGAAGGAAAGATCAAGAGAGCGTTGGCCAGGCTGGCAATCTACCAGGACTACACCCTGCAGGTCGAAATGCGAAGAGGCCAATTCTTTCTGACCAAAGACAGGCTTAGGCAACAGGGGGTGAAAAACATGCTACTGTACCCAGGAAAGTTGAAAGTGATATGCAGGGAAAACCTGGTTTTTCGACTCCCGTGAGTGGGCCAACTCGTGGATGGACATGAACAAAATAAAACCAATGGCAGAGGAGAACAATAACGCGTGACATTTTGCGGGGAGGAAAATACTGCATTAAGGAAAAAAGGGAGCAAAAAAAGGAGGAAATGAGGAAGAAGAAAGAAGAGAAAAAGGACAAATAAGAGACATTAGGCCTCATTACGTCCCATGCGGTAGAGGGTTAACGGTGCCGGTAGAGCCTCTACTGCATAATTCCGAGGTCTGCTCGCGGGTCCCGCTAAGGACGTCTGGTAAAACCAGGCGTCCTTAGCGGGACCCGCTAGCAGACCAGGATGCTAACAAAGGGTCCGTCATTAACGGGCCCATTGTAAGCATCCTCCCCATTCCCATTGAACCCTATGGGGGCTCAAGTGGGAATGGGGATTCACCGGGTCTGGATCCTGGGAAAGGTAATTAGCGGGCCCTCCAAGGTCGGAATGGCCCGGTAATTCCCCATTACAGGAACCCAGATCCGGTACCAGGTATGGGGGTAGCCATGCTGCTAAAAGCGGCATGACTACCTCCATACTCGTAATGAGGCCCATTGAGTGTAAAGACAATATAGAACGCCATAATCATGGCAGCATAATGAATGGTGTAGACTTTGCTGAGCCCCCTCCTCATTTCTTCCCCCCTTTCAAGCTGAAAAGCTGACCTTGTACACACTGTTCCTAATTGTGGGTTTCTTAGATACCAGTTGGTATCGACTCACCAGGCTCCTAGCAATCTACGGCTAATTGGTGATAATGCCTCTACAGAAGAACTCTGATGGGTGGTTTGTTACAGTTCTGTTCTGTTTGGTTTGTTCTTGTTACTACATGGCTTGATTGAGTAGACCAGAGACAGTTGGAGCATAGAAACTGGGATGAAAGATTGTGAACGTAGGGCCTTAATACGTCTACGTGACGGAGGCACAATAGAGGAAGAGCGGGGACAACGGAAATGGCAGAAGTACTGGAAATATTAACCTGGTATGTCCAGGGATTGAATGACTACGTTAAACAGATCAGAGTACAATCATATATGAGGCAGAAAGGAATCCAGGTAGCATTATTGCAGGAAATGCACCTCACGGCGGCAAGGTAGGCTAAGATCCTACAGAAATGGGGTGGAAAGTGATATGGGTCAGTCTATTCCAGTTATGCGAGAGGGCTGCTTATCTGGATCGCCCTAACTGTCCCCTTCCAAAAAATAGAGGTCTGCACAGACACAGAGGGGAGGATGGTATTAATGCATGGCTTCTTGGGAAGGGACGAGGTATGTCTGATCAATACATATGATCCCAATCATGGTGCTGCCGCCTTATTCAGCTCCTTGTACAAAAAGTAGTCCCCCTCTCAGGCAATTACATGGATTTGGGTGGGGGGGGGGATTTTAATTGCGCCTTCAACCTTGCACTGTAGAGGTCAGACAAGACATGAGTAGCCCGTTCCCCACCTGCAAGGGCCCTGAGATGGCTGTTAGGAGACTTAGAATTACGGGACATTTGGCGCTGGCTAATGGGACCAAAAAGAGAGTTCTCTTACTACTCATGCGTACACAAAGTCTACACACATATTGATTATGCCTTCACAGGCCTGAAGCAGCTTGGGGAGTTTGCATCTGCCTCATACGAAGGCTATCAGACCACTCTCATTACTTATAAAATGGGTATTGAGCAATAAGCCACACCCAAGATCCACATGGCGGCTGAGGGTAGAGACCCTGCGGGATGGACCATTCCGGAAAAGCTTGGCACAACAAATAGAAGAATACTTCACCATTAACGAGGGGGCGTACATAGTACAGGGACCCTTTGGGATTACTTTAAGGTGGTGGTAAGAGGAATAGCTATAACCAAGTCGGGAGGGGCCAGGAAGGAGATAGAACAAGGCCTAGCAGACACTGAAGCAAACACTGAAATGGAGGAAAGCACAGCCCCTGGGAATGGAGAGTCTGAGAGAACCCTCATTAAACTGAGACAAGAGTGCCTGGAACACTGGGAAAGGCTGGGAAGGTATAGCTACACCAGATATACTGCGCAGTTACATAGACAAGAGGACAAGCCAGGCACGATGTTAGTGTGGCTGTGCAGAAGTACAGATAACCGGAACTAGAAATAGAGGATGAGTGCGGGGAACTATGGCGGTCACAAAATGAGATTAATGAGGCCTTCAGGAGATTTTGTAAGGTGCTATATGATGCGGGATAAGATACGAAGGATCAGGAACTCACTAAAACCCTAGCAGACATAGGTCTACCAACCCTATATATGGAGCAGTCAGAAGGAATGGACGCTCAACTCACAGTGGAGCAAGTGAGAGAGGCCATTGCCACATTACCTACGGGCAAGATGCCAGGCAGGAATGGCTTGCCGGCAGAGTTCTATAAAGAATTTGTCGACGAACTAACCCCAAAGCTGCTGCGGACCTTTGAAGAGGCATCTGAGGAAGGTAGTCTGCTTAAGAGCATGGAGAAATCCATTATAATCCCAATTCTAAAGCCCGGTAAAGAAGGGAAATACTGTGAGTCATATCTCTTGATGTGCTTGATTAATCTGGATATGAAGATACTCACAGTGGTTTTGGCAACTAAACTTATGGCAAGGTTTATTACACGGCACACACCAACTATGGAAATCCTTCCCCTACAATGGATGTGGCGTACAATAGAGCGCTTTTTATTTTTAATATACTACAGATTATTTTAAGAAGGCCTCCAACCCTTCCCGCACCCAACCTCCACAAACACCCAGTGTCACAATGAACTAGCAACCAGGCCGGTGTGTATCAATAAGATATTTATTAATTTATTATTTAATGCAAAAAGAAAATCAAACAATCTGACAACCACCAATGTTGTGACAATACAAAATGCAATAAGAAAAAGAAAAATTTACCACAAAGTGATAGTACCAACAATTAAGCATTCCCCCCTCCAACACTCCCCACAAACATCAATTAAACTTGATTCCTTTGAATGGAAGGCAGTGACAAGGAGTAGGAATATATGGGGAAAATCGATTTGGGGTGAATCACACCATCAAAAGATGGGAAGCCAGCAAAGAAAGGGAAAGCTCGTTTTTGGAGCAAATTGGCAGAATGGGATTTTCATTATTACTCACAACCGCTAGGGGACAGAATAGAAGGAAATTCGTATTGCTTACACTTAGGAGATAGGGAAAGTTTTAGAGAATACTAATCAGCACACCGGGGCAAAATAGAAATGAAGCGGGAAATTGGTTTTGGGAGAAAGCAGATGCAAAGGGAAAATACAGTGGCAAATAGTTATTTGGTTACACTGGGACTTACAATGACAGACAGGCTCTGGGAAAGGGGTAATTTACAATAGGAAAATTGGTTTTCAGTTACAATGACAGAGGGACATAACAGTTAGACTTCTAGGCAAAGGGATTGCTCACACTGATGAAACCAGTTGGTGTTTGAACTGACAGATGTAAATAGGAATTTGTTGGCTAATGCACCCTATGCACGGACAAATTCAGTTTTTAGTTACAAGGAGAATAATTCTTTTGAGGCAACACTTTAATGAATTTAACAATTAAATAAAAACACCAGGAACAAGATGATTGATTTTGAATTGCAACAATCTTGAACCGTGAATTTCAATGGGGGAATTAATTGATTTACTTAAAATAAATACTAAGGATTTACATAGACAACTGAGAGGTTTTCAAAGGGGATATGCTAACATACACAGGTAAACAAGAGATTCTTCTATGGGGAGATAAATGAATTACACTGGCAATTTGGTGTTTTCAATGGGGATATTGGATACACTGCTTTAAAAATGGAGGGCTTATGCAATTTAGTGCCTGGGTTTTTGCTACTTACACAGCAAGCCTTGGTTTAAGATTCAGGAAAGCCAGCTGCATCTCAGGACACTCTGAAAAGAAATGGCAAGGGTCTGGTCACTGCACTCTCAAAAATGGTAAGGTTCAGCAGCCTTCTCTCCGTCCTACTTTTCTGTCTCCCCGGTTTTTGTGTATCTTGAGTCCTAATGCAGTCCCCCTTTTCTGTAGAAATGATATCACTAATTTTACAATCTATGGGAAGTACCCTGTAATTGTCCCTGCAACTAGGATTGGACAGTTACCATCCCTCTCTCCGCCATCAGCCAAGATTGGTTCAGGGGAGGAGAGCACCATCTGTTTTTTTTTCCTTTATTTCCATTCTTTGTTCTCATTTCAGCTTTTTGGTAAAAATTGGTTATGTATCTTAACTTCAGAATTGTACTAGCCACTGCCATATAAAACATATATTCTGTTTCAGCGGACCATGGGGAATTAGATAAGCCAACCACCAAATCCGGATGATGTAGCATAGCCATGTGGTACATTTCTGTCATTTTCATAAAATGTACAACAGTTATGAATATGTAAGTGATCAAGCATGTTACTAATTTCATTTTCCACCTTTTCACCAACTTTTACATTTGTAATATGTTCAGATCAGCCAGAAAACTAGTCTAACTGGCCATTACAGTCCCCAAAGTCCCAGGTAAATGCAATATATATTCCCAAAACCGCCTGGAAATTACATGGAAAATGGCATGAAATTGAAATCGATCCTCAGTCTGATAGCTGTGCAAAATGCCTAAGAATTAAATAGTCTTTTATATGAATGTGTAGTGTGTCAGTCAGCAAATGGGCTGGCTGCTTCATCCCCACAGCCATCTGTTCCCCTGGGTCAGCCTGTGACCAGAAGCTTTTTACCAGACTCTTTGAAATTGGCAGTTTGCTCTTTGAAGTGGGTGCTACAATGACTCACACCTTCTTGTCATAGTTCAGCCACATTTTGCCTTCTTTGAAATCTCTGGGCTCCTGCCATCATGTCTGCAGACTAGGGAATTTTGATGCCCTCAGCAGCATCACATTTTATTGCAGGATTGTTTAGAGGAGAGGTGTGATATCCAGCTGGATGTGGGGCTTGTCATTGTGAAGTTCCTGCCTCAGCCAAAATAATGCTGTCCTGAAGTAGAGTCTCTTCACAGGTTACAGGAGTTTTGTGGGTGAAACCCAATATACATTTGCTTCGGTCACCCCCCCACAACATTTCATGCTCCTAGATATTTTCTGTGTGAGCAGTGATATCTTTTTCCATTGTGGCTTTTTAAAGTTGTTTTTATTTGCAAACATGTGCAGGCCGTTTTTGCTTTTAATGTTTAAAATCCTGTCTTGCAGGTCACAGGATTCTTTGATTTCTCCTTCTTGGGTGAATTTACATCGCTGCTTGTCCATTGATAATGATGGGTAGGCCCCTTTCCACATGGTTCTTTAATTATACATAAACAAAAAGCCAGGCCGTTTTTGGTTGCAGTGTATAACTTCTTGCCATTCATGTGACAGGGAAAGCAAAGCAGGGCCGTTTTTGGTTTCAATGTTTAAATGCTGCTGTTCAGGTGAAAAGGACTTCTGTTTGGGGCTTTAAATGCACCTCACACTTAGAAGTGTAATAGGGCAGCTGATTCACCCTGACTAAACAGGGTATGTCCCAACAAGAGCGACATCAGAGAACCTTAGGAGACTCCACACAATCATAGATCGGATGCGAGACTGGGAAGAAGGGTGCGGGTAGTGGCGTTAGATGCCATTAAAGCATTTGACTCATTTAGGTGGCTGTTCACTGCCCTGAGAGGTTTTGTAATAGGGAAGGATTTATGAAATGGATCTGTGGAGGATCAGCTACAATAGATCCCGCCCTCTACCTATTGGAGACATGAAATTGTGCCGTGCCTAACACCAGCCATAATACCAATACCGCAAAGAGTGTTTGAAAGAAGATACACATTGAGACAACCCTACCGAATGTATCCTCCACGTGATGATAACCTGCAGGAGGAAAAGCCTGAAGGAATGTGAAAAGAAGCTAACCAATGAATTAATGACGCTATAAGAAGTGCGCATGACGTCTTGACATACTGGCTAAAAGATGATGTATAGATCCTGAAGAAACTAAAAGCGAAGTAGAGAATCGAGTGAGTTTCCCAATATAGAAAAGGAAGATTACACGTGCACAAAGTGCTTCAGAAGAACAACCGTTCAATAAATGTACAGTTGCTGAAACGCAAGATAGATTGAATCATCAAAGAAGCTGGCTATGAGTAGTAAATAGAATGCAGGCGAAGCCGCCATTGTATAGAAACTGAACATTGGTATCATGAATTTAGTAGGCCAGGACCCATGAAGCTGGAAGAGAAACCTGTGTTGCAGCAAGAATAATAGGCTTGTGAAGCTGAAGGGTAGGGCTGCCTGGCCTGGAGCCAAGATTCAAGAAGCAAGGTCAGCTATCTGTTCTGAAGAAGAACGTGTATGCAGAGGATGAACCTTCTTGCATTAAGGTGCAAGATAGAACACAAATGATGCCAAACTTTAATTCATTTAGAGTATTTAAAAGCTGCAAAATGGACCAAATCGTGGTCCCCAGTCATGTGAGCCGAGGATGAAAATAGAGCTTGAACTTGATGTCCCAGACACGATAGCGAGTGCCCTCACTCCTGTACATTCCCAAAGACAAGGATATTCTGCAAGGCCAAGTACAAAGACAATTTCATGGCAGAAGGCATGGGCGATAAGAGATGTTGGGCTAATTGGGTGGTTTGGTAGCTTCATGTCCTACCTCCCTGCACCTGGGTCTTGGCTTATGTGCTGCTAAATGAACCGAATGTTCCAGACATGGCACAAGCGTGCAAACCAATTATATCAGTTCATATAATGAAGTACCTTATAGTTTGAAAACCAATGAGAAACTGTGTAACTAATGTTTCTAAAGTTACATGATTTTTAGAGGTAGCATAAGTTGTTCACCTGTTAATGGACAACCAATAACAATCATAGACCCTATAGAAAAGTATACTTGTATGTCTCCCTTAACCAACCCCGACTCCGAATAGGTTTTTCCACTATTGCCAAGTAGTATGATGTCACTCTGACATATTTTTCATTTAAAAAACATATTTTATGTAGAGATCATTGAAAGACTGAGCGTACGTCTGTCGATGTTCATTATAACCTCCCTGTTTTAGATAATTGTTAATAAAACAGCACTTTGCCATCTTCCTGAGTTGGTTTCATTATTTGGACTCAGAATTATTTTGGTGTGATCCCACCCATTACATATGCACGTTCTTAAAGGGCCATATGTTCAGATCTGGATCCTTTACTCTAGTCCACATGCGAGGGTATGCACAGGTAGGCACCTGTTGTAGAGATTCCCCATCCGGAGAGGCACCAAGGAAGGATGCCCTCTGTCCCCCATGTTATGTATATTAGCCTTGGAGCCGCTTGCAATGTTCCTGAGAAAGGAGTTCAGAGACACCGGTCTCCTGGTGGACGGAATACACCATGTCGTCTCACTGTATGCAGACAACATGTTGTTGTACGTTCCGGAGCCCGGAAGACAATCTGGAAGCTTATCTGGAGGTGTTAGATAACTTCGCAGAGCTATCAGGGATAGCGGTCAGTAGAGCAAAATCATGCCTATTCCCACTGGCGGGATGGGTGGGAGTGGAGAACTTGAGACTCCCGAATCTAGGGTTACAGTGGAAGGTTAACATGTTCCGATATCTAGGAATCAACATTTATCATGGCACGGAGGTGACTCATCAGGAAAACACACTAAAGGCAAGAAATGGGCTAGTGAATTCAATTAAGTTCTGGGAGAAACTACCACTCTCTGTAATGGGGAGGATATGGCTGCTGAAAATGGGGGCCCTTCCCCAACTACTATACCACATCCTAAATGTTCCATATCTTATACCCAGGTCCTTCTTTAAAGAATTGAACACGGTAACGGGTGGGTTTATATGGGGCTTGGGAGACGACACATAGCCCTGGACACGCTATGCAAGGATTATAAGGATGGAGGAGTGAGACTCCCACATTTTGAACTGTACTACTTGGCGGGACAACTGCAACATGTTGCTGGGTGGCTAGCTGACACAGAAACGACAGAGGACATGCTATGGAGTGCAACACTGACTCCCTACTTCCTAAAAGAAGTGTTCTGGCTAAGTGAGTATAGAATTGGCAACGCTCCCCCCCCCCCTGGTTATACAGTTAAGAAGGAGGATCTGAGAAAGGACCAGGGCATTGCTGAAACTGAGAGTACCATACTCGCCCAAGATTCCCCTAGCAGCAATATATGGGAGCAACACAGAAGATCTAGTAAACATTAGGATACAATGGGAGGCAAGGCTACACAGCTCCACCGAGAAGAAGAAGCACTCGAGCTGTTGTTTGTGGTCTCCGAGGGAGGGCATGGGGTGTCCAGGATGTACCAGAGGCTGTTGGAAGTCATATCGGGAGAGAACTTAAAGCAAGGAACAAGTGCGAACTAGACATAGGTAGAAAATTCACAGAATCAGAATGGACTCGGCATTGACATACCATAAGAAAGTCTGGAGAAATGCCAGGCTGAAACTGACCCAACTATACGTACATCATAGGGCATACATGACACCACACCTCATATCACAATTCCCAGGCGCAGGGGACAAGACGTGCCCAAGATGTGAGGGAGAGGGAACCAACATGATACATCGTTTGTGGACATGCCCACTGATACAAAGGTTCTGGCAGGAGATAGAAGGGAGGCTCCGAAAGGTAGGACTGTATGCCTACAAATGGACCCCAAAGGCTTCCCTGCTGGGAGTATTCAGATGGAAAACGAATGCTCAACCAGAAAACAAAATGATAGATCTTGCATGGGTATTGGCAAAAAGATGGATTGCTATAGCATGGAAATCACAGGTGGGCCCAAGCATAGAATGTGGTGGAAAGACCTGAAGGGATGGTCCATAGCCGAAACAGTGGTGTGATATGAGGTGATTCAAACGGGGAGAGGAGACAATATAGAGAACATAATAACCTGGAACGCCCTGATATATGCTCTGTTGAGCTCCCCTGATGACAAACCTCCCTGAATCCTCATGGTAACGGGGTAAATGATTGAGGGGTAACACTAGAGAGGAGAAGGACCGAGTGAAAGCGGGACGGGTGAAGCCAGAGCAGCCCAGTGGCAGCAGAAAGGTGAACTTCTAACAGTATACAAGCCATGTTTGAAGCTGTTTTGGGTTTGTTGGTTGGGTTAGGGAGGGATAAAGGGAGGCAGAGGGTAGTTCGGGAAAGACAAATAAAGAGGACGATACAAAGATGCTGATACTGTACATGTGATTAAACAATTGTATGAAAAATAATAAAGTGGTTTAAAAAAATAATAATGTTTCACTAAGTGGAAATTGGTGCAACTCTCATTGGGGCTCAGCGTGAGCGTATCATTTGTTAAGGGGTTTCCCTTAGTTTCTTTTTACATTATAAATTCCTATTGCAAATGTTATGTTGATTTATATCGCGCACCAATACTACCCAAGGACAGTCTCCAGGTGCTCATGTGGCTCTGCAAGAAAAAGGACAGGGTTGGTTAGTGAGGGAAGAATGATAGGATAGGTCCGGAACCTGAGGAACTGGCGTCTGTGTGTGTTTTACTTACAGATGGTAGGTGCGTGCACTGGCTTGTTGTATTCATATGGATAAGGCCTAATACACAGTCGTATCTGTTATGACAAATGACACATAAATCTTTAAGCTTAGTCTGACCCATGGCTAATCTTCACAATTCTCTGAGTGTTTTGCAAGGTCAATCCTCACAGTTCTATCTAAGAGTGATGCAAGGTCAATCTTCACAGTTCTAAGAGTGACTCGTGGTTAATCCTCACAGTTTTATCTAAGAGTGACGTATGGTTAATCCTCACAGTTTTATCCAAGTCTGACGCATGACTAAACTTCATAATTCAAAGTGTGATGCATGCATAATCTTCACAATTCACTCTAAGTGTGAAGCATGGCTAAACTTCACCATTCTGTCTGAAAGGGACGTGCGGCTAAACTTCACAATTCTATCTAGTTGTGACACATTACAGCATGACATGTCAGTTAAGCATAACCTTGCCTTTGGAAGTTGAAAGAAATGTTAATTGTATGATCCAACCTGCTTGACAATGTTTCTTGTGGGGTAGCCTTGTTTTCTTGTACTCATGTATGTATGTGGAGAACTTGAATAGCATTTAAAGGGCACTCCCAAGTGTATGTGGTTGGCACTGCATCTGTCCACTCATTAAATGAGGCATCCCACAACAATGATGGTTTTTGCTGGCATATAATACCCATCCGCAAGCAATCATCAAGTGGCACTGAAGGAGGGGGAGGAGCAGACAAAGAGGACCCCAGCACCGAAGAAGGGGGCGCAGGAACAGATGTAGTTGGTGCCACAGGTGAGGTAGCCAATGGATCAGGTGATGGTCCTGCAGATGTTGAAGTCAAGGTAGAGGCCGCAGATGATGTGGAGGGTAGAGTATGTCATTGTGCCTTCAATTTTTGAGCATGTTGATCCTGACGTTATGGCTGGTTGACCTCATCACAATTCACCCAGATGAGGTGCTGGACCAGGGATGAGGTACCCAGCCTCTGAGAAGGCACGTTTGTTGTTCCTCAATGAAAAATATGTTGGCAGATCATGAACTGCACTGCCTCGACCTCTTTGAGACTTTGGTACTTGGGCACCAGAAAGTAGTGCCAGCTGGCCTCTACCAGCATAGATTTATTTGCCTTCTTCCAGGGTGGGCTGCAGTTTCAAACCCAAATGATTGGATGATCTTCTGTCATGCCAACTCCCGGACCTCCTCATCAATGTATCTCCCTCCATATGTGTCCCTTTCATGGTGTTCTGCCATGGTGGAGTGTGTGGGAGGTGGAGGGGAAATTAAAATATAAAATACAATACAATGGACAATGCCACAAAAATAAACTAAAATAATTTAAAAAATATGGTGCAAAGACAAGGGAGAGAAGGTGAGGGATAAACAGGTGAAATGGGATATGAAAACTGCCTTAAGAGACCTTGGGGTGGTGCAGCGTCAAAACGTGTGCACTCATCTGACATCCGAAAATCAATGAACAAGGCATTGTGCGTTTTGAGTGAACATTTGCACAAATTCGCTTGGGAAAAACGAGCAAGCCAACAGGTTTACATATATAATTTCAGCATGCTGCTTTGTTCTCATGCAAATCGTGATAGATGGTTCCTGCAGTAAGAGGAAGAAGCGTGAAGCACACAATTGTTTTCTGCCTTGAAGAACTTAAACTTTTTATGATGTTACTCTTAATACATTCTCCTCTGGTGCTCCATAGGCAAATTGTACTTTTGCAAATGGTCGAGAATGTTGTTTTGGAATTACGTATTGCAGCGGAAATTTCACATGCAAATGAAATCCCATGGGAATGAGCCCGGTGGAAAATAGCCAATCGGATGACAAGTATTTCTGGACGTTCATGTGAAAATCGTGTCAGAATGTTCCATAGCAACCGGAAGAAGTATGAAGCAAAAAATTGCTGTGACGCATCAAAAACATGAAATGTCTTTGATTTTGATTTTATATCATCCCCCTGGTCCTCCATACGCAAATTACATTTCTGCGTATGCTCAGAACTTTTATTTTGGAATTACGTATTGCTGTGGGAATTTCTTGCTCAAACCAAATACTGCGAGAACTAGTCACTTGCAAAGTAGCCAGTCAAACTTTACGTAACGGAGGAGGTTGGCCCGAAGAAGTTGGGCCACTAATCCTTCGGGTCGTTTCACAGTAATGGGAAGTAGGATAACTATCAAAATAAATATTCATTACATAATTGGATGCTGAGTACCTTATATAGAATTTTGTATTCTTTCAATGAAAATGAAGCTACAGTTAATGTTCACTGATTAGATGAAACCTTCTGTGTTTTGGTGATATATTGTTTCATTGGACACCAGGTTAAATATGGATTTGCTGTGATGTAAATGGCAGTGCTTTTATAGGTGTATGGTTAAAATACATGTTACCAGACATTTTTCTTATTTCGCGGTGCTGTTTTTATGGACTATTGTCCTTGATAATTAAGGCAAACAGCAAAATGACTCTACAAATGGAGAGCTGTTCTTTTTTAACTCCTTCCATAGACTATGATCCAGAGAGATTTCAAAATCTAAAGGATATTTTATTTCCTTTAATGTCTGCGCAAAGTGAAGTGAAGCAGAATGTGGAGAAAGGTTTCATGATTGCCATTGGGTGTTCAGATTGTTTTAATTCCATGAGCACCAAGTGGATGGATTTTGTGAACAAATAGTCACTTGTTGGACCACGGAGAAATATTTTAACTGACTGTACAGATGTGTATTCCATGTGTGGGGCACTGAAAGCATACACCAAAACAACTATGGCAGTCATTATATTTTCAGATGAGGATTTGACGGTAAAGAGTATGTTAGTAGACAGTTTTGCAGAGTAGGAGAAGATTTCATGTCATTAAAGTCACTACAAAAATGAAAGGCCTCCATTAAGGGCCATCATATAAACATAAAGGATTCTCATTGTATTAACAAATCACAATATATGTCATAATGTGTGATTACCGTTGTAACTGTGGGAAATTGGGGGAGAGTAAAAAACATCATTATACATTTAAAATATTATTTTTATCTTTGGTAGATAGTACTGAGAAGGATTGTTTTTAAAATTATTTGGTGTGTTGATTTGGTGTTCCTAATAGACTGGCAGAGTTGATTGAATATGTTCAAAGAGGAGTGCATTGCCATCAAATGTCAGATATACTTCACCATGCCTATACAGATAAAACATGTGAAAATTGATGTTATTATTGGAAATTAAATGCATTCAATGATCTTTCAAATATGATGAGACCACTTTGTTGCCATTGCTCAGAGTTTTCTCTATGTTAGTAATACATTTGGTTGTACACATCCATTTTTGTCTAATGGTAGAACAAAGGAAAGTGGTGTGAAGGAAAAGCTCCATCTGTTTACCCAAAACATGTTTAATAACTAAACAAAGAGAAACCCCATGAAGCTTCCCCAAATCGTTGCCTCCATAACAGAAGAGGATCGCACCAGGATGTTTCTGATTAGTCAGGGTAGATATTTTTGGCTAAACCTGGTCCCAATTTCCCCAGTTTCATAGTTCTCACATTAAACCAGTTAATTCTCAAATGTGGGAAATGTAGGTTAATGTCAAAACATCAGCCTCTGTGAAACATCATCAACCAATAGACCAACAAATCTCACATTAACCAAACAGTTTTACCTTGGAATTCCTATTTTCTGTCTTAGGTCGATCTGCTGTAAATGAAAGAACCTCTCAGGGTACTGGCTAGTTCATAGTTGTTATGTTATGCTAAGCGAATGAATATAGCGCACGTTCATCCGAGGGCATCTTGGCGCTCACAAGACAAAAAGATATAGCAGGATAAAGCAGTTAAGATTCAGAACAGAAAAGTCTTCAAAGCCCTGTGAAAAGAAAGATGGTCAGAGGTGGCACGCGGGGACAGGGGGAGTGAATTCCAAGCCTTGGCCGCTGCTACCGAAAAGGCACAGCCACCCACACGGGAGAGTCTTGTTGGAGGGAAACACCCTATTTGTCAATGTGTTTGTCATTGGTGGTGATAGGTGTTTACTTTGTATTTCGAAACTAAATAGGTGCTATGTGTTTACTTTGTATTTCGAAACTGAATAGCTTGATTTGAAAGGTATCATTTCTTGGCAAACATTTTAAAATGCAAGAGTTGCCCAATGTATAGTGAATAGTATTCAATGTGGGGGCCATGTTGTGTAATTGGCCGGTTTGTGTCATTTCTTTGTCACGTCTTGCCTAGAATTGTTAATGAGCTTAATTGGGTGCTTTCTGTTATTGTACTCTTGACATTGGAGCAGTCTAAAATTATACTGTTTCGAGCAGGGGAAATATGTCTAAGATATTATTCAGGAAACCTGCCTTCAGAGTGTAGATTTATTGAGATTTTGTGTTGCAGTTTTTTTAGGAGAAATGCAATGTATGTTATTTTAATATTTACAAAGCATGAAATGCCAACTTTGCAAACTACTTTCTAAGTTGCAGCTGTAAAAAATTATCAATAGTAATTAGGGAATGACCAACAATTTTAAATGTTATTTTGTAGCAGTTTCCTTGCTGTATTTATCTCAATTGGAAAGCATATGTAATTTTAAAATAAATGTGTAATTTTGTTTGTTTTTTAATAGAGTAGCATTTCATATTACAAAATTGTAAATATACACTGTTCAATATGCATATTGGCAGTTGTGTAACATGTTCATTAATGGGAGCTTTGATACATGAAAATACAGGGGTTGACGTTGCCAGAAGCTGGCAAATGGTTTATTCTGAGTCATGGTATAGGATAATTCTTTTTTTAATTTTTTGTTTAAATACTTTATTTGGTATAAAAACATAAAGTAGCAAACATTTTAAAATACACAGACAAAATCTTTTCATTTTCCATTCTCAAAAGATTAAAACATAAAAATAAATGTGTTTTACATTAAATCTTTTCAATAACTTCATCCCTTATAAAATCAAAACAGACATAACAAGAGCCTCAAATAATTTCATAGAAAATGAACAGCCACCACACTTCTCAACAAGCTTACAGCAAAGGGTCTGATTTACTTCCATCCTCCTTCATCTTTCCCAATATTTTTCATTCTGAGTAACCAGGCCCTATGAACATAACTGGCTTCTGCAAATACAATATGATGCACAGTTGAATCTCTACAGAATTTCAAAGCTTCAGTGGTAGATTGCACACTAGCCACCCTAAGCAATGGTCCTAGGTATTGGGTTCTCAAATATTTCAATTTTGCGTAGATAAACCAGAGATCAGTAACAGTTTCCGTACCTAAATCGCAAAGAGGACATGTACCGAACCCCAAAACCCCCAGACCCCAAGATTTGGTAAAAGAGGCGAAAGGTAGTGTTCCCATCCTGTCTTGGGAGGATACCTTAGGGGCAATGTGTTTGCCTTGAAAGCAAGACGACATGGAGCAACACAGGTTCGAGCCCCGGGTCCGTGCTTAGAAATCACTGGCTACTAAGAGCGTTATAAATAACCTATCATCTCCTATCCTGTCCTAAACCAAGTACACAAAGATCTCTCAAATGGTGGATGTATGTAATCAAGGTAACACTCAAAAACAAAATCTGTCTTACCCTCAGGGTTGTCTGGGCCCAATTTAGGCCCTGATTCACAGAATCGTTTTATAATGGCGTAATCCCATAGGAAAACGCTGTGTGAATCAGGCCCTTAATGTTTATCGCAGCCTCTATCATTGTTTTTTTTTCCTTACAAATGCTGCTTTCGTAGTCGTGGATAAAGCAGATTTGTCAATATTTCCAGGAGCTTCCCATAATGCAGGCTCATTTGACCCAATTAGTTGCTCCTTTAGATGTGCAACCTAGGGTATACATTTTCCACCCCTCTAGACTTAATAAATGTGTTAATGCATCTCAGTACTTCCCAAGGCTATCCGTATTCCATAGAGTAAACCAGTAAAAAACGGGCTTTAGAGAAACTGAGTCACCTACCAGATAAATGTCATAATCCAAATGTAATAATACAGCAGGTGAACTTTGCAGTAACATCAGCGGATTCTTCAAAAACGTATTTTCAATTTTATTAAGAGACTGTGAACTACCATAACCCCAAATTTCTGCACCAAAGACGGAGGCTGGTATTGCCTGCTTTTGATATAATTAAACCACCGGGGAGATTGCACCAATCCCACATTTAAAAAAAAAAGGAATTTGTTGCTCCCTTAATACTTTCCTAAATTAACACATGCTTTGGTGACCCGTGAGGCCCATCTATAGTTCTCATTGAATCTGATTCCTAAATAAAATTCATTTTTTATATGTGTGCACTAAATAATTATGCAGGTAGACAAGTTACTGCTTTATTCATTTGCACTTTGGTACGCATTCCCTTATTCTTTTTTCCTCATCTTTGTTTCACTATAACATGTGTAATGTTTTATATTATGACCACCTCGCTCTTTGTTGCTCTTTTTCGCCCCACTACCTCATTTGTAATCTTATATATTGTATTTCCCCACTTCTTTCAATGTCACCTTGGTACACCATTACTAAACTTTTACATGACCTCTTATTCCAGAATACCAGTTATTACTTACTTACATTACTCCCACCTCCATCTGTTTCATATCCTTGTATTACATTAGTACTCCATTTCATTATTTATGTCTCCCTCTTTCTTTTCTTGTTAACCCTTTAGTATTTAATTCTTTGAATTACGCATGTCGCTCTGTATTTCTTGTTGTAACTGCAATATTAATCTGTTACATTACTCAAAATCTCACTTGATTTTCATGAAATTGTATTGTGCTTTGACAAATGTGAAGGAATTCTTTATTTTTAAATTCCACTAAATACTTTCAGTTACTGCTTCTTGTCTCTTCATTTTGATATACAATTAGTAATAAATTACATTATTCATTTGTATCTTCTTTGTTTGGCTACACTAATTGTAATTCTTTCTTTAACACTACCTCACTATTCTTCTCTCTAGTTACCTATCTTTAATCCAATCGGTTTCTTCCCATGCGACTTTCTTTTTCATCTTCGTACCCAATTACTTGTCAATTGCACGAAGCCCAGCTATAAAGGTTTTGCTCTGTTATTGTACTAGTAATTTAGTACAGTACCTTAGTTACTCTAAATTAAAGATGGTAAATATGGTGGAGATGTGTGGATTAAAATAATGTGCAGTGCCAAAGGCCAAAGTGCCTCCCTTATTGTCACCCTGCTATGCAATTGGTAATGTATTGCATTATGCGTGTCTCCCTCTCCCTCATTCCAGTATATAATGTACTACTTTTTTGCAATTGTTCCCATCTGCCTCTTGTTCTTGTCCTTGTACTACATTACTATTATATTACAATGCCCATGAATCCCTATTTCTCTTCTCATTAGGGTATTCCTTACACATTACATTCTTTCTCATGTTCTTTTACATTGCTTCATGTCCACTACCAACTGCATTTTAAACATTTATCCTGGTACGCCATTAATAATTTAAGGACATTGTTATAGGATGGGGAAGGACAGGTGGATAGACATGTATGCATTACAATCTGTGTCAGGTGAACGTGTACATTAATGTTCTTCATGTGGGTACCCCATAAGTCACATAAGTCATCTATCAGATAGCTCTGACTTGCTCTTGCATTGCAAAACCCTAGTTACACTATAGTGAAGGTGAAAGGTTTACCAGGTATGTATAGTGTTCCCTGTATTTCTTTTTAGTTGTGTGGTACCTGAAATGGTTTGGATAATTGTTGTAAAAGGATTATGATTTTGCTCTAGTTCTACATTTAGCACATAGGTTTATTTAAAATTGTTTACTGTGTATTTTTCAGGCGATTGGATAAAGATGCCTACCAAGCAGTGAAAAAAGCAGCACAAAAAAGCACGACAACATGCATTCAAAATACAGTTTTTCCCATGATTGTGTTTAGAATATCATTATATCTTTTGCAAAAAATTAAAATGTGCCTGCAGTGGTGTAACATATTGATGAATAACTATTTTAGCATAATCTCTAAACAAAGTTATCAGCATTGGGCTGCCATATGGCATTTACACATAATTTGAAGCAGTCAAAGAATGTTTCTAAATCAAAACTCAAATTCAACAGAAGAGAAAGAAGCAATTTGATGGTCCGAAGAAGTACAATTTTTGCCTAGACCTGAATTTCTTGAACATAAAAATAAACAGACTGTGGCTGTAATGAAGCAAAAGAAAGTGCAGTTGCCTGAGGTGTTAGAAAAAAGGAATGTGCATGAGATTCTTACATAGGATTTGTGATGGCTTAGCGAGTGACCATCAAATTGCTTCTAGAGCATCTTTTAAAAGGTCTATTTACCTTTGAGTACCAGATCAGGAAACTGTACAATTTTCAGATCTAGTGACAAATGCTCAACATGACATGATCTTTACTGATTGTGGTTCTTACCATCAATATTATATTAGGAATTTCAAGTTTAAGGAATGTTTGATTATGTTAAAAAGATATCTGTTCAATGGCACAACGATTAATACACACATGTTAACCTTCGTCCAAGAGCAGACATCTATTTCCAAAAAATGCTTAAAACCATTGAAATCAAGGTGTTTTAGTTAACAGTTGATACTACACAACTTGGCTGAAAAGAAAAAAAACATTGGCTGGTATGAAATTATTCTGTAGTTTCAAAAATTTACAGATTGCCTAGAAAGAATGCTTATTTATTACTGAAATGAAGTCCTTAACACACGCGGATGTATCAACAGAGACCTTTATTAAGATTTTACAACACGACAACCCCCAACACACAACTGACACTTTCCTCTCTAGCCTGGAATGTATGACAGTGTTCCGTCCAAAGATTCAATGACCAGGGCACATTACATAACACAGAGAAGAACCCAATATAACACATCTCCCTCCCCAACAATGAATACAGCACTTGCATTTAGAACTACACATTTCACAGTCCACCTTAACTATGTACAGTTCCTCTCATAACACTTTACATAACATATTACACAGCTGGTGGTGTTCATTAGGTCAAGTACAGTTAAAATGTAAATCCAATTTATGCAGGGCCGAGTCAAATTCATTTGAAACACCCTCTTCAAACCCTCCTCCTCTCTCCAGACCAACAATGTATCTCCACTCTTTGTAACATAAATATTCAATTTTGAACTTTAAATAAGCTACAAAAGATCCTATGATGCCTATTTTGCCCATGTCGTATCCACCTTGCCTTTTATCGGAGGGAAGCAAGTCATATATCTGCCCTCCCACCTGTTTCTCATACACTTCTCGGGACATTACGGACCCTTTTGCTCCAGAGTCTGCCATCGTTTGGACACCCCTACTTATAGCAATTTCTACAAACGGGCTGTCACTTTCATCATCTTCACCACATTTGACCATGTCCACAATCACAGTAACAAGCTCCGCTAGCTCTTCATCCTCATCACCTGAAGACTGTTGAGCGTCTTCGTTGACATACAATACCTTGTGGCTAGGGCCAAAAGAAAAATTCTTACAACAATTGGCACATGTAATTTTTCTTCCAGAGCATTTTGGTGAACTGGCAAAATAATTAGCACTGGCACATCTAAAACATAATCGCTCATCACTTTTTTGTAGTTTACACTTATCTCCCTTCCCATCTGCTACCCTTAAGATTTCTGTAGTGACACTTTTACATTCCTTCTTGGACAACTTAGTTACACAAGCCATTGAATGCTCTACTCGTTTGGCAAACCCTATAACTTCATCTAAGCTCGGCTCGTCTTTGAGCCACAACTCTTCCTTTATTTTGTCATTCCAACAATGTATTATAAACTGATCTTGTATCTGCTTGTCTAACTTCTCACCTAATTTACACGTAAGAGATAGGTGACGTAAAGCAGTAAGATATTCCTCAAAAGTCTCTCCCTCTTCTTGCACTCTAACACCAAAATGATATCTCTCTAAAATAGTACTTTGAGTTAAAATGTAAATCCAATTCATGCAGGGCTGAGTCAAATTTATTTGAAACACCCTCTTCCTCTACTTGAATCAATTCTGGCAGGGTTTCATATGTACGTTGCCCTTCATAGCCCAAGAAATGCATTATTAGGAAAACTTTCTGATCAGTCGATATTGTGTTCCCACAGGCAGCTCTCGCATAGTGTAAAAACCCCTTTTTCCATTGGGCCCATTTCATTTTAGCAAGACCTGGAGATGGCATGAAAGCTGATGGGCCTGGAACACCTGGCATGGCCATTTTGGGAACCATAATCCAATATACACAGTGTTATGATTTACTTCCGGCCTGTACACCGTGCTCTTCTTTCGCAACATCTTCCTTTCTGACACCTTTTTATGTATTTCTCTGGAGTCAATACTCCTGCTGCTATAACCTGGATTGCAAACAAAACTGTTTTAAGCTTTTCACTTTCCTTGTAGAACTTTGTGTCAGTGAAGAAAGGTACAGTGGTACTATCATTCTGACTGCCAAATTCTCACTTGTTGTAGAACGTTGAGTTAATATCAAATGTGAGGAGCTTCCTTCTGTAATGAAGAAGTTTCCTTTCCCCGTATCGCTCAACTACTGAACGTTCGACCAGAGTCAACACATATGCAGTGCTCCCTTTCTTAATGTCACCCTATCCTGTGGCCGTAATGTTCTCACAGCAATGTTAATCCAATTCCGGGTTGCGCGTCACTTGCATTAGGTTGCCTTGGTAAACAAATACAGAGCATGTGCTGGGAGGCTCATGACGCTGCGTAGTATGTGCTTTTCTCTAAGGCCGCTCTCTTTCACCAATGATGTGGCGCACAGCCGTGTAGCTGGTGCTTTGCTTAAAAGTGGCTCTCCTTCACTATTAACGTGGAGCACCATGCCCTTCTTCTCCGTCACGCGTGCAGGTGCAATTTTAAGCATCCATTCACACCAAAGGCTTTCCCTTCTCTTTGGGACACCATGATAACACTACCACAGCAGCAGAAGCAGCCATTCGTTCTTTCTCCCCCCTGCTGCATGTGCGAGCATGGGGGAGCGTTTATTCTTGCAGCAGGGTCGCTCACCTCTTTATGGTTGAACTTCCTGTTCCTTCAAGGGCCTTCGATGGAGCGCCAGCAGCAAGCCACCTCCATAGGACACTAGGTCAGTCAAGCTAGGTGGGGGAGATTGTGTAGGATCAGGGGTTGCTGGTGTGGGTTCACTTTTCCTTGTCGCCAGTGAAATGAAGTCCTTAACACACGTGGATGTATCAACAGAGATCTTTATTAAGATCTTACAAAACAGCAACCCCCAACACAAGTAGTAGTCAACTCTGCCATATATAACTGACACTTTCCTCTCCCTAAGACTCTAGCCTGGAATGTATGACAGTGTTCCTCCCAAAGGTTCCATGACCAGTGCACATTACATAGCATAGAGAAGAACCCAATATAACAATTACTATTAGAACCAAAATGTTTATTTCATTTTTTAGGCGACAAGAGCAAAATAAATGTTGGTATCAGAAAACAATGTCTTAAATGTACATGAAGTACAATGAAATTATAAAAGTAAATACCTGCTCTTTTTATGGATTCTTTTTTAAAAGTATAGTTTTATTTCTCACATATGGCACAGTCTTAATATAATTTGGAACTACAGCATCATCCTGGTGTGCCAAAAAGAGGGTTTTATTCGTGCGTATATGGCCTACTTGAAGACACATATCTTTTCAATTTTTAGAAGACCGTGTAACCTAAAAGGTTTTCATGTTTCACATTTTATAGCAGAAATAAAATTGATTTAAATGTTCTTACTAGTTCAAGCAAAACAGAGGATTTTTTCAAATTCCAAATTATTGCATCCTGCAATCTTCTATTTCTTTTCCTAATACTGTTGGGTTGTTTTAAAAGATTCTATGTACATTATTCCTGGTTACAGGAATTAGTATTCACAAGTATTTGTTTTCTATGATTAAAAAGAAATATATGCAAAAAACAATAGGAAAAATATAAACTAAAGTGTTTCTGAAATAAAGATTTTTTTTTGCTGAAATCTCCAGTTTGCAAATTTCTTTATGAAATTATAAAAGTGGAACAATCAATTATAGCATATATGTGGCCAAATTGAGGATGCATACTACTTTCAAAAGATTTGTTTCCAATTATATTGTATTGTATTCGTTATTTATATAGCGCCCTTTCCCCATTTGTATGGCCTCAATGTGCTTTGTGGTGGGAACCCTCTCGGTGATCGCAGTCCATGTGTAGGAGGTTCTAAGATGTTAAGTTAAAAGATGCTTGTTTACATTCATGCCAGGCTCAGACATGGGTGGGCTGGCCAGGCTCCAGTAAGCAGCCTGGAGGTCAGGCAAGTGGGTGGGTGCTGTTGGTGGTTTAGGATAGAGTGCTATTGCTGAAGATTCGATGTGTGCCCAGCTATATCGAATTTCTTTAGTTGGTTGTCGCTGTATACTAATTGCAGGTGTTGAAGTACATCAGGGGTTTCAGAGTAGATGGTTTTGTGTGCTGTTAGACCGGACTAGCATAGCCATAGCTGAATTCTAGGGTGCATGGATGAGTGCCCGTGCTTGTGGCATGTGTCCACAGACATGGTGTAACGTATATGTACCATATGCTTGGATGGAGTTCGAATGCAGTGTTCTATTTCTTGGTCCAATGCAATTGGCTGGTCTCGCTATTCGTAGTCTCCCTGAAACGAATGTCTGAGCAGGGGGAGAGGGACCCAGAAGAAAGGGGGGGTAGGAGATGAGGTATGAGGGAGGACGATGAGGGAGGACATTAGTTTGTTACGGTGTGCCTCTGTAAAAGCTGCCAGTATCCGTGAGGTATTGGTGGGTAGGAGTGTTGTTGTGATTGGGGAGGATGATAGTTTGTTCTGGTGTGCTACTGAGAATGCTGCCGGCATCCATGGGGTATTGGTGAATAGGAGTGTTGTTGTGTTTGGGTCA
This sequence comes from Ambystoma mexicanum, assembly GCF_040938575.1. Lineage (NCBI taxonomy): Eukaryota > Metazoa > Chordata > Amphibia > Caudata > Ambystomatidae > Ambystoma > Ambystoma mexicanum. The sequence goes on from NC_090922.1 coordinate 340,553,731, forward strand.
GCGTTTCTGTGTGCCTATCGAGAGTGTAGAGTGGGGGAGGGTTTCAAGAAAAGGGAGGGAAAAGTCAGGTTTTTATGGCCTTTCTGAATGATAGGTGATTGTTAATATTGCAGATGTGCAGGGGTAGGGAGTTCCAGATGATCGGCGCTTGGACGGACAAAGAGGATCTGCCCAGTCTGGAGGAGTTGTAATGTGGGACCTCAAGTAGAGATGCTGTGCAAGATCTGAGAGCCCTTGAGGAGTGGTAGCGAGTGATTTTGTCTAGAAAGAAATTCTGAGAAGAGGGGGGGGATTTGTCCCATGAGCAGAAAGGGAAGGGACAGAAGACCAAAATAACACCATTGATCCCTAACTGCTATGTATCAAAGTCAACGTGATTAAATTGTTCAGAAAAGTACCAAACTATGGTATCATGCACTTTAGTAAAATTCTCTGAAAACAAAAAGGGCAAATTTCTAGAAAGTTATTTGAAATATTTATTTTTAAACAAAGAAAATCCTAATAACACAAAAGTTGTAATAACGGAGAAGTATAACAAAAATTATAAAAACACTCAGAATTGTAATTCACAGTGGAAAATTTGGTTTAGTTTTAAGAACAAAAAAACAATCAATTACTCTTTTTGTGAAACAGAAAAAAAAATTTTTTGTTTTTCAGAATTGTAATTCACAGTAGAAAATTTGGTTTAGTTTTTAATGACAGGTCTGCCAGAGGGAAAAGAAGGTTACAAATACCTGCCTCTGAAAAACATAAATTAAGTGTGTTCTTCAGGAAACCTCATTAATTACGCGATAGCTATAGAGAACGATCCCCAAGCAAACAGGTTGCTGAATATACAAATACAAAGAAGAGGGGGGGGATTTGTCCCATGAGCAGAAAGGGAAGGGACAGAAGACCAAAATAACACCATTGATCCCTAACTGCTATGTATCAAAGTCAACGTGATTAAATTGTTCAGAAAAGTACCAAACTATGGTATCATGCACTTTAGTAAAATTCTCTGAAAACAAAAAGGGCAAATTTCTAGAAAGTTATTTGAAATATTTATTTTTAAACAAAGAAAATCCTAATAACACAAAAGTTGTAATAACGGAGAAGTATAACAAAAATTATAAAAACACTCAGAATTGTAATTCACAGTGGAAAATTTGGTTTAGTTTTAAGAACAAAAAAACAATCAATTATTCTTTTTGTGAAACAGAAAAAAAAATTTTTTGTTTTTCAGAATTGTAATTCACAGTAGAAAATTTGGTTTAGTTTTTAATGACAGGTCTGCCAGAGGGAAAAGAAGGTTACAAATACCTGCCTCTGAAAAACATAAATTAAGTGTGTTCTTCAGGAAACCTCATTAATTACGCGATAGCTATAGAGAACGATCCCCAAGCAAACAGGTTGCTGAATATACAAATACAAAGAAGAGGGGGGGGATTTGTCCCATGAGCAGAAAGGGAAGGGACAGAAGACCAAAATAACACCATTGATCCCTAACTGCTATGTATCAAAGTCAACGTGATTAAATTGTTCAGAAAAGTACCAAACTATGGTATCATGCACTTTAGTAAAATTCTCTGAAAACAGAAATTTGCCCTTTTTGTTTTCAGAGAATTTTACTAAAGTGCATGATACCATAGTTTGGTACTTTTCTGAACAATTTAATCACGTGGACTTTGATACATAGCAGTTAGGGATCAATGGTGTTATTTTAGAAAGAAATTCTGGGCCGTTGTGGATGGCCCGGTGGGTGATGTACTTGCTTTAAAGGTAGTTTGTCGACCAATAGGGAGAAAATGGACGATGCTTAGTGTGGGTCTGATGTGTTATCTGGGAGGAAGGTAAATGAGCAGGCTGGGTGCAGTGTTTTGGATTCTTTGCAGTTTCCTTAGCAGAAACACTGGTATGCCTAGGTAAAGGAAGTTTGCATAGTCTAAGCGGGAGAGGGTGATGGAGATGATGGCGGAGAAATGGTGAGGATAGGTGAGGTAAAGGAAGATACGCCTGAGGATATGTAGATAGAAGAAACAGGTTCTGTATATGGAGTTGATGTGTTGGGAGAGGGAAAAATCTGTGTCCAGTGTGCATCCAAGGTTTTTTACTGAGGTGGAGGTTGCTGGTTGTAGGCCTAGGGATTACAGCCAGTGAATAGGTTGGGGGAGGAGCACTGATTTCCCATAGACTAGGAGTTCCGTTTTCCCAGGATTGAGGATGAGGTGTTTGGTCGTCATCCAGTGGTCACTATCCGAGAGGCATGATAACAGATCGGTTGGAGCCTGGAAATTTGGGGATTTAAAGGATGATCTGGGTGTCATCTGTGTATTTGTAGCAGGTAAGATTGTGGGAGCGGATGAGTGCAGGCAGGGGGTTTAGATTGATGTTGAAGAGCTGGGGAGATGAGGATGCTCCTTGTGGGACCCTTTTTGTTACTGGACATGAGGTGGAGATGAAGGGGTGGACGAGCATTATTTGGGAGTGGTTAGATATGAAAGAGGAGATCCAAGACAGGGCTGTGTCTTTGATTCCTAATGAGTGTCGTCTGTCTAGGAGGATGATGTGATCGATTGTATCGAAGGCAGCAGAGAGGTCAAGAAGGATGAGTACAGCACAGCCTTCTGCATCAGATGTTCTTTTTAGGTCATCCCAGACAGACACTAGGGAAGATTCTGTTCCCCTGAGCAGTCTGAAGCCAGATTGTGCAAGGTCCAGGAGGTTGTTGGCTTCAGTGAAAAGGCCAAACTGCTTGTATGCTCTGCGGTCCATGAAGCAGGTGTTGGAGATTGGCTGGTGGTTCTGGAGGAGGAGGGGTTTGATGTGGGAGGTTTTGAGGTCTTCCGGGAAGGTTACCGATGATAGGGAGTAGTTGAGGATTGAGCGTGCGATAATATCTGCACAGGTTGAGGCTAGGATGTTTTTGAAGTGGGAGGGCAGGCAGGGGTCGTCAGGGGAGCCTGATGTGCAGCTTTGTGCTAGGAGTGAGAGGAATTCCTGGTGTGAGATGGAAGAGAACAAGGTGAAGATTTGTGTTAAGTGGGGTTTTGATGAGGGTCAGCTGTGGGTGGGTAGAGGTGGGGGCATGTGCTCCAATCTGTTGATAGCTACAGTGTGGAAGTGTTTGATAAGGTGTCACATAGGGATTGGGAAATGGGTGGGGGTGGGTTAGAGCAGGTTAGGGAGTTGAATTCGGAAATTATTTTATGCAGTTCGTTGCTCTGGTTGCGAGAGTTTAAGATTTTGTTCCCATAGAATGCTTTTCTTGGTTTTCCTGATCTCCAGTCTGTTGCACTGGTTAGTCTTGCTAGGGAGGTTTTGTTCTGGGCTGTAGGGATGGTTCTCCAGGTCCATTCCAGATGGTGCTTGAGGGTTTTTTGTGATTTGATGTTGGCGCTGAACCACCTGGGTGTGGGTCCTGGTCTATGAGAGGTCTGTTTTGTTGGGGTGAGGGATGTGAGGGCATTCGAGAGCCAGAGGTTGAAGATTTTGATTTTGATAGCTTGAAGATTTTGATGGGGGGTGGTCCTTCCTGGAGGGAGAGTGTAGGGAGAGAGGTAAAGATGGAGTTGGCTAGATCTGGGGTGATAACAACTTTATTCCATAGCAGAGTGGGATGTGTAGGGGTTAGTGGAGGTCATGCATGGCCTTGTGCGCGGGCCTCGGTGGTCAGTGGTACATAGAAGAAGTATGCTGAGTGATTAGTCCATGGTAGGAGGCCTGGAGGCATAGTGAATATTTCTGTGGTGCTGAAGATCGCATCGAGGGTGTGACCTCCTATGTGGGTGGGTGTCGAGATGTGTTGTGTCAGGTTGAATGCTTCTAGGTTGTCTGTGAAAGATCGGGGCATGGAGTTTGAGGGAGAGTCAAACCAGATTTTGAAATCCAGTAGGATGGTAAGTGTCAGATGGAGGATGAGGTTGATTGTCAGAGCTTCGCAGAGCGTGTCTGCAAAGTTTTTGTTGTAGCCAGGGGGTCTGTAGATGAGCAGGAAGCTGTGCGAGGTGAAGGGTGAGAAGGTTGAGAGTTGGAGTTTTACCAGAGGGATTTGTAGTCATTGGTGTTGGTTGAGGTGTCCTTTATTATTAGTGGGAATTGGTGTTTGTGTAGTATTGCAAGTCCTACACCCCTTTGTGATCTGTTCCGAACAGTACCCACGTGGGAAGGCATCATGCGCAGTGGGCTCGTAATCGTCAGGAAACCAGGTCTCTGTGATGAAGAGGATATCTGGATTTTCTTCTGTGATGAGATCAAAGATGTGGAATTTTTGGTGACTGACCTGGCATTGATGAGGGTGCAAGAGGCAAGTGGGGTATGCTTGCAAGTGCTGAACGGGTCGAGTTGGGAATGGTAGAAGGAGCTGGAGTGTAGGAGGGTGGGGTTTCTTGGGGTTGGGGAACAGTGTGACCAGGGGAGGGCATTAGGGGAAAGGTGCTGGTCGGGGTCAGTAGCGACAAATGGGTGGGTGGTGGAGTCTGAGGGGAGGAGGCGTTGGGTAGTGGAGGTGAACCAGGGGGGATGGGCAAAGAAGGGAATGGGCTTGGACCGGGTTGGGTGCCAGCAAGGAGGTGTGGGCCCTATAGTGAGGTGGCAGGGTTTGGGTTCTGGGCTAGAGAACAGGTGATGCTAGGAGGGGCCTGAAGTAGCCTTGGTCTGGGCCTTTCCTTGACTTGTGGGTGGCCCATGGGTTGTGGGTGAGAGTGGGGGGCTGTGGAGTTAGTGGTTTTGGCCAGGGCTGCTCTTGCAGCACTGAGATAGGGGAAGAGCAATTTGGGGGAGGGGGTGCTGTGTTGTCCAGGAGATGTGCGTGCAGAGGGTGCAGGTGAGTAGTCAGTGGCGGGGGTGGGGTGGGAAGGTTGTTTTACCTGGGTAGCTGGGCAGTCCGGTATGTTACAGGGTCAATGTTTTCTGTTCCCTCTCTACATCTTGCTGCTCTTGATTGTGCAGAGCGAGATCTACGTGGAGGGTGTAGCAGGTCAGGTAGAGGGGGGTTGGACAGGCAAGAAGCGGGGATAGGAGGGATGTATACCATGGGGTTCTGGAGGGCGGGTGCAGGGCTGGTAGACAAGATGGAGGGTTGGGATGATGGACTGTGCATTGGGAGTGGCTGGGTTATTGTGTGGTGGGTCTCTTCAGGCCTACTGGTGCGCCAATGTGCGGCTCTGATTTTGCCAGTGTGTGGCATGGTGTCTAACCTGTGGGAAGGCTGCATCAGATTATGTGTCTGAGTAGATGGGGGACATCCAACTGGGGCACAACACTAGATGTGTACTTACCTGGCTTTGGAACACCTGGTCAGGGCAGTCAGAGCAGGTTCGGGATGCCCGGATAGAGGGGGTACAAAAGCGGTATACCAGTGGATAGTAAAATACAATAATGATGATGATGTAAATTTAGAAACAGTAAATGACGCACATGACTTTGCATCAGATAATTTGTGGTATCATTATATGAAGAAGGTGCGACGAGAGAGAGCGGCATGTTATATTTCCTCTCATATCCGCCATGCTTCTGGTGTCCCTAGATTATGTATTCCCGATAAGGTAGAGGTAGCAGAGGCGCAGTGTCTAGTACACCTAGCCTTGAGCAGGGTCCGAGGGCAGTTTCTGGGGCAATCCGTAGCAGCTTCTACCTTGCAGTCAAAGAAGAATGTTTACCATCAGATGGGGAAAAACAGAAGGATGTCCATTGCATGCAAAGAGTACAGTTTAATCTTGACGGACTAATTATCGTGAACAATAAATGGGAGCAAGGAGTGAAGAGTTGCAGAGCAGGAGGGTTGGTGGGACTTCCTGAAGAAGGGGTGGCACAAATAAACCAAGTATGTGGAAGTTTATGGAAAAAGTATGTGAACCTTTTAACATGGTTCAAGGAAAACCTGTAAAGATCTAGTTACCTACACATTTTTCTCTGTGTTTTAAGGGCGATGGCAGAGTGCCTGTAGGCATGAATCGAAACTGCAGCATCACGCTTCGCATTGCTGATCTGGCTGGAGTTACGCCAGCACTTCTCGACTTGTACTGGTCCTGTGGACCTTTCTCCTACAAGGAGTTACCTCCGGCCTGGCGAGGTGGTTGCAGTCTCACCAGCCTGCATGTGCCCCTCCTTGTGGTTCCTCAGAGCCACCTGACATTCGCAAATTCAAAATCTGAGCCTACATGTGTGCCCGCTCTTTCCCCCATGCCCCTTGCATCCCATGTGCCATCAGATATGAACAATTCAGGAACTTCATAGAATTTCGTAGAAACCAATTTCTTGAAATGATCGAGAAAATCAAACTACATGTCATCAGCATCCACTGAGGCTCTTACGAACATTCCTGAACAATTCTGACTATTTAGCCAGACCAAAATGTTTTTTGCTTCCCTTTTGGCCCCTCGCGTACAAACTTCAGCAAACTCAAAATTACTCTTTTTTGGACTCTCTTTTTTCTTGGGTGCCTTCATGGATGAGCATAACTGTGAAAATTCGCATACCTATTTTGTCTTTTTTTAATTATCTTTTGTTCCTGTCAACTATGTCTATGGTGTGGCTCTGCCCAAATGCCTAGAGTCGCTGCTATGATGCTCATAACCCTGTTTAAGGCTAGGGCCACTGACATTCCATCTCACATGGGTACTCTGATCCTGAAATAAATACAGGAGTAGTCTTGTGTCTTTCACCAGGTTGGGGTGAATATGTAGTACAATAGAATTAGTGGAAGGGCACATTGGGATTGTCCAGCAGAGGAGCATGGGTGTGAGGGGACTAGTATGAGAGATGGCTCTAAGGTTTCATTCCCCCGAGAAGGTGAGATTGATGAGCTGAAAATTGGTTTTGTTAGTTAATGTATTAACTAAAGGGGAATGTTGGGGTAGTTTATAAGGGTGCCATTGGTAAAGAGAAGTTTGAATTGTGCGTGCCATAATGGTGGCTGAGGTGACAGCGATGTTGACCTAATGTGGCAATTTAGCATGAATCCAGTGTAGCTAATCGAAATTAGATATGCGTTATTTTTAGTGTTGTTTGTGTTTTAGTTGATACATTTTCAAATTGCATGTGTGCAGCAAGATAAATGTCAAAACTGCTCAAACAATATAAACGCAATATAGGTGTGTCAGGCCACATATCGCTTAACAAACAGGCAGCGAGGAGCTCTACATGTGCATGCGAGATAGGAGATTTGCAACAGGAAAAGCAGTGTGAAGGGATGCGGTAGTCCTGAACATACATGTATAGGTACACATACATGGAGTTCTCTGCGGAAATAGGTTTTGGGCAACATGAATATACAGATCTATTTTGCTGCAGCTGTTAAATTCTGTTTCCTTAACTTCCCCAGATTCCAATTCTTCTCCCTCCTCCTCCTCACCTGATTTCTTTGGTGTCGGTAATGTGTAGTCTGTCTTCTTCTGCGAAGAGGGGGTCTCTCCCGGAAAGAATCCACAGTGAAGCCTCAGACTCGGCTTCCCTGTCAACCCTCTCCGATGGGAGACGGCTGTGGAAAAAGCCAATATTGGCTGAAAAACCCCCCACTCGTAGAATGAATCTCCGGAGCGAAGATCGTCAGAAAGCGCACCGGAAGGAAAAGTGGGGTCCAATGATCGGAAATCGAGCCTAACCCCAACAAAGCACGAAGCGTGCGGAACACGCAGAGAAGGCGTTCCGGAAAGGCAGAGTGGTAGGACAAACAAGGTAAGTCTAGGTAACGTAAGCTGGCAGAGTGACCGGAAGAATGGAGAGAGGAAGAGCCGCTCAAAACAGAGAGCACAATCCAAGCAAAGAGGCAAGTAGAGAGCAGAGGAAGGCCCCCCAGAATGGGGGTAGACAGAAAAAGAGAGAAAAGGAGGCAAAAATAGCAGAGGGAAAAAACTAGCGTAATGCAACCACAGCTGCAGCGTGGAAACTGCACAGTTGCAATGCGCTGGGGCAAAAGTGGGCGGGGCTTAAATACGGTACGTGGAACGTGACCAAAAATAAACTATAACGCAGCTTGCATTCTAGGGAAGTGATACCTGGACCACAAGCGCCACGGATAGCCACCTATGACAGCAGCGTTCTCTGATAAATTAGGAATTGTGCTGGCTGAAAACCTGGTTTATTGAACTCTGTGTGACTGAGAAACTAGTTTTACAAGGTTGGGGAAAGATAGCGGCAGTCGCGATGAATATCAGATGGTCAGTTTCAGGCAGGCCTTTTTTATGGCCTAGGTGCATTCTGAAGGAGAGATGCAATATATTTAAGTATATAGAAGCCTGTTATTGAATCACAGGAGGATTCCGGCCACCTGGTAGGGCTGGATTTTAGAACCAGACAATTAAACTTGATGCAGGTTGCTTGCAGGGAAAGGAGCACCGATAGATCATTGGTTTTCAAAAAAGTTGTCAAGGTGTTTTGGAACCATGTGGGCTGGAATGGTAAATCGCATAGTTTAGAATTAAATGTGGACACCGACATGTTTGGGCAATAAAACCAGCAACAATAGATCAAAAGGAAATGTGCTTACTCTCCTCCTCATCACATCAATGGTATTTTCATAGAATAGCTGTGTGCATCACAAGTAGGGGTAAAGGTTATTAACCAGATGGAACTTGTGGTGATAATTGAAATTGTTTGTAAATTGTATAAACTGTGCAACTAGGAGATGAGACTATGACCAAAAGTGGAAAGGCCCCAGAGAGGGGTGTAGTGTAAATATGTAACATGTTATTATAAGTTAAAGAGTATGGTACATAGATGAATGTATCCAATAAGAAGTGTGGGAACTGAAGGAAATATGGTTACATTGTATAGGTTTAACCAATCATGTGTGGGGGTAGAATCTGTAACAAAACCTTTGGGATTGTTTTAACTGTTGCAAATTGGATAAAATGCGTGTTCTTTGTGTGGTTTGGGTAGACAGGTCATCTTACCCCACCTGGCCGTTGTTTCAATAAACTTAGTTTATGGGCAAAGCGTGTACATACTCTTCAAGGGTGGGCCTGATTTGGGTTACACTGATCAAAGGCCCACTCCTACACATCAATCTACTCACTGGTCCATCCAATCATTGAATCACTCACCAATCCATTCAATTACTCACCATACATCCAACCGCACACTCTACTTTCCACCCATCTGTTCACTCACCCATCAATAACCCAATTATCCATCTACACAAACAAACACACACACCTACACATTCTGCATGTCTTCAGTACTTAGAATGAAACTGCATGAGTGCTTTGCTGCATGACTTGCAATACTTTGAATAGGACCGGGTCAATGCTTCTCTACAAGACTACACCACTGGATGCAAAAGTACCATCATTTACCAGTTGTACTATACTACTAAAAAAACAGGAGCAAAGTGTCTGTAACATGTGTGTAAAAAGACAGTGGTAGTACTTCACTGCAGGAATGCTGCATTTTGAACAGAGCATTGACAGGACCTCTCTGCAGCAGTGCATCCCTTTAATTCAGAACACAATGGTGATTCTGTGGCGGGATGTTGTGATTTGAATTGGGCATTATCTAAGCCTCTATGCATTGTATTTATAATTTGCACATGGTGCAGGCGAGCTAGCCAATCAGCCCGTTCAAATGGTGAGCTGTATCCAACATGAAGGACCACATTCTAAAGGAGCTAGCCAGTGCTAGACTGATGCACCGGGATACCGGCTGCGTTCCAGGATGGCCTCTCCACCCTGGGCCTATTTTGTATGTTTTGTGAGGACACAGTGGAAGGTCATCATGAATGCACAGTTTGTTGTAAGTGCATTGACATTCAACCAATGTTGCGTTCATATTTAAATGATTCAGGTGGACCCACAGGTAGTGTGAGTAATGCTGCGGTGCAGGGTTTGTGTTGGGGGGGCTGGTTAAGATATGTTTGTGGGCCTGTATCCTTGAACCAAGAGTTAGGATCGAGCCCCCTGGCTGCACGTGCCCTGATAACACACAGATGCAGGCCTGGTCTGGAGCAGAGAGGAGTTCACCAACCGACAGAGGCAGCATGAGCTTAACTTGAGTGGGAAGAGAGGAGGACAATCTTCAATATGTGTGTGTATGGTGAGTTTTATGTCTCTTATTTGTAAGAGGGAATACAGTATTTGTCTTTATGTGCTGCATGTGAGTGCTGGATTTGAACCGGGGCCAGTCATTGCTCTAGATGACACGCGCATCGTGTGAGACTGGACCCAGAATGGACTCAAGCATGCACTGCTCGTACATTTGGCTGACATGCGTTTTGTGACACAGGGTTGAAAACAATCTATGGAATTTTAAATCTTCGGTTGGCATGTTGCTGAGACCAGGACTCAGATCAGGACTGGACTCAACCCACGGCCACCCGCATGACACTTTGAGTGAGTAGGGTGAATACATGGCAGGGGTATGGCTGTAATCAGAATGGTGCAGCACACACCACATGCTTGTTTCATCCCCATCAGATATACCCCACGCCTCACACACATCCGGCACGTCATATCGCATGAGCAGTGACAAGTGGAATAAAGAAGACTTGACCATGGCTTCCAGATCAGTTCTTACAACACCGAGGCCACTGCAAAGGGACACTTAGCAACATGATGGCCACACCTGGGATGACCGCCCCCGGAACACAGCCAGATTACAGGCACGCCAACCCCCAGCAGGTTAGCAGCCAGTTTCAGCACTTTAGCCACAGCACGGATCCACAGTGGGTCAGGAACGCTACTACTTCCATTTGACTTCTATACTGACCAATCATCAGTTTGACCCAGATGAGCTACATGGCTACCAAAGTTTGAGATGCTGATGGACTTCAGAGACATAGCAGCCCCCAGAAAAATGAGATCACACCTCCTACTAAACACAGGGGACAAAGCGTTACATATATTTAACTCACTAGCCACCAAAGAAGCCACAGACGACCATGGCGCTGCCAAAGAAGCTCAACCAAATCACTTCATGCCACAGCTGAACCCGTATTATGAAGCATGCATCTTCTGTACGACAGTTCAAGAGGCGGCAGAAACGATCGACGCATACCACACGCGCCTACACAGGTCAGCACTATCCAGGGAATGCGCAGAAGATGAAAAAGAAATAAGGTGCCAGGTCATCAACGGAAATCACTCTGAGAAACTAAGGTGAATTCACTAAGTGTGAAGGGAAACCCTCTACACTGAATACTGGCATATGGGCGTCAATGTGAACTCGCTCATGTCAGAGCGGCACACATGAGAAACACACTACAAAAACTGAAAATCACCCCACAACCACTGTCGCAAGGGTATCAGACAACAGCCCACAGAGACGGCAAGAAAGAAATCCAGGAAGCCCCTCACCAGGGTGATCACGCATACCAGGCCCCAAAGAGTGTGGGTGTTGTGGAGGACTAAACCATGGGAGACAGGACTGCCCCGCACAACGCATGACATGTAGCATGTGCAGCCGGTTAGATCACTACGCTAAAGTATGCCGGTGGTCAGCATCAGCAACACTGAGATGCTGCACACCACCATGAACAAGCCAAAAGAAAACCAAGCTAAAGCTCGACAAGTGACGGTGGGTGGAAACTTGTCGACAGAGGAATTGGATGATGAGGACGAACCAACAGCAGCAGCCATACAGACCAGGGCTATAACCAAAAGAAAAAGAAAGGTACATATGATCTGGGCTCTAAACGAGGGAGGGAGAGTTGCAAAACAGAAGCGACCCAGAGGCACAATAACATAGCAGGACAAGCCACTATCATCACGAACGACACCGGAGCATCAGTGAATGTCATGTCACAGTCGACAAATTCACCCCAAAACAGAGTTAAAGACAACAGAAACCCTGCTATAGGCATATGGGTGCCAGAGACAGCTACCAGTTCTAGGAAGATTCCGGACAGAACTCAGAAAGGGAAAACAACACCATAAAATCAAAAATATGTACTTGTCAACACCGGTTTAGAGTGCCTGCTATGCTGGGAGTGAGCCGAAGACTTAGAACTGATCCGATTCATATGTGAGATGTCATCCACAGAAGAGTCCCAAGCTCTTCTCGCCAAGCACGCAAACTTGTTACAGGGCATCGGATGACTTAAGGGCCAACGAATAAAACTTCACATAGATACCACAGTACAACCAAAGGCAGTGAGACACAAATGCGAGACCTGGTTGCCAAGGAGTAATGTCTAAAAACGGCTCACCGTTTAAATTTCAATCTTGGTGATCACAAGATTGTATAGCTGTATAATATATGGGTTGACCAATTTATTTTGTGTTTAGCACGGGGACAATGAATATGAGACCCGACAGGTGATATGCGTGTAAATGTAAAACAAATGTTAAGTGATGTTGGGAATGAGCAATTGGGTTACTATTATTATAATGTTTTGGTTTCCCAAAGTATGGTGCTCAATCACTTTAGGGAACTGAAAGCAACGAGGGACTAACAAGGTAACCATGGAAACGTATTGACATTTTAGAGAGACCAACTGACACGTCGGGCTTGGTTTAGAGCCGAGGTGCGGGACTGAAGGAGAACATCTGCAGGTTAGCGGCAGCGGATTCCAAGAAACATGAACCTATATGTATGTGGAGAGTAGAAACTTTTCAGTCATCACGTTTTGGAGCGAAATATATAGCGGGTACTAAATAGTTGAAACCAGTAAAAGACATGGCTTGTTTTAGAGGTGAATGGTATGAAAACGTTTTTTGTAAGGGAATGACTTTGAGAAGAATGAATAAATGTTTGACTTAAGCACACAGTGGGCCTCATTACGACCCAGGCGGTAAAGGGTTAGCGCCGTAAAAGGTGGTGGCGCCGTTAACCCCTTACCGCCTAATTACGAGGTCCCTTTGCGGGTCCCTACGGATTGGACCCGCAAAGGGACCTTGGAGGTAATTAAAGTACCGCAATTTGCGGTACCGTAACTACCACCTTCCCCATTTCCATTGAGCCCTATGGGGGAAAAATGGGAATGGGGAAGGGCCAATGGTGAATGGGGAATTACCGCCCCGCCAACCTTGGAATGGGGTGGTAATTCCACCATTCTCCATGGCGGAATCGGTAAAATACCGGCGGCAACCATGACGCTACTAGCGCCATGGTTACCGCACGGGTCGTAATGAGGCCCAGTATGTATGAAAAGGGTACGAGGTTGACTGTAAAAGTGCAAAGCAATTGAAGTCAATATATTGACAACAGTGTTTTAAAGTGGTGCCAATGTCCACGCTACTACACAAAGACGAATGGGTTATTTATTTTGATATGTATTGAAGTGCGAGCGGATATCCCAATGAAAGTTTTTCATAAGTAATTAACGGAATGGATAGTATTGTGTGGATGGAGTATCTAAGTGTTAAAAGTGATGAAATGATAAGTACATACACTAGCACGAACCTTTTGCAGGAGGGATTTAACCTGTGAACTAATGCAGAAAGCAATCTAAGAAATGCAAATGCGAATGGATGGTAAGATGCATATCTTTATTTATGCAAAGTGATGTTTAGCAATGAACACAAAAAGTACAGGAGGCTGTTTTTGATATAAAGTTTGGCAAGAGTTCACTTAGGATACTGGACCATTTAATGCTCAGGAAAGTGTGTTACGGGGAGAATTCATGCATTAAAAGATTGGGTTTGACTAAGCATATGCCCCTCAGAACTCAAATCGTGTAACTGTAACATATGAGTATTCTATCGAATGTAATGGGCTGTGAAAGTAAGGGGGGAGGAAGAGACAAAATACAAGTAACTGACAAATGATGTATGTGCATAAATGTGGAGGTTCAATATTTATTTTTTCTTTTTGTCTCTTTCTGTTTTTTGTTGTTTTTGGGCCTCATTACACGGTAGGCGGTAAACCATGGTGCTAATATCACCATGGTTGCCGCCGGTACCATACCGGTACCACCATGGAGGAAAGGGGAATTACCACCCCATTCCAAGGTTGGCGGGGCGATAATTCCCCCTTTCTCCATGGCCCTTCCCCATTCCCATTTTTGCCCCATAGGGCATAATGGGAACGGGGAAGGAACTAATTACGGTACCGCAAATTGTGGTACCATAATTAGCACCAGGGTCCCTTTGCGGGTCCCAACTTTAACGGCTGGTCTACACCAGCCGTTAAGGTCGGTTCCCGCAAAGGGACCTCGTAGTAAGGCGGTAAGAGTTTACGGTCACCGGTAACCTTACCAGTCACCGTTAACCCTTACCGCCTTCCGTGTAATGAGGCCCTTTGTCTGTTATCTCTAATAATGCAACCCTACAAATCCTGCCCATCACCACCCCCTCTTTTCTGTCATACCAAAAATGTACATTGTATATGTATTGGTGTTTTCTAATTTTTTTACTGTGTTTGAGGAAGCAATGAATGAGTGTAATTCAATAATTGCCCAGATTTGAAAAAGACACATGGTGTGCCGAAACACGTGTCATCATATGGGCACTCCCACGGGAGAATAACTTAAGAATAAAATAACAGTGCATTTTTGAATGAACTCTGAGGCGCAGGTCTTTTGTGAGAGGCTCTGTTCACTATATGCATTGGCGGTGGGGATTTGGTCCTCCTTTTCTCTCACACATTTGACACTAAGTACCACAGAAAGAATAAGTTAAAGGTCGCAGCGTTTCAAAAGTTGATATGACTACAACCCCACTCAACATCCATGTGTAAGTAGTTTGTGCTGGTTCTGACTTTTGTTTATCTGTCCCATCTATAAGGGAAGCTTGCATGTCTTCTGGCCAGGCACCCTGCACGTATTCTGCAGGCGTGAAGAAACCTGCAGGGCTGTTCCCAATGAAATGTGAATAAGCTAACCTTTCACTACTGCTCTCCGCATGGAGCCTGCTCTTTGCATCCGTTTATCTGCATGAGTGCGTGTTACGCTTGCAATCATGTTTACTATACCAACGTGTAATTGATTAGTGTCTGGGTGAGCCGAGCCCTGCACTGCTGCTCATGCTTTACTTGTTCTGTGTGCAAGGAGTGCAAGTGCTACGTGTCCCACCTTAGTGTATGTTTGCTGTGCCACACAGGGATCGTACTCCGACCTTGCTGCAATTATCCTCACAGTGTATGGTTTGCGCGAGAAGTGTCATTGGTTTCCGCACCTTGCCTCACTTTGCTTTATGGTCTGGATTTTTTCCCTGTGGATACTATTATAATGCATTTAAAATATCATGATTGGGGATAAATATAGGATCTGTGAGGATGTGTAACTATGGCCACACAGGCACCATATACATGGACGGCATCAGGACCTTTCATCTATTTCAGTTGAAATGATCCCCGGTCTCAGGGAAACGTCTGAGCAGCTGCCCAGGCCGGCGGTCTTGTGACACAGCAACATACTCCTTTCATTCAGGAAATGGAATATGCACTTTGCAAGGCGCAGTCACAGGCTGCCTTTGCTGTAACCTCTCTTGGGTCTCATGCAGTATCCAGAAACGTTCCTATCTCCTCAGTGCCTTTTTTGCTTGGTTTTCGTCTACATTAGTCCCCTGCTGTCAAAGAGTGATTAATAGCTGCCCATGTCCCATGATAAGCTGCAGCTATTAGCACACCTTGCTGTATTCTTTTGAATTCATTATAATTTAAGCACCCCCGGGGTGCTTACGATTTTTTCCCCAGCTGTGGGCAAGGGGACAGCCATACGCCATGTTGAAATGGTCACCCAACATCCCACACACATCTTCGGCCGAACCTGGCCACAAGGGATGTTTTGCAAATGTGCATAGCTAGGGCAGTGTTATCCATTTAAAGTATGGGAGATTGTGTAAAAAGTGTTGAGTTCACACTGTAGGAGCGAAGCTCACACCCACTCCACGCCGAAGGCCTCCGGGTGAGAATTCCAGGTTGTGGAAGTGCTGTGCTGCTGTGAGGGCCTGTTGCATTGGAAGTTTAGCAGCCCCAATGAGTTGTTCTCACACTGCCCAGCCTTAAAAACAGCGACTGCGGTTTGACATGCGTACTTTACAGTACAAGATATCACACCGGCAGATGTATAATATCAGCCCTGGCTGCAGAGGAGTGCTGATATCTTCTCGCACTTCCCACCAGTGTGCATAGCAACTGCACAGGAACGGAAAGAAACGTTGTGGACTGTCGGTCATTGCTGAGACTGGCAACACATGGCAGCATCTTTCGCAAACAATCTAACAAAAACACACACACAGTCCATCTTCATAGTCCACACACAAACCCTTCTCACTGAAAAGGCCCGGTCTACTGGCTTTTCTGCAGATTGTTTCTTATGCTTTTCTAACGAAGCATTCGAAAATATTGGTCCTGCAAGCAAAATAAAGCAAACATTCTCTTTACTCTTTAGTGCAGAAAGGTTGCCTGGTCAAACAACAACCTCGTCTCGGGGTCTTCTTACCCCAAGACATTACAGTTCAACATTAAGAAGGATTGCTCGCCGCTGTGCTAGTTTGATGTGGCTTTGTAGTAAGTTCGTAATCAGATTTTCAGCCTTTAACAGTACTTGGCGCTTGGTAGTAAGCCTCCAGGAAGAGGTTTTGTTTGAAGGCGGCCTGTTACGCCTGTGACTCGGTGAGACCCGCAAGCTTGATTTCTCCACAATTGCGCCAAAGTGCACTTAGCTCGCGCGATTTTAAGTTAAGTGATTTACAGTGTTCGGAGTAACCGTCTTCCAGCTCCGTACACAAACCTGACATTTGAATCAATAAACTCGGTTATATAAAGCGTGTTCTACCTCTGGAGTTTGCTCGCTAGCAGCAAGATATAGACATTTTTTAGAGCATATTGTGTCAAGCTTATCAATGGGCAATAAAGAAATAAGGCGTTCTTGTCCATAGTTACCTGCGGCAAAGCATGGAAAATGAACCTGTGGCATACTAACAATGGGGATGTGGAATCGTTTTTTATACGAAGCAACACTGCCACCTAATGGGCTATTTCAATTTCTACAACAAAACAAGCTTTGATACATAAACATCCTTTGATGGTGCAATGCGATGGGTCCTGAGCGCCCTCACAATGAAGAACCTCCAGCCCCCCGAAGTATTCCACCCCAGCCTACGCCCTTGCCAACGTCCCAGTGTTTGCATGAGTAGGAATGCAGCTACGGTAGTCTGAAGCTCAAGTAGGACAGCTCAAACCACATAGCCAAGAGCAAAGGCTGTCTAAAAGAGTGTCGATTTCTCAAGATTTGCAGATATCTTTATTGTAAGGATGAGTGTTGTGACAAATGAAATGTGCGACAATTCCAGTGTACGATATGTCCTGGGAGTATAGCTCAGTGGCAACGTGCTCGCCTTGGAAGCAAGACGACATGAAGCAGCGCAGATTCGGTCCGCGCTTAGAAACCCCTGGGTATTTAAGCGTGTTATAAATATGCAACTACGACAACAACAAAACATTCGTAACAACGCCTTGATGCCCCCGGGCTGTGTGAGCGCTTTAAAAATGCAAATACATTTTTTTTTATATATATGTGCTCAGAAGGTTTTCAGTTTGAATCACAATCACAGACATATTTGTGAAAAATAAAAAACTGCGGAGCAGTGACTTAGATGGCCGCCATACGTTAGAGCTCCAAAGCCCAAGTCCCTTGAATACCGTTGTATGCCCTAGTCATCACCAACTCCGAGGACCTGGAGTGAGAACTCTTGGAGCTGGCTGGGAGACGTTACAAGGCGTGGGTGGACGAGCGGCCTGCTTCATACGGCACTGGAGCCAGAAGCGATAAGCCGCAGTGCCCTGAATAGACAGCAAGCCAGCTGATTATTAATACCGAGCTGAAGGCTTCCCAAGCTCTCCTGCCCATGTTGTCGGGGTGTGAAGGTGTGGAGGAGATGCAGCAATCGTCTTTCCCGACCCTCAATAAGAGCTGTTACTTGTCTTTAGAACAACACATTTTATGTAGAATGCATGTATACTGAACATTTTTAAATGAAAAAACATAACACATTTTTTTTCAGTCCACTCTTAAGAAATGTGGTGATCTTGAATCCAGATTCCGCCGTAATAATATTCCTTGAATTGGGATCCCCGAAAACATCCCCAAGAACAACATAGAGTCCTTTGTGGAAGAAACCTTGCAAACAATCCCGCTAACCTTATATTGTCACATTCTTTTCTGGTCAAGCATGCCCATAGATCCATGTTGCCGCCACCAAAACCTGGTGCTGCCCCGCAACAAATCATTGCCTGGATCCTTAAATATAGGAACAGAGATACCATCCTATGGGAAGCCAGCGAGAAAGGCAAACTCAGACTGGGCATGGACATGATCCATATCTATCCAGACTTCTCGATGGCCGTACAACAAGAGTAGACAACTTTCCTAGGTGTTAAAAAGATGCTGTAAGACAGAAGGGTGAAATACTCTCTGTTGCACGCGTTGGAATTGAGATTTGAATTCCAAATAAAAATGTATTTCTTCAATATACCCGATGAGGCTATCTCATTCATATAAGCCAACGTTTTTCAGAATCTAGTGCAAATGGATGTACTCCCCCCTGATTTCCCTTATTGTGGAAGCTCTCTGGCTTCGTATCTCTGGTTTCATTTTGAGAACACTATAATTGTTCACACAACAGATGTGCTAAATGGTTATTATTGAATATACAGTAGGGCATATATGATCCAATACTTGTCCATTTCATGCTGTTAGATGGTCTTTCAAGGTTCTGGGGCACAGGCTGATGGCGGATTCCCCCCTGAGCAAAGTTGCATATTTGTTTGGATGTTAATGGGGTGAGTTTTGTACTGCCTGGGTTTGTAGGCTGGTGGGTGAGAGGCAATTGGGGTTTAAAATTTGAAAATGCATGCTTGGCTTGTTTTATACTATATTGAGGTGATATGCCCTGAGGTGGCGGGCCCACCTTGTGGGTAACGGCCTGTCACACAAGTTAAGGGCCAGAGCGAAGCAGCAGAACTTGCCGTTGCAGCGAAAAGGTTAATCGGGATGGGGGGAGGTATTTAAAAAAAAAGCAACCCCCACACCTGTTCCACTATTTCTCTGCATTGGCTTCTGAACGGTATGTAGAGTGCTTCCCTTGCACCTCTCGGTTTCTCTTCCTCCTTCTTTCAAACTGCTTTATTGCAGCCTCACACTGTTCATCTTTGTGTTCCCGGACTGGTCTGGCATTTGACCGGTTATTTCTTCTCTCAATCAGTCCACCGACCACTGGTTTACTGTTTTGTCTTCTGCAACTAGTTTGATTTTCTTCTTCAGTTTTCTCTCAGCTACTTCTCCAACTTTCAGACCCAACACCTTGTTGGCCGGCAACCCTTTCTACTACAGTCGTCTCTGCCACACCTTCCACTGTCTTTGGATATCAAGACCTTTCTCTGGATATCGAGATCCCTGTCCTTCCTTGATGTTCAGTTTAAGTTCAGTTTAATTATTTATTTTATTATTATTAAGTAGCAGGGACGGCCCTACCATAACGTCAGTCCAATTGACAGAAGCTGATCGAGCATTCGTCCCGCTCAATTGTAGCCTCTCAAGCTCTTCTTCCTCCCTGTACCTATGATATCAGAGAGGTTTCCTATTTTACAATAACGCATGGTTTCAGACTAGAGCTTAAGTGCAGAAGGTTCAGGCTTTAACATTAGCCTGCGGGTTTGCGGTTTAATGGGGCCATGTCTACCAATCTCATCCTTATCCCCAGAAGAGGAGTCCCTCTCCATGTGATCTACCAAAATGTTAACACCCATGTGTGGCAGTAGTTCTCTGGGTATAGTGTCTTCAAACACGTCCAAGTACCCACTACATCTAGAAGGATTACTGTGTATAGTTTGAATAGCTGTAGGTTGAAGGGAAAATTCTGGGACCAGTGCCACATTGAGTTGTTCTATTTGTTTCTGTTTGTAACAATGTTTGATACAATGAGGGGAATTCAGTTGAACCACGTTGGAGGACCAATCGATATGCGGGTTATGCTTCTGTAGCCATGGTATTCCGGAAATCACAGGGAAATGAGCAGCGCATATAATGTCCAATGATATGTCTTCCTGGTGTTTGTTAATGGTCATTTTCATCTGGATTGTCTTTCTTGAAATAGGACCAGAGCTTAAAGGACAAGGATCCACGCCTCTGACCAGTAAACTAGCCTCTTTGACAGTGGTGGGTTTTTGATTTCTTTTGACCCAACGTGTATCTATAAAAATACCAGCAGCTCCGCTGACTAGTAAAACCAAAACATTTTAGGGTGTTCCTTTGTTGAAATCAATAACCAGTATACAGTGACTTCCTTTATCTTGCTGCAGCACTCGTGCCAGCATTCTAGACAGCCTTTCCCAGAACCCATAGTGCCTCTCCGTATCTGGAGTAGAGGGATTTTTGGTTAGCAGACTCACCTCCATATCTTCATGGAAAGGGGCTCATCCCTAGGAGAAGTGACGCTATCTGAAGGAACATCACAGTATACGCATCTTTTTCTGCAACCTATGAGCAACCGTGAGGCTTTAGCCGTCCTCACTCGAAGGACCGCGCTCTAAGGACTACACCTGTCCTGTGCCTGTCCTAAGCCGCCTACGCCGCTAGCCAGAACCCCTGGTCGGACATCCCCAGACTCACTCATTCAAGGTAACCCGTCACAAGGGAGATATCTATACTTTAAAAATGACCGTATCGTCATACTGCCATGCTGCATACTCTACCATTTACTCGTGGAATGTAACTACCTGTATTGATATCCGCTCCTATGAGTGCCTCGTCTAGATATTATATGCGCATCACATATCCTCCGCCCTTACATACGGCTACTTACATTTACCCTAACAGTGCGGCACACTATCGCATAGCACAGTAGTCTGCACAACCCTGCAGCAGCATACCTAGCTAGTCGCGACATATTGTCTTCTGACTACTGTCCAACGATATTGCATACTTCCCCCAGCACATATTCATGACTGATGTGCCCTTTATAGTTGCACACAGCATACTCGTGCTTACCTGAGAACTCTACACTTACAGCCATACTGCAAATCTACTAAACTACTACTTTTTATTGACCTCCTACTGGATCGTTTGATTCTGTGATGCATGCTGCGGCGCACCTAAGAAGTCGCTATTTTCTGACCATTCCACATGTTCATGTGCACTCACCCTGATCACAATTTGTTGGTATCGCTTATTTAGGTGCACAGTACATATCTTGCTGTCTATAAATCCGAACGCTCGCAATTCACAGCTTCATTGCTAAAGTGCCTAGAGATGGTACTTATAGCTCTATCCATTTGTAACCCGCCACTTAGGTTTCTCCCTACCACACTTGATTTAACTACCACCCTTACCTGGAAAGGACCCCAACTGCCCAACTGCTTTACCATTGCCTGCATTAGTTTACCCTGTTTGCTCCGCAGAAAATGTTATGCTCAATAATCGCTTTCTGCACAATGGCCTTATCCCTGTCACCGGACATTCTCAGCCAGGATATCCACATCAGGGCGTCCCCCCTTGAGATAGCTCCCAATGCACCAGACATAGCTAGTCATCTCTCTGACCCCGCCTGCTCAAGATACTACTGCAGGCAAGGACCTATCACCTTCGCCTCCTTGCCCAGCTCTACCACCGATAGAAACAACAAACTTCTTGCCAGACTCACAAAATTGTATGAGCCGCCGAGAAGACTCCTCTCCACCACCAAACATGAAACTAAAGGCCATTATACCAGAGAACTCAGTGCCCCCTATCACCGAACCCCCCCTAGCCACCAAAGTTCCTATTACTCCTAGAATTAAGACAAAACCAATCATTGCTTCGAATCTCACCATAAAAACTGATGCCCATTCCTACAAAGGAGCACTCCTTAACACAAGATCCCTAGTCGCTCATGCCCTTGACATAGCAGATCTTATCACTGAAGCTAAATTATACTTCATTGCCTTAACCGAAACATGGTTACACAACGCTGCAGGACCATCTCTAATGCTGGCCATCCCAGACGGTTATACTATATCCAGACAGGACCGTGTGGGCACCACCCGCGGCAGCGGCATTGCCATCATATCCAAAGAAAACCTCGCCCTACGTTAGTAACCACCCAAACTCTGCAATCGTGTGAATCCCTCACCGCCAAACTCCCCATAAATAACACCCAATCACTTACCATCCACTTAGTCTACAGACCACCCGGCCCTCTCGGGTCCTTGGAGGAGGATCTGCATAGCCTACTATCCAATAATGCCAAAACCACATCACAAATGATATTACTAGGTGACTTTAACCCAGGTCTTAATGACCCTACAGACGCACACGCACTAACCATAGCCAACACTATCACATCATTAGGACTATCCCAAAAAGTTAACTCTTCCACCCATTTGAAGGGAAGAACCTTAGATTGGGTTGCCAATGCTAACTGTTCAGCGGTCATCTCATCCATCTCTCCGCTACCTTGGAGCGACCACTCCCTGATCTCTTTTAATATACTGACATCTAGACCACCCACTATAGCCGGGCCTCTAGCACCTCCTTGCCTAACAAGAAATAGGAAAAATATAACAGTGGAAAAAATTATTCCAGCCATCCTCCCAACGCTAAATGCACTACCAGATAATCTAGACCCTAACACCCTGGTTCATGAATACAATAAAATCATGCTGGACACCATGGACAAAATAGCTCCACTAAAACTCCACACCAGCAAGCCCAAAACACATCTAAATAAATGGTTTACACCTGAACTTAAGGCCCTCCGCCTAAAAAAGAGAAAATGTGAATCTGCCTGGAAATTATGCCCACCTAACGAAAAGATGGAGAAGAAAGCTATTCTCACCACTGTCTCACGACAGTACAAAAAGGAAATCTGCGTAACAAAACGGAATTCCGACAATGACCGCATTGCCAATTCCAACTCAAGTATGAAGGAACTGTTCTTCATACTGTAGGAGCTTGAGTCTCCCATTGACACACCTGATACCTGCAATAAGGATCAAACATGGTGTGCAGATATCCAACAGGCACTAGCTAATAAAATAAATACCCTACAAAACTAAATCCAACTAAAAAAAGATTCCTTAAATCTTCCCAGCCTACCTAAACCCTTGCCTGACGCCACACCTAGTGCACATACTACTAAATTCTCCTTTACAAAAACCACCACCTTGGAAGTTGAGAAAATCATACTATCACTCAAACCTTCTAACTGCAAAGGTGACATTTGCCCTGCACACATAATCAAAGATGCAGCCAGAGACTTATCACCATTTATCGCCAAACTTATAAACGCCTCTTTCTACTCAGGCATTATCCCGTCCAATCTAAAACAATCTTGGGTGCTCCACCTCCTTAAGAAGCAGTGACTAGATCCTCTCATCCCCACCAACTATCGACCCATCACCATCGTACTGTTTCTACTGAAGATCTTGGACAAAATGGCATACATCCAGATCCAAAAATACCTAGAATTCCATAAACTACTAGGATCCAGACAATCGGGCTTCCACCCACTACACGGGACGGAAACAGCCCTTATCGATCTAAAGACCCAAATAGATGAGTTGAGGGATAAGGGAACGACAGCTCTCCTCCTCCTACTCGACCTCTCTGCAGCATTCGACCTTGTGGATCACAAGGTCTTATGTAGACACTTAGACACAGCAGCACATTTCTCAAGCAAAGCTATCAAATGGATTGAATCCTTCTTGAGCGAGAGAACGATGAGTGCTTCTCCCCCTCAGCAGCAGCTGACCCCTCACCTATCACCTGTGGAGTCCCCCAGGGCTCCTGTGTCTCCACAACTCTATACAACATCTTCAGCAAACCTCTGTTCGACGATCTGGACCTTCTGGGTATCACCTACACCAACTATGCAGATCATACTCAGATTATCCTCTCACTTTCAGGGGATCATAGCAAGGACAGAGAGTTGGTGAACAGGGTGTATCTCATCATTCAGGCATGGATGGCATCCCATGGCCTATGCTTGAATGATGATAAGACAGAGCTAATCATCCTGGGTACGCATGCTAACATTAACAAACTAGGCTCTGAATACGCCTCTTTCAACATAGATGGCAACATCATCAAAGTTTGAGTGAGGTAAAAACTCTCGGATTCTATCTGGATTCCACCTTGTCATTCAATAAACAGGTCAATTCACTTCACTAGCATCCAAGACCGCCTGCACTTGTAAACTAATCAGAGCAGGCAGGCCATTCTTATCAAATGAAAGCTGCATGATCCTGGCGAGAGCCCTCATACTCTCCAGACTAGCTTCATGATCCTGGCGAGAGCCCTCATACTCTCCAGACTCGCTTATTTCAATGCTCTCTATAGCAGTGCTAATAAATCAATTACCAAAAGGCTGCAAATCCTACAAAACAGTGCCCTAAGAGTCGTGCTCGGCATAAACAAAAGAGATCACATTACAGTAACTAGACGACAACATAAATGGCTCTCTACCGAGAACAAAATTCATCTGAAAATGGTCTCCCTAACACATAAAGCCCTTAATAATGCTGCTCCCAGCTACTTAATGGACAAACTAAAGAGGAAGACTTCCATCAGACAGACGAGAACCATGAACTCTAACGGCCTGATAATCCCAAGATTTAAACTCTCCACTATTGGAGGCAATAGCTTCCCCGTGAAAGCTGCCACCCTTTGGAATTACTTACCTCATAACTTGAGAGCTGACCAACCCTACTCACACTTCAGAAGGAACTTCATCAAACACCTGAATGCCAACAACCCTACCCTGTCTACTCAAGCTTAGGACAATGAACTATCACTGTACCTGCACTTGCTACCCTTCTACCCATAGTAATCCTGACACACACAGATCTCTGCTGTATATATTTTTCACTGTATTTTGCTATTGCACCAGTTACTATAATGCATATCATATTGTATATCATATATTTCTGTAATATCTGTACATGACTAATTCTGCACAACTGTATATATGTGTATACATGCCTAATTCGGCACAACTGTATATATGTGTATATTAGTGTATATTTCAGGAACATTGTAAGCTTCGCATTCTCTTTCCTGCTGCGCCCTGCTGCCTCTGGGTATGGAGCGCATTATAAATAAAGAAACAAACAAACAAACAAACAAACAAACACCACCCTCATGTCTGGTGTGACCTCAGTATAGATACTTCCTAGAACGTACTCCGACCACTCACCGGTCCTATTGACCATGAGGCTTTGTAACTAACATACCCTATTCCATTCCTGGAAATTCAAGCCCCAGGCACTTTGCAATATTGTCTTCAAAGCTAATGTGTGTGACAATAGTAAAGGTTTCTTTGAATTTAACATGGGCACGGTTGACACTTATGATTCTCTGTGGTGGGCCTTTAAGGTTTTAACTAGGGGAGTCTCCATGGCCACTGAATTTGGGGTTTTATAAACAATCAGGAAGGACATTCGACAATGTGAAGAGGCACTGCATAAATTAGAGCTTGAACAGGCTGCAACTCCCTCCCCTTCATCATATGCCAGGGTCACGGAAGCAATAGATGAGTTTTGTCAAAATGCAGTCAGCGAAGTGAAGTTCTTTGGAGCTCCAGATACAGAGAGGCACTATGGGTACTGGGAAAGGCTGGCTAGAATGCTGGCACGTGTGCTGCAGCAAGATAAAGGAAGTCACTGTATACAGGTTATTGATTTCAACAAAGGAACACCCTAAAAAGTTCTGGTTTTACTAGTCAGCGGAGCTGCTGGTATTTTTATAGATACACGTTGGGTCAAAAGAAATCAAATACCCACCACTGCCAAAGAGGCTAGTTTACTGGTCAAAGGCGTGGATGCTTGTCCTTTAAGCTCCGGTCCTATCTCAAGAAAGACAATCCAGATGAAAATGACCATTAACAAACACCAGGAAGACATATCATTGGACATTATATGTGCTGCTCATTTCCCTGTGATTCTCAGAATACCATGGCTACAGAAGCATAACCCGCATATCGATTGGTCCTCCAACGTGGTTCAACTGAATTCCCCTCATTGTATCAAACATTGTTACAAACAGAAACAAATAGAACAACTCAATGTGGTGCTGGTCCCAGAATTTTCCCTTCAACCTAAAGCTATTCAAACTATACACAGTAATCCTTCTAGATATAGTGGGTACTTGGACGTGTTTGAAGACACTATACCCAGAGAACTACTGCCACACAGACCGGAGGACTGCGCCATAGATTTAATACCTGAGGCCATTGTTACTTTTGAACAAATGTACATGCTTTCTATCCCTAAAAAAACAGCCTTGAAATAATACCTGAATAGCAACCTCCAGAAGGGACTTATCCGAGAGTCCAAATCATTGGCTGGTGCATCACTGTTTTTTGTAACAAAAAAAGGACACAAAGGAACACCGGCCCTATATAGACTACCACAGGCTCAACCGAGTAACCATCAAGGACAGCTACCCAATGCCACTAATCAATGACATCTTAGAATCTGTTCAAGGCGCATCTGTAATCACCAAACTTGACCTCCAAGGCGCCTACCATCTTTTGCAAATTAGAAAAGGAGACAAGTGGAAGACAGCATTTAGGACCCCTATGGGCACTGCGAATATCAAGTCATGCCTTTCAGTTTGGTAAATGCTCCTGCTATATTCCAACGGTTCATGGACCACATATTTTCGGATCTTTTGTTTCATTCCATTATCGTGTATTTAGATGACATTCTTTTCTATTCCTCGTCCTCTGAACGCCATCAATTACACCTAAAGGAAGTTCTCTTCCATCTGCGATCACAGCATCTACAAGCTAAACCTGAAGACTGTTTATTTGAGGTTTTGTCTGTTCCTTATTTGTGCTTCATCTTATCCAAACGTGGAGTCGAAATGGATCCAGAAAGACTACTGCCATTATGTCCTGGTCCTCGCGTTCTTCAGTTAAGGACATCCAAAGCATCCAAAGATTTCTGGGACCTGGAAACTTGTACAGGAAGTTCATCCGGAACGTCTCCGACATCATCCTACCCATCATTAGACTTCTTAAGGATGTACATTTCCACTGGGACTCCAAGGCAGAAGCTGCATTTATGGCACTAAAGACAGCCTTTTGTTCCACGCCTGTCTTGGTACGGCCAGACCAGACCAGCATTGTAGAAGATGATGCTTCATATGTCGTAATAGGGGCAGTCGTTAAAGAATTGGGAACCGATCAACATGAACATCTTGTTGCCATTTATTCCAAGACTTTAAGTCCTAGTGAACTCAAGTATTCTGTAGTCGAGAAAGAATTGCTTGCCATGCGGCAGGCTTGTACTAAATGGTGTGATTTGCTTTTGGGAGCTACACACCCGTTTGAAGTAAGAACTGACCATAAGAATTTAACAGTTCAACAACAGACTGAATGGCATAACAGTAGGCCAGCCCAAAGGGCTTTTTTTCTTTTCTCAATGTGATTTCATAATTACCTTCATACCAGGTACCAACAACATTGTTGTCAATGCCCTATCCCATAAGGACAAAGATGGTACGCATTTTGTAACATCTTCAGAAAGGATCCTTTCTGACAAATCTTTAATATATGTTGTTTACTGTTTCCTAGAGAAGGTCAAAAAGCATACCACTCGATATGTGTTCCCTACACATGTACAAACCTCCGACAAGGTCAAAGAAAAGGATGGACTATTATTCTTTGATAACCTTCTTGTGATTCCTTCTCCAGCGCTTCAAAGTAAGGTCATGTCTTAATATCATGAGAGAAAGACTGCTGGTCATAGGGGGATTATGTCCACCTTTGAGTTGGTTTCACTTTCCTTTTGGTGGCCTTCTTTGAAGAAGGAAGTTAGGGATTATGTGACCATGTGTCCCGTCTGTGCACAAAGTAAATATACAACATCCAAACCGGTAGGAAAACTTCAACAATCTGTAGTACCAGAAGGTCCATGGACACACATCTCCACGGATCTTGTAGTAGACATTCCTCCCTCTTCAGAATGTGCGGCCATTATGGTAACCGTTGATTCCTTTACTAAGATGGCACACTTCACTCCTCTGACTGGAATACCGTCTGCCCCCATAATGGATTCTCTCTTTCTCAAAGAAATATTTTGTCTACATGGTTTACCACTTTTCATAACCAATGGTAGAGGCACCCAATACACCACGTTTTGTAGTCTATTGGGTATCAAAAGGGCACTCTCCTCTGGGTACCATCCCTAGGCAAACAGCCAAACGGAATGCCTAAATCATACAATGGAACAGTATCTTTTACCGGTGCCTGAATTTGCCTATAACACCTCAGTACATACTGCCACCAACATGAGTCATTTTTATTGTGCCACTGGGGTACACCCCAGACGATTGCCTTTACCACTTCTACCATCAACCAACATACCAACATTGGATTCCTTCTTTGGCATCATAGCCCAAAATCATAACACTACCTATCACAATCTCAAAGAATCAAAAAGACGGAACAAGGACTATGCAGTTAAATTACGAAGGCCAAACCTAGCCTGGGTGATTATGTCTAAAGTTTGGCTAATCACCAAATACCTACCTCATTGGATCCTATCCACTAAACTGTCTGCACATTTTGCTGCCCCTTTTTCTATCACAGCTCAAATCACTCCAGTGGCTTTCAAACTACAGCTACCCAAAACCTGCAAACTCACACACCCCGTCTTTCATGCTTCACTACTGAAGACCTATCATCCTGAAAAATATTCCAGATGCATCAATATGCCAACTGAACTAACACGTGAATTAGAACAAGATGAATACAAAGTATCTAAGATCAGTGACTCCCGTTACTATAGGGGAAAGCTTCAATATCTGGTGCACAGGAAAGGATATACCGTTGCAGAAAGGACATGGGAAACTTTATCTCAATTACGCACCCCCAGACTGTTGCAACGATTTCATGCCACCCAGCCATGGAAACCAGGTCCAGGTTGGGTAAAGAAGGGGCATAATACTGTCACAGCACTGTGTTCCCAGTGGTGGTGGTGGTGCTTCAGAACATGATTGCTCCACCATGTTCCTACTAGAACCGATATCCACTGTCTAGTTGCTTTTCCAAGATGGCACCCGGTATTCTGTTAACTATTTCATTCGGTGTCAGATGCCCGAAGAGTGCGTTGTAACCCTCATTATTCTGGGTAAGGTGCTGTTCCACCTATTGGTAATCCCAGCTCCGTCTCACTCATCATTTCCATTCTGTTCCTTGTTGCCCCGTTTCCTCCTTATTTGTATTAGTTTCCCCTATTCCTCCTCGTTGCTGCCTTTCCCCCCTTTATACTGTTTTCCTATGCCTTGATCCTCATCGTCTTCAGTCCTTTGATCCTTGTTTACTATTCCTGCTTGGATTTCTGTTGCTAAAAACCACCAGCACACATTGGATTCCTGATTCAAGATTCTCCGGCTCAAGTCCACAGGTTTTTTTGTATTATCAGCTTTTTCCTCATGAGGATTTATTCGTCCAGTCCGCACCAGTGGTTGTACCTGCTACCCCAGGCAACACTGTGGCAGCAGGTCGAGAAAAGCTTTCTTTATTCAGCGAATGGCTCAGAGACAAACAAAAAGCAGGCAAGAAGAAACAAGGAGCATCCAGTAAGGACGTCCACATTGAATCCACTAAGGCCACAGGTTAGACAGGTAAGAGAATCCATTTTGTTCATGCTTTCCAGAGAAGCTAATCCTTCCTTAGTTAAAGGCACTCCTCACTGAATTCATCCTTCATACAGGAGAAAGGTCCTTTGTTTCTTTCTGCAAGATGCAAACATGTTCTCACTGTACATGGCTTGTTCACTTTGCAGTAGTGACTACACAGTAATTTTGCATAGTAATGCTACTAAACTGCTCCAACACCGTAATCCTAAATTAACATGTGACAGTATTGGTCCCAAAACCAGCATTTTAACAGTGGTTGCTCCCCTGAGGGGGACAGTTTCATGGTCATCCTTAACAAGTCCTTTGATTTTTCACATTTTACGCTGCAAATTTAATGCCCCTTTAACAACGTTTGTTCACTAAATTTGGTAGGTTTTTATTCCAGCAAGTTACTTTAACATGGATTTCCTAACTTCTCTCCTCTCACAGTATATTATTTTATAGTCCCTGGCAATCTGACAATCTAACTCTCTTCCTTACAATATTAAGGAGACCACAAACAGTCATGCCCATTCGCATTCATCTCTCGGGACAGGTGACGTCACTGTTACCCAAATGGACAGGGGGTTTCATTGTTACTTAATTTTATGCAAAAAAAGTTCCAATACAAACTAACACAAAATACACATTTTTAAACATCATGTCGTTCCTATCTTCTAAGTTTATGAATCAAAATAATTTTTTAAAAATTACAACAGTATATTTAAAGATGTACAATATATCAAATTAAACTACAAACTATTTTGAAGCAATTGATTTGAACACCTGACAGGTATTGGAACACAGCCTCTTTTTGGGTGCAGCAAACGACTTCACAAATGTTAGTACGTAGTATTCGCTTAACTAAACCAACAGTAATTTCTCTTATCACTTACCATGCATGTAATGTTACTAAATACCTAAGGCTTCTTTATAACCATAATTGAAAGAACCTTTCATGGTCTGTTTTCAAGTCACTTTTTGAAAATACCTTAGGTTATTATTTGCAATAATGCACTACATATTTATTTACAAAAATATTATTAAAAAATAAATGACCATAACACATGTTTCCACAATAATAATGCAGATCATTATTTCAAATAGACATCATTATATACATGTGAATACATATTTTATAAAATGATAATATAATTTCGAAATTAAATGACACATAAACGTAAAATATGTTAAAGGTATACTTTTTATATTTAAAAGTTATATGGCACTGTTTTCTATAATAGGTCTGACAAGTACATTAGAAAGGCTTGAATTACACTTCCCAAAAGATGATTTTACTGAAGAAGAAATGATAAATTATTCTATATTTTAGCATGAAATAATACACTGTTGTCGTATACAAATACACAATGCATTTCTAATATATCACATATATTACATACTTTACAATTTGGAACAACAAGAAGAGAATCAACAAGAGGACCCACAGACTAATCCTGAAGATAAAGTATCTGAATACTTATTGTTTTATTTATTTACTGCACTGTCCCCATCCCCTTCCACCCTGCACTTTTCCCTTTCCCCTCACTTGCGTGATCTGAATGACACCTGGCCTAGTAGGACCGTTGTCTCTGTCTTCCCTCTGTTCCCCTTCCCTTGCTGCGTCGCGCCTTGAAACACTTGTGTATTACCACGTTATAAATGCCATATCATATCATATTTACCCTTTGAATAAAGAGTACAAAAATTGAAAATTCTATCAATCAATTATGTATAGAAACTGGGGAAATTACATTTCATCTAATTAAATTATGTACAGATGTGAAGAATTATTCACCTCGAAACATTGAATACCGTTGTGAAAATTGTACTTAATCATTATCCCCCAAGAATCCCCTCAATCAAGCACAGAGGACATTGCGAATTAAACATTTGATGAAGTTTCTATCCCTCCATCCCCTAATCATGAACCTCTATTGCTTCCTCAGTAAATATATATATTATGTCTTCACGCTAGACCGAGTCATAGTAAAATTAATTCCCTCTGGCAATTCATAAAATACTTAGCTCAATAACATTTGAATGTTTGCATGAAAAAGTCTGAAAATATTCCAAAGTAGTAGGTCGATGCAGTCATCTGCATGCAAAATCTCAGAATTGTATAGCTAAATGTTTACTTTGATTGCATTTTGAGCAGCTTTTCACATGGGGTTTTCCTTTAGGAAATAAAATACATTTTCGGCCTGAATATCTCAAAATTCAGGCGCCTAGTTTCCATGAGTAATTGGTGCACTGAAAACAAAATTTGCAAATCGACTTGGCCAATTTTAAGATATTAACATTTGAAATGTATCTATAGATGATGCATGTGCAGAATTAATGCTCAAAATTCACACAAACTGTACACAAGGCGTATGAGTTTTACAGTTTGTACATTTCACAATTAACAGTTCGTACATTACACTATTAACATCTCTTAAAAAAACACATCACAGCAAGTCACAGCTGACTTTGATGTGAGTTTTAAGGCGATGGAAGAAATGTGCACTTTTCACACGAAGTGTAACAAGAGTATGAGTTTCACAATTTGAACATTGCACAATTTACATCTGAAAACACATGAAAGTCGAGGCTAATTTTATGCAAGTGCCTACTATTCATACCATGTGGACGTAAAACACATGCTCTCTCATGCACCTGAAGAGCGGGTCCCTGAAACGCCTCTTGTGACCCCTATATGCATGGCAGCCCAGAGACTAAGAAATGAGAGATGCTGGTCACTGTTTAGCCAGCCCCCACAAGGGCCAGTAACTTCCACATATGTGAGCAGATATTCTCTTAGACAACCGTTCAAACCTTATCCAGCTGACATCTTTGCGAATACAGGTGCCTCAACACTGGACCTAGTTGACTAATGATAAATATCCAGCTATGCTGATGTCATTAGAGACACAATGACATAGTAACGTTAGCCACAAAGCAAACTCACATCCTTGTACAAAGTTACACAGACACGCACGTGCACACAGGAAGAACAGACTTACTCAGTTCTATATATAGAGGACAGATACATATACATACTGTCAAAAGTCTTTCTTATTTTCTTTCACGTACAAAAATGCAGAAACACAAGAAAGCAAGAAATGCCAGAGCAAACTTGCAGCCGCTTATTTCACCTAACCATATGGAACTACAGGATCATAGAAGGAGCCTGGAAGAGCCAAGTACCAAAAAGCCACACTCGCTGGCAACAAACCCATTAGCGTCAACCTAGAGCAACCAAGTAACTCTACCAATCACCCCAGATTTAAGTTTTCCAAAGTCACCATAAAAGAAACAGAAAATACCATACTATCTCTCACACCCACCAACTGTCAAGGCGACCTATGCCCCGCTCAACTTCTAAAGGATGCAGCCAGAGATCTGGCCCCCTTTATCACGAAACCTATCAACTCATCCTTCTCCACCAATACCATACCATCCAACCTCAAAGAATCATGGGTGCTTTCTCTACTGAAAAAGCAGTCCCTAGACCCACTAATACCCAATTACCGCCCGATTACTACAGTGCCTTTTCTCTTAAAGATCTTAGATAAAATGGCATACTCCCAGATACAAAAATACTTGGAAACCAACTCTCTACTAGGAACTAGGCAATCAGGCTTCCGGCCCCAACATGGGACAGAAACAGCCCTCATAGACCTCAAGTCACAGATAGATGAACTCCGGGATGAAGGGAAATCAGCCCTCCTTCTACTCCTGGATTTATCAGCTGCCTTCGACCTGGTCGACCACGGGGTCCTATGCAGCCACCTGGACTCGGCAGCTCACTTCTCCAAAGAAGCCATAGCATGGATACAATCATTCCTAACCAACAGGACCATGAGAGTCTTCTCTCCTATGGCAGCAGCCAACCCCATCCCCATAACTTGTGGCGTGCCCCAGGGATCTTGCATCTCACCCACCCTCCACAATATCTTTACCAAGCCCCTTTTCGATAATCTGAACCTTCTGGGTGTCCCTTCACTAATTATGCAGATGACACACAGATTCTCCTACCGCTTACCGGTGATTACAACAAGGATTTGGCCTTGGTGAACAGGATATATCTCATCATTCAGGCATGGATGGCCACCCACAGTCTATGCCTGAATGATGACAAAACAGAGATCATCATCCTGGGCACTCCCTCGACCCTCAAAAAACCCAGCCCCGAATACTCAGCATTCAACATAGAAAATAATATTATTACTGTCGCCAAGGAGGTTAAAACTCTGGGTTTCTATCTGGACTCCACTCTGTCCTTCAACAAGCAGGTCAATGCCTTGGCCTCGGCCACGGCATATACATGCAAGTTGATTAGAGCAGGCAAGACCTTCCTGTCACAGGACAGTTGCATTACCCTAGCCAGAGCCCTCATCTTATGCAGGCTGGACTACTGCAACGCTCTATACATAGGAGCCAAACCATCAAAAAAATCCAACTCCTACAAAATAATGCGCTGAGAGCAGCCCTAGGAATCCCCAAGAGAGAACATATCTCTAATACCAGAAGAGCCAACAACTGGCTCTCCACTCATGATAAAATAAAACTAAAAACTGCCTCCCTCACCCACAAATGCTTGAACAATGCAGCACCCCGTTACCTATCCAACAGATTCACTTTGAAGCCTACCACAAGAATCACCAGACTCGCCAACACCAACTACCTCTGGGTCCCCAGATACAAACATGCCAAAATTGGAGGCAGCAGCTTCCAGGTCAAGGCAGCACTCCTATGGAACTCGCTACCATCCCCTCTAACAATCGATCAAACCTATCATAAGTTCTGCCAGAGCATCACTTGTTGGCTCAAAGATGCCGACATCTAGGCATATACCTTGCTGACTTTGCCCGGCATCTCTCTCTACACTGCATGCACCAACCGCACCAACTACTTTGTAAAACTATGCATGCCTTCAATGTACCTGCCTGTATATATCGCAACCTTATTGTGCCCACATGTAACCAATCGGCACCTGCACACAAATGTATTTTACATGTTCTAACCAAGCTTTGAATATCCTTATGCCTTGCGCCTGAATACCCTCGGGTCTGGAGCGCATTACAAATAATAAACTAACTAACTAGCTTATTTCACCTAACCATATAGAACTACAGGATCGTAGAAGGAGCCTGCAAGAGCCAAGTACCACTAACTCATAAGGAAAATAGTACAATATAGACATATAGAAATCATAGCATAAGTATAGTAGAGTTACATGAAGCCACAGGCCTCATAATAAGGGATGATGAAAAACAGATTTTACAGCACGCCTATCAGAACTGGTGCTCACAACCAAGGTCAGAGGAAATCAGAACATTCATATCTCCAATAGCAGAATAAATGCCCACTATTTGCAGACCAAAAAGCTCAGTTTTGTGGTCTCACCCACATGATGTGGCCAAGCTGAACAATAGCCATTTACCCGCAGTGGGAAGAGGAGCAGTTCCCAGCAAGGAAGACAGGAACTGACACATGTGCTGTCTAACAACGTTGCAACCTGCAGACACTCTCTCAGACTAGGGGGATATAGCAGTGGCAACAATGGGGGCACATAGTCTTTCTCATCACCTTGATGAGGTACACAGAGTGCTGAGAACAGAGCAGGGTCCCAGGCCTGAGGAGACCCGCTCCAGCCAATCAGGCAACACAAATCCAGGGGTGGATGGCAAAGGGCAAGGGCCAATGGTAGTCCTGTGACCCTGCAACAATGTAATAGATAGTTTTTGTGGAAGTCTCAGGTGAGACCACCTGACATGCAAGGACCAGTCAGCTAACTTCTAAGTGTGCTGTCTATATGCACTACCACCCCATCCACCCAATAGTATGGGCTCATAGGTTTTTGGTGAATCGTTATACATTGTAAGGAGATTTGCTAACAAAAACTCCTGACACGGGCTCAGTATCTGTGATTGCTGTAGAATTACTTTCATGTATAATCCCTGTCTGTTATGGAAAATAAAGGACAGTTCTAACTTGCTCTTGTCTTAGTCCTCTGTCATTTCCCAGGGGAGGGTTCATTGGGCCGAGGGTACCCTGCTGAACTGTGATTGTGTAGCACAAACCTCTGTCCTCTGGTGTACCATAGTTTATAAATTGGTAGGAGAGGACGGTTCACTATGCCCATAGAGTCGCCTCATCCGTCGCAATGCCTGGAGGGCTGCGAGGTGATCCACAGATAAGGGTAAAGGACTGAGACCCAGGAGCAGAGGGAAGAAGAGAAGGTCTGGAAAATAGAGTATCGAACCAGTGGTTGGGGGGACAAATATTACTGAAATTAGATGGGAAGACAGCAGGAGTAAGGAAGCAACGGGGTGTAAGGAGAATAGTGAAGCAGGAGAATGGGCAGAAATAATGGAAGAAGTGGAGAGGCAAGAAAAACAGGAAAGGGAAGAATGCGAGAGAGTGCGAAGAGGAAAGCGAAAGGCAGAAGAGAGAGAGCAACAGCAGCGGGAGATGAGGAGAAAGTGGGAGCTTGAGGAGATGGAGACGAGAAGTGCAGCGGAAGAGAGGGAAAAGCAGGTTTTGATGAAGAGGTTGAGGAGGAAGTTAGAAATAGAACATTTCGTAACAGAGCGCAAATGCAAGGAAGAAGAGTGTGCAATGAGAGACATAAGACTGAGATTGAGATTAGCAAATTTTAACAACAACGAAGGAAGAGATTATCAAGTACGGCCAGATCATGGCAGGAAAAGTAATAGGGCAGCTGCGCTGCCAGACAAACCCAATACCAAGTCCTCTTGAGGGGGGACTGTGAGAACTTGATTGACATAGAAGGGGAACTCCAGGGGGGCACGGTACTAAGGGGACTAAGCTTTGAGGACAATATGAACAGTGACTTGGGAGATACAGAGTCAGACGATGATTTGGTAGGGAGTGAGGATGACAGAGTAGGGCAACCTGATCAGCAGTCAACAGGGAAGAGAAGCGATCGAAGCTTGACATTGGGAGCAGACAGAGACACAGGGGGACTGCGGGGCGACAAGGATGAAAGACCATGTCAGTCAACGGGCTACATCACACAGCATGGATAAAGTGACTCTGTATAAACAAATACTTAGAGACCGCCCACCACTGAGGAGGGGAGAATTGGCAAGGGTGTTCACCGCCACCAAAGACACCAGTAGATTGAAAAGGGAAGTTGGGTTAGCAGGGAGATTGGATGGGGAGATCGGGTTGACACATTCCCCTTACTGGAAAAGGGGGGGTGAGAATCCAGAAGGTGTCTCACTTACTAGTCCCCAGGGATCTGTCATCCAGGTTACCAGGACACGGCCATCACTATTGGAGCCAGTTCCTGGTATCCCCCTTCTTATAACACCTTTTCCCCATCGTACCACATAGGATACTCAAACACTCTGCACCACCACCCCTCTATTTTCAGACACAAGCACTTTTGCACACCACGAAAGAAGATGGACAAACACCAGAGCCGTTTACCTGACATGTCTCAACACAATAGTCAGGCAAAGTCAGACAATTGCCTGGAATCACACACACCTGAAGGCCCTTTCCCTTCCCCACAGGGATAAAAGGTGGAGCACGAGAGCACAATACGAGCAAGGCAGACCGCACGACGACAGAACTATCTAAGTACGGCAGTACAAGAAAAGGAGAAAGGTGGTGTGAACCGAAAGGGTGACAAGAAGATAAGTGACCTTGCACTTTCCAACAAAGGCCAGTGAAACCTCTGTGGAAGGAATCATAAGACCGCAAACAATAGGCAGCGTGTGTCGTGGCAGATGCCAAAGGTTCACGGGCCCTGCTCTGCTGATAACCAAGCCAGAGAGAGATTCTTGATACGTGGTACCGTCCTTGACTCCAGAGACAAGAGAAACCAAGCGGTTCATCATAGCCGATGAGTCGCGGGGAGAGTCAATAAGAAACCAAACAGTGTTGAACAAAATTAGCAAACGGCTAATTGAGGAAAATACAAAACTGTTGATACGAGAGGGGAAAACCAGCGACAGAGGGGTCCGGCACCATCAGGGTGCTCACTCGAGAAGCTCTGGGTGAATACCCTATTTTTAAAACTACCATTACTTGAAGGCCTTGGGAAACGCGAGAAAGGGGTCAAAGTGGTCATACAGGGGTCTAGTAAAATCCTCTGTACAGTCGAAAGTCTTCGACCGGCAGATGAATGTAAAACTAAGGAAAGTGAATCCCACACTGTGTGATTGGCAAAAGTTGGCAAGAGTGAACCCGACAGAGGGATGCCGATGGAAAGGGGCAAAGTTAAAGTCCCAATGAACCGTGTGTTGACAAAGGTTAACCAGACAGAAGGATGTCCACAGTGAACTATTTAAAAAGACATTAAGACTTGAGGAAAGCCGTAGTGAACCCGAGGGAGGGAGGCAAACAGTAAAGAAGGGTCTGAGCCCGGAAGAGGGGCACCCAGGGGTGAAAACCCATCACCCAACGACACATGAATACGACAACTAAAATCTTTTGAATACAAGCCACAGTGAACCCGGTGGAGGGAGGCTGACATTCGAGAGGGGTCTGAGCCCAGACGAGGGGGACCCAGAGTTGAAGCATCATCACCCTATATGCAATCAGAAAGGAACTTTTGTTTGTAATTTTGAATATATCAGGCCATAGGAAGCAAGAGATTTAAGAGATTTAAACATTGAAGGACCCGATATCGCTTGGAACTTTTTGTGGAACTGAGCCCGGAAGAGGGAGGTCCAGGGGTAAGAAGTCATCACCCAATGTGCATATGGAAAGGAACTTTTTGTTTATTATTTTGAAACACATCAGGTGATTGGACGCAAGAGACTTTTTGTGAGAAAAGAGACTTAACCACCAAAGGTCATGATAACGGAAAGCCGAACTGTTCTCTCGTGCTGGAAAAGCTTGAGAGTCTGCTGCTCAGAAGTCCCGCCTTTTCCCATGCTCAAAACATGGGGAAGGGAGACCCCCAGCTACCAAATTCTGACTTGTCATTTTGTGAACACTTTCTTCTTTATTGTGATCAATATCCCGCACTCTTTTTGTATTAGTTGTAAGGATTGGCAATAGGATTTTCTGAGTATAGGCCTTTTTATTTGACAAGATGCCACTAGGACTGCCTTATTATTGTTTGATGGTCGAAGCTTGCTCCCATCTTAGATTTAGGTTTAGATTAGGTGTTTTTCCAACCTACCTATACAGTTTAATAAACACCCTTGAACTGTGATCACTTGTGTCTGTCTTTACTGTTGCACCATGAGTTCCTTACATATGGTTTCAGATGAGGGATCTGATTCAACTGATGAAAATTGAAACCAATGCTAATAATTGTGGTACAACCGGAAGGGGAAAAAAATAGTTGATCTCCTAGATTCTGACCACTCATCCAAATTGAAAGAGGTGCTGTTCTCTCAGTTGTGTATTACACCTAGTCAACAAGATCTATTCTTTAAAACACAAATGTTGCTAAACACACTTCCTCTCATTACAACATTCAGCCTTGGGACCAAATAATCTTCAAAGTTCGACCTGTCTTTTCTTTTATCAGACCTAATGCTCTGAGTCCCCCTCCCTCCAAACCTTTTTTTCGGTACCCAGTCTTCATCTGTTGTGGGATCCTCAGGGTTAACAACACATTTTCCCCAACCTACTCTTTCGACAGACTTAGACTCAGAAGATTTGGAGGATTTTGAAACCTTATCCGAGGGAATCGAGAGCTGTTTCTTTTCTGATTCAGATACCACAGAGGGAACCCTTACGCCACCTCAATAAATGGCGACTTAGCCAACGTCATTGCCCAATTAGCTGCCCATCAGATAAAGGCAGAAAATAGGCTCCAAGAAAATTTAACAAAGTTAATTGAATTACAAGCCAGGCCATTACTATCACAGGGCATACTCCCACCATATCTTGAAGTCGAAGATTTGAGAATTTGTTTTCTTAATTTTGAATGCCTGGCCGACCAACTGGGATGAGAAGAGAACCTGCAAAGATGCTACTAGGGTCCCTTATTAAAAGGTGAAGTCCAAACTTCCTATCAACTACTTACCCTTGCACAGGGAGGCACCTGTCTATCTATCAAAGAAGGGTTACTAAAAAGAGTGGGGCAGACCTGTAATTTTTACTGACAACAATTACGGGCCATGAGGTTGAACCCAGGAGGAACACCTTTAGAACTAGGTGAAGGCATTAAAAACACAGTGGTCCTATAGATTAATAACAAGTCCTTAGAAGAACTAATGGAGATGATTACCTTAGAACAATTTACAAATTATTTACCCGATTTTTGCAAAGATCTGTCCATCAGTTAAATCAGCCTAATCTTACCACGGCCTTTGAGACTGCCCAAAACCATTCGGCTAAACTTCCATTTGACCAATCGATGGGAAGAACAGAAGGACCATAGGTTCATCCATTGAACTGAACCTCAAAGAGTAGATAAACAAAGGGGGCCACACAGGTTCAAAGAAGGAACACCATGAGAGAGAATAGAAAGTAGGAAAATTGATCCAAAGACTAAGGATGAAAGTAGAAAGGAGGAGTTAAAAGGAAGCAGTCCACCTCCTAGAATCTGTTATTCTTGTTGAGAAACAGGACATCTAGCTAGACACTGTTCAAAGAATACAAAGGACGAAACCCATGGAAATAGGCTGTTTGAAGGGTGAAGAATGGGAAGAACCTGAGGAAGAGCTAGAGACCTTCAGCATTTCCTTGTGTCAAACTTCTGTTGAGTTTACCTATGAAAAGGCTTGGGTGAATGGGAGGAAAGTGAGGGCCCTGATCGATTCAGGCAGTAAGCAAACTGCTATACGGGCTAATTTAGTTACAACAAAAGATCTGGACAACGTGGCCCTGGTTAGAGTGAAATGTGTACATGGAGATAATGAAGTATACCCCAACATACCAGTACACATTGAGATCCAAGGCGAGTCCTTGGAAATAGCTATAATTCCTGGACTCCCTGAAGAAGTCATTCTGGGGTGGGATTTCCCCATTTTCTCTACTCTCTTATATGAGTCTCTACCCCCTTTGGAGATTTTCTACCCCAAAGATCATGGCAGCTGAACGACTACTCCCAAAACTCCCCAATGTGGGACTGGGAAAACATTGAACTCAAAACTGCCCTTAAACCCCAATTTATAGGCTATTTTAAAGAGACAGATGAACCCACTCCACCTCTGCCTACACCAACCACAACTAACCAGTGGAATATGCAAGAGTTCCTCTCATCCCTGTTCTCTTCTAGGTCTTAACAACCAGAAATCTGGACAAAGTACAGGCATATCCTCCTGGCCTGGGGGAAGGGTGTGTGAGAAACCTGAAGGTGTCTCACTTACTAATCCCTGGGGATCTGTCATCCATGTGGCCAGGACACAGCCATTGCTATTGGAACCAGTTCCTGGGGGTGGACCAGTGCAGGAGGATCACCTGGATGGGGGGTCCTTGGGGAGTGGAAGTGTGACACTGATGGGTGAGATGCGGTATCCCCCATCTTAAAACACCTTTTCCCCATC
Source organism: Ambystoma mexicanum (assembly GCF_040938575.1). NCBI lineage: Eukaryota > Metazoa > Chordata > Amphibia > Caudata > Ambystomatidae > Ambystoma > Ambystoma mexicanum. The sequence continues at coordinate 340,594,657 of NC_090922.1, forward strand.
CTATCATGTAGGATACTCAAACACTCTCCCCCAGCCACCTTTCCCAACATAAACACTTTTGCACACCACGAAAGATGACAGACTAACTCCAGAGGCATTTACCTGACATGTCCCAATACAAGGGTCATGCAAAGTCAGGCAATTGACTGGAATCACACACACCTGACAGCCCTTTCCCTTCCCCACAGGGATAAAAGGTGGAGCACAAGAGCACAATATGAGCAAGGCAGGCCGCACAATGACCGAGCTATCCAAGTATGGCAGTTCAAGAGGAGGAGAAAGGCGGCGGGAACCAAAAGGGTGACAAGCAGAGAAACGACCTTGTCCTTTCTGACCAAGGCCTGTGAAACCTCTGTGGAAGGAATCGTAAGACCGCAAACAATAGCCAGTGTGCAGCAGATGTCAATGGTACACAGGGCCCTGCTCCGCTGATAGCCAAGCCAGGGAGAGACGCCGTCTACTGTCTCCAGAGACAAGAAAAGCCAAGCAGTTCATCACAGCCAATGAGTCAAGGGGAGAGTCGATAAGAAACCATGTTTATTATTTTGAAACACATCAGGTCTTTGGAGGAAAGAGACTTTTTGTGAGAAAAGAGACTTACCCACCGAAGGTCCTGATAGCTGAAAGTGGACCTGTAGTCTCGTGCTGGGAAAGCTCGAGAGTGTGCTGCTGAGGAGTCCCGCCTTCTTCCATGCTCAAAACGTGAGGAAAGGAGATCCCCGGCTACTACATCCTGATTTATGATTTTGTGAACACTTCTGTCATTCTTGTGAACACTATCCCACACTCTTTTTGCATTAGTTGCAAGGATTGGCAATAGGTTTTTCTTAGTAGCCTATTATTATTGGTCGAAGCCTGCTCCCATCTTAGATTTAGGTTTAGATTAGGCAACCTACCTATACAGTAATAATAAACACCCTTGAACTGTGATCATGTGTGTCTGTCTTTACTGTTGCCACCATGAGTTCCTTACATGGGCGACCTCAATACATACCATGGCAACATATCGACAAAGAAAACTTGAGTTGTAAGCTACCCTTGTTGACTGCTGGTACAGGTAAATGGATATACGAGATGGAAAGGATAATAGCGACAATAAAGGTTCATCACTAGCGATCCTCATAGATGCTGCCGATGATGTATGGAAAAGGGCTGGATACCCAGGAGTAACCACCCAGAACACGGCGCACAATGGTTCAACATACAACTGCCGAGCAGCTATATGGAAAGCTCTACAGGTGCAGTACCCAGACACATCAGACATTAGCATGATCATGGCACGCAAAATGGGGGATGACAAAGAACCCCTGCAATATCTTCAGGCTATTCAGGAGTTATAGAGACTTCAAATGCGCGAATCGTGGGATAAAACAGTGGTAATATTTGATCATATACTATGTCAAGGGTTACCAGAGCAGGTGCAAAAGCAACTGAAGAAGTTGGTGGGGATAGAGGCAAAACCATGGTCAGAAATTCAACATATAATAGTACATTATTGCAGGGCAATGCAAGAAAGCACAAGGAAAAAGAACAAGGAAAGTAAGCAGGAGGAGGTGAAGTTAGTGCAGAAGAAACTCTCTAAATATACTACAGAAGGGGCAGTGTTAACAAGCACGGGAGGACAAAGCGCAACACAGACACAGTACACACCGCCGCCCGCGGGTTGAGGGTTCATGGGATGAGGGGATGCGTAGCATGGGTTCCAAGGAAGAAGGGGACTAGCTAGGGGAACAAATGCAACAGAGCCAAGAGGGGTTTCCGGGAGGGTATCGCGGATATGGGCAGCCAGTACAGCAAAGCCAAGAAGGGTTCGCTGGGAGGTATCAGAGGCAAATGAGGGAACCACCCTAGTGCTGGGTGTGTGGACAGGTAGGGCACATCTCCAGAGTGTGCAGGAGCAGAGGGGGGGATGCAGCAGAATGGGGGAATGCAGTATCAGCCAACATATCAGGGAGAGCAGAATGAATATTATGCCCAAAAACAGACGCAACGACAAGGACAGACACCAAACGCATACTCGCAGACATACCAGAACACGACACAGACACCACAAATGCAGGAAACAGCCCATACTTATCTGCAGGCAACCCAAGCACTACTAGGGAGGGGCTACCGTGGTGGGGGTAAGTCTTTTGCAGCAAACAGGATGTCATTATACCCTCAATAGGACAGCCCACAGACAGACCTGATGTGTTCCATCCTATTGATTACACCCAACCCGGCAGAGTAAACACGCATAGGGGTGACAATAGGTGACAAGACGCTCTCCTTTCTTGTAGAGACAGGGGCAACTAGATTCTCAATCTGGGAGGCAAGGTATAGAATGTCAGGCAATGTCATGAATTCTCAGGGATTTTCTGGGGTGTCGGAATTGGTTCCTTTCGCAGAAGATCTTACACTTTCTATAGGGGAGCATGACCTAGCTCTACCCTTGCTGTATTCCCGACAGACACCAGTAAACATATTGGGAAGGGACATTATGTGCAAACTTAACATGACCATCTCATTTACTGACAAAGGGATAGTGTGTCCCACAACTGGGATACACCTTCTAAATGTGAGGTGAATTATTCAAGCTTATTGTGGGTGCACGGTACAGAGGGGGGTGCCAGCAGATGAGGAGCTATTTTGGTATGGAACTGAAGTAATAATATCATGGATCCCAGGCATTCAGAGGAAAATGTGGCGCCTTCCAAATGAGTACATGTTTAGACCAGAACTGCCACTTGATGAGAATGAAGGGACGACAATACCACTAGAATTGGAGGCGCTAATCGTGGAAGATAACAGAATAACAGCACATGGGACAGATGACACAGGACGAGCATGGACATCAGTGATCGCAGAAGGCTGTAGGCTAACTACAGTGACAGACGCATAACTGTTCAAAGACATCCGCTCAGATCATGAGGTAGTGTTTGACATTACCATTACATACTGGGTTACGATACACTGCGGGGAGGTGCCACAGAAGATAGCACCGACGACAGTTCTCAAGGAAGACTTGCAATGGTGCCAGTGCATCCAACATGCACTGCTCGCGGGTGCTGGTACGGCCACCAGGTTAGACCTGGCGGCCACAAAGACACCCGTGAGCAGAACTCGCAGTTTACCAGTCCGGTAGTAACGGCGCCCGTAGATTACGGCACCGTTACCACCGGACCGGCAAACTTGTAATGATGCCCAATGTTCTTGTAGCACAGATAGCACACAGGAACCAGGGAGAACAGGAAGAAGGTAAACCAGGGGAGAGCCAGAGAGAACCAACAGAGGACTTCCATGCAGGCAAGAGGGAGAGTACAAGAGGAAGACCAGGGAAATAAGGCTAGAAATGAGCACGGGGCACTGAGCAAGGTAACTGGTTACCAAGCATTGAGACGCGAGGATCCGCATCTAAGGCATGCTTAAATGGATGCTACTTGTGCTGCCTGTGCCAATCCTGGGAGGAATGGAGCATAGACAATGCTTCTGCGTAAAGCGGCAAGCCGCCATCTTGGGGCTAAAAATGGCACCCGCTATCCTCATAGCGAGCCGCCAAAAGGGACAGAGCGACCAGGGGCTGAAAGGTATGACACATTGGTAAAGCAAGGCATCTTTATACCCTCAGAGTCACAGTGCAAAACGGCAGTGTACCCTGTCAAAAAGGCAACAGGAGGCTCATGGCATTTTATACAGGACTTGGAGAGCGTTGTTATATAGTACCTTGACTACATATTGATTTGCAGCAAGACAGAGAGACAGTGTAGCGATGACTCTGTGCACATGTTGACTGTGCTAGCAGAAAAAGGGTACAAGGTAGACAAGGCCAAATTACAATATTGCCAGAAACAAGTGTTGTACATTGGACAACTGATATCACAAGACGGGCGAAACATGACACCAGAAAGAGCAGAGGTGATACGCAAGAATGCAAAGCCCACAACCATAAGACAAATGAAGCAGTTCCTAGGACTATGTAATTAATGCAGAGCATGGGTGTTCGACTACAGTTTGTACACTAGACCCTTGTTAAGCGCAAAGAAAGAAGCACAGAGAGGGGATGGCACTTTAATGTGGACAATAGAAATGACCAAGGCATTTGAGGAGCTGAATGAAGCAATATGCAAAGCTCCTGTGTTAGGGATACCAGACTGTCAAAACAAATTCTTCTTATTTTCTCACACCAATGGAGTGGTTATGACTGCAATACTGACACAAAAGACAAGCATGGGGCACAAACATCTAGCATATTACAGTGGAAAGCTAGATCCAGGGATGAGAGGACACTACGCTTATGAACAGGCACTGGCTGCTGCTGCATTTGCGGTAGGCAAGTCAGCAAGTATTACCATGGGATGCAGCACCACTCTTTATGTGGAGCATGCTCTCTTTGCAATACTGGAAAGACCCAAAAGTACAATGACAACACAGAGAGCTTTGTGGTACGAGATATTACTGTCAAACCCTGCTCTCCAGATAGTGAGATGATGACTTGTCAACCCAGCGACTTTCATCGCCGAGCCCATTGAGAGTGGCGATTATGTGCACGACTGCACCACCAACATAGAAAACCAAAGCGACATCCCGAAAGTACAGGAGAACGTACTTGAGGGGAGAGACGTAATTTATATTGATGGGTCATCAACAATTGACCAGACGACAGGGGAAAGACATACTGGGACAGCGGTAGTGAGATTAAGAGAGGATGGGATAAGCGAGGTGGTGACAAGCGCACGTTTACCATCACATTTTTCAGTAGAGGCTGCAGAGCCAGTAGCTTTAATATTGGCACTAGAACACAGCAAAAACAAGGAAGTGACAGTGTATCCAGATTCGGTTTACATCACATCCACAGTGCATTCTGGGATGTCACATTGGCTGAGGAGGGGCTCCAGGCGTGTTGATGGGTCACCGATGCAGCACGCACTCCTATGGGGCAGACTGATAGAGGCACTCCAATTCCCACTGTGTATTGGCAGTGGCGAAGTGCCAGGCCCACACGAGGGAGGAGGACCCCATCTCTAGGGGCAATGAGACAGCGGATGTGAAAGCAAAACATGCAGCTTATTTTGGGGGCATTTTAGAAATGGATGCTTCATCCCCACGTGCAACTATGTACAAACAATGATATTAAAAGAAGGATATAACACATTACCAGTGATACAGATTATGGAGTTGCAGGGAGCTGCACCCAGGGAAGAAAAGGAATTTTCGATAAAGAGGGGTTGTACAGTGTCTCTGCCAGACGCCCTATGGTGTCAAAACAGTACAGGAAAAGTGGTAATGACATTCTCATTATTGCAAACTGCACTTACACAGTTACCCCATCTTACTTATATGGGGAAGGAGGTGCTTGCGGCTCATATTGGAAAAGATTGGTTCTGTCCTAATTTGGCAGAACACATGGCAGAATTCATGACTAATTGTCTAGTTTGTAAACAATTTACAGCCGGTCATAGACTAAGGGTAGTGAGAGGAGCCATACCTCGCCCAATGGGTCCATTCCAACACCTTCATGTCGACTATGTTCACATGCTCCATGGATGCCAGGGTTACCGCTACATGATAGTGGTTGCATGCCCATTTTCCCGATGGAACGAAGCTGGTCCCTTGTTCCCATCCTGATGCCCTTAGAGCAGCAAAATTCCTGGTTCATGTGATTTTCCCACGATAGATCCTGTGTGAGGTCCTGCACTCTGACAATGGTCCTCACTTCACCAATGAGGTGTTTCACCACATCACAAACTTGTTGGAAATACAACACTAATTCTCTTGTGGCTATCAACCACAAGCAAATGGGGGGGTGTAAGTGCCTTAATGGGCTGCTCAAAGAAGGCATCACCAAAATTAAAAAGACGCTTAACAAGAGCTGGCTGCACTGCCTTCCATTAGCACTATTTGCACTGTACAACAAAGCAGGGTCCGCCACCATTTAACCCCACATGAGGTAATGACAGTATGGCGCATGAGACTTCCCCTGGCTCCTCCCACTAGGGCTTTGATAGATGCAGAAAAAATGTCTGATGTATTGGGTCAAGAAATGTACAAATACACTGCTTCCTTGATGGCTAGTACCTCTTTTATTTCTAGTCAACTGCACAGATAATGGGAGAGGCCTGAAGCAAGAGAAAAGAACAACAATGGAAGCAAACAAGGAACTTCTGAAGCCTTCACAGCTGTATCCTGTAGACCAGGTACTTCTAAGAGATTTTACGTGTTGTTGGTACAAACCACGTTTTACAGGACAATATACAGTGGAGCAGGTCAAAGATTGTGCAGTCAAGCTGCAAGAAAAGAAGGCTAGGAACTATCTAGGTGACATATAGCCCTGCCAAGTAGCAGCCTCTCCTAGCACCAACATCGAAAAGGCCAATGATCCACAAACAGAAGAGCAAAACGATCACCTCGGAACATCTCAGCCCAGCAGGGGTCAACCTATGATTACTCGCTCCAAAGCAAGAGAGATAGGGAAAGGACTTCCTACACATCCAGAGTGAGGGCACGCTGTCTGTTTATTATTTTTCTTTTCACACACTGACAGCATTCATTGTGAAAGTTGCGAATGTTATTATTGCATTGTCCGATGCTTCCCCTTGATCCACATCCTGAGACCTTCCAAGGTCAATTCGTCCAATTTGTTAGGCGATCCAACAGCAATAGAAGACGCCATCCTAATGTGTTTTTCTGTGTTTTCCTGGCCTATTTATCCCAAGTGTACCTACACTTGAATATAGGAAACCCTTCTGGGCTTGCAGTACTTTGTGACCCTAGAATACACACTGTTTGAGAACAATTATTTTACCTCGCAATGACCCAACATTATGTTCTCAGGGCTTGAATTGATAAAATACTAATACAATAATGCCATTTTTAGCACACTGCAGGCGGTCAATTGACTTCTTCAAGACTACACAAGATTTCAAAAAGGAGATATATTATTTTTAAAAATGCTTATTGCATCCTGTGTATTATTTTCGGGTGGTATTTCTGCCCTCATTTTTGGTGAATATCATATGTTACAGGTACTATAGCTGTAACCCCTACTAACACAACCCCAAAGTCGTCCAGAGGAACAACCATGTCAGGTAGAGAGGTACGCACTGTAAGTACAGTAAGGAGAGGTAGATGCAGTGCTGATGTAGAAATGGGAGGGGTGGATCTCTATCTCACTGATACTGCTCGAGTATCCAATAACATGTGGTACAAGCACATGACTAAAGTAGGCAAACAAACCTCAGGGGAGAGCTGCTATGTCTGCTCTCTTATCCTGTATGCCATGAGTGCCTCCAGAACATTTGGGGGAACTGAAAACCAGCAACAATACCTTATGTACCAGTCTATGTTAACTACGCATGGAAGATTACAAGGTAGGACAGCAACATTGAGATGGATGTCCAAGACAACATCCCCTGTGAAGATAGCTACATCAAAACACTTGACATGATAGACAATTATTGGAAAAAAGCCCAGATTATACAAAACATAACTAACGGCCCACAAAAAGGAGAAACAAAAACAGTAACACGGAAGGAACTATCATGTCCTAAGAAGGGACCCAAGGAGATACGAGGAGAACAAGGATGTTGGAAAAGACCACAGATGCTTGTCTATGGCCAGGTATACAAAGTTGAAGGGTGGAAAGAAGGTGTAGTAGGGAGCAATGTACACACACTCCGGACAGTTCCAGTAAACACAGTATAGACAGATAATGAGAAATGCCTAAAAGAATGGGATGCAACTGCAAAGTTACTGACCTGGGTGGAGAATGAAGCTGGACCAATGCCTATAATACCACTGGAAAAAGTTGAATTATGTTTCCAGAATGATGGAGCAGTAAAGTTTGGAGAAAACAAAGACTGCAAGCAGATAATGAAGCGTCCAGGCATGAAGGTTGGGACGGCATATTAATGTATCATTATTGGGCGTGCGGATCTAAGACGTATGAAATGCTGCACCCAACTGGGGAGGAGTATTCCCACCAGTTCACATCAATACGCCAGCACTAGAAGTGCTAGAAAAAGACATCAAAACAGAAGACTTCCCTAAAATGGATGATGCAAGAAGAAAGTAGAGGTCAGTAGCAGTGAGTAGAGTGAAGAGAGAGAACTACTTGTCGTCAACATCGGAAGCATCTCTGGACAACATACCACCTGAATGCTGATTCAGTAGGACAGACATGTTCTTTGTGTCAGTAGTTCCAGCTGTACCGACATACACAAATGCAAAATGGCTCCATATTACGAGATGGGAGCTGATGCAAATGATAAACTCAACTGTCAATGGCTTCAACGCAATAAAAGAAGAGCGCTGAGCAGTAAGGTTGATGGCCCTTCAGAACAGATATGTTCTAGACATTCTCACAGCAATGGAAGGAGGGGTTTGCACCAAGATTGGGTCTTCTTGCTGTACATTCATGCCAGCAAACGATGAAGAAAATGACACACTAACAGAAGCAGTTACCAGATTGTCGAAAATGCATGCCAAGATGGAAGAGGAAGCCGAAGGTACAAGAAAAGATCAAAGCTGGCTGTCGTATATATTTTCATGGATGCCAGCATGGATGGAAGACGGACTGAAGATGTTACTAGCAGCACTAATATTGGTACTAGGTGCACTATGTGTGATTAAGATATGGATAGAGCATTGCCGCAAAACGACAGAGAAAACAATAGTGAAGAAAGTGTTAGTAGATACAAATGGTGAGGAAGACAAGATAGTGGAAGAAATAAATGAAATAAGAACACAGATAAAGGAGTGCCCATTGTTCCTGACCAAAATGATAATGTTCAATGATCTGGTTGACTACAAGAAATACTGGACAAGATGGGTGTGGTGCAATCCGGAAGGAGACTGCTGGTACATGACATGGCGTTTGGATTACCATGTAAATTACTATGGATATCTTGGAGGAGTAACGGAGATATGGCTGACAAGAGCTACAGTGAATAGGTTTGGAGATGTGGTCAACAAGTCAACCAGAGGGGGGACTGAAGAGAGGGTCCCTGGAATGCCCCTTGTGAACCCTATATGCATGACAGCCCAAAGACTAAGAAATGAGAGATGTCAGTCACTGTTTGGCCAACCCAGAGGAGGGCCAGTAACTTCCACATATGTGAGCAGATATTCTCTTAGACATCCATTCAGCTGACACCTTCCTGGATACAGGTCCCTCAACACTGGACCTAGTTTACTAATGATAAATATCCAGCTATGCTGATGTCATTAGAGACACCACGGCATAGTAACATTAGCCACGAAGCAAACTCAGATCCCAGAACAAAGTTACACAGACACACACGTGCACACATTAAGAACATGCTTTCACAGTTCTATGGATAGAGGACAGATACATATACATACTGTCAGAAGTCTTTCGTATTTTCTTTCATTAGCAAAAAGGCAAAATACAAGAAAGCAGGAGATGCAGAGAAAGCTTGAAACCGCTTCTTGCAACTAACCATATGGAACTACAGGATCATATAAGAAGCCTGGAAGAGCCAAGTACCTCTAATCCATAAGAACATTAGTACAACATAGAAATATAGAAATCATAGCATACTTATAATAGAGTTACATGAAGCCACAGGCCTCATACTAAGGGACGAAGTAAAACAAATTTTTCAGCATGCTGCTCAGAACTGGTGCTCGCAGCCAAGGTCAGAGGCGATCAGAACATTCCTGGCTCCATGGACAAGGAGCCATTTGCAAAATAGCAGAATAAATCCTCACTAATTGCAGACCAAAAAGCTCAGTTTTGGGGTCCTCACCCATGTGGTGCGGCCGAGCCGAACAATAGCCATTTACCCATGGTGGGAAGAGGAGCAGTTCCCAGCGAAAAATACAAGAATTGATACATGTGTTGTCTAACAACGTTGCCACCTGCAGGCACTATCTCGGGCTAAGTGGATGGAACAGTGGCAACAATGGGGACACATAGTCTTTCTCATCACCTTGAGATGGTACACAGAGAGCTGAGAACAGAGCGGGGTCCCAGGCCTGAGGAGACCCGCTCCAGCCAATCAGGGAACACAAATCCATGGGTGGATGGCAAAGGGCAAGGGCCAATGGTAGTCCTGCGACCCTGCAACCATGTAATAGATAGTTTTTGGGGAAGTCTCAGGCAAGACCACCTGACATGCAAGGACCAGTCAGCTAACTTCTATAGGTGCCGCCTATAAGCACTACTACCCCAACCACCCAATAGTATGGGCTCATAAGTGTTTGGGAATGGTTCTACGTTATCACAACATTTGTTAACAAAAACTCTTGACCCTGGCTCAGGAGCTTTGGTTGCTGGAGAATTATTTTCCTGTATGATCCATGTCTGCTATGGAAAACAAAGGACAGTTCTAACTTGCCCTTGGCTGAGTCATCCGTCATTTACTGGGGGAGGGTTCATTGGGCCCTAGGTACCAACCACGGACCTCTGGTATACCAGAGTTTACACACCTATGACACATGCACCTATGGCATATGCTCCTGTGACACATGCTTCTATGACACACACTGCTATCACACACACGCACACTTACCACACACACTTTAATGACACACACTCTTACAAAATGTTCTACTACTGCATGTGCTCCTACGACACGTGCTGCTGTGACAAGCACTCCTACAACACACACTCCTATGAAACATGTTCCTTTGTCACGTGCACCTACTACACATAACATCTGGATGTGTGGCATGTGCTCTCAAATGCACTTAGGACACATGCAACTATAACACATGCACCACCGACACATGCACCTATGACACATGCTCCTACAATTCACTCTTATGACAGACACTTATCACACTCTTACGACACACACTCTAATGACACACACTCCTACAATTTGAACTCCTATGACACACGCACCTAACACACACATGCTTACTGCACATAGCATGTAGATGTACGACAAGTGTTCTCAGATGCACCTAGGACACATGCACCTATAACACATGCACCTATGACAAATGCACCTACTACATGTGCTCCTAGGACACATGCTCCTATGACACATGCTTCTACCACACACTCTTTTGACACACACTGACCACATACTTTTATGACAAACAGTCTAATGACCCACATTCCTATGACACACACTGTTCTAACATTTGGGCCTGCAACACACACGCGTATAATACATGTTACTCTGACACACGCACCATCTACACATGCGCGTACTACACATAACATGTGGATGTATGACATGTACTCTTACAACACATGTTACAGACACACACACTCTTGCAGCACACACTCTTATGAACTCTTATGACACACACTCTTATGATGCACACTTACCACACACTCTTAACTCACATCAAAGGCAATTCATACAAAGTGTACACAGAGCAAATTAGTTTAGCAGATCGTATATTAAACAATTAAAATCTCCTAAAAACACACATGAATGGCAAGTCACAGCTGACTATGATGTCCATTTTAAAGTGATGGAATACATGTACTCTTTTCATATGAACTGTACACAGAGCGTATTAGTTTTCCAGTTCGTATGTTACACAATTACCAACTCCTAAAACTCACATCAATGGCAAGTCAAATTACTTTGATGTCAGTTTTAAGGTGATGGAATAAATGTACACTTTTCATAAGAACTGTAGCAATAGGAGTATGAGTTTCACAGTTTGTACATTACACATTAACATATGAAAACACATCAAATTCAGGGCTGACTTTACACACGCGCCTACTACACATACCATGTAGACATACAACACATGCTCTCACATGCACTTACGACACATGCACCTATGACACATGCTCCTACGACACATGATTCTATCACACAGATTCTTACAACACACACACTTAGCACACACTCTTACAAAACACGCTCTAATGACACACACTCCTATGACACATGCCCCTACTGCATGCACTCCTTTCACACACACTGTTGTGACAAGTGCTCCTACAACACACACGCCTATTATACATAACATAGTGATGTATGACACATGCTCCCGCCTATGATTCATGCACCTACAACACATGCACATATGCCACATGCACCTATGACATGTACTCGTACAAAACGGCTCCTACAAAGAATGTTCCTACAACACAAACCCCTACCACACACACTGTTACAACACACACTTACTGCAAACTGCTACAATACACACTCCAATAAAACCCAATCACTGTTATAGCATACATTGTTACAACACAAACTCCTAAAATACATGTTCCTATGACATGTGCACCCAATACACACATGCCTATTACACATAACATGTGGACGTTTGAAACATGCTCTTATGAGACATGTTCCAACCACAGACACTCTTATGATGCACACTTCTACAACACATGCGTTCCTACGACATGTGCTGCAACAGCACAAGGTCCTATGACAAAGACTCTTACAACAGATACACCTACCAGAAAGGCGCCTACAACATGCGCTGCAACCATGTAAACAGAGCGTATGAGATTTACAGTTGGCACATTATAAAACTAACATCCCTTGAAAACTCACATCAAAGGCAAGCCATACAAACTGTACACAGAGCGTATCGGTTTTACAGTTTATACATTACCCATTTTACATCTCCTAAAAAAATCACATGAAAGGCAGGTCACAGCTGACTTTGTTGTCAGTTTTAAGGTGATGGAATACATATAGGGCCTCATTACGAGGAAGACGGTAGAGGGTTAACAGCACCGGTAGAGCTGCCGGCGCCGTTAATCCTCTACCATCCCATTACAAGGTATGCTCGCGGGTCCTTAGCGGGACCCGCTAGCAGACCAGGATGCTAACAACGGGCCCATCATTAACGGGCCCGTTGTTAGCATCCTCCCCATTCCCATTGAGCCCTATAGGGGCTCAATGGGAATGGGGATGTACCGTGTCCGGGTTCCTGGAATGGGGGAATACCGGGCCCTCCAAGGTCGGAATGGCCCAGTATTTCCCCATTCCAGGAACCCGGATCCGGTACCCGGTATGGGGGTAGCCATGCCACTAAAAGCAGCATGGCTACCTCCATACTCGTAATGAGGCCCATAGACTTTTCACAGGAACTGTACCAAGATGAGTATGAGTTTCACAGTTCGTATAGTATGCATTTTACATCTGAAAACTAACGTCAGCCAGGGCTGATTTTGATGTTACTTTTTAGGGAATGTTGTAAGTGTAATTTTTTTATATGAACTGTACCAAAGGTTATATGATTTTTACATTTCGTATATTATGGAATTCACATCTTTTGAACCTGATGGGAAGGTCAGGGCTTACTCTGATGTAAGTTATCAGGAGCTATAGATTGCATGCAAGTAAAAAATGGAAATGTTATATACGCCTCTCATAGGTATTAAAAATGCACATTAAAGTTAAAGCTGAATTTAACATGAGCTTTCATACATATAGGGGGCATACAATGCACAAACAAAATACAGCACACACTGAACACATTCCTATGAGACACACTCTAATGCACTCCTACAGCATATGCTTCACTGACACACACTCCTACAACACACACTGCTATGATACATGTTCCTATGATACGCGCAAATACTACACATGTACCTACTACATATAACATGTAGACGTATGACACATGCTCCTACGACACATGCCCCAGCTACACACTCTCTTAAAACGCACACTTATGACACACACTCCTACAACACTCGCTCCTACAACATGTCCTCCTATGGCACATGCAGCTAGCTACTACACATGCTACTATTAAACACATGACACATGGTCCTAAAAATACACTCTTACCACACATACTTCTATTACACAGACACCTACAATATGTATTGTAAACACAGACGCAGAGCGTATCAGTTTTACAGTATGTACACTACAAAATTAACATCACATGAAAAGTCACATCAAAGGCGAGTCAGGGCTAAATTTGATGGCAGTTTTAAGGAGCTCAAATAAATGCACACTTTTCAAAAGAACTGTATCAAGAGGCATATGAGTTTCACTATTCATACATTACGCAGTTAACACCTGAAAACTCACATCAGTCAGGAATATTTTTATGTTATTTTTCAGGGGATACAATAAATGTAATTTTTCATACCAACTGTAATTTCCATATTTTGTAAACTGACAGTAAAGTTAGGGCTTACTTAAGTTTTCAGGAGCTATACATTACATTCAAGTGTAAATTGGAGAAGTCAGATGAGCCTCTCGTATGTATTAAAAGCACCCATTAAAGTTAAAGTTGACTTTAATGTGAGCTTTCATATCTATAGGAGGCATTCAAAGCATGAGCAGAAAAGAGGTAGATTTTATATTAAAATCTTACACATACATTTGTGATATTAACATTTTGTATATGAACACCATTAACACAAAATCTTACTATACACCCTCTTACAACAAATGCTCTTATGACACACGTCTTTATAACATGCACTCAAACGACAGGTGCTCATACAATACACAGTCCTATGACACATTCTTATACAACACAATCCTATGACATGCGCACCTCTGCCATGCGCTGCTATTACTCATATTCTTACAGCACACACTGTTATCACACATGCTCCTGACACATGCGCCTATAACATGTGCACCTACAACACATGCACATATCACACCTGCACTTCAACATGCAGGCATATGACATGTGGACGTACAACATGAGCTCATGCAGCACATGCTCCCATAACATGCCATCTGGTGACACCCACTCTTATAACAAACACTGTTATGACACACACTCCTACAACACACGCTCCTCAAAAACATGCTCCTGCAACACATGCTCCTATAACACACACACACCACACAATGTTACGACACACGACAGCAGCACTCTTACAACACATAAACCTACAACACAGGTACCTATGCTACATGTTGTTCTGCAACACTCTCTTATACCACACGCGCACTTATACTACATGCTATTATGTCATCTTTGCTGTCCTGGGTGTTAGTCTTAGCAGTGCACTGTGGTGGCGCGTATTATGGTTGCTTACCATAACTGGCGAATTTCAGAGGTTTTTCGGTTTTACCTGTAAGCATAACATCCCTGTAACAATGTTTTTCCATTGAATTTCATAGGTTTTTATTAGTGCAACTTAACCTAACGTCCCCTTAACTATGTTTTTTCATTGAATTTCATAGGTTTTACTAGTGTAACTTAACCATAATGTCCCTTTAACAAAGTTTTTTCATTGAATTTCATAAGTTTTTCATAGTGCAACTTAACCATAATATCCCTTTAACAAAGTTTTTTCATTGAATTTCATAGGTTTATATTAGTGCAACTTAATAAAGTCACTTTAACAAAGTTTTTTCATTAAATTGTATAGGTTTTTATTGGTTCAGAGAATTCCATGGGTTTTTGCCAGTGCATGCTATTTTCCTCCAACTTACTAATATCATACTTACCCCAAAATAGCAATGTTTTTGTCCAATTTACAATGTTTAACCTTAAAACTCTGCCATTTCCCACCTTCTAGCATCATTTTTAACCCTTCTATACTTCTTCCACTGTTTTTGATACCGATCAGTGCCACATGACCATAGATAGACTCAATACGGTTTTCCAACATTTCCATTAGCATTTTGTGTTATGCTAATGGGAATAATGTGCCGTTCATCACCCGTTCCAGGGAATGGAATGAGGGATAACGGCCCAGCAGCCCAAGTTATCGGCCCAAGCAAAGTGTGTCTGTGTCCGCCCTGATGCCTGTGGGCTTCGGCATGTTATAAATAAATAATGAGGGCTCCGGACCATTATCCTCCATTGCAGCCCCTGCAATGGGGGATAACGGCCATTAGCACCCATGCTTCCCAAAACGGGAACCTGTGGTACTAAAAATAGATTTTTCTTCCTACAGCGGGACGACTCCGGCATCTCGCTCTAGGAAGGAAAATCCTTTTCCAAGATGGCCACCATGGAAAGTGAAGGTGGGGCTCACTACAGAGCCAGGGACAGTTCTTGGATGACTTATAACTTTGGCACCGCTCAATGAAACTGCATGACATTTTGGAATTCTATTCTAGACATGGTACTGAAATGCTCAGATGGGATTCTGTAAAGTAGGGGTGAAATTAGAGCGGGGGTCCCAAAATAATATAAAGGCTTATAAATGTGGTGTCATTTGACAAATCTACACAAAGTTTGCAAGACCATTTTAAATGTAGATATACATGTTCTTGCAAAGTTTGTGGGAATCTCTATCAAGAGGGGGCAAAATTAGATGGGGGTCCCAAAATATTGCAAAGGCCTATAATTGTGGTGCAATTTGACGAATCTGCACAAAAGTTTGCAAAACGATTTTAAATCTAGATAGAAATGTTTTTGTAAAGTTTGGTGGAATTTTCTCAAGAGGGGGCTAAATTAGAGGGGGTCACAACATTTTTAGATAGCTTATAACCTTGTTGCTGTATGACGAATGTGGACAAACGTTTTCAAAAAGATTATAGACGCAACCTTGAATGTTGTGTAAAGTCTGAATGGATTTTGTCAAGTTGGGGTCTAAGTCACATGACTATTGCATGTACATACATTTTGACACTTTTGAAAAAAAAAAACATGGGCGGATTTCAAGCAAACTTGTGTAAGGAGCATTGGCAAGGACATTAAAGCATGGTTTTGCAAATGTGCCCGTGTTTCATTTTTTGACAAGTGTAATAATGTAGGTACAAAAAATTGTCATATACCTTTGGTGGCTGACGTATAGCCTGTGGCCGTGGGCAGTAGCCAGATTGACTGGGTCATGGCATAAGGTCCTGACGCGGACAATCTGGCTACTGCCATTACCGCTAGGGACGAAAAATGGTGTTAAAGTGGCCATGTCCACCTGGGACCGGCTATGTGATAAAGTTATTCGAAAGTAGGATAGGTTTGAAAGGGAAAAAAAGTGCATACGGTAATATGTTCATAGGGTTTTGCAGGCTGCCATGGCAAGGGACGAGGGGCTGTGTACTGAGCCCCGCCTTCTCTTTCCATGTTGCCTGTCTTGGAAAAGGAATTTCCTTCCTCGCTATAGGAAGAAAAATCTGTTTTAGCACCCTGGGTTCTTGCTTTGGGAACCAGACGTGCTAATGGCCTTTATCCCCTATTTCAGGGGCTGCAATGGACAACAATGGTCCGTAGCCCTCCTTATTTATTTATTTATTTATAACGCACCAATGCCCGTGGACATCAGGCTGTGTGGTTACAGTATTTGTTGAGGAAGATGAGGTGGAGGAAGACAGCTTACTACTTGCTGAGAAAGGAATAACTTTTCTGAGAGCATTGCGGTCATTGGATTTGGTGTTGCGGCGCATGGAGGTGGTCCCGTAGGACTACTGTCCAGGTAGTCTGCGATTGAGTACAACATTGCACTTTTTTTGTTGTGAAGGTCCTCCAGCTGGTGGTGGCTCTTCGGGAGGAGGGATGGCAATAACTGATGCCATTTTTAAGATAAATAGCAGTTTTTATAACATTCTTCCAAGTATGTACTGTGTACTATATTGCTAATGGATAATGAGTACGAAAAGGTGTAGGAGGTGTGCAAGGGAAATTTTGAAGTTGAAAGTTCCTAGATCAGTAGAAAATGCAGTTCCGAACCGTCTGTGACTGACGGATCTTATCGTGAAGTGCAGACTGGTTCTCGGACACGTCATCATGCCGCGCACCAGTGTATGGTCATGTGGCACTGTCCGGAAGGTCTGCAATGAAGTTAGATGTTCTTAGATGTCTACGGATGCAAAACTAGTTGACATAATTGCAAAACGTGTATAGAAGTTTTCAAAATGATTCTAGAAGGTGGGAAATGGCAGAGTTTTAAGGTAACACTTTGTAAATTGGACGCAAATATTGTTATATTTGGTAAGTATGATATTAGTAAGTTGTAGGAAAACATCATGCACTGGTAAAAACCCATGAAATTCAGTGAAATAACGTTGTTAAAGGAACATTATGGTTAAATTGGACTAATAAAAACCTATGAAATTCAATGAAAATACTTTGTTAAAGGGACATTATGGTTAAGTTGCACTAATAAAAACCTATGAAAGTCATTAAAAAAACGTTGTTAAAAGGACGTTATGGTTACAAGTAAAATCGAAAAACCCCTGAAATTCGCCAGTTATGGTAAGCTAAGCAACCATAACTCACGCCACCACCATGCACTGCTAAGACTAACACCCAGGACATCAAGAGGTTTCTCATATTTCTAGATGGCTGATGAAAGCAGTTAATGACTCTTGTCAATCTGGATCTATTTCACCAGAGTTGAAACAAGCTACTGTCATTCCACTTCTGAAGAAATCCTCATTGGATCCTTCTCTGCCGGTGAACTTCCAGCCTATTTGCTTGCTCCCCATTTTTATGAAGGTGATGGAATCTCTGGTCTCCTCCCTGCTTACTTCGTTTTTGGAGCACTCTTCCTTCTGAACCCATTTCAATCAGGGTTTCGGCTGGGACGAGGGACGGAAAGCATCCTGGTCTCAGTGTATGATGACCTTCGGCTGCTGGCGGACAGAGGGGGAACAGAAGCCCTTATTTTATTGGACCTATCGGCAGTGTTCGATACAGTAGACCATCGGGTACTACTGAATCGGCTAGCAGCAGGTGGCCTATCGGGCCAGATTCTGCTGTGTTTTGCTTCTTTCTTGGGCGACCGTAGCCAGACTTTGACGCTTGCCTCCTTTTTTTCAGCCGCCGCGGTTTTTCTGTGCGGCATCCCCCAAGGCTCAGCCTTGTCTCCTGCCTTGTTTAACATCTATATTCAGCCTCTTATTTTGCTCATCCGCTCCTTCGGCTTCAGGTGTTACTCCTACACTGATGATACGCAAATCATCGTCTGGCTGGATTCCAGCCGGCCCTCGCATCTCAGTTTAGGAGTTGCCGGTTGGCCCTGAGTGAGTGGATGGGCAGTAATTGGCTGAAGCTGAATGGGGACAAGACCGAGGTCCTTATAGTGTACCCCCCGCATGGCCCTCTGGCGGTTGGCTCCGCTCCTGCATCGACATGGTCTTCACCCTTTTGGCCTCTTGAATTTGGAGCATGACCCCAGGCCCGGAGGTTAAGAATCTGGGAGTAATCTTTTCTACTTCACTGTCTTTGGAAAGCCAAGTTGGAGCCATCTGTAAGGCAAGCTTTTTTCAACTTTGTGTGCTCTGGAAGGTCTTACCATTTCTTCCAACCCGACTGAGGGCGCTAGTTACGGCCTCCCTAGTTTTAAGTCGGCTGGATTAGTGTAATTGTTTGTTTTTGGCTCAGCCCTTGTATCTCCTTCATTGACAGCAGCTTCTCCAAAACTATGCTGCACGCATATGTACTGGTACCCCATATGGTGCCCATGTGTCCCCTATTCTGCGATCCTCCTAGTTGGCTCCTAGTTCTTCAGTGCGTTCGCGTTTTGTGGCTCAGGTGCTGAATATCTCCAGGACAAATTTCAACCTTATGTGTCTGCTCGTGAACTGCGGTCGAAGGGCTCCTGCCTTCTTGTTGTTCCTCGCTATCAGTTTGAGCGGATGGCAGGCTGCTCCTTCTGGGTGGTAGCCGCCAAGTTGTGGAACTCTCCAGCAATCTTCTAGCCTTTCGCCAGCTGTTAAAAACCTATCTGTTCTAAGTCATTTTTGGGTTATTTATCTGGTTTCCCATTCCCTTTGGTTTTTTCTTCTAGAGCCAAGATGCTTCGGTGAGCGTGTGCTCTATAAAAACAATTAACATAACATAACATAACATAACATGTTGAGTGCCTGTGATGATGTGGAAGACTTTTTAATTCTGAGCTGTTTTTTCCGATATTGTGGGAATCTGCAAACCATCACTCTACCGCAAGAATTTATGTTATTGGAAATTATTACTGCCAAATTATCATGGGAATAGGGAGTTAGGAAAAAAAGGTTTAACATCTGCAGTGCCTACATCAAATGTGTGTTTGGTAATAAATGAATGGTGTGATATGGCTAGTGGGCCCAAATGAAAGCTATTGGTGCAAAGACAAAGGCCATAGCTAGTAAGACCTCAAGAAACTATGCAACATGGTCGGCCATGGCCACTGTCCATGGCTGAAGGCCATGACTAGTTGGCCTAAAAGGAAACTATTGGAATGACATGTGCAGTACAGAGGCCATGGCTGAGGATCATGGCTAGTGAGCCCTGAGGCAGCTAAGGTATAGCAATTCAGCACTTGCATTTTAATACAGTCCACCTCGGAGAAGGAAATGCATGACACAAACTAAACAGTGATAGTGGGCAAAGGCCAGGAGAGGGCCATGGAGGAAAAAAGTAATTGAGGGGAGTGGGGTGACCATGGAAAGATGACAGGGAAGAGTTTTGTATTTGTAAGCATTATCAGGGAAATCCAGGGGGAAGCCCACGGGTATGGCTAGTTCAATGCCACTGTATGTGTAGTTCATTGCCATTGGGGGAATATCGGGGGACTCCCACAGGAATTGGAAGACGGTGAAAAAAAAGGAATTTTACACCTGCAATGATCGCATCTCCTAGGCAGGGGGTAATGGTTTTATGTGCCGAAGGTCATAGCTAGTGGGCCCCAAAGAAACTTATTGGTGCTACATGTACAGAGGCCATGGCAAAAGCCATGAATAGACGGCACCACAGAATACCAATTGGTGCAACATGTCGGTGGCCACAGCCGAAGACCATGGCTAGTCGGCCCCAAAGAAACTATAGTACAACAAAACCCTTGTAATTCAGTGAAAAAATGTTCATTAGGAGGGGGTGATCACATTTTATGTGAAAAATACATAGCAACAAAACCTTTGAAATTCAGTGAAAAAACCTTGGTTAATAGAGAGTTAAACTAATCAGATTTAATGCAACAAAACCACCTGAAATTCTGCAATCTCATTTCGAGCAAGTCCACCTTAAATATGCCTCCCCCGTTGCGCAGCATATGACCACAATGAAGACATCACTGGTCACATCATTAATAGCATCATAAACGACGTCACTGATGAGATCAATAATTACATTAAATATGACATTCCTGATTCAATAAGAGGGAATATGTTTGAATATAAACACTAAACTGGGACGCCTTTAAGGTGATAAGGGGAGAAATGCTGGCAGCGGCACTAACATCGCTACAAATAGAGAGGCAGAACAAAAACGGCAGATGCAAGAGCTCTCAGAAACCAAACACAAAAACACAAACTCAGAAAATGTCCTCTGCAAACTTAGGGGAGTCAAGCATTAACTGAACATACTACAAAGCAGAGAAAACACTAATTAAGCAATAGAACCCAAGCGCCGGGGGCATTACCCGAGTCCCCGGCGGGGGGCGAAGGCAGCCGGTCAGCCGCGGGGAGGCTCGGAGCGGGGATGGCCCCGCTTCGAGCCTCCTCATTGGCTGAGGGGTTGCCATGCCCCCCCCCCCCCCGGGGACAAAGGCCGTGGAATCCCGACGGAGGGATTCCCGGCCGGGTAGGGACCTGGCGAGAGCCAATCAGAATGCTTGTTGCATTCCGATTGTCTCTCGCCGGGTTACTAATAAATTCTAAATGCTACAAGCCATGCGGTATCCCGCAATATACTTAATAGATAGTACAGCTGGGAATGAACACACTTAAAGAATTCCTGTCAGCAGATTATACCTATTGAGATACTTAAAGAATAATTGTACAGTTTTGGTATTTATATTTAGAAGATTTGCTGAGATTTGGACAAGTAACCACAGGATTGTGTTGTAATTGATGAATAAAGATCATACACAAGAAATGCCTCGTGTTTGGGGTCGAAACATATGTTGGCTGTGGAATCAAAGAATAAATATGACTCTCCAGTAAAGCAATGTTTTGAATGCACTAGTTTATGTCAATGACACTGTCAATATATTAATTGAACTCAGGTGTGGTGAGGTGAAAGTGGTTAGGTTACACATTTCAGTGAAATTCTAAATGCACGTACTATGAAAAAACCAACAAAGCAGTTTGACTATTGGCATGCACTCAGATTCAAGTTGGCCAAATCATACTTTTGATGCATCAAAGACCCCAAAGGTAACAAAGTCTACGACAAGGAGGCCAAAGTAGGCTTCTTTCGAGACTACTATAAAACACTTCACACAAAAGAGCACACAAGGCAGGTAAGCGTGGTGAACTATATCGCACAAACAAAACTACCACGGGTATCGGAGGAACAAAAGCAATGCCTTGGTGAACCAATCAGAAAGGAGGAAATCCATCTGGCTATTAACGCACTAAAAGACAACAAAACTCCATGGCCATGTGGGCTCAAAAGCCAATTTTACAAAACATACTGCAAAGAGGGTCTAATCCCCTTCAATCACTGTTCCTTAGTATCAGAAAGATAGGAAAGGTCTCTCCCACAATCGGGGAAATAACATGCTCATCCCAAAAGCAGAGAAAGGTGTAGAAGAATGCAGCTCATTCAGGCCCTTAGCACTGCTAAATCTAGATGCAAAAAATCTGTGCTAGGATTCTGGCCACCAGACCAGAAGACCTTCTACCCAAACTTATCCACCCAGATCAGAAAGGGCTTCATAAGGCGTCAACAAATATTTGACAACATTAGGAAATGTGGTTCCCTGATTGACAAATCGACAAGATTTCCCAAAGCTCACTCGGTCCTCTTCTCGTTAGATCTGGAAAAAACGTTTGACCAGATTGGAGTGATCCTTTTTAAAACATACGCTTGAGGCGATGGGCTTTGGCAACCAATACATTAAGTCGGTCTTCGCCTTATAGGCATATCCTAGAATTGACAATCAAAATCTCTGGCCGATGCATGAAGAGTTGTGCTCTAGAACGTTAAACCAGCAATTAAAATGAATGTGTTGCCACAGTTACTATACCTATTTCAAGCTTTCCCAAGCCCAATAGTCAAGTCACACATACTTCATCTGCAAGGAGATCTGGACAGCTTTATTTAGGAGTTCAAGAAGGCTAGAGACTTGAACAAGATCGTTCAAGGGTTACAGGCCCCAAATGTGTCACTCTATTATAAATCAGCGCAACTGAGATTGTTGGTGATTGGTGCTGAACACGCTCAGACAAACACTGGTGGCAGATGGACACAGCCACAAGTGGAATTCCACTATGGAGAGCAATTTGGCTCGCCAGACAGACTTGGCATAGTTCCCATATACATTAATCCGGTAACTAAAACTATATGTGAGGTATGGGACGAGCAAAACAAAAAAGGAGGGCTAACATTTGGTGCCTGGAAACACCTGTGTATAGGTGCCATACAAATGTCCAATAAATAAATACTTAAATCCTTCCCATCATCGTTAACCCCCATAGATGACAACCCTGAATTACAACCAGATGTGCTTCCCAATGCATTTCTTCGATGGTGCAACAGCCACACATGGTGCTTTTCTGACATGTTTAGCAGGGGTCAGATCACATCTTTTGTGGAATGCAATGGGGAATTTGCAATACGAGAGGAGGATAGGATACACTACTTCCAATTAAGGCACTCGGTGCTGCAGGGGCAAATGAGGGAAAGGACCATTAGAACCCTGGTGAATTTTGCATCATTTATAATCAAAACAACTTCATCCAGGGGGTTAATTAATAGTCAGTTGGAGCAGTGGTGCAAACTCACAAGAATGGCCGGTTGTCCATGCATTACCATGCATTACCATAGAGGGATATCCACTAATGTTTACACAGGGAAGACCATTACCAGAGAAGGCAGGAGGAGGGGGTTTTCTATTACTTTAATAAAGTCAAAGCTGTATTTTCTATTGCTCAATAAAAGGCATTTGAAAAAAGAATTGGCTAGTAGTAATAAGTCACTGGAATACTAAAATCTTGGCCAATCTTGCTTATATATCACTATACATCTTTTACAATCCGGTCCCCCGTAAAATATTATGATGTCCACGGTCACCGAACATGGCCTTTCATAAGGGTTGTGTTTACGAACAGATGCCAAAAACCGCGGTCCCATGACACACTTTTAATTGGGCCGAACACTAATGCAGAGCCGTGATCCGTGAAGTCCACGAACACCATGCGGACAGTCAAGGATGTCTTTAAGCAACCACAGTGATCCAGCGTGATGAAGCTGTCTGTGATTGGCATCCGGTGTTCGTGAACACATGTAAAATCATTTTACTGGCTTCCTACCAACTTTCTGTTCAATGAATGCCCTTGTTCAAGTGCTACTATAATTGTAGCTGTTCTATCCACATTGTTCATTTTTTCCTGCCTTTTTCCAGCATCCAACGTCCTTGGACAGAAACTTTGTCTGTAGAAAGCACATTCAGGGAGGACCCACCCATTTCTTCTTTTCATTTACAGACACTCTCAGCACCTGCACAGGGTTAAGAAACTTTCAGAAGCAACTGGACCATGGCAGCTGTGATGACTGTTCCTCCCCACTGCCAACCCTACCACCACGACCTGGAGGACACAGAGGTGGAAATGAAAAAAGGGACACTGGGGAAAATGAGCCACAGTAGGGATAGGAGGATGATGATGTTGGAGAATAAGTTCCTGAGGTGTCAGGAGGTTGTAAAGATGATTTAGTGTGGTGGTGCTTCATGATGTTTGAAGGTGCGATAAAAGCTCAGGCTGCCCACGTGCGCTACTCTGAATGTGGAGCCACAATCAGTCATGTCGAACAAAAGGACAGGACTCTTTCAGAACAAAGTCCATGTGCCACCACACCTGCATGTTCCATGTGGACACCTTATGAAATGCTATTCCTTTCATGGGAAGTCTGACTTCGACTACATCATCACCTTCCACCTCTGCCTGCACCCAAAAATACCTTAGTTGAGGAGAGAGTTCCTCCTGCCACATCACAGGACATAGAAGAAGCAGTTGAACCATATCTCCAATGGACAACTATTCCTTGTGTATACTGAGATGCACACATCTGCTGGAGGGGGCCAATTTCATAGTGCCTTTGAGGCAGCAGTAAAGACACCTGAAAATAATTGCCCCTCCAAGAAGAGTGGGCAAGGGGGCCACTTCTGGATTAGCCTGGGTAATTTAGGATGAGACCCCAAGTTCCTAAGCATTTTTACAAAAAGGCCCGGAAGCGCCTCCACCGAGAATGAGCATGGCCAAATAACCTGTTGTATGGGTAGGTTCCCACTCGGGAGGGTCTTCAGCCATGTTTTAGCTCACTGTACCTTTCACAAAGGAGAAATATCCATTTGCATATCAGTCTGGCCTCACCCACCTGGGCAGTTCAGCACTGAAATGCTAGTCTTTTTTTTCATTTATTGTTGTTTTGATCATTAAAACCTGACCTTTCAACATATCATTACAAATTTTAAAAAAGAAAAAAGAAAAATATATAAAGATAAAAATATATTACATTCAATTTTACAATATTTCATAATAAACAACCGTCGAATCTTTATGCAGTTATTACATACATCACTTTTTGAAATTATAACATAAAATTAAAAGATTTATCACATCGCTCTTTCTTTAACATTGTTAATCTCTGATAACTTAAATTTCACTAATTTTTAAATAATTCACCTTCAGATTTTGGACATGATTTGGACCTTATTCACTCTCCGAGTTAAATAACATGAGATACATATAGTTGTTACATCTCTTCTTCTTGAACAGCATTAATGTCTGGTAACCTAATTTTCAAAGAATTTAGATAATTCACAAGCGCATACCTTAATTGTTTTGATGTCCTCTAAATAACATTAACCATAATTCATCATGCATAACCACCGTCTTGTTGATCAAGTGCTTAAAATAATTTATTCTTGATGATACAAGACTAACACATTCTACCACTAAGTGTTTCATCGTTTCTATCTGTTTATGACAGAATCGACAAGTTTGAGCAGATGTCTTCTTCCATCTAAACAGAATCTCTCTTGTAGGCCAAATGTTCAATCTAAAGCGCATGAAATCTGCACGATGTCTCGGATTTGGAGATTGTCTTAAATAAGTTTCTATATGGCCTTGTGCTTTTAAGGCAAAAGGATTCGACCCGAATTTAATTATTTTCATGCATGCATCACGGGTTTTGATCCAGTCGGATTCCCACAACTTAGTTTTGGCTTTATTGGGATTTTCGATAAGCAAGATTTCAGAGACATCAGCTCCTTTCAAGAATATTCTAGCAGAAGTACGCCATTTCATTGGAAAGATTTCATCTGATAACAATAAGTAGCTAGATATGATGTCAAGTAGCCCATTAGTGCTATCTTTCATGATACATTTTCGATATAATAAACAAACCTGCCATTTATACACAGCGTAAAGGGATATAAGCCCCAGTTCGTATCTAATGATAGAAATAGATTCAGAATTTGGAAGCATGAGCGATCTTTTCCAAAACTTGCTTTCATATTTAACCCAATATGTGTATGTTTGGCATATCTCGGCTTCAGAACCATACAAAATGGTAGGCACATATTTTTGCTTGTAAAATATAACCATAGGGTCAATAGAAAATTTGCAATATTTTGCCCGGATTATTCGTAGTTGAGATAGTGCACTCAAGTGTTTTAGTTGCAGACGATGTTCCTGCATTTTATCGGACAATTTGCTAGCCACACAGACCCCCAAATAGATGTATGATCTTACAAGCAGCAAATCAGTGCCTTGAAGTTGCCAACGACATGTTTTCTGACCTCTATTAACTCCAAATTGCATCACTTGAGTTTTCTTTAGTATTAATGCTAATACAATTCCGTTTAGCATATATATCTAATGCATTTAGCAGATTACATAGGCCAATGGGCATTTTGGACAGTAACACCATGTCATCGGCGTACAAGAGCCACTTAATTGCTACACCTTGTAATTTCGGAGGGTCGACAATCAGCCCCTCAATACTAGTGCCAAAATCCAAAAGAAAGTAATTAAACAAGGCGGACGCTAACAGGCATCCTTGTTTCAGACCCCGAGTGGTCTGTATGGGTTCGGACAAGAGGCCCTTGTTGTTCAGGCGAATAGAGATTGAGGTGTTTGAATGTAATTGAATTATCCATTTTAGGATATGCCAGGGGCACTTTAAATCCATCAATTTTTTAAATAACAATTCCCTTGGGACCAAATCAAAAGCTGCCCTAAAATCAACAAAAGCCATATAAATTGGCTGATTGCGTTGGTTGTTCAGGTGAATAATAGCCTTTAAAGTGATCAAATTGATGGCAGTGCCTAACCCTGGAACAAACCCAGTTTGAAAAGGATCTCTGTAATTGAGTTGATTTAATCAATGGTTAAACTCACCTAGGATCAAGCGGGCAAAAAATATTCCCGGACAGTCAAGCAAAGCAATGGGTCTATATGATGCTGGATTTGTCCTGTCTCCTTTCTTGAATATGGGGAGAATAATTGATGTTTTCCAATTCGCGGGCACTAAACCTGTTAACATAATGTGTTGAAACATATGAAATAGAATGTCTGACCACAAATGTTTATTTTGCTTTATCATGGCATTATGTAGCCCATCTGGTCCGGCAGCTCTGGATACACTCAATTTAGATATAAGAAACAGTATATCCTCGTGGCCAAAATTAACAGTATGATTAGCTGTAATATTATCCCAGGTTATGTCAAGATCTAGGAAAGGCGAGGTGTATATATTGCCATAAAAATCATTCCAAGATTCTTGGGGGATGGAATTCACCTGTAATGAATGTTGGTTTTTAACCGCAGTGTTATTTAACAGAGCCCATATTCCTGCCGATGATTTGAGGATAATTTGTTTCAACATCGCCTCCCCATCAAGTTGGTATTGGGAGGCACGGCGATGTCTAAGCCAATTTTTATACTCCTTTTGTAATCGTTTGGTCTGATCTTGTTTAGAGCCCGGTACAAGAGTGTACCCATTTGATAGCCTCCTAACAAGCCTTCTCAATTCACTCTTCCTATATTTTACTTCTAAATCGAAGGCATGACGATGAACCTGGGTGGAGCCTTTAGGACACGCCCTCTGTATTGAAAAGCGCTGTATGGCATGTACATAACAACCACTAAGACATTCATTATTACCAGTATACTGTTCCCACAAGGAATCTCTGAGCTGACATAATTTTCTGTGAGTCCATTTTAATCGATTACCAGCATTATTGATGTATAGATTAGTCACATTCATATTCTGGGGGAGTTTCTTCGTTTCAGCCCAATCATATTTTAGATGTAGTAAACTATGATCACTCAGAATAGTTGGTTTAATGGAGAACATAGTTATATTATTCAAAAAAAGAGTATTAACAAAGATGTAATCCAACGTTACATGGTTATTAACATTGTGCCATGTAGGTTTAGGAGGGTCATCCCCAGGTATAGATCCATTAACCATTACAAAATTGCGATCAGCCATTAGAGTTAACCAGCGACGTTCATCCAACATGGGACTCGAGAGATTAGGAGCTAAGAGGTGAAGATTCAGATCCCCCATTATAAACGTGTTGGTAATTGTAACATCTAATAATAATTGATCAAGGATCATGATGAAAGTTTCAAAGAAAACCTTTGAGGATATATGTTTTTTCCCCCAATAGATGTTTATCATGGCATAAAAGCTTTCTCCAACATGAAGCTTTACATACTGAAAGCAGGGTGACGGTGATCTGTGCCAAATCATTTCAATGTTCTTATTCTTTCGGAAGGTCATGAGGAGCCCGACCATAGGTCGTCCCTTCACCGGCTCCATGGCTGGTACCACAAAGATATTATATTGATCCCATATTGGGGTATCGCGGTGCCATGTCTCCTGAAACACTAGTATATCAAACTGGAAGAGGTTGTTGTTTCCATTATTAATAAAGTGTCTATGACCTCTAGTGTTCCAAGAGAGTAGACTAACAGATTCCATCTTCTGGGATGGTTACGATCTCAAATTGTCACTGTCACGGGTCCATACATTATGTGCAGCTCCTGCCCCCGATCTCGTGGAGGCTATGTTGTCACCATACATTCGACTTTTAGGATGTTGATTATTGGATTGTTTCAGATCATCATGGAGCACATCTTGTGATAGTAGAAAGCCCAAATTATAAAAGGCAGTCCGAGCCAGCCAGAGCGTGTTTAAAACCACTCTTGATTGTACATATAAACGTGCTTCTGTTAGATCTTGGTCACTAGTAAATTCAACCAAGCTAATATCAGCTGATGTTAAATCTTCAAGAGCAGCGATATCAGCACAGATATTCAAAAAGCTGGCTCGATTAAGGTCATAAGTGGAGAATGGGTGACCACGACATTTTATAAGAAGGCGATGGTGATTTTTAAATTGCGATTTACCGACAAGTCTAGATGACCCTGGGATATGCTCACTCTGTTTGCTCATAGGTAACATGAAAGAAGATGATGAACCCCTGATTCCCACATCCACAGTGTCCTGTGCTGTAATTTTTTGAAGTTTTTGAGGTCCAAGTAACAAGGGTTCAGTACTGGGTATAGCCCTTTGATAATCCTGGGCAGTTAGATCAATTTTACCCAGTGAGCCCTGGTTAACTGACCTAACAGTTTGTGTAAATGCTTTATTTTCTCTAGTATATCTTGCGAAAGAAGCTCGTATCTCCTCACGCAAATCTTGTAGTATCCCATCAGCACGAAGCGCTTGCATTTTATCATCTTGCGGGCGGGTAATATTCGTTTGTTTAATCTTATTCTCATTAGTTGGCGCAATGTAACGCTGTACAAGAGCTTCATTGACTTTAATCTGTTTGTCAAAAGAGGCTCGTAGTTCAGCTCGTAAATCGTGTAAGATGTCATCAGTAGTACTTGAAGCATTTTCAAAAACAGCAGAGGATTGAACTCGATCAGCACATAAGCTCTTAGCCAATGTCCTTTCTTCAACAGATGGTGGTTGAGGACTCCCTACAATTGCAGACTGGGATATAGTTGCCCCATTTTGAGTCTGAATACTCTGATCTAATGGATTTAGAGATAATGTTGTTACACTATCAAGCAAATCATCAAGTGGTTGATATTCTAAAGCATCTTTAGTCTGATTTTCAATGTCTATGCTCAATTTTCGTTTTTTCCTGACTGATGTCACAAGTCTAACAGCTTTCTTTACTTTTAACTTAGAACTTGTATTGACAAATGGTAGATGCTTTTTTGGTTCCGGGTCAAGTAGAGTTTGACCTAAGATGGACACAGGAAGAGCTTTCAAGGTACTGAATATTGGAGCAAATGATACACCTTGTACTTTTGGGATTATCCCGATCGGCATAAGAGGTGCTGACTGGATAGAAACTTGTGGAATTGGAGGCAAAATACTCTGTTCTTTTGCAATTACCTCAGAAGGATTGATAGGCACTAAATGAGCTCCAGCATCAAGGGTGATACTTGAGACTGACTTTATATTTGGTATTGAATTTGACGGCAAGCCTACCATCACATCTAGTGCATCACTTGTATTTGTTTGCATAGATTGATTTGTCATCTTGAGTATAGTTGAGCGAGATGTCAGAACGCCTGCCTTCTGTTCTTTTTTAAGAAGCATGTGTAGCACATGTAGTTCGCTATTCTGGCAACGCATCTTTTCATCTAATGATTCGTAAAGCTTAGCCAAAGACAATAGGGCGGTATTCATGGCACTCAACGTGTTGTTTAAAGCTGGTGCTTCAGGAAAAGAGGACCTATTTTCTTTAAATGGCATCTGACTATCATGAATAAAATAAGGATGACTAGTATCAGGTTCTATGAACCTGGTACGTCTAGGTGTTGGGGCCACAAAAGATGTATTTGAGATTGATGATGGAGATTTGTCGAATAAGACCGGAGATTTGTATAAATCAGGATTCTCAGTCTCAACTGGTGGAGTGGTATTTAGCTTTTGAGCATGATCTATACACTCACTTGTATGGATGTGTGAGTGATCAGCCAATTGAATCAGATCACCCGTGTTTGAGCAAATATACATTATGTCAGGTGTTGCGGATTCATGAGGACTGGATGCTAAGATAGATGCTAATGTATCATCTCCAAATTCACCAATCGCTGTCAATTTAGCATATTCAGTTCGTAGTAACTGCTGAGCTTCAACAGAGCATAAAGGTACAGGGGGGGTGCATACGGTTTAGCCGCTACAGTAGTAACTGCTTGTGATGTGCATATTTCGCCTGATGTATAGGCTAATGCAATTGAGGCATCCGCTACTTCTGTTCTTGCTTGTTGAAGTTGAACACTAGTAATACATGTTTTTGAAGCAATCACATCCATCTCTAAGTTAGTACTTAAGGGCACTGAATTTATTACAGACACTTTAGAGACAGGAATTATGGGCGGCGAGACTCCGCACAGAACTGTAGTGTTAGGACAGACCAAGTGCTGAATAATGGCCGTCTCAAACACATTAGGGCAAATCACCTGATTGGCCATAGCTAGCTCTGGCGCCGAGGAAACAGTTATTGACGACAGAGTTTTTTCCATTTGTAAGGGCATTGCTGAAGTTTTTTCTGATCCTACAACATCTGTAATGCAATAGGAACTAATATCCACATTAAGAGAAGTCGCTCGTTTCCTCTCTTTATTTTCTTTAATTCTTTTAGTGATCAAGGTCTTTTTAGGTAAAGGTGGCACTAGGTTATACGTATTAGCTACAGACTCAGGCATTCCCGCTTTTAGCGAATTGATTTGACGTGACATAAAGAAAGATTGTATAATTCTTCAAATAAGAACACAGGTATTTTATAAAGTAAAACCCAATAGGATCAGTCCTTCAAAAGCAGGAAAGCGTGTCCAGCAATGTGTTTGTCCGACAAGAACCCTCTGGCAACCCGGCGAGACGCAGCGAGACAGGAAAGCACTTAGCAATTCACTTGTGCAATTCGCAAAAGGATTTTAACTTTCTCTTTTCGTAGTTTGCCACAAGAATCCCAACACAGTTAAATAAGATTGATACACAAAAAACCACTTAAAAAAATAAAGACAACTTTAACTAATAAATTAATTAATAATTAAAAAAAAAAAAAGAAAAAAAAAAAAAGCAAGAGCCACGACCCAATCAATAGATAGTTTCACAGGTTGAAGTCAGGCAGCTTCCCGTGCCGCAGGAAAAAACGTCCGCTCGGCGAAGACTCAGCTGTTCTACAAAGGCGGCAGAGTTCAAAACACAATCCTTAATGCAGGAGCATTCAGTCCCAGCAAACAGCAAACAGTACTTTCTTGTGCTTTATGTTATTCTCGGATAGCCACAAGTTGCCCAGGGGAAGCAATACGACCAGACAGCCAGGCAACAAAGCAGCAAACCGCCAAACAGTGAAAAGAAAATTTAAAAAAAAAATCACTTGCCCTTCTCACACTCGAGCTTTCCTTTTATAATGTAAGTTCTGGCACGCACGCCAAACCCACCAAACAGCTAAACAGATTCGCACAGCCCTTCTGCCACAGGGCTTTCGCCGCAAGGGTGCACCAGGTGTCCTAATGAGCTCCGCTGCTACACACGTGACAAGCGAGTCACTGGAAGAAAAAAAAAAAAAGAAAACGTTTGTGTGCTTTTTAAAAGTAAAGGCGTCCTTTTCACCTTTTACTTTTTCTGAAGTTCTAGAGTTCCTGCCGGCTGCAGGGTGGAGCAAAGGAGACTGCTTCTTACTCCCCACTTACTCTCCGTTCGCTCGCCAAACAATCCAATAAGTGAAGCACAGCAGAATGAATAAATAGGTCACACTGCCGCCACAGCTAAACAGATTCACATAGCCCTTCTGCCACAAGGCTTTCAATTAGTCAATTCTCCCCTGAACAAGAGTGCCAAAAGCAGCCCCAGACACATTGTTTCAGCCTTGTTGGGGCTCATTATTTAGGTGAAGATGTGCTCTCTCAGCACAGTGAGCAAGGGGTCCACGTCTGGATTACCCTGGGTAGCTAAGCATGGAAAACTCTGTCTTCCTCAGCCCAGTACCCAATTAGTAATTCATTATTCATGCTTTGTGCTTCTGCGTTCTCTCACTCTCTCCCCTACTGGCCGACCTGTCTGCCGCACTGACGGGTTGCCTGGATACCCTCCGAACCTCACAGGCACCAGGCTCCTGCATGACCAGTAGCGCCTGCACTGCCCCCGGCCCTACTGCGCACTTAGGGGTTGTATCTGTAACCCTATAGTTCCCTGCCGCCTTGCACTTACCCAGAGCAGGCTGACCTGGCTGCACTTAGTCAGAGCATTGCCTGCCCTGAGTGCACTTCCCACTTCCGTTCCCCTGGCATTTCTTCACCCCGCAGCCCCCCAGGAGATCCCTTTAGAAGTTTGTGGAATTCCCACAACCTTCCTCTCCCTCTTCCTTATCCTATGTACCCAATATGTGCCATGTTGTACCACCTCCCTCTTCCTCATTCCACTATGTTTATTCCCTTTCCTTTGATAAATAGCAGCTTGTAGCAAAATATAAACCCGGCAATAAGTTTCTTTTTGAAACAATTGTCACCTAGAAATTGCGTTGGTGTTTTCCTATCCATTTATAAAAAAAAGAATCATTAGATTGAATGGAATAACATTACTTTCTGACAGACACTACAAACATTTTGATTAGCTAACACGAAATTAAAAACAACCTCCATTTGCTAATAGTTTGTCATTTTTAAGGTAATATCTGAAACGTTTCCATAACTTCTTACAAGTCCTAAAGCAAACATTCTCAGATGATTAAAACCCCACAATTCATTACCTTGAAATGTGCCAAAAAAACAACCAATACCAAAAAATACAGTCATCCTTCCAAAATCCATCATTAAACATGAACTTACGATGAGGGGGGTGGGGTTGGCCAAGACAGCAGCGCCATTAACACAAGTATCCCAGCAAGCTCTGGCTCCAAATTCTTCTGAGGCACTCACCACCCAGTCCCTGAGGGAAAAATTCTAGAGACAAATGTTACAGATGCACAAGTGAAGCACAGGGAAGGGTCTTCATGGTCTGGAGGCACCAAAGAACAGCGGACAAGAGGAAGGGGCGGCAGTGCTGCAAAACAGAAGACAGAGGAAGATGCTAACTGCGGGATGAGAGCGCTGTGAAACATGGATCCCAGCCGGCGCTAGCTCTGACGCCTGCTGTGGCGGCACGGCTCAAGCCGAGGAAATAATACTGAGGTGCACCAGAGGTGTGGGAGAGTGGTTGCAGGGAGTGCCAAAATAGCAGTGGGAGGTGGAGGTGCGTCGAAATAAAACACAGGGTAAGATAGTGACAGTGAGCTCAAAGAGGTGTGTGAAGGGATACAGAAGAGGCTGCCCAAGCTAAGAGGGTGCTGTGTCAGTAGGAGGTGAGAGAAGCTGTGAAACTCCCAGCGTGTTTCCCCCGCCCCTGTGGAGCAGCAAGTAAGCAATAATTAAGTTGACAGAGGGGCACGCGATACAGAGAGCTACACCCTTGATAAGAGAGAGGAGCAGTGACAGGGTGCATTTTGGGGTGGATACTTGAAATAAGTGGAATAGATACAGGAAGCCTGTATTGCAGAAATTCTGGTGATCAGTGAGGAGCAGTCAGAATAAAGGCCTACAGACCTGAAAGCAAGCAACATTAAAAACATACTCCAAGGCTGAGCTAAGAGCCCACAAAGGAAAAGAGCAGAAAGGGTAGAGTCTCAGGCAGAGTGGGGGGTGGCGTCATCTGAGACAACGATAGGGACCCAGCCAGCACTGACGAGGGGGGCACTTCATTCATCATAAAGAGGACCTCAGAGAACTACTTAGATAGGAAATGGCATCCTGGAGAGGGGACCCGAGCAAAGAAATAAACAAAACAAAGGTAGACCTTGCAGGTTTGGGACAAAAGGTGAGCACATATGAGAGCGATGTGTCCCTCATTAGAAGAGAGCACCAACCACTGGAAACTGAAGTCAAGATTAGGCAGGAAACTGTGGCGAAACCAGTGGACAGATGTGAGGATCAAGAGAACAGATCGAAGAGAGAAAACCTCCAACTGAAATAACTCCCTGAAGATGCAGAGTCGGAGCAATATTGTGGACCTATCCAACTCCTTTTTGTGGAAATCACAAAAGACCCATGAGGAACAACATATATAATGGAGTTCACAGAGTGGGAAGGCACAAAGAGGATCACAGAGCGAGACACAGCGATATTCTGAACAATTTGCATGATTGCCAAACCAAGGAGAGAATTATCAAGGAAGCTAGCGAGACCAAGCTAGCGCAGAGAAGGACGATGAAGCCCTTACCAGATACCATGAAGAAGAAAAGGATACGCTATAGGTGGATGTTCCCTCAAGGATTGGCATTCGAACGGGATGGGGATATGTATTTGTGTCTCCACAGGAAGGTCTGCCTGTCTTGTAGGAAGACACAGAGACACCGCACCCAGGATAGAAATGCAGAAAGCAATGAGAAGATTAGCCAATTTCGAGTTCAGAATGAGTGGCAGATACAGAGGAATAGGAAGTACCCAATATGAGAGGAGAGTTGTAATGAATACCCAAACTATGGAGATCAGGGAAGAAGTGGAGGGTGGGTGTCCGAGCCACATTGCCTGGGGGGTGGGCTGGAACAGGTTCGGGGGAGGAAGGTGGACAGGGCGAGAGGTCATCATTGGTGATGCTCGATAAACTGAGAAAGATGTCTCAGTATTTTGAGTTCTATGGGGACAGGGCAGGGTAGGTGGAAGGAGGACAATGAGGGGCATATTTTGTATATCACAGACAGATTCTAAGAAAACAAAAGTGGGACGGAGAAGGGGGTGCAAGGTGGCATGCATAGATATAAGTATAGAGCCAAGAGAAGAAACACTAAGGAGTCAAGAAAGCTAAGATCTTGTCCATAAATATAAAGGGCATTCATACACCCAATAAAAGTCAGGCGTGCCTGATGTGGGTTGCCTACAAGAAACCTATCTGGACCTGTGACCAGGCTGAAGAGTAG
Source organism: Ambystoma mexicanum (assembly GCF_040938575.1). NCBI lineage: Eukaryota > Metazoa > Chordata > Amphibia > Caudata > Ambystomatidae > Ambystoma > Ambystoma mexicanum. The sequence goes on from NC_090922.1 coordinate 340,630,379, forward strand.
GGAATATCATGTGCAGTTTCAGGTCAACATTAATGAAAAAAGAGGCAGTGTAGCGACACTGCTGCGCAGGGGCTTTCCACTCCAAGTGCATACTTTTAAGAGGGATGCAGGAGGGAGATATGTCATGGTAGTGGGCCAGTACAGAGAACAAGACGTGACCCTTGTATGAAGCAAATCAAAAGCAGGAAATGTTCATAATGAAGTGCCTAGGAGTAGTAGAAAGGGAAGGAAGGGGTGATCAGGTATTGGCGATCAGGGGATTTTAACCTGGTAGGGGACCCAGGTAATGATAGGTCAGCCTCCGACATACACCACACACACAGGGCCATGTCATCTAAGATGGAGGCTAGATATGGGAAAACTGGGTTAACAGATAGCTGGCAGACCACTAATCCCAAACATTAGATTATGATTTTTACTCACATGTTTACTGCACCTATTCGAGAATATACTACATATAACTCTCTCAGAAAATGCAAAAGGCACTAACGGGGACAGGGATAGACATTATCTTGATATCTGACCATGCCCTGGTGTGGGTATCTATAAATATATGGAGCAAAATGAAAGGAACAGAGAGTTGGAGATTAGAGGACTACTTGTTGAGAGACCCAGTACACAACAAGGAATTGGGAGAGGTATTAACCCACTACCTCCAAGAAAATCTTCCAGAGGACAAAACAAGGGAAGCAGCATGAGTGGGGATGAAGGTGGTATTCAAGAGGACATAGATGGAATTAGCGGGGGAAAATAAACGAATGAGACCAGCAGTGGAGGAAAGGTTAAAAGGGGAAATGGTCACGCTAGAAAGGGCGCACACCACATGGGTGGGGTGCACAGCAATGTTGAAAATGAACATCCTTCCGAGACTGCTTTAATTATTTATTTATATATTACATTTCTTTATTGCAATTTAGTTTAACATAACAACAGCCACATCTTCTCACATCTTTTCAGTTTAAACAACTAGTAGAATGACAGAATCAAATCTAAACAACAAACCGCAACTACCCACCGCAGCCTCACCATCCACACCCTTCCCCCCATTCCCGTCTGATCTTCTTCTGCAATACTACACCCAACCAGTGATGGACATGCCACATCCCATCGGCCATATACAGAAGTCTAAATATTCCTTAGATAAGTGTCTCGCATTTTATCTCTAACCTTTCCCCAATGTGCACTCATTCTCTTCATGGTGGCTTATCATGCGAGGAGTAAAACATTGAGTGCGTCATCACATTCAAGGCCATTGTCATGTCCTCACCTCCCCCTTGCCCTCTATCTCTGTTCCTGAGCTAGAGCATCGTTTCAGCAAGCACCCATCATTTAAGGTCCATGAACCATTTATCAAACATGAGACCATCTCTGTCCCAATCTCCGTTTTTTAAGTGCTTGCCTTTGTAAGCTGACAATAAATATATATGCATATGTTCTAATATGCTTTCATCGAACGAACCATTTTCGGGCAAATCTTAGAACAATTTACCCAAGGTTCCCTGTACCCATTCTCTGTGGTATTTTATAATGTTTCCTCTGGGTTACAGACGTGCTTTACACAAATGTTCTAATGGAGAACCCATGATACCTGCAGACTCTGACCTTACTCAAGAATCAACAATCTGCAGGCGCCAATCCAGTGGTGCCTTATTTTCAGAATACTGATGCAACAAACCAATTAACTTACATAAACACCAAAAAAACTAACTCAAAGCACCATCACAGAATGCGATTTAAAAAGAAAAAATGTCTTACCACAAAACACCTCGATCTACATAGTGCATCAACAAGGCCTAAACATCAAAACCGCAGCTGCCAACAGTACCTGGAATAAAGAAAAACGTGTTCACTTAATGATGCGTATTCCTGCTCATCCTCAGCCTCCTTAGCTCCGAGACGAGGATGCTCAATTCCTCCTTAAACTCTCCGCAGAGGCGTTGCTAGGGGGGGGGGCTGAGGGGGCTATAGCAGCTCAGGGGCTACAACCAAAAGGCTAGAGCTAGCCCAGAGTCCCACCAGTCCCGACATTAGCTTAGCCCCTGATCTTTTCCAGACCTAGCAACACCCCTGGTCTCCGTACTCTAGAACTGAGGGGTAGCCTGTCCTCTTACCATAGGACCATCTCTTATGCTCAGTACTACTGTCTTTCCTCCATCTATGAGGAGGTACCCAACATCAATTCACTACTTTTCATCAACCTATGACAACATCTTTCAATGTAGTAAAGGGGCCGCTTCACCTCAACAGCTCATCAGTTCTTATGCAAAACAACGTTGCCTTTCCTCATTCAGAGGACATTTTCCCCAATATCTCTTTTACTCTTCAAAACTATGCCAATTTCTGCAAGCCAGGGTGACAATAAAAAGGATGGAGAGAGAGAACAAAAAAATCACAGTGTTTCACACAAACTGTGCACTCACGTTCTAGGTGTCCTCCGGGTTCCCCAGGTGCTGCTCCCCTCTAACTGCCTTTCATAGTCTGGCACGGTCCCCCTTTTTACTCCAGGGACCAGACAGACATTTAGGCAACAAGGTGTCTGTTCAAAGAATCAGTGCATACAAAACTGCTCACTTGCAGGCAGGGCACAGCGACACATGGTCTGCGGCGAGGGCCGCAGGTGAGTTCCCGGGCACTGGGGATCACATCAGCCGGTCGCCAAAAACATGTAGAAAAATATCCTTCTGACTCCAAATAATCCACTGAAACAAATACGAAGTGCACAGGATGCAGAAAGACAGCTTTTTTTTATTGCAATACAGCCAGAAGGTCAATAGATCAGGAAACCAAAACCTGAAAGACCCTTGCACCGCCCACACTGTGTCTCAATATTTATATAGTGAAACCACAGAATTAGCATATGAACCAATTAGTAAATGAAACATTTCAGATTGCCCTGTAAAAACACACCCCTCTCTGCATACTGGCTCTGGCCAGGGTTGCACCTAAACGAATGACCTATACAAGTCTTCATCATTGGTCAGCAGCTATAGCTGACATCATGAGCACAACCCCATATGGTGTTTCACAAGAACCCATAGGAAATCAGCTAACCTGCCACATTCTGAAAATATCACCATGCAGACCAACCAATCATGATTAGTGGAATTAGAAAATAGCGACCTGTGGCAACATTTAATTGACCCTTCCAGTGTCCTCTCCCATGACTTCAGCTATTCGGTCACCCCGATGGTTCTCACATCTTGCTGTTCCTGACAGTAACATATTTCTGCAACAATTGCACTGAAACATTGAAACATTGGCTTTGTAGTCCGTGGGATCAACTTGGGACTGAAACGATTTATCTTGCAATCAAGGTCTTGTGAAAAAGGTGTCTGCGAGTAGCCTGACTCTGGGGCACACAAATGTGGGATTTTCTGTAATATCAGGCTATTCTCTCTATGTGTACAGTGGCTCAGAAGCCCGTGAGGGAGCAGTAGCACTTCTGGCCTGCTTCAGTGTTTTGGCAGTGTATCTTTGGCTTGCAACCTTGTTCTCCATTAATTCAGGCCTCAAGCAACAACTGCATTTTACTTCTTCTGGCTGTTCAGGGGACAACTCATTACCTTTCAACGTGTCCAGTTTTGGCATAACATGGAACCCTATCCACTGAAAGATGGTTGCACTCTTAGGGTGTCAGAAGAGTATTTCGGAGATCAATAACTATTGTATTTTGCTGTTATGCTTTTTATTATCAATTTGACGTCATAAATGTCACAAGTGTGTCAGCCTAAGGAACTCTAAATCAACAATAATCAAAAAACGACAACGTCATAATTTTAGAACTTCACACTAATAAAAATGTGTGCAGCTTGTACTTTTGTCTACGTTCAGAGCGTGAGGTTTGCTTTTCTACATTGGTGTGGTAAAAAAGTGGTAGTAACGGGATTACTATCCCTATTACCGCACTGCCAAATTTATAGCTGCAAAGCGAAACTCCTAAAATCCACCTAAATTTGTGTGGAGGAAATTTCATCCACACAAAAACATTATCGCATGCAGCAATTTTGGTAATTACCGATCACTATGGAGTCCAATAAAACTTCAATATGGAAAAAAAACTGGAGGGTCGTAATGACTCTCATGGACCCGTCCCATTAGTTTGGCCACCAAACTCTAAATGAGGCCCAGTGCAAGTATGCAGCCCTTTCGCTGGAATGCTCCTTCGTATGCATGCCCTACAGTGTTTTGGAATATTTGTGAAGGCATAAGGGAGAACTGTAGAACATTTATATGCCAAATCTAAAGAAGGGAATATTTGAAATGCAGGCCACATCGTCCTCATGCCCTTTATGTCTAACCCTTGCAAGCTCAGGGCCGCTTGACGACCTTTAATGGGATTTCACTTCCTGCTCAGTCAAAGGTTGCGCCGTGGGAATGAGTCCACTGAGCCCGACACAGAAAATCCACAAGATGGCACCAATACACAGAACATTAGCATGGCACGTGCCAGACTACTGTGCAAACAACATTTCATGTTGGTGATTAACTAATGAGCCAATGGGAAATGTGTCATCTGAACCCTACAAAAATGCAAACTCTTGAATCCGAAAACAAACATGGGCTCACAGCTAGGCCTCCCCACTTGACGAGTCTATCTGATTTTTGGCAAATCACTTCACCTAAATAGGTGTAATCTTCTTTGGCTGCCAACATTGGGATCACTGAAAAGTGATTATGCTAGTTGTACACTGCACCACACGCCTCAATCATAAACTGTTTAATAGACTGTAGTGCTGGACCTGGTCAATGATGCTGCATACACTACAACAGAGACATGTTCACACTGGGTGCGGATGATGCTGGCAAGTTAGGTTCTTGGGCCCATGAACTGCTTGGGGGTTGTTATAATTTAACTTTATATAAATAAACCAGGAGTCATGTATATATATATATATATATATCTTTCTTTATCCACAGTCAACCTTAGTACCGGCTACCTTTAGAACTTTCTCCCACCATTCCTTTATACATTCCAATGGCAGCATTCCATAATTCCATTACCACAGCAACACATACTTATTGATAATAAATAACATTACCCAACAATATAATTCCATTAGCATAGCAACATGTACTTATTAATAATAAATGACCTTATACAACAGGGGCTATTCCTAGATAACTGTCAGAAGCTTGAAATAGCAATGCCCAGATCCGGTCGTTATATTCTGGCCCCAGATATATATAAGCACTTAATATATCATTAGGAATGTCTCCAAGGCTCACTCTGTCTCCTTATCCCTTTATTGCCTTTCTTTTACTACCAACCGTATCTGCCTCGCCTCGCCGCTCCTTCCCTCCTCCCCATTCCGTTCCTTCCTCGAGACCCCCTTCTGTATTCCGCTCCGCCAGGTTCCATGTTCCACTCAGTCACAACACATGGCAACCCGACAGAAAATTAGGAATGTAAACAGAAACTCTCATGTGTACTGTACTTTAAGAGGTGCTGATTATAGTGGAAGAGGCCTAATAAAGGCAGTCCACAGAAGACGTGGTGTGAGCAAGTCTTTAGGCCTGGCGATTCCTGTAGAAGCCCATGCAGACAACTCTGGATGTATCGTTATCTGACACACTCTCCCCTTGGACTGCCCTGAAACCATATACTTCCTTTCCGTTATTGTCAGCATTTACCACATTCAAAATATTACATTTCGCCCCGTTAGTCTAGATTATAAACATCATGGGTCTTTAAAAAAGTGTTCCCCAAAACGTTTCATTTTTAAAAGCAGGCTTTTCTTTATGCTCATTGTAGTTATGGCCTCTAGATGGCAGCAAATGCATTGTTTCCTATGTTTTAAGCATCTGCAATTTATATAAACTGTCCTTCGCAGTATATCTTGAATTGCTCTTCATTATCATGAAAAAGCCAAGGTCTCTATGGCCTTTTACATTCTGTCCTGCCAGATTATATAGAGCGTTACATATAGGATATATGGGATGAAGTCCCCGCTACCATAGGTGTGAAGATATTCCAAGTCACCGAGGAGCTCCTTGACCAAATAGTGGAAAGGAGGCGGTGGGCTAATTCGCTTATAAGGTCACGGAACACCAAGGAGACGTGCCATCCCCTTTCATACCTGGCCATTTGCTTAATCTAATGTACAAGCTCTTCAAACTGCTGATACGTGTAATCAATGTAAAATCCGTAATTATAAAAAGGCTAACACGCTGCTTCCAATGTGCGGCAGTGAAATAGTTTAATAAGCAGCTAAATGAAATGCATTTAGAACACTTTTTGAGCTATAGACTAAGTAATAGGGGTGCACAAAGTAAAGATACTGGTATAATCAGTTCATGTAACCGCTGCACTACAGAAAGCTATCCTACGAGAAGGGATTGTAAACGCTGGTCACGGCTTTCAGTAAGTGCTGCAGTAACAGCTTAGATGCTTCTCTGTGCTGGCCCCGGCAGCAGGCATTGTGATGTCACAACCCAACTGTAATAACTCATTATAGAGTGGTAGTGGCGTCACTTTCTTATTTTCTTTTTTTGGTGAGCTATCAGCAATTATAACTTGATAGAATTTAATAGCACCTTGTAACTTAGTAAGGCTGACCATTTTAATAGTCCAAACCAAAAAGTAATGTGCAGTGCTGGCCACTGGACACCGATGGGTGGCTAATGACTCTGCACATTGAAGAACTGTTTCTTTCTAAATAGGTTCAGACGGATTACTGGCCTTCTTCATATAGGAGGGTTTTCTAGAGCGTGCATTCCCATCAGCCTTAAACTCTACAAACAAGACTCCCAAAGAGTCCTCAAACATGTTCCTTTCCCCCACCTAATCGATACACCGTTCAACCTAATAGCACCCTTAAACACGGACCTGCACACACACGGCAGCTTTGTGTCTGACAGCACCACTCCCGTAACATTGACCTAAGCAAAGCCGTTCAGAGCTCTCTGACAGCCCACTGAACCTTTGTCCCTATAACATACCACCCCCTCCAGACCAGAAGCCCTTCCGGTGTCCCGGTGCTGTCATCGAACAGCTCTTTGGGTTTACCCCGGTGATAAAACACATATCCAAGTGTCATCAATACACATTACGTAGAACCATGCCAACACCCAGGACTTGGGTGCTTCGACCTATGCTCCCAGACACCACAGGCTTCACACCTGCCTCTACCCCACTAACCCTCAAACTGCAGTTTTGTGCAAACTGGTGTGTCACAGGGCCTCCAAAAATTGGCAGTGACACAATATATAGGACCACTTTATGGTACATTACATCCGTGGAAAAAGACGGCCACCTCCGTTCATTGGTTGAAAGCAGTACATGCAATTAAAGCTTTCAACAGACGCTAGACACTGAAGGAGGCTCTTGCTGATGCTTCGTGGGGCACGAGGGAGTCATGACCACATAAATAATTAGTGACAATGATTCATCAGGAGCTATTCAAGCTTGGGAATAAAAGGGTGAGTCTGAACAATTCATATTCTGCCTCACTGCTGGCCACTGCCAATAATGCCCCTAGCTAGGCTGGAAACTACAACGCAATTCAACAAAGTGTTTTTTAGAATAACTTTATTGGAATTTTGATTGATACCATTCACTTCAAAGAAGTATATATACAGTGAAAAACGTTGTTAAAGGGGCGTTGTGGTTAAGTTGCACTATTAGTACCTGGTGGGGGGTTGGCAGCCTCCCAGCCAATCCAGGAGGCTCAGAACGGGGGAATTACCACATGGTAATCCCCCCTCTCCAAGCCTCCTTATGGCTGGAGGCCGCCATCCTCCACTGCCGGGGAATGTGGTAAGTGCTCCCCTCTTACCTCCCTCGCCCTGCACAGATTCCCTTCTCCCCCCTGCCATCCCACTTACCTCCTTTTGGTTTCCTTTTTGGGAGCGGACGTGCTGTGAACACTTCTGTCCCCAGCGTCTCTGCTCCCCTATCTGTGACATGCTGTCATGGAAAGGAAGAAGGGACTACATGTAGTCCCTTCACGCCTTTCCATGGTGGCCATTTTTTAAATGTTTTTTCATGTTTTTTAATGGCCGCCGTAGGAAGAGAGAAGGGACTACCTGCAGTCCCGTCTTCCTTTCCATGAGGCCATTTATGTTGTTTACATTTTTTACTATTTGCAATGGCCGCTATGGAAGGGAGAACGAACTACGTTGCCCTTCCTTGGCAGCCATTTGTTTTACTTTTTGTTTTTTGTTGCAAAACGCTGGAGCATTTCGCTACAGAAAAAAATGCTTTTAGTACCCCGGTCTTACGGCCGGAGTACTAATAGCAATAAGCCCCTCACAGGGGGGGGCATTACCTCAATTGGTAATGCCCCCCTGCTCGGGGCTTATTGCTTAAATAAAAACCTATGAAATTCAGTGAAAAAGAATTTGTAAATGGGACGTTAAGGTTACAAGTACAATTGAAAAACCCAAGAAATTCACCAGTTATGGTAAGCTTTTCCAATCATAACCCACGCCACCACGTGTATTGGTAAAACTAACACCCAATACATCAAAGATGACATAACAAATGTCTATACAGCAACCACGGCTTTCCTCAAAACACCACTCCTTTACTCACTAACAGCAGTACTGCTCAAAACATTATTCTATCAATACTTTATTACCCATTTGCCATCGCATGAATTTACGTATTTTATACTACACCACCCTATTTCAATGTCATACATACCCAAGCCCATCACATCTATCCTACTGTTACAACCTTCCCAAACACATCTAGCATCCCACTATACAATCACACAGCACTATATTCATCTCTACAATAACACCCACCTGCCCGTGCATAATACATGCATAAACCTTCCACAACATTGAAACACAAACTTTATTATTTTTCCAAACCAACTCTATAAAAAACAAATAAAATATAGAGCAGATAAAAATAAGTACAAGCCATACAGTCATCCGCCTCTAAAACAATTTATAGAAAACATTCAAACAGAGCAGCTAGCAACCTCACTCAACAAAAGTAAACCAGCCAGCACTAAAAAAGTAAGCCCCTTCTTGCTAAAAGTAAAAAAAGATACATAGATAAAAGCATACCTAAAAATGAACCTAACACTTTATATACCAAAGTTAACGTAGCCACAGTAAAACATTCCAGAAAATCAATTTTACAAACAATATTCCACCCTTCTTAACAATCCCATTTAAAAAATCTAAAATGTCACGATCTACGCTTCAAAACTACTGCAGAAAACGAATCCTCAGAGCTCTAATTGACAGCGCATTTCTACTAAAGAAAAAGTTGTTTATATTTATTTTAAACAGAACAAAACCACTAACTAAATGAATCAATAAATTACAAAAAGTACTTCTAAACATGTGCAATATCAATATAGATACCTTTTCAAACTTCTGTGAAGGTGAATGGTTTCACACAAGCCGCATAGAACCATATTTCAACGAAGAGGCTTATAAACAAGAACAAATAAACCTATTTTCCATAGACAATAATGGGCGGGGCTATGAAATGGTGGGAGACACCCTTATGGCAAAAGAAACCCTTATAGAAAGAGCGTCCCCAACAAACTTTCAACCAAATGTTCCTTTTGTCCAAATAATCCACCCAGGATGTGCAGCTTAATATGTAACGTGCGCCAACAATCCTTCAAATCTTTACGACAATTCCTCAATCACTACAGTACAATCAAAACTTTGCAAACCATGGACTATTGCCGAGTGCGGATCCACACTGGGCTGCAAGCATATTCATTAGCCTGCATTTCAGGAAATGCTTGCAAAAGCACCTTCCATCATATCAAAATGTTAGCAAACACCATTCTGCTATACAAAACCTTGTCCACAGATTGTACTATGCAAAAGGTCCTGCTCTAGAACTGAAAAAATTAAATACGATTCTCCTACATGGAACATCCCAAGAACTTGACTTAGAACATTCTGTAACTTTAGAAAACATTGGCGAAATACTCACAAACACCAATCTCCTTACAAACACATACACAAAAGAAATAGCAAAGTTTCAAAACCCATCTGCTGAAATACAAGACAAAGTATGTGTCTGTGGTCGCAGAACTTTTTATGAAAAGTGCACACAAATAGTAGATATAGCCTGCAAAATAGAGGACAATGAGGAAGCCCAATGTTTCCAATTAGCTTTAATCACGTGCTATCCCTAATAAATCTTCCCACTTCCAAAAGCTCTCCAACAACTTAACTTGTACAAGAGCATTATAATCCAAATAGTACACCCATTAGAAGATATAATACGCCTTTAACATAAAACTGTCAAATTGCCTCCATCTGATTTACTAAAAGGCATTTGTGGCAAAGCAGTACATTTGCCATGAGATCTTAAATAAAATGTAGACACTGTAGGAGTATGACGACCAATAGAACAATCTTTGATTGTACTAGTTAATGGTGTACCAACAAAAGACAAAAAAAGGTTGCAACAACTAGTCGACTTAAAGATAGACATGCCCTATAATATCTTACAGAAAACAATGAATACTACAGCGATATAAACATCGAGGAAAACTTAAGCGAAACCACCCAAATAATTGAAGATTCACCACAAATTGGACAATTTGAACATGTGGATCCAGCTACTGCAGCCAACATTTTAGACCAGTATACAATTCACCCACTACACTACACTCCAAAGACACCATTGAAGATGCATTAGAAACATATCAAATGCGTCAAGCCAAAGGATCCCCAATGAGCATATGAGAAAAAAGTGTAGAAGCACGTTGTTTTCCTCTACTCTTTCCTACAGGAAAATGAGGAAGATATGATGAAAGATCCACACAAATAAGTGGATCAGATCATCGCTCTTTACGAATTGATTCTGAAGACCCAAGATTCAGACAAAATATAGAATACATTTTCCACCTCCTGTTCAAAAGCAAACTAGCAACTCTATCTTATGGGGCTGCACACACATTTAAAACAGGCTCTCATTTCTTAAACATTTCCGCTACCCAACTGCTTCAAAAGATAAAAGACAAAGATGAAAATTTGCAATCAAGTACCACAAATCTCTTGGCAAACATGCGTGGTACAAAAGAATACTGGTTCCAACATCACGCTGATGTGCATTGTATGCTAAGGAACCCAGGCACACCAACATGGTTTGTTACTTTATGTTATGCAGAATAGATATGCATGGGATGACTTGCATGACTTCTTTCGCACTGCAAACCAAAATAAAGAGGGAATAGATATAAAAACACCAGAAGAATTCTGTTCTCTTGACCCTGTGAGTGTTTCAAGATACATTCACCATCTGCAATACAACTACCCATCTACTCGGAGAAGCAGAACATTTCTATTGGAGAAATGAATATACATCCAGAGGAGCACCACATATCCACATGCTTTTGTGGTAAAAAGAAGCTCCCAAATGTGGCCATGACAGTGATGCCACTGTTTTACAATATATTGCAAAATACATTGCCTGAGACATCCCTTCAGAAACCACGCATACATATGTGTGGCAAATACTGCCGACATCGATATAAAAACAAAGGTAAACACCATACCAAATGTCACTCTGGTTTCTCTAGAACAGTTTCCACAAAAGTAAATAGCTTGATGGCTTCTGTTAGATACAGTGTAAAAGGGAAATCCCCTAAAAACACATACAACATTAAAAGAGAGGAGGCATCCAAACCAATGCGATCCTTGCCCTTTTGTGGAATGCATATATAGACATACAATACATTGCAGACAATTCCTCTGCAGTTGCAAGATATGTTACAGCCTAACTCACCAAAGTTGAGAAGACAGAGCTAAAACACCCTGTCATGGCCATGGGCCCGGAACCCCAGACCCTGCACCATCAGGGCACGAGAGCAAGGGGTAACATGACCTTTTATTGTCCCTTGGGGACAATACGACATGGAGGGCCCAGCTGGACTCAGTCCTGGCGCCTTTGGCGCCAGGCTCATAAATAAATGTGCACTAGCACATTTTTATTTGGTGCAAGTACTTGGTTTTCCCTGCAGGGGCTCCCACGTGCATTGGGAGAGTCAGACTGAGATGTGTAAGCTTCCTTTAGGAGTGGCAGGGTGGGGCCGATGAGTCAAGGCTAATGGGCGTGGCCAGAGCTAGGCTATATAAGCCTGCTCAGCCTTCATGCACGCGCTTTGCCTTATTCTGCTATTGCAGCGTAACGCTCACCACCGCCTAAGCGCATCTTACCTGTTTACGGCTACCCGCCTGAGCGCATCTTACCTTGTTTCCAGCTACCAGCCGCAGCACTTACCTTGGGATCTGCTTCCTTCGGCACGCATCATCGTGGACTCTGGCATTCATCTTCCATCTCCAGACCTCCGGAAAGAAGCGCTCCAGCCCGACGTAGTGACAGACGGTGCCTGCAAGAGAAAAAGATAAAGACAAGGTTAGAGTTCGCTAAGACATTACATTTAAGGTCGCGCTTTGACAAATCCTCGCGCTTAACCTTAAACCAACACTCACCTTCTGCCGGAGCATTGTGGACTCCATTCTCTTCCCACTTAGCCTCACTTCATGCACCGCAACCACCGCTGAGCCGCATTTCATCTGTTGGGAGAAATCAGAGGAAAGACATCATTAAAAAGATACAGACAATAATAAAGAATCAACATCACAATCTTTTAAAAGCTATAATACACTTACCTTCAGGAGTGGTTCAGCCACAGCCGGACTGGGCTGCCACGCACATGGGCCAGTGATGGAACTCGGTCCATCAAAAGCGCCCCTTCAGTGAGAAGCAGGACGCAGAGCTCGCCATCATCAGTCAACAGGTGAGACTATATGGGTTGGGGCATGCTCACCACATTCTGGAAAGAAGGGTTCGAGAGAGACAGCAGTCATATAGCAGCATTCTCACGATCTCTCATATCCACGCAGGAGCAGTGTCAACAATCAGCACAGTCCACAGCACACGAGCAGGGGAAGAAGCCTGACAAGGGGGATTCACTTCCAGGGAGGGCTGCAACCGTGCCCCAACATCCCCGCAGAGACCAGGTGAGCGTAACAGACCCTTGGGATGACATATCAGCTGACAAAACCCTGTCACAAAAACTGTACATCTTTAGTATAAAAATGCTGTCACATAGAGAATGTGGGTGCTACAAAGCTGCAGCCCGTTTTACAGGTACAGCCTTATATGGGAAATCTGAAAACATTGTCTGGCTAAATCTTAGTCCAGCTTAAACACGAAAAAGGGTACTAAAATCCTACCAAGAGATAGAAATAATAGCCACAAATGATCCCAACAGCCAGGACATTTTAGAAAATAATGTAATTGACACATACTATCCAAACAGAAGTACTGCTTTGGAAACATGGGGATGTTCGACATAGTCCAAAACCACTACTAAAAAAACAATGTTATGCAAGATGATGAAGCAACTGGCAAATATTCAGTCTCAACTTGTTAAGGAAGCCTAGTAAAACTTAGCAAACCCAGCCTAATTAATCATATAAATGTATCATGTAAATCTCCACAACATAGAGAACTTTATTACATGTCCCTACTGCAACTTTTCAAACCTTGGAGAAAATAAGTAGAATTATTAGGTTACAATGACTCATTTGAAGCTGCATTCAATGCAAATGCAATTAGTATAACAAATGTCAATTTTAAACAACACAAAAAAAGTTGGACAATGAATGCCAACAAGAGGAAGACATTGAAGCTCTACTAGATAAAGACAATTCTGAAGGCAGTCAACCTTCTCTTACAGAAAGCCAAGAACCACTTGGAGAACCACTCATTCTAAATGAAGCAGAAATAGCCATGACTGAGATTGAAAACACCATGTATCAATCTAAACAATCTGAAGAAGATGTGTCAGTGCTCAAATCACAGCTAAATGATGAACAACTCAACATTTATCTGAAGAAATTGAACATTAAACTAAAACGTGTATCTGTAAAAATGATAAACATCTGCTCCTGTATGTAAGTGGTGAAGATGGTTCTGGCAAAAACATTCTTAATTACTATAATCAGCAAATTTCTACAAGACTTAACAAACAACAACCTTTCAGCTGTTGTAACAGCCCCCATAGGTCTAGCTACCTACAACATAGGTGGTGTAACTTTACACAGACTACTTCTCCTCCCAGTGGAACACCAAAATAAATTAGAATACCAAAAATTATCAGCAGAAGCTGCTACTGAAGTACGCAGAATTCTTGAACAGATGAAAGACCTCCTGATTGATGAAGTAAGCATGGTTTCCAACCCACAAATTTCTCAATCTGCTTACACCAGGAGGGTGCAACTGCTGCCACTGACACCAAGAGCTCAACTGCTTGCTCCTCTCACAAGATCAACTCTCCAACCGTGATTAAGTTGCCAACCCTAACTTTAGTGACCACTCAGCTAATGCACCCAGGCACATGGCAGCCAAGGCAATTGGAGCCTGTAACCTTGACTCACACCTCCTAGCACCCCTCAAAGGAGCACTCATCAATGCTAGGTCACTACTTGCACATTTACTAGATATCGCCAACCTCATCACATCCAGCCACCTTGACTTCTTACCCATTGCAGAAACCTAGCTTCATCCTGCAGCTGGCCCCTCCCTATCCTTGGCCATCCAAGACAACTACACTATCATTAGGAAGGACAGACCAACATCTAAAGGTGGGGGAATAGCCTTTATTGTTAAGAAGGCACTACCTATTAGAGAAATCAGCAACCCAGTGTTCCAAGCTGGTGAACTACTGTCCATTAAACTAGCCCTGCCCCACACAGCCACCTTTAATCTTTACCTTATCTACAGGCCCCAGGGCCTACACTCTCATTTGAGGATGATATCTCATCACTCCTCTCATTGGAGGCCAAGCCTTCCTCCAGAATCAATCTCTTGGATGATTTCAATTTAGGATTTAATGACCCCACAAATGTCCAGGAACTCTCATTAGACTGGCTTGCTGAATACAACAGTAACATCAAGATATTAGTCAATGTACCATGCCCTTAGTCAGACCACGATGTGATCTCATTCTCGATCCCTGTGAATAATGCACCACTGCAGGTAACGCCGATACTCCCAGCCATTCTAACAAGAAAAATCAAGAACATCACCGTTGCCACCATCCTGCCGTTACTGAAGCCACTCACAGCCTTCCAGCCATCCATCTGTCATGTCACAGCACTGGTTGACCTATACAAAAACTCCCTCCTCGAAGCCATAGACAAAGTGGCCCCCCTGAGCAAACGTCAACCTAAAGCCCCAACTCACGTGAACACATGGTTCAACCACAAATCTCAAAACTCCTTGCTCCACAAAGCGAACAGCAAAAACATTTTGGAAAAAGGATCCCTCAGACACAAACAAAGCCCACTTCACCTCACTATCCAAAACTTACAAACAAGCAATATGCCAAGCAAAAAAGGTCTCGTACAATGAATGATTGATAGTGCACAGTCCAGCTTTAGAGAGCTTTTCGTAATTCTGCACGAACTAGAATCCTCAGTTGCTACTCCTGCTAACTGCCTCAAAGACATTACTTGGTGCACCAATATCCAAAATGCAGTTCTGGACAAGATATCATCTCTCCAAACCAAAATCTCAGCAAAAAAGAAAAACGTATGACCAATGGAACACCCCCAGCTCAAACCCTGGCACCTCATGACAATCCTAAGCAGCCATTCGCATTCTCCCGAGTCCCTGACCTGGAAGTTAATTCCATCATCAAAGGCCTAAAACCTTCCAGATCTCAAGGCGACACTTGCCCGGCCCGTCATCAAAGACTGCGCCACTGAGCTAGCCCTGTTCATTGCCCTGGTCATCAACACTTCATTCACCACTAGCACAGTGTCCACTAATTTAAAAGACACCTGGGTCCTCCCCCTCCTCTAAAAGCTGACACTGGACCCTAGCATCTCCATGAACTATCGTCCTATCACAACTGTCCCCTTCCTTCTTAAAATACTGGACAAAGGAGCCTACTTACAGGTCCAAAATTAGCTGGAAAAGAACGATCTTCTAGGATTGCGCAAATCTGGCTTCCTTCAAAGACACGGAACAGAATCTGCTCTCCTCAATCTAAAATACAAATGGCCGAATTCAAAGATAACGGTAAATTAGCTATCCTCCTCTTGCTCGACTTCTCAGCTGACTTCAATCTAGTAGATCACAAAACTCTCTGCCATCAACATGCCTCAGCAGCCCATTTCTCCCCCAAGGCAATAGCTTGGATTGAATCATTCCTGTCTAATAGGACCATGAGAGTCTTCTCGCCATCAGCATCGGCACTGCCTCCCCAGTTCCATGTGGTGTCCCCCAAGGTTCCTGTGTCTCACCTACACTTTGCAACATATTCACAAAACCACCCTTCGATCTCCTCGACTCAATAAGTACCTTCTACACTAACTATGCGGATGATACCCAAATCCTTATTCCCATATCGGGCGACTACATTACTGACACTAACTCACTGAACACAATCTACCAAAGTATCCAGGCCTGGGTGGCTATGCACTTGTTGTGCCTCAACGATGAAAAAACAGAGATGCTGCTTGTTGGATCACAAAAACATCTTGTTAAAGTGGACAAGGCCTACACATCTTTTACTATAGATCGCAATTCCATCCCAGTCTCCAAAGAGGTAAAAACCATGGCAGTATACCTGTATGCATCGCTCACTCTAACCAGACAGGTGAACGCAATATCTTCATCCTCAGCCTGCACAACTAAGCTTATTCCTGTCTTGTGACAGCTGCATTACCCTAGCTAAAGCCGTCAATATGTCCAGACTCGACTGCTGCAATGCCCTATTTGCCATAGGGATTATGGGCAATGTAAACGATTACAAGTGATACAAAATCCCTAAAAAAGACTGCATATCTGTGCCCAGAAGAAGTGTCCACTGGCTCCCGGTTCACGATTGAATACAATTCAAAATCCTCACACTGACTCACAAATGCTTCGCAAACACTGCACCTGAATACCATGCCAACAAATTCCAAAAAAGACACTCGATTAGACCAACGAGAGCCGTCTACTCCCATCCACTCTCAACGCTAAAATTCAAACTACAGAAAGCAGGGGGCGGCAGCGTCCCTGTAGTAGCAGCAACATATTACAGTATCCTACCTCTCCATCTAAGGGCTGAAACATCCCTCTGGTCCTTCCGCAAAAGCCTCAAAACCTGGCTCTTCACACAAGATGCATAACCACTACTACATGTTGAAGCTCTATATGTGTTACCGGTAACAGTAAGAATCCAAACAGTCTGCATTAACCTATATCTACTCTGTACTATGTTTAAACCAAAATACCTTTACTATACCTTTACCTTTACTGAGCGTTGGATGCATTACCAGTAACCGTAAGAAAATGAACTGACTGCACCAGAAAACGGAAATGATTGTACTATGTTTAAGCAAAATACACCTACTGCAACCAGCGCCCTGATGCTTCTGGGTGTGGTGCGCTCTATAAATGACAAATGAATAAAATTAATGCTGGCTTTAATTCCTCTCCGAATGAAAGAAGTCCTAAAAAACAATTTACGAAGAACTATTTGGAGGATAACACGTTATTGTTTTTGGAGACTTCCTACAGTTAACACCAGTAAAAGGTAAACCCATTTTCAAAACATTAGGACACAAATAATGTCATAATACACTCAGTAGAGTTGGAAATGTAAATATCTGGCAACATTTTCGCTACAGAGAACTAACTCAAAACATGCATCAGTCTGCAGATCTAACCTATGCTAACATTTTAAAAAGCATTAGAACTGGTCTGCTTAGTAAAGATGCAAAATCCATCCTACAACTTAGAGTAATCCATGAGCTGTGTGGACAAAAGACATCTGCCCCTGATGTCATGGAACAATTAACTGAGCAAAATGTAAAATGCATGTTCTTAATGCCAACAGTTACAAGGTGCACCCAATTCACTGACACAATGTTGACAAACGAAATGCAACCGATAGTGCGTATCAGCTCCACAGACAAATTAGAAGTGCACGGCATGACACTCCCTATGTGTCAACAAGCAACAGCACGACTAAATAGCTTAGAAAAATGTATCTCCAACACAGCTGGATAAGAAAAACTATTAACTCTGTGTCTAAACTGCAGAGTAATTCTAAAACATAGCCTTGATGAAGAACAAGGTTTTGTCAATGGAGAAATTGGTACAGTTGTTGGCTTCCAAACATATCCACATGTCAAAAACATTCAGTTTGTCAACATCCATTTTCGACAAACTTGCAGAAGTTAAAAGAATAGACTGCACAATAACATGTTTCCTTCTTTTCAAGACATGCATGTATGCAGAGAACAATTCTCTCTATATCTTGCATATGCTGTCACTATTCACAAGTCGCAAGGTCTAACTCTAGACCATGCACTGATCGACATTGGCAGCACAGTCTTCAAAGAAGGTATGAGCTAGTTAGCACTTTCAAATCGCTGTACACTCGATGGTCTATTCCTAGTTAACTTTGATGCAAATAAAGTCAACGCTAACATTCCTTGCATCCTAGAATACAACAGGCTACGTGTACTGTACACCCCCATCTAGATATGTACCATGTACCTCAAAAAACAAAATCTCTAAAAAGAAAACTAATAAAAACAGAAGCTATACCATATCTCCCTGCAATACCACCAAAAAACAAAGAACAACTGCTGCTCCATCAAATAATATAAGCACAAATCTCTCTAGTCCAAGGACAGCTGCACATCCATCAAAAGACAAAGAGACAAATATGTCTTGTCGAAAAAGAACTGCACTCCCATACAGAGGCACAACTCTCTGGTCCATTTAAATTAAGCAACACAACTGGAGTAAATTGCTATACAAATGTAGCAATCAATCTTCTCTTCCAATTGCCACCAATTGTTCACACCATTTACTTAAATGTCTCAGTCCAGTTGTGTTTGCAAATGCTCGTCCTTCATACAAATGACTCATATAATCCTGACAGCACCTACAGTGTCATGAGTATAAGGCAAGAGTTGGACTACTGTGCAGGAATGGTAAAATTCACCATAAACATGCAGGAATATCCAAAAGAATTCCTAATGTATTTACTACAAGTACTAGAAACCAGAAACATCCCTATAAATGAAATTGGGTACTCTTAGTAGCAGGTTACGATTCTTGGCCATCGATCCATTATGTTAGATGTCACAGTGTGTCACAGTGTGTTCCTGGTTGTGTCGTCTGAATCTTAGGTTGGAAATCTGGCTATGTCTAGTCTTTTCCTTTTGGTGTTGGTGCTGTGGTTTAGACGGCTCCTACATTTCCGCTGTCTATTTTGGCAGTGGTCTGCTGGGTTTGGGACTGTTGGGTTTGCTCTTCAAGAGTGTCATATTTTTCTCAGCTCTCCAGCTCAACAGAAATATTATTGTAATAATAGATTAACATGGCAGCTTTATTTTCAATAAAAAAATGAAAACAGATATTCTTTCCATCTAACAGTTTGTAATGGCAACATTTCTTTCACCAGAAGATGGCGAAATTGGTTTCACCCAATTGTTGATAATGCAGCGCAATTTAAATGAAAGACAGCAACAGAAAATAATCTCTCTGTTAAACTTCAGTTATAGATTTACATCAAATACAAACTAGTAAATAAGTAATAGCAATGGCGATCCATTTAATAAGCTCCAATGATGGCTTTGCTCCTGTGTGAGATAGCAATG
The DNA here is from genome assembly GCF_040938575.1 of Ambystoma mexicanum. Classification (NCBI taxonomy): domain Eukaryota; kingdom Metazoa; phylum Chordata; class Amphibia; order Caudata; family Ambystomatidae; genus Ambystoma; species Ambystoma mexicanum. The sequence continues at coordinate 340,649,984 of NC_090922.1, forward strand.
AAAATGAATTCTGCTTCTATCACTTGTCCTGGAAAGCTTCTGATTCAAAACTACTCTGTCCTTATAAACATGCAATGAAGTGAGTGGAATCAATTACAAACAAAGGTCGGTATTACAGACAATTTGCATTGGTGCAAGCACAATTAGCGCTACGGCAAAAAAAATGCCCAGTGCAAAAAACATGTTCTTTGAATGCACTTAGCCACCAGGGCACTGTTTGTCCTAATCCCAGTCCTTTGTCCTGGTGCACAAATGCACTGAGTGAATATTTTTTTGCACTAAAGCAATTTTTTCCCTGTTATCTTATTGCACTTACAACAATGCAAAGTGTCTGTGTTATGGTTCTAAGACATTGTGCCTTATAACGAGTTTGGCGGGTTGCCACCAAACTCGTAACAATGTTCCACCGTCTGATATCCGGGTGCCACCGTGAAGTCCCGGCGGCCCGGGATGTCAGCCAGCGGAAAGTCTAAGTCCCCATTCCTGTGGAGAGGACTCCATGTGAATGGGAACACAGAAGCATCATCACTGTTGCTAATGGTGCATGTGCTTCCGTGAAAACCATGCCTGCAGGGGCCGGTGCCCCCGACAGGTCAGACCTGCCGGGAGCAAGGGCTCCTGCAGGCATACTCGTAGTCTGGCAGTCGGGAAAGGATGCTGGTGCATTGCTATCAGCACCCTTATTTCTGGACCGCCCGGCTTTTAAAATTGTTCCCTTTTTATAAAGTAACATTGTTAAAGGCTGGCCTCAGTATCCTGCAGCAATTCATGACTAACACATTCAAATGTATACATAAATGTCTCTTCGAAAAAATGATCACACTGTTAAAGAAGGCTGTGTGTGGTGTGTGTGTAACTCAATGCTAACATAGGAGTAACATTTCATAACACAGCATGGTCTCAACATAACTTTGCAAATGTGTGACATGTTTAGGGCCATACCAGTCTGTGGTACAATGTGTGTATAAGTCTCAGGTGGTTTAGAGACCTGTAGGTCTGTACTCTCATTTCATCTCCAGCTAGTTTGAAATAGCTGTAGGCAGTGTATAAATCCAAGCTTTCAGCAATATTAGATTCTCAGATGATGGGTGTGTGTGTTCTGTGAAAATGTCCCCTACCTTCTTCTCGGCAACTCAAGTGGGGTGACCACAGGGATCTCGGGCCCTCCCTGATCTAATGGACAAAGGCTGTGAGGGCAATATGGTGAGTATCCCCATGTCACTCTCACTTAGTGACTCATCATCATAAAAGAAGCTCACCCTTACCGAAGTTACAAGAACAACCCTTAAGCATTTACATTACTGCCGGTGGCTCCAGCTGGCAACCCTGCCACACTGAGGACTCCTGGTTCTCCTGCACATGTGCAAACTCATGCACACAGTCAATCCAAAATGGTGGACTGGCTTTTTAAAGCCTCAGTTCAGACTCCAAAGGTATCTCCCAGAAGAACGTATGGCCCACCTGTTAGGGAAAATAAATTACATAGCAGACATCCACCTGGTGGCAGAAACCATAACAATACACACGTGCAGACCCTTCAACCAGACATGGCCCAGAGAAGGAGTCACCAAAGTATAAAAGGAATATCCCAGGAAGGGGAGGTATGCGTGTTTGGGGGGCGGTACTGACTGGTGCTTGGTGATGGTTGGTGGTTCAGGGTGGAGTCTGTGAGTTGGGCTTTGAGAGGGACTAAGAGGAGCAGAGAATGCTGGAGACGAGAAGGGGTAAGAGACATCGGGAGTGCTAGGGGTAAAACAATAGTAGATACAGGAAGGAAATATAAGGAGGTTGTAGGAAAAAGACATCGAAAGGTGGTAGGAGCAAGATGTCAGGCTGTGGAGGGAGGAATATATTAGGAGGTGGAAGGAGGAAGTAATTTTTTGTTTTTTTGTTTGTTTTATTGATTTAAAATGTCCACATATTTTCTTTACAATTTCTGTCTTAATTCCAAATCCATCTCATCATAGTCTGCTACATTTGAAAAGTGAAAAGAGTAACACGATGAAGCGTCACTCCCGGTATTCCACATAACAGAAAAGAGCTTCAGGTAAGTATAGTCATAATGAGGGAGGAAGTAATCAGGAAGAGGTTGTTGAGGTGGTAGTGAATCTAAGTAGACAGGAATGAGAGGGCATGCTCAGCTGAAGGCACAGGGGTCTGGCCGAGACCCCTGTCATGTTAAACCCATAGTGGGAGGAGACAACAGATGTCTACAATTTTGCAGAACTCTCCCGTCCCCTTCACACCCAAGGGTTATTGTATATACAATCAATTGCAATTATTCTTATGTATTCAGTAATGCAATTTCTGACTCAATTTATGTAAAAAAGGTAATTTTTACTTCAGTTATATATATATATATTCACATTAAACCGAATTTGTTATCTACAAAATCATAATATTATTGTAGTTCCAACATACTTAATTATGGATTACACATTCGTTCAAGTTCTCAAATCACCCAACCTTAGTTTTGAGTAATCACTTCAGGTAAACAATTAGACACATAGGATTCTTTTCACTTTGTAAATATACAAAAGAGTTAATAAATCATATGTGATTCGGCTGATCGTTATGTGTTTCACTCTACGCGTTTCAGGGTGAAAAGTCCCCCTTCTTCGGGAGTTGTTTACCCTCTTCTCTTTGCCTTCAATATATCTACAATGTATACATAATAGTAACGTTTTAGTATTACATTCCATCTGTAAAAATAATCTGTCATGAATTACATAGATCAGTAACCAATAATCACCTGGATTGTCAATTCTTCCAGTGTGGATTCATTTTACTCACCCTCCCTCCGTGTCCTATTTGGTGGGATTCTCTAGCCTTCCCACCGGCACTGCTTGCCAACATTCCTCTTCTGCTCTAGCTGGACCCGATCACCTTCCCTCCAGCACGGCTTGTCAGCGTGTCTCATCCATTCTAGTAGAATGTCTCGCCTTCTTCTGGTGGCTCTAGTCACGCCCCTGGAGCCATCAATCAATTGACGTCATGATGAATATTGACAACAGACTGCTCAGGTTTCTGTGGCAAGTGCAAAGGGATACTTCACAACACCCCGTATTATGAAGCTTTGTGCAAACTTCGACTACTGTAAGGAAACTATGGTCCACTTCCATTTAGATTCTTTATAATTGAATCCTCACAAATATCTTAGTCTCCCTCGTTGTTTCCCTATATGACGGAGACATAATCATAGTTATTTGTGTGATCAAATTGCCATTTACTTCTCCCTGCTGCCTTTAACTATTCTTCTTGTTTGGCCTAAGAGTCATATTATTCACACTTGCTGTTCACTATATTCTACAATAGAGCGCATATTTAAACATGAATGCTTGAGGGTTTTTTATATTTCAATGCAGATCGTTGTCCTTGCAATACATATATCTTTTGACATAACCTATCAATTATCCAAGTCATGTATTCATTCCTTAATTTTCCCTAGACCTCACCGAATGTGACAAACTTATCATGAGGTCGCTGGCTTGTGATGTACTGAGTCAAAAGGTAGTAGTTACTCAGAGAAACATGTGTCTTTGACAATTAAGTGTTTGATGCCTGTAATGATAAAGTAGGGAATGGGTGATGTGTGCATTTCACGTCAGGTGGCACCTGCCACTTTGCACTATCCTTTCGTGCAGTGAATAGATCTGGGCAAGCACCACCTTCTGAAACCTCCAGTGGATTGGAAAGTGCAGCGTTTGTTGTCATCATTATTCAGGGGTACCTTCCTCGGGTACCTTTTGCCCACAGGAGAGGTAATGCCAGCAGACCCATGTCGCGTGACATCACTTATTCAGTCCTGGACTTTAATTTAACAAACAAATGAACAGCTGTATTCTCTGTTCACTTCAATTGCTGCAGTTGGACTAACACACATGATGATAATGATTTGTGAAACGAAAAACCAAGCTGGAAATATGGTGCCACGGAGAGATGGAGTCACACTGTGTCATATAACACAGCCAACCTCCACAACTAAGTTATTAATTTGAATTGCACTGCAGAAAATAGTTGTTAACACGTTGTGCTTTTATATAGAAAAATAGAGAATGCCAGTCATTGCATTGAAATGTTTGGTTGGCTGCAATATTTGCTTTATAATTTGCATGAGAATTCCAGTAGGTGTCGCCAACAGACCACTCATCAATCCCTGTAACCATGCACTACTAACTGCACGTTTTTCCCCAATCCACTCACTTGACCACATGGCCGTCTGTATGCCTGTGTGAATGCCTTGTCTGGTCCCGTGCCTGATTTAATAGAGACCATCTCCCGGGCAGTGGCAGATGCAGCTTTTGGTGCCGTGGTGATTGTGACCTAGTTTCCAACAAAAACGAGTAAAGGGCAGGTGGCTTGTGTTTCCCCGCACCCTACACACACCCCAAACGAATGCAAGCGACTGAGCATAGCGAGGGAGCGTGAACTATCCTATCGGAGAACAGGTTGGTTCTTTCCACCAAGAAATGTTTAAAATAATGTGTTAACATAGTGCATTTTATAACACATTTGTGAGAATAAATGGGTAAAAAGTCATACAATTTAGAATACTTTCTGCAGTGTAAAGATGAAGCATCCAGTAGATCCAAGGTCATTAGCAGTAAACAGTAGCATTTTACAACATATTTCACGAGACCTACACCCACAAATATAAGCCTGCATTGTGACTGCAAAGCACATTTTCATGATGCCATGCAAAATATGCCAAAACTGCAACTTCCGCGGCAAGCAGTGCTCTCACCCAATGTACTACATAACTGTACAAATGCACTTTCATGCTGACTGTACCTAATAAAGGCAACTAGTGTTACTGTCAATACATTTTATGCTGGTTGTGCCCGGAAAATGCCAATATTGCCACTATAAGATAACACTTTACTGCTAGGATTGTCCACTATATGCAAGCATGCCACTGTACGGACATTTCCATACTGGTTGTGCTCAATACATTCCAGTATTGTCACTGTAAGAACACACTTGCATGCTGGTTGTGCCCAATATATACCAGCATGATACTGAACAAACCTTTTCATGCTGGTTGTGTCACAAATATGCCAGTATTGCCCCTGTAAAAACCCACTTGCTTGGTGGCTGTGCCCAGTACATAACCACAAATGTGATAGGTGAAAGGTTGTGAATAAATATTAATCAATGGCATTTTTTAGCCTGTCTGTGCCATTGCAGAAGGCAATGAGTCATATGCAAAAAGGTCTTGGAAGCAAAAGCAACCCAAGACATGGTACGGCCTTGTTTTGCCTCATCAGGAAGGTGCAGCTTGGTTGCCTGTGGTTCAGCTAGCAAGAGGTCCACATCCGACCATACCCTCTCTACCTCAGGATGGGGCCAGGCCTCATTTGCATATGGCCTATCCACATCTGTAGTAGAATTGCAGGCTGAACAAGGATAATCTGCTGTGTTGCTCAGGGCAATGCTAGATGTTATAATTCATTTAAAACATTCAAACTATCAACCTTCCGTTCTACTAATGTCACCCCAATTAGGGAAGAATGCCCAGATGTGGGCCCCCGCGGCTGCTGTTTCGTGAGATCCAAGCTAGACCTCACTGATGATACCCAAGGAGGCTGAAACATGTCTGAGCAGCTTGTGGTCCCTTGCCTAAGGGATGTGACCTAGCAGTTGGGAATGAACTGCCCATTGTGGGATGTGACCAGGCATGAGCTGCATGTGGTCTTCCCCTTCATTAATACAAAGTGGGCTGGAAAACAATGGTCTGCATAGTTGCCTGGATCAATGCCAGAGGTCACGATTAAAGTCAAACCTTCCAGCTATCGACCTTTAGTTTTGCTAAGGTGCCCAAAATATGGCAGCATGACACTGTACCAAAATGCACATCCTGGCTGTGCCCAGTTTGTGCCCCTATTGCCCTTTGAAAACAGTGTTGATGCTTGTGCAGTGCGTCGAACATATGCTATCATACCACATTCATGTGCCCTGCCTCGGCCCCATACATACATACATACATACATACATGTGTCTGTTGCACAGACACACGCACACACAACACAATACATATATTGCATTCCAAACATGCACTTGCTCACTTATTTTCTTCACATTTATCTTTCCATTTGGTTATAGTGTCCCCTCCCTCATGTCTGGGTTTCCTGCATCCGCTGGCAAACTCCCTCCACGCTTCAGCCCCTGCGTCCCTGCATGCAGGAAGCATGTCGTCCACGTCTGCTCCTGTCTACCCCATTGTCACATGCTCTCAGGAAAGGAAGCTGTTGCATGTTCATTGGCTCCTTCTCACTCGCTGCATGGCCGAGTTGGCTCGATTATGTGGAGCATGCAACTGGCATGCAAGTCAAGTGTGACACTAATCAGAGACACTAAGCGATTGCCAAACACCACTAAGTAGTGGTTCCGTCAACTCCTAAGAGCACGGTGAAGCAAGCGACGCTGAGTGCGCAGCGGGATGTCACCGTGCAGCTACACCAGTGCCCCCAGGAGCAGGGCCAGGCTTGTGTCAACAGGACACATGTGAAACAATATTTGACATGCCCATCCCAGGCACAGGAGCAGAAAACCCCACAACTGCACTCATCTGTGCAACAGTTTGCAGCAGCACTGCAAATTATGGTGTATCTGGCATTTCCCCCTATATTGACAGTTATACAAAGAAAGAAAGACTCAACTTTATTTCAAGACTGCAAAAACATTTAGCAAAACAAGAATACATGCAAAGATGGTGACAAAAGTGTAGAGGCATGTCTGTTTAGCAGTGAACTAGGAACAACACAAATGTGTCGTCTTTTTGCAACACTTATCATGTTCAAACCGCACCTCATTAGTTGCCAGAAAAATGTGCATCAAATTGTTGATTGCATTCCATTATTGTATGGCCTTCATTCTAACCATCATCAAATGACTTGCCACTTCTTGATTTACACACATGTGAAGTACATACAGGAAAACACATACATATTAATCACATCAGCGACAAAAATGCAAACATAATAATTACATCGAAACACTTTCTATGAAAGAGCAATAGGTTCTGAAGCAATGGGCAATGGTTCTTTGTATCGCTTTATCAACATGTCTCATTCTCCTTTCAGCAATGGATCAGACGTGTAATCTTTTACAATCAAAATGGCATGTTTCGGTGACCAGGCTAGTGCAGGACCTTCTTTAGGGTTATGAATAGCATGGCAAATGACAGTGAAGCAAATGCTGGAAACAGAAATAGGAGTGAGTTTGGTAGAAACCCGTCTATCAGAGGCGTGTAATTAGTCTTTAGTTGGATAAGATTGTTGTTTCCATTAGCTGCCACTGTGACCTCTATGTTGCGGTGGATGCTAGATATTCATGGTAACAAATAGGTACTTCCAAATAGGTAATGTGGCACAGATCTAGGGATAAAAAGCGTGGAACAATGGCCGCCATGGAAAGGGAGAAGGGACTACGTGAAATAAAGTGCACTGTGACAGCCCTAAATAAAAAGAGGAGGAATCGCTCATCTCCAACGACTCCTCAAGACAAAAGGGAGAAAGAGAGTACGTCTTAAGGTGCCTCTAAATCATCTTCATTTTCAAAACACGCCTTCAAATGTAACACTCCACAATATATAACAAATAAGGATTATATTGCTCTTATCTTATCATCCGTGATGTTATTATATGGATAAAATATATTCTTACCAACGTGCACAATTGGACTGAGTACTACAACTTTGTAGAGAAAGACTTTCACAAGATGTTAGGTATGATGTTTTACATTTTGTAAGAGTGGCTTTAAGAAGAATTTCTAGAGCATTCTGAGGTTTTCATGTTGGTTTTGATTATTTTTGATGGGTACGTTTAGACGACTTGTGTAGTTTATGATTTTTGTTAATGGTTATTTCCGGATAAAATGTATGCTACTACTCTTTCACAAGGGTTCCCAAAATGTGGAGGGTCCAAGTGATCAAGGCCAATACGGGGTTCTGGGAATCAAAAAAAGCCAGGGAGTTGCTATGGTTCTAACAATTCTTGTTGGATTATGGATAACTAGGAAAGAAAGGTGGAATGTGGAAGAAATTCCTCAACTCAGTACTGAGGCGACAGGACACGCATCGGGAGATGTAACAGTCTGAAGGAAGCAGATGTTGTTTGAAAAATCGTAGATGCATCTGAGTACTTCTTTTATTAGAGATATCCTCTGTAAGAGGGGCCTGCAACTGAGTTAAAAGGATGGCCAACTTAAGGTGAACCACCACTGATGTTATTCTGAACATGCCGCATTGATGTGGTGCAGTTCTTTTATATCCTGAAGAAACATTTTGCACACAGTAAAAGTGATTTCTGCCCAAAAGAGTTTGCGAACATGGCAAATCTTTTCCTTAGTGGTCCATATAACATGTATTTGTGGACATCCATAAACATAGATAGTAAAAACAACCTTCAATTTTGATGATATGTTAAGAAAAAAAACATGAAAGCATATATATCAAATTGTTCTTGCAAAGAGTTTCGCCAAAATGTTTGATGCCAAAAAACCAGCATAATGCTTGACATATAAATGAACATCTCTTGCTCTTAAGGCACAGTAAGAGATACATTTGTGGTCACCAATATGCCATCACAATGAAAACAACTTTGGCAGCTGGTGGTATGTAATGATACAATAAAGCATATGTATGGTCAAGTAATTCATGCAAAGATATCAAAAACAATAAGAGCTGCATGATGGTTATTATTTGGATTAACACCTCTTGCTCCTAAAGGCACATTATCGCTATATTGCAAATTTCAAAGATGCAGTTATCACACAATGAAAAGGGAAACGATGAACACCATTGTCAAAACATTTCCAAGCCCACAAGGTTCAAATGTGCGGAAAAAATGATCAGCAGATTAAAGCCTAGTGGTAACCTCACTATAATGTTGGTGGAGTTTCAGCAGGTTCAACATGTTGGAAACATAGTAACCAGCAGATTATACCGAGTCTGGTCCCTCTTCAGACCATGAGTATTTGTTTTAAAGATCAATCATTGGTAGAATATGATTTGCATTCAGCCTGGGAGCTTGGTTCCGCTGATGCCAAGGTACACCACAGGAAGTAATCTTTGGTGTGGCCACACGCAACAAAAGGAACCATCTAAGGAGCAGATGGTCTCTTCGTCAAATGCAGCTATGATGTTCTGTGAGTTGACATGTTATACTCCACATAGTCATCCCAATATATTATTTTCTGGTATAGGCAGACAATAACCTGCAACTCTCTTGTGATTCGCGTTTGTGAATGTGTCCCAAGTCCATGGTTTTGGAAGATCTAAATTGAATTAATTGCTAGCTTTTGTAAACGTGTACATTTGCCACAGAGTTGATGCCCTTTCACTTGTGGAAGAAACCAAAATTGTGTCAAACTAGGTTGCCCTTCCAATAAAGAAATATATGTGTCATTACATGCTAGACAATCACGTATATTGGTACTCCATTTAAATGCGAATTAATGTTTTGTTAACTTTGAAGGCCCATTTTCTAAATGGTGCCAATGTTTTAAAAATATCTTTTTTGTATTGTATGACAGATCTGAGCAAGTGCTCACAGATACCAGCTGGTCTGTGTCTTTTCTCTTTTCCTTCTAATATAATCAAACTGTTGTTTAAGCAATAAGCCCCAAGCAGAGGGGGCATTACCGCTTCAGGTAATGCCCCAGGTCCCATAGTTACCGCAGGCCCCGTGGCATTATCTGAAGTAATAATGCCCCCCTGCGAGGGGCTTATTGCTATTAGTACTCTCGCCCGTAAGACCAGAGTACTTATAGGGCCTCATTACGAGGTTGGAGGTAAGGGATTACCGGCACCGGTAAGGATGCCGGTGCCAGTAACCCCTTACCCCCGTATTCTGAGATTCCATAGCGGGTCCCGCTATGGGCGCCTGGTTTTACCAGGCGCCCTTAGCGGGAACCGCTAAGGGACCAGGGAGCTAATAACGGGCCCGCTGTTAGCGGGCCCTTTATTAGCTCCATCCCCATCCCATTTAGCCCTATGGGAGTTCGAATGGGAATGGCGAATGTTTCTCAGAATGGGGATTTACCGGGTCCTTCAAGGTTGGAATGACCCGGTAAGTCCCTATTTCGAGAACCTGGACCCGGAATGCGGTAAGGGGGTAGCCATGGTGCTAAAAGCACCATGGCTACCTCCAACCTTGTAATGAGGCCCACAGTCTTTTTTTCAGTTGCGAGACACCATTGGCGTTTCGCAACTAAAAAAAAGAAAGAAAGAAAAATAAATGGCTGCCACCGAATGGAGAGAAGGGACTACGTGTAGTCCCTTCTCCCTTTCCATGGCGTCCATTGAAAAAATAAAATCAAAACAAACAAAATAGCAGCCATGAAAACGAGAAAAGGAACTTCACGTTGTCCCTTCTCCCTTTCTATGCCAGCCACTCCCGGAAGGAACACCGGGCCGTGGCGGTGAGCGGAGCCGTGCCGGGCAGGTAAGGACCCGGCGAGGGCCAATCATATTGTTTGAAACAATCTGACTGCCCCTCACTGGGTACTAATCAACCACTTCAGATAATGCCCCAGAGGCCATAGTTACAGGCCTGAGTGAAAACCGGGGTACTAAAAGCATTTATTTTCTGTTGCAAAACACTGCAGCGTTGCACAACAGAAAAAATAAAAGTTACCAAAATGGCAGTCGGGGAAGGGAAACCGATGTCCGTTTTCCCTTTCCATGGTGGCCATTGAAAAAAAGAAAAAAAAGTAAACAGTCAAAATGGCCGCCATGGAAATGGAGAAGAGACTACACGTAGTCCCTTCTCACTTTCCGTGGCAGCCATTCCAAAGTAAGGGGAAAAGTAAACAAAAAAAATGGTCGCCATGGCGGCCTGTCGCAAATTGGGAGTGGACGTGCTGGTCTTCCATTCACCGCTCTACCGTACAGGGCAGAGCGGGATTCACCACTCTCCACCTCTGTGAAAAACCTGAATGTGTCTCCCTGACTAGTCGCCGCAAGTCTGTCATCCAGGTCGCCAGGACACGGCTATCACTATTGGTTCCAGTTCCGGGGGGGACCAGTGAGGGAGGGTCACCTGGGTGGGGGGGTACTGGGGGAGTGGAAGTGGAACACCAACAGGTGAGACGCGATACATACCTTCTTGTGAAACCTTTTCCCTGAGCTACAACGTAGGATATGCAAACATTTTACCCCCCACCCCCTTTTCCGACACAAACAATTTTGCATATTACGAAGGGCGATGGACTAACACTCGAGCCTTTACCTGAGATGTCCCAACACAAGGGTCAGGCAAAGTCATGCAATTTACGAGAACCGCACACACCTGACATCCCTTTACCTTCCACGCAGGAATAACAGGTGGAGCACAAGAGTGCAATACAAGCAAGGCAGACCTCACAATGTGAGAGCTAACTCAGCACGGCAGTGGAGGAGAAAGACAGCACATACTGAGAGGGTGACAAGGAGAGAAGCAACCTTGCCCTTTCTGACCCAGGCCCATGAAACCTCAGCAGAAGGAATCATAAGACCGCAAACAGTAGCCAGCGTGTGCTGCAGCAGATGTCCAGAGTACTCAAGACCCTCCTGCGCTGATAACCAAGCCGGGGAGAGACGCTTGTCTCTGTGGTACCAACCTTGACCCCAAAGAGAAAGAAAGACAAGCGATTCATCACAGCCGGTGAGTTGAGGGGATTCTGGATAAGAAAACAAACTGTGTTGGACGAAAAGTGTCAAACTGCTAATTGAACTGTGAAAGCATAAACATCTATTGATGCTACAAGGAGGAAAACCCGCAACAGAGGAATCAGGCACCATATGGGTGCTCACTCAGGAAAACTTTGGCTGATTACCCGATTGTTAAAACTACCAGTATCAGAAGGCCTTGGGAAAGGCTAGGAAAAGTGTCAAAGTGGTCATACAGGGCTCTTGTAAAATCCTCTGTATAGTCGAAAGTCTTTGACCGACAGATGATTGTAAAGCTAAGGGAAGTGAATCCTGCATCATAAGAATTGAATGGAAAAAGCAATTGACAAGATTGGCAAGAGTGTACCCGAGGGAGGGATGCTGATTAAGAGGGGGTGAAGTCTAAAGTCCTCATATACAATGTGTTGACAAGAGTGAGCTCTACATTAAGATTTGCAAATATTACCAAGAAAATTGCATTGAAAGCCATAGTGAACCCGATCGAGGGAGGCAAACAGTTGAGTCGAATCTGAACCCAGAAGAGGGGGATCCAAAGGTGAGATGCAACAAAGTAAATTAAAAGAGGGAAAGCCTTTGAATGTATGTCATGCCAGATTGAACTCAGCAAAGAAAAGCTGATATTCGAGAAGGGTCTGAGACCAGAAGAGGGGGAACCCAGGGGTGAAGAACTAGCACCCAAATAAAACCACAGAAGAGATCTAGAACGTTTTGTTGAACCTTTATTCTCATACTTTGAACCTCTCAGGGCCCTCGAAAGCAAGAAAACATAGCTATCGGAGGTCCTGGTATCATTAAGGAACTTTCTAGGGATCTGTGCCCGGAAGAGGGGGATCCAAGGGTGAAAAGTATCACCCAACGTGCAGACAGAAAGGAACCTTTGTTTATTATTTTGAATACATCAGGCCCACGGCGGCAAGAAGCTTTTTGTAGAAAAGAGACTTAAACACTGAGGCCCTGATTGCTGAGAGCGGAACTGTTGGCTCGTGCTTGGAAAACTCGAGCAGGTGCTGTGATCCAGAATCTTACCTAATACCATGCTTAAAACATGGGGAAGGGAGACCCAGAGTACCGCATCCTGACTTATTATTTGTCAACACTGCCTTCTTTCTTAAGAACATTATGCCACACTTCTTTTTTTTTGCGTAAGGATTGGCAATAGTTTTTTTTTTAGTATAGGCCCTTTTATTTTGACAAGACGCACTCGGACTGCCTCATTATTATTTTGATGGTCGAAGCTTGCTCCCATCTTAGATTTAGGTTTAGATTAGGCGTTTTTCCAACCTACCTGTACAGTTTAATAAACACCCTTGAACTGTGGTCACTTGTGTCTGTCTTTACTGTTGCCACCATGAGTTCCTTACACCTCCCGGGTACCTGGCTGACCCACCCCAGGAGGACTTTACTGCTGGGCCTGCCTCGCTGGCCACGAGGTGGGCCGGCACGGGCCATTGCCTAGTTTGGGCCACCTCCCTCACATGGCCTGGACTGGGCAGCTCATAGGATATTTGTTCCGGTCAGCCCCATGCACGCATTCTGGGTCCTTTACTGTTGCTGGCCGACAGGTGCCATGGCCCATTGGGTCCCTAGCTGCTATGGGCATGCAACCTAGGCCCACAGTACACAAATGTTCATAGACTCTGCAGGGCTTGAGGGCACACCCCCCACTGAGTTGTTTTTCCTCTCCTTTTCTCCTCACTCTCCTTTCTTGCTCCCAGCTTCTGTTTTCCTTTCTCTAACAGTCTTTTCTTTTTCATCCTAATGGGTTTCTTCTCCCCTTTTCCTTCTAGAATACTTGAGATGGGAAGTTATGTCCTTTTTTTTTCTTTTTCAACATTCCATCCAGCCCGATGATGGGCTGGATGAATCAATCCAGTGAACACACTTAAAATCCACACACATAGCACACACTAAATAAATAAAGTATGTCATTCAAAACCCTGCTGTCCGTGTCTTTATGTGTAGGTTTTCCTTAGGGGACATCCTTAGAGGACAAGTATGTGGGCCTATCAAGCAGGGCACTATTTTGGGCCACGGGCTACAAAAAGTAGGTACCAGTTCAGCCTATAGTGTGCTCAATATAAATGTTCCTTATAATTATAGAGAGCCCGTGTATTGAATTAGCACCCATAATGGAAAGTTAGGTGCAGGCCAGTTGATTGGAATCCTTGAAATATAAGAAATACTTTCTTGTAGCCTGTGGCCCCACAGGGACCAGCCATTGCAGCTACATGCTTACCCTCTGAGGGAACACCAAGAAAAGACAGACACAGACGCCAGGGAAATACATGTTTTATTAAATGATTAGTGTGTTCATTCATTTTTGTCGTGTGTGTGTGTTTTTGGAAGAATCCATCGAGCCCACCATGGGGCTGGATGGAATGTTAAAAGTAAAGAAAAGAACAATACGAAAACCCTCCCCTGCCCAAGAATGAGCTAGGCAGGGAATAGAAGAAAAGAATGCCAAAGGATTTGAAAGAAGAACAGTTGGAGAAGACAGTTAAGGAATAGGAGAGAGACTTATCTGTGGGGGGTTGCTGCTTCGAGCAGCCCCCCAGGGCCTTAACCATCCGGTAGTGATGGGCGATGCATGGGGAGCCCCCCTAGAGATTGTTTGCAGTGGGGCTGAGCTACCACCAACCCAGGTAAGAAGGACGAGCTGAAGTCCCCAGCTGCTCCTTTGAGTGGCCCGGGTGAAGAAAGTCCCGGGCCGCCAAGCAAAGGAGTGTGGGTGAAGATGCGGGCCGCCCTCTTCATCCAACGATACATTGCTGAGAGGGTGGGCCAGGATGAGGCCGCGGTGCGCGGGGGTCAGCCTGGCGGCATCCCCATAGCAACAGTGAGCCCCTGAATCCAAAATGGTGCCCAGGTTGCAGCTGTGATATCGGGTGCACCCCCCAGCCAACGGGACCCACCCAGTGAACTTAAAACATGCCGCGGGGCACACCGGTGGTATCGGGTGGAACCCCCAGCCAATGGGGTCCACCCTGAATATATGAATACCACAGAGTGCGGCGGGGAAGTGTGGGCAGACCTTCATTTGCACATGGGGCCGTCCAGGACACTAATAAGAGTGCACAGGCAGCTAAGTGAATGCCGGTGGACCCACGTGGTGGACAGGGACAATCTGGAGCATGAATAGGATACAGGATCCCATCACATGTCACCAGGGGACAGGCCACAGACTGCAGCTAGCCATCACTCAGCTTGTCATCAGGAGCCACCCTGCACACACTCTCCCAAAGCCAGCGCCACAAGAACAGACCTCAAGGTACTGTAAAGTGGTGACTGACTGCAGCAAGCACCCCATTGTGACACAGTGCTTTATGTTGTATATATGTTGTGAGTCTATGTATATATGTATGTATAGCTAATTGTGTATATTTATTTAAGCATTGTTATGTAGGTTAAATGTTAAGTATAGGGAGTTAGGGAGTTGGGGTAATTATTAGGGGGTATGTTAAGTAGGGTAAATGTTAAGTAGGGTAGAACATTTAGATGGTCAATATATTAAATTGGGGGTATAGAGGAGGTACTGTGGCATGAAGTAGCAGGATTTGTTGGCGGCCTAGCTGAGACGGGACCACCCACAGAGGTCATCCTTTGGCCTCACACTCCATGTGGGTGGTGCCTGAGTAGGAAGGGGATTGTTTGTGGCAGGCTCATCCTAAGGGTCCCTGAAGCCCCTCCAAGGAAGTGTGAGCTGACATAGCCGGTCCCCACTTAGATGGAGCTCACTCCAGGGGAATCCTAGGGAATCCTGGGGTAGAGTTTTTAAAGATATAAAAAATAAAGAGGGGTTCCCGTTATGATTCCTATAAAATTCACTCTGACGTCTGTGTCCATTAGCCATCTAGGAACTCAGGGTGTAGCCCATCTCCTGTTAACAGCAATTTTATCTAGCAGGTGCAGCGCCCCTCCTTGCCCAGTGGCCTGGGGGATGGGGTGGTGGTATTCCATGGGAATTGTCCCTGCTCTGGAGAAGGGAAGAGTGCCCGCTTGCACGGACGAGGGCCGGGAAACAAGGGCTATATGCTGATTCTAGTCCATAGGTGTAAGCACAATTGATCGGCAGCTACCTTTCACCTCGGGTGATTGGACGCTGGGTGCTTTAGCCTTTTTGCACCTTTTCCCCTCACTGTTTTTGCATCCTGCCCATTCTCTCACAGCCACTCTTACCTTATCAGAGAGTCTGGGCTTCCTCAGGTTTCCCGAACGGCTTCTCTGTTGCATTGCCTTTCAGTTTGTAGAAATGAAAAGGTTACACTGTTTCTACATCGGTGCCATCTTAGAAGTGTTTTTCCTTTCATATTTTCCCATCAGAATAAAGGTCAGTGCATGCACATTTCTCCCAATGTGAAAACAATAAGTCGAACCCTGTGGCGCTGTAGCTCTAGTGCCTACGGGTATGTAGCCACATTTTTGCAGCAGGTGTATTTGTGCTTCCAGGCCATTTGCTTTTGCTGCACCAGTGCTCAGGATTTATATTTAGGATTTGTTGTAGGGTTTAAGTCATTTTAAACATTTTTGGGAACATTAATTAATGGTTTTGAAAATTACGCAAACTGACATTTCCATAAACACCCCCTTAGCAATGACAATATTTTCTTGTCGAACAAAACTGTTGAATTACACACTATCCTGCCATACTAGAATATATTGTAACGTTAAAGAGGAAGCCATGCAACACAGTGGAGGCCCCTTGCCCTCCACCATAGGCTTCACAGTGAAGGGAATCAGGAGTTTTGGTTTCAGTCTGGGACTTTGTTTCAAAACTAGTGATACTGTGAGTGCTACCATGAGTGCCCTGAAAGTGATAGAAAGTGTCCGGGTACTACCACAGCAGGCCTCCTGGGCTAGAAATCCTTTTTTGCACACTGCTGCTTTTTTTCATTAATCCACCTATAATGGGCAGTGGAATTATTAAAGACTGCAACAGAGACTGGAATAGCCTAGGAGTGGCCCTTTCCTCTGAAAGTTTTCAGTCCTGGTAACGTGTTAATTGTGATAGATTGACGTGCAAATGCATAGAAAAAGATGCATAACCGGGTCAAACAGTCACCTTCTCACAAAGGGTCTCCTGGGGTGTTTAAGCATTAAAAGTATTACCACCAAAAAGACATTTAACAGAAATCACAAGAAGCCCCATGTCAGGTGAATATTACGACCTAACATTGTGTCTTTTAGGCTCACATCATTTTGCAATCTGGAACTTGTACGCCTGTATTTATAATTTATTTTAGAATGTATTTTATTGCTTAAAGCGCAAACCTAGACCAACAGCAGCAGAGCTTTTTACAACAGGACAGTGCCAGATTTGGGCTTGGCATATTATACGTTAGCACAGTACTGTTGGTGTAGGGGGAGAGGGATTTTTATTTGTCCGTAAAGTATTTATTTATTTATATAGTACACCGAGCCCTGGGGCATCTGGGCCCATTGCTTGGTTACAATGGCAATATATTTACAATTACATATGATACAGGTAGAAACACATGACTATTTACAGTTGCAAATTATTACATATGCAATGATACAAGACGAGTTATTTACAGTTACATATGGTACAAGAGTTGTAGATGGTTTTGCGGTGAGGAGAAAGGAGTCAATGATTACAGTAATAATTAGTTAGGTGTATCTGAAGGTTCTTAGTCTTCTTTTGAGAGACGCCATGTCTTAGAGTTTTTTCTGAATTGGTGGAAGGAGGGTTCTGTTCTTAGGGTCAGTGGTAGTGTGTTCCACAGTTTATCGGCAAGCACTGGGAAGTTGCTACCTCCAGCTTTCTGAAGCTTGATCCTGGTGACCTTCAGGCAGTGAGCTTGAGACGATCTGGTGGGACGTGCAGTGGTGTTTCAGGTGAAGTTGTTGGCCAGGTAGCTAGGCGTCAAGTTGGCAAGGCACTCATGAGTGAGTGATAGGGTTTTGTACTCTATTCTTTGGGTGACGGAGAGTGATTGGGTGTTGTGTCTAATATCCGAGATATGTTGGGACCGTGGCACATTCAATGCTGCTATAACGGCATTGTTTTGAATTACTTGCAACTTGTTGAGGTTACATTCACTCGTGCCTAGGTGGAGTGCGTTGCAGTAGTCAATTTTGGAGAGTACTAACCCTCTGGCTATAGGGGTGCAGTTAGTTGTGGATAGAAATGGTCTGCATGCGTTAATTAGCTTACAGGTGTAGGCGGTGGAAGAGGATATTGCATTGATTTTGCTGGTATAGGTAAGTGAGGAGTCTAGGTAAATTCCTAGTGTTTTGACATCCTTGGATACCATTATATTGTTACCGTCAATGTTAAATGATGAGTATTGTCTCTCGAGATTGTTAAGTCTGTATTGGGAGCCTAATAAGAGTAACTCAGTGTTGTCGTCGTTGAGGCAGAGTCCATGCTCAGCCATCCAGGCTTGGAGGATAATATAGATGTCATTGAGGACTTTAGAATCTTTAAGGTTAAGGGGATGAGTATTTGGGTGTCATCTGCGTAGTTCATGTATATGACACCCAAATGATCGAGGTCGTCAAACAAGGGTTTTGTGAACTCATTACATAATGTTGATGATACACAGGAACCCTGAGGGACACCGCAATTGACTGCTGCTGGCTGAGCAGCGGCTGAGGGTGCAAAGGCCCTCATAGATCTATTGATTAGGAATGATTGGATCCAAGCAATAGCTTTGTCGGAAAAATGGGCTGCTGATGAGAGGTGGTTGCATAAGACTTCGTGGTTTATCAAGTCAAAGGCAGCCGAGAAGTCTAATAGTAGTAAGAGGGTGTGTTTGCCATTGTCTTTTAAGGCGTCCATTTGTGTCTTCAGGTCGATCAAGGCAGTTTCTGTGCCGTGTTTTGGTCGGAACCCCGATTGCCTGAGGCCTAGAAGTTTGTGGTTTTCCAAATGGATCTGGTTCTGGATTAAAAACAGCCACTTTTTTTTACTGTTTTATGGAACTGGAGGATAGTGGGGGCATTTCAAACATCTACTGGTATTGAGTTCCAGATGGTGAGGGTGCGGCAGGAGAAGGACAACTTGCAAGTCTTCTCTTTGCAGGCTAGCTTTGACTCCAACCTTGTGATAGTTTTGCTACATGAGGTGCTAGAGGTGTGGAGTTTAGCCGCCAAGTGTTTAGGTGTTCTGTTTGAGGCTGCTTTGTAGGTGATACATGCAGTTTTGAATATGATCCTGGCAGGGAAGGGGAGCCAGTAAAGCGTGTGCAGTGTCAGAGAGATACGGTTGAATTTGCGGGTACCTGAAATGAGGTGGACTGCGGCGTGGAATTCGTTCAGGAGAATGAAGGGTTCGATTTTGTGCAGTGTGTGGATCTGTAACCATGCGGTTTGTGCATTATTGGCTATGTGCTTTTAGAAGGAAAGGTTACTGTCAACAATGAAGCCCTTGGATTTGGCCGAGTTTGACAGGTAAGGGTTGAATCCTTCCAGGCACACGTCATTCAGCCATTGTTGCACAAGTTGTTGCTTGGTCGGAGGACCGATGAGGACAAATTAAGTATTGGTCGGGTTCAGTTTGAGGTAAGCATTTGACATACATGTTTGGATAGTAACTAGGCATTCGTGGAGGTGAGCAATGTCCTGGGATCTACCAACCTTATGATAGAGCTGAGTATCAACAGCTTACTGATGGATGGAAATATTGGGGGCAATATTGGGGTCAATGTTTCGGTCATTTAGGATTCTATGTATAGATTGAAGATGATTGGGGAGGGAATGGAACCTTGGGAGACCCCACATTATACTGGGAGTGAGCTGGATGTTAATGAGCGGATCTATACGACCTGGTGCCTTTCGGATAAGTAATATGCATACCATTTTAGAATGGGTTCAGAGAATCCCATCCTGTCGGCGAAGAGTGAGAGGAGTATTGGGTGATCAACTGTGTCGAAGGTAGTTAGGAGATCTAAGAGGACTACAACACACGATTACCTAGTATTGGTGGTTCTGAGCGCAATGACCACCACTTGGATGATTGCAGTTTCAGTACTGCATTTGGGGAGGACGCCAGACTGGTAATCACAGAGGAGGTCATCCTAGTTGATTTTGGCAAGTAGTTGGGTTGCAACTATTTTCTCGATAAGCTTCCTGATGAATGCTAGGCTTTTGATAGGTCTGTAGTTGGCTAAGTCCTCTGGGTCAAGCAAGTAATTTTTAGAAGGAATCATATGAGACCTGTCTTCAACATGTCTGGGAATGCACCTTCACTGAGAGAGGCATTCACAATGCCAAGGAGTGTGTTAAATAATAGACCAATGAGTTGTTTAATGAGGGAGGCTGGGATAAGCCACTAGTGTAAGTAGTGGGTTTGAGTGAAGTAATTTTGTCTCTGAGAGATCTTTAGGAGACAGGAGAGTGAAGTCGGTGCAGGAGGGCACTTCCCTGAAGGGATGAATAGCACATCTCTGTCTGGTTTTGAGGCATCGATGTCACCTCTGATTTCATCAATTCTGTTAATGTGTTTATTCTATTGCATTTCTATTCTGAACCCGGCACCTCAGGGACAGGTGTAGGCTTTTAGCAGTGCTTGACTACTTCAAATAAGGATTTGATACTCTTAGAGGCTGCCTCAATGGTGAGGTGTAGTAAGCCGACTTAGTCCCAGAGATCATGTGTCTGCTTTGGGTATGCAGGGATTTGAGGGATGAAAGATCCTCTAGTTTTCAGTCCTTTTGCCAACACTTTTCAAGGCTTTCAATTTGACAGAGTGCTTCTTTTCGGTGAGCTTGGGTGTGTACCAGGATGCTGATGCTTTGGCTTTGGTGTAACTAGATTTTAGAGGCGTATGGTAATTCACTAGTTCTTTAGAAATTTGGCTAAATGTATTCAGAAGGGTGGGGAACATTGTGAGCATTCCCTCTACTGTGTCTAGCAGGACATTTGTGAAGGATCAGCATTCAATGACGAGGCGTTTGGCCTGACCTTTGTTTGGCAGCCTTGTGTGTGATATGAGAAGGGGGATTGCGGTGTGGTTGGTCCAGTCGAGGAGGAGGAGGTTTGAGTATAAGAGGATCAGGCAGGAGGTGAATACTAGGTACAATGTGTAACTTTTGATAAGCGTGTGAGGAAGCACAGTCTGTTTAAGCTTCATAGAGTCGATACGAGACAATAGGGATTCACATAGGCGTTTTACTGGTTGGGACCCAGGGGTGTTGAAATATCAGAGGATAACATTATTAGAGTAGGAAACTGTTGAAGAGGAGAAAACGTTACAAAGGTCATTGATGAAGTTGCCATTCCCTTGAGGTGGCCTGAAATAAGGTGGAAAGTATTTGAGTTGTTGCTTGAGTTACAGAACCGGCAAGGCAGGTGGAGCTGTATGTGGTGGTTAAACTTACCATGCAGGGTCAATCGATGTTATGGATGACTGCCACCTCACCTCCTGTTTTCACTGTGTGGTCAATATGTTCTATAATGTAGCCGTGGAGTAGGAGGACATCAAAGATGTTGGTAGAGGAGGGAGCAAACTATGTTTTAGTAATGAAAAGAGCATCATGATCATTGTTGGTTATGATGTCAGTGATATCATCAGCATGTGTGACCGCTGAGGGGGCAATAATCATCATAACAGGGCGAAAGTGAATAGAAGGTGTATGTTGTAGCAGTGTACAGGGGATATTAATGAGGTCTGCCAGGTTAGCTGTCTGGCGGCTGCTTTGAACGTTTGACTGTGCCCATCCCAGGATGGGATGGGCTTGGGTGTTAGTGAGTGGAGGCACAGGGTGATATTTACCTGTCACGGCTAGAGTAACTGGCGTTTGGGCCTTTCCAGGCCCTAACAGGACCAAACAGGCATCGCCATTTTCTTCGGCTGCCATTCATTTCAGACGCAGGGGCGAGAGATGCCCTGTGAGCTAACAGCTAAGAAGGGAAAATAAGAGCAGGCCTAAGCATTTGGGTTTAGATCATGTGCCCTGGGACCACTTGCACCAGTTTACCAACTGCAAAAGAATAGAGCCAGGAAGGCTACTTAAATAGGGAAAAGAACAGGTGTAAAAACAAGAAGGCACCAAAAGATTAACAGTGCCTGACAGGTGGGTGGGTTTAGGTCAGATGACCTAGATCCACTTGCACCAGCTCACCAAATGCAGAAGATAAGAGGCTGGAAGGCTGCTTAAATAGGGAAGAAAGGGCAGCAATACAAGAAGGCACCAAAAGATAAACAGTGATTGAAAGGTTGGGTGGAGTTTAGGTCACATGAACTTGATCCACTAGCATAAAATAAAATAATACGTCAGGATGGTCAGAGTCCCGATAATTGTTAGCCCTTTCAGACCTTCTTAGTTTTAAGACTGTCCACCCAGTTGCTAAAATATCAGAGGGGGTTGTTAAGAAGGATTTCTGAACTCTGTCCAGGAGGTGCAGAGGTTCAGAAGGCCAACCTAGTTTCTTGGAACAGGGTAACCTCTGGACAAGCCAGACTAATCAGGGTAGGTGGTCAAGACTAAGTCTCAGGAGGGGTGAGGGTGACTGAAAGCCTGCAATGAGCACACAGAGAAAGGACACTTACTAATTACTCCAGAAAGGTGTTATATTAAAAATATAGACACATCTATTACAAGGCCTTTATAACACATACTATAGGAAAGAATCACAGTAACACTAAGTAAACCAATGCATACCACTCAATACAATATATATACAAGGCCAGGGGGGGTCTAAAGGGGTGACTGCACGAAATATGTTGACAACCTAGAGGGGAAGGAAACAGGCAGTGCAGTTAGTCTTTAGGCCCAATTCAACATCAGATGTTCACCTAACTAAGAGGCAGTCCAAGCCCTAAGAAGAGGGGAGCCTTGTGCTCAATAGTACCTTATGCCAACGCACGCGGTTGTTCCAATGGGCAACACAGGGTCTCTTCAGGGGGGCTCTAGCAGCTTGGAAGGTGGATAAGGCAATGATGAATAAGTTCCCACTATTCAAGAAGGAACCCCACTTGAGGACAGAGGCAGTTCGAGAGTCCGGGATGGAGTCGCTTGTTCGCAATAGCAGTGGACAGGAGAGGGGCCCCCCGGCACCACTCGTGCGTAAACTTGGGCTCTGGCGCTAGGGGCCACCGGTTGGGGTAATGATTACTCACCGGTCCCTGAGGCAAGGAGACCCAAACTTCGTCAGGTTAGTCCAATTCGGTTGCAGGTTCGACAGCAGCAAAAAGGACATCTTGGCACCTTTTAGTTCCTGAGATCCAGCAAGTATTCACAAACTGGACAGTGGCTATTTCTCCACTCTCTGTAGATGAATCGCCCGAGTTTCACTGCAGCAGCCTTCAGGGGCAAGAGGGTCACAAATGCAATGGACCTACAAAGGACGTTGCCGCAGCAGGGCAGCACGGTAACCGCGTTTACTCCGGTCCGGGCGCAATCGTCTCACTTCAGACCTGGGAATGCCAAGTGTACGAAATTCAGTGTGAGGGTGCCATGGACAAAGAGCTAGCAGTATACCAAGTTTCGAGGGTCTCCTCGAAACGACGGCGGAGACAGAGCAAAGGTCCTGCGTAAGCTGGTCAGCCCACTGGTTGTCCCAGGGACACTTCCGAGAAAGCTTACTTGCAGGTTTTGGTGAAGGTGCCGAGAATAGTTGGTCCCACTATTCCAATGGGTCGAAGCATCTTCGCAGACCTTCTAGGATGACCAGATGCAGAGGGGTCCCACGGGACAACAGCAGGCTCACGGTGCCAAACCTTCCAGTGGGTAAGCAGGGGTTCCTTGACTCTGGTTTGTAGTTGCAGGATACTTGGATCGTATCCTTCATTCAGTGAGAACTTGGGAGATCGACCTTGTAGTGGTGTTTCCAGCCTCCTCTTATCCAAAGTTCCCTTCATGCCAAAACGGAGAGGACCCAATTGGAGATCTGCTCATAATCACTCACTCCATACGTGGACCAATCACAGACCACGGTGGTCTCAGGCATTCAGGATACTCCAGACTCTGTGGCACCCAGGATGTGTATTGGGACCAGACATCCCAGCCCACATCCTGGAGGTGCACACACAAGGCCTGCAGAAGCCCTCAACAGCATTGGGATTCGCAGGAAAATGAATGACCAAATAAGGACTGGCCTGGGTCAACTCGACCTGGGGAAGGTGAAGGGGCAAGATGGCCAAATGACAGGACAAAGAACCTCGTGGCATGGCTATTTTGGAGCCAGGCCACCTATTTGTGCCAAACGCGGTTAACGCGGTTAACATGGCAGAAAAGGGTTAAAAAATAATGCGAAACAATAGCTGCCACCAGTCCTGTTCATGGCACATCTGCACGGTTCATAAAAAGTCCAGCGAGAGTATCTAGGGCCTTTGGAAATTACTATAGACCCAAGTGTGCTGTATGGTAAGATAAATTGCACACTTGTTACATGTTGCACCCAAGTTGCAATATGAGAAAAGGACTAAGGGAAAGAAAGTCTCCGCGTACTGACTGTCTTAAGGACATATCAGTTTTCCCATAAAAAGTGAGCGAAAGCCCGGAGGAGTACATCTGAAGGCTGTGTGTCTCTGGCAAAGTCAGTCAGTGGTATCTAAACAGCAGCAAAAAGTGTGGGGGTGGACACGTGGAAGGAAAATTACATACACATATGAAATCTTTCCTAACACTCGCCCCTCATAGACTAAGGACAGGGGGAACTAATCCAGCCCTGGATGAGTCTCTTGTTCAGGTTGGTTAAACATTCTGGACAACCCATCAGCATTGCTATGTTGGACACCTGGCCTATGCTCAATAGTGAAGTCAAAGCCTTGCAGACCTATGGACCACCTAAGCAACTTTGGATTCTCTCCCTTCATGTTCATTAGCCACTTTAAGGGCTTATGGTCAGTTTGCACAGTGAAGTGGATCCCATAGAGGTAGGGCCTCAGCTTCCTTCGGGCCCACACTACAGAGATGCATTCTTCCTCTACTGTGGACCATCTGAGCTCTCTGTCCTTAAGGTGGCGACTAATGAAGTCAGTAGGGTGTTCCTTACCCTTCTCATCTACTTGGGATAGTACAGCTCCTATCCCAGTGTCAAGGGCATCTGTCTGCACAATAAAAGGTCTTTAGTAATCAGGGGCCCTGAGAACAGGGGCTTGGCACAAGGAGTCTTTTAAGCCATTGAAGGCCTTCTCACACTCTTCAGACCAAGTTACCTTCTTGTTTTTTTTTGGAGTAGTGGGAGCAGTAATAGGGGCATCTATGGTACCATAGTCTGCCATGAAATTTCTGTAGTACCCAGTGAGTCCCAAAAAGGCTCTCACTTGGGTCTGTGTAGTGGGGGTAGGCCAGTCTTGTACTGCTTGTACTTTACTGGACAGAGGCTGTATCCTCCCTCCACCTACTTCATGTCCAGGGTAGACCACTTATCCTTGTCCAATCTGGCACTTACTGGCCTTTATGGTCAAGTGGGCCTTCTGAAGAACCTGTAACACAATCCTAAGGTGTTTCACATGGTCTTCCCAGGTGGCACTGAAAACTGCTATATCATCCCGATATGCAAGACAGAATTCATCCAACCCATTCAACACATGATTCACAAGCCTCTGGAAAGTGGCAGGGGCATTCTTCAACCCAAAAGGCATTAACCTAAACTGGTGAAAACCCTCTGGTGTTGTGAAAGCTCGCTTCCCCTTGGCATGCTCTGCAAGGGCTATTTGCCAATAACCTGCAGTGAGGTCAAACATGCTAAGGTACTTTGAGGCACCCAAAGTATCCACCAGCTCATCTGTTCTAGGCATGGGGTTTACATCTGTCTTGGTGACAGCATTCAGAGCCCTGTAATCCACACAGAACCTCAGTTCAGAAGTACCTGCTTTTGGAACCAACACCACTGGGCTGGACCAAGGACTACTGGAGGGTTCAATCACCCCAAGATCCAACATCTTGTTGACCTCTGTCTTAATATAAGACCTTACTTTGTCTGACATTCTGTATCCCCTACTTTTGGTAGGTACACTGCCTCCTGTGTCTATTTTATGTTTGCACCAAGGTGTCAAACCAGGAAACTGAAAACAAGGGGGAAAACTGTCTAAGCAAAGTTTTCATCTCAGCCTGTTGATCAGAAGTCAGGTGAGGGGCCACTTGGACACCCTCAATGGAGCTGTCTGAAGGACTGTTTTGGAACAGGTCAGGAAGAGGTTCAGACTCTTCTTCTTCAACATCTGAAGCCAAGAGTAGTGCTACGATTTCAACTCTTGGGATGAAAGCCTTCAACCTATTTACATGGAATACTTTTAGGGCCTGACCAGCCCTTCCAAGGTCCACTAAATAGTAGACCTCGCCCAGTGACTCCACAACTGTGTAAGGGCCTGACCACTTGTCCTGTAAAGGTCTAGGCCTTATAGGATTCATGATCAGGACTTGCTGACCAGGTGTGAAATTGACAAGGGAAGCCTTCTGGTCATACCAATGTTTCACCAAAGCTTGCCCTGCCTTCAGCGTTTCACTAGCCAGGCCCATCAGGAGTGCCATCCTTTTTCTGAGCCCTAGCACATAGTCCACTACATAAGTAGTTATGGGGGCAGTGGGCATCTCCGATGCCTTCTTGACTATGGCTAAGGGTCCCCTTACAGGGTGACCAAACAGAAGTTCAAAGGGGCTGAAGCCAACACCCTCTTGTGGTACTTCTCTGTAGGCAAACAGTAAGCATGGTAGCAGAAGATCCCATTTTCTTCTTTGGGGTTCTTCCAGAGCCCCAATCATGCTCTTCAAGATTCTGTTAACCCGTTCCACTAGGCCATTGGTCTGTGGATGATATGCAGAGGAAAACTTATAAGTGACCCTACACTCTTTCCACATGACCTGCATATACTTGGACATAAAGTTGCTGCCTCTGTCAGACACAACTTCTTTAGGGAAGCCAACCCTGGTAAAGATGCCAAGCAAAGTTTTTGCAACTGACTTGGCAGTCACCGTTTTTAATGGGATGGCCTCAGGATACCTGGTGGCATGGTCGACCAGCACCAGGATATACCTATGGAGGATGTTTGGGGGCAAAGGGGACCAACAATGTCGATCCCTACCCTCTCAAATGAAACCCACACAACTGAGAGTGGTACCAATGGAGCTTGGATTGTTGAGCGACTCTTACCAGATAACTGGCAGGAGGCACAACTCCTGCAGTGACTTTCTACTTGCACCCCCATCTTGGGCCAGTAGAAGTGCATGGATAACCTTTGCTTGTTTCTCTTGATGCCAAGGTGACCAGCAAGGGGCACTTCATGCGCCAACTGCATGAGAAAGGGTCTTACAGCAAGGAGAACCACCAACCTCCTATGGTCTCCTTCTGTAGACTCTGTAGGCTCACTATACAGGATCCCACCTTCCCAATAAATCCTGTGCTTCCCAGGAGGTTCACCCTCAAGCTGGGAGCAGGCCTGTCTCCTTTGGCCTTCCAGAGATGGGCACTCACGTTGGCCCTTACTAAATTCTTCCCTATCAGGACCACCTTCGACTAACCCATCATTTAGTTCAGGATGATCATGTGGGTCAATTATTTCAGGTATCACCACCTCCTCGTCATGTCCTGGTGATTGACCAACTACCTCCACCTCAGTGGTAGGTGAGGTAGGGGGAATGTTCTCTTTCCCTCTTTTGGATTTTCTGACTCCTTTAGCCTTGGGTTTCCCCTTTGGCTGGGGCATGGCATTGGTCTCGGCCAGTGCTGCCCAGGTTTGAGACCTAGTGCAGGGTCTTTCAGCTGTATCTCCCACAAGCCCTAAAGCTCTGAGATCATTTCCCAGCAAGACCTTTCCTGGGACATTCCTCTGTATTCTCACTAGAATTCTGACTGCTGTACCATTGATAGTAAGAGTAACAGGTATTACTGGGAACATGAGAGGGGGGGCCATCAGCCAACTTAGTGGTGGCCAGAGGAGCTCTCGCAACTTCTTCTGGGTCTACCAAGTTAGAATCCACTACAGTTCGACTGCACCCACTATCCCTAAGAGCTGTAGTATCTACTCCATTGATCAGCACACCGTCCTTAAAGTAGTGCTTGGTGTTACCTGGAATCCGAGCATAGGCCTCTGAGACTTTAGGCTCCCAGGAACCCTGGGAAACTAAAATTACCTCAGCTTTTATCCCACTGGGGAAGGAGTCTGAGGAGAAGGATGCTCCTGTAATCTCTTCTTCCTCATAAGCGGGGAAGGCCAGATTAGCAGAGTGGACCCCCAAGGTTTTGACCTTACATCTGGGATCCCCCTTCAAGTGGTCAGTTGCTCCACAAGCAAAACAAGATCCACTGGGTCTGTTTACATAGGGAGGCTTACTATAACCCGAGTTCTGTTTTGGAGGCTGACCTCCACTACCATGTGAGTTCTCTTATGTCTTACCCTTATTTTTCTTTTGTGTGCCCTTATGGGAGGAAGTTTTATCAGTTTCTCTACCCTCCTTATCTTTGGACTTTTTCCCCTTCTCCTGCTTACCAGGATGAGTCTTGTCCTTATGGGACATCGATGTGACACCCACAAGTCTGCTGCTATGGCATGACAAGACATGTCATACCTTCAAAAGTAGAGACCTTATAACCTTCAATACAGCCAGACACGTTTTTTAAGGATTCAGATACATAAGATACCCAAGTACCACCTTTTTTCTTTATGTACTCTCTGAATCTTTTTAAGTATTGGGCAGGAGTCTTTCCAAACTTTAAGATGAGAGTTTGCTTCAACATTGCAAAATCTGCTCTCTCAGCTTTTGACATTTCCATAATGGCACTGCAGCCAGAATGGCCCAGTCTGCTAAGTAATCAGGCAATTTTATCAGCATTGTAAACGTGTTGAACTTCACAGGCATACTCAAATGCATTCAGCCAATCCATAATGTCATTCTTTTCCTCATACACACTGAGCAGATCCTAAGGAAACCTTGGATGAGAGGAGGCCCCAGACCAATGTCCAGGACCCTTGGATCCATTTGCAAACTGAAGCTTGGCCAGTTCCAACTGGTGATCCCTGTCTTTCTGTTTTTCTACCTGGTCTGTTTTCAGTTTGGTCATGTTAAATTCAAGCTCCTTCTGCCTAAACAGCAGTTCTTGCTTCTTGAATTCAAGCATGGCCTCACCTTCAGTACTGGCAGAGGAAACACTAGACATTACATCCTCCAAATCCTCATGGGTCCCATGAACAAGTGCAGCAACAGAACTGTCAGTTCTGCCAGTGGGAGCAGCCCCACCTCCTTCTGTACTGTCCACAGGAGCTATGGCACTAAGCTGAGCTTTTTGCCAGTCCATGATTCTTTGGATCATTTCCATTTTTGTGCCTTGAGCAAAAACACCTCTCTCAGCACACATCTTTCTCAATGGTTCATATTTAGAACCATTCAAAGTTAACAAGGTACTTGTTTCCATACTGTTTGATAGGACTATGGCCTTTTTCAGTTATACTACAACAATTCACTATGGGTCCTGGTAGGAATAACTCGAAATGCCTTCACTAGCATGCAACACTGGATACCTTCAGTCCTATCCCATCGCTGTAAACCAATTTGTTAAGAAGGATTTCTGAACTCTGTCCTGGAGGAGCAGAGGTTCAGAAGGCCAACCTAGTTTCTTGGAACAGGGTAACCTCTGGACAAGCCAGACCAATCAGGGTAGCTATGGCAGGTGGTCAAGACTAAGTCTCAGGAGGGGTGAGGGTGACTGAAGGACCTCAATGAACACACAGAGCAAGGACACTTACAAATTACTCCAGGCAGGTGTTATATTAAAAATATAGACACATTTATTACAAGGCCTTTGTAACACAGACTATAGCAAAGAATCACAGTAGCACTAAGTAAACCAATACATCACACTCAATACAATATATATACAAGACCAGGGGGGTATAAAGGGGTGACTGCACGAAATATGTTGACAACCTAGAGGGGAAGAAAACAGGTAGTGCAGTTAGTCTGTAGGGCCAATTCAACATCAGATGTTCACCCAACTAAGAGGCAGTCCAAGCCCTAAGAAGAGGGGAGCTTTGTGCTCAATAGTACATGTATGCCAACGCACTCAGCTGTTCCAATGGGCAACACAGGGTCTCTTCAGGGGGGCTCTAGCAGCTCAGGAAGGTGGATAAGGCGATGAAGAATAAGTTCCCGCTATTCAAGAAGGACCCCCCACTTGAAGACAGAGGCAGTTCGAGAGTTCGGGATGAGTCACTATTTCGCAATAGCAGTGGACAGGAGAGGGGCCCCCAGGGGCCACTCTTGCGTAAAGTTGGGCTCTGGCGCTAGGGGCCACCGGTTGGGGTAATGATTACTCACCGGTCCCTGAGGCAAGGAGACCCAAACTTCGGCAGGTTAGTCCAATTCGGTTGCAGGTTCGACGGCGGCAAAAAGGACGTCTCAGCACCTTTTAGTTCCTGAGATCCAGCGAGGATTCCCAAATGGGACAGTGGTGATTTGTCCGCTCAGGGTGGGTGAATCGCCCCATTTTCATTGCAGCAGGCTTCAGGGGCAAAAGTTTCACAAATATAGCGGACTTGCAAAGGACGTTGCCGCAGCAGGGCAGCACGGTAACCGCGTTTACTCCAGTCCGGGTGCACTCGTCTCACTTCAGACATGGGAATGCCAGGTATAAGAAATTCGGTATGAGGGTGCAGTGGACACAGAGCTAGCAGTATATCAAGTCTCGAGGGCCTCCTCAAAACGACGGCGGAGACAGAGCAAAGATCCTGTATAAGCTGGTCAGCCCACTGGTTGGCCCAGCGACACTTCAGAGAAAGCTTACTTGCAGGTTTTGGTGAAGGTTCCGAGAATACTTGGTCCCACTATTCCAATGGGTCGAAGCGTCTTCGCAGACCTTCTCGGATGACCAGATGCAGAGGGGTCCCACGGGACAACAGCGGGCTCAGGGTACCAAGCCTTCCAGCGGGTCACCAGCAGTTCCTCAACTCAGCTTCGTAGTTGCAGGATACCTGGATTCTATCCTTCGTTCAGTGAGAACTCAGGAGATCAACCTGGTAGTGGTGTTTCCAGCCTCCTCTTATCCAAAGTTCCCTTTGCGCCAAAATGGAGAGGACCCAATGGGAGATCTGCTCACAAACACTCACTCCATACGTGGACCAATCATAGACCACAGTGGTCTCAGGCATTCAGGATACTCCAGACTCTCTGGCACCCAGGATGTGTATTGGGACCAGACATCCCAGCCCACATCCTGGAGGCGCACACACAAGGCATGCAGAAGCCCACAAAAGCATTAGGATTCGCGGGAAAATCATGACCAAATAAGGACTGGCCCGGGTCAACTCGACCTGGGGAAGGTGAAGGGGCAAGATGGCCAAAGGACAGGACAAAGAACCTTGTGGCATTGCCATTTTGGAGCCAGGCCACCTATTCATGCCAAATGTGGTTAATGCGGTTAACATGGCAGGAAAGGGTTAAAAAATCATGCGAAACGATAGCTGCCACCAGTCCTGTTCATGACACATCTGCACAGTTTATAAAAAAGTCCAGCAAGAGTATCTAGGGCCTTTGGAAATGACTATAGACCCAAGTGTGCTGTATGGTAAGATACATTGCACACTTGTTACATGTTGCACCAAAGTTGAAACATGAGAAAAGGACTAAGGGAAACAAAGTCTCCCCATACTGACTGTCTTAGGGACATGTCAGTTTCCCCATAAAAAGTGAGCGAAAGCCCAGAGGAGTAGAGCTAAAGGCTGTGTGTCTCTGGCAAAGTCAGTCAGTGGTGTCTAGGAGAGACAGTGATAGAGAGTGCCTGAAAGAAAGAGAGAGAGAGAGAGAGAGAGAGAGACAGACAGACAGACAGACAGACAGACAGACAGATGAACATAAAGACATACAGGAGTCCTTTTGGGTCTGTTCTATTGCAGACCCCTCCTGTTTCTTCCTATTACATGGGAACAAGGACATACCTAAAGTTTGCCTCTGTACCTTGCAGTTTTTGATGAACATCCGCACTG
Source organism: Ambystoma mexicanum (assembly GCF_040938575.1). Lineage (NCBI taxonomy): Eukaryota > Metazoa > Chordata > Amphibia > Caudata > Ambystomatidae > Ambystoma > Ambystoma mexicanum. The sequence goes on from NC_090922.1 coordinate 340,681,537, forward strand.
GAAGTAACCTGTGTGCCGAGATGTGCCTTACTGCCTGTGGCATCTTCTCTTATGTATGTTTCTTTCATAGCCCGAACTCTCTCATCCTGTGGTGATGTAGTGACGTCAGGGCGCTGTGTGCAGGTGGCCATCTTGGCAAGGGAAAGTGCAGTCCTTGCATGGCTGCCATATTGGTTGGGGCAAAGAGTACCATGCATCCTATGAAATAGGGAATGCAGGCATCAGTGTGTGCCACAGTTACCAACTGAGAGGGTAAGGAGCCATATCACTTCCCCTTTGACCCCACTACATACTCCCACTCCCCCCCTTTCACCTTCTGGACCTACTTAAAGCTCACTGCACCCTCCAGACCCTTCTGATGCTGACTGGCGAGGTTGCCCTCAAGGTTCATTATTCTTTGCCTTTCCTTTCTCCTCCAGAGGATTCCCAATAATGCCACTCCCTCCCTCCTTCTGGTGGCTGTCTCTGACTTGCTCTTTCTGATGTTCTGCTCCCAACTTGTTCTCACTGTGGTCTCCCTTCCTCAGGCCCTCCACCAAGCCACCCTTACTCTCAATACTACTTTCATTTCCTGATGTTACCTTTTCTTTAGTACTGCAGTCACTTCCTGTCATTACAGGAAGTTCTCTCGAAGCTGGACTACTGTAACAGCCTCTATCTTAATCTGCCTGCCTCCACTCTACGCCCTCTGCAACTCATCCAGAACAGAACTGCGAAACTTGTCCTTGGCCTCAACCCCAGGGACCGTATCTCTCCAGGACTGAAATCTCTACACTGGCTCCCAGTGACTGCAAGGATTAAGTTCAAAACCCTCTGCATTGTCCACAAGGCCTGCTGGGGCCTGGGGCCTAAATACCTTCAACTCTCTCTTCCTAAATATCTTCCTTCCCGAGCCCTTCGCTCATCCGTCTCCAACTCCCTCAGGGTCAGCCACTTTTCGAAGCAACGAGCTGGGGGTAGATCTCTCTCCGCGGCAGGGGCCTCCCTCTGGAACAGCCTTCCTGCCTCCCTGAAACTTGAGGAGAACCATCTCCGGTTCCGGAAGCACCTCAAAACCTTCCTCTTTGCTTCTGCTTTCTCTCTCCCTCTCCCCTGCTAAATTCTTCACTGAAACTGCACTGAATCTGCAACTGGGCCACTCTCACCGACCTCGGTCCTGGGCCCTGCCACTCTCCACTTGCACTGCCTCCCTGGCAACCCCTGCACTGCGGGACTGTCTCTGTATCCCTACAGCCCCCCCTTCCCAGCACCTGTCTGCACCTACCTTGCACTTGCCACCATCTGGCCCTATTTATTTATGTTTATTCTACTTACTTTGTACTGCACTTCCCCCCTCCCCTTGCCCTTGCACTTTTTCCCTTTCCCCTACCCCTGCACTTGCGCAGTCTGAATGACACCTGGCCTAGTAGGATCGTTGTCTGTCTTCCCCTTGTTCCCCCCTCCCTGCCTCGTCGCGCCTTGAAACACTTGTGTATAGGCGCGTTACAAATGCCATATCATATCATACTACCAATCGCCTCTGTACCATGCTCACCTTTTGATGGCACCAACTTGATCCCATGGACCATTTTCACCTTCTGGTGTTGCAACCTTCTCCTCTATATCACTTCTCCCCTGGGATGTCCTCACCTCCTCCTCAGTAAAAGTTCAACCTCCAGATGTCAACACATACTCCTCTGTATCACTTCTACCTCTTGATGTTACCACATACTCCTACTCCATTGTACATTCACTGCTTGATTATGCCACTTCCTCCATACCGCTTGATTTTGTCACCTGATCCCTTATGCTGCTTCCACCTCCTGATGTAACCACCTTCTTCTTTATACTACTTCCACCTTATGATGTTACCACCTCAACCTTTGTACCATTTGCATCTCCTCATGTGACTAACTCCTCCTGTGGACCACCTTCCTCTCCTGATGTTGCCAGCTCTTTCTAAATGTCACCTTCACCTCCTGATGCCACCACCTCATCCTCAATAGCACCTTCACCTCCCGGTGTTAATAGCTCCTCCAGACCCTTGCTCTTCTGCTTTTTCTCCCCTCTACTCCTCCTTCTCCCCATTGACGACTGCCTCTTCAGCCTCTTCCCTCTCCAATCATCACTTCTTGCAAACCTCCTTCTCCAACAACCCACAATATGGGTTTTATGGTGATTTGATCCCTAATCCTGGGCTGGGCTTTCTAAAAGAGTCGGCATCCATCTTATAAAGTTGATGCCACTCTAGTATTTGGCAGTCTGTCCTGGGTTCACTGTCACCTACTTTGGGCTATGGGAGCTGGCAGAAGCCTTTATCTTGCCTGGCCACCATCGTGGAATTCACTTAATTCTGTCTGTCATTGCATAACACTGCCTGTGTAGACGAGAGATTCCCTGATTCCACAGAGTGCGAGTCTGCAGCTGTAAACCTTTGTCAGTATCTCTAGCTACCCAGAATAAGAAACAAATGCTGGATCTCTATGTATGTGAAACTGTGTCCTCAGCAACAGAACGCTACGCCGGTAGACCTGGGGTTAGTATGTTTATATCATTCATAGGAAACCATACTGCTGGAAAACCGTGAGCTAGCAACTTTGCATCCCTCACAGGCATCAGGGGCTCACTTCAATTCTATTGTGAAATGTTTTGAAACTGTAACATAAAAGCATCTCGTGGGAAAAGCTGCCTGTTGATGACTCCATGTGTCTGCTTTCTTTCTACTTGTTGTCTAGTTGTAGGGGATTTTAGGCTCTTTCATTTGGGGTTCTGCATATGTTTTGTTTGTATCTGTCCCCTACCACATGATGGGGAGCAATGAGGGTTACCACAAGATCTTCCCAACTCAAGCCACAGAACTAGCATCATTGGCTTGAGGAGACACCTGGCACCATGAGTAACCCACTTGGTGGCACCCAGAACTAGCCATGGGACATTTTACAGTGTGCATAAGTTGTGAATTGTGGTAGGGACATCTCTACCTTTCATCCTTATCCAGGTAATGAAATGAGTACCATTTGTTTGTTTAATAGTATTATCGTTTATTTATAATGCCTTGATGCTATTGTCACTACGTACTCATCAAAGACCCATGGCTCAGTAGCCTGAGATGACTGGAAAGATCCCATCTTGGAATCAGGTGGCCCCGTCATGGCGACTGCCTTACTCTGACATGGCTTCCTTATGGCTTCCTTATGCACGCTTTGCACCCCCTGATTCACATGCATCGTTTCCTATAGCCTCCCAGCCTGAAAATATCTTCCTCCCTTGGTTACGCAGCAGAGAAAAACAGGGATTGTGAGTGCATCCGTGGTCCTTTCTGCAGATCGTGCACCCTTGTGCCTGTTTGCCACAGTGATCTATGCTAAGCCCAGAATAGATCTAAGGGCTTTATAAGGTCCATCACTACCCATTAAAAGAGCACCTCAATAACAGGGAGTAGCTGAAGGGTGGCTTGGATCACATTTGCGTAAGAAGTCTTCTAGCATATTAGACAGACTTCTCAGTTATGGCAGAGCTGTCAGTATAGCCCTGGCTATTGGAACCCAGTTAACATGTAATTCTGGGTGTGTTGTTTCACCCGTAGCATTATTTTCCCCTTGGTACAGCAATCATCCTTTCTCTACAAAGAAGTTTCCTTTTCTCTCTACTCCTTCCTTTACCAGAATCATCTTCTGGAGGGAACTGTGTAATGAGATATAATTCCAATGAGTGGCAGCAAAGCTAGAGGATGTGTCTTCTTTCTCAAAGGAATTGGAGATGGTGGTTGTCCTACCAGAGGGTGACTGGACCCAAACACTCCAACTCGTTTAGTTAGGGACAGCTCATTAACGTCTTCCAACTCTGGAACAGATATCACAGATAGGTCTGGAAATAGGCTCCCACTTCTAAACAGGGTAGTAAGTGAGTGGACTGGCTGATGAGGAACATCATCCTGAGAGTTCCGATCCATCACCCCTCTCCCAGCATCAATGCTGTAATTTTCAGCTAGTCAGGATTTTGAGACTATCCTGTCATAAGTAACCTGGGGCAATTGCACTTTCATATTAGGGATGAGCAGAAGTCTGTCTCCTGATACTACCAATGTGTCCTCCACACTTTAAAGGTTAAATCCAGCTACCCCAGGAATGGTTCTATATGGAGGTTTAGCCCCTTCGGACAAAAAAGGTTACGTTTAATAGGGGAGGTGCTGCCTTGACTCAGGTTCCCTTGATCCCACTACTGCCACTATATTCCGCAGCCTAGTGCTCTAAAGAAGACTCAAGACCACTGAACCAAATATAACATGTGTTTCCTGTACAGCAAACATAGGTGGGATATAGGTGGGATTAAGGCCAATAGGAGCAGAGTTTAACAGATGTGAGAAACCTGATGGTGTTATCCTACCTACTCCCCTGGGATCTTATATTCAGGTGGCCAGGGACTTTTGGATCCCTACCCTGGGGTTGGACAAGCAAGAAAGGATAACCTGACTGGAGGATCACGGGGGATTGAGTGGAGAATACCCAAGGGCGAGACATGGTATTCACCCTCTCCCCATATTCAAGACTCTTGACTCTTCCGTAGGGATATACAGCTTAAGTGAAGTTCGTATTAGTGATAGTGACTTGTATACTTTTAGCATCAATTATGCAAGGAACACATTTTAATCTTTGGTAATATAATCCAATTCTTTTTGAGAAATTGCATTTATGTGTGTACATATGTACTCTCTATCACATACGGTATATTACTAATGCAATGCTACTTTTACATCATTATTACTGTAATACAGACATGTGTTTCTTAATAACTATTAGTGGACTGTCCCTTTAAATAGTGCCGATCTTTGTATAACTCACTTAATTTGTTTGCCAGATTGAATTTTAATGATTAGAGGGTATATTTGGCATACCAGTTAGCCGCAAAAAGTGTTTGTAGCTTAACTAATATTAATTGTGAGTATACTTTCATATATCATCTTCCAACACATCCCAAGAGTTGAAGGTTCTTTTTCTTTTTTTGAATTGCACAATCGGAGAACAAATATTTGATTCTGTTTGAATGAATTTCAAACTAGATTAGAGAAAACCACATCTGCAGGTGTTAAATGTACTGTTTACACACATGCACTGTACTCCCATGCATAATTTACGGTATTCTATGCGTACGTTTTGTTCATTGACCTGAAAATAAACAAGGGAATCAAAAAATAATAAATAACAATAACTATTGAACGCATTCACCAGTGCCCTGTGCTTACTTCCCCACACCAAAAATAAAGGAGATAAGATAAAAACAAACAGTAAAGACCCTGCACCTGCAGACGTGAAACTGCATCCCTGTGGAAAAGTCTTCATGGAAACAGTAGGGTATTGAGACATTCCTGCACATTAATTCAAGGGTGGATATTGTAGCTCAGACCACCCCTCAACCTCTGCTGCATTTGGAGAGTGTTCATGTATGGACGGGAATGTCTCATACATAAAAATATGTTTTGTTATTGGTATACCTCCATAATTGTGCTAAAAATCCCTGTATAGGAAAATATCGCCTCCAACAATTTGGGGCATATCTAACTTGCATAAAGAAGGTGTTTAAAGAAAGCATTTGCTAGGGTGCCTACAGTGCATGTGGACATATGTCCTTCCAGTATTATAATGAACCTTGTCCATGATGACTGAATAGCTATCCACGAGGGATCACAAAGGATCAAGGAGATACGATAAGAGCTTGACTATTGGCCATAAATGGGTCAAGACTTGACTATTGAAGGCACAGTTATGTCTGTGCACAGTTCGAAGCCTAGTGCTCTCCTGCAAGATAAATGGAGGACACTCACCTAGTTTGTCCTTGAAGCTGATTGTATCGGATCAGTAGCTCATTCCACCTCAGGATAGAACACATGCTTAGTGTTTCCTGTCTATTTATGAAGTGGATGGGGTGTCTTCCAGCCAAATCCCAAGGCTAAGACTGCTGCAGTCCTGATAATGTGCCACATATGTTCCTGCTTTGGCTCCCCCAAAGGATTGAGTTTGGCTGGGTAGGAATTCTACTAGCAAGATGATAACCGAGATGTGGGGAAACCTATGAGTAAATTGGAAACTCCACATAGCCTATATCCCTGCATCTAGTGGAGGGGTAGAGTGGTATAACACACACAACCATGCAGGTGGTACTGAAAAAGATTCGGGCCTGCACAGGACACAGTTGGGATATTTGATTACTCTGGTTCTTATAATTCTGAGATCTAGCCGTCCTTAAACTTACTTGGATGTTCCTGTTAAAGCTAATGGCAGGTGGGAAAAGGGTGTTGTCTCAACACCTGCTTCACCAGACTCAGACACAAACCTTGCTCAGTGAATCTAAAAAACACAAATATGTGGAGAATGTACGCAAGCGCTTGCACCATGAGCATCCCTATTCCCAGAGGAAGACTGGGAGGTCTACAGTGGGTATGAAAACTTACTATGGCCTCACAGTGGAGTTGAGTGTGTGAAGCTGATAAGTGGATGACAAACAAGCTCAAAGTGAGTGCAGGAAATACAGAAATGATGATGGTTCCATCACGTGACTCAAGTCGGCCCACTGAAATCTTGCCTTCATCCATTGGCCGATGCCTTCCTCCATTTTCAATTGTGCGAAATCTGGGTGTCCTGATGAATCCCAAGCTTATGTTGGAACTCCGAAATTAGCAAGGATATAAATCCGGCAAAAATGACATGCATTGTTTGAAGAGAATTATTTCTTTGTCGTCGCCCCCCTCTCAGCACCCAAGCCATCTGCACAGTGGTGATGTCTCGGTTAGACTTTTCTAAAGGTATATATTTTGGGGGACCTGAATAGTTATTGTTCATATTGCAAACGCTCCATAATCCTGCAGTGTAGTTACTCACTGAAGCAGGAAAATATTCCTCTTTCTCCACTGCATTGGCTATGAACACAAAGCCAAATAAAGCGCAATCGCCTATGCATTGCTGAGGGAGCCTTTTGTGACCTAGGTACTTTGTTCCTTCGATAAATGTCTCCATTATCCATTAGACTCAACAAAGGTGACTAACGTCACAAGAAAACTTGCCATTTCAACCCAGGAAGTTTAAGAAGGCCAAAATGGGAGGCAAATGTGTCTCTCTTCAAACAATTCGACTATGGAATAAGTGCAAATCGTTCCGAAAAGAATGCAAGATCCCTTTAAGTTGTGCAATGGGCTGAAAGCATTGGCCTTTACCTGGATATCTATCTACTTGGTACTACTCTCAGACAGTGCTTCATGACAGTCCAGTTAGACCGCAGAGTCAATTTTAGCAGTTGTGCGCTTTACAAATACGTTTGAGCATAACATAAAATAGCACCTGACCACAAATAGGCAGTTTAGGGTGCCCAACATATTTCACATCTACAACTTCCAAATGAACCAGGCTGAGAAATGTCTTTCCACTTTGATAGGACCCTACTTAATGGAAGATGAGTACCGCCCAGTAGCTAACAAGATTCAGATCCAGGGACCAGAGAGAAGAATGCATCCTTCATATAAAGCTGCCACCTGCGATTCAGGAACCATCTCAACCCGAGCTAGATGTCGCCTCGGAATAAGGTCCAGGCAGACGTGGGAAAGACTGGCTTCTTTCCGAAAAGTCAATGGCAAAAAAGAAAACACTAGATGGCTATTACTGATGTGGACTTCTTAACAAGCTTTTTATCTCTCTCTCTAAATAGCACTTAAATACCTTGTTTCCTCCTGGGGACAGAGGTCCTGCACATGGTGGGAAAGGATTACTGTGCCTCCCATGGAAAGACGGATCCCTCACTAAAAGGGGATGGGTTGAGTGCAAGAAGAAATGTGAAAAAGTGTATCTAAACCACCACAAGCCGTCAACCGGCAATATATTTCCAGGTACATTTGAGATGATACTAAAGATGTTTTTTCCCTTTACCTTAAACTTGCACTTTTCAAAAGAGGCACATGGATAAACAGGACAGGAGGGAAATCCCAAACTTCCCAAGGCTGTGGTGGACAATTCTTACAAAGGATACAATAAGTACAAGAATGTATTGGGGAAAGCTTGGATAATTTACCGTTCATCTCCTGTAAAAGTGGAAATTACATGAGTTGTGGCATGTATTTTACCTTGTTAAAATCAGCGAAGAATTATAATACATATATGTTAATCAAGAAGCGTGCCATCCATGCACATTTTCACTGGCATGAAAGGCAGTGAAAACACACAGCAACTTTCTATTTACTATTTGTAAACAATATGTGTTCCATTAAACTGCAAACACACTAAGCCGCCCTATTAAGTAGTGTCCTATAATGAGAGGGAGGCACATTCTAGAAAATATCTATTCATCCTAGCTAAAACCTTGCATCCAAGTTAGCCTGCGGAGAACACGGTTGTTGAATAACTAGTTTAGTCTGACAAGGAAGGGAAGGAGACACCTATTTATTTGCTCCTTAAGTCCTAAGCTTTTGAAACCCACTTAAAGAATGTGGCCTGGAAACTAGAACCTGCAACAGATGAATGCATTTGAAAACATTCTTCAGTTCAGATCAGATAATACACAAGATGGAGTCTCTGCCTGTCACAGATGCCTCATACATTTAGTAAAGGCTTTCTAACAAATGCCAGGCTAGTAAGATTCTTGCAGTCTCGGAAATTGGAGAATATTTAAGTTTGTCTTCATTGGGTGCTTTGGACACTTAATGTTGCCTTTGCATGAGATGCTTTGTCTAATATAGTCGTATTTTTATGGATTTTCCCAAACTTGAGAATGATGAGTTGAACATACAATGTCCGGTCACGATTAGAAATGTATGTGAAAATGATATGTCACGTGAAAGAAGTGTAAGGCTCTCAATGTGTTCTTCATCAATAAGGTCAAAACCATCACGCTCCCCATTGAGGGCTTTAAACCTGCAGCCCCTCCCTATTTACCCTCACAGCCCATTCAACCCTGGACCAACTTCTATCCTCGCTCATCTGAAGGTCTCTCATGCATGCTCATATCCTTAAAAGCGACCTCTTGCACCGAAGACACCATCTTAACAAAAAAGGTACCTACCCTGCCCATGTGAAACTGGATTACAGGGTTTGGCTAGGACCTCTGGAGTAGGTTTCTAACTTAAAAGAAATATTTGACCATATTGTACTACAAAACCAATAAATATGTTGCCTGCAAAGGTAACAGCGGCCCTGTAAAATACCTGGAATTGTTAATGTGGTGGATAATATATGTTATGCTTGGCGCATTGTGTATTGTGTAATCGCATGTACGTTTTCATATTTTGCAGGGGAGGTTTGGCCCGACTTTGCCCTGGCCAAATATATATATATATATATATATATATATATACATATGTCTGTTAATGCTAAGGTATTTGTACCGCGCCCCATCACCAACGGAATTGGTCACCAGGCGCTCAGGCGGATCTGCAAAAAATAAGGCGGAAATGGGTTAGTCGGGTGAAGAGGGAGTAGCAAAGTGAGAAGGCGGTATGCTGTTGGCAGCTTCAGTTCGGTTTTCACTGTGCGCTGAGCTTTGGTGTGAATATCAGACCGACGCAAGACCTTATGCGCTGTTGGGGTGGTTTATGTGTTGTTTTGCTTGTTGTTGCAGTGTGGTGAAGTACATGCGGTTTGATGAGCGAGAAGATGGTGGTGTGGATTTTCGTGTGAGTTAAGCATGCAGAGATTTGAGCATAGGGTTAATGGGTTATATGTCTCTTAGTCCTTGTAATTTGTGTCTGGTTGGCCTATAGGTAGACATATTTTCCACTTTTCTTTCCTGTCCATCTAATTGTTATGAGTGATGGCGTGGCACGTTCCCATCTGTATTACTTTGAACTTAGTGTAATAGGCGTATCTTGTCCCCAACTCTGGTATTGGTGCTGTAAATTAGCAATCGCCCACTCCCTTTCTATCTATTTCCTGTCGGTGGTCCATAGTTGCCTATGTGTAGTTTGTAGGCCAAGGTGTTATTGATATATCATCCTTGCCTTTCCATCCCGATCTATCTGTAATCTTTCTTTGGTATCGTTACATCATATCTATCTCTCAGTTCATAAATTGATATGCCTTAGATTGTTCTACCTTAACTTCTAATTATTGATGGTAGCTTAGGGGATTGGTAGGGTTGATTTTTTCTCTCAGCGTTGTTTCATCTGTGTATGTACCCCCATAGTCGTTCTTCTAGTTATGGGGTGAAGAGCCAGGATTTGAGAAGTTTTCAGAGAAGTTTTATATATATTACAGGGCCAGGTAGGGGCCCTGTAGTTATGGTTAAGTTGCTCAACCCATAGGAAGAGCACTTTTTTTGGGCAGCTTATGACTTTGCCCCGCTGGACGAATCCTCCCAAAACTATGCAAAAAAAGTATATGCCCTCATCAGATCGATCCTGCAAAGTTTGTGAGGTTTCTTCAACGGGGGACAAAGTTATAAGGGGGTCCAAAAATGTGTGATTTTTCCCATAGACCCAATGTAAAAGAAATGTTGCTCAAGCTGGATGGATATTCACCAAATTTGCGGCAAGAGCGGCGGCTTGGTCCCAAAAGCATGGTGTAAATCCTTCCAGTAGTTTTTTTTAAAACAACCAAAAAGTAGGTAAAAAGAAATGTGTGATATCTGGGTTCGGTCTGTGGACTCACTTCCCTGTTCGGTCCACGGACGAGCCTGCGATTGGTCTAGAAGGTGACGTGATGTCAGCAGACATCGGACGCACCCGCTAATTGGTCAATAAAAAACATGAGGTGTGTTACACTTTTGGAAACACCCACCATGTTGGATTTGCGGACAGCGACCAGTGTCCGCGAACTGCGCAGTAAAAACTTATGAAAAAAACACAACATTGCGCTTGTCAAACTAATGAAACAACCTCTGGGGAGGTGAGGGGTGATGAGGGTGGGATGGGATATGGCCTTTTCTCCTCTGATGTCCGCGAACAGTCCTGGCAGTCCTGTGATGTCCGCAAACATCTTAGATGTTCGGGGGCATCTATTCTTATTTGTGCATTACAAGGTTGGTGAAAAGCAATTTTTGGATGGCTTATAACATTGGTGTGATTCAATGAAACCGCATGAAATTTAGGAATTTCATTCTAGACCTGATTCTAAACGGATTTGGAAAGTGTTGTGCTGTTTTGTCAAGAGGGAACCAAATTAGAGGGGGGATCCCTAAATATTGTAAAGGCTGATAAATGTGGTACCATTTGACCAATGCACACACAAGTTTGCAAAAAGATTTTCGATCTAGATATACATTTTTTGCCAAGTTTGGTGGGATTTTGTCAATAGGTGGCAAAATTAGACCGGGGTATCAAAATATTGTAAAGGCTTATACATGTGGTGCAATTTGACGAATCTGCACAAAGGTTTGCACAAAGATTTTAGATCTAGATATCAATGTTTTTGCAAAGCTTGGTGGGATTTTTTCAAGAAGGGGCTAAATTAGAGGGGATCTCAACATTTTTAGATGGCTTATAACTTTGTTGCCATTTGACGAATGTGGACAAAGGTTTCCAGAAAGATTAGAGACCCAACCTTGAATATTTGTGCAAAGACTGAATGGATTTTGTCAAGTCGGGGCTAAGTTATATGACTATTGTATGTACGTACATTTGGACACTTTTGGAAAAATAAAACATGGGCGGATTTCCAGCAAACTCGTGTAAGGAGCATCGGCAAGGACCTGAAAACATGGTTTTGTAAATGTGTCTGTCTGTTATTTTTTTGACAAGTGTCATAATGTAGGTACAAAAAATAGTGATATACCTTTGGTGACTGAGGTATAGCCTGTGGCCATGGGCAGTGACCAGATTGTCCTGGTCATGGCATAAGGTCATGACCCGGACAATCTGGCTACTGACCATGACCACGAGGGACATCCAATGAAGATAAAGTGGCCATGTCCACCAGGGACCGGCTATGTGGTAAAGTTTTCTTTAAATTGGGATAGGTTTGAAAGGGAAAAAATGTGCTTGTGGTAATATGGACATAGGGTTCTCTCTTTGCCTTCTTCGGGCTGCCATGGAAAGGGAAGAGGGGCTCTGTACAAATTGTGTGTTTGATGCCTACTTATTGGCCCATGTATGTGCACCATGAGCTGAGACCAAACCCTAATGAAAATACTTTAAGAACATATGACATGGTTAATGTCTAGATATATAGCACTTTTTGAATTTTTATATTCTGACTGTCAGTGAACAAAGCCACCTGGCCTAGATATATCAGTGAACAAAAACAAGTGACACAGATATGTCATAATTTCAGTGATGTCATAAATGACATTTGTGATGTCATCTGTAATGTTCTGGGTGTTAGTCTTAGTAGTGCACAGTGGTGGCGCGAGTTATGGTTGCTTAGTTTACCATACCTGGTGAATTTCTGGGGGTTTTCGGTTTTACCTGTAAACATAATGTCCCTTTAACAAAGTTTTTTCATTTAATATATATATTCACTGAAAAAACTTTCTTTAATGGACGTTATGGTTACAAGTAAAACCGAACAACCCCAGAAATTCGCCAGTTATGTTAGGCTAAACAACCATAACTCGCGCCACCACAGTGCACTGCTAAGACTAACACCCAAGACATGTAAGATGATATCACAAATGTCATTGATCACATCACTGATGACATCACATATCTGGGTTCACTTGTTTTTGATTACTTACATGATTAGGCTAGTTTTTTGTTTTTACTGACAATGACCATTTCCAAAATGTAAAAGGTGCTATATATCTAAACATTAAACTTTTCATATGTTCTTAAAGTTGTTTCCTTAGAGTTTAATCTAAGCTCATAGTGCACATACATGGGGCAATAAGCAAGCCTCAAACACACAACTAATTTGTGTACATGATGATTAACTCTAATGTTATTGTCATTTTTTGGTGCTGTTGTTTCTTTCTTCATTACTATATTTTCCTTATATATGCCTCTAATTTGTATGCAGTGTTCATTTTTAGATGTATTTTTTCTACTTACACAAGTGTTTGGTAAGTTTTCAATTGTTACCTATTTATTCCATGTTTAACATTACTCAAAACTCTCATAAGGTAGCATTTATTATTTTACTATCGGAAATTACCAGATTAAAAATATTGTACTTTTATGATGCATGCTGCAACCATTGCTTATATGTATGTATGATTACTACATACATTACTGTACTAACAACAACAACACTAGAATATAATGATTTGTTTACATGAGAGCATTCTTCAATACCTTAAGTACTTCCCCCAATCACCCCTAACATCTTGTTTCCAACATTATAAACTCAACCCCTTGTAGGGAATGTTTATTAAAATTAATTTAATATGTGATGTCATCAGTGATGTCATCTTTCATGTCTTGGGTATTTCGTCTTAGCAGTGCACTGTAGTGGCGCAAGTTATGGTTGCTTAGCTTACCATAACTGTGAATTTCTCTGGTTTTTCAGTTTTACTTGTAACCATAACGTCTCTTTAACAAAATTGAATTTCATAGGTTTTTCTTGGTGCAACTTAACCATAACATCACTTTAACAACGTGTTAAAGTGAATATATATATGTATAAAATGAAACACACGCGTGTCAAATTTCTGACACACAAATCCGCTGCCAGATAATGGCTTCCAATAAAGGGCCAGGCACTCGTGAGTAAAGTGCTGAGTAGTGAAAGGAAAGAGGATTCAACTTGGAAACCCTCCCGTCCCCTGCACACTTTCAAATGTTTGGATTGATCCAATACAGTTGTTCAAATAGAGTTATATACATTGTACATACATTTGTTTCTAACAAATATGGTCAGAGGCCAAGCTATGTTATTTTCAACAAGAATTATAGCTCAGAAAGAGATCATTTACAGTGCATAGAAACAAAGTGGTATCAATAGATGAAGCTCAAATTGATGAAAAATGAAGTCCAAATCAATTAGCGACGCGTTTCGAGGAAGTTCTCCTCTTCTTCATAAGGCCAAATTTGGACTGTTAATGTAAAAGGAAAAACACAAATTCAGTGAAGAAAGTTTTGTAGGCACAATTCATAAACTGTTCATGTCAAATTCATTGTTTTCAATTAGATCATTAATGACATTTCTTGTATTTAGAACATTCCTCTGTCCCTAGAAATTAGGGAATTAAAAGAATATAACATGTCATAATATGCATTGTAATCCATGCAACATTATAGGGTGAATCATATTGTCCATGTTAGAAAGAGAAATCGAAGGTCAATTGGTAGTCCCCATCCTGTGAACTGGACAGCATTAAGTACATCATATTATAGTTCAGTAGAATTATCCCTCTATCACAACCTCTCCATTGGATGTCGCAAGATAGGCTGTAAAGAAAATATAGGGAAAACATAGCCAATGGTACCTAAACTGTATCGATCTAGTATGGAAGAAATGAGAAAGTCGTTACCTCTGTGAGTAGAAAGTTCGGGAAAAAGAGAACCGGATGGTGTATGACAAAATAACTAATCTGTCTTCGTACATCAGTTTGTTCCTTGAGATAAGGCGTATTCCAAAGAAGATACTAAAAATCTGAAGATAACAGAGTCTAATAAGTATCAAGCTAAATGTTCAAACGTAACGGACATGAGTTTGAAATGTAGAGAATCGAGTAACCTACCTAACCAGAGTGTGGAGGGCGGTGAATAATCAACGGTGGAATCCCCATTAAGTGTAGAATTCCAGTTTCCTGCCGTCTCTACAGGAATGCCTCAGTATTTGGAATAGCTTTATGCAAATAAACAAGAGTCCAGATTAGTATAAAGTGCTCAGCAAGCTGATATGAATACATAGACACATAACGTGGTGTTTAGTTAAGGCCAACTGATATGTATAAAATTACCGTAGTGAGAATGTGCACATGGCACAATCCTAGAAGCCAATGTGAAGCTGATGTCAAAGTTGTACGGCCGGTCAACCGCTGAAGAATCCGGCAGTGATAGATTAGGTATAGCCCCAACTAAAGGGAATAGAAAGAAAGTAATGATAAGGCTAGGGAACTTTATCCCTGGTCCCCAAATTGACAAATGCGAATGCGTTCGCGCTTACCTGGAGCGTAGGGAGACAGTTCTGAACAGGGTCTGTTCAACCGGGCGGCTTGTTGTTCACGAACCATGGAAACGGCACGCGACCATGGAAATAAATAGAGAACTGAAGTTATAGATGAAGAAGAATGACTCAGAAGTGACTGGCCAAAAGATCGGCCATCTTAAAGCAAGGTTATATTGTAGTAGAGTGTGGACCTCTGGAAGTTTAATGAAAAGAAGTGATATGAATCGAGAGATGCAGCGGTGCGTATCGAGAGTAATACATGGTGCGGAAACCATGTGTATTGGATAAAAGTGCAGATCGAGCAGTATGAGTACTGATTCGCACGTAGTGGAAGAGAGAGAAAAAAAGCTGTGCAAAATGGTTAACCATGTGAATTAGAATTGAAATTAGCAATGAAAGAGGGTCATATATTGGACGGAACGCTCAAGTCATAGAGTGGAAAAAAATAGCACGAAAAAACTAACTATACTTGTCATGTCAACAGGCTAAGGACTACCCTAGTCATGGGTAGGTCTCTTAATGACCGCGTATAGCATCTCAGTTCAAAATGGGTGGACAATATAGATTCACATTGTTCAGAAAGAGGGAAAATAACCATAGATCTCTCCTTTCACATGGACAACATACTACACTATGACAGTCTCAATCGAGCAAATGCATTTTTTTTTACAAAAGATCAACATTAAATATAATAAGTTTAACAGGGTGAAAAAATGAAAGTTAAGAACAAATAAATTAACAATGAATTTACAGGCAATTATTTTTTTAGAGGACCATCTATTGGTCTCAGCAAGGTTGTGCCCTAGATCGCAAACAGACACCAGAATACCAGTGCAACTTTCAAGTTTATGTTGTTGAAGATGAAGTATTCCTTATTAACAAATTCAAATCATAGAAAACAGTTCAATGTGAAATCTTCATTTAAACCCCAGGGTTGCAGAGAGCTTAACTTATCAATCCAGTAAATATTTTTTATCTCACACTTCTGTGTCTGACCATATTTGTTAGAAACAAATGTATGTACAATGTATATAACTCTATTTGAACAACTGTATTGGATCAATCCAAACATTTGAAAGCGTGCAGGGGACGGGAGGGTTCCCAAGTTGAATCCTCTTTCCTTTCACTGTTTATTGTCGGGGTCTTGTGCCATGACCCCAGTTCCTCCCCCGCACCTACAATCTATTTAAAATCATCCCTGAATTACTTTATTAATACTTTATTAATATTATTTACCATAGGTGTGCACTTCTATCTAAACCCTTCGCTAAAGTGCTGAGTAGAACATTTGTTGGAAAAAAACAAGTGCTAAAAAAACATGGTGACTGATTGAATAACACCAGTCTATGGCAGCATGATCAAATGACAGTCTAAAGTCTGTCTGATTCAGCGACGCATTCTGTCTGAAAGACACGGACGGAGATTACAATGGAGTGTTGTCGCTCCTGCAGACATATTTACTCTGACCAGCGTTACGTGATTCCAAATAGTCACGTGTCTACTAGTGACAACAAGTAGAGAATGGTGCTTCGCACCAAACGCGATCTAGGAGTGGAGTAACGTGTGCTAAATTTGATGGAGGTGGCTAAAATAGCCCCCTGATGATTGCATAAATAGCAAATACTATTGCCGATTACTAATGCATTTCGAATCACAAATAAGCCGGCCAGAGTCAAATATTTACATTATTAAAACAGAGCCAGAGAGACAAGTGTCAGGTGTAACTAATACAACGAGCCGAGCTCTACAGATACATTCTGTTGGCTGCCGGCTCTGAAGTCTAAAGTGCCATTAAAACATGTGACAGATGGACAGTGCCCTACAGTATTACCGTTCATAGTGGCACAAGGACAGCATTTCTCACGTGCCAATGCACCATCTCATCTTCCCATTTATCAGTATACTTGAGCTGCTATGTTTGTCTCTTGCTCATAACAATCATCAATGTCCAAAATACATTGCAGTGCTAGTGCTTGAAACCATACTGTTGAGTCCCACTTGTTTAAATACGTGAAAAGCAGCAATAATAAAGTACAAGTGCTACCAAAATATTAAAATATCAGAGAGCTAGTACTACAAAATATGATCAACTATATTCTCTAAATCATATGATCTCTTGCTGGGCATCCTTGACATATACAGATTCTGCATGTGGGTGACGTATATTACTTCACTCCAGCATCTTACACTCACATAAAAGGTGCTGCTGCTGCTGTAGTGGAAAGCCACCCTTTTTGACCCATACAGATAAGCATCCACAGAATGCTGGTGCCAAAAGGGTGCTTCTGGGAACTCTCATGGTTATTGTTAGTATAGAAATAAATGTATGTTATCATTGAGTATAACTCAGCAACAAAAGTTTAAAGCATGGATGCTTTTATCATAATTCTTTCTCTGGAGAGCTACACATTTATCCAACATCTTGTGTTTCTGGATTCTTAATTGTGCTCTTGAACCCCAGTGGGTGTGACATAATAACAACTAGCATGATACATTCAGTCCCAGATGTATATGCCACTGATCAGCATTGCATAGGAGAGGTACTGTGCTTCTTTTGGAGCATAGATATACTGTTCGGACTTCCTTATTGTAAAAACACATACAGTTCTTCAGGGCTCTTCGTTTGCTGATGGTTTTGGCCTCTAGTTGTCGTAAGGTCAATTCTCTATTACCACCTCAGAGATGTTCATTAACATGCGCTAAACCCATACACTTCATGCATTGTACATCTCCATTATGCATGTCCAAAGACACCTGAATTCTTTATCGCCCCGTAATGCTACAGAATGCACAATTTAAGAGGGCCTATAGGGGATCCAATGTAGCATATTCCACAATTACATTCCAAAACATAGACCACGTATTTGGTAATACAGGTCACTTTGTCCTTAAAATTCCAAAATTGACCATCTGGACATTTAAAGTGAGTCTTCATAACAAAGTCACACCTCTTGCAGCTATTACAAGGAAAGACACATTTAGTATTGCCCCTTTGAGAGAGCCAATCTTGATTAGTGTTAGACTTGTTATGTTTACTGGGAAATAGGATGTTTTTAAATGTAGGAGCTTTAGAGAAAGTTATTTGTGGAACATCACTGAGAGCCCGTCTTAAATCCTTATCATCCAGTAAAATGGACCAGTGTTTGTTAAGTACTTTTTTGATGTTGTATGCCTAGACAAATACGTTGCCCCTCCATTTTGGACGCGTGTAGCAGACGTCCTCTGTATCTTGGGGTTTGCAAAATGTTGTATAGTGGTACAGCTGTCTGGCAGGGGGATTGGTGGTGAATTAGCGAAAGAACGCATTCTGGCAGCTGCCCCTCTGGGATAGGCGAATGGACTGGCCGGTGAGAGGAAAAAAGCATGCATTGAGGGAGAACGAAATAGAAGAGAAGCTGAGGGGACTGGAAGTGGGAGGGATTCTTTGATCCTTTGTCTTTGATCCTTTGTCTGTCCTGTCAACCTCTGACAGGTCCATTCGGCCTACAACGGAATTCGCACACAGGGGAGTGGCTGAACGTAAAAGTAAAAGAGGGGCTTGTGATGGTGTACCAAGTAAGGTGTCTCTAATGGAAATATAGTGAGGGAGTTATTGGCCCTCTGCCTTCAAACTCGCTACCGGCCCCGGCACCTGCGA
Source organism: Ambystoma mexicanum (assembly GCF_040938575.1). Taxonomy (NCBI): domain Eukaryota; kingdom Metazoa; phylum Chordata; class Amphibia; order Caudata; family Ambystomatidae; genus Ambystoma; species Ambystoma mexicanum. The sequence goes on from NC_090922.1 coordinate 340,700,176, forward strand.
ATGGGCCATTACCGGCCCATTACAAGATGAATGGGCCGGTAATTGCACATTCGCGGGTGCCGGTATGGCCGCCTCCCGATCCTCATTCTGCCCCACATGATAGAATGGGGGTATGGAGCATGGTTGCACCAGCACCGTTAATAACAGTCAATGTGTTGTTAACAACAACAATCACGAGTTCTTCTCACGGGTGCCGGTCTGCACACCTGGTCAGACCACGCGTGCAGTCCGGCACCAGCAAGCAGAACTCGTAATGTGGCAGAGAGGTAACAACGGCACCAGTAGTTACCTTTCCACCACATTCGTAATGAGGCCCATTGTGTCAGAGAAAACCAAACTTATAACACTGGTGTAAAACAGCCTGCGTAGAGGCCCAAACTAAAAACAGCTTTTACATTCTCTGTGAAGAAAGTGCAGTAAAAGCCGTTGTAATCTAATATTCCATTAACTTCTCTGAACATGGTCATAATGAGCACCAGTATGTTTGATGTCCCTCTTGCTGCTTTTCGTGGACAGGTATGAAGTGGTGGTTGGTGAATTGCTTAACTGGAGGGGCATAAATATTTGTCCCAGATATACCAGGTAATGGGTGAAAATGGTGCATTTTAGAGCACACTTGGTGTAAAAAGCCAAACAGTTTTCAATTGGGTTTTGTAGTGTAACTCATGAAATAAATCCAGTGGGCCTCATCACAAGTTGGGCGGTATCCCGGCGCTAATACCGCCCAACTGCAATTGCGTTAGCGCCAACTGGCACGGGTTGGGCATTAACAGTAAATCCCCATTCCCCATTGGGTCCGTAGGACACAATGGGTCAATTCCAGCACAAATGCTGTGTGCTAACACCACCAGCGGTAATTGTGCCGCAAATAGGATGCTAAATGGGAGTAAAACAGTCCATTTAGCGCCCAACCCGTAATAGGGCCAGCCCTTAAATGCAGCAGTAATACTGTTATCGCCGCATTTAAGGCTACTGTCCAACTTGTGATGAGGCCCATTAGATGGAATTCAACAACAGAGCGCAGGAGCATTTCTCCGACACATTTTCATGATGCCTTTTCCCACACAATGCGCCAGTATAAAACATTTTCACACTGTCTGTGCCCATACATTTCCATGCTGACTGCACCATTAAACCCCATTATTCCCATATAAGAACATCCTCTTGTTTGCTTTGTGCATAATGCCAGTAATTATACTATAAGAAAACATGCCCATGTTTGTTCGGCCAATATACGGCACTATCCCCACGTAAGAACATACTCCAGTTGGCTTTACCATGAAAAATGCATGGCAAAGTCTGAAAACATGTCCAAACTGGCTGCACTAAAATGCCAGTCGAGCTACATAACAACACTTATCATTCTTGCTTCATCAAAGATGCCCAATACAAAATGTCATATCACAATAAGAAATGACTATACTGGCTGCATTGAAATGGCAGTCTAGGTACATAATTACACTTATGCTTGTTTTACCAAAGATTCCTAATACAAAATGTCATGCCACAGTAAGAATAATACCACTGATCCTGCTTGCATTATCAAAGCTGCCCAATATAAAATGTCATACCACAATAAGAAATGGCTAGACTAGCTGCATTGACATGCAAGTCTAGCTACATAATAACACTTATCATGCATGCTTTATCAACCATGCGCAGTAAAAAATGCCAAGCCTGCTCCATTATGTGACAGCAACTTGCAGTTAAACATAATCACGTTAATGATGAATGTGAGAATGTGTGATTGCAAGGTGCTGAGGGGGCCCAGGGGCAGATGTGTGGCATGAGCTGGGGTCACAGGGTACAGTCATGGCATTTTCTATTGGGTATAGATGCCAAGGAAAAAGTGCTCTGCCCGCCCCCTGAGGCCCCGAGTGCCTCACAGGCAAACGTTAATTGTGTGCTTGCGAGGTGCTGGGGGGCACAGTCATGGTATTTTATACTGGGCTTCTATCAGATGCCCATTAATAAATGGCATTCCTTCCCTCATTGCCCTCCAGTGCCACACATGCACAGATAATCAATTGTGTGTACATGCAAGGTGCTGGAGGGCTTAGGGGTTCAGGCTTGACATTGCATGCGAGGTGCTAGGAATCCCAGTGGACTGGGCTGGCATTGTTTACTGGGCATACCCAGTAAAAAATGCCATGCCTGCCCCCTGGGCCCCAGTGCCTCACACGTACATGATGAATGTGATTGTATGTATGTGAGGCGCTGGAGGACACTGGGGTAAGGCATGTTTTTTTTTTACTGGACATCTATCATAGGTGCCCAGTAAATAAAATGACATGCCTGTCCCCTGGGTCCCGAGCTCCTCACACATAAACACAATCATTGTGGTTATGTGCGTATTCCAGGCATTGGGAGCCAGGGGGCAGGGATGGTGTTTTTACTGGTCATATAACAGAGAAGTCCAGTACAAAAATACCATGCCTGCCCCCTTGGCCCCACAGTGCCAAATACACACACACAATCAAAGTGATTGTGTGTGCATGCAAGGCACTGGGGGGCCAGGAAGGCAGGTATGGTATTTTTTTACTAGACATCTATCATAGATGTCTGGTAAAAAAATACCATCCCTGTCCCCTGGGCCCCACATCACCTCAGACGGAGAGCTTATTATTCCCAGTGGGTAGAGGAGATGTGCAACAAAGGGATTTGTGGTACAAACCTCCTACTCCCACTCGCCAAAATCATCTAGGACCAGCACAAATACACACACACACACTTACACAACATACACACAGCAAGCAGTCACTGTCTCATTCACAGTCTCAAGCACCCATCATTCACTCACTCGTAACACAAGCATAGATGCATCCATTCACATATTTTAATAACAAATAAATGAACATACAAACACATACATTTACACAGCATACACACAGCAAGCACTCTCTATGCCCTTCACACGAGCACCCATCATGGACTCAATCATACCGCAAGCATACATTCATCCACACACATATTTAAATAATAAATAAATTAACATACAAACACACACATTTACACGGCATGCACACAGCAATCACGCTCTCATGCACACCAGCATCCATCATCATACATTAATTCGCCTAACAACACAAGCATGCACGCATCCATACAAATAATTTAATAATAGAACATAAACAAATGTACCTTCTGCTGTGGGTCTTTCCTCACCAGCACTCAAGCCCCTGCTAGCATGAACAGGAATATGGAAGCTTCCTGGTTTCTGCTCATGCATAGAGGGGCCTGATCGTGGCTGACAAGATGCCCCACTCCAGCCTCCTCGCACATGCAGGCATGCATTTCCTCAGCCAGCATTTCCAATGAGCCATGCAAGGCTGGAGAGGCAAACACCCTCAGCCTTGCATGGCTCATTGAGCTTGCAAAGCTAGGGAACTTTAACTGTTAAAAGAAAACAGTCCTTCCCTTTGACAGTTACGAGCACTCCCTCAGCTGAAAAAAACAGCTGAATGTGTACTCGTATTTCACTGGGCTGGCTCCTACATAATGGGTGTGCGGGGGCCAAGACCTGATTGGTCGACAACCCCTCACAAATTATGGACGAGCCGGCCCTGACGTTATGAGGACAAACCACGTTAGTCATGTCTGCGTAGAGCAGCCCTTTTGACATCCATAACCTCAAACAGAGAGAATACATGCCTGAGCCCAACCCTAGACATTGTGTGAGTCACACTTTTTGGAGAATGACAATGGGGGTCCATATATGAAGTAAGGAAACCTAAAGACAGTGAAATACTGGCTCATCACAGCTGTGGGTGCCATGTGCCATTTGACTTTGTAATTTACACGGGCATTAAAGTTCTGCAGAACATTCAGCAAAACCTCAACAGTTGGTTATTGGCACTGCTATATGTTTTGAGTGAAGGAGCACCAGGTAAGACAATGCCAAGCAACCAGAATTGTGGCACTTTATTGAGGATCATTGAGAATGTTTGCCATGGGCTCTTAAATGTTTAACGTGTATCACAGGAGGAAAAGTTAATATAGTGGGCCGAAGGTCAACCTGCACCGTGCTGATCTTACAGTGGTTGCACGTTTATTTATTTTTTAGCTAAATCCTCTATGATAGAAGAGCACTATCCCGGCCCACCCAGCACTCATTAGCCTCTCCCCCTACTCTTTGGAGCAGTCGCTACCGAATACTCAGGAGCTGGCCACTGTTTCAACGCCTCTGTTTGGTAGCTTTTGGGGGTAATAGTTAAATGTCATGTTTTTTCCTTTCATCATCTTTACTTATGGTTGTGTGTAATAAGTTTGTTTGAATGGTAGACTGCAGCTACCATTGTTTATTGTGTTAGTACTACAAGAAAGTATGGGGTACACCTGCAATGTGAAAATTGAGGTAGGACCTCCGGAACTATTGTATTAGCGGTGTCCAGGTCCCATTGCACAGTAATATGTAGCCACAGGTTTAATGCTGTATCAGGCGTGCTAAAGAAAATCCAAGAAGAAGGCAGAGGTGTTGAAAAATATGTATCTGATACAAATGTAACTATCTGTGCTGTTATCTTTATGGCTCAAGTTTTTTTTTACAACAAACAACTGTGTAGGGACTGTTTTTATTGTCAGATTTGGATTGGTGTGTACCATTTAATATTGGGTACCATTTAATATTGGAGTGGCTCAAAAGGTAACATTGATGTATTTATTAATTATGTATATACATACATATAAAGTCTACCCTTTTTAGGGATCTTTTAATACAAAAATGTATATTACAGTTATTGAATCTGAGTCTAAAGGTATGTCTGGTCCGGGTGATAGGAATATTGTTGGAAGTCACTTTTTACAGGTGGGGACACTGGGAGCAAGACCCTTTATGTGCTCCTAGTGGAGGCACTAACTTCATAACAAGTAGGCACCATATTTTGCTATTGTTTTCCCTAGGTCACCACAGATGCTCTGCTAAGCGCTTGTGCGCTGTAAGGTGTGGGCCCATCGTCAGTTTACATATCGGTGGCTCTACCAGCCAAGGGTAGACACGCTTTACACATATCTTTCTTTTTTGGATAGTCGAACACACACAGGCCTTCCATTTATCAGCAAAGTCATCAAAAGGTAGTTGCTCACAACCACTTTAAAAAATTAAGTATTTCAGCCGGCCTTAGTCCCGCCCCAAAAGCAGCACTTATATGGCCACCATCCAGGTGGTTGACGAGCTTCAGCTTATTGACAAATGGCAGTTGGACCTGCTGGTTCTCCTGGATCTCTTAGCTGTGTTTGACACAATTAACCATCACATACTACTCATCGTCCCTGCACATATGATAAGCTTCTCTGGCACCATCCTGAAATGGTTCACATCCTACACACCTGCCACACACCAGGCTGTCCAGATGGGCTCCCACAGGTCCGAACATTGTCCCATCACTTGTGGGTTCCATTCACTCCCTGGTCATCTTTAACTTCTCTATGTAACTGCTGAACTCACTCGTAGATAACCCCAACATTGCCCGCAGATGATACACTGTTCAAATCCCACAAGATATCCCTCAGCTTCGCTGATGACTTAAAACATAGATGAGAAATGCCTACTTAAAACTAAACTCCACCAAGATCAAATTCATACTCCTGGGCCACCCCTCACAGCAGGACCACACTCAAAGGTGGCCTGACAAAACATGTTTGAATGGGTTCAACCCTAACCTCACCCGCTCACCAAATCCCTAGGCCTCATTGCAGATAGCAGTCTATCCTTCAAACAACACACTGCGAAAAAAGGCTCAAACAGCTTGGTATCAGATCTCTCTACTTCACTAGACCAAGCAATTCCTTCCCTCCAAGGACTTCCAAGCCATGGTGCAGTTCCTTTTGATCTTGCATAGCAATGGGGGCTCCCAACTGCTCACCTGGCCCTGCAATAATGACCCACCATGCTGTGGCTCATCTCGCCAACGGCTATAGGAAATTTGGCCACATCAACCCCACCTTGCACGTGTTACACAGCCTCCTCATACTGGCTACAATCTAGTTAAAAACTGGATGGCTCATCTAAAAGGCAATCACTGCCGGTGTGAGGGCCTTCCTGACAGTCAAACTAAAAACATCAGTTGGTACACAGTCATTTGACAGTAAGACCCCATCCAGACTGGAAACTAGACTGGCTCACAAGGAGAAAACTAGGAAACAATCATTCACATTCTACGTTCAGGTCATCTGGAACTCCACCCTGGTGACAATCCAGGCTGCCCCAAGTCTCATTAAGTTTTGTAAAGAACTGAAGACCCAGCTATTCTAAAAACACCTTGGTGTGGCCCAGAGTTCGGCTTTCTTGTGTACACCCCAATCCGTTTATTGTACTATAAAAATAGTTGCTAATGTTTTGATGACCTGTTACATTCTCGCTAGCAATGTTTTGCTCTATGACCTGTACAGTGCTCCATTGCTCCCAAGCTAGGTTTCTGCTATAGAAATATTTACTAAGGATGATAATAAAAGGATATAGTATATTGGGTCAATTAAATTGAGGCACTAAAAAGAAATAGCAGAAGAAACCACTGTCAAGGGCTGCAATTATACAAGCTCAGTGTTCAAGAATCACAACATCAATTTGATTCTGTGAAAATGGCCCTCTACCTGCTGCTTTGGTTATTTGAAAACAACAAAGGGAAAACAATAAAACCTCACTTGTCATTTTGAAGGTCTGATCTTTATAACTTTGAATGTTGAAGGGACTAACTCCAGCTAGCCATGTACTACCAAAGGCTTATATCATCAGACTTCATCTTTCTGATAAACAATTGGGCCCATGTGAAAAGCAAATTTAGTTAACAGAGTGGGGGAGGGTGACTGAGTCCCCAAAATAAACAAAAAATTCAAAGAGCATTCTCTGCCTCTTCTTTGCCCCACTGAAGTAAGAGGTTCAGATTTGACTCTTCTACTCCTCAACCACATCCACACACAAAGCCAAAGACGGCATCCTTGCTGATTTTTTGATTTTATATTCATTTATATTAGACGCAGACATTCTTATCATTCTTGGAAGCCATTAGCCAGGCCATCTCTAAACGTTGTGTTAGTGTAAACAACAATGCAAAAACAAACGGTCAACACATGTAACTAATCCAAAACCTTCTTATCAACATTATTTAAGTCTCCATTTCATTTTATATCACTGAAAATGACTTTTTCATTTATGCAAACAGAATGTGAACTCACCCATAACCATCATCAAGGATGCAATCAAGTGTCTGATGGAGTTACTATGGAAGGAGCCCAGTGCATATTGATGTACTGTATTGCATCTAAGCATATATACACTTGTGCACACCTATTGAGCACAGCAGTGGTAGTGAAGTTGTTGGAACCCTGACCTTGAAAAAGGGAGCAGCAATGGGAGACATGTTTGAACCCCTCAATCAGTGTTTTATCAATGTTTACTTTTATGGCCTAAAATGGTCTACAAAGGGCAAAGAAAATTCTTAAAACAAATTAATGATGTAAACAGTTGTGCAAAAATGTACAACTGATCTATACTTGGGAAAATTGCATTCACTGTGATGGTAATTGATTCTTGTTTCTTATATCTCATTAAATGCCTGCCTATTACCAGCCAGCCACATATTTACGAACAGTATTCACTGGCACTCCCCAAGTCTACAAATCCCAGAATGCATTTGGTTGTGAGATGAAAGCCCAGACCTATGTAGTGGTGGGAGTTGCAGTGGCTATTCACATGCAAGCCCCTGTTAAGAGATCTTTGAGGCTTCTGAGACTGACGATCAGCATTTGACACCACTTGAAATGCAAATGCAGGTGTCACAGTCTGGGTACAGTGATAGCTGAGCAGCTAGCAACACATACAGGGGGAGTGTTCACACCAAAGAAACATATTGAGTGCACCATTAAATAAAGCCACAATCTGCTGGAGATTGTAAGTGCTTGCAGGCTCCCAATTGAAATGTGAATGTAGGCAACACAGTGTAGGCTAGGAGTACCGATATCCTGGGACTATAGTTCTAACTTTTAAAACACCAATGCTATAGCTATGAGGTGTGCCAGTATGTTTATATTACTGAGAACTGTGTGATGTGCTCAATCCATGGATGTGTAGGCAGGTCAACCACTGTTTAATAACAAGGAAATTCATAGTACAAAAATGATAGACAGTGTCTCACACTGTTGTATCAGCTGTGTATCGGAAAGAATTTAGGGCCAAAATAGTGGTGAGATGTGTTGATTAGAGAGCCATTTCTGGTGTAAACAATAGTGATGTGTACACATGTTGCTTTCGATTTAAGCAGATGATAGTGAAATACAAATGTAACTGTTATGTAGAGCATATTTAAGTGATTTAAAAGACCCGACTTTGAAACAAATCGAATACGATTTCCTTGAATCTAAACATTAATTACCTGGGTCTAACATGTTCTGCCTCAGGGTGATTGGCAGGCCTGCTTGAGAAAAGGTCTATTACAAATAGTCAGATATGTGGTTTAATTCCCATTTTAAGGCTTACTCAGTTGAGGCCCCATTAGTGATCCATCATCCCAAGGCAGTGGTAGTAGCAGTGGCACACTATGGGACTGAGTTATGGGGATATGTGCAGTGTTCCACACTCATCACTGGTGACAATTCATTTATTACATCCCTGCTTAAGTTACAACTGGATACCTCATTAAGGTTTGAATTTGGAATTTCCTTTATTGCAGAGTCAGCAGCTACCAGGTCACTCCTATGTTATGTTAGATTGTGGCTAACCCCTGCAGCAGGGGCTTCTGTTGAGCATGTTAAGAAAGTTATATCCTTTTATGTTACCAATGAATTACCATGGGTTGGATATTTGAAGGAAGGGCTTTGATTTATGGCTTGAATTCTTTGTGAAGAGCCTATAAAGATGTAGTTGTGCCTAGGAGTCCTAAAAGGCACTTTCCCTTGATGGGGTGCTTAGGACACAGTTAGGCCATGTAGACAAAGTGAGTAAGTCTACCATTACAGCAAAGAGTACTGTATTGCCCTTCAAGACAAACACTTGTTTACTTTAAAGATAGACATGGTGACCTGCAGGTGGACTAAGGAGGAGCAAGGTGATCTTATATGTAGTTGTGACCGGATGTCTTATGAAAGCAAGGAGCACTTATTTTATGTCCTGCCGCGTGTGTATGGAACTAAGCCTTAAGAGAGTAAAAGATCTGTTCCTCCAGGTAGAGATTAGCTCAATAAAGGACACTTAGGATTTGATTCTACTTGTTGACTGCACCATAGGTTGTTAGTCAGTGATTATGTATTTGTGGTATGCATGGGGGCTGTGAGCCTAGAGCCTAACAATTTGTATTGTAATACATCCTTTCTCCCCTACTTTTACCAGAATATCTTTTACAATATGTATATACATTTTTATTTTTATTTTCATGTTAGTATGGTTAAGGTGCTTTTAACGCTGAGGATTTTACGTTTTTGTGCTGAAAGTACTCCTTGGATTTTGTGAGAGATATGTACACATTTATTGACAACACTAGGAGTTTTAGCAAAAAGATGAGCTGCGTCTTTTACTAGAAGAGTTGTTTAAAGAAGGAGGTAGAGAGCACTGGGCATGTGATAAGATAAAGAGACTAGAAGTAGGGAAAGGGCGTTAAGGATTTCCAAGACCCAGTCCTTCAGTAGTCAAGCCCACCGAGAGCTCTGCAGACACCATGTTTATCATCGAGTGCGTATAGAACCCAGTAGGATACCAGTTTAGACGGAATCATGCCTGCAAAGAGGGATCCCCAAGACAGCTGCTCTGAGCGAAGCCCAGCTGTTCTGTACCTAACAGTTTCTATGAAAACAAGTAAAGTGATAATGTGTAAGTGTGATCAACTAGCTATATCTATGCAAAAGTGTAATATTATTGTATTATACTAGACTTTAAACAGTGCACTGCTATCATTTGCACTGACTCTTGGTGTGTTGAGGTCTGCAAGAAAAGTGGGGTGGGGTTGGTAAGTAAAGGCACGGGAAACAGTGCAAGATTGATTTGTGTTTATTATTTTGATTGCTTATAGCGCAAACCTAGTTCAAGAGCAGTAGAGGACAGAAGGGAGCCAGAATTGGGCTTGGCATCTTATACAGTAGTGCATACCTGCTGGTGAAGGGAGAAAGGGATTTTGATGTGGCCATTTTAATGAGAGGAGAGCAGAAGAACCAGGCTCTGATATGTTTCAAGGTGATTTGTGGTGAGGGCAGTTGAGGTATGTTTAGAAGGAAGGTTAATGAGTCCATAGCATGAGGATGGACAGGATGGGGACATTGTCACACGTGCTGGTAGGAGAGGTATATAATTATGATGGTGTTGGTGTGACTAATTACAGACAAACGGAGAATAAATGCTAAAAACATAGAGATGCTAAATTGAAAAACGTGGCAATTCTAGCTCTAAAAACCTATTGAAGGCCATTTCTATAGCTAAATCTTCCTTTCTACAGAAAAACATTGCAGCTGCATTAAACAGACCACATTAACTCTGTCAACAGTGCATCATTGTATTAACCCTCCGGGTACCTCTTCCAACTTGGTTTCTTCTGAGACTCTGCCAGTGACTTCAATGTCTTTTTTTAAACAAAAGACATAAGTTATCCAACAAGACTTTGCTCAGAAAGGATCTAAATTGAAAGTGAAACCTGAAGTAATAGGACCAATTGCTGCTCTTTTTGAATTTACAGCTACTGGCCCAGACACCATACTCAAGCATCGCCAAAACCTTAAATCCACTATACATGCGTTTGATGGGATCCTGGCCTATGCTGCTACGACTAATGCCCTTCCTCCAATAGACTTCATGACAGCTTTTGTAAATTTCTCTCTGAATGAGGGGATTGTCCATTGTGTATTAAAAAACACTACCTTAACACCACTATTAAAAAAATATCCTTTGACCTTAAAATACTGCAGAATTATTGGACAATCGCTGGCTAAGGTGGCTAAGCGCCTCACTTACGAGCAGACCTCACTGTGCCTCTGTGGGGAGAGCTCCGGCATCCCGATGCACATGGAGGCCGCTACCTGCTACTGTTCGACATTGATATAGGCCTGCACAGCGATTTGGGCATCGGAAAGGGTGCCCTTTAACCTGAACTGTCTTCCAACTTGTGAAACTCCTTCCCCAACCTGCTTTTTGCATCCAAATATTCAAGAGGTACGGGGCCTGAAGATGGCAGCGCGTCTGATCACCACCGAGAAATACAGTCCAGTGCCAGCGGACCTCACTGTGCCTCTGCGGGGAAGAATCCCTTGTGGTGTTTGGCAATGGGACCACTGTCGCTATGCTGTGATTCCTACACCCTGATTGTGGGGACCCACGTACGGCTGCTGGTGAGTCCCCACAGCGCGGACTCCTGGCTAACACACATAGATTCTCCCTTCCAACAGACTTTGACCCCCTGTTAACAAAAAATAAGGGAGTACCCACGTATATAGCTTAACACACAATGGCTACATGGACACGCTGAGCCACCTCACTGGGATTGCAGCCTCTGTGTGACCTGGGATCACAAGGATCGCTGGAGCCAGCCTGAACCAGTGACTTACAAGCCCTCTGCAGCAGGTGTTCAACCTTCTCTTCTTTTTTTTCGGGCATTGGAGCCTGTTAAATAGGAGCACTGCACTGACTGTTTTTACTGGATTTGGAATTTGAATTTGAAACTTGAAGACTATTGACAGATAACTGCACAGGCCGCCTAAAAAGCAAGATGGCAGCTGCTAGGTAGAGGGAAGCTGAGTGAGGACGATGTGCTGAAAAATGCTTATAAGGGGGCACTAACGTTGTTGATTATGTTGGACCTCTCTGCAGCGTGTGACGCAGTGAATTTTAATATCCTGCTGTCTATACTGTCAACTATGGCAGGAGTGTCAAATAAATCATCGCTCTGGTTTTGTTCCTTCTTTGACGGATTGCCGGCAAAGTGCAAAGCTAGGAAATTTCACTTTTACAGAAACCAATGTGCACTGTGGATTTCCACAGGGATCCACTTTGTCCCTGATTCTTTTTAACATTTACATGCAAATAATTTCAAAATACAAGCTCTCTTACCACTCATATGCAGATAATAACCAGCTATACCTGTGGATTGAAGACCCCACTGTGCCATTGGAAAAGCTCCCCTAAAAGCAGTCCACCCTGCTGCAGCACGTCTTATTAAAGGAGCACACAAATTTGACCGAAACTCCCATCCTATGCAAACTACATTGGCTTCCACTCCAAGCCAGGCTACTGTTCAGTTCTTCATGTATGATTTACAAAGCAGTCACGAGTAGCATACCAATGTACCTGGCGGCTAAACTCTACATATCTGATGGCTCAAGCAGGAAATCGACCAACCGGCTCGAATCACAATTTATCCACAAAGAGAAGACCCGCAAACAATCCTTCTCCTGTCATGCACCCACTCTATGGAACTCGATCCCGTGTTGGCTCGGAATTACCCCACAATTCTCCAATTTCGCAAATCTCTCAACAACACCTAATTAAGGACTAATTCCAATGGACACACTTACCGATACACAGACCTCACAGTACTGCACGACTGTTAAAAGATGGCAGCTCAAATGCCAGCTACCCACACTCTGTAGAGCACTCTGCTGCTCAAAAGCTTGGTCCGCGCTTTAAATATTAAAATAAATAAAACAATAAAACATCCTTAAATGCACTGATGAGATTGCACAATGGATGACTTTGAACAGACTCCAACTCAATCCCACAAAAACAGAAGTTATGCTGTGCAAAAGGCAGACCAAACATAATCAAAGGCAGCATCACCACCTCTGCACCTGTTCAGACTACCTTTCATCTATACCTCTAGGGTTAAGAACCTGGGATGCTACTGGCAGTCTGATTTCTGTTGTAATCATCAATTTAGTGCCACCATCCAATCACTATGTCATGCTCTCTGGCTGCTTCGGTTAGCCCCCACTGATGTCCCACTAGTTGTAGGATCTCTGGTGAACTCAAAACTAGACTATGCTAGTGCTATTTTATTAGGCATTCCTAAATGTTATGTCATATTATGTTGATTTATACTGTGCATCTCAACCATCCAGAGGCAGTCCCCAGGCGCTTGCGTGGCTCTGCAAGAGAGGGATGTGGGGAGGTTAGTGAGGATAGGATGAGGGGATAAGTTCAGAACCAGGAGGAACTGGCGTCTCTGTGAGTGTTGTTTTGCATGTGGGAGTTGGTTCGGGAGGGTTGTGGTTGTGCGCACTGATTAGATAGTGTCCATGAGGGATCCGTAGTCGCAGGTGGCTGTAGCTGTAAGACTATCTGCTGTCTTGGTGTGTACTTGCTTTGTTGACAGTTTTATGGACTATGTGGGGTAGTTCACTCTAGGTGTTCTTCCAGCATCTCCAAGATGGTGGGTGTGAACATAGAATTGATTCTTGGTGTGTTTATGTGTAGTGTGGCTAGCCCAGGGTCTGGTGTAGTGGCGTTAGTTATGTTGGAGTAGCAGAAAGGGGAGGTGGGTTAGTGAGTAGGTCGGTTTGTTGGAGCCTCTGGTGTGACTCTGGTTGAAACCTGATTGTATCTACCAAAGTTCTTGGTATTCGAAAATGACGTGCATTGTCCAGACGAGAACCCTGCACGTCATCCCAAATACCACGTTGGCACAACGCCATCCCAACTAGGACAGGATCCGCAGGGAGAGGAAGGCCAGTTGTATGCGCATCCCCTCCCTGAAAACGGGTCTGGCCGGAGGCATCCTGCTGGTGCCGGAGGATGCAGTCACAGGATTGGGGACAGGATTACACACAGGCACCTCCACGGCGGCCTATGCTGCCTCCTGTCCCTGCCCCTGGTCTGCACCACTAGCACCAGTGGAATCCCCCCTCCAGGCCGTGTGCGCGGGCCTTCCATGGCCTCCTCCTCAACCGAACCCCCCACCAACCTGGATGACTCCGTGGCATCTTCCTCCATAGGCCCCTGTGGGGGCTCAGCTGCCCATACAGCTGCCGAGGAGTCCACCTCCAAACTCCGCCTCTTGGACCTTCCCTCGGCAGCTGCAGCCATGGACTCCTCACTCCCGGAAAGAGATGACTACCTGGGAGGGAAGCTGAGCCTTGCATCTCAAGCTGGCGGTGAGATCCCTGCCGCTGTGTCTCCGCCCTCTTCATCAGTCTTCATCAGTCGACGCTGCAGACAGGGAGAGACAGAACAAAGGCATCAGGGCACTGAACAATGGTCGGATACACACATGGCAGTTGCACATGAGTACCAGTGTCAAACTTCACAGATGGCATCACACTCCCCAACACTCATATCATTTGAACCCACACACATGCACACATTAACAGAAATTGTGCAGCAAGCAGCAGCATCCATACACACAAAACAGCATGAACATCCGAAGGTTGGTATGACATCACAAGCAACATGGGGAGTGCCGAACACATGCACACACGCCACCAGACAGACATGCATCTGTACATCTCCACCACCTGTCACAGAGCAATCAGCAACTATGTCACATCTGCCAATCGGGTTCCTATATGTCTGTGTTACATGCATCCATGGCGTATCACAGTTGCACACATGTCAAACACACACACATGTATGCCGTGCACGTACATGAAGGTGGATCCAGCATCCATGTGTCACACCCCAACCATGCCATAGTACATACACAGAAATGCTAACATGTGTGCATCTCCACATGCAGTTGTGCATCATGCTTTGGAACACATACACCATTGATGTGCATCACACATGACTGGACTCACATGCAGCACGGTCATGTCCCTGCACATACACATCCATACATGGCCCTTTTCAGACATATGTCCAAGCTGCACACTCCTGGTACACCTCAACATGGACTGCGTCCAATAAGTACGCATGGACACTTACCGCTCGACTCCGGACGGGTCTCCCTCTCGAGGACCTGGCGGTGAAGCGCTGGGTTAAAGCATTCCAGGACCCTCATGTCGTCAGTGGTAAGGTGGACCCGGCACCTCACTGTATCCGCTGCTTCCAAGAGGCGCTGGGCCTTCCTGAGGGTCCTGGACCTGAAGTCCTACCAGTGCTTACGGACGTGTGGTAGGTCACGGGTTGCCACCCCCTCTGCGTTGATGGCAACCATGATGTCCAGCCAGATCCTCCTCCATCCATCCTTGTCGGCGCGTGTTCTTCTGAAGAGGGCATCATAATGCACCAGGACTTACTCCACCAGGATGCCAACCTCTCCTGCTGTGAAGCTGGCAGCCCTCTGCCTCTCTGGGTGGGGGTTGCCAGTGGTCTCCGATGGTGTTTGCCCCGACATGGCAACCCCCGACGTGGAGCAATGGAACTGCAGTCGGGAGTCTTCTGTTCCAGCAGGGGTGGTCACAGCAACTGGACCCCTGCAGATGGCTGATGTGCAAGCACCAAATAGCAGGGCACATGGCCAGCAGGCAGGCAGGCAGGAGCAGATGGCGGGTGGGAGTTGGCTCAGGGCTCTGGGGGGCAGGAAAATGGCCTTCTGGGCAGAAGTGTGGTCTTCCGTGTGTTGTCGCATGGCCAGCTAGTTACGGAGTGATTTGGCATGTGAAGAAACAGCACGTCAACGTGTAATTCGAAGAAAGGGCCTTAGCGCGTAAGCACGTATGTGACGTACCACGCGCGGGCGTTTCCCTCGGCACGGTTGAATAGTGATTCAGCACGTGAAAAAACTGCACGTCTGCGTGTTAATGCGTGTAATTCGAGGAAAGGGCCTAAGCGCATAAGTGACGTGACGCGCGCGGGAGTTTCCCTCAGCACGGGTTAAAGGTGAGCGGGTCCCAGCCCTTCGCTGTACGTGCCTTTCGTGGAGACTGACTCGTGTTTTGCTACTTCTGGTTGATTCACACGCCATCACTACTTCACAGCGGATCAAGGACGTATCTCTTATTTTGGTGGGGGTCTTGCCTATGTGTGTTTTTCATTACCACGCTAGACAGACGGTGAGTCGCGCATGCTATTTTTCCCACTGCAGATCCCCCATGCATCGCTTACCCGTTTTCAAGGTCATAGTAACCTGTGTGTCCCACGCGTGTTTTTCGTGTCCCTGGGTGCCACCGCGTACTGCGGGAGGTAATTCCACACACGTGGGCTACCGGGGGTTGCGTGCATGGTTTTACTGCAGTTTTGGGGTGCCTGAGCGTTGCGTGAACAGTCTTTTTCTCACCGGGGTCACATACAGCCTTGCAGGGGCACAGGGGTGCTGTTAAAATCTAGTACCCCACCCTCTTTACCCCAATTGCCCAGGACAATTGTCATGTACACCTCCCATTTGCACTACTACATCTTGCCATGGTAAGGAGGCCACAAAAACGTGAGGGGCACCTCAGCTGGGCGCCCTCCACGTGGTGGGCATGGTCAGGGACGTGGCTGGGGTGACCAGGAAGTAGGGGGACTCCAGGGTGTCCAGGGTGGCTGCAGAGGGGGAAGAGGCAGAGGTGCACCACTTTGGCAGGGTGTTCTGCCACGTGTTGGTGCAGTCATGCCACCACCCCCTGTGGTTCCGGGAGATGCAGCTCTTGCATCTGGCACTGGCGCCCATGTGACCCGGCAGTCCATTTGATTGACTGCCACGGGCCCAAGGGTAGTGGTAGCTGCAGGTGTAGCTGTGGCCACCACCACCCAGGCTCAGGGTTGGCCAGCGCATGCTGCGTTGGCATCTCAAGAGTCCCAGGATGATTCCCGGGTGGTCAGGAGGCACACGGTAAGTGCACGCAGGGCTGCCCTGACCGAGGCACATGTCCCTGGGGCATAATTGTCATCTGCTGCCCCGAGCAGCCGAGTGTTGGTAACTGCATGGGCACATGCAGCCGACACCACCCCGGCTGTGAGTCTGCCATCGAGGACAGTCTCGGTCAATGACCTTGGCACAGCGGATGTTGCTGCGCAGGGTCCAGTCAAGGGCACCCAGCAGCCACTGACGCAAGTCAGGGCTTCAGTCCTAGTTCCACCTGCCACTCCCTCACTTCAATCCACCAGCGCCACTGCCCCTACTGATCAGTGCGGCATTTTCCAGTCAGGGTCCGGATCACTGCTCAAGAGGAGGAAGGTTGCACCTGCACAAGAGGCTGGGACCCCTGACACAGCTCCGGCCTCCGGCATGTCGAGGAAGAAGCCTTTCTGCTAGCACGAACTGGACTTCCTTGTGGGCTACGTGTCGGGACACAACCGTGATATGCTAGTGGGCCCAAATTGTCACACTACAGCTGCTCAGCGTTTGTACCACTGGAAGCATGTTGTGGAGTGTGTCAGTGCATTCGGTCATGAGGTCGCACAGCTCAGGAGTGCAAAAAGCATTGGGATGACCTCCGACGCTGTGCTAAGCTAAAGCGTGACTCCAATTACGCCATGACTCGGGTGACTGGCAGTGGGCCACCACCTGAGGAGGAAGATCTCACTTGGCACAAGTTGATCGCTGCAGAGTTCATACCGGCAGAATTGTACGAAGGAGTGAGAGGGATGCTGGATTTTGATGCCCTTTCCAGTGAGTGTTGTTGCGTGTTTGTCCGGCCCATGTGTGGTTTGCTTGTGTGATGTGTTGTGCTTGACTGCCACTACATGCTATGTGTACATGGTTCTCATGTGCGAGTCATGCAATGCTTCACTGATGCGTGCCTGCTGTGCAGCATGCTGGACATATGGAGCAGACGGGGACTGTTCCCATCACCACACTTGCACCCTACTCACATGCTAGTCACCCGCTGCCCCCCCGGTCCATGTTCAAGCTCACTGGCCCTTCTGCATGTAGCCTGGGATGTCTTTCCACTCAGCACTCAGACTATGTCATCGCATGACTGACGTGCATGTGTGTTCTGCCTGCATGCGGGTACTCCACGTAGGCATGCTCCCTTGGCCCTCCACCCCCCTGCACCGCTATTTCACCATGGCACTGGTGGGTATCATGTTGGACTACTGCAATGGCCTGTTCAACGCTCCTGTGTACATGCACACTTCCCCCTGCCAACCTGCAAGACACATACTGTGGGGTACATCCTTTGTCCTTGATGCAGGGTGTCTCAATCGGACTGTGCAGATGACAGGATGGCAGATGCTCCGCAGGGACATGAGTGCCCATTCATGCTCCATATGCATACCATGTGTGCCCCTATGAGTACTTGGCAGAATGATCATTGAAGTACGTGTCCAGGATGACATACATTTAATGACATTTGATCCTCCATTCCATGCCCACTCTGGCTCAGTCCTGTATCACGCACATGTTTAGGGTGTCATAGTCTGTGTGGGGCACAGGCCTCACCCTGTTTCAGGCCCCCTGACTCTGTTCCACTGGTGTAGTGCCTTCTGCACAAATAGGTGTTCTACTGAGGGTTCATCATGTGTCCTGCTTACTGTCCCATTCTCATCTGCTGTGTTGTCAGTTGGCTCAGATGAAGCAATTGATGCTAGTCAACACTGTCTGCCAATACACAGTTCTCTGGTCAACCTTTCACTGCCATGCAATGCATCCCTGCATTTTCACTAAGGGGGTTGGGGGGTTATCTGTAGCCATACAACCCATTGCATGCACATTGCACGTGATGCCTGAACTTGCCCTTACACTGCCTTCATGTTTATAGATTGACATCATAATGTACTTGTTGATGTAGATAGTCGGTAACGTACACATGTTCTGCACTGCACCAACCCACTTCTGAGCCATGTTATACCATTCTACATGCCTACTCACTGCTGCAATATCAAAGTGACCTGGCATGTATGGTCAGATTGTCATCTCTTCACTGTCATGAAAGGCACGGGCACAGGTGCATCCTGTGACACATGTACTCAGTATTGGAACACCCTAGTGGGTGTTTAGCAAAGTTGATTGGTCAATCTGCGGCCTATACCAACTGGTATAGGCCGCAGATTGATTATAGCCTGCCAATCGGGTTGTAATGACTGTGAAGCTGCCTTCACGTGTGTATGTGTACACTTTCACATACATCGAAGCAAGCAGTGTTGTAGCTGCTTGGTTTGCTGTATAGGTTGCTGTTCATAATCACCATACGGGTGTATATGAACATGGGTGTTCTTGAACACTTTCACATGTACATATGCAAGCAGCTTCAACGTTGTGTAGTGCAACATTGCAGCTACTCACTTATGTGTGTGTGAAGGTGTTCATTTACACATGTGTTCTCTGCAGCTTTTTTGTTGAATGACTAAAATGTAGTTGATTAAAGTTAATGCTGCTGCGATTTCAGCATTCCGCCCGTTATGTTCAACTGGCACAATCCTGAAGGTGCACTGTGGTGCAGTATGTGTACGCCCAGGCCCAGTTAACTGATCTGGTGGGGCCTGGCCGGGATGATTTGACACACTGAATAATGTTTTAGGGCACAATCAATGCACAATGTGCTCCATCAGGCACTGAGGGGTGTTCTGGAGGTTTCATGGCCGCCAGCTCAGACCGTGCTCGGTGTTATGGTCCCTCATGCCTGGTTGCAGGCCCTCGCTTTGCTCGGGACATTCACTATGTCTACATGGCCCATGACGCCCGGTACGGGCCCAGCTGCAGATGGATGAAGCTACATTGCTGATGATGGTTTAGTGATGCATGTGTACATGCATATTACGTGTGTCATGGTGTATTTGGATTCACTTGCAGCTGTGGCCATTTTGCAGTTCAGACATGCTTATGGTATGTGCCATCTCTTTGTTGCCATCTGTCATTTATGCCTGTGACATATGCCTGACAGAGGGGGTGTGTAATGGAGGTGATATACTACATTCTGTACATGTGTAGGCTTTGCTATTTACACACATCCATTTCTGCTTTTGGGATGTGTTTGCATATCAATGCCACTGGATGCATGCCGGAATTTCATTTGTGTGTGACATGTATGCTTCATGTGTTGGCTGTCGATGTGATGTCTATGTGTGTGTGGGTTATGTGCTTCTGATATGTGTACTCATGTGTGTTTTTCCACATTACAGATGATGATGCAATGGAGCCAGAGGATGGTGATGTCAATCCTGACACGGTGTTGCTAGTACATCTGCAACCCGGCACAAGTGGGGGTCGTGGGGTGGTAGGCCACGAGAACCCACTTTTGCTCCAGACCATCGTGTCCAGGGCTGGCAATGAGTCTAGCTCGGATGATCGCTCTGACAACAATGTTGAGTTGGATGCGCGTCATGTCCATTCGTCGACGGTGAGTGATTCTGATGTGGACGATCTTCTGTCCGTGACACCTGCACTGAGGGGCCAGACGGTGTTGGAACCTCCACCTGTGGTGGATCGGGACGCACGGTCACACTCCACACAAGTTGATGATGTGCCTGGGGCATCACGTCAATGGAGGGATGTAGTCCTGCAGCCGCGGGCGGTGCAACCCAGCGAGGAGCACGGCTCCTTGGGCCCCGCGGGTGTCAAGCCCGGCAACGTGGTTGCCGTGCGCCACCGGGGTATACTGAGTGGGAGCAATCCATGTGTGCCAATTCAGAACATCAGGGGGCAGCAATTGATAAGATCGCTCAGAGCATGGAACGTGTGGCCCAATCGGTGCTCCCTCCTGCTAGGCAGGTGGAGCACCAGCAGCGGGCAGCACAGTCCACGGCCCGCTGACTCAGGCTGGGCATGGCGGCCTCAGACAGGGCACGCCGGATACCATCTCGACTGAGCTACGTGCATGCCGGGATGTGCTCCAGATGTAATGCAGGCTATGCAGGAAGAATTCTGTGTTACACGTGCTACCTTGCAAAAGGAAGCATGCGTATCACATGAGGTGCTGCATGCTGACCTACGTGTCATCGCAGCACAGGACCAGGCTTACCAGTCCCGCAGACTTGCTGCCGTCGAGGGGCAAGCTGCACATAGGCGTGGTCAGGTGCCACGTCCACCTTTTGCGTCAGAGGGTGAGCAGGACGACGGCTTATCTTCCAAACAGGTCTGGCCGTGCAGGCTTTGAGCCCATGGAGGGTTTTTTTTAATCTCAACATCATCGCATGTGGGTGTTGAGGTGCACCCTGTACCTCCCTGCTCCTGGGTGCCCCCCCGACCCCCTGGGTCGTATGATGCCATTTTTCATTTTTTAGTTTAATTAGTTAAATTACTTTAATATTGTTTGTCTATTGTGCATTCATGGGACATTGTGATGCTTTGTGGCTTTTGAAAGCATCCACTGTCTGTTCCAGCTGGGCACATTCAAGCTTGTCTCGTGTATGTGTTTGTGGCTTGGGGTCCTGACACATATGCCACTCCTGCTTCCCCTTTCCATGGGCTTGCAAGGATGGTTCGGTGTGACAACCATTTACACAAGGGCATTGGACGTTTGTCATATCTGTGGCCTGTCTTCTGCTGTACTACT
Source organism: Ambystoma mexicanum (assembly GCF_040938575.1). Lineage (NCBI taxonomy): Eukaryota > Metazoa > Chordata > Amphibia > Caudata > Ambystomatidae > Ambystoma > Ambystoma mexicanum. Next base: position 340,721,440 of record NC_090922.1, read on the forward strand.
TGTGTTTACACCCCTAGTGGGGATTATGGATGTTTTCTCCACGGCATGTCTGCAATCAATTTTGGTGAGTACATTTTTGAACTATCCATTTATTGATGTTGATTGTGATGTATGTTAATTTCTTGCCTGTATAAGTGCTTGATGCACTTCATGCTGTAGATGGTAGCCTGCACCCTTTAGCTGTCAAAGTCACACTGATGGTGGAAGGGGGCCGGGTGGTGACAATGTCAAGTTGGTACGTGTTGAGTTCAGCCCCTGGGGATTGTGGCAAAGGAGGATGCATTAGGAATGTGACCCAAGAGGCACAACTCACGGTCCAGTCCTCACCTGAGAGGTCCGCCTATACTACTACTACGCTCCATTCTGTTTGGACGGCATGTTGTATCTGTCTTCCCTCTTGGACTTTGATGCTGCCTGACGGCACAGTTTTCCTGCTGGACTACAGCTCTTTTACTTGTTTTTCACACTCTGGTGCCTTTAGTCCCAGTTTTTCTTCCTGCTACTGTCCTTGTTGCAGATCTGTCTGCCCGTGATTCGGGCAGTTATTTGCAAAAACTCTTACACTGCCTCGCTTTGCCTCAGTACACTTCTGTTCCACAGCATCTCTCTGTCGCTCCTCCTGTCTTTCATCTCTTACATCCATGCCTTTATGTTGACTTTTGGCTTTTACCAATGCTATTCAACTGTTGTGGCTCTTAACTTGCTGTCAGCTGTTTCCGGCTATCTCGCATTCACTGTGCCTTTCCAGACTTGTGCTGTCTCTGCCTTTCTTTGTTCACGCTATCAAGGATTGATTGGGTTTCAGCTCAACCATTCAGTTGTGCCAGCCTCCTTGGTTATTTTCTACTCAAGTTCCTGCTCTACCTGTCAGGGTACAGACCCTGGGGTTGTGTGGGAGGAGGTCAGATGTAGGTCTCAGACATGGCCCAGTAACAAGCAGCATAAAGACACACACACGGAAAAGATTCCTGCCTTATAAAAGGCTTGTACGCCCTTTCTGCAGGAAAAGGAGCCTCCAGAATACCTTTCCCAGCAGACACTGGGCCAAGAACTACAAAACCCTGTCCACGTTGGGTGGGGCACACTGTCATATCCCACAGAAGGAGATGGTGATTGTGGCGCCGTTGGTCCCAATCACGGGTGGCGGCCATTGTTTCTCCCAAGATGGCGGCGTCATCCGATTGCAGCATTCCAGCCTTGCAAGGGATGCTTGTAACTATGGCTCCACCCCCTCAGCAAGGATCCGGTTATCTTGCGGCAGGCACAACGCTCGAGTGCGTTGCTACTCTCCCCAGTCAGCGCTTCGTAAGTTCGCCCCTAGGCTTATACTCTTACTAAATTTTTCATTGCACCTTGCTAATACCTTCCACTGTTTCTGTCTTTTAGAAGCTTTCTTATCGTACTCCAAGGGCAGAGAATCCGCCTCCTAAACTCGGGTTTCGAGAGTCGGAACGGCTCGAAACAGATCTTTTTCATTTCACCTGTAACCGCTTCCAATCACACCGGTCTGAACATTTCGCATACATTGATTCGATTCAGCCTCTTCACTCATTTCCCGACAGTGTAATTCAGAAGGCTTTTTCTTTGCATCACAATCCGAATCTGCTGTCAGGTACCCTTCTCTCCTTCTCATTTGTTCCTATGGCATTTCAGAAAGGTCAGCCTGTTCTAAATTCAGGTCTTTCTTGTTTCCCTTACATATCATATTAGATTCCCGAAGTTACATCACGACTTCCACAAGTTCTCACTCTCTGGGTCTCACTGAAGGAATTCGTACACATGCAATCCTGAGACATTATAGGGCACAATCTCCTTTATAAAGGGTAACTATTGGGCAACTGATATTCTGCTTCCATTCTGTCCTTCAGTACAAACTTACCATTCTCTAATCTTTACTTTCGTTATTTTCTTTGTGGTATTTGCATTCAGTCACCTGGAACTGTGCCAAAGACTCGACCCAACCTGCTTAACAGAGAAGACGTCCAACAGCTGAGGCGGTCAGGGTTTTCTTCCCCAGAGGGTTTCCCTGGGGAGTTCATTCCTTCCTGGTGCAATCTATCACGGGATAGGAAGAGATTCCCCTGGGGGGGCTTCTCATATTCAACATATTCGAGCTACTGGATCAGGTCAGTGGGTGCATGTTTACAGGGAACCATTATTATTCCTGGAAATTTTAAATGCAAGAACAAAGCATTACAGTTAGCAACGCCCAAAGAATGATAATAAGGTATTTACCTTAGTTTCTTTTCTATATTTACATTCTGTTTCCAGGAATAATTATTTTTCCCCTTGCACGCTCACTGAAATGGATCCGGCTCAACAACAGCAATTAGTGGCGGCAGTTCAGTCGCTAACGACCGAAGTCCAAGCACTTAAACAAGAGAATGCGGTATTACGGCAATACATGGGGAGGTCCCCTAGTTGTTCCGAACTTCCTCCTGGACCTTTACCAGGGGGACGTTTTGATGGAGACCCGTATAAGTTGAGAGAGTATTTAGAATCTTGCACAGTGCAGTTTACGTTTAAGACTGCATTTTTTCACACTGATAGGGATAAGGTGGGACACATGATTGCTCACCTTACCGGTCCCGCTCTAGCCTGGGCTACCCCTTTAGTTACTTCAAAAAATCCAATTCTGGATTCATATCCTGCCTTTGTTAATAGTCTTAAGGCCATGTTCGGGTGGCAGGAGGTCACAGTGTCAGCTCAAGAACAACTATTGGATTTTCGTCAGGGTTCTTTGGATCTCTTGGTCTATATTACTCGCTTCAAACAATTGGCTGCAGGAACGTCCTGGGCTGATGACGCCTTGATTACGCTTTTTAGGCGGGGTTTAAATGAAGAACTAAAGGATGAGGTCTCTAGAGTTCCTCGCCCGCCTAATTTGGCCGAATTAATATCGATGGTTATGCAGATGGACTACAGAATTTTGGAAAGACGTCAGGAAAAGAGACGGCAAAAGAATTTTCGGTCTCAGCCTGAAAATTCAATTGTCTCCCCCAAGGGAAACTTCTCTGACGAACCAATGCAGATAGGTGCAGCTCGTGGTCCTTTATCCGCTGAGGAGCGACTTCGACGTCGCACCTTAGGGTTATGCATGTACTGTGATTCCAAGGAGCATTCTTTACAAAATTGTCCGATCATTCTCTCTCGGAAGCAGGGAAACGCTCGAACCCGACCGTCAGGGGAGCCGCGGTTAGGGAATCAGTGAGCGGTTCCCCTTCTTCCTCCATTTCATCCCACATTACAGATGTCCCTGATACCCCTATGTTGGTTCTAAAGGTTACCTGTTCTTATGATTCCTTGGGTTTAATTGAGGTTCCAGCATTGGTGGATAGTGGGGCAGCAGGTAATTTCATTGACGATATTTGGGCGGCCAAATTTAGAATCCCTCGTTCTTCCAAATCTATTGCTATTCCCGTTGAGTCAGTAGATGGGAGTCCGTTGGTCTCGGGTCCCATCAAGGAACAGACGGTTCCCTTACGGATGTCCGTTTCTACTCATAGGGAAGTCATCACATTAGACATTATCCGGACTGCCCATTATCCTGTGATATTGGGATTACCTTGGCTTAGGGTGCACAACCCCTACATTAATTGGTCAGCTGGAACATTTTTTCTGGGTTCTGTTCATTGTCAAGCCCATTGTTTTCATTGCGGTACTGGTGAACTACTTTCTGCCTCGTCTCACGGGGGTGAGGGATTGAGAACTACTGTGCTAAATCAGATTCAGGGGATTCCTGAGCCTTATCACTCTTTCCATAAAGTATTTTCCAATACTGAATATGCTGACTTGCCACCTCATCGTAGGGATGATTGTGCCATCGAATTACTTCCGGACCACCCTATCCCATTTGGTTGCTTGTATGTGCTATCCGCAAGAGAAAAGGAGGTTCTTAAGGAGTATCTTCGCAAAAATGTGCACAATGGTCTCATTGCCGAATCCACCTCCCCTGCAGGGGCTTCCTTATTTTTTATTCCCAAGAAAGACTCTGCTGAACTTCGTCCTTGTATTGACTTTCGCAGATTGAACAAGATTACAGTCCCTGATCGTTATCCTATGCCCCTAATCGCGGACATCCTTGAAGCCATTAAGGGTGCCAAAATTTTCACCAAGTTGGACTTGCGGGGAGCCTACCATCTCATCCGCATCAAATCGGGGGATGAATGGAAGACGGCTTTTAGGACGCCATTTGGACATTATGACTATCGCGTAATGCCATTTGGATTGTCTAATGCACCTGCAGTCTTCCAGCGCTTTATGGACCATCTTTTCTCTGACATTCTCCTACATTCAGTTATTGTATATCTTGATGATATTTTGGTTTTTTCTACTACACCCGCTGAACACATTGGTCATGTTACAGATGTGCTACAGCGCCTTCTAGACAATCATTTATTCTGTAAGCTGGACAAGTGTGAATTTCATCAACACAGTGTGGCATATTTGGGATTCATTCTATCCGCTCAGGGAGTCTCTATGGATCCCCGGAAGGTTTCTGCTATCCGAGACTGGACTTCTCCAAATTGTGTTAAGGATATCCAGCGATTCCTGGGGTTTGCCAACTTTTATCGGCGATTTATTCCTAGATTTTCTGAGATCATTTTGCCATTAACGGCTCTCCTCAAGAAAGGGGTTCCGTTTCATTGGTCCGTACAAGCAGAAGAAGCATTCACCTCCCTAAAGGACTGTTTCATGGCAGGGCCTATTCTGCTCTCTCCTGATCAAGGAAAGGGATTTATTGTGGAGTCGGATGCCTCCCACTTCGCCCTTGGAGCTATCCTTCTTCAGGAAAATGAACAGGGAGTGGAGTGTCCTGTTGCGTATATGTCTAAGACCCTTTCTCCTTCGGAACTGAACTATACAGTCCTTGAGAAAGAGTTACTTGCCATCAAACGGGCTTTTGAGGAATGGCGACATTTGCTGCTAGGAGCCCAATTTTTGGTTGAGGTTCGGACAGACCATCACAATCTTCGAGCCCTTCAGAATGCACAAACCCGGAATAGCAGACAAGCCCGTTGGCCTCATTTTTTTTCTCCGTATGAGATTGTGTTTACCTTCATTCCTGGCAAGAGTAATTTAAAGGCTGATGCTTTATCTAGGAAGGAATCTACTGAGTGGGCTCATTTCCGGGCCGAACCTTTATTTCCCAATGCTCGTTTTGTACATGTGATTTCTAGTTTTCTTCAGTCCGTAGCCAACGCTACGTTGGTTTTTCAACAGGAGAACCCTGACGTTTTTCGGGCACTGGGGCTCACTATCTCTCAGGGTTGTGGTTATCGGCATCGGAAACTGTTTTTGCCCTCGGCGGGACTCCAAAAGACTATTCTTACAAAGTGTCACGACTCGCTTATGGCTGGTCATCGAGGAGTCAACAATACTACGGAGCTGGTCCGCCGTAACTTCTGGTGGCCTAATCTTGTGGAGGATGTAAAGCAATATGTGGCTGCCTGTACCGTCTGTTTACAATCTAAGGCACATCGATGTTCCCCCTTGGGTCTGCTCACGAGAATGCCCGTTCCGGTTCGTCCATGGCAGATCATTTCCACGGACTTTGTAGTGGATCTTCCTAAGTCAGCGGGATGTACGACCATTATGGTCACTATTGACTACTTCACGAAGATGGCCCACTTCGTGGCTTTGCCTAAGATACCTACCTCAGCAGAGATGGCAAGGATCTTTATTACGCATATTTTTTCTGTTCATGGCTTACCGAATACGATTGTTTCTGATAGGGGTCCCCAGTACACTTCTAGATATTGGCAGCAACTGTGCAGGATGCTTGGTGTTACCCGTGCTTTGAGCTCGGGATTCCACCCGCAAACAAATGGACAGACGGAACGATTGAATCAGACCCTTGAAGGTTATCTCAGGTGCTATGTTTCAGCTTCTCAGGACAATTGGACGGAGTTGTTGTCTTTGGCAGAATTTGCCTATAATAATGCACATCACGCATCATTGGGATCCAGTCCGTTTCACTGTTCCTATGGGTTCCATCCTACCTGCTTCCCTGTAGGGGTGTCGTCTGAATCTTCTTTTCCGGATGTCGTCTGTCTGCTGCAGGATATTCGACAGGGTCATCAGAAGGCTCTGACTTCTCTTCAGAACGCTCAGGAACGGATTAAGCGTTTTGCTGATCGCCGACGCTCTCCAGCTCCTGTTTTTGCATCCGGGGACAAGGTATGGTTAGCCTCTCGATTTCTTCCTCGGCACCTGGTGCCTTCCAAACTTTCTCCTAAGTACTTTGGTCCATTCCCTGTGCTTCAATGTTTGGGTGAGGCGGCCTATCGTCTACAACTTCCTCCTTCTTGGTCCAGGATTCACCCGGTTTTTCATGTTTCTCAACTTAAGCAGGATGTGGCGGATCGCTTTTCTCGTCATCTGGTTGCTCGTCCTCCTCCCGTTTTGACTCCTTCGGGGCCGGAGTTTGAGGTAGCCGGAATTTGCGATTCCCGTTACCACCGGGGCCGTCTTCAGTACTTGGTGGATTGGCGTGGATATTCGCCGGCTGAACGGTCCTGGGAACCGGCTTCTGCCGTTCATGCTCCGCAGCTGGTTCGCCGGTTTCATCGTTCTCATCCCGGCAAACCGGGTACATCTGCTCTTTGGAGGGGGCATACTGTCATATCCCACAGAAGGAGATGGTCATTGTGGCGCCGTTGGTCCCAATCACGGGTGGCGGCCATTGTTTCTCCCAAGATGGCGGCGTCATCCGATTGCAGCATTCCAGCCTTGCAAGGGATGCTTGCAACTATGGCTCCACCCCCTCAGCAAGGATCCGGTTATCTTGCGGCAGGCACAACGCTCGAGTGCGTTGCTACTCTCCCCAGTCAGCGCTTCGTAAGTTCGCCCCTAGGCTTATACTCTTACTAAATTTTTCATTGCACCTTGCTAATACCTTCCACTGTTTCTGTCTCTTAAAAGCTTTCTTATCGTACTCCAAGGGCAGAGAATCCGCCTCCTAAACTCGGGTTTCCAGAGTCGGAACGGCTCGAAACAGATCTTTTTCATTTCACCTGTAACCGCTTCCAATCACACCGGTCTGAACATTTCGCATACATTGATTAGATTCAGCCTCTTCACTCATTTCCCGACAGTGTAATTCAGAAGGCTTTTTCTTTGCATCACAATCCGAATCTGCTGTCAGGTACCCTTCTCTCCTTCTCATTTGTTCCTATGGCATTTCAGAAAGGTCAGCCTGTTCTAAAATCAGGTCTTTCTTGTTTCCCTTACATATCATATTAGATTCCCGAAGTTACATCACGACATCCACAAGTTCTCACTCTCTGGGTCTCACTGAAGGAATTCGTACACATGCAATCCTGAGACATTATAGGGCACAATCTCCTTTATAAAGGGTAACTATTTGGCAACTGATATTCTGCTTCCATTCTGTCCTTCAGTACAAACTTACCATTCTCTAATCTTTACTTTCGTTATTTTCTTTGTGGTATTTGCATTCAGTCACCTGGAACTGTGCCAAAGACTCGACCCAACCTGCTTAACAGAGAAGACGTCCAACAGCTGAGGCGGTCAGGGTTTTCTTCCCCAGAGGGTTTCCCTGGGGAGTTCATTCCTTCCTGGTGCAATCTATCACGGGATAGGAAGAGATTCCCCCGGGGGGGCTTCTCATATTCAACATATTCGAGCTACTGGATAAGGTCGGTGGGTGCATGTTTACAGGGAACCATTATTATTCCTGGAAATTTTAAATGCAAGAACAAAGCATTACACACACGCTCGCAGGCACGCGCAAGCAGAAGCACAGGCCTTGTGCTCAGACGTCCGACAGAAGCAGACTTGTTCCCAGGAGCTCGAGCAAGGGGAGCAGCACAAGGGGCCACGCCCCAGCCGACCTTCCTCCAGGCCCCTGGCAGATGCAAGCTAAGTAACGCCAGCGCTGGGGAGCTTAGCCAGGTTTTGGGGAAGATGCGCACAGTACAGCAAAGCCGCACTGAATAGCAAATGCCAAGAAGCTTTCCAAGTTGTCAGGGTCACATGCAGGGGGCGTCGCCCATATCCTCGAGTCCCCCCAGCTCCAGAGAAGCTAAGTTATTAGCGCTGTAGCGTTCCTAGCCACAAACTATTACAGCGCAAGGGGGGGCACCCAGCAACGTACAAACTCGAGTGCAGTGCATATCATTAGCATATGCAATTAGCTACGTGCGCTGCCTAAAGAAAGCCGCGGCTTGCAGAACGCAACTTGTACTGAAATCGCACCTCGCCACACGCGGCTAGCAGCACATCCAAGGCCCATAATATCATGTGTGATTCTTCACACATGGTCTTCCGTTTGCCGCGGAGCCACGTGCGGCTACCTTACCGCATAAACAACAGTGTATGAACCATCACGGGAGCCTCCAGACTACCTTTCCCAGCAGACATTGGGCCAAGAACTATAAATCCCTGCCCATGTTGGGTGGAGCACACGCGAGCAGGCGCGCGCAAGCAGAAGCACAGGCCTTGTGCTCAGACGTCCAACAGAAGCATACTTGTTTCCAGGAGCTCCGAGCAAGGGGACTAGCACAAGGGGCCACGCCCCAGCCGACCTTCCTCCAGGCCCCTGGCACATGCAAGCTAAGTAGCGCCAGTGCTGGGGAGCTTAGCCAGGCGTTGGGGAAGACGCGCACAGTACAGCAAAGCCGCGCTGAGGAGCAAATGCCCAGAAGCTTCCCAAGTTGTCAGGGTCACATGCAGGGGGCGTTGCCCATATCCTCGAGTCTCCCCAGCTCCAGAGAAGCTAAGTTATTAGCGCTGCAGCGTTCCTAGCCACAAACTATTACAGCGCAAGGGCGGGCACCCAGCAATGCACAAACTCGAGTGCTGTGCATATCATTAACATATGCAATTAGCCATGTGCGCTGCCTATAGAAAGCCGCGGCTGGCAGAACGCAACTTGTACTCAAGTCGCACCTTGCCACACGCGGCTAGCAGCACATCCGAGGCCCATACTATCATGTGTGATTCTTCACACATGGTCTTCCGTTTACCGCAGAGCCACGTGCGGCTACCTTACTGCATAAACAGTGTATGAACCATCATGGGGCAAGCAAAACAATACGAACAAAGCAGCAGACAAGAGTGCTTGTTTGGGGAGGAGTCACTAAGTTTGAGGCATGAATGGTTTTATGTGTGTGTTGGGAAAACACACACAGAAAAGCAACTCATGCTCTCTTTGCAGCATTGAACTGCTCCTGTTACCAGACCTGAGAGTGCACAGGCAGGAGGCCAGCACTCACCCCAGAGATAAGTGTCTCTTTGGCTCACCTTTGTGCCATTTTGTACAATGTGCACGAAGGACATGGTTTCTCTGATTAAGTATGTGTAATTGTCAATTGTTGTATTTTGTCTTTTGCCTACTTTCCCTTGCCCATCCACCTCCCCTCTCCTGACCCTCTTTCCGGTTATCCTAAATAACAATGCTTATTCAACCAACGGATCCCTAACCCTCTTTCCCCGCCGGGGTCTCAGAGGCCTGTGTAAGTTTTACCTTGCAGGCGCCCAGACCGCGAAGGCGGTGGTTGGTTCGTGCCACTGCTACACCTGGAGACCGGTGCTGTGACACTACCCATCAGTTGTGGCATCCTTATAGATTATTGTGTACTGAAATTGCTACCCATCCTGTTGAAACATTGTTCCAGTGTGCTACCTTGGTAGTTATTCTATAATTGTGCTTGGACATGTGCTTGGCCATATTCAGCAACTTCAAGTCATCTACTGGAGACTCTTCCAGGGTTTTTGGTGCCTAGAGGCTTTTTTCCTGGTTTTGGGGGTTTGGCTCCTTAGAGTTCTCTGCAATGTGGTATTTCTACCCGTCAAGGTGGCCTCTGATGGGGCTGGACCCTATTGACATGAAAGGAAGAACAAGGAAACCAAGGGGAAGGGGGATCCTGAAGCCAGGTAGACTAAATGGAAGTAGCCAATAGACCCCAGACACAGTTCTTCTGAAGGTCATGGTGATGAGTAAATGAGGGAGAGGCTTTTGTTGTCGGACAGTACACTTGGGCTACAGTGTTTGGGCACTCTCTGACATTCTTATTGTGGGGGACTATGTACATGATGTGTTCTGCTGGTCAATGGATGTTCTTGTGTTGGGTTTACTTTTCAGGTGTCAGGGGATTGTTGTGGTTTGACATACTGGGGTGTACACATGGCCAATGTTCACATGTGATGTGTACAGGACACTAAGGGTCACTTGATTTCACATGCATGTATTGAGTGCATGTCCCTACTGACACACACACTTACACAATGCTCCACCACACATACCAACACCCTTCCATGCCCACACGTGCACACAGATTGCCTTCTCTGGCATGCTGTGTCCCTGCAGCGCATGATCACATACAATTTGGGGATCGTGTAAATACGTCACTGGGTTATTTTTGTTGCTTGTCCTTTTTATATGATGCTCAAGGTGTATCCCCAACACAATGGCTGCTCACTGTGCTGTGTGCTGAGCGGTGTGTTGCAGGAGACACACACAGCACACGGGTTTGGGATTTATGGATTTGGATTGGCCAATGTGCATGCCAACAGGCCTTCTGTCTTTTGTTGATGGTACCGCTGGTGGCATGCATTTGTGTATGACTTTGTATGTGTGGGAGGTTGTTGGTCAGTCATTTCATCTGATTCCATGTCAGGTGTGATTGCCTCAGGCCTCTTTCCATTTATCACGTGTCACTTCGTATCTAATTGGTCATGTGTTGTGCTTTTGGTTTGCTCTTTTGATGTTACATGCCATGTCATGGTGTGACCGACAAGGGTGATGTGGGTGGAGAGGGTTTGGGTGACATACCAGTGATTGTCATGGCCTGTTTTGCAGGGGGGTGGTGTGATATGCACCTTGCATGTGTTCCTTTTGGTCACACAGGATTGGATATGTTTAAGTAGCTAGGGATGCACACAATGTAGCACTTCCGTGGCAACATTCTCAGGGTGGTAAGGTTGTGACGGTTGAGTGTCTCTTTGTCATCATCGATTGTCACCTGGTATGTGCCAGGCCTGTGTGCACTCCGCAGGGGTGGGAGTTTAGGTGAAAAATGTGGCCACAAGCTGGGTCCGGGCTGCCTCGCCACGTGCCCTTTCCCCTCCCATATGCAGCTCCTGTGGTTGGGGATGTGGGGGTACCACCATGTCCACCGGTACACCCTGCCGTGTTGCAACATTGTGCAGGACACATGCTGCCACAATGATCCTGCACACTACAGGGGTGCATATAGTAGCTGCCCGCCAGAGCGGTCAAGGGAGAGGAAGCGTGACCTGAGCACTCCGAATGTGCGCTCCACTATGCCCCTGGTTGCAATATGGGCAGCGTTGTATTTTACCTGGGGTGGTGTGGTGGGGTTCGGTATTGGTGTCATCATGTGGTTGCTCTTAGGGTAGGCACTGTCCCGTGGGAAGGTTAGGATGGCTGTCATTAGTTGGATTTGTGTATTTGTCTGTGTGTGACATGCATGCATGTGCACAGACAGTTGTACTCACCAATGAGCCATGTGTCGCCGTGCTTCACAGCTTGCAGGTCCCGGCTCAGGGTGGACATTCTGTATATGAAACTGTCATGGGTAGACCCATGATAGTTTGCATAGACAGAGGTGATGATTCCATGGGCATTGCATACAACCTGTACATTGATGGAATGCCAGTGCTTGCGGTTGCGGTAGATGTGCTCAGTGGCCCTATGCGGATGTAGGGCTATATGGGTGCAATCTATGGCACCGAGCACTTTGGGGAAGTGTGCCACCCTGTAAAAGTCCTGGACCACGGCCTGCCTTTCTGCTGATGTTCTGGGGATGTATATGTGCCTGCGGACTGAGGGGCACGCAGTCATGATTGCCAACACCTGGTGTAGGCAGCGTGACTGCGTGAGCTGTGAGACACCCCCAACTATGGCAGTTGTCCACTGAAATGACCCAGTGGCCAAAAAATGCAGGACATTGAGCACCTTTTCCAAGGGGCTCAGTGCTTGGGAGCACAAGGTGGGAGATGTGAGGTCATGCTCCCACTCAGTGACCAGGTCTAGGATGATACGAGGTGGAAACCTATAGCTGCCATAGACCTCATCATCAGGCATCCCAAAAAGGCTGGTCCTGGACATAAAAATGTGGAGCCTGGCTATTCTCCTCCTCCTGCAGTGTCCCACGATCAGTGCTGGCAGAAATGGGACATTCATCGTAGCAGTATATGCGTGTTTGTTGTTTGCGCGCACTTTTATACTGCGCGGGGACGCTTCCGCCTGCCTTTGTGTGGCGGACGTGTTTACGCCTGTGCGTGTCTTTTGGCGTGCCCGGTTTTCCCGTATTCGATTCCATGAATACGTGTTGTTCGCACACGTGTGGGCGTTCTGTGTATTTCCCAGCAGTACTTCCCCAGTTACACCCTCATTTTCACAAGTTGTTCCCCATTCTGCATGTTCCGCCCCCTTTTTGGTGTGTGCGCTACACGTTGTGCGCTTTCGCTGTGCGTGTCGCGCATGGCATTTGGGATGTTGCAGTGACGTGTGCGCCCGTGTGCTCACGTGTGCGCCACGCACGGATTTGGCGCATATCCCAGGAAAAACATACGCAGGGCCTTCCATGAATCGCATGCGTGCGCGTGCCCTTGCTTTTTCACGCTTTCGCCAGCTTGCGCCACTAATTTCGGCGCAGATTTGTTCCATGAATTGGCCCCTAAAACTGAGAAGCAGTTATAAAGGGACAATTTAGTGGGTGATGAATGTTTTAGTTACATTTAGAAAGTATGCCAAAATGGACAAACATGGGGAAATTGAGTTCTAAATATAATTAAAATAATGTGTATGCAAGTGAGTCAGGGGGATTTGAACTGTCAAGCTTGGCCAAGAAAAGGAAATCCTGAGTCATTTGAAATCGAACATGCGCCACAGGGCCACGAGTGCATTTCAGCAAGTTAATTTCTGAATGGGTCATTTGAAATGGGTTCACATTTTTCATTGCGTTGCGATATCCTCACTGGTGTAACATTGCAATATGTGATTGCAGTGCTTACATAAATGGCATGTATGACAAAACACATTTAAAGGCTAGTTTCAACTTAACTGGGCAAAAGGGAAGCACTCAGGGGGCAAGCATCTTAAATTAAATGGTTTGGTGTATGTTGGCAGTGTCTGTGCAGAGATGATTATGAACTATTTGGGTAGATATTGAGGTGTTGCAGCAGAGAATATCGATGTTTTCGAATGATTTGCATATAAAACTCATCATGGAGCTGTTTAAAGTTTTGGGGTACGAAGGTAAGATATGAGGAGGAAAAGCTAATACAGTATGAGAGATTGTACACTGGATTTATCCTGTATATAGGGAGAGAATTAAGCAGCGTTTTCCTAAACATGACAAAGTTACAGCAAACACTGAGCAGCGAGACGTTTATTTCTATGTTTTTATAAAATGGGATACCTGGTAAATGACAATGGTGGGTATCTTATTTCGCTGCAGAAGTTTCAAGAACAAAAGATAATGCTATGGCAGACATTTTTCAGGAAATAGTCATAGATGTCTGAGACTTTATACAGATGTGATTGCATTACTAAGTATTAAAATTCAGACCTATTTATGCTGGCAAGTTTACATTTTAAAGTTAAGATGTGGTTCTGCATAGGAGTAAAAAGTATCGATAAGGGTATGGGAGAAAGGAAATCTTTATTTAGGCAGGTTATCAGTGTCAGTTGCTTAGTACTCCATATTACATGGCTAAGAAAGAAAATTTACATTTTACAGTAATTGGCAATAAACCTTTACACGGAAATGGTATGGCTACTGATGCCTACAAATATATTTTATGTTACTTTATTTTGATTAAACTTTTGTTCCGTACTGGCCCTACCCAGAGGGCCTTGGAGCACCTTACAAGGTTCAACATTTCCAAATGTGGGAGGTGAAAAATTAAACATTGAAATTCAGTGAACAAACTTTATTTAAGACAGAGGTAGGGGGGAACAGCTCAATGCAACAAAAGACTTGAAATTCAGCAGGCATTGGAAGGTAAGTCACTTTACCTTTGGGCTTCCGCTGTGTTGAAGCCCATGAACAAATTGATTACATCGCAGGTGACATCACCAAGCGACGATACTGGACAACATTTATGACATCAAGGGCATCACTACAAACTAGAGCACACAGATAACATTACATTTGACATCACATGACATCACTAATGACATCTAAGACATCACTAGTAGAGTGGAAGAAATGTGAAAGTGTGGCACAAGTATTGTTTAATTGATCTCACTACAACATTTTAAGGTAATAGAGTGTTTTTGTGTTAAGGGAAATGTTTTTCTTTAGTTCTCCTTTGAACTTCTGTCACTTTTCAATAATTACATTTTAGTGGACATTAGTCATGCAATATGCAATGAGTATTTAAAATCAAAAGGTATGATAGATCATGTATAAATAGAGTATCTGCTGCATAATAATATAGAGTAGTAACGTGTGCTCTTAACCCCTTCAGTGCCAAGCTATTATTGAAGTCTATGTACAAAGGACAAGTATACTCGTCCTTGGGCCTCCAGTATATATTGACCTGTAGTCTCTATGGAGGAAGACACAAGTGAACATGTCCATCTTAAATTCGTACGCAGCATGATGAAGAACTTTGTAGACATTTTAAATAGTATAACTATGACTTTGCAGCGGTCCCCATAAGCATAGGAACATCAGCAGGTACATTTGTACGAATCCCTCTTATCATATTACAACAAAGTAATTGTTACTTTAACAAAGAAAATGTAGGCTCTAGCAATGGTAAAAGGTCAGGATTGTGGTGGGTGGCCTGTAAACGTCAATCACAATCAAATGTAATAACATGTTTTGAGGACAAAATCATAACGCTACAACTTCTGTTGTTCATAATTTACATGAAATTGTACATTACCTTTCATATTAACTACTCTCTGTTAGTTATTGTTTAATTATTTATCACACTGAAAATGTACTTTTATCTTTTCTATTAAGTGTGCGTGACGAACTGACAGGTATATTATATGTGTGTCAGTATGAGGCATATCTGCACCCATCTAATATGTTTTCCGTATGACTTGCAACAGAGCAAGACACTTTCAAGTACACCAAGAAGTAAATCATGGAGCAGGAAGCACTCAGGAATTATGTAAGTATAAAAGGAAGCTTGTTTATTAGTTACAGGCCATAAGTAAAGTGGTCATACCCGAGAGCATTAACGTAGCTTCCACTCAGTCTTGTCTTCCATCCTGAAGTCCTAACAGTCAAACCTGGAATCTCTGGATCCCCAGGTTCTATGTTCTGCAGTACATTCCACAAGTTTATCTAATACACTTAGGATATTACACACCTCCTTTCTTTAACAAAAGCAAAAGAAAACATATTTAACTCAGATTTCAACAACTTGTTCATGCACAGACTGGTACTTACATTTTAAATAGCACTCAAATTAAACTTACAGTACACCAGTACAACCGAGACAGCATACCAAACTCTCAACCAACAAAGGAAACACATAGATGGAATTTCTCAAGTTTAGCCTGTGCCAAATCTAGACAGGAATGTAACTGTTAGCATATGCCACACTTAGATGGAATTCTCAAGTTTAGTCTGCGCCGAATCTAGACAGAAATGTGACTGTTAGCATATGCCACACTTAGATGGAATTTCTCAAGTTTAGTCTGCGCCGAATCAAGACAGGAATGTAACTGTTAGCATATGCCGCACTTAGATGGAATTCTCAAGTTTAGTCTGCGCCGAATCTAGACAGGAATGTAATTGTTAACATATGCCACACTTAGATGGAATTCTCAAGTTTAGTCTGCGCCAAATCTAGAAAGGAATGTAATTGTTAGCATATGCCACACTTAGATGGAATTCTCAAGTCAACTCTGCGCCAAATCTAGACAGAAATGTGACTGTTAGCATGTGCCACACTAGTATGGAATTCTGAGGTTTAGCTCGCGCGGCATCTAGATAGAAATGTGACTGTTAGCAGGTACTGCACCTAGATGGAATCCCACAATTGCAAGGACAGCAATGCCAACTAACCAACCAACTAACAATTCTATCCCTTTGCACACACCTCTCAAACTATAACCAAACACAACCACAAGCCTTAAACGCAGCAACCTGCTCAAACTTCACAACAATGCTACAACAAAACAAACCACACATAGACTCGGACAACAGCACGCGATGACTACGGACCATTAAACACCCCCAAGCCCAGCCAACTGACCCACCGGGCTGAGGCTGCCAACAGCACATCACTGCTCTCTTGCACTTTTCCAGCTTATTCCCACTAACCCACCCTCTCTCCTCCCCTTTTTCAGAGCCGCCAAAGCGCCAGGGGACCACTTCGGTGGTGATAGTGCACGGTACAAATGTCCTTTAACATTAACATTAACATACCCCTTCTATTCAAGCTTGCCACTCTTGGATCTCAGGCCTGCCACGCCCAAGCACACCCAGCCCTGCTTTCTACGCCTTTGGTACTAGAAAACATTCAAATGAAAGAAGAGTGACAAGCATCTCGTTAGATGTGTGTTATGTAATACCCTTATATGGTGTACTCTCTCCACTCTATCCACTAATGTATTGTTAGTACAATTTGGAATACAAAACGACTTAACAGAATGATTCTCACTCTTCTTTAATTTTCATCTCACGCAACTCCACACATTACCAATAATTACATAAAATAAAGTTTCCAGCACACACATTTTCATTACGTCATACGCGTCAAATCATGTGCACACCATGTTACACAAATACATATTTCACACTTGACGTAATGATTTTCATTCCCTCCTAATTTTGAACTCACGCAACGTTATACGTTACCAATGGTCATATAAACAGACACTATCAGCGGAACAGGTATTTTTATGAGTATATTATTACATCGTACACATCTCATTCAACCTAATTTTGAACTCACATGACTTTATAAGTTATAAAATGGTCATATAAACTGATGCTATCATCAGAACACACATTTTTATGAGTACTTTACATCATAAACCTCCAAGAGTGATGACATCACTGCCAATATATTTACCTGTATCACAAAATGCAGATTTATACACCACGAGGAACGCCATCTGAAGGCCGAACATGGCAGAAGCAGAGGACACTCTGCTGCACGTGAGTAATGTAGTCTTTCATTATATACGTCCAGCATAGTAGAGTGCACACTATGTGCACTTTGTTCGACTCATTCATGGAACATTTTTGTATTTCACACAGGAATCATTGAAACATTTTCTTAACATTTAGTAATAAGTGAAGTGCCCTATATTCTACCCCTATTTAAGTTTTTGTTCTGATTCTGTGTGTAAGAATGTTTTGTACTAGTTCCAAACACTAATTAGGAATTTTATCTTTTCTTTCTTTTATTTCCCAGTGTCATTGGACATATCCTACAGTTCAATATGAGCATGTATATATTCCAAATGGATTAACATTATGACAGCAAACTTTATGAAGTACAATGGAGGTACTTGATTATCATATGAATTTCAAACGTGCCACACATTTACATTTCTCTGACCAATGTTTTTTTCTTTTAACTCATTTTTTCTTGTTTTCTTTTCCTGCCTGTCTTTACCCTTGCTTTCTTTTCCATTGTATGTTCTTTTGATCATGTAATAATCTATGGCTAATAGAAGTTTTGCATGTGCAGATTTGAGTAATCTCAATATCGTCTTAAAAAAGCCTGACTAGGCGAAAGTCGTGGCCATGTAGTCGGTGTTACTGCTTATAATTAGAGCAACTAGCTGTTATATGATTTTCATGTTTCTCACTTTACTAACATACACACGTAATTATTTTTGAAGTGTAAATATACATTATTAATAATTAAAAGAATTTATTGTGAAAATGTACAATAGGTTTGACTTTATTCAACAGAGCGCCAGCACTGGGGTTTGTGCTTTTTTCTTTTACAAGATTCCACTGGCAACAGGTTGTGTGCTATCATCCTCGTAGTTAGACATCTCTATATCATCTACTTACAAACTACGGATTTGGACTGCACAGCTTTCCTACCACTTTCAGTATGAACAATACATTCAGTTGATTTCATGAGTGATGTCAGATGTGATGTCATAATTGATGATGGCATAAACTATGTTAATTAATTGATCTTTTATAACATGCTTAATACCGGGCACTAGTCTCTAAGCATGGGATTCAAACCTGTGTGGCTTCTCCTTGCCCTGCTGCCAAGACAAACGCAATTCCCCAGGCTAACTCCCCAGCCCAAATATGTCATAAATGAGGCCATAAGTGATGTTGTATGTGATGTCATCAGTGTGCTCTAGTTTCCAGGATACCATTGATGATGTCATAAGTTAATTTCATCACAGGGGATGTGCTTGGTGATGTCAAATGTGATGTCATTATTGTGCTTGTGGGTTGTGCAATAAGGGGGCTGGAGTGAAGGTAATATAGCACCAATACCTGCCAAATGTCAAGGTTTTAGTTGCATTAAAATGATATGTTATGATATGATAGTTTATTTATATAGCGCCTATACACAATGTGTTTCAAAGCGCTTCAAGGCAAGGGAGGGAACAAGGGAAAATACAACCACATTCTTATAGGCCATGAACAGTAAGGATATGAAATTAACTATCGTACTCGGCCTGACGACATTTCAGATAGTGCAAGAACTAAGACACAGATAAGGAAGGGAGGGGGAGAGTGGGAAGGAAATGGAAACAGACAGGTGACTACCGTCCTAGGCCTGACGACATTTCTGGTAGAGCCGGAGAAAAACAAAAGGTGAGGGAGAGGGGTGCAGAAAGGGAGGGGAGGAACAAAACAAGAGACTATCACTTGATTTCACATGCATGTATTGAGTGCATGTCCCTACTGACACACACACTTACACAATGCTCCACCACACATACCAACAGCCTTCCATGCCCACACGTGCACACAGATTGCCTTCTCTGGCATGCTGAGTCCCTGCAGCGCATGATCACATACAATTTGGGGATCGTGTAAATACGTCACTGGGTTATTTTTGTTGCTTGTCCTTTTTATATGATGCTCAAGGTGTATCCCCAACACAATGGCTGCTCACTGTGCTGTGTGCTGAGCGGTGTGTTGCAGGAGACACACACAGCACACGGGTTTGGGATTTATGGATTTGGATTGGCCAATGTGCATGCCAACAGGCCTTCTGTCTTTTGTTGATGGTACCGCTGGTGGCATGCATTTGTGTATGACTTTGTATGTGTGGGAGGTTGTTGGTCAGTCATTTCATCTGATTCCATGTCAGGTGTGATTGCCTCAGGCCTCTTTCCATTTATCACGTGTCACTTCGTATCTAATTGGTCATGTGTTGTGCTTTTGGTTTGCTCTTTTGATGTTACATGCCATGTCATGGTGTGACCGACAAGGGTGATGTGGGTGGAGAGGGTTTGGGTGACATACCAGTGATTGTCATGGCCTGTTTTGCAGGGGGGTGGTGTGATATGCACCTTGCATGTGTTCCTTTTGGTCACACAGGATTGGATATGTTTAAGTAGCTAGGGATGCACACAATGTAGCACTTCCGTGGCAACATTCTCAGGGTGGTAAGGTTGTGACGGTTGAGTGTCTCTTTGTCATCATCGATTGTCACCTGGTATGTGCCAGGCCTGTGTGCACTCCGCAGGGGTGGGAGTTTAGGTGAAAAATGTGGCCACAAACTGGGTCCGGGCTGCCTCGCCACGTGCCCTTTCCCCTCCCATATGCAGCTCCTGTGGTTGGGGATGTGGGGGTACCACCATGTCCACCGGTACACCCTGCCGTGTTGCAACATTGTGCAGGACACATGCTGCCACAATGATCCTGCACACTACAGGGGTGCATATAGTAGCTGCCCGCCAGAGTGGTCAAGGGAGAAGAAGCGTGACCTGAGCACTCCGAAAGTGCGCTCCACTATGCCCCTGGTTGCAATATGGGCAGCGTTGTATTTTACCTGGGGTGGTGTGGTGGGGTTCGGTATTGGTGTCATCATGTGGTTGCTCAGAGGGTAGGCACTGTCCCATGGGAAGGTTAGGATGGCTGTCATTAGTTGGATTTGTGTATTTGTCTGTGTGTGACATGCATGCATGTGCACAGACAGTTGTACTCACCAATGAGCCATGTGTCGCCGTGCTTCACAGCTTGCAGGTCCCGGCTCAGGGTGGACATTCTGTATATGAAACTGTCATGGGTAGACCCATGATAGTTTGCATAGACAGAGGTGATGATTCCATGGGCATTGCATACAACCTGTTCATTGATGGAATGCCAGTGCTTGCGGTTGCGGTAGATGTGCTCAGTGGCCCTATGCGGATGTAGGGCCATATGGGTGCAATCTATGGCACCGAGCACTTTGGGGAAGTGTGCCACCCTGTAAAAGTCCTGGACCACGGCCTGCCTTTCTGCTGATGTTCTGGGGATGTATATGTGCCTGCGGACTGAGGGGCACGCAGTCATGATTGCCAACACCTGGTGTAGGCAGCGTGACTGCGTGAGCTGTGAGACACCCCCAACTATGGCAGTTGTCCACTGAAATGACCCAGTGGCCAAAAAATGCAGGACATTGAGCACCTTTTCCAAGGGGCTCAGTGCTTGGGAGCACAAGGTGGGAGATGTGAGGTCATCCTCCCACTCAGTGACCAGGTCTAGGATGATACGAGGTGGAAACCTATAGCTGCCATAGACCTCATCATCAGGCATCCCAAAAAGGCTGGTCCTGGACATAAAAATGCAGAGCCTGGCTATTCTCCTCCTCCTGCAGTGTCCCACGATCAGTTCTGGCAGAAATGGGACATTCATCGTAGCAGTATATGCGTGTTTGTTGTTTGCGCGCACTTTTATACTGCGCGGGGACGCTTCCGCCTGCCTTTGTGTGGCGGACGTGTTTACGACTGTGCGTGTCTTTTGGCGTGCCCGGTTTTCCCGTATTCGATTCCATGAATACGTGTTGTTCGCACGCGTGTGGGCGTTCTGTGTATTTCCCAGCAGTACTTCCCCAGTTACGCCCTCATTTTCACAAGTGGTTCCCCATTCTGCATGTTCCGCCCCCTTTTTGGTGTGTGCGCTACACGTTGTGCGCTTTCGCTGTGCGTGTCGCGCATGGCATTTGGGATGTCGCAGTGACGTGTGCGCCCGTGTGCTCACGTGTGCGCCCGTGGGCGCCACGCGCGGATTTGGCGCATATCCCGGGAAAAACACATGCAGGGCCTTCCATGAATCGCATGCGTGCGCGTGCGCTTGCTTTTTCACGCTTTCGCCAGCTTGCGCCACTAATTTCGGCGCAGATTTGTTCCATGAATTGTCCCCTAAAACTGAGAAGCAGTTATAAAGGGACAATTTAGTGGGTGATGAATGTTTTAGTTACATTTAGAAAGTATGCCAAAATGGACAAACATGGGGAAATTGAGTTCTAAATATAATTAAAATAATGTGTATGCAAGTGATTCAGGGGGATTTGAACTGTCAAGCTTGGCCAAGAAAAGGAAATCCTGAGTCATTTGAAATCGAACATGCGCCACAGGGCCACGAGTGCATTTCAGCAAGTTAATTTCTGAATGGGTCATTTGAAATGGGTTCACATTTTTCATTGCGTTGCGATATCCTCACTGGTGTAACATTGCAATATGTGATTGCAGTGCTTACATAAATGGCATGTATGACAAAACACATTTAAAGGCTAGTTTCAACTTAACTGGGCAAAAGGGAAGCACTCAGGGGGCAAGCATCTTAAATTAAATGGTTTGGTGTATGTTGGTAGTGTCTGTGCAGAGATGATTATGAACTATTTGGGTAGATATTGAGGTGTTGCAGCAGAGAATATCGATGTTTTCGAATGATTTGCATATAAAACTCATCATGGAGCTGTTTAAAGTTTTGGGGTACGAAGGTAAGATATGAGGAGGAAAAGCTAATACAGTATGAGAGATTGTACACTGGATTTATCCTGTATATAGGGAGAGAATTAAGCAGCGTTTTCCTAAACATGACAAAGTTACAGCAAACACTGAGCAGTGAGACGTTTATTTCTATGTTTTTATAAAATGGGATACCTGGTAAATGACAATGGTGGGTAGCTTATTTCGCTGCAGAAGTTTCAAGAACAAAAGATAATGCTATGGCAGACATTTTTCAGGAAATAGTCATAGATGCCTGAGACTTTATACAGATGTGATTGCATTACTAAGTATTAAAATTCAGACCTATTTATGCTGGCAAGTTTACATTTTAAAGTTAAGATGTGGTTCTGCATAGGAGTAAAAAGTATCGATAAGGGTATGGGAGAAAGGAAATCTTTATTTAGGCAGGTTATCAGTGTCAGTTGCTTAGTACTCCATATTACATGGCTAAGAAAGAAAATTTACATTTTACAGTAATTGGCAATAAAGCTTTACACGGAAATGGTATGGCTACTGATGCCTACAAATATATTTTATGTTACTTTATTTTGATTAAACTTTTGTTCTGTGCTGGCCCTACCCGGAGGGCCTTGGAGCACCTTACAAGGTTCAACATTTCCAAATGTAGGAGGTGACAAATTAAACATTGAAATTCAGTGAACAAACTTTATTTAAGACAGAGGTAGGGGGGAACAGCTCAATGCAACAAAAGACTTGAAATTCAGCAGGCATTGGAAGGTAAGTCACTTTACCTTTGGGCTTCCGCTGTGTTGAAGCCCATGAACAAATTGATTACATCGCAGGTGACATCACCAAGCGACGATACTGGACAACATTTATGACATCAAGGGCATCACTACAAACTAGAGCACACAGATAACATTACATTTGACATCACATGACATCACTAATGACATCTAAGACATCACTAGTAGAGTGGAAGAAATGTGAAAGTGTGGCACAAGTATTGTTTAATGGATCTCACTACAACATTTTAAGGTAATAGAGTGTTTTTGTGTTAAGGGAAATGTTTTTCTTTAGTTCTCCTTTGAACTTCTGTCACTTTTCAATAATTACATTTTAGTGGACATTAGTCATGCAATATGCAATGAGTATTTAAAATCAAAAGGTATGATAGATCATGTATAACTATGTCTTTATAGAGTATCTGCTGCATAATAATATAGAGTAGTAACGTGTGCTCTTAACCCCTTAAGTGCCAAGCTATTATTGAAGTCTATGTACAAAGGACAAGTATACTCGTCCTTGGGCCTCCAGTATATATTGACCTGTAGTCTCTATGGAGGAAGACACAAGTGAACATGTCCATCTTAAATTCGTACGCAGCATGATGAAGAACTTTGTAGACATTTTAAATAGTATAACTATGACTTTGCAGCGGTCCCCATAAGCATAGGAACATCAGCAGGTACATTTGTACGAATCCCTCTTATCATATTACAACAAAGTAATTGTTACTTTAACAAAGAAAATGTAGGCTCTAGCAATGGTAAAAGGTCAGGATTGTGGTGGGTGGCCTGTAAACGTCAATCACAATCAAATGTAATAACATGTTTTGAGGACAAAATCATAACGCTACAACTTCTGTTGTTCATAATTTACATGAAATTGTACATTACCTTTCATATTAACTACTCTCTGTTAGTTATTGTTTATTTATTTATCACACTGAAAATGTACTTTTATCTTTTCTATTAAGTGTGCGTGACGAACTGACAGGTATATTATATGTGTGTCAGTATGAGGCATATCTGCACCCATCTAATATGTTTTCCGTATGACTTGCAACAGAGCAAGACACTTTCAAGTACACCAAGAAGTAAATCATGGAGCAGGAAGCACTCAGGAATTATGTAAGTATAAAAGGAAGCTTGTTTATTAGTTACAGGCCATAAGTAAAGTGGTCATACCCGAGAGCATTAACGTAGCTTCCACTCAGTCTTGTCTTCCATCCTGAAGTCCTAACAGTCAAACCTGGAATCTCTGGATCCCCAGGTTCTATGTTCTGCAGTACATTCCACAAGTTTATCTAATACACTTAGGATATTACACACCTCCTTTCTTTAACAAAAGCAAAAGAAAACATATTTAACTCAGATTTCAACAACTTGTTCATGCACAGACTGGTACTTACATTTTAAATAGCACTCAAATTAAACTTACAGTACACCAGTACAACCGAGACAGCATACCAAACTCTCAACCAACAAAGGAAACACATAGATGGAATTTCTCAAGTTTAGCCTGTGCCAAATCTAGACAGGAATGTAACTGTTAGCATATGCCACACTTAGATGGAATTCTCAAGTTTAGTCTGCGCCGAATCTAGACAGAAATGTGACTGTTAGCATATGCCACACTTAGATGGAATTTCTCAAGTTTAGTCTGCGCCGAATCAAGACAGGAATGTAACTGTTAGCATATGCCGCACTTAGATGGAATTCTCAAGTTTAGTCTGCGCCGAATCTAGACAGGAATGTAATTGTTAACATATGCCACACTTAGATGGAATTCTCAAGTTTAGTCTGCGCCAAATCTAGAAAGGAATGTAATTGTTAGCATATGCCACACTTAGATGGAATTCTCAAGTCAACTCTGCGCCAAATCTAGACAGAAATGTGACTGTTAGCATGTGCCACACTAGTATGGAATTCTGAGGTTTAGCTCGCGCGGCATCTAGATAGAAATGTGACTGTTAGCAGGTACTGCACCTAGATGGAATCCCACAATTGCAAGGACAGCAATGCCAACTAACCAACCAACTAACAATTCTATCCCTTTGCACACACCTCTCAAACTATAACCAAACACAACCACAAGCCTTAAACGCAGCAACCTGCTCAAACTTCACAACAATGCTACAACAAAACAAACCACACATAGACTCGGACAACAGCACGCGATGACTACGGACCATTAAACACCCCCAAGCCCAGCCAACTGACCCACCGGGCTGAGGCTGCCAACAGCACATCACTGCTCTCTTGCACTTTTCCAGCTTATTCCCACTAACCCACCCTCTCTCCTCCCCTTTTTCAGAGCCGCCAAAGCGCCAGGGGACCACTTCGGTGGTGATAGTGCACGGTACAAATGTCCTTTAACATTAACATTAACATACCCCTTCTATTCAAGCTTGCCACTCTTGGATCTCAGGCCTGCCACGCCCAAGCACACCCAGCCCTGCTTTCTACGCCTTTGGTACTAGAAAACATTCAAATGAAAGAAGAGTGACAAGCATCTCGTTAGATGTGTGTTATGTAATACCCTTATATGGTGTACTCTCTCCACTCTATTCACTAATGTATTGTTAGTACAATTTGGAATACAAAACGACTTAACAGAATGATTCTCACTCTTCTTTAATTTTCATCTCACGCAACTCCACACATTACCAATAATTACATAAAATAGAGTTTCCAGCACACACATTTTCATTACGTCATACGCGTCAAATCATGTGCACACCATGTTACACAAATACATATTTCACACTTGACGTAATGATTTTCATTCCCTCCTAATTTTGAACTCACGCAACGTTATACGTTACCAATGGTCATATAAACAGACACTATCAGCGGAACAGGTATTTTTATGAGTATATTATTACATCGTACACATCTCATTCAACCTAATTTTGAACTCACATGACTTTATAAGTTATAAAATGGTCATATAAACTGATGCTATTATCAGAACACACATTTTTATGAGTATATTACATCATAAACCTCCAAGAGTGATGACATCACTGCCAATATATTTACCTGTATCACAAAATGCAGATTTATACACCACGAGGAACGCCATCTGAAGGCCGAACATGGCAGAAGCAGAGGACACTCTGCTGCACGTGAGTAATGTAGTCTTTCATTATATACGTCCAGCATAGTAGAGTGCACACTATGTGCACTTTGTTCGACACATTCATGGAACATTTTTGTATTTCACACAGGAATCATTGAAACATTTTCTTAACATTTAGTAATAAGTGAAGTGCCCTATATTCTACCCCTATTTAAGTTTTTGTTCTGATTCTGTGTGTAAGAATGTTTTGTACTAGTTCCAAACACTAATTAGGAATTTTATCTTTTCTTTCTTTTATTTCCCAGTGTCATTGGACATATCCTACAGTTCAATATGAGCATGTATATATTCCAAATGGATTAACATTATGACAGCAAACTTTATGAAGTACAATGGAGGTACTTGATTATCATATGAATTTCAAACGTGCCACACATTTACATTTCTCTGACCAATGTTTTTTTCTTTTAACTCATTTTTTCTTGTTTTCTTTTCCTGCCTGTCTTTACCCTTGCTTTCTTTTCCATTGTATGTTCTTTTGATCATGTAATAATCTATGGCTAATAGAAGTTTTGCATGTGCAGATTTGAGTAATCTCAATATCGTCTTAAAAAAGCCTGACTAGGCGAAAGTCGTGGCCATGTAGTCGGTGTTACTGCTTATAATTAGAGCAACTAGCTGTTATATGATTTTCATGTTTCTCACTTTACTAACATACACACGTAATTATTTTTGAAGTGTAAATATACATTATTAAAATTTAAAAGAATTTATTGTGAAAATGTACAATAGGTTTGACTTTATTCAACAGAGCGCCAGCACTGGGGTTTGTGCTTTTTTCTTTTACAAGATTCCACTGGCAACAGGTTGTGTGCTATCATCCTCGTAGTTAGACATCTCTATATCATCTACTTACAAACTACGGATTTGGACTGCACAGCTTTCCTACCACTTTCAGTATGAACAATACATTCAGTTGATTTCATGAGTGATGTCAGATGTGATGTCATAATTGATGATGGCATAAACTATGTTAATTAATTGATCTTTTATAACATGCTTAATACCGGGCACTAGTCTCTAAGCATGGGATTCAAACCTGTGTGGCTTCTCCTTGCCCTGCTGCCAAGACAAACGCAATTCCCCAGGCTAACTCCCCAGCCCAAATATGTCATAAATGAGGCCATAAGTGATGTTGTATGTGATGTCATCAGTGTGCTCTAGTTTCCAGGATACCATTGATGATGTCATAAGTTAATTTCATCACAGGGGATGTGCTTGGTGATGTCAAATGTGATGTCATTATTGTGCTTGTGGGTTGTGCAATAAGGGGGCTGGAGTGAAGGTAATATAGCACCAATACCTGCCAAATGTCAAGGTTTTAGTTGCATTAAAATGATATGTTATGATATGATAGTTTATTTATATAGCGCCTATACACAATGTGTTTCAAAGCGCTTCAAGGCAAGGGAGGGAACAAGGGAAAATACAACCACATTCTTATAGGCCATGAACAGTAAGGATATGAAATTAACTATCGTACTCGGCCTGACGACATTTCAGATAGTGCAAGAACTAAGACACAGATAAGGAAGGGAGGGGGAGAGTGGGAAGGAAATGGAAACAGACAGGTGACTACCGTCCTAGGCCTGACGACATTTCTGGTAGAGCCGGAGAAAAACAAAAGGTGAGGGAGAGGGGTGCAGAAAGGGAGGGGAGGAACAAAACAAGAGACTATCACTTGATTTCACATGCATGTATTGAGTGCATGTCCCTACTGACACACACACTTACACAATGCTCCACCACACATACCAACACCCTTCCATGCCCACACGTGCACACAGATTGCCTTCTCTGGCATGCTGAGTCCCTGCAGCGCATGATCACATACAATTTGGGGATCGTGTAAATACGTCACTGGGTTATTTTTGTTGCTTGTCCTTTTTATATGATGCTCAAGGTGTATCCCCAACACAATGGCTGCTCACTGTGCTGTGTGCTGAGCGGTGTGTTGCAGGAGACACACACAGCACACGGGTTTGGGATTTATGGATTTGGATTGGCCAATGTGCATGCCAACAGGCCTTCTGTCTTTTGTTGATGGTACCGCTGGTGGCATGCATTTGTGTATGACTTTGTATGTGTGGGAGGTTGTTGGTCAGTCATTTCATCTGATTCCATGTCAGGTGTGATTGTCTCAGGCCTCTTTCCATTTATCACGTGTCACTTCGTATCTAATTGGTCATGTGTTGTGCTTTTGGTTTGCTCTTTTGATGTTACATGCCATGTCATGGTGTGACCGACAAGGGTGATGTGGGTGGAGAGGGTTTGGGTGACATACCAGTGATTGTCATGGCCTGTTTTGCAGGGGGGTGGTGTGATATGCACCTTGCATGTGTTCCTTTTGGTCACACAGGATTGGATATGTTTAAGTAGCATGGGATGCACACAATGTAGCACTTCCGTGGCAACATTCTCAGGGTGGTAAGGTTGTGACGGTTGAGTGTCTCTTTGTCATCATCGATTGTCACCTGGTATGTGCCAGGCCTGTGTGCACTCCGCAGGGGTGGGAGTTTAGGTGAAAAATGTGGCCACAAACTGGGTCCGGGCTGCCTCGCCACGTGCCCTTTCCCCTCCCATATGCAGCTCCTGTGGTTGGGGATGTGGGGGTACCACCATGTCCACCGGTACACCCTGCCGTGTTGCAACATTGTGCAGGACACATGCTGCCACAATGATCCTGCACACTACAGGGGTGCATATAGTAGCTGCCCGCCAGAGTGGTCAAGGGAGAAGAAGCGTGACCTGAGCACTCCGAAAGTGCGCTCCACTATGCCCCTGGTTGCAATATGGGCAGCGTTGTATTTTACCTAGGGTGGTGTGGTGGGGTTCGGTATTGGTGTCATCATGTGGTTGCTCAGAGGGTAGGCACTGTCCCATGGGAAGGTTAGGATGGCTGTCATTAGTTGGATTTGTGTATTTGTCTGTGTGTGACATGCATGCAGGTGCACAGACAGTTGTACTCACCAATGAGCCATGTGTCGCCGTGCTTCACAGCTTGCAGGTCCCGGCTCAGGGTGGACATTCTGTATATGAAACTGTCATGGGTAGACCCATGATAGTTTGCATAGACAGAGGTGATGATTCCATGGGCATTGCATACAACCTGTACATTGATGGAATGCCAGTGCTTGCGGTTGCGGTAGATGTGCTCAGTGGCCCTATGCGGATGTAGGGCCATATGGGTGCAATCTATGGCACCGAGCACTTTGGGGAAGTGTGCCACCCTGTAAAAGTCCTGGACCACGGCCTGCCTTTCTGCTGATGTTCTGGGGATGTATATGTGCCTGCGGACTGAGGGGCACGCAGTCATGATTGCCAACACCTGGTGTAGGCAGCGTGACTGCGTGAGCTGTGAGACACCCCCAACTATGGCAGTTGTCCACTGAAATGACCCAGTGGCCAAAAAATGCAGGACATTGAGCACCTTTTCCAAGGGGCTCAGTGCTTGGGAGCACAAGGTGGGAGATGTGAGGTCATCCTCCCACTCAGTGACCAGGTCTAGGATGATACGAGGTGGAAACCTATAGCTGCCATAGACCTCATCATCAGGCATCCCAAAAAGGCTGGTCCTGGACATAAAAATGCAGAGCCTGGCTATTCTCCTCCTCCTGCAGTGTCCCACGATCAGTTCTGGCAGAAATGGGACATTCATCGTAGCAGTATATGCGTGTTTGTTGTTTGCGCGCACTTTTATACTGCGCGGGGACGCTTCCGCCTGCCTTTGTGTGGCGGACGTGTTTACGACTGTGCGTGTCTTTTGGCGTGCCCGGTTTTCCCGTATTCGATTCCATGAATACGTGTTGTTCGCACGCGTGTGGGCGTTCTGTGTATTTCCCAGCAGTACTTCCCCAGTTACGCCCTCATTTTCACAAGTGGTTCCCCATTCTGCATGTTCCGCCCCCTTTTTGGTGTGTGCGCTACACGTTGTGCGCTTTCGCTGTGCGTGTCGCGCATGGCATTTGGGATGTCGCAGTGACGTGTGCGCCCGTGTGCTCACGTGTGCGCCCGTGGGCGCCACGCGCGGATTTGGCGCATATCCCGGGAAAAACACACGCAGGGCCTTCCATGAATCGCATGCGTGCGCGTGCGCTTGCTTTTTCACGCTTTCGCCAGCTTGCGCCACTAATTTCGGCGCAGATTTGTTCCATGAATTGTCCCCTAAAACTGAGAAGCAGTTATAAAGGGACAATTTAGTGGGTGATGAATGTTTTAGTTACATTTAGAAAGTATGCCAAAATGGACAAACATGGGGAAATTGAGTTCTAAATATAATTAAAATAATGTGTATGCAAGTGATTCAGGGGGATTTGAACTGTCAAGCTTGGCCAAGAAAAGGAAATCCTGAGTCATTTGAAATCGAACATGCGCCACAGGGCCACGAGTGCATTTCAGCAAGTTAATTTCTGAATGGGTCATTTGAAATGGGTTCACATTTTTCATTGCGTTGCGATATCCTCACTGGTGTAACATTGCAATATGTGATTGCAGTGCTTACATAAATGGCATGTATGACAAAACACATTTAAAGGCTAGTTTCAACTTAACTGGGCAAAAGGGAAGCACTCAGGGGGCAAGCATCTTAAATTAAATGGTTTGGTGTATGTTGGTAGTGTCTGTGCAGAGATGATTATGAACTATTTGGGTAGATATTGAGGTGTTGCAGCAGAGAATATCGATGTTTTCGAATGATTTGCATATAAAACTCATCATGGAGCTGTTTAAAGTTTTGGGGTACGAAGGTAAGATATGAGGAGGAAAAGCTAATACAGTATGAGAGATTGTACACTGGATTTATCCTGTATATAGGGAGAGAATTAAGCAGCGTTTTCCTAAACATGACAAAGTTACAGCAAACACTGAGCAGTGAGACGTTTATTTCTATGTTTTTATAAAATGGGATACCTGGTAAATGACAATGGTGGGTAGCTTATTTCGCTGCAGAAGTTTCAAGAACAAAAGATAATGCTATGGCAGACATTTTTCAGGAAATAGTCATAGATGTCTGAGACTTTATACAGATGTGATTGCATTACTAAGTATTAAAATTCAGACCTATTTATGCTGGCAAGTTTACATTTTAAAGTTAAGATGTGGTTCTGCATAGGAGTAAAAAGTATCGATAAGGGTATGGGAGAAAGGAAATCTTTATTTAGGCAGGTTATCAGTGTCAGTTGCTTAGTACTCCATATTACATGGCTAAGAAAGAAAATTTACATTTTACAGTAATTGGCAATAAAGCTTTACACGGAAATGGTATGGCTACTGATGCCTACAAATATATTTTATGTTACTTTATTTTGATTAAACTTTTGTTCTGTGCTGGCCCTACCCGGAGGGCCTTGGAGCACCTTACAAGGTTCAACATTTCCAAATGTAGGAGGTGAAAAATTAAACATTGAAATTCAGTGAACAAACTTTATTTAAGACAGAGGTAGGGGGGGAACAGCTCAATGCAACAAAAGACTTGAAATTCAGCAGGCATTGGAAGGTAAGTCACTTTACCTTTGGGCTTCCGCTGTGTTGAAGCCCATGAACAAATTGATTACATCGCAGGTGACATCACCAAGCGACGATACTGGACAACATTTATGACATCAAGGGCATCACTACAAACTAGAGCACACAGATAACATTACATTTGACATCACATGACATCACTAATGACATCTAAGACATCACTAGTAGAGTGGAAGAAATGTGAAAGTGTGGCACAAGTATTGTTTAATGGATCTCACTACAACATTTTAAGGTAATAGAGTGTTTTTGTGTTAAGGGAAATGTTTTTCTTTAGTTCTCCTTTGAACTTCTGTCACTTTTCAATAATTACATTTTAGTGGACATTAGTCATGCAATATGCAATGAGTATTTAAAATCAAAAGGTATGATAGATCATGTATAACTATGTCTTTATAGAGTATCTGCTGCATGATAATATAGAGTAGTAACGTGTGCTCTTAACCCCTTAAGTGCCAAGCTATTATTGAAGTCTATGTACAAAGGACAAGTATACTCGTCCTTGGGCCTCCAGTATATATTGACCTGTAGTCTCTATGGAGGAAGACACAAGTGAACATGTCCATCTTAAATTCGTACGCAGCATGATGAAGAACTTTGTAGACATTTTAAATAGTATAACTATGACTTTGCAGCGGTCCCCATAAGCATAGGAACATCAGCAGGTACATTTGTACGAATCCCTCTTATCATATTACAACAAAGTAATTGTTACTTTAACAAAGAAAATGTAGGCTCTAGCAATGGTAAAAGGTCAGGATTGTGGTGGGTGGCCTGTAAACGTCAATCACAATCAAATGTAATAACATGTTTTGAGGACAAAATCATAACGCTACAACTTCTGTTGTTCATAATTTACATGAAATTGTACATTACCTTTCATATTAACTACTCTCTGTTAGTTATTGTTTATTTATTTATCACACTGAAAATGTACTTTTATCTTTTCTATTAAGTGTGCGTGACGAACTGACAGGTATATTATATGTGTGTCAGTATGAGGCATATCTGCACCCATCTAATATGTTTTCCGTATGACTTGCAACAGAGCAAGACACTTTCAAGTACACCAAGAAGTAAATCATGGAGCAGGAAGCACTCAGGAATTATGTAAGTATAAAAGGAATCTTGTTTATTAGTTACAGGCCATAAGTAAAGTGGTCATACCCGAGAGCATTAACGTAGCTTCCACTCAGTCTTGTCTTCCATCCTGAAGTCCTAACAGTCAAACCTGGAATCTCTGGATCCCCAGGTTCTATGTTCTGCAGTACATTCCACAAGTTTATCTAATACACTTAGGATATTACACACCTCCTTTCTTTAACAAAAGCAAAAGAAAACATATTTAACTCAGATTTCAACAACTTGTTCATGCACAGACTGGTACTTACATGTTAAATAGCAATCAAATTAAACTTACAGTACACGAGTACAACCGAGACAGCATACCAAACTCTCAACCAACAAAGGAAACACATAGATGGAATTTCTCAAGTTTAGTCTGTGCCAAATCTAGACAGGAATGTAACTGTTAGCATATGCCACACTTAGATGGAATTCTCAAGTTTAGTCTGCGCCGAATCTAGACAGAAACGTGACTGTTAGCATATGCCACACTTAGATGGAATTTCTCAAGTTTAGTCTGCGCCGAATCTAGACAGGAATGTAACTGTTAGCATATGCCGCACTTAGATGGAATTCTCAAGTTTAGTCTGCGCCGAATCTAGACAGGAATGTAATTGTTAACATATGCCACACTTAGATGGAATTCTCAAGTTTAGTCTGCGCCGAATCTAGAAAGGAATGTAATTGTTAGCATATGCCACACTTAGATGGAATTCTCAAGTCTACTCTGCGCCAAATCTAGACAGAAATGTGACTGTTAGCATGTGCCACACTAGTATGGAATTCTGAAGTTTAGCTCGCGCGGCATCTAGATAGAAATGTGACTGTTAGCATGTACTGCACCTAGATGGAATCCCACAATTGCAAGGACAGCAATGCCAACTAACCAACCAACTAACAATTCCATCCCTTTGCACACACCTCTCAAACTATAACCAAACACAACCACAAGCCTTAAACGCAGCAACCCGCTCAAACTTCACAACAATGTTACAACAAAACAAACCACACATAGACTCGCACAACAGCACGCGATGACTACGGACCATTAAACACCCCCAAGCCCAGCCAACGGACCCACCGGGCTGAGGCTGCCAACAGCACATCACTGCTCTCTTGCACTTTTCCAGCTTATTCCCATTAACCCACCCCCTCTCCTCCCCTTTTTCAGAGCCGCCAAAGCGCCAGGGGACCACTTCGGTGGTGATAGTGCACGGTACAAATGTCCTTTAACATTAACATTAACATACCCCTTCTATTCAAGCTTGCCACTCTTGGATCTCAGGCCTGCCACGCCCAAGCACACCCAGCCCTGCTTTCTACGCCTTTGGTACTAGAAAACATTAAAATGAAAGAAGAGCGACAAGCATATTGTTAGATGTGTGTTATGTAATACCCTTATATGGTGTCCTCTCTCCACTCTATTCACTAATGTATTGTTAGTACAATTTGGAATACAAAACGACTTAACAGAATGATTCTCACTCTTCTTTAATTTTCATCTCACGCAACTCCACACATTACCAATAATTACATAAAAAAAAGTTTCCAGCAGGACACACATTTTCATTACGTCATACGCGTCAAATCATGTGCACACCATGTTACACAAATACATATTTCACACTTGACGTAATGATTTTCATTCCCTCCTAATTTTGAACTCACGCAACGTTATACGTTACCAATGGTCATATAAACAGACACTATCAGCGGAACAGGTATTTTTATGAGTATATTATTACATCGTACACATCTCATTCAACCTAATTTTGAACTCACATGACTTTATAAGTTATAAAATGGTCATATAAACTGATGCTATTATCAGAACACACATTTTTATGAGTATATTACATCATAAACCTCCAAGAGTGATGACATCACTGCCAATATATTTACCTGTATCACAAAATGCAGATTTATACACCACGAGGAACGCCATCTGAAGGCCGAACATGGCAGAAGCAGAGGACACTCTGCTGCACGTGAGTAATGTAGTCTTTCATTATATACGTCCAGCATAGTAGAGTGCACACTATGTGCACTTTGTTCGACACATTCATGGAACATTTTTGTATTTCACACAGGAATCATTGAAACATTTTCTTAACATTTAGTAATAAGTGAAGTGCCCTATATTCTACCCCTATTTAAATTTTTGTTCTGATTCTGTGTGTAAGAATGTTTTGTACTAGTTCCAAACACTAATTAGGAATTTTATCTTTTCTTTCTTTTATTTCCCAGTGTCATTGGACATATCCTACAGTTCAATATGAGCATGTATATATTCCAAATGGATTAACATTATGACAGCAAACTTTACGAAGTACAATGGAGGTACTTAATTATCATATGAATTTCAAACGTGCCACACATTTACATTTCTCTGACCAATGTTTTTTTCTTTTAACTCATTTTTTCTTATTTTCTTTTCCTGCCTGTCTTTACCATTGCTTTCTTTTCCATTGTATGTTCTTTTGATCATGTAATAATGTTTGGCTAATAGAAGTTTTGCATGTGCAGATTTGAGTAATCTCAATATCGTCTTAAAAAAGCCTGACTAGGCGAAAGTCGTGGCCATGTAGTCGGTGTTACTACTTATAATTAGAGCAACTAGCTGTTATATGATTTTCATGTTTCTCACTTTACTAACATACACACATAATTATTTTTGAAGTGTAAATATACATTATTAATAATTAAAAGAATTTATTGTGAAAATGTACAATAGGTTTGACTTTATTCAACAGAGCGCCAGCACTGGGGTTTGTGCTTTTTTCTTTTACAAGATTCCACTGGCAACAGGTTGTGTGCTATCATCCTCGTAGTTAGACATCTCTATATCATCTACTTACAAACTACGGATTTGGACTGCACAGCTTTCCTACCACTTTCAGTATGAAAAATACATTCAGTTGATTTCATGAGTGATGTCAGATGTGATGTCATAATTGATGATGGCATAAACTATGTTAATTAATTGATTTTTTATAACATGCTTAATACCGGGCACTAGTCTCTAAGCATGGGATTCAAACCTGTGTGGCTTCTCCTTGCCCTGCTGCCAAGACAAACACAATTCCCCAGGCTAACTCCCCAGCCCAAATATGTCATAAATGAGGCCATAAGTGATGTTGTATGTGATGTCATCAGTGTGCTCTAGTTTTCAGGATACCATTGATGATGTCATAAGTTAATTTCATCACAGGGGATGTGCTTGGTGATGTCAAATGTGATGTCATTATTGTGCTTGTGGGTTGTGCAATAAGGGGGTTGGAGTGAAGGTAATATAGCACCAATACCTGCCAAATGTCAAGGTTTTAGTTGCATTAAAATGATATGATATGATATGATAGTTTATTTATATAGCGCCTATACACAATGTGTTTCAAAGCGCTTCAAGGCAAGGGAGGGAACAAGGGAAAATACAACCACATTCTTATAGGCCATGAACAGTAAGGATATGAAATTAACTATCGTACTCGGCCTGACGACATTTCAGATAGTGCAAGAACTAAGACACAGATAAGGAAGGGAGGGGGAGAGTGGGAAGGAAATGGAAACAGACAGGTGACTACCGTCCTAGGCCTGACGACATTTCTGGTAGAGCCGGAGAAAAACAAAAGGTGAGGGAGAGGGGTGCAGAAAGGGAGGGGAGGAACAAAACAAGAGACTATCACACTAGGCCTGATGACATTTCAGATAGTGCTGGAGACGTGGTGGGGAGGAAAAAAACAGTAATGGGCCAAATGACACCTTAACGTTACTGCAAGTAAGATGTTTTCCCAGAATTTCAAGGGTTTGCTGCATTGGGCTGTTCCACTGTAACTCTTTGGCTCACAAAACATATATACATATATTGTCAAAGAACGTGCCGAGTGGGGGACTTAAGACAAGACGAAGGTCTGTGTAATCTTGATAATTGTTTAAAACCTTTTACAGGAGATAACATGATTCGGGCAAGTTCATTATGGGGGTAATTCAAAAGGAAAGTGCATCAATACCCCCTTTCTGAGTAATCTTCGGTGGCCAAGCCGAACATGCTTGGTATTAGAAATCTTTTGTTCATGAAAAGGGAGAATTGGCTCTGTGTGGAGTTCATGTATGAAAGAAAGAAAACGTGTAGTCCTGGTTCTTCAGATGCAGTCTCAAAGCACATGTCAAAATACTTTACAGAGTCTCTTACAAAGCTCTAGGGGATGTTCTCAGTCTAATCTTGCTTGAATATCCAATTGATGACCCATGTATTTGTTTTCAGGTTGAGGGTTTCACAGCATTCCCCAACCTTTGTCTATTGAGTACAAGGATCTGGGGCTCTGCGGCCAACTTGTCCCTGGTGTTGTGTATATTAGCTGTGCACTAGATTGAGCATTATCTCAAGCCACGTTGTCTTTATGCATGATGGCATGTAAATAGTAAAATGGATTGAAATGTATTCATGCGATGAGCACATATCAAGAAGAATGAACAGATTTTACCATCTACTGTGCAAGGCTGGGCTTTGAACCATGCTTATGAGTTGTTTTGGAGCACCCAAGTACACTATAGCTAACATAGCTTCTGGGCTGCAATCCAATGGTCTGGGAAGTGTTCCAACAGTTATTTTTGTTTGGGTAACCAGTACCCAATGTTCTAACAAATTATAACTAAGGCCTAAAAGACTACAATGGACTACAAGGCTTCCGGGCTAGGTCAGATGTGAGGGAGATTGTTGACTGAGGGCTTGGAGATTAAAAATAACTTCAGGCAAAAGTAGAAAAAACATAATAAAAGTAGAAAAAACATAATGATAAAAAAAGCTTCAGGCTTCTGTGAAACAACTGTGCTAAAACAATAAAAGGCCAGTTTCAAGGGGGAGGCAGTAGTGCTACCTGTGAAGGCTAGAGGTATGCCGTCTGGCTGGAGAGCAGACCTGGGGGACCAGAAACAAGCTGGAAATACTCTCTTCATTATATGGCCTATGGAGGGGAGGAGCGGTCCCTCCTTTTTTCTGCCTGAATTTTGAAGCACTTGAAATTGCATTTTTGGGCTACAGAAAGGTTTTCTTTTTGATTTTTGCGAGACCTACTATTTTTGATTGCACTACACAGGGAGTAATCCTACCTTTGGTTGTCAGCTCACTACCCATGGAACGATTTTATTCAGATCTGGCTTATGGTTGCATCATGGTCAATTCCAATTCCAGATACTGATCTTTAAAGGCATTTTTATCTTTTTTGCTGCTTTTTGCTAAGAGTCCATGATGTTTTGATAGGTGTTGTTTTCAACTGGATTTGATATTTGGGGATATGTTGGGGGTTTTCCTGGATTGTACAGACAACAAGTCTTACTCCAGGCTCCAGGCATCCAGCCTTCAGCTTCTTCTCCCTGCTATCAGAGGACTGTAGTGAGTATGAGAGCCAGTTTTACCCATGTTTAATATCACACTGGTTAAGCGCGAGGCATTAAGAATAGAGTTCATTGAATGAGGCTGTTTAAATTTTAATAAGGCAGTACAGTTTTTGAAGCTATTTAGTGAGAATTGATGAGCATACAATTGCTTTTAAGAAGCTGTCATGTTTTTTGATGGTTTACTCGTCTTGAGCAGACATATGATATGACAGGATATGGCGTTTATAGCGTGCCTATGCACAAGTGTTTCAAGGCATGACAATGCAAGGCAGGGGGACCAGAAGGGAGACAAAGACAAGATCTTACTAGGCCAGGTGACATTGAGATCGCGTAAGTGCAGGGGAGGGGGAAAGGGAAAGGTGCAGGGAGGAGGGGCAGTGCAATACATAGGACCAACAGTAAAATAAACAGAATAAAATAAAATAAATAAGAACAAGAGGTAAAAAGTGCAGCCAGCTAGTGGCAAGTGCAGGGGTAAGTGCAGACATCAAGTGTCGAGGGCTGGTAGGGGACTATAGGGATACAGAAACAGCCCCCAAGTTCAGGTGTTGCCCGGGAGGCAGTGCAGGCATGCAACTGGCGGGGGAGGGGACCTGGGCCTGAGATCAAATGGTAGCCGGGTGAACAGTGCAGTTTCAGTCAGGAGTTCAGCAGGGGCGGAGGAGGAGAGAAAGCAGAAGCAAAGTGGAAGATCTTGAGGTGCTTCCGGAACCGGAGATGGTTCTCCTCAAGTTTCAGAGAGGCAGGGAGGCTGTTCCAGGGGGAGGCCCCAGCCGAGGAAAGAGATCTACCACCAACTTGTTGCTTGGAGAAGCAACAGACCTTGAGGGAGTTGGAGGTGGATGAGCGACGAGCTCGAGAAGGAAGATATTTAAGAAGAGACAGTTGAAGGTATTGAGGCCCCAGGCTATGCAGAGGGTTTTAAACGTAATCCTCGCAGCCAGTGGGAGCCACTGCAGAGATATCAGTCCTGGAAAGATACAATCCCTGGGCTTGAGGCCAAGGACAAGTCTTGCAGTCCTGTTCTGGATGAGTTGCAGAGGGCGGAGAGTAGAAGCAGGCAGATTTAGTAAGAGGCTGTTGCAGTAGTCCACACTAGAGAGAACCAGAGCTCTAGAGACAGTGCACTTCTGGGGGAAGGAGAGGAAAGGAAGAGTACCTCTGAGGAGGTGCAGCTGGTAGTGTGACTTCTTAGAGACGTTGGATATGTGAGGAGAGAAGGAGAATGAGGAGCCGAAGATGACCCCGAGGTTTTTAGCCTTACAGGTGGGAGCAGGAAGAGGGCCAAGAGAGGCTGGCCAGAGAGCGACAAGAAAGGAGGGAGTAGGTGTGCCGATGAGGAGAATCTCAGTCTACTGGCATTAAGGCAGAGATCATTGGCGGCACACCATTACTGGATAAAAGACAGACAGTGAGAGATGAGAGAAGTAGAAGAGGTGGCAGAAGGGAGCCTGAAAATGAGCTGAGTGTCATCCGCATAGCACTGAAAGTTGGGGCAGAGAGTGGCATTGCGGTGGGCCTAGATCACTCCCCTTGGGGTGGAGGAAAGGTTCTGTGACATGAATGTGATAAGAATCACATCACCTGCCACTCCAGATGGGACCTACTGTTTAAACAACATTCCTACACCCTTGTATACTCTCCCTACTTAGTTAGCTAAGGGGGTTTGCTACACACCTGGTGATACAAAGAGTTTCATTAAAAGTCTTATAAGCACACTCTAGTGAAGAGAAGGTTGCCTTTATTAAGCAGCTAATCTTATAAGTTGTCTAGCTAAGACCCACAGGTTGATGATGTTCCTATACCTGTCGATTGCCACCAAGCAGTAACAATTTGGTTACATGAAGGAGGTGTCAGGGATGTTGATGGTGACACCAGTTTCACAGTGACAATGGCTGTGCCTGGAGGATTACCTTTTTACATATATGAAGACACCTGGAGTCAGGCCAGGGGGCAGGTTCGACACCCTATACATTAGGAGGGACCTATACCAAATACAGTATTCACCTTACATGTATCCTGAGTTAGCGTTGCAGCAAGCAGACCACCAGAACGGATTTCAAGGTGATTTAACACATCCCAATACCAGGCCTAGGCATGGTCCTTTTGCTATAGGAGGGTTAACCGTGGAACACATCCTTAGGTACCAGCCAAATAGAGAGGCAAATTACCCCTATACCAGAGAACACTATGAAATTCTGAGGAAACACTTTGTCCCTGTTCGTAAGGAAGCTGTAGAGTTCACAGCTCTGGGGGCACTACCTGCAGCACCTGGACTTGTATTATCAGGGGAGGAATGAGCACTTCCATTCCAGATCCTTAAAGCCCTCTTGGTCACCTGCCCCACAAATCAGGATGAAATCTGTAAAATGTATTCCCCTAAATTTGAACCAGCTTGAGGCTGCCTACCCTTAAGTTACTGCTCACCAGAGGAGGAAGGCCTTAGCAATCATATTGCCAGTAGGTTGTAATCCACCTGTATAACACTGTAACAGCTGGGTTTCAGTTTGTAGTTGGCTCTACCTTCATCAAATAGGGACCCCTTCAATTACAGCATTACCCTCCATTTAGGGAGAGATACTGAGCACCCAGTGAGCAGAAGCAGCAATGAGTTTAGGACTAGCCGTAGGCTTGGGCAATTTTCCCATGACAGAGGAAGTAATCATGCCACTAATAAAGGGAGAATCATTGATACTAAAAGTCTTCAGGTGCCTTGCCATGATGCCCGGTGAGCAAGAAAGAAACCTCCTACTTTATCAAATTGTGACAGCTACCTATAAATCCCTAGGTAAAGATCACCTGGTAGATGCACCAGGGAGGGGACAAAGAAGGAATTAAGTGAGGTTAAGCACACTAAAAGGGCACCACCTACTGGCACTACTGGTACCAGGCAGAAACACCTTCTAAGCTAGAGGTAGAAAAGGGAGGGCACAGAAAGAGATGAAACATGGTTCAGCATCCAAGGGAAAGCAGAAGACCACCAAGAGGGAGGAGAAGAAAGGAGACAGGAAGCAGACTGCAGCTTTAACAGTCGACAATAAATAAACACTAAATCAGACTGTCATGATAATACCAGTGACTAAAGAACCAAAATATTGCCTAGTAGTACTGTTGGATTCTGGCACATATGTCTCCATATTCAGAAAAAGACAAAATAAGCTTTTACATCACATTCCCACTGATCAGAATGTAGAGGTTATTACTCCCACAAGAGAAGTGGTTAAGGACAATGAGGTGTACTTAGTAATAATAAAACTTGAAGGGGAACACCCAAAAGAAATAGAGCCACGATTGTGGTCTAAGTTGCACTAACACAAGATTACCTTTTAGCAGAAAATGACTAGCCCAGGCTTTATTTTAGGAAATGTCCTAGAGGGGAAGAGGTAATTAAGAGGTTATTAAACCAGCCATTCCAGACAGGATTGAAGAACACTTATTGAATACGTATGCAGCATCATGGGCTGTTCTAGATGCAGCACAATTACTCAAGAATCGTGTAGGACATGACATAAATGTCCCTCCACATATAAGGCAAGTGTTTCCAACACCAAAACCTCAGAGAGAGTGTCCAATCAAAGCACAGGCTATTCCACATTTAAAGATAATAGTTGACCAGTTATTAGACCAATGGGTTCCTGCACAGCGAGCAAGCCCACACAACACAGCACTACTTCCAGTGTCCAGGTCAGATGATTCATATTGTCTGGTAATTGATTTTAGGATTCTTAATGCAAACACATGCACAGAGGCTGTTCAGACAATTCATAGTTCAGGTCTTTTGAGTAAAATACAGAGACTTACGTATAAGACCATGTGTGATATGGGCAATGGATTTTTTGCACAACCTTTGCATCCAGACAGCTATGAATACACAGCTAAAGCATTCAGAGGAAACAGGCTTTGTTTCACGAGACTCCCACAAGGCAACATAAATAGCCCAGGGAGTTTTTTAAGTAGAATATAATCAATTTTAGAAGGCATTCAGAATAGCTGGACATATGCAGATGGCATACACGGTAAAGATGATGATTTAATTGAACACTTACAAAACAAAAGATTAATTTGATCATAAAAACCTTAGCAACTAAAGGCTAAATTTTCAATAAAATAAATGTAAGATAGCCCATAAAGAAATCATATTTCTGAGTTTTTCATTATCTGATGAAGGAACAGGACCCACACCTCAATTCCTGTAGAAATGTGCAGATTTGCAGAGTCCATGCACACTTAAACAGTTGCAGGCCATGCTTGGCTTTTGAATATGTTGCAGAGTATGTAGCTTTAGCGAACCACTATATGACCTGTTGAAACCCAACTTCCATCCATCAGCCTGGGAGGGGGAGCATGCATGAATTTTTCACCACATTCACCACCAAATGACTCAGAGCAGTCCTCTTCAGGGCAGAAACACCAAGAAGGAGTTAGAAGTGACATAGTATACCATTCACACGTCTCTACAATTCCAGAGCAGAAGTTTGCTCCAGAGAAGAAGATTGTAGGTTTAGTTCAAATAATAGTGCAGAAGGAACACTTGCTAGCTGCCAATAAGATCATGCACATAAACACACCATTATTCAGTTAGAAGC
The DNA here is from genome assembly GCF_040938575.1 of Ambystoma mexicanum. Classification (NCBI taxonomy): domain Eukaryota; kingdom Metazoa; phylum Chordata; class Amphibia; order Caudata; family Ambystomatidae; genus Ambystoma; species Ambystoma mexicanum. The sequence continues at coordinate 340,763,845 of NC_090922.1, forward strand.
AGCTGCCCTCTCTAGTATCTTAAGTGCAAAGGCACTGCACTCAAGGTGTGTCCAATGGGCATCCACCCAAGTACAAAATATCATTACAAACCAGAACTAATACAGATCTATGAACTAGAGTGGTCTTTAAACCCAGAAACAGATGCAGCAGCACCATACATGTTTTCAGTGTGATATACTGTGATGGGAGTGCTGTTTCAGCAGTTGGAACACGCTCTAAACATTCTGCTGCCTGTGCTGCTGTAAAACGTTGTTTAATCCATAAGAATCTGTTTGAACACCAGGATGCACAAACCAAGCATTTAGGTGATACATTAGCTCAGGTTGGTGAGTTACATGGCCTCCTCCTTGCACAGCGACAAGTTGGCCCACATATTCCCACATTAATTGTGTCTGATTCAGATGATGTCGTAAGAGGTTACAATTTTGACCTACAATTGTGGCAAGAGAACTCATTCAGAGATTTCAAAGGCAAACAAATATTGTCAAAGCAACTTTGGCAAGACATGTGGGACGTCAAAGAGGACAACCATCTCGTCTGGGATATGCATACAAAGACACACCGGGTGAATTCTCTGCACAGTGCAGGCAATGTGCTTACTGATCAGTCTGCGAGACAGCGGACGATAAAACGGTGGTGGCAGCTTTGACATGCTCTTCTACATACATAGATGAGGACATAAAATCATGCTTGGATGCAAATAGGCCTAACCCACAAGGGTTCCCCACTACTTACACATACACTGTAAAAGAGAATACAATGATGGTCACTCTCGCTAGGTCAAAAGAAGGCCTTGTTAACAGGGTATTACCAAATAAGCAGGATAGATTCAAACTAATCTCTGCAGCACATGCAAGTCTGTCCACAACCTACTTTGGCTGTCAGCTACTAAAGGGCTCTTGCAAGACATATATTGGTAGGCAGGGCTTAGTAAATAAGTATGGCAGTACATAGCAAATTGTTCCATATATTTGCAAACTGTGGACAATTCCCAAAAACCACAAGTGAGTGGAGTAGTAAGGGAAACTGTGCCATTTGAATGCATTTAAATGGATCACATAGGCCCACTGGCATCCATCAACAAGTCCCGAAGAAAACTGATTGTAAAGAGATCCTAAAGGGATTGCTGTCATTAGTAGTTATGACAGCACCAAAATTATTCCAAACTGGCAATGGCCTAGCATTTTCTTGCAAAGCCTTCAGAAAGACCCTGTGAAGCTGGGGTTGTACTCTGCATTTTGGCCACAGACAAATGGGGTGGTTGAGAGAGCCAATGGGATAATAAAGCAAACCTTGACTAAATGCATCCTCTCTTCTGGAGGTCATTGGGTAAATAATGTAGCTTTAGTGCAGTGTAGCACAAATAACTTGCCTCGTCTTTCTCAATGTGAGAGTAAAACCCTGTATGAGTTGCTATTTGGCACTCCTATGTATATGCCTGATTTATACAATCCTTATAGTTCTCTCACTAGGCCGGACCAGCTGCTACTAACGAATCTCCCGAGGGACTACATCCATGGTGAAGAAGTCTTACCACAGCACCAAGATAAAGAGAAGTCACACATCACCTTGAAGTCTGGGAATCCATGGTAAAGAAGCTCTTGGACCACACTACAGACATTCTGTGAAGTTATTGGAACTCATTGGCTCAAGAACAGCCATCCTCCCATCTCTGCCACCTAAATAAGGAACTTGTCTAGTGTCGGCCAGCTGCAGATGGTTCTCCCCTCTTGCCAAGGAAGGAGACTCTCTATCCTGAACAACCTGACAAGCAGGCAAGAGTAGATGAACAAGATGAACACATCATGTTAACAATTAATCAAGGAGCCTCCTCAACCTCCTCTGAGAATATTTTTTATTTTTTCTGGAGCAGTTGAGCCAGAAACAAGGCCAGAAATATAGTAAAGTGCAATGTCCATCCTGAAGGTTTAGGACCATCCAAAATGCTCCTAAACTGTAAGATGTTTATTGGTGCAGTAATCCTGTTCTACACTTTGCTCTGGATAGGTCTTCTCACCTTTTTTGTCCTATTGACCACGGGGCAACTCCAATGGAGATCCCACCAAACAGCCGAGAGTTGAACATTTCAACTTTTGCCTTATCACATACACTACGCAAGAGGGAGGTTCAGGCTGCGTGTGGAGGTGGGGTCTCAACACAAATTAGCATATAACCACTTGAGTTAGGTCATTTTTGAACATGCCAGTATAGAACCTTCTGTGGGATTAGTATGCAACTCCAGGTACATACACTATCAATGATAGATTAATCTAGGATAGTGTCCCCTAAAATGCATGTGTCTGACACCTATTGGAACTTGTTGAGTGTCAAAAGAGAAGCCTTTGCTCAAGGAGCACTGTTAGATCCTGAAGATGATCGGGAGAATTTAGATGACATGTCAGATCATGTCTATTTTGTGAAGTAGTTGACACCTTTCTTTTTTAGAAGCAAATGCCAGTGCAGTGGCTACACAGACCCACTGGGAACTGTCCTGTTCCTTTTCTAGACTCACCACCAGAGTTTAAGGCACAGTTTCCCCATGTACCAAAACTACAGGTGAAGGGAGAGCTCATATCACAGATTATATATATGTGCCCCTCACCTCCAGAAAATTGTAGGTTTGTGTGGTCCAAACAATGTGTGGTATATGAGAATCATTATTTGCCACAAAAAATAAATAAAATGATAGACACAACATGGCAAACATCAGTCCCTCTTAACATGCCATGGGGTGGATCTTGGCAAGTACATGGAATTGACACTCTTGGCTCGGCGTGTAAATATCAACACTTGGTGTACCTCCTTAATTACACTCATTTTGAAGTCACCTGTAGTTTACACTATTTACCTTTCATCCAGATTGGCAAACCAAAGAGGGTACATTTTGGTGGAAAACCGAGCAGATTAACAAAGAAATGCAGGATATTACAAATGCTACAAGTATTCCAGTAGACTCGAAATCCCATGCCAGTGAGTGTTATAAACGGCGCAGAGGTATAGGTGTTGGTCCTTATAAAGATGAAGCTACAATATACACTTCATGGACCTATGACATTTTCATAGGCAAAGCATGTAACTTAATGGTGAAGCAAGAACCTTTAAATGTGGTTCTTAGTGAGATAGACACATGGGAAAGTCAGGTCATTGGTCAGCAATCCTAAACAGGATAGGTCACCTAGGAAAGGTTAGGACCAAAAGAGAAACAAGAAGTGCAGATCCCTCCTACACATGGAAGAAAGCAGTATTGGAAATCCAGCGAATGGCAGAACGTTCAGTAGAGACAAGTGTTCATACAGCTAATGACAACTTCATTGCGCTGCTGCAAGGAGTCTACAACCTGAGAGATGTGGTAGTTGACATGGTGCATATCATCCAGGAAGACTTGTAAACCCTACAAGATGAGCTACTAGCTTTTGGCAAACCTATGAAGATCACAGACTTCTTAGGCACACTGTCTACGGGAGTTCCTAATTGGACTACCATAACATGGCCAGTGCAAATGATGGAAATTAACTTATCAAAACAGGCTCAGTGACAAGCTATTTCAGAGTCCACCTAAACTCTGCTGAGCATCTTCAAAAATACTTTCTATGGATAATCAGCATGGGAAAAATATCTTGTCATGGACAATTCATGGAATCCTGAACATTCCTGTGCCAACAGAACCACCTCTAATGTGTGACAAATTGCATTCCTGGGGTACCATGCATCAAATGAAGGATCACTGGGCCGAAATCATCTATGAGGTACCCTATAGCCATGCTTGTGTGATGCCTAGGCACTCCACTGTTCAGCAGAATTTCCCGAAGGACTATGTGGGAACATGTCATGTAAAATGCCAGAACATCTCAAAGGTCCGCCCATGTGAGCAGAACTCAAACTCTACAGTATGTACATTGAAGGTTATCCAAATTCAAATGTTTAGTAGCCAAGCCCTGTTTTTACTTAATAGTTCCTACATCATGCAGTTCAGCACTTCATGCTATGCTGTGTCTGTGGGAATTGCCAGCCTGGTCACTGTCTCAGAGGTGATAACATCTTCTGACATCACCCTTCAACGACCAGTGCAAACTGAACTTGTGCTATTACATTAGCCTGAAGTAAATCTGAAGCTTCTTTAGTGCTCGCAGTTATCGTTGAAGCTGTTACACCTCCTGAACATGAAGATTACCATCGCCAGCACAACAGAAACATTTGATCAAGCTTTGAACCGAGCAATGCACTTTGGCATAGCTGTGCATGAAAAAGCACATGATTAGCTGAAAGGGGTTCAAACCCTCCTGGAAAGCTCCTCCCCATCAAATGGGAGCTCCTTCCTGGGATCCATTACGGACACTGACCGATGCATTCAGTTTTTTCCTTCAATCCAATGACAAGCATATTGGACTTCATTGGGAAAATAATAGGCACAGGGATTTCTCTTATTTTCTATATCCTCGCAGCTGGATTCAACTTGATCCTGATCATCTTTTTATTTCATTGTGACAGATACCAGAAGATAGGTTCTATGCACCAGAGCTCTAACTTGATTGACAAATGGGAACTGTTTGGAAAAATTTCTGCGATGAAGACCTACCCATCCCTGTCAATATTTATGAGTATTCATCATTGGTTTTGCAGTGACTACGACAGTGAATAGACTTGCATCATCAACTAAAAGTGGTCTACAGTTCTACATCTGCAAGGGCCAGCTCTTCTCAACATTATATGTGCTTTATTTTTTATAATGTCTTATTTCTAGGAACCAGTGCAGATCCTGCGAAAAAGCTCTTCAACAGCTGGTTCTACGTAGTATAATTTGTTATTGCCATGATTCTTAGACCGACCCCACAGATTTTTCCATGACTCATGGGGAGGGGCCATTGTTGTGTATCTTAGCCATGCAGGAGACTGAGCATTATCACAAGCTGTGTTGTCTTTATGCACAATAACATGTAAATAGTATTCATATGGTGAGCACATATCAACACATATCAACAAGTATGAAAATATTTGACTAACTACTGTGCAAGTCTGAGCTTCGAGTCAGACTAATCCGTTTTCTTTGGAACACAGGAGTACACTATAGCCAACATAGGCTCTGGCCTGTTATCTAGTGGTCTGGGAAGTGTTCCAATAGTTTTTTGTTTACGTAAATAGTACCCAGTGTTCTGATAAGTGATAACAAGTCCTAAAGACTACAATGAACTACAGGGCTTCCGGGCCAGGTCAGATGTGAGGGAGATTGTTGACTGATGGCCTTGAAGATATGAATGCTTCAGGCAAAAGTAGAAAAAACTGCTAGAGATAAAAAGAAAAAAGAATCAGGGAACTGGTAAACACTGGTGCTAAAGTTATGAAAGGCCAGTTTCTAGGTGGAGCAGGAGTGCTGTTGGTGAATTGTGGAGGAACGCTGTCTGGCTGGAGAGCAGAGCTGGGGGACTGGAAGAAAGCTGGAAATACCCTGTTCATTATATTGCCTACGGAGAGAGGAGGGGGGATGACGCTGCACAGGAAAGTTATCCTACCTATGGTGATCAGCTCTCTAGCCATGGAACTATTTTATTCAGATTTGGCTTATGTTGGCATCATGGTCAATTCCAATTCCAGACACTAAGGGCCTGATTCACAGAAGCGTTTTATAATGGTGCAATCCCATAGGAAAGAATGCTGTGAATCTGGCCCTAAATTTTTTTTACTGCTTTTTGCTAAGAGACCATGATGTTTTGATAGGTGTTTTTTTAACCAGGATTTTATATTTTGGGATATAATTTGGGATATTTCCAGTGCTGTCATTGATGACTCCCTACATGATGTCACATGTGATGTCATATGTGGTGTCATCAGTGTACTCATGGGCTGTCTTCTATCACAGCGTATGACATGCATTGGTGTGCTTTGCCACCAATAAACTGGGGTTGCCGTTGTTCATAATTGTGTGTTTTTTTGTTTTGGAGGGCGGGAGGGCTTTCAAATTACCCTTATAAGGTGCGACTAGATAAAAAAAATCCAGTACTATAGAGAGTGACAGGTTTTGGGTGAAAGTAATGTCAGGCTCTAGTCGAAGTTAAACACGGCGTCATCAGGCTAAGCTTGGAGGTTATCAGGGCTGGCTTTCTAAGTTTGGTCTAAAATTCAAGCACTCAGTAATGGTACCAGCCCTTCGGTCATAATGAGATTACTCAGTCCTATCTGGGATTTTAGACTCCCATCTCTCAGCGTTTTCACCAGGGGAGTTGCTAGGTCTGGAAAAGACCCGGGGCTAAGCTGATGTCGGTACTGTTGGGACTGGGGTCTAGCTAGTCTTTTGGCTGTAGCTCCTGAGATTCTATCCGGGGCTACAACCAAAAGATCAGGGGCTATAGCCCCCTTAGCCCCCCCCTAGCAACGCCCCTGGTTTTCACAACAAAGGTTCAAAGTGGAAATTTAGACTCAGTAGCCAGCAGACACTGTTTTCACCGCAGGCAGTTTTGGACATGCTATGCCACCAGGCAGTGTTATCACAGCAAGGTCTGCTTTCAGTTCGCTCTTGGAATTTGTTCTTGATACTTCCACAGGCAGCCTCGTTTTTAAACACGTTTTTTTTTCGATTCGCTCTAGGAATTTGATATCAGTATCCCAGCATGCAGCATTTTCATAACAATGGCCATTGGCCTTTTCTCCAAAGGGCCCAAGTGTATCTTTCCTGATGTGCAGCTTGATGTCTTCTACTTCTCCCTGGTTTCCCTGCTTGGCGCCCTTCAGTCTCTTTGGTTGTGTGTGTGCTTGAGGTCTCTACCTCTGCTGGAATCGTTGTCGGCTTCATCTTCTCGCATTCACTGGTCTCGCTCCCCCGGACAGAACGTGTCATCTCGCGACACTTGCCATGGCTATAGCAGTCTGCTATTCTCTCAGCTGCCTGTTCTCGCCATCTGTCAGCATCTTTTGCTCCACAGGGGTTACTACCTCCACGTCCTCTGTACTATCAAGTCAGAATGAGACGTCATGTAGGCTCTGAGGTGTCATCCTCCTTCGTCTCTTCGTCCCCAGTCCAGCATACAGCAAGACAGCACTTCTTGGTTTCTTCTCTCCTCGCTGGCACAGCAGAATTTTAGGGACCCTGCCCTTTCCTCTTCGAAATGCCACGGTATGGATCACATGTCTAATATGTCTGCCAACATGGAGAACAAACTGCCAAGAGGAGCTCTGCCTTCCAAGGTAATAGGCGAGTCATCAGAAGGAGAGCCTATGGCATATTCAGATGCATTCCACAGGAACATTTCTCCACAGCAAATCGTGTACGTGTCAGACAATTGTGTGTCCAATAGAAGAACTAGATGCCCAGCAGACCAATATATATTTGTTCAAAATCAAAGAAAATGTGACTGATACAGTGTGCCCCTACCAAACTGGGTAAAATGTCCATCGTAAATCCGTTTGAGAATGAGTTACTTCAGTTTTAAATGTTATGTAAGGCGATTCATCGTGTAATGCACACCATTGTTCTATGGCTACACAATAAAATATAATCGAAACTGTCATAACATAAAATAACTATTCAAATTAGCCTAAATGTTTCTGTTAGCCCAGCCATATTACCGTATATATAAAAGGGCATTGCTCTGTGCCACCACCCTGTCAGTTTACACATCCCCGTGTCAATTTCCATGTTATAAGGTCAGTTTCAAACTCCCCAAATATCACTAACACATATTATGAATATCAAGTAATTTTCAGCATTGCCTCACGTGCAAGTACTGCTACAGTAAAGCACATTATCATTCAAGCATGGGATGGCATTTTGAAAACAGATGTCAATTTTCTGGGGACAACATAGAAACAACTACATTCATCCTAGAACAGCAATGCCAGTCACAAAAATGGGATGCTTCTGAAGTTCCTGTAAAACAAACATGCATCCCGATGTCTACGTTGCCTCAAGAAAATTAGGATGCCAGTCTCAACAAATGCCAGGGTTGCCATAAAAAAACACATTATAATTCTGGCATCTACATTGCCAAGCAAATGTGATGCTGGCATAATAATTTATTTTACTGCAGCATCACATGCCTGGATTTCTTTTTAATTGAGCAGCAGAGCTGTCTGGACACAATATACACACACAAGGATTTACCCACAGCAAATAATAATACCGGTATCAAAAACACCACACCATTTTAAGCCCTGTAAAACACATTGGGCCTCATTACGAGAATCGCAGTAAAAATCAGTCATTACCGGCATGGCAGTAAGAAAGTGTCCGGGTTGGCAAAACACTGCAAATAGTGGCCGATTAAGAGAGTGCATGCACGTGCGTAGCGGCATTCCAGTAACGGCCGTACCGCCATGCCGGTAATGGCCGTACCGCCATGCCGTTAACGACCCTCAAACCCCCGAGAGCAGCATCATGCAATGCGCTGATACCGCCTCCGCCTCCTCCAACCCCTAAATAACGGCACCGGCATACCGGACCCGAAAGTAACGTCATTGCGCCAGAATGGGAAATGCAATGGCATCTTTAAAAACACAATCCATTGCAATCCTGGACACACAGGGCCTGTACCTTCCAGACAGCACTCTCAACCTGCTAAAGATGTCAAAAGCTATCAAGAAAGGCGCCCCTAAGGAGCGCAAGGCAAGATTCTCTGATGAAGAGCTCAATATGTTGGCAAGCACATTGGTGGGGCATGCCGATGAAGTGTTTGCCGGAGACCTGAGGCATCCCGCACAACTTCGCAAGAAGGACATTTGGGAGGAAGTGGCCAGGAAGGTCAGTGCGGTCGGCAGGACCGCCCGCACGGTCAAAGATTGCAAAAAGCGGTGGGGTGACCTACGCCTCCGCGTAAAGAACACATTGTCAGCCAACCGCAGCCAGGGGCAGGCAACAGGTGGCGGGGCCCACTCTCCCATCAAGCTATCCAGGTGGGAAGAGACATGGAGCACAACCATCAACATGGATGGAATTGAGGGAATTGGAGATTCGGAGTTAGGAGTACCGTCAACGGCAGATGAAGGTGAGTGTCCACACAAACCATAGATAACCGAAATATGATGTTGGCCAACTAATGTGATAGTGATGTAAGGCAATGCATGGCCCATCATACACACATTGACATATCCCTGTCCAGATGCTGGTCCCACCACTGTCACATTAACATGCATTCTGCATGCCAATTCCATACCTAATGCACACCCTACACACAGCAAAACAGCATGTGTCACACAGCACGCAAACCACAACACAACGGCAGGCCCCACAGCAGACACCACCGCAAACATGTGAGAACCCGACGTATGCCAATATAACCCCCCCATATTGCAATCACCCTGTCCGCCACAACCACAAGAATGCAATGAATCACATGGGATTAACTGCACTGACACCAATGTATGGATGATGCACGAACTACCATCACTGATACCCTGCCTCTCTCGGTCCCCCACAGGCATGGATTCTGACAGTGATGGACAGGATGCAGCCACAAAGGCCAGGACAGCTGTGAAAACGTTCAGGGCCAGGGATGATGGCACCAGGCCATCAACATCGAGTGGCATTCGGATGCCCCAACTGCCACTCAAAGCACCACCATCATCACAGCCCAAGGCACAGGACCGCCAAACACCAGCTAAAACACCACAGGAGGAAACCCTAACACAGGACATGTCCATTGTTGCTGAATCTAAGGCAGGCGGCACACAGTCGGCTGCCACCAGGTCCATCTGGGAGACAGCTGCCTCAGCGCCCCATAGTGGTGACAAGGGAGAGGGCCACGGGGAGGTGTACTCACACGAGGATGACAACCTGTCTGGGGATGCTGCACATACACCAAGCCCCCAGCCCACCCCCAGCACACCCCAGATGGGTGAGTTAACACGGCGTGAAGTTCGTGCTAACACTGTGGCCATCGTAGAGGCCATGAACAAGAACAGTAAGCTGATCCATGACGGGTTAGCAGCAGTCACCCAGATCCTGGCCAGGATAGCGGAGAACTTGTAGCAGCAGCCTCCTGCTCCAACCGACGCACAACCAGGCACAGCAACATCATCTGGCAGACCTGCCAGCTCCACCCAAACCAGCCCAGTGCGAAGGGCCACGCGCAGCACACAGCCCTCGGAAATGCAGCCTACGGATCCTAAGAGAGGCCGCCAGTAGCAGGGGCACCCTGCATGTGCTGACTGCAGTTGCATCCAATAACATTTATTGTACATCATGTGTGGTGGTATTGTGGGGTAGGGGGGAAGGGGGTGTGCGGGGGTGCTGGGGGGAGGGGGAGTGTGTGTGTGTGTGAATTGGAGGGTCTGTTCACAATGAAGATACTGTATAATAATACACCTGTTGTATGCAAAAGAATATCATGAGTGGACATTGGTTCTTTGGCGTGTGTTTATTCAATGCATGACAGTGCACAGTGGCCATCTACCCCCACATCCTGTGTCCATATGCACACCATCCCAGTGCCCAGAGTACAGCATTTATTGCACCCTCTGCATCCCAGTGTCTCAGTAATAACTATCATTGATTGGCACACAGCACGTCCATCTGGTGCATCGCGACCTGGCCGATGTGCTACATCTTCTCCCTCCTCATCCTCACCCGGTGCTTGCTCGTCAATGTCAAGTGGCAGAGGTCCGTTCCGCCGGATGCACATGTTGTGCAGCATGGCACAGACCATGATGATCTTTCCCACCTTCTCAGTCCCGTAGAGGAGTGCACCACCAGACCTGTTGAGGTAGCGGAACCGTGCCTTCAATATGCCAAAGGTCTGCTCAAGCACAACACGGGAACGGGTATGAGCCCGATTGTAGTCCTCTTTGCGCCTGTTCTGTGGATCCCTGACAGGGGTGAGGGGCCACCTTTCAGGGGATAGCCAGCATCACCTGCATGGGAGCACAATAAGGTATCAGTGAGGGTATTTTTTCTATGACATCTGTACTTAGCCTGTTCATTGTTCATGTTGGTACGCAGAATATCCCCGATGGCAGCAATTGGCTACACATATGCGCAGCGGACTGGCCTGTTGATGACTTGGCCAGGACATGGTGGAGGGCATGTGTGACATACAGGACTGAGGGTCCTTCACATCAGACTCACCACTCAACCAGATGGTGTGAGAGGGACAATGATGTAGGCACCAGTGAGGGGTGTGTGTCAGCTGATGTGACAAATGTCATGTTGGCCAATGTTTGGTGCTTAAGGCTGATGTCCACCATGTCACATGTACTTTGCACTCTCATGCTTGCAGCTATTTGATGACGCCATGCACATGTCCCGGGACGTCTGCACACATGTGATTATGCCACAGTATGTTGGGTGGTATGGTACACAGGTGTGAGCTTACGTTCCTATGAAGATGCAGGGTGTCCACTTGCATGGTGGTACTCATGTACTGTGGATGCCTTCCATTCAACTCACACTCATATAGGTGATGTTGACTACTTGGTAGGTAGGTCTTCTAGCAGTCCTGTCACAGATTTGTCATTGCGCTCTCATTCATCTGTTCATTTGGCCATGGTGGCATGCAGCGCTACTGTGGTGGAGGGACAGTGACAATCAGTGGATTTCCTGGGTGGGATTTATCCATGCGCACGCATGGATGCATGACCTGTGTGATGCTTTGATGCGGTCATGTATACTTTGCTTACTGACTGCATGTTGCCGCATTGTGTTGCTGAGGGTACGGTCTGATGATGTGCAGTGGACATGATGAGGGGTGTGGGCTGCTTGCTTTTCTGACATTTTGGCATTGGTGTGCCGCCAGAGGAAGGTGGATGACATATTCAGTGTTATGTTCTGGTTGGGATGTTTAGGGGCACAGTGTTTTGCAGTATGAACAGTGTACAGTCACCACCCCAGACTCACCCAGGTGGTATATGCATCTCTCCCCCCCCAGACTCACCCAGGTGGTATATGCATCTCTCCCCCCAGACTCACCCAGGTGGTATATGCATCTCTCTGCCCCCATTTCACTTCCATGGGCCTGTCAACCGATTTACCCACCAGCCAGACACATGTCGTGCTGCATGTCGCTCCATGTAGCAGGGTAGCGTGGAGTTCCGTAGCACCATTGCATCGTGAGTTGATCCAGGGTATCGGTCACATCAATGTGTGATCATCTTGCTGGAGTCACATACCATCTGCACATTGATGGAGTGGTATAACTTACGATTGCGGTACACCACCTCCATGGCATGAGGGAGCACCAAATCCACATGGATGCAGTCGAGTGCACCGATGCAATTAGGCATACCTGCTAGTGCATGGAAATCAATTCTGGTGTCATTTGCCTCCTGGGCAGTCCGTGGTAGGGATATGTAGTTCCTTGTGTGCTCCAGGAGGGCATCCAGCACTTGGTTCAGCATGCGTGAAAAACAAGTTTGTGATATGCCATGCAGCTGCCCAACTGTGGGCTGGTAGGTGCCTGTGGCCAGGAAGTAGAGCACAGACATTACCTTCAGTTGAGGGGTGATGGCGGTGCAGATTTCAATCAGGCTGACTATGTCGTTGTGTATCATGTCCACAATGGAGGTGATGGTGTCCCGGTCCAGGCGGTACAGGGTGTGTATCTGCACAGGGGTTAGGTTGAATGGACTTGCCCTGATGCGAGGGATTGGTGGCTGCCTCCATGGAACCACTGCCTGCACTGGTGGGACTTGCTGGGCCTCTATCACCCTCCTTCTCCTTCTGCATCTCCTCTGTAGTGCCTGTTGTATTTGCTGCTCATGGAGTAGCAGTGCAGGCATGTCCTGCAGCCCCGAAATCGCAACAGAAAATGGAATAGTTTTGGTGTGGGAAGGGGTGTGGTGTGTGGCTGTGCTTCTTTTGTGCTGGCCCAGACTCCATTGCCTCCACCTGTGCTGATTGTGTGCACCTGTGGCAGTTGGGAACACAGCAGATTGCTTTTAACGGGTGATCCGCGATGCCAGTATTGCCGTCATCATGGTGGCCCTTCTTACTGGCATCTGGATGCCAGTATTTGCATGTCCGTGCTACCCGTAATGTCGTCTTCCTTGCGGCATGCCGGTGTTACTGGCACAGCACCCGCAAGCTATTGCGCACGCCGGTATGGTGGTGCACGGCCACAGCGAGTCCCGGTCGATGCCGGTAGTACCAGCATCTAGGATCCTAATGCAACGGCCCGGTAATGGATGCCGGTATTGCCTTACCGGTACCATTATTACCGGAGCACGAACCTTGTAATGAGGCCTATTGTCATGCAGGAGTCACATGTTACAAATACCATTGTGATTCGAACCTCAATAATGCCATTCCACTATTGCCCAAGTGAAACACATTCTCATGCAGGTGTCAAATGTTACCAATACACTTATGATTCCAAACCTCAATAATGCCATTCCACTATTGCAGCAGTGAAACACATTCTCATGCAGGTGTCACATGTTACCAATACACTTATGATTCCAACCTCAATAATGCCATTCCACCATTGCCCCAGTAAAACACATTGGCCCTCATTACGACCCTGGCGGAAATTGAAAAACGATGGCGGAAATGCAATACCGCCATCGAATAGCGCTCGGTGCGACTATGACCCGTCACCGCAAAGTACGAAGCCATTAGCGACACCGTAGTGAACGCCAACGCTAACTGCACCAAGCACGCGCGCGCGCGCCATGCCAAACCTCAAACACCACCATGGTGCAACGGTACGCCAATTCCGACCCTAGCGGACATGCACCTAACGCCATCAGGCATGGCGTAATGTACCATTCCGCCATGGCGAGAAGTACGGAATCGCGAATCAACCGTAAACGGCCCCACTGAGTGCCTGTACACCGCTCCCTGCCCACAAAGTACAACTCCCCGTAGGTGCAATGAAGCCACAATGCAACCATTGAAATGTACAAGTCACCCATGCATGCCAACGAACAAAAGAAACACAACAGGGGCCAATGGGAGCTGCAGGGCACAGATGGCACGAATACAGAAGCCATCCCAATGGACATGACCACAGTCCCCCACCAAGAAACGCACGCAAACACAGGCACCTGTGACCAGCAATATTCCGAAAATCACATCATTCCACCAGTCCACCTGGCTGACCGGCATCTGTTACACAAAACCCAATCCCCCGCCCCTGAGCATGACAACATTCAAACTGTCATATTGGCAGCCCCCATCCCTGACCTCACTGGGCTTCGTAGGCAAACGCGGCCAGTACAGTACCACGCAACTAAACCCCGAAGCCGGAACCCGATGCAGATCTCCTCACAATACATCGCCCCCCAAATTGGCATATGCCACATCACTTGCAAAGAAAAACGCTACACGGGCCAAATCCGAATAGAAATTTAATGCACATCAAAATCACCAAGCCCATACAGCCATCAGGCCATGAACTCCAAAACACCAATCACCATTGTGTGCTGCTTCCGCAAGAAATGACCAGCCACTACCTGTGTGTCGCCCTGTTCCCCCATGGTACACAGAGCCACAATCACGTACGAAAAGGCAACATGGAAGCGCACAGAACCGCAGGCCCGTCCCAATGGGGAGGCACTAGTCCAGCTGAAAGGCCGAAATGTTGCTCCGAGCCACCAGTACTGCGTAAGGGCATGTGGCCCATTGGCGATCGTCCCATAAGATCATAATGCTGCTCCACTGATTAACACGAAGCAGCAGGTGTCGGGAGTAAAATCCATCTGCAGGAGTGGCATACAGATGGCAGTGGCAAAAGGGGAGGAGATACCTGTCAACCAAAAGAAAAGAAAAAGAACAGAATGGCCATCAGAACTACATTCCAACTACTCACTTCAATGATCACACGAAATCCACAGCCATATGCATGCTAGCCCAACCAAAAGGATCATCACCACCCCAAAACCACTTGCGACTCATAACCATCTATATCGAGGTGCAAACACCATCACAAACGAGTGTACCTGTGCATGCGTCTGTCAAAACAGATTCCATCAGATGGGAATGTTAACGTGCATGGACACAAGTGTCTGAGGGCGCCTCGAGACAGGGAGGGCTCAACAAGGCCAGATGGACGATGGTCCCACAATGGCAGCCCTGCATCACATAGCGTAGGGGAGGCGGATAGATCCCAAGAAGCCCTGTACATGGCAAACTCTGTATCAAATCACCTGCCCATGCATCCATCCATCATTCCCTCATCCCGGGATCAAAATGCCTGAATAATTACTCACATAACATTAGAAACATCCATTGAGTCCGTGCGTTATGCAGCCTGCTAAATCCACAGTGCCCCAGCCCGTAATTCCAGTGTTGTGAAGTAACATGTTTTTGGGAACGGATGGCCTCATCGCCCACGTAGCTATTGCGCATCCCAAACTATTCATATCAATCATTGCTCCCTCGCCATGGGCCCTGTCTCAAGGACATAGAACAATAGAACGTTACATTTGCAGTCAGACCTGTGGGCATCTCCTCGCCGCTAGCTGGAAACCAAAAGCGCCGCCCCTCGAATTCCTCATTTGCAACATCACGTCGAAAAGGCATCTGTGGCCGTTTGAAATCACTAATTATTCTATCGAGTGCGGCTGTGTGTGAAAATGGCAACTGCCTTCACCCACGAATGGGACGCCCCGCCCGTCGTTGAACCTCGGTGCAGTGATGCATGAGGGTCCACCGTTACTCGAGTACTACGTTCCACTGACCCCTCACAAGTCAGTTCGCGACTGCACAGATAGTATGTGAAACAATGGGACCACAGCAGAATGAACATATCAACCAATCTTACACGGCCATCGGGTACAAATACATGATTGCAATAGCAAGATACAATTCCCCGAATTGCAGCGTTGTGCGCGGGACGTGCTCGGCCAAAGGGGAGAGCAGTTTGCACAGGTGGAATCAATCACCACAGGTGGAGGCCATACAGCCTGAAAACACATAAATTGCACATCCAGTCTCCTCCCACAACCACACCGAAATGCTACCGGCAGGACTCGCGATGTTGGCCCTGGGGGACCTGATAGCACTGCAAGCGCTCCGACTCCAAGAAGAAGACGAACACCAACTACAACCAGCCGCATGGAGGAGACGCAGGAGGAGGAGGAGGCCAAGGCAGGGCCAGCAAGGGCTGCCAGCACAGCCACTACCACCACGCAGGCAGCCCGCAATCCCACGCCTCCGAGCACATCCGTTCAACCTCACTGATGAGCAGATCCACACCCTCTACCGTCTGGACCGGGACACCATAACCGCCATTGTGGACATGACACAGGCTGACCTTGTCAGCATGATAGATAGCCCAACCGCCATCCCACCCCTACTGAAGGTGGTGTCTGTACTCCACTTCCTGGCCACAGGCACCTACCAGCACACAGTCGGACAGTTGCATGGCATTTCTCAGCCACTGTTCTCACGGACACTATTGCAAGTGCTCGATGCCCTCCTGAAGCACGCAGACGACTACATCTCTCTACCACGCTCGGAGCAGGAAATAACCAACACAAAAGTGGGATTCCATGCACTTGCCGGCATACCGGGTTGCATTGGTGCCATCGACTGCACCCATGTTGAATTGGTCGTCCCACATGCCATGGAGGCCCAGTACCGCAACCGAAAACAATTTCATTCCCTGAATGTACAGATGGTGTGTGACTCCAACAGGATCATTACACATTGTTGTGCCCGATTCCCTGGATCAACCCATGATTCGATGGTCTTGAGGAACTCTACAATACCACGCTACATGGAGCGACACGCAGGGAACAGATCCTGGCTACTCGGTGAGTCTCATTACATGCATGATGATGTGGGGTATGTGAATTGGCATTGACCTGCCAGGAAGGGGGGGGGGGGGTGTGCGTACGTATCAATGGCATTCCACATCATACGTTTCTCGTCCACATACAGGTGATGCTGGATATCCACTGAAGAGATGGCTCCTCACACCAGTCCGGAACCCACGGGACCAGCATGAGGAGGACTACAACCATGCCCACTCACGTACCCGTGTAGTCATTGAACAGGCATTTGGCCTACTGAAGACCCGTTTCCGCTGCCTCAGCAGGTCTGGCGGGGCACTCCTGTACCGCCATGAGAAGGTTGCAAAGATGGTGATGGCATGTGTCATGCTCCACAACATGTGCGTACGTAGAAATGTGCCCATGCCCCCTGACGCAGAACTGCAAGCACCTGATGATGGTCATGATGAGGGTGGGGATGTGGCAGCACCTCATGGAGTCTGCGAGGCACCGGAGGCCCGTGACATTCGTCAGCATCTCATTGATGTATGCTTCTAGCACTCACGCCTGGTGGCTGATACATGGACACGGGACTCGTGGCACTGCGTGTGTCTGGGACATGCACAATATGGACTGTACGCCTATGATGGCCTAGTACACAAAGATCAATGTCCACACTTCTCATTGGTTGATCGTGCACTTTTTATGGCATATGTGATATCATGTTGAACACCCTATCGACCCGCCACCCAAGTGAGCCCAACACACCCCCTCCACCCTCCTACCTCCCCCCCGAACACCAGTGTCCAAAGATGCTCATTGTAAGTGGGCTGTCGCTATTGCATGCCCCCTCTGCGGGTATCAGGGGCACCCCTGCCTGTGGAGCGCAGGTTCCTCCCAGATCTACGTTGGGGGCTGCCCTGGACGGAACTTGCAACGGATGATGTGTCTGCCTGCTCACGTCCATGCATGTCCCTAAGGGTTTGCGAGAGCTCAGTGAGCACACGGCGCACTGCGGCAAGTTCGGCACATACGTCTTTGGACGTCGCATGCAGTTCCCCCCTCAGGCTCTCGGTGCTTCTCTCAATTTGTGCCCTTAGCGTCTCTGTACCTCTCTCCATTTCTGCCCTAAGTGTCTCAGTTGATGTTTCTATGTCTGCCTTAGTGCCCCCACATTCATCGGCATGGTCCTTGAGGAGTGTGGCCAGTTGCTGCTGTTGTTCGATCAACTGGTCGAGGGACTGTTGCCTCTGCTGGGCCATGGCCATTTGCGGGGGTGTCACAGAGGGGCTGTTGTCCTCATGTTGCCTTGCCACAGGGCTTGTGGGGGATGGCCAGTCGTCGTCTGGTGGGTGCCCCTGCGTGGTATCCTCATGTTGTACGGGATGGAACAGACAGGGGGATTGGGACAGGTCATGGATGGATCTGACTTCGGCATCCCCGTTTTCTGTGTCCGAGCATGCTGCCATCAATGGGGTGTCACCTATGGTGCTGCTGCCACCAGAGGCAGTGCCTTCTGTGGCATCCATTGGGGGGACCTGTGGTGGTGGTGTTGTGGGCATGCTGGCTGCTGGGGTGCCTGTTGATGTTCCCTCCTCTGTGCTGCCACCTGATTTGTGCTGCTGCCGTGTCTTGATGCGTGCAGCTGAGGTGGAGGGTCTCTGGCCGTTGGTCTTGGCCCTCTTTGCAGGTGTGCTGGTAGGGGTGTCCTGTAGCTCGTCGTTTGGATCGGACCCTGTGGTGGAGTAAAGGAGGGCGAGGGTTATTGATGGGTCTGTGGGAATTGGAATGGCATTGTATCACATGCATTGGGGTGGTACCTGAGGGTGATTTGGGTCGGGGCCTTGGAGGTGCTTTGATTTGTGTGTGGAGTGAGGGTGCAGTTGTCTGGCAGCCTGCAGTTAGGGTGTGCCTGCTGCACGTGTAGTGCGTGTATTAGGGGTTTTTAATTATTTATGTATTTATTGTGGGTTTTAACGTGCGCTTGCAGGCCGATGTGTGTGGACGTTCTCCTGGACATTTGTTTCTGTTGCACTATGTGGACGCATGGTACTTCACATGGATGGACTGTGTGGATTTGGCATTGTTTTATCTGGCCCACCTACCTGAATCTTCGGATGTCTGCACTCCTTTCTCCATCCCTCCGACTCCCTCTATACTCTCCATTCCGATGGTGGAGGCACAGATTTCTTCCCAGGGGGTCAACTTGATGGGTGATTCAGGACCTCCCCCGGTGGCTGTGGCAATGTTGCACTTACCCGCTGTGCCACCAGAGCCCATATGGCCTTCTTGTTTGCAAGTACCGTTCTGGTCATTTGCGTGGAGAAGACGACGGCAGCATTCTCCTGGAGGGTCTCTGTTAGCACGGTGAGTTCCTCACGGGAGAAGTGGACCTGCCGCTTGCGGTCGCACGCTTTCTTCGCTACTTTTCCCATTTTTCTTGGTTTCGCTAGGGTGGTTGACGGGTTGGGGTGTGTTTCAGGGTAGTGATTTTAGTGGTTGTGTGGTTTTAGTGTATTTATAGGTGTACGCCGGGATGTTTCCCGTTCCGGGCCCATGTTTTAACTTCCGTTTCCGTATATTTCCGGCCACCGTACTTTCCGGTAGGCGCACACTGCGGTGACCGCTAAGAGGGGTGGCGGTATTGCACCTAGGGCGCCGTACGGCGGCGGTGTGGGCCGTTTTGGGGTCATTTCCGCCATCGCCGACTTTGCACTTCCGCCATGCCGTGGTGCTCGTGCCCGATGGGTCGGAATGGGCCGCACTTTGCTCCTTCGTGCAATGGCGGAAACGCTATTTACGCTGTGGCGCTCCGGTCAGTCGCTTTCCGCCAGGGTCGTAATGAGGGCCATTCTCAAGTTGGTTTCTACATTGCCCTCTTAATAGTATAATGTGAGTATAGATTTGGAAAGTCATGCATAGAAGTACAGCCAGTTGGGTATGCGGTGCTGTCAGTTCTTTCTGGACCTGTTTGAGTCAGAAAGTGACAATGTGACTCATAGCAGCCAGCGGTGGTTGCGGTCCCTCATGGATCCATTGTAGGACGGCTCAATGGCAACCAGGGAAGTATGGCAAAAGTAATAATCACTGCAAAGCTTTCCCTGCTTATGACCCACTCAGAACCCTTACAAACAGTCGCAATGAAATTAAAAGTGGCGCAAACTATACCAACGTACATCATAGTGGGGCTTTTAGTCCTTAACTTTAAGAGGGCGCCTCTGTGTGTTTAGTGAGTTTTGGGATAAACGTCTTTGAGACCTTGCATACATCTTGACTTTGTGACCGATGCTGGGCATGCCTCCATGTTACGTGATTGTGCCTGCACTGATAATGGGAGCATTGCCATTTTGCAAGAAGCGCCATGAATAAAGATAGTGAACAGAAGCTTGAAGTGCCACTCGTTTCTCCATTCAGAATACTCTCCACATTAAAAAGCAGAAACAATTTCCCCGTGCACAGACCTCATTGCATTAAAGGGGTGCTTAATAAGCATCCATTTGCATTGTGCGCCACTAAAACGAACACGCCATATTGTGCCTGATATGAGTATTGACAAATAAAACTGCACGGGGTAACGGAAAGATCCCTCTCTCGTGCGTCATAAGTACCAGTAGCAGATGAGAGAACTCTTCTCCACCAGATGTCAGACTTTCCTCAGTTTCTGGAAGTTTCTTTAGCTGTAATTCGCTTCAGCACTGAAGATACAAAAAGCACGTTTAATCATCTACGACGCAAATTAAAATATGCAATATAGGCAATTTTACACCAGTACAGGGGCGCTTTGCCTCGACCCTTGTTTAGAACGAACAGTGGAAAATTCCTTTGCTGACAATTTAGGCCTGAGAGTCGATTTTGCATAGGTCCTTCGGTGCAATTACCACACAATGCCAACTTGCTTGGCACCGGTGCAAAATTACCCAGCAGCAGAGCAATTTGTGTATTCTGGCCTCAGACATTCTCGCCAGAAAACCAATTTGTTTTTTTTGTTTTTTTGTTTTTTTTCACACAGCCACTGACTAGAAAAACTAGTTTTGTTTCCAAATGTGCTGTTTTGTCTTTCATTGTTTTTCAGTACTGCTTTGGTAGAGCAGGCTTGAACAGATGAGCACTGTTATATCACATATGAGGTATGATATGTACAGCATGAACATTACCCCCTTGTTGCCTATCAGGGCTGTCACATGGTTTGGTGAGGCCTGGGGCAAAAAGATTTGAGGCCCCCTTGCTATTTTGTGTACGGTACCAGTAGCACCACCAATAGGAGATGGGAAAACACTCCCTTGGGTTTGAGTGGAGGGCATAGATATGTTGGTGAGACCCTCTGGATGTAGGCGGCTCAGCTAAAAACATGCTGTTGGTCCATTGCACTTACCATCACATAAGGGTAAATCTGGAGACTGAACACACTGAAAATCTTGCAAAGATCATGTCATGGTTGCTCAGGATATGTCATCTTCCACCAGTACCTAGGGTCATGAACGATGCGCCTACTTTGCACGCCATAGTCAGAGGAACGCTGAGCACAGTGCTGCTAATGTGATCTGCGGTATGACACTTCCACCACATTGAGATGATATGATCGTTTATTTATATAGCTCCTATACACAATCTGTTTCAAAGCGCTTCAAGGCAAGGAACAAGGGAAAATACAATGACATTCTTACAGGCAATGAACAACAAGAATGTGAAATTAACTATCGTACTCGGCCTGGCGACATTTCAGATCGTGCAAGTGCTACGACACAGATAGGAAGGAAATGGGAAACAGACAGGCGACTAACATACTAGGTCTGACGAAATTTCTGGCAGGGCTGGAATTTACACGACGTGAGGGAGAGGGGAGGAGAAAGGAGGGAGAGGAACAAAACAAGTGGCTATCTTACAAGGCCTGACGACATTTCAGATAGCACTGGATGGGAGGGGGAAAAGAACATTACACCCTGCCCGAAGCCGTCCTTATTTCACTTGCGTTTTGGCTTTCTTTAATGTGCTAGATTCACAAAGGTACAACTGGAGAATAGTGTTTGTTTATACATAGAGTTAACTTGATTGTTTTATGTTTTCAGAGGACTATCATTTAGTCCAAAAGTAATCCATGTGCTGATGTCACTGTGGGCTAGATTCTCCCGTATACAGGTATAGTAGTTGGGATTATATCATAATTTTATTTGTAGCCCTTCATGTCTAACTCCTCCTTCTAAGCGCTGTAAAAATAGGTGTTATTAAAACCAAATGTACTAGAACGTAATTTATCAACCTCAAAAGGATGAAGGGGTGAATTCTGAATTTGAAAGTGCCCTCTGGCACATGTCAGCTTTTAACTTGCTGAGCTGTAGAATTATGGCACAATTATGCTGTTTAACCAACTATGCAATAAAAAAGAAACATTTAATAGGATGCTTGCCCACTATCCTCTCCTGTCCATTCCAGTCCTTTAAAAAAATATTTGACACCCCTATGATCACCTATACTAGTGGGCTATGGCATATTCACCCTCCTTCTAAGCACTGTAATAATTAGTGCTATATTAATAGGAAATGTAACCCCCAGAGTAAACGCATTACCACATGTACTGGTAGGTAAATTGAAGGAGAAATAGTTGGCGAGATAGCTCAGGGGGTTAAGAGCTCGCTGCTGGAATCTATGTATAATCTACAAGTCATAGGTTTGGCTAGAATGGTCTACTCAAACCTTTACCCTTTTGAGGTCAACAAAAGAGTATTCATTTTGGTTGCCAAGTAATAATATTTTCATATGCGTGTGTTATGTAAAGTACTTTGGAGAAAGCCCTACTTAAGCAATGGAATATTATATTATTATTATTATTATTATGTTTATTATAAATGCCTATATGCTAGCATAAATCAATCCAAGCATTGGGTCAAAAATTGTCATAGTTTACTTTACTTTACTGGATTTGTATAGAGCGGCCGCTGATCTAGAGGCTTTAGGGTGCTGGAATACAGAGACAAACAAACAAGTAGACACAAAAACAAATTACCGGAGAAAGCCAGTCTGCTGACATTCTATTGAGGGAGGAGGTATATTAGTTGAAAAGGAATGTCTTCAATTTTTACCTAAAAAGCGACATTGAGGGCTCCTCTCTAATGCTCAACGGAAGGCTATTCCATATTGCTGGGGCTGCTGTATAAAAGGCTCCTTTCTTAACCTGTGCCAATCTGCAGGCAGGAATCTTCAGTTGAAAGGATTTGTTGGATCTCAGATTATGAGCATAGAATTTGCCCACCAATTCATCCTTAAAATAGATTGGGTCTGTGCTTTTCAAGCATTTGTAAGCATCATCAAGAGGCGAAAACAAATTCTATCGCTGACCGGAAGCCAGTGTAGGCCTCTTCAGGCGTCCGACATGTGGTCATTTTTCTTACGATCCATGATGACTCTGACCACATTATGTTGCACCACTTGCAGTATATTGATCTCCCTTTTTGGCAGCCCAGTCAGAAGAGTGCTGCAATAATCAATTATTGATCCCACCAAGGTTCTTGCTAGCGTTTCTCGACTTTCTCCGGAGAGAAATGGACGCGCATGGGACAGCAACTTGATATAATATGAGGTAGCGGAGACCAAGCTGCTTAGTTGAACCTTCATATTCAAGTTACTGTCAAGATAATCCCCAAGGGTTTTTACTTTATTTTTTGTCTTGATTAAACACCCATCGAACCTGAGTTGGGCATAATCCACCTCCATCTTGCGGGTTTTGATTTCCATCCCAACCAACATCAACTCTGTCTTACTGGTGTTTAGAGAGAGGCCATCAATGCACATCCACCTTTGTATAAGGCCATAAATCCTATTGATGTTAACTTCATCCTCCTCAAAGTTGCCAGACAAAGGATGATACATTGAGTGTCATCAGCATAATTAGTAAACTCGATATTATTGTCTACCAAATAATCGAGGAAGGGGACTATAAATATGTTATAAAACATAGGCGATAGACAGGCCCCCTGTGGTACTCCCTGAATCAGCCTGCCGGGTCTTGCATCCGCCAAGGCACTGCTCACCCTATACTGGTGTTCACAGAGGAAAGATTTTGCGCATTTCGCTGCTGGGGTTGCAAAGCCTGCCTTAAATTAGTGTTGCTTTAAGTGTGACTTCTGTGTGCCTCATTACAACCCCGGCGGTAGCCTCGCCGGTAATACCGGCAGGCTGCCGCCGGGGTTGTCATTTTCTCTGGCGCCTGACTTCACGGAATAACCGGGGCATTACAGCCCCGGCGGTCTGTGGAGTCAGACACCGGAAAATGTTACTCCCATTCCCATTGAGTCCTATAGGACACAATGGGAATGGGGATGATGGAAGCACCAGCACCGTGTGCAACAGTGCCGGTACTTCTGTCAAAGTCTGAAGGCAGCCGCCCACAGAACTCGGAGTGTGCCTGTCCGGTAACAACGGTGCCAGTACGCTTACTGGCACCGTTGGTACCGGACTGGCGCACTCGTAATGAGGCCTTGTGACTCTTATTTAACTTGATAAATGCTTGTGTACAAATCATAATTGTGCTTTTTTGCTTCCTTGAGATATGCATAAATCTTTTTTTATACTGGGATGTCTGAAGCTGAATGAGACGGGGTTATACATACATTGGAAGTGAGACAATGGCACCTTTCACACAGCAATCACAAATCAAAAATAAGGATGAGACTAATGCATTCAATGGCACACAACTGTAAAACACACTTGTAAGACACAAGAACCTTAGTGAAGTGATCTGCAACCCTTGGCTCTCCAGGTGTTTTGGACTACATCTCCCATCAGCCATAGCCAGCATAGTCAATAGAGAGGGAACAATGGTGTAGTAGTCCAAAGGATCTAGAGACCTGAAGGTTTCAGATCCATTGCTTAGTACGATGCACCTTCTGAAACTGTGCATGTAAGACAAGCGTCATCCATGTCAGGATCACAAGCTGTGTGGGCTTGCAATACTTTCTGTTTATTTTAAAGCCTTGTGCACTTTTTTCTCAACCAAAGGACGTGGGCTACTTCGGAAGTCAGAGAAAGAGGGGTGGGTCCAGCAGTGTCGCAAACTGTATCACGTTCCTTACTTGCCGACCCCTGCCCAGGCCCTGCTGTCCTGCCTCATCACTTCTGCTTCTAAGCCAGAGCTTCTATTTGGAGTGTGAGCTGACCGGCCTGATACATACGGGAGCTGCAGCTGCACATCATGCTGAACAGGCCAGTCCTGGCCCTGCCTGGGAAGCCTCTCTGGAGAGCCTCTGGCAATTTCTCTCACCTGCTCTTCCTCCTGACCGCTCTGTTGCCTATGTATTATTAGATGTCCTACCGCTCTCATGGGCTAAGGGCCACATTACATAAATTACACTAGTGCAGGGAAATTTTGCACCAGTGCCTTAAGCTCTGACATCTGCACAGACCGACTCGTGTCTACTGTCTTATTTGTACTGGTCATCTGGTGTAAATGACAATTTATTTATTTATTTGTTTATATTCCAAAATGGAACTTTACAAAATGTGCAGTTTATATACAGGGTGACTTTGCAGGGCGGGACCTTGATCATGATAACAGTTTCATTGTCTGTTCGAGAATTTTTACTGTTGCAAGGAGCCAAGTTGTTCGATCGCCTCCGATCAACCTGTGCCACCATTTTTCTTCGCAAATGACTATTTGTTTTTCTGGTCGGTGTAATTGTTGCCAACCTTCCTTGTACTAGGAATCTTTTCCTTCACTGGAACAACATTTCCTGGGACTGTTGCATTTATTGTAATCTCCCCCTGTGTCTCAAATTTCATTAACTGTTCTGGGTGTTGTAAATTGTAGTGCAAAATTAATTTCCGCTTTATTTTGTTCCCCTGCAGATTAATTGCAATGCACAATATTGCATAGGTTGGTTGCAAATTGCACCCAGTGACTTGTTCCACTTTTCACGTTTGTTTGTTTGTTCATTCGTTTGTAGTTCGTTCGTTCGTTCGTTCGTTCGTTCGTTCGTTCGTTCGTTCGTTCGTTCGTTCGTTCGTACGTACGTCGGTTGATTTTTTAGACTTGGCCCATTGTTGCCAAATTGGTGGTACCTCATGCAGCAAAAAGTAATGGTATGGATAGTAGTTTCTGTATGAATACACATCCACCTTCATATTGTAATGTGATGTAATGTAAAGTGGGCCGGTATAGCACACCTTTGCTGTTTCGGCTCTGCAGGAAAAGAGGAGGGGTTGGGGTGTTGGTGGAGTAGAGGAGTAGGCAAAAGGAAACCTGAAGTGTGGGTGACCGCAGACTGGAAGTACCCAAGTCTTGAGTGCCAGTTTGGTTGCATCTGATTTGTGGCTGTGGCAGTTTGATATGTTTTCTATCCAAATGGAAGAACACAAGACCTATTATATGACAGAGCCGGAACTCCATGTTAGCTGCTGGGCAAGGGTGTGTGCGATATAGCTAAAGATGCAAGCGCTGGTATTGCCTCACAGGAGTAAATGTGGGCATAAAGCTGTTGAATGCACAGAGGTTTGTGTGTGTGTAATCCAAAAGTGCTGGAAAATGGACATTTGAGTGGGCTAGTTGTGGGAAAGGTATGGATTTTAGGATTACTCAAGACTCCTGTTTTTGGAGTGGGGGTGGTTTGTTCAGCCGCATGTCATTACTCCTTCTGTTATGTTTCTGCCGTTGTGATTTGATGACAGGTGAACATTTTATGTGTGCATTCATTACAACTGGTTTCCCCACTATCAATTAAAAAAACGAGTCCCGTGTCTCTGTTTTGACAGAACTTTGCTTATTTTGCTCAACCTTTTTGTTTGAATTGTGCGTCGGTTTTGTACTCAGTACGTTAACATAGTCTTACAGACCGCAGGAGGGGTCACTATCGCAGGTGTCCAAAGTTATAATGACAGCTCCCGAGGTCTGTCGGGCTATGAACACATAGCGGTGATAGCAATACACGTTTCGGTGTTTCAGTGGTGAAGTAAAAGCCTTACTTTAATAGTGACTAAAGCAAATAGACAAATTGAGTTAGTAAATTAAATGTTTTTTTAATTTGGCAGTATATGAATAAGGCTACCTTCATAAGTTAAGGATTTAAATTACAAACTTAGTTATAATGCAGCGGGCTCAACATGCATTAGGAATCATATCAAAGTAAACCATTTTTTAAATAAGAAAATGAAAGCATTTTGCAATGTTTTAGCTTTCTCTATGTTGTGTTAAATAAGATGTTGCAGCAAACAAAGCTCCCCCCAAAGACGAAGTGTCTTGTTGAAAGAGTCTTTCCGGGAAATTGCATTGTTGTTTTTCCGGTTTGATTTTGAAGACAAATGTTCAGAATGCAGTCAATACCAGTAGTTATTAATTGCACTTTGAACCTTCTGAATGACTTAGGAGGACAATAAGGATCTCCAGTGTGCACTTCATTGCATATTAGGGCATTTAAGGTTGTTCTTGATATTTGACAGCCAAAACCTATTGGCCTTGCCACTATTTGCTGTATATGTAGTCAATCTGTGGCCACGTTGACTATACATTAAAAAAACTAAACAGCACATGACAATTGAAACATGGCAGGAGGTACAATCCATCACTACCATGTGCATTATTGCTCTCTGCATCTTAGAGCCAGTCGAGAAAATTATCAGGAAAATGCAATTTAACACAACAATCCTTATTTGCCCCAATTACCACTGATCCCTGCCACCCCACGACCTTTGACAAATTACAGCATATTCATCTAACAGGATTCCGCTTGATTTTTAAATGACTTTGCCAGCAAAGATATAGCGTTAACCTTTCTTCTTTTCAAGCCCACCATCTTACAATGCACCCTTCTGTTGCACCTCCCTTAAGTACAGTGAACTTCACACTCTTCTGCTGTCCCCCTTTTGTATCTGCTGTCCTTAGCCATCTCCTTGACCCTTTCTTAATTTCTCCTCTTCATTATTTCACAAAACCCTGTACATTATTTGCGTGCAACTTCCAGGTCACTGGTAGAAAACCTAGCACGTCCAGCTCATCGTCTGATGTTTGATGCACCGAAAAACGTGGATTTGTGCGCCATTCTGCCCGCAAATCCCTGTTTTACAAATTGGGATTTGCGGGCAGAATGGCGCACAAATCCCCGTTTTTCACGCACAAATTCCATGAATCAGCCCCCAAATCTCCCGAAAAGTTGAAAGAAGAGGCATATAAGCATTATACATTTATGGGTATCATGGAATAGCTGTCCTTCTTCACTGAAGTGTTGCAGTTGTGATTACCAGTTTCTCTAAGATCTTAGCAAAGAAAGGTAAGTTAGAGCTTATTCGTAGGTTAGTGAGGTCTGTTGGATCTCAATTTGACTTTCTTATGTGCGAGTAATGATTGCTTCCTTTCGTGACTCTGTGACTATCAGTGACACAAGAGAGGCATTTTAGATGTGTAGGTGCTAATACCTCAATATTTGACTAAAGGATGGAGTTCGGACATGGTCTCCAAAGTGAATTTGTAACGTTAATTTTACTCACCAAGTTTATGATTTTCTCTCTCATTTATTTCCTTGAAAGAACTGAACTGGGGCTTGGGACTGTGAAGGAGGGGTCTCCAGTCAGAGCAAATGATCAGAGTTCAGGAGCAGTAGCTTGACACTGGCTATTCTTATTACTACTCAACCTCTGAGGCCTTTCCTTGCTACCACTGAAAGGAGAGGTAGAGAGGAAACCCTGAACCTGGCAATTTTTTACAAAATGAGCTAGCAAATGGATGTCCTCTTGTTGCAGTAGAGCATTCAGGATCTCCAAACTGCTCGGCACATTTTCATTGCAGGAATGGGATTTCTCTCTGATCCATTAATGCAGACATCCGATTATAGTAGTAGCCATCAACACTAGGAAACTCATCCGCTAAGCAATGTTCCTGATAACACTGGGCACATATTTGTGATGTTCCCATCTTACATTAATGTATTTGTTCCTATTTCTAATCTATCTGAATTTTAACGCCATTTCAGAGGTCCCCCACAGTGTGTCATGAGAATGTACTAAAGGTCAAATGTCAACACGTTTGACCAATCTTAATATTGGATAGCAATACACTGCCATTACTAAGGTGGTGAATGGATGTATTGTACCACAAGTGAATGACCATACCATCAAATATGCCGAACCTCCATTGCTTGTCATTGTGGAGATTGCTTGCCTCCATTTTCCTTTTATGAGCAAGCTCTTGCAATTAAGCACATAAACACCTAACTGTCAAATCAGTCCCCACTGTAGTGTGTTTGGTCAGTTATGCAGCTCTCCCACAAACAGACAAACTGCATCAACTGTCTTCAATACACAGACTGTGTCACTTGTCCTTAATCAAGCGGCTGCGTCATCCATCATTAATGTTCATGCTGGAACCATCCCTAATACACAGACTGTCCTTCTTGCACATACAATGCGCCTGCCTATAATGCTGTGGGGTAGTAGATGCACTTTTTCTGCACTGGGACACTGCACATACTTCCGGAGCTACCTCACAGTGGTTATGATCCAGTGGGTGCATGTTCCCAACCATGCCCAGGTGCCTCCACCTAATCGAGTACTTTTGCATTGTGAATCCTTGCAATGCAACTGTTAGTCATACAGAGCGGATCTGAATTCATTCCTCCAAGTGTGTCATTTCCAACTTGACTTTACCTCTCTGGTTCCACAGCGTCTGTCCATATATGGTGGACCTAGCCATGTGACCTCAGATCCATTATGTGCACATGATGCTCCTCCCTGACCCTTCCATTTAAGGGAGGGCAACAGAAGATCACCACCAGTGCTATCAGATGACAACATCCCTCACACCTGTCGATGATGGTACAAGCCAGGGTGTTCACTGGCTTTCGTGACTGGGTTTATTTGCTTTGTGTTAAATGAGCTGCTATATTTAACACTGGTTCTTCACAGTTCAAGATGTACACTGGGTGCTGGAAGGTTCATCAGCAATTTTTAAATACCAACACTTGAAATTCCACACCATTCTCAGGATCCTTGCCCCTCTATCGTGTGTGTGTTTCTTACCATAAAAATAACATCAAGCCATACCAAATTCTCTCCTCTCTTGCCTTTGTTTGATATGATACGTTATTTATAACACGCTTAAACCCAGAGGTTTCTAGGCATGGACCCGGGGATCGAACCTGTGGTGCTCTGTGTTGTCTTGCTTCCAAGGCGAGCACGTTGCCCCTGAGCTATCCTCCCAAGAGACCATGATGTGTCTGGACTTTAAATCTATTTCACCCCCTTCCTGGTGTCCAATTTCCAGTCACAGCAGATCAGAGGTGGCCTGTTTCCCACAACCTGTTTAGCTTTAGCTTCCGACCCCCCACGCCGTTACCCTTGGCCTATTCAACACCAGTCCATCCCACTTTGGAATACTTCACCCTGGTAAACCCAGTTTGCACTTAAGGTATATGTAATGTATAGTTTTTGACTTTTCATCTTGATGGTAATTGCTATCATTTCAGGCGGTATTTTGTTCTAGAATAGGGATTACCTTTGGTTGCACAATTACCATTCGTCATGAAGCATTCATAGCTGGGTGGTATTTTCTCCTCCTGTAATTGCCCATATTGTACTTCCTGTAGTAAATAATACTTAACACAGTATATTACTGCCTTTCTCTAATGCAGCCTTATAGCCTTTTGTTTTAGGTGCCTCAGCACAGGAGGAAATACAAAAGATGTTTCTAAACGGAAACCCGTCATCCGGTCCCACAGCTCTAAAGCGGCAAAGAGGCAAAACCACAAACACTGAGATGTTCCGCATTGAATAACTAATGGGATCAATAGATCTACAAATAATCAGTAGTTCCAGGGTACCAGCCACTGCAGTGTTGGGAAGAAAATGCCCTTGAGCCCCAATAATGACCCCATAGTGAAATGACACTTTGTGAAGCTTCTAGAGAGAGTTCTAGCAATACACCCTGCACTATACTTCGAGAATGGACTTCTTGTTGAATGGCTGCCCTACTTTGGGACGGGACAAGTGCCAGAGGCAGGTAAAAGATATTTTTTGATGGGATTTTGAGCAACCAGTATACCATCCTCCTGAAGTTCCTGTGATGTCACCTAAACGCCACAACTCTTCAACTTTTACTTTCAACCCCTGCATGACTTGTGTTACGTTATGTTACTTGCCATTTATATAGCGCTCCATATATCATTGGTATGACCTCAAAGCGCTGGTAGGTTGAACGCCCTTGGGAACCGTAGTTCTAGTTAGTAGAGAGAGGTAGGGTGTCGTAGGGTGCGTGGGTGCACCAATATGTGTGCAGCAAATGTAATTGCCAGATGGTACCTGCATCCTAGCGTTAGGTGTGGTGCTGAAGATATCAGTTGGATGTGTGCAGTCTGGTGGGGTGACACCCGGACTGGGCTCTGGCTGTGTTAAGCCTGAAAGGACGCCTATGCGAGAAACTAGGCCGGAATGTGCTTGGCTAGCTGTGTTTTATTTTTTTTTATTTTTTTTTATTTTATTGTAAAACTTCAACTTGATAAAATTATATCATGTTTTTGTTATATTTCATCTAAAAGAGAGAAAAAAAAGTTAAGTATTTCTTCCTTTCCTTCTTTCCAACTCTTCCTTCGTATTACTCAGATCTTATTTAACAGTTCAAGCTAGCCTATTGGGAGAGTCGGTCTCACAGAGTACTATCCGATATAAATGGGTTGTTTCCGATTGCGCAGTTATGCCATTCAGATAGGAACTGACTTTAAAGCTTCATCAAAAAAGTTAATTAAGTGACAGGACAGCTTGATGTTATGCCCTGCCACAGCAGAGTCCCACCAATCGTCTGACTCATTGGATAGTGGTTTGAATTCCTTTAAATGTACTTCACGTAGTTTAGTCAACATGGGACATGCTGCTGCCAGATGTTTTAGAGACTCGATTGCTGATGTTTGCAGAAGCGGCATTTGTTGTTGACTGTATCTTTGTTCTTACGCATCCAGAGCATCTCATTAGTGTTTAGAGCATTCAATCGTAACCTCAAAAATTTGCCCTATGATGGCGCGATCCAATCCCATGTTGCTAGCTTCTTCTTCGTGTGTTGTGGGCGCTGGATTAACTTTTCTTCAAGTATGCCTGCTTCAGCCATAATCAAGTTTAGCTTAAGCTTCCATGCATGAATCAGTACGTTATCCGTGGAATCTTTACTTGGCTTGAGAATGTTATATGCGGGAATAAAGGAACCAAGTAGTATCTTACGTAGAGTTGATAAAGATTTCCAGACTATTGTCATGTAGATTGAGTTCAGAGCTAACTCATATCTCAGTGCTGATATTGAGATGTAATTCGGAAGATTCAAGACACGTCTCCAAAATTTTCCTTCCAGACGGCTCCAGACATTATGATCGATGTTCAAGGCAGCATCACCGCCAAAGGTTATTGTTGGTATTACTTTTTGGAGGTAGAACATGATAACAGGCGTCATGGAAAATTTCCCATAGTCAAAGTTTATTTTGGCCGCTTGAAGACTCAAGATCTTTGTTTTAGCTATCAAGTCATCTATCCAGGCAGCTTCACATAGCGAGTCATTGACCATTGCACCTAGATAGCGGATCGACTCAACGACATCTAAGGCTTTTTGCTCTATATGCCAACGGAAAGATTTATCTTTCTTTGACATGGATCGTCCAATGCAGATAATTTTTGTTTTCTCTGCATTCAAACAGAGCTCATTGGCGGATAGAAACTCTTGCAAGCGGGAGAGAAGATGTTGGAGGCCGATTTGAGTCTGGTCGACCAGCACTATGTCGTCAGCGTAGACCAGATGATTTACAGTGTGACCATTAAGCTTGGGAGGAAAGCAATGGACAGACTTTAGCCACTCTGGTAGGTCGGCTATAAAGAGTTTAAAGAGGTCTGCTGCGAGTGGACAGCCTTGTTTGACGCCTTTGAACGTTCTTATTGGATCTGTGAGGTCGCCTTGTGAATTGACTCTGATTTGGATCGAGGTGTCAGAGTGCAGGGCGATGATGGGATCTAACAGATGATCTGGGCACTCCCACAAGCGTAATTTTGCCCATAATTTGGTCCCATTGATGGCGTCGAAAGCTTGTCGAAGGTCGACAAATGCAAAAAAGTTTTTATTTTTTCGCTTCCAGTGCTGACAATTTTAGAAATGACAAGAGTATAAGGTTCATATCGGTGCCAACATTTTTTGTGAAGCCTGATTGTCTGGAGTCAAATTTACCAGATGAGAGGGCCCAATTAACCAGCTGTTGGCGCAAGAAGGATCCAAAAATCTTGCCAATAGTGTCGAGAAGGGTGATCGGGCGATAGTTCGCAGGATCAGCCCGACAACCCTTCTTATATATCGAGACCACTATTGCCTTGGACCAGGAAGAGGGCAGCTTCTTGCTAGTAGCAATCTGAATCTCTTTGCACGAAGGTATAAGGTCCCAACTGGAATTTGACACACTCGGCGGGAGAGAAACTTCTAATGCAGAGTTTTCGTATAATAAAGTGAAATATTCACGCCATTTCTCGCTCAGAATTTCATTAGAAATTGAAGGATTGGATTTCGAGCGACCTCCATTTAAAATGGCCCAGATTTCACGTGTGTTTTTCTGTACCAGAGGTTTTAACATGGATTCTGCTCGTCCTTGATCGATTATGACAAGATGTGATCTTAACCAGTTTCTATATGATTGCCGCCGCTTCTTCACTTCCAAAGCCTTACAATTCTGATCACAGTGTGTTCTTTTGATTTGTATGAGGTCCCTCCTTAATGATTTTTTTTCCTCTGCTATTTCTAAACTATATGTTTCGGGATTGTCCCAAGGACTCTTGAATTAAGGGTTATCTGAGTTTGGTCTGTCAGAAGCGGTGTGTACTCTACTGTCTGAAGTACATTTAAGCTATGACTTAAATGGGCGATCATAGAGCCGTTGGTTCTCAGTCGATTTCCTGCAGCATTTATTTGAAGTCGATCTAAGTGTTTTTCTGGCATGCCACAATGCTCTTCGCACCAAACGAATCGCAATAAGTCATGATCACTAGATGTCATCGGCTACACGTTTAGAGAGATGGATTTTTCAAAAAAGTCAGACGAGGCCCAAATATAATCAAGTGTATTCGTCCGAGTCATGCTATGCCATGTTGGATTTGTGGGAGAGTCGCCCTGAATTGCTCCATTCAGCATGTGACAGTTGCGATCTAGAAGATCTTTGGCCCAAAGTTGGCCTCTCGGAGTAACCTCAGAATCCGGCAGCTGAACATGTGATTTGGAGTGTAGATCAAACTTAAACCAGCTGCAGTTTAAGTCTCCACAGATGAGTACAGAGACGTTTTCGTATTTTAGAAAGGTAAGATCAATTTCATTCAATACTGACTGAATGAAAGATGAGGATGAAATCATGGCGGGATTCCAATATCCATTGATAATTAAGAGATTAGAAACCGTAGCTCTCAATGATAGTCTAATCAAAGTGCTTTGCACGAATGGATTAGGGTTCGTAGACGTCACCAACGTCCACCAATTCCAGATTTTCAAGAGAGTTATTAATCCTGCAAAAGGCCGGCCTTTGGGGTTCTTTCCAGCTGGATTTATTAATATGGAAAAACCATCACGTGTGGGAGGATCTCGTAGCCACGTTTCTTGTAAACATATGATGAATACATTCTCCAGAGATTCCTGGAATGTGTTGAATAAATGTGTGACACCCCTTGTATTCCATGACAATAGAATTAGCTCTTGTTTAGTTTGTGATCGTTGTTATTTGCGTGGCCCATGTGGAAATCTTTTCAGGTTATTAGCTCTTCTTTCGAAAGACTGATGCGTGGCAGCATCTAAGATGTCAGGGGATGAGACCATAGACTGACGCAGGGCTGATCGCTGGGCAGCTCCAAGGTTTGCCTCGTGATCAAAATTTGTTTTAATCGATGAAATGGAATTCGAGGCCAATGGCTCGAGGGTGAGGTCAAAGCCATATACCAAAAGATCTTCGTTTGCTTGAAGTAGCATATTTTTTACTGCTGCAGAAGCTATATGAAGAAGAACATGATCAGAGGACATTTCAGAGACATATTCCACAATTTTGATGTCGTCTGATGTGATCGCTCGCAAAGGTGGAATGCAAGCAAGCAATTTTAGAATATTTCCTCTGTTTAAATTAACTTCGTTGCCATCTGAGTGAATATTTTGGAGGCGAAGTTTCCACTTGTATTTTTGTGTTTCCTAATTTCCGAATCCGGGGTCTCGCTGAGTTGGAGGCAAACGCGTTTTCAGCTGATTCAATGTTTGTTTTGGATTTAACCTCGAACTTAGTGCTTTCTGTGGAGCCTTTTTTGTCACGAAGGAGAGTTGACTACTGATTGGTCTAGCCTGCGGTAACCTCGAAAGATTGTTTGCCTCTTGGATTTTCCTCAAAGGGGGTTCGATAGTTCTAACGAATCGGTCTTCGACAGAGACAATGGTGGAATTCTCAGGATCAGCTGAATAGGTGGATAAATTGCATAAATCAGTTGAAGAGTCTGAGGAGCCGTGTTCAGAAGAAGAAGCGCTAGATGCTAAGTGCCGCCGTTTTGCCGAAATCTTTGAAAAGCTCAAGACAGTGCCTGTTGAACTTGTTGGAGGATTTCCAACAGTTCTCTTAGTAGTTATTGTGTGAGCTGGTCTGGTGAACAGACTTGTCTTCTTCGGAGTTGTTATATTTCTTATGAATTTTTTGACCTTTTGTTGTATTTGTTTCGATGGAATACTTACTTTTTTTTTTGGATTTCTGGGCTTGTTTCGCAGATATCTTTTTTGATTGCTTTCTGTCGTTGTAGCAATTGTTTTTGCAGAGCCTTTAAAAATATTGAAAGAATTTACTGTCGTTAAGGTTTGCAATGATACAGTTCCTTTTAGCGGAATCGTGTGTGGTACAAGGGTGCTCACTTGCAGAACAGAGCCTTGTGCAGTCTGAGTTGGATCTTGAGCGTCCTGCATGGAAGCCAACAAGCTCGTTGGTAAACCAGACTGTGAAGATTCATTAGGAACTGTCACCAAATCGCTTCTCGATGGAGAATGACTAGAACCAGAAGATGTGTCTCGAGACACCGGGGCTCCACATACTTGAATGGATGTATTCTTTCGCATCCATTTTACAGAGTCCAAGAGGCCTTCCATTAAAGCATCATTTTGGCAATGATGCCGAGCGGCTAGATCACTCAGCCTGTCCTGCCATCTCATTGCAATTTCTGCATTAGTTGTCATTTGATCCTGTAGAAAGCTCGAGAAATGTTCTAACTTGTCAATTTTTGTCGTTAGATTGGATATTGCAGCACCTTGATCACTTATCGTGCCAATCAGAGACTCAAAGATTTTTGTAAATGGTGCTAGAGCAACCGCCGAGGCCGCCAACACATTGTTATGGATCTGCGAAAGTGCTTCAGATGAAATACCGAGCAGTTGTGGCTAAAGTTCCTGAAGTGATGAGGAGCAAGTTGAATTATCCAGATTGTACTGCGGATTAAATGTGGAACATTTCTTTACAAAGTTCGTTGAATGAACCTCGTCGCTTGATTGAGATTGCATATGATGCGGAGTACTCGCATTCAGTGTTGGATTTCCATGTCGAGGAGGTATGGTGGATATGCTTTTTCTTTTAAGCTCAGCGACTCTTTGCAGGCGACTAGCACGAGCGATCGCGCTCCGATCAGGAAGTATAGGCAATAGATTGAGATTGTGTACTGGGAGTTGGGAAATACTTGGAATATTAAGATCGATGGATTTATCGTTTATGCTTGACATGGAAGGATGCCTAACATCAGGTGCTTGGCAAGCTAAGGCACTGTCGTTCTCAGGTTCGGTGCATTCAAGTACGACTTCTGAAGTAGCTCGACCTGCTGGTTTTAATGTAATAGGGGCGATTAGAGAGCCACTTAAATTTGTTGTAGATGATGGACATGGAATATAAACAGGGGGCTTCAAGATGTGTTTGGCGTTGATCGTGTCAGTCTGTAAGCCACTTGACTTGGCCAGAGCGTAACTAGAGAAATTCTCCTGTGACAGAGTGTTTCTGGCATTAAGAAGTAAAGTCGGCACCTTTGTGGGCATTAGTGGTCGATTAATGTGCAAAGTATGTTTGGTATTCGAATTATTCAACAGAGGATTTCCCAAGTCTAAATTAGAAATTTTAAGCAGTTCTTCGTTAGTCACTACATTTGAAAGAAGACCTTTTTCTTTCCAGAGGTCAACACCATTTGTGAAGTTATCAGTCCTGAAAGGCACAGGAGCCAACAAGACTGAATTCATTGATCGCTCAGTTGGAGGAGCTCTCGCATCAGGCTGAGACACCTGAATGGCAGCAGAGAGGCTAGGTAAATTCGGCCGGTCGGCGCTAGCTGCTTGAAATGCAGCTGAGTCAGATTCGCTGGCTAACGCTCTTGCACAGGGATCGCCATTGGGAGTTGGATTGCACTCGAGATTGGTAACACAAGTGCCTGATGAATATTGGTTGTCAGGTTGGAATGCTGGCGCTTCTAAAAGAACGCAAGGCTGGAGCAATACGTTGGAGCCGTCATCTGGGGTGCATCGTTCATCAAGAGTCGATGATGGGGGAGATGTTAAAGGTTGAATTTCCCCAGTAATTATTGGGCTTTTTAGTGATGATGAATTATTTGCAGCCATTAGCGCACGGCCAGTGGTTTTGCTTACCTTAGCCCCAGCAATGGCTTTCATCCTGGCCCAAGGGTTAGTCACGCGACGTTGCTGTGATGATTTTTTCCGGGTTTGGGGGCCGTCTGATAGCAAGGTCATTGTTTATCTCACAGTTGCAGACAGCAGTAAAGCAGCAAACAGCCAAACAGCAGGAATCACAGCAGACGCCCTTTACGTGGCTGGGCTTAACGCCGCAAGGGTGTGCTGAGCTCTGTTTTGTGGGCCTGGGCAGGTCACGTGAGCAGTCACGTGACAGGCACAGAGCTCCGCCTCCTCCTGGAAGCGAGCGAGCTGGCGAGTTGGGAAATGCAAAATGCGCGAGTTCTTAGAACTCCCAGCGCACGTTATCAAAATGCAGCAAGCAGCAAGAAAGTGTCCTCTCCTCACGGAAATTGCACACGCCGCTCGGCTGTGCTGAGCTCTGTTTTGTGGGCCTGGGCAGGTCACGTGAGCAGTCACGTGACAGGCACAGAGCTCCGCCTCCTCCTGGAAGCGAGCGAGCTGGCGAGTTGGGAAATGCGAAATGCGCAAGTTCTTAGAACTCCCAGCGCACGTTATCAAAATGCAGCAAGCAGCAAGAAAGTGTCCTCTCCTCACGGAATTGTTTTATTAGGGTGATGAGGTGTTCATGGGGTCGTATTCGTATATGAACAGCTAGGCCGAATTAATCACGGGTATAGCTGTGTTCTAGTTGTATGATGGTGTATAGTAGAGAGTAAGCGTAGTGATGTGATATGATGGTCATCTTTAAAGCGCCCGACATCAGGCACGTGAACAGAATGGCAGGGAACAGAGAGACACACGGACACAGACAGGGGAGGAAGGAAGAGGCACGG
The DNA here is from genome assembly GCF_040938575.1 of Ambystoma mexicanum. Classification (NCBI taxonomy): domain Eukaryota; kingdom Metazoa; phylum Chordata; class Amphibia; order Caudata; family Ambystomatidae; genus Ambystoma; species Ambystoma mexicanum. The sequence continues at coordinate 340,801,940 of NC_090922.1, forward strand.
TATTAAACTTATCCAAGCACATAGATCACACACATATTCCACTTTTGTCTTAAGTAAATACACTAAAGACATTTCAGAACCCTATCCATTTTTATCATGCGGTATCAGCATATGGGATACTTTAGAGCACACAGCGAATGGGGAAGGCCACTGCGCGGTGGCACTGTTCTGTTAACACACTGTAAAGAATACACAGAATTAGATAACACAATTCAAAGCTTTACAAAACCTACACTAGTGAACCAATTCCTGCTCTTATTTACAACATATTGCATACAGGCATAGATTAGGTCTTAAATACAAGAAATTATGGGTTTAACTGTAGTAAGAGCCTTAATCGTTAAGCCTTTTTGAACAAGAGAATTGCTAGTGCTTTCCTGAATTTCGGGATGTCAGTTTATATAAAAAGAACTTGAGGACAGGTAAAAGAAAAGCGTATTGATCCAATGGCAGACACTTGTAAATATGACTCCAAAATTCTATGGATACTCCAGTCATACTCAATAGAAAAAGGGAAAACAGGAGGAGCAAAAGAGCATTTCACCCAACATACTAGTGTCACATTGCCTGGGCAAGATTGGATGCGCACAGCGGCACGCATTCAAAGCCATGGGGAAACATGTATTGGCCCAATGGAACCTAGTGAGTGAAGTCTGCCGGCCTTGAAGTTCATTGAGATCTCCAGAGAAGAATGCCTCTATCGCAGGCTTCGTGAAGCAACATTGGAAGGTAAAACTGAAGCACCTGCGGCCGCGGGACCTAAAAAGTGCACACCGGATGCTAAGGGAGGAAGATGATTCCATTAGTCCCATCAATGCAGCCATCCAGCCAACGGGTTGGCAGCAACTGCTGCAAACTCTAATGCCAACCAGAATGGCACGGCGCTCTATAACAGGGCGCACTTGCGTTTGTCTATGAATAAGGCACCATACATCCAAAGATTGCTTAACTAAAACCTACCTTTACAAATCCAACTGTACAACCTATTCAAAATTATTCACACGATATACATGGAACAAACTCTGTAAACTAATATACCTGATAATCAGCAAACTCAATGAGGCCCGATGGAGCTCCAGCTTTTGCAAACCATGTTGGCCGCCTTTTGTGCACTCTAGTGTGATCTATGCAGCTCATAGACGGTTGCACACATTTACAACAATCCAGGCTTTACCTGTCACACGTGGAATGGTGGGGTCATGCCTAACTCCAATGGATCATTGTAGCTCACAGAAGGTCTCCTCCTGCTCAGTACATCTATGAACAACCTCTTCCCACCCCTCCTGAATCTCCAAGCGATCTGTGGGCCTGTTCTCTGGTGCACTGGAAAATCCCAAACTGTCTCGGTATGGTGCAAAAGCCCTGGCCGGTCCCATAGCTTCTTTCTTGAAGGCTTCATGGTAGTCCCCATGCCTTGTGAACCATCTGCTCCGATTACACAATGTTCCATCTGCTCAACTCACCACGTTCCTGAGGATCTTCTGGGCTTTGGCTGGTTTAGAGAGCGTGGTACTGACATTAGACATAGTTCCTCCCAACATGAATTAAACTCAATCGCCCACTTTTATAGTGTGCTCCTTAAATCCGGCACCCTTACTATAGCTTAGTTTATTTTTTTGCTTCAGTGCTAGCTTTTCATCTTCAGCACACTAATCTATAGCTTAACAGATGTCCCCCTGTTGACCCCAGTCTGTCTAATTGGTGATAAGTAGCTGCCCTCACCTCAGTTAGAAAGGAATGCCACCTGAGGTACAATAAGGAGTGAAGTGTAGCTCCATAGCATGACTAAGAGCCACCAGCCCCCTCCACTGAGCCTTGTTTAGTGCTGCTAATGAGACACTGCTAGAGGTGCTGCAATGATGTAAGTGCCATCTACAACTCATGCACCACCAGTCCTACAAATTGCGGATCATTGTCACTTAAACGTTCTTTAGTACAAATCTCTGCTGTTACCCAAATAATAAACTTGAGGTTTGTCCATTTAGTAAAAGCGCGCATTCACTAAGCCTTCCCAGACCACTGTATGACGCTAGTATATCAGTATGCAATCTGTGCCAAATGCATTCAGGCACAAGTGATAGGAGGAGCGGGTGATTATTTTGCTTATTTGACTATTAAGGCAACGCCAGCAATGCCAGGGCAATGTCCATGCTTGGCCACCAGTCATTTTTCGGACTTTGGCCTCAGTGGGTGGTATACAAAAGTGACATTTGTGGGCTAGTCTTACGAAATTATCCTTAACCTATTCTGGAAGAACCAATATATTGTCCCACCATAGCCAACCTTTAACAACCAACAGCTCATCATATAAAACTTTCCACAGCATTTTGTTTACCTGCAATACGTGGACAACTCGTTTGCATAATTCGGTCATCAACCAATCTGCCTTGACGTTCTCTCTCTGAATGCCTTCTAATAACGTACAAGTTTCATCACACTTCAGGCTTATCAATGATCTTAACATCGAGCGAACATCTGGAGAGAGAACCTGGTATGCTATTAATTTTCTTTGGCAGATATCACACATCAAAGAGCCACTCCTCTAACTATCAGTTAGCCTAGCCATGCTTGGTGTTGCTCCGGCCATTGCTCTAATAGAAAGCACTTCTACTAAAAGCCTACAGTTCGTGCAAAGCATGAGTCTGTTCCTACACGCAAAGTATCTATAATGGTTCAGCCCTCTACCAGCAACATTATAAATGTTCTCTTTTCAAAACTGAATAAGGTCTCTCAGTCTCTGTATCTTCTCTTGAGGCAAAGGATGTAACACCACTGATGTGGGTGTTCTGTGCTAGGACTGTGTTGAGGCTCTTGTCACCGCCATATACTATGTTGATGAATAGTGCCTTGCTGTGCTAAGCCATGTGTTATTTTCTAACTAAGCAAAACTTTCCTACATTCTTAATGCCACACAAACATTGTGTTTTCTTAAATTGATGTGTCTGTGGGTTTGAGTTTGGAGTGATCTGTGGCCAAAAAGTCTACAAGATTAGGCAAGCGCTAGTAAAGACCTTGTCTGTCCTAGTTGGACTCAGTAGCTTTTCTAACTGCCTTCTCAGTGATTTCTTTAGATGAATGCTCTCCCTTGGGGTAGTGAGTCCAACATAATCAATGTCTCCAAGTCTAGCCTTACATTTGCTTTCCCTTTCTTTTCCAATCTCAACATCTCTTCTCTCAGCCTGTGATCATGTTTTCAGTGGTTATCTCCCTATATAAGGGTGACCTCTTACAAGACTTAAGCCACATCAACCTAATTTAGAGGCTTCTGCCTGAGTCTTTGAAATACTGCTGAAGCACAGTCAATCGAAAACTATTTATGCTGCAATGTGCCCCAAGGTGTGGTAAAATGATGTCATGTACTTGAACTCAGCATGCAGCTCTTTTTATGGTGTTAAGCATTTCACTGATGAAAGGTAAAGGAAGGCTTTCCACCCAAATGTTATTGCTTAGGTCACACAGGTCAATTCAGACACAAAGTTTACCATTAACTTTACTTGCCACATTAATAGGGGACAGCCACAGCGCAGGATCAAGCAATTTAATAACGTACAACTTGACCATACTTTAGGGTTGAATCCTCACATCCTATTAAGCCAATACTATAATGTTTCTAACTTTGTATACTGCACAGCATCACTCTTTCGAGTTTTCCGATTTTGATAGGTCTTCTTTTCTCAGTCTCAGGGTTATTCAAAGCCTCCAAACTTCTTTTTTTAGCTACTGGTTCCATTGTTTCCAGTGAGACCACTTTGCCTGGGATTCAGGGCTCCTGGTGTGTTTTGCATGTTAGTCATGGGATGCAATGGTGAGTAGAACTGGGTAACGCCAAGTTAAGCCCCTGAGCTTCCACTGGGAGGCTAGCCATCTCTGCTCGTATAATACTGGGTTCAAGCAAAATATAAAACACTATCCCACGACCCTTTCTTGATTCCCAGAGATCCCTCATGCGATATGTAATCCTGGATCAGTGGAAATTGATAATAATAATTTGGCATTTATATAGCGCTACGAACCCTCAGGTATCTGAGCGCTGCTTATTATTACCCACGGTGTGTGGTGCTCATTTATCGACCTCGGAAGGATGAAAGGCTGAGCTCTGCACGAATGTCAAAGTGAGCGCTCTACTCACTGTGCCACTTGACCGGATTATATTTGAACCCTGATCAATGGGAACGTTTTCTACGTCTGTGAACCTGTTCCAGCAAATTCCCAGTGACCCCTGTGGTGCTCACATCCTAACTCTTATGGTTAGAGGCAGGGCTCATTTCGCAATGCCTGCGTGCACATGTGTGTGTATATGCAATCGCAAGAAAAGATGGGAGGCCCTCTGAGGTATAGAAATGTGTATGGCATTTGATTGGTCTTCATTAAGACCAATTCATTAAGCAGCCCTTTGGCCAGCCGGGGAAGGGGTGAGGGGAGATAGTAAAATGTGGGATAAAACCTGGCACCTTACACTTACCTTAGCTTTCTCACAGATCACATTTATGTAATGACATTTATATCTCACTGCATGTATTTAATCCCCTTTGCCAAAACTGGTGACTTTCCAGTGGCACACTATGTGGCAATGCCACATGTATTGATAACAATTTCCCTTTAGAAGCAAACTTAAAACGAATCTTGTTAAGCGTTTTGATTTGTTCTCCACCCTCATTTACTAATTGCTTTTATGTGGTGTTTCCTTTGTACATTTTGTTTTGAAGAGATCATGTTAGTTGCCAATATCATCCGTTCCAATCGGTAGGTCTATAGCCAGTCATGTTTTTCTTTCTTTACATTCTGGGGATTGTAGTCTGAGTTTTATAATGGGAAAAGTGGAACTACAAATCCCAGAATGCAAAGGAAAAAGAAACAGGACTGGATAATCACCTACAGCATGAAATGGATCATGTTGGCAACCATGTGATTAGCGGTTAAGTGCATGGTTATGGTTGTTAGTGCTGCTGTCATTCATTCGTTCTCAAATTAGGGCTATAGGGGAAGAACGAGAAGTGTAAGGAAGCAACAGTGTGTTGAAGCAAGAATTTGCAACTGATAAAGCGGGGGGAGGGGTGCGCGGGGGCGATAAGGTTGGGATGGAACGGTAGATGCAACACTAGAGCTGAGGAGCGATGACGAGGCTACACTTGGGAGTCTAAATTTCCAGAACTGCAGAAAAGCGCTCTGTACCTCAGAGCTCCAATGCTGTTTAGATCAACCCAAAAGTTATAACGACGAGAGGCATAATGTAGTCACCATTCATAAGTGTACATATAACGCATGGAAATGAGCTGCCACAGCATGTTCTATAATAACTGAAATAGAGATCTAAGCACAGGGTATCCCCTCCTCCAGTGCCATTAGCGCTGGGCCAATTGCAAAGATTTGGGATGCAACTTTGAATCCCGTGCTCTGTGTGGCTTGACAAGGGCCTATATTTAGACAGCCATCACTCTGAGCGGCTCTGTCACTCGCTAGAACGCCATGGACGAATCTGTCAGCGAGACACACACACAGCAAGCTGGTACACACAAGCTGCCCGAGAGACCTGCCTTCATGCCGGCCCTGAGAGAAGCGGATGGACATCATTTCAAATGAACGTCTGCTGGTCGCTGCCATCTTCCACCATTCGGAATTACGCATCACGCAGAGGATGCGTGCTCCCAAAGTGACAGCATGGGGAAGGTGCGCGGGGGAAGAGAATCCACCGATGGCCCCTGATGCCGCCCTGTAGGAAGGGCAAGGAGGATTTAGGCTGAACAGGAAAAACAGTATTTCATTAACAAAGCGAGTGTCCTGTCCTTAAAGGCGCAGCTAGAAGCAGAACGTGTCAAGCAAAGGGGAAAGCAGTATAGGGCCTCATCACGAGTTGGGCGTTACCGCCGGCGGTATTAGCCCTACCACCAAACCCCCGGCGCTATTAGCGCCGGATCACGGGTTTGGCAGTAATGGAATTCCCCATTCCCCACTGAGCCCATTCGGCAATGCCCCATTCCCCATTGGGCTCAGTGGGGAATTTTCGCGCTCTTACCGCCAGTGGTATTTTGCGGACCCTTAAATCCGGCGGTAACAGTGCGACGGCTGGATTTAAGGGTTACCACCAAACTCGTGATGAGGCCCTAAACACTGACATCCGCCCCCTCCATCACCTCAGCAAAAGGAGTGTCGCATTGTAGCTTTCTGAGGGATTCTTCTTTTTAGTCCTGAAAATTATAAATCCACGCATTGCGAAGACCTGAAAGGAGTTTGTGGAAAGCAAGGGCGCGCCATCTTCAAACGACCGAATCCTAAACCCAAAACTGACGATATCGGAAGACTGAAAATGCGGGATAGGCCTGTGAAATACCGGTGCTTGGCTAGGACCAAGACCTGCACGCGTGCCGGTTTTAACACCCACACAGTGAAAAGCAGGACGGGACACTCAAAAACAAACGTTGACAAAACGTGACAAAATCAATAGGTGTGGCCATGCAGTGAAAAGGTTTCTTTAGGGCGAACATGCGGGATGTTTGTCAGGAATTTGAGTCTGTGCTGTAAAAAATACTTGTTCGTGTAGCAAGCGAGCACTTTTGGGTCTTGCTGTTTTTATAAGACACTTTTGGGGGAAAGGCTTCTTGGACACTACAGCGGTGGTGTCAGGGCCTTTCAACCGTTTCGAGTTGAAATGGGCCACAAGCAGTTGCCTGCAGCTGCGCCCAGGTTGACAGTGTTATGGCACAACATCATCTTTTATAAATCAGGCAATTAAAGGTGTGCTTTGCAACGCAAAAGTTACAGGCTGCCGCTCCTTGATGGCGCCTTCAAAGGGCCACCTCGGCCTCTCCCAGCAACATTCCTATCACCTTGTTGTCAAGTTAAGTCTCCAGAACCGCGCTTTCTCAAGGTGGCGGTAAACAGATTTTCAGTGGACATTTGGCGGCCTGTTACATGATAATCAGCAACTTTTAACAACTCGCTGCTTCCTCGATCTCCATTACAATTTAATCACCCCAAAGCATCATGTTGAAATTTGGGGACCTGGCTTGCAGGGTGGGCATGGCCTGAACAGTACACAAACCATAGTAAGATACGCAAACAAATGTATACATATATGTAAGCATTTATTTATTTGTATGCGTACCTTACTATGCATGGTTTGTGCACTATGCAAGCCATCTTTTATAAACATAGAATATGTTACATATTCTATGTTTATAAAAGATGGCTTGAAATTTACACAAACCACAGTAAGGTACGCACATAAATATCTAAATGCTTACATGTATATATTTGTTTGCGTGCCTTGGTATGGTTTGTGTACTTCAAGATGGCTTGAAAAGTACACAAACCATAGATAGGCATGCACACAAGTATATAGCATTTATATATTTGTGTGCGTACCTTATGGTTTGTGTACTTCTCAAGCAATCTTCTTTAAACATAGAAATATTTCTGTGTTTATAAAAGATGGCCTGAAAAGTACACAATTCAATCCATCTTTTATAAAGCTTTGACGACGGACAAAGTCTGAAGCGTCTTTGTCCATCGGCAAAGCTTTATTAAAGATGGCTTGAATTGTTTACTTTTCAAGCCATCTTTAAAGGGTAATTCATAGAATTTCGCACAAAAGTGGTGCACGCGGCTGGCGCACAGTGTCCCCGTGCGATACACTGCGCCAGCCGCATGCGAAAAAATCCTTTTCATCGCACAGCAAATTCATGGATTTTATCCTCCGAAACCAGCCGTGGCGCAGAGTGGCGCAGCGACCCTGCAGCAGCGCCAGTTACGCCCCCAAGAACGCCCTCGCGCAAGGAAAAGACTTCAAAATTCCCAAATCATCGCAAAGGGCTGCGCTAACCCTGGACCAGTTCACAGGGCTGCCAAACAGCAAACGCCAAGCGGGGAACGTGTATTTCAGTGGTTCTCGGGAAGTTTCACACGCGATTGTCCTGGGTACGTGTACATCAGGGGTGCGTGGGAAGTAACACACGCGATTCCATCAGGGCACGTGTATTCCAGGGGTGCGCAGGAAGTATCACACGCAAAAGCAGCAGGGTACGTGTATTCCAGGGGTGCGCAGGAAGTATCACATGCAAAAACAGCAGGGTACGTGCATTTCAGGGGTGCGCGGGAAGTATCACACGCAATTCCATCAGGGTACGTGTATTCCAGGGGTGCGCGGGAAGTATCACACGCAAAAGCAGCAGGGTACGTGTATTCCAGGGGTGCGCGGGAAGTATCACACGCTAAAGCAGCAGGGTACGTGTATTTCAGGGGTGCGCAGGAAGTATCACACGCAATTCCATCATGGTACGTGTATTCCAGGGGTGCGCGGGGAGCACCACACGTGAATTGCATGTGTGGGTCCTCCCAGGTGTACCCTCTACACCCTCCACGGCCCCTGCAGGCAGCCCACACCACAGGGGCCTACCCTGCACATGTCCCGCAGGCAGCCCATCCACCATGCCCATGCCCCCCAGCCAACCCACATGTCACCTTGAACTACTGACCATCAACGCATGTCCCCCTGCACCCCCAGCCCCCCGCATCCAGGGGCACCCTCCACACTCATGTCTCCCACCACCCCCATCCCCCAGCAGTGCAGGGCACCCTCCACCAGGCCCCCACTCATGTCTCCCATCACCCCCACCCCCCAGCATCCAGGGGCACCCTCCACCAGGCCCCCACTCATGTCTCCCACCACCCCCACCCCCCAGCAGTGCAGGGGCACCCTCCACCAGGCCCCCACTCATGTCTCCCATCACCCCCACCCCCCAGCATCCAGGGACACCCTCCACCAGGCCCCCACTCATGTCTCCCATCAGGGCACGTGTATTCCAGGGGTGCGCGGGAAGTATCACACGCAAAAGCAGCAGGGTACGTGTATTCCAGGGATGCGCGGGAAGTATCACACGCAAAAACAGCAGGGTACGTGCATTTCAGGGGTGCGCGGGAAGTATCACACACGATTCCATCAAGGTACGTGTATTCCAGGGGTGCGCGGGAAGTATCACACACAAAAGCAGCAGGGTACGTGTATTCCAGGGGTGCGCGGGAAGTATCACACGCAAACGCAGCAGGGTACGTGTATTCCAGGGGTGCGCGGGGAGCACCGCACGTGAATTGCACGTGTGGGTCCTCCCAGGTGTACCCTCTACACCCTCCACGGCCCCTGCAGGTTGCCCACACCACAGGGGCCTACCCTGCACATGTCCCGCAGGCAGCCCATCCACCATGCCCATGCCCCCCAGCCAACCCACATGTCACCTTGAACTACTGACCATCAACGCATGTCCCCCTGCACCCCCAGCCCCCAGCATCCAGGGGCACCCTCCACACTCATGTCTCCCACCACCCCCATCCCCCAGCAGTGCAGGGCACCCTCCACCAGGCCCCCACTCATGTCTCCCATCACCCCCACCCCCCAGCATCCAGGGGCACCCTCCACCAGGCCCCCACTCATGTCTCCCACCACCCCACCCCCCAGCAGTGCAGGGGCACCCTCCACCAGGCCCCCACTCATGTCTCCCATCACCCCCACCCCCCAGCATCCAGGGACACCCTCCACCAGGCCCACTCATGTCTCCCACCACCCCCACCCCCCAGCAGTGCAGGGGCACCCTCCACCAGGCCCCCACTCATGTCTCCCATCACCCCCACCCCCCAGCAGTGCAGGGCACCCCCCACCAGGCCCCCACTCATGTCCAACTCATGTCTCCCACCACCCCCACCCCCCAGCAGTGCAGGGCACCCCCCACCAGGCCCCCACTCATGTCTGACAGCACCCCCACCCCCCAGCAGCGCAGGGCACCCTCCACCAGGCCCCCACTCATGTCTCCCATCACCCCCACCCCCCAGCATCCAGGGGCACCCTCCACCAGGCCCCCACTCATGTCTCCCACCACCCCCACCCCCCAGCAGTGCAGGGCACCCTCCACCAGGCCCCCACTCATGTCTCCCATCACCCCCACCCCCCAGCATCCAGGGGCACCCTCCACCAGGCCCCCACTCATGTCCAACTCATGTCTCCCATCACCCCCACCCCCCAGCATCCAGGGCACCCTCCACCAGGCCCCCACTCATGTCCAACTCATGTCTCCCACCACCCCCACACCCCAGCAGTGCAGGGCACCCTCCACCAGGCCCCCACTCATGTCCAACTCATGTCTCCCATCACCCCCACCCCCCAGCAGTGCAGGGCACCCTCCACCAGGCCCCCACTCATGTCTCCCACCACCCCCACCCCCCAGCAGTGCAGGGGCACCCTCCACCAGGCCCCACACATGTCTCCCAGCACCCCCACCCCCCAGCATCCAGGGGCACCCTCCACCAGGCCCCCACTCATGTCCAACTCATGTCTCCCATCACCCCACCCCCCAGCAGTGCAGGGCACCCTCCACCAGGCCCCCACTCATGTCTCCCACCACCCCCACCCCCCAGCAGTGCAGGGGCACCCTCCACCAGGCCCCCACACATGTCTCCCAGCATCCCCACCCCCCAGCATCCAGGGGCACCCTCCACCAGGCCCCCACTCATGTCCAACTCATGTCTCCCATCACCCACACCCCCCAGCAGTGCAGGGCACCCTCCACCAGGCCCCCACTCATGTCCAACTCATGTCTCCCACCACCCCAACCCCCCAGCAGTGCAGGGCACCCTCCACCAGGCCCCCACTCATGTCCCCCAGCCAACATGTCATCACAATCTAGATCCCTGGCCCTTATGGTCAGCCTCCAAATGCCAAACACCCACCTGAGTATTGCATCCACCCACTTAGAAATGGCAATAACATGATAGAACCCCAATTACAAGTTTGGAAATGAACACATGTCCCTCACATACACCCAATGGGTGTCAGTGAATGTCAAAACCCATATCATGATATGCATGAAACCAATGAGATGATACTACACATTGAAATTTGAAGAAAAAATATGTATTAAAAGCAACATAAATTGAATCAAAAATAAACAAACAATAATGGAAATTTAAAAAAAATAAACCAGCATGTCCGTGAAATAATGCAAAACCACAAATCATAATCCAAAGGAAAGGTGTCCAAAGTCACAGTCCAGAAAAGTAAATCCAATGGAAAATTAAAATCGAAAACCATTGCTCCATGGGTAAATCATAAAAAAAATGAAAATCCAAAAGTCAACTATATACAGAAAAACAATCCAGGGTCCATGATCCCAACAGAAGAAATGAAACCTATCTAATAACACTACCTAAAAAAAAATCTATATACAAAAATGTGGCCCATTGTCCGAAAGGTCCAAAAAAAATGCAAAACCAAAGAAAACCTAACAGTAACTACAGAACTATTTACAAGGGCAGCGGTCTAGTCTGACGGCTCACTTCGGGATGTTCCGGGCTAGGGCATCATCGAACTCCTGCTCAATTTCCCGGAGGCGGTCCTCCTCCATGGCCCCGAGGGTCCGCAGGGCCGTCGACATGTTCACCCCCACCTCCCTGCGGATTGCCTCGAGGCACTCGGCCCGCCTCAGGGCCCTCCGCATGGAGTTCTCCGCCCTGACCATCATGAGCCATGCCTCTTCCGCCCGCTGCCACTCCGCATCTATGGCGTGGCCCAACCGCTGCCACACGGAAGACACTTCCCATCCTGGGTCCTCCTGCCCTCCGGCCGATGCCTGCCCTTCCGATGTCGAAGGCCCCGAGCCATCATGGCTCCCACCACGTTGCTGCTGCTGCTGTGCCTCTGCCCGTGCACTGCCTCCTACTGCCTGCACATCCTCCGCTGGCTGGGGTGCAGTCGTTGATGTGGCCACCCCTGCTGGATGTCCGACTCCCGACTGTGGCAGGGATGCCTCCTCCACCAGCCTGGCCGCACCATCAGAGGCAGCTCCACAGGGCACCCAGGTGACTAATGGGTGGGAAGATGGCACGGAGGACGAGTGGCGCATAGGGGGTTCAGTTGAGGAGGGGGTCTGAGTAAGCCCCATCAAACGGAGGAGTCCGGCCTGGGTGACCTGTCCCAGTAGGCCGACGCGGTCAACGAGCCATTCGAGATGACGTGCAGTCTCCTCATGAAAAGACTGCAGGTCACCTCGCATGGCCCGTTGACGCAACGCCACACCAGTCAGGACAGGCTCAACCCGGACCCGGATAGCCACGTCTGCAGGCAGAGGAAGGCCAGTTGTCGTGAGCTCATCCCCTGCCTGAAAACGGGTCTGGGCGTAGGCATCCCTGCTGGTGCAAGATGATTCAGTGACAGGATCAGGGACAGGATTGCACACAGGCACCTCCGCGGCGACCTGTGCTGCCTCCTGTCCCTGGTCCTGCACTGCACCACTAGCACCAGTGGAATCCCCACCTTCAGACCCCGTCTCTGTTGCTTGCACTGCCTCCTCCTCCACCAAACCCCCCACCAACCTGGATGACTCCGTGCCATCTTCCCCCGTTGGGCCCTGTGGGGTCCCAGCTGCTGCTTCTGCTGCCGAGGAGTCCAACTCCGACCTCCGCCTCTTGGACCTCCCCCCGGCAGCTGCGGCCTGGGACGCAGCACCAGACTCCTCACTCCCCGACGAGATCACTACCTGGGAGGGGAGCCGGGCCTTGCGTCTCCGGCTGGCGGTGCGATCCCCGCCGCTGTGCTCCACAGCACCTTCTCCGCCCTCTTCATCAGTTGACGCTGCAGACAGGGAGAAATAAAACACAGGCATCAGGGCACTGTACAATGGACACATACACACATGACAGTTGCACATGAGTGGCATTGGCAACCTCAGACATGGCATCACAATCGGCAACACACATATCATTTTAACTTGCACACATGAGCCATACCACAGCCATATCGCAACTGCCAGCACCATCCATACACATACAACAGCATGAGCAGGCAAAGGTGAGCCAGACATCACATGCAACACATGGAGTGCACTACACAGGCACGCACACCACCACACTTGCATGCATGTGCACACCTCAGCCAACTGTCGCAGTGTTCAGATGGGCATCCATGTCACATCTGCCAATCAGGCTTCCACATCCCGCTGTCACATGCATCCATGTTGCATCACTGTTGCACCCTTGTCAAATACACACACATGCACATGTACACAGTGCTGATACAATGAGCTGAAAACAACATACATGCGTGACATCACGAACATGCCTACTTACATACACATTCATCCAAACATGTGTGCCCACACAACTGCATTTGGCATGCAAGCCTACACACACAAGCACCATCCATGTCTCACACATGACAGCCCTCGCATGTGTTAGCCTCACGGCCCTGTACACCCCCACCCATACTCGGCCCCATACAAACAGATGTGCAACCTGCACACTACTGGCACATCACCACATGCACAGCTTACAATCATGATGCATGTACACTTACCGCTCGACTCCAGACGGGTCTGCCTCTCAAGGACCTGGACGTGGAGCGCTGGGGATATGCGTTCCAGGACCCTCATCTTAGCATCCGCTGCCTTCAAGAGGCGCTGGGCCTTGTTGAGGGTCCTGGATCTGAAGTCCTCCCAGCACTTCTTGACATGTTGGAAGTCGCGGACTGCCACCCCCTCCGCGTTGATGGCAGTCACGATGTCCGTCTAGATCCGAGTCCGTCCTTCCTTGTCCGAAGAGGGCATCATACTGCCCCAGGACTTGCTCCACCACAACACCAACTTCCCTGGCACTGAAGCTGGTGCCCCTCTGCCTCTCTGGCCGGGGGTTGTCAATGGTGCCAGATGTTGCAGTGCCTGACATGACAACCCCAGAGGCAGGAGTGGATGGGCAACTGGGTCCTGGGGCTGGGCTGTGGAGCGATGGAAACCCAGTCGGGAGTCTTCGGTTCCAGCAAGGGTGGTCACAGCAACAGCACCCCTGGCTGATGTGCAGGCAGCAAATGGCAGGGCACGTGGGCAGCAGGCAGTCAGGCAGCAGCAGATGGCAGGTGGGAACGTGCTCGGGGCTCTGGGGGGCAGTAAATCGGCTTTCTGGGCAGGAGCGTGGTCTTCCGTGTGCTTACGCGTGGCCAGCTTGATACGGAGTGATTTGGCACGTTAAAATCCTGCACGTCTGCGTGTAATTTGAGGAAAGGCCCTTAGCGCGTAAGCGCGTCTGCACGCATACGCAATTTCATTGGCCCAAAGGCCCCCATGCGCAGCTATGACGTCACGCGCATGGCCGTAGAGAACGGCGCGTGTAAAAAAAAAGATACACGTCCGAGTGTCAAAGCGTGTAATTGGTGGAAATGGCCTCATCGCGTATGCGCATCTGTGGCGTTTGTATAAAAGGTACGTGTAGAACGCCATTTCCTTGTACGTGCTTTTCGTGGAGAGCGAGTGCGTGAAATCTGTACTTCTTGTCGGTTCACACGCGATTTACTTCACGGCGTTTCAAGTTCATACTCCCTGTTACCTCTGACAGCTTTTTCTCTTTTCCTCTTTTTCCTGGGCCTGTTTCCTCAAACAGCGTTCCCTTCTACTGTTGTCCTGTCTCCTAATACAGCGTACAATTCTTTTTTTGGCGGGGGTGTTGCCAACGCGCACACGCGCATATTTTTCACGCTTTTGTTCCTAGCAGACGGTGAGTCGCGCACGTATTTAACATCTGTGCTTGCCCCGTGTGTCGCATACCCCTTCAGAGGTCATTCTAGGCTGCGTGTGACACGCATACGTTCATTCTTGTGTTTCTGGGTGCCAGAGCGTAGTGCAGGTTTATTTTTCCACACATGTGGTCTAGGAGGGGTACGTGCACCTTACTTCCCTTTTTTGGGGTGCCTGTGCATTGCGTGACCTGTCATCTTTCCCCAGGGGTGACATACAGCCTTGCTAGAGCACTAGGGTACGATTACCATCTGGTACCCAACCCCTTTGAACCCCAATTGCCCAGGACAATAGTTCACAGCGACTCCCATACGCACAATAACATCAGTGCCATGGCTGGGAGGCGAACAAGCCGTAAGGGTGGCAAAGGTGGCCGAGCCTCAAGTGGTGGCCGTGGTGGATCCGGTAGGGGACGTGGCCGTGACTTGCAGGGTGCCCCTAGCCCCCCATGTGTGGAAGAGCAGTCAGGGACACCCATGCCCCCCCCCCTGGTTGAGGGTAACGTGGCTGACACCATCCATGCTCAGCCCTTGTTGGACCAGCCCACTGTGGAACCAGACCTGGCACAGGGTGACTCCATGGCTGACTTCCAGGTCAGCAGGTCTAGGCCACGTGCGCCGGTGCACGTTGGTGTCATCAGGCCACGTGGATCAGGGGCAGCTAGGTCATCTGCTGCAGGCTGATAGGCTGGGGAGGCTGCAGGGGCAGCTGCGGCTCCATCTACCCCACCTCTCACACACCCAGCCAGGACAGTGTCGGTCCAAGTCCATCCTGCTGACATTCCCCCTGACACCATCACACTTGAGCTAATGCCTGCACCAACTCCCATGCTGAGTGTGCAATCCCACACTCCTAGTACAGAGTCCACCGGGGCTCCTGCCCCTAGTGTCCAGAGCGGTGTAGGACACTCAGGATCCCCACCACCTTCCAAGCGGAAGAGGAAGAGTGCTCGTCCAGTAGAGGCTGATGCCCCAGACACGGCTACACAGTCCGGCCCGTCAAGGAAGCCCAGCTTCAATGAGGCCGAACTGAATGCACTTGTAGAGTATGTGTCCGCACATGACCTCAAAATGGTGATTGTTGCAGGATCCAAGACCACACCTGCACAACGTCTGGCACGCTGGCAGACCATCGCGGACATCATAAGTGCTCTTGGAATCGTGAGGCGCACAGCTAATGAATGCTACAAGCGCTGGAATGACCTGAAGCGCAGGGCAAAGAATAAGCTGGCCTCAAGTCATGCCGCTACTCTAGTGACTGGAGGTGGGTCTCCAGCAGAGGACATAGAACTCACTCCACATGAGCATGTTGCTGGGACCTACGTCACGGAGGAACAGATCCAAGGCGTGGGAGAACTGGCAGATTACGAGGCATTGTCCGGTGAGTGCACATGCATGTGTGTGTCATCCATGTGCATGGTGTGTGTGTGAGGGCTTCTGTTTGGGTGCCAGGTGAGGGTGTGTGTGCCTGAGTGGTTTGGGTCACCCATGTGCCTCATCCAATACACTCTGCGCACCAGCATTTGGGTATAGCAGTATCCCTTCTGCCAACATTAGACATCTAGCCCAACACCATGCCAGTTGCCCCTGAAGTGTCATCTTGCCACAACATTGTTGCTTATTTTCCTGTTTATTCAGGCAGATTGTTTGCATACCACCACTTTTACTTGGCATTTCTCAGTCCTATTGTCACATGTCTGACATGGCTGTGGTACAGTGGACTGGCTTTGTTTCCTGGATATGATTTGTTTAGACATGTCCCTGTGCTATAGGACCATTTTGGACTGGCAGCTCCAGGTTAAACATTTGAACCATTTCAATGAAAAAATCAATTTCATGAGCAAACTAGACTGAATGAACAATTGGTGCCCTCCTCTCCCTCTTCACTTTATGGCTAGGGTACATGCCATCTGTGTGATGGCATGTGTATTTGACCTGCCAATCAAAGGCCAATGTGTGATGCCACTGCTAGGCAGCATGCAGCAAATGTGTTCATCTTCCATCTTGGTGTCATCAATGTGTGCCATCTGCCTCCCCTTCACACGCAGTGACGGTGCATGCATGGGAGGGTTTTAGTCATGTGGGACATGTGTCAATCAAGTACTGTTTCTGTAGCTTCTCAGCCCTAATTGTGTGCCATAGTGCTAATGCCTGTTTCCATTTGTTTTCTTTTATGTCTTTGCAGGGGATGACGCACTTGATACTGCTGGGGTTGTGGAGATGGTGCAGACCCAGGAGGGGTCTCAGGCCCGACCGACCACCAGTGAGGGACGTGGTGTGGTGGTGGGTGAGAACCCACAACTGCTGCAGGTCGTGCTCTCAAGGGGTGTCTCTGGCTGCACCTCCCCCGAGCTGTATTCAGGTGTCGATTCGGATGATGAGACCTATGTGCCGTTGCAGGTGAGTGTTCCTGGGAGGGATTCTGTTCTGTCCGACCCACCTGCACCAGGGTTAGAACCCTCAATGGGGATGTCAGTGTTGGCAGGTACGCCTTTGGTGGTTACGGATGCAGGGTCACACTCCGCAACATCTGATCCTGTTCCTGGGCCAGCAGATCAGAGGGGGAATGCAGTCCTGCAGCCTCAGGCAGTGCCGGCACAGCAAGGCACAGTTCGCCTTGCCCCAGACAGGTGTGGTGCCCGCCGACATGGTGGCCATACGCCACCTGGCAATACCGCATGGCAGCAATCCATATACGGTATGGCAACCCAACAGGCAGCATCATCAGAGACGATGGCTCAGGCCATGTATAGGGTGGCCAGTTCCATTGTCCCCCCGGAAAGGCTGATGGAGCGACTACAGCAGGCAACAGACTCCATCTGCCAGTCACACAGGGAGGACATGTTGGCGTCCGACAGGGACAGGCGGGTGGCACTGGCGACTCTGCGGGAAGCCATTTCCATAGAGTCCCAGGGCTACAGGGAAGCCCTGAGGGTGGAACTCCTTCACCTCAGGACGACTCTTGTTGAGCTTGAGGCTTCAACAAACAGAAGGACAGAACAGCAGGTGGAGCGTCTCACACGTACGCTCTCAGCTGAGATGCAGGCAACCAGGGCGGAGGTCCGGGCATCACGTGAGTTGTTGCATGGGGACCGACGCACAATTATCCTCCAGAACGAGACCTTCCACACCCGCATGCTTGCTGCCATGGAGGACCAGACTAGGGCTTTGCGTGGGCTGCCTGCCATAGTGCCACCACCTCCTGATACAGCTGCAGAGGGTGAGGAGAGCGACAGCAGTGATTCTCTCACAATAGGGTAGCCGTGCAGGCCATGAGCCCATGGAGGTTTTTTTTTGCGCAAGATCCACACAGGTGGGTTTTGGTGTGCACCCTGTCCTCGGACCTTCTGGGTGGCCTCCCCACCACACCCGGGCCCATTAATGTATTTTTTACATTTTTGTTTTTTGGGCAGTGTGTTGCCTTGTTTGGCTCCCGTGAGCATACGCTGTATTGTGGCTGGGCACATGCAGGCTTGTCATGAATTTGGTTCAGATGCTTGGGTTTGTGTGACACACACCCCTCCTGCTTCCCGTTTCCATGGGCTTGCAAAGGGTGTGCCCCAGTGACATTGACGTACATGGTGACGTTGGACTCCCATTTGATGTGTGGGCTGTCTGTAGTCAATACTGTGTATACATCAATAGTGCATATTGTTGCTGTATTGTACACTGCATGGTGTATTGATATGTGCCTCTGCATCCATCTCATCCTCCTAATTTGCAGGTCCATTTCTCATGTCTTCACAAGGCGGTCTACCTTGGAACTGGAGTCCATGTTGTAAGCAGTGCACCTACACTCTTGCGGGGCGCTAACACTGTACACTTGGAAGTGTTCGAAGTGCTGGCATTATCAGGTAGTGAGGCTACCAAATTTTTAAGTCTGTAATGTCATGTTTAAGGTAGGTTGGAGGTTGTGTAGGTGATTGGTATTCTTGGTAAGTATTTGGTAATGTGTGTTGTAGGTCCTGCATTACTGTGAGCATTTCATGTGTGGCCAGTTTCCATTAGGGACACTGTAGTTGGTGACACTTGGGGCATGTTGTGGGGATTAATTTGTTTGCTCTCACATTGCATGACATGCCATGGTGTGTTGTGTGGCCGTGCCGGGGAGGGGTTGGGTGACATGGCACTGTTCTCATGTAGTATTTTGCAAGTGGGTATTCATTTCTGCAGCAGCATGGAAGTGTGTCTGTTGATGATACTGCATTGGTGGTGTTTGTGTAGGTAGGGATGCACACATTGTGACACTTCCACATGAACAATCTCAGGCTGCTATGGTTCTGACAGTTGACTGTCCCTTTGTGCGTCATAATTGTCAGGTTGAGTCATCATTGCTTATCAGATGGTATGTGCCAGGGCTGTGTGCACTCCACAGGGGTGTGATTTCTATGTGAAGTAATTAGCCACCAGCTGCGTACGGGCTGCCTCACCCCATGCCCTTTCCCCTCCCATGCGCAGCGGGCATGCATGTGGTTGGGGATGTGGGGGCACCACCATGTCCACAGCCAGGCCCCGGCGTGTTGCAACATTGTGCAGGACACATGCTGCCACTATGATCCTGCACACTACTGGGGGCGCATATAACAGCTGCCCGCCAGAACGGTCAAGGCAGCGAAAGCGTGACTTGAGCACTCCGAATGTGCGCTCCACTATGCCCCGGGTTGCAATATGGGCTGTGTTGTATCTTACCTCGGGAGGCGTGATGGGGTTCTGAATTGGCGTCATCTTGTGGGTGCTCAGAGGGTAGGCACTGTCCCCTGGTGAGGAGGTGATGGGTATCATTAGTGGGGTAGTGATATAACTCTGCATCTGACATGCATGCATGTGCAGTGGCATTCATACTCACCAAGCAGCCATGTATCGCCATGCCGCCCAGCTTCTAGGTCCCGGCTTAGGGTAGACCTTCGGTAAATGAAGCTGTCGTGGGTGGACCCTGGATAGTTGGCATATACTGAGGTGATGATTCCCTTGGCATTACATAATACCTGCACGTTGATGGAATGCCAGTGCTTCAGGTTCCTATAGATGTGCTCAGATGCCCTGGGGGGACGTAGTGCCACATGGGTGCAGTCAATGGCACCTAGCACTTTGGGGAATTGTGCCACACCGTAGAAATCCAGGGAGGCAGCCTGCCTTTCTGCAGGTGTCCTGGGCAGGTATATGTGCCTGCGGACTGATGGGCGTGCAGTGATGATGTTCAAGACCTGGTGTAGGCAGCGTGACTGCGTGGCCTGTGACACCCCACCCACTATGGCACTTGTCCGCTGAAATGATCCAGTGGCCAAGAAGTGCAGTACATTAAGGACCTCCAGGGGGCTGAGTGCTTGGGAGCACAGGGTGGGTGATGTGAGGTCATCCTCCCACTCACTGACCAGGTCCAGTATTATTTTGTGGTGGAAACCTGTACCTCCCATACACCTGGTCATCAGGCATCCCAAAAAGGCCGGTTCTGGGAGTGAAAATTCGGGCCCTACCTATCCTCCTCCTTTGGTAACCCACAGCCACTGCTGCTAGGAACGGTATATTCATCCTGGCGTCTGAGCTTGTTTGTTGCGTGCGCGCACTTTTATGCTGCGCGGGTCGACGTACGCCTGATTCATGCGGGCGTACGTGTTTCAGGATTGGACCATTTATTTTTCGGCACGTTGTAGGCGACCGTGTGAATCTTCCCGCCCACCCCAGGAATACACGTAACAAGCTCTCCTAGGCCCAGTCGCGAGTAAATGTTCCCGCCCACCCCTGGAATACACGTACCCCACTCTCACAGGCCCAGTCGCGTGTGGAACTTCACGCGCACACCGATATACACGTACACTGCAAAATCGCGTGTGAAACTTCACACGCACCCCGAAATACACGTACCCAGGGCAATCGCGTGTGGAACTTCCTGCGAACCCCGTAATACACGTAGCCTGCTGGTATCGCATGTGGAAGTTCACGCGGACCCATAATACATAATACCTGATGGTGTCGCATGTGAGACTACCCGTGTACCCCATGAATACACGTACCCAGGCAAATCGCACGGCTGGGGGGTGGGGGTGCTGGGAGACATGAGTGGGGGCCTGGTGGAGGGTGCCCCTAGATGCTGGGGGGTGGGGGTGATGGGAGAAATGAGTTGGACATGAGTGGGGGCCTGGCGGAGGGTGCCCTGCACTGCTGGGGGGTGGGGGTGATGGGAGACATGAGTGGGGGCCTGGTGGAGGGTGCCCCTGGATGCTGGAGGGTGGGGGTGCAGGGGGACATGAGTGGGGGCCTGGTGGAGGGTGCCCCTGGATGCTGGGTGGTGGGGGTGCAGGGGGACATGAGTGGGGGCCTGGTGGAGGGTGCCCTGACTGGTGGGGGGTGGGGGTGCAGGGAGACATGAGTGGGGGCCTGGTGGAGGGTGCCCCTGACTGGTGGGGGGTGGGGGTGATGGGAGACATGAGTGGGGGCCTGGTGGAGGGTGCCCCTAGATGCCCGGGGGGTGGGGGCGATGGGAGACATGAGTTGGACATGAGTGGGGGCCTGGTGGAGGGTGCCCTGCACTGCTGTGGGGTGGGGGTGATGGGAGACATGAGTGGGGGCCTGGTGGAGGGTGCCCCTGGATGCTGGGGGGTGGGGGTGCAGGGGGACATGAGTTGGGGCCTAGTGGAGGGTTCCCCAGACTGGCGGGGGGTGGGGGCGCAGGGAGACATGAGTGAGGGCCTGGTGGAGGGTGCCCCTGACTGGTGGGGGGTGGGGGTGATGGGAGACATGAGTGGGGGCCTGGTGGAGGGTGCCCCTAGATGCTGGGGGTGGGAGTGATGGGAGACATGAGTTTGACATGAGTGGGGGCCTGGTGGAGGGAGCCCTGCACTGCTGGGGGGGTGGGGGTGATGGGAGACATGAGTGGGGGCCTGGTGGAGGGTGCCCCTGGATGCTGGGGGGTGGGGGTGCAGGGGGACATGAGTGGGGGCCTGGTGGAGGGTGCCCCTGGATGCTGGGGGAACACCTGGGAGGACCCACACGGCCAAATCACGTGTAGCATTCCCCGGCACCACCGAAATACACGTACCCTGCTGGAATCACGTGTGAATCTTCCCGCGCACCTCGGAATACACGTACCCTGCTGAAATCGTGTGTCGGACTTCCCGAGCACCTAGAAGTACACGTACCCAGGCCAATCGCGTGTGGAACTTCCCGCGCACCCCGAAGTACATGTGCCCAGGCCAATCGCGTGTGGAACTTCCCGCGCACCCCGAAACACACATACCCAGGCTAATCGCGTGTGGAACTTCACGCGCACCCCGAAGTACACGTAACCAGGCTAATCGCGTGTGGAAATTCCTGTGCACCCCGAAGTACACGTACCCAGGCCAATCGCGTGTGGACCTTCCCGCGCACCCAGAAACACACGCACACGCTATTTTTCACACAGCGGGTGTCCGTGTTTTTCGGTACCCCTTTGCACCTCATTTGTCCCAGAGGGCCACTGTATGGACCATTCATCATGGCTGTATATGGGTGCTTTTTGTTAGCGCACATTTTGGTGCACATTTATTTAAGGCGCAGGGACGCTACCGCCTGCTTTCTTGTGGCATACTTGTTTGGCCCTGTGCGCGTCTTTCACCGTGCGCTGGTTTGCCCTATTCGATTCCATGAATACGGGGTGTAGGCGAGTGTGTGGGCGTTCCGCGCACTTGCCTCCTGTACTTCCCCCGTGACGCCCATATTTTCACGCGTTGTTCCCCATTCCGAGTGTTACGCCCCGTGTTACGCCTACTTTTGTGATGTGCGCCGCGCTATGTGCGATTTTGCAGTGGCCGTGGCGCACGCTGTTGGATGACCTGTGCGCCGGCATGCGCGGCGCACTTTTTCAGCGCACATCCAATGTTTTTCTCGTGCAGGGACTTCCATGAATCGATGTGCGCTGGTTTCCCTGCAATTTTCGCGCTTGCACTGCGATTTTCGCACTTGCACTGCGATTCGCACGTTTTGACACCTCTGCGCGGGAATTTTCGGCACACGTTAATTCCATGAATCAACACCTTTATATACATAGAAATATGAATGGAGTCCCCAGGTTCGCCGACAGTCAAAGATGCCTCAGCTACCTGGGGAGGGGGTGGGGAAACAAAAAGACAGTAACTTCCTCCTGTTACCCCCTCACGCAAGGGAGTCACAGGAGGAAGTTACACTGAGTGCCAGCCAGCCACCGCAATGTATAAGATTTGACCGTGGCACAATTGTTCGCGGCCGAATTTCGACCGCGAAGACAATTTTGCTGCGGCCAAATCAGGCCAAATTTAACCCCCCACCACCCCTCAAAACACTCCGTCACCTACCCCCTACTTACCTTTTTTATGTCTGCTTTGTTTCTGACATTGCGGCATCAGATCCGTCCCTCCTATGCGGTTTGGATCCGACTCTGCAGAATCCGCTACCCGCAAAGGCCATCACTACCAAACATGGGGAGCGAGGGACAACCCCGCAACCTTCGCTCCCCATGTTTGGAAGTGATTACATAAACTGATCGTTTACAAATGATCAAATGGTACAGAATTCGGCCAGTTTTACCATACGATCGTTTGTAAATGATCAATTTGGGTGCTATCAGCCACAGCTGTGGCTGGTTGGCACTTCTGTCAGCTTGCCTGACTCGAAAAAGGCAGGCGCATCTTCTGTCACAGCATGCAGCCGTGACGGAATAATGTGTCTGCCATGGTGTATTGGGGCCGGAGTGCCCCCAGCAGTGCCCCGGCTCAGTCCCACATTTTGGAAACTGCCGGGTCCCAGCCCCGGCTAGCACCAGCCCACTTAAAGCACTGCCTGTCACCTCTTCAGCCAGCCATGACAGTGCATTTAAGAGGTTTGTGAGCACTGCAGTTTTTTGTTTGGTGAATTTCATAGGTTATATAGCACCTTGCAAGGGGCAATACAATGAGGATGGTGTGCAGGGCTACACATGCCTCTTTATGTTTTGCTTCAAAGGTTTTTCGGAATTGTATATGGGCAGTGCAGGCAATTTCCGATTTGTTTTAAGATTTTCGACAGGCAGGCAAAGAGTGCTGTAATATATATCTCAATTTGCTGCAATCTCTATTGAGATCGAAGGCAGTGGATTTTCCATCCCCTTTAGTCGTGCAATTGTCTGTGCGCACACAACCATCGCAAGCATCAGGAGCACCGAGTACGCGGGTGCTCCGGGGCTCGGTATCCTCCTCACCCAGAAAAGGCCAATTGCGTGAAAGTCCCCATATGTTACAATGGGACTTTTAAAAAACTTTTTCTTTGACGCCCTCCGCCAGTCCCTGTTGGGAGATGTTTGGGAGAATTCTCTGTGAGGCTAATTTCCCAAATCTAGTGAGTCCCCCAGCAGCTTTGCTGGATTTTTGGGGTTTATTTTTTTCTCTCCTGCTAAGAGTGAGATTCTTTTGCTCCCACTCTTAGACATGATTTGAGGTGTTCCTTTCACTTTCCATGTGTTTTATGGGCTATGGGGTCTTTTACTCCATAGGGTCTCATGTGTTTTTTTTTATGTGGGTTACACAGCACCCTCCGTGCCGTAACCCAGGGGTGTCGTAGCGACCCCCCTACATAGACTCCATACCCTGGGACTGACTACTTTCTCCCAGGGCATGTAAAGTCACCATTGGCTTTACTAGTCCCAAATTATGAACAGAAACCAGTACAAACCATCATATTGTGGACGTACTGGTCGGGGCAATTCGATTGCCCCAGGGTCTGTTGTTCGAGGGGGCACGTCTCCGTCCTCCCTGATCGAGTTTTGGCTTGTGGCAGTGGATACTACTTTTTATATTCGACCGCAAATATATCTCTATGGGATTTTCCCATTGTTCGAGGCTACCAACTTTAATTATTTAATTCTTATAGCCTCGAACATACCGCCGGTTTATTTATTTAATATTCATTCACCGGTTGGTATTTTTTGCCAGAACTCGATTCTAAAATGGCGTTTGTGTTCTCTTCTGTGACTCCAACCCGAGTGGAGCCCTTTGTTCCACTTTTTGGCGGGCTTCTCCACAGAAGCCTCCAAAAGTGGTGCCACTCTGTCTGGGTACCACAGGGGGTGTGGGAGGGGGTTTAGGCACCCTGAACTGAGTTACCTTGGTAACTCAAGGCGCACTGTTGTGTGATTGGCCCAAGTGGTGAGCCGGCCGGCTCACCACTTAGCATATTTGATTGACAGCTAGGCTGAGTGAATGGGGGTTTGCTGCAGAAAAAGCAGGGCTTTGGGGACTGGAACTTCAGAAGTTGCCACAGGACCTAAGAAACCGAGGAGGGAGAAGCTGAGCCGACCTGCAACGATGACACCACTGGTGGAGCCCTGCTGAACCGTCTCACCACTTTTCCCGACGACAGAGGAGATCTCCAGTCCGGAGAGTCTTCTTCCTTTGACTGGTGGGGATAACCAGTTTCGCCTTCTTTTCACCTTCCTGGAGCATCTCGTGGCCGCCTTGCCCGTGCCAAGCACCCCGGCAAAGGGAATACCACAGTTTACCACTACCGTGAAGAGAAGGGTAGTGCCTTTTAACCGGAGAACTCCGCGGCTGGTTTCTTCCCTGGCAGTGCAACGACCGTCATCTTTCCTCCACGGCGAGACCTCTTCTTCCTCTGGACGAAACACTGACTTGCACCTGCTGCCAGGAACAACTGCCCCCGATGGAGCTTCCTTCACACTTAAGGTACTGTGTCCCGCCTGGCTTCCCTTGTGACAGATCGTTCGGGGTGACAGTAAAGCCTCGACTTTCTGACCTGGGCTGGCCTGGGACAACCTAGCTAACTTTTCCTGACTTTAATTTCATCCTTTTTGTGCGAACTATACAAAGACTCTTTGGGCATAACCCCACTGGTGAACCTGGACCCTTTCTGCTTGCTCTCTCCAAGAGTGGGCCTTGCAATTGACTTCCTTGCTCTCCAGTAGAACTCTGCCTATCCTGCCTTACTGTGGTTCTTTGAGAAAGTATTAAAACGTGTGTGCTTCTTTAACTCTGTCTTTTTCCCTCCCTTTCTTTACAACTTATTAGAGTGTCATCTTATGTTAAGCGCTCACCTCTGTCTGAAAATAAGTGGTGTTTCTCACTAAGACTTGTCTAATAAGTGAATAGGGTTGTATATATATGATAGTGACTGTGTGCTGAAATTACTTACCTCCTTTTTTTGCTAGTGTGATTTACAAGTGTGTTTTTAAATAAATAATTATATACTTTTACACCAAAGCTCTGGTCAGTGTTTGTTTGTACTACTGTGTCTCTGTACCTATTGTGTATACCCTGCATACTGCCTAACTCTTCTTGAGAGAAGTCTGACTGCTCAGCCACTGCTACCAAGTGAATCTGTGTGGTGCAGACTGCTACCAAGTGGGTTTACTGCCAAACACCTGTACTCTTAAATCTTTTGCAGTGGTCCCTAAGGGAACTGCACAGGTTTCTGCCTAACAGGAGAACCAAAAGTCCACGCCCTAGGCAAGCATATGTTGACACCAAACTAAGATTGAATTGGCTGCCCTGAGACCAACCATTTCCCTCAACCAACCCAAGAAACTGCCCATAATCCCTGGTGACGTTGGCAAAAAGCTCAGAGGGTTCGCCAGATGCCACCCTACATTGACAACCGCATATTCGTTTGGCCTGGGAAGCCTCAGCAGAGTGGCATGGCAGATGGTGCATGGACAATGGTATAACCTATTAGCCTGTTTGCCAGGCTCACTCATGCACTGCCTTCTTCCAAAGATGGCCGTCGTACCGCTGCATCTGTGAGGGAACCTCGCAGCACCTGTACCTGAATGAACTGGTCCTACTCCTCACAGCCAGAGGCCTGTGCATTCAGGTACTCTTGGCGGTTGACAGACTGCATCTGCACTCATCTGCCTGCATCTTTGTATGCTATCTCCTAACTTTTTCTTTTTTTTGTATCTGCCTAATTTCAATGTTCATTTTTGATCAATGCTTGCCTAATTTCACTGCATGTTTTTGTAGCTACTAGCCTAATAGCACTGCATTTTTTAATCACTAGTGGCCCATATTAACTTGGATATTTGTTACCTGCAATTACCTTCAATCCAAAGGCTACCAACACTACCATGACGCTCTGATGAATCATCCCTTTTTCAGAGAGAAAATGAAGTATGAAGAGGCTTTACCAATCACACAATAACTGTCAAATCAAAGATGGCCGACTGAGTTTATGTCATCTGACCTTCAATCGTGTAACAGGCGGCAAAGAGCAAATCAGGATGGGAAAAGAGGCTGAGCTGGAAACTAATGAGCCAACAGAATTTGAAAGGACTAGGTGGGAATCACCCTATCAATCAGGACTCGAGAGGGGCAAATATGAAGAGTAAGATTGCTGGAAGGAAGTCAGTCCTCTGATGTAGTAAGCGGATGCATTGGGCTGATATACTGAGAGGCTGATATAGAGAGACAGTGGGCCTCAACACTGGTCGGGTGGTCCGGAAATAACAGTGGCGGTAAACCCGCCGCCACTGTTAATTCCGGACCGCCCGATCCCGACTCCTGCAGGCGGGAGGTGATGTTCCCGCCAGGTCTGACCTGGCGGGTTTAACACCGCCCGCCTGCAGGTGGACGTGGAAACACCAGCACCATCACGAGATGGTCTTATGGGACTCAATGGGAATGGGGATTAACCGAATTCCGCCTCCGGAATTCCCGGGATACCAGGGTCGTAATGCCCTGGTATTTCCGGGAGTCACGGAGGCGGAATGATAATACGAGTCCGGTGGTAACCAGGCGGTTTTACCGCCTCGGTTACCGCCGGGCTCGTAATGAGGCCCACTGACTTCAGTATCAGGCTGGCATGTGGGGATGCTTGAAGAACTCCGGGTAATCCTGTATAGGTTCCTAGAGACTATGAGGGGGCCTGAGAAACGTGTAAAACTGTTGAGAGCTTGAGAAGCATGCTGAAAACCCAGGAAAAGTGCTTAGTGACTGAGAGGATCATTGAAAAGCATGAGGAACACTAGAGAATGACAAGGTCACTGTGAACCCTTAAAAGCACCTGCATCCTTCGATGAGCTGGAATGTCAGGGGGCCGGACAATTTCACCAAGGCCCGGAAAATGATGGCATATGTGAATAGACACCAAGTTAAGGTACTGCTACTGCAGGAGACACACGTGTTATCAGGTACATGTAGCAATGTTGTATCCCACTGGGGGCCCGATAGATACTTTACCTACTACTCCACACAGTCCCGGGGAGTTATGACCCTCATTCATACGTCCATGCACTTCACTGAGAAGAAGATCTATATAGACACTGAGGGACGCCATGTGATCGTCCTTTGCATTATAGAAGGGATGGAGCTTCTACTGGTGAACAAGTATGGCCTGAATATTGATACGCCGGAATACTTTGATGCAGTGGCAGGGATACTAGCTTTGCATGTCGGAGTCCCTGTTGTCTGGGGATGGGATATGAATCTAATACTAGACCAAACACTAGATTCCACCGGTACAGCCCCCAGGCCATGATCCAGAATAGCATGTGCCTTAACGGGCCACAAGATCGCATTATCCCTGAAAGATACTTGGCGCCTGCTACATCATGGGGACCGAGTGCATACCTTTGTACATCAGCGCACGATATGTCATCACGTATCAATATGTTTTTAATATCTTCCTCTCTGATTGTTAATACCGCTAGCGTGGACGTTCACCCACAAACACTCTCCGACCATTCCCCGGTGTTTTTGACCCTGAACCTGAATGCTTTGCATAACCGAGGCAGCTCATGGAGGTTAAAACCAGATGTCTTCAAGGCAGATATTAGATTGGACATCGAAATCTTCTTCACCTGTAATACCGCAGAAGCTACCTCTAAGAGTACTCGGTGGCAGACGTTTAAAATTTATATGAGGGGTATGTCTATCTCCAGAGAAGCAGGTGTCTTTAAAATGATCAGGAGAGACCTACAAGAATGTGAGTCCCATTTGAAATCTCTGGAGACCGAATATGCTTGATTCACAGGTCCCCATAAACTGGCATTAATTCGGGAGGAGCTGGAGCATTTTCGGTCCCACGCTACACGTGAGGTTAGAAATTTTGCACATCCTGTTGTGGCCCAGAAGTATGGTGAAGGGGAGAGACCTGGGAAGACACTAGCAAAGGTGGTGGGGATGGATTGAGGGCCAGCACGTGTTGACTCCATTCTAGATCAGCAAATGGACAAATACCAATATCCTGGAGGCCTTCCGTAGTTTCTATGATGTCCTGTACACTGGGGAACCAACTCAAGGGGATCGGGCAATACACGTTCTGTTGAAGGACATCCCGTTATCTCGCCTGAGCGCCGGAGCTAGAGATGCCATAAACACCCCCTCATGAAGGAGGAATTGTTTGCAGTTATCAAGGAGTTACCAAAAGGGAAATAGCTTGGGTCTGATGGACTAACCTCTGAATTCTACCAGGAATATGGTGCCCTGTTGGTCTTTCACCTCTTGGAAGTGTGAGAAGAATCTCTTGATAACTCAATACTTCCTTAATCTTTACGGGAAGCGACCATAACTGTTCTTCTTAAACCAAACAAACCTGCTGAGGAATGTGGTTCTTACCGCCCTCTCTCACTGATGAATATGCACTTGAAAATGTATGATAAATCTTTGGCGAACCGTCACCTTCCCTTATTGCCTCACATCATCTATCATGACCAGGCAGGCTGTGTTCCGGGCAGGTCCACCTCGCCTAATATCCGGTGTCTATTTAATGTACTGGCCAGAATTAACCCAATGGCTGAATCTGTTGCAGTGATGATTGATGCCCAGAAGGCATTCGACATGGTCTTGTGGGAATAGTTATGTCTGGGACTTGAGAAAATCGGCCTGGTGACTGAGATGCTCTGATATATTTAACTCCTGTATACCCTCCCATTTGACAGGGTTTGTGTGAATTCAGGACTCTCTGAATTAATCATCTTAGGGAGGGGCACCCGTCAGGGCTGCCCTTTGTCTCCTATATTGTTTGCACTGGTTATTGAACCTATGGCGGACCTCATCCGGGGCTGCCATATGCACTGTGGCATAAGATTAAAGGGCCCTCCGGAAATAATGTCTTTGTACGCAGATGACATCCTGCTATACATCAGGGACCCCCAGGTCAACCTTGACCCGATCATTGAAGACATCATCCGTGTGGGCAAATTCTCTGACTTTGTCATACATTGCACAAAGTCTGAGATATTCCACTTAACATAACACACAAGAGAAACCAAGGGGGAATATCCCCTGCATTACGCCCCGAATAATATAATGTACCTAGGGGTGGCAGTGACTAGTCATAAGGCCTCCCTCCTACAAGAAAACTATCCAGTGAAATCACGACAGGCTGAGGCTAAATTGGTACAGTGGAGGTCGCTGCCCATCACTCTGGCTGGCAGACTGGCACTAGTTAAGAGGATCCTCCTCCCCAAATTACTATATAGATTTGTCAACGTGACCATATGGCCCGAGAAGCGCTTCTTCATCAAGCTGCATACCTCACTGACACAATTCCATGGGCATTCAGGTGCGGTCCATAAACAATGGACAGATATTAGGCTTCCAATTGTTAGACCAGAAAAGCAACCCTATAGTCGAATGATACGTATAATATGTTGGCCAGAAGCCAATCGCAACATGTGACAAACATCGCAATCCTAGAATCGTCAATGTAACCAAAGAGTGTCCATTTTGTGAGATGTCGGCCATTGGCTTTTTTCTTTGCTGTCAAAATGCTTTGCAAATGTATTTTATGTTTTAAACTCGCACACCGTGCGAGGCCACGGCTTGAACGCTGAAATACTAACACAGACAGGAATGTCAAACTATGCAGAAATACATTGTTTTTCTCCCCCTAAGTCCTTGAAGTCGAGTAGAAGCCGCATCTAATCAATAGTCCAGGTGCCGGGTTGTCTTGCAAGCGCTGTTGTAAAAGGCTGTTAAACATGAATTATATTCTCCTAGCAGTGCTCCTTTGCGGAGAGTGGTATTTTCTGCTTCAGAACTATCTGACCTTTGGCTCATGAGCCGAAACACACAGATAACGTAGTAAGGAATGTTTCCCTGCTAAGAACACAATATCCTTGCCGAGCCAGAGCTCCATGTTCCTCATAACAGAATGCTGTCTCTGCTGCCTTTGCTAAAATAACTATGTTTAGGCTGAATGAAGACTTGTCATAATGTGTCATAATTGTCATAATTGTCAATCACAGAACCCTAGCCTGTATGACATGTATGAGGGTGGGTCGAATTGCTTTAGCAAAGGATATGTCTAATGTATATATATATATTGCTGCTTGAGCGCTGTTCGCTCTCTCGGATCTCACAGTGTTTGGGAACACACGTCGTGAGGCGGTGAGATCCAGTCGGCTGACTGAGAATACTTTGAAATAAACCAGACTTGTTTGGAAAATGAGCCTCATGTCTGACGTGTCATTTTAGTATATGGCTATTGTGCCTTAGTTTCCATATGCAGTCTTTATGGCCTAGCAAATATGGCACCCGAATAGGAACCCTCCCACTAATGCTCCATCGTATACGTTGAAGTTGAAGGAAGGCAAAAACGAGTCGAGGATGAAGCCATCGAACCGGGATCGGAAGGTGTTCGGGGCGCCCCTGTAGAAATGATGAGAGACTCCTCTGCAGATCTGTACACAGGCGATCCCTGATCGACGAGCAGTGCCCAGAGAGCATCAAGGCGAGGGTCCTGGAACGAGGCAGATTGAGCCAGACACACAGTCACAATGATTCTTGGTTGCGTCTGTATACAGCGAATTGCATCCTGAGTGACGAATTGGTTGATCAGGTGAGTCGTGCCCCGATTCTTAAATGTCCCGATATTGGTAGAGAGTTGCACTTGCAAGTTCAAACGCCCAGGGTAAGAGAAGGGTAAGAATTAACCATGCCTGGGAAATTGTCTTCATGTTTAGTGAGTTTTTTTCACTGCGGTAGACAATCTTTGGAAACTGGCTAGGTCACGCCACCCGAAGGGTCACCGGCACATGAAATGTATATCAAGTATGGTATGGGGCAATAGTGTTTAATGCGACTTGGGATAGGCAGACCAGACGTGTATCAGACCTTCAGTAGCATAATAATGGGAGCTTTGAATGAGCACATATAGAACACCTAGAATCAGTATTGCTATGCAAAAAGGCCCGACCTGCAGCGTTCGACATTGTAAGAGACTGGAGGAAGGAAGCTAATCTCCGTTTGAGAAGTAGGGAGAAATACGTGTGCAGACATAAAATGAATGTAGAGAAACGCTAGAGTACAATCAGCATCAGCAGACAGAAGCCATTAGAAACATGGACAGGGCTTTCCAATTAGATGTACAGAAAATATATCCTCTGCAAGATTTGCATACATCAGATGAGCTAATAAACAAAATATTAAATGAGCGAAGAAATGAACATCAAAATACTGACCCAGTAGCACCTCCTCCTTATGTACCTCCCATTCCTGTTATTCCATCTGCACCTGCAGTAAGCAGTTCGTCTCCCCCTGTGCCTGTAACATAATTTCCTCCAGTGCCTCCAGAGCATGAGTTAGCCGCTTTAGCAGGCAGTTCTACAGAGATGGGGCCTGCGCAAGGAAGTATTAGACAGACTCGTAGTATGATTAGCAAAGGAAGAAAAGAAGAACTGAAAGAATGGGCCGAAACATATATTGATGATGACAATGAAGTGGCTGTGCAAAGTTCCATATCTGATCATAGAGGC
Source organism: Ambystoma mexicanum (assembly GCF_040938575.1). NCBI lineage: Eukaryota > Metazoa > Chordata > Amphibia > Caudata > Ambystomatidae > Ambystoma > Ambystoma mexicanum. Next base: position 340,834,177 of record NC_090922.1, read on the forward strand.
CTTGGTGAACAGCAGGTATTGTTAGAATGCATGGGGATTTATCTTGTGAAAATATGGAGTGATTTGACCGATACAGTGGTACCGCAAGAGTTGCGTGATTTGGTTGTTCTTTTGAATTTGCGAGATAATGCGACGAATGTATGCGAACACGTAGGCTAAATATTTGATTTATTGCATAAAGAATTATTGAAAAACGATAAACCGCATATGCCGTATGTCCAGCAACGGTTTTTACCACCGTTGAAACCTGTTAGTGAAGAGATGCAAATTTGTATGCGAGATGCGCTTAGATGGATTAAAGATCCTGCCATTTCCCCAATTGAAGTGCATGATACGTTTAGTCAGTATACCCCAGAAATGCAGAAAAAGGTATTACAGGTTATGGTAGAGTACCTACAGGATGAATGTATGAAGAATAAGATATGTTGTCCCTCTGATCTAATGACAATTTATAAAAGAGCATTTTCGCCTGAAACTGGAACAGCTGTTTTTTCACTTGATTTAGCTTTGTTGCTTAATAGACGAACAAATGTAGAATCGCCTAGTTTGCAATTACCCATGAGGGAGGTGCCTCCCACGTTTGTCCCGAAAGTAGAGGTGGCTGCCATTGGAGGAGCTCCAGCACGAACGATAGAAGCTCATTATATCACACAGCTTGTACATGTCCCTTTTTCTAGGCAAGAGGTAAATACTATAAAGCAGACAAAACCTGATATTAGGAAAAATCCGGCAGGATTCTATAAGGAAATTGAATCTCTTTTGAATTCATCTATTTTTACACTGAGTGACATTGATTTACTGTTTACCATGATTCTTCCTGTAGACATATGGAAACAGGATAGAAATATAAATGACGCGCCGATATTAGGCGAAACATGGGAGAATTTGATTAGAATTGATAGTGAGAGAAAGCCTGGAGAAAAGCCACCGCAAGTAATTTTGGCTCTACCATCACGAATAGTCGAGAAATTGAAAACTTTAGTGCACGAAAAGAGAATAGTTTGGGATAAATTGACGGCAAAGAGGAAGGAGCGCCAGATTATTTTAATCGTTTTGAAGAAGTATTTGCAGATTTTAGCGAACCGGGGAAGAGATTGTTTGTTGATACGTTTGTGCGAGGATTGTTACCGAAAATCCAAAGTTTAATAATGACATCTGAAAGTGCATGGCAAGCAAAAACACAAAGTGAAGTATTACATATGGCCCAATATAACGAGAATAGAGTAAATTCGGAAAAAGATAAGGAACTAAGGGACAAGGGAATTTGAAAACAGGAGTATTGTTACAGCAAGTAGCGAACAATAATAGAGGTGGTGGGAATGCACCGTCCAGAGTCCAATTCGCATTAACGTCCAATATGCAAGTGGGTCCAATAGAGATTAATCAATGTGCCAATTGTAGACAAGAGGGCCATTGGCAAGCACAGTGCCCACATATACAGAATAGAAATGGGACTTTTCCAAGAAGACAGAATAGCGGTTGCCCGGGAATATAAGGACAGAATAGAAACCAAAAGGCACCACAATTTCAGGAAAATCAGGGTAATCAGAATCAACAACAAAACAAAACAAATGGTGGGAATGTTTTTGACAATCAGTCCAATGTATATTACTCTGGCGACTTTACATCTGACGATCTACTGTTCTACTAGGACAGCCCGAGACAGAGGTTGGAACCAGTATCTATTCCCGTAGACCAGAAAGGGCCCTACGTAGAAATGAAGGTTGGGAATAGGGAGCACATTTTTTTAGTGGACACAGGTTCCAGAAATACCACTGTCAGAGCACAGAAATGTCTCATTAGGGTTCTCAGGTACGCCAGTAATTAGTCCAGTGTCACAACCAGTACCTATAACACTAGGTCCATTCACAGAGTCTTGCCCATTTCTTTTGATGAAAAATTGCAGCGAAAATTTGTTGGGATTAAATTTGTTGAAGAAATTGAATGCAGTCATTTATTGTTCTCCTGTTGGAGTGTTTTTGACAATTTCGTCACAAAAGACTCCTGTATCACAATTTGTATCTATGCCACTACCGACCGAATTGAGTAAAGTACCGGCTTGTATATGGGCAGTGAACGACAATGATGTTGGTTGTTTGAAAGTAGATCCAGTAAAGATTGTTTTGAAAGAAGGAATTACATTGCCGCATATTCCGCAATATAAAATTTCGGCTGGGGGAGAAAAAGCATTGAAATGCATTGCATCAGATTTAATTAAAAGAAACATCATTGAAGAAACTTCTAGTAGTATTTGCAATAGTCCAATTCTTCCGGTTTACCAGAAATTCTGAATTTACTTTATGATATAGGTAATGATATACCTTACCGTTTTATAATTGATTTACGTGGAGTGAATAAAGTGGTTGATCCGCAATTTCCATTAGTCCCGGATGTGACTACAATTTTGACTATGATTCCAGCCTCTGCGTCATATTTTATTGTAATTGATTTGACAAATGCATTTTTTAGTATTCCAGTACATCCAGATAGTATATATTTGTTTGCTTTTACACTAGGAGGACGTTCATTTACATTCACACAAATTCCACTGGGCTACACTGAGAGTCCAAGTATTTAAGTAGAGCATTGAAGGAACAACTAGATATGCTAGAACTACCAGCAGGTTGCGTATTACTACAATACATAGATGATTTATTAATAGCAGCAGATAGAGAAGAAATATGTAAAGAAAGTACGGTTGCATTATTGACACATTTAGCAGCGCATGGACATAAAGCTTCGCAAAAGAAAGCCAGTATTGTCGAAAGGAAGTGGCCTACTTGGGCAACCTCCTTTCGAAGGAGGGAAGAAGATTGACATCAGAAAGAATAGAAAGCATCTCTGATATGCCTATTCCAAATACACAGAAAGAAGTCAGGGCTTTAATTGGCATGCCTTCATATTGTAGGCAGTGGATCGCTAACTTTTCAATGATCATGAAACCGATAGTGGAATTGACAAGGAAGAATGTTACCTTACCTTTGCCATGGAACATGGAATGTCAAGAAGCATTTGACCAGCTCAAAGCTGCATTGGGTTCAGCTCCAGGTTGGGCACGCCAAATTACGACAAGAGTTTTAAGTTATTTGTGCTTTGGCTGTTTTGACTCAGGAACACGGAGGGAGAAATAGACCATGCAGCTATTTCTCTTCCACCTTGGATCCTGTTGCATGTGCGTTGCCACGTTGTTTGTGAGCTGTTGCTGCAGCTGCTGCGTCAGTAAAGCAAACCGAGGGAATGGTTTTAGGTCATGCTTTAACCGTAATGGTGCCTCATTCAGTGGATGTTCTTTTAAATAGAACGCAGATGCAACATCTCACATCAGCCAGATTAGCAAGGTATGAAATTGTTCTATTTGCACCGCATATACAAATTAAGAGATGTTGCGGCCGAGTTAATGCCTCCTCCAAATGAGAAAGGGGGTGAAAAACAATTCCTCCATGATTGCTTAATGGTTACCGAACAAGAGACAAAAGGAAGAATTGACCTAACTGACACCCCACAGAAAGAGCCAGATGGAGAATTGTTTTGTGATGGTTCTTGTTTTAAATTACCAGATGGCACATCAACTGCTGCTCATGCCATTACCACACTGAAAACTATTATAGAAAGCAAACAAATCCAATATAACTCAGTACAAGCTGCAGAAATAATAGCGTTAACAAGAGCATGTGAAATTTCTGCAAACCTCAATGTAAACATATATACTGACAGTCAGTATGACAGTCAGTATGCCTTTGGGGAGGTACACAATTTTGGTCGATTATGGGCTAAAAGGTTTTCCTGACATCACACGGAACCAAAATCCAACATGCCACTTTGATAGTAAGACTGTTGTCAGCACTTGCGCTTCCCAAGCGATTAGCGATAATGAAATGTGAAGCACATAAAAAAGTAACATGTAATATTGGAAAGGGAAACGCATTTGCAGTCAAAACAAACTGCCACTGATTTACACACAAAAATGTATGTCGAAATAATAGAAGAAGTACCCTGCATGATAGAAAACAGAATTGCAACAGTTAAGGAAATGCAAGCAGAAGCTACTGTAGATGAAATAAAAAACTGGTCTGAGGGTCCAGCAGAATTAGATGCTGAGGGTTGTTGGGTGGACATGCAAAATAACTGATGGATGTTGCCAAATGCTTATGTGATGGCCATGGTCACTATGGCCCACAGTCCGACACACATATGTGCTAGAAAAATGATTCAACACCTGAATTCTGTAAGACAGAATCCACACATTAGAAAAACTGCTGAGAGAATGGTTCAGAATTACATGACTTGTTTACAACATAACATTGGAAAGGGAACAGTGACACCAGTTGGTAGTTTTCGCCCACCGTCTATGCCATTTGAAGTCATCCATTTTGATTTCATAGAAATGGAGAAGTGCCAACACTATAAGTATGTCCTCGTGGTGGTCTGTGCATTCAGCAAATAGGTAGAGGCCGATCCCCTGAAAGATTGTACAGCTATGTCCACAGCTAAAGCCATGCTAAAAGAATATTTTCCCATATTCGGGCTACCCCGTGTCATATGGTCAGACAATGGCCCGCACTTTATTGCGGCCGTGATATTACAAATTTGCACAGGTCTCCAAATTGATAAATGATTCCATTTAGCCAGACACCAGATGAGTGCCGGTTTGGTAGAATGACAAAACGGTATCTTGAAAAACAAGGTAAGTAAAATCTGTGCAGGGAGCAATTTGAAATGGCCCGACGCACTACCCCTAGCTTTACTTTGCATACGAACAAGCGAGGACCGGTCTCTCCCCTTACGAGATCGTGATGGGGAGACAAGCAAATGTCTAGTACGTGCCTCGACCGAAACGGTTGAAGGATATTGAATACCCATTACTTATTGATTATTGCCAACAGTTGACTCAAAACTTGCGTTTGATTCATCAGCAGGTGCAGGAGGCTCTTCCTGTCAGATATAGCGGCCCAGAACATTGCCTGCAGCCTGGAGACTGAACTTTGGTAAAACAATTTGAAAAGAAATCTTCACTCGCACCGCGGTGGACAGCACCCTTCCAGGTGCTACTGGCTACGCAGACTGCAGTCCGAGTAAATGGCCGCAAGCTCTGGATCCACGCAACACACACAAAAAGAGTTCTGTTTCTTTTGCCACATGAGAAAGAGATTGATGATCCTGATGTCGAAAGAAAGACAGCTGCACTTGATCACAAAGATATCATCGCCAGTTCTCTGTCAGAAGTACTTCCTAAGCCCGAGAAAGGGCCTGGGGAGATTGCAACGAAGATCAAAAGGCCAAAGTTGCCTCAGCTTTGTCTGACTGCTGCCTCATCATCATCACGCAGTACATCACAAGTTGGCACTGATCCTGCATCTGGGAATGAGAGTGCATTGTTCATCGATCATACTGTACCTGGAGCTGTAAGGTACAATCTACGTTCACAAAATCGGAAGTGATCAGCTTTTGTTTCGCCTTTGTTCCTAGCTCACAGATGAAGCTGGGAACGGAGGCCTAGGGAAAAGGAGCGTATGAGCTTTATCAAGTTGAAAGCTCTGACACACGGTTTCCGGTGCTACCATTGAAAGTGAAGGACCTTTGCAACCTAGCACGGACAAGCGGGGGCAAATGGTACTGACACTATAAAAATTGAAACTTGCTCCTGCCTTTTTGGAGCTCTGTGCAAATTAACAAAAGCTTGCTATCATCTATAAGCAGGACAGCCTGGACTGGCCTGAACGTTTGTTGCTAACATGTGTTGCTGTGGAAAATTTCCCCGACGGACACTGAAAAACTTTTCCTGAGATAAACATTACAGGCAATGCCTATATTCGCTCCTGCTCCCTTCTGCACCAATGCTGTTGATGATATAGAGATAGAGATTAAGCCTACTCTAAGAAAGACTTGGTTCGGAAAGAATAATATGCTAATGATTATGATACCGCTTTGTATTTTGATTACACTGATCCCAATATTTTGGTATCTAGAAACTGTGCATCCTTTAAACTCTCTCCTGACTGCTACCAATGCTCCAACCATGAGCAGCCCAGTACATGTGCTCTCTTATACTCTCCCTTCACAAGAAGTGAAACATAGAAAAGGGTATGATAATAATACATTACTATTGATTATGAATATGACCCATGCTATCTTGAATAGGTCCAATTGTTGGGTCTGTTCCCATTTACCTCAGCACGGGGAAAGAGGAATGGGTTGGTATGTACATCCTTTGCCACTTAATACCGCCTGTTATGCATCATTAAGAGCGCTATTTTTTGGAAAATGGAATGATAGTGTCACTGGTTAGTTTTATGGAACAAACATAAATGAATTTGAAAGATTGGTATTGGAATCATTGGGTTGTTCCGTATTTACAAGCAGAAGCAAAATAAAACCGGTAACAAGTCTAGTAGATAGGCTCTCTAGGCCTTATCCGTCCCTAATCACCTTTGAAATGGCTTCGGTAGGAAATAACGATGTTGTGCCTCCCTCCTATACTATTAATCATAGTCCACGTTCTGTCCCATTTTGCTTGCGGGAAAAAGGTTCCTACCCAGTGGGAACATTCACTAGATGCATGAATATCGCTGTGCTTGAACAAGAAGAAAAACCATTATATATAGGAGGTTCTGTCTATTTTATATGTGGAGATCAGGCCTATCCATGGTTACCTAGAACTTGGGAAAGGACCTGTTATTTAGGTATATCTGGTGCATTTCTTTCCAAAACTTCTGAAATAGCAAAATTATCTAGATCTCAGCCAAGACGAGATGATACTGCAGGACAGATTGTTGGGGATATAGCAAAATCATTTATACCATTTTAGGGACAAGCAATAAACTCATGGAATATAAGAAAACTGTCCAGGGTGGTAGAAAAAACGATAAATGGGACAACAGATATACTCAATAATATGACATTGGAACAAAAATTCAATCAGATTAATTGCACTTCAGAATACAATGGTGCTTGATATCATTTTGGCTGATTGTGAAGGAGTATGCAAATTGGTGGGGTCAGCGTGCTGTGTATTCGTATGTAACTCCTCCCCCACAATATTTGATGCAATTAAGAAATTGCATGTCCTAAATTCTGAAATTCATGTATCCACAGTGGTGGCGATCTGAATATAAGTTCATGGTTTTGGGAACTGCTACGATTATGGGGATGGAAACTAATAGCAATCTTGGTTATGATATTAGGAATCCTCATATTCTGCTGTTGTTGCATACAATGCCTGCCAGTCCTCTGCTCCCAAATTACAAATGAGTGTGTACATACAGTTAGAACGAAACCTCCTCGCATGTTAAGTGGAGGTGCACAACACAAAAAAAATGAAATAATTAAAGAATTTATGGCAATAAATATTTCTGATGACGATTATAGCAACATGGGTAGTTCGGAATTGAACACGTGGTCCGATGAAGACGTGATGTATGGATGATGCTATTGGCTTAAGGACAAAGGGAGGGTTTGTTAGACCAGAAAAGCAACCCTATAGTCAAATGATATGTATAATATGTTGAACAGAAGCCGCATCATGTGACAAACATCGCAACCCTAGAATCGTCAATGTAACCAAAGGGTGTCCATTTTTTGAAATGTTGTCCATTTGTTTTTTTCTTTTCTGTCAAAATGCTTTGCAAATGTATTCTATGTTTTAAACTCGCACACCGTGAGAAGCCACGGCTTGAACGCTGAAATACTAACACAGACAGGAATGTCAAACTGTGCAGAAATACATTGTTTTTCTCTCTCACTAAGTCCCTGATGTCGAGCAGAAGCCTTATCTAATCAGTAGTCCAGGTGCCGGGTTGTCTTGCAAGCACTGTTGCAAAAGGCAGTTAAACATGAATTATATTCTCCTAGCAGTGCTCCTTCGCGGAGAGTGGTATTTTCTGCTTCAGAACTATCTGACCCTTAGCTCATGAGCCGAAACACACAGATAGTGTAGAAAGGAATGTTTCCCTGCTAAGAACATGATATCCTTGCTGAGCCAGAGCTCCATGTTCCTCATAACAGAAAGCTCTCTCTGCTGCCTTTGCTAAAATAACTATGTTTAGGCTCAATGAAGACTTGTCATAACGTGTCATAATTGTCATAATTGTCAATCACTGAACCCTAGCCTGTATGACTTGTATGAGGGTGGGTCGAATTGCTTTAGCAAAGGGTATGTCTAATGTATTTATATTGCTGCTTGAGCACTGTTCGCTCTCTCTCAAATCTCACAGTGTTTGGGAACACACGTCGTGAGGCGGTGAGACCCAGTCGGCCGACTGAGAATACTTTGAAATAAACCAGACTTGTCTGGAAAATTAACCTCGCGTCTGACGTGTGATTTTAGTATATGGTTATTGTACCTTAGTTTCCATCTGCAGTTTTTATGGCCTGGCAGTATGACAGGGGAGGTTTCATGCCACCACACTTTGAAGTTTACTAGCTTGCGGCCCAGGCCCAGTTTGCCACCTACTGGTTTAGGGGTGACTCCCAACCACCACATATTAGATTAGAGGAGCTTACATCAGGGGAGGCTGAGCCTAGAACCCTAATCGTAGATCCCAAATACACTGACGATTGGCCATATGATCCAGTGCTGGCCACTATTGGTGCTTGGCGGAAAATCTTTGACAGAACTGGCATTACCCACCCGTATCATAATTGGCTCCCGTTGATGACATTTCCGTGTCTCGGTTCTACATGATGCGAGTCGCTTGCGACCCATTGGGAGGGACTTGGCTTTTGCGCGCTAGCTGACATATTCCCAGGGGAAATTCCTAGCACTCTCAGACTGGTCCCGGATTGCAGGTAATACTGCATTAAGCCTGTTACAATACTATAGAGTCTGGGCAGCTGTAGCAGCTTGGTGGTAGGATTACCCTTCCGAGCCTGCTGAGTGTGTGGAGCTGGCGCTCATTGCTAATTCTGCTGGATGTTGGAAATTACTTTCTACGTTGTATAAACTGGTATTAAGTAGCAAGTTCCAACCTGTTCCTAAGGCTAGGACCCAATGGGCGTACAATTTGGGTTTACTACTAACTGATAACAAATGGAAGAAAATGTGTCTCCACACTAAAAATCTATCATTAAATGTTAGATTCAAACTCATGCAGTTCAATCTACTGGACAGATTGTATTACATGACAGATCGTTTGTGTACAATGTACCGTAACGATTCTCATGTATGACTAAGGTGTCAGTCCCCAAATGCGGACCATATGCATATGTGTTGGAGCTGCAACAAATTGTTGGGCTTTTGGGAAGTGGTCCTCATTATTATGTCAGAAGTGGTGGAATTCCAAGTGGAGTATTTGCCTGCATGGGTATTATTTGGATTATGGATTTCACCACCAAACAGACGCCTCACTTTCTTTGTAAATATGGGTTGTATGATAACTAAACGGTGCATACTCCTTAAGTGGAAAGGCGGGAACCCCCCACTGCCAAGGGATGGTTGTCTGATCTCACATGGGCCCAAAACTGTGAGCAAACATATGTAGGTTCACTACTGTGTATGGCTAGACCCAAAGACATATGGATGGAACTCAGGGCATATTTAGTTCCACAATCCCTGGACTAAGATCCAGACCTGATATAAACAACTCTATGAGTGATGTATGTATGATACCTTGAACTGTGATTACACCCTCCTCCCCCCGCTCCCCAAATCTCACTAAGAATTATTGGACTGCACGTACCCAGAGAATTGCAATAATGTCCCACACTGGCTGCAGTTGTTCTGTAATGCATCACATTATCACATTATGGTTATCTTGTTTGCTGAGTGTTATAACTGAAGTTACCTGAGCCAGGTAAGTTATATGCATGTAGGTTTATTCTCCAGTTCTTAAATAGAGAAAGCACTGGGACATCCATCCAGCCCAGCACATTAAGTCCAACTGACACCAGTAGAACCCAGCACTCCAAACCTCCACCAACACTCCACATAGAACGTCACTGACATCACCACACCATCATAACACACATAGCCCATAATCAGGGATCAGCACAGATTATGACACTGAGCCAAAATAAATTTAAAAAAAATTAACAAAGGACACTGGGTCATGGGGCTTCATAGAAAACCTGAGCTTCCCATGCAAGACCTAGCTCCATCCGGTTAACCATTCATTTGCAGAAATCTGTGTGCAATCTGCAAGTAATAGGTTTGAGCAACAGCCGAGTCAATTTAATCTTTCATTGAACATTAAATTCAACTTGAACGTAGACAACGGGGCGTGACATTGCCAGAGCTCTCCTTTGGAAAGAACACAGAGCAAAGCTAGTTCAAAGCAGACTAACACATGCTTGATAATGGCACATTACTCACCATTGATATTATGAATTCGGTATAACAAATATACTCCAGTACCTTCTTATGACCACACCGACTAACAAGAGATCAAGCTGGCGAGGATGCTCGAAGATACCCATTGGAAAAGACGCATTTGATTTTCTAAGCTGGATGTACAGTTTTGTTGATTGATAAAGGCCTGTGATTGTCAGTAGAAAAAGCCTCCAGCTAGTAAAGATTGAAAAGAGAATCTAGCAAGTGGAGTAAACAGGTACATTAAGAGCGCAAGGTGATCGGGTTTTATTTGGAGTCACTGAAGGCTAATCAATTTGTCAGTAATGAGAAACTCTAATGGACAGCTCAGAGTTCGCGGAAGGGATGTTGGCCTGGCTGCCAGCACAACCTCCTTCTTCAAAATGTCTGCTCATCTCGGTACACATGTCTGAGTTTAAACGTACATATTTGGTACACTACTTTCTTTTATGCTATTTAAGATGAATGGGGGCAGGGAGCATTATTAGCTCTCCACTTTGAGCCCTTTTTGACAATATAAATTGAAGTCGAAATATAATATAAAAATCACACAGACATGATATAAGAATTGACCTTAAAAATCTCATTAACTCATAATCATCTGTGACACTGCACATCTATAGGCTCGCCTGACTACTAGCATAAGTGTGAACTTGTGGATCTATTGTCCAATAAATCCTCTCCACGACTGTATTCCAAAAGGGCAGCCAAACCTTGCAGTCTGTGTCGGGGCCGGTAGCATTTTTTGGCAGCCTTTTCTTCAGCTGATGCAATCAACTTGTGGCTTCACACATAGCCACCATGCAGTACAGGGTAACCTTTGGCCAGAAAAAAATGAACTTTTCCTCAATAAAATAAAAGCACATTTTCCAATCTCCCCTCCTCTGAATATTGTTTGCTCTTGTATCACTAATGTTATTCATATGTAGTTGTATTGTGGTGATATTAAAATAAATAATGGCTTCTGCTGTTCAGAATAGTTCTGTCCATCTAAAAATTGATAGGAATGATTTTACCATCACCATGATTTTACCATCAAACAAACATAACATTTAAGCAGAAAGGGAAAATAACACACTGATTTCACAGGTATTACATTGGATTTACACCCAAGGAAGGGCGCTCAGCCAATCGGGTGGCTGGAACAGCGAGCGAGAATACACTATCTACTGCCTGCTGTTTCCAGCCACCTGAGAGCCTTCCCCTGGTGGTACCATCTTCATTGTGGGGACGCAACAGGGAGTCTCTCCCTGTTGCTTCCCGATGTGCTCCTACTCACCCCACATCCCCCAAAACAAATCGTACCCTTTCCCCATCCCCTCGCCACTTACCTGCTGGACCGGACCTTTGTGCTCCGGTCCCGGCATCCCTCCTGCCCACAGCTGCCACCTGAGAAAGGGTATTGCGGTGGCCATCATTTTTTTTCCTGGAGAACAGGAGAATGGGTTTGAGAAATATGTGCGGTGCCCATCTTCCAAAAAATAATCATTTGCACCCCGGATGAAGGCCATGGTACAAATGGCTATCACCCCCTTGTCGGTGGTTGAGCATGGCTGATAACGGGCCACAGCCCTTGTTGAGCCTCTGCCTGTTGCCTGTTCACCTCCCCACCCTCCCCTAGTCCCCTAAAACAAAACATACCCTTTCCCCACCTCCTCCCTCCTTCCCTTACATGCTGGACCAGAGCTTTGTGCTCCAGTACCGATACTCCTCCTGACTTGGTCCTTTTTCCTTTTTCCCATGGCTGCGGGCATCTTTCTTTTCCCTCAGGAGATTTGCATACGTGCAGCCGATATCCTGAAGAAAAAATAAAAGCATTTGCACCCTGTATGAAGCCCAGAGTGTGAATGGCTATAACCCCATTGTCGGGGGGTGGACATGGACTGTTAGCCCTCGCCAAGGATCTCGCTTCGCTCAGGCCTTCCTAGACCCAGGCTGGCAGGCAATTAACCTACCATGTCCACCCCGACGCAGGGGTGATTGCCATTACTCAGTTAAAGACTCTACGGCAGAGGTCTTCAAACTGTGGGGTTCGCCCCCCTCCAGGGAGGGAGGGGGTGGCTGCATTCCAGGGGGGTGCAAGACCATGCCTGAAATGTAAATTTCTTTTTTTTTTAAATGGAGGAAATGGGCAGGGGGGCTCGCAGGGTCAGACTGGAGCATTAAACTTTCTCAGGCACCAATGAAAAAGTGGCCCACAGTTGCAAATGGCAATTCATTCGTTTAGTGACAGACTGTTTGAATAGTACCTAAGGGGGTGTTTTTTGCTAAAATGTAAGACAATTGTGATATTTAAAGAATATTTATTCAGCAAAATTGGTCAAAACTACTAGCTGTATAGTGAAGTAGCTCATCTAACTGGCCCCCATTGGCCAACAAAGTGATCAATATTGACCCAAAAAACTGGCCCATACTAGCATTTTGCATTTTTGTTTCGGGCATTGCCCTATTGCTGTATAGGCCAGTCCAAGACTGGCGGCTCATCCATAATGGCCGTGGAGGCGTCGTCCCAGTGGCCCCCTCATCCATTATGGAGGAGCTGAGGAGCCAGCCTAGTGAAACAATGAGCACTTCCTTAGCCACTTTTTCCAGCTGAGGGAGTGCTCCTAGGCTGTCTGAGCTGTCAAAGGGAAACAGTGTCTCCCTTTGACAGTTCAGTTCCCCAGCCGCACATGCTCACTGAGCCATGCAAGGCTGGGGCGTTTTGCTTCGTAGCTCATTGGAAATGCTGTTTGGGGAACTGCATTACTGTATGTGCAAGGGGGAGCTCCAGTGATTCCTTGCACATACGGGCAGAGCAGCGCGGAGTGGGGCATTTCAGCACCCACGTGTTCCAGCGCCCACAAGCAGGCCCCTGCGCATGCATGTGCAGGAACCAGGAAGCTCTTGCTTCCCGATTCCTGTTCATGGATGCGTGTATGCTTGTGTTATGAGTGAGTGTATGGTGATCAGTGCTCAAGTGATTGATAGAGTGATTGGTGTGTGTGTGTGTGTGTGTGTGTGTGTGTGTGTGTGTGTGTGTGTGTGTGTGTGTGTGTGTGTGTGTGTGTGTGTGTGTGTGTGTGTGTGTGTGTGTGTGTGTGTGTGTGTGTGTGTGTGTGTGTGTGTGTGTGTGTGTGTGTGTGTGTGTGTGTGTGTGTGTGTGTGTGTGTGTGTGTGTGTGTGTGTGTGTGTGTGTGTGTGTGTGTGTGTGTGTGTGTGTGTGTGTGTGTGTGTGTGTGTGTGTGTGTGTGTGTGTGTGTGTGTGTGTGTGTGTGTGTGTGTGTGTGTGTGTGTGTGTGTGTGTGTGTGTGTGTTTTGGTCTGTGGAGCTGGTTTTGGTGAGTGGGGGGTTGTACAACAAAGGCATTTTAAAAATGCCTTTGTTGCACAATCCACCTACCCACATTCCAAAATCAGCTCTCCTTCTGTGGCGCTGTGGAGCCTAGGGGATAGGGATGGTATTTTATTACTGGGCATCTATCATAGATGTCCAGTAAAAAATATCAGGCATGTCGCCTGTGCCCCCAGTGCCAATAGCAAACTGTTTGGCTTTTAACCCAATTTTATTTGAAAGTATGCTCTGAAATGCAACATTTTAACCCATTATTTAAAAAAAGAACCCCCCTTGATTGGTTCGGGCTACCTTGCTACACTCGGCATATCTGGGGGAAATATTTATGCCCCTCCACTTAAAAAATCACCAGCCGCCAATGGCCCTGGGACTGTGCTGGGAGCAGGGTGGGGGAGTCCAGGGACTGTGGTGGAGTAGGGTGAGCCCAGGGACTGGGTAAAAGTGGGATGAAGGAGCCCAGAGACTGTTATAGGAGCAGGTGGGGGAGCCCAGGGACTATACTGGGAGCAGGGTACAGTGATGGCACGCAATAGTTCATAGCCATTTGGACTTACTCTCCATGTGGCATTTGGGGGCCCGGCCTGGCCACATTTTGCTCAGGGGGTCCCAGTTCCAAAAAGTTTGAAGACCACTGCTCTAGGGGCAGTTCATCAAATCTGAATTATTTAAGTTCTCTTTCACTTTTTTAGTTTATCCAAATTTAAGTGCTAGCCTTGCTTGGAATCAATTCAATTGCTGTACTGTGATGTGCTGCTTATTGACAATGCTCAAGGAATTTCTGTATATTTTTCTTAGAGATGGAGGAAGTTCTGTTGGTATTACTATTGTCTGAAAAGTCTCTTAGAAAATGTTTGGATGATAATTGGACCCACATTCAGCTCATACAACAATTCTCCCTGTACCAATTTGTCATGCTGTATCCCGAGAGTCAGCTGTACCATGGTTGAATCCCAAAAATCTTCATGCATATTTCGGTACCTTCAACACTTCTGTTCCCTAGATTCTGACCACTAATGTCAAATAGGGACTGACTCTTTGTAGCAAGATTTAGCAATGGAGTCAATGTTTGGGTTTTTCGAAGCTTGGGGAAGGAGGTTGATAAGGAATGTCGGTGGCTAAACGATGCAAGAGTAGTGTTGACAGGTAAATGGTCAAGACAGAGGTGCCTCTCATTCATAACGGTATCAGTTAGCCTAGACCTCTGAGATTGATGCCAACACACTGGATCTGGCTATAGTCATTGGTGGCAGGCTCTCCATATGGTGACAAGATTTCAGTGTCACTTAATTTGGCATTTTACAATTGGCCACCTATGAGCCCTGGGACATGGACCCGTATGCCACCTCGCCATATTCACTCTCAGGCATGTTTATGTGTCAAATGGTGCATTCTTAGGCCCATCAAACCAGTTGCATTGGTAGGACCGGATTGTTTGTAGCAATTTCTTTGCAACGGATTAGTTTTTTTTACCTCCAATTAATTTTGAGCCTGTATACTTTAATATTTAATTGTGAACTGTACTACTACAGCGGTTACTCCCATTTTATGGAGCTCTGGGTAACAATTGTTACTATTGTCTAATAATAAGCCAACTCGGCTATGCTTACGGTTACTCTTGATAAAGTTTGCAGGCGTGGTTGTTGTGGCTCGGACGCCTTCCAACCTGCAGGACTCAATTTGAAATCCAGCCAGGGTTCACCTAGCCCTCAACTTCACTTGGTTCATCTTTCTGTTTTTACCTGACACCTATTTTATTTTTCACCTTTTTGTTAACACTTCTCTTTTTCCTCTACATCTCCTATTTTCCTACCATGTCATACAAAGATCGGGTTTGTTTGTCTCCCCTCCTTCCTTATGTTTTCTCTTTTGTGTCCTGCTCACTCTTAAAAGGTTCATGATACAAGCCATGACAGGTATACGGTTGTTCTTTCCATTATCATCCTATGTTGGGTATTTCCTTTATTCAATTGCTATGCATAACATTTACTGTTCATATTTACATGCATCAATAGTCAATAATGAACATGTTTAAACGCATTTCCTGGAATGTGAAACGGATTAGCAACCCTAGTATGCGGTGTAAGTATCTCTCACATCTCAAAAGATTTGGCCCCTCTGTTGCCTGTATACAGGAGACCCACTTGTCCATGGTAGAATCTATGAAGCTGAAATCGCAGTGGGTCCAAGATGTTATTTCCTGCCCTGCCCAAGCAAAGAAAAATGGTGTTGCTATACTCATCAGTAAGAAACTCCCCTGCAAGATTATTAATCAAAATGATGATAATAATGGTCGGTGGGTATAGGTTAAACTGCAGATTGGGGCTAATGTTATTTCTATTATGAATATTTATGGTAACCGCTGTAGTATATTTATGGTCCCACTGTTACAGACTCCAGTTTCTGGGACTCAGTAAAACAGAACATCTTAAAATCTCACCTCACTAACCTTGTGCTATGTGGAGACTTTAATAATGTCCTTCAGCCTTTTATGGATAAGAGATCCAAATGTGTCTTTCGTACTCCAAATCCCATGATGCATTTATCTGCTGCATCTCAGGGACTGATACCTGCAGACTCTTGCACGCCACAGATTTTTACTTCACGTTTCAATCGCTGCCTCATGATTCCCTCCCACGCCTAGATTATGGGCCTCGTTACGAGGTTGGAGGTAAGTACCAGACCTTACAAGCATGGAGCAAATACTGTGTCCGTGTAGCTTCAAGGCCGCTATTAGAGGACTATTACGACTACGCGGGCACAAGCTTTGCGCCATGCCAGTAACGACCTTACCGCCATGCCGCTAAAGACCCAAAAATTGCCCTTACCGGCATTGTGCGAAGCGCAGATAGCTCCACCACCATCCATGGCTCCGGCATTAGCGGTTACCGCTATCAGTGGTGACTGCTATTAATGGCCACTGCTATTAGCGGTAACCGCTAATAGGCGGAACCGGAAGTAGCGTCACAGCTCAGGAACGGGAAAGAGCACGGCGGCCATCTTTAAAAACACAATCCATTGCCATCCTCTGTACCCAGGACCCATATCACCACCACACCTGTCCCAATATATACCTGAAGCATATCAGAATGCCCAAGGCACTTAAAAAAGGTGCTGCACGTCTGCGCAAGGAGCGCTTCTCAGTAGAAGAGCTCAACATGCTTGCAGACACCTTGGCAGAAAATAGGGATGTTGTCTTCTCCAATGATATGCGGCGACCTGCACTGATGCAAAAAAAAGAGATCTGGGCGGAGGTGGTGCATAAAGTGAGTGCCGTTGGCACCATCCCGTGCACAGTTAAAGATGTCCGGAAGCACTGGGATGACCTGCGGTTACTTATCCGCAACATCATCTCTGCAAACCGTAGCCAGGGGATGTCAACAGGTGGTGGAGCTGGCTCACCAATAAAGATGACTCGCTGGGAGGAGACCTGTGCGAGCACCATTGGAATGGAGGCTATCGAGGGAGTGGGGGATATGGAGCGTGGAGCCCCGTCATCAGCTGATGCTGGTAGGTGTCCCAAATAAAACACTGTAATGGAAAACGTGATGATGTCCCCCTGAACTGACAGTGTAATGATGCAAAGCAGGGTCCACCAGACACATGTACCCCACACTGCCTACAGGCAGTGCACAGCACCATCTCGTCCACATGCATGATGCACCCCAAATATGTTTCTGCCCAGATGCATCCCTGCATGACCCACCCAAAGGGCAAGCAACACGTATGTCACTACTCCAACGCCAAATACCTGCCATTCCATAGATATGCAGCTACCCCAATGCATGCCCGATACACGTAGACCTATCTCTAATGCCCTCCCTCTCTTGGTCCCCCACAGGCATGCAATCAGACAGCGATGACCAGGAACCCAGGGAGGAGGCTGCAACACCAGTCAAGAAGTCCAGGGCCATGGAGGGAGCAAACGGCCCTCAACATCAAGGGGAATAGGGCAACCTGGACTACCGCGCAAGCCCAACACAACCCAAGAACCTACAGCACCAATGTGCATTAGGGCCACCACCACGGCACCCACACCAGCCACCACCACACATGAGCCAGTGGCTGAAGGCACTGTATCCACTGCCAGCAGTACTGTCGGGGAGGCAGCTGCCACAGCAGCGTGTCAGATGATGAGGCACCTAGTCTTGTGGAATCAGAAAATACAATAGTAAGGCTTTTACACCATTCAAAGAGAAATACGCCAACACGGGCTTATAAAGATTCCGAAAATCTTTATTGCAACACTGAACAGTTTACAAAACAAAGTACACAAATAGCTATTTGGCCGTCAGTACTTCACAGAGACCACCAGCAGGTTCAATGTGAGCAGTGAACATGAATTGCTAGCTGAACATCAGCATATTTATACAGTTTCTTCGTAACGATGTCCAGCCTCTTTCGAGTTAATCATGTACTGGGCTAGGGTTCGCGCCATGTTCATTCCTAATTTACATATCTCGTGCATGTGGTTTACCTCTTAATACATTTACTAACAAATACGATTATTCTCTGGGTTTAACTTTTTACACTCTTTACACATTTGCTTCAATGCAGGTCAAACAGATGTTTCAAATAGCATTATCTTTCTTGTATACTTGTAGGTTAACATCGTCGATCCAAATAATCCCCTGATCCCGAGGTCAACAAAGGACAAGGTCTACATGACCCTAACATGTAGCCTGCAGGCAGGTTGGACATTAACTCGCCTACAGAGGTTGAAGAGGTTAAAGTAAGAACAAGAGAACACAGGTCGGCCATTTTAGGCCACAGGGTGACTTTGCACGACAAGCCAAAATGGCGGCTTTAACCTAAAATGGAGGCTTGATTAACTTAAGGTCACGACCTTGCGATGCGGATTTAATCGCAAAGCGACTGGGCATAGGCCAACATATACAATGAGGACGAAACAATATTATATCAGTTTTGACAGTCTGACACCTGGCACACCTACCACTACAGGCCCCTGCAGTCACCCCACCTCTCCCCACCCAGCATACACAATAACAGCGGCAATGAGCTGTCTGCTGTGGAGTCATGGCCAGGGAGCTTCAGCCACACGCCGAGCATGCATGAAGCACCAACCATGTTGCTTGCACCTTCTACATCCACCAGTGTCCAGAACAGGCAGGAGGGGATCAGGGCAATCCAACAGCGCCAGGAGGAGCTGACAGGGCTGGTGACCGAATGTGGCAAGTCAAGGGAGGAAATCAGGGAATGCGCAGCATTCTTCAATTCTGCCATTGAGTCCACTTCCAAAGACTTATGTAGCGAATTGGCGGCTGTGAGGCAGGTCCTCCCCCAAATGGTGGCAGCATTGGAGGCCCTGCGTCCCTCACAGGTGGTAGAACAACCTGGCACATCCTCAAATGCCAGCTCCACTCAGACCAGCCCCCTGCGTAGGTCTGGGCAGAACCTGCGCAGGTCGGACAGGGGTCCACCTGATGCTGGAAGAGGACAAGGGGTGTAGGTGCAGCCTGCCATAAGGAACTCATGTAGACTTATGGTGCATGCGAGTGCACACCATGTATGGGGAAGTTGAGGGGGGAGGGGGGAGAGGGTGTGTGGGGGAGTTGAGGGAGGAGGGGGAGGGGGAGAGGGTGTGTGGGGGAGTTGAGGGGGGAGGCGGAGGGAGGAGAGGGTGTGTGGGGTGGCGGGCTTGTGCACTTAATATGTTATATTTCTTCAATACACCTGTTGTGAAATCAGAATTCACATGAGCGGACATTGTTTATTGTGTATGTGTACTTTATTGGTGAACAGTCTACAGTATCCATGTCCCTGACACACCCAGTGCCCTGAGTCCCACCTCCATATCACACTCTGCATCCATGTGTGCTAGAAACATTGGTTAATCAAAGTCTGATGCACGGCACGTCTCTCCTGTGCATCGCTGCCTCCCTGAGGTGCAGCCCCATCTCCACCCTCCTCATCCTCATCGTCAGGTGGTTGCAGTTCAGCGTCAGGGGGCAGAGGCACATTCCGTCTGATGCACATATTGTGTAGCATGACACATGCCATGACGATCTTACCCACCTTCTAATGCCCGTACAGGAGTGCCCCACCAGACCTGCTGAGGCAGCAAAACCGTGCCTTCAAAAGGCCAAATATCTGCTCAAACCCCACACGGGTACGTGTATGCTCACAATTGTAGTCCTCTTTGTGCCGGTTCTGCGGGTTCCGGACTGGGGTAAGGAGCCACCTCTTCAAGGGATATCCTGCATCACCTGCATGTGTGCAACAATGGTTATGTATAAGTGATCAAATAATATGGGACCTGTATCAATGACACCATAGCATGCATTTATTTCCTGTTTGCACCCACATATCCATGCATGAATAGAGCCACATGATGTGACTGCAATGTGTGAATTCATCTGATCGACAGGTGCGCGTGGCATCGTCTAGTGGGCGCAGGCGTGTCCTATTCCTTGTGAGTGCTCATGCACTGTGGTAGTCCACGCCGGTTGTTCCCATGATCTGGGTGATGTGTAGTCAATTGTATGCTTTCATCCTGTCACCGTTGATGGCAGACTCATGATGATCTCACTCTGCACGACAGATGTTGACATGCTGTTTTGGTGGACCTCTGTGTTGGTGTAGGGGTGTCTCCATGTATTTTGCCCTCATGTGACTCCTTTGTACGCAGTAATGGACAACTGTCCTTTTTGATGATGGTATGTGGTGCTGTGCATTGGCCATACTAATGGCTTGTCGCTGCATTGTTTTGCAGGGGCTACTGTCTGATTATGTGCAGTGTACATATTGATGGCTATGGAATGGATGTAGCACTGCATAATTTTCATGGTAGGGCAGCTTACGTCTTGCATTTTGGGGTCAGGTGTCAGGTCCGGTCTGGCCTGCTTTGGGGTATGAGCATGGTCCATCCTCTCAGGTACTCTCAGCCAGGTGAAGTATGCATCTCACCCCCCCATCTCAGCCAGGTGAAGTATGCATCTCACCCCCCCATCTCAGCCAGGTGAAGTATGAATCTCACCCCCTCCCATCTCAGCCAGGTGAAGTATGCATCTCACCCCCCCATCTCAGCCAGGTGAAGTATGCATCTCACCCCCCCATCTCAGCCAGGTGAAGTATGAATCTCACCCCCTCCCATCTCAGCCAGGTGAAGTATGCATCTCACCCCCCCATCTCAGCCAGGTGAAGTATGCATCTTACCCCCCCATCTCAGCCAGGTGAAGTATGCATCTCACCCCCCAATCACCTACCCACATCGCGCTGCCATGAGCCTGACATGCAACTCGCCGAGTAGCCAGGATCTGTGCCCTGCGTCTCGCTCCATGCAGCGTGGTATCGTGGAGTACCGCATGACCATTGAATCATGGGTTGATCCGGGAAATTAGGCACAACAATGTGTGATGATCTTGTTTGAGTCACATACCATTTGCACGTTGATGGAGTGGTATAACTTACGGTTGTGGTACACTGCCTCCATGGCATGTGGGACCACCAATTCAACATGGGTGCAGTCGATGGCGCCAATGCAACCAGGGATGCCGGCCAGTGAATGGAAGCCAACTTTGGTGTTGGAGATCTCCTGGGCTGTCTGTGGTAGGAAAATGTGGTCGACTGTGTGCTTTAGGAGGGCATCAAGCACTTGGTTCAGTGTACGTGAGAATAATGGTTGTGATATGCCATTCATCTGCCCTACTGTGTGTTGGTAGGTGCCTGTGGCCAGGAAGTGGAGCACAGACAGCACCTTCAGTAGAGGGGGATGGCGGTACGGATGTCTATGAGGCTGGCAATGTCGTTATGTATCATGTCCACAATGGTGGTGATGGTGTCCCGGTCCAGATGGTACAGGGTGTGGATTTGCTCAGGGGTTAGGCTGAATGGATTGGCTCTGATTCGAGGGTTTGGGGGCTGCCTGTGTGGTACAACTGCCTGCAATGGTGGTGCAGGCTGTGCCTGCCTTGCCCTCCTTCTCCTCCTGGGTCTCCTCTGTGCTGCCTGTTGTTGTTGTTGCTGGGGTTCCACTGCAATCATGTCCTCCAGCCCCAGCATTGCTACTAGTATTGGAATCATTTTTGTGTGTGACTGGGTGTGGGAAGGGGTGGGGTGTGCTCCTTTTGTGCTGGCCCAGTCTATATTGCCTCCACCTGTGTTGATTGTGTGCACCTGTGGCAGGTGGGAACACTGCACATAGCCGTTTACGGGTGGTCCGCGATGCCGGTATGTGCTCCATGCCAGTAAGGTACTTTTCTGTCTTCTGTAGGCCGTTATTAGCATTTCCGCATTACTTGTGTTCAGCGCCTGTTTACGCCATGCTGCTATTGCCAGCATGTGAGGTCGCTCAACCGCGCCCATGGTGCTATTAGAGCACCGTTATTTACGGTACCGCTAATAGCGGGTTGGTGGGTTGTAATGGACCGGAGCGGTAAGCGATGCCGGTAATTCTTTACAGGCATCGTTTTCTCTTACCTCCTAACTCGTAATGAGGCCCTATACCTTTGTCACTTAATCACTGTGACATACTGTCCTTGATTCTTGTATTACCAACATTGTGACCTCTGATCATGCCCTTGTTGTCACTTCCTTTAACTTTCTCAACATTAGTAAACATTCCAGAAGATGGTGCTTCAATAATTCACTATTACAAGATGATCAGTTTATTAAATCATTTTCCAGTTTTTAGCAAATGTTCTTTCTGGACAATAAGGATGAAGATACCTCTACGGGGAACAACTGGGATGCATTTAAAGCAGCCTTGCGAAGGCATGTTATTCTGTATGTTAGCAGAAATAAGAAAGAATATAAAAAAGTATTGGATTAATTATTTCTGGAACTCTCCAGAACTGAGAAAATATATCACCAATCCCTCTCCCAAACTAAACTTTATCAAGTTCTATTATTGCAAACGCAAATTAATAAGAAACGTACTGATCTTGCTTCTAATACCATCCTAAAGTTTAAATTGAAAATATACAAAACCTCGAACAAAGCAGGGAAGGCTCTTACTTCCTATCTCAAATCCTGCAAAGAGAAAACCTTCATCTCACACATTAAGAACGGTGTGGGCACTACCGTTACCAGCTCTTGTGAGATTCTAGATGTCTTCAAAACCTACTCTCACCCTGCGACCACTTTTGCTCCAGATAACTTGCTCTCTTTCTTCCAAAACATCAAGAGAGTCTCATATCCTCAGGTAGATTTTAGCAGCCTTGACTCTCAAATATCCACCGAAGAAATCATTCAGGCAACTAAGGATCTTAAGACAGGCAAAGCACCTGGTCCTGTTGGCCTCTCTCCTGAGTTCTTTCATCGCTTCTCTAGTATCCTATCCCCTAAACTCAAATCTCTCTTTACCTACTTCACTAACAAAAACTCCTCCTCCGGGTCATTTGCCGAAGCCACCTTGATTCTCTTCCCTAAAGCTCTAAAAGTCTCTGACCTTCCTAAAGATTACAGGCCCATTTCCTTAATAAACGTTCAGTGTAAGGTATTTGCAAGGATACTTGCTAACAGAATTGAATCTTAACTCCCCAAACTAATTAAATTAGATCAAGTTAGTTATGTAAAAGAGACATCTCCTCAAATGCAAGACTTTTACTGGATGCCATGCATCTTATAGCAGAAGACAAATCAGAATCAGATAAGTATGGTTATGCTGCCATAGTGCTTGACGCGGAAAAAGCTTTCGATCGAGTGCACTGGGATTTCTGGTTCCAATCTCTACGTTTGTTTCTCTGAAAGACACAGGGAACCCCACGCTCTGGATTAGGGTTTTAAAGTAATAGTTGATTAAGGAAAAGTACATTCCAAGGATACAATTTGAAAAATGGGTATCAAGGGAATTTATTGAACCTGATACATCTTTTTGTATGACTGAAATCATGATTTAATCAGCACTTTCTGCAAAAAATTACATAGCAGGATAAGAACTTTTAAGAACACATCTATCAAATACAATTCATTTTATTCAAACGTGCAATCATTCATCCACATACATCCATCACTCATCAATTCACTCGTTCAGAACAACAATGAATAGAAAATATAAAATCTATAAAAATCATGGCATATAATTCATCACAAAACTTTTTTTATAGAAAGAATGTGAAATCAATATCGCCACATAGAATAATGAAAGTGGCCGACAAAAAGAGATGGGTCCAAAGAGTCTTCAACCACGACCTCATCCCAAATTCCTCTCTACCGGTTTCGACGTTTGTACTCTATTATAGTGACGTCTTCTTCAGGAGATAAAAATACATTCTAGAAGAAGGAAACATAGACTCATGAATCCCTAATCTATAGATGAAAACATGGTATAGTAAAAACCAAATGCACAATACTAACAACATAATAAATATAAACCCAATACATGAAGGCAGTAATATCCTGCTGTCACCCAGAGTATAGATCTCTAAAGCAAACCGTAGGCATCTAACAGGAAAAGTGCTACCCCTAAACATTGGTGTCCTAAACTCCAGTGGGCTTGGGTCATGGACAGAAACCGTGCCAACATGTAAATATGTTCAATTTTAGTTGAAAAACCAGGCATAGAACACTCTCTCAAATTTGCTGTCAGTAAATGGAAAGCAAAAATTAGTTGTGTGGGCTGCAAGTCACTGCTATGGAAGGCATTTCCACATAGTTATAGGATATCCAAGAATCTTGTATAGACATTCCTATGTTTTAAGCTCACTTTTCCAATACTTCGTTTAAGAAATATATATTACCAATGGACACTGATCTTGGCATGGTAACTAGGTAGTAGACACACTCTGTGATTCCCTTTATCATGACTGGAACAACTGTTCATTTGAATGGCAGTGTCCAGGGGCTGGTTCCTACACAGACAATGTTCTGGGCTCACAGTAAGGTACCCTGTTGAATTATTATCATGATTTAGCACAAATGCATATCAATCCCATTTCTAGTATGAGTAATAATTCCTCATTATAATAGAGTACAAACGTCGAAACCAGTAGAGAGGAATTTGGGATGAGGTCGTGGTTGAAGACTCTTTGGACCCATCTCTTTTTGTCTGCCACTTTCATTATTTAATGTGGCGATATTGATTTCACATTCTTTCTATAAAAAATGTTTTGTGACGAATTATATGTCATGATTTATATAGATTTTAGATTTTCTATTCATTGTTGTTCTGAATGAGTGAATTGATGAGTGATGGATGTATGTGGATGAATGATTGCACGTTTGAATAAAATGAATTGTATTTGATAGATGTGTTCTTAAAAGTTCTTATCCTGCTATGTAATTTTTCGCAGTAAGTGCTGATTAAAACATGATTTAAGTCATACTAAAAGATGTATCAGGTTCCATAAATTCCCTTGATACCCATTTTTCAAATTGTATCCTTTGGATGTACTTTTCCGTAATCAACATCCAATCTCTACGTTGACATGGCTGTGGTGAGGGCTTTATCTCGCTGGTAAAACTTCTATACTCCAAGCCCAAATCCTCTATCTTCATTAACGGTCAATCATTATCCTTCTTCCCCCTTGAAAGGGGCACTAGACAGGGCTGCCCTTTCCCTCCCATTTTATATGTTTTATCCCTCGAGCCTTAATTACAGCGCATAAGAACTAACCCTCAAATTCCAGGTGTGACTTGCAGTAAACATGAATTTAAAATTGCTGCATACACAGACGACATTCTGATTCTCCTAAAAATAAAAAAAATATCACATTCCATACTTATTGTCAATCCTCAATGATCTCTCTTTAGCCTCTGGTTATAAATTAAGTGAGGATAAATCGGATATCTTCCCTCTTAATTCATTTTGCCTCAAGCATAAAATTGACAGGTTTGGCTTCAAATGGTGTCACAACTCACTTAAATATTTGGACGTACTCTTTACCTCTTCCACTAAAATGACCATACAATTAAACTCTTCATCTCTTCTTCTTAGACTCAAAGAACTCACCTCTCTCTGGTCACCCCTATATCTCTTGGTGGGGCATCTTGAAACTATTAAGATGATGCTTTCACCTATTATTCTCTAATAGCTTCAAATGCTCCCCATCTCTCTTCCCTCTTCCTTCTTCTCTGCCATAAACTCTATCCTACTCAAGTTCTTATGGGGCACTGGTTAAAGTAAGAGAATTTCTGTTAGCACTCTTAGAGCCCCCTTTGAGCATGGCGGTGTCAAGTTTCCTGACTTCAAAAAATACCATAATACATTTCTTATTAAACAATCATGCATCTGGCTCAATTCCTCTGAATTAGAAGACCTTCCTACCTGGTTCATTCTTGAAAGGGAGTTAATCACACCCAACAAAACCCAAGATTTGATTTATATTTTTGGATCTGACACTATTAAACTTACCAACCCGATTAAGGCAGCTATCTTGGCCCTTAGAACCTTTCTCTTCCATCCCACTTGCTCGCTGACTATAAAATGTTCACTCTTTCTATGGAATAACACACATATCACTTTCAACAACAGGACACTTTATAGAAAGTCCTGGATTAGCAAAGGTACTATATTCATTCACCAAATCTTTCGCACGACCGGCTGGGAATCCTTCCATGATTTGAAAATAAGGTTCTCCTTGGCCTCCTCAGACCTTGGCTTATATAATGAATTAGTTAACGCATGCCTTAATAGTTTTCCGTACTTAACTCAGAATGAGCTCATTCCCAATCCTACAAGAATCCTGTTCATGACTTAGTTTTGTTTTTAGCCTTTATATAGCACTACGAACACTCAGGCATCTGAGCGCTGCTTATTATTACCCACTGTGTGTGGTGCTCATTTATCGACCTTGGAAGGATGAAAGGCTGACTTTCGCCCTGCTCGGATTCAAACCTACGTCAGCAGGCTCTGTACAGATGTCAAAGCGAGCGCTCTCCTCACTACGCTATCAGACCAGTTGACTTCTACTCCCAATATCAACACGGCTCAATTCTATAAGTTATTAGGCACCAAGGACTTCCCTGCTGATAGATGGTCTATCCAAACCCAATGGGAAATGGACTGTGGGAAAGTGTTTGATAACAAAACTTGGGAATCACTCTAGTCTAATGTCAAAACTGTCTCCACTACGGCCAACATTTCACAAAATCTATGTTTCTTTCTTCACATGGCCTTTATAACCCAAATGCATATGTTGAAAACCAAATCTGTAACAGATGGAAACTGCTGGACTTGTGGCAACATTTGCGGATCCTACAGTCATATGTTTTTTCAATGTCCCTTTGTTCATCATTCTGGCGAGAGGTGTGGTCTCTCTTGATTATAATTTTTAAGGTCAATCCCCCCTAACATTTTCGAACATACTCCTGGGGAGCTTGGCCCTTGGAGGTAGGAAAAAAAACCACACCCCGCCTTTGGTTTACATGACTTATTCATTGCAATTGCTATCAAGCTTATTACAGCCAACTGGAAAGATTTTAAAAAAAATGATCTGTTAAAGGTTGGTGGATCAATGCATGTCACATTCACAGCCTAGAACACTGCATGGTGGCACGTCTCAATGCTAAATCCAAAAATGATGTTAAATGGTCCCTTTTCACTGAGTATCTTTCTTATCACAATATGTCAACCTATGGTTCATGGATATCATCTGTTTTTGTTACTTCAAATTACTAATTACATGTGTACAATTATATCCATTACCCTACTATTGCTGTTTTAAATGGCTCCCTCACCCTCTTCTCCCTCCACTCTCTGTTCATCTTCAGTTTGTCTACCCCTCGTTTGTCCCATTATAATCTTTACATGATTAGATCATTAATCTAGTTGATTACTATATGTATATCATACTGTTATTATTTTCCCATTCTAGATGGCTTCTGCTACATTTTAACACTACTACTTTTTCTCTTCAGAACCTTTGGTCCATGATTATAACTAAAGATTAATTGGTCTAATCATTTATGTCATTTGTTATTACTATTAAATAAAATGTATTAAATGAGAACATTGTAGTAGGAACTACTTTCAACCAGATGTATTATTGTACGCTACTTTGACTATATTACACACCAATTAGGCTTCACAAGATAGAAAGTCAGAAGAGTAAGATCGCCCCAGATACTAATTATTTTATTTATTGTGTATTTCTTGCATTTGATTACACGCCCAAACCCTTGGGTATCAAGGCGTAGAAGAGACATCAGAGTACATGATCTGGTCTTGCGAAAAAAATAACAAAATGTGTTGCTATGATAGGATGGGAAATGTTCCCTCTCCGTTGCTGGAAACCCAGAGAGTAGGTCCCTTTCCATAATCTAAGGAAGGCATGGTATCAAACAGTGAAGACAGACACAAGTGATCACAGTTCAAGGGTGTTTATTGAACTTCAATGGGTTTGTTGAAAGCCTATCGAAGCCTAAATCTAATGATGTGAGCAAGCTATGACCATCAAATAATAATAACGCAGTCCTAGTTGAGTCTCTGTCAAAATAAAAGGGCTTATACTAATAAACCTATTGCCAATCCTTACTTCTAAATACAAATGGGGCGGGACAATAGTGTATTCAAAATGAAAAGTGTTAAAGAAATAATATGTCAGGATAGTTGAGCAGTTGGCTTCCCTTCCCTGTGTTTTCAGCACGGGTTAAGGTGGCACGTTCGAGCTTCGCACACACACTGGCTTCTCTGCCACAAGGATACAGTTCCAGGCATAGGTGACAGCACCGTTCTGCCAAAGCCTTTTTTCCAATACCAGTCTCTGCTGCAGAGAGCCTGTCGTAACAAATAAGCACCTAAGTTCCTTTCTTATCAGGATTTTCACATTCAAAGGTTCTTGCTTACAGTGTTCATCCTGGGTCTCCCTCCTTCAGGATAGGACCCCTTTTTACCACAATGTTCACAATTGGTCTCCCTTGATCAGGCTCGGACCATGGATCTCTCTCGTTTCAGCTCGGACCCCTTTAGCACAGTGTTCACAATTGGTCTCCCTCAATCTATCTCAGACCATGGATCGCCCTCATTTGGGCTCTGACCCCTTTAGCACATTGTTCACAATTGGTCTCCCTCGTTCGGGCTTGGACCATGTATTCTCCCTTTCTACATTTTCCTCTTTATGTTTTCCTCTTTATATCAAAAATCAAAGACCTTTGAATGTGCAATGGGTTTTACTTAAACCGTCGCAGGACCACTTTGATTCACTTAACACAATGTTCTTACAAATCTTCCACTTTTGTTTCTGCCACTTCTTGGGTGGATACCTTACAGAGACCTTTGATTGAGCACTATTTTGGTGCCGGACCACTCTGTCACTGGTATTGTATCTTTTCCCATCACCAATTAAGCTTTCCTCGTGTCTTTCATCACACGAGTTACCAATCTTCATTCTTGCACTCTTTATACAATGTTGCCGCTTGCAACCTTGACTTCAACAGAGACCGGTCTTGCATCGGTCTCCCCATCTCCCTTGCTGTGTTGGTCTCTCTGGTGCTGCTTTGATATTGGAGCCAAGGAAGGTACAACGGGAGCTGCTGCTCCTCCCTGACTCGGTCAGCCATGCAGGAGGGCCCCGGGCATCTCCGGTACGCAGTACAGGATTCTTCAGTCTGGTTTACTGACCTTACGCTTTCTAATCTGAAGGGTTCTGGAAAGCAACGGTTTCTCGCCAGAAAGGTCAAGAGTATCTACCTCCTTGCGCACTGTTCTTGGTTTGCAGTCTTTCTTCCCTCATTCAGCTGCTGTTGGGAAAATACTGTTCCTTTGTGTGCTTTGCCTCACTCAGTGTGCTCTCGTGCTATGCATTTTATCCATGTGGGGAGGTTTAATGGAAGTCAGGTGTGAATGGTTACCAGTAATTGCCTGACCTTGCCTGATCATTGTAGTGGGACATGACAGGTACAATGCTCGGGTGGGAGTCTGTTTTCTCCCAGAGCTGGCTGTGCATGTCAAAGTGTTTGTGAAGGGAAAGGGGGTCGGTGGGTAGAGTCCCTAAATTTCCTACCAGGTAGAATGGGGTAAAGGTGTTACAGGGAGGGGGATACCACGTCTTGCCGCCAGGTGTCCCACGCCCCGAAAATTCCTCACCCAGGTGATCCTCCTGCACTGCTCCACCCCCAGGGTCTTGATCCAAAAGTGAGGGCCGTGCCCTGGCCACTTGAGAGAG
Organism: Ambystoma mexicanum; assembly: GCF_040938575.1. Taxonomy (NCBI): domain Eukaryota; kingdom Metazoa; phylum Chordata; class Amphibia; order Caudata; family Ambystomatidae; genus Ambystoma; species Ambystoma mexicanum. The sequence continues at coordinate 340,863,874 of NC_090922.1, forward strand.
AGTCCCCGGGGACTAGCAGGTGAGACACCTTCTGGTTTCTCATAATAATCACCTTGATAAAGAGACATGTGATCTCTTTCACCTGAAAAACCAGGTATCCCAGTCTATTAAAAAATTTGAAACGAGAAATGACTTTGAATAAGAAAGTTGGGGGTGTTGTTTCATGGGAAGTAAAGTAGGAATGTTTGTATGAAAAGAAATTGAATGTATTCTTTTCAATACTGGAACATTGAGAGAGGAAATGGAGTGGATGCTTGTGGAAGAGAGCAATATGGCTATCGCCCCCGCGTCTGGGGGGGGGCATGGCGGGTAATGGACTGTCAGCCCAAACCAAGGCCGCCCCAGACAAAGGGGTGATATTCTATGCGAAAGCCTGTACTTTCTCAGATACTGGGCCAACAATAGGGTTTCCAGATGATGCCCGCCCAGGCTCAAAACCAGTTACCAAGCTCCCATAGGGTTCCCCCAGTAAACAGGGCCAGCGTCAAACCCCAAGTGGAGGGATTGCCTCCATGCATCGGTATACAGTGTCCATAGCGCCCCGGGAAATGGGTACATTAGGGGCATTTAAACCAACTTCCAGTGTTTCTCGCGAGCAGTCCAAGAGCAGCCCACTAGCTGTCAGGTTCTGCACCCATGCCCCAGCAACTTGAGCTTCTGGGGACAAAAGGTCTGGCAGAAACCCCCCCATGAAGACTCAAGCCAGGCATCATGCAAATGACCGTTTTTGAAGATGGCATCAAAACAAAACCATGATCCCTTTCGCAGCCAAGGCTTCTTTACAGTTCCAAAGACAGGTCCTCACATACGGGTTAATGAAACCAAACCTGACACTGCAGCCACCACAGAACATGCAATCCGACAGGATGCGGCAAGTCATAAAAATGCTACTCGTCATATCTTTAACCCCCAGAATTTCTGACAGTGCTTTGACAAGGGTGTGTTTGTAAGCATTTTTACTCCCGTACGTTCTCCCTCTAAAAGTACATATTAAGTTTGTGGAACGCCACTCCACTAAAGGATCATCGGCAGCAACACTGGCTAAAAGAGGGCCATGTGCCGCAACCCGCAGGGGTGTTAATCACTACAGGAGGCACCACAGTAACCCCCAAGCACGTTTGTGACCCTTGGTGGTCCTCACAACCTACCAAGCGCACTTCCACGGTAGCCGTGTTTGGGGCAGGTGGATGAGTTGTAGGCGTAGGGGAGTCAAAGGCTGTTGCTTTACAGGCACAACACAAAAGCCCCGCAGGAGATGTGATAGTGGGTGGGACAATTGGGGCACATTAGGTTGGGGCAGAAATGCTGCCAGTGGTGCTATAGAATGGTATGGGCCCCATTCCACAGGTGTTTGTGTAGCACCATCCACCACCCGCGACCCAGTCACCATTCCACCTGGCCCCATCGACTCTACCGGAAAGGTTGTCAGATGGGTAGTAAACAATTTGACAAGACACTCCAAACATCCAGCCTCAACCCTCATTGGTTCACTCAATTCTCAGACAGCTGCTGCCAAGTCCAAAAGTCTCTGGTCCAAACATGCCAATAGCGATGAAAAGGGGGAGAATGTCATAAAGGAGTCTTCAGAACCCGGAGAAACACGGGCAATGCCACCAGTGCCAATGCCAATACCTGTATCTGCTTCTCCCAAAACCAAAAACTGTGGAGCAGCGGAACAGCTCACATCATGGTCCAGCATAAGTGAGCCCCCCAACAGCAAAACCCCTCTCCTCTGTGATGATATCAGCCACAGCAGGGATTGTGGCAAAGGGCCCAGGCCTGGGCTACATCACCGCCTGGACTGGCTGGCTAGTTGCCAAAGAAGATAATGTTCCTTCAGGGGCTGAGCAGTCCATGATTCCATAGTGCTCTTGATCCTCTGAACCCCCGAGCTCCCTACTCAGGGCTACACTGGACCGAGTGTGCCCAACATCTGCAACGACATTCGACAATACAGGGGCTGACTCCAAACAATTTTCCACCTACAAACGATCGATTGAACGCTCTCGGGCCTCCAGAATGGAACGATCAGTCCTAGGGGGACCGTTTGTCTGGCACACCTCTAGCTGATGCACTTCAAGTGAGTGGAAGGAGTGGGAATAAGGTGCAAGGGATCTGAAAGGGGCGCTGGGAACACAGGCCATGCTTCTAGACCTCTGTGCATGGTCCCGGGACACCTCAAGGGCGTGGGGGGGTAGAATAGATGAAGTACCTGAGACATGCTCCGCCCCTCCCAACATTGGGGGCTCCCATGTGCCCACAATGTCCCCGGCCCATTTATCTGAAGGTCAGGACTTGCTGTGACTGTAGCTGCAGTTGTGGCGGTGTCTGCGACCATGACCGTACCAAATATAGATGTCCTCTGACTTCTCAAAGCCCACCTAATTGGGGACTGCATCAACTTTCCCCCCCCCCTTGACGTTTCCTGCAGGCGCCAAAGGTTTACCACGCCCACGGCCAGTCGTATGGCTGCCGCTCTCTTTGTCCTGGGTTTCAATGCCATTAGAAGAGGAGACACACGCCATACTTCGTCCAATGGCTTGTAATTTCCAGATGTATGTATAAATATATGTATAGGCAAAAGACCAGCTCTGCTTTCCCAAACAGAACAGGTAGTCCAAGTGGGGGTGCAGGGCGCAAGGGTGCAAAAAGCCCTTCAAAGGTCAATCAGGAGGCGAAGGGGAATGATTGTAAACCACCACCAATGGTCAATAATGAATAGCCAATAGGACCAATAGTAGCAGATTCCAATACCAATACTAATTCTGGTATTTAGAATTAAATATTGGCTTTTTTCCACTGCAGTAGGGCAAGGGACACAACTAACAAACAACAAGCTCCTGTGTCAATTACACCCTTCTTCTACTATTGCCAGCTATTGCCAACTTCAAAGCACAGTGCACATAGAAGATCAGGCGGTGGGCATAGAGGGTGGCGGGGGGTCTGTGATCATGTCCCAACAGAGTGGAGAGAGAATCTGGGACCGAGCCAGCCCAGCCAGCCACCAACAACCTCTCTCTGAGCCCACAGAGGTACGAGATGTGCAACACTTACCCCCAGAGTTCCCCAGATTCCATCCTCTCACCTCTCACACTAGCGATCACACTCCCTAGGTGAACTGGGTCGGCTGCACGGCTTCTGTTGGCTTCTGTCATCTCTCGTCACGGCTTCTTCACCCCCACTACTGTTCCTTCTGTGCTGTGCGGCGTTCCTGCCGGGTGTCTCTGCTGGGTATTCAAAAATGCTTGAGCAAAGAACCTCACACTGTCAAGCCGCACTACCAGACCATTAGCCTTAGCCTTAGCAGACACTTCCAACAGCTTGTTATCTGTATTAGTTGTTACTTGTTATTACCAGTTTTGCCACACAATCGATATGTTTGCTATATGTGTCTCTTTGCCTCTGTCCTAGCAGCCATCTCTCCCTGTTCCCCCTCTCTTCCTGACTTTAATCTGTAGTCATCTTGCATAGAGACCTCTTCGTAAGTAGACTTAGAGCCTATCTGATGCTTGGCGAGCACCTTTCTTTGATTCTGATCTGTTTTTAGCTTGGTTTTGGGTGCCTTTTGGAGGGATTAGTGTGTATTTTGCAATTGTTTTTTTAGCTTGTATTTGGTTTTCTAAGGGATTTATTTGGCATTTTCGTTTGACTCCCTATCCGATTTTTGAACTGGTCTACTTCAGGAGTGGCCTGCGTTTGTGCCGTAGTCCTTTGTTTCTGGATTTCTTCCTTTCCCCACACAACCGCTCAGAAATTTGCTCAGGCAGTCAGGTGTCTCTTTGCCTCTGTCCTGGCATACATCTCTCCCTGCTTCCCTCTACCACCTTCTTCCATTCACCTACATCCATCCTCTGACCCTCCCTCCCCACTCCTCCCCTGCCCATCCTTTTGGTTCTCATTGGTCCGTGCCACCTCTGTGACTGGAACAGTGGCATTTCAGAGGCCCTTCTAGGGCAGCCTTGCCTGGGTTGCCACCGGCTAAGGGCCACAGGTAAAGGACATCTACTGTCTAAGCAGCTCCAATCTGTGTTTGCCTGCGTTCACCTGGGAAGCCTTCCTCAGTCAACCAGCAGCAACTGATAAGGTAAGTGTGATCTGGGCAGGGAGTACAGCCATTACTGTACTCCAGTAAAGCCCCACCACTTTTACTATCAAATATCATATACATATGCATTTAGCCTAAATTGTACTAGGTAGCCATACCTTGCATTTAACCTAAGTTGTACTAGTAGCCATATCTTGCATTTAACCTAAGTTGTACTGGGTAGCCATATCGTGCATTTAACCTAATTTGTTCAAAGTAGCCATACCCAGAATTTAGCCTCAGTTGTACTAGGTAGCCATATCTTGCATTTAACCTAGGTTGTACTAGGTACCCATATCTTGCATTTAAGCTACGTTGTACTAGATAGCTACATCCTGCATTTAACCTAAGTTGTACTAGGTAGCCATATATTTTACACCTAGGCGTTCCAACTACAGTACCAAAGTTAAAACTCGAGGAAGCCTATTGTTGCGCCAAAGTCAAATCTGTGCATTTATCCAGTGATGTGGATAAATTAAGATCTAGACCATTTCCTGTTCACTCTGTCAAAGTGTAAACTAGGTGTTTATACAGCAGTGCCAAAGTTAAATCAGTCTGCTGTCCCCTGATGTGCCAAAGTCATTTCCAAGTGTATGCTTCACTGTTGACAAAGTAAGATCTAGGCCATTTCTCCCTTGCTCCACCAAGGTTTAACCTAAATGTTTACAGAGCAGTGCCAAAGTTAAATCGGAGTGCATCCTCTGTTGTGCCAAAGTTAAATCAGAGTGCGCCCTCTGTTGTGCCAATGCTAAATCTAGGTGTATCTATTGCAGTGCCAAAGTTGGATGGAGGCGGTCCTCATCTGTCTTAACCTCGTTGAATCTGAGTGTCTTCGCTCACTGCACCAAAGTTAAATCTGTAGATCCGCAATCGCTTGGCTCAGTAAACCACTAGGACTGTTACCACTAGAATGGCCACCACCCTTTGCAGCCCCTGCCCTGCCATACCTAGACCTAAACACCCAACACTCCAAAGCATAGGGAAGCTAATAGCCTGGTACAGCAGGTTTGGGAAACGGTCAAACTCAACATTGATTATATTGTTAAGCCAGAGAGAGGTACGGCAATGCTTGGCGAAACCGAATTGAGTCCACACTACACCAAGAGGTTTCTGGAGGACTAAAACACCAAACCTCTATAACAGTGAGCAAAAGTTAATTCGGCAGGCACGAGAAGGTAATCAAGAACAAGGGACCTCTTTCAACTGTACAGATACTCACACATACCTACCAATATGCCGACTCTCTCCTCTGCACCAAAAAACAATAGAATGCGGCTATCCCCCGGGATTAATTTTGGCCTAGCTACACACATAATTATACACCATGCACACCTCAACGATCTTTAGAACGCAGCTATCCCACACGACAAAATCGGCCTAGCTGCACACATGATCTCATATACAAGCACGGCCTCTGCTAGAATGCAGCTACCATAGACAATTCGGCCTAGCTGCACACACACCAATGGTCTCACACAACCTCCACACCACTCCTAGAATTAGAACGCAGCTACCCACCACAAAATTCGGTCTAGCTGCACACATACTAAGTGCACACACGCAATACTTACTACCCCGCTTTCTCCACTGACCTGGACTATGGTCCCGGAAGGCATTCAAACCACATCGCGTTGAGATCATACCAATGGTGAAAGGTGCGATAAAAATTCTCAATAGCATAACATATGTGGACCTGCCCAACCACTGACCAGAATTAGTAAACTGATGGGGTAGTGTGACAGCAATGTGTTATTATTATGATTATTATTAGTATTATATCATGGAGTATGCCAATTGAGACAGATCAGAATACAGTAATTCAAGTTCACAGCCCTGGCTGGCCCATCCTAAAAACCACGCCCCTTTTAGAGTCCCATCGCACTTTAAAAAAATGTATGAACCATGAAGAGAACATTTATACCCACTCGCTTCAAATGTTTTCATAATTTGTGATATGTATTTTGCTGGGACAACGTATCACAATGTATTTTGCAGTGCTTAATGTATGATGTCGCCATAATGTATATTTTAAGTGGCGCAGCAAACAATTATGGCTGAATTTGGTTAGAAATATCAGAAAATGGAATTCCATTAAACCCGCAGCCTTAATTATAACACTGCCAGCGAAGTCACGGGTACAGCAGCCAAAAGACACAGGGAAGCAAGGGTGTTACTCTTATGACAGCGGAGTTTCAACACTTCAGAATGTGTTGAGTCGGAAAATATTGTTGTCAGAAAGAACATTACCGAAGGCATGTTTATGGTTTGGTAGCACTTTTGCTTTATTTAAAATCCACAACTGCACAGGAAGTCACGAATGGCTACTAACCCACTAAGCGTATACTATTGGTACATTAAAATTAAATTACAAATAATAAACACGTCTGCACTATTTTTTTTCGTGTTTGTGACCAAACACTGGGTGTAGGAATCCTACACAGTGTCCAGGTGTAGGAGAGCAGGCAATTCAACGCGATTCTTATGTTTGTTTTACTACCGCCTTTTAGTTTTATCTGCACTGACATTGGCAATCTAGTTTTCAGCTAACACGGTATCTCGCTTATAATTTAGACATCCAACAAATATAGAGCAATCAGTAGTAATCAAAATATCCACCCCATGTATTTTCACATGGATGTTTAGCGTACTACTCAAGTTTGCACGGTTTTTGTACGCATTCAATAGTGGTTGTTGAAGCGTGCTGTATTTTTGACTGCTTCACGCGGCGTTCCAACCTGGCGTAGACCTAGTGTGATGTAGATGTCTGCCGGGTCATCATGGTGAATTATCCAGCCGAGACGAGTGTTGTTCAGGTTGCATGATATGATATTTTATTTATAGCGCGCCTATACACAGTGTTTCAAGGCGGGACAAGGCAAGGGAGGGGAACAAGGGAGGACAAGACAACGCTCTTACTAGGCCCAGTGACATTGAGATTGTGCAAGTGCAGAGGAGTGGGAAGAGGAAAAAGTGCCAATGGAAGCGGGAATGGGATCAAGACTTAAAAAAGAAGTGCAGCCAACGCGTGGCAGTGCAGGAGGTTAAGTGCAGATAACAAGGGTTAGATACGTGCAAGTAGGGGGGCTATAGGGTTGCATATACTGCCCCAGTACAGGGCTGCCGAGGCATTGCAGGGGTGCAACTGGGAGGGCAGGGACCTGGGCCCGTGATTGGTGTAGTATCAGAGAGGAGATCAGCAGGAAGGTGGAAGATGGAAGGCAGAAGCAAAGAGGAAAGTGTTGAGCTGCTTCCAGAACTGGAGATGGTTCTGCTCAAGTTTCAGAGAGGCAGGGAGGTTGTCCCAGAGGCAGGGGCCAGCCTAAGAGAGAGATCTGTCCCCAGCTCGTTGCTTAGAAAAACGCATGACTCTCAAGGAGTCTTTCTTTCCTTAAGCTCCAAATCACCACCCAGTGGCCCGGGAACACCAGATGGCAGAGTGTAGGCATGGACTGCCCTAGGTTTCCAATGAGTGCGGGCAACCACGCAAATCGTTTATCGTCTTTATTTTTTCAAGCGCTGATCACGGAACATTTTAATATTAACTTGCCGTTTGGCCGGGGGACACTGTTGGAGGCGCACCAGCACGGCAGAGCTAGCAGCCTCTGTTTTTGGTCCGTTATTAATTTCAATGTGGCGAGTCACGTCACTGTTCTTTCAGCTCCCTTCACGGAGCGTGAGGCAGCACCTTTCTTTGCACACCGAAATTCACCGCTGGTACTGCACGGGTTTATGCAGAGCAGCAGGCGCTTTTTCCAAGCTTTGACTACGGAGCACATGCAATTCACTGACTTGTCAGACTCGGAACCCCGGGGGCCTTCATCTTTTCCGGCTCTGTTCCCGAGCTCACTTCCTTTGTTGATTTTCTTTTTCAAGCTCTGATCACGGAGCATATTCCCATAGCCAATCACAGTAAAACTGGAGCGTGGGAGACCACGCTGAGAGCGCCTCTCCCTCCAACCATCAAAATGAAACTCCCAACACAGAGTGCACACCCAGCAGGGCAGAGCTGGCAGTCCATTGCTGTGGGAAGACCACTAACAGCAAAGTGCCCTGTGGCCCGCACCCAGAAAAGGAAGATTTTAGCACTTTCTTGAATATTTAGTATTTTCTTTGGTGGTATTACCAGGTTTTTACACGGCTGAGCACCTTTGATCTTCAGTGTTTTTCCAGTTCCAGTTCGATGAATTCTAGCATCATTAACTATAAAAATAACTGGCATAGGTCTATCTAAGTCTATCCCAGACTTACTAAAGGTAATTCCCCTTTACTTTCTGAGGATATCGCCTTTCTCCTCTCCCCCTCAAATAGGTAGCATATTGTATGAATGTATAGCATAGCGTAATAGTGGCTAGTTGTTTATACAGTGTATGATCATGTAAGTTTCAGAGTTGTGTAATGACTGGTGCCACCCCGACCAAACTCAACGGTATTAATTTCCTCTTCCACAGAATGATGAAAGGCTGGATGGTTCTGCCGGGGTTCAGACGTGCGGTATTCTGGTTAGGCAGGCATTGCTGAATGTGTGCTATATCACTGCCTTAACCTGACTAGGTTTAGATCCCAGGATTGAAGTTGCTCCATTGCCATATGTGCTTTTGTTTACAGATCTCATTTTCTTCCCAAAATATGGGTGAACAAAAAGTCTGCTTCGACTACAGGGGACATTACGTCTTTGGCGGTACTGATAGACCATGCAGTATTTGGAAATGCCACATATTTTACCGCTCCACCAAATTCTGATTTTCTATACCAAAACTCTTCTTTTACAGGTACTTACTACATGCGCTATTATCCAGGCAGTAGTACTAGTACTGCATGTTCCCAATGTAGCCTCATGGACTTTAGAATAGGGAGTAACAGATGGGTATAAAAGATTCTAAATCATGCAGACCCTTCCAGTCACTGGCTGCTTACTGTATGCTGAAAGGGTAATTTTGTTTGGGAATAGTACCCCCCCCCCTCCAAACCACAATTAGATATATAGAAACTTAAACCAGGAATCAGAAAGAGATTGAGAAGAAAAAAATAAATAAAAAAATAAAATTAAAGAAAGAAAAATCCACTCCACCCCCTTTTAATTCTACCCCACCATTTGCCCTTATACCACTCTTAAATCCAAGTCCGTAAATACATCCTAAAGTATACTTTAATGCTATGAACGAGTGTTATATTTACATTCAACCATTAAGAAATTAAAGTCTCTAATTAACTTAGCCTCTGTTATGTCTTCTCTATTTTCGCCAGATTAAGCCGCTTCCAAATTCAGGAAATTCCCACATATTTTATTAAACAGAGCTTCCTTTTTCTGCAACGACATCCCCACTCTTTCCATGCTACAAATTGAATACATTTCCTCCATCCATGAGTCCAATGTTGGGAACCCAGCCGTTTTCCAATTTCGTAGAATTATCTTTTTTGCTGCCAATGGACCCTTCAAAATCCAAGTCACTTGGTGGTGTCTTAGCTCCTCTAGGGCCGTATCCTCTCCTAGGATCAAAGTTTCAAAAGGATACTCCAATTCTTATTTAACAACTCTATTCATCATCTCAGCAATACCTTTCCAGAATTCGCCCACTTTATAGCACTCCCAAACATATGCTCTAGAGTGCCTCGCACATGACCACATCCCCAACGGGGATTCGATAAACTTAGGCCTTGCTTATGCATAAAATCCAGAGTTCAGAATACCCTGTTCAATAATTGCACTTGTCAGGCTCTTTCTCTGATATTTAATGACATCCTCGGAATGTTACCACATAGAGCCTCCCATCATTCTTGAGTCATTTCCTCTTCTATGCATTGAGACCAGGCAGCCACATTTTTGTTATTACCTTCTGAGTTTTTGTTTAAAAAAGTATACAATGTGGATGCCATATGTTCTTGGCTGTCTATAATCTTAATAGTACTTGCTAAGTCTGTAGAATCCATTGCTGGTAAGCTCACTGCATTTCTTAGCTTCCTGTACTCACCATAAGTGTATTCACTTAAATCATACTTTCTTTTTAGGTCTTGAAATGTCTGCCACTTCCCTCCTTCAAACAGGTCCTCAATCGTTTTTACTCCTGCCAGAAACCAGTTAGGCCAAAAAAATTGTTTTATTCTTAATTTTAATTGCAGGATTTAACCAAATTGAGGAGGAGTTAATTAGTCCCAGGTTTACCTTCAATGCAGATCTACATGGAGAACTGCGATTGTTCTCCATGTAGATCTGCATTTGTGGTTGATAAGACAGCCCAAGGGTTTAAGGGGCCCACCATGCTTGCCTCAGCTACAGCCCACTCATCAATCTCTTCACCAATGAATGGCAGTAAATGTCTGATGCGTGAATGCTTGATGATATCTTCCAAAATGTGCAATATTTAATCCCCCTCTCTCGTTTTGCAATTGCAATTTCCATAACTTTAATTTTGGCTTCTTCTTTTCCCATAGAAACTTTTGAATTAGACTGTCCAGCTCTTTCAGCTTTGATCTCTTGACAGGAAGTGGAATCATACACGAAACATAAGTTATTTGTGGAGTTATCATCATCTTGATGGCATTCACTTTGCCCCCAATGAATATTTAAGAGATTCCCATCCCTCTAATTCCACTGTGATTTTATCTAATGTTAATTCCAAGTTTAAATTCATCAGTTCCTTCATATCTCGTGTAAGCCATATTCCTAAGTACTTCATCTTTTCAGGACACCATCTGAAGCCATAACCTTTTAACAACACTCCGCTAGTAAAACAAGTGTAAGGCAAAGCCTCAGACTTTGATGAGTTTTTTATAATTTGAAATAGAACCAAAAAATTCAATCAGGTCCATTAGGGCAGGAATCGATGTTGTTAAATCCTGAACAACTAAAGGAAGATCATCAGCATAAAGCCATCGTTTTTGTGTTATTCCATAATAGTTGATTCCAGTGATTCTATTTTCAGATCTGATTGCCACTGCCAATGTTTCTGTTGAAAGCACAAAAAGCAAAGGGGCTGATGGGCAGCCCTGGTGAGCCCCATGCTGCAATTCGAATTTTGTTGATATTCTCCCATTAGTTGTAACCTCCACCGTGGAGTTTTTATAAAGCAACTTTACCCAGTTCAAGTATTCAGGTTGAAAATTCATTTTCTCCATTGTCTTGAACACAAAGTCCTATCGAACCCGATCAAAGGCCTTTTCTGCGTCTAGAGATACGCAACTGATACTACATTCAATTAGTATGCCTCCGTCAAGGTTAGTAAGAGTTTCCTCATATTTGATGCCAATACTCTCCCTTTTATAAAACCTCCCTGGTTAGAATGTATCACCTTTGGTAGAACCTTCTCCATTCTACTTGCCAGGATTTTAGATAGTATTTTGCAATCAGAGTTGATTAGACTGATTAGTCTGTAATTACCTGGTTCCAGAGGAGGCCTCCCTGGATATAAGATTAAAGATATTGTGGCATGTCTAAGTGTGGGTGGTAGAGTACCTATGACTTTTGAATGTGTGAATGTGTCTCTGAGTAAACTAAGTACCTCTTCCGGCATCATTCTGTAAAATTCTGCTGGCAGGATGTCTGGTTCCGGACACTTCCCTATATTCAAATGCCATATTGCTTTCCTGATCTCATCTATTAATATTGGACTTTCTAAATGTATTTTATCCTCCTTGGTAAGACATTCTATTGGTTGGTGTGCTAAGAATGTGTCTATCTGATCTAATTCAACTGTCTGGGGCTCACTGTATAAGCACCCATACAAGTCCCTAAATACATCATTAATGCCTCGAGGATCATTTGTCACCCCTCCTTGTTACCGCTTTATTGCACTAATCATACTTGTCACCTCCCTCACTCTCAGACTATGAGCCAACAAACAACCACATTTTCCTACCCCCTCATAATATGTACATCCTGTCTGAAAACGTGCATGTTCGTCCTTTTCACTTAGAATTGTATTCAAGTCATGTTTCAACTTCAATAACTTTAGTTGTTTCCCCTTATCTGTTGGACCCCACACCTCTTTTCCAATCCTTTAATAGATGAACTTAGAGCCATCAGCTCAGTGTCCTTTTTTCTCCTCTTAATTCCCGATAGTCTCATGAGCACTCCTCGCATAAAGCATGTGAAAGTCTCCCACACTGTATTTATTCGCACCTCTCCATTCAAATTAACATTGATGAATTCTGTTGCCTCCATCACCAAATTCTCCCTTAGTTCCTCCTTCTTGAATATTGACGTGTGCATTCTCCAAACCTGTGTTTTGCCAGAAGAATAATCAAGTGAGAGTTCCATTTTAATTGGTGTGTGATCTGAAAGTACAATACTTTCTATTTCGCAACTCACAAAGTTATGAGTCACCCATCCTGAGGGCATTATATTATCTATTCTTGAGTATATGTTATGTTTCCCTGACTGGACTGTGTACTCCCTCCCTGTTGGGTGTCCAAGTCTCCATACATCTGTCAGACCATAATCCTGCATTAGCAGCCCTAATGCTTCTTTATCTTTATTCCGGCCATCTCGAAAATTCTGACTACTTATATCCAGAGCAGGATCAACTATCAAATTGAAATATCCGCCCACTAGTAAATTTATTCCTCCTGTATCTAGCACTTGACAACCCCGCCTGTTCCAAAATGAACCGCTAATGATATTTAGTGCATGAATATTACATTTGATCTCTCCATCCCTTGGATTTGTACTGAAACTGTCAACATTTGCCCGTCTTTATCTGTTTTAGAGTCTACAATGGTGCCTGAAAATTGGTTCTTAAATAGTGTTATTACTCCTCTCGAGTTTGATGAATATGACGAGTGGTACACCTGTCCTACTCACCCTTTTGCCAGTGTAACTGCTTCATTTTCCGTCATTTGTGACTCCTCTAGCATGACAACGTCTGCTTTTAAATGTTTTAAATGTGAGAGTATATTTTTTCATTTTATGGGGTTTTTTATGCCATTTACGTTCCAAGATAAAATATTTTAAGAATCTGTACAATTTCCTGAATGAACCGCCATGTCTCTAAATATGCCCTCAAATTAGCCTAAACTGAGTTCTAAGGCAGTATAAAATTTAAACAAAAATACAAAATAAATTCTAACTACAGAATAAATAAGACTTAACTTGAAAAATATACTCCAACTCGGAGCTGAGACTGAGTTTAAGAGTAGCTACAACAAATGTACACTCCGAGTTGCCCCTTGAGCATTCCCCTCCCTGTATCCTTTACCAATGAAATAACGCTCCATAGCTATATATGTGGTATTGCTTTTCCATTACTATGCTGTTTTTAAGTAATCTCCCCATTGGATCAGATTCCTGTCGAATTCCCCTCCTCTCAAACTGGTGGGGATTGAGATGGTTACATCTATCCGGTAGTGTTTCTTTGATACCACTTTGTTATATTTATAGTAATCCTTAGGATTCCTCTGTCACTTCGGTTACTTATGCCCAACTCTTATCCGCCAACCTGTCCATGTTAAATCGCCTTATTGCAAATTGTTACAATTTCACCTACCCTTGTTTATATTTCTGACATGGGACGCAGACTCTTGTCTCTCTATTCCTCAAGTCTATACCATTGAGTGGGAGCCCGTGTATAGTTACCTTTCCCTATTTAGTGCTCACAGGTTGGTTAGGTTAGGACAGGGCATCCTTTTACCATCGTTCAAATTGATTTTTCCTGTTTGTAGAGGTTACATTATCCCCCCACCCCCCCTTTTAGATGTTTGAGGCTGCAGGAGTTATCTAAAAGTGGGTCTGGGGTCAACAGTCGCCCCCTGCTCTTTCTTTTGTTATCTTTGTGTTCAGCTTAAATGTATGCCTTATAACCCTTCTGCCAACAACTTGGACTGTCCATAGTCTTTGGTGCCCTTCAAGCCCTCCCTTAATCCGCCCAGAGTTAACTACTTTAGAGCTAGTCTGCCCGATGGTGGTACAGGGGAGTGTCTTGTGCCGTAACTGTACCCAATGTGCTGCACACACATGGTCTCATAGCTAAACTTATTTTATCACAGCCAAAAAGTGGCTTATAAACCAGCCCACGCTTTTATTGCATGTGGCCAGATAGCATGAAAGGTAGGTCCTTCTCGGGTCGTAGGGACAATACAGCTGCTTGTCCTGCATGATTACAGGAGCACTATCTTGGCGGATTACACACTGGCTAAGCACCCACCTCTGACCTCGGGCCACAACACCCCTTTCAAGCTCCAATATTGGCAAGATTAGCTTTCCCCCTCCATCCAAATAATTGGGCACTGTCAATACGGGTAATGATATCAGCCATTTTTCCTTTGCTTAGGAGCAGAATAATCTGGCATTGATTGCACTAAAAGATTGATTTCATATCAATATAACAAAGCTCCTTGTTTCCCTTAACAAAGATTCGCCTGGGACTAGCGGGGAATGCCTGCCTAAAAGCTCTGCGTTTCTAGTGTCCCGGTCTGCCTTGCTGGACATATACATGTACTGGGAGTGGAAAGTGCATGCCATCAGCATGTTTCACGGCGAGATGCATTGCAATGCAATGGCCTCCAACATTATGGTTGCCCACACAATGACACCTCATTGCCCTGTCTCTTCCAATATTGATTGATAAATGGGTGTGAGTAAATGCTTTTCTATTTCCCCGCTGTCCTTGTCCTGTCTTTCTGCCTGTCTCTTTAATCACCTACCTGCCTGTCAGCCTATCCATGTAGCTGTCTATAGACCTGTCTTTCTGCCTGTCTGTCTTGCCGACCCATATATTCATCTATTTGCCTGACTTCCCTGCCATTCCATCTATTTATAACTCTATCTTCCTTTCTGGCTGCCTATCTATCCATCTATCCATCTGCCATTCTGTCTAATTATCCTTGTTGAACACAGTATACAATGTCTCTTTTGAAAGACTGGCAGAGAGAAAGAGCGCGAGAGAGAGCAAGAGACACAGAGAATGAGAGAGAGAGGGAGAAGATTTGACAGTGGCAAAGTGTGAACCTGAAATGAGAGGTCTCTGACGAGGCCAGTAGAAAGAGTGCCTTGTTAGGCCTTTTCATGCTGTGTTCTTGGTTTTAATGCTTTGTCATTCTGTCTACCTTGGCATGCTTTTTACATGCCTTGCTGTGCCATATTATGCCTTGTTAGATTTGTCTTCTGGTTTGTATGCCTACCTATCCATCCACCCATCTATTTGTCTGGCTAGCCGTGCATCTGCCTGCTCATCCATCTGTCTATCTTCCTGTCCTTGCAAGCATCCATTTATTCACCCACCACCAAATCATCAGTCTGCCCATTCACCCACCTGCCTGCCCATTCAAATGCTTGCCAAGCCATGCTGCCATCCATCCATCTGATCCTCCTGCCCATCATCCATTAATCCATCTATCTGCCTGCCCATCAATCAACTTATCAAACCATCCATACATCGATTGCAGTGCCCATCCATCTCCATCTGCCTGCTCATCCATCTATCCATCCATCTGCCCATACATCCAAGAACCTACCCATTTATCTCTCAATCATCTATCAAACAATCTGTCTATTCATCCATCCATCCACTGAGCCATTCATCCATAATTCATCTGTCCATCCATCCATCTACCTATCCATTCCTCTGGCCATCCATGCACCTATATATCCACTTGTCAACCATCCATCTATCCATCCATCCACCTAACTACCCATTCATCCATACAACCAACCACACATTGACATGACTGCCTATCCACCCATCCATCCATCTGCCTGCTCCTCCTTCAATCCTTCTATCCATCCATGCATCCATCTCCAGGCCCATCCATCAGCCTGGCCGTTTTTTCAATCATTCATCTATCGACATGTCCATTCATCCATCCATCATACCATCCACCTATCCAACGACCCACACACCCATCTGCATATCCAGCAATTACTCCACCATACCTCTGCTCATCCATCCATCTACCCAATCAATCCCCTCATCTGGCTGCCTACACATCCACCCATTTATTCATCCCCATCTTCTTGCTCATCCATCCATCAGCATGCCCAGCCATCCACCTGCCTCTCCATGCACCCATATAACATCCCACCCATGCATACATCAATTTACTCATCTATATTCCCAACCATTCTTCGATTCATCCATCTTGCTGTCTGACCATCCATCCTTCTGCCTGCCTACCCATCCTGATGAGTCCTAGTCCCCAATTACAGAGCAAATGTAGGGCCATTTTGTGTGCAGACTTGCCTTTCAAGGGTTAAACCTATCGAGCCGCAGAGAAATGTATAACTTACAAATGAAGCCAAAAAGGGCACTCTGTGTGCGATTTTATTTTTCTTGTACTGCGAGCCCTTGGGGAGAAGCTGGAAAGAATGTGCTATGTATGAATAAAGCTTATGTTTACATTTATTGGTATGTGTAACCGTGCTACCAGCTCGGATTGCTCTGTCTCTCTTTAGTATGGGAGACTCGTTGTACGAGAAGGCCAGCAAAATGTTTATGGAAATAAATGTTTGCAATGGGAGCTGCGGCAACATGAGCGCTGGTACAAGGCTGTGGTGTTGTAGTTGAAGATTTCTGATATACTTGCAATCTTCTTTGTAACTTGCTATAACATATGTGTGTGATCAGACAGTAACCATGCGATGTTACCATTTAGCATTTTGGGAATGTAACCCCATGTTAGACTCCTTACGTGTTCAACTGTGAACTCCTGAATACATGAGAAACTCCTTATCAACCATCTGGTGCACTGCATTGTTTTACAAGCTCACCCTTCCCCTGCATATTGCATGTACTGGACCTAGGGGAGAGCAGAGGTCCAGTACCTTTTATCAATCCATCCCTCCATTCACCCACCCGCACGTGTTCGTCTGCTTGCCCATACCTCAATCGATTCAATTTATCCAACCAGCTATCCATCCATCCACCTATCCATCCATCCATTTGCTACCTAGCTATCCACCCATCCATCTATCTGCCTGTTCATACATATATCTATCTTCCCCATCCTTTAGCTTTCTGCCTATCGATCCATCTGCCTGCCTTTCTATCCACCAGTCCATCCTTCCATTCATACATCTATCCACCTGTCCATTCATGAATTCATCAATCCATCTGGCGATACATCCGTCCGAATGTCCATCAATCTAGCCAGCTGCCTATCCTTCCATTCTTCGATCCATCAATCTGGTAATTCATCTGTCCATCCATCTATACATTCATTCTTCATTCTGTTCATCCATCTGCCTAAGCATCAATCCATCCAGCCAAATTCCTGCCCATTCATCCATCCAACTACCTACCAATCTGTTCATACATCCTTCCAGCCATCTATCCATCCTTCCTTCTATACACTGATCCCCCCATTATCTGGCTATCCATCCCCTCGCCCATCCATCCAACCATGAATCCACCCACTCATCCATCTGCTCGCCCATCTATTCAGTCCATCCACCAATCCATCCATACATACTTCCTGCGCGCCTTCCCGACTGTATACCTATCTTCCATCTGCCTATCTCTCACAGGTGACACCGGAGGTTGATTACAAGCAAAATGCTATGTTTCTGATCCTCGTTGATGTGCTAGCGGTGGACAAGATGAATGAACTGAAGATGATAAATATGTGCGTTTCCTCACATTCTGTTTGATGTGGTAGTATTGGATGAGGTTGATGATGAATGGTCATTATGGGCTTAGCGCCAGATTTCTGTTTTCTTTTATGTGGTCACAGTAGATGAGATGAACCAAGTGTGGATGAAGACTGGCCATGCCAAAGGTAAGGCTGCATGTCTCTTCTCTCTACTTTCCTTTGATGTGCTTGCACACATGCTTTGTGGATGATACATGGTGATTCTGGAGTACATTTCACTTGTTTCTCCTTTTCTTATCTTAACAGTGTGATGACACATGAAGCAGATGAGGTGCCAACCATTTAGTTGTATCACAAGGATTAAACATATTGGGCTAGATTCAAAAAACCTTTTTGGTGCAAGTGAGGAGATGCGCTAGTGCTACTCCTCACTTGCGCCAAAAAACGGAGCAGCCCAATTTAAAAAGGGCCTCTGAATGAGAATATCTTAGATGAGCTCATTCAGTTGCCCTTCTCCACCTGTGAGAGGACCCCTCCTACCCGCCTTACCTAATGGATGTTGGTGGCAGGACCTGGGAGGACCCCTCCACAACAGGAGCAGATGGGTAAGAAGACAGAGCCGGGCAGCAGCGGCCATCACTATGCCGCAGGGTGCAGTAAGCTTCACAACACCGGGCCACCTAAGGACATGGCCTTGGAAGGAAGAATCAAGGGGTGCAATGGACCTCACAAAGTCCACTAGCCCACCAGGGATGGTTATTTTTAAAAGGCCCTTAGGATGGCCTCCTTATACACAACCGCCTAGAACAACAAGGAGTGGGTTAATATAGAAATCCCTCAAGAAGGCCCCACTAGACACCAGGGAATTACAAAAGTGAAAAGGGAACTGAAGTTTCCTTCAGGCCACTACCAGGCCATTGTAAGAAATGCAGCAGAAAGGGGGCAAGACTTACAAGCCCTTATGAAGCCTCTCAGCCTTCCCGATCCCTCCCTATGACATACCCCTGGAGCCAGGTAAGTCCATATATAAGGGTAAGTCCCTATCCTGGGTGGAGGTGAGGTATTTATGTAAGAGTGTGAGAGTGGTTGATTGTGGGTTAGTTGGGTGAAGACATCCGAGGAGGTGAGAGCGAAGGGTCTGTGGAGTATTTGTGAGTGAGTGGAGAGTGTGAGGAGTAGAGGTAGAGTAGGAGTAGTAGGGTGGTAGTGGCAGCAGAGGTGGTAGTAGTTGTTGGAATATTAGAGTAGCAGTGGAATAGCAGGTGGCAGTTTGTAGCAGTGAACGGTAGTAATTCTTAGTGAGTGGTAGTCAGACTAAAGAGTGAGTGGTGGAGGTGAGGGATACTAGTGGTAGCAGTGTGGTGGTACTAGGAGGAGTCAGAGAACAGGAGTAGCAGTAGGAAAGGAGAGATGGTATTAGCGGCACAAGCCAGGAGGAAGAAAGGCAGAAAAAATAACAGTGAAGGGAGCAGTGGAGTGATAATTGGAGATTGATAGTAAGAGAAGGAGTAAGAAGATAAGTAAGATCAATGGGTGGAGATGGAAGGCAGAGTGAGAGACTGGAGGGATAGTAACGCAGTGGGAGGAGAACATCTCAGGAACCCAGGGTAGGGAAGGGTAAAGTATGAACATGTGTGGAAGGAGAGCGAGTGACACTGGGTGAAATAAGGCACCATCTCTAACTCACAAGGATACTAAGCAGAGTATGTCAAGGAGAGCCTAGGGAATTCCTGAGGGTTAGGCAGCCACTGTCTTAGGGAAACATAATTAGTATCAGTCAGAACAAAAGACAGAGAGGTGTCCCATTTGTGAGATACTAACATCCTCATTAGGGACACTTGGGCTAAGCAGGGGGTAAACTGTTGGGAGGTAAGTAGAGAGTGAGGGACGGGCCCAGTGCCAACACCCCTTAAAAACCTGGTAGAACCAAAAAGATTCTGTTGAGCATGCAATCATTCTGTTGTAAAGTTCCAATAAAAACCCTTGAAACGTACTACCGACTTCATTGCAGTTATTTGTTGCGGACACCGCGTCACATGTGGTGTCAGTAGTGGGATCCCTGACCCAGAGACAGATCATAAACCCACACCTAAAGAATGAATACATCCTGAATCATCTGAAGCAGTACCAACACTGGAAGGTCGACCACCATTTTTGGAGCCCGACCAAAGGGTACAAGGAGGTAGGAAAAAGTGACCACGACCAAAGGGAAGAGACCCCAACAGAGAGTCAAAAGGGATCACATATGAGTGCAGCACACAGCGCCCAGTGGAGACACATAGTGACCAAGGAAGAAGAAGGAGAATTTATTTTCCCTATGGTGGTAAACCTGGACCAAGATGCTCCACCTACTGGGAATCCAGTGAAGATGGAAGATCTCCCAAGCGCTTTGGTTAATGGACAACTGCACATCAGCTGGCAACATCATGAAACCCTGGCTGCCCCACAAACAGAGATGAACAAAAGATGGGAGCAACAAGCCAACCTCCAAGCATCCTCTAGAAACTGGGCATGAGTGAGGACCCAGCGGCCTTCTTTGTGAACTTTGCGATGGTCGCCGAAACTGCTGGATGGCACTGAGACCGGAGGACCTGCTTCGTCGCTCCATTACTAACTTCTGAAGCTCAACAAGCTTTCCAAGCCTTAAATCTAGATGGACAAACCCTGTATGAAGATCTTAAGACAGGGATCCTTGACAACATGGGACAGGATTTGGCGCACTACCGAATGTGCTTATGCCATCTGCGCCTCAGACAAGCAGAGACCCTGAGGCAAAAGTCATAATGGGTGCGTGACCGGATAAATGACTCAGCAATAAATACCTACAAGAAGTGAAAGAGATGCTTATCTTGGAGGAGTTTGTGGACTCACTTCCTCCATATCTTCAGAAAGTGGTACAGCAATTACATGAACCCACTCTGGAGGAGGCCATCAAAAAATGTGAATGCCCATCAACGAGCTATATCCTTTCGAGACCTAGGAACTGCTCCTAAGAAGCACATTGAAACTCGAGCAACACTTCGACCAAAAGATGATAACCATTTCCTGATGAAATTGGCCAGAATCTTCCCAAGCTCAACTGGGCCTGGCCCAAAGTGTCTCCAGCCATAGATATCCGTCCTAAAGGAGTTACTACCACAGATGAACTGTAAATGGATTCCCCAGTAAGACCAGAACCTATCCAGTGCTAGGCCTGGGGGAAACTGAACACGTAGCTCGCTTCTGTACAGAGAAGCCCCGGGAGGAACCCCTGGAGATAGAGCTTATTCCTGAGAGCCTCAGCCTCGAGGCCACTGGAGAAGAGTTCTCACCGATACCTTTGGACAAACATTACCCCAAATACGTGGCTGATTTATTACAGGAAGAAGCAGAGGATCGCCTGAGACAGACACTGGGCTATCTATACCACTAGGTAGCGTACCCTGCAGTTACACATACCAGTACAAGTCAATGGGCCTCATTCCGAGTACGGCGCTAACCAATGGCGCTATTAACGCCTTGGTTGACGGAGTACCCGGACCGGCAGCGGCTTGGTGGATGGCGGAATTACCGCCCCATTCCAAGGTTGGCAGGGCGGTAATTCCCCATTCACCAAGGCTCTTCCCCATTCCCAAATGAGCCCCCATAGGGCTCAATGGGAATGGGGAAGATGCAAATAACGGTGACCGTTCATTACGGTCACCGTTATTGGCTTCGAGGCCCCTTTGCGCCCTCGACTTTAACACCTGCTCAAAGCAGGCGTTAAGGGCGAGGGCGCAAAGGGAACTCGGAGTATGGCGGTAAGGGATCACCGCCACCGGTCCCGTTACCGGTGGCCGCTATCCCTTACCGCCATACTTGGAATGAGGCCCAATGGATGTTAGGATGTTAGGACTCTTCTGGGCTCAGGAAGCAAGAAGACAGCAATTTGAGCAGATTTAATTTCCAGGGAAGAACTGGAACTAAACTATCTTGCCAGGATCATCTGTGGGCATGGTGCTGCAGATTTATATCCCCAGACCAGAATCAAGATTCACATTTTAGGATAAACCTTTACAGTCTCCATGATAGTTATGCAGGGACACCCAGAAGAGCGCCTGATTGGTACAGACTTCCCATTTTTCTCTGAGTATCTCCATGTTGGAAAGAGAAATCCTTTTTTTGCAGGACCAAGACATCCCCTATAGTCCAAGGCCTTCCAAACCACAGCCAGGTAGATGAGGAACAGGGACAGGTACCCCCCGATGCAAACTACAAAACAAGGGTGGAGGTATGTGTCAAAGTGTGGTAGCCCGTCCGACCCCAACATCTTGACTGGTGCCAGAGTGAGGGCGAACCCCTCCCCACTCCTCCTTACCTGAAGGATGGTGCCTGCAAGGCTTGGGAGGACCCTGCCACAGCAGGAGCAGTGCCACTGCTGCAGTAAAGAAGACAGAGCCGCGCAGAAATGGGCAACGCTAGCCCACGGGGTGCGGCAAGCGTCACAACACCAGGATGCCTAAGTACACAGCCCTTGAAGGCAGAATCAAGGGGTGCAGCGGCTACAATAACATTGGCCACCGCAGACCAGGACCTCACAGAGTCCACTAGCCCACCAGGGATGGTTATTTTTAAGAGGCCCTTAGAGAGGCCTCCTTGTTGACAACCCCTTAGCCCACCAGGGAGAGGGTTAATACATAGAATCCCCAAGAAGCCCCTCTAGCCCACCAAGGAATTGTGAAGTGGAAAGGAAACTGAACATTCCTTCAGGCCACTACCAGGCCATTGTAAGAAATGCAGCAGGAAGGGGCAGTGCTTACAGACCTTATAAAGCCTCTCAACCTTCCCAAGCCCTCCCCATGACCCAGCCCTGGACCCAGGTAATTCCATTGGTCAGGTAAGTACTCAATCCTGGGAGGGTTGGGGTATTTAAGTTAGAGTGTGAGAGTGGTTAATTGTGGGTTAGTTGGGTGAGGGCAGGAACTGGTGGTGGACATCCGAAAGACCAGAGGAGGTGAGAGTGACCAGAGTGCTGAAGCTAATGGGAGGCACGGGGTCTGTGGAGTATTTGTGAGTGAATGGAGAGTGTGAGGAGTAGGGTAGAGTAGAAATAGTAGGGTGATAATGGTAGCAGAGGTGGTAGTAGTTGTGGGAGTAGTATAGTGGCGGTGGAGTAGGAGGTGGTAGTTCGTAGAAATGGACAGTTGTAAGTCATAGTGAGTGGAAGACTGGAGAGGGAGTAGCAGAGGCGAGAGATTGAAGTGGTAGCAGAGCAGTGGTGGTAGCAAAAGGGAGTGGGAGAACGGAGTAGCAGTAGGAAAGGAGAGGCTGTAGTACCAGCGCAAGCCAGGAGGAACATGTATTTTTTAAAAGATAGAGTTAAAGAAATGTAATTAAACAAAAAAGGGGGGAATTTTACCGCTACAGTGAGGTGGGTAGTAATGGGTGTGGCCAAAGGCTATGGCTGCTGGGTTACTTTAAGGAACCAAATGGTGCAATATGGAAACTGTATATACTGGTGTATGTGTCCAGACCTATCCTAGCCCGGAACTCTACCTGCACACTCACCTTGTTGTGAACACAGGGTCCTATTAATCTTCACATTGAACTCTTAAAAAAAAAATCTAATCTAGATAGTAAACAGCATATTTTAATCAAAATACCCCTTTACTTCAAAACATACATGTGTGCTTGGATTTATTAATTCAAAAATGAAACAACTCACAAAACAATTTACAAAGCAAACAACGAGAAAAGGGAATGGAATCGGACCCTTAACCCTCAATGCTTATTTGTAAACACCCAGAACACCAGCTTGCCTGGTTCTGGTATAGTTACCTTCTGTTAATACACCCTTCAAAAGAGAGGAAAAAAGCACGGCAACCCACATTAATCTGACCTCAGATTAATATAACCTTGTCTCCTTGTTAACTTCAAAACAATTCAAGAAATTAAGGTTTAAATGAAACAAATCCTATTCGTTTCGGGACTAAGTCCCATCTTCAGGGAAAGAGCCCTCTTCAATCTGTAAATTTAAACAGAAATAATATATAATGAATAACCCACATTGATATCACACCAGTCTGTGGTGTGTATTATTTACAAAGACATGATGGCTCTCATTATCATAGACCTAGCACAACTTGCTTCAGCTAATACACTGTCCCTAAGTATCCAAAACAAATACACCAAAAGTCACAATTTCATCACCACTGTCTTCTGGCATGACGCAGAGCGAGCCTCTAGAGAGAGGGGTAGAAGGTGCAAAGAGAGAAAGAAAAAGAAATAGTCAGTTCAGAAGATTAACCTCTATATAAAAAACGAAATCTTAGCCATGATATCACTGGTGTGGTGAAAGAAAAACGTTGTTACCTCAATGATGCATCTCTGATGAATTAATCCAGACTTCCTGTTTTACACTTTGAATCCTTTAGAGCCTTGTACACAAAAACTGCATGTGTCAACAGATAACAGCTGTCACTGGGGAAAAGTCTCCTGTAGCTCGTGTCTGCAAAAATAACAGAACAGGCACTCAGGCGCCCAATACAAGTCACTCCGTAGCTACTTCTTAGCTAATAAATATCTCTCAAATAATTTGAAGCAGAAAGCATGCTATGCCTGGAAAAGCGGGCGCCGCTGCATCCAATACAGTTCTCACTCCTCGAGTGGAGTTGCCTGACGTTACTATCTGTGAACTGGAAAGGGAAACTCTCTGTTTTAAATAGACATTCATGCATCTCATCTCTATTCTAGAAGGTGCCGTATGGTGCCATCTAGAGGTATGCTGACCCTAAATTAATAAGGTAAGAATAAACCAGTTCCAAAGGAAAATAATGAATATAAATAAGCCCAAAGGTGTTCCATATGGCGTCATCTATGGGTAAATGCACATAGACCCAAGATCCGAAGAGCAAAGGAATCACCAGGCCGCCCGTGCACGTCCTGGATAATAATAATTTGGCAATTATATAGGGCTACGAACCCCCAGGTATCTGAGCGCTGCTTATTATTACCCATGGCGGTGTGTGGTGCTCATTTATCGAGCTTTGAAGGATGAAAGGCTGAGTTTGGCCCTGCCGGGATTCAAACCTACATTAGCAGGCTCTGCATGGATGTCAAAGCAAGCCTCTACTCACTGTGCCACTTGACCGGCTATCCAGTTCACATCTGTAGTGCCACGTGATGCCAACATGATATGCCTTGATAAAAAATAGTAAAAGAAACAAAATAGACGTATTGCATGCCGCGGCCACATCCAGTGCCCGGCGGCCTCCAGTGGAGGTCACCAGGCAGCTCAAGCACTCAAGTTGCAACGTTTTTCTTTTTTTTTTAAATGGCCGGAAAAAGTAGGTGAAAATAGTAAAATGACCATCCGGTCTGCTGACTCACTTCCTGATTCAGTGTCTGTGGACACCTCTTGACTAATCAGAGAGCCACGTAACATGTGCGATATCGTACGCACCCGCTGATTGATCAATTATTAACCTGAGGTGCACCGAAACATTTGAAATGGATACCATGTTGGATTTGCAAACTGTGCCGGTAGTCCGCAGACATCGCAGTAAAATTATTAAGAGGTGAGGGATGATTAGATGGGGATATGAACTGAAAAAGATAAAAATCAGGTGTTTTTTCTTCTCCGAAGTCTGCAAACATCTCAAATGTTCAGGGACATTGCTGGGATGTTCGTGAATTGGGGGCATAAGCAATTTTCACTGAGTATGATGAATCCAAGCCTGTGGAAGAAGCAGGGGAAGCCTTGATTTGCTTGGAAATTATGGATTTTTTGGTTTTGTAGATTTTCGTACAGAGACAAGATGTTCTTGTTATGGACGCACCTCATTCCATGGGTGCACATGGAGGTAGCCAATATCATCAGTGATGCAACAATGTTTCAGTGGAGATGTGGCAATGAGGAGTGAGTGATAAAGGTGGTCAAAGGTCTTTACTCCTGTAATGAGCCAAGCTTTGACATGGAGGAAAGCATCAAAAGTGACCATGTGTGTTAAGGAGAGGCCCATCAATGGGGGACATTTTAATATTCAGAAATATAAAAGCCTTTGTAAATGACCAATTATGTGAATTTTCTCCTCTTTGCAACAAGTGTGTTTGATCAGCATAATATATGTCTCCTGACCTGCTGACCCCTCTTATTGATCCTGACTTACTCTGCAAGTATTTCTGCATGAGTATCTACTTAACAACATTTGCCCACACTGGGCGATGGACAGTTGTTAATTAAAGCTTCCTTTCAAATCAGATCCATATTATGGCAGAGCTCCAATGCCCAGGACTGCCTTTTCCAGTTCCAACCACAGTGGTTATAGGTTCCTTTGGGAACGTATAGGAAACTGTCCAGGCTGCTGAACGGCAAAGTACATTTCTTGGTGGGTACGTCTCTAATCCCCCAGAATATGTGTTAATGCAAACAGTTACTACAATGGAGTTTACGTTAGGCTCCTTCCTCAAAAACCTATTTTGTTACTGTACATTTTAATTTCCATGATAATCAAATTTCCTTTATTTCTTATTTAATTCTATAGATGCTTTGGAAAACAAGCGGTAAGGGAGTGGAAATTGCGCCAGTGCTCGTTATGCGCGATTGCACAATGCGGTACCAATCAGGTGATGAACAGTTTGCCCTGCCTTTCTTTCTGCCTGTCAAGAAGGAGCAGCTGTTGACTGAAGCTGCCTGCCAGCCTGGTGCCACAGCTGGCAACACATCTGGAGGTGAGCAGGAGTCACCTGTCCAACACACCATATCGGGGATGATTTGGGAAAAGGAAACACCGAAAGTAACAACATCTCAAATGTCGATTGACAGTGCTAGTTCGCATGCCACATAGTTCACACTTTCTTAGCACCTGTCAGCGCTATTGTTGGTTGCCAACACATCACATAGGTGAGAACATTCTTATTCAATCCAACACACCATGAAGAGAATCGGACAAGCTTCCCGGTAGGTTTTGCCATCTCAAGAGTTTGGGGAGGACGAGTGAATGCACAAACAGCTAAATGAAAGAATAGTAACACATTCTGGTCATCCATTATTTCCTCTATTTCATCAAGCGAGTTACGTCGTTCATATGTTACTCAACATAGTTTAATAAGATTTATTTGTGTTTGCTTTGTTTCGGTTCCACTTTAACGAAAGCAGGTTTTTCATCGGCAAGTAACATGCACGGAAATATATGCCATAGCATTTGACACAGGAAGCAGTAGTTTGACCTTAGAGGAAGAGCAAGGCCCTTTTGCTATTCAGACATCCTCAGCTCGTCAATAGTTCCATGGCATAGACCAAGAATACAGCACTGAGAACAAAACATGAATGAAAGGAATTGGGCATGCCCGGCCATCTCATGGAACACCTCCTCGCTATATCTAATTAGACATCTAAATAATTCAATGAAAAAACCTTTAAAACATGAAGTTAAGATTATGCATAAAGCACAGAGTCGCTGTTTCTGGAAGAGTGCAGCTGTGAGCAAAAAGAGAGCAAAGAAACTACAAAAAGAAGTGCTCCCTGGTTTGCCTCAAAAGGGAAAAGGCAGGGAAAGGAAAAGTGACCACAACCCTGCGGGTAGAAGAGTCAGGGGTAGTTCCCTCCATGCAATGACTGCAGGGCATGCACAAGGCGTGGAACCCAAAGAGCCTGGAAACAGACCATGCTCTGTGTTGTTTGATAGGAGAGGTAGTGTGGTTGGTGCATGGCTGCAAACCACGTGCCCGGCACACTACTAGCAAGGTATGGCTTCAGGTAATGCCCTGCTAGGTATAGCCTCATCCCTTGACCTGGTACAGCACCTGCAGGGGGGTGGCCACAACCTATGCCCTTTTGGTAATACATGCAGTGGTATTGCATTGAAGGCATAGCCACAGGTCAACTCTGAGTACGGTTCCCACAGGCCAAGCTCTGTCGATCGTGAGGACAGCAAAAGAGTGTCTGTGGCACTGCAATACTGGCCATGTCCCGGCACCCTACTGGCACCACATGATTACAGTCCATGCTCTGCGGGTAGTAATGGAGGAGGCTTTGCATCTGTGGAATGGTCAGAGGCCATTCCCTCGGTCAACTACCCATAAGGCAGCACAGCAGATCACATTCCTTATCGATGGTGCCAGCAGAATTTATGGAACCAGGACATGGTGGAATGCCATACCGGAATGCCTGCAGGACATGCCACTGCCCGTGAAGGCAGAGGTACCATGATAAAAGGCATGGCTATAAGCAAGCTCCATGCATAACATGCAGAGGGCATGGTCTGAGGTAGTGTGTCTGGAGCATGGTCAGAGAATATGCCTAGATTGTATTAACCATAAGGCATGTCCAAACACCATGCTCTGTGGGCAGTGTCGACAGTGGTAGTGTGCCTGCAGCATGGCCATGCTACCCATGGGGCATGCCCTTTAGCATGCTACTAAAGGCCATTCCCGCATGTAGTGGGGTCGGAGGTCATCTAGCAAGAGGATGTGCAAATCCTCATCAAGGCTGTGATAAAAACCTGATGATGATGAATGGTTGCAGGCTTCATTAAAAGTCTGGTGGTAGTGGTAAAACAGACAGTGGGCCTCATTACGCGTTTGGAGGTAGCCATGGAGCTATTAGCTCCATGGCTGCCTCCAAACCGGGCTCCATTACCTGGTTCCTACAATGGGGATTTACCGGGTCATTCTGACATAGGAGGACCCAGTAAGTCATCCTTGCAGGAACCATTCCCCATTCCCATTTAAGCCCCCATAGGGCTCAATGGAAATGGGGAGGGAAGTAACAACGGGCACATTACAAGTGTCCCGTTGTTACCTCCCTCTTCCCCTCGCGGGACCTAGAAAAGACGTCTGGTTTTACCAGGCGTCTGATCCGGGTCCCGCAAAGGGAACCTTGTAATCAGCCCTGACGGAATGAAGGGGGCCGGTCCCGTACTGGCCCCCTTTATTTCGTCAGCGCAAGGGTCGTAATGAGGCCCAATATCTGGAAATACTGCCTGTTTTACCACTCCCTGTGATTTAGGGTCTGAGAACCAAGGCCTCTGAAAATCGCCTGCTTGCAAGTGGAAGAGCAAGCCTGCAATTATGGTGGAAATGGTGGCGGTAATGGTTGCTGGTTTGACCACATTTGGTAATATCAACTATCGCCAGTGGAGTGCAACCATTACCTAAGGTAATACAACCAAACTCATAATGAGGCCTACACACTCACCTGTGTGAGAACTGATATGAGAGCCCCCCTATGATTGGTAAAACAAATTACAGAAGAAGAAAAGTGTATTCTTTCTACTGGGAAGGATTTCCACAGTGCATATTTCTTTCTTCACCCATGAGGGGCTTCTGTGCCAGTAAAGAGCTTTTTTGCATGAGCGAAGTGCTTCGACAAGAAACACTTAGGGGCTGATTAATGGAATTATTTGGGCCGAAAAACAGGGACTTGTGCGCCATTCTGCCCGCAAATCCCCATTTGTTAAACAGGGATTTGCGGGCAGAATGGCGCACAAATCCCTGTTTCTCGGCGCAAATAATTCCATGAATCAGCCCCTTAGAGTTTGGTCAGGACGAAGGAGTTTGGAACGTGTGCTCTGTAGCATGCAGGTGGATCAACAAGGGGTGTTTTACTCGATGGACTCCTACAAATTAGTTCAGGACTTTGGAGATAGTCGGCCGCCACTGCAGATATTTCCACTAGAACCAACCCCCCGTGATGAACCTGATTTGTTGGGTGCAAAATATTTTCCAACTGAATTGCGGAACCCTGTGCATCCCTATTTTATCCATTTGAGAATGTTTACAAACACGCAGTATTTCAAGAGCCATTGTGCCTCTTTTTCTGTCATCTGTGATTACGACCTCTCGGCCAACCAAGGTAACCCGCCACAGCTGTACTAGTGTCCCTGTAACCTATTTTTCTCAAGGATTTCAGGATTTTCTTGTGGCGAACCTCCGCGTGGATAGAAAGTAATATCCAGATGTTATATAGCATTTCATGCAGGATTCCACCGATTTTTCATCTTCGGAGGGATGAAGGGATCAGTCAACATGGCTGGGATTGAAAATGGCCAAGTGTGAGCTGGTCTCACGGATTTTGGATTTTGGATTTTGGATTTCTGCTGCACTAGGTTGAACCAAATGCGTGAGCCCCCCCCCCTATTTTAACATGTCCTTTTTAGTTTGGGCTATTAGGTGGCCCTGAAAGAGCTACCTATAAAGCCGAAACTATTGTTATTAAAATAAGAACTTTAACATGAGAGCTTGATGTCCCACATAATGCTATGTCCCCCATAATGCCATTTTGTATGCCATTGTGACTCCCTTCTCTTATAATATTTATGTGTTCATGGATGGGACGCGCTGAGTTAAATTGGTCATGACTTCCCGCATTCACTGAATTTCAAGGGTTTTGTTGCGTTAAATCTCCTCAACTTAACCACACTTTAACTAAAGATTTTTCAGTGATTATATACATTTATTTACCAAAAAAACATTTGCTATAGTGTGGCACTCTGCCTCTTTCAAGTAGGTCCATTTGGGAAGTGGTAGGAGAACAGAAACCACTTATAATAAATGAAAAAGAATATGAGGCATCCCTGTTATAATCCCAACAGGCAAACAAGGTCAGAAAGAATTTCCCAGGCTCTCGATCTCGGTGCAAAATGCGCAATGTATTCTGATTAACCTGAGGAAGTCCTTGCAACGAGGATGGAACGCATGGTGTGGTGTGTTATGGCTCGGACTGCAATATTCTGTGTGTAAGTCCATGTTTCTGAATTAGCACTTTCTAAAACATTACGTTTTGAATAAACTGTGCATTTTGCACAGAGATCGAATGCCTGGGAAATTCTTTCTGACCTTGCTTGCCTGTTGAGATTATAACAGGGATAGGTCATATTATTTTTCATACATTGCATGTTTAAGTTGCTCAACCCAGAGGAAGAGCATTTTTGGGCAGCGTATTACTTTAGTGGCACTCGACAAAGCCTCGCCAAACTTTTTAAAAAAAGTATATAGCCCCTTCCCAATGACTTAGCAAAGTTTGGGGCAGTTTCATCAAGGGGGACAAAGTTTTACAGGGGTCCCAAAACCTTTCAAATCCGTATAGACATACAATGAAAATAAAATGGATCAAACCTACAGCCTAAACTACTGAACGGATTTGCAAAAAATGTACATGAGGAGTTACGGCCTGGTCCCAAAAGCGTGCTTTTGCTAATTTGGTGTAATTCCGTCCAGTAGGTTTTTTTTAAATGGCCAAAAAGTAAGTACAAAAGAATTTGTGATTTCTGCGTCTGGTCCGCAGACTCACTTCCTGATTCAGTGTCCAGAGACACCTCTGTACCAACAGAGAGCCACGTAATATTTTCGGACATCGTACGCGCCCGCTGATCGGTCAATTAAAAATGTGAGGTGCGGGGGGCGTGGCTTGGAGCCGACGCGATGCAGTCGCTCCTCTAAAGCCGCCCGTGGACTGCCCGCTGCTATAGCTAAATTTGTGCGGTTCCTGTGGCTTACACGATCCACCGACGCCAGCTATGTGGATCAGAACCGATGGGGCACTAGCAGCTCAAAGATGAAAGCCGGGAGAAAGAGCACTATGTCTGTACTCGCCGCCTGAATCCCGGTCCCCCCCTCTGCCGCTCAAGGAATCCAAGATGGTGGGCGCACGTATGAACGCGTACGCAGCCGGGAGTTGGAGGCGAGCCTCCCCGTAACACACAGGCCGCAGGGGACGGACGAGCATCCAGACATCCAGGCAAGGAGCGAGGACTGTTTCCATCTACCTGTGGGGGCGGCCCGGGCTCTCCTGGGACCGACGGGGTGCGCCGCATGCACCAAGGATTGGCGGGGGATTCCCCTGCTGAGTGATCTCCTTGCCTGGCCCCCGTTTTGTGCTCCCTTTCCTCCCTCTTCCTCCTGGGGCGCCCCGGCCCACGCCGCTTTACAGCTCCACGCCCGGCGGGGTCTACCTTCCGTTCTATAGACATTTGCAACGGCCCTTAAAGCGACTCAATCCCTTGGAGCGGGGACAGGAGACCCTCCCCCCCAACGGTCGGCGGCAGGAGCCTTCAGCAGGAGCCCCTTGAGAGCACTCCATCGCACGTCACCGCCTCCCTGAGTCTACAACCAGCACCCGACCCGAATCCGAATTAAGGTACGCTTAGCCCGCATGCTCTTCTCCCTGAGCCTTTCCTGGGGCGCCCCGGCCCACGACCCTGCTGCCCGCGGATAAGGCCTATAACCCGCACGGGTAGCACTCCCTAGCCTCTCGTGCGGCTCTCGTAGCAACTCTCCTTCACCACTACAGTGCTCCCGGCGGCCATTGACCCGCCGCTGACAACCAGCGCAATGACTAAGCAACAAAAGACCACCAAGTCCTCGGACATAGCAACACTGCTGATCACATTCGACAAAGCTAAGAAACAGGACTCCTGCTCCTCTATTTCATGGGAATCCCTAGACAACAAGGGACCTCTGATGACCAATGAAGACATACGTGAATTCATGGCGGATATCAAATCAGAATTCCGCTCTTGTATGACGGAACTTACTACTAAGCAGGAAAGTACGGATAAAAGGGTCTCGGAGGTTGAACAAAGAGTGGGAGTTGTTGAGGACCATATCCAAGATCATGCCTCCGCCCTAACTGAGGTCCAACGCTCAATCAGACTTCTGCAAGACAAGTACGACATCCTGGAATACTAGCAGGAAGACCTGGAAAAAACGGTGCAACAACCTCCGTATTCGGGGGGTTCCTACTTCGATCCCAGACAAGGGGTTGGCTAAATATGTGGGCCTCGTCTTCCAGTCTCTCCTCCCTGACCTTGAAGATTCACAGCTTCTCCTAGATCGCACCCACAGGCTGAACCCCCGTCGCAGAGTGGAGTCAGATGGCCCCCCTGACGTCATCACTAGGGTGCACTTCTTTACCATGAAGGAAGCCATCTCGGTGATAAGCCGCTCCAAAGACGAAATTACATTCCAAGGGACCTCCCTCCAGATCTTTTAGGACCTTTCCCCTCTTACTCTCCAAAAGAGGTGAGCCCTACACCCACTAACCACTCTTCTTCAAGCCCAAAAAATCCGCTACATATGGCTCTTTCCCACAGCTTTGCAATTTTCCTATAAGGGCTCACTAAGGAAAATTAGCCACCTGGAAGATGCTGAAAACATCCTGCGCCCAGATGCTTCCAAGCCTTCGCCTTCCCTGCCCTCCGAGGCAACGGCTGACTCAGACCTTGTGGCCTCCCCCTAACCCCGCATAAAATACCTGGTCGAGGGTTCACAGATTCCAGAGGAGGAAGTAGCCGGATGCGGTCCCATGATGGAGCCACCACTTTCTGTCCCGGCTCGTCAGTCCGGCACCGTGAAACCGATCAGCACCCACAGGAACACAGATGAGCTCCATCCCCAAAAAAGCAGCGGGCATTATTCCACAGCCCATGCCCGGTTCCAAGGCACAGTCCACCTATGAGTCCTTGAAACGATCCACTGAGACTACCTGTAAGGTTAGCTATGTTGGCTACATACTGTTCTATGGCCCCGTTGGCCAAGGGAGGCTCTAGACCTACAAAAGTTCTGCCACCCCCAGTTAAAACTCGCCCCTCCCGTTGGCAGCCCGAGCAAAAACCCCATATGCAGGTTAATGAACGGCCACACACTCCGCGACATGATGGCTGATCCCTCTACGTCTCCCCCTCTGCGCCCGGACTTATCAGCGGCCCTGGAACTAGCCCCGGAACATCGGACTTTGAGGTTCGTCTCCCTGAATGTCAAGGGACTGAATTCACCCGCCAACCGCAAGTCCATCCTACAGAAGCTTCAGAATGACGATGCAGCAGTAGCTATGCTACAGGAAACCCATCTGCTGCCGGCAGACCACAGCCGCCTACGCTCCCGAAACTTCCTGAAGCAACTCTTCGCATCTGGGAACTCCAAGAGGGGTGGCACGGCTATCCTTTTTGGGAGGGGACTGAACCCTCAGATTCTAGACTCCATAAGCTGCCCGGAATGGCGGTACATAGTGGTTAAATGCCTGCTGCTGGGACAACTCTACTCTATAATCTCCGTATACGCACCCAACTCAGGCCAGGCGCTGTTCTATGAGTCCCTGAGTACGACTCTCTCTCCGTTTCTGGAGGGCCAAATAGTGATTGGTGGGGACTTCAATGGGGTCCCGGACCCCACGAAAGACAAGTCGCACCTGCCCAGTGCCGGAGACCTCACCATAGCCCTGGCTCTCCTGCAACTATTCAGAACTCTGGGGGTGGTGGACTCATGGAGGGTACTCCACCCATCCGAAAGAGACTTTTCCTTTTATTCTTATGTCCACATTACCTTCTCCAGGA
Organism: Ambystoma mexicanum; assembly: GCF_040938575.1. Classification (NCBI taxonomy): domain Eukaryota; kingdom Metazoa; phylum Chordata; class Amphibia; order Caudata; family Ambystomatidae; genus Ambystoma; species Ambystoma mexicanum. The sequence goes on from NC_090922.1 coordinate 340,897,765, forward strand.
TAGATCTTCTCCTAGTATCCCCGCAAATCTTCACATTCACCAACAATGTGACAATTGGCTCCAGAATCTTGTCTGATCACGCCCCGGTGACCCTGGAAATCCGAGTGCAGGAACCGTCTAACCCCCAACAGCGCAGATGGACACTATATGATCCGATTCTTAATGAGATGCCACTCAGAGACGCGATCGCAACCACGATCACCAACTTCTTTAAGGAAAACCCCAGCGAAGACACCTCTACCGCCAACAATTGGGACACAATGAAAGCAGTAGTGCGGGGAGAACTGATTGCGCAAGGAGCAGCCTATCACAGGCATAAACGACAAACTCGCCAGGGTCTTGAGGAAGAACTTAAAAAAGCAGAAAGGACCCATAAGGAGAATGACTGGACCCCTAATACTCAGCGGGCCATCCGGATAGCGCAAAAAAAGATCAAGGCCCACTACGCCGAACACACTGCCCACGAAATGGCAAAAGCTAAACAGTTTTATTATGCTAAGAACAACAAAGCAAATAAGTTACTGGTGGCCAAACTTGCCAAGGCGAAGAGGAACAACACGATTGGTCCATGCCATGGAACACTGACCCAGGTGATGACCGTTCCGGTACAGGACATGAAGGAACAGAGGGAATACCTACGGAGTGCAGCGCTTCCCCGGCTAAAAAGAACAGCGTGTGACTCTCTTGAGGCGCCGATTACCGACGAGGAAGTGGACGAGGCAATAAAAGCCCTTAAATCCCGAGCCCCTGGGCCTGATGGATATACAACCAGGTTTTACAAGATTTTCAAACCCCAATTATTAGCGCCTCTGGTACAGTTATTTAACTCGTTCAGGACCACGGGCACTATAACCCTGTCCATGCAGGAGTCAATTACGGTCTTACTACCTAAACCTGGAGGCGATCCGAAGAACCCTGCGTCATATAGACCCATTCCCCTGCTCAACATAGATGCTAATATATACTCTAAAATCTTAGCAACACGACTATCTCAGTTCTTGCCGGAGATAATCAGTGCGGATCAGAGTGGCTTTCTCAGACATCGCTCCATGGCCGACAACATTCGAAGGGCCTTAGACCTGGTGGAATTTGCCTCCCGAGACTCCCGGAGCTGGTGCTTCTGGCCCTGGACGCAACCAAGGCGTTCGACAAAGTGGATTGGACTTTTATGAGGCTCACCCTTGAGGCCTTTGGATTTGGCCCGGAATTCTGCAATATGACGCTGGAAAACTACAAAGCTCCCAAAACTCTTCTCAGAGTTAATGGCACCCTTTCCGCCCCTATCAACCTAACTTGCGGAACCAGACAGGGATGCCCGCTCTCGCCGCTTCTCTTCGCTCTAATCATGGAACCCTGCGGAACAGGTTGAACCCTGCAGTCGAAGGCTTTCAATCAGGCCCGGCACACCACAAGCTGGCCCTCTATGCAGACGATGTCCTCATGACTATCAGGAAGCCCGTTCCTCCCTCCCTCAAGCCCTGGCTGAGATAGCGAGCTATGGAAGGGTCACAGGCTTTGCCATCAACTTCTGGAACCCAGCTGCTACCGGAGTGGGTCTGACCCGGGAAGACCGAGAAGCCCTGATCCCTCTGTGCCTAATACAATGGACGACCAAGGGAATCAGCTACTTAGGAGTCCAGATCCCGGCCAACCCAAGCGAGGCCTATCGGGCTAATTTCCCCCCATTATTTACAAACTTGGAGGCAGATTTGAAGCGCTGGGCGGCACAAGAGATATCGCTGATGGGCCGTATTACAGCCTGTAAAATGAACTTATTACCGAGATTTCTGTACGCTTGCTCCTCACTCCTGGTGCCGGTTCCGGCGCCAGCCCTTCAACGCCTACAGAAGAAAATGCTGCAGTTTATTTGGAGGGGGAAAAAACCCAGAATCCCTAAATCCACGATGCTGGGCAGCGCGAAACTCGGTGGCCTCGGGGTCCCAGACCTACAGAAATACCACATGGCGGCTCAGCTATCCTGTATCCAATCGTGGCAAATCCTTACCAACCGCCCTAGATGGGTGGACCTCGAACAGGCGCAACTACCTCTCCCGCTGCGCTTTCTCCTACATGTCCCCCCTCCGGAGCGGCGACAGTGGCGGAATCTTATGGCGACCACCAAACACACCATTTCGGTATGGGACAAGGCGTTGAAACAGAAGAGGATCCCGATGGGGCTCAGCCCCCTCTCCCCGGTGTTTATGAACCTGACCTTTTCACCTGGTCTGTCTGCCCTTAATTTTAAGTGCTGGATTGCAGGAGGCCTGGAGACCCTGGGACAACTTTTTGAAGGGGGCCAACCCTGCACCTTTGAGCGATGCAAAGAACTCTTTGGTATCCAGGAACAGGATAGATTCACATATACCCAGCTGCGCCACTGGTGCACCCATCCACAGACTCGCCAGGCAGCTATTCGTCCCCCCACAGCCATTGAATTGACCCTAAATGAGCTCCCGCCCCGAGGGAGAATCTCCACTCCATATAAATGCCTCCAAACTGCTTTCTTAACCTCCAAGACTCGGTACATGGCCCTTTGGGAGGCAGACCTGGGCCGTCCGATTGAAGACCAACAGTGGGTTGACATCTGGTTCCGGGCTCACACCTCCTCATCATGCATCACAAACAGAGAATGCGCCTACAATATCCTCCTCCGTTGGTACTACCCTCCCCTAAGACTTCACCACATGAACCCCACACTCGACCCACAATGCTGGAGACAATGCGGGCAAATAGGCTCCTTCTTCCACATGCGGTGGTCCTGCCCCAAGGCTCAAGCCTTTTGGAAACAACGCCTAGCGACGATAGCGGACATCACTCAGGTGCGACTGCCCTTGGACCCCGAACCTATTCTCCTTTGAGCACCGATCCCCGGGCTCTACCCAAGGTCTGGTCCTAAGGCCAAACTATTATCCCAATGCTTACTGGCGGGCAGGAACGTGATAGCCCGCACCTGGAAAACGAAGGAAGGCCCGCTCATGCCTTTCTGGTGGATGAAAGTCTGGGACATCTTGATCGCTGAGAAGGTGACGGCTGCCAGGGCAGGCATTCTACATCGCTTTCACAACATCTGGGGTCCGGTTTTGGATTTTGACCAAAGGTTCCCGGACCTGACATTCAAGCCCCAACTGGCCAGGAGAACTGTTCAGAATGGAGATCCCCAGCGGGGGCGTGAAGACGGAACTTGAGACCGGAGGGTGGGATGGGAAGAGCGTCAAGTGGTATTGCTTTATGCTTCATGTCGCAAGTGATTAAGCTTTGTATTGTCATAACCTGCCTGTTTAAAATAAACATGTTTAAAAAAAAAAATGTGAGGTGCATCAAAACTTTTGAAACAAATGCCATGTTGGATTCCCAAACTTTGCCTGTAGTCCACGGACATCAGGGTAAAAACATAAAAAAACACAACGTTATACTTGTAAAACTAATGAAACCATCTCTGGGAGGTGAGGGATGATGAGAATGGGATATGTCCATAAAAAACAGAAATCTGGTGTTTTTTTCTTTTGCAAAGTCCTTGAACATCTTAGATGTTCGGAGACATTGCTGCGAAGTTCACGAACTTGACAAAAGTTCGAGGACATCCATGTATATTTCTGTATTTTAAGGTCGGTGAAGAGCAGTTCTTGGATGGTTTTGTAACGCTCACCTGATTCCCGTAGAGGCGCCGGTCTTGACTGGGCGTATACCGTATCTTCAAAGGTGATGTGTAACACACGGCTGGCTCTTTGGGCTGGACCTCTGTGCACTGTATGTCTGGCTCGAAGGGTAAGATGTCTGCAGATAGAAAATGTGGGATTAATGAACTGGGTTATTGAATGTCTCTCTCTTCTTCCCTTTCTCTTCTCCTGTAGAACCCCAAAGGTTAACGCTCTCACCTTAGGTAAGTGAACGCCGTGCTCTCCATCTGCCTCGAGGCAGGGTGCTGTAACCAGTTTCTTCACTGGATAAGGGGAGCAGGCCTCTTGACTTCAGAGGACTGCTGTCCGTCGTTTACTGCACGAACGGTAAGTTTCGAGTAATTCTAATGTCTTTAAAGTCTTTAGTAATGATGTCTCTTGTTTTGCAGGGTTCCGGCGATGGTGGATGGCGGGCTGAAGTGAGTTGAAGATGGAGCCCGTGTGATGAATAGAAGCGCCTGGAAGCACGTAAGTAAGCGCTTGTTGCCTGCTTCACAATGCGCTCTAACTGTCTTTTTATTTTGCAGGTACAAGTTCGGGGAGGCTGCAGGGTGCCGGAATACCCACTGGGTTAGATGTGGAAAGGAGTAATGGCACGTGAGTATTAAAGTTCCCCAATGTCTTTAAACGCACCTTGTTTTGTCTTTCAGATGCGGGATGCAGCGCCGAAGGCCTCCGGAGCGTGCGAAGAGTTGGTAAGCTTTTGTCTTTCAGATGCCGGAATGCAGTGTGAAGACCTCCGGAGCGCACGAAGAGTAGGTAAGCCTTTGTCTATCAGATGCCGGAATGCAGCGCGAGGCGTTGGTGACAGCCGATGGACCAGGTAAGTGAAGAGCTGTCACTGAAGACCGTAATGCTAACCTGTTCTTTCTTGTCTTTATAGGTGTTGCTGAAGACTGGATTCAGAATGGTAAGCCTTTTTCCTTAGGCCCAGGATCAGATGCAGAAGACACGATGAGCGTTCTGCTGCTGAGGATGCAGAATAACGCAAAGCAAGATTCATCCATCGGGTGTGGTTTAAATAGCCTCCTGTAGTGCTTAGGTGTCTCCTTCCACAGCCACGCCTAGGTAAGAAAAGAGTTCCTGCTTTCCAGAAGAGTTCCAGTGTTCTGAATCTAGGGAGTGGCTCCTGCCCCACCCAACAGGAAAAGTAGTTCCAAACAGAAGAGGATCAGAGACTCAACTGGCAGGCAAGTAAGCAGCATGGTCTGCTGCAGGTAAGTCCACCCAAGCATTATGAGCCCGGCGCTTCCAGCGCTGGGACTGGGCATATTTATGAGCCTGGTGCCACTGGCGCCAGGACTGGGTCCAAAAGGTCCCAATTGGGACTGGTTGGCACTCGGAACCTGGGTTATGGATCTGCTTCCAAGGGAGTTGGGAAAACCCTGACCTTTTGGAAGCAGAGATCATGACAGTACCCCCCCTCAAGGCCCCTCCCAAACCGGGCTTCTCCGGGGGTTTTGGCTTGTCAGGAAATGTTCGGTGAAATCTTTTGATTAGGCGAGGAGCGTGGACATATTCAGCAGGTTCCCAGGATCTCTCTTGGGGGCCGTAGCCTTTCCAGTCAATTAGGTAGAATAGTTTAGATTTGGAGATCTTGGAGTCCAGAATGCTTTTGACTTCAAACTCGAGTTCTCCATCAACTAGGATAGGTTTTGGAGATTTGGTTAGTCGGGTTTGAGGTTGCACAGGTTTTAATAGAGAGACGTGGAAGACCGAATGTATCTTCATGTGCGGGGGCAAGTCCAACTTGACCGCTACTGGGTTTACTATGGTAGTGATGGAATAGGGACCAAGGTATCTTGGGTTGAATGTGCGTGGCCCTTTTAGAGGTAGATATTTGGTGGATAACCAGACTTGATCCCCTACTTGATATTGAGGGGCTTCCTTCCGATGTCGATCTGCTCCTTCCTTGTATTGTTCTTTAGCCCTTTGAAGGTGAAAAACAGCTTCCTTAAAGGCTTGGGTGATTGTAGAATGCAGGTAGTCTACTGCTGGTGTTTCAAGATCTTGGAGGGGATCCAACTCCGAGGTTCGAGGGTGACTGCCGTACAAAAGAAAAAACGGGGTTTTCCCAGTTCCCGAATGGACAGAGTTATTGTAAGCATATTCGGCTATCCAAAGGATGTCTTTCCAAGTTTTTTCAGTTTGTTGCAGCATGCAGCGTAAATACTGTTCCAGAGTTTGATTGGTCCTCTCGGTTTGTCCGTCGGTCTGAGGGTGGTGACTGGTCGATAGTCTCACATCAATTTGAGCCGACCGACAGCAACTTCGCCAAAAATTAGAAATAAATTGACTACCTCGATCCGAAATTAGAACCGAAGGAAAACCGTGCAGTCGGACGATTTTTTCGAGAAATTCTCGGGCCAGAGTTGCTGCTGTTGGCAAGCCTTTGAGCGGAATGAAATGCGCCATCTTGGAGAATACGTCCACGATTACTAGAATCGTATTGTATCCGGAGCATGGAGGTAGATCGGTGATGAAGTCCATAGAAAGCGTATGCCAAGGGCGAGGTGGGATGTCAATAGGGCGTAAGAGGCCTGCTGGTCTTTCCTTTTGACTCTTGTTTTGGGCGCATACTCCACAGGACATTATAAAGTCTCTGATATCTTTTTTCCAAGACGGCCACCAGAAGTAGCGCTTGATCTTTTCTGAGGTCTTGGCCATACCGGGATGTCCTTCCATTAAAGAATCGTGATAGCAAGAGATTACTTTTTTCTGTAAATCTGTGCTGGGTAGGTATAATCGTTCTTGGAAATACAATAAGTTGTCCTTTACTGCAAAGTCCTTTCCCTGCAGATGCCAATTCTGTATGTCTGCTGGAGTTACAAGTTGCCTGGCTTTATCCTTAACTTCCTCTATGGATTCTGTGGCGATTACACCCAGAATTCTTTGTTCGGGAATGATTGGTACAGGTTTAGGGTTGATCAAGTGTTCTTCCACTCCTATCCGAGAAAGGGCATCAGCTTTACCGTTTTTTGTACCAGGTCGATAGGTAATTATGAAGTCAAACTCGGCAAAGAATAATGCCCAACGGAGTTGTCTAGAGGATTGGGCTTTTGCGGTTTTCAAATATTGCAGGTTTCGGTGATCCGTAATCACAGTAACGGTGTGTCGGGCCCCCATCAGATAATGCCGCCAAGCCTTAAAGGCAGACTTGATAGCCAGAAGTTCCTTGTCAGTAATCGTGTAATTGATTTCAGGAGGCGAGAATTTGCGGGACCAAAATGCCACGGGATGCAACTGATTGGTTACCGGGTCCTTTTGTGATAGAACTGCCCCCATGGCAAGGCTTGAAGCATCAGTTTCCACGATGTAGGGGAGTTCGGGGCGAGGGTGTTTTAAGATTGGTGCAGAGATAAATTTAGTCTTCAAATCCTGGAAAGCTTGTTCCGCCTCGGTAGACCATTCAAAACGTTTGTTTTTCTTTAACAAGGCAGTGATGGGCTGGACTATTCGAGAGAATTCGGGGATAAACCTGCGGTAAAAGTTAGCGAAGCCTAACATGCTTTGCACACCTTTTACGGAGGATGGTGATGGCCATTTGAGAACTGCATCGACCTTCTTTGAATCCATACGCACTCCGCCAGGTGATAATATGAATCCCAAGAATTCAACTTCAGTCACGTTGAAAACACATTTTTCCAACTTAGCGAAAAGTTTGTGTTGACGCAATCTTTCGAGGACCATTTTCACGTGTTTCCGATGTTCAGATTCCGATGAAGAATAAACGAGGATGTCGTCAATGTAAACAACAACACACACATCTATGAGCTCTCTGAGAACATCGTTCATAAAATATTGAAAGGCGGCCGGGGCATTATAAAGTCCGAAGGGCATGACCTGATATTCAAATAGCCCATACTTGGTGCGGAAGGCCGTCTTCCATTCATCGCCCTCTTTTACTCGTACCAAGTGGTAAGCTCCTCTAAGATCCAGCTTTGTATATATGCATGCTTTTCTGACTTGGTCCAGGAGTTCAGGGATCAAAGGTAACGGATATCTATTCTTAACGGTGATCTGGTTCAGGGAGCGATAATCTATACAAGTTCTAAGGTCTCATTCCTTTTTTGGAACGAAGAACAAAGCTGAAGAAGCAGGGGACTTGGAAGGACGAATAAACCCATTTGCCAGGTATTGATCCAGGTATTGTCGAAGGTGAAGGTTCTCAGGCTCGGTGAGGGCATAAATTCTACTACAAGGAGGAGTAGATCCAGGTATCAGGTCGATCTGGCAGTCATAAGACCTATGAGGAGGTAGAGAGTTAGCCTGATCCTTCCGGAAAACATCTTGGTATTCTAGGTATTCGGGAGGTAACTGGGGAGTCTCTGAAGAAATTGCTGCCAGTGCAACACCAGGTGGAGGGTGACAAGTAGAGACACATTCTGGAAACTGGACCGTTCTTGCTCGCCAATCGATCAGAGGATTGTGTTTCTCTAACCAAGGTATTCCTAGAGTAATCTGAAACTGAGGGGCCTTGATCACATCGAACACGATCTTCTCATGGTGTCCATCTTGACTTACTAGCGTCACTTCTTGAGTGGTATGCGTTACTGGCCCGGAGGCTATCTCCGTACCATCCACCGTAGTAATGACGTCCTTTACAGCCTTGGGACAAAGAGATAGATTCATCCTCAAAACCATTTCATGATCTACATAATTGCCGATGGCACCGCTGTCGACGTAAGCTTCAATTGCATGTAATCGATCCGGATTATCAGGGCTAATGAGGACCATAGGTATCACGAAATGCGAGGTCACGGAACTGGTTTTCACGCTCGGCAAGAGGACCTCTATTCTTGTCGGGCGAGGTCGTTTCCCTGCTCAGAGTTTGTAACTTTGGTAACTGCAGCTCCTACTGCCTTCTTGGCAGGTTTCACCGGACAGTCTCGAAGAAAGTGCCCTGAGTTTCCTCAATAGAGGCATAATTGCAACTGTTTTCTCCTTTCCCGCTCCTTTTGTGTTAGAGGACCTTTCAGACCCCCTATTTGCATGGGTTCCCCGGAGTCTACTCCTTTGGAAGGAGTTGGCGGTTTGGAAAATACTCGAGCATCAAACTTGGAACGATCGGCCTTCCTGTTCTGCAGTCTGTGATTTATTTGAACGACTAAGTCTATATAGTCCGAACAATCTTGTGGGGGATTCACTACTTGGGCTAACACATCTTTGAGCTCTCCGCGTAGACCTCTATAAAACAGCGTAATCCTTTTGTCCTCAGGCCAGTGAGTTTCCACTATCAGTCTGTTGAAAGACACAATATAAGCCAAAAGGTCTTGATTACCTTGTCGCAACGAAAGAAGCTCATTGTCCAAGGCCTGCCCCTGTGAATGTCTTGCGAACAGTTTTTCCATACTGAGCTGAAAAGCTTGAAAATCATGGAGGACCGGATCATCTTGATTTACTAGAGGGATCGACCAGTCTGCCGCATTGCCACTAAGGTACGAAAGCACGAAAGCTACTTTAGCTTGATCAGTTGGAAAGGCTGCTGGCCGGCATAAGAAATGCAACCGGCACTGATTGATAAATACTGCAAACCTCTTTGGGTCACCAGAAAATCGTTCGGGCGTAGCCAGAGGTACATTCCCAGGTAGGTTGATCTGCACTGGATTCATAGAGGATGTAGAAGAAAGATTTCCCCCAGATGCGGGTAACGGGGTCTGTCCGGCTTGTGACTTTAGCAATTGTCTAGCGAGATCATCTGTTCGCTCCTTGGAAATAATCAGTTCCCTTCTTAGAGCGTTTGTTTCCTGACGGGCTGCATGCACTTCTGCCCTTAGTTCCCCAAGTAACTGGGCTAGCTGGTCGGTATCCGAGGTTTCCATAGCGCCTGGACGGGAGTTTTGTGGTAGGCTTTGCGTTCTGTAACGCTCACCTGATTCCCGTAGAGGCGCCGGTCTTGACTGGGCGTATACCGTATCTTCAAAGGTGATGTGTAACACACGGCTGGCTCTTTGGGCTGGACCTCTGTGCACTGTATGTCTGGCTCGAAGGGTAAGATGTCTGCAGATAGAAAATGTGGGATTAATGAACTGGGTTATTGAATGTCTCTCTCTTCTTCCCTTTCTCTTCTCCTGTAGAACCCCAAAGGTTAACGCTCTCACCTTAGGTAAGTGAACGCCGTGCTCTCCATCTGCCTCGAGGCAGGGTGCTGTAACCAGTTTCTTCACTGGATAAGGGGAGCAGGCCTCTTGACTTCAGAGGACTGCTGTCCGTCGTTTACTGCACGAACGGTAAGTTTCGAGTAATTCTAATGTCTTTAAAGTCTTTAGTAATGATGTCTCTTGTTTTGCAGGGTTCCGGCGATGGCGGATGGCGGGCTGAAGTGAGTTGAAGATGGAGCCCGTGTGATGAATAGAAGCGCCTGGAAGCACGTAAGTAAGCGCTTGTTGCCTGCTTCACAATGCGCTCTAACTGTCTTTTTATTTTGCAGGTACAAGTTCGGGGCGGCTGCAGGGTGCCGGAATACCCACTGGGTTAGATGTGGAAAGGAGTAATGGCACGTGAGTATTAAAGTTCCCCAATGTCTTTAAACGCACCTTGTTTTGTCTTTCAGATGCGGGATGCAGCGCCGAAGGCCTCCGGAGCGTGCGAAGAGTTGGTAAGCTTTTGTCTTTCAGATGCCGGAATGCAGTGTGAAGACCTCCGGAGCGCACGAAGAGTAGGTAAGCCTTTGTCTTTCAGATGCCGGAATGCAGCGCGAGGCGTTGGTGACAGCCGATGGACCAGGTAAGTGAAGAGCTGTCACTGAAGACCGTAATGCTAACCTGTTCTTTCTTGTCTTTATAGGTGTTGCTGAAGACTGGATTCAGAATGGTAAGTCTTTTTCCTTAGGCCCAGGATCAGATGCAGAAGACACGATGAGCGTTCTGCTGCTGAGGATGCAGAATAACGCAAAGCAAGATTCATCCATCGGGTGTGGTTTAAATAGCCTCCTGTAGTGCTTAGGTGTCTCCTTCCACAGCCACGCCTAGGTAAGAAAAGAGTTCCTGCTTTCCAGAAGAGTTCCAGTGTTCTGAATCTAGGGAGTGGCTCCTGCCCCACCCAACAGGAAAAGTAGTTCCAAACAGAAGAGGATCAGAGACTCAACTGGCAGGCAAGTAAGCAGCATGGTCTGCTGCAGGTAAGTCCACCCAAGCATTATGAGCCCGGCGCTTCCAGCGCTGGGACTGGGCATATTTATGAGCCTGGTGCCACTGGCGCCAGGACTGGGTCCAAAAGGTCCCAATTGGGACTGGTTGGCACTCGGAACCTGGGTTATGGATCTGCTTCCAAGGGAGTTGGGAAAACCCTGACCTTTTGGAAGCAGAGATCATGACAGGTTTATAACATTGGCACCATTTAATGAAATATCATTCTAGACCCAACATTGAATGATTTTGAAGGGTTTGGTGCGGTTTTGTCAATGGGGGGGGGTGGCAAAGTTATAGGAGGGTTGGCCAAAAAAGTGTGAAATCTGCATAGACATACATTGAAAAAAACTTGATCGCGCCAACAGCTGAAACCACTGGATGGAATTGCACAATATTTGGGTGAGGAGCGACAGTCTGGTCCCAAAAGTGGGATTTGGCTAATTCGGTGTAAATCTGTCCAGTAGGTCTTTTTAAAATGGCCAAAAAGTAAGTACAAAACAATTAGTGAAAACTGTGTCCGGTCCGCAGACTCACTTCCTGATTCCGTGTCCGCAGACACCTCTGGACCAATCAGAGTACCATGTAACATTCACACACATTGTACGCGCCCACTGTTTGGTCAATTAAAAACATGAGGTACATCAAAACCTTTGAAATGAACGCCAGAGCTCTGGTTCTGTCTAGGCTGGACTACTGCAACAGCCTCTTTTTTAATCTGCCTGACTCTATTATCCGCCCTCTACAACTCATCCAAAACAGGACTTAGAGACTTGTCCTTGGCCTCAAGCCCAGGGATTGTATCTCTCCAGGACACCCTCTGCATTGTCCACAAGGCCTGCTGGGGACTGGGGCCTCAATACCTTCAACTCTCTCATCCTAAATATCTTCCTTCTCGAGCTCTTCACTCATCGGCCTCCAACTCCCTCAGGGTTAGTCACTTCTCCAAGCAGCAAGTTGGTGGTAGATCTCTTTCTTCTGCTGGGGCCTCCCTCTGGAGCAGCCTCCCTGCCTCTCTGAAACTTGAGGAGAACCATCTCTGGTTCTGGAAGCACCTCAAGACCTTACTCTTTGCTTCTGCTTTCTCTCCTACTCTCCCCTGCTGGTCTCCTGGCTGATTCTGAAACTGTACGGGTTACCTGGCTACCCTCTGATCTGTGGCCCAGGTCCCCTCCCCGCCAGTTGCACACCTGCACTGCCCCCCTAGCAACCCTTGCACTTGGGGACTGTTTCTGTATCCCTACAGCCCCTACTAGTACTTGACACCTGATGTCTGCACTTACCCTTGCACTTGCCACCAGCTGGCTGCACTTTTACTTATTACTTATTGTCTGTATTTCTTTTACTGTTTTCCCATGTACTGCACTGCCCCCTCCGTCCCCCCGCTACCGTTCCCCTTCCCCCATCCCCTGCACTTGCATGATCTCAATGTGACCTGGCCTAGTAGGATCACTGTCTTCCCTCTGTTTCCCCTCCCTTGCCTCGTCATGCCTTGAAACACTTGTGTAAAGGCGCGTCATAAATGCCATATCATATCATGTTGGATTCGCAAACTGCATCCGTAGTCCATGGACATAGCAGGAAAAAAATATAAAAAAACACAACATTACACTTGTCAAAATAAAGAAACAATCTCTAGGAGTTGAGTGGTGATGAGGATGAAATGAGATATGTCCAGAAGAAGCCAAACATCTGTTGCTTTTTTCTTTTCTGAAGTCTTTGAACATCTTAGATGTTCGAGTACATTGCTGGGATGTTCACAAACTTGGCAAAAGTTTGAGGACATCCATGCATATTTCTGCATTATAGGGTCTGTGAAGAGCAGTTTTTGGATGGATTATAACTCTGGCACTATTCAATGAAACTGCAAGACAATGTGCAATATCGTTGTAGACCCAACATTGAATGATCTTGCAAGGTCTGGTGCGATTTCGTCAAGAGAGGGAAAAGTTATGGGATGGGTCCCAAAACAATTGAAATCGGCATAGACATGCATTGAAAAAAAATGGTGCTCACGCCACACCACTGGACGGATTTGTACCAAATGTTCACAAGGAGCGGTGGCCTGATACCGAAAGCGTGCTTTTGCAAATTTTGTGTAAATCCATACAGTCATTTTTTTTTTTAAATGGCCGAAAAGTAGGTAAAAATAGTAAAATGACCATCCGGTCCGCTGACTCACTTCCTGATTCAGTGTCTGTGGACACCTCTTGACTAATCAGAGAGCCATGTAACATTTGCGATATCGTAGGCACCCGCTGATTGATCAATTAATAACCTGAGGTGCACCGAAACATTTGAAATGGATACCATGTTGGATTCGCAAACTGTGCCGGTAGTCCGCAGACATCGCGGTAAAATCATTAAGAGGTGAGGGATGATTAGTAGGGGATATGAACTGAAAAAGATAAAAATCAGGTGTTTTTTCTTCTCCGAAGTCTGCAAACATCTCAAATGTTCAGGGACATTGCTGGGATGTTCGTGAATTTGGGGGCATAAGCAATTTTCACTGAGTATGATGAATCCAAGCCTGTGGAAGAAGCGGGGGAAGCCTTGATTTGCTTGGAAATTATGGATTTTTTGGTTTTGTAGATTTTCGGACAGAGACAAGATGTTCTTGTTATGGACGCACCTCATTCCATGGGTGCACATGGAGGTAGCCAATATCATCAGTGATGCAACAATGTTTCAGTGGAGATGTGGCAATGAGGAGTGAGTGATAAAGGTGGTCAAAGGTCTTTGCTCCTGTAGTGAGCCGAGCTTTGACATGGAGGAAAGCATCAAAAGTGGCCATGTGTGTTAAGGAGAGGCCCATCAATGGAGACATTTTAATATTCAGAAATATAAAAGCCTTTGTAAATGACCAATTATGTGAATTTTCTCCTCTTTGCAATAAGTGTGCTTAATCAGCATAATGTATGTCTCCTGACCTGCTGACCCCTCTTATTGATCCTGACTGACTCTGCAAGTATTTCTGCATGAGTACTATCTACTTAACAACATTTGCCCACACTGGGCGATGGACAGTTGTTAATTAAAGCTTCCTTTCAAATCAGATCCATATTATGGCGGAGCTCCAATGCCCAGGACTGCCTTTTCCAGTTCCAACCACAGTGGTTATAGGCTCCTTTGGGAACGTATAGGAAACTGTCCAGGCTGCTGAACGGCAAAGTACTTTTCTTGGTGGGTACGTCTCTAATCCCCCAGAATATGTGTTAATGCAAACAGTTACTAAAATGGAGTTTACGTTAGGCTCCTTCCTCAAAAACCTATTTTATTACTGAACATTTTAATTTCCATGATAATCAAATTTCCTTTATTTCTTATTTAATTCTATAGATGCTTTGGAAAACAAGCGGTAAGGGAGTGGAAATTGCGCCAGTGCTCGTTATGCGCGATTGCACAATGCGGTATCAGTCAGGTGATGAACAGTTTGCCCTGCCTTTCTTTCTGCCTGTCAAGAAGGAGCAGCTGTTGACTGAAGCTGCCTGCCAGCCTGATGCCACAGCTGGCAACACATCTGGAGGTGAGCAGGAGTCACCTGTCCAACACACCATATCGGGGATGATTTGGGAAAAGGAAACACCGAAAGTAACAACATCTCAAGAGTCGATTGACAGTGCTAGTTCGCATGCCACATAGTTCACACTTTCATAGCACCTGTCACCGAGCCGCTATTATTGGCTGCCAACACATCACATAGGCGAGCACATTCTTATTCAATCCAACACACCATGAAGAGAATCGGACAAGTTTCCTGGTAGGTTTTGCCATCTCAAGAGTTTGGGGAGGACGAATGAATGCACAAACAGCTAAATGAAAGAATAGTAACACATTCTGGTTATCCATTATTTCCTCTATTTCATAAAGCGTGTTGCGTCGTTCATATGTTACTCAACATAGTTTAATAAGATTTATTTATGTTTTCTTTGTTTCGGTTCCACTTTAACTAAAGCAGGTTTTTCATCGGCAAGTAACATGCACGGAAATATATGCCACAGCATTTGACACAGGAAGCAGTAGTTTGACCTTAGAGGAAGAACAAGGCCCTTTTGCCATTCAGACATCCTCAGCTCATCAATAGTTCCATGGCATAGACCAAGAATACAGCACTGAGAACAAAACATGTATGAAAGGAATTGGGCATGCCCGGCCATCTCATGGAACACCTCCTCGCTATATCTAATTAGACATCTAAATAATTCAATGAAAAAACCTTTAAAACATGAAGTTAAGATTATGCTTAAAGCACGGAGTCGCTGTTTCTGGAAGAGTGCAGCTGTGAGCAAAAAGAGAGGAAAGAAACTACAAAAACAAGTGCTCCCTGGTTTGCCTCAAAAGGGAAAAGACAGGGAAAGGAAAAGTGACCACAACCCCACGGGTAGAAGAGTCAGGGGTAGTTCCCTCCATGCAATGACTGCAGGGCATGCACAAGGCGTGGAACCCAAAGAGCCTGGAAACAGACCATGCTCTTTGTTGTTTGCTAGGAGAGGTAGCGTGGTTGGTGCATGGCTGCAAACCACGTGCCCGGCACACTACTAGCAAGGTATGGCTTCAGGTAATGCCCTGATGGGTATAGCTTCATCCCTTGACCTGGTACAGCACCTGCAGGGGGGTGGCCACAACCTATGCCCTTTTGGTAATACATGCAGTGATATTGCATTGACGGCATAGCCACTGGTCACCCCTGAGTACAGGCCAAGTTCTGTCGATCGTGCAGACAGCAAAAGAGTGTCTGTGGCACTGCGATGCTGGCCATGGCCCCGGCACCCTACTGGCAACACATGATTACAGGCCATGCTCTGCGGGTAGCAATGGAGGAGGCTGTGCATCTGTGGATGGAATGGTCAGAGGCCATTCCCTGGGTCAACTACCCATAAGGCAGCACAGCAGATCACATTCCTTATCGATGGTGCCAGCAGAATTTATGGAACCAGGACATGGTGGAATGCCATACCGGAATGCCTGCAGGACATGCCACTGCCCGTGAAGGCAGAGGTACCATGATAAAAGGCATGGCTATAAGCAAGCTCCATGCATAACATGCAGAGGGCATGGTCTGAGGTAGTGTGTCTGGAGCATGGTCAGAGAATATGCCTAGATTGTATTACCCATAAGGCATGTCCAAATACCATGCTCTGTGGGCAGTGTCGACAGTGGTAGTGTGCCTGCAGCATGGCCATGCTACCCATGGGGCATGCCCTTTAGCATGCTACTAAAGGCCATTCCCGCATGTAGTGGGGTCAGAGGTCATCTAGCAAGAGGATGTGCAAATCCTCATCAAGGCTGTGATAAAAACCTGATGATGATGAATGGTTGCAGGCTTCATTAAAAGTCTGGTGGTAGTGGTAAAACAGACAGTGGGCCTCATTACGCGTTTGGAGGCAGCCATGGAGCTATTAGCTCCATGGCTGCCTCCAAACCGGGCTCCATTACCTGGTTCCTGCAATGGGGATTTACCGGGTCATTCTGACATAGGAGGACCCAGTAAGTCCTCCTTGCAGGAACCATTCCCCATTCCCATTTGAGCCCCCATAGGGCGAAAATGGGAATGGGGAGGGAAGTAACAATGGGCACATTACAAGTGTCCCGTTGTTACCTCCCTCTTCCCCTCGCGGGACCTAGAAAAGACGTCTGGTTTTACCAGGCGTCTGATCCGGGTCCCGCAAAGGGAACCTCGTAATCAGCCCTGACGGAATGAAGGGGGCCGGTCCCGTACTGGCCCCCTTTATTTCGTCAGCGCAAGGGTCGTAATGAGGCCCAATATCTGGAAATACTGCCTGTTTTACCACTCCCTGTGATTTAGGGTCTGAGAACCAAGGCCTCTGAAAATCGCCTGCTTGCAAGTGGAAGAGCAAGCCTGCAATTATGGTGGAAATGGTGGCGGTAATGGTTGCTGGTTTGACCACATTTGGTAATATCAACTATCGCCAGTGGAGTGCAACCATTACCTAAGGTAATACAACCAAACTCATAATGAGGCCTACACACTCACCTGTGTGAGAACTGATATGAGAGCCCCCCTATGATTGGTAAAACAAATTACAGAAGAAGAAAAGTGTATTCTTTCTACTGGGAAGGATTTCCACAGTGCATATTTCTTTCTACACCCATGAGGGGCTTCTGTGCCAGTAAAGAGCTTTTTTGCATGAGCGAAGTGCTTCGACAAGAAATACTTAGGGGCTGATTAATGGAATTATTTGCGCCGAAAAACGGGGACTTGTGCGCCATTCTGCCCGCAAATCCCCATTTGTTAAACAGGGATTTGCGGGCAGAATGGCGCACAAATCCCTGTTTCTCGGCGCAAATAATTCCATGAATAAGCCCCTTAGAGTTTGGTCAGGACGAAGGAGTTTGGAACGTGTGCTCTGTAGCATGCAGGTGGATCAACAAGGGGTGTTTTACTCGATGGACTCCTACAAGTTAGTTCAGGACTTTGGAGATAGTCGGCCGCCACTGCAGATATTTCCACTAGAACCAACCCCCCGTGATTAACCTGATTTGTTGGGTGCAAAATATTTTCCAACTGAATTGCGGAACCCTGTGCATCCCTATTTTATCCATTTGAGAATGTTTACAAACATGCAGTATTTCAAGAGCCATTGTGCCTCTTTTTCTGTCATCTGTGATTACGACCTCTCGGCCAACCAAGGTAACCCGCCACAGCTGTACTAGTGTCCCTGTAACCTATTTTTCTCAAGGATTTCAGGATTTTCTTGTGGCGAACCTCCGCGTGGATAGAAAGTAATATCCGGATGTTATATAGCATTTCATGCAGGATTCCACCGATTTTTCATCTTCGGAGGGATGAAGGGATCAGTCAACATGGCTGGGATTGAAAATGGCCAAGTGTGGTCTCACGGATTTTGGATTTTGGATTTCTGCTGCACTAGGTTGAACCAAATGCGTGAGCCCCCCCCCTATTTTAACATGTCCTTTTTAGTTTGGGCTATTAGGTGGCCCTGAAAGAGCTACCTATAAAGCCGAAACTATTGTTATTAAAATAAGAACTTTAACATGAGAGCTTGATGTCCCACATAATGCTATGTCCCCCATAATGCCATTTTGTATGCCATTGTGACTCCCTTCTCTTATAATATTTATGTGTTCATGGATGGGACGCGCTGAGTTAAATTGGTCATGACTTCCCGCATTCACTGAATTTCAAGGGTTTTGTTGCGTTAAATCTCCTCAACTTAACCACACTTTAACTAAAGATTTTTCAGTGATTATATACATTTATTTACAAAAAAAACATTTGCTATAGTGTATAGTGTGGCACTCTGCCTCTTTCAAGTAGGTCCATTTGGGAAGTGGTAGGAGAACAGAAACCACTTATAATAAATGAAAAAGAATATGAGGCATCCCTGTTATAATCCCAACAGGCAAACAAGGTCAGAAAGAATTTCCCAGGCTCTCGATCTCGGTGCAAAATGCGCAATGTATTCTGATTAACCTGAGGAAGTCCTTGCAACGAGGATGGAACGCATGGTGTGGTGTGTTATTGCTCAGACTGCAATATTCTGTGTGTAAGTCCATGTTTCTGAACTAGCACTTTCTAAAACATTACGTTTTGAATAAACTGTGCATTTTGCACAGAGATCGAATGCCTGGGAAATTCTTTCTGACCTTGCTTGCCTGTTGAGATTATAACAGGGATAGGTCATATTATTTTTCATACATTGCATGTTTAAGTTGCTCAACCCAGAGGAAGAGCATTTTTGGGCAGCGTATTACTTTAGTGGCACTCGACAAAGCCTCGCCAAACTTTTTTAAAAAAGTATATGGCCCCTTCCCAATGACTTAGCAAAGTTTGGGGCAGTTTCATCAAGGGGGACAAAGTTTTACAGGGGTCCCAAAACCTTTCAAATCCGTATAGACATACAATGAAAATAAAATGGATCAAACCTACAGCCTAAACTACTGAACGGATTTGCAAAAAATGTACATGAGGAGTTACGGCCTGGTCCCAAAAGCGTGCTTTTGCTAATTTGGTGTAATTCCGTCCAGTAGGTTTTTTTTAAATGGCCAAAAAGTAAGTACAAAAGAATTTGTGATTTCTGCGTCTGGTCCGCAGACTCACTTCCTGATTCAGTGTCCAGAGACACCTCTGTACCAACAGAGAGCCACGTAATATTTTCGGACATCGTACGCGCCCGCTGATCGGTCAATTAAAAATGTGAGGTGCGGGGGGCGTGGCTTGGAGCCGACGCGATGCAGTCGCTCCTCTAAAGCCGCCCGTGGACTGCCCGCTGCTATAGCTAAATTTGTGCGTTTCCTGTGGCTTACACGATCCACCGACGCCAGCTATGTGGATCAGAACCGATGGGGCACTAGCAGCTCAAAGATGAAAGCCGGGAGAAAGAGCACTATGTCTGTACTCGCCGCCTGAATCCCGGTCCCCCCCCTCTGCCGCTCAAGGAATCCAAGATGGTGGGCGCACGTATGAACGCGTACGCAGCCGGGAGTTGGAGGCGAGCATCCCCGTAACACACAGGCCGGAGGGGACGGACGAGCATCCAGACATCCAGGCAAGGAGCGAGGACTGTTTCCATCTACCTGTGGGGGCGGCCCGGGCTCTCCTGGGACCGACGGGGTGCGCCGCATGCACCAAGGATTGGCGGGGGATTCCCCTGCTGAGTGATCTCCTTGCCTGGCCCCCGTTTTGTGCTCCCTTTCCTCCCTCTTCCTCCTGGGGCGCCCCGGCCCACGCCGCTTTACAGCTCCACGCCCGGCGGGGTCTACCTTCCGTTCTATAGACATTTGCAACGGCCCTTAAAGCGACTCAATCCCTTGGAGCGGGGACAGGAGACCCCCCCAACGGTCGGCGGCGGGAGCCTTCAGCAGGAGCCCCTTGAGAGCACTCCATCGCACGTCACCGCCTCCCTGAGTCTACAACCAGCACCCGACCCGAATCCGAATTAAGGTACGCTTAGCCCGCATGCTCTTCTCCCTGAGCCTTTCCTGGGACGCCCCGGCCCACGACCCTGCTACCCGCGGATAAGGCCTATAACCCGCACGGGTAGCACTCCCTAGCCTCTCGTGCGGCTCTCGTAGCAACTCTCCTTCACCGCTACAGTGCTCCCGGCGGCCATTGACCCGCCGCTGACAACCAGCGCAATGACTAAGCAACAAAAGACCAAGTCCTCAGACATAGCAACACTGCTGATCACATCCGACAAAGCTAAGAAACAGGACTCCTGCTCCTCTATTTCATGGGAATCCCTAGACAACAAGGGACCTCTGATGACCAATGAAGACATATGTGAATTCATGGCGGATATCAAATCAGAATTCCGCTCTTGTATGACGGAACTTACTACTAAGCTGGAAAGTACGGATAAAAGGGTCTCGGAGGTTGAACAAAGAGTGGGAGTTGTTGAGGACCATATCCAAGATCATGCCTCCGCCCTAACTGAGGTCCAACGCTCAATCAGACTTCTGCAAGACAAGTACGACATCCTGGAATACTAGCAGGAAGACCTGGAAAAAACGGCGCAACAACCTCCGTATTCGGGGGGTTCCTACTTCGATCCCAGACAAGGGGTTGGCTAAATATGTGGGCCTCGTCTTCCAGTCTCTCCTCCCTGACCTTGAAGATTCACAGCTTCTCCTAGATCGCACCCACAGGCTGAACCCCCATCGCGGAGTGGAGTCAGATGGCCCCCCTGACGTCATCACTAGGGTGCACTTCTTTACCATGAAGGAAGCCATCTCGGTGATAAGCCGCTCCAAAGACGAAATTACATTCCAAGGGACCTCCCTCCAGATCTTTTAGGACCTTTCCCCTCTTACTCTCCAAAAGAGGTGAGCCCTACGCCCACTAACCACTCTTCTTCAAGCCCAAAAAATCTGCTACATATGGCTCTTTCCCACAGCTTTGCAATTTTCCTATAAGGGCTCACTAAGGAAAATTAGCCACCTGGAAGATGCTGAAAACATCCTGCGCCCAGATGCTTCCAAGCCTTCGCCTTCCCTGCCCTCCGAGGCAACGGCTGACTCAGACCTTGTGGCCTCCCCCTAACCCCGCACAAAATACCTGGTCGAGGGTTCCCAGATTCCAGAGGAGGAAGTAGCCGGATGCGGTCCCATGATGGAGCCACCACTTTCTGTCCCGGCTCGTCAGTCCGGCACCGTGAAACCGATCAGCACCCACAGGAACACAGATGAGCTCCATCCCCAAAAAAGCAGCGGGCATTATTCCACAGCCCATGCCCGGTTCCAAGGCACAGTCCACCTATGAGTCCTTGGAACGATCCACTGAGACTACCTGTAAGGTTAGCCATGTTGGCTACATACTGTTCTATGGCCCCGTTGGCCAAGGGAGGCTCTAGACCTACAAAAGTTCTGCCACCCCCAGTTAAAACTCGGCCCTCCCGTTGGCAGCCCGAGCAAAAACCCCATATGCAGGTTAATGAACGGCCACACACTCCGCGACATGATGGCTGATCCCTCTACGTCTCCCCCTCTCCCCCAGGACTTATCAGCGGCCCTGGAACTAGCCCCGGAACATCGGACTTTGAGGTTCGTCTCCCTGAATGTCAAGGGACTGAATTCACCCGCCAACCGCAAGTCCATCCTACAGAAGCTTCAGAATGACGATGCAGCAGTAGCTATGCTACTGGAAACCCATCTGCTGCCGGCAGACCACAGCCGCCTACGCTCCCGAAACTTC
This sequence comes from Ambystoma mexicanum, assembly GCF_040938575.1. Lineage (NCBI taxonomy): Eukaryota > Metazoa > Chordata > Amphibia > Caudata > Ambystomatidae > Ambystoma > Ambystoma mexicanum. The sequence continues at coordinate 340,919,244 of NC_090922.1, forward strand.
CCGAAGCAACTCTTCGCATCTGGGAACTCCAAGAGGGGTGGCACAGCTATCCTTTTTGGGAGGGGACTGAACCCTCAGATTCTAGACTCCATAAGCTGCCCGGAATGGCGGTACATAGTGGTTAAATGCCTGCTGCTGGGACAACTCTACTCTATAATCTCCGTATACGCACCCAACTCAGGCCAGGCGCTGTTCTATGAGTCCCTGAGTACGACTCTCTCTCCGTTTCTGGAGGGCCAGATAGTGATTGGTGGGGACTTCAATGGGGTCCCGGACCCCACGAAAGACAAGTCGCACCCGCCCAGTGCCGGAGACCTCACCATAGCCCTGGCTCTCCTGCAACTATTCAGAACTCTGGGGGTGGTGGACTCATGGAGGGTACTCCACCCATCCGAAAGAGACTTTTCCTTTTATTCTTATGTCCACATTACCTTCTCCAGGATAGATCTTCTCCTAGTATCCCCGCAAATCTTCACATTCACCAACAATGTGACAATTGGCTCCAGAATCTTGTCTGATCACGCCCCGGTGACCCTGGAAATCCGAGTGCAGGAACCGTCTAACCCCCAACAGCGCAGATGGACACTATATGATCCGATTCTTAATGAGATGCCACTCAGAGACGCGATCGCAACCACGATCACCAACTTCTTTAAGGAAAACCCCAGCGAAGACACCTCTACCGCCAACAATTGGGACACAATGAAAGCAGTAGTGCGGGGAGAACTGATTGCGCAAGGAGCAGCCTATCACAGGCATAAACGACAAACTCGCCAGGGTCTTGAGGAAGAACTTAAAAAAGCAGAAAGGACCCATAAGGAGAATGACTGGACCCCTAATACTCAGCGGGCCATCCGGATAGCGCAAAAAAAGATCAAGGCCCACTACGCCGAACACACTGCCCACGAAATGGCAAAAGCTAAACAGTTTTATTATGCTAAGAACAACAAAGCAAATAAGTTACTGGTGGCCAAACTTGCCAAGGCGAAGAGGAACAACACGATTGGTCTATGCCATGGAACACTGACCCAGGTGATGACCGTTCCGGTACAGGACATGAAGGAACAGAGGGAATACCTACGGAGTGCAGCGCTTCCCCGGCTAAAAAGAACAGCGTGTGACTCTCTTGAGGCGCCGATTACCGACGAGGAAGTGGACGAGGCAATAAAAGCCCTTAAATCCCGAGCCCCTGGGCCTGATGGATATACAACCAGGTTTTACAAGATTTTCAAACCCCAATTATTAGCGCCTCTGGTACAGTTATTTAACTCGTTCAGGACCACGGGCACTATAACCCTGTCCATGCAGGAGTCAATTACGGTCTTACTACCTAAACCTGGAGGCGATCCGAAGAACCCTGCGTCATATAGACCCATTGCCCTGCTCAACATAGATGCTAATATATACTCTAAAATCTTAGCAACACGACTATCTCAGTTCTTGCCGGAGATAATCAGTGCGGATCAGAGTGGCTTTCTCAGACATCGCTCCATGGCCGACAACATTCGAAGGGCCTTAGACCTGGTGGAATTTGCCTCCCGAGACTCCCGGAGCTGGTGCTTCTGGCCCTGGACGCAACCAAGGCGTTCGACAAAGTGGATTGGACTTTTATGAGGCTCACCCTTGAGGCCTTTGGATTTGGCCCGGAATTCTGCAATATGACGCTGGAAAACTACAAAGCTCCCAAAACTCTTCTCAGAGTTAATGGCACCCTTTCCTCCCCTATCAACCTAACTTGCGGAACCAGACAGGGATACCCGCTCTCGCCGCTTCTCTTCGCTCTAATCATGGAACCCAGCGGAACAGGTTGAACCCTGCAGTCGAAGGCTTTCAATCAGGCCCGGCACACCACAAGCTGGCCCTCTATGCAGACGATGTCCTCATGACTATCACGAAGCCCCGTTCCTCCCTCCCTCAAGCCCTGGCTGAGATAGCGAGCTATGGAAGGGTCACAGGCTTCGCCATCAACTTCTGGAACCCAGCTGCTATCGGAGTGGGTCTCACCCGGGAAGACCGAGAAGCCCTGATCCCTCTGTGCCCAATACAATGGACGACCAAGGGAATCAGCTACTTAGGAGTCCAGATCCCGGTCAACCCAAGCGAGGCCTATCGGGCTAATTTACCCCCATTATTTACAAACTTGGAGGCAGATTTGAAGCGCTGGGCGGCACAAGAGATATCGCTGATGGGCCGTATTACAGCCTGTAAAATGAACTTATTACCGAGATTTCTGTACGCTTGCTCCTCACTCCTGGTGCCGGTTCCGGCGCCAGCCCTTCAACGCCTACAGAAGAAAATGCTGCAGTTTATTTGGAGGGGGAAAAAACCAGGAATCCCTAAATCCACGATGCTGGGCAGCGCAAAACTCGGTGGCCTCGGGGTCCCAGACCTACAGAAATACCAAATGGCGGCTCAGCTATCCTGTATCCAATCGTGGCAAATCCTTACCAACCGCCCTAGATGGGTGGACCTCGAACAGGCGCAACTACCTCTCCCGCTGTGCTTTCTCCTACATGTCCCCCCTCCGGAGCGGCGACAGTGGCGGAATCTTATGGCGACCACCAAACACACCATTTCGGTATGGGACAAGGCGTTGAAACAGAAGAGGATCCCGATGGGGCTCAGCCCCCTCTCCCCGGTGTTTATGAACCTGACCTTTTCACCTGGTCTGTCTGCCCGGAATTTTAAGTGCTGGATTGCTGGAGGCCTGGAGACCCTGGACAACTTTTTGAAGGGGGCCAACCCTGCACCTTTGAGCGATGCAAAGAACTCTTTGGGATCCAGGAACAGGATAGATTCACATATACCCAGCTGCGCCACTGGTGCACCCATCCACAGACTCGCCAGGCAGCTATTCGTCCCCCCACAGCCATCGAATTGACCCTTAATGAGCTCCCGCCCCGAGGGAGAATCTCCACTCCTTATAAATGCCTCCAAATGGATTTCTTAACCTCCAAGACTCGGTATATGGCCCTTTGGGAGGCGGACCTGGGCCGTCCGATTGAAGACCAACAGTGGGTTGACATCTGGTTCCGGGCTCACACCTCCTCATCATGCATCACAAACAGAGAATGCGCCTACAATATCCTCCTCCGTTGGTACTACCCTCCCCTAAGACTTCACCACATGAACCCCACACTCGACCCACAATGCTGGAGACAATGCGGCCAAATAGGCTCCTTCTTCCACATGCGGTGGTCCTGCCCCAAGGCTTAAGCCTTTTGGAAACAATGCCTAGGGACGATAGCGGACATCACTCAGGTGCGACTGCCCTTGGACCCCGAACCTATTCTCCTTTGAGCACCGATCCCCGGGCTCTACCCAAGGTCTGGTCCTAAGGCCAAACTATTATCCCAATGCTTACTGGCGGGCAGGAACGTGATAGCCCGCACCTGGAAAACGAAGGAAGGCCCGCTCATGCCTTTCTGGTGGATGAAAGTCTGGGACATCTTGATCGCTGAGAAGGTGACGGCTGCCGGGGCAGGCATTCTACATCGCTTTCACAACATCTGGGGTCCGGTTTTGGATTTTGACCAAAGGTTCCCGGACCTGACATTCAAGCCCCAACTGGCCAGGAGAACTGTTCAGGATGGAGATCCCCAGCGGGGGCGTGAAGACAGAACTTGAGACCGGAGGGTGGGGTGGGAAGAGCGTCAAGTGGTATTGTTTAATGCTTCATGTCGCAAATGATTAAGCTTTGTATTGTCATAACCTGCCTGTTTAAAAGAAACATGTTTAAAAAAAAAAATGTGAGGTGCATCAAAACTTTTGAAACAAATGCCATGTTGGATTCCCAAACTTTGCCTGTAGTCCACGGACATCAGGGTAAAAACATAAAAAAAACACAACATTATACTTGTAAAACTAATGAAACCATCTCTGGGAGGTGAGGGATGATGAGAATGGGATATGTCCATAAAAAACAAAAATCTGGTGTTTTTTTCTTTTGCGAAGTCCTTGAACATCTCAGATGTTCGGAGACATTGCTGCGAAGTTCACGAACTTGACAAAAGTTCGAGGACATCCATGCATATTTCTGCATTTTAAGGTCGGTGAAGAGCAGTTCTTGGATGGTTTATAACATTGGCACCATTCAATGAAATATCATTCTAGACCCAACATTGAAGGAGGGTTGGCCAAAAAAGTGTGAAATCTGCATAGACATACATTGAAAAAAAACTTGATCACGCCAACAGCTGAAACCACTGGATGGAATTGCACAAACTTTGGGTGAGGAGCGACAGTCTGGTCCCAAAAGTGGGCTTTGGCTAATTCGGTGTAAATCTGTCCAGTAGGTCTTTTTAAAATGGCCAAAAAGTAAGTACAAAACAATAAGTGAAATCTGTGTCCGGTCCGCAGACTCACTTCCTGATTCCGTGTCCGCAGGCACCTCTGGACCAATCAGAGAACCGTGTAACATTCACACACATTGTACGCGCCCACTGTTTGGTCAATTAAAAACATGAGGTGCATCAAAACCTTTGAAATGAACGCCAGAGCTCTGGTTCTGTCTAGGCTGGACTACTGCAACAGCCTCTTTCTAAATCTGCCTGACTCTACTATCCGCCCTCTACAACTCATCCAAAACAGACTTGTCCTTGGCCTCAAGCCCAGGGATTGTATCTCTCCAGGACACCCTCTGCATTGTCCACAAGGCCTGCTGGGGACTGGGGCCTCAATACCTTCAACTCTCTCATCCTAAATTTCTTCCTTCTCGAGCTCTTCACTCATCGGCCTCCAACTCCCTCAGGGTTAGTCACTTCTCCAAGCAGCAAGTTGGTGGTAGATCTCTTTCTTCTGCTGGGGCCTCCCTCTGGAGCAGCCTCCCTGCCTCTCTGAAACTTGAGGAGAACCATCTCCGGTTCTGGAAGCACCTCAAGACCTTACTCTTTGCTTCTGCTTTCTCTCCTACTCTCCCCTGCTGGTCTCCTGGCTGATTCTGAAACTGCACGGGTTACCTGGATACCTTCTCAACTGTGGCCCAGGTCCCCTCCCCGCCAGTTGCACACCTGCACTGCCCCCTAGCAACCCTTGCACTTGGGGACTGTTTCTGTATCCCTACAGCCCCTACTAGTACTTGACACCTGATGTCTGCACTTACCCTTGCACTTGCCACCAGCTGGCTGCACTTTTACTTATTACTTATTGTCTGTATTTCTTTTACTGTTTTCCCATGTACTGCACTGCCCCCTCCGTCCCCCCGCTACCGTTCGCCTTCCCCCATCCCCTGCACTTGCATGATCTCAATGTCACCTGGCCTAGTAGGATCACTGTCTTCCCTCTGTTTCCCCTCCCTTGCCTCGTCATGCCCTGAAACACTTGTGTAAAGGCGCGTCATAAATGCCATATCATATCATGTTGGATTCGCAAACTGCATCCGTAGTCCATGGACATAGCAGGAAAAAAATATAAAAAAACACAACATTACACTTGTCAAAATAAAGAAACAATCTCTAGGAGTTGAGTGGTGATGAGGATGAAATGAGATATGTCCAGAAGAAGCCAAACATCTGTTGCTTTTTTCTTTTCTGAAGTCTTTGAACATCTTAGATGTTCGAGTACATTGCTGGGATGTTCACAAACTTGGCAAAAGTTTGAGGACATCCATGCATATTTCTGCATTATAGGGTCTATGAAGAGCAGTTTTTGGATGGATTATAACTCTGGCACTATTCAATGAAACTGCAAGACAATGTGCAATATCGTTGTAGACCCAACATTGAATGATCTTGCAAGGTCTGGTGCGGTTTCGTCAAGAGAGGGAAAAGTTATGGGATGGGTCCCAAAACAATTGAAATCGGCATAGACATGCATTGAAAAAAAATGGTGCTCACGCCACACCACTGGACGGATTTGTACCAAATGTTCACAAGGAGCGGTGGCCTGATACCGAAAGCGTGCTTTTGCAAATTTTGTGTAAATCCATACAGTCATTTTTTTTTTTAAATGGCCGAAAAGTAGGTAAAAATAGTAAAATGACCATCCGGTCCGCTGACTCACTTCCTGATTCAGTGTCTGTGGACACCTCTTGACTAATCAGAGAGCCACGTAACATTTGCGATATCGTAGGCACCCGCTGATTGATCAATTAATAACCTGAGGTGCACCGAAACATTTGAAATGGATACCATGTTGGATTCGCAAACTGTGCCGGTAGTCCGCAGACATCGCGGTAAAATCATTAAGAGGTGAGGGATGATTAGTAGGGGATATGAACTGAAAAAGATAAAAATCAGGTGTTTTTTCTTCTCCGAAGTCTGCAAACATCTCAAATGTTCAGGGACATTGCTGGGATGTTCGTGAATTTGGGGGCATAAGCAATTTTCACTGAGTATGATGAATCCAAGCCTGTGGAAGAAGCGGGGGAAGCCTTGATTTGCTTGGAAATTATGGATTTTTTGGTTTTGTAGATTTTCGGACAGAGACAAGATGTTCTTGTTATGGACGCACCTCATTCCATGGGTGCACATGGAGGTAGCCAATATCATCAGTGATGCAACAATGTTTCAGTGGAGATGTGGCAATGAGGAGTGAGTGATAAAGGTGGTCAAAGGTCTTTGCTCCACTAGTGAGCCGAGCTTTGACATGGAGGAAAGCATCAAAAGTGGCCATGTGTGTTAAGGAGAGGCCCATCAATGGAGACATTTTAATATTCAGAAATATAAAAGCCTTTGTAAATGACCAATTATGTGAATTTTCTCCTCTTTGCAATAAGTGTGCTTAATCAGCATAATGTATGTCTCCTGACCTGCTGACCCCTCATTGATCCTGACTGACTCTGCAAGTATTTCTGCATGAGTACTATCTACTTAACAACATTTGCCCACACTGGGCGATGGACAGTTGTTAATTAAAGCTTCCTTTCAAATCAGATCCATATTATGGCGGAGCTCCAATGCCCAGGACTGCCTTTTCCAGTTCCAACCACAGTGGTTATAGGTTCCTTTGGGAACGTATAGGAAACTGTCCAGGCTGCTGAACGGCAAAGTACATTTCTTGGTGGGTACGTCTCTAATCCCCCAGAATATGTGTTAATGCAAACAGTTACTAAAATGGAGTTTACGTTAGGCTCCTTCCTCAAAAACCTATTTTATTACTGAACATTTTAATTTCCATGATAATCAAATTTCCTTTATTTCTTATTTAATTCTATAGAAGCTTTGGAAAACAAGCGGTAAGGGAGTGGAAATTGCGCCAGTGCTCGTTATGCGCGATTGCACAATGCGGTATCAGTCAGGTGATGAACAGTTTGCCCTGCCTTTCTTTCTGCCTGTCAAGAAGGAGCAGCTGTTGACTGAAGCTGCCTGCCAGCCTGGTGCCACAGCTGGCAACACATCTGGAGGTGAGCAGGAGTCACCTGTCCAACACACCATATTGGGGATGATTTGGGAAAAGGAAACACCGAAAGTAACAACATCTCAAGAGTCGATTGACAGTGCTAGTTCGCATGCCACATAGTTCACACTTTCATAGCACCTGTCACCGAGCCGCTATTATTGGCTGCCAACACATCACATAGGCGAGCACATTCTTATTCAATCCAACACACCATGAAGAGAATCGGACAAGTTTCCTGGTAGGTTTTGCCATCTCAAGAGTTTGGGGCGGACGAATGAATGCACAAACAGCTAAATGAAAGAATAGTAACACATTCCGGTTATCCATTATTTCCTCTATTTCATAAAGCGTGTTGCGTCGTTCATATGTTACTCAACATAGTTTAATAAGATTTATTTATGTTTTCTTTGTTTCGGTTCCACTTTAACTAAAGCAGGTTTTTCATCGGCAAGTAACATGCACGGAAATATATGCCATAGCATTTGACACAGGAAGCAGTAGTTTGACCTTAGAGGAAGAACAAGGCCCTTTTGCCATTCAGACATCCTCAGCTCATCAATAGTTCCATGGCATAGACCAAGAATACAGCACTGAGAACAAAACATGTATGAAAGGAATTGGGCATGCCCGGCCATCTCATGGAACACCTCCTCGCTATATCTAATTAGACATCTAAATAATTCAATGAAAAAACCTTTAAAACATGAAGTTAAGATTATGCTTAAAGCACGGAGTCGCTGTTTCTGGAAGAGTGCAGCTGTGAGCAAAAAGAGAGGAAAGAAACTACAAAAACAAGTGCTCCCTGGTTTGCCTCAAAAGGGAAAAGACAGGGAAAGGAAAAGTGACCACAACCCCACGGGTAGAAGAGTCAGGGGTAGTTCCCTCCATGCAATGACTGCAGGGCATGCACAAGGCGTGGAACCCAAAGAGCCTGGAAACAGACCATGCTCTTTGTTGTTTGCTAGGAGAGGTAGCGTGGTTGGTGCATGGCTGCAAACCACGTGCCCGGCACACTACTAGCAAGGTATGGCTTCAGGTAATGCCCTGATGGGTATAGCTTCATCCCTTGACCTGGTACAGCACCTGCAGGGGGGTGGCCACAACCTATGCCCTTTTGGTAATACATGCAGTGATATTGCATTGACGGCATAGCCACTGGTCACCCCTGAGTACAGGCCAAGTTCTGTCGATCGTGCAGACAGCAAAAGAGTGTCTGTGGCACTGCGATGCTGGCCATGGCCCCGGCACCCTACTGGCAACACATGATTACAGGCCATGCTCTGCGGGTAGCAATGGAGGAGGCTGTGCATCTGTGGATGGAATGGTCAGAGGCCATTCCCTGGGTCAACTACCCATAAGGCACCACAGCAGAGCACATTCCTTATTGATGGTACCAGCAGAATTTATGGAACCAGGACATGGTGGAATGCCATGACGGAATGCCTGCAGGACATGCCACCGCCCGTGAAGGCAGAGGTACCATGCCAAAGGCATGGCTATAAGCCAGCTCTGTGCATAACATGCAGAGGGCATGGTCTGAGGTAGTGTTTCTGGAGCATGGTCAGAGCATATGCCTAGATTGTATTAACCATAAGGCATGTCCAAAGACCATGCTCTGTGGTCAGTGTCGACAGTGGTAGTGTGCCTGCAGCATGGCCATGCTACCCATGGGGCATGCCCTTTGGCATGCTACTTAAAGTCATTCCCGCATGTAGTGGGGTCAGAGGTCATCCAGCAAGAGGATGTGCAAATCCTCATCAAGGCTTTCATAAAAACCTGATGATGATGAATGGTTTCAGGCTTTATTAAAAGTCTGGTGGTAGTGGTAAAACAGACAGTATTTGGAAACGCTGCCTGTTTTACTGCTCCCCCTGATTTAGGGTCTCAGAACCAAGGCATCTGAAAATCGCCTGCTTGCAAGTGGAGGAGCAAGCATGCAATTATGGTGGAAATGGTGGTGGTAATGGTTGCTGGTTTGACCACATTTGGTAATATCAACTATCGCCAGTGGAGTCCAACCATTACCAAAGGTAATACAACCAAACTCATAATGAGGCCTATAAGCTCAACTGTGTGAGAGCTGATATGAGAGCCCCCCTATGATTGGTAAAACAAATTACAAAAGAAGAAATCTGTATTCTTTCTACTGGGGAAGAACTTCTACACTGCATATTTCTTTCTACAATCATGAGGGGCTTCTGTGCCAGTAAAGAGCTTTTCTGCATGAGCGAAGGGCTTCGACAGGAAACACTTAGAGTTTGGTCAAGACGAAGGAACGTGTGCTTTGTAGCATGTAGGTGGATCAACAAGGGGTGTTTTACTCGACTTGACTCATGCAAATTAGTTCAGGCAGTGGTCGAAGTGTACGAAAAGAAGTAGTGGAGCTATGTTCCCTGCTGGCCTGCACCCACTCCCCACAAACCCCATTGCCACGACCCTTCCGATACACAATACAACCCCCCCAAACACGTGCACCTACTGTTTAAGGGAACGGTTTCTTTTTAAAATAAAAGTATAGGAGCTGTAAAAGGTAATTAAAAAAAAGTAGAGGAGCACCGCTCCCGACCGCTCCTGCTCACTTCGACCACTGATTCAGGACTTTGGAGATAGTCGGCCGCCAACCCCTCGTGATGAACCTGATTTGTTGGGTGCAAAATATTTTCCAACTGAATTGCGGCCCCTGTGAATCCCTATTGTATCCATTTGAGAATGTTTACAAGCATGCAGTAGTTCAAGAGCCATTGTGCCTCTTTTTCTGTCACCTAAGTGATTACAACCTCTCGTTTAAGGCCAACCAAGGTAACCCGCCACAGCTGTCCTAGTGTCCCTGCAACCTATTTTTCTCAAGGATTTCAGGATTTTCTTGTGGCGAACCTCCACGCGGATAGAAAGTAATATCCGGATGTTATATAGCATTTCACGCAGGATTCCACCGATTTTTCATCTTCGGAAGGATGAAGGGATTAGTCAACACGGCTGGGATTGAAACTGGCCGAGCGTGAGCTGGTCTCACGGATTTAGGATTTCTGCTGCTCTAGGCTCAGCCTAATGCGTGAGCCCTCCCTACTTTAACATGTCCTTTTTAGTTTTGGCTATTAGGTGGCGCTGGAAGAGCTACATATAAAGCCGAAACTATTGTCATTAAAATAAGAGCTTTAACATGAGAGCTTGAAATAGGGGATTTGGATGCAGGTTTGTTGTAATGCTTTTCAATGCAGGCTGGAATATGGGGATGGATATGTGCTGTTTGGCCTATGTTTCCCACCCATTTACGCCCATCTCTAGGTTAAATCAATAGGATTTTCCTCCCATGTCCACCGATCTGTGGGCAAAACACGCTCCTTTTTGCACTCTTTGGCTGATTTTCTACTGGGTGGTGAAGTTTTCAGCCATGTTTACTTCCAACATGGCGGACGCCATGTGTTAATGTTATTAAAAAGTTGCTTGACTATATAGATGCTTTCAAAAATATTGACTACAGATTTAAATGTATGTTTGCACATTTTAATGTATTTTGTATTTAAAATAAACAAGTTACTGTAATAATTAAGTTTTGTTCAAAAATGTCCAGTACTTGCTTGTGGGTGCAGGTGTCTAGTGTTTTCTGCTGTTAGTACCTGAATGAATATGCTGTATGTTAGTAGGCTGTGATTGGTTCTGCAGTATGTGATTTTTTCTGAACGGTAGCCATTTCCCACCTCCCCCTCCGCATTGAGAGTATGGTTTAGAGCTTCTGTCAGGTGTCCTTGGTACTAGTTTAAGCGGGTTTCTGTTAAAACACTGACGTTTGGTCCCAACCCTTTAATGTTCGCTCCTGGACCTTCCTGTGCCTTGGCTGTCAGTCTACTCTTCGGAAAGGTGTCACTTTCAACCAATCACTGTGGGCGCATGCACTCTGCTCGGGAACAGGGCTCACATTATAGGCCACGAACTGCGTCATTAATTTGGTGACGTTAGGATTGCGCAGCACCATGTGAGCATCAGCCCGCCCCAGAGTTATCCCTGATCTAGCCCAGGGACAGTAAGCAGCCCACCAAATACCTTTGTTCCATCTCAGCGGGCAGTGTACTTCTTAAGGGCCACTCTACCATTTGAGTCCCTCTTCTATGCTCATGATGCGCAGTACTTCATAATCCCATTCGCACACAACCCAAATAATATGTGGGCGGGATTGCACTTCTATGACAAGACTGGAGGCGAGCATTATGCTTCAACTTGTTTAATTTACCACTCTTCAGCAGTTTCAATAAACTCAAAAAGCCATAACAAAACACTGAAAACAGTCTGAACAGACTTTTCTTCTTTTGAACTACAATCCCCATAGTCTCTGTAGTCCATCTCACTCCATGCTCAGCTATGACCACTTCCTGTCCCTGAGCTCCTCCTCTTTTACTGCCCTTCAAGCAGATAAGTACTATTCTAGTTATCCTCCTACTGAATGTGGAAATGTAATAGTTTCAGCATGTAGAGTTAGGATAGCGTTATTAACATATGGTATCAGAGTAAGACGCAGGGTCTATAGCGGAGGAATGCATATTATGTTTTGGCGCTGCGGAGCGTTAATGTCAGATGTTTTAGATAAGGAGCATATATTCAGTGTCATTAGACGGCGTTATATTGACAGCCCACGTCGGTAGCTCTTTCATGCGAGCGTTCGGCTCCTCGACACGTAAGCCCCGTGCCGTATTCACGGCACCCTAGGGGTGGCTGGCCGTCGTCGAGGAGCTTGCTGTGGCTCCGTGGAGCCGATCAGATATACGGAGCCCCAGCCCCTCCACCATGGAGGCGAGGCAGCGGGGGCTCCGAGAGCGGACCCCTCCCTCGGGGGGGCGGGGCCAGCAGCGCTCTAGCACGCCGGGGCCCTACCACCCCCACCTTTGCAGGGACGGGGCCGGAGTGAGCTTGGTGCTTCCGCAGTCGCATTTCAGTCCTGAGACACGGAGTGGAGCACGTCCAGGAAGCCGGCCCCGGCGGTGATTTTCTAATAAGCTACGCGGTAGCTTCAGAGACTATTTCAAACGAATTCCGAGCAGAAGTTCGAATTAGTACACGTGCTTGGAGCGCAGATGCAATCAGCAGGCAGCTGTTGAAGGATTACAGCCTCACGTGACGAAGAAAGACATTTGATTGAGGCTTACACAGCGCTCCTAACAGACAGTGAGGTCAATACGAATAACGCCCATTGCAAGGCTCATTTAAAAACTGTTGTAAGTCCGGCGCAGCCACTACAAAAAAAAAAGGACAATAAAGGATTTATTGTTTTAAAGGTTCGTGAGCACCTATATTGAAAGGGCGTGCAGTGACACCCTCACGGGTATATCAGGCACAGAGCACCCTCCCATAATGTCCGATTTTGAGTGGAGTGAAGAGGAGCAGCCTTCAGACCTCGCTGCCAGCTTCAAGGAGGTGCTGGGGAGTTCAATTATAGATGCAGTGGTGCAAGGGGTTAACCCCTTACAAGATAGGCTGGAGTCCATAGAGGCTATGCTGAACCAGCCCTTAGATAGCGCCGGACGGAATGAGCGCACGCCCACGGAACCCTCAGAATCAGGGTCATTGGGGAGTACTAAGGCCCGAAAGAGGAAAGCCCCTCTCGACCCCCAGGGCCCTTCGGATGGGGCAAAAGACAAGGCCCCGGAGGTCATTGACGCTTTCGCGAAGCTCAGTGAAGCATATATGTGGCGTCAGACTGTGCCAGACCTCACGACCCCCACTCCAGGGGAAGAAGGAGATGGAGAAGAGAACCCAGGCTCAGAAGAAGAGCCGGAGGAGGGGGATTCTCCCTCCCAAGATGAGGAGGAATGAAATGAAGAGGAGGAACCCAAACCCAGCGGAGGCAAAAGAATCCGCAAGGAGAAACACCTCGAAGAGGAGGAGGAAGATATGTTTGATCCGGACAGCATCCAGAATCCTAGATCCTTAGACAGGCAGCCCTCGCCAAGAGTGGCTCAGTATATGACCAAGAGATTAAGAAAAGCGCTGGACAAAGAGGTTCGCCAGAGACTTCGAGCGGAGTGCCCGAGGCCGGACCTCCCAGGAAAAGTGGCCGAGACACCAGAATTAGAACCCAAAATGCTAACCTTCGGTTTCGAAAACAAGCAAAGACCCCCGTAAGGGTATTGATAGATCTTGGAGGAGTTGCAAGGAGAAAGTGCTGGACCTGGCCGGGCCACTCGCGAAAATCATGGATCTGGCTGAAAGAGCCAGAGATATGGGGGAAGAGGTAGACCCCGACGCCCTGGCAGGCTGGGCGCAGAGAGCAGTATGCCTCTTAGGGAATGTGATCTGCGCCATCACATTGGAACGCCGGAGAGGCCTATTATTGAAAATCGACGAAAAGCTTAGTTATTTAGCCTCATACGAGGCCAGAGAGGCAGCTCAGGGACTTCTCTTCGGGGAGACCTTCGGAAAAGAAATGGGCTGCTTTGTGGGCACCTACACGTCTTTGGAGAAGGCACAGGCTTCCATCCGGAAGATTTTTCCCAACTGAGTTTTTGGAGGCACCAGTCGCCGCAGGGATCGTTCAACTGGTCGCAACCAGGGTGGAAGAAGACCCGAGAATCCCAGGGCTCAATACTGGGAGAATAGGCAGCAGGACTCCTTCTTTCTGTCCAGAGGATGCTTCCCAAGAGGTCGCAGAGGAAGAGGAGCGGGTCATGGACAAGGATTCACTCAAGGTGAGAGCAGCGCACTATCCCCCAGTGGGGGGGAGAACTGGCATGTTCTTGAGAAACTGGTGCAAGCTTTCCAGAAATGCCTGGGTGTTACAAACGATTTTTGGTATGCGCCTAGAGTTCGTACAACCGCCCTTGCAAGGGCACAGGCCTCACTAGCAGCCTCTGGAGCACCAGAGCAGAGGCTTCTAGACCAGGAGCTAGACCTGCTAGCGGCGAAGAACGCCATAGAAAGGTGCCAGAGAGACCCCGAATTTATAAGCAATATGTTTTTGGTGCACGGAAAAGAGAAAGTGCGTCCAGTTATAAACTTAAAGGAGCTGAACGGTTGGATAGTCTACCGACATTTCAAGATGGAGGGTATCCATCAACTCCGAGACTCGCTCAGAGAGAAGGATTGGCTGACGAGACTGGATCTGAAGGATGCCTACCTAACGATCCCAATAGCAGAGGAATTCAGAACTTTCCTAGCTTTTCGCTGGAAAGGACAGCTCTGGCGGTTCAAGACTATGCCCTTCGGGCTTGCCTCGGTGCCTTGGGCTTTTACCTAGGTGATGAAGCCGGTAGCTGCGGTGATAAGAGAGAAAGGAATAAGATTGATCATTTATCTAGACGATCTACTACTTCTAGCCGAGGATCGAGAGACCCTCAGGTACCAGACAAGATGGGTCCAGGACCTGCTAGCATCTCTAGGATTCCTAGTGAACATAGAGAAGTCAGACACCGAGCCAGCGCAAAGACTGGACTTTCTGGGCTTCATCCTGGATACCAGGAAAGCGACGCGCGAGCTTCCAGCTCAGAAGATTCGTGACATCAAGAGGGAATTGAGAGGATGCCTACAAAGACAGGTAGTGTCCCTCCGAACACTAGCGAGGATTGTGGGGCTGTTAGCAGCTTCTATTCAGGCCATATTTCCAGGGCCATTACATTATCGAGCACTGCAGAGGTTGAAGATAAGGCATCTGCAGCAAAGCCTGAGATACCATCAATCGGTGCCGTTGGATCAGGAATCCAAGACAGAGCTGGAATGGTGGTTAAAGAATATGGACGCCTGGAATGGACGTGCCATTTTCGGAGACAGACCAGATCTGATTATAGAATCTGACGCCAGCCGACTGGACAGGGGGGAAATGGAGCGAGGAGGAACTCCGATTATACATACATTGCCTAGAACTGCTGGCAGGATCAGAGCCTTCACGAAAGGGAAGATGAGATTGTGCGTCCTATTAAAGAAGGACAACATATCGGCAGTGCGATACATAAACCACCTAGGCGGCACCAAATCCAGAATGCTAGCCGAGCTACCGAAGGACTTTTGGCACTTCTGCCTACAGTCAGAGACGTCAGTCACAGCAGAGTACCTCCCCGGAATGCTGAACATAATAGCGGACTGGAACTCTCGCTACCTCACAGATTCCAGCGATTGGAGGCTGGATCCAGCAGTGTTCAGAGGATGACCGAGAGATGGGGGCCAGTACACATAGACCTCTTCTTTTTTTAATTTTTTTTATTTAGTTAGTTGAATTTAATCAACCTTTCAAATATAAAACAATTCACTTTACAAAGTTTCAAATAGTGTACATTACTAACAAGATATGACAAAAAACTGTATTTCAAGGAAAGGAAAAAAGACTAAGAAAACCAAAAAAATAGAGTAATATAAATCAGATACATCATTATGAAATTCATACAATAGTATAGGGGCAGCTTAAATTAGCAGACAGCCGGTTCAAGCATCAAAGAATTCAGGAAATTAACAGTGGCTATTTGTATTGCTGAACAAGATGAATTTAAGATAGCTGCCCAACAGTCTTGAGGGTCTAAAAGACCTAAATATTTACACAATTCTGAGAAATGAATTTCTCGTTTGCCCCGAAGAGGCACACATTGAGTAATCAGATGGACAAGAGTTTCATGAGTATCAGGTGACAGACAGAAGCGACATTTATTCTAAGCTGGAGATAGGAGCTTGCGCCTGACTTGAATGACCTTAGTAATCCAAAGGTTGAACCTGAAGCGAAGAATTCCCAGGCGATATTGTGGGGTGGGTGAAAGCATCAAATATGGGGCCACAGTGCGGATTTTTTTGTGCGGAAATGTCAACCCATCACCATTTTTGTATTGTAAGCAGAGGTCTCTGGTCAGAATCCAATCAGTTTGATACATTTTAAGTTTTGCTCTGTCCGAATTCATGATTAGGATATCAATTGAGACCTCTGCAGTAGCCAAAATATTGTATACCGTCGACAACCAATTGTTTATGAACACATGTTTAACCGAAAACATGTATTTGGAAAACAGTTGTAAGATGGAGATGTGCGTGGTTGAGATAGGACATTTACGAAAGAGGGCACACATTCTCCAATTATATGAGGCTTGTAATGAGACTAAACCTAATTCAAATCGGATCCAAGCACAAGGTGTTCATTGTGGTAGATGTAACACCTGTTTCCAGAATTTGGCTTTCCATGTAATAAGAAGCAGTGACAAGTCTTCATTAATAGTTTCAAAGTTTCAAGCCCATAAAGAAGAGTAGGAGTGACTTTTAAATTCCAAAATTGTAATGCTGGCATCACTGAAAATTTGCCATACTTGGACTTAATAATTGAAGCCTGGGAAATAGCATTTTTCAGTTTGGCAGACAAATATAAGGTATGACCAGAAGCATGAGCCTTGCCCTCGAAGATCATTCCAAGAGAGGTGTAATGTGAGACTACAGTCAAGGGGATCTGATTAATATGCCACAAGTGGATTAGTGGTTTATGTAATCTTGGGCAAAATGCTACAATTTGGGTTTTTGTCGTGTTTACTCTCAATTCATTAGAAAAGATGTAATTATGAAATACATCGAGGAGCGTCTGTAGACCAGAATGAGTTTTAGAAATGAGAACCAAATCATCGGCATATAGTAATGCTTTAATTGGATGGTTATTAAATTTAGGAGAATCTGAAATGATGTTCTCAAAGGCAAGTCTCATGTCTTGAATGAAGTAATTGAAAACAGCCGAGGCCAACAGGCAACCTTGCTTGAGGCCACGGGGTGTAGGTATGTTTGGGGATAAGCGCCCATCTAAGGAAAGACGTATTTGTATGGAAGTGTCAGTGTGTAATGCAGAAATAATAACAAATAAAGTGGATGGACACTGATCACGAGAGAGTTTAGTGAAAAGAAGTAGTCGGCTAACAGAGTCAAACGCCGCGTGCAGATCTACAAAAGCGAAAAAAAATTGTTCTTTAGTGGCGTGACATTGTGCCGTGAGTGCATTGAGGCAAATTTAATTAGTGGTGGTGCCAAAACCTGAAACAAATCCTGATTGCTGGGGATCACGGAGATGAAAATTTGTGGTCCATGTGTTAAAGTCACGGAGAACAGATTTGCAAAAGAGTTTGCCTGGCGCATCAAGAAGTGCAATGGGGCGGTAGTTGAATGGTAGACTACGATCGCCCTTTTTAAAGATTGGGATGATTAAAGAGGTCTTCCATGAGAGACGAATTAGCTGATGCTTCAGAATATTACAAAATATAATATATAAAATGTGGGCCCATTCATAGGGGTGCGCCTTGAATATCATTTTAGAGAGGCCATCAGGGCCAGGAGCTCGTGACGAACTGGCTTTCATGATTCGATCTTGAATTTCAGGTATTGAAAAATCAACTTTCCATGGAATGGAAGAATTAGGGTAAAATTTATTATTAGAACATTTTGCATCAGCGTATAGTGCTGAGAAATGAGTTAGCCAGGCCAAATCAGAGACTCCGTTGATCTGTAAAGCGCCCTGTGAATGGGATGTCTGAGCATGTAGTAATTGCCACATAGAGCTGGAATTTTTGTTTTTCATTGCTCTTATCATGACTTCACTGTCATGTTGAAAAAGAAAAGCCCCTTTGCTTCTAAGCCAATTCTTGTATCTGGTTTTGAGGGTGGAAAGGTCACGACCACAAGAAGAAGAATTCAGCCGTATGATGTTGTTCCGCGCTCTGCGATAATCGGCCTTTGTTGATTGAATGGTCAAATCGAAAGAGTGACGATGTCTAGCATTCAACTTTCTCAGAGTGGTGAGAGTTTTGGCAAAAGGGCTCAACAATTCAGAATAATGGATATGATATGAGAATCGTGCATGGTATTCAATATTATGTTTAAAAGAAGATAAAGTAGACAGATTCCAGCGCACTCGAGATCTGGCAGAGTTGGTGAGGAGTTTGGGCAAAAAGTACTGGCTTTCCTCACATGGATGGGACCACTGAATGCTGATGGAAAGTAGATTGTGGTCACTATAAGTTAGATCCATGATGGTAAGGCTGTCTATGTGTTGGAACAGGGTAGTATTGACATAAATGTAGTCGATGATGCTCAAACTGGTTCCTTGATGCCACGTGCAACGAGGGGGGACATCGCCTGGAACTGCCCCGTTAACCATATGAAAATTGCGTCTCATCATGAAAGAGGACCACATAGAAGTTGATTGATTTGAGCGAGCTTGGTTCTAGCAGTCAAGATTTATATCACCCAGAACAATTGTGTGTGAGATGTGGGGAGTCATCGAGATTGTATCAAGAATAGAAGCCAAACCATCAAAAAAGGTCTCATCAGTTTGTCCGAGAGGGTTACGGTAGATGTTAACCAATGCAATTGTGAATGTTTGATGGCTAATCTTCACCTATTGGATATGGGCTTGCACTGAAGCCCAGGGTGAGACTGAAAGACCCATCTGAGAGTTAACTGCGACTAATAGGCCTGAGGTCGGTCTGCCGTTAGTGGGGAGAGCTGGAAGTAAAGTTAGATCGAAACCATCCCATACTGGTGGATTAAGAAGCCAAGGGCTACAATATGATAAGACTGGGACAGATGAGACATAGAAATATGTAAGTGTGCATTGCCTCGGGTATTCCAACTGGCAAGTTTCAAAGATGATAAAATTGAAATATTTGGTGGTTAAGAAGGGCAATAAGAGAGTGGTGTGGGAGAGTTAGTAAATTTGTTAGAAGTGCCTTGGTAGATGTTAACTTTAGGCTTGGTAGGTTGTGATAGATGCGAGATCGATTCCGGATAAAAAGCTAGGAGAAAGCCTAGTTCGAAGAGTTGCATTTTGCATCGCCAGATTGTATTCCAGACTAGGCCCGACGGAATGCGGGGTGTAACCACAGAAAAGCAAGTATCTGAAACAAATTCAATCTGGTCTATATCATGGGTCGTGATATCGTGTAAGTCTTCAATGTCTCCGAAGATGTGTAAGACACTCGCACGATTGAGATCGTACTTGGGAAAATTTCCCTCTCGACCCTTGAGAATAAAAGAGTGGGAGGGGATGCGAGTGGGCACTGAGACTTTGGGCTAAGGTTTGGCAAATGAGCTTACAGTGGCCTTTTTTGCAGAGGTCGATCTGAGGCACGAGCGCAAAGCAATCTCTTCATCATGTATTGCTTGAGCTGAGACAAGGGGCGAAGGGCACTCAGGATCAGCATGATGTGCCTTGAGAGGGTCTAATCGCGAAGCTAAATAGGCATCAACACTAGCTTTTAGATCTGACAAAGCAGAACCAGAAGAAGTTTGTATTTGAGATGTAGATGGTACAGAAAATTGTGAGACGGTAACATGTTTAGGGGGTGGAGGAACAGTTCGTACAATTTGAGCATCAGTTTGAGAAACAATAGCTAGATCGTGCGGGCGAGAGGTCATAGAATTTATAGGGTCTGTTGGCATTTGTAAATGAGAAAATCGCGTGGCTAAATAAGCATCGATGCTAGCTTTATAATCAAAATGAGCGTCTGAAATGAGAGGGTTAATTGAAGGAGTCGAAAGGATTGAAGGAGTTTGAGAAGCTGTGGATGGTAATTGAGAGTGAACTGGGTAAGAGGAGGATGAATGGGGAGACGCCTGATGATCAAGAGAGTGAACTAGTTGACTTAATGGGGAAAGAGACACTGGATGAGTAGCATCAGAGGATAATGAATGTGACTTTGGGGCTGAAACCGGGTGTGTCATACTGTTAGATCAGGGCAGGGTTTGGGGTTGAGGGCATGTCACCAAGGTTGTAGCAGCCGTGGAGGATTTAGCAGATTGGCCTAAAGCTTTAAAAAAGGCTGTGAGGGTGTGTTTAGAATGTTTTGTGCCTGTCAAATTGTTTGTTTCCTTAGTGACAGGGCAACATCTACGGTCTGAAGGTTTGATAATGGGTATGGATTTGTCAGCCGGAGCCGACACAACCTGAGGGGACAAAGTTGGGGGAGAATGACTTGAGGGAGGCGGCTGGAGCGGAGGAAGTGAAAGAGCATCGGGAGTTGGTGCAGAGGGAGGGATGGAGGGTGGCTCAACAGATGATGGGGGAAAAGTCATGGGCTGAGAAGGGGACTGTTCAGGAGCAAGTATCTGGGGTGAAGTGGTGGGAGGCCCAGGGATATTGTTGGGACAATCGAGAATTGGAAGAACAGGGACAGCTGTTGGGAGCTGTGAGGCCGGATGCAAGGGAAGTGGAGGGATCACTATGCGTCGAATCACACCTGGGATGGTGGGTAGGTGAGTGGTCAATGGGACAATGAAACAATCTGAAGGGGGATCATTTGATTGTTGCACATTGTCGACTGAGGCCTCTGGACAGTTAGATAACAGGATTTGTGTGTGGGCCACAGAGAAGTTAGTAAACGGTATGACGGTAGGAGGAGAACCATGTGCATGCAGCCATTTAGCAAGTTCTTCAAACAGAGAGGACTGATTAGCAAGTTTATGGTCAATGGTGTCATACAATTTATTCATAGTAGAGATTGCAAGGATGATAGAGGTAAGGGCAGCTTGAATGAACGCAAGTTGTTGAGGCAGTGCAGTTGAGGGCATTGTATGGGGCACTCTGGGCGTGGGCAGAGCAAATGAATGGATAAATGACGAAGATCGAATACCTGAGGAGTGGACGGAGACTCCTGTGAGAGCTTCGTCAGAATTCACAGAAATTGGGATGGCACTTGAAGATGCATGGATGGAAATATCAGATGCATCAGGGTGCAAAGAAGGAAACTGAATAGGAAAAGGAATTAACGGTTTACTTGACACCATGGAATGAGGACGGACTGAGTTCAACATGGTGACATCGGACAGTTGATGTGTATTCGTAAAAGCCTGCAGGGTTTTGCAACAAGGAGACGGTTGGTTGATAGTAGAAGATAACACGTTAGGACCAAGGCACTGTGGCTGTGAAGGGTGATTCAGATGTGACAATTGACGACTTTCAATCGGCACAAATGGAAAGGGAAACTTAGATGGTAAAATTGGGCCACTGGGACGAGGCGCTATAAGTGGAGTTAGCGCAGTAGCAGTGAAAAATCTGGGGGATTGAGCTGCCACCTGTTCGCATGCAGTCAGATTTAGGAGAGCACAAGCATTATCAGGCATATTCGAAGTAAGCTTATAAGTGTAAAATACCATCAATCAAATGTTAATCAAGGCGTCAAGTGATAGTAATCTGAGTTCTTCAAAGGCTAAAATTTAGCAACTAGCTGAATTGTTCAGGGGAAAAAGAATAATAAAAACAATAGGAATATAAAGGCAAATCAGTCAAGCAATGTAAAACCATAAACTAACATATATAACATATATAACAATCATAAAATAAACATAAGGTAAACATGTGGTTAAATAAAAAATTAAAGAATAAGATAAAAATAATTACAGGTAATTGAAAATAAAATTCATTGCCACCGACCACAGTAGCGTGGGGAAGCGGGAAAGCGGTACTTATACCGGTACTTGCCCGTGTGCGCGTGCGCCAGCAATTTGTAAATGAATGAGTGGCGATAGGCTGAAAAGAGAGCCAATCCGTGTGGAACTGAGGCGGGCTCAACAGAGTAAATGTTAATCAATACAGCCTCGCAGTGATGTTGCAGCAGAATGCTGAAAAAACGCTGAAAAATGCTGGAAAAAAACAATAGCCAGCGTCAGTAAATGAAGCAAGTTGGTGTCATAGCACGTAGGCTGAATGTCACAAAATGTCACCTTTGAGTGGTTTCAACAGGATCACAGTCCACAAGTCCAAAGGGCTTCAGGAATCACGAAAGCAGCGTTGCAGCGTTGCAAGCGGGAAAGCGGTACTTATACCGGTACTTGCCCATGTGCGTGCGCGCTGTGCGTGTGCGCCAGCAATTTGTAAATGAATGAGTGGCGATAGGCTGAAAAGAGAGCCAATCCGTGTGGAACTGAGGCGGGCTCAACAGAGTAAATGTCAATCAATACAGCCTTGCAGTGATGTTGCAGCAGAATGCTGAAAAAACGCTGGAAAACGCTTTGAGTGGTTTCAACAGGATCACAGTCCACGAGTCCAAAGGGCTTCAGGAATCACGAAAGCAGCGTTGACCTCTTCGCATCCCGGTTGAACACCCAAACAGCAGAATATTTCAGCTGGAGGCTGGACCCGGGAGCTCAAGGGACGGATGCGTTCCTGCAAGAATGGAACAGAGGTCCACACTACGCGTTTCCCCCATTCATGATGCTGAGCAGAGTTCTAGCGAAGTGTTGGGGGGAGACTGCGGAGTTGCTATTAGTAGCACTGTGCTGGAAGTCGCAAGTATGGTTCCCGACTCTTATGGAACTAGCAGTGGATTACCCGAGGCTTCTCCCAGAAGGAGAGTACCTGCTCACGGACCCAGCTGGGTCGTATCACCTTATGAGTGTGAGGGGGACACTCCCGCTGATCGCGTGCAGGATATCAGGAGATGCCGGGTGTTGCCAGGCATGTCATCTCAGGCTTCGCAGCTCATCGCAGACTCCTGGGCCCCATCCACAAGAAGGAGCTACGACGCGGCTTGGGCCAAGTGGACTAGCTGGTGCAGAGGGAGAGGTGTTCATCCCATTTCTGCGCCTGTAGTGATGATTTTGAATTTTTTAGCTCAATTATTGCAAGGTGGTAAAGCGTTCCGCACCATAGGAGTGTACAGGTCTGCCATATCCGCGGGACATCTCCCTATCGAGGGTGTACCAGCGGGTGAGCACCCAGCAGTGGTTCGGCTTATTAGAGGAGCCAAATTTAAAGTACCCCCAGAGCCTCCATATAAGACGGTCTGGGATGTTCTGTCAGTTCTTAAGCTATTGGAGAGTTGGCCCGGGAACAGATATTTATCGCTGAAACAGTTATCAGGAAAGTTAGCAATGCTGTTGTGCCTAGTTTCTTGTAAACGCGTGTCAGACGTGAGGGCCCTAGAAGTAGATAGGAAGTCATTCGGGCCAGAGGGCGTAACATTTACAATAGTGGGAAGAACTAAGACGGGGACATCCTCAGTTCACTACCCATATTTCCTGAGTAGACCTAAATGGTGCGTAGCAAGCTGCGTAAAGGAGTACGAGAGCAGGACGGCAATTGCTTAAAGCATGCAGGAAGCCCTTCAAAGGAGTATCCACAGCGACTATCGCCAGATGGGTTAAAGAAATCATGCATGCAGCAGAGATAGATGTAGGGAAGTATGGAGCGCATTCGGTGCGCGGAGCTGTGGCATCTAAAGCTTTTAAGACAGGAGTATCTCTTAGAGATGTTATGTTAAGAGCAGACTGGTTGAATGATTGAACTTTTAAAGACTTTTATTTCAAGCCGACCGAGAGTTTAGCGGTCGCAGTTTTGGGAAGCTTTGAACAAGCATGCTCGCCTCCAGTCTTGTCATAGAATGAAGATTTCCCCTGCTATCTGCGCAGGGAGTATTAATTCTATTAAAGACTAGCATTAAATTCCCACCTAAATGATATATTGAGCATTATATTGGATGATCGTATGTGATAATAATATGATGTTATTGGCAATACATGGACACCACCCTGATTTCTCTGCTTTCTATTATTCCTAGGAGAGGAGCAGAAGAACAATTGAAGTAGGAGACTAGCAGAGGTAGTCGCCTGGGTCGAGGAAGTCGACACTCGTTTGGAGTGGTTCAAGTCGTTGCAAGTTGCAGGACTTAGTGTGGTGTTCTCAGTGTGATTTTCAGAGCGAGTAAAAGAGAGGAGGAGCTCAGGGACAGGAAGTGGTCATAGCAGAGCATGGAGTGAGATGGACTACAGAGACTATGGGGATTGTAGTTCAAAAGAAGAAAAGTCTGTTCAGACTGTTTTCAGTGTTTTGTTATGGCTTTTTGAGTTTGTTGAAACTGCTGAAGAGTGGTAAATTAAAGAAGTTGAAGTATAATGCTCGCCGCCCAGTCTTTAATAGAATTAATACTCCCTGCGCAGATAGCAGGGGTAATCTTCATTGTTGTTGATAATGTTTGCTGATTAACGTTTTTGGAGGACTACCGCTTTAAACGCTGATGATGCACGTGCGCTCCCCGCTGTGCTTTTAAATCAAATCGCATCATTTGACAGAGAGGATGTCTGCTCTGCAGATGTTGTTGCACTCATTGCCCAGTGGCAAGCAGTGGACATTGTTATGCTTGCAGTCTGATAGGGAGTGCAAGGTTTCTCTGATTCTTAATGAAAGTGCCTGGGTCTGCCAGCTCCGTCTGCTGGACTGCTGATTGCAATCAATGCAAGGGCTGTGCCCTTGTGGCGGTGCAGATTAAGCAGGGTCTTTAAGAGTTTATTTACTTATTGAAGATGTACTTTTTTTGCAAAGGACACATTTGAGTGTTCTTCTCAATGCTCTGCGTGCTCCATTTGAGGAAGGATTTGCCATTGGCACCTTACTCGTATACATATTGAATTTTCTGGCTTCAGTAGACCAGCTATTAGTTACTCAATGTGAACCTTCGTTTTAATCCTGCTTTATATATTGAGCAAAACAACTATGTCATTGTATGACATAACTGGAGCAGTTCACTTGATTGTCAAGTGGACACCTTATCTTCCATCTTGGTCAGTACCTCTTGCTATAGAAACACGTATGTACCCTATCATTGCAATCGAATCTTTCTTCCCATTCTAGATACATATGTGTAGTTAGAACGTTTGGAAAGCAGGGGGCTAGCTGGCAGAGGAACCAGAATGTGGTGTCTTCGATCTAATTCTGATTGCATATGTGCTACGGTAAAAATGTCAATCGGGAGTTTATTCCAAATTCTATTATCCTGTCGTGCTGCTCAGCAAGTTAACTGCTCTCTTTAGAGTTGTACGTGCAGCCTTGAGCTGCGTGCAGCTTTGAGTCCTGGCGTGGTCCACTTTGCCTTTTGCCCCTCTGAGTTTCATAAACATTTGTTTGGTAATTATGACACCTATTACAAGCAGGCGAACTGCAGCATCAAAAACTACATAGAAACATGATATTAATGGATTTTACAATATAATGCTTAAGGAAGCCTCCTATTGTTTTAAAACTGAAACTGTTTTGCTCGTTAATTTATCACGTGAGAATTCAGATTGTTCGAGTTGGCTGGTTCCGCTTGCATTGTTACAATATGCTACTTGACAAAGTGCATGTGAGTGCTGCCTTCTGTTGCATTAATTAATCTCTTCAGGTTTAGTGTGCCATAACAGCCACACCTAACAAAACAAGCATTGGCAATACCAACAGTTTAGACTTTTGTGTAGGCATGGGAAAATCACTTGCCAGGCACTGCCGTAGTGGTACTAAGTGGTAATTGATGGTAGCAGGTACAAAATGGTGCGAGTAGCTTGCCATCCAATAGCATTGCCTGGTGAATTCCCTGGCGCGCATCCTGGTAGTGCGAGACGAGTGCTGTACAACTGTTTAGCTCCGCAGCAAGCAGTTAGCACAAGCCTCCCTGCCTTACCTAGCCTGTATTGCTAGCAGTGCAGTGTCAGATTGCGGTCTACAATCTAAAATCCTCAATGCCGATCCATGCGAATAAGCAACGTGCTGAACGCTCCAACGATACACCTGCAAAGCCATACATGTTTCAAGCTTTTGAACATAAATTAGTCAACAAAAGCGAGACCTTTTGAAAAAAAACATGGAAATTGTGTACCATGGATATTATACAACGATGGTCCTTAAATATCCAGAATGCTGCATCTCATGCGCCTAAACAGCTGGAAGCATTGAGCATGACCAATCAACCACAAATATGTAAAGATCTTCATTTGAGAAAAGACGCAGAGAAACCTGCTAAAGACGCCCCCGCATCACAGATGCTGAACTGTTATCTATAGCAACCCAGCCTTGCACAAGTTATAGATGTACAGGAATGCATGTTGGACTGGCACATACAATTACAATTCAAGATCACAGAGAATCGAGTGACCAACCAACAGATGACCAACCACCAGATCCATTTCCCTCTGTTGCAGTCGCTGCATTTAGGAGGCAGTAATATTCTTACTAGGCCTGAGCAGCCTTTACTCTTAGCTTCTAGCTGATTAATAGCAATCATCTGCAGTTATTTGAGAGCTAGTGTCTTCATTTTAGCAAATTGTGGCTATTGTCGTAGTATAAACACAATGTTTTAACTATAGAGAGCCTAGAAAAAATTCTGTGTGTCTAAAGGTTAATAAAGTGTTTGTACCTCAAAATAGACTGATGACTGAACACGACTCTTTTTCAAAACATATATGAAAGAGAGTGGTCCTGGAGGGAATGGTCGGTAATCTCTCACTATACCAGTGAGATTACAGGTACCAAGTTGACACGTTGTGGAGGTCTTTTCTTTCTTGTTCTATCTACTTTTACATAAACGGCACACCAGCGCTTCCTAGTATTAGTTCACCACTAGGTAGCTTGAGATAGAAAATCCCTCTATCCTTGTGTCTTTCCTAACGGATATACTTTGAGTCCCTCCTACGAGCAAGGGGTGATCGAGAAGTCTATTGCTTAGTACATATGTACAGATGTGCCCTCTTGTGTGTTAGAACCTGACTAGTCAGGGCAAACCCTGTTTATTGATGTAATAGGCCCCCTCCTTGTTTTATTGTGCCGTAATTCATACAACTGACAACCTACAACTTCCATTATTGTATTCACAAGCCCTTCAATCCATTCCTAAAGTGCCGGCGCCTAGCCAAATGTCTTTTCACCCGCTGGAAAGTGGGGCATGTAAATATGCCAAACCAGACCAGACCACCTGTCGTAGTTTAAGCACAAATGGCACAATTTGTGAAGCTCAATTGGAGGATGTGTCAATTATTAAACCGCTGAACCTATCACACTCGCCACTTTTATATCCAGAATCCACCAATTCATCCTTTAATAGCTCTCTATCGTCACCAACATCATTTGTGAAACCCACTCTACGTCCCTCTTTCGAGCTGAAACAACCCCCAATCTCCCTACCCGAAAGCACCCTGAATAACGGCATATATGGCCTAATAAAAATGTTTCAGGCACTTGACAAAAGAATCAATGTGCAAACCAATCTACTCACGCTGGGTTCAGCCAAAGTTAATTGGGTAGCTATTGAACTGAAAACCTCCCAAAAAATCTCAGCTGTAACACCACCCTTATATAAGAATCAGGAGTGGAGGCCACAGCCCCGAAGAGTGACCGAGGCGAGTTCAAGACAACTGAACCATGGGAGACTGTTAAGCATTCTGGCACACCCAGCAGGATGGAATTGCTCCCTCCTGAAAGTGTACAAGATATTATGGAGGATGTTGTTCAGACACACATGTCACAAGAATCAGTATTTGAAGTCTTCCATCTGTAAAAAAGAGAAAAACAAAATGGGTAGGAAATTCCAAAAAGAAAACTAAGAATTTTGTAAATACCACTAAAGCGGTAACAAGTAAGTCAAAAAAGTTCATAGATAACCTAACTACTCCATCAAGGAACACAAAAACCTCTAAAAAAAACGGAAAGGGCCCATTATCTTGACTAATGACCCTGATACAAACTCAACAAGTCCCAAAGACAAGTTTGAACATATCGATTTGTGTGAGTCTTCAATGTCTCCCAAGAGTCACTGCCCCACAATAGATGATCAAGAACTAATGAATCTATCCACCTACTCAATATCGACCCTCCCATCAATGAGAACATCTTAAGCTCATGTCGTTATTCCTGAGTCTTTGGTCATCAGGTTATCTTTAGAGATTGGCAATAACGAAGACAATGAAGACCTTGATGAATACGAGTACTCGAGTCTAGAGCAGAAACGAAATTGATCATGTAAAACACGCCTTAAACAACTCCCTAGTCGCTCTATAAGAAATGACAAAAGAGTACTGACCAGTCAATTGCATGATCAACAACTATCTCCAAGAAGACAAGTAATCTCAAGAAGCCAAACCCCAATCCCTGTTAATCCTAATAGTGAACAGGAAATTGATTCCAATAGCTCGCCCATTAAGAATTCAGAAGTGTTGCTGTTGACTATGATTAACAGACATAGGCCCTTATTCACAGAGCGTTTTCCAATGGGGTTTTGCCATTATAAAACACGTCTGTGAATTAGGCCTATAGAGAGAACTCCTAATAGAATTAATGATACCAACAAACATCAAAAATATTAATACCAAGAACCACCTTTCCTGTGTACCATTCGAATGGCTGTGTGGAACACAAGAGGCGTTAAATACTTAATCAGTAAAACCACCAATAACCTAAATATGACATTGTAGCCTTACAGGAATCATGGATACTACTCAAAACCACATGGCCAGGATATGAGGTCTGCTGGATCACTGCCATCTCTCATTCTAAGGGAAGACCTTCTGCAGGTCTACTAACAGTGGTAAAATTGTCCTTAGGCAGTGGCCTAACCAAGTGGGCCTCCCCTCACCCGCGTGAGTCCTGTTGGGGTCATACTTACATTCTTAACTTATATTGGAATCACGCCATAATACAGGACAATTCGTTCTTAGCATTTGTGATTGACATGTTGGATCTAATTGCAACAGATACAAAAATTGAATCTACCCTAATTATCGGTGACTTAAACATAAGATGTATTGGTGATGCGACCCACAAATCAACCGACCAGGTTCTATGTTGGATGAGATTAATGAAGGAAAGAGGATTCACTATGCTAAACGGTGCAATTGAAGGGCATGTTCTCCCAAACCGAACATGGGCCTGAGACACTTCTATTGGCATTGTGAACTATGTTTTCAGCCCAACCCATGCAGTTAACAATATTTAAAAGTTCACAATTATCCCCACAATGAATAGCGATCATAATATCATAATATGCATTCAGACGCAAATTGAATTGGCTATCGGTCCAAGATTGTATCCGATTCAAACCCTTATCTATTACACAAAAATCCCTAAAACACCTCTGCAACAAACTCACTAGCCCTATCCCAGACAGACCCACCCAGGTGTCCACCTCACACTGCCTCACCACACCGGTATTCAAACAGGCAAAAGCTGGGGGTCGTAGCTTCCCATTCGTGGCCACCAAGCAATGGAATGCCCTACCACTATGCCTTAGATCTGACTCATCTCTATGGTCCTTTCCCAAAAAACGGAAAACCTGGCTCTTCAAACAAAGCCTCTAAATGGACTAAACCATTTCCTCACCTATGCTCTATACGTGCATCTATACTGCTCGCCATGTGCTATATGACCAACTGTTGAACTGTTCACTTATGTTCCCAACCGTAATGCCTTGTAACTATGCCAGCACCCAGATGCCGCCCGGCTTGGTGCACTCTACAAATGCCAAATAGATAAATAAATAAACATTCTAGAAATGACGTGGATGCTAGCACAACAGCACCACCAGGAATATTACAAACTCCCAATCCAGCTTGGAGAAGGCAGGAACAGAATCAGATGCAATAATCATAAACTTTCCTTCTCAGAAGACCTACTGCAGGTTGACTTTGATGCTCCACAAAGTACCATTTCGGTTCCATATACAGAAACTTTACACTTCTTCACTCAACCAACACAAAAAGCCCATAGACAACGCGTTGTGCATAAACATGTCTATGACCCTGTAGTACAAACTATGAAAACTGCCATGAGACGAGCAATAAGCCAATTAAGACAAGGCGGTTGCATAAACACTCTCGAAAAGATAGCCAAAATTTGTACCAATTATAAAAATCTACTTCAACAACACAAGGCCTTACAATATCAGAGAGCAGGAGAAAGCATGCTAAATGCGATTACTTCTAAATCAAGCACGTAAATATGGAACCTCCTAAAAACCAGAACTAAGCACGTATCATCTTCATGCTTGTTGAATGAAGTGGTATTTGCGAGACCCTGTGGAATCTTTAGACCCAGTGGAGACCCAAATTACCATCAGCGATGACAGGCAGACCCTGACATTCGACCACCAGCATATACTTATATTAATAAAAAGGCTGAGTTCATCTCGTGCTCCTGACCCAGATGGGTTATCAAATACAACTTTGAAGCAAATCCACATCCATAGGCACATATTCTAAATTTGATATTTCATGAAATCATTCAAACTGGCCAAATACCACCCTCGTGGAAGACCTCAATCATTATCCGAATATTCAAGAAGGGCAATTGGAAGGATCCCTCCAACTATCGGCCAATTGCCCTCCTCGATATTCCAGGGAAAATTTTCGCTCATCTGATATTAAAAGACCTGGGTGAGTGGCTAAAGAAAACATCTAAGGTAGACAACCACCAAGCAGGTTTCGTAGCAGGACTGGGCATAGATGTCAATTTATTCATTCCTATCTGCTAATAAATAACATGTCCTATTATCAAGGCAGAGAGTTTATTTAGCATTCATAGACTTCCAACAGGCCTTTGTGTCATGCACCTCCACGGTTGGCGCTTATGGAGCCAATGGAGGACTCACCTCGATTGATCAGGCACATCACGTCCTTTCCGCACCTCGTAGCGTGGTCTAGTGGTTTTCCAGTATGGCCGCCACCGGGAGGTTATAAGTCTCCCTCCTCCCGGTGGTCGGCGCGTTGCAACCCGGTCTTTTCCTCTTTGGGCCATATGCTGTTTTTTACCTTACTACTCACTGCTGAGCGCTTTCCTTTGTTTGCCCTTTCCAAGGCATTCTTGCTCCCACTCGTGGCTGGCTATGCTGTCTCCAGCGCCGCCGCAGCTCTTCCGGTCGCTGCTGGGTCCTCTTCCTGCTTTCCCATTTCTTGCTGTCTGTTCACTGGGGGGTTCTCTGCGGTCTTGCCTGCTCCCTCCCACTTTGGTTTGCCTCTCTCTCCACCGCGGCTGCTCTTCAGCCGTTCCTGACTTCCTGGCATTTCCTGGCATCTCCCGGGTTCTGCTTTCAACTGCCCCCAGGCTTTTTCTCCTCATTCCCCAGAGACTCCTTGCTTTTGTACTCTTGGCCCTTTCCTTGCTACTCTGAACTCTCTCCCTCTTGCTGCCTTCCTTAGAACCTAATCTCAGTCGCCAGACATTGGAGCCTGCCTACCGTTCAGGTACTTTCCTGATGAAGACCTAACACCGCTCCAGTTTGGGATTCTACGGAGATGTTCCACAATCACTGCTTTTCCCCTCTTAAGGCTGCCCCAGGAGCAAGGTCACTGGCCTGCTGGTTGGTAAGACGTCCATTGTGGCTTCCTTTCGCGGTAGACCATATCTCCAAAAAAAAAAGGATTACGGAAGCAGAGGAAAGAAGAAGCCATTTCAACCGAGCTCCAGCAGTTCAGGTGAGGAAGAGGTGATTTTCTCTGATGATTCAGACGACGAATCCAGAGAGGTTGACAGTTTGCAATTGCAAAGGATTGACATGGCCACCGCTGAGCAAGTCCAGGAACTGGTCGTTGCTGTCCAGGGACTCACCCATGAAGTCCAGAGCCTGTACATTGAGAACTCCGTCCTACGACAGCATGCTTCTGCACGTGAACATCGCCCAGCTGAACTACCTACCATTACCCTAACTTCAGGGAAGTGTGACAGATCCCCAAAGAAGTTGAAGGAGTTTGTGGAAGCTTGCATAGTGCATTTTACTTTCAGGGCCAGCACCTATTCCTCGGAAACATGCCCAGGTCGGGTACATGATCTCAAACATGGTCGAGAATGCGTTAGTCTGGGCTACACCATTGGTTACTCGTTCCAACCCAGTCCTCCATGATTACGGGTGTTGTCTAACTTTGCTTAAGCAGATGTTTAAACGGCCAGAGATTACTTTTGTGGCATGTGACGAATTGCTTGATGTTCGGCATGGGAATACAGACCTGCTCACATACATCAAAACTTTCAAGCCATTGGCATCTGAGGCAGGGGGCCCGAAAAAATGCAATACGCCATATTCCGATGAGGTCTCAAGGGAGAAATCAAGCATGAGCTAGCAAGAACACTGCATCCTCCCACGTTCTCCGACCTGCTCTACACTGTTCTCCAGATAGACTACTGCATGACTGAAAGGAAGACCAAGAGAAGGAAATCCCAAGGTTTTCCCTTGCCGATGGACCAGTATGCTCTACCAGCCCAGTCTTCTAACCGACTATCCAAGGAAGAATCCATGCAAGTTGGAGCAGCCCGAGCCCCTCTAATACAAGAGGAATGGAAGCGAAGGAGGGATAAAGGCCTCTGCATGTACTGCGGTTCTGATAGTCATTTTCTCTGAGATTGTCTGGAGGTTCCCCCTCGGCGCTTGGGAAACGGACGACCTCGGTCCTAGGAGGGACGGGCGACCAGGGTTCAATATCTTTTTTTTTATTTATTTTTTTTTTTATACGGTTTTTACAAACCTTTAAAAAGGAACACTACTTCTTACAAACATCCACACTCCACAGAATAATTCGTTCAGGATCACCATCCCCATCTATCTTTCTCCCATATCATCAACTTTAAGAATGGACAATGGCCCTTTATGCGTTTCCAAGTCATCAACAGCCATGTTCAACTGCTGTTCAATTATTGCTAAAAGTTGAGTGAGGAGAAATAACAATTTTCGATCTGTGCCGTTAAACATGTGATCCCACCATTCCTCTGCGCACAACGATGGGTGGATGGCACCCCAAGGTCCCAACAGTACTGTTCTGTTGTCCCGAAAGCTATTACAAAACAACACTAGATGTTTCAACGTCTCCGGTGCTTTGGTACAAAATCTGCAACTGAGGTTTATGTTTTTGTTACATTTCCATTTTTGTAGCCGCTCCTTCATTTTAAACACATTTAAACGAAATAGCATAAAGCGTCTTCGTGCCATTGGTTCCGCAAATAAATTGATATACCCTTGAGGCGTAGTAAAGGGGCGGACTTCCATCGGCGCATTTGACATCAGCTTTGCCGTCGCTCTTTCAGTACAAGTCCTCTCCCAGTCCAAGCGCCAAATTTTCATTTTAGCGGCAACTGGATTTTCGTGAAGTAAGCTGGGCTTGATGTCGTATTCTACTAGTAGGCTTTCACATCTGTGCATCCATAAAGCCACCATATTCTGACCATTCGAAGTTGCGCTATGGAAAAGTTCAAATTGCAAGATATTTTCTTGCACTCGAGTTTTTCGATATAAGGCCAGTAGACTCCACACGATCCTTGCATGCAATGAAATCAGGGATAACTCGTATCTGATACACGAGGTCGAGATCCCTCTGTGGACACCCAACACCTTTGACCAAAATTGGTTCTTCTGGGAGGGCCACAGATCATGAGAGCATCCCAGAGCATTTTCCGCTCCATAGATCAGGACCGGCACGACTTTTTGCTGATAAAACATCCGCACCGGTTCCAAGGAAAATTTCCCATATTTCTTTTTCATTAGCAGAGCTTGGTTTGCTAACTGGGTGCACTTCCTTTTCGTGTCTGCCACCCACGGGGCATCATTGATGCATGAACTTAGCACCATTCCCAAATATTTGACTTTGTGTGATATCGTCATTGGGGACCCACTCATGTGCCATTTTAGATTTTTTACTTTCCTTGAGGTAGCCCCTTTTAGATTTTTGAATATTAATACTTCACATTTCTTTGCATTAATCAGCAGGCGATTATCGCCAACATAGGCTTGAATTGCGTCTAATTCGCGTTGCAAGCCAACCGGTGTCAAATCCATGATCACCAAATCATCGGCATATAAAAGCCAGCTTACGTGCACATTATTTACTTTAGGTGGATTAGAGGACACTGGATCTAGCGAGTATCCTAAGTCTGATATATACAGACTAAATATTGCAGCAGCAAGCGGGCACCCATGCTTGACTCCCTTGTACGTCTTGATTGTGGTTGACAAGGACCCTCTTTGGTCAAGTCGGATTTTAATCGAGGTGTCCGTGTGGAGCTCTTGTATTGCCGCTACTAGATCTTCTGGACAACCCCACCTGCGCAATTTTGACCATAGCAAGTCACGGTCAACAGTGTCAAATGCGCTTGAAAAGTCAATAAAGGCCAAGTAGATGTTAGTGTTTGATCTCAAGGCTTCCATTTTTAACAGGTTAAGCAGTAGTAAGTTTACAGAACAGCCCACTTGTTTTACGAATCCCGCCTGGCGGGTGTCAACGTGACCTGTTTCAACCGCCCATGCTACCAATTTTTGTTGTAAAACAGTAGTGTAGATCTTTCCCAAGACATCCAAAAGAGCCACTGGTCGATAGTTACTTGGATTCGACCGGTCTCCTTTTTTAAATATAGGTACTATGACCGCTGATTTCCATGATTCAGGAGATAGTCCCGTGTTGTTTATTCTTTTAAACAGGGTTACGCATAGTGCAAATCTCAGGGTGTTGTTTGATAGTATAATTGGTTAACCCATCCGGGCCAGGTGCTCTCGAGCTCTTTGCTTTTGCAATTATCGATATGATGTCCTCCTTACAATAATCGATTGAACAAGATGGAAACGTAAGCGCACCATTATCCTGCCCCTTATATAGCTCTTCAAAGTGGGCTACCCAGTCCTTCTCCAACACTGAACACGTTTGCAAGGCCTGTTGAGGTGCTTGCCTGGTGTTAATAATCCTCCAAAACTCTCCTGAATTTTTGTTCTTTAATGCCAACAGCATTGATTCTGCATCATTTTGGACTGTCATATGTTTATGGGCCTTTACCCAGTTTTTATACAGCACCCTGGTCTCCCGATCTGGCGTGACGGATCACTTGTCTCATCTGCCTTTTATGAACCTGTATCTCCAGGTCAAACCAGTGCTTGCGGTCCATATTTGATTGTTTAAGCCCAACATGTTTGTCTTTGAAGTTGAGCAATAGGTGTGTGTAGTCGGTTTCGGTACTGTTCTGACAATAAGCTGTTGCCAATTTCGCCACCTCATGCGACTCCAGCCGTAGTCTAACCCTATTAGATGAGACTCGTATGTTATGATTCCACCGCTCAAGGTCCTTTTTTGATTTCATGCTAAGACTTGTTAGTAGCATATTATGATCGCTATTCATTTGGCTTCTAACTATGAAGAACTTTATACGAGCATGTAGATTTCTGGAGACAAATATATAATCAATTGTTGATTTAGACTCAGCTCGATGCCAAGTTGCGGCTGGTTTCAAGTCTCCGATCGTGTTTCCATTTAGCATTTGCATTTCTCGGATGTTCATTTCCTCCAACCAGCTATTACTCAACGCCTTTGTGTTTTTAGTGGTAGCGTTAAAGAGGTCGATGTTCAGGTCCCCGCAAATCAAAATATTTGGGTGCTCCTTACGCACAAACAGGGTATCAAGAATCTCCATGATTTGATCTACAAACTCTTGTGTCCCTGCCCTCGAGTGGTTCCAATACACATTTAGAAGAGACATCTCATCTGGATCTTTGGCGGCACTACCCCTGTCATTTATGATCGTAGTTTCCTGTATAAAGGGGGAGTGGTTAGTCGACTCGCTAATCCTATAGCCCGAAGTTTTCTTCACTAGAGTTAATAACCCTGCCGTCGGGCGTCCTTTATCTAACTTCATAGCAGGATTAAGTGCCACTTCATATTCACTTGCAAGCGGGCTCTCTCTTAACCAGGTCTCTTGTAAGCACACAATCGATAATCCTTCCAGCCAGTTCGTGTTGAAGAGGTGCATAAAGCCTCTGGTGTTCCACGAGGCCATTAAGCACTCACCAGCGTCGGGAACTACTTGGCGTTATTGTTGATTTTTTGTGTTAATCGTTGTTGCTACCCAACCCCACGCACAGTTGGTAATCTTGGAACTCGGGCCCTTAGTGTCCGTGGCTGATATTAGTCTGCAATTTTGACCTCCGTTAATCGTGATTCTTATGTTTGTTTTAGGTGCGTCTTGGGTGCTCGCATTTCTGAAGATAACTTCGTCTTTTTCAACTTGTTTTGTCTCAGGGCCCCTTGTTCTATTGTCGAGGTTATAGACTTTCCCTCCAACAATATTGCTCACTGAGCAAATCTCTGGTCGTTGTTGTGTCGTCGTAAAATACTTGTTTGTTGCAAACATTTTGAAGTATCATCAATGCTTCTGTCAAAACATTCAGGCTGATTCGTCATCTGTACTGTCAACTCGTACACATCAAACCGTAGTGAAAATAGGGCAGCGTTCGCTTCCATGATAGATTTGACTATTAACGACGAGGTCACGTGTAAAATTACCTTGTCGTTCCGATTTTCATTTGGAAATTCAACGACCTTAACTTTCACTAGACTTAATAGCACGTAGACTAGGGATCAAGTCGAATAGATGAATGATGTTAGCGCGATTTAAGATCAGTTTGTCCACAGAGTCCAGCCTTTCAATCATTAATTTAAAGAAATTGCTCCTTTAATTTTTGTCATTTGCTCTTTAATCCTTTCTCGAGCAATTTCACTGGAGTTGGCTTTTGTATGGTCTAATTTATCACTGTCGTCGAATTTTGTAGTCTCCACAGCACGTTCTTTGGATCCAAAAGCATAGCCGACTTTTGAATTGACTTTTCTCGGTACAACTGGGGAGGCTTCATTCGAAATTATTGGATTTATGCCTTCGTGTTTGGCGCACAATTGCAATCTTTTTTCGTGCATCGTCACAAAGGGTGGACTTGGCGGGATGGTTTGGTCCATTTTCAATTTTTCTGGTTCGTCGACAATCCGACAGATTCTAACAATCTTCTCTCGTGCAATTAATGGAGATGTTTGTCGATCATCCTTTCTAGGACTCTTGTTCGGCCGTGATGAAGTCTCCATCGTTTTCAGCTCCTGAGCTGCTATTAGCCGATTCGGTTGCGCAGCTCCCAAAGGGTCTTTAGATCCTATTTTGATACTTTGCGGTCTTTGTGAGCTTGCAATGGAAGGGGTCACAGGAGCAGAGCATTGGAGATCTAAAATGTTAGCTCCTTCGTTTAACCGTCTCTCTGTGCCAACCGGATCCACCTCCAGTATATCCGTGACACTGTAAGTTGACATGTTTAACAGCTCTTCGGGAATGCTCTTTAACACCTCGTCGTTCTCATCCTGTGAAAGCTGATTTGAGGCTTTTATAGGTAAGGCCACTTTGGACATCTTTGCCTCAGCTTTCTTACAATTTTCCGACACGATTTGAACGATTTTAATGTTCCTTAAAAAATGTCTTGCTCCTGTGTTTGTGCGACCTCTCTTTGCTGGCATGTTTTTTGATTTTTTTGTGAGATTTACCGCTTTGAGCTTTTGTTCTGCCAGTTTTGCGCTGTTAGGCGTTCCACCAAAGATGGAAAATATCTGACGTTTATCTTCTTCATGCAAGCTCCTTGGCCCCTTAACCTCCTTATATACGGGGGTTTCCAGCGTTGAAGTAGTGGGAGTTTGATCCTCGATCGCTAGCCGTTTTTTGCAAGCTCTTGCTTGTTCGAAGGCTGTATTGAAGGAGATCTCGGGTAGTTTATCGCACTCCTTATTGGAGCTGTCAATTTCCATCAATGAGTTGTCTGTTGTTCCCAAAGTAACTGGCTCAGTCAGGGACACAACATCTGTGCTTTTGGCGCTTGAGAGATCAATGACAATGTCCTGTGAGGACCGTTGCGCATCTTCAGGGGTATCAGCCGCTTTTACTGTACCACCAGAATCACCGCCTAATGGAACTGTCGCCTTTTTTGGCATAGGTTCCAAGGATCCGATTATAGGTCGACCTAATATGGTAGTGTTTTGGAATATGGCCAGTGCTTCGCACGCAACATCAGCAAGCAATTTTTTGTCGATTGCATCATTTCTCTTTTGCTCGCGTGTTGATTGCAATGTAATGTCCAGAGATTTCAATATCTCAAGCACCTTTCCTAATGACTGGCCACTTATTTGTTCTTCATGAGTCACTTTTGAGTTCAGTAGAGCGGTCAATGTTGTTAGATCCTTTAGGGAGTCGTTCAGATTTTCGTAGAGTTTCATGTAGGGGGCCAGAGACATTGCTACGGATGAAATTAAAACAGAATGCAACTCAGCGGATAGACCCATTTTCTTGGATTCCAGCAATTTAGCCTCTGAGGCACGCTTCGATGGGATTGCCAATCTACGTATTCTTCGTCTCCTTATTTTAGGAAAGGGACGCTCCATGAGTGAGGAATCAGACAGATCACATGACCCTGAAATAATGGGACTGGAGTGCAGTATAGATCGAATGCTCAAATGTGTTGAGTCCAACTGCACCAGTTTGTGATCGGTTGCTCTTTTTTGAGATTGTATGTTGTTGAACGACGTATCATTCAAAGAAGCTGAGATTCTACTCTCCGTTTATATGATACATTGGACCATATATCTTTATTTGAATCAATAAGTTGTTCATTATGTCGTTTAAGAGTAGACTTTTGCAAGTGGCCATCCTGGATAAACGCTCCTTTCCCCACAGTACTATGAGCTTTGTTCATCACTATGAGCTTGTCTAGAATGTTATTTGCTATATCCATAGAGTCGCGACGTCTCTCATGTTCGTGGGGGGCTTTGCCACTCACTAGGCCTCCTCCCACCTCTGAGGTTACAGTAGCCATAACTTTCAATTTCACTTGTTTTACCGCCTCGGTTTCACCATCGTGAACCGTGCGTACATTGCTCATCCCCTCATCAGCTGCGGGCATACTCTCACCTGTCTCCAGGGAATTCCTTATCCTTCCCACAGCGGCAGGGCCCTGACCCACAGTCCCACCCCCGACCTCAAATGCCATGACCAGAGGGTCCGGGGGGGACACAGAGCTCAGCGCCGCCGCATGAGCATCAACGCAGTCCTCAACTCCCACCCGCTGCACAGCTCCGCCCCCACGCCCAGCACCGTCACCAGTCCGCGACGGCGACCCGGCCTCTCCTCCGCCGCCGACGCTGCCGCGCCGGCCGGCACCAAAGTCATGCACCACCTCCTCTGCGCAACCGGCGAGACCAGCAGGGACAGACCCGCTCGCCGTGAACGGCGCGCCCTCCACTGCACCCCCGGGAACGACGCAGACCGAAGACTGCTCGCTCACCACGGGTGAGTGAAGGCTGAGAGATTCATCTGTCGTAAGTCTCCCACCAAGGCCCTCTTTGCATTTTTGTGATGAGCATGAAAAGTCACGTGTGGGCCGTGTAGAACGATTGAATTTGGGGTTTTCAGGGTGACTACAGTTGTCAGTCCCCACACATTGGTGTTCATTTTGTAGATCGCACTCGCTCTGGAACACGTGATCATCTTCCGAAACGTTTGTGTGCGTGATGTTTTCCTCACTATTGGCAATAATGACATCGTCGCAGGTAGAAACACATGAAAAGAAGCGGCTGGTTTTTTTGTAGCAGTAGATGTTTTGTTTGGGGTTACATCACACCCACCTGGTCTCACACGTCTTCTTTGGGCACGCGTTCTAAGTGCTTTCGTGCAGTTGTCCGCCATCCCTGCCAATACTCGCCAAACAGCCTAACAGCCAGGGAAGTCCTCAGCCCTTCACTCCACAGGGCTTAACGCCGCAAGGGCGCTGGAGGCGGCCTTAAGTAGTCAGCTGACTCTCAGCTGTTAAGGGCACACACACCTCAGGTGGAGAAAAAAGAAAAAAAAAACAAATGGAAGTCTCCAACAGAAGCAATAGTCTTCTCCAACTCGCCACAGCCTAACAGCCAGGGAAGTCCTCAGCCCTTCACTCCACAGGGTTTAACGCCGCAAGGGCGCTGGAGGCGGCCTTAAGTAGTCAGCTGACTCTCAGCTGTTAAAGGCACACGCACCTCAGGTGGAGAAAAAAGAAAAAAAAACAAATGGAAGTCTCCAACAGAAGCAATAGTCTTCTCCAACTCGCCACAGCCTAACAGCCAGGGAAAATATCTAGTCCCTACATCACTCTCACAGTGTCATCAGGTGCTACAGAGGATTCTCATCTCATGGTGGTGGCTATCCAGCTCCTTGTCAACGAACAGAAAATTGACGCTCAAGCCCTCATTGATTGTGTAGCCGCCGGCAACTTCATAGATACCTTATGGGCAGAAAAAATTAACATCCGCTGTCTTGAAAGAAATGAAGATCAGAAGGTTGAATGGGTGGATAACAAACCACTCAGTTCTGGCCTTATTACTCATACTACAGAAGACATTCAAGTCTCAGTTCTCCAACATTCTGAAACACAATCAGATTCGACATCATCTGCACGGCCCATTTCCCTGTCATTCTAGGAATCTCATGGCTTCGCAAGCACAACCGACCATCAACTGGACCCACAATCTGCTTGAATTTAACTCAGCCTATTGCAAGCAGAGTTGTCTTCTAGAAACCAGTTATGAGACGGTCAAGGCCGTTTCCACCTTCACTGCAGATGCTGTAGGGGTTCACTGCTTACCTGCAGAGCTTTCGGAATTCAAGAAAGTTTGCATCGACAAGATCCCTCAAGATCTACCCCCACACAGACCCAAAGACTGCGCTATTGATTTAGTTCCTGGAGCATTGATACCCTTCGGGCGGATGTATTGTCTCGCTCTGGTCGAAAAGAAGGCGCTTCAGGAGTATTTGGATGCCAACCTCCAAAATGATCTCATACAACCTTCTCGATCACCTGCTGGCGCCTTGCTCTTTTTCATTCCCAAATGAGACTCCAAAGAACTACGGCCTTGCATCAAATATAGAGGACTCAACAAGGTAACCATCAGGGACCGCTATCCATCGTCCCTCATCTCAGACATTCTAGAAGCTGTTCAGGGGGCAACGATATTCTCCAAACTGTATCTAAGAAGTGCCTATCATCTCCTAAGAATATGCGCTGGCGATGAATGGAAAATGGCTTTTAGGACCTCATTCGGGCACTTCGAATACAAGGTAATGCTGTTTGCGCTAGTCAATGCACATGCAGTTTACCAGCGCTTTATGGACAGGCTTTTCTCTGAATTGTTGTTCCACTCTACTATTGTCTACTTGGATGATATCCTGGTTTTCTCCGCCACACAACAGGAACACTGATCTTACTTGTGGGAAGTCCTCCAGCGATTACAGTCCCACCACCTATTGGTCAAGCCCGAAAAGTGCTTGTTTGGAGCATCTCCCATTCCCTATTTGGGATTCATCCTGTCTAGTCAAGGAGTCCTGATGGACCCTTAGAAGGTCTCTGCAATAGTAGATTGGCCTACCCCAACATCGATGAAGGAGGTCCAGAGATTCCTTGGCCTTGCATATTTTTATCACAAATTAATTCCGGAATTTTCTGACATAGTGTTGCCCATTACAAGCTTGTTCAAGAAGACTGCAGTTCTGTTCAAGGGGGCAGTTGAAGCAGGTTTGGGCCGCCTCAAGGCCCTATTTTGCTCAGCCCCTATTCTGCGCCGACCAGACCATGCCATTCATTGTGGAAGCGGATACCTCATCAGCGGCCATAGCACATGCCTTGCTTCAAGAACATGAAGGCTTGGTACACCCCGTGGCTTACCTTTCAAAGACCCTTACAACTAGTCAAACTATTCTGTGATTAAAAAGAACTGTCGGCCATTAAGTTGGCCTGTGAAGAATGGCGTCATCTGCTTCAAGGTGGTACTCACTAATTTGTTATTCGCACAGATCATAAGAACCTGGGAGTCCTCCAACAAATGGAGTGTGTGAACTCTCGCCTGGCAAGGTGGGCCCGTTTCTTTGCCCAATACGACTTCTCAATAACCTATATGCCTGGCAGTCAGAACACCCTGGCTGACGCTCTCTCCCACCGCAAGACTCTAGAATGGTTCTCAGATAAGAAGCATGAACATCTCTTTCCTAGTAAGAGAATAACATCACAGGTCTCTACCTTTCTCCAGGAAGTCAAGTAAGCCACAATCCGCAATCAAGCCTCACTGCCCGGGACACAACACAATAGAGTGGAAAGAAGGGACGGTCTTCTCTTTATTAACCAGCGCTTGTTTATTCCAGACAGAAGCCTACAACTGTTGACGTCTTCGTGTCATGACAGAAAGACCGCGGTCATCGTGGCAAAGTATGATAAGGTGTCATTTCTACTGGCCGGGAATGAATACTGAAGTGGAAGAATACACCAAGGCTTGCCCAGTCTGTGCTCAGAGCAGACATCGCTCACTGAAGCCCATTGGGCTGTTGGAGCAAGGACCTCTACCTACCAGACCTTGGAGTCACATGTCTACGGATTTCATAGTTGACCTTCCTCACTCCTAGTACTTGTGTAATGGTCACAGTGGATTCCTTCTCCAAATTGGCCCATTTTTCTCTGCTTCCCGGTGTCCCTTCCACATCTGAAATGGCAGAGGTGTTCGTCAAAGATGTTTTCTGACTACATGGCTTACCGGAGAGGATTGTGTACGAAAGAGGTAGCCAATACACTTCCAAATTCTGGAAGGCTCTCTGTCACAATCTGGGAATCGAGAGAGCCCTGTCCTCCGGATTTCACCCGCAAACAAATGGACAGACTGGGCACCTTAATGGTACCCTCGAGCAATACCTGCGTTGTTTTATCAACCAACAACAAGATAATTGGGTTTCTCTGCTACTCACCGCGGAATTCGCTTACAACAACACCATCCATTCCGCAATAGGGATCAGCCCATTCTACTGTAGGGATCAGCCCATTCTACTGTACTTATGGTCAACATCCTTGTAGCATCTTTCTGGTTTTGGCCGTATCCTCTAGCTTACCATCTATCGAATCCACTCTGTCTAAGATCACGGATGCCCACAAGACTGCAGAGCTAAGTCTGCAGGACGGCAGAAAGACTTACAAATCACAGGCAGAGCGACATCGCCTTGAGGGCCCAGATTGGGGGATAGGTTCTAGGGTCTGGCTTTCCACAAAATTTGTACCCCGATGGGTCCGGCCTTCCAAGTTATCTACTCGTTTTTTGGGTCCCTTTGAAATTCTGTCCAGAATAAATCCGGTGGCATTCAGGCTAAGGCTCCCCGGGGTTTAAATCACATCCATCAGTATTCCATTCTTCCCTCCTACGTCCGGTCTTCCCTGATAGGGATGATCACCCCATACCCTACCATCGCACCGATTCTGTGCAGTTACCGACAGAATATTAGGTGTCCCAGATATGTGACTCCCAGTACCGAAGGGGGCGGATGGAATACCTGGTAAAATGGAAAGGATACCCCAGTTCAGAAAACTCCTGGGAACCCTAGTCTTATGTTCATGCCCACAGACTCGTCCTTAGGTTCCATCGAGCACACCCCGGGAAACTGGGTAGCCCCCAGGGTGGGAGGAGGCATACTGTCACGCGCCCCCACGGCTGCCGGTTATGGAGCCAATGGAGGACTCGCTTCCATTGATCAGGCACATCACGTCCCTTCTGCACTTCTTGCGCGGTCTAGTGGTTTTCCAGTGTGGCCGCCACCGGGAAGGTCTTAGTCTCCCTCCTCCTGGCAGTCGGCACGTTGCAACCCAGTCTTTTTCTCTTTGGGTCATACGCTGTTTTTTCCTTACTGCTCACTGCTGAGCGCTCTCCTTCGTTTGCCCTTTTCAAGGCATTCTTGCTTCCGCTCGTAGCTGGCTCTGCTTTCTCCCACGGCACCGTGGCTCTTCCGCTCACTGCTGGGTCCTCTTCCTGCTTTCACATTTCTTGCTGTCTGTGCAGTGGGGGTTCTCTGTGGTCTCGCCGCCCGCTCCCTCCCACTTTGGTTTGCCTCTCTCTCCACCACGGCTGCTATTCGGGTGTTCCCGACTTCCTAGCATTTCCTGGGTTCTGCTTTCAGCTGTCCTCAGGCTTTTTCTCCTCAGTCCTCAGAGACTCCTTGCTTTTCTACTCTTGGTCCTCTCCTTGCTACTCTGACCTCTCGCCCTCTCGCTGCCTTCCCGTGAACCTCATCTCAGTTGCCAGACCTGGGAGTCTGCCTACCTTTCCAGTACTTTCCTGATAAAGACCTAACACCACTCCAGTTTGAGATTCTATGGAGCTGTTCCACAATCACTGCTACTAGGGTTTTTTATGCCAGTCAAGGCTTTTTCCCCTCTTAAGGCTACCCCGGGAGCCGGGTCACTAGCCTGCTAGTCGGTTAGACAGCCATTGTGGCTTCCTTTCCAGCTAGACCCTATCTCCACAAAAAAAAGGATTACCGAAGCAGAGTGAAAGAAGAAGCTGTCTCAACCGAGCTCCAGCAGTTCAGGTCAGGAAGAGGTGATTTTTTTCTGATTCAGACAAAGAATCCAGAGAGGTTGACACTTTGATTCTGTATATAGGGCTTGACTCTGGGAAAGGAAAAGCTAAAGATGGCAGGATGCCCAATGTTCATCTTGGACTTGATACAGCAGCTCTATAACAATACCACCATTAGGGTAAACCTGAATCAGGAAGGTTACTAACGGAGCCCTTCCACACTCTTTGAGGCCTAAAACAGGGCTATATTCTGGCCGCAACCCTACTTAACTTTTACATCAACGACCTAAACAATGCCCTTGATACAACAAGATCTTTTCCATCTACAACTGGTGAAACCTTTATCTCCTGACTTCTATACGCGGATGATCTGGTCATTATTGACCAGACGCCGATCGGACTCCAGAGGAAATTGGCTGAACAACAATCCAATGCTATGACAAACGCATTGACCATAAATACAAAGAAATCAAACATCTTAATGCTATCAGCTACTAAGGGGCAAATAAACTTGACTTCAAGTTGCATATAGGTAAGCAACAATTAAAACGGATCCATGAATTCTGCTACCTAGGCCAAAACATCAATGACAATGTGCGTGATATTCTGTACCAAGAAGAAATTAAATTCAAGATGATAAATGTAACCGCTGAAGCGAAATTGATTCATTACATTCAAGTACAGTACATTTTCTTGCATTCCAA
This sequence comes from Ambystoma mexicanum, assembly GCF_040938575.1. Taxonomy (NCBI): domain Eukaryota; kingdom Metazoa; phylum Chordata; class Amphibia; order Caudata; family Ambystomatidae; genus Ambystoma; species Ambystoma mexicanum. Next base: position 340,964,141 of record NC_090922.1, read on the forward strand.
TACTCACATAACCTAACTGGAAATATATAGAAAGGATCTACTGGAAAAGAATATAAGCACTCCCAAAAAGCATCCCCATTGAAATAATTCTCTTCGAATTGGGCTTAGTGTTTTTACAAACGATAGTAGGTTGGCAGACTCTAGCCCTCTACAGGAAATGTCTAATGCGCAAAAACCTTGGGCCAAGCTTACTAGTGGCTCTCGCACATTGCTTAAAAAACCATAATGACAAATCTCTTGCCACTTGGCAGTGGCTTGATAATCATGAAGAAAGCTAGCTTTGATAATAACTGCAAAAGCAAAGTTGTATCAACTAGATTGGGGACTATTATGGGACAAATGTCAAAAATCAACATTTTCAAGAATGGTATTTTTTTTGCGATTTAGTCAATAAACCAAATCCCCAAATATCTTCTGAAATTCCCAGATCATAACTATTGGATAGCTTGATGTGCCCGCGTTTTGACTAATGGCCAACCACAACCATATTAGCTCCACGATCGAAACAAGGTACTATATCTACCTCATGCAGATTTTGTGAATCTGGCACCTCAAGTGAGACTCTGGAACATCTTCTGGTAGAGTGCCCGAGTTTAGCAACCATGAGGAAATAATTTTTCCATACATTTTTCAATGAATTTAAAATACTGCCACCCAAACAAATGTGGTCTCTGATATTCATTGGAAAGCACATTTCATTGGTAGTATCCAAATTGATTGTTTCCAATTGACCGTATGGTAAATCTGGCCAAATTCGGCCAGTACCATTCAATCGTTTGGAAACTATCAATTTAGCCAGATCTGGCCACAGCAAAATTGGCTTTGTGGCCAAATTGACCACGGTCAATTCGGCCACGAACAATTGTGCCACGGTCAAATCGTATACATCCATTTTGTTGAATGCTTTTTTTTCAATTCAAAGTTTTATTTTCAAATAAACAAAAATATAACAACAATTGAATAAATGATATCGACAAAAGACTTAAAAGCATCTGTTACATATTAACAAGCACAATAACATATCAGATCAAATCAGTACCACGGTCATTTAAAAAAGATGAGAAATAAAGGAGGAAAAGAAAGAAGAAGAAAGAAAAAGAAAATAGAGCAAAGATTAAAGAACCTAAACATAATTATACTCTCAAGCATTGTTATTGGTCAATAAAGCATCATATAATGAGTCAGAAAGTGAACCATGTTGGTATTATAGCTCACAGGCCAGTGACCTAATAGTCCAAATAATTAGGCATACATCACCCATATACCTCAAGGAAACTTCCCCAAATGTCCCAAAATTTCTCAACGTCTCCTGAATCTTTGTAAATGGCCTTCTCATAAGTGGAAACAGTGAGTAGTTCTTCCACCCAGTCATCAATGTTAAAGGAGCTGCTTGATTTCCACATTCTCAGTATCATCCTCTTGGCGATCATACATGCCCGGAGCAACCAAGTTTTCTTTCCAAAGGTAGAATCATCCAACTGAGATATGTCACCTAAAATCAGAAGGGAGCCAGATAGAGGGATTGTACAGTTCAAAACCAGTCCTAATCTTTCACATACATATTCCCAAAATGTTTTTGTTTTCGGGCAAAACCACAACAAGTGACTGAGGGAGCCACTTGCACCTTTGCACTTCCAGAAGAGATCATCCGCCAAGAGTTGCCTCTGAAATAACTTAGCTGGTGTCCAGTAGTCTCTACAGAGAATTTTTGTTTGTGATGCCCTAAGGCCCCAGTCCAAACTCATCAAGCGAATGTTCTCGCAGCAGCGTTGCATTTTGTTAAATGTAGCGACAGTAAAATTTCTGCGAAACCTGAATTTACAAGGAGAGTTCCCCCTGACTGCAAGAATATCCCAGGCCCCATAGCTATGATAGATAGGGTTTTAGCATGACTCTTTATCACAAAAGAATGCCAATATCTGACACAGTAACAAGAATTCATATCCGACGGAATATAGAGATGGTAACCTACCCATTAAGATTGAGTCATCAAACAGACTTGCCTTAGGTCACCAGAATCTGGTGTATACCATAATTTGTTATAACTATCCGTCTCTAAAAGGCAACATCTGAGAAGGTAAGCCCCCAAAAAAACTAAAAAATAAAACAACAACTGGCTATAATCATGCTTCCCATAACTACTACAAGTTAGCCAAAAGTTTGGATCTTGCTGCTAAGCGAATTTTATGAGAATCAACACCTTTGTACACATTAAGGGCTGAATTGAATTGCATCTGATTCCGGTGCCCTACAAAGAATATATTACGAAACGGAATTCTTTGGCAAAGAATTTTAAAGAGATGAAGTAATTAATTTGGTGTACTAATTGTTTCTATTTGTATCTATTTTGCCGGCAATACAGCACCTGCAGGTACGCAACAGCTCACTGGGAGACACTGTTGGGGGATACTCATATATGAAATATACACATATTTGCTTTTTGTTTTTAATGACTGCTATACTTTTAACGAGAAATGTCTAAACATTGGAGTATGTACATCTAAATGTACATTGAGAAGACTGTTTTAAACTTTATATTTGAAGGGTGACTTTCAACCAAAACAAATAAAGTAATTTATATTTCAAAGCCTGATGCTTATACACTAGCCAAAACTGTTGGCTTTGCCAATGCTTGTTCGGACTTCTTCTCCTCTCCAGATTCCACCCTCTTTTATATTAAAGACATGGAACCATGCGCAGTAGATTGAAGTGGGAACATTTTAAAATCCCTTCCTTTTTAAACTTTTCGTACCAGTAAAGTTTCTGTTTTATGTATTGTTTTCCACAGTTGCCTATACATTGTGTATTCTCTGAGATTTGGTGAATAGATACATGTGCATGAAAACCAATATTTGCTTCCACGTGCCATGTCAAATGTAAATCCAACGCACTGCAGTTGCAAGCACACAAGCTTGTTGAGTTAGCACGTGCGTGACCTCAGATGAGCTGCAATGACGCGTCAAGAATTCTCCTTGGTTACAGATCATTCACACAGTTCACATATCCTTTCACAAATAGTATTACACAGTTAATGCAGAGGTCCCCAACTGAAATCTAAGCATTGCAGGGGGGACCTGCGATCCGCAATCACCAGCCCTCACAGGCCTGTCCCACTGCCCCTGAAGCCACCTGCCCAGAAACCAACCGAGATGCAGCCACTTTTTTTGTGGACAAAGCACTACACAAAGACTAAACAAATAATATGGGGCTAATTAGCATATAGAATGTGCAAGTAACACTGCAAGAAGTGATGCCAGGGATGAAGTGCTACAGCAGGTTATATGTGATTTTACCACAAACAATTACGGAGTGGGAAATTTAAGTGCAGACAAAACACTGAAAAACACTGAATTTCTTTAATTTGCCCGCCACCCCCCCAGCCACCTGTTTTTCTAACCTTTTAACACCACACCAAACCCATCCAGACCCATTTTAACCCCTTACCCAACTAACCTTTATTTAATTAATGTTTGCACTGTTTTTCAACGTTATTGTCTGCCCTGAAATGTACCACTCTGTTTTGTTTGCAATACAATGACTGGATACTGCTGCAGAATGGCACTGCCAGACCCATCTTCTAAATGGGAAATGTGCCTGGTGCCTAAAGTCACTTAATTGCTGCAAAATGTGTTATGTTCTGACAAACTACAGGAACACGTGTGAAAAGCAACTACTTGGGGGGGGAGGGGGGGAGATGCTGACCCCCCACCCCCAATACATTGAGGGATAAGGACAAACTATTGCCCAATTTTCAGAGCAAAATCTTGCTCATTTTACACTTATTTGTAAAACATATCGGTGGAGCCGTCGCAGAGGCAAGCAGTCTCTGCAGTTCCACTTTATTCTAGTGCACTCGTATCCAGCTTTCCACAGTGAAGTCTTTTGTTCATGTCTACCGAAGGGGAGGACTTTTAAACCCCTTTCTGGCCGTGGAACGGCCGCGGAGCTGTCGCAGAGGCAAGCAGTCTCTGCAGACTATGGCAGCGACGGCAGCGACTGCAAAGAGGAAAGCCCCAGCAGGAGAAAACGAAGGGAGAATCCTGAGAAGCTCTAGACCGTGCTACACGGCCTTACTCGGAACACCACTGTTCCATTAGAGGGAGCTGAGTCGATCGACCATCAGAGGTTTACACCTAACACAAGGCAAAAACATTGGCTATTAACGTCCTCTGTAGAAACTACGAGGGCTACTGAATATCCTACAGCAAGGACTTTTAAGTTCCCACCAATCGAGTCGGCGACGATGAATCCTCCGAACAACTCAACCGAGGACAATGTGGTGCCCGGTCCCACTGATGCTACTCAAATCTCGCCCCCTCAAGTCCCATCCCCGGCCATGACAAAGGGAAGCAACAAGGCCTCCTCCTCGGCCCCAGATCCATTTCCTCCATGTGTACCCTTTTATCCAGAGTCGATTTCAGGCACAGATTTGTCATTCACGAGCCCTCCAGAATTAGTGAAGCATCCGGATGCACACTCTCTGCTTGAATCCGCAGCTGACAACAGCACCCCAGAGGATCAGCGGGCAACGACAGTCAATGCCTCAGCGAGCATGGGTGTAAAAGAAGTAATTATGATTCACACCAACGGGGGAGAGGAAGACCTGAGGACCCCTCCAGGAGTAGAAGAGTTCCAGTCCTCCCTCTCCCCCAACTTAATAGGAGGAGTTGCCCCCACTGGATGCATGGTCAGAGTACGGTACAGGCATAGACCCGTCCCGGGGAGATTGCAGGACGCCAGGTCCGCAGAGGAAACCAATCGTCGAACCCCCAAAACAGGGGCCTAGTCCCCCAGCGAAGTCTAAGAACTCCAGTGGCACCCCCATCATCGATATTCACATCCCGGATGACCCTGTGGAGAAAGGCGTCCCGGGCCGAGCCTTTGCACCGAGAACATTGAGCAGTACCTAAAAAATGCTAACTCGAAGAACTGCGCGGCCAAAGGCACCTTACAAGAGAGGGGCAACTGGAGGGAAAATACTGCTGGCCCCTAACTCCTCAGTTTCCATGAACACACTCAAGGAGTTCTTCAGCAAAAAAGCACGCCGAGAAGGAGAAAGTCATCAGGGCCTCTCAAATGCAGAATTGCTGGCCATAGTGGAAGATACGGCCACGCATCTTTCCAACTTAAATTTACCACCCAAGATCCCTTTACCGCCAGAGGGAAAAACCAGCACGAATGCGCCAACAAGATCAATGCCTGGGCCTGTAAAATGGCATTTTGGAAAGCCTCAACCAGTGCCGGGAGATATCGATGGACGTGGGGGAAGAAGGGGAAAATAGCACCTTAGAAGCCAGTAGCCTGCTTGAGGCTAGACTCCGCCTCGATACTCAACTCAACCAAAAAGATGTTCATCAGGAAGTGGGGATTAAGGAGATAGCACTGATCATTTTCGAGGAGAGGAACAAGGGCATCCTCCCCCTCAGCGACTCAAGGGTGGCTATTCCTCCTGTGGCTGCCCTCGAGCGCGCCCTACTCTCCCTCCATAAACCAGATCAAATCCCTCTTGTACGGGCCACCCACTCCCCCTGTGAATCGTCAAACTCCATGGGTGGCAATCTAAAAGACAAAAGCACCGGCGATGAGCCAAGTTTAAGATCTCCTTCTATCAACAGACGCCTTAGTGAAATTTTTACAAGGCCTTCCAATGATACACCTCACAAGAAGTTGGATCCAATGACCATTTTGTCCACAGTCACTATCGCTTTCGCCCGATTCGGAAAGTTAAGTGAAGCAATCAACGATACTCTTAGAGATCAAAACACCCTGATATCTTTTATGCATACCAAACTTAACTACCTGGAAGGTTTTGTGGTTTTGAATTCAGTGGAGAAGAAAGACCCGCCCCGCCCGTAAGGGGGGAGGCTCACTGCCAATGCATCTGGAAAGCGACTTCTTTAAAGTTGCAAGGAACTCAAACAACCGAGCCTTACCCATTGAGGGTAGACAATGCCCAAGACTGTTCTGGCAAAGCCCGCCCCAGGGGGGATCTCGTCCCTCAATCCCCCTGTGTGGCGAATCGAAATTACAAATGCTAGTCTACAGATTCAGCCGAAGGTAACAGACATGATAAATCCACCTCTTCCGGCGAATAAGCCTCCCAAGAATAATGGTTTGGTGGCTTTCAACTTTCCGGAGAGTGTATTACTCCAACTAGCTCCGAAAGCTATTAACTACACATCAGTTATGATCCCATCTACCTTTGAAATCTTTAAGCATAAAGGAACTAGTCAATCAGCCCCGAGAAAAAGGAAGGATCAGAAATCAAGAAACTCTGTATCCCGGGTAGAGGCGAAGCTTGTCTCTCCTAACCGGAAAAACATAGGAGAACTCTGAGATAGTGAAAAAGATAACTCACCTGTTCAAAACAGAAGAGTGTTAAAATTGAAGCCCGCTGACCAGTGCACGGATGGCAGAAAAAGCCCAGAGGTGTCGAGAGACGATTCCTTCAACTCTGTAGATCTAAGGAACATGAGCATATACACTGTGGAGGAATCGGAATCGGAAATTCCGACCATTAGCCAGCAAAAAAGAAAATAAACAGAAACTCGGGAGAGCAGAGCAATGGAAGAGCCCAAAAATAAAGCTCTGCTCTTAGATTTACTATCCACAATGCCTGTGGCTCAGAATAAGACGAAAACACGCCAGGGAAGAGAAAGCTCTAACGTTGGACACTCGTCCAGAAAGGATGCATATAAAAACACAAAAAGTGATGTCTCACCTGAACGTCGACGACCCAATGAGGGCAAACCCAATACGGTAGAACTCCAAGATCATCTAGGAATTTGTCACACCGCTTCAAAAAAAGTGCACAAAAATCAGTGGAGGACAAAGGACCGTAAGCCTTCTCTAGGCGATACAAAATATCACTACAAATCTCGGGTCTACGACCCGAGGGGGAACAAACCCAGAACTTTCTTTGGAGAAAGTGCCCAGGACCATCCTACTCCGCATATACGAAAAGAAAGCTCCACAAGCAAGATCCTTCAGACTTCAAAGGACCCATGAAGAGCACGACAACTGGACATTGAATCGTAGGGCTTTAGCCAAACTTTTCAATGAGGTCCACTCCCTCCAAATAAATGTAACGAAAGACATTAACATACTGGAGCCAAACCCCAATGGAAGAAAGGATAACTCCTACCTCCATATAGACTCAAATCGCAATCAACAACAAATATGGAGGGCAAGGGAAAAACTGTCAAACATGGGATTTGACTTGACCTACGTAGCAGTAGATAATACCACGCCAAACCCATACCCCAAGAAGACGCCTCAACGCCCGCAACTCTTCTTGTTCAAGGGACACAACAACGACCGTCGAAGGACTGACCAGGCGAGAATACCGCTGTGTGAATCCCAGACGGGCCATGGACTATAAGTAGGCCTCGGTATCCGGGATTCTGCATTTCAACACAAAAGCAGCGCCCGGCAGGAAACCTAAGGGAAAACCAATTCTGAGAGGTCCCAGATGCATGCCCTGAACCCTATAAGCCCGCCTACCCGTCGGATCTTTCAACTAGTGGAACAAACTCGAGATGTGAAAGAATCTCTAAGCAAACATCCAAACGAAAGAAGGTCATCCTTCTATAGCGATCAGAGGGAGGCAGCAGGGCACTTGCTAAGACCCAATTTAGAAGGAAATAGCCATCACAAAGGGTGACTTTAGACCTTTTCAACGATGTTTCCTGCACCTGACCATTAAGTCAGAAGTACATTTTTCAAATTTTGATGCCTTGTGTCTACAAGAGATCTGGCTTGTCGAAAAACCCTCTCTTCGCGGTTTTCAATTGGCTCAATCACCAGCCGATAAAGGGGACAAGGGTAGGCCAAGATCTGGACTCATTATTGCTATTAGATCGGGCAGCGGCCTTCAATTAAAAAAAGTGTTAAAGACGACGGAATTCATCTTGGCCACAATCATTGAATGGGCCGCGACCTCAAACCCCATTGAAATTAACCAGCAGGCCAAGATCTTACTGATCAATACATACTGGAACCCTAAACGGGTGACCAACAAACAGTTGATTGTCCAAATGGAAGCCTAATTGACAAATTCTTGATAAAGAGCAAGTCCAGCAACATCATTATCGTGGGAGACTTGAATATCGACCTAACCCATCAGCTGCACTCTTCCCAAGGCAGAGCCCGCCTATGGACCAATCTATTAGAAGCTAGAGATTACACAACCTTCAACAGAGGGTGGAGCCCACGGCCGAACAAATCCCGACACGGGAGAGACAGAACCAAACAGCAACGATCGACTACATCCAGGTATCATGCAGCCTACTAACTCTAAAGGAAATGTTCAAGGTGACCAGGACAAAACATAGCGATCACAACATCTTGTCTTTCGCTTGGTCTTCACGTAGGCTCGAGGTTCGCTACACTAACCCAAACCTGGAACCCAATCTGAGTGGTACGAGGCTGAGATTGCCAGAAGCGGAAATCACTAAGCTTACCCAGATGTATGTAGAAGAAAAGACCAGTGAATCCCCTGATACAACAAACTTAGCTGACTATGTAACAGTCCTATCAGTTTTCAAACCCATAAAAGGAAAGAAGGATGTGCAATCCAAACCTTTTCAGCACAGATGCAATGAACAACTGGTAGAACAAAGAAAGTGGGTGTCAGGAATCAGGGGTGGAAGTTATGGAACCGCTGGCGGCACTAGCTAGCGGTTACCTCGCTCTAGTCCTCATCCAATATGGCGGAGGACTCTATAAGTACTGACTCCGCCCCCTTGTGCGGTGCGTTGTATCTGTGTTTGCTTCTCGCACGCTAACGCTCCGTTACTCTCTAGTTTTTTTACCTTCCATTGGGCTTTCTTAGCCGCCTTAGTTTCCAACTATATCCTAATCTTGTACAACCTTTGTTTCTCGCTGCATTTCCTTCGTTCGTATTCTTTGGGTTCACGGCGTGTACTCCGCGGTTTCACCGCTTCGGTGCCTTGCTGTCTTGCTTACCTGGGTACTTGGCTCCTCCTACTTTCCTGCTCGGCTTCTCGCCGTTCCTTCCCTGCTGCCTGCAGCCTTCTCTGTGCGCGGCACTGTTTGCACTGTTTGCTACTTACATTTGCCCTCCGGTACTTCCAACTTTTGTTCGGCTCCGCTCGGAAAGCGGCACTCTCTTCCGGTATCTGATTTATTTTCTACTCTGCGGTATCTTGCCATCTATTCCTTTCACTGGGTATTGCATTTCGGGTTTCCTGCTTAGGCCATTTATTCTCCTTTCCTTTCCTCTTTTTCGTCTATTATCCTGCTACTTACTTACGATTTCCTTGTTGCTATTGAAAGATTCTACCTGCAAGTCTTATTCCGAGCTCTGTCTGGGAAACTGGTCGCGGACATCTCTTTACTTCCAGTCAGCCTTCGCTATCCACCTTCAGCGTCGGCCCACAGCGGATTCTGCTAGGAGAGATTATTTCTTCCAACGGCCTGGGTTATCAAGGACTGTCCACCTCACCTCCTACCATCAAGATCTACAGGGTTTTTTCTGCTTTGGCTTTTTCCCTGAAAGTGAGGCTGGCCCCACTGGAGGCACCCAAGACAGGTTCCCACTACTGTCACGGTGGCCTCTGGAGGGGATAGACCTTATCTCCGCGAAAAGAAGGTCCGGATTTATAAGGACAAGTCATCTAGCAACAAGAAGAAGAAGCTTCCAAAGAAGAAGAATCCTCTCAAGGATCTATCCTCCGAAGAATCAGGTGAGGAGATAGGGGAGGTGGAACCGGAGTCTGACAGAATACAACGCCAAACATTACCCATGGCGTCCTTGGAGCAGTACCAAGAGCTGGTCGCAGCCATGCAGAATCTCACCTCAGAAGTCCAGTCTTTGAGAACAGAGAATATCGCCCTTCGACAGCAGGTCATACTGCACCGAGATGATCATGGGGATTTACCTACTATGCCACTCTCTTTTGGCAAATATGATGGCCATCCGGGAGGACTTAAGGAATTCCTGGACGCCTGTAAGGTATACGTCACCTTCAGACCTCATGCCTATGGAACCCATCGATCTAGAGTCGGATTCATCATAGCCAATCTTCACGGAAACGCCTTGTCTTGGGCTACACCGTTAGTCACAAACGAAGATCCTGCATTGAATAACTTTGACCAATTTGTAGCTGCATTTAAGGACAGGTTTGACAGACCTGAAGTTTTGTACTCTTCCTTGGAAGCTATCCTGGACGTCCGCCAGGGAAACACAGACGTCCAAACATACATTTCCAGATTCCTGAGGCTTGCGGCCAAGGCGGATTGGCCGGACTCAGCACAGCAAACGATCTTTCGACGAGGTCTTCAAGACGAAATTAAAGACGAGCTAGCTCGAGTAGCTCGTCCTTCTTCTTTTCGAGACCTGATGACCTTAGTCCTCCAGATAGAATTCCGATTACATGAACGTCGTCAGGAAAGAAGACGGTTTCGCGGAAACCAGCAGGTGACTGGTTTACCCACCCAAACTCCGGTTCAGAGAACGCCTCCCTTAACAGAGGAACCCATGCAGATTGGGGCTACTCGTGGTCCTCTTACTCCGGAAGAGAGAAGACGCCGTAAGGAGGCAGGTTTATGCATGTATTGCAGATCTTCAAAACATTTTTTACGGAATTGTCCAGAAGTTCCTCCCAGGCGGAAGGAAAACTACAACCCCCGAACTGTGGCAAGGAAAGTGTCGGGGGATTTGCCAAATACCCTTGCTACCATGCAGGAACAATAGGGGACACAGAAGCAAATAGTCTGATGGTGTTCAAGGTCTCACTATGGATATCGGATTCTAAACAAGTCGAAGTGTTGGCGATGTTGGACTGCGGTGCCGCAGGAAACTTTATGGACCTACACTGGGCTAAGGAAAACCTTGTTCCCACGAAACCGAAGTCAAGGGCCATTCCCGTAGAAGGTGTTGATGGGACACCGTTGTCCTCAGGACCTATTGTAAGTGAGACAATTCCCCTGCGAATGGCACTGGACCACCACCAAGAGGTTCTGGTTTTTGACCAGATCCGAGCGGCTCATTTTCCGTTGGTATTAGGCATTCCCTGGTTAAGGAAGCATAACCCTCATATAAATTGGACCGCAAATAGGGTCAGCTTTGACTCCCAGTTCTGTAAGACAAATTGTATGGACCCTTTTGCCATCAAGGAAGTAGCCAAAGAAGAGACTAGGGTCACCGGGCCTTTAATCATGTCAACGGTCCCAACTCAGTATCAGGAATATTCTGAGGTGTTCCTGGATACCATTCCTAAAAGCCTACCTCCACACAGGGCCGAAGACTGTTGTATTGACCTGTTACCCAACTCTACGGTGCCCTTTGGTCGAATGTACCCCTTGTCCCTTCCCGAACGAGGAGCTCTCAGAATCTCGATGCCCATCTCCAAAACGGATTAATCCAAGAATCAAGATCATCTTGTGGGGCCTCTTTATTCTTTATACCAAAGAAGGATACCACTGAGCTACGTCCATGCATAGACTACAGAGGTCTCAACAAGATAACCATCCGAGACAGATACCCTATGCCCCTTATAAGTGACATCCTGGAGGCGGTGCAGGGTGCAAGGTATTTCACCAAACTCGATTTAAGGGGTGCCTATCACCTCCTGAGAATAAGACACGGAGATGAATGGAAGACGGCATTCCGGACCCCTTTTGGGTTGTATGAATACAAGGTAATGCCGTTTGGCCTTGTAAACGCTCCAGCAGTTTTTCAAAGATATATGGACAAGGTGTTTGCAGACAAGTTATTCTTGTCAGTCGTAGTCTATCTAGACGACATCCTGATTTATTCTGAAGAATTAGCCGATCACCGGCAGCAAGTCAAGGAGGTTTTGCACCGACTACAGTTCCATCAACTGTTGGTCAAACCTGAAAAATGCCAATTCGAAGTAACCTCAGTGTCCTATCTAGGATTCATCCTATCACAAGAAGGCATCAAGATGGACCCCAATAAGGTCAAGGCAATCATGGAATGGAGGGAACCAACTAACATTAAAGAACTACAGAGCTTCCTCGGATTAGCCAACTTTTACAGGAGGTTTATTCCCAACTTTTCTAGGATGGTACTCCCACTAACTTCATTGCTTAAGAAGGGAGTTAAGTTCGCCTTCGACAAGGAACCCCGAGAGGCTTTCCTTTTTCTCAAAAAGAAGTTCTCCACCGCACCCATTTTAGCTCAACCAGATCAGTCAAGACAGTTCATCCTAGAAACTGATGCTTCTGTAGGAGCGGTAGGAGCAATTTTACTACAATGTTCGGACGATGGCTATGAACATCCCGTAGCCTATTTTTCCAAGACTCTGACCAGTAGTGAAAGGAACTACTCTATCTTAGAAAGAGAGTTATTGGCCATCAAATTGGCTTGCCAAGAATGGCGTCATCTCTTACAAGGTGCCACTCACTGCCTTATTATCCGCACGGATCACCGTAATCTCAGGGTCCTACAGCAGATGGAATGCTCCAACGCAAGACATGCCCGATGGGCCTTCTTCTTTTTGCAATATGATTTTGTAATTACTTACATTCCTGGGACAGAAAACAAGAGAGCAGATGCATTATCACGAAGTCTCGGAGAAGGATCGGAGTACTGTCAAAGACAAGACTTGATGTTACCTGGAATTAAGATTCTGGCTTCCACCACCTCCTTTCTAGAAGAATTGATACCTAATTATCAAACCTGCACTGAGCTTCCTTCAACTGTGGTTCAAGAAGACGATGGGTTGTTCTATCATGAGAAGGCATTATTCATCCCTACCAAGAAGCTTCAAAGCAAGGTTCTTTCCTGGTGCCATGACACCCCTTTGACTGGCCATCCAGGAATTAGAAAGACTTGTGAACTACTGAAGAGGAACTTTTGGTGGCCAAGGCTTAGAGAAGATGTATACCAATATGTGTCGACTTGTGCGGTTTGTGCCTCCAGTAAATACCAGACGGGCAAACCATTTGGATTGTTGCAACAACCGTCTCTTCCGGAACGCCCTTGGGAACACATATCCATGGACTTTATTGTGGATCTCCCCCAGTCCTATGATATGACTGTAATCATGGTGATTGTGGATTCCTACAGTAAATTGGCACACTTCACTGCGTTCAAACAAGTTCCATCAGCCCCTGATACGGCAGTTGCCTTCCTTAGAGACATTGTCCGTTTACATGGATTGCCCAGGACTATATTGTCGGATCGAGGATCTCAATTCACCTCCCGACTCTGGGCTACCCTCTGCCGTATTTTGAGCATACAAAGAGCTCTTTCCTCTGGTTACCATCCAGAAAGCAATGGCCAGACGGAAAGACTCAACGCTAGCCTAGAGCAATATTTAAGATGTTTCTGTAGTCATCAACAGAAGGAATGGTTTCAATTCCTCTCGCAAGCAGAGTTTGCTTATAACAACACTTTGCACACTTCGATTCAGATGAGTCCTTTTCTTTGTACTTATGGATTCCACCCACACCATCTACCCCCTGTAATTCCACCAACTACCAAGATCCCTGCTTTGGATGGTACATTTAAAGACCTGCATGAGGTACATGATCTAGCCAAGAAGGCTCTCCTGGCGAGCCGTCTTACTCAAAAGAGGTGGGCAGATAGAAGCAGATGATCTAACCCAGGCTGGAAGACGGGACAATTAGTCTGGTTGTCCACCAGATTTCTCCCAAAATGGGTCCATACCGGGAAGTTTTCCCCACGTTTTATTGGGCCCTTCGCCATCATTCAACAGATTAACCCGATGGCTTACAAGATAAAGCTCCCTATATATCTCAAAAGGGTGCATCCTGTTTTCCATGTCTCCTTACTCAAAGAGCATAAGGAAGACCCCTTTCAAAGACCAGCTCGTCGGAGACTTGCTCAGGTGGAGGAGATTCCAGAGGAATACGAGGTGGCTCGGCTAATCGATTCCAGGTATCACCAGGGCAGGTTACAATACCTGGTACATTGGAAAGGCTATCCAATAGCTGAGAGGTCTTGGGAACCTAAGAGCCATCTCCATGCTCCCAGTCTGGTAAGAAGATTCCATCAGTTACACCCGAGCAAACCAGGGGGATCCCCGAGAAAGAGGGGGTATACTGTCAGGAATCAGGGGTGGAGGTTATGGAACCGCTGGCGGCACTAGCTAGCGGTTACCTCGCTCTAGTCCTCATCCAATATGGCGGAGGACTCTATAAGTACTGACTCCGCCCCCTTGTGCAGTGCGTTGTATCTGTGTTTGCTTCTCGCACGCTAACGCTCCGTTACTCTCTAGTTTTTTTACCTTCCATTGGGCTTTCTTAGCCGCCTTAGTTTCCAACTATATCCTAAACTTGTACAACCTTTGTTTCTCGCTGCATTTCCTTCGTTCGTATTCTTTGGGTTCACGGCGTGTACTCTGCGGTTTCACCGCTTCGGTGCCTTGCTGTCTTGCTTACCTGGGTACTTGGCTCCTCCTACTTTCCTGCTCGGCTTCTCGCCGTTCCTTCCCTGCTGCCTGCAGCCTTCTCTGTGCGCAACACTGTTTGCACTGTTTGCTACTTACATTTGCCCTCCGGTACTTCCAACTTTTGTTCGGCTCCGCTCGGAAAGCGGCACTCTCTTCCGGTATCTGGTTTATTTTCTACTCTGCGGTATCTTTCCATCTATTCCTTTCACTGGGTATTGCATTTCGGGTTTCCTGCTTAGGCCATTTATTCTCCTTTCCTTTCCTCTTTTTCGTCTATTATCCTGCTACTTACTTACGATTTCCTTGTTGCTATCGAAAGATTCTACCTGCAAGTCTTATTCCGAGCTCTGTCTGGGAAACTGGTCGCGGACATCTGTTTACTTCCAGTCAGCCTTCGCTATCCACCTTCAGCGTCGGCCCACAGCGGATTCTGCTAGGAGAGATTATTTCTTCCAACGGCCTGGGTTATCAAGGACTGTCCACCTCACCTCCTACCATCAAGATCTACAGGGTTTTTTCTGCTTTGGCTTTTTCCCTGAAAGTGAGGCTGGCCCCACTGGAGGCACCCAAGACAGGTTCCCACTACTGTCACGGTGGCCTCTGGAGGGGATAGACCTTATCTCCGCGAAAAGAAGGTCCGGATTTATAAGGACAAATCATCTAGCAACAAGAAGAAGAAGCTTCCAAAGAAGAAGAATCCTCTCAAGGATCTATCCTCCGAAGAATCAGGTGAGGAGATAGGGGAGGTGGAACCGGAGTCTGACAGTGGGTGAGAAAATTGAAACATGACGCAGCTAATTCTAATTCCAAATTAAAAAAGGAAGAGGGTGTCACAGCAGCTAGAAATTACAAATCCTGGCTGAGGTCATCCAAATTCCTACGTCACCAAGAAGACGCAGAAACAATGCTTTGCACTATTTGTGGAAACAACGCAAGAAACTTCTGGTCGCTAATGAAGGGCGACGCAAAAGGAATGAACCAAGCATTACAAAACTCAATAGACGAGCAAAGATGGGAATCCCACTTCAAGGAACTTTATGATGCCTTGGAGAACTCGAATAGACCTCAACAAGTTAGTTTCGGGGTAGTTTGGTCGATCCCAACGGACATGATCCAATGGAAAATAAAACAACTCAATGGATCCAGGGCGGCAGGCCCAGATGGCATCACAAATTTTGACCTAAAAAAAACATGGAACTTTGGTCAGTTTTTATAAAGGAGGTGTTCGCAAACTGCATCCAGTCATCTGCTATTCCACTTTCCTGCAAAAAGGCGATAGTGGTACCGATTTTCAAAAAGGGTTCAAAAGACAACCACTTGCACTACCGTCCAATCACCTTATTGGACTCCATAGGAAAACTCTTCGGTGCTCTGAGTCTGGATAACGTACAGACCTGGATATCCACCTGTGGTCTGGTTGACCCACTTCAGGCCGGGTTCGTGAAAAACGTGGAGACGACAGCGAACATCCTGGCCGTGAGCGCATTAAAAGCAAAAGTCTTAGAGGGCCGGCCAAAAATCTATATGGCATTCATCGACCTGGTCCAGGCCTTTGATCGGGTAGACAGATCAATTCTGTGGGACAAATTGGACCATCACGCCTGCCCTTCAGAGATTCTGGACCCCATAAAGGCCCTCTACTCTGACACCTCGATGTGCGTTTGCTTGAACAACAAAGGTTTTCTATCCTCGTGGATTAAGACAGGAAGGGGGGGTCAAACAAGGCTGCCCACTGGTCCCCACACTATATAATGCCTACACGACTGACTACAAAGACTGCAAGGATAGAGTGTGTTCATTCCCTCTGACACTAGGTGAGAGTAAAATATCAAGACTGCTATTTGCAGATGATATTATTCTCATGGATCTCACTTTAATAGGTCTACAGAGGCAGATCAACCACCTAGACACTTACCTTGAAGACAACCATCTTCAGATGAACTCGTAAAAAACGAAAATCATGTCATTTGGAAAGAATTCCAGGAAAGTGGAGAAGTTTGCATGGTTAGTGGACAAAAAGCAATTGGAAATCGTGAACAACTTTAAATATCTGGGCATCATTTTGAATAAAAGCATCAAAGAAGTACCAATGCAGGAAAGTATCATGGGAAAAGCCCGCCTTCTAATCTCACAGACTCGAGCAGTGGCAAACAAATTCGGGCATTTCACAATGTCCCCAACGTTGATCTTCTATAAGTTGAAAGTCATCCCAAGCTTAACTTATGGGAGGACGAAGCGCTACCTTACCTACCGGCCAGTTTCTGGCCGAGGTTAGAAGGGCTATATTGGAGAAAGGTCCTTAACCTCCCGCAATCCCTTCCAATCGCACTAATAAGGAGAGAGCATTTACTGCAATCTTTGGGCTCAATTGTGGCACAAAATGAAACAATGCTTTATCGTAAAACCTTGCTTCCTTCGCCTCCATTGATCTTGAAGGAAATAAATCAGGAAATCCAAGTAGGGTCATGCAACATGCTTCAGGAATGGGCATTAAGGATTCAAATGCTCCTACATTGGGTGGGTAGTTCTGAAGAGGAACTTATCCACAATCCAGTAAAGGTAAAACAACGCATCCTGGAGAGAGACTGGATACACACGTTGGAAAAAGCTTCAGCCACAAAATTGACACAAGATCTGCCCCCCAACTTGACTAAAGTGAACGATCTAAAACCTTACTTGGCAAAATGCTCAGACAAGAATCTCCGTGTAAACTTCCTAAGAATCCGCCTAAACATCCTACACACGAGGGAAACTTTGGCCAGAAGGAACCAATCGGAATCAAAATCATGTCGGTTTTGCCAGCTGCCAGAGAGGATGAAAACAATGAAACACCTTTTGCTAAATTGCTCAGGGGTGACCACCCCCCGCTCACAACATCTGGGACATCTGTTTAGAAATTTGCACTACTATGACGAAGAAGAATGGTGGTGTCGGCTCATGAGTAGGGAAAAGACGTTGTGGATCATTGCGGTGGTGGGATTCTTTCGAAGTATTGGCCTATTTACCAGATGTTCATGGCTTATGGAGATACAGACACCATCTGCCCGCCTGGGATTGGCGAAAAGTCTTGTTAATGACTTGTTATACTCGGGAAACGAGTCTTGTAAAAATTGTTTTAAACAATTAAATCAAGTAAAAAAAATAAAGTATCCAGAGAAAGCGTGCAAAAGATGTTCTGCAGGACCTTGCTTTTAGCTCATCTAATTTTGCATACTGTATTTCTTATTTTTAAATGTAGAACTTCAAATACCAGAATCCAAGGTGATGTGAACAAAAGTAATGCAGCTTTGATGCAACAGTTTACACACAAGAAAGGACCTTTTGAGAGCTCCATCAACTCGAGTACTGATTTTAAAATACAATCCAAACAAGTATCTTAACAATAATATGATATGATATGATAGTTTATTTATATCGCGCTTGTACACAGGTCTTTCAGAGCGTGACAAGGCAGGGAGGGTAACAAGTGAGAAACAAAAACAACATCTTACTAGGCCCAGTGACATTGAGAATTACCAATAAACCGTTTGCTCTAGCTAGAGAAAACATTTTGCGTGCCTGACCATTTTTCAGGACCACTGGCTACGGTTCTGGTTTCTACCATAGTGTACACAATTTCATTTCACCAGCCTTTCCATTTCTGCTTTCTATTTCAGAAAGAGTTGACTTTTGCATAATGCATAATTGCAATTTCAATGACTTATGTTTGACAAGTGACCTGCTCACCTGTATAGGTAAGTCTAATATCCTCTGAATTCTCAGCATTACGATCATAAATCTTGAAATACCCTTAGGACCTATATATATACACGTTAGAGAGAAAAGCTCCTGTCTTGCCTGCGGCAAAGCAAAAGATGTGAGAGCGGGAAGGTTTTGAATTAATCTTAACTTCTGCCATCACTTTGGGCAACCCTCCAGACCACTGTTCTTTACCTAACAAACCCTTACAGAAAGGGAAAAAAGATCATATGCAAATCAGGTTGGGTCCCACCCCAAAAAGGGCAGTCCAGCGCAAAATGGTTAGTCGCATCCCTCCTGTACAAAACCCCAACCAACCCCAGACATGTTTTGGCCTTGTTGAGCATCATCAGTGCTTTGTAGCTTGGGTCTCTACGGCCAGTAGGCAAGGGGCCCATGTCTGGAAATACCTGTCCCACTCAGGGTCACTTAGGCAAAATAAAAGAAATGATGGCTGGAAGGTTTGGAATTAATCTTAACCTCTGGCATAGCTCTAGGCAATCCTCCAGACTATTGTTCTTCAGACTGCCAAGCCGAGAGGAGAGAAAACCATATACAAATCAGGCTTTTTCATACCCCAAAAGGAGCATTCCAAGATTAATTCTATACCTTCCAGCCATACCTCTTTTGTTTTGCCTATGGGAGTGTGCACATATGTCCTAATTTCCATGGAATCACTGAATGCCAGGAAGTATGGACGTCTTGCGTTCGCTAGCACTGAAAGGGTTACACATACATGGCCGTGCTGATCTACTGTACTCTCTCCATGCTGGGTCCACAAGATGGTCTTTTTTATCACCATCCTTTTATCTGAGCAGAATATCCGTATATTATATGCTCTTAAAGTGATGGGCTTGCATGCCAAATCAAATTCTATTGGGGTGGTGAAAAAGTCCTTTAGATATTTTTCCAAAAGCTTTTTTTCACATGGGCCTAGCAGTTTCACACTTTCATCTTGTCCTACAATTGAAGCCCAATACATCACAATCCCACCAACCTTCATCTGGATTAATATCAGCACTAAAGATGCATTCAGTGATTGTTTAATCCTTCTATAAACGCAATAAACGAACATATCAAAAACATAAAAAAATGCTACCGAAAAAACATGAATAACATTTGCCATACCACAATCACATTAACATGAATTTTGATTGATTACTAGAGTGGAAACAATACACCCCTCAATAAACAGTTCTAGACCTAATATGGGGACAGTCAACACTACTTGTCCAAAATACTCAAATTTATTAAGTAAAGATCTCACTTAGTTCTGTTGGATGATGACATTTTTTCTTTTATCTTGATCTATTTGTAAAGGTTTTGTTAAGGTTTTTTTGAAACTGTATACAATAACAAACATTTTTTTTAAAAAGGTCTCAGTTTTAATAATATGTGATTTCTAAACCTCATCACCTCACATAAAACTGCACGTATTATTTTTTTAAACAAATGTTTTTATTCATCGAAGGCATACACTTATTCAGTTACACAAAAGTAATTATTGTGACATACATGTATATATAGCATGTTTAACTGACTGTAGACCTTTGCCTCTTACCTCCCAAGGTTCAACTGACCCCGATGTTTTTGATTGGCCTCCCTCCCCTTGCCCTCCTTCCCTGTTCCCCAACTTGTGTGGTCTAAAAAACGTTCCGCTCTTATTTCGTTTCTTTCGGGGTTGTGCTTGGAAGCACTCGTTCTCTTTCAGTCTGTCAGCAGACCTGAATGTTTTTAAGAATTTGTGGCTTGAAGAATTGGGCTTCTCTGTCCTTCACAAAGTCTTAGAAGGGGTCCCAGATTGCCAGGAACTTCAGGTATTTTCCAGCCTTTAGGGCACATAGTTATTCCATCGCCATCATGCCCCAGACCTTGACCCACCACCAGGCTGTTGTTGAGCCCACTTTGTCTTTCCATCTCTGTGCCAGTGTCATTCTTGCTGCCATCAGTAGGTGCATGATTAAGGTGGCTTTTGATCCTGATGCTGCGTATTTGCCTTCTGTTACCATTCCTAGTAAGACTATTTTAGGTGTCATCGGCAACTCTGAACCTGTTATTTCCTTTATTTGCCCTAGGATTTCTTTGCAGTATGTTGTTGCCCTCGGATATGACCACCACATATAGTACACGTATTCTAAACTGTATTGTGGGGTCATGAGTTGTTTTCAAGAACCACGCCTGGTAACAATCTTGTTTTTTATTGCATCATGCATGAGCAGTATATATTTCCAACATACTCCTTGGTAGTAACCGCAAAATGATATACAAGAAACACATTCTTGACACCCTTTATACCCTTTATGGTTCAATAAAACCAAAATGATGGCAATGGTTTACATTCAACTTCAAGGGTGAATATAAACATGACCAACAACCTTTGTATGTGTTGTTGTTTCTGTATACAGTGAGAAGGGCCTCCATTCAGTCTAATCAATCTTAGTAGGGCATTGAAAATGTGTCCTGATCTAGCAATTACTGTGTCTGTATAGGGTTCCAAAGAAATATTTCTGTTAGTCTCAATGGCAACATATGGAAATACTTTGACTTCCCAGGCAAAAAGTGTTCTGCTACCCTTTCTTGCAGGGATATTCAAAGTTCATGATCTCAGAGTTTGTGGCATTGATTTCCAATGTTTTCTCCTCACAGAAGGTTTATACTCTACACAGCTGGATGCTGAATGCATCTGCTTGCAACCAATGATGATAGAATCATCCCCATATAATATGAGGCGGATCAGGCAACCCTCGTCCACTGGTACATCTTGGGTAAGACCTAATATGATATCATACATATCATTGCAATGAGACAATTTACTGGCTTTAAATACCTTCACGTGAAATATGGTATTTGTGCATAGGCCCTTTACGATTGCCATCAGACTTTTAGCTATACATATTGTGGAAATGTCCCCAGAGTCCTTCCTATGAAATAGAGTCGAAGACTTATGTGAAAGCTAAAAAGCCACAAAAAGGTACCTGTCTTGATTGACTGTATGTATCAACTATATGGATTATGGTGAAAAAGTCGTTCTTTGTAGATACATCTAAACAAAAGAAAAGGATGCAAAGGAAGACTACATTTAAAAATAAATATATGTAAAGCATCATGTGCAGGGAAATGTTGTGATGTCAACAAACCAGCTACAGCAAAGGTGTAAATGTTAAATGTAATTTACAAGGTTAAAAAATAAATAACTGTGTTGAGTTACATGGAAGACTACAGGAATCTGTATTAAACTGAGAGCAGTCGATTTGGAATGAAAAGCACAGTCTAATTGAAAAACACATGCAGGGAAATGTTGTGATGTCAACAGTCCAGCTACAGCAAAAGTGTAAATGTTAAATGTAAATTACAAGGTTAAAAATAAATAACTGTGTTCAGTTACATGGAAGAATACATGAATCTGTATTAAACTGAGAACAGTCGATTTGGAATGAAAAGCAAAGCGTTTAATCGAAAAATACCAAACCAAATTAAGGCCTCCATTATTTCTGCTTTCATCTTTGCAGTACTTAGAATCAGCATAATAAATTGAAAATATGTACAGACTTTAAGTATAAGACAGGAGCTTGATTGAAAAAATGTTATATTGTTGCCCCTTTTCAAAGATCCATCGAAATAAGGAAAAGAAAGTCACTTTAAATCCTACATTTGGGAATGAAACAGCAATTTGTGGCTAGAAAGCAAAACAACATTTTCTCTGTCTCCAGGCACAGTACTGGGTAAATGTTTTACCAAGAAACTGAAACCCAGGCCTCTGGGGCTGGGCTATAAACTTTTTGAAACTAGGCCTCATTACGAGGTCAGCAGTAAAACCCCTAGTAGGCAACGGGCTACTGCCGACCCTGTAACACAATTTCGCCGCCTGATATCCAGGTGCTACCTCATAAGCTCCACAGCAATGGGGATGATGAAGCACCAGCACCATTCCTAACATTGCCGTGCTTCAGTGAAAACACTGTCGGTAGGGGTCTGAACTCCCGGCAGGTCAGGCCTGCTGAAGTATCATGCCCCTGCCGGCAGACACATCGTTTGGCAGTCCGGAAATGGTGCTGCTATGTTTCTACCGGCACCGTTATTTCCAGACCCCCAAACCTATAATTAAGTACACTCAATGGATTTGTTCCTGAAAAGGCCTTACAAGGAAAACAAATGCTACTCCTTAACAACTGCTATGTGTTAGTGGATTTATCCAACAGTTCCCTTATAATAAAAGGAATATATTCTCAAACAGAGGCTCACTATAGACTACAATCATGACTTCTCATCAAGTATGTCTTCCAAGAAAGATGCAATTCATGCTTACTCAGACATGAAGTCTGGCATTTGTGCCAGCCGGCTCACATAATCACTCTGCACACATCATCACTCTGAGCAACTGAGCTTCCAAGAACATTCTGACAATGATGCTATGGCAACAGTCCTCTCAGGTGCCATCAATGGTCCTGCTCTGAGCCTCAAAAGACCAACACGGTATGGCCTGCTGCCAGGTCAGCAAGGGAACTACTTTTTCATATTTTATTAAATAAGAAAACATGCCTCTTCATATGTTACCATATGGGATCAGGTTTTCCTTAATATCTTTTGATAACAATGTTGTAGCAACTTACTATTTGTTGTTAATTCTTCAGGGTAGAAACCTCTATTGTCTAAAATTTCATTTCATTATGCAAATTATACAAATGTAGATATTTATCGCAGAAACTTTGCACGTAAGTAGCTCATACACCTGGCAAATTCTAAGATGGCAATAGAATATTTATGTGAGTATCAGAGAATAAAAAGCAAAAATCTGTCACACAAACATCATATGTGGTGCCGACATGAGACACCCATTATTTGATTCATCTTAGTGAGAACAATCTGGCAAACTAATTAGTAACTTAATCACATATGAGAAACATAATGTTTTAGAAAAATCACTATTGTTTAATGAAGAAATCTCCAAAATGACATTACATCAAACCAGAGGGAACCTGGGTTTAGAAGTTACTCCCATTAGACTACCCTCCTCAATAATATGGCCAATGAGTATGAAGGTGTCACATCTGCCCGGCAGGGGTCGACGGACGTGGTCTTTATGGCACAAGTGGAGACACATTTCTTGCATCGCCCCTATTACCTCCAACATGGAGGTCGCAAGGAAGAGCAGCGTACCAGCCTTCCGATCCTGAAAGTACCAGGTGACTCCGCCCCCTGCCTCGGAGATGGCATTTCCTTCAGCGGCGTCTTTGGGGCAGCGCGTTGCTACTGCTCTCAGAGGCCACGCATCGTAAGTTCGCAATCTAGATTTGCTCCCTTTTACTTCAGGAAAGCTATTCTTGTTAAATGTCTTTTTCACCTTTTCCATTTTCTATAGTGTCAATCCTGTCTCTCCTCGAACATCCGCATTGCCATTTTTCTACACGCATTCACAGGAGGCACTCGAGCAACCCACCTCAGTACGTATAGATCTCTCTTCCCCTCTATCACATATCCTTTCATCCATTCACATACTAATTGTTCATCTTCCTTTAGTCTCTCCTGCATAGCCTGGGAAGTATTTTTCCTACACACAGAACAAACTCAACGGACTACAACTTCCGTGCCATTCAACCTCCACCCCGTCTGCAGACATTCTGATTTAAAGATACATGGCACTTCAGGATTGTGTTTTCGCTATCCCTCCAGCTCATAAATCAATCTGAATTTCTCTCTTTAGTATAGTTCGTGACGGCGAGAAGTCCAACTCCCGAAGTCACTCCTTGGGAAACGAAGCACTCACACAGCTGATACAGACTTCCCGGCAAAACAGGGTTTTATTCCCCACGAGGGTTTCCCTGCCTTCTTCTCTTAGAGCCGGGTTTCTCTGGCACGGGAGAGGGGAATAGGTGAGCCTTCAATTCGGCAATTCACAAAGTCCAACAGGGCCAGGTTAGTGTTGAATTTGTTGTTAATCTGAGTGCTGCATTAATGACTGTGAAAACAATTACATAGAACTGGATTAATACCTAGAAGTGTCACAGAAGGGGTGGTTTAGTGTGATGTCACTTTTGGAACACTGTCAATCAAATAGACTTTCCAATCAAACTAGAAACATTATGTGAACCTCTAATGGGAGTGGTTTCTAATTTCCAAAAGTCCAAACCCATAGATTGAAGGTGGCTTCCTCACTCACTTATGTACTGACTGACAGAATGACTGTAAGGTAGAGATAGAGAGAAGAATTGACAACCACCGGAGGGAACATAGAATAGCTTGCTTTCCTTTATACACATCTTGGATTGCTAACAGACCATTGTGAGAGGCTTATATGGCGTACAACCCCAGACTTTCCTCTGAGAAAAAGGGAAGCAGACAGGCCCAGTGCAGAGGGAGCAAAAACAGGCTGTTGAGGGAACATGACCCACATTGCTGACTTGTGCCCACCAGCAATTAGAGGAGATGAATTGAACCAGTCCTTGAGAGGGTGCACACCTGTCTGTGAAACCGCCAAAAGGAAATTGCTATGCAAGTCTAATGCCAAGGGGAAAGATGATTCAGTGGGAAGGTATACCTTAAAACAGACTAAATTAAAACCCGGCCCCTCTTATTTGTGAAAGTACTGATGGGTATATCATTTGACTGTACATCCTGGGAAATTGGCAAATATTTCAGAAATGTATGTTCTATTGGAAACATTGGAGTTGATCAAATAGACTGAAATGTTGTGTATATTGGGAGATCCCTACCTCCTTTTCTGTGTAATGGTCATGTACCCAATGGAAGTCATGTAATATCTCACTTTGCACTTGACTAGAAAAATAATGTAATTCTAGTCATTCCCTGGTTATATTACAGATCAGAATCTGGTTACTAGCTCTGAACACACTCAAGGAAATAGGGGTAGGGTTTTAATTTACTAATTTTTCCCACTTTAAATTACCCATTGGTCCCAAGCCTCCATCTGCGTGCACAGCGAGGGTTTAGCCTCTGTGCACACCATCCAAGCTCTTCTTTAGCTCTTGAGCTCATGGGTGAGTAGCCCTGTGTCTCTGCTCCCCCTTGTATGGCCTTTCTGTATTTTGTCTTTTTTTGGAACTCTCCGCACCATTTATGCTGCTCTGTCTTGTCCTCTTCACCCATTGCCTCATTCCTGAAACACTTCTCCCTTCCCACCGCCATAAACCCACAGGTAAGGTGTGCCAGGCCTTGCATGACCTCGCCTCTATCTAAATGTATTTAAATACTCATGCACTCGGGTGCTCCAGACCCCACCCTGCTCCCACTACAGATGGCTTCTGAGTTTCCCCACGCCCTACTTCCACAAACCCATCCAACAATATTGTGATTGGTGTTTATGGGCCTTATCAGACACCTACTCTAGGGCAGCCCTCTGCGCCATTTATGCTGCTCCAGCTTGTCCTCTTCACCCATTTCCTCGTTCCCGAAACACTCTGCCCTTCTCGCCCATCTTAAACTCACAGGTAAGGTGTTTTAGGCCTCGCATGACCCCCCACCTCCATCTAAATTTATTTAAATACTCACACACTCGGGGGCTCCAGACCCCACCCCACTCCCACTACAGATGGCTTCCGAGTTATCCCGCCCCCTGCTCCCAGCAACCCACCTCTAGGTCAGCCCTATGCCCGTGCAGCCCCTCAAGCGAAGGGCCCCAAAGCAAAGGGCAGCTCCTGCAGAAGCAACTCTAGACTGTTTTTGAGTTTGTCGGCAAGGAAAGCGATGTCCTGGCAGGGAGAATTGCCATTACTGCACCCCATTGAACTGCCCCACCACTCTTATTACCTAAAGGCGTGTAGTCTGCTGGACATAGCCGGCAGTCGTATGTTAGCCATATCTGGCAGTTAGGCCTATTGGGTTAGTCAGCCATATCTGCCATTTAGGCCTCTTGTGTTAGTTAGCCATATCAGGCATTTAGCCATGTGCCAGACTTAAATAGAATTGTGAAGATTAACCATGAATCTTGCTTTAAGTGAAATGCATCACTTTTTTACAGGCACGTTATAAATGACATATCATATCATCACACTTGGATTGAGTTGTGAGGTACAGCCATGCATCACACCTAGATAGAATTGTGAAGTTTAACCATGCGTCACACTTGGAGAGAATTATGAAGTTTAGCCTGGAACCAGACCTAGATAGAATTGTGAAGATTGGCCACAAGTCCCATTCAGATAGAACAGAGAAGATTAACCATGCATCACATTTAGATAATATTGTGAAGTTTAGCCATGTGTAAAATGTATATAGAATTTGAGAAGGTTAACCATGCGTCACACTTCACTCAGATAGAATTGTTGAGTGTGTAGATTAGCCACATAAAAGAATTTAGCAAGTACCCAAAGCACTAACCACCCCACTTCTACTTCCTCAAATACACCACTCGAACACTATACACGCCCACTGGGCTAGCCAACCTAGACTCTAATAGTTTAACAAAGGTAGCGGGCGCCCCTCTCTCGCAAGAACAGACATGATAACCTGTTCGGTGGTTATTAACCACTTGAGAGTTCGCAGCCACTGCTTTTACTCACTGTGCCTTTCACAGATGGGAAATATCCATTTGCATATCAGTCTTTGTCCTGCCCAGGGGCAGTCCAGCACCGAAATACAATGGCAATTCCAATCTGAACGAGAGTACCACCAGCAACCCCATACACGTGTTTCACCCTTGTTGGGGATCATCAGTGAGGTGAAGCTGATGCCTCTCTAAGCACAGTGAGAGGGAGACCACGTCTGGTTGCCCCCAGGAGACCTAGGGTTACCAATCCCAGGTTCCTTAACAAATAGTTTAACAAAGGTAGCGGGCGCCCCTCTCTCGCAAGAACAGACATGATAACCTGTTCGGTGGTTATTAACCACTTGAGAGTTCGCAGCCACTGCTTTTACTCACTGTGCCTTTCACAGATGGGAAATATCCATTTGCATATCAGTCTTTGTCCTGCCCAGGGGCAGTCCAGCACCGAAATACAATGGCAATTCCAATCTGAACGAGAGTACCACCAGCAACCCCATACACGTGTTTCACCCTTGTTGGGGATCATCAGTGAGGTGAAGCTGATGCCTCTCTAAGCACAGTGAGAGGGAGACCACGTCTGGTTGCCCCCAGGAGACCTAGGGTTACCAATCCCAGGTTCCTTAACAAATAGTTTAACAAAGGTAGCGGGCGCCCCTCTCTCGCAAGAACAGACATGATAACCTGTTCGGTGGTTATTAACCACTTGAGAGTTCGCAGCCACTGCTTTTACTCACTGTGCCTTTCACAGATGGGAAATATCCATTTGCATATCAGTCTTTGTCCTGCCCAGGGGCAGTCCAGCACCGAAATACAATGGCAATTCCAATCTGAACGAGAGTACCACCAGCAACCCCATACACGTGTTTCACCCTTGTTGGGGATCATCAGTGAGGTGAAGCTGATGCCTCTCTAAGCACAGTGAGAGGGAGACCAACCGACACAAGACACACATGTACAACAAACAAACCCGGACACTGGATCTTACCCCTACGGACACAACAACAAGCCAGTGTGCAAATCCTTAAAGACCTGACAATCTACACATAAAGCACACATACACAGCCCAACATAACAATCACATAGAAACATTCCAGGCATTGGACCTTACCTGTACGGATACAAAAAGTCAGGGCGCACAACCCTAAATACCAGAAATCTACACATAAAACACACAGACATACCCAACACAACCAACAACCACACAGACAACATCCCAAGCATTAGACGTACCTGTATAGATACAGCAAAGTATGGATACAACAAACCAGTGCACACAACCTATCCATCTGCAAGCCAACACACAGACACCAGTTTTTCCTGGTTCTGGTCCTATCCTATCATTCTTCCCTCACTAACCAACCCCATCCACTTTCTTGCAGAGCCACCTGAGCACCTGGAAACTGCCCTTGGGTGGTATTGGTGCACGGTATTAATCAACATAACATAGATTGAAAAATGACAAATGTACACCTTTTACATAGTAATGTAATAGAAACACCATTGAAGGGAACTGAGCAAACATACATGTTAAATATACATATTTCTTTTTGCAAGTGATCTACATGTAGGAATGTCGATTAGTCTGTCATTAAATTGAGTTTTCTCGAATGCTGTCTATTGACTAAAGAGGAGGGGTTTATTTTCAATCAATTAAAAACATAAAGATTTAGATAGGCAGAGATGTTCTGATTTAATTTTGTTTTCTAGAAAATGTAAGCTTTGTCTTGAATCCTAATTCACGCTTCAATGCATTGTGAATGTGTACTCCGGATAAATCAAATCTAATATGGTGATTTGTGAGCTTTAAAAAGTCCACATTCAAGTTAATGCAGCTTTGACAATTCAATTTACCAGGATATTGATAATTCTTCATTGTGGCTGGCAGCGATTGACATTGGTATTTAGGAAACCAGGCTGCTGCGGTCACACCTTATTACTGCGCCAGAAAAAAAATGCTGGAGACTAAGTCCAATTGCTGTTGTGTGATAAGGAAGTTTAATTGATCTGCCCTATGGATTCAATTTACCAGGATATTGATAATTCTTCATTGTGGCTGGCAGCGATTGACATTGGTATTTAACTGAGAATAATAAAAAGTATAATTTGTTTATATTTTAAATCAGTTTGATCTTTTCTAGTTTTTAATAAATAGACCTTCTTTGCGCACTGTGTATTTCTTGTCCTGAAAGGGGAGGGAGGCTGTTGTGAATCAATATACTGTAAGACTGAAAAATAACTTTGTAAAATAAATAAGAAATTGTGCACGCCTAATTACAGGTGGAGAATTTCCCCATATTTAATGTTGCCCAATTAAAACATCATACATATTGGAGTCGCCAGTGAGATATGGTTTCTGGGATTACAAGTATCATTGCAACAGACACCCTTTAAACCAAGTTGTGCAGAGTTCACTGATGTGCGTAGAAGCTTTGTGTTGCATTTTAATTGAATGGTGTTGATATCATAGCCTCATAAGTAGATGCTAAGGGGCGCACAGTTAGAAATGACTTAGCGTCCGTGATAAAATAGGAGTAAGAAAAGTTTGATTTTTTTCTTTTGTGTGAGAATTTTGGAACCAGATTGATATAGTTAAAACAGAGAGATGTCTGGCATAGAAATACTTGTGGTTGAAGCCCATGCTCTTTTAAAATTATATTTAAAGCGAGAATGGGCAGCTGCAGATATTGAAATATGGCAGACAGAAATGATGGAAAGAGTGACACCTCTGGGTTCAGATATTTGAGATGAAAAAGGTCAGTTAAATCAGCCCTTATATACGCTATGTACGACTTTAACAGTAAAAGAAGAACATTTTAAGCTGACACACCTCTCTGCAGACCGGTATTTCGACCTTCAATTGGTGGAGGGCAGGTTAGCAGACAGGGATGTTAAGATTAAACAGTGCCAAGAAGCACGACCAAAGAATTCTAAGGAGCTGCTGCATGCTAAGCAATTGTGTAATGACAAACTAGAAGACATTTTGGGTTTGCAAGAAACACTAAAAGAAAGTCAGGTTTCCATATTGCAACAGAAAAATGTCATTGATCAAATGCAAGATGAAATCAAGAAATATTGTGATGACTTGCAGAACCAAATAACAAGGTTTATGAGTTTCAAGGGCACATAATCAGCATATGGACAACCAAAGTAAGCTCAGGGAAAATAAAATGGCCAGTCTTCATGTAATAATGGCCTGTTTGATGACCCCAATGAAGTCATCGCTGATTTCCCGCCAGTGACCTCCTACCATGTGGCCAGGGCTCGGCAGCCCCTACCTGATCCTGACCCTGGGGCAACTATATGAGAGAGCATCAAATGGGGAGAGACAGCCTCTGGGGAGATATCATGGCTTCATTGGGTGAGACATGGTATCCCCCATTTCCACTTGAAAATGACCCTCC
Source organism: Ambystoma mexicanum (assembly GCF_040938575.1). Taxonomy (NCBI): domain Eukaryota; kingdom Metazoa; phylum Chordata; class Amphibia; order Caudata; family Ambystomatidae; genus Ambystoma; species Ambystoma mexicanum. The sequence continues at coordinate 340,994,185 of NC_090922.1, forward strand.
CATATCCAATACCCTCATGACCTATTGTTATTTGCCTGCTCTTTCTCCCATGAAGAATAGGGAGATCACCCTCTTCAGTTCCACCTACCATTCATCCAAAAATCATTTATCATTTAAGACTACTGAAAATGTCCATTCATATCTTCTGAACCAATGCCAAAACATGAACTTCAGGTCCCAGAATGACCACATTACTGGGACGAAGAATCAAGCAATGCAGAATGAGGAAGGCCCCAAACACAGTGATAATTCTAGTGTATGCTCATAAGCATCTGTGCCCAGGGAGTTTTGAAGGCAAGTGAAGCAGGACATCAATGTCTGCTGCTGGCGGGAGAGAGCTGTGTCTCTCCGTGAGGTCAAGGATACCGAAAGTTGATTTCCAGTGTGGTGGAGCCAGATTGCTCACCAGCGAAGGAGAAGGCTGCTGCGCGAGAAGGACATGGTGCAGGAATGCCAGGAGCTGGTGAGGGACTCATGTGTGTTTGCAGATGACCAGAAGCAGCGCTTTACTTACCAGAGCCCAGAGCAAAGCGGAAGCTGCAAGTGGAAGCCGGAAGACCCAAAGAATCCTGGCAGAAGAAGTCGCATGAAGGATGCTGACAAAGGCATTTCTCCGGTTGACCGTGGGAGGACACAGGAATGCCAAAGAAAGCCAGGGAATCTCCCCAGAGCATTGAGGAACCCGGGGTATGTCGGTGGGCATGCCAAATGCAAGTGAATGAACAACAAACAACAAATAAATAAGAGAGAAAGAAAGAAGGAACTTTACATTAAAAGGGTAAATATATTGCAAATAAAAGCCTTAGAAACAGAAAGATGTAAATTGTGCAAACATAGAAAAAAACAGGATTAGATAATATATCTGGAGGACATATTTGCATACAAAGTGTGTGTGCAACTATGAAAAAGAGCAATGAGCCCATGTGAATATAAGAAGCTATGCCAGCAGAGCACACCAGGCAACCATCATAAGTATGTGAATCTAAGTAGCCTGACAGGAGAGTATACCAGGCAACCATAAGTGTGTTGTTTAATGAAAGTGAAGATTTCTGTTATTTATCATCATCAAACTACTTTATTCAGCCTTGGGCCATCGAATTGTGTTGTTAGCAAAGTAGTCCTGAGAAATAACATCTGAACTAGGAAATTATTGTATGAACCAGGTGTTCAAGAGAGATATATCTGCAAAGTCAAGACAAGTTTGTAAGTCAGTAAGTCAGTATTGTCGTGGGCCAAGAAAGGCAAAACCAACTATTGAAGTAAAGCTTCAGAGACCAAGAGGAATCCAGGGGAAGAGAATCATCCTGTGAAGCAAGGACGTATTTCATTGCAGAACTTCTGCGTTGGAGACATTTATTCATCCTTTGTGAACACTTTTCCCAACCTTCCGATATGTGTGTATAGGTGCCATACAAAAGTCCAATAAAATAAAAAAATAAAAAATAACATTTCCCATTGCACCGTAGAGTTTAGTTTTATTGTGAGGGTCAGAATAGAACTTTGGACACAAGACAGTTTTCATTTTGGACATCCTGTCATGGACAGATCCTTAGTTTTTAGTCAAGGTAGGGAAATTCCTCTTGGAGCAGGGACAGAGAGGCATTTTCCCAACTCCTTAAATAAATAAAGGACTTTAACCAAAAACATGGCTAACTTATGTCTGAGCTTCATTCCTGACTCCTCACATCTGTTAGACAACTTTGTGACACTGAAACAACACATTGTGGAATTAAAACAAGAAAATAACAAGCAGATTCTCCAAGACATTCAGTCTCAAACAGAATTTGATCATAGAACAACAAAGAAATCAGCTCACACAGTGTAACGCTCACCTGGTATCCACAGGGACGTCACTCAGGCTGTTCTGACCTCTTACGACCTCAAACCCTTCCCTTTGATCCACAGCTCACCTTGTTTTCTTGGATAGTGTGCTGTCTGTCCTGCTTTCAGTGCAGGGGTGCGTTGATTGATGCAGGCTTGTTGCTGCCTAGTTACTTCACTGGCAAGAGTCCGACAGGTAAGTATAATGAGTCTTTTGAACAGTTCTCTAAATTCGTTCCTTTCCTTCTTAAGATGATGGCCGGTGTCCGGGGATGGCGGCGTGCTGCTGAGATGAGTAGCGCTGAAGGTGACTGAGAGCGCGATGCACGATGCACCCCTTTCGTATTTGCATTCAACTGAGTTTTTTCTCTGTGTCTTTTAGGAGCCGAGACGTTTTCAGCGTGGATGCCGGTTATGAAGAACTAAAGCGGTGGGTAAGCGCGGTATGCGGCACCTCTAGATGTTTCCATGCTAACGTGGAGTGTCTATTCCCTCTTGCAGATGGATGAGAAGTTCCGGAGACAGAGTTCCCCCAAAGCGACTAGGATTCAGGTAAGCGTTTGAAGCTTGCACAGTATTTAAAAATAAGCGAAGATTTGCAGAATGCTTACTAATGCCTTTTTTCTGTTCTTTTCCCTTTTCCTTAGGAAGCGGCGTGCCGGGATGGGAATGACACTGCCGAAGATGTCCGCAGAACAGAAGGAGCGATGAATGATGGGCAGAAGCGCCGCAAGGTAAGGCTGTTCCTAACAGTGTTCTTGTTCTTGCAGGATCTGAGCGCAGAAGAAAGATACAGGCCTACTGGAGACCGATCCGAACACGGTGAGTGTCACGCTGCAGGTGCAGAAAACGCAAAGCATGTTTCTCAGTCTGGGTGTGGCTTAAATAGTCTCTGGGTATCCCAGGTGTCTCTGGGCTGAACCACACCCAAAAGACTAGACCGCACATGCAGTTCTGGGAACTGAAATATGTGGGGGCATCCATCTTGTCCCCATCAATGCACTACAAGTCCAATCCCCAATGTTATCCTATGGGAGTGAGTGAGTCTGGTGCCACAAGCGCCAAGTCTGACTCCAAGTGGGTCTTTGGAAGGATGGAGAGGCCCTTGAGGGCCATGTAGGTGATCATGGCCTGGCTCCAGCCTGACATCTTGGAGGGCTGGGAACATGAGGGGCAGGAATCATGACAGCACCCACCCCAAGTCCCCTCTCAAGGTGGCTCTTCTGTCTGGTCCTGGTTTGGTTGGATGGTTTTGATGAAATCGTCTAAGCAAGCGAGGTGCATGGATGTACTCACAAGGCTCCCATTTCCTGTCTTGTGGACCATACCCCTTCCAGTCTACTAAGTAGTATAATTTGGATCTGACGTACTTTGAACCTAGGATGTCCTTGACTTCGAATTCTGGCTCCCCGGCGACTACTACTGGCTGCGGTGGCATTGCTACCCGGGTCCCAGGTTGAACAGGTTTAAGGAGAGACACGTGGAACACGGGATGAATCTGCATGTTTGACGGCAAAGCTAGTCTGACCGCCACAGGATTCATCACGGAGGTGACGGTGAATGGACCCAGGTATCTTGGACGGAAAGTTCGGGCTCCTTTAATAGAAACGTGTTTAGACGCCAGCCAGACTTTATCTCCCACTTGGTAGTTGGGGGCCTTTGCTCGGTGTTGATCAGCAAACTTCTTTTGGTGATTCTTAGTTTGAAGTAGGGTTTCAGCTGCCCTTTTAAAGGTTTGAGAAATGGTTGTGTGCAAGGTTTTGACTGCTGGCATTTCCAGGGTTGTAGGAACGTCCAACTCAGAAGTACGTGGGTGCCTGCCATACATGGTATAAAAGGGTGTCTGCCCAGTGCTGGTGTGTAGGGAATTATTATAAGCATATTCAGCTATCCATAATAGGTCGAACCAGCTTCCTTCAGCTTGGTGTAACATGCAACGCAGATACTGCTTGAGGGTCTGATTTGCCTCTCAGTTTGACCATCCGTTTAGGGATGGTGACTGGTGGATAGCCAGATGTCGATCTGGGCCATAGAGCAGCATTTTCTCCAGAAGTTAGATACGAATGAGTACCTCGGTCTGAGTCCAAAACTGAAGGAAACCCATGGAGCCGTACGATGCCTTCAAGAAATACCTTTGCCAGAGTGGAAGCATTTGGGAGCCCCTTAAGAGGAATGAAATGAGCCATTTTTGAAAATAGGTCCACGACCACAAGAATAGTGTTAAACCCTTGACTGGGTGATAAGTCAGTAATACAATCGAGGGACAACGTGTGCCAGGGTGCTGGTGGGATTTCCAATGGTTGTAATAACCCAGTTGGTTTCTGCTTGGATGACTTGTTTTGAGCACACACTCCACAAGATAGGATGAATTGGATAATGTATTTATGCCACGTGGGCCACCAATAAATTTGTTTTACCTTGGCTGGGGTATTAGCGATTCCGGTGTGGTCCTCGATCAAGGAATCATGATAACCGGACATGACTTGTTCTCATAGTTCTTGGTTTGGTAAGTATAAACGATTCCTGAATTAGGGCAACTGATCTTTTATCATGTAATGTTCTCCTTGTGCACTCCACGCTTGTAATTGCTCTGGACTCATCAGGTTTTGGATTTCTTCATGTAATTCTTTCTGAGATATGGGTGCTGTGATTCCTAGGAGCTTGTCACTCGGGATGATTGCTATTGTGTCAGGGGCCTGATACCCTTGCTCTTCCACCCCCATAAGGGAAAGGGCATCAGCCTTCTCGTTTTTCACCCCTGGTCGAAATGTAATCACGTAGTCATATTCAGCAAAAAAAAAAGCCCAACATAGTTGTTGTGAGGATTGGGCCTTTGCTGTTTTTAGGTACTGGAGGTTCCGGTGGTCAGTTATTACGGTGATTGTGTGTCTGGCGCCCAAGAGGTAGTGCCACCATGCCTTAAATGCTGACTTAATGGCCGGGAGTTCTTTCTCTGTGATAGTGTAATTGAGTTCAGGGGGTGTGAATTTACGCGACCAGAAGGCAACAGGGTGTAACTGGCCCATTTCAGGGTCCTTTTGTGAGAGGACGGCTCCCATAGCCATGTTTGAGGCGTCCGTTTCCACCAGGTATGGGAGATCAGGGCGAGGGTGGCGTAAGATTGGGGCAGATGTGAATCTTGCTTTGAGTTCCTGGAAAGCCTCCTCGGCTTCTGTTGTCCACTGGAAATTTTTGTTGCTTATCCTTAGTAATGACGTGATGGGATGCACGATTTACGAAAATCCTGGGATGAACTGCGGTAGAAGTTTGCAAAACCCAGCATACTTTGAAACCTCTTGGATGAATTTGGGGATGGCAAGTTCAGGATAGCATCTACCTTGTGTACATCCATTCGGATTCCATTCGGGCTGAGAATAAAGCCCAGGAATTCTACCTCGGAGATGTGGAATGAGCCCTTTTCGAGCTTGGCGTAGAGCTGGTGTTGACGGAGTTTCTCCAATACGGATCGGACGTGCTTAACGTGGTCCTGCTTTGATGCGGAATATACTAGGATATCGTCGATGTACACTAGAGCACAGACATCAATCAATTCCCATAGGACATCGTTCATGAAGTATTGAAATGCAGCAGGCGCGTTGCAAAGGCCAAAGGGCATTACTTGATATTCGTACAAGCTGTATTTGGTGCGAAAAGCGGTTTTCCATTCGTCCCCCTGTTTTACGCGAACAAGGTGATATGCCCTCCCTCAGGTCTAGTTTTGTGTAGATTTGGGCATCTTTGACTTGATCAAGCAATTCAGGGATCAGTGGCAGGGATTAGCGATTTTTTACGGTAATCTGGTTCAGTGCGCGATAGTCGATGCACGTTCTGAAGTCCCCCTCCTTTTTCGGTACAAAGAATAGAGGACTGGCTGCTGGAGACTTCGAGGGACGGATGAACCCGTTGGCCAGGTATTGGTCGAGATAGGCCTTCAGGTGCTGGTTTTCTGGTTCCGTGAGTGCGTAAATTCGCCCACAAGGGATTTGTGCGCCGGGTATCAGGCCGATTTGGCAATCCTATGGTCTATGCGGTGGCAGGGTATTAGCCTGTTCTTTCTGAAAGACATCTTGAAAGTCCTGGTATTCACTTGGTAGGGTGCCGATTGCCACAGTCGCAGGCGTGGAGGTTCTGGTGTCTATTGGTTGTTTCTCTTGGCGATAACATGTGTGGGCGCAAGTCTCGTGAAAGGCCAATTCTTTTGCTCGCCAATCGATTCGAGGATTGTGAGCTACCAACCATGGCATTCCCAAAATCAACCGGAACTGTGGTGCCTTAATGAGGTCGAAAACGAAAGATTCTTGGTGTCCATTCTGGCACAGAAGGGTTAAAGCCGCAGTGCATTGGGATACTGGACCAGAAGCTATTTCCGTGCCGTCGACAGTAGTAACAGTGTCGGTGGTTGATTTAGGGCTTAACGGAAGCCCCATCTTTGCCGCAAGATCCTGGTCGATGTAATTCCCAACGGCTCCACTGTCTATGTACGCTCTTTCTGCGTGCATCTGAGATGGTTGTTGGTGATTGATCAAGACCACAGATAATGCAAAATGGGAGGTTTGTAGTTCACTTTCTTCGCTCGACAAGTGGACCACTACACTTGCCGGGCTGGGGAGTTTTCAGATTCCTTGATGGTATCATCCTTGTCCGTGGCCCCTACCGTCCTCCTCGGTGGCTTCACAGGGCACTCTTTAAGGAAATTACTTGACCTTCCACAGTACAGACAGAACTTCTGCTGTCTCCTTTTATCCCTTTCCGTTTTAGTCAAGGGGGATCTGACCCCCCCGATTTGCATTGGTTCTCCTGAACCTTGCGTTGTTCAGGCAGTATTGTCCTTTGAACGCACATACATAGGGCGAGGGTCCGGTCTAGTTCGATCTGCTCTTCGGTCCTGCAACCTTTGATCCAGTTGAACAACAAGGTCAATGAATTCTGAGCAGTCTTTCGGGGGGTTCACTACTTGTGCGAGAACATCCTTGAGCTCCCCCCGCAACGCCTGATGAAATAACGTGGTTCTCTTCTCCAATGGCCATTCTGATTCAACTACGAGTCTATTGAACGTGGTTATGTATGCTAATGGGTCTTGATTCCCTTGGTGTAGGGACAGAAGTTTGTTGTCTAATGCCTGCCCATGAGTATGACGGGCGAACAGCTTTTCCATCTCCTGCTGAAAGCCCCTGAAGTCATGCAGCAAAGGATCGTCTTGGGCCACCAAGGGTACAGACCAGTCCACGGCGCTACCACTCAGGTAGGATAGCACAAAGGCGACCCGTGATTGATCATTCGGAAAGGTCCCTGGCCTACAAAGGAAGTGCAGGCGGCACTGGTTCATGAACGTTGCAAACCTCTTGGGATCCCCTGGAAATCGTTCGGGCGGGGCCAAGGGAACTGCCCCAGGAAGGGTTATTTGAACGGGATTGGCTGATGGCGCTGGCATCAAGGGCACGCTTCACGGCAATGGTGCATGCCCTGCTTGTGACTGGAGACGTTGCCATCTTAAATCATCAGTGCGTTCTTTGGCTACCATCAGCTCTCTCCTCAGGGTATTGGATCTCCTGCCTGGCTGCATGTACTTCGGAACGTAGCTGCCCCAACATGTGGGCTAACTGGTCGGTTTCTGACGTTTCCATGACGCCCAGGTGGATTTTGATGTGAGGCTTTGCGTTCTGTAACGCTCACCTGGTATCCACGGGGACGTCACTCAGTCTTTTCTGACCTCGTACGACCTCGAACCCTTCCCTTTGATCCACAGCTCACCTTGTTTTCTTGGATAGTGTGCTCTCCATCCTGCTTTCAGTGCAGGGGCGCGTTGATTGATGCGGGCTCGTTGCTGCCTAGTTACTTCACTGGCAAGAGTTCGACAGGTAAGTATAATGAGTCTTTTGAACAGTTCTCTAACTTCGTTCCTTTCCTTCCTTAGATGATGGCCGGTGTCCGGGGATGGCGGCGTGCTGCTGAGATGAGTAGCGCTGAAGGTGAGTGAGAGCACGATGCACCCCTTTCGTATTTGCATTGAACTGAGTTCTTTTTCTGTGTCTTTTAGGTGCAGCAACGTTTTCAGCGTGGATGCCGGTTATGAAGAACAAATGCGGTGGGTAAGCGCGGTATGCAGCGCCTCTAGATGTTTCCACGCTAACCTGGAGTGTCTTTTCCCTCTTGCAGATGGATGAGAAGTTCCGGAGACAGAGTTCCCCCAGAGCGGCTGGGATTCAGGTAAGCGTTTGAAGCTCGTACAGTATTTAAAAATAAGCGAAGATTTGCAGAATGCTTACTAATGCCTTTTTTCTGTTCTTTTCCTTTTCCTTAGGAAGCGGCGTGCCGGATCGGGAATGAAACCGCCGAAGATGCCCGCAGAACAGAAGGAGCGATGAATGATGGGCAGAAGCGCTGCAACGTAAGGCTGTTCCTAACAGTCTTCTTGTTCTTGCAGGAGCTGAGCGCAGAAGAAAGATGCAGGTCTACTGGAGACCGATCCGAACACGGTGAGTGTCACGCTGCAGGTGCAGAAAACGCAAAGCATATTTCTCAGCCTGGGTATGGTTTAAATAGTCTCTGGGTATCACAGGTGTCTCTGGGCTGAACCACACCCAAAAGACTAGACCGCTCATGCAGTTCTGGAAACTGAAATATGTGAGGGCATCCATCTTGTCCCCATCAATGCACTACAAGTCCAATCCCCAATGTTATCCTATGGGAGTGAGTGAGTCTGGTGGCACAAGCGCCAAGTCTGACTCCAAGTGGGTCTTTGGAGGGATGCAGAGGCCCTTGAGGGCCATGTAGGTGATAGTGGCCTGGCTCCAGACTGACGTCTTGGAGGGCTGGGGACATGAGGGGCAGGAATCATGACACACAGGAACGTGATGCTTAAATCCATGAGAAAAAGCAAATAATTGAATGAAGTATTATGCCAGAAAGTAGGGGACTATGAAATGGCCTTACAACTACACAGCAGACACCCACAATGTACAGGTGCTTTGCACAGGGGGATTATTCCCTTCTCCCAAAGTCCTCATTCCACCTACTGAAAACATCTGATATGCATGCTGAGGGACGTAATGTGCCTGACCCAACTAGTGAGCAAACAGCTACAAGATTTCTAACATTTCCTCTCCCAAATATTTCTGATCAGGAAGGAGAGCATTCCTTATAAGACACAGGCGACCTCTTGCCCTTACAAGCAAGAAAAAAGAAGGGTGCCCCATTCAGCATGCCAGGAGGGGCCTGAAGTGGAAATGAAAATACATCTGGAACTGAGAAAACAAATCAAGTAAGATTTAGCGACCCTGAACTGCAGCAAATGATTCTGCAGAGAAATCATCTAGCCCACTTGGCTGATATAGAAAGGCAACATTTTGAGCCCATGAAGGTCATTTTACAAGTCACCTCCCAAAAGAGAGACTGATAGGACTCATCTAAGTCATCCACGATAAGAGACAATTGTTTTGTTCAACCCTCAGAGAAAGAAACCACTATTATTTGATCTCTAAAGAGAGATGCTGGGAAAATAACCCTAACACGTCCCAGAGAAAAGAACTAAAGGAGGAGCATGGGTCCCATGCATCTAGAAGGCATCCCTGAAATCATCATATTAGGGAGGGACCAGCTGACAATAGGGAATGGAGGTACCAGCAGTAGCTCTGTTCCTGAGGGAGAGTGGACTCAAGTACAAAGATGTAAGAGGTATAGAAACCAAAAGAGTTTTATCAAAGACCACATAAAACAAGTAAAATCCATCAAAGGTGTTATGACTCCTAATCCTAAAAAGGCTAAATTTTCTGTGTGGGAACATCTAGATTTGTATTAACAAATGATGTCCCCATTCAAATAAGGAATGATGTCAAAAACATGGATATGCAAAATGGGCGTTCTCTCCTGCATTTTCCAGTTTCATTCCAGGGCTAGAAGACCAAATCACTGTAAATGATCTACTCATAAGGTGGCCATTTTAAAACACTTTTCTACACACAGGAACCCCCATGAAGCCTGTTAAGCTGCATACAAAGTAATGTGTGGAGAGGATTCTCCAAGAGAACTTGCCCAAGAATTGGAGTGTGCATTTTCAACAGACTTCTCAACAGGTAAATACCAACAGTCGGGAGTTTATTACCAACGTTTTTAAGCCCTTTAAAAATACCTAGTCACCCTATTAGTTAGGGACTTCAATGATCTGTGAAGTCTCGAATGGGTAATTTCTCAAGCTACAAGGATTTATGGTATTCAGAAGCCTACAAAAAGTCAAAATAATGCCAACACTCCGAAACCACATACCACACCTACCACTGCTAAAATGGCAGAGATGAAGGGTGCACCTCATTTGGATCTGGATGCAGGGGGTCGTAAAATGCTCCTCTTAGTATCAAACAGAATGACCGATAGTGGAGGCCCAATGCCCAGTCCAAATCGAGCAGTGCTCAACCGGTGTTCCAAAATACAGATGCCTTTGACTCCAGTACATATAGAAATCATCCATGTTAGCTGGGTTCTGAGCTCATTGTGGGCCACTGATGCACACCCTCATAACAAGCGGGAATCAGAATCAAGGACCAGATCTCCCAGGAAATCCTATTCAGAATTTTGCATGGGTAAGAAATCTAAAACACTATCCAACTCAACATTTCCAAAATATCTACTCTCCTTATTCAAATGTCCAAATCAACTTTCCTCCTACACCTCCTAGATCCAGTACAATAAAGCCTAGAATAAAGGGGTCTGGAGATCCAGAAATGAGGGTTACAGCAGTAACTTTCAACAATACCTGAGTTACATTGCTAGGAGAGATAGTCACATATTCCAAGGAGCAAAGAAAATATGACAAATACCTCCCTACAGTTATGAGGGAGTAGAAAATAGATCTCAATTTAGCGACAGGACAACCAATTGAAAGATAACAATGGTAAAATGTTGAGGACTCGAACATCATTCCCCAAAATGCCCCAACGTCTGGGTCAAGTCCCCCCCGGGGGACATTGACAAGAGGCAAACAATCCTGATAACAGTGTCCTAGTGGAAGAGAAAAACAGGATATGGAGGAAAAGATATAGCCTTTTTCACATAAGAAATTAAGTACATTAGAACAGTACTTACAAGATTCTCCCTCTTTGTCATATCATTTAGACTTCATGCGAGTAAGATTTAACTTGTGGCTAACCAAACACATCCAAGCTAGACGAAAATGCATCTAGCCACATGAAAATGTTTGTCAATTCTGTCAATGTATAGACCAACCTGAAACCTTGTATAATTTATTGGTTGATTGTAAAAAGTTGAGTGCAAACCACATAGAATATCTGAAAGCTCCTGTTCAAAGATATAAAATCCTATCACCGGAATTGCTTTGGCAGTTAATATTTAGTGGAAGCATAACTTCTCTTAGACTTGGAACTATTAGATTTCTGAATGCTCTGAAACTTGATGATTAAGTAGATACTGTATAGGGCGACTTTTAAGAAAGTGTGAACATAGGAATGAACTGTGTCGATTTATTTTTATTATGTATATTATGATTTTTGGAAAATTGTAAATTTTTTAACAAAATGTCTTTATATTGTTTCATTCTGTATGTATGATATTTAAGGTGTTCATTTATTGTAAAGTTGATTTATATCACCTAAATCAATAAAAAAAATGTTTTAAAAAGGAAAATATATAGCAAACCTCTGTGGAAGCTTCCTTTCTGACCCATAAAAAGACCTGTGAATGAAATTGAAAAAGTTAGACAATAGTAGCAACAACTCTTCCCACTGGGAACTGGAACCAAATGAACAGTGAACAAATAATATAGTCTCCATTGAGGGAGAGGAAAACCGAAAAAAGAAAGTCTTCTCTTTGAGAGATAGTATAATACCCCCAAAAGAAATGTGGGTCAAAATAGAAGACTCTGATTCCAATAGTAGAGAAACAGACAATGAACATCTGGAAATTCCAGACACAGTAGTGGTACATTTCCTCGTAAACGAATCTGGAGAGTGTTCTCTGAGAAGAGAGGGCAGCAAAGAGTTTGTGGAAAGAGGGGTTACACCTACTCCAAATTTAATTTCTAAGTGCATATTTATTCTGACAGGTTCCCAAGCTAATTCATATGAACTTGATTGCAAAGAAGGACATGCATACATGGTGGTGACCCAAGGTCAAGTTCAAGAAATAAATGACATCAAGAAAATTAATGTCTCGCAAGTATAACTATTAATAGGCACCCTTAACACGTAACATTACTCTTGGAGGGAAGTAATTTGGTTATTAGTCATGAAATAAAATGTGAATCAGTAGAGCTTTGGTTGTAGCTCAAAACCAAATTCTGAAAGTGTGGAAAACTAGGAAGAAGCCTCAACTTGCTAGCTGGATAAATTATCAACATATATTATTAAATTATGAGAAAGTGATGTACCAGAGGCAAGAGAGAAATTATTTATGTGAACATATATATCGGTGCCGTTTACTGACTTGTACGGATACGATTGAATTGGGGCATAGCCCTTATAAAACTTGAATCTTTATAAGGTGAATAAACATGTATTGAGAATGTGTGAGCTTTTCTGTGTCTTTTTATGTTATGTATCTTAGGCAATCATTAAATATACATATATAATCTATAAAATGAGAATGTATTATTTATTATATATTAGTCTAGTGTTGTCCTCATTGATATTTCATATTATGTTGAATATATATTATATTGGCAGCAATCAAATGCATGCATATACAGAATATGTGCCTTGGCTCATATTCTGTATATGTAAATTATAAAAGAATCAAGAAAAAAAGAAAATGCATGCCGAGCTGAGCAATAACTCACACTTTCTTTGTAAACTCGAGTCTAACAAAGTTAGATTTTATAATCCTGTCCAGATACAAGGTCAGTGTGATTTGTCAATTCTGGTAGGCACAGGATCATAGGCAACCTTGATTTCAAAACAATCTTTTGACCTACTTAATCTGGGAAGGGGGAGAGTCATAAAATCCTTCTCAAACCTCTTCTAGGAGAACTTAAAATTTTGATGAAAAGATATTTCTGTCAATGGGATTACAGATATAGAGATCAAAATTGGGTGACACCATTTGAAACATCTGGTGATCCTCGTGGCTTCAGAGGGCACACCCTGTTTACTGGGGAATGATTTCCATTGGAGGCTGTCCCCCTTGATTGATTGTGTGAACAAGGTACTCTGGACCGAAACAAACCATCCCATCAAGCTGAAAAGGCATGCCACTTCTGTCAGTCTGCAAGGCACTTAGGGCCTCATTACGATTTTGGTGGTAATAAGGCGGTAAATCCTTAGAGACACCACCAAACAGATTTACTGTTACCGTCACTTGGTCTGGCTGAATTATCACGGGATTACAAGTGGTGGTAAATGTTGCAAGTCCCCATTTATTGAAGTCCATATGACTCCATTGGGATTTTGGCTGATATATCATTTGTGGTAATCCTGCCGATTTCAATGTTTTTTGGCTATAAAGCAGAGGAATTAGCTCTAGCATTCTGCTGGAGGTTTTTCCTCTGCCTTAACTCCAAACCCATAGTTCAGCTGTGTTTTAATACAGTGGAAATGCAGTGGAAACTAAGTTACAACTGCATTACCACCATTTTTGGCCACACTGCCGAACTTGCTATGAGGTGGCTAATCAGGTTGCACAATCACCATTATATCAGTAGGTGAAGAGTGAAGGGGCCTCATCTTAACTCCAAAAAATCCGCCTCCCTCTGTGGTGAGTCAGAAGGAAGACACAGAGGGCCTCATTACGACCCAGGCGGTAAATTACCTAAACTACGTTTACACCATGGTGGATGGCGGATTTACCGCCCCATTCCAAGGTGAGTGGGGCGGTAAATCCCCATTTCCCATTTTACCCTTCCCCATTCCCATTTTTGCCCCATAGGGCATAATGGGAGTGGGGAAGGCGCTAATTACGCCACCGTAAATTACGGTGGCATAATTAGCACCATGGTCCCTTAGCACCATGGATTTTAACGCCTGCAAAAAGCAGGCGTTAAACTCACCATGGCGCAAAGGGACCTCGGAATCAGGCGTTAAGGGTCGGCGCCGTTTACGGCGCCGTTAACCCCTTAACGCCTGATTCATAATGAGGCCCAGACTCTTAGGTGACATTGGCAGGATGATCTATTAAAGTAAGAATTTTAAAGCCTAACTTTCCCTATCACTATGGGAATTCCCTACCTAAACTACTAACTAATGTGCTCACCAGTCAGTCGGGCAAGTCCAAATAAAGAAGTCCACTGTCCAAAACTACCCTAACAGGCCCTACCACTATGTAAACTAACTTGGGCTTTGAGAAGGACTCCCTTCTCCTCTGGATACTTTTAGTATCAGTCTAATATTTAGTATAGGATTCCATAAAATCTGCTCAGTACTTCTTTGATCAGTCTCTGTAACTCTTCTAATGGTCTTGGGAACGTTCCTCTCCCTTTTGAGATCTCCTTTGTGGGTTTATTACGCATTTCACTTTCTTGACTGTAGCTCTCAAAATATTCTTTGTTATATTCCTGGCTTGGAGTTGTTATCCCCCTTCCTATATTATAGTTCAGTTTGGCCTGTCCAACCTTGTATCTGTTGCACTGTCTGTGCCTTTTCCCAAGGTATTATTGTCACTAGCTTTTCTCTTTCTTCCTTCAGCTTTTAAATAACTTGCACTTTCGATTGGTCACACTTTGAATATACTTTAGATTCTTCCCCCTTTTTCCCAGGGTACGGCTTGTACTTTCAAGCTGTCACACTTTGCATTCACTTTAGATTCTTTCCTCTTTTCCAGGGGCCTATATTGTGCTTTCAAGCTATCACACTTGGCATTCATTTTAGATAATTTCCTCTTTTCCCAGGGCATGGCTTGTGCTTTCAAGCTATACCGCTTTGCATTCACTTTGGATATGTTTCCCTTTTCCCAGGTTATGACAATCACTAGAGCTTTTCTCTCATTATTGAGCTTCTCAATAGTTTCCCCTCATGGGCTCTCACTCTTTCTCTTGACTTGCTTTAAGATTAACCTGGTACGTTTGGTAAGAAAACCTGGTATGCCAGAGGTCTGGGGTTGGCTGGGAGCTTACCCGTCTGACTCCCAAGGGTCCAACAACCCTTTCCCCAGAATAACGGAGGACTCAGCCAACGGCAAGTTAGAACTGTCATTTATTACAAAAACCAACACGGACCATACAGGACAATGGCGATTCTCCAGTAATTCTCAATTTCAAAAGGCATGCTTCACAGTTTTGATCCCAAATGGCGTAACCGCCTGGGCCCTCCCCCAAAAACCTATCCCTTTTCTGGTAGAGTGCTCGGAGTAGTATACCCTATGGATCCCCTAGAGGAATCATAGTTAATTGGCCTTCTCATGTCAGGTGGCTGGTCTACCCCTTCCCCAGGAAACTATCTATTACATTGTTGCAGGGTTGCAGACTTATCATTGGCCCTTGCCCTTTGTCATCCACCCCTGGATTCCTTTCTCCTATTTGGTTGAAACTGGTCTCCCCAGGCCTGGGACCCAACGTGGTTCTCAGCACTCTGTGCTCCTCCCCAAGGTGATGTGAAGTGAATATGTGTGCCAAATGTATCTGGTAGTATACCACCTTTGCCTCTGAGAGTGTGCTACACAGTGTAACATTTGTTTCACTTCTCATCTGGGTTGCTGAGAACGGCTCATCTTCCCACCACAGGTTAATACCCATTTTCTAGTTCGGCAGCATCACTTGGTTGTGGACCACAAAATAGAGCTCTTTGTGACTGCATTTATGAGGATTTATTCTGTTTTCCTGCAGCTGGCCCCTTGTCGTTTGAAGCTTGGAATGCGCTTGTTTATCTCTGACCTTGGCTGTGAGCTTGGCCTTCCCGCTTCGTGCAGCCTGGGTCTGCTTCCCTTGTCTGGCGTCATGTAGGTTGAGGCTTCTGTAATTTTCGTTAGACTTATAATGTGATTTATACATGCTTATACTGTGCTATGTTTCCTATAGGTTTGTCATGCGTGGTCCTACCAGGCTCCATATATATTTCTGTAGTTCCATTGGGTTAATTGGCATAAGCATCTGCAAGCTTGCTCAGGGTCTCCTGTTGCCTTGCGTTTAGTGTTACTGCACTTGGCTAATGAGAAAAATAATAAAAGCTTTGATGGTATGTATTTGTACCTGTCCTCTACCTACAGAACTGTGTAAGCATGTTCTTCGTGTATGCAAGTCAATGTGTAAGCTGTGCATGGCTGCAAGCGTTCTTTGTGGCTAACATAGCTACACCGTGGTGTCACTAATGATTTCAACACCATGGCTTCTTTGGTATTTAGTCAATGCGGTCCATTATGGTGTTTGGATCCATGATTACTGTCGAGTCACCTGTATCCCTTAGCACATGCATGGGATAAGGTTGGAATGGCTGTCTGAGGGAATACCTCTCTGCATACATGCGAGCCAGTGGTGCACTTGTGGATTGTCTGAAAAATGTGTGACTTTAGGGGTCCTAGACTCTATGGGCCATCATGCTCATGGGCGTGAGGAGGGGCATTCCTGGGACCCTCTCTCCAGTACTGAGACGAGTTGGATCTATAGTATAATGATCCCTTCTTTAAGGCCACCTGCGACTGCCGTACTCCCGGTTACCTTCTTCTTCTAAGTAGAATGTCTTCTGGAGTCAGGTTCCTCTGGACCCTTCTCGCCTACTGTCGACCACCAGTGTCGTTCCTTCTTTGGCATATGGCTTCTAGCATCTCCCCTCTTCTCTTGGCTTCTCATCTCACTTCGGTGCTCCGGTATTTAAACTTGGGACTGGGCAGTGAGCTTCCCCTTCATAGTAGTCTTGGCAGAGTTGTTTGGACCAGCAGTCCACCAGGGATGTTTCCTAGTGGTCCTGCCACCAACTATTTTTGGGCTCCTGCCCTGCTGGATTCTCTTATCACTGTCACACTGCAGCGTTGGCATTCAGCTCGATATGATGAAGCAAGTTTGAAACTCGCAGGCTCTCTGATTCCTGCTTCCTGCAGGTGTCACGTCACTCGGGGCCTTCCCTTGCCGATGTCCGATTTCCTCCCTCTCTCAATTCCTTGAGGTTGCGTTATAAGACCTACTCATCTCAGTGGATTGGTTATGTCTATTTAAAGGGACATAGTCATTTTCAGCATCTCGGTAGAGTTTCTTCTTTCCAGTTTGGATGTAAAGTGATTTCTGGAATTTAAGAACATATCATTTATGTGATAGTTTGTGCCACTGTAGAGAGTTCCTCATGGGAACAGGAGTCCTTGTCCCCTAAGGGAGAGTCCCTCCTGGTGAGGTCCCACTTACCTCTACCTCTAGGGAGGGTATTGCGGCGCATGCTCATCTCCGTAGCCTCACAGGAAGGGGCTCCCCCTTGGGAGAAGGAATGAAATCCCTTGATTCGTCATACCTCCCAACAACATTCCACATTGTAAGGGGGTAACTTGAAGTTCTACATTCAGGAGGAATCCAAAGAAATTCAATATTCTCCTGAAACGAATCCAGAAAAACATATTCACAATTTAATTGACATTCAGATAAGGGGCAAACACACATTCTTTCCCATTCAGATAGATGGAGGGAAAGCTCCTGTGTTCGCCAGAGCCTGTGTAAACATTGGAAAAGCACAAGGTAGACAATGTTACGTGAGACATCTTGGAAGATGAGGTAGTTAATAATAACTAGCTCAAATCTATGAAAGCCTCTGTCCAGGTAAACACCATTAAAAGAGATCTCTCCACCCAACTGGAGGATACTTGGGAAATATAAAAACTAGAGGTATTTAGGTATTTCCAGATTTCCAGCAGATGGTCAAAGAACAGATCATTCTGGGCAAAGCTTGTGAGACTAATGAACAATGACAACAAATGAGACAGGTATTCCTGGATTATCAGAGTATCTTCTAAATTGACTCATACGATTGCGGGCATATAACTATTCCTTAAACAACCACAACTATGTGCTCTGAAATGCCTCCTGTGTTTGTAAGACAATAACGATTGCCTCTTACGTCCATGGAATTACTCACAGAGATTGTCAGAAATCTGGAATTGAGTGGTATAATTCGTCCTATCCCCAGTACCTTTAACAATCCAGCAATGGAGATCCTAAAACCAAATGGTCAATGGAGAATTTGTGCCAATCTGCGGGAGTTAAATAAATAGCTCCACATGCCAAGGTGGCATCTTCCCTATATTCACCAAAGATTCACCCAGATCCAAGGATCAAAGGTTTATTCAGTCATTGAGCTGACAAACAGTTTTTGGATAGAAACCGTCAATAGGGAAGATCAGTATAAGATTGCTTTTACCTTTGGGGCAAAAATATACTTGGACTGGTAAGCCCCTCAGCTACATGAATTCGGGAAATCAGTTCAACCTTTTCCTTCACAAGGCCATGCCAGATCTGGGCAAAAGAGGAAACCTGGCCTATGTGGATGATCTGTTAACCAAAAGCTCAACTGTGGAAGAACATCTACCAGAAATCTTATATGTTCGAGCCTGGTGTGCTGTGAAATTATCTTTCCAGAAAGCACCATAGTGCAAACCAGAGTGAACTTCCTTGGACATGCAATCACTGCCGAGGGCCTCAATCCCCAGAAAAACAAGGTCAAGGCACTACTTAATTTAAAAAAGAACACAACTCTGCGTGAGTTGCAAAGCCTCTTTGGACTGACTAATTATAGTAGAAAATTTGGTCCACTTATTGAATGCCACGGTGAAGTGGGAGTGGGGTAAAGCACAATCCGAGACAGTATAGCAATTGAAGAGAAGCTTGTCACAAGCTTATTGTTTGGGTTACCCCATCAAGAATAAGGAGTTTCTCAGATCCCTGCTTGATGGCGATATTAAACCAAAAACATAACAAAGTCAATAATGTAATCTCCTATAGAAGTAAAACATTATCCTCCGTAGAAGAAAAATTCAATGATTGCGAGAAAGCACTCCTGGCAATGGTGTGCGCATTGAAAACCGTTGGTTTATCCATGGGAGCACTTCATAGTAGAGAGCACCCACCAACAGTTAGAGTATCTACAAAGTGATAGAATATTGGCTGGCAATGTCTCTAATTCAAGAATTAATTCTTGGATCCTGTCAATTGGGGGCTTTCCTTTGGAGGTCAGGAAAGTCCCAAATAAGAAAAGCCCTATATCTTAAGGATTGGCAGACTTTCATGGCTGTGCTGAAGAGTACTGTTAGAGGACACAAGTCTAATAAGCACTGATAATATGGAGGCATGCCTGGCATCCCCACACTAGGCATGTGAAGAAAACACTTGTCAAGGGATATCTACAGTTTATGTGGATGGATGTGTCTACCATATTACTAAAGATGGGGAGAAAGAATTAGTTGCTGGCATTGGGAGCACATGGGTGAATGATGCTCCCGAACGCTCTGCTGGAAACAAAATAGGTCCACAAAGTAATCCGGTGGCAGAGCTGATGGCAATTTGTCAGGCTGTCCTCTCTCCCGTAAAACACCAACTCACAGAAGCAGTGGTTATCACAGATTCTGATTATGTACAAAATGAGTTGGTGGAACACCTGATTATTCTGAAAAACAGAGGCTTGATTTGTGCAAATAATAAACTGTTAAAACATGGTAGATTGATCCGGACGGTGTTTTACTGCCTTTGGAACTTTCGTTTTTTTTTAAAAAAAGAACGTTTACCGGCCTTTCACAGCACAGCACTGCGAGCAGAGTGTGGCTCTTGCTGTGCTCCTGTTGCTTCCTGGAGGAGGCGGAGCAAATCGGCAACCCGTGACTGATCACGTGACACCACCTGGCCTTATCTTCAGCCGTGAGCCGCCCGAGCTGAGTGTTTTACTGCCTTTGGAACTTTTGTTTTTTTTAAAAAAAATAACGTTTACCTGCCTTTTACAGCACAGCACTGCGAGCAGAGTGTGGCTCTTGCTGTGCTCCTGTTGCTTCCTGGAGGAGGCGGAGCAAAGCAGCGACACGTGACTGATCACGTGACACCACCTGGCCTTATCTTCAGCCGTGATCCACCCTTGCGGCGTTAAGCCCGACGGGGATAAGGGCGCTGGCTGTTGTGTGGCTGTTAGGCGCTAGTGGCAGCTTAACCGGACGGGAGACTGCGGAGGTATTCCCTCTTTGATCCCTTCCGGACACTTTGAATCTGTTAAGCGTCTCGAGTGGTTGTATTGCACAGGATATTTTATTGGTCCTTTGTCCTTTGTAAATCCAATGGTAGCTCGCAAATACACATTGAAAACCGGCATGCTGGAAAATATTGTGAGTCATTTGAGTACGGCGGTCGGGCCTTCATTAAAACAGTCAATTTTAGCCTTTGCCATGTCCACCGATCCTAAACATCAACGTTCTAACTCCCTTTCATCTGGGGTATGTTGCCATCGCATACATGAAACCCTTCCAGGCGAGACATTGACTGTCGTGCCTCAAGGAGCATGAATGGTTCCTCCAACTACGACCACCTGTGGGGGACAAGAATCACCACTTGTAGTGGCCGAAACTATTCCTAAGGTGCCCAACTCTCACATGTTAGTTAGCCCAGAGTCTCTCCTCCACCCCCCTGGAGTGGAGACAATACACATCAATCTCGAAAGTTTCGCAAGTAAACGTTCTGTTGAGGAAGTTACTGACACAACCTTAGAAACCACCTGTCTTGCAGGCGAACTGCATGCTGATGCTCACATGAAACCAACCAGCCCTTCTTTTTACTCTCGCACTGAACTGGTCAACTTAGCGACTGATTTAAATATCAGTAGCAGTCCACAGAGTATACTAACCCCAGGCCTCCCTATGAAACCCGCGGGGTGTTCGGTGGCTGCACAAGTGCAGTTATGCCAAGCCTATGAACAACTCCGCATAATGGGTGAAGTAGATGATGATGCTTTGGAGTTTATGAACTTGTCTTACAACTCTTCTTGTCCCACATCTGACGTATTATATATATGTTCAAATACAGGGGACCTAATACAGTTACAGGAAGATCTCTCACATAATACTACCATTATACCTGCTAAAAATTCTCTTTCTCCACAACCCACTCATTCTAATTCCCCAGCATCTATTATATTGAACAGAACCCACACTGACATTGTAAATGAATCACCGTCTTTTATAGCGCCCACTCTTCGTCGCACAAGATTACGAGAAGTCGATCAGACATCAGAATTCTTCATAGAAAGAGCTCAGGACAAGCGCTTCTCATTTCCGGAGGCCCCAGCTCTGAATAACACCTTAAGCGCAATGAACACTGCCTTATTAACCATTGCGAAATTGTATGAGGCATTAAACAACAAGGTAACTCACCAATCAATGCTCATAGAGCAATATTTCATCAAGGATTTTTTTGATGGAAATAAAAACTCCAGTTATCAAATCTACAAATCCTATCAATTTAATGGCTACTGAACCTGCCAACCAGATGCAGGTGAGCAGGTTCTCTCAACCTGCGCAAATTTTAAGGGTTGGAAAAGACCAGCCCATTACTCCATCAAGTTCTACTAATGTCTGTCATCCCTCACCTCCTCAGACTGATACTGATGATATTACACAATTATCAAGCAAATTCACATTAATCCCAGACCCTAAGTCGCCTCCCAAAGACTTGGCTAATATTTTTGAATTATTTGTACCAGCTGTGTCCAATTCCTCATCCAAACCCTATACCTCTCGTCGTTCGAGGAAAGATTGGAAAAGAATGAAAAAAGATGTGCAAAAAACAAAATCTTGCCCAAAAGTAAGTGATAATCCTCAAAAATGTATTAAAATCCCATCTCGACTAGAAAAATCTTTAGTGCCATCTACCTCCGAAGCTCTAACTAATGTGATTCCAGTGATAATACCACATCAACCACTTAATGATCTCATAACCTTAGCAAAGCAGGCTGCTATCCCTACTGCCTCGTCTCTATCCATGTTCCAAACTAAATCTGGACCTGGGACAGTCAAGCCGCCTGATTCAAGAGTCCCAACAGGCACCATGCCTTTAACATCATCAGTTTCCCTACCAGGTTCCAACGCACATGTTGAATCAGTTATCGCACAACTAAGAGAAGAAATAAGAGCCTTGATTAATGCTTATACTGCACATTCTCCCCCAACGTCACAATTAACTCTTCCATCATATTTAGATCAAACACAAGGCATGATGAATAACCATGCGGTTACCTGTAAGTCATATTGAACAACCCCCCATCGTCTCACAGTATACTACTGCATGTATACCTATTGACATAGAGGTGGAACATGTGCAGCCTATTGTAGCTGATTCTGCAAATATTCACAGATGCAAGCGACCTCCATATTAAACCCTATAATAACTCATGACTTGCATGCAGAATCCGCCTCTCAATTCTCAACCTCAAAACAAGATCTAAGAGAATATATAAAATCTTCTATTGAATCGTGTTTTTCTGAACTGAAGTCCACTAGCCAGAACTATAAATCAACTTATTTAGCTCTCTCCCTGAAAACAAATATGCCTCAACAAAATCTGAAAATACCAAATAAACAGCTGAATCATACAACGAACAAACCCAGCCTTGTGATACACGTATGCAAAAGTTAATTGTGAGTCCTCAAAACTTGTGTTCCACTGGTAAACTATAATTTTATTCATTGAACATGAAATGTTGTGCAGCACCTTTCCCAACATATGTTCTTAACAGATCAAGCATATTGAACATTTGTACTGATATAGTGACTCTCAAAGATCTATCTACTACTGACATTGAGTTTATAGAGTTTGTTAACCAAGATGACCTGTCAGAAGTTAAAATACATGTACGTTGAGGTCTAGTGTTCAATATGCTGTGGCAGGCGCGAATGTCTTTATTTGACTTGGGATTCATTTTGTCCCAAGATACTAAGCCAATCACTGACAAAATGGAAAAAGTTCAAATTCTGACATACCAATCAAAACAACATGCCACATCTGAAAGCCTAACTCCCCATCATGCATCCCTAGCCATGGGACCCCAAGAGTATGTGAATCAATCATAACTAACCCTCAGAAAAGACGCTGTTACTCTGCTGTGTTGGAATACCAGAGACCACACTCACTTTATAAATTCAGCCATAAGTGACTTACATCGATTTGATATTGTAGCCTTGCAAGAAACATGGCGCATGACTGCCCCAATCTGTGCTTCGCATACAATTATTTCCACTCTTGCAGTCAAAAAATCTATGGGACGCCCCTCTGGTGGCTTGCTGCTAGCTGTTAAGCATGATAGTGGCTTTAAAGTTGTCCAGTATCCCTCCTCATCCCCGTATCTCCAAGCAGTTAAATTAACCCAGGGTATGGCGAACATAGCTATTGTCAACATATATTGGAGTAGGCAGAATTTAACAGATGAGATGTTTTTCATGCATTTGACCCTTCATTTGGATAAAATAATTGCTGACACTTGCATCATGTGTTCCATTGTTCTCGGTGACCTAAACTTACATATTTTACCAATGGTTAATAGCAGGTATAGGCCCGAAGAGCAAATGTGGTGCACTATTATGAAAGAGAGGGGGTATGTTATGGTAAATAATAGTGTGGCTGGCGATGTACCCGCCCGTGTAACTTGGTCTTGCGGTTCATGGCAGGCAATTATAGACTATCTATATAAACAAAAAATGCTTAACCCAGGTGCAGTCTATGAATGTGATACCTTCATTAGTGAGTGACCACAATAAACTTGTCATGCACTTTGATTTTCCAGTGGAGCAACAACCACTAAACTAAAACATCTATCCATATTCTCTCAAAGTGAATAACAGCGGCACCCGCTTATGTTGGAATCCAATGATATTGAATCACTTTAAGCGGGACTTGATTGACTCCCATAGAGCTCCATCTTCTAAAGATCCCCAGTGCTATGTCACCATGATGAAAATTTTCAGGCAAATAAAAATGCCTGACTCTAGCATCAGACATAAGCACTCACAGAGTTATGATGCTGAACTTCAGTAAAGAAAGGCAAAGCTAAGGCAAGCCATACGCAACCTAAGTGACGAACCAGCCATTAATAAGCCAACATTGAAAAGGCTCCTGAAAGCCAGATATAGACACTGGCTGAAAGGCCAGACGTGCTTGCGATATCAAAAAGATGGAGAGAATATGTTGAGGCAGATGCTCACTAAATCCACCAGTCATTTGGAACTGCTTAAATACAGCCACCCATAGACTACAGTCTGCTGTACTTACTTCTGCACTCCCAAATGAAAAATGGTCTGAGCACTTTAGCATTCTATATCGTTCCCCATTTCCAGATTTCTTATGGGAGTTTCAGAACATAAATTCATCTCATGACTTTCGAATAGACCCTGTAGACATACTAAATTGTATCACAAATCTCAGCCAGTCAAGAGCGGTTGGCCCTGATGGCCTGCATAATGGTATGCTTAAAGATCACCCTTATGAATGGACATCTATGTTCCTCGGCACATTTTAATGTTGGTGAAATCCCTAACTCATGGAAGCGCTCAATCATTGTGCCAATCTTTAAGAAGGGTGGCAGGGCTGATCCTACAGCTTATCGTCCTATCGCCCTTCTCGATTGCCCGGGCAACATTTTTGCCCGCCTTGTCTTAAAACAATTTAATTTTTGGCTTGATTCGAGTGATTTACGAGATCCATTCCAAACAGGGTTTCTACCTGGCTTAGGCACTACCATCAATGTAATCACAATAAATTCCGTCATCCAATATGCTCGTCAATGATGCCAAGTATTATACATGGCTTTCGTTGACTTTCGCATGGCGTTTGACACGATTCCTCGTGAGCTAATATATAAAAAACTCATGGATAAAGGCTGTCCTTGGTTTATCCTGAAGTGGATTATCCAATTGCACATGGGCACCTCTATACAGGTTAGATTGAATAACGAAGGTCTATTGTCGGAACCAATAGAGACTGCACGTGGCCTTAAACAGGGCTGCATCTTGGCGTCAGCAATATTTAATTTTTTTCATTTCTGATGTAAGACAAGTTTTTGCCTCACTCATAACAGATTCTCCAAAATTAATGACATTCAAATTAGGCATTTGTTGTATGTCGATGACATGGTATTACTCTCAAAGACTGCGAATGGCCTCCGTGTCCTATTGCATGCTTTGGATTGCTATACTATGGAAAATCGTATAACTGTTAACATAGCGAAAACCAAGGTTATTCAATTCGGCACGAGAAACCGTACCATCATACATATATCTAGGCACTTTGGTTACAAACAACACGAATCTCAACGCTCTTGATCATTATGTAAAACAAAAGGTCATAACAGCAGTATCACAGGCCCGCTTGATCAAAGCTAAATATTGCAAATTCTCTTTGGTTCCGACAGTTGTTTATTACAAGCAAAAGTTTGTCCCAGTAATAACTTATGGAGCTGAGGCATTCTTGAAAAAAACTTATACTTATTGGACTGCTATAGAGGGATGTTATTGGAAACGAGTCCTGCCTTTACCACTCTCCTATCTCATGTGTATCGTGAGACACGAATTGGGACTAGTGTCTCTATATGCCATTTGTAAATGGAAAATGTGTTCACTTTATAGGAAATGTGTTATGGCAGATAACAAATCAGGTTTAATTAAAGTAATTGCAAAGCATCTCCTAGATTCAATTGATGTATTTCGTCTTGGCTGGAGACAAAAAGCGCAGGAAATCATCAGTGAAACCGGGCTCTCAATAACACTATTAATAGAGAATCCGAACCGAGCAAAAATGCGATTATGGGAGCGTGATTGGATACAGACGCGACTTGCGTGTACCCAATATCAGAATTTTGTAAATACTCCATTTAATCTGAAACGTTATGGTACAATCGAAAGTTATTTAGCCATGTTCCCCAGTCCACGACTGCGTGATGATTTCCTGTGCTATCGGTTCAATCTTTGGCCAACCAATGAACTACTATATAAACGCAAACTAATATCTGAGCAAGAGCGTTCCTGTGGTTTTTGCAAGGTGTCTCCAGAAACCCTGAAACATCTGTGTTCAAGCTGTCCTGCGTTACTTATGCAAAGAATCAAGTATCTGAAACCCTTATTGATGGATCACATAATACCTACTAGTGACAGATTGTGGGATCTGTTGTTTCATACTAATAGACAGTCATTGAGATATGCTATTCTGAATTTCTCGTACAGTTTGAAATTGATAGATAAGAGATCGATTCAGAGCAAATTATGATCATATGCATTTCTCCTCTGTGCTTAACCTTTGAATAAGATTGGATATCTTTTCATTTATTATCATTACTGTCTTTAAAAGAAGAGTGGTTGTTGTAGTTTTGTCTTGTTGGTTTGATTCGATTAAGTTGAATTGTTAAATATACTTTATTTGTTTCTTGTTTTAAGAATGTTTTAAATCATTTCAATTAATTTTTAACAACATTTTGTAATTTTGTAATTTGTTGAAAAATCAAGTTTACTTGATTAAAACAACTTTCTAATAAAAAAAATTAAAAAAGATCCAGACTATTGATCTTGTGATGTCTAATGAAATTACCATCTATTGAAAAAAGATCAAAGGTCA
This sequence comes from Ambystoma mexicanum, assembly GCF_040938575.1. Classification (NCBI taxonomy): domain Eukaryota; kingdom Metazoa; phylum Chordata; class Amphibia; order Caudata; family Ambystomatidae; genus Ambystoma; species Ambystoma mexicanum. Next base: position 341,020,487 of record NC_090922.1, read on the forward strand.
TTGCAAGATAGAGGATCCTAAAACTGGAAATGATTTGGCTAATTACTTGGCCAAACAGAAGCTCTACTGGGGGACTTCATAGATATTGAACACATCCTGGGATACATCCATGTCACATCACTGAACAGATCACAAAATCGCACTGACAGTGAACTTTCAGCTGCTCAGTGGAGTAGAGATGCTCCTGGTGCAGACTTGATCGCTGCTCAAAAGGAGAATCCCATTATTGGTAAATTCTATCAATATTTAGAAGACCCAATGGGCCTCATTACAAGTCGGGCCGGAACGGGTTAAACGGCGCCGTAAAAGGTTGCGGCGCCGTTCAACCCGTTCCGCCCGATTGCGAGTTCCCCTCGCGGGACCCGCACTGCACGTCTGGTTTAACCAGACGTGCAGAGCGGGTCCCGTGAGGAGAAGAGAGAGCAAACAATGGGCCATCTCGTAATGGCCCGTTGTTTGCTCCCTCCCCCATTCCCAATCAGCCCTATGGGGGCTGAAATGGGAATGGGGATGACCGTGTCCGTGTCCTCGCGTGAGGAAATACCGGGCCATCCGAACTCAATATGGTCCGGTAAGTCCTCATTCCGAGGACACGGACACGGATGAGGTTTTGCCGGCAGCCATGCCGCAAATAGCGGCATGGCTACCGGCATACCTCGTAATGAGGCCCAATCAGTTTTCCTCTGACCGAACCAAATTAACAAGGAAAAGACGACCTCTGAGTTGCAATGACATTTCTGAAGATGGTAAAGATTCAAACAGACTGTTGGTGTGGGAACCCCAATCTGGATATGACCAGTGGGTGGTGCCTACCTCATTCCAATGTCTGATGTTAAACCACGCCCAGTTCGCTGCTAACAACAGTCATAGGGATTTTAAAAACTCTGGAGATGCTGCCACATATGGACCAGGATCTGAATACATATTTTAGGGGGTGTCTTGTGTGTGCTCAGTTCCAGCTGAGTTCTCTCACACAGAGCTCTGGTACAGAAAAGAGGAATGCTGTTATTGTGTTGTGATTTGCAAGTAGACTTCATTGGACCATTAACTTGTTCTTGTAGAGGAAATTAATACATGTTGACAATGACATGTGTTGGGATGCATGTCCAACTCCCCCGCCCCCTAAAACGGTTTCAAAAGATGACAGAGGGCTAAAGTATAGGAAATGGGAATAGTGGGTTATGTGTATGGAGGTCCCAGGGGAGGAGGGAGCATTTCTGTGGGGTTAGAGAATATAGCATTATGTAATACTAATGAACACTGCAGCAGCCAGTTCCATCATGTGGCAGAAAGCACTGAAACTCTGCCATATTAAGATTGAGGCCTAGTATTGCCAGGCCATAGTACCACCAATAACGTATCTTGGCACCCTGCGCAAATATCCTTTCCCATCCCCGTTCCCAGCCCGGGCATTAGACGAAAAGATCTTCATGCTGAATAAGATGCAACCATCCATTGTCTTTTGTTGCAGGCCCGTTTAATCGGAAAGGAATGCAAATAGGCCAACGCAGGTAGGGCTGGGCCAGTTCCTGAAGGATGATCTTTTGGGAGCCAGAGCAGAGCTCTGGGGCTGCCAAGAGAGCCCACCTGAGATGTAGAACACTACTGCCCAAAGGACAATGGTCACTCCATTGGGACTGCCAGATGCCCACAAACAGAACTCCTAAATCCCTGATAACCTGACTGATAGTGTGGGCCTGAGAAGCCCAGGTGAAGATTTGGGGATAGAGCCGACAGTCAAGGGGGGTAGCAGGATGTCCTGTAATTTGTACTACATGGTGCATGGGGTGATGCCAACAAATTTAGTTCTGTACCGGGGACGCATGGCGGGGACACCTGTGTGTCTGGGATAAGCAGAGTGCCCTTTCATTTCAGACAGCCAATTTTACCAGAAGAGTATTGTGAGCGGTTACAAATGCGAGGCGGACAACCTAGTACACGTTTTATTCAAGCAGCCATTTTTTTATTTTTAAAGGTGTGATAAACACCTTGTTTCCCCTGACAAAGGCTGAAGGAAAACACTATAAAATGCAAGGATATCTGTCCCTCACACTTATAGAAACAACAAAAGTAATTCAGGTATTCTAATGGCTGTTCAGTTTAACAAAACAATAATAAGAAGCAAATAATCTTGTATCCAGGGTCAGAACTCCCTTCCCAAGGATTAAGGCAGAATTTCCAAACAAAAGTGCCAATTAATAAAGTTAATTCAAGCAGTCAGTTTCTACTTCAAAAGGTAATACACAAAAGTTTCTCCCAATAGCCAAATTCTGTTTCCAACCCAAAGGTTCCTTCACTCCCGGATAGTTTTACTCAGCGTTGTGATTGTCTTAGAAGCACATAAAGTTTATCAGACATCCACTGAATAATTCATGAATAATTCAATAGGGTTTCTCTTCTCTTGGGAAGAACAACCACTATACACTCCTTTGTTATATGCAGCAATGTTTTTGTCAGGATGATTTCAGTACAGTTCATCAAGCACATGGGTGGCATTGCCACATTCTTTCTGCCACAACTGTGCATCACAATAGAGTACTTCAATGTCTTTTCCAGGTTCACTAACCTGCCAGGACTACCACTAACAATCATTGTCCTGGTGTACTCTCCGGCCAGGATGCATCTACTAACACTACTACATATACTCTACTGTGTGATTCTTCATTCTACACAACAAGGTTTTCATCAAGATGATCTCCGGTGGATGCCTCGCACCTTCCCAGACAAGATCTCCTCTTGTTCCTGTCACGTCTCGGTGCTCGTCAGCCACCGGAGACCGACACGGTGTGCAGAGGGCTCCTGTCTGCCACAGGCAGCCTGCAACCACAGTGCTTCCTGCTGTGCGAACATTGCTGTTTAGGCTTCTCCGGCTCATGACCCTCTCAACACTGTAAACCACAAAAGGCACGGCGGAGCTCCCAGCATCTTTGTCCTGCCCCTGCTGCATACACGGCCACTGTTAACTCCTTCCACTACAACTACTGCTACCACTTTCTTCTCTCGGCTGCACAACCTCTGCAGTCTGGGCTTCTCCGGCTCACGGCCCTCTCATCATCATTAACTGCCAAAGGCATGGCGGTGGTCCTGCCGTCTTTGTCCGGCCCCTACTGCATACATGTTCACGGAAATTCCTTCCAGTACTACAATACTTCCTTATCTCACGTATCTGCACCTGAGGGTGATTTAAACAATCCAAATTCCCGTTCAGGTGTAGATGGTTAAGGACACTAGACTGCGCATTGCAGTTCTGTGCCTCCAAGCTCCTCTTCCTCATCCCAATACCTATGGGATTATGGAACTTGAAGTCCCGACCCTCTTCATTCATTATTGCTTTAAACATTACAGTTTTAGTTAACTCACTTGATCTATTCAATATATCTCTAGATACAGTACTTGAAGACAGTGATATTTGTTTCTAGTTTCCACAGTTCACAGAGGAGAGATCAGCCTTCTCAGAAAGAGGATACTGTACTAGTGGTTACTCTTAATTGTATTCATGCGCCAAAATTAAAGAAAAAAATGAATCAATTCTTAGTGATCATAAGTTTTGTATTAATGGTGACATTTGCCCTACGTGATGACACGTGTTTCGACTTTTTCAAATCAGGGCTTCAATAGTTGCATCCATAAACCAAAAAAATATATATATAAAGAAAACAAAATAAATCAACTGTAGATTGCGTGAAATACACCATAAGTACTCACCCGTGTTACGTAGAACGATAATAATGCATGTTTCCAAATTGCAATTCAAGTTGTTCAGTCACATTTTCAAAATGTTAAATGTACATTAAGGTAAGTTGACACGGAGGGGGGGTAACGGGTAGGAAGGTTGAGGGTATAAAGAAAAAAGAGAGAAAGAAAACCTTCATTAATATATGTTTGGAAACTTATGATCACTAAGAATTGAGTAATTTTTTTCTTTCATTTTGCCGCATGAATACAATTAAGAGTAACCACTGGTACAGTATCCTATATGAACAGAGTTGGGGAACCAGATTACTCCGTTGTTACCATTTTCATGTGACTCTAAACAAGTTTTCTCAATAACGAAAAGGGCGCTGAGGTCCACTTTTTAGTACCCTTGTGAAAGGTTCCTCAAGGATCAAGCATTCTCAGAAAGAGGGTTATTAATGTTCTGACCATAATGAGATTCCTTACCAATAGACTGGGTGCCTTTAGAAAAGGGGTTCTGATTCTTCCAACAAGCCATTAATTATTCTGGCGCCTCATCCTTCAGATATGATGAGTACTGCGTCTCTCCTAGTGGAAGCCTCCTATTCCCTTGGGGGCCTTCATCTCCCACGTGATCTACCCGGCTAATACCACCCACAGGGCTAGGATCAGGAAGCATCTGCTTTCCCCTGGCCACCTGGCAGGAGACTTTAGGCAGGGAGTCTATGAGGATTCTGCAGGATTCATCACAGTATGCATACACGGCCACCAATCATGTTCTTAGACCTCAAGGTGGCAAGTCCGAAGACCACTTGGAAGGGGATTGGCACAAAGAAACCATAACCAATCATCTGGCATCTGTGAGAAACCTGAGGGTATCCTCACTCCTACTCCCCCTGGATCCTCTGTTCAGGTGGCTAGGGAAAGGCCATCACTTTTGGATTCTGACCCTGGGGGCAGGGACGTCATTTCACCAAAATGCCAGGGGTAGCGGAAGTGACATCACGTGACCCTTGACCCCTGATGACATCACAGGACATGATGTCATTTGACCCCACCCCAAAGTGATATCGCGGGTAGCAATGGAACACGACATTTCGCCCATTGACAAAACAGGAAGTGGCATCACATACCATTGTACACTACGAAAAATATGGTTACGATATCACTATAATGTGATGTACATTTCATACAACAATGGATAGCCATATGTTTCATTAAGATCAGTGTGTATAGGCCCATATTACCAAATAACTGTGAATGCAAGCAGACGTCCATGACCAAATGATAATGATGTGTTATTATATAGCACTTACGCTTAAGCGCTTTATATAGAAAAAATATACACCCAATATCACCCAACCTGTGTTGGTACTCACTTATCGACCTCAGAAGGATGAAAGGCTGAGTTGAGGGCCGTTTAAGAACAGACTAAATCAGTGACTCACCCCCTGAAGTGTGCCTGAAATAAACCTTTAATGAGTCTAGCAATTATTGTATAGAATTCCAGAAAGACACATATTCCTATTCTTTCTTATTTAGGGTCAGTGCTGAAAGTGTTAGACTTGTGGCACTCCTCTTCTTATTTTTTTTAATATTTTTTTTTAAGGGGCCGGAACAAGAAAGCCAGCCACTCCAAAAGTAAAGCGCCACATGGTGCTGGCCATAGCTCAGGAGTTTGCATTACAAAAAAAATATATATATATTTTTTTAGAGGTTGCAAGGGAGACCACAGAGGTCGCAAAGGAGACCTCGGAGGTCGCAGTTGCAACCTCTGGCGACCACTAAATGACGTCCCTGCCTGGGGGTGGAGAAGTGAGGGAGGATCACCTGAGTGGAGGGTCCTTGGGGATTGGGAGTGAGGTGCCTACAGGTGAGACATGGAATCACCTTTTCCTATTGATGACCAACCTAACCCTCCCCCAGCCTTTATTGGCTATTGTAGAACCTCTCCCTTAATTTTCCCACATTGTACCTTTGATGGTACTGAGACGAGGAAGAATAGACTAAGAGCAATGAACACTAAGACCTCTTTTTACCACTATAGTACTGGGACAAGGAAGATGCCTGCGGAGTACTTGCAAGGCCAGGCATGTCCCTATAATGAGAGTCAGGAAAAGCCAAGTGGAAATAAACACCTGCAACCTGTCAAGTGGTTGCAGGTATATAAAGGGAGACCAGTTGAATAGAAGGAGGAGCAACAGGGAGGCCTTTGTAGGAGAGACCAGGGGACCCTTCCGGTAAAGAGGCAGCCATGGTGTGTCCTGAGGAGGAGCCCGGACACCGGCCAACATCCCCAAGGACTTGTAAAGCCCAAGGCGAGTTGGGCCATGGGGCTAACACAGGTGGGAAAGCATCTGTGGTGGAGATCGAGCAGCTGGGGCTGCAAACCAGCCAGAGCGGCAGAGATCGCCATCCGCGTCCTTACAGAAGCAACAAAGTTGCCGGTGTACCAGAGGTTCACCTGGTGTGCGTGCGGGGCTCGCTGACATCAGAGCACCAGCCGGAGGAGGGAAAAGGAAACCACAGGAGCGACCGAAGTGGGACACCAAAGACCGGTGAGTATGAGGGAAAGTCACTCCAACTCCAGGTCACTTCGGGTGGGATGCGCATGAATAACAAAGCACTGTATGAATGAAAGCTCCAGCACAAGCTCAACTATGCATTTTGAATAGCAAACGGAATGAAAGTTTGCAGCAAATTTCTAAAAACTTGAAATTAAACACATTGACTACTGAGTTGAAATACAACATTACGGGCAAAACAAATAGCTAATGAAAAGTGCAAAGGAAGAGTTCCCACATAAACACATCCTATGGGAAAAAGAGCAAAAGTGAAAAAGTGCAATTACAAGGAGGGCATGCACCAGAGCACCATAAAGTGAATCTTATGGATGAATACAGTGCTGCAGGGCCAAATACTGGCCAAGAGGTGTGTGACACACAAAAGCAAAGCCAAGAGAAGCTTGCAAGGTGTGAACCCTATATAGTGAAAGACGTTGTGAAATAAACCAAGAAGCAGAACTGTAACGGAATTGGTGACACAAACCAGAAGGAGGGTCAGGTTGACCTAGAATTAAGTTAAACTTTGAAAGACTGAAAAAATCATTGGTTGCTACATTGAAGTCTTGTGGAAGGGAACCCTGAGACTTGATGAACTGCAAAGTGCTATCTTGAGGAAGCAGCCTCAAGGCCCCTTTTCTTTTGAACTGTGTTGCTTGGAACTTGGGAAGGGAACACCAAGGATTGTGCAGAACTGTTAGAAATTGAGCAAGGTAATCTTTAGAATTTTTGTGGACATTTCTTGAACTTGTGGAAGGGGAGCTGAAGAGGAAGCTAAGAGCTGCACGAAGATCAGAATCTTATTTTGAGCACGATTTCTATGAATATTCTCATCCCTACACATTGGTTAGGTTTAGTTGTGAGGGCACGCATAGGTTTTGGACACAGAATGACGTATAAATTGAACTCTTGGACTTAGACATTCCTCATTTTTGTTCAGGTAGGGAAATCCCACCTTAGCATTAGGCGAGTTAGGCCTTCGGGCCTCATTATAGGTTTGGCGGTAGCTGTGCCCTTATTAAGAAGAAGCAGACTTCTGGCAAGGATCTATCCTGAGGCCCTTCTGTTGGGACGCTGTCTGTCATGGATGTGGCACCAGTGAGACCCAGGGACCATGAGCGACCCTGATACTCAAGCAGTATTTACTGCAGTATTATGTGGGCCCACAGATGGGGACCAATACTTTGCAAGTTTGACCTGCGCCTAAATGCTTGGAGGGGGATCCAGTTTTATTAATTAGTCGAAATGCATTGGGTAGCGCTGCTGCACATTGGAGAGCATATTGTCTTTCTAATAGAGTTTGTCACCATCTTCATTGTATAGGTTGACCTTGTAATGAATGGGCAACAGCTACAATGATCTCCCTGGGTGTATTGAGTTGTGGGAGTTATGTTTCCCAGGGAGTTTAGTTCTTTGATCAGTAATCAACCTCTTTGTCCGACTTCATCCATATGCTGGCTGATTTCATGTGTATTTGCTTTTATACAAGTTTATTACTTTATTACTTTATGGATGTTGATGATGAATTGAGTCTTCATGTTTTTCATGGAATGTTAACGGCCTATGTGATAGGATTAAAAGGAGTATGGTGCTACAATTCCTTAACAGGCATAAAGCAACCGTTGGAGTCCTTAAGGAAACACATCTCGCTGGAAATGACTGTAACTTTCTTCACCAGATCAACTATGAGAAACTGTTTCATGCAGACTGTGCAAGAAGCTTTAGGGGGATCATGACCTTGATCCAGAAACACACACCCTTGGAACTCAAAGATTCAGGGACACCAGAGGAAGATTTCTGTTATCACTGGTTTATTGAAGGGTGACATTGTGGGATTACTCAATGTATATTCCCTCACGCTATCTGGCATTAATTTTCTGTTGAAAATACAAGATTTGCTCATCAGACACACAGCTAACTGGTGACGGGTGGACGGTGCCTTAACTGGTGTTATGGATCATACTCAAGTGGTCAGGGAGCGGCCATAGTCTAAACTATAGCATTTTGTGAGAGCTACGGGTCTAGTGGATAAATGGCATGTACTGCGCCCCCCTTGGCAGGGATTCTCGTTCCACTCAGGCACACTCTCCCTGTCCTGCAAGGATTATTTATTCATGCCAAACTGCTATGAGGTATTTCCGATCCTTCCTGATGCGTCTGTCCATGCATCAACTAAGAGCATCCACTCGCAATACGTAGAGCTAGAATACATACTATTTAGGGTTTCTGAATATAATGGAAATACTTGCTGATTAAACTACTGAGTATTTCAAACTCAATACTATGTCAGTGGATGACCCCCTAATTCTTCTAGAGGGCTTTACGGCGGTGATCCAGGGAGAAGCCATCTCGGTCCTAGCAGCAAGGGAAAGCCTGGAGAAATTTGTACATATAGAGGCAGATTTCACTTAACTGTAGATTTTGTTTATATCTTCCCGATCCACATAGACACAAAGAATTCTGTTGTAGTTTCAAAACCCCCTACCGCAGCTGTGCAACCAACATCACCCAATCATACTGAGCCTCCAAAGCTCGCTTATATGAGACCTTTGATAAAGTCAGTAGAATGCTAGCATGGCAGATAGGACATTAGGTGTTTCCAAGCCATGTAAATGCAGTAAAGTCAGCAACGGGTGAAATAGTCTTGTGCGTCAATGATGTCTGCGAGATTTTTGCAGATTACTAAAGGACGGCTTTATCAATCACCGGCAGGGCAGGCAGGTCTACTGTACTCTGACCTCCTTGAGGAGATCTTACTGTGTAGTATTTTGCCCCAACAGAGAGAGTCCCTTGAGTCTGACATTGCCGAAGAGGGAGTCTTGTCTGCAGTCACTTCAGTACAAGCTAGTGAATTCCCAGGGCCCAAAGGTTTCGTAGTTAATTATAGAAAAGACAGGAAAAAAATGTTGCTGGTGTTGGGAAGGAGAGAGGAGATACCGAATGAGAAATAAATGCTAGAGAGCACATCCAGGGAGCAGGGGGAGGGCAGTGAACACAAAGGAGGGTGCAAAATCACCTTAGCACATGCATTAGAAGCTATATAGTAGATGCGGGGGTGAACGCCATCTTAGTTTATGGCAGCCATTTTGGAACTTAGGCCCAAGCACATCGAACAGCATTATCTGTGTCAGTATTAGATCCCCTGCATGAGCTCGGACATTAACCCCACCCTGTGCAGGTTTCAGAGATCCATAAACCCTCCATTGTATTAGAAGTTACAGGCCTTTGTGCCCTGGGAATATTGCACCCTGCAAGGTCATGAGAAGGGAGGAGAGCGCATCTTAGCATACCATCCCACGGAATAGATAGCAATGACCTGCTGCCCCCAACGATCCCCACATGAGAAATCCAGCTCTGCAATGCTTTCATCCCAAGACCCCCGCATGCCATAGTACCGTCCAAATCCAAACCGCCAACCATAAACCTTTACAACCCTCTATCGATCACTAAGATCAGAAGGTAAGGCCAGCTTGCCTTCACAAATCGGTCACATGATTTGTGCAGCGAGGTGCCAGGTGGCTTCAAATTATAGCCTAAAACTAAGGTGGAAGGCCTTGAGGGTTGCTGATCTGTCTGGGAGTGAGTGGAGTATGTGTGTTAGTGTGACCTCGGCTCTCCCCGTGCTCATATCTTTGCCTGCCAGGTACGCTGTTACAATGGTAAAATAAAATCGTTTTTCTACGTAGCTTATTAATTGTTAGGCCAACGTCACAGCGGATGACAAGCCCAGCAGCAACCACATGGACGAAGATGGACAGATGAAGATGGGCCAATGGCCTGGCATCCCATATGGAGCAGGTCCTACATGTATAGGGTTCGTCCAATCCGTGTTGTAGAATTATACTGTATGTAATGATGTCATCTGTGACATTGTTTGTGCTTATAACGTGCTGCTCATGCCTACAGAACCCAGAAAGTTTGGTGGCAGCAGTGTTCTTTTCTGATGCAATTCTAATGTGTAGAAATAAATGTCATCCTTGCAAGCAGTGTCTTTGGCCTTTTTCCCTATCGGGTTGCATTTCTTCTGGTGTGAGCGTGCAGAGGCGTGCCTTCATTTGGTGACCCTGATGTTATCCCAGCAACCACCGCACTGACAGAGGTTTCCATGCCGCTTCTCTGAAGGGGCCAAGCCCACCTGCAGCGACCATAGCCCAAAGGTGTGCAGGAGCCGTTTTCACAGAAGCCCTGTCTGCTCTTTGAACCGGGGCGCAGCACCAGGGAGAGTGCAGGCTGTTTTTGGAACCCTGTGATGGGGGAGATCTTGGGTGAAGAACACGCAGTGTTTTACTATGTTTTGGATAAAGTGAAGGCCCAAGGAGGGGCGGTGCTTATAGAGCAAGTGTTTGAGTGAGTGGAGTGCAATACAGGGTGCGCGTGAAAGGATAGGGACGGGAATTAACGTTGGCTTGCGTGGGAGGGGGACAGTTGACTGATCTTTAAATGTGACTTCTGCAGCATGCACAGCGCACAATTAGAAGTGTAGGGACCCTTTAGAGTGAGCACATTGCTGTAGTGGGAGGGGAGACACCCTTAGAGTATATGTATTAGGCCTTGCCCTTGGACCGGGAGAAGATTGAGAAATACCATAAGCAGTGGGTGGCAGAAACACAAGGCAGGATGCCCCGCTCCTGGCCAGAGCAGGGCACCCATAATAAGGGCATTTTGAAACACATGACTACAGTTTTAGCACCGAAGTATAAAGACAAGCAGCTGCAAAATAGAAAGGACATTTTGGACTTGTGGAAGATGATTGAGGATGTAGAAGACCCCGATGAGAGAGGGGCACGAAATACCCATGAAGGAGATAAACAAGCAGAGGGGGGTGGGGCATGAACAGAATACAAGGGGATATATCCGTTGGCAGCCCACCCTGCAAAAGGGTACACTAACCCAACCTATGTTTCCAGCCCGGCCACAGCTCCTCCACCCCCCAATACATACCCGCTCCAGTAACCGATCCGGCTCAGGTTTGCAAAGTGTAGAGGGAGTTGGAAGAAGCACTTGAATCAGTGCGAGTAACATTGGCATGGCTACAAGCAGCATAGAGTGAAAGCAAAGCAAAGGGGAGTGGGCTAGACGAGTGGAGGGCAGGGAACATTTTTTTCAGATTGGATAGTGCAGCAATAAAGTATGTGCATATCGAGAAAAAGTAGGGTGAGAGTAGGCGGGCAAGCAGCACAGGGTATGGGACAGTGCAATAGAGGCCCAGAAAGTGACCCAGAAGAAGATGGGTGGAGTAACGTAGATGAGTTTGAGGACGATTGTGAAGAAGAGGCACAACGAGCACCCGAAATAACACCTTGCGTGGAGAGTTTGTGGAAGGAGGGGGCAAGGAGCAGGTTTGGCTAAATGTCAGTAGCAAGGAAAAAGGGAAGTGTGGGAAGGGAGGAGGGGGAGAAAATGGGCCTACAGATGCCACTGATACATAGGGGCGTGGGTAGGGTGCAGTATGCGCCCTGGGCACATATGGATAAAAACAACCTGATTAAAGTGCTCCCACCATTAACAGCAGGGACAGGGAAGTGGATATACGCATTTGAGAAACAGACGGCGGCATACCTCTAGCAGTGGGTGATATGAAAAGCTTATTGGTGGCGATCCTGGAAGACCAGGCTCGAAAAGTGTGGATTAGAGCAGAGCACACAGGAGTGAGGTTAGGTGATGATGCGCACAATGGCACACCGTTCAACAACATTAGGGTGCAGGTGTGGGATGCTCTTCGGCAAACATACCCTGACACGCCAGACCTACAGTCCATCATGCAATATACTATGGGTGATGAAGAAGACCCCTTGCAGTACATCATTAAGGTTTAGGAGATGAAGAGGGCGGAGATGGGGGCCTAGTGGAACCAATCAGTTCCTCTTTTTTATTTTGGTATCAAAAGGGGCTTACCAAAGGAAGTGCAGAAGGCACTAGATAAAATAGTGGGTATTGAAGTGAAAGGATGGGCGGAGATTCAGACCATAATAATACTCCACTGCAAATGAATAAAAGAATGTGAAAAGGAAACAGCGCAGCAGCTGCAGGCAAATGAAGCAAAATTGGCTAGAATAGCTGTAGAGGGGATGGTTCCCACACCTGCACAGACAGAGATAACAGGGTGCACGCAAACACCGACAGTTGTCAGAATAGCTACGTTTTGGCCAGGAGGAGGAGGACAAGGGCAGTGGGAGGGGGGCCTCAAAATTTCACTCCGAGTGGCAGCAAGGTGGACAACAACACGGGAGAGGTGGTTTTTCAAGGTGGAAGAGGGGGATATTGGGGTCAGGAGGCATAGAGCATGGGCCCATCACAATGTTGCAACTGTGGAAAGTGGGGTAATTTTGGAAGAGAATGTAGGAGCAGACAGGGAACAGGGTACACTCCATATGCCAACTATTACCCGCCAACCCAACCCCTACAACAAAGCTCACTCCCTCCAGTGCTGACCTCCATTCCAACAGAGATAGAGCTAGCATACATCCACTCTCCCCTATCGCCCCCATGGATGCTGCCACAACCCCAGCATGCACATATGCCAAACCCGCAAGCAGTTCAACAGCGCGCACCCCCACCCCGAAACAGAGGACTCATGCCCGCAAATGACATGGTGCCTAATTGCAGCATCATACCCTATTGGGGGAGGAGGGGCAGTGTAGTAGGTTGTAACCCCTTTTTGTTCCAAGGACAAACATATACCCCGACTAGGACAACCCACAGAGGGCTCTTGCGTGCCCAGTTCTATCAATAACTGTCTGCCCTGATGAGGAACCCTTGGTGGGCACAGAGATAGGAAACAAACACTTCATTTTTATGGTTGACACGGGTGCAACAAAACCATGCATCAGTGAGGGAGATTTCCTGCTCTCTGGCAAAGATCTTGACACGCAGGGATTCTCTGAAGCTGTTTCCACGGTTCCTTACACTGCACAGATTTACATTAAAATTGGGGGGAAGGTGGTGCAGGCACCCCTGTTACACTCTGAAAGTTCTCCAGTGAACTTGCTGGGCATGGAGAGTGGGATAGTTTGTGCCATGGCAGGAATGTGCGCCATAAGAGCAATGCTAAAAATGCATGCAATGGGAGGAGATGTGGTGTTTTGCGGGATTCCCGTGGACCCGGACATGTTTGTGTATGGAATAACTGCGCTTGTAGAGGCAGTACCTCAGATTGGCAAAGGTTGTTGGCGAGTGCCCGCAGATTTGATATTTCATACTGTGGTGCCCCCCGAGTTAGCGGCAGGTACAATATTACCTCTAGACTTACAAGGTTTGGTGGTTTCTGCGACTGACTGACCAGGATGGGTGAGAGTAGGGCACAGTGATTTGTATTGACCCCACGGTACCCCTGAAGGGGTTACTGATATGGAATTGTTTGAAGATAAACCAGATGATGGAGAGATAGTGCTAGCAATATGTATTCCCTGCAAAATAATGGTACAGTACTTAAATGTCCCCTGATGGTGCTTGCGGCCCTGCCTCAGTTCATTGATGCAGATTTGGAACAAGTGCCTGAAAGACTGTGGGCCACTAACCCCCATGATGTAGGGCTCCTACAGGGAATGACCCCAGTGCATATAACACTGAAACCATTGGCAGTACAACCCTGAGTGAAACAGTAGAAGAAGCAACCCACTTCACGGTAGAGGACCTCAAAAATCCATTCTTCTCAATACCATTACATCCAGACTCACAATACCTCACTGCCTTTACACATGGCAGGAGGAGGTTTGAACACACAAGATTACCTCAGGGGTACTGTGAGAGTCCCAGCATTTCCAACGGAATACTCCACGCAGATTTTGGAAATATCTGGGTGTCCAGCATGACCATCCATTATGTGGGCGACCTGCTGGTGTGCAATGACAGTGAGCAATGCTGCAGACAAGATTCCATTACATGTCTGCAGCTCCTGGCCCACAAGGGGTACAAGGTTGACAAAGCCAAACTGCAGTACTGTCTACAGGAAGTGTCATTCCTAGGGCAGTTGATATCGGCAAATGGCAAAAGAATAACACCAGATTGTGCTGCCTCTGTGTGCGGCACCCACAGCCCACGACAGTGGAAAAAAGCAAATGTTCCTAGGGTTGTGTAATTACTGCAGGCCATGGATCCTTCACTATGCGTCATACACAAGGGTGCTCTTACAGGGTCTCAAGAAAGTGCAAATAACTGACAATAAAGTTGCATGGACAGAATAAATGTTACAAAACCTCAATGACCTCAAGGAGGTAATCTCGACTGCCCCGTGCTAGCCACCCCAGATTATACGCAGGAATTCTACTTATTCTCACACTCGAACAGTCAGCTTATGATGGCCTTGTTGACTCAGAGAAGCACTATGAGCCACACACCATTGGCCTTTTACAGCAACATGCTAGACTCTGTGATGCAGGGGCAGTTCGCATGAGAACAGGCACCTGCTGCAGCAGCGTTTGCGATTGAGAAAAGCTCCACTATTATAATGGATTGCCCTGTTACACTCTACGTGGAACATGCCATCTTTGCAATTTTGTGAAGGTCGAAATCTACTTTAACTACCCAGAGAGCATCTGCATATGAGATTATTTTGTCCAGCCCCAACATTTATATTGTATGGTGCAAAACAGTAAATCCTGCCACGCTTAGAACAGAAATTTGCACTGATGAGGATCTCGCTACACATGACTGTGTGATGTACGAGGGGGATGAGGATGGCATTCCCAAAACAAAAGACAGTCCACTCAAGGGGGGGGGCTCTCTTCATTGACGGGTCAGCGACAACTGACCAGGACACAGGACTGAGACATACTGGCTCATCAGTGGTGTGCCTAGTGGATGGTGAATGTGAGACATTGAATCAAAAAAGTCTACCAATGCATTATTCGGCCCAACCAGCGGAGCTCATAGTGCTCATTGAAGCGCTGCAAGCATCGCATGGGTGTCACGTGACCATTTATTCTGATTCGGCATACATGACTACAAAAGTGACCCGGGCTCTCATGATGAAAAAGGAGAGGCTTTAAGCGGGCAGACGGGTCCCCAGTACAGCATGCAGCGTTATTGGACATACTAAATTGTGCACTATAACAACCTTCTGTAGTGGTGGTCATTAATTGCACCGCCACTAACTAACACTAATAACATTGACGAGGTGACACTGCCATGTGGACACAGAGGCCAAAATTGCACCATATCTCCCAGTACCCACACCAGCTGAATACATTGTCATAACACCTACCACTGAACAGCCACCTGTTCCATACAATACATTGCCCCTAGCACAAGTAATAGAATTGCAAGGGAGGGCCGCAGAGGAGTAAAGGAGTTGTGGATGAAGAGAGGATGCAAGCAGTCCCCTACTGATTTACTATGGGACAGCAATGCACAGGGAAAGAAGTAATGCCCCACAAGCTACTAGCAGGGGCATTTGGCCAGCTTCATAACCCCCTCCACAGTTCCAAACGGACCTATGTGATCACTGCACGGCCCGCAACTGCGACACCGAAAATGCCAACGGCAGTTACGGCGTGGCGCAGTGATCATATGGATCACTGTGCCCCCTCCAACCCCCCCCAACCCCAACACAAGCACACTTACCTTTAGGGCGGGACACTTCTGCTTGTGCTACCCACACTCTGTGATCCCTGCAGTGTCAGCTCCTCCCACTAACGTGGGTTGGAGCTCACGCCGCAGGGTGCTTTTCATTTTATTTTTATTTTTTTTACATTTTTTTAATGTGTCCCCTGCTTTCCAAAATGGTAAGCGGGGGACACCCCCGCAACCCCTGACCCCCATTACTGCACCCAGGAAGAGCGGGGGATACCCCCGCAACCCCTGCTCTGCTTGGGCGCAGTAAATGTCACCCTCATTTTGTGGGGGCACACAAATGAGGGCAACATTTTTGTATGATACCGTTCCAAACACCACACTGCTGCTGACATCCAGGAGGACTGGTTTATTCCAAACCTCCAGGAACATTTGGCCAGTATAGTTATTTGATCCACCACATGTCAGCGTTTCAGCACAGGTACGACATTACGAACACTAAGAGGCACGCTGCCCCGCCCTACTGGGCCATTCGGGGAGCTGCAAATAGACTACGCGGACATGGGCGTGAGGTGAAATGGGTCTCGATACTTGATCGTTGTTGTCTGCCCCTTCTCACGATGGGTAGAGGTGGGACCTTGTGCACATCCAGATGCCAAATCCGCAGCTACATTTCTGGTCCGTGAAGTATTCCCCTGCTAGGGAGTGTGCGATGTGTTAAGGTCAGATAATGGCACACACTTTTTTTTCAATGAGTTATTCAAAGAAATCATTGCATTGCTTGGCTTTAAGCACCGGATGTGCACAATTTACCACCCCCAGGCCAACGTGGAGAGGATCAACTGACTCCTCAAAGGTAAATTGTCTAAGCTTTGCACCCCATTGAAGAAAAATGGGGTGCACTGCTTACCCTTGGCACTGTTTAGCTTACGCACACAGCCCAGAAAGGACCACCATTTATCACCCCTAGAGGTGGTAACTGGTCGCCGTATGGATACACCCTTGCCTCCTGTTAGGAGAGCATTAGATGCTCATAGGGCAGTAGCTGTTTTAGGTGAGGAAGTTAAGGATTGGCTACCCTAACACAAGACATTAAACGTGTCTCCTAACTGGTTGCGCCATCCTGATCAGAGCACATACCGGGCACCACAGCTGGTGCAGCAATTGATTCCCTGCCCGCACAAGCGCTGCTGCCAGTAGACCTCATCTATGGGCAGCCCCATGTTCAATGGGCCATATGAGATAGTGTTCTCTACACTTCTTGCAGTAAAAGTGAAGGGACTCCACTATTGGATCCACCTATTTGATGTTCAGAGAGCACCCCCGACAGCACCGCGACCATGGCCCCCTTATCCTGAATGACTGGTACCTTAGAACTACCTCATTTGCCTTTGTACTACCAGCATACCAATCTCTGTTGGCCCAACCAGTGCATACGCACTGTTGCTATAAACATTACATTTGCACAGGAGGTGCTTTCTTACACCCTCCCAAACACACTCTCTCTCTCTCTCTCTATCTCTCTCTCTCTCTCTCCCCCCTCTCTCTCTCTCTCTCTTTCTCTCTCCCACTCTCTCTGTCTACCTCTCTGTCTATCTCTCATCCTCTCTTCCTCTCTCTCTTTTGTGTGCATTATTTTTTGCCTTTCAGATACTGAAGCAAATGGAACCAGTGCTCTCAAACTAATCATTATACGTTAGAAATATCCTAATTGTAGTGTTATCTCTAGGTTTTCGTAGTCATGTTTCAGACGGAGAGCTCCCGCTCCCTGGACATGTCTTCTGTCCTGTCAGTTCAACTTGTTACCTTCCCCCGAAATAAAGAAGCATAGGCAAACATAAGACGGCACCACCTCCAGGCCTGACCCGTTCAGTCTCCACTCGAAATGAAACTTATTTCTTTTTTTAGGTGATCGCATGGTTTACACTTTGCTTTTAGTCAAGTCGAGAGTCAGATTATTATCTCTTACATAAAGTTCCAGGGCACAAAGTTGCCTCTGGAGCCCAATAGGTGTGTGGTCTAAGATCACAAGATCGTCTGCATAAGCCAGCCAGTTCACAGGATAAATTCCCAGTTGTGGAGGAAAAGATATTTTATTCATTAAATCATCTCCAATATCTGAGATAAATAAGTTAAAATGAATAGGGGCTAGCACACAGCCTTGTTTGAGACCTTACTCAGTGGAGATAGGAGAGGATAAAGACCATCTCTGTTTAGCCTGACCTGGTTGGTTGTGTCCAAGTGTAGAGATCTTAACATGTCCACTAAATATGGGAGACAGCCCCATTTTAACAATTTGGGCCATAAGAGGTAGCGGATGATGCTGTCAAATGCCATGGCAAAATCCACAAAGGGTACATACATTGGCTGTCCCTTGGTTATTGCTCCATCTTTGAAGAGTTGTAAGAAAAAGTAATTCAATGAGGTACCTCTTCCTCTCATAAAAGCCAGATTGATGGATATCAAATATCCCTGTTTTGAAAGCCCACTTATAAAGTTGTTTTAGCATCAGTGAGGCAAACACTTTGCTAGGGACATCAAGTGACAAGGTTGAGCAGTATGTCAGAGGATTAGTTCTGTCCCTGTTTTTATAAATGGGAACAACATGAGAAGTTTTCTAAGATACTGGAATTGTGTGAGTGCTCAATAAATGTTTAAAAAGAATGGATAATATGAATGCCCAGAGAGAAGGATGACCTTTCAAAGTAACATCCGAGAAGCCATCACGGCATGGGAGCTTTAACTTTTAACAATTTGATTATAGATGTAGTCAGTGTCAAACGGGAGTGCCCAGAAGGGCAAATTAATAACATAGACAGAGGCATTACCCAGGGAATCAAATCACACGCAGGAATATGATTTATTTGGAAATGTGCTTGGGTGTTGGAGTTATAGTCAAGAGGTTTCCAGAAGTCTGAAGTGTTTCTCAAAGTAAGGGCAGTCAGCATGTTGTGAGGGGCAGTAATGTGAGGCTCTCAACTGGATATATATTTCTCAGCATTAAACATTTTACTGTGCACAAAATGATAAAGTAAACCCTACCTAAACCTACTCTACCAGGGAATTCCCTGCCTAGTCTAGAACCTATGGGAAAACCTCATAGCATTCACAAAACTAACCCTCACACTAAACAATATAAACATTCAAAACAACATATATAAAAGGTGACCAAACACCCAGTGATCCTGGGCAGATCCTACTTCCTCACGAATGTCCCAAAGTCAATTTCCTCCAAGGAGCCAAAGGTCTTAGCCAAAGTTTTTGAAAGGTTCCGAAGAAACAAAGGTTCACAAAAACAAAATCCCCTGACAAAGGTCTCTTCTTTGCTTGCTGAAAGGATTCTCCTGTTCCAGTGCCACAAAGAAAACCATAGTACAAATGGGGTTCCTTGGATGACTTACTCTCCAGGGAAAATAGATAAAGTTGATGACAAATGTACTACATCCACTTTGACAACAACTTCTCTGCTTTCAACTTCTGCTGTGTCTTATTTATACATATGTCAGGATGCTTTAAGGTTTGCTCTCTTCTCTGCATCTTCCTATTTATTACAGCACTGATGTGGGAGCAGAATCCCTTATCTCACAGTTAGTTTCAGCTTCTACTTCTTTCAGCTTTTAAATATCTGACAAGAACATGGATGACCACATCATTACTACTGCTACTACAACTTCTGAGAATAGGCCACAGTTCTGCTAGTGCTACTACAACTTCTGAAATTAAGTGATTTTGCTGCTACAACTGTAACTTCAAATATAGACAACTTAACAAGACGTCTTCAACCTCAACAGGTTGGCAAGGCGCTCTTCTTTCCATACCATAAGAAAGGAAGCATCTTTGCCTGTTTTGCAGCTACCACACAATCTGCTGTTAGCTTTTAGACCACTTCTTCCTCCTCCATATAGTCTTCGCCATGCAAATTTGAAAATAACAACCTCTCTTAACAAGAGCCCAGCTCCCTTCCCCAGCTTCCTATACACCCTTCCTTCAACGATTACCCCAAAGCTATTGTGCCACTCTTCCAGATTTGGATGTTCTTGTCCCGTTCAATTTAGAGGAATCTGGGGTAACACTGTCTTTAAAAACTTCAGAACAATGGTGTATAGTTGTTATGAGAGAAGGATTTACTTTTATAGAGTTTGCTCTATAGGTTAGGGTAATAATTGTTCTGTCTTCAGCTTCAGCAACTTTTGCTTCAGCCGTTTTGAAAGATACATATTTTCAACTATCCTCTGAGATGTTACTTGATATGTTTCTACATTGGATTTTGCTGCTACAACTGTAACTTCACATATAGACAATTTAACAAGACTTCTTCAACCTCAACAGGTTGGCAAGGCGCTCTTCTTTCCATACCATAAGAAAGGAAGCATCTTTGCCTGTTTTGCAGCTACCACACAATCTGCTGTTAGCTTTTAGACCACTTCTTCTTCCTCGATATAGTCTTCGCCATGCAAATTTGAAAATAACAACCTCTTTTAACAAGAACCCAGCTCCCTTCCCCAGCTTCCTATACACCCTTCCTTCAACGATTACCCCAAAGCTATTGTGCCACTCTTCCAGATTTGGATGTTCTTGTCCCGTTCAATTTAGAGGAATCTGGGGTAACACTATCTTTAACAACTTCAGAACAATGGTGTATAGTTGTTATGAGAGAAGGATTTACTTTTATAGAGTTTGCTCTATAGGTTGGGGTAATAATTGTTCTGGCTTCAGCTTCAACAACTTTTGCTTCAGCCATTTTGAAAGATACATATTTTCAACTATCCTCTGAGATGTTACTTGACATGTTTCTACATTGGATTATAAATCCTCTTCCACGTATATATGTATTATACTGTAAATGGTTGATTATAAAGATCTAAAGACAACGACTTATAAATTAAGTTCCGTGCAGCAACGCTGACTCAGCGTTGCTGCACGGAACTTAATTTATAAGTCGTTGTCTTTTTCACTGGATGGTAATACGAACACGAGCCATTTGGATACATAGATTATTGATTGAATGTACCGCCCTGATGAAGGTTTTTTTACAACCGAAATGCATTGGCATATGTACATATAATCCTAGCCTGATATTGGCACAGCCACATGGAATATGATACAAAAATATTCATTTGAGTAACTTTCTAACCAAGAACTACCAAAGGAGATGTGAATAAACATTTCTTTGATACATTTAATTAATGCTGACAATTTATTTATTAATCTTTGGCAATTGGTCCATATCTAATGTGCAGCCCTATTTTAGGGCCAACTGAGAGCACCGGTTTTTTGATAGAGCAGTTCAACTCTATCTTTTTGCTTTGAATTTTTTGGTCCCAATGCCATAAGACCTCTTTATAACCGGATGCCCCAGGCTAAAGTTTATCAATTAAAATCAACCTTGAATAAAACTTAATTAACAGTATTTTTGTAGTGCCCACCTTTTCACTTAGTTTTGATTATAAAGATCTGTCATATTTATGATTTTTTTAAAATTGCACTGTTTGGTCACCTTGGGCCCTGTGTTTTTTATTTTTTTTATTGCACTGTTAGTTTGCCAGGGAGCCTGTTTTTTTAAAAAAATGTCATTGTTTGGTCAACTAACACTCCGTTATTTTTTTAATTCCACTGTTTCGTCCACTAGGACACAGATTGGTTTAACTTGCGCTGTACACTACACCCTTTCCATCACTCTTTCCTTAACATGCTCCAGTCAATCTTGCTCCTCCTTCTTACAGCTCCATCGTTCTTTCTCAGTCTTTGCTCACTGCCCGACTTCCCTCCAAACCCCCTGCTTGCTAACTCTGTCTCCAAATTCCCCTTCTTCACTATTCTCCCAAATGACACTCTGCCCGCTTTTTCCTCTTCCACCCATGCCCCACTCCAACCAACCTCATTTATCCCAGTAACTACCTCCTCTACCTATCCTCCCCCATGCCCCACTCCTCGGCAAAAAACACTTGTTTCTCATGTAGCCGGCCAGATATCGCATTGAGCTAAGTCCTCGCCCATGATAGCTGTGTGCAGCCTGCTGTGGCAGGTTCGAATCTTGGCAGGGTCAACTCAGCCTTTCATCCTTCTGAGGTCGATTAATTGAGTACCACTCTGTGGGATAAAAATGTCTTCTGTTATTTCAGTGCTCTGAGACATATTGGCGTGTAGTTCTATATAAGAAATACATTATTATTATTATTATTATTATTATTATTATGAATCATTTGGAGTCCCATCATCCCAACTCTCTGTGAGGGCATCACTGAAACCTCTAGAAATGTAACCCAAGTAGTGAAACACCTTCAGAAAAAGACCAAGGGATCTTTCTATGCTATACAGCCCAAACTGCAAGTGATGAACCTTCCTGTGAAATGCTGAATATGACTTTAGAAAACAAACATGAAAGGACATGTGAGAGGACGGGACATACATGAAAGGTTCAGATCCTTTGACTGCTTACTTCATGATTCAAAGTTGCAAGTTCATCTGAAGAGCAGGGTTTTCAATTGGTTACAGAAAATGTTAAAAATGTTTTCCAGACGGAGCGATCTTGGGAGTGAAATCCACATTTGTGCTGCCCTCGTGGGGAAAGCTCTACCAAGGGTACCAGCCTTTTTAAATCTGAGGGACCAAATTGCTACTGTGTTAACTGACCTATGAGTGCAGTTAGGGTTGTAGGGAAAGGCGTGGGAGTTCAGGTACCCCGGGGCAGTTCTGTACAAGCACCTATGCACCAGGGTGGCTGCTTTGAAGTGAATGCGGGCAGGTACGGGAAGCCAGTGTAGGGATTCTCTCCCAGACGAAATATGTTCCCATCTAGGGATGCTCTTGATGATCCGAACTGCATTGTTTTGGAACATCTGCATGTGGTGTGTGCATTTCTTCTGAGCCCCAATAAAAGGTTAGTTACAGTAGTCGAGTTGTGATAGTATGATGGCTCGACCAATAGAGGCACAATTCACTTCAGAGATGTAGGGTTTGATGTTCCTAAGAAATATTAGGTAATAGTTACAATTTGTTTAGATGTAGCTGGTCTGTGTCTCAGTGCTGATGGATGTTATAAAGAACACCCCCAGGGTCTTAACTTGTTTGGCTACTGCTATGGGACAGTCTCTGATGTGGAAGTATCAGTATTCATTCCCCAGCTTTGCTCTTGCCCCAGGGATACCGAACAGTAGCAATTTGTTTTTTGCTCCATTGAGACAGAGCCAGTTTTCTGTCATCCATTGTTCTATCACCCCATAGATTGTGGTCAAGTTCCTGGTATCCATCTCATAATCCCCACTGATTTCCAGGATCAGTTGCGTGCCATCTCTGTAGCTGGTAAACGTGTCTCTGTAGGATTCTAAGAGAGTGCAAAGAGGTTTTATATACAGGTTGAAAAGTGTTGGCGAGATGCAGGCTCCCTGAGAGACTGCATAAAAGATGGGAGCCGAGTGGGAGAAGGCATTTTCCCAGAAGATTGTCTGCCCAATAAGAAGGATTTGATGCAACTCGTGGCTTGTGGTGCACAGTTCGCTGTGCCTGATAGTGTGTCAAATAAATGGTTGTGATCCAGCAGGTAAAAAGCTGCAGACAGATTGAGAAGGACCAGAAGCCCGCTCTTTCCTTGGTCCGCCAGTTCCAGCATGTTGGTCTGTAAATCAAGGAGGGCTTCTCTGTGCTATGGTCAGATCTAAACCTAGATTGTTGTTGTGAAATATAGATGCTAACTCAAAGTATGCTTGATGTTGTTTTGTAGCACCTTATCTAGAATTGTTAGCAAAAAGTTTGAATTGGTGAGGAGCCTTAGGTTTTTTGAGTCTTTGGGGCTCAGACCTGCTTTCTTCACCACAGGGGTAATATTAACAATCTTTATATTATCTGGGACTAAGGTGTGATCGAATGAGGCGTTGACCAGTCTAGAAAAGAACGGGACAAATGCCTCACCATTTTCCAGAATAGGTGTCACTGAAAGGATGTTCTCAGAGCACGAGGTAGGGTGCATTGAGGACAGTATTGACTCCATCTCGAGCTTGGTTAAATGTGTATATGCAAAGTTCGGTTGTTTGGTCAGTTGTTTACCGACATTGGTCGACCTCACCTGTTTATTTAGGCTTCAGGGTCTCGAATAGCTTTTTGGTGTTGTTTTTGGCTCCTGTGATTTCTTTGTTAAATAAATCCTGTTTTGCTGTGGTGATTTTAGCTTTATAATCTGCCTCCAGAGCCTTCCATTTTCCCTTGTTTAGGGCAGAAGGATGTTTTACCCATGACTGATCTGTACTTCTCTTCAGTTTCTTCAAGCTTAATAGTTCATAAGTGAACCATTTGTTGTGATTTCTATTTTCTCTCACCAGTTTCCTTGCTATAGGGGCCACTTTGTCCAGGATTTTAATGAGGACTTTATTATAGATTTACACCAGTGTCTCTGGGCTGTCAGAGCTGTTCGTGGATAACATAATTTCCTGCAGGCAACTCTCAAGGTGGGGAGGTTTCACTTTCTTAAAGTTGCGGTTATACACAACCGTAGCAGGGTTTAAAGAGGTTTTTGGTATTTCTTTTAAGCATAAGGTAAATTCAATAATACAATGGTTTTACCATATGCATGGAGTAGTGCTCTTTATGAGTACCTCAAGGTTTCTAGTAATCACCCAATCTAAGATATTTCTGGAGATTGCAGTAGGTTCACTGTTCTCCACTTTACATCCCAGTTCCAGGAGTGATTCTTCTAATGAGACGGCTTCTTTGTCTTTAGGACTGTGAAGTCATCGATTTAAATCGCCTACTACCAGCATGGAACAATTTGGGCCATTGATGGTTTTTACAATTTGTAGTATATCATTGTTAAAGTGGGACATATCTGGGGGTTGGCCGACATACTAGGATAAGGTTAAAGCTGGTACACAGGGAGTGAGTGAGTTTTAAGTATAGTACCTCGCAGTCATCGCAGGTACTTGT
The DNA here is from genome assembly GCF_040938575.1 of Ambystoma mexicanum. Lineage (NCBI taxonomy): Eukaryota > Metazoa > Chordata > Amphibia > Caudata > Ambystomatidae > Ambystoma > Ambystoma mexicanum. The sequence continues at coordinate 341,045,149 of NC_090922.1, forward strand.
GCTTTCAAAAAAACTGAAAGCTCTTTTTTGCAATGACTGCCACTCCACCTCCACAGTCTGCAGCTCAATTTTGGCAAATAATGAAGTAACCTTCCGGGATTGCTGAGTCGATGGTTGGACTGTTGGTATCTGTCAACCAAGTTTCGGTCAAACAGAAGATATCGAGGTTGTGGGAAACAAGAAAATCATGGATGTCTAAAGCATATTTGTTTAGTGATCTTGTGTTTAGCAGGGCAATTTTTATTTTCCCTCCATCAATCAGGTTCAGACGGCAACTTGATATGAGGGATTTTTTCTGTGTTGTTTCTAAGTTGCATATTTCATGCAAACTTGGAGAGTTTACTGCTGCGTAGTTCTGTGAATCAAGGGCCGCTTCGGTGAGCTGTATTAAGACGTTTGGGCTGGTTAGATGTTATTCAATTGTCCCTGATGTGGTAATGGATGTGCCTTGTGAACACAAGTCTTTCCCTGCCTCAATCCGGGCATTGATATGAGAGGGAGGGTCTGCATCTAATTTCAACGCTAATATTTATCTACAATGGCAAGTCTCGTTGCTTTTTCAGCTGCCAGAAACAGGGTAAAGTCAGAAGGAAAGTCCATACCTGAGCCTTGCTTCCTCTAGTATTGCGGCAAAGATCAGACGTTAGCACTGTGTGGTTACTTCGACGGTGGATTCCTGTGTGTCTTCACGTTTCGACAACGCCGGACAATGACCAGCAAAGACAGGCTTTGTCTCAGGTGTGCCGGCGCTAGTGCACCTGGTAACCCAATAAGTGTGGTGCTGGTGTTTCTGGGAAATGTAGTTTTCCTGTCTCTCTGATTTTAGTAGTAGGTACTGGAAATTTGAAACTGAGCGCTACTTCAAAAGCAATATCCTAAGGACTTGCATGCAGCGTCAGAAGACAGTACATTTTTAGGCAAACAATATATTTTCCACAAATTTCACAGACAAAAGATTTCAAACAGCAAACACGGCTTGTGCAGCATAAGAGCCACCCCAAGCCTGCAATGTAAACAAGCACACTCTACTCCCTGGGGTCACAGGTTGCAATCTATAAATGTGGGTGAGAGAGGTCAGTATTAGTACCGGTGAGACAGGCTTCGTCTCAGGTAAGCCGGTGCTGGTGCACCTGGTACACCCAATAAGTGGGGTACTGGTGTTTATGGGAAATGTAGTTTTCCCATCACTCTGATTTTAGTGGTAGGTACTGGAAATTCGAAACTGAGTGCTATTTCTAAAGCAATATCCTAAGGACTTGCATGCAGTGTCAGAAGTTTTTAGGCAAACAATATATTTTCCACAAATTTCACAGACAAAATATTTTCAAACAACAAACCGGCTTGCCACCATATGAGCCACTCCAAGCCTGCAATGTAAACAAGCACACTCTACTTCATGGGGTCAGAAGTTCCAATCTATTTGAGGGCACCGGAAGCCACCGCCGAGATAGCCTCTGCTAGAAACTGGTTTCTGCCTGAAACGAGGAATAGCGAGGTGCAAGAGCTCAGCTGTCCCATTAAGCTGAGATCCCCCAGCAATCCTTTGTTTGGCTGCAAGATATGCTGGTTTTCCAAGCACCAGCGATGTGTAAGTGATGCAGCAAATCTTGAAGAATGATCGGAGGTTCATTGGGAACCAGTGAAGAGAAAATTAAATACGGAAAATGTGCTAGAACTTTTGTACACCTAAGATTAAACATGCAACGGAATGCAGAACAGTCTTCAGTGTTGGGGGCTGCTCCGGGTCACCGGGCAGCCCCATACTCATGTCGGGGGCACCCGACGGGATCCAACAGGGGCGGCGTTCACGCCGCGGACACAAAGGGTGGGGGTCACCCCACCCGATCCGGATCACCGGATCTCCGCACATAGCCGGGTGGCAACCGGCTTACCACAGCCCCGGCTCTGGGGGCACCCAGGCCGGGGTCGCCTCGCCAACCCACCTCACATGGTTGGGGGACCCACAGGGACGGCGTTTCCCGGCAGGGGCACCGTCCGGACGGCGTTGCCCGGCAGGGGCACCGTCCTCAAGCTGGGCCCCGTCCTTGGGCCCAGCACACGTGGCGAGGCACCATCCTGGCACCAGCACAACACACACACGCGGAGTCAGTTTCACTCGTGACTGCCGAGCCGGAAGCAGCTCGGACCTTTTATTAGGTTCCCCCACCGCGGCGGATGTCGCATCACACCTGCAGGCAGGGGGGGGCAGCCGCTCTGTGTCTCCTCCTTCGCAGGCACCAGCCCGCCTTTCCTTTGTCGTGGCACAAAGCCGCATCTTCCTCCGCACCGCAGGGCCGGGGCGGTCGCACCAGTCTTGTTTTGTTTGCGGGCCCAGTTGGAGTTGGGCCCGCATCATCTCTTTCCGTACGGCGATGGATGCCGTTATTCACACCCGCGACTTGCGGTTTGGGGGATGGGGCAGCGTCTCCTCCTTGCGGCCGACGCCGGGGCACCCTCACTCCCGACGGGGGAGGGGCAGTCTCCTCCCTTCAATGTTGGTGGGGCTGGGGCCGCTCCATGTCAGGATGGGGAAAAGGCTTCCACCTCCCCCATCATCGGCAACCACCGCTTGGCAACCGCTCCGGTGGGGAGGGGCCGCCCCATCGCTGCAGCCGAGGCCGCCTCCATGGTGGAGGAAGGGCAGCTCCTCCGCGCTGCAGGGCAGCCGCGAGCCCATTCCCTCTCCCCCAGGGCCAAAAGGGGGCTGCCTCAGCTGTTTGGCGGCCCCAGCACATCCCCAGTACTGCGGCCGACGCCACCTCATGCATAGGGCTCCAGCCCTCTTCGCCATTGTTGGGGGCTGCTCCGGGTCACCGGGCAGCCCCATAATCATGTCGGGGGCACCCGACGGGATCCAACAGGGGTGGCGTTCATGCCGCGGACACAAAGGGTGGGGGTCACCCCACCCGATCCGGATCACTGGATCTCCGCACATAGCCGGGTGGCAACCGGCTTACCACAGCCCCGGCTCTGGGGGCACCCAGGCCGGGGTCGCCTCGCCAACCCACCTCACATGGTTGGGGGACTCACAGGGACGGCGTTGCCCGGCAGGGGCACCGTCTGGACGGCGTTGCCCGGCAGGGGCACCGTCCTCAAGCTGGGCCCCGTCCTTGGGCCCAGCACACGTGGCGAGGCACCATCCTGGCACCAGCACAACACACACACGCGGTGTCAGTTTCACTCGTGACTGCCGAGCCGGAAGCGGCTCGGACCTTTTATTAGGTTGGTCACATGTGACCACACAACACCGTGGAATGTACCATGGCCCCTCACAGGGGTGCCATGCAACATTCAGAGTGGCCAAGCTGGAAGAAGGAAAGGCCATGAAGATGTAATTCCTGCTATGCAGATGAGAGAAAGAACCAAGGCATGGGTGTTGGCTTAGAGGGTGGAATAAACATGTAATCTTCGAAAATAAGACGATTGAAAAAAACAGGTTTGAGACAAACGAGAAATATGTGACTTGCAGTTCAGATTAAAATCAATAGTAACGTTTTGATTTTACAGTGGACACCAGGATAGGAGCGATTCTAAGAGCAGGGCCACTCTTGAAAGAGAGAAGGGAAGGATGAAGTAGAAGAACCCAGAAGAAGCTCAGCCTTAGAAGCGCCCAGTTTCGGTGATTGCAAAGACATTCACGGCTCAATGGCACCATGTCCCTGAGGTGGCAGACATCAGCCGAGGACAATACACTACCATGGACCTGGGTATCTTCTGCACACTAATGTACCTCAAAGTCCATCACAGACAGGAGACCTTCCAGGGGTTCCGCATAAATGTTGAACAACATAGGAAATAGGATCAAGGCCCTCTCAACCTCATTGTTGCTCGACACATTCTTAATGAATCTGGAAAAACCTCTTCACTATAGGAGAAATCGCTAGTGAAAGCCAGAGAGAGGACTGGGAATAGAGTTTATCCAATAAGCAGGAAGAGGATAGTCTGAATAGGAGGTGGCTTTCACGGAAGGCGAGAGTGGTACATTCTAAATAATAACATATGAGAAAGAGTATCCTAAATAGAAGTACAGTGATGACAAATGTGGATAATGGGAATTATACAATATGGTACTGTCTGTCTTAATGGACTCTGCTGCACGTGCTCATACAACAATCAAGTGGCCATGACTGGCATGCTGATACATGTACTTCAGCCTCTACGGTGTGTCCGGTTTGCCATGTGCATGGACAAGCAGTTGTAACAAATTGAAATGTTTTTCACCAGTAATGTTACTTTAAAGGAGGTAAGTGCTGTTCAATTAAAAAGAGCCCTACTAACCTGTTTGCTAGTTACAAACGTCCTTCGAAAAGAACCGGCTCTTTACTTTTTGAAGGAACAGTTAATCGTGTTTGTACATCCCTTGCCTGATGTGTATATTAATTGTACAAAATGTTTGATACTATGCAAACATGTTACTGGCTGCCCAGTCTGTGCCCACAGTAAATTATCTGGTCAGTCAATCAAGTAGACTGTTGAGACTATACGAGATTGCTCTCAGAATCATAGCATAATATTGCCACCAATGTCATTGGGGACTTGGCTTTGTCTGAAGGGTCTACACCCAGTAATGGTCTGACTACGAGGCACATTTTCCAAAATGGCACATTTTGCACCATTGAAGGATTTTCCTCCAGCTGCTGTTTTTAGTCATATCTATGCATTTCCAACATTACAGATCACAGATTTTACATTCTCGACATTCAATTTCCCTAAAAGCTGCCATTAGCTCCTTCCCGTTTGTATACTGATTTTTCACCTGTGCAGTTGTATGCCTTTTATTCCCTCATCCTGACCAAACATTGGGCCTCATTACACGGTAGGCGGTAAGGGTTTACCGGTACCGGTATTTTACCGGTACCGATAAATCCTTACCGCCTTACTACGAGGTCCCTTTGCGGGTTGGGGAATTTAACGCCTGCTTTTTGCAGGCGTTAAAAATCAACCCGCAAAGGGACCAGTGGAGCTAATTACGGTACCGCAATTTGAGGTACCGTAATTAGCGCCTTCCCCATCACCCATAGAGCCCTATGGGGCAAAAATGGGAATGGGGAAGGGCAATGGTGGAAGGGGGAATTACTGCCCCGCCAACCTTGGAATAGGGCGGTAATTCCCCTTTCCACCAAGGTGGTGCCGGTATTTTACCGCTATTAGCGCCATGGTTTACCGCCTACCGTGTAATGAGGCCCATTGCCTTTTCCGATTTCCTGCACTTTTCTCAGCTCTATCTTGCTGTGTAATTACAGGTGGAACCTCCCGGTAGCCCTCATTCACCACCTACTCCTCTTTACCCCATAGCCCCGCCCCCCTTTGGGTAAGGTCTTTGAAATCTCGAATCTTTAAAGAAACCAAGATAGCTACATAAGAGTTTGTAGAGGGGCCCTTTAGAAAAGTTTCAGAACATGCTATTGTAATGTAATGTATGTGGTCCTGTATAGAGCCATCTTGCCACTTTCAGTGGCCTTGCTGTCCATGGCGCTGTAAGAAAATGGGTGTGCAGTGGTAATTAGTGGGACAGTCGAAGAGGCACATGAAAAGCTGTGGTGTTGATGAGTGCAGGTCAAAAGTATGAGAGCTGATCTGCTTGTTTTGGGTCTGGCTGAGACACTTGGGAGTATGTAATAGAAAAGGAAGATATGATGGGCTACAGCGCTATGGGTCTGATTTGCCACTAATGTGAGAGGGTGTGATAGGGCTAACGAGGAGAGTTTAGTCATGGTTTGATTAGTGTTGGTGTACTATTGGTTAAGCATGGGCTTTGTGTGTGTAGTGCAAGGTAGTAGAAGACCTTGATGGGTAGTCGGTTAGTCAAGGGAAAGAGAGGAGTAGGACTCACAATGCAAAACAAACTGCAACCCTTCACTGCCAATCTCTCTTTCTTACTCTCTCTTCCTCACTTTCTCTCTCTTTAGCTCGCTCTCTCTCTCTCCCCATATCTCTTTCTCTCTCTCTCACTCTCTCCATCTCAAATAGACACATTGGGGTTAATTATGAGTTGGACGGTGCGGTAATAACGTGCTGGTATTAACGTATACTGGCACGTTACTGCACCGGCCAACTACAAGTTTGCTGGTGGGGCGCCTGAGTTAAGTGCTGAGGCTAGAACCACAGCTTCGTTTTCTGAGTAATTCTGCAACACTGCTGCGGGTTCTTCACAAAGAAATAAGGAGCATGGATTACTCAAAGTGCCCTAGGGCACTGTGTGCACCACCCCCCAGCCTCACGGGGGGTGCCAATTACAATCAGCACTGGCGTAATGGCAGCCCCCGGTTCCCCCACGGTGTGAGGGGCCCCGCCACCACATGTCCTGGGAGGGGCACCCCCTTGGACTAAAGAAAAACATTTTCTTTTTTAGTACGCTGCCTTCATTCTGTAACAGAAATCATTTCTTTATGAATGCAGAGTGACTACAAGAAGAAACTATTTCTTTTTGAAGTCTGAGGGCTCTCCACACCCTAGGACATGGAAGCCTCTAGGCTGGGGGCCTCCATGTCATGGGGTGGAGGAGCTCTAGGAATTCAAAAAGAACGTTTCTTTTTGATGTCGCTCTGCCTTCATAAAGAAATTATTTCCTTTATGGTTCGGTCCTTAATCGTTATGGTCATTCATGTCCAGGTCCATGTCCAGGCTAAGCATGCATGATATGTGGTATTAGTGGCTAGAGAGGCATTTTGGAGCAGCCAGTCTAGTCATTTCTTAGTTCAGCTTGACTTTTTTAAACTGGGCATCTCTGATAAAGCAGTCCTGCTAACTGTAATTGCCTGGCTAGACTGGCATTTGGGGGCTGCCAGTATAGCCGTTTCATACTGCAGCATTGTATATTTTTTGGGCATCTGGGATAAAATAACCATGACAAGTGTTATTGCTTCAACTGGCATTTTGGTGCGACCAGTCTAGGTATGACTAAATGTGGCCTGGCATGCTTTACTCTAATATGTCATCACGTGTCTAGACTGGGCTACATTGTGCAGCCAGTTGGACATGTTTTTATTGTGGCATGGCATTTTTAATAGCAAAGCATTATATTAATTAAAGCATTAATGTTCCTGTGCACTGTTGGTGACTTGCATGCATTGTATTTTGAGATTGGTGTTACCCTACAAAACAACTGCAAACGCTCTGACCTTTTAGCCAATTCTTCTTGGAAAGTGTACTGTATAATGAATTAAAACGCATGTCTTTCTTCTAGAACAGTGTGCAGGGTACCCCTGCAGAAGCATGTGTGTGCGTATTGCGCAAGCGTGGTAATCTAGGCTGGCCCAGAAGGTGGCTCGACCCGTGATTTGTTGCCGAGTTGGAGGGGTCCCTCAGCATGGCTCGCAGGGGCGCCCCCACATTTTGTGTCACGCCACTGACGAGCAGGTGAAGAGAAGGATGTTTGGTCGTCCATTAGGTTTTTTCCAGCTCGGCCGTTGCCTGTGAAAGCTTCCCCGCACGTCTTGGTCAATCAGATTACTCACACTGTGACTATTCATGTGAAGTTACCTGGGGCTTAAACTATTAAGAAACCAAAAAGCAAGCACAGGTTGGCCTCTGCAAGCAAATGCAACATTGGTTCCAGTAAGGCATGTTTTCCACACGTAGGCCAGGTTTTTCGATAACCTATCCACTGCATCGCTGACTTTATTCTAAACGTGTTTTCTTATAGCTTCCGATTTCTGCATTTAAATGCACTCTGCCCCTTATTTTTGCACACTGGAGCTTTTCCCAAATGACTGAAGAGCATTAGAATTGAGAACAAAAAACAAAAGATGTCCTTTTCAGGGTCGCTAGACCCATACTGAGTATTTCACCGCTAAACAATGACACACATAGTGTCTCTGTAGTTCAACGACTACTTTTGAAGTCTCATATTAAAACCAATCGCTTGGCCTTCAGGCAAAGTGAAGCAATTAGTCTTGGAGATGTGAATAAATAAAATCTGCGTCCTTGACATGTACCTTGCAAATCTTAAAACACCTTCCTCTGGAGGGGAAGGGAGTGTTAAATCATGAAAAGCAACACGGAGCGTGGTGCTCGGTTGTTTTCCAAAACTGTTGCTTTGGCACTGAATTATTCGCCGTTTTTTTCTGTGTTCGGTGACCACAAAGAAAACAGGAGGCCAGAGGAGCAAGCACGGCAATGCAACATGCAGGCTCTGGATATCTACACAAGTAGAAGAGCAAAGCATGTTATTGTTAGGAGCAATGAAAGAATGATTCTAGGGTATTAGGTGCAAAAATCGAGGGGACATTTAAAACTGTAATTAAGATGTTGGTGCTCTGCTCCAGAAAGTACAGTATTGGTATTGGCGTGGTAAGTGATGTTCTCTAGCAAACGGAAAACAACACCTAAAACAGGAGGAGAAAATACTGCTTTGTGGTACAAAAAAAAGCCTCAGCCTGTGGTCAAATTACTCCTTGACGTAATTTAGTAGCAGCCAGTTATTCCCGGGGAAAGAAATAGATACTACCTAAAAATAATGATAAATAAGAACAAACATATGATAAACTCAGAGGAGGTCTTAAAAAGGATCAATCGGCTGAGAGCTGGTCCTAAGAGGAACCAAACCCAAAACCAGAAGCTGAGGCCCTTGGTGTTGAAGGAGCCGGTCAAGTGGCACAGCGAGTAGAGCGCTTGCTTTGACATCCGTGCACAGCCTGCTAACGCTGGTTCGAATCCCGGCAAAGGCAAACTCAGCCTTTCCTTTCGAGCTCGATAAATGAGCGCCACACACCGGGTAATAAGCAGTGGTAGCAATATAAATGCCAAATTATTATTATTGTTGGTCACTCAGGCTTGATCAATAAACAGTCAGATAATAATGGTGAAGGCGTGTGGGCCCTTACCCAGCACCTATTGCCGGCGGTACATTTTTATCTCCAACAGTGCTACTTAAGTTGTGGAAATGTGGACTTTTGGTGTCATGTTTTTAGAACCGGCTGTATTTACCACTCCCATTAAGACCATACCACTGGTTCTAATATGAAATTCGAATACCATCAGGATTGCCACTCAGAATGTCTTCTTATCTGTAAGGGCCCCTGAATCAATTTTATTTATGTTTAGTTGCTCATTTCTTGTGCTTAAATCCCTGAGCACCCAATATATTTAATTATTCCGGTTTATTGTGGTCTGCATGAGGTGTCGCCTTCTGTGGAGTAAGGTGATAGTTTCAACAGTGGGCACGCCTTGTTGCTTATTAAGGTATGTATCTTTTATCTTGTGTGCATCTCAGTGAGGGTTGCTTCTGCCTGGATAGTGAAAGTGAATAGAGTTCTGATCTTCAGACCTCTGTCCACCGATTCTTTCTACTTGCATGGTAGAGCTGCCCCTAACTTGACATGGCATGCTGGAAATCTTTTATATTTTTGGGAATATTTAGGAGGGTGCCCATGCTGAGTTTGGGAATCGTGAGAGCATTTTTTCAACTTGATCAATAAATTGACTTGAATAGAAAATCCTCATGGTTTCAAACATTCACCACCTCTCTCTAAATCCAACTTACTCACCTCTATGGAATCTAAAAGTCCTTCCTAGGTTCACCAATGATATGATATGAAATGATATTTTATTTGTATCGCGCTCATACACAAGTGTTTCAGAGCACGACGAGGCAAGGGAGGAGAACAAGGGAAGACAAAAACAACAGTGACACTGAGAACGTGCAGGTGCAGGGGAGAAGGGAAGGGGGAAGTGCAAGGGAAAGGGGAGAAGTGGAAAGTGCTGAGCAAGGGTTAAAAACAGCACTAACTGGTAGTGCAGCCAGCACAGTGGCAAGTGCAAGGTTTAAGGCACAGACAGGGGTTGTCTGATAAGTGCAGGTAAGGGGACTGTAGGGTAACAGATACAGCCCCAAGTGCAAGGGTTGCCAGGAGGCAGTGGAGGTGTGTGGCTGGGTGGGCAGGGACCTGGGCCCGAAATCAGAGGATAACCAGGTGCACAGTGCTTAACAAGCACACAGATCCGCAGGGGAGAGGAAGAGCGAAGGCAGACGCAAAGAGGATGGTCTTGAGGTGCTTCCGGAACCGGAGATGGTTCTGCTCAAGTTTCAGAATGGCAGGGAGGCTGTTCCACAGTGAGGCCCCAGCCAAGGAAAGAGATCTACCCCCAACTCGTTGCTTGGAGAAGCGACTGACCCTGAGGGAGTTGGAGTTGGAGGAGTGAAGAGCTCGAGTGGGAAGGTATTTACAGAGGGAGAGTTGAAGGTATTTTGGACCCAGACCCCATACAGCCTTGTGGACAGTGCAAAGGGTCTTGAATTTAATCCTTGCAACCACTGGGAGCCGATTAAGAGATTTCAGGGCTGGAAAGATACAATCCCTGAGCTTGAGGCCAAAAACAAGACTTGCAGTCCTGTTCTGGATGAGTTGCAGAGGGTGGAGAGCAGAAGCAGGCAGAGTTAGAAAGATGCTGTTGCAGTAGTCCAGTCTAGAGAGAACCAGAACTCTAGAGACAGTAAGCTTCTAGGGGAAGGAGAGGAAAGGAAGCATACCTCTGAGCAGGTGAAGTTGGTAGTTTGACTTCTTAGAGACGTCGAAGATGTGAGGAGAAAAGGCGAGTGTCGAGTCGAAGATGGCCCTGAGGTTCTTATCCTCACAGGTGGGAGCAGGAAGAGGGCCAAGGGAGGACAGTCAGAGAGTGACAGGAAAGGAGGGTGCAGGTGTGCCAATGAGGAGAACCTCCGTCTTACTGACATTAAGGCAGAGATCATTTGCGGCACACCACTCCTGGATAGCAGACAGACAGTCAGAGATGAGAGAAGGAGAAGATGTGGCAGAGGGAAGCCTTAAAACGAGCTGAGTGTCATCTGCATAGCACTGAAAGTTGGAGCAGAGAGCGGCAATGCGGTTTGCAAGGGGTACCAGGTATGGGTTGAACAGCCAGGGAGAGAGGTTAGACCCCTGGGGAACGCCACAGGTAGAGAGTGAGATAGAGGAAAGGAAGGACCCAAGTAGGACCTGGGTGGGAGGATCAAAGAGGAAAGAGGTCAGCCAGGGCCTGATCAGTGATACCCAGGTTATCACGAAGACAGTTGAGCGGGATGGCATGGTTGACCGTGTCAAAGGCAGAAGAGAGATCAAGTAAGATAAGGACAGAAGGGATATTAGAGTCAAGGTTGGTGAGCAAGTCTTCATGGATGTTCAGGAGAGCGGTTTCCATGCTTCTGGCAGCTCTAAAGCCAGACTGATGGTCATGGAGACAACCAACAGAATCGGTGTGAAGATTAAACTGGGAGATGGCCAGCTTTTCCAGGAGTTTGCCCAGGAAAGGAGTGATGGAGATATGGCGATATTTAGCCGGGCATGAGGGGACTCCAGCATCTAAGCGTAGGATCAGGTATCGAACCTGTGTGGCTCAGCACTGTCTTGTCTCCAAGAAGAGCAGAGTTGTCCCTGTATTATCCTCCCAGCCACTTTTAATCAATCTCTCCATGTGCCCTCTAGCATCCCTGATCCACTTGTATGGCCAGCTATTTTACATGCATGTGCTGTTACACAGATCCTGAGACTGGATGAGACCCAGGTGTTTTCACTGCAGTGTTGAACAGGGGCCTGAATAGAGATGCTGACGAAACAGCCTACAAAAGGCTGAAGCTCAGCCCAATGAAGTCAGAGGTGACACTCCTTTGGAGATCAGCAGGGAGTTGAAAATCTAAGTCTGGCTCGATGCCCTTGGGATCCTTCCCACGCTGGTCTGACAAGTTGAGTATCAGGAGGCTGTACTAGATGCCAACATATCCTTTCCCACTAGATGATTGCCATCGTCAGCCCCTGCATGTACCAACTACAGTTGGTACATCAACTACACATCAGAGAAGACCCTTCATTCTCCCAATTTTGCTTAAAGGTATAAAGTTGGTTCCATGAACAAGTCATGAACTAGTCTGCTCAGCCAAATGAACCAACCTAACTACCCGGTCCTAGGTAATGATTGCTCCAACACACTGACTACCTACTCATGTACACCTATCTATGTAGACTTAAAATGTAACACTTTGCCTGTAATCATTATTAATATTGTACCTTGTTTTGCCTATGTAGCTTTATCGTATGTATATATTTGCATAGCCTGTGCCCATGAAACCTGCTCTTGCTTTAATGTTCATTGTATATCCTCTATTTGTGTAACTTGTAAGAATTAGCGCCCATTTGCCCCAGGGCTTGGCTGCACTTTACAAATAAATAAATATAAACACAAATACAGTGATTCCACTGGAGTTTGGGGTATCTGTCATTCTTGCAAAGAGTTCCAGTTGTTACTACCTATGAGGCTGCATGGCGAATCTACTGTAACTCAATATACCTTGATCTCACCAAACAATACATGAAGACACTCTGAATTGTAAAGTGTACAGATCATTGCAGCCCGCTTTCTCCAACAGCTGGATATTGAGTTCATATTTCTCCAGACATTGTGCTACTTGCATTATGTGACAAAGCCTCCTGCCTATCTCTGAGACTGTTGGTCGGGGTGGCCATGGGAGTAGGGTGCCATCAACCACAGCATGATGTTGGGCCAAGCAGCAGCGTAGGGAGGTTCCGCTAGCCAATCCTACCCTGTGCAGTGCCAGATCAAAACATGTGGAGGCACCTAGGCAGTCGAAATGATGCCCCCCCCCCTTGCAGATTATCTCCCAATATGTTTTTAATTTTCTGCACCACTTTATTTTGATCCGTTGCCATGGGGCCCTAAAAGGAGTGCGGCCCATAGGCCGGTGCCTACTTGGCCTAATGGGTAATCCGGCACTAACCCTGTGCCTGGAGGAAGGCAGGGAACTGACGCCATACACCTGCATCCCTATGCATATTGTGGCTCTGATGCACTGCAACCCATGTAAAAAACAGAAACATCATCACAGTGCATAATTGACCTGGACCCAGTGAACAATTATAATGGAACACAGTGAGATATTGCCACTGAAGGCATCTGTGGCCTCCAACTCATCACTGCCATGAGCCTAGAGCAGAGTAGGAAGAATAAGAACATTCCATGGCATGTCTGCCAAACAAACCAAATCCAAGATGGTGTCCGAGGTTAAATTAAGCTTAGACTAGACCGCTAAATACCATGGCAGGTCAGTAATGCATACAGGCCCAGAGATGCACACAACCACTGGAAGCTAATGCCAGCAAAGTCCCAATTATTACCCGCAGCTGAACAGCAAAGAGAGAAGGGAAGTTCACCGGGGGAGCCAGGCTCCGACAAATGGAATAGGTGCTTAGCGCAGGGTGTGGGTTGTTAATGAAGGAGCACATTTGAAGTTGGTTGGAGTACAGCATAGGAGCAAAAAGCAGGAGGCTGGCGAGAGATGATTAGTGATGAGCAGGTGGGTGAAAAAAATCAAGCGGAGGAGCGAAAGAACATCAAGAGAGAGAGTGAAAGGATTAGAGAGGAAGAGCCCATGAACACCAAAAAGAGAGAGGAAGAGGGTGAAAAGAATGGAGAGGAGAAATGGATATGTTTCCAAAGGAAAGAGGAGCGAAGTAAAGGAGGATGCTGATAAAGGCAAGTATGGCCCTCAGGAGTTTGAAGTCAAAGCGAGTGTTAGAGAAAGAGGAGAACCATGAACCCGAAAGAGGAAACCTAGGTGGCATGAAGGAAAGAGCACATGGTGGAACAGCTAGCAGCTGCAAACGAAACATAAGACTGTTTGCAAGAAGAAAGAGGGAATGGCAGATTGTCTCTTAGCATAAGCATGTGGCAAGACATTGAGGAGGAGAGTAAGCGTGGCATGGTGGGCAGTAGAGCTAGGACCCAGAGACAGGCATGTGTGGAGAATCTGAGGCAGAGTACAGAGAAGAAGCAGAAGCCAAGAAAGCAGACAGGTCAAGAATGAAATGTGGGGACCAATAGAGTTCCTTACAGGTCATTTATTTTTTAAGAACCAGACTCCAACTTGATGAGAGTTTTTAGTTTTGCTACACTTTCATGTTGGCCACTGTGTAATAAACTCAATAAAATTATTTTTAGATTATTTTGTTTCTGCTGTGCCATTTCTGGAATACACTCAGCTTTGTGACAACTGGCACCTTTCTGAAAGAAACATCTGGTTTAAGGCCTTATGCTCTTCCCACAAAACCATTCCTTAAATTGGTGCACAATTTCTGATGAATACATTTTGACCTTATGCTTTCATCCTTTTCCTCACATTCATAAGTGATTGGTTCCTACAGATCTCAAGTGTCTCATTGGGATTTCTCAGCCTATGCATCTTCTATTTAGAACTCAATCCCTAGGAGAATTTGCTTCTTCGAGGACCACAGCACTTGATCCGGAAAACAATACACAACATTTGGGTCGGTTTTATCAAATACAAAGTTTCCAGAAGCACTTATACTTCTGTAATATTTACTAATTTCCCAGTATGTACAGTCAATTAATATACCCCTCCACGCCTCAGTACTTTCACAAAGAAGGGGGACTGAAATTGAATATATTCCCCTTTAGAGTACTTTTCCCCTCAGAATTATATTCCCCTTGGCATCATAATTACATAGGAATTTATTTTGGCGGTCTCACAGACAAGTGGGTACCCTCTCAAGGTCTGGTTCTATTCTCCTCCTCTAGTAACAGGACAGCATCAATGAGTAAGATGGATCAGCTTCCCTCCACCACAGTGTTTCTATCCTTCTGTATTGGGCCTGTCTGTTTCCTTTTTCTGCTGAGGAAGACCTGGGTTTAAATTCAATGTAAACCTCTCTTGCAGTGCTCTGCCAGTAATCCAAAATGAGTCCAAAAGAAAACAAGCTATTCTATTCTGCTTCCTGTTGTTATCAATTCTTCTTTCTAGCTCCTTATTCCACTCAGTCTGCCACTCAGTCCATCCCAGTCAGTCAGTGTGTGTGTGTGTGTGTGTCAATATGGGTTTGGATGTTTATAGATTAGAAACCACTTCCTTAAGAGGTGTGGTCAATCTATGTGATTGGATAGTGTTCCAAAAGTAACATCACACTAAACCATCCCATTCATACTCATTGGACACATTAACGAGGAGGCCAGTCTAATGGGAGTAACTTCTAAACCCATTTTCTCTCCCATTTGATGTGATGTCACCTTGGAGATTTTTACGGTAAACATTTGTGATTTTCTAAAACATTATGTTCCTCACATGTGAAAAAATTACTAAATAATTTGACAGATTGCTCTCAATCAATAATGCAATTCTCATCTCAGCACGACATATATATATAATGTGTGTTTGAAAGACATTTACTTTTCATTGTCTGATACTTTCACATAAAAATGATATTCCCATCTCAAAATATTGGCCTAGCTGGCATGAACACTAGGATAAATGGATCACTTACATGCAAGGTTTCTGTGAAAAAATATCTATAAAATTTTGTTTTACATTCAACTGATTGTTTTTCACAGTGAGCAGTTTAAAACATCAAAGTAGGTTGCTATGCTATTTCTATCAAAAGATATCACAAAAATGTGATCAGATATGTAATATTTTAAAGTTGCAATTATTTTTCTTCCCATGTGATGGGTCCACACAATATCAATGATATCTCCAGTTCCTGGCCTGGCAACAGGCCATGCAATTTTGGTCTCTTTGAAGCCCAGAGCTTGGCTATTTACGACCCCTGAGAGGGTGGTCTTTATGGAACTCTTTGAAGTTCAGTTGCTTAGAGTGATTACACTATCTGCCAATCACAGATGTCAGACATCAGGTCTCTGTAACCGTGAACAATATTCTCCAATAGAAGACCTGTTTGATGAGATTACTTGGGGTAAATCCACTGTGAGCATGCTTCTCAGAATATATTCCTTGAATTTTTAGGGAATTGTTGGTTAGACCCAGTGACAAATGAAGTTGTTAATTAGTAGCATTTGTTTTCCTTGCAAGACGTGTTCCCAGAACAAAGAGAACATTTGGCCTTTGCTGAATCCATGCAATATCATAACGCGTATAGCCCAACTTCAAAGTCAGGGTTTCATTTACTTTGGAAAAAATCCCCCCATCATTGTGGCTGGTGTTATGGAAAATGCAATTTTGCTTTCTACCCCATGTTATGTTGTTGTTTCATTCTCAAATATAGCATTTACAATCATTTTCTTTTCTACATTTCAATATCCTAATTGGTTCTTTAAATAGGGGTAACATTATTAGAAGAAATTCAATAACGTTCCTGTCAAGGATTTACACGTCAAGTCTCTGTACGTTTGATTTAGTAATGCTGATTTTTAGTCCTGCATAGAAAAAAGCAGACATAATATAGGCCTCGATTCGATTTGTCACTTTTCTATAGCATGCTGTGTTTTTTCATAGTTCTCCATTTAATAAAGGTTGCTGTATTCGTCCATGTAAGTGAACAGATGTCTTTTGTTGAACCTTGTCATTTACTGTGAACATGTACACTTGTGTTGTAGCTGGTCTGCTAACATCACAATATTTCCTTTCATGTGTTGCTTCCAAATCCTTTGTGGGGGATACAGTCCATATATTTATTTTTAAATGTAGAGTTTTGCTTTTATCCTTTCCTTTTGTATGGATTGTACTACACAGTGCCATCCTAGTCCCATTGTGACCAAACACCACGTTAGCCTTGATGTTTCCAAGAACATTTTAGTCATGATGCGTAAGGATTCATCTAAGAACTGTCATGCCAATTTTCCACAGACAATGTAAAAGTGGCATATTCATTTTGGTGGCTTGAAACTAAAATCACCATTGTCTAAAGGTAATGTGAAAATGCTCCAATGTGTGGTTTAAAACTGCAATTACACTGTTTTTTAATGAAGTTCAAGTTTAACGTTTTGTGTGGGAATTATAACATTGCATAAAACATTTTTTGAATTAAATGTTTAAATGGTTTTCAACTACACGTTATACTCCGATTGGCATAGCTATTATCTGGAGGCAATATGAAACTGACATCTGCATGCAACATTAAACTAGGGCAGTGTAAAACTGGCATGACAATGTGCTTGACTTGAGCAAATCTGGCGTGGCTCTATTGAACTTAGTATGACAATTTCCTGAAGGCAATGTGAGACTAGCAAGTGCCAATTTTCTCGGGGTAGTTTAAAAATCAAACTGATATTTTATTTGCAATCCAAAAATGGTATAAATATTCTGCGGTTTGGTGGTGGAAAGACAATGGGCCTCATTACAACCCAGGCGTTAAGGGGTTAACGGCGCCGTAAAAGGTGTCGGCGCCGTTAAACCCTTAACGCCTGATTACGAGGTCCCTTTGCGGGTTGCACTTTAACGCCTGCTTTTAGCAGGCGTTAAAAAACCAACCCGCAAAGGGACCTAGGAGCTAATTACGGCACCGTAATGTACGGTGCCGTAATTAGCGCCTTCTCCATTCCCATTGAGCCCTATGGACCAAAAATGGGAATGGGGAAGGGGCCATGGTGAATGGGGAATTACCGCCCCGCCAACCTTGGAATGGGGCGGTAATTCCACCATTCACCATGGCGGATTCCGGCATGGATTCCGGTAATAGCACCATGGTCCACCGCCTGGGTTGTAATGAGGCCCAATGTGTGTGTCTGGGCAGCATTAAACTGGCATGGCACTGTTGAAACTGGAAGGCTAATTTCTTTGAGAGTGCAAACTTACATGGCATTTTTATGGGGCATTGTGAAGCTAACCTCACAATTTATGTACATTTGGCAAATATAATATTGCATTTTTTAAACTAGATGGGCAATTGTCCGGTGCTAGTGTGAAACTGACATTAACGTTTTATGGGGGAATTAAAAACTGTGATTGTCCTTTTATGGATGTCATGAAAATGTGCTGAGTCGCGGCTATATCAAACAGACTATCGACATTTAAAGTAGACACTTACATTTTCTGCAGGTAATATAATACGAGTTTCATAGCTGTCAAGGGAGAAAACAAACATGGCATAGTAATGATTTGGTGGCCATATAAAAGTGATATGGTCATTGTGAAAATAGCAAAGAGTTTAACTGTAAAATCACTGTCATTTGGCTGTTGAAACTAAAAAGACAGTTTGTTGAAAAAGATATAAAAGGGGCATATGGTGGGCTCTGGAATCATTATAAAACTGATTGTTCTGTCGGGATCTATGTTGGTACAACCTCTTCTGTTGGCGACCTAGGTTCAATTGTTTTGGGCTTTTCAGCTGTGTCGCATCTTGTGTGGCACTTGTTGGAGGAACCAATCCCCTACCTCCTTGGTTAGACACAAAAAAGAGATGGTCTGCCACTCAAAAATTGCGCCACACTTAAGTTGTTTCAAAAACACAAAAAGCCCTCTATTCCTTGTTTACACGTGTTTCGGCTGCTCAAGAGCCTTTTTCAAAACAAATAGGGCATTAACAAAAGACCAATCATATTCCGTCTTTTTTCCATAAGTCCCGGGTAAATCCCTCGAGCTTGTTTCAATCCAGTCTCCTCGCGTAGGCATCGCACAGTAATGTGCGAAACACGTGTAAACAAGGAATAAAGGGTTTTTTGTGTTTTTGAAACAACTTAAGTGTGGCGCAATTTTTGAGTGGCAGACCATCTCTTTTTCATTATAAAACTGGTATAGCACATTTCTGGGGGCAATAATAAGGAATGAAAACTGTATGTAACTTGGGCAACCTGAAACCGGCATTTCACTGTAGAAACCGATCTGCCACATTTTTAGAGGAAATGTGAAACAGATATCGTCATTTTAAGGACAATATAACACAGAGGTGCTTAACTGAGGCAATTTCAGCATGGCATTGATACACTTGCCATTATAAGATTCAGGGACAACATAAAACCTGGAATGGAACTATGTTATGGAGGCGATGTGCTGGCACCAAAGCTTTACTGAGATAATGGGCCTCATTACGAGTCCGGCAGTAACCCTGCTGGTGCTACCAGCGTTTTGCCAACAGACTTGTAAAGTTTTACCGCGCCTGACTTCCCGGTGTCACTGGGAGATTCCAAGTCCGGCAGCCCGGGAAGTCAGGCACCAGTAAAATGTAAGTCCCCATTCCCATAGAGTGCCATAGGATTCTATGGGAGTGGGGACATGGAAGCACCGGCACCGTTTTCAATAGTGCCGGTGCTTCCGTGACCGGTCTGTCTACCGTGGCCGCTGCACCCGGGAAGGTCAGACCTGTCTTGGAGTTTGCCAGTTCGGAAACAAGGGTGCCGATGAGCTTACCAGCACCCTTATTAACGGATCCGTATGAAGCCCAATGTGAAAAAGACATGGCCCTTTCAAGAAGGCAATGTGCAACTAGTATTTTATTTGATTTGTATTTAATTGTGATTTGTTAGGTGCCACATCTAAATCGGCAGCTCCAAGGCACAAACTTTAATTTTCGGAAGGCACTAGCAAACTCCTTTGATCATTTGTTAGGGGATAGTAGGTGGCATGACTATGAAGTATGACCAAAAATGTGATGGGGAATTTCATTTTCATAATGTTTCTAGCGAGGAATTAAGATCTACTAGCCAATGTTGAAAGCAATATGAAGTCCAGACAATCCCTGTCTGGCAGCCATTATTAAGGAATCTCTTGTTGTCTTTTAATGGCAACTTTATCAATTGGCCCCTTTCAACAAAACCAGTAACTGATCCTCTTAAACATCCGTGGCTCCTTCTCCTGAAAAAGCATACGCTTGACCCCAATCTGCCCTCAAACTACTGCACTATCACCATTTTCTGGTGAAGCTGCTAGAGAAGGCAGTTACCTTTGAACTCAGGACTCTGCTGACTGACATAGCTTGTTGGGCGATAGGCAGTGTGATTTCCACCACCGTACACATGTGAAGGAAAACTAACCAGGATAGCACCTTGCTGGTTATAGTGGACCTATCAGAAGCTTTTGATACCATGGATCCCTGACTCATGCGTGATAGATTGGTGTTCAGTGGCAAACATGCCTGTTTCTGTTCAATGCAGGTTTACTTCCTTCCTATCGAATAAATATACCTGCATTAACTTGAATTATTGGATCACCTCTAATCATATTAGTACTTGTGGGGAACACTACGGCTCTCCTCTATCCCCAACTCTTTTGGATTTTTATGTTAAACTCCTACATGATTTTCTAGCCAATCTCAGTATAAGCTTTCACTGTTACACAGATGATACTCAGTTCTATTTGAAATTGTCACAGTATCACATTGTAGATAGTCTGCGACTCTCCACTATTCTGCATTCCAGAACTGATTTAGCCTTAACACAACAAAAACTGAAATTATTGTTTCTGTATCTCAAACAAACCCAAGACAATACAATAGCCTCAAACCCAAATTCTCTATTGACAAGTTGTCTCTCCCCATTCTCACTACTATTACAAACCTAGGAGTGGGATTTGATCCTTTCATGGATATGTCAACCCAAGTTACATCCGTACTCACTCTTTCTTCCTTTGCTTGTTTCCAGAGATCTGTTAATTTCTATAAGAACAACATCTAGGTCATATAGCTAGAGTGAATATTGTCTCAAAACTGGATTACTATAATACACTTTTTTCTGTTATGTTAATATACTTTTATACTTTGCCAAATCAGCAATATAGAAGTTTCATGTCACCTAAGCCTGTCTGTAGAAAGGTATACTGTCCCCCAAGGGATAATAAGAGGATGGGAAAGTGAGAATGAAAACAAATGCTACAAACACAGGGCGGAAGGGGTGGAACAGGGCAAGAATGTTTTCTGATAGCATGGATGCATGTCAGTCCCGTTTGATGAACCATAGTTCTGCAAAAGGGAGGAGGCAGATATGACCTAAAGGCCTGTGATAGTTGGGTTGTGTTCCAATGCAGATAGGGAGGATTGGAAATTAGTACACAATGTAATGTTGGATGCTGTGAGGAACCTGAAGATGTCACTATCAGATCCTGACCCTGGAGGTGGATATGCGAGGGAGGATCATCTGGGTGGAGGAGACTTGGGGAGTGGGGATGAAGCACACTTAGGTGAGACATGGTATGCCCCATTTCCCTTTCACCATGAGTCCAATGTCCCCCAAGCCTATATAGGCTGTTGTCAACCCGTCCAGAGACCAACTAGAGATACACAGCCTCTCTTTATTGATGCATACCCATGCCAACACCAATAAGGTACTGCAACAAGGAGGGGACAACTAAGACTAATACAGAACTTCCAAAACAGCAATGAGCAGTCTAGTCTTTTTCTGACAAACCAGCCTGGCAGGAAGTTTAAAAGCAGGAAATTTGAAGCTGTAGAAGCAGGTCAAAGGACTGATGTACGAGGGCAGACCTCTCTGGGAAGACATTGTGGCAGACAGAATGCTTGAGGAACCAGAGAAGGAAGATGGATGCCCATGACAGAAAGCAGATGAGGAACTAAAGTGATCAGGAGAATCCGCTGAGTGAGGTCCTCGCTGCGAGACATGCATCATTGGTGGAGCAAACCACAGAGAGTCGCTGCAGAGACTACGCAAGGAGCTGCACGAGAGAGAGAAATTGTGACAGCCGTAAGCCCGTTGGAACGCTGTAAGCACCGACTAGTGAAGTCAGCCTATAGAAGGGCACACCGGGACTGCAGGCAAGCATGTAAGACTTATAAGATAGTGAATGAAAGCTCTGATTTGAATGAAAGCAAGCATTTTGAGGAAAACAAGTATTTTGAATACTGATTTACGTGAAAGCAAATAATTCTAACTTTGAAAAACGATTTAAATGAAAGCAAGCAAGGTTGAATACCATTATGAATTAAAGTTGTTTTGTGGAATCACACGAGTTGAAGGAACTGTGCACATTAAGAGAACAAGCATTGGCAAGAGCCACACGAATACAATTGTGAACTGTGCAGATTCAGAGAACAAGCATTGACAAGAGCCATAAAGGAACTGTGCATGCGTTGGCAAGAATAACCGAGTGTAGGTGCACACATTCAATTGTAATCACAATAAACCAACACTGTACATTAATTGAAAGTAATTGTGGGTGCAGAGGAGGTAACACAACCTTGACACGAGGTTGGAGATACAGTATAGACAGAAATGAGTATCCAAACGTATCGGATACTCCCGTTCCCCGCACACATTTGAGCTAAAAATTCAGGATTACAAATGGTTTGAATTATCTCGAATTTAACATATTTAATTAATTTCAAAAGAAAAACAAACAAGTAGCAATGATTCAGTCCACAATAGTCCAGTAGATTAAAAATTCTTCATATTTAGTATCATCAGCACAACGCGTTTCGGGATTTTGTTTCCCTTCATCAGGTGCAATTCGAGAGCCTACAATACAATGTGTCATGACAATCTGTCAGTATAGTATATCACTGTTTTGAAAAATTCGGACAAGAATGTGAAATAATCTCTTTCTTACATTACACAAATTCACAGAAACTCTAAACAATATTGTTTTCTTATTTATCTGAAAGAGAAATGTATTTCTCTCAGCAAAGAAAAATAAATAAATAAATATATATATATATATATATATATATATATATATATATATATATATATATATATAAATATATTTGTGAAAGTGTGTTTGTATGTTCGGGGTTGGCTCCAGCCCCATAACAGTTGGCAGGCTGAAATCTTGGCCCACGGTCGGCATACCACTCTGGGGTGTACTGGCCGTGGTGAAATCTGACAAACCCCACCCATTCGCCCTGCTCAGTGTGGGGTCCGGTCCTGTGCTATCAGTATAGGCGATTTTGGGAGATTGCCGATTTTGTGACTCTTCCAAAAATGGGAAGTTAGGACACAAGGTTGTCATACCAGTCTGGGGTGTACTGGCGATAGGGAAATTTGACCAACCCCACCCATTCGCCCTGCAGTGGGTTGGAGCCAGGTCCAGCCCTGTGCTATCAGTGAAGGCGATTGCGGAAGATTGACGATTTAGCGACTTTTCAAAAATAGGAAGTTATTCACAATAAAACATACACAAGGCTATAGCAGACCCCACGTGCATGGCAGCTACAGACCTGTGTAATGCCGGGTGGTACCGCTAGTATATATATCTATATATGTGTTCATACACCAAGATTTTGGTTCTAGTTGGCAATGTGTGCCAATCAAAATGTGCAGGCACCGGTGACATATAACCAGAAAGCACTTAGCGTGGTAACATAAGGTGAAACATTTAATATAAAACATTCTCTTTGGAGAAGGTGTCCCTCAGTGTGATTTTGGACAGCCATAAGCCTCATGCTGAAATAAAAGTGAATTAAAAGATAAATTAACTAAATACTTCAGGCATAAGATTCTCCTATGCGGAGTTAGCAATAGTTGAAAATCTGAGGAAATCACTATTGAAGAAAATAATAAAAACCTACTTAGATGGAAGAAAATGTGTGTAAAGGTTCTGTGTATGTATTGAATAATGAAAGTATACCAGTTACCTATTGTGATCCACTGCAATCAGAGATTGTGTGATAGTGCAGGATTTAGAAGGCATCTGGAGAAAAAAAAGAGACACGGAGCGCACATTCAGTATAGTTATATGCGCATTATTTGTAAAAAGTTTGCTAGAAGGGACAGAAAGTCCAGTTCCTACCTTCGTTATTAACGAGGACTTTACTTGATGTGGATCCTCATGGTCAAACAGGAGTCCTGCCGCAAATATATATTGGGTTTCCATGGCACTGAAAAGAGTCATGGAAAAAGGACTATCTTCCTTGTATATCTTGTAACCATAGGAACAGAAGTAAAAGTGGAGGACGGACTCGTCCATATTCGAAATAAGCATTGGCAAGAGCCATGAGAGTTTGTGAAATTGCAACAAGAGAATGAAGGCAAAAAAAACAATGGTAAAGCACTATAAGGATATGGAATGCGAAAAAGTCAATAGACCACTGTAGAGAGGAGACAGTGATAATGTGCCGATGAAAAGGAGCAAGTTAGGTGTGTCGGTTGCGTGACCTGTAATGGGCGGACCGTGTGGTCCAACAACTGTGGTAAGACCAAGTACACACCTCTATGGAAAAGCCACTTAAAGCACAACAAAGACGCTTGTGATTTGTTCTATAAGGAAGCCTTGTGTGATTTGAAAGTAAGGAGTTCAACTCCATGACATTGGTGAAAGATAACCAAGACAGAAGAGCTGGGAAGGATCCCCAAGAATTGTGTTGTATTGAAACTGGAAAGCTTGGGGAAGGCAACTCCCTTTTGTATTATGAACTATTTGAACCTTGGAGAAGGGTAATCGTTTGACAATGAGCTGGGTGAAGCTCAGAACTTTTATTTGAACACTTACCATTTTGAGGCTGACATCCCTACACATTGGGCCTCATTACGACCCAGGCGGTAAATTACCGCCTGGGCCGTGACTTTACCACCATGGCGTAAACTATGTTTACGCCATGGTGGTTGGCGGACTTACCGCCCCATTCCGACCTTGGCGGGGCGGTAAGTACCCAATCCCCATTTACCCTTCCCCATTCCCATTTTTGCCCCATAGGGCATAATGGGAGTGGGGAAGGCGTTAATTACGCCACCGTAAATTACGGTGGCGTAATTAACTCCATGGTCCCTTAGCGCCATGGATTTTAACACCTGCTAAAAGCAGGTGTAAAATCCGCCATGGCGCTAAGGGACCTCGTACTCAGGCGGTAAGGGTCGGCGCTGTTTACGCTGCCGTAAACCCCTTACCGCCTGGGTCGTAATGAGGCTGATTGTAGGCAAATAGATGTGAGGGCAAGTCTAGGTTTTGGACACAGACAGACATTTGCTTTGGCCATCCTCACAGTCTAGCCTTAGTTTTATCCTTTATTTTAATCAAAGTGTGTAGCCCAAACCTTCAGTACATTGTCTGTGTCTCATTCATGATGCCTTCACAATGCATGAAAGGTGTAAGAGTGCGCTTGAGCACTCTGGAAGTTTGATAGCTTATGTGCTCTGGTATCTTTACAGGTTGTGCCCCAGGTCAAACTCCAAAATACTCATTATGTGACTGTCAGGCCTGGGAAGAAATTGGCATAGGCAAGTATATACTGTGAATAAAGATAAATGCTGCTGGCAACAGAACATAAGACAATAGCGTGGTCAAATTAGTAGGGTAAAATTGAAAATGACTGGCACCTTGGTGTCAAAATGGTTATAATTAAGAGTTTGTTCCATGTCATGGTAGATTTCTTTTCATACAGTGATACAGGGTGGTGCCTTACTTGGAAGTAGGCTATCAAAGTATAGTAATATGTAGCCATCTAGAGTGAGAAAATATACCCTGAGCACCTTATTCAAGCTGTGGATTTGCGACAAACAGGGTAGGTGGGGACAGAAGGGCCATGTGTCTGTTCTTCTGTATGCAGTGTCAGAGTGTCATCCTTCTGTTATGTTTTTATGCTTTGCCTGTTTCAGAAAGGCTCTGATACTCTTTGTTGCTGGTACAACACATTATGCTACAGTAGGCCCACCTCATAAGACTGATGAGCAGGGAGGGAATCTTGAGGTTTGCATGCCAGTAATGTGAACACCAGCGCACCCAAAGATCAGCAATGAGGCCCCCCTCAACCAGCCAGCCAACATGGAGAGAGAATGGGCATGAAACAGAGGAGTATGTGCTCCAACTTGCAAGCAAAACACTAGAAAACTGTTTAAATAACAACAATCAGGAGTAGTTGTAAGTCAGAAATCTAAACCTGCAATTTTCGCCAAACTGAAAAATAAGCAGAATGTTTCATTTTAATTTTTGGCAAATTTTCAAAGTATATGTTTTATTAAATGTTATTTCAAAACGTTTAATAACATGAGCACATCTTTGGTTCAGACGTGGCCAGGCCTTTCAGTTTTTCACAGTGCCAGGGTGTCGTTGTGACCCTGGGATTGATGAATCAATGCACCAGAAAACAGGAGAGCAAAATCCTTCTAATTAATCTGTGAGGCCCCGGTCTACAGACATAAACGCTGGGAGGAACTGTGGGTACTTTTAAATGAGGGTGGATTTTGAACTGTGGCTTCTCTGGAAGAAAAGCCCTGGACTGGGCATCCATGTAGGTTTTTGGGGCCTGCTAGGAACTTTATGGGAATATTTATAGTGTTGGGTGAGGCACAACACTTCTTGGGTGAACTCTTTTTTTTCTGGGAGTTAATATGCATAATACACCCTTGTTTATTCTTCTCGACCTAGGATGCAGTTACCTTATCCTGCTAATATAGGGAAGCATGAAGATGTTAGGCCCAAACAGGAGTATGTAGTCTTTTTACCAGCTGAAATTTGCAGGTCTACTTCTGGCAATCTGACCCTTTTCATAAACTGAGTATTATTTTTTGGGATGATTTGAGGAGTGCTGTCTGCCCTCTTATTGCTGCTTCAAAGCACTTGAAATCAGACATTAGTATGAAACAACATAAGAAAATATCACATAACATAACTTCACCTAACCAACTAGCATAACACAATATCAATACCGAAGGGCCACTCATTAAGCCAGACAGCCAAAGTGGTGACAATGTGTGTGAAATAGTGGTGGATGTGCTCCAAAACTGACCCACAGGAAAGAGATATTGTTATCTGATGTTGGGGCAACAACCTAGAAGCTGTGAAGGTAGCCCCTTCCATCTAGTCACCCACTACCCATAGGGTGATAATATACAGGCATGGTGGTAGAAGCAGAAGTGGAATAGAGTGTGAGGCCACTGACAAGAGATCCCCAAGACTAGGGAAAAAGAGAAAACACACTGTTAAATACTAGATACTTTATCAACCTATACCTTCCCCCACCCCCTGACCAATAACTACCTAGGATAGCATGCTGGTTGATGGAATAGCTAAGTGTCCCCACAGTCTCTCTCTGGTTCCTGAATCCATAGGCTGGGAAACCTTGCCAACGGCAAGAAGCATGACAAGAAAAAATATTCAAAGGCCTAAAATGCCGGCACGCGGACACGACTAATCGATGGCGATAAAAGTACCAACAGTATGTCATGGGAATAGTCCAAACCAGTACAGCAGTAAATCCACAACAGGTTCTACAAGAGGTAGTTTCCAATCCAAAAACGATCCAAAAACGGTTCTCAGTTACCCAAAACATCCAACAAACAGCAGAGGTAGAAAAGATGAACTCCAACTGTAAACTTCTGAGGACGTATGATTGTCTTCAAAGAAAAAGGTGCTGAACCAGTAGACAGCGAGGGGCAGAGTGGTAAAGTAAGTGAACTGGAGGCCAGGAAACAGAGTGGGGGCCTGAGTAGAACAGCCTACCAGGCAGAAGAAGGATAGATACCCTCTCTATGGGAGACCTTAAGAACAAGTAAATGGGAATGCACGTAAACACAGAACAAGGAGCTCACCGGTAATGTTGAGGAGCAGTGGAACTGGTTGCTGATGAGACTAGATGAAGTGTGGCCACAGTGTTGCATTCCTCTGCATCACGTGACTAGTCTGTTCTGCATGACGTGACATCAGCATATGTGAGATATCACATGAGGCTGGAACCTGTAGGCACCAAGACCACACAGCTGCATTAAAAATAGGTTGTTGATATCTGGGCAGCTTGTACACCTGGAAACCCTTTTGAAAACAGTCAGGAGTGCTTTCATGTCAGGAAAGTAAATTTGCAACATTTGCGACACCCTAAAAAATGAGTATTTTTTCATTTTGGCAAAATGTCATTTTTATAATGTTATGTTACAACACCTTTAAACTGTGCCAAATCACCACCGTAGAAGTCCCCAAAAAAAGAAGGGGTAAACAAAAACATAAAAGAAAACTAAGCAAAATTCCCTTAAAAACCAAGAAATTCTAATTTGGTTACCAGATCGCAATTGGGAGGGGAGAATTTAAAAAGGAAAATAACAAAGGTAGAGCAGGGCCAGGTTTAAATGCAGTGAGGGATGACATGAAAGTCCAAACATATGTGAGTGGGGGTGGAGATGGAACAACCACCTAAAGTAAAAGGACGGTGTATAGTAGAGGCATAAATAAAACCTTTAATACTATTTAGTTCTTTGTTG
Source organism: Ambystoma mexicanum (assembly GCF_040938575.1). Taxonomy (NCBI): domain Eukaryota; kingdom Metazoa; phylum Chordata; class Amphibia; order Caudata; family Ambystomatidae; genus Ambystoma; species Ambystoma mexicanum. The sequence continues at coordinate 341,072,980 of NC_090922.1, forward strand.
CACATTTGAGAATAAATCACTTTACTTCCATGTAACAATTCAAATTATAAACATCTTGCTTTGCACTTTATTCTCCCAAAAACATTCCAAATATCATATTCACAGGAAATCCTTATCATTAAGACTTATTTTCTTAAACAATATTGGAAATTAAAAGTTCGATTTGCTTCCAAAGGTGTAAAAATACAAAAATTAAGAACATTTTTGTAAATTTAAAATTCTGTCAAAATGTGTCAATTTAAAAAAAATGTTTCTTAAAAACAAATCTACGAAGCACTTTATGAAGAAGGTTGTATTCTTAAACTAAATGTTTTAGAGTCCCTGCATTTTCTTTCAGTTTGCATAATTAACAACATCTAACTTCAATCGGCATTGAGTTTCTTGGGCCTGGTACTTCCATAGAATTCTGTGTATAGAATCTTAACATCATATACAATCATGTTAGGTTTGGGAAACTGTGCACATACTTTTGTGCTTATTTAAATATCAGATAGAAGTTTGCATATTCACTTGATAGAGATGTCCTTGATTAGTGGCAATGTCCAGTTCATTTTAATGTCTGCTATTCCTACAAAATGTCTATTCAATGATAAACATTTGTTCAGTTCTTTGTTATTACACCTTAAGATCCCCTCTTTAATAATGTACAACAATGTATCAGGCAGAGGATGAATAATTTTGACAACCTAAAATAAACATCTGCACGCTTAGGTTTGTCTGCAGTGACATTAGTCCTAACTCAGCCCTAAATTACTGGATGGAAATGCCTTTCAGTAATCCAGGAAGCAATCTCCACACATTACACATCGTTATGAATCAATCTAACGTTCCTGCGATGCAGAGCAATTGTCATCACTTTGTGAATACATACAATTAAAATAGGAGTAAAAGAATAACCTTCATGTTCTAGACCAAACCATCTAATTACACAAATATGGATGCAAGCTTTCAGTAGATTTGCTCTATAACTCTATCTTAAATTTGATACTGATGTGAAAACCCACATAAGTACAGTTTTTCACCACAGCAATTTCCTCAGCAAAGGTTCCATTTAAAACTGTGTCTCTTTTTCTTCCTCGTAAAGGTCATATTTTTTATTTTTGGTTTGTTTATTTCCAGACCATGTGCCCGCACACAGTAATGTGTGACTACCAAGCTCCTTTGTAGTCCTGTTGGAGTCACATATAACAATACTATGTCATCCGTATATATGCCATATAGTGTATTTTAAAATCTCCCCGTTTTGGCGGAAAATTTCAGACATCCTTCAAGTTTCCTCCAAATTTGAAGCAACGCCTTTCACGCCTCACACAGCGCTTGATCACACATAAAAATTAAGGGGGTAATTCATGGATTATTTGCGCTGGAAAAAAACGGGAATTGTGCGCCATTCTGGCCGCAAATCCCTGTTTAACAAATGGGGATTTGCGGGCAGAATGGCGCACAAATCCCGTTTTTTTCAGCGCAAATAATCCATGAATTACCCCCTAAATAATTGGGGCACTACTATACATCCTTGTTTTATACCTTGGTGTGTTTCTATCGCTGTAAAAACAGGAGGGGGGTATCTGTACTTCTGCCCTCTTCTTTGGTTGGGACAGAGGCACAGAGCACCCCAGTCAAGGTTCTCAATATGGTGGCTTGGATGAGCAACCAAGGCTTAAGCCCCCAGGAGGTGATGCAGGCTGTTTCTTAAGTATGATGATGCCCCAGGCACCCACAAAGGAATGTCCATACACTATGTTAGGTGATAAAGCAGCTTCTTCAAATAAAATAAGGTTCAGATATATATACATAAATAATAATACACTTTGTATTCAGGCAGTTCTATGCGAATAATGGAGATTATATATATATATATATATATATATATATATATATATATATATATATATATATATGTTACAAGATGCCTGCCATTGTTTTACCTATACAGGTATCCACTTGCCGAGGTGTAGAAACCATGAAGGGACTTACCCTGCTATTTATACTATGCTTAGCCCCTCCCTCCATTGGTGAACAAGCGATGTGTATACCGCGAGACGCGTCCATACAGGTCTGCTCTCTGGGTGTCCTGCCTCTGTTGTGGGGTCTATGGCGGTTTGTTTTAAACATGATGCAACTTTTGTATCTTTAATAAACTTGAAAGTAATTTGTTTCAAGTTTCTTGCTCTTTTTATCCACGAACGGGACCTTGCTGCTTCTTTACATGACTTGGAGTGCAGGTTGAACTGTCATTCTCCATGGCGGTTTTTTCCTCATTTTTTTCTCTGTTTGATATTTGCATGGCGCGTTCCATGCTAACCTGCACCAGGACTTGTGTTTGGATTCCAGTGCGTTCTGTCTCACTTTCGTTTTTGTGACCTTTTCCGATGCCGCTGGTGGCATATTACTTGTGCACTGGATCGGGACAGCGCCCCCGTCGGAGTGCTGGAGTGAAAACATCCCACCATTTGTGGCTGTTCAGTCTGCGCCGAAGGACGCATGCAGCTCGGTTCACAGGTGGGTTATGTTTGTCTTGTCTAGCTAGTCTCCAATATGAACTAAAGGGTATAGTGCTGTTTGTACCCTCCGCACCAGTTTCCCTTCCTACACCAACCATTTTTTGACATTTCTGAGGCGGGATTGATCTTTTCTAAAGGTTGACTTTGTCAAGTCGTGGCACCCGAGGTCCGGTTTACTCATTTTTGCCAGTTTTTTAATATTATTGTTTGATTTTTCCGCTTTGATCTTAAAACATGCAGGACACCAGAGAGGCAGCTCGCCTATTACAGGCAAAAGATTTATTTAATGAGCAACAGACACTGCCATCGGGTGGCAATGCCATCAATACCAAGAAGAAAAAAGATAAAAACGTCAGTAAGGAGTTAACCTTACTGAGAGACATAGAAAAATTCTACAAAAAAGAAATATCTAAATGGTGGGAGGAGCATTCCTTACAAAATTACTTAGACATTGGTCGAGTACCTAGCGGTCTATGCATCATGACTACACCGTCATTTAAGGACCAGGATGCAGAAATGCTTGAGGAATGGGGTGGAGCTAATAAGGACTGCTCAGCCCGTTTCCTCACCATTTTGGTTAAATATGCGAAAAAAGATCGGTTAATAGCATTACAATCACTTGAAAAAACTGAAAACGAACTGAAAGAAATTACAGTTACGGATGAGGGCAATAAGCTACGTGCCAAGATTGATGAGTCATTGACTAATTATGAAGATGAGATCAAGCAACAAAAACAAAGAAAATTTATCAGAGACAAGCTTGACTATGAATCTGGCAGAGTATTGACATTTGCCAAGCGATTTGACCCTTTACGCAAAATTACCAAACAGCAACCCTTAATATCGGAGCCTCTGGAAGTTGGAGTCATTTCGTCTGAATCAGATGTCTCAAATTCAGAAAATGAGGAGCCTGCAATGAGGTTGAATTTTTTAGAAGAAATGCGACTCCTGTGCCAGAATGGCAAAAACCAAAAACGTGGCAGGGGTCGTGGAAGGGGGAAAAGGCAGAGGAAGAGGTCACAAACAACCAGCGGGAAGAAAACCCGCCGAGGCCAGCGTGGGAGACGTCTCAAAAACCGATCAACAGGGCAGACCAACAAGCTCTGGAGCCAAACAATGAAACCCACCATGAATAACTGTCAGATTATTAATCTCTCTTCGCATATTCTTACCAACTCCCAAAAGGCACTTTTATCTTTGGGTTTGAATTTTTGTCCTACCACCTCCTTTGATTATGTTCAATCACGTCTTCATTTTGATACATTTTACTGCAAAATCAAACTAAAAAAGTTTTTTGCTCTAAATCCAGCCAATGTCAGGCCACAGAATTTACGCACAGGTTGTACCAATCTTTGTATCTTAGACATTCCTTCACTGATTGAAGTGGCTTCCCTCGATGATGATTCTTTTGATCCTTCTAATTTTGATATCTCTGATTTTGACATTGATCCAAACTGGGATATTCGAATTAAAATGAAAGCGAAATCAAGATTTAATCCACCTATTCCAGATGGTGGTTGCATTGAAGCCTTTCATGATCTGTGTGTCAGCGACCTTCGAAAACTATGCAGAAGTTCTACGTTCAATCATCAACAAAACCTCACCCTGTCCCAGCGTAAAGCTATGCTTGAGTTGGAAAATGTAGATGAGACTCTGATTTTATTTGTTTCTGTTTTACCATCTTATTTACGTGATACCAAGGATTTTCTGCAACATATTAGTGACATTCCATGAGAAGAGGGTCTTATTTTGGCCACTTTGGATGTTGTTTCTTTATACACCTCTATTGCTCATGACATTGGAATGAGGGCCTGCAATCATTTTTTGGATTCACGATTTAAATTTATTGAGTCATACCACCATGATTTTGGAAATGTTACTTTTCTGTCTGACCAATAATGTTTTCTTTTTGAGGGCACGTTTTTCTGCCAAATGAGAGGCACTGCGATGGGCAGTACATTTGCGCCCTCGTATGCCAATCTCATGATGGGATGGTGGGAGGCCACATCATTGTCTGATTTGATTTCTGTTTATTTTCCCACACAGATTATTTCTTGGTGGAGGTATATAGATGATGTTTTTGTTATTTGGAAGGGCACGGAAAAGGACTGGTTATCATTTGTTAAACTTATCAACATCAATCTGGTGAATTTGATTTTCACAGAAGCACACAGTGTGACTGAAATTGTGTACCTGGATGTCAATGTTAATATTGACACCTCAGGGATACATACCTCTCTTTATAAAAAATCTACGAACCCTTGTCTACCTTTGCATGCTAGCAGCAGCCATCCACCGAGCTGCAAAATAAATATTCCGTATGGGGAGTTCATTGGGTATCATCGTAATTGCAGTGATGAAGCACAATTTGATCATTTTTGTGCTTTAGCAGCCACAGACTTTTTAAGACAAGGGTATGCTAAAATATTTATTGAGATGGCCTATAACAACGCATGTGCCCTATGAAGGGAGTAATTGTTACATGGCAACAAACCTATTAAGTCTGTCTCCAATGATGATCCACGTCTCATCATCACCTATGACGGTTCATCTGGTCAACGGAGATAAATTATCCAAAAACATTGCGCGTTTTAAGATTGGACAAGGATCTTCTTCCTTTATTGTCTGTGCGTCCTACTCTCACATACAAAAGAGCGTCATCTCTAAAGGACAAACTTGTATCCAGTTTCTTATCACCCTTACCGAGTACTTACAAGACTCTTAGCTGGTTTGCTGCTCCCGCGTTGGGGTTTACAAAATGTTCTAAATGCAAAGTTTGTGCACATGCTACCATACAGAAATTCTTTATTCACCGAGTGACTTCTATTCATCATGACATTAAGCCTCTCATGACTTGTTATACATCATTTGTGGTATATGTCCTATGCTGCCCTTGCCAGAAATGGTATGTTGGCAGCGCCACCTGTAAATTAAAGCTGAGAGTGTTGCAACATCTAAGGGCCTTAATAATTTGGACCCGGCCTACCCAATGGCCAAGCACTTTAAAGAGACACATGATAATGACTTTCGGCTGCTCACTTTTTTTGCAGTGGCACATGTGACCAAGAACCCCAGAGGTGGCGACCGTGTCTTAAAATTACGACAACTTAAAACTAAATATATACTGGATTTTGACACCAAGACACCAAATGGTCACAATTTTGACGAGGAGTTATATACCTTTCTGGGAGTTTAATTTGGCTTTCATAGAGGATTTTTCTATGTATCAGGACTTTTTTCCTTTTTCCTTTTCAGCATCATTTCATGTGGTGTCACACAGGTTTTTTCTGAATTCACACACTGGTCATATATAGTTGTTGCCCAGTGGCAGTGTCTGCTTTAGTTAACCTTTTTTCTTGCTCATTTGACTGGCACCTGTATTAGTTCTTGTTAGGGAGAATTCTCCTTCTAGGGCTAATTTCCCTCACCTATTGAGTGCCCCAGCAGCTTTGCTGGATTTCTGGAGTTTATTTTTTCCACCTGGTAAGAGTGTACATACTTTTTCCACTCTTACATGTGTTTTGGCCTATGTGTTTTTACTCATTTTGTGATCTTGGGCACTGGAGCACACCACTCCAGGTGCCCCTGTTCATGATGGGTTACACAGCACCTTCAGTGTAGTAACCCAGGGTTGTTTTTAAGAGTTCCCTCTGACTCCATTTCGCTGGGGCTGACTACTGTCCCCCAGAGAAAGGTAAAGTTGCCATTTACTTTACATAGTCATTTTTACCACAGACCCAGTACACCCCATCTTACATGGAGTATTGGAAAGGGCTAATCTGTACCCCTTTTCTGTCTGTACCTCCCTGAGCATTGGTTCGCTCTTTTAACATTTAGACTTGGCTGGTGGCAGTGGTATCTACCCTAACTTTTCTACCGCAATTATATTAGATAAACGTGGTACTGTTCTTGGCTATTATATTAGCCACGAACATAAACCCGCTTGACCAAATCGTCTTTCTTTTGGCTCCGGTTGGGTTTATTCGCCATTTCTTTTAGTTAAAGTCCTTCTTGTGTTTTACTTTGCGCGGCAAACTAGGTTCGCCTTCTTTGTTCACCGTCTTTTGGCGGGCTTCTGCAGAAAAGCCCTCCTCAAGGCGCCTGGGTGTATAGGTGGGCTGAATTCGAAGGAGGGGTGTAGTCACCCCCTGCACAGGGTATCCTAGAAAACCCAAGTCGCACTTTGCCATGATTGGCTGAGGTGTTTGTCCCGACTGGACAACCCCCCGCTGCGTGATTGACAGCCAGGCTGTGTGAATGGGGGTTTTGCGCATAAAAGGCAGGTCTCTTGAGCAAGAAGTTGAGTCGCCTCTGGAACTACCGAAGAGAAGGGGAGAGAACAACGGCTGCTGCAACTACCCCGTCCCGGTGAAGCCCTGCTGCAGTCCTGAGCTATCTACCCTTCGACGACTAAGAGGAGATCCAGTCCGGAGTCTTCTTCCCTTGAGCCTGGTGGGGATAACCAGCTCATCATCTTCAGCCAGAGATCTCTTCCGTGGTCGAAATCGCTGCACACTGCTGTAGTGGTCCGGATAGCCACCTGCCGAGCCTCTCCTGTTTTTAAGGAGCACACCTTTTATTCGTTGTCGCTGCTGCCGGCTTCATCCCTGTGTGGTGCAGACCCCCTTCAGACGCCCTCCTTCACAACGAAGCTCCAGGAATCGTGGGTCTGCGGGAAACCAACAGGAACAACTGCCAGGGCACCAGCTGCATCATTGGAATAAGGTACTGTGCTCTACTCGAGGAAACTGGGTGAATCCCTTTTCTTCATCCTCAAGGCTCGCCCTTGTCTTCCCTCCTTCTTATAACTTTTGCTTCCGAACATTGAAAATATCAAAGTACTTTTGGGCTACGCTGAATCGTGAACTGTCTAACGGTGTGATCTTCGGCAACAGGTCTCCGGTGTCACTTAACCCTGGCTCCGACCTTTTGACTTTTGAACTCCTGTTTCTGAGTGTTTCTCAATACTGTCTGCCTAACCTAAATATTGCCTGTGATTTTTTCCTCCAACTCCCTCTGGGTACCTCAGGTGCTAAGTGTGTTTTTGCCCCGGTAGCATTTCATGTCACAGATACGCGTTTATTGAGTAGACCGAACTGTCAAAAAGTGATCACAACCGTATCCGGGGTATCATGTTTTATTCATAACACCGGTTCTTTCAAACACAGGGTACTTACCTTGAGACATACTGTACAAAGTGAATTGGTTAGTTGTAGTATATTTAACGTGTGGTTTTGTTTAAAATTTAACAGAGGTGTTGTGTTTATAACTGATGGTTTAAAAATAAATGTACTTATATTTTTTACCTGAAACCTTGAGTCAGTGTTTGCTTGAGCCACAGTAATTGTGGTCCCTTTGTGTAATCTCTGCTACTGCTCATATACTCTTGAGATAAGCCTGGCTGCTCTGCTACTACTACCACTATAACTTAGTAGTACAGGCTTGTACCAAAGGTAAAACTTGTATTGCCACCTGTGGTCTTAATTGTGTGTAGTGGTCCCTAAGGGCACTGCACAGGATTCTGAACAGTTCTTCAATTGCCAGCATGAGGGTAATTTATTTTCTCATTTATAATCTCTGTTTTTATACATTGATTTGCTGTTTTTGGTTTCGGTGTCAATGGAAGAGTTTGGGGATGGTCTATGGTCATTATTTATAGGTTCCTTTTGGCGTCATCCATTTTCTGACCCTGGGCACTCCCGTTCTTTTCTTTTGCATATCTTGTCCGGTTGCTGCAGTGCAATTGCAATTTCGCTTCTTTAGGTTTTACATTTTGGATTGACATTTGCACTTTTTGAGCCTATTGATCTTTTTATCATCCATCAATGTTATCGATTATTGTTTTGTATTTAAGCACTTGCGCTTTAACTGTTGTTTCAAGTTGCTATCTTGACTGACACATTTTTCAGTCATTTATATGCACTTGCACTTTATTGCTATTTTCATGCTGCTTTTAAAGCTTTGCACTTTACAAAACACTATGCTGCTACTAAGCACACTTTGCCAACAATATGCTGCTATTAAGCACTTGCACTTTGCTTTTATCTTGTGCTGTTTATACTGTGATCGACATAATTGGTGGATGATTTTAGCTCATTCTAATATTTTTAGCCATGTCATATTGAAGCTGTTGCATTCTGCTATTATTTCATTGCCATTCAGCATTCGCACTGTTAGGTTTGATTTTGCACTGTATGTTTTATAACCCATGCAACTGTATGAACATTTTTGACTCTTTTACAAATTTTAGCTTGGGTAATTTTACTTATTCTGTTACCCCTGTGTTTTTGTGATCGGGTTGTGTCCTAATGTCATTTATTTGTTTCTAGGTACAATCACTTTGCCATTACGTTACAAGATGTCTGCCATTGTTTTACCTATACAGGTATCCACTTGCCGAGGTGTAGAAACCATGAAGGGACTTACCCTGCTATTTATACTATGCTTAGCTCCTTTCCCCCACTGGCGAACAAGCGCTGTTTATAGCGCGAAACGCGTCCATGCAGGACTGCTCTCTGGGTGCCCTGCCTCTGTTTTGGGGTCTATGGCGGTTTGTTTTTAAACATAATGCAACTTTTGTATCTTTAATAAACTTGAAAGTAATTCGTTTCAAGTTTCTGGCTCTTTTTATCCACGAACGGGACCTTGCTGCTTCTTTACATGACTTGGAGTGCAGGTTGAACTGTCCATCTCCATGGCGGGTTTTTCCTCTTTTTTTTCTCTGATATATGTATATATATATATATATATATATATATATATATATATATATATATATATATATTCATGCAATACTTAAATTGATCAATAATGAACCAAATGCTGACAGTTCTTAAAAAGCATAGCAATCATAAGTAAGGTGTAACTTCGTAGATCAAGGAAGAAAGGCAGGTTAGTTTCAGAACATAGGAAGTATACTTTCTTTAAACTTAAAATTGTTATACTGTGCAAGGATCCCCCCACCTGGGCAACCTGTAAAGGGAAAGTCAAGGTGTACTTCATCTTGTTTATTACAGCCCAGTCTAAATAAGTTAAAGGATGCTCGACTTTTCTTTTTATAGCTTCCACCACACCGAAGTTCCCGAGATGTCATAGGAGATCAGGTTCCACATCCAATATGGGACCTCTGGATGATTCCTAAGGCTGGAAGACGCTCTTCCTCATCACAGCACCTTTGGTGCCTTTGCAGGTGAAATGGGGGAGTTTCTTGGCTTTGCTTGATGGGACCCCTGAAGGATGAACCCATTGACAAGAAGGAATCGCTGGGATGTAGAGGCCAAGAGAAAAGGAGGAACCAGACAGAGTCATAAAGGCAGCACTTTCGATCTTCGCAGTGGCCTCCGTTGGTGGGTGATTACTCCGGCTGGGGATGTCCCACAATGGTGAAACTTGCTGTGAACTCCAAAAAAGCCTGGCTGGAGCAGATAAGACCACTGGGGACCTTGGATGCCTTTCAGTGATGACAGATGCAGTGGCAGAAGTAGGTGTCGGGTCGGGTTTCAGGATTTTGCAGTTTACTGACTTTTGGTACTTCGGGCTGCAGCCGCAGCACGGACCTCTGGATGGCTTGTGGCAACCTGGACTCGACCACTGGGCTGGACTAAAGAGTCTCACCAAGGCTGGACCCTAGAGATGTCGTCTTTGGATTTTGGTGGGGGGAAACCCACCGGCAGACCTAACTCCACACACAGCAAACTGGAATCTTCTTCTGAGGGAATAAGTGATCAGATGTTTTGTCAGGTATTTCCCTTGAAAGATTCTTTGATCAGGTGGAACTTTCACAGATCTGGGTGTCAAGCAGCACTATGGCAGGGTACCCCCTCTTCTGGGGTAGACAGCAATCTGGCTTCCAGCAGTCACAAACACTCCTAGCAGGCACACAGGACTGGCTTCCAGGGTACTTCTGATGAAGAGTAGCAGGTGCACGATTGTCCCTCATAGCTCGGGAAGAGGCCACTTGTCCAGGTCCTCTCTGGATACCGTCCTTGGGTTAGATCAGCAGTCTTCCGACTAGACCCAGGATTCAAGCTTCAGGTTTCAGCTTCAGATCAAATTGGTAAGTGAGAGGTCCCAAGATATACACATTTTTACCCCATTCACTCTGGCTGAGCCAGGCACAGTCCGCCAATCATACATGAGTGCATTCATGCAGGCAGATAGCCAATCAGGCTCATAGACATTCCGTAATACAACAACAGGGCAAGGTTTCAAACCTTAAGGAAAGTATTTGCCTTCTCTAACCATTATTAAAACAGACTTGTAACACAACAAAACGGTTCTTTGGGAGAAATAATTAACATTGACATACTGTCTCATTCGTCAAAGCTAACAAGATTGATACAACCTGCTGGCTGACCCTAAAGGAAGAACACCCTGACCCTGTCAGTGGTGCCTTGCCCTAGGTGGGAGGTGGTGCACCGCCTATCTAATAGGGACAGCAGGAGAAAACACTGTACCTCATACTATTCTTATTTGTTGTATCAAGAAAGGTGGTATTTCTAGTTATTTAAAAACCCAGAGGACAACCAATCAATTATTGTAGAGACAGGACAGTTGTTACGCTCACCTGGTCTCTGCAGAGGCGTGTGGCATGGTTGCAGCCCTCCCTGAACTTGAATCACCCCCTTCAGGCCTCTCCCTCAGTAGAAAAGCTGTGAGCGGTGGTACGTGATGATACTGCTTCTGCGTGGAGATAAGAGTGTGTGAGTACGTCAATCTTTGATAGTTGTACCTCTCTGCACCCCAAAGTACGGTTTCTGTGAGCATACCCCAGCCCATAAAGCTCACCTGTGAATTATGGAAGATAAGCTCTCTGTCCTGCTACTTCTGGCAGGGGGCGCGTTGAATGGGATCTAGTTCCTTCACTGATCCCTGATAAGGATTAGTCCAGACAAGCTGCAACTATGCTTCTCCTTCTGATTGGTAAGTTTTTCATGAGCTCTTGTGCTGCTGTTTGGTCTGTTTAATGCCTTTATATGTTCCTCCTATTTATGCCTGCAATAATGTCTCCCTTCAGTTTTCTTCCCTTAGATGGAAATGCAGCCTCAATGCAGCTGTGAGACGCGAAACGTGGCCGGATGGAAGATGGATGCTACCACAATGTTCGACAGCAGGTAATTGATTGTTTAAGGAAAAGCACGAAGTAGAGCGAAGCGCAACCTTAAACTGACTGTTTTTTCAATGTCTAACCTTGTCTTCTGTTTTTCCTTGCAGGCGCTGCTGTCGACGATAGAGCGTCTAGTGCTTCAGTGCCAAGATGAAGATTTAGGCGTTCCGGAAAGTAAAGATGAATATTTGGTTCGCCGGAGAGATGTACAGGTAAGAACAGCTTCCCCCAGTTGGTAAGTATGCTGGCAGGAAGCAGGATGTCTAGGAAGCAGGATCTTCAAAGGTGAGTCTGACCTCAGGCTACGGTGAGCGTTACACTGCTTGCAAGTGCAGAATAACGCAAAGCTTCTGTCTTGAGGATTGGGGCAGCTTATATAGCTGAGATCGTGGGCACGCCCATTAGGGCCGGCTTACCAGCCACACCCTGCCACTCCTAGAGAGTGAGCACATGCGAAGGCAATCCATTAGCAGCCAGACCCAAGAATGCACTTGGGGCTGCTTAATGGATGGAATGTTCAAGGTTAATGCATCCTGCTTAATGGATGGAATGTTCAAGGTTTCTGCATCTGAAGAGCTATGTCCATAATAAATGCTGGATGTTCTTGTTTACTTTTGTTCATGAGCCTGGCGCCAAAGGCGCCAGGACAGTGACCACCCAGGTCTCCTGGGCATACATCCCCTTCATGCCTGTGCCCCTGACTTCATGACCATGACACAGTTTATTAGATCCTGTAAATTTTCTAATTGTGTGAAAAAGTGCTGCCCAGGAATTTGGGGTCAGTATTCTATTCACCCACAGGGATCAGAAGTTCCACACAAGAGTGGTTGTACTCGGATCAGTTGGTATGTCAAAAGTCATGTGTGCTTGGGGCCCCTTAAAAATGTGTTCACAAAACATGAGTACAATTATTCTTGTACCGTATCCTCAATTATTTCTTAGGATATCATAATGGGCATGAGAACACTTGTGACCAATTTGGTCGACTGGTTTCAATGACTAATTCAATTTTGGCCCTCTTCTTCAGGACCGATTGATTAACAATATTGGTACAAGTTCCACCATATATCTGTGTTGGCAGATAAGGCAAGCACCTCCGTCCCCTGTAGGGAGACATAAAGTGTAGAAAAGCTGGGTGTAAGTACCTCAAATGGTCAAATCTGTCTGCCTTGTACAGAGTTCTAGCCACGTTGTTAAACGCTCACACATTCTTCTGTGTCTTATCAAAGAAAGATATTACACTGCCTCATTTCTTGTTTGTTAGGCACATTCTCTAATGCTTATGGAAAAAAAGGGGGGGTTATAAAAACAAAGGCGGGAGGCAGGAGCAGTATGTGGGGATTGCATTCCCTGCAGTCCAAGCACCCATTGATTTCTCTTTTTCAATGTTTGTGTCCACTTTGCTAGCCAATAATACATAGTGAAGGGGCAGTTGTATTATTGTTGTAGGCATCAACCTGGTGCCTGCTAGTGACTTCTTCAATGTTTGTGTCCACTTTGCTAGCTAATAATACGTAATCGGAGTACAATTGCATTATTGTTATAGGCACCCACCTGGTGACTGTTATTTCTTTGGCTGCAGGGTGCAGGTCAGCGTGTAGCAAGCGTTCTGAATCGCTTTGTGTATACCGGAAGCACTGTTGTTCTAAAACAAAGGAGAAGGTTGTATTGCATCGTTATGACACACCTGAATTGTGAATGTCTGCATCGGTTCATGGTGACACTGTAATGCGGCACCAAAATGCCCAAATTGCTTCCTGCTTACCTATGCTGGAAGCAGCATTTCCTGGGCGAGCGCAGGGATAAAGCAGTTCGGTGCGCGTCATGGGGGCGTGGTATGAAGCAACTACAGACCAGTTCACTGCGGGGGCAGACATCTTTGAATGGCATTCGGTTGCCCAGCTTAACATGTAGAGAGCACAGTGCTCGCTGATCTCTGTACATGACTCAACGTGTGAGACAATCAAAAATGTGAATATGCACACATAAGTCAATTAGCAAATTTGGGTCCTTGTCTTCATACAGCGTTCACCTCTATGGGTGCAGTGTGGATGCGTGTTGTGGCGAGTGGGATAAACTTGGTGTCAAAAGTGCACAGATGGTCTCGTTTATTCCAATGCTGTCAATTCATGAGACCCATCCCTGTCCAACCCAATGCAGAGATGAGAATACATGAGGGAGGACTACATGTAAAGGGATAGCTTTATTTAGAACCTGATTACAGGTGTTGAAGCTAAAAATCCAATTCTGCTCTCTTCGGAGTAAGATGTGGGTCCCGTGCCTGCTGGGCCTAGAGACCCAAGCTACTCCTCGCTGATGAGGCCCAACAAGGCCGAAACATGTTTGGGGGTGCTTGTGGTCTCGTGCAGAAGGGATGTGACCTAGCAGTTCGGGCTGGACTGCCCCTTTTGGGGTGGGACCAAGCCTGATTTGCATATGGTCTTTCCCCTTCTGTAATGGCTTGGCAGGCGAAGAACGATGGTCTGGAGGGTGCCCAGAGCAATGCCAGTCGTTAAGATTCATTCTAAACCTTCCAGCCATCACCTCTTTGTTTTAGCTTAATTTAGAACCTGATTACATGGGTTGAAGCTAAAAATCCAATTCTGCTCTCTTCGGAGTAAGATGTTATAATAATTTCCTTCTCATTTTGGATGTTTAATTTTCTCATTGATGGTCCACTTAAAGTCTTCGGGACCATGGCCTTCAGCCAAAAAATGAGGTACGAGGGGTGCCAACAGCTTGCCTGTCCTAAGGCACGACCTGTTGTCATTTGTTTTCTCACCTGACGTGTAGTCATTCCTATGTATTGCAAATTACATGGACAAGTGATCATGTACACTATACCTGTGGTATTACAGTTTATAAAGGTCTTTTGCACCCACTGGGTCTTCCACCCAATGTCTATCTGTGTGCTTCTTGTTTGTGCGCACATTGAGCATTGACCGCACAGAGAGTGGCACATTGGAGGGCCCATTGTCCATAATAAGGGCTGGGTCTGTTCAGATTCATCACTCAAGTGTGGTAGTGTCTTCATTAGTTTGTCCCTAATGTTTTGCCTTCTTTTAATTGCAAAAAGGGTTACTAGCAGAGTACATTTGCCTGTATTAAGACTTGGCCATAGATTTTTGATTTCCCTCTTGATTTTATTGAGCAATGGGGAAAAACTAAAAACTGCTGTTATACCATCATTCTCTGCAGGTTTTTTGTTCTGTTGTTCAAGGGTGACAGATTTCAGGAGGTCAGTGGAAACTGGTCTGGTCTTGAAGGAGTGTATCGACCATTTTGTTGTACTCTGTAGTATCCATCACTGCTGTCGCCCATCCCTTGCCTGCTGGTTTGTAGTTATAGCAGAGTTTTTTCCCAAATCCGTGATAGCCACAATTGTTATGTATAAATGGGATCTCTTTTTCAAGGTCCTCAATCTTTTTCAGTAAGACCTGTTCAAAGGCTATGGACTCGGCAGAGTTTGTGCATTGCAGAGGAAAGAATTGCGACGCAGGTCGCAAACCTGTTGTATCTTTGATAAGACACAGAAGAATGTGTAAACGTTTAAGAACGTGGCTAGAACTCTGTACAAGGCAGACACATTCGAGCATTTGGGGTACTTACACCCAGCTTTTCTACACTTTAAATCTCAGACAATTTTCTGAAATGCATATATAGTGAACATAACCAAAGGAAATGTTCTTTACTTTTGATGCAGGACACACAATTAGGACACTTACCTGAGAGATTGCTGTCCCATTTGTTTGTGGGTTGGGCTAGCATTAAGATCCCAAACTGAAACTTAATGTACATAGAGCGCATGAATCTTGGTCTCATTATATCTCAGTCAGTCAGTCAGAATGTTTATTCTGGATTCAAAATCCATACAACACATAAAACATTACATATCAACATGCACACTTATTTGTTAATACCCTTCCCTTGAGCTTACATATAGCACCAAAACCCCACATAATACCTATCAAATACACGCTAATAAGGCAATACAAATGGTAGTACAGATAAAACAGGTAAAATCTGATTCAATAATTCTTTGATAAAGACACGAAAAAAGACTGTCATCAACATGTGGCTCCCAATCCCATTACATTCCGGGGTAAAACTCACTGCATTATTCACCTTGTATCCTCAAGATCCCAGTTCTAAAGTACATTGCTCTCTTCAGAAAAGAGAGTAAAGCCCAAGCAGCCAGAACAGAGTCAGCACTCAGAACAACATAGTGGCAGCTCTATGGTGACGAATATTAACCTCTCTCAACACTGGTAATAATGTTGCTTTTCAGATCCCCACATACCTGGGGCAAACAACAACAAATAGGTCAAATCTTCCTTGTTGTGCCCACACACTGGGCAGCCAGCCGAATCCGGATAGCCCTTCCAATGCACTGTATTGTTCCTTAGGAGAAGACAGTCAAACCTTGCCCTTGTGATTAGCCAGCAATCTTTTTGCTTGTACCGCAAATTAGGTATGGTTGGATATCATTTGGCCGGCTAATCAGAGCATGCATTGTATCAAAATTACTCTCATTCACAGCGTGTTGTCGCTTCATAGCAAAAGCTTCTCCCAAAACACGTTTATATCTCCCCGCCTCTTTCTTAGTCAAGAGAGCCACTGGTGGGGAAAGGGTACTTAGGTTTGCTTCTGCCAGTGCATTATCAATATAGTTGAGCCACAGGATTCTTCTCCAGCCCACCCTGGCCATAGCTGACCTTATTATGGTTTGGCAGAGTGTGGCACATTTGTTCGCCCAGATCCGAACCCAACAAATTATCGGGGCCAAAGCCCACTGGTCCTCCAAAAATTCCAGACCTAGTTCCCTGTGGATGGACAAGCAGGGGGAGCAGCTCGGGAGCCTCAATAGTCTCCTAAAAAACTGGTTATCCTTCAGTTGTATCTTGTCAGCCCTCTGCAAGCCTCATAGTTGTGCACCATACAGGGCCACATAGATCTTAACCATGGCATCCAGTGGTTGGCCCTCACACTGTGACATGAAGTGAAAAATTCCCCCAATTTGCTGCAATAATTTAGCTGATTGTTTGTTTAGGTGCATCTTCCCAGTGAGTGTTTCTGAAAATCGAATCCCCAGATAGTCAAAGGCTTTCACCCTTGGAAGTACTTCTCCAACACAGAGCATGTGTCGCATATTTGCTGGCCGTTTTCTTCCCACACAGGCCATTACAGCCGATTTCTTCATATTGATTTTGAGCCCGAGATTACTCATGAATGCTGCATATGCATCAATGAGAATCTGGAGTGCTCTTGGGGTCGTGGCTAACAATACAGTGTCATCCGCATAAGCCAATACAGGTTAGGCCCGGCCCCCTAAAACCAGTAAATCAGCCATTGTATTAAGCAGGTCCTTCAGACGCCTGTTGTTATATAAACAAAAGCAAATTGGGGCCAGGACACAGGCCTGCCGAACACCACACCCCACCCCATCCCATCCTAAAGCAAGCCGTACAATGTCCCCCCGGGCCACTGCGAGCACAGGCCTCATTGTTTCTATTAGCTCCACCAAAACCTTCAACACCTCCCCAGGACAACCCATGGACTCAAGCACGGCCCAGAGTGTCCTCCTATCTACCTTATCAAAGGCTGTGCTTAGGTCCATAAATGCCAGGTACACCCTCTCACCCCTAAAAAAGACTGAATGCGCCACCAGGAGGTACGGGTTAGGCTCTGTTCCATTATCCAACCCCAGGGCGAAAACCAAACTGAATGTCAGACAAAACTGACTCCTCCAAGAGCCAGTTTTCAATATGACCGAAAAACACTCTACCAAAAATCTTGAAGGAGGTGTGCAAGAGCGAGATAGGCCTGTAGGAAAGTGGGCTAGCATGATCCCCCTTTTTAAAAACAGGGAAAATAATGGCCTTTTTCCAAGACAGGGGGTAGCTACCTGTTTCCATGCATGCGTTGAACACCACTGTTAAAAGTGGTCCCTGGATCTATGGGCACCACTTTTAACATATCTGAGGGGATCACATCGGGGCCAGGGGCACGATGAAGTGCCTGCTGACTGATGGCTCTAGACACATCCTCCAGCCTAAACTTCAGGCTGGAGGGGCTTAGACCAAAACTTTCCCTTGTATTCCCTCCACTAAACAGACTAACAAAGTGTTCCGACCAGACAGCTTCCTCCACATTTGTGCCACTGGCCCCATCAGCCATAAAACCACAGGGACCTCTCTTCACAAACTCCCAAAGGCCTTCTGGTCTTTGCGTTTGGCCGCATCCAGAAAGTCCTCCCAGGCCGCCCCTTCTATTTTCTGTTTCCTTCTCTTAATCTCAGGCTTCACCCCCCCCCCCACCCCGAGCTGCGGATAGAAACGCTGCCAATCATACAAGAGGTGAGCTAAAACAAGAGGTGGAAACCGGGCTACGGTGAAAGCACACATTGACAAGCTGCAACTACACCGCGGCATACCCATGAAGCGTGGATATCATTGAATCCAGCCCCAAGCTTACAACGCGACAGGCACCTAAATACGCCAGGCGACTCACAGAGCCTGACACTTGAGACCCCAGCAGCCTATTTCGATCTATGACCTCACACCATCTCCAAATCCACCTGGAAATTGTCAGCAACACAGTGAGTGCCCAAGCCTGGAACACCGTATCTGAGGACAAGTTACCAATCCTGCCAACATAGAATAATCCGTCGATAGGCTGGAATCGCCAGTACTGGGGGTCACTGAACATTGATGGAACAGACCCGGGTGGCCATGAATACACCTGGAAGCAGTGCTCCCGCCCCATCTGCCTAAAGAGAATTGCGATCAGTGAAACACAAGCCTAGAGACGGGAGGGGCCTAAGCCGATCCATAAAGCCCGATAGACAGGAACTCGCAACTGCGCTAGAACCCGGTGTATAACCGCACACCCTATTTAGAGCCACCTACAGCAAACCTCTAAACTCCCACATTGAGCCCGAGGCTACGATACGAGGCCCACTGCATAGACCTCGAACCCCCGAATTGTACCATGTCGCCTACATAATTGTACCATTACATGGTAGGCGTAATCCTCCCAAGAACAAATCCAAAACCGCGACAATAGACTTTTTCACAACAGGCAGATCGAACCAGCAGTCGTTGCAAGAGGCCACTGCCGCTATTAGCACCTTGTTCCATGCCGGTAAAATACTGGCACCGCCTTGGAGGAAAGGGGAATTACCGCCCTATTCCAAGGTTGGCGGGGCGGTAATTCCCCCTTCCCCCATTGCCCTTCCCCATTCCCATTTTTGCCCCATAGGGCATAATGGGAATGGGTAAGGTGCTAATTACGGTACTGCAAATTGCGGTACCGTAATTAGCACCCTGGTCCCTTTGCGGGTTGGTTTTTAACACCTGCTAAAAAGCAGGAGTTAAAGTACCAACCCGCAAAGGGACCTCGTAGTAAGGCGATAAGGGTTAACGGTCACCGGTACCATTACCGGTGACCGTTAACCCTCACCGCCTTCCGTGTAATGAGGCCCAATGTGTACAAACATCATCCTTTGCGTCTTCTATATGTCGCACAACCAACATTTGCTTTGTTTTATAAGCATTCAGACGCAGTCTTAGAAAACCATCATGGCAAACATTTTGGCATTTTTTCCAGTTGGTTCATTGTGGGCCAAAGGTCTAGGGCAGTTGGTAAGTTATTGTATTTTGACAAATTTTGAATCCAAGACCACTGTTTTAGCTTTATTTTTGCAATTTGAGGCTGGACTAGCAAAGTGGCTATCTGAATGTTGGCTGCTTGCATGATTTCCTTCAGCTTTTGGAACCATATCTTGAATAAACCAGCATAAGGACGAATAGCAGATGGTGCAAATATTTTATAAGCTGGTTCCGGACTGACGACTAACATTTTTCGTAATAACGCCAGTGATTTCCAGACCACAATTCCATATAACTCGTCCAGTGCTAGTTCATGTCTGATAATAATCATAGGTATGTATTTTGGTAACCTTAATACACGCCTCCAAAAGATGCCTTCTAGCTGTACCCAGATTTTGTGATCTATGTTCCATCCTGTTTCAGCTCCAAAGGTAATGGCAGGGATACTTTCTGCAAATAGAACAGATGGACTGGATTTAGGGTGAATTTTCCAAATATAGTATGGATTCTAGCACCTTGTAGAGAAAACGTTTTCATCCGCTGAAATAAGTCCTGCACCCAGCTCAATTCCCGTATCGATCTGTTGACCAATACCCCAAATATCGAATTTCGGCGACTTCTTCAATCAATTCGTTGTCAATTTTCCACCTGAGGTTTTTATTTCTTCTTCCTTTTAGTGGGCCGAACTTCATATTTTTTGTCTTTTTAACATTTATTCTAACTTCGTTTTTGTCCATATAGCTTTGCAATTTTAAGAGAAGTTGCTGTAACCCTATTTGGGTGAAGTCAATTAGGGCAAGGTCGTCGGCATATGTTGCACAGCTAATTTGATGTCCATTAACTTTAGGGGGAAAGCACTTTACATTTGCTAAAGCATTCGGGACATCGGCGATGAGCAACTTAAATAAAGTAGCAGCCAAGGGGCATCCTTGTTTAACCCCTTTAAGCGTGTCAATTCCCTCCGATAAGTCTCCCTTTCCGTTTATCCTGATACGAATTGATGTCTTTAAGTGGAATGCCTTTATTGGTTGCAATATTTTTTCCGGACACTCCCAATTTGAGAGTTTCTGCCAGAGCAACTCACGATTTACAGTATCAAAGGCCTGTTGCATATCAATGAAGGCAAAGAAAAGATTAGTTCTCCTTTCTAGGGCTTCTAATTTCAGCACATTTATCATTGTCAGGTTGATCTCAGTCCCGACTCCCTTTGTAAAACCTGTCTGGCGACAGTCTGAAATTCCATTGTTGTTTGCCCAAGCTGCTAGTTTTTGTTGGAGAAAGGTAGCTAATATCTTTCCAATTGTGTCTAGAAGGGCAATCAGGCGATAGTTGGCCAGGTCAGCCGATTGCCCTTCTTAAAAACCGGTACTATTATTGCCTCAGTCCCTGAAGATGGTAATATTCTTTGTTCAGCAATTCTAGCAAACAACTTTGCTGTAAATATGGACCATTACTGTTTATGTGCTTTTAGCATCACGTTTGATATGCCATCAGACCCAGCAGCTCCTGAATTTTTCAGCTTTCCAATGGCATTACATATGTCCTCTTCCCTCTCTAGTACCTCCCAATGTCTTGCCTCCACAGCCATTTCAGTCAGGATTTTAGATGAAGTCTTTGCAAATACATGTTTGAAGTGCTTTATCCAGTCGCCCACTGCGACCCCGTTTGCCAACATATCCGTTTGATTTGCAAACCCTCTATTTAAGATGCGCCAGATCTCTCTTGAATTGTTTGATTTGATTAGGGCTAACATCGTCTCACCTCATTCTTGATCGCGCAATCAAAAAAATGCGTTTAGCCAATTTCGGTATTTTTGCTTTCGTTGTTTTATGGGACCATAGGCATGAACTGCTAAATTGCGATTTAAGACTCTTATATCTTTATTGAGCTGTTTCCTCTCATTCTTTACACTACTGCTCCAAACATGATTGTGTGTTTTTGCTTTATGAATGTTCTGAGAGACGCCC
Organism: Ambystoma mexicanum; assembly: GCF_040938575.1. Lineage (NCBI taxonomy): Eukaryota > Metazoa > Chordata > Amphibia > Caudata > Ambystomatidae > Ambystoma > Ambystoma mexicanum. Next base: position 341,094,167 of record NC_090922.1, read on the forward strand.
ATATTTTGATAAGGTAGTAACGGTACATAGTTTATCGAGTCGCGCCTTGCTGTAGGTAGTGATTGGAAGGCCTCTGTCAGGCACGTTATTTGTTTCTCTTTTAATCTGAGCCGATTTCGCCCATAATTTACTTCCAATACTTGACTGGAGTTCACTGCTTCCGATTTTCAACATATCAACCACGACATTTCCAGCATGTTGTGATCGCTATATTCGGTTGGCACGATTCTTAATTTCAGGATCTTATTCCACACGTTTTTTGAGGTCCATATGTAGTCTAGGATCTTATTGTAGCCGAAGTTATGCCAAGTGAAATTCGGTGGTATATCTCCATTTACTTGCCCATTGGCCATCTCGCAATCTCTTGCTTCCATTTCAATGTCCCATCTAACTCTCCTGGCTTTGGCTGTCTGTTCTTCTTTGATTGTGTCAAAGATAGGTTCCTTTTTGTCGTTAAACCATGTTATGTTCATGTCCCCACACACGATAATCGATAGCTCTTGATATTTTGTTTGATTTTTGTCGATTATCAACATTATTGATGATATAAACATTTCAGAAGTAATCTTTACTGGGTTCCAATAAACTTTGATTAGGAGCAAGTGTTGCACTTTCAGAGAGTGTCCATTCGAGTGTTGAATCAAAGTTGCTTGGACAAAACTATTTGGATTTTCTTTTTCACACACTTCACAGTTTATACCGTTTTTTCAACATTGTTATTAGACCTGAGAAGGGACGACCTTGAGAATTGTTCTCTGCTGGATTTAGCATTGTCAAGTACCCATCTTTTACTGGTGGAGTCCACAGCCATGTTTCTTGTAAAAATATGGCAAAATTGTCTGACAAGTCCACTGGGAAGTCATTAAATAGATGTTGAAATCCTCTCGTATTCCAGGATATCAGGGTAAAGGGACCTTCATGGTTGGATATGTCTAGCTAATGCTTCCTTGTTCTTGTTTTGCAACTGCCAGATTGAAACTGAGAAATTGGCACTGTATTCAGATGTTTCCTTAGATCGTTGCGTCGCTGTTCATTGGCTTCCTTTGTCATTGATTTCCCATTTGCGCCTAAAGGACTTTGGAGTACAGATGGGTCAACTTCTGTAATCTCGTACCCCAAAAACAGTATTTCTTCTTTCGCAGCCATCAGGGTCTTATGTACTGCCTTAGATTTTATATGCAGGAGGACCTGGTCAGCACGATCTTCTGAGATGTATTCAACTATGCTGATGTCTTGGGTGGTCACCGTCCTTAGCGCCGGCACTGAATGCAAGAGCCGAATTACATTTCCTCTGTTTAAATTGACGTTGTTGTCGCCATTAAATATGTTTTCAATCTGGATTTTCCATGACAACGGTTTTACTTCAGTCAACTTTTGTTGCTCCAAATGAAGCGTTTTTTTCTGAATTTGTGATGATGTTTGCTTCGGGTTTAGTGTCACCTGAGCCTTATGCATGGTATCAAGATCAGAATTTACTTGATTTTCAGGTAGTTTTCCGTGCTTAGCTATAGGCCCAATGTGCCCTCGGGTCTTGTCTTCGTTAGAGACTTTGGAAGTTGATGGAATGAGGATTTGCCTCGCCACACTTGCACTTTGTCCCGCCAGATTAGGCAGACTATTGACGTCTGCCTCTTGATGGTCAGAATCACTGCCCTGCTCCAAATCTTCAGAGTAAGTCGATAAGTTGCAGAGATCCACTGATGACATCACTGTGTGGATTGAATCGCAGTCCGGGTCAAGCCTCATTCTTTTTTTTTGATTCATCGGGTAGGATTTTGTAGTTTCTCCAGCTACCTTTATCAAGCTTTTCGCTTTATCTGGTTTGTTGAATGAAGCTTGTTTCTCCCTTGAAAATAGACTTAGTTGCTGGGTGTAGGCAAATTTCGTATGAATTTTCTTGAGCTGTGTGTCTGTTTTTTGGCTATTCCTAAGTTTTTCTTTTTTTCAGTTTTTTGCCCGGGCACTGCTTAGCAACGTTGAATTTTGAGGTAAATGCGGCACTTGCAAAAGTTTTTGCTGCACCACTGAATATGCCATATGATCATTTTTCTGTGGAGCAATGGGGCATTCAGGGGACACTTGAATGGTTTCCACATTTGCGATAGCAGTATTTCTGTTTTCTATTGAGGCGTTGGAATTTAATTCTGTTGAATCTGCACTCACAATTTCAGAGACCCCCTCCGGCCCCGGATGAATTCTACTTTTTAGTAGTTTGGCATTCTTTTGATGCCGCGGGCTAAGCCGCTCCGAAATCCGTCTTGATTGTACTGAAGTATCAGGCACGCCAGGAGCGATGGTCGCACTGGGAGCATGAGCGCAGCTGCAATCCTGTGTTGTACTATGGTCTCCCGGTCTTTAGTTCACTGTGGACTGATTGTTTACGTTCGAGATCACTTGTTTTAGGCGTCATAGCACCGCCTCCATTAGGGTAGTTTTTTCAGTGTTATCTTTCGTGGCTAGATCATTTAGCCTGTTGTGCCAGGATGCTGATTTTTCGGCTTCATTTTCTAGATGTAAATGAAGTGCCGTATTTAGACATTCCATTTTAGATATTTTTTTATTTAGGTGTCCAAGTAATGCACTGTTGTTTTGGAATTCGTAAAGTTTTATAAACGGGATTAGAGCCAATGACGCAGAGGCTAATAATACATTGTTATGAATCTGTATTGCCGCAGCCGCCGACAAATATTATAATCGGCTCTTGTTCCGCCTCGTTATGTTGAATGTCTTTCTTCATAGTAGTTTGCTCCTTTTCACTCCGAGTTAATCCACCCGTGGTGCCTTGCAATGGCAGATCAGCGGCGCTGGAAGAGCTCAACGTCTTTGGTGTGGAACAGTTTGACCTCCGCTTCGCTGGAAATCTGTTTTCCATTGTAAATTGTGAAAGTATTCCGGGTTGATTATTTTGTGTGTTTACACATGTATCTTGTCTCATTGTCAGGGTAGAGCTGACTCCGTGCTTGTTGCAAGCTCCTCTGAATGGTGTTGTGCTGGCGGACTTATTCGGGAATTGTGAAGTCCTTTTCTCGCGCTGTGGAGCTGATGAATATCAGTGTATATGTTTGCACCTGCACGTCTGACCTTTGTCTTAATTGGATTCGAAAAGCTCTCCGCCAACTTATCTTTCATTATCTCAAAGTCGGCTTTCAGACGCGCAGTTAGTCTAGCCTCATGACCTGCAAAATCAAACCCAGTGTTTGGCGTCTTTGCATCGGTTACTGCGTGCACCTGGCTATGTTCGCTGTCCTGTTGAGCGTTCATGCTGGAATCACCTGTCATGCCTAACTGTCCTATCTTCTCATATATTTTTGTTCACATTTTATTGTTCCTTGTATGTAAATATTCACTGTTAAATCCGTTCATGATTGCCGATTGATTTCCTAAGAAATGTCTCTCAACATCGGAGTCTTTAACACCGCACTCAGCCGGCAAGAAAGTGAATTTAAGTGAATTAACATCTGTGAACGATCGAGGAACCTCTAATTCGAAGAGCTCGATGTCTGTTACATCAAATGGTGAATCGAACGCAGCCGCATTAATTTCAATTGCTTTGACACGTTCACCATGATTTAGAGTCTCATTGAACTTTGGGACTGAAATATTGTCAACACATACGCTTCCCTGTACGGCACCCATGTCCACACTCACACCGCCTCCTCCTCCCGCACCATTCCCAGCACCAACTTCAGCAACATGTGCCTCGTTCTTATCCACAAGGCTGTTTTGAGATCTACAAAGTTCTGAACTTGATAAACATTTTGTTGCCAAAAGTGTCAAAGAGGGAAAACAGAGTAAAATACAGTCGTTGTTCATCCAAAACATGGAACTGCTGACATCAGATCTTCATGCTGCTCACGAGACCAGTCATACCCCCAAGTCACACATTCGGACAGACATATCTCCATCTAGGTGCAGGGTATTGTCACTTAAGGGACTAGCCCGTGATTGTAATGATTGTTTTAACTTTGAACGAGTCAAGGGGTCAGTCTCAGCCATAGCTAGCCGCTTACCTGCCACGGACTGCTGCAGACTGAACTCTGCGCCCGAACTCTGAGCACGCTCTGCGCTTGCCTGGAGTTTTTAAAGGAGGTATGGCTTGACTGGTTAAAGGCACGGCAGCAAAAAAGAGAAAAGCACACGGTCCAGGAAAGGCTCTCCTCCCAATAGCTCCACACAGTAGCTGCAGCTCCTCTCACCAACACCGACTGCTGCAGACTGAACTCTGCACCCGAACTCCGCGCGTGCTAAGTGCTTGCCTGGAGTTTTTAAAGGAGGTAGGGCTTGACTGGTTAAAGGCACAGCCGCAAAAAAGAGAAAAGCACACAGTCCAGAAAAGGCTCTCCTCCCAAAAGCTCCACACAGTAGCTGCAGCTCCTCTCACCAACACCGACTGCTGCAGACTGAACTCTGCGCCCAAACTCAATTTTAAAAGTTCAATAGGCGGAGGAAACAAGTGAAAAGTAAATGTGAGGCAAACTTGCTTTTACTCTTGATTTTACTCCCCGTTTTGTGAACAAGTAAAGGCTGCCTGCAAATTATGCTTTGCAAATGGCATTTACTGGTTTTGAGCAGGTGCAAAACCGAGTCAGATTCCACAGGAATCAATTAGTTTTACACCTGCACAAACAGCTCATGGATGGATGTTTCATCTACGGAATCCCCACTCCTCCAGTTACAGAGTTATAGAACTCCCAAAATGTCCATACAAAGGGATACAATTTAACCAAGAGTAATTCAGAAGTACAACCATCAATTTTGTAAATTGTCATAATGAAGTGCTACAGTGCTTAAACTACAATTGTGCAATTGCTAGTATTCAAGTGCTCCAAGCAACTCAAGCAAATAAAATGCGTAAAAGTGCACCACTCACAAAACCATACAATGCACAGTACTAAGATCTAAACCCCTACAAAGCTATATAAACCTACAACAGAAGAAATGAACGGCATTTAAAACCCCAAATTCTCAAAATCGCATGCACACTATGGGGTAGATTCTCAAACGTTTTTTGACACAATTGATGAGATTGTCACTATAGGCCGATTCTCAAAAATAAATGCAAATGAAGAAAGCGCGAAGGAAATACTATTATCATTTGCATTAATTGGAGAAATGTGCAGATCACCTCATCCACAAAGGTGATCTGCACATTTTGTTTGGGAGAGTTTGGGGGGTCAGCGTAAGAGGTGCTCTGGTTAGGCCCTTTGCATGCATTATATGTGTGACAGGCTCCCAGCGCCCATGGGGGCACTGGGAGTACATTTCACAGTGACCGGCCAACACTGTGAAATGAAAACAAAAAAGAAAATCATTTCTATCCCTGCTTGAGGGATGGAAATGCAACTGGGACAACAGCTTTTCATACTGCTGCTGTTCCAATTATAAATGCATTACCTGGTCAGGATTGTTCCTGTCATGCCATGTGCCTGTTCCAAACAGGTGTCGGGAGATGTCTTGGTTTTTAAGTGCATTTTTAAGCGAATCCCTTTTCTTGATACGGTATGCGCTTTGAAATGCACAGAAACGCCCCCTTATTTGCACAAATGCGCATATTCAAATTACTTTGAGGACAGGGTGCATCTTTTTATGGAGCAAATGAGATGCAATAGTGCACTCGTCATGTGCACCAAAAAAGTGTTTGAAGAATCTATCCCTATGTCCACTCAATAATCGAAATTAAATTAATGAAAAACCTAAAATCAAGTACATTTTGTCTGTTCTAGCAACGGTTTCCCACTCCTTTTTTTGTCCTGTTAGCAGTATTGCAAGAGCATTAACACCATGTTCATATAGACTTGAAAGTTCCGGCGAATTTTTTTTTATTGTTTAGTTTCAAACGAACTCATTTTCACATTCCATCTACTCCAGCTAATCACTATAGATCTCTGTAGAGTGAACTTACCAAAAGGAAAAGGGAATGCTCTGATTACTTACTGGTAGTCTTCATTACTCCTAGTCCTACTCTTCCTTGTCACAGTACTTACCTCGTGAGGCCCTGCCACCGATACAGGACCTTCTTTAATTTCTTCTTTTCTTCATATAACTCCTCCCTGAACCCAGTACTCCAATTCAATACAACCAAGCCAGAGCATGGGACTCTCCCCGCAGGGAGGGAGAGGAGGGTCGTTCAGTATTGTAACGAGGAATAGTAGGACTAGGGGTAATGAAGATTACTGGTAAGTAATCAGAGTATTACCTCCACGTCCACTATTCCTCGTCCCAGTACTTAACTCATGAGGAATACCAGAGCAGCAACGGCCAGAGGTCCCAAAGAAACACAGAGACAGAAGTGCAGTAACACAAAGCACAACTTTAATTACCCCAAACTTACATTGCAACAGACAAAACTCCAACCCCATCAGTGGAGTGGGAGGCATTCAACCGATAGTGGTTGATAAAGGGTATCCTGATCAGCCCAGGTAGCAGCCCTACACATTTCCTGCAGGGAAACCCCTTGTGCATCTGCCCATGAAGCTGCCATATTTGGTTTTCGACCAAATTGCGTCGACCAAATTGCAGTCGACCAGTTTTTTTTCGACGAGTTGACTGGACACCCCCTGAACATGGTCGTTCACAGTCAAACCAGAAGCCACATACGCCATGGAAATGACTGTATGGGTCCCCCGGCTAATGGAAACCACAGAGGCATTCTGCCCAGCACCTGCAGCGCCAAAAGAAACCAAGAGGCTATCAGACTGCCGACACGGGGGATTCGAGTCAAGTTCTCCTGAACTGATCGCCGCACATCAATGGAATGCCAGGCCGCCTCTCCTGGAGTCTACGGATCCTGAAAAAGCGCTGGAAAAAACAGATCCTGCAACATGTGAAACCTAGACACGACCTTGGGCAAAAACTTAGTATCACAACTCAAAACAAAAGAGTCAGGAAGAACTCTCAAAAAGGGGGCCCAACACAACAAAGCCCTGATTTCCCCCAACCTATGGGCAGACGTTATCGCACTCAGGGAAGCAGTCTTGAATGTGAGGTGCTTGAGATCAATCTCAGACAGGGGCTCAAATGGAGGCCCTTGAAGGGCCCTTAAAACAAGAGGAAGATCACGGGGAGCAGGCCCTTATAGGCACACGGCTGGGAGATAGAGAGACACCATAGAAACCTACCCACCAAGACCTCCCCTTCCAGACAGCCATCAGAACCCCCCCAAGAGGACCTTGATGGTGGCTCATTCATTGGGAGCGAAGTGTGAAGACTGCCAGGCCTTTGTCATAACCCTCCTGGAGAAACTGGAGAACCACTGGCAACCCACATTGGAGCAGGGTGGTCCCAGACCGTCCGCACCAAGCCCCAAAATGATCCTAATGTCTCCCATAGGCTTTCAGAGTCGAAGGCCTCCGAGCCTTAAGGATCTATTCCACCACAGGACCCGAGAAACCTTGGGAAACTAACCGGGACTGTGCAATCGCCCACCTGCAGGAGACAAGGCTGCCTCGGGATCAACCAAGGAGCCTGACACCAAAGTTCCAGAAGGGAGGGAAACCAGCGGCACTGAGGCCAATAAGGAGCTACCAACAGCACCATCGCCCTACTGTCCCTGATACACTGAACCACCCGTGGATGGAAGGGAAGAGGAGGAAAGGCATAAAGGAGACCTCGAGGCCATGCAATATTCAGGGCATCCACACTCCATACCCCCCTGGTCAGAAAACGGGAGCAGATGAGAGGGACTTTTACCGAGACCTGAGAAGCAAAGACATCCAGCACCGGGTGCCCGAACCTGTCTCAGATCTTGGCAAACACCCAGTCTGACAGAACCAATTCCACTGAGGAGGGGAAATGGCAGCTGATCTGGTCCGCCCACAGATTGTCCACCACTGACATGAGTGGCCCTCAGGGGTAGCAGGTGTTTCTACCCCCCAGGTCCCAATCTGAGAAGCCCAAGCATTCAAGGAGCGGCTGGACCCACCCTGGTAGTTGACATAGGCCAGGCCAGACGTCTGGACCAACACTGCTTGACCCTTCAGGAACCTCTCAAAAAACAACAGGAACTGGAGAATGGCACACAACTCATTTAAGTTGGAGGACTGATGAAGATCCTCCAGAGGCCACAAATACTGAGCCGAGAGCACACCCATCTTGGCACCCATCCCCGCCCACTGGTATCGGTAGTAAGAATGGTCTTTATGGGCAGCACCAGGGCCACCCCTGCCCGGAGATTCGGAACCAGCAACCACCATTGTAAGCTGGCTTTCAGATTTGGTGACACCGGAATCAGGGCCTCGTAAGACTGAGATGCCAGGAGCCAGAGGGTCAGTAGTTAAGACACCAGGGTACACAATCTAATCTACAAAAAACGCAAGAGGCCATGTGCCCCTGCAGCATGAGCAACAGGTGAGCCGAGACCCTCTGCTGCTGGAGAACCCTGCCCAGAACTGATAGCAAGTGCAAGACCCTTCCTGGAGACAGAAACACCCTCGCCAACCTGGTTCAGATCTGAGCCCTGATGAACACCAGATCCTGGGAGGGCTCCAGGTGGGACTTCTGCCAGTTTATCAGAAACCCCAGTCTCAAAATGCCTGGCAAAACAGCTGGAGATGCACCAGGACTGTCCGCCGGAGGTCCGCCTTGATTAACCAATCGTCCAGGTAGGGAAAAACCTGATTGCCCCTCAGGTGTAGGTATGCCACCAGGGGAACCACCAGCTTAGTGAACACCCTCAGGGCAGATTGCAACCCAAACGGGAGCCCTCTGAACTGAAAATTCTGAGTGCCCATAGCAAACCGATAGAACTTCATTTGGCAAGGCAGTAAAAGGCATTCTGGAGATCCAGGGATGTCATCCAGTCCCCTCTGCAACATCGAAAGAATGTTCTGCAAAGTCTCCATTTTAAACCGCTCTGTCTGGACAAAACAGTTCAGAGCCTTGAGATCCAGGATCAGACGAAATGTCCTCGAAGTTTTGGGCACCAGAAAAACCCTCAAATTAAATTCCAGACCCTGTTGGTGAAGAGGAACAAGAATGACCGCCCGCTTGAGCAACAATTCTGGCAGAGCTGATGCCATCGGCAATTTCTTTCCCTGAGAGCAGGGAACAGCAGTCCGTACCAAACAAGCCTGGACAGGGGTCGACAGAAAATCCACATGACAACCCTCACAAACAGTGGCCAGAGCCCAGGAATCTGAGCACCACTGGGACCATACTGGAAGAAAATGCCTCAGACAACCGCCCACCAGCTTTACCAAACCGTCAGGACTTATAAAGCTGGCCAGGAACACACCCCCTCGGGTCTTCTGAAAAGACCATGAGAAAGAACCAGAGAAAGACTGTCTGGACCTTCCTCTATCGCCAGAAGAGGATGTGTTGGCCAATGATGTTTTTCATCTCAGTTTATCTGCATGTTTATTGACCCGAAACACCTTATGTACCTTATCCTCAAGGAAGTCACCGAAAGGTTTGGAACCTTCAAAGGAAAGCTTAAGTGCAGTCACCTTCTGAGAACCTTCCATCTTCCAATCGCAGAAATGAACATGTCTCTGTGCCGGCACACCAGCACCCATGGCCATGGCTGATCCATGGACCTCATCATACGCCAGATAAGACAAGAGTTCCACTTGCCGCAGCATATCTGCCAATAGAGGAGCACAGTCAGAACACCCTTCCACTGCACGTTCTTAAATCCACTAAACACTGTTTCTGCAGTGTAGGAACCGTAGGCATTCACCCAATGGTCACCGGGTCTCTCACCACTGCCTAGGCTGAAATAGAGGAGCGACCCACTAGACTGGCAAGGATATCATCCACCTCAACCGTGTCTGAAAGCAACTTCTCACTCCCTTTCACAGGGTAGAGTTTAGTCATAAATCAGGGCATGGCAATCCTTTCTGGATCACACCATTTTCGTAGAACTTTAGTACAGATATCTGAGACCAAAGCCAACCCCATATGAGAGGTGTGCTTGTATGGGGTCTGCCCCATCTCCCTAGACCAAGGGCTCCAAAAACCCCATATTGTCCCAGAATTAAGTTAACACTTCTTCCACCTCATCCCTGTTCAGGTATTTCCCTTCAGCTTCAGCCGACGAGGACCGGGACTCCGTGGAGGAAAACTCGGCTGCAGAGGAGGAGGATGAAAAAGATGACAAGCACTGGCGCTTACGTCCACAGTTGGACTGAAGGAGCAATTGTTTAACTCCCTTTTGGTCAAGGAAAAATGCCTGGACTTCTTCCTCTTCCTCGAATGATGACGACTGGAATGGGCATAGGAAGATGAAGATGGGAACACCACAAGGTGCATCAGCTTTCTGGCGTGCTTCCCCATAGTACAGCCACAAAGCACAGAGCAAGGGATACAGTGATCCACCCTGAGATACACCTGCAGGGGGGGCCCAGAGGACCTGCACCAACAAGGGAGACCACCTAATTAATTCCCCCAGCAACCAGCAGCCTCGTCCACTCCGAGGCACGAGGAGGCAATTCCAACCTGCCCCCGGGAGCCCACCTGCACAATCACTTCACAGCAGTTGTGGAAAGGCCACAAACTGTTACCAATCAAGCCCCATGGTAACAGCAGTGAGCCCTCTTACCATACATCTCGGTCCAAATAGTCTCGGGGCAGTGACGCCATTCTTGCCAGGCCTCGATGCCCCGCAGCAGCCCAGGAGAAATGGCTCCTTCTCAACTGACACCCAAGTCCCGCAGGGAAGCTGGCAGAATGCCAGCCACTGCAAGGCTACCAAAGCTCTGCAAACAGTACCACCAGGGGGCCAGCAAATGGAGCTCCCTGGTGCCCCGTACCCAAAAGAGAGTAAAAGGACCCTGTCAGAGACAGGAAAAATTGAACTGGAGTACTGGGTGTGGGAAGGAGTTATATGACTTAGTATTAAACAAGCTTCATTACTGCAATGCCCTATTATGGGACACATGTACCCACTCAGCAGAATTCCCCTCCATCACCAATCTGCACTTCAGCAGTTACCAGCAAAATGGCTGCGCTGGCACTGTTGAGCACTATCGCCTTGCCTTAAAACTGCATTTTTGCAGCTACAAAATGATGGCTGCACTGTCTTGCCTAGCACCTATGGGGCAAGATGAAACAGGGAACACACAGAGAAAGGCTCCTAGTGTGTTTTCTTATGTGTATCAAAGAAGAGAAGCGAAAAGCAGCGCTGCTTTGCTGCTAGCTCAAAATTTCCCATTGAAAAAGGAAATATTTTACATTTAAAATGATGCCGCCTGATGCTCTTTTCATCTGTTCAACATATAAAGTTCTGATCCATTAAGACCCAACTATGCCCAGCCATATTCAAGTTGTGATTTAGCAAAAGAAAGCATTTCTCACTGAATGACAGGCTGTGTCAGGCACAATCTGGGAAATCACCAGAAACTTTACACTTGTACGGAAAAACGCTTGACTTTTATGCTACAAAATGTCAAAATAAACTCTTCAAAAGGAACCCTAGCTCTCTGTGTATATGTCAATAGCCGTGGCCCTGTACCTTGAACAGATTGCTGTGTAATAGAAACTGACTAGGGCTGCAAACAATGTTTGGAATCCAGATGGAAGGGAAAACAGAATTTGAAAGGGACATCCCAGCAGAAGTCACCATGTGTCAAAATGTGCTTTTACAAACAAGAAAAATATCCGTTTTAAAAGTGTAATGTTGAACAAGGCCCTGTCCTTGCCTGGAAATGTAAGTGGGGTTTGGTTAAAATCTAATATAATGTTTTATTCCAACAGCCTTGCCTTTTAGGCTCAGGAAAACTAAATAAAAAAATAAAGGTGTTGGCTGTACTGGAAGCCACAGAACAGGTTTCCCCTGCCCTGCTTTCAAAGGACATTGCATCCCCCCAAGGAGACCAGCATCTGGAAGCTCTGAATGGACCAAGGGGGAGAATGTAACATTCTCGTCAGACTTTCTGTCTGGGCTCGAGCTTCAGACAATAGATTCTGGGACACCTACGTGTTACTTTTGGAAGTGACACCTCCCATCCACTCAAACTAAGGAGCTCCAAACTAAGGCAACCCTGGGCTAAACGGACATTTGGAGGTAGCCTGGGATGAAACTACCATATTTGGGGGACAAAGGCCAGCCCATCTAGCTCAAAAGACTATTTTAATGAATAAACTTTAAGACTGTTATTTCTACAACTGGACAGTGCAGTAATGTAAAGGTTTTACAATTTAAATGTAATTTTTGTGGCTTTAAAACAAGATATTGTGGCTGTCCATAGCATGTATGGGACGCAAACGCCAGTAAAATGTGAATCATGGGAAAAGTACATATGGTGGAATGTTAAAAATTAATGGAAATATGCCCTATGATAATATGTACACATACCTAAAATTGTGGAATTTTGGGTGAAGCGGTTCCCACTAAAAATCACAAAAGATTGTTAGAATAGCGAAACAATGTTGTACAGACCTGGGAGTTGGAATACTTTGTTCTGTATGAGATAGGTCATCTGCCTGTGTAATTTGCAAAAGTGCCACAATTGTAAAAAGGAGCGATTTATGTCAAAATTGATTTAGGTGACCAACATAGGCTGACCTATCTAGTTTTTAGGGGTAGGTCTAGCTTAGTTCTGCCCAACAATAAATCCTGTGATGTCATCTGCCTTATATAAAAGGGGGAAGCTCACAGAGACAGGACACTTTCTTCTGAATTTTCCAGCGCCTGCATATCCAGATATTCCACCTTCACTTTGCAAGATTCCAGATTCAATTGCTAGGCCAGAGCATAGCTGACCTTATCCAGGCAGGACCATTGATCCAGAAACCCTGCTATAAATCCCAATGACTAGGGGTAAAAGCTGTGGCACCCTTTTGGGAGTATCCTTTGACCAGACCAGCTTTTTGCCCCACTACCTACATGCCAGCTGGACCCTTGCTATCCAGTGACCAGACAGGCCCAGCTGTTTGCTGTTAGGAGAGACCGCTGTGCTGTGACCATAGCCTTCGAGTCCAGAAACCCAGTTAGCTGTGCCAAATCCCAACTCGTGTAGATTGTGAGTATTTCCCCATCCCATAGCACCACATAGCATACCCCATCTTGATCCTTTTTCTTTGTTCCACTCCCTAAGTAATCCTATTCATACCCTTGTAACTTGTTTAAAACTGTCTGAATTCTCTGTGCTCCTGTCCTTGATCTCCAAACGTTAGCGCCATTCTTCTTTTAATTTCTGTCTTGCATAGACCCTTAGTCATGTTTTGAATAATTTAAGTAATTCCCACATAGAGCTGAACGCGGGTGAAAAGATTAACTGTGCAAATTAACCTTGCAGTGTACCGTGTCTTTCTTTAACAATCTAGTTTTGATAATCTACTTTAAGTAAAATGTGTCCTTTCTTTCCAAACCGATTTTCTCTTATAATTGCTTTTATTTTCCCAAAACCGGATCTCCTTCCACATTGCAAATTGTATTGTATTGCATTTATTGTGTTTATATAGTGTTTTACTCCACAGCGCTTTACATTATAACACCAAGATACATAGTTGATTATAAAAGTAGAAGCAATTTACAAAACATGAATCAAACCAACAAAACAGTGAGTAGAGCAATTAGTCTGCAAAGGTAAGCAAGAGAAGGAGGGGGGTGAGGAAGGTAAGCAAGAGAAGGAGCGGGTGTGGAAGGGAAAGGAGGAGGGAGACAGGATGGAGATTAGGGTGAAGCTGCAAGGAGGGGGAGGTATGAGTAAGAGGAAAAAGAGCGGATATGGAGAGGTGAGTAGGAGGAGATGTGAGGGGAGAGAGAGGGAGAGGTAAAAGGAGGATATAAGGGTGTCAGGGTGGGGAATGGAGAAGAAGAGATTTCAAGGAAGAACGGAAGGATGAAAAGGTGGGGATGGAGCAGATAGAGAGAGGTAGGGAGTTCCAGTGCAGGGGGGCCAGGAGCTGAAAGGAGCGGAAACGAGAAAAGGCACATGGGGGAGGGGGAACAGTGGGTAGGAAAAGATCGGTAGATCAGAGAGAGCGCGATGGGGTGTAGAATGAAATAAGAGAAGGAGAAATAAAGGGGAGCAAGATTGTGAAGAGATTTAAAGACAAGACAGAGGAAATTAAATTTAAGTTGGGAGTGCAAGGGAAGCCAACCAAGGTAAGAAAGCGAGGAGGAAATGGAGTCGCGAGGAGCAAGGAAACAGAGGGTGCGGATGGCAGAATGGTAGAGGGATTTGAGGCGGGCAAGATGAGATGCAGGGAGTCCAAAGAGGATAGAAGAACAATAGAAGAGGAGAGAGAAGATGAGGGAGTAGATTAAAAGTTTAATGGCGTGGAAGGTGAGAGTGGAGCAGACTTTACGAATGTTGAAAAGGTGGTAGCGACAGTTGCGAGAGGTATGAGAAATATGTTGGGAAAAGGAGAGGGAGGAGTCAAAGTGAATGCCTAGATTGCGTGCATGGGCTGAGATGGGAAGATTAGAGGGGGGAAGTGAATAAAAGGAGGAGGAGAGGGAGGGGGAAGAGTGTTGGAGGGAAAGAATAAGACATCAGTCTTATCAGTGTTGAGAGAAAGAAAGCGGGATGACATGCAGTTTTTAATGGCAGTAAGTAAGACAGGAAGAGAGATTAAGGTAGAGCTCAGGAGTGAGGAAAGAGAAGGAAAGGAATAGATGGGTGTCATCAGCATAGAAATGGTGAGAAATACTGAAGGAAGAGATAACTGGGGTAAGAAGAGAGGTTTAAAGAGAAAATAGAAAAGGGCCAAGGACAGAGCCTTGGAGTACTCCGTAGTCAAGGTACAACCGCCCCAAGATACAGCAGAAGAGCGGGAGGAGAGGTAAGAGGAGAGCCAGTTGAGAACAGAGCCTTTGAAACCAAAGGAGGAAAGAGTGTTGAGAAGTAAGGGGTGATAGACGGTGTCAAAGGCAGCAGAGAGGTCAAGGAGGATGAGGACAGAGGATTGCTTAGAGTAGCGAGCGGTGAGGAGGGAGTTGAGAACATAAGTAAGAGCAGTTTCAGAGGAGTGTTTAGGTCAGAAGCCAGATTGAGAGGGGGGAAGGAGGGAAAGGTTAGTGACAAAAGCTGAGAGCTGGGAGTAGACTAGGCGTTCAAGTAATTTAGAGAGGAATGGGAGAAGCGAGATTGGACAGAAGTTTAAAGTAAGAAGGGGATCGGCAGAAAGTTTCTTCAGAATAGGTATGATAGTAGCATGCTTGAATGCGGAACGGAAGGGAAAGTAGCAGAGGAGAGACAGATGTTGAAGAAGGAGGTTAAGTAAGGAATGAGAAGAGGGTAAATCTTCAGGATAAGGAGGGTGGGGAGAGGATCGGAAGTTGCCTCCTTGGGATGGGATTTGGACAGGAGGAGGGACATGTCAGAAGGGGAGACAGGCAAGAAGTCAGACATGCACGCTGAAAGGGAGTGGGGGCAAGGGGAAGGGGAATAGGAAGGAGAGCAGTTAATGGTTTGGCGAAGAGAGAGAATTTTGGAGGAGAAGAAGTCAGCAAAGTCAGAAGGAGAGAGGGAAGATGTAGCTGAGGGGTCAGGAGTGGGCAGGGAGAGCAAACGAGAGAGGGTTTAAAATATATGGCGAGGATGAGAGACTTTGAAGTGACGAAGGTTAGAATATTAGGAACGGTTAGCAGAGCTACAGCAGGAGTCATAAAGGGAGTGGTAAGAGAAATAGGAGGTTTGATTAGATAGAGAGGGAAATTTGAGCCAGCGTCACTCGAGGTGACGCTGGCTCAAATCTTATCCAGTTATTCAGCTAAAGTCACCCTTTCACTTCTATATTATCCCTGTGATGTGCTAACGTTTTGACATTTAAAACTGCATAAAGTGGAAAATGCAACTTTTCAATGTGTGATTTTGGCTGCAGCGTGTTCTTACTTTCAAGTTGCTTTTTGAAATGTATGCCCTTTGTAGATACTTTGCCTTGTAGTTGCTAGTGACATTACATCCCTCATAGTGTGATAAATCATATTTGACTCATTTATTCAACCGCATGTTAAATTAATTATTTACAATTCTGAAGTGTTAATTGCAAAGGGTTTTAAAATGTGTTTTTGCCTCTTATTTTGTGAGGGAAGGTCAGATTTTAAATCTGTTTGCTGCCTAATATCCCTGACGCCTTGATGCTCCTCTCCATTGACTCAAAATTAGATTAATTGGGGTTTGAGGGAGCATTGCAGGGGGAAATCTTAACTCGGGTGCTATCTACCCGAACAGTAAAATTGCTCCTATTCATCTGTGCTTTGGATATGTTCTAGTAGAAGGTCAACCAAGTGTATTTCATCAGTTTGCATTGTAATTATCACCCCATTGGTGATTGCTGCCCAATATTAAAAGTGTGTGATTTTCTTTCAATTCAAAATAAATAAATATTGTATTACCACCAACCGGCCTGGTTCATGATCCATTGTGACCTGGGGTATTTGTAAAAGGGGGTGTGAGACGGGTTGGCTGCCAGCTCAATCCGAATTCATAGAAAATAAAGAAAAAGTATTCTAATTGAGCGCTACATCCTAGGCTAAGGGCAAGGCTCCTAGTCCGGTGTGTGACGCCCGATTGGAATCCTTTACAGCATGGGGGCTCGTTCGGGATTTGGGATTGTGTATTCACCCGTGACAGCTTAACACAGCAGGCTAACCATCAAGGTAGTGATACTTTGTGTGGTTGGAACACTGTGTTACGCTGTAGTAAGTGTCTCCCCAAAACAAAATATCAGGGATGTGAATAAAATTAAAGCTAAATCAACCCCAAACCAGACACAAAGCAACTGTCATGATCTCTGCTTCCAAAAGGTCAGGGTTTTCCCAACTCCCTTGGAAGCAGATCCATAACCCAGGTTCCGAGTGCCAACCAGTCCCAATTGGGACCTTTTGGACCCAGTCCTGGCGCCAGTGGCACCAGGCTCATAAATATGCCCAGTCCCAGTGCTGGAAGCGCCAGGCTCATAATGCTTGGGTGGACTTACCTGCAGCAGACCATGCTGCTTACTTGCCTGCCAGTTGAGCCTCTGATCCTCTTCTGTTTGGAACTACTTTTCCTGTTGGGTGGGGCAGGAGCCACTCCCTAGATTCAGAACACTGGAACTCTTCTGGAAAGCAGGAACTCTTTTCTTACCTAGGCGTGGCTGTGGAAGGAGACACCTAAGCACTACAGGAAGCTATTTAAACCACACCCAATGGATGAATCTTGCTTTGCGTTATTCTGCATCCTCTGCAGCAGAACGCTCATCGTGTCTTCTGTATCTGATCCTGGGCCTAAGGAAAAAGGCTTACCATCCTGAATCCAGCCTTCAGCAACACCTATAAAGACAAGAAAGAACAGGTTAGCATTACGGTCTTCAGTGACAGCTCTTCACTTACCTGGTCCATCGGCTGTCACCAACGCCTCGCGCTGCATTCTGGCATCTGAAAGACAAAGCCTTACCTACTCTTCGTGCGCTCCGGAGGTCTTCACACTGCATTCCGGCATCTGAAAGACAAAAGCTTACCAAATCTTCGCACGCTCCGGAGGCCTTCAGCGCTGCATCCCGCATCTGAAAGACAAAACAAGGTGCGTTTAAAGACATTGGGGAACTTTAATACTCACGTGCCATTACTCCTTTCCACATCTAACCCAGTGGGTATTCCAGGACCCTGCAGCCGCTCCGAACTTGTACCTGCAAAATAAAAAGACAGTTAGAGCGCATCGTGAAGCAGGCAACAAGCGCTTACTTACGTGCTTCCAGGCGCTTCTATTCATCACACGGGCTCCATCTTCAACTCACTTCAGCCCGTCATCCGCCATCGCCGGAACCCTGCAAAACAAGAAACATCATTACTAAAGACTTTAAAGACATTAGAATTACTCGAAACTTACCGTTCGTGCAGTAAACGACGGACAGCAGTCCTCTGAAGTCAAGAGGCCTGCTCCCCTTATCCAGTGAAGAAACTGGTTACAGCACCCTGCCCCGAGGCAGATGGAGAGCACGGCGTTCACTTACCTAAGGTGAGAGCGTTAACCTTTGGGGTTCTACAGGAGAAGGGAAAGGGAAGAAGAGAGAGACATTCAATAACCCAGTTCCTTAATCCCATATTTTCTATCTGCAGACATCTTACCCTTCGAGTCAGACATACAGTGCACAGAGGTCCAGCCCAAAGAGCCAGCCGTGTGTTACACATCACCTTTGAAGATACGGTATACGCCCAGTCAAGACCGGCGCCTCTACGGGAATCAGGTGAGCGTTACAGCAACAGAATACAGGTTACCCTTATAGAAATAAATTAATAAAGAAAGAACACTTTCCAAAATAGCCACAGTAGAGATCAATATGGCCAGGGAGCACCTTCTGCACAAATTAGTTCTCCGAGGGGAATGGCAGCAGCAAGATGAGGCGGTATGGCTAGAAGAGACAATGCAACAGGTCACTGCCATGGACATGGATATGTGGGAGGACGGTGCCCTATTACATCAAGCTTTGAGCGAGTTCTACATGACACTGAAAATTAAAGAGGAGCAGATTAAAATTGTCAGACTCACGGCCTACATGTATCTCGATATAGGAGTGATGCTAGCAAAGCATGAAGAAAATAGAACTCTTGCGCAAAATCAATCTGAACACTTAACTCAAATACATACTGAGATAAAATTAGCGGAACAAAAATTGCAAAAGAGCCAAGATTCTGAAGTCCAAGTTGAGAACTTCATCAAACCGTTGAAAGAGGACTTGGCTCTGCAACAACAGAATAAATCTGACTACAGGGCCCAATTAGATGCATTAAAAGTGGAGTGTCAGGAAAAGTTTGACTCTCTAGAAGAGGGTCAACAGAAGCTGAATCAACAAATAAAATATAACAGGGTCTGTGCAGAGCAGATAATCGCTTCACAAAAACAGGTTGACGAATTGGAAGAGGAGAATAATAAATTAATTAGTAAAGAACTCCACCTCCAAGCAGAATTTAATCAAGAACGTCAGAAATGAAATGCTATCAAGCAACAAAGGGATGACCTGGCTAAACAGAGGGGCACCCAAAATCAGGAGAAAGATGCCCTATATCAGGAAGTAAGCAACCTAAAAACAGATTTACAGGAAAGAGAGTTGGGCCTCCAGAAACTAAATGAACTCAAAATAGAATATGGAAAGCTATTAGAGCTTTCTGGTACTCTGGAAGAGAACACCCAAACTAAAAATGCACAAACTCGGGAGGTGAATCTCCCTGAATCTCAGTGTTCCCAAACTATACAGGCAGTGCAAAAAGATAATGAGGCCCTCTGTGAGGAGAAAGATGGGCTGCATCAGCAGGTGGCAGCTCAAGAGAGGGTCATAGAGGCCAGTAAAGCCGTGATAGCCGAGAAAAAGGTTCAGACCTTTGCCTATTATCAAGAGGAAGGGGCTGAGAAGGAAAAACTAGCGAGGCTGGAGAAAGAGTATGCTAGATTTAATCCAAACTGGAGGGACCCCGAACAAGTAGAGAGGTACAGGGCAACCCCTGATCATAGTTTGATGACCTCTGTACTAAGGGACTCAAACCCATTTAATACTTTGTACACTTCTGACTTCAAGTCTCCTGGTTGACATGAGCCAGAAACCATGAGGCCGTCAGAATTAAATAGGCATATAGGCAATAGACAGGTCAGCGCCCACCCTCCCCCCCCCCCAGAAACTGATGGACGGGCGTCCCTGTATGGATACAAAAATATTATGGCTGATGTCTCTGAGAAGAAAGCCCCCTATAAGGAGAAAGTCAGGGAATTAGATCTGCAGAAATACTACCTCCAAAAGGGACCAATTGGTTCGATTTTGTCATGATGCATACCCCCGTGCATCCAGACCACGTCCATCAGCCCTGGGAGCAGGCATCATGTTGCCTTGAGAAATCCCAGCAACCCCTGCTAGGGGCTTTATGGGTTCAGTCCTGGCGCCTATGGCGCCAGGCTCATATAAGACATCAGTCCTGGCGCCATAGGCACCAGGCTCATAGGTGCACACTTACCTGATACAGACCATGCTGCAAGAGATCCAAGCCAATGTGAGGCCTGGAAGGGACTACTTTACCATAGGAACTATTTTGTTACTCGGGTGTGGTTGGGGAGGAATACCTACCTGGGACTACTTTGGAGGCTATTTAAACCACGCCCCGAAGAGCAGCACACGCTTCGCGTTATTCTGCATCCAGCAGCGTAACGTTCACCGTGCCAGCAGCAGCATCCAGCCTTCTGCCACGCCCGCCTCGAACCTGGAACACCTAGAAAGAAGGAAAGAAGCAAAGGTTAGAACAAGAGTATTACCTGATTTCTTACCTGATCCCGGATTCATCACATCTTCAAACCAGAGGAAAGACTTTGTTTTAAACGGGTCACATCGCCAGCAGCAGCGCCGCACCATACTCACCGTTCCACGCAGCATCTCTTCGATCCGGCGCTGTCTCCATCTTTACATCGCCGAATCCCGGCATTTAAGGGGGACAAGAAACAACAAGGTGAGCAGAGAGAACAGACAGAGACAATCTCTGTAGCTGCCATATGCTTACCTGATTTTACCGCCGGAGGTATTATTCATCAGCACGCCACATCTTCTTATGCCACACCTGTAAGAAAAGGAGAAAGCAGCAAGTTTAACCCTTGGCATTATTTACCGGACAGTGTTGGGTAACACAGACTTTTACTGGAGCGCTTTCAGCTGTCAATCTTCTTATTGGGTCAAGGCTGCAAGATAAAAAGAGGAATTGGACAGGAGTGAATTCCAGACATTTTGAACTCTTACAAACTATATACTTACAGTTCTTCGCCAGGACCTTTTGGAGTCAGGATTCGTCTACAACTCTTCCAATATCTTCAGGCCAGTGAAGTAACTGGTCATCAACACGCCCCTGCGTACTTCACAGGATGGGGGCTCATCCTTCAAGGATATAAGGTGAGATTGCTGAGAGGGCACTTCAGAGGTGATTAGTGGGGAGGACAGTGGGGGTGCTATCACTTGAATCCACAAGTGGCTAAATCCATCTCTCCACTTGCAGGAGAATATTTCTACGGGTCAAGCAGACAAGATTAGGAGGGCAGATCCAGTCAGTCATCGCTGCAAGTGGGTGGAGGCCGCAGCAGTCCGGGTCCGACCGACGCCCCTGTGGGAGCCAGGTGAGCGTAACAGATTTGCAGAAAAACTGCATGAAATGAGGCCCCAAAAGAGCCTTCTGAAGACCTCCACCCAATAAGGGCAGTGGGGGGGATCATCTGCCAAGCCTGGAGGCAGGGAGGAGTCAGAAGACTACTCTCCTGTGCGCCACAGGGGAGAAGAATCTAGGCCCCACCATTCTGCAAGCCCCTACCAAGCTCACAGAATCAGGGAGCACCTAGAAGATCATGAGGGGACCTCAAACAGTAGCGCCTTTGACTCTGAGGGCGAATGGACTCAGGTGATGAGGCAAAAGAAGGCAAATAAACTAAAGAGAGTTCTGGAGAAAAGACCCCAATAGGCAGATCAAGGCTATTAGGAATTTCAAAACACTGTGCCATAACAACGCAAAATATTTTGTCTGGGAGCATTTGGAACTCTATGAACAAATGAGGACACTTTTCACCTTAAAGATAGCCAGAACTGCATAGATTATGCTAAATGGACGTTCTCTCCGAGTACTACAACTTTTTTGCTGGACTGGAAGACCAAAACCATTCAGGATGGTCCACCTACAAGGTGGCCATATTGAAGCACTTTTCCGCCCACAGAAACCTCCAAGAGGCTCCAAAGCAGCCTACAATTTGCAATGCGGAGAAGATTAGGCCCCACGAAAATTTGTGCAGGAGCTAAAACGCGCCTTTGCACAAACCACCAGGAGGGTGCGCACGTACAGCAGAGAGTTTATAACTACCTAATTTCATGCGCTCCCAAAGTACATCATGACCCAGCTGGTCAGGGATTTTCATGATAACAGATCCCTGGACTGGGTAATAGAGCAGGATACCCGCATCTATGAGGTCCAAAAACATGCAGAAAATAAAAATCAGGTAAAAAAAAACCAAACCAACCAATACCCCTGCTGCTGCTAAGGTGGCAGAGGTGAAGTTTGCCCCCATTTTGGACCTAGAAATGGGGAGGCCTAAAATTCACCTACCCAAAACCAGCAAAATCAGAGGCCAAGAAGGCCCTCTAACCAATCAGCAACAGGTGGCAGTCAGGGAGGTAATCCCACCAATGAGACCCCTAACTCTCCTGATTATATAAGTCCCAGATACAAGGGCAACCGGCCTATCTTGGGGTACGTATGGACTCCTCCAGCCCAAGGGGGGGGGGCCCAACCAGTTAAGTACTGCCCCGGGAAACTTACCTCCTAACTTCCCTCAGGAGCGCAGTATTCCCCCAAATCCTGGGCTGAGTTTCTTTCCCCGGTATCCACAAAACCCCAACCTGCAGGACAACCCTCCTTCCTTTCCCCGCTTTTAGAGCCCAGATTACCTAATCCAGGAGAGGAGAGGCCAAGGGTGGAGGGTTACCAAAATCCCTAGTACCCAGGGTACTCCGGGAGAAGGGATAGTTACCCATCCCGTGAACCACCTAGGTATGAGCAGAAACCCCCGTACCAGTTAGAACGGGTGTCCCAACTGGAGCGCTAGGTCCAGAACCTCATGCAGGAGCTGAGTCGCATGTTGAGGGCTCAGGAGAACCCTTAGATGAACATGGCAGCTCAGAAACCCTCAAACCAAGGGTCTGGCACCCCAGAACAATGACAGGGAGAGAACCCCAATAATTCACTGGTTCCAGAGGAGGAGGCACGGGGGAGAGGGTGTAAAGCCCAAGAGGAAGCTTCCTTCCTCACCTGTGAAAAGCCGCTGGACACCCCGGAACCGGAACTAAAATCTCTTGCCCCTAAAAATCTGCAACCCTGGGAACAGAGGGTGGGTAGGAGAAATAAAGACAACAAGAATGGCCCATTTCTTGGAGGAAGTTAGTGTACTCCAGTTTGAAAGCGGAGAATCCTTAGAGGATTCCGGGGAAAAAATCTCCTTCAGGGACAGTTGAATTCCTCCCAAAGAAAAATGGGTCCCGGGAGATCTGAATGAAGAATGGGTCGGTGTGGGGACTGATTCAGAGTCACCCATCCCTGAACCCCAGAATTGCCATTCTGAGAAAAAAATAGTAAAGGAGGGATCCTCCCCACAAACTGGTCCTAGTGACTGCCTCCAGGTAAAAGGCGGCAGCACAAAGCTAGGGGAAAAAGGGGTTTCTGAAATCCCATCTACTTCAGGATGTCAAATTCGTATTACAGATTCCCAGACTCTGGCACAGAAAATTGTCCAAAATGCCACCATGTCAGAGTCCAAAATAAAGAAATTGACCACCCAGCTCGCCTAAAATGCCCATTACTTTGTCTGCTTGGGTCGAAGGAGGGGAGATTTTATGCCCCAGTGCAAGTGCAAGGGCAATGTGCATTTTCTGCACTGGTGGATACTGGATCCCAAGCCACTCTCCTGTCAAAAAGGGCTTTTGAGCAGCTAAATTCAGGAAGGGGGGAGCGGCACCAGATCCCTCTCAGCCCTCTTCCTGGACAACTCCAGAACTTTGACGGGAATTAAATTCCTGTCGAGGGGACTGCGGATTTGGAAATAAAAATTGGGCGACATACGGTGAAACATCCAGTCATAGTCGTGACTCCAGAGGGAACAGCCTGTCTACTAGGGAATGACATCCTTCGCAGGTTGTCTCCCCTAATAGACTGCGTGAACAAGGTACTCTGGACTCAGACTAACAGGCTAATAAAATTAAAACAGAGTGCCAACCACGTTAGTTTAAGTGGCACATGCCACATGGTTGAACAAAAATCTGATCACATTGAGTTTCATTTCCAGAACAATCAAATACCTGACGTTACAGTAATTGTTGTAGGACAACAAACTGGTGATGGGAACTCCTCTCCATTCCGGAAAATCAATCTTCCTACCAGTTTTAAGTGGCATTCCACACTGGAAAGAGGTACTTTGAAATGGTATGTTGATTCACAATCTGAAAATCCCAATTCTATAGTTAAAAGCATTGCTGGCATTCAGAAGAAGGGCGAACAACTCTTCCTCCCCATTCAGTTAAATGAGGGGAGCGAGTCTGTTCTCGCCAGAGTTGGCTTGAATAGCGAAGAAAGCTTCATCAGCGAAGTATTATTCAGGAAACTCCCAAAAGACCAGACCCTGCCCACTGTTGAGTCCGTTTATCAGTGGGTAAGAGGTCTGGAAATTCCCTGTTCCAAATATCTTCTGCTTAGCAGTTGTATGCTCAAAATGTCTATAGGTGACAAAAGCCTAGAACTTAATTGTTAGGTTATGCGAGGTGTTCCCTGCGCCTTCTACATGGGCAGTCATATCGTCAACCGACTCAAAATGAATTTAGATCCTAGTAATTGCCAAACCCGGGCCCAACTGGAGGGTAAATCCCAGGGCCCTGGCAATCCTAAAGAAAGCCTTCAAGTCAGTCCCATTGCTACTGTAGGCAGCAGAAGTTCGAAAATGCAAAGGAGGTCACCATCCCATACCTATCCTACAGAATCTGCATCCCCAAAGGAGAGCTGGCAGAAGAGAAATGGGTCCATGTTAATCAGTTAAAGAGTTGTTACCCCAGACACACTTTGCGGCTGATTGAAGATCCAAGAGAAAGTCAAATAGAGGAGACATCTGGAGAGTGAGAACAAAAAAAAGAAGAACCAGAAGGTAGGTTCATAGGTGTAGCTTAATGTTCACACTGGATCCGTTGGTTGTCTCCATGACCATCAGTCTGGCTTCAGAGCTGCCAGAAGCACAGAAACTGCTCTCCTGAACATCTGTGAAGATCTGCTCTCCAGCTTTGACTCCAATACCCCATGTGTCCTCATCTTACTTGATCTCTCTTCTGCCTTCGACACGGTCAAACATGCCATCCTGCTCAACCATCTCAGTGACAACAAGGGAACACTGGTCAGGCCCTGGCATGGCTGACTTATTTTCTCTCCGATCGACCTTCCCAGGTTGAACTCGGATCCTTCCCCTCCTCCAATTCTATCTCTACCTGTGGTGTTCCCCAAGGGTCCAACCTCTCTCCCTGGCTGTTCAACCAATACCTGGCACTTCTTGCCCACTCCAACTTCCAGTGCTATGGAGATGACACTCAGGTCATTTTCAGGCTACCCTCAACCACCTCTTCTCCCTTTCTCATCTCTGACTGTCCGCCATCCATGACTGGTGTGCCGCCAATGATCTCTGCCTTAAGGCCAGTAAGGCTGATATTCTTCTCATCGGCACGCCCACACCCTCCTTTCCTGTCACTTTCTGGCCAGCCTCTCTTGGCCCTCTCCCTGCTCCCACCTGTGAGGCAAGAAACCTCGGGGTCATCTTCGACTCCACATTCTCCTTCTCTCCTCACATCTCCGATGTCTCTAAGAAGTCACACTACCAGCTGCACCTCTTCCAAGGCTTTCTTCCTTTCCTCTCCTACCCCCAGATGCTCACTGTCTCCAGAGCTCTGGTTCTCTCTAGGCTGGGCTATTGCAACAGCCTCTTTCTAAATCTGCCTGCTTCTACTCTCCACCCTCTCGTACTCATCCAGAACCGGACTGCAAGACGTGTCCTTGGCCTCAAGCCCAGGGATCATATCTCTCCAGGACTGAAATCTCTGCACTGGCTCCCAGTGGCTGCGAGGATTAAGTTCAAAACCCTCCGCATTGTTCACAAGGCCTTCTGGGGCATAGGGCCTCAATACCTTCACCTCTCTTTTCCTAAATAGCTTCCTTCTATAGCTCTTCGCTCATCCGCCTCCAACTCCCTCAGGGTCAGTCGCTTCTACAAGCAACGAGTTGGTGGTAGATCTCTTTCTTCCGCTGGGGCCTCCCTCTGGAACAGCCTCCCTGCCCCCCTGAAACTTGAGGAGAACCATCTCAAGGTTCCGAAAGCACCTCAAAACCTTTCTCTTTGCTTCTGCTTTTTCTCCTCCTGCTTCTGCTTTTTCTCCTCCTCTCCTCTGCTGATTTCTTGGTTGATACTGAAACTGCACTGGTTTACTTGGCCACCATCTGAACATAGGCCCAGGTCCCCTCTGCCACCAGTCGCGCTCCTGCACTGCCCTCCTGGCAACCCTTGCACTTGGGACTGTTTTCTGTATCCCTACAGTCCCACTACCAGCACTTGACACCTGATGCCTGCACTTACCCTTTCTTATACGCGCCTTATGAGATGCATGTTTGATTCCCGCCATCTTCTCCACGGATATGTGCATTATAACACTGTTGCAGCGATTACATATCGGGGTACACATGGACCTTTGCACTGGGGTCCGTTTCAGGTCTCCAACAAACATTGGAGGGTGGGTTTCTCTCCCATTTTACCCCCTTTTTGTGCCATTCAATTTGGGCTTTACTGCCGGATATGTGTATTATAAGTAAACGAAGTTGGCAAACAAGGACGGCGAGACTCAGCGCAAGGACCTGAATTATAAAGAGTGGTGTGAGTGTGGTTGTGGGGAAAGTGAATCTAAGATGTGTAGAATATGCATAGTGTCTCGAATAAAGCTTGGAATGGAGGTTACCAGAGGTGCGAGACATTCATTCTGTGTCATGTGTAGAAACCTGCTCATTCCACTCCTGGGGCCTCATTACGACCCTGGCGGAACGGGTTAAACGGCGCCGTAAAAGGCTGCGGCGCCGTTGAACCCGTTCCGCCACATTACGAGGTCCCCTCGCGGGACACGTTAAGCACGCCTGGGAAAACCAGGCGTGCATACCGGGTCCCGCGAGGGGAAGAGGGAGCAAACAATGGGCCCTCTCGTAATGGCCCGTTGTTTACTCCCTCTCCCATTCCCATTCAGCCCTATGGGGGCTGTAATGGGAATGGGGATGAACCGTGTCCGTGTCCTCGAGTGAGGAATTACCGGGCCATCCGAACTCGGAATGGTCCGGTAAGTCCTCATTCCGAGGACACGGATACGGATGCGGTTTTGCCAGCAGCCATGCCGCAAATTGCGGCACGGCTACTGGCATAACTTGTAATGAGGGCCCTGGTCATTCCTCTCCTTCCCTCCCTTCCTCTCTCCTCGCTTCTAGTTGTTCTTCTTCCTTAAAGTCCTCTTTCGTAATTCAATTTCACCAATTGTAACCTTATTAATACAGCATACGGAATTATTAGAGCTTGCCGCATTCAGTGTGATTTAGCTGATTTCTACACTTGGGCCTTTGACCCTTGTATCGCCACTGCTATACTGCTCAGTAACCAGTCCTCACTCAAGATGGCGTCCTTGTCTCGCCACCCGCGCCGTTTTTCGGCAGTCGGACTATGTGCTTAATTACTCTGCAGGAGCCGCGCACACCTGTCTCCTGTTCACTGTTACAGCCGAGACACTGGTAAAACCAGCTACTTCACGTAGACCCCTGACCTGACGGAGGGGCTTCGCACACATTCACTCTGTGCCCAGACGCGCACCTTCGCTCAATTACTAATCATGTTGTTCTGTCTGCTTTCTCTCCCCTCCTGTCTGCGACCTGTTCCGTGTGGACCCCCACTCACCGCCGTATTTTCAGTTTCATGGGATTGCGCTTTCAATTGTCCTTGCAACTGCATATTCGGTATGAAGGCTTGCGCCTTTTCAATTTTGTTAACTCTGTGCAATTATACAATTCACCATTAACATGGTGTATGTCATGACTATTTTTACAGTGGAGCCCACGATTCTTCTATCTTTTGTTGCTTACCACATCTATTGGTAAGTTCAATTTTTTTGGTTTCTCAAATTACCATGCCCTCAACTGAGCCATCAGTTTTCACACGCTATTTCTTCCCCACAATCTTCTTGTCTTTTTAGTGATATTATTAAAGACTTCCCGCTACTCAGGTAAATTGTTTTAACCCTTTGGAAATACAAAAACGAACTGGATGGCCAACCCAGATGAAACATGCTAACATTTGTGTTATTTTAGTTTTTTCTCCCCATTCCTTCTTCTGTGTGCCATTTTAATTGCCATTTTCTGAATAATGTTTTGTTCTTCTTTTACTACATGCACTGGCATACTCCATTTGGTAGTCCAATTACCTTCTCATGTCCTTGATTACTTCTTTTGTGTTTAATATGTTTGCTTTTGATCTCATATGCCTGATGTGCAATTGTATGGTGAACTTGCCACTCTCCTTTTGCTGTGTTGCTTGGGTTGTTTCCATGTATAATACATTACTCTGTAATTCTATGTACTGGCCTATTCTGCATGTACATTAACCTGTAGCCTCAGTAGAAGAGCAAGTGCTCGAAACTCGTGTCAGGCTACCTTCTTGGGAAATAAACACATACCATAAACTGAGTCTCCTTAGGGAGTAGGTCTAGCTTAGTTCAACCCAACAGTAAATCCTGTGATGTCATCCGACTTATATAAAGGGGGAAGCTCACAGAGACAGGCCACTTTCTTCTGAATTTTTCATTGCCTGCATATCCAGATATTCCACCTTCACTTTGCAAGATTCCAGATTCTACTGCCAGGCCAGAGCATAGCTGACTCTATCCAGGCAGCACCATTAATACAGAAACCCTGCTAAAAATCCCAATAACTAGGGGAGAAAGCTGTGGAACCCTTTTGGTAGTGTCCTGTGACCAGACCGGCTTTTTGCCCCACTACCTGCATGGCAGCTGGTACCTTGCTATCCATTGACCAGACAGGCCAAGCTGTTTGCTGTTAGGATAGCCCACTGTGCTGTGACCAGAGTCCAAAAACCTGGTTGGCTGTACCAAATCCCAAACTCAAGTGCAGATTGTGAGTATTTCCCCATCCCATAGCAACACATAGCATACCCCATATTGATTCTTTTGTCTTTGATCCACTCCCTAAGTAATCCTATCCATACCCTGGTAACTTGTTTAAAACTATCTGTGTTAGCGCCATTCTTCTTTTCATTTCTGTCTTGCATAGACCCTTAGTCATATTTTGAATACGTTAAGTAATTCCCACATAGAGCTGAACGAGGAGTGAAAAGGTGAACTTTGCAAATTAACCTTGGAGCATATTGTGTCTTTCTTTAACAATCTAGTCTTCATAATCTAGTTTAAATAAAACTTGTCCTTTCTTTCCAAACCAATTTTCTCTTTTAATTGCTTTTATTTTCCCAAAACCGAATCTACTTCCACATTGCAAATCTCATCAATTATTCAGCAGGTGTCATCCCTTCACTTCTATATTATCCCTGTGATGTGCATATATCACCCAGCCTAAAAAACGCATTCCGATTCTGTCTATTTCACCCATAACATTACTTCCCTGAGACTATGATAAATCATATTTAACTCATTTATTCAACCACACGTCAAATTAATTATTTACCAATTCCGAGTGTCATTTTATGCAATTGCAAAGTGTTTGTCTCTTATTTTGTGAGGGAAGGTCAGATTTTAATTCTGTTTGCTTCCTAATATCCCTGACTCCTTGCTGCTCAATCCTATCCACTCAAATTACAATTAATTGGGGTTTGAGGGAGCATTGCAGGAGGAAATCTGAACTCAGGTGCTATCTATCTGAACAGTAACATTGCTCCTATTCATCTGTGCTTTGGATATGTTCTAGTAGAAGGTCAACCAAGTGTATTTCATCGGTTTGCATTGTAATTATCCCCATTGGTGATTGCTGCCCTATATTAAAAGTGTGTGATTTTCTTTGAATTTAAAATAAATAAATATTGTATTACCACCAACCGGCCTGGTTCATGGTCCATTGTGACCCGGGGTATTTGTAAAAGGGGGTGTGAGACGGGTTGGGTGCCTGCTCAATCCGAATTCATAGAAAATAAAGAAAATGTATTCTAATTGAGTGCCACATCCTAGGCTAAGGGCAAGGGTCCTGGTCCGGTGTGTGATGTCTGATTGGAATCCTTCATACTATACTAACCAAGCACTAACCAACACAACTGAGAAAAAACTGCAAATCTACCAAAACAATGCACTCAGAGCAGCAACCAACTTCCTGAGAACACACCACATCTCAGTGCTGAGGCAGAGTGGCAGGTGGCTCTCCATCAACCACAAAAAATTAAATTCAAAACCCTCGTACTTACATACAAATGCCTGAATAATCAAGCTCCCGTGTATCTCTGTGACAAATTCAAACAGTACACTACTAACCGACTAGATCAACACAATCCAAATGCCTCCTTATACCAAGGTTTAAGCTACAAAAGGCAGCTGGCAGAAGCTTCCCGGTGCTAGCAGCCAAAACGTGGAATGCCTTCCCTCCAAGCCTTAGAGTAGAACCATTCTACTACAAATTCCGTAAGAATGTTACAGCATGGCTCATCACAAATGAAGCCTAACTACCAACAGAACTTGTCACATACGTCATCATGTAAATACTGCGCACAACTGTAAATTGCTTTGTGTAGCGTGTAATTTTATCTCATTGTATCTGTATTCTTGCTAAATGTACAAATGTGCTTGCCTGTGTAACTTTGTAAGAAATGTGCCCAGATGCCTAAGAGCTTGGCACGCTATAGAAATAAATACAATGAAGAAAAGAAGAAATGAAAGAAGGGCCTGTATCAGAGGCGGGGTAAGTACTGGGAAGAGGAAGAGTGGACAATCCCTTTGCTTACAGATCACTGTGCTGGTGCCAAGTCACTCTATCAGAGTGTCTAATTTCGCCAAGTTAGCCACAGCAATACACACAAGTAAATCACCAACGTTAGAGAGGCCCGGTCCACAATCACTCGACTGGCAGACTCAGTAGGCACTTCTCAACGAATCACGGTGTACACCAGAGATGGATAGCAAGCCAATTGCGGAGTGCAATGCTCCACAGTCATTGTAACTTGGCTAGGCAGCTGGATGGCCAGTCTCTCTGGCCCTTAGAGTCTTGAAAACACGGACAGCCCAGACTGCCTGCTCTGCTAGGAGGTCAAATTTGACATTTTTGTGACATAAGATTATCAGCTTCACTCTCTCGCTAGGGTCACACTACCCATACTGCCTGCTCCACAGCAGACCCTTACAAGGTCAAATGTGATGTTTCTGAGACGTAAGATGATTGTTAAATAAGGCATGTCTTTTGAAAGAAATTGTGGCTTCCATAAAATAGAATTTCTTTTTCCGTCTTTCTTTTTCATAGCACTAACATGCAGCCTTACGTGCCTCCTAGTGCTTTGAGAAAATAATTGGTACTAGGCAGAAGCCGAAGCTACACATCGCTAAATGATGCCCTATTGTGGTGAAACATGTCTGGGATGGCTTGTGGTCTCATGTAGAAGGCATGTGAATTAGCAGTTTGGACTGAACTGCCCCCTTTGCATATGTTTCTTCCCTTCTTTAATGGCATAACAGGCTGAAAAACAATGTCAGAGTTTAAAATTCATTTAAAACTTTCCAGCTGCCACTCTTCTGTTTTGCTAAAGAAGCCCCCCACTACAATGTGTATACACAGACATGTGTCCCTCTCTTCCCATGCCTAGTTACCCAGGCTCACCTCACTGACGATGCCCAATGGGCTCATGCAATATTAATACAACCTAGAAGTTCAGACTTGACTGCCTCTTTTGGGGCGTAACTTAGCCAGATTTGCATATGGCTTTTCCCCTCCTGTAATGGCATGGCAGGCTGAACAACTATGGTCTGTGTGGTTGTTCAGGGCAATGGCAGAGGTTGTGATTCATTCAAAATCTTCCATCCACCACTCTGCTGTTTTGCTACAATCATTCCGAGGGGGCAGGGGGTATGCCCAGACATCTGTCCAAAGCTTGCCATGCCTAGAGCCTCAGGTTACACCTCACTGATGAGGCCCAATGAGGGACAAACATGTCTATTGTTGCCTGTGGTCTTGTGCAGAAGGGCTGAGACTTAGCATTCCAGGCTGGCCTTCCCCTTTTGGAGTGGGACCAAGCCTGATTTGCATATGGCCTTTTCCCTTTCTTTAATGGAAATGTAGGCTGAAAAAAATGTTCTGAAGGATTGCACAGAGCATTGCTAGAGGTTTATGATTCATTGAAAACTTTCCAGCGATCTCTCTTGTTGGGGTGGTCAGGAAAGGTCCCAATGAGAAAGAGGGGTTCACCTTGCGTGCACCATATCGGTGACTGGGTGAACAACGAAGTTGGCACGATGTTGAAATCTTATATTTATCTAGTGTAGTTAATGAGAATGGGATATGTGTTACTTTAGAGTTACTTTGTTTTTAAGTTCATACATTTAGATTTGCACGTGCATAGCAAGATAAATGTAAAAACCCTTCAATGAAATATAAACAAAATATAGGTATGGTGTTGTAGAGTGGGGACCAAATCTGACCCTCATGCCCCCCACATGACTCTCAACACGAAGGCATAGAAACAACAGATGTGCCTCCCTCTTAGGCCCATCACCACAGTCTTCGATGTATCACAGTTGTGGGAAGGGCTATTCTCACAGACAACCGTTCAGACCAAACCCAATCAATGATTTGGACGAAATGGAAAGGACATCGATCGAGCAAGTCGACTGACTGCAAAGCTAGAAATCAATGACATCACGACATAGCCACGTTAATACATGAAGTACACATTCATCCATTCATGAAATTACACGAACATGCACTAGTTTACTGCATATAGGCACAAAGCACATGCTTATGACTCACATAGGCAGCTGAAACCGCAAGATGCAAAGTATTCATACATTTAGCTTGCACATGCTTGATTGGTACTTACAAGAAGAAGCCATAAGGAATGGCATGAATCTATAGGTCTCTGAATTGGATGTCAAAGGTGAGAAAGGCTTCGAGCACATGGAGGACCCGACTTGATCGTCGCAGCCAGAGGCCTGCAGAAACAAGGCACTCAGCCAAGGACAAGTGGAGACAGAAATGTTCCAGTTACCAAGATAATAAGCCACCTGCAGACCTTCAGGCTAAAATACTCATAATTACAGGCAAGAGGGCTTACTTTGGTGGTCTCAGCACACATGACCCAGCTGAACAGGACAATGCCCATTCAATCAAGGTAGACAGAGAGAGACGTTCCCATCGGACCAGGGGAGAAGAAGCTACAAGTGTTGCATCTGGACGATTAACAGAATGCACTCTCACAGGCTTAGGTGATCAGAGAATGGCAACATTAGGGAACGCTTCGCACCTTCATGTTCTTTCTCATTACCTTGAAAAGGTACACTCAGTGTGAGAACCGTCTAGGGTCCCAAGGATGGGAGAATATATGCTGCCTTTCACATGGGGATATAATTTGTTGCAAAGGCCAATGGTCTTCCTGCGACCCTGCAACATTGTAGGCTGATGCTACTAGAGGTGGTCCTAGGAGGAGCCACTAGATATGGCTATCCAATTGTAGAACTAACCTGTATATTCTCCATATGTAGTTTACCCAAACTGACCAATGTAATTGACTAATATGTTTTTGGGTTTTGGGTTGTGTAAGGAAGGCATGTTTATCAGAAGTGCGACAGACAAAAGGAGTACAATCTAAGGGTGTTTATTGAACAGTATATGGGTGAGACAAATGCCTAATCTAAGCCTAAATCTAAGATGGGAGCAAGCTACGACCATCAAAGTAAAGAAAACGCTGTCGTAGTGGTGTTGTGTCAAAACAAAATGGGCCATACTAAGAAACCTATTGCCAAATCCTTACTCTATATAACAAAAGGGTGTGGGACAATGATAGTGTAGTGCAAACTGAAATGTCCAAAAGGGTTTTGGTAGTTCAGGACTGCTGAACTAATGCACTCCTTTCCCCACGTTACATCACGGGACAAGGCGGAACAGCGCATGACTGGGGGCACCACTTGAGTCTATAGGCACCAGGAAGCAGTTTCTTCAGAAAAGACAGGATCCCTCGAATCAATGTCTTTGGCTTGGACTCACAAGACTTTTCCCAGGCTCTCACCATGTGGGATTTCCCTCTTCCCGGCTTTCTCATGATACACCTTTGTTGGGTTCACCTTCATCTTTACACAACTGTTCATTCACTTTATCAAAATGCGGGATTCACTTTCTCTTGATTTCACTTGGCATCCCTCCGTCAGGTTCACTGTAGCCTTTAAATCACAGTTCAGTTAACTTTACCAGTTCTACAAGCTTATAACACTCAGGAGCTCTTAATGTCTTTTTCAACGAACATTTTGTTCACTTTCACTGATTCATTCAGGTCCCCCTCCTCCGGGCTCAGACCTTCCTCTGTAGGTAGTTCTGGCTTCCCTCAACCGGGCGCGAGCCTTCAACCGCTAGCATAACACTTGTTACTTTGCAATCTTTCACGCTTTCACTTCAAAGCACTTGCCAGTTAAATACAGAGACTTCCGATCATCTCGCCGGGTCACTCTGTTATATTGTAGCAAGTGCGTTTACCTTTAACAACCAGGCTTCTATTTCTCATGGCTGCCGTCCTACACACAACCCACTATACTGGATACAGTTCAATGGTTTGTACCAGCCTCCTCTCCCAAGGCCTTCTGATATCTGCAGTTCTTAGTTGGCATCACAGGGCTAATAATTCCTTAGGTTAGCTTTATACTTGGTTTCACCTTTTTGTCAAAGACTTTTGACTGTACGAGGGGGCTTGTACCCTTGACTTTACCATTGTATGACCACTTTGACTATTCGGCTCCTTTCTTGGTTTCTTTCACGGCTTCTCTCACATGGATAATTTCGACATTCTTCAATCTTGCTACAATGTGCTTTCGTTGGTGATTTCTCGACAACCCAATGAGCACGTCAAACAAGAATGTCCTTTTCATATATCAACACAAGCCGGTCTCCCATTTAACTCACTGGCAGCGGGTCATACAATTTATCAAGACCCCTGTAGTCATGGCTTTTGGCCGAGCGCAGCTAGCCTCCTATCAGGTCCTCACACCACACATGAAGGTGCTACCACTGTGACCTTCCGCAGTAGCACAGCGTTGCCCCTTTGGGATTCTGCAGCGACCTTCACCCAGCAGCTGGTAGGACCACTGCCTTTCATTCGCCTCCTGGTCCCATCTGCTCTGCTTCCATGGTCACATCGTCTTCCTGGGATTTCCTGCCCTTCCGTTCTGCTAGTCTTGCTCGCTTTGGTTGCCCTTCTCTCCTTGCTCTCCGGGTGCTCTCATGCTCCGCCTTTTATCCCAGTGGGGAAAGGTAACATGATTCAGGTGCATGTCATTAAGATTAAGTGCCTGACTCTGCCTGACCCTGATGTTGGGACATGTCAAACGGACTGGCTGTATATGTCTTTCCCTGAAGCGCTTTGTCCGTGCAGCACAATTTGTGTAGGAAAGAGTGGAGGGGGTAAAGTTCCTAGTTAGTATACATGGAATGAGGGTGTTCTACAGGAAAATGGAGACAGGGATACCGCGTCTTTCCTCCGAGTGCCCCACTCACACTCCCCGGGAATCCCTCATCCAGGTGATCCTCCCGCAATGGTCACCCCCGGGGTCTGGATTCAATATCGATGGCCGTACCCCAGCCACCTAGATGACAGATCCCAAGGAACAGGTTGTTGAGACACCCTTTGGTTTTTCACAGTGGAACACGAATTTGTGACGTCACACTGGGATCAAACCGGGTGACACATGCTTAGAAGATGAGAGCTCCCGAGGATACTCATATATCTGGTGTGATCCCCGTCATTTCTGTTTTGCTAATAAAGGGCAATAACTTTGCCCCATGTCTCAGTCCCCCGTGCTTGTGTCTGGGAGTCATTGATGGGCCTGAGTGTTCGCTGCTAACAAGTCCTGGCCACGCTATACAGTGTGACACATAAGCGACTAGAAACTGGGCAATGAGGAGCTTCACAATGCGCATGCAAGAAGATTTGTCATGATGGAACCACTGCAAAAGGGATACAGTAGTTTTAAAACATGCAAGCACTGATATACATACATGGGCAAATGTACAAATCTGTATTCCGTGTGCTCTTTCATAAATTGGTTAAACTCTGCAGTCAGGGTTTGCTAGGTGAATTCTGAGTGACTGAAATAACTGGTTTGGCAAGGATTGAAGGACCGAAGAAGGGCAGCTGCAGCTATAATCAGATGGTCACACACAGGCAGGCCCAGGGTTTTCAATGCTTGGCAGTATCGCGGAAAAGAAGGTGCAATTGTTCAAGTACATGGGAGCTTGTTATTTATTGTTCAGGGGAAATCGGCCATTTGCTTTTGACCAGCAATAAACCTGTGTTGAACAGACGCCTGAGGCCAGAGTTGACCAATACAGTGATTGATTGATTGATTGATTGACAGGTTATTTATAATACGCCTATACACAAGTGTTTCAAGGCGCAACCAGGCTGGGAGGGGGAAAACAGGGGAGAACAAGACAAACGATCTTACTAGGCCTAGTATCATTTAGATTGTGCAAGAGCACAGACAAGAAGTGCAGGGGAAGGGAAGGAGGAGAAGTGTACATAGTAGAACAGTGCCCTGGGTTAAGTGCAGGAAGGCAGGGCCTCCAAAGGGAACATGTCCAGGAAGTGCAAGGAAGGCCAGGTGGCAGTATAGGAGGGCCCGAAGGCAAGTGCTAGGGACTGGACGGGGGGGGCAGGTGTCCTATATGACTCAGAAGAGCACCAGGCAGCCAGTCAAAAAAACAGCAGGAGGAAGGGAGGGATTGCAGAGGGAAGGCAGAGAGAAAAGGGAGGTGGGGAGAGGTTAGCAGGGGAAAGGGAAAGGTAAAGAGAAGGAAGAGAAAAAACTGAAGGTATTAAGGAGCTTCCGGAACTTAAGGAGGTCTGACACAAGGTGGAGAGTGGCAGGGAGGCCATTCCAGAGGGAGGCACCTGCAGAGGAAAGAGATCTACCACCCAGTCAATGCTTGGAGAAGCGACTCAGCAATAGAGAATTGGAGGTAGACGAGCGGAGGGCTTTGGAAGGAAAATACTTAGGAAGAGAGCATTGGAGTGCAGGCCCGGCCCCAGAAGGCCTGGTGTACAATGCCTATGGGTTTCAATTAGTTTCTCAGATTGTGTCTGGAGGTCATGCATGTTGAATTGGTAGTCATTTAGATTAGAGTGTTCCAGGGATGCCAGCAAGTCTGGGTGGGTGAGATAGATATAACCAGTTCAAAGGAAACATATTTACTGCACCCCCCTCCCACCCCATATTGCTCAAAGTGTCCTTGCAAATCACGTCTTGGGTTAAATAACCCATCTATATTGCTAATATTGGTGAAAACGTAATGTATACATGCCTCTATACGATGCAGTTTAACAAAAAAGACACCAAGTAATTTTGGATGCATATACATACTATGAGCGTACATACCATTCACAATGTAGATATTAGGTTAGTTGCTCACACCGTGATAATCACTCAGGTAATGCTCACACCATTTTATTTTAGTTATTAATGTTAGCTTTCCAGCTGTCCGTGTCTACAATGTACTATACCAGTAGCATCCAACCTAATTAGGGCAGAACTTCAACACCATGATATATAGCCACGCACTAGATTTTAATTTCAGCACGTTTGTTGAGGTGCCATGATGCCTCGCAAGGTCGCCTTGAGAACGTTAGCAACATTAAAGCATAGAAGTGCGTGCTCATGGGCGGCTTCATTCCTGCAGCAATGCTGAAGAAGGAAGGTAAGCAGACGCATGCCTGGTCACAGAGACGTCTAACTCTTTAACAGCGAGTTGGCAGTAAAAACATGTTTACTTTTACAGCTTTCAACTCTTACTTACAAGCAGTAAGCTAAAGCCTGCAAGGTAAAAGACTTTTCATTTATTTCACTACTGCAAATTTGTTACACACAAAGAATTATACGTTACGAACCACGCAATGAACACAGACATATACACATGTTTTCTCTTTTCCCTCTTGGCTGAACAACAGTGACAAGGCTCAGAGATTAAGGTACATTTTAACGCAATTTGGTGCCATTATATCACTGAATATAATGAGATGCGTAATATTCACGATGACATTCTATTTCTATTTTCTATCTTCCTTAATGCTGAAACTGTCAATGGATGTACATGATATGTACTTTATTATTTGTTTGATATTTTTGTCTTCTTAAAAATTGGGATGCTGTATTCATTACTGTATAATATGGCAAAATGTAAGCCCTGAAGATGGAGAAACACTCCAAAACGCATCTGCTCTCTAGCCATAACCGAATTCAGTAGACAATTTATGTTGAATAAAACTGGTTATTTTTATTACAACTATGAAATCATATGAATGACTCAACTCTGATTTAAAAGCACGTATGACTGGGAAATGAAATATTATAAAACCTAAAGAATCATTATAGTCATAGCACTTTTGAGAGAATCGGACTTAGCTGGGTGAGCCCATCCAGCATTTTTGTGTGTTTCTGTACTTTATGGATCCTGGTGTCAAGGGATCATCATATAGTCTTGTAGCTCCTTCACAACCAAAACTGGTATTTTTTTTATTTTTTTTATAATTCCAAATATTAAGGAATTTGCGTGGTGCCCACCTCTTTCTCCTCTCTTTGCTATCCTTTATCAGAAGGGAGTTTGAACCTCCATTTTCTCCAGTGCCAATTCCAGTGATTGCGAGAGGGACACAGTTAACACAGTTATCAGCTACGATTCCTAGAATATGGGATATTGAGGAAAGTGGAAGGATAAATCTTTCTATGGTTAGGGCTGTAGAAAGGTTGAGAACGGAGAGCCGAAAAGGAATAACTCCCCTGACTGCTGGGTTAGCAGAGAGATTAATGGTGGGGAAATTAGAGAGAGTGAGGCCGGCAGCCAGAAGAGTAGATGAAGGGTTGAGAATAAGTGAGAAAGGGGAGATTATGCCTTTTACTGCTAGGATAAAGGGTAGGCTGTGAATGAGAGTAGAGACAAAGGAGCAGAAAAAATTGGAGGAAGCGCTGAGGCTAGCGGAAGAAGAGGTAGTCATATTATGACAGCAGAGAAGTGGAGCAGGAAGAAGTGAATAGACAGGCAATGACATAGAGGAAGGAAGGTAGAGGTATGGACAAGTTCTTGTTGGGTTGGATTAATCAATTATCAAAAAGTTAAATGTGGAACTGGAGGACGGAGGTATTGCTATTGGTACAGGATTCGAGCAGGGACAATGGGAACCGTCACTCTATGGTAGTGCTGAATATGCTTCTGTGCCTGTAGAAGTATCAGGGGAGCTGATAACAGGAGTAGGAGACAAAGGTGAATGGGGATCAGATGTTGAACAGAGAGAGCAGGTTGTAGCAGCCCCACCTCCCACTTCAGTAGCAGTAACAGAGAGTACACCATGGGATCTTAGGACCAGACTTGGTACGTGCATGGCCGTAGTAAGTAGTAGGAGAAAGATGGGGGAAGCCCCAATAAAAGCGGGTGTAACTCAATTTCCATCGCTCCAGAAGGGTCAGGGAAAGGTGTATTTTGTCCGGTGGTCACACATGAACCAGAATAATTTGATGACGACACTCCCTTCACTCACTACAAGGGCAGAGAAATGGATTTATGTATTAGAGAAACACACTGACTGTGGGCCTCATTACGAGTCCGCCGACCCGGACTTAACGCCACCGGTAAAACCATACCACCGTCGTTTCCGTGACCGTGCAATCACGACCCACGGACCCGGAAAAACCCCCACCACAAACCACAGCCGCGGAGTTAAGGGATCCATAGAATGCGACGGCAGTGAAACCACACAGTTACCGGCAACACGAAACACCATGGGCATCACGAGTACCACAGACATGGAAACACTGCCACAAAAATGATGGAAAAACCGTGGCCACAGAGGCGGTATCGACGCCACCGCGAACATGATGTTAAACAGTACCAGGTGAGGTGAATCAGGCCACAGGTGCCCCAAATGAGGCCAGCCGGACCCAGCAGGTCACTGGGAGGCTACAAAAGGGCCACACCCACACCCAGGCCAACTCCAAACACAACAATGCAGGCAGCAGCAGCATTGGGACTGAGACTATTGAACCTACAGGCAGCAGTGCACATGGTGGCAGCAATGGTGCAGAGGAGGATGAGGCGGAGGCAGAGGAGGCGCAGGCGTCAGTTAGCAAACCCTGCACCCATTCCAAACCCAATTGCGCAGCCGGCACGACCCCGCAGGCAGCCTGCAATACCCCGCATCAGGGCCTCACCCTGGAACCTGACCCCAGGACAGATCCACACATTATACCGACTGGACCGTCCAACAATCATGTACATCACCGCCATGATTGAGGACGACATCAGCAGCCACATTGCCATCTCAACCGCAATCCCCCCCTCCTGAAGGTGGTGTCAGTACTGCATTTCCTAGGCACCAGAACTTATCAGCACACAGTTGGTGAGCTGCATGGGCTCTCACAACCCTGTTTTTCAAAAATATTGCGACAGGTACTGGACGTTCTGCTGCGCCATTTGTCGGAACACATCGCCCTACCCCGTACACTTGCAGAGGTCATTGCAACCAAGTTGGCATTCCATGCCATTGCAGCCATGCCAAATTGCATAGGTGCATTAGACTGCATCCACATAGAGCTGACAGTACCACATGCAATGGTGATGGTGTACCGCAATAGGAAACAGTACCACTCACTGAATGTAAAATGGTATGTGATGCCGGACTGCTGATTACACATTGCTGCGCACGTTTTCCGGGGTCAACACATGACTCAATGGTCCTGCGGAATTCCACATTGCCACGCTACATGGAACGCTACGCTGGACAAAGCACATGGCTATTGGGTGAGTACAACTGCCAATGCATAGGCCCTGTTGAAGTGTGTTGAGTGCCCAGGCAAATGACCTGTGTAAGTGGGCTGCTACAACTGCACATGCATCCCCCTGACCCATGTAATGGACGGTCAGCATAATCCACACATCACATATCTGCACATGACTGGTTGCCACAGTACTCACCCTGCCTAAGGAGACATATGACCAAAGCTACCAACAGGCCATACAAGTTGATCCACTCAATCCAGCCACCCACACTTAGGACCACTTCCCCCCCCAAAGCACATGACGGCTGCACATGAGACATCCTGCAACAGCCAAATCATCACAGGCCATGGAATGACTCCCCCATGTGTGCTTGTCATTGCACAGTGCCTTACTTACCAACCACTATCGTGTATAAGGTCCACTTCATATGCACAACAAGTAATAGTGCAATGTCCAAATGCCACCATCTACAACAATTACCCATGGATGGCAATCACCCGCCCTTCCGACCACGGCTAGGCCCATATGGATGAATGTATGATGACATAATATTGCATTGCATCAGATCGTGAGATGAACCACAAACACTGACATGTCCCACACATTTACATCCATGTAGGTGATGCTGGATATGCACTCACGCCATGGCTGATGACACCTGTACGGAGGCCAAGGAACAGGCATGAGGAGGCGTACAACAGGGCACACGTCCGCACACGTGGCATGATTAAGAGGACATTTGGCCTACTGAAGGCCAGGTTCCGCTGCTTGAGCAGATCTGGAGGATCACTGCTCTACAACCCAGTGAAGACGGGTAAAATTGTGGTTGTGTGTGCCATGTTGCACAATCTGTGCTTGCGCAGGAATATTCCGCTGCCCCCAGACGCAGAAGATGAAGATGGGGATGGAGATGGAGATGGAGATGGGGATGGCGATGGGGATGGGGTGGCAGCACAACCTCCCAGGGGTGTGCAAGATGGCCAACAAGCACGGGATGCACTCATTCGAATTTACAACCTGTTATAATGCTGCTCTCTTTGCGTTTAAACTTGATATTCTATATGCATTGTATCACCTACTGTAACCAACCACTGTTCTTCTGTAACAGCCTGTGTCAGGCTTTGTAACTAAGTTTCGAGCCCTCTTGTACTGCTGCGCCCAGATGCCCACGGGCTCGGAGCGCATTACCAAATAAATAAACAAACAAACAAACAAACAAACAAACAGCAAAGCATGGATATGACGATGCCAGTGAATAAATGATTTTTGTCTGCTGATGAAATGACAGATGTCCACTCATTATGGTAGTTTTCAAAGGTTTTTTATTATCAATTAAACAGGGAAGAAAGTGCATTGGGTAGGGAAGCTGTACACCCATGCCCACCCACCACCCAAACCACCCAAACGTTCCCACCCCCAACCAAGCCCCTAACAACTAACCACCTAATGGGCAACCCCCACCACCCAAACGTTCCCACCCCTCCAACACCCATGGTGTCCCCAAATGTCATGTTGACTGGCATCCCCACATGCCACTATTTGCGGGGGTGCTTGTGCGCAGGTGTGTCT
The DNA here is from genome assembly GCF_040938575.1 of Ambystoma mexicanum. Classification (NCBI taxonomy): domain Eukaryota; kingdom Metazoa; phylum Chordata; class Amphibia; order Caudata; family Ambystomatidae; genus Ambystoma; species Ambystoma mexicanum. Next base: position 341,136,192 of record NC_090922.1, read on the forward strand.
TTGCTGGTGGATCCAGTCAACCGACTTGAACGCCTCCGTGGGCTGCCAGTGGCAGAGCTGGATGAGGTGGTGTAGGCTGAGGTGACTGTTGGTGTAACTATGGGCAAGCGACCTTGAAACGCCTGCTGGGCTACCAACATTGACTCTGCAATGCTGCACTGCACACTGTTCCCTTCCCTGATATGGCGTGCCAGGGTGAGAATTGTGGCCGCAAATCGTCCATTCGACCTGGTGAGCCGACGCACCGTCGTGGCATTGCTCTCCCGCTGCAGCCTGGCCTCCTCCCGCTGCAGCCTGGCCTTCTCCTGCTGTTGCATGGCCTCCTCAGGCTGCAGCCTGGCCTCCTTCAGCTGTCTTTCCACCAGCGGCGTCAGGGTGGCCTGTTGTTGCTCAATGTGCTGCAATCGTGTACAGAACTCGCCCATGGATGGAGTTGGGGAGCGCATGGGGCTGTGCAGTTCTGGGGGGCTGAACTGTAGGCCATGGATGGGTGACAGGCCATCCATGTTGTCCCCCTCGCCCTGTTGTACTGCTTCGGCCTGCATGGCTGGGGCACTCCCATCACTTGATGCAGCCTCCTCAGCTGTGCAGATGGGTTGCGAATCATCATCCGGGGCCAGGGTGGGTGGCTGCATGGGGATGGTGTTGTCTGCTGGTGTGCCTGCTGCAGCCGGTGTGCCTGATGTTGCCGGTGTGCCTGCTGCAGCCAGTGTGCCTGATGTTGCCGGTGTGCCTGCTGCAGCCAGTGTGCCTGCTGGAGCCAGTGTGCCTGCTGTAGCCGGTGCCTGTGTGCCAGAGCAGCTCGCATCATCCTCCTGGACATGAGTGCTGCGTTGTGCGCCTGCAGGTGGCCGCTGCGTAGCCACTTGTCCATCGTCGCTGTCACTTGTCACGACTGTGGGGATACAGAGGGCATGCGGTTAGTTGTGTGATGTTACGTAATGTTTCCATCACATGCATCAAAATTCACAATCCATGTCCACTTGCAATTCAACACTTTTGACTATTGATACACACAGGTGTGTGTCTCTGCTTCCAGTCAGGCACGCACTGTGTGAATTACGAGGGATTGTGCTTTGGGGATGTGATACTCGTCGTTTGGCCAGTCGGTGGGTCCATTGGGTCACTCCTGCCCTGTTTGGGGGGAGGGACAGCATTGGGAGTGGGTCCATTGGGTCACTCCTGCCCTGTTGAGGGGGGGCAGCATTGGGAGTGGGTCCATTGGGTCACTCCTGCCCAGTTTGGGGGGGGGGGCAGGATTGGGAGTGGGTCCATTGGGTCACTCCTGCCCTGTTGGGGGGGGCATTGGGAGTGGGTCCATTGGGTCACTCCCAATCACACGTATGGCTTTGTACTCTGTGCACTTACCAGCATCTGCAGGTGGGCTCACTCCTGCCTCTGCCTCTCCTATGCCGTGGATGCCTTTGAGGTGCATGACACTGCTGCAGAGCTCCTCCCACTATTGCATCTTCAGAGGGGATGCAGGGCCTCCACCAGTACCAGTGCTGTGTTGGCGGTGTGGTGATGAGGTTGCGCACCCGGAGCCTGAGGTCATCCCACCTCTTGTGGCACTCCTTCACTGAGCGTGTGGTCACGCCAACCGCTGTGCACTTACGTGCTGCCTCTGCCCACACCTCCTTGCGGCGTTGCTGAGTAGCGCACCGCTGATCTGCACTAAAGAGCATTTCGGCATGCTCAACAATGTGCTCCATCAGTACTTTGAGCTCAGCCTCACTGAAGCGCAGCTTTCTCTGTCTGCGTGCTGGTATCCTGGATGCCATGATGGTGTTGGATGGTTTGTCAGTCTCAGGGAGGTGATCTGACCTGTGGTGTCTGAGGATGGCAGTGGATTGTGCTTTATATAATGGCTGCCTCTCTGTTTCCGTTTCTTTCCCCGCGGTTATGGTATTTCCGCTTCCGGTGTTTCCGTGTCGGCGGGGGCAGACACGGTTCTAGCGCCGTTTTCTGTGGTGCTAAGTCCACGTACGTAGGTGTTTACGTGATGGTGGTGACTCCGTTTCCGCCTCAGTGTGTTGCGCGTGACCCACCTGCCGTAATCGGCCCTTCTTTCCGCAACCTTGCGGTCGCGGAAGCGGAATCACCGTCGACACGGAATCACTGCATTCCAGCAAAGCGGACTCGTAATGAGGCCCTGTGTCACATTGGCCATTGGGGACATGAAAAGCTTATTCACGGTCAGAAGATCTTTGGAGGTGAGCGGGGTACCTGGCAGTTCAGTTAGATACAAATACCCACAATGCAGCAGCATTTAATAATTACAGGGCACAGGTATGGGAGGCCACGCGGGTTATGTATCCTGATATGCCCGATATAAATTCTATTCTGGCCAAAACAATTAAGTTATATGATGATCCTGCCTCACACATCCAGTTAATTCAGGAGATGTGGAGGGTAGAAAAGGGAGAAGCGTGGGATAAGAATTTGGCAATTTTTTTTACCACATTCTAAAGAAGGGACTTCCTAAGGAATTCCAGCTTGATCTAGACATAGTAGTAGGGATGAGGCCAAAGGTTGGCCAGATATTCAGGCACATATTGTACATTTTTGTAAAAGGAGGCAAGAGATCGAAAGGGAGAGTATAGATCAGGCACAAAGGCAGAGGACAAGCTTGTTAATAAAAAGCTAGCGAAAATCTGTTTGAAGGAGTGGTGATTGCCAGCTCCAAGGAGGGACAATTGGGACAGCGGGGACATAGTGAATCAGGGATGACCCATGGTTGGATGGACAGGTATGTGCCCGGTCCAAGGCAAAAGAGAGTTTCCGAGGGGTAGAGGAGGATTTTCACGAGGAAATGGGTCATTTGACACGTTCGGAGGAATGAGGCCCCAGTTTAACGGGCCAATGGGAAATAACTATGGAGGGTTTATGGGGTTCAGTGTTGGTCGTGCAGAAGGATGGGACACATGGCACGAGATTGTCAAAGCAGGTCACAGTATTTTAACATAGGAGCTCAGCAAATGCAACCCCCATCCATGCCATATGCCCTAGGTTCTGTGCAATCACAGCAGGCATGGGTTGAACAGAACCCAGCGACTGGGGTTGCACAGACCTATGTGAGTCAAACGGCCATGCCAGCACAGGCACCGATACAGACATGGGAGTAAAATCCTTTGCCCCAAGGAATGGGCCCTCATTACACTGGAGCAAATATTTTTGGAGGGAATCCTTTCTTGCTCCTCTGTGCTAATATGTACCAAGATTAGGACAGCCCACAGGGATCTCTGATGTGTCCAGTCCTGTCCGTTACCACCGATCCAGAAGAGGAGCCCCGGATAGGTGTGCAGGTATGTGACAAACGTTTTCATTCATGGTCGCTACAGGGGCTACAAAATCTTGCATCAATGAAAGAGAGTTCCCCTTGTCAGGCAAAACAATGGACACACAGGGATTCTCTGGGGCTATCCTCTTGGTTCCTTACACTAACGATCTACGTATTAAGGTAGGTACATAAAATGCACCTGCTCCTTTGTTGTATTGCACAGATACCCCCGGTAAACCTCTTGGGCGGAGATCTCCTCAGTCAGCTCCACTTGTCGGTTGCTTTCATGGAGGAAGGTATACTATGCTTAACTCCAGGGTTGTAACCAGAATGAGAAGCAGCACGTTTGCATGCATATTGTAGTGAGAGCCTGATAAGGGGAGTACCTGTACACTCAACTTTGTTTGTTTATGGGGTGATGGTTTTGTTGATTTGTATCCTGGGAATTAGAGATCAGGCATGGTGGGTACCGACTGGCTTTTTGTTTCGGCCTGCTATGCCGCAGGAGGTAACACCAGGCACCATTGTTACGATTTTCCTAGAAGCAGTAGTCAACAAGGAAAAAAAGGGTGAGTCATGTGCCCAGCCTCACATGCTGCAGGGTGTCGGGCGTGGGTTCCCGCCCGAGTGCTTGAAGCCACAGCAACATCCGGGTCTGAAGGTACTGCCCGGAGCACATCCTCTCTATCTACATCCCGGATCTCCCCCCTGGGCGATGCAGATCCTGCTACACACGTACCCCCGGGGCAGGGTAGGTGCCACTTGGCTGCTGTGCACCCCCAGGCTTGAGTAGCGGTTGACACCGCTGTGGACTCTCCACCCTAACTCTTTCTACTGAACGATCACCACAGGCGGGCCTAAACAGCCCACACTGCAAGGCCTCAGCACTGCCCCCGACCCTGGGAAGCAATCGCCCAGGACTCCTGACCTTTGGGGTGCCGATCTACCCCCCCACACCAAAGCTAGGTGACATTGGTACCCATCCAACTTGACGGGGAGAACCAGAATGGACTGCACTCCACCCGGTGGTGTATAAACACTGGTGCCTGTTCACTCTCGGATAGGCCGACGATCTCTGTGCTTATGTGAAGGGGATACCAACAAGGGCCGACAGACTACTCGGACCCCAGGGAAACTGACCCCGCTGAGATATCAAGGGCCCCCTACAACAAAACACCAATCTACCAAGAGACTGACATGGGCACCGGTTCTGGGACCCCACCCTCCCTCCGGACCACGCAAACCAGCACGATGGTCAAAAACAAGGCAAAAAGGCAGGCTTTGCAAAGTAAAATCAACCTTTTTATGATCAGAGCTTCCCCTAGAACCACAACACAAAGCCTGGGTGGCGAAGAACCGAGCAATGGAACTCAAGACCATGCCATCTCTCTCACGGACGTTATGAAGGCGATTGGGACTCAAGAACATCGCTAGAATTGAAGCTAGGGGGCTTACCTGCAAAAGTATCCTTCCTCCCCCAGGACATTCATAACCATGCGTCAAGAGCTGGGGAGTCAGAGCAAAGAATCTTGAAAACAGAGGACACGCTCCAACAAATGGAGAAGAAGCTGGCTGCAATCTCAAAAATGGTTGACCAACTCGATTACCGCACGGAAGACAGTGAGGGAAGGGCGCAACGGAACAACCTAAGGATCCTTGGGATCCCGGAGAAGGAAGAGAGCCCTAGTGAAGAGCTTTTTCTCGAGGACTGGCTCGCCCACCTCTTTGCCCCCAAAAACCTTTTACATTTCTTTTCCATAGAATGTGCGCATAGGGTGCCCGCTGGATGCCCTGTCCCTGGGGCCCCACCACGGACGATCATTGCACGGCTCCTTAACTAACGGGACAGTGACGCCATCCTCCAGATGGCCCGCGCCACTGGCCCTGTCCCCTATAATGACTACTACATCGGCTTTTACCAAGATTATACTAAAGAAGTACAGAAGGCCCGACAATCCTTTGACTCTGTAAAAAAGAAACTGCACTCGCTTTCGATCAAATGCACACTTTTCTTCCCGGCGCTGCTGAAAGTCCATCATGAAGGGACCACACACCTGTTCTATAGACCCAAAGAAGCATGGGAGGGGCTGGAGGCTCGAATCCTCAATGAAACTGGGTCGCTACAATCTCCACAAGGACCAACCGGGCGGAGGCCAAGTACAGAATGGTCCCCACCATTCATAACTCCTGCGGACCTAGAACCAGGGGCAGCACGACATCCCGGAGAAAGGACCATGGACCACGGACAACAGGTGAACACCACGGCCCGAGTGCCACAACGATACACTAACTGATGGGGTGGACATAGGCGGCTCCCGCCTACATGAGGTGAACTTCACTACCACAGTCGGGGTTAAAGCCCCATAATGGTTTACGTTAGATTTATGCACCCTGTTGGTGCTTGGTTCAGGTTACAGGTGCTTTTGGTTGGGGGGGGGGTGCATAGGGTGGGGGTTTGGGGAAGATGCTCTTCACAGACGTCATTACAGCAACCATTCTTGCCACTCAGGAACGGGGGTGGGCCAGGCCTTCGGGCAGTTACACCAGGACACAGCTGTCATGTGTCTGGGCGCCTGGAGGGTGTGAAGGTGTTTGAGACTGGGCGGCCATTAACTGTTCCATCACGTTTCTGCTCATGGTGTGGTCGCGGTCTAGTCTTTTCTAAGATGGCGCTGCTAGGAGGTTGTTATTCAACCCACTCCCAGCTGTCTTTGCATTGCAACCGTGAAGCTTGGATTCCTTCTATCCGGTTCTAATGCTAGTGTTTACCCTTCCTTGTTTCTTTCCCTCTTGGCTCCTGTTTATTTTGGCTCCCTGCTTTTGGTTACCCCAGCAGCCAGCTCTGCACCCGGCATCAGCGGGCGCTCCTTTTTTGCTACCAGCGTTATTGCCATTCTTTTCTCCCTTCGCACATATTGACACTGCAAGCTCTTTTCTTTTTTTCCTTACCTTTTCCTCTCTCAGCTGGATTTGTCGGTAGCTTGTCTCTCCACCGTCTTTGCTCTGGGGCTCTACTCTGCTTCCCTCCTTGTGCCTCAGATCCCTCCCTTCTTACCTGAGTCATTACCGAAGAAGTCGGCTTCCTCCAGCAGATCCACCATGAATAGGAAGTGTGTTTTTCTTCCGGCTTTCTTCCTTGTTCCTACAAGTTACTTTGCCATCCGCACACCTCTACTGGATGCCTTCAAAGCTACTTTATCGTCGGCTCCAGTGGAACTCTTTGGGGTTTTTTCAGCCTTTGGCTTTTTCCCTATTTCTGCCAGCTTCGGAAAGGGGGCCACAGGGCTACAGCTTACTGGAGGCCACTGTGGCTTCCTTCCGAGGTAGGTCAACTCCTCGAAAAAAGGAAAAACACTTCAACTACAGTCGAATCCTAGACGTTTACGATTCTGAGTGGGGTAAATCAGATGAGGAGGAGGGCAGGGGGTTGGAGGACGGAGGACAGGCACATCACAGCAACAAGATATGGAATAAGGTTGAAGCGGGGGGACACTGCCCTCCCGTGCAATCGGGGTCCCAGACGGGAACCGGGGTGGGAATAATACCTCCCCCTCATGGCAAGCTACCACCGCACAATACCAATGACGCAAGATAAGCAACTAACCCTACTCAGATGGAATGTTAATGTGCTGGGCTCTGGGGTGAATCGGCCGGTTGGCCTCCAACAATTGAAAAGGCACTCAATGGACATCACTCTCCTGACCGAGACGCACCTCATGGGCACGGAATGTAAATTCTTTAAGAGATCCAATTATGCAACCACCTTCCATGCCGGGTTCTCTAATGGGTCTCGGTGCACCATGATCCTTATACACAACCGGGTCCCATTCCAACTGAAAGGACTCCATATGGATCAGAGGGGGCGCTTTGTGGTGGTCACTGGCGATATTGTGAGGGTCTCTTGGGGGATTGTAGCAGTGTATGCCCTCCCACTTACCCTTGAACTCCTTAACGACCTCCAGGAGGCAATGTTTGGGAAACAGGCAGACAATTGGGCACTGGGGGGAGACTTCAATGAAGTGATGGAGGTGCTCAAGGATAGGTCTCACGTGGGTAACAGGAACCCTAGAACAAAAACCAAGCTCCACTCCTTCGTGTCGGCACTTGGGTGGGTGGACGCATGGCACGCTCTTCATCCCGCAAACTCTGGATGCTCCTTCTTTTCCAACGTCCACAAATCCATGTCCCATATAGATTACCTTTGTCCCCAAGGATTTGTCACACATGCTCAAATCCACCACCTACCTAGCCAGAGGTATCTAGGACCATTCCCCCTTCTACTCACTTTAAAACAGGCCCGAACCAAGCCCTGGCCCTCCTGGAGACTCAATGCATACTATCTGGGGATCCCCGAGGTGAACGGAGGCCTCACGCAGACGACAACCAAATACTTTTCTTTGAACAAAGGTTCACTAGCCAGCCCTATCGCACACTGGGAGGGGTACAAGGCAGTGCTCCAGGGGGATGCCTTCTCTCTGCTCACGGCACACCGCTGGCAAGAAGTCAGAGATATCACTGATAAAGAGGTGGCTGCAGTGAGGGCTGAGGAAGAGTTCCTCACCTCTGGGACAACGGAGTCTAGAGAGGCGATGTTAACGGTCCAAGAAATATTTAAAAACATGGCACTAGACAATGCAAGGACTGCTCACTGGACCATGCGCAGTCAGATCTACGCTACTGGGGACAAAGCCGGCAAGGACCTGGCTTGGTTGGAAAGAAGTAGAAATAGCCAGGGACATGTCTGAGCCATCCGATGGGGATCTGCTTCAGGAGGACGCAGACATAGCAAATGCCTTTGCCGCCTTTTATGAAAGTCTCTATGCCTCCAGAGAGGTCAGACCCGAGGGGGTGACCCCCACTACCTGGACTCCACTGAACTCTCCAGGCTCTCTGGGGCGCGGACTGGGAAGTTGGAGGCAGAGGTCACGGAGGAAGAGGTGGCCGGGGCACTGTCCCAGCTCCAATCTGGAAAAACTCTGGGACCTAACGGCTTCCCAGTTTAAACCTGGCGGCGAACGGGCGATGCAGTGGTGGGACACATGCACCGCATGTTGCTGCGCTCTCGGGCAGATGAGATGCTCCCACATGACCTCAGACAGTCCACCATTGTAATAATTCCCAAACCCGGGAAGCCCCCGAACCTCTGCACCTCATATCGGCCTATCTCGCTCATCAATGGAGAGGCAAAGATCCTAGCCCGGGTCCTGGCCAACAGAATGATTGGGGTCATCCAACCTTTAGTCTATCCGGATCAATGTGGGTTCATGCCAGCAAAATCCACCTGGATGAATCTGCGCAGGGTCCACTTTGCAATTAGCCAAGCTGCAGTGATAAAGGAGCCACTTGCTTTACTCGCAGTGGACTTTGAAAAAGCCTTCAACTCTGTGGGGTGGACAGACCTATGGAATATCACGGACTGTATGGGATTTGCACCCAACTTCATATCGTGGGTTAAGATACTGTACACCGCTCCAGAAGCGGTGGTCCGAGTAAAGCGGTGGTCCGAGTGAATGGATTTCCTCCAGACCCTTTCCACTGGGCAGGGGAACCAGGCAGGGGTGCACTTTCTCCCCACTCCTATTCATACTGGCCATAGAGCCACTCACAATCCGGCTACAGACTTCCCGCGGGTGGTCAGGGTTTATATGACCTAGGGGGAGGGTGGACTGGGTCTCATTATACGCTGATGATCTGCTCATCTATATGAGCAACCCCATAGTCTCATGCCCCGAAGTCACCTGAATCCTTACCGAATACCAGGAGTTTTGTGGGCTTAAAGTTAACAAACACAAGACAATCTTTTTCCCACTCCAGGGAGGAGCTGAAGCAATCCCACAGGAATGCCCCTACTCGGTCTCCATCCAGAGTTTTGGGGTGACCCCCAACTCTGACGAATTTCATCGGCTTAACCTCAAACCCGTGATAAGCAGATTTGAGGCGGATGTCACCATTTTGCAATCCCTTCCGGTAGGCTTGCTGGGGAGGGCCGCCCTCTTCAAAATGCTCTCCCTCCCAAGATTCCTTTACGTCCTGCAGAATGCCCCCACCCATGCCCCCCACACGATCTTCCTCACCATAGACTCTGCCCTTCGGAAAATCCTTTGGGGCAGGAAGCTACCCTGCATTGCCCTGGCCACGCCACAGCGGTCTGTCTGGAAAGGGGGTTTGGATATACCCTGTCTGAGGGCTTAACTGGGTGGCACAGCTAGGGGTCTTGAATGACTCGCTCCATGCAGACCCTGCTCTGCCACATATTGGGAATGAGATCAGCTGCATGGGCAGGAGAAAGCCCCTCCAGGTCCTATACAGACCATAAACCGTAGTGGCCGACCTGCCAGGGATGATACAGCAAGTTTGCACGGTGTGGGTGTAGGCGCTCCAACACATTGGGTGGGGAGGGCGGCCGACAATGGGTAAATCTCTGTGGGATAATGGGTATATCCCTGAGGTCCTGACCCTGACAATGGGCCCTTTCCCGAGCTAGGAGGCCCAAGTGATACAGACCTTGGCTGAGGTTGTACAGGCTGGGCACCGTGCAGCCGTTTGAGGCACTGCAGGAGGAGTTTGGTCTCCCTCCTGGAGACACATAAAGATATATACAACTGACGCACGCCCTCCGTGCCCAGTTCCCTATGCTTTCAGACATATCAAAATGCTCCCCCCTCGAGGTTAATTTTCTTCAAACGAGGATTCTGGTAAAGCCCACATCAACACTGTACCAAGTGATCACTGCATTTGGGGCCCAGGACTTAGCCTACCTAAAGGAAAGGTGGGAGAGACTGGTGGGCCCCTTGGAGTAGGAGGAGTGGGTGGAGGAACTGATGTTCCCACGCAACATGGGTATAGACGCCAAACTCAGGCTCATACAATACAAAATACTTCACCAGGCTTACCGTTCCTGGGCAATGATGGCTAAATGGGGGCTGGCGGAAAACGCTGATTGTTTGAAATGTCACAGGGTGGTGGGCTCCTTCGACCATATGTTGTGGGAATGTGAGGTCATAAACGAATTTTGGTGCAAGTGTATTAACGAAATAAACAAGGTCCTATACTCTCCGGTTTTGCCGGAACCTCAAGTAGCACTCCTGGGGATCTAGGGTGACGGGGACCACACACAAGCAGAAAAAACATTCCTTGTGGTTGCTATGGGCCTAATCAAAAGATTCGTTGCCACCATGTGGGGAGTGCCAGAAGGTCCAATCCTAAGTAGATGGACCAACAAAATGGAAAGGTGTGCCTCACTCAAGAAACGTATGTATACCGCATGGGGCTGCCCCAGGAAATTCCTGAAAGTGTGGGGTAAATGGACTGGAACTGTATGATACAGAAGCAACTAGGGGTACTGGACTAGGGGACACTGATGCTGTCGTTATGGGCCCCATCTCTTTACTATGGACTACCACGCTCACATGAACTGCACTGTGACCTGGCCTTGCGGGTCTGATTGTTTGACCTTTAAATTTGCTCCTTGTTTAAGTCTGGCTTTTCGAACACCATTCTGTTTGTTATACATGTTGGAGTGATGGGTATGCCCATCCTTTACCTGTTGTAAACCAATAAAAAGAATTTATTTTTTTTTAAAAAGAAAAAAAGGGTGATTCTCTGAGGCACCGTCGACGAAGGCAGAGAGTGGCGCACAGTTTTGTGCATCATCCAACCTTATCGCTATGGGACGTGCCCAATAAGCCATTGTTCGAAGACACTAAAGACAAAGGAGAGATGGTTTTTGAGATTGGGGTGCCTTGCATTATAGCGGTAGAACAAAGGGAAGTACCACAGACCATGCTCATCTTTAGAAATACATTGCAACATTGGAAGGAGGATTTGGGCAAAGTGCCAGACCATTTATGGACCTGAAATCCTCATGATGTGGGGCTGTTATAGAGTGTTGGAGCGCTGTGGATGAAATTGAAACCTGGTGTGATATTACCATATTACCATATTAAGCAGTACCCCATGTCTAGAGAGGCAGATGAAGGGATTTATGAGACCATATGGAGTTGTTGAAGCAAGACATAAAACAACCTTCTGTGTGCCCATTGTAAGGAATCTGAGGGCATCCTCACTCCTTTCCCTAAACTAGCTTCCACCCAGGTGGCCAGGGAAAGGCTGTACCTGGGGAGGAGAAATGGGGTTCCCGAAGATGAGACTCAGTATTCCCCTTTTCCCTTCCATGATGTCCCTTCAGTTCCACAAGACTTCATGGGCTATTGTAAGCTCTCTGTTTTCCTATTGACAAACATGGGCACACGCACCACTTTGGCACTGGGAGGAAAACAATGACAAAATACCACTTTGATACTGAGACGAAGAAGAGGAATACTGAGGGGTTAGGATAATCAGCTAATGAGTGAAGATCGCCTACACCCGAGAAAGACTGGGCGGCATAAATATCCCTCTCAGGTGCAGACAGGAATGAATGGGGAACGGGCAGGAGAAGCTGGAGAAGCAGTTGAAAGCAGGGGTGGAGAGACAAGCAGACGCCGGGATCACTATGGGTCTTGAGAGGGTCTGTAATGCTTGTTGTCCTCCTTGCAGAGCTTGCACAGCGGAAGGCAGAGACAGTGAAAGCAGCCGAAGTGTCCCTGTTGGCTGGATTGCACCATGCTGTTGAGGAGACAAGGCAGCTCAAATTCAATGTGGTGGAAGCAACGCTGACCCGAGGGATGTCGGGTGCCTGGCCGGGAGGAGCTACATATATCGAGGTCCTACGCACACCAAGCGGAAGATGGAAAAGCAATTTACCCGGTGAGTTTGAGGCAAGCGAGTGACTGCTGGTCGCTCCGATGTAGTCCTTGTGTGCCGCGCAGATCCTTTCAATCGCGTGTGAGTGAACAAAGTGCAGACAAGTCGTATGAATACAGTACTACAAAAAAAACAGTACAAGCATTGCCAAGGGCCAAGAGAGAGCAAGTGTTGCCAAGAGTCAAGAGAGTGCAATAATTGTCAAGGGCCAAGAGAGAGTGTAGAGGAGGTCCCAAATAAAGCCTGCACTCCAATCATCCATTCTGAAGTTCCAGGAACATTCACACCAAAATATGTGATGTATGATGAGCAAATAAACCAGCAGAGAGCTGCAGTACGGCTCTGCCCAGTGCCTATCAGAAGAACAGCACCTATGGAAGTACCAATACCAAGAAGACCATGGGCAGTAAGGTATCCATTAAGAAAACCTTAACAACAAATTAAACGAAATGAAGATCGTCTGAGTATAGTCCCAGAAGAAACCAAAAAGGAAATGACGACCATAGAATGACACTAAGAGACGAAACGCCATGAATAAGTATATTGTGAGCTTAAAGTAAAAGAACGATTTCAAAATACAAGAAGCTTAAACTGTAAACAGGATGAAGATATTCAACCAGTTAAAACCTGTAAATATGCTTGGAACCGCAAGAAAGCTAAGACAACAGTGCAGCTTGCTATGCTTAGCAGAAGAATAGTGCAGCAAGCACCATTATACATAATCTACCTTAACGAAACACAGTATTACATGTATATTTCTACTTTGCACAAAAGCAAACCAACCCAGGTTACTAAAGGCGTAATGAGCAGAGATTCACATGTAGCAAAACGAGAAGAGGCGGCTGAATCGAAACTCGGCAGAAGCAACTTGTGCCAGGAAAGCCAAGGTCATACCAATAGACAAGGCGAACAGTAGCTACATTTAATTGAAACTAAGAACAGAATATCCTACCTGTGAAAGGTCGAGATAAGAAGACGTAGGCAGGTGGCGGGTGAAACAAAAATCAAATACACAAATTGATTGAAAAGAAGCAAATTTACGGTGTCTGAATCACGTGACCAGCCGAGCAAGGAGAAGCGGGGGTTCACACCTACGCTTGGCACGGGACCAGACAGAGATATCAGAACTTTTCCAGACAGAAGATGCAGTTTCGAGGCCAACCACAGTGAACTAATTGACACATGGCTATTAAAGGGATGATTGTTTGTAACCATAATTGGAGGAAGGCCGGGTGACTAAGGGGCACCTCGCACCTGACTGACCGTTCTGCGTGCTACTAAGCAAAGTAGAAAAATATACATGGGGTTGGTGCCAACCCAATCACAATGGACCAAATAATCTAGGGTTCTATAGTTAGTAGAACCAATGAGACGTTGTACTTTTAGTGACGTCTGCAGTAGTAATTTTTGGAGGAAGGGCTTAGATGCGCACCTGACAGTGTTTACCCAATCCCCTCACTCCGTTACCATATACAGATATAGTACCTATAGTAAAGTTACCTTTTCCTAACCAATATAATTGCATGTTAACTTTTGAGTTTTACACATCAATTATGATGGGTTTTGAGTATAAATGTGACAACTTGTATGAACTTTGTTGGAGTTGAAGCGAGAAGGACGATCGCATCACTGCTGATATCTATGACTCCCCATTTTTTGTACTTGTCATTAAATGGATTCCCTTTGCCAAACCATTGAGTTGTCCTTATTGATTGGTGTTTGAGTAATAAATCTACACCCCCATCCATCTCAAGGGTGCAGCTATCTCATCTTAAAGTACTTCTGAGCAAACCTCGGCTCTATGGGCCAGCCGGGGGTCTCGGAGTACACTAGGTAGCAGAGAATGATGGTTATCGATTATCGATTATTGATCAGAATAAGACACCCATTGAGCGTCGACATAAAGTAACTCTAGGTCTTCGGCAATATCACAAGTCCTTTGCCATTCGGCCGAGTAGATCGTGAAGCTCCCGTAGACAATGGTAGTGTAAGAGAAATCTGCAGACCAGGGTCTGAAGAAACCCGTGCTTCCCCAGCTAACCCCTTCCCATTCCTACGGACAGCTGAGCAGGCGAAAAGCCGAAGAAGGTGGTAACAAAGGCAGTGATCCCAAGGGTCCAGAGAGGAAAAATGTGAACGGTGAGTGAAAAAGACTGAGTGTTTTGGCAAAAGTGCATGCTTTAGAACAAGTAAAGGGAAAAGGTAATGGAGAGAGGTGGGAAAAAAACAAAATATAGTTAGAAGTAGAGATGAATGTATATATCTAAGAGGAAGGGAATAATGACTCGAGAATAATTAAGCAAATAGAGAGAAGATACCAGGGAGGACACCCGAGAAGAGAGAGGAAACGTGTATCCATAGTCCCAACTAAAGGGGAACAAATAGACTTCCACAGCGATTAAAGACGCTGTGAAAGGGGTATGTTTAAACTCCATGTCGGGGTAATATTTAGAGGCAGAGATACATGTGACCAGCTGGTGTTCATCTAGTCTGTTAAACGTCTGTCTTACATGTTGTTTGTTGTGACGTCACAAGTCGACAAATTTTCCTTGAGAAAACTGATTTCAATTTTACACGATTGAATAGCCAAGATAATTTGCATGCAAATTGATGTTTTTGAGTAAAATAGAAGATATAACATTTTGTGGAAAAAATCTGGATTGGAGCTTGCGGTGTTTGGTGCTCGCTCATATTGTTGGGAGTTGTTTAAGTCACGTGAAGCGTTGACAAGTGTTATATAAGGAGAAAGGGAACCGATTTAAGCATGGAAGACATAACTCCATTGGCACACCTATGCAAACAGTTGCTGAAACAGGCACATAAGCAGAAAAAATACAGTACAGAGTGGGTTAAGGGGACGGCCCACAAAATGTTTATGCCATGGCCACAAGGGGGTCCTTATCTAAAGCTGTTTTGCAACACATGATGACATATTTGCACGTCCCATACACGGGCAAAAAGTTAGACAAACGCCTAGCTGTTCTAGAACTTTGGAAAATGTATGGAACAGGGAAAGGAAGAGGAGCCGCCAATAGATTGGATACTTAATGTATACAAAGAGGGGGGTGAGATGCCTTACGCGCCACCCGCCCCATCTGAAACAAAAGTTGAGAAAAATAAATACGAGGGACTATACCCACTGAGAGAACTTAAAACAGCCACAGTGTATAGCAACCCAGCATATGAGTCACCTACGCAAGGTAGTGATGAAAATCAAGGGAAAGATAAGGATAAGGATATCACCTCCATAGTCCCAAGGGACAAGGAGAGACGTGATGACGAAAGAAGGGATCAGGCACAGACAAGTGCATCTCTCGATAAGGAGAGAGAAGGAAAAAGATGGAAAGGAAACAAAGATAGAACTGATGAGATAGCATTCGCAAAAAACGAATTAATGGGAGGGCAAATTCTATTGAAACCCAATGGCAAAGGCATTGATGATGCGAAACAAAAGGAGAGACTAGACAATGTACAGAGAAAGGAGAACGAGAAGGAATTGAGAGATGAAAGAATAAGCAAGAAAGACAGACAAAGGCGAGAACAGCTATATCGCAAAGAGCAAGAAAGACAGCTCGATCGCAAACAGAGAGCAGCCAATGATCAAGACAGACAGAACCAGCAAAGGTCAGAGGAAGAGCAAAGAATCCGAGAGAAGAGACTAAAGAGACGAAGGGATGAGGAAATCCAAAGGGCAGATGAATGTAAAAATGAAAAGAAAAAGGAAGAAGAGAGGGTCAGAGAAGAGGCGAGGAAGCGCAGAGAATTCAATGACGATGTAGAACGTAAGCGAAGACAGAGAGCATGCGACCTTGAATATCTGGAAAGAGAGGTTAGAAAACCTGATCCAGTAGTAGATTGGGAAGACATCGAAGAATTCTTCCCTGCGTATGATTCAGTACCAGGCACGTCTAGGGCAAATATGGAAGATGACTTCGACACCAGAAGCATCGGAGAAACGATTGATAGAATATATGATGAAATGGGGCTAGAACAAATACCCCAAGGGGAGGGGGAAGACGAGCGCCTAGAGAGCACTCAGCTGTACGACACTGAGGATGTTTCCCGAAGTAGTGGGAATAGAGAACTATCCCTGGATAGACTAGAAATAAATAGGAACAAAGAAGACACAAGAAGTGGCACTAGTTGGGCATAGGCAATGTCTGACTCAGAAAGGGAGGAGCGCGAGGAAAAGGAGGAAGCGAGAAAGAGTGAAAGACAATTCCCAAGGGAAAAAGGAATACGATGGTCAGACACTAGCGAGTCCGTATCAAGGGCATCAGAGTCAGCCACAGAGTCAGACTGACACGAAGAAGTATCTCAGGGTCAGAGGGGGGGTGTCATCATCGCCCTATGTGGACAGGCTCAGGACATTGCCAGGCAGACGGTGATGCGGGAATATTACCCCTGCAATAGACAGAACAATGAGAGAAGAGAGAGAGCTATGCATCCCAATTTCCGTTACTCGAGAAAGGGGGAGCGAGACCACAATATATTCCATGGCCACACATGGATTGAGAAAATTTGAAAAACAAGCTTCCAATGCTGACATCGGGAGCTGGAAAATGGATACACGAGTTAGAAAAAATGACAGGAGGAAACACGTTAGCTATAGGGCATATCAAGGGTCTCTTAATCGCCATACTTGGTGAGAGAGCAGACGATGTGTGGACATGGGCAGGTTACCCTGGTGTGACCACAATCAATACCGCGCATGACGGAGCTCCATTTAATAACTGCAGAGCCGCAGTATGGGAAGCACTACGAGTGCTTTACCCAGACACTTCTGATATGGTAGCTACAATGATGCGTAAAATGAAGGAGTCTGAGGATCCGTTAATTTACATACAGAATTTTCAAGACGCGTGGGTACTCGAGACTCATGAATCTTGGACAAAATCTATACCTGTGTTCTACCATATATTGTGCCAAGGGCTGCCAGAGCCGGTACAGAAACAGCTCAAGAAATTGGTAGGAATCGAGGCTAAACCTTGGGCAAAAATACAGCTGACCATCACACACTATTGCAGGCTACTACAAGAGACGAATCGCAAAAAGGAAGCCACATGAAAGGGTGAGGAAGTGAAATTGGTGCAGAAGAAATTCTCAATATATGCTCTTGAGGGAGCCATGATAACTAGCACAGCTGAATCGAGCATGCAGCAGGTCAATAATCTGCAGCAGAATAATCAGGGCAATGCAGGGTTTTACCCAAGGGGAAGAGGATTTAGAGGAAGGGGATGGCAGAGTAATCAGGGAAGCTTTCGGAATAATCAAGGAGGTTTCCAAAACGTGCAAAATGGCAATAAAGATATGTCAAATGGGCAAATGATCCGACCACCGCCGGTATGTTGGTTGTGTGGGATGACAGGGCGTTTAGCGCGCACATGCAGAAACCAAGGCATGATGCAAAACAGCCAAGGTATGGGAGCAGGCATGGTGAATCCACCTGCAGTTTTACTACAGGGAATTGCACAAAGTCACACGTTCAACAGCAAACGCCAGGAGCTCAGCAAAACCCACAGCCCCAAAATGGAGAGAGGTTTCCACAAGGGCAGTCCCAATAGTCACCGCTGCAATTGTTACAGACAGTGAGCACAGGACAGAACATGAACCATGGAATGGGAAGTAACAATGGGAATGGGGGAAATCCACCAGCACAAGGTGGGACAAAATGATATATGGACTAGGACAGCTCACTGGGAACCCTGATGTGTTCTATCCTATCAGTGACACCAGACCCTCACTGTGAACCTAGGGTGGATGTCGTTATAAGGGATATAAGGTTGACAAGGAAATGCTAGAATATTGTGAACAAGAAGTGCTGTACATAGCCCAGCTAATCTCACATGAGGGAAAGAGCGTGACCCAAGAAACGGCTGAAGCCATACTGAACACGGCTAAGCCACACACGATGAAACAGATGCAGAGCTTTCGAGGCCTATGCAACTATGTCAGAGCATGGGTCTCTGACTATAGCTCTTACACTAAGCCTTTACTTTAGTCCCTAAAGAAGGCCGAAGTGACGAAAGAAAAAGTTGAAAGGTCTGAGACCATGGAGGAAGGATTTGCTGAACTGAAAAAAGCTATTTGCACAGCACCAGTTTTAGGGATTCCCAATTATGCCAAGGAATTTTACCTGTTCTCACACACGAATGGCAGTGTTATGACGGCAGTGCTCACACAGAGAACCACATTGGGGTACAAGCCCCTGGCATATTACAGTGGGAATTTGGACCGGTTATGAAAGGCCATTTCCTGTGCGAACAAAGTTTAGCTGCCGCAGCGTTCGCCGTCGAAAAAGCTACTACCATTGTAATGGGATGCTCAATGACTTTATACGTCGAGCACTCACTATTTGCTATTCTAGAAAAGCCAAAAGGCACACTGACATCTCAGAGAGCTTCTGCTTATGAAGGGATCATATCGAATCCATCGATTAAGGTAGTCTGATGCAAAATAGTGAGCCCAGCTATGTTTATAGCAGAGCCAGTCTTTGAGGGAGAACCAATACATGACTGTGCGAACTATGAAGAATTCTATGATGAGATTCCCAGAGTGAAAGAAAATGCTTTGGCAGAAGGAGAAAGTGTCTTTATTGATGGTTCTTCGAGAATCGATCAAAGCGATGGGCAAAGATATACAGGCCTTGCTGTGATGAAGCACACAGCAAATGGAGAATTCCGAGTACTTACTGCAGAATTATTGGCGTTGATACTCGCTATTGAGAATCACGCAGACCAGGAAGTAACAGTGTACAGTGACTCCACCTATGTGACGTCGATAGTGCACGCAGGCTTAGCGCGCTGGAAAAGGAGGGGCTACCTCCGAGCAGACGGCATGCCAGTGCAGCACGCAGCCTTATTGGACAGGCTGATTAAGGCACTACAGCTCCCAGTGGGCATAGCGGTCGTGAAATGTGCTGCCCACAGAAAGGGGACAGATTTTATCTCACATGGAAATCAAGCAGCAGACACGGAAGCCAAGCGTATGGCATCCAAAAGTGAGACGATCGTGGAGGTGGAGGTCATTCATGCCAATGAGAGAATGATGGTTGCATGAACTACACCTGAAGGCTATAACAATCTTGGGCAAACACAGCTGATGGAACTCCAAGGGGAGGCACCACAGGAAGAGAAGAATCTTTGGAAACGACAAGGGTGTTCTTTAAACCCCTCTGACAGCTTGTGGCGACAAGACAGCACTGGTAAACCAGTGATACCTGTAGCCCTATTAAAAATAGCACTGGAGCAGTTACATTATCCGGCACACATGACAAAAGAAAATTTAGCAGCAACACTCGCAGAAGACTGGTTCATACCGAATTTAACCAAGCACGTTGCATTTTTTATAGTAAACTGTATAATCTGCCAACAATTCACAGCTAGGTACGCATTAAAAGCAATGAGAGGAGTCATCCCCAGGCCAAATGGGCCTTTTCAGCACCTGCATGTCGATTACGTCGACATGATTCAAGCATGTAACAGGTATATATACTTAATTGTTGTGGTGTGTCTATTCTCTAGTTGGATTGAGGCAGGTCCCTGTACAAATCCAGACTCTATCTGTGCGGCCAAATCTTTAGCGTGGAAGTGTTCCCCGGGTGGGAGGTGTGCGAGATCATGAGATCAGATAACGGAGCTCACTTTGTAAACGAGACATTCGACCAGATCAGCTTGCTGCTTGGTATAAAGCACAAGTTCTCCTCGGTGTATCATCTGCAAGGTAACGGAATCTGTGAGAAGCTCAACGGCTTATTAAAGGAAAGGATAGCCAAGTTGAAGCTTACTCTAAGAAAGGGATGGTTGCACTGCCTTCTTTTGGCACTATATGCACTTAGGAACCAACCTGGTTCCGACCATCATCTTACGCCACACGAGATAGCCACAGGAAGAAGAATGCGTACTCCTCTGACACCCCTAGATAGGACTAGATGTGATGCCCAGTCAACAGAAGACATTTTAGGGTCTGAAATGCAAAATTACCTGAATTGCATGACATCTTGCCTTACTGTAATTTCAGACCAACTGCAGCGACGACGAAAGGGGTGCAGGGAAGCACGGAACACAGAAGGAGATACTACTACAGACACAGCTCAAGGGCTTTGTGTACCATTTGTTTTCCCTGGAGACACCATCCTTGTAAGGAACCATACGAGGAAAAAGTGGGATGAGCCAAGATTTAACGGTCCCTTTACAGTGGAGGACTGCACTCCGTCCGCAGTAAAACTACAAGGCAGGAGAGCTTGGATTTTTTAGGGCGATATCAAACCCTACATCGGAGAAGGCTCCCTACCGGCGTCCCACTTCAGTTACGAATCCGTGAGATCCCGCGCTGTCAGGATTTACAGTAATTTTGGTGTTTTCTCGCCCCTACCGATCCAGGTAATGAGTGCTTGTTCACGTGTAGATTTATACATACTATTATTGCTTCGCGTGTCTTTGGAGGAGCCTTGCTATGAACGTTATTTCTTTAGCGACACAGCCATGTTGGGGAATATTACCCGGAGTGTCATTTGGACTACTTGGATCATTACGAGTTAAATATAACTTGAGCCATTCAAGTTATATGACGTCCTAAGACATAAGACGTCCTAAGAGTCACCTACCATAGAAGGTACTCATTTGTATGTGTATTTTTAAAGATGTCCTCCATACTAATCACTCTTTCTGAATGGTCTAACTTGATATTAACAACGTTGCCCCAATGTTAGTAAAGCCTCTAGCAGCTTTATTAAGTAAACCATTTGTGAACTCTCAGACTGATGCTTTTCTCATATTTTGTCTATGTAATTTATACATTTTATAAGATGGCTGGCTAATAAAAAAGAAATTTCTCTGCAAGCACAGCAGTTTTTGTTAATGAAATAGACCTGACGAACCCATGGTAACAAATAAAATAATCTGTTGTCCTAGGTGCCATGTTTTGTCGCTGTTCTGAATCTTATTGTATTGTGAATTGGACCTACAGAGCCCTGGCTCCTGGGCATCTGTCTGATTTTCTGATTTTTTGATATGTATCTCTTGTAGATGAGACCAGATTAAAAGTGGAAATATTGAAAATTGGCTAAATGTAGTAATATCTTTGATTACTGCTGTTGTTTCAGACGTTGACCACTCCAAACAGAGGTAATGAAAAAAGTATTTACCTATGTTTTGCACAGATTGATACTGTCCCCTAAAAAATAACTACGTTTCTGAATTTGGGTATATATGTTTATCTCTCAACAGTTCTTCTGTACAATATATATTGATTTTAACCCTGTATGACAAGATTTTGTGTGGCAATCGCAAGTGACATAGATGGAAATCCTCCTGAAGATAGTTCTACACTTATGGAAATGAACTGAAACATGTCGAGGCAAATGACCAGGACTACTTGAAGACTTGGGTCTTTTCATGAAACTATATCTATAAAGTAATACAGTGTACCTCTATCTGCTGTATTGAGTTGGCATAGGGTTATCCTAATCTGACCCATTTTGGTACTCAGAAAATTGTGACTATTGTTGGTCTATTATGTTTTTTGTGTCACTAGCAGCTTGCTTTTTTACTATCAGCACTTTGTGTGTTTTCTACCGTGTTGATTTTTATGTTTTTTTACAATTATTGAATACAATTTATACTTTGTTTGTGAGCAATTCTGAGAGTGAAGGACTGTTGGTAGTTATTGTTTTGTTGACCCTGTTCCTTTGTATATGTACCTCTTTTTGACCTCAGCTGACAGGGTGTTTTGAACACTCCTCCTGTGAGTGGTGAGAGTGTCCACTTGGGGTTTCCCTCTGTAAGTAGAATGATCCGGTACGAGAAGCCTGGAGTTAAGGAATTGGAAATAAGATGGGAAGTGAACCTGAAACTAAATGTCCAAGGAAAAACTCTAGAAGAGGCTCGAAGTTGGAAGAACAGAGGCCAAATGCAGATTTGGGGAACAGTGCTTTCACCAGATGGATGGGAGAAAGGAGTAGTAATCTGTAGAGCCTGGATGGTCACTGGTCGTTACCAAGGTACCATCGACATTGTACAGAACGGATGCAAGCCATTATGGCCAAAGCTTGCAAACCTTTTGACATAGGTCGCAGACAGAGGAGGACCTTTGCAGATAGTGCCACTGGAAAGCCCATAATTCTGCTTCAGGAATAATGGCACAAGGAAAATGGGAAAGAATCAGAACTGTGCACGAGTTTTTGACGCTCCATGAATGGTTCATGGGACTGCCGTAATTATGGATCATTATTAGGCATGTGGATCCAAAGCATACATCAGACTGCCAAGACACTGGGGAAGTATATGCACAATAGTGAATGTCCGTGTTCCAGCATTAGTGATTCCAAAAAGTGACCTGAATATTGACAGTTTCCCGAAAGTAGATGCTCACCTGAGGAAGAAGAGATCTGTGGAACTGCTTACTCGAATGAAGAGAGAGAGTTACTTCTCTGCTAAATCAGAAGAAGCCTTTCATGCAATCCCATATGAACACAGGCTGTTCAGCCTCACCTCATCAGTGTTCCCAACGATTTTCGTGCCGAGAATCCAAGTTGAAGCAAATACTAAATGGTTGCAGATAACCAGATGGGAGTTACTGCAGACCATCAACACGACAATAAAAGGATTTAATGCAATCAAAGAAGAGTTAAGAGCCATCCGACTGATGACTCTCCAGAACAGATATGTCCTTGACATGATCACAACTATGGATGGAGGATTGTATTCTAAAATTGGAGAATCATGTTGCACATTCATACCTTCTTACGATGAGGAAAATTGAACTTTAACAGAAGCTATAAGTATGCTGACAAATCTGCAGAACCAGATGATCAATGAAGCTGACGTAGTTGATGATAACAGCTGGTTTGGATCACTGTTTTCAAGGGTCCCACAGTGGATGGCAGACGCATTCAAGTTCTTGGGAGCCCTGCTAGTGATGATATTAATAGGATTTTGTGTTATCAAGATAATAATCTCTCAGTGCCAGAAGACTGCAAAAAACGCCATAGGGATGAAGATCATGATTGATTTCAAGCCAGAATGGAAGGCCAAAGATCTGACTGATGAAGAAATAAGAGACTTTGTGAAGGCCAGCATTTACGCACCAGAAGGATCAAAGTTTCTCTACCAGAGGAAACATCGAAATCATGTGGGAAGATGAGTTTACTGCAGCCCAAACGGCCAATGTCAACTGATGCCATGGAATAAAGACGAGCATGTAAGAACAGCAGGAAGCCTGAAAGGAGTAATAAAAATATAGACTCCAAAGAGACACTTCTTCAGACCATCATGTATAAATCCAGAAGATGAAGAAGGAATGAACCCAGGCAATGAAGTGAAGATGAATACAGAAGAACCGAGTAATATGGATCCAAAGACGGAAGTGAAAATTGTTGATGAATTGCCCAGAGGGGGGCATGTAGAGGAGGTCCCAAATAAAGCCTGCACTCCAATCGTCCATTTTGAAGTTCCAGGAACATTCACACCAAAATGAGCAAATAAACCATCAGAGAGCTGCAGTAGGGCTCTGCCCAGTGCCTATCAGAAGAACAGCACCTATGGAAGTACCAATACCAAGGAAACCATGGGCAATAAGGTATCCATTGAGAGAACCTTACCAACAAATGAAACAAAATGAAGATCGTCTGAGTATAGTCCCGGAAGAAACCAAAAAGGTCTTAATGGAAGACGAATGGTGAAGTCACGAGGACACGGACAGACTCACAGATAGAAGAAATGACGACCAGAGAATGACACGAAGAGACGAAACGCCATGAATAAGGATATATCGTGAGCTTAAAGTAAAACAACAATGTCAAAATACAAGAAGCTTAAGCTGTTAACAGGATGAAGATATTCAACCAGTTAACACCTGTAAATATGCTTGGAACCACAAGAAAGCTAAGAAAACAGTGCGGCTTGCTATGCTTAGTAGAAGAATAGTGCAGCAAGCACCATTATACATAGTCTACCTCAATTAAACACAGTATTATAAGTATATGTCTACTTTGCACAAAAGCAGAACCAACCTAGGTTACTAAAGGCCAAATGAGCAGAGATTCACATTTAGCAAAACGAGAAGAGACGGCTGAATCGAAACTCAGCAGAAGCAACTCGTAACAGGGAAGCCAAGGTCATACCAATAGACGAGGTGAACACTAGCTACATTTAATTGAAACTAAGAACAGAATATCCTGCCTCTGAAAGGTCGAGATAAGAAGACGTAGGCAGGTGGCGGGTGAAATGAAAATCAAATACACAAATTGAGAGAAAAGAAGCAAATTCACGGTGTCTGAATCACGTGACCAGCCGGGCAAGGAGAAGCTGGGGTTCACACCTACGCTTGGTACCGGACTAGACAGAGATATCAGAACTTTTCCAGACAGAAGATGCAGTTTCAAGGCCAACCACAGTAAACTAATTGACACATGGCTATTAAAGTGATGATTGATTGTAACCGTAATTGGAGGAAGGCCGGGTGACTAAGGAGCACCTCGCACCTGGCTGACAGTTCTGCGTGCTGCTAAGCAAAGTAGAAAATTATACATGGGGTTGGTGCCAACCCAATCACAATGGACCAAATAATCTAGGGTCATAGTTAGTAGAACCAATGAGAGGTTGTACTGTTAGTGATGTCTACAGTAGTCAGTTTTAAAGGAAGGGCTTAGATGCCCACCTGACAGTGTTTACCCAATCCCCTCACTCTGTTACCATATACAGATATAGTACCTATAGTAAAGTTACCTTTTCCTAACCAATAGAATTGCATGTTAACTTTTGAGTGTCAATTGTGACGAGTTTTGAGTATAAATGTTACAACTTGTGTGAAGTTCGTTGGAGTTGAAGCGAGAAGGACGATCGCATCACTGCTGATATCCATGACTCCCTGATTTTTGTACTTGTCATTAAACGGACTCCCTTTGCCAAACCATTGAGTTGTCCTTACTGATTGGTGTTTGAGTAATAAATCTGCACCCCCCATCCATCTCAAGGGTGCAGCTATCTCATCTTAAAGTACTTCTGAGCAAACCTCAGCTCTATGAGCCGGCCGGGGATCTCGGAGTATAAGAGCAAGTGTTGCCAAGAGTCAAGTCAAGAGAGTGCAAGGATTGTTAATAGCCAAGAGAGAGCAAATGTTGTCAAGAGTCAAGAGAGAGCAAGTATTGCCAAGAGAGTGTACAAATACTGTCAAGAACAAGCTAAAACTGGGCGCAAGTAACCAGAGCAAGCATTGCCCAGAGCAACAGATAAAGGGTAACCTGGCAGGGGAGCTTACCAAGTTTCCACTGAAGTAGAAACTCTGTGATTTGCGTATTGATGGAACTTACTATGTTTTCCTCTAGTCTGAAGAGGAACTGTTTTGTTGTGTTTGACAATGATGAACTCTTGGGAACACACCAGTTTCCAAGTGAACGAACTTTTGCTTTATGAACTTTTTGAGAACTTGAGAAAAGAGGGGCTCGACGCACCCCCTGCTTGTCAGTTGAAAGTGTTGTGTGAACTTTTGAGAACTGTGTCTTGAGGAAACTGAAGAACCTTTTGTTTGACAAAGGGGGCTGGGACGCATCCCCTATTTGTCCTTTTGAAGTACCTGAAAGCTTGCGGAAGGGAATCCCTTCTCAAGCCACCAGATGTGAAGAGCCAGTGGAAAATTTGTTGAACAATTAGCATTTTGAGATTCAACCCTTACACATTTTGATCCAAGTAGTATGTGAGGGCAAGAATAGGGTTGGACACAGACAGAACATTTGATTTGGGCTTCCTGACATAGACTGAAAACAGTTTGAGCTAGGTAGGGAAAATCCCACTTAGAATAGGACATGGTAGACCTTTTTCCCAAGATACCATAGATTTCACCGGATCCAATTCCACCTACTCAGAAATCTTTGATTTCTTTTTTTTTAATTAGTGAGGTAAGTAGGTACATTTTAAAACATTGATGAGGTGGGGTAAAGGGATAGGATAAGGTGGAGGAAGTGGTGGTGGTGTGAGCGGTCTCCCGCACATAATAAAAAAGAATTTGAAGAAAAGAAAATTCTAAGATTCCTCCTTTAGGTGAAGTGGATTCGGTGAAATCATGGATATCCTTTTTTCCCAACCCCATTTCCCTGTCAATAAAAGTTTATAGCCAAAACGATTTCTCTTGTGTCTGTGTCTGCTTCATGATGCCTTCACACCATGTAACATGGCCATCTACCCAGTGAAGAAAGCAAAAGGGTCCAGTTGAAGGATGCTCCAGGATTTGCGCCCCTTCAATAATATTGTTGAGACGGAGTTCCTGGTGATACCGAATCCTGCTACATTTCTCTGTAATATCCCTACTGGGTCAATCCACTTCACCGTGATTGATTTAAAGAGGGCATTTTTCTTGGTCCCCTTAAACCCCGATTCTCAGTACCTCACGCTGTTTACGTATCGTGGTCAGAGATTCAAGCACACAAGGTTGCCCCAGGGGGTACTGTGAATCTCCAAAATGTTTTCAACAGGGTGGTTCAAATGGATTTGGGGAATTTAAATGTGTTCAGTACAGTTACTCAAAACATGGATGATGTGCTAGTCTGTGGCACTTCAGAAGAGCAGTGTCAAGGAGATTCAATAACGCTCCTCACCCTGTTTCCGGAGAAGGGGTAAAAGTGGACATAGAAGGTTTGCAGTACTGCCAGACAAAGGTAGTATATTTGATGCAAGTGATATCGCCTACAGGAAGGAATGTAATGCCAGAGAGAGCCACTGCAGTTCAAAGTGCACCTCAACTGGTCATGGTCAGGAAAACGCAGACGTTTTTGGGACTTTGTAACTATTGTAGAGCTTGGATCTTTGACTACTCTAGTAACCTGAGGCCCTTACTGCAGGGACTAAGGAAGCGCAAAAGGTGAATGGTCGGACAGAATGGTCTGAAGAGATAGTGACTTGCTTTTGGGAACTTAAGGCTGTGATCAGCAGTGCTCCGGTTTTAGCGACGCTGAATTACAGGAAACCATTATATCTGTCTCACTCAAATGGACAGATGATGACAGCGGTCATGACCCAGCAAACATCGCTAGGCCATAAACCTTTAGCATACTATACTTGACTCTTAGACCCAGTGATTCAGGGACAGTTCCCTTGTGAGCAAGCTTTAGCGCAGTGGCTTTTGCAATTCAAAGGTCTTCAACCATTACTATGGGTTGCCCAGTGACACTGTACGTGGAGCATGCAGTCTTTGCGATCTTGTAAAAATCCAAGTCGACTTTGATGACCCAAAGAGTTTTGGGGTATGAGGTTATTCTATCAAACGCATCCATGCATATCGTACGGTGTCACTTATTCAACCTGTGACATTTGTAGCTGAACCAGTGAAACCTGATGACATTGTCCACAATTGTGCAACATATGAGGAAGAAGAGCAAGAGAGGATGAGTGTTAAGGAAGATGCTTTGGAGGGAGGTGAGGTACAGTATGTTGATTGGTCCTCACCAATCAATCAAGACACTGGTGAGATGCATACGGGTGCATACAAGTGCAGCCATTGTGCGCCTTGTGGATGAGGAATACCAGGTCAGACTAAAGAAACGGTTGCCTTTGCATTACTCCACGCAAGCAGTGGAACTAGTGTCACTTATAGAGGCGCTTGAAATTAGTATGAGGTTGGTGGTCACTATTTATTCTGACTCTGCATACGAAACCTCCACTGTTCATTCAGGCTTGTCAAGGTGGCAGAGAAGAGGGTTTAGGAGATCTGACAGGACCCCTGTCCAGCATGCTGCACTGCCTTCCAGATTAACTGAAGCACTAATCCTGTCCACAGAGATAGGGATCGTTAAGTGTGTTGCGCATACTAATCGTATTAAGTCAATTTCACTTGGAAATGCCGTAGACAGGGCTGTGAAAGAAGCTGCATATTTAGCATTCCCAGAAAATGGAAACTGTGTCCCAGCAGGTACAGTTACCAGCTTCATACACTGCAGTCCCTTTGCTTCAGATTATAGAAATACAGGGAAAAGCACCTATGGAGGAACAGGAGCTTTGTGAAAAGAGAGCATGTGCTCTCTCACCCATGGATTTGCTGTGGAGACAGGAGCTTACAGAGCCCTTAGAACTGCTTCTTCTGGCTCTAGAGCAATTACATTACCCAGCGCACACTTCTCTGCGACAAATTGCAGCAGAGCTCCAGGAGGAATGGTTCATACCAAACCTCCAGGAACAGGTAAGTAGATTTGTAGAAAACTGCATAGTGTGTAGGGAATTCAATCCTGGAAACACCATGAGGTAAGTAAGGTGAGTTTTGCCGAGACCTTCTGGGCCATTTTGGGAACTTCATATTGATTTTGTCGATATGATTGTAAGATGTAAGAATTACTGTTACCTTATAGTCAATGTTTACCCATTTTCCCGATGGTTTGAGGTTGGTCCCTGTGTACACCCTGATGCTAAGTCTGAAGCAACATTTTTGGTATGGGAGGTATTTCCACGGTGGGGAATTTGTGAGGCCCTGAGGTCCAACAATGGAACCCATTTCTTTAACGTACTATTCACAGAGATGACTTCACTCTTGGGGATTAAGCACAAGTTGTGTTTGGTGTACCACCCTCAGGCCAATGGAATATTGGAAAGGCTATGTTGTGTTCTCAAGTCTCGATTGTCAAAACTATGTAGAGATTTGCATACAAATTGGCACAGTTGCCCACTAATTGTTTTGTTTAATTTGAGGAATCTGCCAGGGAAAGATAGTCACTTTAGCCCTCTCGGGATCGTGATGAGGCATTGGTTACACACACTGCTCTTGAATGCACCCACAGCACCAGAAACACATAAATCAGCAGATGTCCAGGGTGAGGGGTTTAGGGAGTACCTTAGGGACTTAACCAAAAGTGTCAGAATTATATATTCACAGGTTGTGTCTTCTCACCAACAGTCTACAGGAGAAAGTGGCACAGAATCTGACCGTCTGCACCAGCAACACTCCCCGGGGACCAAGGCTCCTATGTGTGCCATGGACTAAGCAGTGTTTTGATGGGCCGCACCTCATGATTTTTGCATCTCTGAATGCTGCGAAGTTGAAGGGCTGCAAGAGCTGGGTCCACATCAACAACGTACAAAGGGATACCGGCGCCCCTCCACCGGCACAGGAGCAGGCTCAAAGGTAGGTATGCCATAATGATTCACAGTTCATTACAGTGTAAAAGGGGGAAGCAAATGAAAACTAGCAATTGTTATTTTTCAAGAATAAGAAGAAACTTTGAATTTACAATGTGTATTAGAATTATTGTTTGTATATCTTTTCCGTTTCTGGGGTCATCACTTTCAAAGATGGCAAACAGTATGGATGTGAATGGTTTAAACTCATCTAGTATCGTACAATTTGATAAAAATATTATTGAGGTCACTAAGAAGTAGTGATTCTGACTTTATGGATGATGGTGATGATGTAAATTTAGACCCGATAGTAGATGCACATGGTTTTGTAGTAGATAATGTATGGTATAGCCATGTGCAACATCTGCTCTCTCATCCCTCATGCTTCTTGTGTCCCTAGGGTGTTTATCCCAGATAAAATTGGGTTAGCAGAGGCACTGTGTCTAGTGCATCTAGCTTTGTGCAGGGTTCAAGGACCATTTCCAGGGCAATCAGTCACAGCATCTATTTTACCTATTGATGAATAATGTTCAGCTACAGTTCGTACAGAGCAGAAGAATGTTGAGTGTACGCAAAGAGTCCAGTTGAGTTTAAAAGTGGCCGTTATCATCAACAACCGATGGGAGTAAGGGGTGAAGAGTTGCAGAGATGGAGGGATGAGGGGATTCTCAGAAGAAGGGGTGGCATGTTTAAACCAGGAATGTGGAAATGTGTGGCAGAAGTATTTAAAATATCTGACATGGCTCAAGGAGCCAGAAAACCTGTTAAGATACAGACACTTACACCTTTTTTTCAGTGTTTTAATGGCGATGGCATGGTGCCTGTTGGCAAAAATGGGTACTGCAGCCACATACTTTGCATCACTGATCTGGCAGGAGGTACATCTGCAATTCTCAATGTATTTTGGACCTGTGGACAGTAGGCCTATAGACAATTGCCTCCAGCCTGGCGAGGTGTGTGCAGTTTCACCATGTTACATGTGGCTGTCCTTGTTATTCCTGAGGCCCCTTTGATACTTGCCCGCCCGATGCTCAAAGCCACATCTGTGTCCCCTTTGTCCCCTGTACACCTTGCATCCCCTGCATTACCACACATGGGCACCTCAATTACTTTGTCTGATTGTGGAAAGGAGGGACTATCACGATGGACCAAGTGGTTGAACTA
Source organism: Ambystoma mexicanum (assembly GCF_040938575.1). Classification (NCBI taxonomy): domain Eukaryota; kingdom Metazoa; phylum Chordata; class Amphibia; order Caudata; family Ambystomatidae; genus Ambystoma; species Ambystoma mexicanum. The sequence goes on from NC_090922.1 coordinate 341,166,477, forward strand.
CATCTGGGCGGCATCTTCAAAAGCTCTTTGGACATTCCTGAGCAATATTGGTTATTCAGTTGAACAGAGAAATGTTTCTCCTCCCTCCTGGCACCTGGAGTCCAAGTTGCAGTGAATGCAAAGTGGCTCCAGGTGACCCAGTACGAAGTCCTGTTACTTGTGAATTCCTCCGAATCCACTTTCAGTCCCATCAAAGAAGAACTACGGGCCCTGAGGCTCATTGCCTTGCAGAATAGATATATTCTTGACCTCCTAACAGCTATGGAGGGAGGGCTCCGCCAGAAGATAGGGAGCACTTGCTGCAAATTTGGGCCGCCTAATGATTTGGAAAATGGGACTCTGACTCAGACTATTCACACTTTGCACAAGCTTTGGGTGATCATGGAGAATGAAGCAGGAATTACAAATGACCCTTGGTTGAACTCTGTTTTTTCTTGGGTGCCATCTTGGATAAGCCTAGCTGGGAAAATTTTAATACCAATTTTTGTCTTTTCCCTTGTTATCCTTTGCTCTTGCTAAATGCTCTTACGGTGCTGTTCTGCCCAGGCACTGAAAGCAGCTGCCATGATGACTGTGACCATGTCCAAGGCTAGAACCACTACCATTTCATATCACATGGGTAGTCAGACTGAAGCTGTCTTGTGTCCTCCACCAAATTGGGATAATTGTGTGAAGCAGCGAGTAGATTGTGGAAATGGTGGGGAAACAAGTTGGGTTTGTTCAGCAGAGACGTATGCCCATATTGGGACCAATGTGAGAGATGATAATAGGGCTTTTTCCCAAGAAAATGTTTTTTTAGGAACAAGAACTTGGATTATTAGTAAAGTATTAACTAAAAGGGGGAATGTTGGGGTGGTCAGGAAAGGTCCTGATGATAAAGAGGGGTTCACGTTCCTCACGCCATATTGGTGACTGGGGGAGCGCCGAAGTTGGCGCTTTGTTGCAATTTTATATGTATCTAGTGTAGTTAATGAGAATGGGATATGTGTTACTTTAGTGTTACTTTGTGTTTAAGTTGATCACGTGCACAGCAAGATAAATGTCAAAACCCACCAATTAAATATAAACAACATATAGGTATGGTGTGCCACGTAAGCGCCTAGAAACCGGGCAACGTAGATCTTCACAATGCATATGCGCGAAAGGAGATTTGTCATGAAGAAACCACTGTAAAGAGGACACAGTCGTTTTAAACATGCATGCACTGATATACATACATGGGGAAATGTACAAATCTGTATGCTGTGTGCTCTTTCATAAATTGGTTAAACTCTACAGTCAGGGTTTGCAAGGTGAATTCTGAGTGACTGAAAAAACTAGTTTGGCAAGGATTGAAGGGCCAGGGAAGGGCAGCAGCAACAATAATCAGATGGTCACACACAGGAAGACGTGGGGTTTCAATGGTTTGGCAGTATCGCGGAAAAGAGATGCATTCTTTTAAGTGCATGGGAGCTTGTTCGTTATTGTTCAGGGGAATCCGGCCTTTTGCTTTTGACCAGCAATAAACCTGGGGTGAAGGGACGCCCGAGGCCAGAGTTGACCAATACATATAGGTTTCAATTATTTTCTAAGATTTTGTCCGGAGGTTATGCATGTTGAATTGGGGGTTGTTTCGATTAGAGCGTTCCATGGATGCCAGCCAGTCTGAGTGAGTGAGATAGTTATCACCAGTTCAAATGAAACTTATTTACTCTCCCCCTCCTTAAAGTATCCTTGCAAACCATTTGCAAATCACGTCTTGGGCTAGAAGAGTGGAGGCCAGCTGGAACTTGTAATGAATTATGTTTATGTTTAAATGTGTAACTATGTGATGATGTCATGACCTACCATCGACACATCCTAAAAGGGGGTGTGCTTTACACATGAGCTGAAGATGGTATTTAAGATAATTGTGACCAATGAGAGCGGGGGAATTAGAGAAGTTTGGATTTCTTTTGTATAGGCTTTGGCCAATCATGTGTGAGTGGTGGTTTGTAATAAAAAAAATGTGGGAGTGTTTTAACTGTACATAATGTGTCAACTTGTGTTGTTCAGGGAGACTCAGGTTAGTTTGACTCTACAGCGTGATATAGCTCCTCCCAACCAATTTTACAATAAACTTGCTTTACGTACAAAAGTGCACTTGCTTCTTAAGTGGTGGGCCTTCTTTGGGTTAAGGTGATTAGAGGACCATCTGCATACTCTTCTGTTTTTCATAATTATGTGGTAACCTGTGGCAATGTGAAACTGGCAAATTAAGGTAAAGACTGACATGACAAATGTGTTGCATGTAATGTGACACTGGCATGGTAATTCTATCAGGGCAGTTCGAAACTAGCATAGATCTTTTTCGAGGACCAATGTGAAACAGAGAACAAGGTGCGTGGGTGATGAACCGCATAATCACCTACACTGGGCGTATATCAAGTATATTGATGAGGGGTCCAAAAGAGGATGCTGCACATGCATTGGTTTAGGGCACACCCTGAGAGCCCCAGGAAGTTAACTTGGAGAAAAGAGGGACCAAAGGCAACTTTGTGCTTGCCGTGTTTGTCAATGAGTTCTCTGGTGTGTTTTATTAGTTGGCAATGTGACGGCATATTTAGTATACACAAGTAGCAATGCATCGGTGTCACATTGTCCTGTTATAGGACAAGGTAAAACCAGCAGGTCACTATGTTTATTTTGGGCTGAACATACATAGCATGGTTGAAATTGGCATGGCAATATTTTGGGGCAATGTGAAACTGCCATATGGCAGTTTATGGAGGCAATGATTTGATTTAAATAATGTACAAAGCACAAAACAAAGTATCAAGCCGTATACACTGCATCTGGGTGCAGAAGAACTAAATTACAGCAATTAAATCAAAGGTTGTGAAGCATAAAATGTTATGGAAAAGGGTACATTTTCAATTCTTTTCGAAAAGCAGTAAGAGAATTAACCAGAAAGAGTGCCAAAGGGAGATTGTTCCAAAGGCGGACACCCAAAACGGAGAATCATTTATCTTCTCTGGTTTTACAATGTGAAGGCTTAATAATTAACAAATATTGGTTTGAGGTTCTAGGTGGTCTCAATGGATGATAAAGTTGGATCTTGCATGTAAGCTACTGATGTGCCAAGTTGTAAACACACTTGGAGTTTAGACAGAGAATCTTAAACATAATGCATTGACAAATGGGAAGCCAGTGTACAGAATGTCTAAAAGAGGATACTAGAGAAGATTTTGACAATTTTAATATGACCCGAACAGATGCATATTTAATACTTTAAAGGCACTTCAGGAGATGTTCTGAAATATCAAGGGATAGTGTGTTGGCATAGTCGAGTTTAGAGTCAACCAACATCCAGACTACCATTGTATATTCTTCTTGTTGAAGATAAGAAAGAATAGCAATCAGCAGACGAAGACGGAGAAAAGAAGATTGAACCACTTTGTTCACTTGGCAGGTTAGACCCATATCCGGTTCCCAAATAACACTAAGATTCTTTACCTTGTTAGAGAGACTGTAGGTAGATTGAAGAGCAAATGTGCGGGCATTGACAAAAGTCCCTTGACAGGTGTTTCGAACCCACTAGCTAGTATTGCTCTGGTCTTTGAGGGGGTTTAGTTGGAGTCCATTGGTCATCGTTCGTCGCTTGACTTCCTTGAGGCAGAGCTGAAAAAAGTTCCAAGAGTATCAGAAAGGCCCAGAGATACATTGCATGCATCTCATATCAAGGCATGATACTGTTCTTGCCAGGATCAAGATGAAACTGGTATGACTTTTCTTTGGAGGAAATGTGAAACAGTGTTGGTAATTTTCGGGGGGGCAATCTTAACCTGACACTAAATTTCCGAGGCAGTGATAATATGCTTAAGTGTGACAATGTGGAACTGGAATGACGCTGTTAAAACTGACATGACAATTTTCTAAGGCCAATGGAAAACTGCCATGATAGTTGACAATCGGTTTAGTTGTGGAAACTCAAAACTACCATAATACATTTCTGGGTGTAATGGCATCTAGCCATTGTATTTTTTATGGTCAGTCTACCAAAGTTCTTAGCTAAAGCCAAAGTGACACAGCACTGTTGAAAGTGTGGTGCTAATTTCTCGAGGCAATGTGAAATTCTGCCATTCATTTTCTGGAAGCCATTTGAAACTGGAAACATCATTTTCTAGATGATGGTAAATCTGATGTATGTTTTTGTATGAATTGTGAAAATGGAATGACAATTTTCTAGACACATTCCAAATTGAAATTGTGCTTAAATGGGGCACAAGTTACATATCCCTCTTGAAAGTGGCATGGAAATTGTATGAATACAATGTGAACTGCCATGTTCCCATTTGTGGAGTTGGTGTTAAACTAGCCTGATAATTTCTTGAGGCAAGGTGAAGCTTCTATTGCCTTCTTCTAGTGGCAGTGTACAACTGGGAAATCAATGTTTTTATTTATTTATTTGTATTTAGTTCAGATAGAACTTTTACAAAAAGAACACAAAATAGTGTTTCGAGTTTACCAAGAACTCTGCATTTCCGACAAAGCATATGTGCTAATGGAATATTAAGTTTTGCACCTCTAAAAATTAATAGTGGCTGTTGGTTTATACGTAGTCTCAGTATAAAGTTATGACTGCCAAACTTGGGCACTGTCTCAGATATCTTTGTATTTGTAAGTATATGTGTGTAATGTTTGAGACATATTTGTATGTGCGTAGGGTTGAGAGGTGAGCATAGTTGTTGGTCCAGTCCCATTTGGCCAATTTTCTTTTAAAAAGAAATGTTAGAACCTCGTATCTAGTACCTCGTGAAAGATCGGGAAACCAGACCATGTGGTTGTAGAGTGTCGCATTTATTTGGTTAAAATTCTCTGCTACCTACTAACATTGTAACTTTCTGAGCACAGTGTCAAAACTGACATGATAATGTATTTAACTAGGGGGAAACTGTCAGAGTAAAATTGAAACCAGCATGGTAAATTCATCAGGTCATTGTAGAACGGGTATGGTAATTGTCTGTGTTTATTCTGAAACAGACATTTTCATTTTTTGGGAACACTGTCAGACTGTCATGGTAATTTTCCAGGGCATTCAAAACGATGTATTTTTCAATTCATTTGGAGAGGAACATGAGTGCCCCTCCCCCAACTTCAGCAGCCCTACCACTGCTTACAAGGTTTGCAAGTTTGATGGTCCACAGATCCATTCTTCTTTCAATGCTCCAGTGCAAGCAAGCCGTTCACTCAAAGTGAACTGATGGACTGGGTTCATGGGCGCAGAGAATCAAGCTGCACCTCATGGATGAGGGCCTCATCATGAGGCTCAACAAGGTCATCAATTGTTGGAGGGGTCTCGTGCGCCTTTGTAGACGAGACTCAGCCTCGCTGCTCAAGGTAGACTGCTCCCTTTGGTGGCAGGGCCAAGACGGCTTTGCATATAGTTGGCGCCCATCTATTATGGAGCAGATGATCTAAAAGATGATGGAATGTTAAAGCATTCAACGCATTACTCATTGGTGCTTGTGGTCACGGCGATTGGAATGTGCTCTTAGTTGAGTACAATACTTGGTAAATGCACCAGACCCAATAGCAGATGCGCCACCGGTCGTGTGAGGAACTTGGTTTGATACCAAGTATTTTTTCCTTATATTGACACATTTCATAGGGAACTCGATATTTTGTTTTGTTAAATCATACCGTCCATGGAACCCATCAAAAAATGTCAAAAGGCAAGCTTGTCCACGCCGGCTAACATACTTTACATGAAATAGGAATGTAGGAAAAAATATCAAAAAAATACAACAATATGTAGTCAAGTGTTGGATGCAAATTGTCTCAGCTGACCTAGTTCTCATTCTCCTTTTCATTTTAAAAGCTCAGCTAAAAAATCCATAAATTAAGGAAATTAACTGATGGAGCCTCAGGCGTCTTTGTAAGTAAGCTATTTAAATCTTTAAATTTACAACATCTTCTGCATATATCACGTAATTGAACTAACTACGGGGATGTAACTTTAATGAGAAAATGTCCTTCTACTCTTGTAGTTTGGGTTGGAAAAAAAATAAAAATCTGCCCTCAGGGGGTTAAACTTTCTGTTTATTCCAGACTTAGAGGAAAGCGTATCCAGCGCACACAAAAGTGACACTTTGTGGGGCTCCTGGTCTCTCTGGGACTAAACTGGGGCAACGGGGGCAAAATACCCCCCTGGCACATTCTGGGCGTACACGATCCAGAAATGTCACTGCCTTTAAGGACACGGCAGAGCGCTCACCAAAACCTCAAAAGTGCAATTTCCCGCAGTGATCCGGCTGTGACGTGAAAAGTGCCTGGAATGTGGAGCTGGAGGCGTAGGCGGGGGCGCAAACATACTCAGAGAAGGCATCAATGCCCCCTTGCCCCCCTGCACATGGCAACAAAATTCAACATTTTGGAATAACTTTGGTGCACCTCCCCTCATTCGCAACTAGTAGGCGCCAAAGGCCTAAAAATCAAGTCTACGGTTCGGAACAGGGTACCTGGTTTGAGAAATATCTATTCTTGTTTCTGCCCAGGGGCGTTGCTAGGGGGGGGCTAAGGGGGCTATAGCCCCTGATCTTTTGGTTGTAGCCCCGGAAAGAATCTCAGGAGCTACAGCCAAAAGACTAGCTAGCCCCCAGTCCCAACAGTACCGACATCAGCTTAGCCCCGGGTCTTTTCCAGACCTAGCAACACCCCTGTTTCTGCCCTAGCCTCCAGCGTGTGATCTTGGCCCTCTGCAGCAGAGGACTGGCAGGCCCTTCTTATCACAAGAGCAGGCGCCTGAGACACAGCACAGTGAAATCATCCTTCCCCGTGACGAAGGTCGTCCCTGTTTATGCCGGGGAAATAAAGCAGACGTTTAGTTAAAAGTTTACGTTTTTTTTGTAACTGTTCCTCCTCTGGAAATGAAGCATTATTTTCCCCCTTTTGTTTGCCTCTTTCTTGTTAACATTAAAGAGGAAGAAAGCCGCATAGAGGCCGTGGGAGGGAGGGGGTACCCCGCAGAGCGCCCGGGGAGCTGCCTGTCTACATGGGAACTCTTCGCGACAGACAGCTCCATCTAAGCCCTCGCGCTATAATTGAAATGGCGCGTTTGGCCCGAGGCAGGCAAGCGGAGGGCGATTTTTGCTATAGCAGAAATGCATGTCGATAGACGTCATTTGGTTTTAAAGGCCTCGGGGATAAAGTGGGGGCGGGGGGTTGAAACCGCCGCTTGCACTGCCAGACATTAGCAACCAAAAAAAAAAAAAAAAGAGGGGAGTGGAAACAGCATGATAAAGGGAAACTGCCCTCCCCGCCCCTGGATAAAAGATCACAAATATTGGACACCCCCACCCCTTAACAAAAAATAACTTGAGCCCTGCTCATCAGCAACTTTGAAGGGTCCTGGCCCCTAATTGTCTAACACCCAGTGGAAGCTTTGTGAGAAACGTGCCCTGTGTTACTTATTTGGGAACCCGAAAATGTATGCCTAGTTGAAAACGCCTGGGGAAATATTACATCAGACGAAATGAAAATGATTAAAATCAGCTCCCCCTCTCTTCCGCCCCCATTCTTGCCATTTCCCCCTCTCCCTTCGGTAAAGTCTGCCGGGGGAACCGATGATACTTCGGCTTTATCTCCAGCCTTATTAAACCGTTATCCCCCAAGCAAATAAAAAAAGCCCGTTATAAAGATTTATTTCAGGGGTGGGGGGTAGTTATAGGGGTGGAAAAACCTCCTCCAAACATCTGTATGAGGCAGAAATATCGCATTTTCATCGCAAAATTAAGCCAGGGCGAGAGCTAGGGCTGAGCTAATTGCGGCTTAATCCATTGCCCGGAGGCGTTTGGAAAGCCTTGAGCAAGAATTCTTTTTTTTTCTGTCTGTCGCTCTCTCTTTCCCTTCCCTGCTTTACAGACGGGTTATTTTTTTCCCCTCTTTTTATGCCCTTTCTTCATCTCGCAACAGTCTCGTTTTTTCAGGGCACGGGGAGGAAAAGGGGAGAACTAGGAGCTGATTTTGTTGTGTTTTGTGGCGTTGGGGAACAAGGAAAGCTACTCTCCCTGCGTTCAGCCGGTGGTGAAGGGAAAAAAAAGAAAAAGGAACGAGAGCGAGAGGGAGATTTCTCCTATGTACAAGGTAAGAAGAGGCTCTGCTCGCTGCCGCCGCCGCGTTCACTCCAGGCTGCCGCCGCCGCTCTGCTGGCTCCTAAGCGGGGGGCGGAGGGGGGGGTTGGCTGCCGTGACTGGGGCGAGCGGGCTGAGGTCCTCGGTTCTCTGTAGGAGGGGTGCACGTTTGAATTTTGAAACTGTTTCTGTGGTAAAATGCCTTCCCCTCCTTGTAGCCTTTTCCCTTTTTCGATTACAATACGTTGTTAAGCTTTTAGCTCTGCTGTGTTCTCGTGTACGTGTGTGTGTGTGTGGGGGGGGGGGGCTCTGGCAGATGTGACTGTTTCTTGTTCCTCTGGAGAGCGGCTCAGAGAGGAAGAGTGTTGTCTTTTGATGTGTCCTCGGCTATATGTCAAATAATTAACAACTCTTAAGGTGGCACATGTTTCCTTTTTTTTAAACAACCGTCTGGCCGCCTTATTTTCTCTTCGGCTGTAGTTGAATGGTAAAGGTGTCTGCATGTCTGTGTGTTATTCTTTTTTCCCGCCCAGACACCAACAAAACATTTTTTTCCCATGGTCACAGCGAGACCATTGGTTAGACCTGCCACGCTGCAGCTGGGTGATAATGGGGCATTTATAATGTAATGAGTTGAACAATGAACGATATGTTTTACAGTTTTCTTTTTTATGAATTCGTGTTAATGTACGTAGTCCTAATATTTCTTCCTGGTATTTTCATTCTTGGTTCCTTTATCAAAACAGCCTTGTGCCTAAAATGACACGGTCACTGTTGGGACCTTTTTTGTGTGTGTACCAATCCCCCCCCCCCCCTATGCACAAAGTGGGCTTGCACAATGGAGAAATCGGGTGATTTAGGCGGCGCGAGTGTGTAACATCCTGGCGCCAGTGTGGAGGCGAGTGCTCGTTATTGTGTGCGTGTCTGCGTCTGGGTTTACTGAAAGCGCTCCGGGGCAGCAGCGTGCATCTCGCCCCGCGTATGCCTTCTGTGGGGGCACCCCCTTGGAGAGGAATCATTCTTGGCTATAGAGTTTGGTGGTTGTGGAGCACAGGACTTGGCTGCTTGCTGGGGTGGGTGGCTCGTCACAGGCAGCCCACCTCTCCCGGCTTCCTGCCCTCGGTGTCTGAGAATAAGTAAAGAGACGCCATGTTGTGTGTTTTCTTTATTGACATCTTGACTTCAGGCTGTGAAAACGGGTGTTGGAGAGAGTGGGTCTTCTGGGATCCTAGACGGGGTCCCTGACTAAACTTTATCCAACCAACACAATGGACCAATCATGTCTCGCTCAACTTGTGTGTCCGTTTGGGAGAGACGCCCGTGCAGCGAGTTTTGTAGACCTGGGGGAGTGGGAAGACCCCCTCGAGTTCAGGGGGGCTCCAGCTGTATGTAAATCGGTTGTGTGGAAACTGTGGTAGTTCTGGAGGCACTGTTAGCATTAGTAGGGGGGGGAGACACCGCGACGCACAGCTGGACGCTTCTGGGACAAGTTAACCAGCTGTGTGTCACAGGATCGAGATGCAAGTGTAACTCCCCGCCCAAATGAATGGGCCGGGACAAGATTTGCATGAGCATCTTTCTAGCTCGCCCCAAAAGTCAGAAAGACTGCGGACCAAGCAAGCCTGTCTTGCCAAAACATGAGAAAATGCGACTTCACACGCGCACACTATGTGTCCCGGCCGGGTATCCTAGTGTAATACTAGGCGCTGCCAGGAGACTCACATTTAACTTTATTGCTCCACTTTCAGAGAGGCTAAAACACGAGCATGGCTCCCCCTCCCCGGTTGTAAAAAGAGTGCAACTTAAATGTCCAGGGCACGAACAGCCTCTAAACGGGGAGTTAAACAGCAATGCACGGGCGGGCCACGGGTTGTTATTGAGCCACGGGTGTTTGTGTGTGTATAGACACACCGGGTGCAGAGTATCTGCACTGTACCAAAAGGTCCACATTTGCAAATCCTGTCTTTCGCGACACTGCGTAGACCCAGAAGTGACCCAGAAGAGCACTTTGGATACAAGTTGTGACATTGGTGCCTCTTGAGCATAGTCACGTGGCATTTGTCAAAAATCGCAAGGCACTATCAAAGCCCACTACTTGGGTCCACATACACTGGACGGCCGGGCCGGCCCTTGGGGCATAATTTACCGAGCTTGTGTGGGAGTCGGGATCTGGAGAATAAATGTTGTGGCGACAGAAGCTGCATCTCACAACAACAACAAAGCCCCCAGCGGCTTTGCTCGCGGTGGGGGCAGATGCTTGGCGGTCATCTCGAGGTTGGTGACAGGCCCTGCAGCAAACTGCACTCGGATTTCTGAAGGAAGGCCAGCTGTCTGGCGGGCCCTAGCCGGGGGCGTCAGCTGGGATGAGGCCACACTATCTTCTCCCTCCACTTCCGGTATCCGAAAAGCTGTACAGCATATTGGGCTGGATGTGTTCATCTTGATAGCCAACCCCTAAGCAGGACAGCGAATAACTGAAGCCAGCCCTGTCACTTGCACAGATCATAGCCACACCTGGGTGCACGGAGGCACACCTGTAAAATACTTTTCATGCAAATGGCCCAGCGTTTGGGAACTCCCAGCGTGGAAGTTTTTGAGCAGTATAGCCGTGGGCAGGGGAAAAGACGTACTCATGTTCTAATTGACTTCAACTGAAGAAGGCACGGATTCGACAAGAGGATTGAAAAACCCTTTGGCTACCGCCTGTGCCCTTTATAATATCGAAATCTGTACACTTGACAGGAAGCGTACGTCAATATTTTATAACGATAACTTTCGAAATTGACGCTTTAATCGTGATTGCAGGTTTCACCAAGATATCTTTCAACTTTGTTTAACGCCATTGTCCCGCCTATCAGTACCTCTTGTGCTTTTTTCCTGTTGTGACTCCGGGCATTTTTGCAGCTCCACCCGCAACCTTTCACCCCCTTCCTAGGCCGCCGACCCTGTTCCCTTTGCGGTGCTATTTCTGATTTCTCCCCTCCCCCAAACCCTGTGATAAACAACAACAGTATTGGTTTCCAGGGCCCTCGAGCTACACGCAGACGTGGGCGACTTTTCCACCCCAGAACCCCCCCCCAACTTCCCTGACCTTTGAAGTCTTCCTTTTACAAGGAGATGACATGTATCAGCCGCACAGTGCGTGCATGCTTTAGAGACAGAGAAAGAGAGGGAGGCACCACCCTTGCAACATGTCTGCCGTCTTTCAGCGTTCTCTGCCTCAGGCCCGGCGCCCGCGGGCCCAGAGCTGAATGGAGTTCTTGCAACCGCCTTCTGTTTACCTTTTATGGCTAGAGAAACAGCTTAGAAACGAGGCATCTTCGTGGGGAAACGATTCAGCGAAATGGTCTCAAGCTGCAGCGGCTTAGCTTCTTTAATCGCCCCCAGAGCGTGGAACAACTGGGAGCTCGATGGGAGGCAAAACCATTTTGTCTTCGAAGGCTCGGAGTCGCTCACTCTTCATGGGGACATAGTTTTTACTAGCAGCACTTAGAAGCTACGTTCCCAGGGATAGAAGCACGCGAGCAGGCTCCGATGGGCAATTCTGGCAAATTGAAATCCTCTGATCGATTTTTTGGGGCCTTCCTTGATGGATTTTTGTCTTCAGCGAGTGTCTTTGTCACTGAACTATGTGGGACTAAGTTCTGTTACATTTGATATCAACATCAGGACATAAAGGGTGTAGTAGTTCTGACGTGACCCGAAATACCCCACCCTTAAGCGTGATGGGGGATACTGCTGTCATACTTCTTTTTGAACAATTTGTAAACTGGAATTGTCTTACACCATACAGCCAAATATTACACTCTTGAGTCCTGGCCTCGGTTAAATCACGCCCAGTTAAATCATGGCCCCAGGAAAGGACCTACTTGGTAATGAAATTGAAGTGTTTTCCCATTTAAGGGACATCCTTACAACCCCCCCCTATTTAAAATATTTGTTTTCCTTTCCTTTCAAAATATACTGAGACATCTTGCTTGTGTGCATTGCGTTGAAAGTGATGCTATGTTTTCCTACCTGACACAGTAGTTGGCACATACTGAAATAATCTACTTCTGCCATTAGGTTTAAAAAAGCACCAAGTTTGAGTTTCTAATGGTTGACAGATGGTGGCCAACGTGGAACCACCCAGTTGTTTTGGTGTACAAGTCTCATGACCTGTCACCACTGGCTATGCTAGCTCGTGCCGATAGGAGCTGTAGGACAAAACATGTGGAGGTTGATGGGAAAAATATTGCTGCCATTTTCGGATGAAAAAAAGTGATCCTCTTTTCTTGGTCTGTGTTGAAAGAAACATGTGTGTCAAAAGAATGTTTGCACCTTGTGTGTGTAAATTTGCTAGATTTGACTGCTTGAATACATGCATTTTGCCCTCGTGAGGGGACGCTCTATAGAAACGTCATCGACTCACTAACTTTTGCTTTTATAACACTTTCCTCAAGAACTTGACACCCATCCACACACCAATAAACATTCCCAGCATTTGGCCTTGCTACAAGTAATGTAATTACTGCCCCAGTCCCCGCACCTCCATGTTGCGATGTTGGTGGTGATATGTCAATCCTGACTGTTATTCTGTTCTGAGAAGTAGATGTCTCGGGAGGATAGCTCAGCAGCAACGTGCTCGCCTTGGAAGCAAGACAACACGGAGCAACACAGGTCCGATCCCTGGGTCCGCGCTTGGAAACCTCTGCGTATTAAGTGCGTTATAAATAACCTATCATATGCTGTACGGTTGAACCCTCATACACCCCATGGTCGCCCCTTGTTTCTATTCCAGTCTGCTAGACTTTTGTCCAGTACAGCATTGAGCCCATCCACGTGTGCAATAACATTGTGCCTTATTTCGTTCATTCTGTCCTTTCGTGTTCGTCCATTTCTTTCCTTTCTAAGCGACTCCTTGCAATACCTCATCTAGGACCTTCCTCACTTTATTAATTAATGCAGCCAATCCCTGCATTGATCTTTCTCTCCTATTGCAATCCCTTGTTTACTCAAATTCAATATTTGTGTGGTTTACTGCTTCTGGGCACCCTAGTCTGACTGCACATCTGTCAGACATTACTCGTCACCCTTGTACTCTAAGCGATCTTATGACGCCCTTCTATGCCCTTGAGTTTTTACTTGATGTACAAGGGATTCGGCCTTGCATGGCCATTCCTTGAATTGTCTTTTTCTTCTTCTATCCTGCAGCCAAGCACATTGCTAAACCTGCTTGCTGATCGAATAATATACTCCACCTTCTTTGTGCCTGTTACAATATTAGGCCTTACATACTAGTTGTAAAGTTGTCCACACTCATGAAAATTACCTAAATACACTCTCTTTTTTTTTTTGTGCTCAGCTAACTTGAAATCACACCCTTTGGCCATTCGATATCTCTCTACCCTTCCAACGTTACCTCTTATGCCTTTCAGCACTTTACCTCAACCAGTTCTGGCGTCTTCTGCCTCCGGGGTTTTCCCTAACTACTTTACCATCTTCTACCCACCACTTTATGACCCGGTGTCCTGGAAAACTCACTTGTGCAGCACCCTTTCCCCTATTCGAGTCATTGATGTCAACAGAGGTAAAAGATGGTGCATTACAAATTACTCCCCAAGCACCTGAACTTTGCCAGCATATGCAGCAATGGAACCATTATGGTGTAAACGAACCACAAAAACCTACTGAACTTTCCTTGCTTCTTCCCAGTTTTTCTTATAGATCCCCCTCTACTTAGTGTCCTGCGAGCCTGCTCACAGCACTCTGCAAAGGGAACTCTGCACCCCTGATGGCCATCTTCTACCCTCTCTCCTCCTGTGCCTCTCCTCTCTACTTACTACCGCTGCCCTTGACGCTCCTCAACATGCTCCTCCCCATACAGACCTCTCCCTAAACCTTATTCGCGTTTCTTCACGCTAGCTCTCACAATCCAAAATGTCTTGTGGATGCTTCCACTTGACTCACCATTATTACTATTTTACGCAATCCTGGTGATCCCACACTCTGCTTCGTGGGGTAGGCTGATTTCATTTCAAACATGCAAACAGCATCTGTCTCGATACTTGTTCTTGGGGCTGTTAATATCTGTTTAAACTGTCCAACAAATAAAGAATCTCTTGCTTTCTCTAACCTATATGACTCTCTTGTCATGAAGATCAGCCCCAACTCACATTGGCAGCCAAACACTTGATGCCATCCTTTCAACACTGAACTTCGTCCTGTCTTACGCTACAGTCACCAATGTCCCATGGTCGGAAACAAGCTGAACTGGCTAGTTTCCAGAAAAAGCCCTCGTTACCCCCATGGGAACCAAGGCTGCAGAGAAATTAGACACATGAGAAGAGTGACCCCAGCATCCTTTTAAGCAACATTTCCATCCTCATCTTTGCACACAGGCTCAAATGATACTATATTGGACGAGCTTAATCTTGAGTTTACTGAATCTCTTAATACTCTTGCTCCTGTCATTAAAAAAATCAAGCCTCCTTCCAAGATCAACATTCGGTTCGGATTTGCAGCACTCCAGAAAGCAATCGGAGCACTCGAACAACCGACCGCTTACTCTTTGCCTTCTTGGATCTTGGAACTGTGTCTAAGCATGAGTTTTGTGATATCAATCGTCTTGTGGGAGTATAGCGAGACAGTCAGTGGGATAAGACTGAGGGTTTTCGCTACAAAAGGCTTTGTTCCTTTCTTCTGAATTGATCCCTGTTGGTTAAATTAGGCACTCTCACTTCACCACGTTCATTGATTGCTTATGAAGTCCCACAGAGCTTGTTCCTGCCGCCACTCCTTTACATCGTAGCTCTCGCAGCCCTTATTCGGCAAATAGCTTTTTTTTCTTTCTAAACTATGCATATGACACACACATCCTCGTGAAGCTATCTGAGTTCAGAGAGAGGGTTATTCACAGATCCTGATGGACTGCTTACTAGCCACTGACGGATGGATGGATGGATGGGAATGTTCTAAAGATTAATCCCAGTAAGAAGAGAGGTGCCATCTTTCAAGACAGTAGCTACCCTCATGGAGTTCACTGTTCTGGCTGGGTAGCTTTGTTGTGAGCTCTACGTCTTCTCTACCTGTGAGAAATGTGGGCATCGTGATGGACTTTGACCTCTCACTCACCTCTTGGATATCTACAGTGGTAAAGTCATGTTTCTTTAACATGAGAAAACTCAGGCACTTTCTCCCCATTCCTTAGTTCCCCACATGTTTACGGCAGCCAGTGCACTGGTATCTTGATTCTGGATTCCAAGAATAGCATTTTTTTGGGCTCACCAGCAAGACATAGGGCACGCCTGTAGCGAGGACAAAATACGTCAGCCATGCTTTTTTTGAGGATTCACAAATTCAAACATATATTCCCCCCTCCCCCCCGAAGGGCAGCATTACACCGACTACCTGGAAGATCCAGCAGAGCGGTCTTCAAGTAGATGTGCTTAACACATGATGCCTTTTGTAGCAAAAACCCTCAGTCTTATCCCACTGACTGTCTCTCTATACTCCCACAAGACGATTGATATCACAAAACCCATGCCTAGACACAGTTCCAGGATCCAAGCCCGATATGCCTATAGTGCTAGAAACCCTCAGGGATTATGGCATGTGCTAGGGAGTGCAAGTAAACTGGGGTGAATCACGCCTATTTCCTCTGTATGATATACAAGGTCCCCAGATCGCTTATCAACCAACCTTACTCCTCACATGGACACCTACAGCGTGTGCTTATTTAGTGTGTATTGAAGTCTTTGAGACCAGCTACAACACAATGCCAGGGTGCTGGAGGGGGGCGAGGCCTCTGGAGATTTGGCTACGTTTGACCCTTGACCATGATGGGCAAAGTAGAGGCCTGAGTGAAGTGGTCATCATGCAAACACTACTTTAAGACTTTTACTGTTACTATGGTGTACATTCTGGTCAAGACGTCTAGGAATATGGATCCTTACTAAACAGAAAGGGGGCTCGAAAAGTGCAAAGTGTCTCTGAAGCTTCTGAAAAGTCCATGAAAGCGGGGGAGTTGAGGTTCATCTCCCCCGCTACAGAACGTAGTGCAATGGTTCACCACGACCAACACCCTGGATTCCAGATTGCTGGGTGAAACCCGGATGAAGCGACAGCTACATTGACTGGAGAGGGTCTGGCCAATAAGTTATAAGAAATAAAAACAAGTGATAAACAATGCCCCATCCTGCCTCTTCCTAAATGTATTCAAGCGGCCGATCATCTGATTTGCACTGCTGGAAAAATGGCGGTTGCATATTGGGTGGACATTTATATTTGGGAGGGAAACGTATGACATTCTCTGACATGGGGGCATGGTGTAATATCCCTCAGGGTTACTTTCCAGTATTCTCGAGGCCAAGTAAAGCAGTTAAGGGGCTTTGGCTCTGATTCCCAGATGGGCAGGAGTCGTCCAATGGGCATCACTGCCGAACCGTTTAGACTTGGAGGAACCCGCTCCTGTCCTAAAGTCACAATTTCAATCACATAGAGTCTGCTTGCTACCAAGCTTGCAGGCCTTACACGGAAATGTCCACAAGATGAAGGAAAAGGCTCAAAAGCAATATGATATCGCCTATCGTATTAAGTATAGGGCAGTGCTTAAATGATGTCATAATGCCATTCGGAAGGCCACGCAGGGTTATTGGTGAATGTTGATCACCCTGGGCGGGCATCAACTGCCTTTGAAGGGATTTTAGCTAACCGCAACAACTCCTTTGGCCAAAGTGCCTTTTACAAGCCAGTTCGCCTTCCAACAATCCCTGAAAGAATGTAGCCTCTTGTTTTTACAAACAAAATAAGAGGAGACCTAGAGATGACTGCTAAGCCGATTGCCTCTTCAAATGCAAGGTGCACTCAGGTTGCACGATGCCAGCTGCCCCCCTCCCGCCCCCGGCACATGAAAGCATTCTCGCGCACTTTGAGTCAAGTGCAGATCGCTGGGCCCTTCAAGACTGCGCAGAGACTAATTCCTACAGAGGTGTGGGTACCGGGTGGCTTTAAAGGGGTCTGATTAAGCACCTTTTGAAGAAACCCTCCCTCGGGCCTTCATTACTGGGGAACTACAACCCACTGGCCCCACGTGCACGGTTTTGGAAAGTGGGGCAGTACAAGTGCTTCAGTCCCACCTGGAGGCATATCGGATCCTGGGTGTTATTTAGTTGGGATTCGGACCCGGACAGTGGCAGCTCGACCTGACAGTCATGGATGATGTTGGCTAATACTGATGGCAGCAGGCTTACCCTGCTGCTGCTGCTGCTGCTACTCTAGCTCTCCGCGGCTTTAGACGCATTTGACTTTGCGATTGTGTCTTGAATTGTAATCCAAAAGAAGATTGTGGTGTAATAGAGTGCACCACCACTAACGTGCATGTGGATCCCTGCAACAGCCTCTGGGCTTGCTCTCGTGCAACCCTCCTACACTGCAGAGGTGGAATCACCTTTAAGGTTTTAATTATCGTGCAGGCTCCTGGCTAGCTGAAGGAACATCTAATGAGACCAATGCTTACGGCACCTTTACATCTTGGGGTCATCCCTAGACTCGCTGCTCTGTCTGAGGATGCCTGCTTTTGAACACCTTGCCCACCCACAATCCAGAGAAAGTGGGCAATAGGACACCCCGGTCACTTTTAAGAGAACATCAACCATTTACAGGAAATCGGGTTCCTGAAGACTCTACCAGATCTGAATAAATGGCCCTTTGGAAACGAGAAACAGATGGAGCACCTTTCTGAGAAGGCCAGATAATGCCTGTTAAGGAATGTTTACGTGACCTGGTACATCATGACATGACTTTTGGGGAGCAGGGACTATCCCGCTTTGGTAATGGTTTGTCTGCATGTAAACTATTGGCAGGAGAGTGACCAACGAGAAACACTGGATGTTCAAGATCTCACAGACACATTGCTCGGGAGTTGGAGCAGGGGGGGGGAGGAGTTATAGCCCTGGGTCTTTTGGTTGTAGCCCTGGATAGAAGGTCAGGAGCTACAACCAAAAGGCAAGCTAGCCCGAGTCCCCCCATAAATTCACATTGTGCAGCTCGTGGTGGCATTCAGTACCTGAACACAGCTGGGTCTGTGACGTCATGAACACATGCATCCACTACAGGGATCTGTGTTTGGCCTCAAGATCACAGGCTCTGATCCCAGCAGGTGCACTCAGCCCATCATCTTTCCGTGGTCGATAAAATGGGTACCATTGAGTGTGGTGTTACAAACATCTGTTTATTGTTTATAGCGCCAAGATATCCCTGTGAATGTGAACGTGTACACTACAAAATACACCAGTTATGCTATGAGAAAGCATCGCTGCGCGTAGCAAGAACAAAATCTGAGAGTTCACTGAAAAAGTAGCCAATAGATGGGGCTCCTCCTTAAGCCTGTCAGTGTGTGATACGGCAGCGCGATCCAGAAAACTGTTTGCAGCGAGCAGTAAAAAACAGATGGAGGACCTGCCGCCAACTACTCGTGATTCAAAGGGTGCATGCTTTAGAAGGTGGCAGAGAAAACGGCATAAAGGGCCCCGGTTGTGGCCTACCAATTCATTATTCCTTGGCAACACAACACAGTCAGTCACTGGGACTGGGTTGGAGAGCATGCCAAAAAAAAGTGTGGGAGAGTTGCAGCCACTCAGAGCCCCCAAACATAGACTTATCTCCAGTGCCAGTGAAGCAAAAACAAAAACCTTAGAGGCTGAGATCCTGCGTCTGAGATTTAACAGCGGGTGTGGAAAGTTAGGGGTGAGCAATTGGCACCATGATTCATTGGGTGGCAAGGCGAAAGGGGCAGGGATAGTGTTGTTTTTATGGAGTTGAAGACTTTACCCCAGGTGGGACGCAGGTGCCAGCTATGCATGGATTCTCCTTGCATGAATAGTCGACTAGTAGGAGTGTTTTGAAGAGTCCTGTCCGCAAGAACTCCCAAGTGGCTGTGAGGGCACCACCAAGGAACTGTTGCCGGTGTAACGTCATTTCTTGCTACCTGTCAGAAAATCCTACCGACAGCAGGCATTGAGCAACCCACCCAGAGGTAGGAGAAAGTAATGGTTTAGGAAAATCTGCCAGCCTGACCTGTCATTTTTTCCTACCCATCAGAAAATCCTACCGACAGCAGGCATTGAGCAACCCACCCAGGGGTAGGAAAAAGTGACGGGGTAGGAAAATCTGACAGCCTGACCTGTCATTTTTTCCTACCCGTCAGAAAATCTCCTACCGAGAGCAGGCATTGGGCAACCCACCCAGGGGTAGGAAAAAGTGACGGCGTAGGAAATATGACAGCCTGACCTGTCATTTTTTCCTACCTGTCAGAAAATCCTACAGAGAGCAGGCATTGGGCAACCCACCCAGGGGTAGGAAAAAGTGACAGGGTAGGAAATATGAAAGCCTGACCTGTCATTTTTTTCCTACCCGTCAGAAAATCCTACCGACCGCAGGCATTGGGCAACCCACCCAGGGATAGGAAAAAGTGACAGGGTGGGAAAATCTGACAGCCTGTCCCGTCATTTTTTTCCTACCCCTCAGAAAATCCTACAGAGAGCAGGCATTGGGCAACCCACCCAGGGGTAGGAAAAAGTGACGGGGTAGGAAATATGACAGCCTGACCTGTCATTTTTTCCTACCTGTCAGAAAATCCTACAGAGAGCAAGCATTGGGCAACCCACCCAGGGGTAGGAAAAAGTGACGGGGTAGGAAAATCTGACAGCCTGACCTGTCATTTTTTTCCTACCCGTCAGAAAATCCTACCGACAGCAGGCATTGAGCAACCCACCCAGGGGTAGGAAAAAGTGACGGGGTAGGAAAATCTGACAGCCTGACCTGTCATTTTTTCCTACCCGTCAGAAAATCTCCTACCGAGAGCAGGCATTGGGCAACCCACCCAGGGGTAGGAAAAAGTGACGGCGTAGGAAATATGACAGCCTGACCTGTCATTTTTTCCTACCTGTCAGAAAATCCTACAGAGAGCAGGCATTGGGCAACCCACCCAGGGGTAGGAAAAAGTGACAGGGTAGGAAATATGAAAGCCTGACCTGTCATTTTTTTCCTACCCGTCAGAAAATCCTACCGACCGCAGGCATTGGGCAACCCACCCAGGGATAGGAAAAAGTGACAGGGTGGGAAAATCTGACAGCCTGTCCCGTCATTTTTTTCCTACCCCTCAGAAAATCCTACAGAGAGCAGGCATTGGGCAACCCACCCAGGGGTAGGAAAAAGTGACGGGGTAGGAAATATGACAGCCTGACCTGTCATTTTTTCCTACCTGTCAGAAAATCCTACAGAGAGCAAGCATTGGGCAACCCACCCAGGGGTAGGAAAAAGTGACGGGGTAGGAAAATCTGACAGCCTGACCTGTCATTTTTTTCCTACCCGTCAGAAAATCCTACCGACAGCAGGCATTGGGCAACCCACCCATTTGTTGGTGGGTAAAGGAATGACCGTAAGCGCCACATGTGATGTTTGTCACTCAAGAACCAGACGCCAAACTCTGCACTGAGCAGACAGAGATACTGAGCAGACACAGGCAGTGATGTAAGTAGAAGGAGTCCATATCAAATAGACAATGCTGAAATTCAGCACCAA
The DNA here is from genome assembly GCF_040938575.1 of Ambystoma mexicanum. Taxonomy (NCBI): domain Eukaryota; kingdom Metazoa; phylum Chordata; class Amphibia; order Caudata; family Ambystomatidae; genus Ambystoma; species Ambystoma mexicanum. The sequence continues at coordinate 341,187,128 of NC_090922.1, forward strand.
AGTGTGAAAAATAGTTCAGTTTGTTTCAACATTACCAACAGCATTAAAATTGGTGTGGTTCATTCTGTGTGTCCAGTGGGAAAATGTCTGAGTGGAGACCTTCCAGTGGCAGTGCAGTAACAATGGGAGCAGACTTGCTGACCAATAGCTTAGCATTCTACATGAAGCAGCAATACATGTCTTAACCTGTAACTACCACCGACTGAGATTGCTGAATTTGGGTGTTGGCTCCAGGAAAAGCAGGAACACAGCACCCCCTCCCCCATTGCCCCCTCATCCTTATGCCCCATACAGGCCCTGACTGCCGCCAATTTGTCCTCCAGGTCCCTCTGTGTCTCCCCCATCGACTTTGCTTGTCTTTTCCTGTGCCCTTATGCCTTAACAGTCAACCCTGATCCAAAGCCCTCCTTCCCTAATCCCTGAATCAGACCTCCCCTTACCCTGCACAATACCCCCCCTTTAAACCCGCTGCCTGCTCCTTTTTCATAATCCATACCACTGCTTCTCACCCCCTTTGAAGTCAGTAAGCCTTCACAAAGAAATTATCTCCGTTATGGTTTGGTCCTTAACGGAAATAATTTCTTTATGAAGTCAGAGTGACTTCAAGAAGAAACAATGGGCATCATTACGGGTTTGGCGGTAACCGTGCCGTTGCTACCGGCAGGTGGCCGCCGGATCTGTAATGATTTACTGGTGCCTGACCCTCTTCCCCCTGTTGCCCCCAAACCTACGGATTAACTTAACTTGGCTTTGCTTAGCGTGTGATGTCTACTTGAGCACAGTTTTGTAGAACACTTAGATAATAAGTATTTCTAGAACAGCCGAGAACTTTGCTTCATACGGCAGTAACCTAAATTACTTTGCACGCTGTTACGTCCCCCCGCCCCCACGCTAGGTACATGGGATAAGTATTCCACTAATTCAAAGGTATATTGTCCAGTCGGGTAATTATGTGATTTGCATTGACAGTCACTGTGCGACTGGTTTTCTGGCCAGAATGTTCCAATTAGGTCTACCCATCTATCTACACATCCATCTCAGTAGAGCTCTGTGCCCCTATGCACTTGCACGTTCTCAATGTCACTGGGCCTAGTAAGATCGCTGTTTCGTTCCCCCCTGTTCACCTCCCTCGCCTTGTCATGGCAAAACGTGTAAACTTCCCACAAGAGAGGACCCCCGCACCTGTGAACGGTCCTACCAGACCCCAATACACAAGTACTAACTAGGGCTGTACCGAATAGCATATTTAGTATTCGGCCGGATACCGAATAGTTTGTCAACTATTCGGCCGGAGCCGAATAGTGAGCCGAATAGTTTGTTTTTTTTTAGGCCCCCCCTATGCAATACAATCTCGGGCCACCGGCTTTGGCCCGGTGGCCCGACAAACAACATTATTGCGGTGAGGCCGCGGGGGTTCCCTGAGGCCCCGCGGCCTCACCGTGGTGAGGGGGATGGGGGCCGGAGGCCGCCGGGGTCGGCAAAGTGCCCCGGCGGCCTCATGAGTCTGGGGGGCCGCTCCTGTAGGAGCGGCCCCCCAATGCAAAATAAACGTCGGGCCACCGGCTTTGCACCGGTGGCCCGACAAACAAAACATTATTGCGGTGAGGCCGCGGGGGTTCCCTGAGGCCCCGCGGCCTCACCGTGGTGAGGGGGATGGGGGGCACCGAGGCCGCCGGGGTCGGCAAAGTGCCCCGGCGGCCTCATGAGTCTGGGGGGGCCGCTCCTGTAGGAGCGGCCCCTCAATGCAAAATAAACGTCGGGCCACCGGCTTTGCACCGGTGGCCCGACAAACAAAACATTATTGCGGTGAGGCCGCGGGGGTTCCCTGAGGCCCCGCGGCCTCACCGTGATGAGGGGGTATGGGGGGGGGGGGGCGTCACTTACCTGGTGATTGGGTCCGGGTGCTGGCATAGGAAGTGAGGGACGGGAAGAACTGTTCCCTTCCCTCGCTTCCTATTTCAACACGTTAGGCTGTGGTCAGACTGCAGAAGCCAATAGGCAAACAGCTTGTTTGGCTTCTGCAGCCTGAACACTGTCAAACATTCTATGATTGGCTGTCATCTCCCAAACAGGGAGAGGGCAGCTAATCATAGAAAGTGGACTTCGGCTTCGAGTCCCTAAACAGAAACTATTCTGCCGAAGCCGGATAGCTGTATTTCAGCCGAACTTCGGCAGAATAGGGACTCGAAGCCGAAGTTCGGTACAGCCCTAGTACTAACACCTCGAAACTGTAATGGAAACCACAAATGCTACTTCCAAACAGTTAACACGCTTCCCCTCATATACGGGGAGGTAAGCAGACACTGATAACATATCATAGCATCGTCCATTACCCTCCAGGCAGAAGCAGAAAACACATATGCACATTACTGTCACCCCTAGGTGGACTGGCCTATAGGGAACTCTGGAGATTACCCGTTGGGCCTCCGCACCCTGGCCCTCTTTATGTGGCATTCCCACATTTTTCGTCGGAAAAGCCTTGGGCTTGCTGAAAATGAGTAATATGGGGCCACTTTGAATATTACTTCCAGGGCCTCTTTTAATTCCCACTCCACCCCTGCAGTGCCATCTACGAACAGACCAAAAGCATTCCATACGCAATAACTGACACTTCCAAATAGATTCGGAACCCTTGAGCGGTCGGAGGCAGCGCTTAGAAACAGATCACCAAACGCTAGCTGTGTACGCCCCACAGTATGACGATGAGCTGGGGCCATTTATCTTTTTGCTGTTGCAAGCAGCGCAGGATACCGTACCGTGCAACGCTGTGAGCTTTTGTCGCGCCTTGCAGCTAAGCATCAGTTTTAAGCACTATACAAAGAAGCCTAAGGGCACATCTTCATGCACTGCTCGGGTGCCAGGTAACATGGTACTGCCATTTGCAATGGCCTACTGGTGGCACATGTTCTCTATGCACTGGTTAATAGGTGGTCATGTGTTTCTCGTCAGTGCAGCTCCAATTTCTGTGCTCGTGCGTGGGCGCACAAGTCACTGCAAAACGTCTTGCACTAGTGCAAAATTGATGCCAACGGGCAATCTAACCTTTGGTGTTTATGTTTAAAGTTAGGGTTGCCATCCCAGGTACAACTCAATCTCTGTGGACCAGTTCGTTTCCAGCCCCAAGCCTTCCTTTTGTAAACCTTGATAATCTGCTAAATGTCATTGAAGCTAATGAATACCACAACCCCCAGAATGCATTTAGTTCTTACACAAAACCCAGACCTGTATGCATTTAGTGATCCAATGTATTTACCATGCCCTAAACCTCATAAAGACACACTGCCTTGGCGGACATTCTACAAAACATGATGATGAAAAGTTTCTCCCGTTTCTCATTCCCGAATTCCCCCCCACTCCACTCTTGCTCTGCCTGCCCATAACTCACTACGCCCTCTACATTCCAGATTTCTTGATCCCCATATCTTGACGCCACTAAGCACCCCTCACCCCTACTACAGCCTGAATTCTCTGCCGCACGCACCCTGGTCCCTGGACCACATGTCTAACTACCAACCTGGCTAGGTGCGTTGCCACAGCCATAAACTTCAGGCGCCAAGCAATACCGGTCTGTTATTTAACGTTTCCTTTTTTGCTTTTATAGCCGGCATGTTTCGGTTAGCACTCACAATAATCAGTATAAATTCTAGCACACAGCCGAGTGCGTTTTAACGGTCAAAAGCCCATGCACTCCAGAACATGCAATGCAACAATATTGCTTCCAGTATAGCGCTCAGGATGAAGCTTTGCAAGTCCCTTTATAATACGCTACAATCCAATACAAACAATCCTGGAGGGTACCATAAATACTCTTCGCCAAAGTCTAGTAGCATGGAGCTGTATGTATGCAGGTCTGCCACGTTATGTGTGCCTTATGTCACCACCAAGGCAGGAAGGATACTTACCTGCAATAACAGCGCGTGGCATTTGCGCCTAGTACAGTTGGCTATGAGGGCAACCAACTGCCTATTCTGTAGCAACGGGGCCTGAGCCACACTGTCTCCGTACATTTGTTTACATTTTCCAGCCGCTTTAAAGACATGTGCCCCACCCTTTTATTTCCCTGTCACGTTCCCGGGCCAGGCCATTAGGTGGCCAGGCCCTCTCCAAATTTATGGCCTGACTTTATTGGACTTTATGGCCCAAAATGATGGTCCTGCGTGGTTTGCCCAAGGTGGCACCGAACACTCTCTCCCTTATCTCCCACTTGGCCCGCCCTGCATTACCCAACGCTGGCCCCCCAACCCTTGCCCCTTGGTATGCAATCCCGCGTTCCCAATCACCCCCAGGACATACCGAACACCTCGGCCCAACCGTAACTAAACCGCCACCGCCCCTGCTGCACATTCCCTGCACCACCCTACTTTTCACGGCCCGACCCTTCTCCTACCAAGCTGCCTTACGCCCCTCGCACCATGGCTCCTTCTCCCCTGCCAGAACCCCCACGAACATCCCCGTTCCCTCCCTAACCTTCTACCTCGTCTCCCCTCCGTGCAAACTGTACACCCTGTGCGTCTTGCTGGTCCCATACCAATTCCCCCATTAAAACCCTTTGTTATATTTTTTGCACATTACATTTGCACATCACTCCCTGCGATGCGCCATAAAATGCCCCCCTTATGCAGGTAAAAACCCAATCTTTTAGTTTGTGCTGTTCACCGCACAACCGTGTGACCCAACTTCTACACCCCCGCTCCCTGCTGCATCCCGCTTACTGCACCGTATTCATGCGTGCGCCTATCTGCTCATTTATACCCCCGCCCTTGCCGCGTCCACTACCTAACCTCAATTTACCGTTCCCTTTTCGCCCAGCCCTGCACCACATCTACCTCCCAACAATTCCCCCTACCCCCTGCATGAAGCCTGCTCATCTGCCACTTCTAACTCCTGCTGCCCGTATCCCCAGCAAAACACACCTACCCCCATCTGCAAAGAGCGGCTTGGAGACCGTGCGCCTTGATATTTGAACAAAGTTATATCACCACCATAAGTCATCCAATGCCCGATAACCTTCTCGCCCCCTTACAGCGCTCGCCTGGATCCCCTAAGAAAACCCTAACACTGATACACACCTAACCATCTTTGAGGCACCGTTGCCAGTGCATGAAAGTGCCAAATTGACACGGGACCGCCGAATACTTGTACTGGTAAAACATATTCATGAAGGGGTACCACCACCCCGTCGCGCTCAACTAACGTATGTATGTATTTATGTATGTATGTATGTATATGCTATGCGCAAGGGTACTGCGTGACGTTCATCCCCCATTAATTGACGCGCCCAGGATGACGCTCGCGATATCCCTTATAATATGCCACAATCCACTACAAACAAAACTGGCGGGTACCATACTCACTCTTCGCCCATGTTGATTCCCCGAAGAACATTCCACCACCGTACCATAATACCCAAACAATAATTGCTGCAGGTGCTGCCTTGTAAATAAATAGCCCATGGTGCCCGCCCCATACATCGCTTGTGCTCCACCATGCTTTCCTACTGTAGTGCCCTCTCCGTTCCCGACTTGCATGTCCCCACTTGAAATATCCTTGCATGCAGAGTGCATTTGTTCATGTTTTCTTGTAATTAATCCGCAAACCATTGATTTTGCATATGTCTGAAATTCATTCAGGAGTTTCTAACTGCCACATAAGTCTGGTCACACAAGGCCAGATCGTCAACATATGGAACACAGTATTCCCGACTTGCGTGTCACACTTGAAACGCCCAGTTGGCTTACAACCCTACAGGCCCCAAACCCTTATTATGAGTTTACAGTCCCTTCCCTCGAGTATTTACCTCCTATGAATATTCTAGCACTACACACGACTTTTTCCTTGCTGGAACCGACCCCTCCTCACTGGAAGCCACTAGTCAGCCACATATGCCCTGTTCTTATACAGTTGCAGAAAAGATAGCTCACTGTGTTGGGTACCTGCTGCTGAGATCTGTGCTCACAGCATATATATCACATGTACAATCGTACTAAGGAACAAATGTTTTTTTCATTGTGGTCAATAATGAGTATTAACACCAGTGATGCTAAGAATCACTATATTGAAGTGTTTACAGCTATGTTTATTTTTGTTATAGCTTGTGCACCATGCTGCCAGTGCAGGTTCCCACAGTGTAGGGTGTTCAATTCAGGCTTTCTCACACGCGCTGAGCATGTGCACGCATGCACAGTCAGCCAGACTTATCACAAATATGTACGTGTATGTGAACTAAGTGCATTATTATCACGTAAATAATGCACTTAGTTCACATACACATACATATACATTTTTGATGGATTCTTTAATATGTTTTGCACATTTCGTGCTTACTAGAATCCTGTGAGCCTGTAAAACAAAGTGTCTGCTGGGTTCAGGTTCCTTCGTCCGCTGGGTTCGTGGTTTTTATGTCCGTTTTGGAGTTGCTAGTGACACGGCTTCACCGTATTATGTAATTTGAGAGAGCCTGGCTCTCATAAAGTTAAACGTATTGCACACCCGGGACCTCAGAAAGACAGGCACACCACATTCCTGGTGTCAAAAAATCCTATCCGTTAAGTACTGACTGAGCATGCGCACGCAAGCGCAGTCATCAGGATAGGATTTTCTGACACATAGCAAAAAGTGACGTTACACCAGCTCCATATTGACTGAGCAAGTGAGACGGAAAGGAAGGAAGGACTACGCAAGGCCTTGTCACTTTCTTCCAAGCAAGCGATATGTCAAAGGGAAAGAGCTCTGCCCAGACTGTACTGCATTGCTTCTCAACTGTGGCCTCATCCTCATAGCTCCGAACTCACACGCTTTTGGCGGGTGTCACCCGCCTTGTAAACAGCGGACTCACCCGCCAAACCTCATGCACGCCCATTCATTTCAATGGGCCTCTCACCCGCCAAAAGTAAAATCGGGTGGTTTCACCCGCTTTTGCGACATAAATGGTTGAGAGCTATGCATCCTTTTGAGGGAGACATTTATGGAAACAACATATTGTACGTTTTGATGCCCACCTGACACATGTTTTTGTTTCTTAACGCTAAAGGGAAGAAGGCAGAAAAAATGATTTGATTTCAATCCTCGAAGCTTCCTCTACCCCTGGGGAAACCCCCAAGAAGGTCAAAGAGCAGTGTATGCAATGCAGTCGCATTTTTTCCGAATTTTGTTTTGTCCTTAGGTCTTTGGAGTGTACCATAAGGCAACTTCTAAAAGGACGTTAATCACTAGCGCGCCCTTTCTGCATAGTTTGCAAGCTGTAAGGACAAAGCCAGTCTACAGGTTTAAAAAACAACCGAATATGCCCAAGTTTCCCTGACCCATAATGTCTCTGGTTCAACAATGATGTTAGCACGTCTGGTTAATACGAAGAGGTGTGCCCCTTTTTTCACTGGCTAACTGCAGTGCATTTTAGTTCATCAGAACATGGGGGAAATTCTAGCCCCCTGATTGGGCCAAATGTTCACCAGCCTAACATCGCAGAATTGTCCGTTTTTAGGAATGGGCAGAATCCCACCTAATTCAGAGAGTGAAGGGGAAAAATACAAATTCTGACCCACAAGTGGAAAGACAGAGGGGGAACTTGTTCTACCAATCTGGCCTTCTGTTCCGTTGAGCGGTTCTTGATAATTTCAACCATCCCTACGATATGGATTCAGCAGAACTTTGGATAGTTTCCTTTTGAGGGTCTTTGTTGCCTCTCTATAATGTACTCATCCCAGAGTGCAGTGCAGGATAAAGCAAGAGTCTTTGGGCCTCATTTCGTGCCTTGAAACACTTGTGTATAGGCGCGTATAAATGCCTTATCAAATGATATCATTTTAGCCACCGCAGGAAAAGCACGACCCACTGCGCACGACCAAGGTGGAGCAGTGCATGCCCACATGAGTGTGATGAATGGTGTGGAAAGCAGGCATCTGCTGTGGGCATGCACCCGCTCTCACTCTAAAAATGGTGGCTGGCTTCCCCATTCATATTCACAAATTCTGCTCGGTCTTGCAGGTGCAAAATCCGTTCAGTTAATCTGATTTTGGGGGAATTGGAACGCCAATCGCCAGTGAGTTGAAAATGGCCCATATCTGTGAAACCCCCATGCTACTGGGGATTGCAATACACGAATGCAGATACAATTCGCGCAGTCAAGTATTTCGCTGTTTTTACTCAGCAAGTGTTCAGGCAGCATGAGGCTGCAAGTGTGCACTGTTTCCTGGTTTTTGATGTACAATGAGACATATTTATATAAGGTCCGTCCTAGCATAGATACATATAAAGGAAGTCAAAACAATTACACTAGTACGTGCACAGTACAGTCCCCGTCCGATCTGCCAATCTCTTCCTTCTCTCTGTCCCCCTGTCCCCATGCGCCTCCTCTCATTTTCGTTCCTTTCAGCTCCTTGCCTCCCTTCAATGGAACTGCCTACCTCTCTCTATCCGTTCCATCCCCACCTATTCCTCCTTTCGTGTCTCCTTGAAATCTCTTCTTCTTCACTCTCCACCCTGACACTCCTATCTTCTCCTTCCACCTCCTCTCTCCTCCCTTATGCCCTTCCCTTCTTACCTCTCCCTTCTTGCTCCGTTCCTCTTAAGTCCCCTCTCTCCTCCTCTCTCATCCTCAGCCTATTCCTCTTCCTGTTTCCCACTTCCTTCTCCTTCTCCACCCCGCCCCTCCCCCTCTCTCGTTTTTCTTCACTGGCAAATTGTTCTACTTACTGTTTTACTGGTTTGATTCATATTTTGTAATTGCTTCTACTGTTTTTATTGTATCCTTGTTGTTGTTATAATGTAAAGTGCTTTGGCGTAAAGCGCTATATAAATACAATAAACATAAACACAGTAGACACGCCTTCCCCCACAGTCTTTCAGTTGAGCTTCCAAAGCTCCACCCTGTTTTTAGCCTTACCAATCCCTTTAAACCCCACCCTCCCCTGCGCTTGCCCTGGAACTTCGAGAATCTCCACGATCATTGGCTGAGGAAAGCTGATAAATGTGATTAATTGGCCTATGCATGCACCAGAACTCGAATGTGACTACAAGCGAAATATTTACACAAAGATCGAACCGCCTGAGGAACAGTGAGCCTCTTAAAGTAATTCTGGAAGATCAAAATAATTCAGGCAGAACTACAATCGAACACAATCAAGAGCGTTATCATTGACTTTTTACTATGACTATTTGCTCTTTTGTCAATGGTGACAAGTAAACACTGTCAATGTGTTTTTGTTTTAACCGGCCACCTCTGTGCAGATCGTAAGTACGGAGCACTAGAATTGTGGAACTACTGTGTCTGATTGCTATTCCTGAGCATAGCCTGCTGCTTGGGCTGGTGTCTCTAAGGACAGTGATCTACTGTCCTAGATTGGGAAAATTGGAGACCCCTCACAGTTGTGCTGGGTACTTGCAAAATCTGTGTTTAAGTAAACCTTGATAATTGTATGTTGTATCTTTTAAGGAGTAGGAAGTAAAGTTTTGAGTTGAGTGTAACACGTGTATTTTATTTGTGTAGCCGACACTTGTTTCGACCCTCAGGGGTCATTTTCAAGGCGAGTTGGGGTACTAGGAACAGGATAATCCTTGGTTGGGTTCTAGGGACGAGGCCCATCCACTGGATGAGTGGGTATTCCACTGATTGAGCCAAAGAAGGCCGAAGGGCTCTGGTCGGAGCTTCCTGGCGGCTTCCCAGAACCCAACCAAGGATTATCCTGTTCCTAGTGACCAAACACGCCTTGAAAATGACCCCTGAGGGTCGAAACATGCGTCAGCTACACAAACAAAATACACTTGTTACACTCAACTCGACATTTTGCTCCCTACTCCTTAAAAGATGCAACACACCATCATCAAGGTGTACTTAAACATAGATTGTGCAAGGACCCAGCGCAACTGTGAGGGGTCTCCAACTCTTTTCTCACTTCTGTACTGCTGCACAAACCTTTCTGAATAAGCCAGTGGTATTTCATCTTTTTTATACTGCGTCTTTCCTTGAGTAAAAATATTACCACAAGCTATATCTGTTTATATTTTCTATTAAAATCAGTCACTGGAATCCCCTTTTAAAGAGCCCCGTGCCCTCATGGTCCTCCTGGACAACCTTTGGGGGGGCAGCCCCACAGTTTAAAGACCACTGGTTTCAAGGTTTACTTCTGTGCCTGAGTTCCTTTTTCACTTTCTATTCATTCTGTTCATTGAGGGGTGCATGTACACAGACTTTCCGCCAGAGGCGTTGCTAGCGGGGAGGGGGCTTTGTGTATAGGGGGGGGGGGTAGGCTAAGGAGGCTAAAGGGTTGTAGCCCCTGATAGAAGCTCTAGGGTTACAACCAAAAGGCTAGCTAGCCCCGAGTCCCGACAGGCCTGACATTAACAAAGCCCCGGATATTTTCCAGGCCTGCTAACATTGGTACCAGTCTTTTGAAGCTCGTATATATGGCCTTTTAAACCCTCTTTATCAAAGATGGCTGGACTGATTTAGTACAGCTCGTTGTCCTTTAAAAAGCAACAAAAAACGAGTCCTTGCTGAGATGATCGATAGCTTAATAAGTATAACTCATACAATTTGCGTTTGTACCTTTTTACAACATGTGTCCCCTTCTTCAGGCGGGTATGCATAGCCCTCTGAGGGAAGAAAGTCCTAATGTAGTCTTGAAAGCCAGCAGCCAAAGACTCTTCAGGGTTTTCTATGCTTATTTTTGTTGTTGCTTTTCTTTAAAACAACCAGCTTTACTTTTTGTGGAGCTAACATTTTGGGCCAACCTTTTTTTGGGCATAATGTAAACCATTTTACCAAAACATACTTCCATAGAAGTAAGATGATTCTGCCTGTACATTTTGGTTAACATTGCTGTTCGGGTATATTGTATAAAATGCGGCCAAATCTTTCTATCATTATTTTGAAAATGCAAGATGGTGATGATTGAACGCTTACTTTCTGGCCCCACCACTGAATCGTGGCACATCTTACTCACCCTTGGTTGTGTGCGCTGGTGATATGAGGTTATACCTGCGCACATTGGATAATGCAGCCCACGTTTGTACCGTGGTGACCAAGACAGGTACACTGTGGTCCTGGGATTGTACAGCTGGGAGTAGTCTTGACTCTGAACTTTGTTGCTAAAGAGTTTGCGTGTGAGTATCTCCGTAGGCCTCTAACTTTCACCTTCCGTGCCCTCGAAAGTGCAAATCTGAATAAGCGGCACCGATGAGGGTGGACCCGCACTATTGATCATGCGCCCCAACGCTTCCCGCCTTAAATGTGTACGCCACTGCAGATCTCTGAAGCCAGGTGGGCCTAGGGCATCTTTGTAAGATCTACAACATTTACAAATGAGGGGGTGGGGCATTTAGGTGTACAACTCCCCTCCCTGCGCGTCGTTTTGAATTCAGGTCTTCAGTTCAATCTAGGAAAGTCCTTCCACTTTAGCAGTACCATTAACAAAACTGGGTAATTAAGAGGGTGAATGGCCAGCTGTGGGGGTATGTTCATGGCATACCAGTATCCTAACTATGTGCAAATTATAACACGTGTCTCTCGGCATTACCTCATTTGATATGATCGGATTGGTTATTTATAACGCACTTAATACCCAGAGGTTTCTAAGCGCGGACCCGGGGATCGAACCTGTGTTGTTCTGTGTTGTCTTGCTTCCATGGTGAGCACGCTGACACTGAGCTATCCTCCCAAGATCATTTGGAGGGTCTTATCTTCATTTTCAAGTACAAAAACAAGCATGACAATTTAAGTCTCGCCGAACTGAAGAAAGCTTCACTGATTGGACAATGCCCATCCTAATGTTGATTATTACAGTAAATCTCCTTGAAATGAATATAATGTCAGATTCCCCCAAACACTGACAATGCCATCGAGCTGCCATTGCAATCAATGCACCTTAAACCTCCCGGAAATAGAGGAAAATATAAAGAATGGGAACTGCATTCTCAGTTGGTTAAGCAACAAGCTGTTTATCTAAGCATGCCCTGCATGTCGCACTGTCTACCTGAAATGTGTGGCTCTCAGACCCTGCACCTTGCTACTTTTAGTCTCCAAAGCATTACTCTCAACTGATTGCTAGCCCAGCATGGGCCAGTACTTTCATACACCCCAACAGCAGAAAGCTAAAAAGAAGGATTTTTGGGTCGCAAAAATAGTTGACGGATGTCATGATTTTAGAAACTGTACCTATATTTGTCAAAAAATAACAATTTCACTTTATTTTTTTATTTTTTATTGTAACAGTTTTTACAAACTTTAGTTACAAAACACGAACGATAACATCACATAACACATCACTAAAAAATGAAACACAGAAATCCAATCAAACATATTAAGATTCAGCCAAACACATAGGCTACCCTTTAATAATTCTTCAGTATTCTATTATTATGGCTATTTGTAATGACATCTCGGTCACCCATCTTATAATTTATCCAATGCAGCTTAGTCAGTGTGGCCAACCACAATTGATATTTTTTAGAGTACTGCAACCAAGATGATTCAAATCAGTTGAGAAACATCTCACTACTCCAGAATTTTTTCCAGAAAATCAATCACTGCAAAAGTTAACATCACATTATTTCCAGACATCAACCTCCACCACCACTCTTCCAAGTTGATGTCAGGAGGTGCAAATCTGCCCAGAAAACATAACCGTTGAGTAGTGATTGTAGAACATTCCATAATTAGATGTTTTAATGATTCTATTTCCACTGAACAGAATCGACAAAGATTGTCAGCGGTCTTCGAGTCTTTTCTTCTCCAAAGAACTTCTTTGGTTTTATAAACGTTCAGGCATAGCCTCAGAAAATTATTGCGATGCCACCTGGAAGGGAATCTTGATAGATATCATAGAAGCTTATCTAGGCAGTTATAAGATAAACCAAAGTTCAAGGATGAGGACATTGACGAACGCTGCTCTTCATTCAAAATCCAATTCCATTGCTTTAGTTTTTTCTTAGCAATTTGAGGCGTTGCTATTACCATTTGCCATGGAATATCAGCTATTTCAAGGGTTTTCCTGATTTTATTTGCCCATGTCAAAAGAATTCCTGCATGTGGATTCTTAAGTGTAGACTCAAAAATCTTATATGCTGGAGCTATATCTAATAGCTGCATTTTTCGTAAGGCAGAAATTGATTTCCATTGGATAATTCCATGTAGGGGCTCCAGACCTATTTCATATCTTATTGCGGCAATCGAAGTACTACTTGGGAGTCACAGAATTTTCTTCCAAAATTGGCCTTCCAGACTGGCCCAAGTTTGGATGTCAATATTCAATCCAGCTTCTGCCCCATACGTTATTATAGGAATTACTTTCTGTATGTAGAAGGTCCGTAATGGTTGGAGAGTGAATTTGCCGTATTCAAAATGAAGCTTTTGACCTTGCATTGTCAGTATGGACATACAATGTTTCAACTCTGCCACCCAAGCTGATTCACAGATCGAGCTGTTTACATGAACGCCCAAATATCGAATTGCTGAAACAGTCTCGATTGTCTCGCCTGCTGCAAACCATTTGAATTGGTTGGATTTCTTTTTTGATCCTGCTCTAATTTCCATCATTTTGGATTTCTTTGTGTTGGTGGCAAGGTCGTTTTCTTGAAAATATGCGACTAAGTTTGTCAAAAGTCGCTGGAGACCAATTTGGGTTAGATCAAACAGCAAGATATTGTCTGCATAATATGCCCAGCTGATTTCTTGCCCATTCAATTTTGATGGAAAGCGATGAGTTTTTACTAGACTGCTTGAGATGTCTGAAATGAATAATTTAAATAGGGCAGCTAATGGACACCCCTGTTTTACGCCCTTAGAAGTTTTTTTATTTCATTTGTCAGATGGTCAGATGCATCCCAGCGCACTCTTACAGAAGTATCATTATGAAGTGCAATCAGTGGTTGAAGCAGGGCTGGTGGACAGGACCACGATTGTAGTTTTGTCCATAATTTGCCACGGTTGAGGGTGTCAAAGGCTTGACGCATGTCTATAAAAGCTATAAACAGATTCTTACTATGTTTCAGTGCGTCAAGTTTTAATAAATTTAATATCAGCAAATTCACCTCTGTTCCAGTGTCTTTAGTGAACCCTGTGTGACGACAATCCATTAGGCCACTTGCATGTGCCCAAGATGTTAACTTTTGTTGTAAGCAGGTTGCAAATATTTTTCCTATGGTGTCCAGGAAGGCAATAGGGCGATAGTTGTTTGGATCATCCCTATTGCCCTTCTTGAAAATTGGCACAATAACCGATGTTGTCCACGATGTTGGAATACTTTTTGAGTTCGATATCAGTTGAAAAAGGTTCTTGATTAAATCAGCCCAAAGTTCCTTTTTTTCTTTTAGCATTATGTTTGACAAACCATCAGGGCCTACCACACATGAATTTTGTAGATATTGTATCAGTGTCCGAATTTTATTTTTTGATTACATTAAATCCCAGGGTTCTGGACAATCCAGAGATATTTGCTCACTTTGTGTTAGTTTATCCCTGAAGACTAGAGTGAAGTGGTCTTCCCAGACAGATGCAGGGATTCCATTCGCTAGTCTTGCCTCTTGGCATAGTGATCCTGTGTTCAAAATTGTCCAAACATCTTTTACATTATGTTGTATGATCAGCTTCAGCATAGGCTCGTCTCGTTCTTGATCGCTTATTAATTTAAATGATTTGAGCCAATTTCGATATTTTAATTTAAGCTTTCGGATTTTGGTCATCATGTCACAGCCTCCACTTTTTTTCAACAATCTTATGTCTTTGGTCAGTTTTCTTTTCTCATTGCTCACCAACGCACTGAATGTGTATTTGGTGGTTAGACTGGAGTTCCTTTGCTGGTATTTTTTGGTACAAAATTGCTGAAGCAAAGGAGCAAAGTTTAATCTTTTGGCTGTAACATTATTTGAATTCAATAAGTTGTTACTCAGCAATTTGTTGGTTGTTTATTCTAAGTCTATTTGCTCCTTGATTTATCTCAAGTGGATAGTTATAGGTTAGTTTTGTACCACTCCTTCCCATCAGCAAGGCCAACTCCAAAGTATAATGGTCGCTTTTAGATGACTTGTATATGTCTAAGTGTTCAATTTTCGACCAATAAGAAGAGCTGATCCAGAAGTATTCTAGTGTTTTCTTACAGCTCCCTCTCTGCCATGTGGGACCAGGTGGGATGTCACTTTGTACTCTGCCATTTACCATTTCACAGTTTCTTGCTTTTAGAGCTCGACTCCGAAGGACACCTCTTGACAATCTTTTGGGGACTACAGATGAACTTATTTGTTGATCTTCATACCATGAATAATTAAAGTCTCCACAAATTATTATGATAAGTTTTGAGAGCGTTATTAAACACTGATCGATTTTCATTGTGACAGAACTGATAAATCAATCTGTAGATATCATAACAGGGTTCCAATATATGTTTATCAATAATAACCATTTCACTTCCACTTTTGTGGCCGAGTTCAAAACCAACAAGGTTCCTTGCACATAGATGTTCAGATTATATCTATCCATCACTTTCCAACCATAGGCACTATTCACTAAAGTTAATAGCCCCGGAAAATACAGCCCAACCTGTTTTTATCAGCTGCATTTAGCAGTATAGTATAGCCGTCTTTTATTGGGGTTTAACGCAACCAGGTTTCTTGAAGAAATATTACAAAATTATTTTCTAGAGATAAAAACCACTCTTGGAACAGATGATTAAAACCTCTGGTATTCCATGAGATTAAACCACACGATTCCTCTCCGTTATGAAATGCTAGTTATGAGGTCTGTCTAAAATTGGCACTTCCTCTCAAATTATTGAAATTATTTTGTTGGTGTGGCACTTCTTTAGTTAATTTAGGCAATGTCAATTTAAAATGTTGCCTTAAAACATCTCTTATGCATTCATTAAAGTATTTTGCACCTACTGGCGACAATTTGCTTGCTTAGCTCCGGTCGGATTGTTGCTTTTCTAACTGGATGTCAAACCCATAGAATAATAACTCGTCTTTTGCAGGAAGTAGAGTTTTTTCTACTGCATTCGATTTTATGTGCAAAACTATTCTGTCGGCAACATCCTCTGAGATGTATTCGACAATATCATCCGAGGTAATTGTCCGGAGTGAGGGTATTGTGTGTAGCAGATGCTTCACAATTCTTCTATTCAGATTGATGTCTTTATCATCTGGAAAGAGATTTTCGACTTTGATCTTCCAAGTCTTTGTTTTTTTCCCAACAGGGGACATTGACCTCATCCTGTTTTTAAAAACATCTTGATTCTTCGTTTGGGCCAAAGTCGTTTTTGGATTGAACTTATGATTTTGCGAGAATCTCACTTGCTCCAGCTTTCAGCAGGACCTGCTGTCGCATTTATGGCACTCCGAAGTTGGACATGAGTTGATGCTTTCACTACTCCACAATCAAGCACTTTTGAAGAGGCTAAGTCCTAACAATTTCACTTTCTCTGCCCTGAAAGGTTTATGGATCTCACCCAAATGTCCCTTTTGGATTATCTCTTACAGTACCCATAGCGTCCCTGAACATTTCTCATAATTTGTAGGGACAATGTGTTCAACATTCAAAGTATATAATCACAGAGGATAGCATAAAATCCATAAGACCATGGTGTCAATGTTTGGTTTGCAGATAGTGCATGAACTCAATTCAGATTTAAATCTAGGAATGTGGTTGGCTTATGCCTAGAGAACGTTTTCCAGCTGCCATCATGGATCCATGACCAGAGCCCATATCAGTGGCACCCCTGCTGCAAAACCTTTGACAAGTGGATTATAACATCTCTCTGGGAGACATCTTGGTCCAGGGAAAGGCATGGCTAGGCCAGGCCGTGGGGGTTGGGGGGGATGGATTGTGTCATTTTCAAGGAAGAAACTGAAATGTACCTGTAGATTTGGGGGAGGGGCTATGAAAAACTGTGCATGCTAAAGTTAGCAATGGTGGGCCCTAGCAAAGGGGACAAATCTTTGGTCCGCTTGGACAGAGCTGCGTGAAACGTCAGAAAACAGAAACACACCCACATTTTAGTATTTAAAAGAAAAAGTTCAGCTTTGTTCCATCCTAAAGGGGCACAGTTATTATAACAGGAGCATAAAAAATGCATTCACCCTGTTAAACGGCCCTGCATGAACTTTTGACACGAAGATATACAATCTCCTCGGATTATGTTGGCATTCTTTGTGAAGTTGTGTCCGGTGGGAGGTGTTACTTGACTCAGAGGATTCAAAATGAACATTTCCCATTCAGAGTCGCACAGGGATTTTTTTCTAAAGTGCAACACAAAACACGCTGGAGGGATTGACATACATTTTGGCAATAAATTGGGATATAGGATTACTCTGCCAGAGGCACCGTGACTGCTGGGCAGGCCATGCCTAACGGGCACTGCAGGTAGGGTCGTTGAGGCGAGGAGAGACAGTGCTCGGCATCGCCTCAGGCCATGACTAGAAGAAGCTGTGTGCAGGGCATGGGGTAGTGCAAAAGAATCCAATAGATGAAGGCATTTTATACTGCAGTTAGGATTGGTGGGCTTTAACTGATTAAACAAACAATAGTGCTTTACCTTCCTTTTGTAGCATGTTTTGCATGCACTGGTCAGAGGAGGAGTGGACAGCTGTTGCATGGAGAGCCTGTGTGAGATTCCCAGTTCAGGGTAATGCTGCAACAGCACCAGTAACTAAGGGTCTGTTTCACGAAGAATCTTTTATGAGAGGTGTAACTTTCACCTGCGACTGCCTGCTGATTCCGAATGAAAGCTGTATTAATAACACCGCGAGTGACAGACAGTCAGAGTAACTAGCACATGACTACACGGAAATACATTTGCGTTAGACATGATTCCCTAACGCAGCCCCAGATAGGCTGCCTGAGACGCCACCCAGATGGCACATAGAAAAGCAAAGTGTTATTAAACCAGTGTAGGCATTGCCACCGGTATGCCTCCTGCAGCGCATCCAGGTGTAACTTAATTTTGTTCACATACATTTTTATAGGCGTGCACCGTTTTTGCACCCAGACACCCGTGTTACCCACATCACGGTACGTGTACACCATGCATACACTTGCCCTGAGGTTAAACACTTTTTTTGTAATAGTGAGTACGTTCTTTAGTGAGTTGTTCTTAAATTCCAACTGATTCAAGGCGTAAACAACACTACGTCCGGAAAAAAAGCACTGTGAACCCATCTCTGGGTGCTTTAGTCGGGAGGGAATTCGCTCCGAAGGCTCCAAGTTACTGGAATAATTTCATGGCCTGAAAAAGATATTATAAACCTTTTTGGTCTCAGATCTAAGAATAATTGGGACATTTCCTGCTGCTCCCTGAGATGCAAAAGAGCCAAACCATATACCATAAACTTACTTTCGTTTATCCACGGCTGATGTTTTGAGAATGTAATTTAAGATCCTTTCTAAACTGACTGGTAGCTGCTGGAAGGTACTGGTGTCAAGCCTAGTTGGCTTGACACCAGTACCTTCCAGGAATAAATGAATACTTTATTAACTCGGATTTCTCCATTAACAAGTGCAATGATGAATAAAATCAAGAGCATCAGCTATTAGACAAATTAATTTTCGAAAATCACCTATTTAACAATCTTAAAATCAGCTGGATCCCTACCAGGAGATACTTTTGACTCTGCAGACCAAATGATTAACTCTTTGGGACAAATGGCGCCATACAACTTACCTATGAAAGCTTAACTCTCTGTTATTGGGAATACGATTCACTGAGCATTAGGAGACATTTAAAGTATAATGGGCAGTGTATAATGAATGCAATGTATATAGTTTGCATCTCATCTGAGTGTTAGATTTGTGGCATGCTTTATTCTGGTTCCTCGTTCCTGTGGGTAGCGCTTGCTCATCAGATCCTTATTTTGATCTCTGAACAACCTCCCCCTACAATGTTCCCAAAGTACAGTTCTGAACCATTGTGATTTTTCCCTGAAATCTGTGGAAGGTTGGTCCAAGCAGGGCACCGTTGTAGTGAGTGAATTACCGACAATGCACTTTTCCATGTATTGCTCTGTAGAACCTAATTTGGTCATGTCACTAAAACTGTTGAGATGACACAAAACAATCCCTCTCATCACGCTTTTACTGGAGCTAGACCCTTCTACAGAAATCCTAAAGACAGCACCACTATATTAAAGTCCTTGGAACTAGCCTTCTCATTCGGAATGATACCAAAAAGCTGTAAGAATGATACTACTACCTGGGAGGAAGCATAGCTAGACCTTGCAACTAAACGTGTCTACAAGGGAACTACAACAAGTCTTGAAGAAACAGGCCCTGCAATTCCTGTAACTTAGGTTATCCAAAGATCCACAGAACACACCAAGGAAGGTAACTACTTCCAAGGTTATTTTACTGATGGATCAATGGTAGTTGGAAAAAAACATAGCAACTAAATCTTTGATTACCCATAATAAAAAATGCTACATACATACAAGCAATGAATCTAAAGGATCAAGTCAGTGTGGATAAACCATGCGAGACACAAAATGTTGCATACCTTATTGTGCTACTGGAGACAGGTCCTCACGAAGCACTTCTTGCACAACTCCCAGAGAAAAACCTAGGTTACGATGTCCTTTCATCAACAGTCTTTTTTTCGATGAGTTATTACGAAACATTTTCAATGAAAAAACTCATAAAAAAATATAGATGGGTCGGGGAAGTGCATATAAGTGGTGGGGTCAGAATAAGAGAAAAAATAAGGGATGGAGGCTTGGGGGGAGGGGGCGCAAAAATAAAAAATAAACAATTTTGATCTGTTTTTTCATTGAACATTTTTCATAAAAAAACAAATCGAAAAAAAAGACTTGATGAAATGACATAGAACCAAAACCCAGTGCAAATGAAAGGACTGATGCTCTGACAAATAGAACAATGCATTGGATTAATACAAACATAACAGGACCACTGACAAATCCATGTGATATATAAAGGAAAGTAAAATAAGTGGGGAGTGAAATTAAAGCTGCATTGTAATAAAAAGATAGAGCAACCATTCATTAGCTACTCAGAGCTGTGAAAGGTAGGAATGCCATAGGTGAGTTTGATCAATCAAGAGTTCCAGGACCAAACGACCTTGGTGCAGTCTGGCACCCGAGATTGTTCTGCCTAGATTCCCAAGCTATACCTGATGATGCCCATTGAGGCCGAAACATGTCTTGCAGTAATTTTGGTCTCACGCAGAATGGATGCAACCTTGCAGGTCGAGCTGGACTGCCTCTTTTGGGGCGGGAACAAACCAGATTTGCATATGGTTTCCCTTCCTGTAATAACGTGTTAAGCTAAAAAAGAACAATTTTCTAGGGTTGTCCAAGAGCAATACCAGTCGTCATGACTGACTCAACACCATGCAGTCATCCCGTTTCAGTGTTACAGCCATCTTGCTAAAGTCTAATCCTAGCTGGTGGGCTTCTGTTTGAAATTCTCTATTTCTGAGTCCCTGCGGTACTTGGAATACAAGTGGTAATATCCTCAGCCCCTTTCACAACAAGTGACCTAACTTACATCCTGCTAATTACCTTAATATGCATGAGTGAGAAAGCTCTTGGGAAGATTATCCAGAATGAGATGCAGACCTGAGCAAATCGGTCATAATTAGTGCCCTGTTCGCACGTTTGATAACGTAAGGACCGTCCTGCCACAAATTGCTGCTGGGTTCTGAATAGTTAAATTGATAATTATTCTCTTGTGTCCCACAGATAATTGTATTTCTGTTTTGTGGATTGTCCATGTGGATCATTTTGTCAAATTTATGGAAGGACATATTTGCCTTCTTCACTGATACATTGGTCTGAGTTCAACTGATAGTCAATGGAGTATGTTCCTAAAGAATACGATCAGGGAGGTTTTAACATAGGTGTGCAATCGTGCACCCATAATCTTTAATCTCTGTATTGATAGAGTGTTCCTGAAGAAAGGGTTAGCAAGTAAATTAATTCCTGCCCTACTGAGATGTCATGGCAGAGGATTATGGAATTCATAATAAATACACAAATTTGATGACGTTATCATGGATCATTTTACTTCAGAAATCAGGGGGAAATTTGCAGCTATTCTACATTCTTATATTGTAAACATATTTGAAAACCTTATGTTTTACTATTGTCACATTGCCAAAGTAAAACACACAGCTACTGACACCAAAATAAGCTTAAAGGGTTTTGTTAAACAAAGTAAAACATAAGACTATTCATTGACATTGGGTCAGTATGCCTGTAACATAAAGATTCTTGGAAGAAGTAGCCCTTGGATAGGGCACTGCTCACTAGTCCATACCCAGGGATATATTCGGCCTGCACACACTCTCTACTTTTCACTGTAGCACACTCCTCTTGTGTTCCACACATCCTCTTCTTGGGCCAAAATGTATGTATCTCTCTCTCTCTCTCTCTCTCTCTCTCTCTCTCTCTCTCTCTCTCTCTCTCTCTCGTCCCTTTCTATTACTCTCAAGGGATCTACTCACCTGACGGGAGCCCACCCCGCTTCTGGGTCCGAGCAGCTCACCCTTTCCTCTAAAGTAGCACACCCCTCTTCCAGAGATCAGGGAGGCTCTTCTGCACCTTACTGTAGCAGACACACCTTTTGGGGCTCAGGGGAGCTCTCCTCCCCCTCACTGGAGTACACTCATTTGGGGAGCAGGGCTACTGCTCTTGCCCTCAGTGGAGCACACCCCACTTTTGGGTGTCAGGGGAACCTTTTCCTCCTCAGTGAAGCACACCCCTCTTCTAGAATTCATTGGACTCCTTTCCCCCCCTCAGTGGAGCACACCCCATTTATTGGATTCAGGGGGGCTTTTCCCCTCTCTGGAGTACACCCCTTTTCTGAGGTACAGGGAACTCCTCTCCCCCCTCACTGGAGAAGATTCCACTTTTTGGGTTAATGGGGGCTCTTTTACCCCACACTGGACCATACCTCTTTTCTGGGGTTCAGGGAGCTTCTCGGCCCCTCACTTGAGCAGACTCATCTTCTGGAGTTCAAAGGGGGCTCTTCTATGCCTCATTGGAATGATTCCCTCTTCTGGGGTTCAGGGGACTCCTCTCCCCCTTTCTTGAGCACACCCTTCTTCTGGGCTCAATGGACTTCGTCCTCTGGTGGCCTCCAGCTTCCTCTGCAAACTCATCTCCTCAGCTCCCAGTATTGTGCGTGTTTCCTAGCCTTTGTTATAAAGCCCTCATAGTTCTACCCATTGGCCAGGCAAACATTTGAATTGATTGGATAATTACCTTCCTATTCCAAGCCAGGTAAAGGAAGTCTTTAAAAGGCTTTCCACCATCTTGGATTTCTTTCAGTTGGCTTTCAAGTGCTGGATCTGGTGTTTGTTAGATGTTCCGCTTGGCTCTATGATGTTTCCTTGCAGATAAACTTCACCAAAGCCCGGTTCACCGACCCCAGTTTCAGCGCTGCAGGGAAACATCATTCCCTCCAAGCTCCCCCTTCCCTGCCCTCTCCCAATGCGGGTAACGCCCTGCAACTCCGTTCTCTCACAAGCCCAGTTGTGTATTCCACAGGGGACACCCCTACTACCCCCTGACTGTCGACCTGCCCTCCCGTTCCCCACTTCAATAACATTCATACATGCACACACGCACCCCCCAGACACATACATATGCATACACATACTCCTGTCCCTCCCCACATCCCATACTTAGCTCACCGTCAGCACTGCTATTTGTGCCACTTTACTAGAAGAAGCCGCCACTTCCTGCATGCGCTGTAAGTGCATGCGTCGTTCCCATACAGGCTGCCGTTCTGTGAAAGTGGCCTGTCAGGGAAATGTTTGGGAAGAAAGTGGCACATACCGTTCTGCTCCTGCCTTGCTTCTTGGCTGTCCCTGTGCACAGAAGTTCATTTTGTGGGTTTCTGATCAAAAAAGACCCATCGGAATGGGCAGGCAAACCTTTAGTAAGTTCCCACCTGTGCAAACATTGTTTTTTCCTTTGGGCAACGGGAAGGAAGTATGCTGTAGCTGCTGGGGTGGGGGAAACATTCTCCTTTAGACACGCTACTGCAGGAGGGGATGGCATATGTTATGTTTTTCCCTTCAAGAAAAGGGGTCTATCTGAATGTGGTATAGTGTATCTCTCCCTGAATCCGTGGAAGACATTCCAGAATCCACTCTGGAATTTGGCTTTTACATCTGATGCTTCTTTGGAGATGTAGTCCCAAATCTCCTGTTTCTTTGGGACTTGGTAGTTTCTAATTAGTTGCTCTGTAAGGGTGCGTGGGAATAGTTCAGGGCTGGTTTTTGTCAGTCCTATTTTCAGGTGGATCAGGGACTGGATGTGTGATGTTTACACTGTGACTTTGTCACGCTATGTAGAAAAATATCTGTAAGCCTTCAGGATCTATAATGCAATTTAAAAAGTCTTTATTTCATTTGTGGTGTCCAGCCATGCTATGTCCTCGTGGCCATTAAAGTACAAGGGAGCAATTCTTAGGACAAAGTATCCATAACACAAAACCTGCCCGAAAAGCAGCCATGCAGTTTTTTTTTTCAGTTTCAGATACGGATCCTAATGTCTATAAATGTGTTGTAGATTGATGCTGGTGTGTTTCACTCCCTCCACCCTATACACTTTAAAACATTTCACCAGCGTTTAGCATGTACAAATACTCTGGCACGGTATAGGCCGGATTAGAATTACATGAATTTTGGTTAATTTTTGCAGAACTATCATGGCTGCTCTGTTTCAGTTAACCCGCCAAGTGACCTGCAGGTTACACACCAATACCTGTTCCATTAGTTGACTGTACAATCACACCACAGATATTTCATTGTAATGATGTCCTTCCTAGTATTCATGCACTTTAGTGAAATTGAGAAGATGTGTCTATGTGCACTGAATTTAAGATGGTTAAAACATCGCAGGTCTTATCGCGTATTTTGGCTTGAATAGTTAATGTATCACGTTTTCTATGTTTATGCTAGTACATACAACATTTCTTTGCACGGAGAACTAGGAAAATAATTGGAAACGCATTGGAGTTTGCTCCAAATGGATCTCCTCCTTAAGGTAAAATTGCCTTTTGTCAAGGACACACGCATCTACGAACTTTCCATCCGACAAACGGAACTAAGCCCCCTTTTTTTACTCTGACTGCAGTACTGTTCGTTTTAGGTACTCCCACCCCACCACCTCCTGATGCCCATTGACATGTTGGACAAGTACATTTGCCACTCCCCCTTGTTGGTATTTGGTCTTTTGGAAAAGCACACATGAGAGAACAGGCTGATGAAGCCAGAACAATCTTTGTGAAGGGACTAGTGTGTGAATGAATGCTTGAAGGCACTGCATGAGCCCACTCGAGTGCCATGACAAGATGGAAATACTTATATTTGTGTAGTGACTTGAAAATATTTTGTTCAGCCAAAGGAGATTACGTAAAAGACAATGGCGGTCGGTACATTTTTACCATGCCACCAGAATATGGCCTAATTATGCTTGATGGCGCGTAGACACGTCGAATTCAATACACTGGTGTTTTTTTTTTTACTGATAACCCTACATTTGTATTTGTTTTTGTTAATTTTGCCCTCATCAACCCAAAGGTCATCTCATAACGAGCTTTTCATTACACTATTGACGGTACCTCGTGGTCCCGTGACAATGAATAATGCACGCCGTTTGCAGTGCTACTGCGCCCCCTAACACGGCATGATCCTGTCTTTGTTTGCCTGGGTGATATTAGCTACCTTTGCTGGGGGGAGTAACATTAAACATCAGTGATCAGCTTGGGTTTATTTTTGGGGCTGTCAGATCCCAGGTAAGCCCTTCTTGGATTTTTCCAGCGTGCTCTGCACCGACGATTTGACCCTTTCGAGGGCATCCGGTTTGCAGTCGTACGCGACAGGGGAAATGCTCTTAGCTTGATGTGAAATGTACTACGTGTATAAACCAGATGCCTGAGGTGGCGAGGAAGTCACTAATTTAGAGGTGTCTCGTTATTGAGACAAACTTGCAAAAAAACCCTGAATCCCAATTCACAAATTGGTTATTCGTTTGTCAGGGGGATATTTCACATCTAACACGTAAGCCTGCGACCTTTAATTAGAATTTTGCAGTTTGTTTTATGCCCCTTGAGGCTGACACCTTGACATTTTTTTTCTTGATTTCTTATTGCTAATAAGCATCTTTTTCTTACCCTCTGGTGCTGGGAAGAAAATGATGCAAATAGACTTAATTACAGTCGTGGCAATAATTTGTTAGCTGAATATGTGATCAGGCAGATGCAAGAGTGATCTGATGAGATCTAAGATCCTGCGAGAAGTTGAGCCGGCTCCCCGGTTACATTTCAGCGGAACTGTTCATTGTGTCTGTCGTTTCCAGGAGGGAAGAAGCATGTCCCGTCTCTCCTTAACGCGGTCCCCGGTGTCACCTCTCGCGTCTCAAGGAATCCCTCTCCCAGCTCAGCTCACCAAGTGCAACGCGCCAGTGCACATTGATGTGGGAGGACACATGTATACCAGCAGCCTGTCCACCTTGACCAAGTATCCGGATTCCAGGTACCGTCCAGTCTTCTTTTCTTCATATTTCTGTACTTTTATCATTTGCTGACACTGATGGCATGAATATGTGCACTTTATTTACATGTGTCTTTAAAAGTACCGCAATGTAATAAGGCTATGAAAAAAAAAAACTCTTCCATGAATTATGTTACTCCATTTTTGTCTTTTTGCTCTTTTTTAAACTCATTGACTGTGTGATCTCTTCACTTGAATGTTCAACCCACCTAATAGCATATGCTAACTCGTCATCTGTAATTCTCTTGATTTAAAATGTTAAGCCTGACCCAACTCGCTAGTCCAGGTCATGAAAATAGCAGTGGCAACATCACTGCAATATTGTCCTCCGGCAGGTCCCGGCGCTTGCGATCCGCCTGTTTCCACTGCAATGGGCACCAATGATATTGAATATATACACACATTGACACACCGTATTTATTTGCACCTACCTATTAGCATAACGCAGTGCATAAATATTGCACATAATTATTTACTTCACATGCTAATGGCGTAGCTGGGGAAGATTGCTTAATGCTAGTAAATATTTTAAAAGCGAAGCCATCAGCGAATCCCACAAGGTATATTTAGCCGTCAAAGCCTGAAAGGAAGCTCCACATTCAGTAAATTTGAACCGAAGTAGCTGCCTTGAGACTAGGGAGATGCTGGCAGCATGCGCGGCAGCGCGCAGCATGTGAAGGGTGGCTGGACTGCACTGGAGCCTTATGGTGAAGGTACATATGCAGGAGGCAGCATCTGTAAGAGTGGAGAGAGAGAGAGGGGTCTAGCCTAATAGGACCTGAAAAGACATGCATCTTCAATCCAGGCTCCCATGCAGTCCACCCTCGGACCACAAAGAACAGCCTTCAGCCTCATCTAGACTGACAAATACAGTAGTGCCCCTGGACGGCTTCAGACCATGCAGTATTCTCTTCTATTTTTCCAGGCACTATGTATCAAATATGGCTGCATTGTCACGGAAGTCCGTGGGCCACATATGTAATCATGGTAATCCATCCTAGAGGATTCTGCCTCTGAATCCCATCTCTCTGATGGATCAGAGACGCAAAGTATGTTCCCCGGGCCTCTGGGTCAGGCGGACATTTTCACTCACACCTGGAAAATGGAGTGCACTAATGCTGATGTCAGAGATTCTCAATTTGTGATCAGTACATTTGTCATCGTAGGTATCTGTGAAATCAAATCAGACTAGTGATTGTATATAAAAAAACGTGTTCAGGCTTTTTTTTCTTGTCATTGGACCGTGAGTGGACATATGCACAGTCTAGGGTGAAAGACATTTATAAAATCATCAAAAGTATTTCAAGTATGGCATGGCACACCTTGGTTGTCACTAGGTCTAATCAATCATCCAAGAGAACTAACACTGTTGTTAAAGTGGTAGAGGGTGTGTGCAAACAAACACAAAGGGGTAATCAAACAACACAACACAAATAGCAGGTGGGCCAGAACAAGCATGCACATAACCATCCACACAATAAGTAACTGTTGCAATGATATTCCAGACACACACACCTAGAACCATACACAGACCAGTCCTCACCTCATATTTGAAAATGTAAGAAACGCAACCTGATTCCTGGTTGGAGAGTGCTAGTAGCACATTGTATGTGATCTAATTTCGTGTCACATTAAGGTGATTTAGAACATCCATTTCTGGGTCCAAATCCATCTTCTTGACAGAAACGGTGTTGAGTGCAGCTATTAATCAGCCTTTAGTGTAATACTAACTTCTGATGTACTTGTTTCTTCAGCCGCATGATTGGGCAGTGCCACAGTTTGAGAGTCTTCACATCTTCTGCCTCCTCAAAACAGAACTGGCCGACTCAATGTACTGGAAGGGACAGTTTCCTTCTTCCTGTTTTCCCATCCGGGTCTGCATGTGGGGGTGCTCCACATTACTTTGATGCATACAAGGAGTTGAGTGTAGAGTGTGCTTATTATGGAGCCCCGGGCTTCAGCAGAGCTTGAAAAAAATCTGTTGCAGGATGTATAATGTCTTGGGAAGTAGGAGTCGAAAGCGTCGCCTTTCACGCATACTCTGCTCTCGCTTACTACCTTCCGTGAACAACGCAATCCTACAGGGAGCTATCCCAAAAATGGTGTTAAAAAAGATGGTACGACCCACCATTGCCAACAAAAATCCCTGTACTTCCACCCCACAAACGTTGCCAACTAGAACCCCATAATTAATATCCTATATGTGGTCAAAGTTCTAGACCCAGAAAACCTGTTATTCAACGTTACTCCTATGAGTAGTTCAATCGCACCTTGCATGAACCCAAATTTTGTTTATTTTATTTTAAAGTTTTTTTATAACGCGCTTAATACCCAAGTGCGGTTTCTAAGTACGGATCCAGGATTCGACCTCTGTTGCTCTGGGTGGTCTTGCTTCCAAGACCAGCACGTTGCCCCTGTGCTATCCTCCGTTCACTGGTTTCCTCCCAGTAAGAAGCACAGAATCTGCACTGGACAGTATTGGCGGCACTCCTTTGCGATATCTGACTAAAGAGGCACCCCTTCACATTCCTCCTGGATACAGTGGTAGCCTTGAATGGTCCTAGCCATGGCACACTGCATACCCAGATGGCCAAAAGTGCAAGAGCAGCTTTGCTGGTCCTCGATTCAAGATGTTCCTTAATTGTGGATGCCAACAAGTCCAATGGGGTTCCGCTGCTTTCCCTAGTCTGCACTTCCTGCAGAAGACCTACCTCTGATGACACTCAGGCATGGCTGACTCTTTCTTTCCTCCTTCCGAGAACGTTTAGCGGATTCTTAGTGGCACCCAGTATTTACATCTCTGTCAACAACAACAGTGTGCGAGTAAGACCAATACACAGGAACACCTAGAAAGAAATAATCTTTCAGAATACGCCCTTTATGTCAAAAGGACCACATATAGTTGCGTTGATTGATGTACAGTTACACCCTAGACTCCGAAAGAATAGATGCAAGCCATCCTGCACATTGACACCCCAAAGACCTCGATTTCAAGCATGGTGAATCTTTAGTTTCCTTATCACAAAAATGCCTTGCCTTGCCTTGCCTAACTCCCACTGTTGAAGTGTGAATATAGAAGAACTGCTAACAACAAAGTTGACAGTTCTGCTTTACCCATCCCGCTCTTGTCAGCTCCAAGCTGGTGGCCCAAACCGCCACGTCAGGGCTGTCAGAAGCTCTCTTGCACCCCTTGGAGCCTGGAAAACCCAGAGTAGTACTCCTGCTCGGACGCCCATGCCTGGCCAAAGAGGGGATCTGTAAGGGTTCCCTTGGGCCCACTCAGAGTGTGGGAGTGGAGCATCTGCCGCCCCTGAGGTGGTGGCACACCTCGTATGCACTGCCAGCTGAGCCTAGATGCCTGCGTGGCGGTGGACTGCGTATGGCTGGTGGAAGAACCTACACCAGGTGAATCCTCACCTCTGGATCAGTTTTGGCAACATCCTCTTTATTTGAGGAGAGTTGTCTGCCTTCCGGATAGGGCACAAGGTTCTAAATTAGGGGATGAGAACTTGAAGTGCTGCACGCATGTTGGGACAGGCCCTTCATGAGTCTATCTCATCGAGAGGCCAAGAGGAAAAGAACAAAGACATGTGGCAACATCACTGTAGGAACAGGTGGCCTTTCTCATAATTGGTAGTATACTGTATGCATGTATGGGATTTATAAAGCACAAGCCTGGCTGGGAAGCGATGGCGCACTGCACGTGACTGGTTCTACTTCGCAGAGGCATTCTCTTTGTAGCCTCCAAGTCTGACATCTTTCTTCACGTGACAGGGCCATATCAAGGACATGAATCATAGATGTTTTTCTGGGATGGAGGATGCAGACGGCACTACAGGCGAGGGCATAAATGTATCTGACACCATTAGGTGACATCACACCTGTACCGACACCAGCCCATGCCACGCGTGAGAAGTAATGTTCAGCAAATGCCCACTCAAGAATCCGTCAGCACGCTGGATCCCCGTGCTATGCCAAGTGCTGCAGGGGCATTGCCGGGGTAGTGCGCCCCATCAAACCTCCGACCTACCTTTAATGAAATGCAATTAGTAGAGCCCTGTACATCTGAGAGTTTTAATCAGAACACCACGATGGGTGAGAAAGCATGGCGAAACCACGCATTGCGCGCCCTTAGGTTGCTGTTTCCTTTTGCTTTTGTGGTCATTTGTGACCTTCATCATCAGCTCCTCTGATGTGCTTTTATATAGTATGGGTTTGCATGTGTGTTGTTGTATCTACACTGATGTATCAATTGCCCTTCCATGTCAGCATACTAAGATCTACTGTTGGCCTACGTGTAAGACGAAACGCCACAGCCAAGTTGTGTGTTCTGTTGTAGCTGACTCATCATGGGGTGCAGGGTAATGTATGTATCGCTTTGCTGACTTGTTTTCTGGTGCGTCTGTAGCTGAAATGATGTCTAATAACCAATCGACAGGCATGTAGGCAGCAAGCAGTGGTTGGTGGTACGGCGTGATGCTTGCACACTCTAGTCTTTTTCTTTACATGCCATCCGTGCATTTCGGTTTTGCTCTGATAAAATATTGACAGATGACATCCATCCTACTCTGTCTTCCATCATCATTGCGTGCATATGTATCTGCCGCGTATAGTCAATAGCAGGTCTGTATGCATGCCTCGCTTTGCTTCTGCATTGTGGAGCATGCAGCACAGGACAGCACGTCATCTCTCACACTCAAGCTGTGCATACACCTAGGCTTCAGCTCTGATGCACATGCATGCTCAATGGCGTGTCAAGTAGCAATGCTGGCGCAGCAATGCATTTGGGTTGCAATAATTAGCTCAAATGTGGCATCAGGATCCTACGGTTGATTCCAATGGGTGACTAACTCCCTTTGTCAGACCCACCTGCCGAATGCTGTACTCTCAGTACCAGTTTGGGATCTGGTGTATCCCATATCTAGAAGCCATCGTCAGTGTTCAACGTCATCTACTTTAACTCGATATCCTGTCCGCTGTTCCTAAATATGGATGTGTTTACCATTGATTAATAATGTGCCGCATGCTAATATCCGTCCCAAGGCGCAGGGGTGTTGCTAGGTCTGGAAAATATCTGGGGCTTCGCTAATGTCGCGACTGTCGGGACTCAGAGCTAGCTAGCCTTTTGGTTATAGCCCCTGCACTTCTAGCCGTGGCTACAACCAAAAGATTCGAGGCTATAGCCTCCTCAGGCACCCCCCTAGCAACGTCTCTGCCAAGGCGGCAACATTTTGGAATCAGATGTGCGTCTTGGTTAATCTGCACTCGCTCTCCCAATTACAAGCTTCAAAATGCAAGCTCCTCATTCATTGTTTGGGTGTAAGATGTCCCTACTGCTGTGCATGTATGATCTGAGGCTTGCGGTGGCACCCGTATCATGGGTAGTAGTCAGGTGCAAATGTGGGACTTAGGAGGGTCCTGCTATCCCGATGAAGTCCTCCTTCACCTGTGGCGTATGGCGTTCCTCAGTCAATCACCCTTACTGGCATGACTGCCAACACCGGCTCTAGGGGTTTGCTGGGATTTCCCCCGCCACTGCTGCTACTCTTTGGTTTATAGAGGCGGCTATATCCTAGTTGTGTTGCACAACCAGGGACCATAGTGATGGAATAGCATTCTCCCATAGATGCAATAGCCCCTGACAGGACTCACGTGTGCATGATTATTCTTTTTAACCCTCCAGCGTATCCGCAGATAACATTAATAGATAGCAACAAAAATATACAATTTAGAATTTGCAAAAGTGCGCACAAGTTCAGAAAGGTCGCACGATGCAATATTTGACCCACCTTGCGTGCATTTTAAATAGTTACAAGGATGCCACAATCGGATGGTATTGCAATTTTTACACTCTGAACTTGTGTTCAATCAGCAGAGCACACAAGCAGCTGAATTACCTGAGCGCGTGAGCTATGCATCCCCATTTTGAACTTTTGAAAGAAAGGCATGCCAGCATATCCGGGAGGTGCTGCTTGCCTCGTGAGTTAGTAGATGCAGTTGACCTTTCCCTCTGGCGCGCTGACCACGTACGTACGTACGTACGTACGTACGTGCGTGCGTGCCGCGCGCGTGGCTCTCTTGCCCTGCCTCGTGCTGTTCCCGGGTTCGCTTTCCTGCGCTGTGAGGAACGGGAGGTGCGTCTGTGCCAGCACTGTCTGCAGCTGCAGCCTGCATGGCTGCTGCTGCTGCTTCCGTGGCTGGCTGCCACGGTGCTGGGCGCTGCTGACACCTGCTTCCAGTTCCAGCCAAGCTGATGTCTCTGTCATTTTTATTATGATTTGCTGCAATGTAATTGGCATTCAGAGCAAGTCTTTGTCTGACACGAGTGTTTACGTGCGCCTCTGCCCTCATTTGCATTGACTTCACTAGAGGATTTGAGTCACCTTTTCAGTGCTTAATTTGTAAAAAGAAATATGTGCCAGGGCCCATATATTTTCTAGTACGTCTGGGATACATCGGGTCAAGCAACTCCGGGCCAACTGGGGCTACCACCCACGGCTGTGCCCCAAAGTGTCAGCATATTTAGGGTAAAACATGCAACTCTTGCAGGATAATGCAAGTGATGGGTGCACTGCCCATGTCAGATGTGTTGGTGCTGCTGGCTGGTGACTGTCCTCTTATTGTCAACCCACACTGGAGTAGCAGACCTGCACCATCGTCGTGCAGGATGACAGCATTGTCACCTTCCAACTCCTTGTTATCGATGAATTCTACCGCTGTCCTGGTATAACAGTGACAATGAACCGGCCCAGGATGAAGAGACTGCCCCCAGTGCAGCTGTTTTCCCTTGTTGTATGACAACTACTGGATGAGAGTTAAAATAATAAAGTCTGAGAAAATAAGTGCCAGGGCTCAGAAATAGGTGCAGTGACTGAGCCCTGGCAAACACTCCCACAAATTAAGCACTGATTTTTTTCGCGGGGCATTGTGGTGTCAGACTAGGGCACTCTTCCGTACCAGCTCTCACTTTTGCTACATCATGCCACTGCATAACCACATATTTTGCCGGCCTCAAAGCATTGGCCCAGGCCTTCTGTTGCATCACAGTGTGGTCTAGGGTATTTTAGCCCCTCTGCGTAATATTCTTAATGGCACAGGGCCTTATGGAGATAGCTCACAACAAGGGCCGATATCCAAGTAGGGCAGTTTAAAACGTACTAGACAGACATCCAGCTTATAGCGATTTAGCACTCACAAACAAAATACACACAATATTTAGGGCTTTACTTAGATTTGAGCAGTGGTATTTCTGACCCTTTCAGAGTTGGGCAGAGGAGGTAGTTCTTAAATACCTGGAGGTATACCAGAAATACCACCTCTGCCAGAGGAAGACCATGAAATGTCTTTTTTCAATCATTTTATTTACCCATTCCTACCTACAATGTGAAGGAGAAATGGAAAATGCACGCTGGTGAGCCACCCCACTGCTGGTCAACTCTGACCCTTTCATGCATTGCATGGGTAAGGTGGTGTGATGAGGGCCTCAGAGATGGCCACCTTTCCACCCCCTTATCATGGCTCTATCTCAAAACATGTTGGCCCTCATTAGGACCATGGTCCATGCCGGAGTCCGCCATGGAGAAAGGGGGAATTACCACCCCATTCCAAGGTTGGCGGGGCAGTAATTCCCCCCTTTCTCCATGGCCCTTCCCCATTCCCATTTTTGCCCCATAGGGCTCAATGGGTATTGGGAAGGCGGCAATTACGGTACCGCAAATTGTGGTACCGTAATTGCCATCAAGGTCCCTTTGCGGGTCCCTACTTTAGCGGCTGGTCCAGACCAGCCGTTAAGGTCGGGAGCTGCAACGGGACCTAGTAGTAAGGCATTAAGGGGAGTTAACAGCGCCGCAGCCTTTTACTGCGCCGTTAGCCCCTTAACGCCGGGGTCGTAATGACCCTGGTTGTGTTGCATTGGATGGAAGTGCCTACCTGTACAATTAAAAAGACTTGAACATTTCTTTTGGGGCCAGCCACTTCGTAATCTTTTCCTCTACCTCTGAGGTGGGTAAAAATAGGCTGACTTTCTGTCAGCAATATTCCAACCCTGAATTGGGTGGACGGTAAAAACAACTGTATTTGGCAGGTAAAACCAATTTTAACGTTACCTCCCAACTCTGAACATGGCCCTTAATTTTAAAATGTGCCACAGTATTTGTGAAATGCGGCTAAACATGTGAAAACATGTAGTATTTTACCCAGCTGCCACTTCTTTTAAATAGTCTGAAAGACAAATTAATCTTAATTTCTAATCCCAGATTCTCCAACATCAGTGTTTACAAAAACTGCATGTCTTTTAAAAGAAGGAACTCCCACTTTACTATGTTGTTTTTCATCAGGAGGTACAATGAGGACATCCGATGGTAATTCTGTATCTTTACTAGCTACCTATCACTATTTGAATTAAGTGTTATACAGATTGGTGCCTTTAATATATCCTTTTAAGGCCACACATTTCTTCAATCAATGCCGCTATGTCTTGGGCGGTTTGGCTAGCGTTGTTGATTGTAAGTGTGGGTTATTGCCAGCGGTTGCCATCTTCAGAGCACACGGATAATGCAATGTAATTCGTATAAACTAAGTGAGATGGCGCGTTCGGCAACTCTCCATTTTGACTTTAGATCATTTGAGGAGAAGCTATTGGGAGTGGCTGTGGGCGACTCATTTGGGAGCTCTATTTAGAGAGGGAGACCTAGAGCTGGAACACCCCCTGCCACTGTGCATCTCTTTACGCATAATGCAACTTCAAAAGGAAATAGCGAATTTACTCCGGGAAGCCCCACCCTAGAGCGATGTGGGGGAGGGGCAGAGGTGCCGATATCCGTCTCTTCAAGGAACCAAATCAAATGCAGCTGAAGGGCACCTTCAGGAGGGACCTGGGTGATGGCGATTTGCATAAAAGCAGGATGGGAATTTAAGAATGACCACAGAATTGTATATTTGAAATGTATCTGTGTCTGTGAATCAAGCAGGAAACCCTTTAGAGCAAGGGAATGCAAACTGGACTGCCTGCTCATCTCCTTACTCACCCGACCACAAAGCTTTCTGTAAACTACAAGACATACGTGCTCACCTGGACAGTCCCTGCATGGATGTGCGTCTGCGGCTGTTTCTGCACGCAGCTTGTAATTGATGACCAAGCCCCTCTTGTGCACTGCAGACTCCTGAGAGGCAGTCTAACCTGGAGATTTGTGGACCAGCTCTTCTGTCGAGGTTGGGGCCTCGGGCATCCACAGAATGAGCCTCCATCCTGTTCTGGCCCAATTCTTTCCCTGATAATAATAGCTCTATTGTAAACGTGCAGGAGGAGTGCGGTGCCATCCACTATGTAGTTGGAAAGAACTTCTGCAGGAAGTAAAGCCCTGTTGGGGCCAGTCGCGAATGGCGAAGCAACACTAACTTGGAATGGATGTCTTGCGTGGTGCAGCTTGTGATAGCCAACATTAAATCGAAGCAATCTTGGCCTTTTTAATGGCTTACACCTCAAACTGAATTGTCATTTCTTTTAGTGACCTACATGACAAGGACGAAAGGCTGAGATGCCACTGCTCAGGAAGGAACCTTTGAGCTAAGGTTTGACCACAGATATCTGAAGTCAGCAACACACCCGCCATGCCATTGCACCGACCATGAGGGGGAGATTTAGCAGATCTCCTGCATTTGAACTTGCTGATGGGCAATTACAGCAAGTTCAGAATTGGCAAAAAATTACAATTTCGGATGTAGGCAGGGTGCCAACAGCAAATGGAGAGGTGGATCATAAAAGTAGCAAAGCTGGCCTCCATGCGTAGGGTGGCATAAACCCTCCGAGGATGTCGGCCGTGCCCCAGGGTTACCCTTTCATCCAACTCCCCATCTCCCTTAATGCTCAGACAGTGTCAGCTGACGTCTCGACACCAACAGAGGATTAACCAAGTTGTGGGCTGCACCTGGCACAGCATGTCTAGCCTGCGCCAGGAGAGGCATGTACTTCTCGCACCATCACAGACTGGAAATGTGCCGCAGCACTCTGGATCAGCACAGAAAACCTAACATCCTGCCATCCAGATTTAACCCCACTAATGCTGCTAGCATTATCGATGTTCATGTAGGGTGCACATTTGAAGGGGCCCTGCCTGTAAAGCCCCCCACACCCTAATCGAATAAAGGATGTAATAGGGCAGTAGCCTCCCCTTGCTTTCATGGTACATTGTTCATTAAGAAACAAGGATACGACTGATCTGCAAACACTATGGCAAACCACATCTGCAATATTAATATAGCTTTATAGACTGAGGGATGGGTCGTTATCGCGGGATAATGACCCGCCACCAGGTTATGGCCTGAGGTGAAGCTAAGGGCCATAAGTTGGGGGAAGGGTCGTTACCCTAGGCGACAATAACCCCTCCCGGGGTCTATAAGGCTATTAGGACATAGTGGCAGTAGAAATGCTTGTTTTGGAGTTATGGTTGTGAAGTAAAAAACGTTAACAAGTAACACATTAAAGGTGGTTTCATTTGATGGTGTTTAAATAACGTGGTTGTCTACATAAGTGAAGCTTTTTAACTGCAAACTTGGATGAACTGAAATAGTTTAAACATGAGCATACATTAGGTGCCATGTAAAAGTAAACAGTTTCTCCAGAGGAAAGTGAACGCAGTTTCTCGTATTTTAGCTTTCTCTTTTGTGGATTAAATAGGATGTTGTTTTGTCTTGTTGAAATAAATCTTGCCTGGAAATTGCATTGTTGTTTCTCTGTCTGCTTTTGAACACAGACTGTTCAGAATGCAGTCATTGCCAGTAGTTCTAGACTGCACGCTAAACACTGTGATTGGCTGAGAGGAGGTCAATAACGATCTCCATGTGCTAATACTTGACTTGTCATGTTGAGGATGCCATAGCTATGACGCTTCCAAGGGCTGTACTTGCCAAAACGAATACTATGAGCTTTCCTTTGCAGGCCTTGTTGAGGCACTGCATAGATATTGCTTGCGGGTCCCGTGGACGTCGAGGGTGGCTAACGTTCTAAGTCCTGCTCAGAAAGCCCCAGGAGTGGCAGCTTGGCTGAGCTTCTAGAAGGCACATTTGCCCTGGAGCTCTCGCTGCGCCAGGCACAATGTTTCTGCTGTATCCCAGCATGCAGCACGTTATCACAGCACAGCAAACGTGTCCTTACCTGCTCTATTTCAGGAGTCCAGGCAAGCGGTTCGATTTCATTTAGAATTACTTTTTACCTCATTGTCAATTAGCATCTCAGTTTGTACCTTAACCTGGCGTGCAATATCCTTCCTTTTTTATTTATTTTTAATACCTTTTGTATCGTTCTCCACATCTCCCGCCGAACAGGTCAGGACAGCGACTCTATCCTCGACTGAACCCTCTCTGTTGAGGGAACGTCCTGGCGTGCAGGTTAACGTGGCAGCTCCACACAGATCATCCCCCATTTAACATCACTTCCAGGCTTATTTGTGTTTTATGAAGTTCTTGTCATAACCTGATGTGTCAGTTCTGTCTCGCTTCCCCTCTCCACCCCCTTTCTTTGTCTATCTACCAATCCGCGTCCACCTGTCTGGCTATATTTTCTAAGTATAGATTCTAAAACCTGAGAGACTTGAGTCTTCATTTTGATTTTTTGTGGATTTCATATACATGTATGATTTCTGTGGGAATCCTGAGCGCTGCGCACAGCCACACCCTTTATTGTAAACGCTGCATTTAGGCAAAGGGACTCATGGCGCAATGAGTGTCATTAAAAAATACCACTATTTGCTTGCGCATAGGATTTAAGAATTCTGATTTTAATATGTTAATGTTGTGCTCCAATAAGCCATATCTGTGGAAGAGTTTTTTACCGCTTCCCGGAACCACAGTAATTCAGTGGCGTTGCCCAAGTGTGGTAGAAATGGTTCACATGACCTAAATGCACAGCCTGAAAAAGCTCATTACTGAGGGCCCCATTTTAGGGATTGCATGTTTGAAGGAGCACTACCTCTGCTGCCAGCATGGTGCGGGCGCCTTCTGAGAGACAATCGTCTTTCACTGTATACTGTGGCACCAGGCACGGAATCCGGGCATATGCCAGGGCCCAGTGGCTAACAACACACGATGCAATGAATTCACTCAGATCCTCCCCGTGCACGCGTGCTGATCGGTAATGACGGCTGCTATAAAAAAAAACACACACAGTGGCCGCCACTTACTGCAGGTGAGATGCTGCGGGAAATGCACACGGATTCCCTGTACCCAGCGGAGAAACGTTTGGGCGGATTTCCAGCTCTGTGTCCCGCTTCATGTAGGCGGGCAGTTTGGTTCCAAAATGGCAGGCATGGTTTCCCTACATCCTTGCCATTTTGTGATATCAAAATGAGTCTTTAAATGAACTTTACTTCACATGCACATTATGGGCCTCATCATGACATTGGCGGTATCCCAGTGGTAAATCTGCTGGGATACTGCCAAGGCTAATAGCGTTACCACAACTCGGTCCGGCGCTATTAAGTTGTGGTAAGGCTGTTACTCCCCATTTTATTAAGAATCCATAGGACTCTATGGGGCAGTATTGGCACTATTCCCGCTGGCGCAAATAGCGCCGCAGTAATAGTGCTGCAAATGGGCGTAAAGTGGAGAGTTTTACCTCCGGCCAAACGCTAGAGGTAAAGCTCCCACTTTCCGCCCAAAGTTGGGATTGGACGGAGCAGTAATTCGGTGGTAATAGCATTAGAGCTGGGTTTTTGCCGCTTCGCCCAACCCCTGACGACCCCCTTTATGTCTAAAGAGTTGCCTCTGCCTCCTTCATCCATGTTTACCTATGAAGCTGCACAGTGCTGCAATTGGGCCGTATGGGCCCAGATTTGGAATCTGGGAAACCATGGAAAGCAAAGATCCCATGCACTCGATCAGACACTTGAACACAACGCACACAAGGCGACCAGCTATTCCCACCGTTCAGAGACCTTTATGCGCAAATGGGCTCTGCTCTGGATCGTCTTTTCAGCTCATAGAAGTGCAGTAAAGGTTAGATGGATGACTAACAAATGTTGATTTTTCTTGCACTGCGTTTCTTTTTAGATTCAGAGGCAATGATTTAGGCTCACATTAATCTGCTTGCTGGTAATTGTTGGCTTCCATTCAAGATGTGGAAATTCAAGCAAGAATCGTACTCTTTGCTTAACTGTATTGTTAGGTTGGTTTATTATGTCATGTCAGTGCACTCAAGTAAATCCCTGTTACTTTAGTCCTGTCTTTTTACTCTTTTTACAAGCCTTTGACTTGTCTCCCATGACTCCACTCAAGCCCTGGCCCAAACCTATGGCAAGACGACTGGGCTTCTCTAGTAAGGAAATTGATGTTGTACCCAATATGTCTTTTGGCGCACTCAGAGATCTCTGTGCCAGCAATCCAACAGACACAATATGTAGGCGAGGACAACACAAACCCCATGTAGGCGAGGACAACACAAACCCCAACCATGGTAGTAATTGCAGTGTGACCCAGAGTGTACTGTTTATCAGGGCTCAAATGTGTGCTCATCACTAGCCATTGGTTAATGAGAATTGGCTTTTGGCGAGCGGGCATGGTGTGCTGTGGGCATTTGTAGAATTGAAGTGGAGAGTGACTTTTTATGTGAGGCTAGTGACTTGCAACTTCACATTTTGACCTCTGGTGATTATTGCACACTACCCATGCTTGTGGCATCTGGACTCTGTGCTAGATTGTGGTCATTCAAATCTGTCCATGGTTGTGGCAACCATACTCTACCTAGAGTTATAGCAATTCTATTCTGCCCATTATTTTGTTCTGTTTATTGTAATCTCCAAATGTTTATAGTAACTGTGCCATTGGATGTGGTAATTTGAGGTTTGACTCTGCCTGGGATTGTGGTAACTGTAACCGGCTAAGAATGGTGTCTTATTGTAATCTGACAACATGAAGATTTGTGGGCTTCAAAGCTAAGCTCCAATCATTATTTCATTGGCGCAGCAACACATCGTGCATGCATTGGCAATAACACTTTATGGAATGCGGTGGAGGGAGGGAAAGAAAAATCATAGCTTCACTTCATTGACGGAGATGATTTTGTGGCACTTGTGAAATGTTTCCAGAACATTCTTGCACTCTCCTTCTTATCCTGACTAACTAAACTCCACGCACCATCTTTCAGAGCTGCCAGGGCAGTGGTATGCAGTACGGATCCTAATAAAATAAGCGTTGACAGCCGTAGCGAAGAGGAAGCAAGGTCAGGGCCCAGCAAAGACAACTTGTAGAATGCTTCTTGGCAAGTTAGATGGCGGTAGACGGGGAATCCCCGACAGAGGCATCAAGAGGTTTAAGAGCACTGGGGCCTCTGAAAGATTGCGTCACATTGCGTGTGTCTGACTGTGCTCTTCCAGCGCTCCAGGTGGATTGGCTAGTCAATAGGAACAGACGGTGACAGATAATTCAGAAGTGTGTCCCTTGGATTGCTGAGAGGACAAATGAGCCTTATGACAATCACAACTTTCTGTAAAACATTTGGCCCCTGGACCTGCCCAGAGAGCAGCTGCCATTGGCACAATGATATGCATGTATAGAAGAAATGACTCCCCAGTCTGCAGGCTTTGCTGCTTATCTTCTCCAATACAGTTCTCATGAGTTAACTTTACATACTGTGGACATATTCGGAGTACATGCCGATAAAGCCAGGAGTAATCTTTAAACATTTACTGGCGAGTTCAATTCTGGGAGAGAACGGGACTTCCAGAAATGACCTCCCACGTTCACCTGTGCGAAATCAGCTACCCACAACCAAGTGGTAGCAAAGAGAGGCCAAAAAGAGCGCGTCCGTTAATAAGAAAGACAGGGTCGAATACCAGAGGCTTCCGGGAATGTTGGTGGTACGCCACAGGATGAAACGTATTAGCTTTTAAAATCGAAGTCTCTCTACTGCTGGCCGGAAATCATGTGGGCTCCAAACGTAATCTCGTCTACTCTGGTTGAGCAGCAACGGTTCCATGTTTCCAGTTTTAGAAGTAGCCTGCGTTTATTTTAGGGGTCACTAGAAGAAACAATCGTAGAAAAAATAAGTAATTATTTCCAACAATCTTTGTATGGAAAACTGCATCCTTCTGCTACACGCATAGTTTCATCCGAATAGATAAAAACGAGCAGAATGTTGTTGGGTGAAATGTTTCTTTAGGGCAAAAGCGACATATTTGTTCCAGCAGTTGACCACTTTCATTGTCTCATGGGCTTCTCTATCTCATCATTTTATGTGAGGTAGGTTGGTCGACATTGAGGAATGTTCATTCTTAACACAAATGCTTTACCAGAACCAGGCACTGTGCATTCACATATTCACGGATTATGGGAGATGGGACTGTAAATAGGGGGAGGGGGGGAGCGTGAGGAATCGCCACCACACTGTTCAGAAAGCATTTTGTTCAATGACACAAGGATGGAAAGTGAAACACGGATATTAGGAGTTTGATTGAGAAGTGATATTCGAGAGGGAAAAACTATTCTGAACTGGAATCATACACGATTCTTAGAGACGGACTGACTTTAGCAGACCATAGGAGGAGACAATCCTTGATGGAAAACCATGTGAGCGATGACGACCTAGACTATGGTTCAATTTCTGCCCTGACAAAGACCTTGTTTAGGTCGAAACACGTGCCGGCCATCTGCTAAGACAAAGAGTTCTGTTTCATCCGCCTCTCTGCTTCCATGTCTGTTATTTCATGTTGCAATGTCACTCTTATCGTGCATGCCAGGCCCCTCCACCTTGTTCTAAAAACCCAGTGTTGTGCAACAATGCATTCCCAGATAGCCCACAGTGTTGCGATGACCAGGGTCGGATAGGCCCCTCAGCCTTTCGGCCCTTGGCCGGGCCAAAGTCGTCCCTGGAGAGTAGGGGCCGGTTTCTGGCCATGTCTGGACCGGTTTGGAAGAAAAACAAATTGAAAACAAAATTCTTTTTTTTTTATTTTCTTTTTTTTCAAAAAGCCTTTCATCCTTCTTAGGTCGGTACATGAGTACCAACACAGGTTGGGTGATATTGTATGCATATTTGTTCTATAAAAAAAGAGATTAAGTGTAAGTGCTATACAATAACATATTATCATTTGGCCTTGGACGTCT
Source organism: Ambystoma mexicanum (assembly GCF_040938575.1). Classification (NCBI taxonomy): domain Eukaryota; kingdom Metazoa; phylum Chordata; class Amphibia; order Caudata; family Ambystomatidae; genus Ambystoma; species Ambystoma mexicanum. Next base: position 341,228,719 of record NC_090922.1, read on the forward strand.
GCTTGGATTCACATTGAATAGTGTACTTAGGAACAATGCTATTTGATGCCACTTCCTGTTTTGTCAAGGGGTGAAAGGTCGTGTTTCCTCGCTTCCCGGGATGTCACTTTGGGGTGGGGTCAAATGACATCACTTCCGGTAATGTCATCAGAGGTCAAGGATCGTGAGGTGAGGGGTGGGCCACTTTTTTTGGGGTGACCGGGCCTATTTCTGGGCCCAGTCCGACCCTGGCGATGACAACTCAGTTGTTGGTTAGCACTTTACAAATGGAAAGGCACATGCAAGATTACATACTGTGCCACACTTCCCTGCAGTTACAAGTACCAAGATCTTTGGCGATGTATACATTTTCTATAAACAAACCAGTATTATTCACTTGCTTTGTGGGAGTAGCTTGGTTGATATGTGCATTGTGTGCTTGAGGATAGAGTTTAAGAGTTTTAGTACATGGAGGTGAGTGGAGAGCTAGGTTGGCAACTCTGAGCATGCATCGTGCAGACCGGCACCCGTGAGCAGAACTCGTGATTGCACCGGCGCCGTTATTAACGTTGCCAGTGCAACCATGCACCCGACCCCCATTCTGCCCTATGGGGCATAATGGGGATCGGGAGGCCGGCCATACTGGCCCCCGCGAATGGGCAATTTTCATCTCGTAATAGCGAGTTTGGCGATAGCAGTGCCCTTAATAAGGGCACGGCTAACGCCAAACCTATAATGAGGCCCAATGTCTCGTAAGGGATGCCTCTTGGACGACGTTTTAGAAGTGGTGCCCTTTGGGTAAGGTGCTTGTGAGTATATGCCCTGGTACCCTTGCATGGGCTGGTATCTCTGGCAGTGGATAGTGGGCAGCAGCTGATCCTGGATGAGAGTGAGAGATCACAGGGAGGCGTGGAAGACATAGGGGAGCATGCAGCAGTGAGTTCCAAGTAGACCATGGGTGAGAATAGTTTACAAGTGAAGTTCAGAGTAGACATTCCAGAGAGAGCAGAGTCCTGGTTGGTTCTCTGGGACCCGCTCACCATGCTACAAGGTCAAGGTGTGATATGTAGGAGCCAGTCACACTACATTGAGCATCAGAGAGCAAATACACAGTCGGCAATTAACTGCATTGGGAACCAGAGGGACGAATCACACAGGGACATCAGGGAGCAAAACCTAAGAGGGATAGTTGTGATGTGGCTCGCAGGATCAACATTATAGTGGGACATATGCAGGCAAATCCCAGAAGGCAGAATGACAGTGGATATGTGCTATATTGGGCAAGCTTGATGTACGGCATCGCCTCTATGTGATACACATTTGCCGCCATGGCATACAAGTAGCCATTGCGGTGCATTAATCAGGCAACACACACCTTGTGTTAATGGTACAAAATCAGATGCATTATAGACACCTCATTGATCCCTCTTGTGCAGGGGAGTGGGGTGGGGGATTGCACTGTTCACTTGCCTCCAGATTGACCCCAGGCCTGTGTATGTCTCTGGGTGGGAGACATCTCAGGGGCCGTTCACCTCATTTTGCAGAGTAACCTTTTATTATGTGTTACACCCCATGGCAAGGTCATATATTGACATTTGGGGGCATGAGATGGTGTGCAGTGAAAGTGGGAAATGCTCTCAAGGAATGACATGCGGGCACAGATTCTAGTGGGTCTGTTTGGTCATGCACCCACGAAGGTTCAATGTCTTTCCATCCATCGCTGCATTTACCTCAATATGTCGTTGCATCAGTGAACTTACATCTGTGCATTTGCATCCTTCTTTTTTTTTGTAAATGGGTGGCAAGTATCCCATGCTCCTCCCCTTCCCTTTTTTTTAAAACGACCTCCTACCCTTTTTCTGCTCTAATACTTGTGCCCTAAAAAAAGAAGCTACATTTATATCTTTCATTCTGTGCGCTTACATCAATGCATTTCCTTCTTTTTTCCTTGAGAATTGGGTGCAAGACCCCATACACCGCTCCTCTTTCTGAAATCACTTTCTTTCAGCGCACTTACGTTGGTGTAGTTGCTTCTTATCTCTTCTATGAAATTGGGTGCCAATCCCCCATACAGCTCTTTACTTGTTTACATCTTTGGCCGCCTACCTTTTATCACCGCTATACTTACTCCCTGAAAAACAAGCAAAGCCGAAGCAAATGCGCCGATGTAAGTGCAACGCCGGAAAGATATGTAAGTAAAGCGAGGGAGAGATGCCGCGTTCATGCCCACGTGCGGAAAACACATACGGGTTGCTAAGAAAAGGTTTCCAGCTGATTACCTCTCGAATCGTGCACCAACCTACCACATGCTTCACTAAAGTGTAACCAGCACATGGAAGTGCAAGCAGCTGTGGTTGTGGGTAATGTAAGGGAAGCGGGCACTGGGACCAAATAATTGCCTTGTGCTGTGTGGGAGTGTGCAGAACAATCACAGAAAGCACACATTGCTTAATGCAAAATACATCTTGTGTTTTGTCTTTAAAATAGTTAAAAAAAAAAAATAAGCACATTAAAGAAATCTGCTATTTGTTTAACTTAAATGTGTTGCACAAAGAAATCCTTCCTTAAGGGTCCAATTAATTCTCGTGTTGATAAATATAACATATGGCATATTTTATCCACTCGGTCGTTGGCTTTGAAGCATTCCCGTTTTTGTGTTATTGTGTAATTTTAAGGTCATGACCAAAGAGGAGTAGCTATCGGTTTTGAGCTGCTTTATAGATGGGATAACACACTCTGTTTCTTGACTTGTCTGTTTGTTTGTACCCCCAGTGTTGTGATTTGTGATGAAGACTATGCAATGTGATAGCTCCGGCTGAGGCCATGTGCTGAGGCTTGCCAGAACCAAAAAGAAGGGCCCTGGCAGTTCCTATCTCCCGGCTATGCTTCACTACTAGTAAAAACACCATCAATACTGTTCTCAGGGACCTGTATAAGACCGCCCCCACCCCCTCTTTAATTCTTCTTATTAACACAGTCTGTCTCACACAGGCGTTCTGCTAACCACCCACCACGCTACAGTCTTGCCAGCCAACTCCATAGGAGCCTGTGCACATCAAGCCTTCGTTCCGAGTATCACCTCCAACCAGCAGACCCTCCACTTGATCCTACATTGCCATCTCTCTGTACCGATTGTGTACCGATTGCTCGCAGTGAACATATGTGGTCCCTTCTCTGCTGCTGTAGCAAGCTCGCTGTCTTTTCCAGTCCAAGGTGTTCTCAGAGCGGATGCTGAATACATCTCGTTCGGCAACCATGGCCTAATGAGAGGTCATTGTCCTTCAAAAAGAAAGATGCATGTGGTCCTGAATATGGTTAGCTGTTCCTGATGTTCCTGATTGTGGCTGTTGATCGTGGCAGCTATTCCTGATTGTGGCAGTTGATCGTGGCAGCTGTTCCCTATTGCGGCATATGTTTCCGATTGTGGCTGCTGTTCCTGATTGTTGCAGTTGATCGTGGCATTTGTTCCTGATTGAGGCAGTTGATCGTGGCAGCTGTTCTCGATTGCGGCATCTGTTTCCGATTGTGGCTGGTGTTCCTGATTGTTGCAGTTGATCGTGGCGCTGTTTCTGATTGTGAGAATTGATCGTGGCAGCAGTTCCCGATTGCGGCTCCTGTTCCCAGTTGCGGCTGCTGTTCCTGATTGTTGCAGAAGTTATTGATTGTTGCATCTCCCCCTGATTATAACCTAGTGTGCTTGTGTGTGTGACTGACTCCCTCCATAAATGCAGTCATTAGTTTTATTATGCGGGGCGCAAGGCTCACCACGGTACCATCAGCCTCAAACAACAAGCTGCTTTTGTATGCCGAGTTGTCCCATTGTACTACTTCCCTGACAGAAGGTTCCCATGCAGAATGCTTTGTGTGCCACTCCTGTACTGCAGGAAAAAGCTGACAAATATTCTGCTATGTGGAATGTATTTAATGAATTATATATATATGAATATTCCCTTTTGCTATTTTAATCTTTATTTGTTTTTTTTCTTCTCTCTATTTCTTCCTCTCTTCCTTTTTTCTTTTCTTCCTTCTATTTCTCCCTGTCTGCTCTTTCCTGTCTTTGCATTTTCTGCTTTTTTATATTTCTTGTGAATGCTGTGTAAGCATATGGATAAGTGGGAAGTCTTGGTGGACAGGGCGGTTCTGTTCGGTGTGTCTGGAGGATTGTAGTCCGCCATTGCAAAACAAGAGCAAGGCAGTGCCTGCGTAACATTGAACATTGGCCTTCCCTGTAAGATTCGATAACATAGTCATCAACATAGCGTTGCAGGGAGAGCGTCCACAACATAGCGACAACATCCACCGGTAACTGACAGCGCAGCCATGCTGGGGTTTACGATGAGTGATGTGACGTTGCGCTACATCAGCGGCTTGTGCTGGATAGGAAAGGCCAGGGTGTGGCAAAAATCCAGTACATCGGAAAGTCTACTTGTATGCTATGATCCAGTAGGGATCCGTTTTAAATTGTCATCTAAACTAGAACTGGGCATGAAGGCACTGAAACACTTAGGGGTGTGAAAACCCAAACAGCACCTTGAAATCAGTGTTGTACTACCTGCACTGGAGATGAGGAGAGACCTGAGAAGCGTGGGGCCTCATCACGCGCATTGTCGGTGGTATTTGGTAATTACTCCCACTGGTAAAATGCCGCTCATTATCTGGGCTAGTCAATGCTGCCTCGCAGTAAGATCCACTCTGCCTGGCTTCTGCCAGTGGTAAATCCTTTCAAGAAAGAAAATGCGGAAATTGCGGCCTTAAACCAGATCAGATTGCACTGCCATTAAAAGCTATAAAACCTATAACCAGCGTTTTAACCCCAAACACCTGTTGATGGAGAAGAGTTGCTCTTGAAGCGGCTCCCTTCCTGTTTCTGAAATTTAAATATGTTGCAGTGCTGACATATTTTACCCACAATAGTAAAATATTACAGCCATCCCCTCCGCCCTCCCTGGTCCTGTGCAGTATCTGCAGTGTATAATCTCAGTTCTGCAGATATCAGCACCTGGCATATTTTATTTATTATGTGCTGAGGCCCGTGCAGGTTTTATGCACAAAAAACATTGAAGGAAAAAGGCATATTATATCTTATCATGTAAAGAAACTGAACTCTGCACCGTACAAAGATAAGTACAGATTCAGTGAAGCAAATCCCTCATTCAAGTGTGGCACCTACCGTCAGACCATAACAACCCGCTGTTGGCGAATAGTCATCAGAATCTATCTATAGTGAGACAAAAAGGCATCTGACAGGGACGTCATTTCCTCAAAATCATAAGGGGACTAGGAAGTGACATCACATGCATTTGCACCCGATATCATCACAGGAAACCCTTGTTGATTAAAATCACAAGTCTGCAACACGTTGATAAACATTGGTTGAGCTAGCTGCCAAAACTAGCAAAAGCATAAACAATTTTTTTAAAAAAAGGTCAGTGACCTCACTGAATAGCAGGAGATTTTAAAGTGTCTACAGGGGTTGCAAGAAGCAAACTTGCAGTAAGAGGTGCTACTTATACCTACCCCCAAATTACATCCATGGACTGTATAGTCTCAAGCAGAAAGAGAAAACGCTGTAAAAAAGTCAAACAAATGTGAAAAGATGCTTTAAGGCAACTAAGAATATGCGATTGCAGGGGCAGGCTTAGTGGGTAATGTCCTTAGGGTCTTCAACAAACAATGTTTCAGGTTTAGTTCTGTTATTCAGCGATTTTGTCAATTTTTGCAATGAATACATCATTTGAATTTCAAGATTTAAGCATTGATAGATTCTGCTGGCCAATATGTATGTATGAATCCAGCCCACACTGCTGGCTATGATTGTATTGCCAAAAAGGGGAGATCCTGAGATCAGATTCTAGCTCTACAGTTTCAAGACCACTGGGGTAAGAAATGTGACAAAGTTCTCTGCCTGTCTCAGCAGCTTAGAGAGCGAGGCAGCGTGGGAGAGAGGGAGAGGCATAGGGAGAAGGCGAGGAGAGGGAGCGGGAGAAGGAGAAGGAGAGGAGGAGGGGGGGCAAAGAGGGAGAGGGAGAGTCTCTGGAGAGAGGGAGAGAGAAAGGGTGAGGAAGAGGGACCATACCAAGCCAGTGCAAGAAGGGCCCAGTGATGGAATGGGAAGGATCCCCACCGAGGTCACTCTCATGCAGTCCTGGTCGCTTGGCGGGGGCCAGTCATATTGACTCAACCAATGAATCAGTCCTGCAGTTGGAACCTAAACAATCCAACCAACCACCAGGACGGCTTAGCACTGAAGACCCTTCAACCCGGTAATTAACATTTAGCAATAGTCCTCCTGGAGAGCCATTCCAAATCTAGGGCTAGGCCCAAGCCCTAGACACAGGAAATTATACCTTCTCCTTTAAGAGAGAAGGGTTTAATTCTCTGGCAGTCAGCAGCGAGAACTTTGATACAGTTTTCAGCTTTGTACATGAGATAGCAAGTTCATCTACACTGGACAGCTCTCCTAGCTTTACCTGACTTATGATTCCCACTCAGTTGCAACAGAGAAGCCTAGGTCCCAGCAGGAAGTGCCAATAAGGGTTGACAGGCTATGCGAGAGGGACCAGCAACGTGTCTAGATCAGGTCTTAGATCCAAAAGGGCAGCTGGCCTTGATATAGGCTTTAGGCTAGCCCTCGCTTGGCAGATATGAGCACAACCACAGGGTCTAATCGCAGCTCAGCACGGGTCACCTTCCACAGCTGCAATTACTGAGGCAGAGGTATTATTTCCCTGTATAAACTAGGACTTCTGTTCAGGGTTTCTGGGTGGCAGGGGCAAGAGGCTCAGTTTAGGAGAAGATTGGGGCATGATGGGAAAAAGAGGAGGAGAGAGAAACAGAGAAAGCTGCAGAGGCAGTGGCAGTGGAGAGGAAAAAGGAGGTGGTGACATCAAGTGGGGAGAAAAACCAAGGAGCCCATAATGCCCAAGGCGAGGGAGGTGAGGCAACCTCAATGGACTCTAAGGACTTGGAGATTGGCTGCCTGATGGGCTGGCTACCCTTATCCGGTGACATGGACAACGACCCCAAGAAGACCATCCTGATTACTGTTAATATTTTCCTTTGTGGGAAGTTCACACGTTCACTTTAGCCGGCATTCACTTGTATATAATCCCACAATATAACACATTGAAGCATCAGCATATGGTCTTGGCATCCTTCTCATTCCCAGATCTCCTATGTGACAGGACATGCAACAATATAAAGACTTCCTCCACCAGGCACCCTTCTGCAGTCAGCCTGAATGCCTGGACTTCCTGACAGTAAAGAGCATCATTACCAAACTCAGTACCTGGTTGGCCTGCCTATGTACCCATGTCCTGTTGTCTGATGGGGTTGGAGATTATGATCATTTCCTTCCTATGTGGAGCCCAGGAATATTGTGGGGGTACATTTATCAGCCCAGCAGAACTCCCCTACATCACCAAACTGCATTCCAGCGGTTACAAGCAACGCTATTCCCTTGCATCAAAAATGCGTTTTGCCGCAACAAAAATAATGGCTGTGCTGTATTTGCCGGGCACATATGGGGCGAGATGGAACCCGGAACTCCGAGAATGTCTGCCAATGTTTTCTTCATGTGCACCAAAGAAAATAATCCAAAGGCAGCGCTGCTAGGCTGCCAGCTCAAAACTTCCCACTGAAAAAGAAAATGTTCTGCATTTAAAATGACTGTGCACTGATGCTCTTTTTCATCTTTTCATCATCACCCAGTTTGGTTCAAGTAAGACACATTCATGTACACCCATATTCAGGGTGTACATCAGCAAATGAGGGCATTCCTCACTGAATGGCATGTTGTGTCAGGCAAAATCTGTGAAATAGCAGTACTCCAAGCCATACTCAAAACACTTTACTTTTTGCAACAAAATAACACAGACAAACCCTTCACAAGAAGCCCCCTCTCTCTTTGCTTATGTCAGTTTCATTGGCCCCTTGCCTTGGACAGACTCCTGTGTGGTAGAAATTGACTAGGGCCATGGAAATGCTCAGAACACAGATCCGAGAGATACCACATTTTGTAAAGGAACATTTAAGGAATATTAACCCACGTGTAAAATGGTGCTTTTTAACAAACAAGAAAATGCCTTTAAAAAAGTGAAATGTTAAACTAAGGCACCATGTGTGCATGGACATGTGATGGGGGCTTGCTTTAAACATATACATGATATTTATTTCTAAAAGATTTGCTTTCTGGTTAAGGAAAGAAAAACAAATAAATACATTAAATTACCATGAGGCCAGCTTCAGGTTTGACAGGCCTTGGTTTCACAGGGCCCTGCCTTTCCTGGGAACAGAACCATCTCCCCCAAGGGGACCATCCCCCTGGAAACTATGAATGGTCAAGGGGGAGAATGTAACACCCTCGTCAGACGAAGCAGCATTCTGCAGCCAAAAGACAAGGGACTTCCAGGACTCGTAGGTGTGAAGTCCTGGTGACACTTCCCCTCAATTCAAACTGAAAGACTTCAAAGAAGTAATCATGACAACATCTGTGCTAGTGGGCCAGAGAAAGACATTTGGCTTGGGGGGTTGAAAGACTGCTCACCTTGGGGACAAAGCCAGCCCCCTTGGTTTTAAAGACATTTTCTTCTTAAAACGTTTTTCTGTAACCTGAAAACTTAGGAATGTGAAATTTTGACAGTACGAATGTAAATTTTACACCTTTAAAACAAGACGATGTAGACCTTTCTGACAGGTTGTGGATGCAAACACCAAAAAAGTGACATTTCGGCTATGAAAGTTGGATGCAAATATGACCCAGATTAATATGCTTCAGTGCACCTATTTGTAGATTTTTAGGGGAAATATTTCCCACCAAATATTACAAAAGATTATTAGAAGGACTAAACAACATTGTATAAACGTGGGAGTTGGAATGACAGGTTCAGTATAAAATATGACATTTGCCTGTGTGATTTTTCAAAAGCGTAACAATTGTAAAAAGGTGCAATTTTGTGTCATAACTGATTTTGGCAAAAGTAACTGTGGGATGGCTCTCTACCTCATAAAAAGACACCCCATAAAACGAGTCCCCTCCTTCAGTCCAATCTGCTTCCAGGGAGGATGCGACATTACAGATTGACCTATCCGATTCTTAGAGGTAAGTCTAGCTTGGTTCTGCCCCATGGTAAAATCGTGTGATGTCATGCTCCTTATATAAAGGGGAGGCATGGGGAGCTCTGGACACACTCTTGTGACTTTTCCAGCTCCTGCGCATCCAGAGATCCAGACATTCCAGATTCAACCCGCAGGATTCCAGATTCCACTGCCAGGACAGGGGTAGCTGATCCAGGCCCCCCTATCCAGGCAAAACCACCCTGCAGAACTCAAGCCCTACAAATATCCCCATAATCCAGGGAGAAAGGGGGAAAGGTAGCTGAATCCTCATTGGGATTCTCTGGCGCTGCCTGCTCTGCCCCGCTACCTGCTTTATCCATCTGATGCACCTCACTATCTACTGAGACCAGACCCCGGTTGCCAGCTGTCCCCTTCTAGGAGAAAAGCTGCTTTGTACCATGACCAGATCCTTGTCCCACTGTCCAGAAACCCGGTTGGCTGTCCAAAATACCCAATCCAAGTGATTATTGTAAGTATAATCCCTTCCCCATACCAAAACATAGCATGTCCCATTTTGATACCTTGCCATTTGTTCCACCCTATAAGTAATCCTATAAGTATCCTACTAACTTGTTAAAAGGTCAGAATCCTCTGTGCATTCTGTTTTTGATCTCCATGTGTTAGCACCATTATTTCCTATCCTTTTAGTCAATTGCATAAGTCTGTAGTCATATTTGGAATAAACGAATTAATTCCCACATAAAGAGACACGCGGAGTGTGGGAGGGTTAAGACTGCAGCTTAACCTTTTTCACGGGCGGCGTTCCTCTTTTTTAGCCACTAAAACCTAGACTCAGTAAAACTTGTCATTTCCTTTTCAAACCTATTGTCCCTGTGCAACTGATTCCCGTTTAAAAACCGATTTCCTTCCCCTTTAAGAATCTCATACTACTGTCATCCCTTCAGAGTTACCCTTTCACTTTCATATTATACCTGTGATGTGCATTTGTCCCTTAGCATCAAAACAGCATTCCGTTTTTGTATGTTTTTAACCCGTTTTTCAAGCTGTTTTGTCATTTTAAATCGTGAAAATAAGCAAATGCAATTTCTCCACGTGTGATTTGGCTGCACTGTGTTTTTCCTTCCCAAGTCGATTTTCCGAACTATATGCCCGTTGTTAGCACATTGCCTTGTAGTTTGCTAGTGTTCTTACATCTTTGATACAGCTATACTCATTTCTACCTCATTCATTCAACCGCACATGTAAAACATGTATTTAGTAATTCAGAGTGCTATTTTTCTCAATTTCAAAGGTTTTCAATCCAATTTTGCCTCCCATTCAGAGGTGGAAGGTTGGATTTCAAGGGATTTCAATTCTGTATGTTGCCTAGTATACCTGACTCCTTGTTACCCCTTTCTACCCACACAAAATTCGGTTAACCGCGTTTGACGGAGCGTTGCATGGGGAAATACTAACTGTGGTGCTATCTGATAATTAATTAATTATCAGAAAACACCTGCCAAAAATAATGTTGCCTGTATTCACTTACGCATTATATATCTGATGTTAAAAGGTAAAACTAAGTGTGTTCTATCATTTTACAGTGTAATTATCACCACACTGGTGTTTGCTGCGCTATATTAAATTTGTGTGCTTTTCATTGAAATTTAAAACTAAATAAATATTGTATTATTACACACCGCCTGGTTCATGGTCCATTGTGACTCGGGGTATTTGTAAAGGTGGGTGTGAGATGGGTTGGGTGCCTTCTGAAATTGAATTCATAATAAATAAAATAAAAGTGTTTTGATTGTGCGCTGCATCCCCAGCCAGTAGCAAGAGTCCTGGTCTGGAGTGTGACGCCCCTTTAGAATCCTTAACAACATGTGGGGAGTACACCTACAGGACCTAGGGGGTTCCTTACGCAGCAGAAGGAAGAAGCTTTCCCTACACACAAAACACAGTGCCAAGATGGATCACAAAAGACAGTATATGCAGAGCTCTAGAATGACAACTGGCCATGAGTCTGAAAATCTAGGCCATGTTCTGAAAAATACACTTCCAAAGCCCATCTTAGCCACTAAGAGTCCTCTGGAGTTGTAAGGGCCTGGCACCCTTCTTTCATAGTAGGGATCTGGGCATCCAAGACCCTGGTCGTTGTTGGGTGTCTTTGTCTTGGGCCTTTTTCCTACTGGGATCGTATATGGCTTCCGGTGGTAGAGAGACCCCTCCTGTTCTTAGGGGTCTGGAAAGGTCAGGTGCATGGTTCTCCCTTCTGCCCTATTAGTCTCCTACGTTTGAGTGTACCGCTTCGGACAGCCCAGGTTGTCATTGCCCCGATTTGGGTTGGTCTGGATCCGATTTCCTTCCCCCCCCACCATGGGTATTAGCTCTTGGGGGTTGTACTCATGGCCTTCTCACTGCCACTCTGATCCGAACCACACCGTAGCATTCTGTTATTGTTTCTGAAGGGGAAATAGCACCACTGACTGACTTCGTATCGGAAGCGGGTCATAAAATCCCTGAATCATCGAGCCACCTGAAAGGTATCTAACAAATGGGATTTACTTCAGCAACTTTCCCAGTACTCTCTGCCTGCTCCCTGCCAGCTGCTGGCCATAGGTCCTCTGGAAGCCTTCTGCCTTATTCTGAACTTTCCACTGGGTTTCGACCCACTGTGGTCCCCTGAAGCTGACCCCATCCTCGTCTCTAACTTCACGGACTATCTGCACCCTTTGCACGCTAGCTCTTGCTCACCCCTTTCCTCTTTTCTTACTCTCACTTCTACTTCCCCCTTGATCCTGCTTCAGCTCTTACTCCTGTTCCTTCACCACATAGTACTGTCACAAACACGTCTTCCTTTCCTCCTCCACCCTTTCTGCAGCTGTCCTTGCTCTCAGTAACACCAGCTCTTAAGAACGCCGTCTTCTTCTCCCACCCAGCTATTGGAGACTGGATGCCTTTTCTTGTATATGTAATAATGTGATTGGGGCAGCAAGGACTCTGATTGGCTGGCCCGGTCTCTCATCATGTGCATTTAATAGAATACTGCAGTTCGCAATCGCAAACTATATTCCTGTATTCCTGAGACCTGTATGTGCCTTACGTTTTGCTTTAGACTACTGTCCACAATCCATGTTAGAAATTGTTGGGGGCCTGCCTCGGAACACCGGGCAGGCCCCTGCATGTGTTGGGAACACCCGACACAGACCTTTGGCGCAGCGCTCACACCGCGGGGGCACACGGCGGCCCCGGCTCTGGGGGCACCCAGGCCCGGGGTCACCCCACCAGCCGCGATCACACTGCTAGCACCATGACGGTGCGGGGCCCCTCCATTGGGCTGGACACACGCGGTGCAGCACCAGCATGGTGCCGTGAAGAAGACACCGGAGTCAGTTCTTTGTTGGACTGATGATCCGGAAACGGCTCGTATCTTTTATTAAGTTGGTCACGTGGCTACTGCCGCGTGAGCCATTACAACATCCTGGGAGCTACCATGCTCCCAGGAGGGGTGCCATGCAACACTCCTCCTTTTTCATAACAATGAACAAGTTAACACCACACCACACTATATACCATACTACTGGGACTATACCTATAACTTTACTTTACCCACTTAGGGGTCTAGGCTACACCAGGGTTGGTGAGCTCCTGGTTGAGAACTCCACATACAGACACACCCTTTATTATTCTGGGTGAGTGGACTTGCACCACCACAGTCCCCCATTGCCCCCCTTTGGACCCCTCACTACAAAATAACCCCACCACTGCAGGAACACATTTACAAACAGTACTTTGGCTGAGCCGGTTTCGGTCTGAGGGCTCCCAGCCTTAATGTTCATGATTCCAGGTCCACTCTGATCACTCGCATGTCCGCCGGATGCCAGTCTTACTGTCCATGATCTCTTTGCCGGACAGTTCAGAGCTCCCGCGCCGGTAAAGCCGCACCTGGGGGTACCAGGGGCCACATCGGCCTAGTCCGTAGCCGGTGGGCAAACCTTTTGGATGATGGTGGCAGCCAGATGACTGCCATGTACAGGGGCCGCCAAACTGCACCTGGGAGCACCAGGGGCCATCCAGGCCATGTTCATACACGGGGAAGGCTCACCGTTGCAGGGCACTGGCGGCAAGATGACAGAAACCCGCTCCTTTCACTTCCCCTTCCGCCCAGGCACTGCTGGCCGGGAGCCACTGGTGACAAGGTGCGTGGGCCACCTATCCTCCTCTGCTCCCCCAGTCAGGAGTTTCTGTGGCATGGGAGGGCGCACAAGCACTCATTTTTTTTAAATTTTATTTATTTATTTATTTAAATTTATATAGCGCGCAAGTAACCCATGGGCATTGAGGCGCTGTTACTTGCAAGAGCTTAGTTACAGGCAAAGAAGCATACATCAGTACATTATGTATTCAACAGGCATAGAGCTGCTGTTTTGGTTGGTACAGTTGGTCATTACAAACAGTTTATGCACTGGAACATAGGAGATGTATTCAGCTGGTGCGAGGAATCTTATGTGAATAAGATGGTTTTTATGGATTTGCGGAAGGTGCAAAGGGAGGCCTCACCTCGGATTATAGGAGGTAGGGCGTTCCAGTGAGTGGGTGCGAGATATGGGAAGCTGGAGCCGCCAGCTCTGGCTTTTTTTACTAATGGCACAGAAAGCATGTTAGTATATGATGATCTGGTTGGCCTCGTAGTAGAGACGGGGTGGATCCTTTGGGAGAGGTAGTCGAGGGCAGTAAGGTGAAAGCACTTGTGAGTCAGTGTAAGTGTTTTGAAGATGATCCTTTCTTTAATTGGGAGCCAGTGTGCTCGTTTTCTGGCTTCCGAGATGTGTTCTCGTTTGGCAATGCCTTGGGCTGCCCGGAGAGCGCTATTCTGAATGATTTGTAACCTCTCTAGGTTTTTGTTGGATGTACCTAGGAAGAGTACATTACAATAGTCAAGCCTAGATCCAGTGATGGCTCTGGCTATGTTAGTGCAGTTCTCTTTGGAGAGAAAGGGCCTGACTGCGTTGATTAGTTTGGCATGATATGCAGCTGCAGAGGCTATAGCGTTGACTTGTTTAACCATGGATAGGTTGGAATCTAAGTAGACGCCAAGTGTTTTGACTGATTCTGAGACAGGTATTTTGATGGAGTCTATGGTGAAGTGACTGAACTGGGAGTCTAGATTTTTCAGCGTGTCGGGTGAGCCTACCAGGAGGAGTTCAGTCTTGTCTGAGTTGAGGCATAGTCCATTGTCTGCCATCCAGGCTTGGATGGTGTTGTATAGGTTGTTGAGGGTCATGGAGTCAGTGTCGTAGTTGCCAGTGAGGGTGAGGAGGATCTGTGTGTCATCAGCGTAGTTGGTGTATGAAATGCCCATGGCGTCAAGGATGAGAAAAAGGGGTCGTGTGAAGATGTTGTAGAGGATGGGTGAGAGGCAGGAGCCTTGGGGCACACCACAGAGTATGATAGTAGGTGAGGCGGATGCTAGGTCCGAGAATACTTGCATGGTTCTGTCTTGTAAGAAGGAAGTGATCCATGCTGTGGCTTCAGGGGAAAATTTGGCCGTAGAGGAGAGGTGGTGGCATAGGACGTCATGATCCACGAGGTCGAAAGCCCTCATCAGAGCTGCAACCCCCTTCACTCCTTCTTCCCTCTTGGGAGTTACCACCACTCGGCTCTGGAGTGTCCATTACACATCCAGCACGCTGGCATCAGCCTGCTCCTGACTGGTGAACAAGGGCATGATGTTACTCCTGCTTGGAGCCTGCAGGCCACACCCTCTTTCTTTGAGACTGTCAGCACGGTGGTGGTCTTTATGTTCCCCTCCTCGATCCTGTGTGATCACATACAGACTTGACCACCGTTGGGCCTGGGATGTAGTGAGGCCATGTGCGGTGGCAGCCGAGATGTTAGGAGGGCCACACGCCTTTACCTTTTCTCTCTCCTTTCACAGGGCGACCAAATACCCTTTATGCCCTGTTGTGGTGCCCATAATTGGTAGGCCTTCAGGGCAGATGACATCTGGAGGCAAGGACACGGGCCAATGGGGTGTGCCGGCCAGCCCCACCTCCACTGCAACAGGGAACACTGTGTGCAAGGGCACGCCACCTCAATGCCTCCTTTTCCTCCCTCTCTGCTATTACTGATAGGCAAACCGTTGCATCCCATCCACACACGGCCCCACTGTGTGCCGTGTGCTTCGGTTGGTCTGGTCCGTCTTTTTTTTCCTCGTTCTTCTACCCCTCCGCGGGCCCGGATCATGTGGGCCATGCCAACCTCCTTGTTTGTCCCCGGGCCGCTGCGGCCCTTTTTCTTCAGTTTCCTTTTTTTTTGTTTTTTCAAGCTCCGGTACAGAGCAAAGTGTTTTATTTATTCCATGTGCGGGCCTCCGCACTTGCAGCCGTTGTACTGCATCCATGCCCACCTCCTTTGTTCTTGGGCCGCACGGGCCTTCTGTTTCATCTATTTTCTGTGCTCCGGTCCCAGAGCTCCCACTCACCCGCAGCTGCTGTGGGCACTCCATTTCACTGCTGATGCTGCGGCGCACACGTCAGAGGGGCAGGCACCCACCGACCCCGGCTGCACGAGCACCCTCTTTATGAGGGCCGCGGCCGGGGTGGTGCAAGCACGAACACCCCTCCCTCCGCCTCCTGCTGGAGCGCTCATCAGCTGTTTTCTTGTGGCCACCCTCGCCGCCTACGTTACTGACGCCGCCTCCTCCCTGCAGGCACCAGGCGAACTGTGTACACGGGGCCCTGGACCGCCCACAGAGCTATGATCTCCATCATGCTACCACTGTTCCAGCAGGGGGCCGCCCAGCTCTACGGCAGGCCCCCTCCGAGACACCAGACCTGGCGGAGCAGCTGGCCGCATTTCTCCAGTCGGTGGCGGCCGACCCCGCTCCTCCACCACGTGTGCACCAGGCGGCCCATGTAGACGTACACGGGGCCCTGGACCACCTCGTCGCCATTGTTGGGGGACTGCCTCGGAACACCGGGCAGGTCCCTGCATGTGTCGGGAGCACCCAACAAAGACCCTCGGTGCGGTGCTCACGCCGCCGAAAAAGGAAGGGGGGTTACCCCACTCGCTTCGGATCTCCGGATCAACCCACGTGGCTGGGGACACCCAGGCCTGGGGTCACCCCGCCAGTCGTGATCACACGGCCAGCACCATGATGTGGGACGGTGTTGCCCAGTAGGGGCACCGTCCCGGTGCGGGTCCCTCCATTGGGCCGGACGCACGCAGTACAGCACCAGCATGGTGACGTGAAGAAGACACCGGAGTCAGTTCTTTGTTGAACTGACGAGCCGGGAACGGCTCGTATCGTTTATTAAGTTGGTCACGTGGCTACTGCCACGTGACCCATTACAACATCCTGGGAGCTACCATGCTCCCAGGAGGGGTGCCATGCAACAGTAATGGTCCCACGTTTGCACACCGTGCGGGGGCTCCTACTCAGGCATGGACTCACAGACCTTAAGCAGGGCCTGGTTCTGTCCTAAGCTTCCTGGGCCTTTTTTTAACTCAGCTATGGATTCTCTCCTGGTTAACTCTAGGAGACACCAGTCCTCTATGTCTCTGTGGCCCGCATCCCGAGTACTGGAGGAACTCTGGGGTAATCCTCCATTTAATACTACCGTAGGTTGCATCATGGAATGGGTGGCTCCACCAGGGCCACAGAGTACCCTAGTCTTGCTTGGCTGGTGAGGCTGCAGTGAGTTTTGCAGTATGTATACACCTAGCACACACTCCTGGAAAGTGTGACTGTAGTTTTGTAATCTGCGGAAGGCATAATTCATTCAGTTTTGACAAGTTTATTGGTTCAGCATTTCATAAACTGAGCCCATTTGTTCCTTAGATACATGCCAGGGCTGTCTGCCAGTGAGAAAACATATTTTCCAGTTTGCATCGATTGCATGCAAAATACGTTTACAAATTGAAAAAAAATATTAATTTCCAATAGCCAAAAAATGGCTCTAGTGCAGCGTTAGCTGTGGACCCCTCCGCAAAGTCAGAGCAAGTCTTGTATGCCTTACTAGTGCAAAATGAACTGTAGGTTAAGAGCACAGTCACCCTCGATGTTCTTAAGAAACTGAACAGCACTTGCCTTGTGATCATTTTGGGTTTACGGTATCATAAATCCACAGGGAAACGCCATCTTGTGTCCTGCTTACCTTTGCTAGCAATCCTGCTAAGTGCCATTCACTAGCGTTAATTGTGTCTTGAGATCCACAAATTCAATACTGCTTTCTCTGCCACCTGCCCCTGTGAGCAGAAGGCACATACACATCAAGCGCTGGATGTGCACTGCTCACATCATAGGATAGGACATGGACCTAAAACTTGTTGGCAAGTAGTGATTGTCAGGGGTATCCATGCTGACTCGTTCCCTACCCCGTGGCCCACAACAGAGTGTATTGGCCTCTTGCATTTCCCATGCCTCCCCATCTTTGAGCTTTGTCCTGAGAGTGTTTCTTGTCGCCCTGAATTTCTTTGTTGTTTCAAATCACATCTCCTCCATGCGGGTTCTGCCCGTAGACCCAATAGGTTTTCTCCAAAGCCATATGCTTTTGTGTCTCCTCTCCACCCTCTGCCATTAAGATTGTATCATGCCATCTTCCCCAACTTGCCCACTGTTAAATACTTGTCACATGTGTATAGCCTTTTTTGCTCTCGAGTATTGAACAAGTGTTGGAAACATGGCTCCTGCCTTCAGGCATTTGGTATGTACATTTTGTATTTGTGTTCTTGGTTTGCAACAACTCTTTCACAATTATTTTGGTATATCCGTTTTGACCTATAATTGGGACTCCAGGTATTTTTTTTTTCATTTATAAAATGAAGATGTGTAATGTAAAAATGTTTATTTTGTAGTCATATGTTTGGTATTTCCCTACGTCCATTGTTATGTTATATGACATTTGTATAGCGCCTACTGCCATTGGCATGGCCTCGAAGAGCTGTGGGTTGAACGCCCTTGGAGCACCGAGGTCCTAGGTTTGGGGTGTGGAGGAGGATTCTAGAATGTGTATGTGCACTTCTAGCCGGCACGAAGATAGGTAGGGGTGGCTATGCCCGTGATAGCAACCGATGAGGATCTGGATAGTGGCTGGGTGATTTGACTGACTGTCAGGAGTGTAGGCGAGTCAGGGTGACTGGTTATCTGCTCAGCCCGACTGCATTTTTTCGTGGGACGCTGCTGCATTCTATTGGCAGAGATGATGTGTGTTGTGCAGTCCAGTATTGATTATTGGCGATATATGCAGGTGGGTGGCTGTGTCCTGGGGGATACAGCTATGCTGCATTGTGGTGGAGTGATATACATACCGGTTAACCAGGGCTGATATCTATTTGCCATGAGGTTATGTAGCTCGTATCGTAGGTTTTGACTGAAGTCCTTTCTGTGCGCATGTTTTTGATCTACGAAAAGCAACATCACCACAAACGTTGTGTAAACATTTATGTTTGTATTTGTTCAATTGTTGTAGATAAAGGCAGTGCTACATTTGCCAGGATAATAACATTGCAATGCTGATTTTGGACTATCAAAGTCCTTCTTTGATCTCGAGCTAGCTGTGGCTCTGACGCTGGCTTCTCAGGCAAATAGTGTGCCCTCTGGCCAAGTGCGGGCGAGCAGTTTCCGTGCCAGTCACCAGTGCCCATTAACATCAAGCACAGGCAGACAGCGGAGCACAGGTCTGCTTGTCTCGCTTTCTTTTCGTATGAATCGAGATATCACGATCATTGTTTATATGTATTTATCAATTTAAATGGAAAACACGAAGCTGCATAAGCATGACGCCACACAAAGGCACAACAGAAAAACAGAACCAATCGGTAGAACCCACCAAACCTATGTAGAGGCTTTAAGGTGCCTGAATAATGAATATGTACAAAATTCAAATAGGTACCCCAATAAGTCCTGGTAATGTCACCACCAGTGAGATAACATAACAGGTGTATTTGCAGAGCACACCTTCACCCCTGTGGGGCAGCTAACGCCGACAACAAGGGCTTACTGCTACTCAACTCCATATAACTAATGTTATCATCGACTCAGCAGGGATGAAGGACGGATGGGGCAGATCTGCCGGGATTCAAACTTATGACCATGGGGTCAAACACAGATGCCGCTAGCAGATGCATTAGTCCACCCAGCCAAAGATACGGCTATTTAGATGAGGGCAGAACCCTACTTGGACTAGTCGCTCATAAAGTTCAATTCAGAACGGCAACAATGTAAGGGCAGTCCTCAGCAGTCATAAGTATATTGTCTGTGCTCCCATAAGCAGCATGCCCCCCTCCCATGCCCTTTAGGTGCGTGCGGCTGGTGGTTCTTCTCATAAGATTTCTCAAGAAAACACTGCTCCCTTTTGGCCCATCTCCACTAAACATGGTCGGCTTTGTTTAGAGGTCTTGTAGCCTTTCGAATTAGACATCGGTTCTCAAAAGTGCCTTTGACACCTGACCCCCAAACTTAGTTTTTTTCTGGATAGACCTTTCCCAGTGGACCTCTTCATTCCACAGTGTTGACTATCTGCTTTTTATTCATTGGGCACATTTCGCGGTTACGTGTCATCCATGTTGTGCCTATACTTTAGATATAGACACATAGTGACATTTTATCCAGTTCTCCTCACCCCTGTGCGGTTTTCCAAGAATCCTATCTGCTATATGTTTCCCTCGTTCCAGAGATTCCTCAAAAGTAGCCTGGAGTGTTTCTGTCCCCAAGAAGAGTCACGCCTATTGCAGATACATTTCTACGAGCCCCATCTGCACTGTTTCATTTTCACACTAAACACACCTGGTCCAAAAGCAGGTAGTTGGGGCACCCCTTCCATCATCCCCCCCAACCCCCACCTTCCGGTGGAGAGAACTTCGTCAGCACTCTTTCATCAACTTTCATTTAATACATGAATCTTGTATAACACAATTAATATACCAGAGAGCAGTCTCTAAGCCCAGGACTGGGATTTGAACCTGGATTGCTCTGCGTTATCTTGCTTCCAAAACAAATGCTTTGCCCCTGGGATACTCTACCGGCCCAGACAATTTGCAATGTCAATGCCCTGCTGGCGTTTGAGAATCTGGTGTGCAATGCTATGGAGGCCTTAGTTAGATGAAACAGAAAGTGAATGGGAGGATTTCGCCCACGTACCCTTCCCTTTCCCTGTTTTACTTCCAGTACCGTCAACGCTGGTGAAATAGTTCAATACCCAAATACTCCAGCAGAAAATTGCCTGCAGTAAAATGATGCAGCCGTCTCCTTTATCGGGAACGCAGGATTTGCCTCTTTTTTTTTGTACAACATGGTCTGTACAAATATTTCCCATTTTCAAAGCATTGTTCGAACTTCTATTTTTGGAGGGAAAAAGCAATAGCATGCCATATACATTGTTTCCTCCAAGTATCACTACAAATAATAGTTGTCCAATTGTGTCCACTTAAGTTGCCATGTTAAATGGTATAAACTAATGAAGAGGTTGCTGGACATTGTGAAGAAGAACTTTTCTCTGGTTGAAAATTATTTTTAGGGAAAATGTCCTTTCTCAATATTTTTGAAATGGTAACATGGCATGCATCAATGGTTATGCTGCGTAACTGGGATCTATACAGCGCACCCGGATGTGCAATGCAACGTTGGGCAACCTCAAGCATGTCAGCTGCACATCTCTTTAGCAGCAAAGCATTTTTCTGCATGGTGAGACAAGCAAAGTCAAGTAGTGGTTTATTGATTTAGTTTGACTATCTAACCAATTAATCAAATACCATATGGGATTTAAAAATAAACAGTTATCATGAAGTACATCATATGTCAAAGGAGAGAACAGTGGAACATAAAGGCATTCATGACTATGGCGTAGGTGTACCAGTCTGTAATTTACATCCATTCATTTTGGATCGACCACCCAATGGTGGTGTTCCAGCTTTGATAAATCCATATCCGCAGCGTATTTGAACTTGCAGAAAATATCTTTTACTGAGGTTCCCTGGCCACCACATATCTGGTCTGCATTTGATAACTGGATTTACAGTTAAAAAAAGAAAAAACAATTATGCATGTGAATGATCGATATGGTTCAAACTGCTGGCAGCGCAGCTTCTGGCACAAGTCCCTCATTCACCAGAGCGCAACCTCTGGGACCTCTGGAGTTTTGATCTTCTGCACTACCTTTGAAATAGAGTCTATATTTGTCCTGTATTTCACTTGATCTTAAGAGTAACTTCTCGGGGAATAGATGTATAGTGTTGTCCTCAGGCAGTACCCCCTCTCATTCCAATTCTATTTTTAAAAAGTAAATATGTTCAGAAACTTGTGTTTTGTGGAGGAATGAATACATGCATTTTTTGACTCTGGAAGCCACAAGCCATATGAAAATGGCCATTTTATGTTTCATTTGGGGAGATAAACAGTAAAAAAAAAAATCAGTATGGAACATCTTCCTTTAAGATTCTGCGTTCTAAGTCTATTCATTGGTGTCTAGGTTTTTTTGTGGCTTTCGTTATGGTTAGCCCATTGAACCGGGCAGACACCCGTGGCTTTGCTGCTGTGTTTTCCAACTTACTTACTACCTTGGCTACCTCCACTTCTACTTGTTTTCGTGTATATGTGTGTTCCAAATGAACATTTAATCCATTGATAAGTCGAAGATGCAAAGACATGCCAGTGTCTTCAAGATCTGGTTAACCCAACAAAATAATTTTTAAATATAGTTGTCCATGGCTTTTGCGTTCATTGCATTCTGTGTGGGGTAAAACCCCCTGCCATGTGCTTGAAAATGACTTGAGAATATGAGCCCCAGTGAAAATCTTTAAATCTGTATTCTAGCAAGGAGCTCAAAATAGTAAAATGTATTTTCCCTAAAACTAATAATACTAGTTCACTTGTAGCAGGGCAACTGAGTTACTTGCCTTATTTCCTAGAAACTAGCATAAAAAGCAAAGCAAACATTTGAACCTCATAACACCTTAACCAACACTGAAAAATTGAAGCATGTATCTCCATGCTCAAACTACCTGTAGACAACTACCCCTTGATTATTGTGGGCGTGGTGCAAGTTGCGCTGAAACCAATCAAGTGAAGGTGCAGCTGGTCTATTACGTCTTCATCCCCTCACAAATGCCTTGTGCCCTCTCAATCATTTTCCATCAGGTTACTGTAACATCAGCCAAATACAGAAAGCGGCAGAATGTCTAAACTTTTTAGGGTAACTTGTGGCCCTCTTAAGTGGGGCTAAGGGTAGTTAAGAACAACATCACCTCTTGAAGGTCAGATGGTGGTGTATGCATTGATCGCTATTCTCAGCAGTCTGTGTGTGAGTCATGTGAAATGCTTGTCTGCCTTGGTACTCCCCCCACCTTTTCGGCATGGTTTAGTTCCTAATGGAACCCCCCCCCCCTTAGTCTCCTGCCAGGAGGGTTCAATGGGCCCTCCTAGCCACCATCCACAAGCTGTCTTTCAAGGATAACACTATATTGACCACTCCTAGGTTGGTTTGTAATATGTGTTGAGAGAGAGGTTGATATGTAATATGTGTTGAGAGAGAGAGAGAGAAATGAGAGAGAGATGTTGCTACCGGTGTATGTTGTGTATAAGTTGAGCACCATCCAGCCTTCTCTAATTGGTATTGGAAAAGGCCCGTGCAATCAGGGCACACCCCTCATGAATACACAATAATGAATACTAGTGCCCAGCATGTCCTGCAACAATCAGTTTCTCTCAAGGGCAGCCCCTGTGCTCACTTTAAGCAGGTGTGTGTGTGTGTGTGTGTATATATATATATATATATATATATATATATTTCATTTTTGGGGATATATATCAATTAAAAAACTTTGTTAAAGGGAAGTTATGGTTCCAAGTAAAATCGAAAACCCCCAGAAATTCGCCAGTTTTGGTAAGCTAAGCAACCATAACTCGCGCCACTACAGTGCACTGCTAAGACTTACACCCAGGACATCAAAGATGACATCACAAATGTCATTAATGACATCACTGATGACATCACATACCTGGGTCACTTGTTTTTGTTCACTGACATATATAGTCCAGGTGGTTTTGTTCACTGACAGTCAGAATATTAAAATTTTAAAGGTGCTATATATCTTGACGTTAACCTTGTCATATGTTCTTAAAGTACTTTTCTTAGGGTTTGGTCTCCTCAGCTCATAGTGCACATACATGTGGAAATGAGCAGGCCTCAAACACACAATTCATTTGTATACATGAAGATAAACTTTAATGTTATTAACATTTTCTGATGATACTGTTTCTTTCTTCCTTACTTTAGTTTCCCTGTATGTGCCTCTGATTTCGATGCATTGTGGTTCTTCATATGTATTGTTTGTACTAGCACATGTGTTGTAAGTCTTGAATTGTTAGCTAGTTATTACATCTTTAACATTACTCAAAACTCTGATAAGGTAGCATTCATTATTGTACTATCCAAAATTACAAGATTATAAATATTGTACTTCTATGGTTCATGCTGCAGTCATTGCCTATGTTTATATATGATTAGGTTTCTGTATTAACAACAACACTCCAATAGAATGATTTTAGATGAGTACATTCTTTAATAGATTAAGTAGTTCATGATAGGTCCCCCAATCACCCCTGCCATCGTGTTACCAACAGTATAAACACAACCCCCTGTAGGGACTTTTCATCAAAATGTATTTCACATCTGATGTAATCAGTGATGTCATCAATTACATTTGTGATGTCATCTTTGATGTCCTGGGTGTTAGTCTTAGCACTGCACGGTGGTGGTGTGAGTTATGGTTGCTTAGCTTGCCATAACTGGCGAATTTCTGGAATTTTCCGGTTTTACTTGTAACCATAA
Source organism: Ambystoma mexicanum (assembly GCF_040938575.1). NCBI lineage: Eukaryota > Metazoa > Chordata > Amphibia > Caudata > Ambystomatidae > Ambystoma > Ambystoma mexicanum. Next base: position 341,252,589 of record NC_090922.1, read on the forward strand.
CATCCCTTTAACAAAGTGTTTTAATTAAATTTCATAGGTTTTTATTAATGCAACTTAACCATAACGTCCCTTTAACAAAGTTTTTCAGTGAATTTCATGGGTTTTTACCAGTGCATGATATTTTCCTACAACTTACTAATTTCATACTTACCCAATATAGCAATATTTGTGTCCAGTTTACGAAGTGTCACCTTAAAACTCTGCCATGTTCCACCTTCTAGAATAATTTTTAACACTTCTATACACTTTTTGCAACTATTTCAACTGGTTTTGCATCCGTAGACGTCTACGAACATCTGACTTCATTGCAAACCTTCCGGACATTGCCACATGACCATACGCTGGCGCACGGTATGATGACGTGTCCGAGAACCCGTCCGCACTTCGGGATAAGATCCGTGCTTCGCAGACAGTTCGGAACTGCATTTTCTACTGATCTAGGAACTTTCAACTTCAAAATTTCCCTTGCACAGCTCCTACACCCATTCCTACTCATTATCCATTAACAATCTAGTACACAGTACATACTTTTAGCAAAACTGCTATTTATCTTAAAATGGCATCAGCTAATGCCATCCTCCGCCATCCCTCCTCCCCAAGAGCCACAGTCACTGCTGTAATCAGAGAGCATGAGAAACACTGCCCCCTACCTTAGAAATAACGCACACGCAACATTTTCCCCTGTCCACCTGCCCCTCCAAATTAGTGTTTGGTGCCTCTTGCCTCATTTCCCTCCACCTTTCGTTCTAAGCTCTCCTGCCAAAAATAAAAAATACATCCGAAAACAACAAAAGAAATTTTCCTTTAGGAACCACCTTTCACAGTTAAAAAATAGGACTAAAAAGAAAGTATAGACTCCATCTACTTTACATTTCTCAGTAAAGTACATAGACTCAATAAGATTTTCCAACATTTCCATTTTGTGTTATGCTAATGGGAACGGTAAATACCGGCCCCGCAGCCCAAGCTATCAGCCCAAACAAAGCGACGGTGGAAAACGAGGTCTCCGGACCATTATCCCCCCATTCCAGCCCCTGTAATGGGCGATGAAGGCCATTAGCACCCTAGGTTCCCTAAGCAGGAACCCAGGGTACTAAAAAAATGTATTTTTATTTTTTTATTATTTTTATATTGGTTTGATTAAACCTTTTAAAAAGGAAGAAAAGACAGAACACTTGACAAATCACAAGGAAACCCTGTCCCATCATCGTGTGGTCAACAAGCTCGTCATTTAGCTGATAATTATCTTTAAGTTATTTTTATGGGAGAAGGTGTAAATCTCACACAGTTACTGGTTTCAGAGTTATTTTCTCCGCATCTAAGCGTTCTTTTAGGACTCGGAGGAACAACACCAATGCAAGCATCACTGGTCTATGGGATCCTTCAAACAGGGCTTTCCACCACTCTTCTACGGTTAGAGTTTGATGCTTGCTAATAATTAGATCAAAGGTAGTTTTTCTGTGTTAAAGAAACGTGGGGCAGAACATCGTCAAGTGTTTCAAAGTCTCTTTAGGGGCACCACAGAATCTACATGTTATAGACATATCAGCAAATTGCGTCCAGGAGCTTAAGCGTTCCTTAGTTGCCATTATATTAAGCCTGAAATGCATATAAAGAGCTCTCGAGTGGTGATCAGGAAAGCAAGTCAAGTAGGTTTGCAGCTGGCCGTAGGCTCTTGCTTCTCCAGGTACCTCTGTCATGAGTTTTTCTTTCAGCCTTAGATTACAGGTATTGATCCAGTCTTCTCTCCATAGTTTTTTCTTGGCTAGGTCTGGGTTGTCGATCAGAGTTTGTAGGGTAATATCGTACTGATCCAAGACATCAAGACAGAGTGCATTCCATTTTCATCGTATACATTTTACCCAGGTGCGGTTTGTGTAGTATACGGATCTGTGGCGCTGGAACCTTTAGCATAATTTTTCTAAAAAGGCTCAACAGGTTCCTCAAGACTCTAGCTTGTATTGAAATGTATCCCAATTCGTATTTTTATGCTGACCATTAATAATCCCTTTGGCAAATTTAGCACTCTTGTCCAAAAGATATTTTCAAGGGAGTTCCATAATGAGTCTGGACATCCAAAAGCATTTTCTCCACCATAGATAAGGGCTGGGATAGCTTTTTGTTGGAAGAAGGTGATGGTTGGCTTCAATGAGAATTTCCCATGTTTTTTGTTTATCAGGCTCGCTTGGCATGCCAGCTGATGACATTTACTTTTAGATACCTCAGCCCATGGTGCATCATTCCTACTTGCACTAAACTTCATACGCAAATAGGAGGTATTTTTCGCAAAAATTATTTTTTCTCCTACACCAGGACGCTGAAGAAAATCCTTTTCCAAGATGGCCACCATGGAAACTGAAGGCGGGGTTCCATACAGGGCTTTCCATGGCAGCCTGCAGAAAGCGAGAAGAGAACCCTATGACCATATTACCACGAGCACATTTTTCTTCCCTTTCAAACCTATCCATATTTCGAATAACTTTTCCACAAAGCCAGTCCCAGGTGGACATGGCCACTTTAACCCCATGTGTTGTTCCTCATGGTCATGGCCAGTAGCCAGATTGTCCGGATCATGACCTTATTCCATGACCCAGACAATGTGGCCACTGCCCATGGCCACAGCCTAAACCTCAGTCACCAAAGGTATATCACTATTTTTTGTACCTACATTATGACCCTTGTCAAAAAATAAAACACAGACACATTTGCAAAACCATGCTTTAAGGTCCTTGCCAATGCTCCTTACACAAGTTTCCTGGAAATCCACCCATGTTTTATTTTTTCAAAAGTGTCAAATGTATGCACATACAATAGTCATATAACTTAGCCCCCACTTGACAAAATCCATTCAGACTTTACAAAAACATTTATATCTAGATTTAAAATCTTTTTGCACACATTTGTGTAGATTCATCAAATTGCACCACATTTATAAGTCTTTACAATATTTTCTGATGCCCCCTCTTGACAGAATCCCACCAGACTTTGCAAAAACATTTTATCCAGATCTATAATCTTTTTGCAAACCTTTGTAGGTTTGTCAAATGGAACCACATTTATAAGCCTTTACAATGTATTTGGGACCCCCCTCTTGACAAAATCCCACCAAACTTCACAAAAGAATTATCTAGATCTATTATCACTTTGCCAACTTAAGTGTAGATTCGTCAAATGGCACCTCATTTATAAGCCTTTACATTATTTTGGGACCCCTCTCTAATTTTGACCCCTCTTGTTAGAATCACACTAAACTTTGCAAACCCATTCCGAATCAGGTCAAGAATATATTTCATTAATATATTTCATTAAGAAGCATTCATGTTTCAATAAGTGGCGCCAAAGTTATAAGCCATCCAAGAACTGCTTTTCACCAACCCTGTAATGCAGAGGTGTCCTTTTATGGTGAAAAACACCTGTTTGCAGCCATAACCCATCCCATCCTCATCACCCCAGAGATTATTTGATAAGTTTGACCAGTGCAATGTTGTGTTTTTTAATATGTTTTTACCACGATGTTCGCGGACACCCGCAGCTGTCCGCAAACCCAAGATGGCGGGCGTTTCCAAAAATCTGACGCACTTCACGCTTTCCACCATCCAATCAGTGGGCGCGTCCGATGTCCGCGGACACCACATTTCCTTCCAAGCCAATCGGAGTCCTGTCCGCGGACCGAACAGGGAAGTGAGTCCGCGGACCGAAACTAGATATCACTAATTATTTGGGACCTACTTTTTGGTCGTTTTAAAAACGACGACTGGATGGATTTCCACCAAATTTACAAAGGCACACTTTCAGGACCAAGCTGCTGCTCCTGTGGTTTGGGCTGTAGGCTTGAGCAAAGTTTTTCTCCATTCAGTCTATGGAAAAAAAGAAATTTTGGGACCCCCCCTATAACTTTGCCCCCCTGGACGAAACCTCACCAAACCGAAAGATTCAGAGCAGCCCATATACTTGTTTTGCAAAGTTTGGTGAGGATTCGTCCAGGGGGAGCGAAGTTATAAGCCACCCAAAAAGTGTTCTTCCTATGGGTTTAGCAACTTAAACAAAACTACACGGCCATGGTAGTTCCCATAGGAAGAACACATTTTGGGTATGTATATATATAGGAAATGGCCAACAGTGCTTTCTGTGCAGGTATGCACAGTTCACCCTGAAAAATACCCCAACACATAATTTACAGTGGTTTTTGTGCCTTGTCCACATTGATATGGCATTTATAACGCGCCTGTACACAAGTGTGTCCAGGCGCGATGTGACCTTTTAGCACCTTACATGGCAATGGGCTTCCAACCCTGACCCTTGCTATGATAGTTAGATTTCCTCTCTACTGTTAGTGTGGATAGGTGCGGAGGGCTTAGTTCCTTTTGGAATATGTGAGAGAAAAATGTTTGAATAGCCATATGTCCCACAGCTACATTCGTTGCCTGAGATAACCGTGGTAGACCCTTGCGTTATGCTCAAGACAGTAAACTCTTACTGGACAGTTATTTAAAAGCCTAGAGGCACCGTTTAAACCTTCACTGACTAGAGCTTATTTCCCTTGTTTGATTTGTTCACTATTGTTATGTTATGTTATCTTACTTTGCATTTATATAGTGCCTTATGTACCATTTGTATGATCTCAAGGTGCTGGTAGGTTGAACGCCCTTGGGAACCATAGTTCAGGTCAGTAGAGAGAGAGAGAGTCAAAAGGTGCGTGTGTGCACCAGATATGTGTGCAGCAGTTGTGGCACTCATATGATAGCTGCTTCTTAGTGGTAGGTGTGGTGGTTGGGAGATCAGGAGTATGTGTTCGTTCTGGCAGGGTGATACCAGACTGATTCTGGTTGCGTTAGGCCTGAGGAGAATGCCTAGGCTAGCAGGTGTGCAGCCAGCTGCGTTTAGTTAGGATGGTGGGGAGTATGTGGCAGGTGTTGGTATGAGAACAGCTATACTGAATGTGTCATAGTATCGCTGTGTTCTAGTTGAGTGGTGGTGTATAGAAGAGAGTAAGCGTGGTGGTGTGATATGGTGGTTTTCAGTAGGTGCTTGAGATGGAGGGCCTTCATGCTCCATGCGTTCCATGCACTCCAAAATGTTCTGTGCACTCCAAAACGTTCTGTGCACTCCAGCCGTTCCATGCACTCCAGCCGTTCCATGCACTCCAGCCGTTTCATGCACTCCAACCATTCTTGTACAATGTCCATTCTATGCTCCCTAACTGTTCCAAGTATTTCATCCGTCGTACGTACTCCCTCAGATCTATGCACTCCATGCGTTCAATCAGTTCCATGCATTCCGTCCACTCCACACTCTTCATCCGCTCCACACTCTTCGTCCGCTCCATTCTCTTTGTACGTTCCACGCTCTTCGTCCGCCCCACGCCCTCCATCCGCCCCACGCCCTCCATCCGCCCCACGCCCTCCATCCGCCCCACGCCCTCCATCCGCCCCACGCCCTCCATCCGCCCCACGCCCTCCATCCGCCCCACGCACTCCATCCGTCCCACGCAATCCATCCGTCCCACGCAATCCATCCGTCCCACGCAATCCATCTGTCCCACGCACTCCATCCATCGCACACACTCCATCCGTCGCACGCACTCCATCCGTCCCACGCACTCCATCTGCCGCATGCACTCAATCCATGCCACGCACTTGATTAATCTATTCCATTTGTTCCGTTCATACTATGCACGCTGTCATTCCATGCCATCTATCCGTTCCATGTACTCTATCTATTCCGTGCACACCATCCGTATCATGTATTCATCCTTTCAATCCTCTTGTCCACTTTATTCCTCTCATCCACTTCGTCCCTACTTCCATTTCATTGATTTCATCCATTTCCTTAATTTCATCCACTTCACTGCTTTCATCCAGTTTATTCCTTTCATCCACTTTACTAATATCATCCACTTCACACGTTCTATTCAGTTTATCTGTTTTAATTTACATTGGTGGTTATTAGTTTTTGATTTCTCGCTCGGATCATGGTGTTGGATTGTTATTTATGATAAAGCAGCTTTGGGCTAAGGTCATTGATTGCTGTTATCCAGTTGGAGTTAAGAGTCGATTTTAGGGGATGAGCCATGTTTTCAGTAATTTGCGGAAAGACATGAGGTCCTCAGTGAGTCGGATGTGGGGTGGAAGTGTGTTCCACAGAGTGGGGGCCAGGGCAGAGAATGATGATCCACCTAACCTGACTGAGTTGGTTTTTGGTAGGACTAGGAGGCTGGCAGAGCTTGATCTTAGAGTGCGTGGAGGATGGTAGGGTTTCAGTTTGTCTTGAAGATATTGAGGTCCGGTTTTATGCATTGCTCAGTGAGAGATGCATAAGGTTTTGAAGGTCACACTTCGGGCAACCAGAAGCCAGTGCAGGGTTTTGAGGGATCGGGAGATGTGATCTCTAGGGCCAAGTGCTAGTAGCAGTTTGGCTGCAGCGTTTTGTGCTCTTTGTAGTTTAGTTAGTTGGTACACATGGATTCCGAGGTAGAGGGGGTTAGCATAGTCCAGTCTTGACATAACAATTGATTGGACCACAGAGAGTCTGTTGGGAAAGGAGAGGTACGGAAAAATGCACCTAAGAGTTTTAAGGTGGTAGTGGTAGGACTTGGAGATGTTGTTGACTTGGAGCGAGAGGGTTAGGTCTGAGTCTAGGGTGTGTTTTATCTTGTTATTGTTGTTAACACCAGAGACACCATTACTGATAAACCGGTTCTTTAATCCTCTAATCAACAACTGAGCACAGAACTGAACACCCCCAACATTCTACGTTCTCCAATCTATGACCTAGTAACATTCCAGGTCACTATAACTATTACAATACAACAATCCCCCCTTACTTATCATTTAACTTAACATCCTTTGTAAAATGCTCTTAATTTCATCAACTCAAATGTATACACAACATGTACTACTCAAATGTATATATAGCATGTACTTACAGGTTGTTGACTTGACATCTCATCTATATTTGTTCAATAAGTCTATCTGGTTTACGCACCATTCGATGAGGACGGCTTTCCACTAGTGATGATCTGGAATCGGGTTCAAATTCTCCACCACCTCCTAACTCCACAGGATGTGATACATCAACTGCTACAAACCCCAAACCACTACCATAATCCCCTTCCCCACATTCAACCACTTCTTCACTATTAAGAAGATCTCCTGAGTTCACAGAAATATCGTCCCATGCTGAACTGTCGAATCCTTCACCATCATAACCACATTCTGGTTTACTTCTATCATCATTGATAGGGTCCTCGCCTCTTGAAACATCCTCCTAAAGAATGATGCATTTCTTGTAACTTCATGATTGTTCTCATCAATAGCAGTGATCATAGGTCCTTTCACTTTCTTCACTTTCCAAACCACCGGTTTATACTTTGAGTCTAATTTCGAGCGTACTCTCTGTCGAACTAACACACGTTCTCCAACCTCAATCTTACTGTCCTTTGCTCTCCTTTTGTAATCTTTTTGATCTTTTTCCTCACTTCATCTTGTTTCCTTATTTCATCATCTTCTTCCAGAGTATAATCATTCAACTGCGGAATACGAGTTTGAGGCTTATGTCGAATCATTAGTTCAGATAGAGAGTACCGCGTCATTTCATGCAGAGTATTCCGATAACTCCTGAGTATCTGTGACACTGCTTGAGTCATTGCCATGTTGTCCACCATAGCTTTCTGTCTTGTTTTTTTCAGATTAAGCATGAATTTCTCGACCATGCCATTAGCTTGTGGCCACAGCAGAGTAATTTTCTGATGTATAAATCCTAAGTACGCTGCAAGGGCCATTGTCTGTTTTGACTATTTTGGGAATTCCCCATTCACTGAAGACCTCATCTAAAACTCCAACCACATGATGGAAAGCAGTTGAGATTACATGTTTCACCAATGGAAATCGAGAATATTCATCTAATATCACTAATAAATATCCCCCTTCTTCCAGAGGTCCGTAGAAATCCATAGACCCTCTACTCCAAGGTGCCTTGGGTAATGGAACAACTTGAAGTGGACAAGCATTGCTATCAGATGCAGACACCTGACATGCAAAACACTTTTTCACATGATTTTCGACCATTACATCCATCCACGGGAACCATACCTGATTCCTCAATATTTTTTTTGTGTTTGTTATTCCTCTATGGCCTTCATGTGCTAGCATCACTAGCATCTTCCTTAAACTTCTAGGTGCCACCAGCCTATTTCCTCTCAAGAGCATACCATCATCTGTTGATGCCAATTCTCCACTAATTCTCGCGAGCCTTTGCAATTCCTTTATATCTACTCCTCTGTCAACCTCTTGTTCTTTTGACATCCTTTTCCACTGACCAGTCACGGTCAAACATATAGCTGCTCGAATTGTCGGATCAGTCTGGCTTTTTTCAGCAAACATTGCTCTCGAAATTGTTGGTGGTAAGGCATTAGCAGATAGATATGACACATACTTTTCTGCCTCCATTTGCATTTTGTCATCATTCTCTTTTGTTGGGTGTCGAGATAAGTAATCGGACGGATTTGCCTCTTTACCTGGTTTGTGTATAATAACAGAATCCTATTCCTGCAGGCGTATCCCCCACCTTTCAACTCGTGGAGGCATTTTAACTCTTGGATTTCCGAATAGGGATATCATAGCCTGGTGATCTGTAATGAGCGTGAAAGGTTTTCCAATTATGAAATGATGACATTTTCCACAGGCCTACTCAGCAGCTAAACATTCTTATTCTGCCTGTGAATATGCTTGTTCAATTTTGTTCAAGGCCCGACTAGCATACATTATAATATGTATTTCATCTTCCTTTCCTGGCTCAACTTGCACCAGAATTGCTCCTAGTCCCACAGGGCTTGCATCTACAGTGACTTCCATTTCCCATTCTGGGTTATAGTAAGCTAATTGCTGGCTATTCACAAGTTCCTTCTTTATTAACTCAAAACTGTTTTTGCACTTTTCATCCCATATGAATGCTGTTTCCTTTTTTAACAGTTGTCGCAAGGGGTCTGTTAATGTTGCAAATTCAGGCACATAACGAGCACAATAGCCTGTCATTCCTAAGAACGATCTTACTTCAGTTACATCCCTTGGCGGTTTCAGATCAAGAATGGTGTTTACTTTGCTTGAATCTACTCTTATTCCCTTTTCAGAGAATACATGTCCAAAAAAAGTAGACTCTTTTTATTCACCTCACATTTAGATCCATTTAGAGTCAATCCACTATTTTGTAGAGCTGTACACACTTCTTCCAATGCTTCATCATGTTGTTTTTGAGTGGTACCAAACACTAATATATCGTCACTGCAATTAAATGTATTTTTTACAGGAGCAATGACCTTCCTGATTGCCTCTTGGAATATTTCCACTGCTGATGATATTCCATAACTCAGTCTCTTATATCTATACAAACCCTCATGAGTTGTAAATTTAGTTATATACCTGGACTCAGGATCAATTTCTAGTTGGTGGTATCCTTGATTTAAATCAAGCTTTGTAAATCTCGTTGCTCGATTTCATCTAATGCTCATGTCTTCAATGCTAGGTCCTGGATGTCTTTCTCTAGCTACATTTGGGATTCTCATGTCCACACATAAGCGGATGCGTCCATCCGCTTTTGGAACCACCACCAATGGTGACACACATGGTGTAGGACCACTTTCTACCTTTTCAATTATAACATTGTCAATTAGTTGTTTTAGTTCCTTAGAAACTCTTTCCTGAAGATGAAACCCTATCCTCCTCGGATGTTGGGGAACCGGCTGAATTTGCGAGTCAATGTGAAGATGTATTGCATCACCTTTTAACTTCCCTACTCCTTTGAATAAATTGGGGAATTTCTCCTTGATCATTTCTATGTTCATTGTGCTTTCTGTTATACTTTGCACTTCCTGTCTTTGTGGTGGAATACCCTTTATCATCTCATATTTGTTGTTGTTCACATTAATAATTTTCAGATCTGTTGCAGTCCTGCAACTGATGAGACATCTTGCTTCTACAGGACTGTCTATAACAAATATCTCAACAGGTATGAGAGTATCTTTATGTATTAAATCACATGTGAATTTCCCTTTCACAGTCAACGGCCTTATAGCTCCCCATTGAAATATGTTAGCTCTTGACAGTCGTAACAGGTATAACTGCGCTATTTTCTCATACATCTTGCTGCTCATCATATTTACTGTGGCACCAGTGTCTACCAAGAAAGGTATGTTTTGATTTCCTAACCTTATAGTCACCTTTATGGCTCTGTTTCCATCCGATATCAGTCTTACATATTCCTTGCTGTGCATGTCGTAATTCTATGTATTCATTGTTTGTCTATATTCATGTTTCTTCTAACTTCTATTGGAGGATTTTCATAAGGATCATTATACATTTCTTTAGCACATTCTTGATTATTGTTTGTTTGTGAGGAGAGCATTTCTTCGGATTCTGTTTGCCTGGTCTCCTCAATTTCCAGAGCATCCATCATTCTCACAAATCCTGGTCGGAGGTTTGGTTGACTTGAGTTTGATCTCACACCACTATCCAATGTTTCTATATTTGTTCTTGTAACAAACTGTCTTTGATTCTCATACCTTCTCAATTGCCCGCTTGATTTCTGTGCAGGCGTCCAGGGCAATTTTTCTCTGCACATATTTTGAAAGTGGTTTTCTTGACCACATGGAAGACACATGTGGCCTAAAGCTGGACACTGACCTCTGTGTGGGAACTGAAACCCACACCTATAGCATTGTCTTTCTCCGCCACCTTTACAATTGTTGTACCAATAGGATTCATTTGGAATCCTTCTTTGCCATTGTGTGTTTTGCTTTTGACTTGTGGCAGCAATGGTGTCTAGTCCTTTGGGATTCTCTATATTAGCTGCCTGTGTATCTACTCTTTCATAGATTTGTGCTAGCTCAAGTACTTCTTTCAACGAAAGGGACATCTTTAGCTGATATTTTCTGTATTGCAAAGATATGCAACCTTCAATAATCCTCAATCTGATTGGCTCATCATCACTGAAATGTGAGAAATCACAATACATCGCCTTCCTTTGTAGACGTAGGGCAAATTGTGCAATGGTCTCATTTGAGCTTTGAGTGCATTGATTAAAAATCTATCGCTCATAGTCTCGGTTTGGTGGTACAATGATCCTTGCATGTATTGCTGTTATTAGTGGTTGGTATGGCGTTTTTTCTTCTGGAGGTATTGTTTTAATAACACTTCATTTCCCTTCCTACTAGATTTGTAAAGATATCTAGCTTATTAACAGCGTTTTGATTTCCTACTGCTCTCAAGAATTCCTCGAAATCATCTAGCCACTCCTGCCATCTCTGCCCTTGATTATCCTGGGGTTCTAAGTCGAAAGGAGTGTGTTTTCTTAGAAAATTCATTGGGTCAGTCGATATGACTGGTGTTCCAGACATGAGCTGTGAAGATGCACTTGTGTTTCCACTTGCTTCATTAGAAGACATATTTCTGCTTTCTTTGTGTAATATTTACATGTTTAGTCGCAGTTTATTAGTATTTTTTAAATATTGTTTACTGTCTGTTTTATTTGTTTTCAGCACGGCTTATGTGTGCCTGTTATTGGTTTCCTGTACCCTGTATCAATGTTGTTGTGATTTTATTATGTGGCGTTCTTTTTTTTAATTTTTTTTTATTTTTAGTCCTTGATATTACTAGCTGTTTGTTTTATAATTCTTATAATTTGTTTGTATTTCTTTGTTTGTCACTTCAAATTGCTGCATCAGTAACCGTACATTCCCTTTTATTAATTTATTGTTATAGGCCAATGTGAGTAGCTGTTGTTGCAAAAGCATTTCTCTATTTCTCATTATTTTGCCTCGTATGCGTTGTTCGTTATTACATTGTCATGACAACGTTTCATTTGTTAATCTGATGCAGCCCGAAATGGCGGCACGTTTCGGCACATTTCCAGGTGCCCTTTTCTAGTATGTGTGTGCCTAACGTCGCTCGGTGGGTCTACAGTGGAGCTTGCGCCCTGCTTCCACGTATGTCCGTTTAATTATTTAAAATTATGCAGCGCTTTTCCCATATATGCTTATACGTTACTTGTTTCAAGCTTTTCTTCTCCTCACTAAATATCATTCATCACTTCTTCTGTTCCATTTTCTTTCAGCTTCCCACCTTCTGTTATTCTATTTGGAGTTTGTAGCTCACTTGTGTATTAGTTATCCTTTCTTCCTGTCTTGTTCATCCTCGTTGCCATTGTTTTATCTTGTTATTGTTGTTAACACCAGAGACACCATTACTGATAAACTGTTTCTTTAATCCTCTAATCAACAACTGAGCACAGAACTGAAAACCCCCAACATTCTACGTTCTCCAATCTATGACCTAGTAACATTCCAGGTCACGATAACTATTACAATACAACAGGGCGCATCCAAGGTTTTTTACTGAATTTGAGGGTGCCGGGGAACTGCCCATGGCAGATGGCCAGTGTAGCGGGTGTGGAAGAAGCTCGGTGTTACCACATACCATGATTTCAGTTTTGGAGGGGTTTAGCAAGAGGTGGTTTGTGGTCATCCAGTGATCTATGTCGAGGAGGCAGGAGGCGAGGTCAGGTTGGCCATTGGGTTTTGAATTCAAGAGTTTTAGGATTAGTTGTGTGTCATCGGTGTAGTTATAGCACAGGATATTGTGCGAGCAGATTATTCGTGGGAGGGTGGACATATAGAGGTTAAACAGGAGGGCTGATAGGCATGCTCCTTGTGGAACTCCAGTGTTGACTGGGCGGGCGGGGAAGCATAGGTGGAGAGTAGGGTTATTTGGTTCCTATTGTCGAGGAAGAATGCTATCCATTTGAGAGCGTTTCCATGGATTCTCGGGGAGTGGAGGCGATCAAGGAGGATTGAGTGGTTGATAGTGTCGAAGGCGGCGGATAGGTCAAGAAGGATTAGTGCGGGGCATCCCGCAGAATCAGCAGTGTTTCGGTTCTGTGTCGAGCTCTGAAGCCTGATTGCGCGGGGTCTAGGAGATTGTTGGTTTCGACAAAGGCATTTATTTGGGAGTAGGTGGTTCGGTCAATGAGTTTGGCGAGGAACCTGGTGTTTGAGATGGGGCGGTAGTTTGACATGAGCAGTTTTGAACGAGTCGGGAAAAATTCCCGAAGAGAGGGATTCGTTTATGATGGTTCTTGCGTGTTCTACTGCGCAGGTAGATGCAAAAATCTCTTTGAGGGTTGTGACTGGGCGGGGGTTGAGCGGGGAGCCGGATGGTTTGCGGGCAGAGAGAGTTTGAGAAATTGGTCAGTTGATATTGGAGTGAAGGAGTCGAAAGTCAGTTGGGTAGCGGTCGCAGGCGGTGGGATGGCAGGTAGGGTGGGTGGATTGCATGGTGGGTGTAAGAGAGCAAGTTTGTTGGTTAGAGAGTTTGTTCTTTCGAGAGCTGTGGGGTAAAAGTGTAGAGAGAGTGTGTCGCACAGTGGTTGTGAGGGGGTGGGAAGGGTGGTGGTACATGATGGTTTGGTGAATTCCGCGATGATTTTGTGAAGTTCTTTGCTGGGGTTTTTACAGTTTAGGATTCGGGAGTTGTAATGGGCTTTTTTAGCTTTCCGGATTTCGGCTTTGTAAAGGTGATGGTGCCGGGCCAAGGAGGATCTGCTCAGGGCTGTTTTGTCTTTCCGCCATTTGCGTTCTAGGGATTTATATAGCCGTTTAGTGGTCTTCAGTTCTGGTCTGAACCATCTAGGAAAGAGGCCATGGCGAGCTGATGTTTTCGAAGAGGGGGTGAGAGGGATTAGTGAGCTGTTGAGCCATGAGTCAAAGGCCTCGGAGGTTAGGGTTTTGTTAGGTAGGCGGGTAGGGGGAGGTGACTGAAGGAGTGCATCGGCTAGGTCGGGAAGTATTCTTAGTTTCTTCCAGCATTTGTGAAGATTCAGAGGTTCTGGTTCGGGTAATGGGAGCGGGTTGGGTGAGTGAATGGTGAAAGAGACAATTAAGTGATTGGACCAGATGATAGGGGTGAGTGGGTTTAGATGAATCAGGTTGTGGGAGCTGAAGATGGCATCAAGTGTGTGTCCTTTATAGTGAGTCGGCCCGTTTATGTGGGTATGGAGGTTAATCGCGACTAGGCCGTCAACCAGAGAGTGGGTCATAGGGTTAGTGGGGATGTCAAGCCATATGTTGAAGTCTCCTAGAGGGGTTAGGGTGGGATGGTTTAGTTGGAGGGTGGCAATCGAGTCGCAGAGGTTGTTTGAGAATTGTCTATCGTAGCCAGGGGGTCTGTAGATGATTAGGAAGCTGTGGGAGAATGAAGGAGGGAGGGATAGTTTTACGAGGAGTGATTCGCTGGAAGGAACGGAAGGCTGGTTGTCGATGATTGAGGCGTAGAAGTGAGACTTGAAGGCGATTGCTATGCCTCCTCCTCTAGAGGGACGGTTCAGTGGGATGAGGGCGTAGTCTGGGGGGAAAGCTTCACTGGCGATAGGGGCAAAGTCATCAGAGAACCAGGTTTCCATGATAAAGACCGGGTCCAGTTTGTCAGAGGCGAGGAGGTCAAAGATGCTGTGTCTGTTTTTTGCTACAGATCGGGCATTAAAAAAGATGCAATTTACTTCGGTACAGGAGGGTGGGGGTTGGGAGCGGAGAGGATGGAAAAAGGGTAGCTAGAGGGGGTGGATGCTTGGTGGTCGATGGGAAGAGTAGGCGGGCAGTTGAGTTGGTGGGTTTGGGGGGAGGGGTTGGACTGGTGTGATGGGTTGATTGAATTTGGGTCAGAGGATTTGACGGTGGGGTGTGGGGGGTTAGGAGTTTCAGTTGTGGTCGGTGAGAATTCGAGGGAGAGGGGTTTCAGGTAGGGTGAGGCGGGGCGTGGGGTGGTGATGATCAAGATTGGGAGGATGAGGTGGTGGGTCGAGACAGGAGTGGCGATGAGTACTGAGAGATGGAGGGAGACCAAGTACGTTTTCTCTTCAGTGTTTTTGTTGCGGTTGGTGTGTGAGAGAGGGTAGAGGGGTCGGAGGGTGAAAAGGACGCGGCTACTGTTCTTGCAAGGGCGAGGCGTGCAATTTTTAGGGAGGGGAAGGAGTGGGGTCAGGGGGGAAGATGGTGGGAGTTGATGAGGGGAATGGCGGGTGGATGGTAGTGGTGAAGGGTGTGCTTGGGAGGTTAGGCTAGGCATTAGGGGAGTGGGGGCAGTGTGTGTGATGATAGTAGGGGGGAGGGAGGAGGGTATAGGAGGAGGAGTGGTCTTAGGATGGTTGGCTCGCCATCGTGCCCCTCTGGCTTGGTGTTTGGTCAGGGGATGGGTAGGGCATTTGGTGGAGGGCAGGATGGTTTGGGGCAGGGTGGGGTGGGAGGTAGAGCGGGCAGGCGGGAAGGGATGTGGGCACGAGGGGGTAATTTTCGACGGACCTTGGTGGGTTGGGAGTACTCATGGTTTGGGGTAGTTTGAGCTGCGTTATAGTTGGCGTTGGATGATTTCGATTCACACCTTCCCACTTCAACTATACCACTGGATGTTAGTTGTACACACTCTCTATGATTAACTATACTACCGCTGTACCACAGCGATAATTCTATCAGAAACTTAAAATGTATCCATTGCTCAGTGTTATGCCCTCGTGCATTTTTCTAGAAGTGTTAAAAAAAGACTACTTTTGAAAGAATACATTCACTAAAATCTCTAACGACATGCTTTTGCACCACCTCCAAACGAGTTTTTAAAGGAGCTTGGAAGGCCCTTTTTGATCTTGGCTTATTGGTAGCACATCCCCAATGCCAACTGTGTTTATGCACATGGAAGTAGGTGAGGAGATCGACTGGACTATGAATAGCCACTCACATATTCTATGACGTGTGTATTCTTTCCTCTCAAAAGTAAATCCTTACCAAAGGATAGTCGGTGCACACCAGGCTGTGGTGAACTGTATGCTTCTCAAGATGGGGAGAGGGGGTGTGCCCTTACAGTACAAAGGGGAGAGGCCCATTGCAGCTGTGGGGGCATGTCTCCACTTCCTGCATCAGCATCACAGAACCTGGCCCATAGAATGCAATTTGTTACATTTGATGAGAATCTTGGGTATTGATATTAGTATCAAGTCATTTGATGCCAAACCCCAATAATGGTCTGTGTGCATGGACTTTTGATGGCGATAATTTGTATACGGTGGCAGTGCCTGTCATACAACAATGGTAGCATCCGTCCATGTCATAGTAATAACTGGCCAATGCCCTTACAGTAGCTAAAACTATTGGATTTGTCAATGCTTTCTTCCTGGAAGGTGGCAGGTCTTACAGAATGTTCTCACTGTTGAATGAAACTATATCTGTAAGCAGACACTGGGTGAATTATTTCTTGAACTAAATGGAAATCTGGAAATGGCGATTTCATGTCGGGTGGATGTTTGAATGTGTATGCTTGCTCCTTCTTCCTGTCTGACATGTCTACCGGTCTTAAATGCCGCAGAACACATAATACATCCGTGTAACCCCTAGTCCTTTCTTGGATGCCCCCCCAAGACGGACTATGAAATAATGTCCAAAATAAAGGAAATGGCAAGATGGATACATTAGCATACAGTACTATTATGAAGGCTTTATGCAATTGTTGTGTCTGGGCTGTCATAGGATTGGCTCCTTTTGTATGGATTTTTATGATTGACGCCACCCCGCCCACCCACCTGAAGGAACTGTGTGAGCGTTTGTGCTTGTGTATTAAGCTTCGTCGCTGGCTGGGTGACTGAAGGCAGTGGCGTCTCTGCTTCCCTTTTCTTTGTATCCTGTGTGTGGTGTTGCTTGGGCCAGGTGGCGGGATCCTTTCCTGGCAGACAATGACCACTTCCCTTTTGCAAAGCTTTTGTGTCAAGCCACATTTTGCTTCATTTTATCAGATCCCTTGTAAGCAACTGTCGGCCCAGAGCTGTCGAAGTCTGCACAGGAGGCCAAGGGGCAGTGGGGCTTGAAGGGAAAGCGGCCATCTGGCATTGACATAGAAACATCTGTGTGGGATCCCTCCTGGAGTAACGGTCACAGACGTCTTCCCAAGATTGGTACCCATGGGCAGACAGGTAGTCCCACCCCCCCCCCCCTTCCCTGAACCTGGGAGATGTAATGAGAAGAAATACGAAGGATGCCATGCAAAGTCTTTACAGGTCAAATATCAAAGGTTGTGGGGGTTCCCAGAATTGTGCATGCTGTGGATTTTACATGGCAAATGGCATCAATGGCCATTAGAAACACAACTAGAAGCCTATTAAGCCTTATATATTGCACCAGGAGCGCCGCCATGACCTGCATATAGGAGTCTGATGCAATCAACTCTTAATGACGCATATTAATGGGGCGAAACGTTGGTTGCGGGGTTGCTAAGGCGAGTCTCCTTAACCTAAGATCCGCGAACGTCCTAAGCACAATGTCCTACGTCCTGACCAACTCCCTTAACCCCTTTCTTGCAGCATATGTATAGTTCTGAAGTAGAAAGGCACTGAGGCAAACAGTACAATAGAAGCTGGGGGTCTGCATTCTCTCCCGTGCACAGTGCAGAAAAGAACTCGGCCGTCATCATTTTAAGGAGCACTGCTCATTCTGTGTGCCACACACCCGGAGCCACACATTTGATAGGCACAAGTCTCCAGAAACTCTGTGCTCGACTCTCTAAAGGCCCCCAAACTTCCTCGTTCCTCTGCCTTCCACTTTTACGTCACCTCCACTTTGAGGCTCATTTGCATCAGAGTCGTAATGTCAATAGAAGGCGTAACAGCCTTGTCTAAGGCGTCTACACCTTCCATTGAAGCCACAGCTCATTTTCATTCATTTGTATGGTGGATTGGAGGGGGGAGAGCGAAATGCAAGTTGCCAGTGGACTCCATAGGGATCCATTGTACATGCTTCCTGCCGTGCGCACGTCAGGCAGCGTTTTCAATTAAACGCTTCCTACCATGCATGCATGGTAGCACTGTTTGCTCATTTGTACAGTGGATTCCAAATGCGTAGGGCGAAAAGTGGCCTACACACTTATACGCCGCCTTTTTGCCTTAAACCTTTTTAGTCCACCGTGAAAAAGATGAAAATTTGGTGGCGGGGCCTGTGCACAGCAATGTGCATGCGTACAAGTCCCTGCCACCGAGTTATGTGGAGACTCTAAAATGAGGTCCTTTGTATTCCTGTATGCTCTGCTGCTTTTTGAAGCTAGGTTTGCACTTTGTATTTTAAGTCAAATAAATGCATACAATAAATGGCTGGTGTGCAGCTCATTGCAACCCAAATCTCCAATACTGAGTGCGTGGTAACACCGCTAAGTTAACTGCGAAAGGGAGCGCCTCATCATTGCGGCCATGGTGCTCAAGTCGTTGGCCGTTTGCGGGTCCTGAGGGGTGTGGTCTGAGATGCTGTGCCTATTTTGGTTTGTGAGGGCATGTCCAAGAATAGGGCATTCCCCTGAAGAGATGCAGATGTGCTTAATGGGCATAATGCTGTCCCTTTCCCCCTTGGTTTCTGCTCAGGATAAGTCGCCTGTTCAATGGCACGGAGCCCATCGTCTTGGACAGCTTGAAGCAGCACTATTTCATCGATCGGGACGGCGAGATCTTCAGATACATCCTCAGCTTCCTGAGGACCTGCAAGCTGCTCCTCCCAGATGACTTCAGGGTAAGACCCCGACACTGCAAACACCCTTTTTCACATGCAGACTAATTCACATTGTGGAATATTGTTTCTGCATCTTATACCTAAACACATCTAACTACAGAGAAGTGTTTGCCATTGCTGTTTTTTGATGATGTGAGTTTTTTTCTGGATTCACGTTAAAACGTGATGTAAAATAATTCAAGGTTTCCATGGTTACCATCAAAAATATTAAATGAGTAAGCCTTTGCCTACGAGTTTTCACTACAAATATTACTTAATCACATTGTTCTGAAATTCAACAAGAGTTAGCAACAATTGTAGTGAAAAGAGAAAAAACATTTCCTTTTGCTTGATATCCAGATGTTGAAGGCCTGTTTCATAGCTGGATTTTTCAATCTGTGTCTTTTTAAACAGGAAAGCTGTATGAAGTAAACCCATGTTTTGCCAAAAACACCTCTGAAGTTGTTCTACCTAGCCCGCCTTTATTGTTTCTTTTGCTTTACGCTGCCTTTAGTCACTTTAAAGCACCGACCATAGGGTTTCCTCTGACCAATCATGTGTGGGAGCTCTCCTCCTCGATTAAAGGAATTCAACTACATCTAGCCATCATTCAAAAACTCTAGCCCCTGCTATGTTAAGCCAAGAAAGCATATTCTCTCCTATTGCCACCTAGGGCATGTCTCACATACTCCACTCTTGGTTTCACAACACACCTTGCTCCTTACCACTTTTCTCACCAACGTCTAAAATTGATGTTACCAAAGCAGCCCTTCTCACTGTTATGGGTCCTGCATTCTTCTTTATTCTGTGTACACCTCCTGGCTTGGATATTTTGCGGTATTCACTTTCACATGTTGGGGGTCTTAGAATGGGTATATGTGTCTTTCACGCATCTTCTTTGCTTTGTTTTCATCGAGGTCGAGGGATATGGATGTCTACGTTCAAGTGTTGCCAAGGACTACACCAGCACGCTGTGTTCCCTGTAGGGCAGCCACGCGTGTCTAATATTTCATCACCTCGAAAGGAGAATGATCATTTGTGGCTGCTTTTGAACAGTAAGAAAGGGAACTGTTCCTTGGGCGTTAGGGGAATTGGGCCCGAGATAGTACCGAGTATGGGCTGTACCATCATACTTCCACCGCGGCAAGCGATATGTGGAAAATAGGCTGATGTCCATTGCTTTTATTGACACTGAGAGGAATTTCCACAAATGGAACCTATAAGAGATATGCCATGTCTGCCCTCTGGTTGGGCTTGTGGGGTGGTTCTATAGGTCTGGGAATGCCCACTTTTCTCAACCTGTCTTCTTGGGGTGTGCAGATTGAATGCTTTGCACACGCATTGGAGACCACGGCCATCTAGCCCTTTTATGAACAAGCGGCCTGCTCTCAAAGGAACCCTGCTTAGTACTGGGAGTCACAGTAGATGTATCAATTGTTTTATTAACATTTCGGCCCCAACAGCCTTTGTGAAATAAAACAAAAATCAAATAAATAATGTCACCAACTATTAAACATAGAACCATAAAACCACAATTCAGAAAATGCATAATGCTAAGATTCAGAAACTATTCTAATCAAGTTGGAAATCTCCCTAACACTCAAGACTTCACTTCACTCCCAAGGCTTAGTTAGTGCCTATCCCCAATGATTGGGTACTAGCAAGGTTAAACCCCCAAAAGAGATTGAACAGCTACAGAAGCAGAGGGAAAGGAGTCATGTATCGGCCCCTTAACCTAGGTTTAGCAACTCTGAACCCTTAATTGGCTTATGGCATGACCAGGCCAAGAGGCTCAGACTAACATGTACTGCAGAGAAATAGGCCACCAGCCTTCTGAACGATCTCAGCCTGAACAAGGCTTTTTATTTGGTTCTATGTGATATTTCTGCATTTTGAAGGCCGCACACCTAAAAGACCGAATTATTTCGGCCGATTTTATGTGGCCTTCAAAAGTGGAAATATCACACTTCTAGGGGGTTCACCCCCAACCAACCGGAAGCCGTTGCCCTGAACGCTAGCATTTTGTTTTAGAAATTGGGGGATTTCACTGCAAGTCTCCTTACCATTCCTGCATCCTCACTTCCCCGCCCAAGCCTTCCACCTCAACCCCCCACCACAGACACTGATTCAGACACACAAACACACACACACACTCACATTTACCTGTTTCCCACCCCCTCCATCCCCATCACCAACGTTCCCCCGCAGACACAGACAGACGGACACACACACACAGACTCTTATACACACTCACACATACACGCAAAACACTTACCTGGGACGCCCGCAATGTCCCTGTTAGGGCTCCACCGTGCCCGTCAGCCCCTGCGAGCACTCATGTCTGTCCAGGGGCGTGAGAGTTCGATTTAGAAAGACAGCCTGGAGACCACTCTGAGCGGTCTTTCTAAATCGATTAATTTTAGCCTGTCTTTTTTAAAAAATACGTTTTCACTCAAGATTTTCCACCAAACGAGGGCAGTTGTTGCACCGATTATTTACACACATACTCCATCTTTTCCTATTGCTGGCTAGTGGCAATGTGTCACCTATAGGCAAATCAAACAGGTGTCTGTCCTATGGTCTTGGCAGAGGTCTGAAGTAGGGTTGTTGGAAAGGATCTGCCATACCAATGTCCTGCTATTGCAGATGGCTCAATTTCTCAGGCGTAGTCTCCATTTGTTTCTTGCTCCACTCAGCTTGTTTGCTCTTTAAAATATTCAGCTAGGCTGTATGAAAGGGCAACAAATGATTTTGAAGTGCAAGAAATATCAACCAACTCCATAAGTAGGAGATAACGTTTGTGCTCCTTTAGTGTGACTCTGGACGAGGCTGGGAAAGGTGCACCCTCCAGGCTTTATCCACCAGACTGTTGTTAAACGAGAATGTGGCCCTCATTACAAGTCAGGCGTTAAGGGGTTAACGGCACCGTAAAGAGCGTCGGCGCCGTTAAACCCTTAACTCCTGATTCACACTTTAACGCCTGCTTTTTGCAGGCGTTAAAGTCCAAGGCGCTAAGCGACCTTGCTGCTAATTACGGTACCGTAATTTACGGTGCCGTAATTAGCGCCTTCCCCATCCCCATTATGCCCTATGGAGCAAAAATGGAAATGGGGAAGGGCAAATGGTGAATGGGAAATTACCGCCCCACTCACCTTGGAATGGGGCGGTAATTCCGCCATCCACCATGGCGGAATCCGGCATGGACCATGGTGCTAATAGCACCATGGTCCACCGCCTGCCTTGTAATGAGGGCCATGTTTAACAGCATACGCGCTGGGCTTTCACGCTATCTTTTCAGCCCCATAAAACACCCATTGCCGGCTTCTAAAGCAGCCCTTGGGAAGCTCTGGTGGGGGAACAGGAGGCATTTCCATAAAGGTACCTTTTCACACTGTCCAATCCCCAAGCCTTAGCACCGTAAATCACAGTGCCTCCATATTTGGCTGAGAAAACGGAATTCACTTGAGAGGAAACGATGTTATCATGAATGCAAACCAGTCTGGTATTCGCCCCTTCAGCTACCACTGCCACTTCTACGGCTGAAGACATTTTGTGGGTTTAAATTTGGCTTTGTGGATGTCATCACTTCAAGAAAAGAGTAGATGGTCACCTGCTCCAAATGTTTGACATCCTGTGTCATCCAGAATGCACCTTCTCTGGCTTTTACCAGGGTCCCTCCACCCCAAACATCATTATTTTGGATTATAATTTGTTGATAACCAATTTGGTCTCATTTCAGTAGACCCACCTGCTATTAATTGAGTATTTCATTTCATCAATATACAGCAGAATAGACCCCTGACAGCCCTCTATATAGGGAACATCTTTAGCAGCCATCATTACTCTAGTCGCCATAGCATTAATATATGAACAAAAAAGGATGATGGCTAAGAGGCCGCCCTGATTAACTAACTGCCCTGATGGTTGTGATTTTGCCTGATGGTCTCAAGTGTACTTGTGAAGAAGTATCTGTATAAACCGTGCGCATGATCTTCAGCAGGGTCTTATCCATGCCCACTGAACTTGGCTTTGCCAACCATTTGGCTCTGTCCTCAAAGTCAGAAGCTGGTCAGAATTCCAAAACGCCTGCATACACAGGAATTCTGTATGCAATGGAAAACCATGCATAATGTGTTCCAGAATGGAGATATGTTCAACCGCTGACAGGCCTGATCTGATTCTTTTATCCAGCTATTTACTTCTTCCAAGAGTATCTGTCAAACATTTTTACAATCCCTATCAATCACACTGATTTCCGTACACGCTGTGACCTGATTTGTTGGAGCCTCTTAAGAATCGGAATAATATTGATCCATTGACTTGGGAAAGATATTTTATTTGTCAAAATAAAGAACACAAACCCTCAGTACGGTGGCCCACCAAGTCTAAACATAGTTAAAGATTTCATCAGGTGTTGAAATTGGACCAGGAGCCTTGCCCTTCAATAAATAACTTTGATCTTTCTTATAGAAAATAGGTCCCCCACACCATATGTGATTTTTACGGGTGGCTGGAAAGTATCTGATAAAAGAGCACTATCGCCCACCCACCCACTTCTCCAGTGGACGGCCTTGGGCAGTTATATGAACAGCTTCTCTCATCCATTCATTCATCGCAGCTTGGAGGGCTCTCCGGGGACATTATTAAAGATCTTCGTGAAGAGCTCTACCAAGACATTTTCAACACTGTTTGCTTCCACTGACTTTTTGTGGATGCCCATACCCTGTGATGTGCATCTCGAGGATGGCACTGGATCATTGTCATGAGCTGCTTTTTCGACCATGTTCCGTCTTTGCTTCCAAAACGCTCTTTACTTGTTGCGTTTGAGGATCTCGTATTAGGATCTTAACTTTCTAATTGCTGCTCTGCATGGCCCATTCTTGGGGTTCAGATTCTCCGACCATGTAGAGCTCATCATGGAATGATATGCTCGCTGCTGATGGTGTTGGAGCTGGTACGGAAGGCAGCCGTTTTGAAGTTTCTGTTGGAGCTGGATGTATTTTCTGGAAGTGTGTAGTTTGCTGGCCCTTTCTGTACTTCAAGGTGAACAAAACTACTGTATTACGGGGGAAACAGCAAAAAATGTACTTGGGATGCTGTGGAAGATGGAAGTCCGATTGGACCACAGTTGATCTGTGACAGCAAGGGCATTTCGGCACCAAAAATGAGTTCTTGATTTTGGCCACCACTACTTGCCATATTTCTAATGCCAGCCCAGAGCCTGTATCAGCACAGACCGAAAACCACCCCCAGCTGAGAAGCCCCAAGCTTCAGAAACTCAAACTGGGATCCATAATGACCTCCAGTCAACGTGCCCCAGAGGTGCAGATCATGATCTGACTTTGGTTATAACAACGTGCTTGTTAGGATCGCTATTTAGTCAATGTACTCTGGGAGTATAGGCCATGACCTGCATTGAATTAATACACAGATCCCAGCGTCTGACATTCTCCCCTCAGGAGGTGATGGTATCATAAGTACTTACTGGCCCTCATTACAACACCAGCGCTAAACCATGGCGCTATTAGCACCATGGTTGGTGCCGGTGTTGTAACGGGTCCGCCATGGTTCAATGGGGAATTACCACCCCATTCCAAGATTGGCGGGGCGGTAATTCCCCATTCAACCATGGCCCTTCCCCATTCCCATTTTCGCCCCATAGGGCTCTATGGGAATGGGGAAGGCGCTAAGTGCAGTACCGCAAATTGCGGTACCGTACTTAGCACCAAGGTCCCTTTGCGGGTCCCTACTTTAACAGCTGGTGTAGACCAGCCGTTAAGGTCGGGTCCCGCAAAGGGACCTCGTAGTAAGGCGCTAAGTGTTTAACGGCGCCACAGCCTTTTACGGCGCCGTTAAACACTTAGCGCCAGGGTCGTATGTTCAGTGAGGACAGCATCCACACAGTAGCGCACTCGATTACAGCCACATGCCGCAGGCCGCATGCTAACTCCCTTCCCTCCTCAAACGTCTTTCAAATGGAGAAAGATGTCTGCTGTTGAGCTGGAACGTGAGCGGTGACGCATCTGCTGAGCCACTCAAGGAGTGCTGGTCATGCAGGGGATGTGAGCACTACCTGCTGGCAGGACGAGTGACCGAACTAAAGTTAGGAATAATCATTTGATGGCTGTACAATTGCACTGACTGTTTACCGAGAGTTTGTTCCATCAATATTAAAGTTCAACAAGAAGTTCAAATATGATAATGCCGAATGTGACGAACATTGCAACATTCCAAGTAAGAAACTGAAGCATGTGTGCCGAAGAAAATGATGAATCCTTGGGTAATCGAGAGACTGACTGAATAGGAGGGAATTGCACTCACATTTTGGCCAACATTGAAATCATGGCAGACATCTCTTATCAAAATATAAGAGCATATGCAAGATCAACTCTCCCATGACTTATCAAACAAGGCCCTCCTCCCTTCCCGAAATCACATTTAAACTAATGAACGATGCAGGATTCTGAAGCAATGTCACTTGGGGGCATCTCTAGTGGCAGAATATCATATTCAGCAAACTTTCCGAACTATAACTAATCCCGGGGTCATCTAGGAACGGAAGGAAAGGGGAGAGGGAGTAGAGGAGTGAAGGTGCAGGCAAACAAATAACTACCCTAGGCCCTTTTGAAATCATTAGCCTCAACCTATTAAAAATTGGGTCTAATTATCTATTTGGCCAGGGCATTTTTAGGTGTAGCTGAAATCTTATTAATGGGCAAAAGCTTCCATAAAAGAGGCCACAGAAAATCTCTCCAACCTCCACGTGGGTGGCAGCCCACCACTTGGAGGTTAGAGGGATTTTGTGAGATTTACAAAGAACAGGTATAGTAATTCTAGCTGCAACTAGGCAGTGTGCAATGAGGGCCGAGCAGGGTCTCTGCAGTGTGTGTGCGTGTGTGTGTGTGTGTGTGTATGCAAATATGAATCATCTACATCCCGTAGCAGCGTAGCCGGAGGGCTTTTAGGGAGGTCTAGTCCTGTAACCCTATGAATGTTTATAAAAACCGGATCCCAGAAGAGTTGAATAATACAACAGCCCCATTATTGGTACCGTGTCATCCCTATTTCTAAAAGGCAGCGCCAGCAAAAGGGTCGTATACCAGGAAAGCATGTTTGAAGTTGCAGAGGAGTGAAGTAACATCTCAAAACAAATGTGTAAGTGTTCTCCCACACTTGGGTGGAAAGAGAAGATTTAGCTGCCCTGTTCCAAATGTTGACCCAGGAAGTAAGATCAATATCTACACCAAGTTCAACTCCCCGCTCTCGCATGAACGAACGAATGAGTGAGTGAGAGAACCGCCTCCTGAATCCCAAATTTGATAAAGGGCCAACACAGTCTTGGAGTAAAGCCCCCATAAAAGTATGTTCTCAAAGATAGTTTTGTCTCTGCCTCCCCCTTTTACTACTGAGAGAGCTATGAAGTCCCAGGTAACGGGGTAGAATGCCATGCCCTGGATCCTCTAGGATTATTTAAGTAGAACATTGGAGCATGTTCTTCCAGTGAGAGCAGAATTTCTGTAATACAGAAAATAACCAGAAAGAGAAGAGTGACCATGAGTGATTCTTGGAGGAACTATTTTAGACTGCAAATGTGCAGAATTTAAGCATCCAACCACTTGTAATGCTTCATGGCAAGACCCAGGGAACCAGTTATCCCTTTGCCTAAATGGAGGGATTATTAAACAAACTACATGAATAGAATAGATATTGACAGGTTTAACATCTTACAAAAAGAAATCCCTGCATGCCCTTTGTCTGGAAAACCAGTGGATGTATAGGGAAATACCTCCCATAAGAGCGGAGTTGGCAAAGGGAGAACAGAACAAGAATGATACTACATTGAAACAATTAGACACCTTCTACTTTCCAAAGACTAATGTGGGCATACTACTGCAGCAAACAAGCTGAGAGAGGGGGCTAGAGAACTATGTTTCAGCTTTACGCAAATTAAGTGTCATGTTCCTTTGGCACTGGTGTAATACTGGACAAACTCTTCTGTTACCAGATCATTATACTAAGTAATAAAACAATAGTACAAGAATGTATGTGGATGAGCAGGAATCTCACGCTCGAGAAGACCATAGAATTATCTAAAAAAAGATGAAAGAGAAGAAGAAAAGGGAAGGGATAACAGAACCAACCCAAGTTAATGCAGCCATTAAGAAGCCAGGAAGCAACGATCCGAAGAGGAAGAAACATCGGCACCATGGACCTGGAAACATAAAGTGCTTCAGATGCTGAAAGATGGGTAATTTTGCATATTCAAAATCATGTTGTGTTTTGGGACAGAGATGCAGTTATTGTGGAATGAGGGGTTATTTCGGATCTGCATCCAGACGAAAGAAGAGAGTGGACATCAAATCCAATATTCAGAAACGGAAATCAATATGAGTACGAGTGATGGCAAGGAAAGTTAGCTCAAATGCACAAGAAAGGAGGACAGTATAAAAGTTGAGCTCATATCAGACCTAAGATCACTGCACAATGCATTGATGAAAGAACTGCAGGAGTGAGTGAGTTGGCCAGGCCTGAGAACCACACTTAAAAGAATTCATGAGAGATTGAATGATCGAAGACAATGATATTGGGGGTTCAGTTGACTTTAAGGGCCACACAGCAGTGATTAGAATATACACATCAAATAAAGGTGTCAGGGTTCTGGGATGGAAACACAGGTTAGACTGAGACAAAGTTCGGTCCGAACATTCCGTACCAAGTGCTGCATGTGGGAGTTACAGGGGGACTGGAAGAAATGCAATTTCCAGATTTGTATACCAATAATATCGGGAAAATGAGAGGATAGGGCCATAGGATAAGACTCAAATGAGATGCCACACCAGTAATTCAGAGGCAAATGACGTACCGCCCTTACTTAGAAAAGAAGTTGAGAAAGAAATCCATGGGTTGGTGAGAGAAGAGATCATAGTACCGACAGAATCGGCTCAGTAGCGCACACCGATTGTGGTGGCATGTAAGACCAATGGTAAGATCAGTGTGTGCGGATCTTGGGGACATCAATAAACACATTCTGTAGACAGATTTGCCATGCCTATAATCTTGTAGATGTTCAATAGTAATGAGCAATAAGCAAGCAAACACTTTCATTTAGCTAGACCTGTCCACAGCTTATCACCAAATACCGCTAACACAATTAGAAAAGAGCAGGAAACTCATAACATGTATCACTCAATTTGAGCCTTTACATACCACATGATGCTTTTTGGCCTTGTTTTAGTGGCAGCCATATTCCAAAGAGTCGTAACACACATTAAGAGGGTGGGATTAGGGGTAAGGGAGGAAGGATCCCACATTCAGCTGGGGCAAGTACTGGAAATGCTGATGGGTCAGAGGGCTAATAATTGAACTGAGTAAATATAGAATCATAATGAAAGAGGTTGAATGGGACATTAATGAGTACAGAATGGTACAAGTCTAAGGAATGACTGCTCGGGTAGCCAGAGTGATCAGAGACAGCTGGCAATGCCTTGTATAAATGTATATGCTGGGTTTAATATAGCATGAACATAGCTGTGAAGTAAAGGAGCACTGAAGAAGGGGATACCATGAAAGGGTACACTAATATCGATACAATTAGATGGGTAGGGTGTTAAGGGTACATTTGTAAGGTCAAGGCGAGAGGGAATACAAAGGGTCATAGGCAGGGGATACAGGTTAGGAATGGAAAGGTGGGTCCATTCTTGATTGGTTTGCTAGTATATCCATGTCTTCTCCTCCTCTGAAACCATGTTCCTGCGAGGTTCACAAAATCGAACCTTTCTAACTGCACTCTTCAGTCCCTGTTTATGCATCAATAATTCCATCCTTGCCTTCTGCTAGGACAGAGGAAGTCCAGCATGCTCCCTTTGAATTCTCCCTCAGAAGACCCCAAATAACCAAATCATTAAGCATCTCCTGCCACATTTTTCACCTTCTTCTTTACTAATCCCCTTAGCGATCCCTAAAGGTGGCAAGTCATTAACAAGCACCCGCCCCATGTTTCCGCCATTTTCTCTGCCAGCGTTTACCAGCTTCATAAGGGTTTTAAAGCAGACAAAAATGCCAAGACACAAAGACAGCCCCTCAGCACATTGTGAGGTTAGGGATTGACATCCTAGTATCTCATGGGGCTATGTGGAAGAGAAAGATTCATTATAACCATCAGCAACCACTTCTCAAAGTAGGTGGATGAAGGTGTAACATTTATCAGGAGAAGTAACATGTATCAGGGAATTAAGTGATCGAATTTCTGGAGGAACGGATAACCTGAACTGATCAAAAGTGTTAATGGATCACAGTTTGCAGGTAAAGATGTGAAAGATTCAGTGTGAGTAAAGGGATCAAAGGGTGCCATAATTCAATGTACCACCCACGAAGTAACGCAATGGTGGAATGACTCAATAAAGTAATTTCCGAGGCCATGGAACAAGTAGTAAGTTGTGGCATTGCTATTCGAGCAGCTCTTAAGTATGCACAGTTAAGTAATAGGACAGCTACTAATGGCACAATATTAGTGCCCCTTCCAAGCTCATGAAGGGCATTGACGTAAATTTGAAGTTTAATCCGGCCTTGGCCAATGAAAGAGTGGCAAAATTGCAGCCCCAAAGGAAGTTAAGACCATGATGGAAAAGGTACAAGGACAATGTAAAATAGCTTTTGATAAAAGAGAAGGAAAACAGGCAATGTTATATTGGGGATTGGGAAAGTGTTAGATGAGGGAATTAAGGAAATTCTCCAAACCCATGTAAATATTAAAGAAATATCATGACGCAGTGAGAAGTGAGATGGGAGGGAGGATCTGTGTGTAACATTAATAGCATAGCCAGGTGGGAAGGCAGTGAGGGAAGGTGAAAGAGTGTGACGAAGGGACACAGGAGAGAGTGAGAACTGGCGATAGGGAAGGATGAAACCCTGCGAATGGACATTGGGAAATAAAAGAAATTAGCATTCGGGATGTGACTGATGAGTCTAGTAATAGATTCAGAACGGAGTAACACAGTAGTACAGAGAGGGGAGAGAAGATGATTTGAGCATGGCACAAGGAATAAGAGAGGAAAGCACAAGAGTAAGAAGGACCTCATTAAAATGGAGGACTCTGAAATGTATTAAACATCTGTTCGGGAGGAGAGGGTGTGTGGTATTTAGGATGGAGTAAGACATCAATAGAACGTAAGGAAGTGAGCACCTCTTAGGATTGAACTCACCACTGATGTTTAGAAAATGTTGGGGTGGGAACCAGGAGGGACAATCAGTTTTGGATATAGAAGGAGGTAGCAGAGGACAGTGTTTAGTACTCGTCAGGGTTGTCATTGGGCAGTATACCCCTGACAGTTACCTGATTATTATGTGTCAGTGCTTACATCACTCACACTCTGCTGTACATGTAAAGGATGGTGGCATCCCTGGGGTCCCCCCAATGAACGATGAGGATCAAGGGGGCTGATCCAAGAAGCCCAGATATCTCCTACCAGCACATTCTGAAACACCAGGTACCCTGTCAGGCTTGCACCAGTGCAGATGGCACACCTGGCAAAAGCACTTTTCCCATTTAGATCTCTGCTTCAGGCCTGCCACCGGCAGCACAACCTAACCAGCATTGGCAAAGCCACATGTTTTGGATAGTCATTTTCCAGGCAATGCCATTGCGTGATCATATACTTAAACCATTATTCAGCTGTTGGGAAGTGTTGGAAACCATCACTGTCCAGCTATTGACAATATTTGCCCATATATTAACATCACAAGAAACCATAAATGGGAAGCATGGCTATCATATAGGTGCCTTGGCATCTTTTGGGCAGGTATCAGCAACATTCCCATATATCACCCTCAAACATAGGTGCACTCACACTATTGTAATATCACGTTTACAGACGCTGTATGTGCAACAGCTGGAAAATAGTGTAAGTACCTGGGTATATTATGGTAGTGTCTAGCAAATGGCTATCCGGTGTTTAGACAAAAGCCAAATCTGTTGACTTTGCCAATGCCTGTTCCTAATGCCCCCTTCAGACAAAACCCTAAGCGAATGCTGTGCGACGAGGGCTCGAAATGACTGTACTGCCTGGCAGCAATTTCCTGCCTTGGAGCAGCCTGCATACATGTGAACAATACGGCATAATGGAAAACACGGGCACAAAAACAATTGATGCTGCGACTGCACTTCATTAGGATAAATAACAAATATAATATTGAGCATGGCAAAAATACATTTTCTGGTAGATGCTTCACGATAGAGATGCCCCCATTGGGTAAGGCTCGGGAAGTCTCCTTTCCAACATGGCAGCTCTGTTTGCTATATAAACAAACAACACCAACAGGTTGTGCGTCCCTCTTTGTATCCATTTCTCCTCTAAAGACACCCTCATGCCAATAGTTTTGCCACACTGGGGGCTGTGTGGCACGGTCTGCGAAGAACCCTGCGCCCCTTCCCCCTCTTACCCCCTCTTGGCCTGCCTGGCTGTGAGGTGGAGCACGTGGTGAGGCTATGACATCAGGCCCATTAAATAGTATTGTGTTGCCCCACAGTGTTGACAGTTATTCTGCAAGTCATTGTTCCAGTGTGACCACAGTGGGCGCATGGGCGGCCCTGTGGGGAACGCGAAGCGTTTCCCCCCGGGGAGTTTTTTGGCGCTGCACACGGCCAGCGAATGGCCGTGGGGGTGCAGAGCGCCTCCCTGGGGGGTACTTTAGGGCTCTGGGAAGGTTCGGGAGGCAGGCGACGGTTAGGACTTGGTGATGACACGGGAAAGGAGGGGGTGGCGCTGTTTGCACAAGCAGGTCACCCTGGGGGAACAGGTATTGAGCCTGGAGGGGCATGGCCCCTGGGAGAAAGCGGGGCGCCTGGAAAAGGGGCAAGGAGACGGTAGGATCCAAGGGATCATTAGGGAGGAAATTGGTTATTTAATTATTTAATTGTTGGGGGGAAAATGAAAATGTTTAAGTTATTTAATTGATTGTTCAAATATCTCTTTAGTTTGTTAGGCCATGGAGCCAGTTAAGCGTTTTTGAGTGTAAGCTTTGGACTGTCACATTAAAGCGACCTTTTCCACTTTTAAATGAGTCTGGGTTTTTGTGCAGTAAGCCAAAAAGGCATCTCAATGGCGCAGGGTGACTTTCCATCACCTCCGAGAGCCAAATGTTGACAGGAATTTTGGAATAGGTGTTGCTGTATTTGGTGAGATCCCGTCTAGATTTTTTTCATAATTCATGTAAGTTGTGCGGAAAGGCCCACATATAAACTCCATCAGAAACACGTATTATGAGGAGCAAGACATCGAGCCGATGTTTATAATAAACACTTTTGTGACTTGTCGCGACCGTGAAGGCAGTCCGACGGAGGGCGTGTTTGATCTGTCAATGTTTTTTTTTTCCTTTTTAATATTTCTTTTGACAGTTTAAAGGCTGCAACAGTAAATGTCGAATTTCTTTTTCTTATTTTCGAAAGCGGATAAGTGAACCATTCAAGCTAGAAAGAAGAGAAGTTTAGTGAGGGCGAAGAGGAAGAGGGAAACAAAACAAGGAACAGATAAGTGGCCAGTGTCGATCGATGTTTGAATGCAAACGTATCCACCGCCATTTTGTCCTAGTGATTTGTAATTGCTAAACAGCATTAGAGGCACGAAAGCAGGCATTATTTGCAGGGAGAGTTGTCTGAAGTGTTTTCATCGAGCACATCATTATAACGTGTGGCTGAATATTTATCAGTTGCCGTCTCTTCCACAGGTTAGGTTTAAAAGTTTGAATATTTAGTGCCCTTTCACATATGTGTTCTCTGCTTTAAAATGTGCTACTTAAATTGGCACTGAAATGTGTTGTCTTCAGAGGCTGTTTTCGTATACCCATTGCTGAGGCGCTCTGACTAGTGAATGGCTTATGTTGTTGCTTCTGAAGTCCTGGTCTGCTCTAAATTTCCCAGAATTCATCACATGTTTCTATATGTGCAAAACTGTCTCTATAGTATAAACATAAACCGGCTATGGACTTGTCTTGCTCTAACTGGCCTCTCCTTGAACCCCACATACTGCCGGAAGGGGACCAGGGGTTACCCTAGTATTCACTGCACATTCTCCGCCCCCCCCTGTCCCCCATGTGACCCCTGTAATAGCTTGTGAAATGACTAATGGCCGGCCTGTCTTTTCTGGCAATGTGACTTATACACCACAGCCCCACTGTGAGTGCCAGTTCACCTTGTGCGTTGGAACAGCCTGGACCCACCGGGGTGAATTCTTTCAGCTGTACTGCTTCCTGCTATTGGGCAATGTCTTTACATCACCCTACCCTCACGCTGACGGCAACAGAGCCCACATCCTACTGCAAGATAATACCGGGAGGCAGAGGCGTTGCTGGGGGGGGGCGGGTATCTAAAGGGGCTATAGCCCCTGGTCTTTTGGTTGTAGGCCCGGATAGAATCTCATGAGCTACAGCCAAAAGACTAGCTAGCCCCGAGTCCTGACAGTTCCGCCATTAGCATAGCCCCAGATCTTTTCCAGACCTAGCAACACCCCTGCCGGGAGGAATATAAAGTGCTCTCAACTTCCGAAGTCTGACTCCCTTACTCCCCGTCGTCACTTATGTCATCCTACTTATGCCCCGTTATATGTTCTGGTCCTTATTTAGAACCCTTCACTTGCATGGTTCCCTAGCAGCAAGGCTCCCCTTTCAGGGCCTAATGGTCCGTAGGTTCTCTGACACCAGAATATAAGTATTCCCCTACCCCCAAGCTATCCTGTGACAACACTGTTAGCTGCAAGGGGAGCTAAAACCTCTAAGCAGCTTCCAGGTGGTCCGTCCCATGACCGCTTCTTTTAACGAGACTAGTTGTTGGCTGGTTGAGGTAATAGAAAGCCTAAAAGCGCAGTTACTACACACAGCTAAAATAAAGGACCATTTCTATTTAATGCTACCTTAGAAATCGCCCCTGCGTTACTTGATTTTGAATCATCAGTTCGAATCTATAGTTAATGCTAGAGCGGTACTGAATTCTTATTAAAATAGAAGGCGACACATGTCCTCCTCCTTTTTAGGTCTTACTAGAGAAAGTTTTAGCTCTGGGCGAGGGCCCTGGTGGGTACATATTAGAGAGGTGCTCTGGTGCCAGTCTGCTGCTCCGTGGTGCAAAACAAGCGTATCCCGGTGAAAGCTCCTTTTACTTGTAGCCATTTTGTAGGAGGGGATGTTGCTGTTTGAGCTTGGAAGAGATTTGCGAGCAGTGTTTTTAAAAGCATGTTTTGTTTTTCCTGCTGCTTGGTGCATTGATGTTTCATTCACTTTCATGGTGCATTATATTGTTATTGCTATTTGTGTTGTTCTTTGGCTAAAGCCTGCTCTGCACCACAGACAAAGAAAATCTATGTTTACGGTGTCAGACCTATTGGCTTTGCCAATGTTTGTCCCTGTTATATTTTAGCAAACAATTTTAGCCCCTTCGATCAAGTAGAGCAATGTTGACTCCTCTTGAAATGCATCTTGGTGCCTGGCTGTGTATGAACGATGCACCGTGCCATCAAGCCCTTTACCCTAATCGAAATGTGTCTTGTGAAGTAGGAACATTCGTTACTCAGTATTTTCCTCTCTCTGTGGAAAGCACTAAGATGTTCCCCTTAACCAAGCAAGTGAAAATAAAATCTCAAAGTTCAGTTTGGTATAGTCCAGTTTATCCTGTGAAAAAAGGCTCGCTATTTGCGATAATTTCTTCTTCAACCAGTTATGAAGAAAGGTGAGCTTAACCATACTTTCATCATTATTTCTTACTTCACAACAAGAATAGTTAGGTACTTTCCTTACTCTCTTGTTGACTTTTACCATACAGAGTGTAGGCATAGTGGTGATCTAGTACATGATGCCCATTGTTAATATTTGTAGCCCCATCATTTTTACCCAGATTGAAGGTCCAGGTGAACTACAGATCTTGTTATATTCAGAAACACTGTGTTGAATTTAATTTAAGAATGTTCCTGATAAATCTGCATTTTAGTTGAAATGTTGATTCCTAAGCTAAATTTGGTTTCTAGTCACACTAGGGACAGGATGTCCATCATAACAAAATGTTCTGAGCAAAAAAAGTTTATTTTTTATTTGTATTTGTTTTTTGAAGTTTTTTTGAAGTGTTTTTTGAAATTTTGTGATCTCACTTTAAAAATAATTACATCAGTACAGTACGTTTTTGATGAATTTCTGTTTTCTATCGATCTTTGTGAAATTTATGTTGAAAACTATGCCCCTGATGAAGAGTATATGAATCTCGAAACGCGTTGGGCCAACCTGAAAATATTAATAAAAAGGAGAAGACCTTTTTTCTCTTAATGAAAAGGAGTCATTGAATTTTCTTTGAAGAACCTTAATTTATTGCTTTATGAATGTCTAAGCTACAAAGGTCATTGATTATGTGTTAAAAATATCTTTAAGGCTTATTGCCCTCTAGAAAGTGTGCAGGGGACGCAGTTTTCCATAATTTGGATCTCTTTTGTTCCCAAAAAAGGCTCCCTGCACACACGCTGCAGTTTCTTCTCTAAGCAGAATATGTGGTCACCTGGAACCAATGCAGCATCCAGCAGCTGAATCAAAGCCTTCACGACTATCTGATCCTGTAGATGGGTCCACCTAGGCCTGTTCTCCTGATCCTCGGCTTGACACTAGCACCTGCTGAATTGAGTTTCCTGTGATGGCAATAAAGCAGCCTGCTCTCCCATCGATATATTCTGTCGGAACCCACCACTCCAACATCTGTTTGCTCATTCAGCCTAACTCTGCCTCCTTATCAGAGGGCTTTTATTGCAAGCTCCAACTCAGAGACGCTGATGTTCTGTGTGAACCTGCCTGCCGTCACATATCAGCAAAATGTGCCACCTGAGCAATTGACTTGCCAGCTCGACTAAGCTAAGTGTTGTACCATCACTACCACACTCGCTGCCTTAGTTATGTGTTCTTGTTTTCTCAATTGTTTTACACTTGTGTACGAGCGCGATAGAAATAAAATATCAATATCAATAAGTGGGGTTTTGGCATCTCGGCCTTGAAGGAATGCTTCTGGTCCTCATACGGGTATAAGATAGAGATTGCCTCTGACTGAAAACTACCCCCTGTAAGTTTCAGATTTTCCAAGGCTGACCGTACACTGAACTCCTGGTTGTGCCTCATCCTGCACAATATCCAGATTTGGGAGGCAGGTACACATCCACCTGCTTTGCAGTACAGTGAGTTGTTGCCATGGCATCACTATCCAAAGGTGTGCACAAGGGCTTGGCAACTCGGCATCAGTTCTCAATGGTATATTGCAGGACTTGGTGATAACCTGAACAGTAACTGCGACCCCCATTCAATACATTCGGCAGAGAGTTGATTGGCTAGCCTAGTGAAAATGTTGGTCTCGCCACTTAACACAAGACTAACTGTGCCTTGGAGCTAATCTTACCATGCATTCCGTAGCGAAGCAGAGACGATGACCATGCAGGGCTCATATGAATGTCAGAAGCATGTAGTCGCTTTTATTCTGGTGCATTTGATGAATGTGCATAATTAGGCCATTATTAGGGTTTTCAAAGTAAACCCCCACCTTGGGAAAGAGCAGACCACTGGCTAACAGTCTCATCAAGTCTGGGCCAGGGTAGCTTGGCTTTCCTTGTCTCCCTTGATAGCAAAGAAGACCGTTCCGGATGCCGTACTTGATATGGAAAATGTGTGTGATCCTGCCTATGCAGAATCTCCCTTCTGGAAATCTGCCGCCACAGCTTTGATAATTTTCTCTCTTCCCCCTTGCATTTATAATTTATAATTGTTCTTTTATGATGCGCTTAACACTGGAGAAGTTTCTAAGCGTAAGATCGAGATTCGTACCTGTTAGGTAGAATTATATGCAGTACCCTTTGGGAACACTACACACAATTAAGACTACAAGTGACAGTACAATTTCACCTTTGGTACACGCCTGTACTACACAGTTATAGAGGTAGCAGTAGCGGAGAAGCCAGACCTATCTCAAGAGTAAGTGAGCAGCACAAGGAGTTACACAAAGGGAAAGCAATTACTATGGTTCAGGCAAACACTGACTCAAGTTTTCTAAGTAAAAGAATATATATTTATTTACTCAACAGTTGTATAACATTTCACTAGTCTAAGCAAGTCAAAAATCACAATCATAAATACACCACACCACTTCCCTTAAATTCCAGACAAGTTAAGCTCACAAATGAAGTGGGAGCAAAATGGCACTCCAGCAATTTAAAAGGGAGGGAAAGACAAAGTTATTAGAAATTAGGCAACACCAACCGGTAAGTAATCGGGGCAGTAGAACAAGAGAGACTACAAGGTTAAAATCAGATAGAAAAGGCTTGGGGCCAAAGTCAATGGTTCAAACGTCTTTTGCTCAAGATAATAGGTTTAATGTAGTTCACGGTAAAGTTCGTGGCACAGATTCTGGACGAGGTTGGTTGGTAGAAAAGTTAGTTCAAAGAGAAGAGAAGGACAAGCCCTCGGATTGGAGGAAGATTTCAAACACTTTCACCGCGGCTGACCGAAACGGACAATGGATCTGCACAGTACCTTAAAACAGAGAGGGAGCTGTAGCTGAGGCGGACTTTCCTGGTGGTTCCTGCAGGGTCACGGTTCCTGAAGCGACTGTCGGACTGACACGAAGTAGGAAGACTGGAGGGTCCTGCGCCAACCAGGGAAAAAACCAGCAGCAGAGCAAATCAACGAATAAAAGGTGCGCTCCTTAAAACCCAAGCAGGGTCCGACCTTCCTGGCTATCCGGTCCCCTGTAGCTCAGTACAGTGAATTCGACCAGAGGAGGGGTCCTGGCTTGCAGTTTGGGGGAACTGGTTGGTCCCACCAGCTCAAGCGAAGAGGTTTCCTGGAGAATCTTCTCTGTTGTCGGATTTGGAGATTCGGACCTGCAGCAGGGCTTCACCGGGCGGTTCAGTCGTGGTAGGGGTCATCTTCTTCCAGTTCCTCGTTGGTTCTTTCATTCCAGTGGCGACTCTGCTCTTCCAGTCCCAGAGACCTGCTTTTTATGCAGTTTTCCCTCATTCATACAGCCTGGCTGTCAATCACACAGCAGGGTGGCTGGCCTGGCAAGGCCAGTCCCCTTAGCCAATCAGACAAGAATGCGACTTGGGTTGCTAAGGCAACCCATGGCAGGGGTTCCGAAGATCCCTCCCACCACATCCTCCCCCTCTAGACTATCAGGCGCCTTAAGGAGGGCTTCTGTGCAGAAGCCCGCGAAAAGACAGCGAACAAAGGAATCATCCCCGGTTTGGTGCGCAGAGTAAAACACGAGAAAGACTTTAACAAAAAGAAATGGCGAAAAAACCCAGCCGGAGCAAACATACAATGTATTTGGTCAAGCGGTTTTATGTTCGAGGCTACTATAATAGCCTGGAACAATACCACGTTTATATAATATAATCACGGTAGGAAAGTTAGGGTAGATACCGCTGCCACCAGCCAAGTTTTAGTGTTAACGGAGCAAAACAAGGCTCTAAGAGGCACAGACAAAAAGGGATAAGAATTAACCCTTTCCAATACTCCATGTAAGATGGGGTGTACTGGGTCTTCAGTTTAAAGTGACTATATAAAGTTACTGGCAACTTTACCTGTTTCTGGGGGACAGGAATCAGCCCCAGAAAAATGGAGTCAGTGGGAAGTCTCAAAGACAACCCTGTGTAACGCACACAAAAAGTGGTGCACATGGAGTAGGTGAGGCTCCAGTGCCCAAGATCACACAAACAGTAAAAATACACACAACAAAACACATGCAAGAGTGGGAAAAAGGGTCACACTCTTACCAGGTGAAAGAAATACATCCTAGAAATCCAGCAAACCTGCTGGGGGACTCTTTAGGTAAGGGAAATTAGCCATTTATGAGAATTCTCCCTAACAGTACCTGTTTTCCTATGCGTCGTGTTGCTTCCAAGACAAACGCATTGCCCCTGAGCTATCCTCCCAGCCTCTCACACTCCTCCTTTGTGCCCTCCCTATGCTTTAGCGCATGAATGCCTGGTCGTTTTACACACTTTACAATTTATAATTGTTATTTTTCTTTTATAATTGTTCTGTAAAAATAAATCACTAAGTAAATAGTGCTGTGTGCATCGGAATGAGTCTAGGTTGTGCTATCTACTTGAGATAAAGACACAAAACAATGGGCTTCATTACGAGGTTGGAGGTAGCCATGCCCTTAACAAGGGCATGGCTGCCCCCAAACTCGGGTCCAGCTTGGGGTCTCTCGAAAGGGGAATTACCGGACCATTCCGACCTTGGAGGGCCTGGTCATTTCCCTTTCGCGGGACCCAGAGCCGGTATGTCCCCATTCCCATTTGAGCCCCCATAGGGCTCAACGGGAATGGGGAGGATGGTAGCAGCGGTACCGTTCATAACGGTACCGTTGCTACCATCCTGTTATGCTCGCAGGTGCCGCTATGTACGCCTGGTCTGACCATGCATGCACAGCGGCACCCGCGAGCAGAACTCGTAATGTGATGGCATTGTAACAACGGCCCCGGTAGCACTATGGTCGCCGTTGTTGCCTTACTGCCACAGACGTAATGAGGCCCAATGTCTCCACTATTGCCTTTTTCTCAGATAGTAGAATCAGGTACAAGAA
Organism: Ambystoma mexicanum; assembly: GCF_040938575.1. NCBI lineage: Eukaryota > Metazoa > Chordata > Amphibia > Caudata > Ambystomatidae > Ambystoma > Ambystoma mexicanum. The sequence continues at coordinate 341,291,744 of NC_090922.1, forward strand.
CTAAAATCTGTCGAAAATCAGAAAAAAACACTACTGGTCACTACATCACTGAAAACCTGTAATCCTATCAAACGTGCATTATTGCAGAGTTTATCCCGAAAGTCAAGTAGAGTCCAGGGCACCAACAGTGCCTCATTGATATGATATGATGGGTTATTTTTAACGCGCTTAATACCCAGAGGTTTCTAAGCGCAGACTTGGGGATCAAACCTGTGGTGCTCCGCGTCGTCTTGCTTCCAAGGTGAGCACGTTGCCCCTGAGCTATCCTCCAGAGACGAGGATTCTTCCAGTGATGTCAAAATCGATCCAGTAATTTGTGCACAGATTCTAAGAAAAGGTTTCTCAGTTCACACCATGCACATTCGGTCCTGTAGTTGGAAGTAAGTCAAAGAACGAGGAGGCAAGGCAATCCCCTAATTCCAGGGCCTGGTTGTGAAGACCTGCCAAGGCACCAGTGGGTATATTCAAGCATGGCTGGTTTGGGAGAGGACTAAAACTGCACAGATCATCAGGTGGCATTACCTTATTTTGTGAAATCGCGTTCATTAATTTGCCTTTTTGATGTTGCTATTGACCACTTAAGGGGTGTCTATAGCTCGCTATCTGTGGGATTGTAAATAGGGGGGGGGTCAGAAAACGTAAATTAGGTTGTGTGTAAGGGAATCAATCTGAGTTGGCATTTTGGGGCAGAATGTGTGCTATTTATGGTAGAGCGAGGATTGAGGGCAAATGTAGCGGGGGTGGGTGGGTATTCTAGATGCTTCTTGAGACAATGCAGGGATGGCATAGGTGGATGGTAAAGAACAGATCATTAGGACCGTGATATGGGCAGGGAACTCCACTTTGAAGTTGTGACTAATGAAACGCGTCATACATATAGAAAGACTTCTGTGTGATCCTAGATGTTTTCATGAAAGCTGTCATTAATGTGACGAGAGACGAGCATTTTTTTGACTAGCTAAGCAGGGAGGGAGTTCAGAAGCTTGACTGCTCACTATCAAAGTGTCTACAGCTCGCTCGCTCTAGAAGTCATATTCCCGAAGGCAAACATTGTGAAGCCATTTTAATTCATGCCAAGGGGCTAATAGGATAATTGCACTTTGCTGAGAGTGGATGGTGAGGTCTCATGTGCTTCAATTGTGAAAAGATCTTGGATTTTACCAGTGATGAAGTTACACCGCTTTGCAGGTGGGTTTATAACTTTTGGATGGGCACAATTATGGCTAATTTGAAATTAAATGGATTAGCCAAACTACAAAGGAGCCTTTTTATTTTGGTTTGTAAATATCCCTTTTCAGCCACCTTTCAAGAGCAAAAGGCAAGGCCGCAAACAAGGCACATTTAGACATGTGTACGGTGCCTCTGGACTTGGTGCCTGTCTGCCATGCCCCACAGTTCTTCCGTTGAAGTACTAGACAATCATTAGACTTAGGTGCTGCTTGCTACAGAGCCATAGTTGTAGTCCGTCTTCTCTGTCCCCTATTGTTGGTAGACAGGTTGGCCTAACAACAATGATGGAAAGAGAGGATAGAGTGCAAAACACTCTCCATAGAAGTAGTGAACACTATAACACTATACCACTATGCAACATAGTATTACTGCATGTGGTAAAGTCATTTTAGAAAGTTGACAGTGGGGAAAAATGATGCTGTTCCACAGCAGGTGGCGGACAGGAGAGCAAGTTGCAGAGTTGTTGGCCCCTGGGCCGCAATCTTCAATCCCCTCGGCTACCTGCTTTGTGAGGCGGCAACCTGCTGGCACAGAAGAATGGAGCAATCCTTTTTTTCCCTTTTACCCCACCCTAAATCCCTGCCCCTTTTCTATGTCAGCAGTGCTGTGCAGCGGGAGAATGAAGGGAAGTCAATGTCCTCTGGTGACCTCACAATGCATGTGCATGGGAAATAATTGTTTCATCCCTGCTCCCTCTCCAGTACTGCCCATGCCATAGCAATCTCCGCCCCACGCCCAACAAAGGCAGGGAGGGAGCATAGTGGCTCCAACTGCACAGGAGAGGGAGCAGGAGTGCTGCAATTCCCACCCACATCTTAGCTAAATTGAAAGTCAATGGAAATTGGTTTGCATAACCTATCGATATGTGAGTTCCTGAGTACATGATGGCATAACATGACTGATGCTGTGAGTTTGTGGCTATAGCAGATGTTAAAATGTCAAGTTGCAAGTTACTAGCCAGCCATAGAAAGTCACTTGCCACCTCAACACACGGCTCCCCAGTTGTTACTCGCCAATATTCAATTATCACTAGCCAATAGCTAGTAGCAAGTGCAAACTTTGAGCCCTGCCTGTAGGAGCACATCTTGTATTGTTTTTTTTCCTGTCCCTCCCCAGTTGTACCAGTGGCTCCATGTGCCCCAGATGTCTTCCTCGGTCTTGTGGTTTTGTCATTGCCAAAACCCCAACCACTTTAATACAGACAAGGGAGTTTAAGGCCGATGTAACGGAACTAGTGTGCTGGCAGCCATTTTCTGTATGCACTTCCCACCACTGCAGTGATTCGATGAGGTGAGAAACCACTCGGATAACATTTTTATCAATATACATAACATCTGTGAGACGGAACAACATTTATGGAAACCTTTGTTAAGATCTGTAAGGCAGGCCTTGATCAAGACGCGCATTTTAATACGTCTTAATTTATCTAGCAGGCTCTCCGATTGGTTTAGGATAGAAAATATCACCAACAGCTTTTGTTTCTATATAAACCTTGTTGCTTGTCGAAATATAGCAGGAATGTGTGCACGTAACCTAGTATGAATTCAGAATTTCATAAAACTGTTTTTCTTTTAATAGGAATTTAATCTCTTATATGAAGAAGCAAGATACTACCAGCTGCAGCCAATGATTAAGGAGCTGGAACGCTGGAAACAGGACAAGGAGCAAAGGAAACATTTCCAGCCATGTGACTGCCTGGTGGTCAGAGTAAGCCCGGACCTCGGGGAGCGGATTGCACTGAGCGGGGAGAAAGCACTAATAGAAGAGATCTTCCCAGAGACCGGGGATGTGATGTGCAACTCGGTCAATGCCGGATGGAACCAGGATCCGACACATGTGATCCGGTTTCCCTTGAACGGGTACTGCCGGTTAAACTCTGTGCAGGTAAGGATGCTCCAATGAAAACGAGTGCCCTGTCCACCCACGCGCTTCGCTTCACTTCCCTCAATAAAATGGCCAGATAGCCAAGAACATAAATTCTTCTAGTTTAATGTATCGTTTTTGTATGAAACTCTTTATTCCTCATATCCCAGTGTTTATTCTTAGCAGGTGGTTGTGCAAGCTACAGTCATCTGGGCCAATACTTACTAATTTCAGAGCTCTCCTGGCGTTTTCAGTTAATAGTGAATGTTTTTACTTAACACTTCATTTGCACATTAGGGAAAAACAGATGGCTGTCATTTTGTTTATATAAAGGTTTACGCACCGAAAAGGCATTCCAAACATGCGTCATTTTAAGCATGTATGCCATGTTGGCACCCCCCTCTTGCACCTCCCAGCACTATCATTTAGATAAAAATCCATATGGATGCAGTAATAGTGCAGTAGAACCTGTATATAACTGCACCATTCCTGTTGCAACTGCTGCACTAGTCACCAGCTCAATGTTATGTTCTTGTGATTTATACAGCGCACTGCTGCCGTTTTCATAGTCTCCAGGCCCTCTGGTGGGTTTGAAAAGGCAGGAGGGTTAGTTAGTGGGATCAAGAGGGAAAGCGTAAGCGATCATTGTTGTGCTGTTGGTAGCTCCAAGTCCGGAAACCGGGAACTAGATGCTGGGTTTGCCTAGGGTTGATAAGATTTTGGTGGTGTTTTCATGTATGAGTGTGTATTGGGTAGTTTGTGGTTTTTAGTGTGTTGGGTTTAGTTGGGTGTTATGGGTGTGTGCATTTTTTGTGGTGGTTTAATGTTTCTGCAGTGGTAGAGGTATGTGTATGTTTTTGTTTGGTGGTTGAGGGTGAGTATGTAGGAAATTGGAGAGTTTTTAGTAGGGTTAGTGAGGAAAGTGGCCTGGGCCCTTCTCACCAAGGGTTATGTTGGTTTGGCTGGATTCATATTCTTGTATGGGGTTTTACATTATAATCCTTCATTTCTTTGGGGTATGCAGGTTTTGTGTCATTAGGTTTCAGTTGTTTTGGTTTTGGTTGTTTCTCCTTGTGTTGTGTTTGGCTGTTTCTCTTTGACTATGTTTCCAGTTTAGCTTGGTGAGTTAATGAACCATGTTTTTAGTAATTTACGTGTACGTGTTCCTCTGTTGTTTGTAGTTCCTTAGGGAGTGAGTTCCAAAGTTTTGCTGAGATGCAGGAGATCCACACAATTTCAAATTTGAGTATTGTTATGGCTTGAGTCAAATCTCGTTGCTGGACCTCAAAGTTCAGTTTAGTTTGTATATGGAGATTTGTTTCTGTATGAATTCCTCTCCTTGGCTGTGGATTATGCAGAACGTTTTGAAGAAAAATCTTTTTTGACTGGTAGCCAATGTAGTTTTCTCAGTGCTGGTGTGATGTGTTCTCTCTTAGTAATTCTGAGGAGTAGTCTTGATGCTGCATTGTGTATGCGCTGTAATTATTTGGTGAGGTAGTCCGACATTCTGAGATAGATGCTGTTGGCATAGTCTGTTCTTGACGGCAAGTGTTCTATGTGGGAAGGTGAGGAAAGGTAATATCCACTTGATTGTACAAAGTGGGAAGAAGCACTTCTACTGAGTTGACTTGTGGTTTGAGTGTTTAGTCAATGTCCATAAACACTTTGGAAGTTTCCGGTCGATTTCCCATATCGGTAAACCATGTAATGTGGTGTTAGTTCAACGGGCTGTTGGGTGTGATCATGATCATGGAATCGTTTATTTCTATGAAGCAGTTAATAAGTGTTCCGTCTGATTCTCCACTAGTTTTGATTCTATAGATGATTTGTGTGTCGTCTGTGTAGTTATAGATGAGTCCAGGTCTTTTGACGAGATTGGTGAGTGATGTCATGTAGATGATGAAGAGCAGTGGTGAGAGTGATGAGCCTTGTGGAACTCTGCAGGCTGTTGTACGTGGTGTTGAGTTGAAGGAGGTTAGCCCCGTTTCTGTTTTTTCTGTCAGGAATGATTTTAACCATAGCAAGGCTGTGTTGCTATTCCTATTTCTCCACGTCTTTTGACAAGAGTTTCATGGTGGACTGTATCGAAGGCTGCTGATAGGGCTTAGTAGTATTAGTGCTGAGGTTATGTTGGAGTCGGCATTGGTTTTTAGATCATTCCATAGGGATAATAGTGCTGTTTCCGTTCCTCTCAAGGGTCTGAAACTTGTGCCTGGTCTAGTATCCGATTGGTTTCTACATGTGGCAGGATTTGGTTGTATACGTGGCTTTCTAAGAGTTTTGCTGGGTACAGGATGTTTGATATCGGTCAGTAGCTGGTAAGGTCGTCTGTATTTCCTGAGGGGTCTCTAAGGAGTGATTTTATGTATGCAGATTTGAAGCTTCATGGAACTTTTCCTGCTGTATTACCAATATTTATCAGGAACAAGGCGATTATGAACCAATGATACTTTCTGCTTGTGCACTATTTCAAGGAGTGGGTGGTGTTTTTGGAGCAGGAGAGGCTGCAGTGCACTGCCAAATTGATAGTACCCTTTGCCTCCTTTTGAGAGGTTTCCACTACACTTGCCATGAACATCTTTAGTTGCCCTTATATCGGTGTAGATTGACCAATAGTAGCCAAGATACAAGCCATCAGAAATGGACATTAACAATGAAGATTACCCCTGCTGTAGCGCAGGGAGCCTAGATTCTATTAAAGACAGAGGCGAGCATTATGCTTAACTTCTTTTAATTATACTCTTCCCAGCAGATTTAAATCTCCTTATTTTTTTTAAATAACACATTATTTCTATTTTTTATTTTTAAACATAAAATAGAAAACTTCACATTTCAGTGTCTCTGTTAGATCCATGTCCATATCATGTCCCTGTGCTCCATGAATCACTTCCTGACCAGGTCTTTTCCTCTTCTTTGATGTCTTCCAACCGTCATCCTGAGATAAAATGCAAATGCACTCCAAACTGCAAAAACCCAACACGTCACCACCGGCAGCAACCAAAGTGCTACTCCATTTCAGAGCTCTTCTCACGGCCAATGCGGCCAAACTCCCTCACGAAGACTCGCTGTACTCGGCCTTGGACTCTCAGTTTGCCTTCTGTTAATCCCCTGTCAGAGAAAACATACATTAGGGCGGGTCATGCGACGCAGCGCATGACTAACACATGATAACATTACATACAATTACATTGTAATGCCTTGCGTCGCTTCCGTCGCTGGAAGGGATAATACTTGCCCCTGTGTCTTTAATAGGATCAAGACTCCCTGCGCTACAGCAGGGGTAATCTTCATTCTATATCAAGACCGGAGGCGAGCATTATGCTTGTTCAAAGCTATGTACTACAGCCACTGCTACGCTTGCTATCGCGGAAGGTGTAGTCGCTAGCCCAATCCGCCGCTTTCAAAATGTCCTGAAGACTCACTCCGGCTCCCAAGGCTTTGGAAGCCATTGCACCTCTAACTGAATGAGCTCCAAACCAAGTCCTGTCTATACCCGCCAGGGACATGACTTCCCACACCCATCACGCTATAGCAGCTGTTGCTACTGCCTTGAATGGCTTCCTGCGCATGATGAGCAACTGCGACACCCCTGCTGGTCTCACCTCGCTTGTCCTAGCCTTGTATTCTCTGACATATTCAGCTACGCATAACTTAGGTTGGTCATGAAAACTGGGATACAAAATAACTGTCGAATGGCTCTGAGCCCTTCTAGCCACGGAGAAGGTCACCCCGTCCAGACCAAAAGTCTTCCTGTCCACCTTGAGCGCCTTTACATCAGACACTCTTCTGCAGGATACTAGGCACAGCAACATTGCTAGCTTCCCTGAGAGCTGGCGGACTGACAGATCCCTGTTACATGGCCAGTCTGTAAACAGCGCCAGGACTGTTTTAATGTCCCACAGTTGTGCATATTTAGGAAAGGGCGGTATATGCATGTTCAGGCCCTTCAGCAATCGCACCACTCCTATAGGCGTTCCCCTATAGGAGCTCAGTCCATCGGATTGTGACTTGCTGACCTACAGACCCCTATAGTCCAAAAAGCCTTACTGTCTCTGGCTAGGAATGCCAGTAAATTGAGAACCTGAACTAAAGGGTGCCGAAACGGGATGAAAATCGTGCTGGCTGCAACATAGGCTCCGTTTCCTCATGCAGCTTTGTAGCTCTTGAGCATAGAGGGGGCCCAGGATTGCTTGATAAGTTTTGCAGCCGATTTTGAAATGCCTGGCAGACTCCATCTGCTCCCGATACCCTGCACGCCAGCAGGAGAAGTTGCCCCGTCCTCATCAGAGGATGATAACTCTTGGATGGGTCTGAAATAAGCTCCTCTCTGAGAGGAAGCACTTGTGGGAAATCGGACGAATGTTCCATCAGAACTGGAAACCAGGCTTGCGACTTCCAGCTCGGGGCTACTATGACAGCTTCCGCCTTCTCTCTGCCTTCTCTCTCCTGATCTTTGCTCGAACTCTGGCTAACATAATGAAGGTGGGGGGGGCGTACTGCACTGCGACTGACAAGCTTGTAGAAAAGCGTCTGCCCCTTGCACCTCTGGGTCCAGCCTCCAGCTGAAAAACCTTTGTTCAATCTGGACGCAAATAGATTGGTTTCCAGAGGACCCCACAGGGCCTCTATTTGGGTGAATGCTCCCATGTTCAGTATCCAGTCACTGGAATCGTGCAAGTAGCAGGAGCTCCAGTCTGCTACCACATTCTGCATGCTCGGTAGATACTCTGCCGTCGCGGAGATCTTCTGATCCAGGCAATAATGCCAGAAGTTCTTTGTGCGTTCCACCAGCATCTGTGTCCACATGACCCCAGAGGTGATTTATGTATCGGACTGCCAAAAGGTTGTGCATCCTGAGCAGGATGCAACACTCTGTCTTCTCCTTGGTGAAAGCCTTTATCGCAAAAGAGCCTGCAAGCAGTTCTAAGCAATTGAAGTGAAGGGATAGTTCTTCCTGAGACCATTTGACGCCTGTTTCCAGGTGACTGCACTGGGCTCCCCAGCTTGTTCTGCTGACGTCTGACTCTATAACGAATCCTAGAACTTTGCTGAAAATCACATGGCCGTTCCAGGCTTCCATGTTCTGAAGCCACCACTCCAGTTCTAACTTCCCTTCCTGATCTAGGGTTACTGACTGGTGGTACCCAAGGCCTTCTTGCAGGTGGTGAATTATGAGTCTCTGAAGGGCTCTTTAATGCAGAGGGCCCGGGAAGTTGGCCCGGATGGATGCTGCCAATAAACCTTTGCGAGTTCCACCAGCATCTGTGACCGCATGCCGCTGGAGGTGATTTATGTATCGGACTGCCAAAAGGTTGTCCATCCTGAGCAGGACGCAACACTCTGCCTTCTCCTTGGTGAAAGCCTTTATCTCAAAAGAGCCTGCAAGCTGAATTTTGCTGTATTCAAAGCTAAAGGAACAACACCCATGTTGTCGGGACGTCGCGTTCGGTATTGCCAGCAAATCTCGCTCCTATGTGGGAAAAGGACCTTACAGTGCCACAGTGTGTGCTGGAGGCGTGTCCCCACCCCCGCTGGACTCTCGGCCAGCACAAAGCTAATCATAAGCCTTGCTTTGCTTCTGAACACCGGTGGAGTCAGACTGCTTCGTGGAGCGCAGCCGGGTGCCCTGGTGTGAGCTAGGTGCTCACAGGTCCGGCAGCGCGCTACGTAAAAATAAATGGTTACTGTTGAGGAACCCTTGGAGGAATACGCTGCATGCGCGTTGTGTAAATTGAATGCTGCCCTCAGCAGAATAAGTAAATGAACACCTCGGAATCAAAGAAAAAATTGAATGGGGGCCTTGCAGTCCTATCCCTAAAAGCATATTACCAAGCGGCGCAGGTGTGCTGGGTGAAGCGGTGGTTGGACACTTCAGACGACTCCAGCTGGAGGGCAATGGAGATCACAATGATGAAACCCTTGAACCCTATAGAAATAATGGCCATACCCCTTAAGAAGCTCGCGCCCGGAGTTCGGACACACCCAGTCCTAAGGCCCACGCTCAGACAATGGCATAAACTCAGGGCAGCTCAGGGGATCCAAACCAAACATGCTCCGCCATGGTCCAGCATCCGGGCGATACTGCACTGGGGACATCCTCGAATACTACGCCGCCATTCCTTCAGTATCCACCAACCTCAGAAATAGAGAGATCCAATTTAAAATAATACAGCAGACATATTTGACCCCCTCTACTCTCTTCCGAATGGGGATATCCCAAACTAATATATGCTAGAGAGATTGTGGTGCCCTGGGCACGATGGGGCACATTCTCTGGCATTGTCCAAAGATCTCCCAGTACTGGCGAGAAGTGTACGATCAGATAAGTGGTATGGAAGGGGCCGACGTCACATTCTCACCAGAGGTAATACTTCTGGGGGGGGGACAATGATTCTTGGCACGAGGAGGGGCTTGCACGCAAACTGATAAACATTCTACTCTTTACGGCTAGAAAACTCCTCATTATGCATTGGAAGGCCAAGGATCCCCCTTCGGCTGCAGAACGAAATTCACTCCTATCGAAAACATGCAAGATGGAATGCTCACAGCCTCAGAACCCCTTAAGAGCATCACGAGCAAGAATATTCAACGAGCTTACAGACAAATATACATAGGGGAGCAGGTCATAGGCCCAGCTGAACAGAGATATGATACTCTTTGGCATGGGGCGAAAAGGCCTGGGTAACCAACATACTGCATAATTTCAGGAGTGCTGGTCATACAGAGCCTTAAGGGAGCGGACCATAGTTTAAGGGGGTAAGGGGTTTGTTACAGGGTATGTTTCAGTTGTTTGAGATTTTGGACAAAACGGAACGGCGGGGGGAGGGATGGGAGGGCTGCTAATTCAAGGCGCGGACTCCAGCACACCCCCCCCCCCCGTGTCCCCTCGGCCTCTACCGAAATACTATTAAGACAACACGAACTGAATATCAGGACTTATGCCTAATCTCGACCGCATTTAACTGCATGAAGTTTGTACCTATATTCTAAATGCCAATAACATTTTTTGGTGAAGTGTTCTGTTTTATGGTTAAACAAAGAAAACGAAATGTGTTTTTTTTCATATGTAGATTTAAATCGGCTTGGGAGAGTAGAATTAAAGGAAGTTTAGCATAATGCTTGCCTCTGTGTCTTTAATTGAATCGAGACTCCCTGCACTACAGCAGGGGTAATCTTCATTGTGAATGTACATTTCTGATGGCTTATATGTTGGCTACTATTGGCCAATCTACACCAGTTTAAGAGCAATTAGAGATGTTCATAGCAAGTGTAGTTGAAACCTGTCAAAAGGAGGTAAAGGGCCTCGACATAAATTAGAAGACTAGTTGAAAAGTTGGAACCTAACTGGGTGGGGGAGCGTGTAGCCATTACTGTGAGGGCATTTTGAATCCCATGGGGCTGTTTTATATGCCATGGCCAAACGAACATTATGCGTGTGAAGATCAAAATCTTATGAAAAAGGGCAGAAACATTTACCCTGGGTGGGCAGGCGTAATAACTTACCCTGCCATCAAAGTGGGGGGAATGTAAGTCAATGGGCCGGCCTCATAGGAAAAGCAGTGACAGGAGAGTTGTGAGAGAGCGAAGGATGGAGGGCGGGGGGTGGGGGAGGGAGAGAGATTGAGAGAGAGAAACAAGCGCATTCTAAGGGGGACAACGGGGGATAACAGCTGGAGGGGTCGGAGGCTCGGCATTTTCTGACTAGTGGGTGAGAATCGTCAGCTGCTGCAGACTCGGTCTGATAAAGGGACTCGGGCTGTGTGTAGGGCGGTGTCACGCTGGCCCCATAATGGTGTTACAGCAGTAATGCTAATTTTTCCATCATTGTGTTGCCTAGGGCAGTTCATCCCCTCCCTCCAAAACAGCCCGGAGGGTGTAGGAGAGTTCTAAAAACGACCCACACAAAAAGCCTGTTCATGCCATATTGAAGAAAAAAGCAACAATGTGAAAATGCATAATTTATGTTTCTCTCATAATTAAATGATGGTGCCTGCGGTGTGGACTTGAAAAAAAAAATACATTGATCCCTGCACTTCATTCAAAGGGTTGTCTTATAGCACTCCCCCAGATTATTTTAAACAAAATGGTTCTCATTTCACACTCTGAGCTTTGACATGGAATTTTAAAATGAAACAGCTGAAGCAAGAGCTGGTAATTGGGCGTTTGCATCAATGGCGGTGGGGAGAGGTGGATGGGCCATCTTTTCGCCCGCTGGCCTGGCTGGCTGGCTATAAGCGACCTTTCGAATGTGGCGACCCAGCTGATGTTAGAATGTGCGCGCGGGGGCGGGAAACGCGGGGTTATCGTGGAACATCACAGGCAAAGATTGAGGCGCTCATTTGCATGTGGATTCTGACACTTGGCACGACTATGGCAAGTTCTCTTTCTGTGCCCAAGAGAACAAAGTATGAAAACACGGGCACGGGCTTCAATGGCACCGCATGAGTACCAAATTAATTGGATTCTTTGCCAGGAACACTAATTACAAACATTCCGTTTTCAAAATAGCCTTCAGGTCGGGATTTATGTTGCATGAAAATATGAAGGATATGTGTCGTTCTACAAAAAAAATGGAGACGCACGTAACAGGTCTGACGTACGTAAAATGGAGGCCTCTATTCGGGGAAAGGGGAGTTTTTGGCCTCTGGTCGTTTGTCCTCACCAGGAACACAGCAACGTCCTCCATGTACAACTGAGCTTGAGACTTCATAGGTGTGCCCCTCCTTTGTGTTTCACTTCAGTATGCAACCTGAAACACAGAGTGGGTTCTATACTCCTAACTGCATTGACTGCTCAAAAACACTGCACCTACTGGTGACTCCCAGGCTACTCGGTGTCATCCCCAGGTTTTGGCCCTCTACCCTCCGATCACCCGTGCACTGGACTGGTTTCTCACTGGAGCCTCTATCAATCAAACTCCTACCCATATTCAAAATGACGGCACAAACACTTTCTATGCATGAACTTCCAACACAAACCCTTGACCTGAGAACCACCCCCGCTTCTACCCGCCCCCACTCGGCCGAACCCCCCTGCAATGCCGCTCAGCTGCCTTACATCTGACTCTGAACCACGCCAAACACAGAACCTCAGGAATTAAGTGATGCTGGACCGTACTATATGTAATGTATAGTTTTGACCGTCTTGCATGTCTTTCCTCAACTGTTGTCACTTGTCCAACATTATTTTTTGCATTCTACTCTTAGGCCTTGTTCTGATGGATTACTTTTCCAATCCATAAAGATCCTTAACTGTAGAGAAAATCTCAACTAAGAACCATCTCAGTGAGCCAAGCACTTGCTGCTGCGATCTGTGCTTACTCTTCAGTCACAGATTCAAATCCTGGCAGGGACAACGCCGCCCTTTATTCTTCCTACTTCGATGAATGGGGCTCCATTAAATTGTTTAAAGTATGTTTCTTACTGTTGTGACGAATCCAGGATATGCGTCCCTTCTCCCCTAGAGGGAGCAGCCCCCTGTGAGGCTAGGGGGGTGAGCCCGCAAAGCAAGACCCTCCCAAGGGGTCTGGGCAAGTGGGACCTCACTGGGAGTGACTCCCTTTAGGGGACAAGGACTCCCATTCCAAGAAGGCAAAAGGCCATTTACTAGGATATTGCCTTCAACAACCAGTAATTCGATTTGCTTCTCTTTGGCACTAAGCAATGCTGGATTATACACAAACCACGAAAAATGGCGAACACCCCTTTAAGCGGGAGCAGTCAAGTTAAAGACATGAAGAACCTAGAGAGAAGCACAGAGAACCTTACGCAGGAGAGCCTCTGACGTAGGTATGTCTTGGAGGGGCGGAGCTCTGTGGAACCGCGGAAGTAGCAGCAGTCCGAGGGACAGAGAGGAATGCCAGGAGGCCGGTGTAGCGAGCAGTGGAATAATCGTTGCTGGGATGGAGTTACAAAGACCATCCCGCTTGGTGGCGTGACCACAGAAGACCCAAGAACTAATGCAGAGACCAGATGTGTCAGGAGGAACAAATCTTCCACTCCGCCTTCATGCGTGGAGGCTGCCGGGGCAGGCAGATTACAGGTAAGAGAAGCCGAGGGACCGGAGAGACTGAGAAGCAAGACCTGGGGGAGGATGCCCTGATGCAAGGCCCTGTGAACCAGCCCGAAACTTGAGAAGGTATCATGGTGGTTCAGGGAAGGGGGAGGCCACAGGAACAAAACGAAACAAAGTGATTGTTAATGTCGGTTACAGGAACCTGAGAAACCCAAAGTATGAGCCGTGGCAAGGGCTGTGAGAGTTGTTGAACATAAAGAATCAAGATGGCCTGGATTGCCCCATAAAAGAATTGTTGAAAACAAGTGTTGAAAGGTAATCTAAAAGATTTAACTTGATAAAAGAAAGATTAGAAAAAAACAGCCAAAGGTCTGGAGAAAGGGTACATGAAAGACCTATCAAAAGACTTACAGGGCATCATCATGAGTTGGGCGGTATCCCGGCAGTAATACAGGGCTTTTTTCATATTCATGCACTCCTTTAGGTGACCCCCTCACCCTCCTCATGGGAACGGTTCGTGAATGTATACGGCCTGTATCTATTTTTTTTTTATTGTTTATGGTTTTACAACCTTTACAATTATTCTTTCAAATCATACAGAACAAAAACAATATCTCACATAATACACTTAAATCATAAACAAAAACAATATGCACGTAGTAAAGCCAAAATAACATCTCAACATAATATAGTTTTTCAAAATGCAGAACTATAAATTAAACATCAACATCACAGATAACAGAAAACATATCTTAATCGATACTTACAAATCACTATATCATAAATAAATAAAAAACCTTAAAATTCCGTCCGTGCAACTTGGTAGTCATATAGAATCGACATTTCATTTCATAGTTCCTTTAGTCTAATCACTTTTACTAAAACCAATAACATGAGCCCAAAAATCATATAAGAATTCTAACCTTGAGAAACGCTACCCAAGCTGGCATGAAGTTTGTATGGGTCACAACACTCTTATATGTAGCGATCTTACTCTGAACATCTAGATTCTTCATCGGATAAAATTAGTAGCTTTTCAGACAATTTTCTTTCAAGAATTAGTAAAAAATGTGTTAGACAAATGATGAGGCTTTGATTTGTACCTGCCATACATCTTTGCCAAAGAGGCTCTCTGCTTAGGCTAGATACTGTGTAGAGCTGTTTACCAAATATATGAGTTCTGGTGGATTCAAAATAAGAACAGTAGACTGTGAGATGTTTCAGTGTTTCAATGGTGCTATTCCTATTACAGAATCTGCATTGACCATTATTTGGTTTATTATTGTACCGTTTCCACAACATCAATTTCTCGTTAGAAAGTAACTGATTCAAGCAAAATCTCAAATACGTCTTCCTCGCTTGACCACAAGGAAAGATGACCTGGTACTTAGGTCGATAGCCCCACTGCCTCGTAAATTTCACATATTCACGAAAGGATTGGTATTCATTAATTTTCATGATCAACAGGCACCAATGGTATCTACAATATTTAAGTTTGCATGAAGGCAAACCCAGTACCAGATCATCCTGAGTGATCATGGTGCTAGATAACAACTCCTCCATCTTGTTCCTACATTTTAGAAAGGAGGGAGGGTCTCCTTTCTTTATCATATTTGCAAGATCTTCATAAAGGCAATCGTTAGGGGGAGCTAGCATTTTCCCATAATGCATAAGTAGTCGCCAATGCCACTTCACCGATAATGGTAATAAGCCCAGCTCATGACACACAATAGCATTCGGGGTGGAATAAGCCAAGCCCAATACAGTTCAACATTTGACCTTGGATCACATCAAGAGTTTGTTCCACATCATACAAGCATATATCTAGGGAATACAATAGAATTGGTTTGATCTTTTGTGCGGAAAATTTCATAGTAGGAATCATTGAGTATTTCCCCAATCGATGGTAAATCATTTTCATCTGCATTGCCAGCATTTTTGCTTTATTAGACAACATTGTCTTCCACCCCTCACTGGAATATGAGCTTGCAAGATGATAGCCTAAATAGCGGATGGCAGTGGACCTAGGAATAGCAATACCATTCAGACCCCATGATCATTTAATAGCTTTTTTTCGACCTTCAATGAACGTGACTATGAAGGATTTTTTGAGATTAATCTCTAGATTGTGGTTACTGGCAAAAGAATGAAACAATGCCAGTTTAATCTGTAACCCAAAAGGGGTCCTATCAAAAAATAACAAATCATCTGCAAAACTCAGCCAATTAATCACAATTGCCCCCAGTTTGACAGGAAAATAATGGCATCCTTCCATTACTCGTCCAAATCTAATAAGTATAAATTAAATAGGACCGCAGCAAGATTCCATCCCTGTTTGAGGCCGATTTCGGTAGGAATAATATCAGTAAATGCCCCATTTTTTGTCAAACGAATTCGATAGGTGGTTTGTTTATGGAGAGCAGCAATGATTGAAACGAGCTGAACCGGAAAACCATATTTAATCGATTTTGTCCATAGTAATTGTCTGATTACAGAATCGAATGCAGCAGTAAGATCCAGGGTCGCCATATATACCGGCCCTGCCTTATAAGATCTAGTCTGCTGGTATACATGAGCAACGATCGTCGTATTGAGTTGACAGCCCATATGACGGCGAAAACCAGTCGGATATTTCTATAAAAGGTTAAACTTTATGATATGCTGATTGATATGTTGGAGTAGTAGACTAGTAAAGATCTTAGCTGAAGCATCCATCAGCGCTATCGGCCTATAGTTCGCCGGTTCATTCATTGGACCCTTTTTATAAATTGGGATGATGTTGGCCGTACACCTAGAATTCAGAATGTAACCCAAGGAATAAATAGCATCAAATTTTATTTTGAAGATTCTTGCCCACAAATCCGGGTTAAGTTTAATCAGGCAAGGAGGAATACCACCAGAACCTGGTGCTCGAGATCCTTTGGATTTCGTAATGATCATAGTTATATCTTCCATCGTCCATGGACAGCCACAAACAGTAGACCTAAATATTAAACTATCCCCATAGACACCAAAAGCAACTGGCTTGGTAAATTTACCTCTGATCTACGCCGTCCAGACTACTGCAGATATTGCCGATTCTCCAATCGACTCAGCATTATCAAACAGGGTACGCATAGTAGCCCACACATGTCTGGTATTATTCTTTAATAACAGAGTGATTAAATTCTGATTATCCATATTAATCAGTTCATGCCTCATCAATTGTAGTTGTCTTTTATAGGTTGTGATGATATGAGCTTTGCTCTCATAAAATTCAATGGTAGTAGGATTACCCTTGCTAAGTTGTCTGAGCAATTGGCGTTTCTCTTTCCTTAATGCTACTACTTTTGAATTAAACTGATGGCGATGCGAGATCGTAGGCTTAGCGGCCTTTGATTTCATCAAGAGTGCCATATGGAGTGCAACTCTTATGGAGTTCTGAATCTCAGCGATAACACACGAGATTCCACTAGACACATAACTCATAATAATCAAGGTATCATTTTGAATTTTAGTGGTAACTTCATTACACCTACTAGAGGTCCACTTAATCAATGCTCCTACGCGATCAAATTCAATAGCAGTTAGCATAGGAATACTATCAAAATTCGTGATATTCAATCTAAGCTTAGAATTCAAAGCTAAATGATCCCCCCTCTGTAGATTGTGAATTACTATTGGATCAATTAGTTGTAACAGCCCTGTTGATACAAAAATGTACTCAATGAGTGATGAACAGTTCCCTCTTGCCCAAGTATACTGGTAGGCTCCCATTTCAAAAGGGACACTTTGTATGTCCCATGAGATAAGGAATTCCAACCACTTTAAACCATTTACATGAGATTTTTTTTTCAGATCATGCGTGGAATATTTCCCATTCTTATCTATCACCACACATGTGGAATTAAAATCACCACCAATTATTACAAAGTTAATTTATGCATCAGTACCTGTTCAAAGATAAGGTTCAATCAATTGGTAATTGTTTCAAAAGACACTGTGACCTCATTCCAGTATAGATTAACAATAAAAAAATCTCGGCACACTAGATCTTTGCATACACTTTCCACCACCAATAAAGCATCATCAGCCCACAAAATAGAGGATTTTAATCTTAACTGCTTATCAATCAAAATAGCAAGGCCTGCAGCACGGTGGCCTTGATCTCCTCTTACCGCGGACTGGTGATATGAATCGAACCCTTCTAAGACTACATCGCCCATGATCATAGTTTCCTGTATCAAACAGATCCCTGGGCGGCTGTCGCTAACTAATGACGCATTCCATAACCTCAAATTAGAGTTTCCACATGAGTTACAAGAAAATACATTAATCCCTGGATTTTCATCCTATTTTCCTCCCATTTTTGTATGCGGGCCAGATGGAGTCAACGCCCCCATACTCATCATACCTGTTAGGGAGGCTGCCAAGTTCAAAAATTGCTTCAAAACCTCCGCATTAATCAGAGGTTGAGTACCTGCTAAGTTAGAGATCTGCGGGGGTTCCGGAACAGTCGCAATGAACATTTCTGCAAGTTCGCCGGTATTAAAGAGACAAGGATCTAGTCCCAATAATTCCAGATCTTCTCGTTGCGCCCAAATCAATCTTGTGATTATATGTGACTGATAGCCGCATATCATCCGCGTGGGATTATTGTGTGCCAAACGAACCCAATAAATATCATTGCTTCTGATAGTACGTAACACTGGGATTTCTTGGAAAACCTTCAGCATTGCAGAGCGATTTAGGCTCGTTTTTGCAGAGGTTACTTGCTTGCTTTCCCATCCCATAATAGATGGCATCTCGGGGGTTAGGGACATTACCTCTTTTTTTGCCATACGGTCATGAGAATAAAATTCAGAGTATACCTCATCAGTCCAGCTTTGGGCTTCTGATTTAGACCTATCCAGGCCCGTATTCACATTATTCTTGCCATGCGACAAACCCAGCTCTTCAGCTATATCCCCATCATCAGTGACTAATTTAGATACAAATTCTTTGATGCCACTATTAGAAGGTCTCGCCTGGGGGGCGAGTGATTAATCAATGACCGGTCTTGGTCTGCTTGTCCATTTGTAAGTGACATCTTAGATTTGCTTAGAGTAGGTTTATTCGCTACTGTTTTTTTCATGGTTTTATTAGTCCCTGCAACCTTGATTTTATTAGAGGCCTTCTTCATATATAGAGCAGGAAAGAACTTTGTCAAGTCTGTTTGCTTTTGTTTGGGAGAACAATTGTGCTCTCGCTGAGCACTACCCCCAAGATTTCTTCCTGTGTGATTGTTATCCTGCGACTTCCGTACGTCCGAAGGACTCTGTGTTACATCAATATTCAATAAGGCCCTTGACTCTTTATTAAATTGCAATAGATCAATCCTCTCCTCTTCATGGGACAAGTTCTTGGAATCAACTTTTAGTGAGTCTAAAGTGTCTTTGAGTGAAATTTGACTATTCATTGATTTTATGTTTTTTGCTTGTTTGATCTTACGTTTAGTGGCTTTCAGCAGCATTTTCCTCTGTTTCCTTGACAAGACAGGTTCATAAACCTGTTCCTCAACCATTTTCGCTTTCAAAGTTCTCAAGTCCTGCTGACATAACTGTGCCTCATCTTCCAAGTCAATTAAATTAGTTAGTGCTGAAGGGCTATCTAAAAGTTCTTCTTTTTTAAGATTAGATGTTGATGGCACCGGTGCAGCCATCACCTCAGCACTAGTCATCTGAGCACCCAACGGTTGTTCACTCGGACTGACCTTTGTTATACTGACTAGTATCTGTTGTATGGTCGCTGCATTAGCCGATACCATCTCAGTTAGCTGTTTGATTTCTGCTGCAGCTGACGTATCATTTTTGTTAGGATCACATCACAAGCAGTGACTGCTGCAAAGGTAGTCACCGCATTGGGTCCCAATCGTGGGTCAGCTGGAGTTTGGGAAGTTTTATTGCTCAATGGGGGGCTCTCCCTTTGTTTACCACTAGAGAGGACCGCAACTGCCTCACAAGTAAACAATAACCCCTCTATTCTGTTGACCTTTGTAAGAAGCTCTGTTAACATACTGTGTGAGTATCCAAGTTGGACGTGGTCATGTCCTTTATCAAGTAGATTAAGGATCCTGGACAATACCGGAAACTCAGCTCCAATATCAGAGGACTCAATTAGGTTACGTTCTACTTCACCTTCTAGATCATACAAGGTTAATTGTGGTTCAACAGGGGAAGGTACCATCACCGGAATAAATCCAGACTACATAGGAATCACTTCAGGGGGAATTTCTACTTCTGAAGGTGAACTGGTCTCTGAACTTTTGAATTCCTTATTCACCTCATTATTAACAATTTGATCATCGAAAAAAGTGTGCACCTGGGCCTTCGTACTGAGTACTTCATCAGGATCAATATGCACATGTACATCCTCCATGCAGTACTTATTAGCTTTAATTGGGGTTGAGGGCCCTCTAGAAAAACGCATCCTCCTATCCAGCAGTGCCTCAATTGCTGGAGCAATAATAGAGACATCAGAGAATCTGGTTTTCGTGCTAGTGACACCCATTTTCATTAATAGGTCTCCATTTCGGCATTCCTCTAGGCCCGCACCCATGTCCCCATTATCACAATAATGATTCATTGCTTTGAGCTTAAAGGTCTCTAATGTCGACTCAGAGTTGTTCTTGGGAATGCTTTCCACTGATATCTCATTTCTTAGCTCTTGTTCAGCCATCTCGGGTGACGTTATTTGGCAGGTCATATCCCCCTGGGTTTCTACACACACAGACGTTCCCACCTTATTAGATAAGTTATTCTCCTCGCTCTCAGAATCCACCATTTCCTCATTGCCTGCCTGTGTTCCCATGGGACCATTTACAACATTGCTCATATTAACGTGGATTTTCGCCCGCTACGGAGACCATTCACCATGATAAATCAGCAAGCAGTTTGCACAATACCCAAGTCTGTCAGCCAAATCAACCCACCTTACTTCCCAGCAGCCAGCCCACCACACACCGCACAGTGAACAGTTAACAGCACTTCCTCGTACTTCCCAAGGTGCGTGCGCGAGTGCGCTGGCTGCTGGGAATAAGTAGGAGGTAGCCAAAGAAAAGGGGTGTCTCAATTCGCAAGGGCAGAGCCCAACCAAACAGTCCTTAAGTAAAAGGAGACAAAAGAAAGAAAACAACCATTCAATATGCTGGAGTTTCCGTCGGCATACACGCTGACTTAATGTTGTGAACACAGTGTACACAGTGTACATGCGCTTCCCGCGTGCACGATGGAGACATTAAGCGTAGACGCTATGCTGTGAACACAGTGTACACAATGTACACGCGCTTCCCGCGTGTACGATGGAGACACCAAGCGTACACAGATAATTGAAAGTCACCTTTTTCAATGCCACTAGATCAGGAAATCCACGGTGTTCACTAAAAAGACTTCCTCCGGCTGAAATGTCAGTTTAGATCACGTAGCTTCGTATGAGCAAAGAATGCTCAATAACACTTTCAAGCAATTCCAGTCAGCACGGCATGCCAGTTAACAGTACTTCCTTGTACTTCCCACAGTGCGCGCACGAGTGCGCTGGATGCTGGGAATAAGTAGGAGGTAGCCAGAGAAAATGGGCGTCTCAATTCGCAAGGGCGGAGCCCAACCAAACAGTTCTTTTTCAATGCCACTAGATCAGGCAATCCACAGTGTTCACTAAAAAGACTTCCTCCGGCCGAAATGTCAGTTTAGATCACGTAGCTTTGTATGAGCAAAGAATGCTCAATAACACTTTCAAGCAATTCCAGTCAGCACGCCACGCCAGTTAACAGTACTTCCCACGGTGCACGCCTCACAGATACAGGGATTGTATAGAAGAAGCCGGTGATCTTCAGACATACGCATGCTTAAATCTCCCTCAAGCGGATTTGAAAATAGGGAAAAGTGCATGGTAGATATCATTGGACAACTTGGAATATGTTCTGTGCTGAAACCCATACATTGCATGCATGTAGGTGTAAGGTCTTCTATAGCACAAGTCTAGCTGGGAATCGGTGGAGTTCAGTAGAGCACAAGGGGAAGGGGGATCCTCTATGGAGACGGTATAAGGGAGAAAGGGGGAGTAGGGTTTAGAGAGGCCTTCCAGACCCAGCGGCTGATGAGATGTTCTCTCTTTCCTGAAATGCATAAGAGTAGGAGCAGTCCTGATCTGTGTCAGGTCAGGATGTCATTCCTGACTAGGATGAAATTACCAGAAAATATCTGCAGCATTTCCATGGCACTGCATGTCGTCTTCCTCTCCACAGAGGGAAAAGCTGTACCTAAACAATATATGGAAAGGCAGCTCATGGTCCTGGGAAGTGAAGTCTCATCTTTCTCTACCAAAAAAACTCTGAATTGTAGCGAGCAGTTGTTATTGCAGGTGCACAACATTATGTTTCAATTCAGTGTAGTTCTGTGTCCCACTTGCCCATTGTGATGCTCCTTCCACACTCCATTTCCCCTCTGAGTTACTCTTCACTGGCTGCATTCTCCCACAGAGCCGTTGCCGGGGGGTGGAGGGGGCGAGGGGGCTATAGCCCCTGGTCTTTTGAATGTAGCCCCAGATAGAAACTCAGGGACTAGAGTCAAAAGGCTAGCTAGCCCCGAGTCCCAACAACCCCGACATTAGCGAAGCTCCAGCTCTCTTCCAGATCTAGCAACACCCCTGGCTGTATAGCTATGTTTACACCTTAGAAGTCCTAAACATGACTTGTCAAAAAAACCGCTTTGGCTTTTGTTTAGTAGTGGGATAGGCATTTGCCAGACACGGCCATGATGGTAATACCTGGCCATAACATGGCAATAGGCAGACAAATGTGATTTTACCCGGGCATATGATATAAATGTCTATACACTAGCCAAAACTGTTGGCTTTGTCAGTGCTTAACAGGACTTAAGTGCAAAGAACAGACAATAATAGAGTGGCTGAAGGCACACTTAGTTCAGTACATTCACTGCTGCAATTCAGCCATTAACTGCACACACTGCTTAGAAATTACACTGGCAGGCCAACGTGTGATGCTCCTGCTTGATAGAGCTTACTCAAAGAGGATGTGTTATGGTGGTTAGGGCAGGTGGTGGGTGGGAATGACCACAGAGGCTAGCATGCCCAGAGGTAGTCAGTCTAAATATGAAGCCAGAAAACAATCGTAACACTTCAGATTCATCAAAACAACTGTCAGACATAGACGGTTACATCACTGATCATTTGCGACATTTGAGAAAGGACCATTTTGTGCAACTTAGATGATACTCGTTGTTACAACGTTGTGACTTAACAGAGCTTATTGCCTCACTTCAAAGAGTTAATTGATAATTATCACATCTAGGTTTGTGGCCAGAAACATTACTAATCTACGGTTTCTCATAGGCAGTGCCCTGGAAGGTTCTACCATACTCTAGATTACATGCTCTGGAATAGCACATTTCTAACTTGTTAAGGGTTTGCCTGGCCTTTCACCTACAAGAGATTACAGGGTGTTACTTCATAGAGAGCATTCACTTTTCTGCCACCATAATAACTTCTGGACTAGAGATCAGACTTCCACCAATAGGGAAAAGTCTTGCATGTTCTAATGACTGTTTCCTTTCATGGCGATTTTTCTCTTGCCAATCTTGTAATTGTATGTTTGGGTGTTTTTTTGTCTTTTTGGAAACAGAATTACCTTACTACTCAATTTTTATTTTACAGTTTTTCTCCTTTCTCCGACCTTGGTCTTTCTTTCTTTTCCCTTTACCTCTATGCCCTATCCTGGTGATAGGATCTAAAACAAAAGGGTCGAATGCCTTTTTTTCGGGGGGGTTCCCCCACCAACCCCCCTTTTTTCTTTTTTTTTTAAAACTTTTTTTTGGCCTACCAAACTAAAAAATATATAAATAAATAAGAAAGCATTCGGCCCTTTTTTTTCGGTCCTTTTGGATTCGAAAAAAAGGGCACTCGATCCTTTTTTTTTTTATCCTTTGGCTGGACACCCCCTATCCTGACACTAAATTCCTACCACCACCTTTTCCCTTCATCTTTTACCTGCCATGTTATGCTTCTTTGGAGAGCTTCATGGACTTATTGGCAGACCATCAAATGCAATATACGCATTTGGTGGTTCTTGGGGACCTCAATCTGAAATGAAACTGTCCAAGGCCCCCAGTTTTGAACTCTTTTTTTTGACAGTCTGTCTGATTTAGAGTTAGATTAACATGTGGTAGGGCCCACCCATAAATTAGGCAATACACTTGATCACTTGATCTGATTTTTGCTAAAAATGCCTTAGTAGCCCTGCGGTCAGTCGAGCCTGTACTTTGGACAGATCGCCATTTGGTGACCTGTATGCTAGAGCCTGTAGGGGTTCTGGCTAAAACCCCCTCTTGCAGAGTTTGGCAGCACTCCTGGCGCACGGCCGATACTCAAAGTATGGTATTGTCTGTTGATGCTAAGTGCAAGGCAGCTCCTACTACCTCTCTCTCACGCATTACATGAGGCAGCGGATTTGGTAGCTCCACTGCGATTCATACAACCGCGCAGGCTGCCATCAGAGCCCTGGTTTTCTGATCTTTTGAAGGCTGTCTGGCTCACATTGAGACAGGCGGAGCGAAAATGGCATAAGGCTTACGACCCTATATGTAGAATACAGTACAAGGTCTGTTCGGCAGCTTATTCGTCAGCTATTATTGCTGCAAAGACACTGTATCTAAGAAAATTGAGTCCCCTTATGCCAACCAAAAGCTCTTTTCTCAGCAGTTAAATCTCTCTCTCTTCATCAGCTAATCTGGTTCCCAACATCACGCCCACCCAGGAATTGTGTGACGCATTGTCATAATTTTTTATTACAATGATTGAGACTATTCGTGGGTACATCTCAGTGGAGGCGAATATTCCTACCAGTGAGAATAATCTGCCTGAACCGATGGGTTCGGCCAGATTAACGGGCTGGTCATCTTTTCCTAGGCTCTCGGAAGAGACCGTACTTGCTGCCATTCAGAATATCAACTCGTGTGTCCCTGCCGACACATTCCCTTTGGCTGTTATGAAGAAGATCTCCCCTGACCTCCTGACAGAGATCACAGTGGCAATTAATGGCTTGTGCCAGACAGGGCTGGTCCCGCCAGAGCTTAAAGCTGCTACGGTTATTCCTCTTCTGAAGAAACTGGCACTGGACCCATCTATTCTTTCTAATTTCCGTCCCATCTCTCTTCTACCTTTCCTCACAAAGCTTTTGGAGTCTCTGGTGACACCTTTACTTTCTTCATTCCTTGAATCGTCCAACCTCCTAGATCATGCTCAGTCTGGTTTTAGGGCAGGCAGGGGCAGGGAGAGTGTCCTGGTGTCTGTCCAGTGCGATATGGCCAGGATGTTGGACACAGGAGGGGTGGGAGCCCTGATTCTTTTAGATCTTTCAGTGGCGTTTGACGCCGTCGACCAACCCCACCCTTCTGTCCAACCTATCTGGGCAAGTGCTGGCCTGGTTCTCCTCGTTCCTGGCTGATCTTTCCCAGACTCTCTCTCTCTGCCCCCTTTTGGATCTGGCCTCTGCCATCTTAGTTGCAGGGTGCTGCAGGGCTCTTCTCTGTCTCCTTTTTCTATTTAATATCTACATCTGGGCACTTGTGGGTCTCATCCTCTTCTTCCACGTCGGGTGCTATTCTTATGCTGACGACACCCATCTTCTGATCCGTTTAGATCTTGATCAGGCTGCGGTGTCGTCAGGCCTTCAGAGGTGCCTGCCGGCCATAGGGGACGGGATGAATCACAATTGGCTTAAACTGAATGGTGATAAAACTGAGGTTCTGGTGATGGGTTCTCCCCCGGTCCGTCACTCTGGGTGTCCTCTTTCTGGCCCGCTTCTCTTGGCCCCCTTCCAGTTCCTGTGGTGAAGGTGAAAAATCAGGCTGTGATTCTATCAGCGTCCCTGTCAATGGATGCCCAAGTAGCGACAGTCTGCCAAGCTGGCCATTTTCAGCTTAAAATACTGAAAAAAGTACATCCTATGATACCGCCCCTCCGCCCACCGGTGGTTGCAATTTTGGTGTTAAGTCGTTTAGACTATTGTAACTCCCGCGATCTGGTGCAGCCGAACTGTTTGGTCCTGCGACTGCAACTTTTGTAGAACCTAGCAGCCCACATTGCCACAGGTGCACATATCTCAGCAGTTCTGCGGGCCCTTCACTGGCCCCCGGTGGCTCCGCGCATCAGGTTTAAAGCGCTATGCATCGCCCACTGGGCTCTGCATGATCAGAGTGTGGAATATCTACGCACAAAGTTTACCTGGTATTTGCCTAGGCGCTGTTTGCAATCCGCCTCGGCTGATCTACTCTGTTTGCCTCCCTTCCGTCGTGTGCGGACGGCAGGGGTGTACTGGCCTATGAGGCACTCTGGAGATTTCCCGGTAGTCTCTGAACAATGGCTTTTGTGTGGCATTTCCAAATTTTCTGGGAAAATGGTTGAGCTTGCTGTAAATGTGTGATATGTGGCCACTTTGAAAATTATTTCCAGGGCCTCTTTTGGTTCCCAGTAAATCCCTGGTGGACGGGGGTCGAGAGTTATCCATAGCGGTGGCTCAGCTATGGAATTAGCTCCTGCCTGCTATAAAAAAAAAATCTACCCAAACATTTGTCCTTCAGAAATGCTGTTAAAACATATCTGTTTCAGGCGACGGGTTGTATTGGCTGTGGTAACGTACCTTTTCCTCTCCGGTGCCATGATACCTTCGAGTGGCCGTGCGCTTTAGAAATTCCCTTAACATAACATCTTTCTTTTCTTTATTTTCACAATCTTTCCACTCATTCGCCAAAGCAAACGCTGTCACTGCATCCTTCCATGTTCATTTTCTTTCCCTTTACCGTTCCTTGATCCTGTTTTGTTTGTCATCATGCCAACACGTCAAACTAATAGTAACCCAAAGGATATTTTTTGTTCTTCGCTGTGATCACTATGACAAATAAAAAAAATAACTCATAGCAACTAAATAAAATGGCAAAGACCATCCCCTCTGCCGCAGAAACTGAGGGAGCCTAGATTCAAGTAGAGCTATTGCCAACTTTGAAGAAGGCCAGGTGAGCAATAAGCCCACTTGAACATTATGTTCCCCAAAACATCAACAGCAGACAACCTTGGGTCCGCAGTGTCTATTCACTGTGCAACCTTTTTGACAGAATTAGCATTATCCAAAAGGCTTGTCATTGATTTAATTGACCTCACAAATATTGGAATCTGAGTGGCTCAGCAAGGTTTTAAATGTGTTGGTACACACACATCTCCACAGCAGGTTAATCAATTTACTGAGGTTGCTTGCGGTCTGCTCTGCTTGCCTAAGTATGGCCCAGGCCCTGCAATCGGACCTCAGCCTTTTCTTTTGTGTTTTTTTAATACTTTCTGTCTGTTTTGTTGCCCACACTGTGGGTGGCTGTGGTCCAAGGACTAAACCCCCACACCCTCAGAGAAACGTAGAGAAGATGTTAAGCTTTCTTCATGATTCAACTGAAATTATGATTCCATGCATTGATGATGGTTGAAACTAAGGGGTGAGCGACATTTCACTTCCTTCTTTCATGGACCACATGCATTGATGATGGTTGAAACTAAGGGGCTAGCGACATTTCACTTCCCTCTTTCAGGGACCACATGCATTGATGATGGTCGAAGCTAAGGGGCGAGCGACATTTCACTTCCCTCTTTCATAGACCTCATGCATTGATGATGGTTGAAACTAAGGGGGGGGGCGACATTTCACTTCCTTCTTTCATGGACCACATGCAATGATGATGGTTGAAACTAAGCGGGGGAGCGACATTTCACTTCCTTCTTTCATGGACCACATGCAATGATGATGGTTGAAACTAAGGAGAAAGCGACATTTCACTTCCTTCTTTCATGGACCACATGCATTGATGATGGCTGAAACTAAAGGGCGAGCGACATTTCACTTCCCTCTTTCAGTGACCACATGCATTGATGATGGTTGAAACTAAGGGGCTAGCGACATTTCACTTCCCTCTTTCAGTGACCACATGCATTGATGATGGTCGAAGCTAAGGGGCGAGCGACATTTCACTTCCCTCTTTCAGGGACCACATGCATTGATGATGGTCGAAGCTAAGGGGCGAGCGACATTTCACTTCGCTCTTTCATGGACCACACTGTACAGATGTAGGGATATTTTCCTCTTCTCTCGAACCACTTTTTCATGAATGTTTGTTATTCATTGAGTTTGTTTGTGCAATAAAAGCATCATTCACCAGCAAAGGACAGTATTATTATTTTTACCAACAGGGTGAGTAAAACCCTGCAGGGTTATTCTATGTTTCAAAACTTTCCCCATGAGAAGTATGCTCGACAAATTCTTCTCCACACGGATTCTTCAAACGTGGGGAAAACGGAGGAGGTTAACCATGACTAGCATTGGTGCTGCCTCCCTCCCATCCAATCATTTCAGAATGTAGGCTTTTGATTTGATCGTCTACTCGCTGTAGATATCCAGATCAATCAAGACCTCCAACTACCGAATTAACGAGCCCAGTGGAATCTTTGTACTTTTACTCATTGATAACTAAGCATCCACGGTACAGGTTATCATATGCTTGGGTCTAAGAAGAAGTTTCACATTTTTATTTTTTCTTTCTTTTTTTATGATTTTGGCATTGACTTGAAACCCTCTTTTCTCTTTCTGTGGGGTTCCCCCCCAAACCTTGTTTTCCCCCATGCCCTTAAACACTTAGCACCAACACCCATGTTCCATTTGAGAGCACAGGTGAAATTCCTATTATAAATGTATTTTCGTGGTAAGGGAGTTTTGAGGTTTTTTTGGTAAAAAGAAAATCACAAAAATAGGGGGAAGCCAAATTTTCTAGGTGGTACCCCAATACCTTTTTCGTACTCCCCGATCCCATTCAGCAACAGAAATGCACCCGTCTATTCATAGCAAGCCAGTCTCATTGTCACTCTTAAGCAACACGATCATTGCAGTGAGGTCTAATAACAGAAGTACTGATGCCTTCCTCATCTTTTCCAACACCCTACACTTCAGTGGCACAAGTAAAAGCATTCGTCTAGATCCAATCGGCCCTCAAGAGATACTAGCATGCAAGGTCCCTCTCATCCTCCAGTTCCTCTGTATCTACTGCAAGTGAGCTTCTGACAGGACATCATGATTCAGCCCTCTGGAACTCTCCCTCGGCCCTCCTCTTCTCTGTTATGAAGAGAACTACTTTCGCTTGCAATGAAATTTGAAAAGGCGACTGCTCTGCCTGTTATTCTTCCCAGAATCATACCCATCACAGTGTGTTTCCTCTGGTCCACCCCACTTACCCATCTTCCTTTTCTCGCTTGCACAGTACACCCTCCACTGTGCTTGGCATTCCTGCTTTCTATGCAGGAGCGCACTGTCCAGCACATAAGGATCACCACTTGCAATGTGCTTGCCTTCTGTGTACCCACACAGTTAGTTCCAGTTCCGTAGAATGGAAGTACCAACTTGGGCGGGCTTCGCATGGTAAACAATTCATTGGGTCAGGGTTCTTCCCAACGCTTTGGGTAGCTGGTGCCCACCCAAGCAGTGGTGAAATGTAGATGTGGGGTTCCCATGTGCCCATTCCCATAGAGTCCTGTAGAGTGGGAATGGAGATTAACAAAATGACTGGCGCCTGGCTTCCCGGCCGCCGGACTTGCAATAGCTCGGTGGCACCGGAAAGTCAGCTGCCGGTAAGTTTTTTATGGGTCCGGCGGCAACCCACCGGTAGCACCGGCAGGGTTACCGCCGGACCCGTAATGAGGCCCACTGCTATGACTTTCCTTACACCGGGAGTACACATTTGATTTTCAAGCTACTAGCCAAGCATACATGCACTAGCCCCCTGCCATCAATGTTATCTACCCAAATGCACATGGCACACAAGTTCTTACTCGCCAAGAGTGAGTTATCACCCGCGGCTGGTGAGTGCACGTTTTGTGGCCTACTACTCTCTTCAAATAATAATGGAATCTCCACAACATTGATGCACCTTTAGGATAGTTTTTAACTAAGGGGCTGGTGTGACTTCCCAGACATTTCATTTAGATTCTAATGAAGTCAAGCCTAAAAATGAGTGTTTTACAAGCAACGCATACCCTGTAAAAACAAACAAATAATCCCAACAAAAAATGGGGAGCAGAAATACTAGGAACGGGAAACCGCGGACACATGGGATCCTGTCCTCCTATTCCTACTTCGTACCACAAAGCCCAGAGGATGTGTTCACTTCATTGGGGCCACAAGAGCAGTACCAGAGGAAGGAGCTCTGCTATTATTGCAGCCTAATCTACATATTCTAGACCTACTTCCTTATTGGTTGGTTCTCACTCAGCTCTTTCTTGAGGGAGAGTAACTCCTTTGTCCCCCAAACGTGTGTGGAGTGGTTTCATTTTGCTGTTTTCTCTCAATGGGGTAATTTAGAAGATTGAGCGAAGACATTGCTTAACTTGCTTGCTTAGGGTGCAGTATGCAAAAGCAACGCTTAATGCAGTGCTTTAAATGGGCAGGTACTTGCTGGTCCTGAGTACCTGCAGTTTTCTTTATTTTCGAAGACATTGTACCGGCACTTCTCAGCAGAAAGCCAATACATTTAATGGAGCAGTACCGGCACTTCTCATCAGTAAGCACTTCTGTATTTCCATTTAAACCACTGGCTTAATGTGATGTTGAATGGAACCCACCCACTCCAGAGTTAGGACCAGTCTGAGGATGAGCCTTTTATACTTTGCTAATTTCCAAGTTTTATAACACGCACATTTTATTACACCACTGTGTCCTGTTATTGCCTTTTTGGTCCATTATTTTTGTGTGTGGTATGCTTTCTACTAGATAACTGCCTAAAAATGCAGGATGTTCCCAGTAAGATAGCGCAGAGAGTTAAGCTCTCGCCAGAGACATTTCTTTTTGGCACCCAGGACATAGATTAAAATCCTGGCAGGGCCGACTCAGCCCTTCATTGTTCCAGTACCAATAAACTGTGTCTTTTAAAAAAATTAAGTGATAACACCACCTATTTTTACAGTGTTTAAGTGGGAGGAATATCGCATTGTGTGCTATCATTATTCTCCTGTTAAAATGTGCATGTCCCTCCTTACCTTAATTCTGGGGTGAAATCCAGGTGCAAACGCCCTGCAGGAGGGCTGTGTGTAGATTACCTCTAGGGAATGCATCCTCTCTCCTGCAGGCCTTTACTTGCTAAGAACAAACTAAGCCTGTGTAAAGCGCGGGCCAAAAATCGGCGAGGTTTGGCAGACGACGCTTGATTGCGTGCGTCACTCCTGTACCTCAGCCAGCTGAATCCGCGCCTTTCCTTCACGACCTCGCCAAAGCCGCGCGGGAACGAGCAGCAGCTCCCATCGTTTTGCCCCGACTCGGCATTCCAGACTACCATGCGCAAGGCCTTAACCCTCGAGTTAAGCAAAAAGCTACGGTTTAGAAAACAAACGCGCGGTGCCAGCGTGTGGAAGTCTCCAACGCAGTTGGCTGGATATGTGCTGTGTTTGCACAGTGACTGCCTCGCTGCAATACCCTGATGCCAAGTGAGGCGCGTTCTAGTTTGTAGTAATCCTTCATCTGTGCTTCCAAGTCTCGTTGGGCGTTCACACTTGTACCTTCCTCATAATCTGCCTTGGCAGATCCAGCCACGCAGTTGGTTCAAACTTTTCTTTACGACCGTGTTAAAAACGGCGTGAACTGTATTTTTTTATTTACAATGGGTATCAAAGAGCAGGTTTCTGCTACACTGCGAGTCCACAAATTTAGCATTTTCTAGTGACAAGGGTAGCACCGATTTCCCAACGGGCTAAATAATGTGTGCATTTTTTAGTAGAGGGCGATTCATTTTCTTTTTAAGATAAATAATAATTTCGAGCAATTTCTAATAGCCAAGATGCGCATCAGCTTCTTTACCCAGGTACATTTATGTGTCTCCATGTTGGGACCAAGGGCTACGTTCTCTAAACTTTTTTGGCCGCAGGTGAGGAGATGTGCCAGCTCATCGCATCTGTACCAAAAAAGGAGCATCTGAGTGAGGAGGGCAGCTTAGATGTGCGCATTCAGACCGGCTCCTCAGCCCCCTTTGCGCAAATATGGGGGCGTTTCTGCGCATTTAAAAGCGCATCACAAATTCACAAATGGTGAATCTGTCATTCGCTTTCTTTGATCATTTCACAGAGAAGGGCCTGTCTCGGTGAAATTCGCTCCCAGCAGCCACAGCGGGGAGCCCGTCATTGCTTAGTGGCAGGAGCATGCCTCCCACACTAATGTATGCAAGGGGGGTGGACAGTCCATCAGTATCAAGGAGGCAAGCGAGTCATTGCCTAAGACTCCTGCTCCTCGTCTTCGCTGTAAACCCCATTCTCCTTGTCATTTATGTCACCAAACACGGTGTTATGTCTTTGAAACTGGAGCTCTTCTGGCACAGAGGGTGTGGACAAGATACCAGTATTCACACTTATGTCAACCCTCCCGAATTTTGCATACAAAATGTTGCTATTTTTTTACTTTCCCCCTCCTAAAATAATACCTCAATGGAATTCAATGGAACATTTTTATTCTCCTGCTTTCTGAGAAGAAATCCCAGGAAATCCACAAAGTTGGCATGCATGTATATGGAACTGGCGGGGCTTGCCAAATGACTCCATGTCATAAAGGAAACCATGTCCCAAGGCTGGGCTTTCCTTTCTCTCCCTGTTGCGTTCTGGGAGTTGCTCTTTAGGGAAACCTACACTGAATAATGTTGACTGAAGTAACACTAAAGTAAAAGCAAAGCCCAGGCATGGATTAGGGTGTCCCGGGTGATATGGTAACACTAGTTAAACTGACTGTGCATCCTAACTTTTGCCCTTGCTGCAGGAAGTGCCTGGATACAGTTCAATAACAAACATTCTCATATGATTTTCCCTTGTAGAAGGGGCAGTCATCAGCCACATGGAGAAGCCAAAAGAGACACTCTAGGAGAAAGCACCCAAAACGGAGCAGTAGTCAAATGATATTGGTATGTTAGGTTAACAAAGGCAAAAGCAGGAAACCCAGAATAGCAGCAACATCAGACAGCAAGATGAGCGATCACAGCACGCAGCAGCATCACAAGCACGCTGCAGGAAAAGCAGGCTTTAGAAAGAAAGGACGCTGCGTACAAACATAAGAGACGTGTCAGATCTCAGCAAGATGCTTCCAGGGAAAAGCAGGTAAATAGGACCTCAAAGCTGAAACGAAGCAGTGGGATGTAGCATCACAAAGTGCAGAATATATGACGTACTTAGAACTTCAGAAGAACTCACTAACATGGCGTCTCCAGTGTTCTCATAGTGTCGGGTACAGCTGCCAGTTTCTCCTCCTCAGGCCATGGGCCTAATACCCTCACCTGCCTCTGTTACGTAACAGCAAATGAGAGCTCAATTTACACCGAGGTGTCATACATACCAACATCTTTCAGCACCTGGCAAAGCGATTCTCTCAGAAAAATCGGGAGAATTGAATTTCCACATTCGATTGCATTGGAGTTAGAATTATATTAGGATTTAGGTTAAGGTAGTAAAACATAGCAACGTTTTTGTTAACAAAATTGGAAGTCTCCCAACTAAATCGGGAGGGTTGGCATGTGTGAGGCATGAAGAGCAAGAAAGAAGTGTGAACGTGTGCAGGCTATGGTCATTGATCAAGGCAGCCTTGAGGTAGCTTTGTATAAACATAAGGAGCACAAACAAACTCAGTAGAAAAGGGAGTTCTTTGCACCAGTCAAGCTATTCAGAAATCAGACTTATGCTTGGTCAGTGGTACTAATTCTCCCCATGACTTGTGATCTAAAATTCAGAAAGTGCGGTATATATGGGAAACACTTATCATGCGGGGGACTGTCTTCAAAAGTAAGTATTTTTTTTTATCATAACACTCACTGCACCAACAGCCTAATGCGTTGTGGAAACCTAAGGTGAAGGGGCAAGTGACCCCACCCTGGGTTTACTGTTATATGTCCTTTTCAGCACTGACAGGCTTGACAGGTTTCAATGTGTACAGGTGTAGGAACTGCCCGTTGGGGGGTTTCTGCTGGGTGGTAACCAAGGTGAACACCAGGCAGAACTTACAGTCAAGTGCATAACAGGAGAGTCAGCCAGAGGTCTCCATGGTCGACCAAGGCCACCTCTTGGCTGTTCCCAGTGGTGTGGAGAATGTTTGCATGGGTGTGCACAAAAGTGATCTGTTCCTCTGGTACTGTAAAAACCATCGATAAAAGAGCCATGGCCAAGCAGGAAGAAACAATGCACAAGTTAACACCTGCCACAAACCACGTTTGCTGGAATGTCGACAAAAAACCACTGCATATTTTACAGAGAGCCAAGGACCACTCGGCCCATACAGTTAGCCCATTTTGTATAGCGCTGTATTTGCTCTTGTGCCCGAATCGGACTATGCTTGAAATCCCTTGTTATCAGTAGACTAATAAATGCGGCCACATGTTAAAAAACATGCTTGTGCTACTAACATACAACTTTGATCAATTCTTTACTTTGTAAATGGCTACACCACAGAGGCATAATCTTACATAAACCAAAGAACGAAACACATCTTCGTGCTCAACACACATAAAAATCACTACTAATTCTTTCTTACCATGGACAAGGATCAGTGACAAGATCACACATTGTTTTTGAGACTTCTAGGGTCTCTTCTTTACTCCTTATTTAGCCATTTTTCAATCTCAACAAAAGCACAGAAAATAAACCCCGGGGGCGAGCCATCCAAACTAGGGCCACCTTCTATTCTCTCTCTCTTGGAAGGGAAAAGATTGGACAAAACAAAGCAAATCTTCCCCCAAACAGACATTTGGTTCCCCTCTTGGTTCAGCAGCTATTTTCAAAAGAAAATTGTAATTCAAATGAAGTTCTATCACCATCTCTCTGCATTAGGATTAGCTCAAAACCAAAAAAACACATCTCCTTAAACGATCATCAAACTTTTTATTGAGGATTGTTTCGGCAGTACTCAAAGTCTCTCATTCGCTGAATTGAAGGGTGTATGTGTACCATTGGTCTCTTGTTTTGTGGCATTCTGCTGCCCTGGACATCATTAGTTCCAGTCTTCCAGCTAGGTCTGTAGATGTTGTTGCATCTGTGTCACTGGGTGTACCGCAGTTTGGACTTCAGTTTCACGTGGTCGGGAGAGCACATGAGGTCTTCTCGCCCTGATATCTACAGGAGAGATTCTGAGGCTCATGTCACCCCCCCCTTCCGTGTCCCAATCTCTACCATATTCCACTCATCCCTAAGTGTCTTCTGGGCATGGGCCTCCCTGCTACCTGCCAGATGCTTGTTTCACCTCACACAATGGGCTTGACCGCTTCAGATAGGGGCCTCACCCCTACCCTCTTCCATTGGCAAGTCATGCCCTCATTCATTCCTTGTCTATCTGGACTGGCTAGTCTTAGGCGTTCCTTCCGGGAATTATGGCCTTCCCTTGCTGATTGAAGCAACACAAAGGAAGTGATGGTTGGAAGGTTTAGAATTAATGCTCACCTCTGGCATGGCTCTGGGGAACCCTCCAGACCATCATTCCTCTCCAGCCAAGCCATTACAACAAAAGGGGAAAGATCATATGTAAATCAGGCTTGGTCCCACCCCAAAAGGGGCAGTCCAGCCCAAACTGCTGGATCACATCCCTTCTGCTTGAGACCACCAGCAATCCCAGACATGTTTCAGCCTCATTGGGCATCATCAGTGAGGAGTAGCTTGGGTCTCTTGGACCAGCAGTGACAGGACCCACCTCAATAGTTGGGGATGGACTGCCCCTTTGGGGGTGGGGCCAAGCCTGGTTGGAATAAGGACCTTCCCCTTTCTGTTATGGCTTGGCAGGTCAAGAACGTTGCCCAGAGCAATTGCCAGAGGTTTCTGATTAATTCCAAACCTTCCAGACATCTTCTCTCTGTTTTTGCTTTGTCTTCGCTTGCTAATTGCCTCCAACCACTACCTTAACCGCTCCTCCTGGCACCTCCCACTGTTGTTCTACTCCTTCCAATCTCTGCTAGTTACCTCTGGCTACCCTTTACTGTCAACCTCCTTCCAACCACTGCTGTTCGCCTCAATCCATCCTCTGCCGTATTGTTCCTTCCAACCTCTGCATTTCTCTTTCTTCAAACTTCTGCTGTTGTCCCCCTTCTGGCATTCTCTTCTTTCCAACCTCCTACTGCTCTCTTCCATCCAACCTCTGCTGTCTTCTTCCTTCAGTCCCCTTCTGTTCTCCTCCTTCCAACCTCTTAAGCTCTCCTTCTTTTACCACCTGCTGTGTGTTCTCCTTCCTACAAAACAAGGTTTGCTGGGTGCGAACCTGGCAATTGTAGATTTGGGGTTCCCTTGCTAGTCTATCATGCTGAACAGGGTCCTGACCCTGTGTGTTGGGCAGCCTCTGTGTTTTCTGCCCTATTGACCTTTCTCTTAAAGTTATAGGAGCACTTGATGTGCACATGTGATGGACTCCTGCCAGCTCGAGGGGGCTATGTTTGGGTGACCAGGCGATCCTCCCCAAACAGCCACGAGGCCCATCATACACTGGCACAGGGATCCATCCAGCCCGAGTTACCCACTAGAAGTCCCCAAAACAAGTCAATGGTCTGTGTCACACTACCACTGAACATTAGCAACGCTGGTTTATTTCAGTCATTACTTGACAAGGGGGATTCATAACAACAGTTTTTGTGGTTTCTCAGGAGGGTTACATTCTTCAATGACAATTTCTGTAAGGTTACAGTACTTGAAAATGAAATGTAAAATGTAAAAAGGAAAGACAAAGAAAAAGAGAAAGAGATCAGAGGCAGTTTCTCGGTTCATTGATATCACTTCTACTAATCTTAAGTTTGCATATTCTGAATCCTACCACACAATTTACCAACGTTAATTGCTACTGGTGCGCACATTGCCAGAGTTAAATGCTATGTGCTTTTTTGATCCTTAGATCCTTCTGCTTTGTACATTGTCAATCAAGTATACTTTCAGTCTGTGTCAATATGACTGATATGCAAAAACGAAACAATTTGTGCTATTTATCCACTTACTTTCCTTTTTATATTTTCCATTTCATTTTCAAGTACTGTAAACTTACAGAAATTGTCATTGAAGAATTTAACCCTCTTGAGGAACCACAAAAACTGTGGAGAAACACGTGTCGAGGGAACGATATTGCAAAGCAATGAGGAAAATATTTTGTAGAAACACTGTCAACCAAAGAAATTAAACTACCAAACCATTTTGGAGCACTAGATCTGAGTGACTGGACTTTTTTCTTTTGTTATAACTATTTG
Source organism: Ambystoma mexicanum (assembly GCF_040938575.1). Classification (NCBI taxonomy): domain Eukaryota; kingdom Metazoa; phylum Chordata; class Amphibia; order Caudata; family Ambystomatidae; genus Ambystoma; species Ambystoma mexicanum. Next base: position 341,328,139 of record NC_090922.1, read on the forward strand.
ATGCATTCAGCAGTCCACATGCAACCGGCCAATCCTATTGCAGCCCCAACAAATTATCAACCAAAATTTGAATCATAAATATAACATCTCTTACCATCCGCCATTTCGCCATCAGCTGTTTAAGACTGCAAATATTTTCCATTTGAGAACTATGTAGATAGCAATCATCTTGTAATTAACCCAAATAAGACAAACATTTTGAGATTTGCGAGGGGAAGGAAGACATCTGTAGAGAGCTGGGTTCTGGCTCATGTCAGAATTAAACGGTTGTTAAGTGTCATCTATTTGGGCTTCTATATTAATGTACAACCATTGAGAGTTAGCCTATGCTCCTACCTAATACAAAAAGTAAATTGCCTCATGAACCAGTTAGTGAAGTTTGATAGGCGGTTTGGACAATTTTCAGTTAGGCCAGCTATTCGTTTCTATGAGGGGAAGATCGTTCCAAAGTTAATCTATGGTATATAACGGTGGAAAGAAGTTATGTTTAACACTTGTGGACCTTGTGGAAGCTGCCATTTGGTGACGTGTCCTAACCCTTCCTAAATCAGTCCTACTGTCGGCTATTAGGTATGAGTTTGGCTTACTCTCTTTGAGAGTAGGAGTGAGTTGGAGAATGTTGGCTCTTTATAAGGCTATTATGAACCCACAGGAAGGATCAATTTACAGTACAGTGAAAAATGCTATGGAAATCTCCCCCCCCCCCCCGGGAGGAGGGAAATTAGAGTACCAAACGTATTGTTTGAAGAATGATTGTGAAAACCTTCTGAGTGAATTGAATTTGGAACAGGAGGATTTATTTCTATCCCCAGATCGGGTTAAAAAAAGCCCTCTTTGAATATGATTGGGTAGACATGGTAGAATCCTTCCGTGCTTATCCTTCTATGGCACATTTAATTCAGGAACATAAAAAAAGATGGTATGTACTCCCATACTTAAATTTGTTCCCAAATCGCTACCTTAAAAACTTTGTGTTAAAATTTAGATTTCATATTCTGCCTACTTAGAGAGACTCTCTTGAGAAGTGGACGGATTAATAAGTGCAGATTTTGTCAAATTGAGAGCGAACAAGAGAGTCTTAAGCATTTGGTTCTCTATTGTACTGCCCTAAATGGCATTCTTGGGTAAACTGTTTCTGAGTATTGATCAGATGAATGATGATAATCTCTGGAAGAGGTGCTTAAGTTCTGGTTCTTAAACTCCATGCCGTTGAACTTAATCAGATTTTATTTTTTTAAATACACTTTTTTAATGTGTCATTACTATGTACTTAATGATGATTTTTAACATTGAAGGGATTTTTAATATTAAAAGGGAATTGCTATAAAAAGTACATTTTAAAGTCTGTTAAGTTGAAATAGTGAGTCCCGGAGAGGCCCGCTTTGCCACAGACGTCTCTGCATCTTTCTGGACTGAATCCAAATTCGGACTACAGCGTTTCAATCATTTAAAGACTCTGTTTCCCACAAGGCTTTTTGCTGTATGTTGTAGGAGTGGCTATAAAATAGAGCACGCGTGGGCACCGCGTGCGCGCACCCGAGTGAGTCCCGGAGAGTCCCGCTTTGCCGCAGACGTCTCTGCATCTTTCTGGACTGAATCCAAATTCGGACTACGGCGTTTCAATCATTTAAAGACTCTGTTTCCCACAAGGTGAAGACCGCTTCAAGGACTTTATAGTTGACACTCATTTTAATTTTGCATTATGTACACTCTTTTTTCCGTTCTGTTTAGGCTTTTTGCTGTACGTTGTGGGAGTGACTATAAAATAATGCACGTGCACGCTCACCCGAGTGAGTCCCGTAGTGTCCCACTTTGCCGCTTGGTCGTGGCAGCGGGGCAGCCGAGGAGCTCTCTGTAACTTTCTGAAGTGTATTGTGTAAGCAAGCGGTCTTGAGACTATGACCCGCCTAACTTTGAAATCAGGTATGCCCGCACATAACCCATTAAAGAGTGTGAAAGCTGGGTGCATAGGAAAACCCAGTGAGGCCGCGCTCATGTGCTCCACCCCTAGACAGGGCGGATCGAAATATAGTACAGTGGGAAACACGGACATTCGTACATTTTGCAATGGCTCGTTGTCTGCGTTCCGTGCTCAAGTTGGGAATACTCCCCAAAGCAGCTGTGAGACGGGAGCGATAGGGATGGAAAAATTGCTTGGGACAAGGAACCTCGATGCCGTTTCTGTTAATTCAAGAACTTTTATGGGGGGAGTGCTCAATATCAGATACTGCTTTACTACATTCAGTCCCTGTATCAGGGCAACCGCAGCTGGTTGCAGCAGTGCCCTACGAACGGGTGGAGGACCGAGGGGATGTTGTGGTAATAGATTTGGATGCAAATGACAGTCTTTTCCGATAACTTGTTACCCAAAAATCTATCAGTGTCTCCAGTAATATTCTCTGAGAGCAGTATAAGTGACTCTCTCTCAGTGAAGGATGCCCCAGGAGCGATAAAATCAACAACTAGTATGAATACCTTTGTGATCATTCAGCAGTCGGACAATGTATGGGGAATTGCTTTACAGTCTATGAATCTTGCGTTAGCATCTATGTCTAGATTTTTGACCATATGTGAACAGAAACGAAGTGTACAGAGTGAATTCTTCGAAAAAATTATGGCAAGGGAGGAATTCATGCCAAATTGTGAAAGTATTGGATAAGAGAGTGTCAACATGTGAATTGATGTCCTGTATGAACTCGGTGGCATTGCAAACAGAAAGCAGTGTAGATATCAGTCAAACTCTCGGAAATGTTCCTTATGCGAACAAAAAGCCCTATGCGGTTAAGTCAGTAATTCCATGTTTTGATGATATCATTTTTGAAAATCCAAGTGGAGCACTGGGACTGGTACATGTGGGGAGTGATGGACTGAAAACATTGCCTTCTGCTAGTGGTGTAGTACAACGTGAGCAGGTAAATGGTAAGAATGCAGTAACAGCTGTGCCCCCAGCGAGTCAAGTGAATAAAAAAGGAAATGTTGGGGATAATAAAACATCCCAAAAAACTCCAAAAGAATCAACAGATCATGAAAAATATAGGGAAATCTTCAGTAAAACACTTCTTTAAGGCGATCACTGTTCCAAAACGTACCTCCACAGCAGCATTGCAGGCAATTGAGAAAACATATCAACTGCTTGCCCTTGAGAGAAGAAATGAGTCCCTGAAGTTTGCCCCAGCCCATGCAATGGAATATCCTCCATTGGACGATCTCATGGAGGTGTTATCAAAAAAAGATTGCATCGTGAGTAAAAGAACAAATATAGAGGCAACCCAAAGTCTAAAGGCAGTGGCGGAATCGAACCACGACCTAGGGGTAAAAGACTCAACCCTTGCTGTACAGCGGTCGGAAATTCAGAAAACTGTTGATGCCTACATGATCGGATTGACTCCAGCTTTACTAATCCCACCCCCCAAAATGAGCTCAATTGGTGGTTTAAATAGCCAACAAATTCCTGTTAGTGGTCCGCAGTCACAGTGCTCGGAGGGGGCAGATGAAGTAGGTACGGGTAAAAACATCCCCGAAAAAATAGCTCTAGTAAGTGAAGTGACCTCAGAGCCTAAGAAGATTCTGGTGCCGACCCCACCTTAAGGTGGTGGTGTTCACATCCAATCCCAAGAGTATTGTATGTAAAAAGGAAACAATGGAGATCTTTAACATATGTCGGGGGCTATTATGTCCTTAATTGAGAGTGGCCTGAATAAGATGCAAGGACATAATCAACAATCAGAGGTACTAGCCCCGTCCGTCACTATTCCTCACAATGGGGAGATATACCAGAAGCTCCCTGTTAGGAGCATGCCTGCACCGTATGCACTAGTCCTGGCATGTAGGAGGCCGCCTTGTACACAATATGATCTAAATAGGCGGGCAGTGTTGGCAATCTTTTCTGAGATCCCACAATTAGATGATGTTGTGTCCTCTGATATGGTATTAGTTGAATTCTCTGTGAAGGGCCAGTTAAACTATGTAAATCTGTGGTTTAAATCTCGAGTAGTGCAAAATGTAATCTGGCAGGCCAAAGAAGATCTATATGCTCTGGGATTTGTTCTTTCGACTGTGCCAGACCCAATATTAAGGTCGACCACCCGATGTCATTTAAGTAGCATGCAGAGGGGTGATGTGGGGGGAACTATGAAAGTACAGAAATCACAGCCCCGTTTTACTTCTTGTATGAGTAGCCGTATGGGAACACAGAAGTAATGTGAGGTGGGGATTTGGGTAAATCAGATATCCCTGATAAGCTGGAATACCAGGGGTTTTAGCCATCTCATAAATAACGACCATAGCGATTTGAGTAATTGTGATATTGTACTTCTTCAGGAGAAGTGGCTCACCGCCGTCCCCATTTGGGATAACCATGAAATGTACCGAAATCCCGCAATTAAACCTGCGGTTGGTTGTCCAAGTTCAGGGATCTTAACAGCGATAAAGATGGGTAGTGGGCTGTCGTCGGAATTGTGGGCCATGCCAAATAAATATATGATTCTGGTGAAAGTATTCACTGGTGATCAAAGATACACAATTTTGAATATTTATTGGAACCCAATTGCCATGTCTGACGATAGTTTTTTTAATGATCTAAATGCAATCTTAGACCTGGAGCAAAATGTAAGAGCACTAGTATTGGCAGGTGATCTCAATTTAAATTGCCTGAGTGAGCTTGGCAATAAAAATAAAGCACGATTCAGAAGGTGGTCCTCTTTAGTGAAAGCGAGAGGACTAATGGCTCTCAAGTGGGCATTTGAAACAGATATCCCCCCAGCTCCGACTTGGCAAAAGGGCGAAAGTAAATCAACTATTGATTATATTTATGTGAATGAGGCCCTGTGGCCAGCAGTAACGAACTTTTGTGTGTCCAAATCTGAGGCAAGTGACAATAATATACTTATGGCAAAATGGGTCGCGGGTCCAACAAGCGATAGACATGACCATGAGCCCATGAAAGCTGTGTGTGTAGTGAATGCCGGAGGGAATAGACTCTGATGGTCGGAGAACGAAGTAATTAATCTGGAGCGACTGCTGGGACTAGGTCTGCCTGATTATGGCATACTGGTCGGGAATGTTAGCAATGTGCAATCTGACCTACTCCAGGTGTTTCAGCAACAAACTGGCAAAAGAAAACAATTAGCACTACATCTCCATTCGTATGATGAGGAGGTGAAAGAAAGGAAAGCGCAATTACGCGCTGACCTGAGAGCTGTGCAAAAAGAAGCTGCGCATTTGAGGCAATCTTTAATCATTAGGTTGAGAACCTCCTATAGAAATTGAGTAAGAGGCCATCGTGCGGCATTATACCATATCTTAGCTGGCAAAAATATTGCAAAGATGTGGTCTGCTATAAACAATTCTGTTGTTGCCCCTCAAGTGGTCCTGCAGGCGAGTGCAGTCCAAATACATGTATGGGAAGCCCATTTTACCTGACTGTATGCTCGACCGGTCTCTAAAGAGTCATCCGATCAAGTCATTCCCTCGCTCACCTTTCATTTGTAGTTTGAGCTGTCTGATATCTCATCCCTGATCAACTCGGCTAGTAACTCAAAGGCTAGGGGCCCTGAGGGCCTCTCTAACTTTGAGCTTAAAAAATATCCTGAACTATGGGCATCCATATTGTATAAAAATCTTTCTGTTAGTAAATGCATCCCAGATGCTTCCCAGTTCATGGACACAGGCGATAACAATCCCAATATATAAAAAGGGGGATAGACAAGATCCAAGCAGTTATATGCCCATCTCTCTGCTCGATGTTCCTGGGAAATTGTTTTGTCGGCTAATCTTGGGCCAATTGCAGGCATGGGTAAAGAGTAAAAAACTAACAGACCCTCTGCAAACAAGTTTTGTAAAGGGCCTGGGAACCATTCCAAATATAATAACATTGAGTATGATTAAAGCCCAGCAGGCGGAACGAAGGCATCCCCTGTATATGGGGTTTATTGACTTTAGAGCCGTGTTCGATTCAGTGGATAGAACCCGGTTGTTTCAAAAACTAGAAGAGTACGTCATTAATAATCTTGTTTCACTCAAAACATCAATGAGAGTGCGAATCAGCTTAGATGGGAAGTTATCACCCGAAATTGAGACCCATTGTGGTCTAAAACAGGGATGTGCATTGGCAGCGTTTCTATTTAATTTTTTTCTTAGATCTGTGCCAGGAATTTGCGAATTGTAAGGGTGATGCCCCGAGGATTGGTGATCAGCAAATTCCTTATCTGCTATATGCGGATGACCTTGTGTTACTATCGCAAACGCCGCAAGGTCTACAATGAATGTTGGCACGGTTGGGGGATTATGTCAAAGCAAATAAACGTATGATTAACGTCACGTTGTTCTGCCACCGCGGGATCCAAGAACCTCCTCCCTGCTTTATCATGGACGCTTAAAGATATCAAATTATTAAGGGTGTCCAAATACAAATATTTGGGAATAGACATTACCAATAGACAAATCAAATCTGCTGAGGTGGCATCTGCCGGGAACAAATTGCATCACTTAATTTCACAGTCTAGAATTCTAATTAATACATTTGGGAAATTCTCCCTGAAGCACGTGGTTTCCTTCTATAAAATGAAGGTGTTGCCAAATATGCTATATGGTGTGGAGGGTAGACTGTTCGATAAATGCCATTACTGGGAGGGGTTGGAAGCAAGGGACTGGAAGCAGATTTTAGTCCTACCCAATGCAGTCCCAATCGCTCTAATACGTCATGAATTTGGGTTGCTATCCCTTTACTCTCAGGCTTTGTGGAGACAATGCGCTTTTCTACACAAATGCCTGCTGGGAGTAAAAAGCGGAATTATTCTAGAAGTAATTGGTTATAACCTGCTAAAATCTAGAAACGTTTTCCCTAAAACATGGCGGAACTATGTGCTAGATTACTTGGCTGAGGCTGATGTGTCTCTTGATCTGTTGATTGCGAACCCTGACCGTGCGAAAGAGAAACTCTTTCAAGCAGACTGGGCTAGGAATTTAGCTAAGTGTACTCAATATAAACACTTTAATATCTGGACATTTGGAATAAAGCGTCATGGAATGATGGCGCCGTATTTAGTGAAATGTCCGTCACCGAAGGTTCTGGCTGACTATTTAAGGTTCAGTTTTAATCTATGGGGTACCCGTGACTTCCTGTGTAGGCGGAAACTGATTCCAATGGATCGAAATTATTGTAGATGCTGTTTATCAGCGGAAAAAAGGGAAAGCCTACAACATTTGTTGGTGGAATGTTGTGCTCTAAAGAATGTTCGGGCAAGATGCTTTGATAATGTGTTTGCAATCCACACTGAGGTGGCAAATGATCAAATATGGCAAATGTTGTTTTCGAATCCAAGGGAGAGTGCACAGATAGCGATAGTTCAATTCTTAAAAATGGTACTACCTCGAGTCGAAGAAACTCACAAAGGCATTGGGAACAAAGATTGATATCATTGCCGGTGGTATATTTATGTATCTGTAATTCAGATTAAGTCATGGGTTATGTATGACCTGTGGTTGTATTTAAGTATGTGGCTACACTTTGTTCTTAACATTGAGTGGGAATGTATGTGTGTGTGAGGTAGCGGTATTATTTTGCAATTATGTACCGATAAATATCCTTTCAGCTGGGGTAACGGAACTGATGAATGTAACCTGTACCCTAGTGTTATTATTAATATTAGTATGATTTTATATCTTTGTGTTATTTTACGCTATTGTATGTATATATGATTGATTACTGTTTATATAAGTATAAATATTTGAAAAGGTGCACTGCAACTAAACCAAATTTTATAAATAAATAAGTTGAAATAGTTAAGAGGAAATTTTTGAAATCTAATGAATGTGTGGTTTTAATTTTGAAATGTAATGAATTTGTGGTTTTAACCTTTTTTTCTTATTTTTTACTCTTGATTGATACAATTGTAAAGGTTTTTTGTAAACCGTACACAATACAACAAAAAACCATTGTACCATGAGGATGAAAGAATGAATAATCCTATGGTATCGTATAATGCCATTACTCTAAACATGGAGTGATTCTGGCAGTCGGGTGATATTAGTGAGTTTGTTAGCTGGGGAGACCAACTGGGAGGCGACTGCTCTGGGGAAAAATATTCTTTAATAGATTTCTCAAACAAGAGGTGTAAATGCGAAAGAGTACAATATTGTATCACCAAATAAATAGCAATTCAGTATTCATTGTTCCATTCCAGGAGAAACTAGAGGAATGTCAGAGGTCTCATAGAGCCCAGGGTCACACCTGCAATAATCATCTCTATAACTGAGTGAATAGAAGCCCACTCTCTGAGGCAATCCAAGCCTTTTGATGATATAGAGGGCTCGATGAGTTACCCCTAGTCTGTATCTCTAGGTATCCCATTCACTGTCTGTTTTGGCTGTTCTCAGGTGATTTGCCTAATGTCACAGAAGCCCTGCATGATTTGGTTGGGTACTTTGAATAGCATATTGTAAACAGAGCTTAGGAATAACTTGATCGGCTGGTAAGATGATTGTTGTACTGAATGTCAGGTCTGTATAACCTCAAAGCTTCACAGATGAGTTCTGACAAGGTGGACCTAACCTTTCATACTTGTACATTGCGGATTATGATTGGGTACTAAATTACCATTTGCAAATATATGCTTGCACATATATACATCTAGAGCGCTTAGGATAGTATAAGCAGAAAAGAATACATAATACATCAATCACAAGGACAAAATATAGGGATCAATAACTAAAGGTACTTCAGTTTGTCAAAGTTCAAGTGTTTTACAAATCCGAAGCCAATTGTATGACTGTCACTTGCATATCTAATAAAATGATGTATTTAGACATTACAATGCAGTGTTATATGTGCCGAATTTAGAGTGACAGCTTGCTATAGGTTTATATATTATGCCATTTCTATTGTTGATTACAGTGGTTAAATAAATCTCTTTTCACTTTTCTGAATTGTAGGTTCTTGAAAGATTATTTCAAAAGGGATTCAACGTGGTGGCATCTTGTGGAGGCGGCGTCGATTCCTCCCAGTTTAGTGAGTATGTCCTGTGCCGTGAGGACAGACGGGTACTGCCAATTCCATCCTCACTCAGGATAAAGCAAGAGCCTCTGGACTGAGTACCTCCCCCGACCCCCGTGACGATTTTAAAACACAAGAAGTGTTTACCAGTCCATTACGTGAATCAGAGGATTTGCAAGATAGTATTAGCAAGCAATTTGTGACTATGTTACCAGTTTCTGGTATCCTAAAACTACCTGTCACATTGCGACAAAACATTGTTCATCATAACTGAGCATGCTCCACGTGCAGGACTGCGTGGGAATCAACTTGCAACAGAGCCGCTGTGGTGTCACAGGCACACCCTTGCTCCCACTTGGACTTTGCAACAAAAACATTGCAAGCAATTCCAACATGTCAGCTGAAGAAACCAGTGCCATTTCGCTGTGACAGTCTCTCTGAATGATAATATGACATTCATGGAGCTACTGAGCCGACGATAGTTCCAGCTCTTAGATCACCCTGCGTCTGGTTTCTGCACATTGCTCATATAAGATGTTCGATCATCTGAGCTAGGACATACTCACCAACATGACTGTACTTTCACTCAAGCTAGGAAATTGATTATTTTTCTATGTTTAGAATTGAAATAAATGTGTACATAATGTACAATAAAAAAGGACCAATGCTTATTTATCAGGTACTCGATAATTACCAGTGAATGAGGAATTCAGTGTGGGATCGTGGCACCCTGAAAGAAAATCAACTTTGCAAATTGTGCCCTCAGTCCATGAAGAGGAAACTCGCCAATGAAACCACAGATTTTTCCCCAGGAAACCAACTTGGTTCTCCTCTTGAATTTCAGTGCATTTACGTGCCCAAGATTGGAAATTCCAAGCAATGCAAGGAGAAAAACAGATGTACAACCTTTAGGCAACGTCTTTCTGCACTTGATGGTGATACGGTCACAAATGTAAACATGAATTTGCAATTATGTGCGGATAAAACTCAGAGCTGCGTTGGGCCCTTCAGCAAGTATGATCCTCACGTCCATCGGCAATGCCCGTTTCAGTGCACATTCTGCAGATCCCACGTCATTGACACTAGATTTCTCCACACTACTGCACGACAGTGCCTATTCCACGCCTTTTCAAATCCAGTCACCACTTCATTTTGTACCACTTCTGGTAGATAGTCCCCTGCAATCACTAGTCAACATAAACACGTTCTAATGCAACTCCTGAGCTTCCCTCTACCTCACCAGTGTCACATCGCGCCCTTGAATTCGATAGATGTGCTTCTGTTGAAACACGCTTGCCTCCGGAACTTTGCTTATTCTTTTCAAAAACTAGAATACCTCCGTTATATCCCTCCAGTGTGTGTGTGTGTGTGTGTGTGTAAACCTGTAGATTCCTTGACTGCACCTCAAAGGACTAAAACCATGTACTGAGTTGGCAGCGCAAGGCTGGGCTGTCTCACATCTGTCTTTCAGTTTCTCACTCCGGCCCCCAGAACTGGATGCAAAACTCCAAATGTTGCCACACTCGTGGCATGTACAGTGGAGACACAGCCTGCTCTCATTGTATCCAAGTATTGCTTCGGCTACTCCAACAGTGAAAACACACTGTTAATCCCATTTTAGGTGGTCAGGTTACCACTGTTGAGTGGCCTATAAAATCTCACTGTCCTTTTTCACTATTTTAACCAGTTTACTTGCAGAACTAATAGCATACCATCATACCATGAAATCTTGGGAAGAGCGTGCAAGGGGTATGGCTCAGAGAAGCATGGCACCCATTGCATAACACATGGACTATGACAGGGACTTTACTCTGCAGTTATATTTGATGCCTTATTCCATAATAACTGGCAAAATAACACACCATTATGGCCAGATGAATTGTTACCATTAATAAAACAAAATTGATTTCCCTTTTAATTCTGCAAAATGCTTAAGGAGATTATCGTAATAGGTGTTAGGTACTGAATAGTAACAATCATTTGAAATTAATATATCCACAAATTCGTAAACACCTGCCCACATGCCACTAAAATAGTCATGAGCATTCAGACATTTAGAAATGTTCATATCCATGTTGGGTTCTGTGATGTAAGAATCACCCCTGGGTATTTCGATTATGCAGACATAATCTCTAATAAAGCCTGGATTTCAAGATATTAAGTCAACATTGCAGCTGGCACAGCTGCAGAAATGAGTGAAGAATGCTTGGATGGAGCAGTGGTGGACCATGGCTTTGGACCTTGACGGCTCTTTCGTTGAATTGTAAAATGAATGTCAGTACACTTCTCTTCCAAGACATCTTGAAATTCCATTCCCTGTCAATTGGAGAAATGTAGAGTTATATTGATTCAACTATAATGGCCTTCCACCCTACCTAACCGATTGATATAGCTGTGTGATGATGTAGGCCTCTTAGTGCTTTACCACTAATCTCCCCTATAATCAAGGGAGATTGGGGCACAGTTCATGACACCAGATCCGGACTTGGCTTTATTTAGCTTCACCTTAAAAAGATGCCCTCCCTTTTCAGAAAGGCACATAGCAGGGGACACTCACTACCAGTAAATAGTACATGCATATGTACCAGAATGGCATGTGTTTCAGTGGACTTGTTTGCTCAGTTGAAATACTGTCTGCCAATACTCTCTCCTTTTTATTTACTCTCAACGAATGAATCGCAATGATAAATACATGAAATCATGTGGGTGAAAAAACAATTGGCGGGTCCCTCTGGGGATGGCCTCACACCCTTCCCTGTTGTGGTATGCTCTAATTAAAGCAAATTCCATTCGATAGCACATGTGAGATTTAAGTGTGGTGTTGCCTTTGAGGAGTCCTGTTCCGAAACTCATGAAAGAATAAGTTGGGCCGAGTGGGTGCTCTTCAGCTACCCAAACCTTTGACAGCCTGTCGTCCCAGTCATTATCGCCATTAGCACACCGGTGTAAAGTAAAGTCTGGCATGCTAATGCAGAAGGAAGTGATTCCTATTTTAAGAACTCCTTCATGCCCAGAAGACAACACACTTGGATCGTGAACAGTTGTTTAAAAATAAAGAAAAATGTCTGCCATGGAAAACAAAGGGAGCTCTTTCCAAGTAGAAAGAACCCCTTTTCTGTTTCCATTGTGGCACTTGAGCAGTGAAAGAGTAGATGCACAGAAGAGATTGAAGGTGGGGGTGGGGGACTGCATGCAGGCAATTAGATTTTAATTAAAATAAAGGGAATTATGTTGCTAACCAGAGGTGCAAGAGGAAGCAGCTGACATGCAGCTCAGTAGATGCAGCCCGCGTTCTGAGGTTCCTGGTTTGCTAGCAAGCAGCAGCTGGGTGATAAATAAACATTACAGGGCACCTGGCAGGCCCTTCTTCATTCCATGTACATAAGCTCTCAGTCATATTATATGCCATTTAAAGAAATTACAATCACTTTGGGGAAATATCCTTCGAGTTGTGAAGTGCTTCCTTTGCCCATTTACTTAATTTCTAGCCATGAGTAAACAGGGTGCCTTATGGAGTCCCTTATGTAGCGTAAAATGATTCGGCAAATTACCTGTACGAAATACATAATTCATAGGACTACAAGTAAACTTATTTCCAACATCATGGCAGCTAATCGGATGGAAACTGTATTTTCCGGTTGTAAACAACAACTATAACATTTCAAAGATATTTACACATTTGCCCATATTTAGAGGCGTTATTCTCCAGTCATGGTTTTATATCTCTACGACACTAATAGGCAATGGAGTTTTAAAATACAGGCAGATCCACAGCGAAGGCTCTGCATCCACCTTTGTATGTAAGATATCTGTAGAATTGTATATTATACATTTAATATTGTAAAAATCTTAGTGTACTTGTTATGTATTTGTGTATACATATTTCTTATACGCTGTGCCATAAAAACATTTCTATACAGTCAATGGCCAGAGTCTTGTTTCTAGGGAGAACGTGCCTTGTTTTATTTCTGACATGTTTCAGTGAGAACAATTGATGTTGTCCAACCACAGAAAATCATTATACAACAATTCTGAGAAAAGAAAACAAATGTATGTTGCATGTAAGTGTTTTGATTTGAGCACAAGCCCTGAAACCTGGACCTGATCACCCCGTCTTTGACCAAATTCCAGCTACGTGCCCCAAGACAGCACCAAGTTCTTCCTCACGATGCACCCTAGTTTTCTGAAAGGTTTGCACTGGGGACATGTTTTGTAACTCACTGTGTCAATCTGGGCCAAGGAAGAAAGCAAAACGTAGTCTGCATGTGGCAACTGGTAAACCCTCGAACAGGTGAGATGCAAATCCCGTCCCCAAAATGAAGCCGTGTTCTAGGATTTACAGACCAATGGGGTGGACAGAAGATGTTGCAGCACTTCTAATGCAAGCACTGCCACAGGACATAGGAGCGTTTCTAGGCAGTACATCTTGAATGCACCTATGAGAACATTGTGCGCCTCGCCTGGTGGCAGCACTATGCTCAATAGGCACATTTTAGGGCCACACCACTGAACCAGTGCCAGGTAGAATGTACCTGCACCACTGTGGCAAAGATGACAATCAAATGCAAGCTTTAAATGTGCCGGGGACCAATGAAAAGAATGTTTCATCACAGTTCTGAGACATAAAAAGAGCAGCATTGAATCTGTGCTTGTTGATGAAATTCTGTCAGAATTGCTGTTATAATATATGCAAAGGTGCCCGCACAACATTCCAGAATATTTGCAAAGTATATCTGAGTATTGCCCAAATAAAGCCGTTAAATGTGAAGAATGTCAGGGTGTGTTCCAATAGTGTTCAAAGTGGAATGTTTACTGTGCCATCCTGCTAGGATTGCTGCGTGTACATTACATGGTACTCTTATACATACTAGAATTCAACTTAATAAGCCATCCTCTCGGTTTCAACATTGCCCTGGCACTGTCCTCCTTATCAGGCCAGTTGCAAATGGCGCCAGTTAATCATATACTGTCATGCGAGTTTCAACGGTGCTGTGACAGTTTTCCCAGCACCTTGTCATCTGTGTTTCTACATAGTCCCTGTAAAAATGGCCAGGCCGGTCTCACATTGCCTCCAAAACACTGTTTCCTGTGGCCTGCCAATACTCACTCAGTTAAGCACATGACAGGCTAGCTTCTGCATTACCACCAGAAATCAACCTTGCCAGTTTTGTATTGTCCCCAGAAAAAGATCCTGCCAGTTTCACATTGGTCTCAGAAAATGGCTGTGCCAGTTGTAACATATTCTGCCCATTAAGCATGTTGTCAATCTAAATCCACACTGCCATGCCAGTGGTACTCCCAGTTAAGCATATTGTCATGCTTGATTCCACAATGCCCCAAAAGAAGACATGCCGTTTTTACCCTGCCCCCAGAAAAGTGTCCTTTTCCCATTTACATTGGCATGCCTTTGTTGCCAGAGCTAAGAACGTTATCATGCTAGTTTCTACGTTCCACAGTGTCATGCCACACTGCCTTGCCCTTCCTGGGCCAGGGAGTGGGTACCTCGGACTCTTGGACCAAGGGAGTGCATGTGTTCTCTTCAGCACCTGCCCCTTCAGGTCTACTTCACCTGGTGGATCCAGCGCCCCATCCTTTCTACCATCTAGTGTGCAACCTTCAGGCTTAACGAGGGGCTAGAGTGAGTAGCATCAGGCTGCAAGACTCCTCAGTCCCAGTACAAGGCTCTGATGGCGACTCGCCAGACTGGCAAATAACCTCTCATAGTGAATCCTCATGGTTCTCCCATACAAAACACAAGTGCAGACCATGCTTCTGGCTTTTCAGAGGAACAGGCCTCTAGATACACCATCTTAAAAAAACATATGTACTTCTTTCTCATTATCTTTAATTGCAATCACATATTCATACAGAGATCAGCTCTGTGAAATACTGCTATTAACTCGTTTTTGGTAAGTATTATTGCTCTTGGCTACTTAACAAGTTGGTGCACTTCTGATGTCATTGCCCATTCTCTTGTGTCCTGCTTATGAGCCTCTGCAGTTTGGTGCTTAGGACCAAAATTAACTTGATGTTTAGTTTAACTGTAAACACAACTTAACAATATTATATTTACACCAGGCCTTGCCGAGAAGGCTACATGCATCTCAAACTGCATGCCATATATTAACTATTAAGAGCCAAATGCATTTGGGATTTAATAAATGATGAACTGATCGTGAAAACTCTGCTATATACTCACTAATGTTAATTTTCAAAATGCTAGCTGTTGAGGTACGAGGACTAAGAAAGAGAATGGGACAGAAAATCAATATCTGGTCTCCTTGTAGCATTTGGAAATGAGCGATGTGTTGTCAGATATATTTATGAGCACACAATTAGAAGTCAATAAATAAAGATACCAAATAAATGTTATATTGTATAGGAAATTGAGCAGGAAATTAGAATTTACTATAGATATCAAATTATGTTTATATTGCATAGGAAATTGTAATTGCAGACTTCATAGTGAATTCGGACACTTACAATCTAGGCACACAATTGTATGGACATTTACAGATTTCTACAGGCAGATGTGAATATTAGTTAGCATTATGTGTCTCGACAGACCTATAAACCGAAATAATGTCAAAATATAATAAAAATATATGATACTATTTTCAGGACAAATTCGTGCCATTTCAAAGTCATTGTCCGGCATCGGCCACAATGCAACTGGGAACTCATTACACAAATCCTACAATGTGGCAGTGAATCCAATTGCATGCACTTTTGACCCTTTACGGAAACATTCTGTGGCATGGTTCTCCAGGGGATGCACCATTGAGTATAACGGAGAGCCTTGGTCCACCCTCCCACACTGTGGCTGGCATGTTTGGCTATCACCAGTATTAGCACATCAATCTACGTCAACAGAATTGATGAGGCCGTGGATAGAGTGCATTGCCACACCTCTGAAGAGTTTCTTTCCACCTGTTCAGACTAGCTCACTGCTCCTTCATGCATGCTACCTTGTTCCTTCCCCTGGATCCCGGCTCCACATAAGCGCTGGTCCCACTGCCTCTTTGCACCGCAAAAGCATTAGCTTCTCCAATTCGTTAAAAGCATTATTGGATCCTCTTTTTTTATTTGTATATGGGTTTATACATTTTATTTTACAATAATTTCATTATAAGCAAAAACAAATACATTTAGTTACAAAAAAGCTAAATAAAAAACAATTAGATTAAAAACAATATTCATATGGCATATAAGATTTCATTAAAGTACGTCATGGATAACAAAATACTGCAGACAGCAGTACAATACTATTACCAAAACACACTCAGAGATTCCAAGATGGCAGCCGCATGTTGAGGACGTTTGTGAGCGGTCTCTGATCCTGCCTTCAGTTCAGGGATTCTTTCTCTGGGTCGCTTAGGAGGGGGAAGGACATATAGCTGGTTCCCGGAAGGGCCCCGGTGGTCGGCGCATGTCCCAAAAGACCTGGGATCATTCCGGAGCAGTTTTTCTGCAGCACAGTCCCTCGCAAACACATCCATCCAGCATGGGTTCACCGGGCCGGGCGGCAAGTGTCCCTCAGAGTGATCGTCTTGGGAGCAGGAAGGGGTGCATGTCCCATGCAGCCGCTGGGCGGTGCCCATTGAGAGGCACACATGTGAAGCACCACCAGTAGCAACTGGGGAGGAGTTTGATTTCCTGAAGATGTGGAGCCCAGGGGATTTCAGGAGCCCTTTGAGGTCTGATGGTGGAAACTGTGGGCCAGGTTCCAGTTGTTATTTCATTGGGGGGTAGCAAATATTCGCTGGGAAAGCTTCCGAAGAGTACAGGCGCAAGGTGGAAGCTCTATACAGCGCTGGTCTTGTTGGTGGTTAGATAAGAGGTTGGCGGCCAGCAAAGCATCTTTGATGTGGCAGGAGGCCCCAGGAGCTGAAGGTTATCCGCGGACACTCCACGGTAGGGGCACTGCTATATGGGAAATGGCGCACCCCACTCGCTGAGGCAGCAAGGCAATAAAAGGGGGTCACTGTGAGCTTTGTGGATCGCTATCGGTCTCTATTCTTCAAACCATGTCAAGAGGCAGGGAAAGATTTATCCCAGCAGCGCACTCGCAATTACACTGAAACCAACTTAACGCATTGGAAAAAACTTTTGTGAGGCAAGTGGGTCTCCTTCAAACCTCTGCCACTTCTGACCCGGAAATGGCAGCTTCCAAGGAAGAGTTTGCTACCAGCTTCCATGAATTCCAGGAGAAATGTTCTGCTTCCTTTCAGTCACAATTCACCACTTGTACCTCAGAGATAAGACACTCACTGGCAGATTTTGATAAAGAAATCGCCTCACTTGGGGAGCGGGTGGACTCAAACGAACGTGCAATCCAGGAATTGGCAGAGGACAGCAAGCAGTTGGACATTGCACACACCACACCATAGGACGGGTCCGAAGAGGTCTGAACCAGGTGCACCCCCTGAGATGTTCTATCAGCTTGTGCACTTCATCCACAAAAGTAGCGGATACTGAGGGAGGCACGCAAGGCGACGCTGATAACTTACAATGGGTCAGAAATGCATCTGTATCAAGATCTTTCACCTGTGACTCTCCAAAAGCGCCAGAGAATGCATGTAGTGGTTTAAAGTCTTCAAACATGTGGAATTAAGTATAGATGGCCCTTTCCTTTTGGCCTGCTTTTCTCAATGGAAGGAGAACAACATAGAATCACCTGCTGTGACAAAGGCATCAAATTGCTTCAAATAATAGATGAGGGAATAGCTGGAACATTCGAAGGAGAGGCGGCCTCGACAGATCCCTGCCTTAAGCGTCCAAAACCAGGGGAATGGACACTCGCTGAACGAAAGAGAAGTAACTACAAAGGGGTACAAAAGGAGGATTGGAGAGCGCGACTCAGAGGCACTATCTCGAAATCAGCAAAGTAAGCGGGCATACAGCTTCCACGATGGGCAGTGATCAATGAGGCACTGAAGATTTCACTGATATGCAGATGCGGAGCACAACATCCTGGAATCCGCCCGCTCAAGTAGCGGATGGGGTTGTTAGTTGACCCCGCCCTGGGAAACAATAGGTTTTGTGACTCACACCAGGGGACTCTAGGGGAGTGAAGGGGGTAATGTTTGGGGAATTGTTTGAAAAAGTTAGTTGGTGGGGTGGGATCCCGCTGTGCAGTAGCTGTAATTAAAATGTGAGTGGATTCATCTGTTGATTTAGGTCTCCCACATTGTGGGGCTGAGATATACCCAATTAAAATGTCTATTGATGAATTTTAGGGACCATAACATGGTTTGGGACTGGGTTAGAGATCCTAGTATTGTTACGCGATACATGCAGGTGCCTCAGGCACTACAACAGAGATTCAGACAGCTATCTCTAGTAAATGTGTGGCTCGCTTTCAGCGAGGAGGAAAGAGGCTATACTTTTTACTCACATGTGCATCAGTTGTTCTTAAGCATAGATTATACGTGGGCCTCAGTCTCCCTGGTCGGCAGAATTACCCAAACAGAGACCCATACGATCTCACTGCTGGACTATGCACCAATAACAATAGACCTAATCCCACATAAAAGGACTCAGAAACTAGGGGCATGGAAATTCCCATCAGAATTACTGCAAGATCCGGTGATTAGAGAGGAACTAGATGATAAGCAAATACAAGAATTCTTTCAGCATAACCAGGTTGGGAACACTAAAATGAGTGTAATATGGGATGCCTTTAAGGCTACGATGAGGGGGTTTTGATAGTGGAAGAGGCCTTCAGCCGCAAACGGAAGATGGTATTGGAAGCCGAATTGGAGGAGGATCTCAGGTGAGTACTTAAAAAAAATGGAAATGGCAACAAGCCCAATGCTACAAAAAGAGTTCAGGACTGCCTATGGGAGGTTTAATCCATGTCGGACAAAGAAGGCGGCGAAAGTGTTGCTCCTCCTTAACCAAAAATATTATATCAAAGCTATCAAAGCCAGTATACTTTTAGCAGCTCAGCTTCACCAGAGAGCCGCTTCCCGTATTATACAATGGATTCAGCGTTCTTCTGGTGAGGTGGTTACTGAGGCCTCTCAAATTCTCACACAATTCCATGCATTCTATACAAAATGATATCAGTCGGAACTCCTAGACCCACAATTGCAGCAGGAATATTTGGAGTCAGTTACCCTTCCCCGTCTCACGCAGATAGATGGTGAACGGCCAGAAGCCGATATTACTCCGGAAGAGGTTCTGCGGGTAGTTCGTGATCTCTCTCTAAATAAGTCGCTGGGTCCGGATGGGTACTCTGTGTATTTTTTATAAAACATATAAAAATATTCTAGCATCTTTAATTAACCCAATCATATAATTCATCTGGTTTCGAATGTATCGCTCCCCCCCTCAGAGATGCAGGTTGCATGGTTTGGTAAACAATTTGGATGGGTGCAGGAAGCAGTCAAATTGTTAGGGTTATACACAACTCCTACAGTGAAAAGGCTTTTCAATGCTAACTATGCCCCTATGTTGAAGGCAAATCAATCTCAACTATTAGGGTGGGCCCCTTCATGATATGTTGGCTGGGTAGGGTTAACTCAATCAAAATGATTACGCTCCCAAAAAATTCTATATTCGTTTCAAGCACTTCCTACCCAGATCCCCAGTTTGTTTTTTTGCAACTTGCTCAAAACGGTCTCTGCCTTTATATGAAGGGGTATATCTCCAAGGATAGCCTTAGGTATTTTAATGGCCCCTACTGAAAGGGGCGGGCTGGATCTACTGAACCTTAGGAAATACTATCAAGCAGCCCAAATGAGAGTCCTTAAAGACTGGTGCGATGTAGATTCAGGGAAAAGATGGATGCGGATGGAAAGGGCTGTGGGGTGCCTTAGGTTGGTTGGAATGTTTGTGGCTACCTAAGCATGCCTGCCCAGTAAAAATGCATGCCAGTGTGATCAAGAGATTGGTGGAGGAGGTCTGCAATACAGTTGTGAAAAAGTATCAAATAACCTTGCTCCCCTCTCCTCTAACTCCATTATTTTTGAATCCCCAATTCACCTCAGGGCTTGAACCTAATGATTTTGGGGCATCGAAGAGGGTGAGGTATGTAAAAATAAGAGACATGTTTCAGGGCAAGGATCTTAAATCAATCACGTAATGTAAGCAGGAGCTCGCCTTGCAGGAAACCAGTCGCTTCCAACACTTTCAATTGAGACACTGGATTCTCGCCCCACCGGTATGGAAAGCTGCGATTAGAGACTTGACTCATTTTGAAAAAAACATGACGTCTAGTCCAAATAATAAAGCCCTAATATCAAATGTATACAAATTGATGGTGGATGTCATCCCCGAACCCTCAATCAGATACAAACAACGTTGGGAATTGTCCTTGGGGTAGGCAGTCTCAGGGGAGGTTTGGGAGGCCTTGTGGCGTAAAATACCTAAATTCACCAGGACACTCAAAATTAGAGAGTTTTGGTACAAAGAGTTTTGGTACTAATCGTACAGTGGCCTTATACTCCAGATCGAGTAAGTACCCTTCTATCTCTCATTTATGCTGGAGAGAATGTGGAATGGTGGGGCATTGGAAGCATATTTGGTGGAGTTGCCCAGCGCATGTATGGTCCAAATGTTCGATCTACAGGAACCAATGTCTTTGAAATCATGTCTTCTGGTTATTATAGAAGAATAAGTGAGGCAGAAATCAAAAACAATTGTGAAGGCATTTGTGATACTTCAGTTCGCAGCTTTGTTGGTGATCGTACAGAAATGGAAATTGAAGGATGCTCCCATGTTTCTGATTGGTTCGCCAAAGTCTGGAACCTTTTTGGCTTTGGAATGGGTGGCATACTCCATCCAGGAGGAACATTTAAACTTTTCCAAAGACTGGGGTATGGCTTTATAATGTCTGCAGGAGGATTTCAATGTTAGATTTGCCTGCACAAATTCTGAATTCTGGGCATCATGTGATTACATTTTTAACAGCTTGCAATCACACTGTGATAAATTCTACTCTAATATGTTCATAAACTTGCACAGCATGGTTAATTGGGGGAGACGGTTTCGCTTGACCAATGGTGATGTGAAAGCAGCTATGCTTCATCGATGGTAGAAAAACATTCCTATTCTGGAATAGGTTTTACTTGGATCACCTAAATCAATTTCTCTGGAGCTCTCCCACCGGAATCATTTGTATTTTATCACTGGAAAAATGATTTCTAGGTTATGTTGTATTATAATACATTGAGAAACGCAGCTATCACCACAGTCATGATGCATTGGCGCTGAAGAGCCCAAATAACATCCAGCAAAAGAGCTTCTTACCAGCTCCTACAGGGGGGAAAAGATTATTTTTAAAATGGGTCCTACACAACAGGTAGGAAAATAAAACTGTCACTAAACTGGTCATGCACACACTCCCTTTCTTTGACCATCCTTCCAGGAGCCATCAAGACTCTCTCCACGACCCTAGCTTGACTGCACTACCGAGACAGGGCCACCAAGCTCTGTAAAATCTAGGGCAGTTTTGGGTCCTCAATCCTAAATAACCCCAGACTTACTTCTGGCCTCCATTCCCATTACTTAACACAGAGGAAGTCTCTCACATCTATCACAACTCTATCATGAAGGAAACCCCATTACATTCATCAAATGCAAAAACAGATTTCAGGTCCCGGGGAACGAGCGTTTCTGGTACTTCCAACTCGGGGATTGGGCCATTCTCATTGGGCCACTGCTTCCCTTCATTATCCAATGGGAGAGGCCTGCAGCAATCCATTTCAGATGATACCTGGGCTAGTATATGGAGCAGTGCCGGCATGTCCTCTAAATGCATTACAAACACTCAACCCATATTGAGCAGGTTCACGATCTTGTCCCTCCTGTACGGCTGCATCACTTAAGCGCCGTCCCTTCAGTTATGACCGTCAAGGGAAGAAGTCAAATGTTTTAACAGTCTACTGCCTGCTCTCCCTGTTTTAGAACTGGGTCTGGACCTAATCTGCCTCAGAGAGAATAGGACTACAGTTCGAAAAAGGTGCAATGATTGCTTTGGCCACCCCCGAAAGCTTTGCCACTACCTGCCAAAACTGGGCCTCTCGCCACGGTGGCGGATTGGCCATTATTGCCAAAAAACATCTGAAAATGTTCCAGGTACCTGCAAAATCCCAAACTGTGAAATCTTCCATGTTCAAATGACCGCTACAGTTCATACTTGCTTAAACTTTGTTCTGGTCTATCAGCCACCTATAGACATGCCAAAATTCAATGAAGATTATACATATTTGAAATGTACTACATGGACCAAACTGCACCACGCTGCTGGCGGGGGACTTTAACTGGTGGCTAAATAATAGCTCATATTCAAACACGTCTGAACAACACTGACTACTACGTAATCAATAACACACCCACTCATGACAAAGGGAATACCCTTGAGTGGGTAGTAGCTATAAACCTATCGGTACAGATTGACAGTACACTACAGTGCATCTGGTCGGACCATCACTCTCTAGTTTTCAAAATTCACCTCAAAAGCCTGCTTCCAAAAGGCAAAAACCCAGCTAAAACACTAAACAATCACAACTTTAAACAAGTCACTACCAACGACTTCATTGTGTGAACTCGCTCATGGCTTCTACCTTAGAGTCAGACCCCCCAGCTATTCTTGTTGATGCCTTTAACTACACACTGGGCACTATGCGTGACAGAGCGACCCCAATCAGGAATACATTGGTTAGAAACAATGTTACCTACCAGAAATGGTATACTCAAGATCTCAACTCAATGAAGAAGAACAAAAGGAACGCTGAGGTAAAATGTCTGAAATGCTCCACAGAAACAAACAAAAGTACTTCGAAAACCTTAGACAAAGTATATAAATTAGCTATCTGCGATGCAAAAAATCATTTTTACAACAAGCAGCTTGGGGAGGCAAATCATCCTAAGAAATTATTTGAAATCATCAAATCCTTGCAGAAGCCAAGTACTCCACTCATTTCTCCCCAATGGACCAAGATTGTCTCAAAACTCAACAAGCCTTCGAGGCAAAAGTGGACAAAAACTCCTCAAAAATCAAACGTGAACTAAATAAGGATATGACTAATTTAACTCCTATCCAAGGAGAAATATGTTGAATTTAGCTTCTCTCCTATTACCATTCCTGGCATGATCAACACACTATTTATGCTACATCCCTCTCAGTGCCCAGAACACACAGTTCCACCCAACCTAATTCTTAACCACAAAGATATTTTTGCTCTTTTTCTTGTAAGGTTTGTAAATTCCTCGTTCTCTAGCAGCCAGGTTCCGGAATCCATCAAAAATGTCACCATTACACCACTGGCAAAAAAATCCAGCCTTGATCCCAAAGATCAAATCAATTTAAGGCCCATTACGAAGTGCAACTTTTTGTCAAAAATACTGGATAAAACTGCCACCATTCAATTTTAGTCTTTTGTAGAATCATCTAATATCCTACACTCTAGACAATCTAGCTTTCAACCTCATTATAGTACTGAAACCACCCTTTTAGATCTTCAGACTCACATGTTGAATTTTACAGATGAGGGCAACACTAGAATGCTCATATTGTTACATCTTTCTGTGGCGTTTGATCTTCTGTATCATGAACGCCTCCTCATCACCCTGAAAGACATTGCGCTATGTAGCCCGAACACCATCAAGAGGGTGGAGTCCTTCCTATCTCACCATACTTCATGAGTCTGTTGGGGTGATGCCACCTCCGCACCAGCCTCGATCAACTGTGGTGTTCGACAGGGGGCTTGTGTATCTCCTTTGTTCTTCAACCTGCACATCAGGTCCCTCTGTGACCTTCGGGATGAGCTGAAGAAGTTTTTCACTAACTACGCTGATGATACTCAGCTAGTTCTCAAGCTTTCGGGGGACTTTGAGCTTGACACCATCAGCATGTAATCCATCCATAGCCACATTGAAACATGGATGAATTCCAACTGGATGTGCCTTAATGGGAACAAGACCGAGTTGATGATATTTGGCTCTGCTTGTGCCAGACTTAAACTTGACCACAGATGAGTTGCTAAACTCGACCACAGATACCAGTCTTTCTCCATCCATGACTGTTGTATGCCAGTTTCCAAGAGAGTTAAAATCTTAGGCTTTCAGCTTGATTCCCTCCTCAGCTCCGAAATCCATGTCAACCAGATGGTAAAAAGCTGCTCCTACCATCTAAGACTTCTGAGGAATATCTGCCCTTTTTTATCAGAGTACAACTACTCCGCAGTCGCCCGGGCATCTATTCTGTCTAGATTGCACTATGGTTATGCCCTCCTGATCGGTGTTCTAAAAAAAAAAATTGAGGATCTGCAGGTTATACAGAACGATGCTTTTCACATTGTTAAGGGGAAGTCCAGGAGAGAGCACATCACCCACAGTTAGCAGGACTTACACTGGCTCCCTATTACTGCTTGTCTACATTTCAGGGCAGCAATACTCATCCATAAATCTTTATACGGTACCTCTCCAACCTATATTAAAAATGTGGTCCATCCCTACGAGCCCCCAAGAAAGCTACGGACTTCTGCATTAGCACTGGTTAAAAACCCAAATTTCAGGCTTGCGAACGGCCTAGGAAGATTTTCCCCATTCTTGCTGCAAAAATATGGAACTACCTTCCATTAGACCTGAGACCATTGAAGGAACACCCGTCTTTCCCCAGACAACTGAAACCCGTCCATTCCATTGAGATTCCCGCTCTTCCGTTTGCTGCTCTAAATTCAGCTTGTCCTGTCTTTTTATTATCTTCTCTGTGTTTTTGTTTTGGTGCCCTGATGCCTGCAGGCTTTTGGCACCCTATAAATTAATACATAATAATACATAAAAACAAGGAATGCGCATATAAAATCTCATACAAATGATACATGAACCTTTCATGCCTAATCAAAATCGACCCTGCCATTTCACTGCTACGCGGGAGGACTTGCGGGCTACGAGGTGACTTGCTGCATCATTGGTGGACCTGCGAAAGGGCTCAGATCCTTTGGAAGGAGGTCCTATCACTAATCAAAGAAATAGCAGGATTACAATTATGGATTAGTTAGCAGTGATACTGGCGGAAGTCGTGGAGGGTATCTATCCTATGAAGGACCAAGCTTCAACATTATTTACCCACATTCTGACCGCTGCTAGAATTTCCTTGGCCAGAAGTAGGAGGCTACCGGAGGCTCTGACGATTAGCATGTGGTGGCACAAGCTATGGGAAATCCCCTCGGCAGAAAAAAGAATGGCATCCCTGCACGGGCGGCTCCCCAGTTAGGTCATAGAATGGATTCCACTACACACATTTTGCAATAGATTCCCAGGCCGAACAATTAAGCCCTTACAGCTGGAACACTTTACTTTGATATGATCTGTTTTGTGGGGCCGGCCCTGTGAGGAGTTGGGACTTGGGTCCTAATGGGGAAGGGAGAGAAGCTGGCACGAACAATATTATTAGTGTCCCCCTGGACGGGGTACACAAATGACCTGTCATGCATCTATTACACCTGATTCTACAACTGAAGTGTGATATGTTGTTTACCGAACTGTGTGTCGTTCTCACTGCTATTTGTTTACTTTCATGCACTGCCTATCCTTCCTTAGTGCAATAATGTTAATGTTAAAGGACATTTGTACCGCGCACTATCACCACCGAAGTGGTCCCCTGGCTCTCTGGCGGCTTTGAAAAAGGGGAGGAGAGGGATGGTTTAGTGGGAATAAGCTGGAAAAGTGCAAGAGAGCAGTGATGTGCTGTTGGCAGCCTCAGCCCGGTGGGTCCGTTGGCTGGGCTTGGGGTGTTTTATGGTCCGTAGTCGTCGTGTGCTGTTGTGCAAGTCTATGTGCGGTTTGTTTTGTTGTTGCATTGTTGTGAAGTCTGTGCGGATTGCTGCGTTTTAGGTTTGTGGTTGTGTTTGGTTATAGTTTGAGAGGTGTATGCAGAGGGATGGAATTGTTAGTTGGTTGGGTAGTTGGCATTGCTGTCCTTGCAATTGTGGGATTCCATCTGGGTGCGGTACATGCTAACAGTTATATTTCTATCTGGATGTCGCTCCATCTAAAGTTCAGAATTCCACACTAGTATGGCACATGCCAACAGTCACACTCAGTCCGGATGCGACGCAAGCTAGGGTTCAGAATCCTGAGTGTGGTGCATGCTAAGAGTCACATTTTTATCTAGATGCGACGCAAGCTCAAGTTCAGAATTCCATACCAGTGTGGCACGAGCTAACAGTCACCTTTCTATCTAGATGCGACGCAAGCTAGGTTCAGAATTCCAAGTGCGGTGCCTGCTGAGAATCACATATGCTAACAATCACATTTCTCTCTAGATGCGACGCGGGCTAAGCTTGAGAATTCCATCTAAGTGTGGCATATGCTAACAATCCCATTTCTGAAATTCCATCTAAGTGTGGCATATGCTAACAATCACAATTCTGTCTAGGTTTGGCACAGACTAAACTTGAGAAATTCCATCCAAGTGTGGCACGTGCCAACAATCACAATTCCATCTAAATGTGGCATATGTTAACACTCACATTTCTGTCTAGGGTTGGCGCAGACTAAACTTGTGAAATTCCATCTATGTGTGGCATATGCTAACAATCCCATTTCTGAAATTCCATCTAAGTGTGGCATATGCTAACAATCCCATTTCTGAAATTCCATCTAAGTGTGGCATATGCTAACAATCACATTTCTGAAATTCCATCTAAGTGTGGCATATGCCAACAATCACATTTTTGTCTAGATTTGGCGCATACTAATCTTTCTGAATCTCTCGCGGTATAGTACTAGTTACCATTATACTGCAGGCAGTGTTTGCTGTCCATCCATGAATAGGTTTAGGCTGGTGGTCACATATCTCTCTAATAATGCATGGTGTAGGTCTGTAGCAGTCTAGGCCATTGAAAGGTAAGTTAGAGTGGCAGGAGCTTTCTGGAGTAGAGTAATTGCTCTACTCCCCACCCATGCCAGCACTTACAAATAAAGATTTAAAAAACAGCTCCTGAATAACTGATGATCTTCAAGGATCCTTACACTGTGTGGGGCCAAGTTCTATAGTTTAGCTGCAAGTACCAAGAAGGAACAGCCTCCCTTTTTGGCTCCCTGGAAATTTTGGAAGAGAAATTGAGAAATTGAGTAAGGATGATGCTGAATAGACTGCGCACAAGGGCGATAATGTACAAATATGTTGTCCAGCAATTGTGTTTCAATACAACAGCCTATTTGTAAAAAGAGGCGGGCAGTCGCATTTTGCACTTTTTGTCAAGGGCTGAGTCATGTACAGAGGGAGCCCTAAGAAGGAGTGTTGTCATAGTCCAAATGAGGCAGCACTAAGGCTACCACCAACTCAACTCTGCAGGTGACCGGAAGTTTTGGAAAATCCGGCAAAGCATTGTCACGTTTAAGAAGCCTTCTTTTATCCACTGCCGCCACTTGTGGTGCCATAGAGGTTCCACATTTTAAAGGACACCAAGATTGTTCACCAGACAAGATGGTTTTGGACATTTTCCAAGTTGTGATGGCTAAGCCTCATAGGATGTTTCCGCCAACAGAAATGTAGCTTCATGAATAATACTCAATGCTTTAAATGGGGCGGTTCTAGATGGTTCTCAGTATCACACTTCTCTTATTTAGCAGTAATGAGTACCAGCAATTGTGCCAAGCTGAAAAAGAGTACTGGTCCTCAGATTTATGGTAAGGGGCAGAATTCTAACATTTAATTAAACTGTACCGTGAGGTCAGACAAAGGCCCCATGACCAGCTGTACCGTTTCTCCACTCGTCTGTCCCATGCCCACTGTCCTTTCCTGCTGCCTCCCCTTCTCACCCTGCAAAACAAAAGAAGGGTCCAATACGTGGCCCCCAGAGCAGCCAGTGTGCTCAGGTCAGAGGCTCCATCAAGCCTTCTGGCACTCATTGATAGAGAGGATTAGAGGGAGCAAAACATTTGGGCCACAAGAATCTCTCTGATTGGGCGAGTATACTGGAAGATAATGTATACAATCTGTTCATTGTTTCATGTACCTGACTGAGATGTTTCAGTTAGGCATGCTCACACGCCTCAGGGTCCAAAAAACAGGGTCCAAAAAAAACAAAATAGAAGGAAAGAGGTTCTTGAGCAGAGAGGGAAAGAGTAAATATGGAGTGGGAGAGACTGGGAAGAGAAAGAGATAGAGAGAGAGCTAATAAAGAGGGACACATTTGGGGAGCAGTGCAAAGAGCATGGGACATAGAAAAGGAGGAAAATACAGTTGCACAAATAGAAAATGAAACAAATAAAGATAGGAACTTGCAGAGGGTATGATAAATCGAGAGGAACAACATTGACTGCAACAGAGAGGGACAGAAATAGACAGGGGTATACACAGATTGTGGAAATAGAAAGAGTCCACACAAGAGGGGACAGACAGACTAGGCAAAAAATAGGAAGTGTATTAGGGTAAGGGAAATAGAGCAGAGACAACGAGGAGGCTTTGTGAGAAACTTGAGAGACTTAGAAAGGAATTGAGATAACAATAGGGAGAAGGCAGAGAGGGAAAGGATGCATCCACGAAGGAGTGTGTGAGAGATAAAGGCCCAGATAATGCGTCTGTGAGAGAGGCAGTGGGACGGGAAGGGGGAATTGGAGAGACACAAAACAGAGTGAAGGGGCGAGAGTAGTGATGGGAAAACAGAGTAAAGGTAAGAGCAGCCGAGTAAGCTTGGAGTGAAAGAATGATCCACACATAGTGAAAGAAAATTATTTTAAAAAGAATCACTTTGGTATAAAAGTGTGTAGGTGAGTGTGCCTGGAAGCGAGATAGAAAAAGGTTTAACAGATGCCAAACCACAAAAATCATGTAAGAAATAGAGAAGCGGTTAGAAAGGGACTTCATAGGCCTTCTGTGAGAAACAGTTCACATGTGAAGAGAGGTAATACAGGAGACAAGAGATAGTGGAAGAAATAGTGTTTGGCAGAGGGCCACTTGGGAGTGAAAGATGATCCTAGAAATGGTATGGAAGGAAAGAGGGGGAGTTAAAACGACAGAAAACGTGCCAAGGAGACTAAGCGAGCGTGAGCAAGTGAAAGTTTTGCGAATGGGAAAGGTTAGACTCACAGAAAAGCCAATAATAGTGCTAATGTTGATTTTCAGTGCATGCTTTGGACTCACCAGGGCTTGTGTTATGAAGCTTTGCATTACAGTGCAAGGAGTACAATATGGCCTTTGGTGCGCAAGTGCAGCGTGGCACCAAGCTCCTGTAATTCTGTCCCAGTGAACACCTGCACTTCTTTTTCCCTTTTAAGTGGTGATAATGGCTGTTGTCAAACAACTCAACGGGGCTCAATTTCTCATTCTTGGAAGGGGAAAGTGCTAAATTGGCCCTGGCATGGGTTTGAACTTGTAAAGTGCAGGCTTTCCCCATGTCAGAGGCAGGTCCTTAACCCATGAGCTATCTATCTGGTGGTGGGTAGTGCTCTTTTATTCGTTAACAGTCTCATATAATTCACTGGTTAATCTCCATTACCATTCAGTATTGCGTTGTTACATCGACAGAAGTGTTTTCGATCGAATTTTGGCTGAAAAGATTCGATCGAAAACACTTCTGTCGATGTAACAACGCAATACTGAATGGGAATGGAGATTAACCAATCGAAATATAGGGGATAAAAAGCGTAGTGAGGGGTTTGGGATAGGTATACAAATAAAGGGAAAAGGAGGTTTGGGGGAACCCCATACAAATAAAAAGAAATATTTCAATTAGTTTTTTCAATGGAATTATGGCAGGAAAAAATGTCATGAGTAAATTGAACCAAATGTTTGGACTATTTTCGATTAAAGCCACTGTCTCTTTTTATGAGGGTAAGGTGGTGCCCAAACTCATTTATGGCATGGAGTTCTACTATGAAGCAGTTTGTGACTGCTTAGAATCTATTGAGGCACGACTTTGTAGACGAATCTTGAAATTACCAAATGCAATTCCGGCCCCAGCCATCAGATATGAGTTGGGTATCCTTTCATTGGGCGCTCGGGTGCGCTGGAAGTTGCTTTCTTTGTTTCGGAATATGCTTGATTCGATACCCAACTCGTTGTATGAGCCAATGGGCAAGTCTGTGGGTCACAATGGAAGTACTTATTGCTCAAATGGGTTTTTACGAGACATGGGACACAAATGTGACTTGTTATTGGCTGATTTAACATTGGATAGGGAGGCTGAGAAGCAATCCAGATAAAGGTATTTGTACGGCGCACCATCACCACCGAAGTTGTCCCCAGGCGCTCTGGCGGATCCGAAAAAAAGAGTGTGGAAAACGGTGTTTGGTGGAGGGTTAGTGGGGTGTAATTGGGAATAGGAAAGTGAGATTTGTGATATTGTGTTGGCAGCTTCAGTTCAGTTTGCACCATTCGCTGAGCTTAAGCGAGTTTAACAGGTCTGTGCGAACTCCCATGTGCTTGTGTGCCAGGTTATGTGTTGTTAGTCTGTTGTTGCAGTGTGGTGAAGTGCGTGTGGATTGCTGTGCAGAGAGATGGTTGTCAGGTTTCCTGTATGAGAGTTGTATGAGGAAAGTTGAGAGTTGGTTTAGCAGGTTTTTTGTTATATTTTATTTTATTTTTCTCACTCCCTACCTCTCTTACCTCTTTGCCTTTTCTTTTCTGTGCTCCCTCATCCTGGGTTGGTGATGTTTAGGTTAACAACTCTGGTCCCTCCCTAACCCTCCAGTGTGGGGATCTTACGTTCCTAGGTTTCTTCTGTGGGTTAGTGTATTTCTTTTTCCTTTTTTTTGTTCTTTCCTCTCCTCCTCTCTCTCCCTCTTTTACTTCTATATCCTTGCATTTTTGTGCTCCCTCATCCTGGGTCGGAGATGTTTAGGTTAGAGGACTCTGGTCCCTCCCAGCCCGTCCCGTTTGGGGATTTAGGTTAGGAATTGATTAACGTTTATGGTTTCCTCCCTGAATATCTTGTTCCCAAAGGGTCCTAATCCTTTGCAGTCGTTTCATCCCGTTTCCAGAGCAAAAAGCCAAGGTTTGAGCAGTTTTCTAAATTTCAGATGATCCTTTGTATTGCGTATCTTTTTAGGTAGGTAATTCCAGGATATTGCTGCCATGTGAAAGAACGAAGATCCCCCGAATTAAGGTTTTGGTTCTAGTCGTATGTCGTTGCTTGATCTTATTGGTCTTGCTGGATGGTAGATGGTTATTTTCTCCTTAGGAACTCTGCTCCTTGACCGTGGATTGCCTTGTGTGTTATGCAAATCGTTTTGAACTTTATAAGCAGTTTTATTGGTAGCCAGTGTAGCAGTTTCAGCACTGGGGTAATGTGTTCTCTTCGCTGTAGTTTGAGCAGTAGTCGTGCTACCGTGTTTTGGATGCGCTGAAGATTTTTTAATAGTCGTTCTGGCATTCCTAGGTATAGGCTGTTGACATAGTCTACTCTGGACATGAGTGTGATGATGGTGAGTGTTTTGTGGCTGAATGAGAGGAATGGTAAGATTCTTTTTACTGCGTGTAAGAGAAAGAAACATTTCTTTATTATAGCGTTTACTTGTGGCTCTAGTGTTAGTTCGTTGCCCATTAAGACTTCCACGTTGTCAGACTCGGTGCAGTTCCCATTTCTGTCGGCCATGGGATGTAGTGATTGTTTTCCCCTCCTTTTTTGGGTATGATCATTATTTCTGTTTTGTCTGGGTTGAGTTTGAGGCTGTTAGTGTTCATCCAGCTGTAGAGTTCTTGTAGGCATTCTTCTAGTGTTGTGTCGCCTTCCTGTGTTTCTTGTATTTTGTAGACGATCTGTGTGTCATCGGCATAGTTATAGCAAGTGAGGCCGTGTTTTTTAATGAATTTGATTAGATGCATCAGGTATATGTTGAAGAGCAGTGGTGAGCAGTGGTGAGAAGGAGGATCCTTGTGGTACTCCAGAGGTGGATTCCCTTGTGGTGGATTTGTATGGCTTAAACCATACGGTTTCTGTTCTGTTTGAAAGAAGGATTTAATCCATAGTAGGGCTAGGTCGGTGATTCCTATTTCTTCTAATCTACTGATGGGAATTTCATGGTTGACTGTGTCGAATGCTGCAGAGAGATCCAGCAGTATTAGTGCTGTGTTTTTGTCAGCGTCTGTGTTGGCCTTGGCCTTAAGATCATCCCAGATTCAAAGCAGCACCGTTTCTGTTCCTCTCATCGGTCTGAAACCTACTTGTGTGCTTGGTCCAGCAGTTGGTTCTTCTATGAATTCCTGTGTTATTCTATAGACGTATGTTTCAAGTATTTCCGCTGGGTAGCGGATGTTGGAGATAGGTCTGTAGTTGGCGAGGTCCTCCACGTTTCCTGCTGTGTCCCTGAGCAGTGGTTTGATGTATGCTGATTTGAATGATCGTGATACTTTCCCTGTGATTGGTTGAAGAGGTTTTCGGTAGTATTCCATGGTCGTTCCTTGTGTGAGGATTGACTTGTGTATGTCCCGAGGGCATAGATCTATGGGGGAGCCTGATTTGTTACTATTGCTTACCAGCTTGACGAATGTCTCCATGGATATTAGGGGAAATCTTTGGAGTTTGATATGTCGGTCCTTGGGTAGCTGGTTCGGTTGCATGTTGTAGTTGCTCGGTCTGCTTTGCATGATCTGTTGTATGGTGCAGATTTTGTTTTTTAAGTGGTCTGTGAGGTCATTACTGTGGAGGGTATTGGTGTGTTTATGCAGCTAGACAGGTTTCTCATTTCGTTTATGATTTTAAATAGCTCTTTTTGGGTGTTGGCAGCTTTGGTGATTCTGTTGTCATAGTATTTATTTGTCACCTTATGGATTTCCTTTTTGTATGAGCGGATTTGTCGTTGGAGTTGTAATTTCTTCGCCTGGTCGTTATTCTGTCTCCATTCTAGTTCAAGTTTCCTGTTCTTTCTTTTCATGGCATTGAGTAGTGGGGTAAACCATTTAGCTGTAGCTCTTTTGCGCAATGGCGTGAACGGTTTTTCCTTGGAGATTTCATCAATAGTTCCAGCAATCCAGTTATCAAATAGTTCTGTTTTGCTGTCAAGGTCTGCTTCGTCAAGGGTACTCGTTGGTGGTTTGTTAATTTCTAGTTTTTCTGCTAAGTTGCTAGCTTTGATGGCCCTTCAGTTCTTTTCATGGTAGTCGGCAGTTTGTCTGGTTATTTGTCTGTCATCGTGGGCAGCGTTACTACAAAGGGGTTGATGAGGTGGTCACTCGAGAGGATCTGTAGTGGTGGCGTCGTGGTGATGAGGATTTTGTTGGTGAAGATGGTGTCTAGCATATGTCCCACCGTGTGGGTTACTCCGTTGACTAGTTGATGTAGTTTTATTGTCTTCAGTTGTTTGGCTAGTGATTTCTGTGAGTTATTCTACATCAAACCAGATGTTGAAGTCTCCTAGGATTATCCGGTGTTCTTGTTCGATGGCTAGGTTGGTGATGGCTGCAGTGAAGGCGTCAATGAAGGTTGCATCATATGTTTGTGGTTTGTATAACAGAGCAAATCTGAGATTTGTTTTTGGGTTTGCTGTTAGGTGAAGGATTAGGGATTTGCAGTTTTTAAAGTTTAGTGGTTCATCCGTTTTGATTTTCAGGTGTTCCGTGTAGGCTACCACCAGTCCTCCTCCTCTTTTGTTTTTCATGTTGGCTTGTGAGCACTTGAAGTTGTCAGGGAGGCAGTTATGGAGTGTGATTTTGTAATTGCCGTCTAGCTATGTTTCGGTTATGACTAAGATGTCGATACCGCTGTCGCACAGGAGGTCGTAGATCTCGGTGGCATGTTATGATATGATATGATATGGCATTTGTAACGCGCCTATACACAAGCGTTTCAAGTGTTTCAAGGCGCGACGAGGCAGGGAGGGGGAAACGGGGGAAGACAGACAGCGATCCTACTAGGCCAGGTGTCATTCAGATCGCGCAAGTGCAGGGGAAGGGGGAAGGGACAAAGCGCAAGGGGTGGGGAAGGGGCAAGTGCAGTACAAGGTAAGTATACATAATAAAATGAATAGGGCCAGCTGGTGGCAAGTGCAAGGTAAGTGCAGACAAGTGCTGGGAACGGGGGCTGTAGGGATACAGAGACAGTCCCGCAGAGCAGGGGTTGCCAGCGAGGCAGTGCAAGTGCAGAGTGGCTGGGCCCAGGACCGAGGTCGGCGAGAGTGGCCCAGTTGCAGATTCGGTGCAGATTCAGCGAAGAATTAGCAGGGGAGAGGGAGAGAGAAAGCAGAAGCAAAGAGGAAGGTTTTGAGGTGCTTCCGGAACCGTAGATGGTTCTCCTCAAGTTTCAGGGAGGCAGGAAGGCTGTTCCAGAGGGAGGCCCCTGCCGCGGAGAGAGATCTACCCCCAGCTCGTTACTTCGAGAAGCGGCTGACCCAGAGGGAGTTGGAGACGGATGAGCGAAGGGCTCGGGAAGGAAGATATTTAGGAAGAGAGAGTTGAAGGTATTTAGGCCCCAGCCCCCAGAAGGCCTTTTGGACAATGGAGAGGGTTTTGAACTTTATCCTCGCAGCCACTGGGAGCCAGTGTAGAGACTTCAGTCCTGGAGAGATACGGTCCCTGGGCTTAAGGCCAAGGACAAGTCTCGCAGTTCTGTTCTGGATGAGTTGCAGAGGGCGGAGAGTGGAGGCAGGCAGATTAAGATAGAGGCTGTTACAGTAGTCCAGCTTTGAGAGAACCAGGGCTCGTGAGACAGTGAGCTTCTGGGGGAAGGAGAGGAAGGGAAGAATACCTCTGAGGAGGTGCAGCTGGTAGTGTGACTTCTTAGAGACGTCAGATATATGAGGAGAGAAGGAGAGTGTGGAGTCGAAGATAACCCCGAGGTTTTTTGCCGTGCAGGAAGAGGGCCAAGAGAGGCCGGCCAGAGAGCTGCAGGGAAGGAGGGAGTGGGTGTGCCGATGAGTAGAATCTCAGTCTTACTGGCATTAAGGCAGAGGTCATTGGCAGCACACCATTCCTGGATAGCCGACAGACAGTCAGAGATGAGGGAAGGAGAGGAGGAGGCCGAGGGTAGCCGGAAAATGAGCTGGGTATCGTCCGCATAGCACTGAAAGTTGGGGCAGAGAGCGGCGATGCGGTGGGCAAGGAGTGCCAGGTACTGGTTGAACAGCCAGGGGGAGAGATTTGATCCCTGGGGGACACCACAGGTGGAGAAAAATATGTCAGAGAGGAAGGACCCCAGTTGGACCTGGGAGGGTCGATTGGAGAGGAAAGAGGTCAGCCACGCCAGAGCCTGACCAGTGATACCCAGGTTATCACGGAGACGGTTGAGCAGGATGGCATGGTTGACAGTGTCAAAGGCAGAAGAGAGATCGAGCAGAATGAGAACACACGGAGTGTTGGAGTCAAGGTTCAAGAGTAGGTCCTCACGGATGTTCAGGAGAGCAGTTTCCTTGCTTCTGGCAGCTCTGAAGCCAGATTGATGGTCATGAAGACTGCCAACAGATTCAGCATGGAGGTTAAGCTGGGAGATGGCCAGTTTCTCCACGAGCTTGCCCAGGAAGGGAATGATGGAGATTGGGCGATAGTTAGCCGGGCAGGAGGGGTCAGAAGAGGGTTTCTTAAGAAGAGGGTGCACAAGGGAGTGCTTAAGGGGGGATGGGAAGACTCCAGAGGCGAAGGAGTGGTTGCAAAAGTCAGCCAGGGCAGGAGCCAGGGCGTCGATGTGGTCCTTGATAGTTTTGCAGGAACAGGGGTGAACCTGTTTGGATGAGACTTTCATAGATCGGACTTGTCTGGAAACCTCATCAGCAGAGAAAAGGGGAAAGGCAGAGAAGGAGGGAGATGGGGTGGCTGTAGAAGGGCCAGTGGAAGAGCCAGGAAGAGAGGGAGGGAGGTGATAGGAGGAGAGTGA
The DNA here is from genome assembly GCF_040938575.1 of Ambystoma mexicanum. NCBI lineage: Eukaryota > Metazoa > Chordata > Amphibia > Caudata > Ambystomatidae > Ambystoma > Ambystoma mexicanum. Next base: position 341,363,893 of record NC_090922.1, read on the forward strand.
GGACAGGATGTCCTGAGTTTTAGAGATGAAGTGAGAGGCAAGTGCAGTGCAGAGGGCCTGGGAGGGGACAGGAGAGGTAGAGACTGCGCAGGGTTGGCAAGCTCCTTGCAGATTTTAAAGAGTTCGGCCGAGTTGTTAGATGCCGCAGAGATGTGGGCTTGGATAAGGGCTCTCTTCTTGGAGAGAACGGAGAGACGGTATTGCCTTTGGAGCAGGCGGCAGGCCAGTTTGTCAGAGGATGAACATGAAGCATGCCATTTCCTCTCTGCCACCCTGCACTTGCGTTTAAGGGTAACGAGCTCCGAGTCATACCAGGAGTTACATTTGGCTTTAGGCTTCAGGCGGATTCTCATGACAGGGGCAAGGATATCAAGAGTATCAGATATAGCAGAGTGGAGCATGGAGAGGGCAGTGTCAGGGTGGGAGTCAGCAGAATGGGGAGGGGGGAGTGCGAAGGTGGCAGCGAAAGCCTCAACTGACACGCGCTTCATGGGTCGGATGACCGAGAAGGTGGGTGGCAGTGGTGAGGGTGGCTTTGTCAGTGGGGTAGGGAGGGTGATGTGGGAGGATAGGAGAATGTGATCACTCCAGGAGAGGGGAGTGGAGAGAGGGACGGAGAGGGGAAGGTCAGAAGAGATCAGAGCATCAAGAGTGTGCCCTGCAGAATGAGTAGGCCCAGATGGGAGAATAGAGAGTGAGAGGGAGTCGCAGAGGTCACGAAAGAGTCCCGTGGGGGGACAGGAGACATCCAAGTGGATGTTGAAGTCACCAAGAAAGAGGAGTTGAGTGGTTGAGGACAGGAGTGAGGAGGAGAGGTCAGCCCACTCGGAGAGGAAGGAGGAGATTTGACCAGGTGGCCGATAGATAGTAGCCACGGTAAGGGAATGGCTAGGAGAGAGAGAGAGACGGCAGACAAGGCATTCAAAAGAGGAGTATGACTGCGTAGGAGTGACAGTGGCAGGAATCCACTCAGGGAAGATAAGGGCTACACCCCCCTGCACGGTTGGGCCTGGGCATGGAGAGGATCTTGTAGCCGTCAGGTAGGAGTGTGTCAAAGCTGGTGACAGAGCTGGCCGTGAACCATGTCTCAGTGAGACCGAGGACGTCAAGGTCCAGTTCCTCAAGAAGGTGACAGATATCAGAAGAATGCTTGATTGCAGAGCGAGAGTTAAGAGTGGCAATGTGGAGAAGGTTGCCATCCTTGAAGGACTTCCGGGGAGGGGTACAGATCAGAGGTACGCCCTGTGGATGTGTAGAAGAAGGAGCAAGAGAGGGGGCAGGGAGGGAGGGTAGGGGCAAGGTAGCCGAGGATAGAGGAGGGGGGACAGCAGGAGAGGAAAGGAAGTTAATGAGGCATGGGAAGCGTCTGTCAAAGAGGTGAAGGTTGGCCTGAGGGCCTTGGACCAAGACGGCCCCGTTAGCGTAGACATTAATGATGGCCTTAGAGGAGTGGAAGGAGGCCAAGAGGACATCCCAACGGGTGCCACCATTAATGGGAGAAGAGGAGAAAGGAGAGAGCACAGAGACCATATGAAGGGTCCATAGGTCAGGCGAAGGCACGAAAAAGAGGATGTCAGTGAGAGTTTCCTTGGAGCAGGCACTAGTGTAGGTGTCAGCGATAGGGAGACCTGGGTTGGAGACCAGGATGTCCTTTTTAAACTTTTTCCTACCAGATTTAGTGAGGAGAGCAGGGTAGTCAATAGAGAAGCAGTTAGAGAAGATAGGCGAGATAGAGAGCACCATGGAGTAGGAGGTAGTGGGGGAGGAGGACAGACGATACGAGAGCACGCAGGCAGTGAGAGAGCGGTCAGCCCTAGTTTACCACATTACAGAACAGTGCACCTCCAGTGCATGAGTGCGTATTAGGTACAGAGGCCACCTAAGTTTGAGAATCCTGCGGGGGGAGAAAAACCCTGATTACCACAATTCAGAACAGTGAGAGAGTATTAGGTACAGAGGCCACCTAAGTTTGAGAATCCTGCGGGGGGAGAAAAAACCCTGATTACCAAAATTCAGAACAGTGAGAGCGTATTAGGTACAGAGGCCACCTAAGTTTGAGAATCCTGCGGGGGGAGAAAAACCCTGATTACCACAATTCAGAACAGTGAGAGCGTATTAGGTACAGAGGCCACCTAAGTTTGAGAATCCTGCGGGGGGAGAAAAAACCCTGATTACCAAAATTCAGAACAATGAGAGCGTATTAGGTACAGAGGCCACCAAGTTAGAGAATCCTGCGGGGGGAGAAAAACCCTGATTACCAAAATTCAGAACAGTGAGAGCGTATAAGGTACAGAGGCCACCTAAGTTTGAGAATCCTGCGGGGGTGAAAAAACCCTGATTACCAAAATTCAGAACAGTGAGAGCGTATTAGGTACAGAGGCCACCTAAGTTTGAGAATCCTGCGGGGGGAGAAAAAACCCTGATTACCAAAATCCAGAACAGTGAGAGCGTATTAGGTACAGAGGCCACCTAAGTTTGAGAATCCTGCGGGGGGAGAAAAACCTGATTACCAAAATTCAGAACAGTGAGAGCGTATTAGGTACAGAGGCCACCTAAGTTTGAGAATCCTGCGGGGGAGAAAAAACCCTGATTACCCTGATGTTTGGTCATTAACCTAGCATTGATTAGATTGCAGTGGGTCTTTTTTACGTGGTTAGGTTTGTTTTTTGATGTTTGGTTTGTCTTGCGGATGTTTAGTTGGAGTGCTTATGTGTTGTTGTTGCAGAATGGTTGGGGTTCCATGGAGGCTGCTTTGTTGTTGAGGCGGTCTGTTAGATTGATGATTGGGTTGATTAATTCTACAGCTTCATCAACTTTTGTGTTTTTATGTGGTTGTTCACGGTACCCTTGTGTTCTTGTGATATATGGAGTAAGGGCGTTGGTAGCGTACCTTTCTCTTCTTGGGTCCTCTCTTCTTTTTTTTCAGGGTTCCAATAGGTTCTTAGCTTGTCTGGATATGTTGGTGGTGTTGAAGTGTCAAGGTTCTGTGGTTGTTGCAAGGTACGGTGTAAGGCATAGGGATTTTCTCTTATGATTTTTGTCCGGTTGGTTGTATTGTTTGTTGGGGTGCGTTCTGTATACGTGATTGCTTCTACTGGAGGAGGGTGAGGGTGTGGATCTGTTCGGATTGATCTTTGTTCCGATTCTCTTTGGCGGCATCCAGTTCTGTATCAGGGCATTTTGTGGTCCTTGGATGGTTTGGGTTTTGCGGTTACAGGGGCAGTAGTCCACCTGTAGGGCCTTGTGTTTGGATACTATTTAATTTTATCCTCTTGCAATGTGATAGCTGGATGCACTCTAAGGGTGGCTGTCCACTTAGTGGGTTAGGATCAGGTGTTCTTCTATCTATGTGTGGCCTGTCTAGGCGGGGTACTATGCGTTGAAAGGGGTAGCGCAGTTGGGTATGGGGGGTCAACTACGGGTTCCTGGTTAACTTGGTCAGTGATCTGGCTATAGTCACTAGCTTTCGGTGATTGCTGGGTGTTCGTGGGTAATTGGAGGGACTAGGATTCAATGGCGTTAGGCAATGATAGAATATCATCTTGATTTGAGATGACTAGATAGTGGGAGAAAAGGCCTAGGTTTCACAAGATAACAGGCAGTGATACAAATACACTTAGATTTCAGATTCCTAAATAGTGGGAGAAAGGCTTAGGTTTCACACAAAGGCTGACAGTGATAAAAATACACCTTGATTCCTAGATAGTGGGAGAAAGGGCTTAGGTTTCACAAGATGGCAGGCAGTGATAAAAATACACCTAGATTTGAGATTCCTAGATAGTGAGAGAAAGGGCTTAGGTTTCACAAGATGGCAGGCAGTGATAAAAATACACCTAGATTTGAGATTCCTAGATAGTGAGAGAAAGGGCTTAGGTTTCACAAGATGGCAGGCAGTGATAAAAATACACCTAGATTTGAGATTCCTAGATAGTGAGAGAAAGGGCTTAGGTTTCACAAGATGGCAGGCAGTGATAAAAATACACCTAGATCTGAGATTCCTAGATAGTGAGAGAAAGGGCTTATGTTTCACAAGATCGCAGGCAGTGATAAAAATACACTTAGATTTGAGATTCCTAGATAGTGAGAGAAAGGGCTTAGGTTTCACAAGATGGCAGGCAGTGATAAAAATACACCTAGATTTGAGATTCCTGGATAGTGGTAGAAAACGTTGAGGTTTCACAGAGTGGCTGACAAAGAGATAAGATACTCCCAGTGGTATTCCACACAAAAAAGCCTGGGAAGTTCAAACACTGCAAACCAGCATAGATGATGCCCAGGGATGGGAGTGGTTTAAGAAACTCCTGAGGAAAAATCTGTCTGAAAGTGCATGAACAGTAAAGCTATTATCATGGAACACCAGAGGGCACTGTCACTTCCTGGGGAAAAAGAGGGCATTAACATTTGTATGTGATTAAGATGTTTTATTTGTACAGGGAACATGTTAACCGAACCGATACAACTAGAGGGTTTTGTGGTCTTCCAACGACTGGTGGCAAAAGGTCCACGTGGTTGTCCATTTGGGGGTTTGATTGTGGCAGTAAGACAAAGCCTCAACCTGGCGAGTGTGAGAGTGTTATTGGAATCTGATACAATGTTGCCTATAGAGGCATGGATCAGATACGGCAGTGCTTGTAGTCAGATCCTATTGTTACATTTATATATACCACCAGGCGTGGTCAACATGGAGGTGGAACATTAATTCCTTGCTAAGGTGTGCGCTGAATAGTTTGCTATCAAGGGTAATTAATGTGCAATGAATGGGGGCAACTTCAATGCTCGTTGCAGGGACCCCGCTAAATGTGGTGTCTATAAGGCTGTCCACCCAGTTAGCCTGTTAAAGCAGAGTGGTAATGCAAAAGGGGCAAGTTAGATATCCCTACTGAAAGAATGGGGACTGTTTATGCTAAATGGAAGAACTGATGGTGACCAGCCGGGGAAAGCCACGTGGTCACCTAACAACAAAACATCCACCCTTGACTACCTCTTATGTCAGTAACGAGTGTGCCAAGTTGGTTGAGTCATTACAAGTACACAGGTCACACTATAGCGACCATTCTCCGCTGATTTTGTCACTTAATATGGGAAACACAGGGCAAAAATGAAAAGGTGGAGCAGGGGTAAAAGTTAATAACTCCGGAAACCGGATAAGCTGGACTCAAATAAATATTTGTAAAGCAGAGCGGGCCATGATGTGTCTATATAGACATGAGTTACACACGGTTGCTATGTCTAGTATTTCTGATATGGTTGATCGGATTTGTCTATTAGCCACATCTACAGGGTCAGTCACGCAAAATATGCTCATGGTATACACCCTTACAAGCACCGAAATGCATTTGATTATGAGATTCAGGCAGCAAAACGATATATGCGCTCTAACATTAGAAAAGAAAAAAGGGCAGGTTTCCTAGAGAAAACATGAAGGTTCTGATAGAAAAACGTAAAATCACTATTAACTGTACCTTAAAGGAAGGTGTGGAGACGCATAAAAACCCTCTTGGCAGAACATGACACAAATATATGTGGTAACAGTACCAGGTAGATCTGGCATCAACTGTCAAAAGCTAAAGGTGACAAAAGCCAGGACTTAGTAAACCCTATCCCAGCAGTGAAATGGGTCGAATATATTGCCAAGAAACCTTCTCCTCCAAGTATAGGGACATGTGATCACATTCTCTTGAAATCTTGGCCATTGCAATTTTCGGCTACAGATATATATATACAGTGATTACCCACTTTAAAGGATCCCGTGCAGCAGGCCCAAATGGGCTATGGAATGCTGTAATTAAGGCTAAACCTTAGGAGTGGGCAAACTACTGTCGATACTGTTCAATGAGATATGCACTGAGGGGGTATTACTGAACACCTGGCAACAGGCTTTCCTGCTGCTGGTGTATAAGAAAGGAGACAGGGAAGCTCCTGAGAATTATTGGGTGCTTTCCCTTGATGTAACTGGAAAGCTTTTTACCTCACTGATCCGGGTAGAACTGCAGAAGTGAGTTGAAAATGCTAATATATTGCACCCTGCACAAACTGGGTTCAGACCTGGGTCGAGCACTACTCTTAATATCAGGTTGTTGGACTTAGTAATTAGGGGGGCCATTGGAAAGAACAGCCCAGCATTGTACTTGATATTTGTAGTTTTTTCAGCTGCGTTCGTTTCAGTGAATCGTCTTAAATTGTGGGCCAAGCTGTCTAGACTGGGTTAGCCTGACTGGCTTTTGGTCTTTGTTATTAAATTCCATAGCAATACAAGTGTCCAGGTTAGACTGGCCGACTAAGGTATGTGAACAGAGGAGGAATTGACGAATAGGTGGACTTAAACTTGGTTGTGTGGACGCTCCTCTGTTGTTTAACCTCTTCTTATCAGTCCTACCAAAAGTATTAACATCAAAACTGGGCTGCTCGCTGAAACTGGGATTGAACATGGTGGGGTGTGCACTTTAAGCTGATGATTTGATCATTATGGATCGCACCATTGGCGGTGCAAAGGCTAAATTTAAGGCCCTGATTGACTATGTTGACATTAATGACCTTGAAATTAACATGCAGTAAACTAAAATGGTGGATATACCTAGTGGCAAAGCATGCAAGTTAAATATGGATTTTAGGGTGGGGACGCTCGAACGAGTAAATAGCTATCTGTACCTGGGACTGGAGTTTTCATGCAGTGGTAGTTATAATATAATAATTGAAGCAAAGAAAAAAAAGGTTAGGCAATTAACATATGCCATCAAGATGTTTTCCAGCACCCTGAGTGGAATAATAAAGCTCTATAAACAGAACCTTGTCCAGGCAATCCTGTATGGGTTGAAAGCCCTTGCCATGGATAATTTGAAATGGATAAATGTCCTGAAGGGACATTTCTGGAGGAAGGCTCTTAGCCTTCCACTTGGGAACACCAAGAGATCCATTAGGCTAGAATTAGGATACTTTTTTAAAAATTGTTTAAGTGCATATGGTTAATTTAACCTTTTGCATTACATAAAAACATACATTAATTGACATACAAATTTAAAAACACACATTTGATAAATATAAATATTAATTAAACAAATCCTTTAAGAACATCTTACATAATGAAAAGGACCACAATGACAAAAGAAAGATCAATGACTTGATCTGGTTTTCACCTTTTCCCAAATGTGGTACTCCCCTGCAATAAGGACAAGAGATTCCACCCCATACAGAAGACTCCATCCAAAATTGATCAGAGCTTATATTTCGGTACAGCGCGTACCCCCTGTCATACATGGTTTGAAGTCTAGGACACTGAGTCAAAATATGCCGGGCAGTCTCAATTATCTCATCACAAAGCCTGCAGATTCTAAGTTCTTGTGGTATGCCCGTCCAGGCCCCAGTATAGGCCAGCACCGGAAGGATATCAAACCTTGGATATGGTACAAAGTGTGCCAATCCAGGAAAGCAGAATTTAATTAAATAGCTACAAGGGCTATCCCCGGGCAGGTCTTGGTGAGTATAGTGTACATATCTGGGACGTACTGCCAATTGATCAGTAGCTAAAACGCAGTGGTAGACTCGCGTCATTCCCTCAATTTTGGATAGATGGAATTCGATGATTGACATAGGGACAACACTCAATCCAATAGGCAAATAATTTGTCAACACAGTTTTCGCCAGCCCACAACACCACATACAGGTGACCCTACACGAGTGTTCCACTATGTGGTTAAAAATATTTGGCTCACAATTTGCATCTAAGGTGATCTTAGCCCACAGCCGGCAAACAGCAAGTTTCCACAATTAGTTCAACGACTGTAGACCAAGCTCAAACCTAACTGCCTGCACCGGTACCGAGCAAGGCAGACCCAGCAATGAGTGAAGAATTTTCACCTCAAGCCGTTCAAGCCAGCCGATAGAGCCCTCCGGGAGTACCTCCAGGACATACATTATCCCTGGAATGATAGATTGCTTGTAGACATTCAGCTTGGCCTCAATCAACCCCCCACCCAATATACAATGCTCCTAAGAGTGAGCCATTTATTCCATGCCTTGCTGTAAACAATCTCTCCCCTATGAGACTGATCTTTCAAGGCTTTAATTGTCATGCCCAGATATTTGTATTTAACAACTTGTTCCATGGGCTGGCCATCCATTTTCCAGACAAAATTCGGAGCGCCATACGCTCGCTTCCCAATAGTCATAATTTTCGTCTTGGAAATATTTACCTTGAGGCCATTTTCTCGCGCATAGACATCCAATGCCTCTAAAGAGCGTTACAGCCTCACAGCTGTATGGTCAAAGATGACAGTGTCATCAGCATAAGTGAGGCAGTGGATAGCCTCAGTGCCGAATCTGGGGGGATGATTATTCATAGATCTTAAACGTTCTTCAAAGTCAGAAACATACAAATTATATAAAGTAGGGGCAAGCACACAACCCTGCTTTAACCCTCTATTTGTGGAAATGTAGGTCCCCAGATTGCCAGTTTTTGACAGGCGAATCTGTACCTCAGTGTCTGTGTGCAGCAACTTTAAGAAATACAAGACAGAGTCATCTATGCCCCAACTCTACAGTTTAGACTAAAATACCCCCCGATATACACTGTTGAATACCGAGCTGTAATCGACAAAGCACAAATACAGTGCCTAGTCCAGAGCCAATAAGGTGTCCGAAATTAATGTACATAAGACCCACAAAGGATGGCTCGTAGAGCAATTCTTCGTAAATCCTGTCTGAGTAAGATTAAGAAGGGCACGATTGTTTACCCAATGTAACAGTGTCTCATGTAACATCTTTGCAAATATTTTAGAGGCACTGTCCAGCATTGCCAGGAGTCTATAATTCTCTGGCAGATGCCGGGGACCCTTCTTGTGGACCAGGATTAGGACAGACTGCTGCCAAGTCCTAGGAATAGTACCTGTCTCACAAATGTACAAAAACAATTGTTTCAAAACCGCTGCCCAATACTCAGGTTCGCTCTTAAAGATACTATTGCAGAGCCCATCAGAGCCAGCTGACCAAGAAGCATCCAGTTGACTGATTATCAAGGACAAATCTGAATCCTTGACCAACTGACCCATCTCAGTATTGACCATAGTCCTATGAGTCAGAATCAGAGGAGAATCCTGTGCTACCAAATAATTTTCCTTTATAAAAGTTTCCCAACAGGACCCATCTATGGCATATATTTCAAGGGCCCAACCCTCAGCCACATTGGACCGTGCCAACATTTCCTAGAATCTCTTTCTTGGATACGTTTATTCACAGTCATCCAAGCGGTGATAGTCTTACTATGGCAATGGTTTGTAAGCCACCCTTTATATGAGCCTTTCAAGGCAGAGATTTCTTGGTTTCTCACTTTAAGAGTGAGATGTAGGTGTCTTTTAACCAAACGGATGGCAACCCTAAGCTCTCTCTTCCTACTGGCTATAATTACATCATAAGGAGTTCCCGGCTTTTTGGTAACACACCTCACAATAATGTGCCTGTCAAATTGTGGCGCATACCTGGCAACCAGGGTGTCTAGCTGCAATTGACATCACTAAGGGCGCATGTCATGTTGCATTGGCGCATGCTGCATATGAAAGCTATGTGTTGTCCCCTGTGTCCACTACTGAACATCTTGGGCCAAAGATGGTTGAGACAAAAGGAAAACGTTTCAAGAGTCTTAATGAGGAATGTTTTAAGCTGATCGATCGGACCCCTGACTTTAGTAGGGGTATTGATTATGAAAAACTAAAACAAATCTCTAAAAACTCCCTCGAAAAATGGGACTAGGTGCGTAATTCCACCTATGTCGTAATGCTGAAAAAATATAATTATGTCTCATGTGTTAGTTATCAGTACTTACGACCCAAGCAGTATCTTGTGAAAAGCCTGAGCCCATTACGACTGCGTATAAACCAGTTACCGTTACTTACGGTACAGGCAGTCTACACGCCCAGTGGAAGAGCAGATTTGCCGTATATGTAAAAACCATAAGGACCCTGAGACTGCAAGGCATGTTTTGACGCAATGTCCTGTAATGTGTTTAAAGTATTTGTGGGCTTTTGGCGATTTTCTAAGTCAATACAACGCTAATAAATCGGATGCTTTTTGGGCTTATTGTGTGAACTCTGACACAGAGAGAGTCCAAATCGCCTTGCATAGAGTATGGAAACAGGTCAAACTGCGATTGGGGTAGTGGTTAGCCAGATGACGATAGTTTTGAGACATTTTAGATTCCAGTGTTTTAAATTTAATGATTATAGGTATATATGACTTGATATGCTGTGTGCCAGGGAAATAGGATTACATGTAATGTGATATTGTATGTTGTATGTTTGTAATTCTGTTAAACATATTTTGTAAAAAGTTCATTACTTGAACTAAAAACAAATACAATTATTGTTATTGATAAATAAACACCTAGATTTGAGATTCCTAGATAGTGGGAGGCCAGGCCTAGGTTTCACCATGCAATAGATACTTCAATGTAAGCTAAGCATGTAAATTGTGCTCACACTGGATTCTCCAGAGGGTGTCCTGGGTGTGTATGTTTAGTGGTTAGATTACTTAATGCAGGAGGTGGTAGCAGTTACTACCAGTAGTTCTGCCTACTCTGTCTGTTGACGCAGGTTGAGGGCTGTCTGACCCTCTTTCGGCACGTGTGGATACTGTCTGAAGGCACTTATGCTGTTTGTGGGCGAGTCGAGGTGTGAGCGGGGAACTTCTTGGCAGCTGCTTTAAAAATAGGCAGGGCTTGCCACTGTAATCGAGTGTAGGGTGACAAGCACTGCTTTACCTGTTGCTTGATCTCGGCGTGACGTGGCGTCAGGGCAGATGGGCAAGAGGTACAGTGGGTTCTCAGGTACAAATGAATATGTCGGTGGGGTTTGGGGTCACGTATTCTGGTGTCAGTGATTGGCAGTTATACTTTTATTGATTGGCAGCCTGCTTCCCCTGCTGACACCTGCAGACACCTCCTGGGCTGGCTCTTTGGGGCTTCCCTTTGCCTTGGGGGCCCTTAGCCACAGGGGCTGCCGGGCAGGGAGCTGCCCTCGTGGGGTGTATTACATGGGGGTGGGGGACCAATCAGGATGCAGGGGTGGGCTGGGTGGCAGGAATAGACACGGAGGAGGAAGCGGGCAGGGGAGAGGGGACAAATGCACACACAGCGCTACTCTGAGCTAGTTAACCAACAAAATGCACAATTTCGGGAGACTAATGGGGTCAGGGGCTCTAGAGCACTCACCTGAGCCTTCTGCTCTTACCAAATGGCAGAGGCTATGCCGTGGGCACCGTGTCTCTAGCCCTCTGTTGTGGATTGAGGACAGGGACCAATCAGGATGCGGGGGCAGGCTGGGAAACTGGAATGGAAATGGAGGATTGAGCAGGAAAAGAGCAAGGGAGCTGTGGTGTGCTGTTGGGCCTAGGTGCGTATTCAGTTGGAAGCCATCAAGTGTGTTGAAGTGAGATTGTGTATGGTCTGTTTCCCTGTGGGGGTGAAGTGCGTTTGGTTTGTGGTGCTGTAGAGGTATGGTTGTGTTCAGAGTTTGAGATGGCGTGTACAGAGGGGTGAGTTTTTAGTACGGTTAGTTAGTGACAATACATTTCCTATACCCGACATTCCGACTAGGTGAAACCCCTATCCCTCCCATGTCGTTCATTGTGGTGTGAAGCAATTTCCAACCCCACGAATTCCACCAGGAGAGACACTTTCCCTATCACTGGAACTCCTTCCGTGTGCACCACAGTTTATGCCCCAAACCCATTCCTTTATGTGTGACACATTTCACACCCTTGGTAATCCATTTAAGTCTGATACATCTCCCACCCCAGTTCGTCCATCCCCATGCGTGACACTTCCCACCTTCAGCACTCTATCAAGGTGAGATACACTACTAATCTTCAGCCGCCATTCCAAGTGAGACGCCTCTCCCATCCTCCAGACTCCAAACCAGCGCGGCACACTCCCCACACATAATAAATTCATCTGGATAATTAACTATCTTGGAATTGCACTTAGTGAATTTTGATATATGAAAAGTAAGTGGACGGCAAGTGGTGTTTCTGGTGCCTGGCTGTGACTCTGCTGCTTTCTTTGCTGTGCCTTTAAGTCCTCTGGAAGTTGGGCTAAGAAGCTGCTTCCTGCTGCCTGCTGGGAAAACACTACTTATTTGCCATCGGCCGCAAAAGCAGACGGCAAGTGGTGTTTCTGGTGTTTAAAGGTGGTACAGGTGTAGCCCAGTCTGTAAGGACAGTTGCCCGTTGATTGCTGGATTGACTGAAGGACGAAAAAACCCATTGCTGCTGTTCGAGATACTGGGAGTGAGAGTGGAGTCTCTCGTATGAGGCTACAGGTGAGACAACGTTGCCATTCTTTATTGGCAAATACATCACCAAAGCGCTCCTGCCCCTTAACAACTGCGAACAATTCAACCCTAAAGCAATCCCGTTTGCTGTTTGAATACATGGATTCGAATACAGCCTTGAGTAAAGAGAATAGACTGTGTATGCCTCATATTATAATGTCTGATGATCAAGTGGAGAGTGTCTCTGAAGCTGGGAGTGCAGGGAGGGTTGAAGTCCCGCTTAGGGAGACCTCTCTAAAGCCTCGCCGCTCAACGCCTGTGAGCGGACAGGTGGCGAGAAAGAACTTGGACATGGAGGACTCCTTGAAATCTGGCTCTGCTCCCCAGTGGGGTCTTCCTCATCCCACAAACTCCGCTGGGCCAAACATCTCCGGTGCTCCCCTCAAGGTTGCGGACATTGTCGGGGGGAGGAGGGGCTGGGTCCCAGGATGCCGACATGAGCAGCCCCTAATGGAGCAAATAAAGAAGACAGGGAAGGAAGGTTACTCTACTCGACCTTGGGTGTGGTGACAAGTAAAAAGTCCGCTGATCCTATTCCTGAGGATTGCAGTCTGGAAAATGAGGACGCATGTTTAGGGGTAGGGAATAGAGAGGAGAATATCATGGAGACCCTGAAGTCAATGGCCTCTCTACCCCTGTCGCCTCCTGTGTATGTATTATTAAACACAAGCGAACTAAAGCCAGCTGTTGGTGTGGTGACAAGTAAAAAGTCAGGTGATCCGATTCTTGAGGATTGCAGTCTGGAAAATGAGGACGTGTGTTTAGGGGTAGGGAATAGAGAAGAGAATGTTGTGGAGACCCTGGAGTCAAAGGCCCCCCTACCCCTGTCACCTCCCGTGAATGTATTATTAAACATAAGCAAACTGATGCCCCCTGTTGATGAACCCCAGTAGGTGAATGCCAAAGTGACTGCCTCCCTGCCTCGACTGATGGGAAAGCCCGCTGGTCGCTTGTAACAGGAAAAACAAGCATATATAAAAACACTGATTCAGACTGCAGAGGAAGAAGCTAACATATCACTAAGTTGCTTAAGACTGTCAACCTGGGATGGAGCTGAAAATTGGGATGTTTTTGACAAAGTCCCACCAACATCAGATATGAGGGGGGGGAGTACTGCCCAACAAGCATTCCCGGGCCAACTTGAAGGTGGGGGGATTACCAACGCCAAAAGAGGAATCTCGGAACCCCCTTGGAGACAACGAGAGTAAAAGGAGTGGAGCAGTGGAAGAGGCTCTCAGGACATATCCATTTAAATTAGTAGGGAAAGTCATATCTGCTGGTACTTTAACATCCTCTGAAGACCTGAGCAATTCAAAGCTAGCAGATAAACTGATAAAAGATATTTCAGCCCTCACTGGAAAGAATGCACGGGAAAAACGGAAAAGCTTATCCTTCATTAAGGATAAAATAGCAGCAATGAACACGGCTCTGCCAAAGATGACCACTGATGTAGGAACATCATAAAGAAATGCAGTAAATTTGGAGAGATCACAAGTAATGAATGGTTCCGGCTCCTATGAGCTGCTACTTGTTAGGCTGGAGGAGCTATATAGAAAAGATAGGATGGAGAAGGCATCTCATCCCCAAAATACAGTGATGGCAGCTCTTTCAATAGCAGTTGCCCCTTTTCTAAAACTATATGAAACAATAAATGAATCTCTACAAGAACTACTAACGGCCAACCTCGAATCCAAGGAGCAGATCAACAGATTGGAGGGGTTCACACTAATTGTGGAAGATAGGTTGAACTATGAAGCGGGACAAACAAGAATATGGCAAAACCGCTTAGGTGATCAAGCAAGAAGTGAAGCCAATGACAAAACTCTCCTAATGGAGGCAATTCTTGAAGGCCGCAAGTGGATGAGAAACTGCCCTATTCATGTCTGTAACCATCAAATGTCTACAGTGCAACCTATTAACTTGCAGGAGGCCTGCCTCCTGTTTCGGTAACCCAACTTCAAGCAAATAACAAAAAGACAGGCAATAAGGCCGACCCAAATCCTATTCCAGTCGTAAAGGGATCAGGCCTGCTCGTACTGAAAAAAAACTAAAAGTCTCTGTCTCAAAAATCAAGTGGTGAGTCTAAAGAGAAAGATCAAACTGAACAAATCCCTGCAATTATAATTGAGGATGACCCGCTACTAAAATTAAGTTTTTTGATTTTTCAGGGAACAAATCAACTCGCAAAGGGACAGGATACGGCAAAAGAGTTGAAAAGAGGAAAAAAGAGGAAAAATCAAGCCCAAGGCCACAAACAACAGGGCTCGAGGGCATTCCTGAGGGACATTAGAACACTGCCACAATTTGATGACACTCAAGTTGCTACAAAAATCTAGAAGCGAACTCATGTTAAAAGGCGACGGCCCAGAAGGAAGGACTGCTGCGCCATCTGCAGATTTCAGTGAGCATTCAATAGATGACTCCCAGATATCTAGTACCTGTTTGAGTGCTCTTATTGAAGTGATGGAAAAAGACAGGGAGGAGGAAGCACAGCTTCAATTCGGCCGACTGGGAGCAAATAGAGAAACAAACTAGAACATTGACTAGTTCAAAGAATGGGGATTGTCGACATGTGCTGAATGTACCTAAACAAAAACCTAAAGAAAGGAATAGGAAAATGACAAACGGCCATAAACAAATACCTAATGAAGGAAAGAGAACGTTGACTAATGTACTTGAATTGATGGACTCCGACCATGTGGAGAGAGAGGACAAACGTATTATTGAGGAATTCCAAACACTGAATGAAAAAAGGAAGGATTGTGTGAAAGCGGCGAGTTTAAAGAACAATAAAAGAGAAACTAATAAGCAATCTTCAATGAAGACGGCTGAAGGCCAAACCTTCCCCTCTAAAAATATAAGCTCTGCAAGACCGAGTAAAGCAAGATCAACGAAAAATGAAGTAAAACTCCAATTGAAGAAAACGTCAAAAGGAGCAAAAGCAAAAAGTTTTGTTCTGAATCATGAGACGGTAAAGAAAACACCATGGTAGACCCCGGCATTACGATTCATCTCTTCGGAGGATATAGTTATAGTGGAATTTCCCAAAGAAAGGTGCCTTTACCTAGTAATTCGTCATTTAGGAACAGAAATGATTACACACTACTTGAAACCCAAAAGAAGATATGATCTAACAGAGGTGGGAAAACAGGGAGCCACCTCAAATAAAATCTCATCACAAACAGAGAAAAAATCTCCTGAAAAGCCAAGAGAAGTGGAAGACGAAAGAATTAAAGATACATGTAAGCTTACAGTTGCCAGTGAAAACTCCAAGAAGGAAAGTAAAACAGCTACCTCAAATAAGTACGCCTATCTTTCCAGCCTCATGGCGGGTTCACCCGGTGTTCCATGTGTCTGAAACCCTGTCCTCCTGACACCCGCCTACAGGTCCGTCCAGCACTTGGTTTGGTGGATGGGGAAGAGGAATTCGAGGTGGCCCGGATCTTGGATGTCAAGATCTCTAGGGGTTCTTTGTATTATTTGGTTGATTGGAAAGGCTATGGCCCGGAGGAAAGGACTTGGGAGCCCTTGTCGCACATCCACTCGCCTGACCTCTTGCGGGAGTTCCACGTTTCTCGGGGGTTGCCGCTCTCTTTGGGGGCGGATGCTGTTACACATGGGCACCGAGCGGCTTTGCTCTGTTCACGGCGCTCCCGACTTCAAAGAGGTCGGGTGTCCTTTCTTGCTTCCCCGTTCTGGAGACGCTTGCAGTTGTCAGGGAAACCACGCCGCAGGAGCAAGCGGCGTCCCCTAATCAGCTGACTCTGATGCTCCATCGGCCAAATAAAAACACACATCGCACAAGACACGGTGCTTCTAAATAGCGTTGCTATTCTCGCCATCGTTCGTGTGTACTCTCTTGGATCCTGTACCTGACCCCGGACTTGTTATCGGACTTGCATCTCGCGCGCCCCTTGTCTGCCTTTGGAATTGCTTGCTGTTGACTCGACTTCGGAAGTCCCCGGACCTGTCTTGTGTTATCCTTTACGGCCAGTTTTTCTCCTTCTTGCAAGTTCACCTGTAGCCCGACCTCGGAACGCTTTCTGACCTGCCTGGTGTCTGGCCCTTATTTTGACTACGCCTCTCCTTCCTGCTAATTGTGTATTACGTTACACTTGTTGATCCGGTTTTTCTGTTTAAAATTCAAGCATTGGCTGGATTACCGCTTCCTCTGTTTCCTGATTACAGTTCTTACAAATTACAGTAAGGAATTTTCAGCCATTGTGACTTGTCTTCTTAACATACTGCAGTCTTCTGTGAATAGACTTTGTGGATACCTCATTGTGCAAGCTGGACGCTCTGCTGATTCCTTGCACCATCCCGAATCTAGTTGCGACCCTCGTGCCATTCGGGAAGCTACCCTCTACTAACCTTCCCTGTTTATTATTTTATACATCCGTTGTGTTCTCTTTGGACCTCCTTTCATCCATAAGGGGGTAAGACCTTCTCCTTACTTTTCTATCAATATTAACCACCTAACTAGAACTTCCAACTTGAGCCTTTTCTTTTCTTTCTTTTCTTTAGAATTCCTCCTAAATTAATAGCTGCCAACCTCTTTCAGGTACTCGCTCTCATCATAGATTTCCGTCAATCCCTTATGTTCTGATTTATTGCCTCTAATCTGTACCTTGTGTTTTTTTCAGCTTGGTGTGGCGGTGTGGTTCTCCCCGCTCTTTTGGGTAATACACCAACCTGCCTGTTCTATTATTACACAGTCAAGGGGGTCCATTATCTTAAAGAGCCACCTCAAGAGAGGCAGTCCGGTCTGAGGGGTCCTTTTCTGGACTATACTCAGCAGTGACAGAAGTTTCCGGTCCATTTGGCGTTCCTTCCTCTCAACGCCCCGGCCAGTCCTACAGGTGGTGGATAACACCCAGTGTCTTGGCCTGCGGCGAAACAAGAGTGAAACGCTAACACTGTACGCAGAGCGGGATTGTTGTAAGGATCAAGTAACTGTAATTGCTCACTGTGTAATTAGGACATTTCAAACATGTAAATTAGGGTGTTGCGCAGGCGGTCAAGGAACATTAATGTGTTTTGATATTACACAATAGCAAGGTTGCCAGTTTACTTGATGGGTGATCCCCAAATTTGGCTCAATACTACATTCAGTTCCCATGAGGATGCCTACCAAGCGGGCACCAGGATCATGATCTGGATTACCTTTAAAATCCAGCACACTCACCTATCAGCAATCCCTCAGTATGTTGTGTCCGACTGAAATGGCAGAGTGATAGGCATCAATCATTCTATATGCTTTTTGCTGCTCTGCTAATGCTGCGAGAAAATTCAAAGCCGCGGTTACAGGTGCTGAAACAGGATGAAAACTCCTCCTCATGCACCAGAGAATCCATACGACCCAGGAAGATCAGTAGCTTTTAGATGTAGAAGAGCCCCTCTTTCTTTGATGAGACTTGCAGATTTTCCCAAAAGTCCTGGGATTTCCCAGCTCGCGCTGAAATCCTCTAAGGTACTAGAAGCAGAGACTACTCTACTATTAGTGGATGGGCGTGGCCCTTTTGGGTCAGTCAGAAGATTGAGACTCTTGGGATGCCAGATTGGAAAATCTGTGGAAAGCTCCAGAAAAACTGGAAACCAACCTTGAGAAGTCCACCTGCGTGGTACTACCACTGCCTCTGCTTTTTGTTTGTCAAACTTTCACTAGCAGTCGGGCGATCCGAAAGAAGGGTTGGAATGCGAAATTCGTCCCTGACTCCGAGGATTGTAGAGTGGCATTTGAGGCAGTAACCTCTGGATTCGGGGCCAGTTAAAAAATC
This sequence comes from Ambystoma mexicanum, assembly GCF_040938575.1. NCBI lineage: Eukaryota > Metazoa > Chordata > Amphibia > Caudata > Ambystomatidae > Ambystoma > Ambystoma mexicanum. The sequence goes on from NC_090922.1 coordinate 341,381,987, forward strand.
TTGGCAGCTGAGCTTAGATAGATCTGTGACTAGGGGTCCCCACCAACACTGCAGGGATAGAAATACGTTCCTGCTTAAGGTACACCTCTTGCTGTAATCTTTCAGATGTGTCAAAATTACTGTGTTGGACACACCTGACCGCTATTCTCCTGTGACTTCAATCTCTCAGTGGATGCAATAATGCCACAAATCCTTGGATAGCTCTGCTAGAAGTGAGGACCGTGTGCCGCTTAGGTGATTTATGTACCTTTATGTAGCCGACACGTTATGCGTTTTCAGGAGGATACAGCAACCGACGCTGTCCTTTGCAAAGATTGTCATTACGAAGGAACCTGCTAATAATTCCAGACCGTCCATGTGCTAGTCCAACTCTTTCTTGAACCATTTGCCTCTGTGATTAATGGCCTGAAACTAGAACCCCAACTCTCGTGTATGGTTCTGCAAATAACTCTAAATAGAAACCCCTTCCTGTCTGCCTAATGTAAGCATCTCTTGAGAGCCTATCCCAAGTTGCGAAAACCTTGCTTCCCTGCATCCTACTTGTGAAGCTTGCACAGTCCACCTGAATACAGCCCCCTCCAGAGATTATTTATGATACTCCATTTTTGTACCACACATTCATTTAAGAGCACTCTAGGCCTGGCCCATGGCATCACACAGCCAACACCTTCTAAGATATACACCCAGGCCCTGAACGCCATGCTGCATTCAGTAGAGAACCATATCTGCTTTCCAAATGAACAGTAAACAATCACAAATATAAAGTTAAGTGCTATGTGTCCTTTCAAACCATACCCAATTATCTGCTGTTGCAGGCTATTTCTTCCTTGGGTTCTGTGGGTCAAGTTCCAGGCGGGTGTTATTCTGAGCAAGTCACCAAGGGCGCATCTCTCTTGATATAAGCTTAGTTTCTGAAGGAGCAAGTCACAGGCCTGGCTCTCCACCTGGTCGCCCGTGCCTGGGCCCAGCCATAAGGTAACCTCCTGGCCTAGTGTACCCCTCTCCCCCTTGGAGCCTCTAGTTCAGTATTCACTGGGTGCGGACTGCTGGGCAAGGTTTCTTTAAAGCTGTTGGTGGACTTGCCAATTTCACTAGAGCCGATCATGAAGCTACCAGCTTACTGTCTAGTTGGTTCAGTCTCTCTTTCTCTCTTCTGGAGTAGCAAGTAGATTAAGTATCATTGGGGGAGCTGCTATTTCCAACGGATGTAGTCCGTCCTCGGTTCTGCCCAGTTACCTTGGCTCTTCTCCACGGTAGGCCCAACTGGTGCCATCTACCACCTCCCGTCACCCTCTCTGACCACAGTGACCTTTTTTTTGGGGATCTTTCCCCCTCCTCCTGGGCTGTTTCCTCCTTGCTTCCTTCTTGTTCTCCCCTCTCCTCCTGCAGCCACTTTTCATCCTCCTGTATCATTAAACTTTGACTTCCTCTGGTGTTGTCTTGACAAATGCTAATGGTGCAGGCTACAATGGAAAGACCCATGTCAAAAAGTCAACAAACTAGCCTTAGCTAATGCACATCATCTTGTGTACTTTGCTCCAAACACACAGAGGTGACCATAGATTGCAGCCCAGTGTGGATTGGTGCCATAATAGCTCAAGTCACTCCAGACGCAGCTTAAGAAATGTGCATAGTAGCATACACCAGTAGACATTAAAGAACCTGAAAAAGAGAGCCTTGTGGTGGTCTGGGAGTGAAAACACTTCCACCACTACCTTATTGGAAAGCACTTCACGCTGGTCACAGACCATCAGGCGCTGCTTTCTATGTTTGGAAACCCGTGCATGCACATGTCTCCTTGCATAGAAAGGTGGGGCACGAGGCTGCAGGAATATGAATATGCCATCATACATCGACCAGGAAAAGATCGCAATCCGGCATATTACATTTCAATCAACACAGCAGACCAACTAACTCTGGAAGACGGCGCAGTAAGTGAGGCATACATCAGTTACCTGGCAGAACATGCTCTATCACCGGCTATCTCGGTGAAGGATGTATCGACGGCATACAGGAACAACCCAACCATACAGGCTGCACTTACATTAATGAAAGATGATCAATGACGTGGCTATGAACAACGCACTGAGGGATTGCCAGGGGGTGCACAAGGGTGATCTGAAACAGTTGGCAACTATACACACTGAACCCTCTGTCTCAGCCAATTCACTGGTCATGAGAGGGATGCGACTAGTCATTCCCACGGCACTGCAAAAGGCTGTCATAGAGGTGGCACACGAAGGACCACGGGGGAATAATAAACACCAAAAGGTTACTACGCCATCACCTCTGGTTCCCTGGCATAGATGAAATGGTCCAATCTTTAGTGGATAAATACCTTATAATGATCTGGTGGTCATGTGTCCTTTTTTAGGGGTATACAACTAATGGCTTAATTGTAACTCGTGCACCTTAAGCATAATATTTAATTTATCAAGATTTTTAATTCAATTAATAAATATTTGTACAGCACAATTCAAAAGATAGCTGCTGTTTGAATTAATAACAATTGTTTCCATATATTTTGTGGATTTATCTGTGTATAGTGTACTACTCAGCTTTTTATTAAAAACAAAGTTTTACTACATCTAATTTGTTCTCCTGTGCATGTAACTGTAGCAATTGATCTTCTTAAATCTCATCCATTCATCATTCTTTCATATTTCTACTATCCAATATGTTTCATTCCTCTCTCACATACAATAAAAACAATTATTCAGAAATTTCTTCAGGAGGACACTACTATGATTTCCACATCTTTTGCTTCAGTCTAGAGTAACCATCATTTGGTTTACCTCCATGTTCTGCTTTCTTTGCATCAACTGATTTTTAGTTTATAACAATTGGTGTTCCTTAAAAAATCTTGTGTTGATCTTCAACCATTACATTCCACTTATTAAAATGGTTTTTAGCCGACAGTTGTTCCCTAAAAATTACATATAAAAAACGGTTTAGATTAACAGCTCTTTCTCAACAAATTATTAATGCTGTCGATATCAACCGTTTAATGGTACGTGGGAAGTTATTTTCCCATTTACTTTTCTTGGCTAATTTTGCATTGCAAATATGCACAGTTATCCTGGGGGTATCTTTTAATGATTATGAAACTGTTTTTGTGTTAAGATGGTGTCTCATCCGGTTGTAACAGGAGTTCCCTGTTGTTTTTTTTTTTTTAAACTTTATTTATTTATTGGCAGGAAGTTGCGACAGGTAAAACATGCATTTCACAGAGATATACAGGAGTCAGAGTATCACATTGACAATTATATCATACAGTTGTTCTAGCAGCACATAAGAGGGGGTGGGGGGCTACCAGCTCGATGGAGCGCGTGGTGTTCAGGACTCAGGGTGCATCAGGCAGGCCCGGAGGGGGGGCGGAGCTCCACTCGACATCATCCTTGTTATTCAGATAGCTCAGAACTCAGTCCATACATTTTGGGGGTGAGATGTCATGGGGAGAGAGCCAATGTATTCCTCTTCGCACGTTTGTGTCCAAGTGAGGGATTTCAGCCACATTTCAAAGGTGGGTGGAGAACGGCGCTTCCAACATTGCAATATACATTTTTTTGCCACTATGGCGATTACATTTAAACATTTGGACATTTTTTTGCCTCGTTCCCCAGACCATATACCGAACAGCAGAGCAAGTGGGTCAAGGTCCACTGGGGACCCAATTATCTCTGAGAGCGCTTTCGACGCATCCAGCGCATTGCAAGACCAAAACATATGTACATGATCTGCCTCTTCAGATTTGCATTTTGGGCATATGTGAGTCGGGGTATGTGTGAATTCCGCTACATAGTACAGTATAGTATAGTACAGTCTGTTGAGGAGTTTATATTGTATGCACCGGAATCTAGCGTTAAGGGATACTTTGCGCGTGTGTGCACACATTTTGTTCCACATTCCATCAGTAATTTCCAGTTCCAACTCCCTTGCCCATTCCTCCCATGGTTTGAGGGGTGCATCCACTGATTTCCCCAGCCGCATTCTATACAGAGAGGATATTATACCCCTGCTGCCAGCACAGTTTGCTATGTATTGGATCTCAGGTGAGTCTGGGGGCTCGTCTGGATAGGAGACTGCTGCTTTTAGCCTAAAGTATTGTAACAGCTCTAGCGCCGAGCCAGTGTGCTCGGGCCGCCACGTCTGAGGGGTGATGAATTTACCATCTGGGTATAGATCTGTTAGTGCTCGATAGCCCAGGTCTGCCCAATGTCGTAGGATATGTCTATTGTGTGTGGGGGAGAGACCTGGGAATTGCCAGATGGGGAGCCACTTATAGTATGGGCGATGCTCTGGTTGCAAGTGCAACATGCTGTTCCACGCCCTAATCGTGGCGGCCACAGGGTCCGCCGGGGCATCCGTTTGAAGCGTGCGATGTAGTATTAATGTCATGATGTTGGTTCCCTCTCCTGCCAGTTTCTCTAGTTTGACGTGTGGGGGCGGGTTCAAATGTTCGTACCAGGGTGTGGCATGTTGGGCCTGTACCGCGATCCAATACTGTGTCAGGTCTGGGGCTGCGAAGCCCCCTTTTTCGTAGGGTAGGGTCATATGTTGCCACTTCTTGCGGACAACCCGGAGTGCCAGAGGAATTGAGCGCACGCCGAATGGAGCCTCTTGAAATATTGCTTCCGGGGCCATACTGGGACGTTGGCAAACATAAAGAGGAGCTTGGGGAGCGCTATCATTTTTATTAGGGATAGTCTGCCGGCAAGGGATAGTGGGAGGTTGCGCCATCTAAGCATTTTGGATTCTATGAGCTGTGCCATTGTCTCATAGTTGTCTGCCAGGAGGGAGGGTTTGGTTAGTGATACTTGAACTCCAAGGTACTTAATGCCACCCGGGGACCAGCGTAGGGGGAATTTACATGACAGTTTCTGGGTTGCAGCAGTGAGCGGAAATATTTCCGATTTGGAGTAGTTAATAGTGAAGCCCGAATATGTGCCAATCTTGGTTATGTCGCGGATGATCGGGTCTAGGTGTGTGGAAGGGTCTCTGACATGTAGGAGCACATCATCAGCGTATAATGAGATGATTTCTGGCTTGTCCTTTAGGTGAATGCCTTTGCGGGAGTGCCGATCCCTGACGTAGTCCGCCATGGGTTCAATGGCGAGCGCGAATAGGATAGGGGAGAACGGACAACCCTGATGGGTGCCCCTATGTAGTGCAAAGGGGGAAGATGTCAGGGAGTGTACTAGGACCTTGGCCATTGGTTCAGTATATAGCAGTTTTATGTAGGAGGTCATATTCAGTCCCACTCTCATTTTCTCCAGCACGGGCCACATGTATTGCCAGGAGACCATGTCAAATGCCTTCTGGGCGTCTAGTGTGACCGCCACTGCATCAGCCATCGGGTCAATTCTGGACATTACATTGGAAAGTCGGTGGATGTTAAGTGCAGTTGAGCGGCCATGGACAAATCAACTTTGGTCCGCGTGGACCAGATGGGGCATGATTGGGAGGAACCTGTTCGCTATTATTTTAGCAAAGATTTTCATGTCCGTATTTATAAGCAATAAGGGCCTAGAGGAACCGCATTCATCTGGGGGTTTTCCTGGCTTGGGAAGGACAGTTATCAGGGCTTCCCTTAAGGAGCGAGGGAGGCTGGGTAGCCTGAGTGATCCGGTCCAGACCCGTACAGTATGGGAACCAAGATAGCTACGTGCTCCTGGTAGAACTCTGATGTGTGTCCATCAGGGCCAGGGGCCTTGCTCTTAGGAAGATTACCTGGACTCTCTCTTCCAAGGTGAACGGGGCATCGAGTTGTTCTCTGGTGTTTTGGGAGATGAGGGTCATAGGGATACCTTCAAGTAGGTTGTCCCGGTCATGGGCCGTGTGTTCTTGCTGGGGGCCGTACAGATTGGCGTAAAAGTCTGCAAAGGTGTCAATTATGGCCTGGTCGGACCAGTGTTGTGTGTTTTGTCCTCTATAATGCTATCAATTCGGGTTTTACCTCCCGCCGCACGTTCCAATCTGGCCAGGGTTCTTCCAGGTCTGTCCCCCTCACCATACCTTCGCGCAGCAACGGGTCGAGCATAGTACCGCACCTCGCAAAGGGCGTGAGATTCATATAGTTGTAGTTCAGCTCTAATCTTCGCCAGGGTTGCCGGGGCAGGTGAGGAGGCGTCTTCTAGTTCTAGTATTTTAAGCTTAGTTTCAGAGTTGTGTAGGGCTTGTTTTATGGCTTTTAGTACCCCCGCCTCCCTTGAGATGCACATCCCTCTAATGTATACTTTAAATGCCTCCAAGCCAGTCCCCTCGGGTGTATCTTGTTTGTTGTTGTTCTCAAAAAAAGTGTTTATATCCGATAGGATCTCGGCTTTAAAGACAATGTCAGACAGAGCTTCAGATTTAAAACGCCAGGCAAAGCGTGTGGGCGGGGCAGGTCCCATTTGAATCTGCATCATCACCGGGGTGTGATCTGAGAGTGTGCGTGCCAGAATCTTGACATCTGCTACTCTTCCCACTCGGCAAATTGACACCAAAAAACATATCTATTCTTGAAGAGCTATCATGTACTGATGAATAAAAAGTATAATCTCTCCCTTGGGGATGGAGTGTCCTCCACACGTTGTGTAAATTTAGGGACCCCATATGTGTATGGAGTCGTTTGGTGGCGCGAGACATGGCTCTGCGGGTAGTGGTTGTTCTATCCAGGACAGTGTCTAGTATGAGGTTCATGTCTCCCCCCCATATAATGGGGACTTCCACATACCTCATGAGGATGGTGGCCACTTCGTCTATAAATTCCGGGGAGTCGGTGTTCGGGCCATACGGGTTTACGAGCAAGCATTCCTCATTGGCCAACGTGCAGTGAAGGACCACATATCTGCCCTCCGTGTCAATGTGGGACGTGTGAAGTGTACATTTTACTGATTTGTAGAGCAGGGTCAGGACTCCCCTGGATTGAGTGGAGTATTGAGTATAGAATCTGTTGGGGCCCCAGGACTGTGCCAGGTTTGATGTCAGGTGTTTCAGAGCGTGCGTCTCCTGCAGTAGGAGTACCTTGATTCCATGTCTTTGCGCATATGCTGTAATCCTGCGGGTCTTCGTGAAATTAGTTAACCCCCGGACATTCCATGTCATCATTTTGATAGACATGATAGCAGTCTATGGGACATCCCAATTAAAGGATCTACCTCTGCTTTTCACCGAGTGTGCTGCAGAGGAGTGAACACGCCTCTTTTCTGAACCAGTCACCTCCTTCCTGACGATTTTTGTATAACATACCCCAACTTCACCACCCCCCACCCTCTCCGCCCACTTCAAACTAGCAGTGTGATATTTCCCAACCATGGAGCAAACAACCGCCTGCCACCCACAACTTGGTGACACTCGACCAATAGCCCAACAGGGGCTTAAACTTGAACACTCTGTCTTAGTGGGCATTGCAGCTGCAGTGGGGGCCGCCTCTGCCGTATGACCCACATTTGTTAATACATATTGTGATGAGACATCACTAATCTTTGAAGGGCTGATAATACTTTAGGTTACAAGAACAAACTTATCCTTAGAGATCGAGATTTATACAGATAATGCCTAGGTCTGGTGTATATCAGTGAGGCTTGGCCGCCGTGGCTCCAGCCCAGTGTGCACCATTACAGTAAAGCAAGTTAGGTATGTTCCCCCTTTCCATTGGTGGTGGTCTTAAGATAATAGTGTTGGGTCCAAGTTGGCTCCTGAATGGTGTAGAGTAGGGGGGGAAAGGGTGAACAACTGGAGGGACAGTCAACAATTTGCACCCAGCTGGTGAAGCCTCATGAGAGCTCAGGGAACCTTTGCCTTAGTCGTTGTCTATTGGTTTCTCCGGGGGTTCCGTTAGTGGGATTTGTGCCTCGATGAATTGAATTGCTTCATCCGGGACTGTAAAGAAGTATAGCTTGTTGCAGTGAGTGAATTTCAGGCGAGCGTGGAAGAACATCGCATACTCGATTTTCCTATCCCTTAGCATCTTTTTCACACCTCCGAATTACCGTCGCTCCATCTGTACCCCCACCGAGAAGTCAGGAAAGATCCTGATGATTTGAGAGTCTAGCCTTAGTTCTCCTTTTTCCCTGGCCAGGCAAAGTATGTGGTCTCTGTCTTTGTAGTTTAAGAGCTTTGCAATTATTGGTCTGGGAAAGTCGCCGGGTTTGGGGTGGGGTGCCAGTGCGCGATGCGCTCGCTCAACAGTGAAGAACGGTGACAGATCAGGATTGTCTAGAAGGTCTTTGAGTAGTTGTTCAACCCTAAGTTCCATTCCACCCTTTAGTGTAGATTCGGGAACCCCCACTACGTGAATGTTGTTTCTTCGCGACCTCGACTCGAGGTCATCGCACTTAGCTTTGACCTGCTTCATGTCACGCCCGAGCTCCGTGACTGTGTTTTGTAGGGTATGAACACTAACCTCATTGGTTCAGATTCTGTGTTCTGCCTCAGTGATTCTGGCCCCTTGTTGGTCTAGTTTAGACTTTAGTGAGGCGACGTTCACATTGATATCGTCAAGTTTTTCATGAAAGGCTGCAAAGTTTTTCACCATGGACTACATCATTGGTGTCAAGTCAGGTTGAGGGGAGTCCGGCAACATGTCCACATCTTTGTGTCTGGCGGAGGAGGGCCCCTGTTCCGCCCTGGGCGCTGCCTTGGTAAACTTGTCCATAGCCCCGACTTTGTTGGCCCCTCGCAATCTATTGGACATTGCTGTGATGATAAGCAGCACCTCACTTGGCCGGTTTGCTGGTGATCGTGGGTCCAGAGTCCCGCAGTGGGAGTGGTAGCATGCCACTGGTTCCGGCGTGCGGGTGGTTCAAGCTTGACTGTACAGATATTTGCCTCAGATGGGGGAGGAAGAGCACGCTCGCCGCAGGGCAGTGGCAGTGAGGGAGCTGTGGGCATCAAGCAACAAGGGGGTTGTATCGTGGTAGGTTCAGCTGATGATTTGTGGTGGCCGCAGGCACAGTGGATGGGGCGAAGTTGAGGGGTGCCAGGTGGGTTCCGCTGTGATCAGTGCTCCTCTCAATAGCTTTTTGGATGGGCTGGGTCATGTGCTGGTAATAGGGTGAGTCTGGAGGAACCCCTCAGGGTCGAGGGAGTAATGTTAATTCACCTTAGTGTGCACTGGTGGAGCAGAGCGGCCTCCCACACCAGCACCACAGCTCAGGCACAGTTCTTTTAGAGGGGGCTCCCAGCGTTCGAAGGAGCTGTCACTGCAGGTGAGGGACAGCCGCATAGTTTTCACTGTTCTTTATTTGTGTTAGATCCGGCCCGCTGGGCAGGACAGCGGATGCCTGGGGCGAGGGAGGGCAGGCCGGGATGTCCAGCTACCTGAGGCCGTGCTGCGCGGGCGCTGGGCCCACAATCACAGGGGGCCCGAAGGGGGGCGTCAGAGCGCCAAGATGATCCTTCCCCCGTCGGGTGCTCAATCCTCGCTGCAGGCTGTTGGAGACCGCCGCCACGTCGTGGCAGGAGGGCAAGTGGGGGGGGCGGAGGGAGGCCTCCGAGCACCACACCTGAGTCACTGAGGCCTGCAGGGGCTCAGGCAAGGCGGCCGACCGGAGCGGAAGCACCTCCACGCACTCCCCCACTGGGGGCACCTACCTTTGCCCCCCGCAGTCGGCCAAGGCCCGCGGCGGCAGGGGGGTGGATGGTACGCCCGGGTTCACGGTTCCGCTGTCCAGCTCCTCTTCCCCACACAACGACACCTCCGGAGGCAGGTACCGCGGGCCAGCCGGCACAGGCCTCTGTAGCTTGGCTTCAGCAAGTCAGATGTTTGCGGTTTTAACACTGTGTGTGCCAGCAGTCACAGGATACGCAGGAGGAGTCATATAGGAGTTGAGATGACAGGATTGCGCCGTTGCAAGCAGATTGCGGACAGTGGGCACGGAGCTCCAATGCTAGGCAGCCATCTTGCCTGTTGCTCAACAGCGCTCCCCTCCCCTGTTGCTTTTTTATTGATAATTTAGCCTTTTGTGGGGTTTGTTCCTCTTTTAGTGGTCTTATTGCTCAGGTTGCTTTAAGAGGAAGAAAAGGAAAGCAAGCCATTCATAAAAACGTGTATCCCATGCATGGTGCTTGTTTTCTAAGTGTACATGGCTCACAAGAAATGTTCTGTTTCCCCTAACTGTATACACACTCAACGGCTTTAGCCGCGTGCTTTCACATTCCGCTTTTGGCCCAAAAGCAACTAGTCACAGTATTTCTTTTTGCGTCCTACGTTTTAAATTCAGTTTCTCGCCTAATGATCTTCTTGTTCAGTTTGCTATAAGAGGAGGTGGGTAGAAAACATGAGTCTATGCGAACAAAGGGAGACCTGGTATGCTGCATCACTCTCTGTCTCCAGCCACCCTTTTGACTATTGGCCCACCTTTAGACAATATCTATCTGACGTCGCAAAGAGGACCCGGTCCCCAGACTCCACCGCAGGTCGCTAACTAGCACACATCGGCCAGAACCAGCAGAAACAGTCGCGGAAGGTTGCCATAGCTGGAATCCCAAAATACTCCCTTTGTGATATCTTCTAATCCTAACGAAATATGCACTTGTTGTTGTCTCCTTACTGTAACCTTGTGAGAGTTGGAAGGGGATGGAGGGGGGGAGGGGCAAGGTTGGACAGTTTGGTTTGGCTTATACATGTTTATGGTAAAACAATAAAGAAAGGTAAACAAAAAAAAGAGGAAGAAAAGGAAAGAGCTATTCAGAAAGCGAGGTATCCCATGCATGGTGCTTATTTTCTAAGTATACGTGGCTCATAAGAAATGTTCTGTATCCCTGACTGATTACACATTCACCGGCTGTAGCAGCGTCTTTCACATTCCGCTTTGGTCCAAAAGCAACCAGTCACGGTTTTTCTGTTCGCGTCCTCCATTTTAAATTTGGTTTCTCGCCTAGTTCTACATACTGAGAGACAAATGATATATGATCATATTGCTCAAGTTTTCAAATTGATGCACATTCGCCCTCTCTCTTCCTACTATTGAAATCTGCACAGCTTTCCTTACACTCCGAGACCACGGCACTATGGTTCCTCGCTCATTCAGCCGGTTGTCTTGGTAACCATCCTTTCAACCTTCCAAGCTCTAGGTCCTTTTTTCTAACTTGCTCGCATCCCAAGCTAATGAATATACTTGTAGGTATGGGGTGACAAAGGGCTACTGTAGTCTCGCTTGTTTTTTATCCATTTCACTATATTGTTGTGTTTTGGATTGAGGTTAGATCGAAAGCCTACTCCAACATATACTCTGTGTGACTTATAACCTACTTATCTCCTCCAGGGAGGCTGTAATTTGTCGCATATTTTCCAACTGGCCAGGTTTTCTACATTATCGATGCAACTGCATCCTAGTGATATTGGCAAAACCCATTTTCTTTGTAGTTCTTACATCTGCTACTTGTATTCTTTGATTTATTATTTTTCCATTGGCATTTTAATTCCTCTGTGCATTCATTCAAGCCTGTGACTGCACTTTTTTGTGTCTGTTTTCTTTTATCCATGTTCGCATCTCCTCCTGGTTTTACTTGATATAATATGGTCCACCTCAAGTCCTTGGCTTTATGTATAAATTCAGTGAAATGGCTTACTAGAGGTGCTGTATGTATTCTGTTTTTTTATACAGCTTTTATGATCTGTTATCCTTGTTCTTATTTTTCTTTCAGTTTTCCCAATGTACAGTTTTCCACAAGGACACATATGGCAAAGACTACCATTCTCGAATTGCAATTTCTCAGAGTATGCTGTATCCACAATCTTGGTAAGCCTAAATTTACTTCCATATTCCTACGTGTTTGAATACAACTGGTACAATTACCACAGGGGGTATGTTCTGTGGTGCACGCAATCCCCCAGCTTTCCATATGTTTTTTGAGACAATGTTGTTTTGTGTTACTTGATCTTTTAACATTTTTTCTTCTTATATGAGCTATAAGAAGGGGCTTTCCAATGGATTTTTTCCTTTTTCAAAAATCTTCCAATTCCTATGGATAATTTTCTGGATTCGATTTGAAAGGTGGCTAAAAGTGTTCACAAAAACCAGTGTTAAGGGGGTGCTGTTGAGCAGCCTAAAGATGGCTGCTTAGCTTTCTAGCTCCGTGCTGTACCAGCATACATATCCTTCGTACAGCGTTTTTCCTGATCACCCTGCAACAAGAAGCTACCCGCCTCACTACTAAGGTGCCCTGCGGCTATGGCTTCATCCCCAGAAGAATTGGCCGTGTAGAGGATGAGATCTGGCTGTCTGCATGACCGCAGCCCTGGTGTGACATACGTGGCTCCCTGCGCAGCTGGCTCCTCGGCTCGTTTCACTACGGGAGGTCCCTACTGGCTGTGGCCTGGAGACGGTCCCTGCTCATCGTTGCGCCCTACATCAGCATTTACATTCTCCTGATTTGTGGCTCTTTCCCCCTGCTGCCGTGCTGTTTGGGCTGGAGGCGGCTCCTGCCCGACCCTCAACGCCTGGTGCCTGAAGGTGCCGTTGATCCGGCTACCCCGCGCCTGACTGAATTTCCGGCGCACCATTGACTCTGAATCCTTGTGCGGTCCGCCCACTGTGTGCTCAGCGGCCGCTTCTCTCCATCCTGGGTGGCCACTGTCCCCGGCCGTTGCGGGTGTGGGCGGCTCCCCTCCCTGCTTCTTGATCTGGTCGGTGGTTGCCTCACGCTGGGCTGCAGCCCGGGAGGTGCAGTCTGGGGCCAGGGGCAGCACGTGCCGCTGCCACCCCTGCTGGATCTTGAATGGCAGGAAACATCGAGAATGTCTGACCTCCTTACTCGCCGTCAGAGGCTCCTCGGACTCCTCATGCTGCTGTGGAGCTTGGAGGGCCGCCATCTGACTGAAACCTTGCTGCTAAACTTGCTGCAACTGTGTCATGAGCTGTGGTTGTCTGTCTGACCAAGACAGACCTGAAGCCCTATCCAGGGGGATGGCGGGCTGCGAGGGGCTGGAGAACATGTGGAGTCCCTTGGCATGTCAGGTAAAGGTGCTGCCTAAACAACTTGTCTGCTGACTGCTTGTTCTGCTTGGGTCTGGGTCCCCACTGCGGGATCCAGGCTGGTGTGCTTGTGACCCCCTGTGTCCTGTCCTGTTGCATTCCTGCTCCTCCGGCTGTGTTGGCCCTGGGCAAGTCGCGCCGTTGCTGGTCACATAACGGCCACAGAACTGAGCTCTTTGCCCAGTCCTGGGCCAGTCAACCAAACCTTATCTAATACTGATGCACCCGACTGAGTATAGTACATGCCACACCTGCCACATCGCTACCTCGGCACCACACCACTGATGTCGACGGCTTGGGTTCTTATAAACGCTGGCAGGAGAACTGCTCCACATGTTGGTTAACCTGGCCCTCACATGACCGCTCTGCCACCGCCCCGACTCCAGACTAGATGCCTGGTGCTGTGACGTATCTGCGGCCTGGTCCCCACTAACAGGCGCATGGACAGCGCTGTAGGTGGTTCTCCGCACTGCCCCTGACCCTTGTGGCCCGTGGCATTCAAGCCCTGCTGGTCTGCTGTCATCATTCACGGCCGCGTGGCACTTGAGGTTGGGCCGCTTACGGCACCCCGGAAGACCCTTGTCATAGGGAACACTTGTCGGAGCGGTTGAGCTAGCAGAGTGACTCTATACTGGCCTGTAATCCTTAGTCACTGGTCTCACTTGCTCCAGCGTGCTAGGCGCCTTGAGATATAGGATGCGCCAGATGGGCTGCACACTACACTGTCTTCTTGGAATCCTACAGCACGGTCCAATGAATTGCAGCCCTCTTGAACATGCTTCTGCCTTCCAGTGCATGGCTTTCTGCTGCTCCTAGCACAGTGGTGTTCCAGCTGGTCCCCTTCCTCTGGTGCTGGCCCATGGGCCACGAGTGGGCAAAACACGGCTGGTCACACCTCAGCTAACGACTCCGGACCTCCGCGGACACGTGGTCGCCACACACAGGCTGGCGATTGGATACCACCAGCCACTCACCAGCCAGCACCGCCCTACCTGAACAATGTCTAACAGGTCCCGCGCCGCAAATAAAGTAGGGGCAATGGACAAATTCACCAGGGCCACCCCAGACCTGAGCAGGGACTGGACACATCTAACCAGGAGGAAGCAGACATTCCAATAAGTGCCCCGACTCCTGACCTTACAACCATGATGGAATCATTGGCCAAACATTTTGCATCCTTCCATCAAAACCTCAATGATATAAATGCAAACGTAGCATCACTTAAGTCCAAATTGGATCAACAGGGCACCCGACTCACTGAGGTTGAAACCAGAATATATGCCAACGAAGACGGTCTCCGGGTCCTACAGGATACGGTGGCTGCCCTTTCCCGAGCCATGAAGTCTGTCAAAGCTAAGTGCGATGACCTCAAATCTAGATCTCGCAGGAATAATATCCGCATTAGTCCCGGAGAACGCACTTAAGGGTCGTATGGAACTGGCAACTGAAAATCTATTCAAAGACCTGCTAGATAACCCCGATCTCTCCCCCTTCTTTGCTGTTCAGCGTGCTCACCAGGCGCTGGCCCCTCGCCCCAAGCCAGGCGATTTCCCTAGGCCTATTATTGCTAAGATCCTTAGCTACAGGGATTGTGACCACATACTCCACCTGTCACGAGAAAAGGGTGAACTCAGACTGGACTCACAGATTATCAGGATCTTCCTGGACTTCTCCACGGGCGTACAGCAGGAGCGTCATCAATTCATAGGTGTCAAAAAACTGCTCAAGGAGAGAAATATCCCCTATGCAGTACTATTTCCTGCACGCCTCAAGTTTACTTTCAAGAACAAACTTTACTTCTTCACGGTCCCGGAGGAAGCTGTGTAATTCATAGAGGCACATATACCGCTGCATGCTCTGGCGGGTGAACTGATGGACAATGTCTGAAGGAACGGCCAGCCCATCAGGCGCTGTGGCCCCCACATCAGTTTTTTCACTGATACGCCTGTCTACATGAGTCAATAGCACCAGGGGTGAAACTGCCCCACCTGCCTGGTTGGACGGAATAACGCTTGTGCAATATTATTTCCGACACACCTCAAGCTCATTTCCAAGAAAAATCAATACTGCTTCATGGTTCCTGTGATTGCCGTTGGAATCATTGAGGCGCTTGACCCATTGCAGGACACAGGTGATGAACTCATGGAAGACTACTGAACATGGGGGCCACACTCCAGTCAACAGAATCCCCGTCTTTGTACTCAGATATCCTTTTCATGTCATGAGCTGCTAGCATCTTGAATCTATGTTGAACGTCTTGTATTGCAACATTGTGTGCTTCAATTGTCTAGTTGCCCACACAACGGCGACTCATTGTGAACTCTCATGTTCCAACTGTCCTTATGGCGATATTATGTATGTGTTCAGGTTTACTCTTTAAAGCAGTTGGGGACTTGGAAGTGGGAGAGTCGTATTGAGGGCCCCGTCTGAAGACTGCACTCTTAAGGCTTACTGTTTCCTTTCTTGAGCCCCACCACGCGGGGCGGGAGGGACAAAACCGCCACAATGCATAGTATGATGTGGTAACTACCACTTCTCCTTTAAGCTGGTTACACGGCAGCGGCACGCCCCATTGCGGCTCCAACAGTTTTCCCTATGGTTTTTTGGTACACATGCCCCAGTTGGGCCCGTGATAAGCATGAGCCGAGTTGGAGGTGGCTCAATGGAAGGGGGTCTGTCGGGTGGTTTGGACACACTGCTTGTTGGGGAAGGGCAGTGAGGGTGGGGGGAGGGTATGTTGGGGTACGTTACGTGAAAAATGGCGGCAGAAAGGTGGTGGTGTGCATGGTGGACAGAGGATGTGAGGCATACACTAGTATAACCCTACACGCGCATGGGCGAGACTGTTGGGATGTTCACTGAATGGTTGCTATGGCCACTCGAATAATAACATGGAACATCCGGGGGCTGTGTAACTTCACTAAGGCCCACAAGATCACGACATATGCGCAAAGACACAGGGTTAAAATACTTCTGTTGCAGGAAACCCACGCTCTGGGCTGTCTGGCATCATACCTTGCTCCGTCCTGGGGACCAAATGGATTTTGTACCACGTACTCCACACGGTCCTGGGGAGTGCTGACGCTGATTCACAAATCAGTATACTTTGTCTTAAAGAAAAGCTACATAGACCCTGAGAGCAGATATGTCATCTTACATTCTATAATATCAAACACAGAGTACCTAGTGGTGAATACTTACGGGCCGAATGTTGATACCCCTAATTCTATGGCACTGTGGTGTCTCTACTTATTGGGCTACATTGGCATTCTGATAATCTGGGGGGGTGATATGAACGTGATACTAGACAGTGTGCTAGATAGAACTGGTACAGCGCCTAGAGCTCTGTCTCGTGCGGCTAGGAGATTACACACAAATATAGAAGCCCTTGGCGTGCGCGACATCTGGAGGACCCTTCCCCCCAAGCACGAGAATACACATTCTATTCCTCGGTGCATGATAGCTCGTCCAGAATAGATCTCCTCTTGATATCGGGCGGACCCGTTGGTAGGGTGATGGACACTAGAATACTCATCTGCACTCTTTCAGACAACGCCCCGGTTGTGTTGGAGATGGAGCTCGGCGCTGCACCACCAACCCGCGCTGCCTGGCGCTTTAAGTCAAACGCACTGCTGGACGTGGTGTTCAGGGCTGAGATCCTCTCTGACATTAACAACTTCTTTGAATGCAATCCACAAGATGTCACCACTAATGGGGTCCGCTGGGATGCCTTTAAAGTGTACACAAGGGGCATGGCCATCTCACATGAGGCTGGAATATTAAAGGTAATAAGGAATGATCTGCGCCGGTCCGAGGCCAAACTTAAGGACCTGGAACGTGACTGCGCGTCAGCATCCACACCTTCCAAATTGGCACATATTAGGGAGGTGCTTGAGGTGTTTGAATCTCACGCTCTGCAGGAGATAAGATACTTTGCTCATCCTCGCACAGCAAGGAAATACGGTGAGGGGGAGAGGCCGGGAAGGATTCTTGCCAGACTAGTCCGATCTGAGGGGGACAGAGCCCAGATAGAATGTATAAAGGATGCACAAGGGGTCCAGCAGTGGTCAGATCAGCAAATACTTGAAATCTTCTCGCAATTCTACATCGACCTGTATACCCCTCTATCTGAACACACCGTTCAGGACACTGTTAAATTACTGGACCAAATTCCCACGACATATATATCCCAGTCCACCAGAGAACAGCTCGAAACCCCGATCTCATTGGAAGAAATAGTCAAAGCCATTACCGACCTCCCTAAAGGCAAGGCCCCTGGTCCTGACAGACTTACATCAGAATTTGACCAAGAGCACATGGCGTTACTAGCGCCAAGACTATTAGAGGTCTGGTCAGAGTCGTTGCGCGTCTCCATCCTCCCACCCTCCATGCGAGAGGCAATAATAACAGTCCTCCTCAAGCCCAGTGGCGAATGTGGATCCTATAGGCCTCTATCTCTCATGTACATAGGCACTAAGATATTCGCCAAGGTGATAGCAAACAGATTTCTTCCGATCATGGCACACCTTGTCCATGAAGACCAAAGTGGTTTCCTGCCTGGGCGCTCGACAGCCCTCAACATTAGACGTCTCTTCAATGTTATGTCTAGAATAGATCAGAGTTCTGAGGCTGTGGCGGTCACACTGGACGCCCAAAAAGCCTTTGATATAGTCTCATGGCAATATATTTGGATGGTCCTGGAGAAGATGGGCGTTGGCCCATGCATGATCCAATACATTAAGCTTCTATATACTAACCCTATATCCAGAGTCCTGATCATCTCCCTAACCTCGGCGCCCTTTGCACTGCGCAGGGGCACCCGACAAGGATGCCCGTTCTCCCCCATTCTCTTTGCTCTGGTCATCGAGTCTATGGCAGATTATGTCAGGGTGCACCACTCTCGCAAGGGCATACGTCTCAAGGATGCCCCTGAGATTATATCATTATATTATTTTATTTTATTATAATTACATTATATCATTATATACTGACGATGTGCTGCTCTATAATAGGGACCCGTCAATTCATCTCGACCCCATAATAGGTACCTTCTCTGGTTTCAACATCAGTTACTCGAAATCAGAGATATTCCACCTCATTAGCACAACTCGGCAGCCTGAGTGCGAATACCCTCTTCGTTAGTCCCCGGGTGGCATTAGATATCTAGGAGTCCAGGTATCTTTGTCCAGAACCTCCCTACTAGATGACAACTACACCGCTGCTGCACGGTATTTCGAGTCGAAAATAGCCAGATGGCGCTCCCTCCCTCTCTTCTTAGCTGGGAAACTCTCATTGATCAAAATGATCTTGGTTCCTAAACTTCTGAACATCTTGGCTAACGTGCCAACCTGGTCCGGGAAGCAATACTTCACTGATCTGCATAAGATAGGAGCCCAATTCCTATGGCACGCTGGAGGGGTCGGGAAAAAGTGGGAGCATATGACTCTACCTTATGAGAGAGGGGGTTTCACCGCTCCTAGCTTGGCCTTATACTGGGTAGCGGCGCAAGCCCAGTTTGCTACGTACTGATACAAAAACCCGTCCGCTCCACCTCATGTCAAACTGGGAAAACTTACCACTGCTGAGGTAAATACCAGGACAGTGGTCCTTCAGTGTAAATATGAGACTGATGCTCCAGGCGACCCTCTAGCGTCCACTTTGCTGTCATGGCACCGCCTACTAGACCTCGCATCTGATCCGCACCCCTACTACAAGTGGCTCCCCATCTGGGAGCTTCCCAGGCTTGAACCCGCGCATGATAAGCTTTTGTTTCAACACTGGCTCGGACTGGGGTACCAGGCCCTGACTGACCTATTCCCTAGTTCGAAGTTCATTACCCCTAAAACCTGGCGCCCTGGCCACACTGGATCGGTACTAGAGATGCTGCAGTATTACAGGTTACGGGCCGCAGTCCGAGCCAGGTGGTCTACATACCCGGATGAGCCTCCAGATCCGCCTGAACTACACTATATAGCCAACTCCAGCAGTAGCCGGGGGGTGGTGTCTTCCCTATACCGAATGCTACTGGCAAAGGCCCCAGACCAACTCTCTGGGGCGCGCGACACGTGGGCGGAGGAGCTTTGGCTGGTGATAACCGACGACCTATGGAAGAGAATGTGCCTCCACACTCCCAGGGTGTCACTCAACTTCAGGTATCGTTGAAAGCAATATAGACTGTTGAACAGAGTATACTACACCCCATACAAACTGACCAGGTTCAACAGTAGTCTGGTACACACTTGCCCCAGATGCCGCACCGAGAGAGTGGATCACATGCACATTTTCTGGTCCTGCACCGCACTACACAAATACTGGGGGGAAATCCTCGGAGCCCTCTCTGAGATCTTTGAAGCCAATGTCGACCCCAATATAGGTGTGCTATTTGGAATATGGAGGTGGGAAGGGAGCGTGAGAATGGCCAAGTTTCTGATTGTAGGCAGTATGGTAGCCAAGAAGTGTATCCTTCAGTGCTGGAAACGCCCCTTCCCACCAACCTTTACCATGTGGCTGAAGGCACTCACCTCGACACAGACTTGTGAAGAGGAATTTATCAACTCTCTTCCTGTGCACACACGCCCCAGGAATATATGGTCCACCTTTTGTAGCTATCTCAACAAACAGGATGATGATAACTCAGTCCCACCCTTGGCGCAAGTTGCGCTGGCCTGAACTGAACCTAATTGTCACATGCTTGGACTGTATTCTGTATGTTTATCGCATGTACTTACCAACATTGTACGTTGTATTGTGTCTCTTTGATTGATTGCTCCTCGTGCGCTATGTGTAACTGCTACTTTTTCGTCTGCCAATGAAAAATATATATTTTTTTTAAAAACGGTGTTTCTTCCTTCATTTTGACAGTCTTCCTACTGTGATCCAACAAGGCTTTACGATAGTTATTATTAGCTCGTTTCACTGCTTTAGCTTTTAGGTTCGGTGGATACCCCCTGTCATGCAGTTTGTCCCTTAGAATGTCTGCTTCTTGTTTGTAATCTTTACAAATCCTCTTAAATCTGAGGAATTGGCCCAATGGCAGATTATCTCGCATATGCTTTGGATGAAAACTGGTGTAAGGCAATAGCGCATTCATGTCGGTTGGCTTGTTGAAGGGTTTTACAAATACATTATTGTTTGCACTGTCCACTTTGATGGTCAAGTCCTGGTGGTTGATTTCATTCTTGTTTAATGTGTATGTAGATTTCAGGTGTCCATCTTGTTTATTTATCCAATCAAAAAAGTTCTGCTGCTTCATCTTTATTCCCTGTCCAAAAAATCAAAACATCCTCCATATAACGTCGCCACAGGAACACAGCAAGGTGTGCTAGATGACAGCAAAAGCAAACACGCCGGTACCAATAATAATCATGAATCTATCAGATACAGTATGGCAAACAGTGGCAGCAGATGTTTATGGACCGACACCGTAAGGATCATATGTGCTAGTATTCATAGTCAAATATTCCAGGTTCCCAATTACTAGGATCATGTCGTCAACAAGCTTCAAGTCCACCGCTGAAGGATGGATGAGGTGTTCAGTGAGTGGGGTGTCCCAGAAGTAATCAAATCAGAAAATGGCCCACCATTCCAAAGACGACTTTGTAAGGCTGGCAGCACATCTAGGGTTTCAACACCAGAATGCCTGGCCGAAAGGTTCATGGGGTCAATTAAGAGAACATTTCAAAGGGCAGAAGTTGAGAAGGTACTGCTGCAGTAGGCACTGTGCAAGGTGTTACAGGGGTCACTCCTGCTGAACTTATGATGGCCAGACCTCTCAAGACAAGGGTGTCGAGATATGTCATAGGCACAAAGAGGAGTGAGGCTGAGGTCCGAGAAAGAGACAACGAACGGAAGGTTGCTGCAAAGGCATACACAGATCAAAGGAGAGAGGAATATCACAAGGACCTTGATGTTGGTGATTAAGTCCTTGTTCAACAAAGACAGACGAGGAAAACAGACCCTGGATATATGCAGTGCACTGCTACGGTCGTGGCACAGAAAGCATCCATGGTTACGGTCAGAGGCGTTGCTAGGGGGGGCTATAGCCCCGGGTCTTTTGGTTTTAGCCCCCGAAAGAAGCTCAGGTGCTACAACCAAAATGCTAGCTAGCCCGGAGTCCCTCCAGTCCCGACAGCAGCTTAGCCCCTGTTCTTTTCCAGACCTAGCAACACCCCTGGTCAGCACTAGATGACAAGGAAGTCCTCAGGAACGCATCGCACTTTTGACCATTTCAAAGACCAGATGCAGAAGTGACAGGAAGTTCAAGTGAGCCGCAGGTGTCGGAAGAAATGGAGAAAACACACTCAGCCGAGGAAGGGATACTCAGGGAGACTCCTCATTTGCAGGTGATCCAGGCAGGGTGAGGAAGAGTGATTAGAAGACCCTGTTGATGGGTGAAAGAAATATAGAACTTGACAGATAAGAGGTGGGGAAGTTGTTGTGTCCTTTTATGGACACTGTAGCACTGAGGGGAGGTGCTTGGAAGGGGGGAGAATGGAGAAAAGGGAAGTGACGGAATGGGGGTCAGTATGAAATGGATAATAAAGAAACAAGTCACACTACCAGTTGTCCTGCATCTTCCTTTGTTCCCGCGGCCTGCTGCCCTTGGGGAACATAACAGTAGTGAAGTTAATGGCAAAATCAGAGGTAGAAAGGAAGGTGAAAAAGGATTGGGAGTAGGAGGGGAAAATACGTTTGAGCATTTGGAATAAGCAAAATGGATAGGGGAAAAGGGTAAATAGAAGATCAGCAAAGCACTGTTGCTTGGCTGATAGTAAAGAAGAAACATGGGAAGCATGAAGAGAAGATGGTATTTTAAGATCAAGAGAAGAGAACTTTTTTTTCCAGTGGCACTTGGGGCGGGGGGAGAAGTAGAAGGAGCAAATAGCAGGAGTTACACAAGGTTGAGGTTTCAGGGAAGGGAAAAAACGTTAAGTGGGGTAAAGTGTGTCAAGAGTAGTATGCAAGGCAGATGAGAATGATGATGGGGGAGAGTCCACTAAAAGAGTGGAAAATTCATTGAAGTGAGGGAGAAAAGAAGTAAAGGAACATATTAGATAAGGGAAAACGAGTCGAAGGAGTGGTAAAAATTGCTGATAAAGGAAGAGGAATCATATGATAAAGAATGGAGAGAGTGAAAGAAAATGAGGAGTGATCTGAAGAGGAGCTTGGAGTAGCCAAAAAAGTAGAAGCTCTAAATACAGTAGAGAAAACCAGACAAAGAGACATTAGAGAGAGGTATGGGAGTTAGTAAAAGTGATAGGAATTAACAACTGAGAGGAAGGGAATAGAAGCATGGATAGTGGTAAGGTGGAGATTAAAATCACTTAGGAGAATAATATGCGATTTGTAGGGGAGAATAAATGATAGAAGAACATCTGAATCATTGCAAAAGGAGGATAAAGGGGCAGGAGGTCGACAAGTATCACTAGTTCCAGCAGGGAAGAACTCTAAGGTTAAGCCACTCAGTACAAGGAGGACTAGTCAATGGGGAGCTGATAGAGGATTCAGGTCAGCAGGAAGGAAGGACCGGCATGAATTTGTGGGCAGAGTAGAGGTCCGAACACAAGCAGGACCAGAGAGGAAGGAGTAAACAATAGTAGAAACCAACCCCTGCCCCAACAAGGGGAGGTCACAAGTAATAGGATATGGAGCAATGCCCAGCAGTCTGAGCCATGGCCCAAGCTAAAAGGAACATAAATGTAGGTGGAGGAGATACCAAACAATGAAGCAATGGTTATGGAGATTAGTAAGTCAGTAAGCAGTAAGGAAGATTGGATCGAAAAACACTCGAGGGAGACATGCATGAGGAGCACCTTGCACCCAGAAGTGCATGTGCAACTAGCCTCCCGTCCTTCCTATGTAACTAACATGAAAGTATGTCAGGGGACTGTCAGGACTTGTAGTTTACCCTGCAGTCCTACTTCAACTTGCGCCAGCTGTCCTGCATGTGGCAAGAATCATACAGGAACAGCTGCTGTGGACACCACAGTGGTAGTGCAACACTACGCCCAGCCGTGAATCAGCCAATTCATCATGAATGCCACTGATTAGTTGGTTAAAATGAGCCAAGCTGCCATTTGATTCCAGAATGGATCTCTTGCAGCCCTGGGTCTCTCTTCAGCACTATCCTGAATGCTAGTTGTCATCAGCCAAAGCCATAGATTTAACATCTTCCCCTTTGGAGCAAAAAATGGCCAGTGATTTAGTAGAGCTTGTGCATTGACCTTACATGCTACCGTGCATATGCAAATAATGGGGCAGTATTTCTGGTGGGCATTAACTCATATCCTTTAGGGTCATAGGGGGATGCACCATATACCATTGCTGGGTCAACACCACATAGTGGGTAGTCATTCCCTGCCCTGCCTCCCCACCCCCCAGGGTCAACTGCATCCCTCCTGGTACCAACCATATTTTTTTGTCACACACACCATAGAAGGCTTCTCCAACATTGTGCAGCATTATACTGCAACTACCACTAAAGGCCTGGGAGCAGGTGTTATGAAATTACAAAATGAAGCACACCACCAATGCCAGTCTATGTAAATCTTTGTTTCATCCATGTGTGTGCCAGATTATCAGACTCCCGATGACAAAATGATCCTGTGGAATAGATGCCTTCAAGCATGATGTGGCTGGTTAGCTGCATATGGCCATGCAAGAAAAGAGGATGGAGAGGGGATGTTAGTGGGATAGAGGGGAAGGCAGATGTGAATCATGTGTTTTTGATGAATGAAGGCAAGAAGCACCAGAGTCTTGGGAATCAGTATAATTCAAAGAGGTTAGTGACAGAGACACTTGGGTGAGTGCTTCATCCAGAGTGAAGAGCCCAGGATCTTTAACTAATTGCATTTTAGTCAGCCCTACAGCGATCTGGTTGGCCTATGTCATGGGAATGTGTGATAGGAGTAGAAGAGTCCATTCCTCTGTTAATGTGGTATGTTTGCTTTCATGCGCGCAAGATCATTCTGTGAGTTGTGTAAGATGGTTAGACAGCAAGAAGGGTGTCGTTTAGTAGTGGTAGGGAGAGGGAATGGTTAGCGAAAATGAACCTTTGGCTTCAAGTTTGTTGTTCGGGAGGCATTGAAATATTTGCTGATTCTGAAAGATATTAGTGTCATTTTCATTGTTGTTTCTTTTAAAGGGTGCAGGGGGACTGGCAGGAATGAGTTTGATCTTCCGTGCTTCTTGCGAGTATGCAGAGAAAGGTTTTTGTCCAGTTTGTGCTCTTAAGAGGTTAGTGCAGTTTGATCAAGCTTT
Organism: Ambystoma mexicanum; assembly: GCF_040938575.1. NCBI lineage: Eukaryota > Metazoa > Chordata > Amphibia > Caudata > Ambystomatidae > Ambystoma > Ambystoma mexicanum. The sequence continues at coordinate 341,406,211 of NC_090922.1, forward strand.
TTCTGAGGTGCTTAGGTTTTGTGAGGAGCTAGGAATGATATTCGAACACAAGGGTTTCATAGTTTTGGTCAAAGAATATTATTAAAATAAAAAGGGGTTTGGGAAAGGCCTGTCTGTCCCTGCTCTATAGGTTTTTCCGTACTTAAAACCAAAACTAAGGATCTGTCAGTGGTCAGAATGTCCAAAATAAAACATCCTGTGTCCAAAGTACTATTCTGGCCCTCACATTCTAAAGATAAACTCTAAGGTGAAAAGGGATAATGTCTTTGGCCTTTAGTGGTGAACAAATGTTCAAAAAGGAAAATGCGTAATTTTAACACAAAAAAGTTCCAAAAGGATAGAGTTCCTGGTTCCAGAGGGTGGTTCCCTTCCCCTGGATCTCTCCTCCCTCTTGTCTATCTTCAGGAACATCAGTTCCTTGAGTCTCTCTTGCTCAATAACACAACTAGAACAAAATCACTTTTTAATATTTGTCTTGTTAGGATACCTGGTGTACTCTACTGCCAGGTTTTGTATGGCCACTCTTGTATTTTCACAACATTTTCCTGATGTACTTTTATCAGGACTTCTTGACTTGTCTTTCTTTTGTACACTGTTCATATTGACCATACCTGGTATACCTTCCTGCCAGGGCATTTCCAAATACACATGTTCATAACTTGTATCTACCTAGTACACTCTCATGCCAGGGTTTTCCTTTACAAACACACTTGCAATTTGTATTTTACCTGATATACTTCATCTGCCAAGGCTTTTCTATATACTTTCATATATACTTAATTCATATATACTTTAGTGATTGTTTTCATTTAACACAACACTTTCAATCTGTATTTGCCTGGTTATTCACCTGCCAGGGGCTTTGCTCCTAACTTCAAGTTTGGTAGTTCACGTTTTGTACTCTCCCATCTGCCTGGTATATTATTCTGCCAGGGCTGCTATTATCTGTATTTCGTATACATTCACATACTTGAACGTTTCTTATTGTGGTTTTGTTTTCCCCTTTAAAGCAATTCTTATCAGATTGCTCACTTTTGTGTGCTTTATCAACAAATGCTTGGATTTTTCATAACTGCCAATATGCCCCGGTGTCCATACTTCCCTTAGGACTCACTGATCCTTTGTGGTGTTTTCTTTGTTTCCCACAGTAACGCTGCAGCGTTTGTTCGGCATCTTCTTGTTTGCCGCCTTGGCTTCTTGGCTTCTCTCGCAGTCCCCGCTGGGTTTGTTCGCAGCATCTCTGGCTTCGGCACAGTGGAGGCTTCCCCATAACACCTGTAAATGCCCAGAAGTCTTCTGTTGGCTTCTGACGTCCCTGCAGCATGTTCTTGCTTCTGGACAGCTCTCTTACTCCCACATGAGCCAGTTGTCTCCAATGAGTCCTCTCTCGTCTCATGGTCCCTCGATCGGTATCGAGAGAGACAGCCTGCTCTTGTCAAAAGTGCCCTGCAGTCAGCTGTTGCTTTCGTTTAAATCTCCCAGCTGCAGGGAAAAGCTCACAACAAAGAGCATTGCTTGCCCTTGTGGCCTTCATTGCTCTACAATGCTTGACCTATCTTCCTTGTTTCAGTATTTTGGTGTTTATGGGAATGGAAGTCCATTCCTGACAATTTGTATATAGAGTCCAGGGCAATGTCTTCAGTGATTTCTAAGGGTAAGTCAATTCTTGAGAACTTGTAGGTAGAGTCTGAGAAGATGCTTTCTCGAGTTTTACAAGACAGACTAGATTTTGATGGTTTGCTTCCGGTTTTATAAAGAGGTATTCAGTACTCTTCCTAGGTTGACAAGAGAAAGCATGACAATATGCCATGAAGGCACTGGGCATGAACGTGGCATCTTCTAAATAAGAAGGGGAATGCCATGACACTCTCCTGGGGGTTGTTTCCCCCCATGTGATCCTCCCTCATATTGCCACCCCCAGTGTCAGGATCAGTTAGCGCCTGCCATCCCCTGGCCACGAGGCAAGGTTATCCTTGGGAAAGCAGTAAGACATCACCAGCTTCATCACAGTTTCCTTCAGATTTTATTGTTGTCATAGGAACATTTTGTTTTATTTGATGATGAAGGCTCCTGCCATTGCAGTTTAATTTAAGGGTTGCTCGGGATCAAACCTGAAGAATTGCAACTCTTGTATTCCGTGTCAGATGCATTGTGTGTAGGTCTGTGGCATTTCCAAGTCAGCATGCAGAGAAAGGTTCTGCTTGGTTCATGTTTACAGGAGATCAGTAAATCCAAAGTGGATTTCAGTATATAGTGCCCCTGTGAAGACAGTACATGAATTGGGTGAGAGGAATGAGGTGCTTTAAATGTATGCAATGGAACCTGACATTTCCTTCCACGCAGGTAATTGGGGCTAGCTCCTTTATGGTGTAAGTTGCTTATCCGCAACTCCTGTTCTCCCCCATTGGTATCTTTCTTAGATAAACATGCTATGAATATCCCCTGAGTCAGGCTGGGAATCCTCGTTTACCCTTTGGTTTGCATTGCAAAAGCAAGAAAAGTTCTCCATATAGTAGGCTGTCATCCTAGTTATGGGTGCTTTTAGTCCCAACCAATGGGACCTCGAGTACTTATGCACTAGGCCCTCCTCCCTTTCCACCCTTCAGATTTAGACCCGTGATGCTGAAAGCCGCAGAGCGCATGCATGGTTTTTACTGGACAGGGGTGGAAAGGGGCGCTTGTGAATCTATGAAAGATAACAATGCTGGAGAAATGGAGTTACAGGGAAGCAACTTACTCCTTCTCCAGCATTGGATCGTTTATCGATTCACATGTGGTGAATAGATTAAGTAGCAGTATGTAGTTGTTGGAGGTGCATAGAGATAGAAACATATATTTTCCCCCTAAGACACAAGAGCATACTTTATTGGAACAGTTGGTGCATAGAGGCAAAATCAGTGTATTTTCACCCTAAACCACAAGAGCATACCTTATTGGAACAGGCGTTGTAGGCCCCCTCTTCCTGTCTGCACGTCCGCGGCGTGCTGCCTCTCCAAACAGTAGTGTGTCGTAAAAGTATGCAGCACTGACCACGTAGCCGCTTGGCAGATGTCAGCAATTGGAATTCCTCCCCACCACACCGCTAAGGCTGCTGTAGCCCACGTAGAGTGTGCATGCGGGAGAGCATGTAGATGTTTCCCGCTGATTTATGGCAGAAGGTGATGGTAGAGATCCATTGTGATATGCCCTGCTTTGGTAGCGATTTGCCTTTACTGGTAGGTCTATAGGCCAGGAACAGTTGCGTTGAACTTCGGAAAGACTAGATATAGTATTTCAGTGCCCATTTGACGTCCAGCGAATGTAGGGCCAAAAAGAAAACTGGCAAGACAATCACAGTGTTTCTGTGAAAGTATGTGGGGAGCTTGGGGATGAAGTGCGGGTTAGTCATCAGGAGCACCTTATCCTTTTGGAAACACAGATATGGTTGGTTGACAGTGAGCGCCTGGAGCTCAGGGACCTGTCTGGCTGAAGTCACGGCTACCAGGAATGCTACCTTCCATGATAGGTAACGAAGAGAGGCCATGGCCATCGGCTCAAAAGGCTTCTTCATGAGGCACAGCAACAGTGTTTAAGCTCCACTCCGGCAAGGTCCGTCTCGCTGGTGGGAAGGTTCGAAACAGGCCTCTTAAGAAATTCTTGACCAACTTGTTGCCATACAAGGGGGTACGATTATTACTTCTGCTGTATCTGGATATGGCGGCCAGGTGAACTCATATGGTTGCATGGACCAGGCCCTGCTTGGCTAAAGAGAGCGGGTAAGGATGTATCTCCTCCAGCACAACCTGGAATGGATTGATGTCCCTAAGGTTGACGTCCCGTTTACCTTCTACTATATACAGAACCGTTTCAACATCAGGCAATAAGATTTGTTTGTGGACAGGGCCCTTGCTGCTGACAAAATGTCGCCCTGCACTCTTGAGAGGTAGTCAGGCCTCCGAACTCTGCAAAGTTAGGAGCCACTCCATTAGGTGTAAGGACTGCGGGTTGTGTTGCAGTATGTTCCCCTGGTCCTGCGTGATGATGTTTGGGTGACTGCGGAGCCTAATTGGCTGGTCCCTCGAGAGTTGGACAAGGTCACAGTACCACGTCTGGCGAGGCCAGTCTGAGGCGATGAGGATTATCCTGATCATCTGTACTGGCCTGCGCAGGACTGGGAAGTGTGGAAAAGCATACGCGAACAGATCGTCCCTTTGGACGGTGAACACCTCCCCACTGACCCCTGCTGGGGAGTGCTGCTAGCGTATCTTGCACATTTCCTTTTGTGAATTGTGGCCCACCATCGGAAGAGTGATTGTACTGCGCTCGGAACTAGCTCCAACTCGTGGCTCTGGGACATCCACCTGCTGAGGCTGTCCGCAGTTTGATCCTGAACTCCTGGGAGGTGGAGCGCCTGTATAGAGGTGCCATGAGGGCCCGCCCAATACCGGATGCGGTGCCTCTCGTGACAGGGTCTTTGACTGTGTCCCTCCCTGCTTCCACAGGTAGTACATCATAGTTGTATTGTCCGTTAGGACTTGAGTGCCCACCTGACTGCCCTGAGCTCAAGCATGTTGATGTGCAGAGAGGTTTCGTGGAGAGACCACAGGCCTCCAAGGTGTAGTTGGTCCACATGTGCGCCCCATCCCTATAGAGAGACGTCAGTGACGAGTGTCCTGCTTGGAGCTGGTTCCTGGAATGGATTTGTTTAGGTGATGTTGGCCCTGTAGGCCCACCATTGGAGCTGTGTCATTAGTGCGAGAGAGGTTTTTACCATGATCCAGGTAGTTGGGACCAGTTTGCAGCCATGAACTCTTGTAGCGGTCTCCTGCGGAGCCTGCAGTGTGGGATGAGGGAAATGCAGGACGCCATTGTTCCGAGGAGCCGCATGCAGTGGCGTACTGTGAGCCATCTGCCTGGCATGAATGTTGGGAGCAGCGCCCCAAGGGCGTCAGTCTTTCTGGAGATGGGCGCACCTTGGGTTCCTCTGTAGAGAATTCCGCCCCAAATAACACCAACTTCTTGGATGGCTGCAGTGAAGATTTTCTGTAGTTGATGGAAAAGCCCAAGCCCCAGAGAAGACACACAGTTGCTGCTGTGGACCGCTCTGCCTTTGCCATGGAAGGTCCTTGTACAAGCCAATCGTCAAGATAGGGGTAAACATGGTGCAAGGTACTTTGTGAATGTGTGTAGTGCTGATTTCAGGCCAAACAGAAGCATCCAGAATTGATAGTGAGCGTTGTTGACCATGGACCATAGGTACTTGCTGTGTCTTGGCTCCAGGGACGCCAGGTAGTCGTGATGTAGAAACTGCTTTTATTACCTGTTGCACTTTGACCATGGTGAATTTTTTGACGTTTTATAAAGATGTTCAGTTTCCGTAAATCCAGAATGCGCCTCCACTTTCCACCTGGTTTGCGGACAACGAAGTACCGGGAATACACTCCCTTCATCCTGAGTCTCCTGGGAACTTAATCTATAGCCCTTTGTTATAGCATGAGTTGGACCTGCTTGAGGAGCCTGCTTCTGTGCACCTCAGGCCAGCTGTCTGGGGGCATGGGTGGTGCCTTTTGTAAATTCTAAGAGGTGTCCGAATGTAACTGCTTCCAGTGCCACTTGTCTGTTGTTATTTGTCTCCAGTTGGAGACCTGCCCCCCCTATGGGGCTGTGCTGTGTTTGATAGTTACGGCTGGGTTTTACCCTGCTGCCCCCTTTGAGAACTGGAGCATTGTTTTTGCTGCTGCGTCTACCTGAAATCCTTGGACTTTTGGTACCCTTGGTAGGACCTTTTATAGCCCTGGGAGTAGTATGAAGACCCCCTCGAGTATTGCCTGCCACCGCTATTGGAGGAGCATGTAGCTGCCCTTACTGCAGCTCACCTGGAGGAACGAAAGGACCAGCGATTCTGCACGGACGTTAGGGAACAGACTGTGTCTGTATCTGTCTCAATGGCCTTGAGGGCTTCAGCGATCTTCGGGCCGAAGAGCTCCTCCCCCTCGAATGCCATGTCCACCACCTTATTGTCCACCTTTGACGTGGTGGCCCCTGTCGGCAGTACTTTCTTCCCAAATGCATTTTGTTTTCGTGCCTTGTTGTCCAGAGGTCCAGCGCATTTCTGTTTGTCCGACTTGGACTTGCAGCGAGCTGCCACCAATACCATTGACTCTGGTGAAGGCTGAGATGTGAGGCACTTTGGTGCTTTCTCTGGAGGGTTATATTTTTTGTTCAGCCGGCCTTTCACCGCTGGTGCCATGAACAGGTGTTTCATTACCTTGAGGCCTTCCTGCAACATATGATCGAGGATCGGTATGGACACCACTGCCTTCCTCCTCTTGCCCATGTAGTCGAACAAGAAGCATTCTTTTTTTTCATCTTCGGATATGAGGAGGCCCTTGTGATCATCGAGTGTAAGCCTGAGATTTCATATGTGGGCGAGGGCTTGGAGGACTCCTTCTGGTGTGTTTTCTTGTAAAGAGTCAGTGTCCCAGTCATGGTCTCACTGGGGAGTGAGTGACAATGTAGACAATGTGTCCCAGGGATCCTCTGCGTCTGTGTCTGTCAGTTCACCCTGCTCTGGCGTAGGTCGCCTTGGGGGCGAGATTGTGCAGTGCCTCTTGGGAGGAGACGATGTCAACACTGGTGATGCCCTTCTTCCCCTTGATTGTGGACGGGAGCTACAGGCCTTGGGGCGGGCGGTGGGAGACTGATCTAGATTGTGAACGGTCCCGCTGCCTGCCCATGGACCTTGACCTGGATCTGGGAGGTGAGGGCTGCCACAGTGTTAGAGGCTGTAACGCTCACCTGATTCCCACGGAGGCGCAGGTCTGGCTTCGAGTGCTGATGCTTCTTCAATGGTGAAGCGCAGGACTCTGAAGATGGACAGGAAGGGCCCTCTACTCTGGCTTCTCCGGCTTGCACGAATATTCCCCTGTGCGTGAAAAGGGAGAATTACCTACTGACTGAGTTATGCTCAAGCCTCCCACTCTCTTCCAACCCTCCACGATACCCTTCCACGATTCCCCGTGAAGTCTCACCTTAGGGTCAGGAAGGATGAGCTCTCCATCCTGCTTCTGATGCAGGGGCGCGTTGAAACCCAGTTACTTCACTGGATTGAGGATTGATGAGAGTTCAGGTAAGCTTGACTATTCAGGTAAGGCTCTGTAAAAGTTCAGTTGCAAGTTCAAAAAGTGCAAGCTTAATAATAATGTTCATTGTCTTTTTGCAGCAAGCGCTAATGCTTATGTCTTTTTTCCCCTTAGGGGCCGGGGTTCGGAATGCCGGAGATATGGCGCCAACCCGAAGTGAAACGTGCAGTTCCAGTTCCAGTAAATGACAGGTTAGTTCTGGATGAGCGCTCGGGAACTGTCTTTGCATATGCTCATTCAATGTCTTTGTCTTTTTTCCCCATAGGGGCCGGGGTCCGGAACATGCCTGGAAGCCGCAAGACCCGAAATGAAATGGGGATGACCCAACAGGTAAGTCTTATTCCCTTCCTTCTCTCACCTCTTATTCTTGTCTTTTTCTCTAGGCTCTGGGAAGTGGCTGTGTATCCGGATGATCGCTGCTGAAGATGGTGGAACCCAGGAAAGGTGAGTGAAATGCAGCGCTGCAGCGATCGTAACGAAATGCTTTTAAAAATAATGTCTTCCCTTTCAGGATAGTCGGTGATGTCTCCGTGGTGCAGATTTAGCTGTTAAGGTCTCTTGTCTCCCTTCGCAGGTGACCCAGGATGCTGACCTGCGTGGCTGAAGTCCAGATGCAGGAGCTGACACGGTGAGCGTCCAGCTGCGAGGAGCAGAACAACGCGAAGCGTGAGTTGCTGATCGGGTGTGGTTTAAATAGCTTTGGAAGAAGTTCCAAAAGTGTATCCTTCCTCCGATCAGGTATGTATCCTTCCCCGACCACACCCGGGTGGAAAGTAATCCCACAGGTAAAGTAGTTCCATTCAGGCCTCAAGAGGGCCTGGATGTGGCAGCATGGTCTGCATCAGGTAAGTGCACATTAAAACACTTGAACACATGTCTAGCTTTATGAGCCTGGCGCCTAAGGCGCCAGGACAGGGGTCCAACATGAGCCTGGCGCCTAAGGCGCCAGGACTGCGTCCAAAGGGCCCCAGCTTGGGCCCTCTGGCACTCCCCTGGGGGAAATGATGCCTGCCTCTGGGGTTGCTGGGTCGGACCTGGCTCCTTGGAGGTAGGCATCATGACAGTACCCCCCCTCAAGGCCCCTCCCAAGGTTCTTCCCTCCGGGGGTTTTGGCTTGTTCGGAAATCTCCGGTGAAACCTTTGTACTAATCGAGGTGCGTGGGCATGGTTACTAGGCTCCCACGATATCTCCTGAGGTCCATATCCCTTCCAGTCAACAAGAAAGAAGAGTTTCGACTTTACTACCTTGGAGTCTAAAATGTCTTTAACTTCGAATTCTAATTTCCCTTCAATTTGAACTGGATCTGGAGGCTTGGACAATCGGGTTCCTGGCTGTACGGGCTTCAAAAGTGATGCATGAAAAACTGGATGCATACGCATGTTGGACGGTAGATCCAGTTTAAAGGCCACTGGGTTGATTATAGCCTTGATGGGATAAGGTCCTATGAATCTGGGATTGAAGGTTCGCGGGCCCTTGAGGGATAAGTGTTTAGTTGCTAGCCATACCTGGTCTCCTACTTGGTAAGGCGGAGTTTTACTCCGGTGCAAATCTGCATTTTCTTTATACTTTTTCTTGACTTGCTGTAAATGAGTTGCAGCTTCTTTGAAGGCTCGGGTTATTGTGGAATGCAGATGATTTACTGCGGGCATTTCCAGGGTCAGAGGTGGATCTAGGTCAGAGGTCCGAGGATGGTGACCATACAAAGTATAAAAGGGGGTTTGTCCGGTTCCAGAATGCACTGAATTGTTGTATGCATATTCTGCGATCCAAAGGATGTCTTTCCAATTTAACTCGGATTGGTGCAACATGCACCGAAGATATTGCTCGAGAGTCTGATTGGTTCTCTCGGTTTGTCCGTCGGTCTGGGGGTGGTGGCTGGTGGATAACCGCACATCTATTTGTGCTAGTTGGCAACACTTCTTCCAAAAATGGGAGATAAATTTACTTCCACGATCCGAGACTAATATGGAAGGGAAACCATGTATGCGAACTACATTCTCCAGGAATTCCTTGGCCAAGGTGGAAGCAGAAGGCAAACCCTTTAAAGGGATAAAGTGGGCCATTTTGGTGAATAGGTCCACAATTACAAGGATTGTGTTGTAACCAGCACAAGGAGGCAGGTCGGTTATAAAGTCCATTGACAGGGTGTGCCATGGCGCCGGTGGAATATCCAAGGGTTGAAGTAGGCCAGCTGGCCTTTTCTTTTGAGCCTTGTTTTGGGCGCGAATTCCGCAAGACAGAACAAAAGACTTTATGTCTTTTCTCCAAGAAGGCCACCAGAAGTGACGTTTAATTTTTTCCTCCGTTTTAGCGATACCAGGATGTCCTTCCATTAAAGATTCATGATGATGGGCAATAACAAGTTCTTGCAATTCTTTACTTGGCAGAAACAACCGCTCCTGGAAGTAGGGTAACTCACCCTTAACGGTGTAATGAGGACCCTTCTGACTCCATTCCAGTAAGGTTTAAGAGTCTAGAAGTTGTTTTACTTGCGTTTGGATGTCCTCAATAGTGTGCAATGAGGTTAAGCCTAAGATTCTTTGTTCAGGTATGATGGGCACAGGTTCTAAGCTTGAATTAGGTTCTTCTATGCCAATCCGGGATAAGGCGTCCGCTTTTCCATTCTTGCAGCCAGGGCGATAGGTAATTACAAAATCAAATTCCGCAAAGAATAGAGCCCAGCGGAGTTGTCGTGAAGATTGAGCTTTGGCCGTTTTTAAATACTGTAAGTTTCTGTGGTTTGTAATTACGGTGATGGTGTGTCTTGCCCCGAGAAGGTAGTGACGCCAAGCCTTGAAAGCAGATTTGATGGCCAGTAACTCTTTATCGGTAATTGCGTAGTTGATTTCAGGAGGAGAACATTTTCTGGACCAAAAGGCCACTGGGTGTAGTTGGTTAGTTTTTGGGTCTCTTTGCGACAGGACAGCTCCCATGGCCGAGCTGGATGCATCGGTTTCCACTATGTACGGGAGATCTGGGTGCGGGTGCTTCAATACAGGTGCAGAGGTGAATTTGGTTTTCAGGTCCTGGAAGGCTTGTTCGGCCTCAAGAGTCCATTCAAAGCGTTTGTTTTTCTTTAGGAGAGCGGTGATGGGTTGGACTGTTCGGGAAAATTCCGGGATGAATCTTCGATAGAAATTGGCAAAGCCGAGCATGCTCTGAACTCCCTTCATCGAGCTTGGAAAAGGCCATTTGAGGATTGCGTCCACCTTTCGCGAGTCCATTCGGACTCCTTGAGGTGTCAGGATGAATCTGAGAAACTCAACTTCTGTGGTATGAAAAACGCATTTTTCGAGTTTTGCAAATAGTCTGTGCTGGCGCAGTTTCTCAAGAACTGCCCTAACATGTTTTCTGTGATCAGATTCTGAAGAAGAGTACACCAGGATGTCGTCAATGTAAACAATGACACAGACATCGATAAGTTCCCGAAGAACATCATTCATAAAGTACTGAAAGGCGGCAGGTGCATTGCACAAACCGAAGGGCATCACCTGATATTCGAAGAGCCCAAACTTGGTGCGGAATGCAGTCTTCCATTCGTCGCCTTCTTTATGCGCACCAGGTGATAAGCTCCTCGGAGATCTAACTTGGTGTACACACAAGCGTCTTTCACCTGGTCGATAAGCTCGGGGATCAAGGGCAGAGGATAACGATTCTTAATCATTATTTGATTTAGGGCGCGATAGTCTATACACGTTCTAAGGTCGCCTTCTTTTTTCGGCACGAAGAACAGAGCTGAAGAGACAGGAGACTTGGACGGGCGAATAAAACCATTGGCTAGGTACTGATCTAAATACTGACGCAAATGCAGGTTCTCTGGTTCCGTAAGTGCATAAATCCTACTACAAGGTAGCTGAGAATTGGGTACCAGATCGATTTGGCAATCATAAGACCGATGGGGAGGTAACGTGTTAGCCATTTCTTTCTTAAAAACGTCTTGGAATTCTTGGTATTCTGACGGTAGCTGTGCAGGGGTGGAAGTTGCTGAGGCTAGACCCATAGCTGGATTTCTTGGATAACAAGTTGGTTCACAATCAGGAAAACTTATCTTCTTTGCTCGCCAGTCAATTCTGGGATTATGTGTTTCTAACCAAGGAATTCCAAGAATTACTTGAAATTGTGGGGCCTTGATCACATCAAACACGATTGCTTCCCGATGTCCATCCTGACCCACCAGTGTCACTTCAACAGTGGAATGGGTTACAGGCCCTGAGGCTATTTCGGTTCCATCTACTGTAGTAATGACATCTTGGGTTACTTTTGGGTGGAGAGGAAGCTTAATCCTGGAAGCCAATTCACGGTCTATGTAATTTCCAATAGCTCCACTGTCGATGTATGCTTTTATAGCATGCAACTGCTGAGGCTGTTTTGGGTCCACGAGCACCATTGGCATGACAAAATGCGAGGTCAAAGAGTTAGTTTTCAAGCTCGGCAAGCGGACCCCTACGCTTGCCGGGCTAGGTCGTTTCCCGAATCAGGTGTCACTAATTCGTTATCAGTAGCTCCAACCACCTTCTTAAGTGGTTTAACTGGACAATTTCGAAGAAAGTGACCGGAAGTCCCGCAATAGAGACAGAGTTGCATTTGCCGCCTTCTCTCGTGTTCTTTCTGCGTTAATGGTCCTTTAACACCACTGATTTGCATAGGTTCAGATACGTCGGTACTCTTGGAGTTAGCGTGGGTTTTGATCGGTGCTCGGTTTTCATACTTGAACCGATCTGCTTTTCTATTTTGAAGTCTGTGATCAAGTTGAACCACCAAGTCAATGTAGTCTGCGCAGACCTGGGGTGGGTTTACTATCTGAGCTAGAACATCCTTAAGCTCTCCGCGCAGGCCTCGATGAAACAATGCGATTCTTTTGCTTTCTGGCCATCCAGTTTCTACAACCAGTCTGTTAAAGGTGGCTATGTAGGACAGAAGATCCTGATTACCTTGTCGTAAGGATAGCAGTTTGTTATCAAGGGCCTGTCCTTGAGAGTGACGAGCGAACAATCTTTCCATGCTGGCCTGGAAGCCCTGAAAATTCTGGAGAATGGGATCATCCTGATTTACCAATGGAATAGACCAACCGGCAGCACTGCCACTGAGGTAAGATAGTATAAAGGCTACCTTGGTCTGGTCGTTAGGGAAGGCTCCGGGTCTGCAAAGAAAGTGTAAATGACATTGGTTCATAAAGACGGCATATTTCTTGGGATCCCCTGCAAAACGTTCAGGCGGGGCCAAAGGCATGTGTCCAGGTAGATTAATTTGTACCGGGTTACTCAAACCCATTGATGTGGAAATGTCCCCGGAATTAGGTAAAGGAGTGTGCCCTGCCTGGGCCTGTAATAACCTTTTGGCTAGGTCATCTGTTCTTTCCTTGGATAAGATCAGTTCTCTTTTGAGAGCGTTAGTCTCCTGGCGGGCTGAGTGCACCTCCGCCCGTAATTCCCCCAAAAGCTGGGCCAGCTGGTCAGTCTCGGAAGTCTCCATAGCGCCCGGGTGGGAAATTGTGGGTAGGCTTCGCGTTCTGTAACGCTCACCTGATTCCCACGGAGGCGCAGGTCTGGCTTCGAGTGCTGATGCTTCTTCAATGGTGAAGCCCAGGACTCTGAAGATGGACAGGAAGGGCCCTCTACTCTGGCTTCTCCGGCTTGCACGAATATTCCCCTGTGCGTGAAAAGGGAGTATTACCTACTGACTGAGTTATGCTCAAGCCTCCCACTCTCTTCCAACCCTCCACGATACCCTTCCACGATTCCCCGTGAAGTCTGACCTTAGGGTCAGGAAGGATGAGCTCTCCATCCTGCTTCTGATGCAGGGGCGCGTTGAAACCCAGTTACTTCACTGGATTGAGGATTGATGGGAGTTCAGGTAAGCTTGACTATTCAGGTAAGGCTCTGTAAAAGTTCAGTTGCCAATCTCCGAAGACAGCTGACCCCCTTTGAGAAGCTCCTCGATTTGGCGGCCTCCAGGAAGGGGGCGGTCTTAAGTTTGTACAGGGTCCTAAACATGTACAACCTTCAGGGCAGGAGGAGTTTTCGCTTGTTCTGGGAAGGCCTGGCAGGGGCCGAAATCTCTGAAGATGATTGGGCCAGGATATTTAAAATTGCTTTTCACGGAAATCTTTTCACTGCTGACATGGAGCATAACTTTAAGATACTGCAGGGATGGCACAGAGACCCCGCAAAATTGTCCAAAATGTTCCCGGGAGTGTCGTCAAGGTGCCCGAGAGGGTGTGGGGAGACGGGGACCAGAAGCCACATGTGGTGGCACTGTTCGAAGGTTCAAGCATTTTGGGAGCAAGTGAGGGACTGGATGGAGGAAGTGACCGAGGTCCGTATACCACTTAATCCCCTGACAATGCTGCTGGGCCTTCCCCCAGAGGACACAGAGGTGCACCGATACCCTAGGATGTGGGTAACAATGTTAAGGGCTGGAAGAGTGGCTTTGACCCAAAAATGGAAAAGTCCGGAGGCCCCCTCGAAGGAGGACTGGCTGAAAAAGGTCAAAAATATGTTTTGATGGACAAATTGACAGCCATGGTAAACAACAATATGAGCTCATTCCTCACGGACTGGTCGGGTGTCCAGCAATCCTGGGGATGGGACGTGCACTGAACCCACCGAAAGGCCCCCCACCCTGGAGATGACGGGATAGACTCTATCTTGCAGGTCAGCTAAATTTGGGACCCTAGGACCCGGGGAATGGCAGAAGCCAGCTAACTGATGTCGTGGTTATGCATCACAACAACTCTGTGACAAGGGAGACGGAGGCATCTCCGTGAGTCTCCCAAGAAGAGCACTCTGAACTGGACACGGGGAAGGGGGGGAGGGGAATCTAGGTGTGGGGCGGGTGGGTATTGGGGAGGGTGGGGGGTTACACTGTTCTTTTTCCTGGTTTGTTTGTTTGTAAAATTTAAAATGCCAATAAAGACGGAAGTTTAAAAAAGTTCAGTTGCAAGTTCAAAAGTCCAAGCTTAATAATAATGTTCATTGTCTTTTTGCAGCAAGCGCTAATGCTTATGTCTTTTTTCCCCTTAGGGGCCGGGGTTCGGAATGCCGGAGATATGGCGCCGACCCGAAGTGAAACGTGCAGTTCCAGTTCCAGTAAATGACAGGTTAGTTCTGGATGAGCGCTCGGGAACTGTCTTTGCATATGCTCATTCAATGTCTTTGTCTTTTTTCCCCATAGGGGCCGGGGTCCGGAACATGCCTGGAAGCGGCAAGACCCGAAATGAAATGGGAATGACCCAACAGGTAAGTCTTATTCCCTTCCTTCTCTCACCTCTTATTCTTGTCTTTTTCTCTAGGCTCTGGGAAGTGGCTGTGTATCCGGATGATCGCTGCTGAAGATGGTGGAACCCAGGAAAGGTGAGTGAAATGCAGCGCTGCAGCGATCGTAACGAAATGCTTTTAAAAATAATGTCTTCCCTTTCAGGATAGTCGGTGATGTCTCCGTGGTGCAGATTTAGCTGGTAAGGTCTCTTGTCTCCCTTTGCAGGTGACCCAGGATGCTGACAGGCGTGGCTGAAGTCCAGATGCAGCAGCTGACACGGTGAGCGTCCAGCTGCGAGGAGCAGAACAACGCGAAGCTTGAGTTGCTGATCGGGTGTGGTTTAAATAGCTTTGGAAGAAGTTCCAAAAGTGTATCCTTCCTCCGATCAGGTATGTATCCTTCCCCGACCACACCCGGGTGGAAAGTAATCCCACAGGTAAAGTAGTTCCATTCAGGCCTCAAGAGGGCCTGGATGTGGCAGCATGGTCTGCATCAGGTAAGTGCACATTAAAACACTTGAACACATGTCTAGCTTTATGAGCCTGGCGCCTAAGGCGCCAGGACAGGGGTCCAACATGAGCCTGGCGCCTAAGGCGCCAGGACTGCGTCCAAAGGGCCCCAGCTTGGGCCCGCTGGCACTCCCCTGGGGGAAATGATGCCTGCCTCTGGGGTTGCTGGGTCGGACCTGGCTCCTTGGAGGTAGGCATCATGACAGAGGCTGAGATGGCGGCTGCAGGGGCGGCAGTTCTAGGGCTGGAAGATCTGGCTTCATCAATGCGGCATCTAGTTGAATAATTAACCCTCTGTAAAGATGAGCATACTTGCAACGACAAGTAAGGCATGCAAATATGTTAGTAGCAGTTGCATTTCCCTCCAGTGAGCTTCTAAATGGCTGGGGCCAGGGGTAGGAAGAGGACCTGCCTCCCCTTGCGGCTGTTGCAGGCACTGACCCTATTGGTCCTCCCCAGGAACATGCCTCCCTGGTGTAGCTGGCCTGCTCAGGACTTCTTCTTGTAGTGCATTTGATCGTGTTGCATCAATCTCTGACTGCAATATTTCCTCCGGAATGACCTCACAGTATGCAATTGGAGTGATTGGTGAGGGCCGACTTGTTCCAGGCCTCCTCCAACCGGAAGGGTTGTGGTTGGAATTGCTAACAAGGTAGGTTCTAGGGGCTGTAGGTGTGCTCGTTGCCCCTGTGGCTTCATTTGCTCCTCCGTCGACAAGAGTATTGTTGAAGTCGGTGACAAGTTGTCTTTTTGACAGGATTTCTTATGTGGTGTCAACGTGGACTTTTCTTTACCATCTGTGGGTACAGCACCTGCTGTCCGCAACAGAAGGCCTTTGCCCCTTGCTTGTGCTTTGCTGACCCCCTCCGTCGACAAGATAATCTTTTGCTTGTGTTTCATTATCAGGCCCGTACACTGGCCTTCCTTAGGTGACACAGTCGACGAGGCAAAGGGCAGCTTTTTGCCATGACCGGGTGATATGGAATGTCCCCCTAGCTGGCCTGATGACCCAGATAAGGATGATGTCGATGAGGAGGTGTCCATGGGCATGGTGACTGTCGACATGGTTGGAGGGGTTTTAGCTATCAATCCTTCTATGGATTTGGACCTGTGTTTATGGGCTTGCATTTGTCTGTTGACTTACCGCACTGTTTATCCGTTGTTGACTTACTCTGGTCAGGCTGCTCATCCGCTTTTCTGACGACAGCCTTTTCCCGGGTGATGTCAGTCATTCAGGAGCTTGGATGGACCTCTTCTCGCCCACCAAGGGGATGTCCTGCCCCACCGATGGCTTGTACCCGTGGGCGACCCAGTGCTTGTGCTTCTTCGGCAGCCGTTCTTACAACATGGCTCTCCCCTTGGAGGGTTTTCTCTTCTCAGTGGGGATGGCCATGTTCTTCGATGACGCAATGTCGGAGGGGTACTCAGGGTAGTTACCCTCTTTCAGCCATCATTCCAGCCATCGGTTCCTGTCCTTAAGGGTCTTCGAGCTAAGGCCTTTACAGATGCTACAACCATCGACCGTATGATGGGGGTATGATATGATATGATATTATATGGCCTTTATAACGTGCCTATACACAAGTGTTTCAAGGCGTGATGAGGCAAGGGTGGAGAAACAGAGGGACGACAGAGACAGCGATCCTACTAGGCCTGGTGCCATTGAGATTGTGCAATGGGAGAGGGAAGGGGAAAAGTGCAAGGGGAAAGGGGAGGGGGCAGTGCAGTACATAGGATAACAGTAAAATAAATAAATACAACAAATAAAAGTACGGCTAGCTGGTGGCAAGTGCAAGGGTAAGTGCTGACATCAGTTGTCTAGTGCTAGTAGGGGCTGTAGGGTTACAGAAACAGGGTACAAACGATAAATACACTCAGTTTGTTTGTCCCCATTGTACACATTCTTGAACAAACGTCTGCTCTTCCCCTCGATCCCCACTTATCGGTCACACAATGTGTTGTCCTGTTAATCCTGAACTATAGAACTGTTTCCTGAACAACAATGAAGATTTGTACTTGTTAATTGCTTGACTGGAATCTGGGAATGTAGATTCTATGTGGAGAAAACCTGAGGACTCCCATCAGCTTCAACACACGGCTATAGTCTGAAGAGAGGAGGCGGAGGAGGGTCTAGTGTATAACGACTCGAGGTACCATTGGTTGGGACCAGAAGCATGCATAAAGAAGGTCACAGCCTACAAAATATAGTTTTTCTTGCTTTTGCAAAGGAAACCAAAGGGTAACCAATGAGTCACAGACGCCGGGGAATATTCACAGCATGTGAATTTATGAAAGAACCAATGCTGGAGAACTTAAGTTTCTGATAACTGAATTGTGAAATTTAAAAAAATTCAACACAGTTAAAACTGTTCAATCAGGTGGCTATTAAGCACCATATATTCAGAATAGAAAATGTACAGAAAAAAAAGTTTCAATTACATCAGTGAAATAGTAAATGGCAAAATTCCTTAAAATCAGTAAGAAAAATATAAAACCATTTGGAAATAATATATCTGGTGTGGATGTGGTATGTAAAATGAGACCATAGCAAGCAGCTGTTCTGTCATTGATTATAGGTAGACAATATCAGCACAATGCAGTATCTACACCGCTGGAAAAACACTATCATCTAGAATGTCAGAATTGATTTAAAACTTTTAACAGCGACAGATAAGTGAAACATATTTAAAAAGAGGCGATACATACTCATTTTTCACCTATGGGGGAGGGCTGTGGATACCGATTTAGGAACTGTTTACAGTACACCTTTAAATAACACATTTTTAGATGGATGCTCTATATTAGCACTTTGAACTAACTATGTGTGGGGGAGCTTGTACTAAAATGTATGTGTTAGTAGCTTAATGATTAGTGTGAAAAACCAGAAGGTGTCTCACCTGCTAGTCCCCAGGGATCTGTCATTCAGGTAACAAGGACACGGCCATCGCTTCTGGATCCAGTTCCTGGGAGTGGACCAGTGCGGGAGGATCATCTCGGTGAGGGGTTCTCGGGGAGTGGGGCACCAGATGGTGAGAAGCGGTATCCCTCTCTTTCCTGTCACACCTTTACCCCATCCTAGCCGATGGAATATTTAGAAACTTAACTCTCCCTCCCCCTTTTCCTGCACAAACCTTTTTACTCGGACAGACCGCTCTGGGAGAAAACAGACTCACACCCGAGCTATGTACCTGGCATGTTCCAATACTATGGTCATGGAGGTCAGGCAATTATCGACAATCACTCACACCTGACTTCCATTACACTTCCCCACACGAATAAAATGCAGAGCATGAGAGCAAACTCTGAGCAAGGTAAAGCACATGATGGTACAGCAGTTTCAAGTCGGCAGTTGAACGAGGGGAGAAAGACGGCCAGGCACGAGAGGTTTGTGAGAGGGGCAACACCATTAACCTTTTTGGCAGAAAGTCGTTACTTTCAAGAAACCTTCAAGGCAGAAAATGTAAGACCAGGAAACAAGGCTGAAGAATCCTGCATTGTGTGTCGGAGATACAGAGGTTCCTCCCGCGTAATTGACCATGGCAGGGAAGAGCAGCAGACGCTGTGGTATCGTAGTTGGCTCCAATAATGAAGAAGCAAAACAAAGAAGCGACAAAGAACAACACCACCGGTGAGTTGGGGAGACCAATGTCAAACCGGTCAGTGTTGAAGTCAAGGTTGCAAGCCGCAACATTGTAAAAAGAGCACTGGAACGAACATTGTTGAATGCGTGTGATGAAAGACGGGAGTGAAGCTAAATTGCTGGTAAATCGTGAACATTGGAAGGAAAGATACAGATACGTTGACAGAGTGGTCCGGCACTGTGAAT
Source organism: Ambystoma mexicanum (assembly GCF_040938575.1). Lineage (NCBI taxonomy): Eukaryota > Metazoa > Chordata > Amphibia > Caudata > Ambystomatidae > Ambystoma > Ambystoma mexicanum. The sequence continues at coordinate 341,424,925 of NC_090922.1, forward strand.
GTGCTCAGCCAAAAGTCTCTGTATGGTTTCCTGACAAAAGAAACAAAAGTAGAAGATTGATGTAAAGTGCACATTGTGTGAAGTGAATCGAAGTGGTCCTGCAACCGTCTAAGCAAAACCCATCGCACATTCAAATGTTTTCGATTCTGGTAACAAAAGGGATCTGAGCCCGGACGAGGGGGATACATGGTTCGAGCCCGGACGAGGTGGATTCATGGTCTGAGTCTGAAAGAGGGAGACCAAGTTGTGAACTTTGTGGGAAAAGGATCTGAGCCGGGACAAGGGGGATCCATGGTCCGAGCCTGAACGAGTCAGACCAAATTGTGAACGTTGAAGAAAAGGGGTCTGAGCCTGGAAGAGGGGAACCCGTGGTCTGAGCCCAAAGGAGGGAGACCAATCTTGAACTTGTGAACGTGAAAGCCCTGACAAAGGAAAGGAATTTTTCTGTTTTGTTTGTTACATCAAGCCCTCTGCACTAAGAGACTGTCATTGTGACAGGGACTTTGCTGGAAGGCCGTGATGCCTATGTGTTGAACTTTTACCTCGTGGCCAAGAAGCCAGAGTGTGCACGAAGCTTGCACATGCCGCCTTGCCCCGTGCTGAAAACGTGGAGAAGGGAAGCCCACTGCTCAACTATCCCGACATATCATTTCCTGAACACTTTTCTATTGCATACATTGTTATCCCACAACATTCTGTATTTAGAAGTAAGGATTGGCAATAGGTTTATTAGTACAGGCTTTTTATTTTGACGGACTCCACTAGGACTGCGTTATTATTTGATGGTTGTAGCTTGCTCCCATCTTTATTCTACCAACCCCTTGAAGCTCAATAAACACCCTTGAACTGTGATCACTTGTGTCTGTCTTCACTGTTTCCTTACACCAGGCTACCCTACATAATTAAATAATTCAAGAGCGATTTACATTAGTGTAACATAGTTGAACACATAAATGCAACATCAAAGTACGTTAAAATGGAATGCATGATATGACCTCAATATGTAGGAGTTGAGTTGTAGTGATTTAATTTTATTACTACATAATTTATTTTATTTTCCCACATAAAATGCAGCATTCCTTCCTAGTAATGTGTCATAGGTTATTCATAATATAATTGCATCAGATCCGCTTTGATGTGACAGCCACTTCCAAAGAAATTATAAGTTACTCACTGTATTGACTATCGTACTCCTAGTCCATAGTCCCCTTTCCTCCATACTGTACAGGCATCCCTTGCTAGGGACGGGAAACAGAACCTTTTTCACCTGAAAAAAATGTCTTCCCCTTTAAATTTAGAAGCGTGGGGGGGGTGCGGCCCTGGCAGCAGGCGTTCCCCTGACTCCGCTCACCGGAGCCACTCCTCAGTCCCCTTTGACGCCTTGACAATATTATGATTGCCTAATGACTCTGATTGTTATGGGGGAGGATGGTGGAACGTATGGAGGAAAGGGGACTATGGACTAGGAGTATGTTAGTCACTACAATGAGTAACTTACAATTAGTCCTACGTTCCGTCCGCTTTCCTCCATGCTTTATGGGCGATTTTAACTGAATGCAGCTCTGGGGAGGAGAGTTGCCCCTCTAAGAGAACAAGTTCTTCAAAACTTCCTAGACAAATACTGCATCCGATCTGGCGCTAGCATCCAAGCAGAAGTGTTTGCAAAAGGCTGATGGGGAAGCCCGAGTAGCCGCTTTGCTGATCGTCTGCCATGGCCACAGTTGTGGCCTTTGCTCTGATGGCGTGGGCATGCATGTTTGCTGACAAAGGCTTGTGCTGCCCCTCATATGCCTCCTTGATGGCCATAACCATCCACCTTGCTATAGAAGCCTTGGAGGTTTGACAGCCTGATTTTGATTCGCCTAAAGTTATGAACAATGCATCCGATTTAGGAAACCTCTTTGTCCTGTCCAAGTAAAATCGTAGAGCACGTCTGACATCCAGACAGTGCAATAACTTCTGAGCCTCATCCTTTGTATCCACAAAGAATGTTGGGAGTATTTTCTCCTTGTTAATGTGCAAGTAAGAAACCACCTTAGGAAGAAAGGCAGGGTGGGTCCTGAACACAACCTTGTCCTGATGAAATCTGGTATAGGGCTCTGAAGCCACCAGAGCCTGTATCTCGCTGATCCAGTGTGCTGAAGTAAGGCCCACAAGAGGGGCTGTCTTAATCGTAACCAGCCTGTCGTGTGCTGATGCCATGGGTTAGAACGGTGTGTGTGCTGAGGCGCCCAACACCACTTTAAGGTCCCAGACCGGATGTGGACATTTAGCCGGAGGATATAATCTAGTCAGACCCGCTAAGTGTCTTTTAACCACCGGTTTGGAAGAGAAAAATATGTCATCTCCGGAATTCTTGCAGGCCCCTATGGCCGCCAGATACATACAGCAGGTGTCTACCTGAACACCTGAGTGAGCCAGAGGCGCCGAGAAGGATAACGCATCGTCCAGTGAACATGTCAGAGGATCAGTCTTGTTTGTCTTGGCCCAGTGGCAGACCCTGGTCCACTTGCTTTTGTACTGAGTCCTGGTCGAGTCGCTTCTTGTGCCCTATATGATCACCAGGTTGTCCTGTGACAAGTGTAGATGCTTCAGGGTGACCTGTTCAGGAACCAAGCTACCAGGGCTAACCTCTGCAGAGCGGGATGAATGACTGTGCCCCTCTGATGGGAGAGTAATTGTACTGGTCCCAGCGGAAAGTGTACTGGAGGTTTGTCCGACAGTCGGAGGAGCTCTGTGAACCAAGGTCTCACTTGCCACCATGGTGCTAGCAGGCTGAGTCGAAGGCCCTGTGATTCCCCGACCTTGCAGATGACCCTGTGAATATGGGGAGTGGGAGGAAACACGTAGGCATTCAAGCTGTGCCAAAGGATCTGCAACGCATCCCCCAGAGATCCCCTGCCTTACCCCAGCCAGGAAGTAAACTGAGGGCACCCTCTGTTGTTTATGGTGGCAAATAAGTCTACCAGAGGGTGACCCCATGTCTCGAAGATCCCCCTCAGGACTGCTTTGTTCAACTGCCACTCATAGTTGTCGATCCCCAGCCTGCTGAGCATGTCCGCCTCCAAGTTGGACTTCCCCAGCAGGTGGACTGCTGACAAGTGAATGTTGTCCGACAGGGCTGTATAGAACCGCACCAGTGGGGGGTGTCTGTACTCCTGCTCTCTATACAGTAGAGGAGAGGCACAGAGGACCCCAGCCAAGATTCTCTATATTGGTAAATGTGGCTAGCAATCAAGGCCTAGCTTTTCAGGAGGTGATGCAGGCTGGTTCTTAAGTACAGTGTAGTCCGCAAGCACTCACAAAGGAATGTCCACACGCTATGTTAGTTAAAACACAGTTCTTTATATAAATAAGGTTCAAGGTTATATACACAATCACAATAATACACTTTGTGCTCCGACAATTCTAAAATGGTAAACACATAGTGTCCTAGGTGGTGTCACTATTACCCTGATGCCATTAAAAGGCACCAACTGTACTCAGTTCAAATAGCACACAAATCAACACAGTAAAGCAATATCAACCATAGACTTAGGTGGAAGATAAGTGGGTTAGGCAATTGGCAGAATACTGGGTCCTTACCAACCAGGCACAGTTCTGTATGAGGATCCCCCCAACCTGGGCAACCTGTAAATGAAGATGCACTACAAGCCCAGTCCATATATTGTCTATTAGAGTCTTATCTTCTGTAGTTCTGCAACCCAAATATACCTTGTGTTGTAGAGTTCTTCGTCAGTGAATCGACAGGCCCTTCTTGAGTGCGCTCCCTTTCAAGCGGGAGCCATGGGTTGTCGAACTTCCGAGATGAAGAAAAGGTGAACGTTGTCATAGAGGCAGCAGCTTCGGTCCTTGGGGTGCTCGTTGACGAGTGATAAAAAATGTCCTGCAACAGAGTAGGCGTGCGGGGCACCTCGACGACGATGGTTCATTGCCGCAAAGAGTTAGGGAAGAATTTTGGCCCAGCAAGGGTGTCGAGACATCGGCATCTGGCGTCAGCGAACAGGACATGACCACAGCTGGCTTCAGTAGCTTCAGTAGCTTTGTCTGCATCTCTGAGGTCTTCGGGTGGTGGGAAACCCACCGGCGGATTCTCCTTGGTCGTCGGCGGCCTTGACTTTCTCCGGCAGGACGAAAACAGTCGACTATGATGAACAAGGGAGTCCTTGGATCAAATGTTCTTAGGGTAAGGGAACACGGCGGCTCTGGTCAAGGGGAAGGGACAGTGTCAGGGCTTCTCGGGACTTCAGGAAAACCAAGGTAACAGGCGATAGAAGGCAAGAGGCCACAGGGGCCATATTGTCTCCATCAGGAATCTACTGATTCCAATGATAAGGCCTGGGCATCCCAAAATGGACGATGCACCTGTCAATTCAGCACGGAGCTGCCACCAGCCTGCTCTGTGGGCCACACACAGGTGCCTAAAAACATACACTAGGAGTACAGGGTTGTACTCCCGCCCAAGGGTGCCATAAGGGTATGCCAAGGGTCTGTTTCCAAACCAAAAGAGAGAGCTACACCGCCAAGAGTCCCACATGAACTCCTGCACGGAAAACATGACAGAACATACATGATGAAGCAATAAAGGACAAGGATTCAGAGGCCCTGTCCCTCTGATGCAAGGGCCCACTCCCAAATGACAATGGACAGGTGGCAGAAAGGAGGGCATCTGGTATCACCCTATTTGTTGATGTAATGCATGCACGTGGAGCTGTCTGTCTGGATGCAGACCAACTTGTTCATGAGCATGGGTAGGAAAGCTTTCAGTGCCAGCCAGATGGCCCCCATATCGAGCCAGTTGATGAGTTCCAGCAGTTCTTGTCGTAACCATACTCCGTGGACATTGTGGTTGTCCAGTGTAGCCACCCATCCTTCTAGAGACAAGTATGTGGTAATAGTGAGCTCCGGCAAAGGCTGCCTGAATGTTCTGCCTACCAATAGGCTGGTCTATGCACTCCATCACTCCAGGTCCGGGTTTAGGGGCTGTGGTATGTTGATCACAGGTGCCTGGGAGCCCGTCTCCTGATTCCAAGAGTGTGTGAAATGCAGCTACAGCCTCCTCATTTTGAGCCTTGTGTGTGGCACAGCCAGGAGACAAGCCGCCATAATTACAAGCAAGTGCTGGTACCACCATGCTGAGGTCACTGATCAGCTGAGAGAATTCCTGGTGGCCTTCCTGATTGCCTTGATCTTGTCTTCCGAGGGGAAGATTCTCTCTGCTCTTGTATCCCAAATTAGCCCCAGGAATGTTAAGTACTGAGTGGGGAGTAACTGCAACTTCTTGAGGTTGGTAGAGAACCCCAGATCGAATAGCATGTGTATAAATTGAACCCATTGACCTAGGGCCCTTTAAAACGAGGTAGCAATACTTGATGGATGGGGATGCAGATTTTACTCATACATCAATAATCAAACCGACTCAAGAAGTTGGCAAAACAAGGTGCTGTTTTATTTGCAATTATCTAAAACAGAGAGTTACAACAGACATCAACAGACGTTTGCTCGATTTCTCTCAACGTATTTCATAAAAAACACAATTTATATAGTAAAAACTTGTCATTAATGACGTCACACTACATGGCAAACTACAAAAACCTACTTGGGGGTGTGATAGGCTTACAGGGGTCTAAGTATACGTTCCATACTAACGGTTTAGTGATTGGGTCTCTAACATCAGGTGGACAACTAAGCCCTCCTCTAGTGCAAGTCATCGTCATTGTCATAAAATACACGACGATTGATTGGTTATAAAAACTATAGGGCTCTCTGTTACATGGCCCTCTACAATTGGTTGGCACCCTTGTACCATTCTGGAATAATCCACATGCCAGCAGCACGCAGGCTGGTACCCCAGGTGCCTGTGGGCTGGTCTTTACCATAGCTTCCCACCCACGCTGTCTGCCATTCAATTAAGGCTTTGAACTTGGGCTTGCAGAAGCTCTCTGTGTCTGAGAATAAAAGGGAGTGTGGCATGGTTTATCTTCTGGTTTCGGTGTAGCTCGACCCAAAGTCGATTTCAATCTGACCATGTGACTGAAGACCATGTTTTTGAACTCTTTGCTGCATTTAATATCATTAAATGTGGAACTCTTGATGCCTTCAGTGTTTTTCATTCCGCTTCAAACAGAAGTTTGTTTCTTTCTCACGTTCATGTAACTACTGGATGGGCAACCAGGCTCACAGTGGCCTTGAGTCTTGGTGTTGGGCCAGCCAAGCCTTTCTTGTATTTTTCCTTCACCATTAGCTGTTTTCTAACTGCGCCACATTGAAAACCATTTCCAATCACAGGGTTCAAGCCTTGCTAATGTGCATTGTGGAACATCCAGGTTCTATACATTCCTATGTATATACATTGGCGCAACGCTGCAATCTATTCTCTATGTAGCCAGCCTCAAGATCACTTTGTCTACTTCTGTTACTGTGTCTGTACAATTTTTAAACGATTTTGCATTTTCTTCAGCGTTTCTTTGCATGCACATCTTCATTTCGAGCCTGAAATGTTGCCCATCTTTAACACCTCCTGTTCAGATCTTATAGAATGTCTATGTTCTTTGGTGTTGTGCATCTTTCCAGGGTGCATCATTCTGTTCCGCATGACGTCGCAATTCTTCTTTCGCACTCATTTTCACACTTATTCTGGGACTTTATCCTTAAGGCCATCATATCTTTGTGAATGCATATAAGGTTTCCTCATTGGATACCTTGTTTCAAGAATTCTTTGCACTACAGGCATCCTCACTGGTACTGCATGTGTCGCAATTTCTGGTTCCCAACATACAGGCAACATGGGGTGGAGCTTTTGGTAGGGGCTTTTGGTTCGTCCTCTACACTCCCCCTCTGGGTGTTCATCAAACACTTTCTCATCAGTCTTCACATCAAGACATCCTCGTCTGAAGAAGTGCTTCTTTGGGGCCCATATTTTTTCAGGCATCCATCTGATTGTATATGCTCATCAACACTCCAGGTGATACGGCTGATTTGTCCATTGTGACTACAGGAGATCCATCTACCCGCATAGTTCTTGTGGTTCATTGGGTACAGGAACTTCGTTCCCTCAGCTGCATGAATGCTGGCCTTTACGTAGTCTCGGATGTCTTCATCTGTCAGCTCTTTAGGTTCAAATTCTGATTCGACATCAATCACAATCTTCATTCCTACTGCTTTCTTTGCAGTCTTCTTGCATTGTGTGATTATCATCCTGATCACACAGAATCCAAACATGATCATCATCAACAGGGCTCCAAGGAGTTTGAAAATGTTCACCATCCATTGTGAAACCCATGAAAAGATTGATGCAAACCAGCTATCATCAGCAATGTCTTCCAATTCATCTTCCATCTTGACATGTAGATTTGTCAGCATCGTTATGGCCTCTGTCAAGGTGCCATTCTCGCCGTTGTGAGAAGGTATGAATGTGCAACATGATTATCCGATTTTGGCACAAATACCTCCATCCATAGCTGAAATCATATCCAAGACATATCTGTTCTGAAGAGTCATAACTAGTATGGCTCTCAGCTCCTCCTTGATAGCATTGAATCCCTTTATGGTGGTGTTGATTGTCTGCGGAAGCTCCCATCTGGTTATTTGTAACCATTTGTTATTCGTCATCAAGTGGATCCTGGGCATAAAGATTGCTGTGAATACTGCTGAAGTCTGACTGAACAATATATGTTCATATGGAATGGCATCAAAATCTTCTATCGATTCAGCTCAGAAATAGTTTTCTCTCATTTTCCTCTGGTGAGCATCTGCTTTTGGAAACTCGCCAATGTTCAATTCACTCTTAAGAATCACCAACACTGGAACATGAACAATCACTATAGAACATAGTCCTCCCCAATCTCTGGGCAGCTTCATGTAAGCTCTGGATCCACAGGCGCAGTAGTGATGCACTATCACTACTGTCCCGTCCTTCATTCCTGGCACATCAAAGATTCAAATATTCGTCCGCACTGTTGATTCTCTCCAACTTTTCTCGTGCCATTTTTTCTGGAACATAGCTCTGCACTAGCCAGAGGCACTATCTGAAATGCACCTCCTTTGTCTTCGACTCACGTCAGAAGTTTTGCAAGCCTCGGCTGTAGAGGTAGAGATTTGCATCTATTTTCCACTCGTTCGATAACTAGTTTGTGATGAGCAGTTACTGCCACAGCTCTGCATATGACTACACCTTCTTCCCGTCCGTTTAGAGAAAGCACTGTTCCCCAATCTGCAGCTGGCCTTTTTCTTTGCAGCTTCAAATCTCTTCTTCAGTTTTCCCTTGACAATTAAGTCTTCTGTTTACTTCCCATCTAATTCCTGCTCCCTTCATACCAGGATGTTCATATCTTATCACATGATTTCTGGTATGTGCTCTCGCTCTTGTCTTTATATCTTGAACATAATCATCTTCATCTAGTGCTGTCCATTCTGTTATCCATATCAATGATGCTGTTCGGCCCTGGAACTGACCTTTTGCATGGCAGAGTGCAAGGTGAGTCAGACAATGAGCTGTGTGAAAATGTATTTCAATGGCTATGAATATTTTAGACGTTCCCATAGCATAAGGCAGGAGTGCACATACATAGCAATCCTCCTCACAGGTGCTCTTTCCCACCTCTTTCATTTGCTGATCCCCAAATGTTCTGTACTGTCTAAATAATTATTTAATTCGTAATCATCATCCCGTATACTTCTCTTAGGTCTCTTTCTTGCCAGATGATCCTGCCTATAATGACCATAGAGTAAATCAAAAACAGAGCTACCTCCAAAGGGAAGCCTAGGGTCACTTGTCACAGACATAGGTACCTCTATGTGAACTACTGGAGTAGGGACAATCACATAAGGCCTCGGCCTTCTCACAATGTCTAGTTCTGCCATGGTGACTGGAGTGGTAAGGATCAAAGGGACCACTGCTTTCTTGGGACCAATGAAATACACAGTGTGGATTAGCAGAATCAGAAAAACAATGATAAATGTAGAACAAGCATATATTATGCACCAATAAATGAGCTCCGCCATCAATGTCTTTCCACACGTCGTTGACTCTGCTCACTTTCTGGAACTGCAATATGCTCTATAGACCACATGTTTTCCTGCAATTACTTTTAAGGAAGGAAAACTTGTTTTATTCAGGCAAACCCTGTCAGATTCTACGGTAGTTGTCGAATTTGCTCTATGATCTCCACAAGTAGCTGGCTGACTGCTGGACGATTTATGGGATCTCGCATGAACACAAAAGTGTTGGTATTTCTCCAAACAAGATATGGGTGTACTTGAAGCAAATAATAAAAGATCATACCGTAGTTTGTGGGCATCGTAGTTAGATAGGACCATCTGTGCGTCTGGGAAGAGGTTCAGGTAATAGTCTGATCTGCTCTATAATTGTGCCAATAAACATCTAATAGTCAGACCATTTTTAGGATCCTGGATGAACGTATTATGTCAGTGCTCCTCCCAACAAAAGGAGGGTAAGCTCTGAGTAAATAAGAAGACAGCAAGCAGTAGTCTGTGTATGTCAACATCTGATAACACCACAGGCACCGCCAAAGAGAAACTCAGTGAGAAACGATTTGGGGAACTGCTCCCTCTTCCAGTCGTCGAACAGAAAGTCTAAATCGGGCATTATTTGTTTACTTCTGCACTCCACAGTCCAATGTCAGCAAACTCCTGCGCTCAAGAACAGTAACTTGCTCACACATTGCTTAGCAGCTACAAAGAGTGTTTCAGGGGAGCCACAGTCCAAATGTACACTTTCATCTGTGAACTGGACAGTCTTTGCATCCTTTTTCCTCGTCATCTATCGAGTCAGCACGTGCTGAACCCCTTCTCCTCAACTTGCTTCTGAATGGGTTGGGGCTTTGTTGGCCTCTCCAGCATAGCCTTTTACGTCTCCTAGGTGTATCCAAGCTCATCTCCCTAGGACTATGACTGCTAATGGGGTAATAGCCTGCACAATGAAAGGGTCGCTAAATCGGGGCTTGTGCCACTTTCTTGTGAAATTCCTGATTAAAACTGTATCTCCAGCAAACAGTTTAGGTACACATAGTATGGTCTTCATCAGTGTTCTGAGACCGACATCCCGTTCGCTTGACTTGATCTGAAATGACAGAGATACTAGTGGTCATACATGTTAAGTATGCACATAACTCATCTCTTAACAATTCTGCAGTTGTCTGGGCATCACTTCTAGTCCTTGATGGAGGAGTTAGAGGCTTTCTCATTTGCCTCTCTATTACTAGTTTATGGGGTGTGAGGTGGTGGTCAGAGCCAGGCTGATTTCTCAATGCATTTAATGCAAGGGGCAGGCAATGCAGCCACCCCTTTTTCAGTGTCAGTTTCAACTTAGCTACTCTCTCTTTGAGCCGACCGTTGAGTCTCTCATATATCCTGTTCACTCGTGGGTGATAAGCAGAAGTAAACTTGTGTTTAATGCTAAGCAATAGGCTAATTTGCTCAAATACCTCATTCACAAAATGGGGGCCATTCTCTGATCTCAGCACCTCACATACTCCCCATCTGGGGAATACTTCTTGGACTAAGAACTTTGCAGCGCAAGTAGCGTCAGGATGTGTGCATGGACCAGCGTCAATCCACCCTGAGAAAGGGCACACTACCACTATCGTACTTCTAGCCATCACAGACTTGCAGTATTCCAACATAATCAATATGTAAATGCTGAAAAGAACCATTTGGTTAAGGAATTACTCCTCTGACTGTTCGCAGCGTGTGCCCAGCAGTAAACCTTTGACATACGATGCAATTTACTACATAAAAAGCAACGTGTTCTAACAGGTTCCGTACAAACCAGTCCCCCGCAATGGTTGCTGCGAGGCTATCCCTAGTGACATGCGTAGAGTAGTGTAGCTGTACTAATGCCACCCTTAATAAGGCTACAGGAATCACTGGTTTACCAGTGCTGTCATGTGGCCACAGTGCTTCGGAAGGGGATAAAGAACACCCCCTTGGTGTCCACAGGTCGTTCTCTTCCTGTGGAGCTCCACCTTTAACTTCCATTAACTGCGTTTGTGACAAATGATTAAAGCTTTAATTCACAACCATTATCTCTTTGACATCAGGAGTATCAAAACTAAAAATATCAGAAGAATTTGCCTCTTCGTCTGTGGCTTGGTTTCTGCATGAAATAAAGTCAGTTCTCTTAGTGTGCACGGCACACTTAACCATAGCGATGGCTACTGGGAGTTGTAGTGCTTTAATGAGTCTATGCAATAATGCGGTGTGTTGCACTGGAGTGCTGCCGCTCGGAGATATCTCTTCCTTTTCCAATGTGCTAACCCTGCATGCATGGTTGACGTCGCATAGGCGGAGTCACTGTACACCGTCACTTCATGCCCTGCGTGATTCTTAAGCGTGACAATAAGCGCCACCAAATCTGCAGGCTGTGCTGAAAAATGAGACGGTAGTCTCGTACTTGCTACCACTTCAAATTCCCCATTGGCTCTGTGTCTTACCACAGCTGAGCCTGAATGCCTTTCTCCATCAGTTTGATCGATCTTCGAAGAACCATCAATAAAGAGAACCTCCCCAGCAGTTAGAGCATTTTCCATTACTTTCGGGAACTCGTGATAGAATTCTTCATAGTTTGAGCAATCATGCACTAGTTCATCCTCTGTCAGTGGTTCAGCTACAAGCGTGGCAGGATTTTCCATTTTACACCTAATTATTTTAATCACTGGATTCAATATAACCATCTCCTAAGCAGAAGTACTTTGAGACATCAGTGTACCCTTGGGTTTCTCCAAAACAGCAAACAAAGCATGCTCAACAAATAACATCATGGAACACCCCATCACTATGCTGGCAGACTTCTCAATAGCAAACGCAGCAGCTGCCAACGATTGTTCGCAAGGAAAATGACCCCTCATAACTGGGTCCAGAGGGCCACTATAATATGCTAGAGGATTTTACCCCAATGTAGTTCTCTGTGTGAGTACTGCTGTCATGACTGTCCCATTTGTGTGCAAGAATAAGAATAACTCCTCTGAATAATTGGGAATTCCTAAAACTGGAGCTGTGCAAATTGCCTTTTTAGTTCATAAAACCACCCCTCCATTTTCTCACTCCATTCAGTTGTTTCCTGATTCACCTGTGCCTTTTTCAGGGCTTGCAACAAAGGCCTTGTGTATGAACTATAATCAAATACCCATGCTGTAACATAATTGCATAATTGCATAGTCCTAAAAACTGTTGCATTTGCTTTATTGTGTGCGGTTTTGATGTTTTTAAGATCGCCTCAGCTCTTTCAGGTATACATTTCTTTCCTTCATGCGAGATTAACTGAACTATGTACAAGACCTCTTTTTGGTAATACTGCAACTTCTCTTTGTCCACCTTATATCCTTTGTCTGCTAAATAATCATTAGTTGAATTGAGTCTCATCCGCATGCGTCTTCTGATGTGCTACAAACCAAAATATCGTCTATGCATTGCAGCACAACACTTGGCAAATCAATATTGCATAGGTCCATCTGCAGGACCATATTGAAAATGGATGGAGACTCACATTACACCTGGGACAAACGTGTACTTTTCAGCTTAGTCTGAAAGAACGTAAACGACGTAAGATATTGGGAATCTTTATGCAATGGGATTGAGAAAAACGCATTTTTCAAGTCAATCACAGTAAAATAGCACACCTCAACAAGGATACTACATAGTATCACCACCGGATATGGAACTAGAGGAAACTCTGCATTTACAATCTGATTAATTAGTCTCATCTTGAATTAAACTCCATGAGCCAACCTTTGATTTTTTGATAGGATACACTACAGTATTACATGGTGACTCTGATGTCACTAAGATGCCTTGATACATCATGGCCGATATAGTCTTGAAAATACCTTCATCTTCCTCTCGAGACATAGGATACTGTCCTGCGTGAGGTAAAATTGCTCCTGGCTTCAATTTAATTTTAACTTCTCCCACCCCTTTTAACAGGCCTACATCATAAGGGCCCGTAGTCCACAAAGAGATTGGACTTTGTTCATATCTTTATCAAAAAAAGCGGGACGCTGCCGCACTATCATCTCGTCCTGATCTAATATGTAATGCTCATCTCGAACACTACTTCGCCATCCGACGGGTCGATTCTAAACATATCCTTGTCAGTGACATCAGTCAACCTACATCCTTATCCAATAGGATCACTGTTCTCCATGGCCTGCCTTTATCCCAACCTTCAAGCATGGCCAATTCCCCTTGCACTATGGCTGCCTTTAATTCCAAGGGAAAAACCTGTCTGTTACGCTCACCTGGTATCCATGGGGACGCCACCCAGCTGCCGGAACCCTGGTGCCCTTCTCGGTCGCTCCTGGGTATTATCAGCGGGGAGTTCTTTCTGGAAAACAGGTGAGCAATGTTCAAGATAGAGCAACTGGGGAAATAACCACCCAACACCCGGTATGCCCACAGCGCCTCCCCGGGCCTTTCCTCGCCTTGTTTTGGGCTTTGGCGAGCTCTCCGTCCTGCCTTCTTGGCAGGGGCGCGTTGTCCTCTGTGGGCGATTGCAATCGAGTTACTTCACGGATGCTGCCCCTTTGAGTCTCACAGGTAGGTCTTATTACTGTTATTCTGTAAGCCTTTATTTGAACTAATGATGTCTTTTCTCTCTTCCAGTAGGTGTGCGAAAGTCCGCTGTGGGCCGTTGGCTGGATTTGGGCTCACCGGCAAGTGATGGTGTTTCGGGAGCACCTCGATGCGGTAAGTGGGCGCTATACGTAGCGCTATGGTGCCGTGCTTCTGCTAACCTGTTGTCTTTCATTCCCGTTGGCCGCTGAGCTCACCGAAGCAAGAGGCTCCTAAGCAGTGCTGGTCGATGGGCGACTTGAGAGGTAAGTTGCCGGCTCTGATGTAAATGTTTAATGTCTCTTTTCTCTCTTTTTGCAGGTTCCAAGAAGCTTGCTGTTCCTTGGGTGCTGATTGCAGTCTGCGGTGGAATCTCAGGTAAGCTGCTGAAAATAACGATGTCCCTTTGTTTTGCAGGTGCGGACTTTTCGCGGTTCGAAGATGCTGCAGAACACAATGAGCGTCACGTTGCTGGAATGCAAAGTAACGCGAAGCGTGTACTGGAGTTCGGGTGTGGTTTATATAGCCTGCAGGCATCCCAGGTATCACTGGGCCTGCCACACCCAAAATGCTAGACTGCATGGTTCAGTTTAGGAACTGAGCCATGTGGAGGCATCCATGCTGTTGCGCAATGCCCTTATGGGCCCTGATTACTGCTCTGGTACATGAGCCTGGCGCCAAAGATGCTAGGACTGACTCCAAGAGAGTCTGAGGGCAAATGTCAAGGCCCTTGAGGGCCTGATAGGAGTAGAAGTAGCCCACCTGGCCTGGCTATCCAGGCTTAGGGCAGGGATCGTGACACTGTCCCCCTCTTCGTCCACCCCCCTCTTCGTCCATGGGTATCTGTGGCCTGAACAGAAATTCATCAGGTATTCTCATAATCTAGCCCACTAAACCAGGCAGCCATGTAAAGAAAATGTGTACCCCATAGTGAAAAGCTTTGGGCACTAACAGTGTTCCTAGCAGAGATATTTGCCCAGTAAATGCCATGATAAATACGCCCATGTTTAAATAATGTATTCCTGGCGTTGAGCATACTATGCCTTCATCAGTGAAAGAAATCGTCATTTAGCTTCACCATTAAATCTTTGCCCAGTATATTAACTGGTGTCTGTCTTGAATACAACAATGGGACAGTCATATCACATTCTCCAATAGAGACTGGCAATTTCTCAGTAAAAGAAACTCTACTTGTAGCTCCAGAGAACCCTTGAGTATTCATGGCATTTCCAGATAAAGTAAATGTTCCCTCTCGTATACATGAGCGAGTTGCCCCTGTGTCTACTAAAAAAGAAAAGGATTTGCTTCCTATGGTAATGTGAACCTTCAGTTGCTCTTGAGGATTTGGCATCACTGATAGTACTGAACACATCGAGTCACCCTTTGAGCTGTCCTATTGTGGGTACATACTTATTGCCTTACCTATAAAAGGATTCCCTCCCGCGCCAGTGACTCCCCCTAATCTAGGAGTCAATAGCTGTCCTGTATTTGCATTATGCTGTATTTGCATGGGTGTGTGCTGTGACTGCCCTTGCGGTGGATTCAATGGTGCTTGCTGTGGTTGCAAAGCCTGTTGTATTTGCAGTGCTTGATACACTGTGATCTTGGGTGAACCCGTCGCTACTTTGTGGGCTATATTCTGGAGGATAAGCTGTCCCCCCTCTTGAGAATTGCCCATTTTTCACATACCTATGACTCCCATATGTTTGTGCAATATCTCCTGTCATTCCACATGTTCAAAACACAGGCGGGGGGTCTTCTGTCTTGCCCTCCCTGCATGCCTTGATTATCATTCTCCATATTCTGAAAACCACCTTGGTTATTCTGAAAATGTCCCTGATTATGCTGAAAGCCTCCTTTTTATTAAACGGCGCTCCATCATGCGCTGTGTTCTGTGCTCTGACACTTGAGTATCCTGCTCCTGTCCAAATGTCATCAGCCCTTTCCCAGAGGATAGCTGCTAGAAGACCCTTAATGTCCCCTATAGCTAACATGTTTCCTCCAGTCCTTTTTTTTCTAATTCATAGATCCATTTCCTGGCACCCAAAGTCAAACTCGGGAGCTTGCACCTTAGATTATCCTTATCCATTTGGGGTCACAAGATATACTGTGGTCTGGCCCCTCTTTTCTAACAAGGGAAATTGTGAAACCCAAAATCACAATCGTCTCCCATCGTCTGCCTGTTCATAGCAGGGACAATGGTTCCTGATCGCCGGTTCCATGTCTTTTGATCGAAAATGTTTCATCTAAACATTTTTCCATAGAATATTTTCTAGCGAAAAAAGGTTAATCGAATCGAAATTAAGACCATTAAAACCCACCCCAAACATTTTGCAAACAAAATTAACCCTTAACACCACACAAAAATTCATTTGATGAAAACATTTTCGTTAGAAAATTTTCAATGGAAAATGCTTAGATTACTTTTTTTTGATGAAAAGACTGAATACCATGATCACCTTCTTCCTGGTAATGACTTCAGCCTGCTCACATATGGTGGTGATTTCCCCCTCTCACTAAGAGGTCGCCTTTTGGGTCGCTCTGGCCGTGCTATAGGCTCTGGCGTCCTTTCTTTAGGCAGGTCCAAATCCGACCACCTCACTTCCTTGTCTGTCTGAAAACATCCCTCAGGACCGCATGCACCATCACCCACTTCCTCAAGGAAGGTTTCCCTGTATTGGTCTGACATATCTTGTCCCCAACTAGTCCTCCTTCTCGTCTCTGTTCAGAGTTTGTATTTATTTATTTTTAAACCATTTTATTGGTTTTTACAACAATCAACATTCAACAAAACCAGCAGTACTTATCCTAATACTTTAGCGTCATGTACATATCGTTAGGTATCTACTGCTTACTCCTTACCCTCCCCCCAACTCGAGCGTACTCCACTTCGCATTCTCCTTTTCTTTCCTCCGGGGGAGCCTCCCCTTTCGTATTCTTTAAAGTTTCCTGATCGCTTAGGCAGTCCTGGGTGGACCTATACAATGTGGCCGCTAAGTGTTTCCAGGCTGTCAGGGTTTCTGCTTCCTCCTCCCCTCCTCCACTGACCACTTCATGCCATTCTGCCGTTTCGGCTTTGGTCCATTTCTGGAGGTCACTCCACCAAACTTTTACCCTCTGTCTGTTGCATGCTTTCCACCTCATGGCAATTCTGCGCTTGGCAGGTTTATATGCCAAGTCTTAAGCTTGCTCACATGTTTAAATTGGCGCGGTCTAAGGAACCCCCTACCATGCATGCCCATACCAATTCAACGTTTAACTTGATCCCTTTCTCATTTAATCGGTGTGCTACTTCTCCCCAGAACTTCCCAATTTCTGGACATGCCCAAAACATGTGTGTCATCCCTGTGTTTTCTTCTCCGCATTTGGGGCATGTTTGTCGTTCAGCGTTCTTAAACCAAGCTATCATCTGGGGGGTCACGTATGCCGTGTGGGTTACATATAACTGTATTTGTTGTAGCCCCGCATTCCTAGACACTTTTTTATGGTACCCTTGAGCCCGCTCCCATAGCCAGTCACTCATGAGTACCCCAGCTTCCTCTTCCCAATCTTGTCTTAATTGGGCCACTTCCTTTCCTACCCTGGACATCAGCACCTTATAGATTCGAGAAACCTCATGCCCTCCCTCTGCTATATCATATATCGTTTCTATGGCCGTGTCAGGTTGATCTTCCAGTATTATTTCAGACCATGTGTCTCTGATCCGCCGTACCATTCTGGTATAAGTAATATACTGCCCCAGGTGTAAACCTTTTTCCTCTACCAGCACCCTGAATTCCTTTATTTCCCCATCCTGCCATATGTCTCCCACTGTTGCGATTCCCACCGGTTCCCAGTGCCCACGAATCGTCTTTCTCAGTTGCACATCTCCTCCGGTCAGTGCCACTAGCGGCACTTGCGGAGAACACGGGGTTGGGTTCTCCATGACCTGACAAGCTTTGCGCCATATCTTCCATCCCAATTCCAACATCCCCGGGCACCCCTTTAGCTCAAGTTTGGGAAGCCATATCACTTCTTTCAGGGCACACTCCGATCTCAACAGTCTGGACTCTGATGTCGGGTCTTCAGTTAACCATTTGGCCATGTATTACAGTTGACTGGCCAAATAATAGATCTCAAAATTAGGCAGTTTCATACCCCTTTTATCATACATGTTCTGTAACTTCTATAGGGCAATTCTGTTCCTAGTTCCATGCCAAATAAAGCCCCTGTATATGCTCTGGAGTTTGACAAAGAAACGCTTCGGTATCATATATGGTATGTTCCAAAAAAAATCCAGAAGCCTAGGCAACACAACCATCTTCAACAGCGACCCCTCCCCATCATGGCCAAGGGGAGCTTAGTCCAGAACCTCATGCTACTTTCAATGTTCAGTACCGCTTTCTCAGTGTTGTGTTTATATTTTGCTTCCACCGTGTGATAAATGTCAATCCCCAGGTATCTGAACGTGCTAGTCTCCCACAGTATTTGTAAGACTGGCAGTTGTTCCTGCGGGACCCCTATATACCTCCCCAGGGGGAATATACATGATTTCTTGGGATTAACTGCAATGCCAGAGAGCAACGCAAATCACTCCATTGCTTCTAGAATGTATTGAAGATTTTCCTGAGGGTATCTCAAGTATAGTAACATGTCATCTGCGTATAATAAAATTAAGTGTGGTCCTCCTTTTGTGTAAATCCTGACTCCCTCCTATTGTTGTCTCAAGAATATCGGCAGGGGTTCCAATGCTAGGATGTACAGCATCGGGGACCAAGGGCATCCCTGTCTGCTGCCCCTACTTAGTTGCCACCTCTCCGAGATGATCGCTCCCGTTTTAACTCTGGCTAGCAGTGAGCTGTATAGTAATTTTACCACTTAAGGTACCCGGGTCCCATCCAATATTCTCTTAGAGCTGCCATCAGCCAAGGCCATTTGACAGAGTCAAAGGCCTTGACTGCATCTAGTGATATAATTGCAATCTCGCTTGAGTCTTCTACTGTGTGCTCTATGACCCGGTGAAGTCGTCTGAGGTTGTCTGATATGCTTCTGCACGGGACATATCCTGACTGATCAGGGTGTATTAATCTGCTTATGACCTGTCTCATTCTATTTGCCAGCACAGCCATGAGTATTTTGCTATCCTGATTCAGCATCGACAACGGTCTATACGACCCGCAGTCCGTGCTTGTCTTATTGGGTTTGGGGAGTGGGATAATGATCGCCTCTCTCAGGGATTCTGGTAACATCCCTGTTTCAAATGCTTCATTTAACATCGTAAGCAGCGAGGGGAGCACTTCTTTCCTATGCATTTTGTAAAACTCACTAGGGAGTCCATCCGGTCCCGGGGTTTTGCTGGTGGTAGTTGATCCACCACCACTTCTAACTCTTCCAATGTAAATGGGGCATCTAGGTCCTCTCGCTCTTCAGCACTTATTTTTGGCATGCCAATATCCTCTAATGTTTCCATTATCTCGCTACTTTCCCCTCCTCCTACATCCCCGTACAATCGTTTATAGAATTCAAAGAACTCTCCATTTACACCCTCTTGGGTATCCAATATTTGCCCACTCTCCCCCATTACTGCTCTGATCATTGGTCTGGGGGTCTCACTTTTATACAACTATGCTAGCAATCCCCCTGTGTGTTGTCTCTCTATGTATTTCTTATAGTTTAGATTGCACAATCTCTCCCAATGCCCTGCGCATTCCTGCTGCAATTGGTTTATAGTTTCAGCATACTCCCGGGAGTTACCTCTTTTACCCAAAACTGTCTCTAGTTTCGCCTCTGCCTTCTGCAGTTCCCTTAGTATGCCTCCCTGCAGCCCTTTGGATTTGGCTATAGCTGATCCTCTCATCACCACCGTAAATGCTTCCCAGAGTGCCGGCCGATTCTACACTCCCAGTGTTATTTTCAAAGTATTCTATAATTTCTTCTCTCAGGTCCTCCCTGAACACTGTGTCTTTCAATGCTTCAACTCTGAGTCGCCACGTCGGGATCCTAGCCCTCAGAGGTAGATATTGCCATGTTAAGACCAATGGCGAGTGGTCCGAGAGGACCCTCGCTTTGTACTCTGATCGCACTATTTCCGCTGTCATCTCCTGTGAGGCAAACACATAGGAGGTCATTACAACCTTGGCGGTAGGGGGTTAACGGGGCCGGTAGAGCTGCTGGCCCCGTTAACCTCCTACCGCCTCATTACAAGTTCTGCTCGCGGGACCCGATAAGGATGCCTGGTTTTACCAGGCATCCTTAACAGGTCCCGGGAGCAGTCCAGCATGCTAACAACGGGGCCCGTGGTTAGCATGCTCCCCATTCCCATTGAGCCCTATGGGGGCTCCATTGGGAATGGGGATGGGTTCCTGGAATGGGGAAATACTTGCCCTCCAAGTTCGGAATGGCCCGGTATTTCCCCATTCCAGGAACCCGGACCCGGTACCCGGAATGGGGGTGGCCATGCCGCAAATAGCGGCATGGCTACCTCCAAGGTCGTAACGACCTCCATAGTCTAACGTGTGTACAAGTTCTGTGGGGCAGAGTAATGTGAATACTGTCTGTCGTGTGGGTGATGTAACTTCCACATATCCTCTAGCCAGAGGTCTATCAACAGGGTCTTTAGGGTTTTGGCAGCGGGGGTGGCTTTGTCTGATTTCCTGTCTGACCTGTCTACCCTTGGGTCTAACGTGCAGTTAAAGTTGCCTCCCCATATCACCGCACTCCCCAGGTATGGGCTCATTTTGCTATATCGGGTCTTGAAGTAAGCCACTGTGTCTTGATTCGGGGGATATGTATTGATAATGCATATTTCTCTATTTTCTATCAATCCCTTTATTGCCACCATCCTCCCGTCCGCCACCACTGTGGTCTGTAACAATTGGAAAGGGACATGTGGTGCTACCCAAGTGATCACCCCTCTGGCATAAGCCGAGTATGTTGCACCTATGATGGTCCCCTTTCATTTCCTCCATATCACCTGTTTTTCCTTTGTAAGGTGTGTTTCCTGTATTACGGCTATATCTATTTTCTACCTTCTTAAGTACATCATAATCTTGTTCCTCTTCAGGTAACGGTTGAGGCCCCTCAGGTAACTATCTTAAGGTCCCCCATATTTTGACCATTCCGAGTCCCCTCCATTGTCCCTCCCCTTCATCCACTTTAAGCACAGGCGCACATGTGTGTAAGCTTGTTCCCTAACACATAACACTGCAAATCCCCCAACTCCCCTCCCTACCCCGCCCTTCCCAATCCCAACTGTTGCCCAGCTCCATCCCTGGATCTCAGGCGTTCCCGCATTTGGTCCTATCCTGGCTATGTCGTGCTAGGAGCCCAGCAGGGGGTTACCGAACTACCGGTGACCCAACTAATCTATCTAATGGGGTATAAGTGTGAGTTCCCTGTACCTCCTGCTTCTATGCTACATCATGCTCTGCTCACCCTTATCCTGCATCACCGGTCTATAATCAAGTCCCAAAGTCACAGTATATACAGCACCTCTTTCTCCGGAACCAATGCCTCACATCTCCCTACCGCTCTCTTTCTGCTCAGCTGTTCCCACCGGACAATTCTGTGTGTCCAGCCACTCCATCGCATCTTCGGGGGTCTCGAAAAATATTGCTCTGTTCCTATGGAACACCTTCAGCTTCGCTGGGTACATCAACATGTACCTGTAGCCTGCGTCACGTAATCTCCTCTTCACAGTCCCAAAATGTAGTCGTCGCCTTTGTACCTGGAGTGTTTAGTCCGGATACGCCATGATGGACGCTGATGCACTTTGTATTGTCCCTCCTTTGTGGAAGTATTCCAGGATTCTTTCTCTGTCTCTGTAATTTAGTATCTTGGTGTTGATCGGCCTGGGGGGGGGCTCCCGGTGCGGTTCTCCTTACCAGGGCTCTACGTGCTCGCTCCATTGCAAATCCTTGGGTGAGTGCCCCTTTCTTGCAACAACATGGTCTCGATATAGTCAGTGGGGTTCGATCCTTCCTCTCCCTCCGGGAGTCCCACAATACATACATTGTTCCTTCGTGCACGTCCTTCGGCCTCCTCAGCCCTGTTTTCCATGTTGCTCACTTGTTGTCGCAGTGCTGAATCTCCGAAGCGAGCGACGCGCACGCGACCGTGTTCGATTTCACTTCTTTTTCTAATTCTCCTGTGCATTCCGCTATTGACCTCACATCTTGTCTTAATAAGTTGACATCCACTTGTATTGCGTCAATTTTGGATTCAAGCGACTCTTTGAGTGTAGTCATTGCTGCGTCCAGTTTTGTTCCCCATGCCACCTTCAAGTCTGCAACAGCTTCTAGAATCTGTTGATCGATACAAGCCGGAGGTGTATCCATCTGCAAGCTTCCTGGCTCCCTCCATTATTTCTGGCGTTTTTGTGAAATCCTCCAATGTGGATTGCTTCCCTTTTGTCTTGGGTGGCTTAGATGCCATTGCGGTATGTCCAGGCGCTGCAGCCAGAGGCGGCCAGGGCCCAAGTGTCCTATATGTGTACATGTTCCAGTTTGCCCAGTGCTAGGGACCGTTAGGGGCTGTCCACTATGTTGGCCGGGGGCGGGGAGCGTCTTCTTGGGTGTAAAGCTCTTAAATGGTCATTTTTGTTTCTTGAGTCCTCTGCCCTCTGCCCTCCCTCGGGCCGTGAAGTGCTGGCCACGATTCCTAGATTTGATTTTGACACACGCTTCTTATCTTTCCAGGGGGGGGGAACGACTCCCTGTCCGTGGTTGCTTCTGGTGTCCATAGGGCAGTATTCTCTGCGGCCTCTTCATGTCCCTGTGCCGATTCGCCTTCTTCTTTGACCCTTTGTCTGATCAGTGGCCTGACGCTATCTTGATCACGCCGTACATGCTTCGTGTGGCCCTTTATTGAAATAATTGTTTGGTACCGTTATGGTTTAATACAGTGGTATTTTCCTACGTGCTCTTCTCTTTCCCAACAAAGCTCAGGCACTCCTCTGCAGCCCTTGCCTGCGTCCACGCACTCCAATTACAAGTGCATCTCAGTGGGTTCCACGTTTCACCCGGTGTGGTGCCTGAAAACGAGTGCCAGACATCCACCTCCCTTCTTGTGCTTTTGTCAGCTGCAGTACCGTCAGGGGCTCTGTATCTCTTCCACTGCTACTTTGTATCCGAGCATTATCTCCTTCTGCATGTGCTTGGGAAAGCAAAAGTTCCAATCTTGCTTAGGGCATGGGTTTCTCCCAATTCTGAGCAGAAGTTGTTGCACTGTAAATGTAACGGATGCGTCTAGCCCCGGTTCGTATTGCAAGAGCAGACTTTCTAATTTTGTGCGCATCCAAGCTATGTTCTACAGCTGGTGCGCGTCTGTCACAGCGTACACCAGTAACGTTTTCAGTTCTGTGTGAGCCCTTTCATCTATACGTCCCTCGTGCAGCTGGACAATGTCACCCCTCAGGATGCGACTTCGCTCCGGTTCCTTGCGCGCACCCCCCATGGAGTGCGACTTGCTTATATTTCAGTGTTTTCCGACGGCTGCAACCACTGCGGCCACTGGGAGAATGTCTTCTTCACGTTATCTCCCTTCTGCAGTTTCATGGGCCATCCACAAGCAGCAGGCGACACAGTCTCCTCCGTTTTGGCTCCGGCTCTCCAAGCACTCCCTTTGTTCTGGTACGGACGCCATCTTGCTTATACATTTGTGATGTTACACAGCCCTTCCTCTCGCCGGTATCTCCGCATTCACTGCAAAGTCCATCGCGCCAGTACCCTCTTCCTAATCTGCATACGTTCCAACAGCATTTGTGTCGTTTTTTGTCCAAAATGCATGGGTTTTTGGATACGTGCAGGGAATGATCATGTAGGATCTGCAGGAGCCCCTCTGGGTCACGACTTATTTCATGGCTGCTCGGCCACGCCCCTCCCGTCTCTGTTTAGAGTTAGCCTGTCCAAAGAGAGGGCTCTGTGCTCGAGGCTGAGCAGGCCTCCCTCCTTGCTTCGTGACTGGGAACTTTCAGATCAATCTTTTTTTCCTTTATTTCTCAATTCACTTTTTGTTTTCATCTCCTGACAAGTCTTCTCGATTTTGTCTCTGATACTTCCTATCTCAAAATTCTCCTCTAGATTTTATCGAGAGGGTCCCGGCATAGGTTCTTGTGACGGGAAGACCTCCTCTATGTCCTCCCATAATACTACTGCACTAGGTTCCATTAGCTCTTTCTCAATGTGATCAATGTCACGTGCCCTCTGCCTTCTCTTTCATTCCATTTCCTCATCAAATTTTCTTTTTCTTTCTTTGCTTCCTCTCTAAGCCTTTCCTCTTCCTGCCTTTTCGCTTCTCTTCTTTCATTTGCCCTACGCACCTCGGCATCTGTGTGTCTTTGCATTCTTTTGTCTCTTCATTTCTGTTCTTCCTCTTCTTCTGTTCCCTTTTCTAGCCTGTCTCGTTCTTCAATTGCTCTCTGCATATTGTCATACTTTCTTTGCTCTTCTGCTCTTTCTGTTTTTCTTAACTGTTCTTGATACATTTGTTCCCATCTTTGTCTACTCTTTGCTTTAGACTTGTCTTCTTTCAATCGTTTCTCCATTTCCCTGTCTTTTTTTATCTTGCTCGTCTTGATCTTCCCCTTGGCATACTTCCTCGATGCTCTGCCCATCAAGTTTGAGCAATATCTGACCGCCCATCCATTTGTTCTGTATAAGCGCTATCTCGTCACCTTTGTCTTTTTCTCCTTTCAATCTCTTAATTTCTTGTCCTATATCTAGAGTCACATTTGATCGTTCGCCATTCTCTTTGTCCCGTGGGAGTTTAGAAATCACGTCTCTTTCTAGAGTTCTGTCTGAGCTCTTGTCGCTGCTATACTCAGGCGGCTCATGTAGCGGTTTACTGTATCCTGTTGCTGCTTTAAGCTCTCTTAATGGATTCAAGCCTTCATCTTTCACACTATCGCCATTTGCTTCAGGCGCGGTAGGGGGAGCAGAAGGCTCAACACCCCTATCTTTACACTGGTAAAGCATGCAGTTGTCAGGAGGCGGGTCTTCCCTTTCCTCCTGATACATTTTCCAAAGCTCTAAGCTAGCTAACCTCTTTTCCAATTTCTTACCCGTGTACCAAGCGTGCAAGTATGTGGTCATGTGTTGCAAAACTGCTTATGACAGTGATCCCCCTTGTGGCCATGGCATGAATATTTTATCTGCCGTGCCTTTAACCCATTCTGCAATATACTGTTTAAGCTTGGGTGCGTGTTTTGGCAACTGTTTGCACAGGTGCATGAGCGGAGTAACATCCTCCATCATGACAAGTCAAAATCGATTGTCAATACTTACACAAAAAATACCTTTCAGAAAAACAATATAATATGAGCGTGAACCAATCGTTGCCGCTCCAAACCTTTATGTCTCACGTCTCTTCAATCTATCTATTCAATCACTACAATTAATAACTAAATAAATAAATAATCTCTCAGCCTTTCACCACAATCTATTAGTTGTCGCTCTTTGACATTTGTTTCCTTAATGCATACAATATACTAACAGACAGACTGGCAAGCCCCAACATATATCTCTGCCAACGCTCCCCGTGGCTTTTATCGCTGCTAAAATTACTCTGATCGGAGTTTAAGTTATTTTCCTTAGTGAAACTTGTTCACTCGTAGCCTAGGTATATCCACTTGGATTTTAAATTAACTTCTTCTAGACGTCCCTGGACGTAGGATTAATTGGCTTAATCTATGACGCGCCTCGTCCTTCACTCACTCGACGCTCTTCGTCGTTAAACTAAATACCCCACCAACCCTCCGTTACTTTCTTCCCATTATCAATTTTTCCACTTAATATTCATAGATCGGTTTTTGATACCTTTCTCAATCTACTTACCATTCACTTTTCAGCTCCTTACCCTCGGGATCATCTCCTCCTCAACCCGGCCACCTTAGCCTTCGGTCCGCTCAGCTGCCTATAGAAACCGGGATGGGAATTCCATGAAAGAGGGACCTGTCCCACCTACTTCGTTGTCTTGCAAGAACTTGATTTCGGCTGCTTGCCACAAGAAGCCTTGCAGTCCTCCAGCTATCTGGTGGAGGACATCTGATATTTCCGAGACCCTTAAAAGCCTACTGGGTCGACAGATCTTTAACCATCCTACCTCTGCTACCACGTGAACCCATAGACATAGGGCCCTTTAAGACGAGGTAGCCATACTTAGAGATGGATGGGGATGCAGATTTTACTCATACATCAATAATCAAACCGACTCAGGAATTTGGCAAAACAACGTGCCGTTTTATTTTCAATTATCTAAAACAGGAAGTTACAACGGATATCAAAGGACGTTCACTCGATTTCTCTCAACATATTTAAAAAAAACAACTTTTATAGTAAAATCTCTTCATCAATGACGTCACACTACTTGGCAAACTACAAAAACCTACTTGGGGATGTGATAGGCTTACAGGGAACATCTAAGCATATGTTCCATACTAACGGGGGTAGTGATTGGGTTTCTAACATCGGGTGGACAACTAAGCCCTCCTCTAGTGCAAGTCATCTTCATCGTCATAAAATACACGACGATCCATTGGTATACAAACTATAGGGCTCTCTGTTACGTGGCCTTCTGCAATTGGTTGGCACTCTTGTACCCTTCTGGAATATTCCACACGCGAGCAGCACGCAGGCTGGTACCCCAGGTGCCTATGGGCTGGTCTTGACTATAGCTTCCCACCCAATTAGTCTGACATTCATCATCACTCTTGCGGTCTGCCATTCAAATAAGGCTTTGAACTTGGCCTTGTAGAAGCTCTCTGTGCCTGAGAATAAAAGGGAGTGTGGCATGGTTTATCTTCTGGTTTCGGTGTAGCTCGATCCAAAGTCTATTTCAATCTGACCATGTGACTGGAGACCATGCTTTCAAGCTCTTTGTTGCATTTATTATTATTAAATGTTGAACTTTTGACACCTTGAGTGTTTTTTCATTCCGCTTCTAACAGAAGTTTGTTTCTTTCTCACGTTCATGTAACTACTGGATGGACAACCAGGCTCACGGTGACCTTGATTCTTGGTGCTGGGCCAGCCAAGCCTTTCTTGAATTTCTCCTTTGCCATTAGCTGTTTTCTAACTGCGCCACACTGAAAACCCTTTCTAATCGGAGGGTTCAAGCCTTGCTAA
Source organism: Ambystoma mexicanum (assembly GCF_040938575.1). Taxonomy (NCBI): domain Eukaryota; kingdom Metazoa; phylum Chordata; class Amphibia; order Caudata; family Ambystomatidae; genus Ambystoma; species Ambystoma mexicanum. The sequence continues at coordinate 341,451,594 of NC_090922.1, forward strand.
AGTGCATTGTGGAACATCCAGGTTCTATACATTCCTATGTATATACATTGGCGCAACGCCACAATCTATTCACTACGTAGCCAGCCTCAAGATCAGTTTGCCTACTTGCGTTACTGCGTCTGTACAATTGCAAAACGATTTTGCATTTTCTTCAGCGTTTCTTTGCGCATCTTCATTTCGAGCACAAAATGTTGCTCATCTTTAACGCCTCCTTTTCAGATCTTATAGAATGTCTATGTTCTTTTGTCTCGTACATCTTTCCAGGGTGCGTCATTTCTGTTCCTCATGATGTCATAATTCTTCTTTCTCACTCATTTTCACACTTCATCCGGGACTTTATCCATAAGGCCATCATATCTTCGTGAATGCATATAGGGTTTTCTTAGCGGACACCTTGTTTCAAGAATTCTTTGTGGTACAGGCCTCCTCACTGGTACTGCATGTGTCGCAAGTTTCCAATACCCAACATATAGGCAACATAGGGGCACAGCTTTTGGTAGGGGCTTTTGGCTCTTCCTCTACAAAGTTCTGAAGCTGTACGCTGCACAGCGTCAGGTGACTCCGCTCGGACTAGCCATTCGTGGAGGTATGGAGAAAGGTGGTAGCCCTCCACCCTGAGCAGAGCTGCTACCGAGTTAATTGCCCTTCTAAAGACCCTCAGAACAGAATTGAGGCCAAAAGGGAGAACCTTGTATTGAAAATGGAAGCCCATGATCCTGAACTTCAGGAAGGACTGATGGGGCTCCCATATCGGGACGTGTAGGTAGCATCCTTCAGATCCAGGGAGCACATCCCGTCTCCCCCACACAGTGTCTCCGCTATGAGTGCTGGAGTAACCATCTTGAACTTTTGAAGGGGTAGGGAAATTTTCAAGGAATATAGGTCTTGAACAACTCTCAGGCCAGCCTGGTTCTTTTTCTGAATGGCGAATATCGGGAATGGGAGACCATGCCTAGCTGTGAAGCTGGAACTTCCTCCACAGCCTGACTCGCAATGAGCGAGCAGATTTCCGCCAAAAGAGTTGCTGTCCCAATCTGTGGGAGTGAAGGGAAGGAAAAAGGAAAAATAGGGATTGACAAGACGGAATCCCGTGGAAACCACTGAAAGGATCCATCGATCTGCAAACCTTTCCTTTCAGGAATGGAAGTGAAGGGCAAGCCTGCCTCCCACCAGAGACTTGTGGACCTGGATGACATTGTCACAACTTTTTACCCTCTGAGGCTTGTCCCTGGGCAGGAGACTGGAAAAATGGATTGTGTGAGGATTTGTGCTGCTTGCGTCTGTGCTGGGTAGGAGATTGGTCGAGCTGCCTAGCACGCTGCTCCTGAAAACCCCTAAAGCCACCAAATGTACAGGCTCTGTCAGAGCGTTGGTGACTCTGGCTATAGTCCCTGGGTGCCGACTTTGTAAGGATTGGCAAGGATTTAGATGTCTGAGAGCCCTTTCTATTTTTGTCAAGCTCCTTGTCCATGGTCGAGTGGAACAAGTCCCCCACCCCTCGATAGGCAGGTCTAGAATGCGCTCTTGCACATCAGGATGAAACTTGTCGCCTTGAGCCAAGCTGTCCTCCTTAAATATGTGGCGATACAAATCGCTCTACCTACAGTGTCTATGTGAGCGACTGTGGATTCCATGATGTCTTGGGCAACAATTATGCCCTCTACCAATCCGGCCCTGAAGCGCGCCTGAATATGCACAGGGAGCTCTGGGAAGAAGGAACAAGTTACTTACCTGTAACTGTTGTTCTCCAGCATGGGTCTGGCATGGATTCACATGCTCATGAATATTCCCCATCGCCAATCACTGGTCTCTGGGTCATACTGCCCCCAGCCAATGACTGCCCTCTCCTTAAGCCCCGCCTCTGGCAGCCATCTTCAGATCTGGTAGCACGCAAAGTGGCAGTATGACCAAGTGAAGATCCGTAGAGGGGTAGGAGGGAGGGTTCGCATGTGAATCCATGCCAGACTCATGCTGGAGAACAACAGTTACAGGTAAATTTTATTGGATTGTATTGCCAACAAAATGGCCGCCGAGTTATCCTGCAGCTCTGGAAGCGACGGGAGCGGCCGTCACTCTCGTCGTCACCCTCGTTGGGATCCCTCCTTTGGGGACGGGCCTTTTCGACGCCCTTGTCGAGGCCCTCTAAGACTTCTACCAGCTCCCCCTCGGATGCTGTGTCCGTGTCCACAATGGCCACCGGCCCCCCCCTCTTTTTCCGCCGGGGCCTTCACGGGGGTCTTTTCGATGGGTCTGAAAGAGGCTTCCCTCCAGGGCCGCTGCGACTCACTAGATAGAGGCCATGGCCGGGTGAATCAAGGCCTTCACCGCCTTAGGCGTGCTTGAGGCTTCACCTTGGGGGGAGGGTCACCGCCTCGCTCCCCCTCGGCCGAATCCTTCGAGATCGACCGGGGCCTCTCTAGAAGCTTACCCGGGTTCTCGGATTTCCTCTTCCACGAACCAGAGCGTTGGCTCGTGGTTGATGGTGCTGGGGAAGGCCGCCCTGCCTGGCAGCCAAAGAGCCCGACCGTTCGGCGCTCCCGGTGCCCGCGGACTCGCAGTGCTTTGCCTTCTGTTGGGCCCCCGTCGCCGGGGTGCCCTCACAGGACTTAGAAGACCGCTCGGACGACTTCTTCTCACCTGACAGACTCCTTCCTTCCATCCAGTTGGAGAGGCGACGGTGTCGGTCCCTGATGGTCCGTTCCAACATGTTCCTGCAAAACGCACAGTCCTTCTCCACGTGCGTTTTGTCCTCATGAAGGCAGTAGAGACATTTCGAATGCTCGTCCTCCTTGAACACATTCTGGAGCTGTCATCCAGGGCAAACCCTGAACAGCTTTCCGGGCGTCGAGCTTCCTTTCTCCTGGGCCATGTTCGGGTAGGCCACAGAAACTTCTGGAATCCCCCAAGAAGCGTAACTCGACGAAATCTTCACCCTTGAGGGGCGCAGAAAAGAATCTGACACGGATACCCGTTAATCGGATGTAGAGATGGTGGAGCTTGAGGCTCTATTTGACCGAAAAATGAGAAATTCTCTTTTAAAAAAGCGCGAAAACACAGCAAAAGCTCGAGAGCTAAACATGAGGACTCCCAACACTTAAGCGTGCGGTAAAAATCTGAAGATGGCTGCCAGAGGCGGGGCTTAGGGAGAGGGCAGTCATTGGCTGGGGGCAGTATGACCCAGAGACCAGTGATTGGTTATTACTGAGAAAGACAGATCAGAAACGAAACTGATACTGATTTTTTCTTTACCGAGAATTCCCAGCCTGACGACGGGGAATATTCATGAGAATGTGAATCCATGCCAGACCCCATGCCGGAGAAGCCTGCAATCTCCCGCCACAGCTTTTGATTCACTGCTGCCAGCATACCATCCTCATTGGCCTGGCACAAATGGAGAGAGGTATTAGAGTAAATCCTTTTGCCGTAGGATTCCAACAGCTTTTCCTCGTTTCCTAAGAGTGTTGAGGTGGGTGCAGATGACGAGGACTGCGGCTTGGAGTAAAGGGAGAAGCAGCTATAACCGATGAATGAGGTTGATGGTGCACCGCTAGAATGAGGGAGTCCCCCTCAGCCTGCCCATACTTGGTATTGAGGCGTTTATTGGTAGGCTGCGCTGAGTGCGGCTTAACCCATCCCTTCTTGGCCAGGGCTTCCACGCCCTTTTGTAGAGGGATGCCTGTTCTTGTGGCTGGGCGAATGGTCAGCACCTCGGCCAGAATCCCCGCTTCAGGTTGCTCAACATGTGGCTGCGGAATACCAAGGTTTTCTGCTACCCCTGCCAGCCTCTCGTGGAAGGCCTTCGCTGATGAGGGAGTATCTTGGTCCTCCTCCTAGTCCGTTGTGTCCTGCAGGTCAGGAGCTGTCGGAAGCGTGCTGGGTGTGGGCAGCTGTGACGTACTGAATGGCAGCGCCGGTGCTGCTGTGGTGGCTGCGTTGGAGGTGGAACCACCATGACTGGTGTGAAGGTGGGGACCAAGGGCTGAACTGGGGAAGGGGTATGGTCTATGGTCGGAGCCTGGGGTGGTGCCGGAGGGAGCATGTCTTTGATGACCAGCCTCAGGATGGTGCCCATCTGCAGTGATTTCATGAGGGTAAGGAACTTTTCGAAGAACCTATCCTGGCATGCAGGGGAAGGGCCTGGAAGCATAGAAGCCAGGCCCTGGGGCTGCTGAGGTCTTGGCGGTCATTGCCACCCCACACTGGGAGCGGTGTACCGCCCCTGTGAAGGTGTTGCCGGGTATGACATGGGCCAGGTCACTGGAGTGGTCCAGTCCCAACTAGACGTGCATTCCAATACTTGCTCTCCAGAAAGAAGTGGCTCTGGGTGAACCGCCATCTTTCCTGACTTGGCAGCCATCTGGTCATGCCCTGCGCCAGGTGCCTGCTGTGTATTGCCTGAAGAGCCGGGCCCTGTCTCCGCCTGCACGTTCAAAAGCGAAGGCTCGGACCTCAGGTAGCGACCTGGGAGGCAGAGTGCCCTCGGCCATGGTGCCGGTAGTGCTGCATATAGGCACCCCCTTGAGCACGCACCCGGTAGTAGAGCAAAGCCCCTCGGGATGTCCCTGGTAGCAGATGCTTGCGGCCCCACAGCAGTGGAACTGGGAGGATCTTGCGACCCCTCAGCCTGTTGGCCGGTAGCTCTGACTGAGAGCCTCGATCACCTTGCTGGTCCTTGGACCTGGAAGGTCGATCCCACTTGGGTGCTTCCCTGGGAAAGAGTCGCCTTTGTGGGGTGCGGAGGAGACCAAGGCACCCACCTTGGGCCTGGTCTTTGCTTTCACATAGCTCTCAATGTCCTCTGGAGTTGATCTCTCGAACAGCTCCCTCCAACTGGCCAACCGATTCTTGAGAGCTCGCGGGGTCAACACATTGAACGCAGAACAGCCGTCCCAGCAGTGGTCGGGAAAAGGCACCGGAGGCAGAACGTGTTGGGGTCTGACATGGGGAATGAACACTTGCAGGCCGGACACCTACTAAAACCTGCCGTCACTGATATGCGCCGGGGAAGAGCGTGGCACCAGAGGACAGAGTCTTCTCTGAGAATTGCTAAGAGAGAAAACAGATGGAGAAAACAACTTTGGGGAAGAGCGTGTGGAATTACATGGCCGGATGCCTAACCCAGGAGCGCTGGTGAAGCGGTCCGTTCCCGCCGACGTGGAAAAGAGGACTGAGGAGTGGCGCCGTTGGCCGTTTTCAGGGAAGCGCATGCTCCCAGGGCCACACCCCCAAGCGCATCTAAATTTAAAGAGGAAGAAAATGTTTTCTGGTGGAAAAGGTTCAGTTTCCCGTCCCTAGCGAGGGACTCATACAGTATGGGGGTAAGGGGATGGGACTTAGGGGTAATGTTTTCCATGACAATTTATATAACCAAAATCTAGAACATGTTGTGACCTAATTTAGCGAGTACTTAAATGCACCACATACATGCAACATTTATTTTCAAAACATATTTAAAAGATAGAAAATAAGTAATTTGTTGTCCATTTATCCCCAACCTGGCCTTAAAATTGCTGCTTTCTGGAATTTTGAAGCTCTACGAATGTGTTAACCCTTACCTGAATCAGTCCACAAAAATAGATTATTCTTACAGCAGTTACATCAATTCACTGTAATGTGTAATCAAACGTAAACCTCACAGCTAATTTAATCTGTTTTCCAAAGTTCTGATAAAGATCTATTGTAGCTATTTATCAGAGAACACACTATTTCTTTCTGTTCTGTAATCTGTTACTGGAGAACCTCACGTTTTATGATCAATTTTGCTTCTTTTTTTATACCGTTTCAAGCACGATATTGTCAAATGGGGCTATCCTGTGCATTCAGATTCTGTTTTTATAAAAACATTTTTAGCCCACCCTACTTCTCCTTTCCAAAGTAATCCAACTTGGGCTTTGCTTTGCTGAGCTGAAAGGCTATGCCGGAATACGTTACTTAAATCCTGTTTTCCAGCATTGGATCTTTCATTGATTCACATGCTGCATGAATATTCCCCATCGTCAAGCTGGGAATCCTCAGTAACAGAGAGCAGTTTATTTTTAAAACTGAGACTGGAGTCACTTTATTGCTCTGGTATAATCATTGTTGGGTCATATTGCTAACAGAAAGGGCTCCCTTAGCCCAACCCTTGGAGGCCATCTTCCGATGTTTTACCACACGTTATGTGTTGGGAGTCCACAGAAATCTCTCTCAGAATATTCAAAGTTCTCTACTACCATTTATATGGATTTTTTTCATTCTCACACCGTTTGTTGAATCTTTGATTTCAGTGACGTCTGGGGTTTCTTCTGTTTCGGTGCCCCGTTGGAGCGGATTCTCGACTTCCACTCTGAGGCCTGCATCCAACCATGGCAGACACCAAGAGGAAGAGCCTCTTCAAGGCCTGTGCAAGATGGGTCCTCAAGAACGTCAATGTAGAAGACCTCCATGATGATTGCCTCTACTGCACATACCCGGCACACCGTATCATTTTTGAACAAAATACTCTGGGACCACCACCACAAGTTAGTGGCTTGACTCAATGATGCCGGAGCGGCCTCTAACTTGGCCTCACTCTGGAGCCATGACTCACCCAGACAGAGCAGGTCTGTCCAACTGCTCCCTCTTCCAAGAGGTCGAGATTGCACGAGGATGCTTCCCGTGGGAGGAAGTCTTGGAAGGTACAGTCATTCTCTTCCAAGGAGGCTTCAACGTCGGCTCCTGCGACAGCCTTAATGAACAACACTGTGTCTACTTCGAAGAAGCACTCCTCATTAACAGTGCCAACACCTAAATAAGTCAAGTCAGCTTCCTTGTCCAAGATTACATTGGGAGGACAGATCATCATCGAACAGCCAGACCCTGTCTTCATCTACGGCTCCTTCGACGTGTCAAGCCAAGTCCTCGTCGATGACGCAGGGGAAATCTCTGGCGAAAACCCCGAACAAATCATCAACCACGACGCCGTCAAGAGCCACAAGGCAATGCCTGCCACACCCTTGACAATGTAATTTGCTACTGAGCATCTTTATCTGCTGTTGCAGGCGTCGCTGATGGTTGGCAACTGCTTGTTGCTGCCAACTGGAAGCCTGCAACCATCAGCTCTGGCTGCCTTACCCTGACCTCCACATCCTTTTCCAATGACCCTGAGGTTCACTTCAGCTATGCCAAGCTCGTCGGCGATCCCGACAGAAAAATCTCTATAGCCCACCCTTAACTCCAATCTAGGCGGCCCTGTGGGGGTTTTCTCTGACACCGATATGGTGGTTATGCAATCTAGCCCTAAGTCAACCATACTCCTCCCAGGGCAGTTGCTATGCCAGTGCGAGTACATCATGGTTATGCAATCTAGCCCTACGTCAACCATACTCCTCCCAGGGCAGTTGCTATGCCAGTGCGAGTACATCCTTCCACTTCGGTCATCCTACCTCCTGCGGTGGAGCCTCCTAGGGACATCTCCATGGACATTCTAACCACTTTGCAGTTTGTGGTGTCCGAGCTGCATCACAGGCTACCTGGCCCATTCTCACTGCAACAAGTCCCCAGTAGTTTACGTCTGCTCAGGGACCAGCTACTGCCTGTTCGGATGCACAATCTTACTGACACAGAATTCAAGGATGTGCCCCAGGTGCATTCCTCCACGCACACCATTGGCACGGATCAATTCTACGACCTGGGGATTGTGAGTCGGAAGATGTCCCCCTCTGCGATTCTCCCCTAGATGAAATCAGATCCTTCCGTGCTCCGATGTCAAAGGCTACAAAGATGTTTGGCTTTGTTCCAGAGGAACAGAAAAAGGAGTTTCCTCTACCAGTATCGTGAGCAACCCAGGAAATCGGTTGTCACAATTCCAATGTTGGAAAATCCAACCTCTGAACCCCTAAAAAAAGAAAGGTTAGATAAAGATTACAAGGTACCGGATTCCATTCCTAAATGTCTCTGGTCACAACCCAGCCCAGACTCTGTAGTGCCAGCAGTAGCCTGTAAATATTCATCCAATCCCTCCTCTCCATGCTCTATTCCTCCCGACAAAGGAGATCTGGATTCCTTTGGGAAATGCTTCACTTTGACAGACGCTAATACCTTCAAGGTGGCTAATGCAATTGCCATTCTGTCCAGCTATGACAGAGAACTTTGGCTCAAGATAGGCCTGATCTTAAATTCCTTCTCAATGACAAGAAGGAGGCGTTTGCCCTTCTTTGTGAAGGCGAAGTGGCTTTAGATCATGCGATTTCCGTGTCAGTGGACATAGCATACACTGTCTTCAGGCAGCTTGGCAGTCAAGGCTGGCTCAATGCCACCAACTTCCAGCCAGATGTCAAAGCAAAGTTGGTAGACATGCTCTTTAATGGAAGAAGACACTTTACAAACCATCAAGGCTGAAATGGAGAAGTCACATTCTCTCAGCACGCTGCAGCAATGCCACAAGTCCTTTTTGGTCAAGCCCCCCTGCCTCCCATCCCGTTCCCTTGCTCTGATTGGAGCTTCCCTTTATGTTTCTGGGTTATAACCGACCCCCGGGGCAGCCCTCTGCCCGGCAGCCCCTGTGGCTAAGGGCCCCGAGGCAAAGGGTGGCTCCAACAGAGGTGACTCCATATCGTGTCTGCAGGTGTAAGCAGGTGGAAACCAGGGACCAGCCGTCAACCAGCATCAACCAACCAAGTAAGTGGAATGGGTGGGGAGTAGAGCACTTAGACTGCATTATGAATGTCAGCATGTCCAACACTTAGATGGAATTGTGAATGTTAGCATGTCCCACACTTAGATGGAATTGTGAATGGTAGCATGTGCCTCACTTAGATGAAATTGTGAACATTAGCTTGAGTCACATCTAGATAGAATGAAATTGTCAGCATGTCCCACCCTTATATGGAATTGTTAATGGTAGCATGTACCACACTTAGAGATGGAATCGTGAACATTAGCCTAAGTCGCATCTAGATAGAAATGCAATAGTCAACATGTACCACACTTAGATGGAATCATGACCATCAGTCTGCGTCGCATCTGGATAGACTTGTGCATGTTAGCATGTCCCAGCATGTCCCAGACCTAGATGGAATTGTGAATGGTAGCATGTGTCACACTTAGATGAATTTGTGAACATTACCTTGGGTCGCACCTGGATAGAAATGGGATTGTTAGCATGTCCCACATCTAGATGGAATTGTGAATGTTATTTATTATTTATTTATCCGCATTTGTTGAGCGCACAGCAGCCCAGAGGCATTGTGGCACTAGTTACAGACATTTTCTTAGTTACAGGTACATTGACATTTGCATTTTTCCAGAGCCAGCAGAAAGGGGAGCAAAGAAAGCAATGGGTTAGGTGAAAAGAGAGGTTTTGAGTTGTTTCCAGAATGCAAGGAGGGAGTTTTCTGCTCTGATGTCAGCGGGTAAGGAGTTCCAGAGCTTGGCGGCTATGTAGGGGAAGACTAGCCCTCCAGCTTTGGCTTTGTTAATGTGTGGGGTGTGTAGTTGGTTGGCGTAACGAGTCCAGATTGGTAGTGTGGAAGTGGATTTATTTATGGTCTCTGACAGATATGTGAGGGTGAGGCATTTGTGGCTGAGGGTGAGGATTTTGAACGTGATGCGCTCTTTCACTGGGAGCCAGTGAGCTGCCTGTCTGGCCTGGGTAATGTGATCCCTTTTAGGGATGCTTAATGCTGCTCTTAACGCATTGTTCTATGTGATTTGGAGTCGGTTTATGTTTTTTGCAGAAGTACCTGCCAGGAGGGCATTGCAATAGGCTAGTTTGGCACCAATAGTTGCTCTGGCTATAGTTAGGCAATTTGGTTTGGATAGGTATATTTTTTTTGCGTTTATGAGTTTTGTGGTGTGTGCTGAGGCAGATGTAATAGTGCTGACCTGCTTTGTCATGGATATCGTAGAGTCTATGTAGACTCCTAGGGTCTTCATGGACGTGGACGGTTGTATACTAATTGACCTTTTCACAATTGATCTCGGGAGAATTGACCTTGGGAGAATTGACCTAATTTAGAAGGTCAATTAGGACATATATGCGGGTGGAAATCCCCCGCAACCACCCACCCAATCCAAAAAACCCTGCAACCCTCCACCCAATCCCCTTATATTATTTATAATCCAAAACCAACCCAATACATATATGAAATAATTAAAATGATATAAAGGTCAATTGTGCAAAAGGTCAATTTGGGTAATACCACGTGGACACAGGGATGATGGTTTTATCAATGGTGAAGTTGGAGTACAGTTTGTCGAGTTTGGCTAGAGTATTTCTTTGGCCTAGTATGATGATTTTGGTCTTTTCCCCATTGAGGCAAAGGCCATTGGCCACCATCCATGCCTGGATGGTGGTATAGATTGTGTGGAGTGCTTTGGTGTCTTTGTGTTATATGCCAGTGAGTAGTAGGAGTACCTGGGTATGTCAGCATAGTTGGTATACGCAATACCAAGGGCGTCAAGCTTGTCGAAGAGGGGCTTCGTGAACAAGTTGTATGGAGTGGGTGCTGTGCATGAGCCCTGTGGGACTCCACAGTGGATGGTGGTGGGTGCTGCATAGGCTATGTTGGAGAATACCTTCATAGCCCTACCCTCCAAGAAAGAGGTGACCCAGAGCGCAGCTTCTGAGGAGAAGTTAGCTGAGTGGGTGAGGTGTGAGGTGAGTGTCTTGTGGTCCACCAGATCGAAAGCAGCCGAGAGGTCTAGGAGTAACAGAAGGGCCGGCTTACCTTTGTCAATGATTTGGGTGATCTGGCTTTTTAGATCCAACAGGGCAGTTTCAGTACCGTGTCCTTTGCGGAAACCGGATTGCCTTGTACCGAGGATTGAGTGGGCTTCAAGGAATTGTTGGATTTGGCAGTGGGCAGCTTTATCCAAGATCTTGAGGAGGGAAGGAGCTTCTCACTTGTGCCACGGGGGCAGATGTGAGCTTTTTAGAACTAGAGGTAACAGGTAGGGTGAATTCTATACAGTTGTGGTCAGTCCATGGCAGAGCTGTGTTGGAAGTGATAGTGGTGAAACAATTATGGTCTGCGACCCAGTCAAGGGTGCGACCTTTGTTATGTGTGGGGCTAGAGATTTTTCGAGTGAATCCTAGATCTTTAAATTCTTTGGCGAGGGTGGCAGCAGCTGTCTAGGGTGTGGGCAGCGAGTGCTCTAACGTTAAGGAGGGCACAATTAATGTGTGGTGTTGGTATGGTTGTAGTCTTGGGGGTGGTGGTGATGCTGGATGTGTTAGGAATAGTGGGTGGATTCGAGGTACGGGGCGTTTGGAGGGGCGTGGGTGTGTGTTTGGATGTGAGAGGGCGTTTGAAGTGTGAGATGTATTTGTGTGTGAAGCGGGAGCCTAGGCAGAGATTTCAAGATGTTGTGGGTGTAGGATGGCATTTAGGTTCTCGTGGATGAGCTCGTGCTCTGAGTCTGGTGCGTCTGCTAGATGTTGAGGAGAGGCACCGCATTAGATATGAGCAGGTTGCATGTGAGTAGAGAGGCTTTTGGGTGGTAGTGTAGGTGGGTACTGTGGTGAGTAAAGGGAGGGTGTAGGAGGTTTGGTGCGGTGGTTGTATACAAGTGGAGTTGGTGTGTGTTTTGATTGGATCCAATATGGCCAGAGTGAGTCTGACGGCCAACACTATGGTAGCAGTGGGATGGCTGAGGCTAAGGATCTTGCAGAAGACCTTACTTGTGGTTATAGGCTGCATGGTGTGTGTGAGGTTTACTGGGAAATGGCAGTGCGTTTAGATACTCGGGTGGTAAGTGACACAGGTCAACGGGCATATGAGAGGAAAATGATATATGAGAGCAGTAAAACATTTTTTTTAGCATTCTATAGCTCATCAGCAGTTAGCGTGGTGAGCAATAGAGCACAGCAAAGCATTAATGGAGGGCATATAATCATGGTGAAAGGCAATCCCAGGGCACATAGCAGTGGATCCAACACGTGGCAAGTAGTACGGTGAGAGCCAGTCACAGGGCATATAACAGTAGATCAATCACGGCAGAGATACACAGTGAAAGGCAGTCACAGGGCATGTAACAGTAGATCAATCATGGGGGAGATACACGGCGAGAAGCAATCCGGGTGCTGCAGTGTACATTGTGGGAGGCTGATTATGCGTTCAGCGAGTGGTAGACGACCATGTGACTTTCAGATATAGATAGTTGGATGCGTCGATGTGAAAGTACGGAAGCATTGGCAGTCTGTACTGATTAGGGAGATAAAGACGTACCTCTTGATGTGCAAAGCAAAAGGGGTGGCCCACGCCACGCTTACAAGCGCACAACAGGCGCAGAACAGAGCCTTGTCTCTGTAGTCCTTACCAGATGCGGGCTGGCTTCTGCCTACCGACGGGAAAGCTGGTTTCAAATATGAGCAGAGTTGCTAGGCAACGTGACGCTGCACTTGGTAGGTGGACGGGCGACCATCTTAGGTGCAGGCATCAGCCTGTTGCTGTGATCAGCTGGCAGCGTGGATCCTAGGGGATTCTAGGGATCTGCCGTCAGTGCCGATTATTTTGAAGGCAGGTTGCAGTTTAGATGGGGCTCACCTTTCAAATGGATGGATCATCTGAGATACGCTTGTGACTCAGGCTGTTTGTGCTAACATGTTAACATGTCCCACGCTTAGATGGAATTGTGAATGTTAGCATGCGCCACACCTGGTCGAAATCGTGAACATTGGCCTGAGTTGCATCTAGATAGAAAGGCAAATGTCAGTATGTCCCACACTTAATGGACTTGTGGATGGAAGCATGTACCTCACTTAGATGAAGTCGCGAACATTAGCCTGAGTCGCATCTGGATAGAAATGTAAATGGTGGCATGTCCCACACCTAGGTGGAGCTGTGAACATTAGCCTGAATCGCATCTAGACAGAAATGCAAATGTAAATGTTAGCATTCCCCACACGTGTGTCACTGTCTACCCTGCTTTCCTGTTCCCCATGCATGCTGTTGCTATATATCCGTATGCTCCCCTGCTGTCGCTGTAATCCCAACCCCCTGTCACTGTGTGTCTGTGTGTCGCCGTGTTCCTTGTCATCCTGCTCACGTGGCTGGTCTCGGGCACTTCAAAGATAACTATCAAATCACATCACTACGCTTACTCTCTACTATACACCATCACACAACTAGAACACAGCTATACCACTGACAAATTCGACCTAGCTGTTTACAAACGAATACTACACCATGAACACCTTATCACCCTAATAAAATGCAGCTAGCTGATGACATTCTGGCCTTGTTGCTCACATAATGCGTCTTTCAGGCACAACGTAGCCAGAACCCAGTCTGGGTGTCCTCCCACCGGACTGCACACAACCAACTGATATCTTCAGCACCACACCCAACGCTAGGATGCAGCTACCATCCAGCAATTACATCAGCTGCACACACATCTGGTGCACCCACGCACCCTACCTCTCTCTACTGACTAGAATTGCGGTTCCCGAGGGCGTTCAACCTACGATCGCTTTGAGATCATACCAATGATATATAGAGCAATATATAAATGCCAAGTAACATAATATAACACGTCTACCTCTACCTCAATGATTTGCTGGTGCAGATACCCTTTTCCATGCTACCCGCTGTACCTCAAGGATTAGCCAATCCTTACAGTCGGTAGGATTCTCTGTAAACTTTCCGAAGTCATGTCTGACCCTGTATCAGCGAGCACTCTATTTGGGGGCTCATATGGACACATATTTTTGCATGGCCACTTCCGCAGAGGAGAGGGTGCGTTCTCTTATTGCCAAACTCGTCTTACTCTCCCGGATGTCAACGGCAAAAGTCAGTCTCCTGAAGTCCCTGTTAGGGATATGTGCGTTCCTCTCCTTCAACATTGCAGGCTCTGCATTGGTCCTCTCCAGGCTTTCCTTGATGCATGCTGGCAGCAGGCCTTGGGTTCCTGGTAGGACAAGATCCCTCTAATGAGGCAATTCAAAGATGCTCTGCGCTCGTGGTCAGACCAAGCTCATCTCGTCCAAGGTGCTCCATTTTGCCTACCTCCACATCAAATCAAAGTCATGATAGATGCCTCCCTGGAGGGCTGGGACACGCATACAGGAAATCTGTATGCCAGTGGGCTCAGGGGAAGACTTCATATTAATCCTCTGGAGCTATGTGCAGTGCGTTTGGCCCTAAAGTCGTTACTTCCTCAATTTAGCAGTCAGGTGGTTAGGATCTTCACAGACAACACCACTACAAAGATTTACATCTGCAAGCAGGGGGTTGAGGGTTGGGCACTCTCTCTCACTCTGTCAGCGGAGGCCCAGGCTATGTGGCACTGGATCAGAACATGTTCCTCATTCCTTTCCACCTAATGGGTGTTCAGAACACAATGGCAGATTTCCTCAACAAGGAACTCAGCTCCTGTCATGTATGGGGGTTCTAGGAGTCTCAACTCTGCCAAATCTTGCATCAATGGGGCACCCTGGACATCTACCTCTTCACCACCCAATGCCAACAGGTGGTGTGTGGCTTTGCCAGCAAATTCCTTAATTCAGAGAGCCTGGGAGGTGTCTTCACATTGCCCTGTACATTTGTCAGCCAATCCTGCTGGTGGCTCGAGTGTTAAGTGTTTTCAGACAACATCAGTGCAAACCTATCTTAGTGGCCAAGGCCTGGCCGAGAGGGTGCTGGTATTCCAAACTCCCTGCCCTGTATTCTGCCCCACTGATGAAGAGGCCTCTTTGCGATCTTTTCAGGAACGACGGAGCAGTCTTACACTATGACCCAGCCTCTCTGAACTTGAGGGCCTGGCTCCTACACTCCTAGAATTCAGGGAAATTTCCACTGCCACAAGACTGTAAGGACATTCTACGTGCTTGCCTATTACAGGTATACCATTAGCATACTCCTACACATAGTAATCTAGTTTCTGAACTCAAATTGAAAGCATTGGCAGGTATATTTCATATAGATCTCCTCCATGGTCTCTTGTCTAGCAAGTATCTTAAGCAAAGGTTCCCCTTGAAAGCCAGGAGGAGACAACTGTGTGTTCCACATCAGAGAATGTATCTTTCATTGCCACCCTGACATTTGTCATCACTGTGATGTTAGAGAACGATGAAGCATCACTGCCCCAGAGACCAGATCTGTCGGATTCCAATATAGGGCCTGTGAGTCCACAGCCCCATCCAGCAACAGAGTGGTGGGATTCTGTGCAGTTAGTGCTTGGGCATTTTTGCTTACGGTTGTGAGACAGGCAATGGCTATTTCAGCCATGTTTGTACCACACCATAGTGCTTTGGTGACTATCTCAAAGACCTTGAGGTTTCTGGTGTTGCAAGAGAAGGTGGTTATAGTCCATCTCTGGACTTCAACTTCCTAGCTATCCTTATCCTTCTCAATCTATCCTCTGCATTTGACACAGTTAACCATTCCGCCCTCATGCGAAGGCTCTGCGATACACTTGGTATCTTGGAACAGGCACTGGATTGGCTTTCCTTTTTCCTCACTAACCGCTCTTCTCAAGTCATCCCGGGCCCCTTCTCCTCTATTTCCATCTCCACGTGTGGTGTCCCCCAGGGCTCTATACTCTACCCTTGGCTCTTTAACATCTACCTTACTCTCCTTTCATGCCTCATCTCCTCTTTCTCCACAAACTTCCAGTGTTACGTTGACGACACACAGCTCTTCTTCAGACTCCCTGCGGACCCTCTTGCATACTGCAACATCCCTGACTGTCTATCTGCCATCCATTACTGGTGCGCCTCCAATGATCTCTGCCTCAATGCCTGTAAAGCTGAGATCCTTCCCATTGGAACCCCTGTTCCCTCCTCCTTCCCTTCACTCTGGCCTTCCTGCGCCTTCAACTGAAGCCAGAAAACTTGGAATCATCTTCGACTCCTCTCTTTCCTGCCTCCCTCACACTCGGGACATTGCCAAGAAGTCCAACCATCAGCTCTTCATTCTCAAAGGAATTCTACCTTTTTTCACTTTCCCCGAGGCTCAATGTGACTCAAGTCCTGGTTTTCTCTAGACTTGACTACTGTAACAACCTTCTCCTGAATTTTCCTTCTTCCACTCTGTGACCCCTGCAGCGTATCCAGAAAAGGGTAGCAAGACTTATCCTTGGCCTTAAGTCCAGGGACCACATCTATCCTGCACTGAAAAGTCTTCACTCGATCTCGGTTGCTGCACAGATTAAATTAAAATCCCTCTGCATGATCCACAAGGCTGTCTGGACCCAGGGACCACACTATCTTCAACCTTATCTCACTAAATACTCTGTGTCTAGACCACTTTGCTCCTCTGGCACCAACTCTTTGTGTGTAAAGAATTTTGCTAAACAGAGGGCAGGGGGATGCTCACTTTCCTCTGCTGGCTCCCTCCTTTGGACTAGCCCCCCCCCCCTGCGCCTTGAGCAGGATCTTCTCAAATTCCAAAAGCTCCTTCAGACTTTCCTCTTTTCCTGCTCCTTCCCTCCTCCTCTCCTCTGCTAATCCCACAGTTGCTGAATCAGTGTTCTTGGCCCTTATGCATCTTCAGGGCCCTGACCTCCCACACCAATTCTTCCAAGCTCTTGTCTTTCCACAGCACTTTGCATCTGCACACCCTCCGCTCTGTAGACTCGCACTTACACCTCCCACGGCCCAGGCTGTGTAGCACTCAACATTCCCAGCACTTCGTCCATAGTTCACCCACAGGCTCGGACTCCCCAGGACTTACCCCTTCTTCCCTCTTCCTTTCTGCAATTGCACGTTCTGAATACTCACAAGGCATAGTAGGTTCGTCCCCCTCCCTCTTCCCCCTCTGCTCTTAAATATTGTGTTGTAATGTATTTCTCACTCTCCCTCCCTCACTGCCCTGTGGGCGCTGTGAAACAGAATGTTCTTATTGTATAAGCGCCTAACAAGCAAACAATAAATACATAATTAAATAGTGGGCTCCCATACCATATGTAGCCTTCCTAAATAATCACAAATAATGACATGCCTGAAAATCAATTGAAAGGTCCAATATGAGTCATCTCAAAATCTTAATTTAATCCTGGTGTGATCAGCCGACATGTGTTTCGACTCAGAGATAACGACCTCTGAAGGCACTTCTCCTAAGCAATTGGTGTATGGACCGTAATGGTCTTGATACAATTGTTTGGTGGTGTGGTGCTAAGTTGCGTAATATAGTTCTTGATATTTGTAATTGCACTAATAGTCTGGCACAATTTACTGGAACAATCTCCGCCTCTAATGGCTTGGTATGGTCCATGGGATCTATCTACAGACGACATAGAGTCCGTGGCCCCATACCAAGCCATTACAGGCGGATATTGTTCCAAATCAGTATTTTGAAGGGACTTACCCACGCAGTCACCATATTGCTGGCATACGGACATTATTTGTGCACTTCCAGTAAGTTGTGCCAGGCAATTAGTGCAATTACAAGTATTAAGACCATTACAGGCCATACGCCAAAGTGCCAGGATGGGGTTACTGAAAATTGTGAAAGTTCTCACTTGGCTCCAACATACAGTCCCAGGGTGGTAGTTATCAGCTTGCTTCTTGGCTTGGCCTACCAGCAAGTACATCTTCTCCCTTCTCTTTAATGTATGTATCAGGCCTAGCCAGTCTTGCCTCTTGCTATGAAAACCCTTCTATGCTTGGAATAAAAACTTAAGGCATACTCCTACTAGACCATTTATTCTCCCTTGCTTAGGGTTTTTGTCAGGCGGTGTTATTGTAACCCAACAGCCACGCGTTGCCCTCAGACTCTATGGGTGCAGGTCTTACCTGGGCGCTTAGCTTCCTGATCCTTGGCAGAAATGGCTACCCTCAGCCAAAGCCACTATGTCTCCAGGTGGGAGAACATTAAGTGGAATCTGTAAGGTATGTCCCAACCCTGAGGAAAACCTGAATAGGGCAATGCCTCCACAGAAGATGGATATTTACTATTGGGGTCGGAAAGATGGCGTGAATCTCACAGGTTTTTGGTACATTGTGGGGCCACAACAGCAGGCAAGGAAGCACTGAGAGCTCAAGTAAGAAGGAGCACTTGGAAAGGAGGCCAGCTGAGAAAAAGGGTGAAAGGGAGGCAATCAAGGGGCAAGGCAGAATGGTCCTGAGAGGACAGAGCAGAGTAGGCTACTGATCATAAAGCAGGGAGGATTAAGAGGAGCGTTGAGACGGGATCAGTTCAAAATTGTATCTCTTGCTATACTGTTGTCCTGTTGCTCTTCCATCTATGACAAGGAAGTTCTTGCCGGCTATTTTGTAACAGGCTATGGACAGGAAATTTGACTTAGCTGTCATTTTGAAATGGGCTGAGTGCATGCACTCTTAGTGTTCTACTCTCTGATCCTCAATCTTCTTAGAACCAAATCTCTCCCTGGGTCTGGCGGACTCCCATGAACACCTAATCGCAAGTGAAGGTTGGGGAGAAAAAGATGCTGCAAACTCCTGAAAGCTGGACTGGCCACCATGGCCCCCTGGAAAAGGCCAAAGTATCTACCTGCCTAGCCACCCCAGGTGCATCATGACAGAGTTGGCCTTCTGGTCAGTGCTAGCTCTTTCTCCCACTCTCGTCTTCTCCACTATCTGATATATCACTCTCTTAGCTTTATCTCTTGGTCTGCTCTGTTCCAGGATCTGAGCTACTATTATCAATTAGATGTTATGCAGAGAGCTAAAAATGCTACACTATGATTTTGAAGACAGGCGGAAGTAGCGTTTTATTTTACACATGAATTGTTTATTTAACTAAAATATGTTTATTCTCTTGTTTCTAGTGGTGTAGAATGTATCAGAAATAAAAAATGCATACTATTCACTTTTATT
Organism: Ambystoma mexicanum; assembly: GCF_040938575.1. Lineage (NCBI taxonomy): Eukaryota > Metazoa > Chordata > Amphibia > Caudata > Ambystomatidae > Ambystoma > Ambystoma mexicanum. The sequence continues at coordinate 341,470,333 of NC_090922.1, forward strand.
GTATTTCACGTATTAAACATTTTATTGGTTTTATAAAATAGATACAAATGATGCGATTTTGCACAAATTGTGTAATTCTGAAATATGTACAGAAATTGCCAAAATACAATTTCCAATAAACAAGATTTTTTTCAAATACTATGTACAAAATATCAATACATTAAACAGGATTTTACATGATATGGTTTTATTAGTAGCTTTGTAGTAATCATTTGGATAAATAGCAGTATAAAGTTTCTCCTACTTTCATACATAAACCTTAAAAAAGAATCTTTTTAAAAACTATTGGACAAATAGTTCCATTTTGTGCTTTCATTATTATCGCCCATAAAAAACAGTGTTTCAAAAAAGTGGCCAGCACACACATAAAAAACTTAAAATATAAATAGACATGTCCCTAGTCACATAAATACACTTTGCTCTTAATTTAAAACAAATTCCCCTTTGTATTCATATTAACAGAACTGGGTGCTATAGTACCTGTAAAGTCTTAACTTAACATGATTATGTTGGCAATGATTATATTTCACTGCTACTCACTGCAATAAATAAATTAAAATTAAAACATGTCTTAGTTTTGAACACAGCAATGATTCTGTAACCAGCTGCAATGAATGTGCAAATAGTTGAGTATATCTCAAACTTGTGCTAGTCAAACTAACCCAGAAGGAGCTTTGATGGCTAAATTGGAATACACTTAGAATTGAGTTACACATATGTGCTGCAAGATGAAATTCCAGAATAGAATTTTACATCTGTAAGTTGAGTCACATTTTATTTGGGGTCCACCCTTGCAATTCTAACTGTAACCACAGGTTGAGACAATGGAAAGTGTAATTTACAGCATTCACAGCCACCTCACATATTACAGTGTCAGTATTATAGTGTAGCACTAATAATGTCTTCACACTGACATATTAATATTCCTTAAAGGGATAGCTATAGCACAAGAACAAGAGCTAAGAACAATTGGACAACTTAAAACTGACACTTTCATACTCAAGGACTTATTGCATTTGACTAAAAGATTTTACAAAAACAAAGTGAATGGAAACCTGATTTTGAAAATAAAACTTGTAGAAGGCACATTAAAATTACACTCTTGTTACGTTCAGATTCGAGTTGAGGCAAAGGGTGCCTGCAAAACTGTGGTTATTTTAATAATGCTCTGTATAGCAGTAGTGATCGGCTTGTTTCTCTTTCCTGTTCCAAACAGAAGATAAAGTCCCTGAGATTCACACGTGTTATTCGATGTCTTCCATGATGTCGTGATGAGGGGATTCCCAAAGCAGCTCGGCTTCCACTGGAAACCCCAACACCCTACAATAAACAAAGAGGAAAAAAGTAATGTTTCTGACAAGAGGATAAAATTTAACTAATTTGTCTTAAAACAATAAGTGTCACTGCCAAATACCATTGTAATTGTACATCCAAGGCAGTATGGACATTATTTTCTTTCCACTTAAGAATTTCTGGTTCGCAAAAATGAAAGTATGATATTCAGACCAGTAGCTACTACATGATTCATGGAACATTTCCATCTCTTCATTCCAGTGCACTATGAATCAACATTAGCCTTGGTCCAACTCAGTTCTCCACAACTAAAAAGAATACCTTTTAACTCTACTTATTTTTAATCAAGAACAAGGCCACATTTCTAAATGAACCGTATTCACATTTCAGAGAGAAAAATAAACATGCTAACACGAAACAATTGAAATCAAATTAAAAAAGGATCCTTCAGCATGGTTATTTATTTATGTCAAGGTTCAGCATTTTCATTGGCAGCCAAACCCCTATTTTAATAATTGGTGGATTAAATGAATCTCTGTTTTCATAGATGAGTAGGTCTCTATAGAAAGAGGGTAAGTGCATTGAAAGAAATAACAATCTATGTTTTCTACAAATGCGATGGGAAAAGTATCCACAGAAAGCTTAGCAGCAATTGTCAGAGAGAGATCAAAGTTATTGAACGATTAAAGTTTTCCTGAGACTGAAAAAAAGAGGGATGAGTTTGAGGAGCCAGAAGTAAACATGTGCTTGTGTGCTCAGGGTACTCAGAAAAGTAAATGGCACCAGCAACAGGATATGCTTGATAGATTTTACTTTCAGGTGCGAAACATGGAGAATTGAGTTTTATTCATGGCTTCCCCAATGTGTTGACCAAGGTGTGACACCCTGGAAAAAATAAATCGCTTGCTCTTCCTTTGCCTCAATTCATTTATTTGAAAAAGGTGGTAGAGCAAGAACAAAGATTGAGAACCAGTACTAAGCACCATATAAGGAAGCACTGGCAAAGACAGCAGTTTTGCCTTTGCTATGGGGACCTCCAATGGCAGTAGAAGCTTCATTCTGGGTATTAGCCAAAGAGTCTGGGTTGGCATCCTGCATGTCTGAAGGAGATAAGGTTTATAAGAACAATGTTCTAGTACTGCAATTTAGTTCATGCAACAAAAAATGTGAAAAAAGTAAAAAATAAGTTAAGAGTGAAAATGCAGTGACAGGGGAGTGTGAGGTGTAGAAAAAAGAAAAATTGTGGTTCGTTATGTATACACATTTACAATGCATTTAAAGGGGAAAAGACTCATGACTAAGAAGAATCAACCTAATTATAATGAAAGATGAAGGGAAGAGTCCACTGCCTCTGATTGGGTATGTTTCAGGCATGTCAAAATGAAACGAACAGGTAGGAGTGACTTTGGTCCACATCAGGTTACTTCACAATGATAAGAGAAAGTTTGCCAAGGATTTTTAGGGGGATAGTACCAAATGGGAAGGGAAAAGAAAAGTGTTTCCAGAAAGCGCAACAGTAACATATAACTTTATGCTGCCAACATAAGGTCACATTTTTCATTCAAGAATGTCTATGATTTACTTTAAATTATTCTGATCTGAGCTTAGCATTGGCTCTCTGGAATTTATTAATTCTATGACGAACGTCATATTTCTTTAAATATTTTCCAGCTTTACACTTAACCTTAATTAATTAAGATTGTCTCTAACACCTCCCACAATCATTGAATATCCATTTTTTGTTTAAAGTAACTTTTTATTTGCATTTTCAAAAAACATTTCCGTATAAATTGAACCGTTTATCCATATATCCTGAATCTGGAGGGACCTTGTGAGCTTGTGTATGCTAGCCCCTAGTTTTGCCCATTCTGCTCCGTCTATTGGTTGTCCTACTGCCCCTTCTCAGTGTGTCATGTATCTCCTTTGTCCTGGGTTCCTCCCACTTTTTGATGTGTGAGTTGATTGTCGGTACTATGCGCTTGTTCCCGGGATCTGTCAGTAAATATTTCTCGAAGAGATTTAGAGTGTGTGTCGCTGCTTCTTTGATTAGGGGGTGCAGCAACCACTGTCTTATTTGGGTGTATCTGAATCGCTCATCTTGTCCCACCTCAAAGTTCACCTTGCACTGAGTAAAAGATTTCCCTTCTGGTCCCTTAAACATGTCACAGATCTTTTGGCACCCTCCCTCCCACCATTTTCTGAAAGCACTACCTCTAATCCCCAGGGAGAATTGCGGATTGCAAAAGATTGGTGTGAGTGGGGACGGGAAAGAGGTGGTGTGGGCACGCTTAATTATTTTGTCCCAGGAGTCTCTCACCATGGACACTATTCTTGCTACAATACATGTTGGATGGCCTCTCTGCCTTGGGTTTCCATAGTACCTCCTCTAGGTTCCCTCCTACCATCGCCCTGTCCATTGGTCTCCATATCTTGTCCCGGTCGTCCCTCAGCCAGTCCCCAATTAGTCTTGTTTGTGAAGCCAGAAAGTATGCCTTGAAGTCTGGCTCCCTCATTCCACCTCTATACCATGGCATCATCATTACCCTTGTCGCTATTCTCAGTCTTTTATTGTTCCAAACCAATCTGCCCATGTGTTTTGGGAGTGCTCTAAAGAAGGAGGCAGGCACTTGAGTTGGGAGCGCCGAGAAACAATACAGCAGTTGGGGAAGGATGACCATCTTTAAGACATTAATTATACCCAGCCATGTTATGGTTAGCGGGCCCTAGTCTATCAATTTGTTCTTTACGACTTCTTGGAGAGGTGGGTAGTTAGCCATATAAAGTTCTTCTACTGTTCTTGTTAGTTTAACTCCCAAATATGTTACAGCCTTCTCGACCCATCTATACAGGAAGTCCTTTTTGAGGCCAGTCTCTACTAGTTTTGTAATCATCAAGTTTAGGATTTCGGATTTATGGGTGTTTATTGTCAGTCCCGCGACTGCCCTCAATTGTTACATCTCTCTGTCTAGCGCTTTAAGGGATGTCTCGGGGTGTGTTATAGTTAGTAGCATGTCGTCCACAAAGGCGGCTATTTTATGTTGCCTTCCCCGAAACGGTACCCCTGCTATTTCCTGATTAGCTCTTACTGTCGCCAGTAGGGGCTCCAGATGAATTGCAGAGAGCAAAGGCAAGATGGGCAGCCCTGTTTTGTGCCACGCTGGACTTTGATGGGTTCTGTTAGTTGGCCATTTATAGCTATATGCAGCGATGGGTTCTGGTAGTTTGCATTGATCTTTGCCAAGTATTTACCCCTAAATCCTATCTTTTTCAGCATCGAGGGCTATTAGGAGAGCTGGGATGCCCGTCTTGTTGACCTTCTCTATGAGATGCACTATCCTTCTGGTGTTGTCACTCGTTTGTCTGCTCCTAACGAAAACCGATTGGTCTGTGCTTATAATGTGTGGGAGGATTTGGTCTAGGTCTGCTAATATTTGTGTGCATATCTTAGTATCAATGTTAATTAAAGCAATCGGCCTGTATGAGCCACATTCGGTCAGATCTTTTCCCGGTTTTGGTATTAGGACTACCTTCGCCTCTTCCATGGATGGTGTAATGGCCCCCACTGTACCAAATTTGTTGAATAGAGTGACTAAGTGTGGTGGCAAGGTTTCCCTGTAGGATCTGTAGAATTATGAGGTGAATCCGTCTGAGCATGGGGACTTATTAAGGTGTAACAACTTCATGACCCCTCAAATTTCCTCGATTGTGATGTCTTGCTCTAAGATTTCCCTCACCTGTTCTGTTATTTCTAAGAGAGTACTTTTCTCTATGTATCCCTTTTGGACTCATTCCGACGGGTTGTCCGAGCTGTAGAGCTCGGTGTAATATCTAGAGAACTCTCAGAGAATACCGTCTGTATTAGTGCTCGTGCTATCCCTGTCAACTTTTATTTTTAGTATAGTTTTAGCCTTCTCTTCCTTTATCAACATCCTGACTAAGTGTTTGCTTTGATGTAGTATTTTTGTTTGAGAGATAATAGGGAGCGTTTCGCTGCACTGGTCTGTATGAAATCTACTTGGCCTCTTATAGTTTTATATTCCCTCGTGGTTTCCCCACTCGCTCCCACTCCCATCCAGGACATTACCTCTTTCAGGTTTCCCTCTAGGTCTTTTTCAATGAGTCTCATTTTTCTTTTGAGGGTTTACCCTGTGTCCCTAAGATCTTCTTGCTCCTATCCCTTTGCTGGATCCCAGGCCAGGTTAAAGTCTCCCGTTAGGACTAAGGAGCCCTTTGCAAATCTTTCCCGTCCAACCAGTGATTTCTGAATGAATGTATGTTGTCCCATATTGGGTGAGTAGATCGTGGCTATTGTGTACGTCTCCCCATTACGTTCACAGCTATGCATCTCCCCTGGATGTCCCTGTCGATCTCTGTGACTGTAATGTCAAGGTCATTCTGGAGGGCTATCAGCAGCCCCTTCTTGTTATTGTGGGTAGATTTAAATATTTGGCGGAATCCCCTTATTCTTATTCTGACTCTGTCCCAGTTTTGGACATGGTTACTATGTCGGGGCCCTCCCTCTTTATATACTTTTTGATTTTCCTCCCTTTCAATGGGGAGTTTAAGCCGTTAACGTTTAGGGATAGGATTGTGAGATTAGTGTGTCTAGCCATTGTCTTGAGGGCCTTCTTGTATTTGTTGCATCTTCATAGGCTCTTGTCTGGACTCCCACCCCTATCCCTTCTGCCACACCCCTGCCTCCTCCCTCCCTCCCTTCCCCTCTGCTGGGTGGGTTCAACCAGCCTCTAGCTCCCCTTGATTTGGTCTCCCGAGAGTTGAACCCCTGACTGCCCCCAGCTCGCGTCTCTGCAGGTTCTCTCAAACCCATTCCAAGTTCCTCCACCCGCCGTCCCCATAACCCCAGAGACCATCAGTGTAAACTTTCTTGTTTGCCCTCCCCAGGCTTGCACTGTTAGTAGGCCTGTGTACCTCTTAACGTTATCGGTCAGTTGGTGTCCTTTGCTGGATGGTTTTCCCTCTCCTGTTGCAAGTCTGTTTAGTTGCGTTTGGTATCCCACCCCCTTCTTAGGTCTTTTAGGTCTCACCGTCGACCACTCCCAGGCTTTGAGATTGCTTTGGTGTTTTATTGAAGGGTCTTCTGGGGTCTGGTCTTGCTCTTCGATCCCTAGGATTCTTGCTCCTCCCTCATAGGACGCTGTTCGATGATGCCAGTCGAAAATCAAACCAAACGGGAGGGTCCAACGGTATCGGATGTCTTTGCTTTGGAGGACTGACAGGACTGGGGCCATTCTTTTCCAGTTCCATTGTAGGATATTTGTTTTATCTTCCTCGATTTTTGCAAGATCTTTTTCTTGATTGTGTACTCATGAAGGGCTGCTAGGACGTCCCTTGGTTTATCCCTGGTTCTGTCCTGCGATGTCCCACTCTGTGCATCCTGTTGATTTTTACTTCTGGGAGGTCCTGTGCTTCCGAGAGATCTGAAAAGATGCTTTTGACACTCCTTCAAGGTCTTTGTCTAGATCCTCCTCGGGGAGGCATTTGAGTCGAATGTTCGATCTCCTGGACCTATTTTCCAGGTCTTCGGCCTAGAGCTAGAGGTTGTGGGTCGCTTTTGACAGTTGCTCCATCAGAATGTCCGTCCTCCTAGAGTCTTTGGTCAGTTCTTGGATCGCTCTCTCATTAATGTCCACCTTTTCCTCCATCTTGTTTACGTCCCGTTTTATGTCCTGCAGGGCCTCCGCCAGATCATCTCCCATCATGTTCATTTGCCTCTGGATTGCGTTTGTGATTTTATCCCCAAAATCGATGAAATGCTGTTTGAGAAGTGCCTGTGACACTGTCTGATCTTGGGCTTCTTGTGTTTTTTTTAAAACATTTTTTCATTTATTTGTATTTGGCAAAAATACCTTTACAAATATTGCAATTGTGTTTGCAGTTCTCCATGATCTGCTTGGTCCTGGTTCTGTTATATTAGTGGAGGGGAGTTCAGATCTTCCGGAGAATGCCTGCCTGGGTGTTCTTGGTTCACTTTGAGGGAGTCGTGGCTCTTTTCCCCTGCATTTCGACATGGCATTAGGGAGTCCTTCCAAGGCTCTCTCACTTTTCTTGTCCCTTGTAAACAGTAGGGTTACCAGGGTATTCCTTTTTCCTCCTTGTCTGAAGCACAGCCTTTCCCGGGCCTCCTCCTGGTTTTCTAGTCAATCTCCCTATAAGTTGTCGCTAGTAGTAGGGGCCCCGTGCCCAGAGTGGGCTTCACACGGGAGATGGGCTGATAGTTTGGATGGGGAGGGGGAGTATTATGCGTCCCCCCTTCTGGTGTTTTCCCTGAGGGTGCTTCTCCCCTGTTAGTGTTGTCTGTTCGCTGGGGGCTTGGTCTGGGCCCCCTGTCGATATGCAGCTGTCTTTGCATGGGCTTGATCCTTCTATTGGTTCCCTCTCCCGCTCACCTATGTTGATATGGATCAGGTTAATCCCTCCTCCACTGACCAGGCTCCCAAAGTGGAACTGGTGGGTTCCGCTCTGCTCCTTGGTTCATCCCGGATTGGGCCCTCCTTCGCCACGCTTCCCTTCACCTAGGTTTCCTCGTGTTCCTCCTCCTCGATTGTGCAAGGGTGTTTCCTTTTGGTGTGCCGGTCCAGAGGGGATCATGTGCTGCAGGGCCGGTCTGTCTCCTCCTCTGTCTGCTTCGGCTATGCGGGTGCTCCTCTGTAGGGTCACCGGATTCTGGTTGCCGCATCTGGGATGTCGGGTTGCACAGCAGGTTAGGTCCTTCAGCTGGCTTCCCTCCGGTATGGTTTTCCAGCCTTTGGTTGGGCGTGAGGGGAACGATCGGTTTCTCTTTCGTTCCTGCCTTCCAGAGTGAGGGATGTGGGTATAACCTTTTTGGAGCATTTCTCAGCTTGTCAAAATGCCCGAGGAGGGTGTTTTTGGCTTAAATAATGTGCTTCGTTGGCCTAGAGGTTCGGGAAAGCATCAATTACGGTGGTCTCCACTCGGCAGCCATCTTGGAATCTGAATATCAATTTTTTATGCATTTTATTTTAACATTTATCAAACACCCAGGCCCAGGGGTATCACAGCGTTAGGTACAGAATGCAAGGTAAGTTGAAGAACAATGGTTACATAAGGACGAGTCAATAGCTACTCACATTTATCGAAAAAGTTTGTACACGTTTTTGTAAAGAGTTGAAGGATTGCTCGCTTCTGATGTGTCCAGGCAAAGAGGTACAGAGCGTGGGGGCTGTGACACAGAAGCTGACACCACCAGTTATTCTCCTGTTGAAGCAGGGGATGAGCAGCGGGATGCTGGTGCCAGATCTTAGCACATGCACTGGGATGTTTTGAGTGATACTGGTGTTGGAGCTTCGTTGTAGATGCATCTGTGCGTTATGGCCAAGGTTTTGAAGTCAGCCCAAGCTTTGATCGGCAGCCAATGCGCCTCGTGTCTGATTTCTGATATGTGGTGCGATCGTTTTGAGCCTGTAAAGTATTTTCAGTTCCTATGGCCTTATTCAACTGGTTTCCAGTTTATTCTTCAACCATAAGAGCACATGAGATTTTCCTGATGTCGCTTGAACACAGCTCAATTTCTGACCCGACTTCCTCCTTCACACATGCTTGCTGCACTGACCCAGGCATTTGGAGGAGTGCAGGAGCAGAACCTAGGTGAGGCCATGCACTCTGGGCCTAATGTCCCAGGTTTCCTAAAGAGCTTTATTCAGGAACTCTGAGACACTGCATGATTCCACAGTGAGCGACAAAGGGAGTCAGCAGCCTACTCACAGGCGTGTGCGCTCACACAGTAGCATAAGACTATCCTTCAAAGCTCCCATGGAAGAAGGTACACCACTGCAAGAGAGCATGACAGAGTGCCTGCACTTTCTCTGCCGTATCTGCCTCCCAGTTATGGTACCTTTCAGTGTGCAATGTCTGTTTCATGCAACATCCCATATATCTGTAAAATATTGTTGGGCTTCTCTGTTTGGTGCCACACATTTGAACCAAATCTAATCAACTGCATGGGCTGGTGATAAACCACAACATTTGATCCAAAACCAACAGTGCTGCTGAAGTGGCACAAATGAATCAAAGTTATGCAGCTTCACTAAGTGGCACTTAAGAGTCATTTACGAGCTAAAACAAATTCACCTGTGTCAAACCTTTGCACTCAAGGGACACAGCCAGACTTTGCATGCTTCTGAAATGCCATCTCAGTCTACATTCATGATACCAACAGTGCTGCATCACTCAGCGGTGCTGAATCAATCATACACCTAGACAGCAGCAACAGGGGAGAAAAGGATCTGGGTTCAAAACACAAAAAGTTAGTGAATATATGATCTACAGTACAATGTGGTATAAAGTGCTGCTGCCAGTCCTGAAAAAAATGTGAATGATGATCTCACCTTTCCTCCTTTCACTTCATGCAGTCACACCTGCGGTCTCTGTCAAAATACGCTGATTGCTTAGAAACAAGCTAACTCCCATTACTGCTTTAACTTTCTTCCTTGTCAAAGACCTACCAGAATGAGGATGGGTAATGTTTGCGAAATAAGCACCTCCACTAGCCTTTTAAAGTTCACAACTAATTGATCCTCTCCCGTGCCCTGAGGAAATATACCACCTGCCCTTTCAGCCAGGAATCATGTTTGTCCCACTGTTAATGGGGAGAAGTTATTTTAGAGTTCGTAAATTTCATTTTGAGATAAATACATTTGTTGCTCCCAGTTTACTCCTCAAACTCCTTTAAGACTCGTACATTGTTTTTGATAGCCACAGTCAGGTAGCAGGATTCAAGGACGGTATGAGGAAGGGAAGAGGACAAGGATGGTAGTAGAGGAGAACGATGGATGAGGAAGCAGTTAGGTAAAAAAGCATAGATGTAATATGATGTAATGGCCTCAAGAACACACGACATCCCAAATGAGTTTCAATGCTTTTTATTTTGATATCCAACTAGCCTAATGGTTGTTCCACTCTCTCTAACCTATGGTTGGGCAACCCCACCCTAACCTAGAGTTCCCTCGAGCCCAGACTGGTAGTAGTGATCAGTAATCCCTATCTAAAATCTATTTACCTTTAGATTATGGCCAAAATGCAAAAGCCCCATCTATCTAGCCTCAATCAGGGAAAATTCCAGGGTTCCTATTCAACAATTTCCCCAAGATGTGGTTTAAGGGTAGTGCCTTCCAGACATCACAGTTTGCACCCACACTGGTCCTGCTGCAATCTGATATTCCTCTCCCTAGATCTCTCCTTTCACTCTGTTTCTCTGCCTACTTTCCTCTCTCCCATTCCACCCAGCGTCTCACCTCTCTCTCCCTGGTATGTTCCTCTCTGTAAGGTCTACCTCCACCCTTTACTCTTACTCCTACCACAGTATTACTCCCCCATACAACATTGCTACTCCCACCTTGTGCTACTACTGCTCCTCCTGAACAATACTACTACTGTCCTCTACACTACCACCAGTCCTCCCTCCACTCTACTACTACTCCCTCAACATGCTACCAGACCTCTCTTCACACTACAACCACTCCTCCCCCTCCACACTACTACTACTACCACTCCTCTCTCCTTTGACTAATTCCCTACTTTTCTGCTACTGCTCTCACTCACACAACTTGAAAACACATTCACAACCCAGTACTACTTTCTCTCATTAGCCAGTACCAGACATTTTTTTGGAATTGCCTCCACATCGTCCTTCATTCTTGCCTCTTGGTCTGTCACTGCCTCATCCTCTGACATTGCCCAAACAACTCACACCTTGGTTTCCTGTCCCTGTTTTTATCATTCCCTGAATTCTCCAATTGGTGCTTCCCCACTGGTTCAATGGGCCAATCAGTACCTGCATTCCCCACTGGAAGGTGTCACAATTAGGCAAATAAAGTGTGCTGAGCCCCACTCCTTTTTCTCACGTGGGTCCACCGTCCTTTGACAATGGCTGCTTGCTCTGAAAATGTTTCCAGATCTTGTGATCGTCTTTGGAATTCCAGCACTCTTCAGTGAGCGAGTACTCTTATGAGAGTGGTCTACATGGGACCATGCGCAAGCTTGTTGTGATTGCCAGTGCCGTGTCGCATAGTCATTCTTACTCTTTCAATGAACGGTTGGGGAGCACTGGTGAGAGGCATTTCCCTGGAGACTGCTGTGGGCTGGTTTTTTGCCAGGAGTGCTGGTACAGGTAGTTCTCTACTAGAAAAAGACAGGCCACATTTTCAGATAGAGGTATGAGGTGGTCAAGGGTGGCATTACTATCAATTATACAGCCACAAAGAGAAGCAACAGGGACTGAGGCCTTCCCAATTGCCACCTTCCACCTCTTGGGTAGGGCTCGCTCTGGCTTGCACCCTGGTAGGCCTCCCACCCTGTACTGAGAGGGGTCCCCATCCCATACTGACAGTGTCTGGCTACTGACCCTGTCATACATGAAAGACAGTGATAAAAAAAGGAACAAGGTGGAAAATTAGAGTAGTGACAGGGACAAGTTAAATAAATGCTGGATTAAGCAGAAGAGCAAAGATGTAAAGGAGGGAGGGCAAAAGAAGTAGAAAAAGAAGAAGGGAAACGTGGACAACACCTTCCAATGCAATGTTGTGGCCATCCGCCAGTTGCCAATTCTCTTTGGCTACAGACCCTTCCAAGGTCCTTTACTGTTGCAATGACATTGGTAATCTTGTCTATGGTGCCCCCATGTTCAGCCAAAAGAGGCAGATAGGCAGGTGCAACAGGAAGCAATGTTTTGCCTCTCAGGTCTGTATTAAGTGTTGTAATTATATTCTAGCAAGAGGGATGAACATCTGGCAAGTCTGGGTGATGTCCTACTGGTACAGGCGGCAGAGGGAACTTGCAACAACGGTATGTGAGCAGCCCGGAGAAGGAACGGTACGTTATCCAGACACATGCTAACGTCTCTTTTTCTATTACTGACTAGTTCTTTTCATGGGGTTGGAGGGCTCCGGAAGAAAATGGTAGAGTGTTTGCCCTTGTGCCATGAACTTCAGAGAGAATTGCCTCCAACACCCTGATGCTGGTATACACCATAAGGAAGGTGCTATCCTCTGTGGAGAATGGATGCAAAGTGAATGCTTGCACAATGAATTTCTTTGCCAGCAGGAACACATCTTGTTGCCCATTTCCCTGCACAAAGGGATCTCCCTTTTTCATTACTTTGAGGAACTGTTCTACCATTGTGGCAAAGTCTTGAGCGAACTTTGCATATCATTTGCACAGTCCCAAAAAGGAAACCAATTCCTTTTTTGTTGTGGGTGCAGGAGCATTCCTAATGGGGCACACAAGGTTTTAGTTCAGTCTAACCCCTCTGACAGATAATGTATGTTCTAGGTATTTAACATCTGAAAAACAACCTACATTCATTGGCTTTTAATGTCAGGCCATCAGCGTGCATTATTTTCAAAACATGATCTGGGTCTTTGATGGCTCGTTCAACGTTGCCAGATGAGGTCATCTTGAAAGTAGACACCCTCCTTGATTCCCTTGAGCATCTTGTCGATCAAGGAGATAATTCTTTGGTTAGACAAGTGCTATCTTCTAAAGGCAACACTGCCATTGAGAGACCTATTTTCTACACCGGTCAGCAATTGCAAGAAGGGTTGATTAAACGATTTGTGGCGGCCAGCCACAACTACACATTGGCATACAAGTTTGGAGCCTGTCCGAATTATGTTATGAGAGGCCAGTTAATTGTCCACAACAATAATGACTATGTTCGAGATCATCTTTGGCATGTGGTGGGTCCCAGACAATGTCATGTAGTTCTGTAATCAGCAAGGAGAAGAGCAGAGTCCACTCTGGCCAGCAGACCAACCCCATCTGTGCCATGAGCTCTCAAAGATACAGAGATTTGATACAGCGTGTGCCCCTGAGGAAGAAATGGGATGTACTCTGTAAGCCCACAAAGTGAACTGAAGCTCAGAATGACAAATGTTTCAGATGTGAATGTTCTCCTCACAACGCCTATCAGAAGAAGTGCCCTGACTGGGGTCTCAGGCACTCAACCGCGGCCACCCCAACCATTATGCACAAGGATTCAAGCAAAGGAAATAATAATTAAGCAGTAAAGGACCCAACAGTGCCAGTCTACATGCACTAGTGAGGACATCCATTAAAACAAAGGTATTGTTAACAATTAAAGTGATATGGTCTGAGCACTAGATGGGGAAGAGGAGGGACCTCCGAAGACAACAGTGCTTGTAACGGTGCCTGAAAATAGATTTTCAGCGATGGCTGACACTGACTCCTGACACTGGCTCCTTGCATACAGTGATCCTTCTCAAACAATTTAATTACAAATTGGTGCCAAAGCTGGCTGACTTGCCTCTGTGACCATATAGCCACTGGCCAATTCGGGGCATCGCATACACATTTTTGGCAGCTTTGGATGCTCAAGCAGTCCAAACAGTGGGCCACTATTAGAAACTTTGTTTCTGCCAAAGGACCTTGTGTTCTAGTGTTAAGATGGATTTCTGAACTCTACCTGGTGGGCACAGGTTCAGAAGGCCAGCCTAGTTTCTTGGAACAGAGTAACCTTCTGGACAAGCCAGACCAATCAAGGTAGCATTGGTGGAGGTCAAGACTAGGTCTCAGGATGTGTGAGGGTGATCGAAAGCCCACAATGAGCACACACAGCAAGGACACTATAAATTACTCTCAGTCAGGTGTATATCAAAAATACATATACATTTATTTAAGGCCTTTTAAATCAAACACAGAAGTAAAACACAGTAGTAACAACCAAACCAACACAACACTATTATACAATATATATACAGTAACCAGTCCTAAAAGAGATGGCACACAGTAAGGGCCCACAATCTGTAAAGAAAGGGATCATACAGTGTAAATACTTTTAGGTAGTTCTTTACTTTATCAACTCTAACTTAGAGGCAGTCCAAGTCCTAAGCAGAGTGGAGCCTTGTGCCCAAAAGTACAGTTTTGGTGCTGGTGCACGCGATTGTGCGGTAGATGCAAAACAGGGTCTCTTGCCAGGGCTGTAGCAGCTCAGGAAGGTGGGCGAGGCAGTGAAGATTTATTCCCACTGTTTATGGAGGATCTCCTCAAGAGGGCAGAACAGGATCCAAGTGTTGGGATTAGGTTGGTAGCACAGGCTACCTCGAGAAAAGATGATTGGCCCTCAGGGGACACTTGTGAGTAAAAATGGATGTATGCACCAGGGGCCACAGGTAAGGGTGGCAAATACTCACCGACCCAAGGCGAACACCATACTCACCGACCCAAGGCGAACACCGGACCAAACTTCACCAGTCGAGTCCACTTCGGTTGCGGGTTCAAATGCTGAAATTGTGCGCTCTGCGGCTTTCAGCGGCTGAGTTCCAGGGATGATTCTGTGGCGGGACAGTGATGATTTCTCCTCTCCTGTTGAAGGTATCGACTCGTTTTCACTGCAGCACGTCTCAGGGCAAAGGGGGGCACAGCAGCAGTGCACCCACGAAGTTCATCACCAGGGCTAGATGACACAGTGACCGATTGTACTCAGGCTCTGGCGTACTCTCTTTATTCTAGACCTGGGAGTTCCAAGTGTACGAAATTCGGTATGGGAGTGCTGTGTACCCAGAGCTAGCGATCTGCAAAGACTTAAGTGTCTACTCGAGACAGCAGCAGTTTCAGAACTATGGTCTTGAGCAAGCTGGTCAGTTCGCTGGTTGGCCCAGGAACACTTCTGCGAAGGCTCGCTTTCAGGATAAGTTAGAGGTGCCGAGAATAGTTGGTTGCACTATTCCAATGGGTCGAAGCGCCTTTGCAGACCTTGTGTTTGATCCGAAAAGAGGGGGGTCCTGCAGGACAACAGCGGGCTCAGAGTGCTAAACCTTCCAACGCGTCACCAGCGGTTCCTCAACCCTGCTTCGTAGTTTCAGGAGACTTGGATCCTATCCAAGGTTCCTTGAGAACTCAGGAGATCGACCTGGCATGGGTGTTTAGAGCCTTCTCTTATCCAGAATCTCCTTTGCGCCAAAACGAAGAGGACCGAATGGCAGATCTGCTCATATACAGGCTTGCCGGGTGTGGACCATCACGGACCACGGTGGTCCCAGTCATTCCCAGCACACCATACTCTCTGGCACCCAGGATGTGTTTTGGAACTAGACAGTCCAGCCCACATCCTGGAGGCACACACACAAGGCATGCAGAAGCCCATGAAAGCTTGGCGTTTCGCAGGAGAATACATGACCAAATAAGGACTGACCCGGACTGCTCGACCTGGGGAAGGCAAAGGGACAAGATGGACAACGGACAGGACAAAGAACCTTGTGACATGGCCATTTTGTAACCAGGCCACCTTCCTGTGCCAACCGCGGTAAACGCGGTTTGCATGGCAAGAAAGGCTTAAAAATATGCTTAAGTATAAGCTGCCACCAGCCCTCTCCAAGGCACATCTGTACTTCTACCAAAAAATCGTTTGAGGGAGTCTAGGGCCTAGACCCCAGCGCACTGTACTGTAAGGTACTTTGTGCACTGGTAACATGTTGCAGAAAAGCTGCAACATTGGCGGGGACTAAGGGAAACAAAGTTTCCCAGTACTGACTTTCTTTAAGGGCATGTCAGTTTCCCCATAATAAAGTGAGCAAAAACCCAGCGGACTGCAGCAGAAGGCTGTGCTCCACTGGCAAAAGTCAGACTATGATGTTCAGACAGCAGCAAAAAGTTGGGGTTGCACAACTGGAGGGAAAATTACACACAAATGGAAATCTTTCCTAACACTCAGCTCGAAGCAGCAAGCCACCTTCTATATGGCCTGCAAGCATGGGCAACACAACAAGTGCTCAGGCTTGAAAAACCCAGAGAGGACCATCTAAATTATCGCCAGTGACCAGAACCACGAAACAATATACAATAGAATGGACTCTCCGAACACAGACAAAGCTGAAAGGTCTTCCTTGTTAGTTTCCAACCGTTTTCACCGAAACTATATGCAAGCCTAAATGGTTCCATCATGGCATAATAGTCAAGGCTGGTGCTGTTCCAGTCAGAAACCAGGGTCAGAAGGTGCCTTTTCGCGGGCAAGAAAAGCTGGAATATCTGCATTGATAAAGTTGAGAATTTGGCTCAATAGGATTGGCATGGAAGGGTCTAACAGAGACATTCAGAACTTATGTGGACTTATACAGTCCAAAAAGAAACATTAAAGTAGATTCTAACTTTCTTCGCAATATTATTGAAATGGTGAGTAGGATCAACAAAGTGGCAGTATTTTCCACACATGACGTATGGTCAGCTCAATATCAAATTGATCTAACTGAAGCCTCAATAGAACTAACAGGCTTCATCACTCTCTTTGGAACATACTCATTCTGGAGAATGCAATTTGGCACAACTCCAACACCTGGGCTTCAGACCAGAAACTATTCATCAGCATGGCTGCCTTTTTACTGATTTGCAGTGGTGAACCTCTGAGGCTTCGAGAAAAGCCTTAATTTTCGCCTTCCATCAGTACCATGGATTAGGGGGGTATCTCCTGAACACTGCAGGAATTTAGCTGGGGGTGAGGGGGGGCAACATGTTGCAACATAAGCAAGTGTAATAAGTTTTCTGTAGCTGTGGCATGCATCTGCAGTCAGGCAGCAATTGGTTCCTACCCGGAGCGGTGGCGTTGTTGACATTCAAATGTTGGGGCAAATGTTGAGCAGCAAGAGGGAATGGCAGTCTAAGCTTTGCTACGGGCCCGGCATTATCCTTAAAGCATATAAATCCTTCTGTTTGCTGTTAATTTACATTCAAAACGGTAGCAGGGACGGCGAAAAGCACTAACATTACTGTGGCTGAGAATCATTAGAATCTATGCTGAAGGAGGGAGTGAAAACCCAGCCGGGGACTTTGGCACAGCCAAGAGAAGGGGGTCCCCAAAGCTGAAGTTCCATGAATGCGACGCCGCGCCGCTCGCAGCGTACTGCACCCCAGAATCACTGGAGGCCTTGAGAACCCGTAGCCTGCCCGAGCCGACCCCGACGTGAGACGTTACCCGTGTGGTGTTGGGCGCCCTCAGCCTTTCCACCTGTGCCCGGGCAGGCCGACGAGACCTGGCATAGGAGGGACGGATAGACTTCTGCGTGTCGTGAGCGGTCTGATCTTGGGGAGGAGGCTCCGAGGCAAAGGCAGTATTGACCCAAATGGAGTAGCTGTTGATGAGCCCAGAGAGAACGCACTGCGCGTTCAAAACCCAGATTCTGTTTTTGTCGATGACTCGGGCTTCCTCCTGTGACCACCGTGAAGGAGGAACCAGCGTTGTGCCTGGCGTGCGGGTGCTGTTCCGTGGCGACGGGCCATCCTCCGTGGACACGGAAGAAAATACAGGCAGTATTACAGCCGGTGAGGGTGGGCAGCAGCTGGGTGTGGGTGCAATACAGACTGGAGGCTGTGAATCCCCGATGTCACTAGTGGTTTAACACAGGCGGTGTATGTGCAATATTAGCAGAACATACCACTCTCCATTTCACACAGCGGTCGCATTACTCTGATATCCCTTGCTACTGGCGCACAGTAAACACTTAGTTGGCCAAGGTGATTGCAGAGGACCCTGCTAGAGACCAATATATTTCAAAATCTTACCAGCATTAGCTTGGATAGACAGGTCCCCAATTAAAGGAAGAACTGCATGTCAGTGTGTTTTCATTGGGTAAATGAGTATTGGAAATAGGGTGGAGAAGCCACAACATCACAGCCCATGCTTGACTGGATTAATATAAAAGGTAACCATGTGATACCAACACACGGACAAGACAGTCATTGCACCACCCCCCATACTCCTGCGCTCCCATCGTGCAGTACTATAACATTGTGAACACATAGGGAATACACCCTAACGCTGCATTGGGGAGAGGGATCACAATAGAAACTAAGTCTGATCAGAGAACATACATTTGAACAGCCAAGTGCTTGGCCCTGCAGCGTCACCCCCCACTGGCAGAAGGGCTACACTTTGAGCTGCAGGCTACTAAACCTGTGTCGAACCTGGCTGTAGGTACTGTGTGCCTAGCTGGGTGGTGCAACATAGCGCAAGGTTCCAGGCCATCTTGTATAGCGTGTGCAACCCACCAGCTTGCACAGGGTGCTGCGACAACACCGGCGGCAAGCAAAGGTCTCCCTGTCCACTGGAACACTCCTGGAAACTAACTCAAAAGGGTGACAGATACAAATGCAGTAACTAGATATCAGATAAAATCCCATCATATCAACAGTGGAAAGCAGTGTCACAATATGACGAAGGATGCAAAAAATGAAACTCATACACTAATACCACACAGGCTACCACTGCGCCGGTTGATCAGGAAGCTAGCGGGAGCGTTGATGCGAGTACAAGGGAAACAAGGGACAACCAACTGATGCTGGCAATGCAGAACGGATTTATGTCAGTGAACGTCAAGTTAGATGACACTGTGGCGACAATCAGCTCTATGAAGGCTAAAGTGGAGAAAGAGAGTGGGCGTATAACCGAGGCTGAAACCAGAATTGGAGAGGTGGAAGATAGAATAGGTCAACATGACTGAGATACTGCAGAACTGAAGACTGAACTAGTCAAGACCCGTGGCAAATGTGAGGACCTCGAATCACGATCGCAACGTAACAACATCCGCATTGTGAAGCTACCAGAAGCAGCATGCAAAGGTCTGATGGAACTATTCATAGAGAACCTCATCAAAACCCTTTTTGAGACAGTGCCATTCTCTGCACACTTCCTGGTGGATCGTGCACATCGCACAAGCCCTAAACCTGGCGCCCCATCGCGCACCATTATTGCTAGACTGCTAAATTACAGGTATAGGGACCTTATCCTTAAACTGTCCAGAGAGAAGGGATCGCTGCACTAGGAATCCAGTACTGTCCATATATATATGCATACTTCTCTGCAGGGGTCTGCAAAACGACTATTCGGCGCCTAGCAAAGGCATCCTTCGCCGTAAGCGTGTATCCACCAGAACCAGACAGACACCGCAGAGAGCATTTCTGCGAGAGCTCCCCCGTCGGCAATAGCGCGTAAACTTTGATCGCGCAGCAGCCGGCCGCTCATTGCTCCCTACTGTTGAGCACAGACACAGAATCCGCGCCCGGGACTCCATTGGATGTTTTTTTTCCAAGGCTCAGCCGTTGCGTGTGAGAGAAATCCCCCCCTCTGAATTGGTACTATATGTGAAGAGATAGATGCCATAGCGCGCTGACTCTTGGACGCACAGCCACCATTAATAGGTTACCTACGTCACCTTCACCTGTGGTTAGACGTCTGTCCCCATAGCATTCCCTGAACATCCTGACCACAGAGTTTTCCCTTCGTCCTGATGAAGGCCCTAGGAAGAAATGGCTCACCTAGCCCCGTTATAGGGCTGAAACACCTGGTGTAGACGCTTTTGTACCAAAAACACAAACACTATCAATGTCAATTGTTTGTGTTCTTAGAAAAGTTGTTCGATTGATTTGTTTTAGTTTATCTGTTCACTTTGTGTTTGACGCCTGTCGTATACTTGCAGTAGCGACATTAGTAACTGCATTCATGTTTGTCTAACTATACTACCCTGTGAATACAGGTTTCTGTTTTGTTCTGACCATGCAAATTGTGTTTGCTTATGTGTTTTGTCTTTGATGCGATGTTCCTTATGTAAAAATAGAAATTCAAAAATCTTTTCGAATGTAAAACATTTTGGAATTATCTGAGTGTGATTCTATACACTTATATTTGCTGTCTTGGGAATGAAAATAGAAGGGAGGATACATAGTAAGATTGTTTTCCAACCCATTCATTTTTGTTCTAGTAATCGGCAGGGGTCCAGACAAAACGGAGATCGTGCAACCAAGTGAAAAGAGTGCTTTGTGCAAGACACGTCCCATGCTGTGCTGTGCATACCGATCCCAAACATTCAGGTCAACGTAGAAGTAGTATAAAGAACCATTAGCACACAGCACAAATGTGTGGAAGATCGAACATCCAAACACTGCTGAATACACATACTATTCCTCGGTGCATGATTTTGTATTTGTATTTATTAGGCTCATATAGCACTTTACACCAAAGCGCTGCACATTTAACAACAGGATACATTTAACAAATTGATCTGTGGCTACTCTCTGCAGTATGGGTGTCCAGACAACAGAGTAGCAAGATTTTATTGCGCACTCTTTCTGACCACTCACCAGTAGTGATGAATTTGTCACTGAGGGAAATATCTTTGCCTCGTGCCATGTGGAGAATGTGGTCTACGGTACTACTAGAAGACTCACAAGTCACGTCTTTGCGGGAGAAAATAGAGGGTGTTTTTTCAAGTTGAATGAGGGCACAGTACGTGAATATGCTACGGTATGCTATGGTATGGGAGATGTTTAAAGTGTGGCTATGGGGCACGATGATCTACACTACCACTGGTGTATTGAAAACAACCAGATGAGAACTAGGGGAAATCGAGGGGGCATTACGACACCTAGAGAAGCAATACAGTAACACCAAAGATTGCGCTCTCCTGGGAGTTATCAAATGGAATTTGACGAAATTATGAGGTTTGGCACACCGGGAAGTATGGTACACGGTCAAACCAGTCCAAGCGCGCAGGTATGGGGAGGCGGATCGGACTGGGAAATTACTAGCAGGGGTGGTGAGCGAGGGGTACAAATTATCACCGGTATTGTTGGGACCTCGGGCCATCTGATACCGGCCACTGAAGCAATCAATGAAGAATTCCGTAAATATTATATGGCATTATATGCCAATGTAGACACAAGTACATGTGTAGAAATAGAACAATATCTAGCTGAGAGCTCCCCCATTGCTCTTTCTGCAGGTGTGAGGGAGGAAATCAATATGCCGATCAAATTGTAAGAAATTGAAGAGTCAACACAGGCACTGACCTCGGGCAAAGCTCCAGGCCCCGATGAGCTTGGCATTGAATTATATAAAGTATATAAGGAAATCCTAGCCCCGAGACTCCTGAGGCTGTGGGAAGAGGCACTTGAGAAGGGGCTGCTCCCCCATTGCTATCAGAAGCCATCATCACTGTGCTAGCAAAACCGGGATGCCCACCAAATGATATGGCATCCTACCATCCTCTGTCCCTAATTAAAACGGATGCCAAGATCTTTGCTAAAACGCCAGCAACCAGGCTTCCCGCTTATATGCAACAATTGGCACACTCAGATCAATCAGGATTTATCCCTTCTCGGTCAACGGCTCTGAACCTACATCAACTGTTTGGGATCATCTCGCAAATTAATCCTGAAGCTAGAGCAGTGGCGGCGGCGCTCAACACCGGGAACAGTGTCATGGAAACTTTTGTCGGGGTTCTTAAACACTGCGGTTGGGTGACAACTTCATCAGATATGTGTGACTGCTGTATGCAAATCCAACCGTCAGAGTACGCACGAATGAGGCATTATTACAGTAATTTGCATTAGCCCGGGGGACTAGACAGGGTTGTCCCTTTTCCCCTTTGTTATTTGCACTCACAATAGAACCCCTGGCCTTGAGAATGCGTGAACGACACACACATAGAGGAATTCACATAGAGGGCCCCCCCAGAAAATCTCCCTATATGCAGAAAACCTTAAACCAGTTATGGCAGAAGTAGACGAATTCACGACACACTTGGGATACAAGATCAACAAAGTCTGAATTATTCCCGCTAACCGAGAGTACGGTGAAGAGGGAGAACCAGAACGTACCCTCCATCCCAGAAGACCCTTTAGCCGGAGGAAGAATCTGCGGCAATATGGCTGTCACTCATACGAAGTCGCGTCCATTCCAACTGCTCCCACGATGCACAGTTATCATGAGAGATACCCGCCCAACAGACCCTACAACCCAGCAGTAGTGAAAATTATGCCCAGGTAAACGAAGAGACGCACAACAGAGCTGGAGACAGTTACATGGACATACTCGACTGAACCGCAAGACATCAAGCCACTTGTTGTTAGAGACACCATGATGACTTAGCCACGTTAGACATGAAGTACACGTGCCATCCGAACACCTTGGACACTTGTACATATTCAATTACACGAAGAATAGTGGTATACAGTTCTATAGTTAGAGGATGGGGACATATACATACTGTCTACACGTTTATTATTTTGCATTAGGCCTGCTACAGCACCGAAGTAACGCAAGAAGCAAGAAGAGTTTGTGTACATGCTTGCAGATACTCATATGCAAATACCCCCATGATGTGGCAGGAGCACCAAAGGGACCTGAAAGCCATAACATAGTAACTATAGACTATTTAGAAGATGTGTATAGTGGAAGCCAAACCATGGATCAATACATCTAGTAGGCCATGATCAGTCTATAAATGGGGCCCGTGCCTCACAGAATCGTGCATAGCAGGACTACTGTGGCAGCAGCAAAGCCACTATCAAGGTCGCAATTTTGCAACTGACATTCTTCACTCTGAACTTAAGTACCACCGGCTACAGGAGAAGCGAGCACTTAAATAAAATACCGAATAATTCAGAGCTTTTGGGCTCACAAATACAGTCGCCAAGCACGTGACCAAGCCGAGTTTAGGGGCTGCCAAGAGTACGGCCTCAGAAGAGCAACCGGCCCCACCATTCAGACAATAGCCGCAACATTATGGCTACAGTCTCATTACGTTGCTGCGTTGGGAACCAGAGCACGATCACTACGGCTATGGTCTAAACACTGCCATGATGCTGACACATAGTTGCACCTTGCTGATACATAATTGGACAAAGCCCTATTAACAGATGTTCCACGGCTGGGAACGGAGTCAGTACCAGACTCGGGGATGTGGGGGGGGCTCATGGCTCATCCAATCATGACCAGGGACCCTCGGGCGGACAGTGGGGGTCACCAACCAATCACAGGGATTATTCACTGTAACAATTTTGGCCCCATCCCTGGGTAGTGCAGATCACTCCAGACGTCGTCCTTCTTGTCCCCACGACTGAAGCCGCAGGAACCATGAGACTGCAGGAACTACCAGGAACAACTGCAGTGGCACCAGCTTTTCTCCAACGGAATAAGGTACTGTGCACACTTGGTCATTCTCTCCGTCTGACCAGCCGGAATCGGGGTGAACCCTTTTCCTCCACGAAGATGTGTTCTTTCTTCCCTCCCTCTTATAACTTTTCCTTCCATTTGACAATCTTTGCAACTCTTGGCATCTCGAATCTCGAACTGTTCAACGTGTGATCCTCGGCCACTGAGCATCTGCTCCCTTGACACTGGCACAGGCCTATTGACTTTAAATCTGTATCTTTGATTAAGACCTCGAGTCTCCTTGCCTTGAAAAATATTACCTATGATCTTTATCCGTTTTTCCCTTGTTTGAAATTCAAGTACAAAGAGTGTTTTTTCTATCCGCGGGTACGCTTTAGTATCGTAACACTGGTCTGTCAAATCCTAATGTACTTACCTTGAATTTACTGGAACAGGTGGAATTGTTTGTGTAGTGTATTTTACGTGTGGTTTTGAAATTATAGAAGTGTTGTGTTTGATAACAGATGGTTTAAAAATAAATGTACTTATATTTTTTTACCTAAAACCTTGAGTCAGTGTTTGCTTGAGTCACAGTAATTGTGGTCCTTTGTGTAATCTCTACTACTGCTCATTTGCTCTTCAGATAAGTCTGGCTGCTCCGCTACTGCTACCACTTTAACAGTGTAGTAGAGGCTTGTACCAAAGGTAAACTTGTATTACCACTTCTAGTCTTAATTGTGTGTATTGGTCCTTAAGGGCACTGCACAGGATTCTGCCTAACAGCATCTAGGCACTGAATCTTAAGAAGATGGTTACATGAGAGAAACATGAAGTTTTACAGTTATAATAGGCATGTTACAGGTTTGCAGTTACAGTAGACAAGTTACAGAGTTACATAATACAGGTGTACAGTTATTCAGAGCAAGGTGCATTCGGGGACAGACATGGCAACTGTGACTGATCTTAATGCTAACAGTGATAAAGGTGAAACTAAATGGCAAAAATACTGCTTGCTGACCACGGAGGTTTCTTTAAATGCTCACCTACGGCTCATACAGTTTAATCAATTGCACAATACCGCGGTGAGGGTCTTGCGATTCCCTCTTGCTGCATCGAGTGCATGTATGAAATGTGGTAGCGTGGGGGCGGATTCAGTAAACATGTACTGGCACTGTCAAGATATCACACAGTTCTGGCGAGAAGTATCAGAGGTATTGCATGAGATGACTGGGTTCCCCCCTTGTTATACCGCTGAAATATCTACTGGGGGACATAGGTAAAGTATTCACCAAGATGCGAAGACTGTTTAACATGGGATGTATTGTATATTAGCCAAAAAGTCTATAATGATGAAATGGAAATCCAGGAGGGCGTCTCAGGAATGGCTGAGAGAAATAACCTTTGTAAATGAATTGGAAGAGGGATAAACCTGGTCGGTCCATGTGACGAGTAGACCAAAAGACATATGGCGCCCATTGAAAAAATACCTGATGAGAAGAGAAACGGATAGGACATGAGATATAACATGCAAAGTGTAAAGTTGATATGCAAATGTTGTAAACACAGATACTGTTGAGTCGAAACTATGTGAACCTGTAGTCTGCTGTAACCTGCTAACCTGTAACCTAAATAAAGTGTTTAAATAAACTTTCAAGTGTTCAAGGTTGAAGCTGCCAGGGCTGTGTAGATTAGGGTTGAAATAGAAATGTGGTGTGTGTGCTTGCTCTTAGTTGTATCACTGCGGTTAAGTCTGTTGACTCACTGAGGTGAGAGTCTGGCTAATCTATGTTCTCTTTACTCTAGTGACCTTCAACTTGTATTTCTTTTCCTTTTTTGTAATTGGACAAAAAGGGAGTAATTGGGCATTGAATGGTGACCGTAATAGTAGTTTTTGCCCTGTTAGAAAAAGGCCACAGAAGTGAGTGAGTAACGCTATGCACACCTGCAGCGCGGGAAGAAGCAGGGAGGTATGTACAATGCATGGGAACTGTGCAGTGACACACAAGGTTCATGCTGCCTAAGGAAGCTGTGCAGAAATCACTGGTGAGATTGGAACTCTGTGTTTGGCTGTGGAACATGAGTGTCACTAGGTGGCACACGTGGAAATTAGCTCTGTGTCAAGCACCAGAGCTCGGGTGCATGGTGGGAGATAGGGTATTGCAGCCTGAAGGTAGGGTGTGCGCAAGCAAGCAGGAGTCCGTGAGCGCACTGCAGGAGTTTAACCAAATAGCAGTTTCAATCCCAGGATGTTAAGCTCGGGGAAAAGCGAGGAGGGACATGTCTTGTGTCTTCGGCTGCCACCAGGTAGGTTACACTGCCTTACTGGGATGAAAGGTAGGCAGTGGGTAGCTGAGAAGGTAATTCGTGGGTTCAAGTGCAGACATTCCCCTTAAACTGTTGCCTAGGAGCAAGTGGTTGCCAATCTAGAAATCAAGGAAGGCATGACAGGTCATGGGTTGAAGGCTTCTTTCTTTAAACAGAAGGTTAACAGCTGCTTGCCTGTGGGGCAGACACTAACGCAGTGGAAGGAAAATCTGCTTGTTGCCAAAGTTCTATAAACAAGAATGCTCAGGACTTTGTCACCAGTCTACTACTGCCAAGATTCCATAATCTGGAATGCCAAGAACCATGGCAGCAGATTAGTGCTGCCAAGGTTCCACAATTCAGAATGCTCAGGACCATGGCAGCAGTAGTGTGCATCCCGCCATGTATGGAAATCTAGGGTGGGAGCCACAATGTCTGCTAGAAGACCTTGGCCTTTATATGATAACATCTTTGTTTTTAGCAGACACATGTGTGAATGAACGTCTTGAGGATAATAGTTTGTGGAAAACGTGTAGAGGCAAGACTTTGCACATCAGTGTACAAATAGGGACCACTATTTGCGCACACATACAACGGACTCAATCGCAGCTCACCACGTTTTCTATAAGGAGAAACGCTAGCCTTCTTCTTTGGCACTCAACTTTAGAGACACCTGATGAAGGGCATCTGGATCCTTACATGGAAAGTGTGAATCAGATACGAAAAATGAATACGTGTGTATTCAAGCTACAACTGAGAACTTACTATAATAAGGGGCCGTATACCAAGCATGCGCAAGAACACATTTTCAACTCAATGGCATAATAACTTTTCTAAAAACTGGGGAAAAGACAAGAAAACGGGTGCAAATACAGTGCATTAATACTTTCACACTTAACCATAACACCTAAGTTGCCCTCTCTACAGACTTCTTTGGGTCGTCTGTTTCTGTTTTCCCTTAGCAACTAGTTATCCATAACAACTACTTGCTTTCAAGACATGCTGGCTTGAGTTCCTGCACCTTGGTCTGTCCCACAGATATGCTTCTATGAAGCATTGTCTCCATTCTTTCTCAGGATGATGGAGGGTAGCCGAGTGGCCACTCGCCCCTTAAGGGCATGTATGTCCTGAATTCCCATTATGAATCATATTAAGCTCCGCCCACTCCTGCACTTCTGAATAACACAATTGTGGGAGGCATAAGCTTCACTTGAAACTACCAGCAGGAAGTCTTAGTTCAAAAGAAAGACTACTGATGAGTTAATTCGGTTTAGCAAAACCATTAGGAACCATGATTAAGGTTTCCCGGGATAGATGTTAGTATTCTAATCCTGGAAGAAGAGAGAGAAATGACACGGAAACAGTGACAGTTTGTGTGCTCCACCGCAGAATAATTGAGACTGAGAACGAGAGCCTTGAAATGCGTTATGCCATCTATTCTTGAGTCATGATTCACATGCAAACAGTTACATAACTAACAGGAAGCATCGATGGGCTAGCTAGAAGTGAGTTATGATAATTGCATCCTGTTTTTGATGCACTAGGGTGCCAAAAGTGAGGTGAAGAGACATACTTAGCTATTTGGGACTCCTTTTAGAGCAAGTGCTAATTTGTTGAACAGCAATGAGTCAGAAGTGTTTGAGAGTTTGTTATGTTATGTTGCAATCAAATGGTTAAACTCCTTCATTGGTTGTCCTCCCTGCACTCGTACCACTGGCTTCTGCAGATGGCACCCATTTCACTTGCTCGCTGTGCCACTTTGTAAAAACCCTATCTTTCATCACTCTCACTCCTACAGATACATTTTACACTGTGTGTAACAAGGATGTGGGAATTAGCAGATGATGGGAGGAGGCCCACTGAGGACTCCACTCACCCTAAGCGAAGTGTAAAGGGTTATGGGAGGCACGAACGTTTTGGTTAAAAAAAAAGCTGCCTAGATGAAAATTCCAGCCATTCCTTCAACTTTCCATAGCATGCTGGTTGCCAAGCTGAGAGCTGTCCTTGGCCTCTTTGTAACTTGCTTGGATGCTGTGCTCAGCGGGGCCTGATGGAACAATAGCCAGTCTGGCAAAGGAGGATCTATAATCTCTGATCGTCCCTCCCAGAAGTTTACCAAAACGTCTCTAACAGGCCTCAAGCCCCTCTCGCACATCACTTTCAGCTGCAGATCAAAAATGTATCAGATGTATAATGTGTTTAACTGTTTTATCGATGTCCCTTTGAGAATTAGAGGGCTCGTTCATTACAGTAAAGTCTTTTGTAAACAAAGAAAGCCAAGAAAATAACGGGAGGGGGCCCATTCACAAGGGCTTCAGTATCCTGTACCCGAATGTAAGCATCCACTTGAGACAAATCTGGACATGCTTGAAAAAGATACTGTGTTTTGCCTCCTTTTCCAGAAGTTTGAAAAAGCTAGTATTTTAGTACGTTGCATAGTTAAATGTTAAAGGTATTTGTACCGCGCACCGTCACCAACGGAATTGGTCCCCAGGCGCTCCTGCGAATCTGTAAATGATAAGGTGGGGTGGGGTGGGTTAGTAGGTGAAGATGGAGTAGGATAGTGAGAGGAGTGGTGTTCTGTTGGCAGCTTCAACTCGGTATACACCAGATGCTGAGCTTTGGTGCAGGTTTTGGATCGGTGACAGGCTTTGTGTGCTGTTGGTCCGGCTTATGTGTTGTTGCAGTGTTGTGAAGTGCGTGCGGCTTGTTGTGTGAGAGATGGTTGTGTGAGTTTTTTGAGTGAGATAAGTATGCAGAGTTTGAGCTTATATTGGTTAGTGGGTTACCTGACCTTTGGCATGCTAGCATTTGCAGTTCTGTCCTAGTGTGGCACCAGTTGACCCCCACAACTCTATCTGGATGCGGCGCGGGCCAATGTTCAGAACTCTATCCGGGTGTGGGCAAGCCAACATTCACAGTCCCATCCCGATGCGGCACAAGCTAGCGTCTAGAGATCTGTCCAGGTGTGGGCATGCTATCATTCGCAACCCTATCTGGATGCTACGCAGGCTGGTGTTCACAATTCCAAGTGTGGCACACGCCAACATTCAAGTTTCATCTAGGCGCGGGCTTGCTATCCTTCAATCAATCCCATCTAGATGGGACGCAGGCCAATGTCTACAATTCTATGTGTGGCCTGTGCTAGTCTTCAGGTTTCGCATTGGTGCGGGCATGCCAATGTTCAAAGTCCTATCTAGATGCGACGCTGGCTAATATTTCACAAATCTATCTAGGTGTGGGTATGTTGGCATTAAGCTTTCACCTAGGTGCGGGCATGCCAACATTCATGATCCTATCTAGATGCGATGCAGGCTGATATTCTCAATTCTGTCTAGATGTAGACATGCTAATATTCACAGTTCTGTCTAAGGGCGGGCATGCTAGCATTCAAAGTCCCTTCTAGAGGCGACGCGGACCAATGTCCACAATTCCATCCATGTGTGGCCATGCTAATATTCTCAATTCTATCTAAATGCGTTTCCCCGGTCTGGAAATGGTGTGTCCGGTACGTGCGAGTGGGTGAGTCACTTGAGGGCTTTCAACAGGGTCTAAGTATGTGTTCAGTCTCTGGAGCCTTCCTTTTGTGGCTATTTTCCAAGCTATTTTATGCTCTGTCGAGTGGTTAGTTCTTTGGTTTGAGTGTTTGTCCATGTTGTCCAATAGTGTACTAAGGGTATTACTTACTGTGTAGCATTGCTAACAAGGAAAGGGCCCATGACTGCTCTGGGCCAGCAACTTTCGTAGATGACAATAGTTCTGTACCAGGTGGCATACCATTATGATCTTTGGTGACACTGAGGCCGTGGTGAGTTGTTTGTTGACTTTCAGTCATTATTCCGATTGCTAAGACGTTAGTTAGCTCGAAGGCTTCTGTACATGACATTACTAACACCTACGCTCTGAATCTGCACCTTGGAAGCAACTCTGCAAAAAGAAGACTTCTGTGGAGATCATGATTCGAACTTAAGCAGTGGCTACCAGTGGCCTAACATGGCTTCCAACTCTTTGTTGTGTTATGTTGATAGGTTTTTATACTGCCCCAAACCACCACACAACAGTAGTTTCAGAACACTAGCCTTATCAGAGAGTTGGTGTATTGTGCCCCTGTCAGGTGTAACCAGCCCTTCCTTAGTCTGCGGAAGGAACAGGGTAAAGTTAAGAAGATGCACCACAGATAAAAGGAGGAGATGAAGCTGGGCAGCAAATGTTTTGTGAAAGCATGGCAGCAAGCCATTACTGTCATATTAACCATTGACTTTATGATGCAGAGGACGCAAGTTTATTGTAATGCATATATGATTAACTGAAATGCCTTACAAGGCAGATTTGGAAAATTAGTACACTATGTAATATTTGGATGCATGAGGCACTGGAGCTATGCTCGGGCAATCTTAAACGATTTGGTGGCTTTCAATGTTTCAATGAGGAGGGCATGAATACAACCAAGGTCTAGATGGCAAGGGAGAGGTGACTGTTTCAGATCACATGCTAGGGTTTGATTCTTCGTGTGGATTTTCACCGAATTTAGGAATTCCCACAGGTGCAACATGTGCTAGTGGGAGGTCATAAAGTGTCACCCCTCGAGGATATTCGGGCTTTCAGGTGTGTCAGGTGGTGTGGGAATAGTACTGTAAATTCCCTGGTCATCTGAAGGGAGGCTAAAAGTCTTGAGCTCGCACCTACAGAACTCAGGCACAAATGTGTGATCATCAATTTCGGGCTTGAATATAACAATTTTGAGAAGGCTTTTCAGAGTCCTGCGAGATTCTCTGCTTCGTGAATTAGTGGCACATACTCTTATCTTCAATACATCATCACCAGGAGGTAAAGAATATTGACAAACACAGTGTGCTGTGATCATAGAGCAGATAAAACAACGAGATACACTACACACCACCCGGTGGATTCATTGCTTATAGTGCACCTCAGAGAACAGTTTGTCAACGACCTATAAACAAGCAAGAAACAATTACGCTGGGGAGGGCTTTGAGAATTACGAACGGGACCGCGTTCCTAAACTTCCTATTAATGTCTTAGTCACTCGGATTCCCCTTGGCTCTCATTTACGCACACACAGGACCACTGGGTATAGCATCAAGTAATGCAAATCCATTGAGCAGCATGCCCTTGATGTTCCATTGGCTGTTCAAGCCAATGCTCTTTTTCTTCTCAAAGACTCTTTCTCTTCTTGAATGCTACCGGGTGACATTTCAAAGGTGAAACACATTCCTTTCTCCTCCGTGCGCCCCGGGGGTTTACCTGCAAGCCCGTTTAGCCTAAACTGGTTGTTGCAACTTCTGCTATGCACTCACTCGGCTTTGGAACACGCTTGCCTGCCACACACCCTCTTCGACAGAAATGTATCCCATTCTCCTCTCACTCTCTCAGCACTGGGGTGGGGACGGTGGCACGGACACGCACGCACACACACACACACACACACACACTCTCTCTCTCTCTCTCTATCTATCCTGCAGTCAAACCTTTCTGATGTGCACAATTATTTAGAAGCACCACACATACCAAAACAACCGCAACATGAGCAACATGATACAGACAGCAGGGTCATTTCTAAAGGTCATACAATTGGTAGAGGGCACTAAAAACCTCACTGGTAGTTGTGAAATACAGAATATAATCAGTGTGTAAGACCAGTCGATGGAAGGCTTGCTCCGTCTAGAGATTGCAAGGCAGGGAAATCTGCAAACGTGGCAAATGCCTTGGATGGTAAATACTTTCTGGTTGAGTGGAAAAGAAGGTGCATGGGATGAGGTACTCGCAATGTGGCAGTGTCCTCCTGAGGGTAACTCCTAGAATGAAAAACAACTAGTTTAGAAAAGACATTAAATTGTGCAGCCTCAAGAGTGTGCTGCAAAACAGAACTTTTTAAAATTAACCTAGCAAAATTCCTGGCTATGGCAGCGCACTGAGATCATAAAAGAAAAAGTATTTGGAAGAAATGACTACTGCTTTGCAGGAGTACAGGCATGCGCAGTGGTGAAAGGGTCTACTCAGCCTCACACTGCTACTAAACCAGCAGCGATCCCAATCATACAGGTGAAAAGGGCACAGCTTGAGCTTCACTGCTTTTGGTAATGTGGGCCGAGGGCAGGCTTTAAGGCAGAGGTCTTCAAACTGTGGGACGCGCCCCCGCGAGGATAGCGTGGCCGCATCCTAGGGGGGGCGAGACAGCCAAGCATAAAATGTAAAAAAAAAAAAAAAATTAAAACAAGTTTTTTTAAACCATATTTTTTTTACGATTGGAGGAAATGGGCAAGGACGGCTCACATGGTCGGACTGGACTATAAAACTCTCAGGCACCAATGAAAAAGTGGACCGCAGTTCCATATGGATATTCATTCCTTTAGTCACAGACTGTTTGAATAGTACCCAAGGGGGTGTTTTTGTTAAAATGTCAGAAAACTGATATTTAAAGAATATTTATTCAGCAACAATCGTCAAAACTACTAGCTGTATAGTGAAGTAACTCTTCAAACTTGCACACATTGGTCAAAAAAGTGGCCCATTTTGAGTGGCCTACACTAGCATTTTGCATTTTTGGCACCGGCATCACCCTATTGCCCTATAGGCCATTCCGAGCCTGGTGGCTCATCCATAATGGGCGAGGGGGTGGCCACCCAGTGGCCCCCCACCGATTAGCGTGAAACACTGAGCACTCCCTGCTTTTTCCAGCTGAGGGAGTGCTCCTGGGCTGGCAGGGTGAGGAGAGCCCAGGGTTTGTGATGGGGGATGGGGATACTCCTGGGGCTGGGTGGGAGTGGGATGAGGGAGCCCAGCGACTGTGATGGGAGCAGGTGGAGGAGCCCAGGGACTATATTGGGAGTAGGGTGCAGTGACGGCGCGCCATAGTTCATAGCCATTTGTGCATACTGTCCATTTGGCATTTTTGGGGGGCACGGAATGCCCATATTTTAGTCATGGGGGCCCAGGCCAAAAAAGTTGGAAAACCACTGCCTTAAGGGGTGAGAGCTAGTACAGAAATAATCCAAAAAAATGTAATACAGTGATAACTAAAAACTAATTTCCAATCAAGGTTCTATAAAAAATTGGATCTTTAATTATACTAAGAAATGCATACAACTAAAAAAACAATTGGGGCCCACAGCTGTGAGGCAAAACAAAGAGAAAGCAGAATTTAGAATAAAAAGTCACTCATGGTTGGTAGACAGGGGCGCTGATGCAAAGATTTCAGCATCAAAATGTCAAAGCAAATTACCAGGTGCGCAGGATCAGTTCTCGAAATGGGCAGGAGCAGTGCTCCTCTACCTGAAAAAAAAGATTCACTGTTCCTATACTTTTATTTTAAAAAGAAACCGTTCTGGAATGGTTTCATTTAAAAAAAAAAAAAAAGGAAGACGCAGAAACTTGAACATCAGTGCACTGCGTTGAACATTCTCTTAAATAGCAGGTGTGTTTGTCAGGAGGATTTGGATAGTGCGTGGGAGGGGGCGTGGATGATGGGTTTTGTAGGGAGCGGGGGGGGGGGGCAGACCAGCAGGGAACATAGTTCCACTACATCTTTTCGTACACTTCGACCACTGGGCAAGGCCACTTCAAATACGTTTAGTTCTTGGTCTTGGGGCCCAATAAGGTTGAGACAGGCCTTTCAGCATCAAAGTGGGAGTCTGGGTGATTTCGGCACCAGGCCGCGGATGTGTCAGGGAGTGGTGTGGCACCATGTTCCAATGATGCAGTGCTGTTCAGTGACAGCTTGAAAGTCAAGGAAGCGGAGGACAGCAGGTGATGTTGGGTTAGGGGCCTCGGATTGGGAGAAGGGGGGACTAGCCTTCGGCTGTGAGCATGTTCGGATGGTTCAACACGGTATGGGGTACGGCAGCAGTAACAACTTTGAGCTCGAAGGTTCTGTGGTTGATGGGAAATCCAGTCTTGGGTATCAGGGGCAAGTGGAGTAATTTCTTCTATCTTTCCAACCAAGGAGTTTTGTGGAGAGCACTTGCAGACTTTGGCTACCTCCAGTGAGCAGGGTCCTGGGTACCTGTGTCTCAGTTCCAGTAGTTAGGCTTTGTCCAGCCAGCTGGTCATCCCAAATAGGCCCTTGGAATGGTTATGGAGATCTTTCTTTTTTCTTGGAGTCTCTCTCTTCACTTCCTTGGAAGTGGACTTTGGGGTAGACTGTACTCTTGGTCAGTTACCAGTAAATGTTTCATCAAAAGTGTTGCTTCCTGTTTCAGTGCGGCTTGACAGTGACGTGGAAGAGGGTGCGTTCCTCTAGTGGGAGGAGCCCGCTTAGAGACTCCTGCAGCGCCCCGCTGATTCTGCGGTTCCGGGCGGTTCCGGGCGATTCCGGGCTATGAGCCTACGTGGGGCCGGCCGGCCCGGAGAGGAGCTTGGAGAGAGGAATTAGCCTAAAAGCGACGGGGTTGTGTGTGGCCCGTTGTTAGCGGTTTTTACCTGGCTGAGTATACCGCGAGTGTCTACGAGTACCGGTGAGTACCTAGAGAGCCCCCGTGAGGCTGCGGGAGGGCAAGCTAGCACGCTGAGTTTGCTCCTTGTCAGTAGACCTCCTGGTTAACTTACGGGGGGACCTGGGTGTAAACGGGCTGTCTGGGCCAACTGTGGACGGCGAAGAGGCGGTTGCGAAAGGGGTGAGCCTGCTCGTGCAGCCACTGCGTATTATACGTGTGGGAGCCTGTGGGAGCCTGTGGGGGAACGATATCTCCTTTGATCCCACAGGCGTGGTTGACCATTTCACTGCACGGGCGATTATCGGACTCAATAACTCCGCCCGCAAGTGCAGTGTGAATAGGACCTTAGTATCCCTGCATCAATCCCCCCTTGAGACAATATGCCACCAAAAGCACGCGGTGCCAAAATGTCTTATAACCTGAGGAAAGGCAAGACCAATAACCTAAATATGCCTATCACCAAACTGTCTGGGGGGAATAATTTGAAATCCCCAGCTAATACTAGAGGAACGATTCCTGCCCTATTTGAAAAAATCCCACCGGTAAGTAGTAGTGAACATATTGAGGAGACACTGTCGACAGTGCACAATGGAAGTCGTCCCTTGGACATGACAAATTTTGACGATATAGATAACAATTCTTTACTCGATTTATGTCTGTCCATACAGAAATCAATGGCCCCCCCTCAGACGAATAGGGGGGGGGAGTGATGAGACTGGGAACACCCAGAAAGCTGTAAGTTTTACAGTAGAAGCGCAGGTGTTAAAATCAATTAATGCCTCACCAGAGGCCACCGATAAGGGCCGACTATCTGAATCGCCTAATTTATTGATTGATCTTGAAGAACCAGGGAAGTATAATGCAGATCGATGGAATGAACTATCTCAATTGAACTCTGAAGCTATTGCAGATGTCAATGTCCTCACTGCAATTTGCGCTAAAAATTCTATTAAAACTTTGTGGGAAAATACATGTCAATACTGTTCTGCAATTGTACTTACCTGCCCCGGGCACGAATTCTGCCTATGAAGAGGAGCCCGAAGAAATAAAAGAGCCTGAAATACCGACTACCCCCACGAACATTGAGGGGGCTGAGCCTCCTTCAAAAGAAGAAAATATCCATTTGACAAAAAAACAGCGTAGAATGGCGAAGAGAGCAGCACTAAGAAATGTTCCAGTGGAGGTGGCCTCACCTTTGCCTAATACAGCAAAACCGCAGCAAAAATCAAGAAAGGCAAAAAGAAGGGCGCTGAAAAGGAAGAAACTCTTAATGAAGGGCCCTGGAACAGTCACCAGTTGGATACTGCCGGAGAAACCTAAAGAAATATCGGCGGTGAGCAATACAAGTCAAGACTCCATTCTTATAGATAACCAATCTATTATGGATAATCAATTCTCCACCCCGCAAAGGAATAGTGTTAATAGTACTTGTGAAAGCATGAACACTGAGAGGGAAACCTCGGTGCCAGTAAGAGAAGAAAATTGCGAAGGAAATAGGATCTGTATTGTAAAGAACTTAAATCAGAAATCCTGCGGTAAATGGTTACCATGAATGGCTATGCTTGAAAAACTCCACATGATCCCTCAATTAAGAGTCATAAGGTCAGAGGACTTCTCTTTTGTGGAGCCTTTACACACTACTAACCCGAATGTGACGGCGCTACATTGCACAGCCTTGGCCTCTGCACAGCTGATACGAAAACACAAAGACTATCTGATGCAAGTGGGGTTGGGTGTAGATGTTAACCCTTACGAAATAGATCCATTGATTAATGATAAAATGAAACCTGCTAAAATTAATGGTGAAACCAACCCCCCGCCAATCGTTGGGAAACAAGTACAAATGAGCGATATTCAGAACACTCTTAAATGGCTAGCAGAGGCGCTACCCCTGGTTTTAAACAAACCCTGAACTTGCTCATTGCTATCCTGGAATATCAGGGGTTTTAAACATTTTACGGCAACTAATGGGTCATTAACTTTTATTACGAACTATTCTTTTTTCATGTTGCAAGAAACCTGGTTGACTGTACCGATTGTAATAGATGGCTATAAGCTGTATCATACTCTTGCTAAAAAAGGGCAAATGGGAAGACCATATGGAGTTTTGATGATCGGGATAGGGAAATCAATAATATCTAGAGAAATATTCACTGAATTGGGGGATAACATCAACGCGGTAGAAGTGTCAAGAAAGGATGATTGGGCCAAGTTATTGTTGGTCAATCTATATAATCCATATGACGCCACAGCTAGTGATCAAATTCAAGATAGGCTGCATGACTTGCTGAGTGCGTGGAAAAATGAATGTAAAAGTAATCTTATCATTATTGCAGGGGACTTTAATTGCCTGATCAAAGGAGAAGGAGGCACTTCTAACAATAAGTACCTTTACCCGTATCCCATTATGCAACATGACTATAATGATAAGGAAGGGGAGAAGTGGTTATGTTTTATGAGGAGTTGAGATTTGGAATGTCTAAATGGACGAACCATGAGTGACCGCCCGGGGCACTTCACTGGGGGAGCGGGTGTGGCGTGTCATACCCTTGACTATTGTTTTACTAGCGCTGAGGTAGCATCCTTAGTTAATGACATGAGAATAGTAGACAATGATTGGAGTGATCATAATGGTCTCAGTCTAATCCTGAATAGTGGTATTGAATCTCCCCCAACTACAGCGACAGGAAGCCTGCTTGTTAATCATGCTAGCTCGCGAATAATATGGTCTGAGAAAAATATACTCAGAGCAAGTCAGGACTGTGGTGATTGGGATAATGACTATCATATCATGTTTGCTAATCTGTCTATGGAGGACCTGGAAGGGTGGATCTATAACTTTACGGGCAAATATGTAACTAAAAAATCATCACTTGTTATCAAAGAACAGGGCTCGACTGAGACCTATGACAAAGTAATAAGAGACGCTAAACGCTTACTAAGAAGGGAGATACGCAGAATCAGGACCAATACAAAATCCCTCATCAGTCTACACACTAAGACTAAAGAGATTAAAAATCAGTACAGGTCATGGTTAAAACCTTGGAAAAGATAAAAAAAAATGGCATGTTGGCAAAAGACTGTGACTGTGAGAACTATTTGCTCAAGAAACTCCCGTAATATTTGGGCACTATTGGGAGAGGCACGGGGAAGCAGGGAAACCCCTCAAATAAATCCGATCGACTCTGAGGAATGGGTCAATTTTCTTGAGAAACGTAATGGGACATTGGTTGGTAAGGTTGAAATCTCTGGTACTACCACACATATACCTAAGCCCTTCCCGGTACATCTTGAAGAACTTATAGATAAGATCTCTAAACTTAAAGCTTCACGTGCACCTGGGCCGAATGGCCTTTCTAATTTACTCATGAAGAATAACCTGGTCTTCTGGGCAAATCTCCTAAAAATACTTTTTGAAAAGGTATTAATAGAGGGGAGAATTCCGGAAACCTGGCAAAAAGCAATTCTAGTGCCGGTATTTAAAAGAGGTAACAGAACGGACCCAGGAAACTATCGTCTGCTTTCCATGTTAGACTGCTCGGGCAAATTATTTGCCTCTTTACTTCTGCAGAGATTACAGACTTGGGCAGAAAAGACAGGACTCTTGGACCGCTTTCAAAGCAGATTCAGAATGGGATATTCTACTACTCATAACCTACTGATCATGAATAGTCTTAGAGATAAAGCCCTTTCACATAATAACCCTCCGCTGTATGCTTTATATATTGATTTTAAGGCTTCATTTGACACTGTCAATAGAGAGAACCTGTGGAGGAAGCTAAGGGGAATGGCATGCCCCGAAGGATTGCTTTACTACCTACAGCTCCTTCATCAAGATACCTCAGTACAGTTGAGGCTAGATGGAAGTGGGACAACAACCAGGGCGATAAAGCAAATCAGAGGGGTGAAACAGGGGTGTGTAACTGCACCCACCCTGTATAATCTATTTGTCTCTGATATTCCGGAACACTTACGTGAGGTGCATAATTGCCCCCCCAAAATAGGCACCCAGCATTGCTTAGTCATGGCATATGCGGATGATGTGGTTATTTTTGACCACACGTTCAATGGAATCTCACGCTCGGCTGAGAGGCTCTGGAAGTATGCGGAAGAGAATGAACTCATAATAAATCATATGAAAACAGAATTGATTCTTTACAGTCATGGTAAGGTGAGCCGCCCTAGAATGATGACTAGAGGATTGGAAATTCAATACACACATTCCTATAAATACCTAGGAGTGGAATTTGACTCCAGAGGAAATTTTCAATCCTGCGTACAAAATCGTAAAATAAAGGCGGCACAACTAACTGCTATGATTTGCCAGTTCTCTTACAAGCAGAGTGGTTACTCTATTTGGGCGGCCCGCCAACTTTACATTCAATGCTTGGTGCCAATGGTAACTTATGGACTGGAAGCTCTGATTCATCTTAATCTTGAATGGCTCCAGGTATTGGAGGGTAGGTTTTGGCGTAGGCTTTTGGGCCTACCACAGGGAATACCAATGGCGATATTAAGATTGGAACTGGGGCTACTCTCCCTAAAAGCCCTAGTCTTAAAGAAAAGAGCTGAACTCTATATTAAGATGCATACGAGTACTACCAATCCTCTCCTGCTGACAATGAAAGAAAAGATAATTGGGAACAAGCAGATTAAGTTTGTAAGAGAAATGACATTGCTATTTGAGAAAACCCCTTACTGGAGTTTGAAATATCAAATGGGAGAGCGATTAAAAATCTGGGACTGGCAAAATAACTTTAAACATCTCGAAAGCCTACATAGCTATGGGTTCATATCCTATATACTTTACACCTACAGAAAGGCACAAGGATATTTGAACCTATGTCCCTCGGACAATTTAAGACGTTTTGTATTATTGCTACGTATTAACCATCTACCAGTCCTAACCGTTCTTGGCCCTGAAAGGGCTATTCCCAAATTAGAGCGCTTCTGTAGGATATGTAAGAATAAACCGCCCCGAAACGGCGAGACATGTCCTTATGCTATGTCCCAGACTGAGTATCATCTATATGAAGCATTATAGCAAGTATGTTCATAATTTAGATCACATTAAGTTAAAAGATTTCTGGTATATGTGCGTTAATACCCTGAATGCAAGCTTACATCTGGCTCTCTACAGAGTATGGAATATGGCCAAGGTAAAACTCAAAGAACAATCCACCCCAGAAATAACAAGAAAATAAGTTATTAGATTAAGTTATTCAGCGGTGCATATGATGTTGGCTTGGAGAAATCTGCAACATTAAAATTGAATAAGAAAGTTATTTATTTATATGTGTAAATTATGTTAAAAATTATGTAATTAGTTTATTATGTGGAATTATGTGTAAAGTTTTTGTTTATAAAACTATATCACATTAAAATAAAATAAATAAATAAAATAATTAAAGAAGGGGAGGATCTACTTCTACCAATGTATAAGTTATTAGGTCTATCATGTTTATTCGGGCACAGACCTTCTGCCAAACAGGTTCCCACCGCAGCATGGTCCACCCAGGAATTCCTACTTTGCCCACTCAAAAGTGACACACACCTGAGTTGCATCAAAATGGATAGCAAAGTTAGGGAGAGCTAGGCGATGATTTAATTTGGAAACTTTCAATAATTTAGATGCGATCCTGGGTTTCTTCCATCTACAAACCATCCTTTGGAAATATTTTATTTTCAAAAATGTGAAAAAAGTTATTTGGAACCACAACAGGAAGGGCCTGAAAAAAGTAAAGAAGCATGGTGATACTATTCATTTTCACCACTATTCATTTTCACTGCCTCTATTCGTGCCAATCATAAAATCTCCCTGGGACCCGAATTGATCATGTCGGTTGTAATTTGTTTCAAAAGTTTAGGATAGTTAGCGGAATACAGGGTGTGACATGCACTCCAGGATACTTTACATTTCGTGGAGCTAAAATCAAAGGTGCTTAACTGAACACCTGCAAACTCACTGTGTCTTTCTCTAAAGTCAGATTTAGCATCTCTGACTTATGCATGTTCATTTTAAAGCCCACCACAATATGGTAGGCGTACAAATCCGCAGGCAGCTTCGGCTTGGAAAAGAGAATCTGTAATCAACATCAAATTTTAATCTGCAAAATTGTTCATTTCGGGTTCCTTGTTGCCAAATGGGATTCCCTTTTAAACCACTGTTTTGTTTAATACCGACAACTAAAAGCCCTGCGAAAGGGCAAACAAAAGGGACAAGAGTGGACATCCCTGCTTAGTTCCTCTAGAAAGGGCACATGGGTGAAACATCAGCCCATTCGCCACAATTCAAGCCTTTGGAGAAATGTACCAGATCCTTATCGTAAGAGCCTCACAGAACCCATGGACTACAATGTGCAGAAAAGGAAGTACCAGTTCACCTGATTAAAAGCCTTTTCAGCATTAAGAAAGCTCAGCACGGCTGGCATTCGTCTCCTATCAACTTACTCAACTAGGTGCATCATCCTTTGCATATTTTCAAAAGTCTGTCCAAATTAAATAACACTCAACTGATCTGCCCAATCATCTGGGTCAAAACATTTTCAAACATAAAGGCGAACAGCTTAAAATGTACATCAAGGAAACTGGCCTTTACGATCCTTAAAATGATCGGTCATTTCCTGCTTTGGGTATTAACACAATTTCATTTTTCTCAAAGGAGTTGTGTAAGAAATCAAGATTGGAATCAGTAAGTTTGGAAAGATTTGTAAAATATGCTGGAAAACCCTGTTTGGCCTGTGGCGTTATTTATGTAATTTCATGAGTCCCATTGATGACTGGTCCTCCTCCACAGTCACCAGGTTATAGTTGTTAGCCAGCCCTAAACCCTTTTAGCTTCATCACAAACAATTTGAGGGAATTTGGGGATATAAGAAAGTTTTATTTCTGTCTGAGGTATAGGATCAACTTCTCAGCTTTTCTCATACAAATAATATCTTGCTGCCCCTTAACCACCCTCTACTCCCTTAAAAGGGAGGAATAACTCTGGCAAACCCTGTTTAATTTGTTTATATCTTGCATTAGTTCTTGTTCCACGACTATTAATATCCTCCTATTAGCTGTGAAGGCAATCAAGTTGCCCTTCAATGCTACTTTAAATCATCCCAACGAGTAGCTGCAATCATGTGTTCAATGATATTAACTATAAAATAGTCCTCAATTTTCATCAGTATCTGCTTACGACAAAAGAGGATCTTTTAAAATGTCAATTGGGAAATACCAGGAAATCGTTGCACAACCAGAATGTGGTAAATGTATCCCCAATATTACTCACACATGGTCCAATATTGTTGCCAATCCTATTTGAAATCCACCACCCTGCCCACCATGGGAATACTTGGGAGATAAACATAGATAGATTCTAGAAAGAGAGCAGTGCACTCTAGAGTAAAAAGAACCGTCATGTGATTCATGATGTAGTTCACTCCATACATCCAGCCAATTTCCCTCTGCATGCTTCCTCTTTACGCTCTTGTAAGCGGCATCTAGATCTGTCTGATGCAGGAATTCGACTCTCTATCATGAAAGAGTGGCCTCTATGAAATGCACGGGCTAACCTGCATTTCTTGCGATTGCACCGAGATCTGGATATTTGGAGGGTAGATTATGTGCCTAAATCTGACTTGGTCCTGTTTCAACAGATGGATCTCCTATAGGCAGAAAGTATCGGGACATTCTTCTCTTAAATACCACCATATATTTTTCTTGAAACTGGTGAATCCAGAACGGGACACTAAGGGCAAGAATCGCAACCGTTGTCCTTAAAGTAGTTGGCTGCCCAATGGCAGATTACCCAGTCCCACGCCCCTAAGTAGGACTGTCTTCCTTCAATTGGCCCCAACCTTAAAACTCTGCCTTCCAAATGCTGCAACCCCCATTCCTTTCCAACAAAAATCCATAGTAGCCAAGACCTTTGCCCTTAACCTCTTTTCCTCCATCTCAGATAAACCCTATCGATAGTAGAAAAGAAACTGTATAGCAATGCAAATACAATCAAAGCAAAAGGAAAGACATTAACCACATACATAGAGTGCAATCTTCATTGCACCCTGTGTGCCTCCTAGGATGAAACGTATCCTCGGATTCTGAGACTAACTTACAATGTGGGCCATCTGAGAAGGATTGTACACCCCAAACTACACCCAGGCCAGACAAGTGGAAACAAAAAGAAGTAAACAATCCCTTTCTGGCCCCTAGTAATATGATCTGATTGTGATGATAACATTTCATGTTTATTCTATTTATTTATTTGCTTATATAGTACTTTTATCCAAAGCTCTTTACATACATCGTAATGACAAAACAAAAAGGATAAATGATTTTAAAAAACACAGGTAGGGAAAATTACATGACAGAGTCCAGAAAAGCAGAATAAAGGAGATGAGATTTTAAGAATTTCTTACATTGAAAGAGAGAAGAAAAAGAGCTGATGTTAAGTGGAAGAGCATTGCAGAGTTTAAGCCCTAGAAGTTGAAATAATCTAAATTGTGAAGAGACGCACGGGAGACGGAGGACAGTCAAGAAGAAAAGTGTTGCAGAGAGTAGATTACAAGAAGGCTGATATAAAGATAGCAGGGAACTAAGATAAGGAGGAGTTAGAGCATGTATAAATTATAAAGAAAACACAAAAACTGATATTCTAAACTGTACTGAATTGGTAACCAATGTAAATGAGCCAGGTAAGAAGTAAGATGAGCGGACATAGGAAGACGAAAAATTACACGAAACGCAGAGCGCAATATACAGCGTAGAGGGAAAAGGGCACGTTAGGATTTCCAACATAAGGAGAACAGCAGCAATGCAAACGAGAAAGAACCAATGACTGCAGCAGAATTTCAGTGGCAGAAAAGTTAAATAGATTACAGGTTTACAGATGTTCTATAACTAAAACCAGCAGGATTTAACCACCATACTGATCAGGGCCTGTAAAGAAAAAGATGAATCAAAAATAATACCTAGATTACGAGCCAGGTTTGAAAATATGAGTTGTAGTCGAGCAAAAGATATGAACGGATGAGTTGACATTTATGAAGAAGCAGGACAGAAAAGGATTTCTGTTTTATTGGGATTTAGACAAAAGAAATAAATGGACAACCACAATTGTATGGCAGTTAAACAAGCAGACAGATGTTGAAGGATAGAGTCAGTAAATGATGGAAATGAAGCTAGCGTCCGAGTGTCATCTGCATAGAGGTGGACTTGAAAACCATAACCAAATATTAAAGAAGGTAAAGGAGACATATAGAGACTGAAAAGAAGAGGCTCAAGAACAGAATCCTGGGGGAAAGCATGATGGGAAGGGGAAGAGCAGGAAGAAAGACCTTTACAAGATACAGTGAAAGAACAATTAGAAAGATAGGAGTTAAACCAAGAGAGAGCTGACCCTAGGAAACCCAAAGAAGAGAGTGTAGTGATTAAAGTAGAATGATCAACTGTGTCGAAAGCAGCACTCAGGTCTAGAAGAATCATAATAGAGGGCAGCTTAAGATGACGAGCATGAAGAACATAATTTGAGACAGATAAAAGAGTAGTTCAGTTAGGAATCCTAAGTGAAAACCAGATTGTTTAGGAGGGAGAAGGTTGTGGGAATTAAAATAGAATAAATGTGGGAATTGTAAACTGATTTGCTCAAGATTCGAACCGTCAAAGTTCGTAGAGGGCCTCAAATTCAATTAGGCCTCCTTCTTCCTCTTCTCATCCATCTCTAGAGCTTGGGTCTCATCAGTGACATCTCTCTTGCAGTCGATTGTGGGTTCTCCAGCGGAATCATCAAGGCCTCTGCTCCCTCCTCCTTAGTGGAAAAAATGTTAGCATATCCATTCAAAATAAATGGTGCCCTGAAGATGAAGAGCCATTTCAATTTAACATAATGGCTGTTTAGATATTCAGAAATCTCTTGAAGATCCATTAGTCTCACAACTATTGTTGGCCAAGTCCTGATACAACAGAAGTTCTGAGCCACAGTAATACATTAGGGCTTTGCTTCTGGCCTCTTAAAGAATCATTTCCTTCATTCTACACAAGGTAAGGTTAAGAAAAACGCCTCTTGGTTTAACATTTTTTATTTGATTGCATACCCACTCAGTGAGCCCTGTCAACATCAACAGACATAGGGGTTGATGATGATCCGAAGCTCTCCTTGAATAGTGAGTTGAAAAGGGCAGAATATTGGTGTACCCTACTACTTCCATAAG
Source organism: Ambystoma mexicanum (assembly GCF_040938575.1). Classification (NCBI taxonomy): domain Eukaryota; kingdom Metazoa; phylum Chordata; class Amphibia; order Caudata; family Ambystomatidae; genus Ambystoma; species Ambystoma mexicanum. Next base: position 341,514,492 of record NC_090922.1, read on the forward strand.
GTTCTTGATTATGCATATTGTCATCTTAATCTATTTTCCAAAGTCTGTCCAATGCATTTGGAGGTCTTTTTTTTGCGAGCTGGAGCAGTTCCTTGACAGTCTCATCTTGAGTGTCACTTTTTTCCCTCCACACTTTCGTGTGCCTTTTCGTTCGTTTCCATACACTCTCTTAGTTGTTGCACTTCTTGCTGTGGGTTCATAAAAGACGTGACTAGCGCCACCTTGAATTGAGTAAATTGATTCTGGTCTTCACTTCAAAAAACGTATCCTGAAAGGTATCCCAGGCATTGCATCAAATCTTGCTTGGTGCAACATGGTTAAGCGGGGTGATCTCCCACCATTCTGGAAGAGAAGCCATTGCCCCAATTCATGGGATGACCAGTCCCAGTCTATGCAGTGTGGTATTGTTCCAGTAGTTCTGGATGGTTCTTGTATTTAGGACCCTCACACCACTTCATTGGAAATAGTGAACAGCTAAATAAATTGAATAGACCCCAACGTCAGTACAGGTAACTTTCTGTCCTTAACCTTTAACCTTCTTCTCGTCTGATATTTTCTGAAGGAGAAAAGTACTCATAACTCCCACTATAATAATCTGCAGGTCATTTGCATGAGGCAGGGGGAGGGGAGCAAGTGGATAAGGTATAGCTCAGACTGTGTCTTTTCTTATGGGGGAGACCTGGCTATTGTTAACTGGGCGCCAGAGCACTCCAGCCATATAACTGTTTGACAGTCATGGTGATGAGGATACTTATAGCTTGGCTGCAATTCTAGGTTACGGCCGCCCCCTTTCAGCAGCGAGCAACTGCACATGACCAATTAGTTGGCTGCCAACTCCAAGTCATTTCCACTGCAAGATATTATACACCATCGATGGGCCAGGGCACTACTTAACTCCACAAGCAACCAGATACACACACTGTTGTTTGCTTCAGCGAGGGAACCCTCCACACTTAAGAACACTCCAACGAGGCAGCGCCTCCGGGGATCTGCTCAGTAATCACCTTGTGGAATATTTGGCCCTCAGGAGCCAGCACCTAAAGATACTCGCTCATGCTCCAGAAAAAACAGAATAATTCACATTGTTCACAGCATCAACTGGAGCCCGTCGATGTTGTCTTCCCTCCAGTTCCACGACTCATGCGCTAGAGAAAAGCCATCATCTTGAAAAGGTCAGCGCCATAAGTTGCTCTTCAGTGCTCCCTAAATGTTGTGGTTCCAGGTAAAGAAAGCATTTGAAAGTTTTTCGGCATGGTCATTGGGTTATCCATGTTCCTGAGTACCCTTTTGTTGGACTGAAGGGTCCAAAACAGCATGTTACAGGTCTTGCAGACCTTACATCTGCGATTCACCTCCTTCACAGTCACCTGCAAGCCATGCCCTCCTTTTTTGGCATCCTTTGAAAGAGTTGTTTGGTGAAGTACTGTACAGTATTTGGTCCCACTTTTCAGACCGTCCACTTTATAGCGAATTTGCATTCGCAAAAAAAGGCCAAATATGTCGGTTTTTTAATGTGCCACTTTCTTGTGAAGCCATTTCTGACCCATCTACTTCTGTAGTTTTGTTCCATTCTGGCTTGGAATAGCAGTCAAAGACAGTCCCCGCCTCTTTTGTTGCATTAGGTAAGCCAGGAGGAGCATTGATGCCAAGAGCCAAGGACAGGGTCCATTTCTTTGCTTAGCAAAAAAGTCCTTGCATAGCTATTTCTTGTGTCTTGTGTAGCTACTTCTGAAACTCTGCTGAAAAAGGAACAGAATATAGACTTTTACAACACGAGTGGCCCCGAAGCCCCAACATCATTTACATAAAGGAACTTCATTTGTGAGAGATTGTTTTCATTCTAGGGGCACAATAAGGATATTAGCAAAGGAATTCTGTAAGTTTAGAAGGTACCTCTCTATATTTTAATGAAGCATTAATGCTGAGAAATGCACTCATTTGTGCAGCAATATTTAATTTTTTCCTGCTGCAAAACGTGGAAATCAATACCACAGTGGTGCTTCAGGAATGCAAAATAACACACGGTGTAGGACTAAAATGCATACCAGGGTAATCTCCATTTCAAGTAAGATCCCTTTTATTAATGTACTCTATTCCTTGTAACTGGCAATTTATGTACGTCCATTGTTTGGTAATGTACTGCTATGTTTGAATAAACAAGAAGATGCGGTTGGAACACAGAGACATTTTCACATCGGTCACAAGTAGAGGGATGAACATATTTAGAAATACGACAAGCAGCAGAGACTCACTCCCATGTGGCCTGTCCCTCATGGAATAACACTGATTATAAGAACAGAGTGTGGCGTAGCACTGTTGTTGAAAAAACAGGTACTCACAAATGTATTCTATTCCCAGCACATAGTTACAAATTCTCAAATCATATGCCTTGCTTTGTCTTTTCTATTTGTAGTTTCCTTAGTTGTTTTAATGTTTTTAAAGGTTGTAAATGGCACAATTCAATGTTGTTTCTAGTAGTTCCTTTTTATCCAGTAGTTCGAATTAGTTTATAGCCTCATTTACTTACTTCCCTGTAATGTCTGTCCCATCTTCCCATTACATTAAGAGAGAGAGAGAGAGAGAGAGAGAGAGAGAGAGAGAGAGAGAGAGAGAGAGAGAGAGAGAGAGAGAGAGAGAGAGGGCACAAGCTGCTGGGAGCTGCAGGATGTTTTACAACTCTCCCACACAAAAATACCAACACTATGTCCGCATGGTGGAATGGAGAAACGTGACTAGGAACTCAGTGAGATGCTCCTGCTTAGCTCGATATATCTCAGGGATAGCAGGGAATTTTGCCAGCGGTAAGGCCAAGAGTTGTGAACTCCAGATCTAAATCCTAGTATTTGACTAATATGATGTGAGGGGCATCTATAGGAGGTAGCAGAAACAAATGAGGCGCCATTGATCAACAGTATTGGCAATAATTTCATTGAAATGAACAGACAGCAACAATTCACCAGAGACCATTAATTAAACAATTTGGTTTGATATCTGCCTATCAAATAACCAGATTGGAGCTCTCCGTGGACTTCGCAACGTGACAGAAATAGTTGTGATTTGACTTAGATGAGAAGCACTGAGGTAAAATATAGCTCACCAGGTTCGTGAGGTAGTGAGGGCAGATTTGTAGGAGGACAATTGTTAATTCAGCAAAACAAAACTAGCTTGTTCTGGTTTTAGATAGCCGGACTGGGTTATTTTTGTTGCATGTTATTTATTAAGGCCGACAGATGCAGGTAGGGTGACCAGATTTAAAAAGTAAAAAAGCGGGACATGGCAACTAACATAAAAGTAGGACAACTCCTGAAAGTGGCTGTCAATGCACTACACTTCAGTAGCGTTTGGAGTAGAAGGGGGTTTAAGTGTTACTGTTCAAATAAACTTATTATAATTAATGTATCACAAACTCACACGATCTTAAGTTGTAAAATGCAGCATTTCTTCTGTGCGAGCTGTGCCTGCCAGCTATGAAGACCTACTACCAAAAACCGGGACCACTGCAGTTTCCAATGCGAACATAATCTTGAGAAAGGGGGACAGAGCTCCAATTCCCGGGACAGTCCCGGCAAAACCAGGACGTCTAGCCACCCTAGATGCAGCACTAACGGACATGCAGCAGAGCACTTTGGTGTGTATCCCATTTGGTTCAAAATGATCTCTCAACAATAAAAGAATCTCTAGGCACTTGGGCCTGGAATTAAGAACATATGGTGCAGGTGAATCAAGGTGATTGTCCATTTAAGTTGGTCAACATCGTTATACTTTTTGGGGGAAAAGAGATTTTTGTTTCAGATAGACCAGGCTTTATGTTTTGTTGTGGACCAGAGCTGCCTAACCTTCGGGGCTGGCCTGGAGGCTCCAGGTTACCAGCTTTTTCTCCGGGTCTGTGGAGCACAGTGAAAGACCTATGGGACTTATGGTGTACCAACAGAGTCTACGACTAAAGGCCTCCAGTCCTACCCGCTTCACAGATTGTAACATTTCGAGTCTCTACCTCCTATAAAACTGCAACTCCACCTCGCCAACTGGGACAGAAAAAAAGGTTTGTTGTGATAATTAAAGTTATCACATGCCGATCACCGGGCGAAATTAGAATCTGTGCCCTGTACTTAACACGGTTTTGCAATGAACACTGTCCACACTGAGCTATTTTGCTGGTACAACGTTTCAAGAAATGTGTGTATCTTGACTTAACTGCCCTGCCCTTCACCTAACTTCAAATCGAGGTACGAAGGTTATGTGCATAGTAAGCAGCATTTGGAGGTGGGCTAACATGGAAGACTGTGTAATTATACCATTGTCACAGCGTTCACTTGCCCAAAAAAGCAGTGTAAATTACCGTTACAGTAACATACTGGCTGCCGCCTGGCACATCACTTTGCATTCTGGTATTTGTAGTCTTCCCATAAAAATGGGAGAGAAAAAAGAAGCGGCAATAATATATTTGTGCAACAAATTACTAACATAACAGGTTTATTTGTAGAGCGCAAGTCACCCCAGAGGGGCATCTTGTCGCTATTGACAAATAACAGATATTTATTGTTACTCAACACTGCGAACAGAAATCTGTTTTTGATTTTCAGACATAGGAAGGTCTGTTGCACACATCAAGAAGGTGTGTGAAATTCTTAATCACTACTGCGAGGCAACAGTAGGCTGACTTTCACTTCAGGGCTTGCCAGTAAGGCAATGCACCCAACGTTGGCCAAGTAGCACGTGTATCTAGCTCTTCGTCACTGCCCCGTGCTGTTAAGCAGCTTCCATCTCATGTGTTCTGCCTTACACCCTTATGCTACTGAAGCAATGGGGGCAGGGTCGGACTGAGGCATACAATTGTCTTAGGCACCAATTAAAAACTGGGCCACAGTTGCAAATAGCAATTCATTCCTTTTGCGGCAGTGTTTGAGTAGCACCCAAGTGGGAGTTTTTTGATAAAATGTGATGCAAATTGTGCATTTTAAAGAATATTTATTCAGTAACAATGGTCAAAACTACTAACCGCATAGTGAAGTAACTGATTAAACTGGCCCACATTGGCCTAAACAATTTCCCACTTTGAAAAATCTGGCCCACAATAGCATTTTGTGTTTTGGGTTTGGGCATTGCCCTATTGCTTTATAGGACAGTCCAAGCCTGCATGATGAGGGTTCCTAACCCAGCTTAGTTCCTTTCCTTTGCTTGAACTGTGCTTTCCCTACGTCTGCATGTTGCCCTTCGCTTTCCTGCCCCGTTCCGCCCCACCACTCTACCACCCACATTGGTGCTCTAGGCTTGAAGCGCGACACTGCGACTGCGGCCACCTCAGCAGATTTCTCGTTCTCCTGGGTCGTCGTGGGTGTTTTCTAATCGCTACCGTTGCTTGGAGTATTTGGTTGAAGCGTTTCTTGATTGTTAATTTATACACTGTGACCTCCACCTTTTCGTTCAAGAAGTGAGGAGAAATCTATTTTTGAGCATAACGGTTTGCATTTATTTTTACGGTGATCTGGCTTTGAGGACAATGCAGAGGAGCATCCGTAATGAAACGATAAAGTCAAGAAAACGCCTTTTAAAAAGTATTTGGCTATCTATTGTACATGCATGCGTTCCCCTGCGTACACTTCTACTTTGCACTATTTGGATCAGATTCTTCTGCTGGGCTACTCAGCAATAACCGAGAGGGTTTTTTCCACTGCATCACAATTTGACGTTTCGCTAATGTGAGGCCAGGCATACCACCTTAAGTAACACTATTTTTTTTTATAAGATTTTAGGCAGAGAAGACCCAACTTAATGTAATGGACTGTTTTGGCGAACATTTGTAGCACCACAACCACTTGGTTCAGACTTGTGAGCATTGCCACCAGAGGTGGAGGTAAGTGGCCTTGGGATATCTGTTTCTTGGCCATTGCCTACTACGTTTTTGTGCATTTTACGTATAACTGGAAATTAACTAATTACTTAGCCCTGGTAATGTTCTTTCTACTGGACGTTCCTCCCACAGATTCCTCATCTTAGTTATATCCATATCCTGCTTTGCAGCCTCGGAAAAACTTTCAACAGCAGCGGGTACTGCGTGGCATTGAGTCAATGTCCTTCGACAGTTACCATTCCCGTGTGCGTCCAGATTCAACATCGATGATAGTATAAATAGCACGCGCCCATTGCCTCAGTTCTTAGTTTTCCCCTCTTTCTGCACGGCCGAGATGAGGATTAAATAGCTTGCAGGGGTGTTGAAAGAGAGAAGTATATTAAAAAATACACCCACAGTCAGATGGGTAGGCTGGGAGGGCAGTGAGGAAACCGTGGGAGGATCATCCAGTAGAAAGAACATTACTAGGGGTATGTATTTTGTTCTTCAAATGGATTGGGTCCTCCAAGGGATTCCTCATCTTAGATAGACTACCATAGCAGTTGCGTAGCTGGGAGAAGTGGATTTTTGTATAATGTTCTGATTATTGATTGATATTGTGCAGAACAGCTCTTACCAATGGAGCATCCTGGCACGATAGAGTGTCAAAGTAATTCTTTGAGAAAGTGTGGAATCAGGACAAAGTGGCAGCATTGCACATTCCCTGCTCTGGAACACCTTTTTGCAGAATCGAAGTGCTTGCCAATTCTCTGGTGAAATGGGCTCTTACATTTTCAGGGACATCGTTTCCTGCAATGGGGTAGCACTCCAAAATGCATAGGATGATCCATTGCAATAAAGTTTGTTTGGTCATGGCTTGGCCTAGCCTGTGACTGGTATAACCAATAAATAGTTGGTCATATTACCTGACATTTGAAACCCTAGAAATGTAGAAATCAAGAGCCTTTTTCGGGTCAATTCTGTGTAATCTCGCTTCATCCGTAGAAGGTTGAGGAGGTGGATAAAAGGCTGGTACATTTATTTTCTGTGTTAAATAGAATTCTGACACTATCTTGGGAAGGAAGAAGGGATGAACTCTCAAAACTACCTTCTCCTTGCAAAATATAGTAAATGGTAGTTTGCATGACAGAGCTTGTAGCTCTCTCACTCTGCAAGCAGAACCAAAAAGATAGTTTTCAAGGTTAATAACCTGAGTGGACAAGAATGGAGAGGATGGGGGGGCGTGACTTGCAGCCTATGGAGTAGGTCGCCTGCACGAACTGCTTACGCCTGATCCTGTGTTGATCCATGAGCATAGCAAGCACTACTGCAGGAACTTCCTTGAAATTTGGAGGAAGTGTTGGGGAAAGCCACGGGAGTGCTCAGTTGAAAGGGTTGAGCAGCGCTGTGGCGTGACAGTACAGGCTGCTGATGGAGCCAGTGTCCAAGATGGCAGTTGCTACGAGGGAGTGAAGAGGGACACAAAGCGAGGTTGGAAGCTATGCAATGCCGGGATGCATCCGAGGGCTGTGCAGGACCAGCAGAGGAGACGGTTGCTGTGAGGAGCAGCAGAGGCTCGCATACAGCAGAGGACGGCCGCCAGACTGCTGCGGTGCCTTGACTGGAGGAGATGTGGAGAGAAAGGCACAGCTGGACACCGGCGGCACTTTTGGCCCACATGCTGCATAGCAGGCAATTGTGGGCTGTGTGCGCGCTGGCCTCAGCTCCCTCAAGCAGTGACCGGAGAGCCGGGTTGCACACAGTGGGCACGGGCTGCGCTGCGGTGATATATACATGAGTACCAACTACCCTGGAGCAGGGATTAGTGTGAAGGAGATCCGGCGGCCATACATTTATTTTCGCACTGGGATACTCATGTTCAGAGGACTGGTAGCATGGCCTGACTGCAGCGACCCGGGCCAGGGGTTAAAACATTGCTGCCCTGCTCGTGCTCAATAGTCCTTGTGTACAGGGGACAGAGCACGAGCCTTGAATACTGTGACCCGGCCGTGAGGTGAAATATTCCAAATCCATTGAAGCTCAGGATTCCTCAACACGCAAAACGGGCCCTGCACAAAGGGATCTGGATCAAGGTGAATGAATATTACAGGCAGGCCTGGGGGCCCTTGGGCCATGTGAAATCCCTAAACTAAGTGGACTAGATGTGTGCAGGGAGCATGTGGACCTGGGCAGAAGGGTGACAACAACAAAGAGCCCTAGTGATCCTCATGTACTGAGGGGCTGTGCATATGCCGCACACCCTTTGACATTAGCAGTATGGACAGCAGCTATACTGGGTGCAGGGCCAGGAACAGACCAAGACATAATCCCGAGAGTGTACAAATGGTGTTGGGCACTGTGGAGAGCATGGTTGTATGGCGCTGAAGCATTCGGGATAGAGAAGGCGGCGAGGGGGTTATGGTGAGCCCCTACAAATGCCACACATAGGTGGAGCTCCAGCTGGTGCCTGGCCACAACTACTACACAGTTATTTGCACCAAGGCACTCAGAGCAGAGGCTCTGGGCATAAAGAGGTGAAACCAAGCACCAGAAACCCAGTGGGCTCGATGCCTCCCAAATCTGCTAAGCTGAAATCAAGTCAATCCACATAAGACGCCTTCTCAAAGGCCAAGCACCAATCTCCTAGTAGCAACATGGAACAAGCGCAGAGGAAAGGATGAGAGATTATGGAGCTACTTAATCAGGTGATGCAGGCAATAGCAGACTTGAAACCTTCCCTGTGCACACAGTTTGCAGCGGTGCAAGTAGATGTCAGACTGCTGCGCCAGGATGTGCAAAACTTGCCAGAGTGCACCGCCACCCTGGAGACCCAATCAAAGGAAAACATGGGAAAGCTACGCGTGACGAAGTCCAGTCTCCTGGAAAACAGGGTGGAAGAAGCAGAAGGGCATGCCAGGAGGAATAACATACACATAGTAGGCTCGCCAGAGGGGGAAGAGGGCGTGGACCCTACTTCTTATATTGAGGACATGCTACATCAGGCGATTGGACCGGGGAACCTTACGCAAGGCTTCACAATTGAGAGGGCACACAGAGCTCTGACCAGACGCCCCCCTCCAGGTGCACCTCCGAAGCCCATCATCGCCAAGGTCCTGAACTACAAGGACAGGGAGAAAATATTGGCATACTCCAGACAAGGCAGTGACCTTCCGTCGGAGGTGCAGGCATGGATGGATAGGGAGAAGATATGTCCTGGTGGTAAAGAAGAAGGCGATGATGAGAGACGTAAATGGAGCTCTATGCGACCAATGGATGGGAGTAGCTAAGGTATTTGGGATTGGATTGGGGCAAGACGAAGTTCCCCAGTGACATCGTCGCTGGGGGGACACCCTGCAGCAAGCATCTCTCCCTAAAAGTGGACTCTCCGTGGAACATATTTTTTGAGCTTGTTGACACAGTTTGTTCCCTGTACATGGTGGGGCTTCCATAAGGTACACTTGGATGTGGAAGACCGTACCAGTTGCTGCGGTAGCCACACCCCCTGAGTTTCCCTTTTTCCTAGGGGCACTTGGGTCTGTGCCTAAATACTGTGCACTAACCCAAAGCAGAGCGGCTTGGGGTGAACAGGAGATGCGGACATGCCTGAACAACGGGAACGTAGCTGGGCAATTGTTTATTTTTTTTAGAACTCTTTATTATATCTTAACAACATTCTACAACAAACAACAAATAACATAGCATACAAAATGGCACTTCTTCGGGGGGAGTCCCCACGTTATGGTTGTTCTGGCGCTTCCTCTGATTGGTGTGCACAGTTCTTTGGTCGCCGCTGACAGCTCTGTGTATTTTCCTAGTTGTAATGAACGAGTGTCCAAACAATATACTCGGTTGGTTAGAGGCCTCTGTTGAGGCTTTCTCCTTGGTCTGTTGGATTTCCGTCTCTCTCAGGTCTGCTGTGTCATGTTCATTCCTGGGTCCCAATACATCCTGTAACAGTGCATTCCAGGCCGTTATCTTGTCACTACTCTCCCTTAACCCTCTTGGTATCACACGGGCCATACTGTTGTCTCTGCAAGTGCCCATTGGTTCAGGTCGGCCCACCACACATCTATGCTGGGCCCTACGCCAGCCTTCCATGCCATAGCAATCCGGCGCTTTGCCAAGATGCACATCAAGTCCTTCATTTGAGCTATATGTGTCCTTTGGCCCCTGGAAACAATCCTAGCAGGTAGGATTCTGGCATCCACTTCTGCATCTGCATTCCGCCTGCCGTTGCTCTTGTCTTGATGCCTTCCCAAAAAGTAATTATTGCTGGGCACGCCCAGAACATATGGAGCATGTCTGCGTTTTCTGCTGCACATCTGGGACAGCTTTGGATGTCTTTATTCCCCATTCTGGATATTACTTTGAGTGGTTCCCGCCGCATCAAACCCGCTTGTGTTTCCACCCTCTCTATTCCTTGTTCAATCTCCCAGAGTTCCACCAGAACCCTCTGTTTAAGTCCTGCTGTCTTCCCAATTGCTGCTCCCCTGACCACCACCTTGAAGGCGCCCCACACCGTTGCCGATATGTCTACACTACCCGTGTTGACTTGAAAATAATCTTCTGTTGTGTCTTGGAGATATCCCTGAACCTCCCCCTCCAGCAATGCCTCTGCGCTTAGTCGCCAGGTCGGTAAGGGGCCTTTCTGTGCGTACAGGCCCATGCTGCTATCAGCGGGGAGTTGTCAGAGAGTGTCCTCGCTCTAGGATACGCGTTGGTGAATTCCCCTAGTGTTTCATTGCCCGTTAAAATTCAATCTATAAGTGTAAACGTACCGTGTGGAGCGCTGTAGTAAGAGTATCCTGTTTTGTCTGCGTGTAGCTTCCTCCAGATACCCTCTAATTACATCTGTTTCAGAGTCTTTTTCAGTAATTTTGCCGGTGGTGCTGGCTTATTGAATTTATCGTCTGATCTGTCCAGGAGTGGGTCTAGTGTACAATAAAAGTCCCCTGCCCAGATGAATGCCGCCTCCCCTGTATGGGGCGAGCCGTGGTGTCAGTTTCTTGAAGAAGGTTGTTGCGTCCTGGTTCAGGGCGTATGAGTTGACAAAACACACTTCCTTGTTTTCCAACATCCCGTGGACCAGCACCCACCTACCCTCTGTCTTGTTCATGTGTTAGCAGCTGGAATGGGACCCCCGGGGCTATCCACGTCAGCACTCCTCTGGCGTAAGTGGAATAGGTCGAGCTGAACATTTGTCCCCCCCCCCGACTTGGTCGCTATTTTGGACTCCTTTCCTTTTGTCAGATGGGTTTCCTGTAGCATTGATATTTTGACTCTCGATTTGTTGAGCCAGGTGTGTACTCTTAACGCAATCGTTCAGCCCACGGGCGTTCCACGTGGCTATTAGAAGTTCTTCGGCGCTCATCTCACCTTGTCCTGGTGTGGCCCGTCCATACCCATGGGCCTGTTTTTGTTCTCGTGCTTGCCACCTGGCATCTTGCCCTCCTGTTGTATAGTCTACCTACAGCGGCCGTGGTCAATTCCCAGGTGTCTAAGTGATCTCTGTATTGTTCCACCTTTGCCAGGGTGTTGTAGCCTGGGGGTGTATCGTGAAGTCTTACTTCATCCTGTGCCTTATTCGTTTTACGCTCTGCGCCTTCGCACCATTCTGTGCGTGTAGTGCTCTCCCCCTCTTGTGCCACCTTCCAAACAACGAACATTAACTGGTAACAGACGCCCAGCCACCCTCCCCTATGCGGCTTCTCCTGCACTGCCCTCCCTATTTGGGGCAGGCATGCAGCAGCATGATTGCTCCAAACTGGCATTGTGACTCGTGGGAGTCTGTGGCGTTCTCTGACTTGTTCTCCTCGGGCAGGCCGAGATTCATTGCTCCTTTGTTGCACCTCATCTGGCTTGCGGCGCATCAATAGTGTCTTCAGCATCTATGTTCACTTTTTATTCACTCTCAATGTTCTCACTGGGGTGGATTCCTGTTGGTGTCCTCATTTCTGGCCCTCAGTTGGGGGATTCCCTGTTGATCCATCCATGCGTGGGCCTCTTCCGTCATTTCGAAGAAGTGCGATCTTCCATCCTATATCACTTTTAGTTTGGCAAGTTACAGCAGCATGTATCTTATATTTGCCACTCTCAGGCGTTCCTTAGCTGGCTCCGAAACACGCTCTCTAACTTTGGACCTGTGCCATGTAGTCCGGGTAAATTGCTACTCTGGAGGATTTCCTTGTTATCACCCCCTTTCCCTTGAGAATGTTCATATTTTCTCGCGGTCCTTAAAGTAAATGATCTTGGCGATCATCTGTCTTGGGGGCGCTCCCGGTTGAGGTTTCCCAGTCAGGGCTCTGTGGGCTCTCTCCACTGAGAAGCCTTGAGATAGCACTCCTGCTCCGATCTCTTGCAGCAACATGTTTTCCACATAGTTTGTGGGGTCTCTGCCTTCTTCTCCCTCAGGCAATCCGACAATCCGGACATTGTTCCATCTGGCCCTTTCTTCTGCATCTTCTGCCCTGTGCTCTAGGGTTTATATCTGTTGAAGCACTTCCGACATTCGGGATTGGGCCGTGACGATGTCCGTAGTATTATTCTGTACCTGCTGCTCCGCCGTGTCGGTGGCGTCTGCTGCTTCCAGCCAGGCCGCGACGACCAAGACCATAATCCCCTTCTGCTGGCGCTTGGAGTGTGTTTTCTGTTTGGGGTCCCAAATGCCTGCCAGCCATAAGCTGTCTCCTAGGCCTTCTGCCCCCTGGACAATTTTCCCCACTTGCGCCTTGACTTTGTTCCAGAAGGGGATGATACTCGGGCAGGTGCTCCAAATATGCTTCCAGTCTCCTTCTAGACGGCATCCAGGCCAGCATAGTCCATCCATACTCGGGTACATGTCCTTCAGCCTCTTCGGGGTAATGTGCCACTGGAACAGAACCTTTTGCCACATTTCCCGCAGGTGAATGGAGTTTGTCAGGTTGGCGACGTTTCGCCAGGTTCCCTCCCAGTGAGGGCGCGGAATTTCCATCCCCAGCGTCCCCTCCCACCTCTTCATGTACAACCAGCATACTTCTTCCCCTTGCGAGTTCAGGTGTGCGTAGAGATTCAATATCAACCCGCGCATACCTGGGTCTGTTATCAGATATGTCTCAAATTGCGTAAGGTCTCTCGTTCCTGCTTCTTCATTGGTCCGGGATGACAGCCAGTGACTCAATTGAACATATCGATATTTCTCAGTCCTCGCTACTCCCAGTTCTTGTACACATTCTTCAAACGACCTGATTGTCCTGCCTTTGTACATGTTTTCAATTCTAATGTAGCCCGCCTGTTTCCATGATGTAAAGGCCTTCGGGTCCATTCCCGGTGGAAAGCCGGGATTGTGAAATAGTGGCGTAAACGGAGAGGGGTGCGTTGTCAGGCTTCCACTCCTTACTGCCGAGTCCCATGCGTTGAGGGGGGCGCCCAAAGACGTTTTCAGTGCCACTATAGCCTCCAATACAGGACGTGGATCTCTTCATCCTTCCTGTGGATCTGGACTTGTCGCTGTCCCGCCCACATCAGAAGCAGTGGATTGGTTCTTGTCGTGTTTCTTAGAAAATGTTTCCATACTGGTCTGCTTACCTTTTCAACCTTTCGATTTATCTGGCATTCCTGCTTCTCTTAGTATGCTGCGAGACTCGCTTTCTTATCATGCGTCCAGGGCAGGGCCTGCTTTTGTAGTTGTTGCCGCTGCAGATGTGATTGGGGGTGTTGCTCCCGCATCGTGTGGTTTCTCGCTGGGCTGCCTGGTTGATGTTATTCACCGCCTTTGCCGTTAACCCAGATTATAATGTCCGCTCTCTCACTCGCTCTCTCGTAGGTTCAATGAGTTAGGTTCTGTGCACCTTTATGGCCTGCCTGCTAATTTCCGAGGTTTCCGGGGGTTCATTAGATAGATTGTGTAATAATATCTGTCTTGGTATGTCCTCCATCGCAGATATGTCTCTCTGTTCCAGGGCGTTTATCCGCTCTCCTCGTGCGCCTTACCCAGGCCCTTCCTCTTATCTCTGCGTGTGGGTAGCTACCCTTCAAGTGCTATTGAGCGTGGTCCGTTGGGCTAAACAGTATGTCTTGCCACAGTGTGGCTTCAGGGGAGACCGGTGGATAGCACCCTCCCACGTATCAGATGTCACTGTTTGTTGTGCCTGTTTCTGTTGTTTGCAGTCTCTGCCCAGGGGTGGGGTGGTCCGCTTTCCTCGGTCTTGGGGGTTGGCGCAGGGTCTCGCTTGTGGGCTATGGTGCTCGGTATCCGTACCCCTGTGCCCGTTCCCCCAAGGGGCACTTTCTCGCACCTCTTACTCTCAGTGCGATGTGTTGATGTTCACCCCCTTCCGTGTAGAGTTATGTTTGCTTCCTCTCCCTCAGGATCTTAGGATGCGCTCGCTGTGTTTTGCTTGTTCATGTACCCTTCTGGCGCCTTGCGCCCAGTCACACTTGTAAGTTGGTGGAGTCATCCACCTGCCACTGTATGTTGCCCTCTGCCTCACCCTAGCTGAGCGGGTCAGGGAGTGCTTGATGATCTTAGCAATCTGCATCAAATTTCACGCCCTATTGTCTCCACTCCATAGGACAGCCTCCATTTTGCAATCCCTGGGACCCAAGCTCCTTTACTGCTCAACGCACCCCCCAGGCCTTTATCACCCATCTCCCCCATTTTGTTGCCCCATTTACTTCTTCATGACTTAAACTTGACATACATTAAAATTACCTTTATTGCGGGCATGGCTAGCCAGAGACGCTGCTGGATGCGACTCCCATGAGCTCCTGATGGCTGATCCCGCCCCGGCAGTCTAAACCCCCCTTTTGGAGGCGAGTGAACCCGGACAATGTATGGGATGGTCCTCTGAATGTACGAAAAGCTGCGAGCTGAGGTTTCTGGTGGTCTAAGACCGGAGAAAGCGAAATTGGCGTGCCAAAGTCCCATAGTGTGAATGGAGGGACAAGATGGCGGGCATAACACCACGTGAAGAAGGAGTGCGGTCTGTGGCGGCCGGGATGGAGGAAGTGAGAGGGTGATCACTCGGCTCTGGTGGCGCATCCGGTAAGGAGTTGCTGGGGAGAGCGAATCAGGTGGGAAGGAAGGGGCACATCCCACCCCCAGCAGAATCGCATGGTCCGTGAGGACAGAGGACCTACAGGTGTTGGAGGAAAAGGAAGCCGTACTCAGCGAGGGAGCTCAGTCGGGCAATCGTAGATGTGCGCATTCACAGCACAATGCGATGAGAGAGGCATGAGGGGCAGCTGGAAAGTAGCTCTCCCTCCGTTACGTTGGAGGTGCTAACATACTTGCTGCTGTGGCCAAAACCCCATCGCCACAACGCACATTTAAGAATAAAGTCCAGACTCAGGAACCAACTATGAAAGCCAGCTGGCACATTATCAGGGGCGAATTTTGCATGACCAAGTCCCCAATGGCCAAATCGGTCGCATTAGCCAGTCACCTCAGCACTAGGGAGGCGCCCACAAACAGTCCATGAGGGTGTGGACAGATTTTGTGGCTGGGTGAACAGCAAAGTGGACTCTCTAAAGGTGAGCTCACAAAGCATGGCAGTGATGTGGGGAGAGGGAGAGGGAAGGAGATGGAGGAGCGGGTCAGGCTCCATGACACCACCCGACAAGTGAAAGAAGAAAGTGAAGCCCCTTAATAACTGGAACACGCAGGAGACAGTGGAAGGCAAAGGACTTACCTGGGCCCCTGGGGGTGAAATAAGAAGGCGCTGAACTGGGGTGGGGCGCCCCCCTTCTTCTACCTTATCAAAAACAATGATGGCAAACAAGGAATGAACCTCCTGCATGGCCTGGGGACAAAAGGCAGGCGCAACACGACAGAGGAAAGACATGGAGGCGGCTGGAGCAGGGGAAGAGAGGCCTTTTGGAAGGGGCATAAGCCCGAAGGCCAACCACCGCGCTCGCGGCTAATCCGATTCAAGAGTCCCAAGGGAGAAGAACTAAGGCTATAGCGCACCTAGCACAAAAACATGGGCAACAAAAGCTCAGCGAAACTGAAGGGCCCACAATCGGGGTACATCAAAGTGCTATGATGGGTGCCGAAACCCTGAAACGTGCGCAGCAGCAAACGAGTGTGCAAATCCATACTCCACCAGCAACCCTCCAAGAAGAGGAGGGCCCCCCGCTCCGGAGATCAGACCTACAAGCCATGCAGAAGGAACTAAAAAAAGACAATAGGGAGAGCACAGTGGACTTAACAAAGGCCTTTTCAGATATTAATAAGAATGCCATTGCAATAGAAAGGAAAGTGGATGAGCTGGAGACGGTTATGCGTGAGCAGGGGCACAATCAAGAAGTCCTGGCGCAACGGGTGGAGGCCGTGGAAACACAGATGTAGAGTATCCTGGATAAACAGGAAGACACAGAAAACAGATCGAGGAGGAACAACCTAAGAATTAGGGGTGTCACGAAAGCAATAGCAGAAGGGGACCTAGAGGAGTATGTGCGAGGCTTGTTCCAATCTGTTTTGGGCAGAGAAGGTGAGCAAGAGATAGCGCTGGATCGTACTCATCGGGGCAACTAAGCAGGAACCTCACAACGGACGTCTTGACTAGGGTACATTTGTACCAAGTGAAAGAAGAAATTATGAAGGAGGCACGCAAGCAGGAGCCGGTGAAGTTCAGAAACACACCTCTGACTCTGTTCCAAGACTTGGCACAGATGACGCTGATCAAAGGGAAAAGGTTAAGAGTGGTTACTGACTGGCTTCAATCCAATACGGTCCGATACCGGTGGAGTTTTCCATGTGCTCTAAGATTTGAGTGGCCAGGGCAGCGATTTTGGATCTCCAAGGAAGAAGAAATGGCCTCTGTCGTGGAGGAGGGAGAGAAGGGACAGCTAACAGAACCAAATGGGTGCCAGGGGGAAGAAGATATAGCCCGCCGGCAGGAAGAAAGGAACAATGAAAATCGACACAGCCTCAGTTGAAAGGGAAAAGCAGACCGAAGACATTTGAGAGGGGGAGCCAACATGAGAATTCTTTTGGCGCGCGCATTGGTCAAAGCTGGCAAGACAGGGCCAAAGGTCAATGTGGGTTCGCAAAAGTTGGGGCCTAATTATTAATATGTTGGAAGGGGTTTAAAGGAGAAGGGGGCGGATTGTGGGATAGGACAAGCCCTCATCATCCTGGGTGGTGATAATACCCAGTGCCCCCCCCCCCCTTTACCCTCCAACAATCCCAAAACCATGAAGACATGGTTTTGGGATTGTTGGAGGGTAAAGGGGGGGGGCACTTCCCACATGTTAGAGGTCGGAGGGGGGCAATTGGTGGTATATGAAAAACAGATTGGTACCCGAGGGAATGGGTTGAAGGACAAGTTTCTAAAAGTGTGTCGAACGGGAATAGGATGACAGCTGACATGCACATGGTGTCCCTGAATGTCCAAGGACTTAATTCCCCAATTAAAAGGTGTTCTATTCTGCGACGCTAAGTGGAGTTGCAGGCCACAGTGGCATGGCTACAGGAAACACATCTACTAGAGAAAAATGAGATACGCCTCAAACATAAATTCTTCTCTAATCAATTAGTCGCCTCTAGTGGCGTGAAGAAAAGGGGTGTGGTGATATTAATAGCAAAAGACGCAGCATTTGTCAAACGGTTTGTATACAAAGACCCAGAGGGGAGATATTTGGTGGTGCGGGGTCAATAAGAGGCCAACTGGTGACTTTGGTGAGTATTTATGGTCTGAATGAGCAATAGGGTCACTTTCTAGCTAAGGTGTGGCAGAAAATATGAGGTTTGTGTGTGGGGAAGATATTAATGGGAGGGGATTTTAATTGCATGATGGACCCACATGACAACACTCTCCCAACAACACAGGCTGCACAGTGACAGCAGGAATAGAATGGCACTGGCACAATTTCTTAGGGCATTACATCATATAGAAACCTGCTGCTTTTTCCAACCCCAAGTCAGGGAATACACCCACTATTCAGCGGTTCACAGGGGGTTCTCCCGAATTGACATGATTCGAGTTTTGGACAGGCTTATACCCCACTAACGGACATAGAATTCGGTGTGAGGTTCTTTTCAGACCATGCACAGGCGGTTCTGAATTTGGAGCCTCTGATTGGAGCACCAGAAAGTCGGAAAGCATGGCAGTTAAACCCCTTTATTCTGAAAGATCCAGTGGTGAGGGCGCATATGGAGGACACCATGAGGCATTTTGTTAAGGAAAATTACACACAAGGGGTGAATTGGGAAGTGGTGTGGAATGCGAGTAAGGAGGTCATGAGGGGGGAATTTATAGCGCAAACGGCGGCATACATAAGAGGAAAAGAGAGTGAGACTGGCTCTGGAGAAGGAGGTCAAAGAAGCCGAGGACCTACATAAAGAAACCGTGTGAAAGAGGGCATGGAGGCCTCTGATGAAGGTTAGGGCTAAACTAGAAGCATATTTGGCAGAAAGATCAGCACAATTAGTGATACAGACAAAGCAAACATATTATATCAAAGGGGATAAGGCAAACAAATTCATAGAAGCGAAATTTAGAAAGCAACAGGCGAAAAACTATATTTCACAACTGGAGAATGGGGAGGGTCAATTAAAATGGGGAGAGGAAAAGAAAAGCGCAAGATCATGTATGATTTCTACTCTAAAGCCTTAGCGGGGAGGGACTCAAAGAGGAGGATCAAAAGGAATTCCTGGAGGGCCGTGATATGTCGAAACTGACGCAGGAAGATAGGAGGTCATTGGAGGCACCTTTCACAGAGGAGAAGGGGAGGGCAATAAGTATGTTGGCGGGAATAAAGCACATTGGCCAGATGGGTTTAGGAACGGATATTATAAATATTTCAACCGATTTTAACAGGCCCCTTGATAAGACTTTTTAATCTCATAAGGAACACAAGAAAGTTATTGGGGGATATGAGGCACGCCACAACCATTCTTTTATTAAAGCCCGAAAAGGACCCCACCCAGTACTCTATGTGCCGCCCAATTTCGTTGCTCAATGGTGACGCCAAAATACACTCAAAAATGATCTCCCTTAGACTAATGAGGTTTTTACCCAAAATTATTCACCCGGACCAGACAGGTTTTATAATGGGCAGACACACTATGAACAATACTCGCAGGGCAGTGAATGTGATAGAATGGTGGAAGAGGACTGGGCAGAAATTCTCAGTAGTAGCACTGGATGCCTCACGAGCATTTGACAGCATGGACTGCAAATACCTTAAACTTACGCTGGAACACTTAGGGTGTGGTGAAATCTTTACAAGGATGATTTTGGCTCATTTTCAGATCCGCTCCATGAAACTCTATAGGAACGGGAAGAATTCAGAGTCCATAGCTATTCGGAGGGGCACTAGACAGGGACCCTTTAGTTTTTGCCATGGCCATGGAGCCGTTGGCACACGCAATTCGGTCTGATACAACAATAAAAGGGAGTGGTAGTGAAGGGGTCAGAACATAAAGTGGCATTATACACTGATGATGTACTACTGTTCTTAAGAGGCACAGGGGGCCTGGTGCCGAGGGTGTTGGATCTCATGGTAAGCTTAGCGAAGGTCTCAGGCATCCGGGTTAACTTCGCTAAGTATAGGGCACTTAACATCTCAGAAGAACAGTTGGAGGTCTCTGCGTGGAGCGGGGCTTACCCATTGGGGTGGGAAAAGGAGCACTTGAAATATCTGGGGATGAAGTTAACCCCCACACACAAGGGGAACTTCGATGCCAATATTCTGGGTCTTTTCAGAAGCCTTCGGGAGGATCTAAAAAGGTGGGACATGCAGGAATTCTTCTGGATTGCAAGATTTTCCCTAGATTTGTATATGCAGTGAGTGTGCCACCGTTATGGAGCCCCCCCCCAAACTCATAACACGGCTACAGAAATAGATATTGCAATTCATCTGGGTGGTAGGCGACCTCTGGTTGCCAGAAGAATCCTGTTCAGAAGCCTGAGAATGGGGGTTCTGGGGTCCCTGTGATGTCCTGTTACCTCTCGGCAGCTCAGCTAGCACCCATGGTGCACTGGTCCTCACAGGAAGTTGAGAGAGGGGGGTGTGAGCTGGAGCAACAGAGTACAAGCATTCCACTGGGGTATCTGGGGTTTTTAAAGGATAAAGCAAGAGAAGCGGGGGGGGAGGGGGGAGTGCCTGCTTGCCTCCACAAGAAACACACATTGTTACTGGGATGAAGCACTGGGGGCAAGGAAGCTCAGCCCTGGGAAGGGGCCCCTTATCCCATCGAGTCATAATAGTGAGTTTTCTCCGGGTTTAGTCCCAGGGTTTTGGGCAAACTGGGACGGGGGCACCACCTTAACACTAAAGGACTATTTCCAAGATGGGGTTCCTATGCAATTTGAGGCGTGTAAAACTAGATTCTCCCTTACAGAAAGCAAAAGATTCCACTATGTCCAAATTAGACATTGGAGGGACTACATCCAAAGAGTGCAGCGAGGCAGCTGGTAGAGACCCGGTGGGCCTGGAACTTACAATGAAGGAAGGGGCTCCAAGAAAGGGCATTTCGAGATTATACCGACTACTAGATAGGGCTGTAATGGATGATAAATTGCCATACATGAGAAGTTGGGAACAAGACCTGGGCACACCGATATCGGAGGCTGAATGGGGAAAATCTGGGGGAGGGCCCAGAAAAGCTTGAGATGCTCCAGAATCAAGGAGTCAGCATACAAGATATACATGAGATGGTATATGACCCCACTGAGACTACACAAGGTGAACCCGGATGTTGGAGGGGATGTGGGCAGGTAGGAGACATGGGACACATGTGGTGGACATGCCCAAAAGCCAGAAGGTTTTGGAAGGACATTCTAGGTCACATTAAGGAAATTCTGGGAACGCAGTTACCAATGTGTCCAAAGGTGATCCTGCTGGGGGCAGTAGCGGAAGGCTATTATGGGGGAAATGGAGTAAGAGCAACTCTGATCACCCACATGTTAGCGGCAGCACAAATCACGCTGGAACTGGAAATAGGAACAGGTGCCGATACTGGCAATGTGGTGGGTCCGATTGTGGGGTATTATGGCTATGGAAAAAGCATGTGCGTTAGCAATGAGTAAATACCAGAACTATGTGAAGATCTGGCTCCCTTTTCACAAATTCATAGCTGAAAGAGACAATCAATTTCACAAACCAGCCATCCTCAAAAACGTCTCAGTGCTGTGATCCCATGTGGGGATGAACTTGGATACTTTATGGGACACTCTAAACATCTAGGCATTGAGCTTAACCCTGAATGTATTGTTGGACTGATTCTGAGAATTATGACTGGGCACGTGAACATACCACCATTGTTAAGTTTGCAGGAGTTGGGAAGTGGGTGGGGGAGGTAGTGGGTGGGAGGATAAGTTGGCATCAAAACAAACTGCAGGCTGTATTGCTCTATGATATGTTTTTGGTTGGTGCTGAAATAAAATTTAAAAAAGCTTGTAAAAAAAATATATATATATTTCGACATGGCTTTTGCCCCTAAATTGGCTAGGGCTGGAGTTATAATAGTGAATCTGCCCAGAACAAATAAAGGTTAGGAGAAGTAAAAGTCACGTTGAGGTAAAGTATGGCACAGTTATAGTGATGAAGTAATGATTTGAAGGGATAGATAAGGAAAATACAAACCTATATGCTAAGTGGACCAATTGTTAGCATCCCAATTCTCAGAAATTCAAATTGGAAACAAACTTGAGGGCAGTACTGTCCATGTGGGGTACAATTCCCTGATAAGCACAAAGTAAAAAAAAGAGCAAGGAGAAAAGTGGGCCAGGGCTTTCATATCTTTCTTGATTACCGGCAATTTAATTCTTCTGTTACTGCCCTTAAGCAAGCATAGACAGGTAACTGTACAGGTCTCAAGTCTTTTATTTACCTGCGGTATCAGACATATGTTGATATATCTGAAAAATTACCTTCATGGTGATTCAGGTTCTCTTTGTCCAGGCAGTCCCTCCTTCACAACTGGTTGGGAACGCCTGCATCTGCAGGCGGCCCGGAAAAGCAGGCTGAAAAACATAGCTGTCACTTTAAGAGTTTTGGAAAGGCCTACGTCATGCGTTCGTCCCTACGCGCACCAGGCCCACACCTTACCCTCACGTCACCAGTGGTCCACAGCCAGTTCCTGTGGTTCTGCCAATGGCGGTAGAATTTAGGTACATGCATACTGTAGGGGATGGCTGGACGGGTGTTGTGACAGAGGGAGAGCCTGGACTAAGAGAACCTGAATCACCCTGAAGGTAATTTTTCATTTCTCTCTCGTCCTGGCTCTCCCTCTTTCCCAACTGGTTGGGAACAGACTAAAAAGCCTTTGAATAAACAAGGGTGGAGGAGACAGAATGTACAGGATTCAGGCAAACAAGTTGCAAGAACCTCTTGGCTGAATTTTGAATCATTTCTGGACGATGTGTCCATAGCATAGTGCTTGCAAAGGGAAAGCGGGGTAGCCTAGGTAGCTGCTTTACAGACGTCTACAATGGGAACGTGTCTTGTAAAGGCTACAGATGCTGCCTTGGCTCTAGTAGAATGAGTCCGGAGTCACAAGCCCTTTCAAGTCGCAAGCCTTGGAGATGCAGGAGACAACCCATCTGGCAATGAAAGCGTTTGCTGCCTTACTGCCAGGAGAAGGACCACCGTAGGTAATGAAGCGCTGGTCTGCTTTTCTAAACGGTTTGGTCCTTTCAAAGTTGAATTTTAAAGTGCTTTTCAGGAACCAAGCCTTCAAGTTGAGCAATTGAGGGGAGGGGTGAAGGACCTGCCCTTTCTGTTGAGTCAAAAGGTCTCTCGAAAGTGGAAGATCTAATGGGATAGTCCACTCTAACTTCAGAATGTCTGGAAGCCAAATCTGGCGAGGCCAGAAAGGGGCTATTAGAATCATTGTCAGATTGTGTGACCTTTTGCATTTCAGCAATATTTTGTGAATCAATGGAAGAGGTGGGGATGCACAAAGTGTTCGATTCGACCAGTCCAGATGTAGAGCACCTCCCAGGGATAGAAGACCCTGACCTTGCCTTGATGCAAACGGAGAACATAGTGAGTTGTGCTGGTTGGCAGAGAGGTCTACTTATGGATGGCCCCACTTCTGAAATATCACGTGTGCTACAGATGCTGTCAACTCACATTCGTGCAGAGCAGACTGTATCCTGCTTAGTCTGGCTGCCAGGATGTCGTTCTTGCCCTCGAGATGGGACGCCAGCAAGAAAATGTGATTTTGAATGGCCCAATACCAGATTTGTTCTGCTAGGAGACACAGGGGACAGGAGCAAGCCCCCCCTGCTTGTTGATACAAAACATTGCAGTGGCATTGTCAGTTAGAATTTTCACCACCTTTCCTTGAAGTGAGGGAAGAAAAGATTTCAGAGCAAAAAATATGGTTCTTAGTTCCAGGACATTTATATGGCCCTTCTTTTCCTGGGAGGACCAAAGACTGTGAGCTGTTAAGACTTTTGACAATAGGCTCCCCTACCGTATTCTGAAGAGTCTGTTGTTATGACTATTTGGTGAGGGGGAGGTTGAAAGGGAGACACTATTAACAGGTTCTCTGGAGAGTTCAGCCAGAGCACAGAGTCCTGCACTTGTGGGAATTTGGATTTTCATTTCCTGGGAATCCGACAGCTGGTTCCAGTTGAGAGCAAGATGCCACTGGGTTGTTCTCATATGGAGCCTCGCAAAGGGAACTAGGTTTATGCAAGAGGCCATGCGGCCTAAGTACTTCTGAAACCACCAACCTGTTAGGGTCTGGTGGGTAGTGAACAGAACAATGGTCTGTGGAATGGCGTCCACTCTTTCCAAGGGTGGAAAAGCTTTGTGTAGAGCAGTGTCTATAACTGCTCCTAAGAACTGGATCCTTTGCGAGGGATAGAGTTGGGATTTTGTCACATTTATGGAGAACCCCAGGTTTAACAGAGTATGAGAAATTACTTGCAATTTCTGAAGCAATTCCTCCGGAGACTGGGCTTTGAGAAGTTGTCGTCTAGGTAGGGGTACAGATGGACTGTCTTTAACCGAAGGTAGGCTGCCACTGACCCCAGAACTTTTGTGAAAACCCTGGGAGAAGAATTTAGCCCGAAGGGAGGACATGTGAACTGGTAATGAGACCTTCCTATTGTGGATCTCAGAAACAGACGGTGGTGTTTGTAGATGGGGATGTGAAATGAAGCATCCTGTAGCTCTGCAGATGCCATCCAATCGTTTGGATGAAGAGAAGCCAGAATAATCTGAGGAGTGGTTATCATGTGGAAGGTATCGAGAGACAGACATTGGTTGAGGTCTGAAAGGTCCGAAATTGGACAGATCCTGCCTAATTTCTTTGGGATCAGGACATAACAAGAGTACAATCCCTGACCTACTTCCTCTTGAGGAACCAACTCTATCTCTCCTAGATCAAGGAGTATTTGAATCCCTTAGAGGAGCTGCAGGGATGATATTTTGAGATTTGGAGGAGAGGAAGGTGGAATAGCCGGAAAGGCAAGGTGGTAACCATGTTGAATAATATTTAGAAACCACTCCATTTGAGTAATGGTTTTCCAAAAAGGGAGGAAGTTAGAAAGCCTTCCTGCTACCAGGGATATATGCTCCTTGATGATGGTTGGAGCGGAAGATATGTTCATACTCGGAAGGAAGTCAAATCGACTTCTTTTGCTCTTGAGCAGAATTAGAGGAAGAGGGAGGAGCCAATTTATTTTTTAGTCTATATCTTATCTTTTTAGAAGAGTAATACGATTTAGCAGAAGTGGACGAGCCACTGTTGCCTTGTGTACGTGGTTTAAATGACTTGACATTTTGGTGATATGGTTGTTTCACCGAAATTGAGCTGATAGTTTTAGCTGCTGTGACACTGGCCTTGCATTTCTGTAGGGCCTTACCAGTAGATGGATCAAACAATGTTTTGCCATCAAATGGAAGGTCAAGCACTTTCTCCTGAAAATCCAGAACAATGGAAGAGGCAGACAAATATGTGTGCCTACACATGCAGACTGCACTAGTAACTGCCCTTGCAGTTGTGTCAGTTAGATCTTTTACGACTTGAAGCTGTTGCATAGCAGCTTCTCTGCCCTCTGAAACCCAGAAAGAGAACTCGTCTGCAGCTTCCTGGGGTAGCATGTCAGTGAAGCGCTCAAGATTCTCCCAATTAAGGATATCAAATCTCGCCAGGACTTTAGCAGTGTTAACCTGCCTAAGCTGTAAGGTAGAGGTGGTGTTAGACTTCTTACTTTCGGTCTCCCACGCTTTTGCATTTTTGTCAAGCACTGAAGCTGGTGATGGAGAAAGGCCTTTACCCTTTGTGCCAAGGGCAGCATAGACTACTGTTCATTGAGCTGGTAGATTTCCCATGAGTATGAAGGGTTTGTCCTTAGGCACCTTGTATTTATTATCTAAGGCCTTAGACATGTGGGGATCCGAATGAGGCTTTCCCCAACTAGCTAGAGGTTGCTCCATAACGGACAATTCCGTGGGCAGTGGGACCGTTGACTGCTGAGGTGGCAGCTTCCCAAAAAATCCTGCCATTCCAGGCTTATCCTTTGGAAGGATTTCTAGTGCTTGCATGGCCTTAGTGACAATGGCATGGAACACCTTAGAAGGTGAATGTGTTGTGTCGTCCTCTGAATCTGAATGAGAGTCCTTTGAAATGTTTTGTTTTTTGGGCGGAGGAGCAGAGACCTCATTGTCCACTGGTACCATGACAGGGTCGGGAGTAGGGTTGATGGGTACAATCCCTGAGGTAAAACACGGGAGACATGTTATCCTTGATGCGTTGAGCCAAAACCTCTAGGAAGGGCTCAGAAAGCATTGTTTCCAGCACAGTATTAGTGATCTTGTTTGCCATTTGGGAAACGCTGGGTAGAGTCAGCCGTATTAGGCGGCTGGCTAGATTGTCGATGTTCAACACCACAGGTCTAGGCACCTGAAAGTTGGTTAGACCCAACTGGGGTCCATGTTGTGTTGGTACAAGTGTAGGTTGACCCAAATTGTTCTCAGACGGAGGAGAAAATTGAGGTAAAATGTGAGGGTTAAGTGCTGAACAATTGTTCTGGTGTAACCATAAACATTTTTGAAGCATCAAAGTCTTCTGAGCCAGAAATTAGAGTCAAATTATCCTTCTGACTCACTGGTTCCGATCCCAAGACAGAAGCCACATGAGATTTCTTCTGTTTGTGCTTTCTTGGAGAATTCGGTACTGGACTAGATCTCGAATGAGACTGCTTATGCCTCTTATTAGAGGATTTATGAGATTTTCTCATTACTGTGGAGCTTGAAAGCGCAATGGCGGTAGTAGAAGGTAAAACCTTTTCTTTCAGTACCGAAGTACTGCATGTTTTGCAAGCGGAAGCCAACTTGTCTTTGTCCGTTAAACGGGAATCGGAGTGGACCGAATCAACCCCGAGGACGCGAGCCTCTTTGCACGTATCCTTGCCTGTTCGGTGTATCGAGGTAATGGAGGGTTTTTCCGGTACTGTTGTTATTTTGTCCGGTGTAAATAAGTCTTCCGGTACCGGGTGGGTCTTCTGTGACCCTTTCCAACCTGGAGGTACAAACACTTTCCCACCTAGAGGTACTTTCAGGTGGATAGAGTAGGGGTTTCCCCCTGAATGGCCCTGTGAAGACTCTGGGACTGAAGAGACAGTCTTCCCTTGGGTACCGACGGCCGGTGCCGAAACTGGTACCTCACTTGAAGGTACAGTCCCCCTCTTACCAATATCGGCCTCCCTCCCGTTCCGAACGAAGTCTTCGGTCATCTTCGGTACCGGTCCCAGCTCGGATATGGAGAGAAGACGAGTCCGCACAGACCCCAGGCAAATTCCACAACAAAAGATGCAGGTATACTCACCAGGTGATGTATACCCAGACAGCGGACGCAGACATGGTGGGGATTGGTCGCAGAAAAATGCTTCTGGCAATGGATGCACTGCTTTAAACTTGTCGCACACGGCATGCATAGGTGGAGGCACCGCAAATTGAAAAAATAAAAATAAAGGACCAATCACTAGCAAAAAAGGAACACCCCGAAAAAGGGAGTTGTAGCACAGCAAAACATTTCGACCCGCCCACTAGGTGGAAAAACAGGAACTAGGTGTGGGCAGTTGCTGATGCGAGGGTAAGGTGTGGGCCCTGCGCACGGAGGGCTGCAAGCGTGATGTAGGCACTTCCCAGTCCAAAACCCTTAAAGTGAAAGCTATGTTTTTCAGCCACCTTTTCCATCCTGCTTGCGGATGCAGGTGTTCCCAACCAGTTGGGAAGGAGCGAGAGTCAAGACGACAGAGAAATATATATTTATGTGTGTATTCTCATATATGTTATGCCATAGCGCTAACACATGGCATAGATAAGGATAAGTGGAATAACATAACATTTCTTAAACACTTTCATAACCTTCCATACAAAATTTTGAAAAAAAATCACAGTATATTTTGGAGGCATCCGTCTTAACATGGAGAATTTCAAAACCTTTCATGGACAGCTTCTTATTTACATTTATTTCTAAAAATGCACAAAATGTGAAACTCCTATACAAACTCACATCAAAGTTAGACGTCACTTTAATTTGAGCGTTCATCCATATAAGAGGCGTATACGACACCCGCAGAATGAATGCACATCACCTACACAACATGTAAATGTATGTGGAGCAGATCCACATTTCGTACATGTTCACTAATACATGCATTAAAACTCAGAGATCAAAGTCACTTCAAAGTGACTTTGATGTCCGTTTTCAAAGGTATAAGAGATGTAAACTGTGAACATGTGTGACATGTACAGCTCTTATATGCCTCCTATATGTATACAACTCATATCAAGGCCAAACCTCACTTTACCGGGAATTTTCATACAAATAGAAGGAGAATAGACCATGTGCATTTCATATGATTTCATAACTATTCATGAGTTTATACGCCATAGACTTAAATGCCAGACATCTACGCACTTAATACTCATATGCCTTACGAAAAAACCCACTGTTATGACACGTGCTCTTACACCACACGCTCTTACATCACATGCTTTTAAGCCACACGCTTGTAGGTCATGCTTTTTACGTAACATTCTTGTGAGGCACACTTATGTGACACACACACCTACACAATGTGCTCTGATGGCATGTGCTTGTAGACCATGCTTTGTATGCCACATACTCAAACCACAAGCTTGCATGCCACACTCTACACTATACTCTCACACACCATACACTGACTAGGGATGTAACAGTATACCGTTAAAGATACCGTGAACCACTTAATTGAACAATAATAACTGTCACATTGTTTATACCGTTATACCGTTCATACCGTTAAGTGTGCTTTTCAATCTGATTTGGAAAGGCTGCAGTAAGCAATTGCTGCACAGTCTTGGTTTTGCACTGTTGGATGTGCCTCTGCCAAGTAGTTTCAGTTGGAGCAGTTTTTAATGCCATTCCATAAACCACACGTGCCTTACACAAAATCAATATGTTAGCAATAGGAAGAATAGATACAGTGCCAAGAAGGAAAAGGGTTTACTTTGGGGTGGCGGCTTTGGGGTTTATATATTTATAATGGATAATGTTCTCTAAACATATGGCGATGGGGGATTTCCCTGGTTCTATCATTGAATTTACATATAATAAGTCACACTGCGAAATTCACTCATCTCTGTGGGTATTCCCTGCTGCCATACCAAAGGGTAACATGTCAGTGATTACTGAACACCTTTTGGCCCGCAAGTAAACTAAAGGCTGTAACGTAAAGAGAGAGTGTGTGTGTGTGTGTGTCTAATCAGGACATTCCATCAGAACTTCCCAACCAAACCTGGGCCAGACAGAATGAACACCATGGGAGGGGCCTTAGGGGGGAGTGCTGTCACGACCCTTGCCCAAAACCCCCCCTGGCAAACCCATTGGCCAGGTGGAGTCAGGACTCGGGCCTCTAGAGCCTGGCATCCTCTTCAAAGCCCTCATGGTGCCAGTCCTGGCGCCATTGCCAGGTTCATACACCATGAAAAAGTGTGTGTGTGTGTGTGTGTGTGTGTGTATACAAGCGTATACTACCATCAGCCTCCATTGATCTGTGGCATGCAGGTTATCAAGATGGCAACATGTTCATCTTCACCAGTAGCCAGTGGGGAAGCAAAAAGCCTAAATGACCACTTAAGAAAAGCTATTCAGTTTGCTTTGCCAGTTGCAGCAGGCCTCCACCCTACCCCCTCCTCTCCACACGTGTGTTTGTGTTTGGTGGAAGCAAGGCATTTCAGTGGAAAGTATGTTGACAAGCCCAATTCTGGCCCTGGGTGCCTGGTTTTGTTTGTGATGATACATCTGTCAATTTATGACCTTTTAGAAAATATTTGTTAAGATCAGTTAACTCCACCTGCTATACCGCGATAACCATGATATACCGTCATTTGGCAAGAAGGTTATCGTACCGTCATAAAACGAATACCGTGACACCCCTAACACTGACATGACATTTGCACATTACCAATGCACCTGACATAGATACACCATAAACTCATATGTCCTACACCATACACCACTGTGATAGAACATACACTCATACGTCATAAACAAAAATGATATATACTCACTCACCATTGACTCATTTGCCATACACTCACACAGCACACACTTGTAAATCATACACTCGTGAGCCATATGCACATACACCATAAACTCAACACTTCTATGCCACACACTTGTATGCTAGACACTCAGATACCAAACATTCATGTACAACTCAAGCCCCACACTCGCATATAACAAATACCATACACCAGGGGCAAATATGTCAAGTTGCAGGCTACTAGTCAGGCACAATAAGTCACTTGCCACCTCAATTTTACACATTTACAGACCCTTTTATTTTTTTTTACTTTTCAAGGGTATATTATCACTAGCCACTGACCAGTGACGAGTGCACATTTTTAGCCCTGCCATACACTGGTACGCCACACACACACGATGTAGTGTATTATGCATAGTTTGTGGCAGGCGATGCACTCAGATGTGAGGCAGCGATCTAACACACCCTACTAATACAATCCTATCCCACAATTCAGGGCCAAAAGCAGTCAGGACGGTATTCAAAATATGAAAAGTAATTAAAATAAATTCAAGCAACGCAAACCAAATTGGTCTCCAGCTTTATGCTGGAGTCCACTACAATATGGTATGGCATACATTACTCACTGTAATCGTATTTCTGATGCTTGCATCTAATTAGATGCACATGCTATGCATAGGCCGACATCTAGTGGCAGTTGCAGAGTATTGCATGACTTGTTTTCAAAATTAAAAAAGGGACGTCACGCGTTGGGATCCCTCAGATTGTTTTGTTTCCGACATGAGAGTGCATGAAGTTTATGCGTGAGTAAGGGAAAGATAAAAATATATATGCACCTTCATTCCAGGAGGGGAGGAAGGGTAGGCGCATGCAAATCTAAGCAGATACAAGCCTAAGAAATCCCATTACGGTGAGTAATGTATGCCGTCTGAGGCTTGTGGATCTGCTTAGATCACATGCAATGCACAGATTAGCGAGCAGTAACTGGAAAAGGAGATGGGTTGTGAGAAGGTGCAGCAGCAAATAGATGTTTTAATACCGCTTGTCCCACATGTGAATCTGGTTTAGTGTGTGTGTCTAGGCAGTAATGCCGAGTAGTAGCAGCCTTGCAAATTAAATCTAAAGCAACACATGTGATGAATGCTAAAGTAGCCCTTGTGCCTCGAGTAGAATGGGCACTTGGGGTATAGTCTTCTTTGACAGTGAGTAGCAAAGCTGGATGCATTTGACTATCCATCTGGAGCTCCCGTTTTTAGAAACATGATCTCCTTCTCTGCCACTTGCTATGGAAACAAAGAGTTGATCTGTTTTCCTTAGCGGCTTAGTTTTGGTTATGTAGTACAAGACCGTCCTCCTTACATCCAAGGTAGAGAGTCTTTTTTCTGCTGAGTTTGAAGAATGTTGGAAAAAAGTAGCAAGTACAATAGATTAACATGGAACTTTGATAGGAATTTTGGTGAAAATCTAGGATGTGTTCTAAGAACCACCTTGTCTTTGCGAATGATAATGAATGGGTCTTGTACTGAAAATGCTTGCAGTTCACTGACTCGTATTTTTGAAGTGATACCCACTAGAAAAGCAGTCTTGTAAGTTAAATGGTTGAGACTGGCTTTGTGCATAGGTTCAAACGGTGGACCCATGAGTTTTGGGAGTACAACATTGAGGTTTCAACCCGGTAGTGGATTAGAAATGGGAGGATATAGTCTTTTCACTCCTTCCATGAATGCTTTGATTACTGTCACTTTCCATCATATTTTGTTTTGAGATGTAGTATAAGCAGACAGCACACCTGTATGTTCTGAAACATACAATACTTTGAGGACCACATCTTAGTTATGGCAAACCGCCCTAGCAGTGACACGGGCAGTGTACACCACTTCTTTACCTTATGCTTCAGGGCCTCCAGGTACGCTAAATGGTTTGTCTTCCAGGAGAGACTTGTGGTTCCTGTTGACAATCACCCCCAAGTATTTAACAGTAGTCTGTTCCCACCTGAACTCAGCCATTTCCGCTGTCTTCTCATGTTAGGCAGAAACCTGTGCAGTTCCCTATGGGACCACTGCAAAAGATTTAAGACTACAGGTGTTTGGCAGTAAACCCACTTGGTAGCAGTCTGTACCACACAGATTCACTTAGTAGCTGTGGCTGAGCAGTCAGACTTCCCTCAAGAAGAGTTAGGCAGTATACAGAGTATTCACAATAGGTCAAAAGAACACAGTAGAACAAGTAAACACTGACCAGAGCTTGGTGTAAAAGAGATATAATTATTTCTTTAAAAACACACAGGCACTAATAGTAAGCAGTTCAAAAACACAGTCACTAAAAGATATACACTCCCTTAGAAGAATATTAGACAAGTCTTAAGTAAAGCCCCACTTATTTTCAGACAGCGGTGAGGGCTTAACGCAGATGGCACTCTAATAATTCGTTTTAAAAGGGAGAGAAAAGCAGAGTATAATTTGAAACAGATTCCAACACTTTCACAAGAACAAAACAAAAGAGGAAGGCAAGTAAAACCGTGAAGTTAGAGTTCAGTAGGCCGCATCCACTTTAAGAGGATCAGAACGAAATGTGTCCAAGGTCACACGGTTGAAGTGCACAAGAGTCTTGCAAAGGTTCAAAAAGAGTTGGACCAAAAGAAAGGGACCAGTTAGAAGGTCAAGGCGGCCAGCCCAGTCCAGAAGGTTAAAGGATTATTATTACCTTGTAGCAATCTTTAGAAAGGGAGGCCTGGCGGACACGCTACCCTAAAGTGGTGAGAATACTCCAGCGGGGGCAGTTGTTCCTGGCAGCGGATGCAAGTCGGTGCTTCGTCTGGGGGAAGAGAGGATCTCGTCGGGGAGGAAGACAGGAGTCTGTTGCACTGCCAGGGAAGAAACCAGCCGCAGAGTTCTCAGGTAAAAGGAGCGGTCCTTTTATTTGCGTTCCAGTGGTAAGTGGCTATCTGGTTGCTGGGGTGCTTTGCTCTGGCAATTCGACCACAAGACGTCCTAGGTATACGAGGAAAAGAAGGTAAACTGGTTGTGCCCACCAGTCAGGGGAAGAAGCCTCTCCAGCGGGAGATCTTCTCTGTCGTCAGAAAGTGGTGAGTCGGTTCCGCAGGGCTCCACCGGTGGTGTTGTCGTGGTAGGTCGGCTCAGCTTCTCCCTCGTCGGATTCTCAGGTCCTGTGGCGACTTCTGAAGTTCCAGTCCCCAATGCCCTGCTCTTATGCAGCGCACCCCCATTCACTCAGCCTAGCTGTCAATCAAACATGCTAAGTGGTGAGCCGGCCGGCTCACCACTTGGGCCAATCACACAAGAGTGCGACTTGAGTTACCAAGGTAACTCAGTCCAGGGTGCCTAAACCACTTTTGGAGGCTTCTGTGGAGAAGCCCGCCAAAAAGTGGAACAAAGGCCTCAACTTGGGTTGGAGTCACAGAAGAGAACACAAACGCCATTTTAGAATCGAGTCCTGGCAAAAAATACCAACCGGCGAATTAATATTAAATAAATAAACCGGCGGTATGTTCGAGGCTGTGAGAATTAAATAATTAAAGTTGGTAGCCTCGAACAATGGGAAAATCCCATAGGGATATATTCGCGGTCGAATATAAAAAGTAGTATCCACTGCCTGTTAGGCGGAAACCTGTGCAGTTCCCTCTGGGACCGCTGCAAAAGATTTAGGACTACAGGTGTTGGCAGTAAACCCACTTGGTAGCAGTCTGCACCACACAGATTCACTGTTGGTAGCTGTGGCTTAGCAGTCAGACTTCCCTCAAGAAGAGTTAAGCAGTATGTGGAGTATACAAGATAGGGCAATCCTTCACAGTACGATAAGCAAACGCGCAACAAGACTCAGTGTAAAGATATTAAGGTATTTATTTATAACGAAACATCTATCAAAAACACTATGGCACTATCACCTCAAACAAATCAATCACAATTACTCTAAGAAGAAGAAACGATCAATCCCCCTAACAATATGTCGACAAGTTTAGGTTATTCCGGCACCACTTATTTACAGACAGAGGTGTATGCCTCAACCTAGATGGTACTCTAATATTAGTTTAGGATTGGGAGAAAAAAATAGGCAGGTTACGAAGTCAACGCAGTTCAATACGGTACGGGAAAAATGCAAGGCAAGAAGACAAGAACCACAATAGATCATAAAGTTCAGAGGCCAGGCCCACTCGGAGAGAGGCAAGGCGAGATGTCCCAAAAGTCTCTTAGTGGAAATGCATTTGAGTCTTTGTAGCAAATGTTTATCGGCAGATTGAACTAGTTCAGAAAAATACGTGAGAAAAGCTTGGAGGCGACCCAACGGAACGGGGAGGATTAAGACACCTCTCTCGAACCGATCAAAAGGGAAGCCAGGCGGACATGGTACCTTGTTGTGGAGGGCAGCTCCGGCGGGGGTAGTTGTTCCTGGTGGTGGATGCACGTCGGGTCTTTGCCAAGAGTAGAGAAGATCTCGTCGTCGAAGAAAAGTGAAGTCCGGTGCACCACCAGGGAAGAGACCAGCCGCGGAGTGCTCCGTCACAAGGCACCACCTTTTGGTCGCGGTACAGGGGTAGTGGCTATCCGGTTGCCACGGTGCTCTGCACGGGCAATTCGACCACTGCGTCCTGAGGCGAACAAAAAGCAAAGGGGACTGGTTGTTCCAACCAGCCAGGGGAAGAGACTCTCCGGCAGGGAGATCTCCTCTATCGTCGGGAAGTGGTGAGTCGGCTCAGCAGGGCTCCACCGGAGGTGTCGTCGTGCAGGTCAGCTCAGCGTTACCCTCGTCGGATTCTTAGGTCCTGTGGCGACTTCTGAAGATCCAGTCCCAACAGCCCTGCTTTTATGCAGAAAACCCCCATTCATTCAGCCTAGCTGTCAATAAACACATGCTAAGTGGTGAGCGGGGAGGCTCACCACTTGGGCCAATCACTCCAGAGTGCGACCGGAGTTGGCAAGGCAACTCGGTCCAGGGTGCCTAAACCCCCTCCCACATCCCTGTGGTAACCCAGACAGAATGGCACCACTTTTGGAGGGTCTCTGTACAGAGCCCGCCAAAAGTGGAACAAAGGGCTCGACCTTTGGTTTAGGAGTCACAGAGACGAACACAGACGCCATTTTACAAACCGAGTTCTGGCAGAAAATACCATCCGACAAACTTATTTAAGATAAGTAGATTGGTGGTACGTTAGAGATTAACGAGGAAAAGTATCAATCTCCAACAATGGGACGAATCCCATCGGGTTATGTCCGGGGTCGAACATAACAAGTAGTTTCCACTGCCACCAGCCAAAACTCGACAAGGGGGGACGGGACAGTGCCCCCTCGAATAACAGATCCAGGGGTAATCGAATTACCCCTACTAGTACGTCCACAATAAGATGGTTTGTACTAGTTCTGTTAGTAAATTTAGGTCTAGTAAAGCCAATGGTGACTTTACATGCCCGGGGAGACGGTAGTCAGTCCCCGGGTATGGAGTCTATGACGGAGGTCCGCTAGGACGCCCCAGTGTTACGGCATGTAGGGTGCGGTGTAACACACATAGAAAAACACATGAGACCCTATGGAGTAAAAGACCCCATAGCCCATAGAACACATTGAAATTCAAAGGAATTACACACATTCATGTCCAAGAGTGGGAGAAAAAGAGTCTCACTCTTGGCAGGATGGAAAAAACAAACTCCAGAAATCCAGCAAAGCTGCTGGGGGACTCACTAGGGTAGGAAATTCAGCCTAAACAGAGAATTCTCCCTAACACTGCCACCAGCCAAAACTCGATCAGGGGGGACGGAGACGTGCCCCCTCGACTAACAGATCCCAGGGCAATCGAATTGCCCCGACCAGTACGTCCACAATATGATGGTTTGTACTGGTTTCTGTTAATAATTTGGGACTAGTAAAGCCAATGGTGACTTTGCATGCCCTGGGAGACCGTAGTCAGTACCAGGATATGGAGTCTATGGTGGGGTGTCACTATGACACCCGTGTTACTGCACGGAGGGTGCTCTGTAACACACATAGTAAAAACACATGAGACCCTATGGAGTAAAGGACCCCATAGTCCATAAAACACATTAACAGTCAAAGGAACACCATACATCATGTCCAAGAGTGGGAGAAAAAGAGCCTCACTCTTGGCAGGGGAAACAAACAAACTCCAGAAATCCAGCAGAGCTGCTGGGGGACTCACTAGGTTAGGAAATTCAGCCTAAAGAGAGAATTCTCCCTAACATCTCATCCACCTCATTAAGTGGGAATAGGATAGACTTAGACCAGTTCACCCGGAGGCCCGAATACCATCCGAACTCTGCAACCTCATATGTCAAGCTGGGTAGGTTTGTCTCGGTGTCCTTAAAATACAATATTGTGTCATCAGCGTATCAGGATACCAATTCCCTCACCCCACCCATTGCTAATCCCTGGGGAATGTGTAACTTCCGCAGCCTGGCCGCTAGCGGTTCTATAGCCAGGGCAAAAAGAATAGGAGAAAGTGGGGATCCCTGCCATGCACCCCCTCCAAGGGCGAACTAGTCAGAATACCTTCCAAACAAGCCAATTCTAGTCGATGGCCCTGAATACAGCAGCCTCACCGCCGACAGAAAGTATTGCAGGAGACACACAGTCTGCAGCACCTCAAACAAACAGCCCAACTGAACTGAGTCTCAGGCCTTTTCCATATCCAATAAGGCCTTGACAGCCTGGACCTCTGGGTCAATCTGCGACAAGATAGAAAACAGCCTCCGAAGGTTCCGCAAAGTTGACCTCCCAGGGAAAAAGACTGATTTGTCTTTATGGATTAGACCCTACATAAACGGGAGCCATCTGTCTGCCAGAACCGTGGCAAAGTTCTTGGTGTCCAGGTTAAAAAGAGAAATCGGTCGGTACGATGCACAGTCCAGGGGGTGCTTACTCTCTTCAGCAATAGAATTCCCACACATTCACCATGTGCTTTGCTACCACTGGCCCCATCGTCTTATAACATTCCGCCCCTATCCCATCCGACCCCAGCGCTTTAGCCGACGGGAGAGTCCGTATTGCTCCCAGAATCTCCTCCTCTGTAATCGGAATTCCCAGCCCCATGCTCAACTCCAGCGCTAATTTGGGCAACTCCGCCAGGTCCAAATATCCTAACATTTCACTCCCCTAGATGGATCCTCTAGATGTATATATCTGCTTGTTGTACTGTGCAAACGCACCCGCAATCTCTGAAGGGTCCGCCACTACCTTCCCATCCATCGCCCGGATCGCTGCGTTGTCCGGGTCTCCACCTTCTTAGCGCAGCATGGCTGCCAATAGACGCCCAGGTCCACCCATCTCCCCGTACAGGTGCACCATTGCCGCCCGTGCCAGATTTTGAAGCTCCCTTTCAGCAAGTTATCACAATTCAGCATTTGCCTTCACGTAGCCTGAGCTTGACAATACTGACTCAACCGGTTTGATTTCTCCTTCCAAGCTCGACATCGATCTCCAAACTGTTTTCAACATGCCAATCTCCAGGGACATACGTTTCCCACGCAACACCACCTCGAAGGCCTCCCAGGCGCACATCATTGATTCTACGGAACCCACATTGTCCTTAACGTACAGCCTCCTCCACCTCGCTACGATATACTATGTCCACCAAGGCCGCTGCCTTAAACCTTCACTGGGGCCTGGGTGCCGCTTCGCTCCTCCCGTCCAGGGACCACAACACTGGGGAATGATCTGATAGCGTTCTGGGTAACAACACACAATCCCCTGTCAATCTCATCAGGTATGGGCTAGCCAGCACATAGTCCAGCCTGGATGCCATGTCATGGACAGTAGAATAATAAGAGAACTCTGTCACCTCCAGGTGCAGCGTGTGCAACACATCTACCTGGCCTAGTGCCTGCATACTCTTGCACACCTGTTCCGCTGCCCGAGAGATCTGGCGAGCCTTCCCTATGACCTGTCCAGTTGTGTACCCAATGTGACATTCAAGTCCCCTGCCCAGACAATATTAGCATGCATGTACTTAAAGCAGCTGGAGAGCAGGGATTCAAAAAGCCTGGATCGTCCACATTCGGGCCATATACGTTGACAAACGTGATGTACTGGGGCACCCAGCTCTTTGAACCTATTACAAATCTACTCCTCGGATCTACCACTTTGTCCAGCAGCTGAAAACCGCAAGGATTTGTGCAACAGAGTCATACCTCTGCAGAGTAATTAGAGTACGATGTGTAATATCTATCGGAGTGCCAAGATTTAGCCACTCCTTCATTCATCATCCCAACCAGGTGAGTCTCCTGCAGCATAATCACCTTGGCGCTCACAATAATTGATGACCTTCCTGGTCTTATGTAGGTTATTCAGACCCTGAACATTCCAACTTATAATTTTACATTCCGGCATTACGCCCTTAGTTCGGAATAGATACGCTGTCTTTCCCCACCAGCAATGGACCAGAATCCTTTTTTTGAACAAAAACACCCTCCAACCCACCTGCCACCCTCAAATCCCCTAAGACCCCAATGCACCTCTTCCCCCTGCCTACTCACCCCCCACCCACACCCACACCGCCCCTAAGTCCCTGGTAGTGGCGTACCCCTCCCTTCCAATCCATCCCCACAAAACCCCAACTAGCGGACTACTACCCGGGGCACCAGACACAGCAACATAGCCCACTCAACCCATATCAGCTCCCATCCTCCTGGGAGAGGACCCACTTAAACATCATAATTAGAAAATATCCCGTTTTGTTACAGTAGTTAACCACTTGCCAACCCATAACACAGGCTGCACAGCTGTGCAGACTAGCACGCCGCCGTCCACCAAGCCACATAAAGGGACTTCAATACACACTAAATGGAGGGTCCCAACCACCAATTCCCATCGCTCACGTCAGGGCGCAGGCAGGGATTCAGAAAATGCAATAGCCTCCGCTGGGTTTGTGAAAATTAATTGTCCTGTTGTTGTGGACAGCTCTCAGGTTTGACGGGTAGCGCATTGCATACTGGATTTTTTTCTCGCACAACATACGCTTGGCCACCAACAATGTCAGTCTTGCTTTTTGCACCAATGGGATAAAGTCCTGAAAGAAAGATTCTCTTGCCTACTTGTAATAAAACTCCCCCAGTTCACTGGCCCTGCGTAGGATTACATCCCAGTCTTGGTAGTTCAACAGTCGCATTATGAATGGGCTGAGATTCTGGCCTGGCAATGGGGCCTGTCCCGATATGCGATGAGCTCTTTCTACTATGAATTGGGGAGATAGCAAGGGGTCCAGCACCTCCTTGATAAATGCTTACACAAATTGTTCCATATTGTGTGCAAGGACAGATTCCGCTATCCCCACCACTCTGATGTTATTTTGTCTGGAGTGTGCCTCCAAGTCCTCGCTCTTCTCCCAAATCTCTTTGGCTTCCCCTTGCAGGCCCCGAATGACCTCAGTGACTTCATTGCTGGTGTCCTCCAGCACCCCCACTCTGTCCTCTGCTTCACAGAGGGGGCCGCTCTGCTTGTCAATCTGCTCCTGCATTCTGTCCATCTTATGCACTCCATGCCATCCAGTTTCATAATCACTGCCGCAAACCCCCTTCGAGCCAGCCTACACCACTCCTGCGCAGGCAGCAGCTTCCATAGCCAAGGGCAGAGTCCGCCCACCAGAGAATGGGGGCAGTAGGCTCTGCTCACTCACCACCCCAATTGCTGTCACAAGTGAAGCAAGTATCCTTTCTGGGGTCTCCTGCCCCCAACGTCAGCAATGGAGAACCAGCAGCCACCTCATTTACCCCCAGTAGCAGCACCAGCTAAACTCAGTCAAGAAGCGATAAAAATGCTGTCACAGGTGTGTGGGAGAAACCCTTCTCTTTTGTCCGTTTGCTAAAGCAGCAGCCTTCTCTGCGTTGCCGGGCTCTGCCACAGGGACCCACATGCTCCCTCCCTATAGCGCAGGACTGGGAGCAGCAGCAGGTCGCAGTCCATACAATGCCCCAGCAGTCAGGCCCAGCCTGCAACCGCCTCTCCCTGGGCTTCACTGTACCCCGTTGCCAGTCGGCTCATCCACCGCACACCAGTACTCCAGCCGTAACCAGCTGACTCACCGGCAGCCTCAGCAGCCGACCACAGGAGGCCGCCATGTCCCCTCACAAACCGGCCACAGCCACGACCAAGGCGGCATCCAGCCTTGCACCATCATTCGCTGCGGGTCGGAGCCCACCTCCAT
Source organism: Ambystoma mexicanum (assembly GCF_040938575.1). Taxonomy (NCBI): domain Eukaryota; kingdom Metazoa; phylum Chordata; class Amphibia; order Caudata; family Ambystomatidae; genus Ambystoma; species Ambystoma mexicanum. The sequence goes on from NC_090922.1 coordinate 341,553,966, forward strand.
GCTGTCCGTGGCTCCATCCCCAGAGCAGCACACATCACTGGAAGATCCCTCGCCGTCCTGGCTCCCTCAGGATCAAGTGGGCACAGCAGCCCGCCTCTCCTCCTCATGCAGCCTCAGGTCACCAGCCGAGAGGGTGGAGGGACAGAAGCGGACACACGTGGCTCAGTCGTACTCCAACAGCAAGTGCTGCGGCCCCAACCACCACTTGCAGCAATGCTTTATGTACCAGCCAGGCAGCTCGGGTATCACTTTTCAGGGCTCCAGCACCATACGGCCCTCTCCCTTCTTGGATCTCGTCACGGAGCTCAGAAGGTGGCAGCCATCGTGGTCACAGCTCACAAGCACCCCCAGAATTAGCGTGACTTGGTGCATCCTTTGCACTATTTTGTTCAGGAGTGGTGTCTGTGGAAAAGCGTCAGCAAATTTCCCTGACCAACTCTTGGATCCTAGTTGGGGAAACCTGGATGCGAAGTCTGGGCATGGTGCGTTATGCTTTGTTGTGAATAAGTCTAGAGGTTGCTGCCCCCATTGGGTGAAGATATTGTTTAAAATAGCTTTGTTAATTTGCCACTCATGGGTAGCTGTATACTTCTTCTCAATGTGTCTGCTAGTGAATTATGTTCTACTGGAACATGTTGTGACTGCAGGTAAATGTTTCGCTTGAGAGAACACTTCCAAATATTTTGTGCTAACCTAGACAGACTTAGAGAGTCTGTCCCGCCCTATTTGTTCAGATAGAACATGGCAGTGTACTGTCTGTGAGTACTAGAACGGTTTGTCCTGCTAAGTGTTGTTGAAAAGCTTGCATGGCTCTGAGCAATTCTAGTAGGTTTATGCGTATTTTGCCGTTTTATGTGTCCTCACGCCGTGTGCAGTATGATGAAGGTAATGAGCTCCCCATCCTGAGAGTGAGGCGTCTGTTGTGAGAGTGGCATGCACTGGTGGGTTGCAAAAAGGTTTCTCTTTTAACATGTTGTCTCCTGCCCATTAGCGCATAGCATGTACTAAGGTTAGCAAAACAACCACTGGATCGTCCCACTGACCGCTTGCCTGAGACCATTGTTTCGCTAGCCACTCTTGCATTCGGCACATGCACAGCCGCGCGTGTGGAACAAAATGAACGCATGAAGCCATCATCCCAAGCAGGCAAATGGTCTTGCGCACGGTTATCTGACAACTGGCTATTTTTATTTATTTATTTAGCATTTTTAAAGCGCTCACACAGCCCGTGGGCATCGAGGTGCTGTTACAGGAATATTTTTTTGTTAGCTGCGTAATTGTTTTTTTTGTCTTAGTTACATATTTATAACGCGCTTAAACACCCAGAGGTTTCTAAGCGCGGACCCAGGGATTGAACCTGTGTTGCTTCATGTCATCTTGCTTCCAAGGCGAGCACGTTGCCGCTGAGCTATCCTCCTGGCTATTTTGTGAGGTACTTGAAATAGCATGTTTTGTACTCTCTCGTTTGAGAGAAACAGCAACTCTTCTTGAGTTTTTATAATTGCTACTAGAAATTGTTTTACTTGACTGGGGACGAGACCTGATTTTTTCTAGTTGATGGAGAATCCCAATTCGAACAGCAGATCGATTGTTCTTTTGGTGGTGTTATTACAAATGTGTGGTGTTTCGCCTGGTATGAGCCAGTCGTCTAGATAAGGGTACACTGTGATTAATTCTATGCGCAGCTCCGCCGCTACTACTACTAGTACTTTCGCGAACACCCTTGGCGCTGATGAAATACTGAAGTGGAGGACTTAATTGGTTCTGTTTGTTTGAAATCTTGAAGCACAGGTATTTTCTGTGCGCTGGCAACACTGAAATATTAAAGTATGCATGTTTCCTGTCCAATGTTTCCATGAAATCCCCTTGTTTTAACAGCGGGATCGCCTCCTGCAGTGTTGTCATGCAAAACCTATGACGCTTGACATACGTGTTTAATGGACGCAGGTCTAAAACAGGGCGCATAGTCAAGTCTTTCTTTGGCACAAGGAAGTACCCTGAATAGATACCCTCATTTACCTGGCGTGTAGGGATTAGCTCGATTGCGCCTTTTTGGAGCAGGGACTCGATTTCTTCTAGAAGAATCTTCTGGTCTTGTGGCGACATCTTTCTGTGTTTTGGAGGATGGTGCTGTGGGGTTCTCTAAAAATTCGATGGAGTATCCTATCCCCCTGCCACTGGCGATAACACTACTGATCGAATGTGATCCCCTCCAATGCGTGGGTGAATTGGCAAAGGCAACCTATAACTGCACTGGTTGTGGAGGCTCTACCTTTACTTCTTGCTCTTTTATATCCAATTTGAAAAGTGGGTTGATAACTGGTGGACTGACCCTTTGTATTGCCCCAGGAAGAGGATTGTCCTCGACTGTTTCCCATAGAGCATGGGTAACCTTGCCCGTGAAAGGAGAATCTGGTGTTGAACACCCCCGTTGAATAAGCGGTCTGTTGGTGATTTGGCCCAATGATTTTAATGTCTCATGTTCCTCTTTAGCACTTTTTAGTGCATCATCGACTGCCTTGCCAAATAGCACACTGGGTTCTATTGGCATGTTTGGCAGGGTAGTCTGGGACTCTTAATTTGAAACCTGACTGACGCAGTCATGCATGCCGTTTTATCAGGGTGCCTTCTGCTATAATGCATCCAGCATTATCTGCTGTGTCTAAATTATTCTTTAGGATGCAGCTGGCAACTAGTTTACCCTCAGATGTTTTTTATATGCAGTGACTTTAAGGGCTCGGGAACAGTGTCAATCTGTTGCTCTACTGTGTCCCAGATATGGCAGTTGAAACTAGTTGGTAGGGTGCTAATTATAATTTACTCACCATAGTGACTAACGAGTCCCCTTTCCTCCATACTGCATAGGCATCCCTTCCTAGGGACAGTAGACGGAACCTTTTTCACCAGAAAATACCCTTTTCCCCTTTAAACGTATAGGCGCTCGCATCGGTGCAGCCCTGGCAGCATGCGCTACACTGACTCCGCCCATGGGCGCCACACCTCAGTCCCCATTGATGCGTCGACAATGTTTAACATCGCCTAATGACACCAGTATTATTAAGGGGGGAGGATGGTGGGACGTATGGAGGAAATTACTCTTACGTCCTGTCCCCTTACCGCCATACTGCATGGGCAATTACAACTGAATGTAGCCCCAGGGTGGAGAGGAGATCCTTCTTAAGCAAATAGGTTCCTTAGAACCACCTGCCCGAAGGCCATGTCTGACTTAGAGCCGGTGTCCAAACAGTAATGCTTAAAGGAAGCCGAAGGGGTGGCCGCCCTGCTGATGACCTGCCACGGAACCTTCCGCTGAAACGCGGTGGCCGTGGCCTTGGCTCTGACAACATGAGCGTGCATATTAGCTGGCAGTGGCTTGTGCTGCCCCTCATAGGCCTCTTTGATGGCTGCAACCATCCACCATGCAATAGAAGCCTTGGATGCTTGATACCCGGGCCTGGATCCACCCAAAGATGGCAAAAAGTGCGTCCGACTTGCGGAAGCCCTTGGTCCTGTCCAGTTAGAATTTCAGAGCGCGCAGGACATCCAGACAGTGCAAGACACTTTGAGCATCGACCTTGGCACCAGCAAAAAACATAGATAAGATTATTTCCTCGTTTAGATGGAAAGCTGAGGGTACCTTGGGTAGGAACGCCAGGTTAGTCCGCAGGACCACCTTATCCCTGTGAAAGTGGTATAGGGTTCTGAGGCCACCAGAGCCTGGATCTTGCTGACTCTGCGAGCGGAGATGAGGCCCACTAACAAAGCTGTCTTAATGGGGACCAACACCACCTTGAGGTCCCACACAGGGTGTGGCCTCTAGATGGGCGGGTAGAGCCTGGACAAGCCCGCCAGATCTTTCTTGACTATCGGGTTAGAAGAGGAGAAGACCTCCTCCTCCGAATTTCTGTAGGCCCCTATGGCTGCCAGAGAGGTGTGACATGTGTCCACCTGTACGCCTGAGGGCGCAAGTGTGCTGAGAAGGAGAGTACATCATACAGTGTACACATAAGGGGGTCAATCTCCTTAGAGTCTACCGAACGACAGAACCTAGCCCATTTACTCTTGTATTGGCTCCTGGTAGCCTTGCTCCTGGCGCTCTGATTAGCCTGTGAGAGGCTCAGGTGCCTGAGGGTGACCTGCTCAGGAACCACGCTGCAAGAGCTTACTTCTGTGGGGTGGGAAGGATGACCCTGCCCCCCTGCTGGGACAAAAGATGGGCTGGACCCTGCGGAAGGTGAATGGGTGGTCGGTCCATGAGAACCACAGTCCTGCCGGCCACCATGGAGCTATCAGAATGATGCTCAGGTGACAAGCTTCCTTTATCTTGCGGGTAACCCTGTGGATCAGGGATGTGGGAGGAAAGGTATAGGCTGTCATGCCTTCCCACCATATTTGTAATGCGTCGCCTAGGGAGCGGGACCCTGCCCCTGCCAAGGCGCAAACTGATGGCACTTCCTGTTCTTCCAGGAGGAAAACAGATCCACCTGAGGATGCCCCGATCTGCTGAAGACCTCCAGCAGCACCTGGTCGTTCAATTGCCATTCGTAATTGTCTGCTCCCAGCCTGCTGAGCCTGTCTGCTTGCAAGTTGGCCTCCCCCGGGAGGTGGACGGCCGTGAGGTAGATGTTGTTCTCCAGGGCCCATTCCCACATGCTGACCGCTAGGCTGCACAGTGGAGGAGACCTGGTACCCCCCCTGCTTGTTGACATAGTACATGCCGGTGGAGTTGGCGGTCTGGATAAGGATGGTCTTACCCCCATTGAGTGGAAGGAAGGCTCAGAGAGCTAGCCAGATGGCTCCAGCCAGTTCATATGTGACTCCTGCTCCTTCCGGGTCCAAACTCCGTGATGCTGTGGCTGTCCAGAGTATTATAACTGGAGGGTAAGCTCATGAACAAGTGGAAGGACTTGGGAGCTAATAATACTTGAAACAAGTGGGGAGGCGTCCTGCCACTTACTTTAGGTCCATTTACCTGTATGGTAAAGGCTGAGTTTCTTTGCATGCTAATTATGACAGTGGTTATATTATTTAACTGACTGTCATAGGTTTTCTTGAAAGATGAGCAAGAGATAGACCCTTATGGAAATGCATCATAGCATACTTTTATTATTCTGCTAGTGCTAGTAGGTACACAACATATTTTATGCTTTTAAAGTTTTTACTAAAATATATATGTAGAAGATGCTATTTCATAATATGCATCTTAAATCAGAGTACATTCATTTTGTTTTACAAATGCATTGGAAAAAAGAAAGAGTGAGTGACAAACATGGTTGTGACAAACATTCAACAAATGCACTAAAAGAGTGTAACAAATGTGATATACAAAATCACCATTAATATTGTTTGTTCGTGTCTTGAATAGAGCTTACAAACACCATACAGTCTTGAGTATATGCTCTTTTAGTGCATTAGTTGAATGTTTGTCACAACCATGTTTGTCACTCACTCTTTCTTTTTTCCAATGCATTTGTAAAACAAAATGAATGTACTCTGATTTAAGATGCATATTATGAAATAGCATCTTCTACATATATATTTTTGTAAAAACTTTAAAAGCATAAAATATGTTGTGTACCTACTAGCACTAGCAGAATAATAAAAGTATGCTATGATGCATTTCCATAAGGGTCTATCTCTTGCTCATCTTTCAAGAAAACCTATGACAGTCAGTTAAATAATATAACCACTGTCATAATTAGCATGCAAAGAAACTCAGCCTTTACCATACAGGTAAATGGACCTAAAGTAAGTGGCAGGACGCCTCCCCACTTGTTTCAAGTGGCTGTCCAGAGTGGCCCCTCAACCTTCCAGGTAGGAGTCTGTAGTGATGGTGACCTGCAGGGCCGGCTGCCGGAAGGGCTTGCCTGTCCGCAGTTTGCAGTCCCTCGGCCACTATGTGAGGTCTGAGTGGAGAGAAGGAGGTATGCTGACAAGCTGCGCTTGGAAGCCCTTCTCGTGATTTCTGAGTCTCGTTTGTGGCACGGCCAGGACCACCACTGCCATGATTCCCAGCAGGTTTTGGTACCACCAAGCCGAGGTCACTGCTCTGATAAGGAAGTGCGTAGTGGCTCTCTTGAGGGGTGTAATCTTGTCCTCCGAGGGAAATACCCTCTCTGAGCTTGTATCCCAGATGAGGCCTAAGAAGGTGAGGCTCTGTGTGGGGTGCAGCGGAGACTTCTTGAGGTTGATAGTAAACCCCAAGTCGTGGAGTGTGTTTATAAGTGCAGAGGAAGTGTGGGTAACCCCCTCCAGCGATATCGCCCGACGAGTCAGTCGTCCAGGTTTGGGTAGACATGGTGGCCCTGGGAGGGCTGCCACTGCCTTTATGAGTCTAGTAAATACCCTGGGGGCTGAGTTGAGGCAAAAGGGGAGCACCGTGTACTGGAAATGGCAGCCCATGATCCTGAAGCGCAGGAAGGAGCGATGTGGCTGCCAAATCGGGACGTGTAGATAGGCGTCCTTCAGATCTAGGAAGCACATCCAGTCTCGCCTGTCTAGTGTCTCCGCAATGAGTGCTGGCGTAACCATCTTGAATTTCTGAAGAGGGAGGGAGAGGTTGAGGGTGGATAGGTCCAACACAACTCTCAGGCCAGCCTGGTTCTTCTTTTGTATGGCAAAAATCCTGGAATAGAAGCCCCAGCCTCTCTGGGAGGTTGGGACTTCTTCCACTACCTGGCTCTGGACGAGCAACTGGATTTCTGCCAACAGAGTTGCCGTCCATATCTGTGGGAGTGGAGGGGAGGAAGGAGGAGAGGGAGAGACCAGTAGGCGGTACCTCGAGGATACTACAGAGAGGATCCAGGAGTCCACAAAGTTCTGGTGCCAAAATTGCATGTAAAAAGCAAGCCTGCCCCCCATACCTTCTTTCCTTCTGTGGCTGCTGCTGAGGAGGGGGACTGGAAGAAGCCCATGTACACCCCCCCACCATTTTGTTGTTTGCGCCGGTGCTGACTCGGCGAGCGGTCAGGCTGTCTCGACCTCTGTTTCTGGAAGCCCCGGAACCAGCTGAACGACCGCCCCTTGTCGGAGTGTTGATGCGACTGGGTGTATGCTTTAGGCGTGGCTTTCATGAGGATATATAAAGACTTCACAGTTTATGAGCTTTCTTGTTTTTTATCCGATTCCTCGTCGGTGGTAGAATGAAAGAGGTCACTACCCTCAAACGGAAGGTCTAATATGTGTTGCTGGACATCAAGGTTAAACTTAGTAGCTGAAAGCTAGGCCGTCCTACTCATGTCCGTGGCTATGCAGATGGCCAGGCCAGCGGTATCAATGTGGGCCACGGTGGACTCCATGATGTTCTGCGCTACCAGCTTGGCTTCTCCTAGACCCGCCTTGAAGCGTGCCCGGCTCTGCACTGGAAGTTCTGCAAGGAAGTCTGTTATTTCCCGTCAAAGCCTCTGGTTAATGGCTACCAGCATGGCATCCACGTTGGATTGACGCAGGTGCAGTGAGGCGCTGGAGTACAGCTTCTTCCCGTACGCCTCCAAGATCTTCTCCTCCTTGCCTAGCAGCGCCGAAGACTGAGCTGAGGACGACTGAGGCTTAGAGTAGAGTGATGCCACTGCGATCACCGAAGAGTCCCGTTGAGGGTGCACCGACAGCAAGAGTGGATCCCCCTCCATCTGTCTTCACTTGCCATTGAGGCGCCGATTGACAGGTTGGTGCGATGTGGCTTGAGCCACCCTTTTTCGGCCAAGGCAACAACGTGTTTCTGCATCGGGATACCCGTTTTGGTAAGGGGTGGTAGGGTGAGGACTTCTGCCAAGAACCCCTCCTCGGGCTGCTCCACCTTAGGTTGAGGCAGGCCCAAATTTTCCACCAAACATGCAAGTCAGTCGTGGAAGGCATTCGCTGACGACGGCCTGTCCGGGTCCCCCTCCTCGTCTGTGTCCATCAGAGTGTCCGGCTGGTCCGGAAGCGGGTGGAGGAGTGCTGGATGCCGTGGGCTGCAGTGTGGAGACCGGAGCCAGAGGCTGCTGCGGAGGCTGGTGTGGAACCGCCTGCACTCTGGGAGGCAGGGGAGCCAGAATCGAAGGAGCCGGCAGGGGCAGCGGGGGCTGCGCTGGGCCTGTAAAGCCAGAGCCATGGGAGGAATGACTATGGGTGCTGGTGGAGTGACAGGAGGGAGCAAGTCCCTGACTGCATCCCGCAGGATGGTGCCCATCTGGGGGGTTCGCATCAGCACCAGGAACCTTTCGAAGAACCTGTTTTTGGAGGCTGAATAGGTGGCAGGAGATATTGATGGAGTGGCTGGGGGCTGCTGGGGCCGGAGCGCACTCTGTCTCGAATGCAGGGGGAACCAGCCCTGCGCTGCTGATGGATAAACAGTAGGCCACGTACCTGGTTGACACCGTTCCACCTTGAAACTCGCTCTCTCGCCTGCTCCGCTCCTAGGAGTGGCATCAGACGAGTGGCCATGTTGTCTGGCATGGCGACCATTTTGTTGAGCCGCGTGCCACGGGCCAAAGTCGTGGTGCATGGCTCCTTGGGCTCGGCCTTCTCTCAGACTCTTGGTGGTGGAGCATGAGGCCTACCCTGCACCTCAGGCCTAAGCCTGTAAGGCGTATTGCCCTCGGCAGTGTTAGGGAAGATTCTCTGTATAGGCTAATTTCCCAAACCTAGTGAGTCCCCCAGCAGCTTTGCTAGATTTTTGGGGTTTATTTTTTTCTCCTGCTAAGAGTGAGACTCTTTTTCTCCCACTCTTAGACATGATCTGAGATATCCTTTGACTTTGTAATGTGTTTTATGGGCTATGAGGTCTTTTACTCCATAGGGCTTCATGTGTTTTTGGTATTTGTGTTACACAGCACCCTCCGTGCAGTAACACAGGGGTGTCATAGTGACCCCCAAACATAGACTCCGCACCCTGGGACTGACTACTGTCTCCCAGGGCATGTAAAGTCACCATTGGCTTTACTAGTCCTAAATTGTGAACAGAACCAGTGCAAACCATTATTTGTGGATGTACTGGTAGGGGCAATTCGATTGCCCCTGGGTCTGTTGTTCGAGGGGGCACTGTTCAGTCCCCCCTGATCGAGTTTTGGCTGGTGGCAGTGGACACTACTTTTTATATTCGACCGCGAATATATTCCTATGGGATTTTCCCATTTTTCGAGGCTACCACTTTTTAGCATAGCCTCAAACATACCGCCGGTTTATTAAATTAATATTAATTCACTGGTTGGGATTTTTTTGCCAGAACTCGGTGCCAAAATGGCGTCTGTGTTCGCCTTTTGTAACTCTAACCCAAGTCGAGCCCTTTGTTCCACTTTTTGGCGGGCTTCTGCACAGAAGCCTCCAAAGGTGGTGCCACTCTGTCTGGGTCTACAGGATGTGTGGGAGGGGGGTTTAGGCACCCTGGACTGAGTTGCCTCGGCAACTCAAGTCGCACTTTTGTGTGATTTGCCCAGTGGTGAGCCACCCGGCTCACCACTTAACATGATTGAGTGACAGCTAGGACTGATGATTGGGGGTTTTCTGCATAAAAGCAGGGCTTTGGGGACTGGAACTTCAGAAGTCGTCACAGGACCAAAGAATCCGAAGAGGGAGAAGCTGAGCCGACCTGCAACGACGATACCATCGGTGGAGCCCTGCTGAACCGCCTCACCACTTCTCGACGACAGAGAATATCTTCATCCCGGAGAGTCTTCTTCCTTTGAACTGGTGGGGATAACCAGTTCGCCCTCTTTTTGCCTTCCTGGATCGTCTCGTGGTCGTTCGCCCGTGCCAAGCACCCCGGCGGCCGGATAGCCACGCTTCACCACTACCGCGAATAAAAGGGTAGTACCTTTTAACTGGGAAACTCCGCGGCTGGTTTCTTCCCTGGCAGTGCAACGACCTCCAGCTTTCCTCCAGGTCGAGATCCTCTCTTCCCCTGGACGAAGCACTGACTTGCAACCGCCGCCAGGAACAACTGCCCCCGCTGGAGCATTCTCACCATTTGAGGTACTGTGTCCCGCCTGGTCTCCCTTGCAACAGACTGTTCAAGGTGTCCCGTAAATCCTTGACTCTCTATCCTGGGGTGACCTGGGGCCTGTTAACTAACTTTTTCTGAAATGCTCCAACTCTTTTGGAACTATCTGCAAAGACTTTTAAAGTATCATTCAACTGTGTGATCTTGGACACATTCCGCCTTGCTCTCTCGAAGAGTGGGCTTGGCCTATGAACTTTCTTGCTCTACAGTAGACTCTGCCTTTTCTGACTTGCTGTGGTTCTTTTAAAAGTGTTGGTATTGTGTGCTTTCCTAATTCTGCCTTTTCCCTCCCTTTTTAATCAACTTATTGGAGTGCCATCTTAGGTTAAGCGCTCACCTCTGTCTGCAAATAAGTGGTGTTTTAACTAAGACTTGTTCAATAAGTAATCAGGGATGTATATATATTGATAGTGACTGTGTTTGAACTTGCGTGCCATATTAGTGTTAGTGTATTTTTATAAGTGTGTTTTTAAATAAATAATTATATACTTTTATACCAAAGCTCTGGTCAGTGTTTGCTTGTCCTACTGTATTTTGGTACCTATTTTGTATATACTGTCTAACTCTTCTTGAGAGAAGCGTGACTGCTCAGCCACAGCTACCAGGTAAATCTGGGTGGTGCAGGCTGCTACCAATTGGGTTTACTGCCAACACCTGTAGTCCTAAGCCTTTTGCAGTGGTCCCTAAGGGAACTGCACAGGTTTCTGCCTAACAGGCAGTGTCGCTGGTAGTGATGCATGCAGGCGCCCCCTCGGACATTAGGCCGGTACTAGGGTGTTGCCGCTTGGGTGTACACCCGGTAAAAGAGCCTTGTGGTCCCTCAGCACTGCTTCCAGAAGGATCTGATGCCCCCTCGGCCGTGAGGCTGGTAGCTGGACAAGCCTCGGTATGTGTGCTCGTGCGAGAACCCGAAAGGTTCCTACCGCTTGGGCCTCTGGAAGCAGTCGCCCTTACGGGGTGCGATGGAAAATAGCGGCCCTCCCTTGGGCCTCGATCTCTAAGTCCTTCAAGATCTCTGGAGGCGACATTTCGAAAATCTCCTTCCACCTAGCAAGCCTGTTCTTTAGAGCACGTGGAATCAGTGTGTTGCATGCGGTACAACCTTCCCAGCCGTGGTCGGGGCCAAGGTAGCAGAGGTAAAGAGCGTGGGTTTCGGACGTAGGAAAGAGCTCCTCGCAGACTGGACACTTGCGGAAGACCGCTGAAGTCGACATGAGCAGGGGCGGAGCGTGACGCCGGAGGACCAAGTACGTGAATGACAAATAGATAGAAGAAGAATCTGGGGAAGAGCGTGTGGTATTACGTGGCAGAGCAAAATACAGGAGCACTGGTGAAATTGGCCCGTTCACGTTGACGCAGGAAAGGGGACTGGGGTATGGCGCCGGTGGGCGGAATCAGGGTAGCGCATGCTCCCAGCGCCGCACCCCCACGCACCTCTACATTTAAAGGGGAAGATGTTTTTTTCTGGTGAAAAGGGTTCCGTCTACCGTCCCTAGGAAGGGACGCCCATGCAGTATGGAGGAAAGGGGATGGGATGTAAGAGTATTATTGGCAATACGGTTTTGATATGCAGCAGAAGTTGCTACCTTTGTGCCGAATGTATATAGTTGTTTCCTCTCTTTGTCTGGGGGTGCTTCCACCGAAGCTAGCGGGGTGCCCGCTCTCTTTCTTGTGGCAGTTACCACTAAGGAGTCTGGTTTCAACTGACCCTTGATGTAGACGAGATGAGTTGGGGCAGGTTTGAAAATCTTTTCAATGCAAGGATAAACTGCTCTTGTTAAAGTTGGAGTAGCCAGCAACGATTGGATTTATCTCAGCGCAGACCGGAGTAAGGAAATAAACTGTTACAGATTGTTTGTCCCCTAAAATGTCGTCTACGAAGTCTGTATCTTGTAGTGCCTCTTAGGTATCAATTTTAAAGTTTTGGGTAGCTCTAATGAGCAGTTCATTGTATTGCAGTTGATAATCAATTGGGGAGTCAGCAATATGCAGGTCCTAGTCTTCTGAGGATGGCATTGTAAAAATATCTGGATTGTCAAACAATGGGTCTTGGTTAAATTGGTCATCTTGTGAAATCTGATCATCTTCATGAAAATGGTCAATAATGTACAGGTCATCTGAAATGTCCCGACTGTGACTAGGGCCTTTACGGCTTTTTTAAGGGATTTAAAAAATACATTTGCGATCCTGACCGTTAGGGCTTGAAAATAATACAGTAGTTTTGGTAAAACGACCATTTTAATTGTCACCATTCTGCCCCACCACAATGTCATTAGGGGATTCCATTTACTCATGTCTGATTTAATTTTTTCTAAGAGGTCCAGATAATTTATTATACATTTGACCTATTGATGATGTCAATGTTATCCCTAAATAGGTTATTCCTGTTTTTGCCATTTTTAGCTGTGTTTCTTGGGATAATCTTTCCAGTATATCCGATTTTACTGTTAGGTTCAATATTTCCGACTTTTGTGGTTAATTGTTAGTCCAGATATTGCCCCAACATTTGTCCAATTCCCTCAAAAGTTCCACTAGGCAGGGTTCTGGGACAGTTAGTGCTACCAGCATGTCGTCTGCGAATACCACCATTTTAGGTTCCCTTCCTGCCATCACAATTCTCTTCACCCCTTCCGCCTCTTGAATCTTCGCCAACAATGGCTCCAAGAAGATCGCATATAATAGCGGCAATAGTGGGCACCCTTGTTTTGTACCCCTCCTCAGGATCCCTGGTTCGGACACTATTCCATTAAGGGCTACCCGTATTCAAGGCGAGTAATAATTGGCCTTCACCATTTGGAGGAAGTTCTATCCAAACACCATTCATGTCATTGTGCGGAATAATTGTGTCCACTCCACCCTGTCGAAAGCTTTCTCTGCATCCAATAAAACGAGCACTGCCGTAGTTTGCATTTTTTCAATTTTTTCTATCAAATGGTATACCCCAGACGTATTATCAAATGTCAGTCTTGTTGGAATAAACCCTGACTGATCTAGAGCTATAAGTACCAGGAGCAAATGTGATATTCTATCCGCCAGCACCTTAGTGTAGAGCTTTGCGTCTAAGTTAATTATGACTATTGGGCGGTACGATCCCGGGAGCTCTGGGTCCTTCCCTTGTTTGGGGAACACTACTAAAGTCGGCTTTTTCATTGACCGGGTGACATTGCCTTTTATTCTGAATGTATGAAACAACTTAGTTAATTTTGGGGCTAAAATGTCCTGATACTTTTTATAGAAGCAATCTGGGTATCCATCTGGTCCCGGTGCTTTATTTCTTGGAAGGTCTTTAATTGCTTTCTTATCTTCTTCCACTGTATGTCCCCCTCTAATGTGTCCCTATCCCTGTCGGAAATCTGAGGGATGGAGAGGTTTTCAAAATATTCCTCCTGTTTGTCAGCTCTAGGATTGTCAGACGTGTATAGAGTCTGGTAGGAATCCCTAAGTATCTCACCCTTACCCTCATCCTTTGTCTTCTGACCAAGTCTATACCAGAGTTTAATTACTGTTCTACTCTTCTCCTTGGCCTTCAATTGCTTTGCAAGAAGTGTATCTACCTTATTGGCTCTTATGTAGGAGTGCTTTTCAGCCTGTTTGCTGCGTAGCGTTCCCAGTTGGCCTTGGGCATGTCTCAATGCTAATCTCAATTCCTTATTCAGATTCTTTGATATCTCTCCTTGAATCTCTTTCAACTTCCCCTCCAATTCCACTTCCCAACTGCGTTTTTGTTTATCCCTTCCAGATTTTAGGGCTATCAATTCCCCCCTCAGCACTGCCTTGAAGGCATCCCAAATTATTCCCAGCAATATGTCCCCTATGGTGTTGTCTAGGAAGTATTGTTCTATTTTGACCCTTATGCAGTCCACCATGACCAGACCCTGTAGTAGTTCTGTAGGGAAGCTCCACTTCCAAAGTCCCCCTTTGGTATGGCCTAAAATGAGTGTCGCCATAATAGAGGCATGGTCCGAAAGAGAGATGGATCCCACTTCAACCTCCGTTACCATGGCCACTAATCCCGTGGAGACCCATATATAGTCAATCCTTGATTGTGAGGTGTGGACATGAGAGTAATATGTATATCCCCCGTGCTTGTCCCCTTACCATCCTCCAAGCATCATGAAGTGCCAACATTTCCATTTTGTTTTTCAGTGCCTTTGATGGGGCCTGTGCCCCTGATTGTGTGGTGGAGCTCCTATCCAGTTGGGGGTCCCATGCTATATTGAAATCCCCTGCTAGTATAATTTCCCCAATGGCAAAGTCTTTTAAGCTCGAGAGGACCCCCTCTCAAAAAACCATCCTGGCCGGTGCTGGGGGCATTGATCGAGGCAAGCTTTAATTCCCGATCTCCAAATACTATTTTTAGGAAAAGATATTGCCTCTCCTTATCCACCAAGGTGTCTAGTGTCCGTATTCCCAGTCCATCCCGAATTGCTATCAATAAACCCGCTTTTTTTCCCTTGCGTAAGCTTGATATATTTGAGAAAATCCTCTCAACTTTAGTTGGTTTTTGTCTGTTTTCCTAATGTGTGTTTCCCATTACATTAATATGTCTGTCTTCATCCCCCTCACCAAATGTTCCACCTTTTTCCTCTTGTTGGGGGTATTCAGTCCCCTTATAGTATATGTCAATAGTTTTAATGATGCCATCATATTATTCATTAACTCTACCTGCTTGTTTTATAGTCCCTGGATCTATACCTCCCCTCCTCCCTCCCCCTTCATCCCCCCGATTCCCCCCAACCCCCACTTCCCCAACATGTTGCCCCCCCCCTTTTCCTCCCCCCAACACCCGAGGAGTGTCCAGGTTGCTATTAACGCTTGGACGGGATGTCTGCCACGCCTGGCCCTCAAACCACCCAGAATGAATTGTGTGAGGAGTACTAAGCCTCACTCTGAGTTCCAAGAGTCACTTCCCATCCCACCCCCATGGGCCACTTGTACATTTACCTTAACAGTACTCTTTATCCCCATATGGGGAACACTTAAAAATCCCCATTCTCGTTCTTACTTATCGACCTTGCGATCGTTGTTCTCTGTCTCTGATATCGCCTGCCCAGTCATTTTATGTTGGGTTTTCTACCGTTGTACGCGACCTTGTTCCATTCCCATGGCTTCCTGCAAAGTCTTTCTCCCCTTCGTTGTGCCTCTCCCATCTCCTGACTATCTCCATGCAAGTTCAGGATTTGTTCTCCTTCTTCGCATATGGGGATCCTGTGCTGCCGTCCCTCCCACGTATAGAGCATTCCGAAAGGAAATCTCAATTTGTACCTGGTTTGTTTAGATGCAAACTATTTCACCACTGGACCCATCTGCCTTTGCTTTTGTAGTGTGGCTTGCATGAGATCTTGAAAAAGTTGCACCTCCTCTCCATTAATTTCATACTTGTCCCGCTATCCTTGCTTTCCGCAGGATCAGTTCTTTCTGCCAATAGGATGTTATTGCCACCAGGACATCTCGGGTGTGTGCCCCTCGTTCCCCTGACCTTTGTGGACCTACCTGAGGTACCCAGTCCAGCTGAACAATATCTTCTGTGTCGCATGCCAGGATTTCTGAAATAGCTGTTGGGTAGTGGTTCTCAAGTCTTTATCCTGTACTTTTTCCAAGAGGTTTTTTGATTCTTACGTTTGATTTCCGCAAGCGTTTTTCTAGCTCCTCACTTTGTATTTCTAAATTATGCGTCAAGAGCGCAAGATGTTCTAGGCCCTCCTCCATCTTCTGGGAATCCTTCCCCATACTCGAACTGCTCTTTCTATTATGTCGTTCCTTTGTTCTAACTTGGCGACGTCCAGTTTTAGTGCCTCCATCGACTGCTTCATTTCTATTTTTAAAGCCTCAAACTGTGTATGAAAAGAGGCCATACATTGATTCTGGAATTCATTTAGCCAATTCGGAATATCTTCTTTGCAGAGTGTCATTGTTCCTTTTGGGCTGGTTTCTTGTTGTGATGAGCTTTGCTTGTTTCCTCCACCCCGTGAGGTCGTCGTTGTTTCTGTGCCCGAGAGGTGCTTAATGCTCGTTGTCTGCTTTGTTTGGGGGGGTTTGCTGGGTCGCCACCAAGTTCCCCCTTGTTTTGGACATATAGGTATTGGCATCCATTGTAGTATGGGCCAATTCTGGGTGCTGTCCTGGCATGTTACCGTTACTTGCCCATTTCAATGTGCTTCTTCCGTATACTGAATGCCTTTAACAGGGTTCTGCTAACCATTTTGAGAGTTCCCCATTGCCCCCTCTGGGGTATCTACTCTGCTGGTATTTATTTTACTTGTTTCCACTGCTCCTGTTCACCCACTCCCACCTGGGGCTTAGTGTACACCTTTGCTTTGGCTGCACTATGTGCCCTTCGCCTTGTTTGTTGGTCACAGGACTGTGCCTTGTTCCTGTTTGCCGCTGTGCTACATTGGGGGGAGGGGCCACACCTCACTCGCATCTGTTCCAGTTCCATTATTCCATCCACCTACTCTACCTCGGGCTGTGCATGGGTATCTGTGCTGCCATATATGGGGAAAACATCCCCCATTGTATATTCCTTTTCTTCTCTTTTACCACGTTGCTGCAGCGAGCATCGTTTTATTTCCAATTTTCGAGCATCCCCACACTCCTTACGTCCGTGCTGAGGCTTCACTCCTCCTCGGTCCTTCCTGCTGCAAGCTGCTTTGCAGCTGATGGTTCCGGAAGGCGCATTGAGTCGCCCGCTGCTTGCCGATGTGTCCCCACGTCCCTCCTTATGGGCTATACAGCAATTGTTTCTATTTTGTTTGCCGAAGCTTCACTCCTCCTCGGTTCTTCACGTTCCGAGCTGCTTCCCCATCCGATGATCCCAGATGGTGCGTTGCATCACCCACTGCTTACCTAAGCGTCAGCCCGTCCTTCCTTGTGGGCTATAAGGCACTCGTTTCTGTTTCTTTAGTTTCTCCTGACTTGACTGCGGTCATCCGGGTATTATCAATCCTTGGTATGTCGGCCCCCTTCTTTTCGAGATGGTGTTTGAATCTGCTGTCTTGCTTTCATTTTACCCTTTCAAAGCGGCCCAGTGGGGAGAGGCTCTCAAACATGTCCTCTACCCACGGTGGCCATCTTGCATCCCCAAATGAATTCTTTTAACATGCATTTCATTGCACAAACATCCAGACTATACTAAGGCCTAGACTGGCACCATCAAAGCATGATATCATCCCAGGCAATATGGCCAGCCACTGTGACAACACCAGCTTCAACCGCTAAATATATTTGCAAATAAATCTTAGTTTCGCAATCCCACAGTAAAGTGGCAGCCAAAATGCTTTTTCAAATTTCGATTTCGTTTTTCACTACAAAGTCCATTTGACCTTTAAAGGACAAGCTCTCACTTTGCTTTCAAAATATAAATGAGGAAACACAGGGCATGCTTTTATCAACACCAGTGTTCCAGTTTTTAAAGAACACACCCTTTGCTTTCCCAGTCCTTTTCCCTTCTAAGACTTTACCCTGATCAAAAGGTGCCAATTTTGGGAGATGGGTAGGGGTTTATTTGGATTTACCTTTTAAGATGCAACTTTTGGGATAACCAGCCAGGGATCTAGTCAGGCAGGCATCATTCCGTCAGCAAAACCCTCAATTCAGGTGGCTAGCTTGGAAGAGGATTCCCCTGCACAGACGGCACTGCTAGCTGCTCTGGCTTCCGTCTATCAATGGACCAGTCTTCTCCTTCTGGGTGGAATCTGACCTTTTACTCTCCAATCTTTAGTGTGTCCTCCTTCTTAATCTTCATCGCCCAATCTCCTCCACAATCCATCCTTCTGTCCTATGGGCATCCCATTATATGTCCCTCTACTCCCCCCTGTGTAGTCACAAAGGAGTGGGTTGCTTTCCACATGACCAAAAAGGTGAGAGCTGCTTGCACTTTCTGAAGAGAAGCTAATTTCAATGTAATGCTTTACTTTTGGGCTCATCTGTGTAACTTAATGAAACCTATATTTTCAGATCCTGCATGTCAAGGTGAACATTTTGATATATTATTGGGTGATGGAATTCTGTCCTAGCTATAGCCAGTAATTCTTGTCTGTCCAGTTCCAACTGGACTAGGCCTTTAACTCTTCTTGTATCCCTACACATGAAAACAATAACTTAAAATCCAATTTGATTCTGTTCTTTCACTCCAGATCTTTTGGATTTCATCTCTTCATTTATAAATGCAAAACCATCTTTTCGATGTACATCACACAGAGAAACGTAATTCAAAAAGCATTTGCATTCCTATATTTGAGTTTTAAACAATATAGCTTTAATAAATTACTAACATGGCATAATAACGATACCTTGGGGCTATGGTGCATTATTAATAAATAGATAAAGGAACATTATATATTCACATTGACTGGAATACAACGTTTGCTGTAATGAAATCTTTACATATACTTTTCACATTGAAAATACATATGAAGAAATACAATAATAAACCTTTAATTTTAAATTTCATATTCGCTGCAAAATAACGACTTTAATTCTGGGCCTGTCTTTCACATGTTTCATGGTTCATTCTTGGAACACTTGAAATCTTACAATTTAATCTGCTCAAAACTACATGCCAAATGAATAACATCATGTGCTTTATATTTTGGGCAGAGAATTTCCCACATGGCTGAGATGTTTTGCCAAGAAGTACCAAACAACACAGATTCAAAATGGGCAATAATGTAACTATTTTTCTGATGCTCTTTCTATGGGTTGAACATGGCTGAAAGAAAATGTCACTGCGCATTGGTATTATGAAGTCTATCTTTAACATAAATTACATCAACAGTTTACTTTCAACAACTGGGCACGCACTATAACCGGACAGGTGTCTCTTGTTAACTTGACAACAAGCAAGAGACAGAAATCCCTAATAACACCAACGTCGGTACGTATTTCACTTGCCCTTGGCCAGGAAGGCCTTTCTCAATGCATTCATTTTAGACCTCATCTTTGCTATATATAAAATATGCTACGATAGACATACAATCACACCACATACACTCATTTGCCCTATGCAATTCTGTCATACACTAAACACTCATACGCTAAACATAGAGGGCATATGCTAGTAGACCTATGTACCATATGTCACAAAAACACTGAAATAAATGTTTAAGATAATGTTTAGGTTACTCTAACAAAATGTAAAGTCTACAAAGATTTTAAAGTACAAGTCATACTCACTCCATAAAACTGAAAGTAGAAACAATCAGTTTAAATATTAGGAGTGTGTAAAGGAAATTGTTGTTTCACTCTCAAAAGCTATGCTTTGTCAAGGATATTTCCTTGAGATAGATGCAGATGCCAAGTTAAACAGTAAGTTACCCTTGAATCTCTACATTACCTAAAATGCTGGATTTTGTAGTTTTGTGCTGTTTTTCATAAAACACATCCATGAATCCTCCATCAAATTAAAAGGTCTACACAAAGCAAAGCAAACAAAACAACTTGTACAACTTATTATGAACTGAAGCAATGAGTATGCCAAACATGCGCCAATACTAAGTGCCTCAATCAAAACCTCAGTAGATCGTACTAAATTCATTAATCTCCCAGTCCAATTCAACAGCCCTATAGGTTCCCGTAGACCAGGGGTCTGCAATCTGTGACTCTCTTGAAGTTTTGGACTACATCTTCCATGATGCCTTCCCACTGACTATGCTGGTTGGGCCTGATGGGGGTTGTAGTCCGAAACATGCAGCGAGCCAAAGGTTGCAGATCCCTGCCGTAGAAAAAGTACTTATCCAGGTGGCCACAATGGTATGATATCTTAACTTTGAATCCTCGCCTCAAGTCAACAGGATCACAATCCATACAGCCCTGATATTCAAACTGAATCTTAATACAGAAATGAAAATCCCTGTTCATACAGACCCAGTTTAGTGTAAGGCGAGATACGAAGACTGGTAAGACATATCCATATGAGAACTCTATTAACATGCATCCCTAAAGGACATGGATGAAATGAAACAAATGTGGGACAGCCACGTTCAAAAGGTCACTGCACTATAATACTGGAGCTCAGACTATGGTCCATTTTATACAAACTAATGTCACCTCACCATACCAAATTCCCCCTCCCTCCCAACTAAATTCAATGTGCATGAAACCAACAGGGAGCGATACGTAAACTAGTCCAAACTCCGCAGTTACATAACTAGACCCTTCATTTAGTATACACCAAATACAATGCATCTGTACTTCGATGTTAAGGCCTAAGGGGGATTTTCTATGTAGTCATATGATCCACTCACTTTCAGACTGGCATTAAGAGTCTGAATTCTTTGTCACCACGGCCTACATGTGGGTTAACCCGGTCTGCTCGGAAGAACCCAACCTCTGCTAGAGACTCCTGATGAAACTCTAAAATGTTTACTGTGAATGGATAGGCAGAGCATTTGTTCTTAATCGCGTGAGTGTTTTCTTATATTTGAGTTCTGAGGTGTCTCACAGTAAAGCAGACATATTGTTTGCTGTAAGGGCAAATTTGAGCATAAACCACATATGTGGGCACCCATAATATCTTCTTTTTTGCATAGGTTTTACCTAGTGTTGCGTGCATGAATTCTTCCCTGATCAAAGGGGAATCACCACAGATTTTTCCCATGTCACACCCACACATCCTTTTAATGGTAACAATAATCAGAAGTTGTCCTCAGACTTCCTTCTTTTCCATGATAGCTGGTACATTGCTAACCCACAGATTATTGTTTATTTTTAAAGTAAGGGAGGGTATATCGCCAGATGTCTAGTCAGGATCATGACCCCGTAGGTGCTGCTGTTTCTGGAGATGTTTGAAAATGGCCGGATGATCACTAAAACTGTTGTTGATAAATCTGGTTCTGAGGTTATGTGGGGTCTAATATTCCTAATTCTCTCATCTTAAAGCAGAGTTTCTCATGTACAGGTTGAAATACATAATCCCTTAAAAGGAATTACCATAGCAAACTGAATTTTAAAGTAATTCCTGTTCAATACAATTACAAATTTACACAGATTTTTGACCAAACCACCAGCACATTATCAATGAATCTCAAACCCTTAATTCAATTAAACATTAGGTTAGAAAATGAGGGGCAAATTTCACCTCAATCGCAGTTTGCGTAACCTTTTGGTAAAACAATCTTTATGCACAAACATATTATTTTTGTGATGTCACAGACAACAGCTGGACCCGCGCCATCGCCAGAGAAGGACCACAAGGGAGCACTAGGTACAGTGGAACTTGAGACTCTGGCAGTTACAGAACAGCTGACTGAGGCTGCCTAATCTACAGCAGAGGAATACATTCTTGCGGTTGACCTGGCACAATGGCAGCAGGCACCTGGGCCGGGATTGCAGATGGAGGATCTGGGTGCTGAAGTACCAACTTCCAAATGCCTTCCTTTTGAATGATGGTCATCTGAGGGGGCATCAACAGCCACAGAATCTCTCCTCACGTGGTTGAGGCCGGTTGCCGTGTAGAGTGAGAAGCCAAAGTCGGGGCCCATGTAGTTGTGGCTGGCACCCATGGTATGCCCATGCCTCTGAGTAATGGATTCAACTCAGGATAGAGGGGAATGAGGTGCACCATGGTACATGAAAGGGCGACCAATCCACCCAGGGAGACAAGTCCTGCCTAGTTGAGGTGCGACTTGGTGTCCATTCCGCTTATGTCTGCCTACTGATTCTGTAGCTATCTCTGAGGGGGGGAGATTCCACTGAAAATGGAGGCTCTGGCCGTATGTGGGGAAGACCCCTTGTGCCAAGGTGTCATTTTGTTAGGCTTACCCGCCATTTTGTCGGAGCTCACACTGGGAGATGGTTAGGAATGCACAAGAACTCTGACTCCAGTGAAAAGGCTTGAGGAGGAGGCTTCACTGTGCCCTTGAGCTAGGGCTCAGTAACCTTTTCGGACCATGGACTGGGCCTGGGAGGCTTTGCAGCCCAGGTCTGAGCCTCGTACTCCTCGGCATGCAGTTGGGCCTAGGACCAGTAATAGACCCAGATTGCCTGTCAGACAACTGTCTGGCGGTAGAGACACACTTGGTGCCGATCTTGGTAGAAGGTTGCTCCCTCAGCACAAGTGCTGGTAGTCTTGGAAGCCTCAGATGGACATTTTACAAAGTATCCAAAAGGCCGCTCCCAGCGAGGAACCCCCCAGAATCCTTTCTGGAAAGTCTGGAAACCAATGATGTACTTACCTTATCCGATCTATCCTTTCGGTGGTCAAATACGTTCAAATGCACCTCACACCCCCTGAAGATGGCATAACATGCTGCACAGGAGTTCCATTGGTGGTCAAAACTCTAAACAGAGCACATGGGGATCCAATGCTGGGAACAAACCGTCAAAGGACACACACCACATGAAGCCGCTTGTGACAGAAATGTGCTGGTGGAGCGGGGCACATAAGGCCGATTGAGGTTGAAGACAAGATTAAAGAAAAAAGAATAAAAGCAAGGAGGAAACACACTGAAAGAATGTATGCTAGCACCGTACAGATCCAATCCCATCTGTGCAGTAAAGAGGACTGAGGTTGGGCACGGCAGAGTAGGGCTAGCGGACCATGGGCATGCCCAAGGTCGCGCCCTTGCGCACTTGTAAATTAAGGGGTAAGCACACTTTGTTGTGGTGCAGAAGGCTCCTGTCCCTTGTGCTCTCAGTGGCACAACTAACACCTTGTGGGGATGGTCATGTATGTTTTGTGATAAACAAGCTTGGCTTTACCTCATTTACTGGTCTTATAACAGGCTTATTGAAACTCATACAATTGTTTGCAATGAGGCGAGCTAACCGGATAATGATATTATATAAATTGTGGTTCGATAACGGTGGTGGAACCGGTTCTGCCATCATGTTAACTGCCATAGTGTGTGGTGGTAATACATTTGTTATTAATGTTGTAAAACAGTAAAGAGAGCTTTTTAGTTGATCATCACATGGAATAAGCTTGTCAAGAAAGAAATACATGAATGGACCAAGCCACATTAGGGGGCATCGTTACATTTCAAATCATATTTTGTAATTTGTTCTGTGTACTTTAGATGCATGTGCATGTTTTCAGTAGTGACCTCTTCTTATTTTTCAACCCACTATAGTTGGAGAATTTGAAGGATACTTTCTACTGTGCCTTGTCCCATATTATGTTTTAATTCCTGCAACACTTCAGCTGGATTTTTAGCAGTGTCTTTTTTCCATACTAAATCGCTTTTTCATGTGTTTTGAGGAGCCATCCCTTCAATTGTTGTGGAATGTACTGTTCATTAGAACTGAAAAGAATGTGATGTGCCTGTGACTGTGTATCTTTCGACATGGGACAAGAATCAATATTATTTTAAATGTTGATTTTGCCCATGCTTGTAGTGCTACAGTATTTGTAAACAAAAGATTTGAACTTTTGAAATGCATTTTCTTTGATGTGTGCGTCTACCAAAAAGCCCATTGTTTGGGCGCAGCCAATCATATCGTGGCACGCAGGGCACACCATAAGGAGGTGGGACTCCTAAACATTGTCCAATCGAAATTAGCGAACACAATGTCTACCTCAGTTCATGGCGAATCAAATCACAGGAATGGAAGCATATCTCTTCGAATGTGTGTCCAATCCCAGTGCTTGGAGGAACTAGTGAACATTCTGGGGTGAGCTGCACAGCCTGTCCTTGGCTCTGCTGCACTACTTTCAGTCAGGCATTGGGCACTGGCGACAAGGAGCAGGCGCACATCCCCGCCTCCACAGTGACTCCCAGCCCCGGCTCTCTGTTTGGGTTATAAAGTGATCATATCAGAGCAACGCAAGTGTAACGTTGCATCGTGATCATGAATGCTGCTCGATTAGTTCTAGGGTGTTAAGTACAAGTAATCTTCGCGTAGTAATAAAGGAACAACCCTGTAAAAATGATGATACTCGCATGATTCAATGTTTCATTTTATTTGGAAGATGCATGGTATCTTTCCCATTCAAAGATGGCAGCTAGTTTTGCCTCCTTTCTCCGGTTCAGGACCATGGGCTGCCATTTCCAATACAGGGTGGTAAATTCGGCTCTCAGGGTGTTTAACAGACTCATGAATGCAGTGGCGGCCCTCCTCAAGGCCACCACATCTACCCGTACCTCCACGACTGGCTCATCAGGGCGACATCACCGCAGGCGATGAGCACAATTCACGACGTGGGATTTTTGCTCATCCTCAAGAAGTCTCAGCATCAACCTACGCAGAAGCTGACTTTCCTGGGCCTCATCAGGGTACGTGCTCCGAGAGTTTTTCCCTTGGAGGACAAGATCACGGTGATCAAGAGGGCCTCGACTCGACCCGAGAAGTGGCATCGGCCTGGTGGTACCAATACTTATTGGGACTCATGGCGGCGGCCATACTGGCCGTCCCCCACACGAGACTCAGTATGAGGAGAGTACAGCAGCACTTCGCAGCATCATGGAGTCAGGAGCTGGGTTCTCAAGCGGAGCTGGTCAACGTTCCTCCTTCTAATGGCCACGGTGAATTCCATGATGTCCTGCACCACCATTTTAGCCTATGCCAGTCCCGCCTTGAAACATGATTGGCTCTGTACCGGAAGTTCTTTGTTATTGGAAGTCGGCTATTCCCCGCCAAAGCCTCTGGTTAACGGCTGCCAACATGGCATCTGCATTGGTCTGATGAAGATGGAGCGAAGCGTTGGAATAAAGCTTCTTCCTGTTGTAGAACCTGATAATATAGAGGCCGGATTTGTTATAATTACACAACCATTACCCATCATTACCCACTGTTAGAGAATCATTACTCTTGGTTACAGAACCATTATTACCCCTTTAGGAATCCAGTTATGCATTCATCCTGTTTAGTTATCCATCATATATTCTGATTAGTACTGAATAGTACCATTATACTATTCACATTTTTACCATGCATTTGAAGAGAGAAACAGGCCCTGCTATATGAAGGGTTTGCTTAATTATGTTATTGCCATATATGTTGAAAGAGATGCTTTTAGAATTTTGTATTATGCCATTTAGATAGCGCTTAGGCTGAGAGAGAAATGTGCTAGGCACTATAGAGAATGAATGAAGCCTGAAATGCCATGTAGAGCCATTTAGAGACACGTTATACTTGTAGAGACACATGTAGAGACGTATGTATTATGTATGCATGTGTAGAGACACGCACTGAGTGTGCACTTAGACTATGTTTGCATTATGTAGTGCTTGGGTTTCCGAGAGAAAGCATAAATGCTAGAAAGCATTTAGCTGGCATTATAAAGCCATTCCACTGAATGGAGATACACAGAAGTTGTTTGCACCGAGGAGTGCGAAATTATATGGTACACTGTGAAAGATTGGAATGCAAACAGAGATAACACAACCCTTGTCCGAGTAGAGAGACGGCCTGGCTTATCAGCATGGCTTGGGCTCGTGTTCGCGGAGACAGAAAAGGTGGGAGGCAGCGCCATGGGCTCTGTTGGATGGTGAGAGGGAGAGTGTGCTTTTTGCAGGGAGAGCCTTGCACACAGACACGGAAAGAGGGATTCTAACAGTGGTATGAATGGAGAAATAGGAAGAATAGATGGTGTATTGCAGGCAGACAGAAGGCCATGAGATAGAGATATGCTTTGAAATGTCACGCTGACAGAACATGCAGTGTTTGACCAGAACATGGAGTGAAAGAACATGCAAACACAGACTTTGAGGCATTGCTTAGAAAGGCTTACAGAGAAAGAGACATTCTTAGCTTAGAGAACGAAGTAACCATAGGGATTTGTATAGTAATGGAATAGTATAACCAGAGGTGAAGAGAGGGGAGTTTTTAGATGTTGATGGAGTTCGATGAGAGAGAGACGTTTTGGTGTGGCAGTAATGCAGCCTTGGCAGACCAGCTTGGGAGAGTCTGAGAGCTTGGCAAAGGCTTGAGGCAGTTCGAGTGACCAGATCTTGAGAGGCAGACACTGACAGGCTTGTTGCAGAGTTGTGCATAGAGGAGAGACTTGACAAAGACAGTGCTGGAGAGGGGAGAGATGCACATGCAAATGTGAAGTATGGTTTATGGACTAAACTTATTGATTAGAACAGACACTCACACAGAGATAGTTGGGGTAATCAGACAGGGATTGTCTAAGAGAGCGAGTGTGAAGCATGGTGTGGAATGGAGACGAATGCGTAATGCTGGCACTTGCCATATGTATATTGCATTAGACACTGATAGATCCAGCTACTCACAGGCTTGCATTAGAAGCCTGTAAGGCTTATAGTTATCACATTGCATGGTAGATTTGCAAAGGTATAAAGGTGCAAATTTGAGATTTGCATAGTTTTAGGTATCTCACCTTGTTATGTATGAACACATGTATTCTATTTTTATAATTGAATCGATTCTTGTGTTTTCTTTGTTTCTTGTGTCCATAGGAGTAAGATAGGTGTATGTTGTTAGGCGTAAGATAGGAGTAACACAGTGCACAAAGGCCCTGAGATACGAAAGCAGGAGGGGTATAGTGATCCACACCCCCCTAGGGGATTGTCTAAGATCGGTGCATGGTTGCCCAAGGGGGGCTAGACCGTGATAGGATTTGTGTTGCGGGTCGCACAAAATGGCGCCCGCAATGCAGGACTTCATTAATGCTGACTTATAACATGGAACAGAGGGTTCCACTTATTGATTTTGCAGCAGTCGAAGTTTGAACATCATGTGCAGCTGTGATTTGTTATTGGTTAGTTCGTCGTGGGAATAGACTTTTCTGTCTTGGGGTTGTTTTGATTCAGAGCATGCTTCGTTCACAATGTTGTTCACCGTAGGAAGGGGAACGCAATTGTCTGACTGACTTTGAAACCGGAATTTGAATTTGGAATTGATGCCAGTATTTAATGACTAGCAATTTCTTAAGGAGAATGCATGTACATTTATTTAGCCGAGCTAGAGAAACAGTTTTTTCTTGAAGACGCTTGTGGTATTTTGTTTGTTTGGAAATCTGCGGAGACTGACACTTTTTGGGGAAATCTGACGTTTGTTTTGGATTCCTATTGGTTGAAATTTGTGTGCACATTTTTGGCAAGCTGTAGACTGTATCTGCTTGTTTAGAGAAGTCTTGGAACTTTTTTTTTTTTGAAACTCACTTGAGTGTCATGAGGTTTGTAATTAAAACTGCAGAATGAGCTCATTTTTTTATGATTTGAAAGCAATAAGAAATCGGCTTAGAAATATGCTCGACACCTGGGATGTATCACCGGCACCAACCATACGGAAAGTGAATAGTGAAATAGCTATGACGGAGATGAGTCCATATATTGGTGACTTGCAGGCAGTAATATATTGTTTCAGAAATGTAATTAAAGATTGGGAAGATATCCCAGCAGCTGTGAAATATGACCCATTGATATCCTTGACAACAGCAATGATGGGTGGGAACAGAGTTCCTAGAGAAATGAATAGTTCATGGGGGGAAAGAGTTAACTGAGAATAATATGAGAAATAGTGCATTTTTGATGGACATGAAGAGAATGCATAGAGGGATTGCCTATGAAGATTTGCATTGTGAAACTGTATTATTGGAGACACCTTTGCATGAAAACAGTTATGTGCATGAAGGCACTTATGTGAAAATCTTTGATTTGAATAGAAAGGGCATTTGTGATGACATTTTTGAAAGCAGGATTGATAAAAGCAGTATTGTGCCTATGTTATAGACTGAGAAAAATGTTTGTCTATTGACATAGAAACTTAGATAGCATTGAAGGAGAACGTAGATAAAGTGAATCGCGCTAAAATTGGATTTTTTGAGACCTTGGATTGTTTTAATTTTTTGAGTGTGAATGAGTGTATGGATGGAAGGATTGTTGACGTTTTGCAGAAACATCGCACAGACTGTTTATTTGAGAAGGAATGTTGTTTGAATCTGAATTGTATGACACAAAGCAGTGTTTGTTTGAATCAAATTGATTTGTTTTTTCAACATGGAGTAATTCAACTTTGTGAATACTTAATGATGAAAAAAGGGGAGTGTGTGGCTAGAAGACATGGAAATGTCACAGAAAGCAATTGTTTTGCAGGACATGGAGTGTAATTGAATGGCATGAATGCAGTGGTGCAGCATCTGAATGTGCAATTTTTGAATGTGAACTTTTTGGAGTACATAAAATTGGCTGTTTTGTTCTGTTTTGAGAAAGACAGGAACGGAGAAATGCATTAAGCATGCATGATTAGACAGGCATAGTTAGACATTCACTGACACTGATACACTGGAATTGCAGACATTGCAGAGAAACTAGCATTGATGTCTTTTGAGAGACATGGGGAGTTTAGAACTAGCTATGTGCACTGCAACGCACAATGAGAAATGCTGTTTTGTTTTTGGCTTTGATTACATCTGAAACTGATTGAAGACTAATACTTTCATTTTCTTTGCATGAAATCTGGAGAGACACCTTGACCAGACCGAAATCACATTGATGACTGACCAGAATGCACCGCAGGAATTGACCAGAACATGACTGGCAGCAGCATGATGAATGAAAGCAGCATGGCCAGAATAATGGACTGACCAGACCAGATTGACCAGACCTTGATGTGACTTTGCATGGCTGTTTTGAAACAGCACCGAAAAGAGACTGGCTTTGTCAACCTTTTGATGTGACACCATCTGACCTTTGCTACGCTTTGCAGCAGCACTTTTGGGGAATGCCGACCGACCGATTTGAGGCCTTAGGGTGTGGCTGTGCCGATGGCTATGCTCTGAGAATGTATCCAGAAAACCTGCTTGCTACCAGACTTCATGGCATGACAACTATTGCCATGGAAAATTAAGATTGTGACTGACTGTACAGAGAGAATACATCTTGCAGCATTCTGTGCCAAGAGAGAGAGAAAGAGCAGTGAAAAAGATGCCCAGCAAAAAGAGGAGGAATTTGTTTGTGAGCTGTTTTGTAATCTGCAGCGAGAAGAGAATCCATTTGGAATACCTTACCTTGTGAACCAGAACCAGACCCAATTTTGGGCCTGAGGAGAAAGAGAGGAATGCAGGAATGAGAAGGAAGACACGCTCTGAAAGCATTTGAATTCCTGTCTACGTTTGAACATCAGTGAAGCTTTGTCTCTTGAGTGAAAGAGATAGAGCATTGATCCATGGTGCTTTGAAATTTGCACTTGCATTCAACGTTGGCTGGGCCCTTATTTGCAGAGCAGGGACTGGCATAAACTAGCTGGAACAACTGAAAACAGCATGACCTGGCAAGGAAGGAGAGAATTTGTGAAGCTGGAGTTTGGCCTATGGAGAAGGGCCACTGTGCATGGAATTGCCACTGGAGAGTTGCCATCTGCATTGTTTTGCAAATACTCTGAACGAGTGCCACGTGAATGCATTGTGCATCAGTGCTTTGTTTTTGGCTCTATTGCCAAACACGGATGAATTGGGAATGGAGGCCTAGGGAAAAGGGAGCGTATGAGCTGTATCAATCTGCATCTAATTGAAAATTCTGACCCACTGTTTTCCAGGTGAAAAGTGAAGGACCAGTGTGATTACTCCATGGGGACAAATGGGGCGCATATGGTACCGACACACTTGATGCTTGCTCCTGGCTTTTTGGAGCTCTGTGAAAAATCTGCTACACGTTTGTTGCCGTGGAGAACGTTGCGACAAACATTGAAAACCTTTGCTGAACACATATATATGCTTTGTGAACACTTGCTTCGTTGACACTTTGTTGACATTCCTTTGCTGAAAGAAAGCATTAGAACTGGATTTGTACTGACTTGGATACGTGCACAGATGTGAGGACACACATACCTCATGAGTGAAAACCTGGAAATAACTTGGACTGGAATATAAATGAATTGGCCTATATGGCCAATATACTGCCATGTATACACTGAAAATGCTGACATCTGAAATTAGCTTTGACACCTGTGAAAGTGACTGCATTTTGTTATTGACACATTGAACATGAAACACCTGGATCCACAGGTCACATGCATTGATCTATGCATTGCATTTTTCTTTTTGAAATATCTGCTTGTAGACACTTGACTTTTGACACTTTACTTTTTGCTATGCTATTCTGAATTCTGAATTTTTAGCTTGCCACTGATAGAGTGAAATGCTTGCATTTTTAAGGGTTTTTTGCATCATGAATAGAATGTTTTTTCCCAATCCACATTGCTATGTTATGTTTTGACAGATTGTTAGTATGTTTATGTAATCATAAAAGAAGAGATTGTAGAACCTGATAATATAGAGGCCTGATTTGTTATCATTACACAACCATTACCCATCATTACCAACTGTTAAGAATCATTACTCTTGGTTCCAGAACCATTATCCATTATTACCCCTTTAGGAATCCAGTTATCCATTCCTCCTGTTTAGTTATACATCATATATTCTGATTAGTACTGAATAGTAACATTATACTATTCACATTATTACCATGCATTTGAAGAGAGAAATAGGGCCTGTTATATGAATGGTTTGCTTAGTTATGTTATTGCCATATATATCGAAAGAGATGCTTTTAGAAGAACAAGTTACTCTCTTACCTGGTAACGTTCTTTCGATGGGATGGTCCGACAACGTATTCCATATCTATGACAGGTAATCACCACAGCTGTGTTACTTCGGAAAATTTTCGGCGTCTGCGTCCTGCGTCAATGACGTCGATACGCTGTCCTCGAGGGCCTGCGTCGAGCCGACATCACCGGATGTTATAAGTAGGATGCACGGCACCCGTAGCCTCAGTTGTAATTTTTTCCCAGAACATGTGGCACCAATCGTCTGCCAGTATGACCACAGAAAGCCTTGCGGAAACATAAGCTGCAATCGCATAAGAAATTTTGTAGCGGGGCAGGTAGGGAGGGAGCGATATGAAATACGTTGTCAGACCATCCCATCCAAAGAACGTTACCAGGTAAGAAAGTAACTTGTTCTTCGAGGGGATTGGGTCCTCCGACGTATTCCATAACTATGATAGACTCCCAAAGCAGTACCAACGTATGGAGGAGGGAAAATAATTTAGAATATAGAAATTTTGAATGCCCAATTAAATTGCAGAGTAAAGGACGCCTTGCCAAAGGCCAGATCCTGCCCATGGATAGAATCTAGGGAGTAGTGTCTTACAAAAGTATGGACCGAAGCCCATGTGGCTGCTTCACAGATGTTACGAATAGGAACACTCCTCTGCAGGGCAGTAGAGGCAGCCATACCCCTAGTAGAGTGGGCCCATAAGCCTACCGGAGGGTCCTTACCTGCAAGCGGTAACATTCAGAAATTGCCAAAATAATCCATCTAGACAAAGTCTGCTTAGTAACAGCTTGTCCCAGCCGCCTTCCAGCGTAACCTATAAAGAGCTGATCGTCCACTCTGACCCAGGACATGCGTGAAATGTAGAAACTTAAAGCTCTCCTAGGAACCAACCTATGGAGCCTCTCTTCTTCCTTACCAGGATGCGCAGGAGGATAAAATGCCGGAAGAATGACCTTCTGGCTTAAATGAAATTCCGACACCACTTTCGGAAGAAAGGAAGGACGAACCCTAAGGACAACCCTGTCCTTATGAAACACCATGAAGGGTGGCTTAACAGAAAATGCCTGCAGCTCACTCCCTCTGCGAGCGGAAGTAACCTCAAATAAAAATATAGTTTTAAGGGTTAACAGTCTCAAAGGACAAGAATGTAAAGGCTCAAATGGAGCACCCGTTAAGAATTTTAGAAAAAGGTTCAAATCCCAACCAGGCACCTGGAAAGGTGACAGTGGAAACACATTAGTGAGCCCTTTCAGAAACTGAGAAATTAAAGGAATTTTGAAATAAGAACACTCCTCAGACGAGCGCTTAAATATGGACAGCGCCACCAGGTAACCTTTAATGGTACCCACTTGCAGGCCCTTGTGGGCTAACAAAAGCAAAAAAGAGAGAACCACAGGAATGTGACATGAAAAAGGATCCACATTCTTAACCCTGCACCAGTCGCAGAACTTTCTCCAACGGCAACAGTACAGGGACTTTGTTGCACGCCGTCTGGCCGAAAGCAACAACTCCATCACGTCTTCAGGGAGGTCCCAATCCTTATACCTCAACCTTTGGTAAGCCAAGCATGAAGGTTGAGGGATCTGACCTCTGGATGGAGAACCTGACCCTCCTCCCGTGAGAGCAGATCATCTCGGTAGGGAAGACGGCGTGGAGGGCAGATGGACAAGTCGAGAAGGTCCGGGTACCACGCTCACCGGGCCCATGCCGGAGAAATGAGGATCATCCGGGATCCGAATCTCCGTAACCTCCGCAGCACTTGCAGGATGATGGGGACTGGAGGAAACGCGTACAGCAGTGGGAAGGGCCACTCCACCACGAACGCGTCCCCTAAAGCTCCTCTTGGAGGAAATTGCCGCAAGCAGAACCTTTCGCACTTCCGGTGGACACTGGAGGCGAAGAGATCCACTTGTGGGGTCCCCCAAAGGGTGAAGATCTCCAAGAGATTCTCCTGAGCCAGCTCCCACTCGTGAGAGATCGCGCTCTGCCTGCTTAGAGCATTCGCCGTCTCGTTTTTGTCTCCGGCCAGATGAACTGCCGAGATCAAAATTTCCTGCTGGATGGCCCAGAACCAGAGCTGCATCGCCTCCCTGCACAGAGGAAGTGACCCTGCCCCCCCCCTTTTGTTGAGGTAGTGCATGGCCACTGTGTTGTCCGTCAGAATCAGGACATTCTTTCCTCGCACAGTTGGCAGAAAAGCCTTCAGGGCAAGCCTGACGGCCCTCAGTTGCAACAGATTGATATGGAGTCTGGACTCCGACAGAGACCAACGACCGCTGACTGTCAACTCGTTGGCATGAGCTCCCCATCCCGTGAGGGATGCGTCCGTCACGATCGTCACCTCTGGCCAGGGTAGCCAAAATGGAGCCCCCCTCATCAGATTGCCTTTGACGGCCCACCACAGAAGATCCTGGGCGACCGAGGGCAGCACCTGAATGGGGTCCGACATCCTGCCGGAGGACTGTGACCATTGCATCTTGAGAGCCCATTGGAGAGATCTCATCCGCAACCTGGCCTCTGGCACCAGAAGAATGCAGGATGCCATGAGGCCGAGCAACCTCAAGAACTCGAACGCCGGGAGACTCTGGGCATGTTGAAACTTGTGCACCATCTGCTGAATGTGATGATCCCTCACTTGGGGAGGGAAACACTGCCCCAGGGACGTGTCGAGCACTGCTCCGATGTACTGGAGCCGCTGCGTTGGCGTCAAGTGGGACTTCTTTAAGTTGAGGGAGAAGCCCAGTTTGTGAAGGGAGTGGCAGGTGACTGACAGATGATCCAGGACTTGCTCGGGAGAGCGTGCCCTGATCAACCAATCGTTCAGGTAAGGGTATTCGTGAATCCCCCCTTTCCTGAGATACGCTGCAACCACCACCATGAGCTTGGAGAAAACCCCTGGGGCGGAGGTCAATCCGAACGACAGGACCCGAAACTGAAAGCGCGAGTCACCAACCGTGAACCTTAGGTACTTCTTGTGCTTGGGATGGATTGGCACATGAAAGTAAGCGTCCTTGAGGTCGAGAGACACCAACCAGTCCTGAAGTTGAAGGGCCTGGAGGACTTGAGAGAGAGTAACCATCTTGAACTTGTCCTTCCTGAGGAGCTTGTTCAAACCATGCAAGTGCATGATGGGTCTCAATCCTCCGTCTTTCTTTGAAATAAAAAAATAAGGGGAATACCATCCCTTGTTCCTCTCCACTACAGGCACCAGTTCTATGGTACCTTTCTGCAGCAGGGATTTTATTTCCTGCGCAAGGAGCGGATCCGGACTCCCAAAGAGAGATTCCCTGGTGGATTGTTCTGAGGCCTCTGCGGAAAGGAAGACAGTAGCAGTGGGCTATGATCTCCAGAACCCACACATCTGAAGTAATGGCATGCCATTCTACAAGATGCTGCGCCAGCCTTCCCCCAACCGGCGAACCATGGGACATGGCCTCATGACTGAGCTGAAGCGGCTGCGGCATTTCCTGAGGGTAAAGAGGCAACTGCCCGAGCGGCCTTGGCACCTCGAGTACCTTGTTTTCCACCTCTGGTACTCCTACGGTGGCCCCTTTGACTTGCAGCTCCTCTCGATTTACCAAAGGATGAGTAATATCAAAAGGAACCTCCCCTCCATTGCTGTCCCCTAGGACGAAAAGGCAGAGGTTTGGCAAACTGCAGCGCTCAATGACTTTGCTGCAGCTTTGGAGGAATGCAACCGCTCAAGGCTCTCGTCAGCCTTGCTGCCAAAAAGATGTTCACCATCAAAGGGCATGTTGAGAAGCCGGGCTTGTACATCAGGAGAAAACCCTGACTCCCGCAACCACGCAAATCTGCGCATTACGGTGCTCACCACCATGGACCTGCTGACGCAATCTGCCTTGTCCAGAACCGACTGAACGGACTCACACATGGCATCCTTGCCATCCTGAACAAGAAAAAGAAAGCCATCCCGTTCCTCCCCTTCGCGAATGTGTTCAGCCGCCAAAGAGAGACAATTCCACAGAGTATGAGTGAAACGTGCTAAGGCACACATAGAGTTGGCTGCCTGTAAAGCCATACCCCCTCAAGAAAACACTTCCTTCGCCCAGCCATCAAAACGTTTGTCGTCCCTATCAGGAGGGATGGTAGGGTACGATGCCTGTTTTGCCGGGGCCATAGCCACCTGCACCACCAAACTCTCCGGAGTGGGGTGCATAGTCAAGTAGCTGGGGTCGCTACTGGCTGGACGGTATTTTTTCGGCAAAGACTTGCTCACTGCCGGGAGACTCTCCGGAGCAGTCCAAGCCACTGCCACCCTTCTTTGCAAGGCCATATGGAATGGCAGTACCGGGTCAGTTGGGGGACCTTGGCCAAGGATATCCGTCAGGTCATCCTGCAGAAAATCCACTGGTGGGGCAGACCACCCCAAGTATTCCATCACCCTCGACATAAGGCACCCGTACGAGGACTCAGCGTGCGTACCAGGCTCAGGCCTACCGAACTCAAACTCCGGAGAGGTGTCCAGACCACTGGCGTTGTGCAAGGACTAACGCAGGCCTTCTAGCTGGCTATGACCAGACAAGAGTTCGTCAGGAACCTCTTCAGGAACCATTCCGTCATCAGACCCTTCATCCACCTCAGAGATGTAGTCCAGAGGCTGGAATAAATCCCTGGATGAGGGCACAGAAAAAGGCTCGAATACAGGCCTTACTGAGTTCTGCAGGGCCTTTCTCGGAGTTTCCACCGGTCTCCGGGGCACTGCTGAAAAATCCTCCTAGAAAGGCGTTGAGGGCATCGACGGAATCGGCGTCAACGTCAAGCATGGTGCAGATGGCTTCGACACAGGCCTCGAGGGCAGAGCCCCGAGCGTGTCCTTCGACAGCCTTGGCGCCGATGGCGTCGATGGCTTTCTCGGAGGCGGAGCCTCGAGAGAGTCCTTCGATGGTCTCGGCGCCGATGTGTTCATCAAAGACCTCACAGGCTCCAGCGGACTCAATGGCGTCGAGGACCGGGACCTGGAGCGGGCATGGCTAGAGCGATCCTTTTCCGACTCAAAGGTTCCCGGTTATCGCGACGACCACTCGAGCCCGAAGGCGTGCGATCAGTGTCTCTAGCACGTTCCCTGCCGGTGTATTTTGACGGCATGGACGGAACAGAGCCCTGCGACTGAAAAATCAGCATCATCTCCTTACGGAATGAATCCCATTCCGCAGGAGTGGAATGCTTGGTGGGACAAGCAACCCTCCAACAGGCAGAGTCCTTGGACGAGGACAGGGAAGGCGACCGATGACGGCGCTTCCGTGAGTGCCTCGAAGAAGCAGAAGAATGGCGGGACCCGCTCTGGGATCGAGAACCTCTGGACTTACGCCGACGATGGCGGAGAGTCGCCCCTCGAATCGTCAGTTGAAAGCCCAGTGGATTTCTATTTACAGGGCTTGGACACCTCACCGACAGAAAGCTTCTTCTTACGCTCCCGCAAGTCCTTCGAAGTTAACGCCTGGCAATTGTCACAATCGTTCGTGGCATGGTCCTCACCGAGGCACCAGAGGCAGGCATTGTGCGGGTCCGTCAGCGACATCTTGGAACCGCAGTCCCGACACTTCTTGAAACCCGGCCGTGGGGTATAAGAAGACAAAGACATCATGGAAAACAAACTGGTTCAAAGAACCGATAGAACAACTCAGAAGAACCGAGGCACGCCGAGATCTCGGAAGCGAACACGTTTGCGGAAAAAACAGAACTGAGGCTACGGGCATCGTGTGTCCTACTTATAACATCCGGTGATGTCGGCTCGGCGGAGGTCCTCGAGGACAGCATATCAACATGATCAACGCAGGACGCAGATGCCGAAAATGTTCCGAAGCAGCACAGCTGTGGTGATTACCTATCATAGATATGAAATACGTCGGAGGACCCAACCCCCTCGAATTATGTATTATGCCACTTAGATAGCGCTTAGGCTGAGAGAGAAACGTGCTAGACACTATAGAGAATAAATGAGGCCTGAAATGCCATGTAGAGTCATTTAGAGACACATTATACTTGTAGAAAAACATGTAGAGACTGTTATGTATTATATATGCATGCGTAGAGACACGCACTGAGTGTGCACTTAGACGATGTTTGCATTATGTAGTGCTTGGGTTTGCGAGAGAAAGCCTAAATGCTACAAAGCATTTAGCTGGCATTATAAAGCCATTCCAATGAATGGAGACACACAGAAGTTGTTTGCGCCGCAGAGTGCAAAATGTTATGGTACACTGTGAAAGATTGGAATGCAAACAGAGATAACACGACCCTTGTCCGAGTAGAGAGATGGCCTGGTTTATCAGCATGGCTTGGGCTCATGTTCGCGGAGACAGAAAGGGTGGGAGGCAGCGCCATGGGCTCTGTTGGATGGTGAGAGGGAGTGTGTGCTTTTTGCAGGGAGAGCCTTGCACACAGACACGGAAAGAGGGATTCTAACAGTGGTATGAATGAAGAAATAGGAGGAATAGATGATGTATTGCAGGCAGACAGAAGGCCATGAGATAGAGATATGCTTTGAAATGTCACGCTGACAGAACACAAAGTGTTTGACCAGAACATGGAGTGAAAGAACATGCAAACACAGACTTTGAGGCATTGCTTAGAAAGGCTTACAGAGAAAGACATTCTTAGCTTAGAGAACGAAGTAACCATAGGGATTTGCAGACGTCATGGAATAGTACAACCAGGGGTGAAGAAAGGGGAGTTTTTAGATGTTGATGGAGTTCGATGAGAATGACGTTTTGTTGTAGCTGTAATGCAGCCTTGGCAGACCAGCTTAGGAGAGATCGAGAGCTTGGCAAAGGCTTGAGGCAGTTCGAGTGACCAGATCTTGAGAGGCAGACACTGACTGACTGGTTGCAGAGTTGTGCATAGAGGAGAGACTTGACAAAGACAGAGCTGGAGAGGGGAGAGATGCACATGCAAATGGGAAGTATGGTTTATGGCCTAAACGGATGGATTAGAACAGACACTCACACAGAGATAGTTGGGGTAATCAGACAGGGATTGCCTAAGAGAGCAAGTGTGAAGCATGGTGTGGAATGGAGAGGAATGCTGAATGCTGGCACTTGCCATATGTATATTGCATTAGACACTGATAGATCCAGCTACTCACACGCTTGCATTAGAAGCCTGTAAGGCTTATAGTTATCACATTGCATGGTAGATTTGCACCAAAAGTATAAAGGTGCGAATTCGAGATTTGCATAGTTTTAGGCATCTTGCCTTGTTATGTATGAATAAATGTATTCTATTGTTATAATTGAATTGATTCTTGTGTTTTCTTTGTTTCTTGTGTTTTGTGTCCATAGGACTAAGATAGGTGTATGTTGTTAGGCGTAAAATAGGAGTAACACAGTGCACAAAGGCCCTGAGATACGAAAGCAGGAGGGGTATAGTGATGCACACCCCCTTAGAAGATTGTCTAAGATTGTCTAAGACCGGTGCATGATCACCGAAGGGGGGGCTAGACCGTGATAGGATTTGTGTTACGGGTCGCACACTGTATGCCTCTAAGATCTTCTCCTCCTTGCCTAGCAGCGCTGAGGACGAGGTGGCTGAGGACGACTGGGGCTTTCAGTAGAGTGACGCTGCATCAATCCCCAAAGAGTGAGGTTGAGGGTGGTCCGACAGAGAGAGTGTATCCCCTCCATTTGCCTGTATTTGGCGTCCATGCGTTGATTGACTAGCTGGACCGAGTGGGGTTTGAGCCACCCCTTTTTAGCGTGGGCGACAACGTTCTTTTGCATCGGTATCCCCGTTCTTGCCGAGGGGTGTAGAGTGAGGACCTTTGTGAGCAACCCTGCCTCTGGTTGTTCGACTTCGGGTTGAGGGAAACCCAGGTACTCTGCCAGCGCTGCAAGTCCTTCGTGGAAGGCCTTGGCTGACGATGGTGTGTCGGGGTCTTCTTACTCGTCTGTGTCCACCTGAGCATCCGGCTTGTCTGGAAGGAGGAGGGCTGACGGCTGAGGTGTGGAGACCAGAGACAGAGGCTGCAGCAGAGGCTGGAATAGAACCGCCTGAACTGTGAGACACAGGGGAGCTGGAATCGAAGGAGATGGTACAGGCAGCGATGGCTGCGACAGAGCTTGCGGCGCAGGAGCCATAGGAGGAATTACTATGGGTGCGGGTGGCGGGGCCGGAGGGAGTATGTCCCTGATAGCATCCACGAGGATGGCCCCCATCTGAGGAGATCTCTTGAGTGTGAGGAACCTTTCAAAGAACCTGTCCTCGTAGGCCGGTGGGGTGGCAGGTGATATTGACAGGATCACGGGTGGCTGCCGGGCCGGTGCGTATTCTGTCTAGTTGGGTGCAGCAGGAAACTGCCCTGCGCTGCTGATGGATAAGCTGTAGGTCACGTACCTGGTTGACCCCAGCCCCACCTTCTAACTCGTTCAAGGGTTGGTCTCGGGATGATAGCTCAGGGGCAACATGCTCACCTTTGAAGCAAGATGACACGGACCAACACAGGTTCGATCCCCGGGTCTGCGTTATAAATAACCTATCATATCATATCTCATTCACCTGCACCATTGCTCAGGGAGATATCGGAAGAGCGCCCATCTTGTTTGGCACGTCGGCCATCTTGTCGAGCTGCAATCCACAAATGCCAAAGCCGTGGTGCATGGCTCACTGGGCCCAGCCTCCTCCAGGTCTAGGTGTATATTATTGCCTTTCTGAGTCTAAGAACTTTTGGTCTGTGTAATAGGGTGAGTAGCTCTGGAATCATTACATGTGTCAGAAAAGCAAAACTTGTGTCCAACTCCCATAAATCCTACAGTACTGGGACGAGGAAGAGGAGAAAGTAGTTAATGTGGAGCAAAAAGCAAAAAACAAACCAAGCTAAACGTGCAGACTAGTTTTTGTAATGCTAATCAGCTATGCAGTACATTTAAAAATGGTGTGCCTTTTCAAACTGAGAAGGAGTAGAAAAGAGATGCAGAGCGCGCGCAACGGAAAGCAGAACTGAAAGCAGACATGCATGAGCGGGCTATGCTGAAGGAGGCAGGTGTTTCCTACCAGAGAGGAGAGAGACCGGGAATAGGATAGTGGGTGCCGAAAGGAGAACGCATAGGAGCCGGCAGCAACAGAGAGGCTGTCAGAGACGCGGTCAAGTTGAAGAGCATCAATTCCACCGACGAGTGACAGAGAAGCCGGCGGGGGAACTGCAAGAGGTTCTGCAGAGCGAGGAAAACTTTCTTGCAGCACAGACTTCGCCGCAGCTAAACACCAAGGGCCGGAGATGCCAGCAAACACCAGTGAGTCTGCCCAAGAGTACTGGGAGCCCTGGGGCGTACTGACAGGCATACAATCAATTGAAAACCTATTTTGAATATCAATCAAGTAATATAGAAAGACTGAATTGGTCCAAGTCTGCATAGACAAGATGTCGATATGGGGAAAGCTGGAGTAAGCGTTGTCATAAGCAAATGAACTTTAATGACGCGATTGAAAGGCAAGATCTGTACAACTCTTCATATATGTTATGTTATGTTACTTTGCATTTATAAAGCGCCTTATGTTCCATTGGTATGATCTGAAGGGGCTGGTAGGTTGAACGCCCTCAGGAACCGTAATTCAAGTCAATAAAGAGAGAGAGAGTCATAAGGTGCGTGTGAGCACCGGTTATGTGTGCAGCAGGTGTGGCACTCGTATGATAGCTGCTTCTTAGCGGTAGGTGTGGTGGTTGGGAGATCAGGAGTATGTGTTTGTTCTGGCAGGGTGTTACCCAGACCGATTCTGGCTGCCTTAGGCCTGAGGAGAACGCCTAGGCTGGCAGATGTGCAGCCAGCTGTGTTTAGTTAGGATTGGGAGTATGTGGCAGGTGTTGGTATGAGAACAGCTATATCGAATGTGTCATAGTATCGCTGTGTTCTAGTTGAGTGGTGGTGTATAGAAGAGAGTAAGCCTGGTGATGTGATATGGTGGTTTTCAATAGGTGCTTGAGATCGAGCACACATTTGAACCATTTATTCAATCTGTTTTATTCACTCAGTCTGTTCTGTCTGTTCAATTCGTCTATCCATTCCGTCACTCGATCCATTTCACCACTCGGACCGTTGCGTCTACTCCATCCGTTGAGTCTGCGCCATTCATTATGAGTACTCTATGCATTCCATGTACTTCAACCAGATGTTAATAGGGGGAAGATTGGAACATGTATTGCCACAAGCTAATGAACACCAATAATGAAGATAACAAACAAAGCTCGAACAAGTCTCCATATATGGGATGCCTATATGGGGGAAGTTGGAACAAGTAATACATGGTGCAACTAAAGTATAAACAGTGAAGAGGTACAACTGTGATATGGTACTGTGGGTTGAGGCTTCTAGGAATGGAACCTGCCTGTGCTGAGCATCAATTGCATTTTGATTGTGAGTTTGGCAAGATCACAGGAGCAGTTTTGGGGTTTAGCCTGAGCCCCAGTTTGGTAGATAAGAAAAAGAGGTTTTTTTGCTCCCAGCTATCTTGTTTAGAGATCCGAAATGATATTCATAACACTTTGGTTAGTACGAAGTGATTCATTTATTTATGATAATTTTCTTGAGTGTTTATTTCCATAGAAATTTTTTTTGTGTTTTGAGAAACACTGTTAGAAACTTGGTGTGCAAGTTTGGTCAGCCGACACGTGTTTCGACCCATAGGGTCTTTCTCAAGGCAAGTCAAATTTGCTGAATGCCCTCAATGTGGTTCTGTTCAATTTGGGACTGTCCTTACGGCAGTCCTGACTCCTAATGGGCCCTGTGTGTTCTATATGCGCCCCTGGCAGTCGACGCAGATAGAACACACAGGGCCCATTAGGAGCCAAGACTGCCGTAAGGACAGTCCCAAATTGAACAGAACCCCATTGAGGGCATTCAGCAAATTTGACTTGCCTTGAGAAAGACCCTACGGGTCGAAACACGTGTCGGCTGACCAAACTTGCACACCAAGTTTCTAACAGTGTTTCTCAAAACACCAAAAAAAATGTCTATGGAAATAAACACTCAAGAAAATTATCATAAATAAAC
Organism: Ambystoma mexicanum; assembly: GCF_040938575.1. Lineage (NCBI taxonomy): Eukaryota > Metazoa > Chordata > Amphibia > Caudata > Ambystomatidae > Ambystoma > Ambystoma mexicanum. The sequence goes on from NC_090922.1 coordinate 341,595,412, forward strand.
AAATCACTTTGTACTAACCAAAGTGTTATGAATATCATTTCGGATCTCTAAACAAGATAACCGGGATCAAAAAAACCTCTTTTTCTTACAACTGTGATATACTTAAAGAGAAAGAGACAAAGATAAAATAAAACATTGCAAGAAGACATTGTGAAAGAAGTACATCAGGCAGCAAGATTTTGGGGGAAAGATATCTGGCAGGAAAGTATACAAGGGGATCTGCAAAGCCCAGAGGGGGGTTCCTGGCAGGGGAGTACACCAGGTAATCAATCTAGAGGCTGTAAAAAGAAAAGACATTGTGAAAATGTTCCTGGCAGGAGAGTATACCGGGAGACCATCTTTAAGAAGCTGTTGTATAGAAAATACACTTTTGCCATCCTTTCAAACACCATTGTTGGAAAAAGACACTCTTTCATTATTCTTAAGACAAGGTTGTGTAAAAGAGACATGTCTACTACTCTTATGGGATAATTATTTGGAAAAAAACTATTTTCTCATCTTCCTTAAGAAAGTGTCACAACACCATCACTTAAGTTGCTGTGTAGAAAAGACACTTTCGCCATCCTTTCTAATACCAACTCTTGGATAAGGCATGTTTTCATCATCCTTAACAAAGTTTTGTGTAAAGGAGACATTTCCACTAATCATAAAGGAACATTGCTTGAACAGAACACATTCAGCATTCTAACTGAGACAATGAAGGGGAAGGGAATTATCCTCTGGATACAAGGGTTGTTTTGTAGGATTTACATGTTTGGTTTTGTCATACATTTTGCTGAGTTTAAAGCAGAGGCATTTACCTTACACATTTTGATTGTGTGTTTTAGTGTGAGGTCACATACATTTTGGACACAGGATCAGCTTGCTTTAGTTATAGTTTTCTAGGTAGGGGAACTCTCTTTAGAATAGGGATAGATAGGCCTTTTCCATTTTTATTTTAATAAAATGACTAATGTTGAAAACATTACAACTTTGTGTCTGCCTCTCATTTCTGACCCCCTCACAATACATGTTTGTTTATTTGTAGTTATTGGTGAGTTACAGGGTACCACATGCTGCTATGTGGCAATAGATCTGATTATTATGCTAGGAAATTCTGCAATTAATGTATAACAATTCACATATTGGTTCTGTTTCACCATGTTGCATCCCTCTGCAATTTTAGATTTTAGATGTCTACATTCATACAATGGGTCGAATAGAACAGAGCATTAGTGGTCATGGTATCTGGTTCTCCACTAAAGTAGTTTGTTTCCTATTTGGACAACAGAACTTGTTTTGTTACTTTAAACAACCTCTCAGACCTTAAGTGACATGTGCAAAGTGCCACAGGGCTCAACCTTGTCTACTATAATTTTCAACATATATGCCCTTCACAACCTAGTGAATGTTATGGATATAGAATATACTGTTCCACCGATGATAATGAGATGTACCTGAAGCTCTCACACGACACTCTACTAGAATGAACGGCCATACACCACTAATGCCTCTGCAAACTGTGCCTTCATGGTTATTTCAGGAGTCTGGGGCCAGAGCACTTGCCAACCAATAGTCCTCCGATAAGGAGATTGAGAAGGTGGTATTGAAACCTGACTGGGAAGGCCCCAAACTCAGGAAAATTGTTGGGTCCTCAGGACAAGAACTTTTAAATGAACACCAGCTGAACAAATCTCAAGGGTAACAATCACCCAAGAACTACAGAATGGTCGCCCTTATGCCCAGCGACTGACTACATGAGCACCTGATTCGGGAAGGTGATAAACAAATAGATCAGCGCCAAACTGAAAGCAGATACCCTAGACATTCTATGGGAGGCAGGGTTACTTCAAAATTTGAAATGGACCTGTGAATTCTTACATTCATATCCAAGAGCCACAGATTGCAAAGATATTTTCTCGACTTCTATGGACCGCTCTGAAAAGTCATGGATCCTTCCGAGAGAGCAGTGGACAACGGTAAGGTTTAGCAGGATGGACACAGAGGGCTGTTTGTCCAGAAGTATAGCCAGCTTGTCCTCTGGGCAATGTGAACTGTGACAGAATGCTACAGAGGGTACTGGCCCAGATAGATACCAAACTAGGGGAGTTTTCCTCTTAGGATGGAGGCACGAGGCAGACGGCTTACGCTACGAAGACACCTTTTTGAAGAAACCAATTTGATTTGTCAGTACACATACCGCACTGGACAAAGCTCAGTCCTCCCTTAAGGGGGGGTTTCCCTTCCGGGTTTATGGTAGGACCGGAGATGGTGCAGCGGTTACTGCAGTTCCCAGTAGAGAGGTATGACCAATTACTGGGACTCCTGCACTTAAGCCACCTTGCTCCCCAATCATTGCTCAGACCTGCATTTGAGTAAGACAAGGCCACAGGCTGTTACTATAGGTGAGAAATGATCTTTATTATTCTGCAATGGTGGTAGGTTGCAGAGCGGAATTCTCTCACTTCCAGAAGGCCAAATGTTTAGGGTATCCATTTGAAGCTATATGCTGACCCACATTCAAGCCCCCATGTACCCTCGGATTTAACAAGGGGGGTCCTGGGAGTCCCTCTGCCAGACATTAGTCCTGGTTACGAGGAACTTACCCAGAGTCTTTAGCTCACTATCTTTCACAGAGAAGAAATATCCCAAACATATCAGTCTTTGTCCTGCCCTGGGGCAGTCCAGCACCGAAATGCGAGGCAATTCTCCTCTGAACAAGAGTACCAACAGAAACCCCAGACACGTGTTTCGGTCTGGTTGGACCTCATCAGTAGGGTGGATCTGTGCCTCTCTAAGAATAGTGAGCAAGGGGTCCACGTCTGGATTCCCCTAGTAACTTAGGGTGAGACCCAAAGTTACTTAAATATGCAGATTTAACAAGGGGGGTCCTGGGAGTCCCTCTGCCAGACATTAGTCCTGGTTACGAGGAACTTACCCAGAGTCTTTAGCTCACTATCTTTCACAGAGAAGAAATATCCCAAACATATCAGTCTTTGTCCTGCCCTGGGGCAGTCCAGCACCGAAATGCGAGGCAATTCTCCTCTGAACAAGAGTACCAACAGAAACCCCAGACACGTGTTTCGGTCTGGTTGGACCTCATCAGTAGGGTGGATCTGTGCCTCTCTAAGAATAGTGAGCAAGGGGTCCACGTCTGGATTCCCCTAGTAACTTAGGGTGAGACCCAAAGTTACTTAAATATGCAGATTTAACAAGGGGGGTCCTGGGAGTCCCTCTGCCAGACATTAGTCCTGGTTACGAGGAACTTACCCAGAGTCTTTAGCTCACTATCTTTCACAGAGAAGAAATATCCCAAACATATCAGTCTTTGTCCTGCCCTGGGGCAGTCCAGCACCGAAATGCGAGGCAATTCTCCTCTGAACAAGAGTACCAACAGAAACCCGAGCAGATTAGCAGAGGTGTGTCATATTTGACCAGCAAGAAAGCATGGATTACCTTCTCCAAGATATTCTACAGAAATTGGACTGGTTAGCCTGGGCAGACTTGACAAATGTGTATCTGATTGTCTGGACCCCCCACACCATCCGGTCCTCCTACTAAACCAAAACGTAGAATTCCTTGGCTTCCAGATACATTCAGCTAGCCTTCTCCCACAGCTACCAGGCCAGAGGTCACACAACATCAGGAGGGAAATTTGCTCGACCATAAACAAGCCAGACATATAATTCAGACAACTAGCAAGATGAGTAGGCCTTTTTGCCTTTTCCATTTGGGCTATATATTCCTGGGCTGTTACATTAAAATACCCTACAGCGAATTAAGATCCTCCATCTCTCTGGGAGCCTGTTGTACAATGACTGAGTTATCTTGATGTTGAAGCCCACAAACAATTCCATTGATGGCTAGACCACATGTAAGCCAGAAATGGCCAAGCCATCTTCAGAGTGATTCCACATCTAGTGCTATAATCCGATGCCAGCAGATCTGGTTGGGGGGGATTGGTGTACGAGATCGGCACTGGGACAAGTGGTCCTCCAAGGAGCAAAACTTGCATATCAATTGTTTTGAGATCTTGGTAGGTCCCTTTACAATCAGAGCTCTCAGCAGGGACACGGTAGAGGCTTACATTCCGATGCAGATGGACATATATTAACCAAGGTGAGGGTAAAAGGTCCCAACTCTTGACAGCTAGTGAAGGACTTATGTCACTACTGCCTCAGTGGAGTCAAGTAAAATATCTTCCAATGAGGTGGCAGACCGGAACTCTAAGTCCACAGAGGCTGGCAGATAGATCTGGCAATCTTTTCTTCCATAATATCGATCCGGGTAGTTCCAGATCATCTCTGCGTCCCGCTTCAAGTCACTGCTGCATCGCTTTTACAGTTGGAGGCCAGAACCTTACGTGGTGGCCTAGTATGCCTTTCTTCCATGATGAAGCCCAGGGACGTAGTATGCTTTTACCCACCTCTGTTATGATTGTGAAGTTGTCAAAGTGAGGCAGGAATGCATGCATATGCATCGCAACACGATTTCTGGCACTTCTCAAACTATCTTTGATTTTTACAATCCCACTTCCTCAAAGTTGAGCCCTGCTAGCAGATCCAAAGGGGTAGCCACATCCGATAAAGCAACCAACCTTCGCCTAGTAGATGGAAGGTTCTGGACTCGCTGGGCCATCACAGGACTTTCAGCATCAGTCCTACACCGCTAAGAGCAAGGATGGTGGACAAGAGTGTGGAGGAATTTTAGAGAAGAGGTGAGGTTTTAGTTGGTCAGAGCAAGTAGTACTGTGTTGTGCATGTGTGTGTACGTCGACTGAGTGGGGACTGAGGGAGTGAAAAGAGGGTGAGTGAGTAGAAAGAGGGGTGGAGTGGTAGTTAAGAAGCACAAGATGTAGCGTAGTGGAGAGGTTGTGAGATGAAGTGTGGAGGGGAGAGTAGTAGTGTAGTGCAGAGAGTAGTAGTGTATTGGGGAGAGTAGTAGTGTAGTGAACAGGGTAGAGTAGTAGTGGAGTGGAGAGTGGAGAAGGGAGAGTAGTAGAGGGAGAAGGGAGAGTAGTAGTGGATGGAAGAGAGGTGAGTAGTAGGAGGGCGGAGAGGGGCAGAAGGGATAGGAGAGAGTAACATTGGAGGGTGGAGGCAGAGGACAGAGACAGCAAGAGAGACATAAGAGGGTCAGAAGTTGGAAGTGTTAGGAGAGAAGGTAGAGTGGAGTGAAAGATGTAGAGTACCTGGCGGTGGGTAGAATAGCAGTGTGAAGTAAGGAGAGGAACATCAGGAGGTAGCATGGCCCATATGGAGTGTCTGAAAAGGAGCAATAATGCAGTTTCAGAATTATTAGCAGGTGGAAAAGCCTTCTACACAGTGTGCATAAATAGGTTAGCCATATCAGTGGGTAATAACTTTACGGACGGCCAAGCAGTCGGTGAGAATCGGCTCGTCTTTCGTGCATTTCAAAGGGAATATTTGGCGGGCCCCCTGAAACTCTTCTCTCTTCTTCTGTGTGCGACATCTAGGCAGTGTTACTTTTCAGTTTTTCGGATGACAAAGAGCTCTTGTCCTTGAATGCTCTGTCCAGAAAATTGGCTATGTGCCTCTATCATATCTCTTGTAAACGAGTCCTGGACTTTAGAGCCCTGTACTTCTCGCAAAGGAGCTTCTTTCTTGAAGGTATCACCTTCACATTGTAACACCACAGTAAGATCAACACCAAGTCAGTATCTCATCCCTACTTTGCAGTTAACCCCAAACTGTGTGTGATGCACCACCAGAAACACTATGAATGTGGTATGGCTGCTCAGAAACAAGAGGACTCAAGGCAGTTGCTTTTAGCCATCTGGGTTTCCACTTGTCAGTTTTAGGGGGAGGGGGCATGCAGAGAGGGGTGCCATGGACTCTAAATGCTTTTTGCCTGGGGCCTAGACTGAAAGATGATAAGAGGCGGCCGACTGCTCATGCAATTCTATGTTTAAGGATTCTTCTTTAAGCCCATTGATGGCTTTTGATGGTCAGTAAGCATTGAACGAAAAAAGAATACTTGCCGCCATGTCTAGCAATCGCATATCAATTCTGATTACTTGATTAGTATAAATGTGTTAGAATTCAATAAAGATACAGAGACAATTATTATCCCCACCCTGTAACCAGGGTTCAAACCTATCACAGTGTTTGCTTCAGTTTGTTGACTGTGATATGGGACATTTTCCTGACCAGTCGATATTACTGAAGTTCATTGTCTTGTATGAGTGGAGCTTTAGAGGACTGGTTGAGCCTCACACCACGGGTGCCATGCAGGTATCGTTGACTTGTCTTCGTAGCTGTTCTCCAGTTATATGTCCTATTGACATCTTTAAGGAAATGAAGTGGCTACAGCCATCGTCAGAAAAGTGTTGGACTCACCAAATCATAAAGAAGTGATCATTAAAGGAAGTGAGGTTTTGGAGCCCTCAGCGACTGCATTGGTGGAATGGCCTCACAAGGCCTAATTTTTATCAAATCATTTATGGGAAATACAGAGAAATTCCAGGCTTGCAGTGTAACAGTTTAGTTGTACAAAAAGTTGAACAATAATTCTACTCTCTGTGTCTGTATTACAATTACATCTCCCTTATATCAATCAAGTAATGAGAGCAGTAAACTATTATGCAGGAGGTTTATTATTAAAAAAAGGTCTGTTTTATTGATGACAGTTCCTATTATTTTACTCTGTACTGTTCCAGTGTAGTTATTCGTGCTATCTTAGTAGTCTTGTAACAGTTACTGTGGTATCCTGCTTTCTCATGAGTTTGCTTTCCAAATAAAGGTGAACTAAAAAGGTAGACATGTGATTACATCAGTCCACAGATCAACAAAGAAAATTAACCACACATGAGGGTGTAATCTAACTGACACTGGTCAATATCAGATTAAACCTACCTCAAGGAGCATTGATATCAGACAGCACTCGGCTTTGAGCCTCACCTGTGATGTACAAACCTTGGTAGCTTGATACAACTCAATACAGTTGCAACCAGACTTGGACTGGCCTGTAGTCCTATGCCCAATAGGCCAGACTGTCAAGGTAGTCCAGGCCAGAGTTCTTAGATGTGTGATCACTTAATGCATATTGTGCGAACTGTTGTGTTCACCCTTGTCACTAACCCAATTTGCCCTAAAATGCCACAAATGTTCCAAAATGTCAGCCACAGTTACTGTTCAAGCAATTTGTTCAGAAAAGTAGTAAACTCCAACTCATGAATACAAGTCACTTTTCTTTTGCCGTCTGGCACTAACTTGTGAGCATCTGACCCTGGCTGCAATTAACTTAACCTGTTGTGATGAAACTGAGGATGCTGTCCCTTCTCCCCTATGGGGAGACCTCTCCCATGGGGGCAGTGTGGCATGTCCACAGTGCAATAGTCCCCATGGGGCTGGTGCACCAAGGGAGGATCACAGGGGGGAAGAACCCCCTTATGAGATTGGGGATGACCCTCCCAAGAGAATGCCGTATCCCCGCAAATCAGCTTAACCTAGACCCCCTTTCTACAACCCTAAGAATAAACCCTTCGCTAATAGCCTCATGAGTTGTGGTTACCATACCCTTCCCCTAGAAAGTACCGGGACGAGGAAGAATAGGGCTTACCTAAGTGAAGATGCCTTTCCCACCACTGTGAAGATGAAGAACCCCAATGACTCACAAGGGAGTCATAAGATCAGTAATGTGATGAGGGAGAAGTGTGGAGGAATGAGGACCACATTCAGCAGTCTAGTGTTTGCCCAAGTCCTGCTGACCAGAGCCAGTATACAAGAGAAGACAGACTTAGGAAGCTGTCAATACTTCCCTGGAGTAGCAGGAATCCTCTGCTGCAACAGAAGGGGTTGTGGACCATTGTAGTAACCATAGAGAGGGGGAACCCTTGAACACCAGCAGCCTATGGGGAACTGAGGGGAGTTGGAGTCTCTCTCACCAGCAAAACCAATAAGACCAGTCTGCAAGCCAGAGAGGGGGAGGGGGCTTGAGCACTAAGATTGTGCAGAGGACTGGGGTAAATGATGAACTCTGGGACTCATGCACGGGCAGGCGAAGAGAAGCCAAAGGGGAAGAATCAGTGAAGCGAGGAGAACTCAAACGTGGTCCAAGCTGAAGTGGCTGTTCGTTTTGCTACCGATACGTACCTCAAGGCACCACAGGCTCAGGTGTGCGTCTTGCCAGGCAGGACGTGCAACCATCTGGGGAGAGACGCCCGCGGAACCGCTGCAGACTCCACCATTCACCAGGGAGCTGACAGAGCCTCAAAGAGCAAGGCAGAGACTGGGGAAACGCTGGGGCCTATAAAGAGAAGGAAAACAGCTTTGCCAGTTGTTGTTGGAGGATCGGGGAAGCTAGAGAGTAACGACAGCCACTGGAGAAAGAGGGTCTGAGACCCTGAAGGAAATTGCTTGTCTCTGACCCGCACGTACAAGAGTCATGCATTATAAGAGGGTTGGGGATCCCAGGGAACCCCAAGAGCGAGGAATCATATGTTCTGCAGAAAAGTGAACTGAATGCATACAGCGACCAATTGCGAGTCTGGGACTCGCAGCCATATAACAGACCAAGAGCAACGAAGATAGGTGGTTGGCAGGAGAGTGAAACCCAAGCCCCTACAAAACCACAAAAATAAGTAAAGCAGAGAGTCATACTTTTTACAAGAAAAGTGAACTGCATGATAATACGCCTGGAACCTGCACCCATATGTCAAACAGAGAGCAACCAAGATAAATTGATTAGGTGTTTGGCAGGAGAGTGAACCAAACACCTAGAATATAACAAGGATAAGTAAAGCCAAGAAGTCGTATGCTTGACGGGAGAGTGAACCAAACACATGCCATAAAAAATTGCGAGTCTGGTACTCGCACTCATCAAAAACACAAGTGCTAAATAAAACAGAGAAAAAGAGGCTCAAAGACTCATATGAAAGAGCGACAGTCACGAGACAGTACATCAGGAGGAAAAGTGAACCAAACATATATTAAAATAAACTCAGAGTCTGGGATTCACACCCATTTAAAAGTCAAGAAGGGTTAAAGACCCCGTAGTTGGGAAACTGGAATCCTATGCCCTAGTAAGGCTCACTAGCCTAAAAAGTGGGAAACCGAACTCTAGGAGAAAGGAGAGCAAAACCCCAGTCTGGGAATCTCATACTTTTTTAACATTGTTTATGTCTCACGTTTTACTACCAGAAAGACTGGGAACTTTTCTTTTGATTGAAACCACAAAGAAGAAGAGACTTTCCTTGCACAGTTATTGTTGATTATTAGTGTTAAGAGTCAGAAATGGGTTTTTGGACAAGACAATGATAGACTCTTTTATTTTCAGACTTCCTGACAATTTAAATAATTTCCTTTGAAGTAGGGATAGAGAGGCATTTGTCCACCCCTAAATTATTAATACAAGTTTACACTGTGCACCATGTCGCGCTCTGAAACACTTGTGTACGAGAGCAATAGAAATAAAATAAGAATATCAATACCATCACCGGCACTCTATCACACATGCCTTTCCAGATACGTATGAGGGGAATACTGGGTGCTGCAAAGATTATAAATTTTACACGCATGCAACTGAACTAGATAAGCTTTAAATAGGGCTTTTTAAAAGATCAGCGAAGGTTGCCAAACCTGAAGGAGAGCGGTTAACTGTACACATTGGTGACAGAACTTGTTTGCTAAAGGAATATATATAAATGCACTTGGTGATGTAAAATTAAACATGTTATGGCAGAACCTTAAAAGATGTGATTCACAAGACTAAATGTGTAATGTAGATGTGCTATACGGAAGGTAACAAATAACGTGTTATGACAGAAAACCAAAACAAACTATATTTAGTCGATAACATTTCCCACAATGAATAAATCTTAGGATTTCACATGAGCATATCAATGAGTAGGCTTCTCTCAGATGTGCATGTTGGAGTGTATGGTTCTACTACAGCTATTTTTTATTTGCATACATTTTACACATCATTTACCAGCCGTGCAATAATGATAAAATACTATCAAAATGAAAACCACATGGACATCCATTTTAGGACATCTCAGCAATACAGAAGTACATCACGAATAGTAATCGATAGAGAATATGCTTTACTTTACAGCAAGTGGATATCCTTATATTGTATAACATGCAGCAGTATGCAGCCTCACTTTGTAAATGATGCACACATTGAGACTAATCCACAACATAGGTTCCTGTGCAGAAACGTTCTGTGGACTATATAATAACATGTAGTACTGTTAAAGCTTTTATTTGGCATTTTCATTTTTTGCTCCATTGAGAGCGCGAGAGAATGTGAGAGTGTGCGTGTGTACAGATATCATTTCCATTGTGCATGGAGGAAGGACTTTCATCAAGAATTATGAGACCCTGTCTGACATTCAGTGATAAATCCTTCTTAAGCTAAAATGGCACACAAAGCTGCAAAGAATCACTGTGTAAAGACATACGAACATAGATGGTTCCTAGTGATAGTTTCGACAGTCAAAGTTTCGAATGCCAAAAGTTCAGAAAAAAAGTTTTGATTTAAAAAAAAATAAAAAAAATGTATGGGGGGGTTCACCCCCCCCAAACCCGTGTTTTTCTTAAAAACACTTATTTTACAATACGAAATTAAAATAAACCCTTTAATATAAAAAAAATACATTGGAAACTTTTTTTCTGCACTTTTGTGTCGGACCTATTGACATTCGAAACTACTGTTTCGAAACTTTGACTGGACACCAACATGGATCACATACTACAGTATTTCCAAGTCCTTTCTGACTTCTCAGCATAAACACATGTTTTACAAAAAAACAGTTTATATGGTAAGATAACTATATCCGTGTTTTGCAGGGTCTGTTTAGAAGTAGGTATGTAAAGAGAGCTCTCCAACGTATGCTTTTCTGTAAATTGAGTAAGGAACTCTTTCTGTCAAATCACACATCTGTCATTTGTCCTGTGCAAGTGCTGTGAGCCTGAACTCTGATCACCATAATGGGAGCCTTGTGTTCTTTTTAAAAAGGCATCTATCGATGTGGCAGACTGATGCCTGCAGATTGCATGATTTTGGGGCTATTTCCCTAATTACATACCTGACTCCCAAGTGGAAAGTGAAATCTCCACTAGTGTAATCAGTGCCGGTCTTTCACCTGAATAAGCTCCCATGAGTTCCGGCTGCCAAGTGCCAACTCTAACTTGAGCAGTAAAGAAACCTTCTTAAGTCTGTCATTATGCTTGCTTATCTCCCTACAGCAACACACACTCTCAGCTTCCGGTAAAGTCTCAGAATTGTCCTGCCACGTAGCAGAGCAGAGCCCTGACTGCATTTACTCCCACTCTCATTGGGCAGATGCAATATCCCACAACCAACAACCAAATGTCACTGTGACTCAGCAAAAACAGGCAAGACATTCAGTCCTCAAAATCAGTTCTGATGTTCTTTGTCATCATGAGAGCCTGAATACTGCAAAACGGGGAAAAACAGAATCATAGCTCCAGATGCTGTGTCAGATGAGCTACAATAGCATTGTATTGCTATATGTCTACCTTTATTAAAACTGCACACCACTTTACTCAATCCTCCAACTTCAACTTTCTTGACCTCTAGCTATCTTGCGATAAAGGTCCTCACTTAATTACTTACACCATGACTGCTGCAAGGGTGAACCTAGTGAACATGAAGATCCACCTCACATCACCTGCAACAGCATTAGAACTCTCAGCTCCATTGTGGTAACTCAGTAAACTTAATGACCTGTCCAAACCTCCTCCTTCACTAGTCCTTTTCTCCCATGAACACAATTCGTAACTTTACAACCTGACTTCGCTATAACCTCCCTTACAGCTCTTCTACTGTTGCCCACCACGTCCATGCTCATAGGCTCTCTGTGCCTTCTCTAACTAATCTCTCGACTCTGAAGGATAGCTCAGGGACAAGGTGTTCGCCTTGGAAGCAAGATGACACGGAGCAACACAGGTTCGATCCCCGGGTCCGCGTTTAGAAACCTCTGGGTATTAAGTGCGTTATAAATAACCTATTTTATCATCATATTATGCCCTGTTTTCTTCAACAAATCCATCCATGGGCATGTCCTACTATGAAGTGACCTATAGGTCCTAATATTAACCATCTAGCAGCTTTTGCTCCAATGTCCTACTTCATCTCTTAGTCGCAAACCCATCCTGCACTACCTCTTACTTTTGTTACTACAGCAATATTGTTACCTACCCCTGGAACTTCATACCTCCTAAAACAAAGTGCATCCCCACGATTCCAGCATTGGCATCTACCCTAAAAAAAAAATCTTCTGGCAGTTGAAGGGGCACCTGCACTGACCACCTCATTATCAGTCCTCTTCACCTGTTACATGTTGCCGGCAATGAGAAAGGGTAGTCCAAATACGTACATCGTGCATATTAAATTCTCGCTATCAGCCCTACCCCTTACCTGCCTACTCTTTGATTAATTGAAGAGGGATGGGCAAAATCACCCCCTACTCCCACGTCTATAAGGAACATGATGAGGAATAAGAACAGGAGATACCGTGAACGCCCATACTATTTCGGACCAATTTCTAGTGCTCTAATGATCGATATATATATTGAGAGGTACCCTCTCAGCCAACCCTACAGACCAGGTACGGTACAAACCCTACCCAGAGTGGCCGAAGAGCCTCAGGCTGCAACTAAAGGGACCTCAGTTGGCAGTATTGATTAAAGCGCTGAGAAGCCAACGCCACTGACGTCGTTAGAGACACCACGACATAGCAGCATTAGACAGGAAGCACACGTGCCATCCGCACATCGGGACACAAACACACACTCGAATACACAAAGAACACGAGCGTACAGTGCTATAAGTTAGAGGACAAATACATATATGTATTGTTATTGCTTTTACTATTTTCTCATTAGCTTCACGCAGCAACGCAGAAACCGCAAGAAGCAAAGGATTCTGAGCAAGCTTGCAGAGGCTTATATGCAATTAACCTTATGGAACTGCAGGAGCACCTATGAGACCTGACATAGCCACGTGTGACTAACATTTGGAGAATATAGAATAGCACAAACATGTAGAAGCCATGTTATGGCTTAGGAAAATTACAGTAGGCCACAAGCCCTCAGCAAGAGCTGAGCTGAGATGAATTCAGGCTTAAGAGATAGCAAACGTGTGAGACAGGACCCGCTGCCAAGGCCACCAGATACGAACGACATTCCACTCCCTGAACGACAGTAACACCAGCTGCAATAAATGCGACTAATTCCTCATAATTCAGAGTAATTCAGAACTGTAGAAGCTACAAATTGTGGGCTACGAACATGTGACCTGGCCGACTGGGATGATGAATCGAATCTAGAGCTGGGAAAGAGAGGCGATCTCGCGCCGCCAGACAGAAGCTGCAACAAAGATGTTACACTGTGGGACAAGTGTTGCATGAGATCAACGGGCACTCTCATAGTCTAAGGTGGTACACACAAGTTACAATGCAGACACATAGTCGTTCTTATTACCTTGAGAAGGTACACAAAGAGCTGAGAATCATCGAGGATCCCAGGCCTGGGGAAGTCAGCTCTAGCCAATCACAGTTCAGTCTCTGTTGGTTTTGGCTGTAATAAACCGCAGTGTGAACTTGCTGTCTGGCTGGACCTGCGTTCCTTTTGGGGAAGGGGTTGGGCCTTGCGACAGTTTGCCAACTCTTAGTAGCCCTCGAACCTACCTGGGCGTTTGTCCCCAACATAAGGCATAACTGTCTACTTATAGTCTTACTATGGGCCTCATTACGAGTCCGGCGGTAACCGAGGTGGTAAAACTGCCTGGTTACCGCCAGACTCGTATTACCATTCCGCCTTCGTGATTCCCGGAATTACCGGGGCATTACAACCCCGGTTTCCCGGGAATCACGGAGGCGGAATGGTGTTAATCCCCATTCCCATTGAGTCCCATGGGACTCAATGGGAATGGGGATCATGGAAACACCGGCAGCATCTCGTAATGCTGCCGGTGTTTCCTCGTCTGCCTGCAGGCGGGCGGTGTTAAACCCGCCAGGTCAGACCTGGCGGGAACATCACCTCCCGCCTGCAGGAGTTGTGATCGCCCGGCATGGAAACAACGGTGGCGGCGGATTTACCGCCACCGTTGTTTCCATACCGGGCGATTTGTAATGAGGCTCTATGTATAATTGTGACCACACCGCCAAATGGAGCTCAATTTACTCCAAGCACTCTAATGTAAAGCACCCGATCAAGGGACTGCTCTGACCTCTCTTGTCCTATTGTAAGATATTTTCGACTAAAGTACCATGCCTTCCTCAAATGATACAAATACAGGTGACCATGCTGTTAACTTGAATACAAATTCCATAGTTAAGCATCATGAATAAGGCACTTTCCTAACTCACCTTTTGAATTACTGATTGATCATACTCTATGCTATGCCAGCAGTACAAAGATACCTCTGCCCTCTCCAAATTCAGAACATTCACCTTCTGTTGCCCTATAACTGGAACATTCTACAACTCGAACAAAGAGAAGAATTTCCCTTAATCCACCCAAGCAGAACCTGAAGAAACACCCTTCCATCTCTAAGGATAGCTGGGCAGTAGCTCCCAAATCCAAATGCTCATGGACTGTAAATTCTTAAGACTTGGCTGTTTCTTTACTTTTCCTGGTTGTGCTTGCCATATCCCACTCCAACGTAACAGCTTCCAGCTAAGCCCTCAGATAACAGCCTACTACTTCTACGTGTGGATCACATTATGCACATCACTTTTGATAAATATGCTATATAAGTAAATCAATGCAAACCTCCTACAAACTATCACTAATGACCTCACTGACATTAATATAGAGTTATGTATGGATAGCTATCGAATACAGGGATGAGGGATACTAAGTGACATCTGATTGACTACAAGAGCTGAGCTCAAATTGTCTATGGTGGCCTTCAGACTTCCGAGATGGCGCACGACTTGTATTTGAAAGCTACCCATCTATAATGTTAAGCTGGTTATGGAAGCCCTGTGTGAAACACAGGTTTACTCACCTCTCGCCCACAGCTATTCGAAATGGAGAAAAGCGTTATCTGGCAGAACAAATGCTATAACCACCAGCTATGATGTCCGAGCAGTTGATTATGAGCTCCATAATCCTCTGCTATGACATCACAGTAGGAGGTTATAGCTTGCAGAAAGGGAAATGGTTGCTAATGGCTGCCAATGGAAGCCATATGCAACATCCTCTCCCATCTATTTAGTGGCAGATTCTATTCTGCATCCCCCAGAGCCAGAAATGTTGTGGCTTAGGTTAGCAATATAAAGCCTCCTTCGATGCCTTAACAGCCAACTATTCCCATATGAACCTGCTTAATAGCTGCATAATCACCCCATCTCACTTTGGTCAATACCCTGATTAATACATGAATCCTTAACAAACTGAGCATCTTCCAACTCCCTACAAAAAGATCTAGAATTGTCACTCGCACACTGGGAAAGTTTCCACAGCATTCCTATCCTACAGGCATCAGGTATCGTGTATCCAAACACTGATTCCAACTAAATGTACCATCACATCATCTTCCAATGGCCAACATTCTTTGGAAAATGTCTGTTTAACAAGATCACTCATCCTACTAGGCAAATGATGTAGGCCTTTTAATCCTTTTCTCTCTGTCCACTAGCCTTGCCATATTTTGGTGTTTGTCACCAAGCAATGGAAATGCTAATTGTGCCACTTGTAATGGAATCTCTGCAGATCAGTTCTGTGTTTAATGCCGAGCAAAGGAAAATACATATGTTCCACTCCCCCTCTCTTCTGGTCTCTGTGTATTTCACCTCCAGAATACACTCTTTAGAAGTGTCACCAGTGGATGAGAAAATTTCTTGAGTTACATGACAATTTGGAACTTTCACTTAAAACTACAGTGGACAAAAGGGGGGGAGGTGAGAGGGGAGAGAGAGGAAGAGAGAAAGGGAGAGAGAGAAAGGGAGGGAGAAGGAGAGATAGAGATATAGATAGAGATGGAGATATAGAGATATATGACACGGCCCACGGTAGCAGCCGTGTAGTTATGGTTAAGTTGCTAAATCCATAGGAAGAGCACTTTTTGGGCGGCTTATAACTTTGCTCCCCCTGGACGAATACTCAACAAACTTTGCAAGAAAAGTATATGGCCCGCTCCAGATTTTCCTGTAAAGTTTGGTGAGGATTGGTCAAGGGAGGCAACATTACAGGGGGTCCCAAAATGTATTTTTTCCTATAGACTGAATGGAGAAAGATTTTGCTCATGCCTACAGCCGAAACCGCTGCACAGATTTTCACCACATTTGCGGCAGGGGTGGGGGGCTTGGTCTCAGAAGCGTGCTTCTGTAAATTTGGTGGAAATCCGTCCAGTAGTTTTTGAAAATGACAAAAAAGTAGGTGCAAAATAATTTGTGATATCTGGGTCCGCTCCGTGGACACACTTCCCTGTTCCCTCCGCGGACAGGACACCGATTGGTCAATGGGCTTACGTCATTTCCGCAGACAAGCAACGTGTCCGCTGATTGGTTGGAGGGAAGCGTGAGGTGCGTCACATTTTCCCGATGCACCCGCCATGTTGGATCGTGGATATCCACGGACAGCGTGGCGTGGAACACAGTGGACATCTAATTTTGGGGAGTGTGTTGGTGTGGAAGAGTGGCTGGAGAGGGTTGGGGTGTGAAAGATTGGTCAAATACTATATTTGTTTAGGTGGAAGAAGGCTGTGATGTGATCGTGGTATCTGCGGGCACCGCGGTTGTCCACGGACATACCAGCCACTGACCGCTCTACTGGGTATTTTATTATGCTCTGATGCATTGGTTTTGGGTAGCTAGTCGAGTATTGGGTGGAGAGGGCATGCATTGAAGAGTTTGAAAATGGCTGCAAGTGCTGTCTTAGTATGTCAAGTGAAGTGGATAAGGCGTGAGGTGGTTGTATTATGTTTTTGGGTTGTGGTCAGTTGGTAGGTGTTTGCTTGAATGGGTGTGTTATGCTGCGGTGGTTGTGGCCTAGGCCATGGCCACAACCACTGCAGCATAACACACCCATGCAAGCCAACATTTTAACTGTGGTATGTGGGCTGCATAGCGGGTATGTTTTCAAAATTGTGTGTACTGGTTGCCAGTAGTGTAATAGTATTTATAGGACAGTGGACATGGTGTGTGGTAGTTGGATTGTGTTCAGAATGTTGGTACCTAAGACTCTAGGCATTTTGGGTTGTAGTCAGTGGTCAGGTGTTTGCTTGCATGGGTGTGTTATGTTGCGGTGGTTGTGACTCCAATCATTGTATACTTATTGTGTGCTTTGTTGAGGCTGTATACAGTGTTTTGGCCAGGCCATGCACCCAAGACTGTAGGCCCTGGCCACAACCACTGCAGCATAAGACACACAGGCAATCAAATATTTTGGGTTGTGGTCAGGTGTTTTGCTTGCATGGGTGTGTTATGTTGTGGTGTTTGTGACTCCAATCATTGTATACTTACTGCTTTCTTTGTTGAGGCTGAATGCAGTTTTTTCATGGTATGGGAAATTGGAGCAGACATTGTTTTTTCATTCTCTGTGATAAAAGAAAAGATCACATGTTAGTGTAGGTAGCTTGTAATGAGTTATTGCATTGCATGGTAGACATTTCCGTACTTTGTCGACCCTCATAGTTAGTACTTTACAAGCACTATGCTTCAAACCAGTGTACTGTGCAATTTGCTCAGATCTTGTGTTTGTTCGTAAAATCATTGGGTCTGTGGGAAAAAAAATCCATGCAGGATTACAAAAAACCTTTCTACGTTATGGTACAATATTTTCTGGTGGTTGATTTCAGTAGGCGGAATTGAATAGGTGTACGGTTTTTGGTTTGGAAGTGGTGGTACTATTGTTACAATTAGATACCAGTTGGCGTATTCTAATTGTTTATTTCTTGTTGCATTTTAGCAGTATTCATTTATCTGTTTGGTTGTTGCAGAATTTTGGTGCAACTAGATACCTGTTGGCGTATTATAACTGTTTTTTTCTTGTTGCATTTTAGCAGTATTCATTTATCTGTTTGGCTGTTGTAGAATTTTGGGGCAGTTGTTGAGGTTATTTTTATACATAATAAGTATTGCAGGGTTTCCTTAGAAAAATGTATATTGCAGTTTTCTGATTGTAGTTAGATACCAGTTGGCGTATTCTAACTGTTTATAGTTTTTCACTGTTAGATAGCTTTTGTCTTCTTCTATTAGTTTATGGATTTAAAGTTTATTGAGGACATTTTGTAGATGTTTATACTCAGATTAGTGAACACATTTTGGTCTTAAGATGTTAAGTAAGCGTTTACAAGATTTCCTGGTTAACTCTGTTTTAGAGTAATGTTAGTATCATTGTATTCGAACCATCCACATTTCTTTTTTTGTATGCAGTGTAGTGACCTGCATTGGTTGTGGCTCCTGCATGGTAGATTATGCCTACTGTTGCGAAGGTTTTCTTACCAAGTGAAACTTGTCCATGTGTGAATCCAGTCAGCTTGCAGTTGTTTTTGTTACCATCTGCATTGTAACGCAAAAGCATTTCTATTACGTATTCACTATGTGACTGTATTTGTAAGGTGCAACGATTATCAGAATTGCAAGTAGTAAATAATCTGCCATGGTTTACATTTCGTACAAGTTGCTGAAATGGAATGGATTCACAGTTAGGTAAGGATACATTCACAAAGCGTTCATTAGGGACTTCTTCCTGTGCCACATGGCTGCAGATAGTGCATGTATGTTTCCACATGTATGAAATCTTGAAGATTTCATTTAGAGGTATGTTTTTGATTTCCAGTACTTGTAGTAAGCACATTAGAAATTCTTGTGGATCTTCTTGTGTGTTTATAGTGAATCTGACCGTTCCAGCACAGTAGTCCAATTCCTGTCTTATTCCAGAAACACTAAGTGTTGTCAAGATTGTTGGTTGCATTTCTGTGAAGGAGTAACATTTGCAAACATAATTGATCTGTCCCGTTTAAGTGAATGTTTTCAACATTTGGTGGCAATTGGAATAGAATATTGATTGCTACATTTGCATAGCAATTTACACTAGTTGTATTTGAAAATTTGAATGGACCAGACAGATCTGTGTCTAAGTCATTTGTTGGACGTGCGTGTTGTTTCTTTGATGCGGTAGTTGGTTCCGTTTGTGCAGTAGATCCTTCTTTGGTTGTGGTCATTGATGAAGTATTAGCTTCTTTTAATTTCTTTGGAGGTATTGTTGTGAGATCCTGTATAATTTGAGTCTGAACTAGTTTTCTTTGACAAACTTTTGCTTTTTGAGGAACAGGATAGGTTTTGAGATGGGGTGTGTAGAGTGCACGTAGTCTATTGTATTCTACAATGCAAGGAATATCAGCATTTACTTAATTTACTTGCATCAAGGTTGACTAGAATAAGTCCTTCAAGTGTACGTAGGCTTGATAGTGGTACATAGCTCAAGCCTTCTTTAAACACTGTGCTGCCAATATCTATCAATGCTTGATCTAGAGTAAGACCTTGTGATTTATGAATGGTAACTGCGTATGCTAGAGATCGAGAAAATTGTTCTCTGCGTACATACATGTCTTTGAAAAGGAGGAATCAGGCTGTTGAGCGTCCTATCCTTTTAACTTCTGACAGTTTGTCAAAGTGAATATTGACAAACTGAATGTTGTTGTCACGTGGGTATGTTTGAAAGCCAATAACTGAACCAAGTGCTCCATTAACTAGTCCTTGCTCCACGTCAAGGTTACATTTGAGCATTACTCAAACTACAGTTTAAAGATAATTTTAATATTTTCTCTAAACCAGCTGCGTAAGAGATAGAGTTTTCTAAGGTATTTAGTCGTGCTGTGGCTTGTTCACACATGGGTAGTGTTATACCGTGCACATCCAGTTAGTCTGTGTAGCAAATTTTAACTATTGGTTGCATTTCTTTTTTCAACATTGTTTCATTGAATTGTGCACAGCTTGCAAGAGTTGGCATCAAGGACATACAGTTTACATTTTTGTGTGCTAATTGTTCCATGACATCAGAAGCACATGAGTTATGGCCGTAGAGTGCATGGATGCGCCTGGTATTTAATATAGATTGTGCTTCCTTAGATAGTACACCAACTCTAATACTTTTTAAAATGTTGGCATAGGTGAGGTCTGCAGACTGATGCATGTTTTCAGTTAATTCTTTGTAAAGGAAATGTTGCCAAAGATTGACATTTCCTATGCTGCCAAGAGTTTTATGGCATAGTTTGTGCCCTAAGGTTTTAAAAATAGGTTAACCTTTAACTGGTGTTAATTGAAGATCTCCGAAAACAATAATGCGTTTTCCTCCAAAGAGTTCTTCATAGTCTGTTTTGAGGACCTCTTGTAATCTGAGGTGAATCAAAGCCAACATTAGGTTGGAGACCATGCTCACCTCATCTATTAGCAGCATTTTCATTTGTTTCAAAACTCTACGTATTTCCATTGCAGCTTCTGGAGAAAGTTTGTAGTAGTCTAATTTGTTTTGGTGTTCTACTTGAAGGAGTAGTAATTGGTGTAAAGTGACACCGCCGATGTTGTAGGTGGCTAAACCTGTGGGGGGCAGTAACAACAGCTGACAGTTTGTTGTTTGGCAATTGTTGGAGGAACTTGAACTTGAGTATAGCAAAGTCTTCCGTAGACCCTTCATAATGGTACATGGTGTTTACTACTTCAGTCATGGCTAATTCAGCCTCATTTGCCATGAGTGGCTGTCCAAGTGGTTCGTGGCTTCCTGTTAGAGAAGGTTGACTGCTGTTAGAGAAGGTTGACTGCTGTCAGGAGTGTCTATATTTAGTTGTGCCTGGAGTTCTTCTTCTTGTTGCTGTTCAGTGTCTAACATTGTTTTGTACTGCGTAAAGTTTATATCTGTTATAGAAAGAAAATAAGTGGAAAAAAATAACAAAATGAAAACATTTTTAGAAGCACTTTAAAAAAAAACAAAAAAAGGCTCTTTTAAGAGCCACCATCAAAGGGGAGTAGAGTACACTATTTAAATTTTTATTCCCCACTGTCAGATTTCGCGATCTGTCCGCGGACACCGGGATTTTGAGGCTGAGAGGCACGCAAATGAGACTGTGCAGGCCTAGGGATTGGTCAATAAGGTTTACTGGTTGTGATGTGTAAGGAGAGACTTTGGCAGAAAGTCTCTTTCCTGAGAGGAGGGCATATAGCTATGACTGTGTCTTTCAGAAGCAGTGTGTCTGGATTTTGGGTGACTCGTGGATAAATTGGTTAGAGGTGCATGCAGAGCGCTGCGGAGTGGCTGCACATCTTGGAATCCCTCATGCGCATGTGCACTGGGCATGGAGTACACGGAATGAGGTGGCTGGATTTGGTTCCTTTTTGTGCTACATTATTATTATTATTCATTGTGGAGGGAACAGTTTAGGACATGTGTCTGGAATATCCTTGCAGTTTGCAATGAAAGAAGGACTTGGGAAAGTCATGGACATGTTTCCAAACTCCCAAGTAATTTTTTCTCATATTGCGCAGAGACAAATGTGGCTGCGTTCTTCTTCATTTGGTTCACAAATGGAGAGAGCGAGGCGCAATGTCGACAAGGCTGTTTGCGAATTTTTGAGAGATGTTGGTATGCCCTCTTTTCACAATGAAAATATGTTTCATAGCACACACATTTTTCACAGAGCTGGAGTACATCTTACTCATGCGGGGAATCAGATTTTTCTGCAAAATATACAAAATGCATTGCAACCCTTTTTGGAAGTATAGCAATCCTTTTTCCATTAGGTGTTGACCACTAACTTTTTGAAACACAAAAAACCCCGACAAAAATGCTCTTTTCAGAGCCACCACTTACTCCCGGAGAAGAGTTCAATGGTTTTGGTAGCGCAATACCCCAAACATTTCAATGTCCGCAGACTTCTACAAATGCACAGGGCCCTGCAGCTTTTCATTGGCACTTCCATTTTTAAACTGTGAAAAATGGCTCTGAAAAGAGAATTTCTTTTTGTTGTTTTGCATTTTCTTTGTTTTTTTAACAAAACACACAAGGAAAGGAACAGAATGGAGGGTAAGGAAGGGGCACCAACCACGAGGAGAAGAAAGGGCAGGTGGATAGAGGAAGATGTTAGGCAGGCCTCACTTGGGTAGGTGGCAGACTTTCTCATGCTCCCGGATCATAGCCTCAAAAGCACTTCGAAGTGTCTCTGCCCTGCAGAGTACCGCGTCACAGTACATACACAATACTGTGACCTTCGAAACGTAAGGTTCTACTGCATCGCATATGGCCTGCGAGGCTGGTTCATGGATGAGCTGCCCCACAGGAGTGTCTCTTGTGGTAGCAGGAGCAGATATGGAGCATGTTGTAGAGGAACTCAACTGTCGTCTTGTGAAAAGACCTTAGGTGTCGCTGCATGGAAGTGGTCCGGTAGCTATACAGACCCGGTTTGCCATGATTGAGCACTAAGTCACACTCAGTGCAGCGTACCTGGTCTGCACATGCCTTGGACACCCTTCCAACGGTGGCAAAGAATCTCCACACCCAAGACTCACGCTGGCCGGCAGTAGTAGGGACTTCCACTACCTCATCCTGGTCTTCCCCTTCATTTGTCTCTGCATCTCCACGCCTGTTTCCCTCTCCAGGCCCTTGGGAAGGTGGTGGTGGTGGTGGAGGGGGTGAGGGTGGTGCTGAAGCCGAGGCAGCTGCAGAGGTGGAAGCCATGGTTGCCATCTGGGATGTAGCACAGAAAGTAGAAGAATGGCACAGCAACCACAGCACACAAGGCACAGTAGGCAGAGGTCAGCAGCCAATGCAATGTAGCACACCAATATTGAGCACTTCTCTTTCTGGAAGCCAAAAACAGAATGAAGAGCAGATTTAGGGTATGGCCTTTTATGGGGGTGCTGGAGTGCGCTTCACTGTCCGCGAACACTCTTCAAACACCAGAGAGGGCTCAAAAAGTTCCATAAAGTATCCAGATCGCTAGGGACATGGTCTGGGACATGTGCAAGGGTGAAGTTTCACAGTAAAACACCTTGCATTGCTCAAAGAAGCACCTTTTAGTTCCCGGGGGCATGGACTGCACTCGCAGGCAAGGGCCTACGCTCAGCGTGGGTGCGATCACATGATGACGCCGTGGACACTTTTGCGAATAGGACGGCTGTCCGTAGGACACCTATTCCGTGGTATCGGTTGTAGTAATTAAAAGTGCGTCACACGTGCGGTGGACAGTTATGGACAGGCACAATGTTTGTCGGACCCCGAGGGTGGGATGCGCATGTGAACAAGTGTCTGCCGGACAGGGTCCAGGTCCCCGAACTAATTAAAGATGCGTCACAACTTTGAGGATATAAGGACGGGTTATGTGTTCTACGGACACCTCCATTTTGATTGTGGACAATACGAACAGAGAGAATGTCCTTAGGACACCCCCATTTTGGTTAATTACGGACAGGCAGACAGGTTATGTGTCCTACGGACACCACCATTTTGATTGCGGACAGTACGAACAGGCATGGTGTCCTTAGGACACCCCCATTTTGGTTAATTGCGTACATCCCGGGCAGTCGTGCTGTCTGCGAACTCCCAAACGGCTTTTAAAAAAAAAAAACACTGACACATATAGGAACAGTATACATAATAATTTTTTAATATTCAAAAATATAGAAATCATGAATAAGAGGGGGTAGCAGAAATGGAGACATACAGGGGAATTAGGACATGTAGGGTGGTAGGGGAGGAAGGGATTAAGGTCTCATCATAACGTTTTTGGTGATGGGGAATTTTTGGGGATGGTTGACTGGGGCATGGAGAAGGGGTACACGTGCACATAGTACAGTGATAGTTAATTTTTTCTATGATATAGCTTACTACAAAGTTCTTCAAAATAATGAAATTGGTCATTAATTTATCAATTTTTTGTTCTAAATGCTGTAGATGATTTTCCACAGTGTCTGTTTGTTGTTCCATTAGTACATGATGTACTGTTTGAGTGTTATTGTTATTTTCTGTATGTACTGTTAAAGAAAGAAAAATGTGTTAGGTACATGTGAAATAATGTGTATTACTTGGCTTACTTTGAAAACTGTAGTGTCTACCATTAGTATCCCTGTTTTCAGTCATTTCAACCCGGGGACATTTTTCTTCAAGCCACTCCAGAGTGCTAGCCATTTCTGTGTAAAAAAAAAGCTACATAATCTTTTAGTGTATCCTACTAAAGAATGTTTATAACTATAGGAATTAATGTAGTGTACTTACCAGTTTGTTTTTCAGTTTTGCTGTTACTGCTTTGTGGGTGTGCTGTTGATATTTGCTGTGCAGTTTCTGTATACAGCATCAGTGAGGTAATCCTGTTGGAGGCATATGTAATTTTTTTTGGTATGTTCCAATATGTTTCATATTCTATGTAATTGGACTGTTGGTGTCTTACATATACAGTTTGTACTTCTTATTTATCTTTGAACATGTTCAGTGTGTTTGTTGTACAATACAATAATGTAAGATACCCCCTGAGCTTTTGGACAGTGTTGATGTTGACAGAGTCCGTCCGCAGACATTCGCATGGTCTGCGGACATTGCAGCCACTAGCATTGGAAAGGGGGTTCAGTATGGTATATGTATACAAACCTATCAAATTCATGATATTTATATTTATATTCAGTGAAAAAATGTGTTTAAGGGACGTTATGGTTACAAATAAAACCAAAAACCCCCAGAAACTTGCCAGTTATGGTGAGCTAAGCAGCGATAACTCACACCACCACTGTGCACTGCTAAGAATAACACCCATGACATCACAAATATCATTGATGACATCACGGAGGACATCACATGTGCATTTACTTTTCATAGGAAGTCCCTACAAGGGGTTGTGAATGTAATGTTGACAAAAAAATGTCAGGGGTGATCGGGAGATGTGTGATGAACTACATACTTCATTACGCAGTGTACTGCTCCAAAGAACATTCCATTGCAGTGTTATTTCTAACACAGGAACCTACTCATACAGAAACATAGGCATTGGCTGCAGCATACACCATATAGGTGTAATATTTGTAATTTTCCAATGCTGGATAGTAAAACAGTGAATGCTTCTGTATCAGACTTTTCCTTACTGTGAAACATATAATAAGCAGGTCATAATGCATCACTTACTACATACTTGTACGACTACACACAAAACATTTAGAGACCACAATGCATACAAATATGGGGCTTATACAGGGAGAGTAAAGTAAGCAAACAAGAGGCAGTATCATTAGCCACTGTGTTTAACCAACATGATTATTTTCACGCATAGAAATGATTGCTGTGTTTCAGGCCTGCTTCTTCCCCTATGTATGTGCATCATAAGATGCGATTGAATTCTAAGGAAAGTACTGTAAGAACATGTGAGAATAGCAACGTCTACAAATGTAATACCTTTTGAATTTTAAGTTTCTGACTTTCAGTGAATAAACCCACCTGGCCCAGATATGTCAGTGAACAAAAAAAGAAGGGGCTAGACATGTGATGTCATCAGTGATGTCATCAATGATATTCGTGATGTCATCTTTGATGTCATGGGTGTTATTCTTAGCAGTGCACGATGGTGGCACGAGTTATGGTTGCTTAGCTTACCATAACTGGCGAATTTCAGAGGGTTTTTGGTTTTACTTGCAACCATAACGTCCCTTAAACAACGTTTTTTCATTGAATTTGATGGGTTTTTAATAGGTTTACTTTGGGTACCAGTATCTGTCATTCCTCCTTGGTTCCTGGTTTGCCCATTAATCTTAGAGAACACTGACAGGAACCGGACACTCCTGGAAACGGTGTAATTAAGTCAAAGGAAATTACTAGTAGAGGCAGATCACAATTCATCAATTGTTCAATATAGGCCAGATAAATTGTAGTTTTGCTTGATGATTAAAGGCACGATAAAACATTAATCAAGGAAAATCGCACAGGGTATAATCATTGGGGGCCTTGGCCCTGATTGCAACGAAAATTACTCACCATGTCCTGATCAGTCAACTACATAGTGTGGGTGGAAAATCTCTGCTTGCCACTGAAAATGACCTTCAGTAGACGAATGGATAGAGGAGATGTACAAACTTGCAAAGGTGGAAAGAGGGATCTATAAGCTGAAAAACAAACTTACCTCACATGACAAGATTTGGGGGAATGTATTGATTTGTATTAATTCCAAGGTTTTTTTTGAGGGGTGGGGGAGTGTTGGTATTGATTTATATGTATTTGCTGTTTCCCACATTTCTGTACTTGGATTCTGTGTTCGTTTTCTCAGAATTGTTTATATGATGTATATAAAAGTAAATAAATAATAATAAAAAAAAGAAAATGACCTCGGTCAAGACCCAGAAGACTGCATTCAGGGCTAAAGTTAAGACCTTGTACTGTTAAAGCTGGCCCTCACCGCAAACCAAAATATTTGAAGTCAACTTTGAATTGGAAGCAGGCCAAATATAATTCCATTCAGCATTTACAATCAATCTAGGAAGGTGGAGCGCATCCAAGCCAAGGTAACCAATGTACTTACTTCATGTGCCAGCAATGTGTCTAGACGGATGTACGTTGATTGCTCATAAACCTAAACCTTGTAAATGAGCAGAGCGCATTTTATAAGGTCGCATTACAGAAATGCGAGATTTTCGTGCAATACTCTGCCCCCCCCACCTTACTTACACCTTTTGGCAGCACACTTCTCTGTGTGCCACTGAGTCCCTGCAGCGCCAGTTCCCTTCACTTCCATGGATGGGAACTGGCGCTGCAGGGTCCTTTTTTTCTCCAAAACATTATTTTAGTGACGGGGCGGGAGGGCGGACCCCGCCACCACGATTCCATTATAGCAAACAAGCGTGCGCGGGACACCCCTGCAACCCCTGCTTCCCTTGTTCGGCTAGAATGAAAACCGTATGTGTCAAGGAGTTCCCCCCTTCTCACCTAAGTCCGATCTTTGCTGGATTTCTTGATCGATGCCTTCTTGCGTACTGCTCGAGTCTTGAATAAGGCTGCACGAGTCTCTTCCGACTCCAGCGTGCGTTCAAGTACCGGGATGCAGGGGTCCAGGAATTCAGGAAATAACAGGTGCGCAACTAGCACACCAGTCCAGGAATCAAGAAAGGAAGGAAAGGGACTAGAATTGGGTTAGAGTGGAAGAAGCAAGGGAAACAATAACGGGAGCTACGGAGCACACGTCTGGTCGCTACTTCGCAATAGCATTGAGACACGCAGGGCCGCGGGGGCGTGGCATATTATGAAACGTACTACGTCCGCCATGAAGGCTGGTGCGAGGCGTGTCACGTGATACGGCCATGTTGGGAGAAACAATGAATGCAAGCCCCGCCGTGACAAGGACCAGGAAGTCCAGAAGGGGTGCGTTCTGTGGCTCATGACAGTATGGTTTAAATGTTGAGCATTTTTGGCTGTACATGATTTTGGTACAGCCGAAATCAGATCATTTAAACCCTTCTGTTTTTTATTTACGATATTTTCGTGCAATACTGTCTAGCCTGCACAGATAAAATATGCTGCCTGCCTTCTTTTCCACAGCGGTACATTGGGATTGGAAACTCAGGCTAATAATTGTTTACTCTAGAAACAATATGACTGTGCAAATTGGGGACTTTCTGAATCTCTATAAGCAGCTCTGGGAAGTCTGCCTTCTGGCTGGATAGCAGACACTGGTATGTGTAACTTGAAGAAAACAGGGGTGGAAAGGGTCTGTGACAATCATGGGATTCTGTCACTTCTACCCATGGGGAGCCTTTCCCTGTCAGGATAAGGAGGTGAGCCAGCTACACAATACCCTCCCAAGGGGTAGAGGCAGGCAGGACCTCGCCGGGAGAGACTCCCCTGCTGGGGACCATGACTCCCGTTCTCACGAGGAACTCCCCAAGCAATATATCCCTAACCTGTCTTCAAAACCACCCAGTGAAAGAAAACATGAAGAACAAACAAAAATGCATTATTGTCAACCAGACACTCTGATTGTACCTATGAAAAAGAATTTATGTGGTACTGGGATGAGGAAAAGCACTGGAAGAATACAGGGTGTAAATAAAACAGAGAAGATGGACTTTGACATTATGCGGGGGAAGTCCCACAACAGCGCCATAAATCTTGGAGGTGGAGATCTTGGTGAGAGGAGAACCCACACATTTCAAATCAGCTGTGAGAGAGGTGCTAAGAGAAACTTAGACACATGGCGTCAACACCACTTTGAGAATGGCTTTGTGGAGCATGCATTGTAAAAAAATACATGAGCATGAGAAGAGTGAGAAGCATTAGTGGAACACACATAATCGTCCCAGTCGAGATTTATTATTGAGAGTGAACAAAAGACAAAAGAATCATTATTTCAATCTACAAACTTGTCTCAATCAAGATAAAGAGTGGACATTGAGTAAAGAGAACATCTTAAGTTTGATTAAAGAGAAAGGAACAGAATTGTCCCATGGAAGGAAAGGGGAAATCCCAAATAGGATCAAACAAGAAGAGAACATAAAGGAAAGAAAGACCAAGCGAGTGAAAGAAATTATTGAGACCTTGAAGAACTCAGTATCTGAACTGTATGATTTGATAAAAGTAGTTACCATGAACTACCTAAGAATACTTTGTTGAACTAAACTTGGTGAGAAAACAACTCAGAGGAGAAGGGAGTCATTCTCTTGTGCCTTAGAGGTTCTTTTAGTGGTAGGGTCAGGATAAGTTACATTGGACAGTGGACCGAACTTGGTTTGAAGTTTTCACTTTTCATTTAATAAACTACAACAGTGAGATGGAAAACCAGAGTCTGTGTTGTTCTTCTGACTCACCACAGGTCCTAAAGAGTTCATGTTCAGTAAAAGTAGAAGATATGGGCTCTCAGCAGGGACACATCACATCTGGAAATTATGTGTGAGGGGGAATTCAAAAATATGACGTCAAATAGACTTTTTTGTGTTTTAAATAGGAGCTGCTAATTGCTGTGGCTGACATTTTGGGTTATTCTTTTTAAAGTATTGAAATTCCAAAACAGATATCTCTTGACTATCCACAAGAGGTCTACCTGCTTGTCAACTCAGACAGGGATTTGGTCATCACCACTGCTTCTTTGCACTCTGTCAGTACCTCATATGAGGATATGAGCAACAGAACACTTCCAAAAAAATAAATGAGGTCTGCTATTCTATCTGTAGGGTCTTTCTTTGAGCATTGAGACCTCGCAAATAATCTGGTAGTTCTCGTTTGGCCTCTGTTTATTCCAGTCGCTTGCACCAAACTGTATAGCAGTGATAGGCCTGTAAAAAGATAGCATATCTGAAGGGCATGGCTGCTGCCTTGGCTTGTTGTAAAGATAGGCTACAATTCCAATGTACATTATAGCCAACAGGGTGGAAAAGGTGCAGTTCATGTCCGATTTGGTGCTCTTACCTGCTGCATTGCACAAGGGTGCTCTGGGATTGACAGTGTAATATTAACTGTCTGCTTACCTTGAAATAACAGTGGTTGCATGTCCTGCATATATTTTTGCAAGATATCTGAGGCAAATAGCATCTTATTCAGCAGGGAATTCTCATTCACAAGCCCCATCCCTGCTGTCCACAGTGTGGCTTAGATAGAAATGGGTTGCTTCCTGTGAGAAGCCTTCAATACCATGGCAATCTCAGGCAATGTAAAGGTAAGTACAGTGAGGAGTCGTCCCTCCTTTATTAAGGATATGCTTAAAGTTGGTTTGTTTTGCTGCCACTGCAGGATCCTGTGTATCTTTTGGAGTGGTATGCTTCAACAGGGAAAGCCACTATAGTGATATGAATTTTGGACAGGAGCTTTTAATACTGCAGTCATTCAGCATCACTGGATTCAATTGCTTACGGAGGAAATTAATAGTTTCCCTTGTGCCAAGTTAAGGCATCTCGTTCCTATTGGGGGGCCACTCAGTACCAACACAATAGAGGCTGTGGAGGGGTTTGACCTGGGGACTTTTTCAATACTTACTTGCCGTTTTTGCATTTTTCAGAGGGATACATTTCAGGTCGCTGATCAGTGACGCTTCTGAAAAAGGGACCATGATGAGGCATAACCAGAATCCTATGGCTTAGACATTTTTGCAAATGACATCCCCAGTAGCAAAATAGCATAGGGTACTGTGTTAAAGGAAGCCCTGTTGGCCAAGAGAATGACCCAGCAGTTTGATAAAGAGGTGCAGTTGGGTGGGGATTTGTGAGAATTCAGGGGGCCTTCATCATCTGATGGAAACAGAGCTAAGAAATGCTTTGGGGAAGCACACATGCTGATCCTACATAGTACTGATGACACTTGAAGTAATTGAGATTAATTCAGCCACTGATCATTCATATGGTTTCTAAGTTGGTTAGAGGATCTCCCCTACCTGGAAGAGGACATATCCAAATCAGCATAGGTGACATGCTGTACTGTAACAGATATTGAATTCAATCCACATACAAATAGTTTCAACAATCAGGTTACTCAAAGTGGTCAATTGTGTGCAGGGTATGCATTAGAAAAATTATATGCCGATCTGAAGGAAATAAAAGATTGTTATTCATGTGACATTCACAGTCTGAGGCGATGGGATTCATTAATGCACCAATCTTTCGATCTGGTGTCAGTGATTGAGAATGTTACATGTTTGTACTTCTCTTTGCTTTTTCCGCTTCTTGTTCACAACACATTCAGTGCCACAATTTCCTTTTTTCAAAAAACGACTTCCAGTTTTTCTCTGAGGGTGACATCATTCCATGATTTTCTTAGTTAATACTCAACGAAAAGGATCCTAGGCACTCCTCCTTAATGTAAGCACACAAAGAGAAGTTACCTATTAACGAGCAACGACAGATGGAATGAACTGGAAAGTTCTAGAAAATAGCTTTTGTGAAGAATCTTACAGATCCCTAACTGAAACCATTCCTAAAGTTTCCTCCCATGTGGTCCGAGGAAGGCACACACTTCCTGATCCCATCCCTGGGGGTGGTGTACTGCGGGAGGATCACCTGGGACGAGACACGGCCTAGGGTGGTGAGGAGATTCTGTGGGATGAGACTCAGTATTTTTCCTCTGTAAGGAAGAATCTCCCCAAGATACCTAAAGAGCTAATGGCTTATTGTCATTTTAATGTCCCTAACACCCATGCTAGATCTTGAGTTTCGGCCCTTAATGCTGTAAAATCTGAACAGACTTTACCAAAAGAAGTATCCGTTTTGGTATCCCAAACCAAACACATTCCTCAAACCCAAGGGTACACTATAAAGGAATATGGAAATTATGTCTTCAATAAACCAACTTCCTCTTTTGAGAAGCCTGACTCTGTTCTCCCTCATACTCCCTCGGGATCCACTAATCAGGTGGCCAGGGAAAGGCCATTGCTTTTGGATCCTGACCCTGGGGGTGGTAACGGGGGATTGGGAGGAAAAAATCCAAGGGCGAGACATGGTTTCCCCCTTTTCCCATTCCACCTCAAAACTCTTTCCCTCAGCTTTCATGGGGTATTTCCAAAACCATACTATCCTCCCCTCCCATGAGGAAGAGGCAACCAAGACTAGTGAAAATTTCCCATAGCAATAACATGGGGAGTGTAAGGGAAACCAGCTGTAGAAAGAACTTAAGTTGTCCCACTGATGGAGTCAGGCATTCACTAATTGCCACTCACACCTGATTCCACTTGACTGCTTTTCCAACTATAAAAGGTGTGTTTCTGCACAGCTGAATGAGCGAGCTGGCGACGTTGTTTGGACCAGAGAAGCCAAGGAGCAGAGAGCAACAGGATCGACGGCTCAGAGGAGAATGGTCTGCCGAGACGCAAGCCCGCTGTTTGAGGGGCTGCAGCATGGCTAGGGAGCCGTGCCCCCAGAGAGCCGGAGCGAAGCACATTGCAGGCTGCTGTTGGAACATTGCTCGTTCCCTTGTGACTTGTGCCTGCCCAAAGGTGCCTGTGGGGAGGGTGGTGAGAGCCTGACCTCAGGCCCGCACAACCAGCAGGGTTCGCTTGTCACTGCGCTGCTGCCCATGCGAGTCTCGTGGAAGAGAGAGAGAGAGAGAGAGAGAGAGAGAGAGAGAGAGAGAGAGAGAGAGAGAGAGAGAGAGAGAGAGAAAGAGAGAAAGAGAGAAAGAGAGAAAGAGAGAGACTCGGGCGCATGCAACTGACTGAAGCGGGGCAGGCAAATGGAAATGCATAAACTGTACTGAGCAGAAAAGCGGAAAGAAAATTAGTGAAGAAAGCAGATTAATATATAAAGAAGAGTAATGAGATCAAGAGAAAGGAAGAGAAAGTCAGCAAGCAAAGCGCGCAAGAGACGTGAAGGAAAGGGCTATATTAAAGAGGGTATGAGCGACCAAAACGAGAGAGCGAAGGGCGGAAGTGACCCGGCAGAGTGGAAAAGATGCCAGTGGGCATGGAATAGTGAAGATGCAAGTGTGCATGGGAAAGCAAGGAGGAAGGTGCCAATGGATACGGAAAGGTAAAGAAAGTGTGCAGGAGAAGGAAATAAAGGTGGGGGCACGAAAGTGCAAGTGCGCAGGAGAAGGAAAGAAAGGTGCCAGCGGGCACAAGAAAGAAAGTTCAGAAAATAGGGGACAACAAGGGGTGCAGAAAGCCCCTGAAGGAAAAGGATAAGAGCAGGAAATAAAAGAGGGGGTCAAGTTTGGAGTGGTCGTGCTTTGGAGGAGCAAATAACCTGTCGTTTTCAAATGTTTCTGATGCTAACCCTCATGTTTTCTTTTTAGATCAAGAGGGGCATATTTTTGGGGAAGGGAACCCTGATAGGCCAAAGCTTGGCGGAAGGCAACCCTACGACGCCTATCACAGTGGAATCTTGATTATTTTGTGTTACTGAAAAAACTGACGCTTGGCGAAGGGAACCCCAGGGCATTACAGACATTGACATTGTTTGAACTATGGAGAAGGTCCTATGAAAAGTCCTTTTCGACTGAACTCATCCTTTTGAAACTGACCAACTTACATCTGGTGAAAAGTCCACCGGAAACCAATCCTGGTTTCCTATTTTTTTTTTAACCACGACTATTTTCTTTTGAAAGACTTCCTTTTGTCACAGAGTGAGGGCAAGCATAGGTTTAGACACAGACAGATTTTAAATTTGGATATTTAGACTTCAACGGCCCTTAGAAACCTGTTAAGGAACCATTCCTTTAGTGTTAGGACCAGTTAGGCATTACACCAAACCAGGAAATTTAGTAAATAAAGGTTTTCGAACCAATCATCTTTGAGTCTGTGTCTCTCTTGATACTGTAGGGGAGGCATGGTATTACAAGTATGACACTGACACAATGGATCAAATCTGTAAAACCTTTATTGAAAACGTTTGGAGTTGAGAAACTCCTACTTTGCCTTATAGCTAAGATGGGAGTAGTCTACGACCATCAACCGATAAACAAAACAGTCCTAGTGGAGTCAGTCAAATCACAATGGCCTATGCCTGCCCTATCTCCTATACAAAATGTGAAAAGAGGATAAATGTATGCAAAGGAAAAATCAGTGTTCAAAAAGAATAAATCAGCTCTCCTCCTCACATTGTACCTCATGGAATAAGGCTGTCCCCGCAGGCAGGATGACACACTATGGTTCGGTTTCCAACACTAAAAGATATCTGGTAATAAAATTGCGGCAAAAATGTTGCTGGCAAAACAAATCACTGTGGTTTGACCCGGTAAATTTGTACCTCATTATACCATTTAAGGGGAGCGGGGATTGCAGAGGTGTCCCCTGCATCCTTTACATGATTGTGGCAGCATTTTTGCCACAAAATTTTGTATACACAGTCATTTTTGGAACCCACTATAAACCGTTCCGAAACATGGATCGAGGCCCGTCTGGCCTTCCAGGTTAAAGTGTCTTTTCTTGTCTTTCCATAATAGTACTTCAACACATTTCACCACACAGTTCACGTAGGTCTCCCTCTGTCGGACTCAGACCTCTCACCATACAGTTCAGATAGTCCCCCAGCTGTCGGGCGCAGACCTCTCACCATACAGTTCAGGTAGGTCCCCTCTGTCAGGTTTAGACCTCTCACATCAAAGTTCAACACAAGCTTCCAGGGGACTCCCTTCCCCAAGCTTATTATCCTTCGGGTCTCCCTCTGTCGGGCTCGGACCACTTTCAGACATCGAAGACTTTCGAATGTGCGTGACTTTCTTTGCAGACCACCACAGCACCACTTCAATTCAAAGTTCATGTTTACTCTTGCTTCAAACAATGTACCTTTTACAGAGGCTTTCAAGTGGGTTACTTCCTTTCACCGGACCACTAAATTACTTAGTATCACTAATCTCGCAGCTGTCCATGTTAAAAAATTAACTCACAGGTCTGCCTTTCTTTGCGTCTCAGTCACATGCATGCAGCCTTCACTTGCGATATAATGCTGATACTTCAATCGCTTTAACACACACCGGTCTCTCAGGTCGCTTTCTGACTCACCGTCTGTGTGCGTCTCTTTCTTCCTTTTGCTATTTCCAATTTACGTGTCAAGGTTAGTACCACAGGCTTGGCCTTGCCTCCCCAACTCGGCCGTTCACCCAGGAGGGTCGCTGGTGTCCTTGAAACACAATTGAATCTTCACTTGTGGGATCTGGCCTTATCCATGTGTCTTGTCCTGGCCTCTCAGAAGCAATGACCTCCAGTAGGGAACGCCTGGGGTTTTCAGCCCGCTGTTATCGTCCCTTGGTCCGTTACTCTGCTCCACTAGGTGTGGCTTCGTCTCGGAAGTTCTGCTTGTACTCGTGTTCCACCTTGCCCAGAATGTGCCGTTAGGTGTTGCCTTTTATTCATGTGAGGAGAGCTAATTGGTATTAGGTGTATGCACTTAGAGTAAAGTGCCTGACCCAATTAACGGGACATGTCCAATATGATGTGAGAGAGTTACCTTGGTTGCTCTCAGTCACCCTCTTCCTTGGCCTAGTCTTTGTGTAAAAAGGGAGAGTGCGGGGTATGGACTTCGGAAGATCCTAAATAATAAGATGGTTCAGATAAACAAAAGAGGAATACAGCATCTCGCCATCAATTAAAAAGAGGATTTGGCAGAAGAGGACAGTTAAGGCTTGGCGCCCTGACAAAGAATTAGGTTTGTTGAAAGGCTGCAGGTGGGAGCAAGTTGTGGACACCCTGCCACAGAGGTCTACGCAAAAGACTATGATGAGGGTTGGTTTGCTTCCCTTAACTGCGCACACAAACACAATTTGAAATGCTCCATTAAGTGTTTTTTAATTCATATCAAGACAGCCGACACGTGTTTCGAGCTGAGATGCTCTTCTTCCAAGGCTTGAAATGCTTGAAACTAGATCTAGCACTATATGGTTGTATTAATACTACTGTATAGAATTCAATTCAAGGCTCCACTATATAACTATATAAGTGAAACGGCATCTCTGCCCGCACTGAATGTAACAGGAGGCTCCAACCAACCCTCATCTCGCCATTAGTTGCCTCACCCCCACTTCCCGAAGACCCCTCGCTCAGGTGATCCTCACGCACTGGTCCAGCCCCAGGAACAGGATCCAAAAGTGATGGCTGTATCTTGATCACCTGGATGACAAGTCCATGAGGACTAGCATGTGAGACACCCTTTGGTTTCTCACAATACGATGCCTGTTTTACACTCTGTAAAGGCTAATCTTCATGGCACCTCTCTTAATAACTCTAAGGGAATTAAACCTATCATTAACAACACTTCAAATATGCTAAAACGTAAATTTGTGAAAATAAACTACAAGTCCCAGAATTCTAGAGGGACTAAGACGAGGAAGAGGGCTGAAGAGGCATGCATATGTAGTAGTCAGGCAATTAAGCCTGTTAGCCATTGCAGAAGTCAGGCAATTAAGGCTAATATCCCACACCTGAAAGTTAGCAAAGAACCCGAGAGGCATAAAAGGCCCCCTCAGGGAGAGAAAGGAGGAAGGAGTGGCAGGAGCTACAACGTTGGCTGGAGTGCAGACGAATGACACCCTATTTCAATTAGTTGTGAAATTCTTTTTATTAAGGTTAACACCAATAAAAATGTTTGAGAATGCTTGGCACCTAGATTCTTGTTAGGATACCGTAGACCCATTGGTAGATACCGGTTTGCCTCTTCTGAGTGATCCCCTTCACTCATTTCAGGCTGCTGGCAATTTGATGTTGTGTACGCGGTGTGGCCCTTTTAGACGGTCCATTTCAAGGGTGTACAATGCACTTTAATTGTGATGCTCTTTATCTTTAATATGACCTAACATATGGTATAGGCCTATGTAGATTTAATATGTAATTTTATCTATCTGTGAAACAATAATATAATGAAAATATTTTTTTAAAGAAACCTATACCTAATTATTTTGTGTTTTTGATCTGTTTGGTCTCTTTCTGGGCTCTTTCTTCTAATTTTCTGTCTTTTTAACAGTCATACATTAAATTGAATGTTGTTCGTTTGACATAACCCGTTTGAATATTATTATTGTTTCCCCTATGTCAGCGACGAAGGGGACACTCATCTTTTGTTCTATGGCTGTGGACGTAGAAGCAGGAGGACGACACAAGGCTGGCAAACCAAGCAGAAGTGGGAGCACTATAGGGACGCCGAATGAAGTTACACCAAATGTTACTTGCATGTTCTGAGAGAGTCCTGTCCTCTCAAATTCTGTGCAGAGGCTGCTCAGCGGAAGGTGTGCTGAAGAAACATTTTTCCCCATGTGAGCCTAATTGCTGCGGTTGCCGAACTGCTGGTGTGTCAGATATCGAGGCAAGAAGCACTCATCAAGTTGAAAGTCTTGGAAGTAGAGGAAACTCCCAAGATGTGTGGCCGGACCAGAGACACCTGTTCAGTAGAAGGGTGTGGGTCCCCAGTGGGCCAGAAGTAGTAGACGTTGTAGTAGAAGTCGGGAAAGTAGTGCAAACTGCAGAAAAACCTGCTTCAGAAGCCGGTGAGTGAGTGCCGGCAACAATAACCAGCTCCCTTGTCACTCGCGTAAGACTTTCAGTGGGGAGAAGTGCACCGCTGCATTCAAAACCCCTTAAACAATGGAAATGTAACACACGCAAATAAATAAAAGTTTTCTTTTTTACACAGGAAGCTAACGTTGTTAAACCCATTGTTCCAATAACCGAATACTATAAATATTCAAAGATTGGTTGCATATCCTTAATCAAGAGAAGGGAACGCTGTGAAGACCATCCCTGAACACTTAACAATGACATTATTAAAGTTAAATCTTTACTGTGGGAAAACAAAATGAATGAATGGTTGTGTATGCCTTATTGTGATTCCCCAAGGAGGCCTGAAATCTATCCTTTATTTCTATGGGCACACAATTTCACAACCACCTTTAAAGCTGGAAAGATACATTAAAGAGTCGTTGTGTGTACCTATTTGTGGTTTCCCTGAAAGATCAAACTCTATTCTTTGTATATAATTGGCATACCTTTCATTCAAGACAGTATAAAGAATAAAAGAACAAGCATTGCCCACGGCCAAGAGGTGCCCCATATTAATGGTGAAGCTGAACCTTTCCCAGAGTTTAAACCAATCCAGCAATATTGTGAGTTTATTAACATTTCACTGGCATAAACGAACATGTATACAACAGTTACCAAAGGCCAAGAGAGTGGCACTAAGGCTTTTGGGAAAATTGTTGGGCTGAAAGCTGTCGGAAAGGTACAAGTAAAATTGTGTAAGGAAAATTGGCTGCTTGTGAAGAAAACATTTCCGAAGTAGTTGCAACCTGTAATGCCCAAGACTGTGAAGGCTGGAAGAGGGGAGTCTTCAAGGCAAATACAGGTTACCAGTGTTGACAGTTGGACAGAAAAGGCCAAGAGGCTGCCCCTTTGAAGTGAATCATTTGAAGGAAGAGTGCTTAGTTTACTTGAGGAGGTTGAAGCATTTTTTTAATTTATTTGTATTTGGCACCTTTACAAATATAACTTCATAGTGCATAAAACACTGTTAAAATCCAAGTAATTATTAAAAAAAAAATTAAGACATCCTACATATTTACATATTTAAATACAAAAGCACTATATCTACTTCATAGACTTTTGCATATTGTATAGACTTTCATTAAAACAGGAGGTTGAAGCATTGTAAATGTCTGTCAAAAGTAATTGAAGTTGCATCAGTAGTCCAACATTTGCAGATGATGATTCATTGCAGTTGCCGAAATTAAAGTATACTATTATGGGACAAAATTGACTGTTCTCATAGTAATACCATGGTTGAAGTAGAAGCAGCAGTAGTAATAAGTCATCCTGACAAATATACCATTTTGACTTTTGATCAAGAACTTTGTACCATTAACAGTGGATATTGTATTTTCTTTTCTGAACTGTGGCAAATCTTCTGGTGGGATTGACAAAGCATTGTGGCCAGGATTACCATTGGGGCTATTTTGCTTGAAGTGAAAATTGGAAAACTTTACCCAAAAGGAGGAGATTTGTTGCTAGTGGAAACTTTGTTACATGGAGGCGGTTGTTGCCATTGGAACTTTTTTTGTTAATTAACCTTTGCTTTAATTTAGCATCTTTAAGGACAGACTTTCATTTTTTTTTTAAGGTTGAATTTTGTTGGAGTGACTTTAAATCCTGGGGAAGGGAAGTCTCCCAGGATTTTAAAAGCTCATTAAGGAAATGTACATTTTGTTTATGTCCTGTTGAGTTGCCATACATTTAGTTTATGTGTTTGTTGTTTAGTGTAAGGGCCAGTTATCCTGTATTAGAGTGTTTTCCCTTAGTTTTTAGAATAGGCAGGGAATTCCGCAACAACTCTAACCCCTCACACTGCGCACATTTGAACCATCAATATTGAAATTTCAGATGACATATCACAAGATTACACTTCTTGTTATTTTGCAGCCAACGGTTGTAATTTGAGCAGCCGAACAACAGTAATCATGTGCAGAATAAAAGCCATTGTTCCCCAGAGTTGTATAGTGAATCCATCCCAATATGGACTGACCATTGCAGACACAAGCCTTGTACAAGCCTTGTAGGATTTATGTTTATACATTTCTGTATACGTATACCTGAATGTATTGAATTAACATGCTTCATATACGAAAATTGAGGTGAAACAACTTTTAGTTGATTTACCTTTTTTTATTTCCCCACATCTATGGCTGGATTTGTCACATTTTCTAACACAGGTCTTAGGGTCATTGTGACGTTTGTGGTGCAACTGCTGCTTACATTTCAGAATATCATTTCTCCAAAGGGACTGAGAAACTTCCCAGACTATGATCAGGAAGTATGCAACCTGGTGTCAGATAATAATTGTTAAATGCACTCAGGAACTGACACCACTTTAGAAATTGGCAAATGCTACATGTCAAGGCTTAAGAACAGAAGTGGATCTCTACAAAGGAAAACATATTCTATAGTCGGTTCCATCCACCTACTCTGACCTTCGAGAGCAGGTCTAGGATCAATTCTCAAACCCCTTTAATAACGTGCTGAGTGTTTTCTGTGACGAAATGCAGTACAACCTCATTTGCATGTCAAAGTTACAACCAGCATACCAATACATTCAGACTAAGGATGAGTAATTTCAGCTTACTTTATCACTGCTGTCCATTCTTCCATGGGGCTGCCCAGCTACAACATTCAGTGGACTGGATTCAGAGGGAGGCAGGGTGTTAGGAAATGAGTATTGTGCAAGATGGGTGCTAGATCTCCCATTAGGGAGCTTATTAGATGATTCTTCAAGGTGTGGGTGATGTGTTGCAGGTACACAAAAGACTCCAAAAACGGAGAACATACACTCATGAAGGAAGGTTGAGTGATAGTCTGGAGATACTACAGAGCTTTTCAAAATAAAAGATGCCAATTTGGAAAGTGTTAGGTTGCGGAACACAGGTTTCTTTGTTTGATAATCTATGGAGGGCTGCAACTCTGCCCGCAGTACAATTCCTTACTAGAGGATTAAAATAATTTGTAGCAGAGGGTGGCATGATTTCCTGCTGAACCACCTTGCTCTGCTCTTATACAATGTTTGGCTGACTTACTAAGATGTAAGGGAAAGACTACCTAGATATACATGACTCTTGTCTCCTTAGTGTTAAATAACACGTAAAAGCTGAAACAAACATGGGAACAAGATTTGAATGAGGAACAGAAAGAGGATTAATGAGACCAAGCATGTGATCATGTACGAAAGGCATCAGGAAATGGCTGTTATTAACATGCACAATTTTACGTGTTACACATAAGCGATTGATTACCTAAGCAGATAAATAGGTTTTGGCTGGAGTGCCCATCTATCTGTAAAAGTAGGTGAATTCAAGATACTGATTTCTTACATATGATTCGGTTCTATCAGGTTGTGTATGTGCTATGGTGACTGATAGAAGGAACTGGTTAACATTTAAATCAGGCATTACTTCATACCAGAGAAAAGAACATCTGCTGAGGGGGCTCTCATTATGGTGAGGCGACTGAAATAGGGTCAGAAGACTACACTGAAACATGAAGTTTGGTATAAGGAATTGGGTCGCTATATAAAGTGATATGTGTGAAGAAAAGAAGGTGTGTGCATGGAATGAGGGTGCAGATAATGTATTAATGCAGATAAAGAGAGCATGTT
This sequence comes from Ambystoma mexicanum, assembly GCF_040938575.1. Taxonomy (NCBI): domain Eukaryota; kingdom Metazoa; phylum Chordata; class Amphibia; order Caudata; family Ambystomatidae; genus Ambystoma; species Ambystoma mexicanum. The sequence continues at coordinate 341,635,895 of NC_090922.1, forward strand.
GGGGCAGAGGGCGCCAAGACGTGAAAAGGCTAATAACTTTCAATATGTTGATTTTTTGATACATCTGCCAATATTTGCAGAAAGATGCAAGTGAGCGGGCCTCAACATGCAAACAGTTAACACTAAGAACTTTATCAAATGGCCCTGGCAGAGAGGTACCTATTGGCAATCAAAGGATTTCATGCATAACAGTTGTTACTATTCATGCAGAACAGTTGTTACTAAGTCCACACTAGATATGCTACTATTGGCCTGTCTCAAAAGATGATAGGATGGTGCAGGACAAGAAGTGAGGTTTTGTGAGTGCAATCTAAAGACAGAAGAAACTATAAGGGATGCGTTAATTACTTGCCCTTTTTGCTCAGAAGCACGCATGCTCTGCATCATCTCAGCCCTAGGGGAAATGGGCTTCACACAACAAACTAGCCTTTTTTTTTTTTACAAATGACAGCAGAGTTCTCTGCACTCTAAACATGTTTCACCTGTTATTAATGTGTACAAAGGCTATAAGGTATAATCAATCGACTACCTCCACAGATGACTTTGTAAACGTTTGTCATTTGAATTTCTGAACTACTGGGGGTTGATAGATTGGTGTTTACTTTTTCGACCAATTTTTAATCCTTCAACATGCCTTTATGGTTGTACACATATTATAAGGTTACAAGGCTAATGCAATTCTGACTGACAACGCAAAAGTTATTTGATATGCTGATTGGGTTTCAAAAACAAATGGCTACTATGGTGGAGAAAGTGAAACAAAGCATAAGAGGAATTAATAGATTCACACAAAATCTCTCTCAATACCCCAGTAAAAGAAATGTTAGACATTTACAATATGAAAACAATTGGTGCAGCAAGGTATGGAGCTGGTGTGTGGGGGTTGTAAGGCTGCAGATTAAGGAGACTGACACAAAGGTGGCATGTTTGAGGCGAAAGAATTTTATTAAAGATGAAAGCTAGACAAAACCGGTCTATCTCTATTCCTAAGAGGTGGGAGGATTCCCTCCCTCAACTAAAAAGTGTCCACCGTCTTGTGTCAAGAAAACCCTACTTCTGCCCCTTACACTAGAAACTAAAGAATAAAGCAGTTCTGTTCTGGCCCCAGGAGAATTACTCCCTTTTCCTGGGTTATGGTTCCTGGTCAGTTGAAGCAGTTCCCAAATCTTAAAACAGTCGTGTCTCACACCTTGTCAGGGCAAATGGCTCCCTTCCCTTGATAGCAAAGTTCCACACAATACTTTCTTGGTGGCCAAGGAGAATGTCTCTCTTCTCCAGAACGATAGCCCAGGAGATTGGCTCTCTTCCCTAAGCCTTGTGAACCTTCCTGCAGATCCAGGTTACCAGGAAAATGATTCCCTTCTCCTGGTATTTTAGAATCAGTTCTTTACAACCAGAAGGAATGGCTTTTCCTGGTCTTTGTTCGCACCTACAACACCCACTCTGAGTGTATGAGGGCCCACGACCCTGGCTTCTCTTCTTCTTTGAGCTAGCCTACTTGGTTCACTTTCCTGCCAAGTACAGCCGTGAGAAACATGATATGATATGACATTTATAACGCACCTATACTCAAGTGTTTCAAGGCCTGACGAGGCAAGGGAGGAAAAACAGAGGGAGGACAAAGACAGAGATCTTACTAGCCCTAGTGACATTGAGATTGTGCAAGTGAAGGGGAGAGGAGAGGGGGAAAGTGCCAGGGGAAGGGGAGGAAGGGCAAGTGCTGAACACAGGATCAAAATAAGTAGTGCGGCCAGCAGGTGGAAAGTGCGAGGGTTAAAAGTGTAGACAACAGGTGTCTAATAAGTGCAGGTAAGGGGACTGAAGGGTTGCAGATACAGACCCAAGTGCAGGGGTTGCTAGGAGGCAGTGCATGTGTGCAATTGGGCGGGCCGGGACCTGGGCCCGAAGTTAGAGGGTAGCCAGATACCCAGTGCAGTATCAGACAGGAGATCAGCAGGGGAGATGAAGAGAGAAGGCAGAAGCAAAGAGGAAGGTCTTGAGGTGCATCCGGAACCTTGGATGGTTCTGCTCAAGTTTCAGAAAGGAGGGGAGGCTGTTCCAGAGGGATGCGCCAGCCAAAGAAAGAGATCTGCCCCCAACTTGTTGCTTGGAGAAGCGACTGACCCTCAAGAAGATGGAGGCGGAGGAGCGAAGACCACGAGTAGGAAGATATTTCCGAAGCGAGAGTTGGAGGTATTGTGGTCCAAGGCCCCAGAAGGCCCTGTAGACAATGCAGAGGGTCTTGAACTTGATCCTTGCAGTCACTGGGAGCCAATGGAGAGATTTCAGGGCTGGAGAGATACGATCCCTGGGCTTGAGGCCAAGGACACGTCTCTTTGTACTGTTCAGGATGAGTTGTAGAGGACGGAGAGTAGAGGCAGTCAGATTTAAGAAGGGGCTGTTGCAGGGGGGCGTTGCCTGGCTGGATCCCAATGGAGGTGCAATCTCTGTGGCTCCGCAGTCCAGCTAGCTTCTCAGCCTGCTGCACGCGGAAAAAACACAGACGGAACCGCACCTTTCGCAGATTCCTGCAGCGGAATATGTCGCCCAGCATTTGCTGATGTTTCAAGCCTCGAGGGACATTGGAACATGTAAAATTCGGCCCGCTTTTTCGCAGTCAGGCCGGCGACGAAAATATTAAGATTGCCGCCATGATCCAGCACAGCGCAGAAGGAGGAGGGGGCGTCAGGCGCCGGTGTGAGGCACATAGGAAGGGGGAGAATCTCGTCCAGGCACACATTATACCCGGAGCGAAGCTGACCCTCCCCCTGCACACATGGGGGAATGTAGTGAAAGATCCTGAGGAGGCTGCGCGGCTGAAATCCTGTGTGCCTGATATTTGAAGGAGCATAGACCCTTCAACGCAGTGAACTATGCGGATTAGGGCCTGGCGGTAGTCACATTATACAACTCTCCCAGACCTCCAGGTATGAGCGAAACGACGTGTAGCAGACAGTGGGCTCTGGCAATTACCAACCTGGACGCAGTCATTGAACAGTTTAGTCATGTTACGGGCCAAGGCGTGCGTGCATATTCTGTAAAATTCTATCGAATGACAGTCTGGCCCACGTGTCTTGACAAGGCACATGCTGTGAGTTGCCAAAGAGATCTCTTCTAAGCTAAAGGGGCCCTGCAACTTTTCACTGCCCATATAACTAAGAGTTGGTAGGCATAGTCCGTCAAAAAAGTAGCCTAGCAATTGAAGATCTGGAGCAAGGGGTTCTTCATTTAGATCTTTGGACAAATGCAGAAATGGCAAATTAATGGCTTCCTCATAATCAACTATAAACCCATTTGGCACACAAACCGCACCTGTATTTTTATGAATGGCCCTCTTTGATAGCTGCCTCTCCAGCACCTTCTTGCATCTATCTCCCCGCTTCCAGTACATTTAGCAAATGACAAAAAGGACTTTTCTGCATTTGCAGTAATTAGGGAATTTAATTCATCCCTTTGCCTGTTCAAAGTAGGCTTGCCATCCAGGTCACTGCTTTTTGCGTCAGGTTCTGCAGCCTTCAAGTTTTCTCTCAGCCAACTGATGTTCACTGTTCCAGTATGAGCTGCATAGCTAATTAACACTCTTATTAGAACAGCTTTTAATATATTCCAGACCACATGCCTAAAGTTTGAGCCCTTATTCACCTACAAGAAGAGCGTTATGTTGTCTGTGATGTTCTTCTCTAATGCAAGCTCTCTCACCAAAAATGGTGGGAAAGACCATCGACTTCTACTCTTCTCGTCAGATCCAAAGTGGATCAATAAATTAATATTTACATGAATTTGGATTACTGCCTTAAATGGGCACTGAAATGACTACATTCCTTGAAAGAAAAACAATAAATTCTCAAGAATGAGTTATGGGTTAGTGAGTAAATTACAAGTTACTCAACGTAGTGACTAACATACTCTTAGTCCAGAGTCCCCTTTCCTCCATACTGCATGGGCCATTACAACTGAATGTAGCCCCTGGGTAGAGAGGAGACCCTCCTTAAGCTAACAGGTTCCTAATAACCGCCTGTCCGAAAGCTGCGTCTAATCTAGAGCCAGCGTCCAAACAGTAGTGCTTGCAGAAGACGAAGGGGTGGCCCATGTGGCCGCCCTGCTTATGAATTGTCAGGGGACATGCCGCTGCAAAGCGATGGCAGTTGCCTTAACTCTGACCGCGTGGGCATGCATGTTGGCCAGGGGTGGCTTAGGCTGTCCCTCGTAGGCTTCTTTGATGGCCGATACCATCCACTGGGATATGGAGGCCTTGGATGCCTGATACCCCAGTCTTGAACCTCCAAAGGTGATGAATAGAGCGTCCGACTTCTGGACGCTCTTTGTCCTGTCCAAGTAGAATTTCAGTGCACGCCCGACGTTGAGCGCCTCGTCTTTGGGCTCAGCAAAACATGTGGTCAGCACAATTTCCTCGTTCAGCTGGAAAGAGGAAGGCACCTTGGGAAGGAACTGTGGGTGCGTCCGTAAGACTACCTTGTCCCTGTGAAACATAGTGTATGGCTCGGAGGCGACCAGCGCCTGAATTTTGCTGATTCTGCGAGCCGAGGTGAGACTGAATAACAAGGTCGTCTTATTGGTGACCAGCCTGTCGTCTGCAGATGCCATTGGTTCAAATGGTTTGAGCGCCAGGGCACCTAAGACTATGTTGAGGTCCCACACGGGGTGTGGCTTCTTGATGGGTGGGTAGAGCCTGGCGAGACCCGTCAAATGTTTCTTGACCATCGGGTTGGAGGAGGAAAAGCTCTCCTCCTCTGAGTTTCTGTAAGCCCCAATGGCTGCCAGGTAAGTGCGGCAATTGTCCACCTGCACGCCTGAATGGGCGAAATGCGCCGAAAAAGAGAGCATATCGTCCAGGGAATATGCCAGAGGGTTAATGCCCTTAGAGTCTGCCTGTTCCACTTGCTCTTATACTGGGCCCTGGTAGATTTGCTCCTGGCACCCTGTATGATCTCTAGAGGCTGTGATGTCCTAGTGTGACTTTTTCAGGAACCACGCTGTGAGGGCTAATTTCTCTGGTGCGGGGGGGGGGGGTGACCCTGCCTCTGTGCTGTGCCAGAAGATGTGCTGGGCCCGTCGGCAGGCGAATGGGAGGCCTCTGCGAGAGGCTGAGCTGTTCCGAAAACCATGATCTGGCTGGCCACCATGGAGCTATCAGGATGATGCTGAGGAGGCGAGACTCCTTGATCTTGCATATAATCCTGTGAATGAGGGGAGTGGGTGTAAAGGCGTATGCTGTCATTCCGTCCCACCTGATCTGAAAGGCATCGCCCAGGCAGCCCGGGCCATGCCAGGAGGTGAACCGTTGGCACTTCTTGTTGCCCTAGGAGGTAAAGAGGTCCACCTGAGGGTGGCCCCACTTGTGAAAGATCTCCTGCAGCACTAGGTCATTCAACTGCCACTCATAGTTGTCCACTCCTAGTCTACTGAGCCTGTCTGCCTCCAGGTTGGATTCCCCCAGCAGGTGGACTGCTGGAGATGTTGTTCTCCAGGTCCCACTCCCACATGCTGACTTCCAGCCTGCACAGTGGAGGGGATCTGGTACCTCCTTGCTTGTTGACATAGAACATGCTGGCCGAGTTGTCTGTCTGAATGAGGACGACCTTGCCCTCGATAACCGGAAAGAAGGCCCTGAGCGCCAGCCACATGGCTTTCAGTTCCAGCCAATTGATGTGATACACCTGCTCCTGCCGGGTCCAGGTGCCATGGACGCAGTGGTTGTCCAGGGTGGCCCCCGATCCCTTGAGAGAGAGGAGTCCGTGGTGATGGTGACCTGTGGTGTAGGTTGCCAGAAAGGCTTGCCCGTCCACAGGTTAAGGGCCCTGGACTACCATGTTGGGTCCGGCTGAAGCGGCGGAGGAATATTGATCATTTCTGACTGATGGCCCCGTTCCTGGTTTATTTGTTTCCACTTGGTAAGAGTGAGAGCTTTTCCCCCACTCTTACCTGGGTTTTGCTAAGTGTTTCTACCTGTTTTTGTGATTGTGGACTCTCAAGTACACCACTTCAGTAGCCCACTTCTTTTTGTGTGTCACACAGCACCTTCAGTGCCGTGGCGCAGGGTTGTCTTTGAGACTTCCCTCGACTCCATTTCTGAGGTGACTATTGTCACCCAGAAAAGGGTAAGTTAACATTAACTTTACTCAATCTACCACAGCTCCAGTACACCCCATCTTCCATGGAGTACTGGAAAGGGTTAACTCGTGTCCCTTTGTATCTGTACCTCCTAGAGCATTGTTTCGCTCTTTTAACATTTAGACTTGGCTGGTGGCAGTGGTATCTACCCTAACATTTGTACCGCGATTATATTAGATAAACGTGGTACTGTTCTTGGCTATTACATTTCATCTCGAACTTAAACCCGCTTGACCAAATCGTCTTTCTTTTGGCTTCAGATGGGTTTATTCGCCATTTCTTTTTGTTAAAGTCCTTCTTGTGTTTTACTTTGCGCGCCAAACTAGGTTTGCCTTCTTTGTTCACTGTCCTTTGACGGGCTTCTGCCCAGAAGCCCTCCTCAAGGCACCTTGGTGTCTAGGTGGGCTGAATGTGAGGGAGGGGTGTAATCACCCCCTGCCCAGGGTATCCTAGGAAACCCAAGTTGCACTTTGTCATGATTTGCCAGGGTAGTTGTCTGGGCTGGACAACTCCCCCTGATGGGAAATTGACAGCAAGGCTGCGTGAATGGGGGTTTTTCGCATAAAAGGCAGGTCTCTTGGGCTAGAAGTCAGAGAGTCGCCACTGGCACTACAAGGAACCGAAGAGAAGCGGAGAGTCCGACGGCTGCTGCAACTACCCCGTCCCGGTCAAGCCCTGCTGCAGCCCTGAGCTATCTGCCCTTCAACGACTCAGAGAAGTTCCAGTCCGGAGTCTTCTTCCCTGGAGCTTGGTGGGGATAACCAGCTCATCTTCTACAGCCAGAGGATCCTCTTCCGTGGTCGAAATCGCTGCACACTGATGTAGTGGTCCGGATAGCCACCTGAAGAGCCTCTCCAGTTTTTAAGGAGCGCACCTTTTATTCCTTATTGCTGCTGCCGGCTTCATCCCTGTGTGGTGCAGACCCCCTTCAGACGTCCTCCTTCACCACGAAGCTCCAGGAATCGTGGGTCTGCGGGAAACCAACAGGAACAACTGCCAGGGTACCAGCTGCACCATTGGAACAAGGTACTGTGTTCTGTTGAGGAAACTGGGTGAATCCCTTTTTCTTCATTTCCAAGGCTTGCCCTTGTCTTCCCTCCTTCTTATAACTTTTGCTTCCGAACATTGACAATAACGAAGTACTTTTGGCTACGTTGAATCGTGAATTGTCTGACCGTGTGATCTTCGGCAACTGGCCCGGTGTCTTTCGACCCTGGCTCCGGCCCTTTGACTTTTGAACTCCTGTCACTGAGTGTTTCTTGATTCTGCCTGCCTAACCAAAATATTGCCTGTGATTTTTGCCTCCAACTCCCTCTGGGTATCTCAGGTGCTAAGTGTGTTTTTGCCCCGGTAGCATTTCATGTCACAGATACGCGTTTGTTTAGTAGACCGAACTGTCATAAAGTGATTGCAATCGTATTCGCGGTAACGTGTTTTGTTCATAACACCGGTTCATTCAAACACAGGGTACTTACCTTGAGAATTACTGTACAAAGTGAATTGGTTAGTTGTAGTATATTTAACATGTGGTTTTTATTGAAGTTTAATAGAAGTGTTGTGTTTAACGAATGGTTTAAAAATAAATGTACTTATATTTTTCTACCTGAAACCTTGAGTCAGTATTTGCTTGAGTCACAGTAATTGTGGTCCCTTTGTGTAATCTCTGCTACTGCTCACAAACTCTTGAGATAAGCCTGGCTGCTCCGCCACTGCTACCACTCTGACATAGTAGTACAGGCTTGTACCAAAGATAAAACTTGTATTGCCACCTGTAGTCTTAATTGTGTGTAGTGGTCCCTAAGGGCACTGCACAGGATTATGCCTAACAGTCAGTGTCTGCGTGGGCTCCAGCTGTGACTTCTTGAGGTTGAGCCAAAAACCCAGCTTGTGCAGTGTGTTCAATAAGAGCGTGGGAGGTATGGTGCACCGCTTCCGGAAATGTAGCCCTGATGAGCCAGTCGTCCAGGTACGGGTAAATGTGGTGGCCTTGCGACCTGAGGAGGGCCGGCACCATGTTCATCAGCCTGGTAAAGACCCTGGGAGCCGAGTTGAGCCTGAAAGGAAGCATCTTGTATTGGAAATGGTAGCCCGTGATCCTGAATCGTAAAAAGGAACAATGAGGCTGCCAGATTGGGACATGTAGGTACGTGTCCTTCAGATCCAGGGAGCACATCCAGTCTCCCTTGCAAAATGTCTCCGCTATCAAAGCTGGCGTAACCATCTTGAATTCTTGTAGAGGTAGGGAGAGGTTGAGGGTGGAAAGGTACAGCACAACTCTCAGGCCCGCCTGGTTCTTTTTCTGAATAGCGAAAATCCTGGAGCAAAAGCCCAGGCCTCACTGGGAGGCTGGGACTTCCTCCACTGCCTGGCTATTGACGAGCGACCGGATCTCTGCCAAAAGAGTTGCTGTCCCAACCTGTGGGAGTGGAGGGAGGAGAGGCTGGGATAGGGAGGCGGTACCCCGTGGAGACTACAGAGAGGATCCAGGGGTCCGCAAAATTCTGGCACCAAAAATGTGCATGGAGAGCAAGCCTGCCCCCCTCTGAGGCTGCTGCGGCAGAGGGGGACTGGAAAAAGCCCTTAACCCCCTTTTTGTTGTTTGCACCGATGCTGGGATGGCGAACGGTCAGGCTGCCTGGACCTCCGCTCTTGGAAGCCGTGGAAACCTCCGTATGTACGCCCCTTCTCAGAGCATTGCTGTGACTGGGAGAACGGTTTGGGCATGGTCTTTGTAAGAATGGATAAAGACTTGGCCGTTTGAGAGACGTTTTCTTTTTATCCAGCTCCTTGTCCGTTGTGGAGTGGAAGAGGTCACCCCCTTCGAACGGAAGATCCAGTATACGTTCCTGGACATCTGGGTTGAATTTCGTAGCACAGAGCCAGGCCGTCCTTCATGTCCGTGGCAATGCAGATGGCACGACCAAAGGTGTCAATGTGGGTCACGGTGGACTCCATGATGTCCAGTGCCACGATTTTGGCCTCCGTCAATCCCTCTTGAAATGTGATTGGCTCTGCGCCGGAAGCTCTGGGAGGAAATCAGTAATTTCCCGCCAGAGCCTCTGGTTAACAGCTGCCAGCATGGCATCCGCGTTGGCTTGACACAGGTGCAAGGACGCGTTGGAATACAGCTCCTTCCCATGGACGTCCAAGATCTTCTCCTCCTTGCCAAGCAGTGCTGCAGAGGAGGAGGTTGAGGACGACTGAGGCTTGGAGTACAGTGATGCCGCAGCGATCACTGAGGAGTGTGGCTGAGGATGGGCCGATAGCAAGAGTGTATTCCCCTCCATCTGCCTGTACTTGGCATCCAGGCATTTATTCACCGGCTGGGCTGAGTGGGGCTTGAGCCAACCCTTCTTGGCCAAGGCAACTACATCCTTCTGCATCGGGATCTGCGTTCTCGCAACGGGACGTAGCGTGAGGACATCTGCGAGGACCCCTCTGCTGGTTGCTCGGCCTCGGACGGAGGAAGGCCCAAGTACTCTGCCAGCCCTGCCAGTCGTTCGTGGAAGGACTTGGCCGCCTCCTCGTCTGTGTCCACCTGCAGATCCGGAGGGTCCAGCACCAGAGGGGGATTGCTAGGAGCCGGGGGCTGCGGTACTGGGACCAGAGGCTGCAGCGAGGCTGGTGGGGAACCACCTGCGCAATTAGCTGGGGAGCCGGAGTGGGCTACTGAGGCTGAAAGGGACGAGAGGAGCCTGTGCTGAGACCTGAGGCGCCGGCGGGACAATTGGGGGGAGCAAGTCCCTGATGGTGTACCTGAGGATGACCCCCATCTATGGAGATTTCATGAGCCGAGGAACTTTTCAAAGAACCTGTCCTCTCAGGCTGGATTGGTGGTAGGCGATATTGACGGGGTAGCGGCGGCTGCTGGAGCCGGTGCGTGTCCTGCCAATATGGATGCAGCGGGAACCTGGCTTGCGCAAAGGAAGGATAAGCTGTAGGCCACATACCTGGTTGACACAAGTCCCACCTCGACACATGGTCTTCCACCTGCCTTCCCTGGAGGGGCGTCGGCCAGATGTCTGGATTTTCTGGCACCGCAGCCATCTTGTTGAGCTGCCTTCCACGTGCCTGCGTCATGTTGCTTGGCTCACTGGACCCCGCTCCGTCCAGGACTCTTGAGTGTGGATCATGGGGCCTAAACTGTTCCTCAGGCCTAGGCCCAGTAGGTGTTACGCCCTCGGCGGATCTGCCGGTAGAACTGCGTGAAGGCACCCCCCTTGGACATGTTGCTGGTACTAGGGCATAGCCCCTCTGGTGAAGACCCGGTAAAAGAACCTTTCGGTCCCTCAGCACCCTCACCGGGAGGATCTGCAGATCCCTCTGCCTCTCAGCTGGTAGCTGATACAGCCTTGGTACTTGTGCTGGTACGAGGACCTGTGCGGTCCCTCCTGCGCGGGTGAGTCATTGGGAAAGAGTCTCCCTTGCAGAGTGCACTGGAAAAGAGCGGCCCTACTTTGGGCTTGGATCGATGATAGACGAAGAGCTCCCTCCACCTGGCCAGTCTGTTCTTCAAAGACCTCGAGGAAAGCACGATGCACGTGGTACAAGCTTGCCAGCCATGGTCAGGGCCAAGGCACCGTAGGCAGAGGGCGTGGGGGTCTTTAGTTGGGAAGCCCGTCGCAGGATGGACACCTGCTGAACCCTGTAGAAGTCTACATGCGATGCGGAGGAGCGCGACGCCTGAGGACCGAGTACCTAAATGATAAAAATACAAAAAGGTACAAAGAGAAGAAGTATCCGTGCATGGAATTACATTGCCGAAGCCAACCCGAGGAGCGCTGGTGAATTCAGCCCGTTCCAGTTGACTTGGAAAAGGGGACTGAGTTGTGGCGCCGGAGGGCGGAGTCAGGGCAGCGCATGCTCCCAGGGCTGCACCCCTGCGTGCCTCTAAATTTAAAGGGGAAGAAGGTTTTTTCTGGTGAAAAAGGTTCCGTCTCCCGTCCCTCGCAAGGGACGCCCATGAAGTTTGGAGGAAAGGGGACGGGACGTTAAGTAAATGAGCGCGGCCTCTCAGAGAGATGGGATGGTTGATTCATCGTGTCTCACACATATGCCCACACTCCCTACAGTTTTTTCCCGAAACTTGCTACAGGCTACTCTTGGGTGCTATACAAGAACACATTAACACAAAAAAAAAATGTAATCCAACAATCTTAACAGGAGAGTGGAACCACCATCATAACAATGCCTTCAAGGAATTCTTTAAGTAACACATTTGGTGCAGAAACGTAGGCAATAATACATTATGTGACTTTTGTCAAAGCCTGTAACAAAATAAATGTCCCCTCATTCTTCAACATTGAGCCAGCCTTGAACCTCAACCCTTTCTTTTCCAAATGGCAACCCCGGGATTTCGACATGTGGCAGATGGAGAATTCAATGAGGTATCTACTATTCAGGATGTAGTCTTTCTCTGTTTTTAAAATATGTATCTCTTGCAGTAACTCTAGTTGAGCCTTACATCTACTTAGGTACTTAAGTATGTTCGCACTTACATTTTATTGGTCCATTTAGGCCACTTCGATTCCACACAAAAAAAAAATAATAATATTGATCTTAGTCATTTCCTGGTCACAAAAACACAGGGGGCACGGCACACCCTACATCTAACGATCTGGAAAAAACTATGCCAATCTGAATTTGATATCCATGCTATTTACTGAACTCAACACGTAAAGAAAAGGCGTACATTGTGGCACTAGTGAGTAGATTGGACAATCATATGTATAGGCATCACAATAGGAACGGTGAGAAGGGCAAATGTCGCAATACTGGATTTACATGTACAACCTCCACCTAATAACATCTATCTCGGACTCCTGGAAGAGAAAACTACAAAGAATTCACAATGCAGTGGCGCAACCACTCTGCAGAATTAAGAGATTCAAACACATCACTCCAGCAGTTCATATTCTCCACTGGCGACCCATCAAGAAAAGGATTAATTTCAAAATATTGTGCATTGCGCATCGGCTCTAAGGCAGAAGGGGCCTCCTTTCCTTCAGACTGTGGTTCCAACACTACTCTCCTTCTCCAACACCAAGGTACAGCATTGCTGCACTAGTCCTAGTCCCGAACTTCAATGAGAAACGATCGAGGGGTTCTTAATTCTCTTTCCTGGCAACAAAACTTTGGAACACAGAACCTGGAAGGAAACCACCTGACACTCAAGACTTGGCTCTTCAACTGACCAACATGAAAGAAATGAAGAAAACAACAACTGGCAAAAGCTGTACAACAGTGCCATCCTGTACCGAGCCCCGCACATCGAACAAATAAACAAGCAGTCCAGTGCATCCCGTAAAGACATCAAACAGTTGAGAGCAACCTCTTTCCTCCCACTAAGGAGGAGCATTCACACCCATATTTGGTTACCTGCCAAATAGGAATAGTTGTTATCTGAAATTAATACTACCACAAAATATCCCCATGCACCTCTCAAATCGAAATTCTCTTAGAATCTTGACTTCCCTCTCTAGAGTACTATTCGCTCCAAAAGAAATCCACAACCAGAGGTCAAAAGCATCAAGTACGCTAAATACTCTCCTTCACCCACTCATCTCATCGCTATACAAATCCCTCTCTTACTAACATCTTTCAAACATACACTCCATTCATTCCCCCAGACGACCCGCCAGGTCTCGTCTGCAACAGACTCCTATCGTACCCATCTTCTATCAGAAAACACTTTTCTCGATCAATGTTTCACAACCCGGCAGCCAACGTGAGCCCGCCCATTCCCATCACAAAGAACACAGAGTTTTCACATCAGGACAGAGGTAACATGTACTTCCGACCTGCTCCCTTCAACACTAGAGGTTTTCTGCATGTGCCTTATCCGCCAACACCCTCATCTGCCTTCCTTACAGATCCATGTGCAGCAATGCCAACCATTATTACCAGGAGGGCGCTATATAAGACCATTTAACTTAACCTATAATTATCTTTAATGATATATGTTGATGCGACTTGTTTTTAACTTTTCCAAAAGAAAACTTTCAATATCAAATCTCAGTTGTTCTATAAAAAAACGTTTAATTGTTCCTTTATTTCTTATCCCTGGGCTTCTTGAGCGTTAAGAGCCCATCTTTGGCATGTCTACTCATCTCGCTTTGATAACTTTACATAGCCTCACTTTTTTGGCAGGCTTTACATGTTTCTTTCAAATACACCTAGAAAGATACTATTTTGAAAACACATAACTTACCTTGTAGTTATGAGCAAACTCGTGTTTTACTCAAAACATATCCTACAAATCAAATTCAGTCAACCAGTTCGTATGGTTGTTTATTTTAGAATGATTAGCTGAGCAATTTTGAGAAGTGGGAGTAACTCGAATCGAGATTTCCCACATAAAAAAATGTTTGGTCAGCGCGGCTATGTTTGAAGCTTTGTGCCATAGTAATTAACAACAGAGATGTTTAGAATTAAAGAGTTACAAACGTGGCATTTGAAAAAATGTTAACAGATGTCTTTTACACTGCTGCTGGCTTAATAACGTTGCTGCAGTGATTTACTGGATGTGCCGCTTGTCTGGCTGCTGCTCACATTTACTAATAATCATATGCAGGTTGCTGTGGCACTAAAAACACTGTGTAGAAGCAATAATGACGACATTTCATTGATCTTTTAAAGTGTGTGGCCCAGATTCTTGCTGTATATTCTTTGCCGGAGCCGGAATGTGGTTGGCAAAACCCACTATGGTTTCCGTATGCATTCTTTTCTATTTTGCTACAGCAAATCAGCCTTGATCCACGCAGCAAACACTGACAAACTACAGTAAGCTCACAACACTGCAAGTTTACTGCCTTTGTTCTTTTTGAACAATGAAAGAATCAAAATCAAAACAAACAACTTCAATTTAGCACCACAGTACAGGCTACCCAATCTTAAAAATGTCAAATGGTAATGGATCTTAATAGCCACAAAAACACAAAAATAGAGTCTTTGTTCCTTAGTAATGCAGAGCAACCTTACAGAATTTCAGTCAAGGAGAGAGAAGGCGAAAAACACCTTATTACTTCTAACTCCTGCGAGCCATTTTGGTCTCCAAAGGTTTTAGACTGCCTAAGGCCATGTGTCTGCAGTGTTTCGGGAAATGACTTGCCTTCTCACGAACACTGCCATGTTCTGCAGCACTGATGCCCTCGAGCATCCCCGCTCAATTTCTGCTTAACCCTTCCCTGCCCGTTTCTGGCTCTGTTTTCAAAACGTGTTTTTTTCATTTCGCAGTAGAATTAAGAAACCTTTCAATCTAAAGCTTCTGATGGAGTTTACTTTTAAACATGCTTATTTTCTGTTGACAGGTTTTTCCTGTGTTTGTTGGCAATACTGCTAGGTGCATTTGCAAATCAAAAACGATCGACCAATACAATATACTCGAACCCTAATTTAAAAATAATTAGAGCATTCTTCACCCCGCATCAAGCCCCCAATTTTTTACAGACCATCTCTACCATTAGCTGATATTCAAAACAATGAATTGCAATCAAAGAAACGTATATTACAACGTGGTTGACATAATGTGGGATTTGTCCACTGTGAGATCCAGGGAGATTTGTGAAAGTAACATGAGAAAAAATTAAATGCATTCTAATTAACAATTCACTATATTAATGTTATCGATTTTTGTATCACCTTTATAAATTGTAGTACAAATGCTATACTAAGCAGTAAAGTCAATTTAAGTTGACATTTTCAATACTTAACAGCAGTCGGTCTCAACGTGCATATATAATTTATAGAATTCCATGGCACATGACAACTGAACCATTTGCTTCATCTAGGCTAAAAGGAGGCGGAACCGAGTGAGAGAGAATAACGTCAATAATACACTGCTTACCACAAAGCAGAGTGGGGTTCGGTAGTTAAGTGGTTACCACCATGCATACGCGTTTCGTAATTATTGCCAGTAGTGCCATTCTGATTATTACACAATAAACAGATCTTGTTGCCTGGAAGCTCATGTTTATGGTCACAGCTCAAGGGTCTGCGACAAGTCACAGGGAACATTGCCCGAATGCTAATGGTAGATTTCAGGGAAACGAAGGGCCGCTGGTAAGGTTGCTGTTGGGTCACTGCCATGTGAGCATCACTATGAACAGTTTGTGCCACCCAAATATTATACACTTGGCAAAAATATGTTACTGTAGTGACGTGTATGTGCGTATGTAAGTGAGTGACATGTTTGGATGCAAGGAATGAGTGATGCAATGATGAAATTGAATGTTTATGTGTGATGACTGCATGCTGCAAGATTGACGGTTAGAGTGAAAGGCTTGCATGGATAGGATGCGCTAATGACTAGTCCTAGACATGTACTTGAACTGCTTACTGACCTGGGGGAGAGAAAATAAACGTAACCTTACCAGAAATACCAAACACGTTGATAAATTCACGGACACTATAGTTACCAATGTTATTGTATTAAAATATGTTTTTGCCGTACTACAAGAAAACAAAACAACTAAAATAAAAACTTGCATACAAATAAAATCGTTTGCGGTAAATATTTGTGAATGCTCATATATTTGTTCCTGTAGGGAGTCATTGAACATAATCATAATGCATTTATTCTACGACCACAGGGATCTAGGAGCCCAGGATCTGTTATTGAAGCACGAAGCTAGAAATGCATTGACGAGCACAACATTCCCGACATCAACCAGACGATCAACTCGAGGGACCCACCAGAGTGAGTGGATGGCCTTCTCCTCGAGGGCTTTGCAGAACGTCAGGGAACACTAGCAAAATGCATGGGATGGTAATGAGGAGCTGAAGGACCAGAGGATACCAAGCCTGTGATGGCCACCACATAGTCACCTAAACCACAGGCATGTACCAGACCTGTACAAGATGTTAGGGAGATTTCTCTTATAAGGCTAATTTCCCAAACCTAGTGAGTCTCCCAGCAGCTTTGCTGGATTTTTGGGGTTTGTTTCTTTCTCCTGCTAAGAATGAGACTCTTTTTGTTCCCACTCTTGGGCATGATTTGAGGTATGTCTTTTGATTTAGCATGTGCTTATGGGCTATGGGGTCTTTTACTCCATAGGGTATCATGTGTTTCGGTATATGTGTTACACAACACCCTCAGTGCAATAACACAGGGGTGTCATAGTGACCCCCAAAACATAGACTCCATACCCTGGGACTGACTACTGTCTCCCAGGGCATGTAAAGTCACCATTGGCTTTATTAGTCCAAAATTGTGAACAGAACCAGTACAAACCATCATATTGTGGAAGTACTGGAAGGGTTAATTAGATTGCCCCTGGGTCTGTTTCCAAGGGGGCACTGTCCAGTCCCCCCTTGTCAAGTTTCTGGCTGGTGCCAGTGGTTACCACGCAAACTATTCCACCGGAATATTTCCTATGGGATTTTCCCATTCATTTTAAACGCACCATTTTTTTGGTGCATTGTAAAGATACCGCCGGTTTATTTAATTAATATAAAATCACTGGTTGGGTCGTTTTGCCAGAACTCTTTCACAAAATGGCATACGTGTCCGTCTCTGTAACTCCAACCAAGGTTCGGGCCTTTTGTTCCACTTTTTGGCAGGCATCTCCACAGAAGCCCTCCAACTAGTGCCACTCTGTCTGGGATTCACAGGATGTGTGGGTGGGGGAATTGGCACCCTGGACTGCATTGCCTTAGCAACCCAAGTCACACTCTGTTCTGATTGGCCCAGTGGTGAGCCGCCCGACTCACCACTTAGCATGTATGAGTGACAGCTGGGCTGTTGAATGGGGGTTTTTCTGCATAAAAGCAGGGCTTTTGGAACTGGAACTTCAGAAGTCGCCACTGGACCTGAGAAATCCGAAGAGGGGAGAAGCTGAGCCATCTGCAACGATGACACCACCGGTGGAGCCCTGCTGCAACGACCTCACTACTTCCCCGACGACCAGAGAAGATATTCTGCTGTAAGAGTCTTCTCCCTCTGAGCTGGTGGGATCAACCAGTTCGACATTCGCCTTCCAGGACTTCCCTTGGTCGAATCGCCAGTGCCAAGCACCCAGCGGCTGGATAGCCAAGCTTCAGTCCAGCCGGACCGCGAATAAAAGGAACGCACCTTTTAACAGAACGAACTCCGTGGCTGGTTTCATCCCTGGGCAGTGCAACGACTTCAAGTTTCCTCCTCAATGAGATTGTCTCCTTCCCTGGTCGAAACCACGAACTGCACCCGCTGCCAGGAACAACTGCCACCGCTGGAGTTTCCTCACTTTTAAAGGTTCTGTGTTCCACCTGGCCTCCCTTTCCACGGATTGCTAAAAGTGACCCTTAAATCCAGACCCTCTAACTTTATTTTCACATCAAGCCAACCTCTTTTGAACATTTTGCAAAGACTTCAGTGAATTTTTAAACTGTGTGATCTTGGGCACATTTCGCCTTGCTCCATTTAAAGTGGCCCTGGCCTATGAACTTTGGCTCTACAGTAGACTCTGCCTTTACTAACTTGCTCTGGTTTTAGAAAAGTGTTGGGAACTGTTTTATTTTCATGACCTGTCTTTTTCTCTCCCCCTAACTTAATTATTGGAGTGTCATCTAAGTTAAGCGCTCGCGTCTATTTTACAAATAGTGGTGGTTTGACCTAGACTTGTCTAATAATTGCTAAGAGAGGTTTGTATACTTTTGTTGATTGTGTTTGAACTTGCTTTTCCCTATAGTGCTAGTGTATTTCCTAAAGTGTGTTTTAAATAAATAATTATATACTTTTGATACCAAGCTCTGGTCAGTGTTTGTTTGCTCCACTGTGTTTTTGGCCCTATTGTGTATCCTCTGTATACTGCCCTACTCATCTTGAGAGAGGTCTGACTGCTCAGCCAGAGCTACCAGGTAAATCTGGGTGGTACAGACTGCTACCATTTGGGTTTCCTGCTTACTCCTGTAGTCTTGATCTTTTTGCAGTGTTCCCCAAGGGAACTGCACAGGATTCTGCCTAACACAAGAACCATGGGTATCAGTGGAAATGGAGGCCATGCATTAAACGTGTCCCTGCCACAGTCCTCAGCAAAATAATGCACAGTCAGGGCTACCGATCCGTCCTCCAGCTAAAAAACGTTGGAATTTGTCTATTGAGACGTGATGCGAGCAGCGCGACCTGGAAGAGACCCCAAAGACTGTGTAGTCTGTGAAAAATTACCAGACAGATGCCAGTCCGCTGGATCCTTGCAATGGTGAGAACACCAATCCACAACAATGTTGGAGGCCCTTGAGATAAAGACCACCCGCAATTTCAGTTGAGGCGGAATTCAAAAATCCCAAAACCTTATTGCCAGCTCCAACAGGCCCCTGGATCGCATGTTCCCCAATTTATTTTTTATAAAGGACTGATACCTGAATGTCTATTGGGAGGGTCATGGTAGAGCGCCATCTATTGGTGGCGAAACATTGGACCACAAAGGAAAGAATCTCTAAACAACTTATGCACCAGTGAGAGACTGCGCAGGACCACCAACCTCCAGTGGAAATGCCATTGCAATAAGCCCCCAACCAGTGCAGTTCTCATCAGACTCCAAGACAAGACCGGGGGGGTAGTACCAAAAATCTTTTACCCATTCCATGTGTCAAAATAATTGAGCGACCATCTTAATTTGTGGCGCGCTTCTGAAGAAAGCTGTGCCCAGTTGACATAACCTGTACCTTCACAGAGTTTTTAATCTTTAACATCTGTAGGGCTGTGTAGTTTAATGGGGCCAGACAATTGCCTGAATGGAGGCCGATAAGAGCCCACTTATGCTAGCTATCTGCCAAATAGATAACAGATGAGCCCGTAAGGCTCGCCCAACCTCCCTTGATGCTGCAAATCTGTTCCCTCAGGACCCGAAGGGTAGATGACACGCAGTCGATCGTGACACACACAAACTCTAAGCCGTTAGGATGGTTGGCACTCAGATTTCTTCCAATTGATGAGGACACCAGAGAAGTCAGCAGACTGACTGTTAGATGGAGATGTTCCAAGAGCAAGTACGTCGACTGGGAAATAAGAAGGATATTGTCAAAGTAGATAAACAATCTGATGTCTCGAAGAAACAAAAAACCTACCATCGGCCGTGATCATTTTTAAAATACCAAGGAGAGGATGACAACCCAAAGGGCAATGATGAAATATGGAATAGTTACTGTTTCCATTGAAAACACAGAAACTGCCTGTGTTTGGAGAATGGGAATCATTTGATGCACATCTTTGAGATCCAAACACACTAACTAATTGCCTGGCCTCAACACATCACATAACAACGTAATCGCCTCCATCTTGAAATGGCAGTAAAGCACTAACTGGTTCAGTGTACCAAGATTGAACACTTGGGGTGAAATTAACAACATTTTTTCTATACAAAAAGTAGGTTGCTGATTAAGTTGGGCGAGTGTGGATGCGAAGATTCTATGGCCTTACTGTTCACTCTTGTTCCCAGTTGAACCTGAGCAAGCACAGTGGAGTTTCCTGGTGAGGGCCATTCAAAAACTGATAACTAACAACCCCTGACTGTATCTAGAACTGAGGGGTCTGTAGAAACCAACCTCCAATTTGCGACAAAATACTTTATCTGCTCCTCACTGGAACCTGTGCTAAGGGAACACAGGGGCTATAATCACATGTAAAGATTCTGGGATGTTTATTCAAGTAAAAAAGAAACCGCCTATCTAACCCTACAGCTATTGTGGGAGATGATGGGGGGGTCCCCTTCTTAACAAATAAGTTTTTTTTTAAGTAAGGGTGCTCGTCAAAGTCCAAAAGAAATAGTCCTTAATCCACATGCTATCAGTTAACTAGTCCCTGCCACTTAGGAGAAAATAACAAAAAAATGGAGACCAGAGCAATGGCCTCTTTGTTTGGGCTTCCGCCTGGCCCAATCACTTAGATTCCTTTTCCAAGAGGGTTTAAAAGTTTGTCAATATCCCACAGCACAGTTAACAACTTCCCTGCAGGTTCTGTATGCCAAATCCTAATTTCATACAATTCTCTCTCTCCTGGAAGAAAAGGCTTTCTTAACATGGTTTTACCATTTCCAACTTGGTAAGCAACACCTTTCTTGTTTTATATTTTAAGATTGGATCCCTCCAGGTTCTCTCTCTCACAAAGTCTGTTTGTTATGTTTTGTGTTTCCTTGGCTCTCCAAAGTCCTCTGGCCCTCTGACAGGCTCACTTTAGAGGGACCTTGGTAGGACGTCTGCCCGTTCGGGTTTTCTTGGCTCCCGTAAAACTTGTGGGGCTTTCCCAGGCTCCACCCTTAAAGTTTCTCGATTTCTCAGGACTCTCCACAACTCTCTGAAAGGCTTTCCTTAGCTCGGTCTAGGTAGGGCATCGCCCACGGGGGTTATCTGGCTCCCATAACCCTTGTGACTTCTTCAGCCTTGAACATTAATATCTTTTATTGTCACAGAGCTCCCCAAAGCTCTCTGGCCCTCTGCTAAGCTTTATTTAGCATGGTTTTGGTAGGGCTTCTGCCTGCTCAGGTTTATCTGGCTCCTGTAACCCTTGTGGCTTCTCCAGCCTCGACTCTTAATGACTTTCAATTTCTCAGGGCTCTCCAAAGCCTTCTGGTCTTCTAATAGGCTTGCTTCTGCTCGATTTATGTAGGGCGTCTGCCCACTCGGGTTTAACAGGCTCCTGTAGCCTTGATGGCTTCTCTAGCATCGAATATCACTGTTACCTCTTCTCAACGACGTTACCTCTTCGGGAGCGTTCGCTTCCCTTCCGCTGCTCAGCGGTGAATGCACTTCTCGTGCAGAGCTTGAGATCCTGTCTCTTTGCTGCAGTCTAGTCTCAGCTTCAAAACAGGCCCATCAGGGCTTCCATGTGGTCGCACCACCAGGCGAGACGGACACTTTACCATCTTCGTCTCTTTCTCGATTTTGGCTTCTTCAGCAGTGAGGGCGCAGATTACCAGCGGGACTAGAAGATGACAGGGGATAGTAGAGTAGGTAATCTATACAGACAGCTAAGCATATTCTCTGTTCGTGGGTCATCGAATATGTATTATAGTTTTGTAATCCGTGATGGTGTAGGAATGCACCACAATGAACTCTTAAGATCTCTTTGAGGAAGGCCACAGGGAGGAAGTGAATATTGAATCCTCTGAAATATGTGAAGAGCCACATGAAGGTAGTCCGCCATAGGTCTGTTAGTGGGCCCCGGTTTCACTAGTTCCCCCTTCAGGACCACCGCAAGGAGATCACGGATATTTAATCTCCTGAAATGGTCGAAGTGCAGTGCAAAGGCAGCTGTAAGGCAGTGTGTGGCAGACAATATAGTCCAGTAGTGGTTGTGCTCCACTTCCATTCATTTATTTCTGTTGGGTTGCTTTGCCAGTTTCCTTCTCTTGCAGTGCAAGAATAGTGAGTACCTACTGTATATGGTAAGCTGAACTAATTTCCTTGACTTCTAATCATTGTGTTTTTGTATTACGTCTAAACAGGAACACTAACTGTAGACCTTAACAATAGGTGCTTTAGATTTATATTTGAAACAAGCAGTGGGGGGGGGGAGGGACTTGGAAGCAAAAATTACTGTTGTGGAAAAGTCAATCTGCATACCTTCCACCAACGTTGGTAAGCATATGCACTTAAATATGGAATCCAGAGTGAGTAGAGGATCAAGTGAGGACGTTGATAAAACTGTTAAACTGTCTGATCCTCATGCTGATCTGGTTAATACTAATGGTACCATGCAGGATGTGTAATCCTCTGAAAACTTGATTAGCCATGATTGGATGCTCTCACTCAAGAAGCTGAAAAAACTGCTATACATGATAAGAGTAACAGGCGTGCAATAAAGAATATGCATTGCAATACAACTGCTCAGGTTGCCACTGAGCCAAGTAACGTAACCCAGCCTTATCTTAGTAATGCTGAAATGAGCCTCACAAAGTGGAATAACGTATTTCTAAAATGAATGCAGAAAAAACCTATCCATAAAAACAAGCAGAATAAAGAATTGCTTAAGTTCTGCATGAAAGAATTGAAGGGCTTTGCAACTAACCAAAAGGTTGATATCAACAACACTGGTAAGTCATTCAGTAATGAGATTTATTTCGGTATAAACCATAAAACATGCAAGTAAACAACATAATTCATCATTTAAAATAAAAGACCATAAAAATAGTAAATCAGTTTACAAAATAGATACAACTTTAGAAAGAATTTATATAGATCTTGAGATACAAATTAGGTTAACAAAGGCTTTCCTTCTCAACCACCAGGCTTTAAAAAAAAAATTAACTTTGTGTCCATAGTACTGAGTCATTTTAGTTGCACGAGAAACAGAAAATGACCTACCAGGTTGTTTTGATATTCAGGCCCCTGTAAATAGGAAAAAAACACATTTTTTAAAACTTCAAATATAATGGGCAAAATATTAAAAAGTGTAGATAGTTCTCTAATTCTGTACAACATCTTCAGCACCTGTCTGAATTATAAGCATTCAATTTCTTGTTAAAGGTAGCTAACGCTACAATACCCAATCAGGTTTTCAGATACAACATTTTGCTTTCCTAGCTTCTATAGAATTGAGGTATTTCACAAATCCCTAATATGTTTTGAAATCTAGATATCTTGAAATAAAGCCTGTAGAACGTATCTCAGATAAACGTTTCCGTAATACCGATCCGTATATTTCTGAAGGATTTGTGATCTGGGTGTTAAGATCAGATAATTTGGGGTCATATTTGCTGGATTAAGATTCTGTGTCTACTTAAATCTGGAAGGTATCTAATTCATTGTAGATTGCTAGCACAGTTTTATCTAAGAACATCCTAGAAAGCTATCCTATATATTGTCATATGACTTTAGGTCATAATTTTGGGCCAATACAACAAAGGTGTAGCTTAGATTCAAAAGTTAAAACTGTTCATCCCCAATTCTAGTCGTGAAGGTAGCAATGGAGTTCTTTTAGGTAATGTGAAGTGTTTCAAGATGGCAGTGGACGCTGGAGCCACACTTCTGCCGGCCCGGAATTGGCCGCCACATCGCCAAGAGGGTGATGAGGTGGTCGGGCCGCTAACATCATCACCCAATACAGCAGTGAGGGACAGGCGAGCGTATCAACATCCGCAAGCTCAGCCGCAACACGGTCTGGAGGGGCCGAAACACGTAAGCGGACGAGAAGGCAGCCGCATACCACACTGGAGCATGTAATATTAGATCAAGGCAGGCCTCTGCAAGGGGGCCGGCACAGGACGCAACCCAGACATGTGAATAACCAGTGCAGGCATGCACAGGAAGCACCCGGGCACAAACATTGTCGGCGGGAGAAATAGGCTGATCCCCCGAGCGGAGTGCAAGCGGGTAATCAGAAACCCCATTGTGCGGCCCAACCTCTGAATGGGACTACGCTGCAAGGCACTGATGGGCTGTGCTAAGGTCGCAACAGCTCAGGCGATACCATAAAAAAGGAGGAAGGAGGAGGTGAGGCGGTGCACCTTGGGAGGAGAGTGGTACACATCCCCTGAAAGAAGCTAATATTGTAGAGAGTGATCCTAGTAAGGAAACATTTGCTGGGCGGAAGATAGAGGGACCGGAGAGAGCAAGGAGCAGACATAAGAGAAAAGAGGAAGGTATCACAGTGGGGCCCCACGGAACACGCCCACAACAAACACCAGGCAAAACGTGTATCCAACAGAAGCGGAGCAATAAATAATGTGCCGTCAGCCCGGAATGCGAGGAGGTCTACACCCAAAACCCTGTGTGACGGTGAGTGGAAGCTGCCTTTAGTCCTTCTCTGTGCTGACTAGCAGCAAGACACGATGACCACTGCACGCCTACACGGCATTGCGTACCGTACCGTACAACAGTGAAGGGAAAGCACTTTTCAGTTTTCATACTTTTGGAACTTTCCATCCTGTGGGACAGGACGGGAGCACTTTTTGTAAAAAAGCATCAAATTGAAAATGTGTCCTTCTCTTTTTACGCTGGGTACCGCACGCGGCCATAACCACGCCCTCTTTAGCTCTGCCCTGCGCATCGCCCTTCAGTCCTTTTCTATCGCCAGGTCCGAGACCATTTAAGAAATAACAGAGGATATTTATTAGAGGGGACGGTGGGTGGGCGTATGGAGGAAAGGGGACTATGGACTAAGACTAAGGTAGTCACTACGGTGAGTAACTTTGTTGTTATACTCCTACGTCCCGTCCCCTTTCCTCCATACTTTTGGGAGATTACCAAGCACTCCTCACAGGAAATACAGGTGGATGGAACCTCCTTACTGAAAAAGGTTTTTAGAACAGCCTGGCCGAATTGAGCATCGGCTCTGCAGCCAAGGTCTTTGCAGTAATGCTTACCAACAGCTGGTGGGAAAGCCCACGTAGCTGCTTTGGCAACAATTCGATGTGCTTACAGAGCGACCAATAAATAGGAGGCAATGAGGGGGAAAGCATAAGCTTTCATGTTGACCCAAAAGTTGCAAAAAGAACCACCTCTAGCATGCCCCATTGCTGGAAAAGTTGGAGATGATATTGCTGTTCATCTCACTCGTAACCGATGCCGACTGGCGACTGAATTAATCTGTGGTCACATTGAGGTGACCCGGGATGTGTTGAGCCTGGAGCCAAACCATATACTGGATGGCCTAGCCCAAATTTGCATGACAAAATCCACAAGGAGAGGAGAGTCTGTGACGCCCTGCTTGTTGATATAAAATCTTGCACTAAGGGAGGTATTCAAAATGGCCGCCATGGCCTGCAGAGGTTGGGCCGCCATTATCACACACCAGGGGCGAACTACAACACAGGGACAAGTGAAGCAATAGTTTCCCCAGGGAAGTAAGGGACGTTACGTGCAATCCTATCCTTGAAACAAGGAACCTTGGCAGAGCCGATACTGGCAAATCAAGGGTGTTTACTCGATACGTCAGGGGCTTCACCAGAATTAGCCTCTAGTAGAGGATCCGCGGCAGAGCTGGCATTGGAAGGTCTGTGGTACGTGACTGCCTTCTTTCGCCCCCTCAACAGAACTGGTATCACCACGGCCGCGCGCGCGATAAGGCTTAGGGATATGCCTTACAGCCAGGACCCTCGATGAGGGACTCTCAATTCTGTTGGTGACCGATTAGCCACCTCGAGAGGGGCCTCGAGCCAAGACTCGGTACAGCTAGCTCCAGATGGAGAAGCCTCAGGGCGAACCCTGGTATGAAAAGCCACAGCAGAACTGGGGTCAGCCTTAGCCCCAAATGGGGAACCTTGGAAGAAGATCTGGTATTGGGGACCGCTGCGGGGCCCCTCAGAGGAATTTCGTGTGCGTCTCGCTGAGCCGAGACCAAAAAACGTACCCGAAACTGAAGTGTTCTGCTCTCACAGAGAATCGCAGATATTTCATATGCGGGCTCCAGTCAGAATGTCGATTACGCATCCTGGAAGACCACCACACTGAGCCAATCGTCCTTCCGAAGAAAGGACTTTATTTGGCAGGGCGTGATCAACTTGAATTTCTCTCGGAAAGATCGAAGATAGTGCGCAGGCCGGCCTGGTTGAGCACTGTGAAAGGGCAGCAGTACTAGCCCCTCCCTTGCTCCATGAGGGGAACAGGTTCCCCTGCTCTGAGGTATAGAAGTTTCTGTACCTCTGCTCTGAGGGAGAGCATCCCGATCTGTCGGAAGAGAGGTTTGAAGGGTGGGGTAGGAGGAAAGGGAAAGCGAAAACCCGCCTAAACAATGGACAAACCCCACCAGTCTTGGGTTATGGTTTGCCACGCCTCCAGATGAGACAAGATTCGTCCCCCCACCTAAGTGTAGTGTGACCGACAAAAAATATAATTTTGTGATTTGTCGGCAGGGAGATTACCTGTCCCGTAGAGGAGGCTGATGGCCGAGAGAAAAACCAACCACCTTGCCGCTGCTGCTTAAGGCAGGGCTACCAACAGAGTTTCAGACTGGCTCGCATGGCGACCCTGAAAACCTCCTGATCCCAGAGAAGGACCGAGTCTGGTACCCTGACCTCTGTGTACAAGGGGCCTTAGCTGAAGCTTTCGCCAGGACCGACAAACGGGTCTTTGTTGTCCACACAACGTGGAAAACTGCTCAGCCCCAAAATGAACGCTCTCAGCACCAGTCATCATGAAAGTTGGTGTAAGGGAGGTATCCGAAATGGCTGCCGTAGACCAGGGAGGTTGGGCCGCCATTTAGTCAACACCTGAAGAGAACTGCGTCATAGGAGCAAATGAGGCAACTGTCCCCTAAGGGGGCTTAAACACTTAGCCTTGAAACAAGTATCCTCGGCCAAGCCGGTGCTGGCAGAACTAGGAAGTTTAGTTGAAACCTAGGAACTGACCCAGAAGTAGCCTCCAATAGAGGAACCTCGGCAGAGCCGGTACTGGAAGGCCTGTTGCTGAGCACCTTCTTTGCTCCCTCGACAGAATCGGTACAACCAAAATCCTGAGCGTGGGACGGTTGAGGAATATACCCTACCGACAGGACCCTAAGAGGATCCATCGACTCCGTTGGTACGGTATTTAGACGAACCCTGGGTTTTAACCCGGAACATATAGCTCCCTCAAGAGGGGCCTCGAGCCGTGGCTCTGTGTGAAAAGCACCAGAAACGGAGACCAGTATCAGTGTGGAAAGCTCCAGAAATGGAGACCTCAGGGCAAAACCTGGTATCCAGAGCCACAGACTGACTGAGCTGAACCTTAGCACCCAAATGGTGAACCTCGGAACCACATCCGGTTTTGGAAGGTCTTCGGAGGGACCCCCAGAGAACGCTCTGGTATGCCTATTAGGCCCTTGAGGCACCTCAGGGGAATCCCTGGTAACAGAGCTACACAAGCCCCTCCCGGTCATGGAATGCTCTCACTGAGCGGGGCTGCTCATCGCCTTCCTCATCCGCTTAAGGCTCATCCCAACAACGCAGGAACAGAAGACTGGTCTTCCACACCTAACGCCTCAGGTTTTAAAAGAAAAACCGAATTGGAGCAGGCGGGGCCAGAATGGAACAGGAGTGAAAAGACGCTTAAAATACGTCCTCATAGGGTCCGAGTGCATGAGCATCTGAAACTTCCCAAAAACGTATCCTCAGCCAAGGGCTTAGATGTCGAACAGGAAGAAACCACTCATAAGGGACCTACATCCCCGAACACAAGGAGGATGGTTGCCAGGAGGGTCCACCACCGGCCGGGTCCACATAGATCAGTGGAGCAAAGCAGGATGGAGCGAGACAGTATGAGGCAGCGGAGCCCAAGCATGCCGGTCAAAGAAAGGCGGAACGAGTTACTATTGCCGAAAGGAATCCTCCCAGCACCAGACGTTGCGAACGTAGGTGTAAGGGAGGTATCCAAAATGGCCACCGTAGGCCACGCAGGTTGGGCTGCCATTTTGTCACCACCTGAAGAGAACTGCGTCACATGTGTAACTGAGGCAATTGCCTCCTCCGGAGAGTCAGGGGACTTAATTTTAGCTTTAGAAGGATCTTCAGCAGAGCCGGTACTGGGTGGTCTCGGATGTTTAGTCGACATCTTCGAACCAGTTTTAAAATTAGCCTCCAAAGGAGGAACCTCGGACAAGCCGGTACCAGAGGGAATGCGGTCAATGATCCCCCGCTTTGCCCCCTCGGTAGAACCGGTACCACCACGACCCTGTGCATGGGATGGTTGAGAACAATACCTCACCGACAAGACCCTCAGAGAAGGACTCTCAGATCTGTCGATATAGACTTTAGCCTCCACAAGAGAAACCTCATGTTTTACGTAAAGCTCCTTTAAAAGGGGCCTTGAGTCGGGACTCGGTAGAAACTTTAGCCTCCACAAGAGGAACCTCAGGTTTCATCCTGGTTACAGGGTGAACCCTGTTATCCCAGCACCTAGCCGATCTGGGTTTAACTTTAGCACCGTGATGGTGAACCTCGGAACAATGCCCGGTACTGGCAGGTCCTTCAGAACCCTCGGAGGAATCTCCGGTACGCCTGTTAGGCCCTCGGGGCACCTCAGGGGAAACCCTGGTGACAGAGCTACAAGAAAGGCCCTTAAAGTACTCCCTTAAGGGGTCAGA
Organism: Ambystoma mexicanum; assembly: GCF_040938575.1. Lineage (NCBI taxonomy): Eukaryota > Metazoa > Chordata > Amphibia > Caudata > Ambystomatidae > Ambystoma > Ambystoma mexicanum. The sequence continues at coordinate 341,664,000 of NC_090922.1, forward strand.
GTGCATACGTCTCAAACTTCCCGAAAAAGGCATCCTCTGACGAAGAGGCTGCCAGGAAGCGAGACCGAATGTGGTAGTGGCATCTGAGAATGCCAGTCATAGGAAGGGCGGAACGGATTCACACTGTCACGTGGAAAAGTTTGTCCACCGAAAAGAAGATTCCGAGAACCCACAGTCGGTAGTGTGGGTGTGAGGGAAGAATTAAAAATGGCTACTGTAGACCACGCGGGAAGGCCCACCATTTTGTGAACATCTGAGGAGAACTGCGTCATATGTGCAGATGAGGCAGTTGATTCGACAGATTGGTCAGGGGACTTGACTGAACATGTTAGCCTTGACACAAGGATCCGCGGCAGAGCCGGTACTATGGGGCCTTGGATGTTTACTGGACATCTTGTCCCTTGAATTAGTCTCCAAAGGAGGAACCTCGGCAATGCCGGTAACAGAGGAGTTACGGTCGACGACCTCTCCCTGTGCCCCCTCAACAGAACCAGTGACTACGCGAACGCAGGAAAGTTGAGAAATCCACCTCACAGACAAGACCTTAACAGGTCTCTCAGTTCTGTTGGTACTCACCTTAGCCTCGTTAAGAGGAACCTCGGAACAGAGTCCGGTCTTAATAGCGCCCCTGAGGGGGGCCTGTAACCATAGTTCGGTACAGAAAGCCTCAACAGAAGCCTCAGGGCGCATCCCGGTGTCAGCGTGGGAAGCTCCTGACAAGGAGACCTCGGGGCGAACTCCGGTACACAACGCCTCAGCACGACTATGCTGGCTATTAGCACCTGATGGGTGAACCTCGGATCGTGATCTGGTATAGGCAGGTCCCTTGCGGAAACCCTTGGAGAAAACCTCTGGTACACCTATTAGGCCTGCGAGGCACCTCAGGGAAAATCCTGGTAGCAGAGCTTTTGAAGCCACTCTCGGACCTGGAGGACCCCAGGACGGAGAACCCCGGCCGAGGTGTCCTGAAAAGTAAGGAACTTACTGGGCGTCTCTTCTTTCCGTCGATGAAGAGTAGAAAATGCGATGGAAGTTCTCCTCCCACCGACGAAGATGACGCTGAAGTGCCCGGACTGAAAGGGAGTCGCAGAAGAAACATGAGTCCCAACGATGATCCGGTCCCAGACACTCCAAGCTGAGAGAATGGGGATCCGCCCTAGCAAAGCGACGTTCGCAAGAGGAACAAGTGACAAATCCCAAACAATCCGGCATACACGGAGGACAACGCGACCGCAGAACTGGAGCAGGGGAGAAGGACAACGTGAAGAAAAAGGTCTTCCCAGTGATGCTTGTGCGTCCAGCCCCGACCGTGCAGAGAAAAGGACTGAAGAGCGATGCATGCAGCAGAGCTAAGGAGGGCGGGGTTATGGCCGTGTGAGGTATCCTGCGTAAAAACAGGAGGACACATTTTCAATTTGATGCTTTTTTACAAAAAGTGCTCCGGTCCCGTCCCACAGGACAGAATGTCCCAAAAGTATGGAGGAAAGGGGACGGGACGTAGGAGTAAGATAATTACCTGGAATGTCAGGGGTCTTTACTCCATAAAGATGAACAGGATAATGACATACTTGCGAAGGAAAGGGGTGAACAAAGCACTCCTACAGGAGACACACCTCACGCAGGAGAAACATGGCGCCCTCGCCAAGAAATTGAGTGGTAAAACACTGGGATCACCCTATTCAGCATATGCTAGAGGGGTACTTATCTGGGTGGCGCCGACAGTGCTGTTTAGAGAACTCAACACGGTCACAGACAAAGAAGGTGGGATGGTCCTAGTACATGCCTTCCTGGAAAACCACAAAATGTGTATTCTCAACACTTACGCCCTGAACCACGATACAGCAGCCTACTTTCGCTCATTATACCCCAAGATTGGTCCGCATAGGAATTGTGCTTTAATTTGGGGGGAAGATTTTAACAGCACTCGAGACCCTACTTGATAGATCAGATGACAAATATACAACCCCCCCCTGCTAAAGCCCTGAACGCTTTTCTCACTCCAACCGTGCACCCGGGGAGATAAACGCTGTACAGCCCAACTAGGCTTACACACAAGGCTGGACTAGGTGAGTTCACTACTGCGGAACACAAAGTACAGGTGTTATCGGACCATGCACTGCTATTGGTCACATGGAGGCCACACCCTCCAAGAGCATGCATACCGACCTGGGGGCTTAGAGGGGAATCACTGAAGGATGAGGTCTTTAGGGGACACCTCAGGAGAAGCATCAAAGAATACTTCGAGCATAATACCAGAAGTGTGGTGTCTACAGTGATGTTGTGGGAAGCAGAGGGATAGCAACAGCTAAAGCAGGTGGGATTCAGGCGGTGATAGAGGTAGATCTAACCACAGCCGAAACCACCTTAGAAGGCTTTGAATTGGCTGAGAGCATGACCGACACCCAGGTACAGGAAGCCCAAAGGCTGAAACATGAATGCGAGAGACAATGGGAAAAGTTGGCGTGTTGAATTACGTGAAATATGTAGAGAGGCAACATACGGTGGGGGACAAACCAGGCAAATTGCTCACCTAGTTATATAAAAGCGAAACAAAGCGGGACATGATACATGCGATAGAAAACAAAGGAGGGCTGTACACAATGAAAAAGCTTAACAAACAGAGGGTTCTGTGAATATTACAAATAACTGCATACAGATACATCAGTAGTACAGGCCCCTGAAAGAGAGGAAGCATGAAACCAACTAGAACTTCAGAGTTTAGACCCCGCCACAGCGGAAAGTATGGAGGCGCCCCGTCACCTTAGAGGAGTTGAAAATCACCATTAGGGGGTTACCATCAGGTAAGACGCCAGGCACAGACTGGCTACCTGCCGAGTTTCATCAAAAATATCTGAAGGAATTAGCAGCCCCGTTGCTGGCGATGCTGAAAGAAGCATACGCTGAGGAGGCCCTTCCGCTGACATTGAGAGAATCCATAATTATACCGCTACTTAAACCAAATAGACCGGAAACAGACTGCAGGTCGTACAGGCCACTGTCGCTGCTCAACCAAGATGGGACGATATTCACCGCCCTATTAACCAATAGACTAAAAGTAGCCATAGCCCAGCTCATATATACTGATCAAACGGGATATACCTGAAAGGAACATCACATGTAATCTACACAGGTTACATCACACGATATACTACACTAAAGATAACACAGATCCATATGTGGTGGCCTCACTAGATGCAGTTAAGGCGTTTGACTCCTTCAGATGGCCGTGGCTTCTGGCAGCACTACAGAGATTCGCATGTGACCAGCATACATCAGATGGGTACGGCTGCTGTACAGCCAGCCGGTGGCCAGAGTTAAAATGGGTAACCAGATCCCGGAACAATGGGACCTAGAGAAAGGCACAAGACAAGGTTGCCCATGGTCCCCCATGCTCTTTATACTGGCCCTAGAACCCTTAGCAGTGTACCTTCAGAAAGAGTACAAAGAGGCGGGTATACCGATTCATGGAAGATGGAATCTGATTTCCATGTATGCGGACGACATGCTTTTATACATCCAGCACCCTGAGACCAATGTGCCAGACATACTTTAGGAGTTTGAGCGGTATGCTGAACTTTTGGGCATTATGACAAGCAAAGACAACTCATGCCTGGTCCCGCTAGCGGGATATAGCCGTAAGCCGGCAGAATTGTTGCCCGTGTTCCCACTGAGATGGGCAGTACACACATTCAGATACCTTGGCGTAGATGTTTACCATGATCCCAAGACAGAACACATACATAACACACAGAAAGCGATGGACAGGATAGAGAAATGCATTGGTTTTTGGTCCAGACTGCCTATGGTAGTGCTTCCCAGGTTGCTCCACTATTTTACTAATGTGCCATACAATATCCCCAGGATTTTTTGTTGTTAAACTGGACACAATATGCCAGGGGTTCCTGGCAGAACACGAGATGTAGGCTAGCATTAACTAAACTACAGAGACCATATGAACAAGAGGATATTAGGGTGCCCAATTACGAGATGTATTTTGTGGCATCCAAGCTGCAGTTCGTAACAGGATGGCTGTCGGACGAGCCGACCCAAGATACACCCCGGCTCCAACTAGCTAGTACCCCATACTTTTTTAAAGGAGGTGGTTTGGACACACAAGTCACACTTTCTCAAGCCCCCTCTCCTGCTGGCACTTGGAAAAACAATGTGGCAAAGAGCCCGCCGCTTACTGGGAAATGCAATGCCCTAAGCCCCCCAGATCCCACTGGTAGCGATAAGAACGGGTGACACACAAAGCAAGCTGAAAGTGTGGAAATACTGGGAGCCCAGGGGGATGACAACAGTAGGGGACCTGCTACAAGATGGGGAACTAGTAGATTTTAGCATAATTACAGCTAACACAGGCTTACATAAAGGGCAACACATCACACACACACACACCTTTGCTTAAGGCGTTCAAGCAAAAATGTCCAGAGACTACTGGGATGGGAGGCACATGAAGCGGTAGAGACACTCTATGATACCTCAGAAGGAGGCCGCGCAGTATCAATACTCTACGAGCTTTTTATAACTCAACAGAAAGACCAGATGGGGCAGACAGCTCAGCAGTGGGGAAACAACGTACACGAGCAGTTCACAGACAGTAAATCCAAGCCAGTGCTCTCATACCACAAATAAGTATCCACGAATGCAAAACTGCAGCTCATCCAATTGTATGTGACCCAATGAGCGTACTTAACGCCACAGAAAATCCCACGCTTTGCTAGTGTAACTGAGAAACACTGCCCGAAGTGTGGGCAGGCCAGTGCTGACATGGTACACATGTTCTGGGCCTGCAGGGAAATTCAGCACTTCTGGAATGAAAATGCACAGACGAGGGCAAGAGCAGCCTTAACACTGGACATACAATCCCCCGGGCTTGGTTGTTGGGCATCTTTTCAAGGCCGAAACACATGTTGCACATCACCAAACTGAAGGACCTGGGGTATGTGCTGGCGAAACGCAGAATAGTGATGGGATGGAAGGCACAAAGAGGCCTAGTGAGACAATTGTAGTAGAGCGACCTCCAAAAATGGACACTGGCAGAGACAGTGGTGTGGCAGAACACAGCCTGGGAAAGACAGGGTGAAGGAAACTCAGACAGAGAAGCACGCAGATCCTTGCTCCAAGAACTTTTCTCTACTGCACAAGAGGGCCCCCCAGAAGTAGAAAGGGGCCGACCGTCAGAAGAAACAGAAGCAAGGTACCCGATAGCAGACGCATAGTACAATTAGTGCACGGAAATGTAAGACAATGGAACAAATAGGCTGATGAGGGGGTAGGGAAGTTGGGGGGCGGGGGAAGTTATGCTACGCAGACTCACAATGTTGAGATGTTGATATGACAACGGGTGTAACGTCTAAGTTCAATTAAAAGGTTAATAGCAATATTTATATTTAAAAGAAACGGTTGTTTCCATATATCTGGGGGGAATATGTGCTTCTATTTTAGAGTGTGTAGAGAAGGGCCCAAGAGAAACTATCCCCGAGAATGCTCTACAGTCTCCCTCTTTATTAACTGCCTTGAGCACTTCCCACTTTTGGAGTCTGTAATCTTTTTTTCCTTTCCAGTGACAGCCTTAAACTTACTCCTAACCACTCTTAAGTGCTTGGATCTCTGGGGTTCTCTGATTTTACGGTTCCAAGGAGAACAACCTTTTTAACTCTACACTCTTTATGAAACCACCCCTGATTTGGGAAGTTGTTCTGTTAGATTAAGGGACACGTTTTCGTAAAGTATGGAAATAGTGCTTTACTGATTTGGTCCCATAGTTTATTAGTGGATACAGGGGCTGGTTTTTGACTAGACAAAAATGGCATTTACATGTTCTGGATACTGGTGCTTAGCAAAACAGATAAGTGCGGTGGGTCATGGTCACTTTCCACTCGTTGGATCACCTCACAATCATGAAGGATTTTCCAGCTACAATTCTGGTTAGAATTTGAGCAATACATGAACTGTGATTAACTGTGCGGATAGTTGTTTTAGGGGGAATATCATTCTTGAATCTACCATTGCACATCTGGTAGGCTTTCACCATCAATGGAACAATTTGTTAAAGAAGAGACGTTTTCCCAAACGCCTGTCTTCAGAGATTGAACTTGAGTCATACAAATTGAGATGTATATTTGGCTGCACGTAACGGGTAGAGGACTTGTGTTATAGACTATTTAGAGGAATCCGCAAAGTTTCAAAGTCTTGTCCCCGAAGAGGAATATGATTAACTGGTATTGTGCACCCAGTTGGCCCCAGTGCAGTTACTTTTGGCACCCTGCATTGTTTATTTTAAATTTTTTAAACTTTATATAATTAAGCTTGCCTTAAAAACTGAGAAAACAAGCAGAAAACATGTAGGGTATGCGTACACATTTCATGCACATATGCCAGATGGATGTTACATATAGCAGTAAAGCAGTAATACAGTGTACAATAGTCCGAGAGTGGTGCATCATACTAACATTCAAAGCATATGGATTATGGGGAGCTGGGCGCTGGAGAGATCCGGTCGTCCGCGTCTTCTTCGGTATCAACGGACAAGGAAGAAATATAAGAGCGGAATGGGGTCCAGATATTCCTGGGTCTGGCCACTGTTGGCTGCAGTAGTGACCAGCGCTCTTCAGTATCAAAGACCCAGGTAACAGCCCGGAACCACTGGTTGTGTGTGGGGGCCCTAGGGCAGAGCCAGAGCAGCAGGATACAGCCAGTGGCTAGTAGCAGGCATAAGCCAGCTAGTTTCCTGGAATTTCGCCCGAGGTGGGGAAGTTCATGAAAAAGACAAGCCAATGGGGAAAGGATAATAGCACAGTCCAACATTTCGGATATCGTAGTGCATACTTCCTCCCAAAACAGAGAGACGCGGACAGGACCATATCATGTGTATGTAATTTGCATCGTCTGCTCTGCATCTAGGGCATGTGGGTGGGTGGTCTTTCGACATGCGGTGTAGTCTGATCGGGGTGTAGTGGAATTTACGGAGTACCTTAAATTGAATTAGCTTAAATCGTGAATTAAGTGAGACCTCATGAGTGCGGGCACACATGCGGTCCCAGCGTTGGTCAGTGATTTCGACGCCCAGATCCCTACCCCAGGATTCCCTGCACTAAAGGAATGGGGAGGCTATTTTACCCTGGAGGATGGTGTACAATCTAGAGACTTTTCCCTTAAAAGTTGTGGTATTTAGAACTTCCAATGGTATCGGGTCATCTGAAGGGATTGAGGGGAAGTCAGGTAGCCTCTTCTTGAAAGAGCGGCGCAGGCCTGCATATTGTAGCCAGCAATATTGGGGCCAGATTGCGTTCCGGTGAGCGGATGAAGAGGATAGCATCGCCTGCGTAGAGGGAAATTATCTCTGGGGGACCTGACAATCTTATGCCTCTGTGTGCAGATTGTTGGCGTATCCTATCGGCCAAGGGTTCAATTACTAAGGCAAAGATTAGCGGCAAGAAGGGGAACCCCTGTCTTGTACCTCTTGTTATCGGAAATTGAGGCGAGCAACGGTCTTCAGTGCAGACCTTTGCAACGGGAGAGGAATACAAGAGTTTAACCCAGGAAATGAAGTGAGGACCGAAGTTGCATTTCTCAAGAACCCGCCATAGATAACCTCCAGGAGACAGAGTCAAAGGCTTTCTGCATGTCACGGGTAGCCACAACTGCTTGTATAGCTGGGTCGACTCGGGCAAGTATGTTGAACAGGCGGCGTAAATGAAGAGAAGTGGAACGCCCCGGAATAAAACCGGACTGGTCAGGGTGAATAACGTATGTCATGTAGGGAGCCAGTCTCAGGGCCAAGACCTTGCATACATTTTGACGATGCAAATGATAAGAGAGAGGGGGCAGTATGAACCACGTTGTGTGGGGGGTTTGCCCGGTTTAAGTAGCACTGAGATTATTGCCCCTCAAAGAGAGGGGGGGCAGGATGCCAGTTCCGCAGGCCTCCTCCCAGAGGATCGATAATGGGGGGACCAGGCGAGCCTTATATCGTTTATAGAACTCGACGGGAAGGCCATCAGCTCCAGGGGCCTTCCCGGAGGCCAGGGAGTCTATAGCCTTGGATATTTCTTCGGGTGTGATAGGGCATCTCTAGCCTCTGACAAGAGGACAGAGAGTGGGAGACTATCTAATAATTATTCTATATTGATAGTAGAAGAAGTATCTACATTGGAGTACAGGGTTTCGTAGAAGGAGTGAAATTCGGCATTGATATCATGCGATGACAGGGCCAGAGTGCCGTCTGCCCTCTCAATAGCCGGGATGTGTGTCGTTCTGTTCTCATGCCGGATCAATCTGGCGAGGACGCGGCTTGGGCGCTCACCCTCCTCATACCTGCAAGATGACTGGGGGTCTTCAAGGAACTTACGCTCTTACTCTGCGTGGGTGCAGAACGCATTTAGTCCCGTGCCAATATCGGTAAGAGTGACGAGTGACTGAGAGGAAGTGTATTGGGTTTCGAGGAGAGCGAGTCGAGATTAACTCTTGGTGATGTCTTTCCGGATTGCTCTGAGTATCCCTGCTTCCTTGGAGATTGCAATGCCTCTAATATAGACCTTGAAAGCCGCCCAAGGGGTGGCTTGTGATTTGACGGAGCCAGTGTTTAGTGTAAAAAAATCACCAATGCTGTTTCCCAGTTCAGTTCCAAAGGCATTGTCTTATAGGGAGTGTGGTTTCAGTCTTCACGAGCGGACCCCTGGGTCGTCAGTAGTCCACCTCAGGGAGACTGTCACTGGGGAGTAGTCTGAGAATGTTCTGGGAAAGATAGTCATTTGCGTGATGATGCCGACAAGTGTATCCTAGATAAGCCATCTGTCGATCCATGAGTGGGAGTCATGTACTGAGGAATAAAAGGAGAAAGTTCGGGAGCTAGGGTGAATCAACCGCCATGCATCAGATATTTTTTAACTGGGCCTGTATTTCTATGATAGTTTTGGCTGCCTTGGAAAGTTGGCGAGGTCTGGAGCCCGATCTATCAATCAAAGTTAATGTCTAAAATAGTATTGAAATCTCTGCCCCAGAGGATAGGGGCAAGAGGGAAACCAGATAGCACAGTGGGGAGATGTATATAGAAGTCGGGTCGTCGACGTTGGGACCATATATATTCAGTAACACAACCTCTATACCCATCAGAGCCCCAAATAGCAGTACATAACGTCCCAGGGGGGTCTGCATCCGTCACTTTATGATGAAATTGAGACATTTATGGATAAGGATCACGACTCCACGGTTTTGGATAGAGTAGGCAGTGTAATAGCGTTGGGAGCCCCATGTCCTCGCAAACCCTTCATATTCGCTAGAAAGAGCATGTGTTTCTTGCAAGAAGAGCAATTTGACCATGTGTCGTTCAACATATAACTGCATTTTGCACGTTTTGATGTGGCTACCCAGCCCCCTGACATTCCAGCTCATACACGTTATACTGTCATCAGCCATTCAGACGGTAACTCAGGATCCATGAACTAGAGTCCTGGCCAGCGCATGATCTGCGGGGACCAGGCGTGGGCCTTCAAGGCTTCGATCTGATATGGCCAGTGTTAAGAAGGATTTCTGAACTCTGTCCAGGAGGGACCCAATGGGAGAGCTGCTCTCAAACACACACTCCATACGTGGGCCAATCACAGACCACAGTGGTCTCAGGCATTCAGGACACTCCAGACTCTCTGGCACCCAGGATGTGTATTGGGACCAGACATCCCAGCCCACATCCTGGAGGCACACACACACAAGGCATGCAGAAGCCTGCAAAAACATTGGGATTCACGGGAAAATGCATGACCAAATAAGGACTGGCCCAAGTCGACTCGACCTGGGGAAGGTGAAGGGGCAAGATGGCCAAAGGACAGGACAAAGAACTTTGTGGCATGGCCGTTTTGGAGCCAGGCCACCTATTTGTGCCAAACGCAGGTAATGCGGTTAACATGGCAGGGAAGAGTTACAAATAATGCAAAATGATAGCTGCCACCAGTCCTGTCCATGACACATCTGCCCAGTTCATAAAAAGTCCAGCGAGGGTATCTAGGGCATTTGGAAATTACTATAGACCCAAGTGTACTGTATAGTAAAATACATTGCACACTTGTTACATGTTGCACAAAAGTTACACCATGAGGAAAAGGACTAAGGGAAGCAAAGTCTCCCAGTACTGACTGTCTTATGGGCATGTCAGTTTCCCCATGAAAAGTAAGTGAAAGCCTAGAGGAGTGCAGCTGAAGGCTGTGCTTCTCTGGCAAAGCCAGTCAGGTATGTCTACACAGCAGCAAAATGTTTGGGGGTTGACATATGGAGAGACAATTACATACACATATGAAATCGTTCCTAACTGCCAGCACAAAAGGATTTAGAGACTCGGATTCCCAGCTGGATGTCAAGCATGTTAAGAACTTTAAACCATTCTCACCCCACCCCCCCAACCAGAGAGGTGATAACCCGCAAAACCATTAATCGAACCACAAACAACAGCGTCATCGCCTGGGGGGTCCTGCATTGGCCATGAGCGGTAGAACATCCGACTTGGGGCGGTGCCCAGGTATTCTGTGGTGCACAATGTGAAATCAATTCAGAGGTAGCAAGAAAGGGCAAACTTTAAGGATCAAAACTGGGCGTCACCTGATCTCAGAAAGCAAAGGTTGTAACTAAATCAGCAATCTAGATCTCTATCAGCAAGAGGTGCATTTAACACCTTTCAAGGGACAGATCCAAGGTGTCTGCATGGACAGTGTTCAGTTACAATTAACCAGGGAAGCGTTCATCAATAAATTTGGAGGCCTCTTCGGGAATGGTAAAGAAGAAGACTTGGTTTGAGTGTTCAAGCTTGAGTTTAGCCGGGTTTAACTGAGTATTTAACCCCCAGATCTCGCAGCATTTTCTTGGTGGCCAGGAAGGATTTCCGTTCTTGTTGTATGGCTACGAAGAAGTGGGGGAAAAGGTGGATTCTGGAGGAGCAGAGTAAAAGGTCGCCTTTGACCCTTGCCGCATGAAGAAGAGGGTCCCTGTCACGATAATTAAGTACTCTTGTGATGTTAGGGCGGGGAGGAGCACCAGGTCTGGGTTTCACTGTTAAGGAGCGGTGGGCTCGCTCAATCGCGAACTGTGGGGAAACTTTCAGGGAATCCAGTAGGGACAGCAGGGTGCGCTCGACGTAATCTTCCATGGGGCCTTCTATGTTGTCCCCCGGAACACCAATGATGTGCAGATTATTGCGCCTGGAGCGCGATTCCATGTCCTCATTTTTCTTGCTGACATCCTGCACCTGTCTGGACAGAGCGGTCACTCCAACCCATAGTGCCACAAGGTTGTCTTCGGCTGTCCCAACTCTGGTCTCTACCTCTGTCACTCCGGTGTCGTTTTTTTCCATGTGGGCTTTGATCGAGCATATAGTTCTGCTCATGTTGTCCAGCTTGGAATGGAGGGCAGTGAACCCCTCCCGCATGTATGCCATCATTTTCTGCACCTCAGTAGTTTCATGGGACCCTGACATGTTTGGTTCGGCCTCCGGTAGGGGTTCGTTCAGTTTCAGCACAGCTTTCGCATACATATTGATGGAGCTTTGCTTTTTGTTGGCACCCTTGGTCATTATCACGTTGGTCATGTGGAAACAGAAATGTGGAGTGCTTTCAGGGTCAGGAAGAGGGGCACCGGACCAGCAGGGACAATCAAGTAGACAGTAGTGAAATATAAGGATATCCAAATTGTTCCTTAGCTGAGTATTGGGGTTCAAGGTTACGTGTCCTAGAGTGCCGCTGGCTTAGGCAATTCTGATGTGAGGGCACTCCGGCAGTAGGTCAGTGCAGTAAGCAGGCAGGTGTCGGGCAGCTCTGGGTAAAGATGTGACAGTTTCCTATATAGTGACCCAGGAGACAGTTTCAGTGAGGGTGTGGACTGTATTTTCCCCCTCTCCCGGTCAGCGTAGATGGGTCGACTGGATCACCTAGTGATGTTGATTGCCACTAATGGGTTTGCCCAGTTTACAGCAGTGTGGATTGTGGCCTCCGTTGTATAATGGAGCGATATGTGATGGTGGAGAGCGGGGTAAGCAACCGGCAGCTGGCGTGAGGGGCAGCCCCCAGAGGATTGGCAATCGGTGTCCCCGCCGCTAGCGAGAACCGTGCTCCCTGATGGCAGGTTGCGTGATGTGAGCTCTCTGTTTAATGACGGTATTGTGGGTTCCTTGGCGCAGGGCTCCTGTCGCTGAGTACTGGTCCAGGCAGGGCCCGGGTGGTAGCTGTTGAGCCCGGGGCAGAGGCCTCCGTGAGTTATGGAGCGCCCGGGTGATCAACAAGCACAGGTTCAAATTGATGGGAACAGCTCAGTACGTAGAGATGAACAGTAAGAGGGCCCAATTTACTTCTCAGCCAAGCGACAGGGCGCATGCTCCGATGACCCAGAATTCTGTAAGGCGAGGCGAGGCAAGTCAAGTCTGCTGTCAGGGTGCTGCAACGGCAGGCCGCAATCGGATGATTGGTGTAAATGGAACGCAATGACCCAGGATGAGGGGGCACAGTCCACTGTGCCAGACTCCAGAAGGAAGTCTCAGCAGGAGTGTGGTTTTGGCACCCAGATAGGGCAGGGGCTCCAGGATAAGCAGTAAGAGTAATTATGGCCAGTAGGGTCTGCCCTGACCGCACCCGAATGGGTTGTGACCTCCCACGTACTGTGGGGTAATTGATAGTAATGATAATAGTTGTGTGACTCTCTAAGTGGTTGTATGCGGGTTCACCCCACCCAGCCTCCGTCTGCCTCAGTTTCACCTCTGGTATGCACCTGGACCTAGGACAACGTAAGGGCCGTCTGTAAATGAAGGAGTTCATATGACACGTGCTTCCCGGATAATAGTGGCACCAAAGGTTCCAGTCACAGCAGTAGGCCAAACAATGTAGCAGCCCCCACCCCATCGGATGACAGAGCAGAGGTGTCCAAGGGGTTAGTTGATATTCCCGGCTCATTAGAGGATCTGTGGGCTATGAGTTGGCTGTTGTCGTATTCGGCTGACTGTCACTTGCAGCGATTTCCGGCCCATGCAAGTGAGGTGCGGTGCAGTGGGGGCCGGCCAGTGATATGTTGTAAACCAAGAGACAGGCCGCGACCTTAATGCCTCTCCAGCAGCAATTTCTCAGTAGCAGGGGTAGGGTGTCTGGTGCGTGGCAAGCCTGCAGTGTCATAGGTAATAGAGCCCCCGTACCTTATGTCCAGTCCCGGGATGGTGCAGTGCTGTACAGCGGTGTCTCATTGCGTCGCAGCTGAATGCTTCGCAGGATGACTGAAGAGTCAACCAAGGGGGCTCCCCACGGGCTGTGGGGCCTCCAGAGGACACCAGCAGAGAGCCGGCGGGGTTCAGGAGGCGTGAGGCATGTCTCGAGTGGGCGCGGGGGGTTCAATCCAAAAGTGGCATGCTGCCAACCGGAGGTCCTACGGATGGTGAAGTCGGGCAGTTAGGTTGTCCCACCTCTTCAGTACACAAGTATATGCTGCGGAGGGAATCGGGGGGGACCACCAGCCGAGCCACCCAGTGTGTGATGGCTCCAGGCAAGGTCACCCAGCAACACAAGGCGGGTGCCCCTCCCACAACTGGGCACTCGCTTGTTCTGGGATCAGCTTGCCGTTGAGACGTAGCGTGGAGTGTCGCAGGAAGGCAAGGCGGCGAACAGCAAGGCAGGATTTTCTCTGCAATGGTCCCCTCCCAGGGCGCACCAGTCAGCAGCACCGCCAGTAATTCGACAGGAATCAATCCGTGAGCGTTAGGAGTGGAACCGTGACCCCAGCACAGAAGGATTAGCAACAAGGATCTCGCCCTGGATGGAGCTACACACACAGGCAGCCATTCCCTATGAGCGCAACAGCGTTACCCCTCCCTGCATAGGTTTTAAATAATTTTTCCAGGTGAGTACACAAGAACATGAGTAGTTAGGGAATCCAATCAGTTTTGAATCATGGCAAGAGCTGTTGTAATTACTTTCTGTAGGGACATTATTAAATCAAGATAAGAAGGCTAAGATGGGCAATTGGGGTTGAAGGATCGTTCGTTCAATATGTTCCTTCTCATTTTGAGGAGGAGCCAGAGATGCTAGCTCTTTCGATAGTTTTCTGCACATAATCATTCAGGATACATTCCTCTGACCACTTGGTTTTGGATTTCTCAATGGGGAAGGTTTGTCTCTTTCTCCGTGTGTTGAAGCTGCGACGATCTTAAAGATGTTGCAGGTAAGAATTGCATGACTGGCTTTGGATTGCATCAGACTGCCACATCAAGGTAGATCATTCCGTCTTGATAGTGTGAGTAATACTCTCCTAAAATTGAAAAGATTTTCTTTCTAATTTAATAGATGCTGTGGACAAAGTTTACTAACACACCCTAATAAAATGAGGGGTGCACGGTCTGCAGTCTCAAAATGATGATTGGAATAATGTATATGCACAGGGATAGGATACCCCTTTCTGACAAGCTTTTCAGAACATCTGGAGGTTTCAAAGTCATGTCAGGTCATGTCAATCATGTGCAAATTCCCACTTGTCCATATAGTTATTTTTTACGCAGCTACTCTTGTCTGTTGTTATCAACACCGACAAGAATAGTAGTAACTTGATCATCTCTAAAGTAATGCTTGGCAGTCTTCCTGTGGACTCTGCCCCTTCAAATCTCTGGACCTGTTCACATCACTGCTTATACCCCTTGCTGATAGAATGATAGCAGTTGAAGGAACTAGAAATAACATGTTTAAGGTACTGCAATGTTGTTCTTGTGTCCATCAGCTCTCGGACGAAGAAGGAAACAATATTTGTCCTTTGATGCCCCCTGTTATGTTACTGGTTAACAAAATGAACAATACTTCAGATTGTAATCAGGGAGCTGTTAAGATGACCACAGGCCAGACACTTGCACGATCTAAAGCAAAACCTCACATTAAAATAAGGTGCATGACAAATGAATAGCTCTGGAAACATTGTTTCTGATAGACCACTTGAGGCAATCACCCGTGCATGTAAATCTTCTAAAAAATAAAAGTGAATTCTTCGACACCGAGGGGACGCTTTGGTGATATGATATGATATGATATGGCATTTGTAACGCGCCTATACACAAGTGGTGGTTGTGTCTATTCAGGCACCGGCACTGGCTGATGCGTGTACTGAACCCCCGGTATATTTGATTAAAAAAGTAACCCATTGGATTAACGTGAATTTGAACTGTTTGCCAATCAACCCTAGATGTATCCGAATGGCCAGACGAGTGCATTGGACTGGCCTATTGGAAAAAACGATGGACAGTGATTGTTTTATAGTCTCTCGCAGTGTAGTTCTGTAATTGTACAATTGTTCTTATTTCTAATAAAGCTACGACTAGTAGGGGTAAGAAAGTGACTTGGGTCACATTAGGTTCTTTTATAAACAGAATTCTGATATTTCACAGCATTCGGAACTACCTGGAAAGTTTGCGAGTAGATCACAGAGGAAAGATCTGTATTTTGAACAACATCGCCCTGTTCCGACATTTAATCGTATCAACACAATTTCCAACTTTGAAGAAGTTGGCTGACTGTCTAGGAAATTTAAGATGGAGACCTAGTTAATGAAAGATATGGAGGAGGAGGATGCACCACAACATTTAGTTTGACGAAACTGATTCTGTGGTTAGTACCATTTACCATGCTTTCTTGGGACGTGGCTGGCTAACAAGTTCATGTAATAAAGAGAGGAGAAGAGGATCCAAGATTGGAATCCTCCCGTCCCCTGCACACTATATGCTACCGCCTATAGGGTGGTTAGTGATTCCATTTGGACAAAAGTACTTCAATCTTTAGTAATGTGTGGTTCCAATAGCCAAGTTCATGAATAATTCATTCAGCCAAATGTTGTGCAACGAAGAAGGCAATTTAATTGTGAAGTATTTGCAAGCAAGACGTGTCCAATAGTCCAATATAATCATCTGATGCATTTCGAGGGGATTCCTCTAGTAACCCATGTCTATACAGTAAAACCATTCTATACATAACAAGAATATCCACGATGCGGGAATCTAACAGATAGTTCTTATGTACTACAAATGTCATCAATCAATTGACAACTTAATTTCGTATTGGGAAACAAAAACACAGCCAAAATAAAATGAGTGAATAACTGGATCTAACTATTGCAGGCCACTAATGTATCTGATGGATTCAGACCAAGCATAGGTACTACTAAATAGACACTAGACACCAGTATCATCAATTAATACAAGTCAATGTAATCACCCAGATACAAAGTCTAAAATGTAATTTTTATTAATTATGACATATTTTGTTTTCAAGAAACTTGGTCTTTTGACCCCCACCCCCAGTCTTGATGATTATGTTCGTTTTATTATGAAGCAAGTCTGAGACGTAGAAGGAGTAATCGAGATGGGGTAGCTATGATGATCAAGGCTTCACTGTGAAGCCACACGCAATGTGTTTCACGTCCCTGGAGATTCTGATTGTTAAAATTGTACTTATTAATAAGCAAATTATGTGATTAATTAATTGGTATCCCTTTCAAGTAAATAAAGATCATCCTTTCTTTGAGAAATTGAATCAGGAGATGATTTCTATTCATACGCAATCAAATATCAATTTACCTTTTACTGTTCTCTGTGGAGGTTTTTATTCAAAAAAAGAGGATAACTGAGTATAATATGATCTATTAGTTCTGGAAGAAGATAATCATTTGTATGTGGTTAGTGCTCAATTATTTAATTCCTCTATCAAGTGGAACCTTAAATTAATCAAAGTAAGCATTCCTTCTGACTCACCCGTCAACTTAACTTTCAAAGGCCGTTGTGTCTCTAAAATAGATTATATTTTTGTAAGTGCTGACTATTGGGCATTATGTTTCAGATTTAAAAATAGAACCCAACCTAGACAGTGATCACTCTTTTCACATACATTATCATTATTCGTGCGCTATTAGAGGAAAGGTGAGAAAATAGACCACATTGAAGCCATCACTTCCAACTGAAGGCTTTCTATTAGACGGGGTAGTATCAAAATGAAAGCTATTGTTAGAGAATGTTTTAGAGATAATATTGATCACATTCCCATGTGCCTAAATGAAGAGATGCCTTCAATGCATTTGTTAAATAATTTTGATGTATAAGTGGTAAAGACTGGGTTAACATTTAGTAGAATATGCAAACTTAATAATGCTAAACACAGGCACACATGGCTAAATAAGTCCTGAAAAGCTACTGTACCAATTGGAATTTAAAAAAGGTGTACGAGGATGAATTGAAAGAGTGCAAAGTACAGTATGTGAAAATGGCTTGGGAAGAATTAGTCAAGACAGTGACATTTGTAAACTCTAGGGGTTTTGGGGAGATGGGGTACAAGGCCCAAATGTGAGCATTATATCGGCAGACTTAGGGGTTTCGTATTTCACATCTGTATATTGTTGACCAAATAGACATTGTGATTTTGTTTTATAATATGTGCACCTTTTGTGACAGGCCCAGGCATCTGACCCTGTCAGGAAGAGATAGGAATCCCTAACCTATAAGCCTGAGACGGGATGCCTACCAGTTTTCTTTTTTTCCCCTGGCCTATTCCTGGCCCAGTAGTGGGGTGTGGGAGTTGGGAGAGCCACCATCTCTGTCTCTTCTCCCTGTGCCTGCCTGAAAGAACTGAGTGCCACCTTTTCTTGCCCATACCGGTTATGTACAATGGTGGCCAGTTTCTATAGGGGACACGGTCATGGTCCTTCTCCCCAGCACTCAGAACAAGCTGCTGGCCAGGAGGCAAGGGCCATTATATCATCACAGAAGCTGTCCCGTGCCTCATCTACAAAGTACAGTAAGCGGAGAGAAGGAAACCATCTCAGCTCTATCATGTCAAGAAACTGAAAGCTTGGCAAGAGAACAGCAACGCACCACTCCCAGCTCTCTATGTAAACAATACCCAGGATACTCCCTTATCCACCCAGGTTCATGTCATCAGGTCTACCCACAACTCAGCCATCAAGAATTGGCAGAGTTGCTAGAGAGATACCCTGAAATATTCTCCCGAAGATGGGAAGAGTATGAGGGGCGGTACACAAGATCCAAACACCACCTTGGAGAGTGATCGGAATGACACCCTACCGGTTACCGGAGACCAGGAAGAAAACTATTAAGGAAGAGCTGAAGAAAATGCTGGACCCAGGTGTAATTGAAAGATCCAACATTGAGTAGGCCACCACGATCGTGCCAAAGCCTGGCAATACCTGGAGGTTTTGTACTGACTTTTATAGAATAAATGAAATATCCAATGTATACCCCATGCACAGGATAGGCAGATTGGTGGAAAACATCAGAGTGGCCAAGTTAATTTCAATGCTGGACCTTACCAAGGGATACTAACAGGTACCTCTGGATGAAGATGCCAAACGAAA
The DNA here is from genome assembly GCF_040938575.1 of Ambystoma mexicanum. Taxonomy (NCBI): domain Eukaryota; kingdom Metazoa; phylum Chordata; class Amphibia; order Caudata; family Ambystomatidae; genus Ambystoma; species Ambystoma mexicanum. The sequence continues at coordinate 341,682,363 of NC_090922.1, forward strand.
GACCATCTTTTCTACACCTGAAGGCTTCTTCCAATTCACATTCCATTCATTTGGTCTCTATGGGGCATCCACTGCATTCCAACGGTTGATGGACCACATCTTATCCCTCTGTCAAAGCTTTGCCAGGGCCTATTCAGACATTATTGTGTATAGCACAACATGGAAAGATGTCTTGAGACATCTGACAGCAGTCTGTGATCTACTCTGAAAAACCCACCTCACAGCCAATTCAGCCAAAAGTCACCTGGCACAATCTTCATTTACCTCGTGCAGTAGTGTCTAAAAACTCATGTAATTTTTGGGCCTTAGTTGATGGGTTGTTCCATAGTCAGGACGAATTACAATGTAATCTTGTTTGAGAAAGTTTGTGGGAGTTACATTTCTGAAACTTGTACAGGACATCAGAATAAAGGAACAAGTTACTTATCTGTAACTGTTGTTTTCCAGCATGGGTCTGGCATGGATTCACATGCTCATGAATATTCCCCGTCATCAGGCTGGGAATCCTCGGTAAAGAAAAAATCAGTATCAGTTTCGTTTCTGATCTGTCTTTCGTAGTAGTAACCAATCACTGATCTCTGCGTCATACTGACCACAGTCAATGACTGCCCTCTACCTAAGCCCGCCTCTGGCAGCCATCTTCAGATTTGGTAGCACGTGAAGTGGCAGTATGACCAAGTGAAGAGCCGCAGAGGGGTAGGTGGTAGGGTTCGCATGTGAATCCATGCCAGACCCATGCTGGAGAACAACAGTTATAGGTAAGTAACTTGTTCCTTTCTCCAGAATGGGGTCTGGCATGGATTCACATGCTCATGAATATAAGAATAAATAGCAGTACACACATGCACAACCACGGGGGGGTGGCAAAAGGCTCAACATTAAGCAATACAACATTAAGCATCTCTTACCTCCTCACCAGGCTCACCTTAAGCGAACAGGTTGCGCAGCACTGCTTGGCCGACCCTGGACTCCTCCCTGGAATCCCGATCGACGCAGTAGAATCTCGTGAAGGTGTGCGTCGACCTCCACGTAGCAGCCCTGCAGATGTCCAGCAGGGGCACACCAGATAAGAACGCCGTAGTAGCAGCGATCGCTCTGGTCGAATGGGCTCTCGGACGGCCTGGCAGCGGTCGGTTAGCCAACCGGTGACAGTGCATGATGCAGCCGGAGAGCCATCTGGAAATAGAAGACTTCGAGAGAGCCTTCCCTTGATTCACAGGTCCAAAGTTCACGAACAGCTGTGATGTGCTCCGGAAACTCTTCGTGCGGTCCACGTAGAACTTCAGCGCTCTAGCCACATCCAGCGAGTGCAAAGTCCTCTCGGCCGGCGGCGAAGGAGACGGGAAGAAAACAGGTAACACCAAGGGCTCGTTAAGATGGAAGTCCGACGACACCTTGGGCATAAAGGAGGGGTGCGTCCTAAGCACCACCCTCGAGGCATGGAAAGTCAAGTACGGTGCCTTGCAGGATAGGGCCTGGATCGCTCCCACTCGTCGTGCGGAGGTAATGGCCACCAGGAACGCAGTCTTCCACGACACAAACTTCATCGGTGCGGAGTGCATCGGCTCGAATGGGGGCTCCATGAGCCTGGTCAGCTCTACGTTAAGTTCCCACGCCGGGTCCGGGGCCTTCACCGGTGGGAACGACCGGAACAGTCCTTTCATAAACTCTTTTACCAGTCTATGGGACCACAGGGACGTCCGTCCTGTGGTTCTGGTATATCTGGAGATCGCCGCCAGATGAATCTTAATGGAGGCATGGGCCAGCCCAGCCTTTGCCAGCGATAGCAGGTACGGCAGCACTTGAGGGGCCGTAATCCGTAGGGGGTTGATCTTCTGTACTCGGCACCAGAGAGAGAACCTCTTCCACTTATGACCGTAGCATTTGAGAGTCGAGGACGTCCTGGCCTTTGCAAGAACCTCTCTGCAAACGGCTGGTATATCGTAGCCTCCAAACTCTAGCGCTGCAGGAGCCAAGCCTGCAGGTTCAGCGACGCCGGGTCGTGATGGAAGATGGCGCCTCCTTCTCTGGAGAGAAGGTCCGTGTCCGCCGACAGCTTGATGGGAGGGGACATTGACAAGTCCAGAAGGTCCGGGAACCAGATCTGCCTCAGCCACGCTGGTGCGACGAGGATCATCCTGCACCGGGACCTCTTGAGCTGGCTGATGAGCCGAAGCAGCAACGGCAACAGAGGGAACGCATACAGGTATAGGCCATCCCAGGGGAACGAGAACTCATCGCCCATGCTTCTCGGCTGGGGAAACCTGCTGGCGAACCTCTTGCACTTCGAGTTCGTCGCTGTTGCGAACAGGTCGATTTGGGGTTTGCCCCATCGTCGGAAGAGTTGATCCACCTGATCCTGGCGCAGTTCCCACTCGTGAAACGCGCGCAGCTTCCTGCTGAGCGAGTCGGCGATGGTCTTGCTTTCTCCTGCCAGGTGGAAGGGAACCAGGAACATCCCCTGGGCGACCGCCCAGTGCCACAGATCCTGTGCCTCCTTGGATAGGGCTGGGGATCTGGTGCCTCCCTGCTTCCGTATGTAAAACATCGTCGTGGTGTTGTCCGTGAAGATCCGCATCACCTTGCCCTTGAGCGACGGGAGGAACGATTTGAGAGCCCAGAACACGGCTCGGAGTTCCAGGACGTTGATGTGCAGGAGCCAGAGGCCTCTTGCGTGGAGATCTCCGGTGTGGGCGCCCCAGCCTTCCAGGGAGGCGTCCGTCGTCACCGTCTCCTGGTACGCCGGTGTCTGAAAGTCCTTGCCCGCCGTGAGGTGCGTTCGAACGCCCCACCACTGAATCGCCCGCCGGAACACCTCGTTGAGGGGGACCCTGTCTTCGAAGGTGCCCGTCGCCTGCATCCAACGGGCGTCGAGAAATTCTTGAAGAGGGCGCATCCGTAGTCTGCAGAGGCGCACCAGGTAGACCTGACCCTGGCCACGTCCGTGGCAAGCAGGCGCTGGACTTTGCCTAGAATGGTGTTCGTCCATTCTTCCGACGGGGCTGCCAGGCGCCTCACTGTATCGAGCTTCGCTCCCAGAAACAGGGCCACCTGCGACGGCACCAGGTGGGACTTTGGGTAGTTTATGGCAAATCCCAGGGCTGTGAGTAGCTGGACGGTCCTTGCAGTGTGTTCGACGGCGAGTTCCCTCGTCCTTGAGCGGATGAGCCAGTCGTCCAGGTAGAGGTAGACGTGAATCCCCTGCAGGCGCAGCCGCGCCGCCACTGGTGCTAGGCACTTGGTAAAGACCCTGGGGGCCGACTTCAATCCGAACGGCAGTGCTCTGAATTGGTATTGGCGTGCCTGGACGACGAACCTGAGGAACTTTCGGTGACTTTTGAGGATGGGAACGTGGAAGTATGCATCCTCCAGGTCCAACGACGATAGAAAGTCGCCTTCCTCCAGCTGTCCCAGTATGTGCTGGAGGGTGACCATCCTGAACTTCTGTGATCTGATGTATTTGTTCAGACGACGAAGGTCCAGGATGGTGCGCCAGCCGCCCGTCTTCTTCCTGACGAGGAAGTACCTTGAGTATACCCCGGAGCTCCGGAGCCTCTTCGGGACAAGCTCGATGGCGCCTTTCCTGAGCATCGCCCGTACTTCCAACAGCAGTTGCGGGACGTGATTCTCCTTCCTGGCCACAGGTGGAACGTGGGGGCACTTCTTAAGGAATTCGATAGAGTGTCCTCTTGCCAGGGTAGCCACCACCCAACGGTCGGTGGAGATGGACTTCCACGCGCCGACGAAGTTCGTCAGCCGGCCTCCCACCGGGGTGCTTCGGTGGGGGCCCGAGACCACGGCCGGTTCAGTCCTGCTTGGAGGTGGTGGCCTTGCCGCCCTGGCCACCTTGCCGATGGCAGCGAGACGTTCCCTGCTTGCTGCGACCCCTGTAGGCCTCCTGAGACGAGGAGCGTGCCGCCTGGCGGTAGGACGACGAGCCACCGCTGAATCCCTTGGAGGCACCCTGTCTGCCTCCGGAGCTCCGAAAGGGCCGACATTGCTGAAGGGCTCCCAGGGCGCGGGCCGTCTCCGTTTTTATGGCTTGGAGGGATTCGTCCACCGCCTTCCCGAACAAGGTGCTGCCGTCGAACGGCATGTCCAACACCCTGGTCTGGACGTCCTGACGGAAGTCGGTCGCCTGGAGCCAACCGCATCGTCGTAGGCAAACACCGTTGCCCAGCTGGCAGAACCCGGTATCGGCAATATCGGTTGCCACCGTTATGGCGTGGTCCGACTCCACCTCGCCCTCTTGCAGTATTTCCAGGGCCTTGGACCTCTTGTCGTACGGCAGGAAGTCCAATATGGGGGCCAGCTTAAACCAGAGCTCCCTGTCGTAGCGGGCCACGATCGCCAGGGCGTTGGCCGCTTTGATCGTCGTCGCCGCCGACGAAATGACCCGCCACCCCATGGCGTCCAACTTCTTTCCCTCGCCGTCCGGCGGGGAATTCGACGTCTAGGCTCCTGACCCCGCCGCTTTCTTCTTCGCCGCCGCCGAGACGACCGAGTCTGGCGTTGGCTGGGCCCTGAGGCACAGGGGAGCGGTTTCGGGGACCCGGTACTTCTTCTCGTACCGGTCCCGTTTGGCTGGTGCCGTGGAGGGGTTCTTGAGAACCGACAGGCCCTCCTCCCAGATGTCATCGATTAGGGGCACCGCGATGACCGTCTTCCTCTTGGCCTCCCGGCGCTGATAGAGGAAACCTTCCTTTCTCTGCTCCTCCGGGCAGAGCTGGAACAATTCGGACGCCCTGGGGATCATGGCGTGGAATGAGCCAATCTCGTCGGGCGGAGAGGCCCGTGCGACGGGACACGGGAGACCCGTTCCGTCGTCGTCGCCCTCAGAACCCGTCGTCGAGCCCAACGCACCGTCATCTCCCGACTCGTGGGAGGATGAGGAGGGGACTGCAGGCCTTACGGGGGCGAGCGGAGGAGAGGGTTGGGTCCTCCGTCGTTTGTTCTGAGGACTTCCCGACGGGCCAGGTTGCGGGTCCTCCAGCCTGGGCCGTGGGAATCTCGTCCTTATCTCAGAGCATAAGGACTGGATGGCCGACAAAATGGCCGCCGAGCCATCCTGAGGCCTAGGATCCGGCTGCGCCGGAAGGGAAGGCCGCTCTTCCTCGCCATCGTCGTCTTCCTCGGTTATCACCCGAGGATCTTCCTGACAGGAACAAACCTTCTCGAATTGGACTTCGAGGTTCCTCACGGCCTCGGTCAGTTCCTCCTCTGAGGCTGACTCCGAGCTCGAGGAGGGCACCGTGCCCCCCCTCGCTTCTTCCATCATGGCGGCCACAACGATGGGCTGAAAAGAGGATTCCCTCCTTGGCGGCAGGGAAACTCTAGTCCCGGAGGCGGTCTCTGCTGGCGGTGTCTCTGCCGGCTTGGCCAGAGTCGCCGCGATAGCCTCGATAGAGGCCTTCGCCTGCTGGGTGGGGGCCTTCACCACCTTAGGTGCGTCCCGGGCCCTCTCCTTTGGGGGAGGGGCGACGCCTCGCTCCCCCTCTTCCGAGATCGGACGGGGCTTCTCCCAAAGCTTACCCAGGGTATCGGACTTCCTCTTCCCCGAACCGGAGCGTTGGCTCGTGGTTGACGGTGCCGGGGAAGGTGCGCCCTGCCTGGCAACCAAAGAGCCCGACCTTTCGGCACTCCCGGAGCCAGCGGACTCGCAGCGCTTGGCCTGGTGTTGGGCCGCCGTCGCCGGGGCGCTCGCACAGGTCTTAGAAGCCCGCTCGGACCCTTTCTTCTTCTTCACACCCGTCGAGCCCTTCTCCAACCAGCTTGCGAGACAGGATCGACGGTCCCTCATGGTCCGCTCCGACAAGTTCTTGCAGAACTGGCAGTCCTTCTCTACATGAGTCTTGTCCCATGAAGACAGTAGAGGCATCGCAAATGTTTGTCTTCCTTAAACACATTCTGCAGCCCGCATCCAGGGCAGCTGCGAAACAACTTGGGAACCGGGTGACGAACTCGCATCCTGGGCCATCTCGAAGTAGGCCGCGAATCTTCTGGAATCCTCCAAGAAGTTGATTCGACAAAATCTTCACCCTTGAGGGGCGTAGGAAAATCCCGCAATGGGTAGCCGTTAACGGGAGTAGAAACGGTGGAGCTTGAGGCTCGATTAACCCAAAAAATGTGAAAATTCACCTGAAAAAGCACGAAACAGGCAGTAAAAGCTCGAGAGCTAAGCACGAGGACTCCCAACACTTGAACGTGCGGTAAAAATCTGAAGATGGCTGCCAGAGGCGGGGCTTAGGTAGAGGGCAGTCATTGGCTGTGGTCAGTATGAGGCAGAGATCAGTGATTGGTTACTACTACGAAAGACAGATCAGAAACGAAACTGATACTGATTTTTTCTTTACCGAGGATTCCCCAGCCTGACGACGGGGAATATTCATGAGCATGTGAATCCATGCCAGACCCCATGCTGGAGAAATGTATTTTTACAGCGCTTGGAATGTGAGTGGGCTCTGAATTTTGATATCTAAGACATAGAACAATTCATAAAGAAGGCCTCTGATTCGCGTGCACCTGGTCCTAATGGTTTAAGTCATTATATTCTGAAAAATGCTGCTCCTTCATGGGCAAACATACTGTATTTGCTTTTTGTAAATATTCTGAATTCCAAATCTTGTCCACCTTCTTGAAAATTGGCCATTATTATTCTGATCTATAAGTAAAGTGATCGGGCCAACCCGTCAAATTATCGACCAATCGCTCTTTTAGACGCCGAAAGTAATATTTTTGCCTCTATTCTTTTAAAAGAAGGGAGTAGTTTATTACCTGTAACTCTATTTCTCCAGCGTTGGTATCTTTCATAGATTTGCATGCTGTGACTATTCCCCATCGTCAGGCTGGGAATACCTGGTTACTTATATTTTAATACCTTTTCTTAAGGAAAAACCTTTGACACCTTGAATGTCCTACCCACATCGTTGTGGGTGCTTTTACTCCCTACCAATTGAATGTCGAGTGTATAGCTCCGCCCCTGCAGATTCCCCTCAGATTTTAACCACTCTTACTGGAGGAATAACACATACAGAGGGTGTTTGCTTGGAGGGCGCATGTAAATTATGAAAAGATACCAATGCTGGAGAAATGGAGTTACAGGTAAGAAACTACTCCCTTGGCCAGCATTGGATAGTTCAAAGATTTACATGCGTGAATAGATTTTATAGCAGTATACATGACAGGAGGAGAAAGACAGGCAACCAGAGATCAGAAGCTCTGACTTTAAACCCTGTGCAAGAAGCAACAATAACCCTGGAAGCTGCAGGGCTTACCTTACTGGAACAGCCGTTGTTGGACTGCCTGTCCCATTTGCGCGTCCTCCGCGTGCTGCTGCTGCAGGCAGTACTGCCTTATGAAGGTGTGGGGCACTATCCACGTTATTGCCTCACAATGTCTTTGATGGGCATGCCCGACCACAGAGCTGCCGGTACCCTTGTGGAATTTGCACTGGCTGTAGTCTGCAGTGGCCTTTTGGCATTTGAATGGCAGAAGGGATAGTAGAGGACATCCACCTTGCAATACCCTGCTTCGTGATAGCTTTCCCCGTGTTTGAAGGTGTGAAAGCGATAAGGCGCTGTCTTACTGCTCTGAACTATTTGGTCCGGTCCAGGTAATAATTCAACGCCTTTTTGACATCCAGGTAGTGTAACACTCTCTCCTCTGGGGTGGTGACGTTTTGGAAGAAGGTAGGCAACGTGAAAGTTTCGTTTTTGTGCATGCCCAAATAAGGAATGCATGGGTCTCTCGACCTGGGGGAAAGTAAAGGGACAAAATGGCCAAAGGAGAGAACAAAAGACTTTGTGGCACGGCCATTTTCGGCACTGGTCACAGTCTTGGGCCAAAGGTAGTAAACGCGGTATGGTCCATAAAAATGAAGCAAAATTATCTTAAAAGTAAACTGCTGCCACCAGTTTGTCCTAGGCATACTTGTACCAACACCAATAAATCCTTAGAGGGTGGCTAGGGCCATAAAACAAAGGGAACCCTATGAGCGGTACTGTAAGATACTTGCCACATAGATAAAAAGTCACCAAGAATAGCAAAATAGTCGAAGACTAAGACAAACATAGTTTCCCAGTACTGACAGCCTGAAGGACGTGTCAGTTTCCCCATAACAAATGAGCAAAAGCCCAGAGGAGTACGACTGAAGACTGTGCTCCACTGGAAAAAGTCAGGTTAGGTAAGCCAAGCAAAAGTAAGAAAATTGGGGGTTCACAAATGGAGGGAAAATTGCACCTAAGGGAAATCTTTCCTGACAGTGAACACCATGCGCAAAACCGTTTCCACTTTTGGTTGTACGAGCTGTTAGTGGAAGGGGCCCTAGCTGCCGCCAGTATGCGTTGACATTCTTGCAGGATATCTAGGTGGCCAAATTCGGAGTGATCAGGAGCCACACTCTCAGCTTGAGCGAGCGTGGGTCATGATGCAGGATTGCGCTGTTGCTCTGCGATAGGAGATCAGCCTGGGCTTCCAGGTGAGTTGGGTTGTCCGCCGATAGCTGGAGGTGGTCAGAGAGCCAAGTTTGTCTGGGCCAGTCCGGTGCCACAAAGATAATTTTGCAAGGGTATCTCCGGATCATTTGGATTGTTCACCTGATCAATGGTATGGGGGAAACGCATATGCAAAGACATTGGTCCAAGAGAATTATAACGCATCCCCCTGCGAGCTTGGGTGCGGGAGCTTGCTTCCAAATATTTTGCACTGTTTGTTGGATATTGTGGCGGAGAGGTCGAGCACAGGATAACCCCATGCTGCGAAGATTCAGTTGATTTGGCTGCTCTGAAGCTGCAATTCGTGGGATTGCATAGTGTCCCTGCTGAGGCTGTCTGCGTGCTAGTTGTGTATCCCCGGCAGGTGGAGCACTTGTAGAGTGATGATGTTGGGAATGGCCCAGTGCCAGATGATTTGAGCCTCTTGAGACAGGGAGCTTGACCTGGTTCCTCTCTGTTTGCAGAGGTAAAATATTGTGGTGGTATTGTCTGTGAATTCATGAAAGGAAGGATTTTAAGGCCCAATGACTGCTCACAGCTCCAAAATATTGATGTGCAGGCAGGCCTTTGATTTGGTGGTGGTGGGCCCCCCATTGTGCAAAGGAGGTATCGGTCACCAGCGTGACCTGGTGGGTCGGCTCAGGCAGTGGCATCCCTCTTGAGATGTTGCTGCGTATTGTTCACCACTGCAGTGAACATCAGAGCGCATGTGTGATGGTGATTTTGTCTTCCAAGGAACCTTGGGTTTGGGACCATCTGGCTGCAACAAACTGTTGTGCCAGTCGCATGCACAGCCTGCAATGGGGTATTAATGGTATGCAAGATGACATGGTTCAGAGCAGCGTCATGTATTTGCACACTGGGAGCTGTTTGTGTGGGTTGAATGAGCATGCCAGAGACATTAACCTGTGAATTCTGTCACCCGAGGGTTTGACCAGGCTTTGTGCCGTGGAGAACAGTGCACCCAGTAACACCAAGCTTTTGTATGGCGTAACACAGGATTTCGTGTAGTTGATTGTAAATCCTAATTGTTGGATTAGAGTCTCTGTTTGCGCAAGTGAGGCCAATGTGCCTTGGTGCGCTGGGGCCCTGACCAACCAATAGTCTAGATATGGATAAACGTGGTGGCCTTGTTTTCTGAGGAAAGCTGCCACTGGAGCTAGGCATTTTGTGAAAGTCCTGGGGGCTGATTTGAGGGCGAAAGGTAGGACTCATAATCGGTAATGCCTCTCCCTCCACTTTGAACCTGAGGTACTGCCGGTGCCTGCAGTGTATTGGAATGTGAAAGTATGCGTCTTTAAGTCTAATGCTGCTAGATGTTCTTGAGGCTGAACCGCTTTTATGACGTCTTGTAGCATGACCATTTTGAATTACTCTTTCTTGATGTTTTTGTTTAATTTCCTTAAATCCAGGAAGGGACGCCACTTTCCATCCAGATTCTTTACGATGATGTACCCTGAGTATACTCCTTTTCCCAGCAGAACAAGAAAAAGTTCCCTGTATGGAAACTCCCATCCCCCACACACTATCATAGGCCCAATAATGATGCCAAACTTTCAAAAGACAAAGTTCTAGAAATGTCAAAATCTTGCAATATTCTTTGTGTTACAATGGGAATTTAAGAATAACAATTTCATAAGCAGCTATATTTCCTTGTATCACAGATGTGGATTGAGGCAGTATTCATACAATACAGTATATGTTTTATTTGTAAGGCCCAACGAGTTTCGAGATAATCTTTCTCTTCATCAGGGGCGAATTTCAAATCAATTCTACAAAATAATTCAGACAATATAGTTTTAGCAAATCAATTATAAAAATAACATTACTTTACAAATCCAATTACTGATACATTAATACAATATCTTGATAATCCTCAATTGATTTAGAGAGTAGTACAGCAAAATGATCCTTAAATTTGATCAATCATCTCATATTCTTACCTAAATTGATGTGACTATTGGTACTGGATGGCAGTACTGTTATACATGTAAGCATATATTTACTGAATACCTCAATATCTTCAATCCTCTCTTTTTTTCTGATTGAAAATTGCTAACACGAAACTCCATTTCTTCAAACCGATATCTCCGCTAAGTCAATATATAAGGATGGTCATTGGCTACTGCTGTTGTAGAAACACTGTTGTTATGTGGGATCTCTAGGTTAATTCATTTATTGATCAAAAACAAACTAAACAACCTTTAAAATGAGTAACGGCTCACCTTACTGTTAGTTGATGGAACGCCAAAACTGGCAATCAATATGTAAATCTTCCATCGGATGAAAAAAATCCTCTCCGCCCTCTCTATAGTGAAAAGATACTATTTTAAGTATATATGTGTAGTTACGTTATATACAAAATAAGCATTCGTTCATCCACTCACCTAAAAGACAGGTGGGGCTAACCAGGGTTTGTTTTCTTTCTTTGATATATGTTAACGTCATGTGAGGATCTATAAATGAAATATGGGGTTTAGGACTCGTCCCAAGTTGTTCTGAGCATAGAGAATGCAGCTATTAAGCATGGTAGTATCCACTTACCAGAAAGTCTTTCACTATCCCATTTGTACTCATTCATATGGTAGCGGCAAAAGTTTGCCGCAAAATGGGCGCTTTAAATAATAACGTGATCGTGTTCCTATGACGTCAGCACATATGATGTGCGTTACATCATGTATGTAAACAAAGCGAATGATAATGTAGAGAGGTCGTTATTAAGGATTTATGGTGCTCCCTCTTCGACTTGATTAAGCTTGACCCCAACTTGCATTGCCTTTTTCCAGACACACTTTTGTTGGCTTACAAGAGGGGAAGAAATTTGAGGGCTACATTGGTCAGAGCCAAGAGACTAAAGAAACCAACACAAAAACACCACACAAATGCCAGTGTGGGACATTTGCATGCTTGAATTGCCAGCACTGCTAGAGTATTATCAAGGGAGAATACATTAGACACACCAACACTCAGAAGAAGATAAAGCTACACGATTATGCCATTTGTGATATCAAGAATGTAGTCTTTGCATTAAGATGTCCTGTAGCAGATATTATAGTGACCACTCAGTATCAGAATCCGCCTTCATGGCCTTTAGAGCCTCGTCGATTTTGTCACCAAAGACGTTTTCGCCCTCGAATGGCATGTCCACGACCTTATGTTGCACCTCCTGCCTGAAATCGGTACAGAGTAGCCAGCCTTGCCTTCGTAGGACAACCCCATTACCAATCGATTTAAACCCTGTCTCTGTGAGGTCCCACCGTAAAATGTATGCTATGGTTGGAGGCTTCTTCACCCCTGCGTACAATTGCAATGGCTTCCTTTCGTTCTTGTTCGGTTAACAGTCCAGGATTAATCCAGGATTGAAATATACCTTAAATTGACTGAGCAGGCCTTTTCTTCAGTTGAGAATATCGAGAAATTAAAGTCACTCACTGCAGACTAGTCATAGTCCCCTTTCCTCCATCCTTCTGGGCGTCCCCCAACATGGGGACGGTACCAGAACCTTTGGAAGCGAAAAATGGAGCTTCGCCTTTAAATTTAATATAGCGTGCAGGAGTGCCTCACTATAGCCCAAAGGCGCCTCACCTCATTCCCCTTTGAAAACATCAGACGCTTAGATACCTGGTTATGCTCATTACAGATTAGCCTTTGGCATACTAGCGGGGGAAGGTGGGTGGGACGTATGGCGGAAAGGGGACTATGCACTATGAGTACTCTAGTCACTACAGTGAGTAACATTAATTACTCATACATCACATCCCTTTTCCTCCATCTTTCTGGGTGATTCCACCAAACAAGAACATAGGGTGGAGCTGTGATAATCTGCCTCATATCTAGGACTAAGCAAAAAGTTTCTTCAGAATCTTCTGACCAAACTCTGCATCGCGCCTGGAGCTGGTGTCCAGTGAGTAGTGCTTACAGAAGGTCAACAGAGTGGCCCTAGTAGGCGCCTTGCTGAGGACATCCCCAAGAGGCATGTCTCTGAAATGCTATGGCCGTTGTCTTGGCTCTGAATCATCCAACGGGCGATGGAAGCCTAATAACGGGGGGAGGAGCCCCCAAAAGTCACAAACAATGCCTCACACTTCCTGAAAGGCTTCGTCCGAGAGAGATAAAGCTTGAGGACCCTCTTGAGGTACAAGGAATGCAGGTCCCCCTCTGCCTCTGAATGCGGGTTCGGGAAGAACACAGACAGACAGATCTCTTGATTCAGATGAAATGGAGAGACCACCTTGGGCAAGAAGTTTGGGTGAGTGCACAAGATGACCTTGTCATCGTGAACTGTCGTGAAGGGCTTGCACGAAGACAGCGCCTGCAGCTCATTAACCCTGCACACAGAGGTGAGAGCCACCAGTAAAACTGTCTTTAAGGGCACCAAGCGGATGTCCACCGAGGCCATTGGCTCGAAAGGCTTGCGCTGCAAAGCTCCAAGAACCACAATGAGGTCCCAGACCGGGTTCTGCCTATGCACTAGAGGAAAAAGCCTAGACAACCCCTTAAAGTGGACCTTAACCACCGGGTTGGCTGCCGAAAACACATTCTTGGGGGAATTCTTGTAAGCACCAATCTCTGCCAAATAAGAGACCCCCAAGAACTCCACCAGGCCCTGAAGGCGGTCCTGAAAAGCCTTAACAGATGTTGAGGGTTTGTCATAGTGGGCGTCATCAGTTGCCATCGCCTGCCCCCCTTTCTTACAGACCAAGGGTAGTCCAGGCTCTGGGGCACAGGTGCCGGCGGGGTTCTCTGAGGTCCGGAGTCAAAGACAGGTCGAATGGCTGTTGAGGGGGAGGTGTCGGTGGTACAGGAGGAGGCGTCTGAACAACGGTGGGCCTGGACTGGGGGAGGGACCGGCACTGGTAGCGCTGGAGAAACAGGCAGAGGGCCTAGAGGAGGAGGCCGGAGAGGCTCCACCTGGGGATCAACTCTTTCACTATATTCTCTGGGAGCCCCGTCATCTGAGGGGAATGGATGAGGAGGAGGAAGTGCTCAAAGAAGCGGTCCTTGCTAGTCGCCGAATCCCTAGGTACCGGGCCCTCTGTGGCGCTAGGTCACCACTCCTGGTTAAAGTGCTGAAGCGCTTGATGCATGTAGCCGTAAGGCTGGGAAGGGTATATGTACCCCTGCGGAGACCAGAAACCTACACCATACAGTCTGCTTCCACTTTCACAGGCAAGGGAACTGGAACCTTCCTGCAATGGCCATTCAATGGGCGAGAGGACAGGCAGGCCCTGGGTCGAGTCCGAAATGGCTGCCGGCCTAGCAGGCTCCATCATGTGCCTATCCGCCATTTTGGAACCCTGCGCCACGCTCTGGGCGGAGAGGTGCGAAGGCCCTGAGACACGCAGCAAATGCGTCGACCTCAGAGATTACTCCGGTAGGCGCAGAGCCCTCAGCCGGATGGCCAGTAGTCGTAACACACCGACTCATGACCTTGGAGCAAGCTCCGGTAGGCTCAGCGCCCTCGCAACACTGCTGGTAGTCGTGCTGGATCGTCCAGAAGACAGACCTTGGAGGTGGCATCGAATGATCCCCTTACCTCTTGGGGTTGAAGACGAGGACGAACTTGATCGCCCTCCAGAGGACAGCCCGGTAAGGCCCCTGAGCCCCTCTGCTTGGGAGCCGGTAGCCTTGACATCCTCTGGTCTATCCCCGGAGCGCCCAAAAAAGCCCCCGGGCCCCTCGGCTTCGGGGCATTAGCCTTAGAGGCCTTGGGCATGCCAGAACCTGAATCTGAGGACCCCTTGCCTATGTGCACTCCGGGGAAGGAGTCGCTGCACTGAGGAGCCGTGCTGAACAGAGGGCCCACCTTGTCTTGACGAGAGGTCCTGGAGACAAAATCTTCAAGGTGCGCCGGCGGAGAAGTGTGGAATATCTCCCTCCAACGCTTCAAACAAATCTTCAATGCCCTGTGACCGAGAGCGCTGCAGGCCACGCACACATCCCCTGGGTGGTCAGGCCTAGACACTCAAGACAGAGTGCAAGAGGGTCCGAGGCCAGGAAGGAGTGGTTGCCCGAAGCACATCCCGTGAATCCTCCTGCAGCCGACATGCGCCGAGGGAGGCAAAGCACCAAAGGGAGGTTAAATAGGATTGAAAAGAAAGAAGGCGAGCAAGAGGAAATCAATAAAAGTCTCTGCACTGGCTGCCAGGTCCGACACTGTCAGTGCAGAAAAAGGGACACAGGTGAGGCACCGGAGGGCAGGGCATTGGCGGGGCGTTCCCACGCCCAAGGCCGCACTCTGCGCACTGTACTAAGGGAAAGCTCAATTTGTCACTGCCAACGGTTCTGGTACCATCTCCATGTTGGGGGACGGCCACAAGGATGGAGGAACGGGGACGCGATGTATGAGTATAGGCTGTGACCACAGGGACTGGGGCTTCCAGGGAGAGCGAGGGAGCGCATCCTGCCCTGTTTCCTGATGTAAAACATGGTGGTGGTGTTGTCGCAGAATACCCGCAACACCGTCCCCTGGCTGGAACAACTTGAGGACCCAGAACACTGACCATTGTTCCAGGACATTTATGTTTAAGTCCTTCTCCTTCGGGAGCCAGAGGCCTCTGCTGTGAGGCTGTCCTCTGCGAGCACCCCGCCCCTCCAGAGTAGTGACTGTAGCCTGGTACGGAGGTATGTGGAAGTGGGCTCCCTGGGTGAGATGTGGATAAACACACCATCATTGAAGAGCTTGACGGAATGCCTGATTGAGGGCGATCTTGTCTGTCCATGTGCCTGTAACCTGCTGCCACCTGGTTTCTACGAAGTCCTGTGAGGGCTGCATATGCAGCCTGCAAAAGGGCACCAGATGGATGCAGGAGGACATCATGCCCAACAAGGATTTGATGGACTGAACTGTTGCGATGGAAGCAGTGGACAGCACCTGAATCTTCCCTAGGATGGCTTTCACCCTCTCTCCAAGGGGGTCACCAGACACAAGATCGTGTTGAGCTGGCCGCCCAGAAACAGTGCGTTCTGAGATGGCACCACGCAAGACTTTGGATAATTGATGCAGAATCCGAGCAACGTCAGAAGGTGTATGGTCTACGCCATGTGCTGGGTTGCCAGTGCGTGCGAGCAGGACCGGATGAGACAATCATCCAGGTAAGGGTAGATGTGGATTCCCTTGTGGCGTAGATGCGCTGCTATCGGGGCCAATCATTTGGTGAATATCCTCTGAGCCAATTTCAGGCCGTAAGGAAGGGCCTTGAATTGGTAATGCCTCCCCTGGACAAAATGCAGGGACTTCCAGTGTTTGCAATGAATGGGGATGGGGAAGCATCTGTTCTCCAGATCGAGAGTTGCCAGGAAATCCCCTTCCTTCAGCTGCAACATGACCATCCTGAATTTTTTGGACTTTAGGTATTTGTTTGGGCGTTGCATGTCTAGGATCGGTCGCCACCCTCTTGACTTCTTCTTTACCAGAAGGTAGCTGGAGTACACTCTGGAGCCCCAGAGGCGCTGAGGGACCGTTTCTATTCCCCCCTTTCGTAACACGGCCTGGACTTCCTTTAGCAGTTGGGCCATGTGAAGCGCTTGAGGCTTAACAGGAGGAATGCAGGGGCACCGGTCTTGAAATTCAAAAGCGTTCCCCTGCCGAAGAAGGTCCAGCACCCATTTGGCCATGGTGATCTTTCTCCACTGATGAACCAAGTTCAATAGTCGGCCTCCCACTAGGGTGTGAAAGAGGGTGTGTGGGTCCATGGCAAGCTGTGGCCTGCTTGGATGTCTGCATCCTGGATGGTTGACAACAACATTAGCCTCCACTCCCGTAGGCCTGGGAGCGGCCTCTGTGGGCTTCCTGGGTGGTGGAGTGGGAAGGCTGACAATGAAGGGCAGTGTACCCCCTGGAGGACCTGGAGACTCTCCCCCTCAGGGAACGAAAAGACAACCTTCTCTGTTGCAGGGTCCCCAGTGAGCGTGCTGCCTCCATGTCGGTTTTGATGGCCTGGAGAGTGTCATCCCCCGCCTTTCCAAACAGGTTGTCCCTGTCAAACGGCATGTCCACAACCTTGGTCAGCATGTCCGTGCAAACATTTGGGCCTCCAGCCAACCCTGGTGCTGCAGAGCCACACCATTCCCTATCTGGTGGAACCCTGAGTTGGCTATGTCGAGCGTGACCAGAATGGCATGGTCTGAAGCCACTTCTTCCAGAAATAGGGCCAAGGCCTCGGCCTTCATGCCCTCAGGGAGGAAGTCCAGGATGGGCCCAAGCTTGTATCACAGCTCCCCGTCGTATCAAGAGAGGACGGCAAGGGTGTTGACGGCCTTTGTAGTGGAGGCTGCTGTGGTAATGATGCAATTGCCAGCCCCATCAAGCTTCTTGTCTTCCTAGTTTGGAGGCACTATGGATGATGACTAAGGGTTTGATGATCTTTTTATGGCAGCGGCCGACACCACCAAGTCCAGAGAAGGCAGAGACATCTGTGGGGCCAAATATGAGAACTGGTACCTCTTCTCTAGCATGTCACGCGTTGCTGGAATGGTATTTGGTGCCTTCATGATTGCCAATCCATCTTCCAAAATGTCATCTAACAATGGGACCCAGACAACGGTCTTCCCTGAGGACTCTATTAGTTGAAAAAGGAAGCCTTCCTTCTTCTTCTCTTCTGGCACCAGATTGGAGAGTTTAGCTGCCTTTGAGATGATAAGAGTGGAAGGAGCCAACTTTGTATGAAGTGAAGCCCTGGCAGGCTCGTCAACATCTGGCAGTTCCCCATCAGCGGGAACATAATCGGCATACTCATCCATGTGAGTTGCGGTGGTGTCAGTGCCAGTGTCTGTGCGAAATGGCTTCCCTTTCACAGGGGGCAAAGCCCCAAGCACAGGTCCAGCGGCGACAGATATCTTACCGGACGGTGTTGGCTGATGCCTAAGTGGCCTGGAAGGACTTCCGGTTGGGCCAGATACAGGAGCATCAGGCAGCCACTGTTCAATCTCAGCCACTAAAGTATGAAGGGTAGTCAGGATGTCCAGTAGCATATCCTTTGGTACATAAGAGGGTGCAAATGGTGCACAGGAGCCAGGCACAAACCCCCTGGAGGACCAAACAGCTGATGGGGCTCAACTGATGGTGATCCCTCTTGAGACATGGGTCTCTGGCCTCCCTCTGATCTGAGTAGAAGTCTTCTGGAAGATCATTCTCAGAACTGGTGTAGATATGCAGAGATTTCCTGGGTGATCTCACTAGAGCCAGAGAGGATACCTTGGCGGGCTTGGGCAGGAAATCTGTAGGTGGAAGCAAGTCTCTCACTCTACCCGAGTCCTTCGGGAAAGAGACTACAATGGGAATCTGCAGAATAGGAACAGACGCAGCAGACGAAGAGGTCATGATCGGGACCGTTAAGGGAGGCCTCGGAGGCAAAGAGACTCTAGGAGCAGGCGTTGTTGTGTAGGTTGAGACGAAGGTCGTTAACAAACTTTTTGTTGCCAAAGGAAGAGCTGGTTTTTCCATCTCCATGGACGGGGTTGTTGACTTGGTCGTCGACAGGGCAGTGGGCTGGATCGTTGATGAAGAGGGCGTCGATGAAGTGGTGGTCCTGGTAGATGGAGATGTCAGAGCTATTGACGAGCCTCCAGAAGATCTGCTGTTCGACGGCTTGTGCTTAGATGGGTTTAGTGACTTCCTCACAGACGGAGGCAACCCATCAGCAGGCAGCTAATCAGCAAAAGAGATGGTGACGGAGATGGACCCCTTCCAGAACTTGGTCCTGCAGCCACAGCGACCGTTGAGGATGTAGATGGAGCATGGATCTTCGCCTTCTTTTGGATCTTCCCAGAAGGAACATCCTCAAAGAACCTCAACCTTTTCTTACCAGAGGGAGTATATGCTTGAGGACCTGACGGCCCTGGATGAGGCATGACTGCGGTTGAGGCCGCATCAGAAGCCCTTTCCTGCTAGATACAAGCCACTAAACCCCAGTGGCGATCCTTCTTGGTACTCGACAACGTACAGCAGATGACGCATCCGCCCACGTCATGATCCGGGTTAAAGCAATCAAGGCACTGAAAGTGCCGTTCCTTGACGAAAATCTTCTGCTGGCCACAGCTCTCTCAGGCCCTCAAGAGACTTTTCTTCGCCACATCAGACATGGTTGAGGTGAAGACTAAGGCCCAAGCCTGGGCCTGCTGGAGTCATGGAGTGACGATCCGACGATGAAAAAGACGTTTCTCATCGACAACGGCGCCCCGCTGCCGGTAGTCACTGCGTGACGGTAGATGAAGAAGAGATGGAAGAAATCCTCGTAAAAAGGACTCCTAACACTAGAAAAGTCCAGTAAAAAATTTGAAGATGGACTCCAGGGGTGGAGCTTGGGAGGACGAGTGTCATCGGCTGGGGGCAGTATGACCCAAAGGACACTGATAGGCTATAGAGTAGATAAGCAGTTTTAAGTTGAAAGCTAAACTGCTTTCTTTTTACAGAGGATTCCTAGCCCGAAGACTGGGGATATTCATGAACATGTAAATCCATGCAATATCCCAAGATGGAGAAAGTAGATAGAAGGGGGAGAACCATTTTGACTTCATACTCATCAATACAGTAATCCTCAAAATGAGCCAAACCCTCAGGATACACATTGATGACCTCATGAAATATGAAATGGGCTACCAAAGTGACATTTTTTACATCAGGTGTCAAAGGCTACTTAGCACAGTACGTTTTTCTGGTGATTTTAGACTAGCACAGGTTTAAACGCCACACAGAAAGCCACAGAAACAATGGCCAGCCTGGTCTCACTGTCAAAATAAATCACAACTTGATGAATGGTGCTGCAGGAGATGGGAGCACTGGAAATAAAATCTCAGAAATACTAAGAAGGAGTAGGGGTTGACCTAAGAAGTGTGGTGACACCATACCTTTTAACGACTATAGCATAATCAAATTAAATCCACAAACTGAGCAGAAGTCACAAAAGAGAGGAAAGGTTATGCTTGTGATTACCATTCCTTAAGAATAATTAGCAGTCTACTGCAGAGCGGCAAGCAATCAGGAAGCTTAACATGCTAGCTTTATCTGCTAGTGAATACTTGTTTCTAACCTTCCAAACTGCCACTTCGATGCATGCTCATCAGCTAGAGTCCATACTTTAATGCGGCCCTGTTCCTGCTCAACCATACCAAATGACAGTCATTTATTTTCAAATGGTGTTTTTCAGCTTGAACGGTGCTGTATCAGGTTTACCCAGTTTAACATATTTCTAATTAACTGATCACCACCGTAGAGGAAGGTTGTTACCAACTGGTATAAGCAGACAAACATGTGTTCATAGGTTAAGTTATGATTATTCTAATGACAACTAAGTCACTTTAGGGGTCGAAGATGGAGGGGGGGCATGGAACTGAAATGTAAAACAATTCTAGACTGGTTCTCAGGGAGAACGAAATGCAACTTCATGTGCTACTTCTATTTTCAGATGCACTTAAAGGTGGTGTTCTCATAACAACTAAGCTGCCTTTGGACAACTTCTTTAGAAGCGAGCACAGAAAATTAGTCTCAGGCCGCTGAGTTGCTACTCCACATAAGGCACCGATGTGTACAGATAACTGGCAAAGAACTAATTCTTAAATCATAGCTCAAGGAAAATGTTCCAGGGGTAAGGTAAAAAATCTTGTTTGAATAGGTCAATGCTGCGTTGGTAAAAGTATTTGGGGAAGAAGGCGGTTTTATGGAAAAGACAAATCATGGCTGACAAGGTTGTTGGCATTATCAATCTACTATTTTCAAACGTCACTATCTGTCTGTGCCTGGAGTGGTTTTACTTTTATAATAAGGAATCAGCAAGAATAAATATATAGTCGAAGCTAAATCTTTGTCAGTAGAAAACAACAGAATCCAGTCATTCACAACAAGATACTAGCAAAGCCACTTACACATAGTGGGCAAAACATGTAAAAGGGGTGGACATTTTGGGGGGATTTCTCTTCAAATTCAAGTTTTAAAAAACAGTGGTTCTTGCCTGAGAGATAAGATGTAATTAACTGCATATTATATTTTGATATTTGAAAAAATGGCTTAGAATGCCATGAATAAAAATGTTCCTGCCACAACCTACACAAGTTTGCAAAGAGATTAAACTACTAACTTAAGAATGATAAGGCTTCATTTTTTCTTTAAAATGCATTCTCACTTTGAATGGTTGGTTCTTTGCTTTTTTTAATTGTGTTTATAAATATAAAATATTGTACACACTAGGGCACTAAAAGAAAAATAATGGCAATTGCATGAAATGCTGAAACTGAACAGTTTAATACTATTCTCACAGTGGAAGCTACACTTGTTAAAATTGATCAAATAGAAAACTGTGAATAGAGAAAAAAATTAAGCCAACTAGAAAAGTGTGACTTGGATTTAATATTTTATAATTGCCAAGGGACATACCGAGATCAATGAATTTTTGCCCGAGTTGAACGTCAGAAAGAGATGTACTTCAGTCTTTTAGGGAACATTGGTCTATTTAATGCTGGTGTCTGATGCATGTGAAATATGCCTGCCTTGGCCCTCGCTCATACCTCGAGGCATTGCTGGGAGCAGACATTACCACTTTTAATAGGCCACCATCTGAGGAATGGCAAGGGATCCAATAACCCATCGGCTCTAATGGATCTGCCTGTTTATTCACTAGCACCTTTTCTGCAGCTAATTTAGTTTTTCATGCAGAGTTGTTTCTCTGTAATTTAAATGAACAGAAACAATGGCAAGACGGCTGTGCAGCTAATAAACCATTAATATTTCTCAACATCTTCTCAACAGGAATCTCCGTGAACTAAGAAAAGTATATCATTTGCGAACGAAATTCGCTGCTGTGTTCACCGCTTGTTGAAGAAATTAACAGGCACTTTATTCAAAATGTAAAAGTAAAATCTTGTAGTCTTGTGCTTACAATGTATTGCAGTTGATAGTATATTAACTACAAGGCTGAAAAGGGAATTCAGACAAACAGTGGTATTGTTGGATGGTCAAATATAAATGACCTAAAAGATAATATTAATAAGACCATCCAGAAGAGCATCCAAACAGCACATATTAAGGGTACCTAAAATTGATAAGCTACCGTACCTAAAATAAAAAATTCTTTAACTTCGATTTTGACATGTGTTGATTATTGTTTAAATAAACATGTAAACATTACAAATTGTCATGAATTCCACTGTGATAAAAAAGAGAGTTAAGGGTGGCTGTGAAAGTGACTTCTGGCTGCACTTTGGCTGGGACAGACCGCTGAGCAGCGATGTCTGAATCTGGCAGCTCGCAATTCTTGAGGAAGAGAGGTAGGGTGCCAGCGTGGTATGGGGAAATAACTGGCAAACTGACATGCTGAGCCAGAAAGAAGCAGCAACAATGCTGCGACCAGGCAGACAGAAACACAAAGACTGCACAGAAGCCCTAGCACCACAATAGAAGCCAGAGATGGCACAGACATTAACCTCTGCTTCCGGACAGAAAATGTAAAGGGTGACAGGTGTCTAGTCCCTCAATCAGCAGGAACAAGTCAGAACTCATTTCCCTGTCTATGGCAGGATGATTCTATCAAATAAGTAGTGAAATGTAAAGACCTAAAATTAATAATTATATTAAACTTTGGGCGTGCACAGCCAGACCATATAAAAGCTCAGTAAACCACAGTGCTGGAGGACATCCAAAGGAACCAATTCCAAGACCCCTTAGAGAAGAGAGTGCTTCAGAAACAATGGAAAGAGAGGAAACACTGCAAGGTGAAACAAAGGCCTTTGTAAAAGGCAGCAGGCATGCCAGGTCACGGTAATGCAGGATAGAAAGGGCAGAACAAAAACAGCATGGATTCTCTGCACAAGAGGATTAAAACCAACTCCCCCCTTTTATTGAGATAATCAAGAGCAGCAGAGCTGTCCATCAGAACCACGGTTGTCTTTCTCTGAAAACTGGAAAAAGGTCTTTCAAGGGAAGACAGATCACTCCTAACTCCAAGAGGTTGGTGTAGAAAATCCTCTTCCAACCTTCCAGAAGACTAATCCCAATCAAGGCTTGAAGGTTTACTCTCCAAACTGTTAGAGATGCGTCTGTCACCAGAGTTCATCTGCAGTAAAGGAGGGTGAAAATGCTTGCCTTGCATCAAGGTGGAAGGGGAGTACCAACCTAGATCTGTTCAGAGCTAAAGGTCATCACAGAGAAAGTTCTTCTGGTCTCCCTAGAATTTAGACCACTGACTCCGCAAGGACATTGAAGAGAACTCCTTCTCAGCCCGGCATGTGAAAGTAGAAAGATACAAGAGTTCCAAAGACCTAGAAGACTTAGAAAATCCCCAGCTGTATCCCATAAAATGTTTGACTGTGTCCCAGGGACTGAGAATCTGCTACAGAGGGCATGCCATGCCAACCTCTGTATACAAAATGGCTTCAATGAACTGGAGTCATCACAAAGTTATTAATCACAACTTTCTGGCATGTATTGGAAAGCCTAATGTGTGTTTAAGGTAATATATTCTCCACAAGTCCTCTCCAGCCTACTCCTCCATTCTCACTCTAAGGACCAGTCGCCAATATGAAAAGACACTGACCTTTTTTTCTCCGAGATGGTCAATCACCATCATCATCTTCATGAAAACGTATGGAATAGAGGTCAAACTGAAAGGAAAAGCAGCAAACTGGTAATGTAAGTGACCCACTACAAATCTTAAATATTGCTGATGTTTGCAAGGTTGGAACACAGAAGTAGGTGTCTTCAATATCCAGAAACACCAGTCAATCCTGTAGCCCTAGGGGAAGAAGGCGGGAGAACTGGGGAAGAAGCCGATTTTATGGATATGAGCCAAAATTAATGCCTTGAAATTGTCTTCATGAATAGGCTTGCTTTGCAACATCACGTCCAAATGTGCATAAGGCCTACATCCTTCTGTGGGATCAGTAAGTGCCTGTAATACCATCCCTGGCTCACCCCTGAAGCTGTAAAATGCTCCACAGCCCTTTTGAGGAGGAGATGAGAACCCTACCCTAAAAGGACAGTCTCCAGAAGGGGAATTGCTAGGTGGGGGGGTGAGGAGGTTCTTCAGGGATGGAGTAGGATTAACTACAGGCAATGATCTGAATCACTGAAACATCCAATGTTATCCTCTCCGACTCTAGAAGAAAGTGCTGTATTCCCCCACTTCTCTGTGGGGACGAATAGGAAAACAAGGGAACATTCAAAGCACTTAAGTGGTGAGAGTTGCAGAAGGGTTGACACAGATTGTTTTCCCCAACCTTTTCCATTCCTTCCAGATGGGTGCAAAAATCTCCTCTGTGGTGTTGTGCTTGAAGTTACTTGCGATTAGTGTGATATTTGGTTTTGTGAAAGGAGTAAAGCCTAACCTAGTCCATAGAAAATGCAAAGGCGGAGAAGCTAATAGAAGAGACTAGCAACCATAAATGCTTGCAGCCACTTGTGAAGTTATTAACTTTATATCAAGTTGTCTGCCTTGCTGTAAAAAAAAAAAAAAGAAAGAAAAATGCAATCCACAAAGGCTTGCTTTTGACATCTTCGGAGAGCCAAGGTCCAAATTCAAGGGTTCCACCTTTACACAGACCCAGTGGCTATCGACCTTGCAATACAATATGTAGTGT
Organism: Ambystoma mexicanum; assembly: GCF_040938575.1. NCBI lineage: Eukaryota > Metazoa > Chordata > Amphibia > Caudata > Ambystomatidae > Ambystoma > Ambystoma mexicanum. Next base: position 341,706,422 of record NC_090922.1, read on the forward strand.
CCAAACCCATCCCTCAAAATTGTTTTGCAGTTCCCTTTCAAAATGTAATAATTTCTTGAATTTCTTGGTGCCTATACAGTATAGAGTTTTGGATAACCAGTAGTTCTAGTGAAACCCTGTATTCCTTTGTAGTTTGTACATTTAAATTGTGCACTTTGGTTGTTTGGCGTCTTCCACTGGCAAGCAACGGCATTTGGGGCTTTTGGGGCACCCGGAAGTCATCATTTCCCATCTTTCTTCCATTCACTTTTCTATCTTCCTGTAAAATAGTACAGGGGTGCCTGTGTAGGCCAAGGTGATTGGTCTGAAAGATGGTAAAGCGCAAATTGAGAGAGGAGGGTACTATGGCCACTAGTGCCAAAAAATCTAAACATAATAGAACCTCCAAGACCATTACTAAGCCAGCAGCTAGGGCTTCTAAACCTAGATAAAATGTGAGTCAACTCTCGCTGTACTCCTATTTAAAAACCATGGCTGGGAACTTGGCTGATAGAATCCAAGTGACAAAGAAAGACATTTGGGAAGCTGCCTCTTCAATAGGGGCTGCTAACCCAATGGCAGGAGGGGAGCTGGGAGTAAGACTTCCTGCGCTTAGAACCCCGCTTCTTGAGACCCCAATAGGGGATGTTAGGGGTGTGGGGGGGTTCTCAGATGTGCAGTTAATAGAAATGGATATCAACATTTTTAATACTCTCAGTGCAGGTGTTTTACCCCTGGCCCACCCTGTGAAGGATGTTGAGTCCCAACGCGACCAGGGCCAACAATTTAATCCAGGGACGATTCTATAGCATCATCCACAAAAGATGATGATATAACCTGGTTGGAGGCGTAACTGGATAGTAAATTGAAACCCCTCTTCTCCCTGTTAGATGTTAATAGGGGTCACTGGATGGGGTCTCCACGCCCGGATGATCAATGGCACAACAAATTGGAGGCCACCTTTGCATTGCTGGGATCATTTAAAAAAAGGGGTTATGAAACCTTGACAATAATGGACGATTTAATTAGAAACCTAAAAACCAAAGTTAATGTTATCATCCAAAACAGCACTGGGAACGGTTTGCATTTTGAGCAAACCGTAACCAGGGCATGTAATCAAATGGGGAAGGGCAGGGCTTTGTTGCTAGTCACACCCCTGCGTGGCCCACTCCTACAGTGGTATCAACAAATCGCTCCAGAATAGGGCTAGTCATGGAAAGGGTAACTAATTCTTCAGGTGTCCAGCCCAATACTTCGTGTAGAGGAAGGGAGGGTGGGGCTGGTGTAATACTCAATCTTCATCCGCAGGCAGCCCCCGTGGTGGGTGTGATAATGGGGGTCTAGGGACTTTCTGAAGGTGACATTGAAACCACATCATCATTAATGAATAAAGCAACCCATTGGATTCATTCGAACATAATGGGCCCCAGTATAAATCCAAAATCTGTATTAATGGCTAGAAGAGTGGGTTGGGTGGGTCCCACCAGGAAGCTCATTGAGGATGACTGCATAGTGGTCTCATTTTCCAGCCTCGTACTAGTCAACCACTTGGTGACTTCCAATCTAACAAGGGGTCTGAGGGTCAATGGCTCTAAATTGGACAGCAGACTGGTGGGTTTGTATTATTTTTATCCCCTATGGAGGGGGCTGGCAGTCCAACCAGAGGGCAGAGGGAATAGACCCCAGAGGGGGATTTCTATCAAGGTGAGGCTGTTCTCCCTGGTGCCCCCATCGTGGAACCCGTGTCTTCATGGGTTACCGTGGGAACCAGTGACCGCACTCAACGGGGGCAGAGTGTGGGAGCTGGGAATTGTGCGGTTACGAGTCACTTTGAGCCTCTTATGTCAATGGATGCCCAGGATTGACAGGAGGAAGTCCATTGCCCACCCCCGGGAGAGGAAGCAGGGATCACCGTAGGACTCGGCCAGGAGGAAGCATTTGGTGGGGGGGGGGGGATTTGCGTATCAGCTCTGGCCCTGAATCTAGTAGGGCAGAGAAGGCCATTAAACTTGTCTCTTGGAAGGGGCTCTGTCGGACGCCAATGAAAATGGCCGCCTGAGAGAGTAGCTGCTCCGTATGAAATATCTCCTGAAGAAAATCCTGTCTATCCAGTGAACGTACACCTAAGAACTACGGTGGGCGAGAAAGCTAGGGCGCCAGGGTACCGGTGGACTCTCCTGGGGTGAAATAGCACCCAGTAAATACGGAGTAAACCCGTGGTGGAGTGCCGGCGGGCTGTCTGGGCGGGAAGTGTTTGCGAGGCCTGCTGCCCCTCCACCACCCACGGCGGGCTTGCTGTCATCTGGATCAGGTAGAGCAGGCGCGTATGACCCAGAGAGGAGCCGCGGGCGTAGGAGTGCAAAGCAACGGAGCTGCGGTCGGAGTGCCTGAACACAGAGACAGGCGGTGAGAAGTGAACAAAGGTACCCAGAGCGGACTGCAGACACCGTTTGTACAGAGGACTCAAGTCTCTGTGAGTGGTTGTAGGGACAGGCTTCCCCCTCCCCAGCGGCCGCCGTGTCCGAGCGGCTGGCCGACCAGGTCGAGGGCAGGCCCCCTCCCGCTCTTCAATTATGATCCAGCAGGTGCATGTGTGAAGCAGAGATTCTGAGGCACACGGGACACGCAGGGCGAGAGCCCTTAAATAACCCAAGGCTACTACAATAAGCCTAAGCCTGAGCCTGGGCAGGGGAGGCTACGGTGCGGGAGGAGGTAGCGGTGCAAGCCTGCGGCACAGCGCACGGTGCATAGACACCCCCCCTCTGACATTCTACTCTTCGGGGAGCGGATCGCCTGCGGTGGGGGGCCCAGAGTGCGGTGAGTGGTGGAGGAAGCCCTATAACATGCCCTAGCAGGCGGCAAGCCCACTGGGACAATAAGACTGTGAGCCAGCATACGTATAGAGGTAGCGAGTGGCACTACAACGACTGTAACACTATAAACTGGCGCCCGTCTGTACGATTGAGTGATAGACATGGGACCAACTATTGCCCCCAACACAGGTTGGAAGCATCGCACCGGGGCATGGCTTGGGGTTGGTGCCCACATAGATACATAGCCCACGCTCAGTATGCCCAGAGGCAATAAAGCTAATAAAAAGGGACCCATGGACGCGTTCACTAACGTCACCATGGGGGACCAAAACGCTTGAGCATCACGGGCAGCCACACCAGAACCGCACAGCCCTACAGGTGAATCACTGGATCCCTATATGGTGGCACTACAGGCAGGATTTGCTGCAGTCAACACCAAACTGGATGAAATAGGAAGCACTATTTCGTCCATTAAAGCAGACCTCCATCAGGTGAACGCACGTGTACGGGAAACAGAGAACTGGATAAGCACCGTAGAGGACACTGTGATAAACCACGACAAGGATATGGAGACCATCAAAAAGAATGTGAAATTAGTCCAAATGAAGTGGAAGGATTTGGAATCTAGGTCCTGTCGTAACAATATCTGGGTGGTCGGTCTGGCAGAAAAACAAATCAATATCCCAATGTAGGTGTATATGGAAGAAGTAATCCGGGCAGTCCTCCCTGACGCACAGCTCTCACAGCAGTTTATGATTGAGAGGGCCCACCGAGTCCTGACGTCTCGCCCAAAACCTGGGGCACTGCCAGGCACAGTTATTGACTGCCTCCTCAATTACGCCGACAGGGATATGATCCTACGCCTGTCTCGGGAGAAAGGTACCCTAACATATGACTCCACCAGGATACATATCTACCCTGACTTTTCAAATGGGGCACAAGTTGCTCGTCGCAATTTTGATCAAGTCAAGAGAGAACTCAGGGCATGATCTATCCCCTATGCAATGATGTTCCCCGCCAAGTCACGTCTGCAATACGCTGGGAAGATGCATTTTTTTGAATCACCGGACGAGGCCATGGGGTAAATTGAGCAGAATATTCCGCAACCAGCAAATGACAAGAACCCAATACCCAGACCCAGCAAATGGAAACATACTGGGAGCCTGAGAATACTTAATAATCTACCACTCCTGGATACACCAAGTTACAGGTGCGGCGGCCCTTAAGGCGGTCTGGTTGGCATGCGGAAAAGGGCAGAATAGCTGTGCAGGGCCGCCCATCTGTTCAAAGGTCAAAGTTTTACGAGGGGTCTACCCAGTGCTCAAGATAAGATTTTGAGGTGGGAGTATTTTACGCATGATTTTTCAAATTAGAGAGTAAATGCAATTTCATGTGAGTATAAATGAGTTTTCTCCTCTGCAAGTGAGTAAAACGTATCCAACACATACCCAATGCATATATAAAATCAGTGCCCGTAGACCAAAAGATTTGTAGATCAAAGATGTCTGACTTGCGCAGAGCCCTTCACTCCACAAGCAAACGGCACATCCTGTCTGAGCACATAGTAACAGCACATCACTCCACTTGGTAATGGCATACCTGAACATGCTAGCTACACATCTTCTCTTGACAGATACTAACGAGGATGACACGTACTCTGTGCACATGGCAAAGGTAGATCTCCTTTCAGCATTTTCAGAGATGTGCTGTTAGCAGTTTATGAGCAAATTTGTGTCATTTGCATATGTAAATTGCACCTTTACACCGTGCGCATGCTGACAGCACATGTCTACGCATATGCTAATGGCAGATATTGTTTTCAGGTATTGATAGACCACGTTCTGTTAAGCCAGCCTGATATTTGCACACGTTGATCTACCCATAGTGACCTCAAATCTCTTCTCTGCGCATGCTATTGGCACATCTCATCTTGTCTGCTAATGGTGCATCTTCTCTGCGCACATACTAGTGGGACAGCTCTCTACATGTGTGTGTGTGCTAACTGTGCGCATGTGGACAGAGGAGATGTGCATGCAAACAACACACATTCTCAACACACATGCTAATGGGACATACCCTCTCTGCACATGCTAACTGCACATCCCATCCCTGCACGTACTAACTGCACATCCTGTGCAGCGGCGCAATGTGCAGTTAGCATGTGCAAACTCCACATCCTGTCTCTGCACATGCTAACGGTACATCTCTGCTCTGCATGTTAATTGCACTTCTCTTCCATACTAATGGCCATCTCTTCTTGGCACGTGCAAATGACACATCTTTACTAAGTACGTACTAGGGGACATTTCTTCTCTGCAAGTGCTAACGTAGCATCTCCTCTGCCAATGCTATAATGGCACATTGCCTCGCTGCCAGTCTTAACGGCAGGGCTCCCTTCTGCACAGGCTTATGTTGGCAAAGCACATGCTAACGTTGCATCCAAAGAAAGGGTGGAAAGCTACCAGGCAGGAGGGTGGCCTGCACTTCCCAAGTTCCAATTACGTCGAGGGCTGACGCAGCCTTGATGGGTGTGGAACAGAGAGAAGACCACAGGAGTCGCTTCTTTCTTACAAGAAATGCAATAATGAAGAATGACCATTCACACAAGTTACTGTGAGTGCTGGAAATTGACAAAATGTAATGGGGCCAAATGTGTACCTGATTTTCCCCTTCCCCTTTCCTAATTCAGCCTGACTCAAGTCCTCGCCAGCCCCACCACAATGCCCAACAGTGCTCCCCTGGTATTTTGCTCGATTTTGCTGTTATAAATTAAGTACCATTCGAAATGGGATAATAACTGTTACCACAGTGCTGAAAGGCTGAAGGAATTTGGCTAAAAGTGCCATGTAAGAACACATACTCCCTTTCCACATGTAATTGGCATAGCCTCCATACACATGCCGCAGCACATCTCCTCTCTGCACATGCTAACTGAACATCTCTTTTCTGCATGTGCCAGTGGCACATGGCCTCCCTGAATTATGTGCTAATGGCAAATATATTCAGTTCCCGGGTTGCCCCGCATCTCTCGTGCAGGGTAATGGAACGTTCATCCCTGCATGGGGTAACAGCCCATCCGTCGTGGTATAGCCCAACAGCAAGCACACGTCTTACTACAGCCAGCATAACTTTATAAATTATACATTACAGAGCAGGTCTGCAACGGGCCATGGTGCAGCAAGTAAAGGAATTATTGCAGATGTGTTGGCTCCCGCCCCTTTATTTCAACACTGTGAGGGGAGCAGTGGGGGTGGCTGGTGGCTTGCGAGAGTGAGCCGACCTACCTGACCTCCCTCCTATGCACGGGCGCACCAAAATCTACATTTTCAGGGGGCGGGGGAGGGGGGGGAATTAAGTCGTGATGGGAAGGGCCACTTCAGAAAATAGGCAGGGCAAACTTGAAGACTCTGCCCTGGTTGTTCTACCCACCTCCCCTCATGGTCTGGTGTGGGGACCAACTTTCGATTAGTATATTTTAAAGCGCAATATGCAGAGAGGTGATGGAGGACTTTCTTGAAAGAACAGCTTTAAAGTTTTACTGCATTTGTTCAAGTACATTTCTCTGAACGAACAAGTTAAAACTTTAACGCTGCCAGTTTCAGGAAAAGGCTTCCCTCACCTCTCTGCCTAACAAAATGCAAGTGCGCACATCCAAGGGTGTACCTATGCTAAAATGTGGGTGTGGGCTAACCCTTCAAATGTTGGGAGGGGCACTAACTTAAGAAACTGTGGAGGAGTGGCAAACTTACTTGTGTAGGGGCATCTAACTTCATTAACCATTGGAATAAGAATATTCTAGTGCAGCTTCAATGTTACAATCAGTTAACTGCTCCCTCCTTTGAGTCTGAAACACCCACTTCTTGCAGATCCTGAAGGTCCTAGAAAGTGTGAAAATGGCAGATGGTGTGCAATGAAAGACTCAATATCATAGCAAAACAGGACATTGGCGAGTTTGGGGCAGTACTCTGGACGGCCCAATCAACATCAGTGGCTGGGAGCAACAGGGGAGAAAATGTAATGTTGGTTCTACCACAGTCTGTTATAATAGAATCTCCGGTGCATTGACTGGCTTGTGAGGCTATGTCTGCCTGTAAAATCCAGTGTTACAAGACTGGGGGAGGGCCAGTGCAGCAATAATGCAATTCTATGCAGCAGTATTCGAGCCACTAGCAGAGGAGCACCAGGATACACCAATGTGTCCCTACACTTATTAAAACGGTCCTATTGTAAGGGTGTAAACTTAATCATTTATAAGCACTCCCATTTTTGCAATTGAAGTCAGGGTGAGATTACATTATTTGCCCAGGATCACACACTTATACTAAACAGCACATCTTTGACTTTAACCCACTCTTCAATTTGGGCACAGCCACCTTCTTCTGCGTTTTACTTGGAACAAAAATGTAAGTTTTGGGTGTCAAGACCTATAATAATACTGTCCTATAGAGTTTACTTGCAAAATAAACAAATTGCATAGAAAAGCACCATGACAACATGTAAATCCGTACAGCAGCATGTTGGGCAAAAATAATATCACTGTATCTTTATTTTCCACATCCTGAATGGAAAACTATAAGATGCAAAAGGCAAAACATCCTGATTTACCCACTTTATTTTCTGCGTTTTAAAAACACACAAAAAATAAGTTCTGCCATAAACTCACTTAGGTTTGGAGATTCGTCACAATTGTCCACCCTGTTGTTATGTATGGTTAAAGAACATTCAACTAAAGACGAAGTAAACTTTACTTTTTAGCATATGAAGCTATTAGACGTTATGGGTATGAACACATTTTATGCTGCTGATGACAAAAGAAACACTACAGTGCCATATAGAGGTGGAAAGTATGTTTTTTAAATGAATAAATACAGCATAAACGGTACGCAGTAGAAAATAAAATCATCTGTACTGGCTACAATTACAATTACATGCGTAAAAAGGCACTATACGCACCGTATCTGAAGGGCATGGTCTACACTGTTCCAGTTGGGATGGTGAGGTTGGGGGGCGGGAAGGGAGTTGGGCCAGTTGCCCATGGAATGAAGAGGATGAGACATTTTACAGTACATGGACCAGGAACATACAGGCTGATATGAGAATTGGATGTAGACTTGAGTGGGAATGGAATAGTTTAAACAAAAACACTGATGAGTGTGGCACATGCAACATGGCACTGCAAGACTTGAGTGGGAAGCTGCGATATGCCTACGACACCAATATCAAGGCTACTGGATATGCAGGAGATTAGGCTGCTCACTTGGAACGTACGGGGTCTGGCACACCCGATAAAAGCAAGGAAGATACTTGCATATGCAACTCGACATAAGGTCGACATACTTTTATTACAAGAGACACATGCCACTAGGAAGGTCACAGATGTATTTGCACGAAACTGGGACCATACAAAGGTAGCCACGAATTATGCCTCAATGGCGAGAGGGGTCCTCACAGTTGTACACAAGAGGGTTGACTTCCAGATGTCCAAAGCACTAACAAATGACGATGGTCGCTACGTGATTGTATGGGGGCATCTATACAACCGGGAAGTCATACTGGTCAATACGTATGGCCCTAACTTAGATAGCCCAGAGTTCTATCTCCGTATTGTGGAACTGATATCGCCTCTGGGAACAGCAGCCGTGATTTGGGAAGAGGACCTCAATTTAATTCTAGACCCCGAGTTGGACCGATCGATGGGGAACCATAGGCTGTACACTAAAGTGGCACTGACGCTGAAACAGGCTACGGTTGCACTACCTCTGGCAGATGTATGGAGAGAGTTGAACCCCCTCGAAAGGGACTATACATTCTACTCGGGGGTACATGGATTTAGCTCACGTATTGACTATTGGTTATGCTCCCCCAAGCTGATATCAGAGGTGGAACAGAGCTCAATCCTCTCACATACGCTGTCGGATCACTCCCCGGTTCTCCTGAGACTGGCACCAAAAGATATGGAGCGCACCACCCGCACTTGGCACATGCCCCCAGAACTACTGAAGGATTAGTCAGTGATGGAACCACCTAGAACTGAAAGGGAGGACATTTGTGTGCACAATTCAGGCACAGTACTGACCCAGAGTTCAGTTTGGGAAACATTCAAAGTGCGGCTGAGAGGCCAGTTGATCGGGACAGCCTATGGAGCCCTGAGAGAAATCGAGAAGAACTTATCCCAGACTGAACGGGAACTGAGGGCCCTTGAGATCCAGGAACCAGGGACCGCAGGGAAGGGGCACCTACAAAAAATACAAGAACAATTGGAAAAATGTAAGACTCTGACAGAGAAGAACGAGTTACTTTCTTACCTGGTGACGTTCTTTCGATGGGATGTTCCTCCGACGTATTCCACATCTTTGACAGTGATTACCACAGCTGTGCTGCTTCGGAAAACCTTTACAGATGCCTCCGTCGATGACGTCGATACGCTCCCTTGAGGACCTCCCGCGACGGTCGACGTCACCGGATGTTATATGTAGGATGCACAACGCCCGTAGCCTCAGTTGTAGTTTTTCCCCCAGAACGTGCGGCATCAATCTTCTGCCAGTGTTACTACAGAAAGCGTTGCGGAATCGGAAGCTGCAAACGCATAAGAAATTCTGTAGAGGGGCAGTTAGGGAGGGTACGATGTGGAATACGTCGGAGGAACATCCCATCGAAAAAAGAACGTTACCAGGTAAGAAAGTAACTTGTTCTTCGAGGGGATTGTGTCCTCTGACGTAGTCCACATCTTTGACAGACTCCCAAAGCAGTACCAACGTAAGGAGGTGGGAAAAGAATTTAGAATTTTTTAGAATGCCCAATCAAATTGCAGAATAGAGGACTACCTTGCCAAAGGCCAAATCTTGCCCATGGATAGAGTCCAGGGAATAATGTTTCAGAAAAGTATGGACAAAGGCCCATGTGGCTGCTTCGCAAATATTGCAAATCGGAACACCCCTCTGTAGTGCGTTGGAGCTAGCCATACCCCTAGCAGAATGAGCCCGTGAGCCTACTGGAGGGTCCTTTCCGGCCAAACGATAACACTCAGAGATCGTCAGAATGATCCATCTAGACAAGGTCTGCTTGGAAACAGCCTGACCTAAACGCCTTCCAGCGTAACCAATAAAGAGCTGATCATCCACTCTGACCCGGGACATCCGTGAGAGATAGAAATTCAAAGCTCTCCTAGGGTCCAACCTATGGAGCCTCTCCTCTTCCTTACCAGGATGTGGAGGAGGATAGAATGCCGGAAGAATTACCTTCTGGCTCAGATGGAATTCCGATACAACCTTCGGAAGAAAGGAAAGCCGTACCCTAAGGACAACCCTGTCCTTATGTAACACAGTGAAGGGTGCTTTGGCGGAAAGTGCCTGCAACTCACTCACTCTGCGGGCAGAAGTAACCGCAACTAAAAATACAGTTTTAAAGGACAATAGTCTCAATGGACAAGAATGCAAGGGCTCAAACGGAGCTCCCATTAGGAACTTTAAACCCAAATTCAGATCCCATCCCGGCACCTGGAAAGGTGACGGTGGAAACACATGAGTTAGCCCTTTTAGAAACTGAGATATCAAAGGGATTTTAAAATAAGAACATTCCACAGACGAGCGCTTAAATATGGACAGCGCCGCCAGGTAACCCTTAATGGTACCCACATGCAGGCCCTGGTTGGCTAAAGAAAGCAAAAAAGACAAAACCAAAGGAATGGAACATTGGAAAGGATCCACATTCTGTACCCTGCACCAGTAGCAGAACTTCTTCCAACGGCAACGGTACAGGGATTTTGTTGCGGGCCTTCTGGCCGAAAGCAACACCTCCATCACGTCTTCAGGTAGGTTCCAATCCTTATATCTCAGCCTTTCAGAGACCAAGCATGAAGGCTGAGAGACTTGACCTCTGGATGAAGAACTCGACACCCACCCCTGTGAGAGCAGATCGTCTCGGTAGGGAAGATGACGTGGAGGGCAGATGGACATGTCTAGAAGGTCCGGGTACCACGCTCTCCTGGCCCATGCCGGAGCAATGAGGATCATCCGGGAACCGAACCTCTGCAACCTCCGCAAGACCTGCGGAATGACGGGGACTGGAGGGAACACGTACAGCAGTGGGAAGGACCACTCCACCACGAACGCGTCCCCCAAGTCTTCTCTTGGAAGAAAATCCCACGAGCAGAATCTCTCGCACTTCCGGTTGACACTGGTGGTGTTCCCCAAAGGGCCAAGATCTCCAAAAGAACTTCCTGAGCCAGCTCCCACTCGTGAGAGACCATGCTGTGCCTGCTCAGAGCGTCCGCCGCCGCGTTTTCGTCTACAGCCTGATGAACTGCTGAGATCGAAATTTCCTGCTGTATTGCCCAGAACCAGAGCTGTATCGCCTCACTGCACAGTGGGAGTGACCCTGCCCACCCTTATTGTTGAGGTAGTGCATGCCCACTGTATTGTCTGTCATAATCAGGACATTCTTCCCCGGCACAGATGGCAGAAAAGCCTTCAGGGCTAGCCTGACAGCCCGCAGCTCTAACAGATTGATGTGGAGTCTGGACTCTGACGGAGAACAACGACCGCTGGCTGTCAGCTCGTTGGCATGAGCTCCCCAACCTGTGAGGGATGCGTCCGCCACGATCGTCACCTCTGGCCACGGTTGCCAAAACGGAGCCCCTTTGAACAGATTTCCTTCAACGGTCCACCACAGAAGGTCCTGGGCGACCGCGGGCGGAATCTGAAAGGGGTCCGACATCCTGCAGAGAACTGCGACCACTGCATCTTGAGTGCCCACGGCAGAGATCTCATCTGCAGCCTGGCCTCTAGCACCAGTAAAATGCAGGATGCCATGAGGCCGAGCAATCTCAAGAACTCGAACTCCGGGAGACTCTGGGCACATTGAAACTTGTCCACCATCTGCAGAATGTGCCCCAGGGATGTGTCTAGCACTGCCCCGATGTACTGGAGCCGCTGGGAAGGTGTCACATGAGACTTCTTTAAGCTGAGGGAGAAGCCCAGCTTGTGAAGGGAGTAGCAGGTGACGTACAGATGATCCAGGACTTGCTCAGGAGAGCGCGCCCTGATCAACCAATCGTCCAGGTAGGGGTAGACGTGAATCCCCCCCTTTGCTGAGAGGGGGGGATGCGCTGCCAGCACCACCATCAGCTTGGTAAAGACCCTCGGGGTGGAGGTCAATCCGAACGGCAGGACCTGAAACTGAAAATGCGAGTCGCCAGCCGCAGACCTCAGGTACTTCCTGTGCTTGGGATGAATCGGCACATGAAAGTAAGCATCCTTGTGGTCGAGAGACACCAACCAATCCTGAAGTTGAAGGGCCTGGAGGACTTGAGAAAGAGTAACCATCTTGAACTAGTCCTTCCTGAGGAGCTTGTTCAAACCAAGCAAGTCCATGATGGGTCTCAATCCTCTGTCTTTTTTCATGATAAAAAAATATGGGGAATACCATCCCTTGTTCCTTTTAGCTACAGGTACCAGTTCTATGGCACCTTTCTCTAGCAGGGATAGAATTTCCTGCGCAAGGGACGGATCTGGACGCTTCAAAGAGAGCTTCCCCTGTGGATTGTCGCGAGGTCTCTGCCGGAAAGGAAGACAGTAGCCATGGGCTATGATCTCCAGAACCCACACATCTGAAGTAATGGCACGCCATTCTACAAGATGCTGCGCCAGCCTTCCCACAACCGACGAACCATAGGACATGGCCTCATGACTGAGCGGAAGCAGCTGCGGCAGTGCCTGAGGGCAAGGAGGCAACTGCCCAAGCGGCTTTGGCACCTCGAGTATCTTGCTTTCCACCTCTGGTACTCCTACTGTGGCCCCTTTGACTTGCAGCTCACCTCGATCTACCAAAGGAAGAGTAGTATCGAAAGGAACCTCCCCTCCATTGCTGTCCCCTTAGGCCGAAAAGGCGGAGGTTGACGCACTGCAGCGCTCAAGGACTTTGCTGCAGCTTGGGAGGTCTGCAACCTCTCAAGGCTCTCATCAGCCTTACTGCCAAAAAGATGGACACCATCAAAGGGCATGTTGAGAAGCCAGGACTGTACATCAGGAGCAAACCCCGACTTCTGCAACCACGCAAAACTGCGCATCACGGTGCTCGCCGCCATGGACCAGCTGACACAGTCTGCCACGTCCAAACCAGACTGAACGGTTTCACACATGGCATCCTTGCCATCCTCAAGTAGGGCAAGAAAACCATCCTGTTCCTCCCCTTCGGGAAAATGTTCAGCCAACAACGACACAAAATTCCACAGAGTGTGCGTGAATCTTGCAAGGGCACAAACGGAGTTGGCTGTCTAAAGCCATACCCCCAGAAGAAAATAGCTTCTTCGCCCAACCATCAAAGCGTTTGTCGTCCCTATCAGGAGGGATTGTAGGGTACGCAGCCTGCTTTGCAGGGGCCGTAGCCGCCTGCACCACCAAACTCTCTGGAGTAGGGTGCGTAGACAAGTAGCAGGGGTCACCACTGGCGGGGCAGTATTTTTTCGGCAACGACTGCCGGGAGACTCTCCGGAGAAGTCCAAACCGCCGCCACCCTTCTCTGTAAGACCATATGAAATGGGAACCCCGGGTCAGTGGTTGGACCTTGGTCCAAGGTATCTGTCAGGTCATCCTGCAGAAAATCCACAGGTGGAGCACACCACTCCAGATACTCCATCACCCTCGACATGTGGCGCCTGTACGAGGAGTCAGCATGTGTACCAGGCTCAGGCCTGCCAAACTCAACCTCCGGGGAGGTATCAAGACCACTTGTGTCATGTAAAGATTGACGAATGTCTTCCAATTGGCTATGACCAGACAACAGGTCATCAGGAACCTCAGGAGGCACAGCCCCTCTTCATCAGACCCTTCCTCTACCTCAGAAATGTACTCCAAGGGTTGGAACAAGTCCATCCTTTGAGGAGGAACAGAGTATGGGTCAAGCATAGGCCGCACAGACTTGCTGAGCGCCTTTCTCTGAGCTTCCACAGCTCTCCGGGGCACCGCCGGAAAATTTTTCTCAAAAGGCATCAAGGGCGCCGATGGGAGTGGCATCAACGTCAACGGAGGCGCGGACGACTTCGACAGCAGCTTCGAGGCCGGAGCCCCGAGCATGTGCTTTGATGATCTCGGCTCCGATGGCGTCGACGACTTTCTCTGAGCTGGAGCCTTGAGCAAGTCCCTCGACGGACATGGCGCTGATGGCGTTGCTACCTTGTTCGAAGGCCTCACAGGCTCCATCGGCCTCAACGGGGTTGAGGACCGGGACCTGGAGCGGGCACGGTGGCGATCATCCTTGTACGATCGGGACCTCAAAGGTCCCCTATGCTCACGCCGACCGTCCGAGCCCAAAGGTGTGTGAGCGGTGGCTCTAGAGTGTTCCTTGCAGGCTTCTCTCGAAGGCGCGGACGGAACGGTGCCCTGCGATTCAAAAATCGCCATCATCTGCCAGCAGAATTCATCCCATTCGGCTGGCGACAAATGTTTTGTGGGACAAGCCAACCACCGTCTGGCGGAGTCCTCTGACGAGGACGGGGAAGGCGACCAGTGATGGTGCTTCTGTGAATGTCTCGAAGAGGCAGAGGAATGGCGGGACCCACTCCTAGAACAAGATCCCCTGGACTTACGCCAACGTGGAGAGTCACCCCTCGAATCATCGGTCAAAAGTCCAGCTGATTTCGACTTACGGGGTTTGGAAACCCTACCTACCGACAGCTTCTTCTTCTGCTCCTGCAAGGCCTTTGATGTCAAAGACTGTGTTAGGCAGAAACCTGTGCAGTTCCCTTAGGGACCACTGCAAAAGATTTAAGACTACAGGTGTTGGCAGTAAACCCACTTGGTAGCAGTCTGTACCACCCAGATTTACCTGGTAGCTGTGGCTGAGCAGTCACACTTCCCTCAAGAAGAGTTAGGCAGTATGCAAAGTATACACAATAGGCACTCAGATGCAATAATACAAGCAAACACTGACCAGAGTTTTGGTATCAAAATATATAATTATTTATTTAATAACACACAATTGAAACACTCCAGCACTCTTATTGTAAAATATTCTAAACACAGTTACTATTGTAATATATACACCCCTTTTTCCTTATCAGATAAGTCACAGTAAAACACCACTTATTTTCATACAGAGGTGAGCGCTTAACTAGATTGCACTCCAATAAGTTTGTGAGAAAGGGAGGGAAAAAGACAGAATATGAAAAGGTACACCACTCTAAGATTCAGGAACACTGTTAGCAAGGCAGAAGAGCAAAAAAAGTCACTGGTGAGCCAAAGTCCAAAGGCTGGGCCCACTCTTAGAGAGAGCAGAGCACAAATGCGCCCAAGATCACACAGTTACACTAGGCTTAGAAAGTCTTGCGGAGGGTTCAAAGAGAGTTTAGAGAGGCTTTAATAAAGTTTAGCCAGGGTGTCCCAGACTAACCCAGGTTCAAAAGCCTAAATCTACCCTGTCCAGTCGGTAGCAAGGGAAGCCAGGCGGGACACGGTACCTTAAGTGGGAAGGATCCTCCAGCGGTGGCAGTTGTTCCTGGTAGTGGGTGCAAGTTGCGTCGTCGTCCAGGGGAAGAGAAGATCTCGACTTGGAGGAAAGGTGAAGGTCGTTGCACTACCAGGGAAGAAACCAGCCGCAGAGTTTTCCGGTTAAAGGTGGTACCTTTGTTTCACGGTCGTGGTAAAACGTGGTATCCCGGTTGCCGGGGTGTTTGGCACGGGCAAGGCGGCCACGAGCTACGTCGGGAAAGCTAAAAGACGGTGAAACGGGTTATCCCCACCAGTTAAAGGAATAAGACTCTCCGGCGGGAGATCTCCTCTGTCGTTGGGAAAAGTGGTGAGGCAGTCCAGCAGGGCTCCACCGGTGGTGGTGTCGTGGCAGGTCGGCTCAGCTTCTCCCTCGTCGGATTTTTAGGTCCTGTGGCGACTTCTGAAGTTCCAGTCCCCAAAGCCCTGCTTTGATGCAGCAAACCCCCATTCACTCAGCCTAGCTGTCACTCAAACATGCTAAGTGGTGTGCCGGCCGGCTCACCACTTGGGCCAATCAGGATGGAGTGCGACTTGAGTTGCCTAGGCAACTCAGTCCAGGGTGCCTAAATTTCCCTCCACCCCTCCTACGTACCCCAGACAGAGTGGCACCACTTTGGAGGGCTTCCTTGGAGAAGCCCGCCAAAAAGTGGAACAAAGGGCTCGACTTGGGCTGGAGTTACAGAAGAGAACACAAACGCCATTTTAGAATCAAGTTTTGGCAAAAAATACCAACCGGAGAATTAATATTAATTAAATAAACCAGCGGTATGTTCGAGGCTACCGTAAATAAATAAAGATAGTAGCCTAAAACAATGGGAAATCCCATAGGAAAATATTTGCGGTTGAATATAAAAAGTAGTATCCACTGCCACCAGCCAAAACTCGATCAGGGCGGACGGAGACGTGCCCCCTCGACTAACAGACCCCGGGGCAATTGAATTGCCACAGCCAGTACGTCCACAATATGATGGTTTGTACTGGTTCTGTTCAGAATTTAAGACTAGTAAAGTCAATGCTGACTTTACATGCCCTGGGAGGCAGTAGTCAGTCCCAGGGTATGGAGTCTATACTGGGGGGTCACTATGACACCTCGGTGTCACTGCACTGAGGGTGCTGTGTAACACACATCACAAAAACACATGAAGCCCTATGGAGTAAAAGACCCCATAGCCCATTAAACACATCTAGATCCAAGGAAACACACTCAAATCATGCCCAAGAGTGAGGGTGAAAGAGTCTCACTCTTGGCAGGAGAAAAAAAATAAACCCCAAAAATCCAGCAAAGCTGCTGGGGGACTCACTAGGTTAGGAAATTCAGCCTAAACAGAGAATTCTCCCTAACACTCACCCCCCCAGACTAAGGGACAGGAGGATTTAACCCACTCCTGGATGAACCTCATACCTCTAGTCGATGACATACATCCTAGAGAGTCCATCAGCATTTTGATGGTGACACCCTGACCTGTGCTCAATGGTGAAATCAAACCCTTGCAGGCAGATTGACCATCTCAATAGTTTTGGATTTTCCCCCTTCATTTGCATTAACCATCTCAAGGGTTGGTGGTCAGTCTGAATGACAAAAGTAGAACCATACAAGTATGGCCTAAACTTCTTCAGTGCCCACACAATAGCAAAGCATTCTCTTTCGATTGTTGCCCACCTTGTCTCAGGATCCTTCAGCTTACGGCTGATGAAGCAAATGGGGTGCTCCCTACCCTTCTCATCCAGTTGGCTTAGAACTGCATCTATACCTACATTGGAAGCATCAGTTTGTTCAATGAAAGTTTTGTGGTAGTCAGGAGCTCTCAATACTGGAGCTTGGCAAAGAGCTTTCTTCAGTTTTTCAAAGGCCTGATTGCACTCCTCATTCCATTTGACCTTTTTTAGGGAATTTTGGAGAGGAGATTACATTCAGTGGAGAAGCTATGGTCCCATAGTTCTCAATGAAATTCCTGTAGTACCCAGTGAGGCCTAGGAAGGCTCACACTTGGGTTTGAGTAGTAGGTGCTGTCCAATTTTGCACAGCTTCAATCTTGCTGAGCAAAGGCCTTATTTCTCCACCTCCTACCTCATGCCCAAGGTAGACCACCTTACTTTGACCTATCTGGCATTTACTTGCCTTGATAGTCAAATTGGCCTGTACAAGAGCCTGCAAAACATGTCCTAGGTGGTTCACATGATCCTCCCAGGAGTGGCTGAAGACTGCAATGTCATCCAAGTATGCCATGCAGAAGTCCTCCATCCCAGCTAGAACTTGGCTCACCATCCTTTGGAATGTAGCAGGTGCATTTTTTAATCCAAAAGGCATGACCTTAAACTGGTACAAGCCAACTGGGGTTGAAAATGCAGTTTTATCCTTGGCATGGTCTGTCAAGGCTATTTGCCAATAGCCTGACGTAAGGTCAAATGTGCTGAGGTACTTGGCTGCACCAAGTTTATCCACCAACTCATCTGTCCTGGGTAAAGGGTGGGCATCAGTCTTGGTGACTGCATTAAGAGCTCTATAGTCCACACAGAATCTCAAGTCTTTGGACCCTGCCTTTGGTACTAACACAAGTGGGCTAGACCATGGACTAGTAGAGGGTTCTATTACCCCGAGATCAAGCATCTTCTTGACCTCCCCCTTGATATGGGTTCTCACATTTTCTGACATTCGGTATCCTCTGCTTTTGACTGGCAGACAGTCACCAGTGAGTATCTCGTGCTGTCCCCAAGGGGTCAAGCCTGGTGAGAGTGAGAACAGGGAGGCAAACTGATTTAACATAGATTTGCACTCCTCTTGTTGCTCAGGTGTCAGATCTGAAGAGAGATTGACTCCTTCAATTTTTTCATCTAAAGGTACACCCCTGAGGAGATCAGGGAGAGGCTCACTCTCTTCTTCCTCTGCTGCTGAAGCTATAAGCAAGGCTCCTACTTCAGGTCTGCAGATGTACGCTTTCAGTCGGTTGTTGTGGAAGACTCTAGGAGCTTCCCTGGGTCTGCCCAGCTCCACTAGATAGTTGACCTCTCCAAGTTTTCCCACAACTTTGAAGGGTCCCATCCATTTGTCTTGCAAGGCCCTCTGCCTTGTTGGGAGCATAACGAGAACTAGCTGGTCTTGAGTGAACTCAACCATGTTAGCCTTTTGATCATGCCAATGCTTCACCAAAGCTTGTCCAGCTTTCAGGTTATCACTAACTTCTGCCATCATGTGTGACATTCTCCTTCGGAGATCTATCACATAGTCAGTCACTCTGACTGGCTTGAGGGGAGGAGCGCCTTCCAACCCCTCCTTATCTATGGCCAACTTCTCTATGCCCATCCGGTCAGAGGTCCATTGGGCCAATGGACCTCTGACCGGATGGCCATAGAGAAGATCAAAGGGAGAATAACCTACTCCCTCTTGAGGGACTTCTCTATAAGCAAACAGAAGGCATGGCAGTAGAAGGTCCCACTTTCTTTTCAGAGGTTCCTCTAAAGCACCTATCATGCTCTTCATGGTTCTGTTAAATCTTTCTACCAGCCCATTGGTTTGGGGTTGGTAGGCGGTTGAGAACTTGTAAGTAACTCCACAGGTTTTCCACATAGCTTTCATGTAGTGGGACATAAAGTTTGACCCCCTGTCGGATATTACTTCCTTAGGAAACCCAACCCTGGTAAAAATACCAAGGAGGGCCTTAGCCACAGCCGGAGCTGTAACAGTCCTCAAAGGTATTGCCTCAGGGTATCTAGTAGCATGGTCTACTACAACAAGGATAAACTTGTTGCCTGAGGAAGTAGGGGGATCAAGGGGACCAACAATGTCAATCCCTACCCTCTCAAATGGGACTCCCACAACTGGGAGAGGCACTAATGGTGCCACATTCTTGGCGCCAACCTTACCAGAAGTTTGGCAGGTATGGCAGCCTTTGCAAAACTTATCTACTTCGGCCCCCATTTTTGGCCAATAGAAGTAGAGTGAGAGCCTTTCCTTGGTCTTCTTGAAACTCAAGTGACCAGCCAAAGGAATCTTGTGGGCTAAGTGCAAGAACTGTTGTCTGTTTTCTTGAGGTACTACAAGGCGTTTGTAGTCTCCAGGTTCAGACTCAGTTGGTTCACTGTAGAAGAGGCCATCTTCCCAGTGCAACATCAGCCTGAGCAGCTGCCTGTTGGCGGAGACCCTCCAGAGTTGGACATTCTCTTTGTCCCTTACGGAAAGCTGCCCTGCTGGGTCCACCTTCTGCCAGTAAAGACTGCAGCTCAGGATGGTCCTCAGGGTCTAGATCTCCAATAAGTTCTTGGTCTCCCACTAGCTCTTCTTCAGAGTCTAGTTCAACCATACAGGGTTGTACCTCCCTCTCAGCCTCAGCTGGAGGTGGAGTTACAGGTGTAACTGTTGGAAGCACTGGAGTGCTTGCTGCTGACTTTTTCCTAGGAGTCTTGGGTTGCCCCTTTGCTCCTGATCTGGTAGTTACTGCAGTGAGTTGCTCCAGTGGTAAAGGAGTGATCTCTGTCATCATCTCCTGAGATAACCCTCGCAGGGTTTTCTCTCTTGCAGGTTTTGTGAGCTCCTGTAACCTTTTACTAGGTGGTCTGGGGGTATGAGACACAACTCCAAGAGCTTTTAGGTCACCTACCTGGCACTTCACATTGTACACTGACAGGTATTTGTACAGCCATGTCATTACACTGAATGAGAACTGGTAACTGGGGACACATCTGTACAGGCCCTCCAGCTAACTTGGTGAGGAATTTGGGTGCCTTAGCAACATCCTCTGCCTTGAAAAATGATTAATCCACCACAGTTATGCTGGCCCCAGTGTCTCTAATGGCAGGAGTCTCCTGACCATTTACCTGGACACTGTCTTTATAATACTCTTTAGTATTATCTGGGATAGAATTATACACATCTAAATTCTGTTGTTCCCACAACCCCAGAGAGACTAAAGAAACACTGGCTGAGACTCCAATGGGTTCATCAGCCAGTAGTAGAAAGTTTCCACTTGCCATTGGAACTTCCTCTTCTGGAGCGAAGGCTAAGGAGGCAAGTTGGATCCCTGAAGGTTTACCCTTGCATCTGGGATCTCCTTTCACATGGTCAGTAGAGCCACAAACAAAGCATTTACCAAAGGCCTTCTGGAATGGAGGCTTAGTCTGACCTCCCTCTGGTTTGGCACCAGAGGAGACACTATTCTGCTGTGGTTTCCCTGGTGGTTTACCCTTCTGGTTTTGTTTGGGGCCCTCTTTGGAATTTTCAGTATTAGAATTCTCTTTGGAGTCCTTTTTAGGCTGTTTCCCCTCATCCTTTTTCTGAGTTACCCCAGAATCCTTGTGAGTGGCCCTGTTGGCAACCCACAAGTCAGCAACCTTAGCTAGCTTTCGGGAATCTAATTCCTTTGAATCAGCCAAGTGCTGTCTGAGCTCAGGAGAGCAGGCATCATAAATTGACTCCAACATAAAAAGATGCTTCATACCTTCATAAGTGTTCACTTTGTAACCCTTAATCCATCCCTCTAAGTTTTTCAACCCTTCACTCACCCAGGTAGCCCAACGGGTACCATCATGCTTTTTGAGGGTTCTAAACCTCTTAAGATACTGGGAAGGTGTCTTCCCAAACCTAGCTATCAGAGCTAGTTTCACACATTCATACTCTTTCCTATCCTCCTCCCCCAACTCCATTACCACATCAGTTGCAACATGGGGAAGCCTAGAGAACAACCAGGTGAGTAAGTCATTTCCTGTGATGTTCTGGAGCCCATGATTATATTCAAACAGAGACAACCAATCCAACACATCCAACTTAGGCTCATACATACCAACCAATTCTTTAGGCATCCGGGGTCTTTTAGGACTGGAACTTTTAGAGGAGCCAGAGAGAGAAGCATTTTCGACAGATAATGTCTTCAGTTCTAGCTCATGCTTGAGCTCCATTTCCCTTAGCCTTAGTTCTTGATTCATTTCCTGATGTCTCTGTTCAGTCAGAGTATTCAGTCTCTTGAACTCTAGTTCAAGTTTCATTTTCTCTAATTCGAGATATTGAGGACTTAGTGTGGGATTTGGCAAAGGCCCAGTAGGTACAGCAGGTAGAGCAGACAGAGGCCTAGGGGGGACAGTCACAGCAGCCTCACCCTCCTCTTCCTACTCTTCCTCAAGATTATCAACATTGTGATCAATATCAATTTCTATACTGTTATCTACATTTTCTGGCCTGGTAGGTTCCTCAGACCCATCATCCAGACTTTGATTAGCTAACAACCTTTCTATTAATTCCATTTTCTTGCCTTTGGGAGGTTCTTATGCTTACATAATACTCTTAAACAATCAGCAGTTTTTGTAGCAAGGGACTCTTGACTATAAGTTTCCATAGTTCACATGTTAGAAAGTTTACTTTTTCAGTGCTAAGCTTTGTGGTTAGTTGTGCTAAGGTATCCTAAAGCACTCTAAAGTGTATACTCAATTCAAATCCCACCGCTGTACACCAGTGTTAGGCAGAAACCTGTGCAGTTCCCTTAGGGACCACTGCAAAAGATTTAAGACTACAGGTGTTGGCAGTAAACCCACTTGGTAGCAGTCTGTACCACCCAGATTTACCTGGTAGCTGTGGCTGAGCAGTCACACTTCCCTCAAGAAGAGTTAGGCAGTATGCAAAGTATACACAATAGGCACTCAGATACAATAATACAAGCAAAAACTGACTAGAGCTTTGGTATCAAAGTATATAATTATTTATTTAAAAACACACAGTTGAAACACTCCAGCAGTCTTATTGTAAAATATTCTAAACACAGTTACTATTGTAATATATACACCCCTTATTCCTTATCAGATAAGTCACAGTAAAACACCACTTATTTTCATACAGAGGTGAGCGCTTAACTAGATTGCACTCCAATAAGTTTGTGAGAAAGGGAGGGAAAAAGACAGAATATGAAAAGGTACACCACTCTAAGATTCAGGAACACTGTTAGCAAGGCAGAAGAGCAAAAAAAGTCACTGGTGAGCCAAAGTCCAAAGGCTGGGCCCACTCTTAGAGAGAGCAGAGCACAAATGCGCCCAAGATCACACAGTTACACTAGGCTTAGAAAGTCTTGCGGAGGGTTCAAAGAGAGTTTAGAGAGGCTTTAATAAAGTTTAGCCAGGGTGTCCCAGACTAACCCAGGTTCAAAAGCCGGGGGCTAAATCTACCCTGTCCAGTCGGTAGCAAGGGAAGCCAGGCGGGACACGGTACCTTAAGTGGGAAGGATCCTCCAGCGGTGGCAGTTGTTCCTGGTAGTGGGTGCAAGTTGCGTCGTCGTCCAGGGGAAGAGAAGATCTCGACTTGGAGGAAAGGTGAAGGTCGTTGCACTACCAGGGAAGAAACCAGCCGCAGAGTTTTCCGGTTAAAGGTGGTACCTTTGTTTCGCGGTCGTGGTAAAACGTGGTATCCCGGTTGCCGGGGTGCTTGGCACGGGCAAGGCGGCCACGAGCTACGTCGGGAAAGCTAAAAGACGGTGAAACTGGTTATCCCCACCAGTTAAAGGAAGAAGACTCTCCGGCGGGAGATCTCCTCTGTCGTTGGGAAAAGTGGTGAGGCAGTCCAGCAGGGCTCCACCAGTGGTGGTGTCGTGGCAGGTCGGCTCAGCTTCTCCCTCGTCGGATTTTTAGGTCCTGTGGCGACTTCTGAAGTTCCAGTCCCCAAAGCCCTGCTTTGATGCAGCAAACCCCCATTCACTCAGCCTAGCTGTCACTCAAACATGCTAAGTGGTGTGCCGGCCGGCTCACCACTTGGGCCAATCAGGATGGAGTGCGACTTGAGTTGCCTAGGCAACTCAGTCCAGGGTGCCTAAATTTCCCTCCACCCCTCCTAAGTACCCCAGACAGAGTGGCACCACTTTGGAGGGCTTCCTTGGAGAAGCCCGCCAAAAAGTGGAACAAAGGGCTCGACTTGGGCTGGAGTTACAGAAGAGAACACAAATGCCATTTTAGAATCAAGTTTTGGCAAAAAATACCAACCGGAGAATTAATATTAATTAAATAAACCAGCGGTATGTTCGAGGCTACCGTAAATAATTAAATAAAGATAGTAGCCTAAAACAATGGGAAATCCCATAGGAAAATATTTGCGGTTGAATATAAAAAGTAGTATCCACTGCCACCAGCCAAAACTCGATCAGGGCGGACGGAGACGTGCCCCCTCGACTAACAGACCCCGGGGCAATTGAATTGCCACAGCCAGTACGTCCACAATATGATGGTTTGTACTGGTTCTGTTCAGAATTTAAGACTAGTAAAGTCAATGCTGACTTTACATGCCCTGGGAGGCAGTAGTCAGTCCCAGGGTATGGAGTCTATACTGGGGGGTCACTATGACACCTCGGTGTCACTGCACTGAGGGTGCTGTGTAACACATCACAAAAACACATGAAGCCCTATGGAGTAAAAGACCCCATAGCCCATTAAACACATCTAGATCCAAGGAAACACACTCAAACCATGCCCAAGAGTGAGGGTGAAAGAGTCTCACTCTTGGCAGGAGAAAAAAATAAACCCCAAAAATCCAGCAAAGCTGCTGGGGGACTCACTAGGTTAGGAAATTCAGCCTAAACAGAGAATTCTCCCTAACACTCACCCCCCCCCCCCAGACTAAGGGACAGGAGGATTTAATCCACTCCTGGATGAACCTCATACCTCTAGCCGATGACATACATCCTAGAGAGTCCATCAGCATTTTGATGGTGACACCCTGACCTGTGCTCAATGGTGAAATCAAACCCTTGCAGGCAGATTGACCATCTCAATAGTTTTGGATTTTCCCCCTTCATTTGCATTAACCATCTCAAGGGTTGGTGGTCAGTCTGAATGACAAAAGTAGAACCATACAAGTATGGCCTAAACTTCTTCAGTGCCCACACAATAGCAAAGCATTCTCTTTCGATTGTTGCCCACCTTGTCTCAGGATCCTTCAGCTTACGGCTGATGAAGCAAATGGGGTGCTCCCTACCCTTCTCATCCAGTTGGCTTAGAACTGCATCTATACCTACATTGGAAGCATCAGTTTGTACAATGAAAGTTTTGTGGTAGTCAGGAGCTCTCAATACTGGAGCTTGGCAAAGAGCTTTCTTCAGTTTTTCAAAGGCCTGATTGCACTCCTCATTCCATTTGACCTTTTTAGGGAATTTTGGAGAGGAGATTACATTCAGTGGAGAAGCTATGGTCCCATAGTTCTCAATGAAATTCCTGTAGTACCCAGTGAGGCCTAGGAAGGCTCTCACTTGGGTTTGAGTTGTAGGTGTTGTCCAATTTTGCACAGCTTCAATCTTGCTGAGCAAAGGCCTTATTTCACCACCTCCTACCTCATGCCCAAGGTAGACCACCTTACTTTGACCTATCTGGCATTTACTTGCCTTGATAGTCAAATTGGCCTGTACAAGAGCCTGCAAAACATGTCCTAGGTGGTTCACATGATCCTCCCAGGAGTGGCTGAAGACTGCAATGTCATCCAAGTATGCCATGCAGAAGTCCTCCATCCCAGCTAGAACTTGGCTCACCATCCTTTGGAATGTAGCAGGCACATTTTTTAATCCAAAAGGCATGGCCTTAAACTGGTACAAGCCAACTGGGGTTGAAAATGCAGTTTTATCCTTGGCATGGTCTGTCAAGGCTATTTGCCAATAGCCTGACGTAAGGTCAAATGTGCTGAGGTACTTGGCTGCACCAAGTTTATCCACCAACTCATCTGTCCTGGGTAAAGGGTGGGCATCGGTCTTGGTGACTGCATTAAGAGCTCTATAGTCCACACAGAATCTCAAGTCTTTGGACCCTGCCTTTGGTACTAACACAACTGGGCTAGACCATGGACTAGTAGAGGGTTCTATTACCCCGAGATCAAGCATCTTCTTGACCTCCCCCTTGATATGGGTTCTCACATTTTCTGACATTCGGTATCCTCTGCTTTTGACTGGCAGACAGTCACCAGTGAGTATCTCGTGCTGTCCCCAAGGGGTCAAGCCTGGTGAGAGTGAGAACAGGGAGGCAAACTGATTTAACATAGATTTGCACTCCTCTTGTTGCTCAGGTGTCAGATCTGAAGAGAGATTGACTCCTTCAATGTTTTCATCTAAAGGTACACCTCTGAGGAGATCAGGGAGAGACTCACTCTCTTCTTCCTCTGCTGCTGAAGCTATAAGCAAGGCTTCTACTTCAGGTCTGCAGATGTACGCTTTCAGTCGGTTGGTGTGGAAGACTCTAGGAGCTTCCCTGGGTCTGCCCAGCTCCACCAGATAGTTGACCTCTCCAAGTTTTCCCACAACTTTGAAGGGTCCCATCCATTTGTCTTGCAAGGCCCTCTGCCTTGTTGGGAGCATAACGAGAACTAGCTGGTCTTGAGTGAACTCAACCATGTTAGCCTTTTGATCATGCCAATGCTTGACCAAAGCTTGTCCAGCTTTCAGGTTATCACTAACTTCTGCCATCATTTGTGACATTCTCCTTCGGAGATCTATCACATAGTCAGTCACTCTGACTGGCTTGAGGGGAGGAGCGCCTTCCAACCCCTCCTTATCTATGGCCAACTTCTCTATGCCCATCCGGTCAGAGGTCCATTGGGCCAATGGACCTCTGACCGGATGGCCATAGAGAAGATCAAAGGGAGAATAACCTACTCCCTCTTGAGGGACTTCTCTATAAGCAAAGAGAAGGCATGGCAGTAGAAGGTCCCACTTTCTTTTCAGAGGTTCCTCTAAAGCACCTATCATGCTCTTCATGGTTCTGTTAAATCTTTCTACCAGCCCCTTGGTTTGGGGTTGGTAGGCGGTTGAGAACTTGTAAGTAACTCCACAGGTTTTCCACATGGCTTTCATGTAGTGGGACATAAAGTTTGACCCCCTGTCGGATATTACTTCCTTAGGAAACCCAACCCTGGTAAAAATACCAAGGAGGGCCTTAGCCACAGCCGGAGCTGTAACAGTCCTCATAGGTATTGCCTCAGGGTATCTAGTAGCATGGTCTACTACAACAAGGATAAACTTGTTGCCTGAGGAGGTAGGGGGATCAAGGGGACCAACAATGTCAATCCCTACCCTCTCAAATGGGACTCCCACAACTGGGAGAGGCACTAATGGTGCCACATTCTTGGCGCCAACCTTACCAGAAGTTTGGCAGGTATGGCTGCCTTTGCAAAACTTATCTACTTCGGCCCCCATTTTTGGCCAATAGAAGTAGAGTGAGAGCCTTTCCTTGGTCTTCTTGAAACTCAAGTGACCAGCCAAAGGAATCTTGTGGGCTAAGTGCAAGAACTGTTGTCTGTTTTCTTGAGGTACTACAAGGCGTTTGTAGTCTCCAGGTTCAGACTCAGTTGGTTCACTGTAGAAGAGGCCATCTTCCCAGTGCAACATCAGCCTGAGCAGCTGCCTGTTGGCGGAGACCCTCCAGAGTTGGACATTCTCTTTGTCCCTTACGGAAAGCTGCCCTGCTGGGTCCACCTTCTGCCAGTAAAGACTGCAGCTCAGGATGGTCCTCAGGGTCTAGTTCTCCAATAAGTTCTTGGTCTCCCACTAGCTCTTCTTCAGAGTCTAGTTCAACCATACAGGGTTGTACCTCCCTCTCAGCCTCAGCTGGAGGTGGAGTTACAGGTGTAACTACTGTTGGAAGCACTGGAGTGCTTGCTGCTGACTTTTTCCTAGGAGTCTTGGGTTGCCCCTTTGCTCCTGATCTGGTAGTTACTGCAGTGAGTTGCTCCAGTGGTAAAGGAGTGATCTCTGTCATCATCTCCTGAGATAACCCTCGCAGGGTTTTCTCTCTTGCAGGTTTTGTGAGCTCCTGTAACCTTTTACTAGGTGGTCTGGGGGTATGAGACACAACTCCAAGAGCTTTCAGGTCATTACCCAACAGAACCCTACCTGGCACTTCACATTGTACACTGACAGGTATTTTTACAGCCATGCCATTACACTGGATGAGAACTGGTAACTGGGGACACATCTGCACAGGCCCTCCAGCTAACTTGGTGAGGAATTTGGGTGCCTTAGCAACATCCTCTGCCTTGAAAAATGATTCATCCACCACAGTCATGCTGGCCCCAGTGTCTCTAATGGCAGGAGTCTCCTGACCATTTACCTGGACACTGTCTTTATAATACTCTTTAGTATTATCTGGGATAGAATTATACACATCTAAATTCTGTTGTTCCCACAACCCCAGAGAGACTAAAGAAACACTGGCTGAGACTCCAATGGGTTCATCAGCCAGTAGTAGAAAGTTTCCACTTGCCATTGGAACTTCCTCTTCTGGAGCGAAGGCTAAGGAGGCAAATTGGATCCCTGAAGGTTTACCCTTGCATCTGGGATCTCCTTTCACATGGTCAGTAGAGCCACAAACAAAGCATTTACCAAAGGCCTTCTGGAATGGAGGCTTAGTCTGACCTCCCTCTGGTTTGGCACCAGAGGAGACACTATTCTGCTGTGGTTTCCCTGGTGGCTTACCCTTCTGGTTTTGTTTGGGGCCCTCTTTGGAATTTTCAGTATTAGAATTCTCTTTGGAGTCCTTTTTAGGCTGTTTCCCCTCATCCTTTTTCTGAGTTACCCCAGAATCCTTGTGAGTGGCCCTGTTGGCAACCCACAAGTCAGCAACCTTAGCTAGCTTTCGGGAATCTAATTCCTTTGAATCAGCCAAGTGCTGTCTGAGCTCAGGAGAGCAGGCATCATAAATTGACTCCAACATAAAAAGATTCTTCATACCTTCATAAGTGTTCACTTTGTAACCCTTAATCCATCCCTCTAAGTTTTTCAACCCTTCACTCACCCAGGTAGCCCAACGGGTACCATCATGCTTTTTGAGGGTTCTAAACCTCTTAAGATACTGGGAAGGGGTCTTCCCAAACCTAGCTATCAGAGCTAGTTTCACACATTCATACTCTTTCCTAACCTCCTCCCCCAACTCCATTCCCACATCAGTTGCAACATGGGGAAGCCTAGAGAACAACCAGGTGAGTAAGTCATTTCCTGTGATGTTCTGGAGCCCATGATTATATTCAAACAGAGACAACCAATCCAACACATCCAACGTAGGCTCATACATACCAATTCTTTAGGCATCCGGGGTCTTTTAGGACTGGAACTTTTAGAGGAGCCAGAGAGAGAAGCATTTTCGACAGATAATGTCTTCATTTCTAGCTCATGGTTGAGCTCCATTTCCCTTAGCCTTAGTTCTTGATTCATTTCCTGATGTCTCTGTTCAGTCAGAGTATTCAGTCTCTTGAACTCTAGTTCAAGTTTCATTTTCTCTAATTCGAGATATTGAGGACTTAGTGTGGGACTTGGCAAAGGCCCAGCAGGTACAGCAGGTAGAGCAGACAGAGGCCTAGGGGGGACAGTCACAGCAGCCTCACCCTCCTCTTCCTACTCTTCCTCAAGATTATCAACATTGTGATCAATATCAATTTCTATACTGTTATCTACATTTTCTGGCCTGGTAGGTTCCTCAGACCCATCATCCAGACTTTGATTAGCTAACAACCTTTCTATTAATTCCATTTTCTTGCCTTTGGGAGGTTCTTATGCTTACATAATACTCTTAAACAATCAGCAGTTTTTGTAGCAAGGGACTCTTGACTATAAGTTTCCATAGTTCACATGTTAGAAAGTTTACTTTTTCAGTGCTAAGCTTTGTGGTTAGTTGTACTAAGGTATCCTAAAGCACTCTAAAGTGTATACTCAATTCAAATCCCACCGCTGTACACCAGTGTTAGGCAGAAACCTGTGCAGTTCCCTTAGGGACCACTGCAAAAGATTTAAGACTACAGGTGTTGGCAGTAAACCCACTTGGTAGCAGTCTGTACCACCCAGATTTACCTGGTAGCTGTGGCTGAGCAGTCAGACTTCCCTCAAGAAGAGTTAGGCAGTATGCAAAGTATACACAATAGGCACTCAGATACAATAATACAAGCAAACACTGACCAGAACTTTGGTATCAAAGTATATAATTATTTATTTAAAAACACACAGTTGAAACACTCCAGCACTCTTATTGTAAAATATTCTAAACAGTTACTATTGTAATATATACACCCCTTTTTCCTTATCAGATAAGTCACAGTAAAACACCACTTATTTTCATACAGAGGTGAGCGCTTAACTAGATTGCACTCCAATAAGTATGTGAGAAAGGGGGGAAAAAGACAGAATATGAAAAGGTACACCACTCTAAGATTCAGGAACACTGTTAGCAAGGCAGAAGAGCAAAAAAAGTCACTGGTGAGCCAAAGTCCAAAGGCTGGGCCCACTCTTAGAGAGAGCAGAGCACAAATGCACCCAAGATCACACAGTTACACTAGGCTTAGAAAGTCTTGCGGAGGGTTCAAAGAGAGTTTAGAAAGGCTTTAATAAAGTTTAGCCAGGGTGTCCCAGACTAACCCAGGTTCAAAAGCCGGGGGCTAAATCTACCCTGTCCAGTCGGTAGCAAGGGAAGCCAGGCGGGACACGGTACCTTAAGTGGGAAGGATCCTCCAGCGGTGGCAGTTGTTCCTGGTAGTGGGTGCAAGTTGCGTCGTCGTCCAGGGGAAGTGAAGATCTCGACTTGGAGGAAAGGTGAAGGTCGTTGCACTACCAGGGAAGAAACCAGCCGCAGAGTTTTCCGGTTAAAGGTGGTACCTTTGTTTTGCGGTTGTGATAAAACGTGGTATCCCGGTTGCCAGGGTGCTTGGCACGGGCAAGGCAGCCACGAGGTACGTCGGGAAAGCGAAAAGACGGTGAAACTGGTTATCCCCACCAGTCAAAGGAAGAAGACTCTCCGGCGGGAGATCACCTCTGTCGTTGGGAAAAGTGGTGAGGCAGTCCAGCAGGGCTCCACCGGTGGTGGTGGTGTCGTGGCAGGTCGGCTCAGCTTCTCCCTCGTCGGATTCTTAGGTCCTGTGGCGACTTCTGAAGTTCCAGTCCCCAAAGCCCTGCTTTTATGCAGCAAACCCCCATTCACTCAGCCTAGCTGTCACTCGAACATGCTAAGTGGTGAGCCGGCCGGCTCACCACTTGGGCCAATCAGGATGGAGTGCGACCTGAGTTGCCTAAGCAACTGAGTCCAGGGTACCTAAATTCCCCTCCACCCCTCCTAAGTACCCCAGACAGAGTGGCACCACTTTGGAGGGCTTCTGTGGAGAAGCCCGCCAAAAAGTGGAACAAAGGGCTCGACTTGGGTTGGAGTTACAGAAGAGAACACAAACGCCATTTTAGAATCAAGTTTTGGCAAAAAATACCAACCGGAGAATTAATATTAATTAAATAAACCGGCGGTATGTTCGAGGCTACCGTAAATAATTAAATAAAGATAGCAGCCTAAAACAATGGGAAATCCCATAGGAAAATATTTGCGGTTGAATATAAAAAGTAGTATCCACTGCCACCAGCCAAAACTCGATCAGGGGGGACGGAGACGTGCCCCCTCGACTAACAGACCCCAGGGCAATTGATTTGCCCCAGCCAGTACGTCCACAATATGATGGTTTGTACTGGTTCTGTTCAGAATTTAAGACTAGTAAAGTCAATGGTGACTTTACATGCCCTGGGAGACAGTAGTCAGTCCCAGGGTATGGAGTCTATACTGGGGGGTCACTATGACACCCCGGTGTCACTGCACTGAGGGTGCTGTGTAACACACATCACAAAAACACATGAAGCCCTATGGAGTAAAAGACCCCATAGCCCATTAAACACATCTAGATCCAAAGAAACACACTCAAATCATGCCCAAGAGTGAGGGTGAAAGAGTCTCACTCTTGGCAGGAGAAAAAATAAACCCCAAAAATCCAGCAAAGCTGCTGGGGGACTCACTAGGTTAGGAAATTCAGCCTAAACAGAGAATTCTCCCAAACAGACTGGCATTCGTCACAGTCATCGGTGGCGTGGCTCTCGCCGAGGTACCAGAGACAGACAGACGTGCGGGCCCATAAGAGACATCTTGGAACCGCAGTCCCGACATTCTTGAAGCCAGACTTCGGGGTATCAGAAGACAAAGACATCTTTCTCGAACAACAATAGAAGAACCGATTCAACAAGAGAACCAAGGCGCGCCGTTAGATTTTGAAGCGAACACGTTCGCGGAAAAAACGGAACAGAGGCTACAGGTGTTGTGCATCCTACATATAACACCCGGTGACGTCGACCGTCGGAGGAGGTCCTCGAGGGAGCGTATCAACGTCATCGATACAGGACGCATAAGCCGAAAAAGTTTTCCCAAGCAGCACAGCTGTGGTAATCACTGTCAAAGATGTGGAATACGTCGGAGGACACAATCCCCTTGAAAGAATTATACTACATTACTCAACCTGCGAAGGCAAGGAAGTATGGGGAAGGGAACAAGACAAGTAAGACAATGGCAACCCTTATCAGAACAGAACAGGGATTGAGACATATTACCAGTATTCGTGATTCTGTATGGAAAGTACAGACGGCCCCAAGTACAATTAATGAAGAGTTCAATCTGTTTTATGACAAAATGTATGCTAATGCGGACACAGTGACCCCAGGAGACCTCCAAACTTACATGGACTCATTCCCAGTGCCCAAATTGGGGGAAACAGAAAGGTCAATGCTAGAACTCCCATTGACGGCCGAGGAAATTGAATAAGCCATTTCGGATCTGCATGCTGGTAAAGCCCCTGGATCAGACGAAATCCTGGTTGATTTCTACAAGGTATTCAAGTTGGAGATGGCCCCAAAACTGCTGGAGATCTGGGAGGAGGCGCTTGAGAGGGAAGAGTTAGCGAGTTCCATGAGAGAGGCAATAATAACAGTCCTGTTAAAGCCCCATAAACCTCCTCAAGACCCAGCATTCTATTGCCCATTATCACTAATAATTCAGACGCAAAAATGTATGCCAAGTCGATAGCAAATCGTCTGATCCCGCGCATGAACAAACTAATCCACACAGACCAAACAGGATTAATCCCGACCCGATCGACGGCACTGAATTCGCAGAGATTTTTTGCGATCAAGTCACAATTGTACCCGAACGCTAAGGCACCTGCAATTACTCTAGACGCTGAAAAAGAGTTCTACTCTGTGTCATGGAATTATATGTTTGCAATGCTGGGTAAATTGGGATTTGGGCCAGTGTTTGTGTGTTGTATCCATCTGCTATATAAGAACCCAGCAGCAATGGTAAGAACTAACAACACTCTATAGTCTCCCTTTGTGTTGGGTAGGGGCACCCAGCAAGGTTGCCCCCTGTCCCCTCTCATATTTGTGCTTACAATAGAGGGCATGGCCGCTAAGGTCAGACATGAACATATGTGGAGGGGTATTCGCATTGGAGGTGTGCCCCAGCTACTCTCACTGTATGCAGACGACACAATGGTGTATATGTCAGGTGTCCAGAAACACACCTACCCCCGAATAATGCAGGAAATAAACACATTTTACACGTACTCTGGCTACAAAATCAACCAGACAAAGTCAGAGATAACTCCACTGACGCCAACTACAGGGCAGTCTCAAGCTATATCAGTTTTTAGATGGTCCCCTACAACAGCACAATACCTGGGAATAATAATGACCACTGACAGACAGACCTTATAAACTAACAATTACAAATCTTACCTGCAACTCCTAGAACACAAACTGGCTGTCTGGGGAAAACTGCAAATATCCATGTACGGACGAGTGGCCCTGCTCAAAATGATTGTGGTACCCAAGTTGTTGTACACGTTCTGCCATATTCCCATATGGCCGGGCAGAGATTTCTTTCAGACGTTACAGAGACTAGGGGTTAACTTTGTATGGGCTGGGAAATCAGTAAGACTTAAATGGCCCAGGATGTGCGAAAGATATGAAACAGGAGGACTGGCAGCCCCAGACTTCATATTATATTTTCACGCAGCACAAGCACACTTTGAGAAGTACTGGGGGGACACCGCAGAAAAACATGCACACTTGCGGGATGAGAAATTATCAGTAGCCCCACTTAACATCCAAGCAATGCCATTTACAAAAAATAAAGGTAATATTAGGGAAGAAGACCCTGTGAGCTCCACAGTTCGTGTCTGGTTAGCGCAGTTTGCAAAGGTGGGATGCGTGAACCCATACTGGCCATTTCCCCCTTGTGGCCCCATCCCGACTTGGAACCCACATTTGACACAGCCTTGCAGCGTAAATGGGACCCGGACAAAGAAATTAGAGTAGGAGATCTATACACAGAGGGCAGATTTGCGACACTCGCAACTGTGCATAATAAAGTGGGGTCGGGCCTTATTACCACGATGCAATAATATCGTATGAAAGCAGCTTGCAAAAAGAAATGGCTGTCGTTTCGCGAGGCTCGCCGATACATGAATTCCTATCTGCAGTTAGGTCGCAGGAGGGTTTTACGGGTACAGTATCCAGACTATATAAAGCAGTCCAAAAACACACCCCCATCAGGGAACACTATGAAACAAAAATGGGAACAGGATCTTGGCACCACCATAGAAGATGCCCAATGGACAAGATACTGCCAGCCTACTAAGGCTATCTCGATTAATTGGAACTTTAGGTTAATTCAGTTTAAATTACTAAATCATCTGCATATAACCCCAAAAAAGATCTCCAAGTTTGACCCTACCCTCCAAGTAGCCTGCCCCAAATGTGGTGTCCCCAATGCAAATTCAATGCATATGTATTGGGAATGTCCCCCCATAAAGGCCTTCTGGGAGGGCATAGCTAGAAACATAAGTGATATTACAGGGCTACATATCCCGGCTGTCCCACATAAATATCTCTTGGGCGATATCGGGAAGGCTTCTGTTAAAATTCGTAGTTTTGTTGCTGTTGCAGGGGCAGTGGCCAAGAGAAATATATTACAATTATGGAAATCCAAGGTAGCCCCCATTTCAAATGCATGGCTGTGGGACTTACTATATGTTCAAGATACTGAAGAATAATACGTTAACAGTGTCACGCCTACCAATAGACCTAAAGACATTTGGGCACTGCACTGCTACGAGCCTACCTTAAGGACAGCCAAGAAGGCGGGTCTGAGGACTCCTCATAAACGTTTGAAAATATTGTAATAAGTATGACGTGTATATTGAAAAGTCATTTGCTCTGTTGCTATGTACCTATTGAGTCCACTCCCAAAATGTTTTGTGAATTGTGTTACACCTATCAGCAAAAATAAAGGTTTTTAAAAAAGAAAACTTGTCTCATTGACCATTGTGGGTTCAAGCAACAAACTGCAGTTAGATTAGAAAGTGGAGTTTTTAAAACTCCACAAGATAATACTACTGCAAGAAACCTGGGACTTGGATTGGAGTTGCCCCGCCTGGATGGTTATGCTTCGTATGGCATACCTGCCAAAAAGAACATGAGAGGGTGGAATTTGTGGGGCCTGGTAGTGATGGTCAAAGCCTCCCTTCCTTGTGGGGTGGAGGTGGTAGAGACCTGGCAAAAATTCATACAACTCTTGAGGTACAAGTTTACGGGCACAGAAAGGTTTGATGTATTGAATTTATATAATAGCCCAAATATGGCAGAGGGGGAGGTCTGGCATGAATTAAAGGCATTGGTTGATTTGTATATGGATGACCCAACGATCTCTGAGAAAGGGCTTATTTGGGTTGGGGATTTCAACATCAAGATGGGTTGTGGTCTCTCTAAGGACCTTTACAAACCCACCGAAGAACAAATGTCGATGGTACTCGAACAAGAAATAGTGGACAAAAGGGTTTGTTCTAGGGTCCTTCAGCTTAGTACTTGGTTTACTGAGTGGGGCTTGCGCTCAGTGAATGGGCGCATTAACCCAAATATCCCCGGTAAACACGCTTTCAGTAATCATGTGGGTTCTTCCACTATAGATTATATTTGTCTCACGTTGGACCTATGGAAATTCATTAAGAACTTGGATATGGCCCGGTTGG
The DNA here is from genome assembly GCF_040938575.1 of Ambystoma mexicanum. Taxonomy (NCBI): domain Eukaryota; kingdom Metazoa; phylum Chordata; class Amphibia; order Caudata; family Ambystomatidae; genus Ambystoma; species Ambystoma mexicanum. The sequence goes on from NC_090922.1 coordinate 341,741,515, forward strand.
AGAACAGTGATCACCACCCATTGGTTTTAACCTTGAGGGGTATAATTGATGTGGATTCATGTGCATCCAGTACTTCATGCCAAGTTGAGGGTGATGTGGTTTCCCGAAGAAAAATCAAATGGGGGAAAATCCTGACCTACGGCCTGCACTGGAAAATATTAGCCAGTCAACAGATTCCATTGATGGGGATCTTGGATGAATCAATTAGTCAACATGAAGTGGTGGATCTCTTTGTGTGAATTTTGGAGGCACTTACAGGGGGCTTCTCAATGATCCCTAGACCAATGGGCACAGCAGGAAAGAGGGGCTGGTTTTACCAAAACTGCAGGTTGGCAAAACTTGCACTTTTGGATGCTCTAAAGTGCCCTGGGGTGCACGGACGCAGCATTGTCCAGGTGCGGACTGCCAACCGCAGGACGATTGAGCAAAGGAAATTGGAGTTGGAGGTTTTGGCTTGGGAGGCAATCAGGGTTAATGATGCAAAGGGTTTTTGGGACTTTGCATCAAGGGGGTCTCGTGACAAGGCAACTCAAGGTCTTTCGGGAACTAAGGTGGGGGCATCTGATTGGGTTTCCTACTTTGGAACTTTGTATGATGATGGCCGAGCCAGAGAGGAAAACCAGTGTGGGGGTGTGGCTTTATATTTCTCTCTGGAGGAGGTGACAATTGGGGCACAGTCCCACAATCAAGCTCCCGGCCTAGATGCCATACCTGCTGACCTTTTCATGAGCCAGATTGACCTATGGGCCCCGTTGCTGACTATAGCTTTCAATGCCTGTTTGAGTTCAGGGCACTATCCACCGTCGTGGAAGACAGGGACAATATTTCCCTTCTATATAAGAGGGGACATTACGAAACCTTCTTCCTATCGCCCCATTTCTTTGTTGGACACGGTTTTTAAAAATGTTGGCCGGGTCCTGTTGGATCACTTGGAGTGTTGGCTTACTGGGAACAACATCTAATCAGACATACAATCTGTTTTTCGCCCCGGTTTGGGCACCATGGAGCACCTTGAAGTGAGCTTGTCGTGGCTCGGGAGCTCATGGAGGAAATTGGAAATCTCCCGCCATAACTTATGGTTGACAGCAGCCAACATGACATTCGTGTTGGCCTGCACAAATGGAGAGTGGCGTTGGAATACATTTTCTTCCCAAACGCCTCCAAGATTTTTTCCTCCTTGCCCAGGAGTGCCGAGGCCAAAGTTGCTGAAGAAAATTGTGCACAGAGAATTGGGGATGACCTTTTTGGAGGATGAGTGGGCAGTGGCACCTGGCCTGTTGTAGCTTAGAATAAAGGGCAACACTAATGCTTCACTGTGTCACTTTATAATTAAGGCAACCTTGAGTAAGGACCTGTGACACCAAATACCTTGGTTAAAATTTGTAAGAGAGCACATGTCTAAGGTAAACCCGGCGGTAGTGCCTCCCGCCACTAGGGTGCTTCAAGCAAGGGAGGTAAGATCTTCAAAGGAGTTGGTCACCAGGGAACTTGTGGTTATTCAATCTAATGCAGCACGGGCGTCCCAGGCTGATGGATGTCATCAGCTGTTAAGTGGGACATCCAACATTCAGCCGTACCTTATTTGGGCTGGGGGGGCCATCAGAGTTGGCTCATCACTAGGACTCAGTTTGAATGTCTGCGTTTGAAGGGTAACACAGCAGAATGGACTGGGTACCTGGATGATCCATGCTGCCCAGTCTGTGGTGTCCCTGTTGAAGACCTGGCCCATTTTATTTTGTTATGTCCTGAGTATGGAATAATTAGAGGGTGGCCTATACTGCAAGTTTTGAGACGCACTGACCTGCGCCAATATAGGCCAGCTCTGTCTTTTTTTATTAAAGGCAGACACTAAACTAACTGCATGGGCCTTGCTATCGTATCTGAAGGTTGCATTGTTCTTAAGAAGGGGCTTTCTGAGAAGGCTGGTGCCCGCATTTTAACTATGTCGTAATATCTGGTTACTAACTCTATTGAACACTTGTGTATTTTAATAGCATCAATGCATTGTTTTATTGTGATATTTTATATATATGTGTTTAATGAATATTTTAACTATTTGAATAAACATTTTCAAACAAACAAACAAGAGAAGGAGAATGCAATTTACGGTTGTACAATCATGACTGGTTTTAATGGACATTTTTAATGGAAAACAGATCTCTCTTACTTTTGCAGTTTTACAATGGATAGATGAGATTTTGAGTTTTAAGGATCGATATGGAATTCATGCAGGTGGGATCTATGGTATGAATTAATGTATGAATTATTTTTATTAAAATTTGTATGTATATTTAAATGTGTAAGGTTTATCTGTTAAACCACAAACACTTAAATAAATAAAGAGGGAGGTAAAGGTACTTTGAGGATAAGAGAAAGAAAGAAAGGAGAGAAAGAAAGGAGAGAAAGAAAGAAAGGAGAGAAAGAAAGAAAAAAAGAAAGAAAGAAAGAAAGAAAGAAAGAAAGAAAGAAAGAAAGAGAACATTTTGAAAAGAGAAGGCCAGCAAAGGGTATCAGTCTGCACATAAAGAAGACCCTGCTCTATGCTTCTGGCCCTGTCATATGCTGAATGTGCCTTGGCACAAAAGACAATCAAGGTGTGCATACTGTAAATGGGCATACATTATAAGTTTCTCACCTAGTCCACAGTCCCCATTCCTCCATACTGTATGGGGGAGCCTAGCCAGGGATGGGAAACGGAACCCTTTTCACCATAAAAATCATCTTCGCCTTTCAGATACGCGCGGCCATGGGAGCATGTGCTCCCCTGACTCTGCCCAACGGTGCCCCTCCTCAGTATTCTTTGACGCGTCGACAATATTAACATTACCTAATGACAATAGTTTTATTAGCGTGGAGGACTGTGAAACGTATGGAGGAAAGGGGACTATGGACTAGGAGTACGTTAGTCACTACGGTGAGTAACTTAAAATTACTCCTACGTCCTATCCCCTTTCCTCCATACTGTATGGGCGATAACAACTGAATGTAGTCCAGGGTGGAGAGTTGCCCCTCCTAAGAAAACAAGTTCCTTCATACTGCCTGACCAAATGCAGAGTCCGACTTGGCGCTGGTATCCAAACAGTAGTGCTTGCAGAAGGCCGAAGGAGTAGCCCACGTAGTCGCCTTGCTGATACTCTGTCACAGAAAGTGCCTTTAGAAAGCTACCGCCTTGGTTTAGCTCTGATGGCGTGGGCAAGCATGTTTGCTGGCAATAGTCTCTGCTGCCTCTCATACGCCTCCTTGATGGCGATGAACATCCACCTTGATACGAAAGCTTTGGAGGCCTGACGACCTGGTTTTGATCCCCCAAAGCTGACAAATAGGGCGTCTGATTTGCGGAATCTCTTGGTTCTGTCCAGGTAGAATCTTAGCACCCGTCTGACATCTAGACAGTGCAGTACCCTCTGGGCATCATCCGTAGGGTCTGCAGAGCAAGTGGTAACACTATCTCCTCATTAAGATGAAAAGAGGAGACAACCTTAGGTAAGAATGCGGGGTGTGTTCTGAGCACTACCTTGTCCTTATGAAATGTAATATTTGGCTCAGAAGCCACTAGCACCTGGATCTCATTGATTCGGCGTGCCGAGGTAAGGCCCACTAGGAGGCCTGTCTTAATGGTTACTAGCCTGATGTCCGCGGATGTAATCGGCTCAAATGGTTTATGCACCAGGGCGCCCAGGACCACATTGAGGTCCCATACCAGGTGCGGTTTCTTGACAGGTGGATATAGCCTAGTCTGGCCTGCTAAGTGCCTCTTAACCACTGGATTCGAGGATGGGAATACCTCCTCCTGAGAGTTCTTTTAAGCTCCAATGGCCGCCAGGTAAGTGCGGCATGTGTCTACTTGCACGCCTGAGTGTGCGAGGTTTGCAGAGAAGGAGAGCACATAGTCCAACGTGCAAGACAAAGGATTAATTTCCTTTGATTCTGCCCAGTGACAGAACCTGGTCTACTTGATTTTGTACTGGCTCCTGGTGGCGTCGCTCCTAGCCCCCTGCATAATGGCCAGGTTAGCCTGTGACAGGTGCAGATGCTTCAGGGAGACCTGTTCAGGAACCATGATGCGAGGGCTAACAGGGAGGAGTAGATGACTGTGCCCCCCCTGCTGAGAGAGTAGGTGTGCTGTGCCCAGCGGGAGGCGTACAGGGGCCTGGTTTGACAGGCTGAGCAGCTCCGAGAACCAGGGTCTTGCTGGCCACCATGGGGCTATCAGGATGATCTGAAGGTCTCTCGACTCCCTGATCCTGCAGATGTTCCCTGGGGGGAAACGCCGAATCTGCATTGCATCACCCAGCGAACCCCTGCCTTGCCCCTGCCAGGAGGCAAACTGGGGGCACCTCCTGTTGGTACTGGTGGCAAAGAGATCCACCTGCATGTGATCCCACCTGTTGAGGATCCCCTGAAGGACCTGCTTGTTCAACTGCCATTCGTAGTTGTCCGCTCACAGACTGCTGAGCATTTCCGCTTCTAGTTTGGACTCCCCTGGGAGGTGGACTGCTGACAGTTGTATGTTGTTCTCCAGAGGCCACTACCAAATGTCGACCGCCAGTCTGCAGAGGGGAGGGGACCGGGTGCCACCCTGCTTGTTGATGTAATACATGCAGGTGGAGCTGTCTGTTTCAATTGGAATCGCCCTGCCAGTGATAACAGGTAGAAAGGCTTTGAGAGCAAGCCAGATAGCCATCATCTCGAGCCTGTTGATGCGTGCTAGCTGAGTCTGTGGTAATGGTGACCTAAGGTGATGGTTGCCAGCAGGGCCTGCCTATCTGCAGGTCGTTGTCCGTGCCCCACCAGATCAGATCCGGAGTGAAGCTGTTGTGGTATGCTGACCTGCTCCGCCTCATTTTGAGCCTTGTATGTGGCGCTGCAAGAAGACATGCTGCCATAACTCCCAACAAGTGTTGGCACGACCACGCCGGGGTCACTGCTATGTTGAGAAAATGCCCAGTGGCCCAGTTGATGGCCGTGATCTTGTCCTCTGAGGGAAAGATCCTTTCAGAGCTCATGTCCCAGACAAGTCTCAGGAAGGTCAGGCTTTGTGTGGGCACAAACTGTGACTTTTTGAGATTGACAAAAATCCCAGGTCATATAGTGTGTCCATTAGGGCGGACGCTGTGTGTTGGACTGCCTCTGGAGATTTCACCCTGGCTAGATATCATTAAATATGATGGCCTTGCACCCTGAGTGGGGCTGCCACTGTTCTCATTAGCCTTGTAAAGACGCTGGGGGCTGAATTCAAGCCAAAGGGTAGAACCCAGATTGAAAGTGAAAACCCATGATCCTGAACCTCAGGAAGGACCGATGGGGTTCCCAAATCTGGACATCTAGGTAGGCATCCTTCAGATCCAGGGAGCACATCCAGTCACCCGCACACAATGTCTCCGCTATGATGGCTGGGGTAACCTTCTTGTACTTTTGGAGAGGGACGGAAAGGTTCAAGGTGGAAAAGGTCTAACACAACTCTCAGGCCAGCCTGGTTCTTTTTGTGTATGACGAAAAAGTGTAAATAGAAGCCTGTGCCCCGCAGTGAGGCTGGGACTTCCTCCACTGCCTGCCTGGCTACTAGCAAGTGTATTTCAGCCAACAGAGTTGCTGTACCAATATGCGGGAGGAGAGGGAGGAATGGGGAGCCGGAAGCCAATGGATACTACTGAGAGGATCCATGGGTCTGTGAACCTTGTCCGCCAGCAAGCCTGCCCCACACCGGAGACTCGTGGATCCGGATGGGCCTGTTACAATTTTTTCACCTCTAAGGCTGGGGCTAAGGAAAGGGACTGTAAAAAACCTTGTTAGCCGCCTTGTGCTGTTTGCGCCTGTGCTGGGTAGGGGGTATGTCCGGTTGTCTGGACCGTCTCTCCTGAAAGCCTCTGAAGCCTCCGAAGGACCGACCCTTGTCTGAGCACTGGTGTGTTTGGCTGTAGGCCTTGGGAGTGGACTTGGTAAGGATCGATAAAGATTTCGCTGTCTGCAAGCTATTCTTTTTCTTATCGAGTTCCTCATCCGTTGCCGAATTGAAAAGGCCCCCCCCCCCTCGAAAGGCATGTCTAGTATGTGCTCCTGCATATCTGGATTGAATTTTGACGCCCTTAGCCTCGCCATCCTTCTCATGTCTGTGGCAATGCAAATGTGTCGACCTGAAGTTTAATGTGAGCCATTGTGGACTCCATTATGTCTTGTGCCACGATTTTGGCTTTCTATGCCTTGAAGTGAGCTTGTCGTGGCTCGGGAGCTCATGGAGGAAATTGGAAATCTCCCGCCATAACTTATGGTTGACAGCAGCCAACATGACATTCGTGTTGGCCTGCGCAAATGGAGAGTGGCGTTGGAATACATTTTCTTCCCAAACGCCTCCAAGATCTTTTCCTCCTTGCCCAGGAGTGCCGAGGCCAAAGTTGCTGAAGAAAATTGTGGCTTGGAGTACAGGGATGCTGCCGCTATCACTGAGAAATGTGGATGGGGCGCGCCGAAGAGGGGGTCCCCTTCCGTTTGCCTGTATTTAGTGTCAAAACGCCTATTGGTAGGCTGGGTAGAATGTGGCTTGAGCTACCCATTTTTGGCAAGCGCTACTATGTCCATCTGAAGTGGGATTCCCGTTCTGGTAGTAGGGCGTAGTGTGAGAACTTCAGCCAGTACCCCTGCCTCTGGTTGCACCACCAGTGGCTGCGGGATTCTGAGGTACTCAGCCAGGCCCGCCAGGCGCTCGTTAAAAGCTTTGGCTGATGATGGAGTGTGCTCGTGCGTGTCCACTGTTGTGTCTTGCGGGTCTGGGGGAGCCGGAGGAGTGCTGGGCGCAGGCAGCTGTGGTGTGCTGATTATCAGTATCAGAGGCAGCTGAGGTGGCAGAGCCAGGGCTGCCGTGACTGGTACAGGCATGGGGGCCAGGGCTGCTGTGAATGGTAAGTGCATGGGACCCGGGGGCTGTGCTGGACCCAGGAGAAGTGTGGCCGTGGGTTCTTCCGGCTGAGCAGGAGGGAGCATGTGCCTGATCAGGTCCCCGAAGATGGTACCCACCTGTGATGATCTCATGAGTGTGAGGAACTTCTAGAAGAACCTGTCTTCTCAGGCCGAAGGAGTACCTGATGGTATAGGCATAGGGGTCGGGCCCTGAGACCGCTGTGATCTGGGCATGCCCTGTCTCGATGCATAGGGTGAAGTATACCTGCTCTGCGAAGTGGAAGGATAGGATGTGGACCAAGTGACAGAGGTTGACCAATCCCACCTAGAAGCTATTTCCCCTGCCTTGTCTCCGAAGGGAAAAGGTGTCGGGTGAATCGCTATTTTGTCTGGCCCAGGGCCATTTTCTTTTTCTCTGTGCCACGTGCCTGCGTCGTGGAACTTCCTGAGCTGGGACTGGCTTCCACGAGTGCGCTGAGCGGTGGTGCTGGTTGAGGCCTACCCTGCACCTCAGTCAGGGCCTGGTAGGCGGAGTGCTCTCGGCTGTGGTGCAGATAGTACTGTGTGCAGGCCCACCTCAGACATGGGTCCGGTGTTAGGGATTAGCCCCTCGGGTTGGGACCCGGTAATAGAGCCTTGCAGCCCTTCAGTGGTAGCACCGGTAGGATTCTGCGAGCCCTCGGCCTGGTAGCCAGTAGCTGAAGCAGCCTTGGTGATGTTGCTGGTCTTAGGACCTCATAGGTCCCTCCGCTTGGGCACTTCCTTGGGAAGGAGTCACCCTTGCGGTGTGCGGAGGAGAACAGGGCACCTACCTTGGGCCTGGTCTTGTGCTTCACAAATACTTTGAGATCCTCTGGAGGCGATCTTCCGAAGAGCTTGCGCCACCTGGCTAGTCAGTTTTTGAGCCTGCCTGGAGTCAGGGCAGTGCATGCTGTACAGCCGTTCCAGCCATGATCTGGGCTAAGGCAATGGAAGCAGAGGGTGTGGGGGTCAGACGTTGGGAATCGACCCTTGCGGGTTCAACACCTGCAGAAGCCTACCATCGTAGACATGCGCCGGGTAGGAGCGTGGCGCAAGAGGACAAAGCAGTACCTAGTAATTGAAAAGAACAAAGAAGACAAGAATACTTCTTCGGGGGAGAGCGCATGGAATTACTAGGCCAGAGGCCTAACCTAGGAGCGCTGATGAAAGCGGTTAATTCACGTCGATGCGAAAAAGGAGACTGGGGAGGGGTGTCAGGGGGCGGAGTCAGGGGAGAGCATGCTCCCAGGGCCGCGCCCCCGCGTGCATCTAAATTTAAAGGGGAAGATGATTTTTCTAGTGAAAAAGGTTCCTTCCCCCATCCCTGGTGAGGGACGCCCATACAGTATGGAGGAAAGGGGACGGGGGTTAGGAGTAGAACATGTTATAAAATAGTGCACCTCAGTAAATAAGGCTACTAAAACCAAATTACGGATTAGGCAAATTAAGCTTTGCGTACTCAAGAATGTAGATGTATATATTAAACCGATGGGCATGTCAGACTGCACTGAAAATATATGATGCTAGATATTGGGTGTGCCAAAGTTGTTCCTAATATACCGTGGCCGCATCTGTAGACTACATCAGTAGCACGCTTGCTAATCTTTCATTCATTAATTAAGTAACCTTTCATAAGCGTCAGTACCTTTTTTAAACTGTATTTATCATACACAAAGTCGGTTTTTAACTTCAGTGATACTTCCAAAGATAAAAGCCATGCACTAGCCATTGATCACCTGGATGATTGAAAATTGCGTCATTGTATGGCAATGCAAAAATAGGTGTGGGAAAGGTCTGCAACTAGTGAAGAGAGATACAGAGAACACGAACTAAGCACACAAATATGCATGTACGCTGGTGTGAGGACTGAGAAAGTAGGAGACAAGACACTGGCTCACAAAGCAACCATGTACAAATGATTTGTTATTTGGTTCTTTATTGGCAAGTATGCAACCGCCAATAAATAGGGCTAAATGCATTCACTCCCTTCCGTATTTTTCTAACCTCTTTTATTATACAATGATTTCACAGGGAATAGCAGTTCATTCCATACATTAACACTGCTTGTACAATGACGACCATTATATTTTAACTTGAGTAGTACGTTCTTCAATAATATTACACAATCACAATATCCGGCCATGGCCCTCACCCTTCAATATAGGGATCCACATTGACCTGGAGGTCCTGGAACATGGGCTCCAGTTGCAGCGAATGGCCTTACTATCCTCTTCCTTCCCACCCCCTCTCCATGCCCCATCAGTGCCAGGAATCATGCCTTCTTTGTTCCTTCTGACACGAAGCAGCGCCCAGCAAACACAACAAATAAACTATGAAGCAGCACTTAAAAGAGATTTTCTTGTTTATGCAAGGTTCTGGAATGTTTTATGACATACCTTCAAAAGCATCAACAGTCACTTGTTTTGATTTTTTAAAAAGCCAATTATTTTTAGACAGAAAAACTTTAATTTTCAGTGCCTACCTACATAAAGCAGAGGCATAACTGAAGTGGAGAATGAATCGTAAGTAATTCAGCCCTGCTTGCTCAAATTATCTATTGGAAAATCAGGGTTCCAACTCTCAGACATTGTGTGCAAAGAGAATCGTGACAAAGCAGTGAAGTTGGGATTGATTTACTTCATTAGTTAGGATTACAAGTTTAACTCACAAACCAGAGGTCAACATTTCTCATTAACAAGGGGGCACGAAATGCTCCAGGGCTTGGTTCAGGAGGAGACCACTCTTATTATCAACTACACATTTCAATCTGTCTTTGATGTTCTCCTTCTGCCCTCCTCCCTTTTATTTTTTGGCAGAGGAGTTGATTTTAATTGTAGCTATATAACACGGCTCAGTTTGCCTCCGAGCCAACCTCCACATCTGCAGGGAGTGCAGCTCGAGTGATATTGGGCACCGTCCATAGCCCAGGGCGCCTTTTAATGGCTCTCTTTTTTGTACAACGCTCAGATTGTTTCCCACGTGATTTCGGTAAATTTAGCTGCAGGAAAAGGCATCTTTTTTTCTTGACTGTACCACAGAGATAGGGGATGGCAATCGAAAAGTGATACTGGGATCTCACTCGCTTTCAGCAGCACTGCCAGTTCATTACACACACTTTCCAAATTCAAAATAGCTCTTAAAATCAAATCATCTTTTCATTTTCAAAACACTGAAAATGTGCATCCGAAAGCGTAATTTCCTTAGGCAATGAGAGGTGTTGAAAAGCAAACAATACACAACATCTTGTATCACAAATCTATGGGCTTAACAACCTAACATTCCATAAATAACATGGTTTACAAAACTTCAACCTAATATGTCATAACACTGTTTACAAAACTTGTTCTATGTCAAATAGTGGTGAGGCTGGCAGCGAAAAGAATAAAATATTGATGCAATTCGCCGAGTTTAAAAAAAAAAGAAATAACTATTTTATGAAATCGTCTGTTTCACATTCTTGATTAGTAAAACAAATCTATCTCCAGACACGTTAAACACGATAGGAGTATATTTTCAAAAAGGGATTTTTCCCAGGTCAAAAAGAGACCAATAAAAAACTAGCGCATGCAGTGCGCTCTGACCCCCAGGCACCAGCAACATCATATCAAAAGGAACATTGTTCTCCCAGCCCCCAGAGCACCGTCCTACCTCCTGCACATAACTTATCTGTTCCACCATGGGGTCCTGGACGAGCACATGAGTGGCACATGGCCAGAAAGACTGGAGGGCAATATGCGCTCTGAGCTAGAGATGCCAGCAACACCTCAGAGACCCCTCTCCTATGCTCTGGAGTGCTCCACAACCACCTGAATGTACCATCTAGGCCTCAGGATTAGGTCGTTGCCTTCCAACTGATCAGGGCCCGCCTCAGTATGTGCTTGCTACAATGCCCAGCCTCTTTGGCAGTAAATTGAAGATCTGTTAGACAATGGATTTGACCTGTTTCTCTGTTAGCCCGGCTCATCATCATCTCTTCTTTATCATGGCCATAACCGTCATCTAGGTAGTCTGCTTCTCTTTGCCCTAACCTTCTGCTCTCAGGCCTCAGCTCACCAACTTGTTTGTTTCATGTTGGCTGCAACTGGTTATATTACGTTAATTTATTAGGGGCACTTAGGCATACGGGTGCACAATTCAACAAGCAGATTAAGTTAAAAACCACTAAAAACATACATAGAACAGCTAACTAGTCAAACAGCAGGGTATTCAAGAGTAACCTAAAGGGCACTACCTAAACAGATAGGTCTTTAATTTCGTCTTAAACATTTCCTGTGAATCAGACCCTCTGAGGTCCGGTGCGATTGTGTTCCAGGCCTTAGGTGCCACTGCAAAGAAGGTGCTTTTACTGACATGGTCAATTTCGTCCACCAATAAATTGATATCAATGGATCTCAGAGATCTCACCAGATAGTCAGGATTTATCCCTGCCAGACACTTGTGTGTTATAGCCAGCAAGCAGTAGGATATTCTGGCTTCTGTGGGAAGCCACTGCAGATGTCTTCTAGCCTCAGAAATATGGGCTCTTCTGTTCAATCCTTCCACTACTCGAACTGGGTTATTCTGGATTATCTGAAGCCTTGCACAATCCCCCTTACTGATTCTTGGCAATAGGCTATTGCAGTAATCCATTTTTGTGCTGACGATGGCATTGGCCACAGTGATACAACTTTTCTTTGACAAGTACGGGCATATCTTCGACAGCCGTCGAATGTGATAAGCAGTTGCGGATACCAATATATTCACTCGTGCCCGCATATTCAGGGCATGATCCAAGTACACAACCAATGTCTTCACCTTATGTTGGGTGACGATACTACATACTGCTAACAGAAATTGTTGATAATCTGGATCTAGCGTGTGTATCCTAGCCCCTGAGCCTACCACCATCAACTCTGTCTTCTCATCATTTAGTGTCAGGCCATTTTGGATCATCCATGCCTGAATCCCATACACTTAATTGACATTTTTTACATCCTCAACATAAAATCCGGATAGGGGAAGTATGCTTTGCATTTCACCCGCATAATTTGTAAATCATACTCCCCTATCATCAAGCAGTTGGAAGAGTGGTGCAGTAAAAAGGTTGTATGGTGACAAGGAAAGGCACACACCCTGTGGAACCCCATACTGAATTGGGTCTGGGGTTGCTTCTGCACTCCTAGTACATACTGTGAAGGGTCAGAAACGTGAGGCGGGCAACTTTGTATAGGTTTTTCCATAGAATTTCATTTTAGTAACGCAAAATGGGGTTTGAATATGCCTCACTATCCCAACCCTGACGAGGATTTCCCTACCTATCAAAATAAACTAAAGGAAACACCAACGCCAACCAAAAGGAATGTCCCTCGCACTTGTACATACAATAAACTTAACAAGGTAATGTATGGCAATTCAAATATAACAGAAATAACAGTTTGGTTTAAAACTTTGATAAAGGCTTCTCCTTGTAACCTGGGTGGAATCCCCTTCCCCAGATTCAAACAGGAGTTTTAATAAACAGTTAAAAAATAGAAAAGTTCCTTCTTGTAACAAAGTTCTAGTGATAAAGGTTCTTCTTGCTTCAAAAAGTCTCTCCTTTGGAACCTTGACCAACAATTCAATGGGCCTCATTACACGGTAGGCGGTAAAAAATGCGAATTACCGGCATGGCGCTATTAGCGTGTCCGCCCTCGCAGGAGACCGCTAATAGTGTTCCATTACGAGTAAGCGGACACGCGCATAGGGCCATGCCGGTAAATGACCCTACCGCCCTGGCGCAAAAGCACCTTTCCGGCTCTGCCCTCATGCTGCATGCTATTAGCGGTCACTGCTATTAGCGGTCACTGCTATTAGCGGTCACCGTAAAACACCGGAACTGGAAATAGCGTCATCGCACAGGAACGGGAAAGAGCCCGGCGGCCATCTTTAAAAACACAATCCATTGCCATCCCCTGCACTCAGGACCTGCAGCAACACCAAAATTGGCAAAACCACTTCCCACAATAACAAACAATGCCCAAGGCCCTAAAGAAAGCTGATGCGCGCCAGCGCAAAGAACGCTTTTCAAACAACAAATTGAAAATGCTGGCAGACACCTTGGCTGCAAATGCAGACGTAGTGTTTGCTAGCGACATGCGGCGCCCTGCACTCCTGAGAAAAAAGGAGATCTGGGCTGAGGTGGCGCAGAAAGTCAGTGCGGTGGGCTCCACCCCCCGCACCGTAAAGGACGTGCGCAAGCGGTGGGATGATCTGCGCCTCCGTGTACGCAGCATATTATCGGCCAACAGGAATCTGGCCATGGGCACAGGAGGTGGAGGAGGATCCCCGATGAAGATGCAGGAGTGGGAGGAGACATGTGCCAGCACCATTGGCATCGAATCCATCGAGGGAGTGGGCCGAATGGAGTGCGGTGTGGCAACAACGTCAGACGGAGGCGAGTGTCCACGCAAAACACTGCAATGCAAAGCATGAGTTCCTCCCCCAAATGTGAAATGGGAATTAGCTAATGGATGGGGTCATCACACACACATGTACACAACCCTGCATATATGCCGTGCATATTCCCACACAACCACATGCATGCAGCACCTCACACACGTGTCACCCTGACTCATGTCCGGATGACCCACCCATCTGGCCAACAACCTGCATGTCCAAACTAGATGTCCAAATCCAAAGGACTGCAGCAACAACAACATATGCATGATGCACGTTGACCCATCACTGATGCTATCCCTGTCTTGCTCCCCCACAGGGTCACATTCTGACAGTGAGGAGCTGGACTCTGCAACGCAGGCCCCACTACCCAAAAAGCAGGCCAAGGGAAAGGATGCAGGCACCAGGCCCAGTACATCGAGGAGCACTGGGAAATCTGGAGTGGCGCAGGGTTCACAAGCCACACACGCACCGACCACACCAAGGGTCGAAATGCCATCCGACACTGTGGTAGCACCCACACCACCCACCCCCACCACTCAGGAGCCAGTGCCAGAAGGCACGCCGTCCTCAGCCAATAGCTCCGTCGGGGAAGCAGCAGCCACGGCACCCATTAGTGATGTGGACGACCCATGTCTGACACCGGAAGGGCAGCGTACACCCAGCACCCAGCTGTCCCCACACCACAGCCCATGCAACACATCCAATGGCAGCATCCATGAGGTGCATGCCGGAGATTCAATGGATGGGTCATTCAGTCCCGTGGCAAGCTCACCTGATGTCGGCCACATGCAGCAAGCTGCGCCGAGGAGTAACAGGGGCAGGGCCGCAGACGACAGCATGAGCCTGATACGACAGCGCCAGGAGGAGCTCAATGCCCTGGTTGCCCGGCAAGTGAGCGAGGCTGCCTCGACCAGGGAGGAGATCCGGGGGTTATCAAGGGACATGAAAGCTGCCTTGGACAGCAACACGACGCGCCTATGTGACGAGATGGCCGCTGTGAGGCAGGTCCTAACGCGCATTGCTGAGGCGATGGAGAGCATGCGTCACACACAGGGAGCAGATCAACCAGCCACCCCCTCTTCTACTAGCTCTGACCAAACAACCATCCTGCGCAGGTCCAGCCGGTCCTTGCGGCGGTCAGACTCACAACCCCCCAATGGTGGTGGTGGAGAAGGGAAGTAGGGCCAGCCTGTCACTGTTGACACTTGGAGACTAATGCAGCACTGATGTGCACACCATGTTTGGTGGAGTTGTGGGGGGAGGTGGGTGAGGGTGTTTGGTGGAGTTGTGGGGGCAGGGGAGTGAGGGTGTTTGGGGTAGAGGGTACATGCACGTTTGAATGACATAATGCTCAATACACACGTAATGGCATGGATAATCACATGATTGGACATTGATTATTGTGTATGTGTGCTTTATTGTTGAAGGGTGCACTGTGTTAATATCCTCCATACACCCCGTGCACTGAGCTCCACATCAATTGCACCCTCCTAATCCATGTGCATCAGAAACAATGGTCTATCAGGTGTTGCCGCACAGCACGTCCCTCATGGGCATCGCCACCTGCATGACCTGCAGCCCCCTCTCCTCCATCCTCATCCCCGTCATCATCCTCAGACGGTGGTTGATCTTGGCCACCTTCTCATGCCCGTACAGGAGTGCCCCGCCCGACCTGCTAAGGCACCGGAAGCGTTCCTTCAATAGGCCGAATGTCTGCTCGATCACCACGCGGGTACGGGTGTGTGCATGATTGTAGTCCTCTTCATGCCTGTTCTGTGGGTTCCGCACAGGGGTAAGGAGCCACCTCTTCAGGGGATAACCTGCATCACCTGCATGGGTGCAACAATGGGTATGTTTAAGTGTCTACATAAAGTGGAGCCTGCACATATCACACAAACAAACATAGCATTTTCAACGACATCCACTGATCCAAGCACGCATGGCAATCAGGGTAACTGCAATGTGGGAAGGTGAGGTGGTCCTTGCAAGTGGACATGCACCATGCATGCATACGTCAGGGATTGCCATGTCCCGCCTGAGTAATTTGTGTTTCCTGGCCCTGGCAACGTTAGTGCCACACTGCTAGTACACTGCCATTCCTTAGTTGATGTCCCCATGCTGTTCAATGGCAATTCAGTGGTGGGGTACGGGTGTGGCTCACTACAATGGCTAAAGGAGATCCATTTGTATGCACTCATGTGCGCGGATAATTTCTGATGTTGTTCAGCGTACATTTCAGATGTGATTTTTATATGCATGTTGCTGATTTGTGTAATGGGGGGAATGGTGTGTTGTGCGGTGTGCATGTTGTTTGGAATGGCCTGTTTGGCGTAATGGATAGATATGTTTGTCGTGGCACTCACTTCTAGCATGTGGTTTTGTGTCTGGTCCATTGTGGGCTGCCTCACTCTACAGTGATGCAAATATGTATGTCCATTCTTCTCCTGACGCCAGTTCACGTCCAGTTGGAGTATGCATCTCCCCCCCCAATCACGCCCAGTTGGAGTATGCATCTCCCCCCCCAATCACGCCCAGTTGGAGTATGCATCCCCCCCCAATCACGCCCAGTTGGAGTATGCATCTACCCCCCACTCACAATCACATCACACTGCCATGTGGTTGGCCTGCTACTCACCAAGTAGCCACGAACGTTGTCCAGCATGTCGCTCCATGTATCGCTCCATGTATCGTGGTATTGTCGAGTTCCGCAGGACCATTGCATCATGGGTTGAACCGGGATATCGGGCACAGCAATGTGTGATGATCTTATTGGAGTCACATACCATTTGGACGTTGATGGAGTGGTATTGCTTTCTGTTACGGTACACTACCTCATTGGCATGTGGGACCACCAGTTCTACATGGGTACAGTCGATGGCCCCGATGCAACTTGGGATGCCTGCCAGTGAATTGAAGCCAACTTTGGTGTTGGAGATCTCCTGGGCAGTCCGTGGCATGTATATGTGTTGACTTGTGTGCTTCAGGAGGGCATCGAGCACCTGGTTCAGTGTGCGTGAGAATACTGGTTGTGATATGCCATGCATCTGACCTACCGTATGCTGGTAGGTGCCTGTGGCCAAGAAGTGGAGCACAGTTACCACCTTCAGTAGAGGGGGGATGGCAGTACGGATGTCAATGAGACTCACGATGTCGTTGTATATCATGTCTACAATGGTGGTGATGGTATCCCGGTCCAGACGGTACTGGGTGTGTATCTGCTCAGGGGTTAGGTTGACTGGACTGGCTCTGATCCTGGGAATTAGTGGCTGCCTCTGTGGTATCACTAGGTGCACTGGTGGTGCTTGCTTCGCCTGTCTTGCCCTCCTCCTCCTCCTCCTCCTCCTGCGTCTCCTCTGTGCTGCCTGTTGTTGTAGCTGCTGCACTGCAATCATGTCCTCTAGCCCATGTAATGCTGCTAGTATTGCATCCATCTTGGTGTGGGAATGGGTGAGGAAGGGGTGTGGTGTGCTCTTTTGTGCTGCCAGTCTCCATTGCCTCCACCTGTGCTGATTTTGTCAACCTGTGGCAGGTAGGAACACTGCTGTGCTCTTTTAACGTGTGGTTCGCGATGCCGGTATTAGCGCCTTGCAGGTAAGGGTTTTTTGGGTCTACTACATGCCGGTATTGCCATGTCCGCATGGCTCGTGATGGCGTGATATTAGCGCTATGCCGCTATTTCCGGACTGAGGGGGCGCACGCTCACGGACTTGCCGCTAATAGTGCCACCGTACTTAGCGGTGCCGCTAATAGCGGTATGTCCGGGTCGTAATTGGGGAGGGGATTTACCGATACCGGTAATCTCTTACCGGTAACGGTAATTCCCTACCGCCTACCGTGTAATGAGGCCCAATATATTAAGCAAGTCTTTATCTCCCCACTTCTAGCCGAGATTCCAACACAACTTCTACATAACAAACAAGATTATTTCCATAGTTCATCTGTAACAACAAAATGCTTTTTGTCAGGATGATTCCACAACAGTTCACAATATAGTTTCATGTGTAATAATGCTTTGTCACAATATCTTGTAGTGGAGTCTTCGTCGTCTGTTTCTTCTTCTTCTTCTTCATTCACCACAACATAGTGCTTCAATGACTTCTACCTGGTCCACTCACCTGCCAGGTCTACCACTAAAAAGTCCATGCACTGGTATACCGGCCTGCCAGGACCAATTAAAACTTCTAATACAACTACAACTACTTCTGTGGTAAAGTTTACTTAAAACAAATTAACAAAGTCTCTTGACTTTCCACATCCGTTTTGACTAATTCTTTTGAGAAGACATGAAACATATCGGTGCAGTTTTTTCCACACTTGTGATTGTCACATGAAATGCAAGTTTTGCTGCTCTCTTCCTGAATACTTTCGGCAGCTATGCTGCCACTCTTGTTTTCCCACTCTTATATAAACAAACTGCTAACAGTGACTTTTGCTAAAACCCACTTTTCTTTGGCTTGGACAATGCTTGTGTAGGTTCTTCACAACACTTGCTTCTTGCTCAGTTTGGCAATATGTTTTACAAACAAATGGTTTCTTAATTGCCCTCTCTTGGCTGTGGCAATGTTGGTTCTTATAAATCTGCCTCAATATTGCCCTCTTCTGAATCAGGCAATCCTTCTGGCCTTTACCTGTATAATGATACCTTTCTTGTTTGTTCCCAAAGTTCTTATTAGGCCACTTTAGCTGCTTTGTATCAGCTCGACATTCAAAAGCATTATTATTCTGCCACTTCAGGTTCTTTACATTAGTCCAGTGTTCCAAAGCATTGTTTTTGGCCAGCGTGTAATCACGGAGCATTACGGGGTCACATACTGACAGTGACCTCACTGGGTATCGCCCACGCGTTCATTCGCTCCGCTGCCTCACTCTTCTGATTTCTCTGCTGCACTCTGGATGGCAAACTTCTCCTTTCCACTTCCTGCGGTCCACGTCAGTCGGGAATGGAGCGTTCCTCACTCCAGGGACACTCTGGTGCTCACCTGCCATGAAGCACTCTTCACAATGGCGAAAGCTTTTATACTTAATGCTTCCTGCCGGGTGACGTCTGTATACTCTGTCTTCCGGGGGAAAGCTTTTATGAACAAAGCTTCCCGCTGCGCATCCTCGGCATACAAGATCCTTTAAGGTAGAGAACCTCTCAGAGATGGCATTTGATCTCCAAATCATGGCAGCTCTGGCATCTCTAAACTCATTCAACATCAAATGCAACTGCAACGTGGAGTCACAGCAATCCCTCCACCTCGCACCACTGCTCTCCATAGCCTGCACCTGATGGGGGTTTTTATACTTCCCAGTCTCCCTCAGATGTGCGTCATTAGTACAATTAGACTGCAACTTGCAGTTCAGTGCTTCTGCCTCATCCTTCTTCGTCCCAGTACTTTGGGCATTGTGGGATTTGAAGCCCCCAATGTGCAAATTACCTTTTCTATTTTGAGTGTTGTTTTCAAATGTAAAACTTTCATTTCTATTCTTCGAAGCATCCTCTAAAGAAGTTTTATCAGGACTTAATGAATGGTTCTGATTTACAGGGTAATTAGGATTTCCTCAGTCTGAGAGGTTAATATTTTGATATCAGCATTTAATCTTCTCATTTTGTTCACAGAAGGGTTAACGCCCATAAATATGGGAGAATTTGTGAAAGGGGGATTTTATTCTCAATAAATGATTGATTGATTCTCCCAGTTTTTACCTCCATCAAAACAATTAGCTTTAGGAAAGAAAGTCCGCCCTGACAACAAGCCATTACATATTCTGGATTTACGGATATGTCTTCCCTATGAGGAAGACCAATCCTGCATCTCACCCAACTGAGCTCTCCTGTCCCCCTGGGGCCCTTCTCCTTCCAGGTGATCCTACCAGCTAATACCACCCCCACAGTCAGGATCAGGTAGCGGCTGCCTTCCCCATGCCACCTGGGAGGATACTTTCGGTACGGTTTTTGTGGGGACTCTGCAGGATTCAACACAATACTCTTACCAGTCTGTCTTCCAAAAAGGACTTCATCCAGGTTGGTTTGCTATTAGAAAAATGTGCTACCTTGTGCAGTCTTTCGATGAATAAGAAATAATCCACCAGATCGAAAGAAGAAGACAGATCTAGCAGCATAAGCAGAACTAGTTGACCATTCTCAATTGATTGTAACATGGTCGATTTAAGGTCCAATAAAGCTGTCTCTGTACCATAACCCGGCCTCAAACCAGACTGCCATTTGTTAAGGATGTCGTTGTTCAATAGATGGTCGGAAATCTGCTCATACGCCACTAGATCAAGTATTTTGAGCAGAAAAGGCTCAATTTAATTTAATTTGCTGGGGCTAGGTTTTCTTTTTAGGACATGTGTGATCCACACATTCTTCAACCCCCCAGGCACATGATTCTCCTCGAAGGATAGATTGACAAATTTAGTTATGGTCCCCATCAAGGGGACATTTTCGTTTATCAACTTTTGACCTTTGCAATTTAGGAGAATACTGTGTGTTCACTTTTTTGCATGGTAGTAATTATATTTATGGCTGGTCTTATTTACTGTACTGTTGGCCACTACTGCCTCGATTACTGCATGTTGGACTCTATTGGCTTTATTTTACTGTATTGTTTGTCACTAATAGCAACATGATTTAATTGCAGTAGCTAAAATCAAATGTATAAGATTTTTGGTCACTACCAGCTGTATTTCATTTTGGCCACTACATGCCTTACATTGTTGGTCGCTACCAGCAGATTGCCAGTGTATCCTGTAGTGTTAGGCAGAATCCTGTGCAGTGCCCTTAGGGACCACTATACACAATTAAGACTACACGTGGTAATACAAGTTCACCTTTGGTACAAGCCTGTACTACACTGTTAAAGGGGTAGCAGTAGCGGAGCAGCCAGACTTATCTCAAGAGCAAATGAGCAGTACCAGAGATTACACAAAGGACTACAATTACTGTGACTCAAGCAAACACTGACTCAAGGTGTTTGGTTGAAAAGTAAAAGTACATTTATTTTAAACCATCTGTTCACAAAACACTTCACTTCTATTAAATTAAAACCACACTTCAAATACACTACACACAACCAATTCCCCTTGTGCAGAACAAATCTAGGTAAGTACCTTAGGATTTGACAAACCGGTGTCATGAAACAAAGATGTTACGGGGAATACATATGGAATCACTTTTTGACAGTAATGACAGTTCGGTCATACTAAAGATACACGTACCCGCGGGAAGAAATGTTACCGGAGTTAAAACACACTTAGCACCTGAGTTAACGCAAGAGAGTTGGGGACAAAAATCATAGGCAATACTTTTGTCAAGACAGACAGAATAAGAGAACACTTTCTGAAGATAAAAGTCAAAACGCCTGCGCCAGTGTCAAGTGGAACAGGGTTCCTGTTTTCGAGGATCACACAGTCAGACAGTTCACGATTCAAGGTTGCCAGGAGTACTTGGATATTGTCAGCAGAGGAAGAAAAAGTTATAAGAGGGAAGGAAAACAAGGGAAAGAATTGGGTGAGGAGAAAAGGGTTCACCCTAGTTCCTCGAAGTCGAACACAGTACTTTATTCTTTGTAGAAGCTGGTGCCACGGAAGTTGTTCCTGGTAGTTTCCTGCAGACTCACGGTTCCTGGAGCTTCAGTCGTGGGGACAAGAAGGAGGACGTCTGGAGTGATCTGCACTACCCAGGGATGAGGCCAGCAGCAGCGACGGTGAATAAAAGGTGCGCTCCTTTAAAACAGGAGAGGCTCTTCAGATGGTTATCCGGACCACTACAGCAGTGTGCAGCGATTTCGACCGCAAAGAGGGTCGTCTGGCTGTGGAAGATGAGCTGGTTGACCCCACCAGAGTCCTGCCTTTTATGCGAAAATCCCCCATTCACACAGCCTGGCTGTCAATCTCCCAGCAGGGGGGTTGTCCGGCCCGGACAACCACCTCAGCCAATCATGAAGAAGTGCGACTCGGGTCTCCATGGAGACCCTGCGCAGGGGGTGACTACGCCCCTCCCTCACATTCAGCCCACCTAGACACCCAGGCGCCAAGAGGAGGGCTTCTCTGCAGAAGCCTGACAAAAGACGGTGAACAAAGAAGGTAAATCTGGTTTGCCGCGCAAAGTAAAACACAAGAAGGACTTTTACAAAAAGAAATGGCGAATAAACCAGACCTGAGCCAAAAGAAAGAGAATTTGGTCAAGCGGGTTTATGTTCGAGGCTACTATGATAGCCTGGAACAGTACCACGTTTATATAATATAACTGCGGTAGAAAAGTTAGGGTAGATATCACTGCCACCAGCCAAGTCTAAATGTTAAAAGAGCAAAACAAAGCTCAGAGAGGCACAGACAAAAAGGGATAGGAATTAACCCTTTCCAATACTGCATGTAAGATGGGGTGTACTGGGTCTGTAGTTTTAAAGTGACTATATAAAGTTAATGGCAACTTTACATGTTTCTGGGGGACGATAGTCAGCCCGAGAAAAATTGAGTCAGTGGGAAGTCTAAAAGACAAACCTTTGTCACTGCACTGAAGGTGCTGTGTAACCCACACAAAAAGTGGGTCTCATGGAGTGGTGTGCTCCGGAGTCCAGGATCACACAAACAGTAGAAATACACATGGCAAAACACATGTAAGAGTGGGAAAAAGTCTCACACTCTTACCAAGTGGAAAAAATAAACTCCAGAAATCCAGCAAAGCTGCTGGGGGACTCACTAGGTGAGGGAAATTAGTCATAGAATGAGAATTCTCCCTAGCATGTAGTATGGCCCAAACCAGCCTAACTGATCTACTACTTGCCTACCGTCCATACACAGTGCCTCCTCTTCACACCCTTCTCTTAATCTCCCCTCTGCCTATTATTCATGTCAGGATTTTTTAACCCCCCACCCCATTCCTCTCTGAGATTTCTCACTGCTTCCACCTTAAACTAACTTTCATATCTCACACAGATGTAACACTGGTCTCTCCCACCACACCCATTCATCCCCCCTATAAAAGCAACTCTTTTTCTACCCTTTTTTCTCATTACCCTATGGCCCTACAATTGGGCTCTGGAATGCTTTATCATTTTGCAAAAAAATCTCTTTCATAATCAACCCTTTAACTCCTACACCCACATTTAGCAGTAATGCCCATCACTGAAGCATGAATTATCTCTCATGACATGGCCACTCTTGAAGATCTTCACACCAAATCTGAAACCTTCTCTAATGCACCTTCAGTAACAGAAAGGGATGGTGGGATCAGCCTCTTGATCAATGGCCCCACACCACCCTCTCCTACTTTCCCATTTTCTCCTCTGAACCAATGTTAAATTCCGGCCACCATCCACTCTCGTTATAATCCTCATATATCGACCCCCTGGACCATAAATTCCTTTATTGCTGATCTACGCCTCATACAGGAATACCTGTCTTGCCATGCCCCAAGCCCCCTATTGTAAATGGGGTTAACTTCAACCTATCCCCAAATGATCCAATGCCCTCTGTCTTCAACTTGGCTACATCCTTTCTGACCACTCACATAGTTGCCCTCCACAATCTGAAAACTTTCAATCATTGCAACTCTCTTGACTTGAACTTACTGTTTTCACCATTCCTCCCGCAGCTTTTCTGCCCTTCAGTTGACTGTTAGCTTTCTAGCCACTCAGCCCAACACTTCTATGACTCGTCCCCTTTTCACTCTTCCACCTTAATTTCCCAATCACAAAAAGCAAACTTAAACCAGGCTTACTTGCTCCCTACCTTGGCTAACTCACATCCTCCCTCCAAGCTCTTGCTTTACCAAATGCCAGCTCTTTCCAAAAGGCCTTCCCAGTTTTAACACAGCGTTAGCCTCTCCCTTTAAATACGCTATACTGC
The DNA here is from genome assembly GCF_040938575.1 of Ambystoma mexicanum. NCBI lineage: Eukaryota > Metazoa > Chordata > Amphibia > Caudata > Ambystomatidae > Ambystoma > Ambystoma mexicanum. The sequence continues at coordinate 341,764,681 of NC_090922.1, forward strand.
TCCTTATTTCATTTCCTATATACTCTACCCCGTGAATCATAGTATTCCAATGACAGCTGAGGATGTCCACTTATCGCAATCTGTGTCAATGAATGAAGCCCCAGTGACCCTTTGTTCTTGCCTTCTACATGGAATCCCTTGGAGAACTATCTCTTCATTACTCTGCTGAATCGTGATGTTACACAAAACTCCTTGAATCTTCACCCCAATCCATGCATGCTTTCCTCAATCCTACAGGGCATGCTGGCCCCTTCTCATTGCCAGTCCAGCGTTTCATCAATTTCCACTGCTTTGCACCCTTCATCTCTGAAATCACCAAAATCAGGGACATCTTTACTATTCTCCTATCTTTTCCTAACCTGTCTTCTTACCACCATTCCCCACTTCAGCCAAACAAGCACCCGTTCTCCAGTCTATGAATCCATACTGTTCTACAAGGAACCAATTTGTACAACTATTCAACCTAGTGCTTTCCACTGTGATCTCCCCCATCCCATTCCTAAGAAACCATCTATCAGTCCCAAACCGCACTATACTTATAGTTCTGGAATGAGCGATGTTCAACAGCAACACCTCCTACTTGGTATACAATGAATGCTGTGACCCCTCTCCACTACTTTAAATGCGCAATTGCATATTCGTCACTGCATTGAAACTGCAATTAAACTCTACAACCTGTACTCTCTTCAACCTACCACCGTCTTCACCCTCTACCTCACTTCAACTCAGATTGGGATGGCATATTATGAAACACTGGTACACTCTTTAAATTCCTATCCCTAGGCATAAATCAATACATGACTGGTGTTCTCTAACTTGCTAACTCTATCTCCTGTTACTCTCTTCCTTGCACTTTACAGTTTCAAGCCCTGATCAAACTCTCTATTCTGAAGCCATGCAATTCTCTTTCCTGCTGCTGCTTTTTTCAACCTCCTTGCACCTCACCACTGGGACTACATGAAGTATGTAGCTACCCTCCTGGACTTGAAGCTCATACCTAAGGAGCATCTCCACCTCTTCTAAAGCAGCATCTGAGGCCTACAGTCATGACATTGCTGCCCTTACCGCAACATCCTGTTCTCTTCTCCATCCTGTGCATTATGCTAAACTGCCTTAAACCATTTTATCGTCAAGATGTAAGTAAACATGTGCTGGATTTTATGAAGCACAAACATAGCTGCAAAGTAACAGCACACTATACAACAAGGGGATACTCACACGAAACTGAATTTACACTCGCCACTAGTCATTACCAAGAGATAATTCCTTCCTGACGAATATACAATGGTGTGCTGCCTGCATGCGGCAAACTGATTTTCATATTCAGGGTGAGGCAAGGGACTTCTTGGTATTTGACCTTTATACACCTGAGACACAGTGATGGGGTACAGTAATATGGGTGCAGTAGATAGGCTATCACAGGTGCACTTCATAGAAAACAGAGTGGAAATACAAAGGGCTATAGGCAAGGGATACAAGTTTAGGAGGGAAAGAAAGAACCAGGTTAGATTCATTTGTTATTGTATCGTAGCTTCGCTCCCATTGATGCTACATTACTTTGAATTTCACAAAATCTACCCCAACTGCACTGTTGAGTCCCTGGGTCTCAGTCAGTGATCAAAAGAAAGTAACACAGGTGCATACCTAATGATTTGTTTCTATGTATAGTGGGATTAAGAATAGTAGTGAGGTGCAAAGGAGTTTAAAGCAACCCTGACACTCGGTTGCATTAGTCGGAAAACAAAGAGAAACGGTGTCCACGAGCTGTGGAACACTCGCGTCCCCTGCACATTCTAGGTTTTTGTCAAACGACAAACAGTAGTTGTATTCAAATTCTTAGGGCCTCAAGACCGTGTTATCAGAAAATTATTCTTAGCAAGTGGACCCACCACTTGCAATATTTGTACTCAAGTAATCACCATATAGTCTTATGATCATTCATTATCAATTGTATCCAAAAAGTTTCATAATCACAGATATATACATTAAATTTCCAAGATCAGCAAACAACAAAGAGATTCGAATTTTACACAAATATTATAAACAATATTCAATACATATTGTCTGTTGCATATCTGTCTATACATTTGATATCCCACATATTTGACAATGAGCTTTACGTGTTTTGGGACTCTAGTTCCCTTTTTTCGGAGCAGTAACTTATCTAGTGCTCCATTATTTGCATGGTTTCTTCTAATTCGTTCAGCAAAGTCCGCATAGTGACAGGTAAGAGAAAGGTTTGTATTAACTAAAGTCCTGTCAATGTTAAAGTTATAGTTCATTGGTCATATGCCTTACATTATTCTGCCCTACCTCATAGGTGGACCCTGGTGACCCCAGACTGGGGTATCGGTGCAAAAGAGATTAATAGGCTCAAAACTGCGCACTCTTCATGGCAATGTGGCCTGAGGGCTGAACAGAAGGTACGTATTGATTTGGGGCGGGATATTCTAGAAGAGCTTTAAGTATATTGCTTACATGACTCTAAAAGCCTACCTGCTGGAGGGCTGAGTGGATTCAGGCTCATCTGTGCTTTACTCTTGCACTGTTACCATTAGGGTGTTGAATCGTATTTTCACGGTTTTAGCCTGATCCATCCAGTCACCAGGATCTAAACCATTAAAAACAATTCACCCAATGTGACGTTCTGTTTGTCAAATACACACAAGTTATCTTATTTATCGTGAATCAATTGTGTAGCCTGCTTACCTCAAGAGGTAATTATGGAAGAAAGTGGTGCTCTGCTCGTGTGGGTCATGAGTTCCCAGTTTCAATTAGGGATGTGGCTATCTCTACTGGTTGTTTTCACGGTCTGATTAGTGAAAATGGATACATGTAAGGATAGTAAAGCACGGCCTGTAAACGTGTGCTGTTATTCAGCTGCATTATCCCAAGTGTGCATGTCATTATTGCCGCTTAGCTCGCGATTCAAGAACTACCTCTGTGCATTAATTTCGGAAATGGTGGCGGCCCGGGCACGACAGTTGTCCTCAATGAAGTGAGGACAGGATCCGTAACCGCGTCTGCACGTCCGCGCAGTGACATCACATGTAAACAAATTACATTACTGTGCGGCGGCCGCGCATGTATAGTGTAGCAAAGATCTCTGTCAATAAAGGCTGCTAGTGGACCAGCCAATGATAAGGGGGTTTGAAGGCCATGGGGCACCTAGGCTCACAGTTTATTCTGCGGGTATTCTGTTAATCATGTTAGCATTAGTCAAGCACTTTTTCTTGTAGTGCCCTTGTCTCATTATACAAATAGACAAGAAAACAACAATATGTCACAATATATGTCCATTTTTTGTTATGGGCAGTTCTCAATCTGTTTCCTTTGCAGTATGTAGCACATTAGTGTATGTTGCAATGTCCAAATGTCCAACCACTCCTTGGCAACAGACCAATCACATACTTTTGTTTCTTTCATGGAGATCGTGCACTGTATATTACTTTGAGTTTACATATCTATTATTAACTGCTAGTCCTATTTGCAGCCCCTTCAAAATCACTCAGTCAACATCGGAATTGTCCCATATAGCATTACATCAAAATCTCTTTTGTTCTATGACCTCTTTCAATTGGATACTTGTTTGTTGAATATGATATTAGTTCTCAAAAGAATCAACTAACCTAAACTGATGGTCACCCTGTGGTGATCTGAAGGACTCTTTCGAAGATCCAGTTGGTGTGGGTGTATGTATTTTGTGGGTACTGAGTACATAGGAAAGCCCCTAGGTGGACCTCCTCATTCATTCCATACGGGCACATGCCGTCCAGTTTCTCAATCCAGTAAAGCTCTTTTTGATCCAGCCTCCTGGCATGGTCACCTCCTCTCGGGGCCCTCTGGACTACTTCAAGTATCATGTGACTCAATTGGGCCAATGTATGTCTTTTTTTCCATAAAATGTCTAGACACTGGGGAACAGGTGTTATTCGTCCTGATGTTGCTTTTGTGTTCGTTACACCTTTATTTCATCTTTCGAGCAGTGTGTCCCACATAATAGATTCTGCAAGGACAGCTTAATGTGTAGATTACCCACTTCGTGTCACACGTGGCAAAGTGTCTTTTGCGCTTGTCTGTGGATGTCTGATGTAATCTCCTTTGGTTATATTATTGAAATTTCTGCAATGTAAACAGGCGAAAGTGCCCAGTTTCGTAGTTTGTAGCGTCATCTGCTTCTGGTCCTTGTTGCGTTCTGCCTTAACTAGTTGTTCTCTTAGATTTGTGCCCCTTTTGTAGGCGATTAAAGGTGGTTCTGGGAAAGGTTTTTGTAACTGGGGGTCCAATTGTATATTATTCTCCAGTTCTTCTTGATAAGACGTGTGATTTGGTGGCTTTGGCTTGAGTATTTGAGTGTGTACAGAAATTGAATCTTCTTGTTCTTGGTTTTCTTTTTCAATAGGTCCTCTCGGGAAGTATGGGCAGATCTATCCCTTGCTGCTTTTATAACTTTCTCTGGGTATCCTCTGTCTGTATATTTCAGAGCCATTTTGTCCATTTCAACCGTCAGCATGGAGTCCTGTGAGATGATGCGTTTAACTCGGAGAAATTGGCTTTAGGGCATATTGTCCTTAAGGTGCTTCGGATGATGGCTGGAGTCGTGTAGACTGTTGTTATCATCTGTTGGTTTCTTGAACAAGTTTGTGACAATCTTCCCTTCTTTTAGTTCTAATTCAACATCCAAGTAGTGTATCTTTGGTGTCCCTATCTCCATTGTAAACTTGATGCGGTCATTCATTCACTGAATTGATATAGATCAGGAAATGGTCTGGTTCCTCCTTGTTGCCTCTTCAAATAACAAAAACATTGTCGATGTATCTCATCCAGGTTACAAGTTTTGGTCCCCAATCTTCATGGTTGGTTATGAACTGGGTTTCCAAATGATGCATAAATAAATTAGCATACCTACATACCCATAAATGAAGACCCTACTCAATGGATTATGATTATTATCGAAACAACACTAGAAAAAGCCTTGGATAATGGCTGGCTCACCGAGAAAGCCAAAAGATTCCTACTCAAAAAACCAATCCGATCTCACCCGTATTTTATGGACTTTCTAAAATCCACAAACAACTTGAAATTCCACCACTCAGGCCAATCGTTGTAGGAACAGACAGTATTTTTGACCCGTTGGTGATTTATGTAGCCCAAGTTCTTCAACCAATAGTACAACAAACAAATACACATCTAAGGGACACCACTCATTTTCTCAACACACTACAGAACATCAGGCACCTCCAGGAAAGTGACCTTATGGTAACTTTTGACGCCCAGAACCTGTATACATCAATCCCCCATGAGGGAGGACTAGAAGCACTTGAATGGTCTTTACTCAAGGAAAATGATTGCAGAGTTTCGAAACTCTTCATACTGGAACTGACAAAAATCATACTATTGAACAACTTCTTTAGATTTGGTCAGCAGTTCTACTTATAGGCATCAGGCACATTCATGAGCTAGGAAATGGCCCCGGCGTATGCCAATGTATTTATGCATCATTTCGAAAACCAGTTCATAACCAACCATGAAGCTTGGGGACCAAAACTTGTAACCTGGATGAGATATATTGACAATGTTTTTGTTATTTTGAGAGACAACAAGTAGGAACTAGACAATTTCCTGATCTATATCAATTCAGTGAATGAATGACCGGATCAAGTTTACAATGGAGATAGGGAGACAAAAGATACACTACTTGGATGTTGAATTAGAACTAAAAGAAGGGAAGATTGTCACAAACTTGTTCAAGAAACCAACAGATGTTAACAACAGTCTACATCATCCGAAGCATAACGTCAGAGGAATGAATACAGCAATCAAACGGAAAAAGCTAGAACGCCAAGTGTGGAGGGTCGGAGCGGACATAATTATGTATCAGGAAACCCACATAAATAAGGGGGACAAAACACAGGTCCGAATAAGGGGGGCCCTCGCAAGTATACCAAGCAAATGCGGAGGGAAAGAGAGTGGGAGTACTTATAGCCTTACATGACAAACTTGGGGCAAAGGTCCAGAAGGAGGGGCGATACATTTTCCTGAATATAACAACCGGCGGCAGACACATTACACTAGCATCCATATATGTACCCAACACTGGGCAAGATGGTTTCCTCAGAGGAACTCTTATGGCACTGGAGGAATTTGCGACAGCAGACATCATCCTGGGCTGCGACCTCAACATAGCATGGGATCCTAAGCTAGACTGAAGTACTAAAGCCCGAACGGGTGCAAAGGGCACAACAAAGGCATTGAAGAAAGCCTTTGAGACGCTTGCCCCCCCACAATGTCTGGCGCAACAAGAAAGGGGACTCACAAGGCTTCACCCACTACTCCCACATTTACAACACACAATCCAGAATAGATTACTTGTGGTCCTCCACAGGGTTATTGGGCAATGCGGTAGACATTGAAATCGGCCCGATCTCCCTCTTGGAGCATGCCCCACTAATCACCATGTTCATCATCAAGAAGACCATGGGGTGTACGGGCCTGGAGGTTCCCAACAGATGTCCTACACGGTAGTGTGTTAGTGGAATCAATAAAGGGAAAGACCAAACTTTACTTTGCCGAGAATGACACAGGCACAACCCCACCGGGGATTGTCTGGGATGCATTTAAGGGACTACTGAGGGGACAGCTGATAGCACAGAGCACAAAGGGACAAACAACGTGCCAAGTGGGAGGAAGAGCTAGAGAGGAAACTAGTGGAAGCACAGACGGAAATAGTCAAGGACCCCACTAAGAAGACAAAACTAGCCTTAAAACATATACAAGGTCAATTGGGAATGCTGCAGACCAAGAGTGCAGAGCTAGCACTCTTAAGAGCAAAAGAGATGTACTATATTAAGGGCAACAAAGCGGATAAACTTCTGGCAAGGCAACTCTGCGAAAAAAGCCGTAGGACAACCATACTGAACCTGAGAGACTCACAGGAGCACTTGAAGACAGCCAATGAGGAGATAGGGGAAATAATGAGAACATTTTATCAAGCCTGTATCAATCAGACTCCCCCAGGACAAACAGGTGGCCTACTTGGATAGTATCATATTACCCAAGATAATGGAATTAGATAGACGATCACTGGACAATGATCTACAAAGGGAAGAGGTCATCCAGGCAATTAAGAAACTACCGAAAAACAAGGCCCCAGGCCCCAACGGGTATACGGCAGATTTCTACAAAAAATATCGAGAGATTCTGGCACCAAGATGGACCAAATTGTCCAATAGCTTTAAAACACAAGGGAACATAACGCAGGCGATGAATGAAGCGAAAGTGGTCATATTCCCCAAATCAGGAAAAGGCCCATCCCTGTCAGGATCATCCCGCCCAATCACATTGATCAACCTGGACGCCAAGCTATGCACTAGATACTGGCAGAAAGACTCACCAGGCTCCTACTGATAATCGTGTGACCAGACCAAGCAGGGTTTATACCGAAGAGGCAAACAGCAGACAATACACAGAGGGTGATTCACCTCATTGAAAAACTAGAACATACCGGCACCCCAGCGATCCGGGTATCACTTGACGCAGAAAAAAGTTCAACAGACAGAGTCGAATGGACGCAACTGTTCCACACAATGGAACGCATGGGCTTCGGACAGACATACATGCAGATGATCAAGGCAAATTACAAATCCCCTACAATGAGGATATCTCTGAATGGTACCCTATCGGACCAAATACCCTTGACCAGAGCAATAAAGCAGGGATGTCCACTGTCACCCATCCTCTATGCCATCTTTCTAGAACCACTACTGATTAAAATGCGGGAGACATGGCACATAATAGGCATTAAAACGGGAGGAGAGGAACACAAAACGATGGCCTTCGCGGATGACATGCTCTTGGACGTGTCGAGTCCGGAACAATATCTCCCAGCTCTTCTCGAGGAACTAGACCACTTTGGTTTCATCTCCGGCCTAAAGAAAAATAGGCAAAAGTCAGAAATTTTAAACCTGTCGGCGGACCCCATAACAGAGGACGACCTGTCCCACGCTACTCAATTGAATAGGGTGTCAGGCAACATCAGATACCTGGGGATAGGACTAATACCCAGAGAGAAGCAGCTCTACAATGCCAAATATCTGAGCCTACTAGACAAACTGAAGGCAGACCTCACAAAATGGAACCCCCTCAACATCTCATGGTGGGGAAGACTACAGCCATCAAAATGTTGATCCTCCCAAAAAACTACTCTACCATTTTCAAACGCTTCCGATAAAAATGCTGAGATCTTTTTTCAGGGCAATCAATAAAACGATTTCTGACTTCATATGTCGGCACAAACCACCAAGAGTGGCGATGGCAACCTTAACAGCGCAGAAGAATGAAGGGTGATTAGCCCTCCCCCACGTTCTGAAATACTATGAAGCAGCGCAACTGCAAGTCATTAAAGAATGGGTTGAACAACCTCACCAACACATCTGGCCATACTAAGGTAAAGAAGTAGCTGGAACCCCTCTATAAAAACCTACTTTGGCAGTGCAAGCGCTACAGACACCCAAAAACTAAAGTCAGCGAGGTGGTGGGGCTGGACTAGAAGCATGGGACATGGCGAAGAAAAGAGGTTCATTGACAACACATCCATCACCCTTCACCCCAATGTTTGGGAACCCAGAGTTTCAACCGAGTATGGAGCAGAAAACATACAGCAGCTGGATAAAAGCATGATGCACGAAAATAAGGGATATGTTTGGGGGCCAGAACATTCAGACTTTCCAGGACTGCGAACAAGAGTTGGGGTGAAACCAACGGAAGAATATCAATATACACAGCTAAAGAACTGGCTATTGTCCCCTCTAATAAAGAGGCAGTCACAAGGCAGCTGACTCCGTTTGAAAGATATAGGACAACCGACACAGGCTCCCAAAAACTGATCGCAAACCTATACAAATTGCTGAATACACAAGATGAATACATCCAGTGGAACTACACGAAAAGGTGGGAGAAAACGCTGGGAGAAACAATAGCACGAACCAGGTGGCAAGAGGTATGGAACAAACTACCAAAGTTGACACGCTCCATACAACTGAGAGAGATGTGGCAAATAATCCTCCTACAGTGGCACTACACACCGGAAAGACTGCACGCTATTACCCAACCACCACCGACACCTGTTGGTGAGGTTGTCCAACAAGGGGGGACTGGAAACACATATGGTGGAACTGTCCGGCTATATCACAATTCTGGAGGGGGGATAAATGAACAAGTGGGGAATATGGTGCAAGGAGCTGAAGGATTGGACGATTGGATATGGCTGGCAGGCATGTGGGAACCGAAACAAAGAGAATACCCAAAAACGGAACAGAGAGGAATAATGACACTATTCATAACGGCATGGCTGACAATAGGTCAACATTGGAAGTAAAGGAACCCACCCACTGAATTTGATTGGCTCCAAAAAGTATGGAAATTCGTATCTATGGAATGGATGACATGCAAAATCCAAGGAATCCCAGATGTTTTTCGAACCGAATGGAGAGGAATCCTCACTTACCTCCAATACGATTATATGCTCCAGTGGTGGCTGCATAATATCAGAATCCTGGACATCTTATGAACATGCAAAGAGTAAGAACACATAGACCTAAGAACGGCATCTGCGGGGGGGAGGAGAATGTGGGTTTATTTGAGGGGGGGGGTTGATATCTTCTTTTTTGAACATAAGCAAAACCAATACAAATATGTTTAAAAAAATATATACAGACAGCGGATACCCAGAAAAAGCTATAAAAGCAGCAAGGGATAAATCCTCAATTACTTCCCGAGAGGACCTACTGAAAAGGAAAACCAAGAACAAGGAGATTCAATTTCTGTACACGCTCAAATACTCGAGCCAATGCCACCAAATCACATGTCTTATCAAGAAGAACTGGAGAATAATACAAATGGACCCCCAATTACAAAAACTTTTCACAGAACCACCTTTAATCGCCTACAAAAGGGGCAAAAATCTAAAAGACCAACTAGTTAAGGCAGAACGCAACAAGGACCAGAAGCAGATGACGCTACAAACTAAGAAACTGGGCACTTTCACCTGTCTACATTGCAGAAATTGCAATAATATAACCAAAGGAGATTGCATCAGACATCCACGGACAGGCGCAAAAATTAAACTAAGACACTTTGCCACCTGTGACATGAAGTCGGTGATCTACACATTAAGCTGTCCTTAAGGAATCTATTACGTGGGACAAATTGCTCGAAAGATGAAAGAAAGGTGTAACGAACACAAAAGCAACATCAGGACAAATAACACCTGTTCCCCAGTGTCTAGACATTTTATGGAGAAAAAAAAAGACACACATTAGCCCAATTGAGATACATGATACTTGAAGTAGTCCGAGGGCCCCGGGAGGAGGTGACCATGCTAGGAGCCTGGAACAAAGAGATCTTTACTGGACTGATAAATTGGACAGCATGAGCCCATACGGAATGAATGAGGAGTTCCACTAAGGGGCTTTCCTATGAACTCAATACCCACAAAATACATACACCTACACCAACACCAACTGGATCTTCTAAAGGGTCCTTCAGAACACCACAAGGTGACCATCAGTTTAGGTTAGTTGATTCTTTTGAGAACTAATATCATATTCACCAAACAAGTATCCAATTGAAAGAAGTCATAGGGCAATAGAGATTTTGATGTAATGCTATTTGGGACTATTTCGATGTTGACTGACTGTTTTTGAAGGGGCTGCAAATGGGACCAGCAGTTAATAATAGATACGTTAACTCGAAGTAATATACAGTGCACAAACTCCAAAAAAGAAAGAAAAGTATGTGCTTGGTCTGTTGCCAAGGAGGGTTGGACATTTGGACATTGCAACATACATTAAGGTGCTACATACTGTAAAGGAAACAGAGTGAGAAAAGCCCATAACAAAAATGGACGTATATTGTGACCTATTGTTGTTTTCTTGTCTATTTGTATAATGAGACAAGGGTATCTAAGGGCACTACAAGAAAAGGTGCTTGACTAATACTGACATTAGTAACAGAATACCCGAAGAATATACTGAGCATTCCCCAAGGCCTTCATACCCCATAATCATTGGCTGATCCACTAGCAGCCTTTACTGACAAAGATTTTTGCTACACTATACACGTGCGGCCACCGCACAGTGACATCATTTGTTTACATGTGACATCACCGTGCAGACACGTCACAGATCCTGTCCTCACTTTCACTGAGTACAACTGGCGTGCCCGGGCCGCCACCATTTCCGAAATTTGTGCACATAGGCAGTTCTTGAATCGCGAGGTAAGCAACAATAATGACATGCACACTTGGGATGATGCAGCTCAATAACAGTACGCGTTTACACGCTGTGCTTTACTATCCTTACACGTATCCATTTTCACTATTCATACCCATGAAAACAACCAGTAGAGACAGCCACATCCCTAATTGAAAATGGGAGCTCAGATGACCCACACGAGCAGAGCACCATCTGCCTCCACAATTCGGGGACATCTTACCTCTTGAGGTAAGCAGGCTACACAATTGATTCACGATAAATCAGATAACTTGTATGTATATGACAAACAGAACGTCACATTGGGAGCATTGTTTTTAATGGTTTAGATCCTGGTGACTGGCTGGATCGAGCTAAAACCATGAAAATACAATTTAACAGCCTAATGGTAAGAGTGCAAGAGTAAAGCACAGATGAACCTGAATCCATTCAGCCCTCCAGCAGGTAGACGTTTAGAGTAATGTAAGCAATATACTTCAAGCTCTTCTAGAATATCCAGCCCCAAATCAATACGTACCTTATCTTCATCCCTCAGGCCACATCGCCATGAGGAGTGTGCAGTTTTGAGCCTATTCATCTGTTTTCCACCAATAACCCAGTTTGGGGCTGCCAGGGGGCACCTATGAGAGGTAGGGCACAATAATGTAACGTATATGACCAATGAACTATAACTTTAACGTTGACGGGACTTTAGTTAATACAAACCTTTCTCTTACCTCTCACTATGCAGATTTTGTTTAATGAATTAGAAGAAACCATACAAATTATAGAACACTAGATAAGTTACTGCTCCTGAAGAAGGGAACTAGAGTCCCAAAACGTGTAGAGCTCATTGTCAAATATGTGGGATATCAAATATATAGACAGATATGAAACAGACAACATGTTTTGAATATTGTGTATAATATTTGGCTAAAATTCGAATCTCTTTGTTGTGTGTTGGTCTTGGAAATGTAATGTATATATCTGTGATCATGAAACTTTTTGAATACAATTTATAATGAAAATTGATCAAAAGTCTATATGGTAATTATTGGAGTACAAACTTTTACAAGTGGTGGGTCCACTGGCGAAGAATAATTTTCAAATAACACGGGCTTCAGCCCCTTAGAAGTTGAATTCAACTACTGTTTGTCGTTTGACAAAAACCTAGAGTGCGCAGGGGACGCAAGTGTTCCACAGCCGGTGGACACCGTTTCTCTTTGTTCTCTGTCAGTGATGCCCACCGCTGCATTCTTCGGCTTTGAGCGAGAAAACAAAATATGTCCCATCTTAATCAACAAAGAAGACCCTACAGCCAGAAAGTGATTAAGCAACCCCTCCTACATTTGCCCATCCTTTTCTATATGCCAATACCATCTTTTGAAAGTAAATCAGAACTTAATGTTCTTCCCCAGTATTCCACAATACTGATAATAGTCATTTACTTTAACGTTCATCAGATTTGGATACAGTCAGGAGAACATATCCATCAAACAAAGAAGCACGTATTGTATTGGGGTTCCAATGAATAAATAAATTGGTGCCAGTTCTTATGCTAAAATAGTAAATTTCAGACTGGCAGTGCCACATGCGCAGGCATAACACAGAAGAAGGCTATTGAAGCTGTGGGGAAAGAGAAGGAGGCGAAATCAAAAGATTGTTGGAATATCTTGCTGCACAGGGAAGGGAACAGGCCTTCACAACAGGCTACAAACAAATCTGCACAGGCCTCATAGTTGTGTCTTGATGTACATAAAACAACTCAAAACGTATGTTCAATTGCTTGCTTCAGAAATTACTCTTTACATAAGGACAGACCCGCCGATCAGTACAGAACACATCAGTATTTGCAGATTTGCCCACTTGGGGCAGGCCTCGTAACGAGGGGACAGACCTATGAGATTAGGGAATTCATCGTCGATATCAGCACTGGCCTCAGGGATTTAAACTAGGGAATGACTCACAAGAGGGACATGGAACTCACCAGCAGCAGAACATATAGTACAGTCGCCAATCAAGCGAACTTTAAAGTAGCCTTAACAGCCACCTGAACCACATCACAGACCTACCAGATCTCTACCTGTAGGTAAAGTGTGCTCCCTCAGCAAACCCGAAATTCTAGACATTGCTAATTGAAATGCAGTGCTTTATGCAGTAGAGTTGAACATTTTTTGAAAAAAAATGCAATGTGTTTGCTGCAAAACTGATTCCCAGATATACATATAGGCATGCCAGTGTTAGTTATTGCATGAGTAAGAGAGTTGTTAGTTTGCAAAAACACACAATGTAACAGACATGGCATAACCTTGCAAGAATCATAAATCTTTGCTAAAATTGCTGAAAGCTTCAAATAGTTAATGATACAGCATGGTAAAGCAAAGCAAACCATTGACCATACGGTGAACCATGTCATCCTGCTCAACTGCCTCGGTGATAATCTGGGTATCACTGATCAAGCTCTGGCTGACGACCTTCCTCTCAACAGACTCTCACAGGGCCAACTTGGGTCCTTCCTTTCTTTATCTCTATTTCTTTATTTCTATTTCTGTTTTTATATTTCTATATCTATTCTATTTCTTTATTTCTTTATCTCACTTTATACCTGTGGTGTTCCACAGGGGGCTAACCTCTCTCCCTAGCTTTTCAACCAATACCTGGCACTGCTCGCCCACTGCATTTCCACTCTCTGCTTAAACGTTCAGTGCTATGCGGATGACACCCAACTTGTTTTCATGCTCCCCTCTGCCACCTCTTCTCCCTCCCTCCCTCCTCTCCGACTGTATGTCTGCAATCCAGGAGTGGTGTGCCGCCAATAACCTGTGCCTTAATGCCAGTAAAACAGAGATCCTCCTCATCAGCACACCTGCACCTTCCTTTCCTGTCACTCTCTGCCCGGCCTCCCTTGGCCCTCTCCCTGCTCCGACCTGCGAGGCTAAGAACACCAGGGTCATCTTTGACTCCACACTTTCCTTTTCACCTCACATCTCTGATGTCTCAAAAAAGTCTAACTACCAACTGCACTTCCTCAGAGGTATTCTTCCTTTCCTCTCCTTCTCCCAAAAGCTCATCTGTCTCCAGAGCTCTGGTTCTCTCTAGGCTGGACTATTGCAACAGCCTCTTTCTAAGTCTGCCTGCAACCACTCTCCACCCTCTGCAGCTCATCCAGAACACGACTGCGAGACTTGTCCTTGGCTTGAAGCCCTGGGAACTTATCTCTCCAGCCCGGAAATCTCTTAATTGACTCCCTATGGCTGCAAGGATTAAATTCAAGACCCTTTGAATTGTCCACAAGGCTTCCTGGGTCCTGGGTCCACAATACCTTCAACTCTCCCTCTGTAAATACATTCCTACTCGAGCTCTTCACTCCTTCACCTCCAACTCCCTCAGGGTCAGTCGTTTCTCCAAGCAATGAGTTGGGGGTAGATCTGTTTCCTCGGCTGGGGCCCCCCTCTGTAACAGCCTCCCTGCCTCTCTGAAACTTGAGGAGAACCATCTTTGGTTCCGGAAGCCCCTCAAGACCTTCCTCTTTGCTTCTGCCTTTGCTCCTCCTCTCCCCGCTAATCTGTCTGCTTTAGCACCGGGCAACTGGCTACCCTATGATTCTGTGCCCAGATCCCTTGCCTTCCCAGCCACACACCTGCAGTGCACTGCCTCCTGGCAACCCCTGCACATGGGTCTGTATCTGCAACCCTACAGTCCCCTTCCAGCACTTATCAGACACCCATTGTCTATATCTCATTCTCGCACTTACCACCTGCTGGCCGCAATACCTATTGTTCTATCATGTGTTCAGCACTTTCCACTCCCCCCTACCCCTAGCACGTTCCCCCTTCCCTCTCCCCTGTACTTGCACGTTCTCAATGTCACTGGGCGTAGTAAGATCGTTGTTTTGTCCTCTCTTTTTTCCCCTCCCTTTCCTCGTTGTGTTCTGAAACACTTGTGTATGGGTGCGAAACAAATAAAATATCATATCATTGTGTATGGGTTGATGGAGGGCAGGAGTGAAGGAACCATGAGCTTATGTATGTGTTTATGTTTTCTCTCTCCATCAACCTCTCAACACCTCAGCCCAAATGGCTATATTGTAAACGTTGTGCAAAAAAGAATCACGGTCTGGCAGTCAGACTTTATTGTTCTCAATTTTCACCCGTTCATAACTTGGTAATGTTCATTAAAAGTTGAATGCCTTGCGATTGTAAAGCACCCTAAAACGTGAATGTCACGCTTACTGTTGTTACTCAATAACAGTGCCACTGTTCGAGGCAATGGGGCATTACAGACAAATACAAAATCAAAGGCAGATATTCTCGGAAGGACTTTTTTTGCTCTCTAAAGCAGTGATGTTCAGATTCAACCTCTCCTGTATGCGTCTTAACAGGTGGCTTGTATACTATACTGCAAACCTAACTTTGTGGCTACAACTGGAAATGTACTGATCATTGATTCCTAGCCATTGCGTGTGGTGTTATGGCAGCAACCATTGTGGTTAGGGGACAATGCTTGATCTATGCAGCATGGTATTCATAGCCTCTGTGCAACAGATTGTGCGAGTTGATGATAAAATGGACAGCTGAGGAATCCATAAGTAAGTGCAATGCACCCACCTTACTATTGGCCTCTGCCCACCCTGGCATTTTGCTGCAGGGGTAGCATAATTTAAAACAAGTTTAGGAATGTTAAATTTGTGAAGACCTTTAAAAAGGTTATGTGACCACAGCTGGTATGGAAGCAGCAGGTAAGTCCGAATTCATAGTGCGTGGTGTCATGGCAACTGCAGTTCTATGCATGATGCCTGAGAGGGTCAAGACACATATATTTATGAATCTTACTTGCACCAAATATTTGTAAATTCACATTCAACTAAGCAGTGAACATCAATAAGGGCACTGAGAAACAAGCCTTCATCCGCATTTGTGGACCGCTTAAGCATCAATGCCTGAATATATATCCGGACTATAAAGTCAAAGCTACTTATATCCAGAAACCGCTTCTCCCTTAATTCTGCACTAAAAATCTTGAAAATGATCTGCCTTTCTGTGGGCCCTGGTCCTAGTTGAATGGTATCAGCAAAGAACAAGTTATTTTCTTACCTGGTACGTTCTTTCGATGGGATGTTCCTCTGACGTATTCCACATCTTTGACATTGATTACCACAGCTGTGCTGCTTTGGAAAACTTTTTCGGCGTAGGCGTCCTGCGTCGATGACGTCGATGATGTCGATACGCTCCCTCAAGGCCTCTTCCGACGGTCGACGTCACCGGATGTTATATGTAGGACGCACGACGCCTGTAGCCTCAGTTGTAGTTTTTTCCCCTAGAACGTGTGGCACCAATCTCCTGCCAGTATTCCTACAGAAAGCCTTGCGGAAACGAAAGCTGCAATCGCATAAGAAATTCTGTAGAGGGGCAGGTAGGGAGGGTACGATGTGGAATACGTCGGAGGAACATCCCTTCGAAAGAACGTTACCAGGTAAGAAAGTAACTTGTTCTTCGAGGGGATTGTATCGTCCGACGTATTCCACATCTTTGACAGACTCCCAAAGCAGTACCAACGTAAGGAGGTGGGAAAAGAATTTAGAATGTTTTAGAATGCCCAATCAAATTGCAGAATAGAGGGCTGCCTTACCAAAGGCCAAATGTTGCCCATGGATAGAGTCCAGGGAATAGTGTCTCACAAAGGTATGGACAGAGGCCCATGTGGCTGCTTCACAAATACTACGAATGGTAACATCCCTCTGCAGAGCAGTGGAGGCAGCCACACCCCTAGTAGAGTGAGCCTGTATGCCGACTGGAGGGTCATTGCCTGCCAAACGGTAGCATTCAGAGATTGTCAAAATGATGCATCTGGACAAGGTCTGCTTGGAAACAGCTTGACATAAACGCCTACTAGCGTATCCAACAAAGAGCTGATCGTCCACTCTGACCCGGGACATCCGTGAGAGATAGAAACTTAAAGCTCTCCTAGGGTCCAACCTATGGAGCCCCTCCTCTTCCTTTCCAGGATGTGGAGGAGGATAGAACGCCGGAAGAATTACCTTCTGGCTCAGATGGAATTCTGACACAACCTTTGGAAGAAAGGAAGGCCATACGCTAAGGACAACCCTGTCCTTATGGAACACAGTAGGGTGGTTTGGTGGAAAGTGCCTGCAACTCACTCACTCTGCGTGCGGAAGTAACCACAACTAAAAATACAGTTTTAAAGGACAACAGTCTCAATGGACAGGAATGTAAGGGCTCAAACGGAGCTCCCATTAGGAACTTTAAAACCAAATTCAAATCCCATTCCGGCAGCTGGAAAGGCGACAGTGGAAACACGAGTTAGCCCTTTTAGAAACTGAGATATCAAAGGGATTTTAAAATAAGAACATTCCTCAGACAAGCGCTTAAATATGGACAGCACCACCGGGTACCCCTTAATGGTACCCACATGCAGGCCCTTGTGGCCCAAAGAACGCAAAAAAGACAAAACCAAAGGAATGGAACATTGGAAAGGATCCACATTCTGTACCCTGCACCAGTCGCAGAACTTTCTCCAATGGCAACGGTACACAGATTTTGTTGCGGGCGTTCTGGCCGAAAGCAACACCTCCATCACGTCTTCAGGGAGGTCCCAATCCTTATATCTCAGCCTTTCAGATACCAAGCATGAAGGCTGAGAGACTTGACCTCTGGATGGAGAACTCAACCCCCCTCCCGTGAGAGCAGATCGTCTCGGTAGGGAAGACGACGTGGAGGGCAGGTGGACATGTCTAGAAGGTCCGGGCACCACGCTCTCCTGGCCCATGCCAGAGCAATGAGGATCATCCGGGAACCGAACCTCCGCAACACCTGTAGAATGACGGGGACTGGAGGGAACGCGTACAGCAGTGGGAAGGACCACTCCACTACGAACGCGTCCCCTAAGGCTCCTCTTGGAGGAAATTCCCGCAAGCAGAATATTTCGCACTTCCAGTTGACACTGGTGGCGAAGGGATCCACTTGTGGGGTTCCCCAAAGGGCGAAGATCTCCAAAAGAACTTCCTGAGCCAACTTCCATTCGTGAGAGACTGTGCTCTGCCTGGTCAGAGCGTCCGCCGCCGCGTTTTCGTCTCCGGCCAGATGAACTGCCGAGATCGAAATTTCCTGCTGGGTGGCCCAGGACCAGAGCTACATCGCCTCCCTGCACCGTGGGAGTGAACCCGCCCCCCCTTTTTGTTGAGGTAGTGTATGGCCACTGTATTGTCTGTCATAATCAGGACATTCTTCCCCTGCACAGACGGCAGAAAAGCTTTCAGGGCTAGCCTGACAGCACGCAGCTCTAACAGATTGATGTGGAGTCTGGACTCCGACAGAGACCAACGACCGCTGGCTGTCAGCTCGTTGGCATGAGCTCCCCAACCCGTGAGGGATGCGTCCGTCACGATCATCACCTCCGGCCATGGTTGCCAATATGGAGCCCCTTTGAACAGATTTCCTTGGACGGCCCACCGCCGAAGGTCCTGGGCGACCAAGGGCAGAATCTGAACGGGGACTGACATCCTGCAGGAGAACTGCGACCACTGCCTCTTGAGTGCCCACTGAAGATATCTCATCCGCAGCCTGGCCTCTGCCACCAGTACAATGCAGGATGCCATGAGGCCGAGCAATCTCAAGTACTGAAATGCCGGGAGACTCTGGGCACATTGAAATTTGTCCACCATCTGCAGAATGTGGTGAGCCCTCACCTGGGGAGGCGAACACTGCCCCAGGGATGTGTCTAGCACTGCCCCAATGTACTGGAGCCGCTAGGTAGGTGTCACATGAGACTTCTTTAAGTTGAGGGAGAAGCCCAGCTGATGAAGGGAGTGGCAGGTGACGTACAGATGATCCAGGACTTGCTCGGGAAATCACGCCCTGATCAACCAATCGTCCAGGTAGGGGTAGATGTGAATCCCCCCTTTCCTGAGATGCGCTGCCACCACAACCACCATCAGCTTGGTGAAGACCGTTGGAGTGGAGGTCAATAATGCGAAACTGATAATGCGAGTCGCCAGCTGCGAACCTCAGGTACTTCCTGTGCTTGGGATGAATCGGCACATGAAAGTAAGCATCCTTGAGGTCGAGAGACACCAACCAATCCTGAAGTTGAAGGGCCTGGAGGACTTGAGAAAGAGTAACCATCTTGAACTTGTCCTTCCTGAGGAGCTTGTTCAAACCACGCTAGTCCGTGATGGGTCTCAATCCTCTGTCTTTTTTCGGTCAAAAAAAATATGGGGAATACCATCCCTTGTTACTCTCCGCTACAGGTACCAGTTCTATGGCACCTTTCTCCAGCAGGGATAGGATTTCCTGTGCAAGGAGCGGATCTGGTCGCTTCAAAGAGAGCTTCCCCGGTGGATTGTCGAGAGATCTCTGCCAGAAAGGAAGACAGTAGCCGTGGGCTATGATCTACAGAACCCACACATATGAAGTAATGGCACGCCATTCTACAAGATGCTGCGCCAGCCTTCCCCCAACCAGCGAACCATGGGACATAGCCTCATGACAGAGCTGATGCGGCTGCGGCAGTGCCTCAGGGCAAAGAGGCAACTGCTCGAGCGGCTTTGGCACCTCGAGTACCTTGCTTTCCACCACTGGTACTCCTACGTTTGCCCCTTTGACTGGCAGCTCCCCTCGATCTACCAAAGGAAGCGTAGTATCGAAAGGAACCTCCCTTCCATTGCTGTCCCCTAGGACGGAAAGGTGGAGGTTGAGGTACTGCAGCGCTCAACGACTTTGTTGCAGCTTTGGAGGTCTGCAACCTCTCAAGGCTCTCGTCAGCCTTGCTGCCAAAAAGATGGACACCATCAAAGAGCATGTTGAGAAGCGGGGACTGTACATCAGGAGCAAACCCCGACTTCCGCAACCACGCAAACCTGCACATCACGGTGCTTGCCGCAATGGACCGGCTGACACAGTCTGCCACGTCCAGACCCGACGGAACAGTTTCACACATGGCATCCTTGCCATCCTGAACGAGGGCAAGAAAACCATCCCGTTCCTCCCCTTCGGGAATATGTTCAGCCGCCAACGAAACACACACTTCCACAGAGTGTGCGTGAATCTTGAAAGGGCACAAACAGAGTTGGCTGCCTTTAAAGCCATACCCCCAGAAGAAAATAACTTCTTCGCCCAGCCATCAAAGCATTGGTCGTCCCTATCAGGAGGGATTGTAGGGTACGCAGCCTGCTTTGCTGAGGCCATAGCCGCCTGCATCACCAAATTCTCCGGATTAGGGTGCGTAGACAAGTAGCAGGGGTCACCACTGGCTGGGCGGTATTTTTTTGGCAACAACTTATTCACCTCCGGGAGACTCTCCGGAGCAGTCCAAGCCGCCGCCACCCTTCTTTGTAAGGCCATATGAAACGGCAACACCGGTTCAGTGGGTGGACCTTCGTCCAAGATATCTGTCAGATCATCCTGCAGAAAATCCACAGGTGGACCACCCCAGATACTCCGTCACCCTCGACATGAGGCACCTGTATGAGGAGTCAGCATGTGTACCAGGCTCAGGCCTACCAAACTCAACCTCCGGGGAGGTATCAAGACCACTGGCGTCATGTAAAGATTGATGAAGTTCTTCCAGTTGGCTATGACCAGACAACAGGTCGTCAGGAACCTCAGGAGGCACAACACCCTCTTCGTCAGATCCTTCCTCCACCTCTGAAATGTACTCCAAGGATTGGAACAAGTCCACCCTGAGAGAAGGAACAGAGTATGGGTCAAACATAGGCCGCACAGACTTGCTGAGCGCCTTTCTCAGAGCTTCCACAGCTCTCCGGGGTACCTCAGACAAATTTTCCTCAAAAGGCGTCGAGGGCGCCGATGGAAGAGGCGTCGCCGTCAACCGAGGCGCCGACGACTTCGACAACGGCTTTGAGGTCGGAGCCCCGAGTGTGTCCTTCAACGGCCTCTGCGCCGATGACTTCCTTGGAGCGGGAGCCTTGAGCAAGTCCCTCGACGGACAAGGCGCCGATGGCGTCGATGCCTTCTTCGAAGGCCTCACAGACTCCAACTATCTCGACGGCGTCGAGGACCGGGACCTGGAGCGGGCACGGTGGCGATCATCCTTTTCCGTTCGGGACCGCAACGGTTCCCAATGATCGCGCTGACCGCCCGAGCCCAAAGGCGTGCAAGCGGTGGCCCTAGCGCATTCCTTGCCAGCTTCTCTTGAAGGCGCGGATGGAACGTTGCCGTGCGATTCGAAAATAGCCATCATCTGCTGGCGGAATTCTGCCCATTCGGCCGGCGACAAGTGTTTCGTGGGACAAGCCACCCACCGTCTGGCGGAGGCCTCTGACGAGGACAGGGAAGGCGACCGGTGATGGCGCTTACATGAATGCCTCGAAGAGGCAGAGGAATGGTGGGACCAATTCCTGGACCGATACCCCCTGGACTTACGCCGACGCCAAGAGTCGCCCCTCGATTCGTCGGTCCAAAGTCCAGCGGATTTCGACTTCCGGTTCTTAGAAACCCTACCTACCGACAGCTTCTTCTTTCGGTCCCACAAGGCCTTCGACATCAAAGACTGGCATTCATCGCAGTCATCGGTGGAGTGGCTCTCGCCAAGGCACCAGAGGCAGACGTAGTGCAGGTCCGTAAGAGACATCTTGGAACCGCAGTCCCGACAATTCTTGAAGCCTGACTTTGGGGTAGCAGAAGACGAAGACATATTTCACGAACAACAATAGAAGAACCGATTCAACAAGAGAGAACCGAGGTGCCCCGAGATTCCGAAGCGAACACGTTCGTGGAAAAAACAGAACTGAGGCTACGGGCGTCGCGCGTCCTACATACAACATCCAGTGACGTCGACTGTCGGAGAAGGTCCTTGAGGGAGCGTATTGACGTCATCGACGCAGAATGCCTACGCCGAAAAAGTTTTCCGAAGCAGCACAGCTGTGGTAATCAATGTCAAAGAACTGTCAAAGATGTGGAATACGTCAGAGACACAATCAGCTCCAACTACAATTCTGCAAGAAGGCTGAGCAAAGGCAGTAGCTAAAAGACGAGGAAAGTACAATCAAATAAAAAAGGGGTTGTTAAAAATATTGCAAGAAACAATGCTAAATATTTAAGAAGTGTTAAGAACACTTTGAATTAGTTCATGGTTGGTAATTTTGGAAGGTGCTTCTGGCATACTAAACTGACTGTTGCTCACAACAGACAGAAACAAAATAGGGGGTTCTGAGGGAAGCACCTAATAGAACACCATTAAGGATTACTGGAAAGCTTAATTGGAAGAGCAGTGCATAGGTGAAATGCAATGATTTAGAAATGTCAATATGTCCCTAATACACACTAAGGGAAATCAGGAAATTGGGATTGAAAGAATGTAGATTTCTTGCATGCTGATATCTCTAATTGTGCGCTAGATAAATCAGTCAGACCTGGCCTAGTGTGCCTCCAATATTCTAGGCATTGCTTCTCCCACTGGCTGGTTTCCTCCATGCTTACCTTTTTATCACTCCTCTGACCTCAATTGACCTTTCCCCTGTGCTCTAAAGCCCTGTCAAAATGGCAGCCTGAGTATCAATGCACAGTGCCCAAAGGAACCGTCCGGGACCCTGGCTAACTGCTTTTCACTTGCCGGCTCTCTCCCTTGTCCCCTTACATTTCCTGTGACCTGAATTGTCCTTGCACTAAATGCCTATCAGGCCCGTCTAGATGGTAACCTGAGTCTCATTGCACGGAACCCAAGGTACGCATGCATGCCCCAGAATGGAGGCTCAATATCACGTGGTTGGTCAGAGTATTGACCCATGATGTAGAACCTATGTACCTTGCAATATAGCCTCAGCAAGCCATGCGCCAGCGAGCCCCTTACCGTATGGGCATCTATGCTCCTGCTGACTGGCTTCCTCCCTGGTACCTTTTTTATCTACTGCGACCTACCCAGCCTATATTTCTGGAACCATTGCCTTTCTCAAGGGATTCGCAAACCGTTGACTTAACAGACTTTAAAGAAACCTAAAAACTTGGTCCATGACCCAGACGCACCCTACACAGATCACTCTGGTCTATAGGGCAATGCCCGAAATGCAGGCACATCAGTGGGACAGATTTCTTGGTCAAAACAAACCTGTATTTTTGACTATAGTGGGATACGTTGATGATTTACTTCACTGTGTAACTAGCAATTTTGACCATTGTTATTAAACAAATATTCTTTAAGGTGTACAATTTGCAACACATTTTACCAAATACACCCACTTTGATACTGCTCAGTCTGTCGCAAAAAGAACAAATGGCCATTTGTGAGTGTGGCCCACTTTCATTGGTGCCCATGAAAATGATATGCTCCAGTCCGCCCCTTCACTTTACCAAAGCACTGCTACAAAAAAGAAAAGGATCTGACTGGAGTGTGCCTGTTAGCAATTTCAGGCATCCCACATAGATGCAGACAAGCCTAAACACCAAGGTTGCTATTATTGATGGGGTGGCACATTAAAAACCAATGTCCCTTCAATTTCAGGAAATAAATGATCTTGAACTGCTTAATCTGGATAAGGACCTCAAAAGACTAATCAACACATATCTTCAAGCTTGAATAAATACTAAAAAGGGCAACTAAGAAAAACCTGGCAAGAAGTTATTTCTGCAAGTCTAATAATAGGAGCTACGGAACCATCTCTGTTGGACACCAGAAAATATAGAAATTTGAAAGTTAAGCCTATTGACTGGAAGAGAATCTCCTCACAACTGTTAACAGCAGATTTACCAAAGATACTCAAAGCAATTCCAAAGAGGACTCGCATATGTAATTGGGGATGTATAATTTGCAAAGGGGTTGTGCGGTTCTTAGGAGATTTGAACAGTACATATGACAAAAGAAGGCACAAAGAGCCTCATTAAGTTTGGTGGCATGATGAAAACAATGTGGTTAAACTGGCGTTAATGGATTTACCCCTCTTTACGGTCTATTTTCTGCAACAGAGAACTTAGAGCTTTGAGGTGAAATGGAGGATTTACCACCAGAATACTACTCCAGTTAAAATCTTGATCTTCAAACAATTAGCGAATTCATCCTTAAACCCTTGTAGTGGAAACATTTTGGGGCATGTTCTCGTATGGCAATGTTTTCGGGATCTCACCATTCCTTGTGAAAATTATTCCTCACATTCTGTAGAATGGTAATGCCAAAGGTGGAGGGCAGCACATATCGATTGTATGCATCGTCTACCTCCAGACCTTCCTAGGAATGGGTAGAAGCATATACTAATCCCAAGTGCTTTATCAAGTGAGCCAAAGCCACATTTGCAATGTCATTACAAGAGGTATTTTCCACAGACATCCGACCAAGCTTTTCTCCTGATCATCCAGATATATGGCATTTGAAGATCAAGTTGCTGTTGTTATGGTATTCCAGCCATCAGGCTATTTCTTCTGAGGATACCTCCTATATAGCACATGTTGATAAAAAGGCAGGAGCTAACCTTGAGATGGCTAATATTACCTCCATCTTTTCCTTAAGAGCTGGAATCTATGCTGCATAGACCTCAACATCACTCTTAATTCATTTTCGGTCCATCAAAGAGGGTACCGATTGAGCATCTCGGATTGACATACTAGTAAAACGGTACAACGTCCCAACGTCCTTTCATCGCGGGATGTTTTTTGCTAGGTTTATTACCGTAAATTTTTTGACAGAAAAACGCATCTAATTTTTTGGGGGAGGGGGGGGGCTAGAAAAATATATAAATTATTGAGTGTGGGTGTTCGGGAATATATACAAAATTAAAGGGGATGGGGAATTGGGGGGGACCCCCCAAAAATAAAATAAATAAAAATTCAATGATTTTTTTCATAAAAGAATCTGCAGTAAAAAATTCTGTGAAAAAACACCCCACGATGAAATGACATGGAACCAGTAAAACAACGTACGCTTGCATTTGATATTATGCTTGTAACATTCTGAGGCCCACTGCGTTCAAAGACATGGTTAGCAGACACTTTTGGTTAAGGACCTTGAAGGGGATGGTGTGTCAGACACCCAATTTGCTAGGTGGGAGAATGGGTGAAATTAATAGCATAGGAGTACACGTTGACCCTTCCCATAAAACTAAAGTCAACAACTCCAAGGAGGGATCTGTACAGATTACAACTTTGCGGTACTCCCTTTCTCCCCAGGGACTGTTTATGGGGTAGATTTGGGGGTATACATAAAGTGTCTTCCCTCAAGAAGTAGCACCTGCCTACTACCCGGGCAGGTCAGCGCTCATGATTATGAGACATTGGGTGTTGTCGTCTACAAATCTGCAATTTTTCCAGGGTCTGGGTGCAGAATGTTTGGCTCTTGGGTGCTGAACATCATAAGAGGGAGGTGCTCAGTGGAGTTGACATCTATCCCAATCGGCTTGGGGCTCTTTACCACTTCATGTCTGACAGTTCCCATTAAAAGAGTGACTCGTGTAATGTGAAAAAAGTTCCTTGTTAGCAAAGAGGGTGTTTGGTCCTGTCCCCAGGGAGGGACTCATCCTCTTCTTGGTGCCAAAACAATCATGGCATATTCCCTAACCTTTGATTTAAAGAGAGTGAAGAGGTTCACCCACTTTGTCCCTTTCGTTATAGAGATCATTCATTCATTCAGTTATCCCCATTGTCCATACTGGAGTTTTCAGTAGACTTGGACGATGCCGATCTCCATGACACTATTCTATGTTTGTTCCGGAGGTTCCTCCGTTTTGCTTGGTGGTCCAATAAAAATTTGGTATCCTCCTTTTGGGCTGAAGTCGACTCCCTGTGTCTTATGGAAGGTTCTGGCCCTGCTGGTGAGTATTCTGCATGCCATACAATTCCTGCTTACATTCCACCTGGAAGACTAGCTGATCCTGGCTCCCTCTGTACATCAGAGTATTTTGGATAAAGTGAATGCCTGCATCATTCATTAGGTTTGGTTGGAGGCCAATCTTGAGAAAAGCGGAATATCCCAAGCCAGAGCTGGAGATCACTAAATTCAATCCCTCATTGGAAATGCAAAGGAATCATTTAATGACAATGTCGCTGTTAAAATAATATAAACAAAATAGGTGTGTGACTGATTACCAATGTGAAGCTTGTATTCAGCATGTGTACCTGTCAGACTACAATGTATTTTAAAAAGCAGCACTGTAGCCTATTTATACAATACACATTCTTCCGGAATAGATTCCACTGCGCGGATTCCCAAATTAAGACAACAAATGCTAGTGCAAGACATTGCGATTCATGCACATTCAAGCCATTATCTTGGCGGTATAAGGTATCCAGAGCTATTAAACAGTACGGGCAGATGGGTAGATGGACACAATTGGCTAGACCATTTTTATTTATATGAAGCTGTTTTTCAGTCAGATATTCAGCCTCAATATACTTCTTACAACGTCTCAAAGCCTTACATTTAGAACTAACGAAATATAGCTGTTACAAAATAAATAAGTGAAGACAGACTTACTGTGCACTAAACATTTTGATTTACTAGAGGTAATTCTGCACATGTAATGTTAAGATCAGCAGCAGTCTTTTTTCCCCTTCAGAAAGAACCCAGGCTTAGGCGTTTCAACTGTGTTGGGTTTCATTCAAGGATAGGAGGGACCTTTACCAAATTAAATTATTTGACATGCTACAGAATAAGCCTCAACTGTCACCTTGAAAGAACATTTTACATTCTAACGTGACTTCTGAAATGAAAGCTATGTCATAAATATGTGGTTCTAAAATATGATTATATGACGAAAATATGATATTGGACCATAAACAACTTAATGTGCATTTGTTTTATCAGTTCCTTTTGTTGGGTGCAGTTGAGACCGTTACACTTTTATTTGCATTTTTAAATGGCGTTAGTTATACGGGTCGGATACCAAACTATGATCAACAGTGGCTGTGTGTTTGCTGTCAATAACTTAATTTATGAAGGGCACTTTAATGCGCGCAATGTGTCACTCGTTCAAGTGTAGACTACATTGTTCCTTGAAAGTAAATCAGTGTATCAACAAGCACACATTCACGCATCTTAATCTCCATAGGTTAACAATTAAAGGCCGCCATCTCACTATTAATGATTTCTTAAGGTTGACATTGTCTTTTTGAAAAAGTAGCCAGCCCATTTCGAGCATCTCGCCTACATGCTGAAATCCCCACCAGAGTCAATCACAATAATTACTTAGTGGTATCCCCTTCCCTTAAAATGTATTCTTTGGCGAGTGCTCCGAGACTTATTTTATTAAAAGGCACATTAGCAATCATGTCCTTGCCTTTTGGGGGCAAACGCTGGGTCAAGGCACCAGCTTTGGCTTGAAGTCACATTTATAAAATCATCACTCAAGCGCTCTCCACACAGGGAGCAATGGCGGCTACCTTTACATTTCAACACAGGAGCAATTCTAAAAAAAAGGGACATTTTAGAAAGGTCATTGTGCAGGGCTCATTCCAGTCTGGCAACAAAATGAAGGATTGTCTTTGTGTGGGATTAATTTAAAAACCTCAAGTTTTTATGTCAGTAGGAAATAACCACTGTGGGATTCATAATGCTGCCTTCTGCTTCTGGCCACGGCCCGGGGCTCATTTCTTAGGAGATGAAAACGATGACAAGCCCTTCAGTTAAGCTGAAAGCAAGCAGCAGTCCAGCAACACCCAGGGGCCCGCAGGGCATCCTGTGACCCCTTTAGAAAAGTCACATTCACTTTGCTCTTGAGAAAGGAAAAATACCGCTGGGGGCATTTTGTTCTAAACCATGTGAAACGAGGAAATGCGAGGATGTGAAAATGAAGGGGGAAAAGTTTGAATTAATTTCCTTCTCTTGCAACGGCTTAGAAGCAAAGCGAGTTCATTTTGGAAAGTTTTGTAGAAAAATAAGCCGTTGAATTCACCAGCAGGCAATGACTACAAAACTGTTTCAGGAAAATGAGTAAATATGTAAAATAATGTACGCAAGGGCATTTCTTTTGTGCTTGGAAGAATGTGTGCATCATCACTACGTCTGAGCTGCACACACGGGGATAGAAAGCAAACTTTCCAACTTAACTACACATGTACAAATAAACTTTGCCCGGTTTTAAAGGACTACGTGATGAACGCAAAACACTGCTGTAAAGAAAGATGGGAGATACATACTATGGCGCTTCTGGCTTCAAACTACATAAATGACAATTATAACAGATGCACACTAGTGATCCAGGGACTGTAGAACATCTGACATGATAGTTCATTACTGGATTCAACTGTATTGTCAGGGGAAAAAGGCAGATTTGTCAGGCTGTTCTAGGCATTAATATGTGTAAAGTGTCCAAAACCAATTGTTAGTTGCATTTCAAAGAAGGGTGACGAAAATGTAATTAGGTGAAAATGCCCAATTTGATGTCCATCTGCGGAAGCTATGTATGGAACAAACACCCTATTTGTCCTGAGAAAGTTTCTATACTGCATCTGCAATAGATAAACCTTTTTTTATTTTTTATTTTATTGTAAAACTTCAGTTCAATATACAATATCAAACTTTTGTTACATTTAATCGACCTCTCCATTCCAGTCAAAACCAGCATCAATAGCCTCAAGAAAAAGGAAAGGAAAAAGGAACAAGATCGTCAGTTCCTTTGAGACAGAGTTGACAACTCAGGTTGAGGCAAGTTGTAAGATAGGGTTGAGAAAATTGATTAAGCCACAGGAGAGCTTGATGTTTCGACCTGCTGCGACATATTCCCACCAATCATCAGGGTCATAAATTAGATGTTTGAATTCATTGAGGTGCAGTTCACGTTGTTCAGTCAGCATTGGACACGCAGTTACGAGATGTTTTGAATACTCGACTTCAGATGATTTGCAAAACCGACAAGTGTTGTTTGTGGTTTCTTTGTTGTTACGTAGCCATAACATTTAGTTGGTTTTTAAGGCGTTCAGTCTAAATCTTAAGAACTGCTTCCTATGGTGACGAGATGGACAGTTCGTAAGGTATTTTGGTTGATGGTGCAGTTTCACCAGGCCTCTGGAAGTAGGCAGAGTAGATTTAAGGGATAGCCGGTTGTTATATGTTGTTAACCAGTCCCATACGGCTAGCTTCTTTTTCGCATATTGGGGACGGGTAAGAAGCTCTTCTTCAGATATATTTGCATCGGCCATGATTGCGTTTAATTTGGACTACCATAATAGTAGGAGAGATGAAGCGGAACTATCTTTCCCATTCCTGAAGATTTTATACGCAGGAATTGTAGCACCAAGCAGCATTTTGCGTAGGGTAGATAACGATTTCCAAACGACCATCATGTAAATTGAATTTAGAGCCAATTCGTATCTCAGGGCTGAAATTTAGATATAATTGGGAAGGCCCAAAACACACCTCCAGAACTTGCCTTCCAGTCTGTGCCATAGATTGAAGTTGACATTCCAAGCTGATTCACCACCGAAGGTAAGAGTTGGAATTACCTTCTGGAGGTAGAACATTACTACAGGAGTAATAGAGAATTTTCCGTAGTCCTTGTTGATTTTCGCTCCTTGAAAGCTTAGGTTATTTGTTCTATCGAAGACATCGCTGATAGAGGTGGCTTCACAGATGGAGTCATTTATCATTACACCCAAAGAGTGAATGGACTTGCCGACGTTTAGGGACTTTTTTCGATAAACCATCTGAAGCACTTATCTTTCTTTGAAGTGTTTCGTCCTATGCACATGATCTTGTTTTTTTCAGTGTTTAAGAACAGATCGTTTGCAGTTAGGAACTCGTTCAGAGGGAGTATGAGATGTTGTAGCCCAATTTGAGTTGGTGTTACGCTCACCTGGTTCCCACAGGGGCGTCGATTGGACCACCAACGTGATGCGTAGTGCTGA
The DNA here is from genome assembly GCF_040938575.1 of Ambystoma mexicanum. Taxonomy (NCBI): domain Eukaryota; kingdom Metazoa; phylum Chordata; class Amphibia; order Caudata; family Ambystomatidae; genus Ambystoma; species Ambystoma mexicanum. The sequence continues at coordinate 341,794,730 of NC_090922.1, forward strand.
GATGACTGTCTCGACTGGCCCGCCTAATCTCATCTGCTTGATCCGTAGAAGTATTCTCCTGCAAGTGGAGAAAGGGATTTAGCCACCCGTGGATATGAGTGACAGCCCCCTCCCACTGTTCTCGTTCTTCCTTCTTGTCACCTCCGATATCCCCTTTTAGGAACATCACCTTACGCTTTTAAATGATGAGCTCTCCATCCTGCGTGGATTGCAGGGGTGCGTTGATGCCAGTTACTTCACTGGTTTGAAGGCGTGGGAGAGTTCCGGAGAGTATTGACTCTGAGGTTCCTAGCAAGGTTCGGTAAGTATCAAGTTCATAGAGTTCAATATGTCCGATGATTCACTCTTGTTCCCCCCTTCCTTCCTTGTCTTGCGACTAAAATTGTGAGAAGATACCCCTCGTGGCAGTTGGTGGCGCTCAGGTAAGAGTCTGTGTTACCCGATGCCGTCCGGTAAATGTTGCCGGTGTTTAACGTGTTGTTTTCTCTCTCTTTGCAGATGCAGCACATGAAGATGTGGAGAGTTATAGAACAATGCCTCCGGTGGTAATCAGGTAAGTCTATGATGATAAGTGTTTTATTTGTTGATTTTCTCGGCTCACCTTGTTGTTTTCTTTTGTCCCTCAGGTGCCGGAGTTCAGCGAAGAAATGATGGCGGCAGCCCCGAATCGAAAGATGCTGCGCTGCAGCTGGAGATGCGAGGCGTACTGTAATGATGTTCTTTCCAGGTCCGGAGGCGAGATGGATCCGAAATCAGGTGAGGAATTCGAAATAGTTTGTTTTCTAATCTTGTCCTTTTCTTTCCTCTTGGTTTTAGGAGCTCCAGATTCGAGGCGGGCGTGGCAGAAGACTGGATGCAGACTGCAGGCACAGTGAGCGTTACGCTGTTGGATGCAGAATAACGCAAAGCATGTGCTGTTGTTCGGGCGTGGTTTAAATAGCCTCCAAAGTAGTATCAGGTTAGAAGTTCCCTAGAACCACGCCCGGGTAAAAAATAGTCCCTGTAGAAAAATAGTCCCATCACGTTGGCTTGGACTCACTAGCAGCATGGTCTGCATCAGGTAAGTAAAGTCTATGAGCCTGGCGCCTATGGCGCCAGGACTGATTTCCATGATGAGCCTGGCGCCTAAGGCGCCAGGACTGAACCCAAACAGCCCCCAGCCGGGGCTGTTGGGGTTTTAGTAAGTATCTGGATGCCTGCTTCCAGAGCTGATGGGCTTGGTCCTGATGCCCAGGGGTAGGCATCATGACAGCACTCCCCCCCCCAAGGCCCATCCTAAAGTTGTTCTTCCCCTTGGCCCTGGTTTGTCTGGGAAGTCCCGATGGAATTTCTTCACTAACCGAGGTGCATGAACGTGGTCACTAGGCTCCCATGACCATTCTTGTGGTCCGTAGCCCTTCCAATCGATTAAATAAAAAAGTTTTGATTTAACCATCTTGGAGTCCAGGATATTTTTTACCTCGAATTCAGGTTCTCCATCTATCAAGATGGGGTGGGGTGGTTTGGTTAATCTTGTTCCTGGTTGAACTGGTTTTAAAAGTGAAACACGAAAGACAGGATGAATTCGCATATTAGAGGGTAATTCCAATTTGACGGCCACCGGGTTGATAATGGACTTAATGGTGTAAGGTCCCAAATAACAAGGGTTAAAAGTTCGAGTTCCCTTCAGAGGTATGTGTTTTGTAGCCAGCCAAACTTGATCCACAATCTGGTATTGTGGACTTTCACTTCTATGTTGATCAGCATTTTTCTTATATTTCTCTTTTGCTTGATTCAAATGTTCTGTTGCTTCTTTAAAGGCATGTGTAATAGTTGAGTGCAAATGACTAACTGCGGGCATTTCTAAATGCTGAGGCGAATCTAGTTCTGAGGTTCGAGGGTGATGTCCATATATGGTATAAAAGGGGCTTTGTCTGGTTCCTGAATGTACAGAGTTATTGTATGCATACTCAGAAATCCATAAAATATCTTTCCAATTACTTTCGGTCTGGTGTAGCATGGAACGTAGGCACTGTTCAAGGGTCTGGTTGGTCCTCTCCATCTGACCATCGGTCTGGGGATGGTGACTGGTTGATAACCTCACGTCGATTTGTGCCAAATGACAACATTTCTTCCAAAAATGTGAAATGAATTGACTACCTTGGTCAGAGACCAATATGGAAGGAAATTTGTGTATTCAAACAATGTTCTCGAGAAACTCCTTGGCCAGAATTGAAGCAGAAGGTAATCCCTTTAAAGGAATAAAGTGGGCCATCTTTGAAAAAAGATCCACAATAACTAGAATGGTGTTAAACCCATTACACTGAGGTAGATCTGTAATAAAGTCTAAACATAAGGTGTGCCATGGTGTAGGTGGAATATCCAAAGGTTGTAAAAGGCCAGCTGGTTTTTTCTTCTGACTTTTGTTTTGGGCGCAAATGCCACAAGACATCACAAATGACTTTACGTCTTTTCGCCAGGTAGGCCACCAGAATTGCCTCTTAATTTTAGCTTCAGTTTTTGCGATACCTGGGTGCCCTTCCATCAGGGTGTCATGATAATTGGAGATGACTAGTTCTTGTAGTTCCTTGTGTGGTAGAAATAGTCTCCCTTGATAATAAGGTAGGTCATTGATGACTGAGTAGTCCGGGCCTTTCTTTACCCAGTCCTGCAGGGCTGTTGGATCGAAGAGTTGTTGGATCTTTACCTGAATATCCTCTAGTTTTTGTAGAGTAGTTATGCCAAGAATTCTTTGTTCTGAAATTATAGGCACCGGTTCCGGGTTCGCATATGCTTCTCCCATCCCTATTCGGGATAAGGCATCTGCCTTGCCATTTTTACAGCCTGGTCGATAAGTGATCACGAAATCGATCTCGGCAAAGAACAATGCCCATCGAAGTTGGCGCGACGATTGGGCCTTGGCTGTTTTTAAATACTGCAGGTTTCAGTGGTCGGTGATTACAGTAATGGTATGCCTGGCACCGACAAGATAATGCTGCCAAGCCTTGAAGGCGGATTTGATGGCTAATAACTCTTTATCAGTAACCGCATAGTTTAATTCGGGTGCCGAGAACTTTCTGGACCAAAATGCTACTGGGTGAAGTTGACCGGTTTCAGGATCCTTCTGGGACAGGACAGCTCCCATGGCTAAACTGGATGCATCAGTTTCAACTATGTATGGAAGATCAGGGTGTGGATGCTTTAAGACAGGTGCAGATGTGAATTTCGCTTTCAGATCTTGGAAGGCCTTTTCAGCTTCTTCGGTCCACAAGAAGCGTTTGTTTTTACGCAAAAGTGCTGTGATAGGGTGTACAACATGTGAGAAATCCGGAATGAATCTGCGGTAGAAATGAGCAAATCCGAGCATGCTTTTTACCCCTTTAACTGAACTGGGTGATGGCCACTTGAGAATTGCGTCCACCTTTCGAGCGTCCATTCGGACTCCTTTTGGAGTCAGGATAAATCCAAGGAATTCAACTTCCGTAGCATGAAAAACGCATTTTTCCAATTTTGCATATAACTTGTGCTGGCGTAGTTTCTCAAGGACTGCACGAACGTGCTTCACATGGTCTGATTCTGGGAGGAGTACACTAGAATATTGTCTATGTATACGACAACACAGACGTCAATGAGTTCACGAAGGACATCGTTCATAAAATACTGGAAGGCTGCTGGTGCATTGCACAACCCGAAGGGCATCACCTGGTATTCGAATAACCCGTACTTAGTGCGAAAGGCAGTCTTCCATTCGTCGCCTTTCTTTACACGTACCAGATGATATGCCCCTCGGAGATCTAATTTAGTGTAGATGCAAGCGTCCTTTACTTGGTCTAGTAATTCGGGGATCAGAGGCAATGGGTATCGGTTCTTAACCGTGATCTGATTTAATGCGCGGTAGTCTATGCACGTTCTGAGGTCACCTTCCTTTTTAGGCACGAAGAACAAAGGTGAAGATGCAGGGGACTTGAATGGACGAATGAAGCCATTAGCAAGGTATTGGTCCAAGTATTGTCGCAGGTGAAGGTTTTCGGGTTCCGTAAGGGTGTAGATCCTACTACATGGAGGTTGTGCACCGGGTATGAGATCGATTTGACAATCGTAAGATCTGTGAGGTGGTAAGGTGTTGGCCTGTTCCTTTTGGAAAACATCCTGGAATTCTTGATATTCCTGAGGTAACTGCACAACTGGAGTAGCAACTGTGGCCAGGCCTTGGTTCAAGGGTTTTTCCGGGTAACAAGTATGTGCACAATCCGGGAAGGTTATTCTCTTCTCTCGCCAATCAATACAATGATTATGTGTTTCCAACCAAGGTATCCCCAGTATTATTTGGAACTGCGGGGCTTTGATTAAATCAAACACAATAGTCTCTCGATGCCCATCTTGACCCAGTAATGTCATCTCTGCGGTGGAATGAGTTACAGGCCCAGAGGCAATTTCAGTTCCATCGACTGTGGTGATGACATCCGAAGTGGTCTTTTGGCAGAGAGGTAGATTCATCCTAGTAGCCAATTCGTGGTCCACATAGTTTCCTATGGCCTCGCTATCAATGTATGCCCTTAATGCGTGCATACGTGATGGCTGCCTTGGATCCACAAGGACCATTGGTATGATTAAGTGTGAGGTCTGAGTATCCTTCTTCAAGCTCGGCAAGCGGACCTCTACGCTTGTCAGGCATGGTCGTTTCCCGAATCAGGCTCTGTTTGATTTTTATCAGCAACTCCGACTACTTTTTTGGATGGTTTTATAGGGCAATCCCGTAGAAAATGTCCTGAGGCCCCACAGTACAGACGTAATTGCATCTGCCGTCTCCTTTCTCTTTCCTTTTGAGTTAAGGGTCCCTTGACCCCGCCGATCTGCATCGGTTCTGGTGCATCTGTTCCTTTGAGAGTAACATTGGGTTTAACCAATACCCGATTCTTGAATTTAGCTCGATCAGCCTTTCTATTCTGAAGTTGGTGGTCTAACTGGACCACTAAATCATTATATTCTGCGCAATCCTGAGGTGGGTTCACAACTTAGGCCAAAACATCTTTGAGTTCACCCCGAAGTCCACGATGAAATAATGTAATTCGTTTTACCTCTGGCCATCCGGTTTCCACCACCAACCTATTGAAGGTTGCGATATAGGTTAGTAGATCCTGGTTACCTTGTCGTAACGATAAGAGTTCGTTATCCAGGGCCTGTCCCTGTGAATGTCTGGCAAATAGTCTCTCCATGCTCAATTGAAATCCTTGGAAATCCCGAAGAAGAGGGTCATCCTGGTTGACTAGTGGAATTGACCAATCCGCTGCGCTGCCACTAAGGTATGCTAGTACAAAGGATACCTTGGCTTGGTCGTTCGGAAAAGCTCTAGGTCTGCATAAAAAGTGCAAGCGGCATTGGTTCATAAACACGGCAAACTTTTTCGGGTCCCCAGCAAAACATTCAGGTGGAGCTAAAGGAACGCTCCCTGGTAGAACCACTTGCACAGGATTGCTCGATGAAACAGGAGTCGGATTCCCCCCGAGTCCAGGTAATGGTGTTTGCCCAGCTTGGTTTTGCAGCAATTGTCTAGCAAGATCATCAGTGCGCTCCTTTGACACAATCAGTTCTCTCCGGAGGGCATTAGTTTCTTGGCGCGCAGAGTGCACTTCTTCCCTAAGTTCCCCTAACAATAGGGCTAGCTGATCGGTCTCTGAGGTTTCCATGAAAAACGGGTGGGGATTTGTAGATAGGCTTCGCGTTCTGTTACGCTCACCTGGTTCCCACAGGGGCGTCGATTGGACCCGGACAGCTGCAGTCTCCACCAACGTGATGCGTAGTGCCGAGATGACGTCTGGACTGGCCCGCCTAATCTCGTCTGCTTGATCCGTAGAAGTATTCTCCTGCAAGTGGAGAAAGGGATTTAGCCACCCATGGATATGAGTGATAGCCCCCTCCCACTGTTCTCGTTCTCACTTGTTGTCACCTCCGATATCCCTTTTTAGGAACCTCACCTTACGCTTTTAAATGATGAGCTCTCCATCCTGCGTGGATTGCAGGGCGCGTTGATGCCAGTTACTTCACTGGTTTGAAGGCGTGGGAGAGTTCCGGAGAGCATTGACTCTGAGGTTCCTGGCAAGGTTCGGTAAGTATCAAGTTCATAGAGTTCAATATGTCAGATGATTCACTCTTGTTCCCCCCTTCCTTCCTTGTCTTGTGACTAAGATCGTGAGAAGATACCCCTCGTGGCAGTTGGTGGCGCTCAGGTAAGAGTCTGTGTTACCCGACTCCGTCCGGTAAATGTTGCCGGTGTTCAACGTGTTGTTTTCTCTCTCTTTGCAGATGCGGCACATGAAGATCTGGAGAGTTATAAAATAATGCCTCCGGTGGTAATCAGGTAAGTCTATGATGATAAGTGTTTTATTTGTTGATTTTCTCGGCTCACCTTGTTGTTTTCTTTTGTCCCTCAGGTGCCGGAGTTCAGCGAAGAAATGATGGAGGCAGCGCCGAATCGAAAGATGCTGCGAGGACTGGTGAGTATGGCGCAGCGCTGCAGCTGGAGATGCGAGGCGTACTGAAATGGCGAGATGGATCTGAAATCAGGTGAGGAATTCGAAATAGTTTGTTTTCTAATCTTGTCCTTTTCTTTCCTCTTGGTTTTAGGAGCTCCAGATTCGAGGCGGGCGTGGCAGAAGACTGGATGCAGACTGCAGGCACGGTGAGTGCTACGCTGCTGGATGCAGAATAACGCAAAGCGTGTGCTGTTGTTCGGGCGTGGTTTAAATAGCCTCCAAAGTAGTTCCAGGTAAGAAGTTCCCTAGAACCACGCCCGAGTAAAAAATAGTCCCTGTAGAAAAATAGTCCCATCCAGACCTCACGTTGGCTTGGACTCACTAGCAGCATGGTCTGCATCAGGTAAGTAAAGTCTATGAGTCTGGCGCCTAAGGCGGCAGGACTGAACCCAAACAGCCCCCAGCCGGGGATGTTGGGGTTTTAGTAAGTATCTGGATGCCTGCTTCCGGAGCTGATGGGCTTGGTCCTGATGCCCGGGGGGTAGGCATCATGACAGTTTGATCAATTAACACAATGTCGTCTGCATAAACCAGGTATTTAAATTGGGTTCCATTTAGCTTTGGTGGAAAGCAGTGGACTGAGTCCAACCAGTCTGGCAAGTCGGCAAGAAAAAGTTTGAAAAGATCTGCAGTGAGAGGGCATCCCTGTTTGACCCCTTTATATGTTCTTATTGGCGGAGTAAGATCGCCTTGTGAGTTCACTCTTATTTGAATAGAGGTGTTGGAATATAAGGCGATGATGGGGTCTAGCAGCTGCTCCGGGCATTTCCAAGATCGTAGTTTGGCCCATAATTTGCTGCGATTGATTGCGTCGAAGGCTTGCCGGAGATCAACAAAGGCAAAAAAGATTTTTTTTCTTTGCCTCCAGCGCTGACAATTTTAGAATAGACAGAATTGTAAGATTTACATCTACTCCTACTTGACTCGTGAAGCCAGTGTGACGACAATCAGATTTACCAACCAAAAGACCCCACTGCACCAATCTTTGGTGCAAAACGAGCCAAATATTTTGCCGATTGTATCAAGATGGGCAATCGGGCGGTAGTTTGCCGGGTCGGCTCTACTGCCCTTCTTGTATATTGGCATCACAATTGCTTTTGACCATGAAGTAGGTAGATTCATACTGTATGCGATCTGCAAGAATAGCCCATTGATGAATTTTGCCCAATGAACTTTTTGCTTTTTGAGCATGAGGTTGGAAATTTGATCAGGGCCAGCGGCTCTCAGTTCTTTAACTTGGTGATCGAAGTTTCGAGTTCTTCACATGAAGGTGTTATATCCCAAGCAGTGATTTTAGATTTGGTCGACATGGAATCTTCATTCGCTGGCTTTTCATAGATTGATGTGAAATACTCGCACCATTTGGTGCTTGAAATTTCATTACAAATTGAAGTTATGGATTTAGAACAACCATGATTCAGGATTGCCCAAATTTCACGTGTGTTTTTAGTTACAAGAAGCTTTAGCATTGTTTCCGCTCGACTTTGGTCACTTATTGTTGAATGAGATCTTAGCCAATTCCAGTAGATCTGACGACGTTCTTTGACTTTCCTTGCTTTGACACACAAGTTGCAAGACTCTTCCTTGATCGACCGTAGATCTTTCCTTAAAAGTTTCTTTGCCAAAGCTATTATGGAGCAGTATAGAAGTTTCGGAGTAGACCCAATGGTTCTTGAGTTTGAGGTTTTCAAAGTGAAGTCAGCCAACAAGGGCGTGTATTCAACGATTTGTAGCACATTTAAACTATGGCATAGAGAAGCAATTAAGGGTCCATTTGTTGCTAGTCTATTTCCAGCGGCATTCGTTGAAAAATGGAAAGAATAATTTTCCGGCACGCTGCAGCTGTCTTCTTTCCATACTAGCCGTAGCATATCATGATCACTATGTATCATTGCCTGCACGTTGAGGGATATGGCTTTGTTGAAAAAGTTCAGCGACGCCCAGATATAATCAAGGATGTTAGTTCTTGACAAGCCGTGCCAGGTTGGTTTGGAGGGGTGATCACCATTGATGGTTCCATTCATCATTTGACAATGTCGCAAAAAAAGAGCATGCAACCAGGTTTGACCTCTTAGGACGACTTCGTTGTCAGGAAGCCGAGTGTTTGTCTTCGTAACTGGGTCATATTTAAACCAACTACAATTGAGGTTGCCACATATGATCACAGAAACGTTGTTGTAGGCAAGAAAGGTGTCGTCAATTACAGTTAACACAGATTGAATAAAGGACGAAGCCGAGATCATCGCTGGATTCCAATATCCATTGATTATTAGCAAATTTGACGTGATGTTAGACAATGATGGTTGAACCAAAGTGCTTTGAGCGAATGGATTTGGATTGACGGAGGCCACAAGTGTCCACCAGTTCTGTATTTACAAGAGAGTTATCAGACCAGCAAACGGACGGCCTTTGTTGTTTTTGCCAGCGGGATTGATAAAAACAGTGAATCCATCACATGTCGGAGGATCCCGAAGCCATGTTTCCTGTAAGCAGATGACAAACACGTTCTCCAGAGATTCGTGGAAGGTGTTAAAAACATGAGTAAATCCTCGGGTGTTCCATGAGAGTAGGATTAACTCAAGTTGAGAAATATTGGCTCATTGTTACTTGCAAGGTCCCTTAGGTGCTCTTTTCTCATCGATGATTCTTCTTTCAAGAGCCTGAGGAGTTGCGACGTGATGGTTTGCTTGAGGAGGAGCTAAAGATTGTCGCAGAACGATTCGCTGATCGGCCCTGCGAAGCTCGTCCTTTTCGTAGTTTTCCTGAGAGTTTATGGGTGATCTTGTAGTAGGAGGTTCAACAGTGGGATCAAAGCCATAGAGCAAGAGATCCTCGTTCACCTGTAGCAGAAGATTTTTCATACCAGCGGAAGATATGTGAAGTAATACTTGGTCGGAAGACAGTTCAGTTACATATTCAACAATTTTGATGTCATCTGATGAGATGGAACGTAGTTGGGCAATGCAGGCAAATAATTGTAATATATTTGCTCGATTTAAATTGACCTCATTCCCATCTGAATGAATGTTTTGGAGCCGAAGTTTCCAAGGGCAGGGTGTTTTTTCAAGATTTGTGGTCCCACACACTCAGGGCGCTTGAAGCAAACTAGATTTCTGCTGGTTTATGGTTTGTTTTGGATTTAGCCTTGAATTCAAAATAGGCTGTGTTACCTTCTTAGTGATGACATTAGGCTGACTTGCGGTGACTCCAGATAGCCGCTTCCGCGCGATTGCATTTGCAAATGGTATTCTCGCCTCTGATGGCTCGATCAGGGTAGCCTTATTGGCCTCGCTTGAACCATCGATAATACCATCAATGTCGACCGAATAAGTCGATAGATTACATAAGTCGATGGATGAGTCTGAAGTAGCACTGGAGATGGAGATATCACTAGAGGCCACTCGCCGACGTTTGGCCGAGTTCTTTGAAGGCTGCGAGGAGATTCCTGTATCTTGCAAGGAGTGCTTGGGAGCTGTGGAGGCTGGTTGAATTGAATTTGATTTCCGATCAAACAGGCTTGTTTTCTTTGGAGTCGTGATATTTCTTATGAATTTTTTCACGTTGGACGTTTTTCTGTGGGATGGTTTTTTTCCTAACTTGTGCTTGTTTTGCTGATGCTCTTTGCAACCTTATTTCGATGCTCGTCGTTATGGTTTTAGCAGGACCTTTGAATATGTTGAAGGTGTTAGCTGATGAGGAGTCATGGTCAACTGCTTTGTCTTGAGCAGGAAGAGCATTTGACGGTGAACTGATGTCTTGGGTCGAGGGGGCCTCAACATTCAGTTTACTTCCGGTACTTTCAGCGCGGTCTGATGAGGTGCTCACCGTAGAAAAGGCGGTTGAGCCACGTCTTTGACAGGTACTGCGGGAAGTGCCACGCCATGCAAAGGAAGAGTTCTGAATGGAGTATCTCGCATGTTAATTGGGCCCGTTGGAATTGAGTTGACATTTTTACACATCCATTTCACTGATTCAAGCAAACTTTCAGTTAAAGTGTCATTTTGACAGTGATGGCGAGCGGCCAAATCGGTCAGTCTATCTTGCTACCTCAAAGATTTTTCGGATTCCTTCTCCATCCGGGCTTGCAGGAAGCCTGAGAATTGCTCGAATTTGTTGATTTTTGCAGTCAGGTTAGAAATTGCTGCCCCTTGGTCACTTATTGTACCTATCAGGGATTCAAGTATTTTGGTGAATCGAGCAAGAGCAACAGTAGAGGCAGCTAGAACATTGTTATGAATCTGCGAGAGGGCTTCAACAGAGATACCAGAAGGTGGTGGAACAAAGTCATGAGACATTGAAGAGGATAATGAGCTCTCCAAATTAAATTGTGGATTTAAAGGAGAGAAGTTTCTGGCGGGGTTTGAAGCTTGGATGTCTTCTCGAGGATGAGTAAGAGGGACATGTGGAGTACTTGCGTTCAGCTTTAAACTCGGCAATTCGTTGCAGGCGACAAGCACGGGCGATAGCGCTCCGATCTAGATGCGTTTGAAGGGGTTGAAACACCTTTGCGTGAGCTGGAGTGAGAGAGGACAGAGGATCAACAGAGGGCATGTGTCTGAGGCCCTTCAAAGAGGGCCCAGGGGCCTCAGGAGCTTGGCATGCTAAGGCGCTGTCGTTGCCAAATTCAGTGACATCAGTAACCGACCCAGGGAGGCATCCGTTGCTTGTTGTCTTCAGAATGGGTTCATTTGGTAAACAAGGGAGAGCAGTTGAAAACGATGGACAAGGGGCAGACCCAAGTGCCCTCGTTGAATTTTTCTCTCCAAATGTTGAATTATTGTTTGAATGGAAATTTGAAAGGGATGAAAGAGGTTTCGTGGTCACTGAAAGATGGGTGAGTGCTCCCAGCGGTGGAGATGAAGATTGTGGGAAGGGAAGGTTGCCTACGTGGCAAAGGAAAGAACAGTTGATTTGGCCCATCAATGTTCGGGATCCTTAAAAGTTCCTCATCGCTGACGAGAAAAGGCCAGATCCTTTTTTCAATAGAGGTGACAGAATTTTGCGTGAGAGCAGTTGCCAGAGCAGACCTGGGCTGTAAAGGAGCAATTACAACCGAGTCGAAAGGATTTGATTTATGATTAAGTGTGGAAGACTCAGAAGCCGCCGGGATGTTAGAAGGAAGGCATGAGGTCAGCTTGGACGGAGCGATAAATCCATCTGTAGTGGGTTTCAAACAGGACACAAGCTCGACAGGCAGAGGGGCTGGGAAGGGAGGTGGAGCACTATCTACATTGGCCCCTTCGCAAACTGGAACGTTAGCAGTCATGACAGGCACGCAGAAGGACTGTTCAAGGTTGGTAATTAAATTAGAGTCCGGCGTACAGGCTGTTTGATCTGCAGAGCATGAAGCGAGGAGTGGGGTGGGAGCATCTGAGACAGGACGCGGGAAGCCGGGCGTCGACAAGGATGTTAACGTCATTGAGGACGCTGCTGGGGCTGGGGCATGCAAAGATTGTGAGGCAAGAAGTGCCCGACCGGTAGCTTTGCTTACCTTTTCCCCAGCAGCTGCCTTCATCGTTGACCAAGGATTTAACATTCGTCAATGTTGAGAGGATTTTTTGCGAGTCAACAGGTCTTCAGCTAATAATGTCGTTTCTCCCACTTGGAGAGAACAGGAAGGCAAAACGGGGCAGCGGAATGGCCGTGGGCTGGATGCGGACTGGGGCAGACTCGGACTCAGCTCCTTGACACCGCGCCGCGCTCCGTGCGAAAATGGTGTTTTTAAACACATAGATTGTGAGAAAAAGAAACAGGACTGGAAGGTCATGCAGCTCCTCTCAAGACAGCAGGACAGGGAGACTGAGGCAGACTGGGACTCAGCTCCTTGACTCTGCGCCGGGCTCCGCGCGAAAATGGTGTTTTTAAACACATAGATTGTGAGAAACAGAAACAGGACTGGAAGGTCGTGCAGCTCCTCTCAAGACAGCAGGACAGGGAGACTGGGGCAGACTGGGGCTCAGCTCCTTGACTCCGCGCCACACTCCATGCGAAAAAATTGTGTTTTTAAACACGTAGATTGTGAGAAACAGAAACAGGACTGGAAGGTCGTGCAGCTCCTCTCAAGACAGCAGGACAGGGAGACTGGGGCAGACTGGGGCTCCTTGACTCCGCCCGAATAAACATGAATTAAGAAATCCAAAATTAACAAGCAAGTAGTATCCATGTGTGGCAAATTGGAAAAAACAGAACACTCCCCCGATTTCTTTTTTTCCTGGTTTTGAACAGGTAATGAAGCCTGAGGAACCAAAGGCCTTTAAAAGAGAACTAATTACGGGAGTACTTACCATAATGAGAAGAAGAGATACATGCTAGAGCATGTAAACTCAGTGACAAGTCAACAGGGAATTTGGCAGACTTTGACAATAAATTGAGCTGGGAAATTAAGTTAAATTTTCCAGGACAAGTATAATAAAGAATATGAACAGGGAAAACTTGGTGGATTCTGGGGTATGTAGTCTAAACCAGCAACACAATTAGAAATAGAATACTAAAAGTCTTCAACAAATATTTAAATTGGGCAATGAAATCTAATTGCCCAAGCCAAGCCTAATAAAGAATAAGAGAACGGAAAATGAGTGCCTGCTGCGAGGTGAAGTCTATACCGAACACCACATTAAGTGAGAGAACGATGAATGACTTGAACAATTATTCAAGTTAAGTAAGTCTAATACCCAGTTCATCACAAAATGGTTATCAGATGAGCAGTCCCAAGACACTGAGATGCTGCAGCCATCATGTGCCCTATTTTATTTGAAGGAGGCGATATGGATGGTACCACCGGGGACTCCAAAGGCCCCACTGTTGTTGAAGCTGGGTGGGATGATTTGGCTCAGGGCCTGTCGCTTTTTAGATAAACAGTCATCTTATTCCCCCCAGATCCCACTAGTTACACTGAAGTGGAAGACTCGCACCTCAGACTAAATATGAGGAAGTACTGGGAACCCATGGGAGTGGCGACAGTGGGAGACCTATTACAGGAAGGCAGACCAATGGACTTCAGAGTGCTAACCTCAGAATTAGGCATACATGCAGGACAATATATGACACATGCTTCACTCCTCACTCGATTAAAGCGGAATTCGCTGAGTACGGACGAATGTGGCAAGAAGATGGCACTATTGAAACGTTTTATGATGTTCCGGAAGGCGGACATGCAGTGTCTAGGTTTTATGAGTTATTAATGTCATGAAGCGAGGTTATGCTGAGGCAAACTAGGTGCAGCTGGGAGGCAGACTTGCCAGAGCAACTAACGGACACAGTCTGGGGCAGAGCACTGGCCTATCATAAAAAGGTGTCCAGAAACGCAAAGCTACAATTAATACAACTGCGTAGCCAATAGCAATGGCAAATGCATATACCCAAAGTCGATGAATGAAGTTTAAAAAAAAAGTAAGTCTAATTCCCTAAAACAAGTCTAATTAATAGTGAAAGAGGAGAAAGATGATGCAGGTCTTGTCTTGTCGGAAGTGGCTGTGACTCTGAGCTGTGAGTGAGGAGGAGCAGTGCAATTTGACGTGCTTGGCGTGCTGGGAGCCGAGTTCGGCAAATGAGAAACGTGAAACAAGCCATGGCAATGAGAAGCCGTAGCCAAAACCAAAGCCTGGTTCCGCAGCCCGAGGCTTGAGGCCGGTGTGTCCCGTTGCTGTGCTGTGGTGGTGAGTGCGGAACAGAACAGACCAGTATAAATCCTCCCAGCTGGCGTAAGCGTAGGGCCAGTGAGTGAATCCAATTGTTGAACGGATACGCCACCAGCGAACCCACCCCATCCACTCTACTATCCACCCCACACTACATATCCACTCCATTTACCCTTCTCCCCCCCAACCACCTAACTGACCCCTACAGCCCTCCCACAGTGAGTGCAGACCGCACCGCCCAATAGGGCACAGTGTTGGTGGAGGAAGTAGGGGAGGGGTTTTTGAGTGAACCCTAACGGGGTCATAGTGGTTAAGTGGTTAAGTGTGGACGTGCAGGGATTGTGGAGTCTGGTCCTTATCCCCCCCTCCCTCTGAAACCATCCATAACGTTGTTGCATGGTCCTCAAAACTCTGCTCCCCAAGGAAGGGAAAAGTAAAAAAACAGTTGCAAGTGTCTTGGCCGGAGGGCAGGTGGGCTGACTCAGTTTTGATAGCTGTCTTACCGCTCATTGATCATCTAATGCGGTAAGTGCAATTCTCAAAACACAGTCCATACATAGGATATACGCTTCTGCATTGTGCACATATATTGTCTAGTGGACACAATCACCCTTGCTTATATGACCTAAACAGCAGCTACGTTCACCATCCACTTTGAACACGATGCATAATTTACATAGCTCCACATATCAAGACGATTTAAAAGCACCAGAACAGGAACCCGCTGTTAGTCCACAACATACATAAAGTGATGTGAGCATGAAATCTCAGCCCACTCAGTGCCCCTAATTGCAAATTCCTGCAGAAGTGGCAGAAAGTGAAAACTCCATTGCGAATGTAAATAAAAATGGAAAGGCCAAACCAATGGCCTACTCCGATCCAACCGAAACTCAAATACTTCCAACCCACTTGATTAAAGATACAATGCATCGCAATTTGGAGTATACTGTCTCTACATCTTCAATGAAGAGAAAGATATTGAGTCTTTTAGCTACCAAAAAAGGTTGCTAAATTTAAATGCCTTAGAAAACATATCCTGGGTAGCCAGCACTATACATCATTCACCTGACAATGAGTCAAGTGCAAATCACTCACGTTCAGATGAAAACTGACTGTGTAACCAACACAGAGTTTCACTTAAACCCATGTGAGAGTCAAACACATGCATGGGACGGTGCTGATATCCCGTTAACTGTCAATACTCCAAAGGGCCATCATTTTGCTCCAATCACTGGCAGCACAAACATTAGACAAAGACGTGACACGGCACACGTTCCTAATATCCCCTTGCTTGCATAACATAGTAGCAGTTAAATTACAAGACTCTACTCTTGCAACACTGAGTTTTGTCCTTACCTCTCTTGTAAATGTGTTTGAATCCCTTAAATTAGATGTACAGACATACTCAGGGATTCTGATGGAGCTATCCCAAGAAGTTGGCAATTATGAAACATCCCACAGTCAGTTCAAACACCGCACTAAGCATTCAACGAAAAGAAACGGCAGACTTTCTTGCCACAAATGAAAATACCAATACAGAAAGCTTACAAGCCCTAAAAACTGAATTTTCATCATTCAAGGAAACAAATGAATTTATTTGGAATGAAATTAAATACTTTCTGGTGAACAATCCAAAATCAAACCAGACCACGCATACCAATACTATAGCTGGCTCCGAAGACATGTTCTATGGTGATGATACTCCTCTCTTAACATCGGTCCTTGAAGAATTCATGAGACTAGCTCAAATAGTCAACGAAAATTAATTCCACAAGGGCTCGCAAGAGAAGGATATAACAACTAAGAATCCACCAAAAATCATTGCAGACTTAACACCTGTCGCAGAAAAAACGAATATGTTTAAGGAGTCTAAACCATCCAATAATCAAGAAGACCGAGAAGATGAGACTGTGGCAAAACTGAAACAACGGAAAAAAAACTTAAATAAGTAACAAAAACAAACAGTGCGATGCACCAGTAAATCCAGAGGACTCAAATAAGACTGGAGTCATCCCAAAATTTGGGACGCAGAAGAAAGCTAGAAAAAGAAATGTCTTTAAAGCATTAAACAATGTAACAGAATCTATTTCCTGAAATGAGAAAAAGAGCAAAACAAAGAATGTGGCTGCTGCTTCTGTTAAAAAAAAAACATGCAGAACAAGGTGCTGACGAACAACCAGTCCAAACAAATTGAAGAGAAAATAGTTACAATAGACCTAATAACTCCTAAAATGAAAACCAGCATTGTTTCACAAACAGAGGAAACAATGAGCAAAACAATTGTTCCCCTCAAACCTCTAAAACTGGCTCCCATTTTCTGTAAGAACATTAGGATGAAAAATGGTGAGGAACCCATTGCCACTGAAACATCAACAGAGTGTGCGTTAACACCTTCAAAGAAGCTAGAACTACCTAAAAACAATGAATGTTCAGAGAAAAACATTACAACCCTTGGCCCCCACTCCAGACCAGCCAAATTTATATAAACCCTTTGCAGCGTGGGCTCCACCAAGTTATCCAGAAAAAGACCCAAAAAGCACTGAATCGAAGTAACATCTTAACTTATTGGGATGATTTGTGGATAACACAGACCTTGGTATAACTGGCGAGATGTACGGCGTCCATTTTACTCATCCAACATGGAGGATCACGTTGCGGCAAGTAACGGTACAGCAGTTGTTCCACATGAGGACGGGGCTGTAGCCACGCCCCCAGAATGGCGAGCAGGACTCCCGTATCCATCACCCGCACATCGGCACGTTGCTACTCTCATTCCAGAGTCCAGCTGCGCTCCGCAGACGTAAGTACGCATTCGTGCCCGCTGCCTTTCCACTTCTTTTCTTATTTGTATGAGTACTGAATCTTACTTGTTGCTTGAACTCCCTTTACCAGCCGCTGTAGGCAACCATCAGAACGCGGCTCCAATCCCCGCCTTCTGTGGAATCAGAGGAGTTATTGTTTCCAAGAGGCTATCCTTCATCCAGGGTTATAAGGAAGCAGGTCCTGGTACAATCCTTAATATAGAGTCAAATTTCCTTCATTGGCATTTCTCGTGCTTTACCCGATATTTTCCATTCATCACAATTCTCCTTTCTTAAGGACTCATTCCTCTCTCTAGATGGACCATTACGCCACTTCCTCCTTCCCAACGCAAGCGGGGTACTAGTCTCTCAGGAGTCTCCTTCGGGTGGTAAGCTTAAGTGACATTCCATCTCATTTAGCAGGTTCAGGCTCAGGAGGGGGAAGAAGTAGTTTAATTTTCATTTCATACTTTGTTAGGCATTGCAACGGTTCCCCCTGTTTTCTTCAAACCTGCCATCCAGGACCTTAACCCTCCAGTCTTCCGGCCTGATTCAGGTGTTTCTAGGGTAAGCCTTTTAGAAACCAACCGAGATACTCTCTTTGGGTCTGTCACACTTATCCTTCGTGTCATTAATCCCTCTCTGTGTTTACTTGCACCTAGCACCCATAGATCTTGGAGGAAATTAGGAAGTTCAAGCGAAGGAGCTAATTATTATCCACTGGAAACATCTCCAGGGAGCATTCTTCAGGAAACTACGCTCTCTAGCAGCCCTTCACAGGGTTTTTCCCAGTAAGGGGTTTTCCTTGGAGACTCCACCACGGTCGGACTCTGCAAAGTCGGATAGTGGAGAGGCTTCTAGGTATTTTCCCATTACTTCTGAAGATTAAAGAACCATCTATCCCGAAAAAGAGAGCGGCAGGAGTTTTTCCGTCTGTATTGGAGTCAGAGTGCATGTAATGGTTTTTGAAATATTACAGTTATCACAGTTAGCAATGCCAGAAAGAAGGAGAACAGTGCTCTGACTCAGATACAGATTCAGAAAACGCATTGATCCTAAAATGGATCAACAAATACAGCAATTGATAGCAGCAGTTCAGTCTCTTACATCCGAGGTCCAAACTCTCAAACAGGACAATGCCACTTTACTACAGAGCCAGCAGCAGGCAGCACAGCAAAACCAGCAGAAGACAGCCCAGATAGCTGCCGCCCAACAGGCCATAATAAACCGAACGACTCACTGTTCGGAGGTGCCTCCTGGGCCTTTGACAGGAGGTTAGTTTGACGGTAATCCGCATAAAGTCAAAGAGTTCCTAGACGCCTGTACCATTCAATTTGCATTTAAGGGTACCTATTTTCACACAGATAGAGATTGCGTTGGGTACATGATTTCCAAGATAATCGGTCCCGCATTCGCTTGGGCAACCCCATTGGTCACCTCCAACAATTCAATCTTGGATTCACATATGGCTTTTTGCAACAGTATAAGAACGATGTTCGGGCGACAAGAGATACGGGTTGCGTCCCAAGAACATCTATTAGATCTGAGACAAGGAAACCTGGATATTTTAGCATATATCACCAAATTCAAGCAGATGGCTAGTGAAACTACCTGGTCGGATGATGCTCAGGTCACACTGTTTCGAAGAGGACTGTCCAAAGAATTAAAAGATGAAGTCTTGCGGGTACCCAGACACGCATCACTGACTGAATTCATTGCCTTAGTGATGCAGATGGATTACCGTCTGAAAGAACAGAGCTGTAAGCGAAGAAAGAGAAGAACTCAAAGTCCCTTTACTTCAGCGTCCTCATCTAATAAAGCCAGCACATCAGAAGAACCCATGCAATTGGGTACCACTGCTAGGAGTCCATTACCACCAGAGGAAAGGTCGAGGAGGAGATCACAGGGCCTGTGTATGTATTGTGGGGCGAATACCCATTCAGTTCAGAAGTGTCCCACCGCTCCTCCAAGAAGGTCGGGAAACGCCATCGCCCGACCATAGGAGGAACCACGGTTCGGGAACCACCTACCCCAAATGGTTCCTCAAACAAGTTACAGAATTCTATGTGTACCGGGTCTTCTCACTCATACATGCTGGTCCTTCAAGTCACTTTAAGATTCGGTAATCATAATAGCCTGGAGGTTTCAGCACTGATATATAGTGGAGTCGCGGACAATTTCATTGATGATCAATGGGCCACTCAGAATAATCTTCCACGATCCAATAAACTAGAAGCCATACCGGTTGAAAGTGTTGATGAGAGTCCCCTTATTTCAGGTCCCATAATCAGTCAAACCGGGTCACTGATCATGTCCATTGCAAACCATCATGAGAGTATTTCTATGGACATAATCAGAGCCGCACACTATCCCATAATTTCAGGGTTACCATGGTTACGCAAACATAACCCTTTTATCAATTGGTCATCCGGGTCTTTCTTCTTAGGCTCAGAGTTTTGTCTGGCCCATTTTATTAAAGAGACAGGACACATCCCGACCAAACCTTGTACTACTTTGAATGATCCAAAAACAACCACCATCCTTAATTGTGTATCGGGCCTTCCCGCCATATATAATTAATTTGACAAGATCTTTTCCGCTTCGGAATATTCACAGTTACCGCCCCACAGAAGAGATGACTGTGCTATTGAGTTAGTACCCCAACAACCACTGCCATTTGGGAGAATGTACATTCTCTCCGCTCTGGAGAAGGAGGTCCTGCGGGAATACTTACACACAAATCTAAAGAATGGATTGATTACCGAGTCCACCTCCCCAGCGGCGGCATCTTTATTTTTTATTCCTAAGAAAAATACCAACAAGCTTAGGCCCTGTATTGATTACAGAGGGTTGAACAAAATAACCATTCCTGATAAATATCCCATGCCATTAATAACAGATATTCTGGAGGCTGTTAAAGGAGCCATGGTGTACACTAAGCTGGATCTCAAAGGAGCTAATCATTTGATCAGAATAAGACAAGGAGACGAATGGAAGGCGGCTTTTAGGACCCCCTTCGGGCATTTTCAATATCAGGTAATGCCTTTTGGGCTTTCCAATGCTCCCGCTGTGTTCCAGAGATTCATGGACCATATGTTTGCAGACCTACTTTTACATTCCGTCATCGTCTACCTTGATGATATTCTGGTATTCTCTAAGACTTTCATCGAGCATGAATCCCAGGTGAGAGAAGTACTCAAGAGGCTTAGCCATAACCATCTCTTCTGCAATCTGGAGAAATGCTCTTTTCACCAACCCACGGTAACCTATTTAGGTTACATCTTATCAGCCCAAGGGATTGCTATGGATCCTGAAAAGGTTTCTGCCGTAAAAGATTGGCCAACTCTGGTATCATGCAAGGACATACAAAGGTTTGTGGGGTTTTCGAACTTCTACAGAAGTTTTATTCCTAATGTTTCCGCTCTGACACAACCCTACTTGCTCAAGAAGGGAGTGACATTCTTGTGGACAGAACAGACTCAAAAAGCCTTTGATGAATTAAAAAACAGGTTTTCTTCTGCACCAATACTGATGAACCCAGACCAATCACGTCCATTCCTCTTGGAGACAGATGCATCACAATATGCCTTGGGATCGGTATTACTACAAAAGGATGATCAGAGTCAGGAACGTCCTATAGCATATTTATCTAAGACGTTAGCACCTGCAGAGGTGAATTATACGGTGCTTGAAAAGGAATTGCTGGCGATAAAACGGGCATTTGAGGAATGGAGACACCTACATTTAGGGGCTCAGTACCCTGTGGAAGTTAGAACCGATCACCACAATCTTAGAATTCTGCAATATGTCCAAACTTGCTAGAGCAGACAAGCAAGGTGGGCACATTTTTTCCCCCTTCCAGATTATCTTTTCCTTTATTCCGGGGAAATACAATTTGCAGGCTGATGCATTATCCCGGAAGGATCACTCTCCTCCTGAACCCTTTAGAACCGAACCTATTTCTCCGTGTCTGGCAATGGGGTTGACGAAACCACTGGATTTCCTGGAGCGCTTGAAACTGCAATCAGGAAAAGTCAAACTAAACAAACTTTCAAAAACTCAACAAAAGTCCCTGACAAAGAAAGATAGAATTTATTTCCATGATCAACAGGTATACGTCCCTACCAAGACTCTACAAAAAAAGTATTGAGGATGGGTCATGATGTAAGAAAAGCAGGACATCGAGGAGTCTCTACTACACGAGAATTAATTTCTCGTAATTTTTGGTGGCCATTCTGGAGAGAAGACATACGGCAATACGTCAAATCCTGCCCCATTTGTCTTCAGACGAAAAGGCCTAAACACTTTCCTTACGGGAGTTTAGTACAGATGTCGATACCTACAAGACCATGGCAGATCATTTCTACAGACTTTGTGGTAGATCTCCCTCCTTCTGAAGGTCACACCACGATAATGGTAACTATTGACACCTTCACAAAATTGGCGCATTTTGAGCCTTTACCGAGTCTTCCCACGGCGGCTCAAATGGCTCGGACCTATATTATCCGAATGTTTACACTCCATGGGCTTCCCGAGACTATAATTTCAGACCGAGGCTGAAAATGGTATAAAACAAGGTTGTATCCTTGCGCCATCCTGTTCAGCCATTATCTAGCCGATCTGGCCGGCATTCTATTAGCCAACTCCTTTGTGAGTCCATGTGTGGGCAAACGTAGAATCCATTTCTTGGCCTATGCTGATGATCTTGTACTAATTGATTCTACTCCAGTAGGATTACAACATCTAATCAAAGGAATTGAATTATATGCTCATGAAAATGACCTGTATCAACTCAGCAAAATCAAATATTATTATATTTGGATAACACTCACACAAAAAGCAAAAATCACATTGGATAATGAACCAATGTTCTAGACTGATTAGAAAGAAGGTAAAATATATAGGTTTTCATTTGAATTCCACTCAATCATCGAAAACTTTAGCTGATCACTTGCAAAGTAAGATACTCCAATTTACGAGCCAAATGAAAAAACTGTCAAATTCTCTATGTAGATTTTTAGCTTCTAACACTGCTTAAGTTCTACAAAAGTAAAGTGATACCGGCCATTTGATATGGCCTGGAAATTAATCCCAGTGCTCGCTCTGTAAATTGGTCTCGTTTAGAAGGTCAATGTGGAAAAAGACACTGCGTCTGCCAATGTCTTTGCCAATTTCTCGGTTAAGATATGAACTGGGTTTGCACTCACTACAATTGCACTTCAATTTGAAAGTTCTTGCGTTATATAGATCAATTCTTGATCCACGTGTGAAAACGCTTTATGAAGATATTGAGGTCCACAGAGTATCTCAAAACAGTAAATACCTGTCTACTCTACAAGCTGATGTTGAAAACATTTTGCAAATATGTGAATCATCTAGTGAGACACCTATTGCAAATCCCAATAAAGTAAAATGAGCATTAATGAGAGCAGACTGGATTACAACCAGAGCATCTTTTACTAACATGAAAAGTATTAGAAATATTAGCATCTGTGAAAATTCCAGTAACGAACCCAACTTGGCGTTATAAAATGACCACAATTTTGCTTAAATATAATAAAAACTAATGAAACAGTAAGGATTTGGCAAAACCTAGTGTTAGGGAGAATTCTCTCTTAAGGCTGAATTTCCTAACCTAGTGAGTCCCCCAGCAGCTTTGCTGGATTTCTGGAGTTTGTTTTTTTCTCCTGCCAAGAGTGAGACTCTTTTTCTCCCACTCTTGGACATGATTTATGGTGTTCCTTTGACTGTGAATGTGTTTTAAGGGCTATGGGGTCCTTTACTCCATAGGGTCTCATGTGTTTTTACTATGTGTGTTACACAGCACCCTCCGTGCAGTAACACAGGGGTGTCATAGTGACACCCCACCATAGACTCCATACCCTGGGACTGACTACTGTCTCCCAGGGCATGTAAAGTCACCATTGGCTTTACTAGTCCCAAATTATTAACAGAAACCAGTACAAACCATCATATTGTGGACGTACTGGTCAGGGCAATTCGATTGCCCCGGGGTCTGTTAGTCGAGGGGGCACGTCTCCGTCCCCCCTGATCGAGTTTTGGCTGGTGGCAGTGGAAACTACTTTTTATATTCGACCGCAAATATTTCCCTATGGGATTTTCCAATTGTTCGAGGCTACCAACTTTAATTATTTAATTCTCATAGCCTCGAACATACCGCCAGTTTATTTAATTAATATTAATTCGCCGGTTGCTATTTTTTGCCAGGACTCGATTCTAAAATGGCATTTGTGTTCTCTTCTGTGACTCCAACCCAAGTCGAGCCCTTTGTTCCACTTTTTGGTGGGCTTCTCCACAGAAGCCTCCAAAAGTGGTGCCACTCTGTCTGGGTACCACAGGGGGTGCGGGAGGGGGTTTAGGCACCCTGGACTGAGTTGCCTTGGTAACTCAAGTCGGCTGGCTCACCACTTAGCATGTTTGATTGACAGCTAGGCTGAGTTAATGGGGTTATGCTGCATAAAAGCAGGGCTTTGGGGACTGGAACTTCAGAAGTCGCCACAGGACCCGAGAATCCGACGAGGGAGAAGCTGAGCTGACCTACCACGACGACACCACCGGTGGAGCCCTGCGGAACCGACTCACCACTTCCCGATGACAGAGAAGATCTCCTGGCTGGAGAGGCTACTTCCACTGACTGGTGGGCACAACTAGTTTACCTTCTTTCTTCGCCCCCCAGACCGGTTTGTGGTCGAACTGCCCGTGCCAAGCAACTCGGCGGCCGGATAGCCACTCACCACTGAACCGCGAATCAACGGACCCCTCCTTGTACCTGAGAAACTCCGCGGCTGGTTTCTTCCCTGGCAGTGCAACGGACTCCTGTCTTCCTCCCCGACGAGATCCTCTCTTCCCCCTGACGAAGCACCAACTTGCATCCGATGCCAGGAACAACTGCCCCCGCTGGAGTATTCTCACCACTTTAAGGTACCGTGTCCGCCAGGTCTCCCTTTCTAAAGATTGCTACAAGGTAATAATAACCCCTTAACTTTCTGGACTGGGCTGGTCGCCTTGACCCTCTAACTGGTCCCTTTCTTTGGTCCAACTCCTTTTTGAACCGTTACAAGACTTTTGTGCACTGCAACCGTGTGACCTTGGACACATTTCATTTTGATCCTCTTAAAGCGGATCCGGCCTACTGACTCTGAATTCACGGTGTTACTTTGCCTTCCTCTCTTGTGTATTCGTGAAAAAAGTGTTGGGATCTGTTTCAATTTATTCTCTGCTTTTTCTCTCCCTTTTTAAAAATGAATTATTAGAGTGCCATCTACGTTAAGCGCTCACCGCTGTCTGAAAATAAGTGGGGCTTTACTTAAGACTTGTCTAATATTCTTTTAAGGGAATGTATATCTATTAGTGACCGTGTTTTTGAATTGCTTACTATTAGTGCCTGTGTGTTTTTCTAGATGTGGTTTTAAATAAATAATTATATCTCTTTTACACCAAGCCCTGGTCAGTGTTTACTTGTTCTACTGTGTTCTCTTGACCTATTGTGAATACTCTGTATACTGCATAACTCTTCTTGTGGCCTTACTGGGTTTACTGCCAAACACCTGTAGTCTTAAATCTTTTGCAGTGGTCCCAGAGGGAACTGCACAGGTTTCTGCCTAACACCTAGATCGTGAAGCAGGAGAATGCCATCTGTGTGGTGTGGGGTACCCACAAGACATGAGACATCTCCTTATAACTTGCACAGCCACACACATTTTAAGAGAACAATATTTTGCAAAATGTATACATGATATTGAATGGCTTAAAACTCAGGAATTCTGGAATAGACTTTCTGCTGGGAAAGACATTATTTTATCGATTGCCCTCCTAAAACTCCTAAATGAACTGCACTTTATTCAAATCACATTATAATGCAGGTTAAAGGAAATTAAATCTTAATACAGTATGATATTTTAACATCTGGACCAAGATAAATATTTCTTGTAAATGTTCTTTCTTTTTATCGGTTGTGTTTTGTAAATTGTAATTGCTTTATTGTGATGTGTGTAAAAAGTCCAAATATGACTGAAAGCACACAAAAAATAAAAATAATAGAAGCACGTTGGAACAAGGAGTGTATGAGCTGATGTCTATAAGGAGAGGACATACCAAAAGACTTGAATCAATATTTAAGTTGGACAAAGAGGTAAACACTCCCCAGGCAAAGTCGATCAATGAAGAGAGCAATAATGAAGCATGCTGGAAAATCATGTTTCGGAAAAGACCACAAGCAATTAGGTATATGTTCTATCAATGTTTTTTAATCAACATTTTTTGCCAATGAAACATTGAAAAATGTTTTCTTTTATTTTTGGATGGTTCCCCACACAAGCACCCCTCCCCTATTGTTTGTTTTACTATTCCTGACCCCCCAAACCTATATATATGCCTCTTCCCACCCCGCTATATTTTTGGATGGGTTTTTTTCAGCAAAACATTTTCATTAAAAAACCCATCAAAAAAATAGGTGTCAATGAAAGAACGGTGTACGAAGCAATTATTGTTGAAACAAAGTCCTCCCAATAACACGAGCTAAGGATGATCATCAAAGTTACGGCATTCTGGAAACAAATTCTAATCAAGGGCCAAATGTGATCATCAAGATATATTCATGTTGGAAAAGGAAGACTTATGTAAAACCAAGAGCTACTAAATTGTTGTTGAAAGCAAGTCTTAACAAACACCAAAATATAATTAAGACTGATTCATGCTCCTCAACAAAGTATTATTGAAGATCAGGTGTCTGCTGGTACTTGTGGAAATCAACATTTTTCAGGGTCAGATGTTATTAACAAGACTGATGCATGTTGGGACACAAAGTCTTATCTAATACCAGGGATTGCTGTTGTTAAAACAAAGTGTTGACTTCAAGATGGCCGCTGACATTAAATAGACGTGTCGACGGCGCTCCCGAACACACTGGCGGTTACAGAGCGGCCCCACCACCCTGCAGAGGCAGCTTTGGTCCGGGAGAAAAGAAGAAACAGCAGGGGAAGAAGACGAGCACAACCGTAACACTGAGTAACTGAAAGGAGCCTAACCCTGGGCACACAACAGGGGGAGAAGCGGGCCCAGCGGGAAACCCAGACCGAAGGAGAGCCCGCCAACGGAGCAGCAAACCCAGAAGAAGGGGCGAACTAGAGGGGAGGGAGCCGCAGCCCGAGGACGAAGGGAGGCACCCCCATGCACGACCAGCAGCACTCAAAAGCAGGACACCGGCGCGTGCAGTAGCGACTCACCCCCCCCAAACGGGGAGGAAGAAGATCCAGTATTTCTGCGCGGATCCCAGACGCCATAGAATTGGTGCCAACACCGCACCAAGGCAGCCACAAGCGGAGGACCGGGGAGAGACACCCTCGAGATCCAAGTGTTAGGCAGAAACCTGTGCAGTTCCCTTAGGGACCTCTGCAAAAGGCTTAGGACTACAGGTGTTGGCAGTAAACCCAATTGGTAGCAGTCTGTACCACCCAGATTTACCTGGTAGTTGTGGCTGAGCAGCCAGACTTCTCTCAAGAAGAGTTAGACAGAATATACAGTATACAGGATAGGTACCAAAATACAGTAGCACAAGCAAACACTGACCAGAGCTTTGGTAACAAAGTATATAATTATTTATTTAAAGACACACTTAGAAACACTCCAGCACTATTATTGTAAGCAAGTTCAAAGCACAGTCACTATTAATATATATACATCCTTTATTCCTTATTAGACAAGTCTTAGTTAACACCACTTATTTCCAGACAGAGGTGAGCGCTTAACTAAAGATGGCACTCCAATAAGTTAAGAAAAAGTCAGAAATTAGAAAAGCACACAACACAATACTTTAGAAGCACCTAGCAAGGCAGGAAAGTCAAAGTCTACTTGTGAGCAAAAAGTTCAGAGGCCAGGCTCCCTCTTAGAGAGAACAGAGCACCAGTGCGGCCAAGATCACACAGTTTAAGATGCTTGATAAATCTTGCAGGAATAATTAGTTCAGCTCACAAAAGTTCAGCTAGCCAGCCTAGGGCCAACCCAAGTGGTAAGTTGAGGATTTAAGAGACACCCCACACAGACCATTGCGAGGGAGGCCAGGCAGACACAGTACCTTGAAAGTGGGGAGAATCCTCCAGCGGGGGCAGTTGTTCCTGGCAGCGGGTGCAAGTCGCTGCGTCGTCCAGAGGAAGAGATGGTCTCGACGTGGAGGAAAGCTGAAGGTCGTTGCACTGCAAGGGAAGAAACCAGCCGCGGAGTCTAGAGTTAAAAGGTACTACCCTTTTATTCGGGGTAGTGGTAAAACGTGGTATCCCGGTTGCCGGGGTGCTTGGCACAGGCAAGGCGGCCACGAGATGATCCGGGAAGGCGAAAAGGCGGGCAAACTGGTTATCCCCACCAGTCAAAGGAAGAAGACTCTGTCGTTGGAAGAAGTGGTGAGTCAGTTCAGCAGGGGTCCACCGGTGGTGTCGTCGTTGCAGGTCGGCTCAGCTTCTCCCTCTTCGGATTCTTTGGTCCTGTGGGAACTTCTGATGTTCCAGTTCCCAAAACCCTGCTTATATGCAGAAAACCCCCATTCATCTGTCCTAGCTGTCACTCAAACATGCTAAGTGGTGAGCCGGGCGGCTCACTACTGGGCCAATCACACAAGAGTGCGACTTGAGTTGCCGAGGCAACTCAGTCCAGGGTGCCTAAACCCCCCTACCACACATCCTGTAGACCCAGACAGAGTGGCAACACCTTTGGAGGCTTCTGTGGAGAAGCCCGCCAAAAAGTGTAACAAAGGGCTCGACTTGGGTTGGAGTTACAGAGGCGAACACAAACGCCATTTTAAAACCGAGTCCTGGCAAAAAGACCCAACCGGGGAATAAATATTACATAAATAACCCGCCGGTATCTTTAACATTGCACCAAAAAGTGGTGCGTTTAAAATGAATGGGAAAATCCCATGGTAAATATTCTTAAGGAATATTTCGCATGGTAACCACTGCCACCAGCCAGAAACTCGACGAGGGGGGACTGCACAGTGCCCCCTCGAAAAACAGACCCAGGGGCAATCTAAGTAACCCTACCAGTACTTCCACAATATGATGGTTTGTACTGGTTCTGTTCCCAATTTAAGACTAGTAAAGTCAATGGTGACTTTACATGCCCTGGGAGACAGTAGTCAGTCCCAGGGTATGAAGTCTACGTTTGGGGGTCACTATGACACCCCTGTGTTACTGCACTGAGGGTGCTGTGTAACACACTTACTAAAAACCACATGAAACCCTATGGAGTAAAAGACCCCAGAGCCCATAAAACACATTACAAAGTCAAAGGATATCTCAAATCATGTCTAAGAGTGGGAAAAAAAAGAGTCTCACTCTTAGCAGGAGATAAAAATAAACCCCAAAAATACAGCAAAGCTGCAGGGGGACTCACTAGGTTTGGGAAATTAGCCTTAACAGAGAATTCTCCCTAACACCAAGCGGCCCCCCGAGCATTTGACGAGGAGACGGACAGGGGGAGCCAACAACAGAGACAACACGTGGCCGCATTGCCGGAGAGAGGAGACCCTGGACCGGTGCAAGACCAGCGCACGCCGTGAGGGACATCACCCACCTACCGAAGAGTAAACGGGGAAGCAACGGATGCTAGGGGAGCGTGCCAAGCTGACCAGAAACCCCCCGTCGGGAAGAGAGGAACAGCCTAAAAGAGGGACGCCAAACAGGGGTAGAAGGCAAGGGATCTCACCGGGCGGCAGATCCGGCCCAGTACCAGGAGAAGGGCGCCTCTGGCCAGCGGCCCCAAGAGGTGAGGTGACACATCCAGAGGTGGGCACCCCCCCTCCATCTTGCAGCGCAACAAGGGCGGGAAGGCTCTGAGGGACCCACAGAAGGAGAGCAACACCTGAGAATCAAAAGGGGACCCAGGGGAGTACTGAGAGAACAACGAGGCAGGTGAGGGCCCACTGGCTCCCCAGGGCCGGGGCCCAGGGTGCTGGGACCCGCTGGCAAGCGAGCAAACAGAAGCCCATCCGGAGGAGGGCCGCGGCAAGAGGAGAAGGAGGGCATACTGGGGGAACGAAGCTGCCTAGCCAGGGCCCTACAGACAAAGCCCGGTGGAACACACCATAGCACCCTCCCCCACACATAGAACACACAAGCGGCTCCACTTCCTAAAGCAGGAGTCCCCCCAAGGGGAAAAGAACAGCCAAGGACACTGACAAGAACCGAAATGACAGGGCCCCAGAGCGAGAAAGGCGAGGGACAGGGAAGGACCAGAGGAGCACACCAACGGTTCCGGACCCCAGCGGATGAGCGGGCCCAAGGAGAAGGGTTGGAGGAGATACAGGTGAGCCCTCTAACCCCCACCACGCGTACAGGACAAAAAACCGGTGGGACTGTCCGGGGGAAGAGGGTGTCACAAAGGAGCAATATAAGGCCAAAACTAACGGCCACAGCAGAAGGGAGTCTAATTGGCCACTAGTTGGTGAGGGAACCCTGGCCTCGACAGCCCCCCAAGTCCTCAAGGGACAGCGGCCCTAACGCCCCCGCACAAGGTGGGCACAGAAGGGGAGAGCTCCAGGGGGCGAATCCTCTTGACTCCAGCGAACTGACCTTGCTGGAACCCCACCTTTGCACATTACCGTGAGCACGCACAACCCAGCCACATAAGGTACTGCCCCCGAGGGAGAGGAGAAAAAAGGAATAACGGGGAGGCAGGACACCGGATTGAACCGGTACGACAGGACCCCTTACCCGGGAACAGTGAAGGAAGTAGAAGGACCGAAGAGACAAACCTAAGGGGGCCCACAAATGCAAAGGCCAGGACTCAGAAGGACAAGACCATCCCCGACGGCCTTGCCAGAAGGCAGGGAAAGGCGCGGAATCCCTGCATCAAGAAAGGGGCCTAACAGAAAGGGAAGGGCGAAAGACGGGGGCCTGGAGAACAAGCAGAGGCCCACCCCCGTACCAACAAGGAAGCACAACCATGACAACGAAATCTAAAGGCAGGCCAAATAAGGGAGCACCACCCCAGGCACTCTCCAAACATTGTTGCCAACCAGGGAAACAAACAAAGCACCCAGGAGCGCACAAGAGGGGGCAACAGGATGCCGTACCCCAGAAGAAATTGACCCAATAGCCCCGATATCAAGCCAAGACTTTCATGGGGAAATGCTCTCCCTGCAATCAAACCTGGAAAAGACCTACCAGGACCAGTTCCAGCTAATGAGGACGGATCTTAACACGGCCCTGGGAGAAATGAAGCAGGAAATCAGACAACTGGGGGAGAGAACGGATCTCCTGGAAAAGGGCTTGCAGGAAGTCGACAGAGAGGTAACGGCAAACAGCAAAGCCATAGAAAGACTGGATATGGTTACACAGAATATGGAGCTTCAAATGGAAGATATGGAAAACAGATCCCGGAGGGTCAACATTAGGCTGAAGCTGCTATCGGAAACGGTGACAGGCAGGGAGCTGAAAGAGGTCATACAAGTCATCTTTGCGAATCTCCTAGGGGGAACAGTCCCCGGACACGGTAGAGCTGGACACAGAGTGGGAAGCTTAAATAAAAGCTCTAACGCGAGGCCATGAGATGTACTGGCGGCATTCACAAGGTACGGGCAAAAGAAAGCAGTTCTGAGAGCGGCTAGACAACAAGAGCCGGTCAAGTACCAACAAATTGAACTGTATCAAGACCTAGCCAATTCCACCCTAGTTACGCGCCGCCAGATGGGCCCGCTCCTCAAAGCACTCCAAGAGCAAGGGATTAGATACAAATGGACCTTCCCCTTTGGGCTCCTTTTTGAATGGGGAGGCGCACAGAAACGGATAACCACGCTGCAAGAGGGAGCGGACATTCTGCACCTGGACTTGGACTAGGAGCAACGAGCCGACAGGCCGGAGAGATTGGCAGGGACAGGGAACAGACCAAGGCCCAGACCTTGGGAATGGACCACGGTGGGGGACAGTCAGAGAAGGAAAACAACACTACGAGGCCCACTGGGGAAAGAAGGGGGCGAGATGCCGAGAATCGCAGAGGGGGAGGAGCCAATGGGGGCAAACCCTGACAAGGTAAAACGTAAAAGGGGTGGTGGACAAAAGCGGTAGTAGGGCAGGGGGAGATAGGGAGTAAACATCCTGAAGTTAGTAAGGGCGAGAATGCCCAGCGAGAGGGAGGGGAGGGGGGATGAGGTACTCCCTAGAGGGAGGGAGGAAAGGGGTCAGGGGGGAGCAGGGGAAGGAAGGGTAGGGGGCAAGGGCAGGATTAGGGCAAGGAGTACACAAGAACGGAACAGGGGACGGGTCGAGCAAGAGGGAGGTCAAGAGAGTCACTGGAGGGGACGAGAAATATTGGCACCACTAGGCATCAAACAGAGAACCAAATATTCAAGTGTCTAACCCATAATGTCAGGGGGCTTAACTCCCCCCTGAAAAGAAAAAAGCTAGAGAGATTTACAAGGAAGGAGGGTCCCGACATCCTAGGGTTACAAGAAACACATCTCCTGTACAGGGATAAGGGTCGGCTAAAATTGAAAGCATTCAACCAGGATCTCCAAGCCTCAGGGCAGGCCAAGATAGGGGGGTTGCACTAGCCTTCAAGAGCACAGTGGGCTTTAGGGTGTTGGTGGTCCACCGCGATAAAGAGGGTAGGAATATACTAGTTAGAGGGATACACATGGATCTCCCATATACCATTACAGTCATTTACGCACCTAACACGGGCCAAGAATCGTTCCTGAGGAGATTCTTGAAAGTGTTGGAAGACAATGCCATAGGTCAAATAATTATAATGGGCGATTTCAATACAGCTTGGGACAGGGTACGGGATCACTCTGGGGGGACGAGGAGGGGGGGCCTGCAGGATGTGTGGCGGGTAATGAAGGGGGAGGAAGAGGGCTACACATTTCTCTCGGGCGTTCATGGAACGCAGTCAAGAATTGACTGTATATGGGTCTCGACCGGTCTCCAGGGACAGATTAGGGAGGTACAGACATGTCCCATAGGGATAGCTGAGCACAAAATTGTGTCCATGCAGATGGGGTTAGGGAGCAGAAGAGGGGTATGGGGATGGAAGTAGCCGGGGACTCTTTTGAGGGATCCAGTAATTAGGGAAGAAATAGAAGGGAAAATAAGAGAGTTCTTCAAGACCAATAAGAGGGGAGACACAAGGGAAGACTGTAGATGGGATGCATTTAAGGCCACATTGAGGGGGGAGTTAGTAGCTGCGAAAACCCAGAGAGCGAAACAGCTGAAGGCACTGGAAGCACAGCTGAAAGGGGAGGAAGAGGCGGCAAGGAAGATAGCGGGGGAGACTCCCACCAGAACTGCCATAAGTAGGAGTACAGGTGGGCGATAGGCCAAATGGAGACCCTCCAAACCAACCAACAAAATTAGTACGCCAATGCAAATAAAGCAGACTCCCTCCTGGCGCGTCTGCTGAGGGGAGAAGGAACTAAAAACCTGATCACGCCACTGAAAACCACCGACAGTGGGGAGCGAACCACCCATACGGGGGAGATCCAAGAATGCCTGGCGACATTCTATGAAACACACTACACAACACAAAACCCACAGGCAAATAGACATGAGGATTTCCTCGAGAATATAGATGCCAAGAATCAATAGGGATGCCCAGAATAACCTAAGCCGGGAAATTACAGAAGACGAGGTAAGGAGGGTTATCGGGGCTCTCCCACCAAATAAGGCTCCAGGCCCAGATGGCTACACAGCAGCGTTCTATAAAACCTTTGCAACACACACTAGTACCGCACTTAACCCACCTCTTCAACGCATTTAAACCACAGGCAGCATAACCCCTTCCATGGAGGAGGCCAAGATGACCCTGATTCTCAAACCCAAAAAAGACCAGCTGGAACGTACCTCCCTACAGGCCCATTGCATTAATCAACGTTGATGCAAAAATAAACACAAAGATCCTGGCGAACAGGCTAGAGGGGCTCCTCTCAGAACTGATCCACCCAGATCAGGAGGGATTCATAAAAGGCAGGCAGACGGCTGATAATATTAGAAGGGTGGTCCACCTACTGGAAAAATCACAGAAGATAAGCACTCCCGCGGTCCTCTTATCTCTTGACGCAAAAAAGGCATTTGACTGCATGGAGTGGTCATTTTTGTTTCGAGTTATGAAGAAAATGGGCTTGGACGGGGACTTTCTCAGAATGGTGCAGGCCAACTATCAGACCCCAACGACACAAATAGGGATAAATGGGACCATATCTCGCCCGTTTAGCAGGGGAATGAAATGTGGGTGCCCTCTGTCCCGGTTGCACTACGCAATTTATTTTGAACCCCTCTTACAGGCAATAAGAGAGGCAGAGTAGATACAGGGCATACCGTTCTGGGGACGTCAACACAAGGTTGCGGCCTTCGCTGGCGGCACGTTTCTTTCAGTAACCAGGCCCCTTGAATCCATCAGAGCCAGTAGAACTCTCCTGGACAAATTTGGAGAGGTGTCGGGCCTGCGGATCAACATTGCTAAATCCAAACTGTTAAACCTCACACTAGGACCCGGGATTCGGGACGCCTTGAGAGAAGCGACACCGTTTGTGTGGAGCCCAGGTGGGTTTAGATACCTGGGAATTCACATTACCTCGGCCCTGTCAGGGTGGTATGCAGCAAATTATCCACCACTAGTTAAGGGAATAAAGCAGGACTTCCATAAATGGAGGCACCTCCAGGTGTCGTGGCTGGGGAGATTTGCGGCGGTGAAGATGGTCACCCTACCGCGCTTGCTGTACCTATTTTAAGCTATTTCACGGGCAGTACCGGCAACCCTCTTTAAAGAGCTACAGAAATTGACATGCACATTTATATCGGAGGGCAAGAGAGCAAGGATCAACAGGCATATACTCACGGCTCAGATGAGGGAGGGAGGGCTGGCTCTACCCAACTTCCAGCAATACTATGAGGCTGCACAACTAAGAGTGATCAGGGAATGGCTTGGGTAGGGGGAAGGTAAACAGTGGGTCAAAATGGATAGGGCAGGGGCACAACACGACCTGAAGGAAGTACTGTGGTTACCAAGGCAACACAAGCCGAAACATGTATGAGAGCAACATCACGAAATTGGTAGTGGACAACTGGGATAAATTAGTGAACGCCCAGGGTATCGCAACGTTCCCATCGCCATTCAGGCCCATCCATAACGCAGTGGACTTCACGCCTTGGTTGGAAAGGGGGGCATTAAAGCAATGGCAGGAGGGAGGATGTACCAGACTGTGGGACATGTTCTGGGGTGGGGGGAAGAGATCCTTTCATTTGAGGAGTGCAAAGGGTAATTTGCAGTGGGAGAAGGAGAGAGACTCAGATATGCACAACTAAGGCATTGGATGCTCAACCCGGAAATCCAAGAAACAGCCACCAGGTCGGTAACGCAGTTCGAAAGGTTTCTGCTCACCAATGATGGCACAAGGGGTCTCATCTTGGCCTTATGTAGGATACTTGATGATGCCACTCCCCGTCAGCACTGGCCCTATATGCATAGATCGGAGCGGGTTCTGGGGAGAGTCAAAGACAGGGAGGAATGGGGGGGAAGATCCTGAAGCTAGCTACAGCACCTCAATTGCACGAAACATAGTACAAAATCCTCCTAGGACGGCACTACCTGGGGACACCAGGGGAGTGCTGGAAAAGATGTGGAATGGAGGGCACAGCAGAACATATTTGGTAGAGATGCCTGAAAAATTGCACCATTCTGAAAGGAAGTGAGGCAGACACAGGACCAGGCCTACGGGCCAGGAGGCAGTAGACCCCGGGAACAGATTCTGTTAGGCCTCAAGGGGGGAGAGGGGACGGGGGAACCAATAACCTGAGAGAAAGCAAGAGTGGTCCTTACCCTAGCAGCAATGACAATAATAGCACGGAGACGGAAGAGCACAAACATACCCACAACACAGGATTGGTTGCACAAAGTCTGGGAATTAGTGGCCCTGGAATGGGCAACATACACCATGAAAGGGGTGGTGCAGAATTTTGCAAAGGTTTGGGGAGAGACCCTAGCCTTTCTTAAAGACGACTTCCGGATTGCATGGTGCCCTCAGCGCCTACGACATTTGGAACTGCAGTGAACCCATTTGAATAATCAAAATAATCAAGGGGAGAGCATAAACATGCCCAGGGTGAGGGGTTTGGGGGGGTGGCAGGGAGGGGGCTAGTTTGGGGAAATGTATAACCTGTTACAAACTCAATAAAAAGACATTTTAAAAAAAGTGTTATCAAAGACCAAGGTTAAAATGTGATGATACAATTTAAGAATGTTGGAAAAGGTAAGTATTTTGAAACACTGAGAAATAATGGTGTGGGAACAAAAAGCGACCATAGAGCAGGAGACATAGTTAAAGGAAATCAATTCTGATGTTAAAATCCATTCTGAAATAATGCCTGCTGGGAACACAAGTCTTGTTAAGGATTCAAGAGTCATTATTGCTGAAACAGGGCAAGGGTTCGAGATTGAGGGGAGCTGGGAGCCATTTAGCTCCTGCTTGCAGTCTAAAAGAGCCTGGTTAAATTGACACCAAAAGCTACTTTTGGCTCCTCCGGCCAATTGATGCCGAACAATCAAATCTATGTGACATTAACTTTGTGGGTTTGCGATGATCTATAAATGAGCTTTAGGACAAATCAAATCTATACGTCATCTAAAGCATAATGGGTCAAAACAGTGAGGAATTTCAAACGTAGAATTTTTAGAAAGTACTCCTTGTGACCAGGTTTGGGCTTCCTTTCGCTGAATCAATTCAGGATTAAACTTGGGAAAGTTCAGATTCAACAAAGTTCTGTTCAGTTGTACACAAAGGCCCTCATTACGACCCTCTGTTCAGTTGTACACAAAGGCCCTCATTACGACCCTGGCGTTAAGGGATTACCGGTACCGGTAAGTGTACCGGTACCGGTAATCACTTAACACCCGATTACGAGGTCCCTTTGCGGGTCCCGACCTTAACGGCTGGTCTGTACCAGCCGTTAAGGTAAGGACCCGCAAAGGGACCTTGAAGGTGATTACAGTACCGTAATTAACGCCTTCCCCATTCCCATTGAGCCCTATGGGGAAAAAATGGGAATGGGGAAGGGCCAATGGTAAATGGGGAATTACCGCCCCGCAATCCTTGGAATGGGGCGGTAATTCCCCATGTCAACATGGTGGATCTGGTAAATTATCGGCGTTAACCATGGCGCTAATAGCGCCATTGGTTAAAGCCAGGGTCGTAATGAGGCCCAAAATGTCTTTTCCATCCACTGCATCCTGCCGCTTAGTAAAGTAAATATCTCTTTCATAAACACTGCTTTAAAAACAAAGCAATTGTTTTCCTCCACAGTATCCTTCCTGTTAAGTCAAATGTTTCTTTCACAAAACACTAGTTCATAAACCAAGGCAATTGTTTTCCTCAACACAATATCTTTCTCAGGATGCAAAGCAAATATTAGCATAGCACAATTATTCTTCCAACTGAATACTTTTGTCAGGATGGCAGAGCAACTACCTTTGGTGACCCAACAGTTTGTCAGAATGCTAAAGTTACCAATGTCTTTCCACAACACCTTTCTACCATAACCACATTTTTTCAAAGCAACTGTTTCTTTCCTGGTATACTCGACTGACAGGACTAACTACTAGTGTTCTGATTCCTGGTTCACTCTCCTGCCAGGAAGAAAAACTCTACTATTACAGTTGGTCTCTTCTTTTTAGTGGCAATATGGATTACATATTTCCCTAAACCGGTGTCTCAGGAAAAGAGAAACGCTCCCTTGTTGTCCTTTTATCGCTTTATTATAGTCTCTGCGCTGTTGGCAATGTGGGTTCCAAGTTGACATTTCAGAAATAGAGAATTGTGCCCTTCATGCCTTCTTATTCTACTTGCTCGGTATTCAAAATAGTCTGATTTTAGCAAACGTTCCACCCGCAGCGTGCCGGGGGTACCTTCTCTTATAGGCCAACTCGCTGGCTTTGTCTGGCATCTCTGTGTTGCTCCCTCCTACAATGGTGGATCATTGTCAGATCAGTAATCTGATTGACACCTCTTCCGCACCCATCATCCCCTGCACGGCCCTATACTTGAGCCCTGCTGGCTCTGATGGGTTTCTGCGTCCTCCAGCACCAGCAGGGAACTCGCGTCGGGAGCCCCTCTCTCACACAAACATGCTTATAACCCTGCTGCTGACCAGGACTCCACTTCCTGCTGCGCGCACTCTGAAAAACCACACGCCTGCTCTTCCTGCTTCGGCGTCTGCTGGCGTTGGCACTCCTGCTGCAGCTAGAACCACCACAGTAACTTTCTAGACTGCTTCTGCATGCTAATTCCCTTCTCTTACACAACTGTGGTCCATTTTCAGGTTTAAATGTCCCGCTCAGGTGCCTTGCCTTATTTTATTTATTTATTTCAGTTCTTGTACGGTGCTACATGCCCATGGGCCTCAGAATGCAGCATGAAAGGTAGAAAGAGAAAAAAGCCTGGAACAAAAGGGGAGTTGTATTCAGGTTGATTAAAAAGAAATGTCTACACATGTTTCTTAAAGGTATATAATGAATGGGACATTTTAAGGTTTATGGGCAAAGCATTCCATTTGCGTGGTGCGTTAAATTCAAAGCTACAATCGCCGAAATCTTTCAAGCGAGATCTCAGCTGATTGAGCAGAAGGGTATCAGAGGAGCGCAAAGTTCTGCTAGACAATTTCCTCGTTAATCTGTTGATGAGATAGTGTGGTGCCTTGCCATTTTGGCATTTATAGGCGAGGGATAGAACCTTGTGTATGATTCTCTGCTTCATCGGGAGCCAGTTCAGTTTCCTCCTGGCTGGGGTCACATGATCCCGTCTAGTCAAGCCTAAGACTGCCCTGACGGCACCATTCTGCAGTTTGTACCTGCTTCAGATTCCCCTGTGAAGTCCCCATTAACAAGCTGTTGCAATAATCCAATTGTGAATTTATCAGTGAGGAGGCCAGGAGGGATCTGTTGGTAATACTAAGATAAGGTCTAATCTGATGTAAGAGTTTAATTACATATCAGCAAGATGAGCGGATTTTAGAGACCTTATTTTTCATGACGAGATTAGCATCAAGCATTACTCCCAAGGTGTTCACTGATTTACTCACGGGATGGAATTACCCGGCAAAACAAACGATTCATACTATTGGACAAGGTTCTTCAGTTTAGGAGGGGAAGCCAGGATAAGTAGCTCTGTTTTAGAGTCATTAAGAGCTAGTGAGTTAGTTGCCATCCATGCTTGAATTTTGCCCTAGGTGTAGACTAGTGGTTTGGTACTCTGTGGAATTTTTTTTAACCCACTTAGGAGTTGACCACCCAAACTGGTTTCAGCTCCACAGTCAACCTAGTTTTACTAGTTTGAATCACTTTCTCCAAAGACAAATTGCACAGATATGAACACACCTGCTCTGTGGACTAATACTAGGGAGTGTGTGTATAACAATGTGAATATCATGTAATATTTACCCCACAAAGAAATCCTAACACACCTCTGATGCATACTTTGTGATGTGTTGTTTTATGTGAAGAATCATAGAACCCATATTCTGTTCACTCATTGTATTATGAATATGTGCAATATAGATCCAGCCCCAGAGACTGGTCTAGATGAATAAAAATAAAATGCTTTGAGCACGAAAGCAATGGCTCAGGGCAGATTTTTGGAATTTATATCCAGAACAAAATAACCCCGGTATTGGGATACTCAGCTTACTCTTGAAGCACCTCTTTAGAAAACAGCAACTCGATAAAATATAATAGAAAACTCTAAGTGAGCCTAGAGTTAGAAACATTTATATGTGGTTGGAGCCTTCTTTTGTTACCTATGTAGGTGTAGTTCACAACATCTACATCCTTCTGATAGTTGCCAGAAAGTTCAAAGAGGATCGGCATAGTTTGCAAATTGGACTCCCAGGTCCTCCAGAAGATCAGGTAATGGTCGAATATAGATATTAAAAAGCAGGGGTGAAAGACAGGAACCCTGCAGGACGCCGCATGTATTTAATATGGGTTTGGCTTGAAATCTCTCAACTGCCACTCTAGAAGTTCTAGGACCCAAAAAGGATGCAATCCACTTTGCTGCATTTTCAGAGCAATTAGCGATCAATGATAATCTCTTGTAGAGCAGATTATGGTCA
The DNA here is from genome assembly GCF_040938575.1 of Ambystoma mexicanum. NCBI lineage: Eukaryota > Metazoa > Chordata > Amphibia > Caudata > Ambystomatidae > Ambystoma > Ambystoma mexicanum. The sequence continues at coordinate 341,833,786 of NC_090922.1, forward strand.
ATGATATCAAAAACCGCTTAAAGGTCTAATAAAAGTAGCAGTGCCGGATGTTTTTTCTCCATGATATCAGTGATGTTGGATTTACGATCCAATAGGGCGTTTTCGGTGCCATGCTGCACCCTGAAACCTGATTGATTTGGATTGTGGATGTTGTGTTCCTCAATACATTTCTGCAGCTGTATATATGCCACTCTATGCTCTTATCTAAGATTTTCAAAAGATAGGGGATGCTCGTGATGGGTTTATAGTTTTTGGGGATAGAGGGGCCGAGAGAAGCGTTTTTCAAGAGAGGCGTGACCTATGCCTCCTTCAGTGCAGGTGGCACTGTGCCAGACTGAAAGGAGGAGTTAACCAGTTTGGTAATCCATGGTGAGAGAACATTCATGGAGAATTTTTAAAATATATTGTGGGCATGCGTCTCCAGAACCAGATGTAGATTTCATGTTGTTAATAATATCTTTAATTTCTTGTTCAGTGCAAGCGTGGAATTCGAATTCGGGCATGTTAACAAAGTGAGTGTTACTTTTGTTAAAACCATCATTTTTGACCAGATCGGCTAGTTGTTTAGCAATGTCTTGACAATGTCCTGTTATTTTGTGTGTAAATTCGTCCTGAATTTGTTGGCACCATGCAGAGTCCCTCGAGATAGACAGAAAAGAGGAGGTGTGATATTTAAAGTCTTTCAAGACTTTAAATAGTTCTTTTGAACTAAATTTGGCATTACCCATTTGTGCATTATAGACTTTATTTTGGACTAAATTATGATTCTCTTGTATTTTTGAACTGATGTTTTGTATTTTTCCAGGGTGGTCAAACATGGATTCTTCCATTCTCGCTCATTGGTTCTCTTAATTTGTCTAGCTTCAACAATCGCATCAGAGAACCAGGATTTATCAGTAGCTACAGCTTTGATAATATTAGTTTTTTTCTGGGGCCAGAGTGTCTCTAGTGTCATTAATAGCAGATGATTGGAGGTTGAAAAGTTCAGATGTGTCTTCATCGTAAGAGTTGATATCACCCAATTTGGTGGATACCAAGGCGGCGAAAGTAGTTATGGATCTCACATTGGTGTCAAGTTGTAAAGGAGGGCTGCGTAGTATGATTGTTGTATTGACAAAAAGGTGATCAGACCATGGCCAGGCCAGGGTGCCATTGGCAAGAGTTTGAACATGATGCACTAATAGCCAATTCAGGGTCTGGCCCCCTTGATGTGTTGGTACATTAACATGCTCGGTGTACCCAATTGCTTCCAGATCTAGTAGGAGAGAAGTGACGAGTGCATCCAGTGGGTCTTCCGCCCATAAAGTGAATTCACCCATGACAATAACGGGTGAGTTCATTTTATTTATGTTGTTTAGTATGTCAAGTAGTTGTTCTTCAAAAGATGGAACGGATTGAGGGGGTTTATAAAGCATGATTAAAGTAAGGGAATGTTGTGGTTAATTTGTATTTTTTTCATGAGATGTTCACAATCATCCAAGTGATGCACCTTAGAGTCATGACAATTAGAAATGTTTTTCACCACAATTGCGACGCCCCAACCCTGATGATTAGCCCTATCCGCCCTGAAGATTTTATAATACAGCGGAATTGCATTATTTATTGCTATCTGAGATGTATCTGACAGCCATGTTTTAGAAAGTGCCAAAATGTGTGGTTTTTGAGAGTCTAAATAGTCCTCAATTGTAACTGCATGTTTGACCATGGATCGCGTGTTTAGTAGGTAGATGGAGAGATGATTAGAGCCCGGTCTATACACAACATTAGCGTGCAGAGACGTGATGTTACGGTTTGTTATTTCCAAAGGCTAACCGCTTGAAGCAGTAGAGGTTGAGGCTGCAAGGTAAATGCTGAATACATTGCTGTGCTACCCGCGTGAAACAAGTAGCTCGTAGGACTTCAGATATTATTGGGGGAGAGTTGAAACGGAAGAGCTCTGTGCCGGTGAGATAATACATGCAATACAGAGACTCACCTTAATCAACAGCGCGCTATGTGTGTAAAGGAGGGGAAGGTCAGGATGCACCTCGCACAAACGGCGCTAGCCAGTTTAGTCACACCGGCGCAGTCACGCCTGAAGCCGAAATATGAGGCGTGCTGGGACTACAGAGTTTATGGGAAATGCAGTCTTAGAACGTGCAGCGTGGAATTAATCACACGCTGATTCAAATCGCTCTAGGTGAAGAAATATGGCGCAGTGCACTTCAAACAACTAGACCGCATATTCCCACCATTGGCACCTTTGATCCTCATTGACTCTTAGTCCTCCTTCCTCTTCCCAGTACCACAGGCATTATGGATATTGAAGTACATAATGGATGTAAGTCCTTCATGTCTATTCATTTCTGTTTGATTGCTGGACAGGATGTTATCAGAATTAGGAGACATTATATGAGTGATGTGTCACTTAACATTAGGGTTAAGACTTCTACCCAAGACAGAATCATGGCCATTAGAGGATGTCACACCTGACTCCCTAGGTACACAACTTACTCCGTCTAGGTAACTTTTCCCAGACGCTTCTTTGGGTTTCCTCATGAGAGGGTTTTGTGCAATGACAACTATAAGGAAGGCATGGTATCAAACAGTAAGAGAGACACAAGTGACCACAGTTCAAGGGTGTTTATTGAACTTCAATTGTGTTTGAAAAATGCCTTTCTAATCCTGAATCTAAACATGGGAGCAGCTAAAACAATCAAATAATAATAACGCAGTCCTAGTAGAGTCTTGTCAAAATAAAAGGGCCTATACTTATAAACCTTTTACCAATCCTTACGTCTAAATTCAAATACTGCGGAAAACCATGTTATGCAAAAGAAATGTTTTCAAGAAATAATGTGTCAGGATATCTGAGCCGTTGGCTCCCCTTCCCCACGTTTTCAGCACGGGACAAGGTGGCACACTCCAGCTTAGAACACTCTCTGGCTTCTTTAGCATGAGGATGCAGTTCAAGACCTCAGCATCAGGGCCTTCTGTGCCAAAATCTCTTTGCCATTCAGAGTCTCTTATTTCAGAGGGCTTGATGCGACAAATAAATATTAAAGTTCCTTTCTTCTTAGGATTTCACATGAACACAATTTCTCAGGTTAAGAATTAGTGACAAGGCGCACACTCGGATGCCAGTCAAGTTTTCCATGCATTGACTTCTCCTCCAAACTAACGTTTTCATGACTCCATCAATCTTCAGGAAGGCTATATTTCTTTACCTTTTCAGGCGTGTCTTCATTTCCTTTTCAGGTGTTGCGGGTTAAATGACAAAATGTCTCTAAGGATTCTGGTACTTGTATATTTCGCACTTTGTTTCCCTTGCAGGTGACTGGAAACAACTCCCTCCATAGTACAAATCTTACCCTGGGGAGGGGGAAAGCCATGTTTATGGCTCTCCATTGTAAGGCATGATGGCCCTGGTTCTGCAACCTTTTGAGCCCGGGACTACTGGAACATTGGTTAAGAATTAGTGACGAAGCGCGCACTCTGTTGATAGTCAAGTTTTGCATGCATTGACTTCTCCAAACAAACGTTTTCATGACGCCATCAATCGTCAGGGAGGCTATATTTCTTTACCTTTTCAGGCGTGTCTTCATTTCCTTTTCAGGTGTTGCAGGTTAATTGACAATTTGTCTCCAAGGATTCTGGTACTTGTATTTTTCGCACTGTGTTTCTCTTGCAGGTGACTGGAAACAACTCCCACCATAGTACAAATCTTACCCTGGATAGGGGGACGCGGAAAGCCATGTTTATGGCTCTGCATTGTAAGGCATGAAGGCCATGGTGCTGCAGTCTTTTGAGCCCGGGACTCTTGGAACATTGGTTAAGAATTTGTGACAAGGCGCGCACTCTGTTGCCAGTCAAGTTTTCCATGATAACATGGAATAATCAAATAATAATAACGCAGTCCTAATAGAGTCTTGTCAAAATAAAAGGGCCTATGCTTATAGACCTTTTGCCAATCCTTACGTCTAAATTCAAATACTGCGGAAAACCATGTTATGCAAATGAAAAGTTTTCAAGAAATAATGTGTCAGGATAACTGAGCTGTTGGCTCCCCTTCCCCACGTTTTCAGCACGGGACAAGGTGGCACACTCAAGCTTAGAACACTCTGCAGCTTCTTTAGCATTAGGATGCAGTTCAAGACCTCAGCATCAGGGCCTTCTCTGCCAAAATCTCTTTGCCATTCAAAGTCTCTTATTTCAGAGGGCATGATGCGACAAACAATTATTAAAGTTCCTTTCTTCTTAGGATTTCACATGAACACAATTTCTCAGGTGATTCACTGTTCACCCTGGGCTCCTCTCCACTGGGCTCAGGCCCACCTTACCACAAAACCTTCAATTAGTCTCCATCAGCCAGGCGCGGACCAATTTATCTACTTTAACACAAACTTCTGTTTACTTTATCAACATCGAAGACTTTCAACTGTGCGCAGGATTTTGCTTGACCCATCGCAGGACCACTTCCATTAACAATTCTTTACAACTCTTAACTTTCACCTTTTGGTGCTTCACAGCTAGATAACTTACAGAGAGCTTTGATTGAACACACACACAGTGCCGGAACACTCTGTCAAAGCTATCCCTTTTGAGATGTGTGCTTTGCCTTGGTTCTGTACTAAATCTGCATTCTAGGTCTGTTGTTCCTGTTCGTTGTTGTGACTGTTAGGGAGAATTCTCTGTTTAGGCTGAATTTCCTAACCTAGTGAGTCCCCCAGCAGCTTTGCTGGATATCTGGAGTTTGTTTTTTTTCTCCTGCCAAGAGTGAGTCTCTTTTCCTCACACTCTTGGACATGATTTGAGGGGTTCCTTTGACTGTTAATGTGTTTTATGGGCTATGGGGTCTTTTGCTCCATAGGGTCTCATGTGTTTTTACTATGTGTGTTACACAGCACCCTCAGTGCAGTGACACAGGGGTGTCATAGTGACACCCCACCATAGACTCCATACCCTGGGACTGACTACTGTCTCCCAGGGCATGTCAAGTCACCATTGGCTTTACTAGTCCCAAATTATGAACAGAAACCAGTACAAACCATCATATTGTGGACGTACTGGTCGGGGCAATTCGATTGCCCCGGGGTCTGTTAGTCGAGGGGGCACGTCTCCGTCCCCTCTGATCGAGTTTTGGCTGGTGGCAGTGGATACTACTTTTTATATTCGACCGCGAATATATCTCTATGGGATTTTCCCATTGTTCGAGGCTACCAACTTTAATTATTTAATTCTTATAGCCTTGAACATACCGCTGGTTCATTTATTTAATATTAATTCGCCGGTTGGTATTTTTTTACCAGAACTCAATTCTAAAATGGCGTTTGTGTTCTCTTCTGTGACTCCAACCCAAGTCGAGCCCTTTGTTCCACTTTTTGGCGGGCTTCTCCACAGAAGCCTCCAAAAGTGGTGCCACTCTGTCTGGGTACCACAGGGGGTGTGGGAGGTGGTTTAGGCACCCTGGACTGAGTTACCTTGGTAATTCAAGTCGCACTCTGGTGTGATTGGCCCAAGTGGTGAGCCGGCCGGCTCACCACTTAGTATGTTTGATTGACAGCTAGACTGAGTGAATGGAGGTGTGCTGCATAAAAGCAGGGCTTTGGGGACTGGAACTTCAGAAGTCGCCACAGGACCTAAAAATCCGACGAGGGAGAAGCTGAGCCAACCTGCTACGACGACACCACCGGTGGAGCCCTGCGGAACTGACTCACCACTTCCCAACGACAGAGAAGATCTCCCGGCTGGAGAGTCTTCTTCCCCTCACTGGTGGGCACAACCAGTTTACCTTCTTTTTCTCGCATCCCAGGACGTCTTGTGGTCGAATTGCCCGTGCCAAGCACCCCGGCAACCGGATAGCCACTTACCACTGGACCGCGAACAAAAGGGCCGCTCCTTTTAACTGAGAACTCCACGGCTGGTTTCTTCCCTGGCAGTGCAACGGACTCTGGCTTTCCTCCCCGACGAGATCCTCTCTTCCTCCGGTCGAAGCACCGACTTGCACCCGCTGCCAGGAACAACTGCCCCCGCTGGAGTATTCTCACCACTTTAAGGTACCGTGTCTGCCAGGCCCCCCTTTCTAAAGATTGCTACAAGGTAATAATAATCCCTTAGCCATCTGGACTGGGCTGGCCGCCTTGAGCATCTAACTGGTCCCTTTCTTTTGGTCCAACTTCGTTCTGAACCTTTTTGAGAATTTTGTGCACTTTTTAACCGTGTGACCTTGGACACATTTCGTTCTGATCCTCTTAAAGTGGATCCGGCTTTCTGAACTCCAACTTCACGGTTTGATTCTGCCTTCCTCTCTTGTGTGTTCTTTTGAAGGTGTTGGGATCTTTTTCAATTTATGCTCTGCCTTTCTCTCCCTTTTAAACCAAATTATTAGAGTGCCATCTGCATTAAGTGCTCACCGCTGTCTGAAAATAAGTGGGGCTTTACTTAAGACTTGTCTAATATTCTTTTAAGGGAGTGTATATCTTTTAGTGACCGTGTTTTTGAACTGCTTGATATTAGTGCCAGTGTGTTTTATTAGATGTGGTTTTAAATAAATAATTATATCTCTTTTACACCAAGCTCTGGTCAGTGTTTGCTTGTTCTTCTGTGTTCCTTTGACCTATTGTGAATACTCTGTATACTGCCTAACTCTTCTTGATGGAAGTCTGACTGCTCAGCCACAGCTACCAAGTGAATCTGTGTGGTACAGACTGCTACCAAGTGGGTTTACTGCCAAACACCTGTAGTCTTAAATCTTTTGCAGTGGTCCCAGAGGGAACTGCACAGGTTTCTGTCTAACAGTGACCCCCTCCCTTTCATGCCCCCCCAGATCCCCCTCTTGTCTGCCTCCTGTCTATACCGAACATCTGTAGCCAGTTCTATTCTACCCTTACATAAGCGTCTTTCTTATCTTTATAATTATTTTGTTCTGCATGTTTGGCATAGACTGTCAATTAGAGCTTGTTTGACTACTTTACAGTCCTGATCCTACCGATTTACCTTTGATAATGCATGTTTCTTAACAACCTTCCTGGGGCAGGTAAGACAAGGGAATATATCAGTAACTATTCCATCAAACTCTCGGATCACATCAAGATCTGGTATCCCAAAATCACAAATCTTCTCAATGTGTTGTTGAACAACCGTCCCGTAAATCCTAGGTTTCACATCATGATATCCAAGTTTATCCGTGACAGTTTGGCGGGCATGGCTTGTCACAGTTAATGGCCACATATTATTACAAGCATGCTCAGAGGTGTTCAGGTAATTCCAGATCTTAAAATAGATTGATAATGGCTTATGGTCGCTTTCACTACGATCCAGAATCTCGAAATCCGTGACCAATTTCCAATATCTGGCTAACACCAGTACATAATTTTTGAGTGAAGAGCTGGTTGGCCCAAAAAACGTTTTGCCCGCTGGCTGGTTGCCAGGGAACCACCTGTTGCATGCTCTTAGTTCTAGAGTATAGCGTGATCGAGCAGTAACCAAGGCTTCATTGTGCATCGTTTTCAGGTAAGTACCTACTAGTGAAGGTATATCCAAAGCCTCCTACTGGTCCTCTCAGAGACCCTCTAGATCCTTCAGGGGTTCAAGTTGCATATTGAAATTTCTTGCAACAATAACATGATTTTTATTAAAAATCCCAACTTTCCCATGAATTCACCAGGCCAGCAATTGTATTTATTATATTCTAGATTGAGGATGAGCTTGGCCTGTTACACACATTAAATAATAATATGTTATGCCCTTCAGCCCCATATAGATCACAATATGCTGGAGATCCATGAGGTCAGTTGGCCCGGGATACTATTTGCCAATTCATAAAAGGGTCCACCAAGATGAGGAGACCACCATAAGATCTACCCCTTACAGCCTTCTGAGCTGGTACTTGATATGATTGGAAGCCTTGGATATCTACTTGATCCAATGCCCAACTCTCCTGCAGAAACACTAATTGATAACTTATAATAAGGTCCAACAACCCTGGCTCTTCCATGTGTTTTAAAATACCTGCTATACTCCAGGACATCAGTTTACCTAGGAAAGAGGACAACAACCCCACCGCCAGTCTCTTTGAAGGTCAATCAACCTCTTCTAACCTGTCAGCATCCCCATGCTTAGATCTAGATGAACCTAGGTCTCTAGGGCAGAGAGGAAAATTAAGTTTTACTCACTGGAGTGACTAACGTACTACTCGTCCATAGTCCTCTTTCCTCCATCCTGTATGGGAGTCCCCAGCAAGGGATGGGAACAGAACCCTTTTTCCCCAGAAAAAACACTTCCCCCTTTAAATTTGGAGGTGTGTGGGGGCGTGGCCCCGGGAACACGGGCTCCCTTAACCCCGCCCAACGGCGCCAGTCCCCTTTGACGCATCAGCTGTATTACGCTGAACAACCTTGCTGCTCTTATTAGGGGGAAGGATGGTGGGACATATGGAGGAAATGGGACTATGGACTAGGAGTACGGACTAGGAGTATGTTAGTCAATCCGGTGAGTGACACTTAATTACTCCTATGTCCTGTCCCCTTTCCTCCATCCTGTCTGAGCAATTACCACCGATACAACCCCTGTGGGGAGGAGAGCTTGCCAATTTATGTGAAAAGATTACACAGGACTGACTGGCCAAATACTGCGTCTGGCCAGGCACTGGTATCCAGGCAGTAATGTTTGCAAAAGGCCAATGGTGAGGCCCATGTCGCCGCCCTGCAAATGATCTGTAATGGCACGTGGTGCTGAAAAGCGACCGTCCCTGCCTTGGCCCTGATGGCATGAGCATGCGTGTCTTTTGGCGTCTTGCAGAATGCCTTTGCCCTGTCCAGATAGAATTGTATGCTCTCCTGCCGTTCCTTGGGGTCTGGAAAGAAAGTGGGGAACACAATCTCAGTACCCAGTACAATACCTTTGTCGAAGAAAGGGGGCTACTATCCAGCAGCCAATCAGGGTTTAGAAAAAAACATGCAACAGAAACAGCCTTGGTGGAAGTTAGATCTGCCATCGCTGGAATTGGTGACAAAGGTAGTTTAGCTATGCTGCTGTTGTTAGACCTGTCCGCCGCTTTTGATCTGGTTTATTACGATAAACTGGCGGACGGGCTAAATAAGCACGAAAAGTGCTCTAAACTAGCAGCTAATTGGTTTAGATCCTTTTTGGGTCCTAGGAGAGCGAAAGTGGATGGGGGGAAAACTCCAATGCCTTAAATGACAAAAAAACAGCTTCTAATTATTGCAAGTCCAGCTAAACTCAAGTCCCTGGGTCAATATGAGACCTTCGGATCGGACGGGCCATAATTCAGGTCTCCAACCATGTTAAAACCATGGGAGTGATCTTTGATTGCCACCTCGACTTTAAGAAACATGTTTCTTATGTGACCTCCAATTGTACCTTCATGACACAGCTACTATGTCAAATCTGGCTTTATTTGTCAGAGAAAATAGGGCTTTGTTAGCATCAGCAACCATCAACTCCAGGCTTGACTACTGCAGCAGGCTTCCTGGTTGGTACTTCCCAGGCAAATGTTAAGAAACTGCAGGTGGTTCAGAATGGGGCAATTAGAACCATTTGTGGCATCTGATGGCGAGACCACACCTCAGATGCCCGAAGGACACTACATTATTTATTTGTATTTATAAAGCGCACTAGCAGCCCACAGGCATTGAGGCGTTGTTGCATGAAATTGCCTTAGTTACACGAAATTGTCTTAGTTACATCAGGATACTTGGCCCTTGGTTACAGTGAGCATGATACAATATGAAGGTACAGAAAGTCAGACTAGAGAATGCAGTATTCAACATGATTGGTTAGATGAACAGCATGGTTTTAATTAACTTCTTAAAGCCTAAATGAGATTCAACATCCCTAACTTGGGGGGTGAGGCGGGGGGCATAAGGCGTTCCAATGTGTCGCTGCCAAAACTGGGAAACTAGAACCTCCTGCACTCGCTCTCCGTGTTTTAGGAAGGGAAATTCTATTAGTATAGGCCATTCTTGTGGGTCTAGTAGGAACCAGCTTAACAACTCTTTGAGCCAGGTACAGAGGTGCCCGGTTGTGGACACATTTATGTGTTAGGGCGACGGCTTTGAAGACTATCCTCTCTTTGATGGGGAGCCAATGAACCTGCTTCCTAGTTTCAGAAATGTTCTCTCTTTTGGAGATACCAGTGGCAGCCCTCAGGGCATTATTCTGGACCGTCTGAGGTTTAGTAAGGTTCTTCATGGACGTCCCCAAAAAGAGGGCATTGCAATAGTCCAGTATAGATCCAATTATTGCTCTTGCAATGGTAAGACAGTTTTGTTCAGAAAGAAATGGTCTGGCTGCGTTCATCAATTTAGAGTGGTAGGCTGAGGTAGATGCAATGGCATTAACCTGCCTATTCATAGAGAGGTCTGCATCCAGGTAGACCCCCAGGTCTTTACAGCTTGCGATACAGGGATTGGCAAGTGGTCAATTGTAAAGGAGCTGTATGGTTTGTCCAGTTTCCTGAGGGTGGCAGGAGATCCAATTAGCAGAAGCTCGTTTTTGTCACTGTTAAGGCATAACCAGTTTTCTGCCATCCAAGTTTGGATGGTGGAATAAATGAACTCGAGGGTAGCCATATCGGCTTCATAGTCACCCGTAAGGGGAATGAGGATCTGTGTATCATCAGCATAATTAGTGTATGCATTTTCCCCGAGGCATCAAGGATGTGAAACAGTGGCTTGGTTAACAGGTTGTACAGGGTAGGAGAGATGCAGGAGCCCTGTGGGGCACCACATTTAATGAAGCTTGGGTGGGCACAGGCTGAGTCACAGAAGACTTTCCTGGAGAAACGAGGTGATCCAAGCGATGGCCGTAGTGGAGAAATTGGCAGCAGTTTGAGATGGTGACAAAGGGTATTATGATCCACCAAATCAAACGCCACGGATAAATCAATCAAGGAGCAGAAGGAGGGCGGGTTTGCCCGCATCTCTGAAATCGTCCATTTGATTTTTTAAGTCTAGGAGTGCAGTTTCGGTACTGTGCCCCGGACGCAATCCTGACTGCTGGAGGCCAAGCAGGTTGTTTGCCTCAAGGAATTTTTGGATTTGCATATAAGCTGCCTTGTCAAGAATTTTTAAAAGGAAAGCGACTAACGTAATGGGTCTGTAGTTCCCTGGGACAGTTGGGTCAAGTGTTGACTTTTTGAGTCGAGGACGTACCCATGTTTTTTTTTTTTTTAATATTTGTATTAAATGTTCTCATAATAAACACATCATCACAACACAACCGGCAGTGACAGTAATACATTTTCAAACACTATATACTTTCACATATGTTGTCACTGTCTTCCTGTCCCTCCCCCCCTCAATTTGAGCTTTCATATTAAGTTACTGCCTTATTCCTCCTGGGGCACTTCTTCTTCTGCACTCCCAGGGGTGTCATGATCGCTTAAGCTGTTGCGCGCAGGTTCAGTCAGCGTAGCTATTAGCTGTCTCCAGGCCATCAGCGCACCCACTTCTTCCTCTTCCCCCTTGTTAGCTGCGTCATACCATGCTTCAGTTTCCGCTGTTGCCCATTTCAATAGGTCCTGCCACCATACCTCTAGTCGCGGTCTCTGGGTTGCTTTCCACCCCATGGCTATTCTGCGCTTAGCTAGGATATACACCAGGTCTTTAAGCTTACATATGTGTTTCATATTGCGTGGTCTAGTGAATCCTCCCACCATACATGCCCAGACTGATTCTACATTTAGTTTGATACCTTTTTCGGAGAGGCGATGGGTTATCTCTCCCCAAAATGTTTGAATCTCTGGGAATGCCCAGAACATGTGCAACATCCCCGCCTGTTCTTCTCCACACTTGGGGCACCTTTGTGTATCTGTACTTTGTAATCAGGCTATCCTCTTGGGGTCATGTATGCTCTGTGTTTAACGTATAGCTGTATCTGCTGTAGTCTGGCATTCCGTGACACTTTCTTATGGTACCTCTGCGCCCTTTCCCATTGCCCGTCTTGCATGGATTCTCCTGCATCCAACTCCCAATCTCGCCTTAGCTGGGTCACCTCCTTCCCCACTCTGGAAATTAATAGTTTGTATATTCGGGACACCTCATGCTCACCCTCCGAAATGTCATACATTGACTCTATGACCGAGTCTGGTTGGTCTTCTAATACTGCCTCTGACCATGTGGCTTTTATCTGCTTCACCAATCTGGTGTGGGTGATATACTGCCCAGGGTGCACCCCAGTTTCCTCCATTAATGTTCCGAAATCCAGCGCTCCCTCCTCCCGCCATACATTCCCAAGTGTAACTATGCCCACCGGTTCCCAGTGCTTGTGTATTATTTTCCCCAGTTGTTCATCCACTGCCCGTAGTGAAACAAGCGGCACCTGGGGGGAGCATGGTGCCGGGGTGTCCACGACCCAGCATGCTTTATGCTACATTTTCCACCCCAGTTCAAGAAGTCTAGATCTCCCTTGTAGCTCGGACCTTTGCAGCCATATTAGTTCTTTAAAAAAAAAAAGGTGTGCAGTCAGCCCTCAGCAGTCTGGACTCTGCAGTTGCTTCCTCAGTTAACCACTTCGTTATGTACTGTAGCTGTCCCGCCAAGTGGTATATCTCGAAGTTGGGCAATTTTATACCTCCTCTCTCATAAGTGTTTTGTAGTTTCCATAAAGCAACTCTAATCCTAGTTTGTGCCAGAGGAACCCTCTGCATAGGCTATGTAGTTTATCAAAGACGCGTTTAGGTGGCAGATACAGTATGTTCACAAAAAAGTGCAGTAGTCTAGGCAATACAACCATTTTCAACAGCGCCGCCCTACCCATCATGGCAAAGGGGAGTTTGGCCCAGAACTTCATGCTATTCTCTATGTTGGCTCCCACTGTCTGTATTATATTTATGTTCTTTTTCGACCTCATGGTATAACGTCTACCCTCAAATATCGGAATGTACTAATTTCCCAGGGTATTTGTAATACAGGTAGTTTGTCACATGCAGTGCCCTTATATATCCCTAAAGGAAATATGCACGACTTCGTAGGATTTACCGCTATGCCAGAGTACATTGCAAACCGGTTCATCACTTCTAGGATATATTGCAAGTTTTCTTCCGGGTACTTCAGGTACAGTAACATATCGTCTGCGTCTAATGATATGAGGTGGGACCCCCCCTCCCCCCGTAGGAGTTTCCTATCTCTTCATATTGTTGTCTGAGGTATATCGCCAGGGGTTCTAGTGCTAGTATATACAACATCGGGACCATGGGCAGCCCTGTCTGGTGCCCCTGCAGAGTTGCCATTTGTCCGAGATGATCGCTCCTGTCTTGACTCTAGCTAACGGTGAGCTATACAGCAACGCCACCCACCGTAGATACCCGGCCCCCATTCCATATTCTTTCAGGGCCGCCACCAGCCATGGCCATCTCACTGAATCGAAGGCCTTCACCGCATCAAGCGAGACTATTGCGACTTCATTCGAGTCCTTTTCTGTCTGTTCAATGACGCGGCAAAGTCACCTGTGGTTATCAGCTATACTTCTGCCCGGGACATAACCTGTCTGATCATGATTTATCAACTTGCTTATGACCTGCCCAAGCCTGTTTCCCAGCACCGACGTGAGTATTTTACCATCTTGATTTAACATAGATATCGGTCTATATGACCCGCAATCTCTGCTAGGCTTATTTGGCTTGAGAAGCGGGATGATCGTTGCTTGTCTGAGTGATTCCGGCAATCCACCAACTTCAAACGCTTCATTTAACATTGCCAATAACGGGGGTAGCATCTCTAACTTATAAGTTTTATAAAACTCGCTAGGGAGCCCGTCTGTCCCAGGGGCTTGGCCAGTGGGCAGCTGTCTAATCACTGATTCCAACTCCTCTAATGTTATGGGGGCTTCTAGTGCCTCCCTTTCTTCTGTACTCAGTTTGGGCAAACCTATATCTCTCAGTATCTCTTCCATTTCGTTCTGGTCCGCTCCTCCCGTGACTGCATATAAGTGTTGGTAGAACCTCCTGAATCCCTCGTTGACATGCACTTGTGTGCCTAATATTTGGCCACTCTCATCCCTTATTTCTCTTACCATAGTTCTGGGCCTTTCCTGTTTATATAGCCATGCCAAGAGCCTTCCTGGCTTATCTCCCCCTGCATGCTGCCTTTCTATGTACTTCTTGTAGTTCAGGTTACACAATCTCTCCAATTGTCCCACACACTCTTGTTGCAACTTGCTCATCGCTTCTAGATTCTTTTCCGTTCTCTGCAGCTCTTTCTCTATGCCTCCTTGGAGCCCTTTGGATTTGAGATCGCAACCCCCCTTACTACTACTTTGAATGCCTACCACAGGGTGCTCTCCGACTCCACGCTACCAGTGTTCTTCTCAAAATATTCATTTATCTCCTCTCTCAGGTCCTCCCTAAACTCTGTCAGGGTAATTCATAGAATTTCGCAGAAAAGTGTCGCAAGCGGCTGGCGCAGAGTGTCCGCGTGCGATTGACAGCGCCAGGCACGTGCGATAAAACCGATTTCCGCGCACAGCGTATTCATGGATTTCATGCTCCCAAACCAGCCGTGGCGCAGAGTATCGCAGCGACCCTGCAGCAGCGCCAGTAACGCCCCCAAGAACGCCCTCGCGCAAGGAAAAGGCAGCAAAATCGCTAAATCATCGCAAAGGGCTGCGCTAACTCTGGACCAGTTTACAGGGCAGCCAAACAAGGAACGCAAAGCGGGTAACGTGCATATCAGGGGTACACGTGAAGTCATACACGCGATTAGCCAGGGTACGTGTATTACAGGGGTACGCGGGAAGTTTAACACGCGATTGGCCAGGGTACGTGCATTACAGGGGTACGCGGGAAGTTTAACACGCGATTAGCCAGGGTAAGTGTATTACAGGGGTACACGTGAAGTCATACACGCGATTAGCCAGGGTACGTGTATTACATGGGTACGCGGGAAGTTTAACACGCGATTGGCCAGGGTACGTGTATTACAGGGGTACGCGGGAAGTTCAACACGCGATTAGCCAGGGTAAGTGTATTACAGGGGTACGCGGGAAGTTCAACACGCAATTAGCCAGGGTACGTGTATCACAGGGGTACGCGGGAAGTTTAACACGCGATTGGCCAGGGTACGTGTATTATAGGGGTACGCGGGAAGTTTAACACGCGATTGGCCAGGGTACGTGTATTACAGGGGTACGCGGGAAGTTATACACGCGATTAGCCAGGGTACGTGTATTACAGGGGTACGCGGGAAGTTTAACACGCGATTAGCCAGGGTAAGTGTATTACAGGGGTACACGTGAAGTCATACACGCGATTAGCCAGGGTACGTGTATTACATGGGTACGCGGGAAGTTTAACACGCGATTGGCCAGGGTACGTGTATTACAGGGGTACGCGGGAAGTTTAACACGCGATTAGCCAGGGTAAGTGTATTACAGGGGTACGCGGGAAGTTCAACACGCAATTAGCCAGGGTACGTGTATTACAGGGGTACGCGGGAAGTTTAACACGCGATTAGCCAGGGTAAGTGTATTACAGGGGTACGCGGGAAGTTCAACACGCAATTAGCCAGGGTACGTGTATTACAGGGGTACGCGGGAAGTTTAACACGCGATTGGCCAGGGTACGTGTATTACAGGGGTACGCGGGAAGTTTAACACGCGATTGACCAGGGTAAGTGTATTACAGGGGTACTCGGGAAGTTATACACGCGATTGGCCAGGGTACGTGTATTACAGGGGTACGCGGGAAGTTCAACACGCGATTAGCCAGGGTAAGTGTATTACAGGGGTACGCGGGAAGTTTAACACGCGATTGGCCAGGGTACGTGTATTACAGGGGTACGCGGGAAGTTATACACGCGATTAGCCAGGGTACGTGTATTACAGGGGTACGCGGGAAGTTTAACACGCGATTAGCCAGGGTAAGTGTATTACAGGGGTACACGTGAAGTCATACACGCGATTAGCCAGGGTACGTGTATTACATGGGTACGCGGGAAGTTTAACACGCGATTGGCCAGGGTACGTGTATTACAGGGGTACGCGGGAAGTTTAACACGCGATTAGCCAGGGTAAGTGTATTACAGGGGTACGCGGGAAGTTCAACACGCAATTAGCCAGGGTACGTGTATTACAGGGGTACGCGGGAAGTTTAACACGCGATTAGCCAGGGTAAGTGTATTACAGGGGTACGCGGGAAGTTCAACACGCAATTAGCCAGGGTACGTGTATTACAGGGGCACGCGGGAAGTTTAACACGCGATTGGCCAGGGTACGTGTATTACAGGGGTACGCGGGAAGTTATACACGCGATTAGCCAGGGTACGTGTATTACAGGGGTACGCGGGAAGTTTAACACGCGATTGGCCAGGGTACGTGTATTACAGGGGTACGCGGGAAGTTATACACGCGATTAGCCAGGGTACGTGTATTACAGGGGTACGCGGGAAGTTTAACACGCGATTAGGCTGGGTGGGTCCTCACAGGTGTTCCCTGTACACCCTCCACGGCCCCTGCAGGCAGCCTACAAAACAGGGGACTACCCTGCACACCTGCTCATGTCCCCCTGCACCCCCACCCCCCCAGCAGTGCAGGGGCAGCCTCCACCAGGCCCCCACTCATGTCTCCCACCACCCCCACCCTCCCGCCACCAGGGGCAGCCTCCACCAGGCCCCCACCCATGTCTCCCACCACCCCCCGCCACCAGGGGCACTCTCCACCAAGCCCCCACCCATGTCTCCCACCACCCCCACCAGTGCAGGGGCACCCTCCACCAGGCCCCCACCCATGTCTCCCAACACCCCCACCCACCAGCACTGTGGGGCACGTGGCCAGCAGGCAGTCAGGCAGCAGCAGATGGCAGGTGGGAGCGTGCTCAGGGCTCTGGGGGGGCAGTAATTTCGCCTCCTGGCCAGGAGCGTGGTCTCTCGTGTGTGAACGCGTGGACAGCCTGATAGGTAGTGAAATCCCACACGTCAGCAAAGGCCCTTAGCGCGTAAACCCGTCAACAGCATATGCGCGCCTATAGTCACCTGCACGTGCAGGAAATTGTTGCGTGACACGTCCCAGTGTCAAAGCGTGTGATTGGTGAAAATGGATGTACACGTAGAAGTGACAAAGCGTGAGATTGGTGAAAATGGATCTACACGCAGGAGTGACAAAGCGTGTGATTGGTGAACGTACACGCCGCGTAAGTGACGCTGTACGTGTGGGCCTGTATATAAGGTACATGTAGAACACCATTTCCTTGTACGTGCTTTTCGTGGAGAGCGAGTGGGTGAAATCTGTACTCCTTGTCGTTTCACACGCGATTTACTTCACGGCGTTTCCAGTTCGTATTCCCTGTTACCTCCGACAGCTTTTTCTCTTTTTTCTCTATTACTGGTTTACCTGGGCCTGTTCCCTCAAACAGTGTCCCCTTCTACTGTTGTCCTGTCTTCTCAGACAGCGTACACATCTTCTTTTGGCGGGGGTTTAGCCAGCCAAACGCGCTCATTCTTCACGCTCTTTTACCTGGCAGACGGTGAGTCACGCACGTATCCAACTTCTGTGCTTGCCCCGTGTGTTGCCTACCCCTTCAGAGGTCATTCTAGGCTGCGTGTGACACGCATACATTCATTCTTGTGTTACTGGGTGCCACAGCGTAGTGCAGGTTTTTCTTTCTGCACACGTGGTCTAGGAGGGGTTGCGTGCACGTCATCTCCCTTTTTTGGGCCTCCTGTGCGTTGCGTGACCGTCATCTTTCCCCAGGGGTTACAATCAGCCGTGCTAGAGCACTAGGGTACAATTACCATCTGGTACCCAACCCCTTTGACCCCCAATTGCCCAGGACAATTGTCTACAGCCACTCCCATACGCACATTAATATCAGTGCCATGGCTGGGAGGCGAGGATTCCGTAAGGGTGGCAAAGGTGGAAGAGCCACAAGTGGTGGCCGTGGTGGATCCGGTAGGGGACGTGGTCGTAACTTGCAGGGTGAGCCTGTCCCCCCATGTGTGGAGGACCAGTCAAGGGCACCCATCATCCCCCCCCCCTCCCCCCCTCCCCCCCTCCCGTTGAGGCTGAAGTGGCTGACACCATCCATGCTCAGCCCTTGTTGGACCAGCCCATTGTGGCACCAGACCTGGCTGACTCCATGGCTGACTTCCAGGTCAGCAGGGCTACGACACGTGCGCTGGTGCACGTTGATGCCATCATGCCACGTGGATCTGGGGCAGCAAGGTCATCTGCTGCACCAAGGAGGCAGGGCGGAGTGGCTGCAGGGGCAGCTGCGGCTCCATCCACCCCAGCCCTCACACACCCAGCCAGGACAGTGTCGGTCCTAGTCCATGCTGCTGACATTCCCCCTGACACCATCACACTAGAGCCAATGCCTGCACCAACTCCCATGCTGAGTGTGCAATCCCACACTCCTGATACAGAGTCCACCAGGGCTCCTGCCCCTAGTGTCCAGAGCGGCGCAGGACACTCAGGATCACCACCACCTTCCAAGCGGAAGAGGAAGAGTGCTCGTCCGGCACAGGCTGATGCCCCAGACACGGCTACACAGTCCGGCCCGTCCAGGAAGCCCAGCTTCACGGATGACGAACTGAATGCACTTGTCGAGTATGTGTCCGGACATGACAACGAGATGGTCATTGTTGCAGGATCCAAGACCACACCTGCACAACGCCAGGCACACTGGCAGACCGTTGCGGACATCGTAAGTGCCCTTGGAATCGTGAGGCGCACAGCCAATGATTGCTATAAGCGCTGGAATGACCTAAAGCGCAGGGCAAAGAGTAAGCTGGCCTCAAGTCATGCCGCAACTCTAGTGACTGGAGGTGGGTCTCCAGTAGTAGACATGGAACTCACTCCACATGAGTCAGTCGCTGGGACCTACGTCACGGAGGAACAGATCCAAGGCGTGGGAGATCTGGCTGATTACGAGGCATTGTCCGGTGAGTGCACATGCATGTGTGTGTCATACATGTGCATGGTGTGTGTGTGAGGGCTTCTGTTTGGGTGGCAGGAGAGAGTGTGTGCACCTCAGTCGTATGGGTCAGCCATGTGCTTCATGCAATACTTCCTGCGCAGCTGCATTTGGCCATAGCAGTATCCCTTCTGCCAACAGTAGACATCTAGCACAACTGCACGCCAGTTGCCCTTGAAGTGTCACCTTGACACAACAGATTTGCTTATTTTTCACTGTTCATTCAGTCAGTTTGTTTGCATTCCACCACTTTCACTAGGCATGTCGCTGTCCACTAGTCACATGCCTGACATGGGTATGGTAAAGGGGAGTGACTTTGTTACCTGGATATCATTTGTACACACATGTCCCTGTGCAATTTGACCATTACAGACTGGCAGCTCCAGGTGAAAAATCTGACCTGTTAGAATCAGAAAAGCTATTACATGCGGGAACTGGTCTGAATGAATAGGTGCTGCCCTCCTCTCCATCTTCACTCAATAGCAATGGTACATGCCATCTGTGTGATGGCATGTGTGTTTCACCTGCCAATCACAGGCCAATGTGTGATGCCACTGCCAGGCAGCATGCAGAAAATTTGTTCATCTTCCATCTTGGTGTCATCAGTGTGTGCCGTTTGCCTGCACTTCATAGGCAGTGTGGGTGCATGCATGGGAGGGTTTTAGTCATGTGGGACATGTCAATCAAGTACTGGTTCTCTTGCTTCTCAGCCCTCAATGTGTGCCATGGTGCTAATGCCTGTTTCCATTACTTTGTTTTCATGTCTTTGCAGGGGAAGACGCACCTGATACTGCTGGGGTTGTGGAGATGGTGCAGACCCAGGAGGTGTCCCAGGGCCGACCAACCACCAGTGAGGGACGTGGTGTGGTGGTGGGGGAGAACCCACAAGTGCTGCAGGTCGTGCTCTCAAGGGGTGTCTCTGGCTGCACCTCCCCCGAGCTGTACTCAGGTGTTGATTCGGATGAGACCTACGTGCCGTCGCAGGTGAGTGTTCCAGGGAGGGATTCTGTTCTGTCTCACCCACCTGCACCAGGGTCAGTACCCTCCATGGGGATGTCAGTGTTGGCAGCTACGCCTTCGGTGGTTACGGATGCAGGGTCACACTCCGCGACATCTGATCCTGTTCCTGGGCCAGCAGATCAGAGGGGGAATGCAGTCCTGCAGCCTCAGGCAGTGCCGGCACAGCAAGGCGCAGTTCGCCTTGCCCCAGACAGGTGTGGTGCCCGCCGACGTGGTGGCCGTACGCCACCTGGCAATACCGCATGGGAGCAATCCATTTACGGTATGGCTACCCAACAGGCTGCATCATCCGAGATGATGGCTCAGGCCATGGATAGGGTGGCCACTTCCATTGTCCCCCCAGAAAGGCTGATGGAGCGACTAGAGCAGGCAACTGACTCCATCTGCCAGTCACACAGGGAGGACATGTTGGGGTCCAACAGGGACAGGCGGGCGGCACTGGCGACTCTGCAGGAGGCCATCTCCATTGAGTCCCAGGGCCACAGGGAAGCCCTGAGGCAGGAGCTCCTACACCTCAGGACGACTCTTGTTGAGCTTGAGGCTTCAACACACCAAAGGACAGAACAGCAGCTGGAGCGTCTCACCCGTACGCTCTCAGCTGAGATGCAGGCAACGAGGGCGGAGGTCCGGGCATCCCGTGAGTTGTTGCATGGGGACCTCCGCACACTCATCCTCCAGAACCAGACCTACCACACCCGCATGCTTGCAGCCATGGAGGAGCAGACTAGGGCCTTGCGTGGGCTGCCTCCCATAGTGCAACCACCTCCGGATGCAGCTGCACAGGGTGATAATAGCGACAGCAGTGACACTCCCACAATAGGGTAGCCGTGTGGGCCATGAGCCCATGGAGGTGTTTTATTTTCCCAGGATCCACGCAGGTGGGTTCTGGTGTGCATCCTGTCCTCGGACCTCCTGGGTGGCCTCCCCAACCCCCCCGGGCCCATCAATGGCCATTTTTGATTGTTTCTAATTCTTATTTTGATTTTGATTTCTTTTATTCCCAATTTTTTTGGGAGGATCTGTTGGCTCCGATCTGTTGGCTCCGATCTGTTGGCTCCGATCTGTTGGCTCCGATCTGTTGGCTCCGATCTGTTGGCTCCGATCTGTTGGCTCCGATCTGTTGGCTCCGATCTGTTGGCTTCCGTGGTTCCTGTGGGCATACGCTGCATTGTGGCTGGGCACATGCAGGCTTGTAATGTATTTGGTTCAGATGCTTGGGTTTGAGTCACACACACCCCTCCTGCTTCCCGTTTCCATGGGCTTGCAAAGGGTGTGCCCAAGTGACAGTGAATTACACAGTGACGTTGGACTCCCATGAGCTGTGTGGCCAGTCTGTAGTCAATACTGTGTATACATTCCTAGTGCATATTGCTGTTGTGTTGTACACTGCATGTTGCATTGATGTGTAACTCTTCTTCTGTGTCTACCTCCCAATTTGCAGGTCCCTTCCTCAAGTCCACACAAGGACCTCTAGTCTGGCGATGGGGACCATGTTGGCAGCAGTGCACCTACAACTCTACATGGCGCCAACACTGCACAGTTGGTAGTGGTGGGAGTGCAGGCATTTCCAGGTGGTGAGACTACTAATATGTTACATTTTTGATGTCATGTTAATGGTACTACGTGCTCAAGTATGTTGTTGGTCCGGCATTGCAGTGAGCATTTCAGGTGTTGCAGGTTTCTAATAGTGCCACTGTACATAGTGAGAGTGATGTCATGTTGTGGGGATTACTTTGTTTACCTGCAATTAGCATGACATGGCACGGTGTGTCGTGTGGCAGTGCTGGGGTTGGGTTGGCTGACATGGCACTGTCCTCTTGTTGCATTTTGCAAGTGGGTATTCATTTTAGCTGCTTCAATGTGTAACTTCACAAAACTGCATTGGTGGTGTCTGTGTGGGTAGGGATGCACACATTGTGACACTTCCAGGTGAACAATCTCAGGCTGACATGGAATTCCCGGTTCATTCTCCACACATTCAGGATCAGTGTCAGGTTGAGTCATCATTGATTGTCAGATGGAATGTGCCAGGGCAGTGTGCACTCCACAGGGGTGTGATTTCTATGTGAAGTAATTAGCCACTAGCTGTGTACGGGCTGCCTCCCCCCGTGCCCTTTCCCCTCCCATGCGCAGCGGCTGTGCATGTGGTTGGGGATGTGGGGCCACCACCATGTCCACGGCCAGGCCCCGGCGTGTTGCAACGTTGTGCAGGACACATGCTGCCACTATGATCCTGCACACTACTGGGGGAGCGTATAACAGCTGCCCGCCAGAACGGTCAAGGGAGCGAAAGCGTGACTTCAGCACTCCGAATGTGCGCTCCACTATGCCCCTGGTTGTAATGTGGGCTGTGTTAAATCTTACCTGGGGTGGCGTGGTGGGGTTCCGAATTGGCGTCATCATGTGGGGGCTGAGAGGGTAGGCACTGTCCCCTGTGGAGGTGGGGATTGGTATCATTGGTGAGGTTGTGACCTTGCTCAGTATCCAACATGCATGCATGTGCAGTGGCATACATACTCACCAAGCAGCCATGTATCGCCATGCCGCCCAGCTTCTAGGTCCCGGCTTAGGGTGGACATTCGGTAAATGAAGCTGTCGTGGGTGGAGCCGGGATAGTTGGCATATACTGAGGTGATGATTCCCTTGGCATTACATGCTACCTGCACGTTGATGGAATGCCAGTGCTTGCGGTTCCTATAGATGTGCTCAGATGCCCTGGGGGGACGTAGAGCCACATGGGTGCAGTCGATGGCACCTAGCACTTTGGGGAATCGTGCCACTGCGTAAAAATCCAGGGCGGCAGCATGCCTTTCTGCAGGTGTTCTGGGCAGGTATATGTGCCTGCGGACTGATGGGCGTGCAGTCATGATGTTCAAGACCTGGTGTAGGCAGCGTGACTGGGTGGCCTGTGACACCCCACCCACTATGGCACTTGTCCGCTGAAATGATCCAGTGGCTAAGAAGTGCAGTACATTGAGGACCTTCTCCAGGGGGCTGAGTGCTTGGGAGCACAGGGTGGGTGATGTGAGGTCATCCTCCCACTCAGTCACCAGGTCCAGTATGATGTGTGGTGGAAACCTGTACCTCCCATACACCTGGTCATCAGGCATCCCGAAAAGGCTGGTTCTGGGTGTGAATATTCTGGCCCTGACTATCCTCCTCCTCCTCCTTTGGTAGCCCACTGCCACTGCTGCTAGGAACGGTATGTTCATCCTGGCGTCTGAGCTTGTTATTGTTAAAGTCCGCAATTTATGCTTAGCGCGTGTTCTAGGCGAGCGTGTGACCCGCGCAGCCCTGGAATCCTGTTCCCAGTCCAATAGCGTGTGGAAATTCACACGCACCACGGGATACAGGTTCGCTGACGTACTTGCGTGTGTAAGTGGCCGCGCACCCATTAAATACACGTACATAGGCCAATCGCGTGTACGCGCACTTTTGTCCAATTACACGCGATGACACTCTGACGTGCAGTATCTCCACGTGTGCCCCGTCATCACGTCCTGAGTGGGGAACACCCGTGCGGGTCACGTCACAGACGCGCTTACGCGCTGAGGGACTCTGGTCCAATAGAATCGCGTATGCGTGCTGACGCGCTTACGCGCTAAGGGCCTTTCCTCGGATTTCACGCTGACGTGCAGGATTTTCACGTGCCAAATCACTCCGTATCAAGCTGGCCACGCGAAAACACACGGAAGCCCACGCTCCTGCCCAGAAGGCCGAGTTACTGCCCCCCAGTGCCCCGAGCAGCCTCCCACGTGCCATCTGCTGCTGCCTGCCTGCTGCCACCGTGCCCTGCCATTTGGTGCCTGCACATCAGCCATCTGCAGGGGTCCAGTTGCTGTGTCCACCCCTGCTGGAACTGAAGACTCCCGACTGGTATTACATCGCTCCACAGCCCAGCCCCAGGACCCAGTTGCCCACCCACACCTGCCTCTGGGGTTGCCATGTCGGGCACTTCCACATCTGGCACCAGTGGCAACCCCAGGCCAGAGGGGCAGAGGGGCACCAGCTTCACTGTCACCGAAGTTGGTGTCCTGGTGGAGCATGTCCTGGGGCAGTATGATGCCCTCTTTGGATCGTCCCGCGCCAGCAAGGAAGGACGGCAGAGGATCTGGGCCGACTGTGTGGTTGCCATCAACGCGGAGGGGGTGGCAACCCGCGACGTCCTGAAGATCAAGAAGCGCTGGGAGGACTTGAGGTCCAGGACCCTTGTGAAGGCCCGGCGCCTCGTGGAGGGGGGCCGGGGCCGCATGAGTACCATCCAGATGAGGGTCCTGGAACGCGTACGCCCAGCGCTCCACGCCCAGATCCTTGAGAGGGAGGCCCGTCTGGAGTTGAGCGGTAAGTGTCCATGCATTACTGTGTGAGACAGGGCATGTTGCGGTGTGCTGGTTCTATGATACTTGCCTGTATGTGTGCCATAGCCCATGTATGCATGTATGTGTGCAGGGACATCATGGTAATGCATGTGCGACCAGTGATGTGTGATGCACATGGTTGTTGCATGTGTTGATATGCCGCATGGGGAGCCCTAATCAGATTATGAACATGAGAGCATGCCAGTCTCTGTACCTGAACATGGGTGGGGGTGAGGGATGGGTGCTGATGCCAGGTACATATATGGTAGCCATGTCTGTGTGCCTGACCTGCGTGTCTGTGACTTGTGCATGCCATGGATGCATGACACATGTGTGTGACAATGCAGAGATTCAGTAAAGCAGCAAAATTACCCTTGTATCCGCTGTGTTTGGTGTGTTTGGGGCCAGATGGATGTGACTGAGGTGATGTGTGTGCATGTGATGGGCATGAGGCATGATGCATGTGAGTTACATATCATTGAATGTTTCAAGAGTCCATTGGACATGCATGGAAATGTCCATGGCATGCACCATGCCTGTTACTGTGTGTGTTTTGCCTGGACTGGCCCATGTGTTGTGGAGGGACATGATGGAAGTGTACTTTGACAGTGGTGCTCATCTGCTATTGCTTCCTGTCTAGGGGACCATTGTACAGTGCCCTGATGCTTGTGTTCTTTGTCTCCGTCTACGCAGCGGCTAGTGAAGAAGAGGGCGGAGACGGCGCTGTGGAGCAAGGCGGCGGGGATGCCCCCACGGCTGCAGCGGAAGGGGTGGGTGAGCCCCCACAGGGGCCTGCTACGGTGGGAGACGGTGAGGAGCCATCCAGGTTGGTGGTTTGCACAGAGGAGGAGGAGGCCGCCACTGGGGCACACATGGGGCCTGGTGGGGGCATCCCTGCTGGTGCAAGTGGTGCAGTCCAGGGCCAGGGGCAGGAGGCAGCACAGGTCACCGTGGAGGGGCCTGTGCATGTCGCTGTCCCTGACCCTGTGAGTGCACCACCATGCACCAGCAGGGATGCCCCGTCCCAGGCCTGTCCGCAGGTAGAGGGGATGTCCATGTCACCTGACTCCCCTCCACCTGCGGACGTGGGAACCCCTGGCCGTGCGGAGAAGGTCCTGATTGGGGTCGCGTTGCGCACGGCTGCGATTCGTGATGCCGTGCGTGCTTCCCGGGAGGAGCACGCACGTCATCACGAAGTGCACCGTGCCGACGTGGCCCAATTGGGATCGGCCATGTTCGGGGGTTTCCTGCATGTGTTGGCCAATGTGGCGGCCCTCTCCTCCTCTGTGCAGGCTATCCACCAGTCGTTCTCCTTGCCGTCTTCCAGCCCAGATGCCACCAGGGCCCCCTGTGGACCTGCCCCGACCAATGCAGCCAGCTCGGTGGGGATCCCATCCCTGCCACAGTCGGGAGTCAGAGATCCAGCAGGGGTGGACACCAGAGCAACTGGACCCCAGCAGATGGAGGATGTGACGGCATCATCGGGCAGGGCACGTGCACGACGGCGTCGGTGGTTTCCATCAGCCTGGATGCCGTCGTGCTGGCACAGGCAGTTGCGTCGGAGGCAGCAGCAGGCTCAACGTGGGAGGCATCATGGCTCGGGGCCATCAACATCAGGGGTGCAGGCATCGGCCGGAGGGCAGGAGAACCCTGGAATGGGAGTGGCTTCCGTGTGGGAGAGGTTGTGCCAGCGGATAGGTGCGGAGCGGCAGCGGGCAGAGGAGGAACGGCTCACGATGGTCAGGGCGGAGGACTCCATGCGGAGGGCGCTGAGGCGGGCTGAGTGCCTCGAGGGTCTTCGCAGGGAGTTTGAGCTTGACACTGCGTTATCCCTGCGGGACCTCGGGGCCAGGGAACATGCCCGCCTCCAAGCCATTGACCAGGAGTTCGAGGATGCCCTGGCCCATGACGACAACCAGTGAGCCGTCCGAATAGCCCGCTGCCTTTGTATATAGTTGTATAGTTAGGGTTAGGTTTCCTTTGTTTTTTAGAATTTTTTTTGGGTTGCGATTGGACAATGCACCACTTTTTTGTATATAGTTCCCTTTTTAGTTAGTAGTCAGTTAGGTTTAATTTGGTAGGGCTCATGGACCCAGGATTATCTTCTTGATTGGCTTATTTTAATTTTTCATAATTTTTTCTTGGACATTCATCTTGTTTTGTTTGATTTGCTTTGTGTTTTTTCTTATTTGCTGTTCAATACATATTATTTTTTTAATCTTCAATGTGTCGTATCATCTCATTGCTTTCAGGCATGTCATGTTGGGTGTTTTGTCATTCACTTGCAGCCATTGTGTGTGACAGACATGTGTTCAATTGCATTATTTACATTGGGGGTGTAACATGTAATTGGCTTTGATATGTGGGTGGGTGTGATAGTTGGTTGGGCCTTTTGGCAGGGGAGGATGGGCATTACGGACATGATTGGGGAATGTTGGGACCCAGGTGCAGGGGGGCATGGATTGGACATGGGTGGGGGCCTGCTGGCAGGTGCCCCACAGTGCTGGGGGGTGGGGGGGTGAGGAACATGAGTTGGACATGGGTGGGGGCCTGGTGGTGGGTGCCCCTGCACTGCTGGGGGGTGGGGGGGTGGGGGGGTGGGAGACATGGGTGGGGGCCTGCTGGCAGGTGCCCCACAGTGCTGGGGGGTTGGGGGGTGGGGAACATGAGTTGGACATGGGTGGGAGCCTGCTGGCAGGTGCCCCACAGTGCTGGGGGGTGGGGGGGTGGGAGACATGGGTGGGGGCCTGCTAGCAGGTGCCCCACAGTGCTGGGGGGTGGGGGGGTGTGGAACATGGGTGGGGGCCTGCTGGCAGGTGCCCCTGCACTGCTGGGGGGTGGGGGTGGTGGGAGACATGGGTGGGGCCTGGTGGAGGGTGCCCCTGCACTGCTGGGGGGTGGGAGGGTGGCAGACATGGGTGGGGGCCTGGTGGAGGGTGCCCCTGCACTGCTGTGGGGTGGGAGACATGGGTGGGGGCCTGGTGGAGGGTGCCCCTGCACTGCTGGGGGGTGGGGGGGTGGGGAACATGAGTTGGACATGGGTGGGGGCCTGCTGGCAGGTGCCCCACAGTGCTGGGGGGTGGGGGTGGTGGGAGACATGAGTGGGGCCCTGGTGGAGGGTGACCCTGGTGGCTGGGGTTTGGGGGTGGTGGGAGACATGAGTTGGACATGGGTGGGGGCCTGCTGGCAGGTGCCCCACAGTGCTGGGGGGTGGGGGTGGTGGGAGACATGAGTGGGGCCCTGGTGGAGGGTGACCCTGGTGGCTGGGGTTTGGGGGTGGTGGGAGAC
This sequence comes from Ambystoma mexicanum, assembly GCF_040938575.1. Lineage (NCBI taxonomy): Eukaryota > Metazoa > Chordata > Amphibia > Caudata > Ambystomatidae > Ambystoma > Ambystoma mexicanum. Next base: position 341,861,359 of record NC_090922.1, read on the forward strand.
ATGAGTTGGACATGGGTGGGGGCCTGCTGGCAGGTGCCCCACAGTGCTGGGGGGTGGGGGTGGTGGGAGACATGAGTGGGGCCCTGGTGGAGGGTGACCCTGGTGGCTGGGGTTTGGGGGTGGTGGGAGACATGAGTTGGACATGGGTGGGGGCCTGCTGGCAGGTGCCCCACAGTGCTGGGGGGTGGGGGTGGTGGGAGACATGAGTGGGGCCCTGGTGGAGGGTGACCCTGGTGGCTGGGGTTTGGGGGTGGTGGGAGACATGAGTTGGACATGGGTGGGGGCCTGCTGGCAGGTGCCCCACAGTGCTGGGGGGTGGGGGTGGTGGGAGACATGAGTGGGGCCCTGGTGGAGGGTGACCCTGGTGGCTGGGGTTTGGGGGTGGTGGGAGACATGAGTTGGACATGGGTGGGGGCCTGCTGGCAGGTGCCCCACAGTGCTGGGGGGTGGGGGTGCAAGGGGACATGTGTTGGTGTTCATTAGTTCAAGGAGACATGTGCCTTTGCTGGGGGGCATGCCCATGTTGGGTGGGCTGCCTGCGGGACATGACCAGGGATGCAGGGTAGTCCCCTGTGGTGTGGGCTGCCTGCAGGGGCCGTGGAGGGTGTACAGGGTACACCTGGGAGGAGCCACACTGTCAAATCACATGTGGAACTTCCCGCGCACCCCTGAAATACACGCGCCCAGGCTATTCGCGTGTGGAACTTCCCGCGCACCCCTCAAATTCACGCGCCCAGGCTATTCGCGTGTGGAACTTCCCGCGCACCCCTGAAATACACGCGCCCAGGCTATTCGCGTGTGGAACTTCCCGCGCACCCCTGAAATACACGCGCCCAGGCTATTCGCGTGTGGAACTTCCCGCGCACCCCTGAAATACACGCGCCCAGGCTATTCGCGTGTGGAACTTCCCGCGAACCCCTGAAATACACGCGCCCAGGCTATTCGCGTGTGGAACTTCCCGCGAACCCCTGAAATACACGCGCCCAGGCTATTCGCGTGTGGAACTTCCCGCGCACCCCTCAAATTCACGCGCCCAGGCTATTCGCGTGTGGAACTTCCCGCGCACCCCTGAAATACACGCGCCCAGGCTATTCGCGTGTGGAACTTCCCGCGAACCCCTGAAATACACGCGCCCAGGCTATTCGCGTGTGGAACTTCCAGCGCACCCCTGAAATACACGCGCCCAGGCTATTCGCGTGTGGAACTTCCCGCGCACCCCTCAAATTCACGCGCCCAGGCTATTCGCGTGTGGAACTTCCCGCGCACCCCTGAAATACACGCGCCCAGGCTATTCGCGTGTGGAACTTCCCGCGCACCCCTCAAATTCACGCGCCCAGGCTGTTCGCGTGTGGAACTTCCCGCGCACCCCTGAAATACACGCGCCCAGGCTATTCGCGTGTGGAACTTCCCGCGAACCCCTCAAATTCACGCGCCCAGGCTATTCGCGTGTGGAACTTCCCGCGCACCCCTGAAATACACGCGCCCAGGCTATTCGCGTGTGGAACTTCCCGCGAACCCCTGAAATACACGCGCCCAGGCTATTCGCGTGTGGAACTTCCCGCGCACCCCTGAAATACACGCGCCCAGGCTATTCGCGTGTGGAACTTCCCGCGAACCCCTGAAATACACGCGCCCAGGCTATTCGCGTGTGGAACTTCCCGCGAACCCCTGAAATACACGCGCCCAGGCTATTCGCGTGTGGAACTTCCCGCGCACCCCTCAAATTCACGCGCCCAGGCTATTCGCGTGTGGAACTTCCCGCGCACCCCTGAAATACACGCGCCCAGGCTATTCGCGTGTGGAACTTCCCGCGCACCCCTCAAATTCACGCGCCCAGGCTGTTCGCGTGTGGAACTTCCCGCGCACCCCTGAAATACACGCGCCCAGGCTATTCGCGTGTGGAACTTCCCGCGAACCCCTGTAATACACGTAGCCCGCTCCCCCAGGCCCGATCGCGTGAGGAACTTCCCGCGCACCCCTCAAATTCACGCGCCCAGGCTATTCGCGTGTGAAACTTCACGCGAACCCCTGAAATATACGTAGCACGCTCCCCCAGGCCCGATCGCGTGAGGAACTTCACGCGAACCCCTGTTATACACGTAGCCCGCTCCCCCAGGCCCGATCGCGTGAGGAACTTCACGCGAACCCCTGTAATACACGAAGCCCGCTCCCCCAGGCCCGATCGCGTGTGGAACTTCACGCGAACCCCTGTAATACACGTAGCCCGCTCCCCCAGGCCCGATCGCGTGAATAACTTCACGCGAACCCCTGTGATGCACGTACCCTGCAAATCGCGTGTGACACTTCCCGCGCACCCCGGTATACATGCACACGTATTTTTTGTCAGCGGGTGTCCGTGTTTGTGGGTACCCCTTTGCACGTCATTTTTCCTGGAGGGCCACAGTATGGGACATTCATCATGGCAGTATATAGGTGCTATTTGTTGGCGCACCTTTTGGCGCACATTTCTTACAGCCGCAGAGACGCTACCGCCTCCTTTCTTGTGGCGGTCGTGTTTGTGCCTGTGCGCTGGTTTGAGCGTGCGCTTTTTTCCCCTATTCTATTCCATGAATACGTGTTGTAGGCGAGCGTGTGGGCGTTCCGCGCACTTGTGCCCTGTACTTCCCCCGTGACGCCCACGTTTTGGCAAGTTGTTCCCCATTCCGAGTGTTACGCCCGTGTTCCGCCTACTTTTATTGCGTGCGCCGCGCTATGTGCGATTTTCGCTGTGGCCTGTGCGATTTTCGCTGTGACCTGGCGCACGCTGTTAGATGGCCTGTGCGCTAACGTGCGCCGCGCACTTTTTATCGCACATCCGCTGGTTTTCTCGCGCACGGCCTTCCATGAATCGACGTGCGCTGCTTTTCGTGCGATTTTCGCACGTTCACTGCGATTTTCGCTATTCCACTGCGATTCGCACGTTTATGCCCACTTGCGCCGCGCTAATTATTCCATGAATCGGCCTGTGTGTCTTTTAGTGCTTCGGCCCTCAGCCGCCACGTTGGAATCTTGGGTCTGGGGGGCTGGTGCTGCCACTCTAGCAGTAGCATTGAGTGGTCTGATAAGACCCTCGCTTTATATTCCAGCCTCACTATCTCTCCGGTAAGTTCCGAGCTGAAGAACATATAATCTAGCCTGGTGTATAGGTTTTGTGGAGCAGCGTAGTGCGAGTAATGTCTATCATTGAAGTCGCCCAACAGGATCCGCAGCACTTTGGCTGCCGGGCTGGGCTTATCTTTCTTGTTATCCGATCTATCTACCCTGGGGTCCAGCGTGCAATTGAAGTCCCCCCCCCCAGACTATCGCTCTCCCCATATACGGGCTAATTTTACCATACAGGGCTTTAATGTAGGCCGCTGTATCTTGATTTGGGGCATACGTGTTTATAATGCACAACTCCCTGTTTTCCACCATTCCTTGTATCCCCACCATTCTCCCGTCTGCTTCCACTGTGTGCTGCAACAACTGGAAGGGCACGTGTGGTGCTTTCCAAGTGAGGACCCCTGTGGCACATGCCGAGTACGTTGCCCCTATGACGGTCCCTTTCCATTTCCTCTTTATCACATCTTGTTTTTCTTTCTTAAGGTGGGTTTCCTGTAGCAATGCTATATCTATTTTGTGTCTCCTCAGGTACAACATGACCTTATTCCTTTTCAGGTATCTGTTAAGTCCCCTGACATTCCAAGTTATTATTTTAAGGTCCCACATCCTAATCTTAGTGCGCTTCTGACCGACCGTGCCCCGCCTCCTTCTTGCTGCTACGCGCCAACTCAAGCTTCTTCTTTCCTCCCCCTTCCTCGGCGTTCGTATATGTGAGCTCATTCCCCATCTTAAACTAATCCTCCCCATTAACACTGCAATCTCAACTCCCCTCCCGCCCTCCTCCCTTCCCGTCCTCTCAACCCAATCCCCAACTACCCCCCTCCCTCCCACCCTTCCCTTCCCCAACTCTTGCCCAGCTCCATCCCTGCCCTCAGGCATTCCCGCATCTAGTCCTGGTCCGGGTTACTGACCTTAAGAACTCTGCAGGAGGTTACCACCCTATCGTTAGCCTATCTAAACTATTTACTGGGGTGTAAAGGTGAACCATCCATGGCTCCTGCATTGAGCTACAGCTTATTGCGCGCACTTACTTTTGGTCCCATGCATGGGTGCTTCCATATTATGTACATCTTACTATATTCTAGTCCCACAGCCCTAGCCACTCTGGATCTCGGCCTTCAGCGCTTCATGTTACTTCTCTGTGCCGTCTTCTTTCTGTGTCTCTGCCCCAGCGGGACAGGTCTGTGCATCCATCCACTCCGTCGCCTCCTCCGGGGTATCAAAAAACATAGCTGTTTCTGTGTTACACTTTTAGCTTCGCTGGGTACATCAGCATGTACGTGAGGCCCGCCTCCCGTAATCTCTTCTTCACTGTTCCGTAATTCAATCTCTTTCTTTGGACAGTAGTGTGTAGATGGATATGCTGTGACACATGCGGAAGCCCTCTGTATCGTGCCTCCTTTTCGGAAGAACTCCAGTATCTTTTCTCTGTCACGGTAGTTCAGGATTTTGGCTATGATCGGCCTCGGAGGCGCTCCAGGTGCGGGTTTCCTCATCAAGGCCTTGTGACCTCTCTCCACCACGAATCCCTGAGTGAGGCTTCCTCCCTTTATTTCCTGTAATAACATAGTCTCTATATAGTCCATGGGATTAGGTCCTTCTTCTCCTTCAGGGAGCCCTACAATACACAAATTGTTCCTCCGGGCCCGCCTTTCCGCCTCCTCTGCTCTGTTTTTCAAGTTACTCACTTGTTGCCGCAGTATGTGGATCTCCGAGGTGTGTGCTGTGCCAGTCGTCGTATTCTCGTGCGCTTCCTTCTCCAGTTCACTTGTCCTTCTGCTATTTTCCTAACATCTTGTCTTAATAGGTTAACGTCCTTCGGTACTGCCCCTATTTTGAGGTCCAGTGTTGTTCTTATTGCACTCACGGCGGCCTCAAGTTTGGTTTCCCATGCGATTTTTAGGTCCGCGATAGCATCAAGGATTTGTTGATCGTTCCGCCCTGGTGCATTGTCCATTTGCGGGTTCCTCTTCTTGCTCCTGGCTCCCTCCGGCTGCTGGGGTGTTCTGGTGAATTCATCCATAGTTGGTTGTTCGCCTTTCGTTTTTGGGACCTCAGAGACCATCTTAACATCCTCAGTGTCTGCCCGCAGTTGCTGGGGCTAATAGGTCCCCCGTCTGCTCTCGGTATATACAGCGTTTGGGCCGTATGACTCCCGCCCGAGCCCAAGCCTCCTGATCACCCTTTCTGCCCATTCCGTTTGCGTGTGTCCTACCACAGCAAGGAGGTCCTCTTGCCGCCATTGTGATATGATATGATATGATAGGTTATTTATAACGTGCTTAATACCCAGAGGTTTCTAAGCGCGGACCCAGGGATCGAACCTGTTTTGCTCCGTGTCATCTTGTTTCCAAGTCGAGCACGCTGCCGCTGAGCTATCCTCCTGGAACAGTGCAGTACTTTCCTTGATCGCTGTCTTCGACAGATGAGGAGGCCCTTCTCATTTCCGTATAGTGCCTTGCTGCTTCTCAGTTGTCCGTTAGCGGGTCCCAGACAAACTTTAGCCGACTTTGCCCGGCCTCGTGTGGTATCTCCCTGCTTGGACTGCACCGTAGTTATATGTATGTATGTCCAGGGGCAGTTTGTCCACCTAGGTGTTTAGTTTGCACACTCTGAGCTGTTAATTTTGCCCCTACTGTGGGTGTTATTTGTAGGCATTTTCATCCTGTCCCGCCCCTTCACACCTCACTTGCAGCTTGCTCTTGTTCCTCAGCGCTTACCCCAGTTGTGGTCCATCCAGCGCTATAATGGAGTCTCTGTAGGGCGTTCCGTATGGCGGTAGATGGGCGTGTGTTCTGCGTGCCCGTGCTACCTGGGGCCAAGCTGTTGTGTGCCAATTTCTTATAGTGCTGTATATGAGGGCACGAGCAATGGGCTTCAACTTGACTCTTCGTTGGGTGATATCCTGACAACCTGATTCTAGTGTCAGGCACCCAGTGTTTCTGGTCCTGGTGCTACCCTGCTCTTGTCAGAGGGCTGCGGGCAGGTAATTTCGCCTGCGCCTATCCAGCATCATGGCCCACACTTCATCTGTCCATGCAATCCACTCCAAAAAAAAAAAAAGTCCTTTCCCCTGCTAAATATGCTGCAGTTACTGGTGGCATTCAATACACACGATCAGCCACCCGCTGATGCTCTTCGGCCGCTTTTACATCCTTATCTGTTATATTCATTCTGTGCTTCCCGCGTACCTCTCTTAGTGCTGCCTGGGTTCCAGGCATCGCCATCCCTCGTTGAAGTCTATTAAGGCTTGCAGTGAGATCTGGATATTGCTTTGTGCTGCTGCTGGGCCCTGCATTTGTTGACTATATCCTAGTGTGCAACAATGTATCTTGACAGTCTGCTACCGTGGCCGCGGCTCTGCTCCTTCAGCTCTCCGCCGCCCGAATGCAGGTTCTAACAGTTCACAACGTGCTTCATACGCGGTCCGAGCGCCGGCCGCCCCCCAGTTTTGCTGCGCTCTCAACACTGCGCTTTTGTTACGATGGGGCTACAATACAACAAGAATGCTTCTCGGTTCCACAACTGTGTTTAGCCTTTTCTCTTCTCAGCCTGCACTCCGACTCCTCACTTCGTGGACCTCGCGTCGGATCTTCGTTCTTGCTTTCTTTGTCCTTTATCGTCCGCCATTTTGTTCCTTCATGCCTCGGTCCACCGGAATCTTCATACTGCCAAACCTTCTGCCCCGGTTCATCCCGTGGGCCCCAGACTGTCTGTGTTCACTCTCTATGTATTCATGTGCATGCACATGTGTCTTCGTCTGTCAAAAGCACTTGCGTATGCTATTTGCAAACGGATTCTTGCAGGATCAGCAGGAGCTCCTGAAGGAGCACGTCCACCTACATGGCCCTGTAGCCACGCCCCCCCCGAAGACGTACCCATGCTTCTTTGAGACCAGTAGGGACATGGCCTAAATGGAAAGAGGCATTAATGAATACTGTAAGGAATGGGGCAAGGGGAAGGGCACAATCTTTAATAAGTTGAGCCGGCCACGCATTTCTGAAAAGGATTATTTTCAAAGCATCCTACGTGGTATAGCCCCTAGCTACCTCAAATCACAGATCAGCCGACTGCCATGCTGTCAAGCTCGGCGATCTAACAATAGGGATTTACTCCTGCAACCTCACACCAAACTCAAAATGTTTGGAGACTTGAGCTTTAATGCTTGGGGAACAGGGGTTTGGAATAATCTACCCCTATTAATTAGGCAACTTCCCTTGCTGGCTCAATTTAAAAAAGCACTGAAAACTTATATGTTTGGCGGTGGAGGAACCTAACTTATTTCCCCACGTTTTAACTCAGCTTCAATATAGTTTTTATGGCTCTCACTACCTCTACAATGTTTTATGTTGTATTGTCTGTCAGCGCTCTGAGGCCTGCGGGCGAGTTGGCGCTTAACAAATAATTTATAGAATAGAATAGAATCTCTTTGTTAATGTGAAAAGATGAGAACACTTTCGGGAGGAACTTAGGGTACGTGCAGAGCATGACTTTGTTACGATGAAACCTAGTATAGGGCTCCGAAGCCACTAATGCCTGTATCTCGCTGACTCTGCAAGCGGAAGTGAGCCCCACTAAGAGTACTGTCTTTAACATGACCAGCTTGATGAATATCGTGGCCAGTGGTGCAAAAGGGTTGTTCGCCAGGGTACTGAGCACCATGTTAAGATCCCAGAGTGGGTGCGATCGTTTGACTGGTGGATACAGTCTGATCAGACCGGTCAGATCCCTTTTTACGACAGGATTGGCAGAAGAGAAGGTAACCGTGTCTGAGTTCCTGTATGGGCCAATGGCCGCTACATAGTCCGGCAGGTGTCCACCTGGACGCCTGATCTAGCCAGGTGGGCCGAGAAGAATAGAACCTGGTCCAAAGTGCAGGTCAAAGGATCAACACCGTTTTCTTTAGACCATAGGCAGAACTTGGTCCATATGTTTTTGTACTGCTTTCTCGTAGATAAGCGCTTGGCTTCCATTATGATTTGCAGGCTGTCGCAAAAAAGCTGGAGGTAATGAAGCGTTACCTGCTCAGGTACAATGGTGCTAGGGCTAGCTTCTCCAGATAGGGGTGCAGAACTGTGACCCCCTGCTGGGCCAGGAGAGGGGCCATCTCAAGCGGAGGGGAGTCTCTGGCTGGGCTGACGTCTGACAAAGACCGGAGAACCAGGGCACCGCGGTGCGATGAGGATGAGATGCAGCCGCTGCGACTGCCTGATCTTGATCTTGCTCGCTACCTTGTGGATGAGCGGTGTGGGTGGGAATGCATATGCCCACATCCCATCCCAGGGTATCTGAAGCGCGTCCCTGAGGGATCCGCACGCCCTGCCGCCCCAGGACGCGAACCGCTGACAAGTTCTGTTGCTCTCTGTTGCAAACAGGTCAGTGGCCGGGTGGCCTCATATGTTGAAGATTCCCCCATTTAATTTCCATTCGTAATTGTCAGAGCCCAGCCATCTGAGCCTGTCCGCCTACAAGCTGGATTCTCCTGGCAGATGGACCCCTGATAATCGTAAGGAAATACTTGAGTGCACCTGCGGGACGTTATACATCATTACAGATGGCTCAACCAGAGTTTCCCTTCTCTCTATTCAGTATACACCTCCCCCATTATTGTGCAATTTGACCGGGGATAAGGGAATGTTGTTAGGGGCTGTTAAAGGGCTAGTGTCCATATGACTAATTATAATATCATTACTTGGTTTTAGCCATGGTGGCAACCTCTGTCCCAGATTAATCTCCCTCAGCCTCATAGATGTAATACCAAACTCTTGAACACGGTTATTAACAGGGGCTATATGATCTCTCGCTATGAAGGCTCTCTCTTTCGCTTCATCCTGAGGTACACAATTTAGCTTCTGCAATGTCATACTCTTGCTTGCTGTTTGCAGTGAATTAGGGCTTCCCTGTTCACTCATGGCATTAACTTTAATCATGGTTGTTTTTACGAGCTCTTTAAGTATACACATTTCACTTTTGAGCTCAGTATGTAGCATTCTCAGTGATCCTAATTCTTCTAGTACTTTTGGTATCTCTTGTTGAGAGGCCTCCCCTTGTGGTGGCTTGGGAGCATTTAGGTCCTGACGCATTGAGGTATGTACTATTTAGTATTTTTAGCTCAGCTAATAGATTTTTGAATAGAGACCCATTTTTACATGTACTAATATCAGGCATTTCAACTTCACCCTGTGACAGACGCTGCTGCCTCTTGTTATATTACTTGCACTTGCCCACCTCTTTCTTTGCTGTTTGTTTTGCCGGGAGCATGTAAGCTTTATTTTACCTCGCCAGTTAGTTTTCAAGTTGTCCAAGGGTGAAAGCCTGTTGCTTAACGGCATTAAATGTTCGGTCACCACACAGTCCTCTCCTTCATGGGCTAGTACTACAGGGTCCTCCCTATTCTTCTCTGGAGGCCCTATAACATCATCATCAGTTTCTTCCATAGCAGGTTCCTCTCCTGTCCCCTCTGGTAAAGCTACACAAGCGTTTGTGTTTGTGATCTTGCTCATGGGCGGGTCAGAAGAGATACAACCATCCTCAGGTTGCGGATCAAACTCTACTGAACATTTTGGTAGAGTGTATAAGTTAATGTTACTCACTGTAGTGACTAGAGTACTCATAGTTGCCCTTTCTCCATCTCTGTGGACGTCCCCCAAAATGAGGATGATGCCGGGACCTTTGGCAGAAAAAAATGTGGGAACGCCCCCTCGAGGCCCTACCCTCTGGCACCTCACCTCAGTCCCCTTTTTTACACACCAGACACTTACATATCTAGCTACACTTAACATATTAGCCCCTGGCATACAAGTGGGGCAAGGTGGGTGGGACGTATGGAGGAAAGGGGATGATGGACTATGAGTACACTAGTCATTACGGTGAGTAACTTTAATTACTTATACTCCGGTCCCCTTTCTTCCATCCTTGTCATTCCACCGAACAAGACCAAAGGGTGGAGCTATGACAACCTGACTTATTACTAGGACAAAGTAAAAAGGATCTTCAGATCGGCCTGACCGAACTCTGCTTCGTTCCTGGAGCTGGTATCCAGTGAATAGTACTTACAGAAGTACTTACAGAAGGCAGACGGAGTGGCCCAAGTAGACGCCTTGCTGATGACATAACAAGAAACATGCCTCTGAAACTCGACGCCCATGGCCTTAGCCCTGACGCATGGGCATGAATTCCCTCAGGAACATGTTTGCCCATGGCCCTATATGCCACTGAGATGGCCTGGACCATCCAACAGGCGATAGAAGCTTTGGAAGCCTGGGTAACGGGAGACAAGCGCCCGAAAGTAATGAACAATTTTTCAGACCTCCTGAAGGATTTTGTTTGTGAAAGATAGAACTTGAGGACTCTCGTGAAGACCAAGGAATGTAGAGCCTTTTCTGCCTCTGACTGCAGGCTCGGGTAGAACACCGGCAGGCAGATTTCCTGGTTCAAATGGAATGGAGAGACCAGCTTGGGCAAAAAATGTAGATGGGTGCACAATATGACCTTTTCACTATGAAACGTGGTGAAGGGCTTGCACGATGACAGCACCTGTAGCTCGCTGATCCTGCGTGCAGAGGCAAGAGCCACCAATAAAACCGTCTTCAGTGTCCACAGAGGCCATCTGTTCAAAAGACTTGCGCTGCAAGACCACCAGAACCACATTGCGGTCCCGGACCGGATGCGACCTATGCACCGGAGGAAACAGACTGGACAACCCCTTGAGGTGGGCCTTAACCACCAGGTTGGCTGCTGAAAAAACATGCTCCGAGGAATCCTTGTAGGCCCCATGGCTCCCAAATAGGTAATGCAGGTATCCACCTGAACGAGCAAGATGAGCAGAGAATGCCAGCACTTGGTTTAGGCAGCAGGAGGTGGGGTCCAGCCCCCTGTCGCGAGCCCAGTGGCGAAAACTAGTCAACTTGCTCTTATACTGGGATCGAGACGACAGCCTCCTGGCCTCCTGCATGATGTGCTAGTTGTCATCCGAAAACTGAGCATGCTGCAGTCTCAGCTGGCCAGGAACCTGGCCGCTAGGGCCAGCCTGGCAGGATCCGGGTGTTCCACTGCCCTGCCCTGCTGTGTCAGGAAGCCTCTGCTGGGATCAGAAGATGTAGAGGGCCCTGGCAACACAACTGCAGCAGATCCGAAAACCATGCCCTCAGGGGCAATCAGGATAAGGCTGCAGCCTACTGACGCCTGGAGAGGGTCAGCTGGAGCAATGGGGGAGGAGGGAACATGTAACAGCCGCAGCTGTGCTAGCAGATCTGGAAGGTGTCTCTGAAAGAGCCCAGACCCCGACCAGTCCACAAAGCAAACCAGGGGCACTTGGAATTATGAGAAGATGCGAATAAGCCCAGATCCGGAAACCCCCATCTCGGGAACAGGGGCAACAAGGAGTGGATGTGTAACTTCTACTCGTAGTTGTTGAACCCCAAGCGGTTCGGCTGTTCCGCTTCTGCGTTGATGACCCCCGGGTGGTAAACCACAGAAATCCAAATACCCTCCGTCAGGTCCCATACCCAGGTCAACACTGCCTCCATGCATAGGAGGAGGGAAAGGGTGCCACCCTGCTTGAACAGGGAAAACATTGTCGTGGAATTGTCAGTCCGTACCAGAACTGCCTGGTCCCTGAGGGGCAGAAACGCTTTGAGCACCAGGCCCACTACCGTGAGCTCGGGCAGACTGATATGCTGGAGGGCTTCCACACTGGACCATGTGTCATGAATGAGTAGCCCTCCAGAGTAGCCCCCCAACCTGAAAGAGATGTGTCCGTCGTCACCACCAGGGTGAGCTCAAGCAGGATAAAGGGGGCTCACACTGCCACATTACAGTCCTTCAGCCACCAGCGAAGATTCGGGAGGAGGAGCATGGGTATTGGGGTCCTGTCAAAATGAGACCTCGCCTCGTGGTCCCAATTTGCCGCCAGGTGATGGTGGAGGTGCCTCATTTTGAGGAAGGGGTGCTGCACCATGAGCACGCACAATGCCATCTGTCATCAGTCCCAGAAGGTGCTGGAACCACCATGCCGAGGTGGTCGAGTTGGACAGAAGGTCCCCACTGCCTTGCAGAGAGAGTGGAGCCTTCTGGGAGTGAGTAACACCTGCTGCACTGCTGTGTCCTAGCGCACACCAGATCCTGGGTGCGAGTCAGCTGCGACTTCTTCCGGTTGAGGGAAAAACACCGCTGGTGCAGAACATCTGCCAGTTGTTGGCAGTAGTGCACCACCCCCCCCGGGAGAGCTGGCCATGACTAGCCAGACGTCCAGATACGGGTATAAGTGATGGCCCTCCAGGGGAAGGAGACCAGCTACCGCATTCATGAGTTTCGTGAACACATGAGGAGCAGAATTGAGGAATTACTGGTAGCAGTATGACATAATCGTGAACTGCACAAACTTCTGAAGTGGCTGGTAAATGGGGACATGAAGGTACGCATCCTTGAGGTCTAGGGAACACATCCAGTCCCCTGCACACAGGGATTACACTATGTGTGCGGGAGTAATCATCTTGAAGCGTTCAAGCGGTAAAGTCAGGTTGAGAAATGAAAGGTCCAGGACTACACCTCAGGCCAGCCTGGTTGTTTTCTGGGGTACCCCAAAAATCCTTGAGTAGAAACCAGAGCCCCTGTCTGACTGAGGATCCAGTTCCACTGCCTACATCTCCAGAAGAGAAAGGATCTCCCATAAAAGAGCCGGGGACCCTATCTGTCGTAGAGGAGGAAAGAATGGTAGAGGTAGAAGAAGACGACGACTGAAGCCCATGGAGACTATAGAAAGGATCCATAGACTCTTGAAAAAACGCTTCCAGCTGGCCTGGAAAAGAGACAAATGGCTTATACTGGTGAGCTGTGTTCCCCGACCATGATGTCACTGCTTCTTGGCATCGGAGGCGGGTGCAGAGGATGGGGATCAATAAAAACCTGCATGAAGTCCTCTGCTGCTTCCTCCTGTTGTCACTGGGTGACCTGTCAGGCCTCTGCGTACCGTAAGCCCATGAAGCCGGTGAGAGCGCAGAGTTTAAATTTGGTCCTGCCCTGAGATTGAGGGAAGGACTTCTGCCCTGGGTTTGTCAGGATGGCAAAGAGTTGGCGGTTTGAGTGGAGGTGTTCTCCTTTGTCAACTCGTCATTGGTTGACAAATGAAAGAGGTCCACACCCTCAAAGGGCAAATCCACGATCCGCTCTTGCACGTTAAATGAACATTTGGTGGCATGCATCCAAGCCGTCCTTCTCATCGCAATTCCCAAGCACAGGCCTCTGCTGGCTGTGTCGATGTGGGAGACCAATGGCTCGATGAGGCCATTGGCCAGACTGGCCCTGAAGGCAGCGTGCCTCTCCAGAGGGCGGTCAGGGAGATACTCTCGAAGCTCCCGCCACAGCTTTGTGACAAAAAAAGGGCGTTGGCATTGGCTTGCTGCAGATGTAGTCCTGATATGGTATAACACCGTTCAGCCAAAGACTCAAGGACCTTGTCTTCCTTGGACAGACAATTGGAGGTGGCTCACGAGGAGGAAGATGGTTTAGAATAGAGCGAGACCGCAGCCACCACTGAAGAATGCAGCTGAGGATGGAAGGCCAGGAGGATTGGATCCTGTCTGTCAGCCTGAACCTGCTATCCAACTTCTTGTTCATCTGGGCATTGGCCATAGGCCTCTCCCAGACCTACTGTGCCACCTGCGGGACATCTTTCTGGAGAGGGATGCCAGAGCGGATCGTGGTGCACTTGCCCAAAACCTCTGCTAGCACTCCTGACTCCCGGGGGGCTTCCTCGTGCAGAGGGACCCCCAAGAACTCCACCAGGCCCTGAAGGCGGTCATGAAAGACCTTAACGGATGCAGAGGGTTCATCATCTTGGGCGTCATCATCATTATCGACGTCATAGTCCACCTTTTTTTCCAGACGGAGTGGAGTCTAGGGCTCCCCTAGGTCCAGAATCGAAGACAGGTCCAACGGCTGTTGAGGGGGAGGCGTTGGTGGTACAGGAGGAGGCGGAGAGGTCTCGACAACCGGTAAGGCTTGGACTGGGGGTGGGATGGGTACTGGTACCGGAAGAACTGGAGGAACAAGGGGAGGGCCCAGAGGAGGGGGCCAGTGAGGCACCACCTGCGGGATCACCTCCTTCTCTATGTTTTTTAGGAGCCTCGTCATCTGAGGGGAATGCATGAGGAGGAGGAAGCAATCGAAGAAATGGGCCTCTCTAGCCGCTGGATCCCTAGGGGGCCAGAACTCTGAAGCGCTGTCTCTCCGCTCCTGGTCAAAGCGCTGAGGCGCTTCAGGTGTGTAGCCGTAAGGCTGCGATGGGTAGATGTACCCCTGAGGAGACCAGATGTTACGCTCACCTGATATCCACGGGGACGCCACTCAACCCTGGTTGCTTGATTCGTGCCCTGGACCCCTTCCCGAACCCGGGTGGTACCTTCAATGGAAGTTGGGCCTGAAAGCACAGGAGGACTGGGTTTAAGATCAGGTAGCCTCCTCACACCTGCCCTGGGTTCGACCCGATGGCCCTCTCCTCACCTTGTTGTGATATCTGGCGTGCTCTCCCGTCCTGCCTTCTTTGCAGGGGTGCGTAGTTGTGACATTTCTCAGGAACAGACGGTCCCTTTGGCACCGATGGCCTCGCAGACGTGTGTCGTCCATCTTTACGCCCAAGATGGCGACACAAGTCTGCTGCTACTGTACAGTCTCTCGATCCTCTGAGGACAGGGTGGCTCTGCCCCTTCTGCACAGCACAGAATATCAACCCTCCTTTACAACGCGCGGACGACTGCGAAGCTGGAAGCGTCGGCCTCCACAATGTAGGGTAGCAGAATCGGGGCTGCCATAAAGGCTGACTTCAAGATGTCGAAAGCCTGAGAAGCCTCGGAATCCCACGAGAAAGCGATTTTGCAGCTGGTTAGCCTGGTGAGGGGCGCAGAGATCTGAGAAAATTGAGGAATGAAGCGCCTGTAGAAATTAGCGAATCCCAGAAAGCGTTGAAGGGACTTGATATCATGAGGAGGTTTCCATTCTTGTATGGCTTGCACTTTCTTGGGATCCATCCCAATTCCTTCCTGATTAATCACAAACCCCAAAAACTCGATGCTGGGTTGGTGAAAGCAGCATTTCTCCACCTTGGCGAATAGATTATTAATGGACAACCGACGAAGGACCTCACGAACATGTTCTACGTGCTCGTCAAAGGATTGGGAAAAAACCAGGATGTCATCCAAATACACCCAGACGGATAAGCCAAGTAGATCGCCGAAGATGTTGTCCATAAATCGTTGAAAAACAGCAGGGGCATTGCATAGGCCAAAAGGCATGACTCGATACTCAAAATGCCCGAATGGTGTCTTGAAGGCTGTCTTCCACTTGTCCCCGCTCTTGATACGTACCAGGTGGTAAGCTCCGCGTAAGTCCAGTTTGGAGAAGACCCGAGCAGTATGCAAGGATTCAAGGATACTGCGGATCAGAGGTAATGGATAGAGGTCTTTTGCTGTTATATCGTTCAGTTGCCGATAATCAACACAGGGTCTCAAAGTGCCTTCCTTCTTCTTTACAAAAAACATGGGGAATCCTGCGGGCGATTTAGATGGCACTATGTATCCTTTTTGTAGACTCTCCGACAAGTACTCCAGAAGCACCTGCTTTTCGTCTCGTGTTAGGGCATACAATTTCCCATGGGGAATGGCACAGTCCGGCAACAATTCGATGGAACAGTCAAAGGAACGATGTGGAGGAAGAGGTATATCGCCAGGTTCAGAGATTACCTGTTCGTAGTCGATGTATTCCTGTGGAATCAGAGACGTGGAACATAGAATGACCCCTCTGCCGTATGTTTCCAGGGAGGTTGAAACGGCCAGGGTAGGAGCTGGTAGCTTGCATTTCTGAGCGCAAGCAGCGGATGAAAAGGTTAAAGTCTGAGTTCTCCAGTCTATCACCGGGTTATGGTATTGCAGCCAAGGTAACCCCAAGACCACTTTGTAGGATGGGGACTTTATTACGTCCAAGGCGAGTTCTTCACTATGGTCCACAATCTGGAGGACTAGACCTACTGTGAACTGACAAACGGGCCCGGAAGACAAGGGAGTTCCATCAATGAGCTCCATGGTTAAAGGAATGTGTCTGGAAATGAGTGGTATCTTGTGTCTGGAGGCGAATGTCTCGTCGATGTAGTTGCCGGAAGCCCCACTGTCCAACAGGCCTAATACTTCCAAATTCTTGTCAGGCAACTTAATCTGGATCTTCAAGGTCTGTAACACTGCTGGTTGCATGGGAAGACGAATCGAACAAACAACTGAAGGGTCTGAAGATGGATTGAGACCTGTCGTTGCCCTTCCAGTACACGACAGGTCTCCTAGTTTCCCGACTTCTTCTTCTGCGGGCGCAAAGGGCACGTACCGAGATAATGCCCGGCTGCTCCACAGTAAAGACATAAACGTAAAGACCTCCTCCGTTTCTTCTCTTCCTCAGATAATGGACCTCTTATGGCTCCTAGTTGCATTGGCTCCGATCCAGATTCGGTAGGACCGAACAAACCTGCGTGTAAACTGGACGTCCTGGGACTGTTTCTTTCAAGCCGACGTCTCTCAGCCTTTCGTTCGGCTAATCTCTGGTCAATACGGAGCACCTGATCAATCAACTGTTGGAGGCTCTCTGGTTCGGGGATATGGAGTAACTCGTCCTTGTACTCCTCTCTGAGGCCTCGGCGAAACAGAGTCTTTTGTGTAATTTCTGGCCATTGGGTCGGTAGCCAAAAGTCGGAAGCGGCTGATGTAAGCTATAATGTCAGCGCTTCCCTGCTTGTAATCCATCAGTTGATTCTGTGCAGCAGAGGCCAAATTAGGCGTCTGGAACACCTCAAGGAATACCTTTTCAAAGGCAGCAAAATCATTCAAAATGGGACTGTTTGTAACTACAAACGGAGTTGCCCAGGCTAACGCATTTCCAGTTAGATTTCCCAGGATATGCCCGATCTTGGCCCTATCATTGTTGAAGTAAGTAGATCTGAAAAGGAAATGTATCCGACAGTGATTACAAAATTCACCCACCCGACTCGGGTCTCCATCAAACTTAATAGGTGTAGTGTGAGCCAAAGATCCCTCCACCTGAGAGGTACTAGGCGCTCCTTGGGTTATCATCTGGCGTAACGTCTGATTCTCCTGGCGCAGGGCGGTCATCACAGCCCTGAGTGCTAGTAACTCATTCCGCATGTCTTGCGTATCATCCATCTCCAGGTCAGAAGGCAGGCGTCTCAATCTGTCAAGTTGGGAAGCCCAAGAGGGCCGCGTACCTGATGTCTTGGAGGTCGATCTCGCAGAGGTCGCCAGTCTGGAGCTCGTGAAAAGATGAACAAGTGGCACGAAGAACTAGCCTCTCCACCACCCACGATTTGAAATGGGTGGAGGATGGACCGACTCCCAATGTCACGAAGGCACTCTTCTGATAACTGTGACAGTGGGACTGTGCAAGCACAGACTGGTGAGGCCAAAGTTTAGGTGAAGATTGCTGGCAAGACGAAGTCCGATGACAATACTCCGAAGGCTCAAGAACTGCAGTAGTAGTCAAAATGTCCGACGCGGCAAGACAGGTCTATACCGCAGAAAGAAAAGATCTTGGCAGATGCTGGTGGTCCGACAGGAGCAGGCCAGACAGGAATGAGGGAGACCAGATATAACTAGCAGTCTGGCCCTAAAAGGAGACGAGTAGGCGGACCCTGACTTGACCCGGAAGAGTTGCTTGGCAGGGCCCAGGTAAGTGATTGGCAGGCCCAGGACGGGATTCTAGCAAGAGTGAGCAGGCAGGCCCAAGGCAGGTCCGAGGTAAGTAGTTGGCTGGCCCAGGACAGAACCCAGGTAAGGGTAAACAGGCAGGCCCAGGGCAGGACCCTGGTAGGGGTAAGCAGACAGGCCCAGGGCAGATCTCCGGTAAGTAGTTGGCTGGCCCAGGACAGGACCCAGGTAAGGGTAAACAGGCAGGCCCAGGGCAGGACCCTGGTAGGGGTAAGCAGACAGGCCCAGGGCAAGTCTCAGGAAGGTAGATGGCTGGCCCAGGACTGGACCCAGGTAAGTACAGGAGCACGGCTTGCATCGATTCGTGGCCTCTTTTATGGGTCGTCGGCGCCCGAGAGGCTTGGAACGCAAGCCGCTTCGTCTCCGGGCACCGGCGAACCCACAACGAGGCCTGGAAGGCAAGCCCTTCCAAGGAGGCGAGCCCAGTCCACGGCGCATGCGCGGAACCGCGACAGAGGTCTCCCGCGCATGCGCCGTAGGCCGCCGGGCCCAACACCCAACGCTCCTCCCCTGGCGAGTCCCCAGACGCGAACGCGCAGGTAGACTCGCCAGGAGGAAAAGGGAGCGGCAGACTCCGGTCTCCCACGTGACATTACAAGCAGACAGAGGCCTAGAGGGAACATCTACCTCAGTTTCATCCTCCTCTTCTGGTTCTGACCCAAGATCATCAATACTTTGTTCAATATCAATATCATTGCTGTTCTCTACATTTGCTGGAGTGATAGGTTCCTCTGAACCATCATCCAGACTTTGGTTTTCTAACAACCTTTCTATTAGCTCCATTTTCTTTCCTTTAGTCATGAGATTCTTATGCTTACAGAAAAGTCTTAGACAATCAGCAGTTTTTGTAGCAAGGGATTCTTGACTATAACTTTCCTTAGTAGACAGGTTAGAAAATGACTTTTTCTTTCTTGTGCTTAAGCTTTGTGGTTAGTTGCACTAAGGTATCTCAAAAGTACACTAAAGTGTATACTCAATACAAATCCCACCGCTGTACACCAGTGTTAAGCAGAAACCTGTGCAGTTCCCTCTGGGACCACTGCAAAAGATTTAAGACTACAGGTGTTGGCAGTAAACCCACTTGGTAGCAGTCTGTACCACACAGATTCACTGTGGTAGCTGTGGCTGAGCAGTCAGACTTCCCTCAAGAAGAGTTAGGCAGTATATAGAGGATACAGGATAGGTACAGAGGCACAGTAGTACAAGCAAACACTGACCAGAGCTAGGTGTAAAAGTATATACTTATTTATTTTAAAGGCACACTCAAATTACACTAGCACAGAAAAAGGTAAGTAAGTCAAAACACAGTCACTATTACTTATATGTACATCCCTAGTCATTTGTTGGACAAGTCTAAGTTAACACCACTTATTTCCAAACAGAGGTGAGCGCTGAACGTCAGATGGCACTCCAACAAGTTATTAGATAAGGGAGGGAAAAAAACAGAAGTAATGAAAGCAGCAAGGTAAAACACTTTTCACATAAGGTTAGAAAAGGCAGTTAATTGTGGAACAAGGAGAATTGGTTCGTGGCCCGCTTTAGAGAGAGCCAGGCGAAAATATGCCCAAGATCACACAATGTCACAAGTCTTTGCAGGTGAGTAGAAAAGGTTTTACTGAATTTAGAAAAAGTTTAGTTAGGGAGTCCCAGGCTTCCTCAGGTTCGAGAGCCGAGGGCTAAATCTACCCCGTACAATCGGCGGCAAGGGAAGCCGGGCGGAACTCAGTACTTTTAAAAGTGGAAAGGATCCTCCAGCGGTGGTAGTGGTTCCTGGTAGTGGGTGCAAGTCGCGGCGTCGTCCAGAGGAAAAGGTGATCTCGACGTGGAGGAAAGCTGCAGGCCGTTGCACTACCATGGATGAGACCAGCCGTGCAGTTTTCCGGTCACAAAGGATTTTACCCCTCTTTCGCGGTTGAGGTAAAAAGTGGTATCCCAGTTGCCGGGGTGCTTGGCACAGGCAAGGCGGCCACGAGATGCTTCGGGACGGCGAAAAGAAGGCAGCAACTGGTTGTCCCCACCAGTTAAGGGAAGGAGACTCTCCGGCGGGAGATCTCCTCTGTCGTCGGAAAAAGTGGTGAGACGGTTCTGCAGGGCTCCACCGGTGGTGTCGTCTTGGCAGGTCGGCTCGGCTTCTCCCTCTTCGGCTTCTTAGGTCCTGTGGCGACTTCTCAAGAACCAGTCCCAAAAACCCTGCTTTTATGCAGCAAACCCCCATTCATACAGCCTAGCTGTCACTCAAACATGCTAAGTGGTGAGCGGGGTGGCTCACCACTTGGGCCAATCACACCAGAGTGCGACATGAGTTGGCAAGGCAACTCAGTCCAGGGTGCCTAAACCCCCTCCCACACCCCCTGTGGTACCCAGACAGAATGGCACCACTGTGGAGGGCTTCTGTGCAGAAGCCCGCCAGAAGTGGAACAAAGGCTCGACTCGGGTTCAGGGTTACTGAAGTGAACCTAGACGCCATTTTGGAGGCGAGTTCTGGCAAAAAATCCCAACCAGTGAATTTATATTAAATAAATAAACCGGCGGTATCTTTAACATTGCACCAAAAAGTGGTGCATTAAAAACAATGGGAAATCCCATTGGGGAATATTCCGGTGGAATATTTCCGTGGTATCCACTGCCACCAGCCAGAACTCGACGAGGGGGGACGGGACAGTACCCCCTCGACAACAGACCCAGGAGCAATCTAATTGCCCCTACCAGTACTTCCACAGGAAGATGGTTTGTACTGGTTAAGTTCCTAAGTTAAGACTAGTAAAGTCAATGGTGACTTTACAGACCCAGGGAGACAGTAGTCAGTCCCAGGGTGTGGAGTCTATGTTTGGGGGTCTCTATGACACCCCTGTGTTACTGCACTGAGGGTGCTGTGTAACACACATTCGAAAACCAGTGATAGCCTATGGGGGAAAAATACCCCCAGCCCATAAGCACATATCAAGTTACAGAAACACTCTCAAGTCATGTCCAAGAGTGAGGGTAAAAGAGTCTCACTCTTGGCAGGAGAAAAAATAAACCCCTAAAATCCAGCAAAGCTGCTGGGGGACTCACTAGGTTAGGAAATTCAGCCTAAACAGAGAATTCTCCCTAACAGGAGCTCCGGAAGAGGGAAGAGGCACATAGGTGTAGACCTACTCAGAGTCGGAAACGAGTGGTGAGGATAGCCCAGAGAGCCCCCGAGACTCATCATATGAGCCGTGCAGCATACTGTATGATGAGAGTTAAGCAATACTACTATTCTAAAGGTAACAAGCAGCCAAGCTGAAACAACGGGCGAGTCGCAATAGGATTGAGGCACTGGTGGATGGGGAAGGAAAGAGGGTCACATCAGAAAGAGAGAAACTTCGCGTAGTGGAGGACTACCTTAGGGCTCACTCTCCCCCCCACCAAACAGATGTACGTATGGCGGAGGGGTTCATACGAGATGCGCATTTGCCACAGTTGCCTCAAGCAACCCGTGAGCTTTTAGAGGAGCCAATTACAAGGGAGGAGATAGAAAACGTGATTCGCTCCCTTCGTCTGGGTAAGGCCCCAGGACCTGACGGGTTCACAAATAAATTCTATAAGACCTTTAGGGCTGAGCTTTCCACTTATTTAGCAAAACTCTTTAATAACATCTGGGCAACGGGGTCGGTCTCGGAGTCTATGGCAGATTCCACTACGACATTGTTTTTGAAACCCGGAAGAAATCCGATTGAATGCGCATCTTACCGACCGATTACTTTACTGAATGCGGATGCGAAACTACTAAGTAGGGTGATAGCAGGGCGCCTTGGGGAGGTTCTTCCGACGCTAGTGGAGAAAGACCAAACAGGGTTTATACGGAACCGTTCGACTCAAGATAATATACGTCGGACGATAGATTTGATAGCTCTGGCCCCTAGACTGCCAGGTAAATTGTCACTGATATCATTAGATGCCCATCGGGCTTTTGAAAGTATATCTTGGAGTTACTTACAGTTGGTGCTAGAGAGATTTGGGTTTGGCCCCAGATTTTTGAGGTTGATTCTTTCCATTACCAGTTTCCCTCCACTAAAGTCAAAGTGAATGCAAACATGACCCCAGCGATCCGTTTGTACAGGGGCACTAGGCAGGCTTGTTCCCTGTCCACTTTAGTTTTTGCATTAGCTTTAGAGCCCTTAACACAACATGTCCGATTGAGTAGGGAGATCATGGGCTTTGAATTTGCAGGACAATGCCATAAGATAGCGTTATACGCTGTTAGGCAGAAACCTGTGCAGTTCCCTTAGGGACCACTGCAAAAGGCATAAGACTACAGGTGTTGGCAGTAAACCCAATTGGTAGTAGTCTGTACCACCCAGATTTACCTGGTAGCTGTGGCTGAGCAGCCAGACTTCTCTCAAGAAGAGTTAGACAGTATATAGAGTATACAAGATAGGTACCAAAATACAGTAGCACAAGCAAACACTGACCAGAGCTTTGGTATCAAGTATATAATTATTTATTTAACGACACACTTAGCACAATTATTGTAAGCAAGTTCAAAAACACAGTCACTATTAATATATATACATCCCTTATTCCTTATTAGACAAGTCTTAGTTAACACCACTTATTTCCAGACAGAGGTGAGCGCTTAACTAAAGATGGCACTCCAATAAGTTAAGAAAAAGGGAGGGAAAAGGCAGAAATTAGGAATAGCACACAACACAATACTTTAGAAGCACTCAGAAAGACAGGAAAGTCAAAGTCTACTTGTGAGCAAAAAGTTCACAGGCCAGGCTCCCTCTTGGAGAGGGTAGAACACCAATGTGCCCAAGATCACACTGTTTAAAAGGCTTGGAAAGTCTTGCAGAGAGTTTAAAAAGGAATCAGTTCAGCTCAGAAAAGTTCTGTTAGTCAGCCTAGGGCCAACACAAGTGGTAAGTTTGAGGATTTAAGAGACACCCCACACAGACCGTTGCGAGGGAGGCCAGGCGGACAAAGTCCCTTAAAAGTGGAGAGAATCCTCCAGCGGGGGCAGTTGTTCCTGGCAGTGGGTGCAAGTTGCGGCATCGTCCAGAGGAAGAGATGGTCTCGACGTGGAGGAAAGCTGAAGGTCGTTGCACTGCCAGGGAAGAAACCAGCTGCGGAGTTCTCCGATTAAAACGTACTACCCTTTTATTCGCGGTAGTGTAAAAACGTGGTATCCCGGTTGCCGGGGTGCTTGGCACAGGCAAGGTGGCCACGAGATGATCCGGGAAGGCGAAAAGGCGAGCAAACTGGTTATCCCCACCAGTCAAAGGAAGAAGACTCTTCGGGATGAAGATCTCCTCTGTCGTTGGAAGAAGTGGTGAGACGGTATGCAGGGCTCCACCGGTGGTGTCGTCGTTGCAGGTCGGCTCAGCTTCTCCCTCTTCGTATTCTTTGGTCCTGTGGAGACGTCTGAAGTCCCAGTACCCAAAGCCCTGCTTTTATGCAGCAAACCCCCATTCATCAGTACTAGCTGTCACTCAAACATGCTAAGTGGTGAGCTGGGCGGCTCACCACTGGGCCAATCACACAAGAGTGCGACTTGAGTTGCTGAGGCAACTCAGTCCAGGGTGCCTAAACCCACTCCCACACCCCCTGTGGTACCCAGACAGAGTGGCACCACTTTTGGAGGCTTCTGTGGAGAAGCCTGCCAAAAAGTGGAACAAAGGGCTCGACTGGGGTTGGAGTCACAGAAGCGAACACAAACTCCATTTTGGAACTGAGTTCTGGCAAAAAATACCAACTGGTGAATTAATATTAAATAAATAAACCGGCGGTATGTTTGAGGATATATTAAAAAGTATTAGCCTCGAACAATGGGAAAATCCCATAGGAATATATTTGCGGTTGAATATAAAAAGTAGTATCCACTGCCACCAGCCAAAACTCGCTCAGGGGGGACTGGACAATGCCCCCTCGAACAACAGACCCTGGGGCAATCGAATTGCTCCTACCAGTACACCCACAATATGATGGTTTGTACTGGTTCTGTTCACAATTTAGGACTAGTAAAGCCAATGGTGACTTTACATGCCCTGGGAGACAGTAGTCAGTCCCAGGGTATGGAGTCTATGTTTGGGGGTCACTAGGACACCCCTGTGTTACGGCATGGAGGGTGCTGTGTAACACACATACCAAAAACACATGAAGCCCTATGGAGTAAAAGACCCCATAGCCCATAAAACACATACAAAGTCAAAAGATATCTCAAATCATGTCTAAGAGTGGGAGAAAAAGAGTCTCACTCTTAGAAGGAGAAAAAAATAAACCCCAAAAATCCAGCAAAGCTGCTGGGGGACTCACTAGGTTTGGGAAATTAGCCTTAACAGAGAATTCTCCCTAACATACGCTGATGACCTGCTATGTTTCCTGAAGGATGCAACTAAGTCCATCCCGCCCCAGATGCGCTTATTGTCCAATTTTGAAAAAATGTCTGGCTTTGGGGTGAATGCAAATAAATCGGTGGGTATGGCATTAACTGAGCCCCTGGAGAATCTAGCGGAGATACAAGCGGCCTTTCCCATTCCCTGGTCTTCTACAAACATTCCCTACTCAGGAATTAAACTGACCCTGACCTATGCAGGCCTATTTAAGGCAAATATACCAGCACTATTTAGAGAGGCTAAAGAATGGCTTTGTCGATGGGATTCACAGGAAATGTCCTGGTTGGGCAAGGTGAGTGCGGTAAAGATTTCTATTATTCCGAAGCTGCTATATGCCTTCTATTCATTGCCGATACGGATTCCCGAGAGGGATCTTATAGATATGCAGAAGGAGATAGGATGCTTTGTGTGGGGAAAAAGAGGCCTAGAATACCCTATAAACTCTTGACGAGATTGGCGATACAGGGGGGTATAGGTCTGCCTTCGGTTCAGCGCTACTACAGGGCGGCGCAGGTGGCTCCTATGTTAGCCTGGGGGAGTTCCACTGAAACTCCTAAATGGCAGGAAATAGAGCAGGAAGCCTCTCCATTGCTGTTAGAGCATTTCCCTTTCCTGCCCAAGGAGGCGCGAAACTATCAGGGGGGACCTCTGCCCACAACGATTGCTACGCTTCAAAGCTGGGATAAGGCGAGAGTGCCAAGGGGGATAGCTCTGGGTCTGGGTCCGCTGTCCCCTGTGGCACAAAATCCAGCATTTACACTGGGACTAGCTCCCAGCTCATTTCAAGGGTGGGAATCAAATGGACCATTGAGGCTTAGGGACTTATATGTAGACCAGGAACCACTGACATTCCAGGAGTGCAAGGAGAAGTTTAGGCTGTTGGAGGGGGAAGGGTTTAGGTACATACAGCTACGACACTGGTTGACCAATACGGAAACTCGCCAAGCAGTCAGCAGAGCACCATTTGGTATAGAACTGAGAATTCTTGTGGGGCAGAGCTCTCATAGGCTGGCGGCTTCTTATGGCCTTCTAGAAAATGTCTCAGAGGGTGAAAAGCTCCCCTACATGTTATCGTCGGAAAGAGAGCTAGGGGTTGAAATCCCAGAGGAATCCTGGCAGCGCATATGGAATAGAGCCCACAAGAGCTCCAGATGTACATTGGTAAAAGAAAATGCAATTAAGATATGCTTCCGTTGGTACCTCCCACCGACTAGATTGCATGCCATGAACCCCGGGTATCCGGATACATGCTGGCATGGATGTGGAGAAAAGGGTGATCTGGGGCATATGTGGTGGCATTGTGCGGTCATCCAGGACTATTGGTTAGAGGTCTGTTCCAAGATCAAGGATGTTACTGGCACGCTGCTTCCTATGGACCCGCGTATACTAATCCTTGGTGACATGCCGGAAGATGGGTCCTTCCCGATGACGGGGTCCAGAGCAGCCGTAATTGCGCAGTTACTTACTGCGGCACGAATCACCAGGGCTCGATTTTGGAAAGCGGTGGAGGGACCACAGGTGGCATACTGGTGGGTGAAGGTGTGGGAATTGATGGGTCCTGAAAAGCTCACTGCTATGCTAGAAGGGAAGCTATCGAGGTTTAGACGGATCTGGAACCCTTTCTTGGACTATGTGGAGGATAGGGAGCAGATGTACTTTAGGCCAGATCTGATGAGGCACTTTATGAACTCCTGCAAGACTTGAAACTGCGTACTTTGCACAGAATGGATATTGCTACGAATTGCACAGGCTCCAATTTATTGAATGTTTTTTTTTCTTTCTCTCACTTTCCCGCTTCTTCTGTTTGTTTATGCTTGCATTGTTCTCCAATTGATTGTTGACAAATTAATTTGTTCATGATATAGTTAAAGTTGAATTGATGAATTGATAATGCAACGTTATGCTTCGCTGAATGGAGATGGACTCAAGGGAAGGTACTCTGGACTGAAAATTTGATAAATTGATGTATGTGCTCCTTAGCCTTGCTTTATTACTGTTGGATCAATTGGTTTTCTTGAAAAATTTATAAATAAATGTAAAAAAAAATGTTTTAAAAAAAGAACTGCATCCGCTTTGTGTACATCCATTCTGATGCCTTTCGGAGTGAGGATGAAACCAAGGAATACCACTTTGGTTACGTGAAAAAAGCATTTTTCAGGTTTTGCACATAGTTGATGTTGGCGGAGTTTGGTGAGAACGGAGCAGACGTGCTTGACATGGTCTTGTCTCAAGGCTGAATACACTAGGATGTCATCTATGTAGACCAAGGTGCAAACATTGATCAATTCCCTCAGGACATCATTCATGAAGTATTGGAACGGTGCGGGGCGTTACAGAGTCCAAAAGGCATTACCTGGTACTCGAACAACCCATATTTGGTACAGAAAGACGGTTTCCATTCTTCTCCTTTTTTAACTCGGACTAGGTGGTACGCTCCTCTGAGGTCTAGCTTGGTATAAGGAACAAGTTACTTACCTGTAACTGTTGTTCTCCAGCATGCGTCTGGCATGGATTCACATGCTCATGAATATTCCCCGTTGTCAGGCTGGGAATCCTCGGTAAAGAAAAAACCAGTATCAGTTTCGTTTCTGATCTGTCTTTCGTAGTAATAACCAATCACTGGTCTAAGCGTCATACTGACCACAGCCAATGACTGCCCTCTACCTAAGCACCGCCTCTGGCAGCCATCTTCAGATTTGGAAGCACGTGAAGTGGCAGTATGACCAAGTGAAGAGCCGCAGAGGGGTAGGCGGGAGGGTTCGCATGTGACTCCATGCCAGACCCATGCTGGAGAACAACAGTTACAGGTAAGTAACTTGTTCCTTCTCCAGCATGGGGTCTGGCATGGATTCACATGCTCATGAATAAAGAATACCTAGCAGTACACACATGCACAACCACGGAGGTGGCAAAGGCTCAACATTAAGCATTACATCAAACTCAACATTAAGCATCTTACCTCCTCACCAGGCTCACCTCAGGCGAACAGGTTGCGCAGCACTGCTTGGCCGACCCTGGACTCCTCCCTGGAATCCCGATCGACGCAGTAGAATTTCGTGAAGGTGTGCGTCGACCTCCAAGTAGCAGCCCTGCATATGTCCAACAGGGGCACACCAGAAAGGAACGCCGTGGGAGCTGCGATCGCTCTGGTGGAATGGGCTCTCGGATGGCCAGGCAGCGGTCGGTTTGCCAACCGATGACAGTACATGATACAGCCGGAGAGCCATCTGGAAATGGAAGCCTTCGAGAGAGCCTTCCCCTGATTGACAGGACCAAAGTTCACAAAGAGTTGTGCCGTCTTCCGAAAACACTTTGTGCGGTCCACGTAGAACTTCAGCGCTCTAGCCACATCCAGCGAGTGCAAAGTCCTCTCAGCCGGCGACGAAGGCGACGGGAAGAACACAGGCAACACCAAGGGTTCGTTGAGATGGAAGTCCGACGGTACCTTGGGCATGAAGGAGGGGTGCGTCCTGAGCACTACCCTCGTGTCGTGAAAAGTCAAGTACGGGGCCTTGCAGGAAAGGGCCTGGATCTCTCCCACCCATCGTGCGGAGGTGATGGCCACAAGAAACGCTGTTTTCCACGACAGAAACTTCAACGGGGCCGAGTGCAGAGGCTCGAACGGAGGTCCCATGAGCTTGGTCAGCACCACGTTGAGCTCCCACGCCGGGGCCGGCGCCTTCACCGGCGGGAACGATCTGAACAGTCCCTTCATGAACTCTTTCACCAGACGATGAGACCACAGGGACGTCCGGCCCGTGGTTCTGGTGTATCGGGAGATCGCAGCAAGATGAATCTTGATGGACGCGTGTGCCAGTCCAGCTTTGGCCAGCGTCAACAGGTACGGCAGTACCTGGGGAGCCGTAATCCGTAGAGGGTTAATCTTCTGTGCGTGGCACCAGACAGAGAACCTCTTCCATTTGTGTCCGTAGCATTTAAGAGTCGAGGACGCCCTGGCCTTTGCAAGAACCTCTCTGCAGTCGGCCGGTATGTCGTATCCTCCAAACTCTAGCGCTGCAGGAGCCAGGCCTGCAAGTTCAGCGATTTCGGGTCATGGTGGAGGATGGCGCCTCCTTCCCTGGAGAGTAGATCCGCGTCCACCGGCAGCTTGATTGGCGGGGACGCTGACAAGTCCAGAAGGTCCGGGAACCATATCTGCCTCGGCCACGCAGGTGCGACGAGGATCATCCTGCACCGTGACCTCTTGAGCTGGTTGACGAGCCGGATTAGCAGTGGCAAAGGAGGGAACGCGTAGAGGAACAGGCCCTCCCAGGGGAACGAGAAAGCATCGCCCATGCTCCTAGCCTGGGGAAACCTGCTGGCGAACCTCCGGCACTTGGAGTTCGTCGCCGTCGCGAACAGGTTGATCTGGGGTGTGCCCCACCGTCGGAAGAGGCGATCCGCTAGATCCTGCCGTAGTTCCCACTCGTGGCACGAGCGCAGCTCCCTGCTGAGTGAGTCGGCGATGGTGTTTTTTATCCCTGCCAGATGAAACGGCACCAGAAACATCCTTTGGGCGACTGCCCAATGCCACAGGTCCTGCGCCTCCTTGGACAGTGCTGGGGACCTGGTTCCGCCCTGTTTCCTGATGTAAAACATGGTGGTGGTGTTGTCGGTGAAGATCCTCACCACCTTGCCCTTGAGGGACGGAAGGAAGGACCTGAGGGCCCAGAACACTGCACGGAGCTCCAGGACGTTGATATGGAGGGACTTCTCCGTCGGGAGCCAGAGGCCTCTCGCGTGCAGATTTTCGGTGTGCGCTCCCCACCCTTCCAGGGAGGCATCCGTGGTCACTGTCTCCTGGTGGTCTGGGGTCTGGAAGTCCATGCCCGCCGTCAGATGCGCGCGGGTGCCCCACCACCGGACCGCTCGGCGGAAACTCTCGTCGAGTGTGATCCTCTCCTCGAAGCCGCCCGTCGTTTGGATCCAGCGCGCGTCCAGGAACTCCTGCAACGGGCGCATCCGGAGCCTGCAATTGGGAATGAGGTAGATGCAAGAAGACATCATTCCGAGGAGGGACTTGATGGACCTCACCTTGGTCGCGTC
The DNA here is from genome assembly GCF_040938575.1 of Ambystoma mexicanum. Classification (NCBI taxonomy): domain Eukaryota; kingdom Metazoa; phylum Chordata; class Amphibia; order Caudata; family Ambystomatidae; genus Ambystoma; species Ambystoma mexicanum. The sequence goes on from NC_090922.1 coordinate 341,890,625, forward strand.
GGAAACCAACATCCGCTGTACCTTGCCCAGGATGGACCTGGTCCTTTCCTCCGACGGGGAGGCCAGAAGGGACACTGTGTCGAGCTTCGCTCCCAGAAACAGTGCGTTTTGCGCGGGTACCAGGTGGGACTTGCCGTAGTTCACGGAGAATCCCAGGTCCGTGAGAAGTTGGACGGTCCTTGCCGTGTGCTCCACGGCGAGCTCCCTCGTCTTGGCTCGGATGAGCCAGTCGTCCAGGTAGGGGTAGACGTGGATCCCCTCGCGGCGCAGTTGCGCCGCCACCAGTGCAAGGCACTTGGTAAATACCCTGGGTGCCGACTGTAGTCCGAAGGGGAGGGCTTTGAACTGGTAGTGACGCCCTTGGACCACAAACCTGAGGAATTTTCGGTGCCCCTTTAGGATGGGAATGTGGAAGTAGGCATCCTCCAAATCCAACGACGACCGGAAGTCTCCTTCCTCCAGCTGCCCCAGGACGTGCTGGAGGGTGACCATCCGGAACTTCTGCGCCTTGATGAACTTGTTCAGACGTCGCAGGTCTAGGATGGGGCGCCATCCTCCCGTCGTCTTCTTCAGGAGGAAGTATCTCGAGTAAACTCCGGAGCCCCGAAGCCTCTTTGGGACGAGTTCGAAGATGCCCTTCCTGAGCATCGCCTTTACCTCCAGGAGCAGCTGAGGGACGTGAAGCTCTTTCCTGGCCACGGGGGGGACGCGCGGGCACCTTCTTTGAAACTCGAGCGCGTGGCCCCGGGCTAAGGAGTCCAGCACCCAACGGTCGGTGGAGATGGACTCCCACACGCTGACGAAGCTCGCCAGCTGGCCTCCCACCGGGGTGCTTCGGTGGGGGCCCGACCCCACGGCCGGTTCAATCCTATTTCGACGAGGCTTTGCCGCCTTGACCTCCTTGGCGACGACGGCGGGGTCCGCCAGACTTGCCTCGTCCTCTGTAGGCCTCCTGAGACGACGAGCGGGCCGCTTGACGCTAGGTGGAGGAACCGCCGCCGGAACCTTTGGAGGCGCCCTTGCCTCCGCTGCTCCGAAAGGGCGCCCGTCGTTGCAGAACCCCAAGAGCCCGGGCCGTCTCAGTGTCCGCTTTAATGGCCTGGAGGGAATCGTCCACTGTTTTCCCAAACAGGTTGTTCCCATCGGCATGTCCAGGACTCTGGTCTGTACGTCTTGACGGAAGTCCGTAGCCTTGAGCCATCCACGCCGCCTAAGGAACACGCCGTTGCCCAACTGGCGAAACCCAGTGTCGGCGATGTCCGTCGCAATAGTGATGGCGTGGTCCGACGCCACCTCGCCTTCCTGTAGGATCTCCAGGGCATCCGCCCTCTTGTCGTCCGGTAGGAAGTCCAGCAGGGGAGCCAGTTTGTACCATAACTCCCTGTCGTAGCGGGCCACGATAGCCAAGGCATTGGCCGCTTTAATCGTCGTCGCTGCCGACGAGATGACCCTGCGTCCCATAGCGTCCAATTTCTTTCCCTCGCCGTCCGGTGGGGAAGTCGTTTTGGAGGCCGCACCCCCCCCCGCTTTCTTCCTGGCCGCCGCGGAGACGACGGAGTCCGGGGTAGGCTGCGCCCGGAGGCACAGGGGGGCCGCGTCCGGGACCCGGTACTTCTTCTCGTACCGGTCTCTTCTAGCTGGCGTCGTGGAAGGGTTCTTGAGGAGGGCGAGGCCCTCATCCCAAATGTCGTCCAGTAGAGGCACCGCGAGGACCGTCTTCCTCTTGGCCTCGCGCCGTTGATAAAGGAATCCTTCCTTTTTCTTCTCCTCAGGGCAGAGTTGGAAAAGCTCGGATGCCCTGGCGATCATGGAGTGGAAAGATCCAATCTCGTCGGGCGGAGAAGCCCTGGTGGGAGGTGACGACGGTAGATCCTCGTCATACACCTCGTCGTCCCTACCCGTCGCTGCCGTGTCAGTCCCCGTATCATCCCCTCGGGTGGACGGGGAGGAGGGCTGGACGGGGCGCGACGGCTGAAAAGGAGGTGGAGGCTGAACCCTTCTTTTCTTGGGCGGGGGAGCACCTGAAGGTCCCGGTTCAGGATCCCCCGACGGGAGAGGTTCCTCCGTCGGCAACGGTAGTCTCGTCCTTATCTCTGAACATAAGGACTGTATAGCCAACAAAATGGCCGCCAAGTTGTCTTGCGGCACTGGCAGAGGGGAATCCGACGGGCAATCAGGGGCCCCGTCGGTACCCTCGACAATGTCGTCGTCGCCTGCGTCGGGATCCATCCCGACGGGCCGGTCTTCTTCCACGCCAAGGCCGTGGCTTAAGACCTCAATCAGCTCTTCCTCTGAGGTTGAGGCCGAATCTACGACGACGCCCTGCCCCCCCTTTTTCTTCCCCGCCGGGGGTTTCACGGGGGTCCTATCGATGGGCACAAAAGAGGACTCCCTCCGAGGTGGCAGGGAGACTCTGAGCCCCGAGGTCGCGACCACTGGTGTAGCCTCCACAGGCTGAGCCAGGGCTGCCGCGACAGTATCGATAGAGGGCTTGGCCGGATGGATTAAGGCCTTCACCACCTTAGGTGCGCTCACCGCCTTATCCTTGAGGGGGGGGACACTGCCTCGCTCCCCCTCCGATGGGGCCTTCGAGCTCGACCGGGGCCTCTCCAGGAGCTTCGCCGGGTGCTCGCCCTTCCTCTTACCCGACCCAGAGCGTTGGCTCGTGGCTGAAGGTGCCGGGGAGGGTGCGCCCTGCCTGGCGCCCGTAGAGCCCGACCGTTCGGCGCTCCCGGTGCCAGCGGACTCGCGGTGCTTGGCCTTGTGTTGGACCCCCGTCGCCGGGGCGTCCTCAAAGGTCTTAGAAGCCCGCTCGGATTTCTTCCTCTTCTTCTCGCCTGACGGGCTCTTCCCTTCCATCCAGTTGGCGAGACGTTGATGGCGGTCCTTCATGGTCCGCTCCGACATGTTGCCGCAAAACGCACAGTCCTTCTCCACGTGCGAGCAGTAAAGACAAAAGGAGTGTTCGTCCTCCTTAAAGACGTTCTGGAGCTGGCATCCAGGGCAGATCCTGAACAGCTTTCCGGGCGTCGAGCTTCCCTACTCCTGGGCCATGTCCGGGCCTGAGAAACTTCTGGAGTCCTCCAAAAGCGTAGCTCGATGAAATCCTCACCCTTGAGGGGCGCAGACGAATCCGACACGGGTCCCCGTTAATCGGATGGAGAGTCGGTGGAGCTTGAGGCTCTTTTGACCGAAAAAACGAAGTTTTTGAGAAAAAACGTGAAAAAAATAGCACTAACGCTCGAGAGCAATAGCACGAGGATCCCAACACATGAACGTGCGGTAAAAATCTGAAGATGGCTGCCAGAGGCGTTGCTTAGGTAGAGGGCAGTCATTGGCTGTGGTCAGTATGACGCAGAGACCAGTGATTGGTTATTACTACGAAAGACAGATCAGAAACGAAACTGATACTGGTTTTTTCTTTACCGAGGATTCCCAGCCTGACGACGGGGAATATTCATGAGCATGTGAATCCATGCCAGACCCCATGCTGGAGAAATCTGAGCATCCTTGACTTGGTCCAACATTTCGGGAATGAGTGGCAGGGGGTATCGATTCTTTACGGTGATCCAGTTTAACTGGCAATAGTCGATGCAGGTCCTCAAGTCCCCTTCCTTCTTTGGTACGAAAAATAGAGGACTGGCTGCCAGTGATTTAGATGGGCGGATAAACCCGTTTGCCAAGTACTGGTCCAGATAGGATTTTAAATGCTGGTTTTCTGGTTCTGCTAATGCATAGATTCTGTCACACGGGATTTGCGCACCAGTTTTGAGGTCAGTCCGACAGTCATAGGGCCTTTGCGGTGGTAGTGTGTTAGCTTGTTCCTTCTGGAACACGTCCTGGAAGCCTTGGTATTCTTTCGGGAGAGTACTAGTTGTGCCAAGTGTTGATGCAGTTGTCTAGAACTCCTGGGGTTTTTAGAACTGGATTTCTCTTCATGGTAATAACAGGTGGGAGCGCAGTCATCGGGAAAGGTCAATTTTCTTGCACGCCAATCTATCCGAGGATTATGAGCAACTAACCATGGAATCCCTAATATTAGCCGGAACTGAGGTTCCTTGATGAGATCGAAGGAAATAGATTCCCGGTGTCCATCCTGGCACAGCAGGGTTACTCCTACTGTACATTGGGTTACTGGCACAGAAGCAATTTCTGTCCCATCCACAGTGGTTACCTTTTCTGTGTTCGGCTTGAAACATAAGGGAAGCCCCATCTCTGCTGCCAGTTCTTGATCAATATAGTTCCCAACTGCTCCGCTGTCTATGTAAGCCTCAACGGTGTGCATCCTAGATGGTTGTCGATGATTGATTAGGATCACTGGTATTGCAAAGTGTGAGGTCGGTGACTCTTTCTTCTCACTTGACAAACTGACCTCTACGTTTGTCGAGCTGGGTAGTTTTCCGACTCCTTAAGCACATCCCTTTCCGTGGCTCCTACGGTTCTCCTAGGAGGTTTTACTGGACAGTCTTTTAGGAAGTGCCCTGGTTTTCCGCAGTATAAAACATAACTTCTGTTGCCTTCTCTTGTACCTTTCTGCTTTTGTTAACGGTGGTCATATGCCTCCGATTTGCATGGGTTCTGTGGTGTTCTCAGACATGCGTGGAGCAGTATCCTTAGTCCGCACATACACGGCCCGGGTGTCTGACCTAGACCGATCTGCCTTTCGGTGATCTAGTTGCACAACCAGGTTGATGAATTCACTACGGTCTCTAGGCGGATCAACCACCTGGGTCAGAATGTCCTTCAATTCCCCTTGTAGGCCTCAGTGAAACAACATGGTTCTTTTGTCTTCAGGCCACCTAGTTTCAGCAACTAACCTATTGAAGGTTGCAATGTATGTTAATAAATCTTGATTCCCCTGCCGGAGTGACAAGAGTTCATTGTCTACGGCTTGTTCTTGGGTATGACGAGCAAAGAGCTTTTCCATTTCCCTCTGGAATCCCCCAAAGTCATGTAGTAATGGATCATCATGGCTCACGAGCGGCAACGACCAGTCTGCTGCACTTCCGCTCAGGTATGACAGACAAAGGCTACCCGTGCCTGTTCGTTGGGGAACGCACCTGGTCTGCAGAGGAAATGAAGACGACATTGATTCATGAACGCAGCATACTTCCTGGGGTCACCTGAGAACCGTTCCGGTGGTGCTAAGGGAACTGCTCCAGGTAGTGTAATCTGTACTGGGGCAGTGGATAATGCAGGTGCTTGTGCCGGTGGGTTATTTCCAGGCAATGGAGTTTGTCCGGCATGTGATTGTAATAACTGCCTACTGATTTCTTCAGTGCAATCCTTGGTTATGACTAGATCCCTCCATAGGGCATTAGTCTCTTACCTGGCTGAATGGACTTCGGCGCATAACTGTCCTAATAACTGAGCCAATTTCTAATGTCTCCATGGCGCCCAGGTGGATGTTATAGAGGCTTCGCGTTCTGTTACGCTCACCTGGTAGCCACGGGGACGCCACTCAGCCCTGGTTGCTTGATTTGTGCCCTGGACCCCTTCCCGATCCCAGGTGGTACCTTCGATGGAAGTCGGGCCTGAAAGCACAGGAGGACTGGGTTTAAGATCAGGTACAGTCTCCTCCCACCTGCCCTGGGTTCGACCCGATTGCCCTCTCCTCACCTTTTTGTGATATCTGTATGCTCTCCGTCCTGCCTTCTTTGCAGGGGTGCGTAGTCTTCTGCGGGCTTGAGCGACCGAGTTACTTCACTGGTGCGAGCCCATTCAAGTGTCTTTAAAGGTAGGTCTTATTGCAGCAGTCTTTATATGCTACTGGCCTTGCCTTCATTTCTTTGTGGTTAATGTCTTTTGTTTGCCCCCTTAGGTGAGCGGAGGTTCGGCGTGTCGTGCTGCTTGGGTTGAGCTCCTGCCGGAATGGAGGGCGCAAGAAGCGCACTACGATTTGGTAGGTAATGCGCTAAGTGCGGCCATGTTTTGTCTTTTACTTGCTAACCTTTACTCTTTCTTCCTTTTCAGGTCAGCATGGTCTTCTCTGGTGTGCGAGGTGTTCCGGAATGATGCCGGCCTAGAGATGCCCAACCAGGTGAGGTTCTCGTGATGACTGAGGTTTACGCCATAAGTAACCTGTTCTAACGTTGTCTTTCTCTCTCTCTCCCTTCAGGTTGCTTCGTTCCGATGCGTTCGCAGTGTCCCGAAGATGCTGATGGCTGGATGGATGACCGCGAGCAGCAGAAGCATGGACGAGCGTCGGGCAGACGTGGGATGGAATTTGCAGGTAAGTAAGAGTCTAATAATGATGTTCTTTGTCTCCTCTGCAGGTCCGTTGTTTCGATGATCGCCGGTATCAGGACACTGGACACGGTGAGCGTCACGCTGCTGGCTGCAGAATAAAGCGAAGATATTTATATGAGTGATGTATTCAATAGTACCCCAGCTAAGGGTCATCATGGGGCGGTTCACTTTTTTTTGTTAAGAACAGCATAATTTTGGTCTTACTAATATTAATGTTCATATCAAGTTCATTAGTGAAGCGTCCCAATTCCTCAAGCAGCTATTTCATTAATTTAAACATATGATCGACTATAGCCAAATCATCGGCATATGAAAATGCTGTTATCTTGGTCCTATTGAATCTCAATGGACAATTGGCACAGTTTTCCAAACGCCTAATCAGTTGTGCTATGTAAAGTTTAAACAAAAGTGCTGCAAGCATACACCCTTTAGTAGGGTCAGATAACAGCCCTTCATCATCTATAGTGTTGGTATGTAGTTTTACTATAATTTCCAAAAGCCAATCAGGACATTTCAATTCCATCAGGATTCTCCACAGTCACTCATGATTAACCTTATCAAAGGCGGAACTAAAATCTACAAATGTGATGTAGATAGAGGGATTAGAATATTGTTTTGCTCGAGTGGTAATGGCATCAAATATGCATATATTATGGGTGGTACTACAGCCTTTGCGAAATCCCGACTGAAATGGATGTAATAGATTGTTAGTATCTACCCATCTCTGTAGATGATCAAGAACAATAGCCGTGAATACTTTGCTCGTGGTATCTAGGATGGATAGGATTCTGTAATTAGTAGGTATTAATCGAGAACCAGCCTTAAAAACAGGTATGAGACTGGACGTCAGCCATGAGTATGGAATGTTCTTTCATTGCAAACATTTTTGCACAAGATGTATAGAATATCAACCCATTTTATGGGGTCATATTTTATAACCACGGATGCTAGGCCATTAGGGCCAGAGGCTCTCGAGTTTTTAAGTTTAGTCATTATTATCATTATATCGCTTTTCGTGAAATCTAATGGCTATTCATCCACTTCAGTTTTAAGATTAAACTCAAGAGCATCATCAAACATGGCATTCTTACGGTGACTGGTCCATATATCCTCACCTATAACATTAAGGGGTTGAAGGCAAGCGGAATCTCTTGCTTTATTTAACAAATTCCATATCAGTTGGGTATCGCCATCTTTCAAGATGCCAATCATTTCCTACCACTTTTTATTAGCAGTTTCTAATTGGTGGCATTTGCACAACCCCCTATATTTGTTTTTTAATGTTTGCTTTAATTGTGTATACTTGTGATTGGATATAGGTAATTTTCGTAACTTCCGTAAATCACTTCAATGGACCCGATTTGCAACCAGGATGGCATAATCATATTTTCTATTACCTTTTTTCCCGTTGGCAATGCATGGGGTTAGCCACTTCCTCAGTGGTTTTCTTAATGAGATTTTCAATCTCTTCACTCTTCATTAGGTCAATAGTAGGTTTCGAACTTACAATCAGCTGATTAAGTCTTTTAACCCTTTTCCTACTCTTCAGGATACCCCATTTTATTTTGATCCCACAGTTTGTTACCTTGATGTTTATGGGACCCCTATCACATACTTGTTGCGTAGTTAAATTCAGGGACACAAAGACAAGTGAATGATCACTGTACGGAAGTTGAACTACTTCAAAGTCATTCACTAGATCCAAAGCTGACATATTACCACATATATAATCTAGCGTGGCAACCTTAGTACCAAACTTTCACGTACATTTCCCTCATGTATCACTCGCAGTACGACCATTCAGTGGCCACATCTCCCAAACTTCCATCAAATTTGACCACATTTTGCCTTTAGCATTGTGTTGAGATTGAACTATTACATTCGACACACCACTTTTATGGAATGTGGCTTTCATCGTAGTTATTCCGCATTGGGCATTAAGGTCTCCACAAAGCAATACCACATTGTTACCCTCTTTAAGCAGCCATTCAGCTAGCACAGATTCAATAGTATCATGAATTTCACTAGTTACATTTTTCAATGGGGGATCATATATATTGATGATTACTATGTTAGGAGCATGTGAAATGTTTTTAGCTCTAACTTGAACAATTAACATGTTATCTTGTACACCTGATTTTAATGGAATAAGGCTAGCTAGGAAATCAGGAGAGACTCCAGTCAGAGGTCCTCCGACGGGTCTGCCAATTGCTCCTTCATGGGCATGGCACTGCAATATATGGTGAGTATCAATGTGGTAGTCTTTGAGGAGCCAGGTCTCCTGCAATAGAAAAATAGGAAAGGTCAATAAGTAGTCAAGTGAGGCTCCAGTTTCGAGAATACTTGAATGATCTCTGGTATTCCATGAGGCAATCTTAATATCTCATGGATGGGTTTATTCAATTTGCCCTAACAGATTCTTTAACCATTTCCACCACACTTGATTTTCACTCACTGTCTCTCTTTGTTTTGGAAGATTGCAAGTTTCTATATGATTAGAATTCCTACAGTGATCACATGACTGTGTCACAGGAGTATTGGGAATTGCCAAATCAAGGTTGAAGCCAAGATATTCAAGTGATTCTGATTGTGTTCTAATTAAAGTTGCAGTGGTTAGTAGAACACGATGAATAAGAGGGATGGCTCCAAACGAAAGTCTCAAAGGTTGTATAAAGTCAAAGTCACATGACCTAAGAATGCGAAGTGCAGGGAATTTAGAAAACAAATATATTAGACACATTCTATTAATAGGTTTCTTCATTTTCTTATCAACTCTCTCACTAATCGTCACAACCTTTATATCTTGTAGGGGGTTAGGTAATTTGTTTATTTCTTCTTTTTCCAGCGTCACCCTCTTCTTTTTCTTTTTGGTCAGAGCTCTTGGTTGAAGGGTTTCTTCAATTACTTCCTGTTCGGAGTGATTGATCTCTAATACAGATTCTTCATTGACTTTGGAGTCATCATCTCTATTATCGTCTACCAACCAGCTAGTCAAAATTCCCATTCTTTGTGACTGTCTTTTTTTCTTACGGTTTTCGTAAACGCTTAGAGTTACGCTGAGTAACACCTGTGGAGGTAACAGTGGTCTTTAGAGGAAAGACTATTGGGATCTATGATTTCCACTGTTTTCATAGGTATTACAGTTTTCGCCATCCCTGTTTTTTTTTTTGCTTTAGTCTTCTTTGTTCGAGCTTGGGATAGGAAAGGGGGGACTCCATGATGTTATAGGATGCGTTTAAGGTGTCTTTATTTGGTGCATGGTCCTGGTCATTTTCTCTATCAGCAATAATTTCAACAGAATCTTTCTCCTCGTTGACAACTTGGCAATTCTTATGGGGAGTCATTAGAATATCCAACATCTCTCCATTTTTCTGCGTTTGAAAATATGTTTGATCGCATAACTTAATTAGAATTTTCATCGTGAAGTGCATTATGCTGATTGATGGTAGAGAAATGTTTTCAGCCATATTTCTATCCTCATTCTGCGCGGTAGTCAGATTCCCATTAGGAATATTCTGTTCGCTTTGATTTTTTTTCTTGATGAGTAGACCATATATGTCTGATTAAGCACCGGAGCGCTTTATGGAAAAAGTGATGGTGTGCTAGATAAACATTGTGAGCCCACTTCAATGTGACATGAGGAGTCTAAATGATGAAGAGCAGACTGTGTATTAGAGGGTTCTCCAGCTTCTGCAGTTGTGCGATTGGAAACGCACAAGCCATAGCATAAATCTAATAAATAATTACCATCAATCGCTCGAACAGAAGTAAAGGGGAAAAATTACGGTTCGCACTGGGCGGAGCATGGTGGACCACAGCAGTGACCCAAGACAAAAAATTACCTTGCGCCGTATCCGCCGCGTCTGCCTTATCAGCGCTGGGTTTAAAGAAAGCTGTGATTTGTCCTGATGATCTCACTTGGAGAGTTTTAGTACTCTTTAATCCTCGATGGGGGCGGGGGGAGCATTTTTCATTTTTCCACATTGATTGGTTACCGAAGTCTTGCGTTCCTCGCAGCGGTAACTGGAACTTTTCCCATATGGTTTTGTTTTTCGTAAGTTATAGTATTTTGATTTGGTAATTGTTTTACCGGGCATGTTTGTTAGCAAATTACGGTGCTTTGGTCACTTACCAAGAAGGAAAGGGGAGGGGCCACAGTAAAACAGAAATACTAGCAGCCAATAGCCAATAGTACAAGCGTCTTTCAGCAGGGATTTAACATTGTAAATAACTGCAAACTAAAGGACACTTTCGGGAATATCTCCACTTACCGAACACTGACAAACACACACTGACTCACACTCCGCTCACGCTCTGCTGGGCGGCGCTGAGTAAATATAGAGTTCTGTCCTAGATCGACTCCTCAGTTATCAGCAAAGAAAGACTCCACAAACAGCAGCAATTCCAGAGAGCCCGTGAACAGGTTGTTGCAGCCTCACTGACGAACACCCTCTGACTCTCAGTCTGCTCCATTTAATGGGCAAGAGCATGGGTGGATTCAGAGTCGAATCTAACATGTCTGCCAGCCTAGCAGACTCGGCCACGTGCCCAACCATCATTTTGGGGCCTTGCGCCAGGCCCTGGGTGGGAGGGCGCAAAGGCCCCAAGCGACGTGCGGGCTCAGGCATGGGAGGAAACACTTTGTTTCCCATACCCGAAACAGAAGCGTTGACCTCAGAGACCACTATGGTAGCCGCTAAGCACTCGGCCGGCTGGCCGTTAGTCGTAACGCCCTGACTCACGAATTGGAGCAGGCTCCGGCAAGCTGTGCGCCCTCGGCCCTTGTGCTGGATCGTGCCGAGGACGGACTCTTGGTGGTAGCACCCGATACTTTACCCCTTGATGTCAAAGAGGAGGACGAACTTGATCACCCTTCCGAGGACAGCCAGCCCCCGAGTGCCTCGGCTTAGGAGCCGGTAGCCGTGACGGCCACAGGTCTGCCCACGGATCTCCCGGAAAGAGCCCCCAGGTCCCTTGGCTTGGGGGCTGGTAGACTTAGAGGCCTCAGGCCTGCCAGAACCTGAATCCAAGGAACCCTTGCCAGTGGAAATCCCTGGGAAAGATTTGCCGCGCTGAGAAGCCATGCTGAACAGTGGGCCTACCTTGTCTTGACGAGAGGTCCCTCAGATGAAGTGTGGAAGATCTCCCTCCAACACGACAACCGATTCTTCGATGCCCGGACCAAGAGAGCTGCAAGCCACGCACGCGTCCGAGTGGTGGTCGGGCCCCAGGCACTGAAGACAGAGTGCATGGGGGACCAAGCCGGAAACGAGCAGTCGCATAGGCACATCTTGTGAATCCTCCTGCAGCTGACATGCGCCGGGGGAGGCGAGGCACCAAAGGAAGGCTAATAAGATTGAAAAACAAAACAGCAGTGAGCGAGCGGAAAGTTGAAAAGTCTCCACATCTAGCTGCCAGGTCCGACACCGTCTGTGCGGAAAAGGGTACTGATGAATGGTGCTGGAGGGCAGGGCCTCGTGGGAGCGTTCCCACGCTCGGTCCGTGCCCCGGGCTCTGTACTTAATTTAAAGGGGAAGTTCAATAATTTGCTGCCAAAGTTTCCGGTGCCGTCCGCATGTTGGGGGAGGTCCACAAGGATGGAGGAAAGGGGACGGGACGTATTAGTATATCAGGTTGCACAACAGGGAAGACAAAATTCTGCCCCCCTTCTTGCCCTATTTTCTTTCCAACTTCATAAATGAACAGAGGTACCGTGGGCAGTCTATTCGCAAAAAGGAGGCTTGGGCATGTTGCACATTTTTTTTACGATCCCTGTGTGTGCTTAGGGGAAATGCAGGTTAGTGCTTTCTTTTTGGACATTATGATCATTAAGCACACAGTTACATGGTTAGATAAACAATGTGCCTTGGGAATACAAAAATATATTAAAAAAAACGCTAAGAGATTGAAAAGCAAACACTATACAATCATTAAAAACAGTCCGTCAGATGTAGTTGCATCCAATATTAAGAATGGTAGGAGCAAGGCGCACTGACTGGCTCAGGGGTCTGCCTGAGTCTGCCTGAGTCTGTCCACCACTGCCCCCCAAACTCCTCCGCCCCTGCATAGCTCCTCCTCTGCCTGCCTATGGACAAAGGCTTTTCTCCCAATACGGAAGGCATCAGTCTACAAAACTTGGCAGTATGTACAGCTTAGTTCAAAAAAATTTCCTTTATTTTTTATTCTTGATTTAAGTGAATTTCAACAGTTCTTACAAGTACGTTTCCGTGCGCATGTTTCCATAGATGGCTCCATGAGTGAGTGAATGGGTGAATGACTGTTTATCTTTCCCTTTTATTTATATGTTTTTTAAGTTTTCCAAGAAATTACCTACTGCAATCACAGGTTTTCTCTTGGCCACATTCATTAAGTAGGTCCACCAGTACTCTTCATCCAGTTCACAGTACTTGGAAAACAGGTGACTTAGGTGAGTCTTTCTATTAGATGCCAGGCCAGTGCATTTAAGAATCAGATGGCTTAGAGATCTGGCTACGTTAGTCTCCCTTGCTTTGTCTCTGATGGCCAGGATTTTGTTAGTTTTTAAGACATTTAGCTTTGCTCTCAAAAAGATTAATTTAATCCTTTTGTTAGGAACTTCAAAAGGTAGATTATAGGTTCATTCGATTTTTGAGCGTTGATTGGTTGGTGCCTGGTTAACTTGTTTCTTGCTGCCCCCTCCAAGTTATTACACCAGTCAAGTTCTTTGCATTTCTTTGCCTATTTTGTTGGGTTGTTGTATAATTCCTCCTCAGAGCTACCTATTTCCTCAAGCAAAGTGAGATTTTTGCGAAACCAGAGAGTTGGCATTTCGTTTGATCCCTTTTTTTGTTCTTCCCGGATCATCTCATGCATTTTTGAATTTGAAGTTTGAATTGTCCGAAACAGCATTAGGCTGTTAAGATCTCCCGTGCCTTTTGAGGACACTAGGCTTAGTTCACTCCTGATTGATGCAACTGGAGTGGATGTCGGAAGGTGCAGTGTTTTCCTCCAAACAAAGCCTTCAAGTTTTTTCCAGATTTCTGGTGGAATTGCCGGCATCGCTTCGGCTCCATAAACGATCGCTGGGACCACTTTAGATTTGAAGAAAATCAGAGTTCCTTTGAGCGAGAAACAACCAAACTTTCTGTCTAGCACCATCATCTGGGTAGTCAAACTTTTAGTTTTCATCCAGAGAGTTTCTTGCATCTGTATTTCTTGTGGGCTTCTGCTAATTGTGACACCGAGATATCTAAACGAGGAGACTATTTCCAGTTTGTCTTCCGCTAAGTGCCATGAGGATGTTTTTTTCTCTTTGCTGTTTTCTCTAGTCTCAGCACTTTGGTTTTACTAGCGTTGATTTCTAGATCATTTGATAGCAGGTATTCTTGCAGATTGTCCAACTTTCTTTGTAGACCTATATCCGTTTGATCGACTAAGATGATATCATCTGCGTAGAGTAATCTACTTATTTTTTCTTTGCCCACTGATGGTGGAACAGCTGTGACCATCTTTTCCGAGTATTGGTAGTCCCTCGTATATGTGCTATCTAGGGCTGGAGCTAAAGGACACCCTTGTTTCACTCCTCTAGATGTTTGTATGTTCTTAGATAGGAGGCCAGCTCTGCTGAGTCGGACTCTCATTGAGGTGTCCGTATATAGTTCTTTTATGGGTGCCAAAATTGACTTTGGGCACTTCCAGTCGGTTAGTTCGCCCAGATTTTTGCTTTATTAGCTCTGTCAAAAGCTTGGGAGATGTCGATAAAGGCCAAGAATAATCTAGGAGAGCCTTCCAGAACTTTAGCCTTCAAAACGCTCAGGAGCAAGATGTTTGTCGTTGTACACAGGTTCTTTGTGAAACCCGCTTGGAATGGGTCGTGTCCTTCTGAGGAAGCTGCCCAAGGTATAAATTTATCCAACAAAAATGAACCAAATAATTTTCCAATGCAATCCAAGAGAGAGATCGGCGATAGTTATTGGGATTCCCTTTGTCCCCCTTCTTGTAAATCGGGACAACGTTTGCTGTCCTCCACGAACCAGGTATGGTGTTTGAATTGGCATATGTCTTAAATATTTCAGCTATTAGTATCGCCCAGACTTTGGAATTTGCTTTCAGATCCACGTTCGAGAGCCCGGGAGGTTTTTTAATTTTTTTGATTTTGCACTCAATAGTTGGTATATCCTGTTCAATATCCCATTTGTCAGTGTCTGGTTGAACTTTCGGAAGAATCGGAAATAGCGGAGCAAACAAATTTGAGACATGACAGATCCAATCTCTTTCGTTAACATTACTGAGGAGGATATCTTGTGTGGGCCATCCACCAGACGTTATTAGTGACCAAAAATCCTTTGACTGCTTCCCACTAAGAGTTCTTAGCATCTTTTCAGCATCATCTTGATATAGTTGAATTTTATAGGATTTTAGCCAGTTTTTAGACATCTTTGTTGATAAATTAGCTTTGTCTACATTGAACTTTGCTGGCACGTTTTTGGCTTTCCTTAAAGATCTACGCATTTCTGCTCTCTTTGCTTTCAAGGTGTGGTTGTTAGCATGGCAGAGATTTTTAGATATAGTCAGTTTTGGTCGATCCCAGAATTTCCAAATCCCTCTCTTTTGCGTGTATATATTGTTTTGTGATCATAGTTATTTCAGATGGTTTCAATCGAAGAGGAGTTCCCCCTCTGCACACAGTACGAGTGGTGGGTGGAAGGGGCATACATTTTTAAAACTGCAGGCTAAGTTAATTGTAGTTAACTAAGTGTTTAAAAGTGTCTTGCCTACAGAGAGCCAGTATTTTGCCAAAAAAGGCCAGGGCAAAACACAGCGACGATGACTTGCTAGAAAAGAAAGAGACGTTTTTCAAAAAGGCCAATAGATCATGCAAACAAACTGCGCCTCTTATCCAAACACCCCTGCTCCTAACAGCAGCGCATTACCGCTGCAAAGCTTCCATTGCAATATTACAAATGGCAGCAATTGACAACAGAGAAACATTCTCACTATGCAAAATCCCAAACTGTTGCTTTTGTCTGTGCAACTATTCTCCATTAAGACCTCATGCAAATATTCTACAGAAAGATCACACGCACAACTAACACTTAAAACGAATAACATATATTTTTAATTCTGTATTTAATGCAGATAGAAAAAACAATGAAAATTAATCTCATTCGCCAATGCCCCACGTCATAAAAGCTGAGCTATATATCACTGTTCCAATATAACTCAAAACTACTACAAACCTTGATAAACTATACCTGGACCCTAAATTAATATTTTAAGATATAAGAAACCTCCACTGCTAGCAGTGCTTGCCGGGGTGTTGGGGTGGGAGGATTGGGGAGACAGGAAGCACACCACATGCTGCATCCATTGTCACAAAGAGTCAACCTGTAAAGCTAGCATGTTTTAATTCCGCTCGTGGACATTTTCAGGATAAGAGCAGAGAAAAACTGCACCACTCTCTACAGTAATACAGATATGGATATTATGATATATGTTTTGTATCTTTCTATCTTATGTGTAAAGTTTCTTATGTAAACTAAATCACATTAAATAAATAAAAATACAGTAATACATTCTGAACGGGCGTTAACAAATTAAACAACATTTTAAATGTTTGGTTTGTACATGATATGGGGATTGATGGATCACATTTGAAATAAGAGAACGTTGCACCTATATATGGAATCATCTGAACATTAGGCTAAAACTCAAACTCCAATTTGAAGTCTTGCGAAAGTCAACGTCACTTCTGAAAAAAGACGAATGTTGCAAATCTATTCTGCAGTACACACAAATCGTACACCTTTTTCTCTTTCTTTTACAAAATGTATTAACATGGAGCTAGTTCAGCTCCTAACGATATCTGTAACTTACATGCATAACAATGCTATATTTAACTTGTAAACTAGTAGGAATAGCGTCTTTTAAAATCAAACAGAGGCAACTAAGAGTCTAACAGGGTTGCATTGTTAATGGGGAGAGGACAGCAGAAATGTTAATGATAACGTTTTCTACTCTATCCATCACATCAGCAAGTGTATTTGCATGTCTGTGGCTGCTCGAGCTGGGAACAGGAAGAGCCTGGGGCTGTCGTGGGCACGCGGAAGTGATTCTGCAGCATTCCCGTCCGGCCACCCCTCCCCGCAGCGTCTCCACTCACTATCCTGCCTCTAGAGCACGTAGAGCCACGGGTTGAAAAAGATGGCGATTAAAGAAAGCCACATTTTGCGGTTTTGCTTTATAAACTATTCACAATAAATCCTGCAACATAAAAAAACAAGATAAAGATATGCTGCAAACAAGGGTAACAACATACACCTTCTATAGGAGGAAACCTTAATCACTTCGGGCCCACAACGCAGAATGCGTAAAAGCAAACGCTATTTCCACAGTAAAAATTGCTTTTTACCTCAGCAGTTGCTACAACAGGTCCTGGGGCATCGAGCCTTCGCTTCCTTCGGGGTCCAATTGCATCCAATGCAGTCCGATTTGCATCCCTCTGTCGTATCTGTTCCAGCTCTAATTGCTGCATCTATGGGATAAATACAAAACACGTGTAGTTTGTAACCACGCAATTACTTACGAGCATTTTCACAAGGGAAAATTACATCTACGATGATAATCGCCTACCCATAAGTTTAAACACATTTGTATAACGTTTTATAAAGTTAGAACAATGCTGACTAATTTACAACAAACGATTCGCAGTAAACCACTCGTTTTGCCACTCGTTTTCCTAGTGTGAATTTGAAATGCTTTCTCTGCTGATTTATAGTTGAAAACATTGTGGGCCACACGTTGATTTTGGGGCATTTTGCCTTCCATCTGATTTTTGCTCGTACCTAACTCGACGGCAAGAAAGCTCAAAAACATGTGAATGTTTCTTAAAGCAGCTGCTAAATCAAATTCATCCCATTTGCATTTTAAACATGATGTTTTTTTTCTGTACCACCAACATTTTATATGCCTTTCTAATATTTTATAACCTAGTTACTTTTGAACTAAATGTATTGCAATATTTTAAGTTTATGTGTAGGAGCAATGTAGAGAAAGAAATATTACTGCTGGCAAAACAGGGAGAACCATTTACAAAGTCATGATCAGATTTTGCCAGCCGGCATTTATTTATTTATTTGGTACTTAAAAAGCTCTTATACAGCAAATGGTGTTTCAAGGCACCACAAAACAAAAGAGGGCGCAAGGTAGGGCGTGGGGGGGGGGCAATAGGGAAGAAATCAACAATAACGGTCCTACTAGGCCTTGTGTCATTCGGATTGTGCAAGTGCAGCAACATGAAGTGCAGAGGGGAGGGGAGTGCCGGTCGCGGAAGAAGGGATAATGATAGGGTGGGCCGGGAGTGCGGGGCAGAGTGGAGGAATACAAGTGCAGGGGGGAGGGGAAGAAGAGGGCCCCTGGGGATAGGCAAGTGCTAAGGGGAGGCCAGGTGGACAAGTGCCAGGCGATGCAGGGAGTGAGGACCACATGCTTAGTGCAAGGACAGTGGTGGACCAGATCCGGTAGGTATGCACACCACACCAGGCTAGTCAGGGGAAGGGGGCCCGGAAGGGCAAGTGCAGGTTGGGGGGGGGGGGGAGGGAGGTTGTGGGTAGACTGAGCGAGTAGGGCTGGTGCCCTGTAGGATCCAGGAGGAACCAGGTACCAAGTCAATGTGGCAGTGGGGGGCATTAGCAGGGGGAGAGGGAAGGAAGAAGAGAAAAGGAGGGTCTTGAGAAGATTCCAGAACTTAAGGAGATCCGGTTCAAGCCTGAGAGGGGCATGGAGGCCATTCCAAAGAGAGAAGCTTCTGCCAAAGAGAGAGAGAGATCTACCCCCCCTAACCTCTGCTTGGAAAAGCATCTGATCAGCAGAGAGTTGGAGTTGGAAGATCGAAGGGCTCTAGCAGGGCGGTATTTAGGGAGAGTGAGTTGGATGCAGCTGGGTCCAAGGCCCCAGAAAGCCTTGTGGATGATGCAGAGCAAGGCATAAATTAGTTTTCAAAAATTGACTAGCAGAGTGTTCTAATTAACATTTTGATTAGCAAACAAGCCCATTTGACTAGTGATGGTATACTCATATTTTTTATGTCACCAGAAGTTATTTGTACCCAAGACATAAAATGAGGAACACTACAGCTGAAGTAAGACATTAGTGATATGAGTCAGGCCTTGCAAATTCTTTAAAATTCCACTAGACCTGCATGTCTAGTAACTTATTTTACCTACTCGACCTAATAGATATGACTTCGACCTTTGTCAACAGATTACAAAAAGTGTAAATGTGCTTTCTGTTAAATGGGACACGTCACCAAAAACTCACTTTATATTTGGCACACTGCTGCCTGCCATGCACAGTGAATCATTTATTTAACATTTACGGAAAACAAGGTAAATATTAAATACGTTTCAAACGTCCCCAGCAAATGGTACTCCCGTTCATAAAATCTAATAGACTATGCGAGTGGGCAAGTAGACTCTGCGTGCCCTGGATGGGTGTCAAATAACAGTTTGACCACCTCTCTCATGTTTGTGCTATTATATAGGGCAATCATAATAATAGAGCAAAGTGAGCTCCGGAGGCTAAATACAGAGGATGGTATTGCAGCAGATCTCTAGATGTACAGACTGGATGGAAATACTGATCACTACTTTCCGTACATATCTAGTTAGTTTTGTGTATTCATTTAGGTAAGGGGAAGGAAAGTAAGACTAAGCAGAGTGGATGGCATAGCAGGCAGAGAACTGGACACACGAGAGGAAAATTGTAGATTGTGGCCGACTCAATTTCAGGGTAGCTGTTATAAAGCAATAGGGAAATACAATAGAATGTCAAGGAGTATGGGTTCAGCTTGTGGGTTGAGTACCAGTTGCAGATGTATGCAATCAGTAGGTCACAGAACTAGGTTTGCCATCAAAAGTATTTGGCTGTGTAATCCTGTACATTTTCAAGTGTTCACTCATCAGTATGATTTATCTTCCCCAATAAAATAAAATGTGGTTGAGACTGATATTTAGATATACTAACCTAAACCTTACTTTAAAGTATGGAGACAATGCAGTGTTTTACAGTAGCAATATTGCAATTTTACATTATGTAAGGAATGGAATTGCATGACTGTCTTTAAACATTTTTTTTTAAAAACACATACTGGTCTTTGTCAGATAGGATTTAGTTGGCTTAATAAAAGTGTCGTCCCAATTGCTTCTGGCTTGCAATTATTTTAAGAAAACAAATGTGTGACTAGCACTCTTACTCAGGCCTTTGGCAATTATGTGGAGAAGATGATTACTGCAGGGAACAGAGGAAAAAAGTGTGGAGAGAGGCCCGAGGACAAGAGAGCAATGCAGGGTGAGCTCAGCTTTCATTCAACAGCATAACTTAAATAGCTATTTTTGCTACACAATTGTCAACTTAACTAGCAAGCCTAAAGCATTGCATAGCAAATCGCTATGCAACACTGCTTATGTTATGCCTTGCAGAGGGTCTTGAGCTTGATCCTCGCAACCACCAGGAGCCAGTGGAGACATTTTAGGGCTAGAGAGATGCGGTCCCTGGGCTTGAGGCCAAGGCTAAGTCTTGTAGTCCTATTCTGGATTAGATTAAGGGGGCGAACAGAGAGGATAGAGGCAGATTGTGGAAGAGGCTGTTGCAGTAGTCCAGTCTAGAGTGGACCAGAGCTCTGGAGACATTGAGTTTCTGGGGGAAGGTGAGGAAAGGGAGAATGCCTCTGAGGAGGTGCAATTCAAAATGGGCCTTCTTGGCAAGGGCCGCGATGTTAGTAGAGAAGGAGAGAGAGGAATCAATAGAGGACACCAAGCTTTTTTGCCCCACAAAAAGGTGAGGGGCAAGGGGCCATGGAGTGCGGCCAGAGAGTAGGAGGGAGCAGGGGTCCCAATGAGAAGTATCTCAGTATTACTAGCATTAAGGAAGAGCTAGTTAGCAGCGTACCATGCTTGAATAGCAGTCAATCAGTCACGAATGATAGAGGAAGAACAGGAGGCGGTGGAGGGAAGCTTGAAGGAAAGCTGAGTGTTGTCCGCATAACACTGGAACTGTAGAGAGAAGGTGGAGATCAAGTGGGCCAGAGGGGCAAGGTAGATGTTGAGGATAGAGCCCTGAGGGACGCCGCAGGTGGAGAGTGTGGTGGAAGAGAGGAAAGGGCCCAGCTGAACCTGGGAAGGTCGGTCAGATAGGAAGGAGGTCAACCAGTCCAGGGCCAGGTCTGTGATGCCAAAGGTATCACAGATGCGATTTATAAGGGTAGCATTATTGACCATATCAAAGGCAGAATAAAGATTGAGAGATAAGAATGGAAGGAGAGTTGGAATCGCGATTTGAGAGCAAGTCTTCACGGGTGTTCAGGAGAGCAGTTTCCATGCCTCTGGCTACTCTGAAGCCAGACTGGGGTCGTGGAGACAGCCAACAGATTCAGTGTGGAGGATCAGTTGGGAATGACCAGCTTCTCCAAGAGTTTGCCCAGGGAGTGGGTAATGAAGATAGGGTTGGAGTTAGCTGGGCAGGAAAGGTCAGCAGAAGGCTTTTTAAGCCGAGGGTGCAAAAGAGAGAACAGAGGGTTAGTGGGAAGGAGCCAGTGGCAAATGAGTGATTGCAGAAATCAGCCAAGGCTGGATCAGGGATGCAATGCTGTCCTTGATGGTTCTGGAGGAGCAGGGGAGCACCTGTTTGGAAGAGACTTTCGTCGAGAGGACTTGTTTAGGAACGTCATCCGCTGCTATGGGCGAGAAAGAGGAGAGAAGGAGGGAAAGGGTAAGGGGGGAAAGGGAGGCCTTAGAGCGGGTGAGTGAGGAGAGAGAGGAACGTGAGGACAGGATGTCCTGAGTTTTGGTTGTGAAGTGGGAGGCCAGTGTAGTGCAGAGGGCCTCAGATGGAAGTGGGGACTGCAGTAGCATTGGCGAGCTCCTTGCAGATTGTGAACAGCTCAGCCGTGCTGTTGGTGGCCCCAGAGATGCAGGCTTGGATATGGGCCCTCTTCTTCAAGCGGATGGAGTCTGTATTGCCTCTGAAGCAGGCGGGAGGCCTGTCTGTCAGTGGATGTGCTTGAAGCCAGCCACTTCTAAACAGCAACACTGCACTTGCATTTCAAAGAGGCTAGGTCGGAGTCATACCAGGTGTTGCGCTTGGAGGCCGGCTTCATGCGGATCCTCATGACAGGGGCTAGAATGTCCAGGGTGTTAGAGATGTAGAGGTGAAGGTTAGCAAGGGCTGAATCAGTGTGAGTCAGTGGCTGGAGTAGGGCGGGGAATGAAAGTGGTGGGAAAACCAGCAATTGACACTCGCTTCATCGGTTGAATGCCGGAGAAGGAGACTGGCAGTGCGGGCAGAGGCTTAGCCGGGGGACCCAAGAGACCCAGGTGAGAGGACAGGAGAGCATGTCAGACCAGGAGAGAGGTGTAGCGAGAGGGTTGGAGATGGGGATGTCTGCTCAGATGAGTGCATCCAAGGTGAGTCCAGCTGAGTGGGTCAGACCAGAGGGCGAATGGTGAGGGAAAGAGTCACAGAGGCTGCAGAAGAGTACAGTGGCTGCATCTGGAGAGTCAAGGTGAATATTGAAGTCTCTGTGGAGAAGCATGGCGGTAGAGGCCAGGAGAGAAGAGGTGAGGTTGGACCGCTCCGAAAGGAAGAGGATGACCGGACCAGGAGTCCTGCATATGATCACGATAGTCAGCGAGAGGGTAGGAGAAACATCAAACCTGCAGACGAGGCATTTCAAGGAAGAGTAGGACTGAGTGGGTATGATAGAAGCAGGGAACCATTCTGGGAAGACCAGGGACACTCCGCCTCCAGACCAGTTAGGGCTGGGCTTAGAGAGGATCTTGTAGCCCTCAGGGAGGAATGTGTGAAAAACAGCGACAGAGCTGGCAGTCAAACACGTCTCAGTGAGAGTGAAGACGTCAAAGTCAAAATCTTCAAGGAGGTGAAAGATGTCAGAGGAGTGTTTAATGGCAGAGCGAGAGGCGAGGGTAGCTAAGTGAAGCTGGTTCACACTTTTGAAGGTCTTCCGAGGAGGGGTACAGGGATGGGGTACACCTGTCGGTGCTGGCGAAGGGGTCATGCTCTGCGTGAAATATGTAATCTGCCTAGATCATTTGTAAAAAGACCACAATTGCGTAAATGTATGATTTATGTGAAGAATGATTTTGGCTAAAGTAACAGTGGGATGATCCTTTCCATTGTAAAGCCCATCTCATAAAGCTCATTTCATGTCCCTAAAAATCCATCCAGCTGACAGCAAGGTGGTAACAATCACCCCTGACCAATCCAGTTGTTTAGAGGCATGCCCAGCTAAGCCTGCCCCGCCATATAATCCTATGATGTCACCATGCCTTATAAATGAGGGAGGCTGACAGAACTCTGGACACACACTCTCTCCAGAATTTCCTGCCCTGCGTATCCTGATCTTCTACATTCATCTTGCCAGATTCCAGATCCTACTGCCAGGCCAAAGCATAGCTGACCCTATCTCAGCAAGGCCTATATCCAGAGATCCCATGAAAAACCGCACAAACAAAGGGGAAAAGCTGTGGTACCCTTTTGGGGAGCATCCTGTGACCAGACCAGCTTTTTGCCCACTCACTGCATACACGCTGTACCCCTGCCATCCAGCTTTACTTGCTATCCAGTGACCAGGCAGGCCCAGCTGTTGTTCTGGTAGGAGAGTCTGCCGCTACCTGGTGACTCGAGCCTTGGAGTCCAGAACCCCGTTTACTGTTCCTAATCCCAAATTCAAGAGCGGATTGTGAATATTCCTCATTCCATAGCAACATAGCCTACCCTATCTTGACCTTTTGTCTTGGTTCCACTCTCTAGCAACCCTATCCATGCCTTGGTAATTTGTTCAACTGTCAGAATTCTTTGTGCACCCTGTCCTTGATTCATAGTGCTAGCGCCATTCTTTCATTCACCCCAACTCCTTAGTAATATTTTAAGTAATTTCCACACAAAGGGAAACACGACGTGGAGCGGGTTAATCCGGCCACTTAACCTGTTTCATGGGCAGCGCTATCTTCTTGATAATCTAGTATAAGTAAAATGTGTCTTTTTCTTTCTAAACCGTATTTCTCCCTTTAACGGCTTTATTTTTCCAAAACCGAAACTCCTTTTATTTTGCAAATCTCATCCAATTCTTCAGCTATAACCATCCTTTCACTTCTATATAGTCGCTGAGATGTGCATCTATTCCCCAGCCCAAAAACTGTATTCCGATTTTGAGTATTTCACCCGTTTTAAAAGAAAAAAAAATGTTTTTGACATTTAAAACTGCAATTGAGAAACATGCAACTTTCCAACATGTGAATCGGCTGCATCGCGTTCTTACTGTCAACTTGCTTTTGAACTGTGTGCCTTTTGTGATACCTTACCTTATAGTTGCTAGTGATAAAACATATGTGCATCATTATTTAAGCACACATATAATTAATTATTTATAAAATCCGATTGTCCTTTTAGGCCATTGCAAAGGGTTTAAAATCTGTTATTATTTTGTGAGGGAAGGATTTTGATTCTGTTTGTTGCCTGATATCCCCGACTACCTGCTGCTTCTTTCTATCCACTCAGAATTCGAATAATTGTGGGTTGAGGGAACATTGCAGGGGGAAACCTTAACTCGGGTGCTATCTATCCTAATTAAAAAAGTGCTTCTATTCATTTGTGCTTTGGATATGTTCTTGTAGAAGGTTAACCAAGTGGATTTCTCAAGTTTCCATTGTAATTATCACCCCATTGGTGATGGCTGCCCAATATTAAAATTTGTGTGATTTCTTAGAATTTTAAAATAAATAAATATTGCATTCCCACCAACCAGCCTGGCTCATGGCCCACTGTGACCTGGGGTAATTGTAAAAGAGGGTGAGGGACGGATTGTGCGCCATTTCAAATTGAATTCGTAGAAAATAAAGAGAAAGCATTCCAATTGCGCGCTACATCCAAGGCTAGGGGCAAGAGTCCTGGTCCGGTGTGTTGCCGGATTGAAATCCTTAACAGTAGTATGTCGAAGGAAAATTCAGCAGGTAGTTGGGCAGATCGTTCAACCCTTTCCTCTCTTTCCACCATCCATAATTTTTTTAATAAAAAACGCTTGCTTCTGTGGTGTCAATCCAATCTGACTTTTCCAGTTTTTCTTTCACTTTCAGTGGGTTGCCAATCAATACCTCAATATCGATATTGTGATGTTGCAGGACTTTTTCAATTTCCAGACTTTCACCACTTTTTCATCTGGATGCTCCTGCAATCAAAGGATAGCAAAAGGCTGCCCCCTGTCTGCAATTGAACATTTCCGATACAGAGATATTGATTTCCATAACATTTTGGACGCCCTACTTTGTAATCAGAGTTCATGCCGTATGGCTGCCACTGAGAGTGAATTTGGGAGCCTCAGAACCTTGTGCCAAAAGGAGCTCTCCATTAGCACTCATACTTTCCATGTAAGGTTTAATGAGGCTTCTGCACCATATGTTACGACTTGGACCACCGTATGTTTGTAGAAGATAATTATCGGGTTTAGCTAAAAGTTACCATATCTCTTATGAATGGCTGCCCCTTGAGTAGTTCACTTTTTCAATGTATCCCTCAAAAATGTGTACTGGCCATTTTTATTCAGATTCTTGTTTATCATGGTGCCCAAGTACACAATAGATTCAACCAGTACTAGGGTTGGGGCCTGGACCTTCCACCTAAAAGTTTCCTTTCTTTTCCTACCTGTGGACGCCATAATCAGCACCTTCGATTTCTTTACATTTATTTTCATGCCATT
This sequence comes from Ambystoma mexicanum, assembly GCF_040938575.1. Taxonomy (NCBI): domain Eukaryota; kingdom Metazoa; phylum Chordata; class Amphibia; order Caudata; family Ambystomatidae; genus Ambystoma; species Ambystoma mexicanum. The sequence goes on from NC_090922.1 coordinate 341,915,622, forward strand.
CACCCTTAAATAGTCATTAAATGCATCAATTCTTTGTTGGAGCCCTATGGCAGGTAGGTCCAGGAAGACAATGTCGTCTGCGTATAGGAACCAGGGGACCTCAGAATTGTTTAATTTAGAGAGCTCCGGCCTGTGATTTTCCCAAGTCTTATATATACAGGCTGAATAACAATGGCGCTAGGGTGCATCCTTGTTTCAATCCACAAAAGGTATAGATGTTCCTTGACAGTGTCCCATCAGCAGCTAACCTTATTTGGATAGATGTATCTTTGTAGAGAGATTGTATGGTCTCTAACACATCAGGCGGGCAATCCCAGCTCTTCAATTTGGCCCATAGGTGCCGTCTGTCAACCCCATCAAAAGCCTGTTCTATATCTATAAATGCCATATAGATACAAGATTTTGATTCAACCACCTTGTGCTTCAACACATTGAGGATGAATAAATTGAGGGGTGTCCCTACCCACTTCATGAAGCTGACTGCCTGGGGTCCAGCCTACCACTTCTAATCCCCCAAGCATTCAAGTCACATAATACAACCGAAGCAAAGAGCTTCCCCAATGAATCAAGAAGGGCGATAGATCTTTGGGTCGCCTCTGTCGCCCTTCTTGAAAAATTGGGACTATGATAGCCTCTCTCCAAGATTGGAGCAGCTGTTTATTAACCATGACTTATTTGAACAATGTTACCATTAATTTTGTCCAGGAGTCGATGTTAGCTTTTAGAATGTGATTAGATAGGCCGGGTGTGATGCTGGAAATGCATCTGAGGGACAGGGCCTCTGAATCCTTGTCCTTTTTCTGTTTCTACCGTGTGTTCTGTCATGTTTTCTGCCCAGGAGTCCATGTGGGACTCCTGGCAGTGCAGCTCTCTCTTTTGGTTTGGTGAACAGACACATGGGATACCCTTATGGCACCCATGGGTAGGGGTACAACCCTGTGCCCCTAGTGTATGTTTTTGGGCACCTGTGGGTGGCCCACAGAGCAGGGTATGGGCTGGTGGCAGCTCCATGCTGAATCTGCCAGGTGCTCTGAGTGTCCTCCATTTTGGGACACCCAGGCCCTGCCATTGGGATCAGTTGATTCCTGATAGAAACAAGATGGCCCCTGTGGCCTCTTGCTTTCTATTGCCTGTTGTCTTGTTTTTCCCAAAGTCCTGGGAAGCCCTGACTCTGTCCCTTCCCCCTGACTGGCTGTTGGGTGGAAGTTCCATATATGGTGTTGTTGTGAAGGCCCAGCTAGACTGACTGGAGCCTTCCCATTGACTGTATGTTGTGGGTACCTCCTGTGGGTGGGACCTAGGTGAATGGAGTGGGTGACCAATATGCACTCCTTGTTGTGGTTGTCTGGTTTCTGGCATGTGAGACAAAGACTGAGACAGCCCTGCCCGAAACTGGCCTGAATGCAGTGTGTAGTGTTGAATGGCTGGGTACTTGTCCCAATCCACATTCCTTGTTGTGAGTGTCTGGAAGGGAGGAGTGTGGCCTGAATGCACTGTGTGCCTGATTGGCTGACTGACTGCATGAATGGCCTGCAGTATGATTGGCTGCTGAGTGTGTGCCAGCAGCGTGGATGAGAGAGAGGATAGTATATCTGGGGACCTCTCACCACTGGAAAAGTGTTCAGAAGGGACCTTTGGTTGAGAAGCGACCATTGTGCTCCTAAAGCAGCCAGGGAGCTGAGTCTCCACTCTACGAGTAACTGGAACTGCTGATCCTCGACGTCCAGCTGGAAGAAGAAGATTTGCTGTGGCATTTGCTTCGACCGATCCGAAGGCTGACAAGATCGTCGAGGGCTGACCCGAGAGAGGACCTGGTAAGGCGCCCTCTTCCCGTGCTCCGAGGGACCATCGAGCACCGCTCCATCTTCGCCGAAGCGCCCTGGAAGACAGATCCTCGAAAGGCTGTCGACCCGAGACGGGACCGCCGAGGAGATCGAAGTGAAGCACCCGGACATCGACGCCGTCGAAGTCCATTGCCGTCGACCAGGGTTCGCAGGTTTGTGGAACCGCTGGAGGCCCGTCGAAGTTGTGTTGCCCAGCCGTGGGAACCACTTGACGCCGTGCCGCCGACGACCGGAGCCGTTCGCTCCTTTGCCTAAGAACATTCAATCGAAGGACTCTCTCGACCGCTTCGTCGACCTCTTATCCTGCCGGAGAAAGTCGAGGACGACCAACGCGCCGAGGAGAAACCTGCCGGTGGGTTTCCCGCCACCCGACGACCTCAAAGACTCGGACGACTCGACGCCGTTGCTGGGCTCCCGTCCCTACAATCTTTGCGGTCCAGAACTATTGTCATCGAGGTGCCCCGCACACCTCCGCCTTGCAGGACGCCGACGCCCCGACGCCGACGAGCACCGCTCGGACGAAGCTGCCGCCTCTTCGACATCGTTCTACCTCGTTTGTCGACGGACGTTCGACGCCCCGTGCCTCCCGCTTGAAAGGGAAGGCATTCAAGAAGGGCCGTCGATTCCCCGTTGCCGAACAGCGAGTCCCTCGACGTTTGTCGACGCCTTTTCGAGGAACTCGACTCCACCAGGTACATTGGGGGGGTAAAAACATTATAGGGGAAAATAAGACTTGCAGAGCAATATATGGACTGGGCTTGTGCTATATCTTTCTTTACAGGTTGCCCAGGTGGGGGGATCTCCACACAGAACTGTGCCTAGTGGTAGGGGTCAGTATTCTGCCTATTGCTCAACCATCTTATTTTCTCTCCTCTCTATTTTGCTGGTTTCACTCTATTGGTCTGTGTGATATTGTACAGTATTGTTCATGCACTTCAATGAGATCTAGGGTGGTACCACTTTAGAATTGTAAATATTTGTCATTGTAGATTTTGCCAGAGTACAAAGTGAGTTATCATGATAAATGTACATAACCTTAACTTTTGATTATATAAAGACTGTGTTCTAACCAATACAGAGTGTGGATATTCCTTTGTGGGGGCTTGGGGATACACTGTACTTAAGAATCAGCCTGCATCACCTCCTGAGAAGCTAGGCCTTGATTGCTCGACCATTGCTACCGAATAGAGAATCTTGGCTGGGGTCTCCTGTGCCTCCCCTCCACCATATAGGGAGCGGAAGAACAGACACCACCCACCGGTCGTTGAGATCCGGTCTCTCACACTGGTGGCAAGCGGTGGGATGCTTATGGTTTTAAGAATCAGTGTATAACCGTGCCACTTACAAAGGATATTTGCCCTTTATTGAATTAAGGTTTAGTTGTGTACAAGGTAACTGCATTACAAACAATGGAGTCTATTGCGAATGGCAAATTAACTCGGATGAGCTTGGAGGCTCTCCAGAGTGCTTGTGAAGCTAGGGAGTTAGACTTTGTGGATAAGTCTAGGGCTGAGCTGATAGCTGCCCTGGTGGACTACCAGACTGATAGTGAAACTCTTGATGAGGGGGGGAATGCAACCAATGAGGACTCTGCCCCTGGGGTTTCAGCTGAATCTGTTTCTGGGAATGCCACCATTCCTGCTGCCTCTGTTCCAAACTCCAGCAATTCCTTAGAACTTGAGTTATTAAGGATGAAATTGGCCTTTGAATACCGCAAGTTTGAAATAGATGCTGAGCTTAAGAAAGAGGAATTGGCTCAACAAGTGGAGCTCAAGAATAGGGATCTTGAACTCAAAAATAAGGACCTTGAACTCAAGAGCCAGGACACTGAATGTCAGAGGATCCAGCTAGAGAAAGCTAGAGTGGAGACTTCAGCTAGATCCAGTGAGAGTGTCAGGTCCCCAGTCACCAAGTTTATGAAAGATTTGGTTGGTGTATTTGTGGAGGGTTCGGATATCCTCCAATGGATTGAAGCGTTTGAAATGGCTTGTGAGATTCATGATGTGGATAAAAGAGATTGGGCGAAGTGTTTGTTAAGCAGAGTGCCTCAAACCGGGTATGACTGTATTCTGAAGCTGAGTGTGGAAGAAAGGGGTCAGTACGAGTGTATGAAGTCTGCTTTGATTGCCAAGTTCGGCAAGACACCTACCCAATACCTTAGAAGGTTCAGGGATTTTAAGAAAAAGGAGAATATGTCTTGGGTTGACTGGGTGAGTGCTGCGCACATGAACATGATGGGGTGGATCGATGGATACAAGGTTAAGACTTTTGTTGAATTGTCCCACCTCTTGTTTTTTGAGCATTTCTCTGAAGCCTGTTCACCAGAGCTGCGTCAGTATGTGGCTGACCAGAACATTTTGGACCCCTTTAAGCTGGCTAGGTTGGCTGACAAGTGGGTCTCCCACCGGGTGTCCCCTAAGGACTCCAGTGGGAAGGACAAGGATAAAGAGAAGGGGGCCTCTCAGAAAGCTGAGGAGTCCCCCAAGCAGTCCCAGTCGGGTAAACCAAAACCTTCCTCTCCTAAAACCCAAAAATCTAGTGGGGATAAGTCATCTGGGGGTGGGAATAAGAGTAGTGGTCCACCTGCTGCAAAGCAGGCTCCCAGTGGTTCCAGTACCGTACCCCGCACTCCTGGCGCTTGTTGGGACTGTGGGGCTCTGGATCACAAAAGGGGTGACCCCAAGCGTAAAGGTAAGGCACTTGGAGGACAGGCTGTCAGCCTGACCTACCCTTACCCCGTGTCTGAGGTGGAGGCCACTGTCCTCCCCTCCTCTGCCGGTATCACATTTGGTGCTCCGGTGGAGATTTCCTTAGTGTCCCTTGGGGCCTGGGACCAGTACGCAGAAGTACTGGCGACTATCCCACAGAACACCGGTAGATTTTTGAGAAGTGTCCTCTTGAATGGCCAGCCTTCTACTGGTTTGAGAGACACTGGGGCAAGCATGACAGTGGTGGACAGGACCCTGCTCAGGCCAGAGGACTATGAAGGTGCTCCTCTGCAAACCACCAGGTTAGCTGGTGGGCCTCCCAAATTATCCCCTGTAGCCTTAGTCACACTCATGATTGGCGACAAGACTGCGAAGCTTCCTGTCCTGGTTCAGGACAATGTCCCTGCTAACATTTTGTTAGGGAATGATCTAGTAGAGTTGGGGTTGATCTCGGATGGTCTTCCCATGACTGCTGCTGCCGTCACTAGATCACAGGTGACATCGGGTCCGGCTGTGGGTCAGATACCCGAGCCAAAGGCGAGGCCTAAGGCAAGAAGGCGGAAGACCAAGAAGGCCACCTCTGTGGAGGGAGCACATTCTCTTCCTGCTGCACCCATTGGGATCCATGCTCAGGACGGGCTGGGTCCAGTGGAAAACCCCAACTCAACTCCTTTGGGAGAAGAGGCAGAAGACTCTCCTGTGGGAGAGGTTCTTAACCCGGAGGATCATCCCGACCTTCAATGCTTGTTAGCTGAAGGGGGACCCTCCCGGGCGGACTTCTGTAAGGGGCAGAGAGAGTGCCACTCTCTCGAGGGACTGAGGAAACAGGCCCTGGCCCAGGCACAAGGAGAGGTGCCTAGGAATTTCCGGATTTATTGGGAGGGTGAGCTCCTTGTTAGTGAGCCCACTAAGCCTGAACCTGGTGCCCGCAAGAGGTTGGTGGTACCCCAGGTTTACAGGCCCTTCCTACTGCAGTTGGCGCATGAGGTGCCCTTGGCTGGTCATCTTGGGACCAAGAAGACTAAGCAGAGGCTCTCTGCCCATTTCTACTGGCCACGGATGGGAGTAGAAGTGGAGTCCCACTGCAGGACCTGCCAAACTTGTCAGTTGTCTGGCAAGACTGGAGGCAGTGTCATTGCCCCACTGCAGCCGTTGCCAGTGGTTGGCACCCCATTTGAGAGGGTAGGCATCGACATCGTCGGTCCCCTTGACCCTCCCACTTCAGGTGGACATCGGTTCATCCTGGTCTTGGTAGATCATGCCACCAGGTACCCTGAGGCGATACCCCTTCGGACGGTTACGGCCAAGGTGGTTGCCAGGGCTCTCCTGGGCATTTTCACCCGTGTTGGATTCCCCAAGGAAGTTGTCTCTGACAGAGGATCCAACTTCATGTCGAGTTACATGAAAACCATGTGGAAAGAGTGCGGGGTAACCTACAAGTTCTCCACCTCTTACCACCCCCAGACCAATGGTCTGGTTGAGAGATTTAACAAAACTCTCAAGGGCATGCTAGGTGCTTTGGAAGAGCCCCTAAGGAGGAATTGGGATCTCCTCCTGCCATGCCTGCTGTTTGCTTACAGAGAGGTACCTCAAGAGGGTGTTGGTTTCAGCCCCTTTGAGTTACTCTTTGGACATCCCGTGAGGGGGCCCCTCGCCTTGATCCGAGAAGGCTGGGAAGCCACCCCTCCAGGTCCCGCCAAGCAAGTGGGGGACTACGTGTTAGGCCTCAGGCGGAGGATGACACAGATGATGGGTCAGGCAACAGCAAATCTCAAGGCCAGCCAGGAATTGAATAAGTACTGGCATGACCTTAAAGCCTCACAAGTGGATTGGACTCCGGGACAGGAAATCCTTGTGATGGAGCCTACCAAGCCTAGGGCTTTGGCAGACAAGTGGACTGGACCCTTCAGGATCATCTCCAAGATGGGCGAAGTCAACTATCTGGTTGACATGGGAGCCCCTGGGGTAGCTCCTCAGCTATTCCATGTCAACAGGCTCAAGCCTTTCCACAGGCGAGCGGAAGTCTCATGTCTCTTGCTAGCTTCTGGGCAAGAAGAGGATGAGAGTGAGCCCCTTCCTGACTTGCTGCATAGCAACCCTCAGGATGGCTCAGTGGAGGGAGTACATCTCTCTCCAGATTTGACAACAGAGGGCCTGTAGGGCTTTGCTCCAACAGTATGCCTCTCTGTTTTCACTGAAGCCAGGCCTTACACCGTGGTGAAAGCACGAAATTGACACTGGTGACAGTGTACCTGTCAAAAGCAGGTGCTACCGTATGTCAGATACCGTTAAGAACCACATCCAGGCTGAGGTCGCCAAGATGTTGGATCTGGGTGTTATTGAACCCTCAACCAGTCCCTGGTCCAGTCCAGTGGTCCTTGTGCCCAAGGCAAGTTCCCAGGCGGGTACCAAGGATTGGAGGTTCTGTGTGGACTACCGAGGAGTCAATGCCGTCACCAAAACTGACGCGCACCCATTACCCAGGGCTGATGAGCTCGTGGACACCATCGGTGCTGCCAAGTTTGTGAGCACCTTTGACCTCACTTCAGGCTATTGGCAAATAGCTCTGACGGACCATGCCAAGGAAAAGACGGCCTTCTCAACACCTGAGGGACTCTACCAGTTTAGGGTCATGCCTTTTGGGTTGAAGAATGCCCCTGCCACCTTCCAGGGATTGGTCCATCATGCGCTCAGTGGGCTGGAAGCCTTTTGTGTGGCTTACTTAGACGACATTGCCGTCTACAGTTCCACCTGGGAAGAGCATTTGACACATCTGGATAGGGTGTTGCAGGCCTTGAAAAGGGCTAACCTCACTATCAAGGCCACCAAGTGCCAGATAGCTCAGGGGAAAGTTACCTATCTTGGTCATGAGGTAGGAGGGGGTCAAATCCAACCTCTCGCCAGTAAAGTACAGGATGTACAGAACTGGGAGACTCCCACTACTCAAACCCAGGTGAGAGCCTTTTTGGGCCTCACTGGGTACTATCGCAATTTCATGGCAGACTATGGAACCATAGCTGCACCTCTGACCGCCCCAACGTCACCCAAGCAGCCTAGGAAGGTTAATTGGACCGAAGACTGTCAGAGGGCCTTTGATGGCTTGAAAGAAAGTCTGTGTAGGGCACCTGTGTTGAGTGCGCCTGACTACAGCCGACCCTTTATCATCCAGACGGATGCCTGCGACACCGGAATTGGAGCTGGCTTGTCCCAGTTAGATGACAAAGGGAGAGAACACCCTATCACATTCATCAGTAGACAACTCAAGGGTAGAGAACTTAGGTGGGCTACTGTTGAAAAGGAGTGTTTTAGTATAGTTTGGAGCCTTAGGCGTTTTAGGCCCTACCTTACGGGGTCTACCTTCAAGGTCCAAACAGATCATAAGCCCCTGAAGTGGCTTATGCAGATGAAGGGTGAGAACCCGAAATTGCTCAGGTGGTCCATTAGCCTGCAAGGGCTAGACTTCACCATAGAGCACAGACCAGGGAAGAGTCACGATAATGCAGATGGCCTTTCCAGAAGGTATGTTGACCGTCTGGATGAGGGTGTCTATCCCGTGGGAGATTAGACACCCTCCACCTCAGTCTGGGGGGGGCGACTGTGATGCTGGAAATGCATCTGAGGGACAGGGCCTCTGAATCCTTGTCCTTTTTCTGTTTCTACCGTGTGTTCTGCCATGTTTTCTGCCCAGGAGTCCATGTGGGACTCCTGGCAGTGCAGCTCTCTCTTTTGGTTTGGTGAACAGACCCATGGGATACCCTTATGGCACCCATGGGTAGGGGTACAACCCTTTGCCCCTAGTGTATGTTTTTGGGCACCTGTGGGTGGCCCACAGAGCAGGGTATGGGCTGGTGGCAGCTCCATGCTGAATCTGCCAGGTGCTCTGAGTGTCCTCCATTTTGGGACACCCAGGCCCTGCCATTGGGATCAGTTGATTCCTGATAGAAACAAGATGGCCCCTGTGGCCTCTTGCTTTCTATTGCCTGTTGTCTTGTTTTTCCCAAAGTCCTGGGAAGCCCTGACTCTGTCCCTTCCCCCTGACTGGCTGTTGGGTGGAAGTTCCATATATGGTGTTGTTGTGAAGGCCCAGCTAGACTGACTGGAGCCTTCCCATTGACTGTATGTTGTGGGTACCTCCTGTGGGTGGGACCTGGGTGAATGGAGTGGGTGACCAATATGCACTCCTTGTTGTGGTTGTCTGGTTTCTGGCATGTGAGACAAAGACTGAGACAGCCCTGCCCGAAACTGGCCTGAATGCAGTGTGTAGTGTTGAATGGCTGGGTACTTGTCCCAATCCACATTCCTTGTTGTGAGTGTCTGGAAGGGAGGAGTGTGGCCTGAATGCACTGTGTGCCTGATTGGCTGACTGACTGCATGAATGGCCTGCAGTATGATTGGCTGCTGAGTGTGTGCCAGCAGCGTGGATGAGAGAGACGATAGTATATCTGGGGACCTCTCACCACTGGAAAAGTGTTCAGAAGGGACCTTTGGTTGAGAAGCGACCATTGTGCTTCTAAAGCAGCCAGGGAGCTGAGTCTCCACTCTACGAGTAACTGGAACTGCTGATCCTCGACGTCCAGCTGGAAGAAGAAGATTTGCTGTGGCATTTGCTTTGACCGATCCGAAGGCTGACGAGATCGTCGAGGGCTGACCCGAGAGAGGACCTGGTAAGGCGCCCTCTTCCCGTGCTCCGAGGGACAATCGAGCACCGCTCCATCTTCGCCGAAGCACCCTGGAAGACAGATCCTCGAAAGGCTGTCGACCCGAGACGGGACCGCCGAGGAGATCGAAGTGAAGCACCCGGACATCGACGCCGTCGAAGTCCATTGCCGTCGACCAGGGTTCGCAGGTTTGTGGAACCGCTGGAGGCCCGTCGAAGTTGTGTTGCCCAGCCGTGGGAACCACTTGACGCCGTGCCGCCGACGACCGGAGCCGTCCGCTCCTTTGCCTAAGAACATTCAATCGAAGGACTCTCTCGACCGCTTCGTCGACCTCTTATCCTCCCGGAGAAAGTCGAGGACGACCAACGCGTCGAGGAGAAACCTGCCGGTGGGTTTCCCGCCACCCGACGACCTCAAAGACTCGGACGACTCGACGCCCTTGCTGGGCTCCCGTCCCTACAATCTTTGCGGTCCAGAACTATTGTCATCGAGGTGCCCCGCACACCTCCGCCTTGCAGGACGCCGACGCCCCGACGCCGACGAGCACCGCTCGGACGAAGCTGCCGCCTCTTCGACATCGTTCTACCTCGTTTGTCGACGGACGTTCGACGCCCCGTGCCTCCCGCTTGAAAGGGAAGGCATTCAAGAAGGGCCGTCGATTCCCCGTCGCCGAACAGCGAGTCCCTCGACGTTTGTCGATGCCTTTTCGAGGAACTCGACTCCACCAGGTACATTGGGGGGGTAAAAACATTATAGGGGAAAATAAGACTTGCAGAGCAATATATGGACTGGGCTTGTGCTATATCTTTCTTTACAGGTTGCCCAGGTGGGGGGATCTCCACACAGAACTGTGCCTAGTGGTAGGGGTCAGTATTCTGCCTATTGCTCAACCATCTTATTTTCTCTCCTCTCTCTATTGCTGGTTTCACTCTATTGGTCTGTGTGATATTGTACAGTATTGTTCATGCACTTCAATGAGATCTAGGGTGGTACCACTTTAGAATTGTAAATATTTGTCATTGTAGATTTTGCCAGAGTACAAAGTGAGTTATCATGATAAATGTACATAACCTTAACTTTTGATTATATAAAGACTGTGTTCTAACCAATACAGAGTGTGGATATTCCTTTGTGGGGGCTTGGGGATACACTGTACTTAAGAATCAGCCTGCATCACCTCCTGAGAAGCTAGGCCTTGATTGCTCGTCCATTGCTACCGAATAGAGAATCTTGGCTGGGGTCTCCTGTGCCTCCCCTCCACCATATAGGGAGCGGAAGTACAGACACCCCCCACCGGTCGTTGAGATCCGTTCTCTCACACCGGGCCAGCTGTTTTAGAAGAACTGAGCTTTGTCAGCATGTACCTGGCTTCTCTCAAGTCAAATTCAAAGGACCAGCCCTTGTACTCCAATTGGCTAGAGACCTCCTTTCTCCTCGAGTGTGGAGTAATAACTAAACCATCCCTCTTTGGTTACCTGTCCCATCATGTGTTTCTCTAAAAATGCCACCGTTGTTTATTAATTCCCACATACACCTGGAGTTTTTCCATCAGACAGCCTTTAACATCTTCTCAGCACCATTTTCCTTTTGCAATGCTTTTGTCGCCTTTATCCAGTTTTTATATGTTTATCTGCGTCTCCTTAAACTTTCCAACATCCCGGGGCCTTTCTCTCGCTTCTACCTCTTAAAATCCAATCTAAAGACTTTTCTTACCCTAACTCCCGGTCATAGGCATATAATCTATAGGTGTTATAAGGGTATTCCCCTCCCTTGTCCGTGACTTGTTTAAAGTCCTTCAAAATCCCTACATATTCCACTAATTCGGTATTTCCAGCGGCGGAATAAGCATGTTGACTTGGGATAGTAGCTACGTCGTAATGTTTTATCTTTAGCCTAATTGTCTCCTAGGCGAGATCAACAGGAGGCATTTCTTTTTCGTTCATATGTGAGATAAGGTAGCCTGAGTGTAGTGGCTAGAGGTTATGATCACTTTGGGATAGTTGCACCACTTCAAACCTCTCCACTCTTTCCCCAATGGTTCTGGAAACAAAACAGTAATCTAGGCAAGCCCTATGAAATCCATTTCCCCAAGAGTCTGCCCCAGGTCGATCCCCCTCTGTCTGACCATTTAGCAACCACAATACCTGCATCCTTGTTTCACAAAGCCATTTTCTGGGCTTCCCATCCAATCACGATCCTGAAGAAAGCACACCCTCCTTAGACAATAACCGTATTTTAAGATCACCACAGATTATGCCCAAATGCATTAAGATTTCATCCACCACATCCATAATTGACTTGGTGAACTAGTCAAAGTGGAATTTGTTGACACTATGGTAGACGTTTATTAGCAGAAGATCAGGTTTCCCTAGCCAAGACTGCCTGCCCAGCTTTAGTATTTGCACCTAGGGGTTTGGAGTGATATGATCACATATTAGGAAGGCTTTATCGACCTTAATCAAAGTTAACAAGCCTGAAAAAGGGCAACCCACATCCCCTTACAAGCAGGAATGAGGAGTGCTTCATACACCTCACACAAGGGTTTGGTTCTCAGCCAAGTCTCCTGAAAGCATAGAATATTATAAAGACCCAAAACCTTTGATTCTTCTGAGAACATACATTTAAACCCTTGGGAGTTCCAGGATCGTATCCAGGTTTTTTCTTGGGACCAATACTCGTCAGTCTAACTAGAATTCGGCTTTGCCAATACACCTGCCAACCACCTCCAATTATTTGTTTCGTCTTACTTTCTATCCTGGTTATTTGAACTCAAGTTGCTGTCTTTTTGTTGTAGTTGATTTTCCACAGTGAATTTGACAGATGACAAGTCTAATCACCAAACGGTTTGTATGATGTGATGTGGGGGATTTACCCTCCCCTTTTGCACTAACATTCACTTGATTCAGAGTTAGGGTGTGTTTTTTCTTTTTGCATTCCGAACAGTTTAGATTGGCAGTCATGTTCTCTTTGTAATCACCAATTTTATAGCCCAAGCTTCTTACAATGTTCCAGTAGGGCCTCTTTGATTAGTTGTGATTCCAGGCGTAAGATGACCCAATCATTAAGTTTTTCCAGACACAAATTCCACCACCCGAATGTCTACAGTTGTTATATATCTTAAGGCAGGGATATATTGCAATAACTTCAACACATTACACCTATTCAAAATTGGTGCTTCCAGGCCTGTCAAATCTTTCCAGACAAACTTTCAGAGCGCTAGTTCTTGGCAGGGAGGCAGAGTTTTCCCCACCCTCATATTTTCCCGCTTTTGTCTGGCTTTTGGCGTTTTCTTTCAAGAAGGATACATAGGGACCTTGTTTGCAATCCATCTGGTGGGCGCCTGTCACGCCTAGCACCAACTTTTTTTCCTCCAAGGTTTGAAAAACCGGGAAAGTTGGTTTGACAGTCGGTTTCATACTTTTTTTTTCAACTTGTTTTTATTGACATTTTGCAGTTAAACAGGCAATCAACAGAAACTCAACAAAACCCCTCTGCCCCTCTTACCCCCCTTATCCCCCAAATTCCAGGAATTCACTGCTGTCTCATCCCCTCCGGGGCGAATGTCTATAGGACCCCATTGGGCTACAGTTTATAGGACCTTTAATAGCTTTACTCTTAAATGTCTTTGCTCGCCTCCCCTATCATAGATCAGATTCCTCTTGGGGATCAATAATTCCTAATAGTGTCATTGCCTTAGGGCACCAAGCTCTACGCGCACCCTCCTTTAAGTATGCCAGGAGGGATGGCCAATCGGCGGTAAATTGTGCTGGCCCTGTATTGAGTACAAAAGCCATTCAATGGCGATCACTGACCAGATTTTCGTCACCCACTCATGTTCTTGCGGGGGGTCCTTCTTTCTCCATCGCCTCGCCAATACCATTGCTGCAGACATCAGCATTACATAACATAGAGCTTGCAGCCAGCTTTCGAGGGAATGTCAAGCAGAGTTTGGTTCAGGCCCATCATATTGAGCCCCCTATTTCCACCACCCCCAGGTCTGAAGACTCTCTATATGGCCTGATGAATGTGGCCGCAGAACGTATTTACTTTCGGGCATTCCCACCATATTTGAGCCCATGTACCAGTCCCTCTAGCAAGCTTGAGTGGTCTGGGGACACATCTTTTTCAGCTTGACTGCAGTTTCATACTTTTATCCCTCACTGTCCTACCACTCTTCGGCACAGGATTAGAAGCCATTTTTGCTTCATGCCTCAAAATCTCAATCCAATCTTCTCTGCACAGGTTGTTCCACCCCTTATCCTCTTCTCTATCCAAGATCTCAATGAGGTCACTCAAGCATACCTCTGAGGAGGAGTCTCTCTCCATTGACTCATTTTGTCTCACGTCGGAAAATTGCTGCTCTTTCCGTGAGGATATATCTTTGAATTTCTAGTTCAATTCGGTGCCTCTTCATTGTTTGATTGGCCTCCTCTCGTAGGGGTGATTTTATATTATGCAGGAACGCTCTCGATCCATTTGATTTTAGTTTTGGAGCCTGATTTATGTTTTTGTTTTTTTTCTCCTGCGGGACTTGCCCTTTTTTTCTTTTTCGGCTGCCTTCCTCCAGATCTCTCAGGGTCACTGCATTAAATATTGAAAAGGTGTTGACCTGGCTCACCACCACTTCTGCCATGGGGGCCCTTTTCTCCAACGCTTTTTCTGCATTTTGCCTTAGGTTTGAAGTCTCGTGGGAGGATGCACCCTGACCTATTTGTGGCTGTAAAGCTTTTTCAGAACTCTGATGTTGATCTTTCCAGTGGGACCGTATACATTTGCTGTCTTCAATTATGGCTTCCATCAGGACTGTTTTTTCAATTGTCTCACGCCTTGCCAGATCACAGAGATGGGCCGGCCACTGAGCAGAAGTTTCAGCTTAGGTATCTAGCCTCATTTCTACCTTAGTCACAAAGGCTTCAAGAATTGTCATTTCAGTGTGGGCCATGGCAATCAAGGTCACCTGATCTTGTAAGGTGGAGTTTATAGTTTCATAAGGTTTGCAAAAAGGGGCCATAGATATCATAAGCGAGGCCATCATTGTATTTTGGATGTGAGCCAAATCATCTCTAGTTGTCGAATTTCCTCGAGTGCGGCCTCCCCCAACTTCAATGTATTGAGTTTGTGGGCTAGAGTCCGATGAGGTTGAACTATATCGGACTTCAGGGGGATCTTGCTGCTGCTCCTCCCATTCCAAGATTTGCCTCCCAGCCCGGTTCTCCTAATTTCTTTTCCATAATTCCCTAGCTCTGTCACTCTCTTCAAAATTGGCCGAGCTATTGGTTAAGAGATGGGCATTGGTTTCCCCTTTATTTACCATCTGCTGACCCAGTGATGTTGGCGCACTTGCACCCAGCTCAGCACTGGAGGGGGTGGTAGCAGAGATTCCACTCCTAAAAGCAGCCGGTTATCACTTAGAGCTTCTAAACGATCTCTGATGGACGAGAAGCTATTCCGCCTCTGCAGGTTTATTTTTTCTGTGAGGGCAGAAAGGTCTATTGCCAACTGCGCCACCAGCTCAGAGTTTCAAAATTCCTGCCACTTTGCAGGTAATACAGAGATGTTTTTGTCCACACTTTGAGAACCCTCTTTATATACAACCCTCTCCTCCCGCAGGATTTCGTTTGTTTGCTGTTGCTTATTTTCAGCAATTGGCCGGACGATGCTCTCTCCTGCCACCATGGAGATGTGGCTAGATGCTGATGAATTGAGACAAAGGGCCTGCGGCACTCTCTGAGTCGGCTTGGAAGCACTGACACTCTCCCCCTCAATTAACGGCAAAGTTTAAACTAGCTGTGGTAAATTGGGATCCATCATTGGCGTTATCACATTTCCCTCCCCCTCAATACCCCCCCGCCGCAGGGGCTTTTATATGACTGCCAGGCACAATTCACTGCGTATCATTTAACGAACCTCAGGGGCAAGCGAAACGCAGCTCTTCCACAGTTGTCCATGTATTCACGCTGGCGTCCGGTGAAACTTCCTGAACCAAAGGGATCGTATTAATCAGGGGGGGTTTACAGGCATGGAGCTTGTAGGTACCAACGGTGGTGTCAATGTTAGATTGGGGGGGAGGGAGGTGGTACAATGGGGGCATCACTAGCCACCGGAGACCCAGCATTCAGTCTTACCTGAAGTCTCGTTCTGGCCCCTGTAGGGTTGTCTCCTTCCATGGCTATCTTCCCTCTCCCCCCTGAAAACCCACAGGCTTCAGCTTCACTTAAATGGATTGAATAATCCTCTGTTGCTCCGAACTCCATTCATTGGACACCAGCCACTCATCTACACTCTGCTACACTCTGCTTTTGTAGCTGTAGATGAAGGCGGTCGTCAGCAGGAGGGGTGAGATTTAGTTAGATTGGGAAAAAGACTGGTCCTCCACAGGTATCTCTCTCCCAACAGCACTGAACAGGACGGTATGTGCAGACACACCAGACACTCGTCTACATTCCTCTCCGCTCTTCTAGCTGTAGATGAAAGTGGGCGTCAGCATGAAGGGCGAGATTTAGTTGCAATGGGAAAAAGACTGCTCCTCCACACGTAGCGCTCTCCCAACAGCACTGGAACAGGACGGTATGTGCAGATACACCAGACACTAGTCTAAACTCATCTATATTTTGAATGTGTTGATTGTGTGAGCGACACTGTGGAAAGAAACAGGGGAGAAGAAAAGAGCATTTCTTTAATTTTTCGACATACGAAAGGGTGTGAAAAACTATTGTGTTTTCACTCTCCGCCAGGAGGGTGGGTGAGATCCAGGCCCTATCCTGCAACAGCCATATCTGACTTTGTACGAATTGAGAGTGGTGCTACAGACACACCTCTCCTTCATTCCAAATGTTCCGTTCGAATTCCACCTCAACGAGCCTTTGGTGTTACCTGTGCTCTTTCTGAAACATTAGTCGCCGGCTGAAAGGACTTTGCACTCGCTGGACGTTGCTCGTGCTCTGAGGTTCTATGTGGCACGCACAAAGAGTTTTCGGAAGACGTCTCAACTGTTCATGAACTTTGGTCCTGTGAACCATCGGAAGGGCTTGTCCAAGGCTTCCATCTCAGGGTAGCTCTACGGCTGCATCACACACTGTCATCGATTGGAGAACCAACTGCTGCCCGGCCTTCCTAAGGGCCCATTCCACCACATCGATTGCTGCGACGATGGTGTTTCTGTCTGGTGTGCCCCTGCTGGACATCTGCAGGGCTGCTACATGGAGGTCCATGCACACCTTCACGAGATTCTACTGCGTCGACAGGGATTCCAGAGAGGAGTCCAGGGTCGTCCAAGCAGTGCTGTGCAACCTGTTCGCTTGAAGGTGAGCCTGTTCCGGGAGTAAGAGTAATTGCTTCTGTTGAGCCTTGCCACCGCCTGTGTAATGGTGTACTGCTATGTATTCTTTATTCATGAGCATGTGAATATCCATGCCAGACCCCATGCTGGAGAAGTAACAAGTTACTTACCTGTAACTGTTGTTCTCCAGCAGGGGTATGTCATGGGTGCAAACCCTCCCTCCTACACATCTGCGGATCTTCTTGGTCCTACTGCTTACCAAATCTGAAGATGACTGCCAGAGGAGGGGCGTAGGGAGAAGGCAGTCATTGGCTGGGGGCAGTATGACCCAGAGTGCAGTGATTGGTTTAGAGGAGAAATACAGTTTGTAAGTGAAAGTGAAACTGTTTTTTCTTTTACTGAGGATTCCCGGCCTGACGACAGGGAATATTCAGGAGCATGTGAATCTATGCAAGACCCCATGCTGGAGAAATTACACCTTTGGAAGTTGTTAGAAGACACGGAAGAATGTAAGGCAGAGGATGGACAGGACGATAGCAAGAGCGATTGCCCAGGACGAGAGGGCCGGGCAGCGACACAGCACGGAGGATATACTCAGTGACAGCCCGCCCCGCTGTGGGATATACTAACCCAACATATGTGTCCACAGCAGCGACAGCCGCACCACCCCCATATGTGTCCCCTCTGGATTGCCCAGGATATGCCAATGTCAATAAGAGAGATTTAGAGGGGGCATTGGCCTCAGCAAGAGCAGAATTGAAAAGATTGCAAACAGTGCACAATGAAGTGAAAGCTGACAGACAGGAAGAAAAGGCACCAGATGGATGGAAAGCAGTAATTTTCTATTCAGGATAGATGATACACCTATAAAAAATGTGCATGAAGGAGAAGGATGTGAACGGGCAGACAGCTTAGGCTATGAAAATCCTGATGGGTGGAGTACATTTCGATGAGTTTGAGGATGACAAGGATGAGGAGGCAAAGCAAGCACCTGAACGAACTCCTGGGGTGGAAAGTTTATGGAAGGTTAATGAGCAGGTTTGACCGGATGGCGATAGCAAGGAAAAAGGGAAGTGGGAAGAAGAAGATAGAGGGGAACAAGGTACGAATGCAAATGCCTCTAACACATAAGGGGACCGACAGACCTCATTATGTGCCATGGGCACAGATAGACAAAAACAATCTAATAAAAGGTGCTCCCAGCCCTTATGGCGGGCAGGGGGAAGTGGATCTATGCATTTGAAAACAGACGGCAGGAGTGCCACTAACAGTCGTGGACATCAAAAGCCTATTATTAGCTACTATCGGTGATCAGGCTGCCGATGTGTGGGTAAAAGCATGGTACCTAGGAGTAACTTTGGGAAATGATTTACTGATGGAGCACCCTTTAATAAGATTCGAGCGAAAATATGGGATGCGCTGCGGCGAACATTTGATATACCCAACTTACAGTACCATGCAATGTACTATGTGCGATGTTGAAGACGCTGCTCAATTAATTCTTAAAGTTCGGGAAAGCAGAAACGGTTAACACATGGAATCAATCAATACCCTTTTTCTACTTCAGTGTTAAACAGGCCATGCTCAAAGCGGTGCAGAAGGCACTAGAGCAAATTGTGGGGGTTGAGGCAAAGGGGTGGCCTGAAATACAGAGAATAATACAGTGAATAAAACAGTGAATCCAGCCACGTTCCTAACAGAACTGTGTACATACGAACATTTAGGGTGACACAACTGTGCCACATATGAAGAAGAAGAGGATGACACCCCTAAAGCAAAGGATAGCATATTATAGGTGGGAGAAGTACTGTTTGTTGACGGTTCAGTGACAATTGACCATGACACAGGACAAAGGCATATGGGCGCTGCAGTGGTGCGCTTCGAGGGAGGAGTATATGAGACACTAGTGATGAAAAGATCACCCATGCAGCATTCACCACAAGCGGCAGAGCTTGTGGCTCTTATGGAAGCGCTACAAGCAATACAAGGATGTCACGTGCCCATTTATTCTAGCTCGGCATACATCACTACAACAGTGCATGCCAGGTTGTCACATTAGAAGAGAAGAGGTTTCCGGAGAGCAGACAATTACCCAGTACAACACGCCCCACTGCTAGATACATTGATTTCCTCATTGTCACAACCTTCTGTGCTGGCGGTCGTGAATTGCGTCACCTACACCAATAACACAGACGAAATTTCATTAGGAAATGCCGCGGCGGACAGTGCAGCCAAAATGGTGGCCAATCTCCCTGTCCAAGTAATTTCAGAATACATCATAACACCACCAACATACGATCAGAAAAACACACCATCTACAGAGTTGCCCATTACACAGCTGATAGAGCTACAGGGCAAGGCACCAAATGAAGAAAAAGAACTATGGTGAAAGAGAGGATGTAAACAGTCCCCTACTGACCTTCGATGGAGACAAGAATGCACTGGCAAAGCAGTTATGCCTGTAGCACTCTTGGCAATAGCATTCGATCAGCTACACCACCCATATGTGGACATGGATGAGAGGTGCAATGGCTCCCAATATTTAATAGTTGTAGTATGTCCTTTCTCACGATGGGTTGAAGCTGGACCTTGTGCAAATCTGGATGCCAAATGCGCTGCAAAATATTTGGTGTGCATTGTCTTTCTCTGATGGGGCATGTGTGATATATTGAAATCCGACAATAGCACCCATTTCTTCAATGTGCTCTTCAAGGAGGTCACAGCACTACTTGGCATTAAACACTGGATGTGCTCAATTTACCACTCCGAGACAACAGCGTTGTTGATAAAATCAAAGTCCTCCTTAAAAGCAAGCTATCCAACCTCTGCACCACATTAAAGAAACACTGGGTGCACTGCCTGCCCTTGGCCCTCTTCAGGTTACGCACACAACCAAGTAAAGACCCCCACCCATCACCCCATAAAATAGTAACGGGCAGACGCATGCTCACGCCCATCTCCCCAGTTAGAAGGGCATCAGATGCCCATAGAGCTGCAACGGTTTTAGGGGAGGAATTCAAGGATTATTTGACGAATTTAACATATGCAATTAAATATGTCTCCCGACAGATTAAGACACACCGAACACTGCAGAACCACCTACC
This sequence comes from Ambystoma mexicanum, assembly GCF_040938575.1. Classification (NCBI taxonomy): domain Eukaryota; kingdom Metazoa; phylum Chordata; class Amphibia; order Caudata; family Ambystomatidae; genus Ambystoma; species Ambystoma mexicanum. The sequence continues at coordinate 341,935,215 of NC_090922.1, forward strand.
AGAGATTTTGGGCGCACCCGACCGCTGCTGCCAAGGGAACTCATATACATCAAAAGCTTTGTGCAGGTTTCATGGCCCTTATGAAGTTGTGTTTTCCACCCTTCTCGAAGTAAAAGGGCTCCGATATTGGATTCACCTCTCAGATGCTCATAGACTACCCCCAAATACCTCCCAAGTTCCCTAGACATACCATCAATCTACCTCAAAAGCAATAAACTGATTATATGTCCCAGATAATAGACATGCATAACTGCTAAAAGCATCCGCACTTTATAAAAATAAAATTCTAATTTTCCCTCTCCTCCCCACCCTGTTTTTGTTTCCTCTACAGGAGTGAAGAAAATGGAACTAACTAGAATGTTAATTCTAGATGGTTATATTCAGACACATGTGGATTACACTTTAGCGCCTTACTATTTACTATCTTGATGTGTATATTAGGCATTTATTGGGGTACATCTTTTATCTGGGCAAGCCATCTAAACGTGGGGGGAGGGAGAACATAAAGGGAAGTGTACTGCCAAACAGAACCAGCAATGCCACTGTAAATATGTATAACATTTCCCATGGGAGCAGTACAGTGTTGACACACAAGCAAATGAATCTGGATGGATGATTGTGAGTGAGAGTAAAATATTAGAAAGTCTATTTCCTACCATTTTGAGAAACATTTTTTACAACACAAATACCAGTAGCAATGTTTATAGTAGTAGCACACTACGGAAAAAGTACAAGGCAGGATAGAATGAGAAGGCAAGCGCGTAGGCCTATATTTGATGCATACCATGGCATAGGCCTGGATGCTATTGAAGATGATATTAGACACCCTGAGCTATCCAACAGCTGGTACACTGACATGACTGCAGTAAGAAGACAAACAACCAATGGTAGCTGCTATGTATGCTCATTATTACTGCACGCATCGGGGCACCCAAGGTTTTAGTATCACAGGAAGTTCAAATTATAAAGGCACAATGCCAGGTTCATCTTGCACTATGCAGAATAAAAGGCACCTTCCAAGCACACAGCATACGACTAGAGCTTGTGGATCCAGACCCCCTGCAATGCAACGACAACCCAAGAAACCTCAAGTGCCTACAGCAACCATATTTAGTTATTGACGGACTCAAATATATAAACAACAAGTGGCAAGAAAAAATGCTCAGTTGCCTAGAGGAGGGCCTTCTGGGGTACGATGAAGAAGTACTGGCTTTAGTGGAAAGAAGCTGTGCACAAATTTGGACAGAACACATTACAAAATTGACATTGATTGCAGCAATGGAAAAGCCAGTGAAAGTGCACCGAGAGGAGACGTGTGAACTCTGCTTCCACAGTGAAGGAACTCTCTTCACCGGCACTAACGAACGATGAAGCAGAACATTGTTGATTCCAGACTTGAAAAGGGGCACACCGGCAGTGATGGACTATTACTGGGTCTGTGGCCAACAACTGTACTTGCACTTGCCACCATCATGGAGGGGCTATTGTTTGCTAGCCACGTTGCACTCTGCGCTATTAGTAGTCCCATAAGAACACCTGAAAGGGGGGCTGATCCCACGTACAGGCCCAACCGTTCCTCCAACATTTGAAGAATAAAACCCACTGCCATCGCCTAAGTCCTGTATCTTACCCGGAAGGGGGCAGTACAAGAAACTAAAAAAGGAGAAGGAGGTCGAACTACTTAATCAAAGATTTATCTGAACTGCTCGCAAAGAACTCAGATGAATACCGACTTTTCAGTTCAGCTTAAACTTTCTTTGCTTCACTCCTGCTACCCGGCGTACAAGCAGCAACCAACGCCAAGTGGCTGCAAATTGCACACTGGGAACTGGTCCATCTGGCAAATGACACTGAACGTGGATTCAACGTCATAATAGTAGAACTAAGAGCACTAAGACTGATGACGATGCAGAATAGGTATGTACTTGCCATGCTGGCTGCGACGGAACAAGGTGTTTGCTGCAAGAATGGCAATTCTTGATGCACATTCGTACCCCCAGAAGATGCAGAGAATGGGTCACTATCTCATATAATCGTAGCAGTGCATGGATTAGGAGTGTGGATGAAGAAAGGAGGAGGAATACAGGGAGGGGACTGGTTTGATCTGGCCTTCGATTGGGCCCCTTCTTGGTTAGGAGCCATCGTAATGCTGGTATCTGTTCTCATGTTCATCCTGGTTATCTTCTGCACTTGCCAAATTGTACTCTGCTGTTGTGCCAAAGTCGTGCCTAGTAGCGCAATGATGATGGTATCAATTGGTGTTTTTAAAGGTACCTCTCAATACAAAAGAGATTGAAATACAAACCAACCACCCCATTCCTCAAATGGTCCCCATCACCTATAGTGATGAAGTAGACTGCCTATTCCGCACCATCATTGTCCCACCCCCTGACCCTAAAAATGATGAGGAAGTATGGGTCGATCTAGCAGGAGATGGGGGATGTATTTATATGACATGCACACCCGAAGAATATGCGCAAGAAGAAGAAAGTTTGCGGTCAGTATGTAGAGCCTGGATGCCAATATAGGAAACCCCACCATATGAGGCCGCAGTGAGAAGGGAAAATGAATGGATGCATGTGGAGGAATGTGTTACTGTAGAAGTAACAAAGGGGAATGTTGGGAAGGAGATGAACCTATCCCCAGCCCCCTAGGCAGTTTAGAGTGAGGCAAATCCCATAAATACAGCTGTGATGTGCCAGGGGCAGGGTGCATGCTGAGAGATCCTGCATGGACACACTACTACGCAAAATGTTAATACTTAGACGTAATGTGCCAGTTTGTAACTATGATAGAAACATTGGGCCTGCATGGCAGTGCGGTAGACACAGACCACAACCCTGATGAAGAAACCTGAATAGGCCCAATTGCTAACGAAAGACCCGCACTGTTAATTTCCACAGAAACCCTGCCTTGTTCCACAACTGTTGCCAATACATGTTATCCCGATAAAGAATGTGTCCTGCAAGACCACGATACAGTACCAGGCGCCTCACAGTGCATGTTCATCACAGCCAGACCAAAGCAGGCCGCCAACCCCCACCCAGCCCACCACGAGTTAAGGCACTCAAACTGTCCCTGCCCCGAGACCCCTGAATTCCACAATAGTAGGTGACCCCAGACCACGGACCATAAAATACTTAGCCATCAAATATCTGAGGACATGACTGCATCATCTCAACTCCCCCTATGAGAAGATTTGTAATGTGAGGTACAGGGAGGAATACATAATAATCCAAAGCGAGGGTGGAAGCCTTGGGTGCTGATACTGTGATACAGAATGAGTGAAGAATGCGTGGGTTAGCCTGATCTTAGGATTCCCCCTGTGCCAGTCCCCGAGACTTCCAGGTGCAAGGCATAATGATAGAGTAGCTTTGTCTTACATAGTAACTAATTGCAAACTCGACGTTGGCTCCCTGGAGATGATGAGCCCAGCAGACCCCACGTGATGGAAGGCAGACGCATTGGGATGGGGCCAATGGCCTAGCATCTCCTATAGAGCAGCCTGACCATGTATAAGGTCTCACCAACCAGCCACGCAGATTTTTACTGTATATGTTTACATCACTGATGACGATTTGTTTCCTTATAACAATCTGCTTGTACCATTTTTTGGGAGAACATTCTTGGGAAGCAGAGTTCTTTGCTGGCATAGCTATTTTTTGTGTAATTAGTTATCCTTGTAAGAATCTCTTGCCCTTTTTTCCCTAGGGGGTTGTATTGTTTCTGGCGTGAGCGTTTGTGGGCGTGCCTTCAGAAGATAATGGATCTCTTGGATCAAGGACAATGGGGCCTGCATATCCTATAAAGGCTTTAGGTACTTCTTCCTCCCTGCCTATTATCCTTTCATCACTCGTCCACCCCCAGGGTTGGGATCCGAAAGCGATGGCCCGCTACTGGCCACACGAATAGAGGATTCACGGGATCTACATGGGAGAATATCCCTAGGTTTCTCACACAGTACACCTGAAATGTATTCAAAATAAAATAGAAAACTTTGAAATTAGAGTGATTTGTGTCTTAAGAAATTGCCTCAGTATGCAGAGTGCAATCTAGTAGAACCAAGTAAAATGTTTATTTCATCTTAACCTAGTTAGTGAGAATTTGAGCATTAAGAGGTTGGAAAACGTACTACTCAATGCAATATGAGTGCTATGGGAAGTTTATTGTGACCAGCTGACGGAATCCCTTCCCAAGTAGAGCCTAGCGCCTCACTGGCAGGTGGACGATCATGAGAGTTGGTGATCCTCTAAGGTCAATGCAGAATCCACATACTTGTTCATGTCCACACTAGTAGCAATCACACACAGTCAAGAAATTCTCAGTGCATCACAGTGGTGAAAAAAAAGTGATAGCATCTTCAACCTGAAGTTACGCCATATGTTGTATTGCCAAATCAGAGGAACAGAATTGCAGCTGTAGGGGTGGAAGATACTAGGCACTTCATATGAAATGTAACTAGGGCAAGTAGGTAAGCACAGCCCTTTTTATAAAATAGCTTTCATGCAAAGTGTGTTGGGAGGAGATTCTAACATATGTGATGTAGCCAGGGCATCCCCAAAGAGCATCTTTATTTCTCTGTAAGTAGGCAGCCTAGCAACTAAACTCAATCGTTATTACCAATGGGGGAAACTAATGTATGACTTTGGTCCCACAAATGAATGAATACATACCTTATTAGTTTCTTGGACCTAAATATGCATTGACTGGCTGGCCATACCTTAGAAATATGTATTACATATTTAAATATATCTGTAAACTGCATCTAAAATTTGCCCTATGAAATGAAGTACAAAAGTATCATGTAGGCAGATATTATCTGGGATAATCTTTGTCCGACTGTAATAGACCATGTGCATTCTTTTGCCGTTTTTAACTACAATATCATTGGCTTTCCTCCAGATTAAATGCTGGTTACAGAGGCCTGCATGCTTAACCTTTCAATGTAGGTAGCAACAGTAGTGAGCGCAAATCATTTCCAAAGGTCATGATCGGAAGCGAGCCCGCAAGCAGTCATTTAAAATTCGATTGATCCCTATTTGTAGTCAGGGAAAGAAAATGGACATTTCGGACACATTGTAATTATGAGGCTGCAAGGCAACTGCAAATAGATGTACAATCTAGATACAGGCAAATACCTTGGAGATGAAATTAGAATACGAGTATAATATATAAGTAGGAAAGGTTGAAAATAAAACTGCCCATAAAAACGAATCTACATTTATCAAAAACAGCCTTTTAAAATTAAAATCACATACCAAAATTCTGATTAATTCTATTAATCTGAGACTGGCCCACATAGGCGCTTGTCCTAAGTCCAGAGTTACAAAGTTGAATGCCAGAGTTAATGCAGGCGAGAGTCAAACGTATACAATATGAATGAGACAAATGTGCTCAGTGGTAAAAAAGCACGTGTATGTGATACGAAAACAAGAATTACAAGATACATGTATGCATAATACTAAACAATTTGTTATCCGAAAGAAAATGCATTGCAGCATTTATTTTTTTACCCAAGTTAATAACACGTGGATCAAGTTACTTTGCACAAACGGTAGTTACAAAGTTGTAAACTGCATTCTCTGTAAACTGCATTCTCAAAATGTCAAAACTCGTCCCCATAGGGGTGTATTCAGTACATCATTTATTCTGATCTTTCTTATTATATATAGGTGTTTTTGCACTCTCTACCACACCCTCACTCACGCTCCACCAAAATATCCCTGACTATGCCGCTACCTTCCTCCAGCAACTCACCAATACCTTAACCCTCCCCCCAACTCCCACCAACCACCACATCGCTCCTCATCAAGACCATGACAGACAATTCCAACACGACAAAAACAGAGCAAGAATCACGGCCACATCTCTGCGCCCTCAATTCTAACCCAGCAACTGCGCAGTCACTCAGATCAGCAACCCTACACATATCCTCTCCACCCACACTTCCCAACCAACAAACGAATGAAACACACTGGCAAACAAATAAACACTGGTATCAACCCATCGCCACCATCCTCGCACCTTCATTCTCAAAATCCAACCACCCACCGTCACTCCTCTCTAGCCCCTCCACCAGAATCAACCAACACTCTGACGCCCTACTTCCTTCACGCTCTCACCTCACTGCCTCCATCCCTGAGACCAGAACTGTCATCTGGCCCACCACTAACCACCCCCACCCTCTACCTTTCCACTCACACTTCCCAAATAACAAATGAAAGAAACACAATGGCAAACATATAAACACTGTACCCCGAAAACCATCCGAGCACCATCATTCTCTAACTCCAATCACACAATGCCACTCCTCTCTACCCTCTGCCGCAGAACCACACCACACTGATGCCCTCCTCTCTACCATCTTCCCCAGAATCATCCCACACTCTGACGCCCTACTTCCTTCATGCCTTTAACACAAGGTCCCCGCCCCTCAGACCAGAACAGCCTTCCTCTGGCCCACCACTAACCATTGCCACCCCACCGAGCCCCTGCTCATCCAAGCACCCGCCCTGCACTCATATAACACCTCCAGCTGGCCATATGCAGAAAACATCCGTCCACCCCACCACTCACTGTGCTACATCAAACTCAAGAGCCAGAGGAGCACTCTGGCGCCCCATTCACAACCCTCAAACCCCCACAACACCTGCACCTCCCCCCATAAACCCCACACCCAACACCTCAGCCCTCGCAGCTCCGCTGCCTCCGTCCCTGCCCAGATCGGCAAGAACCCCACACTGCCCTACATCCAACTCCACAGCCAGAGGAGCATGCTGGCGCACCTTAAACAACCCCCTTGCCACCACTGTTTCATCTGCTCCCCCGCCCAGAATGTCACCCCGCAGATAAATACCAATGCCCACATTCCATCACACCTCAGCCAGAACCCTACAGATCACCCCTCGAACTACACCAAGCACTCTTAAACCCTCTGGGTTCAACCTACCTCGGTTTACCATTTCCACACTTCCCACCACTACCCGGCGTGCCTCAGCACGCCCTCCCCGCTCGCACCACCCAGCACCTCAATCTCCCCTCAGCCAAACCATCTTCGCTCTCCACCGGCTATGCCCATCCCCCTGGCGCACACACACACCCCCGCCATCCACTCGACCTCTTTGCCTTCTCTCAACATGGCATGGCTTGCTCCCTCCAGAACCATTGCCTCTTTTCCTTCCACCTCCCTACCCTCTCTTCCACCCCCCGCCCCCACTGCCAAAACTCCCTAAATTCATGAAAAATGACCGGGCCACACCCTTGACTCTTTTTGCTTGTCCCCACCTACAACAGTCCGCCTTCCAACCACTCATAGCGCGGCTACCAGGAATTCTCTGCTAGGAACTCCCTGATTGACCCTCTTCGCACACGACCTCTTGCGGGAGCAGAGCTGTGTTGCCACATAGTATGATCTCAGGTTTCCCTGGGATGAGAAGGAGGTGGTTTCTAGACATCCGTAGGTCTATATCATTTAGGCAAGCTGCTAGGTCAGGAGGGACAGGGGGGTGATCAGAGCTCATCTTGGGGATTTTCAGGATGATGTGGGTGTCATCTGCATAATTGTAGCAGGTGAGGTTGTGTGCATGGATGATTGCTGGTAGCGGGCTCATGTAGAGGTTGAAAAGCAGCGAAGAGAGGCAAGCGCCCGGGGGTACTCCAGTGTTCACTGGTCGAGATGAAGAGGTAGTGATTTGTTTCCTGTTGTTAAGGAATGAGGCAATCCAGTTGAGTGCAAAGTCTCGGATTCCAAGTGAGTGGAGCTGGTCTAGGAGGATTGAGTGGTTGATGCTTTCAAAGGCAGATGTGAGATCAAGGAGAACCAGAGCAGCACAGCCTTCAGAGTCTGCTGTGACATTCAGTTTGTCACAGATCGAGATCAGTGTTGTTTCAGTTCCATGGCGAGGTCGGAAGCTAGACTGTGTGGGGTCTAGTAAGTTGTTTGATTCAGAGAAAAGGTTGAGTTGAGAGTGGGCAGAGCGGTCGATTAGATTCGACAGGAATCTGGTGTTGCCATGTAATTGGATGGTTGGAGGGGGTTGAGACCTGCCTTTTCAGAAGGGGTTTGACGTGTGCTACTTTGAAGGGGTCTGGGAAGGAGCCAGAGGTGAAGGAGTGATTATGGATCTAGCCTGTTCTTGATCAACAAAACACCCTCAAACCACTGATCAGCGCCAATTAGCTGTTCCATTTCAAATATATAGTGTCCTTCCGAATCCAGAAAAAGGACATTCTAATACAGACAAAGCGAGACATTGATGTATAGGTGAGACTTTAGCATTGGGGGTGACGCTCAACGATTTGTCCCCGACAAATCCACCATGTAAACTGTAACTGTATTTCCTGTTTTACTTGTATCTTCTGATGTAAATGATGAATGTTTGCTGAGATCTTTGGTTCGTAGAATACATTTAAGTGAACCCTCACGTATTTGATTCATTATGAAAGTACACTGTTTGTTAAATAAGAACTGTAACAAGCAAAACAGCCAGTTCAGCTAATCACCAAGTCGCTTGTTTTCTATTTGAATAATGCTCTGAGTTTAGATATAGTACTGTTTATAGGTTGTCCAGATATGAGAGAAGGTAAGTAGAAGTTGGGTTAAATCCATATGCCTTGAAGATGGGTGTCACTTTCTCAATGCTTTATGTATGCAGCATGTTCAACTTCTACAACCATTGTTTTCAATCATATTACATCATAGTGTCACAAATCTAATAGATAGTTCTTTTAAAAAGTGCTATAAAAGGCAGATGGTGACAATTTAACAACTTCACGGAATACTTCAAGCAGGTGGTTACATTTATAACAACCAATATGTTTGTGAGCACACCTCCACTTTAAAGGGTAAACCTTAATGATCAAATACATTCCAACTGTAACATTAGAGGAAGCATAAAACACAGTTGGGGAACATCTGTGGCCCTCCCTCAACAGTTTGAAACAATGGCCACATTTCAGGAACTACACATTAGAATGCCTGATCCCAATGGATTTGGTACATTCCTGGGGCATAGTCCATGGGCAGACTGATGATTTCAGGCACTATGCTATCTGAACGCTCTTGCTGGCTTGCAAGAAAAACACCTGAAACCCGTTCAGTGCTTTTCAATCCATACTGCATAGGCAGGACTGCAAGCGGGGTTAAAGGTGTCCTGACCCCCTCAAAATAAGTACCATGACCTTTGCCCCCCCACATTTTCCACCCAAACCTTTGCCCCACTATGAGGCATCCATTTAGAAGGGACAGCTGCTGCTCAAGCAGGACAGCAAAGTCTTCACAACTAAAGGACACAGTGTCTAAATGGTTACATATATGTCATGATCTGCAGACATTTCACTATTAGGGTAAGTGTTGTAATAAGTTAAATGAGCACCAAGCCCTGTGTGCATTACTTGCTAGCAAGAGTTTCCGCCTAAATCATTATAACACAAATATTTGTTTAATTTAAAAACATGTTGTCATTCTTATAATCACAAAATGCTCTTTGATTTATGCAAAGCAGCAAGGTGGTTATTAACACCCTCTCCTACTCCACTGGTTATTTATTTACAGAATGTGGACAATCTACTCACTGGAACGCATTTCAAAAGCTACAGTGCCGTAAAAAAAGTGAAAAAACAAGATTTAAATGCCTTGTGCCAATTTGTACGCCTAGGGCATTTTACATTTCTTTTGCAGGTACAATGGGAGACAAGAGGGAAATACATTTCCTTTACCCCATTCCTACTCTGCCTGCAAAACCATCTAGTTTTACTCCTACATGAGAATTTCACGAAGACATGAAACTGATGGATTCATGTGGAATCTGCCTGCAGGTAGCACATGCTAATGCCAGATGGATTACTTTGGAATCCATTGTAAATGCTGTCTTTTCGTGGCAGCTTTTTTTTTTGCAAAATGGAAAGTTAAATGAAAAAGTAAATGTGATTTCATTTGTATTTACTCTATCCATTTGTACTCCATTAAAAAAAACAATAGAAAATGTTGTACTGGGGACCCACCATCACGTAAGTGCTTAAATTGGTTGTCAACTGCAAACAAATACCACCTTTAACAAAATGAGCATGTCTGATTAAATTGTTTATATAATGAGTAAGAGAACATTTTATTTAAAGACAATGGGCCTCATTATGACTTTGCCGGTACAGTAACAACGGTACCGGTAAGCTTGCCGGTACCGTTGTTACCGCACCGGCAAACTACGAGTTCTACTCGTGGGTGCCTTTGCAGCCACCAGGTCTGACCTGGTGGCCGTACCGTCACCCACAAGCAGAACATGACGGTAGGACCAATACCGTTATTAACGGTACCGGTGCTACCACCCTCCCCATTCCCATTGATCCCTATGGGGCTCAAATGGGGATGGGGAAGAATTTTTTCCGGCGCCCAGAAAAGGGCAATTACCGGGTCCGTCATGGTCGTAATGACCCAGAATTGCCCTCTTCTGAGCCCCGGAAAAAAATGAATACCAGCGGCAGCCGTGCCTGTGCTACAGGCACAGCTACCGCCAGCCTCGTAATGAGGCCCAATGATTTAGTTATAGACTGAGCTGGAGATTTACTGAATGCCAACAAGATGACCATAGATCATGCTTCCCTGTAAATGTTTGCAGGGTCACCTGATTTATTGTTTGGGTTATGCACAGCCCCTCCACTTAGCAACGCCCATCACTCTTTCACCATCACCCTTTGTAAGAGTCTTGCATTCAATTTTGTTTTCACTGGATTTTTTTCATGTTTTATGCTAGAGAACCAATTGGAAATTGTATGTCCTTCTACCCAATTTTCACAAAAATAATACTGAGAAAAATGCACCCATTGAACACATTTTTTAAATGTTGCGAGGTAGATAATTTCAAACACTCAGGCGGGACTAACAACCGTTTTTTCTAGTCTATAGAGACCATCCAAACCATACAACATTTATAATACAGTATCCATTGGTTTCTAAGACAGTGACCAGTACACCATGTGTTAGAAAATCCTTACAAATAAACCGTTTTATTCAAAATCAATTAAATACATTACAATTAAGATACAATGACTCGTACAGTTCATCAATATACCAAATTCATATACCTTTTAAAACCAAACACTTTAAAAGACATACACAAGTGACTCAGTTCATATTCTAAACACCTTTAGTGCACACATACAAATGGGTGATAGGGGGGAACTTTAAATTAATATGTTATCCTCCGTTTTCGCATGCTCGAGCTCAATAGTGGCGAACTTTCCATAGGAGCTTGTTCTTAATATCACTTCTGAACCAGTCTGTACTGACTTGTTACCAGCGCAAGCTTTTTCTCTCCCACTCTACCACAAGAAAACATTGGGTACTATTAGCATCAAATGCTGCTTTATATAATGTAATGTAATAAGGGTGGTTCCTTCACCCTTCTCTTCTCACGACCCTCACTCAGTGTAAATACCTGTGGGGTAGTATCTAGCAATCACTGTGGCCTCGGGGTCTAACGATTATTAATTCTCCTGCTCACTCCACCTGCAATGCACAATAAGAAAAACTGACTACTAAGTGGGTATCTCTAATGGCAGTTTGCCAGGCTTAAGACATGCACACTGACACCTCAGTCAACATTTTCAGGTTTGTGGCATTGTCTCCAATAGAAAGGTTGTCTCTCCTTTTCTATCGGTCTGTATTGGAGACGGTATGTCACCTCTTTGTATTCGTTCTTATGGCCCTTCGTGTAATCTAAACAGAGAGGGGTGATGTTAATGTAAATCCTGCAGTGTGGCATAATGCAGCAATTAAGGTGGCTAAACTAGGAACAATTCGCACCTTCACATCACTCGGCATCAGATGCTGCTTAGTTTTCAAATTAAGACGCCTCTCATCGTTACTACATCGTGTGGGCGGAGTGCTACTTCTAACCTACAATGTCTCTCTTCTGTCACAACCCGGGACTCTATGGTCTCGTGGCCCGCTGTTCAGCATGCTGGGTACCCGAGTCCCTGGTGGAGAACCCAGCTGAACCTCCCCAGATTACTTAAGAATATCTGACTACGTATAGTGGCTTGTACACATTTATGGGAGATGTTAATGCCCCTCCACTAAAAGACTCACCTCACGCCAATGACAATGAATCATATACTATGTCAGTGGCCCTCATGGGTACCCACTTTCGAACACCAAAATCTACCTCTTCCACTGGCATACACAAATTAATGTTAGTAGCCGCACACAGTGGCACGTGCATTGCACATGAATGATGGCCCAGGCTGGCCTGGCAGCCTCTGGCGCGTTGTGCGCTTCTTCTGGGAATAATCTCAGGAATCACAGGGTAGCCCCTCATCTCATTTTGTGCCAATGACCGACATTAATATGTCCTGGTGATAATATGGGATTGTCCAAATCTGCTCATCTTACTTTCAATGTGTTGCTGCCTATATGTGACTTATGATGACGGGTTTATTTCTTGGGACTCATCTGCTACAGCTCACGGTTAATTTCTTCAACATACAGCATGCGGCTCAGGAGCTGCCCTGGCACTAGCCAGGCTTATTTAAATTGATAGGAGTATTTCTGAGTTGAGCAGGCTATGCAGCACTGTCTACTGGCATGAATGTGTGAGCTGCTGGCCCAAGCACTAAGTGTGTCCATTACCACAGTGCCAGGCTATTAAGTCAGGGAGAGAGGTAATGCCAGACACTAGACTGAGGCCCAGCCAACATAAATTCCTCCATAAATTGAAAGAAATCCGTCCCAAATTCCAATCCCTAAAAAGCACTGCTTGAGCAGATTATCCAGCCCACTTGGTAAATATTCAAGGAAACAATGGGAGGATTGCTTTGGGGCATGGGTCCGTGTTATTTTCTGCAACATGATTTTCTTGTTTTCACTTTTCATGTGTTTCTCCTATAGCCTCCTAACCACCATGGCTCATATACTGCTCACAACCATTGTAGTGGTTGCGCTTCTAACCACTAAACCAGATTAGGCCAGGTAAGCTCTTGGAGAGTGATGCTGATGGATCATAGAAGAGGATTATGCAAAGGTGTGGACAGAAAGAAGAGCAGAGAAAACATTGGACAGGGTGAAGGGGATGGAGGTGGGAGTCCCACTGTTTGGAATACAAGGGGATATTTGAGGGAATAGTGTATGCAGCTCACCTTTGGATTGAGATCTCTCCAGAGAGGGGATCAAGACTGGGTGGGCATGAGTACAGAAAGCCTCATTTCAATAGGAGTGTTTACAGTAACAGGCACAGTACTGCAATGGCCGAGCAGTCAAAATCACTCCAAGGGTTCAGTCAAAATCACTCCAAGGGTTCACGCCTTTAGAGAGCGGCAATGGAACAGATGATTAGGTCAATTCCACAACCTCAATGCAAAACCTGCAGGCAGGGCCCAAGAAGCACACAAGTGTCTTGAACCTTTCAAATGGCAAGGTGTTGAGTTAGGCCTACTGAACAATTCCAATAAGTGCATCCATTCTTAATGAAAGGTGGTGTTGGTATTGATGTCAATCCCTTTGCCTAGTTCCCAAACCCCATGTTCATGGGAACAGCTCTGAATCCATCAAGTCTGAGAGATAGAAGATTCTAGTTCTTTGGTAAATCTTTTGCCCCTTTCTAGTCTTATTGTACCTATCTACTATATGAGGTAAACTACATTGTATGCCTACTCTGATCCACTGAACTCCTGTACTGCAGATGAAAGGCTGTGCATCCCTGAGATAACCACTTCAGCCCATCCGGTCTTGGAGCAGTAGCTTTTGTATCCCTGTCACAGTACTCTGGACCATCCAGCCTGAGAGATGTGGAGCTCTTTACCTATGTGCTAATTTTAGGGGCCTATACTGTTTGACAGGTTCTCTACCCCTAGGTTAAAAATAATGTTTTGCGGTGTTAGAGCCTCTGAGCCCTGTAATAATAGGTATTTTCATTAGCCATTGAAATGGTACATAGTTTATTGACCTAAGACTAGAGAATGGCTGAGTTGGCCTTGCCGGGTCTTTGAACTTGTGCCCTCTAGACTAAAAATACAAATGCCTGAGGCTAGTGCTTAACGTTCCAAGCTATCTCATATGCTTAATCACCAGCATCTGACTGGTCCTATTTGCCCTAAGTGAAACCTCGGACGTCCATCCTTTCTATCTGCAAAGTTCCCAGTCTCTGGAGAGAATGCTCATACCTGTTCTTTCTGCAGATAGCATATCTGCCTTCCCTGCATAAACCCATCCTCTCTAGGGTAAACATTCCCCTTTTTGTATGGTCATTAATCCCTTGTACATCTGGCAGAAATAACACTTGAGGGTGGCCTATGCCACCTCTGTGTACGCTATGTGTACTATGAGGCGGAACCTGGCTTGTCTCTGACTGGGAATAGTTGAATAGGGTGTTGTCGGAGCGCACCTTGAGTAATTAAGCCTATATAAGGGTGCAGATAAAAGTCTCAGACACAAATGTGGCATGTTTTTGGTTATAAACTTTTATTAACCAGTTAAGGGTTGGAAAAATGTCTCTCTATCCCTAAATCTAAGAGGTGTTTCCCTCTCTCAAAGAAAACTAGTAAATATGTCAGGATGTGAAAATAATAAGTCTACTTCTGTCCCTAGGAATAACAACCTAAATCAACTGTGCAAGGATGATCTCTTGCCAAAGTAAAGTGTTCATGACAACTTTTACTTCTGGTTTAACTTTTCGTTCTTGGGTTCCAGACCATATCTTCTTAGGTAAATGTCACTGTGTTTTTATATTTTCAGAAGGGTGCGAGTCCCAGATTTGCAGTTCTCTATAATACCAGCTTGGTGCACTTCCCTGCCAAACATGGGTTTTCTTCTGATCAGTCTCTTATACTGCAACAGTCCTCGACCCTCTTATTGTCAAACTTTCATGTGGGTGAGATTCCCAAGCCTATGTCCTCTCGTGTACTATCTCTGTTTCGCTCAGGGTCCCAGACACTCTTATTCTTCGACTCTTATATGGGTGGCAGTCCTAGACTCGCAAGGTTCTGTTGCGATTACTTGGTTTACACTCCTGCCAAGTATATGCTTCCCTTCTGTATTGTCTCTGCTTTATTCGGGGCTCCAGACCCTCTTATTTGCTCGTTCTCATATGGGTGCGGGTCCCAGACTCGCACTGTGCTCTTATAATAACTTGGTTTACTCTCCTGCAAAGCATATGTCCCTTCTGCACTCTCTCTGCTTCTTTCTGACTACCAGACCCTCTTATTCTTGTTCTTCGTTTTTGGACAGAGACCTCCCAGACCTCTAGCACCTTCTCCTCTGTCCACGTATATCTGTTTCCCTGGTGCATGTTTCCCAGGCAGGAGTGTTTCCTTCCGAGGCTCTGGCAGCGTTCAGGCGTTCTCTGCAGTCTGCAGCGTCCGCATCAATAAATCCTTGTTCGGCTATCGTTTCTCGCTGGCAGCCACACTGCTTGTCCCTTCTGCCTTCTCGAAATGGGGCTTCGCTCTCCGGCAGCTCGCCAGACTTGGGGACGCGTAGTGGTTTGTTTGGGAAGCGTGCAAAGAAGCTCTTCCTCCTCAAACTGCTTTCTCACTGCCATTTTCCTCCGTGCTCAGCGTCTCCCTCTGCGATCCCTTACATGCCGGGTCAACGTCCCCCTGACTTCCTTGCTTTGAAATGGTTCTCGACTTTTGGTTTCCCTCTGCAGTTATGTATTTCCACAGACCAATCAAGTATGTTAAGAGACTAGACTGCTCACTCCGGTTCTTGGGAGTGATCATCATGCTCCTGGTCATCATCTTCTTCACAGTACCTATAGTAGAGCTATTTGGGAAGCATTTGGTATTTCCAGGGCCACTGTTCAGCTCTAACCTATTAGGTTGGTTAATCTCACAATAGCAGATATTAACACTGTTTGGGAACAGGGAAGAAGACTTTGGCTGGGGTAAGGAGGGAGGGCCTTCTAAAGCAGTCTAATACCGCATTCTCTATGAATGATCGTCCCTAATCCCATAAGGGGCTTCCTCTCCCAAGTGATCTTGCCCCGGTGCACCACTCCCAGGGGCACTATTGTACTGTGGATGCACTGCCCTGGCACCATGGGAAATGTCTCCCCCTAGGGGAGAAGGGACCACATCCTCAGATTTGTCACACCATTCTGTTTGTTCCTCACAGGTTCTTGAACACCATCAAATGTTTTACATTTCCAGAACCACCCTTCCTTCAGGCGACCAATTTCTCTGCCTTTGATGAATCCTCAAAACCCATCCCTCCCACAAATAGCTAGATGATTACCCTGGGGCAACTCACCAGAAATAATGCTTCCTTTAGGTGACTGGAGCAGCATCTTGTTGCTCATTATCAGAAAACCATTTTTGCAAACATAACAATACCTTGTGTTTCTTTAGCGCTTAATGGCGCAATTTCATATTTGGCAGGTTTTCTCCTCATGCTGATCACCAAACCCCATTGTTTCTACAAGTAGCTTGTTCTTTATAGAAGGGTGATTACGCCAACCCCATCCTTCCCATAGTTGAAAGGTTCTTTGTCCATGGGTAAATAGCCACAACCTCTACTCTGTAGAAGGGAAATATTATGTTTCTCCCAAAGCAAATTCCCTCTCCATTCTTCCACTCTCACTACAGGGGACAGATTCTCCATCCTCTATGAATCTGTATGGCCATCCATCCTTCAGGTAATAAAACACGCTGTTTCCTGGGATCCTGTAATTTTGTGATCCCATTATTTAAACATGTCATTTCTTGTTACCCTTCCTTCCTATGAGTGAGAGAATGCCCTGAATTTAACAGGTAAAATTAAGTGTTATGTCCCAGGCAAAATAGGCAGACTCTTTACTTCCTAGAGGTGAAATGTAGTGGTTTGTCCTGGAGACAATGCCCAGAATCAAATCCATCTGTCCCTATGGAAAAAAGGTAGTATCTCCATGAGCAAATCTCCAAACTCCACACCCTACAAGTGATGATTCGCTATCGATAGGCAAACTCCTAGAGTCCATCAAACTTTGCAGTGATAGCCCAAGAGGATTGGTGTATCTCCTTAGCTCATGCTGTCTCCAGGTAAACAAGAGTCCTCACAGAATCAATTCTTGCTACAGGTCATATGTCCTTTGTTCCTTCCTTCAGGCTTCAACTATATTGTCACTGCATAGAGCTGTGTTACTTTGCAACATAGACTACAGAGCAATTTTCCGAAGTTGGGGTGATAAAATGCTCCAGGATCACAAGCCTAAATGTACATCTGAAAATATTCTACCTCCCCGCCCCCAAAGTTGTAATGGTGGTTGTTTCTCATTAGCACCTATCCTAAATTTGATTCTGAAGATTAGACAAATCCCACGGTCCTCAATTGCAATTGAGACTCATTTTGCATTCAGAGTCAAATCCAGGTTAACCTTTACATGAAAGCAATATTTGAGGCCTGAGTAGTTCAATAAAGCCACAGCTTTATTAGTCCACCTCATGTACTGGCAGAAATGCTCATAGGCCCTAAGCACTGAAATAAACGTAGTAGATGTATATGCTCCAAGATTAATGCGACAGTTGAAAAAGTATTTGAGCCGCAAGTGGAGCACATTTAATCAGTGGGAGCACTCAGCCACTTTGTCTGATTCTTAATAAGAATTCACGCAATAAGTATCTTGCAGTTTACAATTACTCAGCCACTTCTAACCCCCCCCCCCAGTGGAATGGCATTTCAATTAGACAGCTTGTTATGGCATTCCAGGTTGTTCAGCAATGAAATGGGATACAGACCAGTGTAATGATCTCATGACCAATAACGATTTCTGATGTTCTTGCTCAAATGGAATCATGTACACTCTGAAGAAAAGTGGTCAAGGAACAGATTCCTTGACACTACTAATAGGGTACGGCACACTTGTTGACCATGCAAACTACTAAGGAATTTACCACTTTGTTAGGGGGAGGAGCACTGAATAGGGCGATCCTGCATTAAGGAGGTTGGAGCTTCATGCAACAAATGATTTCATTTGGTGTGAAGACCATGGGCATTGTGAGTCATAGCTGGCCTAGAGGCCTGGGTGAAGGACTAGTGAGGCCTGCTTGAAAGGATGTGACCTAGCCACCCAGGGCTCTAGATGGCAGCCAACATAGAAAGTGGCAGAGGACCTGTCTGAGGGAGTAGAGGTGGATAGTCTCGGGAGGAAAGCTCAGGGGCAAAGCCCTCGCCTTGGAAGCAAGACGACACGAAGCAATACAGGTTCAATCCCCGGGTCCGCGCTTAGAAACCTCTGGGTATTAAGCACGTTATAAATAACCTATCATATCATATCAAGAAGAATAGTGTGATTTTTCTGCAGTAGTCTGGTACCCAGTGAGCTGTTCAGGGATGAATCCCAAAACTGCAAAGGGTGGAATAAGAGACTGCTTGTTAGAAGGGAGGTTCCCAAGGGTAGTGAGATGGCAGGGGTTGAAACCAACTGGCATGAAGAAGAAGGAGCCAAGAGAATGCTGGAGCATGAACAATTAAAATTGTGGACAAGGTCTGTCAGAAAATTAGTGTCCTCCAAGACAAACCTGTTTTTTTGCCAGGTCAATGAGTAGGGTAAGGTATGTTTCAGGATTGAGTGGAACTCTCCCGTGAGCCAGCAAGGATAATGCTAAAATCAGAATAGGGAGGAAGATCTGTGTCAATGGATGCAGCTTCCAGAAATCTGAATAAGACATGGTGGTGCACCACAAGCGCAACATCCTCCTAATCTCTATGTAGGATCCTGTGAGGCTTTCTAGCTATAACAGGAGATCTGGGGAATATGTTGAGTTTGATGCATGCCCTCCGCCCCCCATACTGAGCTCTATTCTACCTAGGCAGGATAGGTCTCCCTTTAATTTTGAGTTGATTTGCTGCTAAGTGCCCCCAACTGAAGAATAACGGACAGCAGGACCCTGACCTTTGTTTGAATGGATGTGTGGTTGACCACTTCCTATAGCTTCGAAGGAAGCGATGCTTATACAGATCCTAACCTCCCATCGTGGCAGAGCAATAAGGCCCCATGAGGAATGTGCCAATTCCATTAAAAAGCTTGTCAAAGTGATCCCTTTGTTCTACCGAATGGCATACTTAGTAAATGGTTTATGTTCACAGAAGGGGCAAGCCACATATGTAATTCACGCGAAACTGGAAAGCAAATTGACCACAGGAAAAAATGAAAGTTACTCACCATAGTGACTTGAGTACGCATAGTCCATATGTCCCACCCGCCTTCCCCCTCTATTAGGCCAAGGGCTAAAATGTACTAAGAGTAGCTTCAAAGGGGACTGAGGTGAGGCGCCGTAGGGCGGGGCCTCGGTGGGGCGTTACCACACCAAGGCCGCACGCTATACTAAATGTTAAGGGGAAGCTCCATTTTTCACTGCCAAAGGTTCCGGTACCATCCCCATGTTGCGGGACGCCCACAAGGATGGAGGAAAGGGGACGGGACATCTGAGTATCTCTGGAATTATTTTGGCACCGGTACAACCCCTGTCTCTGCACTGATGCTCCTGGGTATATGCAGGATACAGTTTATTCTCAATTTTAGAAGGTATTCATTGTGAATGCGCTGATAGTGCTAAAAAGGAACATTGTCATGAACTGGGGGGCGAGCAAAGTCCCCAAGTTCTCCAAATGGATGGTGGACATGGACAATTGCAGAGCTATTGAAGAACGTGTATACAGTTCCGAGGGATGCCCCTTCAAGGTTGGAAAGATATGGGACAGGTGGGGGAGTACTGATTGATGCTGATAAGTGTTATGTGTTGGTTCTTAATTGGTGGGCGAGTGGGAATCAGGTTTGGAAATGTGTGAAGGTCTATTTCACATGCCATGGGAGTTTCAGTATTGTGTATTCTTTTTATGACGTATTGTGACCTTTGGGTCTTATGCCTACGTTATTGAGAAACTTAATAAAAACAAGTATAAAAACAAATATTTGGCACGTATGTGCATAACAAGAATGCTAATTCTACACTCAGCAATTGTAGTATATCTACTGTGATGAATCCTGCAGAGTCCTCAGCAAGACCCTACCTAAAGTCTCCTCCAAGGTGGACAGGGGAAGGCAGACGCTTCCTGATCCTGGCCCTCTGTGCAGTATTAGCTGGGAGGAGAAGGGCCTCAGGGGAACAAGGGGACTCAGTTGGGTGAGACACAGCATTTGACTTCATCCAAGAAGGAAGTATCAGCGATACCAGAATATGAAATGGCTTGTTGTCAGAGAGATTTTAATTTCACAAGCTAACTATCGCAGTGTGGGTGAAAACAGTAATGACAGTTATGCATTAGAAGTAAGAAAAGCCCTTTTAAAGTTACATACCTTCATAGAGATAAAAACTCCTATGACCCTCAGGGAAGTATTAAAAATGTGTCCTTAAATATTATCAACTTAGATGCAGAAAATCATAATTCCCCTTAAAACCAAACTCCTTTAGGGAATATAAAAAAGGAGACAAATTGACTTTTATTGAAATTTCCCTGGGAAATACTGATTTTTACATTGTGGTAATGGGCCGAAGAAGAGGGCTGCAGAGGCACGAGACTGCAAGTTGCAGACTAATGGTGGTTAATGACCCACACCTCAGGCAGACATGGAGGCATAAAAGGCCTCTTCGGGACCAGGCCATGGAGAATAGCAGCAGGAGGTGTAGTCGTGTTTTCTCCACATTGCAGCAGAAGCAGAATCTGGAGGAGAGCAGAGACGCCAGGACCATTGTCGTGTGTTGAACAGTTGGCAGTCCTGAGAGGTTCTCTTCCTCTGGAGACCTTGATTGCAGAGATCACCCAGCAAGAAGCGTTGGATTTAGAATCTTTCCCCCTGGAGACCAGATGTGAAGAGGTTGTGCGAAGTAAGAAGGGCAACAGTGGCAGGCGAGCAACATGGAGCCTCTGGAGCAGAGAATGCTCAATTTTCGAGTGCCATGGGCTGCAGGGGACCGAAGGAAGAAGGTTGCCAGTGTAAGGAAGGCATGGTATCAAACAGTGAAGACAGACACAAGTCATCACAGTTCAAGGGTGTTTATTGAACTTCAATGGGTTGGTTAAACGCCTATCTAACCCTAAATCTAAATATGGGAGCAAGCTACGACCATCAAATAATAATGCAGTCATAGTGGAGACTTTGTCAAAATAAAAGGGCCTATACTGATAAACCTATTGCCAATCCTTGCTTCTAAATACAAATGGTTTGGGATAACAATGTATGCAAAACAAAAGCTTTCAAGAAAGAATATGTCAGGATATTTGAGCAGTTGGCTTCCCTTCACCACATTTTCAGCAGAGGACAAGGCAGCACGTTCGAGCTTCGCACACACTATGGCTTCTCTGCCACGAGGATACAGTTCAAAGCATAGGTTTCAGGGCCTGCTGTGCCAAAGTCTCTTTACCATTCAAAGTCTCTTTATTGCACAGGGCCTGACGTAACAAACAAGCACTTAAGTTCCACAAGCAAGGGAATTGGAAAGGCTCAACAGAAGTAAAAACACTCACTCCTGGAACAGACTCGCCTCAAGTAAACAGGCTGCGCAGCACTGCTTGCCCGACTCGGGACTCCTCCCTGCGATCCCTGTCGAAAGCACTTATACTCTAGCACCTTGAAGCTTCTCTTGTGCTGGATGGAATTACCAATAAAGATCTCAAACCAAATAACCAGACAGACTCAAGGAATATGGCAAAGTACTACTTTAGTCTTAATATAATAAAGCAGGGTCATCTGGCAGACATCGGACTGATGCTTGCACACACATACAAACTTGATTACACAGCGGTCTTATAACCCAATATGTGTCATCTATGATGTCATTCAACATGATAAACCATAAAACCTATTAGCGGGAGGGATTGGATTAGGGTAACATATCTACTTATAGAAGGTATTTGGGTTAGTACTTCATTGGCTGTCTCTTATCTGTAAGACAATCCTGCAACCACCTCTACATACGCATAATACTGATTATAGCAAACAAAATGCCAGCAGATTGTTCTATGCAACATTGTATAGCAGGTTGCCTCATAGACCCACTGATTGGTGTGCATACCCACCCAACATTGGAATTTCGACTGGGCTAGCAGCACATACGGAAACCAAAACCCAAGTGTTTGGATCACGACAGATTACTCCCCACTCTTCCAATTAGTCCATCATCTCTCATCAGTTCGTCTATGAGCCAAAGTTTCCTGTTTGTAGTTGGCCTTTTAGTCTGTTCTATGTTTTAGGACATTCAAAGGAGTGAAAGCACATGAATGTCTTCATTCGAGACTTAATAGTCCTTGTTTTCGACTTCTGAATCACATGTGAAGAGACCATGGATTTGTCCATTTTAGCCTCATATTTACTGCCATTTAATTTAATTATACTGGGTGTCATTGCTCCTCTTGGCCTCTATAGACTTACTCATTCTACCTTGCATAGACTTAATACATTTTTTATTGTCCAATACTTGGCTCTTGCAAATGTTTTCTTCTTCCTTAATCTTAGAGAAATATGTCTAATGTCCATGACGCCTCCCTTTGTGCTTTGCAGCTATTCCTTAAAAATAGCCTCCTTGAACGCAAGCCAACAAGTCTCCTGACTCTCCAACCCTGATCGGTTTCTGAGGTGGTTGTATTGAATATTTACATGAGCCGGTGTCCATTTTTAAATAATGGTCGTCTTTGCCATGTTATGTATTCCTCTATAGCAAGCTTCTATGCATCTTTTCTACCTTGCGTTAATGCCTGTTTACAATTATTGGTCAGCAAGATACTTTATCTTCTATGGCATTCATGATTACTTTATCATTTCTTATATTTATTTCTTGTTACTTCAGTTACATCGTCACTCTTCAGTATTTTCATATCGTTTCAGCTTGGCTTCATTTATCTTCTTTATAACATCATTTTGCCCACGTCAGATTTCACTCAGCGCTCCATGATGTCCAATAGTGCGTGCTGACATCCTTCCAACCTTCAACCTTCCAGCCTTCAATGTGAGGGTACATTTGATATGGTTGTCTGATATGGTTGTCTGAGTGCACTCAATGAGGTATGGGCACACCATATGGAGTCCCACATATAGCCCTTAACCTGCTGTTAAAGTAGGACAGCGTTGAGGGGGCGGGAGCTAGGGAAAATGCGTCCACCTGCTCCTCTGCACATTAGAAACTTGTGAAGGTGTGCCCTGTAGCTGACAAGCAGGGGCACACCAGAGAGAAACAGTGTTGTTGCTGCTATGGCTCTGGTGGAATGGGCTCTTGGCCGCCCTTCTGTTTGCCAGCTGATGACAGTGTATGATGCAGCCAGAGAGCCATCCGGAGATGGAAGCCTTCAACAAGGCCTTCCCATGATTCATGGATCCATAATTGACAAACAATTGAGAAGTCTTCCGAAAACCCTTTAATGCGTGCCACGTAAAACGTCAAGGCATGAGCAAAGTCCAGCAAATTCAAGGCCCTCTCTGCTGGTGATGACGAATTTGGGAAGAAGACAGGCAACACCAAAGGCTTGTTGAGATGGAACTCTGATGGCACCTTCAGCATAAAGGTGGGGTGCGTACGCATAATCACCCTTAAAGCCTGGACGGACAAGTACGGTGCTTGCAAGACAGAACCTAGTTGTCACTGACTGGCCTGGCCGAGGTGATCAAGGTGATCGGCAGGAGGAAAGCCATCTTCCACGTGAGAAACTTGAGCAGGGATTGATGCATTGACTCAAAGGGCGCCCCCATGAGTTTAGTCAAGACCACAATGAGTTCCCAAGCTGGGGCAGGAGCCTTCACTGGTGGAAAAGTCCTGAAGAGGCAAGTGTGAAAGGTGTGAGTAGGTGGAGAGTGAGGTTGTTGATGCAATGTAGGTGAGGTTAGGGTTATTTGTTGTTAAAATTCATACTATGAAGTTTAACGCTTACCTTATCTCTGCGGGAGCATTGGGCCTCACTGATTCTATGGGTACTGCTATTTTCTTGCTGCGAGTGGTAGGAATCCTGTGGTAGTGGAGAGAAAAGGGGAAGGAATAAATATCTATGGGCCAGAACCTTCTACCCCTTCCCACTCTATAGTGTTTCTTCCCTTGTACTCAGGTTTAACATTACTCTCACCTGTGGGTGATAATTAGTAGGCTCTCAGTCCTGCTTGTTAACAGGGGTGCAAGTCGTTGGTGAGGCGACTGCAGTTCTTGGTGCTGTGGAATTGGACTGCCTTAACTGCGGTGTGAGGAGCAGCCTCATCTAGGTGAGTATCTTAGTTCTTTGTTGTATTTGTTGCGAAATCCTGAGTCTTGTAGTATTAGGAATGTGAGCTGTAGAAAGCTACTTGTCTCTGTAATGGTTAATTGGATGTCTTGTACCTTCTTTATTTGCACGTGACGAAAACAAGACTGTGTGGAGCGAAGCGAGTGTTACGGAACACCAGCGGAGTCTGAGGGAAACTGAGGTAAGTCTGACAACGTTAATGAAAATGGCGCAGCTTAGTCCCCACAACTCACGTGGAATCTTGTGTGTTCTTCGCCAATGTGGCAACGCGCAATGAACACGCCAAGAAGCTGAAAAAGTTTGTGGAATGCTGAGGTAGGTATAAGCGCGTTGCTTGAAAATTAATGTCTGTACTTTGTCTTTTCAGATTTTCACAGGATTCAGAGTTCGCACCCGTGTTTTGACCCAGGCGCTGAGGTAAATGTCGCCGAACACAGGTGCGAAACTCAGGGAAGACTTCGACGGTGAGGAAGCAACAACCGCAAAATGTAATCCGGTAAGTGTAGTTCTGTAGTCTGTGGATTTTCTAGTGAATTCAGAAGTCTTTAAACAAATCTTCTATTTCTCGTTACAGGTCTGTGAACAGGAGTGTTGGTAAGCGTTGAGCCGCTGTCAGCGGAAACAACGCAAGGCACGTTTGAATGTGCAGGCAGGGCTTAAATAGGCTGTACGCCCAACTACTGGACTTACATGCAATTCAGCCAGCGGTTCGTAATGCTGCCATCTTGGGGGAACAACAACCCTGTGTATTTCTATGAATTCCATTAATGTGTGTGTGAAAGGTATGAGGAATGCCTGGCACGCCAGGCCAGGACCCATCTGGCAGCTACCTGGTTAATCATGGTAGACCTGCTGCACTGATGTGAATGTCCCAACCTAGGGGTCTTTGTGGTGATCATGACAGTAAGACATTATAAGCTAAGGCAAAGGGAAGGCAGGGAGCCCCTCCTCAGAAGGGGAGGGAAGGTGGTACCACAAGACAGGATATCATTTAAAGGAGGAATATAGAAATAAAACTAGTGGTCTCATAGGCCAGAAATAAGTAGTGATCTTTATTTTAGCTTGTTATTTTATTGAATTATATTTGTGTTTTATTCAATAAAGAACAGGCTCTAGAAGGAGCGGTAATTGTGTGCGTCGCAGTGTGGTGTGGTATTGGATGGTTTTGTTGTGTGGTGTATGTGTGCGAGGAAGGGGGACAGAAAGGCATAGGGGTTGAGTTTCTTTTCTTGTTACAAGCAGGCAGCAGTGTGCGTGGCGCGTTAGCAGGACTTTGCAGGGTTAGTAAGAGATAGATATCACTAGCATGGGGGTGGAACACCCATAGAACATATGTATACGCCCCTGCCACAGTATCATGACAGGGTGGAGAAATTTCATAAGCAGTGGATTGAGGAGAGAGGAGGAGGAGGAGGAGGAGGAGGAGGAATGCCCTGCGCCAGGGCAGGGCTTGCACAATGAGAGCACCTTGGAACACATGTCCACATTTTTAGTAGCTAAATATAAGGGGAAGCAGCTACAGAGAGAAAATACATTCTAGAGCTCTGGCGTATGTTTGAAGACGCAGAAGAACAAGGGAATGGAGAACAGGCGCAGAGACAGAAAGATGGGAAGTGCAGGAAGGGAGAAGGAGAGGGTGGGGCGCCAGTGGAGTGCGGGAGGATTATATCCCTTGACAGCATATCCTGCAGAAGGGTACACCAATCCAATGTATGTACCCGTAGCGATAGGGACCCCTTCTGCTGTGGTAAGGTCCTGTTCAGCACTGGTAACACCACAGGATACTGCTCTCCCCACCCGCATATGCGAATCAGCCTGAAGCATCGGCATCCGCGGGTGTCAGGTCAAGAGAGTTCGAAAACAAATTGGCAGAGTTGCAAACAGATTTGTACAGGATACAAGAATCCTTAAGAGAGGGGAGGGATGTAGGGCCACCGGAAGATGGATCAGGAGAATGGAAATCAGATGATTTCTTGGTTAGAATACAAGATGAATAAAAAATGTATGTGTTGAAAAGGAAGGCGGCAGCGGTGACTGGACGTATTTCGGATCAGATACGGTGGTGGGAGATGACAAAAGGGAGGATGATAGTGACTCATTCACTGAGGACCAGGAAGAAGAAGATGAAGAAGAAAGGGGTGAAGTGGTGGTTGAGAGTACCACTCGAGCAGTAGGCATGTGGGAGAGGTGCAGGTTGAGGAATGGGACTGGCCTAACGGCAATGGTAAGAAAAAGAGGAAGCAGGAAGAAGGGCATAAGCAGTGGGGTAAAGATGCAGATGCCACTGATACATAAGGGGGCAGTGAGAACGCATTATGTGCCCTGGCCCCAGATGGATAAGAATCATTTATTTAAGGCCCTCCCGCAGCTCACAGCCAGGGCGAGCAAGTGGATATACGAAGAGCTTGATGGTTGCTATAGTTGGGGCCCAGGCTGGGGATGTATGGGTTAAGTCTGGATACCCAGGTATAACACTGGGGGACGATCAGCATGATGGAGCACCGTTTAATAGAATTAGAGCACAAATGTGGGACGCGTTACGAGGGGCTTTCCCAGATACCCCAGATTTGCAGTCTCTGGTGCAGTGTACAATGGGGGATGATGAAGATCCACCTAAAGTCCTTGTTAAATTGCAAGAGATGTGGAGGGTTGAGATGGGACGACCCCGGGACCGTTCAATATTGTTCTTTTATTTCATTGTTAAGAGGGGATCACCAAAGGAAGCGCAGAAGGCTTTAGATAAAATTGTGGGTATTGAGGCAAAGGGGTGGCCAGAAATACAGAGCATAATAGTGCATCACTGCAAAAGGATTAAGGAATTGGAGAGGGAAACAGCTCAGAGGCGTCTGGCGGAGGAAGTGAAGTTGATACAAAAGAAATTGGCAAAGGTTGCCGTTCAAGTGGCTGTGTCTACGCGTGTACAGATAGAAGGGACAGAGAGTACCCAACAAGTTGTGTGTGCCACTATTGCTGCGCTATGGGCTTAAGGAGGACAAGGGCTGTGGAATGGGGGACAACAATACACCAGTGCACAGTGGCAACAATGAGGGCTACAGCAAGGAAGAGGGGGATTTCGAGGAGCAAGAGGAGGAGGTTTTGGACCTGGGGGGTGGGGGGTTGAGGGGGTTTGGACCATCCTAATGTTGGAATTGTTTGAGGTGGGGCATTACACAAGGGAATGCAGGAGCAGGCCTGCAGTGGGGTATAATTATTGGCAGCAGCAACAGGGCCAAGGGCCCCAAGGACTAGAGTATTCGCAACAGGGTCAAGGATATCAGAACCAAGGGTATTCTCACGGGGAGATGCAGTAGGGAGATTTGCAATAGTTTGCGGTCCTAGGCCTAGGATCGGAAACCATCGCAAATGTCCCTACTGTGTCTGCCTTGTTGTACGGTTGTATAAACAACAGGGACGATTCTCTGAATAACGCTGTACTAAAATGAATTGTATGTTTTTAAGATAGCTCCTGAACTAACTATGTACATGCGAGTACAGTGTAACTTAGACCAAGAGCCGAAAACACATGTTGACAATATGAATAAGAAAAGCTTATTCTGTGCTCTTCAGAGTAGAAAAGACACCATGTACACAATGTGTCCTGACAAAATAGTAGAGACATCACTATCATACTAAACCCCAGTCACAACGTGTTTTTGTGTACATTTGCTGTACTAATTATGTTTCTGTATTTAGCATTTATGTCTCCTAAACACTACATGTACACAATCAGAATCTCAATGTTGTTTTATTTATCATTTTTGACTCAGTGACGACGCTGTTTCTTACGTTTTTTCATGCATTCTATAAATAAAATTGTTTTTGGAATACAAAAACAAATGAGTAATATGATACTCTCGCTCTCATAAACCAGAAGCATAAATAACAGCCGATGGTTAGGTATTCCGGGAAGGGTGAGCATTGAGTGCCCTCTACCAAGTAAGGGAGGGGTAACCATTCTCCTATTTTTTGACTTGTATCTACACTCTTCCACACTTGAGCCTGGTCCCCCGACAAAAAATGTATGTGCGGAAGTACCCAATAGATGATCACATCCCCAAAGAAGCCACGCATTTCACTGTAGTGGACTTGAAAAATGTATTGTTCTCGATTTCACTCCATCCTGACTCGAGGTACCTTACAGCATTTACGCAGGGCCAGATGCAGTTCAAACATACTATGGTACCTCAGGGGTACTGTGAGAGCCAGAGCATATTTAACAGAATATTGCATGCTGATCTAGGAAATATTCAGGTGCCTAGCACGATTATCCAGTACGTGGAGGTTCTGCTAGTGTGTAGTGACAGTGAACAGCACTACCAAAGGGACTCCATTGCACTCCTAGAATTGCTGGCCTGTAAGGGGTACAAGGTCGACATGGCCAAATTGCAATATAGTCAACAGGAAGTGCTCTATCTGGAGCAGTTCATATCGCAAACAGTAAAATAATATTACCAGATAGGGCAGCGTCAGTAGTGCCACCACCAGACCAGCCTCAGTTAAAGAAATGCAGAGGTTTCTGGGCCTGTGCAACTACTGCAGGGCCTGGATTCTAGATGGTGCGGCATACACAAGCAAGCCCACGTTTACAGGCCCTTATGGAAGCAAAAAACAAAGGACGACAAGTTACTGTGGACGGCAGACATGATCAAACAGTTTGACGACATAAAAGAAGTCATTTGTTTGGCATCTGTACTGACCACCCCCAGATTACACACAGGAATTTTACTTTGTTTTCACATTCAGGTGGCCAGTTTATGACAGCAGTATTGACTCAGAAGAGCACTATGGGCCATCAGCCATTGGCCTATTATAGCGGCACATTGGATACAGTGATTCAAGGGCAGTTTGTGAGTGAACAAGCTGTAGCAGTTGCTGTTTTTGCAATAGAGAAATGTTCTACAATTGTAATGGAGTGTTCATTCACGTTGTATGTGGAACATTCTTGGTTTGCTATTCTAGAAAGATCAAAATATACTCTGACTACACAAAGGTCTTCATTTCTAAACCCCATATTGATGTGTTTAGATCCAAAACAATGAATCCAGCCACCTTTTAAACAGATATGCCTACTACTGAGGACTTAACTACCCATGACTGTGCCACATATGAGGGGGAAGACAACAACATTTACAAAGCAAGTGACTGTGCATTGAGGGTGAGGTACTTTTTGTTGACGGGTCTTCCACGATTGAGCCGGAGGTTGGGCAATGACGGACAGGGGCAGCGGTGGTACGACTTGAGGAAGGGGAGTGCAAGATGAAGGTTATGAAAAGATTGCCCATGCATTATTCTGAACACACGGCGGCGGCACTCATAGCGCTCATTGAAGCATTAAAGGTCTCTAAAGGGTATTATGTCACAATATATTCAGACTCTGCATACATTAGAACAATGGCACACGCCAGTCTGTCTCGTTGGAAGAGGAGGGGGTTACGGAGGGTGGATGGATCCCCAGTGCAACATGCAGTACTAATAGAAGCATTAGCCCAGCCTTCTGCTGTGGCAGTCGTGAAGTGCGCCTCCCACACTAACGGTACAGCCAAAATATCAATGGGAGCGCAGCTGTCGACGCGGTAGCCAAAATGACGGCATATCTGCCAAATAAAATACTCTCCGAGTACGTTTTTGACTGCCCCACCAGCAAACAAACATCCAGCACCTTACACAGTATTGCCCATCTCCCAGATTATTGAACTACAAGGAAGGGGACCTGAAAGGGAGAAAGAGCTGTGGTCATGGAGAGGTTGTAAGCAATCTCCAACAGATCTGTTATGGAGGCAAGAGAGCTCTGGGAAGACAGTAAAACCCCAGGAGATGCTAGCAGTAGCCTTTGAACAGTTACACTACCCATCTCACAGTTGGAAGCAACACATAGCAGCAGATATACAGGAGGACTGGTTTATACCGAATTTCCAGGAAAGCATTACAGAAATGGTCATACATTGCACTACATGTCAATGTTTCAGTACAGGGATGACACTACAGATGTTACGGGGCAGCTTGCCCTGCCCTACTGGGCCGTTCCGTGAATTACACATGGATTACACTGACATGGGTGAGCGTTGTAATGGATCTAGGTACCTCATTGTAGTGGTTTGTCCTTTCTCAAGGTGGGTGGGAGCAGGGCAGTGTGCACATCCGGATGCCAAGTGTGCTGCTAGATTTTTAGTGCGGGATGTTTTCCTACGATGGGGTGTGTGTGAGGTTTTAAGGTCTGACAATGGCACACATTTCTGAAATGCATTAATTCAGCATGTTACAGCACTAGATGGCATAAAGCACTGTATGTGTTCGATTTATCATCCACAGGCCAATGGCATTGTGGAGAGAATAAACGGTCTCCTTAAAAGCAAGTTATCCAAACTGTGTACCACATTGAAGAAAATCTGCATGTACTTCAGTTTATGCACACAGCCAAGCAAACAAAGTGGTCGCTGGCCAGGGTATGCATACTCCCATATCGCCTGTAAGCAGGGTTCCAAACGCACGTAGGGCAGTGGAGGTGCTAGGCGAGGAGTTCAAAGAGTATTTTACCACACTAACTATGGCTATTAAATATGTTTCCCGACAGATTGCACCTCCCAGTATTGTGACGACAGAGACACTGGATCTCGAGATTACTACAGTGACAGATCCCGAGCATATGACCACACAACCAATGTTGCCTGGGGACCTCATATATATCTGCAATTTTGTGCGTAGATCGAATAACCCTCGGTTCCAAGGGCCCTACAAGGTGGTGTTTTCTACTCCCCTCGCCGTGAAAGTCAAGAAACTGTGCTATTGGGTCCACCTCGCTGACATTCGTAGGGCACCTCCAGAGAGTACATTGGTACATCAGTTATCTTAAAAACAAGAGGTAGCAGTATCTGTACCCCATCTACCTCAAAGGCCTGTCCAGGGGCGATGCGTGTGTGGTAGCACGTTCCAGTGGCAGGCCGAAGCTTAGCTGCTAGCTCTTTATCATTTTTTTTTCAAGAGTGCTTTTCTCTCTCTAAAAAATATGTTTCTCCTTTTTGCCTTTTCGATTTCTTGTGTGTCTGTGTTTTCATTTCAGGAAAGAAGATGGACGTGACTAATGTAAATAATTTGTTAAGTAGGTACCCGAGGTGTAGATGCACGAATGAGAGAATATGGACCTATGTTTAATATTGTGGGTTGACCATTATCGTAGGTCTCTATGTGATATTGATAGTACTATTGGGATTTTATTCGGGGAGGGTGTTATAGGGAGAGGCCTTATACAGGGGGAGAATGGGTGAAATGAGATTGTATATTATCCAAATGGGAAAATACGTTTAAATGTTAATAATATGAGCGCAGTAACATATATTAGTACTAATGTGAACACTAATAATAATAATGGAAATTAATTTAACGAGCACAACACGACAGTGCGGGAAACAGTGAAAAGGTTGTTTTCAGCAAGTACGAAACACTATAATGTTATTTTCAATATCACTAGTAAAGCTGCCAGCCCTGAAAGCATGTATAGAATAAAGAAAAGAGAAGTACGACAAAAGTATGACATGTATCAAGGGCTGGGTTTGGATGTGATTGAGGATAATCATCATCCCGAGTTCACCAACTCCTTGTATTCTGGCATGAGTGGTGTGGGGAGAAATGTTGTGAATGGAAGCTGTTATGTGTGTTCACTCATCCCACAAGGGTCAGGGGCTCCCAAGGTGTTAGTACCGCAAGCAGTCCCAATTATAGAGGCACAATGCCTAGTTCATCTTGCGTTATGCAGAATAAAAGAAATGTTCCAGTCACATAGAGTTCAACTGCAAATGGTGGGTCCAGATTGTGTATAGTGCAGCAGCGATTCAAAAGACATCAAGTGTGTGCAGCTGCCATATCTGAAGGTGAAAGGACACAAGAATGTCAATAATAATTGACAGCACACCACACTACCTTGCTTGGCAGGCAGAAGGACTGGTAACATATAGCAAAGAAAGGATAGCACAAGTGGTCAATTTCTGTGCGCAAATCCGGTGAGCATATCACAAAGATGACGTGGATTGCAATAATGGAAAAGTTGGTGCGAGTGCACAAGGAAGAAGAAAATAGACATTTTCAGCAGCAGGTGTACAGTCTTTGTCAGCTCAAATTAATGTTGCAATAAGACTCTCATGATCACAGACATGAAGAAAGGAACAGCGGCAATGATGGATTACTACTGGGTATGTGGCTGATAAGCTTACTTGCACCTCCCACCATCATGGAGGGGCTGTTTGCTGGCCACATTGCACTCAGCGCTATTAGTAATCCCAGAACAACACCTGAGTGGGGGGGGAGGGAGCACTGCCTGGCGTGGGACCAATAAGTCTCTCAAAGTCAAAAAAGAAGGTAAGGGTCTGTTGCCCACACAAGAGCTCCACATCCTACCAGCGAAAGGACAATTCCAACAACCAAAAAGGAGGAAAAGATCGAATTACATATCCAAAGACTCTTCTGCATTGCTTGCTGAAATATCAGAATAATTGATTGATTGTTTATTTGTTTATTTATTTATTTAATATGCTTATAACAAAAAATGTTTTGCATATCGCCATATAAAATCATCACATCATAAATAAATCGTTCTAAGACACATAAATTCCATTTGATAGCTCAGTTAGAATATCTAAAATCATCATGTAAAATGTCATCAAATAAAATATTAAATTCATATCATGTCCACTGAGTAGTCTTTGCCACATGTCTAAACCATTACATTCATACTTATTGTTATATTTCAAAAGATGGAGATTGCGTAACCAAATCAGACTTTCACACTCGCATACTATATGGTAGGGAGTTTCTAATATATTTATCCCACGCAGTCTACAGTATCTAATATCTTTCCGGATGCCAATTTTAGCTCAAAGTATAGTCATTACGTTGCATACGTTGAACTTAAACTTCAGGTACCATCTGATCGTATTACTTTCTGGATATGCATTTTGATAAGAAGGTTTACTGTCTCTTGTTATCAAGTGCTCAAGAAAATACCCACTATTTGCTTTAGTCGCCAAATTGACTACCCGTTGATCATAATCTGATTCATATATCTTTTTTTCAATTTACTTTTTATCTGTGCAATACTCAATTATAACCTGAAAGTATCATTCTCTGTCCATTTCTGATGCATCTCTCTCCATTTATATAATGTTAAAAAGTTAATATTATTCTCTCCATCTCTGAATTGCTCCATTAACTTCACAACAAAAATATCATTATTAAGTCTTGCCAATTTGGTACATAACATGGCAGTCATTACTTGAATACGACTGTAGACACTATTTACTTCACATTCTAGAAGTATATATTCATATGCACATTTTTGGGCATCCTCAATAACATTTTTAAAATCTTTGCTTCAAATTTCTCTAACTCGTTTTTAAAAATGCATCCCCATATTTCTGCACCATACAAGAAACAATTTTTGCAGAGTAGAGT
Organism: Ambystoma mexicanum; assembly: GCF_040938575.1. Taxonomy (NCBI): domain Eukaryota; kingdom Metazoa; phylum Chordata; class Amphibia; order Caudata; family Ambystomatidae; genus Ambystoma; species Ambystoma mexicanum. The sequence goes on from NC_090922.1 coordinate 341,968,825, forward strand.
TTCAGCACAGTACTTATGGATACATTTCCTTGGCAACCAATAAATTTGCTTAAAGCCATAGTAGCAATCATACACTTTCTTTTAGTTTCAATCCAATGTTTTTTCTATTTACGTTTGTTATCAATGATAATACCCAGGTATTTATATTCACTTACAACTTCAATCCTTCTCTTATCTATCTGCCATATTGGATTTTTGTTAGTCTTCTCACTGTTGCATGTGAACTTCATAATTTTAGTTTTGTCAATATTAATAACTACATCATTCGCTTTGGCGAATCTTTCAAGTTCATTTAGTTTTGCTTGGAGTCCTTTAGGGGTATAATCTAACAACAGGAGATCATCGGCATAGCCCAGCCATCCAAGCTTCGCTAATCCCAATTTAATATCATTCATTTGGCCTTGTGTTACTTCTCTTAGGAAATCTGTCAGATATAAATTGAAAAGCGTTGCTGCTAAAGTGCAACCTTGCTTAACACCGTGTGTTGTGGGTATCATCTGACAGCTTCCCTTCAAGATCTAAACGCACTCTTAGGGAGGTATCCTGATATAGTAATTGTATCATATAGAGCAAGGCATACAGAATTCCCAATTTTTCCAGTTTAGCTCATAATTTAGCTCGAGAGATCGTATCAAAGGCTGCTGAAAAATCTATGTATGCAATGTAGACAGGCAGTCTACGAGTCTTCCATAAATATTCCACTGCGCTAACTAATATAGTTAGATTATGCGAAGTGGAAGACTTTGCTCTAAATCCAGATTGATTCGCTGGTAAGATCGCACAGTTAGAAATCCATTGATTTAGCTCAGTTAATAGTATTTTCGCAAAAATTTTAGCAGGGATGTCTAGCATGGCTAACATTCTATAATTTGCCGGATCTTTATGTGCGCCTTTTTTATAGATGGGAAGGATGATGCTCTTTTTCCAAGACTCTGGGACCTTTCCAAATTTTCCAATCCATTGATACAGGATATATAGGACCTTGGCCCATCGTTCTGGAGATTGATTTAAGAGAGCATTACATGTGCTGTCAGGTCCCGCGGCTCTAGAGTTGGGCAGTGATTTTATCAATAATGTCAGAGATGCTACAGAATATGTTCACTTCCAGCTCATCACATCTTTGTTGTAGCTTAGCACATCATCTGTCTCATTACCCAATGTTTTTTCTAACATGTGCAATCCAACCGCTCTCAGCAATACAGTTAACCAGAAGAGTTTTTTCTTTTTTATCATTAATAATGTCCCACATTTCCCGATCATTTTTATTTTTTGCTGCATTTGCCAAGGTAAGCCAAATCTCATCTTGTTTCTTTTTCAAATGGGATTTTTTCCACCTCTTATGCTGACTTTTAAGTTCCCATATCTTTTCTGTTCCACCTATTTCATTCTTATTACTACATACTCGAATATTTGATCTTAGCAATTTTTATCTTAAATGGATATCATTATCAAATTTCTTACGATGGGTCAAATTCCATTTTTCATTTAGTGACCTATATTTACGTTTAACCATGACCTAGCTTTAATTTCATTGGTTACCCTCTCAAAATCGTCAAAGATCTCACTCCGAATCCATAGGAGCAAGTTCATGGTTTAGTATAAAAGTGTCCAGGAGTTGGATAGCCACTTCGCTGCCTTTTTGAATATTTGTTGGGTTCCATTTCATACGATTTCCTGCTATATTTACTCCAATCTCGCCATTTAGCTGATATATACTTCCATTTTTTACTTCCTCTCTTAATAGAAGGTGTAGAGGCAAATGATCACTTTCCTCTCTACATCCGACAACCATATTGCATACCGGCTCCTGGGCACTTACATTCACAATAATATAGTCGAGGGTACTCATACTTTTCCCACAGATCGGAGTCACATTTTTCATAGAATCTCCAGGAGTATTCTCATTTAGCACAGTCAAATGGTATTTATTAAATAAGGATATCCATGCTTTACTTTCTCTGGATTTATTTTGTATAACAAAAGGTTCAGATTTACTTTGTTCAGTAATTACCTCAGATTCCCAATTAAGCTTTGTGTTCAAGTCACCCGCTATCATAAGTGGGACCTTATTGCTAAATTCTTCCAGAATTTTAGAGATTGTAGTTATATTCTCTTTATTATATTTTCCACCAGGTGGATTGTATATGTTGACTAATACTATTTTATGATTAGCCAAGGGAGTGCAAGATACTGTTACTATTAATACCATACTGGTGGATTCTTTATGTTTTATTCCACTCCATGGCTGTTTAATCGAGATCATGAGACCTCCCTTGGGTCGTCCACTAGGGCCTTGCATGGCATTACATGTAAAATTACTACGTCCATCCAGTTCGCAGTCTTTGACAATCCATGTCTCTTGCAATGCGATAATTCTAAACATATTTATGTTATCTAAGAGCCCATCATCATCTGTGTAATGTGCATTTCCCCGAGTGTTCCAAGATAGTATAATTTCTTTTTCATCAGTATATATCGAAATGACATTTAAATGCTACAGGGAGCCACTGCCAATATCCATCAGGAATTGTTTTGTCAACTGGTCTGGTAGCTGTTTCTTCACTAGACGTTTTATACATTATAGTATTTACATTATTTACTTTGTTCTCATGGGTATACCTTGTATGTTTCTGTTTACTGGTCATTTCTTCATATTTAACTTTTGGCATATAGCTTTCAATACAGGTATAACCTAATTTCTCAAATAATTTACCTTGGCTCAAGATAAATTTGTGAATTGGCCATTCCCCATACCACACATTAGTCACAATTCTGTTAGAGCTCACCAACTTATCAACTATCTTAAAATCATCCGACACTATCATCCGCAGGGGGACAATGGAAGAACATAGTGCCAATATTTGTCGTCTGTTAAGGACAACAAACTCAGCTATGTCAATTTTTTCTATTTGCAATACCCACGTCATTTCGCTAAACTCATCTCGTTCATCAGCCACTTCTTTAGTTAGCTGAGGTTTACCCTTATTTGCTACCTTTTTCTTATCAGAACTTGTCTTATTCATATATTTCGTTCTTCCATCTTCCTCCTGAGTACATATAATATTTTCGTATAGCTTATGGACATCTGTGATGATTTCATCTAATGTTTCTGCTTTTTTTTGTTTTTTAATCATCTTAATTCCCACCTTCTTGGGTAGACCTACCATCTCAATTTCCACCTTATTCTGTTGTACCCTAGGCGGATTGATAAAAAATTCTCTAATATCACTATCATTAGCTTTTTTAGATTTTTTATTTTGTCTTTAGTGGTAGATTTCCCATTATGTTCATGTATAGCCACTTTATGTTCACCAACAAAGTTGGCTTCTTTATATATTGATATTGCTTTCGGCTCAATCTTTGTAATCTTCTGATTATTCACTGGATCTTCTAATTCATATTTATTAATTTCAGTATTTTCATCTATCACAACTATACAGCCAATATTGGCCTGCTTAGCTTTAGTAGGGCCATACATAGCTGCTTGTCCATAGCTTCTTTTCTTACATTTAGTCTTCATTTTACCTTGTCTTTTAGTGCATTGATATTCACATTTCTCCTTACTTCCTCCTCTTTTCTTTTTTGGTACACTATATTCATTAACATTGTACTCATTGTTAGATTCATCAGACATGTTCTTTTTGGTCAAATCACGGCTATCAATGTCTACATTCATTACTGTTTCTGCATTTTCAGCAGTAGTGTTTGTACTTTGCTCAAGTACCCCACATTGCTTTCTTGTGCTAATATCAAGTAATAATAAGGAATGTATCGTCAATTTGCTTTCAATTGAATCACATTTTTCAACTAACGTGACTAATACATTTTCAAGTGCTTGAAATAGTTCTGTATTCATATTCATAAAACTTGTCTCATCTAAGATCTCTATTTTACTATCATTAGTTTCCTTTTCTTTGGGGCTTTCCTGTTGTTTCTCTATTGTTATACTGTTAATGGCAAAACGTGTTTGGCCAATAACAATCAGGCCAGAGCCTGGGTCTATTTCAAACCGTTCTCCAGGATTTAAGACCTCTGTATTTTCACAATTAGTATCTTCAAATATAGACCCAGGTTGAGTTGCAGGATACATGATCTCAGGTATACCCAAAATATCAGGTGAATTGGTATTCAGCTCTTGATTAGATGGTGTTGAGCTTATCATTTGTGATAGTAGTTTACTACTGATACAGGGAAAAGCAGCTTTTAGCTCATTCATGATTTCCAATGTACTACATTCAATTTCTTTGGCAGTTATCGATGGTACAGGAAGTTTGATCACTTTAGGTTGCTCAATTTTGTTAAAAAACGTTGTCATTTTAGCTAATTTGCATACAGTCAGCAGCCCAGCTTGAGAAATTATCTTTCTTTTGCATGCTCGATTGGTTCTAGGTTCTAACATATTATTGTGAATACCAATATTTGCTTGCTTCATTTTGCAGTGCATATGGTCGTACCATTTCTTCTGGGTATTTTTGGTGGAACGTAGTTCCATTGCTTCTTACTACTTAAAAGCTTGCTAGACAATAGGCAGATAATATTTAGACTTGGTTAAAAAAGGAGACTATCAAAAGTAAAAAAAAGGTTCTAAAAATTAAGGCTTTTCTACCTACCGAACACCGTACCCAGTAAACAGTTAACAGTTATACTTGCAGTTACTTCCAGGTGCGCGCGCAGGTGCGCTGCACTCTGTGTAGAAGTAGCTGTCTGGCAGGGAAGCAGGGGAGGGGCTGGGGTGTCAGCTCCAATCAAAATGGTTCTAAGGGATAGGAGAGAGGAGGGATGTCAACCTGTGGGTGTATACGAATCTACTATTCAAAAAGTAACGCTCAAATAATGTGGCTCTGCCTTTGCAGAGTCAAGTCAGAATGCTCGTTCTGACTAACTAAACAGAACAATTACTTTAAAGTCAGGCAACATACGTGTTGCCGCGAGGGACATCCTCCTCCTTAAGTATCAGCTCCACAGCAATTCAGCCCTGCCGGCATGAAACAATCCTTGCTGAAAAACGAACGTTTCCAACGACGTTCTCTTCAGTTAACAGTAATACTTGCAGTTACTTCCATGTGCGCGCACAGATGCGCTGCACTCTGGGTAGAAGTAGCTGTCTGGGAAGCAGGGGAGGGGCCGGGGTGTCAGCTCCAATCAAAATGGTTCTAAGGGATAAGAGAGAGGAGGGATGTCAACCTGTGGGTGTATGCAAAGCTACTATTCAAAAAGTAACGCTCCAATAATGTGGGTCTGCCTTTGCAGAGTCAAGTCAGAACGCTCGTTCTGACTAACTAAAAAGAACAATTACTTTAAAGTCAGACAACATCCGTGTTGCCGCAAGGGACGTCCTTCTCCTTAAGTATCAGCTCCACAGCAATTCAGCCCTGCCGGCATGAAACAATCCTTGCTGAAAAATGAACGTTTCCAACAACGTTCTCTTCAGTTAACAGTTCTACTTGCAGTTACTTCCAGGTGCGCGCACGCAGGTGCACTGCACTCTGGGTAAAAGTAGCTGTCTGGGAAGCAGGTGAGGGGCCGGAGTGTCAGCTCCAATCAAAATGGTTTTTAAAGTCAGGCAACATCCGTGTTGCCGCGAGGGACGTCCTCCTCAAGTATCAGCTCCACAGCAATTCAGCCCTGCCGGCATGAAACAATCCTTGCTGAAAAACAAACGTTTCCAACGATTATACTTGCAGTTACTTCCAGGTGCATTTATTTGTATAGCGCCTATACACAATGGGCCTCATTACGAGGTGGGCGGTAAGGGATTACCGGCACCGGTACTGGTAATCCCTTACTGCCCTACTACGAGGTCCCTTAGCGGGTCCCTTCCTTAACGCCTGGTTTTACCAGGCGTTATGGAAGGGACCCGTTAAGGGACTTCAGAGCTAATAACGGTACCGCAATTTGTGGTACCGTTATTAGCACCTTCCCATTGAGCCCTATGGGGGCTGAAATGGGAATGGGGAATGGCTTTTTCAATGGGGACTTACCGGTCCCGCAAAGGTAGGAATAGACCGGTAAGTCCCCATTGAACGGGACCGGACACAGTACCGGTATTGGAGGTAGTCATGGCGCTAATAGCGCCATGACTACCTCCAACCTCGTAATGAGGCCCAATGTGTTTCAAAGCGCTTCAAGGAGGGAGGGAACATGGGGGAATACCATTACATTCTTACAGGTCCTTGAAACAAATTAGAATGTGACAAATAGAACTATCATAATCAGCCTGGCAACATTTTTGATAGTGCAAGTGCAAGAACAGTTAGGGAGATAAAGGTAAAGGAAAAAGGAAGACAAACAAGCAGTGACATTACTATGCCTGATGACAGTTGTTGGAGTGCATGAGTTACAAGAGGAGGAGGAGGGGGGGGGGGCAAGTGGAGAGAGTGAGGAGGAGAGGAACCAAACAGGAGACTATCAAAGCAGGTCGGGCGACTTTACAGAGTAGTCTAGGGAGGGAGTGGGAGGAGTGGACAAGGAGGGAAAAGGGGGTATATGAGAGGGCAGAGTGGCTGCAAGACAGGGGGAGGGGGTGAGGTGAGAAGGGGTGGGGAGGAGGAGGAGAAATGGCTGAAGACAGGCAGCTACATTTACTATGCCTGACGACAATTGGGGTATTGCCAGACTTAGACAGGAGGAGGGGAAAGGAAAGGGGGGGATAAGAGGCAACCAAGACAAACAGAGTGGGCAGGGGAGGGTGGGAAGGGGCAGAGAGACCGGGAAGAGAAACAAGGGTGGTGGGAGGGGGTACTTTCACACACACAGGGGGCAAGAGGATGCAGGGGGGCACTTTCACACACAGAATGGAAGGAAGGGGCAAGAGCCAAGGAACGGGGCAGGTGACACAGAGACAGTCACGGGAGGGCACACAGGAGGGCAGGGGGATGGTGGTGAGGGCAGGAGACACGGAACAGGGTAAGGGGGACACATACAGTAACGGGGGAGGGTCAGGAGGCACGAGACACTGAACATGGGCAAGAGGGGCACAGAGACAGTCAATGGGATGGGGGGAGGGTGGGGAGGCACGAGACACTGAACGGGGGCAAGTGGGGCACAGAGACAATCAGAGGGTGGGGAGGGCAAGAGACATGGAACGGGGCAAAAGGGACACAGACAGTCACGGGGGCAGGTAGGGAGGCACGAGACATGGAACGGGGGCAAGAGGGATGCAGAGACAGTCACGGGAATGGGGAGGCACGAGACACAGAACAGGGGCAAGAGGGACACAGAGGCAGTCAAGGGGGGTTGTGGGGGAGGGTTGGGAGGCAAGAGACACGGAACAGGGCAAGAGGGACACAGACAGTCACGGGGGAGGATGGGGAGGCATGAGACACGGAACGGGGGCAAGAGGGACACAGACAGTCATGGGGGGCAGGTGGGACGGCAAGAGACACGGAACGGGGCAAATAGGCGTACCGTGGTGGACAGGGGTAGACAGGGCCTTCGATGGTGTGGCCGGCTCCTGCCTCCCGGTTGCAGCCATTGGTTTAAGGTGCCACTGCAACCAATGGGAGAGAAAGCAGGGGCTGGCCCACACAGAGGAAACAAAACAATTTGAGCAGCAATGAGGACACGCCCATCTTGAAGGGGCACAACAGCATTAAACATTAAATGAGTAAAAACACTGTGGATAATGCAAAACACACACCATGCCGGCCACATCAGCCCAAACAAGCACAAGCACGATCAAATAGTCCAATTTCCAACCACAAACACGTTCGCTCGCAAAAGCGGAGAAAAGTCTTGCAAATTGTTTCTTTCCATTCCTTACCCCCAGCAATGCGCATGATGAAGGTAGTACAGCACGGTGGAGGGAGCTGGGGAGCAGAGGGAAAGAGGCTCCGTCAGGATGAAGAAGGCAGAAAGAAGGACAATTAATAATACAGGCTTTAAAGCTCAACAGAATCCTTTTTTGCATCTTTACTTTTGCTGGGAGTGCAGGCTGCAGAAAATTCCAAATGGTTGCAGATCATATGATGGGAACTAGTCCATCTCTCGAACGATACAGAGAATGGGTTTAACATGATCAAGGTTGAGTTGCGTGAATTAAGACTTATGACGATGCAAAACGATGTGTGTTGGACATGTTAACAGTAATGGAAGGTGGGGTTTGCAAAAAGTTGTCCGATTGTTGCAGCACATTCGTGCCTCCAGAGGATGCGGACAACACATTATTACCTCACATCATCGCAGCTGTCCATGGCCTGGGTGCCCGCATGAAAAAGGAGGGAGGAGTACAGGACAGTGATTGGTTTACCTTGGCATTTAGCTGGGCCCGTTGTGGGTTGGAGCGATCATGAAGATGTTAATGCCCATCATTGTGTTCATCCTTGATATTTTCTGCACCTGTCAGCTGGTCCTAGGATGTTGTGCAAATGTGGCACCTAATAGCACAAGAATTATGGTATCAATTGGGGTTTCAAAAGCACCTCGCGCGAGAATGGATATTGAAGTCCAGACCGATATCCCACAAGGTGGCCCAAAACATGAAATGCTCCCCACCCCGTATCGAGATGAAGTTGATAATCTATACCACACTACAACTTCTCCATCCCCTGATCCAGAAAATTACACAGAGGTGTGGGTGGACCTGGCGGGGGAGGAGGGATGCATCTATATGACTTGCTCACCTGAAGAGAATTGCGCAGGAAGGAGTGTTTGCGGTCAGTGTGTAGGGCATGGGTGCCAATAAAGGGAAGCAGAGACGGGGGATAGGTATAGCAGAGTTTGTTCCAGTTGAAGTAACGAAAGGGGGTAATGTTGGGAAGGGGGCAGCCCCATCCTAACCCCTAGGCGCTTTAGAGTGAGGTGAGATGCATTTGAAGCACTATGACGGGCCGGGGATGGGAGGGAAGAGCGGTGAGAGGACCACCTCCCAATACAAAAGGATTCTACACAAATGTAGTCAAATATAATCAACCCACATAGTGTAGCAGAGGGCGCAAGCAGCTTTATTATTTTGCATATACATTAGTAATCATAGGTAGAAGGTAAGGACTCTGCGGTAAATGCAGCATTGCATACACTAGGCCCCAAATTGAGAGACAAAAGAAATCCCCAGCCATGCCTGAGCTTCCATGAGGACAGCCCACACCGCCAACCGCCACAATGCCTATTCATTGTTCTAACAGCGTTGCAAAGATGTTCGAGAGGAATGTGCCCTACAAGGCCGCAATCACAGACCAGCACCTGCAGTGTATGTTATCTCAAACTGGCCAAAGCATGACGTGCCCATCCCCGGGCGACCACGAGTTATAGCCCATATAACTGACTTAAACTTAAGACCTCTGAATTCCATGGCACCAGGTGCCCTTTGACCACCAACCTCAAAGTAACAAGTCCTGAGATGTTCAAAGAGCACGGACAGGGGCACATCATTCAAGCGACAATCGTGTGATGTGTATTGCGAGGTGCTGGGAAGGATAAATTATAGTTCAAAACGAGGGTGGAGACCTTGGAGCCGGATGGCAGGGAAGGGAGTGAGTAAAATGTGTGTGTATAGGTTAGAGTGCCCCAGAATCTCCTTGTGCCTGTCTTAAGGCATGCAAAAGTGCGCAGTATGAGTGAAAAAAGTAGTTGCATGGTAGGAGTATAATTAATTTGTTTTCTGACCTTTAACTTGAGAAAAAGATGATCACTGCAGCACCCACTTGACGGAAGATGGACGGATTGGGCTGGAACCATTGCCCTTGCATCTCTTATTGGGCAGGCGGATCCTGTATAGGCGCACACCAACCAGATGCGCAGGATTTCACCCTATGCATTGCATCATGTATGACAATGTTTTTTTAATAAGATTCTGCTTGTACTACTTTTCAGCAGAACGTTCTTAGCAGCAGAGTTCTGTACTGTTGCTCTCGTGTGTGTGAGATTCAAAACTGGTTATCCTTACAAGATCGACTTGGCCTTTCTTCCCTAGCGCGTTAGATTGTCTCTGGTGTGGGCGTTCACGGGCTTGCCTTCACAGGCAATACAGAAATGTATGGTGTCGATCTTCGACGTACACGTGCAGCGTTTGAAGAGGCATCTCTTCTCGTTATGGTGGAAAGGCGCGAAGTGGGCCCAACCCTGGGCCTTCTCGAAAATCAATGAGAGATCTGTGATGCAGTGTGATCTTTGGCAACAGGAGGTCCCAGCTGTCCCCGCTGGCAGTAGTCAACTTCCGGCCGAACGATTAGACAAAAATCGTTCTGAAACTTTAATAAAATTTGCAGAAATATGAAAAAATTGCTCAGAGAGCACTAAGAGGACAGCCAACACAGAAGCGTGCTGTAAAAATATGAACTTGGACTCCAGGGGTGGAGCTTAGGGAGAGAGGACTGTCATTGGACAGGGGCAGTATGACCCAAACGACAGTGATTGGTTTAGAGGAGAAATACAGTTTTCAAGCTAAAGTTAAACTATGTTTCTTTTACCGAGGATTCCCAGCCTGACGACGGGGAATATTAATGAGCATGTGAATCCATGCCAGACCCCATGCTGGAGAAATGTGTTTAGGGTTATGGGCAGTCCGCGCTCCTTCCACCGCATGACATTTTAATGTCTCAAATATAGTCTGTCCAGTAGTGTGTGTAGTGGATGCCTACATACTTAATAGTGTTGGTGTGTGTGTGGGTATCGTTCTGGTGCCAGTTGAGAAAAAAACATGTACACATTGATAGGTTGACAAACAAAAGGTTATAAGGCCATCACCGTTCTTATTTTGGATTAGAAAAAAAAAACTCTAGCTCTCAAAACCAGGTTCCATGAGATCAGATAAGGGGGGATTCTCAGGCTCTTCAAATGAGTGTGATGTGCATTGATGTGTGGTCAGGCCGCACTTATTCCCCACACAACACTCCCACTCAAAGGCCAATTAGGACCCATGGGCTCAGAGAAAAGGATTCCCAAGCTCTTCATAAGTGGGTTTTAATGATGCGTCCTCACACAAGGTTTCCTCATGGTCTTGTACTGAGGGGCTTTTCTTGACATTAACTATACAGGCTTTGGAGAGCTCACTGCAACAGTTAAATGTGGCTTATGTTTTTGCACAAAACTAGTTTTTGTATTAATGTTGGTTTACCGTAAACAATGGGTTGCCCCATTTTGTCATAAATGTTTTCTTCTATGATAATAACAATTGTAATCTAGTTTTAGTCTTCCTCACAGGATTTAGGCAATTGGTTTGACTGACTTTGGCGGTCATTACAGTTTTGGTGGTATCTCGCTGGTAATTCTGGCAGAAGGCCACCAAAACGGTAATAATATTTCCGCCACTTGGAATGGCGGAATTACCGGCACATTCCAAGTGGCGGAAACACTGATAAATCCCCATATAGGACTCCATGGAGTGGATTTCCAAAATTACCAGTACAATTTTGGCATTTTTCTGTTGGTGGGGGCAAGATTTACCTCCAGCTCTTGACTGGGGGTAAATAAGTGCCCCCACCAGCATAATTGTGTTTTGCCGGTGTGGTAAAAGTGCCAGAATTACTGGCAGTTGTACCGCACTTTTACAGCACCAGCAAAACTGCAATGAGGCCCTTTATTTTATTCTCATTTAACTGAGTGGAACTGGAAAATGCAATGAAAGGATTGCAGAGAGAAACTAGGCTCACACGTACATTTTAGAGCAGTAGCGGAAACAGAGACAGCTTTATTCACAATCCTATGACGAAAGTGAAATCTATCAAGTATGTTCTGGAACTGAAAATCTTAGGCCAGCGTAGTGCGAAAGTGCCACCCAATCCAACAAGTCCATTCAAACCTTTACCATGTGGTCTGTCATCAACAAAGAAGACTATCAAATCATTCACATAACAATTCCTTCTGGGAACTGCTGATAAAGAGGGGTTCTTCAACTCTGCCTTTCATAGCACCTCCTTGTATCCCTTTACAATATCTACTTTGAACGCTCTGGTTTACACAGTGGTTTGCACCACATGTCTACAAAAGTCTTTGACACAGAAAAGTGCAAGGTAACAATTTTGAATCTTGGTCTACACATTCAGCATTGCCAAGAGCAAACAGTCATTTAACTTATATTTGAGACTGTTAGCTCATGGGAAATGTGAGGAGTCAGAAATGAAAGCCGGACACAAATTTGTCATATTTTTGGATAAAAGACATTTATAAAATAAAAATGGGTTAGGGAAATGCCTCTCTAGCCCTATTCTAAAGAGGAACTTCCCTAACTACAAACCAAAAACGAAGGATCTGTCTGCGTCAAGATGTCAGTAACTGAAAAGCCATCCTTGTGTCCAAAACGTCCTATACTGACCCTCACACTACAAACAAAAACAGCAAAGGGGTGCAAGGAAATGTCTTTAACTCGATATTGGCAAAAGTGTTCAAAATCATGATAACGACTCCAATGAAAATGTTCTACAAGGTAAAGACCCTTGGATCCAGAGGGTGGTTGCCTTATCCTGGAGATTCTTAAATAGGATAGCAAACATGTATCTTTAGCTAGCAGTTCCTTTGTGTCTTCACTGGACTCACAAAGTTCTTGTTTAAGCCATAAATTCTGTAACAGTCTTTCTGTTGCGTTTCTTGCAACTTTGCAGATCACCCGGTATACTCCCCTTCCATGAATCTTTTTAGAATTTCAGCTTCCTGGTGTACTTGCCTGCCAGTACTTCTTATGCGTTTCACAGTTCTTTGGCTACATCACAATAGCATATATACCGTGAGGTTCTTGGTGTATCAGGCTATGGTAACATTTTCTCAAACCTTCCCCCCACACCGGCATATCATCCATCTGTACTTCATTGGGGTTTGCCTTTGTACTTTGCCTTGTCTGCATTCAAACTTTGGGTATTTTCTGCATCAGCAATTTTGTATCATTCAAAAATGTTTTGGTGCTTTTGTCGGAATGCCCCAGTGTCCCCAGCTACTTTGGCCAGAATTGCTGGTTCCTTCCAGCAACTCTGATGCTGCTTGCGCTTCAGTAGTGTGGTACCTTCATCTGCTTTTCACTTTGAAGTGTGCGGATGTTCTCCCAGCATCGTGCGTGGTTCTGCGTTCACACGCCAGCTTTCCTTTTTGGGCGGACTGGAGAACACTGTCTCTTCGAGCGGCCCAACATCCAGGAGCTCCTGCGCTGCTCCCAACGTCTCCATGGCCGATCTAGCTCGCACGTGATGTTTCTCCTCCTGTCCTGTGGCCTTCTCTGTTCCACCAAACATTTCCGTGTGCCTCGCGTTCAAGAGCTGCAGCATGGGTTTCAACATGTTGTCCTGCATTGCTCGATTCAATAGCGCGGTTGCCATCTTAAAATGTTCTGCGCACTGAAGACTTGGAAAAACATCTAGACTGCATGTCGTATTTCCAGCTCCTGTCACTTTGGACAAACTCCCTCATCCTTCTCATCTCAGTACCTGGGTGGTTATGGGAGTTGGAGTCCCTGGATGTCATTGGACTTTTAACTCTCAGATGGTTTTTCTCAGAGATTTAACATAAAGGCACATCCGAAACAAAAGGTGTTATGTGTGAGCTGTGGGTGTTTGGGTCAAATGTGGGGACTTGACTAGCATAGAGTAAAGGTTTCTTGACTTCCTCTACAAGGGAGACCCTTTAGGTGACAATAGGCTATTGAAGTCTTGGGTGTCAAAGGGTCTTCCTCATGGGAAAACGGTGGGGGATACCGTGCCCCATTCAATGAAGTCATGAAATCTCCCCGATAGTTGTCTCCTCCCATGTGATTCTCCCTCATCTAGCCCGACCCAGGGTCAGGATCCTGTAGTGGCTGCCGCCCCCTGGACACATGGGAGGAGGTTCCCGCCAGGGAATCTGCGATGACTCCATTAGATTCATCACATACCCTCCCCTTAAAAACTTGGCTTCCCGCTCTAGGGCTATCCTTTGGATAGTAATCCTCTGTTTACTACAACAGTCATCCCCATATGCGGAAGAGGCTCCTTAGTCTGGGTTTCCCACCTCCAAATAGGGCATTCTGAAGAAGGCCCCTCCTCTTTCCATGAGTAAATTGGGGAGTATGGAAGAGAAGTCTTATTGGCGTTTTTTTGGATTGTTTTGAAGTTGGGGGAAGTCTGTGCCACTTTTTGTCCCTTCAGGTAGTCTTGGAAGGACAGCAGCATTCATTTCTGGGAACCCCCTTGAGCCCTGATGGGGACTAGATTGGTCCGATGATAAATCTCCTCATCTCCATGTGCACTGTTGAGCTTGATCAGGGTTCCCTTTCTTATGTCCCTGGTAGATATTAAATTAGATCTTACTGCGGTCTGCTTACTTCCTGAATCAATTAGAGCTCTAACCGGGACTCTGTTTACTACCGCAGAATCAAGGGCTTTAAAGGGAGTGCTGGTGAAAATGAAGCTAGTAGTCTCCACATCTTCCTGAGTTAAATCACCACCTTCCCAATCCTTTCCTACGATGTAGGCAATTTCCATTGGTTCTTCTTTCTTACTGCAAGGACACCGTTGAGCTGGATGTCCTATTTGCCCATACGAGAAACACACCATGGATGTGGGTCTTAGGATTCGTCAATCTTCGGGTATTGCCACTCCCCTTTCTCTAATTACTACAGACTTCCTCTCTCTCTTGGGCAGATCTCTCACCATGGGTTTGTAAGAAGCGTCTTGGTTTCTATCTTTGCCCGAAAATGGGGGCTCCTCAACCTTATGGAGACTCTTTAGATGGTGACTGGTGTCCGCAAAGTTCTGGGCTGTCCCTGTTGCCAATGCTAGACTAGGCCTGTTCAATTGAAGAACCTCCTTTTGGGAATAGGGAGGCAAGGAATTGATGAACTCCATTGGATTCATCACAGAAAGCAAACAAAATACATCAGCATTGAATCAATTTTAACTTACTCGCATATTAGATCCAAAAGATAGAAGGAAGTAATCTACACACACAATATGGTATCCTGTTAATTTGAATATCAGTACGACTCAAAGTGCAGAGCGATTCAGCCAGATCCACCTACTCAGGGAGTGTGGCCCACACCAGCACAATACCACCATGAGTAGATGCGCTGAGTTCACAGTGAAGCTCGCTCACTCAGGAACATTGCACTCACTTGTCTGGAGCACCCTCATTGAGCCAGCGTTTTCGACTAGCCGGGAAACCCTCAGATGAACTGGGACATTGACCGTTGCAGGCTGCCATTGCCGAAAACTATCAGATGTGCCAATGAAACAAGGGTGGGGCTTAAGACTCCTTTTGAATGTTTCTCTGGTTATAACAGCACCCCAAAGGAAAGTAAAGGCAGTGGTTGGCCTTGAACCAACTGAGGTAGAGGGACAATGGAAGGAGAACGATAAAGGGAGCACAGAAAGGTGGGGGTTGTCAAGGGAGAGCAGGAGGACCAAGAGACCATGCAGAGGAAGGATGGAGCATAGAGTTGCTGAAGGAGTGTGGAGGAGTAAGATTGGTGAGTTGATGCAGATAATAGAGAGAGAGCGATAGAGGGGGAGTTTCAGGGAGAGCAAGGAGAGATGTGAGAGATGTGGGTAGAGTAGAAGGGAGGAGAGTAGGAGGCGGCAAGGGAGGGTGAAGAGAGATCTAGGGAGAGGAACATTAGGGCATGAAAGGATCAGCTCAAGTAGGGCCTGTGTGTCAGGGTGGCACAAACCCATAAGTTACATCACATTAGGGAATTTAGAGTAGGAACCATCTAGATTGTTACCTAGACAGATGAGGAGTTTGCCTTTTGGCCGTCACACTTAGCTAGACAATTTGTTAGATAGTAGCGGTTACTGATCTCTAGCGACAATCCCACGGTAAAGGGACATCTGGATTGGGGAGGGAACCCCTGATGTGATAGAGAGGGATGGCCCTTAGAGAGCCCCTTTTTTTACTAAAACAATAAAAACCCTTCAACTGTCACCGAGAGTTGAGGTATTCTTGCGGCTATCTGTGACATTATCAAGATAAAAATGACGAAAAGTGATAAACACAATCTGAAGCAACATGACACATGAACTTAAAGCAATCAGATGACACTTCAATCTAATAAAATGTGTAGTGCGGTAGTGTTAAAACCCCTTTTCATTTTACGACTGAGAAAGAACAAGATCTATTTATGAATTACAACTGTGCTAACAACACAGAAAATCTAAACGCTCCCATTTAAGAAATATTTTTCTACAGCTACAGCACAATTTTACTTTGTCTTTCAGATAAAGGGCATCAAATGGCATTCCGGAGATGAACTATTTCAAGTCTTTTTTTCCACACACTGACAAGTAGCAAATTATACAGTCTTAAAAGTACAATACTCTGCTCATCTCTTCCCTATTGATCACATATAATTTACATCTTGCAAAGATGTGAATTCTTGCATTCTCACTCTACAAGGCACATCTCAATGATTTATTCATTTCAAATAAAAAATAGAAGGTAGATGAGAAGAATTACTTCACAGGCTGTAGCTTTCTCAGGGCACTAGTGCTAAGCTCTGGTTTCGCACTGCCCGGAGGGGCTTTGTGTGCAATTCCCTCTAATTAACAAGGTGAATCATGCAGCAGTTCTCTAATTAGTGAACATGACAAGCAAATGGAAACAAGCAGACAGGCCCGGTTTACAGATTTTGGTCAACAAAGGATTTTGAAATATGCCAATAAAATTATTTTCTGATTTATAAAAGACAAACGCGCCGAAAGAAAATTAAAATGCATTTCAATGTTTTTTGCTAATATTGGAGTTATTTCAAGGACTCGGAGGTTAATAAAAAGTGCGTCACTGGCGGTAACGACCTCAAACAAGAAACCAAATTCTAATGAGTTATTTTAATTGATATGATATGTCATTTATAACGTGCCTACACACACGTGTATGCTTACTCTGTATTGCATTCTCTTCCAGAAGAAGCAGACTATTTAGTGTCGTGATGCCTTTACCAACTAAGAAAAACAAACAATTCCTGTAATAGCGCCTCGATGCCTGCGGGCTATGTGAGCGCTTTATAAATGTTAAATAAATAAATAAAACTCAGTTACCTAGAAATAATATTTCCGATCCATGTATATTTTAAACAAGTTACGGTGAAATAAATTCCACTTGCAATATATTCCATTAATGTTCAACACACATTAACATAAAACGAAAAACTCCAACGGTGACAACACCCGACTTTTCGGGCCAGGAACGAAATGTTCCTCAGCACTACTAAAAGCGTCAGTGACTGAAGGGAACGTAATCTGAGAAAGCGAGCCTTCATTTTCTCCAATGTGTGCCAAGGGATTCTCACTTCTGCAATGTTAGATGGGCTTTCGGGTCCAGCCTAATTTCAAGACGTCAAGTCAAATTGGTGAACGTGGCATCCTGTAAAAGCATAGAATGTGTATGTTACTAATGGCAATAGGCGAGTACCCTGGGACCCGATGCCCTACCCGTGCCAATACAGAGCTGTCATCATGATTGAGACATCGGCGGGTAAACCTGTAAAACATCACCTGGCTTTACATATCAGCCTTCCTTCTTTCTATATGTAAACCGCGCATATAAGATCTTTTTCATCTAAAGCGGGGTTTTCAGGCCGTGGGAAGATACAAGTATGATTCAAAAGTCAGAAATTAACCTGTTGTAATACAGGGAAAACATTCCAAAAATACCCCCCACCCCGCTCACTGACGTCAATATTTGACCAAGATTTTATTTTCCCAGCTTTGCCATTACTGCACCGGAGAACTACTTTATACAAACCGCACGACAAAGGTTTTTGAACCCATGTTTTTCGGGGTGCATTTTCTACAGCAGCTTGCCAAGCAACGTGAAGACTCAATGCTCAATGGAAGTTAAGTTAGGAAAACAGACCATACATAGAAGCTATGGTAGCAGGGGGACTCGCAATACATTGTATGTCGTATTCCCCGTAGTGAACTTCTCTTAACTTCCATTAGCTCCCACTGAGCACAACGCTCCTTAGGACAGTGCGTAGCAGCTTCAAACACAGAAAGAAGGGCATTTGCTTAGCATCAAGGCGCAACACCTTATCCTCGGAGAATTGAACTATGATCTTCCATATGCACAGTGGAACTATTCAGTAAACAACCTGTCACAGTTGCTTACTGTTCCTATAACCAGTTCATGCATACCGGTCCCTATTATAAAAAGGCAGTTGTACTTTAATCGACAGCAGCTGCAAAATAAACTAGTCGCCAGGCTAAAGCCTTTGCTGTGCCTTTAACAGTTTCATTTGACAATTAGAAATGTAGGCGGTAAAACAACGGAAAAATAATAAAGTGCAAAAAATAATGTCTGCGAGGCAGAGTTAAATGTTCACATCCATTCATTTAGGAACGCGGGATTTGAAGAAGATTACTTGTGGGCATTTTTTTGCTGAAACTTGAAAAGACTGTATTAAAGCTCAAAGAATTCTGCAGTTTCTGAAAATCTTCTGTATTTTTTTGCGTGCCACTGGCAAATTCCATGCAAATCCAGCCTTAGGCACTTGTGCTGAGCAGTAAAATGCCTACAAAGCAAGTCGCTGCTCCGCTCCCCCACCCTCAACACCTCTTTGTCTTTTGTAGATGACGAGGGAACACATTTCCAACATTCTGAAAACACACTAATGGCGCATTGAACAACCAGAAAGCCTGCAGTATTGAAACCCAATGTATACAAACACAAATGAGGACCCTCCTCGATTATAATCCTGCAAAGCATCTCCTTTGACGGGTCGTCGATACATGGCTTTATGTTGTATACTCCTTTAACCCACAGTCGCTTTCAAAATAACGCAATATCACACATTCCAAAGGCTTGCCTTAAAACGCTACAACGTTATATGTTATGATATGTTATAAAAATGTCTTGAGCGCACGGTCACCCAGGGGTGTCATGGCGCTATGAGAGAGAGCAGACACTGATCACTTCACGGAAAATCTAAAATAGATATGTTTTCACAGACCTTCTAAAAGCTAGATAGTGTGAAGTTTTCTTAATATAAAGCGGAAGGTCATTCCATAAGGCTGCAGCAGGCCATCAACCCAAGCAGGTTTGTACCTTGGTACAACAAGTCGTTCGGCCGTGGTAGAGCGAAGGTTGCGGGTGGGGTGATAGCGGGTGAATTTGTCTTGAAGATATTCGGCGCCTTGGTTTTGAAGGGCGCGAAGAACTATGCATAGTGCTTTGAAATTAACCCTGTGGGCCGCAGGAAGCCAGTGGAGAGTCCGAAGCACAGGGGTGATGTGTGCTCCATAAGGCGCGCCAGTTGCCATCCGTGCGGCTAGGTTCCGAAGATGTTGCAACCGTTGAATCAGGTCCTTTGTTTGGTCAAGATACAGGGAGTTGCAATAGTCTAGCCGCGATATAAACATCAGCGCCACAACCGAGGGACGCAACGGGGCAGGGATCAAAGGTAGCACCTTCTTTAGAATTTTCAACTGAAAGTGGCTGACCTGGCACACCACAGATACTTGTTTATCCATCGAGAGTGATGCCGAGAAAACAACTCCCAGGTTTTTCACTTTTCCTACGGGAACAGGGAGGGAGCCCAGAGATACGGGCCAGAAAGAGGACACCCAAAGTGTGGGGTTAGGGGGACAGCCCACCACCATCACCTCAGTTTTATCACCATTTAGTTTGAGCCAGTTGCCGTTCCTCCACTCTCCCACGGCAGCCAGGCACTCCCGCAGGTACAGCGACACATTAGCCTGATCGCGGTCTAATCTGATCAGGATCTGAGTGTCGTCGGCATACGAGTAGCACCTGACGCCGAAGGAGCGGATCAAACAGACAAGGGCCCAAATATAGATGTTAAACAAAATGGAAGATATGGAGGAGCCTTGCAGCACTCCACAGCTGAGGTGACAAGAAGTGGAGAGAAAGGGGGTCATGGAGAGGGTCTGAGTATGGTCAGCCAGGAATGACGTGAACCAGGCCACTACTTGCCCTGATATACCAAACTGGGCAAGACGGGATAACAGAATGGAGTGGTCGACCGTGTCGAAAGCTGCTGAGCCATATAACAGTATCAGAGCTCCCACTCCTCCTGCATCCACCAGCCTGGCCATGTCATCCTGCACAGCGACCAGAACACTCTCCTTGCCTCTGCCTGGATGAAAGCCTAATTGAGCAGAATCCAAAAGATTAGAAGAATCGAGAAATGAAGACAGCAGGAGGGATGCCAGTGACTCCAAAAGTTTATACAGAAAAGGCAAGAGTAAGATAGGGCGGAAACGACAAACACAATGCTCTTGATTAGGAACCTTGAATTTGTTGTCTTCTGCCTCAGGTTTAAAACCACACAAGTTCGTTTTGGTTGTTAGACAAATTGACCATCACAAGCTTCTCTAATACACCAGCACCTAAAAAAAAAAACAACAAGCATTGGCCATGCCATGCAGACGGTTTGGGTTTTTGTGTAGGCATGGGACAGGCACTGTCGTAGTGGTATTAACTTGTCATCACTGGTGGCAGCAGCAAAATGGTGCGAAGCAGCACCTGGCATCTAATAGAAGTCCCTGGCAAATATCTAATACTTATACAAAAGCCAAAATGGTTGACCATGCCAATGCTTGTTTTCAAGAGGACTTCAGTGAAGGACAGGCATAGTGCTTATAAGTGGCTGAAGGCAGACAGGGTTAATACATTTTGCATTACACCAGAAGAACAAGTTACTCTCTTACCTGGTAACGTTCTTTCGATGGGATGGTCCGACGACGTATTCCATATCTATGACAGTAATCATCACATCTGTGCTGTTTCGGAAAATCTTTCGGCGTCTGCGTCCTGCGTTGATGACGTCGATACGCCGCCCCCGAGGGCCTTCGTCGAGCCGAGATCAACAGATGTTATAAGTAGGACGCACAACGCACGTAGCCTCAGTTGTAGTTTTTTCCCCAGAACGTGTGGCACCAAACCACTGCCAGTATGACCACAGAAAGCCTTGCAGAAGCGTAAGCTGCAATCGCATAAGAAATTCTGTAACAGGGCAGGAAGGGAGGGAGTGATATGGAATACGTCGTCGGACCATCCCATCGAAAGAACGTTACCAGGTAAGAGAGTAACTTGTTCTTCGAGGGGATTGGGTCCGCCGACGTATTCCATATCTATGACAGACTCCCAAAGCAGTACCAACGTGTGGAGGAGGGAAAAAGAATTTAGAATATAGAAATTTAGAATGCCCAATCAAATTGCAGAGTAAAGGACCGCCTTGCCAAATGCCAGATCCCCTCCATGGATAGAATCTAGGGAGTGGTGTCGTACAAAAGTATGGACCGAAGCCCATGTGGCTGCTTCACAGATGTTACGAATAGGAACACGACTCTGCAGGGCAGTAGAGGCAGCCATACCCCTAGTAGAATGGGCCCGTAAGCCAACCGGAGGGTCCTTACCCGCCAGGCGGTAACATTCAGAAATTGCCAAGATAATCCATCTAGACAAAGTCTGCTTAGTCAAAGCTTGTCTCAAACGCCTTCCAGCGTAACCAATTAAGAGCTGATCGTCCACTCTGACCCGGGACATGCGTGAAATGTAGAAACTTAAAGCTCTCCTAGGATACAACCTATGGAGCCTCTCCTCTTCCTTACCAGGATGTGGAGGAGGATAAAATGCCAGAAGAACAACCTTCTGGCTTAAATGAAATTAAGACACCACCTTCGGAAGAAAGGAAGGACGAACTCTAAGGACAACCCTGTCCTTATGAAACACAGTGAAGGGTGGCTTAACTGAAAGTGCCTGCAACTCACTCAGTCTGCGAGCGGAAGTGACCGCAACTAAAAACACAGTTTTAAGGGTTAACAGCCTCAAAGGAACAAGAATGTAAAGGCTCAAACGGAGCACCCATAAGGAATTTCAGAACAAGGTTCAAATCCCAACCAGACACCTGGAAAGGTGACGGCGGAAACACATTAGTGAGTCCTTTGAGAAACTGAGAAATTAAAGGAATTTTGAAATAGGAACACTCCTCAGACGAGCGCTTAAATATAGACAGCGCCTCCAGGTAACCCTTAACAGTACCCACTTGCAGGCCCCTGGGGGCCAATGAAAGCAAAAAAGACAGAACCACAGGAATGTCACATGAAAAAGTATCCACATTCTGAACCCTGCACCAGTTGCAGAGGTTTCTCCAACGGCAACGGTACAGGGACTTAGTCGCCGGCCGTCTGGCCGAAAGCAACACCCCCATCACATCTTCAGGGAGGTCCCAATCCTTGCACTTCAACCTTTCAGAAGCCAAGCGTGAAGGTTGAGGGATCTGACCTCTGGATGGAGAACCTGACCCCCCTCCCGTGAGAGCAGATCGTCACGGTAGGGAAGACGACGTGGAGGGCAGATGGACAAGTCGAGAAGGTCCGGGTACCACGTCCTCCAAGCCCATGCCGGAGCAATGAGGATCATCCGGGAACCGAACCTCCGTAGCCTCCGGAGCACTTGCGGGATGACTGGGACTGGAGGAAACGCGTACAGCAGTGGGAAGGACCACTCCACCACAAACGCATCTCCTAAGGCTCCTTTTGGAGGAAATTCTGGCAAGCAGAACCTTTCGTACTTCCAGTTGACACTGGAGGCGAAGAGATCCAATTGAGGGGTCCCCCAAAGGGCGAAGATCTTCAGAAGAATCTCATGAGGCAGCTCCCACTCGTGAGAGATCACGCTCTGCCAGCTCAGAGTGTCCGCCGTCTCGTTTTCGTCTCCCGTCAAATGAACTGCCGAGATCGAAACTTCCTGCTGGATGGCCCAGAACCCGAGCTGCATCGCCTCCCTGCACAGGGGAAGTGACCCTGCCCCCCCCTTTTTGTTGAGGTAGTGCATGGCCACTGTGCTGTCCGTCAGAATCAGGACATTCTTCCCTCGCACAGTCGGCAGAAAAGCCTTCAGGGCAAACCTTTCGGCCCGCAGCTCCAACAGATTGATATGGAGTCTGGACTCCGACGGAGACCAACGACCGCTGACTGTCAACTCGTTGGCATGAGCTCCCCATCCCATGAGGGATGCGTCCATCACGATCATCACCTCCGGCCAGGGCAGCCAAAATGAAGCCCCCCCTCATCAGATTGCCTTCGACGGCCCACCACAGAAGGTCTTGGGCGACCGAGGGCAGCACCTGAACGGGGTCCGACATCCTGCCGGAGGACTGTGACCACTGGATCTTGAGGGCCCATTGCAGAGATCTCATCCGCAACCTGGCCTCTGGCACCAGAAGAATGCAGGATGCCATGAGGCCGAGCAACCTCAAGAACTCGAACACAGTGAGCATCTGGGCAAGTTGAAACTTGTGCACCATCTGCTGAATGTGAAGAGCCCTCACCTGGGGAGGGAAACACTGTCCCAGAGATGTGTCGAGCACTGCTCCGATGTACTGAGTCGCTGTGTTGACGTCAAGTGGGACTTCTTTTAAGTTGAGGGAGAAGCCCAGCTTGTGAGGGGAGTGGCAGGTGACGGACAGATGATCCAGGACATGCTCGGCTGAGCGCGCCCTGATCAACCAATCGTCCAGGTAGGGGTAGACGTGAATCCCCCCTTTCCTGAGATATGCTGCCACCACCACCGTGAGCTTGGTGAAGTAGCTCGGGGTGGAGGTCAATCCGAACAGCAGGACCCGAAACTGAAAGTGTGAGTCGCCAACCGCGAACCTCAGGTATTTCTTGTGGTTTGGATGGATCGGCACATTAAAATAAGCATCCTTGAGGTCGAAGGACACCAACCAGTCCTAAAGTAGAAGGGCCTGGAGGACTTGAGAAAGAGTAACCATGTTCAACTTGTCCTTCCTGAGGAGTTTGTTCAAACCGCGCAAGTCCATGATGGGTCTCAATCCCCCGTCTTTCTTCGAAATCAAAAAATAAGGGGAATACCATCCCTTGTTCCTCTCCGCTATAGGCACCAGTTCTATGGCGCCTTTCTAAAGCAGGGATTGACTATTCTGTGCAAGGAGCGGATCCGGACTCTTCAAAGAGAGATTCCCTGGTGGATTGTCGTGAGGCCTCTGCCGGAAAGGAAGACAGTAGCCGTGGGCTATGATCTCCAGAACCCACACATCTGAAGTAATGGCACGCCACTCTACAAGATGCTGCGCCAGCCTTCCCCCAACTGGCGAACCATGGGATGTGGCCTCATGACTGAGCTGAAGCGGCTGCGGCAGTGCCTGAGGGCAAAGAGGCAACTGCCCGAGCGGCCTTGGCACCTCGAGTACCCTGTTGTCCACCTCTGGCACTCCTACGCTGGCCCCTTTGACTAGCAGCTCCTCTCGATTTACTAAAGGATGAGTAATATCAAAAGGAACATCCCCTCCATTGTTGTCCCCTAGGACGAAAAGGTGGAGGTTGGCGAACTGCAGCACCCAACGACTTCACTGCAACTTTGGAGGTCTGCAACCTCTCAAGGCTCTCGTCAGCCTTGCTGCCAAAAAGATGTTCACCATCCCAGGGCATGTTGAGGAGCCGAGCTTGCAGATCAGGAGCAAACCCTGACTTCCGCAACCAAGCAAACCTGCGTATTACGGTGCTTGCCGCCATGGACCGGCTGACGCAATCAACCATGTCCAGACCCGACTGAACGGACTCACACATGGCGTCCTGGCCATCCTGCACGATAGCAAGAAATCCATCCCGTTCCTCCCCTTCAGGAATATGATCAGCCGCTAAGGAGATACAGTTCCACAGAGTGTGCGTGAAACGAGACAAGGCACAAACGGAGTTGGCAGCCTGAAGCGCCATACCCCCAGAAGAAAACACCTTCTTTGCCCAGCCGTCAAAAAGTTTGTCGTCCCTATCAGGAGGGATGGTAGGGTACGACGCCTGCTTTGCGGGGGCTGTAGCCGCCTGCACCACCAAACTCTCCGGAGTGGGGTGCGTGGTCAAGTAGCAGGGGTCGCCACTGGGTGGGCGATATTTCTTCGGCAAGGACTTGCTCACTGGCGGGAGACTCTCCGGAGAAGTCCAAACCGCAGCAACCCTTCTCTGCAAGGCCATATGGAATGGCAGTACCGGGTCAGTTGGTGGACCTTGGTCGAGAATATCGGTCAGATCATCCTGCTGAAAATCCACAGGGGGGGCAGAACACTCCAGGTAATCCGGGAACCTCGACATCAGGCGCTGGTAAGAGGAGTCGGCATGCGTGCCAGGCTCAGGCCTACCAAACTCCACCTAGGGAGAGGTGTCCAGCAAACTGGCGTCGTGCAACTACTGGCGTAGGTCCTCAAGTTGGCTATGACCAGAAAGGAGGCCATCAGGAACCTCTGCAGGAACCTCACCTTCCTCAGACCTCTCATCCACCTCAGAAATATAATCCAAAGGCTGCAAAGAGGGTACAGAAAAAGAAACAAAGATATGTTTAGCCTTGGCCAGAGCCTTTCTTGGGGGTTCCACTGTGTCACGGGGTACCCCCGACAAAGCTGCCTCGATAGGCATCGACAGAATCGGCGTCGAGCGCGGCGCCGACAGCTTCGGCGGCGTCAATGTCACAGGTTTCCCCCTTTCTCACCTGTTTTCGTTGCCTGATGACTTCTTTAGGAGGAGTCTTCTTTCGTATGGTTTGGGTCTTATACAAGCCCGCTCGGCCGTCCTCGGCTTCCAGTGTTCGTTCAGCTTTGATGTCCGGGATCAAGGGGAAACTCCAGGAAACTCAGAAAAAAGGATAAGGAGCACACAGAGGTGGTGCAAGGATTCTGGGAAAGGCTGGATAAGAAGGGGGGAAGGTAGGTTGGAAGAAGGGTTTCCTGGAACCAGGAAACAACAGAATAGTACAGGAAGAGTACGGAGCACACGTCCGATCACAGCTAGCAGCAGCGTTGAGACGTGCAGGGCCGCCGGGGTGTGGCCTATTCATAGAGCACGCTGTGTAGAATCGGAAGACTGGTGAGCAGCGGTCTGGGCTTGCAGCCATGTTGGTAGTATTATGGTGTGTAGACCCTGAAGTGTCAGGGACCAGGAGGATCAGAAAGGGCGAGTTTGATGGTTCATGACAGCATGTCTCCTCCGAAAACCCGTCCCGCCGGGTTTGCCCAGGTGTATGAGATGGAACCTTCTGAGTAACCTTGGGGTATTTAAGTTTAGGATAGGTTCCCAAGTGCGTTCACTGGGGGATATCCCTTCCATTCCACCAGGTACTGGAGTTGGCCACGTCTATTATCTGGAATCACAAATTCTGGAGACCTCATACTCCAGTTTGTCATTAACAAGCACTGGGTTAGGCCGGAGGTTAGTTTGAGAGGTCTGGACGTATGGCTTCATTAAGGATGTATGAAAGACTGGGTGGATTTTCTTCCACGAGTCTGGTAATTTGAGTTGAAAGGCCACTGGGTTGATGATTTCCTTTATAGGGAATGGCCCATAATACCGGGGAGCCAATTTATTTGGTCGCAGATGCCGTGGCAGCAGCTTCGAGGATAGCCATACTTTATCCCCTATTGAGTAGGAAGGGCTTGGTCTTATTTTGGAGTCCGCATACAGCTTGGTCTGGGTCCTGGCCTTCTCGAATTGTTCTTTGGCTTCTCTTTGTACATTAATGAGTGTTTCAATTCAGGAGTCGACTGTGGGAACTGGTGTAGGATGTGGAAGGACAGTAGGTAGAACTGAAGGGTGGAATCCTTGGCTACAGAAAAAAGGACTGGTCTTAACGGCCAAGTGATCCGAGTTATTATAAGCGAATTCAGCCACTGGTATTAAAAGAGACCAATCGTCCTGGACCTTGGTAGAGAAGCAGATATTGTTCCAGGGTTTGGTTTACACGCTCTGTAGCTCCAATGGTTTGGGGATGGTAGCCTGAGGAGAGGGCACGTTGAATTCCTAGTATCCGGCAAAGGTGTTTCCAGAACTGATAAATGTATTGAGGCCCTCTGTCCGATATGATCTTGGAAGGGAGTCCATGTAGTCGGAATATGTGTTCCAGGAAAATTCCAGCAAGTTCTGACGAGGATGGCAGTTTATACAGGGGTGTAAAATGAGCCATATGAGTAAACAAGTCAATGGTGACCATGATGGTTGGGTATCCCCTAGAAGGTGGTAATTCCACAATGAAGTCTGTAGCTATGAATTCCCAAGGCCTTGTTGGTAGTGGAGGTTGCTGTAGTAGACCCGCCGGTCTTTTGTTGTCGTGTTTGTTTTGATTACAGTCATAGCATGCCTGAACGTACAGTCGTACGTCAGCTTTCATTCAGGGCCACCAAAACTGCCTTTGTATTAGTTGGAGGGTATTGGTAATACCACGATGTCCCGAGTAAAGGGTATCGTGACAGAGGTTTATTATCCTTTGTTGTAGTTTTTGTGTTGGGATGACCAAGGCGTTATCTTTGAACAAGTATCCATGCTTCATCTTCAAATTCCACTGGTTCTTGCTCGAGATGTCTTTCCAGAACTCAGAGGATTGAGTTTGCATGCAGACTTCATCTAGGAGAGTGGTTGCCTGAGCTACAAATATTGTATGGGGAAACATTTTAGGAAATGTTCGGTCTTCAGGGGGTTCATAGTCAGGACGCCGAGACAGGGCGTCAGCAATTATATTTTGTGTTCCAGGAACATGGTGAATCTGGAACTAGTATTGGGCAAAGAAGAAGGCCCAACGGGCCTGACGACTGTTCCTGCATTCCAGGGCCTGTAATACTTGGAGATTTCGATGGTCCGTGCGAGCCTTGACAGGATGTTTAGCTCCTAGAAGTAAATTACGCCACTCGGTGAAGGCTTGACGGATGGCTAGCAGTTCCTTTTCTAAAACCGAGTTATGAGTTTCATTGGGGGTCAATGTCCGTGAAAGATAGGCAATAGGGTGTTCCAGTCCGTCATCGAGTTCCTGTTTCAGAACTGCTCCGATGGCATAGTTAGAGGCGTCTGTTTCCACTAGGAAGGGTCGATTTATATCAGGTTAAGCCAGGATGGGTAGGCCTTGGAAGTTGGAAGGCCTTCTCCTGGACTGATGTCCAATGAAAGGGAGTATCTTTCTTCAACAAGGCAATTATCGGCTGAACAATCTCAGAGAAGGATGGTATGAACTTTCGATAGAAATTAGCTAGGTCCAGGAAAGACTGGTCGGAGTTGGCCAGGATAGTATGGCTTTAACCTGAGATTGATCCATTCCTATGCCGTCTGGGCTAAGGACAAATCCTAGATAGTGAACAGTGGAAACATGAAAAATGCACTTCGTGGGTTTTGCTAGAAGCTTGTGCTCATGTAGTCATTGCAATACTGCCTTAACATGTCCTTCATGCTTGAGAGTATCCTTAGAGAACACCAAAATATCGTCCAGGTAGACGATGACGAAGCGAAACATCATATCCGAAAACACCCGATCCATAAAGCGTTGGAAGATTGCCAGAGCATTAGCGAGTCCAAAAGGCATGACCAAGTATTCATAATGACCAAAGGGTGTTCTGAAGGCTGTCTTCCATTCGTCTCCTTCCCTAATACGGATCAGATGGTAGGCACCCCTGAGACCCAATTTGGTGAATATTACGGCTCCTCTTACGGCTTCCAGGATGTCTGAGATCAAGGGTAATGGATAACAATCCTTAAGGGTGCACTGATTTAGACCTCGATAATCAAGACAAAGTCTGAGCTCTTTGGTATATTTCTTAGGAACAAAAAATAGTGAAGCTTCGGCTGGAGACTTGCATGGGCGTATGGTGCCGTTTTCTAGGTTAGTATCTAGGTATTCACAAAGGGCCTTTTTCTCGGGTTCAGACAGAATAAACATCCTTCCAAAGGGAATCACAGCTGAAGGTTCAGTTTCAATAGCACAGTCTTCTGGCCTATGGGGTGGTAAGGCTTGGACAATAGCAGAAGAGAACATATCGCCGTATTCCTGGTAGGCTTTAGGAACCTGGACGATGTTGGAGACTGTGAGAGGACCTTGCTGGGTTGTTGAACGTTCTTCCGATGGTGTTGGAGAAGGATCCGGGAGTAGACAATGAGACATGCAAAATTCAGAACCTAGGAACAGGGAACCTGCAGTCCAATTGATGTATGGATTGTGTTTTTCTAGCCAGGGCATTCCCAATACGATTGGATAATGGGCAGATATTATGATGTCAAGCTTTATCTTCTCTCGATGATGGTTTATTGCAAGCTCGATTTCCTTGGTCTGAAGGGTTATAGGTCCAGAAGAGAGAGGTCTCCCATCAATTGCTTCTAGGGGTAGCAAGATAGTCCGGGATTCGTAGGGAATATGATGTTTAAGAACCCATTCTTGATCTATGAATATTCCCATGACACCACAGTCCACTAATGCCAGAATGGGGTAGGTTTCCTTCTTGGATGGCGATAGAAAGGCCTGTAAAATTACCAGAGAGTTTTGTCCAGGAGAGTTCAAGGATGGTATAGATGTGGAGTCTACATCTCTCTCCCGAAACTGAGCTCCATCTAGGATCGGGAGCTGGCGTTTCCCGAACGTCGCGGAGGGGCTATTGGACATTCCCTGACTAAATGCTTGTCCGAGGCACAGTACATGCATAAGCCAGTATGGATCCTTCGCAACCTTTCTTGGGGGGATATGGGTCCACGGAAGGCCCCTAGTTGCATGGGTTCGGGTTCGTTTGTAGGGACAGAAGCATCTTCGGATTTCAAGGTCGTTTCTAAGGGGTTCTTCTTAAGGGGTCACTTGGTCTTCCTTTTCTCTGCCTTCCTTTCCTGGATGCGAAAATCAATCTGTAGAGCAAGATCCATTAAGTGCCTGGTAAGAACTTGGACGTGCCACCCTGGCTAATTCATCCTTGATATCTTCATTTAGCCCTCTTCAAAAGAGAGTGAAGCAAGCTTCAGAAGGCCAACCCGCTTCTTTAGCCAGTTGCTTGAATCGAGTCACATAAGTGAGCATGCCCTGAGAGCCTTGCTGGAAATCGAGTAAACGTTCTTGAGCACTAAAGACCTGTTCTGGGCGGTCAAATATGGTTTTAAGTGCTTGAATGAATCCGTCATAATCATCCAAAAGGGCATCTCCGGAAATACCTAATGGTGTGGCCCAGGCTAGTGCGTTCCCGGAAAGGTGTGAAATAATAAAGCCCACTTTAGCCCTGGGGGTGGAAAAATTATAAGGTTTAAAGGTAAGTGGACCAAACAAGAATCCAGGAATCCACAGAGGGTTTTTGCAGAGCCATCATATTTGTCAACAATGCCGCCCAATAGCACACTGTCCTTTGTGGCAGAGTCGTGGGATAGTACCAATTGTTTTAACGCAGCGTTCTCAGCTTTCAGGTTTTGTACTTCGGTCGTTAGTTCTTGCATGCCGTGCACAAGATCCTGGATGGCCGCCTCCATGTCTGTATCGACTTCGGTCAGGAGGCGTCTCAATCTGTCACAGGTTTCCCCCTTTCTCACCTGTTTTTGTTGCCTGATGACTTCTTTAGGAGGAGTCTTCTTTCGTATGGTTCGGGTCTTATACAAGCCCGTTCGGCCGTCCTCGGCTTCCAATGTTCGTTCAGCTTCGATGTCCGGGATCAAGGGGAAACTCCAGGAAACTCAGAAAAAATGATAAGGAGCATGCGGAGGCGGTGCAAGGATTCCAGGAAAGGCTGGATAAGAAGGGGGGAAGGTAGGTTGGAAGAAGGGTTTCCTGGAACCAGGAAACAACAGAATAGTACAGAAAGAGTATGGAGCACACGTCCGGTCACAGCTAGCAGCAGCGTTGAGACATGTGGGGCCGCGGGGGTGTGGCCTCTTTATAGAGCACGCTGTGTAGAACGCGAAGACTGGTGAGCAGCGTTCTGGGCTTGCATCCATGTTGGTAGTATTATCGAGTGTAGACCCCGACGTGTCAGGGACCAGGAGGCCCAGAAAGGGCGAGTTCAATGGTTCATGACAGTCGACACAGGCCTCGAGAGCGGAGCCCCGAGAGTGTCTCTCGACAGCCTGGGTGCCGACAACTTCCTCAGAGGCGGAGCCTCGAGAGAGTCCGTCGACGACCTCGGTGCCGCCGGCGTCGATGTCTTCTTTGAAGACTTCACAGGTTCTCGCGGTCTCGAGGGCGTCGAGGACCGGGACCTCGAAGGTGCCCGGTGGTCACGAAGACTGCTCGAGCCCGAAGGCGGACAAGCAGTGTCTCTAGCACGGCCACGTCCGGCGTCCTCAGACGGCACGGACGGACCGGAGCCCTGCGATTGCAAAATCGTCAACATCTCCTTTCGGAAGGAATCCCATTCCTCAGGAGTGGAATGCTTGTTGGGACAAGCAACCCACCGACAAGCGGAGTCCTCGGACGAGGACGGGGAAAGCGACGTGTGACGGCGCTTCCTGGAGTGCCTCGAAGAGGCAGAGGAATGGAGGGACTGACTCCCAGACCGAGAACCCCCGGACTCACAACGACGATGCAGAGAGTTGCGCCTCGAATCATCAGTCGAAAGACCAGTGGAACGTGACTTCTGGGGCTTGGCCACCTTACCGACCGACAGCTTCTTCTTACGCTCCCGCAAGGCCTTCGATGTGAGCGATTGGCAGTCGACACAGTCATCCGTATCATGGTCCTCCCCGAGGCACCAGAGGCAAGCGTTGTGCGTGTCCGTCAGCAACATCTTGGACCCGCACACCTGACACTTCTTAAACCCGGACCGCGGGGTGGAAGAAGCCGAAAACATCATACAATATTCAATGAAGAAACAGGTTCAAAGAACCGAAAGAACAGGATTCAGTAGAATCGAGGCGCGCTGAGATCTCCGAAGCGAACATGTTCGCGGAAAAAACGGAACTAAGGCTACGGGCGTCGTGCGTCCTACTTATAACATCCAGTGACGTTGGCTCGACGGAGGCCAACGAGGATGGCGTATCAACGTCATCGACACAGGACGCAGAAAGATTTTCCGAAACAGCACAGCTGTGGTGATTACTGTCATAGATATGGAATACGTCGGAGGACCCAATCCCCTCGAAGCATATTTACAGCTCCAATCAACTCTCAGAAGACTGCTTTCGAAAACACTGGCAGGTACTTCAAGAACCAAGTTTGATGGACAGGCTTGATAAAGCTATCCCAAAGAGTTTCCAGGAGGAGTTGTTTCAGGAGGGCAGGAATTGGGTGGGAAAGACCACAGGGATAAGCATGGCGCTGGGCAGTGGGTGGGAAAATAACCAAACAACAACTACAAGCTTTGTGTCTTTCTTCTTATGCCATTTCTCCCTACCCTTACTCGAATGCAATCGTTTTGACTTAAAGGTGGTGCTTTCCACCTAATAACTAAAACTAAAAAAGAAAGCATGGGACCCCTCTTACGGGAACAGTGGAAACCCAACAGAGCGTGCAATGTACTGAAAGTATGGCAGGCACTGTACCTTCATGCGCCATATCATATCATACATCCTCGCCCATAGCATGGGTGCTACGCCTTGGCCACAGTCCCTGGGCTGTAATGCATGAATACTCTCAGTTTATGGGAGACGTCTCAAAGCACATAGGAGCGGCTACAGGGGAGCAGGTTAGAGCTCTGCACAACACCAAATATAGTGTTATGAGACGGGGTTCAAGCATTTACATGTGTATCCACGTATTAAAGGAGATTTCAGAGGCCCTGGCAAAGTTTTGGTTTTATTAAAGATATTAAAAACGAGGCACGTGTTTCTGAGGAGTCAGTCATAATTTTTTTTTTTTTTTAAAATATTTTTATTCAAATTTTTTTTTAAAACCAAACATACATTTCAACTGTTTCAATATACAAAACGCATCATGTGTCATTTGGTGTCCATTGGAACTCCCCAACTCACCCCCCCCCCCCTTCAACTAGAGCCGAATCTTCCATGTCAGCTGCTGGAGCATTCTCGGGCAGAGCAGTGTCTAAGAAGTCATTTCCCAAGTCTTCTGTTTCGTTGTTACTCTGGCAGGAATTAGCTATGGAGGACACCAATTGCTGCCAGGCCAACAGGGGCCCCACTTCCTCTTCGCCCCCCCTGGTGACCGCCTCAAACCAGACAACAGATTCGGCTTCCGCCCACTTTAAGAGGTCTGCCCACCACAGTTCCACCCTGGGTCGACGGGCCGCCTTCCAGCCCATTGCGATCCTGCGCTTGGCCAGAACATAGGCCAGGTCCTTCATTTTACTTATGTGTTTGGAGTGCCTGGGTCTGGGAAAGAGCCCTAGCATACATGACCAAGCCGATTCTACATCCAGCGCCACTCCCCCGCCAGCCAGCCTCGCTTTGGCCTCGTTCCAGAACTTGTGCACTTCCGGGCAGGCCCAGAACATATGCAGCAGCCCCGCGTCCACCTCCCCACACCTAGGGCATTGCTGCGTGGCTGGGCCCCCGAACCTTGCAATCTTCCCCGGGGTCAGGTAGGCCCTGTGGGTAACATACAGCTGAAGCTGTTGAAATCTAGCATTGCGAGACACCTTTTTATGGTATCTCTGTGCCCATTCCCATTGTCCATCCAGCATAGGTCCTCCCACCTCCTCCTCCCATTCCTGTCTTAGTCGGGGCAACTCCTTCCCCGCCCTCTCTCGTAAGAGTTCATATATTCTCGAGATTTCGTGCCCGCCCTCTGACACATCGTACATGGTTTCTAGGGAGGTCTCAGGGTCCTTCGCAAGCACTGTCTCGGGCCATCTTTCCCTAGTCTTATTAATAAGCCTGGCATAAGTAATATATTGGCCTTCATGCACCCCAGCCTCCTCCTGCAACCTCAGGAAGTCCAGCGCCTCACCACCCTGCCATATATCCCCGAGGGTGGCCAGGCCCACCTGCTCCCAGTATCTTCGAACTGATTCGAATAGCTGAGGGTCGTCCCCGCACAGGACCATCAGCGGGGCCTGCCGAGAGTATGGTTCTCAGTCACCCATCATCTTCCAAGTCCTTTGCCAGATCTCCCAGCCCAGTCTCAACAGCCGTCCCCTGCCCACCATTTGATCCCTGCGCAACCACACCACCTCTTGCAGGAAGTACGGGGCCGAATCTCCATGTAGAAGTCGCACCTCTGCCGAGTCTTCCACTGAGAGCCACCTAGCCACATACAACAGCTGCCCGGCGAGGTAGTAGAGCTCAAAATTTGGCAGGCCTATGCCACCTTTGTCGTACGGGTTCTGGAGCTTCCACAGGGCCACCCTATTCCTGGAGCTTCCCCATAGAAAACCCCTGCACATGCTGTGTAGTTTAACGAAAAGGCTTTTTGGTATCAAAAACGGGATGTTCACAAAAAAGTGCAAAAGTCTAGGCAGGACCACCATCTTGAGCAAGGCCGCTCTCCCCATCATGGTCAGGGGCAGTTTGGCCCAAAAAACCATGCTGTTTTTCATCCCTTCAAGCGCTCTTTCCGTATTATGTTTGTGTTCTGCTTCTATTTTATGATAGATGTTTAATCCCAGGTACCTGAACGTTTCTGTCTGCCATGGTATCAGTAGGACAGGCAACCTCTGCGACGGGACGTTCCTGTATCTGCCCAGAGGAAAGAGACTGGACTTTCCGAGGTTCACCGATATGCCAGAAAGGGTGGCATATCGCTCCATTACCTCTAACACATACTGCAGGTTTTCCTCTGGATAACGCAGGTAGAGCAACATGTCGTCCGCATATAGTGATATCAGGTGCGTGCCGCTATTCGTTCTTATGCCCACCTCCCCGTATTGGTGACGCAGACACACCGCCAACGGTTCTAATGCTAGTATGTATAGCATAGGCGACCAGGGGCACCCCTGTCTGGTCCCTCTACTAAGTTGCCAGGCGTCAGAGATTATGGCCCCAGTTTTAACTCTCGCCAGCGGGGCGCTGTAGAGCAGCTGGACCCACCTAAGGTATCCCGGTCCCATTCCGAATCCCTTCAAGACCGCTTTCAGCCAGGGCCATCTTACCGAGTCAAAGGCCTTGACTAAGTCCAGTGACACTATGGTTAGCTCACCCGATTCCCTTTCAGTCTGATCGATAACATGGTGTAGCCTTCTGTGGTTATCTGTAATGTTTCTACCCGGGACGTAACCTGTCTGGTCTGGTGTATCAGCTTCCCAATCACCCTCTTCAACCTGTTGGCCAGCACCGCCGTGAGTATTTTGCTGTCCTGGTTGAGCATGGACAGTGGTCTGTAAGACCCGCACTCGTCGGCTGGCTTCCCTGGTTTCAGGAGTGGGACGATCACGGCCTCGCGGAGGGACGTCGGGAGTTCGCCCTGCTCGTAGGCCTCATTAAAAGTAGCTAGCAGTGGTTGGATTAGCTCCTGCTTATATGTTTTGTAGAACTCGCCAGGCAATCCGTCTGTGCCAGGCGCCTTACATGTGGGCAGATTCTGGATCACTACCTCCAGCTCATCAGAGGTGATAGGTGCACCTAACTCTGCACGCTCTAGGTCATCTAGGGTGGGCAACTCTATGTCGTCCAATGTATCGCGTATAACTTGTCCCATGTCCTCCCCAGTGTCCTCGTACAAGTGCCTATAGAACTTGTGGAACTGCATGTTTACCTCCACTTGGGTGTTACACATGCAACCTCCATCGCCCTTGACCTCACTAATCACCGAGCGGGGAGTCTCAGGAGTCAGTCATAATTAAAAACTGGTGAGGAAGGAGGCACAGGGGCTGAGGTAACACGGGAAAATTCTTATTTGAGAAACTGTGTCGTAGAACGCATGTACAGTCTACCATTTAAAGAGATACACGCATTGGCAATGCCAACAGGGTAGGCATGGGATAGGCATTTGCCAGGCACTGCTCTAATTGTACTAACTGCCCATTAATGGAAGCAAAATGGTGCAAGGACCTGGGCCTGTACCAGCAGTGCCTGGCAAAAGCCGAGCTAATGCCCATAGACAAGCCAACACTGTTGTTTTGCCAGTACGGAACAAGTTACTTACCTGTAACTGTTGTTCTCCAGCATGGGTCTGGCATGGATTCACATGCTCATGAATATTCCCCGTCGTCAGGCTGGGAATCCTCGGTAAAGAAAAAACCAGTATCAGTTTCGTTTCTGATCTGTCTTTCGTAGTAATAACCAATCACTGGTCTCTGCGTCATACTGACCACAGCCAATGACTGCCCTCTACCTAAGCACCGCCTCTGGCAGCCATCTTCAGATTTGGAAGCACGTGAAGTGGCAGTATGACCAAGTGAAGAGCCGCAGAGGGGTAGGCGGGAGGGTTCGCATGTGAATCCATGCCAGACCCATGCTGGAGAACAACAGTTACAGGTAAGTAACTTGTTCCTTCTCCAGCATGGGGTCTGGCATGGATTCACATGCTCATGAATAAAGAATACATAGCAGTACACACATGCACAACCACGGGAGGTGGCAAAGGCTCAACATTAAGCATTACATCAAACTCAACATTAAGCATCTTACCTCCTCACCAGGCTCACCTCAGGCGAACAGGTTGCGCAGCACTGCTTGGCCGACCCTGGACTCCTCCCTGGAATCCCGATCGACGCAGTAGAATTTCGTGAAGGTGTGCGTCGACCTCCACGTAGCAGCCCTGCATATGTCCAGCAGGGGCACACCAGAAAGGAACGCCGTGGTAGCTGCGATCGCTCTGGTGGAATGGGCTCTCGGACGGCCAGGCAGCGGTCGGTTCGCCAACCGATGACAGTACATGATACAGCCGGAGAGCCATCTGGAAATGGAAGCCTTCGAGAGAGCCTTCTCCTGATTGACAGGTCCAAAGTTCACAAAGAGTTGTGACGTCTTCCGAAAACACTTCGTGCGGTCCACGTAGAACTTCAGCGCTCTAGCCACATCCAGCGAGTGCAAAGTCCTCTCAGCCGGCGACGAAGGCGACGGGAAGAACACAGGCAACACCAAGGGTTCGTTGAGATGGAAGTCCGACGGTACCTTGGGCATGAAGGAGGGGTGCGTCCTGAGCACTACCCTCGTGTCGTGAAAAGTCAAGTACGGGGCCTTGCAGGAAAGGGCCTGGATCTCTCCCACCCGTCGTGCGGAGGTGATGGCCACAAGAAACGCTGTTTTCCACGACAGAAACTTCAACGGGGCCGAGTGCAGAGGCTCGAACGGAGGTCCCATGAGCTTGGTCAGCACCACGTTGAGCTCCCACGCCGGGGCCGGCGCCTTCACCGGCGGGAACGATCTGAACAGTCCCTTCATGAACTCTTTCACCAGACGATGAGACCACAGGGACGACCGGCCTGTGGTTCTGGTGTATCGGGAGATCGCAGCAAGATGAATCTTGATGGACGCGTGTGCCAGTCCAGCTTTGGCCAGCGTCAGCAGGTACGGCAGTACTTGGGGAGCCGTAATCCGTAGAGGGTTAATCTTCTGTGCGTGGCACCAGACAGAAAACCTCTTCCATTTGTGTCCGTAGCATTTAAGAGTCGAGGACGCCCTGGCCTTTGCAAGAACCTCTCTGCAGTCGGACGGTATGTCGTATCCTCCAAACTCTAGCGCTGCAGGAGCCAGGCCTGCAAGTTCAGCAATTTTGGGTCGTGGTGGAGGATGGCGCCTCCTTCCCTGGAGAGTAGATCCGCGTCCACCGGCAGCTTGATTGGCGGGGACGCTGACAAGTCCAGAAGGTCCGGGAACCATATCTGCCTCGGCCACGCAGGTGCGACGAGGATCATCCTGCACCGTGACCTCTTGAGCTGGTTGACGAGCCGGATTAGCAGTGGCAAAGGAGGGAACGCGTAGAGGAACAGGCCCTCCCAGGGGAACGAGAAAGCATCGCCCATGCTCCTCGCCTGGGGAAACCTGCTGGCGAACCTCCGGCACTTGGAGTTCGTCGCTGTCGCGAACAGGTCGATCTGGGGTGTGCCCCACCGTCGGAAGAGGCGATCCACTAGATCCTGCCGTAGTTCCCACTCGTGGCACGAGCGCAGCTCCCTGCTGAGTGAGTCGGCGATGGTGTTTTTTATCCCTGCCAGATGAAACGGCACCAGAAACATCCCTTGGGCGACTGCCCAATGCCACAGGTCCTGCGCCTCTTTGGAAAGTGCTGGGGACCTGGTTCCGCCCTGTTTCCTGATGTAAAACATGGTGGTGGTGTTGTCGGTGAAGATCCTCACCACCTTGCCCTTGAGGGACGGAAGGAAGGACCTGAGGGCCCAAAACACTGCACGGAGCTCCAGGACGTTGATATGTAAGGATTTCTCCGTCGGGAGCCAAAGGCCTCTTGCGTGCAGATTTTCGGTGTGCGCTCCCCACCCTTCCAGGGAGGCATCCGTGGTCACTGTCTCCTGGTGGGCTGGGGTCTGGAAGTCCATGCCCGCCGTCAGATGCGCGCGGGTGCCCCACCACCGGATCGCTCGTCGGAAACTCTCGTCGAGTGTGATCCTTTCCTCGAAGCTGCCCGTCGTTTGGATCCAGCACGCGTCCAGGAACTCCTGCAACGGGCGCATCCGGAGCTTGCACATGGGAATGAGGTATATGCAGGAAGACATCATTCCGAGGAGGGACTTGATGGACCTCACCTTGGCCGCGACGGCCACCAACATCCGCTGCACCTTGCCCAGGATGGTCCTGGTCCTCTCCTCCGACGGGGAGGCCAGAAGGGACACTGTGTTGAGCCTCGCTCCCAGAAACAGAGCGTCCTGCGCGGGTACCAGGTGGGATTTGGCGTAGTTCACGGAGAATCCGAGGTCCATGAGAAGTTGGACGGTCCTTGCCGTGTGAACCACGGCGAGCTCCCTTGTCTTGGCTCGGATGAGCCAGTCGTCCAGGTAGGGGTAGACGTGGATCCCTTCGCGGCGCAGCTGCGCCGCCACCGGTGCAAGGCACTTGGTGAACACCCTGGGTGCCGACCGTAGTCTGAAGGGGAGGGCTTTGAACTGGTAATGACGCCCTTGGACCACAAACCTGAGGAATTTTCGGTGCCCCTTCAGTATGGGAATATGGAAGTAGGCATCCTCCAAATCCAACGACGACAGGAAGTCTCCTTCCTCCAGCTGACCCAGGACGTGCTGGAGGGTGACCATCCGGAACTTTTGCGCCTTGATGAACTTGTTCAGACGTCGCAGGTCCAGGATGGGGCGCCATCCCCCCGTCTTCTTCTTCACGAGGAAGTATCTCGAGTAAACTCCGGAGCCCCGAAGTCTCTTTGGGACGAGTTTGATGGCGCCCTTCCTGAGCATCGCCTTTACCTCCAGGAGAAGTTGAGGGACGTGAAGTTCTTTCCTGGCCACGGGGGGGACGCGCGGACACTTTCTTCGAAACTCGAGCGCGTGGCCCCGGGCCAAGGCGTCCAGCACCCAACGGTCGGTGGAGATGGACTCCCACACGCCGACGAAGCTCGCCAGCCGGCCTCCCACCGGGGTGCTTCAGTGGGGGCCCGACCCCACGGCCGGTTCAATCCTGCTTCGACGAGGCTTTGCTGCCTTGTCCTTGGCGACGACGGCGGGGTCCGCCAGACTTGCCTCGTCCTCTGTAGGCCTCCTGAGACGACAAGCGGGCCGCTTGACGGTAGGAGGAGAAACCGCCGCCGGAACCTTTGGAGGCGCCCTTGCCTCCGCTGCTCCGAAAGGGCGTCCGTCGTTGTTGCAGAACTCCAAGGGCCCGGGCCGTCTCGGTGTCCGCTTTGATGGCCTGAAGGGAATCGTCCACTGTTTTCCCAAACAGGTTGTTCCCATCGAAGGGCATGTCCAGGACTCTGGTCTGAACGTCTTGACGGAAGTCCGTGGCCTTGAGCCATCCACGCCGCCTAAGGCAAACGCCGTTGCCCAACTGG
The DNA here is from genome assembly GCF_040938575.1 of Ambystoma mexicanum. Lineage (NCBI taxonomy): Eukaryota > Metazoa > Chordata > Amphibia > Caudata > Ambystomatidae > Ambystoma > Ambystoma mexicanum. Next base: position 342,008,260 of record NC_090922.1, read on the forward strand.
CGGAACCCAGTGTCGGCGATGTCCGTCGCAACGGTAATGGCGTGGTCCGAAGCCACCTCACCTTCCTGCAGTATCTCCAGGGCCTCTGCCCTCTTGTCGTCCGGCAAGAAGTCCAGCAGGGGAGCCAGTTTGTACCAGAGCTCCCTGTCGTATCGGGCCACGATAGCCAAGGCGTTGGCAGCTTTAATCGTCGTCGCTGCAGACGAGATGACTCTGCGTCCCACAGCGTCCAATTTCTTTCCCTCGCCGTCCGGTGGGGAAGTCGAAGTGGAGGCCGCACCCCCCCCCCGCTTTTTTCCTGGCCGCCACGGAGACGACGGAGTCCGGGGTAGGCTGCGCCCGGAGGCACAGGGGGGCCGTTTCCGGGACCCGGTACTTTTTCTCGTACCGGTCTCTTCTAGCTGGCGTCGTGGAAGGGTTCTTGAGGAGGGTGAGGCCCTCATCCCAAATGTCGTCCAATAGAGGCACTGCGAGGACCGTCTTCCTCTTGGCCTCGCGCCGCTGATAAAGGAAACCTTCCTTCTTCTTCTCCTCAGGGCAGAGTTGGAAAAGCTCGGATGCCCTGGCGATCATGGAGTGGAACGATCCAATCTCGTCGGGCGGAGAAGCCCTGATGGGAGGCGACGACGGTACATCCTCGTCGTATACCTCGTCGTCCGTACCCGTCGCTGCCGTGTCAGTCCCCGCATCATCCCCTCAGGTGGACGGGGAGGAGGGCTGGAAGGGGCGCGACGGCTGAAAAGGAGGAGGAGGGTGGATCCTTCTTTTCTTGGTAGGGGGAACCCCAGAAGGTCCCGGTTCCGGGTCTCCCGATGGGAGAGGTTCCGTCGGCAACAGTAGTCTCGTCCTTATCTCTGAGCATAAGGACTGTATAGCCAACAAAATGGCCGCCGAGGTGTCTCGCGGCGCTGGCAGAAGGGAATCCGACGGGCGATCAGGGGCCCCGTCGGTACCCTCGACGATGTCGTCGTCACCTGCGTCGGGATCCATCCCGACGGGCCGGTCTTCTTCCACGCCGAGGCCGTGGCTTAAGACTTCGACCAGCTCCTCCTCCGAGGTTGAGGCCGAATCTACGACGCCCTGCCCCCCCTTTTTCTTCCCCACGGGGGATTTCACGGGGGTCCTATCGATGGGCACAAAAGAGGACCCCCTCCGAGGTGGCAGGGAGACTCTGAGCCCCGAGGTCGCCACCACTGGCGTAGCCTCCACAGGCTGAGCCAGGGCCGCCGCGACAGTATCGATAGAGGGCTTGGCCGGATGGATTAAGGCCTTCATCACCTTAGGTGCGCTCACCGCCTTATCCTTAAGGGGGGGGGACACTGCCTCGCTCCCCCTCCGATGGGGCCTTCGAGCTCGACCGGGGCCTCTCCAGGAGCTTCGCCGGGTGCTCGCCCTTCCTCTTACCCGACCCAGAGCGTTGGCTCGTGGCTGAAGGTGCCGGGGAGGGTGCGCCCTGCATGGCGCCCGTAGAGCCCGACCGTTTGGCGCTCCCGGTGCCAGCGGACTTGCGGTGCTTGGCCTTGTGTTGGACCCCCGTCGCCGGGGCGTCCTCAAAGGTCTTAGAAGCCCGCTCGGATTTCTTCCTCTTCTTCTCGCCTGACGGGATCTTCCCTTCCAGCCAGTTGGCGAGACGCTGATGGCGGTCCTTCATGGTCCGCTCCGACATGTTGCCGCAAAACGCACAGTCCTTCTCCAGGTGCGTCTTGTCCTCATGCAGGCAGTAGAGACAAAAGGAGTGTTCGTCCTCCTTAAAGACGTTCTGCAGCTGGCATCCAGGGCAGATCCTGAACAGCTTTCCGGGCGTCGAGCTTCTCTCTCCTGGGCCATGTCCGGGCCTGAGAAACTTCTGGAGTCCTCCAAAAGCGTAGCTCGACGAAATCTTCACCCTTGAGGGGCGCAGACGAATCCGACACGGGTCCCCGTTGATCGGATGGAGAGTCGGTGGAGCTTGAGGCTCTTTTGACCGAAAAAATGAAGTTTTTGAGAAAAAACGTGAAAAAAATAGCACTAACGCTCGAGAGCAATAGCACGAGGATCCCAACACATGAACGTGCGGTAAAAATCTGAAGATGGCTGCCAGAGGCGGTGCTTAGGTAGAGGGCAGTCATTGGCTGTGGTCAGTATGACGCAGAGACCAGTGATTGGTTATTACTACGAAAGACAGATCAGAAACGAAACTGATACTGGTTTTTTCTTTACCGAGGATTCCCAGCCTGCCGACGGGGAATATTCATGAGCATGTGAATCCATGCCAGACCCCATGCTGGAGAATTGTATTTAACAAAATTTCAGCGGACACACATACTGCTTATAAATTAAGTGATGAAGGCACACTTTAATAAGGCATTTTTATAACATCAGTAGCATTATTGCGCCACTCAACCCATTAACTCTCAGAGAGCAGCTTTTAAAAAAGCAGTGGCAGACAACTCGAGCACAACGTTTGGTGTTACTGCACGATAAAGCTACCTTGGCGATCGCAAGAGGATGTTATAGGGATTAGCATGGCCAAAGACAGTCAACAAGTGGGTAAATAACCAAAAAACAACTACTAAATTCATGTGCCTCCTCATAAGCTATGTCTCCCTAGCTCTACCCCAAGACAATGGGTTTACCTTATAGGTGGCACAGTAGCCAAAACGACTAATATAGCACAAGGCAAAGTTGGAGACCGTCTAAAGTCAGAGGATAGGCACGTAGGTCAAGCCAGAAGAAATGCACCCTGTGAATGTATCTTTACTACGCACCTTGTGTTCCATTAGGAAGTGGCACCAAATCAGGCCTCTTGCACAGCTTGGTCATTGGGGATTCAAACGAGTTCTAGCGCCCAGATGACTGCTGCTCGTGACTTGCAGAACTGGGCGTGGTTTTACAAGGCATAAACTGGTGGTGAATAAATGATATGTTACTCACTGTAGTGACTAACATACTCAGTCCATAGTCCCCTTTCCTCCATACCGTATGGGTGTCCCACGCTAGGAACAGGAAACTGAACCTTTTTCACCAGAAAACTTGTCTTCCCCTTTAAAATAAGATGCACGTGGGGGCGGGGCCCCAGGAGCATGCGCTCCCCAGACTCAGCCCACAGGCGCCATCACTCAGTCCCCTTTCATGCGTCAACAATATTACAATTGCTTAATGACACAGGTTTATTAGGGGGGAGGATGGTGAGACGTATGGAAGAAAGGGGACTATAGACTAGGAGTACGTTAGTCACTACGGTGAGTAACATATAATTACTCCTATGTGCCGTCCCCTTTCCTCCATACTGTATGGGCGATTACAAATGAATGCAGCCCTGTGAAGGAGAGTTTCCCCTCTAAGAAAACAAATTCTTCAAAACCGCCTGGCCAAATGCTGTGTCAGATCTGGTGCTGGCATGCAAGCAGTAGTGTTTGCAAAAGGCTGATGGGGAAGCCCAAGTAGCCGCTTTGCTGATCATCTGCCACAGGACGGGTCTCGTGAAGGCCACAGCCGTGGCCCTGGCTCTGATGCCTGGGCATTCATGTTTGCTGGCAAAGACCTGTGCTGCCCCTCATACTCCTCCTTGATGGCCATCACCATCTACCTTGCTATTGAAGCCTTGGAGGCTTGACAGCCCGGTTTTGACCCGCCAAACGTGATGAATGTTAGGCAGAATCCTGTGCAGTACCCTTAGGGACCACTACACACAATTAAGACTACAGGTGGTGATACAAGTTTTACCTTTGGTACAAGCCTGTACTACTATGTCATAGTGGTAGCAGTGGCAGAGCAGCCAGGCTTATCTCAAGAGTATATGAGCAGAAGCAGAGATTACACAAAGGGACCACAATTACTGTGACTCAAGCAAACACTGACTCAAGGTTTCAGGTAGAAAAATATAAGTACATTTATTTTGAAACCATTCGTTATAAACACAACACTTCTATTAAACTTCAATAAAAAACACACGTTAAATATACTACAACTAACCAATTCACTTTGTACCGTAAGTCTCAGGGTAAGTACCGTGTGTTTGAATGAACCGTTGTTAGGCACTAAACACGTTACTGCGAATACGATTGCGATCACTTTTTGACAGTTCAGTCTACTAAACAAATGCATATCCGTGACATGAAATGCTACCGGGGTAAAACACATTTGGCACCTGAGCTACCCAGAGGGAGTTGGAGGCAAAAATCACAGGCAATATTTTGGTTAGGCAGACAGAATCAAGAAACACTCAGAGACAGGAGTTCAAAAGTCAAAGGGCCGGAGCCAGGGTCGAAGGACACCGGGGCCAATTGCTGAAGATCACACAGTCTAACAGTTCACAATTCAACAGAGCCAAAAGTACTTTGATATTGTCAATGTTTAGAAGCAAAAGTTATAAGAAGGAGGGAAGACAAGGTCAAGCCTTGGAAATGAAGACAAAGGGATTCACCCAGTTTCCTCAACATAACACAGTACCTTGCTCCAATGGTTCAGCTGGTGCCCTGGCAGTTGTTCCTGTTGGTTTCCCGCAGACCCACGATTCCTGGAGCTTCGTCGAGAAGGAGGAAGTCTGAAGGGGGTCTGAACCACACAGGGATGAGGCCGGCAGCAGCGACACGGAATAAAAGGTGTGCTTCTTAAAAACAGCAGAGGCTCTTCAGGTGGCTATCCGGACCACTACAGCAGTGTGCAGCGATTTCGACAACGGAAGAGGATCCTCTGGCTGTAGAGGATGAGCTGGTTATCCCAACCAAGCTCAAGGGAAGAAGACTCCGGACTGGATTTTCTCCGAGTCGTTGAAGGGCAGATGGCTCAGGACTGCAGCAGGGCTTCACTGGTGTACCTCAGAGGCAACAATCACAAAAACAGATGGAAACAGATAGCAAAACACAGGTAAGAGTGGGGGGAAAGCTCTCACTCTTACCAGGTGGAAAAAAATAAACTCCAGAAGTCCAGCAAAGCTGCTGGGCGACTCACTAGGTGAGGGAAATTAGCCATAAATGAGAATTCTCCCTAACAATGAACAAGGCATCAGATTTACAGAAGCTCTTTGTCCTGTCCAGGTAAAATCCTAGAGCACGTCTGACATCCAGACAGTGCAATACTTTCTGAGCCTCATGCTTTGGATTCGCAAAGTATGTCAGAAGAACTATCTGCTTGTTAAGGTGAAAAGATGATATGACCTTAGGAAGAAATTAAGGGTGTGTCCGAAGTACCACCTTGTCCCGGTGAAATGTGGTATACGGCTCTGAAGCCACCAGTGCCTGTATCTCACTGATCCTGCGGGCTGACGTAAGGCCAACCAGTAGAGTAGACTTTATAGTAACAAGCCTGATATCCGCTGATGCCATGGGCTCAAAAGGCTTGTGGGCCAGGGTGCCCAGCACCACGTTAAGGTTCCAGACCGGATGAGGGTGCTTGACCGGGGGATACAGTCTTGTCAGGCCAGCCAGGTGCTTTTTGGCCACCGGATTGGAGGAGGAAAAGATGTTATCAACAGAGTTTTTGTAGGCCCCTGTGGCCGCCAGATAAGTACGACAGGTGTCTACCGGCACCCCGGAATGAGCCAGATGCACTGAGAAAGATAACACGTCATCCAGTGAGCATGCCAGAGGATCTATCTTGTTTGCCTTGACCCAGTGACAGAACATGGTCCATTTGCTTCTGTACTGACCCCTTGTGGATCTGTTTCGCACCCCCTGAATTATAGCCAAGTTGTCCTGACATATGTGCAAATGTTTCAGGGTGACCTGTTCAGGAACCATGTTGCCAGGGCTAATGTCTGCTGAGTGGGATGAACCACTGTGCTTCCCTTCTGGGATAGTAGGGGGGCAGGACCCAGAGGAAGGGGTACCCAAGGCTGATTCGACAGTCGGAGGAGCTCTGAGAAGCAATGTCTGGCTGGCCACCATGGCGCTATCAAGATGAGTCGAAGCCTCCGTGACTCCTTTGCCTTGCAGATGACCCTTTGAATCAACGGAGTGGAGGGGAAAAGCCTATGCACTCAAGTCGTTCCACTGAATCTGCAATGCGTCCCCCAGAGAGCCCATGCCAGACCCCATCCAGGACACAAATTGGTGGCATCTTCTGTTGCTCTTGGTGGCGAATAGGTCCAATGAGTGTGGCCCCACTTCATGAATATCTCTTCCAGAACGTCCTCGCTCAACTGCCACTCGTAGTTGTCGATCCCAAGCCTGGTAAGCCTATCCACCTCTAAGTTGGATTCCCCCACGAGGTGGACTGCTGATGAGTAAATGGTGTCCATCGGTTCCCACTTTCATATGCCGACTGACAGCCTGCAGAGCGGAGGAGACCTGGTACCTCCCTGCTTGTTGATGTAATATATGCATGTAGAGCTGTCTGTCTGAATGCAAACCGACTTCTGGTTGACAATGAAGAGGAACGCTTTGAGAGCAAGTCAGATGGCCATAATCTCAAGCCAGTTGATGTGATCTAGTTGTTCCTGCCATGACCACACTCCATGGACACTGTGGTTCTCCAGGGTAGCGCCCCATCCATCTAGGGACTATTCTATGGTAATGGTGATATCTGGGGGCGGCTGCCTGAACGGCCTGCCTACTTACAGGTTGGCATCTGCTCTCCACCACGAGAGGTCCTGTTGAAGGTGTTGTGGTATGCTGACTGGAGCTGCCTGAGAGCCTGTCTCCTGATTCCAGGAGGCTGAGAAATGTAGCAGCAGTCGCCTCAATTTGAGCCGTGTGTGTGGCACCACCAAGAGGCAAGCCCCCATTATGCCGAGCAGGTGCTGGTACTGGTACTGGTAATAACAAGGTTATTGGTATGCTAAGAAAATGCCCTGTGGCCTTCTTGATTATTGCCGTGATCTTCCCCTCGGAGGACAAGATCTTCTCTACCCTTTTATACCAAATTAACCCCAGGAATGTTAAGGACTGTGTGGAAAGTAACTGCGACTTCTTGAGGTTTATGGAGAACCCCAACTCGTATAGCATGTGCATAAGTGTGGCAGCTGTGCGCTGGACTCCCTCAGCCAACTCCACTCGGATGAGCAAGTCGTTGAGGTATGAATAAATCTGGTGACCCTCTGCCTGAAACAGGGCTGCTACAGCATTTATTAACCTTGTAGAGACCCTCAAAGCCAAATTGAGGCAAAAGGGAGGACCTTGTATTGGAAATGAAAGCCCATGATATTGAACCGGAGGAAGGAACGATGGGGTGCCCAAATCAGGACGTGCAAGTATGCATCTTTCAGATCCAAGGAGCACATCCAGTCTCCCCCACACAGTGTCTCCGCGATGAGTGATGGAGTAACAATCTTGAACTTTTGAAGGGGAAGGGAAAGGTTCAAGGATAAAAGGTCTGGTACAACTCTCAGTTTTTTTTCTGTATGGCAAAGATATGGGAGTAGAAGCCCATGCCTCGTTGTGAGGCTGGAACCTCCTCCACCACCTGACTTGCCATGAGCAAGGAGACCACTGAGAGAATCCACGGGCCTGCAAACCGTGCCTGCCAGGAATAAAAGTGAAGGGCAAACCTGGCCCCCACTGAAGAACTATGGATCTGGATGGCACTGTCACTGTTTCTTTCCTTCTGAGGCTGGTGCCTGGGAGGGGGAAGAATATGGGAAGAACCCCATTTTTGATGATTTGTGCTGTTTGCGTCCGTGCTGGCTGGGCAATCTATCCGGCTGCCTCGACTGACATTCCTGAAAGCCTGTAAAGCCACCGAAGGGCGCAGACTTGGTTAGAATTGACAGGGACTTAGCTGTCTGGGAGCTGTTTTTCTTTTTATCAAGCTCATCATCCATTGTTCAATGAAACAAGTCCCCCCCCCCTCCCCTCAAATGGCAGGTTGAGAATGCGATCCTGCATGTCATGGTTAAACTTTGTTGCCTGTTAGGGAGAATTCTCTGTTTTGGCTGAATTTCCTAACCTAGTGAGTCCCCCAGCAGCTTTGCTGGATTTCTGGAGTTTGTTTTTTTCTCCTGCCAAGAGTGAGTCTCTTTTCCTCACACTCTTGGACATGATTTGAGGGGTTCCTTTGACTTTGAAATGTGTTTTATGGGCTATGGGGTCTTTTACTCCATAGGTTCTCATGTGTTTTTACTATGTGTGTTACACAGCACCCTCAGTGCAGTGACACAGGGGTGTCATAGTGACACCCCACCATAGACTCCATACCCTGGGACTGACTACTGTCTCCCAGGGCATGTAAAGTCACCATTGGCTTTACTAGTCCCAAATTATGAACAGAAACCAGTACAAACCATCATATTGTGGACGTACTGGTCGGCGCAATTCGATTGCCCCGGGGTCTGTTATTTGAGGGGGCACGTCTCAGTCCCCCCTGATCGAGTTTTGGCTGGTCACCATTGGCTTTACTAGTCCCAAATTATGAACAGAAACCAGTACAAACCATCATATTGTGGACGTACTGGTCGCGGCAATTCGATTGCCCCGGGGTCTGTTATTCGAGGGGGCACATCTCAGTCCCCCCTGATCGAGTTTTGGCTGGTGGCAGTGGATACTACTTTTTATATTCAAACGCGAATATATCTCTATGGGATTTTCCCATTGTTCGAGGCTACCAACTTTAATTATTTAATTCCTATAGCCTCGAACATACCGCTGGGTTATTTATTTAATATTAATTTACCGGTTGGTATTTTTTGCCAGAACTCGATTCTAAAATGGCGTTTTTGTTCTCTTCTGTGACTCCAACCCAAGTCGACCCCTTTGTTCCACTTTTTGGCGGGCTTCTCCACAGAAGCCTCCAAAAGTGGTGCCACTCTGTCTGGGTACCACAGGGGGTGTGGGAGGGGGTTTAGGCACCCTGGACTGAGTTGCCTTGGCAACTCAAGTTGCACTCTTGTGTGATTGGCCCAAGTGGTGAGCCGGCCGGCTACCACTTAGCATGTTTGATTGACAGCTAGGCTGAATGAATGGGGGTTTCTTGCATAAAAGCAGGGCTTTCGGGACTGGAACTTCAGAAGTCACCACAGGACCTGAGAATTCGAAGAGGGAGAAGCTGAGCCGACCTGCAACGACGACACCACCGGTGGAGCCCTGCTGAACCGTCTCACCACTTCCCGACGACAAAGGAGATCCTCTTGCCGGAGAGTCTCTTCCCCTTGAGCTGGTGGGGACAACCAGTTCGCTTTCCTTTTCGCCTACCAGGACGTCTAGTGGTCGAATTGCCCGTGCCAAGCACCCCGGCAACCGGATAGCCACTTACCAATGAACCGCGAATAAAAGGACCACTCCTTTGAATCGAGATACTCCGCGGCTGGTTTCTTCCCTGGCAGTACAACGACCCCCTGCTTTCCTCCCAGACGAGATCTTCTCTGCTGCCGGACGAAGCACCAACTCGCAACCGCTGCCAGGAACAACAGCCCCCGCTGGAGTGTTCTCACCATTTCAAGGTACTGTGGCTGCCTGGCCTCCCTTTCTATAGATTGCTACAAGGTGACAGTAAATCCTTCACCTTCTAAACTGGGCTGGCCTCTTGACCATCTAACTGGTCCCTTTCTTTTGGTCCAACTTTTTTCTGAACCTTTGAGACTTTTCTGCACTTTTCAACCGTGTGACCTTGGACACATTTCGTTCTGATCCTCTTAAAGTGGATCCAGCTTTCTGAACTCCAACTTCACGGTTTGATTCTGCCTTCCTCTCTTGCTGTGTTCTTTTGAAAGTGTTGGGATCTGTTTCAATTTATGCGCTGCCTTTCTCTCCCTTTTAAACCGAATTATTGGAGTGCCATCTGCGTTAAGCGCTCAACGCTGTCTGAAAATAAGTGGGGCTTTACTTAAGACTTGTCTAATATTCTTTTAAGGGAGTGTATGTCCTTTAGTAACTGTGTTTTTGAACTTGCTTGAGATTAGTGCCAGTGTGTTTTCTTAGATGTGTTTTTAAATAAATAATGATATATCTTTTACACCAAAGCTCTGGTCAGTGTTTGCTTGTTCTACTGTGTGTACCTGCCCTATTGTGTATGCTCTGTATACTGCCTAACTCTTCTTGAGAGAAGTCTGACTGCTCAGCCACAGCTACCAGGTAAATCTGGGTGGTGCAGACTGCTACCAATTGGGTTTACTGCTAACTCCTGTAGTCCTAAACTTTTTGCAGTGGTCCCTAAGGGAACTGTACAGGTTTCTGACTAACATTGCCTTCAGCCAAGCCGATTTCCTTATGTTTGTGGTGACACAAATAGCCCTGCCTGCGGTGTCAATGTGTGCCACAGTTGACTCCATGATATCCTGGGCCACTATCTTCACCTCTCTAAGACCTGCCTTGAATCTTATTTATTTATTTATTTATTCACATTTGTAGAGCGCACAGCAGACCGACTATGTGCTAGAAACTCAGGAAGAAAGTCTGCTATTGCCTGCCAAAGTTTTTGGTTCACCGCAGCAAGCATGGCATCTGCATTGGCCTGTCTTAGGTGGAGCGTGGCACTGGAATACATTTTCTTACCATAGGCCACCGGGAGCTTTTCTTCCTTTCCTAGGAGAGCCGATATAGGGGCCGATGTGGAGGCTTGTGGCTTATAATACATAGAAACTGCCGCTATAACTGAAGAATGAAGCTGAGGGTGCACTGAACAGAACAAGAGCATCTCTCCTCCGCCTTTCTATACTTGGCATCTAACTGCTTGTTAGTAGGTTGTGTGGAATGTAGATTCAGCCAGCCTTTATTGGCTAAAGCTTTGACATCCTTCTGCAGAGGGATGCCGGTTCTTGTGGTTGAGGTGATTGTCAGTACCTCTGCCAATACCCCGGCCTCTGGTTGTTCAACCTGCGTCTGAGGGATCCTCAGATATTCAGCGACGCTCACCAGCCTCTTGTGGAAAGTCATAGCTGAGGAGGAAGTTATCTGATCGTCATCCGTGTCCCCTGATGTGTCCTGCATGTCAGGTGCTGCTGGTAGAGTACTGGGGGAGGGGAGGCTTACTGGCAGTGTTGGTGGTTGCGTTGGGGGCTGCACTGGGGGGGTAGTTGCTGGGACGATATGCACCTGGGGGTGTGGGAAAACTGGGCCAGCATGGGTACCAGGCCCTGAAACATGACAGGAGGTTGAGGCAGTACAGGAGGGAGCATGTCCATGTGAACCACCCGAGTATAGTGCCCATTTGAGGGGGATTGCATGAGGGTGAGGAACCTCTCAATGAACCTGTCCTCGTAAACTGGTGAGGAGCCCAACAGCGTAGGAGCAGGTCCTTGGACCTGTACCTCTTACTCTGCTCTCACCACCTCTTGCTTGGTATAGCTAGGGTCTGAGAATCACCTTTGTGCGGATGCAGTTGGATATGAGGTGGACCAGGTAACTGTTGTTGACCAATCCCATCATGACGTGCGTTCCGATGCCTGCGTGTTTGAATGTGAAGGCCCTGGAAGCACCACCATTTTGTCTGGCCGGGCAGCCATTTTGACTTGTACTGCGCCACGTGCCTGCTGCATGACAACAGTTGTACTGGGACTAGTCTCCACCTGTGCACTTGATTGCGAAGGCTTGGACCGTCCCTGCACCTCAGGTAGGTACCTGGGAAGCAGAGTGCCCTGGGGCCATGGCGCTGGCAGTGCTGGTAACGCGTTTAGGCACCCCCTTGGGATCTAGCCAGGTGTCAGAGCAATGCCGCTCAGGGAGATTCCCTGTTGCAGAGCCTTGAGGCCCCTTAGCGGTGGGACCGGGAGGGTCTGTGGATCCCTCAGCCGGATGGCCAGTAGCTCCTCGAGCCTCGGCCCCCTTGCTAGTCTTAGGACCTGGAAGGCCCCTCCTGCTTGGACACTTCCCAGGGAAGGAGTCGCCCTTGCGGGATGCAAAGGCGACTCCTTCCTTGCGCGATGCAGAGGAGAACAGAACACCTACTTTGGCCTGGTCTTCCTCCTGATGTGCTTGCTCCTTGAGGTTCTGCGGTGGTGATCTTGCAAACAGCTCCCTCCACCCAGCTATGCAGTTATTCAATGAACGCAGGGTAAGAGCGTTGCGCGCCGAAGAGCCGTGGTCTGGACCAAGGCACTTGAGGCAGAGCACATGTGGATCCGATGTGGGGAAGAAACCCTTGCAAGCCTGATACCTGCTGAATCCCATCGTCGGCATGCGCCGGGGAGGAGAGTGGCACCAGGGGACAGAGTACCTTAAACTCCAAAGAATTCACTATGGACGAAAAAAGGGAAAAAATATCCCGGGAAAGAGCACGTGGAATTACAAGGCCGGAGGCCTAACCCAGGAGCGCTGGTGAAATCGGTCTGTTCCCATCGACGTGGAAATGAGGACTGAGGAATGTTGCTGGTGGGCCGAGTCAGGGGAGCGCATGCTCAAGAGGACCCGCCTTGCATGCATCTAAATTTAAAGGACAAGACAAATTTTTCTGGTGAAAAAAGTTCAATTTCCCATCGCTATCGAGGGACGCCCGTACAGTATAGAGGAAAGGGAACGAGACGTAGGAGTACAAGTTAAGAATCTTGGGGCGGGATGGGGGATGGCACAGAACGGTGAATACGCATTTGTATATTAAATTCACACATTGACAAAAGACACTTTGTTTTTGAAAAACAAATGCAGGATTCGGGGTATTGACAGGCAGGGTCTGTCACACCTCCATTATTTGTGGTTAAATGTGGAGTCCGTTCGTCAAAACATGTCAAACATATTCCAGTCTTACAACACAACCAGCACTCATCCAGAGCCTGGGGACATCTTCCTACAGCACAGCACTTGCTGTGTACTGGATAGCCTCCAGGCACTCGAGTTATTTTACAATGGAGCTTTAAAGTACACAGAATAACATAATTCCAGGCTCAAACTTTGTGCGTCATTGGGAAGGGACACAATTCAGCTTTTTTTAAATTATATTTTATTGGTTTTAAACAACAGGGGTTATATGCATAGGTAGACTCATGTTAACATCACATAGGTACATCAGTATGTTAATGAAATTAAACAAGAGTAATAATACTAACAATGGTGGACCCCCCCCCGCCCTTATGGGTAAAGTGTTCTAGATCCCTCCCTCACCTCCCTCCCCAAGACGGTCTGACAAGTTTGTCCTTTTTGTTGGTGACAGTTTAATCTGTGGTTAGCATGAGATGGGATGTCGATCTCCGTTGTCTTGCTTGTGGTCAATCGGTGCAACAGGCCTGGTAGCTTCTATGCTGTGGCATGGCAGTCAGGTCTCGTATTCATCTTTGATTATGGCGGTTCTAGATCTTCCACGGTTGTTTGTCTTTGGCTTGGGATGTGTACATTGGCAAATTCATACCAGGTTTCCTTGTGGCGGGCTGCCTTTTCAAGGAGGGCTGCTGTGATTTTTTCCATTGTGTATATATTCGTTGCAATGGCAGTCCATTCTTTTTTGGTTGGAAGGCGTGGGGATTTCCATTTGATAACCAGACCAGCCCTTGCGGCAAGTAGGAGAGGGGAAACAAGTCCCTTTAATCTACTTAGTTCATCTTCGTCTCCTTCCAGGCCAAATAGAGTCAGGAGGGGGGATGGTTCCCGCTCAATGCCATCTATTTCTTTGATCCATCCGAGGATTTTGTTCCAGTAAATACGGACTTTGGGGCAGTCCCACCACATTTGCCAATAGTTGGCCTCCGCTCCGCATTGTCTCCAGCATTTGGCGCTGTTTGTCTGGTACATTTTCGATAGTCTGTAGGGATCGTACTGCCATCTGTGAAGTAGTTTTATGGCATGCAGTTTGTATTGTGCAGCGATGGATATTCGAGACTGAGTTTTGCAGATTGTGTCCCAAGCCTATTGGCCAAATTCTCTGTTGAAGTCCTTTTCCCATTTCTCCTTGAGGCGATGGTTCGGATTTGGGTCTTTGGTGATCAGGGTGCGGTACATCAGTGCGATCAGGCCTTGATACGTCGTATCAAGGATTCTCTCGAAGGGAGTGAGTTCTCTCTGTATCTTGGTCTTCCATTCACGTCTGGTTAGGATTCCCTTCAGGCGGAGGTAGAGAGAAAACGGAATAGGGTGCTGTCGGAGGGCGTCTTCCAGGTCTGTAATTGATATAAATTTGTCATCTCTCCATAGTTGTCCAACCCTTTCGAGTCCTGCATCGAACCAGGTTTGATATCTCAGATGTTCCGGGATATATTCTCTGACTCCGGGGGTCCATAAGTGGCTCAAGGGGGATGGCCATGTAGTCATTCCCACCATCCCTTTCCCTTCGTTCCATATATTCCATATGGTTCCCAGTATAGGGTGGTTTCGCAATTTTCATGTGAGTTGCGGTCTGGGGTCCCATAGCCATTCGGACAGCGTTGCAGGGGTCAGGTTATCATTGTCCAGCTGGACCCACTGCAGATCTTTTCGGTCTCTGAGGTGGGGGATAAGGACTCTCAACTGTGCTGCCTGATAGTATCGTTCAACGTCGGGGAGGCCTACTCCACCTTGATCCTTTGGTAAGATGAGAGTTTCGTAGGGTATTCTAGGCTTCTTTCCTTCCCATAAGAATCCCGTTATTGCCCTTTTCACCTGTTTGAAAAATTCTTCTGGGACTGTGACGGGAAGTACTTGGAAGGGGTATTGGAAGCGTGGTAGACTAACCATCTTAATGGCGTTCAGACATCCCATCCATGAGATTGTGAGGGGTTGCCATTTTGCGAGGTCTGCTTTGAAGGCGGCGAGGAGTTGGGGGAAGTTGGCCTCATATATTTCGGCAATGTCTCTCGTCAAATTGACGCCTAGGCATCGGAGTGTGGGGCCTCCTATAATGAGGCTGGTGGTGGGTTCCTGTAACGAGAAGAGGATTGATTTAGCTTTATTGATATTGAAGCTCGACAGGGCGCCATATTGTTCAATGAGGCGGATTGCTTCTGGGATTGATGTCATAGGGTTCTGCACACGGAGCAGGATATCGTCCGCATACAAGGCCAACTTATATTCTGTCCCACGCACACGCGGAGCGCTTCAACGCCTTCGTTGGCTTGTAGCATTTGCGCTAGTGGTTCCAATGATAGCAAAATAGTATTGCGGAGAGGGGGCACCCTCGTCGCATTCCACTGCTTAATTTAAACCAGCGGGAGTATTGGGAGTTTACTGCTACAGCAGCTCGAGGTGAGGTATATACAGCTTTGATTCCGCATCGGAGAGTAGGTCCGAGGCCTATTTTCTTTAGTGTGGTTTCCAGGAAATGCCACTCAACCCTATCAAACAATTTTTCTGCGTCAATTGAGAATAGTGCTGGTGAGTTTGACATCTTTTTTGGCTTCGTGTATGAGCTGGAGGGTCTTGCGGGTTGAGTCTGCCCCCTGTCTTCCAAGTATGAATCCCACCTGGTCATTGTGGATTATAGCAGGCATGCACGTCTCCAGTCGTGCAGTGAGGACCCTTGTGTAGATTTTGGCGTCCGTGTTTAGGAGGGAGATGGGACGTTAAGAGGTGCATTGGGTGGGGTGTCTTTTCCTTCTTTCAGGATGACCGTGATCAGGGCTTCGGAGAAGGATGCGGGGGCGATGCCAGTTTGGAGGATGTGATTGAAGAGGTCGACCATTATTGGGAGGAGGGTGTCACTAAAGGTTTTGTAGAATCCTGCTGTATAACCATCATTGCCGGGGGGCCTTCCAAGTTGGGAATCTTTTGATCGCGTCGGCTATTTCTTCGCCCGTGATAGGGCGTCGAGAGCTTGTGCTGTGTCACAAGATAGGCTAGGGATGGTTATCATGTTCATGTATTCTGCAATTGCACTTTCGTCTGTCGGGGTGTCCGAGGTATACAAACTCTCATAGAAGTTAGCGAAAGCTTCAGAAATGTCGCATGGGTGGTCCATGTGGGGTTCCATTTCTTTGTGTATAGCTTACACCCATCTCTCTTTACGTTGGCCACGGAGTCTGGTGGCAAGGAGCGTGTCGGCTTTGTCCCCTTTCTCGTATTGTTTCTGTTTTAAATATTGGAGTTTTCGGATGGTCTGGTCGATTTCCAGCTGCCGCAGTTCCTCTCTCTTGCTGGCGGCCTCCTCTATTTTTCGGTCTCTGTCGGGACCGGGGGATTGAGCGCTGCGGTCTAATTGTGTTATTTCGTTCCTTAGTCCGTTTTCTACGAGTTGTCGCTCTCTTTTACGTGCTGCTCCTTCTTGGATTAGGACTCCTCTCCAGGTGGCTTTCCCTACCTCCAATACTGTGTTTATCGAAACTTCACCTGTGTTATTGAGCTCGAAGTATTGGGCAATCTCCTTCTCAAGATGTTCGCGGAATATCGGGTCTTTCCAAAGCGTTTTGTTGCAGCGCCACTTGGAGCTTCTGTGGGGGAGTGCGATACGATCCAGGGTGACTGTGACCATATCGTGGTCTGATCATGTTATGGGGGATATATCGGATGCAGACATCGCCTCTTTTAGCTCTGGTGTGAGGTAGAGATAATCGATTCCTGTATACGTGGCGTGTGGCGCTGAGTAAAATGTGAATGCTGTTTCTTGCGGGTTCATGTGGCGCCAAGCGTCTGTTAGTTTGTAGTGTCTATTATATTGACTCTTTGAGCGGCCGGCATCTGGTGGGGAATTCGCCAGTGGGTTTCCAGCTTGTCTGTCCAGGGTGGGGTCGGCCCACATGTTGAGATCGATTCCCATCATTACTTCGCCATGTGCTTCAAGCATTACTTTAGGGACCATGTGTTGTAGGAACCTGGATTGGCCGGAGTTGGGTGCGTATATAGAGGCAAGTGTGATGGCAGTGCCCTGTATCTTACTGACGAGCACCAGCGCTCTGCCACTCACATCTGCCCAGGTTTTCTGTACTTTGAGTTGTATCCGTTTTGAGATCAGGATACCTACGCCAGCTTTTCTGAGCAGGCTCGAGCCCCAATGTTCGGTGCCTGTACGGGCGTTTAGGATCCTTCTTTCTTCCCCTTTAATATATTTAGTTTCTTACAAGAAGAGTACGTCGAGCTTTGTTCTTTTAAATTCCCTCAGCACGAGTGACTGTTTGGTGGGGAGTTAAGACGTTGGACATTCAATGTCCCTATTTTGATTGTGGTTGGCCTGTGGCTTGCCTCGATGTTATTTGCCATTGTGATGTGTTCTTGGTTTATCTGCTAGGTCCCATCTTTTGTCACTGGGTGGCACCGGGATCGGGGTGTCCCGTTGAGTGTGCCAGACCATCTTAATCTTTGGCGTCTTCATTCCCCCCCCCTCACCATAGGGGAACACAACGCGGTATCCCCTACTCTCTGTTCGTTTTGTTCATCTTTGCCCCTATTATTGAGAGCTTGCATGTTGACTTGGTGGTGTCCGAGTCGGACTGGATGAAAACTGAGTCCGGCGTCGGAACACGGGTAGGACCCATTACCGCACGGTCCTTTTGCACATATAAGTCCACTTATAACGTTTTGAGCCCCCTCTAACCCCATCTTCTCTTCCCCTTCCCAACATTTATAACTCTACATAACATTTTTCGGAACAAAAAGAAATATTGTGATACATGCAGTTTTCGAGGTCCATCGCCAGGCACGAGTGTCCTTCCTCCACTTACGAAAGGTCTCGCCTACCAGTCTCTGTCCGCCCTGGACTCTTATGGTTCGCCTAGACCGTGTCGAATTGACCATGTTACGACATTAAGTACTGGGCCTTCCAGGTGTGGACCTCGGGAGGGTGAAGTCATTTGTCGCTTTCGGGAGTGTTGTTGCCCCTTTTGTACTTCCTTGAGCCTTTCACTTTTTTTCTCCTTGGTCCCTGGAGTTCCCAGCGCTGACTGTTCCGTTCGGGCGCTTCACGTTCTCCTTCTCTTGGACCCATACCGAGAAGGTCGGCGATGCAGTCACGAATTTCCTCTTTGGATCACAGCTGGATTCTTCTGCTTCCATGTTCGAAGGTGAGGGAGAAAGGGTATCCCCACCTATATCGGGTGCCCTGATCTTTGAGCCATTTTGTGAAAGGGCTGCATAGGCGTCTCAGTGCCAGAGTGAGCGAGGATAGGTCCTGAAAGATGGTTATCTTGGCACCTCCAAGGGTAAGGGGGCCGCCAGATCTGGCCTTTTCCAGTATTCTGGCTCTGCCTTCATATCAGTGGAATCTTGCAAAGACTGATCTTGGTCTACCGGGCGGCCCACCGGCTCTGTGTATTCTCTCAGATTTAGGCTCATCAATATCTTCGTCTGCCGTCAGGATCTTGATAATATCATGAATGGTATTTTTGAGGTCTTCCTCCTTTTCACCTTAGTGTTCTGGAATGCTGAAAATTCGTAGATTGTTTCTCCTCTCGCGATTTTCAAAGTCATCCATTTTGAGTCGAAATTCCTCCTCTCTCTTCTCAATCTCTCGTATTCTAAGGTCCATTTGGGTCTCAAGGGTGTCTATGGAGGCTTGATTATTCTCGACCCCTTCTAGCCTCTCCTCGATGTTGTCTATTCTCTGTGTTATTTTATCTATTTTGCCGCCTAAATTAGCTCACACGTTTTTTATCTCGCGGAGTAGGGTCGCAATGTCGCCTTTGGTGGCAGCTGCACATGTTTCTGCAGATTCCATTGTCTCAATGTTCTCTGTGTCGGGAATCAATGGGGTCGAAGAGTAGGCTAATTTGGCTAGCTCCGCCCTAGTGTCCATGTGGCGGTCACTACAGCAGAGGAGGCACACGCCCCTGAGTCGGGGGCCCAACCCTCTGCTCTGGGGAGCTCGCAGATGTCTTCAAAATGATTCCAAGTGAGGGGTGGGGTGCACAGTCTCTGTGTCTCTTGGTGGTGGAGGGGAAATGCGCTGAGCACGTTGGTGTAGGGCGGTCACTGATAATTCTCTCAGTTGTGGAGGGCTGGTCTTCCGGACTGCTGGAGCCCA
This sequence comes from Ambystoma mexicanum, assembly GCF_040938575.1. NCBI lineage: Eukaryota > Metazoa > Chordata > Amphibia > Caudata > Ambystomatidae > Ambystoma > Ambystoma mexicanum. The sequence continues at coordinate 342,026,962 of NC_090922.1, forward strand.
GCGCAAGCGTCGTTGTCCTGCAGGAGTTGGGGGCTAGTGTTCATGCCAGGCGGCCTAGTGCTTTTTGTTAGTTGCGGCCTTGTGTTGAGCCATTGCCGCTTGGTAATTAAGAAGTGCGGGAATGTGTTGGGGCGCTCTCCTTTGCGGTTGCTGCAGGGCCTTTGGTATGGTCACCTGTCCAGATAAGTGGGTCGCAGGTGGGGAGATCCTGGATTCCCTTTTGGGGCCAGTTGCTTGCTTGGGTCTGCATCAGAGTGTCGGTTGCAGTTGGTGGTCGGACTTCCACCCCTGATTATGGTGTTGCTTGGGGACCGGCTGGGCACCTGGACTTCTGTGGGACTTCGTGTGGTCAAGTCGGCGGTTGGTCTTGGGTGTTTCGCGGGCCTGTGCTGTTAGGTGCCCCACGAGGCGTGCGAATGAGGGCTTCTGGCTTTATTATGTTTTACCCCGATACCTGGTCAGGGGAAGGCAAGGCAGTAGTCCAAAGTGTGATGTTTGTGTTCAGTTCACTCGGATGAAGGCTGAGGGAAGTAATGATTCACAAGCAGGTCGGGCCTAGCGACGTCCCCGAGTACCCTGTGATGTGCCTGGAGTTGTGACAGGGCGATTCAGAGGCTCGTGTTCCCACTGTTGTTGGCCTTGATGCATATTATTCAATGGACGTGGCATTTGCTCAATTGTGGGTGTTTGGGGCCTCAGAGGTTGGGGCGTGTGTCTTCTTGTGTCTCTGTTCCTTCTCCCCCCTTTCTTGTTCCTCTGCCCTCCTTCCCTCTCCTCTTTCCTCTCTTTTCCACTGCTCAGCCAGGCAATTTTCGTCCTTTTTGGACTACTTTGGTATTTTTGGGGGCCCTTGGAGGGCTGAAGGGTCCTCTGGACGTGTGCGCTCCTCCCACAGCTTTGTGCGTTCTCCCTCAGGCGCGGGCCACCAGCTCTGCACCGGGAGAGCTGCCCGTGTATCACGCGGCCCCCGGTCGGAGGAGGGGAAGGTGCCGGCGTGCTGTTGTGCAATCTGCGGGACCGGTCACTGGGGGATCATTGGCGGCATGGGGTGGTCGTGACCCTGTGGGTGGTGGGAGGGGGGGGGACAACCGCCTACATTTTCTTCTTTGGCAGGCTCGTCCGGTGCCCCAGCCGGCACCTCCTTCAGCGCAGACACGGCCGCCGCGCCGGTGTCTGAGCAGGTCCCAAGGGTGCAGAGGGCTGACAACACTAGGGGAGAGGTGGTGCGGTCTCCACTCAGCTCCGCAGGTCCGGGGCTCGTCTATAACTGTTGCGCGGGCTGCACCGGAATCGAGTGCTGCGCAGGGCTGTTACGCGCGGGGCTCTTAAGGAAAGGCGAGTTTCTCAGCCTTCTAAGGTCCGATTTCGATCAGATTTTTTGCTTGTGTGGTGGGGGGTTCTTCCGCCGGCTTCTGGTCAATTGTGAGTTGGGGGGGGTCACAAGGTGGGGGCTCAGATCACCTTAAGGACCTACGGCCACGGAGCTCAAACAGATTTAAGACTCATCTGTTCGCAACTTGGTGGCCAACTAGAATTCAGCTTTTAACACAGGGTTTCGTGCCACTATCCTGCAGCCTTTAAACACTCTAATATTATGTATTATTGTGCATGGGTGACTGTCAATCACGTTGTTCAGCCACACTCCTGGGATTCGGATGGTGTCTGCGTGTGACCGCCGTAGTCACTCTTACAGTGCTCTAATTCAGTAGTACATTTTGAAGGTCAGCCAAGAGATGCGCGTGGCACACTTCAAGGTTGTATTTGGGAGCTCACTTGTCTATAGCTGGGGAAACTTGCCTTTATATATATTAACAGAAATAATCTGAAATGACAAAATAAAACAGTTTTACGGTAGTGCATTATCAGTGGAAGATGTGTTCAAGAGCACTATACTTGTAATAATGGTGAATTTAATATGATTGTACAATAAACTAGCTCTCAATTCATTGCAAATCAAAACAAGCTCCCAAAATGCAAATTTCTTTGGCTATTTTAAACAATGTATCATTTTGTTGGAAGATGCATGGTATCTTTCCCATTCAAAGATGGATGCTACTTTCGGCTTGTTTCCAGAGAGCTTCCTTTGAGACAGTCATCCAAGATGGTTGCCTCCATGGAAGGGCTCCTAAAAACTCAAAGATTTCAGAGATGGGCAAGAATGGGTGGGATTAGCCATAGGGATTACATTGGCTAGGGGCAGGGAATGGGAGGGATTACAGCTGTGTATCCCTCCTCAAATGTCATCTCCATTGGAAAAGCATTATAGACCCTCATTCAAAGCCCATGTTTGATGCTCTTATTTTAATGACAATGGCCCAAACTAATGAGGTCGGACCACAATTCATTCCAGTGACTAGAATAAGTGGGATTTAAAGGCACACAACAAAGAAAGAACCTATTCACAGTTTCATGAAAGGATTTGTGTTAAAGCATTTTGATTATCACACTAGTTTGTTTATTAAGAGAAAACAATCTGAAAACAAAACAATGCATATGTTTCACCGGCCATAAAACTGGCATTGCCCTAAAAGTGATATGTGATATGTCATGTATAATGTGCCTATACACACGTGTTTCAAGTCGCAACAAGACAACGGAGGGACGACAGAGGGAGTAAAAGTGCATATCCCTTCACAATGGTGACAACTGGTCAATCATCCAACCACATCAACTCATACCACATAAAACCCATTCATACTCATACATCACTCACCCAAAGCATGATTCATAAGGTTTTTTCATACATAAACAAAGACAGATTTAATTCATAGACACCAATGTAATAACCCCTTTTCCCAAAAGTGCATCAATATATAAGCCTGTGATCGACTGTTACTTTTTGAACATAGTGGTTAAACGGGCAACTCGAATTTAGGCTATCGGGTCGCTGACCGAAAACGACCCAGCCTTCGTTTTAAATTGGAAGACTATGATATTGGCCTAATTGATAAAATAACAGTAGATCACATTCCAAATATGGAATTGTTTTTGCTGTTCAGATGTTCTGTCTGCAGATAATTCTTTCTTAATAAACAAACTATTTTGATTATTAAAATGCTTTAGCACAAATCCTTGCATGGAAACTGTGAATAGGATCTTTCTTTGTTGTGTGCTAAAACACCAGTACTGCGGGAAAGTAAAAACGAATCTTTGAAACATAGATACCCAGGATCCTCCAAAATAGATCCTAAGAATCAACCACTCCTCCACCATTAAAAGGAGAAATAGATAACTCTATAGACTCGAAGATATTAAATGTGGATAAGGAAATCAAGAGCAGAATTGCCTCCCATCGCCCTGCATTTCTGCCATCATGTGGTCGGATGCTAACGGCTCCCTTTCCCATCAAGTATTTACTCAAGCAGTTGGTTTTGGAGGCGTGAATGTTGGTTGGGGTAATTATGCCACCCCATTGTACTTATTGTAAAATTGTTTTGTCTCTTACTCTACTATGTCCTTCATTCATACAGGCACATAAGGATTGGAAGTAGAAGTTACTCCTCATACTGACTCTTACAATCTAAGTCTTAAACCTCCATCTGCCAGCCTCAGGATGTCTGCGCTGGCAGGGAGGAGACTGAAGTGCCTTTTTGCACAGCAGAAAACAAGTACAAGTTAAATATTGGTTGTGTAAGCACCCCCTTTCTGTTTTAAGCCCCACACTCTAACATGTTAGCCAGCTTACAGACCTCAATTGTCTTTGTCTTAGAGGGCAGTGCTACTTTACAAATAGCTAAATAAACCCAAGAATTTTGCAAGGCTGTCAGGACAACCCCTGGTTTCACCCCTATTAGGGATCATCAGTGCAGTATAGCCCGGACAGCCTTAGGTGACGATGTGGAATATGTGACGTGGCTCATATGGACTATCTATCTGTATATATATACTTTTTTTCAGTGAAAAAAACCTTGGCAACAAAACAAAACCCCATAAATTCAGCAATCTCATTTTGAGCAAGTCCACCTGAAATATGCAGCCCCTGCTGCGCAGCGCATGACCATGATGATGACATCACTAGTTACATCATACATGACAGCACCAGTGAGATCAATAAGGACATCAAAGAACAAGTTACTTACCCCTAGTAACCTTCTTTCAATTGGATGTTCCTCCCACTTATTCTTCATCTTATGATAATTCTCTCTCCAGCTTCTGCTGCTTTAGTATTTTTTTTTGGACAGGGGGCACTGTGCGCCATCTCATCGAGTCGATGTCCCTCGAGGGCCTCGGTTTGACAGTCAACGTCATCATCAGTATAAGTAGCACACACACCCGTTGGCTTCAGTTCTGTTTCCCCCTGAAGAGGGATCACAAGGCGTACCATAGACCGTAGGCTCCAAGAAAGCATAAAGTGTAAGAACACAAAAATTGCACAGCGGTGTAGGCTGGGAGGGGCGATGAGGAATAAGTGGGAGGAACATCCAAACGAAAGAACGTTACCAGGGGTAAGTAAGGAACAAGTTACTTATCTGTAACTGTTGTTCTCCAGCATGGTTCTGGCATGGATTCACATGCTCATGAATATTCCCCGTCGTCAGGCTGGGAAACCTTGGTAAAGAAAACAAATCGGTTTCCGTTTTGTTTCTGAACTGTCTTTCTACTAATAACCCATCACTGGTCTCTGGGTCATACTTCCCCCAGCCAATAACTGCCCTCTACCTAAGCCCCTCCTCTGGCAGCCATCTTCAGATTTGGTAGCACGTAAAGTGGCAGTAGGACCAAGAGAAGAGCCGCAGAGGGGTTGGAGGGAGGGTTTGCATGTGAATCCATGCCAGAACCATGCTGGAGAACAACAGTTACAGGTAAGTAACTTGTTCCTTCTCCAGCATGGGATATGGCATGGATTCACATGCTCATAAATACACAAATACATGGCAGTACACACATGCACAACCACAGGGGGTGGCAAGGCTCAACATTAAGCATTTCAACAACTCAACATTAAGCATCTCTTACCCCCTTCACCAGGCTCACCTTCAAGTGAACAGGTTGCGCAGCACTGCCTGGCCGACTCTGCACTCCTCCCTGGAATCCCGGTCAACGCAGTAGAACCTTGTGAAGGTGTGCGTCGACCTCCACGTAGGAGCCCTGCAGATGTCCAGCAACGGCACACCAGAGAGGAACGCCATGGTAACAGCGATCACGCTGGTTGAATGGGCCCTCGGACGGCCGGGCAAAGGTCGGTTTGCCATCCAGTGACAGTAAATGATGCAGCCGGAGAGCCATCTGGAAATGGAAGCCTTCAAGAGGGCCTTCCCTTGGTTCACAGGTCCAAAGTTCACAAACAGCTGTGATGTCTTCAGAAAACTCTTTGTGTGGTCCCCGTAGAACAGCGCTCTAGAAACATCCAGCGAGTGCAAAGTCCTCTCAGGCAGCGACGTGAAAAAAACAGGTAACTCCAAGGGCTCGTTGAGGTGGAAGTCAGACGGCACCTTGGGCATAAAGGAGGTGTGCGTCCGCAGCACTGCACTCGTCTTGTGGAATGTCAGATATGGAGATTTACAGGATAGGGCCTGGATCTCTCCCACTCGTTGTGCGGAGGTGATGCCACCAGAAACGCTGTCTTCCACGATAGGATCTTCAACAGTGCCGAATGCAGAGGCTCGAATGGCAGGCCCATGAGCCTGGTCAGCACCACGTTGAGCTCCCATGCCGGGGCCGGAGCCTACACCGGCGGGAACGAGCGGAAAAGTCCTTTCATGAACTCCTTCACCAGGCGATGAGACCACAGAGATGACCGCCCCGGAGTTCTGGTGTAGCGGGAGATCGCCACCAGATGGATTTTGATGGAGGCGTGCGCCAGCCCCGTCTTGGCCAGCGACAGCAAGTACAGCAGCACTTGAGGGGCCGTAATCCACAGAGGGTTGATCTTCTGTGCACGGCACCAGACAGAGAACCTCTTCCATTTGTGTCCATAGCACTTAAGAGTCGAGGACGCCCTGGCCTTTGCAAGCACCTCCTTGCAGTCCACCGGGATATCGTAGCCTCCGAACTCTAGTGCTGCAGGAGCCAGGCCTGTAGGTTCAGCGACCCCGGGTCGTGGTGGAGGATGGTGCCTCCTTCCCTGGCAAGAAGATCCGCGTCTGTCGGCAGTTTGACTGGGGGGGACGCTGACATGTCCAGAAGGTCCAGGAACCAGATCTGCCTCGGCCACGTCGGTGCGACGAGGATCATCCTGCACCGGGAACGTCTGACTTGACTGATGAGTCGCAGCAGCAACGGTAGGAACGCATACAGGAACAGACTGCCCCAGGGGAATGAGAAGGCATCGCCCATGCTGCCCGGCTGGGGAAACCTGCTGGTGAACCTTCGGCACTTGGCGCTCGTCGCAGTCGCGAATAGGTCGATCTGGGGATTGCTCCATCGTCGGAATAGGAGATCCACTTGATCCTGCCGAAGCTCCCATTCTTGGCACGAGCGCAGCTCTCTGTTGAGTGAGTCAGAGATGGTGTTCTTTATTCCTACCAGATGGAAGGGTACCAGGAACATCCCTTGGGCAACGTCCCAGTGCCACAGATCCTGCGCTTCTTTTGTTAGGGCTGGGGATCTGGTGCCCCCCTGCTTCCTGATGTAGAACATTGTAGTGGTGTTGTCGGTGAAGACCCTCACCACCTTGCCCTTGAGGGACGGGAGGAATGACCTGAGGGCCCAGAACACAGCTCGGAGCTCCAGGATGTTGATTTGTAGTGACCGCTCCTCCGGGAACCAAAGTGCTCTTGCGTGGAGATCTCCGGTGTGTGCTCTCCATCCTTCCAGGGAGGCGTCCGTCATCACCGTTTCCCAGTGTGCCGGGGTCTGGAAGTCCGTACCCGACACTAGATGCGTGCGGTTGCCCCACCACCGGATCGCTTGACGAAACATCTCGTTGAGGGAGATCTGGTCTTCGAACCTGCCTGCTGCTTGCATCCAACAGGCGTCGAGGAACTCCTGCAGTGGCCGCATCCACAGCCTGCATAGGGGCACAAGGTAGATGCACAATGACATCATGCCGAGTAGGGACTTGATGGACCTCACCCTGGCCGCCTCCATGGTCAACAGCCCTTGCACCTTGCCCAGGATGGCCTTCGTCCTTTCTCCGACGGAGAAGCCAATTGCGCCACTGTGTCGAGTCTGGCTCCCAGGAACAGGGTGTCTTGCGATGGTACAAGTGGGATTTCGCAAAGTTGATCGAGAATCCCAGATCTGTGAGCAGTCAGACGGTTTTCGCTGTGTGATCGACGGCGAGTTCCCTTGACTTTGCTCTGATGAGCCAATCATCCAGGTAGGGGTATACGTGGATCCCCTGCAGGTGCAGCTGCGCCGCCACCGGTGCTAGGCACTTGGTGAAGACCCTCGGTGACGCCTTCAAACCAAAGGGTAGGGCCTTGAACTGGTAGTGTCGCCCTTGTACCATGAACCGTAGAAACGTTCGATGTCCTTTGTGTATGGGGATGTGGAAGTAGGCATCCTCCAAGTCTAGGAAGTCGCCCTCCTCCAGCTGTCCCAGCATATGCTGAAGGGTGACCATCCGGAATTTCTGGGACTTGATGTATTTGTTTAGACAATGAAGGTCCAGGATGGGTCGCCAACCGCCGGTCTTCTTTCGGACGAGGAAGTACCCCGAGTATACTCCGGAGCCTCTTTGGGACGAGTTCTATGGCGCCCTTCCTTAGCATTGCTCGTACCTCTAAGAGTAGCTGTGGCACGTGGTTTTCCTTCCTGGCCACGGTTGGTAGACGGGGGCACTTTCTTTGGAATTCCACAGTCTGCCCGTGGGCCAGGGCATCCAGCACCCAACGGTCGGCGGAGATGTATTCCCACACGCTGACAAATTTCGCCAGCCGGCCTCCCACTAGTGTGCTCGGGCGGGAGCCAGATGTCACGGCCGGTTCAGTCCTGCTTCCCCGTGGCCTTGCTGCCTTGGCCGCCTTGGCGGAGGGATCCTCTGGCCTTGCTGCGGCCTCTGTAGGCTTCCTGTGACGAGGAACGGGCCACCTGGCGGTACGACGAGGAACTGCCACGAAATGCTTTGGAGGCACCTTCAGACTTGCCTCCGGGGTCCGAAAGGACAGCCATCGTTGTTGAAGAGCACCCAAGGCCCGAGCCGTCTCTGTGTCCGCCTTGATGGCCTGCAGTGACTGCCTTGCCGAACAGGTTGTTCCCATCGAAGGGCATGTCCAGCACCCTGGTCGGCACGTCCTGGCAGAAATCGGTGGCCTTGAGCCAACCACGCCGGCGAAGGCAAACGCTGTTGCCCATCTGGCGAAAGCCGGTGTCGGCGATGTCCGTGGCGACCGTGATGGCGTGGTCCAAAGCCACCTCGCCTTCCTGAAGGATTTCCAGGACCACAGGCCTCTTGTCGTCCGGGAGGAAGTCCAGGAGGGGAGCGATCTTGAACCTCAACTCCCTGTCGTAGCATGCCACGATCGCGAGGGCGTTGGCCGCTTTAATAGTCGTCGCCGCCGAGATGACCCGTCGTCCCATGGTGTCCAGCTTCTTCCCCTTGCCGTCTGGCAGGGAAGTGGAAGTTGACACCATCGCCCCTGCTGATTTCTTCTTGGCTACCGCAGAGACCACTGAATCCAGGGATGGCTGTGCTCTGAGGCACACAGGGGCAGAGTCCAGGATCCGGTACTTCTTCTCGTACCCATCTCTCTTAGCAGCTTAGCAGGGGCCTTGGATGGGTTCTTCAGGAGCGCCAGCCCTTCATCCCAGATGTCGTCCAGTAACAGGACTGAGAGGACAGTCTTCCTCTTGGCCTCCTGTCGTTGGTAGAGGAAGCCTTCCTTCTTCTGTTCTTCAGGGCAGAGCTTGAAGAGCTCAGATGCCCTGGCGATCATGTCATGGAAGGAGCCAATTTCGTCGGGGGGGGGGCCCAAGCAGGTGATGATGGGAGGTCCATTCTGTCGTCACCACCGTCGTCATCCGTTCCCGTCGTCGCTGTCTCCGTTCCCGTCGCATCCCTCGGAGAAGGGTTATGGAGGTGAAGGCTGGAAGGGCGGAGGAGGATGGACTTGCCTCCGCTTGTTAGGTGGGCTCCCCGACGGTTCAGGCCCCACTGAGTCGTCGGTGGGGGATAAGGGCATCCTTGTCCTTATCTCCGTACAGAGGGTCTCTACAGCCATCAAGATAGCTCCTGAATTGTCCTGAGGTACGGGCACCGGCTGCAACGGGATCGACGGCTGGGGTGTGGGGTCCTCCGCGGCCCTGTCTTCCTCATCGGCCCCCCCGTTGCTCTCTTCGTCGGAATCGTCGGGATCCTTCCCGTGGGCCCTGGTTTCCTCGAACTTCTTGTCCAGGATCCTTTGGACGCTAGCCAACTCTTCCTCAGAAGTTGTATCTGTGTCCGTTATGGCTACTGTGCCCCCCCTCTTTCTCCTGCTGGGGTTTCATGGGGGTCTTCTCGATAGACAGAAAAGATGTTTCCCTTCGGGGTGGCATGGAAACTCTAGCCCCTGAAGCCGTCTCCACTGGGGAAGCATCCGTAGGTTTCACCAGGGCCGCCACGACTCCTTCAATCGAGGCCTTAGCCGGGTGGATCAGGGCCTTCACGAGCTTGGTCGTGCCTGAGGCCTTCACCTTGGGGGGAGGGTCACCGCCTCGCTCCCCCTCGGCTGTCTCCGTCGGGATCGACCAGGGCTTCTCCCGAAGCTTACCCGGGTTCTCCGACTTCCTCTTCACCGAGCCAGAGCATTGGCTCGTGGTTCATGGCGTCAGTGATAATGCGCCCTACCTGGCAGCCGATGAGCCCGACCTATTGGTGCTCCCGGTGCCTGCGGACTCGCAGTGCTTTGCCTTTTGTTGGGCCCCCGTCGCCGGAGCGCCCTCAAAGGTCTTAGAAGACCGTTCGGACTTCTTCTTCTTCTCAACTGCTGCTGGGCTCTTCACCTCCAGCCAGTTGGTGAGTCGAGTACGACGGTCCTTCATTGTCCGTTCAGACATATTCTTACAAAACGCACAGTCCTTCTCCACGTGCGATTTGTCGTTGTGAAGGCAGTAGAGGCACCGAGAGTGCTCATCCTCCTTAAAGACGTTCAGTAGTCCACATCCAGGGCAGCTCCTGAACAGTTTGGGTCCAACAGGCATCATGCTTCCTTTGTCCTGGACCATGAACACGCGGGTAGGACTCAAAGATCTTCTGGAATCCTCAGAGAAGTGGAAACTCGACGAAAAGATGCCCTTGAGGGGTGAAGAAAATTCCGAAAATGGGTCCCCGTTAATCGGAAGTAGAATCGGTGGAGCTTGAGGCTCGATTGACCGAAAATATAAGAGTAAACTCTTAGAAAAAAACACTAAACGCAGTAAAAGCTCGAGAGTTACAGCACAAGGACTCCCAAACACTTGAACGTGCGGTAAAAATCTGAAGATGGCTGACTGAGGAGGGGCTTAGGTAGAGGGCAGTCATTGGCTAGGGGCAGTATGACCCAGAGACCAGTGATTGGTTATTAGTAGAAAGACAGTTCTGAAACGAAACTGAAACGGATTTCTTTTCTTTACAGAGGATTCCTAGCCTGACGACGGGGAATATTCATGAGCATGTGAATCCATGCCAGACCCCATGCTGGAGAACTTGTTCTTCGAATGGATTGTGTCCTTCCACGTATTCCTCATCTTATGATAGGCTCCCAAAGCGGTAATAATTTGGAAGTGGAAGTACAAATTAAATGTTGTTCTAATCATGGACCGAATGAAGGAACGCTTTCGCAATTGTCCTCTCTGACTGGAAGATGAATCCAGACAGTAATGTCTCACAAAAGTGTGACCAGACGACCAAGTGGCAGCTGAACAAATGTCTTTGATTGGGACACTTCTTTAAAGAGCAGCAGAGGTTGCCATGCCCCTTGTGGAATGTGCTCGTATGCTTTCTGTCTGGTCCTTGCCCGCTAATCTGTAACATTCACCAATAGCTAGGATGATCCATCTGGACATGGTTTGTTTTCTAACAGCTAGAACCAAATGAATAATTGGTCATTTTGGCAGACTTTAGCCATTCTAGATATGTAAAAACTGAGAGCCCTTTTTGGGTGCAGTCTATGAAATTTTTCCTCCTCCTTTCTTGGATGGGAAGGTGGATAGAAAGTTGGTAAAGTAATTTGTGACAAGTGGAAGTCGGAGACTACCTTAGGTAAGAAAGAAGATTTCACCTTCAGAATAACCTTATCTTTATGGAAAACTGTATGTGGAGGTTTACAGGAAAAGGCATGCAACTCGCTTACCCTGCAGGCTGACGTTATTGCAATAAGCAAAACTGTTTTGAATGTTAAAAGTCTTAATGGGCTTGAGTGTAGAGGCTGAAAAGGAATGCCTTTCTTGTTGAGATAGTACATGGCCACTGTGTTGTCCATCATTATCAGGACATTCTTTCCCTGTACAGAGGGCAGAAAGGCCTTCAGAGCTAGTCTGATTGCCCTCAGCTCCAAAAGGTTGATATGCAGTTTGGACTCCGATGGAGACCAACGACCACTGATTGTCAGATTGTTGGTGTGGGCTCCCCACCCCATGAGTGAAGCGTCCGTCACTACTGTTATCTCCAGTCATGGCTGCCAAAAAGATTCTCCCTTGAGAATGTTGTCCTTGGAAGCCCACCATGGAAGGTCCCGAGACTCTGCTTGGAACTTTCAGGTGATCTGACATTCTGCCTGAAAACTGGGATCATTGAGTCCTGAGAGCCCACTGAAGGGATCTCATTGTCAAGCGATCCTCTGGCACCAGGAAAATACAGGATGCCACCAGACCGAGCAACCTCAAAAAATCAAAGTCCGGAAGATGCTGGGCACTCTGGAATTTGGTAACCATCTGCAGAATGTGTTGAGCTCTCACCTCGGGTGGCGAGGCTTTCCCTGAGGAAGCACCCAGGACTGCTCCAATAAATTGGAGTCGTTGAGATGGTATCATGTGGGATTTCTTGTAATTGAGGGAGAAGCCCAGTCTGTGGAGAGAGTGGCAGGTTACGGTGAAATGTTCCTGGATTTGTTCGGGTGAACAAGCCCTGATCAGTCAATCATCTAGGTAGGGGTAGACGTGAATCCCCTCTCTCCTGAGACTCGCTGCCACCACCGCCATCAACTTGGTGAAAACCCTCAGGGCAGAGGTCAGCCCGAATGGCAGAATTCGAAACTGATAATGATGCACAGGGATGCTGACTGCTTGGTAGATGTAGCAGCCTGAACCACCAAACTTTCTGGTGTTGGATGTTTAGTCAGATACATTGGGTCGCTGCTGGATGGTATTTTTTAGCAAAATTTGTATTCACTGCAGTCACAGTTTCTGGTGTCTCCCAATAATTTGCAGAGACCCTTTTTTGTAATGCAGTGTGAAATGGCAAAATTGGATCTTTCTGGGGACCTTGCTCAAAGATGTCTGCGGTGTCATCCTGCTCAAAAGAAGGAGTAGGCCTGCTCCAGCCTAAAAACTCTATAAAATCACTCATTAGTCTCCTATATGAGGAGTCAGTATGTTCAGTAGGATCTGGCCTGCCAAATTCTAATTCGGCAGAGGTATCTAACCCAATGACCGACTGCAGGTTGTAATAGAAATCCTTTAATCTAGACTCATCAGAGATCAGTTCATTTGGCACATTAGTGGTGCCAAATTGTAACCCAAATGGTAGTGTGTCATCATCTGAACGTTGTACATATTCATAGATGGCTAAGAAAGACAAAAAAAGGCTCTTTGAAGCTTGAAAATCTTTTCTTGGACTAGCACTGTCTTCGACAATTTCGAAGTAATCGTCGACAATGACTTAGAAGTCGGGATCGCCTTTGTTGGCATTGACTTCGGTACTGGTGTTGATGGCTCAGATGTGTCATGACCACTGTGAGGGGGCACACGTTTTGCCACAAACAGGCTCCCACCAGAACCCTGAGGGCCTTAAAACCAATGCAAAAGGGCTCCTGGAGCCAGTCCCGGCGCCTTTGGCACCAGGCTCATATGTAGGAAGGAAAGGCTGTTCAAACTAAGTCCCATTTATGCACATGGGCCTTTAAATCCAACATGGAAGCACCCACACAGTCTAGTACTAAGAACCAAGCCATGTGGTCTAGTGTTTTGGGTGTGGCGGGCCTGGAACTACTTTCATGGTACTACTTTACCTGGGCTATATAAACCACACCCTGACTGCAGAACACGCTTCGAGTTATTCTGCAACCCGCAGCGTGACGCTCACTGTGTCTAGCTCCTGGTCTTCAGCATCTTCCTGTAATCCTGCAAGAACAAGAACAAGATTTTTCTGCCTTACCTGAGAAAACACAATCCAGCACTCAGCATCTCAACTGGGCTGCAATCTGTGGAAACCGCGAGAAGAAGAAACATCACTCACCTGTGAGTACTAGCTCACGGACTTCCGGCGAACCACTACCACAGCTGCTGTTCAAACATTGCGAACTGCAATAACGAGAAAGGGAAAAACAATATTACAATGCGCGCTTCCAAAACATCGAATTCCAAGAGTCTTACCTGAATTCCATCGCGCTACTCCACGCTTCCTTCCGGAGCACCACAGCAACATCTGCAAAGGAAAAAGAGACATATTCAGGTTCGCTTTCAATATTAAACAACCTCACAGCGCTGTACTTACCTTAACGGATTCTGGGGGCCTGTTTTTCATCGCACTCTCATCCACTCGCAGCACAACAGCGGCCTGTGAGGAGAAGAAGAAGAAAACACAGGTTAGCTTTAAAAGACAATAAGGGCGCTGCGCTTCGTGCTTTCTCTTACCTAGAAAACGTGCTTCTCCATCTGGCACGCCAGCATCAAGACCTTCGCACCTGAAAAGAAGGGGATAAAGACATTAACAAATTCCCACCATAAACAGAACAAAGACTTACAATTAACAAACCTACCTGCCTACCAGCAGATTCGGGGTCACAGCAGGTCTGGGCCCAAGGAAGGCATACTGCACCAGTGAAGCAACTTGGGAGGCTCGCCAACAAACGTCAAGCGCCCCTGCACAAGAAACGCAGGACGGATAGCTCACCCTACAAATAACTAAGATTCATTATTCAGCACTGGGCAACTACGCATCCAGGGTTCCAGATCTCAGAGCCATCCAGACGCCCCCAGGGATATCAGGTAAGCGAAACAGATGCGACGGTGTCAGCGAAGGTGTCAATGTTGTCGACTTCTTATGTTTCTTCGACAGAAACTTGGATGGGCTGGGTGTTCCTGACCCGTCGAAGCCCTGAATGATTTCTCAGATAGAGATTTTTCACGATGCAGTACCGGCTTAAGCCTCGATTTCGAAGATTTTGTCTTCGACTTCCTTTTGTCACCTTTTTGCAGATCGACAGGGGCATGGGCTTTCTGCTTGTCCTTCAAGTGGGTCAAGGCCTCATTCTCGAAGATTTTGAGCATTTCATTACAAAACACAACCTACTTTGCTGGGGAGTCCGATCTAGTTGGACACTCGATTACCTCAGCTGAGGAATCACTGGAGGTTGAAGGTGACCTATGACGCCATTTCTTGGCCTTATTCGAAGAAGATGATGAAGAATGGCATGATCAACTTCTCGATCTAAACCGTTCTGATGTTTTACGTCAAGCAGAATCCCTCAACCCATCAGCCTTTCTCTTTGAACTCTTCGAAGGAGACTTCGAAGGCAACCTCCCCACCACCAATTTACCTTTACGGTCCCGGAGAGCCTTTTCGGTCATTGCCTGACAGGAGCCACAGTCAGAGATACAGTGACCGGTACCAAGACACCACAGACATATGCAGTGGGGGTCATTGATCGACATATTCGATCCACAGTCTTGGCACTTCTTGAAACCCGTCTTAGGAGTAGATGGAGCCATTGGGGAAGACATTTTCGAAACTAAAATAACTATCGAAGTTCACAGAAGAATTAAAGTGTGCCGTATTTCTCTCGAAGTGTTAGCTCGGAAAAACAGAACTGAAGCCAATGGGACCTGCGTGCACTTCTTATACTGATGATGACGTCGACAGTCGAACTGAGGCCCTTGAGGGACATCGACTCAACGAGACAGCACACAGCGCCCCCTGTCGAAAAAAGAATTCCGAAGCTGGAGAGATAATTATCATAAGATGAGGAATACGTGGGAGGACATAATCCATTCGAATGTGACACTACTGATTAAACAAATTCAAATATTTTTGTAGACCTCTTTTGATACATATTTTATTACACTTAATAATAAGAATAGAACAATAAAATGATACAGAAGTCTGATATGATTACATGTGGAGCTTTAATTTGTAGTAGTTATCAACTTATAAAGTTTAAAATAAAAATATATAACATTAAACAAATGGTTTGAATTTCATTTATTAGTAAACAATTATAATATTTAATTGCAGGGAAAGTACCTGATTCTCGTAAATCTATTTGAATTATTTGAAATAAAATATGAATATGTAGTAGTAAAAACTATGTTTAATAGTGTTATGTAAATAGTCAATGATCACATTTACATTTACAATTCTCCTTACTGTAATAACATTACATGAACACATTCCTTTCTAAATTACAAGTTTTATTAAAAGAAAATTACATACAAAAGAAAGTATGTGCCTGTTTGCAGTATGAGAATATATAATCTAAGAATTCCAAGTTTGGTTAGTATGCACACAAAAAATCTGTTAGTTATACCACATATTACATTTATATAAAATAGAAGATTATAAAGTAAATATTTAATTATGGACATAGTAATGGTATTACTAATATTTCTAGTCATTTCTTTTGACAATACATTATGAATATGTATTCCAATATAACAGATTACCTTCAAAAGTGCATAAATACTTATATAGTATATTCTTCTTTGTAATAATGTCTGTATGTACTTACAATTGTATACAGTGTGTTACATTTAAAGAAATAAGGGCAGAATACATAGTACTGTGCAAACATGAAATATGTCATATTTCAAAATGAAATTAATCAAACCAGTGAAATCAGTGATGTCATGCATGATGTAATCAGTGATGTCATCATTGTGGTCATACACTGCGCAACAGAGGGTGCATATTTAAGGTGGACTTACTCGAAATGCGATTGCTGAATTTCAGGGGTTTTGTTGTGTTAAATCTGACCACCTTAACACTTTCTTAACCAAGGTGTTTTTCACAGAATTGCAAAGGATGTCTTGCTATGTATTTTTCACGTTAAATCTGATCACCTTAACTTTCTCCTAACAAAAGTTATTGCACTAAATTTCAAGGGTTTGGTTATACTATAGCCTCTTTGGGGCCCATTAGCCATGGTCTTCACCCGTAGCCACTGTACATGTTGCACCAATAGGTTTCTTTGGGACCCACTAGCCATGCCCTTGGGCACAGAGATCAATTAACCCATGCCTAGGAGATGTGATCACTGCAGGTATAAAATTACTTTTTTTACTCTCTCCCCAGGTCCGCAGAATTTCCCAGGTATTCCCTCGATAATGCTAAAACAAACCTAAACTCTTCCCTGTACTCACCAAGCACCCCCTCTCCTCTTTCCATGGTGCCCCCACTACCCTCAATTGGTTTTTTCCTCCATGGCCCTCTCTTGCCCATTACCGCCCACCCTCCCCATCACTGTTTGGTTTGTGTGACACAATTTTGTTCTCAGGGGTGGACTTGACTTAAATCTGAGTGTAGAATTTCAGGTGTTGTGTTGCATTAAATCTGATCACCTTAATTCTCTCTTAACAAAAGGTTTTTCACTGATGTTCAAAAGTTTTGCTATACCTTAGTTTCCTCAGGACCCACTAGCCATGGCTTTGGCCGTGACCACTGCACATGTTGTACCAATTGTTTTATTTATTGATGTGCACAAGCTGTTTCTTATTCGGTCAAATCTGCCCAGCGGTTTCTGTGCTACTGCTGTCCAGAAACTGCACTTTTCACTATGAGAACATGAATGGGCTGAAAACTCTGAAATATTGTTTTCTTAATCAGTTTTTCATTTTATAACATTTGGTTCCAATTTGCAGGGGCGTGGGGGTGGGGTTGACCTTGATACATTTTTGTTTTGAAAATGTCATCCAATTCCATCCAGCAAGTCAAAATTTATAAACAATTGAACTGTTGGGGGAAATGGCTGCTTTTTCATTTCTGAAAAGCCTGTCAGCCTCTCTGCTGCAAAGTACCATGGTAGATACAGCTATAATTTTTGAAGTAGGGACACCCCTTTCCCGTCAAATATAAAAAAATCTACTGGGTGGAATAACACCAGCAGCCCTCCTCTACCCCGCCCCACCACGGAAATTGAGTCAAAGCTTCATGCCCAAATTGTTTCGTGCCTGGTCCAATTCCACTAAGCGGTTTGTGCGCTTGAGCAAAAATGTGACCTTTTCTCTATGAGAAAATAGAATGGGGAGTCGGGTGAAACAGTGTTTTCTTCTTTCTTAATACCTTTTTTATTTTTTAACAGATCATTCCCAAAATGTTCATTCTGGGTTGGGAGAGCCGTGAGTACAATTTTGTTTGCAACATTTCAGCCAAATCCGATCATACGAGTCAAAAGTTATTAGCAAGTGTTTGTCAAAGGCACTCACAAACTGGACATTTAGGAGCAATTAGTTAAAAAATGAAAGTTATTTAAAAAAATATAAAAATGCTGTTTTTAGCCTACTACCATTCATTTTCCCGTAGAGAAAACGTGCAGTTTTTTAATAGCCGTAGCGTGACAACCTCTTGGAAGATTTGGACCAAATAAGAAACAATTTGGGCACAAAGCATTGACTTAACTTCCTTGACTAGTCTGGAATAGATCCATCTAGTAGTTTTTAAAATATTCGAAAGAGAGTGGGTCGCCCCCTGCTCCCTAAACATTTTTATCGGTCTTGGTGCTTATGCAGCAGTCTGGGGTTAGTCCGTCTAGTTGTTGCTTATAATTTTGGGAGAAGGGGGCACCCCATCCCTGTCAAATATTTTGCTATATATGTGTCCCACAATGCATCAGTGATGCTTTTCAGAAATGAAAAAGCCACCATTGTTTTTTTGCTCAATGCCATAGATGACCATGGTTATAACGGGTATAACCGGGGTAAGCCAAACAAACCAAAAGTGGAAAAAATGACATTTGGAGGAGGAAAAAGGATGAAGTGGCATCAGGCTAGAGGGGGAAAGAAGACACAATGTGAAATTGGGGAGTTGGGGTGTGTGTTTGCGGGGCTGTGGCCAAGTTCAGAACTCAAACACTTTCGCATAACCGCGGTTATGATAGAACACTAGATAGGGAATGAAAGTGCATCAGATGAAAGGCCGAATGTTGAGGGAATAGGAGAAGGCAAGGGAGGGAAAAAGAATTAAAGAGGAGTAGGGGAAGTATGACATGAGCAGGGGAGCACTTGGTGAGTTCTTGGGAGGGCAGGGAAGAGTTTTTAATTTTGCGTGCATGGTTATTTTTGTGCGTCTATGGAAAACTGCGGTTATCTGTAGCACACATTGGTAACCACGGTTATGGGGAAAAGGTTTTAAAAAAGAGAGTTAAATAAATGTGATTGAGAGAAAAAAGGGGAATTGTATAGCTATAGTGAGGTGGGTGGTAATAGGTGTCACTGAAGTCTATGGCTATTGGGTCATTTTAAGGAACCGAATGGTGCAATATTTGAAGTGGCCACAGCCAAAGGCCATGGCTAGTAGGCCCTAATGAATCCTAGTGAGCAACATGTCAAGGAGCCACAGAGAAAAGGCTAGGGATAGTGTGCCCAAAAGAAACCTAGAGGTGTGGACACAAGTCATGGTCGAAGGCCATGGCTAGTGGTGCCGTTTAGGAAACCTGTTCGCGCAATATGCAGAGAGGCCACGGCTGAAGGCCATTGGCACTGGGCATGGCAAAAGGCCATGGCTAATGGGACTGGAAGAAAGCTATTGACGCAACATATAAAGAAGCCACGAATGAAGGCTGGGTCCATTGGTCATTGGTGAAGGCATGCCTAGTGAGCGGGAAAGAAAGGTAATGTTTGAAAAGGTACAGTGGGCACTGTCCAAGTCCATGCTCACTGGCCAAGGCTATGGCCAATCCTCTTCTTGTCCCACATTTCCGTCCTATTTCCCTTCTTCCTTATCTATCTAAGCTTCTGGAGCGTCTTGTTTATTCACAAATCTCAACGTTTATCACTGGTCTATCTCTACTTCCCCCTTTTCAGTCTGGCTTTCGTCCCTGTCACTCTACAGAGATGGCTTTAACCTGTGTGCTTAACTCTCTCCTTACAGCCAGCAATTCTAGACACTCTTCTGTTCTTATTCTTCTTGACTTATCTGCAGCTTTCAACACTGTGCATCACTCTTTGCTCCTGGACTCGTTGTCCTCTTTTAGTCTCAGGGATTCTGTTCTATCCTGGGTTTCTTCTTACTTATCTAATAGAACCTATTCTGTCTCTTGGGGTGGCAAGACTTCTGCACCTCTTACCCTTGAACACGGTGTTCCCCAAGGGTCAGTCTTGGGTCCTTTTCTCTTTTCCTTAAACACCTCACTACTTGCTATTATTTCTTCCTTTGGATTATCGAATCATTTTTATGCCGACGATACTCTGCTTTTTCTATCTTTCTCATCCTTGACTTCTGAAATTCAACACACTCTTTCAGCATGCCATTCTGCAATCAAATCTTGGATGGCCTCTCATTTCCTCACTTTAAATGCAGGGAAGACTGAGGTCTTATTCTCTCCTGCTAACACTCTCCTTCCACATTCCCCTCCTTTGTCTATTTCTATTCCTACCTCTGCTCTCCCTCTTTCTCCCACGGTGCGTAATCTTGGTTTTCACCTCGATTCCAATCGTTCTTTTGCTCAACACATTTCTCACACATCTAGCTCCTGTTGCTTCCATCTCTATAATATTCGCAGAGTACATCCCTTTCTCACTTTTCAAGCCACAAAACGTCTTATTTCTTCACTTATTTTCTGTTGATTATTCTACTGCTCTGTCACGCTCTTTGGTCTTCATTGCTCACGTCTTGCTCCACTCAAATCTATTTATCACTCTTCTATTAGTTTATTTTGTCTTCTTTCCTATCGGGATCCCATCTCTCCATCTCATGTCTCTCTTGGTTTGCTAACCTTTAATTCCCAACTTAAATATCACTTTCTTTGTTTACTTTTCAAATCCCTCTATGGGCTCGCCCCTGACAATCTTGCTTCTCTTCTCATTTTCTATACTCCTTCGTGCTCTCCTCATTCTTCCTGTCTCTTTAGGCGCTGTCTTTGTTCTTCCTGTCTCGTTAGGCTGAATGAACCCGTCCCCCCTCTGCTCAACCCGGTTTCCGTTCTTTTCAGCTTCTTGCCCCTCATCACTGGAACACTCTTCCCCAGTCCCTCTGTTCTATCACTACTTACTCTCTGTTCAGCTCTTCCCTGAAAATCCACCTCCTTCATTGCCCTTGATTGCTTGTTACCAGCTGTGTTTGAATTGTTGACATCCACCAATGAACATTACTATGTACCATTGTTTTATTATCTATGTAAATCGATTTGTACAAAGGCGCTGCAGGCCCTGTCTAGTGGGTGAAAGCCACGTACAGTGGCCATGGCCAAATCCAGTGGTCACCTAGTGGGTCCAAAAGAAAGATATTGGGGGAACATGTACAGTGGACACAGTGAAGGCCCTGGCTAGTGCCCTGTAAATTAAAAACTATGGTATAACAAAAGCATTGACATTCACTGGAAACACTTTAGCTAAAGTGTAGATAACTTGAGCAGATTTAACGCAACAAAACTCTTGAAATTCAGTGGATGTAGGAAGTCATGACCAGCTTAACTCAGCGTGTTCTCGTTGATGTCCCCATAATGCTGTGTCCCCCGTAATGCCATCTTATCTTGTATGTCATTGTGAATTCCTTCTATTATAATAAGTGCTCATGAGGTTTGCAACAGGAACGGGCCGCGTAAAGATGGTCATGACTTCCCAAATTAACAGAATTTCAAGGGTTATGTTTCGTTATATCTGCTCAACTTAACTACACTATGTTTTTTCATTGATAAATATATATATTTATATATATGTATGAAGGGGATTAAGGGGAGGGAGTTAGGGGCAGAGCAGAGTGGTTATTGCACCACCCCATTAAAAGAAAAAGAAAGGCGTACTATCAAAATTAGGTCTAGCCAAATTAACACTCATAAAAAATGTGTTTCTTCGAAATCGCACATAAATAGGAAGCAGGGCTGGCAGATGTGCCATCTGGAGAAAAGTGGGGAGCTTTGGCAATAGGTATGCAAGATAAATACCATACGCCCAGATCACCTTCCCCCAGACTCGTATTAAGATCTGAAAGCACTCAGAAGTTCCAATACATGCAGACACTAGAGAATTCTCAAAAAAGCTAAACTTGAGCAAATCAAGCAACTAACCCTGAGCAAATGACAAACATATAGTATTTGCAAAAAACATAAAGAGTAGCCCAGTTGGACATTTTGTGACTAAAAACAACAAAGAAGAATGATTGTAAAGTACATACAAGATAGGGTTTGGCAAATTGGAGAAACCCAATCAGTTATCAGGGGAAATGACTAGTAGACAAAGGAAAGTGCCTAGGATTTTATGTCACTTGAAACAGTAATCCTCTAACCTTCTCCAGTTATCAGCAGTGGGTTAAATGTGCAGTGTGACGAATCCTGCGGAGCAATCAAAGAAGCCCAGCCTAAATTCTCCTCTCATGTCACATGGGGAAAGCAGCCACTACCTGCTCCTAGCCCTGGTAGTGGTATTTCATGTGTGGATCACATGGGAGGAGAAGGCCATTTAAGGGAATGTGTTGTAACTCCGTCAGGAGAGCCGCAGTATTTATCCCCTTCTGAGGTGGAAGTTCCCCCAAATGCCTGCATACCTAATGGCCTGTTGTCATAGTAAGGCTTCCCCTACCAGACCGTGCAAGTCGTAGAAGGCTGACTTGAGCTGTCACTGTCAAATACCAGGGAAGTCCCATCACGTGAAGAAGAAGAAGCAGAGAGTAAGAAAGAGACGCCAGGAAAGACCGGTGAGTTGGCCTGACATAGGAGACCATGGGGCACTCCAAAGTAGACCGCTGTGTAAGAACACACATCTTGGAATACCGAACCTTTGACTTGAAGCAAGGTAAGCGCGACTCTCCTTTTGAGAGAGGTCGAGTGCGAGAATATTATGACCCGCATTGCCAAAGACAAGAGGGGCCAATAACTGAGCAAAGTGAATGCAACATCTCAAAAGGGAGAGGTTGAATAAGAAAACATTGTAACCTTCATTATCCAAGTCAAAAGGAGGCAATAATAAAGCAAAGGGGATATCTAACAAGGGGACATTGTAACCAGCATTAACAAAGCCAAAGAAAGCGAACAGTGACATTAAGATCCTTTGAATGTAATAGTCAGAGAACAAGATACCCTGTGGGAGAAAGTTCTAAACGATATCCCCCCAGCAGTCAATAGGATGTGTAGAAAGAAATCAGAGACTGCAAGATAAAGGCCCTTCTTATAGAAAGGATCAAGGGGGGAGTAGGGGGGGAAGTGTAACCTGCATTACCTATGGCCAAAAGATCAATATGAGAAGCATTGTCCTTGTGTACAATATACATGTAGAAAAAGTTTTAAACCAAGTGTGTTGAAAGTCAAGAGACTGAATCAAGAAGCAGTTGTTGATTCAACTTTCCACAATGAAGATCTTAGTGTGGAAAGTTTGGAACAAACCTCACCACAGAGTGCAAGTAGTAGAGGTAGGAGTTTTATCCTGGCAGGCGAGTACACCATGAAGGGGACAAATAGTGGTTTGTCCTGGCAGGTGAGTGGACAATGCAAAAAACAAGAGGTCCTGGGAAGTCCCTCTGCTGGAGATCCCGGTTACGAGAGCCTTACCCAGATTCTTTAACTCACTATCTTTCACAGATGAGAAATATCCAAAGCAAATGCTAGGCAATTCTTCTCTGAACAAGAGTACCAACTTTAACCACAGACACGTGTTTCGGTCTGGTTGGACCTCATCAGTAGGCTGGAGCTGTGCCTCTCTAAGAATAGTGAGCAAGGGGTCGAGTTAGTGGATCAGGAAGAAGAGGATTTGAAGTATTGCAATGTGGTAGAAGGGTGTGGTGGGAAGGAAGTGGTAATTCCACTACTTTGTTTTGATGAACAAATAATTGGGAAGTACCCATTATTAACATATTGTATAACCATCCTGACAAAAGTATTGCCGAAGAAGAAGAAGAAGAAGTGCAATGTGTTAAAAGGTGATTGGCCATCAGAGCAAAGGACATTTACAATGATTTTTGATTTGACTTATGAAGAGAGAATCTTTTTGGTCTGCTGAGCAGAAAGCTGTAACAAGCGTCTTAAGAGCGAAGAACCCTTTTGGAACTGAATTAATCACTTTGCAAAGTGAAAGACATATTGGAACCGTTTATTCTTCCTGGAGTAGGCATTGGATAGTGAAGAGAACTTTCCTAATTTGGACTGTTGGTTTGAAACATCCTGAACTGATCCAGTGGAAGGGGAACTAACCCGGGTCACAAAGATTCCCGTTTATAACTTTTGTGTTTGAATTTATATATTTGTTTTTGAAGTTTAAATTGCCAAGCGATTCCTGTATGCTTTTGCTATGTGTATTAGTGTGAGTGACAGTCATTCAGGGAAATTAAGTCATTTTCCTTTAGCCTTGGTTTGTTATGTAGGGAAACCCTTGTTAGGCTAAGGAAAGATATGCGTTCATCTCACCCTTTATAATTTAAATAAAATGGTGACCTGTGACAAAACTTCATCTACTTGTCTATTCTAATTCTATGTTTAGGCTGAATTTCCTAACCTAGTGGGTCCCCCAGCAGCTTTGCTGGATTTTTGTTTTGGGGTTTATTTTTTTCTCCTGCCAAGAGTGAGACTCTTTTACCCTCACTCTTGGGCATGATTTGAGTGTGTTTCTTTGATTCTAGATGTGTTTAATGGGCTATGGGGTCTTTCACTCCATAGGGCTTCATGTGTTTTTGTGATGTGTGTTACACATTACCCTCAGCGCAGTAACACAGGGGTGTCATAGTGACTCCCCAGTATAGACTCCATACCCTGGGACTGACTACTGTCTCCCAGGGTCTGTAAAGTCACCATTGACTTTACTAGTCTTAAATTCTGAACAGAACCAGTACAAACCATCATATTGTGGACGTACTGGCTGGGGCAATTCGATTGCCCCGGGGTCTGTTAGTCGAGGGGGCACGTCTCCGTCCCCCCTGATCGAGTTTTGCCTGGTGGCAGTGGATACTACTTTTTATATTCAACCGCAAATATTTCTCTATGAGATTTTCCCATTGTTCAAGGCTACTATCTTTATTTATTTAATTACGATAGCCTCGAACATACCGCCGGTTTCTTTAATTAATATTAATTCTCCGGTTGGTATTTTTTACCAAAACTCGGTTCTAAAATGGCGTTTGTGTTCTCTTCTGTGACTCCAACCCAAATCGAGCCCTTTGTTCCACTTTTTGGCGGGCTTCTCCACAGAAACCCTCCAAAGTGGTGCCACTCTGTCTGGGGTACTTAGGAGGGGTGGAGGGGGATTTAGGCACCCTGGACTGAGTTGCCTAGGCAACTCAAGTCGCACTCTGTCCTGATTGGCCCAAGTGGTGAGCCGGCCGGCTCACCACTTAGCATGTTTGAGTGACAGCTAGGCTGAGTGAATGGGGGTTTTCTGCATAAAAGCAGGGCTTTGGGGACTGGAACTTCAGAAGTCGCCACAGGACCTAAGAATCCGACGAGGGAGAAGCTGAGCCAACCTGCCACGACAACGCCACCGGTGGAGCCCTGCTGGACCGTCTCACCACTTTTCCCAACGACAGAGGAGATCTCCCGCCAGAGAGTCTTCTTCCTTTGACTGGTGGGGATAACCAGTTTCATCGTCTTTTCGCCTTCCCGACATATCTCGTGGCCGCCTTGCCTGTGCCAAGCAACCGGGATACCACGTTTTACCACGACTGCGAATTAAAGGGTAATACCTTTAACCGGAAAACTCTGCAGCTGGTTTCTTCCCTGGCAGTGCAACGACCTTCATATTTCCTCCAAGTCGAGATCTTCTCTTCCCCTGGATGACGAGGAGACTTGCACCCGCTGCCAGGAACAACTGCCACCGCTGGAGGATCCTTCCCACTTAAGGTACCATGTCCCGCCCGGCTTCCCTTGCCACCGACTGTACGGGGTAGATTTAGCCCCCGGCTTTCGAACCTGGGTTAGCCTGGGACACCCTGGTTAAACTCTTCTGAGTCTCTCTAAACCCTTTTCTAACTCTCTGCAAGATTTTCTAAGCCTAGTGTAACTGTGTGATCTTGGGCGCATTTGTGCTCTGCTCTCTCTAAGAGTGGGCCCAGCCTATGGACTTTGGCTCACAAGTGACTTTTGCTCTTCTGCCTTGCTTATAGTGTTCCTAAATCTTAGAGTGGTGTATCTCTCCATAATCTGTCTTTTTCCCCTCCCTTCTTCATGAACTTATTGGAGTGCCATCTATAGTTAAGCGCTCACCTCTGTATGAAAATAAGTGGTGTTAACTAAGACTTATCTAATAAGGAATAAGGGTTGTATATATTATAATAGTAGTTGTGTTTAGAGTGTTTTACCATAAGAGTGCTGGAGTGTTTCAAACAGTGTGTTTTTAAATAAATAATTACATACTTTGATACCAAAGCTCTGGTCAGTGTTTGCTTGTATTATTGTGTCCGAGTGCCTATTGTGTATACTTTGCATACTGCCTAACTCTTCTTGAGGGAAGTCTGACTGCTCAGCCACAGCTACCAGGTAAATCTGGGTGGTACAGACTGCTACCAAGTGGGTTTACTGCTAACACCTGTAGTCCTAAATCTTTTGCAGTGTTCCCAAAGGGAACTGCACAGGTTTCTGCCTAACAGGAGGAAGGTGTAGCACTTCAAAAAACCCTCAACAACAACATGTAGCACAATAATCCCTGCACACAAGACCAAGCCGCTTGCTCAAAAAAGTATTTTTATTTCATTACAAAAAATCTCGTGCAACCAACACTGCCTAATGGCTTAAAAAGGGTAGGCATCTCTCCTGCCTCCCTTACTGACAAACAGGTTATAAAGACACTCAACCCACGAGGGTGGAAACCGCCACGCGTTCCGCTTGTGTACCAAGCTTCCTCAGGCTTTTTTTCCTTTATACGTGAGAACTAAGCTACTAAGAAGGCAGTCTTATAGGTCAGATGTTTGAGACTTGTCTTATGCATGGGCTCGAATGGGGGGGCCCATGAGTTTAGATAGCACCACGTTCAGGTCCCATCCTGGTGGTGGGTTAGATATAGGAGGATGAAGTCTCTTTACTCCCTCCATGAGGGCTTTAACCACGGGTACCTTCCACCACAACACCTTGCTATGTGAGGTGGTGTACGCTGACAGTGCTGCCAGGTGTACCTTTACTGAGTTGAAAACCAACCCTGCGTCCAGCAGGTGGAGCATGTATGTCACGATTGTGGAAGGAGTGCAATCAACTGGGTTGATTTGTTTATACTGGCACCAGATAACAAATCTCTTCCATTTGTCGAAGTAGCAATGCCTCGTGTTTGGTTTCCTAGACTCTTTTAGGATATCCATACACCTCTGTGGTAAATTGAGATGTCCAAACTCTATGACCTCAGGAGCCATGCTGCTAGGTTCATGGAGTTGGGTTGAGGATGCACCTTCTGACCTTGGTGCTGGGACAAAAGGTTGTACCAGCCCGGGAGTTTGATGGGATCGCACACCGAGAGTCTGTGTAGGTGTGGAAACCACGGTTGTCTCGCCCACATGGGAGCAACTAGGACGAGCGTCATCGACTCTCTGTTCATCTTGTTCACCACCTTCCTGATGAGAGGAGTTGGTGGAAAAGCGTACGCAAACATCCCTGACCAGTTCATCCACAGGGCGTTCACCAGGGAGTCTGGTTGGGGAAACCTGGATGCGAATCCTGGGCACTGTCTGTTTTCGCTTGTGGCAAATAGGTCTATAGTGGGGAAACCCCACTGAGAGAAGAGATCTTCTACGATATCTTTGTGTAGACACCATTCGTGTTCCTCCGGAAGGGGATCAGATTTGGCGAACGAGTCCCTCCTTGCTTGTTCAGGTAGAACATGGCTGTCGTGCTGTCTGTCCGGATCTGCACCGACAGGTTCAATAGGTGGGGCTCAAACGCTTGAAGTGCTCTGAAAACTGCCAGAAGCTCTAGCAGGTTGATGTGATTCTTGGCCACTGTGTAAGACCAGAGACCCTGAGCTGTGTGGTGGAGATGGTGAGCTCCCCATCCTGTGAGGCATGCGTCCGTCGTGACTACCGCCTGTATCTCGGGATCGTAAAAGGGATTCCGCTTGGATAGATTGTCTCTTGTCCACCAGTGGAGGCTTTGTACAAGTGTTGGCGAAACGACCACTAGATCGTCCCACTGACCACTTGCCCGAGACCAGTTTCGCCAACCATTCATGCATGGGACGCATGCGCAGGCGCACACGAGGGACCAGGTAAATACATGACGCCATCATGCCCAGCAAACGCATTGCTTTGCGTACTGTTATCTGGCGACCGGTTTGATATTGCGGAATTTGCAGTAGTATATTCCGAATTCTTTCCTCTGAAGGAAAAGCCAACCCCTCTTGAGTATTTAGAACAGCTCCTAGGAACTGCTTGGAGGTGCTGGGCACCAGACTTGATTTTTTCTCGTTTATGGAGAAGCCCAATTCGAAGAGGAGGTTGATAGTTCTTTGAATGTTTGTCCTGCAAATTACTGGGGTCTCCCCCGTGATGAGCCAGTCGTCCAGATAAGGGTACACTGGGATTGCCTCCCTGCGTAGGTGTGCCGCCGCCACCGCCAGTACCTTGGTGAATACCCTTGGAGCTGAGGCTATCCCGAAGGGCAGTACCTTGAACTGGTAGTGCTGACTGTCCACCTTGAAGCGCAGATATTTTCTGTGCGCTGGGAACATGGAAATATGAAAATAGGCATCTTTCATATCCAATGTTGCCATGTAATCCCCCTTTTTTAGGAGGGGAATTACCTCTTGGAGAGTAGTCATGCGAAATTTTTGGGGCTTGACATACTTGTTTGCAGGCCGTAAATCCAATACTGGGCGCATTGTCAAATCTTTTTTTGGCACAAGGAAGTAAGTTGAATAAATACCCTTGTTTACCTGGTGTCCCGGGACGAGTTCTATCGCATCCTTTGCGAGAAGAATTTCGATCTCTTCGAGTAGGATCTTCTGGTGGTCTAAGGAGTGTATTCTTTGTCGTGGAGGGTGGTTTCGGGGACGCTCTAGGAGTTCTATGCAGTATCCTGCGGACACTGTGGACAGCACCCACCTGTCTGATGTGATCCCTTCCCAAGCTTGGGTGAAGATGGAAATGCGTCCCCCTACTGGGGATGCGTGAGAAGGGACCCTGAACGGAGCGTCACTGTTTTGGTGGAGGCGTGCCCCCTCCTTTATTGGGACTGCCTCCACCCCTACCTCTTTTGTTACCCCTGCCATAATTCTGGGTTAGTAACTGCTGGTTAGTGTTCCATGTAGTACCCTGGCCTTGGGAATAGTTAGAGCCTTTTTGGGAGTTTTGTCCGCGAGGCCGACGGAAATTGCCATTCACTCTCTGGTTGGGGGGGTTTGTTGCCCTAGGGACTTGAGTGTCTCGTACTCGTCCTTGGCATTCTTTAGTGCGTCCTCGACCGCCTTTCCAAACAATAGATCCGGCTCCACCGGCTTATCCATCAATGATGCTTGGGTCTCGGCCTTGAAACCAGACTGCCGTAGCCAAGCATGCCTCTTGATGACCGTGCATTCAGCAATTAATCTGTCGGCGTTATCCGCGGCATCGAAGGTTGATTTTAAAATGCAACCTGATACGGCTCTCCCCTCGGCCGAAACTCGTGCCAATTGGCTTTTTAAGGGTTCTGGGGCGGAGTCTATGAGAGCCGCGACTTCTTCCCATTAATGGCAGTTGTAACTAGCCAGAAGGGTGGTGGAGTTTGCAATCCTACCTGGTAGGCGGAAGTGGAGGCTACTTTCCTGCCCAAGCCATAAATCTTCTTGCTCTCCTTGTCGGGGGAAGCTTCGGACGATGACAAGGGTGTTCCCGCCCTCTTACGGGTGTTTGTAACAACCAGGGAGTCCGGGTTGAGATGTCCCCTTATGTATAGTGGGTCAGATTGGGCTGCCCTGAAAAGCTTTTCAATTCTGGGGTTTACTGCCATAGTGAGATTGGGGTTAACCACGGAAGGGTCTATCCTCCTTTGTATTGACTTAAGGATAGGGATGGCCTGAGCAACAGGTCTCCTCTCTCCCACCAGTTCCTCTGCAAAGTCCCTCTCTTCCTGAGCACCTTGGGTGTCAATGTGGAAGTGCTGTGCCGCTCTAGACAGGACCTCATTCAGGAGAGGTTGGTTGTCGACTGGGGAGTCGGTAACCGCGGGCTCTTTCTCTACTGGGGAATCTACCCTGTATGTATCTGGGTCGTCCTCTTCCTCCTCCTCCTCTTGGTCCTCATCATCCCCGTAATAGCCTGTCCCAGTTTGTTCTTCGAACATGCCCACGTCTGGATCCTCAACAAAGGATGGATCTTCCTGGTATTGAGAATAGGGCTGTACATAGAAGTGGTTTGAAGCTAGAGTTGGAGCTTCACCCCGGGACTTCCTACTTGGGGGTATTGGATCCTTTGAGCCTGAGGGAGTTGCCCCTTCTGGTGTATAAGAGAGAAAGTGTTCCGGGTTCTTGGCATAGAAATCTGCCAATGATGACATCATTGACATTACTCTGTCTATGTCCTCACTGGACCATTCCTTTGAACTGGGAATAACTCTTTCCTGGAGTGCTTTCTCTGTTTTATCCTGACTAGACCTACTGGTTTGAACAGGGGTCTTAGGGACAACAGATTGAGATTTGTCCTGGCTAGACCTACAGGCCTGAACAGGGGCCTTAAGGACAGCGGTTTGAGACTTGTCCGTCTGTTTAGGTGGAGTAGAATGTAGTTTAGGAGAGGAAGTAGGCTGGGACTGCTTACTTCGTTGTTTTCCCTCCTCCCCATGGGTGGAAGAGTGCTTCCCCGACTTTTGGGCCCTATCAGAGATTTTCGATGCCTGGCGTTGAAATTCAGGGGTAGAGTCCATGCATCTGGAGAGTGTAAGGGATTCGGTAGCAGCCTTGCCGCTGCCTGCAGACGCCGACTCCTGGAGTGCGGCTTGGGGGTAGAGGTCGGCGTCGTCCTCCGACGACCGAACCTCAGTCACTAAGGGGAGCGAGGTACTTTTAGCAACAGTGGAGGGTTGCTTGGTGTCATGAGGCGATCTCGAATGCGAATGCCCAGAGGACACCGACTCGGTGGACCGTTCTCTACGTGCCTCTTGCCGAGAACTCGACGTGCGCGTCGAGTCTCGGTTGGACTTCTGTTTGCTGGAAGTGGTGTGGGTAGCGCTTGTGTCGCCGGGGGTCTTCCCCATAGCTGCCCTGCCAGACAACCTTCCGAGGTCGGGGACTTGCGCTTGGCTGTCCATCGATGCCACATTGCCCTCGCCGTCCGAACGTACGGTGTCGCTGCCATCGCTGAAGGCACCCTCCGCGGCCATGGCCTCTTGTCGCCTGGCGTGGTAGGCCCAACGCTTTGTCGAACGGTCCTTAAGGGTCTTCGGTTTAAACCGACTGCACGCTCTGCAATTCGCCTCGGGGTGGTCCCTCGGCAAGCAGAGGTTACACGTGGCGTGTCTGTCAACCCAAGGATACTTGCGGTTGCACTTAGGGCAAAATTGAAAAGGGGTACCCTCCATAAGCACCCTATGGCAGCGGGCTGGGAGTGTAGGAATATAAGTAATGTACCTATATTAAACAGAGTGTAGGATATGTGCCACCCCCCCCACTCTCCCTACTTGCAGGGCCGAGTCCAGAGGACTTCCGAGGCCCGGGCCGAGGCCAGAGGCCATCCGAGGCCCAAATCCGTCGCTGTAGTCCGACGGTTGAATTTTCTCCGATCCGGCGTCTAGTGTCGATGTTCGGAGACTCGACGTAGAGGTCGAATAAACGGGGAAATATATAACAATATTAGCAAAATCTGACTAAGTCAGGGAACTCCGCTCAGTGCTTCCAACCAGCATGGCTGAAAAAAACAATCTGAGGGTCCTGGATGCGTGAGGGATCTTGGGTACAGTGGACGTCACACTAGGGATAGTATTACTGGCACACCCTGTGTCGACGCCCAATTTTCGAGTTTCGAAAAAGAAACTAATACTCCGCAGCTTCCACTAGATGTCAGCTTATGCACAGCATGTGATCTAAGCAGATTCCACACGCCTCAGAAATATATATATATATATATGCATTACTCACCGTAATCGTATTTCTGATGCTTGCATCTGCTTAGATTCACATGCTGTGCATAAGCTGACATCTAGTGGAAGCTGCGGAGTATTACATGTTGTTTTTGAAACTCGAAAAGGGACGTCGACAGGGTGTGCCAGCATTACTATCTCTAGTGTGACGTCCACTGTAGCCATGGTCTTTCACGCGTCGAGGAACCTCAGATTGTTATTTTTCTGACATGAGGTAGCATGAAGTGTAGCGTGTGTACAGTTGCATCCAAGCAGATATGTATCAGACAAGCTCATAAGCATCCATGCGCCTTCTCTCCACGGGGATGAAGGGTGGGTGCATGTGAATCTAAGCAGATACAAGCATCAGAAATATGATTACGGTGAGGAATGTATCCCATCTGAGGCTTGTGGAATCTGCTTAGGTCACATGCTGTGCATAGATTAGCGAGCAGTGTTAGGAGATGGTGATGGCATGTGAGAAGGTTCATGGTCAAACAGATGTCTTGTCCCACCCTGTGTATCTGTCTTGGAATGATGGTCAATGCAGTAATGCTAAGTGAAAGTGTGTATTGAGCTCCATGTAGCTGCTTTGCAAATGCTGCCTAGAGGGACATTTGCAATAAAAGCCAGAGTGGCTCCTGTGCTCCTTGTTGAGTGAATTCTAGGCGTGAAAGGCAGTGTCTTATTTGATAATGAATAGCACAATTGTATACATCTGACTATCCATCTGGAGATGACATTCTTGGAAATGCGGTCTGCTTTTCTGCCTGTAGCTATGGAGACAAACAATTGGTCTGTTTTTCTTAGCGGTCTGGTCTTGTTCACATAGAAAAGGACCATCCTCCTCACATCTAGTGTCTGGAGTTTTACCTCAGCTGAGCTGGTGGGGTTTTGAAAGAAAGCCGGTAGCTCAATAGACTGGTTTACGTGAAATTTAGAGATGAACCTAGGATGAGTATGTAAAACCAGATTATCCTTGTGTACAATAAAGAAATGATCCTGCACTGACAATGCTTGTATTTCACTCACTGTTCTTATGGAAGTAATAGCCACTAAGAAGGCAGTTTTGTAAGTTAGGTGTTTAAGACTACACTTACGCATCAGGTCGAAAGGAGGTCCCATGAGCTTAGCGAGGACAACATTGAGATCCCAACCTGGCGGTGGATTAAAAATTGGAGGGTGAAGTCTCTTTACCCCCTCCATTAATGCTTTGATGACAGGTACCTTCCACCATGAGACTTTATTGTGGGAGGTGGTGCAAGCTGACAAGGCCGCCAGGTGGACCTTTAAGGAGTTGAATACTAACCCCAAATCTAGCAAGTGGAGCATATAAGTAAGAATGTGGGATGGGGTACATTCTATGGGGTTAATTTCTTTAGACTGGCACCAAATTACAAATCTCCTCCACTTGCTGAAGTAACAGTGTCTAGTGTTAGGTTTTCTTGCTTCTTTCAAGATATCCATGCACCTTTGTGGTAGGTTAAGATGTCTGAACTCTATGACTTCAGGAGCCATGCTGCCAAGTTCATTGAGTGAGGTTGAGGGTGCACTGTTAGCCCCCCGTGCTGAGTGGGTAGATTGGTCAGGCACGGGAGCTTGATGGGATCGCACATTACCAGTTTACGCAGATGTGGATGCCAAGGTTGTCATGCCCACATAGGAGCAACTAGGATGAGGGTCATCTCTTCCTTGTGGATCTTGTTGACCACCTTCTTCATGAGATGTGTTGGGAGGGGGGCGTGAGCAAATTTCCCTGACCAGTTCATCCATAGGGCGCTCCCCTTGGAGCCTGGCTGGGAGAACCTGGACGCGAAGTCTGGGCATTGACTATTTTCGCTTGTAGCGAACAAGTCTATTGTTGGGTAACCCCATTGAGAGAAGAGGTGCTCTAGGACCCCTGTGTGTAGTCGCCATTCGTGCTTCTCTGGTAGGGGATCTCTGCTCAGTGAGTCTGCCAGAGAGTTGAATTCCCCTGGAAGGTGCTGTGACAATAGGAATATCTTCTGTTTGAGTGTCCATCTCCAAATTTGTTGATCAACTGTGATGCTGGAAATGCATCTGAGGGGCAGGGCCTCTGAATCCTTGTCCTTTTTCTGTTTTTACCGTGTGTTCTGTTGTGTTTTCTGCCCCGGAGTCCATGTGGGACTCCTGGCAGTGCAGCTCTCTCTTTTGGTTTGGTGAACAGACCCATGGGATACCCTTATGGCACCCATGGGTAGGGGTACAACCCTGTGCCCCTAGTGTATGTTTTTGGGCACCTGTGGGTGGCCCCAGAGCAGGGTATGGGCTTGTGGCAGCTCCGTGCTGAATTTGACAGGTGCTCCGGGTGTCCTTCATTTTGGGATACTCTGGCCCTGCCATTGGGATCAATTGATTCCTGATAGAAAACAAGATGGCCCCTGTGGCCTCTTGCTTTCTATGGCCTGTTATCTTGTTTTCCCAAAGTCCTGGGAAGCCCTGTCTCTGTCCCTTCCCCCTGACTGGCTGTTGGGTGGAAGTTCAATGTATGGTATTGTTGTGAAGGCCCAGCTAGACTGGCTGGAGCCTTCTCAGTGACTGTATGTTGTGGGTACCTCCTGTGGGTGGGACCTGGGTGAATGGAGTGTGTGACCAATATACACTCCTTGTTGTGGTTGTCTGGTTTCTGGCATGAGAGACAAAGACTGAGACAGCCCTGCCCGAAACTGGCCTGAATGCAGTGTGTAGTGTTGAATGGCTGGGTACTTGTCCCAATCCACATTCCCTGTTGTGAGTGTCTGGAAGGGAGGAGTGTGGCCTGAATGCACTGTGTGCCTGATTGGCTGGCTGACTGCATGAATGCCCTTCAGTATGATTGGCTGCTGAGTGTGTGCCAGCAGCGTGGATGAGAGAGAGGATAGTATATCTGGGGACCTCTCACCACTGGAAAAGTGTTCAGAAGGGACCTTTGGTTGAGAAGCGACCATTGTGCTCCTAAAGCAGCCAGGGAGCTGAGTCTCCACTCTACGAGTAACTGGAACTGCTGATCCTCGACGTCCAGCTGGAAGAAGAAGACTTGCTGTGGCATTTGCTTCGACCGATCCGAAGGCTGACGAATTCGTCGAGGGCTGACCCGATAGAGGACCTGGTAAGGCGCCCTCTTCCCGTGCTCCGAGGGACCATCGAGCACCGC
Source organism: Ambystoma mexicanum (assembly GCF_040938575.1). Lineage (NCBI taxonomy): Eukaryota > Metazoa > Chordata > Amphibia > Caudata > Ambystomatidae > Ambystoma > Ambystoma mexicanum. Next base: position 342,061,315 of record NC_090922.1, read on the forward strand.
TCCCTCTTCACCGAAGCGCCCTGGAAGACAGACCCTCGAAAGGCTGTCGACCCGAGACGGGACCGCTGAGGAGATCGAAGTGAAGCACCCGGACATCGACGCCGTCAAAGTCCATTGCCGTCGACCAGGGTTCGCAGGTTTGTGTAAACCGCTGGAGGCCCGTCGAAGTTGTGTTGCCCAGCCGTGGGAACCACTTGACGCCGTGCCGCCGACGACTGGAGCCGTCTGCTCCTTTTCCTAAGAACATTCAATCGAAGGACTCTCTCGACCGCATCGTCGACCGCTTATCCTGCCGGAGAAAGTCGAGGACGACCAATGCGCCGAGGAGAAACCTGCCGGTGGGTTTCGCGCCACCCGACGACCTCAAAGACTCGGACGACTCGACACCCTTGCTGGGCCTCCGTCTCTACAATCTTTGCGGTCCAGAACTATTGTCATCGAGGTGCCCCGCACACCTCCGCCTTGCAGGACGCCGAAGCTCCGACGCCGACGAGCACCGCTCGGACGAAGCTGCCGCCTCATCGACATCGTTCTACCTCGTTTGTCGACGGACGTTCGACGCCCCGTGCCTCCCGCTCGAAAGGGAAGGCATTCAAGAAGGGCCGTCGATTCCCCGTCGCCGAACAGCGAGTTCCTCAACGTTTGTCGACGCCTCTTCGAGGAGCTCGACTCCACCAGGTACATTGGGGGGGTAAAAACATTATAGGAGAGAATAAGACTTGCAGAGCAATATATGGACTGGGCTTGTGCTATATCTTTATTTACAGGTTGCCCAGGTGGGGGGGATCTCCACACAGAACTGTGTCCAGTGGTAGGGGCCAGTATTCTGCCTATTGCTCAACCCTCTTATTTTCTCTCCTCTCTCTATTGCTGGTTTCACTCTATTCGTCTGTGTGACATTGTACAGTATTGTTAATGCACTGTAATGAGATCTAGGGTGGTACCACTTTAGGATTGTATATATTTGCCATTGTAGATTTTGCCGGAGTACAAAGTGAGTTATTATGATAAATGTACATAACCTTAAATATTGATTATATAAAGACTGTGTTCTAACCAATACAGAGTGTGGATATTCCTTTGTGGGGGCTTGGGGAATACACTGTACTTAAGAACCAGCCTGCATCACCTCCTGAGAAGCTAGGCCTTGATTGCTCGACCATTGCTACCGAATAGAGAATCTTGGCTGGGGTCTCCTGTGCCTCTCCTCCACCATATAGGGAGCGGAAGTACAGACACCCCCCACCGGTCGTTGAGGCCCGTCTCTCACAATCAAGCCTGGACAGATTTGGAGAATGTGTGCCCCCCTGTTTGTTGATGTAGAACATCGCTGTAGTGCTGTCTGTCAGGACTTGCACAACTTGTTTCGCTAGGTGAAACTCAAATGCCTGAAGGGCTTTGAATATTGCCAGTAGATCCAGCAGATTGATGTGCTTCTGAGCAGCTGCCCGAGACCACAGACGCTGAGCTTTGTGGTGAAGGTAATGAGCCCCCCAACCAGCGAGTGAGGTGTCTATCTTGACAGTTGCTTGTACTTCCGGATCGTGGAAGGGTTTCCACTTCAGCAGATTTTCTCTCGTCCACCAGCGAAGATTTTGTACTAGTGTTGGCGAAACGACCACTAGATCGTCCCAATGACCACTTGCCTGAGACCATTGCTTCGCCAACCACTCCAGCATGGGTCGCATGCGCAGTTGCGCGTGTGGTACCAGGTAAATGCAAGATGCCATCAATCCTAGCAAACGCAAAGCTTTGCGCACCCATATCTGGCGGCCAGCCTGATAATGTGGTATTTGCAATAACATGTTTTGGACTCTTTCCTCTGACGAAAAGACCAAATCCTCTTCTGTGTTTAAAACAGCTCCTAGGAACTGTTTGGTTGTGCTTGGCACTAGGCTTGATTTTTTCTCGTTGATGGAGAAGCCCAATTTAAAGAGAAGGTTGATAGTTCTTTGAATGTTGTGCCTGCAAATTAAGGGAGACTCCCCTGTAATCAGCCAGTCGTCCAGATAAGGGTACACTGGGATTTCCTCCCTGCGCAGGTGTGCTGCCACCACCGCCAATACCTTTGTGAATACCCTTGGAGCAGATGCTATTCTGAAGGGCAGCACTTTGAATTGGTAGTGCTGGTTCGCTATCTTGAAACGCAAGAATCTTCTGTGCGCTGGGAACATTGAAATAAGAAAATAGGCATCTTTCATATCCCGTGTTGCCATGTAATCCCCCTTTTTTAGTAGAGGGATTACCTCTTGTAGCGTAATCATGCAGGGCGCAAATCTAATACTGGGCGCATTGTTAGATCTTTCTTTGGCACAACGAAGTAAGTTGAATAAATACCCTTCTTTACCTAGTTGGCCGGGACGATTTCTATGGCGCCCTTTTGGAGCAGTGTGACGATTTTCTCTAGGAGGATGCGTTGGTCTTCTTTGGAGTGTTTTTTTTTTGGCATGGGGGGTGATTCCAGGGTTACCCGAGAAGCTCTATAAAATATCCGCTCGCTACGGTGACCAGCACTCATCTGTCTGAGGTGATTCCTTCCCATGCTTGGGTGAAGTTGGAAATGTGCCCTCCTACTGGAGAGGCATGGGGGGGCACCTGAAGCGGGATGTCACTGTTTCTGAGGTGGGGTACCACTTCTGGAGGAGGAACCCCTTCCCCGACCGCGAGATCTGCGCGGTCCTCTCTGGTAATTTTGAGAGTCTTGGCCTTGATTGTTCCCCCAGGCCGTACCCTGACTTTGATTATAGTAACCCCTCTGGGCAAATTGTCAGTTTCCCCTTTGGCCAGGAGGTTTATTAGTCAATTGGCCCAATGATTTCAATGTATCATACTCCTCCTTGGCGGTCTTCAAGGCGTCCTTGATGGCCTTGCCAATGAGTACATTGAGCTTGACGGGCATGTTAATGAGAGTAGCCTGCGTCTCTGGCTTAAAGATGGCGTAACCAAGCGTGATGCTTAATAATGGTACCCTCAGCTATGATTCTTCCGGCGTTGTCTGCGGCATCAAGGCCGCTCTTAAGCAGGCAGCTTGACACTGCCCTCTCTTCTGCAGCCACCAGTGCTAACTGAGTCTTGAGGGGTTCTGCGGCTGATGAGAGTACCGCTGAGACTTTGTCCCATTTATGGCCGTTATAACTAGCTAATAAGGTCGAAATATTAGCGATTCTGGTCTGGAATGCAGCAGAAGAGGCCACCTTCCTGCCCATTGTGTAAAGCCTCTTGCTTTCTTTGTCTGGGGGAGCCTCAGAGGAGGCTAGGGGAGTACCTGCTCTTTTTTTTTGTTGTGGTAACAACTAGCGAGTCATGCGTTAGCTGGCACCTAATGCACAGCGGTTATGATGGTGCAGGTCTGAAAAGATTTTATATGCGTGGGATCACTGCCCTCGTCTGATTAGGTGGCTTCAGCAAGGGTTATACCTTCCGCTGGACAGACTTTAGTAGTGGAATAAACTGAGTAACAGCTTTTTTATCTCCCAAGATTTCGCCAATGAAATCCTTGTCCCGTGGATCCTCTTGGGTAGATATTTGCAAATGTTCATCCGCTTTGATAAGTACCTCGTTCAGGAGAGGTTGATTATCAGTGGGAGAATTTACAATAGGGGGGTCTTGATCAACTGGTGAATCTATGATGTACATGTTGGTATCAGGCTCACCCTCATCCTCCTCATTATCCCTATAATAGGGGTTTGCAGGCTTCTTCGTCATAGAGGTCTTCAAGATCAGAGTCCGGACCTTTTAGCAGGGGATTCAACAGGGTTCTGTGACCCAGAGGCCGCTGTTGTGGGAGGGGTGGAGTCAAAACTCGTGACGTAGCTAGGGTCTTTCTCATAAAAATCTGCCATGAAAGACATTCTTCGCATGACCCTATCTATATCTTCAGCTGACCATTGTGCAGAACTAGGAAGGACCACTGATTGGGGTGGGAGACCTATGTCTTCTGGAGTGGGTGGGTTTACCTTGCTAAGGTATTCTTGGCTGAGTTTCCTCCCCTCTGGCCCCGCCTCGTTTGTTTCTTCCCCCTCTTGCTTGTCCACGAGCATTGGTTCCCCCTCTTGCCTGTTCTCCCATCTTGGCATAACAGGCAAATTTCTTCTAAAAAATGTAATCGGACTGCTGGTTCATCATTTTCGCTTCAATTAATGTCAGATTCTGAGGTGGAAGGTGCCAAACTTGAAGATTCTGTCTCATTGCGAGGTACTATGGCAGAGACGGTTTTGGTCTGTAGTCTTAAATGATCAAACCTGCGAGCCAAAATATATACTCTGCGTTCTCATAATCCTCCTTATCCCTTAGGAATTTCTGTTGTTTCCTCTGTTAAATTTCTTCTTCGAAAGCTTTTAAATTTACCTCTATATTGTTTTTCAGTTTTTGTCCTTCCTCACTAAAGTCCACTTCTGAGTTTCTCTTCCATCTCAGTCATGTTATTCAGTATCTTTTTGAGATCACTACCATCGTATTTCACAAGTATCTTAAGAAATGTCTTGGAGCATATATTCGTGGCCGTCCCCAATTCCTCCAGCATCTCCAGATTTTGTTAATCAAATGATGGTGTAGTAGGGATTCGTAGGCCTCTGGGAATTCTCTCTACATCTATGTAGTTCTGCAAGAAGTGCTCCTCCTACCACTTGCTGACTTCCTTTTAGTGCAGTTTCTCCAATTCCTTTAACAAGGTAATTTCACTTTTCTCTTTGGTTGGAATCGTGTCTGGCTTACTACCAATGGTACTGGATATATCAGCCCAAAAAGTACAGCAATGCGTGACAAAATGACTGCTGCTCTGCAGAATTGCAGGGATAATTTGTGGTTTCTAAACCCCTACGCAGCTCCACACTACTACTAAACCAGCAGTGATCTCAATCATGAAGGTGAAATAGACACAACATAAGTGGTACACTGCCTTCACCTCTTTAAGATACCATGGGAAGGAGGGCAGGCTAGTTTCTTCAAGAGGGGTATGGGCCAGCAAGGAAGCATCCAAAACAAGAATACTGTGGTATCAAAATAAAAAAGATGCTCAATCAAGGTTCTATAAAAAGATCAGGAATGGGTTCCAAAGAACAAAGTCAGAGGGACAGAACAACTGCCTCTTTCTGAGGCTCAACAGCATCGAGGGAGGCTTCTGGGTGCTTTCTGGCACGTCAAATCATGTTGTAGGTGGTCAAGCTGGAGCAAGGGGATAAAACAATGCAGTAAATTCAACAAGCAGCAATGATACATTGCTCGAAGAAACTTGGGAAAGACAGGCAATGTGCAGGTCGGTATGGCTTGCTAGCACTCAAAGCGGGACAAAATTGCGGATCGAGATAAAGGCAGCTTCCTTTGTTACTGGTGTGCTGGGAAACCCTACCCACTTTTTATGAGGAAAGGTGAGTCTGCTTTCGGTACTTCGCAGCTATAAAGGTTTCCAGGGACACAAAATTGTTTGGGTACCAGTCTCCAAGAAGCAGGAAGGTTTTTACTAAGAGCAGGTGTGAGAAACCTGATGGTATCCTCACACCTACTCCTCCTGGATCCTCTTCGCAGGTGGCCAGGGAAAGACCATTACTTTTGGATCCTGATCCTGGGGTGGAGAAGCAAAGGAGGGTGCTTGGGGATTCGGGAGAGGATTTAGACAGGAGAGACATGGTATCACCTTTCCCTTATGAAGACCAACCTAAACCTCCCCCCTCCTTTGTGGGCTATTGCAACACATCTCCCCCACATTTTCCCTCATTCAACCCACTATCATAATGGGACGAGGAAGAGGCGACTAAAAGTAGTGCACAATAGTAAGTCATTTTACCACTCTACGACTGCGACGAGGAAGAGACCTGCAGAGTATTGTAAAGGTCAGGCACGTCTCAACTGCTTCCCTAATTGCAACCAGGCATTTAAAATGTGGGACTCACACCTGCAAGCTGTCAAGTGGTTGCAGGTGTATAAGAAGGGAGGAGACTAGCAGGGAATCCTGTGTGCGAGGAGGCAGCTAAGGTTGGTCCTGTGTGCGAGCCAGGATACCAGCAGACAACCTCAAGGAACCGTGGAGTCCAGGGCCAAACAGGCCAAGGGAAGGAGAGAGGTGTGGGAGCCTTTGGTGGTCAAAGGTGCACAGCAGGAGCTGCAGACACAGAAGGAAGAAGAAAGGTGCTCGACAGCATACGCGGAGAGAGAGCGGAGCTGCCGGCGAGATCTGCGGAGAAAGAGAAATGGAAGCGGGGATCGCGAGTGAGGATATACGAATCAGAGTGCGAGCGGGGCTTGTGTTTGAAGATAGACGTGTATGCGCAGCCAAAACCGAAAACACAGCTGCCTGGAGGAGACGCTAGGGACCGGTGAGTGTAGTGGGATTTGAATGCAGAATGAATGAGAAAGCATACACCAGTAGAAATGAACACAAAGCAATGGGTTGAAATGAAAATACAATGACAATGTAATATGCAAGCATCAGAGTGCATCACAATGATTGACTACAGAGCTAAAAGAAGGCTTTTGGCAACAATGTGCCTTGATGATAAGTGTGTGTGAAAGTCAAATATTACCTATTAAAAGCAAAGCACAAGACGCATGAAGTGCAAAAGAAATCAAGTAGGAAAGATTGCTAGAGAGCATGAAAGCAAGGTGGTGAAGGAACAAAACCACCATAAAGTGAACTATTTAAGAAAATACATTGTGGCAAGGCCAAAAATCTGGCAAAGGAAATAACACACTGTGGCAAAGCCAAAGGGCCGACAAAGATAACCCATGTGAATGTGAACCAGCACACAGGTACAAATACAGAAGAACTTGTGTGAGCTAGAGAGCCTACGGTTACTGGTTGCGTGACCTGTAATGGGTGGACTGTGTGGTCCGGCAGCTGCGCCCGAACAGGGAACCTCATTTGTGAAAGCCAAAGAAGTTGCTGAAGTGAAACAATAGAAAGCAACCTGATTGAACTGTTAAGAACCCAGACGGAGTATGCAGTAGGGCTGGAGTGGCTTTTTAATATTGAAAGATTGACATTAAGTACAAGTTGACTAGCGTCAACTTGGGGAAGGGATTCCCAAGGTCGTGTGGAACTTTCATGAACTTGGGAAAGGGAACCCTGAGGTTGAGTGGAACTGCCTTGAACTTGGGGTAAGGAACCCCAAGATTTTGTTGAACTGTCTTGAACTTGGGGAAGGGAAACTCAAGGTTGTGTGGAACTGTCTTGAAACTTGGGGAGTGGATCCCTGAGATTTTGAGGAACTGTTTCGAACTTGAGAAAGGGGATCCTGAGACTTTTGTGGAACTTTCTTGAACTTGGGCAAGGGGAGCTGAAATGTAAGCCAGAAGCTGGAAGAAGCTCATCATTTGGAACACTATTTCTTTTATTGCATTCCTAAACATTGTTTAGCTTTAGGTGTGAGGGCAAGTATAGGTTTTGGACACAGACAGACTTAAGTTGAACTTTCTGACTTGGACTTTCCTTAGTTTCTTTAGGTAGGGAAATCCCACCTTAGGATAGGGCAGGTTAAGCATTCAATTCAACTATCCTGACATTTGTGTTAATCTGTTGTCTGTGTCCTGCTTCACGAGGCCTTCACACAGGTCACTTTAAATGTATATTTGAAGTGGGTTGGGAAGGCCCATCTCCTTCCTTGGAAATCTTAATTTTCAACCAACTGGCTAGGGAATTTGGGCAGACTTTACCCAAACAGAGATCCAGCAAAATCCTCCTCAAGTTGGCTTGCATCGAGTCTTTAAGATCATTTAATTATGGGGGGTCTCAACCCCTTATATAGCACATTTAGTCCATTCCTAACCTTCTTTAAGGAGTATGTTGCTTAACTGTAACTCCAGTTCTCCAGCATTGGTATCTTTCAGAGTCACATTCTTTTAACATTCCCCATCATCAGGCTGTGATTTCCCGGTTACCTATTTCATACTTTGTAGTTCAAGAAAAAATAAGACATTTTGTAGACTATCCACCTTGTTTTGGGTCATTTTGACCCTAGCCAATGGGACGTTAAGTGCTCAGCTCCACTCCTTGAGGCATGTTCAGATTCTAACCATGCTTAGTGAGTATAACCTGCTAGTCTGCTAGAGCCTTTACTGGGGTACCCGGGTTGGCGGAGGGTGAATGTGAACCTATGAAAGATCCGAAAGCTGGAGAACTGAGGTTACAGGCAGGCAACTTACTCCTTCTCCAGCATTGGATTGTTCATGGATTTACATGCTTTGAATAGAATGCAAAGCAATGCTCATCATTAGCTGTATATAACACAGGGAAAGGCTCATCCTATTGAAACAGATGCTGCAGCACTGCTCTTCCAACCCCAGACTCTGTTCAAACTTGCACCTTTATACAATAGTGCTTAGTAAACATGTGTGGCACTGCCAAAGTGGCTGATCGACAGATGTCTTGCCTAGGATGCCCACCCATGTGGCTGCTGATGCTGCCACACTCTAGAACAGTGAGCAGGTGGTCTCCTGAGTAGGGGTCTGTTAGCCTTCACATGGCAGAAAGCCATTGCTGATGATCTCTCTCAAGATTCTCTGCTTGGAAATCGGTTTTCCCTTGTTTTCAGTTGCAAAAGCGATGACCAATGGTATGTATTTTCAGAATTCTTTCGCTCTGTCCATGTAATATTTTAAGACTCTTAACATCCAGAGAAAGTATAGCAATTAACACTGGTGGGGAGGCATTTTGAGAAACAAAATGTGGGTAGTACTATTGAGGAGTCCATGTGGAAATCTGTTGGTACCCTTGTCACAAATGTGGATTTTTCTTTAGGACATTCTTGCATTTGAAAAAACGCAAGTATGGTTCATTTACGGCCAAAGCCTGGATCTCTGACACACGCCTAGCGGAAGAAATGGCTACAAGGAATAAGACTTTCAATGAAACATATTCAATATGTGCCTTTGAGAGTGACTCAAACTGCAAGATAATAGTTATTACTACATCAAGTGGACACGTTGACCTAATGCCCCCTAATTATACTATCCCACTCACTATTCTGTCCAGGAAACATGCAGTGGTCCCAAGCTTTAGCAAGAGGAAGTCACCACAATGGTAGACTATCACAGGCAGCTTGTGTACAAAAAAGAAATGTACCTGCTTGCAGTTACCTCACTATTTCTCATACACAAGCATTGATTGCAATAATTAATTCTACATACATATTGAGGTCTGAATAACAAGTGCATTCAAATTATAACTCTGCCGCATACCGGCCAATAGGTTTAAATATGCCACATAAGCAATCACGAAGACATTTGGGTTGCAAAAGTAATATTATTCATCAAAACATGTTACTTTCTCTAGTATGCTGGCATCTTAACACTGCACATAAAGTTACAGTTGCACATACTCCACAGGAACTTTGTTTTCCACATATATTACAATAGCTGTTATCAGGGAAGGGTTGCATGCCCCCCCTTTTGCTTGTAAATATGGTGTTGAGGTTTGATATTATGTTTCTGTCATTTCAAATAAGCCCATAGTGAATCACTTCAGACCTCTATAGGTTTCAGTTTAGGAAAGCAGCGTCACCGATTTGGAATGCAAACAATTCCAGTTCACCTACCCCAACCTGGGAGAATGGTTTTCAGATTGTATTGAACACATATAGGTACCCCTCCACTTGCCCTTCACCTATGAATCTCATGGTGCAATTTCAGAATGAGGGGTTGCATCGAATGTATATTGACACTATTTTTATGAGAATAGAAATGACTCCTTTCAACTCCCTTCCACCCCCAAGTACCTTTTAAAAAATATCTATGGCATCCACGGATTGCAAATTATGAATATATCCTCTGTCAGGCTATGATGCCCTGGTACACAATTCACAGTCTGATCTGTCAACTATACCTGGGGAAGGCTTTCAAGAAATATCTGTACAAATAGCTGTGGAAATACACATGGTTCAATATGATTGGACTTGATTTATGAAAGAAACTGTGCTTAGGTTGCCCATGCATGCTATAAGTTTGACAATGCACACAAAATGCAATCAGTTGTCTTGAAAGCAAATCTCACTTGGCACTTAAAAATAGTAAAGGTAAAAAGTAAAAAAGTTTGGTGTCAAATCGAAGAGGAGACATTTTTGAACCCAATATGGTTGCAAAGTTATGCACAAAAGTAATTTTCATACACAATGTTATATTTGACTCCTATACGGTGACCAATACCTTGTACTCAGCACGAGTTATAGGTAAGGAACTTTTTGTAAGGCCTTAGTCAATTTTGAATAGGATGACAGGCCTCCTTTGAACTAATTGCATTAGCTTACAGATGGCTGGCTAATGAATGGCTGGGTGAACACACTAGCGGGGGGAATTTTTCTTAGAGGCTTTGTAATAAAAAATATCTGGAAAAACCGAATCAGGACAACAGATGATAATCTCCTGGGAGGACAATCATTTAACGTCATTGTAAAACATTTGTGTTTTTCTAACAGTTTCTTCTCCCAAGAAATTTACATAGATGGGTGGCTGCTCATTACTCACAAGGTCTGTTGACATTAAGGCCTTTTTTCCAGGGAATTGATTCAGCTCTTCATTATTAAAGCACACAATGAATCTTTCCACCCTAAAAGGCTCAGGCTAGTACCATAGAAGCCTTAACGGACCCCACATGACAACCTGTTTTCAAGACTGAAGTGGAGTGAGTTTGTCAGTGATTCCACTAGCACACTATTCAGCAATGACCCAGGCCAACTCAAAGTCTTAAGTTTCGGTACGTCTGAAAGGACTACTCACATCTACTGTAATTACTAAATGTAAACAGATACAAAACACTATACTTTGCAATGTACATAGCAATGTGTGTGTTACTCTGAATACATCTGCCATTGTCAACTTATATAAAACATCTTTTACTAGATTTACTCTGGTATAAAGTTAAGAATCTGTATTTAGGTCATGTGTTCCATGTAGAGTCAAAAGGTGCTTCTTTAAAAAACATGACTACATCCTATAAAATCACAGGCTGATTTGTTGACTTTTCTCACTTTAAAGTTTGTTTCTGCAACACAGGCTGTGTTTTCCTGTTTAACTGAATTACATTTCTCATACATTTAGGCCATCATATTTTTAGATGTGCAGTTCCATTGTGGCAGGCATAGTTCTCCATTGATATATAGTGTTTTTAACTTGGAGTTTTTTTTAGCATTTCCTACTGTCCATTTAAAGTTATTCAAACTTAGTCTTTGGAGCGAAATATTGTTCCAGGGCTGGTATAATTTGTGACACTATCCGCACAATGTGTCGGATGCTATCTCTCAACGAAGCAAGTGATGGTGAAGATGTTCATGAATAAAACAAAACAGTCCTTTGGTACTTCTAACTTTCCATTGAGACAGTCTCCATGTCTTGTATGAGGTGCTGTCCACTAAGACGACACCTATTCTAACTTGTCAGTGCAACATTTCTCCAAACAGTTGAATCATATGTGTCCCACTTAAAGAAGCAATGCAACTATTCTGAGCCTTTCGCTTTGAACTAAGGTAATCTCAATTTTCTTGTAATTTTCCCTACAAAACAATGGCGCCATTAAGCATGTATAGTAAGTACTGTGATCTGACTTTATGCTGGTGCCACTTTTCCGACCAGTGGGAAGTTACAGAATATTCCCTCTATGAAAAACTCTAGCCTGTGAGAGAGAAATAAGTATCATGAAAAATGTTTTACCTAGTTCTTTGCCAGGCAGGATAGTTAGAGTGAAGGCATCATGAGGCAGACACAGACAACTGAAGTATAAGTTTGAGATATAAAATTTCATTTAATAAAATGAGGTGGGAAAAAGGCCTGACATTCCCTATGCTAAGGTGGGATTTCCCAGCCTAAATAAAACGAATGATAGTCTGTGTCAGGAAGTCCAAAGCAAATGTCAGTCTGTGTCCAAAACCTATACTTGCCCTCACAGCTAATTGAATACAATGTATAGGGATGTCAGCATCAAATGAAAGGTTTTTAAAATAGAAGCTCAGAGCTTCTTCCAACTCAAAAGATTCAAATAGTCCGCTTTACCAAAAGAGGGGTTCCTTACCCCAAGCTTTCAATTCTTCCAATGTCTCGAAATAACACACTTCCATAAGATGTTCAAAGTTCCAAAATAACACAGCTTGTTTGCTTTTTCCTCTGCTCTTCAGATTTGGTTGTTGGTCACCAATTTAGAAAGTTCAACTAATAAATCTCAATTCTCATAGGATTCCTTGATTCAATCACAATGTGGCTTCTCCTCTGGTGGGTGTATTCGGACTAGGCGCAGTTGTCGGACCACACGGGCCACCCATTACAGGTCATGCAATGGACACACCTTACTTGGATCTGTTTCATATGTATCTTGCCACAATCTCAGCTTCACAATTAGGCTTGGCTCAGTATCCTTTCAAGTGCCCTTGAAGCTTTAATATCACTTGATTTGCCAACAATCAGTCCTTTAGTAGCTTTCAATTGCAACACCAACATATCCATTCCCAGTACACTCTCCTGCTAGGAAACACATATTCTGTTATAGTTCCTTTTGCACAAGCTTCCCAGTTCACTCTCCTGCTAGGATGCTTAGTCTTTATTTCAGATGTCTTGATTAAAACTTCTGCCTTCCTTTTGTTAGGTTTTTCTTGCATACAGCAACAATCACTCTTTTGGTAAATTTCCTTTGCAACATCAACATATGTTTCCCATCACATTCTCCTGCTAGGAAACACAGTTTCTGCTTTAGTTCTTTTTCCACAAGCTTCCCGATTCACTCTCCTGTAAGGAGGTTTAGTTTCTATTTCGGATTTCTCTTGCACCACTATTCTTGTCTCTTGGCAATGTTTGTTTATTCAACTCTTAGCAATCCTTATTTAATCAACTTCTCATAATATCAAATCTCTATTTCCTTAGATTCAATGCAGATTTTCCAAATAAAATGTCTCTGGCACTAAACTGCCCATTCACCATGTCCGGGGTCCCCTCTTCACCCCGGCTGACTCACCAGCCTTCTCACAGTCTGATTTACACTCTCTACGGCTTCCCAGAGACTTGTCCCTGCCCGCGGTCCGCTTGCATTGGTTCCTGTTGGCATAAAGCATCCTCCACAGCTTCCACGCTGCTTCCTTTGGAGCTCCAGTAGCCTGCAGTCAGCGGTCCAGCCCTTGTGAGCTTTCGGGAGCCTCTACAAAGCTCGCGGTACCTTTGCTCCATGCCACACTGTTTCCACAGCTCCACCTGAGACAGCCAACAAGCCCATATTGTCGCATCACTGGATCATGCTCCTGATAGCTTCGAGCATCTCGGAGAGGTGTCATTTCGTTGCCACAGCTTCTGCCCTGGAACTCTCCTTCATGTTTGTCATGCCCCGCCATGAACCTCTCAGCTTACTCTTTTTTTTAAGTTTCTGGCTCCATGAAGGTGAGTCCAAACAACTAGACCTCTCATGTTGCCTCTTCCAGTTTGTCATCTGTCTTAATGGTGGCCTCCTCGTCGCAGTACTCAAGTGGTGTATATCGGAAGAATACAAAGAGGGGATGTATAGATCTGCTGTACCTCTTCCTTGTCACAGTATCTGACTGGGTATATTGGAAGAGGGTTTTCTGGAAGAATAGGGAATGGATTGGTAATACCCTACTAAGGCCTGGGGGGATATTTGACTTCTTACAAAAAGGAAATGGGGGATACGGCGTGTCACCCAATCGTGCCTCATCCCCACTCCCCAACTCTCCTCCACCCAGGTGATTCACCCTCGCAAATCTTCACCCAGTATCCGAAAGCAACAGCCTTTCCTTGGACACCTGGGAGGAGGATTTGCTGGGAAAAGAACCAAGGACAACCTCAGATTACCCACATTAGACGATAATTGTATCCTGTTTTCCTGGCCTATTCCCCATTGAAGGAAAGATTTCTTTTATTCCAACTAATCAGATGACAATTTTTGAAGAGGAAGTGAATCTCTTCAAACTGATTCGAAAAATGGAACTGAAAGTTTTCTTTGATTCCATTCCAGAGCCTCCAGTACCACGAAAAAAACATGAATTATTAGAAATGAAAAAGAAAGTCTGGCAGAGTCTGAGGAGTGAGCCCACCCTCCTTGCTGTTCCTGGTCTTTCCTCTGTGTCTACACGAAGTGGGAGTGTTTTGCTATAAAACCTGCATCTCCCCGCGGAGCGGGCGCGGAGTCTGGCAGATTCTGAGGAGTCTGAGGAAGTCCGTGGAACCTTGGACTCCTCTCTGCCTCTCCTCTGCTTACCCTCGCAGCACGCTCATGCTGTTCGAGCGATGCATGCCGCAGAGAAAATGAAAGTGAAACCACCTACCACGGCTATGAAAACACGGGCACAATGTAAACAGCAGGAGACCGACTCGAGCCCGGAGTCGAAAGTGCACCCTGCGTCGGCGTCTTTGTTACAAGCCGCCCCAGAGACCACTGCTGGCTTCGCAGAAAACATTGTAGAAGACTTTGTTTCAACATTGGCACTGACTTCCCCTAGCCAGCTGGTGAGCCAGGAAAACGCAGACTGCAACCCCTCTAAACAAGTGACTGTGTCAAACAGAACGAGTCTAGCGTTACCAATCTGCATGACGTACCACACATCCTCACTGTTGCGGAAAATGTGACTCCTCCAAAATCAGCTGCCCATGCTGCGCATGTAGAACCCCACACCTCACTGAAGAGCGTGCAGCCTTTCCAGCGAGCAGCCAACATGTGTGCCGCAACGTATGTGAACAATAGGACGCCACTCGTTCTTGATAGAACCCTTGCGGCGGCTGCCCTCGGCCTTGAAACCGGCGCACCATCTGAGAGCGCTTGAGTGAAATTGGGCTCCACGGCGGCACTGTTTCCACGAACTCTGTTGGCAACGATTCCAACATAGTGCCTAGTGGTGATGACATTTTTTGCCCTGGGCAAAACGCACAGGGTTTGCATGGAAACGAGACCTGCTATGACGACACAGGCGACATAGGCGATCTGGACACGCATTGAAGCGGGTCATCAAGGACAAGATTTTACAGTGCCTATGACAGATTGATGTCACCTCTGCCAAAGTATAACAACCTGGCACATACCAAAGTGACTAAAGATAAAGAGAACGTACTCTTCACACAACAGGCTGACGGGGAGTTAAATAAAGAGCCATCCCAAACGTTTTACCTGGGTGTGTCAAATCAAAAGGTCCCAAAAGGGACGAACATCGAAGAAACTCCTTGGATGTGGTAAACAAACTGCTAACTGATCTTACTAAGATCAATAAAGACAGATGCAACAAGTTATCTACATAGTCGAAATCCGCGGAAGGGTCCAACTCCGTCAGCATATTAAATACCGCCAAAAACAACAATGTGAAAATGCCACACACGCCTACCTAATCCATCGAAAAGGAGGAGGCTGGTGTTTCGCCTAGTTTACAATGCTCACAAATGAAGCAAACGAAAGCGAGCACAAATTTATTGCAATCTCTGGGAGCACATCAACCAGAAGTGTTCGCCTCTAATCATGAGGACTCTGTCTCTTCATCGGTGGTCTCCTCCTCGGATTCCGCCCTAATGGAGTGCCCATTTCCTAAAATCAGACGCCTTCCACTCTGTAGAAAGCACCAAGCACGGCAAGAAGCAGTGGATGACGGCGGTAAGAGCCAGGCCATAAATATGAGAGATCTTCAGGCCACTATTATATCATCAATGACCCTAACCACCGCACCGTTTCTCAAAATGTATGAACACATCAATGAGAATGTAAAGGAGCTTGCTTCTCTCATAGTTGACATGAATACTAAACTTTCGAACATTGAAATGACACACAATTTACACAAGGAAGCAATGGAGGGAATTAACACTAAGGTCGAGTTAGCGATGACGTCCCTTATGCCCCTCTCCAACAGCCTAATAGCCACAGATTCGCCCAAGTACACTCTCAGTATCCTACTTGCAAGATTAATGCCCACTCTTCTCTTCCTCATACGGCACACTGGTGGGACCATACTGAACCACACCACTGCCCCCCTCCACTACTCACCTCCGTACCACACCACAACTATGCCTTCCTTCGCTCACCACACCAACCTTTACCTCAACAACCCAGCCTTATGGATCCAACATTTTGCATCTAGACCTCTACCAAACATACCATGCTCTATCACCCTGACAAATGCCAGACTTGGCTCGCGACTCACTCACGCCTCCCATCACTCGGCGCATCTCAACAAACAGCCACTGACCTCCACATCGTCCACACCTACGCCAAACCCATCACCACCCTACTCGAACCTCCCCAACACGAGCAATATCAAGGGTGCATTAATCAATGTCAGATCACTCACGGCACACGCTCTAGAAGTGGCTGACCTCATCCTCGACTGCATAGCAATTACTGAAACCTGGCTTCACGCAGCCTCAGGCCCACTACTCTCCCTTGCCATCCCCCCAGGTTATAACATTGTCAGACATGACCGTAACTCTAATCAGTCCAAAGGTGGTGGCATTGCCATTATCCATAAAAATGTTCTAAACTTCCACCTCTCCTCTGCGCATCACTTTTCCGCTATGGAAGCACTGACAGCTAAACTAGCCATTACCCCTAACCACTCTATCACCTTCCATCTACTTTACCGGCCACCTGGGCCGTTATCCACCTTCGCTGAGGACCTCTCTAACATCATCACTCAACACCAAAACCAAATCCCATGACACGATACTGGGGGATTTTAACTTAGGCCTTTCTGACCCCAATGACACTGCTGCCATGACTATTGATAATATGCTTATGAATGCAGGATTCACACAGTTCATAAACAAACCCACCCACGACAAGGGCAGAACGACTCTATAAAAATAACAATTCAAGGAGCGGACCCAACCATCCTTACTGCGGACACCAAAAGAGAGGCCGTCCCTAAACACATGAAAGAAAAAGATTGGTCATGGGTGGCTGGCACCCTGAACAAAGAACAGCGTAAATAACGTCAGGTCAATGAATCACGCACCATCTGCAAACTAGGTTCTTGGAACACGAGGGGATTCGTGCACCTATTCAATGAAGCCTGGTCCGCTAATTTGGATATTATCTGTTAGCAGGAAACGTGGCTGAGTGAGATCCCTATCTTTGAAGGGTTTGAGATAGCATTCAACCCAGCAATCAAACAAGCCAAGGGACGACCAATGGCTGGGTTACTAGTAGCAGTGAAAATAGCCTCCGGGCTCAGAATCGTGAATTACAACAACCTTTCTCCCTTCATTCAGGTGTTGACGGTCAGATGTTTAGAAACAGTACCTGTACAAGACTCAAACTTTAACATTATTAACCTTTACTGGAACCATGGTGCCGTTGGAGCAAAAAACGTCATCGATCAAGTTACAACTGCCATCGACGACACTATGGGCTCAGGCGCTTTTAACAACCTGATTATGTGTGGAGATCTCAACATTGACTGCATTGCCCATTTGACCCTAAACAAGACTAAGAAGAGTCTGAGTAACTTGGAAGAAGAACTGTTAACTCAGTGGTGTCTCGAGATGGACATACAAGGTTTGCTTATGTTGAACGGACAAACACCAGGCGACATCTCGGCGGCCCCAACGTGGAGTAGAGGAGTTTACAGTTCCACGATCGATTACATATTTTTATCGAGATCTATCCATCTGAGAACGACCTCTTTAAAAGTCAAAAAGATGTCTCACAGTGAGCATAATATGGTAATATTGGAACTTAACTCCTCCCCTTATCGTAATCAAGAGCATTGGGCGCACCAAGTTAGAAAGGGAGCCAGTCATGTTTGTCTTCATTTAGACAATAATGAAGTAAATTCCATTTCTGCAAAATTCCTGAACTCTGGAAACCTGGAATATGATCATCTGTTAATCCAATATGTGGAAAGGAAACACAATTTAAGAAATACTGAATTTACACCTAAACATATATTTGACCTTGAAATTCTGCAAAAGAAAAGATCCCTTCGCCAGAACCTGCGGAAAGTGAAAGTAAATACTACTGTAGACGCTTATGAACAAAGGTGAACATACAAACAAGCCTATGAGAACTGGCTCAAATCTCATAAAGCCATTATGCTACAGAATGACGCTGAGCTTGTGCTGTCGAAAATGGCAAACACTAACTCAGCGGACTACTGGAGACTAATTCACGATAATTTCGCCCCACAACACGCCTTGCAAGCAAACTTGGTTTCGGAGGCGGAATGGACATCCTTTTATTCCGACCTATTCCACAAAGACGAATCAACTCAAGAATGGAAACCTCGGGAGTTAACAAGTTGGGAGATTTCATTCGACAAAGAAGACATTTTGCGAACAATTAAAAATGTGCACGAGTCTAGGGCACCTGGACCCGACGGGCTCACAAATTTTGCCCTCAAACGCCACCCGGAAGAATGGTCAGACTTTTGCAACATTTTGTTTGAAAGAACTACTAAGTGTTGTCACTCCCCAACCTCTTGGAAAACAGCCTCGATCGTACCAATCTTTAAAAAAGGTGACAGAAGAAATCCACAATATTACAGACCTATTGCACTTCTTGACGTGCTGGGGAAAGTGTATGCCACCCTTTTGCAACAACAACTCATGGTGTGGGCTACAAAATACAATCGAATCGACCCACGTCAGACAGGATTTAACCTCTTTCTGTTAAATCTATTAAAGATGGAAGCTCATCGGACAAAAGTTAAGACCTACTTGGCACTAATAGACTTGTCACAAGCCTTTGATAGTATAAATAGAAACTTACTTTGGCAAAAGTTGAGTAAATGGAATTGCCCACCCAGCCTGCTAGCTGCCATCCGCGAGCTACACACAAACACCTCAATCAGGGTCAGATTAGACTGTAAGGGCACTCTTTCAGCCCCAATTGACACTGCACGGGGCGTTAAACAAGGTTGCCCATTGGCAGCAAGCATTTTCAACCTGTTTATTTCTGATATCAGAGAGATTTTCAAGGACCTAATCACATTCCCGCCAAAAATACACGGCACCCACATTGACTACCTTGTCTATGCCATAGCTCTCAACTCACACGCTTTTGGCGGGTGTCACCCGCCTTGTAAACAGGTGACTCACCCGCCAAGCCTCCAGCACGCCCATTCGTTTCAATGGGCCTCTCACCTGCCAAAAATAAAATCGGGTGTTTTCACCCGCCTTGGTGACACAAATGGTTGAGAACTATGTCTATGCAGACGACCTGATCCTTTTGGATTAAACTCCGATAGGTCTTCAAAGGAAACTCAACACTGTTGAAGCATATCTAACATCGAATGGCTTAACCATCAACAAGGCCAAATGTGAAATCCTGGTATTTGAAAAACTACAAGGTAATAAAAGGAATCTGAAAAAATTCAATTGGCATTTGGATAAGGAACCAATTAAAATTGTGAAGAACACTTCGTACCTGGGGATGCGAATTAGCGCTAGCAGAAATGACGCACCTTGGGTCGAAGCAGTGAAGAGCAGATGTCGGCAATTAGCATGTCAGGCGTCTTTGATCAAGAAAAAATATGGAAAATTCTCCTTAAAACCCACAATAACTTTTTTCAAACAAAAAGTTGTGCCTGCATTGATATACGGTGGAGAAAATGTGTTTGGCTGTGGCCACGAGGTGTGGAATTCTCTCAAAAACATCTTCTGGTCAAAAGTCTTACATTTACCGAAGGGAACCGCAACGGTCTGTATAAGATATAAACTTGCATATATTTCAATCCAAGCAAGAGTCGCCTGGAATCTCCTAAGTCTCTACAGAAAAACGATCCAAATGAACACGCCGGTTCAAATTGCAATACTTCAAAATCCTGAGACCGAAACCCTATAAACAACCTTGTTTCAATGGTACGCCCTGTATTAAATACATACGATATCTTGACGCAAATACTGATTGACAATCCAGACGCTGCAAAATTAAAGATGTGGAGAATTGACTGGATCAATACATGTATCTTAAGAACTAACTCACGATCAATGAAGGAAATTCCGGCAGAGGCGAGAGCATATGGTTTGCTTTCTGATTTTTTGACCTGCTTCCCGGACCAGTGGTCTAGATCACTATACATGCAGTTCAGGCTTAACGCACTACCCACAAAAGAGCATTTAAGTTTCTGGGCTCATTCCGATCAGTCAGATCTACTGTGTCGGTTTTGTGGAACTCTTAAGCACCTAACAATGACGTGCCATGGACTAGAACAACTTAGAAATCCGATTTTTGGGCCCATAATCAAAACATCTGAGGTCCTAAACACGGAAGATTGGTGGAGAATACTGTTTGATGGTTCAAACTGAGCCGTGCTACGCGCCTTGGTATCCTTTCTCCGTGTCCTAAAGGAGAGTCTATCCTTAAAAACGGCACATGTATTTTAAATGTAAATTCTTGAATGAACTGGACATACCGAAGTGATTGCTTAAATTGATGTAGAAGGATGGATATTTTCTACCAATATGCCATGATGAATAATCTTTCCCCCAATGCATCTAAATCTCGACCGATTGTAATCTCTAAGAAGAGAGTTGTCAAATCTTATGTTTGGAAGATGGGGGACAACCCTGTGGAACAAGTGCAGGCTATAACATATTTGGGCTATAATTTCTCTAACAACTCTAGTCTAAAGAGGTGGAAATTGGGTCTCGCAGAAAAAGCATCTAAATTAAAAACTCAAATGAAATTTTTGAGGGTTCGAGTATGTAAATTTTCGCTCCTACCCATTAGACGCTTCTACCTAGCTAAATGTGAGCCGGTTCTCTTATATGGTCTGGATATCTGTACCAAGGATATGAGTTCCTATTTAAATGTGGTTCAGGGAAAACTATGGAAGGAAGTAATGGGCCTTTCCTTGGCAATCCCTAATGCCATTATCCGGCACGAATTATGTCTTGTCTCACTTAAAGCCAGATATTTGTGGAGACAGCTTTCCTTTTTTAGAAAAATGAACGATCCTCTTAAGAATACCCTTTATGAGTTGTTGAATAGGGTGATTAAATCTGGGTCAGTTCAATCAATCAAGGGATTTAGTGACAGAATTAATTCTCTGCTATCTATTTTGGGCTCTAGTTTAGACGACTTGGTGCAACGACCTGGCCTAGTTAAGAAATTGTTATTCAAGGCGGATTGGGTGGATACAGTCAGTAAAATAGAGTCCTATGCAACTTATAAAGAATATGCTAAATTTGTACATGCAAGGGAATGTATCCCCATTTACTTACTTAGATTCCCCTGCTACAGGGCGAGAACCACATTTATGCGTTTCAGACTCAATCAGATGCCGACCCTAGAAAGAATTCATTATTGTATACATAAAGAAAAGGTGCCTAATTATACTTTACTTACATGTCGTTTCTGTGGAGAAACTGATATGCTAGAAACTCTCAAGCACCTCGTCTTAACATGTGTCCATTTTGGGTCGAAACGAGCTCTATTCCTCACCGACAGATTTGATGAGGATTTAGAAATGTCGAAAAATTTGTTCTGGAGTCGCTGTATGTGGGGAGCTAATATTTCTCTGATTCTGGCATTGAACTCATTGCTCCAAAATATAATGGAGGAATTGGAAGCCAGAGATAGAGAATTGTTTGTGTAGGTAAATATAGGATACTAATGGGTAATGATATTAACAAGGCGTATAATTACTGTGTAATCTGTTTTTAGGGCTGGGAAGGAATTTTTTTAAGATTTTTTAAGAATTTTTTAAAGAATTTTGTATAATGTTGATGTCTTTGATGTTTTAGATGAAATTTCTTGCTGTGTTTCTTCTTTTTTATGGTATAATAACCATCTTCTGTGTTAGTGTGTTCACACATGCTTATGTATTGGTAGTATGAAAGGTAACAATGTTTTCCTTTTCCTATTTCTTCACTTGTGGCATATGTTGTATAAGGTTTTATGCAAACTAATAATACAACAATAAAAATATTTCTTTTTTTTTTTAAATTGATGAGACTTTTTCTCTCTTTTTAAAGGTTTGTAAAAACCATACAAAAATAAATAAATAATAAAAAAAAGAAAAATACATTTCATCCGCAGATAAACCATCCGGCAATCAATTTATTCAAACATAAAACCATCAAAGAATTCAAATGTCTGAAATTCAGTACCACCAATAAACTCAACATCAGGAGGCATCAACTTAAATTGATTAAAGAATTGTCTGAGGATGACACAATCACACTTAAGCCCGCGGACAAAGGTGGGGCTCTGGTAATGATGGATACTACAATATACAATGAAGGATGTCTGAAACAACTGAGAGATGAAGGCACATATATGGAACTGGACAATGACCCTACTACAGCCATTAAAATGGTCATCCAAAAGACCTGCGATAAAGCACTTGACTATGATTGGATATCGGACAAAACTAGTGAATTTTTGGTTGAACAATTTCCAGTAATTCCGGTACTATACGCACTACCTAAGATTCATAAAAACATGCTTGACCCCCCTTTCAGACCAATAGTTGCTGGCACCTAGAGCATATTCCACCACCTAGCAGTATATCTGGATCGAGCTTTACAGCCTCTGGTACAGCAAACGAAAACTTACCTAAAAGATACTTCCCATTTTCTGCGATTACTAAAAGAAATTAATATCAATGAACCATCAGTGATATTATTTACCTTGGACGTTAACAGTCTGTACACTTCCATCCCACATGTGGAAGGAATTGCAGCACTAGAATGGTTCCTACTTAATCATGACAACATCAGCATACATAAAGAATTTGCGATAGAATTGATCAACTTCATCTTATATAACAATTACTTTTGTTTCAACAAAAAATATTATCTACAGATCTCTGGAACATCAATGGGCTCATCTGTGGCACCTGCTTATGCAAACATTTTCATGTATTATCTCGAAACAAACCACATACTTGACAAAGAACCATGGAAACAGAACCTTACATTTCTCGAGCTTTCATCCAAACCAACTGAAACAAAATTTACCATACAGCCAATACCTAAGAGCAAAGAGGATAACGTCCAATACGACACAACTTGAAATCGAATTTCATTTTCATTTTTTTTTTCTTTTATCTAATTTATATCGCGCACAACTGACCCTCAGGCATAATGGTGCATACAAAACAAACAAGATAGAGAGTGCATACATAAACATAAAACATAACGCATGGTATAATATAATACGACCTAAAAACCAGATGAACCCAAAAGAAGTTATGCTATACCAACTGAAGAAGTGGGAGAACTCTGACTAATAAGGGAATACATTTTACAGATAAGCGCTGCAAGATTAGAGTATTAAATTACAATTGGTAATCCCTATTGGGAAGTAATTACATCTGCGGAGAAAGAGTGGTAACGTGCTCGAACCGCAGCCCACAATGATACAGTCACTGTTCGATGAGGTGCACCACTCACTTAAATTAGTTTGACGTATGAATTTCAAATCAAATGATCTAACAACCCCTGGGCCTGTACGTAATCGCAACCATGCTAATACTTTATTGCGTAAGGACTCTCTGGTCTCAATGCCAGCTGCCTTACTGATGTTAGAAATAACAAAGTTTTGATTATCCATGATAAAGTCCCGGATGCTAGTATCCTTAACTCTTGGCATTTGGGATTTTTTTTGTCTCACATTCTGCATGTATATCTGCCTTGGAATAACATATCCTTTTGACTCTCGAACATTGGTCTTATGCTCGTGATTATAATCCAATGCAGGGGTTACATAGGGTCATTCTACATCTAAAGCCTCTACAGTGATGCTGGTGCCGATAGCCTGCTCATTGATATGCGAAGAGGGCATAGAGGAAGTGAGGGAAATATGAAAGATCGATTTAAGAAAAGAGGGTTTCCAGAACAAACACTGAATGCAGCTATTGAATGTACAAAAGGATTGGATAGAGAGGACTTACTCAAAGAAAAACTAAAAAAGGAAAATACCAGATTGATCCATACCCTAAAGTACTCAAGTCAGAGTTTCCAAATTAAGAAGATAATCAATAAGAACTGGGAACTGATCCAAGCAGATGCAACCTTAAAGAAATTATTCCCGGAACCACCAATGTTGGCTTACAAAAGGGGAAGAAACTTTAAGGATAGCCTAATTAAAGATGAAAAATTCAAAAAACAACATCAGAAATTTCTAACCAAACCTAAGTATGGAACATTTGCTTGTTTGAACTGCCAGCATAGTTCAAATATCCTTAAAGGGGACTATATTCGCCACCCAAATAGTGGCAGAAACATACAGCTCAAAGATTATGCTACATGTGAAAGTAAGCATCTAATTTATGCCTTGAAATGTCCGTGTGGCAAGTACTATGTGGGTAATACCACGAGAAAAATCAAAGAAAGACTCACGGAACATAAATCCAATATCAGAACATGCAATATTAAATCTCCAGTCTTCAGACATTTTCAGGAAAATAGACATAACATTTCACAGTTAAGATGGGTGGTCTTAGAAATTGGTAACCAATTACCCAGAGGTGGTGATCTGGCCAGATATTTGGCGCAGAAAGAACTGTTGTGGATCCACAGATTGGACTCACTAGCACCATTGGGACTCAATGAAGAATTTCTCTTGGGCCCTTACCTATAAATACTTGAGAACCCAAAGTGTAAAGACCAAGGTTAATGAGTTCAAATCACGAACTTAAGTACTTTAACAGAAAGAGATTGTTCCCATAATCTCCTGACCTCTTCCAAATAGAAACAACATTAACATCTACCTCAAATCCTCATATTAGACTAGACTGTGAGCTCGAGAGAGACAGTGTTGTCAGTCCTTGTGTCTTCAGGAGCCTCATCTGTAAATAGGTTTTTCGACATGTTGCGCACTTTAGCACATTTGTGATTCACTGATGCGTCATATTGAGTTCTTTAGTTACATAACATATATGTAAATGAATAACACTTCATGAAAAAGTGTTCCCTTGTATGTAACTATGTTTATACCTGTGAAACATGGAGATTATCCATGAAATGATTTGTATAAAAAATGCTTACAAGGATCTCAAAACACAGTACAGATCACCCTCGTACCTTTTTGCCTTATAGGCTTCACCAAATAAGGAGACAATCCGTCAATTATATTCTGTTAGGCTCCTATATCACTTCTAACTATGATTATGAGGGAAGACATATCCATACATCTCATTCAATCTAGGGATTTCTCTGTTCTTATTCAACATGCCGCAAGTAATCACTTGCATACATAAAGATTGCCGCAGTATGGGAACCCGCATATATGGCTATTATGCATTACCTTCTTGTATAAACACTGAACACATAGGAAACCATCTTACATGTACACCATTTTGAGTGTACAGCTTCAGCTCATTCAAAAATGTATTATATTTTCTTTGAACTACAATAACACTTGCAAAACACAAACACTGATAGGTTGCTGATTTTTGCCAGCCCGCATATTGTCCATTTTTCAATTACCTTCCTGTAATACCAGTTAGGAAGCCATTCTGCATGGACATCAGTAGGTGTGTCATCATCCTATATCTTCTTTCTATATATAAACACTAGCCTTCGTAACACTGTATGGTGCGCATGTTCCGTGCCTTTCTGCATGGACATCAGTAGGTGTTCATCATCCTATATCTTCTTTCTATTTATAAACTCTAGCCTTCGTAACATTGCATGGTGAGCATGCTCATTATGACGTCACAGTGTTAACACTGTGACGTCTTTGTGCATCATTACACGTTAACGCTGATCTTCCTTTAAAATAAAAATACTTTCTTACGTAACACTGCATGGTGAGCATGTGCAGCATGACGTCACAGTGCTTACACTGTGACGTCCGAGCGCATCATCATACGCTAACGCTTATCGACGTCATGACGTTACCCGACAGTACTTAGGGCCATTCATTCCAGTTGACATCATCCAGGAAGCGGCTCTGAGTACTGACGAGAACTAACGCGCGTACGCTCTTGCTAAGACCAAGAAAGTTTCCATATAGACTACCATTCTACCTTGTCCTTGATATTTATCTAGGCTAAAATTGACACTAGTCATTTGTATTCGATTTAGGTGGCCCTTGACGTTGTGGTCCCTTATGAATTCCTCCGCTTTTTTTGACTACCATTACGAACTAGAAGCATTCTTCTTTGGCATCCTTAATTGTTTGGACATTAACGGCAGATGACAACTCTTCTAAGAGCTTATATTTGCATTTTACCTTTGGGTAAGTGATGATATACTTACTTTTTTATCTTCATGACATTTTATGATCGGGATACTTGAATGTATCCTGAAACTTGTTTCTCCATCCATTTAGGGACATTTGATTCTCACACCTACCTGGACTTAATGAGCCATAACTAAGGGAAACCATCTCCAGTAGCTTCACTTTTGGGAAACCGCTTTGGGTACCTGGGTAAGCAGATATTGTGTCATTAATTTTGAAATACCAAAAATAATTATTTAGGATCTAGGTTCTATTAAGAGGGTTTGTTTTGAAACTACAGATTACGAAATTGTCAGAAAACAGACTGACATTGGCGATATATTTGTCATTTTTAGACAACAAAAAGACAGTGTGTGCAAAAAATGTAAAACCATAATTGGGCCATGATTTGGCCATACATTTCGTTGTTGACTAGAAGAAGATATTTTACTCAGTATATACTTTATGTTGCTTTTTGAAAATATTGTATGCGTCAATACAAATGCATTCTTATGGGTATATTCTTTTGAAAAATTCTCCTTGCAGATATGAATAAGAATAATTAATTGTAATTTGCCCCTGAAGAAGTGAATTCTCACTAAATGCGTTGGGCCAACAATAAATGACTGATGCAACTACTTTTGTAATCTAAGTTTTTTGGATATGCATTTCAACTTGTATGTGCATGTTCATATTTAACATTGCGTACTTAAAATATATTCATTTCAAAATCTCTTTCTTTGTCAAAAAGAAAGTAAAAAACTATCTACCATATATTTCTTAAATGACTAGGACTCTCATATGAGCCTTTAATAGAGTGCAGAGGACGGGAGTTCCCATAGATGGGAACTTTAATTTTTTCTATTCCCCATTGAAGACAGAGACAATACTAGTAGGAAGTTTGTTCACTCCATTCCCAACTCTGTTTGAATGTGGAGTGTGTTGCACCATACATTGATCAGGTGTTTAAACCCCTGCTTGTATACCATGCACAGAAACGCTTCCATTTATACCTATACCTATACCTATATACTTTGTTTTTGAGGAGGCCCTTGCTGCTTGAAGCACTTTCTCACACCCATCATGGATGTCTAGGATGGCCGAATTCTGGGAAATCAGAAGCCACGGTGTGAGCCTGTGCATCCATGGGTCATGATGGTAGATGCAGTTCTTGTTTCTGAACAACAGTTCCACCTTTGGAGCCAAGCGCAGCAGTTAGTACGCTAACATATGCAGAAGGTAGGAATACCATGACTGCCTAGGCCACCGTGGGACTACGAGTATCAGACAACACAGGTGCCTTCTGACGTGTTTCATTCCCCTCCGTACTAGCGGTATCGATAAGAATCTGCATCTTAACATTGCCATCCATGGGAAGGAGAATGCATCCTGCATCAACCCCTTCTGGAGAAACCTGCTGGCAAAGGAGCCGCACTTTCAGTTGTGCTGGTTTGCAAACATATCTATGTGGCATGTCCCCCAATGTTTAAACACCTTTGTTAGCTGTCTTTCATTCAGTTCCCATTCATGAGATTGTCGTGCTGTCCTACTGAGCTCGTCCGCTATTTTGTTCAGCGTTCCTGATCGATGAAAAGCTTGTAGGGATATGCTGTACGAAATGGTTCAGTGCCATAGATGTTGTACTTCCTGTGACAGCTGATTGGAGAGAATACTACCCTGTTTTCTAATGTAATACATTGCTGTTGTATCATCTGTCAGAATTCTTATTGACTTGAGTATAGGGGGAAAGACTTCAGCAACCACACCTCACTGCCCTAAACCCTATGGCATTGATATGTAGTAGGATTTCCTCTTCTGACCACTGCACCTTTGTGGTCAGATCGCTGAGATGTCCTTCTCATCCTGTTAGGGATGCAATTGTGATGAATGCCTCCTGATGGTGTGGTTGATGTAGCAGTGTTCCCTGCACTGCAGAAGGTGCTCTGTGGTATTTCAACTATGTGGATCCTGTAGAAGAGCCATTGTGATTAAAATGATAAGTTACTCACCATAGTGACTAACGTACTCTTAATAGTCCCCTTTCCTCCATATTGCATGGGCGTCACTTCCAAGGGACGGGAGACAGAATCTTTTACACCAGAAAAAAAAGTCTTCGCCTTTAAATTTAGAGGCACGTGGGGGTGCATTTCTGGGAGCATGCGCTGCCCTGACTCCTCCCTCCGGCGCCACATCTTAGTCCCCATTGACGCGTCGACAATAGATTTAACATTGCCTAATGACACCAGTATTATTAGGGGAAGGATGGTGGGACGTATGGATGAAAAGGGGTCTAAGGACAAGTCACTACAGTGAGTAATTTATAATTACTCTTACGTCCCGCCCCCTTTCCTCCATACCGCATGGGTGATTACAACTGAATGTATCCCCAGGGTTGAGAGGAGGCCCTCCTTAAACAAATAGGTTCCTGAGAACCGCCTGTCCGAAAGCCGCATCAGATCTGGAGCCGGCATCCAAATAGTAATGCTTGCAGAAAGCCGATGGAGTGGCCCAAGTGGCCGCCCTGCTTATGACATGCCAAGGGACATGGTGCTGGAATGCGATGGCTGTTGCCTTGGCCCTGACTGTGTGGGAGTGCATGTTGTCCGGAAGCAGCATGTGCTAGCCCTCGTATGCTTCTTTGATAGCCGAGATCATCCATGGGGGTATGGAGGCCTTGGAGGCCGGATAGCTTGGTTTTAAGCCTCCTAAAGTGACAAACAGGGCGTCCGATTTGTGGAAGCCCTTGGTCCTGTCCAAGTAGAATTTCAGGGCACACCTGACATCCAGGCAGTACAGCACTCTCTCTGCTTCGTCCCTAGGATCAGCAAAGAACGTAGGAAGGATTATTTCCTTGTTCAAGTGGAAAGCAGAGGCACCTTGGGCAGAAATGCAGGGTGTGTCCGCAGGGCTACTTTGTCCCTGTGAAAGGTGGTTTATGGTTCCGAGGCAACTAGTGCCTGGATTTCGCTGACTCTACGAGCCGAGGTGAGGCCTACTAGTAAGGCCGTCTTGATGGTGACCAGCCTGATGTCCGCAGATGCCATTAGCTCAAACAGTTTGTGCACAAGGGCGCCCAAGACTATGTTAAGGTCCCACACTGGGTGCAACCTCTTGAAGGGCGGTTAAAGACTTGCAAGCCCCATCAAATATTTCTTGATGATAGGATTGGAGGAGGAGAAGATCCCCTCCTCCGAGGTCCTGTAAGCCCGATGGCTGCGAGGTATGTACGGCAGGTGTACATGCGAGATGCACCAAGAAGGAGAGCATGTCGACCAAAGCACACGCCAGGTGGTGGATTTCCTTGGAGTATGCCGAGTGGCAGAACCTGGTCCATTTACTATGGACCTGGTAGCCTTGCTCCTTGCGCCCTGTATGATTTCCAGATTTGCATGGGAGTGGCTGAGGTGCCACAGCATTACCTGCTAAGGGACCACGCTGTGAGGGCTAGTTTCTGAGGCGCGGGGTGGATGGCCCTGCCCCCCCTGCTGCACCAGAAGATGTGCTGGGCCTGTCGGGAGGCGAATTGGAGGCATCTCTGAGAGACTGAGCAGCTCCGAAAACCATGGCCTGGCCGGACATAATGGAGCTATTAGAATAGCTTCACCCAGGGAGCCGGGGCTCTGTCCATGCCAGGAGGTGAACTGAGGGCACTTCTTGTTGTGCCAGGTGGCAAAGAGATCCACCTGGGGATGACCCCACATGTTGAAGATCTCCTGAATAACGAGGTTGTTTAGCTGCCACTCGTAATTGTCTGCTCCCAACCTGCTGAGCCTGTCTGCCTCCAGGTCGGATTGCCGAGGGAGGTCGACTGCCGTTAGGTAGATGTTTTCCAGGGCCCACTCCCATATGCTGATTGCCAGTCTGCACAGAGGAGCGGATCTGGTGCCTCCCTGCTTATTGACGTAGTACATGCTGGTCAATTTGTCTGTCTGGATGAGGGCAGCCTTGCCCCTGAGAAGTGGTAGGAATGCTCTGAGCGCTAGCCAGATGGCATTCAGCTCTAACCAATTGATGTGGTATTCCTGTTCCTCTCGAGTCAAGGTGCCGTGGACCGAAAGTTCGTCCACTGTGGCTTCCCAGCCCTCGAGCAAGGAGTCTGTGGTGATGGTGACCTGCGGGGGTGGGCGACCGGAAGGGCTTACCCGTCCATAGGTTGCAGTCCCTGGACCACCATGTTAGGTCCGGGTGGAGAGATGGAGGAACGTTGATCATCTCGGATTGAGAGCCCCACTCCTGGTTCCAAGAGGCCATGAAGTGCAGCTGAATCCTCCTCATCCTCAATCTTGTGTGTGGGACGGCATATATACCTTCTCGGAGCACGTGTCCCAGATGAGGCCCAAAAATGTCAGAGTCTGCGTGGGCTGCAGCTGCGACTTCTTGAGACTGAGCGAGAAGCCCAGATCGTGCAGTGTGTTCTTAAGGGCATGGGAAGAGTGGCAAACCGGTTCCGGAGATGTAGCCCTGACGAGCCAGTCATCGAGGTATGGGTAGATGAGGAGGCCCTGCACTCTGAGGAGGACAGCCACCATATTCATGAGCCTGGTAAACACCCTGGGGGCCGAGTTGAGGCCAAAAGAGAGGACCTTGTATTGGAAATGGTAGCCCATGATCCTGAACCATAGAAAAGAATGATGCCAAATCGGGGCATGTAGGTACACTTCCTTCAGATCCAGGGAGCACATCCAGTCTCCCTTGCACAATGTCTCTGCTATAAAAGCTGGCGTTACCATCTTGAATTTTTGTAGAGGTAAGGAGAGGTTGAGGGTGGAAAGGTCCAGCACAACTCTCAGGCCCGCCTGGTTCCTCTTCTGAATGGCAAAAATCCTGGAGTAAAAGCCCAAGCCTCGCTGGGAGGCTGGGACTTCCTCCACTGCCTGGAGCTCTACGAGGGACCGGATCTCTGCCAGAAGAGTTGCTGTCCCAACTTGAGGGAGTGGAAGGGAGGAGGGAGGAGAGGCTGGGATGGGTAGGCGGTACCCCGTGGATACTACGGAGAGGATCCAGGGGTCCGTGAAATTCTGGCACCAGAAATGTGCATGTAGAGCAAGCCTATCCCCCACTGGAGACACGTGGACTCAGAGGGGCGTGTCATGCGTTATCCCTTGGAGCCTGTCGTGGAGGAGGGGAACTGGAAAAAGCCCTTACTACATCCCCCCCTTTTTGTTGCTTGAGCCGGTTCTGAGATAGAGAGAGGTAAGGCTGACTGGATCTCCGTTCTTGGAAGTCGCGGAACCCTCCGTACGCACGCCCCCTGTCAGAGCGCTGCTGTGACTGGGTGTAGAACTTGGGCGTGGTCTTTGTCAAGATGGATAAAGACTTGGCCGTTTGTGAGCTGCTTTTATTTTTCTCCAGCTCCTCGTCCGTGGTGGAGTGGAAGAGGACTCCCACCCCTTTCAACGGCAGATCTATTATGTGTTCCTGGACGCCCGGGTTGAATTTCGTTGCCCGGAGCCAGCCTCTCCTTCTCATGTCCGTAGCAATACAGATGGCACGGAAAGAGGTGTCAATATGCGCCACAGTGGATTCCAGGAGGTCCTGCGCCACCAGCTTGGCCTCAGCCAGCCCCGCCTTGAAA
This sequence comes from Ambystoma mexicanum, assembly GCF_040938575.1. Taxonomy (NCBI): domain Eukaryota; kingdom Metazoa; phylum Chordata; class Amphibia; order Caudata; family Ambystomatidae; genus Ambystoma; species Ambystoma mexicanum. Next base: position 342,092,955 of record NC_090922.1, read on the forward strand.
CTTGAGTGGCCCTGAGTAGGGAGTTCCGGGAGGAAGTCCGCAATTTCCCTCCATAACCTTTGGTTAGCAGCTGCCAGCATGACATCGGTGTTGGCCTGACGAAGATGTAAGGACGCTTTGGAATACAGCTTCTTCCCGTAGGCCTCCAAGATCTTCTCCTCCTTGCCTAGTAACGTCGCCGCTGAGGAGGCTGAGGCCGACTGAGGCTTGGAGCATAGTGATGCCGCAGCGATCACTGAGGAGTGTGGCTGAGGATGGGCCGATAGCAAGAGTGTATCCCCCTCATCTGCCTGTACTTGGCGTCCAGGCGTCAATTGACTGGCTGGACTGAGTGGTGCTTGAGCCAACCCTTTTTGTCCAGGGACACTACATCGGTCTGCAGTGGAATTCCCGTTTTGGCACAGGGGCGTCGTGTGAGGACTTCAGCCAGAACCCGCTCTGCCGGCTGCTCAACCTCTGGTTGGGGTAGGCCCAGGTACTCCGCCAGCCCTGTAAAACGTTCGCGGAAGGCCCTGGCTGAGGATGGCATGTCAGGATCCTCCTCCTCATCAGTGTCCGGTTAAAGGATCGAATACAAAAGGATTGAATGCAAAAGGTGAGAGTCAATAGGATCGAAAACAAAAGGTTCTAATTTTTTTTTAATTATATATTTTTTGGGGGGTTTTCGTTTAGGTAAAAAAGTGGTTTTTACCACAAAAACAGGGGTTAGGGGGACCACCCACAAAAAATAATAAAAAATGTAAAAAAAAAATAAAAACATTTTTTCGAACCTTTTGTTTCGACCCTTTGACCTATAACACTCCTCATCCGTATCCTGTGGGTCAGGAGGATAATGCGTAGGTGGAGGAGTAGCGGTAGCCGGTAGCTGGGATACAGAGACCGGAGCCAGAGGCTGAGGCTGGTACGGAACCGCCAGAGGAATCGGCTGGGGAGCCAGAGGCAGAGGCTGTGCCAGGGGCGCAGGAGGAGCCTGTGGTGCCGGTAGCATTGTAGGGAGCACGTTCCTGATGGCGTCCCTGAGGATAACCCCCATCCGAGGTGACTTCATGAGCCCGAAGAACCTCTCGAAGAACCCTTCTTCACAGGCCGGAGAGGTAGGAGGGGATACCGATGGGGTAGCGGTAGGCTGCTGGAGCCGCTGTATACCCAGCCCGTAAGGACGCAGTGGAAACCTGCCCTGCACAAATGAAGGATAGGCTGTAAGTCACGTACCTGGTAGACTCTTGAGTGTGGATCATGAGGCCTACCCCTGCTCCTCGGGCCTAGGCCCGTTAGATGAGACACCCTCGGCCCGTGGGCCGGTAGAGCTGAGTTTAGGCATCCCCTTGGCAGTATTGCCAGTACTAGGGCGTGGCCCCTCAGACATAATAACGGTAAAAGGGCAGAGCCCCTCGGGTGGAGACCTGGTCCCTCAGCACTGCCACCGGGAGGATCCGAGAACAGAATCCCTCAGCCAGTAGGCCGGTAGCTGGAGCAGCCTCGGTGCGCGTGCTGGCACAAGGACCTGAGCGGTCCCTCCCGCGCGGGCGCGTCCTTGGGGAGGATTCTCCCTTGAGGGGTGCAATGGAAAATAGAGGCCCTACCTTGGGCCTGGCTCAATGTTTCACGAAGTTCTTGAGGTCCTCTGGAGGCGACTTCTGGAAGAGCTCCCTCCACCTGGCTAGTCTGTTTTTCAGCGATTTTGATGACAGGGCATTGCACGCTGTACAAGCTTGCCAACCGTGATCTGGGCCAAGGCAACGCAGGCAGAGGGCGTGGGCGTCTGAAGTTGAGAAGAGCCCGTTGCAGGATGGACACCTGCTGAACCCTGTGGAAGTTGGCATGCGCCGGGGAGGACCGAATACCGGAATGATAAGAAAGACAAAAAAGACAAAGAGAAGAAGTATCCGCGCGTGGAATTACATGGCCGAACCAAACCTAGGAGTGCTGGTGAATTCGGCCTGTTCCCGTCGACGCGGAAAAGGGGACTGAGGTGTGGCACTGCATGCTCCCAGTGCCGCACCCCCGCGCACCTCTAAATGCAAAGGGGAAGAAGGTTTTTTCTGGTGAAAAAAGTTCCGTACCTTTGAAGGAATGCCCATGCAGTATGGAGGAAAGGGGACAGGACATAAGAGTACTTTTGTTTTCCCAGCAGCTGTGGGTTTGTGACCAACTACCGCCCAGAAACATTTGAATGGGTCTCATTTGAAGCCTGCAATGTGGGGTCAGGGAAATGCAGGAGGACATAGTTCCCATGAGGGCCATGAATGGCCTTACCGAAAGAGCTGGGTTGTGTTACATCTGTAGATCACTGCTAGGATCATCTGAATCCTTTCCTGAGATGTTTTTTTTTTAAAATGAGTGCCATGTAAAAACGAGCCCCCAGGAAAATGAATTATTTGGTTGACCGCATGCAAGATTTCTTATAGTTGATGGCAAATCCTAGCGACGTTAACATCTGCACTGCACGCTGGACGACTGCACTAAACAGCGAGTCGTCCAGATATGGATAGATGTGAAGGTCCTCATTCCTGAGGTATTCTGTATTCTGCCATTATCGGTAGACATTTTCTGACATCCCTGGGTGGTGATTTTAGGCCAAAGGGCAGTAGCCTGAATTGATGGTATGCTTTTCCCACACCAAACCGCACATATTTTTCCTATGTGGTGAGTGAGGCTTCTTGCTTAGCGTATATGGCTCTTGAAAGGGTTGAGCCCAGGCAATTTGTTGTGGAGTGTGAGAAACCAAAGGCTGTCTCACTTACTAGTCCCCTGCGATCTCTCTCTCATGCGGCCAGGGCACGGCCATCGCCTTTCGATCCAGACCCTGGGGGTGGAGCAGTGCGGGAGGATCACCTCAGTGAGGGATCTTCAGGGATTGGGGTGAGACAACTGATGATGAGATGAGGTATCCTCCCTTTCCCGTGCCCATACCCCACACTATTTTATAGGATTCTCCAACATTCCAACCTCTCCACCCCCTTTCTACACAAACACCCGGCCGAGGAAAGGGAGGACCGAGAGTAAGGAGGCTAATACTTGCATATCCCATTATGTCCCGTTAATAAGGTCCGGCAATCGACCTTAATCACATACATCTGATACCGAGTAGCTCCCCAGACATGGATAAAAGGCGAACATGGAAACACACTTTGAGCAAGGTGAGACACGAGAAGGAGCAGATCTTCAGGGGCAAAGGCGAACCCACTAGAGCAGGACGACCGATCGAGGGACCAGAGCGAGGGGTAGGGAAACCCTGAAGATCCCTGCAGTAGGTCATTGCCTCGGGGAAGCCATGAAGGATACGTGTAGAAATCAAAATCCCAGACAAGAAGAAGACTGTGTTGTGTTTCAAGGACGCCAGCGACCATCTCGGGTGAATGGCAGAAATGGTGGGGGGGGGGGGTTCAAGCCTGTGGTATCAACCTTGACTCGTGAATCAAAGCCGCAGAGAAAAGAAAGGAAAGCACACAACTGGTGAGTTAGCGAAAGACATGAAAGGCCAGAAGGCCAGTTTATGTCAAGGAAAGATTGAAGCCGCAACAGTGTATGTCCCAATTGAAGGTTGCGCGTGTGCCAATGAGATGCGAAAGAAAGCAAACCTGTAGTGAACTTAAAGCAAACAATAACAGTGATGCCAGTGGTACAGAGTAGCAGAGTGGTCCGGTGAAAGGAAATAGCCCACTTGAAAGTCTCTGCAAAATGTTTGATATTTTGTTCTAAAGCTACAAACTGAATGAACTCTGAAATGTGCAACGGTCAATATTAACCCCGACGAAAGGGGAAGTTAAAAGGTGAATGCTTTAAGAGAAAGATTTCTTTGAATGTTTTTGATTGTGTTATGGAACTACCAAGAACAAGAGACACTGGGACAAATACCATAATGCAGAGTTGAAGTGAAAGTCGAAGTGGTCCTGCAGAGCTCTATGGAAAAAGCCTTGCACACTCAAAAGTTCTCGACATTAGTGAAAGGTCAGAGCCCAAATGGGGGAGACCTGGAAAATGAAATAAGTTAGGGGAAGGGAACTCGTAAAGAATGTGAATAAAGCTTGGGAAGGGAGCCTCTGCAATTGTTGTGATTGCGAGGCCCGAGACTGGCTGAGATAAATCTACATTGGATCAAGTACTTTTTGTTGAGAGGTTCGAGCCCGACAAAGGGAAACCTACTTGAACTGTTGATGCCTTGAGAGGTCCAAACACGACAGAGGGAGACCTACGTGAACTTTTGATGAACTGCGAAAGAACTTTTAGTGAACTGAAAGTAAGTGACTTTAACGTGTAAGGCCAAGCGGGCATCGACCCACGTTTTGGACTGCGTTTTTTGATAACCTGAGCCAGAGTGTGTCATCCTGTCTAGGGGGGCTGCCTTACTCTGTGCTGTCCAATGTGGGGAGGAGAGCTGACTCAGCCATCTCGATAATTTAAGTTATAACACTGACTTTCCTTTGCATACACATTCCCCATTACACACTTTTTGTATAAGAGATCAGGCAGGAATTCATTTTTTTTTAGTATAGGCCATTTTGATTTGACATAAACTGACTAGGTGTGTGGTTTTTTTATTATTTGATGGTAGAAACTGCTCCCATCATAGCTATAGGGCAAAGTAGGAGGTTTTCCAAACCCCAAGCATTTAATAAAGGTTTTGAAACTTGTAGCTCTTGTGTCAGTGTCATAATTGTGATACCATGCCTCCCTAACAGGGGCAATAGTCTTTGTTTTTACGGAAGCCTGATATTCTCTCCAGTAAACTTGCGAGAAGTATGATTTGCGGTGATACACCTGGGTGCCTTTCTTTCAAGCTGATGATCTTCCTGTGGCCCACCGAAAGCTCTTTCTGGTCCGTATAGATACCAAGGACCTTTGTCAGTGCCCATTTTATCCGATTTTAATGTCTCATCAATGTTTTTGTCAAAAAGCCCCTTCTCACAAATGGCATATCTAAGACTTTGTTCTATATGCCTGGTCTAAAGTCTGTACACTATCCTCTGTTGCCTCTGCAGGATTGCTCCGTTCGATATTTGTTTAAATCTGTCAAGTACTTAGACTGTTGAGTGGATGCTTGACCTCTCAGGAGTCCTGGATCCAATACACTTCAAATATACAAGGAACTGCTCCACCGATTGGTTTAACAACTGTATGTAACCCTTCCCCTAAGGTGGGAGTGCTACTGGACATACGCCCCAATATTTTGATTAATAAATGTAGGATCTGAAGGAAGGGTGAGAAAAAGTAGGGTATGAATCATGTAAGGAACTCATGGTGGCAACAGTAAAGACAGAAACAAGTGATCACAGTTCAATGGTGTTTATTAAACTGTAAATGCAGTATGGAAACACACCTAATCTAAACCTAAATCTAAGATGGCAGCAAGCATCAACCATCAAAATAAAAATAAGGTAGTCCTTGTGGCGTTGTGTCAAAATAAAAGGGCCTATACTAAGAAAAATCTATTGCCAATTCCTTACAACTAATTAAAAAAAGGGTGTGAGATAAGGGTTCAATAAAGAAAGAAGTGTACACAAATAATAAGTCAGGATGTGATTGCCACAGGTCTCTCTTCCCCACGTTTTCAGCATGGGATAAGGTGGGACCTTGGAGTACAGCACACGCTCGAGCTTTCTCAGCACGAGCCAACAGTTCTGTTCCAGCTATCAGGTTCTTCGATGGATAAGTCTATTTTTATTAAAAAGACTCTTGCCTTCGAGGGCCTGATGTATTCAACGACAAACAAACAAACAAAAAGTTCCTTTCTCAATGGACTTTGGGTGGGGAATTTCACCCCTGGATCTCACTCGACCGGGTTAGGACCCACTTGACAAGGGGGACCATTCACTTCCCCTGGTCTTCTTGTGTTTCTTACTTTCACGAGTCTTAATGTCTTTTTAAACAACTCCTCGGGCTTCGCCCCTGATTGTCGGCTTCCCTCTGCCGGGTTCACTCTCGCCAAATTTTACACAAACAGTTCACTATGGGACTTCAGACTTTGCCCGTCTCGTTAGCATCCCTCCAGACGGTTCACTCTTGCCAACTTTTAACAAACAGTTCTTGTACTAGTTTTCACAATGCAGGATTAATTTCCCTTTCTTTCACAAACATCGGTTGGTCAAAGACTTTCGAGGGTACAGAGGATTTTACAAGACCCCTGTATGACCACTTTGACCTCTTTTCGCCTCTTTCCAAGGCATTCTGGGTGTGGTAGTCTCTTATCATTGAGTAATTGGCCAGAGTTTCTTGCGTGAGCACCCACGAGGTGACGATCATTTCTGTTATGGGTATTCCCCCTCTTTTCTCAATAGTTCCTTTCAAAGTTCAAATCAGCTCTTGCTGATACATTTCGTTCAACACAGTTCGGTTGCTTATCGACTCTCCCCTGGACTCACTGGCTGTGATGAACTGCTTGGCTTTCTTCTCCTTCGAGTCAAGGTTGGTACCACCGAGACTAGTGACTCTCCCTGGCTTAGCTATCAGCGGAGGAGGGTCTTGTGTACCATAGACATCTGTTGCAATACATGCTGGCCTTTGTTCACAGTCTTATGTTTCCAATTACGGAGGTTTTACTGGACTGGATTGGAAAGGGCAAGGTCACGTCTCTCCTTGTTACCCTCTCAGTATTAGCCGTCTTTTGCCTCCTCTTAAACTGCTGTGCTGAGTTAGTCCTCACGTCGTGCGGTCTGCCTTGCTTGTCCTGTGCTCTCGTGTTCCACTTTTTATCCCTACGGGGAAGGGAAAGGGCTGTCAGTTGTGTGTGGTTCTGCTCAATTGCCTGACTTTGCCTGACCCTAGTATTGGGAACTGTCAGGTAAATGACTCTGGTGTTAGTCCATTGTCTTCTGTGTTGTGCAAAAGTGTTTGTGTCGGAAAGGGGAGGAGGGCAGTATTTTGGAATATCTCACGTGGTAGGATGGGGAAAAGGTGTTGAAAGAAGGGGGATACCACGTCTCGCCCGTAGGTGTCCCACTCCCACATGACCCCCCCCCCCATCCAGGTGATCCTCCCTCACAGGGTCCTACCCCAGGAACTGCATGCAATAACGATGGCAGTGTGCTGGCCACCTGGATGGCAGATCCGCGTGACCTAGACTAGGAAGACACCTTCAGGTTTCTCACAGTACATACAAAGAGTTTCACACAATTGACCTTATTTAGAAAACAAAATGTCTTACCTGATGTTTCCATGTCCCTTTGTCAGCAGGTAGTTGACTGCATTCAATGCGTGGCGAGACCAGAGTAAGACTTGTAGCATGAAGGAAATTAATCTACAAAATACTGTGATGAATCCCTGAATGTTGTCACTTTTCCCCTAGGGAGAGCCCCTTTACATGAGGCTACAGAGGTGAGGCTGCTACCCGATAGTCTCCCTGGCGTTGGTACTCAGCGTAAGCTCCCCATGGGATTAGAAACGACCTGCAGAGAACATGGTATCCCCATAGCCCACCTAGCCCTGATCCGCCTCAAAGTCAGAGTATGCATAATGTTACAGAATCTGGCCTGGCATAATGTCTTGGATGATAATTGGAAACATCAGCCTGGCAATGATCTTCTTTTCTTTCCTTCTACCCTTGTTTGTGTTTGGGGGAGCATTGTTGCATTTCAGTCCTGTGAGCAACTTGAGGGCATCCTCACTTCTTCTCCCCCTGAATCCTCCTCTCAGGTGGCCAGAGAAAGGCCATCGCTTTTGGATCTTGACCATGGGGGTGGATATGCGAGGGAGGATCACCCGGGTAGAGGCAACTTGGGGAGTGGGGAGAAGACTTCCTTAGGTGAGACATGGTATCCCCCATTTCCTTTTCATAATGAACCCTCCATCCCATCCCATCCCATCAGCCTTGATAGGCTATTGCCAGCCCTCTCCCGCTCTTCCCCCTAAAGCATTCCCAAAGAATCCACTGTACTTTATAGGGACGAGGAAGAGACCAACTAGAGCAACACATCCACATACTAATAAAGTACACACACATCTGCCTCAACCGGTTACTGAGACAAGGAGGAGGACAGGAAGAGTAAGACAGGACTACCGCTTCAGCACTGAGCGGTCTAGTCTTTGTTTGTCCAATGAGAATGACAGGAACTTTAAAAGGCAGAAGCCTTGCAGAAACAGAGACCGAGTCGGAGTGTCTGAAGTCAGCTGGGGGAGCTGCAGCCACAATCGGTGGAGTGTGCGTTGGCGAGAGGATTTCAGGAGTCCTGAGGAATGCAGAGCTCGGGTAGCAGAAGGAGGATGCAGAGTGAGACAAAGGTCCAGAATGCCCCCATGGTCACCTGATCCCTTTGGCCAATCTCTGGCTAAGCTATGCCTGGAAGGCTTCAAAGAGGTTGTTATCCCTGCATCCTTTTCAGTCTCTATTTCCAGTGTAGCTCCTTTTCCTTATGAATTTCTTCATGTGGTGGTGTGTTTTGCCTCTTATCTGGTTTGGGGAGGATTTCTGTGTCTTTCCCACTCCCATGAAGTCCCTTCTCACTCTCAATTCGCTTTCTGTTGCCCAGCCATTTACCTGGGGTACATGTGCGGTTGGTAAGTAGGGTGGTGGATGTCTCATCTTTGTTTGGCAGGAAATATTCCAGCCCATTCCATTTCTGCTCTTGATTCCATTCCACTGGTTTTGCCCCTGGCTTTCTTGGTTGCACCGTGGTGCATTCTGGAAACTGCTGCCCCTAAAAAGACATAAGAGGCTGACCAGCACTGTGGAAGAGACAGCGGTATCAGCACTAATATAACATGCACACACAGGGGGCAGGGACTGGCCTCCAACACTCGTACCCTGCCTCTGAGGTAGGATTAGCTCTGGCAATACCTTGGTAGGCTACCCACCCAATGTCGGGAGGGGTCCCTGCAAAGAGTGTTGTGGTGATAAGTGTAATTTAAGTTACTAGGGTAATCCGTGTGTGGAACCCTTGCTCAGTGTTCTTAGAGAGGCACAGCTCCACCTCACTGACGAGGCCCAACCAGGCCGAAACACGTGTCTGGGTTTGCTGTTGGTACTCTTGTTCAGAAGAGAATTGCCAGGCATTTCGGTGCTGGACTGCCCTTGGGCAGGACATAGACTGATGTGTAGTGGAAATTTCTTTTCTGTTAAAGGATGGTGAGCTAAAGACATTGGTTGAGACTCTAACCCGGGATATAGGCCGTTAGTAGAGAAACTCGGAGAAGCCCCCCCCTTGTTTTTGCGTAATTTATTGGGCTCCAGAGGTGCTGGGTCCACTGAAAAGGTGTGTTTAAAGTTATGGATGTTAAGGTTAATTTTCAATACCGTTTATTATTAAAAATATTACTTTGTCAACGACATGTACGGTCTACACGCATGCATGTGTCAAGGAATATCTTTACCAATTTATGCTTTCTTCAGGTACCCTTCAGTGACAGTCCTTCAAAATGGCCAACTGCTCATCCTGCTGTTGCGCGACCCACAATTGCCAGTTTGTCCACTTGTTGTTCCAATGATTTACAGCAACACGTTACAAAAATTGGCCAATGTTAGAAGAAACACCATGTAAAATGGACCACACAGGGCAGTCAGAGTTGTCTGTCTAAAAACTAAAAATGTGTTCTAGTGCCTTTGGTTTGTGGATAATTTTAATTATCTTGATTCGAAATGCTACAAAGCATACCAAGGGGACCCATACACATTCCCACCAAAATGACCCACACACAGTCCCACCAAGACACCACAGGCTTTTTCCGTTAGAGTTTACTTTCTGCTGAGGCATATTTGGAGTCTAGAAATGATGGTTGAAAAGGATATTTTTTTTTTTAACCCGTGCAGAATGATAACTGTTCAACATTACTGATATTGAATGGAAGCTTTTTAATAACAGTGTCGCATTTCTACTATTACATGTTTATAAAAATACTTCAATTACTGTGTCCACTGCTTTCTTTTTTTAATTAAAATTATATAGTTTCATGTACAAAACTTTTCATGTGTGCTTTTACACATCTGTTTCCGACCGAGTAAAACAAAATCCATTAAAAAAGATATGAAGTCAGGGAAAAAGAGGTAGAGCAAAACCAGGATGAAAAGTGACAGCGAGTCGGCATACACCACGGGGTCAATATCCAGACGTCTTGCTAGTCTTCTTGATGCATGCTGAAGATTTACTTCATCCAACAATGGGGAATTTCAAGGCCTTCTCCTCATGTTCTTGTGTTTCAGTTATATTGTTCCAAAATTATTTCTTTTTTCAGTCAAGGAGGGACATTCCATTATGACATGAATTAATGTCTCGCTTATAAGTTGTTGTTTGCAGAATCTACAGACTGCTGGTGATGTTGGCATCTGTCTTGTTAGATCGAGTAGTTCACGAGTAGGTAGTTGGTTCAGACGGAATCTGAGGAATTGGTCTCTGATATGGCGATCAGGAAATAGACTCAGGTATGCTGGTAGTTGGTTAATTGATCTGGTATCCAGATCACAGTCGATGTTCATTCGATAGTTGGTTTTTGCAGCAATAGTGTGGATCCAGTCATTCTGTTGCAATCGCTTCTTTGTGAGTTGTGGGCTGTTGTTGACCATTTCCAAAGTTATCTCATTTTCAATCATTTGCTCATTGACCGCCAGTTTCCATGTTTTAAGAGCTGTATAGGCAGCCGCAGTTTATCTTTCATGAAAGATGTCGAAAGCTGGGATGTCATCTTCGTTTAACATTTTCCTGTAGAAGTCAAATTGCTTCCATGTAACTATACATTTCAGAGACTGAATGGCTAGTTCATGTCGGTTTCTCACCGTCGGGAATTATCTAGGTAGCCCTAGAATTTTCCGCCAGAAGGTGCCTTCCAACATGTCCCATAGGGTTTGATCTATGTTGATCATAGTTTTGCTCCCGTATGTAACGATTGCACTCACTTTCTGGCGGTAAAATGGTATGATGGTTTACAAAGAAAATTACCCGAATTTTCGGTGTATCACTAGGCCTTGACGAGCTATGGAGGCAATTTTTGTTTTCAGTTGCATGGCCCAGACGTTCTCTACCTCAGATTGATTAAGAAGCATTCCCAGATATTTGATTGATTTTTGTTGTTTTAGCAGATTCAATATCATCAACTTGACATTGGTACCTGTATTCTTGGTGAAGCCAGTTTGTCTAATATCAAGTCTCTTGGTCTTTTTTATCCAGATGGTCAAATTGTTTAATAAAAGAGTTGCAAATATTTTACCAATAGGATGCAATAGAGCGATTGGTCGGTAGTTCATAGGTATTTTCCGAACTCTGTTTTTAAAAATGGGAATTAAAGTGGCTACTCTCCAGGAATTCTTGTTTGCACTCCTCAATATTTGCAAATAGGAGCGGGCACAGAGTTGCCCATTCAGCTGGGTTTTCTTTATGATACCATTGCATAAACCATCAGGCCTGGGTGCTCTCGATGTATTTAATCTCATTATTGTTGTTAGAATGCTTTCATGGTCCCATTAGTCGGCCATGTGATTCTCTCGTTTTTTTCGGTCCTGGTCACCAGACCGGTGGGTTTCCCTTTATAAATGGAGTCGAAGTGGGTTATCCACGTGTCTTCTGGATTTACCAGGATCAGTTTGTTTCTTGTCTCATTCTGAGGGTTTAAGAGGTTCCACAGACTTCTTGTGTTGTGTGTCTTCAATGTTTTTAGGATGGATTTGGCATCCTTTTGCAGCATCTGTGATTTAGCACTTTTTGACCAGTTTCTAAATTTTTGCTGTGCTTTTTTTGTCAGCAGGGTTCTATTGGGTTGGTTTGATTTTTTTAATTGTAGCCAACTCTTTCCGCAATTCCTTTTTTTTCCGACCATCTGAGTATTGAATGAATGAGTGTGCAATTTCCTAGTGTCTTGGTTCTTATTGGTGTTTAGCAGGAAAGGTGTTAGCATCCATTCGTATTTTATCTTGTTCAAACCAGAGCGGGATGACCCTAAATATGATTCTACTAGTTGACTGATTTAGTTTCCATTAATGAGTCTGGTTACGGCATTATTGGTTTCGATCTGTGGCAGTCACATTTTAAAGTTACTTGGGCAGGGGACTTCCCATTCCACACTGATAATGTGGTGGTCGCTGTTCTTTGATTGTACATTGTCAGTTATGATTTTATTGCTTAGCGGCTGTGACATGAATATGTAGTCAATTGTGGCCATTGACTTCCCACAAGACCATGTGAGTAGAGTTCAAGAATCTTTTGAGTTGGGTGGTTTATAGGTTGTCAGATTTCTGACTTTCGTTTCTTTGCTCCAGCTTTTCGCTCGTACTGATAGTGTCTTTCGCATTCGGGTTGCCATACTTGTCATAAAGGTGAATGTTGAGAGTGCCGCAGATTATTAGTTGGATTTTTGGATGGTCAATTCTGATTTTGTCAATGGTTGAAAAGACGGTGTCGATAAATTCTACGGTTTGGATCGCATGGGGATTCCAAGACAGATTTAATATCCCGAGTTTCTGTGTTCGCTGCATTAGGTGTTCAGCCTCTTGTGGCCATTGTGGATGAATGGTGTATTCACATATCGTTAATTGGGCCCATGGATTTACATTTTTGGTTTCAATCATGCGTGTATTCCCATCGTTCTTAATTAGGGTGAGTATCCCCGATGAAGGTTGTCCTTTGTCACGCAATATCACAGGATTCATCGCTGTAAAATAACCATCGCATCCTGGTAAAGATGAAATCCAAGTTTCCTGGAGGCAAACAAAGTGATGTTTCCAAAGATCATCCGTGTTGTTCTGAAATAGATGATATGAGTCTCTGGTATTCCAAGAGCAGTGTGAAAAGGCTTTGTTCGGCTGCGGTGTTAATGGTTATCATTGTTGAGAACTTGTTGAATTCATTGACGAGTTTACCCCCTCAAAGTCTCACCAAAAGAAGTGTTTGGTGTAGTTTTCCCTTAAATAGTGTCTGGTTTCTTCCTCAGACCTTCTAGCGCTGTTTGAGGTTTGTTTTTTGTTGATTCCTTCATAATGACATGGAGTTTCGTCATCAGTTAATGTATCATTTTTCTCATGTTTAATCCCTCCTGTTCCTCAGCTTTCGTGTCTGTTGGAAGTAGTTGTCATGCTGCACTCAAATCCTAATTTTAGCAGTTGTGGTTTCATTTCCAAGATTCTATCTGTGATCTCCATTGAAGTTAATTCAACCAGGATTTTATCCATTATGTTTTCATTGATGATTTCAACTAATTTAATATGGCCCGTGTTAATCAATTTTAGTGATGGGACTACTTATAGGAGTCGCAAAATGTTAGTTCGATTCAGAATCAATGAGTCGTTCCCGGTATCTATTTGCTCTATTCTAAGTTTTGATTTTTGTGTTTGCCCCATCGGATTTACAAAAGGTAGGACGTTGTAGGATGTGGCGGTGAGCGATGTGACTAAAGTTAGCCATCCCTTCGATGTAGCTCTGATGTGAGCAGCCTCTACTTGGGAGTGGTTGATCTTCAATATCTGTCGTGAGGTCGATGGTTTTCTCACCATTGATGTGTCCAGGTCTGCATCCGATATATCTTCACACGGCAGATCAGTAGTTTCGGTCTTAGTGTGACCGTCTTCATATCTGTCAATGATAATCAATGACTGGTCATTGATCGGCAGACTCAAATCAGTGCACATGTACTGTTCTTCTATCGAATATATGGAAAGGTTTAATAGTAACTCAAGTTGTCATTGTTCCTCTAATATGGCTGGTTGCTCCAAGTCAATTACAGGGGGATAGATCCGATCTGGTTCGGACCTGTTATTTGAAGTGTCGTTTGATTTGCCCTCAGGATTAGGATTTTGCATTTTTCCGTCGCAGTCTTTTTTATTAGATTTAAGAATGGTGAGGTTCCGTAGAAATGCTCCCAAGCCATTTGGATTTTTTTTTTAGTCTTAGCTTGAGACAGATGAGAGCTCTTCAGAATTGCCTTGTTGTTGGTAAATATCGCAACATTTTCTGTTTCTTTGGTATTTAGGTGTATAGTGTCATTTTTTGTCCTGCTGTTGTTCTGAGTAGCCTTTTCAGAGACGCGTTTCCTGGGCCTGCGCCACTGGTATCTGTAGCGACTATGGCCTCAGTGGGTAAAGTTTGGTTATTAATTTTATTACGGTCCATGGTCGTTTGAGGTTGGATATTTGTGGTTGTTATCTTTTGAGAGGAGGCCCATCATGGCAGCTGTAAGGGAGGCTTTTTCATTGCGGTCTTTCCTCGCAATCCCAAATAATCAGGATTGCCATTATGCACTGGTTTCAGCTTCCAGATTAAGTCGATTGTGTATTGTGTTAATAAATGCCTCGAGGTAGATCTGTTCGGAGTGGATTAGCACGAGGAGCGTAGCTTGATCTTTTTGTGCTTCCCTGTTTGTCTCTAGTAATTTCATAAAAGGAACCATGGCCTGTGGAGTAACTGCTAGTAATGTATTTTGCAAGTCTAACATTGTCTTTGGTATTGTTTCATGTTGTTTGCGCAGCGAGGAAGTAGATTGGCAATGGCATTTTGATTGATTCCACTCCTGATCAGCGCTCCACATGTCGTGTTGGTTTGTTGCATCATAAGTTGTATGTGCTACTGTTGGGTGATGTGGTGTTTTCAATTGCGTAGTTGAGGCATTCCACAAGGGCGGCTTTGTGGGGCTGTTTGGAAGGTGGAAAACTTTGTTCATTTTTTCTTGGCTGCTCATAAAATCTTCAATCTCCGTGATATCCAGAGATAACCGTGCGTGCCGTGATTCAACTGTGTTCTGTCTATAATGATCAGGCCCATCCAATTTTCTGGAGTGCACACACTTCTTTTCCCATAGCTTCTTGGCTAGATGGGCTTTCTCTTTTTGTATGATTGGTGTTTGGATATCAGTGAGGCCTTTTCGCTGGTTTGTAGCCATAGTTGTCGTTGGCTGGGTGGGTACGAGTTCGGAGGAGAACTTGAAGGGTTGGTTATCACATGGTAGGTCGGGAATTTGGTGATTCACATTCTTTGTCAAGATCAAACTTCTTGGCATGGGCGTGAAGGAGTGGTTTCCTGTCGTAACTTGACTCGTTGTGAAGAATATTTGGGCCTCTGTCCCCAAGTTCCACACAGAGAGAAGAAAAATCACTCCCCGTGCGAGCCTTGAGGCCACAGGTGGTGGTTGTTCTTTCGCAGGACCAGACACCGCCGAGGACCCCAGAGCTGTGGAATGAATTAGGTATTAGTACAAACAAACACAGTACTGTTAACAATGTAACTGTTATTGAAATAGAGCTTACCCAAGGGTTATATTCTAACTGCCAGTGACTCTGAGGCTGTGGTGCAGGGAAGCGTCGGTAATACTTCAAAGCCAGGGTGCCAGAAACTCAGCACTGGCTACCACCTGATGATTCTTGGTAGTATTCTGAAAACTGTGGTAACGTAGCAGTTCGAGGAACTCTGGAGAGCGTAGAAAGCTTGACAAAGCGGATAAGGATAATCCAATCAATCCATGAAACGTGAGGTAAAGTCAAAAGGTCTGTAAATCCAAGCAGAAACCGAACGCCAAATCCAAGGAATAAGGAAATCCAGTCCGTAATCCGTAAGCTTGAGATCTGTAACCAAATGAATCCAACGTGAATCGAAAACGCCAAACAGTGTTGCGAAACAGCTGTGAAGCGACGAGTGATTCAAAGTGCGTCTCTTTTGTACCTGTCGACTCCTGATCACGTGAGCGGAGCTCAGAGCACGTGACCGAGAGTTCGGCCCAGAACCAGGAAGTAGTTGTCGATTACTCTTGCTCCAGCCCTCTCGTAAAATCTCCATGGCAGTTGCCAGCGGAAACGAGGGAACAAATAGTATCGCCCTCTGATAGAGCCTGGAAATTGGTGACGCTTCCCTCGCACCACAGGTAGCGTGATCATGTGAAGGGCTGACTGTGACTGGGAGATTCTCGCTGTGTTATGTGTCGGAGAATCACCGCGGGTATGAGTGTTCTGTAAGGCGGTGTGCCTGGTGTGCCTGACCTTCCTACTGCGCATGACATTTCCATTAGACGTTTGGTCCTGTTTTTGTAGTCAGTGTTCCAATTCAGGTTGTGTCGAGAAAGCTGGTCGCTCATGTACGGGTTCGGGACTCCACTCTTCCATCTCGTTCTGGATCTCGTTTTTGCTGAGGGCTGCCTCCATTTCTTTCAAATCTAGTGGATCTAGAAGCGGCGGAGCTAGTACTTCACTGTCAATGTCAATCAGGTCAGTAGCAGCAGCAGGTAGCTATGGCGTAGGTGGAATTGATAGAGTTCTATTTCTCGATCGTGTGGCGGGCCTGTGCTGGTAGCCATCAGGGGGAGCTCAGCAGTCGCTGATCGGTCAGTAACGTCGGATGGTGGTAGAGCGGCTTGGGAAGCAGATAGTTAAAGGTGCGGGATAAAGGCATGGGAGGTGCTGCACAGCGAGTGGCGATATACTTCACACAGGCTTCTCAGCCGTATATCTGGGGACGATTTACTAGCTGGAAAAGATGTAGTGGTGGACCGGGCCATAGGCCAGCTTTAACAGGGGCCAAGGCGCAAGGCTGGAGGCCGTGCCTGATTTTTTCAATAAAGTTTCTTTAAAGTATCTTTGTCGTTAGGCTCGGGAGGTCTGGAGAAGGGACTCAACCATCAACAGGGAAGGCGGGTGAGTAGCCAACATGGCACACATCGGATCAATGGGACGTGCCGCGCAGTCTCCCGCTCCCTTGGTCGCTCAACAAAGAGTTAGGTCTGAAATGATCAGCTTACCCGTCTTCTCACTGATCTAGCCCGGCTTCTGTGACGGCATCCACCTTTCCCTCACTCAGCCGGGTCTCCCGCCCGGCTGAGTCATACGTTTCCCACTGTTTCTGGTGCCAGGTGGAGCAAGGCGGGGGAGAGGATCAAGCCAGGTGTTTTCTGCAGCTTTCCGTTTGGGGGGGATTGCAGTGCCGTGGAACCACAGAGACAAAGACTCTGCGACCTGACCCCTCAGCCCGCTCCGCGGTAGGGTGAAGACTACCGCCTTTCCATGGCGACACGTGATTGTGTAAATACATTGAGAGTATGTTTTTTATCAGCAGAAATAAACAGCAGGGACATTTGCACTAGTTTGTGCTGCCAAAGCAGTCAACGTTAGTCAACTCACCTGTGTGTGTTTTACCACAAGTTGGCTGTGCCGAACAAAGGTGGGTGACAGCGTTGTAGGCATCCAAATGTAAGTGATGCTCCATAGGAAACATGGTTAATACATTGCTATGAGCTTCAGAGCCAATTTACTGATGATTCATCGAGAAAAAGTCCTGTGGGGACCATTCCTTGAAGAACAGATCCATCAACCTTGCTATTTTGCATCTCTCTAAAAACATAATTTCTACTATGCAATTTGATGACAAGAACCCAAGAGAGCCAAAGAAGTGTGATGCACTTTATATACTTAATGAATCAATCACTAAGCACATTATTCAAGCTCTTCCAGTAGGTCACCAAACAACATAAAAAACGCAAGCTCTGCCTCATAAGAACATGCTGAAAATCATCCAGAATTCTTTATTCCAGAACCTAGAATATAAAACAAATGACCTATAACAGTCACCATGCTCAACTGTTCCATGTCTTGGCCAACTATCTGCTGCCGAGTGTACAAACAAATTAAGTTGCTTCCTGTGGCAATCCCCTCAAGGGAGTTTTCATGGTCATCACACCCTTATGGTCTTGTGGCTTCTTTAGATCTCTTCATTGATTGATTGATATTTTATTTCTATCGCGCTCGTACACAGGTGTTTCAGAGCGCGACAAGACAAGGGAAGGGAACAGGGGAGAACAAAACAGCAATCTTACTAGGCCCAGTGACATTGAGAACACGCAAGTGCATGGTATTTTCCTCTTCGAGACCACTCCACAGTCCTTCTCCTCTATAGATCTCTCAAAAGACTGTTGACTCCTTTATACCACTATGCTGCGTTTGCCTTCTCTAGAGCTCTCAATGTCTTTTCTCTTCTCTGCAAGTTTCTCTACGGCCACAGTACTCGCTTCTTTCCCTGCCTGTGGGAATGAAATGGTGGCTTCCTTTCCAACTACCATACAAACGCTTGTCTGCTCTGGAAACCTACAAGAATTTCTCCCTCTTGCATCAGTCTCCTTATCAGGCAGCTGATATTATTACCCACTTGCTAGGCTCAGATGGGCCCAGTCTTCGGGCCTTCCTATTTCCTCCAGGTTTCTGAGGTAGAAACTTGCGGTGAGCTTCACCTCTTTCACACTGCTGATTCATGTGACCTTTCTCTGCTTTGTATCTGGCAAAGATTCTGCTGTATAGTCTTCAGCAGGCAGGCTAGGTTATCCCAGGAAATAATCTCCCAGTTCTTCCAGGGAGCGGTGAGTAGCTTGTCTGCCTTCTCCTGGCCTGTGTGCCCCTCTGGCTTCCACCTGCCCTTCCTATACACCTGATGTAGTGGGTGTTTACATAAATGGACACAGAATTGTGCTCTTCCTTAAGCACCTTGAATCAGGTTCCTTGAATGGGCCTTTCTCCACTGGCCTATTAATGGGGTCTTGATAGAATTATTATCCGTGTCATAGTGGATAGGAAGAAAATTGGCTTCATTACTCTTAATTACTTGCTCCGCTTCTTTAAAAATGGGCCATGACGTTGGCACCATCTTGGAATTCCCTTTTTGTGGGTTTGCATTTCTGTGGTGGTACGCAGCTACCTGTGCTTTCCAAGATAACAGAAGTGTGTTCCCACATCACCATGCAGCACCCGGCTGACTTGGAATCCTTCACGGATAGGTGGGTAAGTTGTTTGTATTGAGAGTTTACGGTTCCGGTTCAACTTACCGCAAACTGTCCTGGACAGGACAATGCGCTGCTGGGACTTACAGTCCCTTTGTGTGGTTTCAGATTCTAGTATTTGCCAAGGAGACAACAAAGGATGATGCCTTGAAGAAGGGGGAGACAAGCCCAGGAACACACTCCATCCAACTTCTGGGAGGCATATTGTGTAGCAGCCAGACCACCCCAGTCCCCTGTGGCTCGGTCCCCTCATATAAAAGGGTGGGGAGCGCTTCTAATTCACAACTTGAAGACAGAAGAGAGAATCTCCTTGTCATTCTAGAAAATGAGCAATATGCAGCACAGATTTTTCACAAGCACTCTGCAATCTATAGATCACAGGATTGGATTTCATCAGCTCAATTACTATGGCTCAACTGGATAATTTGCCTCTTGTAAATCCAGGGTTATGACTGATTTAAGGGTCTAGAAGTAGGAGACTGGCACACGGATGTCATGTTGTTCGTTATAGACTCATCTAAAACCAAAAGAAAAAGAAAACCCTAACTATCCCTATTTCTAAGAGGGGTGTTCCAGCCTCAAATAAACTAAGGATTCTGTCAGGTGCTCTTGTCAAAAATAAAAAGGACCCCACCATTGTGTCAGAAACCGATTCCCTTCTCTTATACTCTAAATCTCCTAATGAGAAAAGGGATCATCTTCTTGGTTCAGAAGAATGATTGTCTTTATTCTGGGTGGAACATCTACCTTCACTCATAGGGCAAAATGAAATGTGCTTCGTCAAGGGCAGAACAGAAAAACTAAGTCTCAAAGGCTCCTTGGACTAACTCTCTATCAGGGCAAAACGAGAATAAAATCTCTTATCATTACAGTGTTTCCAACTCCTGGGGTGAATGTTTCCCTTCCCCAGGTCTTTCTCAAGTTTCTTAGGATGCCAAGAGAATCAATTCCTTCTCTTGGCTGTTTGCAGAGTGTTCACAACACACAAGGGGGTAAGACTCCCGTCCTCTGGTTTCAGACTTCTTTCACCACCAACCTGGTTTTTCAATTGGCCAGGTATTACTATTACATTGCTCCCAAACTTTGTCAAGGGTAAGACTTCCTTTCCGTTGCTTTGCTTTTAGACCCACAGCCAACCTGACCCCCACTGCCAGATATAAGATTGACAAGAATACTTCAATGGGTGCAGGTCCCAGACTTGCATGCACATCCACCCGGTATACTCTACTGCTAAGCACTGAGACTATGATGATTATTCTGGAGGCCTGGATTGCTTTTCTAGATGTGAGTCCAAGACCTGCACTTTATTCTTTCCATGTGCAGTCCACATGGTCTACTACCCTGCCATGTACCAAGACTATAATGATTAACTTGGATGCTGTCACAACTTCTTATACTCTCAGGGTTGGGGTGCCAGACCTGTGGCTCCTGTTTCGATTCCAGTTACCAGCTTCTACACCATTGCATTGGGCCCCTTTCAGCTCCCCTTGCAGTAGCATACCTTTCCCTATGGTCCGCGTTGCTCTCAGGGTTTTGGTGATGCTTCTGGCCTGCCTCTGTGTTTCCTCAGTGGTCCCCTGTTGCTTGTGGCGGCGCCAGGAGGGAAATT
Organism: Ambystoma mexicanum; assembly: GCF_040938575.1. Taxonomy (NCBI): domain Eukaryota; kingdom Metazoa; phylum Chordata; class Amphibia; order Caudata; family Ambystomatidae; genus Ambystoma; species Ambystoma mexicanum. The sequence goes on from NC_090922.1 coordinate 342,113,224, forward strand.
TCCTGCCAGCAATCGTGCTACTTGCTCTGCACAGTCGCCGTCTCAAAGGGTCACCAGGAGCTACTTCTTCCTCCTTCGTGGAGCGGGCCTTCCACACCAACCCCTCCTTATGGTGGTTTGCTCCCTTTGCGGTGTCCCGGTCTGCCTTCTCTCCAGTGCTTCCCTTTCTGGACTCCTGATTCCTTCAGAGAGGGCGCAACAACACTTCCTGGATTCTATTTCAATTACTGTTGGACCAACAGGAAGTCGGAAACCACTAGATTGCTCAATGTGGCTCACAGGGCTGATCTTCATGTTTACGCACTTCCTCCTCATTAAAGTACTGATCATGCTGTTTCCTTGTGAGTCGATGGAGTTGTTCTTCATCACAGTGAGGAGAAAGGGGTCTCCAATTAGGTAATTTCTATTCTTCCTTGTCTCAGTACTCTCTAGTGAAATGGGGATTTCTTCCCATACAGAGCCTGCACTCTTCCTCGTCCCAGTACTTTCCAAGATGGTAGGGTGACAATAACACAGGGATATGTTAAGGTAGGGGTTGATGTCAGGGTTATAGGAAGGTGGGCTGAGGTCAGGTGAGTGGCGGGGACACTACGTTCTCTCCATGTCGTCACTAATCCCACATGGGGTTTCCCTACCCATGAGATCCACCTGCTGAGTACCACCCCCAAGGGGACTTTTGGGTAGCAGCCTCACCTGCCTGGCCTCATGAAAAGGGGTTACCCTAGGGAAAAAGTGACAACATCTGGAGGTCTGTCATACTAAATAGTCAAAAAAAGGGCAACGGACTGTTGCTCAAATTGAAAAGGCACAAGTACAACACACCCGCTGCTGAATCTGTCACTGATTTTCAGTGCACCCTGCACATAAACTACTGGATGAAAACACAGGGAATCTACAAAGGCTGCCCCCAAATACAACACAATTGACACACTGAATTACACAGTATCAATCTGCCATGAAATATTCAGCTACAATAAGCATGGAAGCAAATGTTTTAGAGAACAGAGCTCCTGGCTGAGGAACTGACAACAGGAAAGACAAATACAGCTCTATGCAAACAAGTCTTTTGATGTATTCTCTAGCAAGCATCATCCCTCTACCCTCTTCTGAAATTGCTGTGCCCTGTGAAGGCATCTTGGAGTAAGACACAGACAACCGATTCTGAATTAACGATAAAACTTTATCACCTGAAAAATCAGGATGGAAAAAGGCCTTTTTTGCCCTAAACTATGATGGGATTTCCCTACCAAAACAAAACTAAAAGTCAAGGAATTCAACTTAGGAATAGGTCTGTGTCCAAAACCTATACTTGCCCTCACAACTAATTTATACAATGTGTAGGGGTGTCAGCACCCAACAAAACAGTGTTCAACACAAAGTTCGTAGCTCTGTGCAGCTTTTTTTCAGCTCACTTCCCCAAGTATAAAACAGTTACAACAAAAGTCTCAGGATTGTCTTAAGTTAAGGATGATATAGCGTTAACCAATACTCGGGGTTCCCTTCGACAAGTTTCAAAACACAATTCTAAACACAAAATATCTTGAGATTCCGCCCTCAAGTCAATAGGTAGGTTAAGCCTCAGGGTTCCTGTCCCCAAGATTCACTTTCACTGTTATAAGAGTATTTTCCAGTTTTCTTAAAGTCCTGCGCCACACTTGCACCCTCTGCATATGGTTGGTGGTCTTAACTGAAAGTTGTAGTTCATTCTGCTTTCCAAGCGTATTTTATTAGTCACAATTTCTCCCACTCTGTTAAATATACTTTCCTTTGGTTCACTTATAAAAGTTTATCTCCAAAGTTCCATTCACTTTGGAGTTCAATATATATTGGATGTGCTTGTATTGTTAAAGTTTTATTCACTTAAAAGGTTCAATGTGTATTGGTTTCTTTGGTTCAAAGTTTTGTTGACTTGTAGATTCAGCATATATGAATTTTGCTGGCATTTAAAGTTTAATTAACTTTAGAGCTTGGCACATGGTGGGTTCATTTGAATTTTAACCCCTTAAGTGCCCAGGACGAGGTATCTCATCCTTGGGATTACCTACCCAGTGCCAAGGACGAGATAGCTCGTCCTTGGCACTTAAGGGGTTAATGAAGGAGAAAATGTTAGAAGACTTTGAATGGTGAAATACCGATATCGCCAGAAAAGGCCTTGGCACTGGGGGGGGGGAAGGACCCATGGCAGTTAATTAAAGCCCCATTCCTTTATAATCTTCATAGGTAACAATTTTCTTTTAGTTTGGTATTCAATAAGTATGAAGATATGTTTGTTAAGCTTGTCATTCTGTTCAGAATTCAATAAGTATTAAAAGTTTTCATGCAGTTCACCTTGTTGTTATAGATTCTTATAGATTGCCTTTATAAAGTGCCCAGCACTCAGATTTTTGAAAACGTGTTTTCGTGTACGTGACCACTCCACTACAAAGTATTCTAAATTGTTCAATAGTTAATGAGGATTCAGATCGAAGACCTTCGAAAAAGTGTTTTATCATGTACGCGACCACTCCGATACAAAGCAATCTTCTGCGTTAGTTCAAACACTCGCATACCGGGTTTCTACTCTCTCATAGAAACTCACTGGTTGTTTCTTTCAGAGTTTCCATAGCACAGATCTCTCGTCCTTCCGTTCTCTGCTTCAGGGCCCCACCTACTGCCCATCAGGCCCTCCTGGGTCAGCTTCTGACCGCAAGAGAACGAGCATTGCGAACACCAGTAAAAGGGGCTGCCTCCCGGCACGGCTCCCCTTTCAGTGTTCGTTCGGTTACACAGAGCACCAAGCTCACGGGCCACATTGCCTCTCCTTCTGACATCAATTGACTGGGCTTTCTTTTATAAACCTGCAGCCTTTTAACAGGCTGCAGGTGAGAATTTGCAATTAGCCCTGCCTGACCATCATTAAGCGGACATGCCTGACCTCTACAACTCTCAGCAGGCCTCTTCCTCGTCCATGTACCAGAGTTAAAACACCTTGTCTTCATTATTCCCAGTTGCCTCTTCTTCGTCCCAGTACTGTTAGTGGTTATATTTGAGGCGGTCAGGGGAGTTGATTCTTAATCCATTAAAGTGGGCAAAGGGTTGGGTTGGTTGTCAGTAGGGAAAGGGGGATACCATGTCTCTCCCAAGGGTATCCCACTCCCAGTCCCCAAAGACCCTCCACCCATTTTATATTTAATTATTTTTGTTTTCTTCCTAACCCGTCTGGATTGAGAATATCTCCTACCCTTTGTCTGGTCAATGGCATATGGATAACAATATCCCAAAACTGCCCCTGGAGTAAAGTCCTCTCCTTGGAAGGGAAGTGGGTATATATCGTGTCCAACCAGAAGGCACCCAAGTTCCAATCCCTAAGGATCCTCCACCCAGGTGATCACCCCTCGCTTGTCCACCCTCAGGGTCGGCATCCGAGAGTTTTGGCCTTTCCAGGCTCACCTGCGCAGAAGATCCTAGGGGAGTGGAAGTGAGAACTAGAAACGACTCATGGGAAGCACCGTCTCCAACTACGTTCCATCTGTGAGCTAACCAGAGACAGACTCCTACCAAGCACTCACCAGAATCTACACACTGGTGAATCATCACTGGAGCCACGGACACCTGAACTCTCCGGGGAAATGAATCAAACATGTCTTCAGCCTAAAAATATCCAGAAGATAATCAGGACCATAACACGCTGTAAGGTGAATGAATTATCTTCTGTGATATGCTAATAAAACAAAGACTGACACACTGTTGTGACTTTCAAAAAGTATGTCCAAATTCAAACAAGAAGACTCAGTCAGGTTTCCTGAAATATTATCAAATTCAACCACATTGGATAAAGTAAAAAGAATATGAACCAATGCCTCTTAGTGGGCAAAATTGTGCTGGCCCGCTTCTGGAAGTCCCCGGACGGTCCCTGCATGGCTCACTGGTGGGGAAAACTCTGGGACATCCTGATCGCTGAGAAGGTCACCGGGGCGAGAGCGGGGGTCCTGCACCGCTTTCAGAATATCTGTGCCATGTACTGGATTATGACCAGCAATTCCCCGCCTTGACATTCAAACCGATCAACACCCGATGGGCTCTGAGAGATCAGGAGGCCACTTAACAGGCGGGGGCAGTGGGCTGAAGATGTGGCCTGGGAAAACTGGAAGAGGGGGTCTGGGGTCCGGGGCTGGGAAAATGAAAAGGGGGGTGGGGAAGAGTACAGACCTGATCAAACTATTAATGATATGCAAAGTTGCCATGCAATGTTACTTGTAACCTGTCCTGCCTTGCTTTAAAATAATTTTGTTTAAAAAAAAAAAAAAAAGAATATGAACGTGCACCCTGATAGAGCCACTCCATTACAACATAATTAGAGAACAATTAAGCTCCCTCCTTCTAGCTCACCAACAAGGCAGGACAACAACTTCAACAAGTAAAACAGGATAACTTCCACCAGACAAAAATTGAAATATTAGGAAAACAAGTACACACTAAAACTGAATAGTTTATCTTTACATTTGCAAATATCACCTAAATCTCATTATAAGAAAAATGTTCCTTCTGAAAGGGAAAATATATTTCTGCTAATGTCTTCTTGAATACAATTAACACCTGACTTCTGTGTTTAAGTTCAAACTCATTTCTCATATTACATCTTCGACACCTCCCTAAGCGCATTTGACTTGTCTGACACATCTGCTACATTCAGAGCAAACTGCTTGCAAGCAGGGTATATCTTACTGATTTGTTAAATGATACTTGCAAATGGACACTTGTAGGGATTTCCTAACTTTCTTTTTCTAATGCAATTAAGAACCTCCAACCTAAGTGTCACAAAAGAAAAGCTGTGGAAGGATGTGTCAATGGAAGGAAAAGAAAAGGCCGGCATTATAGTGGAATCAACAAATTCAATGTTTTCCTACCTTCAAAATGGATGAGATCTAAATAACGTTTCTCAACAAAGGAAGCAACACTTTTAAATACGTTTTTTCAGGCAGTTACAAATGCAGGCCTTCTCATAGAGATAAGTAGAAAGAGAATACTGTACCAATGAATGAACTTAAATGAACACTAGAATGGGTGATGGAAAGACTGCAAGTAGGCTAAAGCAATCTTAGTAAAATGTTTATAGGCAAGCACCATAATGTTAACTTAAAGTAGAAGCAAACAAGGAGCTGGTGGAGAAGTCTTAAAACAGAGTGACATTATTATTATAATTGTTCTTTTATAATGTGCTTAATACCTGAGCCAATTTCTGAGCACGAACCCTGAATTTGAACCTGTGTTGTCTTGCTGCCAAGACAACCGCATTGTCCCCGAGTTATCCTCCCAGCTATGGTCCAAGTGCTGTGGGCCAGGGCAAGTAAATAGACTACTAGAAAATCATTTTTGGCCATCAAACCCCACATACCTTTTACCATAAGCGTGCATTTCAGATATGTGGTATTGACTGTGTTGACAGTGGGGAGTTGGGTACAATTTCAGTTAGATCCTTCAACAAAAAGACAATTATTTTACTTTTAGGTAATTCATTAAAGTTCACATATGCTAAGGAAAGTCAATCTTCAACACTACTGCAAATATTTGGAAGATTCCACTTGACACGTATTTGATGTAGGTATTACTTCCTAACACACTGAAGTTACTTTCGTCTTTGCCAAGATAGCAGCAACAAAACATTGCACGTTTAGCAGAGGGCCTTGGTAAAACCCAAAACTTATGTTGCACCATCTTTTAAACTTAAAACCACAACAGAGTTTTTGCTTCTTTCATTGTCAAACCTCCAATTGTCCATCCCAAAACTGGATGATTGATCTTGTAGCAGCAGGTGTAATTCCAAACCTTTGTACCTAATGCAAGATCTCTGCACTTTGTACTGGACAGCAAACTGAATCTGGTTGTTTTCCTAGAAGGAAAACGCTACAAAACCTGCCACCACAAAACAAAAAGAGATCATTTAAATGCAATCAATTGAAAATAAAATTCATCTCTCAGTTTCCCAAACTACATACTCCATCCACAAGGTCTCTAGATGAAAACAATTCCTAAATATTGTGCATAATAACTAAGTGATCTTTTTAGGGGGTAGCATGGGAAGGTTTGACAAATGGAATGCAGCAGAAAATATCATGTGTCCTAATGCTGGAGTGTTTTCCAGAAAGAGTTTTTCATTCAAAATGTTATTTTTATTATTTATATAGCACACACAACCTTCACCCCAGATCTGCTAATTGTGGCACTAAGAGAATTTGCAAGGGATACAGCTGATTCAGTCCAAACATTCAACAATATTAGTACAGAGTAAAGAGAAATTTCAGAAAAGAAAACTAAGGAGTAAAAGTTGTGAAAGAATTGAAGGTGGTTCTCAATATAAGAGAGATTGCGTAAGTGAAACCCAGGGTCAAATGGTCTGTGCCAAAAAGGATTTATGACATTTAACAAGGTGGGCCTTAGGAATTTGAAGATGGTTTTGGTTATCTGGTTGAAGCTGTCTGTTTGGTACAAAGTGCAACGTTTTTGCTATTTTTTGAAGGCCAGCAGAATAAAAGGCTTTGAAGGTCCATCAACGGGTTTCTCTGATGGTTAAGGGTGTATATGCCTGACTGGGTAATTTACAAAGCATTCTTCCTGCGACACTCTGAACACATTGAAATCTTTGTCCCAGGTGGACATCAAGGCCCCGATTCAGTGAGTTGCAAATATTGGGTCTCCCAGACATAATTAAAGTTACTCACCGTAGTGACTAAAGTACTCATAGTCCCCTTTCCTCCATCCTTGTGGGCATCCCCCAACATGGCAACGGTACCGGAAACTTTGACAGCAAAAAATTGAGCTACCCCTTTAAATTTAGTATAGAGCATGGGACGTGGCCTCAGGTGTGGGAACGCCCCACCGATGCCCCATCCTCCAGCACCCCAACTCATTGCCCTTTGAACACATAAGAACGCTTAGATACCTGGCTACACCTATACATATTAGGCATTGGCAAACTAGCGGGGTAAAGTGAGTGGGACGTATGGAGCAAAGGATACTATGGACTATGAATACTCTAGTCACCATGGTGAGTAACCTTAATTACTCATAAGTCCAACCCCCCCTTCCTCCATGTTTGTGGATGATTCCACTGAACAAGAAACATAGGATGGAGCTGGGATAACCTGCCTCATATCTAGGACGAAGCAAAAAGCTTCTTCAGAACCACCTGACCAAACTCTGCATCGTGTCAGGAGCTGGTGTCCAACGAGTAGAGCTTACAGAAGGCTGACGGAGTGGCCCAAGTGGCCGCCTTGCTGATGACATCCCAAGAAGCATGTCTCTGAAACGTGACGGTCGTGGCCTTGGCTCTGACCGCATGAGCATGAATCTCCTCAGGAACAGGTCCATGGTCGTGTATTCATCCGAAATGGCCTGAACCAGCGAACGGATAATGGAAGCCTTGGAAGCCTGAGAGCTGGAGGAGGAGCCCCTAAAAGTCACGAACCATGCCTCAGACTTCCTGAAAGATTTCGTCCAAGAGAGATAAAACTTGAGGACCCTCTTGAGGTGCAAAGAATGGAGGGCCCTCTCTGCCTCTGACTGCGGGTTCGGGAAGAACACCGGCAGGCAGATCTCCTGATTCAGATGAAATGGAGAGACCACCTTGGGCAAGAAGTTCAGGTGAGTGCGCAAGATGACCTTGTTGTTGTGAAACGTGGTAAAGGGCTTGTATAAGGAAAACGCCTGCAGATCACTAACCCTGCGCGCAGAGGTCAGAGCCACCAGCAAACCCATCTTTCTTTAGTGTCAACAAACGGATGTCCAGAGAAGCCATCGGCTCGAAAAGGCGTGTGCTACAAAGCTGCCAGAACCAGAGTGAGGTCTCAAGCTGGGTGTGGCCTATGCACAGTTGGGAAAAGCCTAGACAGCCCTTTTCTTTTAATCGCAGAATTGGCTGCAGAAAACACATGCTAGGAGGAATTCTTAAAAGCTCTGATGGCCACCAAATAAGTGTGGCATGTCTCCATCTGCACTCCAGAACGAGCCAGGTTTGCTGAAAAAGTCAGTATGTCATCCAGAGGACAGGTAGCAGGGTCCATACCCTTGTCATGAGACGATTGGCAGAACCTAGCCAATTTAGGCTTATACTGGGAGTCGAGGGGTCTCCTTCTCCTGTTGAATGATTCCAGTTGTCATCCAAAAATTGAGCATGTTTAAGCCTCAGCTGATCAGGAACCAGGCTGCCAGGTCCAGAGCTTGGCCGTGTCTGGATGCTCCACTGCCCCGTCCTGCTGTATCAGGAATACCCTTTGGAGATCGAAAGGATGACGGGACCCTGGGAGCACAACTGCAGCAGATCTGAAAAACGGGATCTCAAAAGCCGGTGGGGGACAATCAGGATGAGGCTGCAACCCACTGAAGCCCGTAACTTGTGGAGGGTCCGTTGGAGCAGAGGGGTAGGCAGGAACGCATAACACCTGAGGCTGTGCCAACAAATCTGGAAGGCATCTCCCAGAGATCCCGACCCCGTCCTGCCCATGAAGCAAATTGGGGGAAATTCAGACGGGATGCAAACAAATCCAGGTCTGCGAACCCCCAGTGCGGGAACAGGGGCAACAAGGAGTTGTGAGCAACTCCCATTAGTAGGTGTTGAACCCCAAGCGGCTGCACTGGTCCGTTTCCGCATTGCTGTCCCCCGGGAAAGTGGACTGCTGAAATCCAAATACCCTCAGTAGGCGCCCATCCCAGATCGATACCGACTTGATGCAGAGGAGGGGGGGAATGGGTGCCACTCTGCTTGTTCAGGTAAAACATCGTAGTAGAATTGTTCGTCCTGACCCGAACATACCTGTCTCTAATGAGGGGTAAAAACACCTTTAGGGCCAGGCCCACTGCCCTGAGCTCGAGCAGATTGATAAACATGAGGGCTTCTGTCCTGGACCATGCTCAATGAACTACGTAGCCCCTAGCTCGAAAGGCACTAGTCTGTCGTCACCACAAGGATAGGTTCCGGTCGAGTGAAAGGGGCTCACACTGAAACATTGCCATCCATCAGCCACCAGCGAAGATCCGGCAGTAGGAGCTGTGGTATCAGGACCCTGTCTGACTGAGACCGCGTCTCCTGATCCCAATTGGCCAGAACTAGAGTTGCCTCATCTTGAGGCGAGCATGCTGTACAATCAGCACGCAGAAGGCCTTTAGGCCCAAAATGTGCTGGAACCACCATGCAGAGGTGGTCGAGTGGGCCAGAAAGTGCCCCACTGCCTTGCGGGGGGACAGGAGCCTCTCAGGCGTAGGGAACACCTGCTGAACGGAAGTGTCCAACGCACCCCTAGGAAGACCAATTCCTCAGATAGGCACAACTGTGACTTTCTGTGGTTGAGGGAGAACTCCAGCTGAGGAAGAATATATGCCAATATCTAGCAGGAGTGCACCACCCCTTCGGGTGACCCTGCCCTCACCAGCCAGAAGTTCAAATAAGGGTACAGATGATGGCCCTACAAGCGGAGGAGGCCTGCCACTGTGTTCATCAACTACGTGAGGACACAAGTGGCCGAGTTCAGGCCAAAGGGCGTCACCTTGTACTGAAATTCGTATGACATAATCGTGAACCCTGGTCTTGGGGCACGACGAAGTAACCCAGTTTTGCAGGTGGGGCCAAAAATAAACAAACAAACAAATAAAATGTCATCCAACATAGCACAGTCCCCTCCATTCCAATATCTGTAAGCCTTTTTGGGGTGAATTGTGTGGCTTATTGTGTAAAGTGCCGAGATAGTCAAGAGGAAAAAGGTGCTTGGCGTTATTCCTTACTATGTCCCAGATGGATCAGATATCTGTGTCTGCACCCCTCATGAAACTGACTCCATGTTGTGTCTTATGCTGTGCATCATGCTGCTGGTTGCAACGTGATGCCAAAGTTGTTGGTAGGGGTCTTTCTCTAGGATTTCTGTTGAGCGGGGAGCATCGACAATAGTGTTTTTTGGTTCATCGGGATTCACTGTGGGCCTTTTTAATAGAAGCTTAACTTCTGCAAATTTGAAAGCCTGCAGAATAGTTTATTACCCGATGGACAAGTTCAGACTCGATGGGAAGGGGCATGCATTGTGTTGTGGCTATGTAGATGTTAGGTGGATACAGATCCTCTGATGATTCTGCTTGGTTGACTACGGTCATGAAACCCAGCCAGGTGAAGGGGTGGAAAGCTCCCACTGTCCTGGGGGGTGCTGGTCCCATATCACAGTTGAATACTGATGTGCTGTCCTTTTTATCCCAAAAGCTTTTATCTAAGCTTTTATCCCGATGGATGCTGGGTACAGAACTGCTTTGATGGATTTCGTGTGGAGTTGCAGACCAGTGGGTTCTTCACATTTTTAATACGTTTCTTTCTCTGGGCATTATGCATGTTTTATGGGTTGTGCAGAGTGGGCTTTTGTGGCCTTTTTAGTCTCTGCCCAGTAGATCTGCAGAAGTTGGTGGCACTATTTAGATTTATCTATTTCGCACTAGATTTTCCTTAAGATGTATTTCAATATTATTTCACCAGAACACTCCAGTATCAAGAGATTTCAAAACGGAACATAAGACTTGACTCCTCACCAACGCTAACCACCTAAGTATCTTGAATTCTGCATCTCTCGCAAAAACACGCTTCTCATGTAGACACAAGTGTACATATTTTGTAATATTTTAATGAGCCTTGTGGGCAACATTAAATTGAAGACTGACATTAGGATGCTATGCTATTACAATAGGTGGAGGCCATCCTCTATGCCTCTAACTTCAGAAAGTTCAAATATATTACAGTAAACCAATACCTATTTCTTGATGGTTTTTGTTCAGCACTGGTGAAACAATTATTAGCATCGTCCAACATGGGATGCCCAGGCCGATCACGTCTTTTGTTAAATGTCATCAGAAAAAAGGAATCATTCTTCAGTAAATACCTCAAAGAAGGCTAAGTTTCATCACTAAGAAGTGAAATATTGACTAGAACACGGAATAAGTAATTTAAACCTAGAAATTTAAAATCACGGAGCACACGAGAAATTAACAAGTCGCTACAGAAGTGCAACATCACGCAATCTAGATATTGTATAGAGCCTTGGAAAAGACTGTTGCGGTCGAAACACGTGTCAGCTCAGACTCTTTTGTATTCCAGCACAATCACTAATTAAAGGCCTTAGAATTGGGCTTAGTTCTTTATTGTGTTTGAATGCCCATAGCAATCGGATTGCCTGATCAGCAGACAAACTTTAGCTTTCAATGGACTCTGCTTTCTCTGAAGTATTTGGGGGTTCACCTCACTCCAAAATATGATTTGTTATATCAGCGCAATATTCCGGGGTTATGTGAGTAGCAGCAATGAAAATGACCCTATTGCCGAGATTGGTGTACGTTTTACAGGCTGTGTCAATAATGATTCCAAAGAAGACCATACAGTATCTGCAGGCACATGTTTTCAAACTCATTTGGGCTAAAAGGGTTCCTAGAATTTCTCGACATACAATGGTAGCTGCCAGACAGAACTGTGCCCTGGGGCTTCCAGACTTGGAGCGCTATTTATATGCAGTGCAACTTGCCCCACTTCTTGAGAGTAAAACAGTTTATCAGAGAGGCAACTTTGGGTGGTGATAGAGCAATCAAGATTAGGGGTTCCCTTACATGAGTGGTGCTGGCGCTCATCAGGGACCCAGCATGGCCATATTAAAATGATCCAGACGACTAGTCTGGATGATATATTGGGATAGGGCAGTAAGGAAATATGCTTTAACAACGTTCCCATTGCCTCTCACTCCAATTTGGAGGGAATCCAGACTTTACACTGGGGCTGCTTCCCAGGCGACATAACCGTTGGTCTTAAGGGGGCCTACAATGCTTGTGCCAACTATTTGAGGGCGAAAACTCGATATGTTTCGATGGGTGCAAACCGGCATTTCTAACATCAGAGGCTGATAAACATGGGTATATACAGTTTAGACACTGTATTATCAATGTCAGGGTGACTCGATATGCTAGCAGAGAAACAACAAAGCTGGAGGTCCTCGTTCAGGAGACCCACCGGCCTGGAAGGTTTCATCGCTATATAAGGTCTGCAATGCGAGTTGGTTCGGACCTCTACACAGATACATGACTAAATTGGAGGAGGTGGTGGGATTCCCGATTGACGAAATGTTGTGGTACAATATAAGGACTAGGGCTGCAAAGACAATGGACTGTGTTTATCTGAAAGAAAATGGCTATAAAATAATTTCTCGTTGGGAATTCATCCTGGAAAGGCTCCATAAGATTAATTTGACAGTTCACTCTTCTTGTTGGCAGTGTGGACATGCGTGGAAGGAGGTGCTCGCCCACATTAAAACAACATCTGGTTCAGATCGTCCGCTATACACGCTAGTTGTTTTACTGGGTAACAAGGATCCAGGGGGGCAATACAAGCTGACCGCAAACAATTCCAAACTGCTTACACACTTACTAGTGGCGGCGCCGGGCCTCAATAGCTCGGAATTGCAAATCTAATATCACACCGGATATCCGAGAATATGGGTGAAAATTGTGGCCTCCATCAAGGGTGAGATACCACGTTATTTGGAGACTTGGAACACTTTCATCCAGTTTGTCCAATTACATGATTATCTAGTGGTGCACCATAAACCTCGATATTTGCGGGCCTTCATGCTGATGTCATTTGGTGAGAAGGAGGATTTAGAGAGAACTGCGTAGGATTGGATCTGTGTTTGTGAAGAGGATGCCTTAAACTGTAGGAGTGCCTTGGAATTTAATTTGTGGCTAATTAGCATTTCAGTATGTCATTCGAGTTAGGAGTTGTGTATATTGATACAGTATTTACATTGTATTAATATAAAGCGTATAATAATGTCTGTAAACGTGACAAAAAATGGGAATGGCAAAAAAATGAAAATATTTGACGCTGTCAGGACATGTTCTCCGAGTGTTTCTGGTATGCAAGCTGGGCTTTAGAAGTGAAATATCATAATGCATTAAACTGTGTTATAAAATTAAACAGACTTCTTTAATAGATATGTTAGAATGCAAAATGACCTGTCTAGTTCCAGGGAAATATGTACAATTTGATATTTTTTCACTTAATTTTGAGCTGAAGGATACAGTTTATAGAAGCGATCAATTGTAACAGTACACTTATTTCCAGGACTGGGTTATACTACAGGGAAAACAGTAGAACTACTGTTTCAATTCAGACAACATGAATTCTGTTCGTTTACATAAAATACTACTTGAATTGTCATAACACCTACCCTTGTCCTTTAAACCCAGTTATGTACTCCAAACATGATGTTATATCAATTTCTAGGAAAGGCTGGACACATCACCACATTGTCATAGGATTCTATGTGGTATCAGCCCGGTAGGTTTCATTGTGGCAAATTATTTTTTGTTTTTTAATTGGGGGGTAGGGGGTCGCCCCAAACACTACAGCCCTTCCCTTCCCCATGCCCCTCTATAATTATATATATGCCCTTCCCATGACCCTCTATAATTATGAATATATGTGCCTTTGTTACCACCATTATAGAACTTGCAGGGATTAAACTTAATACTTTCACATTTTTGTGGACGAAGCAGCTCAACGCATTGTGACAGTAATAATGCAATTGATGATAATAATGGCAACATTTTAATAGAAAGATCAGTGGTGCTTTCTCTGTTTTATTTTCACTTTTAGGTCAATCGTGCCAATTACTTTTCTTCATCAAGAGATTTTGACCATTCTACAGTGATGTAGGGCAAACCAACTGACAGACTTTTCAACAGACGCCTCATAAAAATGTATTCCATATTATTACATCGTTAGGATACTCTTGGGGATAAATAGTCCAAACGTTGACTTAAAAAAATGTGGTGCCGACATTGAAAATAAAGAAGTGTATTTTTACAAAAATACAAGAATTGAGTTGTTGAGCTATACATTACCACTCCTTATTTACTTTTAACACCTCACCACTTTCATAATATTCCCATCCCTCGAAAACAATGAATATTCAAATCTGTTACGCATTTCATCCCCTATAACATTTGTACTTAAATGAAAACTTGAGCCGTCCTCGTATGGAAACTGCAGCATAGAGACGACGTTGCTTTAGTCAGCACTCTTCATAAGGGCTGCATATAGTAAACATGCTGTTACGGAAAAGCAGACCACAGTGTTTACTTTTCAAATGCTAATAACATCCATTTAAATTAAATAATAAAAATAGCACTAGAGGGAACACACCATGTTTTATCCTACGCATGTAAAGTGATATAGTATTATTTAATGAAAACGATGCCCTTGTGTCAAGGTAAACAAATACTCTGGGTGCATAACTATAACGTCTACTTTAAAGACCAAATGAAAAACGAACAATCTTGTTTAAATCAACAGTAGATAAATAAATGATTAAATACACTTATTTAAAAATGCTACACAGCATTGAGCATCTCACTGTTTCAGAGAAAGACATGCAAACAAACATAGTAGCCACTAAATACGTTACGTTAAGGACAAGTACACCAAGATGAATTATAAACCTACTGATTCAGGGGAAATTACCAATGACAGTTAGCCATACCAGAAAACATCAAAAGGAAGTATTTCTCAAGAATATGGGTTGTCCCCATATTGCTGTTGGCAATCACAAGAGTGCCATGGGCTTGGTGGTGTTGTATCCTCACCCCAGATGGTCGGGGTAAGGACCCGCAATCACGCCTGCATCCACACATGCACACCGGATACACATGCAAGGACGACGCGGGACGCGTTGTTGCCTGGTCCGCGTCCCAGCGGGAACTGCCGCACGGGCGCCGTTTATTGCTCTGCGCATGCGCGACCCGGGAACGAGGCTCGCGCATGCGCTGCACACTACGGGGTCGTCACATCCCTTCTTTTTTTTGTAACACCAAACAGTAGTGTAGTACGAACACAATTGTACTCACGTGATCAAACGTAACAGTAATACAAAAACATTGCATAACCAATGTAGGCTTCAGGACTTCCTCGATCAATCACCCAAGTCCATAACATAGTCTCTGAAGTGGTCCGGAAGTCTCCTTCCCCCTCGAACTGGATATCTTGGCACGACCGTGGGCACGAGACAGTCAGCGCCACAGGTAGGGTCCGGATCTCTCGACGGCTCGCTCTCCTGGATCTCTGGGCTTGAGGCCCGCATTGAGGACTCCTCTGATGTCCGAGATTCAGGCGCGACGTCCACTTTCTTGAAGAACGATCTATTGCGGGTGACGGTGCCGCTTTCACTGGCTGCAGTCACCATCGTGCCTTTCACATGGGTCACCTTCCAGGGTCGTGGTTCAAATGGCAAGGACAGTTTCCCTTCCGGGTGAAGTGGGAGAATGGAAGACCAGGCTCCCGTCCTTCACCTCTCGCGCTTGGCCTAGAGGGTCACGGCCCAGACACCCGCCGCGAGAAGAGTTTGTCCATCTACCAGACGACCAGGTACCCTGGTACAGGAACATACGGATGTGTCCACCTGCCTGCCCAGCAGCCCGCACTGGCCATGCCGACACCTGCGGCTCGGATCAGCTAGACTAAAAACCACACGTCGTTAGAGATGCCATGACGACCTAGACGACGGGAAGCACATCTGTACAAATATACACACTTAACATTTCCACACCAATCTACACGAAGAACATACTCAGTGCTCTGACGTGGGCGACAGGCATATTCACGGACGTGCATCTTTATTATTTTCACATAGGCTTTCAGAGTGCAGAAACGCAAGACGCATCATGAACTCATCTATAACGCTTGCTCACGCTTCCCTTGAAAACCGTTACCACCATGAGAGGTATAATGGAAACACGATATTGGTCATGGAAATATATGCCACTATAATCTAAAGCACCCATGCACGAAATGGATCACTTATGCACCAGGCCCAAGTAGGCCTCAAGCAAGAGTTCCGTGGACATTAACAAAGCAAAAGTCAGGTTGCTGATCCTGCAGAATGAGCCTGGTGGAGCACCCAGCCAAGGTCGCAATGTTGCAAACCCACATCCAAGAACAAATCATCAAAGGCACGATGTTGCAACCTCGCACTCCGCGTACCAACGTTAAAATCATATCTACAAATTAAACCAGACACACAGTGGAAAAACAATATTAATTGTGCAGAATTCTGCCTCAAACACGGTCCCGCCTCACGTGACCAAGCCGAACCTGACGAGATGCCAAAACCCAGGAGAGAAAGGGCGTCTGGGTCCCTCACTACGAGACACAGGCCGGGACACTTGAAAGGCTCAATGGACACCTGCTACAGTGGGAACGATCAGCTCCCACCTATGAATAAATCCTCACATTGTCTGCATGTACCCATATTGAAACATTGTTGCAAACGCAGGTACACCGAGAGCTGGGAACAACGGTGGTCCCAGGCTGGGGAGCTCACGGATGCACCAATCAGAACATGGGGCTCTTATCTCAGACGTCAGTAACATTAGCCAATCCTCAGGGGTCTTCATGTAACAATTCTTATGTATCTAATTGAAGGGACAACCCAGATATACCACCCGACTACACCTTGACCACTAATATCATTCTCTATATGTGTACTATACTAACCCTACCACTCGAGCAACCAATTAAGAGTGGCGATAGGGTTTTTGTTAAACTTTCTGAAGTGACGCAAGTAGCGCGTCATAATGTAGTAAAAAGGGCCTGCGAGCCCCACGATTGTGTGTGTGTCAGGACGAACGCGTACGCTCCTTGACCCATCCCTGCCGTTTGCATAATAAACAGCAGAGTCGCCTTGCTCCTTGTGTGCGTCTCATACTCTATCTCACACCTGGGATATACGGGAGGAGTTGGGGCCTCCCTGCCCGGAGGTCTGCGGACGGCCCGGCCGACCCCGGCAGAATTTCCCCCCGACAAGTTGGAGGCACTGCTGAGATCTGTTTAAGATCAACTTTTATTTTTAGTTTTCCAGGCACTCCCGTTGCGAGGAGGCCCGGCGGCGCGGCCCCCTCTGCCGTTGCCCCCTTCTGAGGACTACAGGACCATCGCGGAGCCGCGAGAAGACCGGACAGCGCAATCCGGATATTGGCCCTCGGGAGCCGGTTGAGAAGTATCCCGCCCGCGGTCGGCGAGTGTCCAGACGTGGTCCAGACGAGGGGAGGTGGCGAGCCGCTTGGAGGGTGCACGCAGTCGAGCGGCCCTGCATCGAGAGAACTTGGTGAGCATGACACGCACAACAAGCAATGCGAAATTGTGAGGGAGGGGGAGGAAGTAAATAAGGGAGGGGGGAGGTATTGTAGAGATGTGCGGCGAAGGTTTAACTGAGTGTTGCAAATGGAATGAATGGTAGCGAAACGAGTGCGAGAACAGTGGGCTAACGTTACGCGAAAGAGGGGGGCGGGGCACGAAAACATCACGTGCAGCCGCTCGTAACAAGTGAGCTAACGTTACGCGAAAGAGGGGGGCGGGGCACGAAAACATCACGTGCAGCCACTCGTAAGACACTGATGGTCTAAATTGCGATTAAGTGTGAGGATGGGTGTGTGTGGTTTCCTACGACTTGACATTTATTGATCAATGAGTAGATGAGGTTCCCTATTGTTCGAGCAAGAAACTCGATAGGTAGACGACGTTTCCCTGTGGCCGGTAGCTAGTCACATAGTTGCCCAAAACGGAAGATAATTGGCTGGTTAAGCCCTCCTGTTGAGGGGCGTATCACACGCGAGGCGACGCAGCGTGCGCAGTCCGGTTATAATATTGATGAGATTACCTTGTTCCAGGAGAGACAGGAAGACAGCTGTAGGGTTAGCGGGGTAGATTGTAAGTGTATTTTGAACTTAAAAAACCATAACAAGAATATACCAGTAGCTCGAAGAAATCGGTGACGTCACCAGTAGGGATTTAATAGGATATAGCGAGCACAAGGAATTTTGGGTTTTAGGGTGGTGGGAAAGAGAAGCATGATAAAGGAGCTGGTACGGAGATAAACTATAAATCAGTGGATCGAAAGAAGAAGGGGAAAGGGGCGTGGCTGCGCACGGAGAACGCCGGCCACGGCAAGTGTAAAAGGGGGAGGAGAACGGAGAAACAGGACGACTGTATAAGATCATCGTAAGGGGTACACAGCCGCAGGGGGCTGCGTGCGCTTCGGCCGCAGGGGGCCGTAGGGGAAGGAATGTAATATAACATCATATCTATTATTATTGCATAATTTGTCAGAGGATTATCGTAAGTCCCCACACTTGCGGGGCGAGGTAAGCAATACAAGGTTGTATATTGTAAACTGCTAAGTAAGGGGAAGGGTAACACGGGGAGTGAAATTATGTCATACGGGAGAGGGTCGGGAGGGTGGGGGAACACCCTCACTACCCCACTACAGCACATATGCACCACACTGCCACCACATAGGGAGAAGTTAATTAAGTACAGCATAGAGTGGACCCAGGGGACAGACAATAAAATGTTAACACCATGGCCGCCTAATGGCAGTTTCGATCCATATGCCCAACATTCACTACTAAACCATCTGCACAATACATACAAGGGGAAGAAGTTAGCAAACCATGTGGAGGTGTTTAACTTATGGAGGATGTTCCAGGGGTCTCGACCAGGACCAAATGGAATGTTAACTATGGGGGAAACACCGGAAGAAGAGGAGATTAAGAAAGAAGGAACGGGTGGGGAAAAGGAGTGCGAAAGCACAAAGAATACGGGGATCGAAAGACAGGGAGGAGAAAAGATTAATAAATCAGACGACATAAAAAAGGAACCGAGCAATGAGATAGCCATAACACCGGGTGTGAAAACAGAGGGAGGAGGGTTGTACCCTTTAAGAGAATTAGGAGAAATAGGACAGTTAAGGGCGGCTGAAGGATACTCAAACCCGGCATACAGCCCTCCACCATATGTGGCTCATGGGAAGATACCAATGGGGGACAAGAGGATTAGAGAAGAGCAGACTGTAGAGATAGGAAACGATGAGTGGGTAGCTGCACAGATATTGTTGAAATTACGAGGCTCACTAACTGGAGAAGAAAGGGAGGCGGTAAAGAGAACAAACGAGGATAGTGCCGGAGAGAGTGAAATGAGGGGAGAGGAGCTACTACGGCAGAAGGAAGAGATTTTGGAGGGAAGATTAGCAGAACTAAGGGATGAGCAGAATGAACTGGTTAAACAACTTGAGCGGGAGGAAAGAGAGAGAGTGAGGAAAAGGAAAGAAGGTAAGGACGAATTGGAAAAATTAAGGGAACGAAGTGAGGAGCAAAAGAGAGAAGCTGAAAGGGTAAAAGGAGCAGCAGATAGGATATCAAGAGTAGTGCTGAGAGAGAAGAAGAAGAAAAGGAGAAAGAAATGGAAATATGGAGGAGGAGGATAATATCAGAGGCAACTAAGAAATATGAAGAGGGGAAGGTAATAGAGAGTATAGTAGAAAGAGAAAGGGTGAAATGGGAAAGGAAGAAAGAGGATGAAAGGATATTGGAACAGATGAGCAACGAAGTAATGGAGGAATTGAAAAGGAAAAGGGAGGAAAATAGTAGGGAAATGGAGGAGAGGAGTGAAGGAGGAATTGAAGAGAGGGGTTGGGAGAGTGAAAGATGGGGAGATGTATATAAGAATAGAGAGGTAGCAACAACATCAGCACTAAGGGGAACAGTTGGTAACAACGGAAAGGGAGAAAGAGACCTAATAGACTTAAAAACAGTAACAATAAAAGGAAAAAAGGCAGAGTGGGGGGTGCCATTTATGAATGATTTTTGCAGTGAGGAGGAAGGAGAAGTGGAGAAGGATGGAAGGAAGAGTGAAAGGGAAAGCTTAGATAAACTATACCTCACTAGAACAAACATAGATTCGCCCTGGATGAGTAGAAGATGGGAGGAGCTGGAGAGAAGTAAGGAGGAAGTGAAAAGAATAAGGGAAACACAAACCAATGAAACCACGCCACCCACATCACCACCGCGCCCTCCCACGTCACGCCCTACATGTTCAACCACCGCGCGCTCTCTGCACAGAATAAAGCTCGCGCCCTTCATGAATGAACTTACACCTTATGCATGTCGGCTTAGGGACCTCCCTAGTCGCAGGCAAGACAGACAAATAAACATACCTATATTGAACACAGGAAATGATGGAAAAAGGGGAAAGGAAGAAGAGGGAGGTAGGAGCAGAGGTAGTAAGGAAGAATTTGAAGTAGTAAAAGAAATGGGGGAAGAGGAGGGGTGTGAAGACTCAACATTATGGAGCGTAAAGGGTGACGCAAGACAGAATTTAATGCCACTGCTAGAGAGAGGAGGGGCTAGACCACAGTATGTACCTTGGAAACATACGGATAAGGAAAATATAAAATGTAGGCTCCCATCACTAAGTGGAGGTGCGGGTAAGTGGATATATGAAATGGAAAAACACACCGCAGGACAGAAACTAGCAGTAGGAGACGTGAAGGGCCTGTTAATATCAATATTAGGGGATAGAGCGGATGACATTTGGAAAAGAGCGGGATTCCATGGGGTAACAATAACGAACACATCGCATGATGGGGCACCATTTGCAAACTGCAGACATGCGCTATGGCAGGCACTGAGGGTACAGTACCCAGACACATCAGACATAGGAGCAATTACTTCCCGTAAGATGGGTGAAAATGAGGATCCTGTTGATTATATCCAGGATATTCAAGAGAAGTGGCGCATGGAAACTAGAGAACAATGGGACAAAACACCAGCCATATTTTATCATATACTAGTACAAGGGCTCCCAGAAGGAGTTCAAAAACAACTAAAGAAAGTAGTGGGGATGGAAGCAAAACCATGGCCAGAAATACAACTGACTATAGTACATCACTGCAGAACATGGCAAGGAAAAATGAAACAAAAGGAAGAGGATAGGAAAACAGAAGAGGCCAAATTAGTACAGAAAAAAACTTACTAAATACACAATGGAAGGGGCACTAATAACTACGCCCACACCAATGGCCCAAAGCCCAACGCAAGTAGTGGCTGCACAAGATCCCGCTCAAATAGCGCCTCCACAAGGGGTAATAGAGCAAGTGCCGCCTCTGCAATTACACGCACCAAACATGGGAGGAGGGTACCCAATGCAAGGAACTTGGTATTATAGTTATAACAGAGGGAGAGGAGGGTTTATGAGAGGGAGAGGATATGGATATAATACCCAACAACAGGCTGGGGGACTCAGAAATAACTACCCCACAGGGCAACCCGTATACCAAGACAACACAGGGAGCTTCCCATGGCAAAACAGGGAACCACCCGTGTGTTGGAGCTGCGGACTATTAGGGCACATGTCACGTACATGTAGGGTCAGGCCAGGAACACCAGCATGGAATGAACAAGCACAACCTAGGACATCACAAGAACAGCAGGGCATACAACAGCAGCAGATGTCACAACAAGGGAGTGGCCAACCACAACAACCACAACAGCCACAAACCTATTCACGGCCACAACAACAAATAACACAGTATCTGCCACCGCCACAACAACAAGTAGCGTTAATACAACCACCACCACAAAATGAACGAACACAATTGGGTGGGGTGACGGTGTTGGGACACAACCCTTACACAGGGAATGGCCAATCATTGTACCCCCAATAGGCCAGCCCACAGACGGCCTTGGTGTGTCCCATCCTGTCAGTAACACCTAATAGTGCGGAGGAACCACGCATAGAGGTAACGATAGGTGACAAAAAATTATCATTTCTTGTTGACACCGGGGCAACCCGGTCTTGCATAAGGGAAGGTAAATTTAAGATGTCAGGCGAAGCCATGAACACCCAAGGATTTTCTGGGGCTAAAGGGTTGGTTCCATTTACTGATAACATTCCCTTATCTATTGGAGATTATGATCTGTCAGTTCCACTTTTGTATTATAGTGCCTCACCAGTAAATATACTGGGGAGGGACATAATGAACAGGTTGAACATGACGATCTCCTTTACAGAGGATGGCATAATTTGCTCTACTCCAGGGATTAACATGCTCGCAGCACGACAGATTTTGCAAGCATACTGTGGACAGACAGCGATTAGGGCGGAGCCAGTAGATGGCGAAATATTCCAATATGGCACAGACATGGCATTTGCATGGATGCCAGGGATAGAAGGGAAAATATGGAGGAGACCAGCAGCCTTTCTATTCCGACCAGAAACACCAGGTAATGAACTAGAAGGGAAGGTGTTTGTAGTGGACATTGAGAGCATTATTGCAACAGCTGATTATGTTGCTGTGCACGCCCAAGATAAAGAAGGGAGAGCATGGAGGGCGGTGATAGCACTAGCAGAAGGATGTAGGCTGACCCAGGTGTCAGATGAAGAGCTGTTCTCAGAAGAAAAGGAAGAAAATGAAATGGTGTTCATGATGAGTGTAGAAATATGGCTAAGAGTGGCTCACAAACAAGTAGCACAGAAAATTGCAATGGCACTTGAGGCACCCGCAGGCACCCCAGTCCCATTTTTTAAGGAGGATATGTCAAAGGTGCCCAAATCATTATGGACTATTAGCCCTTATGACGTGGGATGCATAAAAAGCATAGGGGGTGTAAGGATAAAATTGAAAAAAGGTGCCATACTACCAAGAGTGAAACAGTACCCATTGTCAAAAGAGGCAGATGAGGGCATATATGAAACCATAACGGCCCTTATAAACAATGGCATATTGGTCCCCTCAGAATCACCATGTAACACAGCTGTGTACCCGGTGCGCAAGGCTAAAGGGGGGTCTTGGCGCTTCATACAGGACCTCAGACCCTTGAACAACATAGTAGAAGCAGAGTATCCAGTAACAGCGAACCCGGCCACAATATTGTGTGGCATCCCAGCAGAAGCATCACGATTTACAGTGATTGACCTTAAAAATGCTTTTTTCTCAATACCATTACACCCAGACTCACAAGATTTGACAAGCTTCACTTACCGAAATACAAAGTGGAAACATACCAGATTACCACAGGGGTATTGTGAATCACCCTCAATTTTCAATAGAGTAATACAGATGGATTTGGGTAACGTTGAGGTGGAAAGCACAGTGTTACAGTATGTGGATGACATAATAATTTGCAGTACAAACGAAAGCAAATGTAGAGAGGACTCCCTAAAAATGTTGACAATATTGGCTGAAAAGGGGTACAAGGTAGACATGGAAAAGATACAATACTGTCAGGAACAGGTACTTTACATTGGCCAACTGATATCCCAACATGGAAGAAGGATTGCACCACAAAGAGCACAGGCCATCTCAAGCACTCCCGTGCCACAGACTGTGAGAGAACTGCAGCAATTTCTGGGGCTGTGCAACTACTGTAGAGCATGGGTATTTGATTACAGCTCATACATAGGACCCCTGCTTGAGGGTTTGAAAGAAGCAAATAAAGGGGAGAAAAAGTTGGGATGGACTATGGAAATGAGGGAGGCATTTGACGAATTAAAAGACGCAATATCAACTGCTCCAGTACTGGCATCCCCAGACTATGAGCGGCGCTTCTTTATATTTTCACATTGCGACTCAGCAGTGATGAAAGCAGTGTTGGCCCAAAAAACTAGCATGGGCTATAAACCAGTAGCATTTTACAGCGGTCACTTAGACCCTATAATGTTAGGCCACTTCTCTTATGAACAAGGTCTTGCTGCAGCTGCTTTTGCAGTAGAAAAAGCATCAGCAATAACTATGGGGTGTCCAACTACACTATTTGTGGAACATGCACTATTTGCGATATTGAATAAACCTAAGTCCACACTAACGACACAGAGGGCATCAGGTTATGAGATTATTTTGTCTAAAGCTGAACTAGCAATTGTTAGATGTAGCACGGTTAACCCTGCAAGGTTCCTAGCAGAAGTAATTGAAGAGGGAGATTACGCCCACGACTGCACCCAAGTAACTGAACTATACTCATGTACTAGGAAAGTTGAAGAAAATGCACTAGAGGGAGGTGAGCTTTTGTTTATTGATGGGTCATCAACTATTGATCAAGGAGATGGGATACGAAGGACTGGGGCAGCAGTAGTAAAAATGATGGAGGCGCCGGTGTGTGTGGCTATGAAGTGTGTACAATTACCACAGCATTACTCTGCTCAAGCGGCGGAACTCGTTGCACTCATATTGGCATTAAAGGAAAGTTTTAATAAAAGAGTAACTATATATTCCGACAGTGCATATGTTACATCCACTGTCCACTCAGGGCTATCAAAATGGAGAAGAAGAGGGTTTAGGAGAGCTGATGGCACTCCAGTACAACATGCCCTCTTGTTGGCTGAACTAATTGAAGTAATAAACGATCCCCAAGAACTAGCCCTAGTAAAATGCACCGCACACACCAATGGAGAAGACTACGTCTCAAAAGGAAATGCAGCAGCAGACGCACATGCGAAATATGCTGCATATTTTGGTGAGATATGGAACCCCACCGACTCACAGAGAGGGAGAGGGAGGGGAATAGCGAGGGAGATGTTAATAAGAGAAGGGTACACCCATCTCCCAGCCACACAGATTATGGAGCTACAAGCGGCTGCACCAATGGCCGAAAAAGAAGTATGGGTGAAAAGAGGATGCACAATGTCACCAACCGACGCACTATGGCGCCAGGGTGGCACTGGGAAAGTTGTAATACCGTTGACACTGTTAAATACCGCCTTGAGCCAATTACACCACCCTGCCCATACAGGCAAGGAAATCATTGCAGCACGAATTCGAGAAGATTGGTTTTGTCCCGAGTTAACCTCCCATGTGTCAAATTTTATCAGCAATTGCCTAACATGTCAACAGTTTACGGCCGGTCATACTCTAAAAGTGATAAGAGGTACCATACCCCGGCCAGAAGGACCTTTTCGGCACCTTCACATTGACTATGTTGATATGATCAACATCTGTCAAGGCAATAGGTATATGATTGTAGTAGTATGCCCATTTTCTAGATGGATTGAAGCAGGGCCCTGTTCACACCCTGATGCGTTTAGAGCAGCCAAATTCATAGTAAGGGAGGTCTTCCCCAGATGGGGAGTGTGCGAGGTGCTAAGATCAGACAATGGCCCCCATTTCGCAAATGAAATGTTCCAGCATATCACATCCCTGCTGAACATTAAACACAAATTTGCATGTGCATACCACCCACAGGCTAATGGTGTATGTGAACGCCTGAATGGCCTATTGAAGGAGGCAATTGCTAAAATACAACAAACAACAAAGAAAAGTTGGTTGTATTGCCTTCCGTTAGCATTGTTTGAACTCAGAAACAGGCCAGGGTCCGACCACCACCTCACCCCTCACGAAGTGGTTACTGGACGTCAAATGCGCCTTCCCCTAACACCAACGTCAAGGGCATTCACCGATAACGAAAGTTCAGCGAATGTGTTAGGTGATGAAATGTATCAATATGTGTCTTCTTTGATTACTAGTGTCGTGTTTGTGTCTCAACAGCTCGAGCGCACACGGGGCGGGTCTACCAGCAATCAAGAAAAAGACGAAAGTACGGAATTGGGAAAGGAGAACTCGTGCAAACTTGCCAAAGGTGACCACGTACTACTTCGCAATTTCAATAGAAGGTGGCACGAGAAGAGGTTCACTGGCCCCCATCTGGTAGAGGACGTATCAACAAGAGCAGTAAAACTAAAGGATAAGCGTGCCTGGAACCACCTACATGACGTAAAGATCTACAAACTGCAGACCCGCCCCAGCGCCAACGACAGATCCATTGGAAGAACAGCAACAACATCGCCGACAGCGGAAGAAAGTTCCACCACAGACGACGACCCAATTGTTCCCTCGGAGACAATAACTGACGAAGAAGGGGGTGACCCCCATACTGCCCACCCCATGGTCACACGCTCAAAGAGTAAAAATACTTCCGCCATCTGAGCGCAAACCCCCCCCCCATTGACTGCTAAGTACAGTGGTAACTAAAACTGAAGGACATTGCTTGCACCAATACACATGTAAACACGTGAATGTTCTCTTTTTTTTCTCTCGCACATACAGGAACTGCGTAATATTGTATTGTTAAGAAAAGCTAATTAACAAATTCAGTGTGCAGGTGTAGATGGTGCTGCCAGACGATAACTACCCAGAAGAATTGTCACACCAATTTGTATACGAAATAAAGAGGCCAACATACTTAAAAAGGAGAAGGGTACGTGTATACTACACAGCCTTCCTCCTGGCCATAGAATATCACATGCCCCACCTCCACCCATACTTGCCAGTCCTAAGAGACCCATCACTTAGAGTAGCGTGGGAGCAGCTCTTCGCCTGGGCACTGAATGACTACTTGATAGGGAGAGCTTAAAGGTAACAAAACTAACATCTAATAACCAGCACTCTTGAGAATTTTCAGGCGGGCAACTATAACGTCGCAAGAATAAGCTGCCAGGACCGCAGCAAGGTAAGAGCAAAATGCCGGTGAAATTAGCATATGTAATAAAAATAATAGGGATTTTTATGATCACCGGGTTCTTGGCTGCTTCTGTCTGGCAGTACAGCTATGCTATTGATTTTATTGCTGTACCCAAACTTAATATACCCCCGTCCCCTGCTGCAACAGGAGTTACGTCAGGTGGTAATAGTAATTTTGCACCCAAGCAAAATAGAGTTAAACGCAGCACATACTCAGACAATAAAGGTATTGATAATTATGTACAAGATTCGGCACACGTCACAAACAACATATGGTACCAGCACATGACCCGCATTGGTAAGCAGACAACTGAGGATAGCTGTTACGTTTGCTCATTAATACCATACGCCATGAGCGCTTCACGAACATTTGTTGCCACAGAAATAGATGAAAAAACAGCACAGTGCATAATATATTTGGCCCTGTTCCAAACGAAAGGAAGATTTCAAGGAACAGTAGTGCACATGACATGGAAAACACGAGACTCATACCCATATGAAAACAACTTCCTCAAGACCTATCTGAGTTATCACAAGACCAGTTTACATGCTGAAGCATTCAGGTACATAACAAGTGGCCCTGCAAAAGGAGAAACAAAGAAGGTAACACTGCAGTATCTACCATGTGATTGGTACGCCACTGAAGTTCCGGGTAAACAAGGATGCTGGGAAAGGCCGCTACTGACGATAACAGGAAAGGTGTTCCTGGGCAACAGCTGGGAGATAGGAGTGATTGGCAGCAACATGGTAACAAAAGAAACTATCTCAACTATCGAGACACACAATCATCGATGTTGGACGACGTGGATCAAATATGTACCAATGCTCACGTGGGTAGAAGAAGATGAAGACCCAATAACTATACTACCATTGACTGCGCCCAAAGTATGCTACCAGCATAAAGGAGAGGTGGACGTAGGATATAACACCAATTGTGCAAGCGTGATGGAGTTACCTGAGGGGGGAGCGGGAACAGCAGTAATAATGGACCATTATTGGGCCTGTGGAGAAAAGGCATATCATACACTGCCTCCCCTGTGGAATGGTGTGTGCACAATGGTACACGTCAATGTACCATCACTAGTGGTACCTAAGAAGCATGTCGATGTGGCGAAATTTCCTAAAATGGATGAAGGGGATAAGAGAAGAAAGAGATCTGCACCACTTCAGAAGGAGCAAGGAAACAGGACCAACAGCAATGATACTGTCCTAAATAGGAGAAAAAGACAAGGAGAGCCGTTGACAGGAAATTACCTGTGGGGAAGGTCGGAAACGGAACTAACATCAATACCGCCAGAACACAGACTTTTCAGCAGAGCAGCAATGTTCTTCTCCTCAATAATACATCCGGGACTGCAGGCATACGCAAACGCAAAATGGCTCCAAATAACCAGGTGGGAACTAATGATGACCATCAATTCAACAGTAAATGGGTTCAACGCAATTAAAGAGGAGCTGCGAGCTGTAAGGATGGTAGCACTCCAGAACAGATATGTATTGGACCTCCTCACAGCAATGGAAGGAGGAGTTTGTGCAAAGATAGGACAATCTTGCTGCACGTTCATACCTGCCAACGATGCTGACAATGGTACACTGACAGAAGCAGTTTCACAACTGGCCCAGATGCACTCCAAAATGATGGACGAAAGTAACGGTGTAAACAAGGATAAGAGCTGGTTTTCACTATTATGGTCATGGATGCCATCTTGGCTGTCAGATGGACTGAAAATAATAGTGGGATGTGCTATTTTGGCTGGAGCTGCCCTGATCATAATTAGATTTTGGAAGGCCCGGAAGGCACGCACGACTGACGAATTGCTGAAAATGGTGGGAATGCACCCCTTAATGCCAACAGATGACGGCCAGCATACAGGTGTGATAATACAAGAAAGGGAGAAGTTGCGCACCCAAATCATCACCAATCATCTAGACCCACCATCAGTGAAGATCGAGAATCCAAGGAACCCCAGGAGCTACATAGGAAGATGGGTATACTGTACTCCTGGAGGAACATGTGAATACATGTATTGGTCATTTGAAGATCATGTGAACCATTATGGACATCTCGGAGGGATAACTAAGATATGGAGAGTAAGAGGAGATAACGAGAAGGATATGTTTGTGGTCGACAAGTCGACCAGAGGGGGGACTGAAGTGGGAGAATGGAAGACCAGGCTCCCGTCCTTCACCTCTCGCGCTTGGCCTAGAGGGTCACGGCCCAGACACCCGCCGCGAGAAGAGTTTGTCCATCTACCAGACGACCAGGTACCCTGGTACAGGAACATACGGATGTGTCCACCTGCCTGCCCAGCAGCCCGCACTGGCCATGCCGACACCTGCGGCTCGGATCAGCTAGACTAAAAACCACACGTCGTTAGAGATGCCATGACGACCTAGACGACGGGAAGCACATCTGTACAAATATACACACTTAACATTTCCACACCAATCTACACGAAGAACATACTCAGTGCTCTGACGTGGGCGACAGGCATATTCACGGACGTGCATCTTTATTATTTTCACATAGGCTTTCAGAGTGCAGAAACGCAAGACGCATCATGAACTCATCTATAACGCTTGCTCACGCTTCCCTTGAAAACCGTTACCACCATGAGAGGTATAATGGAAACACGATATTGGTCATGGAAATATATGCCACTATAATCTAAAGCACCCATGCACGAAATGGATCACTTATGCACCAGGCCCAAGTAGGCCTCAAGCAAGAGTTCCGTGGACATTAACAAAGCAAAAGTCAGGTTGCTGATCCTGCAGAATGAGCCTGGTGGAGCACCCAGCCAAGGTCGCAATGTTGCAAACCCACATCCAAGAACAAATCATCAAAGGCACGATGTTGCAACCTCGCACTCCGCGTACCAACGTTAAAATCATATCTACAAATTAAACCAGACACACAGTGGAAAAACAATATTAATTGTGCAGAATTCTGCCTCAAACACGGTCCCGCCTCACGTGACCAAGCCGAACCTGACGAGATGCCAAAACCCAGGAGAGAAAGGGCGTCTGGGTCCCTCACTACGAGACACAGGCCGGGACACTTGAAAGGCTCAATGGACACCTGCTACAGTGGGAACGATCAGCTCCCACCTATGAATAAATCCTCACATTGTCTGCATGTACCCATATTGAAACATTGTTGCAAACGCAGGTACACCGAGAGCTGGGAACAACGGTGGTCCCAGGCTGGGGAGCTCACGGATGCACCAATCAGAACATGGGGCTCTTATCTCAGACGTCAGTAACATTAGCCAATCCTCAGGGGTCTTCATGTAACAATTCTTATGTATCTAATTGAAGGGACAACCCAGATATACCACCCGACTACACCTTGACCACTAATATCATTCTCTATATGTGTACTATACTAACCCTATTTTACAATGCGTCCAATATGAGACAGAACAATTATGCAGTTCACTAACCTGGGCAGCGGGCGGACTCCGTACCAGCAACAAGGCAGATAGTGAAGGCTTCCCGGGAAACCCTGCTCCCTCCCAGCCGTTAGCTTCAGCTGAGGAGGAACCACAGTCCCCAGGGAAAACCCTCCGGGGAAGAAAAACCCTGTGTTGTAGTGACAGGATACTGTAGAACTTCAGGATGAATCAGCCAGCTTCCCTTCAAACGATCCGGTGCAGACGAAGCTGGTCCTGGACGGAAGAAAGGAGAGGTAAGTTTTCTCCACTTTCGATCGTCTGTTGTGGATACGAATAGCTATGTTAACTTACTCCGGGTATGGAGTTGAGAGATTCGAGAAGTCTGTGTAAAGTCTTCGAGAAGGGGGTGAGTCCTACGAGGAAAGAGAGAGAGTTTCCGGAAACCCGAAGCGGATGTTAGTATTTGAGCTAAGAATGGGGAGAGGATTGAAGGGAACTATAAACCCTCAAGACTCACTCTTTAGGTTGGAAGCGGACCTTAGGGGAGAGGAGGTGAGCGGACGGAGTACGGAAAATGGCCTAATGGAGGAAAGGGCAGAGAGCACAGATAGTTAGATACAGAAAACTATAGATAGGAGGACGGAACATGAAACAGATTCCCTAGGAACGAACTTACGAAGCGCCGATCTGGAGAGTAGCGACGCACTTGCTGAACTTCCTGGTCGGGTTATATGGAGTCACATGATCGTCGCGGCGTGAAGGAAAACAACGTGCAACCTCTGCAGCGGGAGCTTCACAATCAGATTCAGAGGCGTCCGCCATCTTGGGTGAGTAGGAATGCATTGTGTTGTACACCCGATGCTGTCGCCAAAGCGACCACCGGTGCAAAGGTGTAACACCCTACCACTCGAGCAACCAATTAAGAGTGGCGATAGGGTTTTTGTTAAACTTTCTGAAGTGACGCAAGTAGCGCGTCATAATGTAGTAAAAAGGGCCTGCGAGCCCCACGATTGTGTGTGTGTCAGGACGAACGCGTACGCTCCTTGACCCATCCCTGCCGTTTGCATAATAAACAGCAGAGTCGCCTTGCTCCTTGTGTGCGTCTCATACTCTATCTCACACCTGGGATATACGGGAGGAGTTGGGGCCTCCCTGCCCGGAGGTCTGCGGACGGCCCGGCCGACCCCGGCAGAATTTCCCCCCGACAAGTGTGTCGATTCTTGACGAGCACGGAGTCTCTGATCTGTACCTCCTTCTCTTGCAAACCCCTCTGTTCGCTCTCCTTTTTCGTTGCATTCCGCCCTTTCCTCTCAGACTTTTTCGTCATCTATAACACCGGGACTTCAGTTGTCCACTTCCGGTATCATCCCTCTCGGGCAGCGCCCGAAGAGTGCCTCGGCTGGGGCAACCCCGGTGGACTGGTGAGGGGTTGTGCGGTACACTCGAAGGAACTCCACAATTTTCCTTTTGAGGGGTTCTCCCTTGCTGGCTGAGATTCGCATTACCTTATTGAGCTTGCGCATCATTCTTTCGGCCTCACCATTTGCCCGCGGCCATAGTGGGGACACTCTCTGATGTTTAATCCCCCTCTCACTCAGATACTGGGCAAATTGGCGACCGGTAAAAGGCGGTCCGTTGTCTGAGCACACAATGTCGGGAAACCCATGCGTTGCGAATATTCTGTCCAACGCCGCCGTGGTGTATTCGGTAGCTGTCGACTCGACCACCTCCACCTCCGGGTACCTCGACCATTGGTCCACTGCCACCAGAAAATACATTCCCCGCCCCGTCGCGCCAAAGTCCATGTGTACCGTACCCCACGGCTTTGTGCTGCGGTCCATCGAGCTGATGGGTGGTGCTTTGTCCCCTCGCGTGGCAGCTTGGGCAGACCAGACATCTCTTCACATATCGCTCCACCCTTTCTTCCAGGCCTGGAAACCATACTTTCGGCCTCAACCTCGCCTTTGTTTTCACGACCCCCTGGTGTCCAATGTGCGCCAGCTCCAGTACCCTCGGCCTGAGTTCCCGCGGGATGACGATCTGTCGGCCCCGGAGCAACAGTCCATCATCGGAAATCGATAACTCCTCTCTCACTCTCCAGAGTGCCTGTAGATCTTTCTGGGCCTCTTCCTGGCGGCGTGAATTATTGCGCAGTACTTCCCTCCAATCTCCGCTTCTCACCGCAGCCTTGATGATGTCGAAGACCTCGTCTTTGCATGACTCTGTGGCGATCGCCAGTCTTGATAGTGCTTTGGGAAGCTCACCTTCCACTATCTGGCAGAGTAGGCCGTTGCACTCCATTTCATTGCCGTCACCTTCTGCACTCACTTTGTTGGGATGCCTTGATAGATAGTCCGCGGGGTTATTGGTCCCGGGTCGGTATACCAACTTCACCCCGTACTCCATTAAGGCCAGCATCCATCTCTCAATGCGGGGTGGGGGTTTTGATGATGCACCCGCGAGTATTGGCAGCAGCGGCTTGTGGTCGGTGACCACCACTACCGGTTTGCCCAATATGTACAGGCGAAAATGGCGACATCCCCATAGGATGGCCAGGGCTTCCCTTTCTATCTGGGAGTATCTCCTCTCTGTGCTGGATAGTGCTTTGCTTGCGTAGGCAATCGGTCTCATGTCTCCACGCTCATCTGGTTGTAATAGCACTGCCCCGACCCCGACTGGGCTCGCATCCACCACTACCTCTGACTCCACCGCTGGGTTAAAATATGCCATGGTGTCACCATCCGACAAGGCGTTCTTCAGGGCCTGGAATGCTTCTTGTTCTCGTGACTCCCATTTCCACGCCACCTTGTTTTTTGTCAGTGCCCTAAGAGGTTCCGCCATCGACGCCAGTCCTTTTATGAAACGGCCACAGTACGTCACCATCCCTAAGAAGCTCCTCACTTCCTTAGGGGACTGTGGTGCCGCCGCTTCCCGAATGTCTCTGACTTTATCCGGATCAGGTGATATTCCTGCGGCCTGAAAGATGAAGCCGAAAAACCCGATCCGGTCCTTGAAGAACTCACACTTTTGGCGATGTAACGTGAGTCCCAGGTCTTTCAATCTCCTTAGAGTACTTTCCAGACGTTTCAGGTGCTCTGCTTCTGAGTTTGCAAATACTAAAATGTCATCACTCATGTTTAGGACACCTGTCAGCCCCGCCAGTGCTCCTCTAATTGTGTTCTGGAACACTTCAGCCGCCAAAGATATCCCGAAACTCAAACGTTTGAATGGGTACAGGCCCTTGTGTGTTGTGAAAGTTGTAATGAATCTTGAGTCTGGGTGGAGCTCCAGCTGGTGGTATCCAGCTCGTAGGTCCAGTTTGGAGAATACACGTGCCCCTTGAAGCTCACCTACGATGTCATCGAGGGTTGGTGTAATATGCCTCTCCCTCTTAATCGCCGCATTGGGGAGGCGCATGTCTACGCAGATCCTCACTGCTCCCGGCTGCTTAGGTTTGGGGGCGACTACTATCGGTGAAACCCAGGGTGTGGGCCCTTCCACCCTCTCAATGATATCCATATTAACAAGCGACCGCAGCTCTTCTTCTACTTTTTCCCTGAGATGGAAAGGAATTCGCCTGTGTTTCAGAGCGGTCGGTCTGATGGTGTTGTCGATGTGTAGCCTTATCGGGGGCGCCTTCAGTTTCCCTACGCCTTCGAAAATGTCAGCATATTTGTCGAGCAGGCACTCGACGTCTATTTGATGCACCTCCAGTGCGAAATGCACCAGTCCAAGAGCCTCAGATGCTGTGCAGCTGAGTAGAGAATGAAGACTGATGTCCGTGACAAAAAACCGTGCTTTGATTGCTTTGTCACCCTTGGTGACCGGCGTGACGAGCACGCCCTTAATGGGTATCGGGGTGTCGCCTCCGAACGTAAATATTTTCGCCGCGGAGTTGTCTAGCGCCGGAGGTCCTGGAAGTTTTTGGTACTGTTCTTCGGCCAATACACATACAGAGGCTCCAGTGTCAATTAGAACCTGTGTTGGCACCCCTTGTATGTCCACCATGCATTTGGGTTGCCTCTTCTTCCTGGTTCCCGATGCTAAATTAGATATGAAGAATACTTCTTCATCCTCTTCTTCCTCTTCCTCCGCTAGCTGCAGCTTTTGTATTTCTTGTTCGAGAGCTGCAATGCTTCATAGTCTTCTAGATCCGCCACCGCGACTTCTTGCTGGGCCTCTCTGTACAGATACGGGGGCTGGAGCACGGCACATACGGGCATAGTGCCCTGGTTTATCGCACCAACCACACGATCTTGATTTGGCCGGGCATTCCTCTGAGTGTGGCAGGTCATAACCGCAGTATTGACATATGGACTCCGACCCTGGGGGATTTCGAGTTTCTGGCTTCTTCTGGCCCCACTTATCTTTTGTGGCCCCCCGTCTGCTAATGGCATACGCCTCGTCCGCCATGCCTGGGTGCCTGGCTGCGTCCATCCTTGCGCCCCTCGCCTCCGCCAGTTCAAACGTCCTGCCACTGTCTAGTACTTGCGGCAGCGACCACCACGGTTCTCGCAATACTTGTCTCCTTAGCTTGCCCGAGCAACAGCCCTGTATTACCTGGTTCAGTATCATAGACTCATCATTGTCCCAGCGGCATGCCGTGGCCATCATTCTCAACCTGGCACAAAACTGATCAAGAGGTTCTTCATCTTTTTGCTTCTCCCCACAGAACAGTAATCTCTCATAGTCCATATTCGACTGAGGTATGAAATGGTTTTCCAAGGCCGTCTTGACCGTAGCATATGTGACTACCTGTAGATTGCACGCCTCAAAAATGCGAATGACATCCAGCCCTGCCGAATACAGCAAAGTTGCCCTTTTCGCGGCATCATCGGTGATACCGGTCGCTGCAAAGTACATTTCAAGTCTTTTAATCCAGAGCAACCATCTCAGCCCCAGTTTGGATGGGGGTCCCGACACGTCAAACTCCTGCATCGGTAACAGAGACCCTTGTTGTGGCCCCGTTGTGCCACGTGCAGTCTCCGCTTTCCCATCGCTGTCTGCCATTGCTGCAGGTCGCACAGGCACCTCTAGGTGTCACAGAGGCCGCAAACCTGATATGTGGGGCTCCAACACCGTGTCTTGGCCACTCCTTTTTGTGTCACAGTTGAGGGTCGTCTCCAGGTGGGTGGGAACGACCAGGGTTCCAAAAATTTGCCGTGAGGCAGAAGCGCAACAGCGCACGAGCACCTGTGCAGGCTGCTACTGTCGCTCAATCGTGGCGTTCACGCCGGGTCCGTGTCGTGCCACGATACGCAGCACTGCTGATCTGACGTTTGGTGCGTGTTGGGCGAGCGTAATCGTGGCGCTCCTCCTCGTCGCCAGTTGTTGTATCCTCACCCCAGATGGTCGGGGTAAGGACGCGCAATCACGCCTGCATCCACACATGCACACCGGACACACATGCAAGGACGACGCGGGACGCGTTGTTGCCTGGTCCGCGTCCCGGCGGGAACTGCCGCACGGGTGCCGTTTATTGCTCTGCGCATGCGCGACCCGGGAACGAGGCTCGCGCATGCACTGCACACTACGGGGACGTCACAGGTGGGATGAGATCGGACTAATACATAAAACGGGCTCCTCTACTTGTAAGCTAGTAGGAACATAGAGACAGTAACAAATGAGCTAAATACCTTTTTAATAAATCTTTGAGGGCGGTGCGTTCAATTAAGGGGCGGTATAAAGCAGAAACAGCAAGCTAAAGAGATGACCTAGAGCCTGCCAGGCTTATAAGATAAGCCATGCTGAGGAATGTAGAGAAGTTGGGGCCAAAATACAAGGCGTTTCTAAAAATACAAAATAATGGACATATGTGCATAAATATGCTTCAGACAAATAGGACTAAGGATTGTACATTGTTTATGCACATGGTAAACCCATTTATAGCTACTGCAAAACAATAAATGCATAGCCATTTATCTCATAAACATACCAGATTCTGTTTGGACTGTAACGTTCATCTAAACAGCTGTGATGAAATCACATTGCATGGTCCTCTTATAAGAACTAGAGGAGATATGGGGATCAGGGAGGCCCACAGCTGTGTCGAAATCTACCTGGAGGTGGTACACATACATTTCCGAAAGCGAATTAACTGATCTGGCGCCCACACTACATTCAAGGGGAAAGTCTTTCAACAATAATTTCAAGAATTATTAATTCATGATTTTTTTGGCTCTTGAGAAAATGTGTCCACACAACCTTTCTTAGTATTAACCAAATTTGAAAACAATCCCAGTACTTAAATGTGAGTTTGTACACTTGTTACCAAAACACTTCAATTTACCTCAATGAAGTACTTTCTTTCGTGCCCACACTACCAGAGTTACAAAGGAAACCAGAGTTTCCCCTTGTGTTCGCCACATTATACAAAAATCTACTGTCGAGCTGTAGGTTTGTGACATGATCGGATTGCGTGCATAGCCCATGACATAATCACGTATAAGCTTGCCAGTGAGTAAACATGAAAAAAACTCTCAAAACCAGGTGTCAATTTTGGCACAAATCAATATATCAAGATGAATGTACTAGATGTGCAATAACAAATTCAATGAACAGATGACCTACAATAAACCGAATTAAAGAAACCCTTCATGAAAAACAAAATTAACATTGCACATGTGAACAATAAATTGTTTCACAATTCTGAAACCTGCAAATAAATCGGTTTGTGACTACTGTGACGATCCTTCAGACAGCATCACTTTTCCCCAGAGCGGAGCCCCTTTCCATGAGGCTAAGGAGGTGAGGCTGCTAAGGAATAGTCCCCCTAGGAGTGGAAACATTCAGGAAGATCTTATGGAGTGGAACTACCCTTCTGCGGATAAGCATGCAAGTGGGAGACGGGACCCCTTTAAACCACAACCCTGAAGGGCGATGTCAATGCCCGAATCTTCTACACATAAGATCACTTCCAAAGCTATGTGTTATTGTAGAATATCAAACGACCCTGATGTAATAGGTGCAGGGACGAAGAAGAGCTTTAGAATGCAACAATCGAGCGGGAGGAATGCTCGATTAGCTGCTGTCAATTGGACCGATGTTATGCTGGGGCCGTTCCCGCTATTTAAATTCAACAGTAAAGAAGGGCTGGGTTCTTAGTCATCTTCTGGCCTGTCCAGCAGTGGCCTGTGCAGTTCTGGTATGCTGAGAGCTGTTGTTCATCCAGAAGGAGAACCTAGCGTGCGAGGTGGCCGCATCGAAGCCCATAAAGACTGAACTTGGGCTTCGGGAGACGGCAGAGAGGCACATCACCAAAGTTAAAAGGATGAATGGTGGGACGCATCTTGTGAGTTGGTTGGGAACCGATGCAAAGGACCTGGAGGGATGGAAATGTGGTGGTGCGACCTTTAGTGGGTGGAGTATCCAGTACCACAAAAGTGCCGAGACCGTCTACCCTAGCCTACGTCAGATCCGTGTAGGCAAATGTGCTGAGAGTATGAGAGACTGTGGTGGTGGTATGACTTGTCGTGGGTGGACCGAGCAGTCCGACAACTGTGCGTAGACCGTGAGCAGTAATTGGCTGCGGAGAGAAGCAGCGCGCAGAAGTAGCATGGGAGAAGAAGAAGCAGAGAAACTGGACCCACAAAACCGGTGAAGAGTTCCCCAGGAGAAGGTAACGTGAACAAGTACGAGTCCGGAAGTGGGCTGTGAAGATTCGAGAATGTAAATCGTGTAGAGGCTGAGAAAGTAGTAAACCACTTTGTACCAGAATTCTCCTGGGCAGTTGCACAAGAGTGTGGGGCAGGAGTGTCGAGAGCGACTGAGGGAACATCTTTGTCGTCTCAGTGGGGGGAAATTAAAGAGTAGAAAGAAAATGGAATGCGTTAAGTCTCATTGAAAGAGCTGCACGTTTTGTTGAAAGACACACAGAACATTGGGGTACCAGCTAGGAGAAGGGAGTCATTCTCCTAGCCCAGTAAGAACCTCTTAGAACTGTGTTTGTTTTGAAAATCTTGGAACTTTCATGGAACCTTTAATTTGAAAGACTTTTATCCAGGAGAAGGGAACCATTCTCCTAGGTCAGAACAAAAATCCGAACTTTAGTAATTGTTTGTTGTAGAGACAGGGATAGTACAGGGGCTTTTGGACTAGGACAGTGGGCCTCATTACACGGACGGCGGTAAGGGTTAACGGTCACCGTTAATGGTACCGGTGACCGTTAACCCTTACCGCCTTACTACGAGGTCCCTTTGCGGGTTGGAGACTTTAACGCCTGCTTTTTGCAGGCGATAAAAACCAACCCGCAAAGGGACCAGGGAGCTAATTACGGTACCGCAATTAGCGGAGCCGTAATTAGCACCTTCCCCATTCCCATTATGCCCTATGGGGCAAAAATGGGGAAGGGGGAATTACCGCCCCACCAACCTTGGAATAGGGCGGTAATTCCCCTTTCCTACAAGGCAGTGCCGGTATTTTACCGGCATGGACCAAGGTGCTATTAGCACCTTGGTCCACCGCCGTCCGTGTAA
Source organism: Ambystoma mexicanum (assembly GCF_040938575.1). Taxonomy (NCBI): domain Eukaryota; kingdom Metazoa; phylum Chordata; class Amphibia; order Caudata; family Ambystomatidae; genus Ambystoma; species Ambystoma mexicanum. The sequence goes on from NC_090922.1 coordinate 342,151,429, forward strand.
TGAGGCCCAGTGTCTTTTTGATTTGGACTTTCACGAACCTACTGACTAGCACCCGAGTTTCTATAGTTTAGGTAGGGAAAATCCATGAGATTTAAGGACAGATAGGTTTATCTTTTACTTTAAATAAAAGTCTGTAACAATCACCATGGCACAACTTGGTCAGTCTATTCATTCCTTGTTGCGACACTACTTAAAGAAATACAAAAATGAATGTCAAATTTCCTCTAATACATAAATACATACATAAATCATTTACATGTTTAATTGTGAAATTGGTTTCAGATGATTGATTCAAATGATGTGGGATTCAGTGCCAAATGTTCCTGTTGGAAGCTACACTGTTGTGTTCAACAAATATTCTAATCGATAAACCAGTTATGCCCAAAGGAATCTGGGTCAGTAGTATGTATTAGAAAGTTTAGCAACAATATGATGTTGTTGTTAGTTACTCTAGGTCTTTGTTTAGAGGATCTGGTCCAGTGACCAGGGCTGGTTAAGAGACTTCTATTCAAGGCTGATTGGGTAAATACGGTAAACGGGGTGGATTCTTACTCCACATATAAGGAGTACGCACGTTTTGGACATGCTAGGGAATGTATTCCCCTCTATTTACAAAGATTCCCTTGTGACAGTGCGAAATCCACATATATGCGCTTTAGACTTAATCAGATACCAACCTTAGAAAGGATACGGTAGTGAGGGTACAAGGACGTGGCACTTAATCTGGAACAAATCAATTTTACATGTCGATTTTCTGGAGAAACCAGATCGCAAGAGACACTTAAGCACCTTGTATTAATTTGTAAATATGTTGAGCCTAAACGCGCAGTCTGTTTGAAAGACAGATTCAACAAGGATCTCGAAATGTCTATGCATTTGTTGTATGTGGGGTGTAAACATTTCTTTAATTTTAGCCTTGAACCTATTAGTTCAGGATATTACGGAGCAATTGGAAAAAAGGAATCTAATACGCAATGATTTTAATTTGGAAAATTAAGGGTTGTGATAGATTTTTTTAAGGAGGATGAATTGACATTGGGGAACTAAGGATTTGCTTATAAATAGGTTGGTGATCTTTTGATATGTGTATAATGGTATGTGTTTAAAATGAATTGTTTTTTTTTTTACTATGTGTATTATGTAGTATAAGGTTTCATGTAAACTACTAATGCAACAATAAAAAAATAAAAAAAATTCTTTATTTCCAAGAAAACAACACATGATCATTACAAAAGTTCCAAATGGGGAGATTACTGTGTGTGTCCATATAAAGTCTCAGACTGATGTCCCAGATTGGTATATACTATTTACCCTCTTGCTAGATGCAGGCTTCCCGGATTCCCATACTCTTGGTTACCTATCACCAAAGTTTGTACCAGTTAATGCTCAATTTCACATGCACATAATCAGTATACTGTTAAATCCTCAATTGGTTATCATTGGTTAATGAGTAGTCACAAATGGCAATCTCTTATATTCAATCCTCTTGAAAGGTGACTTCTGTGTTCATAAGATTTGTCATAGATGTAGGTGTTTAATGCCAATTAATGTTCATCCTATGTTCCAAATGCCCTTAAAACAACACATTTTGGGGGGCGTGACTAGGAGCCAGCGCGGACGGCATGGCTTCCTGAAAGCTCCGACTTGGCCCAATCCTCCGTAATGATACATGCTGGGCTGCGGCCCCATTAAGCACTGAATTTGAGGTGTAGGGGACCGGAGCGGGTCCTGCAGCTATCGCGCTAGGCGTTTCCTGAATTGTTGCCGTTGCAGCAGAGTTTTCACGGGTTCGACCAGGAGGAACCCCACCGCCTCCCAAAATGGCCACAGTACGATGTGGCCGCAGAGAAGCACCGCCACAATGAAGAGTGTCAGGTGCCGTTGCAAGCGCGCCGGAGCCGCGCTCCACCACCACGCCTCACCTGCAATGACCATCGCCGATGGGAAGACCCTCGACCCACGAGTGTAGCGACCTCTCGCGGTGCATGGGCACCGAAGGCGCGGGCTACGTGGAGGCACGCAGCGGGAGGCTGCCCGGACCTTGCCCGGCACCCAGCAGAGAGCGTGCGCACCTCGGACTGCGGAGGCGCTGCGGAGAGGAAGCGAGGCGGCAGGCCGCTCCAAGCCCTGCGTCCTGCAGGGGGCAGCTAACAGCCAGCCAGCGAGGACGGGGAGCTCAACAGCAGCGGGGCGCGGGCGCCGGCCGGGACTCCTGAGGCAGCGAGGCACTCGCGCCCCCCCACGTGGCGGAGGAAGAGCAGCCACCATGGCGGGTCGTCCCGGCCCAGGGTCCTGCCTCCCCTCCCCTGAACAACAGCCAGCAGCCAACGCCGGCTTCTCTCCCCGCAGCGAGGGGGCCCGTGCAGCACAGAGGTCGCAGCCCAGACGCACGAAGCCGGGACCCAGTGAAGGCACCCCAAGGGAGGGGTTCCGGAGCCGGAAGGAATTTCCGGTGAGCATCAGCCACGCAGCTGCCCAGAAACAAGCAAGTGAGGAGCAGCGTGGGGAAGACGACCGGCCCGGCTCCGGAAAGAAAGCTGGGGGCTTCAAGTACTATCCAAGCACCCTTAACTCGAGCCCCAGTCAGCCCTGACATCATCCCTGGAGGGGCCCATCGCGGGACTGGGCGGCGCAGCGGGGACATGAGCCCTCCAGTCAGGGTGAAGCCGGCAATAAGCTATTGGGGGCTAAAGTAAGCCAATCCAAGCATCGGAGGACCCAGCACCCTAAAGAGAAGCACAGGCTTATAGTCTGGACCCAAGCCATAGCTACACAGGAATCACCATGTCTAAAAGTGGGAAGGCCACTAAGCAAGGGGATATCTCTGCCCTTTTGGCTAACGCAACCATGGATAAGGCCAGAAAGATTGTTCCTCCTACGGAGCCACCTGACAATGGCGAGCCTGCACTAGTTGAGCCAGGGTGCAACCCATCACAAGCAGCCACCAAGGCCGACCTCCAGGACCTGTTGTCGGCTCTAACCAGGAAAATTCAAAAGGGGACCGAAGGGGTCACTAAGAAAATCAATGCCCTGGACAAGAGGATGGGTGAAGTGGAACACCGAACTGCCGGGCTGGCACCGGAGGTCTGCGAGCAAAAATTTGAAAGCGAGCGGGAAAGAGATAGAATCTCCACCCTGGAAACCAGATGCAATGCTCTTGAAGCCAAGCAAGAGGATTTAGAAAATCGCTCGTGGAGGAACAACATTCGCATCAGAGGGGTCCCCACCTCGATCGCAGACGCAGACTTGAAGGCCTACGTGACGGAACCCTTCCGCTTTATCATCACCCTCCCCGATAACTCGCCTCTGGAGCTGGATCGGGTGCATAGGACAAGTCTTAGGGCAGCATCGAAATTCCCCCCGGATGTGCTGGCTAGAATACATTTCTTTCAAGTAAAGGAAGAAATAATGCTTGAAGCTAGGCAGCTGCAGCAGATCACCTTCTGGGGTGCGACCCTGTCTTTATATCAGGACCTGGCGAATTTGACCCTACAGAAAAGGAAATTGCTGTGACCACTAATGGAATGGCTGCACAAGAAGAAAACTCCATACCAGTGGGGTTTCCCCACCTCAGTTAAATTCAAATGGGAAGGGTCCCAGAGGCAAATCCATACAATGAAAGAAGCAGAAAAGCTCATGGGCCATAAAAGGGGAGAGGAGGAATCCGAGCCCGAAGAAATCGCTGATACCCACTCAGTGGTCGTCAGGGGAGGGGATTGGACGAAAACTAACATAAGGCGGAGACCTAGAGGTCCCCCGAAGAAAGGCAGCGACTGGGGCTAAGGGTTCCCCGCAAAAGGATCGAGTAATTCAAGCAGCAGGCTCGCTGCAATCGGCAGAGCAAGAGAGGTGGGGCAAATACAGGAAATTTACACTCACTCAGGTGAAGGCTGGAAGAGCACGACCGGAACCCCAGCACTTCACAATTCAATGGCCCAGTTGGCCAGTAACGGGAGCATTGGTGCCACTAGTTCCCCAGTGGCGGTAGGATGGTGTTTTTCCTACCAGTTCATCGTTGGGAGGGAGGGAGGGCAGAGGGTTAAAGGGGGACGTTACTGGAACAAATTCAACACAGAGGACATCACTCGTAGCAAGCAGCGAGCTTCCAATCAACACGACCAGGTGCAGCACTCAGCAGAGAACGGGGTCTGGCTTGGGGCACACACAGTTTCGGGGGTGCAACCCCGTAGATCAGAACAGAGCTCAATATAGAGCACAAAAGCTACGGGGAACAGTGGACTATGGCTGAGTTGAGTGAAATACGAATCCTATCCTGGAATGTGCAAGGCATGCACTCGCACTAGCTGAACTGTTCAGGGAGACTGACACGGTGGACGAATGGAGGCTGTTTAATGGGGATGCCAGAGACTACACGCATTTCTCCAATGTCCATCAAGGCTACTCGAGAATAGACCTTATGTTGCTGTCTGGAACGTTATTCCCATGCCTAAACAATGTAGAAATACACACAGGTATGATTTCGGACCACGCTCCAGTCTACATGAACTTAGCGATATCAGGCCAAAGAAATCCTGCCTGGCGGTACTGGAAACTGAATGAGTCCCTGCTGTTGGATGAAGCTATCAGGTCTGAACTAGAAGACACTAACTATTTTAAATAAAACACCACAGAAACAGCCCCTATCAATATCATTTGGGATGCGATGAAGGCTGTGGTCAGGGGAGCCTTGATAAGCGCAGGTGCGGAACGAAGAAGAGAATCGAGTATAGCCATGGCCAAGCTGGAAAGAGAGGTGTCTCAATGGGAAGCGGAACTGAAAGCACGTTACACTAGGAAGGCCGAAAGAGCCCTGCGAAAGGCTAAACTAGTGCTAGAAATGCATTGCGCGGATCGCACTGCTAAGTCTCTGGCATATACGAAACAGTTATATTATAGCAAGGGGAATAAAGCAAACAAAGTCCTGGTGCAGAAGCTGCAGAAAATGCATAAGCGAAACAACATCGCACAGATACGGGGTGAGGATGGGAAGTTACACCATTCCGACACAGGGAAAATCAAAAGAACTGACAAAGTACCATCAGCTCATTATGTCCGGGGAACCCACGGCCCTAGACAAGTTGCCGGAATTCCTGAAGGCCATTCCCCAAAAAACACACCCCTGTTGGAAGGTCTGGAAGAGCCCATTGAGATCGAGGAAATCATAGAAGCGATCAAATCCCTTAAATCTACAGCCCCTGGGCCTGATGGCCTCACGGCAATCTTTTACAAAAAATACGCCAGAATACTAGCTCCCCAAATGGTTAGCCTGTTTAACTCCTTTCTGTCCACAGGCTCTGTCACAGATTCAATGGCTGAGTCGACCATGATTTTACTGCACAAAACCGGGAAGGATCCTGAATCTCCCGACTCTTACCGCCCAATATCTCTCTTGAACAACGACAGCAAAATATTCACTAAAGTTTTGGCCAAACGACTGGGGGCAGTCCTGCCGGCTCTAATTGACCGAGATCAGACAGGATTCATTCCGGGGAGAAACACACAGGACAACATTAGAAGAACAACAAATGTAATTGAAAGCGCCCGGAAAGGGAGGGTTGGGATGGCCGTTATCTCACTGGACGCCCATAAGGCTTTTGATCGGGTGAATTGGGGCTACATCAGGGCGGTCCTACCACACTTCGGTTTTAGCACCAATTTCGTCACATGGGTGATGGCCGGCTATCAAAGACCCACGATACAACTTCATATTAATGGTATCAAGTCCGAACATATACAGATAACTAGAGGTACCAGGTAGGGGTGCCCTCTTTCTCCCCTGATTTTTGCCCTGTCGATGGAACCCTTAGCGGCCAGAATCAGACAGAATGAGAGCATTAAAGGGATATCAGTAGGAGCCTTATATGCAGATGATGTGTTTAATTACCGCTTCATCATTAGAAAAATCCCCAGGAGCACTGTGGGAGGAAATTGAAGTGTTTGGGGCCCTATCGGGATTCCAGGTAAACCGGGCTAAATCTGCTTCCTTAGACATTAACCTTACCACACAGGAAAAAGAAGCATTAGCCCCCTTATTATCGATCCGAGGGGCCAAAGGGACGATTGAATACCTTGGGGTCCAAATCACAAAGGACCCGTCACGGCTATACTCTAGCAATATCCCCCAACTCATTCATAGCTTACAAGAGGACCTTAAAATGTGGAAGCAACAGGATATCTCGTGGTTTGGGCGAATCACAGCCATCAAGATGAATTTAATTCCCAGATGGCTTTACCACGTCACAGCATTGCCCATTCAGATCCCGGGCCCTGCCTTAAAAGCCCTGCAAAAGAAAATATTAGACTTCGTCTGAGGAGGGAAAAAACCTAGAATTAACATCGAAAAATCTATATAGCTCAGAAAATAGCAGTGGCTAAAGAAATTGTTGAGGAAAGACCTACGAATGTGAAGAAAAACACATGATGATCCAAATGGCATACAAAGAAGCTTAAAGGCACCACGTCAGGAATATAGAAATTGGCTTAAATCCCATAATAACCCTCATAATTGATCAAATTAGAGCTGAAATTATGCTAAAAGTAATTATTACAAATAACTCACGAGAAATTTGGGCTATCCTAAATAAAGGAAATACAAGAACCAACCCAATCATCTCGAATGCATTCTCAAGCTCTTCATGGGTGGATTACTTTACAAAGGTTTATGAACAACCTTACCAAATCCCCAAGTTCATTGTCTTCCTTCTACTAAAGAATGGGATATAACTCCATCACATGCTGACCTCGAATCAGCAATTCAAAAATTTAAAAACTTAAGAGCAGCAGGTCCCGACCAAATAACTAACATCATGCTAAAAAAAACACAAGCATCATTGGGCCAAATTTATGGAATCTCTGTTCCGTAAAATTTCAACCTTGAGAAAAACACCTGAGTCTTGGGCTAAGGCAATTGTGGTACCCATTTACAAGAAGGGTAACAGAGATGATCCGTCGAACTATCGTCCAATTGCCCTGCTCGACACCATGGGCAAAATATTTGGTTCATTTCTCCGAATAAAGTTGACTGCATGGGCATCGAAGGCGAATCAAGTAGATTGTCGACAAACAGGTTTCACGAAAAATGTAGGCGTTGATGCATACTTGACCATTTTGCTTTTGTCGACTTAAAACAAGCTTTCGACGCAGTTCATCGTGAAAAACTGTGGGCTAAATTAAGCGAGTGGAACTGTCCATCTCAAATTCTTGATCCTTTAATAGCGCTTCATTCCAATACTTCTGTTCAAGTAAGAGTAAATTATCAAGGTGACTTGACTGACCCAATTCCAACTTACAAAGGGGTCAAGCAAGGATGCCCATTGGCGGCTGACTTGTTTAAAATATTTATCTCTGATCTACCGAAATGGATGGAAGCCACACACTGTTTTCCCCCAAAGATCAACGCAAAACCTGTTAATTGTCTTATCTACGCTGACGATATTGTGCTGATTGATCGCACTCAGATTGGCTTGCAAAACTTGTTGTTGAAGTTGAATGAATACTTAAAAACAAATGATCTGCAACTGAATACAGGGAAAACTAAGATCATGTGTATTGGGAAAATTGTTTCACGGAAGGACAAAAATTTTCGATGGGCAATTGAGAACATTCCGCTTACTATTGTGACATCTATACGATACTTAGGAATAACGGTTAACAACTCCATTTGCGAATCAGCCTGGACGGATGATCTTTTGGCAAGAGCTACTATACTTGGTATTCAAGGTACGAAAATTAATAAAGATTATGGTAAATTTTCAATCGAACCACTAATAACATTCTATCTGCAGAAGTTCATTCCCACTATATCTTTTGGTGGATGGTCAGGATGGAACCTCGATCATCGGCTATGGCAAAAACTCGAAGGAAGGTTTTGGAAACGTGCATTGGGGCTTTCAAAAGACATTTCAATGGTGGCTCTGAGATATGAATTGGCTTTGACCTCACTTCAGATGACAATAATTTGGAAATCTCTATCCACTTTAAGGAAAATGAAGCTTGGTCAACAAATTCCAGCATAGGAAATCTTTGCCAATGATATTCTATGTATACACTCGAGCCTACTCCAATCATGGCATTCCGCTTTGACAAATATCATGGAAGATGCTAACATCAGCATCGAAGAATTAATTGATCGTCCACAACATGCGAAAAAAAAACTTGAACTATGGGATTGGATTCTAACCTACGAACATCGTACATCTCTTAAATCTACTCTACCAGGTACTAAGAGCATGATCAAATTACACTCCCTTCCAAAATACTTATCTTCTTGTCCCTCTCGCCACCATCGGAAACAATTCCCGAAATTCAGACTGAACGCTCTCGCAACAAGAGAAACACTCTGGCGACGACGAGACACCACAATCAATTCCGATAAATGCAGGTTCTGCAAGACAGGAGAAATTGAGTCATTAAAACATCTTATAACTGAATGTACTGAGCTCAATATCGCTCGTGAACTACACCTTGGCTTTTATGATGCCGATGATTGGTGGGAAACTGTCTCGATTGGGAGAAATATCATGCTCACATGTAGCATAATCAACTTTTTAGACATGATCTTGCCCATCGACCGAAAAAATTGTTTGCAAACAAAGTATTGAAACTGAGGTGTAAGGAATTTTTTTGTTTTTCGTTTTTGAACACCTCAATGAATTCTAATGTCATATTATGGGTGTGACTTAAATATGCACTCCTAATGGGAACCTATCAGTTGAATCTCAGGATACCATAATGTAACAAAAGTTTGAGCTTGTATTGAACTAAAGTTTTACAATAAAAATAAAAGAAATAAAAAAAAGAATGAACAAACGAATTATGCTAAGGGGGAAAACACAGGGGGGTTTGGGGGTCCCAGATTTAGCTAGATACTCCTTAGCTGCCCAACTATTGCACGCTTTCTCCTGGGTGCAAGACTTAGACCCACCGAAATGGAGGCAAATAGAAAAATATTGGTGTCCCGTCCCATTATCACATCTCCTGCACTTACCAAACATAAGGCCGCATACAAATAGCGGCCCGTTAGCAGCCACGGTGGTCACGGCAGAGAGCTGGAAATCCACATCCCATCGTTGGTGGGTACGGGGCACCATGGGACCGCTGACCCCCTTTTGGAATAATCCTAACTTCTCGCCGGGAAAGTGCCCAAGGGAATTCCAGGCCTGGATAGAGGGCGGTTTAAGTAAAATTAGCAATTTCCTGGAAGAGGATGCCCCCATTACATTTGAGAGATGCAAAGTGAAGTTCGGGGTGGGTGAACAGGAGAGATTCCACTATGCTCAGATCAGGCACTGGGTGTCGCACAGACGAATCCGAGAGAAATGTGCCAGGGAGCTGACGGCTCTGGAACTCTCTTTAAATACACCAACTAACAGGGGAAGAGTCTCCGCTATCTATAAACTTCTAGATAGGTCGGACCCGGGGAGAAAAGAAAGATATATGCTGGAGTGGGAGAAGGATCTAGGCCGCGAAATAGGGATTGAAGAGTGGGGGAAAGTCTGGGCGAGATTGCACAAAAGCTCGCAATGCGTCACTAATAGAGAAGGGGATATAAATTATGTTACAGATATTACCTGACCCCAGTTCAAATTCAAAAGGCCAATCCCAGTGCTCCTGGTTCCTGCTGGCGGGGCTGTCCTGTCCCCGGAACTTTATTCCACTTGGTCTGGACCTGTCCTAAGGCAGAAAGCTTCTGGAGAGCAATAGTAACGCACATCAAGGATATCACTGGGCTAACTATCCCCTGGGATCCATCCATTATGCTTCTGGGGGAGACAGGAAAAGGCGCATACCCTCTGTCAGGGCAAATATCCAACCTTTGCACCCACCTGCTCCTGGCAGCGAAAATCATGATGGCCAAATTATAGAAAGATGAAGGGGGTCCCTCAATAGCGTTATGGTGGTTCAAATGCTGGGAGATAGCCGTGGCGGAGAAAATGGGGGCGATCCGAGCAGGCGCCCTGAGCAAAACACTGACCACTTGGAACCCGTTTCTGGATTATGAAGCAAAATTCCGAACTCTCACCAGGAGGCCCCCCCTGACCAGATGGCTCCAGTGGAGCCCGCTATACTGAACAAGGCTCCACATCCAAGGAAAGCAGACAGCGGAGAAACTGGTAATAGAATGGGAGGGGTTGGACTCAAAGCTGTTCCCCGGGGCGGTAGAAAGACATTAACATTCCCCACAACCGGCAAATTCTATGGGAAGCATGTCATGTCGAGGTAGCCAATATTTAATGCATTAATGTGATGTCTGTGTTGATTTGGGAAAATTCAATAAAATGTTGAAAAACATTTTTTTTAAAAAACAACACATTTCGATCTTTCCTAGGTCTTTCTCGAGGCTGGGTTGGCTGCTACTACTATATTGTGAGTAGCAGTTGAAGTTCCTGTTGTAGAGCTTGCCTGTGACACTCTGGTCCCAGTTATCAACCAAAATAATGTGTAGTTCCTTGTACTCGCTAGAGAATAGTATTGCCCTCGGTCTTTAGGAAAATATTTCCATGCAACCTGGAAACTCCAGGATTTCAGTTAGAGGTTAAAGAGTGGCTTGGTCTGACGGTGCCGATCACCAAAGGTCGCCACAAGTCTGAATCAACCTAGTCTCTCTGAAGTCTCTTAAACACACACATCTCTGTTGCCTCCACCAGGGTCAGATTAAAAAAGCATTGGAAAAAAATAGAGCAAATACATTTAGCACCAATTTTGCTGCTTAGACAATACAGAATTGAGGAAACATTAACACCCCCAATCTGTATTATGTAAAAATGCTATCACAAGGGCAAAAAAGAAACAGTTACTCACTGTAGGGACTATTTGAAGAGGGACGGTCGAATACTGCCCCTGCTTCCCCTCCCGCCAGGCACACGAACCGGAAAAAGACCCAAAGGAACCACGAGCGTTGTATCGTTTCGGGCCGATTCCTAGTGCCCCTTTAATAAACAAGTACATGGAAATGTACCCACTTCTGTCAACCCTATAACCCAGTAGCAGTACCAATATTGCCCAAGGCGAATGAGCCTTTGGGTACCATTAAGGACACTTCAATTGACAGCCTCGACAAAAAGCACCAAGAAGCTGTGCTGCAACGTCATTGGAGACACCATGACATAGCAGCGTTAGGCATGAAGCACAAGTGCCATCTACACATCGGGACAGACTCGCGCACCCAAATACATGAAAAACACATGCATATAGTTCTATAAGTTAGAGGATGAATACACCTACACACCGTCTGCACGTTTATTATTCTGTCATTAGTTTGACTGCAGTAACGTAGAAACTGCAAGAAGCAAGAGATCCTGAGCTGGCTTGCAAATGCTTGCATGCGAACTAACCTATGGATACTGTATAATAGCACATACAGGTTAGAAGCCATACCATGGCTTAGGAAAATTACAATAAGCCACAATCGTCTCAGCAAAGGCTAAGCCAAGATGAATTTGGCGCAAACCAAGAGAGCAACCGTGTGGGATAGGGCTTCATGCCAAGGCCACCGAGATACGAGCGACATTGCTTTCCCTGAACTGCAGTAACACCTGCCAAGTAAACGTGAATAAATCAGAGTAACTCGGAGCTCCAGAAACCCCAAAAACGGTCTCCAGAGATGTGACCCACCGAGCTGATGATTAACTGAAACTAGTAGCTCGGAAAGCGGAGCAGTCTCACGCAGCCAGACAATGGCTTGTAACATAGTTGCTACAGAAGATGGAAGTGAGCATGACAAGAATGAGCGCTCTCACAGGCATTGGTGGTACACACACGTTACAATGCAGACACATAGTTGTTTTTTTACCTTGAAAAGGTACACCTGGAGCTGAGAATCTTTCAGATCAAAGGCCTGGGGGCGACAGCTCTAACCAATCACAGCATAGGACCCTATGGGAGGGAAGCAACGGGCAAGAATCAATGGTAAGACCATTAAACTGCAACATTGTGGAAGTAGCATTTTTTTTCGGGGGTAGTCCAAGCCAGCCATCTGACATGGGAGGACCAATCAACAAACAAATATATGGTCCACTGGTGGATTACCACTCAACACCCAATCCGCATGTCAGATATGTTTGTTGGAGAGTGGCCCAGGTTATGGCGTCATTGTGACGTGTTTTTTCCTAAAAAATGGCCTGCTAGGGTTTGCAGAGACGATCCAGGAGCATGTTCCTTGTTCTGATCCCTGTTGGTTTTGGCTGTATCAAACCGCAGTTTGAACTTGCTGTTTATCTGGGCCTGCGTTCCTTTTGGGAAGGGAAGGATTTAGGCCTTCCATGAGTTCAGAGTCTGCAAACTCCTAGTAGCCCTCCTGCCTGGGAGTTCATCCTAACAAGTTGGTAGCAGAGGAGATTGTTGGCTGCGCCAGCCCGGCACGAAGCCAACCCCTTTGCCGCTGAACCCGAGAGGCTGAGAGACCCTCGCGTGCATTTCGAGAACACCGGGAAACGCATAACCGGATAAAGGCTGTTGGAAGCTGTTTGAAAATCATCCCACCCAGAATCGGCGAGTTGTCCGGGCAAGCCAGGATGGGTAGGCGAGCGCCTTGATGGGGGAGCCGGCAGCCGAGCAGCATTAGTGCAGCACGGAACGTAAGTGTTGGTCCAGGCTAACAGCAATTGTGGGTCCAAGGGAGGGTGTTGAGTATTGGGAAGTATTGGGTATTGTTATTGTGTGTTGTTAAGAGTATTGTCTGGTATTATAGTAAGGACTGGAGCAGAGGTAGAAGTATTTGTCTCATGTGTGTAGGGAATATTCGGTCTTAGAGGGCTTGGATGAGGAAAATGTATAAGAAAGGTATTCCTGTGGCTTGGGCGTTTTAGCACAGGTCATAGATGACGGTATTCCCATGAGGGCTAGCTGGAGCTATCCTAGTTTGAGGAAGGTGAGTTTAACTGTTTAAGTACCCTAGAGAGAGGCGTTTCACACGTTAGGCAGTGCAACGGGTGTAGTTCAATCACAAGAGAATAGTGGTATACTCTGCCCCGGAGAGGCAGGAAGACAGCTGTGGGGTTTGTGGGGAGTTGGAGTAACGCGTCATTGTTGTGTGTGCACGATAGTTCATCTATCTGTATTGTTATTTTAGCTTGGTGATGTCACCCTTAGGTTGGTGCATAGGACGCAGAGTTTGACAGTGAGGAGCTAGTGTGGACAACTTGGAATTGGAAGACAAGGTGAACCAGTGGCGGTGTGCGGCAGGCTCAGAATTGTGGTGGTTTGCCAAGGAGAGTCAGTGATTGTGAAGGAGGGGCTGTGCGTGGAACACGTCTGGTAAGGTGAAGAGCACAGAGGCTCGTAGAAATTGAATGTATTGTCATTGCATCACAACTTTTAACCTTTATTCCTGAATAGCGGACTATCGAACTCCTCGACTCGAGGTCAGGTAAAAGGGTACCAACTATGCAGCAGGGAAACAGCGTGGGAGTCACCCCCTTCAACATTTGTGTAAGACATTGCCATTTTATAAAGAATAGATTGTAAAATACAGTGTAGAGTTGTCTAAAAACATGGAAGGTAAATACACCAAACCATGGCCGCCTTGCTGCAGTTTCTCCAGGGACGTGCAGCAAATCGCTATTGACATACATACAGAGTAATTACAAAGTAAAGAAGTTAAACAAACGCATATGGGTGTTTGAACTGTGGCATATGTTCCAGGAGGGAGAAGGGGGAGTGGCAGGGCGTCCGTGGATGCTGAACCAGCACGAGGTGAAGGAGGAAGGTAACCATCCCTCCGCACGTCCCCCAGCCTCTACGAGCCAAGTATCTAATGACACAGACGATGTACAGTGAAAGTGTCCAATTAGAGAACTGAAAGCAGCAGAGGGATATTTAAATTCGACATACAAGTCACCACCATGCACTAAAGAGGACAAACCGAAAGATGCAGGACAGCCTGCTAACAGTTCGGGAGCAAGCGAGGAGGGGCTGCAGCGCGTAAAGGCAGAGCTTGAAGAAATAGGTACAAAGGAATGGATAACAGCACAGATACTCCTGAAGCTCAAAGGGAAGATCACGGGGGAGGAAGAAGGGGCAACTAAGGCGATTGAGAACACAGAAAATCATCGAGATATCTCTGACTGGGCAGACATAATGGAGGAGGAGGATAGAATGGAGAAGGAGAGAGAGGTGAGGTTAGAACGGGAGGACAGAGAAAGGAGGAGAGAAGAGAAACTTGAGCCGGAAGATAGAGAACGGAGACGGGAAGAGGAAAGGAAACACTAGAAAGGGAGCGTGAAGAAAGGATAGAGTGAGACCTAGAGGAAAGGAAGAGATTGGAAAGAGAAATGAGGGAGAAGAGGGAGAGAGAGAGAGATGGAGAAGGCGGAGAGACGAAAGGAGATAGCAGAGCAAGAAAAACACAAGTTAGCAGAGAGGGAGCAGAAGAAGTTACAATTGGATAGACTGGAGAGAGAACAAGCACATAAGGGGGAAGAAGATCGACCAATAAGTACGTTAAAAACGCAGGTGGCAATGGACTGAGAACAGAATAAACTTGAGGGGGAGAGGCGAGTAGAACCAGACAGCACGAATATGCAAGGAAGGAGCAGGATAGGATGCAGCGCAGCACGCCTAGGGTTATGGGCGGGAGGAAGCAATATTACCTGGTGGATATTGATCTTACCTCAAACACGAACATTGACTAGACATCAAGGAGATTGAATTTTTCCAATGACTTTGGCAGCAATATGGACATAGTGTCTGACGATGACGACACACACAGTGGTGAAGATAGGAGGGAGCAGAGCGGGCCTCATTCCATGGGGACAGAAGCGCAAGCATCATGGGAGTTTAGGTCCCATGGAAACGTAGAAGGAGAGACCAATCTAGAAGAACAAGCACAGCAACCAACCAACAGATGCACTACACATAACACATAAATAAATAGACTCCGGGATCTCCCAGGACGCAGAAGGGAGGAGATAGCACTGGCACATTCCAGAGGACGATTGTCTAGAGCTTATGACGAAAGCAAGTGAATGTCAACACTAGAGCCAGTGGACATATGCACAGACCTTGAGGACGAGTTAGGGCCTATCCAGCTCAGACAGTACCGACAGACACCAGAGGATAGGGCAACGTATTCCCACATGCCATTATTGGAGAGAGGAGGGACGAGGCCACAGTATTTGTACCCTGGAAACACACAGACAAGGAGAATGTCAAATGCAGTTTACCATCCCGAAGTGCGGGAGCTTGGAAATGGATTTACGAGATGGAGAAACTGACAGCGGGACACAGGTTGGCAGTGGGTGACGTAAAGGGATTAAAGGCTTCGATACTGGGTGATGCAGCTGATGACATACGGAAGTCGGCAGGGTTCCCAGGGGTGACGATAAAGAACACGGCCCATGATGGCTCACCATTTGCAAACTGCAGAGCAGCAGTTTGGCAAGCCCTACGAACACAATACCCAGGCACATCAGACATTGGGGCAATTGCGTCACGCAAGATGCGCGAGGACGAAGATCCTGTCAAATACATTGAGGAGATTCAAGAGCTTTGCCACCTTGAGACTCAAGAGCCTTGGGACAAGACAATAGCTATCTTCTATCACATCTTGATGCAAGGGCTACCTGAGCCAATGCCAAAGAGTTTGAAGAAATTAGTGTGGATGGAGGTAAAGAAAGGATGGCCGGAAATACAGTTTACAATAGTGCATCACTGCAGGTTACGGCAGGCGAAGATCAAGCAAAAGGCAGAGGAATGGAAGGTAGATCAGGCCAAACTAGCACAAAAGAAGCTATCAAAGTATGCGATTGAGGGGCGGTCATAAGCAGCCCCACCCGGCAAGCACCGGCACCACAGCAGCAGTGCCAGCAACCATAACAATACACTACGCCCATTGGAGGAGAATTCCTTTGGGCAAGGCAGGTTCCAGATTGGGTCTCAAGGAACGGGAGGATTCCAAGGAGGTTGTGACTCCGGACCACAAATGCATCACAACCAAGGGGGATTTCGAGGGTACGACCAGCAGATTCAGTAGGGATTAGTGGACTTCCAGGGGGGTTTCCCAGGGCAGGGGAGTGAACCACCTTAATGCTGGACCAGTGGGCAGCTAGGACACATTTCAAGAAGTTGTTGATTTGGACGTACACAGCAAAACTGGGGAGACCAGGGACAGCAGAACTATCAAGGGGGAAAAGAGGATTATTATGCTCAGGGTCAACAGCAACAAGGACAGACACAAGGTACCTACCAGCAGATGCCACAAGCACCATCACAGGTACAGACACAGTCACCACAAATGGCAGCGCAACTGCCACCATACTTGCAGGTATCACAGATCAAGGGACCATGCAACAGCTAGCAAAACTACAGGACAAAAGTACACTAGAACCCATGGATACAATGGCGACAGTACCAGTTAGGCGACTGGGAGGGTTTATCTATGTACCCCAAATACGTCAGCCCACAGACAAATTTGATGTGTCCCATCCTGTCAGTCTCACCCGATCCTGCGGAGGAACCTCGCATAGTGGTGGCGATAGGTGACAAAGCGTTTTCCTTTCTTGTTGACACTGGGGCGACTAGGTCATGCATCAGGGAGGGAACACTTAAGTTGGCAGGCGATACCATGAACACTCAAGAATTCTCTGGGGCCCGAGAAGTGGTTACATTTACTGATAACAACTTCTTATCTATCAGAGATCACAACTTATCACTATCTTTACTTTACTCTAGACAGACACCTGTGTATATATTGGGACACAAAATCATGAGCAGACTAAACAGGACAATCTCATTCACAGACAAGGGCATAATATGCTCAACACCAGGCATACGCATGATGAATGTAAGGCAGATTGTTCAGGCCTATTGTGGGCGCACCGTACAGAGGGGGGTGCTAGTGAACCCCTAGATGTTTCAATACGGGACAGTCATCGCCATTGCATGGATGCCAGGCGTCGCAGGGAAGGTGTGGCGAGTAACAAATGAGTACCTGTTCAGGCTAGAGACACCATTGGATGAGCCAGAGGTGACCATAGAGTCCATCAAGATTGAGGCATTGTTGGCAAGGGATGATTGGATTGCAGTGCATGCCACTGGTGACACAGGGAGGGCATGGAGAGCAATAATTGCAGTTGCGGAGGGGTGCAGGCTGACCACAGTGACAGATGAGGAACTCTTTGGGGAAGAAAGACTGTAAATTGAAATGATGTTTGAGATGAGTGTGACATTTGGTTAAAAATTCATTATTCATCTCATTCATTACACATCTCATTCATTACTCAATTCATGGCTCATCTCAAAAACTCAGGACATCCTGTCCTCTATCTTCTTCTCTATCCTTCCTCCCGTTACTCCCTGCTCTTCCTCTGGCCCTTCCTCGGCCACCTCTCCTCACTCCTTCTCTGCCTTTTCCCTGTTCTCCCCAGATGAGGTTTCTAGACAAGTCGGATCTATGAAAGTCTCATCAAAACAGGTCCATCCCTGTTTCTCCAAAACCATCAAGGACCACATTGACTCTCTGGCTCCTGCTCTGGCAGACTTCTGCAACCACTCCTTCGCCACTGGTGTCTTCCCATCCCCCCCTTAAGCACTCCCTTGTGCACCCTCTTCTTAAGAATCCCTCGACCGACCCGCCCTGCCCGGCTAACTATCGCCCAATCTCTATCACTCCTTACCTGGGCAAACTCCTGGAAAAATTGACCATCTCCCAGCTCAATCTTCACACTTAATCTGTTGGTGGTCTCCAAGATCATCAGTCTGGCTTCAGAGCTGCCAGAAGCACGGAAACTGCTCTCCTGAACATCCGTGAGGACCTGCTCTCCAACCTTGATTCCAACACCCCGTGTCCTCATCTTACTTGATCTCTCTTCTGCCTTTGACACGGTCAACCATGCCATCCTGCTCAACCGTCTCTGTGATAACCTGGGTATCAGCAGTCAGGCATGGCATGGCTGACCTTTACTCTCTGATCGACCCTCCCAGGATCAACTTGGGTCCTTCCTCTCCTCTATCTCTATCTCTACCTGTGGTGTTCCCCAGGGGTCTAACATCTCTCTCCCTGGCTGTTAAACCAATACCTGGCACTCCTTGCCCACCGCATTGCCGTGCTCTGCCCCAACTTCCAGTGCTATGCGGATGCCAGCTCATTTTCAGGCTACCTTCAGCCACCTCTTCTCCCTCTCTCATGTCTGACTGTCCGCCATCCAGGAGTGGTGTGCCGCCAATGATCTCTGCCTTAATGCCAGAAAGACTGAGATTCTCCTCATCAGCACATCTGCTCCATCCTTTCCTGTCACTCTCTGGCCGGCCTCTCTTGGCCCTCTTCCTGCTCCCACCTGTGAGGCTAAAAACCTTGGGGTCATCTTCGACTCCATGCTCTCCTTCTCTCCTCACATCTCTGACGTCTCTAAGAAGTCACACTACTAGCTTTACCTCCTCAGAGGTATTCCTCCATTCCTCTCCTTCCCTCAGAAGCTCACTGTCTCCAGAGCTCTGGTTCTCTCTAGGCTGGACTATTGCAACAGCCTCTTTCTTTCTAAATCAGCCTGCTTCTCCGCCCTCTGCAACTCATCCACAACAGGACTGCAAGACTTGTCCTTGGCCTCAAGCCCAGGGACTCGCATCTCTCCAGGACTGAAAGCCATGCACTGGCTACCAGTGGCTGCGAGAATTAAGTTCAAACCCCTCTGCATTTTCCACAAGGCCTTCTGGGGACTGGGGCCTCAATACCTTCAACTCTCTCTTCCTAAACATCTTCCTTTTGGAGCTCTCCGCTCATCAGCCACCAACTCCCTCAGGGTCATTCGCTTCTCCAACCAACGAGTTGGTGGTAGATCTCTTTCTTTGGCTGGGGCCTCCCTCTGGAACAGCCTGCCTCCCTGAAACTTGAGGAGAATCATCTTCGGTTCCGGAAGCACTTCAAAACCTTTCTATTTGCTTCTGCTTTCTCTCCTCCTCTCCCCTGCCGATTTTCCTGCTGAAACTGAAACTGCACTGGTTACCTGGCCACCCTCTGATCTCGGGCCCAGTCCCCTCCCCCTCCAGTCGCACACCTGCACTGCCTTCCTGGAAACCCCGCACTTGGGGACTGTTACTGTATCTCTACAGTCCCACTACCAGCACCTGACTCCTGATGTCTGCACTTACCCTTGCACTTGCCACCAGCTGGCCGCACCTTTACTTATTGTTTATTTATTCTATTCATCCCATGTACTGCACTGTCCCCTCCCTCCTTCCGCCCCCGCACTTTACCTTTTCCCCCTTCCCATGCACATGAGCGATCTTAATGACACCTGGCCTAGTAGGATTGTTATCTCGTCTTCCCTCTGTTCCCCCTCTCCTGCCTCGTTGCGCCTTGAAACACGTATGTATATGCGTGTTATAAATGCCATATCATATCATTACCGAGAGGTACTGCAAAGGATGTGATGGGATTGGAGGCACCGCCCTCATTCATCGAGGAGGACATGGCCAAGATACCAGACTATTTATGGACCACAAGCCCTTGTGACGTGGGGTGCATCAAAAGCATAGGGGGAGTGATGATCAAATTGAAACCTGGGGCAATCTTGCCGAGAGTAAAACAGTATCCCCTAACCAAAGAAGCAGACAAGAGCATTTATGAGACAATATACGCCCTCGGGGGGTCGTGGTGTTTAGGTCAGGATTTAAGATCTCTTAACCACATTGTAGAAGCAGAATACCCAGTAGCAGCGAATCCAGCAACCTGTGTTGTATTCCATCGGAAGCCACCTGCTTCACAGTCATTGATCTAAAGAATGCGTTTTTTTCAGTACCACTAGACCCTGACTCACAAGACTTGAATAGCATTATGTACCAAAACCAGAAGTGGAAACATACTCTGCTCCCACAAGGGTATTGCGAGTCACCATCTATTTTTAACAGAGTAATTCAGATGGACCTAAGCAACATTGAGACAGAGAGCACAGCTTTGCAGTATGTTGACGACATGTTGATCTGCAGTGAGACAGAAGATGAGTGCAGAAGGGACTCTGTACATATGCTGATGGTACTAGCTGACAAACAGTACAAGTTGGACAAGGCCAAATTGCAGTACTGTCAAAGGAGGTGCTCTACATTGGACAGATATCTAAGGGTGGCAGGCACAATGCCCAAAAGAGAGCCGCAATGATATTTGCCATGGCAGAGCCTAACACAGTAAGGGAGATGCAACGATTCCTGGGGTTGTGCAACTACTGCAGAGCATGGGTCTTTGACTACAGTACATATTCCAGACCACTCTTGACTGCACTGAAGGAGGCCCAAAGGGAAAAAAAAAACCACTACAATGGACCACAGAGATGACCGAAGCATTTGAGGAGTTGAAGCTGGCCATATGTACAGCTACGGTGTTAGGGACGCCAGACTACAAAAAGGAATTTTTCCTGTTTTCCCAGACTGACGGTGTGGTGATCAAAGCTGTACTGACCCAGAAAACGAGCATGGGTCATAAGCCAATTGCTTACTACAGTGGACAGCTCGACCGAGTGATGAGAGGACATTATCAGTGTGAACAATCATTGGCTGCTGCAGCCTTTGCAGTGGAGAGGTCATCAGCAGTGACAATGGGGTGCACAACCACTCTTTACGTGGAGCACGTCCTGTTCGCGATACTGGATAAGTCAAAGAGCAAAATGACAACACGGAGAGCGTCAGGATACAAGGTCATACTATACAATGTGGGGCTGAAGATAATGCGCTTCAAGATAGTAAATCCAGCAAAATTTTTGGCGGACGTGCTTCAGCCAGAAGACTGGGCTCATGATTGTACAAAGAACATAGAGAAATGCAACGAGACACGTAAGGTGGAGGAGGATGCACTTGAGGGGGGAGACATATTGTAAATTGATGGTTTGTCGACTATCGACCAGACTGATGGGATCAGAAGGACTGGAACTGCTGTAGTGAGACTGAAGGAGGACTGGACAAATGAGGTGGTTGTGAGTGGCCCGGTATTTCCCCATTCAGGGAACCCAGACCCTTATTAAGGGCATGGCTGCCTCCAAACTCGTAATGGGGCCCTAAGTCTCCTACTTGCACTAACTGTTCACTTTTACTTCTTTGCTCTGTCGTCGTCGGAATCTGGTTGTTCGTTGTCTTCAAGCCTACCCTGGGCCCTCTGTATCTGGCGAGAGATAAAAGAAGCACTCAAAACCAAAGAATTTATGTACTTGAACATTTCTTGACCCAGTACCTCTGCGCTATTCTCACAATCCTTCAATGCCATAGTGGGAGGAGCCACGGTAAGATGCATGCGCTGTCCTGTCACTACCTCGTGGGGCGCTAAATGGTGGTCGGACCCTGGCTTGTTGCGCAATTCAAACAGTGCCAATGGTAGGCAGTGTAGCCACGTCTTCTTGGTGCTCTGCTGAGTTTTGGCAATGCACTCTTTCAGGAGTCCATTGAGGTGTTCACACACCCTATTTGCTTGCGGATGTTGCGCACAGGCGAATTTGTGTTTGATGCCTAACAGAGTCGTGATGTGTTGGAACAGCTTGTTGGCGAAGTGATGGCTATTGTCAGACCGCAGGTCTCACAGATGCCCCATCTTGGGAATACTTCCTGGACCAGAAATGCTGCTGCCCTGAGGGCGTCAGCATGTGAACAGGGCCCAGCCTCTATCCATCTGGAGAATGGGCAGACAACTACTATCATGTAGTGGTATCCTTGACATACTTGGATCATGTCTACGTAATCTACATGGCGATGTATAAATGGGCCTTCGGGTCTTGGTATGGCTCCTCTCACAACTCTCAGGTTATGTCCTGCTGTGAACTGCTGACAAGTCAAGCAGTTGCTAATGTAATTGGCCACAAGTTCATTTAAATTTGGACAAAACCATGATTCTCCATGTCGTGCAGCAATGACCTCCTTCCCTGTGTGTGTTGGATAGTGCATTTGTGCTAATGCCGTTTTCAATAGTGCTAATGGCATGACCACATTTCCTGTGTTGTTTTGCCACCATAGGGCGTCTGTTGGTAACATGGAGCCCCCTCTTTTCACACAGAGCTCCCTCTCCACCTGTGGTGCAGCTCCCTGCAATTTCATAATCTGTGTTTCTGGCATATTTTTGTAACCCTCTCTCATTATCATATTCCTTACTCCTCCTGGGGCGTTGGGTCTTTCCTTCAGTTCCCACAGTGCCCCAAAATATGCTGCACATTTTGCCTCATAGTCCGCTGCCTCATTTCCCCTTGAGATTGCATCTTCCCCTTTTGTGTGGGCTTGGCACTTCACCAAAGCTAGCTCTTTTGGATATGCAATCACGTCAATTAGTTTACCTAACAAGAGTGTATGCTGCACTGGGGTCCCATCTGCCTTTCTGAACCCCCCTCCTTAGCCATCACGCCAATCCAGAATGTACTGTTGACATGATGTAAGCACTGTCAGAATAGATTGTTGCATGTTTGTGTACGCTGTGCTCTAGCACCAATATGAGAGCCACTAGCTCTGCTGCTTGTGCTGAGTAGTGAGATGGTAATTGGGCGAAGATCAAGCAAAAGGCAGAGGAATGGAAGGTAGATCAGGCCAAACTAGCACAAAAGAAGCTATCAAAGTATGTGATTGAGGGGCGGTCATAAGCAGCCCCACCCGGCAAGCACTGGCACCACAGCAGAGCACTCCTGAAAGAGTGCATTGCCAAAACTCAGCAGAGCACCAAGAAGAAGTGGCTACACTGCCTACCATTGGCACTGTTTGAATTGCGGAACAAGCCAGGGTCCGACCACCATTTAGCGCCCCACGAGGTGGTGACAGGGCAGCGCATGCATCTTACCCTGACTCCTCCCACTATGGCATTGAAGGATTGTGAGAATAGCGCAGAGGTACTGGGTCAAGAAATGTTCAAGTACATACATTCTTTGGTTTTGAGTGCTTCTTTTATCTCTCGCCAGATACACAGGGCCCAGGGTAGGCCTGAAGACAACGAACAACCAGATTCCGACGACGACAGAGCAAAGAAGTAAAAGTGAACAGTTAGTGCAAGTAGGAGACTTAGGGCCCCATTACGAGTTTGGAGGCAGCCATGCCCTTAATAAGGGTCTGGGTTCCCTGAATGGGGAAATACCGGGCCATTCCGACCTTGGAGGGCCCGGTATTTCCCCATTCAGGGAACACAGACCCGGTCCATCCCCATTCCCATTTGAGACCCCATAGGGCTCAATGGGAATGGGGAGCATGCTAACAACAGACCCATTAATGACGGGCCCGTTATTAGCATGCTGGGCTGCTCGCGGGACACGCTCAGGACGCCTGGTAAATCCAGGCATCCTGAGCGGGTCCCGCGAGCAGACCTCATAATAGGGCGGTAAGGGGTTAACGGCTCCGGCACCTTTACCCCCTTACCGCCCTTCTCGTAATGAGGCCCTTAGTCCTCCTGAAAATCTTCGTTAGGTGCAGGAAAGCGCCAAGATTCACGGGACCTCATGTTGTGGAGGCCGTGACAGAAAGGGCTGTTAGGCTTGAAGGGAAGTCTGTTTGGAATCACCTCCAGGACGTCAGGCCCTACAAAGCAGTGTCCTCTAATGGAAACAGAGTAACAGAAATCAGCAGGGCCAACGTTGGAGATTTTGATGAACTACAAGTGCATGCAAATCTCACTGAATTAGGAAGACCTGGCCATCCCATAGTCCGATGATTCCAAGCAGCCAGTAACAACTGAATCACTTGTGCATTTCGACACCTGAAACACAATTCCTTGTTTACTTTCTTTCTCGCACACACAGGTTGCAAGGCAGCAACGAGAGTATCTATGCACATGACAGCTGAGACCGTTTTGTTATCTTTTTCTGGCACATGCAGGTTGTTGCGAATGTTGTAAGAACTGTATAGGGGGTTATCTTGAAGTTGCTTCCCACTGACCACCCAGAAACCTTTTCCAACCATATTGTACACTAAATCAGAAGACCCAGACGATTCAGAGCCCGATCCCCTACTGTATATTTCCTCGTATTCATAGAATATTTGGCCCAAGCATACCCACAACTTGAACACAGTGCCTACCCAGTCCTACCCACTTTGCGAGATCCCTTGATAAGCCAAGTTTGGGAGGAGATCTTCCCTTATGCCATCAGTGACTAACTATGTCGCAGAGTTTAAGGCTACTAACAAATAATAACAATAACAGCTTTCTTGCAATTTTCAGACAGGCAACTTTATCATCTCATCAGCTGCAAGCAGCCTAAGTAGTCATGTGGGGGAAATTTTTTTTTGAACACTAGTGAGTTTATTGGTTCCCACTGCAGTGCTGGGTATTATAGTATGGCAGCTTGTTTTCACAATGCCTGCTACCGCTTTATCCACTACTAACATTCCCCCAACCCAAGCAGGAGGGACTACCATGTCAGGTGGAAGAGAAGACACTGCTGATAAAGTAAGGAGAGGAAGCACAGTGTTGACACAGACATGAAGGGAGTTAACATGTATCTCACAGACACTTCACGGGACACAAACAACATGTGGTATAAACAGATATACAAAGTTGGTAGGGACACCACTGGGGAGAGCTGCTAAGTCTGCTCTTTACTCCCCTATGCCACGAGTGTCACCAGAACATTTGTTGCAACTGAAATACCTGCAGCCAAAGCACAGTGCCTGATGTATCTCACGATGGTTCAGACGCAAGGGAGATTCCAAAGGAAAATGGCAACATGAGATGGATGTCCAAGGCAACGTTCCCCTATGAGGGCAGCTATATTAAGACATTAGACATGATGAACAATTACTGGCAGCTGCAGGAGGGGTTAGAGTACGTCACTGATGAACCAGAGAAAGGAGAGACAAAGAGTATCATTCTGAAGGAAGTGCTATGCCCATGGACAAGAGTAAAGGAGGTAGGAGGAGAGCCTGAGTGCTAGGAGCGACCACAGATACTGATCTATGGCCGTGAATACACTAACGATGGCTGGGAAGATGGAGTGCTGGGTATCAAGGTGCTGACATTAACAAATTTGCCAGTGAGTAAGGTGCAAGAAGAGAATGACAAATGCCTGAAGGAATGGGACAGGAGTGCAAAGTTGTTGACATGGGTGGAGAACAAAGCTGTATCGATGCCAATAATTCCCCTGAAGATGCCAGCTCTATGCCATAAGCACAATGGCGATTTGAAAGTTAGGGAAAATGTAGAATGCAAGGCGGTTGAGACTATCCTGACGATGGAAGCAGGAACACAAGTACTAATGGATCATTACTGGGCGTGCAGAACTAAGGCTTAAGAAAAGCTGCCACCAAATTAGGGAGGAGTATGCTCCCTAGTACACATCAACCTGCCTTCGCTGGTGGTATCCAAGAAAGACGTGAAGCTTGACGACTTCCGGAAGATGGAGAACAGCAACCGGAAGAAGCAGTCACTAGAACTGGTGCCACTTGTCCAAACAGAGACGACTAACGAGCAAGAGAGATTGAGCAGAGTAAAGGGAGGGGTGGATTACTTTTCAAGTAAATCAGAAACAGCACTGGACAAAGTACCAACAACGTCACACAGACTATTAGCAGAACACAGATTTTTTTGCATCGCTGATACCAGGAGTACAGACATATACCAACGCCAAGTGGCTACAGAGCTGATGGTGACAATTAACTCAACAGTGAATGGGTTCAACACCATAAAAGAGCTCAGAGCAATAAGGTTGGTGGCGCTCCAGAATAGATACGTTTTGGATCTCCTGACAGTAATGGAAGTGGGAGTTTGCGCAAAGATTGGGAGTTCATGTCGCACCTTCATACCAGCTAACTATAAGGATAACGGAACTCTCAGACGCAGTTGCACAAATGGCACAAATGCATACGACATTGGAAGATGAAGCACGTGGAACAGGGAAAGACAAAAGTTGGTTGGCATACCTATGGTTGTGGATGCCATCATGGCTGTCAGATGGACTGAAGGTAATAGCTGGAGCTCTAGTGCTGGGAGCGGCATCAGTTTGTGGAGTTAAGATATGTATTGCAAGTTGCAAGAAAAGAGCAGAGGAGGCAATGGGAATGCACATCCTGATGGATGTGAACATAGGAGGAGCGATGGATGACATCCTGAGAGAGAGAGAGAGAGAGAGAGAGACAAAGTAAGGGAGAGAATTACGATGTGTGATCTGTTTCCTATGGGAACAAAGGTGGCCAACACCCGCTATCCGAGGAAATATGACGGGAAGTGGGTTTAGTACAGACCCGAATGAGAGTGCTGTTACATCTACTGGTCCTTCGATGATCACACAAGCTATTATGGACACGTTGGAGGAGTGACGTAGATATGGCGACCCAGAGAAGATGAATGGTTATTTAGAGATGTGGTCAACAAGTCGACCAGAGGGGGGACTGAAGAGGGACAGTCAAGTACCACCCCTGCTTCCCCTCCCGCCAGGCACATGAACCAGAAAAAGGACCAAAGGAACCACGAGCATTGGTATCATTTCGGACCGATTCCCAGTGCCCCCATAATAAACAAGTACATGGAAATGTACCCACTCCGTCAACCCTATAACCCAGGAGCAGTACCAATGATGCCAAAGGTGAATGTGGAGCCTTTGGATACCATTAAAGACACTTCAATTGACAGCCTCGACTAAAACCACCAAGAAGCCGTGCTAAAACGTCGTTAGAGACACCATGACATAGCAGCGTTAGACATGAAGTCCACGTGCCATCCGCACATCGGGACACACTCACGCACCCAAATACACAAAGAACGCTTGAGTACAGTTCTATAAGCTAGAGGACGAATATGCCTACACACCGTCTGCACATTTATTATTCTGTCATTAGTTTGACTGTAGCAATGCACAAACCGCAAGAAGCAAGAAGCAAGAGATCCTGAGCTGGCTTGCAGATGCTTACATGCAAACTAACATGCAAACTAACCTATGGATACTGTAGAATAGCACATACAAGTTAGAAGCCATACCATGGCTTAGGAAAATTACAGTAAGCCACAATCGTCTCAGCAAAGGCTTAGCCAAGCTGAATTCAGTGCAACCAAGAGAGCAACCATGTGGGACAGGACCTGCTGCCAATGCCAATGCTACCGAGATACGAGCAACATTGCTATCCCTGAACTGCAGTCACGCTTACCCAGTAAACGCGAATAAGTCAGAGTAATTCCGAGCTCCTTAAGCCCCAAACATGGTCTCTAGAGACGTGACCCACCGAGCTGATGATGAACCGAAACTAGCAGCTGGGAAAATGGAGCAGTCTCATACAATGGCTTGCAACAAATGTGCTTACAGAAGAAGCTGAGTGCGCATGACAAGAACGAGCGCTATGACAGGCATTGGTGGTGCACACACATTACAACGCAGACACATAGTTGCTCTTTTTTACCTTGAAAAGGTACACCTCGAGCTGAGAACCTTTCGGATCCCAGGCCTGGGGGTGACAGCTCTAACCAGTCACAGCATAGAAACCTAGGAGGGGGTAGCAATGGGCAAGAACCAATGGTAAGACCCTCAAACTGCAACATTGAACAAGTAGCATTTTTCGGGGATGGTCCAGGCCAGCCATCTGACATGGGAGGACCAATCGACTAACAAATATATGGCCCACTATAGGTGGACTACCACTCAGCACCCAATCCGCATGTGCGATAGGTTTGCTGGAGAGGGGCCCAGGTTATGGTGTCATTGTGATGCGTTCTTGGCTAAAAACTGGCCTGCGAATCAGGGTTTGGTGAGACGGTCCAGGAGCGGGTTCCTTTTTCTGATCCCTGTTGGTTTTGGCTGTAATAAACCACAGTTTCAACTTGCTGTCTGTCTAGGCCTGCGTTCCTTTTGGGAAGGGAAGAAGTTAGGCCTTCCAGGAGTTTGGAGTCAGCAAACTCCTAGTAGCCCTCCTGCCTACCTGGGAGTTCATCCTACCATACTGTATTCCTAGACCATAGTCCCTGTTCCTCCATTCTAAGGAGATACCTCATCCCACGGGGACAGAATCGGATAAAAAAAAGCCCCCTAAAGAGCCTAACTAAACCGATTTAGAGTGCGATGGCTGGAGGGTGTATGGAGGCAAGGGGATTATGAGTACAGTGGTCACTACACAGAGTTAACTGTTTCTTACTCCTAAATACCATCCCCTTTCCTCCATACTGATGTGAGATTGCATAGTATTATTAACTCACAGCTAGATGTAGTCTAACTAGGAGCTAAAATGTTATCAAGACTGCCTGACCACACCTGGCGCCAGCCCTGGAACTGGCAGCCAAACAATGATTGCAAAATGCTGACGGAGTGGACCACGTGTCGGCCCTGCTGATGACATCCTAAGGGACATGACTTTGAAATGCTACAGCAGTGGCTTTTGCCCTCACTGCGTGTGCATGGTGGAGTCAGCTTACGAGATAAGTAGCAGTAGTTATTGACAGATATAAATCACAGGGCATTAGTGGCCTTTGATGTTTGACTTGCTGGATTGTGTCCCCTGAAGGTGACAAAGAGAGCACCTGATTTTCTGATCGGTTTGGCCCTGTCAATGTAAAACATGAGAGCCCCACGCACATGTAGTATGTGGAGGGTAGCGTCCGTAGAGGACTGAGGTACCGGATAGAACGTCAGGCGGACCACCTTCTCATTAATATGAAAAGAGGTAAACCACCTTTGGTAGGAAAGCTTGGTGTGTGCGCATCCTAAACTGGTCCCGGTGAAAGAATGTATAAGGTTCTGAAGTAAGGCGACCAACAGAGCCATCTTCCAAGATATTAAACTGAGTTCTATGGAGTGCATTGGGTCAAAGGTCTTGCTAGTTAGAGCCGATACAACTATGTTTAGATCGACCTGATACAAGGTGAGGCCTCTTGAAAGGGGGTTGTAGCTGCAGGAGGCCCTCTAGATGTCTGCGTACAACAGGAATTGCCTTGGAAAAGGACGAGTCGCCCACATTCCTGTAGGCTCCAAAGGTTCTAAATAGGTGCAACAGGAGTCAGAGAGAGGATTGATCCTTTCTCCAATTCCCAACGGCAGAATCTGGTCCATTTACTTTGGTATTGCGACAGTGGGGACTGTTTCCTGGCCGCCTGCATGATCTTCATGTTTTCTGCAGACAGGCCCAAATGACCTAGAGTCAAGTCCTCAGGAACCAGACTGCTAAGCAGAGCATTTGGGTCTGGATGAAGAATTTTGCCTTGTTCTTGGATCAAGATGTCCTGACACTGCAGAAGAGGAAAGGGGCCCAGCCCATTCAGCCTCACTAGTTCTAAGTACCAGAACCGAGCCAGCCACTGCAGCACTATCAGTATGAGTGAGCAGTTTGTGGTTTCCTTCAACTTGGCCAATACTCTGTGAATCAGAAGAATTGGTGGGAAGGCATACAGGAACTCCCCTGTCCAGAGAATGCTGAGCGGGTCTCCTACGGAGCCTGGGCCCGCTCCCCCCACCTTCCGAGAGGCGTAGCAAAGGCACTTTTTATTTTGATGGTTGCAAACAGCCCCCACTACTGGAATACAGGATGCAGGGCTAATTGATTGGTTTAGCCTGCTGAGGAGATCTGCCTCTGTGTTCAGAGCCCCAGCCAGGTGGACTGCCTGGAGCAGTATATTGTGTGTCAGAGCCCATTATCAGATCAATAAGGCCAGATGGCATAGTGGAGGCGATCTTGTGCCCCCCTGTTTGTTAATATAAAACATCACCGTGGAGTGTTGTTCCTGTAAACCCATTACAGGCAGGGAGGGGAACGCGCTTTGAACGGGACGGGAATCAGGCAAATGTATTGGGCTTCACATAAAACAAGTAAAAAGAAGGTCTGGGGATTGTTCTTGCACGCTCCATGCAACTGAGGGAGGTCCAAGTTAGGTGTGGGTTTGGTGGTAGGTTTGTGACAGTTAAGGGCCTCTTAGATGGGAGGATGCTCACTTTGGCGTCCCTGTACGCTCCCAATGTGAACTAGCTGGCCATTCATCAATGAATGTTTCTGGTGTTCCAAGAGTGGGGTGAAGGGTCGATGACCGTGGGAGGGGATTGTAACCTGACTGCAGACTCAGCAGTGGATTGGTGGTCAGCTCGAGTAGATAAAGTAAAAATAAAAGAAAACATGAGCCATTTACTCAGCTGCTCCGAGGCCACTTTTGGGTTGATGTGTGACGGTCCAGGTTCCCCGAGGCGGGAAGGTATAAGTTCTTCTCACCCCCACATCAAACCTACACTAGGATCCACCTACTGCTTATCCCTCAGGAACATGAGGCAAGGCCTAAGGTGGAAGCAGTGACTTGGTCGGACCACGAGATGGTCACGGCTGAATGGTGGGTAGAGGAATGGAGGACGGGGATACCCTGTCGGCGCTTTAATGACTGTCTCCTTAGGGACCCGGTATTTTGTGTTTTCTTTGAGACAGGAGATCAGTCAATATTTTGAGACCATTGCCACATGGGAAGTGCACTTGAGAAATGTGTGGGAAGCAGCCAAGGCGACAATACGAGGACTACTCACAGCAGAAAGGGGCCATTAAAAAAGGTAAAGGGCTCTAGTGGAGGGGTGACTCAGGAAGTGAATAAAGGGTATGTGGGCAAAACTAACTAAACAAGGAGAAGACTGTGCCAAAGTATTACGGGCAATTAGGGATAAAAGGCAGGAACAACACTCACTCCTGATAGGCGGAAGTACTGAAAAAGAATGCGATACACCAGGCAATGATTTTATGAGATGGGGGACTGTGTGGGGACTCTACTGGCGAACAGGTTTCACGAGTACAGAGTGGAGAGGTGAGTCGACCGAATACAAGATGCTAGTGGATGCCTGATTAATGGCCAGGGAAACATCCCAGATTGTCCTGCAGGGTATTTTGAGCATCTTTATGCCTAGCCCCCCATGGGCAGGGAGAGTGACACGGGTCTATCTGGAGGGGCTTCCTATCCCGCGACTGACTAGAGGGGAGAGGGCCTTTTTAGAGGCAGACATCACCGGGGTAAGAAGTACTTTACACCTTAAACCAAGTCAAGCCGGTCAAGGTTCCGGAGGTGAGGGGGGGTGGCGGCTACATTTCTGATTTTTACAAACAGTTTCAGGAGATACTGGCGGGCTCCCTGGCAAAGGTTTTTAACTCAATCAAGGGGACCGACGATATACCACCTACATTTCTGGAAGCATTGATATCAGTTATTTCTAAATCTGGTCAAGACCGTAGGCAATGCGCATCCTACAGACCTATATCTTTGCTAAATGTGGATGCTAAGATATTTGCGAGAATATTGGTGTCAATGTTTGCCTCCTCAGGTTGAGCCATGACAAAATGGGGTTTATTTGTAATAGGCAAGGTTCAGATAACTTGCAGAAGACCCTCCATAAGTAGAATGCGCCATATGTGAAACGAGGTGGAGCCCTAATCCTTATCCCTTGATGCTGAAAAGGCATTTGATCGAGTCAACTGTTCCTTCATGAGGTGGATTCTGGAGAAAATATGTATGGAAATATGCTTTTTGGGATGGATATCAGCCCTCTATTCCTCCCTGAGTGTTAGCTTGGTATTCAATGGAGGAGTGTCCCGGTCGTTGTGGTTAAGTAGAGGTATCAGGCAAGTGTCAACAAGTGGAGTGTAATTCCTCACCTGACTCTTCTGCAGAGGAGAATTCCTCTTCTTCGGAATCTGCTGGTGTCGTCTTCTTTCTGGAGGACTTGCGCTCCCTGAAGAGATAAGGTCTTCCCCGGCTGGAAGCCACTATGCCCTCTGGTGGTACAGCAAGGGCAAGAGGCCTCCACCCACCCTGGAAATCCCAGGTAAGTTTGAAAGGGAAAAGCCAAAAGGCTGAAAAAACCCTTGTACTAAGGATTCGGTTCCAGGAATATCCTTAGATCCAGTCAGAAATATTGTCCACATGTAACTGTAGCTGCCGAGGATAGGACACTGTGAAGGCTACAATAGAACTCAGAGAAGCCGTGGACGGGAGGCTGTGAAGGCTAATTAAGCACATGTAGCAGCCGTGGGCATAAGGCTGTGATAGGCTAATGAAACACGCATTCCAAATCCAAAAGGAAGCAGAGCAGGGAGATCGGGTGAACAAGAAAAAGAGGGGTGAGCTGCCGGGAGTGGAAGCCGACAAGAAGCGAGCATGAAAAGGAAGCAGAAGACAGAAAGGCAGGGAAAGTGCAGGAAGCAAGTGGTTGCAATGCGTGGCAGTGAAGACAGCAGGGACAGATAAGGAAGAGGGGGAGGAGCAAGTAAAGACTAGACCGCTCACGAGAGCTGAGAGAAACAGACATGTTGGCCCATTAATGGAGGAACTTCCTTTTCCTCCAAGGTCCCCAAGGTCGCTGACTGGTGACAGTACGCCCCCTTCTATGCCCTGAGGAACCTGGTTTCCCAGGATGAAAGCGATGGAACTCATCAATAAGTTGGGGTGCCTTGATTTAGGAAACCGGCTCACAGGAGTTCTTGGCGAGAGGATAGCCCTTCCAAAGCACCAAATACTAGAGGATCTCTTTGCAATATCTTGAATCACAAATCCTGGAAATGTCATATTCCTCCTCACCTGGGGTGGTTAAAGGACGAAAAGCCTTGATCTTAATGTTGTATGGATCCTCAGCATAAGTACGAAGCGAGGATGAGTAGAATACCGGATGTAAGCGGCTCAATGATGGTGGCGATTTGAATCTAAAGGCCACAGGATTTATCTTGGTAAGTATCTCGAAAGGTACAAATATATCTCAGGGAGAGTTTGGAAGAGTGAACCCATCTGGTCAGGTATTTGGTTGAAAGGCAGACCAGGATACCGAGACCCAATCTGGAACTTTGAGTCTTTTATGAATGTCTGTCTGGTTCCAAGTTTTCAGCCGCAACCTTGTGAGCCTGTGAAATGTCCTCCAGAAAAGAATCGATGGAAGGGATGGAGGAGGTCGGAAAGGCTGAATTAGGAAGAAACCAGGGATGAAGACCTTAAGTGCAGTAAAACAGGCTCATCCCAATAGCTTTGTGAATAGTATTCTTATACACTAACTCTGCTGTGGGTATAAGGAACAAGTTACTTACCTGTAACTGTTGTTCTCCAGCATGGGTCTGGCATGGATTCACATGCTCATGAATATTCCCCGTCGTCAGGCTGGGAATCCTCGGTAAAGAAAAAACCAGTATCAGTTTCGTTTCTGATCTGTCTTTCGTAGTAATAACCAATCACTGGTCTCTGCGTCATACTGACCACAGCCAATGACTGCCCTCTACCTAAGCACCGCCTCTGGCAGCCATCTTCAGATTTGGAAGCACGTGAAGTGGCAGTATGACCAAGTGAAGAGCCGCAGAGGGGTAGGCGGGAGGGTTCGCATGTGAATCCATGCCAGACCCATGCTGGAGAACAACAGTTACAGGTAAGTAACTTGTTCCTTCTCCAGCATGGGGTCTGGCATGGATTCACATGCTCATGAATAAAGAATACATAGCAGTACACACATGCACAACCACGGGAGGTGGCAAAGGCTCAACATTAAGCATTACATCAAACTCATCATTAAGCATCTTACCTCCTCACCAGGCTCACCTCAGGCGAACAGGTTGCGCAGCACTGCTTGGCCGACCCTGGACTCCTCCCTGGAATCCCGATCGACGCAGTAGAATTTCGTGAAGGTGTGCGTCGACCTCCACGTAGCAGCCCTGCATATGTCCAGCAGGGGCACACCAGAAAGGAACGCCGTGGTGGCTGCGATCGCTCTGGTGGAATGGGCTCTCGGACGGCCAGGCAGCGGTCGGTTTGCCAACCGATGACAGTACATGATACAGCCGGAGAGCCATCTGGAAATGGAAGCCTTCGAGAGAGCCTTCCCCTGATTGACAGGTCCAAAATTCACAAAGAGTTGTGACGTCTTCCGAAAACACTTCGTGCGGTCCACGTAGAACTTCATCGCTCTAGCCACATCCAGCGAGTGCAAAGTCCTCTCAGCCGGCGACGAAGGCGACGGGAAGAACACAGGCAACACCAAGGGTTCGTTGAGATGGAAGTCCGACGGTACCTTGGGCATGAAGGAATGGTGCGTCCTGAGCACTACCCTTGTGTCGTGAAAAGTCAAGTACGGGGCCTTGCAGGAAAGGGCCTGGACCTCTCCCACCCGTCGTGCGGAGGTGATGGCCACAAGAAACGCTGTTTTCCACGACAGAAACTTCAACGGGGCCGAGTGCAGAGGCTCGAACGGAGGTCCCATGAGCTTGGTCAGCACCACGTTGAGCTCCCACGCCGGGGCCGGAGCCTTTACCGGCGGGAACGATCTGAACAGTCCCTTCATGAACTCTTTCACCAGACGATGAGACCACAAGGACGTCCGGCCCGTGGCCCTGGTGTATCGGGAGATCGCAGCAAGATGAATCTTGATGGACGCGTGTGCCAGTCCAGCTTTGGCCAGCGTCAGCAGGTACGGCAGTACCTGGGGAGCCGTAATCCGTAGAGGGTTAATCTTCTGTGCGTGGCACCAGACAGAGAACCTCTTCCATTTGTGTCCGTAGCATTTAAGAGTCGAGGACGCCCTGGCCTTTGCAAGAACCTCTCTGCAGTCGGCCGGTTTGTCGTATCCTCCAAACTCTAGCGCTGCAGGAGCCAGGCCTGCAAGTTCAGCGATTTCGGGTCGTGGTGGAGGATGGCGCCTCCTTCCCTGGAGAGTAGATCCGCGTCCACCGGCAGCCTGATTGGCGGGGACGCTGATAAGTCCAGAAGGTCCGGGAACCATATCTGCCTCGGCCACGCAGGTGCGACAAGGATCATCCTGCACCGTGACCTCTTGAGCTGGTTGACGAGCCGGATTAGCAGTGGCAAAGGAGGGAACGCGTAGAGGAACAGGCCCTCCCAGGGGAATGAGAAAGCATCGCCCATGCTCCTCGCCTGGGGAAACCTGCTGGCGAACCTCCGGCACTTGGAGTTCGTCGCCGTCGTGAACAGGTCGATCTGGGGTGTGCCCCACCGTCGGAAGAGGCGATCCACTAGATCCTGCCGTAGTTCCCACTCGTGGCACGAGCGCAGCTCCCTGCTGAGTGAGTCGGCGATGGTGTTTTTTATCCCTGCCAGATGAAACGGCACCAGAAACATCCTTTGGGCGACGGCCCAATGCCACAGGTCCTGCGCCTCCTTGGACAGTGCTGGTGACCTGGTTCCGCCCTGTTTCCTGATGTAAAACATGGTGGTGGTGTTGTCGGTGAAGATCCTCACCACCTTGCCCTTGAGGGACGGAAGAAAGGACCTGAGGGCCCAGAACACTGCACAGAGCTCCAGGACGTTGATATGGAGGGACTTCTCCGTCGGGAGCCAGAGGCCTCTCGCGTGCAGATTTTCGGTGTGCGCTCCCCACCCTTCCAGGGAGGCATCCGTGGTCACTGTCTCCTGGTGGTCTGGGGTCTGGAAGTCCATGCCCGCCGTCAGATGCGCGCGGGTGCCCCAACACCGGACCGCTCGGCGGAAACTCTCGTCGAGTGTGATCCTCTCCTCGAAGCCGCCCGTCGTTTGGATCCAGCGCGCGTCCAGGAACTCCTGCAACGGGCGCATCCGGAGCCTGCACATGGGAATGAGGTAGATGCAAGAAGACATCATTCCGAGGAGGGACTTGATGGACCTCACCTTGGCCGCGTCGGAAACCAACATCCGCTGTACCTTGCCCAGGATGGACCTGGTCCTTTCCTCCGACGGGGAGGCCAGAAGGGACACTGTGTCGAGCTTCGCTCCCAGAAACAGTGCGTTTTGCGCGGGTACCAGGTGGGACTTGGCGTAGTTCACGGAGAATCCCAGGTCCGTGAGAAGTTGGACGGTCCTTGCCGTGTGCTCCACGGCGAGCTCCCTCGTCTTGGCTCGGATGAGCCAGTCGTCCAGGTAGGGGTAGACGTGGATCCCCTCGCGGCGCAGCTGCGCCACCACCGGTGCAAGGCACTTGGTAAATACCCTGGGTGCCGACCGTAATCCGAAGGGGAGGGCTTTGAACTGGTAGTGACGCCCTTGGACCACAAACCTGAGGAATTTTCGGTGCCCCTTTAGGATGGGAATGTGGAAGTAGGCATCTTCCAAATCCAACGACGACAGGAAGTCTCCTTCCTCCAGCTGACCCAGGACGTGCTGGAGGGTGACCATCCGGAACTTCTGCGCCTTGATGAACTTGTTCAGACGTCGCAGGTCTAGGATGGGGCGCCATCCTCCCGTCGTCTTCTTCACGAGGAAGTATCTCGAGTAAACTCCGGAGCCCCGAAGCCTCTTTGGGACGAGTTCGATGGCGCCCTTCCTGAGCAACGCCTTTACCTCCAGGAGAAGCTGAGGGACGTGAAGCTCTTTCCTGGCCACGGGGGGGACGCGCGGGCACCTTCTTTGAAACTCGAGCGCGTGGCCCCGGGCTAAGGCGTCCAGCACCCAACGGTCAGTGGAGATGGACTCCCACACGCTGACGAAGCTCGCCAGCCGGCCTCCCACCGGGGTGCTTCGGTGGGGGCCCGACCCCACGGCCGGTTCAATCCTGTTTCGACGAGGCTTTGCCGCCTTGACCTCCTTGGCGACGACGGCGGGGTCCGCCAGACTTGCCTCGT
This sequence comes from Ambystoma mexicanum, assembly GCF_040938575.1. Classification (NCBI taxonomy): domain Eukaryota; kingdom Metazoa; phylum Chordata; class Amphibia; order Caudata; family Ambystomatidae; genus Ambystoma; species Ambystoma mexicanum. The sequence goes on from NC_090922.1 coordinate 342,187,828, forward strand.
CCTCTGTAGGCCTCCTGAGACGACGAGCGGGCCGCTTGACGGTAGGTAGAGAAACCGCCGCCAGAACCTTTGGAGGCGCCCTTGCCTCCGCTGCTCCGAAAGGGCGTCCGTCGTTGCTGTAGAACCCCAAGGGCCCGGGCCGTCTCAGTGTCCGCTTTAATGGCCTGAAGGGAATCGTCCACTGTTTTCCCAAACAGGTTGTTCCCATCGAACGGCATGTCCAGGACTCTGGACTGTACGTCTTGACGGAAGTCCGTAGCCTTGAGCCATCCACGCCGCCTAAGGCACACGCCGTTGCCCAACTGGCGAAACCCAGTGTCGGCGATGTCCGTCGCAATAGTGATGGCGTGGTCCGACGCCACCTCACCTTCCTGTAGGATCTCCAGGGCATCCGCCCTCTTGTCGTCCGGTAGGAAGTCCAGCAGGGGAGCCAGTTTGTACCATAGCTCCCTGTCGTAGCGGGCCACGATAGCCAAGGCGTTGGCCGCTTTAATCGTCGTCGCTGCAGACGAGATGACCCAGCGTCCCATAGCATCCAATTTCTTTCCCTCGCCGTCCGGTGGGGATGTCGATGTGGAAGCCGCACCCCCCGCCCGCTTTCTTCCTGGCCGCCGCGGAGACGACAGAGTCCGGGGTAGGCTGCGCCCGGAGGCACAGGGGGGCCGCGTCCGGGACCCGGTACTTCTTCTCGCACCGGTCTCTTCTAGCTGGCGTGGTGGAAGGGTTCTTGAGGAGGGCGAGGCCCTCATCCCAAATGTCGTCCAGTAGAGGCACCGCGAGGACCTTCTTCCTCTTGGCCTCGCGCCGTTGATAAAGGAATCCTTCCTTTTTCTTCTCCTCAGGGCAGAGTTGGAAAAGCTCGGATGCCCTGGCGATCATGGAGTGGAACGATCCAATCTCGTCGGGCGGAGAAGCCCTGGTGGGAGGTGACGACGGGAGATCCTCCTCGTATACCTCGTCGTCCGTACCCGTCGCTGCCGTGTCAGTCCCCGTATCATCCCCTCGGGTGGACGGGGAGGAGGGCTGGACGGGTCGCGACGGCTGAAAAGGAGGTGGAGGGTGCATCCTTCTTTTCTTGGGCGGGGGAACACCAGAAGGTCCCGGTTCAGGATCCCCTGACGGGAGAGGTTCCTCCGTCGGCAACGGTAGTCTCGTCCTTATCTCTGAGCACAAGGACTGTATAGCCAACAAAATGGCCGCCGAGTTGTCTTGCGGCGCTGGCAGAGGGGAATCCGACGGGCGATCAGGGGCCCCGTCGGCACCCTCGACGCTGTCGTCGTCACCTGCGTCGGGATCCATCCCGACGGGCCGGTCTTCATCCACGCCAAGGCCGTGGCTTAAGACCTCGATCAGCTCTTCCTCTGAAGCCGAATCTACGACGACGCCCTGCCCCCCCCCTTTTTCTTCCCCGCCGGGGATTTCACGGGGGTCCTATCGATGGCCACAAAAGAGGACTCCCTCCGAGGTGGCAGGGAGACTCTGGGCCCCGAGGTCGCCACCACTGGTGTAGCCTCCACAGGCTGAGCCAGGGCTGCCGCGACAGTATCAATAGAGGGCTTGGCCGGATGGATTAAGGCCTTCACCACCTTAGGTGTGCTCACCGCCTTATTCTTGAGGGGGGGGGGACACTGCCTCGCTCCCCCTCCGATGGGGCCTTCGAGCTCGACCGGGGCTTCGCCGGGTGCTCACCCTTCCTGTTCCCTGACCCAGAGCGTTGGCTCGTGGCTGAAGGTGCCGGGGAGGGTGCGCCCTGCCTGGCGCCCGTAGAGCCCGACCGTTCGGCGCTCTCGGTGCCAGCGGACTCGCGGTGCTTGGCCTTGTGTTGGACCCCCGTCGCCGGGGCGTCCTCAAAGGTCTTAGAAGACCGCTCGGATTTCTTCCTCTTCTTCTCGCCTGACGGGCTCTTCCCCTTCCTGCCAGTTGGCGAGGCGTTGGTGGCGGTCCTTCATGGTCCGCTCCGACATATTGCCGCAAAACGCACAGTCCTTCTCCACGTGCGTCTTGTCCTCATGTAAGCAGTAGAGACAAAAGGAGTGTTCGTCCTCCTTAAAGACGTTCTGCAGCTGGCATCCAGGGCAGACCCTGAACAGCTTTCCGGGCGTCGAGCTTCCCTTCTCCTGGGCCATGTCCGGGCCTGAGAAGCTTCTGGAGTCCTCCAAAACGTAGCTCGACGAAATCTTCACCCTTGTGGGGCGCAGACGAATCCGACACGGGTCCCCATTGATCGGATGGAGAGTCGGTGGAGCTTGAGGCTCTTTTGACCGGAAAAAACAAAGTTTTGAGAAAAAAAACGTGAAAAAATAGCACTAACGCTCGAGAGCAATAGCACGAGGATCCCAACACATGAACTTGCGGTAAAAATCTGAAGATGGCTGCCAGAGGCGGTGCTTAGGTAGAGGGCAGTCATTGGCTGTGGTCAGTATGACGCAGAGACCAGTGATTGGTTATTACTACGAAAGACAGATCAGAAACGAAACTGATACTGGTTTTTTCTTTCCCGAGGTTTCCCAGCCTGACGACGGGGAATATTCATGAGAATGTGAATCCATGCCAGACCCCATGCTGGAGAACATCCACCCCAGTTATCTAATCGGGTGTTGACAAAGCATATGAGGTACTGGTCCATCGTGAAGTTAAGTCTCTCTGTCTGCCCATTTGTCTGTGCATGGTAACCAGCCGAAAGGGCTTTTTCGATCCCCAAGAGTTCCCAGAGGGTTTTCCAGAATTTAGAGGTAAACTGGGAACACAGTCCGAAATGACAGAATCTATCAAACCGTGTGGACAGAATATTTCTCAGTGGTTTTGGAAGCAGAAGGGAGGCCAGAGAGGGGGGGTGAAATGAGCTATCTTACTGTAGGAATCCACTGTTACCATGATAGAAGAATAACCCCTAGAAAGAGGTAAATCAACAACAAAGTCTGTAGTGATGTGGCTCTATGGCCTACTAGGATTGGGTCCCTGTTCCAAGAAACCAATAGGTCGGCCAGTGATGTGTTTACACTGGGCGCAAATGGGACAAGAACAGAAAAAGGTTTTGACGTCTTTATATAAGGTGGGTCACCAAAATGAGCATCTAATGAGCTCCAGGGTTGCTTCTACTCCCTTGTGACCAGCTGTCTTGCCATTATGGCACCAGGAAAGGACTTTTTTTGCAAAGATGGCACTGGGGATAACCAAACGAGCCGAGTGAAAAGGATGGCCCTTGGTAAAGCGAAAATCCGGGTCTTTGGGATCGTATGTGTACTTGGAAACTGCTTCTTTGACCTCATGTAAGAAAGAATTAACAGCTCCCACAAAGCATTTACCTTGAATGAGGGGCTCAATCTCTTGACTAGTCAAGGAGGGAGAAATCGTTCTTCTCGAGAGACAATCAGCCACAAAGTTGTCGGTACCCGGTAAATACGTAATGGTGAATACGTATTGTGAAGAAAATAGGCCCACCGGGCTTGGCGAGCATTAACACAATCCATCTGTTGGAGAACCCTGAGATTGCGATGATCGGTCCTGATCTCAAAAGGGTGTGCAGATCCTTTTAATAGGTGACGCCATTCCGTACATGCTTGTTTCATCACTAAAAGTTCCTTTTCTATGACTGAATAATTCAATTCACAGGGTTTGAGAGTCTTAGACAGGAATGCTATGGGATGTTCCAAACTTCCATGTCACGGTTTCAGAACCTCCCCTAAAGCTCCTGCTTATGCGTCCGTTTCGACAATGAAGGGAAGTGTCTGGTCTGGTTGTTTGAGGATGGCTGCGGAACAGAACTTCTCCTTGAGGAAGTGGAAGGCTTGGTCAGCCTTAGAATCCCAGAAAAAGTTTATGTTCTTTTTCAGAAGCGTGGTCAAGGGCAGGACAATTTCCGAAAAGTCAGGAATGAATTTGCGATAAAGATTCACCAATCCCAAAAATCTCTGAATGTTCTTAGAAGTGTTGGGTGTAGGCCACTGTCGTACCGCAATCACCTTACGTTGTTCCATCTTGACACCCTTGTCAGATAAGATAAATCCTAGGTAAGGGACAGAAGACACCTTAAAAAGGCATTTTTCAGTTTGCTTAACAGGTGGCTCTTTTGCAGCCTATCAAGAACCTCAAATACATGATTACGTTGTGATTCCGAATTCCTTGAGAACACCAGGATATCACCTAAGTATATGATCACAGTATCAAACAGCAAGTCAGAAAATAGACAGTCCATGAACCATTGAATAACCGCTGAGCGTTAACCAGCCCGAAGGACATAACCCGATACTCATAGTGTCCGAATGGGGTTTTGAAGGCGGTCTTCCACTCGTCGTCTGCCTTGATGCGCATAAGTGGTAGACCCCCTTAAAGTCCAGTTATGTGAAGATGTTAGAGCCCTGGACAGCTTCCAGGATATCCTTGATGAGGGGTATGGGATATCTGTCCTTGATGGTTACCTGATTTAAGCCGCGATAGTCTATACGCGGCCTGAGATCTTTTGAATCCTTCCTTGGGATAAAAAAACAGAGAGGCTCCAGCAGGATATCTGGAAGGCCTGATAAGTCCGTTCTGCTTGTTATCCTCTAAGTAGTCTTTCAACGCTTGTTTTTCAGGTATGGTGAGGGAAAACATGCATCCGAATGGCACCAAAGCATTCTCCTGGAGATCGATGGCACAGTCTTCCGGTGGGGGTGGGGGGTAATTCCTTGGGAACCTGATCCTGAAAGACTTCCTTGCATCATAGATATTTTTCAGGAATACAATGTACACCCAACATATTCCTGGTGTTCAAAGATGACAACCTGGAGACCCTCCGAGATATTAGTGATGGGTCCATAATTCAAAGGTGAACCATTGACCACTTCAACTGCTTGGTTTACCCTTCTTTCCAGGCGTGGAATCCCTTCCTCTGAGCCCAAATGACATCAAGGAAGTTTCCGGCTGCTCCATTATCGATGACAGCCAGAACTTCTATTGGATTGTGGGGTAAATGTAATAGAATGCGAACCACGAGTAATCTGGTGTCTTGATCAACTGCCTCTGAGTGAGTGGGCAACAGGGAATGGTTCCAAGAACCCCGATCCCGAATACCTCCTGGGACCGGGGTCTTTCGCTTACCATTCTTCGTGTTGGAATTTCAAGACAATCACGTAGCAGATGGCTTTCTGAACCACAATACATACAAAGACCGTGATCCTGCTTTCGTTTCCTTTCCGAGCTGGATAATGGACCGCGAGCAGCACCGATCTGCATGGGTTCTTCTTTGAGAGACTCACCAGGACCCTGGCGAGGCGGGACCGAAGGTGGAACAACTGGAGGTTTGAAGGAGTTCTTCTTGCATTCTACCTTCCTTTCTTTAAGCCGGTAGTCAATCTGAAGAGTCGGAGTCATCAGATCAGAGAGTGAAGAAGGTCGGGCGATTCTTGACAACTCGTCCTTGAGTTCCTCATGTTCTTCCTTCAGAAGATGACAAACTGTTTCTTCTGGCCATCCAGCTTCTGCGGCTGTCCGCTTGAATTTGCTAATGTAGCTTATCAGATTGGTGGATCCTTGTCGCAAATCCAGCAATGACTCCCAAACAGAATAGGCGACCTCTGCTCTTTCGAAGGTCCTCCTACAGGTCTACATGGCGATTAACACGTAGCGGTAGTAGCAATATATGTTTTGGTTGAGAAGTAAAGGTTACTTTAATAGTGAGTAAAGTAAGTAGGTAGACTGAGTTATTACATTTAAAAGTTCAAGACACTCTGCATTGTCCACAAGGCCTTCTGGGGCCTGTGTCCTCCATACCCCCAACTCTCTCTTTGCAAATACCTTCCTACTCAAGCTCTTCGCTCCTCCAACACCCTCAGGGTCACTCGCTTCTCCAAGCAACAAGTTGGTGATATATCTTTCTTCGGCTGGGGCCTCCCTCTGGAACAGCCTTCTTGTCTCTCTGAAACTCACGGAGAACCATCTCCGGTTCCGCAAGCACTTCAAGACCTTCCTCTTTGCATCTGCTTTCTCTATTCATCTCCCCTGCTTAACTCCTGTCTGATTCTACACTGGTCACATGGCTACCAACTGATTTGAGGTCCAGGTCCCTACATGCCCATTGCACTGCCTCATGGCAACCCTTGCACTTGGGTCTGTATCTGTAACCCTACAGTGCCACTACCTGCACTTTTGGACACCTTATGTCTCCACTTACCCTTGCACCTGCTGGCCGCACTTCTTGTTATTGTTTTGATCCCAGGTATAGCACTGCCCCCACCCTCTTCCCCTGGGACTTTTCAGCCTCCCGTGCACTTGCTCTATCTCAGTCACTTGGCCTACTAAGATTGTTGTCTCTGTCCTCCCTCTGTTCCCCTTCCTTGCCTCGTCGCGCCTTGAAACACTTGTGTATAGGTGCGTTACAAATGGCATATCATATCATATCATATCTTTAAGAGGGCTACAAATGCCTGGAAGTCCTGCAGCACAGGGTCAGCTGAAGTCACCAAAGGACTGACCTATGCAAGGGCATTACCTGCCATATTGGATACCATGTAACCCATTTGAGCCTTGTCCATGGAGTAGGTATTGGTACGAAAAAAGAAATGTATTATGCAAGCATAGAAAAACTCTTAAGTCTCTTCGGTGAGCCATCATTCTTGTCAAAAGAAAGAGCCATGGAGGGCAAGTCGGTAGACGATCCTCTCTGGAGGTGACTCATTGTCTAAAGACAGCATTTTCGGGTTTCATGTTCGGTAATATCATAGATAGCCCCTGTACGGCAGAAAGGAGTTCCTGAACTTGTTCTGCTGTGGCCATCATGCATGTAGTCTCTGGGCTTTGTAAACTGTCAACAACGGCGTGTGATTCCTCACCTCAATCTTCTGCAGAGGAGAATTCCTCTACTTCGGAATCTGCTGGTGTCGTCTTCTTTTTGGAGGACTTGCGCTCCTCGAAGAGATAATGTATTCCCCGGGAGGTAGCCACTATGTCCGCCGGTGGTACAGCAAGGGCAAGAGGGCACACCCCCCGGGAAATCCAAGGTATGTTTGAAGGAAGAAAGCCAAAAGGCTGAAAAACCATTGTACTAAGAATTCGGTAGTCAGAATATCCTTAGATCCAGTCAGTAATATTGTCCACATGTAACTGTAGCTGCTGTGGAAAGGACACTGTGAAGGCTAAAATAGAACTCCTAGCAACCGTTGATGGGAGGCTGTGAAGGTTAATGAAACACAAGTAGCAGCCATGGGCAGAAGGCTGTGAAAGGCTAATGAAACACGCGTTTCGAATCCAAAAAGAAGAAGAGCAGGGAGATCAGGTGAACAAGAAAAAGGGGGGTGAGCTGCCAGGAGTGGAAGCCCACAAGAAGAAAGCATTAAAAGGAAGCATAAGCCAGAAAGGGAGGGAAAGAGCTCTGGCCGAAAATCTACGGCAGCTGGAGGTGCAGTCAGCAAGAGAATTGAAGAGTGAGGAGAGAGCGGGCAATGGGGAACGGGACAAAGGCAGGCAGCAGACAGAGGAGAGAGCAGAACAGAGGGGAGGCAAAGTAGACAGGGAAAACTAGCATCTTCACCAAAGCGCAGGAAGCAAGGGGATGCAACGCGCGGTGGTGAAGACGGCAGGGACAGATAAGGAAGAAGGGGAGGAGCAAGTAAAGACTAGACCGCTCAGGAGAGCTGAGAGAAACAGACGTGCCTGCCCATTAATGGAGGAGCTACTATCAATCAGTAATTGGACTGCGAGGCCAGGAAGAAATTACGGGGGTGAAATTAGGTGAGCAGTGCTACAAGGTGAGCTTCTCTGCAGATGATGCCTTGTCCTATCTTATTAAACCATGCATTTCGGCTCTTGCCTTGCTCCGGTGACTGGAGGAATATGGTGCACTGTCCGGATTCAAGGTTGATCTGTATAGGTCGGTGGCGTTGCTAGCTGGGAAATAGAGCCAGGAAGATAGGGACTTTATGGGGGCACAGGATTCACGATACAGCCTGAAGGGATCCGATATCTGGGGATTGAAATCTCAGGGGATACACCAAAGAGTTTTTTGAGAGGAACTATCTCCAACTCTGGGAAGGGATCCAGTTAGACCTGCAAGGTTTGGGGCGGCACAACCTTTCATGGATGGCGTGACTGAATTGTGTCAAGGGAGGAAGAATAGCTCAGGGGTAACGGTGGTCCCAATCCCCTTTTCTGCAAGTATCCGGTGGGCTCTGCTCAGCTTTCTATGGGCAGGACCAAAACCCAGGATGGCCTGCGAAACTGCTTGTCCCTCCGAAAGATAAGGAAGGAGTGGGATTCCCACACTGAGAGGCATATTACCAAGCAGCGTAACTGAGAATCATGTTAGACAATTTAGACCCCAACTCTGGGAAGCAATGGGTTCATATGGACAAGACGTTCTTGGCACTGTCACACTGGGGGAGTGGTCGTGGGTTCCGCAAAAGGAAATCTCCAGCAGGTGTTGATGCATACCATACTAGACGTGTTCTGGTCAATATGGCGAGAAAACAGCACTATACGCTGGCTCTCGACAGAGGCGTCACCACTTAGTTGTATCTTGGCACTGACCCTGCGGAATTTGATTGCCAACCCATTACACTTTCAAACTAGGTACAAAGCAGGCCTATCAAGAGAGGGGCAGATGTGGGAGGAGGGTAGTTTTGTGCCCCTTGACCAATTGCCTTCATTTAGGTAAGCTCTCAGTCTTTAGGTACTTGCACCTCAAAGGGGTTCTAACGAAGCCGGGTTAGGAGACAACCTGCAAAGGGATCTTACCTCCTTCGAGAATATATTACTGCAGAATACAAACACGAAGGGGCAGATAGCCAAACTGCATGGGGAATTAAGGCACAGTGACCCAATTGATATACTCTCAACAAGGGCAACGTGGGCCAAGGATTTGAAGGTGGGGATAACTGACCAGTTGTGGACCAGGATCTGTAGGAGAGAAAAACTGTCCACACTGTCTCTGCAGTATAGAATGCAGGCATTCAAATTAATACGGTGTTGGCACTATCATCCGTCTGCCTTGGCAAGAATGTATCCAGGGACGGACTCGCGGTGTAGGCAGTCCGGTAGCATTTACTGTGGTGGGGCTGCACATGGATCTGGATGAAGGTCCTGGATTGGCTTTAGGACTTGGAAGGGATACAGAGGACAATGTCGCCTGGGTTACTGTTGTTTGGGGTATGTGTGGAGGATGAGGTGGTAGACAAGGATGGTCACACAGTGCATACTTTGCTAGTGGCAGCAAGAAGCTGCGTTGTGCAGCACTGGAAATGAAAGGACATCCCCACTGAAAAGGAATGGGTGCAGAAATCAAGAACCATATATGATATGGAATACCGGACATACTTGTTAGATGAGACATGCACCACCATAGAAGGGGCGAGGTTCCCTTTTTTCAACATGTATGGACGTTAACCTTCCATGGGAGAGCTGTTATTGAATATGTCTGCAGATGTTGTGATAAGGTTACAGGTGGTTGTTACAGCAATGCATGGAGATGTGGGGTGGGAAGGGAGGGATAACAATTGACAAACACCTCATGTTATTGGATTGCAAAATGTTTTACTGAGCAGTTGTACGAGATTATCCCATTTGTATCAGGACAGACTTGGTGCAGATGTTTGGCAGGAACATTCGTAGGGCGCAAAAGATGACCCGAAGTTCCAATACATTATGTGATTTCTCTTTTCCTGGTCTGACCACAGTATATGGGCCTGTAGGCTCCCCAAGGTGGCGCTCCAACCCGGGAGGGACGAATCCGTTGTTATAACAGTATCTGTCTGAGGCGCCTTGAAGCAGACCCTCTGTAATAGGTTTGTCTGGGCTGACCATCACCATAGGTCCTGATCCAGAGATGCTGGGATCGAAATGCGCTGCGATTGCTTGTCTGTGGCTTGCGACCAAGAGCGGTTGTGATGGAGTTCCAGGAGACTCATCTTCAATCTGCCGCGTGAACAACCTCTAGTGCCACTATGCCATAGTCGGTTCCTTGACGAATATCCATCATACACTGGGAAAAGGGGAACCGGTCTTGAATCTTGAATCCCACACAAACCCCAGAAAGCTAAATTTCTGAGCCGGGGCCGGTGAACATTTGCTGAAGTTGACTGAGAACCCCAGATTGAACAGGGTAGCCACCAAGATGTTGGTCGCATCCAAAGCCTCCAGGCTGGAGGACGCTCAGAATAGCCAGTCATCCAGGTAGGGGTATACGTGGATCCCCCTGAGTGGTAACAAACTGGCTACAGTGCTAATACATTTGGTGATGTATTGAGGCAAAAATACTAATAATGGTGACTGCCACTTGAAAACCTGAGGAACTTCCGATGTGGAGGCTATATTGGAACTTGCAGGTAGGCATCATTTAGGTCCACAGGGCAAACCCAATCAAGATTTTGGAAAGAGCTCAGTACTTTTGCTGGTGTAATCATCTTGAACCTCTCGTTGGAGAGATGGTGGATGGAAAAAGAGATCCATGATCACACGCAAGTCAGCCTGGTTCTTTTTGGAGATTGATAAGATTCTCAAATAGAACCCTAGACCGCTTTCTTTGGGGGAACAGGTTCTATAGATTGCATGCAGTGCAGCTTGCCGATCTCTAAAGGAGTGCTGAACCCATCTGGATCAAGGGAGTATAGAGGAGGAAGACCAAGGCAGAATTCCTTGGAAACTATTGAAATAATCCAGGAATTCAGCATCATTTGCGGCCAGCCGCTCAGATGCAACGATAGCCTGCAGCCGACAGGCGTCATGTTGAACCTCTCCAGAAGGTTATTGCTTCTTTGGGTCAGCGGGAGCAGAGCTAGTGTGGCTAGCAAATAATGCTTTTGAGGAGGGCCTTGCCTGCTTTCTGTGGTGCCCACTGCGGGAGCAGTCACTGTCCCTCTGCTTCTTCTCATGGTAGCCCTGAAATACACCGAAGGACTTTTGCCTGGAGTCTCTGGTGAAGGAGGGCTGCTGAAAAGGCTGCTGGCTAGTCTTTGTAAGAATCGCCAGAGATTTGTCTGTCTGTGTAGAGGTCTTTCGCTTGTTGAGTTCCCCATCTGTAAATGAATGGAACAGGTCTTGTCTGTGAAAGGGGAAATTATGCAATCTTCGCCCTCTTGCTTGCACTTGGTGCCATTCATCCACGCTACTCTTCTCATGTCCGCACCCACCCCCACACCGTGGCTAGCTGGGTCGATGTGGTGACAAGACTCAAGTCAGTCCTGAGCCACAGTTCTGGCCTCTGCTATACCAGACTTGAAGGCCTATCGCCCGTCTAGTGGCATCGCCTGTCTACTGACAGGTAAAACAGGAAATCCACCAGCTCTCTCCAGAACTTCTGATTTCCTGCTGCTAAAAGGGCATCTGTGTTTGCCTGCCTCGGTTGAAGAGCGGCGTTGGAGTAAACCTTCTTCCCATAAGCATCGAGGAGTTAGTCTTCTTTGCACAGGAGGCTGGGGAAGATGCTGTGGCACCTGAACACAAAGGTTTAGTGAACACGGACCCAGGCGCTACCCCAGAGAAGTTAGGCCGTGGTTGAGAGGCCAGTCACAGCTTTTCCAAAGGGAGAGGCATGTATCTGGCTTTCAGTTTTTTGTTCGTGGGCTGAAGGGAGTGAGGCTTCTCGCAGAGCTTCAAGGTTTTAGTTTTGACATCTTTCTGAAATAGCACCCCCATTTTGTTTGACAAGTGGAGGGCCAAAACTTGGCCCAAAAAGACAAACTCGTCATCCTGCCATGAAAGGCCTTCACAGAATGAGGGATCTCCTCTTCCGTATCAGTGTCACTAGCCATGTCTTGACCAGCCTTAACTGTGGTGACTGGATCTCCCTTCCCCTGGTTTATCCGTAGAGAAAACTGTGGCCTTAGGAGCTTCTAGGGTTGGAGTAGGCTGCAGAGGCACTACCTGCAGAAGCGGCACTGTCGGCGGGAGTGACGTTGTGTCAGTGAAATTGGACTGAGGTGTGGCAGAGGTGGAAACTGGTTGCCAACCGGGAAGAGCGGAGGCAGAAGGAACAGACTTAGGCATGAGCTCAATGATTAGCCCCTTAAAGTATTCAGTCATAGCCTCTGATCGCATGATAGTCTGAAACTTATCTAAGGGCCTGTTCTCTTACGCAGCAGACAGCGAGGTTGTAGGAGTTCAAGTGTGGTTAACTGTGGGAGGTGCAGACATCCTGTTGAGTGGTGCTGCAGGAACCCAGTAGGGCTGTGCCTGATAATTCCACGTGGGCATAGCAGGGTAGGCCGGATAGGCAGTGCTCCCCTGTGCCGGGTTCCACATGGTCCCCGGAACAATTGAATTGCGCAAGATTGTAGGTGGTAATGCAATTGGCAAAGTAACCCGGTTGGAGGTGTGCCTGGCAGCCAGCTCGCGCAGGGATGACGATGCAGGGGAAATCATGTCGCCCCATTTTGCCTCTGCTGTGGCCTTGGAGTCATCAATGAGCGGTCCTTCGCCCCAGAGCTTTCCCACCCAGAGGGCACCATTTTGTTTTTTAGGCAGTACCCCTGGCTCTCTGCCATCTTGGGATTGAGCATTGGGACTACCTTGGTAGGGACACAAGGGCTTCTGAGTGCCAAAGTGGGGCCCGGAGGCAAAGGTCTCTGCCGACAATCAGGAATGTGGTGCAGGGGTTCGTGGAGATTCGGACAGCCGCCCAGAAGGCAACACAGTACCCCTGGTGGAAGTACCACCGGTAATCCTCTCTCACTCAGGCGGAGACACCAAGAGTCCCCGAGATGGAGGTTGGTAGCAATTTAACTACACCCCAAGGAGCCCTCTGCAGACCAAGCGGTAAAAGGCCTTGCATCGCCCTCGATTTGTGCATCGGAATTAGCCTTTGCAGCCTCAGGGTTAACCCAGATAATAGACTTTGCAGAGTCCTCGAGCCGTAGGTCAGTATGAGCCCTTGCGGCTTCGGGTCTGAGCCCCGTAGTTGTAATAGGGACCCTCGGACCCCTCCAGCCCAAACAGGTCTCTGGAAAGGAGTCGCCTGGGCGGGGTGCCTAAAAAGTAATGGCGCTTACCTGAGCGGGGCGCGAAGATCTGCCCCTTAATGTGTCGACAAAATCTCTAAACCGGCGAGGCGGAGAGTCGCCAAAGAAGTCTTGCCAACGGCTCAGCGTCGTCGAAGTGCCTATGATCCGAGAGCAGTACAGGCTGAACAGGACTTCCACTGGTGGGAAGGGCCCAAACACCCCAGACAGAAGCTATGGGCGTCTGATGACGGAAATGTCTTGCTGCAACAGGAACAAAAAACAATTATCACTGGCAAATGCGGGTATGACGGTGAGGTAGGCTGGCGTGCTGTAAAGAAAAATAATTATGGAAGTAAGAGACAAAAATGGGGGTCAGGGGGAGTCAGCATGGGCGGGCATGAGCTGCACGGCCTGTGTGCATTCATTAAAAGGAGACTTTTGTTATGCGGTGCAAAAAAAGGCTCCTGTCCCGTCCCTGTGGGATGAGGTATCCATGAGTATGGAGGAAAGGGGAGGGGATGTAGGTGTATGATGCAGGCTGTTTTATTTACTATACCTGCTGTGAAACATGAAAAGAAATGTAGTAAACATTTCTTTTTATGTTCTTCAGAAGACATAGCACAAAAGTAGTCTAAATTTGTTTCACCCTAGTACTGATTGTGACAAACCTGTTTACTCCATTCTGCTTTATCTAACCATTTGCCCAATTGTTAGTGCTGGTGCAAATATTAGATAATCTGGCTCCTGCTATAAGTATATTTGTAGCTTATTGAGGTTTTGGAGTTTGAGTCAGGTGTCTCTGCTAGTCCACTTTAATTTGACTCCCCAGGTCCTGGCACCAAATTCACACCTATACCCATGGTCGTTACTATGGTCCTCACAACTCTGAGCTTCCTGCCTTGGTTACGTACCTCCATCCACTTCGGATATCTGCATAGGGCCACCTTGTTGTTCCTTCCTATTCTTGCTGGTTCTGACCACACTTTCTACAGATTTCTATCTACCTGGAAGATGAGATAACCAAAATCCATGCTAAGATTGCCCCTGTAACATGTTATGCAGCCTCCTGGAGTTCTCTTGTAATTGCCATATTATTTCTTTTAATTTATTTAGTTTTCCCCTTTTCAACCTCAAGTCCTCCCCTCCTGCACATCTGTTGATATGATGGCATCACTGAGGTGTTTTGTTTCTTCCAAATGACCGGAAGCTCCCATGGTTTGATGGAGGCTGGGCTTCTGGTGCATCCTCAGAGATGCATATGCGTACCTTTTCCTCCCTTCAAACTGAACACTGCGATTGTGGACCCACAGGCGTCACACTCTGAACTTTTACAAGGTTCAATTTTTCTGAACAAAGGTCATGATCTTGGGCAATGGATGATACCCGAAATATGCACCTGGGTGGAGTTCTTGGGTCATCATAATATGCCTGACCTACAGACCCTGGGGGGTTCTTGGGGTATCATGACATACCGAACATGCAAAGTTAGGGGTAGTATGGAGGCAAATATCATCCATACACAGCAGGAGAGCATGCACTGCTGAGTGGGTAGTTGTCCCCATCCCCAAGCCTCTCTCTCCTTTGTGACCTCACCACCGATGATTCTCACTGGACATGGCCTCATGCGCTCAATGTCTAGTCCCTAATCCATATCAGAATGTTGCTGGGGCATCTACCCGCAGAAAATATCCTTTATATGACTCTCAATCTCAAGGTAGTTTAAGTACCACACTTCATTGTTTTGATCATGGACTTGTCAGGCCATTCCAATGTCGTTTTGATACTTTACCAAAGCCCAATTAGTAGCTTTCCCTCTTGCCCTTGGAGTTCTCCAGGGCAGGGATTTCGCACCCCCTTCTTGTTTGTCAGGCTGCAGTAATTATGAACCTGAGCCAAGGGTTTCCCCAAAGTTGCAAACTCATTTAGTTTCTATTTTCAAGGATAGCTCAAGTCAATTCTGGGGGCCAGTTTCCTAGCCAGGGCAATAGCATAGCCTTCTCTGTAAGCCTGACCTGTTCTGTGGCTCACTTGGCAGACTGTGAAGCACTTCATCTCACGGACGCCAGGAACCCGACATCGTGTCCGTGTGCTTTCTCAGTGTGGTTTCAGGTTGTTCATTCCCTGAAGAGATGGAACTCGGGTATAGTCAGAAGACGGCTCCCAACACCACAAGCTTGCCTCACAGAATTCATGTGGCATGGATATAGGGTGGACACTAGTCTGGGAGGCACAACAATGAGATGACAACCAAATAGTAACTTGAAACCCAAGAAAAGCAGTGTGGAATGGGCTTCTTAGGATGGCATAGGGCTCAAGGCAGGCAAAAGGCAAGGCAGCAGGAAACAAGGCACGAAAAGTAGAGCAGAAAGGCGCATGGTAAGCAGAGCAGGCAGAAAGGCACAGGGCAGAAGAGGCAGGGCAGGAAGAATAGAAAAGAAGAAGACAGGGGAAAAGCGATACTCGACTTGCCGAAACAGCATGTACTGAGCATCTGGTTAGGATGACAATATATTTCAGCAAACAGTAATATCCTGGCGCGGATAAGTCTCTGCGCTGGGGTGTTACTGTTTGAAGTGCAATCCTAGCACCAACAGCTCCCTGCGCCCTGTTGGCCATGGCCAATGTTAGGCAGAAACCTGTGCAGTTCCCTTAGGCACCACTGCAAAAGATTTAGGACTACAGGTGGTTGGCATTAAACCCAATTGGTAGCAGTCTGTACCACCCAGATTTACCTGGTAGCTGTGGCTGAGCAGTCAGACTTCTCTCAAAATGAGTTAAGCAGTATATAGAGTATACACAATAGGTACAGAGACACAGTAGTACAAGCAAACACTGACCAGAGCTTTGGTGTAAAAGTATATAATTATTTAAAGACACACTTGTAAATTACACTAGCACACAAAGAGGTAAGTAAATTCAACACACAGTCACTATTATATATATACAACCCTAATTACTTATTAGACAAGTCAGTGAGAAACACCACTTATTTTCAGACAGAGGTGAGCGCTTAACATAAGATGGCACTCTAATAAGTTATTTAAAAAGGGAGGGAGAAAGGCAGAGTTATGCAAGCACACAAATCTCAATACTTTTCAAGGAACCACAGTGAGGCAGGTTAGGCAAGTCTACTAGAGAGCAAGGAAGTTCATATGCCAGGCCCACTCTTAGAGAGAGAGCAAGCAAAATGTGTCCAGGATCACACAGTGGGGTTATAC
This sequence comes from Ambystoma mexicanum, assembly GCF_040938575.1. Taxonomy (NCBI): domain Eukaryota; kingdom Metazoa; phylum Chordata; class Amphibia; order Caudata; family Ambystomatidae; genus Ambystoma; species Ambystoma mexicanum. The sequence continues at coordinate 342,203,954 of NC_090922.1, forward strand.
CCAAAGAGTCTTTGTAAATAGTTCACCAAAGATTGAGATCAAGTCAGGAAAAGTTAGTTAACAGGCCCCAGGCTAACCCAGATTAGAAAGTCGAGGATTTACTGTCACCCCGAACGATCTGTCGCAAGGGAAGCCAGGCGGGACACAGTACCTGAAAATGGGAAGAACGCTACAGCAGGGGCAGTTGTTCCTGGCAGTGGGTGCAAGTCGGTGTTTCGTCCAGAGGAAGAGGAGGTCTCGACGAGGAGGAAAGTTGGAGGTTGTTGCGCTGCCAGGGAAGAAACCAGCCGCTGAGTTTCCCAGTTACAAGGTACCACCCTTTTCTTCGCGGTAGTGGTAAACCGTGATATTCCAGTTACCGGGGTGCTTGGCATGGGCAAGGCAGCCACGAGATGGTCCAGGAAGGCGAAAAGACGGGCAAACTGGTTATCCCCACCAGTCAAAGGAAGAAGACTCTCCTCTGTCGTCGGGAATAGTGGTGAGACGGTTCAGCAGGGCTCCACCGGTGGTGTCGTCGTTGCAGGTCAGCTCGGCTTCTCCCTCCTCGGATTCTTTAGGTCCTGTGGCAACTTCTGAAGTTCCAGTCCCCAAAGCCCTGCTTTTATGCAGAAAACCCCCATTCATTCAGCCAAGCTGTCACTCAAACATGCTAAGTGGTGAGGCGGGCGGCTCACCACTTGGGCCAATCACACAAGAGTGCGACTTGAGTTGCCGAGGCAACTCAGTCCAGGGTGCCTAAACCCCCTCCCACACCCCCTGTGGTACCCAGACAGAGTGGCACCACTTTTGGAGGCTTCTGTGGAGAAGCCCGCCAAAAAGTGGAACAAAGGGCTCAACTTGGGTTGGACTCAAAGAAGCGAACACAAATGCCATTTTGGAGCCAAGTTTTGGCAAAAAATACCAACCGGTGAATTTATATTAATTTACTACACCGGCGGTATGTTCGAGGCTATTTAAAAAAGTGGCAGCCTCGAACAATGGGAAAATCCCATAGGGATATATTCGCGGTCGAATATAAAAAGTAGTATCCACTGCCACCAGCCAAAACTCGGTCGGGGGGAACTGGACAGTGCCCCCTCGAACAACAGACCCCGGGGCAATCGAATTGCCCCGACCAGTATGCACACAATATGATGGTTTATACTGGTTCTGTTCACAATTTGAGACTAGTAAAGCCAATGGTGACTTTACATGCCCTGGGAGACAGTAGTCAGTCCCAGGGTATGGAGTCTATGGTTGGGGGTCGCTACGACACCCCTGGCTTACAGCACGGAGGGTGCTGTGTAACCCATATATCAAAACACATGAAGCCCTCTGGGGTAAAGACACCATAGCCCAAAAAAACACATACCAGTCAAACGAACACCTCAAATCATGTCTAAGAGTGGGAAGAAAAGAGTCTCACTCTTAGCAGGAGAAAAAATAAACCCCAAAAATCCAGCAAAGATGCTGGGGGACTCACTAGGTTTGGGAAATTAGCCTTTACAGATAATTCTCCCTAACAGCCAACAGGGCACGCCTGAATGTGGGCTGCGCCGAGGTCACAGCACCAAAACGGCCAGCGCCAAATTGGCTGCACCAAAACACGGCATACCAGATTTTCTCTGATTTTCATCCCCCCGGGCAGTTGTGGTGACACCAGAGTACAATCGTGGGCTCTCTCTTTCCTTTCCCCTGAGGCATATTTCAGCTTCAAATGTATGAGGGTTTTTCCCTGACCTGGGCAGGTACTGTATGCTTGGTGGGGCAGCTGAGAGAGAACTGGCAGTAATTAAAGTTACTCACCATAGTGACTAGAGTACTCGTATTGCATAATCCCCTTTCCTCGATCCTTGTGGGGCATCTCCCAACATAAGGACGGCACCGAAAACTTTGGCAGTGAATAATTGAGCTTCCCCTTTAAATTTAATATAGCTCGCGTGGGAACGCCCCGCTGAGGCCCCGCCCTCCGGTGCCTCACCTCAGTCCCCTTTGAACACATTGGACGCTTAGATACCTAGCTACACTTATACATATTAGCCCTTGGCATGCTTGCAGAGGAAGATGGAAGGGACGCATGGAGGAAAGGGGACTATGAGTACTCTAATCACTACAGTGATTAACTAATTACTCATACGTCCCGTCCCGTCCCGTTTCCTCCTTCCCTGTGGGTGATTCCACCGAACAAGACACATAGTGTGAAGTTATGATAACCTGCCTCATTACTACAAAGAAACAAAAAGGTTCTTCAGAACCGCCTGACCAATCTCTGGATCGTGCCTGGAGCTGGTGTCCAGCGAGTAGTGCTTAAAGAAGGCCATTGGAGTGCCCAAGTAACCGTCCTGCTGATTACATTCAAAGACGCATGTCTCTGAAACGCGACAGTCGTGACCTTGGCTCTGACCGCATGAGCATGAATCCCGCCAAGAACATGTTTGCCCTTGGCTGTAAACGCCTCCAAAATGGCCTGTATAATCCAACGGGCGCTGGAAGCCTTATAAGCCTGAGAGCTGGTGGAGGAGCCCCCAAAAGTCAAAGACATTGCCTCAGACATCCTGAAGGATTTCGTCTGAGACAGATAACACTTGAGGACCCTCTTGAGGTCCAAGGATTGCAGGGCCCTCTCTGCCTCAGACAGCGGGTTCGGAAAGAACACCGGCAGGCAGATTTCTTGATTCAGATGAAATGGGGAGACCATTTTGGGCAAGACATTTGGCAAGATGACCTTGTCGTCGTGAGATGTGGCAAATGGCTCACACGAAGACCACGCCTGCAGCTCACTAATCCTGTGCGCAGCGGTGAGAGCCATCAATAAATCAGCCATTGCAAAGCCACAAGAACCACATTGAAGTCCCAGACCGGAAGAGGTCTATGCACCGGAGAAAAAAGCCTAGACAACCCGTTAAGGTGGGCCTTAACCACTGGGTTGGCTGCCAAAAACACATGCACAGGGGAATACTTGTAAGCCCCGATAGCTGACAAATCCGTGAAGCAAGTATCAACCTGGTCTCCAGAATGAGTCGGTTGCGCTGACAAAAGCAGAACATCATCCAGAGAACAGGTGACAAGTTCCAGTTCCTTGTTGCGAGGCCAATCGCAGAACCTAGTCCATTTGCTCTTATACTGGGACCGAGTCGAGGGCCTCCTAGCCGGCTGAATGATGTCCCAGTAGTCATCTGAAAATTGTATGTGCTGAAGCCTCAGCTGAACAGGAACCAGGCCACCAGGGCTAGTTTGGCCGGGTCCGGATGTTCTACTGACCCGCCCTGCTGCGTCAGGAAGCACCAGCTAGGGGTCGGAAGATGAACGACATCCTGGGAGCACAAATGCAGCAGATCCCAAAACCAGGCTTCCGAAGGCCAGTGGGGGGCAACCAGGATGAGACTACTAAGGCCCAGAACTTGCAGAGAGTCTGTTGGAGCAGAGGGCTGGGTGGGAACGCATAACACCTGCAGCCTTGCCATCAGATCTGGAAGGCGTCTCCCAGGGGCCCATGCCCTAGCCCATGAAGCAAACTGGAGGCACTTGGCATTCCAAGGGGATGCAAACAAATCCGTGTCAGCGAACCCCCAATGCTGGAACAGGTGCAAAAAGGAGACGTCATTCAACGCCCACTCGTAGGTGTTGAACCCCAACCGACTCCGCTGGCCCGCTTCTGCATTGCTGTCCCCCGGGAAGTGGACTGCCGAAATCCAAATCCCCTCCATCCAGGCCCATTTCCAGATCAAAACCGTCTCCATGCAGAGGAGGGGGGAGCAGGTGCCACCCTGCTTGTTCCGGTAAAACATTGTAGTAGAATTGTCCGTCCTGACTAGAACCAACTTGTCCCTGATGAAGGGCAAAAATGCCCTGAGAGCCAGGTCAACTGCCCTGAACTCGAGCAGATTGATATGTAGGAGGGTTTCCATCCTGGACCATGCTCCATGAATCGCATAGCCCCCCCAGAGTAACCCCCCAGCCCGAAATAGAGGAGTCCGTCGTTACTATTAGGGTAGGCTCTGGTCGTGTCAAGGGGGCTCCCACTGAAACATTGCCATCCCTCGGCCACCAGCGAAGATCGGGCAGAAGGAACGCTGGTACAGGAATCCTGTCTGACTGAGACCCTGTCTCCTGATACCAATTGGGTGCCAATTGCAGCAGAAGGCGCCTCGTCTTTAGGCGGGCGTGCTGTACAGTGAGCATGCAGCTCGTCATCAGGCCCAGAATGTGCTGGAACCACCAAGCTGAGGTGGTCGTGTTGTCCAGAAGGTGCACCACCATCTTGCGGAGGGACAGAAGCCTCTCAGGTGTAGAAAACACCTGCAGAACATAAGTGTTCCAACGCACCCCTAGGAAGACCAATTCCTGAGATGGGCACAACTGTGACTTCCTCTGGTTGAAGGAAAACCCCAGCTGATGAAGGATATCCGCCAGTGTCTGGCAGGAGTGCAACACCCCTTCGGGTGACCCCGCCCTCATCAGCCAGTCTTCCAAGTAAGGTTATAGATGATGGCACTCCAAGCGGAGAAGGCCCACCACTGTGTTCATTAACTCCATGAAGACACGAGGGGCCGAGTTCAGGCCGGAGGGCAGCACCTTGTACTGAAAGTGGTACGACATCATCGTGAATCACAGAAACTTCTAGTGCGGTTGATATATGGGTACATGCAGGTAAGCATCCTTGAGGTCCAGGGAACACATCTAGTCCCCTTCACACACAGACTCGGCTATGTGCACGGGAGTAATCATCTTGAAGCGTTCCAGCAGTAAAGACAGTTTCAGAAATGACAGGTCCAGTACTACCCTCAGACCAGCCTGGCTGTTCTTGGGTGCCGCAAAAATCCTGGAATAGTAACCAAAGCCCCTGTCTACAAGTGGAACCAGTTCTATTGCTTGCATCTCCAAGAGTGGAAGAACCTCCTGTAAAAAAGCAGCGGACATGATCTGACGAAGAGGAGGAGAGAATGGAAGAGGAATAAGAAGAGGAATACTAAAGCACATGGATACTAGAGAGGATCCACAGGTTTCTGAAGAGACACTTCCAGGTGTCCTGGAACAGAGCCAAACGGCCCCCACAGGTAGGTTGTGTTCCCCAACCTTGACGTCACTGCTTCATGGCGGCAGAGGCAGGGGCAGAGGAGGGGGAGGGGAAAAAACTGTGCAATGTCCTCTGCTAATTCCTCCTGTTGTCGCTGGGCAACCTGTTAGGCCTCTGTGTACCACATTCTTGGAACCCCTTCAAGACGGAGAAAGCACAGGTTTTGAACTCAGTCCTACCCTGGGATTGAGGGAAGGATTTCTGACCAGGTTTTGTCAGGATGGCCAAGGACTGTTTGAGTGGAGGTTTTCTTCTTTGTTAACTCATCATCGGTCGACATATGAAAAAGGTCAACGCCCTCGAAGGGCAGATCCAGGATCCACTCCTGCATGTAGGAAGAAAACTTTGTGGCGTGCATCACATCGTCCATCTCATCTCGACTCCAAGGCACAGCTCTCTGCTCTCTGTGTCAATGCTAGAGACCATGAGGTCCTGCGCAATGGCCCAAGCATCTGCCAGACTGGTGTAGAAGGAGGCTTGTTTGTCCAAAGGGAGGTCGGACAGAAATTCCCAGAGCTCCCGTCACAGCTTTTGGTTAGCCACAGCCCAGAGGCGTCCGTGTTGGCTTGCCGCAGATGCAGTCCTGAGATGGAATAACAGTGCTTTCCCAAGGACTCAAGGACTTTGTCCTCTTTGGAGAGGCAACTGGAGGTGGCTCCCGTGGGGGAAGACAATGAAGACAATGGTTTAGAATACAACAAGGCCGCAAGCCACCAAAGAGGAATGGTGCTGCGGGTGATAGGCAATGAGGATTGGCTACCCATCCATCAGCCTAAACCTGCGTTCCAACTTTTTGTTCATCTGGGCGTTGGCCCTGGGCTTCTCCCAGACCTTTCGTACCACCTGCAAGACATCATTATGGAGGGCGATGCCAGACCGGATCGTGGTGCATTATTCCAAGACCTCTGCTAGCACACCCGACTCCTGGGGGCTGCATCAGGGAGTGGGACCCCCCAAGAACTCTGCCAGGCCCTGAAGGGGTTCGGTCATGAAAAACCTTAATGGAAGCCGAGGGCTCATCGGCCTGGGCGTCATTGTCATCATCGTCATAATCATCATCATCATCATCCTCCCCTTTTTCAAAGACCAAGGGGAATCCGGGCCCTGGGACACAGGTGCTGGCAGGGTCCCCCCCCCCGAGGTCCGGAGCCACAAACAGGTCCAAGGGCTGTTGAGGGGGAGGCATTGGTGGTACAGGAGGAGGTGGAGGGACCAGATCAACCAGTAGGATCTGAACCGGTGGAGGGACTGACACCGGGAGTAAAGGAAAAATGGGAGGAGCAACCAGAGGGGAGGGCCGTGGTGGCATCACCTGCGGGATGACCTCCTTCACAATGTCCTTCCGGAGGCCCTTTCATCTGAGGGGAACTCATGAGGAAGAGGAAGCGCTGGAAGAAGCAGTCCTCACAAGCCGCCTGGTCCCTAGGCGCCCAGCCCTCCAAGACGCTGGGCCTCTGCTCCTGGTCAAAGCGCTGAGGCGCCTGGTGCGTGGCCATACGTCTGTGATGGGTAGGTGTAACCCAGAGGGGGCCAAAAACCTGCGCTGTAGGATCTGCTGCTGCTTGCAGAGGGAAGGGGGCTGGGATCATCCTGAAAAGCCCATTCGATGGGTGAAAGCACTAGCAAGCCATGAGCTGGATCCAAGATGGCAGCCTGCCTGGCAGGCTCCGCCACATGCCGCTCCACCATTTTGAAACCTTAGCCACGCCCTGGGAGGGAGGACGCGAAGGCCTTGAGCTAAGAGAGGACGCTGACACGAGAGGGTACAGCTTGGGTCTTGCACCCGAAGCAAGGGTGTCAACCTCAGAGAACACTCTGGTAGGTGCTGAGCCCTCAGCCGGACGGCCGGTCGTTGTAATGCCGACTCATGACCTTAGAGCGAGCCCCGTTCAACTGGACGCCCTCGGCACCTGTGCAGGTAGCCATGATGGATCTCGCCATGATGGATCTAGCCAAGGATAGACTCTTGCAGGTGGCACTCGAAGATCCCTTAACCCCTAGGGTAGAAGAGGACGAACTTGATCGCCCCTCCGAGGACAGCCTAGTAGGGCCCCTGAGCCCCTCACCTTGGGAGCCGGGACAGCCTCAGATCTGACCCTGGAATGCCCATTTGAACACAAGGGCCCCTCGGCTTGGGAGCTGTAGCCTTAGAGCCCTCAGGCCTGCCAGAACCTGAATTCGAGGAACACCGATGAGTGGGAACATCAGTGAAGGAGGTGCCATGCTGTGGAGCCGTGCTGAACAGAGGCCCTACCTTTTCTTGACGAGAGGTCCTTAAGGTGGGGTGAAGGAGAAGTGTGGAAGATCTCCCTCCTCCGCGACAAATGATTCTGCAATGCCCTGTGACAGAGAGCGCTGCAGGCCGAACATGAGTCCGAGCTGTGGTCGAGCCCCAAACACTCAAGACAGAGTGCATGGGGGTCTGAGGCCGGGAACGAGCGGTTGCATGAGGCATATCTGGTGACGCCTCCTGTGGCCGACACGCGCCGGGGGGGGGGGGAGGCACTGAAGGGAAGGGAAATAAGAAATGAAGAAAAAAATGGGGAGCAAGTGGAAAGCTAAATAGGTCTCTGCACTGGCTGCCAGGTCTGAAAAAGGTGCGGTGCCAAAGGACGGGGCCTCGTCGGGCCGTTTCCAATCCTGAGGCCATGCTCCACGTGCTATACTAAATTTGAAAGGGAAGCTCAATTTTTCGGTGCTAAAGGTTCCTGTTCTGTCCCCATGTTGGGGGACGCCTAGAAGGATGGAGGATAGGGGACGGGATGTATGAGTATAAGGAATATGCAATTGTGATATTCATTGTTGGACCCCATCAATAAAGCTGCAGCTGGACTATTAAGCCCATTTGAAAAATACATTACGGCAAACACAGGAGATCGGAATTTGGTCTGAGCCCTTTACAAAATATCCTTAGACGCTACGGCACAGAGAGGACATATATGAAAAAAATAGGAAATAACAGTGGGGCACCCCATAGACGAAGACAATTGGCTTAAGCCTTGGGAAAACATACCTAAACTAACAAGGACGATACAAAACTGAGAAATGTGGATTAAAGTAACGGTGCAGTGGCACTATACCCCAGAGAGTCTACACAGATTTTGACCAACAATGCCACCAGATTGTTGGAGAGGATGCAGAAAAAAGGGTATACTGCGCCCACATATGGTGGAATTGTCCGGTGATAGCACAATTTTTGTCCACAGCGGTTACTAGAATGAAGGAAATATTTGGCTCACACATCCAAAGGGAAATATAAGAATGCTTATTGGGGATGTGGGACCAAGGATTGGAGACAATGGCAAGACCACAAAGAAAAGCATACATGATTCTCAACATACCCACTCTCCTAATAGCGGCACAACGATGGAAACAAAAGGCTTCATCCCCCCGTAGAATAAGACTGGATTTCAAAAGTTTGGGCCATTTGTAGCCCTGGAATGCGTTACATACTCCCATCCAGGAGGAACAAACACAATTTTTGACGGACTGGGGCCTCGTGCTCACCTTTCTAAATAATGATTTTCGTGAACCCATGTGTCTGCTATGCATTTTGGGGATTTCATGAACTAAGTGACGAGACAAATGAAGTACAACTGGATATAAAACTGGATCCAGGTGGGGAGAACGAGACGGTGTCAGGGGGATGTGGTTGTAATGTTTAATATAAGGCAAAAACCAATAAAACCACATTAAAAAAGGTATGAGTTATGTAGCACTCGCACATGTTCATACACTCAAATGCTTATTTTTACTGAATTTTGGTGCAAAGTAAAATCAGACATCCCTTGCATTCTTTAATATAAACAGAATATGGACATTGTACAGTCCACGCTTGGATATGTACTAAGCGCCTGAAAAAGGAAAATTCCTTAAAAGGGAACTACTGCTACACAATGAAACCCAATAAAATATCCACATAATCCCAATGAAAAACATCACTGTAAACAATTGCAATGCAAAAGTAGCAATCAATCTGCTGTTTTAATTGTCACTAGTTGTGAACAATTTTAACTTGCATCACTCAGACAGATATGTTTACAAATCCTTCTCCTGCACAGAAATGCCACAAACAATCCTGACACAATCTACATTGTATCAGGTACACGACAGGTAGTGGATCAATGCGCTGGAATTGTTAAATTCCCCATAAACACACAAAGTCACCAAAAAGTCTTCATATACTTAGAGGAGGTCTAGATTAGTGGTGGGCTGTTTCCTGCCTTAGTCAGCATCAGCCCTCTCTGGGCTACTCTTTATCCTCCTCTATTGTTTTACTTCACTTATGGAGAATATAAAATCCCCTTGCACTTTCTTGACATCGAACATAGCCCTGAACTTTGATTTCGTAAAATGTATGAGCTAGCAGGTAAAACGCCCTTTTTATGGCACTCGTCCGGACACTCAACTCCGTAAATTACGCATTCTTTCACATTGTGTAAATGCGAACCAATCCTGCAGGCCCTAATACGCTGTCTGCTTTGTGACTCTTCTTCTTTACTTCGTTCACAACCCACCCTTTTTTGGCACTACCTTTCAATTCGTTTATATTTCACCTTAACGTTCTGTCAAAAGTTCTATTTGTTTGTCCAGCTCAGTGACCGGGTCTGGGGTACTATAGCATTCCTCTTCACCCAGATTCCTTCTCTTTCGTGGTCAGTCTTACAACTGATCATGATCTGATTCCTGAGGTGCTCTCCATAGGGCTGTGATGACATCTTCAACTGGCTCTCCCTATTTCTGTTTCTTCACATCACCCCTGTACCTTTCAAGCACACTGTTTACTTTTGAACATGGACGTCATTTGGGGGCCGCCAGGGATCGCACCTGCAACCCCTGAGGTCTCCCTTGCTACCCCTGTGGTCTCTCTTGCCAATCCTAAAAAAAGAAAAGCAAGGTATTATTTTTAATTGAAGTTCCTGGGCTTTGGTCAGTGCCATATGGCTCTATGTTTCGGGACTGGCTTTCTTGATCAGGCGTCTTTAAAAAGAAAACCAGGGGGTTCCACAAGTGTACACTCTGAGCAGTAACCCTAAATAAGAAAGAAAAAGAATAACAAATAATTTGTCTTTCTGGAATTCTATACAATAATTGCTAGTCTCATTAAAGGGGTGACAGGTTGTGTTTCATTGCTAGAAACAACACATCCCTGTAAATTAAATTGGAGAGATGCCATACACTGGGAAACATATGTGCAGTCTCTGCAACCATGTTTCACATGGCTATATTCCAAATTAATAATTTGTGCATATATCTATAACAAATTGCGAAAAACATCTTCTAAATATTGCAAATCATGGCATCTAGTGCCCATTTTGCAAATACATTCTTTGAACTATAAAAATAGACACACATGGCCAAAACGTCATACTAATGCTACGAAGATAAAGAGCAGATGTAACAAAAAATAACTATAAGCTAACCAACTTCACGAACGGACAAGAATCTCTTTATGGAAAAACATTCACTGCAGTAGGTGTAATATACCATACAGGTTCTACAAAAACTTCAGGCCACTATACAGCATATGTAAAACACACAAGAAGTTGTTTTGCATATAATGACACTTCAGCTACTCAGAAAGGATTACCTGAAAACCTACAAAATGCCTACTTAAAATTCCTTCAGCACATCTTCACAATTTAAATTATACCTCAAAAATGCAGTATAACACTACAATTAGAATACACCAATGGCCATTTAACTACTTCAAAACATAAAATACTGTACAAAATAAACAAAATGGAGCAACAAAGAAACAAATATCAACTTGTATTCAAAAATGTTATTTCTTAAATAAATGACAGTAAGAATATGCAATTGCGTATCTACTGTTCACCAATAACTACGCTGCAAAACATATAGCTATCAATTTCAAGCAACATATTATGTCACAAACTAAAATAATGTTTTTTTCAGTCTACATTGGATATTTTCCCCATGACTCAATGATTAGGAATGTGTTAATACAACAGCAACTTCCTACACATACGTTTTGTACAACATATGATACGTGAAATGCACTGTCTACGAGGGGACAAAACAAGATGTTTGTTATATTTTCCACATCATGTTCCTCAATTATATTTTTTTCTTTTCAGACTTCCTGCAGCATTTTATCATTATCAGTTTAAGAAAACACTGAGTTCGCAACTTGAAGATGTGCGCAGACACCAATCGCTGCATCATCAATACCATATAAATATGAGCCCCCCACCATAAGAACTTCATACTTGTGCTCTTACTCAGTGCAAGGTAACACAGCCTAGAGATGGAAAATGTACAAAGACAACAAACAATGCATCATCATTCCCAACCAAAAGAAGAGTAGACTCATGCTACTTTTCAAATGTTCATTAAGAGCACACATTGCACAAGTCCAGGGAAAAGAGGCCCTGTGGCCAAGCCGTGGCCCAGCTTTTCCCTGACCCTCATTATAACAAAACCCACAACAACAGGACCAGGAAAAACTGCCCTGCAGACAGGTCGCAGGCACACATTTTCCTGGCCTTGAATGTACCAAAACCGACAGCATTAACAGTGCCACAGAAAATAGGCTCAGAGTAATTCATAGCTGCTAAGTGCTCGTTTACACTCTGCGCTCCCCCCGATGCCAGCTTCTGCACTTATAACCTTTACCTATTAATCACCACTATGGAACACATATTCCCCGCAGAGGCAACACCCTACTACAAGCCACATATAGAAAAGGTCTTACTGACTGTCCTGTTTAAGCAGACATACACCTTCATTGCACCACACTCACATGAATGTCCCACTAATATAATGCCAGGTGATACTCATGGTGGACTTTGGGAACAGGAGCAGAACCCTATCTCAAGTTTCTGGTCCACCTAAAGATCAGGTGTTTTCATATGTAACACAAGTGTAATGTGTTCTGAATCCTACAACCCTTCTGTGCACATACATTAAAAAAGCAGAAACTCCAGTGTGCATTATATGAACAATGTGTTAGTAAACTGATAGCAAAGCACACAACATATATGCACTTTTCTTCTGAAAGTCATAAAAAGCCAGTGTACATTACAATAACAGCATACCAGTAAATTGATGGCAAACTACACGTCATATATTCAAATTGCTTTCCGTAGTCACATACTGGCTTAACAGAGTCAATAAAAATTAACAACATTTTTATCTTACTAAGAAAACAGCTGCATCGCTTTTCTAAGCCACTCAATTGCAGGTGTTTTCATGCAGAAAACAAATGGTGTATGCGAAGACATCTGTAGTCCGTAGGTGTGCGTGGACAAAAAGGTCAGTCCTAGAACATGAATGGGTCCATGGACATCAGAAAAGAAACACTGGGTTGCCCTTTGCTATACATATTCCACACCATACTCACCATCCTTCCCCTCCCGAGAGTTTGTTTCATATTTAAGACAACTATAATGTATTATTTAGCAAGGCAGCAAGAATGCTGGTGTCTGTAAACATCAAGGTGGGCCCATGAACACTGTAGAAGAACAAGTTACTTTCTTACTCGGTAACGTACTTTAGATGGGATGGTCCGACAATGTATTCCATATCAATGACAGGTAATGTCCACAGCTGTGCTGCTTCGAAAAATCTTTGGCGTCTGCGTCCTGCGTCGATGACGTCGATGCGCCGTCCCCGAGGACCTCCTCCGACGGCCGACGTCACCCGATGTGATAAGTAGGACGCACGACGCCCATAGCCTCAGTTATAGTTTTTTCCCAGAACGTGTGCTACCAGTTTTCTGCCAGTCAGACACACAAGGCCTTGCGGAACGCAAGCTGCAATCTCAAAAGAAATTCTGCAGCGGGGAAGGCAGGGAGGGAGCGATATGGAATACGTCGTCGGACCATCCCATCAAAAGAACGTTACCAGGTAAGAAAGTAACTTGTTCTTCGAGGAGATTGGGTCCTCCGACGTATTCCATATCAATGACAGACTCCCAAAGCAGTACCAAGCAAGGAGGTGGGAAAGAATTTAGAATACAAATTTAGCATGCCCAATCAAATTGCGGAATAGAGAACTGCCTTGCCAAAGGCCAGATCTTGCCCTCTGATGGAATCGAGGGAGTAGTGACGTGCAAAAGTATGTACTGAAGCCCAGGTGGCTGCATCACAAATGTGACGAATAGGAACTCCCCTCTGCAGGGCAGTAGACGCAGCCACCCCCCTGGTAGAATGGGCCCGCAAGCTAGCCGGAGGATCCATACCCGCCAAGCGGTAACACTTGGAGATAGCTAAAATAATCCAACGAGACAAAGTCTGTTTCGTCACAGCTTGTCCCAAACGCTTTCCAGCATAACCAATGAAAAGTTGATCGTCCACTCTGACCCGGGACATGTGCGAAATATAAAAGCTCAACGCTCTCCTAGGATCAAGCCTATGGAGCCTCTCCTCTTCCTTACCAGGATGTGGAGGAGGAGGATAGAACGCCGGAAGAACAACATTCTGGCTCAAATGAAAGTTCGAAACCACCTTCGGAAGAAAAGAAGGACGAACTCTAGGGACAACCCTGACCTTATGAAACACGGTGAAGGGTGGCTTAACCAAAAGTGCCTGTAACTCACTCACTCTGTGAGCGGAAGTAAACGCAACCAAAAACACAGTTTTCAGAGTTAACAGCCTCAAAGGGCAAGAATGTAAAGGCTCAAACGGAGCACCCATAAGAAACTTAAGAACAAGGTTCAAATCCCAACCTGGCACCAGAAAAGGTGACGGAGGGAACACATTAGTGAGCCCTTTCAAAAACTGCGAAATTAAAGGAATTTTAAAATAGGAACACTCTTCAGACGAGCGCTTAAATATGGACAGCGCCGCCAGGTAACCTTTAATGGTCCCCACTTGCAAGCCCCTGTGGGCCAAAGAAAGCAAAAAAGACAGAACCATGGGAATGTCACATTCAAAAGGATCCACATTCTGAACTCTGCACCAGTCGCAGAACTTTCTCCAACGGCAACGGTACAGAGACTTAGTTGCCGGCCGCCTGGCCGAGAGCAACACCTCCATCACGTCTTCAGGGAGGTCCCAATCCTTATACCTCAACCTTTCAGAAGCCAAGCGTGAAGATTGAGGGATCCAACCTCTGGATGGAGAACCTGACCCCCACTCCCGTGAGAGCAGATCGTCTCGGTAGGGAAGACGACGTGGAGGGCAGATGGACAAGTCTAGAAGGTCCGGGTACCAGGTCCTCCGGGCCCACACCGGAGCAATGAGGATCATCTGGGAACCGAACCTCTGTAGCCTCCGCAGCACTTGCGGGATGACGGGGACTGGAGGAAACGCGTACAGCAGTGGGAATGACCACTCCACCACGAACGCTTCTCCTAAGGCTCCTTTTGGAGGAAATTCCCGTGAGCAAAACCTTTCGCACTTCCGGTTGACACTAGAGGCGAAGAGATCCACTTGAGGGGTCCCCCAAAGGGCGAAGATTTCCAGGAGAATCTCCTGAGCCAGCTCCCACTCGTGAGAGATTGAGCTCTGCCTGCTCAGAGCGTCCGCCGTCTCGTTGTCGTCTCCGGCCAGATGAACAGCCGAGATCGAAACTTCCTGCTGGATGGCCCAGAATTCGAGCTGTTGAGGTAGTGCATGGCCACTGTGTTGTCCGTTAGAATCAGGACACTGTTTCCGCGCACAGTCGGCAGAAAAGCCTTCAGGGCTAGCCTGACGGCCCTCAGCTCCAACAGATTGATATGGAGTCTGGACTCCGACGGAGACCAACGACCGCTGATTGTCAACTCATTGGCATGAGCTCCCCATCCCGTGAGAGATGCGTCCGTCACAATCGTCACCTCCGGCCAGGGCAGCCAAAATGGGGCTCCTTCATCAGATTGCCCTCGACGGCCCACCACAGAAGGTCCCGGGCTACCGAGGGCGGCACCTGAACAGGGTCCGACAGCCTGCCGGAGGACTGAGACCACTGGAGCTTGAGTGCCCACTGCAAAGATCTCATCCGCAGATGAGCCTCTGGCATCAGAAGAATGCAGGATGCCATGAGGCCGAGCAGTCTCAAGAACTCGGACGCTGGGAGATCCTGGGCAAAATGAAACTTGTGCACCATCTGCTGAATGTGAAGACCCCTCACCTGAGGAGGAAAACACTGCCCCAGGGATGTGTCGAGCACTGCTCCGATGTACTGGAGCCGCTGCATTGGTGTCAAATGGGACTTCTTTAAATTGAGGGAGAAGCCCAGCTTGTGAAGGGAGTGGCAGGTGACGGACAGATGATCCAGGACTTGCTCGGGAGAGCTCCTCCTGATCAACCAATCGTCCAGCAGGGGTAGACGTGAATCCCCCCTTTCCTGAGATGCGCTGCCACCACCACCATGAGCTTGGTGAAAACCCTTGGGGCGGAGGTCAATCCGAACGGCAGGACCTGAAACTGAAAGTGCGAGTCGCCAGCTGCGAACCTAAGGTACTTCTTGTGCTTGGGATGGATCGGCACATGGAAGTAAGCATCCTTAAGGTCGAGCGACACCAACCAGTCCTGAAGTTGAAGGGCCTGGAGGAGTTGAGAAAGAGTCACCATCTTGAACTTGTCCTTCCTGAAGAGCTTGTTCGAACCGCGCAAGTCCATGATGGGTATCAATCCCCCGTCTTTCTTCGATATCAAAAAATAAGGGGAATACCATCCCTTGTTCCTCTCCGCTACAGGCACCAGTTCTATGGCGCCTTTCTCCAGCAGGGCTTGAATTTCCTGCGCAAGGAGCGGATCCGGACTCTTCAAAGAGAGGCTCCCTGGTGGATTGTTGTGAGGCCTCTGCCGAAAAGGAAGACAGTAGCCGTGGGTTATGATCTCCAGAACCCACACATCCGAAGTAATGGCTTGCTACTCTACAAGATGCTGCGCCAGCCTTCCCCCAACCGGCGAACCATGGGACCTGGCCTCATGACTGAGTGGTAGCAGCTGCGGCGTTGCCCGAGGGCAAAGAGGCAACTGCCCGAGCGGCCTTGGCACCTCGAGTACCTTTATTTCCACCTCGGGCACTCTTACGATGGCCTCTTTGACTGCTAGCTCCCCTCCCCTTACTGAAGGACGAGTAATAGCGAAAGGAACCTACCCTCCATTGCTGTCCCCTAGGATGAAAAGGAGGAGGTTGGCGAACTGCAGCGCCCAACGACTTTGCTGCAGCTGTGGAGGTCTGCAACCTCTCAAGACTCTCGTCAGCCTTGCTGCCAAAAAGGTGTTCACCGTCAAAGGGCATGTTGAGGAGCCGGGACTGCACATCAGGAGTGAACCCAGACTTCCGCAACCACGCAAACCTGCGCATTACGGTGCTCGCCGCCATGGACCGGCTGACACAATCCGCCAAGTCCAAACCCGACTGAACGGCCTCACACATGGCATCCTTGCCATCCTGAACCATAGCAAGGAAACCATCCCGTTCGTCCCCTTCGGGAATATGTTCAGCCGTTAATGCAACACAGTTCCACAGAGTGTGTGTGAAACGAGACAAGGCACATATGGAGTTGGCTGCCTGAAGCGCCAGACCCCCCGAAGAAAACACTTTCTTCGCCCAGCCGTCAAAACGTTTGTCGTCCCTATCCGGAGGGATGGTAGGATACGATGCCTGCTTTGCCGGGGCCGTAGCGGCCTGCACCACCAAACTCTCCGGAGTGGGGTGCCTAGACAAGTAGCAGGGGTCTTGCCGGGAGACTCTCCAGAGCAGTCCAAGCCGCTGCCACCCTTCTCTGCAGAGCCATATGAAAAGGCAAAACCGGGTCAGTGGAGGGACCGAGATCAAGGATGTCCGTGAGATCATCCTGAACAAACTCCCCTGGGGGAGCTGACCAACCCAAGTACTCGGTGACCCGAGACATAAGGCGCCGATATGAAGAATCGGCATGAGTGCCAGGATCCGGCCGACAAAACTCTACCTCCGGAGAGGTGTCCAGTCCACTGGCATCATGCAGCGACTGCCGCAGGTCATCAAACTGGCTATGGCCCGAGATAAGTTCATCAGGAACCGGAACCGGAACCAAGCCGCCATCAGAGCCTTCATCACCGTGTGAAATATACTCCAGGCAGGGAAGGGAAAGACCTCTGGGGACCAAAGCAGTGCCTGACCTTAGCCAGAGCCTTTCTAGGGGCAAACCCCATGCCCCGGGGCCCCTCCAAAACCACCGCCTCGAAATGCGTTGAGGGCGCCGAACGAGTCAGCGCCGGCATCGACAGAAAAGGCATCGACGTCGAGCGAATCGGCATCAACGTCAGCTGCAGGGCCGCCAGCATCGGCGGTGTCGACACAAGCCTCGAAGCCGGAGCTCCAAGCGTGTCTCTCGACGACTTAGGCGCCGACGACCCCCTCAGAGGCAGAGCCTTGAGAGAAATCGTCGACGACCTCGGCACCACAGGCTTCGACGTCTTCTTCGAAGACGGCACAGGATCACGCGGTCTCGAGCGCATCGAGGACCGGGACCTTGAACGGGCATGGAGAGAACGGCACCCTTGTCCGAGCGGGACTTCTCCCGCGAGCCGTGCCGACCACCCGAGCCCGAAGGCGTACGAGCGGTGTCTCTCGACCGGTGCTGACCGACCCCACTCAGAGGCGCGGATGGACCGGTGCCCTGCGATTCAAGAACCACTAGCATCTGCTTCCAGAAGGAAGCCCATTCCTCCGGTGTCGCTTGCATGGAGGGATAAGCAACCCGCCGACGGGCGGAGTCCTCGGAAGAGGACGGGGAAGGCGACCTATGCTGGCGCTTCCGGGAATGCCTCGAATAGGCGGAGGAGTGGCGAGACCGACTCCTGGAAGGAGACCCACTGGACTTCCAACGATGACGCGGAGAGTCGCCCCTCGAGTCATCCATCGAAAGCCCCGCAGACCTCGACTTCCGGGGCTTAGACACCCGGCCTACCGACAGCTTCTTCTTGCGTTCCCGCAAGGCCTTTGCCATGAGCGACTGGCAGTCGACACAGTCGTCCGTATCGTGGGCCTCCCCGAGGCACCAGAGGCAGGCGTTGTGCGAGTTCGTGACCGACATCTTGGACCCACAGTCCCCGCATTTCTTGAAGCCCGGACGCGGGGTTGAAGACGAAGAAGACATCGCCACAGACAGGTCTTCACAACAAACCGAACAGGTTCAACGAACCGAGAATTGAAAACAGCAAACTCCAACGAGTCGAGGCGTACCGAGATTCACGAAGCAAACACGTTCGCGGAAAAAACGGAACTGAGGCTATGGGTGTCGTGCGTCCTACTTATCACATCGGGTGACATCGGCCGTCGGAGGAGGTTCTCGGGGACGGCGCATCAATGTCATCGACGCAGGACGCCAAAGATTTTCAGAAGCAGCACAGCTGTGGACATTACCTGTCATTGATATGGAATTCGTCGGAGGACCCAATCCCCTCGAAATAACACATTGCTTTTGAACTCTTTAAAACATCTATTCCGCGCCACCCTTGCCTCCCCACAGATTCTTACATGCGTAACACAAGGGCAAATGTGTGTTCATAAAAATGTTCCTACCGTAATGTCCACGGACCAAGAGTACAGTTCAAGAATCCAAAATGGCAGTTTCAAACTATTTGAAATATCTCAAGTTTCACAATTGAACCCATCAGCGCCATGGCATAATGTCTGCAAACATAATGCGGCCCCCTGTTTGGTCCAGTGGCATCTGTCGAATCAGGAAGTGAGTTCACCGACTGCACAGAGAGAGCAGTACATAATCAGGACGTGAGTTTGCTGTCCGGACCAAGACAAACAGTTTTGCCTAATTTTTTTTACCTTTGTTAAAATATCTGCTGGACAGGTGAACCCCCAAATTTGCAAAAACACACTTTCTGGACCAGGATGCCACTCCTTGCTCAAGCTTAGTGGAAATCTGCCCAGCAAGTTCGGACTGTAGGTGCAAATGTCTTTTGCATTCAAGGCAATTTGGGTTTCAAAGGTTTTGAAATCCCTCCTATAATCTTCCCCCCGCCCTCTTCAGGAAACTGCACTAAATTTTCTAAAAGAGTTCAGAGTTGTGTATGTAGATTTTAGGAAAGTTTTGGGCAGATTGCTGGCCCTGTAAAATATGTATACCATTTTATATGTGTATATATAAAATATGTATTTGACTGAAAAAAAAGCCAAGGACAAAGACAACACCCGTACCATTTGCAATAATCAAGCAGTGATTCTTCTTTCCCAAAACAGGATTTTTTTTCGACACAATTTATGTGTTGCACAACAAGAGTGTGTCCCAGTGGAACAATGCAGCAAGGAGATGATGACCAAGTGGGCGGGAAGGAGGTATACGAAGAAGAGGCAGCTTGTCCGCCAGGGTTATCTCTCAGATAGGATACACTTTCCCAGATGCAAACCCACGCACAGAGAACATAGCCAAATCAAATAATGTCATCAATCTAACGGGTACAACATTAACAATAGGTGAACGGTTGGTTTTAAATCAATACCTTTCTTTTGTTACAAAAGCGAATGGTGGTCTGGTAGATACTCAAACTGACATCTTTACATTTTGGAGAACATTGCACCTGACTAAACATTTGAATAAACGAGCTACTTAAGGGAATGTGACAGCAATCCTTTATATACTAAATTCCTGAAGCATTCGAGAAGCTGAAGCCCTGCATATACTACAACAACTGAAAGTATACATTAATAGTCCCCCATCTGTGGGGATGTACCTTTGGAACCACTGAGATGTGATCAATAGCTCTCAGAACCCAACTGAAGTCTATGCGAGTTCTTTCTAATATGAATGCAGTTATATTTCT
The DNA here is from genome assembly GCF_040938575.1 of Ambystoma mexicanum. Lineage (NCBI taxonomy): Eukaryota > Metazoa > Chordata > Amphibia > Caudata > Ambystomatidae > Ambystoma > Ambystoma mexicanum. The sequence goes on from NC_090922.1 coordinate 342,223,730, forward strand.
GAATTTGAGATTTAAGTGATGGAGGATTTGAGAGAGATGGGTTGGTCAGGAGTGGGTAAGTCAAGCCTCAGTCTGCCCAAATTGAGGCATGAGAATCTGTCAAAGAGAATCATGTTGCAAGCTATGGGGGAGGGGAGGCAATCAAACACAGGCGCTAAAATAATCATTCTGGTGCAAACTTAGGGCTTGGAGGTCAGCAGGTATGACAGATGGCGATATGACATTTCTGAGGACCTTGACTTTTTAGCCGCTTCTAAAAGTACATATGTCGTTGGTTAAAATTCACTGTGCCACCCCATGAAGCATTCAATCGATTAAATAACAAAACCATTTTCAAACTTCCTGGGCCACTTTCCGAATTCCAATGTCTTTAAATTGCCCTTGTATATTAAGAATACATGTGACACAATCAATAGTATCGGGGAGATCCCATGGGAGCAGGATTACCTACTGGTTTCACTTAATTGTACATTTCATATACTTCCACCACACAATATTCATGGGCTTAATGCACACAGATCCTTCCTACCAGAAAGACCCTGTTGGCCCATACTGAAATGCTGGCAGATATCACAGAATTATTCTTAACAATAACTATTTCATTTTTGATAATCTTTTTTTTTACCAGTGGATTAGGGAGTCTGCACTAGGCATCAAAGTTCCAGCTTCAGCTACTTATCTCTTGGTGGGATTTTGGGAGCAGGGTGCAGTTTTGCTCCAAGGGAGTAATATCTTGAATAATCAAGTAATGGTGGTCTGGTTGAGATACCCAACATATTTATCTTCTGGGACTTCACTATGTGCAGTGCTTTAAATGGGAAAGAGAAGTGCAGGTACACACCAAACTAGACGTTAAGTGGGTGGGGGCTCGGACCTGGTGAAGTCCAAAAATGTATCTTATTCCTGTAGGCCTACTGGGTCTCCCCAGCCCATTTCAATTACCTCACTTTCTATGTGTGTTGTACTATCTATTTGTAGCACTTTCTGATTGTTTCTCTCCCCACTTACCCCCACTCCAATCATATTTTCACCCTACCTGTCACTCAGTGAAAGACCCTTTTTTCCTGAGCTTGTGCCTTGGAACTCTGGCACACTGAAAAATTGCAGCTATTCCAATAAAAAGCTCACTATAATAGTATACGTTTGAGGCATCCAGTCCTTTCTCAAAGATGTCCATCAATAACAGACTGAGTTTTCCCTATTTTGGCACCAATATTATGATGTATAATAGTTGGTAGGCTTTGAGAGAAATGAGAGTCTGAAAGACAACTAATACTATTCAAATAAATATGATCTACGGGTAAACTAGGATGCTTAAAGAGAAAGGTCTCTGATAAACTCTGACAATCTCATTATATAAATCACTTTAGAAACATGTTGAGCAAAAATAATATGATTAAAGCTTTATTTTACCCATCCTAACTAGAATATCACAGTAAAATACAACAAAAGGGTGTGAGTTTTTAAAACTGTTTTCACAGTGAAAGAAAACGGGGTTTAAAACTCCATTCACAGTGAAATAAAATTCAACACGTTGTAATGTCATCTGCTAGAGTCTTTTTTTCATACAGCATGCAACGTTATCCTCACCCTCTATTTGCTATCACCCCCCATTCACACCTCTTCGAGGACAATAGTCCTTCCCCTGGCAGCCCTGTGTTCTAGGGCTATCGACTATTAATCTCTCTTATTCTTATGGTTTGTAGACGCAAGACTAAACATCGGGGGAGCAGCTGTGCGTCCCTGCTTAAACACTGAGGTGGGAAGGCTGGACATATGGGTGGTTGGCAATGTACTGAGCATTTGTACTCTCCTCAAGCTTAAGCTTGGAGAAGTCCTGGCCCTAAATACTGCAACAAAAAAACTGCTGGTACTGGGGGTCAGCTAAAACAGGCCCATTTAAAGCACTGACTATACGCTTCCTTGTGTAGCCTGCAGCATAGCTCAATTTGGAGTCGGAGCCAGGAGTCACTACCATCACAACTTCAGGATCCCCATCTTCCTCCCACACCACGTCTCTGAACTGACAATCACCTTCCTGTCCCAGTCATGTTCCTCTGCCCACCATCTTGTCCTGACTAGGGCCGATCCAACCCGCTGAAACCTTCCTGCTATTACTGACTTTAGAACCACCTTCTCACGATTTTACACCTCCAGAAATTGTAAACTGTTGCTGATACCATCTCCACCTGTCTACCACCTCCTCTTGTAGTCACCACTGTCTTCATCCTTTTACCACCTCCTGCCGTTGACACCTCATCCAACTGGATACCCACTACTCCTGATTTTGCCACCTCCTCTAAACAACTACCATCTCCTTCAGCGGTTACCATCCCCTCCTGACTCCTACTTCCCTCTCCTCAGTCTTCCCTTCCATCAGCCAGGCATGATCTCACTACCCCAAATCTGCCTCAATGTTGCTCTAGTTGCACAAGTTCTACCCCAATGTTGATCTCACTCTCCAACTTCAGATCCCTGCGGCTCTCAATGCCCTGCTCAATGCCTATTGCTAGCCGAAGTAAAGCCCTGTGTGGCTATTGTTGCCCTTGTCCTGTCTATAGCACTCTCATCTACCATTTTCTGGCCCATGTGCATCTTGTTGCCCCAGTTAGGCCTTGTTTGGCTCTGGCTGTACCAGTTAGATCCTGTGTGGGGCTCGCTGCACTACGTCTGCCCACGTCATTCTCAAAAAAACAGTTCTGCCTCATTTGGCTCACCCAGCCTCAGTTCTCCACCATGTGGCTCTCAGTATCCCAATTCTGCTGTATGTGGCTTTCACTTGCCTAGTTCTGCCCCATGTTGCTCTCACTGCCCCAGTTCTTCCCAGTATGGTCTTACTACCACAAATCTGCCCCAATGATGCTCTCATTGCCCAAATTCTATCTGATTGTTCATCTCACTCCCACAGAGTGAATCTGCATTTTATCTATGATAGTTTATCATGAGTTTAATCCATTTATTAATCCATTTATTCATGCATTTATTTTGCATCCATTTCACATAGGTCATGTATAGCACAATGTTCTGACCCCTGTGGCTCTTGCTGCCGCAGTTCTGCCCTGTTTGGCTCTCTCTGCTGCAGAAAAGCTGTGCATGGCTCTCTTTGCCCACAATTAAGACCTCTGCAGTTACTGCTGCTGCATTTAGGCCCTCTGAAGCTACTGCTGTCCATTTATTCCCTGCGTGGCTCTCATTGGCCATCTTTGTGCCTGATGGGACACACTATGTCCCAGTCTTGCCCTCTGCAGGTCTTGCTGCCATTGTTCTGCTGCCCCATGTAGCTCTCACTAACCCAGTTCTGGACCACGCAGCTCTTGCTGCCTCTGGTCTGCCCCATGTGGCCCTCATTGCCGCAGATCTGCCCCATGTCCCTCTAGCTGCTGGGCTTTCCTTCATGCCACTGTCACTTCTCCAAAACTGCCCTATTGTCCACCCACACCACATTCCAACACTCTCCACCCCTGCTTTCACAAATAAACTCCTTTTATACACCTTTTATTAGTCCGGTTCCTCACTCTACTCAGCCTTCTTCATAGAAACAGGAAGCTGAGACAAATGTGAAGTGACTGACAGCACTTCCCTCCCATAGTCCTATTGCTCATTGCTATGCAGTGCACAGGAGACTGTCTACATAAAATACCCCTATTGCCTCCTATGGTCTGGGACTTGTGAACGCACATTCTGAATGCAAGAATAATGGCCCTGGAGTACACCATGAGTTGACAAGACAATAACATACATAAGTGCCTGTAGGGGCCTCTTTGCCTCAAGGAAGCACTTGGAGCTGACAGAGTGCTCCCAGTCATGATTACTGATGGGAGCACTCTGTCTGAAAAGACATGTCAGTGTCCTATACATTATGAATGGGCAACCACTGTTGTTAAATAGGGAAAATGTTAAACAACTTACACATTAAAAGGACCACACATTTCAAATAATCACACGATATTAAAAAGAAATGTGTGCAATAAATATATGTAGAACACAAAGTAAAACCTCTACCCCTTCCCAGCTCGCTTCCACCCTGTCTGAACTGCAAAACAAAACATTCATCTTCATAAATGGGGATAAGATCATTTGCCTTAATTTCCCTAAACATAGCCGCTTATCAACATACTATACCGAGCTGCCTCTCTACCCTTAACCTCAAAGTCAGCATCTCCAAAACTTGCCTCCTTAATTCCCCTCTTTCGCATGTTTTACATTAAATTATGTATGCATGAAAATTCACTCAAATAAAAAACACAATTACTGTGGCATAAATGAATACTAGAGTTGAAATTGTATTTCAAGGGTAACCTGTGAGTACTTGCACAGGAAGATTAAACTATGGCTCAAAATGTTTTGGACATACAAAACATATGGCGTTCTGATGTTAACACTCCCCTATCCCCTGCACACCTTTGTACTGTATCAAAAACAGCCAACAGTTATATTATGATTTCCGGATCTCAGTTCGATAGATGCAAAAATTAATAATTCACACTGTATTCTTCACAAAGTATGCAGGCTTCTGTGCGTAGAACAGAGCCCAACATGTTTTGGGGAAACCCCTTCTTCAGGAGCAAAACTGCAATTCCAATAAGTAATCATTCCATTAATGAGGATCAAGTAAATGCTTTCTAATGGTGAAAGCATGTTTACTTATGTACAAAGACTTGCATGACAACCAACATATATACCCTCATGTTACCAAGTTTACAAATGTCACAATCGTGAGAAAGTAAATAACCAATGTGTATAAGGTAGAACCAATCAGCCAAATCACGTTTACTAAGTACAGATTTCACAAGTGAATTCCTCATGCATAAGGTATAATAAAGTCAAAATTATTCAAGCTTCCTGTAAAAAAAAGGAAACATCACCAGTGTATTAATCCAGGGCCTACACCTTTGTAGTGAATAAATGCAAACCCCAGTAAAGAATAAGATAAAAAGAAAACGGTCAAAAGACCCTATTATTTTACAGGAAAGAAACATACCTCAAAAGTAAAAATACAATGAATCCACGACAATATAGCCGTATACAGAATTTCGGTAACAGAGCTCCACATAGCCCAATAGCTATGGCAAATAAGGAAAAAACACATGAACAATGTTTAAGAAAAGGATTCACCTAGTTTATGCCAATTTAGGGGACTATTGATTCAGCTATGCTTAGCCTAAAATACAGGAATGCAGACTAGACAGTTGTGTCTTATCTGAATGTTCAATTAGATGTCCGGGTATACAACAACAAAAATGAAGAACCCCGTGTCCATAGGTTTCAGGTCTTCCTCTGTCAATGTGCGTTCACCAGCATCAAAACATTAAACAATGAAAAGGAAAGGTCGCTTATGCCGCGTTCTCAATAAAAATGCCGTTTTCGAGGGCAAACGAAGCGCCCTACAGTATCGAGTTCTTAAAGATGTCCACCCTTTATAAACCGCTTACACAACACGTCTCCTCTGATCTGGAAGCAAAGGTTGTGGGTGCTGTTTTTGTCTCCTAAATAGTTGGCTATTGAAAGCCCCACTCATCCATAGAGTCAAGCCCACAGCGCCGTCCCGTGTGGGTAAATAGAGGACAAGTCTACATAGTTTTTCTAGTATCCCAATCCAAGCTACAATTTCGCAGCCATCTTAACAGAGCCTCTAACAAAAGTGTAAACTATTTTTGAAAAGAGAACATCCAGTCATTGTCCACTGTAATCACTGAAATTCTAAAATAAATTGGATAAATCTCTGGTCCGTGCCACCCTCAGAAAACTGAGATAAATCACCAGTACATGTCTATAGAGGCTAGACAATGCTCTAATTTAGTATCTCAACCTAAATAAAATCATGATTAACAAGATCGTTGGAGAATCACTTGGTTGTATAGAGGTAAAATAAGTATATGCTTTCTAATGTGACAAATTTAACAGAATGTTGTTGATAAAAACCTATTGCAATATATATATACTCATACAAACAAACACCAAATATATATCTTCATAAGTTTGTGACAATCAGGCTCACTCAGTCATCCATTTCCTGTATGTACAGATTGTAGTGACATAGATAAATGTTTCTTGCCCTACAGATAAAGGGTGTATCGGACACTTGTACGCCCTAAAAATTGGCAAATACTTGCCCAAAATAAAATAGGGTAAAATACTCTCAACAAAAATAGGAAAAAGACATGCAGAATCTTGCACCCCTGCTTTCACCCTCACAGCTGTGTGGATATTTTAGGACCAGTAGTGCACGTAGTACCACAGGAAGAAACTACTAGTTTAACTGCCTGATTGTACTAGGCGCAAAGAAAGAAATATTACAAAAGCATTTCAGTTTTTCAGGTAAAACATGTTTATCCGCTTATAAAACACTTTCATTGAGAATTGGATTTACATTTTTACTCCCAACTTAAAAAAATAAGGAGTAAAATACTCCCACTTCCAGATCTTATTCGGAGAACTGAATGTTTCTATGTACATTTATCTATATCAGTACAATCTGTACCTTCTCAGGGGTCCGTTACCTTCCCCTGCACCGAGTCTGTTGATTGAGGCTGTATCTGAATGATCTTTAATTATATATGTAAGAGTAGGTGTGCACTTGATTCATTGTATCGGGAGCAGTCAGTCAGGCAAGCGCTCCACACTGAGAAAAGCGGCATGCAGGTGGCTTTTGCAGCCACCCAAGTTAACGTCTGCTCCATTGGAAGATACACTGAAACAATTAGTGCGTCGGCTTTGGAGAAGCTAATCATAGAAATGCCAAAACGTACTGGTTTCCATGACATCCGTGACAACTGTGACAAATATACAGCTTTTATCACCATTAAAGTGTGAGTGTTGCCAGGACGAAGTGTTGAAGTTGAAGATTTGAAAAACAGAGCCTTGGAGCATGACATTTACTTTGGAGGGGGCATAACGAGCAACCGAAAAAAAGAAAAAACGAGCAAACGAAAAAAAATTGTTAAGAGGTTACGATTTAATGCATTAACAGGTTTCATACAATTCGATTTTAGGTCTTTTGATATACTGAGGAGAAATCATAAAAAATTAGTGTTACCTTTTCTTTTTTCCAATTTAAGTGAGCTTTATAATATAGTGTGATCAAAAAAATCATACAAACAGCAGCGTTTATATACACGCTAAAACGGTGCAAACAGGACAATATCCTAAACGCCACATAGAAAAAGTGTGTCTTTGAGACCTTCTTGACACATCAGAGATGCTGCACAAGGGAAGGCTTGCACTGTAAATGTGCATGAGCGAAGATTGTTTGCAGGGTAAAGAGGCCCTTTTTGGGAGGCAAACAGAATAAGGACCAGTAGTATATGGCCAGGCCACGAAACAAATAAGGGCCACTCATCCACAGAGCAGTAAAGGCAGCAATAACCAAATACTGTGCTTTGGGTGAATCAGCACATGGGATTAAGTATCATGTGTGGCGGGTCGGAAGGAGTAGTCGGACTCTGAGGACATTTCTACATTTCTTTTAATAAACTGCCTCGTTTTCCCTATTCCAAAGGGATTTCGCTAACTATCTAAAGGATAGATGGTACTCGTCTGTTGTCAGGAAGTCCCAAAGAAATTAAAAGTTACAGTAGTCACTAACGTATTCCTATTCCATAGACCCCATTCCTACATACTCTATGTGTGCCCCTCGCTAGGGAGGGGATCAGAACCTTTCTCCCCTCAAAAAAGGCCATTTCCCCTTTAAATTGAAGACACATGTGGGCGTATGCACGCTGCGCTGACCCCACCCTCCAGCACGTCACCTCAGTTGGGTCTTATGGAGGAAAGGGGGCTATGGACTAGGAGTATGTTAGTCACTATGGTAAGTAACTTTTAATTACTCCTACATCCCGTCCCCTTTCCTCCATACTGTATGGGTGATTACAACAGATTTTAGTCCTTTGGGAGTAGAGTGGCTCTGCCTTATTATGCAAATAGGTTCCTCAGAACTGCCAGGGCAAACACTGCATCTGATCTTGTGCTAATGTCCAAACAATAATGCTTGCAGAAGGTCGACGGAGACGAACAGGTGGCGGCCTTGCTTATCAACTGGCAGGGTACGTGCCTTTTAAAGGCTTCCGCTGCTGCTTTTGCCACAACAGCGTGGGTATGAATATTAAACGGACACAGCTTATTCTGCAGTTTGTAGGGTTCTGCGATAGCCGCTACCATCCAACTGGTCATTGATGCCTTGGACGCTTGAGTGCCAGGCGCAGTACCACCAAATGTGATCAGTAACGCTACCGGTTTACAGAATGCCTTATTCCTGCTCAGGTAGAATTTGAACGTTCTTCTTACATCCAAACAGTGCAATGCCTTCTCCCCCTCGGATTGAGGATTTGGGAAGAACGTTGGTAGGATAATTTCCTCATTTAAATGAAATGCTCAAACTATTTAGGTACGAATTTCGGATGGATAAGTAACACCACCTTGTCCTTGATAAATTGTGTAAGGCTCTGATGCCACTAGAGCCTGAATTTCACTGACGCTTGATGTTAGCCCCACTAGTAATGCTGTCTTTAGTGTGACCCACCTAATATCCATTGAAGCCATAGGATCGAAAGGCTTATGAACAAGTGCCGCTAGGACAACATTAAGGTCCCAAACAGGGGGTGGCTGCTTGATGGGAGGATATAGCCTCCTAAAGCCCTGCAAGTGCCTTTTTACAATAGGGTTAGACATTGTGATGGACATAGATTTAGAATTTCTGTAGGCTCCTATTGCCGCTAAATATGTGCAGCATGTGTCCGCTTGCCCCCCTTTTGTGCCAGATGTGCAGAGAATGACAGAACCTTATCCAGTGTTGAGGAAACAGGATCCAGGTTGTTGTTGTCCTTTGCCCAGAAGCAAAAGCATGACCATTTACTTTTTACTGGTTTCTGATCGAGTCCTTTCTTGCCCGTTGGATTAACTGCAAGTTATCCTCAGATAGGCCCCGGTGCCCAAGCGTTAACTATTCAGGAACTAAGCCGCTAAGGCTACTGCTCCCGGAGCTGGGCCAACCATCGCTCCTACCTGCTGTGTGAGAAGCTGTTGGCCTGTCTTGGGAAGGGGAACTGGACCCTGACTGGCCATGAGAACCAAGTTGGAGTACCATATTCTGGATGGCCACTGGGGAACCACCTGGATCATGAGGCGGCCCACTGATTCCCTGCCTTTGCACAGTATTTTCTGAATCAGAGATGCCGGTGGAAACGCATACCACCAGATGCTGTTCCATGATATGTGGAAGACAGCCCCTAGAGAATGACTGCCCTTGTCCATCCATGAGGCCAATTGAGTAAATTTTGTGTTTTCTGCTGTGGCAAAAAGGTCCACCTTCAGATGGCGCAGGCTTCGAACATCGGGTCCAGTATTTCTGGGCATAGTTTCCATTCAAAATTTTGCACGCCCACCCTGCTGAGTATGTCTGCATCTGCATTGCTCTCGCCCGGAGGGTGTATTGGCTGAGAGGTGAATGTTGTGGGTAAAAGCCCAATCCCAAATTCGTATAGTCAGCCTGCAAAGGGGAGGGGATCTCCCCTTGCTTGTTCAGATAAAAAATGGGCGTGGAGCTGTCCATCTCGATGAGGATGAGTGCTCTGCTCTTGTTGAGTGGAAGGAAGACCCCAAGGACTAGTTGAATTACGCAGAGCTCCAGAACATTTATGTGCTGCTTCCTGTCCTGGGAAGACTATAACCTGTTGTGAGACAGACATGGTATCAAGAGAGACACAGACTCAAATGGGTTTGTTTGAAAACTTTCAATTACTAAGGTTCCTAGGCTGGTGTAATGCCTTACTGGCCCCAATTCCCTCAACTGATGTTTCTAATGGCCGTCGTCGTCTAAGAGTCCCAAGTAAAAGTCTTTCTGTGCCTAAACCTATGTTTGCCCTGACTGTATACAAAAATGTGATAAGACGTCTTTTCAAAGATAAGAAAAATAGTGGTTCAACAAAAATTGAAATCACGACTTCAGCTTCAACAAGTTTCAAAACAACATTAAAAAATGATTTCCAAAATGGCGGCTCGTTTAGGCGAACATGCAGCAGTGTGCTCTGTCCCCCTCCAGCAGCCTAAGGCACTAGCAGCAGTCCCTGCTCGCACTGGGGCCCCCTCTCATAATGCCCGGAGTAGAGAGCAGTTGGACCCCAACATAAATCCAGGGTGGCACATGCATTGCAGTGATTGACCGCCCTCATGGCAGCCCGGGAACCCGGGCCGAAAATGGAAGCGCCATGTTAGCGCATCGGCCAGCAGCGGGACATGGAGCAGCAAGTGGGGGAGAACTATCCCTCCCAGGGTCTCACCCCACAGAGACTGCAAGAAGCGGAAGCGGCTGTCGCATCCCAACCATAGGCTGACGACGAACTGAGAAGCGGGGTGGCCGTCCACCATGCAGCATCGGAACAGGTGACGGCGCTGCCGCACTCAGATGCGCAGCATTAATCAGCCAGGATCTACGGCTGGTGGCGGGTCATGGCCTCCACGGCACAGGCTCTGATATCCCCCGCACAGAAGGTGAGCAGGGAGCCGGGGAGGCAGCCTGGAGCGGAACCCCAAGTCCATCTGCTGCCTGAGGAGGCGCTGCACATCCCCAGGCTCTGGGGAACCAAGGGGGTAAAGGGGCCATACAGCAACCCAAGAGCACGGCGGTATGGCGGTATGAGGCGCGCACAATAGATATTTGCTCACCAGTCCCGGGCATATGGACCTAGAATCTGTCTGAGAGACATTACGCCGAAGGCGAGGGCGGAAAGTGCCCCCACTGCCCCCTGCGGACCAGACAGAGGAGCCGCGCCGGTTGAAAACTAGGACAGCCAGCAGTCAAGGGAAAGCAGCCGCTGACACAGGCACACCCCACCCCCGACTGGCTACAAGAGGCACAGAAAACCTCAGCTCTTAAAAGACCTGCAGCAACGGTGGTGAGAGCCCAGGCCTCACCAATGCCAGAGAGGAAGCACAGCCCCAAACACCAAGAGTACGAGGCCCCACGTGGTGGGCGATCTTCAGAAATACTGGGTACTTCTGGGCGCAGCAGGGTAGGAACCGAACCTCGAGGCCTCCATGCCAGGATCAGGGCCCCAGTGCCACACTCCCTCAGCAGCAGTTAACAATAAGGGGAGATTCGGGTGGGCAAGTAACGGACGCTACAGAAATGGGCAGGACCCTGAATACAACTTTGGCCAAAAATCGCGATGAGTGGGGGTGTGACGGGGTGCGCCAATAAGCCGGTACTCCAGGAAGAGATGATAATCACCCACAATGTCAGGAAGCAGGGGCAAGTCGGGTGGACACAAGACCCCGGAGAGGGTCCGCTGCAGTGCTGTTTGTCAAAGGAAACCAACGAAGAGGATCACCCCTCAACCCTGTATGAGCAATCACAGCAAGAGGCTCCTTCCCTGAACGCAGCCATGAAGAAGGACCTGGAGGCTTGCTTTCATGAATTTTCTAATAAAATGACTCTCGTGTTCCAAGCCCAATTTTCATCCTTCATGAGGGAATTGAAGCAATCCATCACTGAGCTGAGGTGGGACATCTCAGAGCTGGGGGACATCATGGATATGACGGAGAGGGCCCTGCAAGAGGCTGTGGAGTACACTCAGAGAATGTACATAGCATTGGAAGAGCTGGCGAGAGTCACCCAGAACATAGAGCAATAGTGCGAGGACCTGGAGAACCGGTCTCGCAGATCAAACATTCGAATCAGGAATCTGCCAGAGTCAGTCTCGGACCAGGAACTGAGAAATGTGATCACTCAAATATTCGAGACCCTCCTAGAAAACGGCCACGGGGTGACATCCCGATCAACAGGGTCCATAGAATCGGCCAAAAGCGTCAGGATCCGGGGGTCAGACCAGAGGATGTCGTAGCTGCGATGGCCAGATCTTGCAGAAAGAAGTGATTCTCAGAGCGGCTAGGTCGGCAGAACCAGTCTACTACAACAGAGTGGAGCTCCATCTATATCAGGACCTAGCTCACGCCACTCTTCTAAAAAGGAAAGAAATGGCTCCAATCCTAAAGGTCCTACAAGAAAAACAAATAAGATATTGATGACATTTCCCTTCGGGCTGCTCTTCCAGTGGGAGGGCAAACAACATAGGGTCACCTTGCTGCAGGAGGGGCTTTGGTATTGAACTTGGAGGAAGAGCAGGACCTGACGGACAGGGGGTAGCAAGCGGGACGCTCTCGACGCCAAAGACCTTGGGAATGGTTGCAAGCCTCAAGGGGCCGCAACAGCCCCCACCCCCAGGGGTCCAGTCCCCATAAACTAAGACACTGCACCGCCACAAGGATCGAGGAAGTGCTTACTATTTCACCTTTTGGAGGATGGGGAGCGCACAAGCCACTCTCTTGGACATCCACAGGAGGTATAGGACACCCCGCACAAAGGCCCTGGGAATCCAGGTGGGTCTTGCCCATGCTCACAATGAGGGGGGGGCAGCATAGGCTTACAGACCCGCCACAGGGCAGGAGGTGGCTGGGGGAGGTGTTGGGGGGCAGGGGAAGGTGGGAAATGTTGGGGGGTGTTTAGGCTCATGTTGGGGTAGAGTCCAAGGGTGTACCGATCAAGAGAGCCTATCATGCACGCATATGAACTCACCCACAAGGATGATTAAACTCCTCTCATTTAATATACAATGGCTAAACACCCCAGTAAAATGCAGAAAGTTAGAAAGATTTCCAGCTCAACACGCACCGGACATCATCACAATGCAGGAAACGCACATCAGGAAAGCGGATGTTAACCGCCTCAGATTGGGTGGGTTGCGTATTATCGCCCAGCCGAATGCAGAGTCCAAAGCTAGGTGGGTACTAGTGGGAGTCAGAAAGGGACTTACAGCATAAACTGTGGCAACAAAAACAGACAAGGAGGGCAGATACGCTCTTGTTATTCTGACAGTAGACGATCTCACACTCACAATGGCCACGGTTTATGCCCCGAACTTCGGCCAAGATGGGATCTTTCGGGCGGCCTTAGCAGACCTTGAGGGCTTTGCACAGGGGGAGATCATTCTGGCGGGGGACTTCAACCTGGCGTGGGACCCCCAAAGGGATAGAAACAACACCCCCCTCACCGCCCACAGGCACCTCGGACACCGGCCTCCTGAGTACGATTGAACACCTTGCACTTTCAGACCTGTGGGTAGCACTGAAGGGGGCCGACCCAGGGTTCACGTATTATCCCCAGGTCCACCAAAACGTCTCCCGAATCGATTATGTCTGGGGATCCACTACTCTAGTAGGCAGGACGCACGTCATACACACATTACCTATTACCCTGTCAGATCATGAACCACTATTAGTGTCAATAAAAAGTAATGTACCCCGGCAGGGACTTTGGCGATGGACATTTCCACGGGTCGCCCTGTCCGACGCAGCTATACGTGCGCATGTAGAAGCAAAGATCAGGGAATTCTTTCACTTAAATGGGGACACAGGGCTGGCGGGGGCTACAATTTGGGATGCCTTCAAGGCTACTCTCAGAGAGGAACTCATCGCCCTGCACGCTCGCTGGCAAAACCAGAAGCGCGCTGTGGAAACCCAGCTATAAAAAGATCTGCAGGACACTATGGAGAGGGTGACTTGTAATCCCACAAGAGCATTACGTAAAGAACTCCAGCATATCAGGGGGCAACTGAACATGCTCCAAACAAAAAAACGAATGGGGTCTTTTAGCACTCAAACACAAATACTATGTAAATGCTAACAAGGCAGACCGGCTGCTGGCTAGACAATTGAAGCAGAAGACCGCTGCCCACACAATCACAGGGATCACTTCCCCTCAAGGCAAGAAACTTCACGCTACCCCTGATATCGTAGCCCAATTTGCCACATATTACGAGAACCTATATAGATCCAATGCGCCAGATGAGGTCAACCAAATGGACTATCTCAGATCAATCCCTCTTCCCCAAATTTCGAGTGCAGATAGTAAGGCCCTAGAGACGGATATCACACAAGAGGAAGTCCTCTGGCCGAATAAACACCTCCCTTCGGGAAGAGCTCCCCGGACGACTACACGCCGGGATTTTATAAAACCTATCAGTATATTTTAGCCTCTAAGCTGATGACGCGCTTTAACACCGTCGCTACCGTGGGGAAGATTACTCTCACAATGGAGGAAGCAAAACTCCTCTTATTCCCCAAGCCAAATAAAGATCCCACACAATGCGGCTTGTACAGACCAATTGCGGAATAAATATTGATGCTAAAATCTACACTTGAGTTCTGGCCAGCAGACTGGAGGGTCTTTTACCACAACTCATCCACCCCGACCAATCCGGGTTTATTAGGCAGCGAAAGACGCATGACAACATCAGAAGGGTCTGCCACATCCTAGAAAAAACGCAGAAAAAGGATGCTGAAAAAGCGTTTGACCGGGTGGAAGGGTCCCTTTTGTTCAACACTATGCGGAAACAGGGCGTGGGGTCGAAATTCATGGCCATGGTCAGAGCCAACTATTGCAATCCACCGGCCCGCATCCTAGTAAATGGAGAATTATTGTCCCAGATAAATCTCTCTAGAGGTTCTAAACAGGGGTGCCCCCTGTCACCCCTTCTATTTGCACTCTATTTGGAACCATTCTTAGCTACCATATGACTAAACAAGGACATTAGGGGAATACCATTTGGGGGGTCGGAGTATAAGGTATCGGTGTATGCTGATGGCATGCTACTGAGCCTGGGGACACCAGGAACATCGCTGCCAGCAGTGATTAAAGACATACAGAGGTTCAGGAAAGTAGCGGGGCTGAAGGTGAATCTGGCCAAATCAGAGATACTGAAGGGTGTTGAGATAACACAAACCCAAGAACCCTCCCAATTCAGGTGGGTGCAATCAAGTCTAAAAGTACTGGGAATCCAAATAACGCCATGGATCAGGGGCCTCTAAAATGCTAATTAACCCCTGCAACAGGCTCAACTTAAAAAACAACTCCACACCTGGGGGCCTTTGCCAACCTCCTGGCTAGGCAGAATTAATGGCATTAAAATAACGGTCCTCCCGACGATATTATATCTTTTTCGAGCCCTCCCGATTGCAGTGCCAGAATCTTATTTCTGCGCCTTATACAAATATATTAGCGCATATGTGTGGAAAAAGAAACCCCCCTCCGGGAGGCGATGAAGCCACTGCAGTTGCCGACCAAGAAAGGAGGGTTAGGTTTACCTGATCTTCGGGCATACTACAAGGCTGCCCAAATTAGAGTAATGAAAGATTGGCTCGCCACCGACTCAGGGAAGATTTGGTGACATATGGATCAGGCAGTGGTTGGCACCCCAGTGGGGGAAGTCCAATGGTTACATAAGGATCGTCGGCTGCCTAATATGCACAAATCCGACATCACTGTATTTGTGGAGCAACACTGGGACTGGCTAGCAAGGGAAAAGCAGTTCACCACCTTCCCTTCTCCCTGTACACCGATTTGGAGAAATCCAGACTTCAACTCCAGGTATCCCCGAGGATGGGTTTAAGAAATGGAAGGAAGCAGGCTGTACCAAAATCGGGGACATGTTCCGAGGCCAGGACATAAAGTCCTTCACCCAATGCAAGGAAGAACTGGGTTTAGCAGAAACAGACCGAATGCAATACCTCCAACTGCGCCACTGGCTTATGGACCCCAAGATAAGGGCATGGGGCAACTAGATCCCTAACCCCCTTTGAAAAGTTTCTCACAACGGACCCCGTGGACAAACACCTCATCTCCAGAGGAACTATGGCATAATATCCCAAAACTTACCCAAGCAATAGAGATATGGGAATTTTGGTACAAGCTAATGATGAAGTGGCACTACACCACATCGAATTTGAAAACGCTTTACCCTAACACGTCAGGGAATTGCTGGAGGGACTGTGGAGGGGAGGGGGACTGGATACATATATGGCAGGGGTGCAGCAAACTACAAGCCAACTGGAAACAAATAGATCAGCATATGCACATGATATTTCGAACTAACACTCAGCGAAGTCCGGGGGAGGGGATATTAGGCCTACACATACTCGGATGGAACCAGTGGGCAAAACCCATCTAGAAAGTATATATGATCCAGTCACTTTCAGCACTGTTGGTCATAGCGCAAAAATGGAAGGTGAAGGACCCTCCCACGGAGCATGAATGGTTCTTGAAAGTCTGGCACTTTACAGCTCTGGAATGGATGTTGTATACCTTACAAGGTGCACAGGTGAAAAATCTGCAACAGTCTGGGAGGAAGTTTGGAGTTTTTGAACAAGGACTTCAGTAGAGGCTTTTGTCCACACACCCTAAGCATATTGGAAATTGGGTGAACTTTGTACTGTGGCTAGTTATGGATCAGTGGGAGGGAGAGAAGTTGGGGCGGGATTGGGTTTATCCTGTTCACTCTTAATGTTGATGTTGTTGTTTCTGCAAAAGAAAATCAATAAAAAGAATATAAAAAAAAATATATAGAACATTAAAAAGTAACACAGTTCCTTTGTGCAAGCCTTCCGGCATTCCCTTCCCCATGCTTGGATCCTCTTTACCAGTTCAACAAAACTTAACAAGTCTCTGACTTGGTTCGGCCTCTTAGGGTTCCCTTCCCCAAGCTCAGGCACCTGCCAACTTAGAAACACAAAACTAATTTCTTTATCGGGATTTACTTTGATTTCTTAAATAGGCCTCTAAGGGTCTCCTTCCTTTCGCAAGCTTGAGGCCTCTTCCAGCTTCCAAACAGAACATAGGGTGTATCACAGTTCTGTCTTGAATCCATAAACCATTCTTTCATGGGGTAGAACCAGAGGCTTTAAAAAACGGCAGGATTTTTGCTTTTCCTAGGCGCGACTACTCTGACCGTCTTTCCCATTTCTTTGCTCTCACGTTCTTCTATTGCCTCTTTATTTCATTTTGATGCTCTTTGCATCCCTTTTCTTCTGCTGTCCTTTCCGTGCACCCTCTTTTGGTTCCATGCATACTTGCACCTTCCTTTGCGTGTCACAGGCACTCTTCTTTACCTTTCTCGTGCCCCTCTCTTCTTAGGGGCCATTCACTTTGATTTCTTTTCCACTTTCTCAAGCAAAACTTGCAGTTTCTTAAGTCTCAGGGTTCCCTTCCCCAAGACTTTAACTCAGCCACTTTGTTTCAGTCTTTTTTTTTTCAACAATACATTTTATTAGACATTTCAACAAAGGCAGTAATGTACACTGACATCATCATAGCATTTAGATATACAATTAATTATTAGACAGGTTCAACAACATGCAACTCGTTCCTCTACAGGATATGTGCGAGGAGGTGAGGGGGAATGATCCGCCTGGCCTTCGCTTTGCATACAGTTTTTTGGTTACTCCCCACCTCCTCCATCAGTGTTATAGTTCGGACTGGCTTTGAAGCCATCGCGTTAGTGGGGGCCTTCTGGTGAGAGCTGGGTATCTTTGTGAGTAATTGATAAATGGTGCCCACATGTTTAAGAAAGCGTTCAGATTCCCCAAGAGAAGCACTGTAATCTTCTCCGCCACTACGATTTCCCAGCATTTTGAACACCAGAGCGGAGTAGAGGGGCCCTCTGCATTCTTCCATAGCCGGGCTATTGTAATCTTTGCTACCAGTAGGAGGTGTGTGCATAGGCATGTCATTTGCCCTGACAGCGGGAATTCTCATCCCCCAGTCTCCCCCAGGAGTATTATTCCAGGATCCCATGGGAGTGTTAGACCGGTGATCGTTTTGATGTCGTACATTACCTCTCTCCAATACACCGCTGCTTTTGGGCAGGTCCATACCATGTGAAACAGGGTGACTTTCTCGGCACACCCTCCCCAACAGTTTGGGAGATGTCCGGATTAGATTTGTTTAAAATAATACCTGTAACATAGTTTATAGCCCCCTTCCCTGTTTGAGATGCACTGAGTGCTTTTGTGAAGCCTGAAACGGATTTTCTCCCATTCTTCAATGTCTATTTCACGATCAAGGTCCCTCTCCCAGTCTAGCATATATTTCTCTTTCTTTGTGGGGGCTGTTCAGTCCAGTAGGCGGTAGAGTGTGGAGATTCTTCCCCGAGATGTTGCTGACAGAAGATTGGTCTCTAAGGCCGTCATATCTCTGGACGCCTTTTCCCTGACTGATCTGTGCGAGGCCCAGTGCCGTAGCTGGGAGTAATGGAACCTTTCTGCTTCAGTTACCTTACATTTTTCTTTGATTTTTCCAAAGTGAAGGGGAGCCTTCCTCCAGATAATCCCCTCGTTTTTGCAGACTACCCGCTTTCCATGCCGCAAAACCATGTGGGGGGATTCCAGGTCTGAATTCAGGATGATGTAAGTGGGCCTAGTGTGCCTTTACAGCCCCAATACCAGGCTACTATTTTCCATTTTTGAGTCGTATTTTTTGTTGCAGTTAGGGGTCCCTGATTTGCCTGAGTTTTTAGGGTTGGTAGGTGCGGGAGATCGGATAGAGGGACCGGGCACAGGCTTCCTCTATTTGTTCCAGCATGGATGATCTGCCGGTTGGACCCAAGTGCATGCGTAGGATAGCTGTGCCGCCAGGGAGTACCTTGACACATCCAGGACTCCGAAACCCCCGAGAACCCTCCCGCGGAGCATGATTTTCTTTGCAATTCTAGGTCTTTTCCCATCCCAAATGAATTTTTGTATATTTCTCTGCAGGGTGAGTAGCTCGTTTTCTGGGATATGGACTGGGAGGGCTGCGCAGTGGTAGAGTAATCTGAGTAAAAGGTTCATCTTTACTGCGGCTATACGCCCGAGCCAGGAGATCTCCTGGACCTTCCAGTGCTCTAGGTCGCGCTTGAACTCGTTAAACAGCTGTGGGAAGTTGTTTTGATACATGCGCAAGGTATCCTTGTGGATCTGAACCCCCAGATATTTGATTGCCGATATAGCCCAGGGGATCGGCAGGGCGGGCCCCAGGTCTGCCCCATGTGCATTTGCGGGAGTGATTGCCATTGCTGCTGATTTGTCCAAGCTTACCCTGAACCCGGACACCCTGCCTAATTCCACAATCTCCTCCCATAGGGGATCCAGAGATGGCCTTGGTTTGGTTGCGGTTACAAGCACGTTGTCTGCGTATAGAGCAATCTTGTACTTGTGGTCCCCCACCATGAGCCCCTTTATCTCCTTGTTTTGTCGGACCCAATTTGCAAATGGATCCATGGACAAAGTGAAAACCAATGGCGATAGGGGGCATCCCTGCCTTGTTCCCCTTGAGATATGTATGGTTTCTGATCTGATACCATTAACCGTAGTTGTGTGGTTGGGGTCTGATAGTTGGCCATTGTCCATTTAATGAAATATGGGCAAAATCCCTGATGTGACAGAACGTTCTGGATATAACCACAGTCAACCAGGTCGAATGCCTTGTGGGCATCTAATGAGATGACCAGCATTTCCTCCCCCAACATATCCGCACTTTCTATGAGATCTATGGTGCGGCTAATGTTGTTGTGTGCCCCCCCTCCCTGGGATGAATCCCGTTTGGTCGTGGGCTATTACGTCTGGGGGATGTGGCTTTAGCCTGGATGTTAATACCTTTGAGAATATCTTCCCATTGTTGTTCATCAACGTTAGTGGTTTGTCGGAGGATGGGTGTGTGGCGTCTTTCCTTGGTTTGTGGACCAGTACGGTCAGTGATTCCGCCACTGATTTTGTGATGGTTCTGATTTTTAGAAAGGAGTTAAATAGAGTGGTAAGGTGTGGGGCTAGTATATGTGAGTACGTTTTATAGAATTTCGCTGTTAGCCCGTCGGGGGCTGGAGCGGTGGACTTCAGTGACTTGATGTCTTCCCTGGCCTCTTCCAGTGAAATAGGGTCGTCTAGGCTTTCCAGTTGCGGTTTGTGTTGTTGGGAGTTGGTCGCTAGCAGGAACTCGGGTAACTTATCGAGGGATGTGGGCGGGCCTACCATTACTGCCTTGTGGTGATTCACCATCACTTCCATTTTGTCCCTATCTGTGTATCGGAGTTTGCCATCCTCTCCAACTAGGCATGAAATCTTATTTCCATTGTGTATCCTTTTAAGCTTATACTCTAGTATCCGGTTTGCCTGGTTGTTTTTACTGTAATAAAATTGTTTCGTGTAGGCCAGTGATTTCGCTGATCTGTCAACCCAGTGCATTTCCAGTGCTATTTTGGCTTTTTTCAGTGCCCTTTCCCCTTTTCTAGACCAGCAGGCTTGCAAATCTTTTTCTAGTGATGTAACCATTTTTCTAGTTTGGTTACTAAGATTTTTGACTCTCTGTTGTTCGGCCCCTGCACCGTTAAGTGTCCCCCTAACTCCAGTTTTCATGGCGTCCCAAATTATTCCTATGGCGGTGTCGGCTACTGTGTTTTCCGAAAAATAGTTGTATAGTGTTTCCTCAGTTTCCCTTTTAATACTCTCACCTAACAACAAGGCATCATATAATTTCCAGTATCTCATTGACAAACGGGGGGAGCCTTTTATACCTATAAGTGCAGATAGTGGGGCATGAACCGAGATCGCCCAGGTTTGTATCTGGCCTTTATCCAGGCAGGGATATATTGTGTTGGTGACTAGCAGGAGGTCTATTCTTGAGAATCCCTTGTGCGCGTGGGAGTAGTGTGTGTAATCCCTAAAGTTCATGTTGGCTAGCCTCCACGTGTCCACTGTCTCTGTTTCCCTCAAGAACTTGGCTAGCAACAGTGCTTGAGTGTAATCTAGTCTGGATGGGGGAAGGGTTTTATCGAAAAGTGGATCAGGGACCATATTGAAATCTCCACCTATGAGCAAGTGTCCCTCCTTGAATGTCAAGATAGTTGGGAGTAGGTCCAGTAAGAATTTGTCTTTGGCGTTATTTGGGCAATAAATCACCACCAGAGTGATAGGTTGCTCTACCAATAGACCCTTCACTAAAAGATATCTGCCTCCAGTGTCCCGCCTCATTGTGATTCCTGTTAAGGGGACATTCTCGCTCAGTAGGATGGCCACTCCTCTCTTTTTTTCCCCAGATGTGGCGAAAAACGATCTTTTAAACCTTTTGAATCTGATGCGCTTTTCGTCGGCCTGTAACAGATGAGTTTCCTGGAGTAGAACTATGTCTCCCACTAGTAAGCTGAGCTTGTGTTCCACCGACCTACGTTTCCCCGGGAAGTTGAGGCCCTGGACATTCCATGTAATGATATTGAGTGCCCTCTCATTATCCGACTCCATGAGGTTCATTAATGGGCTCGGCTTTGCATATTCTCTTGCCAGTCCCAGTGTGCGTTTCCTGTGGTGTTGCTCTGATTGTGTGGTATTGTGATGTTGATAGTTGTCAGTGTATTGTTGATTTTCTTTCTCTGTGGGAGTGCAACATGTCATGCACTCTCCCCCCTTGCCGGTGTCTTGCCCCCTCCCTCCCAACCCCCCAATCTCTGAACCCAGAAAAATTAGATCATCTACCCAACGGGGCAACTGATAGCGCTCCAACCTCAAGCGATATGGCCAACTGGGCCCAACTTGTCAACGACAGGACCAACTGTCCACTTGGGTTTATAACACATTGTGGAAAGTGACAGAAGCCTCCTTTGGCCAGTTCCCACCCTGATATTGTGGGATTCCCTGGACCCCCCCTCCAGCTTCTAGCCCCCCCATGCATCGGTTCCCGTTTACTTCTGCTTTCACCGCAGCTAGGTGTGTGCTTTCTATCGATTATTTTGTTGGTCTTTAGGGGATTCCGGGGGAGAGGGAAAGGGGCACTGACCTTAGTCACTCATGTTGCTTGGTGGCAGTTCAGTCTGGTTTGGGCTTTCTTCGTGGTGGTCCTCGGATTCTACGCTGTCTGCTGACTTTTGTGGCACTTGCTTATCAGGGCGATCTCGACCAGCCGCTTCCGACTCGGATTCCTCACTTCCTCCCACGATGCCCATGAATTTCTCCGCTTCCTTTAGGGAGTTGATCTGTTGTCATGACCCCACCCAAGAAATTTCAATGATGTTGGGAAACCCCAATGGTATGGGAGTTTTCTTTCCCGGAGCCAGTCAGTCAGTGGTTTGAGGTTTTTCCTTTTTTGCAGTGTGGAATTCGCCAGGTCTTGCTATAGGAGGATGTTAGAGTCTCTGAAGGAGATTTTCTGCATTGACCTGGCCTCTTTCATGATTTCCTCTTTTACCCTGAAGAAGTGAACCCTGGCGAGGACATCCGGGGCTGCTGCAGAGGACTGTCTCAGGATTGTTCTAGGCATCCGGTCTAGTTCCAACGGGGATTTGTCTGGTAGTGTTATTATGAATTTGAATAAGTCTCCTACGTATCCCTTCAGGTCTGCGTCAGGGATTGTAATGGGGATTCCACGGAGGCAGATGTTATTCCTTCTTGATCGATTTTCAGCGTCCTCTTGCTTTGCCCCTAGTGTCTCACACCGGGCTTCCAGGGCAGCCATTCTATCGAGGCCTTTCTCCAGCTCGAATGTCTGCTCACACAAGTTATTCTCGATGTCTGTCGCCCGACTCTCGACTGATTCCACCCTCTTGTCTAGGGAGTTGGTTTTATGCGTTACCTCTTCTGTTCCTTTTTGGATTTCCTTCGTTATTGCTGTGAGTAAGTCTATGAGATCCGATTTGTTGACTGATTGTGCTGGGTTGGGGGGCTCAGACCAGGAACCAGGGCTTGAGTTTTGCTCCCCTGACAGGTCACCTTTCTTTGGCTTCTCAGGGACTGTGCTGCCCATTAAGGTCGCAATGTCCATTTGTTTAGTTGTTTTGCCACTTTTCGCCATGGCTTTCCGTGCTTCAGCGCTCCCTTTTCTGGCTAGGTTATATATATGTTCCGGAATGAGTGGAGTTTCAGGTTACCACGTCTTTCACTGCTGTTGGTTCACCTTGCGCGTCGCTGTGGGTGGATAGTGACTTGTTTCTTTCTGTTCAAGACCCTGGAGGTGGTATGGTAGCCCTTCTTGGGCTGCTGGGTTCTGCTTCCCTAGTGTGAATGGCACAGCGAGTTGTGACTTGTTCCCCCCTGCGTCCGGAATCTACTATTGCTGAGCGCTCTGTGCAGATGCCCTACACCCCGCAGAGTCGGTTTTGTCACCAGTGAGGCTTGACTCTGGGATTTGGCTTGTGCCCCCCTTCAGAGCCCGCAATCCACTTTTAGCTCCCCTCCTCTTCAGCGCCAGACTCACTGCGCTCTCTTTCGGCCACTGGGAGGAGCGGGACCAGGCCTCAGGGTTAGGAGGGTACGGCTGGGCCACTGGTGCTATCCTCCTTCCCTTGGGGTCCTGCCTCCCCGGATCAGGCTGCTGGCGTGAGCAGAAAAGTCGCTTCAGTGGTGGTTGAGGCCTTGCTCGTCAAAGGTGCTCGGCTCCTGTGTTCATATTCTGGGTGTTTCAGCAGGAGGGCCTGGAGTTAGGTCCGTTACTCAATTTCTGCTACTATAATGGATGGGAGGTGCAGATGGGCGAAATGGGAGCCGCGCAGTCACCAGAGCTGCATTTGGACATGTCCCGTATCCAGATGGTGGGTTTAGTCCAAACTGGGTACCTCTGTGGGGTGTTTTAGATCGCCAGTCCAAGTCCTGCCATCCACCGCAGGCGTCCACAGCTTAATCCGTGCAGTTGGTGGGAACATCTGCTCCGCTCGGGCGCCGGGGGGGTCATGACATTCAGTGGTGGCGTTTGCGGTTCTGCCTGCCGGAGGTACTTGGCTGCTGCATGCGAATTATGTAAGTTACAGCAGGAGATCCCAGAATTAGACCCGTTGATACCCTTATGCTGCTATGTTAGTGGACGTGAGGCGCAGATGGACACAATGGGGGCCACAGACTCACTGGAGCTGCAATTGGGCCCTTCCCGCATCTAGGAGCCAGGCGGTGGGTGGAGTCCTCACTGAGTAATTCTAAAGGGTGTTTAGTCCTTCAGTCCGGATCCTGCAATCCACTGCGGGGTCTACCGCGCGATCCGTGTGGTTAGTGGGTATTTCTGCTCTGCTGGGGAGTCAGGGTATCGAGCCACTCTGCCTTAGATTCTCCACGTTGCAGGGCCACCCGCCCCGGGGCTCTGCACGCGCTAGTGCGAGGCTCCGTGTGGTTGGTCTGCAGCTCCATTCAGCTCTGACTTAACAGCGGCGGGGATCAGAACACCCCGCCGGGGATTGAGCGGTTCCAATTCTGTCTCTCCGCATTGCAGGGCAACCTGGTGCTTTAGCGCTTCACCTTGTGTTGCTGTTGTTCAAGTTGTTGTGTGCCGAGACAACGTTAGCGATCAGCGGCTGTTTCCGTGCGGTGGTGTTGCCCTCTCTTGACTGTCACAGAACTCCATCCAGGAGGAGTCACCATCTTCCTCAAGGTTTTTCCATCCGACTCGGGGCTTCCATCGGTAAATCTCCTCTCTCACAGTCATTTAGCGAATGATTTTCAGGCGAAGCACGCTCCTTCCCTTCCTCATTCCGTTCCTCCGAATCTTGATAATTAACGGGCCAGCAATCCGGCGTAAAGACGCTCGATGTCTGGTGCGCACCAGGAGCTTCTAAGGAGCCATGCCACTTGCGGCAGCTCCAAGTCTTTTAAAAAATAATTGTAACGGGGGCGTGGCTTGGAGCTCCAGCGATGGAGTCGCTCCTTTGAGCCGCCCGGGGGAGACCCGCCGTCGCCACGAATATAATGCGGTGGCCGGCAAGTAACACGACCGCCGATGCTACCCAAGGTGATCGGAGCTGCTGAGGCACATTTAGGTCGCATATGAACGTCTGACGCGGGTGCGTAGTCCCCAAATCCGCCAGCCAGACCCGGCACCCGGCGCCATCCGTGGCATCCAAGATGGCAGACACCTAGAAACCCGGCAAGGCGGAACAGATGGCAGACCGAGGACCCCGAGGGGGGCCAAGGGGGACACACTAATACTCGCCGCTCAGGCAACAGTGGACCCAGCGGCAGGGGACGACCTGGGGGCTGGTCCCGGCTCCGACTTCCACTGGGGCGGTGTGGCGCCTGTCGGGGTCCCCCGATTCTTGGAGCTCCGGCGAGACCAGACAGCCCGTAGCGGACTGCTTTCTCCCCCCTTGGCCCCCGCATTAACCTGGGCCACAGTACCGGAGCCGCCGGAGGCCGGACCCCGCCGGCGCACAGGTGTGAGAGCCCGTACTACGGGAATCCGGCGGCGCCGGGAGAAACACAGGCGCGGCACCCTGCCTCCGCCTGAGGGCGCTCCAGCAGCGAGCATTACCCCCCCAGCGTGGGAAGAAGGCTCCGGGGGACACCGGGAGGCACCCGGAGGGTCCCCCCTCCAGCTCTAACACCGAGGGCCTCGGGAGGCGGAGGCTGCCTTGGAGAAACACACGGGGGGCCCCACAGCGGACCTGGCCCGCCACATAAGCGTCACCAGAGACGGCCTGAGGTCCTGCCACACCACCAAATCACCCAAGGCCGGGCACCTTCGCCACTGGCCGCCTAACACCTCTGCAATCCATCCCTGCCCCTGGGGATAACCAACTGCAACGGAGAAAGCGGCCCCACTGCAGCAGAGCCTAAGCAGGAGAAGAACAGCACGAACACTCTCTAGGTTCGCTATAGCAAACAATCTATAAACCAACACTCTAGCTAAAATCCCAAATGGTCGCTAACACTTGTCCTTGATATTCTTCCTGGGGCGTCCCGGCCCACACCTCCAGCTAACAAACCCACCCAGCGCCCATTGAGGCAACGGACCCCCGGGGGCCCAACCCACCAGCAACGACCCACGACGGTGCCTATTGGACACTCTCAATCAACCGGCCCCCCACTACACGGGAAATTGAATAACTGCATCCCTGGGAGCCCCCTCGGGAGTGTTCCCCTACGAGATCTTCCCTACTCTTCTGAGTCCGCAGGTGACCGCCGGAGCCTCCCTAGCGCGACCCCCCCCACTAACCTATCATGTCCAGGCAAACGAAAGTCAGTAAGGCAACAGACATCCCCACTATGTTTGCTGGGGCGGACAGAGGCAAAAAACAGGACTCTATCAAACTAACCCCGCAAAAACAACTGGAAGAAAAATAGAAAGATGCTCTGGCCACCAGGGGGGACCTGGTGGCCTTTATGGCGGACATTAAGTCGGAATTTCGCTCCTGCCTAGCAGACCTCACCTCTAAAATAGAATAGACGGATCAAAGAGTAACAGAGGCGGAACAGAGGCTGGTGGAGGTCGAAGATCGCTCACAAGTCCACTCCACCACCCTTAGAGAGATCCAGCAAACCATCCATGCAATACAAGACAAATATGAGCTTCTGGAGTTTAAGCAGGAGGACCTGGAAAACAGGGCTCGCCGCAATAACCTCCGGATTCGGGGGGTCCCATCCTCGGTCCCCGACAATAAGCTAACGGAATACGTAGGAGATTTCTTCCAGGCCCTGTTACCAGATCTAGACAAATCCCAGCTCCTGCTGGACCGGACCCACCGTCTGCGCCCGCGCCGGGGGGTAGATTCAGACCCTCCCCCAGATGTGATCACCAGGGTTCACTTCTTTGCAACCAAGGAGGCCATCGCAGCAATTAGTCGTACGGGAGACAGTCTTTCGTTCCAGGGTTCCCACCTTCAGATTTATCAGGACCTCTCGCTACTCACCTTACAAAAACGCAGGACACTTCGCCCCCTAGTGCTCTTTCTCCAAAAACAACAGGTTCGGTACATATGGCTGTTCCCCACGGCGCTGCAATTCTCGTACAGAGGCACTCTTCGACGGATCAGTCATTTGGAGGACGCAAGTTCAATCATGCAGCCAACCTCACCTAATGAGACCTCCTCACCAAACCTAGATAAAGCTGGGGACTCCGAACCTCCTCCCTCCCCGAAGCCCAGGCGGTCATCATTGTCAAAGATCCAGCGAAATCACAAGAAAAGATAATTAATGAGGGCGCGCACTACCGAAACAAGACGCCCCCGCGGACTTGGGTCTCGGTAACATCTACACCAGACACCTGCGACCCTGCCAAAATGTAGATCCGCCACCTTCATCTTGAAGAAACAAGCCTAGCGAGCGGCGGCGGCGAGTTACTCCCATGGTTCATACCCACTCCAGGGAGACCTTCCAACTTCTGTTCCCTGGAAACCCGCAGTTCTCAAGACGAGATGGGACAGTTGGCCCTGTTGGCCAGGGATGGGCCTATACCCGAAAGGTCGGTCCACCCGCCAGTTAAAGTTGCGGCCCCCTGTTGGGGCTCCGCTTTAAAACCTCAAGCGCAGGACGATACCATAGTAGCTCTCGATAGGCATGGCAGTTGAAGTAACAACGCACGACCCCCCCCCCCAACACAAATGACGGAGCAGGTGACCCCAACAGACCACCAGACTCTGCGGATCCTCTCCCTAAATGTGAACGGACTAAACTCTCCTAACAAACGAAAGTCAATTCTACTAAAACTCCAAGACGAAGAGGCCATGATAGCCATGCTTCAAGAGACTCACCTGTTGCCGGCAGACGTGACCCGGCTCCGTTCCCGGCTGTTTCCGCTTCAATTCTTCTCCTCTGGTGGAAGCAAAAAGGGAGGTACTGCGATCCTCTTTCAGAGGGACTTGCACCCGCAAGTCCTAGAAACGAAAACGTGCCCGGAAGGCCGATACATAGCGGTCAAATGCCTTCATGGGGGAGACATATACACCCTGGTCTCGGTCTACGCCCCCAACACCGGACAATCCCTCTTTTATGACTCTCTGGGCAAAGCGCTCGCTGGCTTCGTGGAGGGCCAAACGATTATGGGAGGGGACTTCAACGGGGTTCCCGACCCCACCAAAGACAGATCGCACCCCCCAACACCAAGCGATTTTGCCCAGGCGATTAGCCTACTCCGGCTCTTCAGATCCCTGGAGATAATAGATTCATGGCGAGTGTTCCACCCCGACGAAATAGACTACTCCTTCTATTCATTTGTCCATCGCACCTTTTCAAGGATCGACTTGTTCTTGATCTCCCCGCAAACCTTCCCCTCTGTCAAAGAGGTCTCCATCGGCACCAGAGCCATATCCGACCACGCTCCAATGCTCCTGGAGCTCCGGACACAGAACCCTAACCTTCACAGCCCACGTAAATGGACACTATATGACCCGATCCTCAACGGCATGGCCACCAGAGATGAGATCGCAATTGGCATAAGAAATTTTTTTGAAGAAAATCCGGCCTCAGAAACCTCACTAGCTAATAACTGGGACGCCATGAAGGCTGTTATAAGAGGCTCCCTAATAGCTCAAGGAGCGGCTTACCACCGAAACAGGCGCCAAGCCGGATAGCCCTAGAAGATGAACTAAGAGAGGCCGAAGCAATACAAAAGGAAAAAGGCTGGTCTCCCAAAACACAACGGATCATACGCATAGCCAGGAAAAAACTGGAAGTCCACTATGCGGAACAGACCGCTCAACTGATGGCGAAAGCTAAACAGTCATATTACGCAAAGGGTAACAAGGCGAACAGGTTCCTAGTAGCCAAACTGGCCAAACGCCAACGCGGTAACACGATCACCGGCCTGCGTGATCCTAACGGAGTCACGCAATATTCAGAGCCCGAAAAGCAACGCCTCGCAAGAGACTACCTGGCCCAAATTATGAAGGCAACCCCACGGAGCCTCCCCCAACAGATGGACTACCTACAGGGGGCAGCAGTACCTCACCTCCCCGATACAGCGAGAGACGAATTGGAGGAGCCCATAACGGGAGAGGAGGTGGAACGAGCCATCAAATCATTGAAAACAGGAGCCCCTGGGCCAGACGGCTTCTCTACTAGATTTTACAAACTGTTCAGAGCTCAATTGACTCCTCACCTGGTTGCCCTGTTCAACTCCTTCAGGGACACGGGATCAGTGACCCCGTCGATGCAGGAATCGACCACTATCCTCCTACCTAAGCCGGGAAAGGATCCGAGAAATCTAACCTCTTACAGGCCGATTGCTCTCCTAAACATCGATGCCAACATATACTCGAAAATTCTGACAACCCGCCTAAATCACATCTTACCGAAAATTATTCATCCCGATCAGGCAGGTTTCATTTTGCATCGGACAGCAGGAGATAACATACGAAGAACATTAAACCTAATAGACCTGGCCTCCCGGAACTCTCAAAAACTAGTGTTGATGGCTCTGGACGCAGCTAAGGCATTTGATAGGGTGGATTGGACTTTCATGAAGCACACCCTTGGGGCCTTTGGCTTCGGGCCAACCTTCCAAACGATGGCTCTAGCCAACTATAGCAACCCAAAAACCAGCCTAAGAATCAACGGCCACAACTCGGATCCAATCCCCCTGTCATGCGGAACCCGACAAGGCTGCCCACTGTCGCCCCTGCTCTTTGCACTCACCATGGAGCCATTCGCCCAAAGAATTAGACGAAACAACCAAATCAAGGGCGTACAGAGCGGCCCCAAGCAACACAAAATCGCCCTATACGCGGACGACGTTCTGCTCACGATCACAGAGGCCCATTCATCTCTGAAACACGCGATCCGCGAAATCGCCACCTATGGAGAAGTCTCTGGCTTCACCATAAACTTCGACAAGTCATCGGCCCTGGGCGTTGGCCTCAATTCAGCGGAGCAAGAGCCACTGACCAAGATATGCCCAATAACATGGGAAAAAAAGG
This sequence comes from Ambystoma mexicanum, assembly GCF_040938575.1. Lineage (NCBI taxonomy): Eukaryota > Metazoa > Chordata > Amphibia > Caudata > Ambystomatidae > Ambystoma > Ambystoma mexicanum. The sequence goes on from NC_090922.1 coordinate 342,253,189, forward strand.
CCATCCCCTATTTAGGGGTCCATATTCCGGCGGATCCGAAGGACACATATAAGGTCAACTTTCCTCGACTCTTTACAGAATTGGAGGGCGACCTGAAACGATGGGAAACACAAGAGATCTCATAGCTAGGGCGCATCACAGCATGCAAGATGAACCTCCTCCCGAGGTTCCTGTACTCCTGCGCCTCCCTACCAGTAGCAATTCCCACGACAACTCTCTGAGGTCTCCAGAGAAAAATGCTGAACTTTATCTGGAAAGGTAAGAGAGCGAGAATCCCTCTCAGGACGATGCTAGTGGGTTCCAAACTGGGAGGCCTGGGGGTTCCAGACTTGCAAGCCTACAGAGTGGCGCCTCAACTGGCACAGATCCAGGCATGGCAAAACATAACAAACCGCCCTAGATGGGTTGAGCTGGAACAATCGCTAATACCCCCTGCCCCTACGATTTCTGCCACATATCCCACCCCCCCTCAGGTCACATTGGGGAGACCTCCTCCTATCAACGAAACATACCCTAAGCTCCTGGGACTGGGCACTAAAACGGAAGGGAGTACCAAGGGGACTGAGCCCACAATCCCCAATCTTTCACAACCCAACTTTCTCACCTGGAGCGAACCCCCGCAACTTTCAGAGCTGGATAAACGGTGGACTGGAGAGGGTGGACCAGCTATATATGGGAGGGAGACCACTTACATTCAGCCAATGCAAGGAGAAATTCCAGCTCCAGGAAAGAGACAGATTCTCCTACATCCAGCTACGCCATTGGTGCTCACATCCCCAAACCCTCCAAGCTGCGACACGTCCCCCGACCGCTCTGGAACTCACACTAAGAGACTTCCCTGCACGCGGTAGAGTATCCACCCTATATAGATGCTTTTTAGCCGATTTCCTGACCACAAAGACCCGATGCATGGCTCAGTGGGAGGCAGACCTGGGGCACCCAATTGAGGACCAAACCTGGGTGGACCTATGGACCAGAACACACACCTCCTCTACCTGCATCACTAACAGGGAATGTGCATACAAGATCACACTCCGGTGGTACTACCCGCCCCTCCGACTTCACCATATGAATCCACAAGTGGACCATTCCTGTTGGAGGGGATGCGGCCGTCCGGGCTCCTTCTTCCATATGTGGTGGACCTGTCCAAAGGTCCAACGGTTCTGGAAGTTAGATTACTGGAACGAGGATCCCCCTGGAACCAGAACCAGTTTTACTGGGAGCCCGGTCCCCACAATCTACCCGCGCTCCGGACCCAGATTGAAACTGCTAACCCACTGCCTCCTGGCAGGGAAAACAGTGGTAGCCCGAACCTGGAAATCCCCGGAAGGCCCTCACATAACCCAATGGTGGACCAAACTCTGGGATATTCTGATCGCGGAGAAGGTGACGGCGGCACAAGCGGGAATTCTCCACAGGTTCCAGAACGTTTGGGCCCCAGTGCTTGAATTCGATCAGCACTTCCCCGCCCTGACTTACAAACCGATCCGGGCCCGCTGGATCCTGGGAAACCAAGGGACCCCCGCCCGAGGCAGACTCATAGACGCCGAGGCAAAAACCAGGCAATCCAGGAGGGAAGACACCTCCCCCAGAAACTAAGGAGCAGAGGGGCCGAGAGACGAGGAGAAGGAAGAAACTCGGGGGAGGGGGGATAAAAGATTGGGGATTATTATGTCTACAATTCACTGCTGATATTGTTTGTAATTATCATCCTGCCTTGATTTAAAATAAACAAAGTTAAAAAAAAAAAAAAAAATTGTAACACAACTCGAGATCAGCCAGGCCCTCCTTCTGGAATGCATCAACAGTTCACACACCTCCTGGCAGTCTTTGACCTTGCCACACAGCATCTATTCATAAGTTTCACTTTCATGTGGTCTTTTCCATGCCCCACCTTTCTATGGCAATCTTTCACACTTGCACTCTCTTACGTGTGTTACTTTCACATGGGCATTTTCCCTTTGGCTGTCATCTGTTATTTGCTTTGCCCATAAAGTTGTATTCAATTAAGTATTCAAATATGCTTAAATTCAACTTTTCATTCAGTTCGATATTCAATATGCATCATTTGACTTGTTTCGAGTTTTAATTCAGTTCAGTACTTATGCATAAGGGGGCTTGATTGTAAGTTTTCATCTCATTCGATACTTAGTTACTTATCCGCAGTCTGCTAGGAGCGCCCCTGTCTTGTGTAACTCTTCCCAACATTCATCAGTCCTTAGGAGTCATCTCCAGCGGCTTCTACTGCTTTCTTCTGCTTCTCCGGTCAACGGAACGGCTCCTGCGGGCCTCGCTCGCACGCTGGCGGAAATCCTGCACACGCCAGCAACTCTGCGGTCTCTGCAGGGACGCGGACTGCTTCCTGTCCTCTGTCCCGCTCTCTCGCAGCACTAGTTGCTAGTGTTTCTATAAGGATGCTCAACAGCCTCACAGCCTCTCTCGCCTTGGGCTCCCAGGTCCTGCAGGATCTCGGCCGGAATTCACGGCTGCCTCCTCTCGGACAAGGTTGCCTGCTGGTCTCTCCCACAAAGACATCCCTGTTGCTCTCTGGACTGTTCTCTGGTTCGCCATTTACACACCTGCAACCACTTGACAGGTTGCAGGTGTGCATTCTTAATTGGACTTCCCGAACTATAAGTTAAGGAACCTGCCTGGCACTCACAGGACTCTGCAGGCATCTTCCTCGTCCCAGTAATAGAGTGGTGAACTAGGTTACTATTGTTCACTACTCGTAGTTGCTTCTTCCTTGTCGCAGTATTGTCAGATGCAAAATGTGGAAAAATGAGGGGGACTGGCTTGCAATGACCTATAAACGCTGGGGGAGGGTTAGGTTGGTCTTCAATAGGGAAAGGGGGAATTCCATGTCTCCCTTGTGGGCACCCCACTCCCAATCCCTGAGGACCCACAAACCAGGTCATCCTCCCTCGCTTCTCCACCCCCAGAGTCAGGATCCAAGAGCGATGGCCTTTGCCTGGCCACCTCAGAAGAGGGCCCAAGGGGAGTAGGAGTGAGGATACCCACAGGTTTCTCACAGAACCCAAAATAAACTTCAAATATAACCAAAGAAATCAATACTAAATAAAGTATGGAACATGGGGACATGCACCAAAGGTGAATTTGATATAATGTATTCAAAAAGTACAAAAAAAGGTTAAAAAGAGTACTTCATCACCCATTCATAACAAGGAGTGTTATCAACCCCATCGACAATGACATGCCTATCATCACAACACCACTTGTGAAATCATTACCTTTTAAATATACACATATAATGTTTTTTGATTGTGCATTCAAAGGATTAACCAATAATCCACAAATGTCTGAACACTCAGATTAAACGTGGACAGTATAAGTCAATTATTCCAAATGTAACTCCAATTATTGGTAGTTTAAGTGGCAATGCAGTCATTCTGGTTGCATGTGGTAAAACATTTGGCTTGTTTTGTGTGTTTTAGTACAGATCGTGCCTACTTTGGTTTCGGCTGTTGTTGACTTTTAGTCTAGAGCTTAACCTTCTTCAGGGATTTTATCATATTAGTTGCAGGCATCATGTGAAATGTCTGGGGGTTGAGCATCTAGAATGTAATTCAAAATCCAGCATATTACTTATTTAGAATAACATCTACAAGTGTGAATAACTATTAATAGGAGCATGCCCTTATTTTATCATCTTCAATCAAGAAACAAGGGATTTTTCATTTTAAAGTTGGGCACAATGTCATAGTTCAATGTACCTGCTTTTTGAGTGCTCTGTAGTGACAATGTTGGTGTATCACCAGCAGCACTTGCCAAAACGTCTATTGTATGTCTGTACAACAAGAAAATGATTCCTTAAAAAACATCCTCGCATCTCTTAGGAGCTAGAACCATTACAAATAGTCCCTTTTGAAATACACATTGCTCAATTATAATGATGCACTGCAAACATGCGGCATCATTTTTACCTAAAGTAGTCTCAACTGAGAAAGTCTCTTACCTTATCAGAGTAGATTTGTTTCCTAGATCTCTAGTTTATGGGGGCACAGACAAATGAATGAACTGAAACATAAGTCAGAATCTACAATCAGCATCCTTAGAAAGAACTTTAGTCCCAGCATAGACAACTACATTGGAGGTGGGCACATTAAAGCAAATTCACCCCATAGAGGTGTTGCTCACTTTTTACCTTTTAACCTTTTAATATTCTTTATCACCAGAACCTTGGCAATAGGTCCCCGTATTCCGAACAAGATTCATCTTACATAGCGTCTAGTGTGCCGCGAGTGGAGTAGGACACCAAAATCAGTTGATCAAAGCAGTGCGTACTGCATGTCTGTGAGCGCCGAACAACTAGACTGTGCCATCATATTGCTGCCGCGGGGAGCTCTCTTGAGATGCCATCTTGTGGCGATAGACCTAATGGCCTTATCCTTCTGCATCAATGAGGGTTATCTTGATGTGTGGTGCAGGCTGCCATCCTGGAGGGGCTAACATAGTATCGATACAAGGCGCTAGTGAATGTAAAACTAGGCTACTAGGGTGTCTATACATATGAATGTGTAGAGTGTGTGAGAAACATGAAGGTGTCTCCCTAGCTAGACATGGCCATTGGATCCAGTTCCTGGGGGTGAACCAGTGAGGGATGATCACCTGGATGGGCGGTCCTTGGGGAGTGGGACACTGATGGGTGAGACGCAGTTGTAACGCTCACCTGATTCCCGTAGAGGCGCCGGTCTTGACTGGGCGTATACCGTATCTTCAAAGGTGATGTGTAACACACGGCTGGCTCTTTGGGCTGGACCTCTGTGCACTGTATGTCTGACGCGAAGGGTAAGATGTCTGCAGATAGAAAATATGGGATTAAGGAACTGGGTTATTGAATGTCTCTCTCTTCTTCCCTTTCTCTTCTCCTGTAGAACCCCAAGGGTTAACGCTCTCACCTTAGGTAAGTGAACGCCGTGCTCTCCATCTGCCTCGGGGCAGGGTGCTGTAACCAGTTTCTTCACTGGATAAGGGGAGCAGGCCTCTTGACTTCAGAGGACTGCTGTCCGTTGTTTACTGCACGAACGGTAAGTTTCGAGTAATTCTAATGTCTTTAAAGTCTTTAGTAATGATGTTTCTTGTTTTGCAGGGTTCCGGCGATGGCGGCTGACGGGCTGAAGTGAGTTGAAGATGGAGCCCGTGTGATGAATAGAAGCGCCTGGAAGCACGTAAGTAAGCGCTTGTTGCCTGCTTCACGATGCGCTCTAACTGTCTTTTTATTTTGCAGGTACAAGTTCGGAGCGGCTGCAGGGTGCCGGAATACCCACTGGGTTAGATGTGGAAAGGAGTAATGGCACGTGAGTATTAAAGATCCCCAATGTCTTTAAACGCACCTTGTTTTGTCTTTCCGATGCAGGATGCAGCGCCGAAGGCCTCCGGAGCGTGCGAAGAGTTGGTAAGCTTTTGTCTTTCAGATGCCGGAATGCAGTGTGAAGACCTCCGGAGCGCACGAAGAGTAGGTAAGCCTTTGTCTTTCAGATGCCGGAATGCAGCGCGAGGCGTTGGTGACAGCCGATGGACCAGGTAAGTGAAGAGCTGTCACTGAAGACCGTAATGCTAACCTGTTCTTCTTGTCTTTATAGGTGTTGCTGAAGACTGGATTCAGGATGGTAAGCCTTTTTCCTTAAGCCCAGGATCAGATGCAGAAGACACGATGAGCGTTCTGCTGCAGAGGATGCAGGATAACGCAAAGCAAGATTCATCCATCGGGTGTGGTTTAAATAGCCTCCTGTAGTGCTTATTGGCTGTGGAAGGTGTCTCCTTCCACAGCCACGCCTAGGTAAGAAAAGAGTTCCTGCTTTCCAGAAGAGTTCCAGTGTTCTGAATCTAGGGAGTGGCTCCTGCCCCACCCAACAGGAAAAGTAGTTCCAAACAGAAGAGGATCAGAGGCTCAACTGGCAGGCAAGTAAGCAGCATGGTCTGCTGCAGGTAAGTCCACCCAAGCATTATGAGCCCGGCGCTTCCAGCGCTGGGACTGGGCATATTTATGAGTATGGTGCCACTGGCGCCAGGACTGGGTCCAAAAGGTCCCAATTGGGACTGGTTGGCACTCGGAACCTGGGTTATGGATCTGCTTCCAAGGGAGTTGGGAAAACCCTGACCTTTTGGAAGCAGAGATCATGACAGTACCCCCCCTCAAGGCCCCTCCCAAACCGGGCTTCTCCGGGGGTTTTGGCTTGTCAGGAAATGTTTGGTGAAATCTTTTAAGTAGGCGAGGAGCGTGGACGTATTCAGCAGGTTCCCAGGATCTCTCTTGGGGGCCGTAGCCTTTCCAGTCAATTAGGTAAAATAGTTTAGATTTGGAGATCTTGGAGTCCAGAATGCTTTTGACTTCAAAACTCGAGTTCTCCATCAACTAGGATAGGTTTTGGAGATTTAGTTTGTCGGGTTTGAGGTTGCACGGGTTTTAATAGAGAGATGTGGAAGACCGGATGTATCTTCATGTGCGGGGGCAAGTCCAACTTGACCGCTACTGGGTTTACTATGGTAGTGATGGAATAGGGACCAAGGTATCTTGGGTTGAATGTGCGTGGCCCTTTTAGAGGTAGATATTTGGTGGATAACCAGACTTGATCCCCTACTTGATATTGAGGGGCTTCCTTCCGATGTTGATCTGCTCCTTTCTTGTATTGTTCTTTAGCCCTTTGAAGGTGAGTAACAGCTTCCTTAAAGGCTTGGGTGATTGTAGAATGCAGGTAGTCTACTGCTGGTGTTTCAAGATCTTGGAGGGGATCCAACTCCGAGGGTGACTGCCGTACAAAAGAAAAAAACGGGGTTTTCCCAGTTCCCGAATGGACAGAGTTATTGTAGGCATATTCGGCTATCCAAAGGATGTCTTTCCAAGTTTTTTCAGTTTGTTGCAGCATGCAGCGTAAATACTGTTCCAGAGTTTGATTGGTCCTCTCGGTTTGTCCATCGGTCTGAGGGTGGTGACTGGTCGATAGTCTCACATCAATTTGAGCCGACCGACAGCAACTTTGCCAAAAATGAGAAATAAATTGACTACCTTGATCCGAAATTAGAACCGAAGGAAAACCGTGCAGTCGGACGATGTTTTCGAGAAATTCTCGGGCCAGAGTTGCTGCTGTTGGCAAGCCTTTGAGCGGAATGAAATGCGCCATCTTGGAGAATAAGTCCACGATTACTAGAATCGTATTGTATCCGGAGCATGGAGGTAGATCGGTGATGAAGTCCATAGAAAGCGTATGCCAAGGGCGAGGTGGGATGTCAATAGGGCGTAAGAGGCGTGCTGGTCTTTCCTTTTGACTCTTGTTTTGGGCGCATACTCCACAGGACATTATAAAGTCTCTGATATCTTTTTTCCAAGACGGCCACCAGAAGTAGCGTTTGATCTTTTCTGAGGTCTTGGCCATACCGGGATGTCCTTCCATTAAAGAATCGTGATAACAAGAGATTACTTTTTTCTGTAAATCTGTGCTGGATAGGTATAATCGTTCTTGGAAATACAATAAGTTGTCCTTTACTGCAAAATCCTTTCCCTGCAGATGCCAATTCTGTATGTCTGCTGGAGTTACAAGTTGCCTGGCTTTATCCTTAACTTCTTCTATGGATTCTGTGGCGATTACACCCAGAATTCTTTGTTCGGGAATGATTGGTACAGGTTTAGGGTTGATCAAGTGTTCTTCCACTCCCATCCAAGAAAGGGCATCAGCTTTACCGTTCTTTGTACCAGGTCGATAGGTAATTATGAAGTCAAACTCGGCAAAGAATAATGCCCAACGGAGTTGTCTAGAGGATTGGGCTTTTGCGGTTTTCAAATATTGCAGGTTTCGGTGATCCGTAATCACAGTAACGGTGTGTCGGGCCCCCAGCAGATAATGCCGCCAAGCCTTAAAGGCAGACTTGATAGCCAGAAGTTCCTTGTCAGTAATCGTGTAATTGATTTCAGGAGGCGAGAATTTGCGGGACCAAAATGCCACGGGATGCAACTGATTGGTTACCGGGTCCTTTTGTGATAGAACTGCCCCCATGGCAAGGCTTGAAGCATCAGTTTCCACGATGTAGGGGAGTTCGGGGCGAGGGTGTTTTAAGATTGGTGCAGAGATAAATTTAGTCTTCAAATCCTGGAAAGCTTGTTCCGCCTCGGTAGACCATTCAAAATGTTTGTTTTTCTTTAACAAGGCAGTGATGGGCTGGACTATTCGAGAGAATTCGGGGATAAACCTGCGGTAAAAGTTAGCAAAGCCTAACATGCTTTGCACACCTTTTACGGAGGATGGTGATGGCCATTTGAGAACTGCATCGACCTTCTTTGAGTCCATACGCACTCCGCCAGGTGATAATATGAATCCCAAGAATTCAACTTCAGTCACGTTGAAAACACATTTTTCCAACTTAGCGAAAAGTTTGTGTTGACGCAATCTTTCGAGGACCATTTTCACGTGTTTCCGATGTTCAGATTCCGATGAAGAATAAACAAGGATGTCGTCAATGTAAACAACAACACACACATCTATGAGCTCTCTGAGGACATTGTTCATAAAATATTGAAAGGCGGCCGGGGCATTGCAAAGTCCGAAGGGCATGACCTGATATTCAAATAGCCCATACTTGGTGCGGAAGGCCATCTTCCATTCATCGCCCTCTTTTACTCGTACCAAGTGGTAAGCTCCTCTAAGATCCAGCTTTGTATATATGCATGCTTTTCTGACTTGGTCCAGGAGTTCAGGGATCAAAGGTAACGGATATCTATTCTTAACGGTGATCTGGTTCAGGGAGCGATAATCTATACAAGTTCTAAGGTCTCCTTCCTTTTTTGGAACGAAGAACAAAGCTGAAGAAGCAGGGGACTTGGAAGGACGAATAAACCCATTTGCCAGGTACTGATCCAGGTATTGTCGAAGGTGAAGGTTCTCAGGCTCGGTGAGGGCATAAATTCTACTACAAGGAGGAGTAGATCCAGGTATCAGGTCTATCTGGCAGTCATAAGACCTATGAGGAGGTAGAGAGTTAGCCTGATCCTTCCGGAAAACATCTTGGTATTCTAGGTATTCGGGAGGTAACTGGGGAGTCTCTGAAGAAATTGCTGCCAGTGCAACACCAGGTGGAGGGTGACAAGTAGAGACACATTCTGGAAACTGGACCGTTCTTGCTCGCCAATCGATCAGAGGATTGTGTTTCTCTAACCAAGGTATTCCTAGAATAATCTGAAACTGAGGGGCCTTGATCACATCGAACACGATCTTCTCATGGTGTCCATCTTGACTTACTAGTGTCACCTCTTGAGTGGTATGCGTTACTGGCCCGGAGGCTATCTCCGTACCATCCACCGTAGTAATGACGTCCTTTACAGCCTTGGGACAAAGAGTTAGATTCATCCTCAAAACCATTTCATGATCCACATAATTGCCGATGGCACCGCTGTCGACGTAAGCTTCAATTGCATGTAATCGATCCGGATTATCAGGGCTAATGAGGACCATAGGTATCACGAAATGCGAGGTCACGGAACTGGTTTTCACGCTCGGCAAGAGGACCTCTATTCTTGTCGGGCGAGGTCGTTTCCCTGCTCAGAGTTTGTAACTTTGGTAACTGCAGCTCCTACTGCCTTCTTGGCAGGTTTCACCGGACAGTCTCGAAGAAAATGCCCTGAGTTTCCGCAATAGAGGCATAATTGCAACTGTTTTCTCCTTTCCCGCTCCTTTTGTGTTAGAGGACCTTTCAGACCCCCTATTTGCATGGGTTCCCCGGAGTCTACTCCTTTGGAAGGAGTTGGCGGTTTGGAAAATACTCGAGCATCAAACTTGGAACGATCGGCCTTCCTGTTCTGCAGTCTGTGATCTATTTGAACGACTAAGTCTATATAGTCCGAACAATCTTGCGGGGGATTCACTACTTGGGCTAACACATCTTTGAGCTCTCCACGTAGACCACTATAAAACAGCATAATCCTTTTGTCCTCAGGCCATTGAGTTTCCACTATCAGTCTTTTGAAAGACGCAATATAAGCCAAAAGGTCTTGATTACCTTGTTGCAACGAAAGAAGCTCATTGTCCAAGGCCTGCCCCTGTGAATGTCTTGCGAACAGTTTTTCCATACTGAGCTGAAAAGCTTGAAAATCATGGAGGACCGGATCATCTTGATTTACTAGAGGGATCGACCAGTCTGCCGCATTGCCACTAAGGTACGAAAGCACGAAAGCTACTTTAGCTTGATCAGTTGGAAAGGCTGCTGGCCGGCATAAGAAATGCAACCGGCATTGATTGATAAATACTGCAAACCTCTTTGGGTCACCAGAAAATCGTTCGGGCGGAGCTAGAGGTACATTCCCAGGTAGGTTGATCTGCACTGGATTCATAGAGGATGTAGAAGGAAGATTTCCCCCAGATGCGGGTAACGGGGTCTGTCCGGCTTGTGACTGTAGCAATTGTCTAGCGAGATCATCTGTTCGCTCCTTGGAAATAATCAGTTCCCTTCTTAGAGCGTTCGTTTCCTGACGGGCTGCATGCACTTCTGCCCTTAGTTCCCCAAGTAACTGGGCTAGCTGGTCGGTATCCGAGGTTTCCATAGCGCCTGGACGGGAGTTTTGTGGTAGGCTTTGCATTCTGTAACGCTCACCTGATTCCCGTAGAGGCGCCGGTCTTGACTGGGCGTATACCGTATCTTCAAAGGTGATGTGTAACACACGGCTGGCTCTTTGGGCTGGACCTCTGTGCACTGTATGTCTGACGCGAAGGGTAAGATGTCTGCAGATAGAAAATATGGGATTAAGGAACTGGGTTATTGAATGTCTCTCTCTTCTTCCCTTTCTCTTCTCCTGTAGAACCCCAAGGGTTAACGCTCTCACCTTAGGTAAGTGAATGCTGTGCTCTCCATCTGCCTCGGGGCAGGGTGCTGTAACCAGTTTCTTCACTGGATAAGGGGAGCAGGCCTCTTGACTTCAGAGGACTGCTGTCCGTTGTTTACTGCACGAACTGTAAGTTTCGAGTAATTCTAATGTCTTTAAAGTCTTTAGTAATGATGTTTCTTGTTTTGCAGGGTTCCGGCGATGGCGGCTGACGGGCTGAAGTGAGTTGAAGATGGAGCCCGTGTGATGAATAGAAGCGCCTGGAAGCACGTAAGTAAGCGCTTGTTGCATGCTTCACGATGCGCTCTAACTGTCTTTTTATTTTGCAGGTACAAGTTCGGAGCGGCTGCAGGGTGCCGGAATACCCACTGGGTTAGATGTGGAAAGGAGTAATGGCACGTGAGTATTAAAGATCCCCAATGTCTTTAAACGCACCTTGTTTTGTCTTTCCGATGCAGGGTGCAGCGCCGAAGGCCTCCGGAGCGTGCGAAGAGTTGGTAAGCTTTTGTCTTTCAGATGCCGGAATGCAGTGTGAAGACCTCCGGAGCGCACGAAGAGTAGGTAAGCCTTTGTCTTTCAGATGCCGGAATGCAGCGCAAGGCGTTGGTGACAGCCGATGGACCAGGTAAGTGAAGAGCTGTCACTGAAGACGGTAATGCTAATCTGTTCTTCTTGTCTTTATAGGTGTTGCTGAAGACTGGATTCAGGATGGTAAGCCTTTTTCCTTAAGCCCAGGATCAGATGCAGAAGACACGATGAGCGTTCTGCTGCAGAGGATGCAGAATAACGCAAAGCAAGATTCATCCATCGGGTGTGGTTTAAATAGCCTCCTGTAGTGCTTAGATGTCTCCTTCCACAGCCACGCCTAGGTAAGAAAAGAGTTCCTGCTTTCCAGAAGAGTTCCAGTGTTCTGAATCTAGGGAGTGGCTCCTGCCCCACCCAACAGGAAAAGTAGTTCCAAACAGAAGAGGATCAGAGGCTAAACTGGCAGGCAAGTAAGCAGCATGTTCTGCTGCAGGTAAGTCCACCCAAGCATTATGAGCCCGGCGCTTCCAGCGCTGGGACTGGGCATATTTATGAGCCTGGTGCCACTGGCGCCAGGACTGGGTCCAAAAGGTCCCAATTGGGACTGGTTGGCACTCGGAACCTGGGTTATGGATCTGCTTCCAAGGGAGTTGGGAAAACCCTGACCTTTTGGAAGCAGAGATCATGACAGCAGTATCCCCCTTCTTTTAACACCTTTTCCCCATCCTACCACGTAGGATATTCCAAAATACTGCCCCCCCTTTTCTGTCATGAACACTTTCGCACGACACGAAAGACAATGGACTAACACCAGAGTTGTTTACCTAACATGTCTCAATAAAAGGGTCAGGCAAAGTCAGGCAATTGACCAGAACCACACACACATGATGGTCCTTTCCCATCCCCGCATGGATAAAAGGTGGAGCACAAGAGCACAGAACGAGCAAGGCAGTCCGCACGACGTGAGGGCTAACTCAGCACGGTAGTTCAAGAGGAGGCGAAAGATGCCGAATACCGAGAGGGGGACAAGGAGAGACGTGACCTTGCCCTTTCTGATCTAGGTCTGTGAAACCTCCGCAATCAGAAACATAAGTCAGTGAACAAAGGTCAGCATGTGTTGCAACAGATGTCTACGGTACGCAAGACCCCCCTCTGCTGATAACTAAGCTGGGGAGAGACGCTTGTCTTGGTGGTACGAACTTGGACTCGAATGAGAAGGAAGCCAATCGGTTCATCACAGCCGGTGAGTCGAGGGGAGAGTCCTAAGAAACCAAACTGTGTTGAACGAACATTTGAACTCTGAAAGGAACTATTGAGAAAAGAAGGGGAAAACCCATAACAGAGGCGACCGGCACCACATGGGTGCTCATGCAGGAAACTCTGGGTGAGTCCCCGATGATAAGAGACTACCGTAACCAGAAGGCCTTAGGAAGAGGCAGAGAAAGAGAAATTCTTTGACCGACCAATGATTGTGAAAGAAAGGGAAATTAATCCTGCATGGTGAAAACTAGTACATGAACTGTTTGTTAAAAGTTGGAAAGAGTGAACCCGGCGGAGGGATGCTTACGAGAAGGGGCGAAGCCTAAACAGCTGTTTAAAAAGACATTAAAACCCGGGGGAAGTGAATGGTCGCCCTTGTCAAGTGGGTCCAAGCCTGGTCGAGGGAGATCCAGGGGTGAAAAGTCCTCACCCAAAGTCCATTGAGAAAGGAACTTTTTGTTTATTTGTCGCTGAATACATCAGGCCCTTGATGGCAAGAGACTTTTTATTGAAAAGAGACTTATCCATCGAAGAACCCGATAGCTGGAACAGAACTTTTCACTTGTGCTGAGAAAGCTTGAGCATGTGCTGTGCTCCAAGGCCCAACCTTATCCCGTGCTAAAAAAGTGGGGAAGGGAGACCCCTGGCAATCACATCCTGACTAATTATTTGTGAACACTTCCTTCTGTATTGAACCCTTATCCCACACCCTTTTTGTAATTAGTTTTAAGGAATTGGCAATAGGTTTTTCTTAGTGTAGGCCCTTTTATTTGACACAACGTCACAAGGACTGCCTTATTTTTCTTTTGATGGTCGCTGCTTGCTCCCATCTTAGATTTAGGTTTAGATTAGGTGTTTTTCCACCCCCGCATTTACAGTTTAATAAACACCCTTGTACTGTGATCACTTGGGTCTGTCTTTACTGTTGCCACCATGAGCTCCTTACAAGTGGTACAAAGCCTTCTTGTAAAAAAACATTTTTGTTAAAGAAACAATTAATCATGAGTGTATATATGTGTATGACCCAGATATGGCTAGCTGACGACCTTTGTACCGGACAGCAACCATTCTCAGGCATGTCGAGCAGGAGGTCTGGTATACAAGATCCAACGATGTAGATGTTGAAAAGGATGTGGCAGGTGAGACAATGACCAGATGGTTTCAACAAATAAGGGATGGCCATTGCACCCCCTCATTGAGTCCATCAAACTGAGTGGAAGGACGGTGGATCCAAATGTGTTCCAGTTTAAATAAGCGGTTATTGATCAGAAAGTTATTGCGTTCAGGTTTAAGGGAGTCTATCACTATTCACTGAAGATCATCCACTGAATGGTTGAAATCCACAGTGTGTCTTGCTAGTGGGACCTGAATGGATCCATTACGTATCTTGGATCTATGCTCATTGATCCGGGTGGAGACAGACCTAAAAGTCATGCCAATGTACAATTTGTTGCACAGGCCAGTGAGTTCCATGGGATAGAAGCCTGAACAGCAAAACAGTTGCCACCAAAGCTCTTAAACCGCGGCACAGAGAGACTCAGGTGGTCGGATGGTCTCAGGATACTGGTTACAGTTGGCTTGTTGATTCTATCCATAAGATATGCAGTAAATCCTCTCTAAACGTCCAAGTGAACATGTTGTGAGTGAGCACAGTGACTTTCTTGGCAAAAGGACATGCAGCGCATTGCCCACCTGGATGCTGACCTGTAATCATATTCATTTGCATGTTTCAACAGTTCATAATGGTGTTATCTGAACGGAGGGGCTGGTATCCAGAAGCCTGCATAAGGTTTAAATTACTTACCTGTAATTATTGTTCTCCAGCATGGATTCACATGCTCATGAATATTCCCAGTCATCAGACTGGGAAACCTCTGTAAAAGAAAAAAACAGTTTCACTTTCATTTTAAAACTGTATTTCGGATTCCAAGATAGAGCCGCACCATAAAAACGTGCATGCGGGCACTTCGATACGCCCTGTGTATCAAAAGGCATAGATCCTTTCCTAAAAGCACGCAGCCCGATTAATTAGGTCTGCAAGTACCCTTGTCTCATCGCAATGAAAAGAAGCTAAATCAGAACCCTTGTCTGCCCGCCGTACTTGAGCTTCAACTATTGTGCATCACGAGTGGGGCAGGGCCTGGATCATTTGGCCCAGCTGATCTGGACTTCCCTGGAGGATTAAGGGACAGGAGTGATCTCATCCCATCGGTGGGAAGCATCGCACTGGCACCTGATGCTTGGGTAAGAGGCTGTTAGGCAGCGGACGGGCCTGGGAAGAACAGTGCACACATGCCCGAGGGGTGTGGTCAGGAGCCCCTACGATCGTTTGAGGTCTGGATGGCTAATGAGGTGCGGCCCCAACTACTATGGGGCATTTCACGGGGTCTAGCACTCTCGCTTTATATACGTGTGCCATTGCCCTTAAGACTCTGGATTGGGGTCTAGTTCCTCCCTGCGCTCAGAAGCATTCACATGGAAAACATTGGTACTGAAAACAAACTCTACCGTGGGATTCAGATACAAACAGTTACTAAGTAGTATTTTCCAATAGTGCTTTGCAAACGGGATCAATGCACTATACATCCTCAAAGAATGACTTGGCTGATAAAAACATTGCGGGTGCTCAGATTCAGATGGAGAACTCGCATGGGTAACTTCCAGCAGACACTTTCAAAATACCAGGTGCTTGACAGCAGACCACAATAGCAACAAAGCAAGCAAGCTGCTTGCCCTCCGGGTCAAAAGATTCTCACCACACGGAATAGTGGACACGAAGTCAGCTCTTCAAATATAATATGCCATGGTGTAAAAAGAATCCCTCCCGAGCGGGACCTATGAAAGACTTACACTCTAATTTAAACCCACTACAGAAATTGTGGGCAATTGGACAGACAGCACCTTCGACCGAAACCTTCCCCTGAACTGGAGCCTGGTAGCCCCGACACAGAGATGCAGCGTTGAAAGATGACTTTATCACCAGCTTTCAGGAATTTCAGGACACATTTTTGGCCTCTTTTCAACAGCAGTTCACCTCCTTCACCACAGAAATTAGGCAGTCACTCTCTGACTTTGGCAAAGACATTGCATCTCTCGGGGAACATGTCCACAGCAACGAAAGGGCTATCTGGGAACTATCGCGGGACCGCATACAATCTGACATCGCTCCGGAAGAGCTTGCAAGGCTGACATAAAAACTAGAGGTGCAGTGCAAGGATCTGGAAAACAGATAGCTGGCAGTCTAATATACGCATAAGAGATTTGCCGGAATCTATCACGGACATGCATTTGAAAGATTCGGTAGCTCAAATCTTTACAGACTTGATTGCGGAGGAGGACACGCCTATGGTTTCATTGGATGGCTTCCACAGAACAGGCCCGAGAAGAACAGATCATGGGGCCCGTCTGCGGGATGTCCTGGCTGCATACTCTTCTTATCCTTAAAAGGGGCTGATCCTTAAAGCACGAGACATGTCCACAATTACGTATAATGGTGCTGAGATCCAGTTATTTCAAGACCTTTCACAAATTACCCTCCAAAAGAGAAGTGAGATGCAGCTGGTGGTAAAAACACTCTAATCAAGGGGAATCAAATATAAGTGGAGGTTTCCCTTTGGTCTTATTTTCACCATGCAGGGCAGACAATGTAGCATAACCTCACGAGAAGCTGGTTTGGCTTTACTTCAAATTGAGGATCAAGAACTGGATGGGGCTCCTGAGACAGTGGAAAGGTGAACATCTCAACAAAGTAAGCCATGGGAATGGTGGACGAAGGGCGAAACAGGAAGAGTAGAAACCGTGACTTTGTGGCCCTATTCCCAAACCACCATCAGAATGAAGGGGGTGAATAATCACGCTTGTCTCTATGAATTTTGATTAAGGATGGACATAAGGTTTAATATGAGCAAGGGACTCGGAGCACAACATCTTGGGATCATTCTGTTCAGGTAACAGATGGGGGTACTATGTTACCCCGCAGGCCACCTTGGGGTTAAAAGTTATGCCATGGGCAGGCTGCCTGGCCTTGGGAATGGCTAGCAATCGTGGCTCACACCAGGGGACTTTGTTTTGGTGCATTGTTGTGAAAGTTGGGGTTAGGGTGGGGAACACGCCCTTAGGTTTTTTTGGGAGATTTCAGCATGGTATGTCAGTGACACTCTGAAGAATATCAGGTTTGGGTGTTCCTTCTCTTTTTCGGTTTCCTTCTGAGTGGTGTAGTTATCGCTCTGTTTTCGCACACAATTCAAGTGTTTAAAGCTTAATGTTCGGGTCTAAATGTCCAGGTGAAAAGTAGGAAATTAGACACATCTTGGGGCGTCACTAACCGGACTTGATGGCGCTCCAAGTGACACATATCTGTCAAAAGGATAGAATGAAGTTCCGCATGAGACGATACCCTGTGGTGATACAGTCTAAATGCGATAAGCAAGGTTGCAGGGATGCTGATAGCGATGAGAGCAGCTCCATATATTAAGGTGCTCCATAACAAAGATAAACAAAGAGGGCCGGTATATCTTTACTGTCCTGTCGATGGGTCCAAAGAAGTTAACAATGGCCTCCATCTATGCTCCCAATACTGACCAGGAGGGGTTTTTAAAGTCCACCATAACATTATTGGTAGCCTTTACAGAGGGGCAAATAGTCCTTATGGGGGATCTAGACCTAGCTTGGGAACCAAACCGAGATCGTAGCGTCACTACCTACTCTTTACAATCGAGCCCTCGAAAATGTGCAAACAAAATGTAGCAAGTCTTGCCTTAGTAGAGGAGGAAAGGGGCTATATCTTTTACTCACATGTCCATCAAACCTTTTCTCGTATAGATTACGTTTGGGTCTCAAAAGCCACTTTTGGGTCAGGTTACTCAGATCTCCTGCTTGGTGATGTCGCTTTCAGATCATGCTCCCCTTATTTGGAATTAGATGGGATGGTACAGAAGGTTTGGGCGTGGATGAGGATGCTATAGGGGTTAATAGGATTGAGGCCAAAATAATCGAGTTGTTTTAATTTAACCTGACACAAACAGACTCAGTAAATACAACATGGGATGCTTTTAAAAGCTATGGTGCGTGTGACTCTTATAGCAGAAATGGCGTATAGACACAAACAAATATTTTCCCTTGAAATAGTACTGGAGCAAGAGTTCAAACAAATACTGGGCAAAATGGAAATGAAAACCAGTCCGTCTATTCAAAGAGCCTACAGAGCGGTCGCAGGGAAATACATTTTTCTGTATGCCAAAAAAGCAGAAAAGTCTTTGTTGTACGTTAGACAAAATGTTTATGTTAAAGCCAATAGGGCAGACCATCTGCTAGCGAAGTTGTTACGCCAAAGAAGAACAAGTTACTTACCAACTGGTAACGTTCTTTCGATTGGATGTTCCTCCAAAGTATTACACATATTTGAAATGAAATGTCCACAGCTGTGTACTTTGGAAACTTTTTCAGCAGAGGGCGTCCTGCGTCAATGGCGTCGGGTCGCTGTTCCTCGAAGGCCTCCGTCGAGGGCGACGTCACTGGATGTTATAAATAGGACGCACGGCACCTGGAGCCTCAGTTTAAGTTCTTTCACCCATAACGTGTGGCAGCAAACCAATGCCTACTTGACTGCTCATAGGCTTGTAGAAATGTAAGCTGCAATTGCATAGGAAATTCTACCGAGGGGCCGGCTGGGAGAGCGATGTGGAATACGTTGGAGGAACATCCAATCGAAAGAACGTTACCAGTTGGTAAGTAACTTGTTCTTCGAATGGATTGTGTCCTCCAACGTATTCGACATCTTTGACAGACTCCCAAAGCAGTACCAGAAAATGGAGGAGGGAGAAGAATTTAGAGTACCCAATCATATGGCGGAATAAAGAACCACCTTGCCAAAGGCCATATCTTGACCTTGGATCGTATCCAGGGAATAATGTTTAACAAAGGTGTGGATAGAAGCCCATGTGGCTGCATCACAAATATTCCTAATAGGAACTCCCCACTGTAGGGCTGTGGAAGTAGCCACGCCCCTAGTGGAATGAGCTCGCAACCCTTCAGAAGGGTCCTTATCCGCCATTTGGTAACACTCAGTAATGGTGAGGATAATACACCTGGACAAGGTCTGTTTGCTAACAGCCTGGCCCAATTGGTGTCCAGCATACCCTACAAAGAGTTGATAGTCCACTCTGACACTGGACATCCTAGAAATATAAAAGCTCAGAGCCCTCCTAGGATCCAACCTATAGAGTCGCTCCTCTTCCTTACCAGGATGAGGAGGAGGATAGAAAGAAGGAAGAACCACTTTCTGGCTCAAATGAAATTCAGATACTGCCTTAGGGAGAAAGGAAGGACGTATCCTTAGTACAACCCTGTCCTTATGGAACACAGTAAAGGGCGGCTTAGATGAAAGTGCCTGCAATTCACTCACTCTTCGAGCGGAAGTAACCATAACCAAGAACACTGTCTTGAAGGACAATAATCTCAAAGGACAAGAGTGCAAAGGTTCAAACGGATCACCAATTAGAAAATTCAAAACCAAATTCAAATCCCAAATCAGCACCTGGAAAGGGGACGGCAGGAACACATTAGTCAGACCTTTAAGAAATTGAGAAATCAAAGGAATCTTAAAGTAAGAACATTCTTCAGACGAGCGCTTAAATATAGACATCGCTGCCAGGTAACCGTTAATGGTACCTACTTGAAAGCCCCTGTGGGCCAAAGAAAGCAAGAAAGAAAACCATAGAAATCGAACACTTTCCATTCCTATGGTTTTCTTTCTTGCTTTCTTTGGCCCACAGGGGCCTTCAAGTGCCGAACTGAGAAGGAGCTACAAGTCAGATGCCCGAATCTGTGCCGAACTGAGAAGGAGCTAGAGCTAGAGCTCCTTCTCAGTTCGGCACAGATTCGGGCATCTGACTTCCGCAGACTGCCCCCCCAGCCGTAATAATCAACAGCTGGGTAAACAAGACCACCGCCATGGCGTCAACTTACTTGCACATGGATGACGCCCATCTTACTTAACCAAGTCCGACCACGACTTGATGTCCTGAAGACAGTTCGGTACAATTTTGCAGCGCTGCTCCATTTCATCCAGCCACTGCCCTTTGCAACCTACCGAACCAGAAACACCAATTAATGTGTCGACTATGTTAACGTATTGTGAATGTAAACAATACATGGAATAGTTTGTCACTATTTATTACTAACCCACCGATATGCAGACTATAAATGTACTTCAGTATGCATATATTATGTGCCACGGCACATAAAGAATTCTGGAAATATGTCTTCTTGTCAAAATAAACCTTCCTGTTTTTTGTACCTTACGGCGATCTCTTTTTCAAGCTAGTACTCTCCTAGCTCTCCTGCAAGGAGTATTGTGACCCCCTGTCACGCCTTTGGCCTGGGTAGCCGTTGACTCTACTCCCCTTTATCTCTGTGCCGCTGGGTAGGTGTCAAGTGGGACTTCTTTAAGTTGAGGGAGAAGCCCAGCCTGTTAAGGGAATGGCAGGTGACTGACAGATGATCCAGGACTTGCTCGGGAGAGCGCGCCCTGATCAACAAATCGTCCAGGTAGGGGTAGACGTGAATCCCCCCTTTCCTGAGATACGCTGCCACCACCGCCATTAGTTTGGAGAAGACCCTCTGGGCCGAGGTCAATCCTAACGGCAGGACCCAAAACTGAAAATGCGAGTCGCCAACCGCAAACCTCAGGTACTTCCTGTGCTTGGGATGAATCGGCACATGAAAGTAAGCATCCTCGAGGTCGAGAGACACCAACCAGTCCTGATGTTGAAGGGCCTGGAGGACTTGAGAGAGAGAGTAACCATCTTGAACTTGTCCTTCCTGAGGAGCTTGTTCAAACCATGCAACTCCATGATGGGTCTCAATCCCCCGTCTTTTTTCGGGATCAAAAAATACAGGTAATACCATCCCTTGTTCCTCTCCGCTACAGACACCAGTTCTATGGAGCCTTTCTCCAGCAGGGATATGAGTTCCTGCGCAAGGAGTGGATCCGGACTCTTCAAAGAGAGCTTCCCCAGTGGACTGTCGTGAGGCCTCTGCCGGAAAGGAAGACAGTAGCTGTGGGCTATGATCTCCAGAACCCACACATCTGAAGTAATGGCACGCCATTCTAAAAGATGCTGCGCCAGCCATCCCCCAACCGGCGAACCATGGGACATTGCCTCATGACTGCGCAGAAGCGGCTGCGACAATGCCTGAGGGCAAAGAGGCAAGTGCCCGCGCGGCTTTGGCACCTCGAGTACCTTGTTTTCCACCTCTGGTACTCCTACGCTGGCCCCTTTGATTGGCAGCCCCCCTCGATCTACCAAAGGAACCAAAGGAAGAGTAGTATTGAAAGTAACCTCCCCTCCATTGCTGTCCCCTAGGACGAAAAGTCAGAGGTTGACGTACTGCAGTGCTCAACGATGTCGCTGCACCTTTGGAGGTCTGCAACCTCTCAAGGCTCTCAGCCTTGCTGCCAAAAAGATGGACACCATGAAAGGGCATGTTGCGAAGCCGGGACTGTACATCAGGAGCAAATCCCGACTTCCGCAACCACGCAAACCTGCCACATCCAGACCCGACTGAACGGATTCACACATGGCATCCTTGCCATCCTGAACGAGGGCAAGAAAACCATCCCGTTCCTCCCCTTCGGGAATATGTTCAGCCGCCGACGGCACACAATTCCACACTGTGTACGTGAATCTTGCAAGGGCACAGACAGAGTTGGCTGCCTTTAAAGCCATACCCCAGAAGAATACCTTCTTCGCCCAGCCTTCAAAGCATTTGTCGTCCCCATCAGGAGGGATTGTAGGGTACGCAGCCTGCTTTGCTGGGGCCGTAGCCACCTGCACCACCAAACTCTCCGGAGTAGGGTGCGCAGTAGGGTGCGTAGACAAGTGGCAGGGGTCATCACTGGCTGTGCAGTATTTTTTCGGCAATTACTTTTTCACTGCTGGGAGACTCTCCGGAGCAGGCCAAGCTGCCGCCACCCTTCTTTGTAAGGCCATGTGAAAAGGCAACACCGGGTCAGTGGGTGGATCTTGGTGCAAAATATCTGTCAGGTCATCCTGCAGAAAATCTGCAGGTGGAGCCGACCAACCCAGATATTCCATCACCCTCGACATGAGGCGCCTGTACGATGAGTCAGCATGCATACGAGGCTCAGGCCTGCCAAACTCAACCTCCAGGGAGGTATCAAGACCACTGGCGTCATGCAAAGACGCAGGTCTTCCAGCTGGCTATGCCCTGACAACAGGTCATCAGGAACCTCAGGAGGCACCTCTTCCTCAGACCCTTCCTCAACCTCTGAAATGTACTCCAACAACAAGTCCACCCTGGGAGGAGGAACAGACTATGAGTGTACTATAGGCCGCACAGACTTGCTGAGTGCCTTCATAGGAGCTTCCAAAGCTCTCCGGGGTACCTCCAGCAAATATTCTTCAAAAGGAGTCGAGGGCGCCGATGGGAGTGGCGTCGACGTCGACCGAGGTACCAACGACCTCGACAGCGGCTTCGAGGCCGGAGCCCCGAGTGCGTCCTTCGACGGCCTCTGCTCCAATGGCGTCGATGGCTTCCTCCGAGCCGGAGCCTCGAGAAATTCCCTAGACGGACATCACAGGCTCGAATGGTCTCGACGGTGTCGAGGACCGGGACATGGAGCGGGCACGGTGGCAATCCTCCTTGTCCGACCGGGACCTCGAAGGTTCCCGGTGATCGCATCGACCGCCCGAGGCAGAAGGCGTGCAAGCGGTGGCTCTAGAGCGTTCCCTGCGACTCAGAAATCGCCATCACCTCCTTGCAGAAGGCGTCCCATTATGCCGGAGATGAATGCCTGGTGGTACAAACAACCCGCCGTTTGGCTCAGTCCTCAGACGAGGACGGGGAAGGCGACCGAAGAGGCCGAGGCATGGCAGGACCCACTCCTGGAACAAGACCCCCTGGACTTAAGCCGACGCAGAGAGTCACCCCTCGAATCGTCGGTCGAAAGTCCAGTGGACTTCGATTTAGGGGTTTTGGAAACCCTACCCGCCGACAGCTCCTTCTTCTGCTCCCACAAGGCCTTTGACGTCAAAGACTGGCATTCGTCGCAGTCATCAGTGGCGTGGCTCTCACCGGGGCACCAGAGGCAGACGTCGCGCAGGTCCGTCAAAGACATCTTGGAACCGCAGTCCCAACACTTCTTGAAGCCCGACTTTGGGGTAGCAGAAGACGGAGGCATATTTACATTTAACACAACGATATTCGAAGAACCGATTCACAAGAGAGAACCGAGGCGCGCCGAGATTTCGAAGTGAAAACGTTCGTGGAAAAAAGGGAACTGAGGCTAGGGGCGTCGTGCGTCCTACATATAACATCTGGTGACGTCGGCCGCCGGAGGAGGTCCTCGAGGGAGCATATTGACGTCATCGACGCAGGAGACCTACGCCGAAAAAGTTTTCCGAAGCAGCACAGCTGTGGTAATCAATGTCAAAGATGTGGAATACGTCGGAGGACACAATCCCCTCGAAACACAGTTCCACAGAGTGTAAGAAAATCTTGCCAAGGCACAAGTTGTGGGATATATTGACCCACTCAACAGTATTTCACGACTCACCAAGCTGCATTTGCGCAAGAAAAAGCAATATGGCTGCGCTGGCTCCTGTGCGCCCCAGGACCACCAAACTGCATTTTTGCAACTAACAAAATTATGGCTGCACCGTCCTGCAAAGCACACTTCCGGCATGATGGAACAAGGGGACACACTGAAGGAGCGTGCCAGTGTATTCTGAAACATAAATGGAATGATGTGAAAAGACAGCACTGCTTTACTGAAAACCCAAAATTCCCCTTCAAAATGAAACTTTTCATCCTTTAAAAATGCTGCTTTCATGTTAATTTCATCTGTTCATTCTGAAACCATGGTGATTAAAAAGGCCCTGTGATGCCCAGGATATTTCACTGAGCTTCACCAAAACCAGGCATAATTCCTGAGTGACAGGCCCAGTCAAACCAACTCAGAGAAATCAATAAGAAACTTCACTTTCACTCGCACAGGAACACATGTTTATTTCTTTCCAAAAGTATCCAGGCTCAGCAGTTCAAAGAGACTTTAACTCTCTGAGCCAGGTCAGTGTAAATGTATCTATGCTTCAGATAAAACTCTTGCATTCAAGGAAATGACTATAGCTGCAAAGACAGTGTGGAATCTAAGGGAGCTGCCAAACCGAATTTAAAGAAAGAAATGCTAGCAGTTTTCAACACATGTAAAAATGGGCTTTGCTGACTGAAGAAAAAGAAATGGCATGTTTACCAAAATAAGAAAATTAAGAGTTTAAAACATATGGGCAGAATTAGCAAGCTCTCAAAAAAAAAAAAAACAGTTATTCCAGTTGTCAGCCCTGAAACTTCACCCATGAGGAAGGGGGATCACACCACAAACTCTCAGCAGAGACTAACAACACACTGATAATTACAGGGTGGGAAAGAATATAGTCTACAGAAACCCACTGACAATGGGACTCCCAGGGCAAGGAAGTTGGAAATGTGAAGGGGCAATAAAACCTCCAATCAAGATGAGAAACCCCCACCTTGCCTTGAAGGAAATGACTGTTGGTTGCATTTTGAAGGAAGAAAAAAAGATGATCTAGTTACAATGCACTGCCTTTTGGTTCCAAAAACTGTTTCATAAATAAACTTTAAAGACTTTTATCTCAACAGCAAAAGTTTGTAAAAATGTAAAATTTTTACAACGTAAAAGTGAATTTTTGGGCTTTCATTTCAAACTTGGTAGAATTCATTGACACCTTGGGGACAGAAATGGGAGAATATGGCGGATTACAAGAAAAGCCTCCTTGTTGCAAATGTGAATTTTTGCACATACATCCCTGATGATCATCCACATCCATGTATAACGTTATGGAAGTCTGAGTAATATAAATCCCATTGAAAAGTGCAAAAAACGAGTAGAAGGGCGAAACAAGGCCTTGTGGACTGGAGGATTGGACTACGATGTGCTGCACAAAATATGTAATCTGTGTATATAATTTGCTAAGCGATTGCAATTGTAGAAATGTATGTTTTTGCCAAAATCCAGATTTTAAGTAAAGTAATTGTGGGAGTTTTTGGACATTGCAAAACTCCCAATATAAATCTGACATAATTTTTCTGAAATCCAACCAACTGCGAGCGAGGCGTAGACTATCACCCTTGTCCATTCTTGTTGTTAGAGGCTGGTTAAGTTAAGCCTGCCCCAGTCATATACTGTGATGATGTCATTAGGCATTATAAATTAGAGTCCCTGACACACACTCTTCCTGATTTTCCTGCGCCAGCATCCCGTTCCTGTTTCATCTATCCAGACTCCAGATCCCTACTACAAGGCCCAAGCATTGCTGATCCTGCTCCAGCAAGGCCTCAATTTTGAAATCCCACTAAAATTCCCAAATAACCAAGGGAAAAGCTGTGGTGTTTTTGGGAAGCATCCTGATCCCACTAACTGCATGTATACTGCCATCCAGCTGATTTGTAGTATCCAGTGACCAAAATTGCCAGTCCAAAAGTGCTACCCAGTAACCAGACTGCCCAGCTGTTTGCCAGGCGACTTGACGTGTAGTTACCAGAACCGTTGACTGTCCAAATCCAAAAACTAAAAAGTGGACTGTGAGTATCAATTGCCACTCCACCTAAACCCATAGCCTGTATTGTCTTTGTCCTCATCGCACTCTCTAAGTCACCCTATCCTTATCCTGATACTTTGCTCAAACTGTCACAATCATTCTTGCAATTCTGCCCTTGATTCTGTCACGATGCCTACCCCCGGGCATCCAGACCAAATCCATCAACCCCGGAAGCAGGTATCATGTTACCCAGAGAAAGCCCAGCAACCCCTGTTAGGGGCTATATGGGTACAGTCCTGGCGTCTATGGCGCCAGGCTCATGTCATGATCTCTGCTTCCAAAAGGTCAGGGTTTTCCCAACTCCCTTGGAAGCAGATCCATAACCCAGGTTACGAGTGCCAACCAGTCCCAATTGGGACCTTTTGGACCCAGTCCTGGCGCCAGTGGCACCAGGCTCATAAATATGCCCAGTCCCAGCGCTGGAAGCGCCGGGCTCATAATGCTTGGGTGGACTTACCTGCAGCAGACCATGCTGCTTACTTGTCTGCCAGTTGAGCCTCTGATCCTCTTCTGTTTGGGACTACTTTTCCTGTTGGGTGGGGCTGGAGCCACTCCCTAGATTCAGAACACTGGAACTCTTCTGGAAGGCAGGAACTCTTTTCTTACCAGGAACTCTTTTCTTACCTAGGCGTGGCTGTGGAAGGAGACACCTAAGCACTACAGGAGGCTATTTAAACCACACCCGGTGGATGAATCTTGCTTTGCGTTATTCTGCAACCTCTGCAGCAGGACGCTCATCGTGTCTTCTGCATCCGGTCCTAGGCCTAAGGAAAAAGGCTTACCATCCTGAATCCAGTCTTCAGCAACACCTATAAAGACAAGAAAGAACAGGTTAGCATTCCGGCATCTGAAAGGCAAAGGCTTACCATTCTGAATCCAGTCTTCAGCAACACCTATAAAGACAAGAAAGAACAGGTTAGCATTCCGGCATCTGAAAGGCAAAGGCTTACCTACTCTTCGTGCGCTCCGGAGGTCTTCACACTGCATTCCGGCATCTGAAAGACAAAAGCTCACCAACTCTTCGCACGCTCCGGAGGCCTTCGGCGCTGCATCCCGCATCTGAAAGACAAAACAAGGTGCGTTTAAAGACATTGGGGAACTTTAATACTCACGTGCCATTACTCCTTTGCACATCTAATCCAGTGGGTATTCCGGCACCCTGCAGCCGCTCCGAACTCGTACCTGCAAAATAAAAAGACAGTTAGAGCGCATCGTGAAGCAGGCAACAAGCGCTTACTTACGTGCTTCCAGGCGCTTCTATTCATCACACGGGCTCCATCTTCAACTCACTTCAGCCCGTCATCCGCCATCGCCGGAACCCTGCAAAACAAGAGACATCATTACTAAAGACTTTAAAGTCATTTGAATGACTCGAAACTTACCGTTCGTGCAGTAAACGACGGACAGCAGTCCTCTGAAGTCAAGAGGCCTGCGCTACCTATCCAGTGAAGAAACTGGTTACAGCACCCTGCCCCGAGGCAGATGGAGAGCTCGGCATTCACTTACCTAAGGTGAGAGCGTTAACCTTTGGGGGTCTACAGGAGAGGAGAAGAGGAAAGAGATAGGGACACCCCAATAACCCCAGTTCATTAACCCCATATTTTCTATCTGCAGACCTCTTACTCTACACGTCAGGCATACAGTGCACAGAGGTCCAGCCCAAAGAGCCAACCGGGTGCTACACATCACCTTTGAAGATACGGTAGTCGCCCAGTCAAGACCGGCGCCTCTGCGAGAATCAGGTGAGCGTTACAGAACGCAAAGCCTACCGCAAAACTCTTGCCCAGGCGCTATGGAAACCTTGGATACTGACCCCCTAGCCCGGTTACTTGGGGAACTAATGGCAGAAGTGCATGCAGCTCGTCAGGAAACGAATGCTCTAAGAAGGGAACTAATTATTTCCAAGGAGAGAACAGACAATCTTGCTAGACAAGTGCTACAGACACAAGCCGGACAGACCCTGTTACCCGCATCAGGGGCAAATCTTCCTTCAACATCCTCTATGAATCCAGTGCAGATCAACCTACCTGGGAATGTACCTCTGGCTCCGCCCGAACGATTTTCTGGTGACCCAAAGAGGTTTGCAGTATTTATCAATCAGTGCCGGTTGCACTTCTTATGCCGGCCAGCAGCCTTTCCAACTGATCAAGCAAAAGTAGCTTTTGTACTTTCGTACCTTAGTGGCAATGCGGCAGACTGGTCGATCCCTCTAGTTAATCAAGATGATCCGGTTCTCCATGATTTTCAAGCCTTTCAGCTTAGTATGAAAAAACTGTTCGCAAGACATTCACAGGGGCAGGCCTTGGACAATGAGCTTCTTTCGTTGCGACAGGGTAATCAAGACCTTTTACACTACCGAGAGGATCCACGGGTCTGTGAACCTTGTCCGACAGGAGTGTACGTGTAGGGCAAGCCTGTCCCCCATTGGACACTCAAGGATCTGGATGAACAAGTCACATCTTCTTTGCCTCTCAGGCTGGTGCTTAGGAGGGGGACTGGAAAAACCTGTGTTAGCCGCCTTGTGCTGCTTGCGTCTGTGTTGGCTTGGAGACTTGCCAGGTTGCCTTGACCGTCTCTCCTGCAAGCCCCTAAAGCCTCCAAAGGACGAACCCTGGGCCGAGCACTGCTGAGCCTGGCTGTAGGTCTTGGGTGTGGATTTTGTTAAGATAGAAAAGGATTTAGCTGTCTGGGAGATTTTTTTTTCTTGTCTTTTTCCCAGTCTGCTGTCTAGTGGAACAAGTCGCCCCCCTCAAATGGCAGGTAGAGGATGCGTTCCTGCACATCTGGGTTGAATTTTGTTGGCTTGAGCAAGGCCATCCTCCTCATGCCGGTGGCGATACATATGGCTCTGTCTGAAGTCTCAATGTGGGCCCTCGTGGATTCCATTATATCCTGGGCCACTATTTTGGCCTCTGCCAACCCTGCCATGAACCGTGCCTGGCTGTGGGCAGGAAGCACTGGAAGGGAGTCTGCGATCTCCCGCCACAACTTTTGATTAACAGCTGCCAACATGGCATCAGCTTTGGCCTTTTGCAGGTGGAGCATGGCATTTGAGTAGATCTTTTTTCCAAACGAGTCCAAAAGCTTTTCCTCTTTGCCAAGGAATGAAGAAGTGGATGCAGGTTGGAATATAGCGAGGCTGCTGCTATAACAGAGTAATGTGGCTGGGGTGCACTGGCAATCAGAGGGAATCCCCCTCTGTCTGCTTGTATTTGGCATCCAGGCGTTTATTGGTAGGCTGGGTGGAGTGTGGCTTGACCCAGCCATTTTTATCTAGGGATTTCACGTTCTTCTGGAGTGGGATGCCAGTTCTCGTGGGAGGACGCAGTGCAAGTACTTCGGCCAGGACCCCTGCATCGGGTTGCTTCGCCTGCGGCCGACGGATGCCTAGGTACCCCATCAGACCAGGCAGCCTCTCATGGAATGCTTTAGCTGATGGTGTGTCCGGATCTTCCTCCTCAACCATGTCCAGCGCTGTGTCCTGCAGATCTGGGGGTGTAGGATGGGTGCTGGGCGCGGGCAGCTGTGGCGTACTGACTGGCAGTGCCGGGGCTGCTGAGGCAGCTGAGCCGGTGGCTGAGCTGTCATGATTGGAGCAGACGTGGGAGCTAGAAGCTGAGCTGGACCCAAGACCAGGGAGCCTGGGGCCATACCAGAGGGAGCATGACCCTGATTACATCCCTGAGGATGGTACCCATCTGTGGTGATCTCATGAGGATGAGGAACTTCTCGAAGAACTTGTCCTTGCAAGCAGGAGTGGCGCCTAATGGTGTAGGGGTGCCTGAGGCATAGGGGCCGGGTCCTGAGGCTGCGGTGTCCTGGCCGGTCCCTGTCTCGCCAAACTGGGGGATGTGTAACTTCCATGCAAAGCAGAGGGATAGGATGTGGACCAGATAACAGGCGTTGCCCAATCCCATCTGAGTGTGGACTCCCCTGCCTGATCTCTGAACGGGAAAGGTGCTGGGTGAGCCGCACTTTTTGTCTAACATGGCGGCCATTTTGTCTTCCTCCGCCCCACATGCCTGAGGCATGGTGATTGCTGAGCTGGGTCCAGTCTCTACCTGCATGCTGAAAAGCGAAGGCTGGGACATACCCTGCACCTCAGGTCGAGACCTGGGAGGCGGAGTGCCCTCGGCCATGGTGCCGGTAGTGCTGTTTACAGGCACCCCTCAGACATGTGTTTGTTACTAGGACAAATCCCCTGGGGTCGGAACCCGGCAATAAAGACTTGCTGCCCCTCAGCGGTAGGACCGGTAGGATCTTGCGACCTCTTGGCCTGCGGGCCGGTAGCTGGAGTAGCCTCAGTCTTCTTGCTGGTTTTAGGACCTGGGAGGTCCCTCCTGCTTGGGGAAGGAGTTGCCCTTACGGAGTGCAGCGGAAAACAGAGCACCTACCTTGGGCCTGGTCTTCCTCCTCACGTATTCTTCGAGGTCCTCTGGAAGTGACCTTTCGAAGAGCTCGCTCCACCTGGCCAACCGATTCTTCAGAGCGCATGAGGTCAAGGCGTCGCACGCAGTACAGCCGCCCCAGCGGTGGTCTGGGCCAAGGCACCAGAGGCAAAGGAGCACCTGACAATTGGAAGAGAAAAAAGAAAAAGAGAATAACTTCTTAGGGGAAGAGCTTGTGGAATTACAAGGCCGGAGCCCTAACCTAGGAGCGCTGGTGAAAGCGATCTGTTCCCGTCGACGCAGAAAAGAGGACTGAGGAGTGGCGTCGGTGAGCCGAGTCAGGGGAGCGCATGTAGCCAGGGCCGCGCCCTGCGCGCATCTTAGTTTAAAGGGGAAGACCATTTTTTCGGGTGAAAAAGCTTCAGTTTCCCGTCCCTAGCTAGGAACATCCATACAGTATGGAGGAAAGGAGACGGGATGTAGGAGTAACATATTGTCCAAATTAGGAGTACTCTCCTCACCTTAGTCTTCACTGGAGAGTTCCTCGGACAGATGATCTGACGTGGGTGAGGCTCCCTTCTTGTGGGACGATTTACGGTCCTCGTAGAGGTAAAGCTTACCTCGAGATGAAGCCACTATGCCTGCTAGAATGTAATTTAGGCAAGAGACTTCTACCCAAGATAAACCGATGTCGAAGGAAAAAGCCTTGTATTGGCTGAAAAAACCCTTCTGAGTAGTCCAGTGCAGGTTAATGTCCGTAGCCTTTCAGGAAAGTATGGTGTATGTGGTCCTAGCAAGAAGATATCTTGTAAGGAGATATGCAGGACAACACTTGAAGATCCTGAGGAGTGACTGAGAAGGCGAGTAATAGGTAAGAGGGGGCTCGCCAAATCTGAAGTGAGCGGGATGGAGGCAGCAGAAATTGAATGAAAGGCCAGCAGGGGTTGCAAACGAAAGCTAAGGCAAGGCCAAGAGGGAGAGTGAAACACATAATCACAGGCAGTTTGAGGGCAACGAGGGCCAAGTCAGACAGAATGACAAGAGGAGAAAAGGATAGCACACGCAGTGTGACACTAGCGTCTTCACCCAAAAAAGCAGAAATTCACTGTTCTGCCACGCCGCGAATGAACGAAGAATAAGGATGGTGGTGGCCATCTTGGAAAAGACTAGACCGGGCATTGCAGCGTGGTTGATAACTTGAGGGCACGTTAATGGCGGGCCAAATGCCAACGTTTCCTAACCCTCCATGAAAACGGAACGTTGACACATACCTTATGGTAGGCGGATGCAACCCAACATTTGCCTCCCGCAATCCCTGCAGGGCTTGAAGTCAGAGGCCTTCTAGGTATTATGTATGATGCAATAAAAAATACAAGGAGGGAAAAGTGGGGTTCTAAAGCAGCATACAGAGTGTGCAGAAAAAAGGAACTGAGACAAGGAGAGTGGCTGGCTTCATATATTCTGCCCCCAACATCACGTCCTGCGTCATGGGTGCTAATTAGTGCTGATCAGAATGCATGGATAACTGTACCATGCCGCCAGGTGGCTGAAAATAATTCCAAGGACAGCTAGCATTTGGAGATGATAGACCTAGGGTGAAGATTCTGTGGGAGGAAGACATTAATTAGAAAGCATGAGATACATCCATTGTCCACAGACCACAAGAGA
The DNA here is from genome assembly GCF_040938575.1 of Ambystoma mexicanum. Classification (NCBI taxonomy): domain Eukaryota; kingdom Metazoa; phylum Chordata; class Amphibia; order Caudata; family Ambystomatidae; genus Ambystoma; species Ambystoma mexicanum. The sequence continues at coordinate 342,284,499 of NC_090922.1, forward strand.
TTATCTATAAAGCATGTCTGAGTGGGCTCTACTCCATTATAACCCTACAAACCTGACTGAACAGTATCAAAGAGTGTGTTCCATTCAAGAAAGTTTAACAACTTACAGGAGAAGAAGGATTTCAATAGAAAATTAAAGCAGAATATTAGGTGATATTTTACAGACTGTGCTGTGTCTTGTAGAAAACTGTAAACTTGTAATTTTGGACCTAATAAATCATTTTAACAGAAATGATTGACAGGGAGTTCAATGTACAAAAGTACAATTCATAGTATGTCATACCATTTCTGAGTGACTGAAGATTGTCCGCCCTGATGGATAATTTACCTGGCCCAACACTCTAGGCCCAAAATACACTCTAAAAACCAATGTTCACAACCATGGGCAATCTTTGACTTCGCACAATTTTTTTTGATGCAATCTAAAAAGAGGCACACTTCCAACTGTTAAACTGACACAAACCTTCAAATATGTTTATATGTGGAGATAACACTTTTTAGTTCATAACATAATATGAGTTCCTTTATCCTGTTGACCCTAAAACCTATTCACTTTGTGATAAAGAGGTGAAGTAAAGAGTATGCATTGTGCTTTAAATTAATTCTACCACTAGATGATGCGAGTGATATACAACAGTCAAGTGTGCCATGTTAATATTTATACACTCCACTTTCATCATACTAAAAATCTTAATATAAAATCTATAATAGAGGTCTATTCCGGGATCTTCATGATTGTATATTTCATAATGGGTGTTATGAGGAATCTGAGGGCATCCTCACTGCTTTCCCTAATATATACTCCTCCAAGGGGGCCAGGGAAAGGCCATTGCTTTAGGATCCTGACCTTAGGAGTGGATATGCGAGGGAGGATCACCTGGATGGAGGAGACTTGGGAAGTGGGGATGAGGCACCCTTGGATGCAACGCGGAATCCCCCATTTCCCTTTCACAAGGAATCAGATGTTACCCCGGCCTTTATAGGGTATGATCAATCATGTCCCTATACTTCAAGAAAACACTCTCCCAACACACAGTCAGTTACTAAGACGAGGAGGAGGCAACAGTGTTATACATACTTTGTTTATTAACTCAGCCAAACGCCGCTCTGGTACTGAGACGAAGAAGAGGGCTACTGACGTATACATGTGGAGGAAACAGACAAGTTCATCTAATGGGTTTTGCCAAAATAAGGCAACTGGAGTTAATGGCCCACAACAGAGATCCCTTAACACTCCTAACGGATATAAAACACTGCATAGAGCAAGGGGGAACGGGCTGGAGAGAGAGGCTGGAGACACGGGAGCAGGGGCCCGTGTCACGCAGGAGAGACAGACGCCAGGGCCGGTCACAAGAGGGTCTGGAAGTCCTGCTGCCCTCCTTATCAGGTAGATGCAGCAGGAGCTGTGCTACACCCAAGAAACCCAACCACCGCGGGAAAACAGGAGAGCGAGCTGTGCTCTCAGTGGGTGCCGCAAGGGAAAGGCAAAGCTTGTGGAAGCCGCGAAGGAGAACGACGAGCGTTAAGTGTCCCGTCGCGAAGGACAGCAAACAGAAGGGAGCTGATGTGTGCAACCGGTGAGTGGAAACCAGGGAAACATTCATACCTGGGAACTCCGGGAACTTGTAACAAAGTGACGTTTTGAATACCAAACTTTGTATCATGAAATAAATACTTTTGCAAATTAATATAAGATATTGAAAAGCATTGCCCACAGTCAAGGGAGCATCTAACAGCTGTAAAGTAACAGCAGGAACTGTGAATAGCGATCTGAATGAAAACTGTGCTGTTGAAAATAATGCTCATATTGGAAACTGCGTGAAACAAGCATTGTTAAGAGCCATTGGAAACTGTCTGAAACAAGCATTGGCAAGACCCATTGGAAACTACATGGAACAAGCACTGGCAAGAGCCATTGGAAGATGTGTGCGTTGAGAAACCAAAGATAGGCAAGAACCATAGAAATGTGTGAAGTGGCAACACGTGCGAAGTGGCCAAACAAGCAGTTGTAAAGCAATAAGAAAATGTGAACTAAGAAGCATCCCTTCACCTAGCAGGAGAGTAAATTAGGCACCAGTGCAGAAGTGAAGCAGTGGCACCGTGCAAGTAATAGGACGAAGGTGTATAAATTGTGTGCCCTGTAAAGGGTGGCCCGACAACTGCGCCCAGACCGAGGGCACCCACCTACTGAAAAGCCATGTAAGAGACTTGTTGAGAAACCTGTGATTGAAAATAAAGGAAGTTTGATGTGAAAAAGTAAGGAACTTTATTTGTGGAACTTGTAAAGAATAAACAAATCAGAGGAGCTGGGAAGTGTCCCTGGAATGTGTGCTGTGAATAGGAACCAGAATGCTAGAGGAAGGGAACCCCTTGGCATTGTGAATGGTCTTGAAACTAGGGGAATGGGACCCGTTTTGCAGGCCCAGAGCTGGCACAAGCTCGGAGCTTTTCCTTTGAACATGTATTCCTTTTTCAAGCCAGGAGCTAGAAGTAGCTCAGAACTTTTATTTTAACACTTATTTTTTTGAGAATCACACACATTATATATAAATATATATGAGGGTAAGTGTAGGTTTTGTGAACAGACAGTTATTTTCTTTGTACTTCCTGCCGCAGACTATCCTTAGATTCATTTAAGTTGAGAAATCCCACCTTACAATAGAGAAAGTTAAGCCTTTTTTCAAACCCCTATTGTGAATAAAATAGAATCTTGTTAAAAACTATTCTGTTGTATGTGTCCAACTTCATGACGCCTTCACAGGGTTTAAAACAATCCTTGACTATATTTAGAAATCATGGAAGAGTCCATATTTTTTAATTAACCTTTTTAGTGTAAGATATATTTTGGTCAATGGATGTGTATTACATTCGGTGGACAGACCCAATCGAATACCCCCTAATTATACAGTCCCCACCCCACAATTCTGGTTAAGAAACAAGCTGATTTATCAAGAATGTATTTAAAGTGGGGCTCTGTTGGCCACCGACCAAGATGACCGCCTGAGTCTAGAGCTGTGCGCTCTTAATAGGCTGAGTAGTGTGGGCTCCCTGCTCCCCTTCCCTGATCCCTGCCTAATGGAATAACATAGCCGACAAGCTTTGTTTGTGGAAAAAATAATCGGCCGTAGGCATTTTATTTTCTTACAGAAAATACATAACAACAAAACACCAACTATACAATCATTTGCTTTTGGGCACCTTGTGTCCAGTTTTGGAGTTGCCCAAGGCTCCTCCCGAGTCTTTCTTACCCATGGGCCTTCGTTCCTGGGCACATGCCGCCTACGACTTTCTTGGACCGTGTACCGAAAGAAAGTACTCGGCGTTCCGGCTCCTGCCTGTTTCTCCTGCTTCCGTTATCTTTGTAGGGTGGGTTGGATGGCAAACGTTTCCTCTCCCTTCTCCAGGCCCTAGGAGCTAACCCGAGAGAGGTGAGCTCCTTATCTGGTTTGCCTGCTCTTCCTTCCTGGGGTTACTTATACCCCTACTGCCTTTTGTTCTTCCCTTGTGGGCCGGGCTTTCCTTGGCCCCCTGCTGTCATACCTTGCACCTCTCCCAGGTGCCATTTCCTGCCCTTCCTGGGCCTTTTATGTTTCGGGCGCCAACTGGACGCCCCTACCTATGGTTTTCCCGCTGTTTCCCCCCCACCCTGCGCCTAAACTCCCAGGCCCTCCATCGGCCCGTATTTCATACGGCCCAGGGCCTGGGGCATAGGCTGAGTAGTGTGGGCTCCCTGCTCCCCTTCCCTGATCCCTATCTAATAGACTAACATAGCCGACAAGCTTTGTTTGTGGAAAAAATAATCGGCCGTAGGCATTTTATTTTCTTACAGAAAATACATAACAACAAAACACCAACTATACAATCATTTGCTTTTGGGCACCTTGTGTCCAGTTTTGGAGTTGCCCAAGGCTCCTCCCGAGTCTTTCTTACCCTTCGTTCCTGGGCACATGCCACCATCCTGAGTGGGTGCTACCCCACCCGCTCAGGCCCCCCCAAAAGCACTTCTACCCGCATCCCCGTTCCTGGAGTGCCCTAAAAATGTTGTCAGAAAAAACCCTCATCCCCTCGTATGACAAGTGAACCCCGTCTTGGTGAAACACTTCTGGTTTGTTCTGGGAGAGACCATGTCTTATGAAGTGGAGCCCCTTGCCCTTGCAGTACTTCTCCACTGCTTTATTTAGCTTCTTTCTGGCTGTCTCGATTGACTGCCTCCTATGCGCCCCGTACCATAGCCTCCATGGTATTACCTCTGACATGAATATTTCAGTCTTCCACCAACTGTGAGCTATGCTATGTAGTGATTCGCAAATGTTAATTTGTAACTCTCCCCTATTCGCGCTCACCAAATCGTTCCCCCCCAGGTGTATAACCAGGTACTCGGGGGTAGGGGGGTCTCTAAAGCCAATCAGGTCTGACAACCTGTCATGGATGTCCTCCCAGTGCATGCCTGGGAGGCCCCACCATAATGTAATTGTGTTTCTGAAGTGTAGTCCTTGTTTCACTTCCTCAATCCACATGCCTGTCCGTGTCACGAAGGAGTGCCCTACTATCCATGCCGATTTGTAGGGACTCGATTCTGTGGAGACGGGGAAGAAAGTGATCATATCACCGTATGTATCTTTTAAAACATTGAGACTTCCACCCCCCAATCTTTTTCACCCCTTTTGTTCCCAGGCCCCCTACCCATGCCAAGGTTGCGGCCCCTATCCTGAACGAGTGTGTTCCGAATTCGGCTGGGTCCCAACCTGCTTTGGACACTGCTTGTTTCAGTACCGCCTGAAACTGGTACCTGCTGAGTGCGCTGCCATCCCTGTGTATCAATAGCTGTCCGCCGACCTCCGGTCAGATGTCTAGGAATTCTTGGGTGATGCATCTTGGACAGTGGTCCTTCTCTTTGATGCAGTTGAGGTCTATTGCCCTCCCGTTCCCTGCCTGGTCTGTTTTAGATTTCTGTAACATTATAGACATACCCATACTAATGTCGCTCCTTGCCAGGCCATTACCTGCTACCGTGTTACTGGCCACCAGCTCCCCTACTACCCTGAAGGCCCCATAATATGCCAGCGCAAATGCTGCCCTGAACAATGCTGTCTCGTATATGCTACTGGATGTATTGCACAACTCCTTTAACAGAATCACTAGCTTCCCAAAATTTAGTGGCCTTCTGCTTTCTGGTTTCTTCCCCTCTAATTTCGCCCAACCTTTCATCGCATATTTTATTCTAGGGCTGTTAGTTGGATCCGGTATGCCAGCCACTTTTGTGGTGTATGCCACTGCGGCCAGGTGTGCTGCCGCCCAGCTTTTCTTTTTCCCTTTTGCAAATGCCCCTTCCAAAAATGTGCACATTTTTCCTGTAGAAATTTCCCCCACATCTTGTACTCCAGTTTCCACCAACACATCTTTTACATGTTTACTGTACTGCTTACCCGTTTTGTACGTTAGGGCGTTCCTGGTCAGTTTGTCAATGACCCGTTCCGTTCTCTGCGGTTTTGCAATTTCTTTTGAGTCGACCTTGTAGCCAACCGTTCCATCGTTTCCAATGGTTTCAACGGGACCCATGCCTTCTGCGGCGTGGGCGTCCTTTCCCTGTCGGCGTCCGGTCCCTGAACTTTTCCCACTGAAAACGAGATAATGCATCAACCACCACATTTGCTTCACCTGCGATGTGCCTTGCCCGTATGCATGTATTCATTTTTAGGCTTTCCAGTGTGATTGCTCTCATCAATTCCAACACTATTGGGCATGACACACTCCCCTTATTTAACACGTGCACTACAGCCATGTTATCTGACCATACTGCCAACTCCTTGTTTTGTAGCTCTTCCCCCCCCATGCACACAATTCTACCCAGACTGGAAAGAGCTCCACCAGTGTTATGTTCTTTGTCCATTCTGCATCTTGCCATGTTTGCGACCATTTCTCTGCCCACCACTGTCTCCCCAATATTGCGCCAAAACCGCCTGCCGAATCTGTGAACATCCTTTTCCCTTCATCGTTTATGGGTGACCGCCATATTACTGACCCATTGAAATATTTCAGGAACTCTGCCCACACTTCCAGGTCTCTTTTGATGCCTCCCCCTATCATGACTCTGTGGTGCCCCATTGTGTCCCCTCTTGTTATTAGCTCAATGCTTCTTTGGAACACTTTCCCCTGTGGTATGACACTTCCTGCAAAGTTTAACTTTCCTGCCAGCGCTTGCAGTTCCCTCACTGTCGCCTTGTTCCTTCCTTTTAGTTCTTCTATTGTTTTTTGTAGATCTGTTACTTTTTCCTCTGGAATCCGAAAACCCCCTAGGCTCGAGTCAATTTCTATCCCTAAGAATTGGATAATCTGTGTTGGGCCCATTGTCTTTTCCCCTGCCAATGGAAAACCCCACTGGCCTGTTATCTCTACAAATTTCTCCAGGGTTGTTTTGCATAGTTTTGAACCTTTGGGCCCCACAAGTAAAAAGTCATCCAAATAATGCACTATCCTGGCCTCCTCCGTTTCCTTCGTTACTGCCCATTGCAGAAATGAACTTACCATCCCAAAATATGCGCATGAAGTAGCACAGCCCATGGGAAGACATTTGTCGATGAAGTATTCCCCCTCCCACTGCATACATAACCACCTCTGGGATTGGCTGTTGACTGGCAACAGCCGAAATGCCGATTTAATATCTGCCTTTGCCATCCATGCCCCCTCTCCTGCTTTCCTGACTAGTTCTACTGCCTCCTGGAAATCTGAGTATGATACTGTTGCTTCGCTTTGGGAAATGCCATCATTTACTGACGCCCCTGGGGGGTAAGACAGGTGGTGAATTAGTCTGTATTCCCTTCCTCCTTTTTTGGTACTAATCCCAGTGGTGAGCATATGAATTCTTTGAATGGCAAACTTCCAAATGGGCCTGCCACTCTACCTAGCTCTACTTCCTTTCGAATCTTCCTGGTCACTATTTCCCTGTTTTCAATAGCGCATTTCAGGTTCTTGGGGATGTCCTTTGCCCCTCGTCCTGTGAATGGGATTTTAAAACCTTCCTAGAACCCTTGCCTGATCACATCCGCAGCTTCTTGATCTGGATATGTCCGGAGCCACCCTTCCATCTTCTCAATTTTTACTGGTGTGGCTCCTTTGTTGCCCCCGCTCTTAGTTCCGTTTCTCAATGCTCCTGCTGCTTGGTGCTGCAGCCCTTGTACACTTGGAGCTACTGTGATCACCCTTACATCTCTCACACTTGTGACTGAACTTGCACTTCCATCCCCAACTACAGGGTACCCCTTTCTCGAAATTTCTACATTGTCCTGGTTCTGCCCGGGCCCCCATACTCCCGCTGCCTCCGCCCTGTGTTGTTGGCGGCAAGCTTCTCTGCCACCCTCTCTGTGACCCCTAGCACCTCCTCCGAAAGCTTTGATCCCTATTTCTGTCATATGTATTTTCGTATCTTCTGTTATTGTATCTATAATCAGATCTGTTATCGCTCTGCCAATACTGCCTCCTCTGCTGCCCTCCGGTGCTTCGCTCCTTGGCCTCCCATTTTTCTTTCAGCACATTAAATATGTAGATTATAATTCTCTTCGTCCCATCCCATATCCGGAAAACAGTCCATCATACTCCTGCCATGCGTCCCCCCGAATGTCGTGTATACTTTTAGCACCCTCTGTTGATAGGCCATTAATGCTACCCCGTTCTCTGGGAATTTCTGAAATATTATTGTGGCCATTATATTAAAGGCAGCCATCCAGTTGTCAAAATTCCTTGCTACTGGCCCCCTTTTAAATAGGCTTTTCTCATCCTCCTTTGGGTCCTCCTGTGCCACATTCATTCCTCTTTTTTGACAGTCTAATAAAGTGAAGATATCAATCAATTCCTTTCTCCATATTTTCTCCTTTACTTTGTCATTTATATACCAAGTCATTGCTTTCATCGACCTGCCCTGTGCATCTTTACCTATGGTAGGTCTACCGTATTTTGTCATGACTGGCCCCCAACCTCTGTCACCGTCACTGGTGGTATTCCCCCTTGTGGTGGATTCCCTGCCACTGGTGCTATTGTGCGCCTATTGGAGCCACTGGTTGCGGGTTCCTCCCTTGTGGCGCCCCTCCCGTGCTCGGTACCACTGGTACCTCCTGTGGTGCTGGGTCCGGGGTGTCTCTGGGCTCTGCCCCTGCCCTTCCTTGCTTCTTTCTGCTCACCACCCCCCTCCATTTAACCCAGACTCTCAAATGATCCCTTTCCTCCTCATCACTGCTTACCCCCTCTGATGCAGAAAACCCCTCCTGTTCCTTCCTATGTCCCATATTAGGACTGCTTTTCTTTCCATTGATTCTGGGCGACGTACCCGAACCCGTGACACAATTTTTCAACATTTTTTACAATTTTATTCCCCCATTAACCTTCACAGTACCTTTGTTTCTTTCCTTTCTCTTCTTCTTCCTTGCTGGTGTTTCTGGCCGCTCCACCGATCTCCTTTGCTCATCTCTCCCCCTCTTCTGTCCTTGTGGCACCTCAACTTCCTCTTCACTGCTGCTTGGCTCTATGAACAGCAAAGGTGACATTGCCTTTGCCCTTTCCTCCTTCTGCATTATGTCCAGCACCCATTGTGCCCCATATTCCTTCTCTGCTTTTCTTGCCCAGTCGCTGAATTCCTGGGCTCTCCTCGCTCTTCCTTCCGCCATGCTTCTTGTTTGAATTCTTTCACACCACAGGACTGCCCACCACCTTTTTCCCTTTGCCCTGTGTTCTGCCTGCGTCCCTTGTCCTTGCTTTTTTTTAAACAAAAGTGGTTTCTCAGCATAGACCCGGGAATGGAACCCGTGTTGCTCTGTGTTGTCTTGTTCACAATTAAAATTGCAGTTCCCCGCGAATTGCTCCAAAATCCATATTATGCACTGAAGTTGTTTCTAAAACTAAATGTTTTCCGTTGCGCCGTTGGATCGGCTCGAACTTGCGAGCTTGGGGCCCGCGTCCGAGCACTTTGTTGACTGTGCCACCGGGACCGCGGTCTGTCCCTTTAAATTTCTTCGTTTTCAAATTGCCGCTCCTTTCTGGGCCCTCTCCCCCGTCCTGGCCACGCCCCCCCCGGCGCTAGCTGTTCCCGGGCTTTCTTTGGTGCGAGTTGTACTGCAGCGTCCCAACTTCCTGTACTTGACCGGGTGCTTCTCGCTTCTCCCGGCCGTTAGGACTTTCTCCCTTACCACGGATCGTAGCCACTACAGCCCTTGCCGGCATCGGATCACTTTGTTGTTGCCCACGAACGTCTGCGCTCGGAACTTGGCAGCCCTGACGTCGCTGCACTCCTCCTGGCTTCCACGCGCCTGCTGCTCCTTCCCGATGCGGCCTCCCAGTCGCTGTTGACTTCGGTGGCGCGGCTCCTGGCGGCTCACTCCGGTTAAGACGGTGAGTGAAACGAAATCCTCAATGCGGAAACTTCCACAGCTGTACGGCTAAATCAAGTTGCCGAATTCCCTGTAAAAAGAAAAGTAAAGGAAATCAGTAAACCCGCAAGAGCAAACGTTTCCTCTTCATTCTCCAGGCCCTAGGAGCTTACCCGAGAGAGGTGAGCTCCTTACCTGGTTTGCCTGCTCTTCCTTCCTGGGGTTACTTATACCCCTACTGCCTTTTGTTCTTCCCTTGTGGGCCAGGCTTTCCTTGGCCCCCTGCTGTCATACCTTGCCATAGCTCTCAACTCACACGCTTTTGGCGGGTGTCACCCGCCTTGTAAAGGGCTGACTCACCCGCCAAGCCTCCCGAACGTCCATTCATTCCAATGGGAGTCTCACCCGCCAAAAACAAAATCGGGTGATTTCACCCACCTTTGCGACACAAATGGTTGAGAGCTATGCCTTGCACCTCTCCCAGGTGCTATTCCCTGCCCTTCCTGGGCCTTTTGTCTTTTGGGCACCAACTGGACGCCCCTCCCTATGGTTTTCCCGCTGTTTCCCCCCCACCCTGCGCCTAAACTCCCAGGTCCTCCATCGGCCCGTATTTCATATGGCCCGGGGCCTGGGGCAAACTCCTTAATCAAAAATCCTGCGGATAGGTCAAGACCTGCTTAAAGCTGACACCAGCAATCAGTGTCGGAAGGTCGGGGGCAGCTGCAGAGTTAGTGGCGCCCAGACCCGTGCAGTATGATGCCGTCATTGCTGCCCGAGAGCTTGCTGCGGGTGACCCGGACTGGTGGAGAAGCGGCTGGTGAGGGTGGAGGCCTGCAAACCCCCCCCCCCCAGCTGCGGAAAGTCCAGCCGTCTGACATTCTGTGCCGCAAGTGGTGGACGAAGCCCAGCAATCCTGAACCGCTCACTCCAGCCCTACATTCCCGAGGAGCTGACGACAGAGCACAAGACATCACGGGGCTCTACCTGTAGGCTGTGTGCGAGCAGTGGCACTGCACGACGGGGGGCTGCGCGCCCACCTACAATGAGCGGTGGTTGGGGCGAGGTGAGAGAGCCTGAGAACTGCGGGCGTCACGTTGGAGGACGCTGCGGGCTTGGCAGCATGCCTTGACGGTGAATCAGCCCGACAGAGAGACACACAAGAAACGTTACCATTGGAGCGGGTCCCTATAAAGGGTTCCGCTCTTATCATCCTCCCATATATTGCTGCGCTAGAGTTCGCCCAGAGCCACTGCATCAAGTACTGCCTCGCCTCCCCGAGTGACATAAAAAAAAAGTGTGGGGCAGGAGGGGCGCACCCACAGACAGTGTGGTGCGCAAAATAAAACAAAGAAGGAGCCGGGATCCATTGCAACACAAAACCTATGGTACCCTGGAAGTGAAATAGTGTGCCATCTGAGAAGATAACTCGAGCAGTACACATCTGATTCATGACCAGGGGAACGCGGGGACCATACACCGATACTGGGCTGCCGCATATATTGGCAGAGCAAAGGGGGAGTCCCCTGCTGGGATGGTGAGAAGCGTGGAGCCATCCCAACCCCATACCTTGCCACACTGAATGAGCACTTGGCCTACTTCTCAGCATAGAAACGCGATAGCTGCGGAGCATAGAGCAGGTGGGATCCAAACCACGTACGGGTAATACACCCCTACTGGCCGTAAACAACACATACAAAATTATAAGAGGAACACTTTCAAAACAGGTCATGACAAGGGGAAATAAAGTAAAATGAAAGGACCCAATGGATGTCTTTCCCAGCCCTAACATGCCGCAGGAAGGTGGGGAGAAATGAGAGGTAGGGCTCAACGAATGACGGAGCATCAGGGGACGACGACTCTGACCTCTATATGACAGCTCTCCAGGCCGGAGTAGCAGCAGTGAACAGCAGACTGGATGACATCTTCAGCAGTATCTCCTCAATCAAGATGTACCTTCAAAAAGTGAATACTAGGGTCTCTGAAGCCAAGACCAGAATAGGGACACTAGAAGATACTTCTAATTCACATGATGAAGATATTGAAGATATTAAGAAATGTATGCAGGCAGTCCAGGCACAGTGTGATGACTTAGAATCAAGATCTCCTAGGAACAATATTAGGGTAGTGGGCCTGGCGGAAAAGCCCCTTAACATTCCAATGGAACTGTACTTAGAGGAAGTGAAACGCTCTATGTTCCCAGATACCCTGTTCTCCCAACAATTCCTTATTAAATGTATGCACAGATCCCTTGCTCCGCCGCCCAAGCCAGGGGTCCCACCACGTACTGTAATTGCGCGCTTACTTAATTACCGAGACAGAGACCTAATACTCTGTCTCTCCCGAGAAAAAGGAATGCTGACACATGACTCAGCAAGAGTGCATATATATCCCGAATTTTCTAATGGGGTCCAGGCGGTTTGCCGCACGTTCAATCAAGTCAAAAGAGCACTCAAAGCTAGAGCTATACCCTAGGCCAGGATGTTCCCGGCCAAGCTACGGCTTCAACACTCCGGAAGGGCCCACTTTTTTGAATCACCTGAGGAAGCCATGGGGTATATAGAGTGAAACATCCCACTTCCGCCGCACAGAAAGGACTCGTTGACGCAAACTAATACTTGAACAATAGGCCGGCCTTCCAGAATAGACTGCAAACCTTGTAACGCTAGATCCGCTTGAAGTTGCCGCAGTAGCTCCTCAGGACGGACTCAGACGTTCATGGAGGCTTGGGCTATACAGTGCCTCCCATGGTTGCAGAAGTTGCAGGTTCTAAATGGGGCTACACCGTCCAGTTGGCGGGATGGTGAGGGTGGGGGGTAGGAATGGCGGGGAAGGCTAGTTGCTAATGCAGGTTGGAGAAATTAATGAGGTTGACTGCGCACAACGTATGTGTGAGTAAGTTGGGGGTAGTTGGGATGTTAAATGTTCATTCAAAAACACTGACAAATACACAAAAGAGAAATAGTTCCACTTGAGCACATAATACCACGACACACGTTGGGACATGCCAAGGAGGAAGGCACCCAAGATGAGCCATGGAATTAGACTACCGACCTGGAACATCAGAGGTCTAGCGAACCACATAAAAGCTAGGAAGATTCTCTCATACTTGGATTCATTTCCGTGGCTCCAACTGGAACAGGTCGAGAGGGAAGCTCTGGATCTCCCCATAGGCTTAGAAGAGATTCAACAGGCTGTCAAGGACCTGCGGGCAAGCAGGGCACCCGGATCAGACGGAATCCCAGCAGACCTATACAAAACATATCATACAGAGCTCTCACCAAGGCTTCTAGGAAGAATCCCTGGGGATTGGAAGCCTACCTGAAACCATGAGAGAGGCCATAATTACAGTCTTGCTGAAACCCCATAAACCTCCTCACGAACCCTCCTCATATCGCCCCCTGTACCTAATTAATGTAGACACCAAGATATACGCCAAAACCATAGCCAACCGACTGCTCCCATATATGAATAAATTAGTACACCCCGACCAATCTGGCTCTATCCCCTCCCGCTCCACAGCGCGAAACCTACCCAGATTCTTCGCTATCACTTCCCAAATGGACCCTAAAGCAAAAACAGTAGCAGTGGCTCTGGATGCTGAAAAAGCGTTTGATTCTGTCTCGTGGAATTTCATCTATGTCATACTCCGTAAAATGGGATTTGGCACGGGATTCCTCAATTTTATATAGCTTTTGTACAGAGACCCCACAGCCAAGATCCGGACTAATAGGACTCTATCAGCTGGGTGCAGACTTCATAGAGGTAAGAGGCAAGGCTGCCCACTGTCTCCTCTCATTTCCGCTCTCGCAATAGAAGGCATGGCAGCAAGACTAAGACACAAACACGCATGGAGAGGGATTCGTATCAGGGGCGCACCACAATTTATATCGCTCTATGCAGACGACACAATGCTGTATATTAGGAACCCTGAGACCAACCTACTCCCAGTAATGCAAGAAATAACTGAATTTGCTAAATACTCAGGGTATAAAATAAAACAAACAAACAGAAATAATACCCCTGACCCGTCCACAACACAATCCAAGGCCACCTCCCAATTTCGCTGGTCCCCAGCTTCGGCACGTTACCTAGGCATATTCTTGGCTATAGACAAGCTGACCCAATACTCTAATAATTACGAACAATACGTGATCCAATTGGAATGCAAGTTGAACATGTGGAAGAAACTGCCACTATCTATATATGGCTGAATAGCCCTGTTAAAGAGTTAAAGATGGTAGTAGTGCCAAAACTAATATACCTGTTTAGTAATGTTCTGATATTGCCTGGTCGCAAATGTTTTGATAGGATACAAATAATCCAAGTTTGGCCACAAGTTTCGTATGGGGAGGGCGTGCAGTGAGGATTATCTGGCTTAAAATGTGTGAAAACAATGACATGGGCAGACTGGCTGCACTGCATTTCTTGCTTTACTTCTACACAGCGCAGGCACACTTCGCTAAATACTGGGTTGAATCCTCAGAACATTATGCACACATACAAGCCGAAAAATTTCCGGTTGCCACACTGTGCCTATGCAACATCCTATTTGCCACCCTTAAAGAAGATGTTAGGATCCCGGACCCCCTGATCTCTATGGTCTGTGCTTGGTCAAAGATTTTTGGTAGGGTGAATTGCAAAGAACTATACTGGCCACACTCCCCCCTATGGCATTACTGTGGCTTTGAACCCACACTAGACACCACACTGCAAAAGAAATGGGATCCGGGGAAAGAAATGCGTCTTGGGGACCTATAGCAAGATGGAAAATGTGTGACCCTGAGGGAAGTCCAGGATAAAGTGGGGGCAGGTCTCATCACAACACTCCAATACCATCGCCTTACGGCAGCATGCAAGAAAAATGTTCGTCATTCCCCGCCTATACCACATCAATTTCTATCTACCGTCTTAACGCAAGACGTATTTATGGGTAACATATCCTCGCTATATAAGGCTGTTCAAGCGCAAGCCCAATCCCATAATAGGATGAAGGAGACGTGGGAAGGAGATCTAGGTATCACAATAGAAGAACATCAATGGACAAAATACTGTCAGCACATCAAGTCGATTTCCTTATGCACCAACTTAGTGATTAATCCAATTCAAGATGCTGAATCATTTACACATCACCCCCAGCAAAATCTCCAAATTCAACCCATCCAAGCATGCACTCTGCCCGAAATGTGAGGCCCCTGCAGCAAACTCTATACAAATGTACTGGGAATGCCCACCCATTCGACAATACTGGGAGGAAGTAGCTGCTGCAATTAGCAACATACTAGACATATGTATTCCTGCGACACCACTGAAGTACTTGCTGGGTGATATAGGCAAGGTGTCAGTTAAAACCTGCAGATTCCTTGCGGTAGCGGGAGTAGTCGCCAAAAGAAATATACTGAAAAACTGGAAAATGAGAGACTTACTGGATGTTCAGGACTGTGAAGAGAGCTACGTCAGGGCAGTGGGTGCCACATCCAAAACCAAAAGGCATTTGGGGCCCCCTTCGGAGGTATCTAAACAGCACTTAGAAGGATCCGGGTATGGCAGCCGATAAGTTGGACTGATAATGTTAAAGTACGAGTAAATGTTAAGGTCTGTACAACGTTGTGTACTAAGAAATAAGAGGTTGGAACCTAGCAAAGATGTGATGGTTGTAATGCGTTTGTCAGCTGAAAAATAAAGGTAAAAAAAAAAAGGAAGAAATGTATTTAAAGAAAGAAATTAAAGATGACATTAAGGCAAAGGTGGTCTCCCGCTTTACGCAGGGGGAGTCAACACAATGTCACAATCGCAGACAGCTGGTCTACACAAAGTGTCCTGCCTTCATTTTTCTCGCTATATCTCACACAGAAACACTTATTTCCAAGATCAATTCTAAATATATATGAATATATGTAAAGTTCTGAATAACAATAGGCATTCTAGTTACACTACTACAACTTGTTGGTCAGTATATCAAAATCATTTACTTCACTTTAAAACATTTTCACATGAAGTTACGTTAGTAAATAATGCAAAAACATTGCATTTCCCAACATCATATATGTATACTAGAATAAGCGTTGTTTCTGGTCTCTTACTTCCCTTTTAGATATGGTGTTAAGAGCTGCTAACATGTGTGCGCAGTTCTTAGCTTAAATACAAGTTTACAGGTTTTGGGTTAGAGAAGTATTGTTTTCAATTTAGAATGTACAGGCACCAACTGCAAGGAAAGCATTGTATCAAACAATGAAGACAGACACAAGTAATCACAGTTCAAGGGTGTTTATTGAACTTTAATGGGCTGAACGCCTATATAAACCTAAATCTAAGGATGGGAGCAAGCTACGACCATCAAATAATAATAACGCAGTCCTAGTCGAGTCTCTGTTAAAATAAAAGGGCCTATACTAATAAACCTATTGCCAATCCTTACTTCTAAATACAAAAGGGTGTGGGACAATGGTGTATGCAAAAGAAAAGTGTTCAAGAAATAATATGTCAGGACGGTTGAGCAGTTGGCTTCCCTTCCCCCACGGTTCAACACGGGGTAAGGCGTCACGTTCCAGCTTCGCACACACTGGCTTCTCGGCCACTAGGATAAAGTTTAAATCATAGACCCCTTTTTTATCACAATGTTCACACTTGGTCTCCCTCGTTCGGGCTTGGATTCTCTTGATATCAAAATCTAAGACTTTCAAATGTGCAATGGGTTTGGCTTAAACCGTCGCAGGACCACTTCGATTCACTTCACACAATCGTTCTCATCTATCTTCTACTTTTGTTTCTCTTGGCAGGATACCTTACAGAGACCTTCGATTGAGCACATTCATGGTGCCGGACCACTCTGTTAATGGTATCGTATCTTTCCTTCTCAAGTTCATTCATAAGCAGCCTTGCTTTATTCGCATCTTTGTCACACACGCTTAATAATGTTCTTTCCAGCACTCCAGCGCTCGTTATACAATGCTGCTGCTTGCAACCTTGACAAAACAGTCTTGCATCGGTTTCCCCAACTCACCGGCTGTCATGATCTCTCTGGCACTTCTTTGTTCTCGGAGCAAAGGATAATACTACAGAGGCGGCTGCTGCTCCCCACCTTAGTCATTCACGCGGGAGTGCCTTGGATATCTCTGACACACAATGCAGGATTCTTCAGTCTTGTTTCCTAGCCTTATGCTTTCACTGTCGAAGGTTTCTTGAAAAGGTCAAAGGTGATTCCCTTCTTACGAACCCTTCTTGGTTTGCTCAGGGTGAATGAGTGGGGTTGGTCAAATTTTAATATCGCCAGTACACCCAAGACTGGTATGCCCACCTTGTGTCCTAACTTCCTATTTTTGAAAAAGTCGCAAAATCGGCAATCTCCTGAAAATTTTCATTAAAATTACTCATCATAGTGACAAAAGTACTCACAGTTCATAGTCCTCTTTCCTCCATCCTTGTGGGCGTTCACCAACATGGGGATGGTACCGGAGCCTTTGGCAGTGAAAAATTGAGCTTCTCCTTTAAAATTTAGTAGAGCGCGTGGGGGTGCAGCCTTGGAACATGGGACGGCCCCGCCAAAGCCCCACCCTCCAGCGCCTCACTTCAGTTCCCTTTGAACACATCGAACACTTAGATAACTGGCTACACTCCTATTAGCCCTTGGCATCCTAGCAGGGGACGGTGGGTGGGATGTATGGAGGAAAGGGGACTATGTACTATGAGTACTCTAGTCACAACGGCGAGTAACTTTAATCATATGTCCCGTCCCCTTTCCTCCATCCTTGTGGGTGATTCCACCAAACAAGAAACATAGGGTGGAGCAGTGATAATCTGCCTCATATCTAAGACGAAGCAAAAGGGTTCTACAGAACCGCCTGACCAAACTTTGTATAATGCTTGCGGTGGGGGTTCAGTGAGTAGTGCTTACAGTAGGCCCTCAGATTGGCCCAAGTAGCCGCCTTACTGATGACATCCTAAGAAGCATGTCTCTGAAACTTGACAGCCATGGCCTTGACTCTGGCAGCATGAGCATGAATCCCCCCAGGAACAGGTTTGCCCATGGCCGTATAAGCCTCTGAAATGGCCTGTATCATCCAACAGGTGATGGAAGCCTCAGAGCTGACGGAGGAGCCCCCAAAGTCACAAACAACGCCTCGAACTTCCTGAAGGATTTTGTCTGAGATAGATAAAATTTGAAGACCTTCTTGAGGTCCAAGCAATGCAGGGCCCTCTCTGCCTCTGTCTGCGGGTTCGGGAAGAACACTGGCAGGCATATCTCCTGATTAAGATGAAATGGAGAGACCAACTTGTCCAGAAGTATGGGTGAGTGCGGAAGATGACCTTGTCATTGTGAAACGTGGTGAAGGGCTTGCACGAAGACAACACCTGCAGGATACTAACCCTACGCGCAGAGGTGAGAGCCACCAACAAAACCGTCTTTAGCGTCACCAAGCGGATGTCCACAGAAGCCATTGGCTCGAAAGGCTTGTGTTGCAAAGCCGCCAGAACCACAATGAGGCCCCAGACCGGATGAGGTCTATGCACTTCAAGAAAAATTCCAGAAAGCCCCTTAATGTGGGCCTTAACCAGTGGGTTGGCTGCCGAAAACATGTGCTCAGGGGATTTCTCGTAAGCCCTGATGCCTACCAAATACGCGTGGCAGGTATCCACCTGGACTCCAGAACTAGCCAGGTGCACCAAAAAAGCCAGAACGTTATCCAGAGGACAGGAGACGGGGTCCAGTCCCTTGTTGCAAGCCCAATAGTAGAACCTAGTCCATTTGCTCTTATACTGGGAGCCAGTCGAGGGCCTCCTGGCCTGCTGAATGATGTCCCAGTTCTCATCTGAAAATTGAGCATGCTGAAACCTCAGCTGATCAGGAACCAGGCCGTCTGGGCCAGTTTGTCCGGGTCCGGATGCTCCACTGCCCCACCCTGCTGTGTCAGGAAGCCCCCCCCCCCCCATTGGGTATAGGAAGATGGACAGGACCCTCGGAAGACGGATGCAACAGATCCGAAAACCAGTCTCAAAGGCCAGTGGGGGCAACCAGGATGAGGCTACAACCCACTGAGGCACAGAACTTGCGGAGAGTCCTTGGAGAAGACGAGTGGACAGCAACGCATAACACCTGCGGCTGTGCCAACAGATCTGGAAGATGTCTCCCAGCGACCCTGGACCTGCCCATGAAACAAACTAGGGGCACTTGTCATTCCGAGGGGATGCAAACAAATCCAGGTCCGCGAACCCTCAATGCTGGAACAGGGGCAACAAGGAGTCATTGTGCAACTCTCAATTGTAGGTGTTGAACCCCCAAGCCACTCAGCTGATCCACTTCGACACTGCTGTCCCCCGGGAGGTGGGCTGCTGAAATCCAAATACTCTCTGAAAGGGGCGATTCCCAGATCGAAACCGCCGCCATGCATAGGAAGGGGGGTTCAGGTAAAACATTGTAGTAGAATTGTCTGTCCTGATCAGAACCGACTTGTGCCTGATTAGGGGCAAAAATGCTTCAGGGCCAGGCCCATTGCCCGTTCTGGTTTCCATGGATGCTTACACTTCCCAACCCACATCAACCTAGGTGGTATGTCTTTACAAACTATTTTCTTTCTACATGTTGTTTCTTATGATTTGTTCTTATTTAACATCAATGCATTTATTTTTGTTTAAATGGTCAATGACAACACATGTATTTATGTCTCAATATGGTTTTCATGGACACATATAGCCTTGAGAACGACCGTACCGGTCGAAACACGTGTCGTCTATATTAACACTTTATGATCAGAAGATAAAGAAAATATCACTTTGAATCCATTGTGTGGACCTTTATATTTTAATGAACAGTATGATGATCTACAATGCAATTGAGTACTACAGATGAGATACTAGATACTACAGATACTAGTCTCAAGCGCTTGTTATGTAGGAGGACTTGCACCCTGGACCATGCTCCATGAATCGCAGAGCCCTACAGAGTAGCTCCCAGCATGAAAGAGAGGAGTCTGTCGTTACCACCATGGAAGGATCAGGGCGGGTGAAGGGGGATACCACTGAAACGTTGCCATCCATCAGCCACCAGCAAAGATCGAGTAAAAGGAGCAGTGGTATTGGGATCCTGTCCACCAGACCCCGTCTGCTAATCCCAATTGGCCACCAGGTGGAGCTGGAGGCGCCTCATCTTGAGACGGGTATGTTGTACAGTGAACACGCAGGAGACCGTCAGGCCAAGAATGTGCTGGAACCACCATGCTGAGGTGGTCAAGTTGACCAGAAAGTGGCCCACCGCCTTGTGGAGGGACATTAGCCTCTCGCGCGTGGCGAACACCGGCAGGATGGTAGTGCTAAAATGCGCCCCTAGGAAGAACAGATCCTGAGACGGGCATAACTATGATTTCCTCAAGTTGAGGGAAAACTCCAGCTGATCAAGGGTATCTGCCAATCTCTGGCAGGAGTGCACCACCGCTTAGGATGAGCGTGCCCTCACTTACCAGTCGTCCAGATAAAAGAACAGGTGATGGACCTACAAGCGGAGAAGGCCCGCCACTACATTCATCAACTTTGTGAAGACACAAGGGGCAGAGTTCAGGCCAAAGGGTAGCACTTTGTACTATAAGTGGTACAACATAATCATGAACATCAGAAACTTCCAATGCGGCTGATATATGGGTACATGTAGGTATGCAACCTTGAGGTCCAGGGAACAAATCCAGTCCCCTGCACACAGAGATCCGGCTATGCGCACGCAAATATTTATCTTGAAGTGTTCCAGGTTTGGAAATGACAGGTCCGGACTACCGTTTGGCCAGCCTGGTTGTTTTTAGGTACCGCAACAATCCTGGAATAGTAACCGAAGACCCTGTCTGCGAGAGGAACCGGTTCTATCGTCTGCATCTCCAAGAGGGACAGGATCTCCAGTAAAAAAAGCCAGGGACCCGATCTCTCTTGTACAAATGAGTCAAACAGAGATAATCAACATTGTGCATTGTACGAACCACTTTGGCAAAATTGGTGTGAAGTAACACCATCAAAATAAAATGTATTCACATAATTTGGAAAAAGAACTTTGTGTCAGCATGTCAATTGAATCTTGACTCACCACAATTAACATCGCACTAAATGGTTGGCGCATTTGAGGATCACCCTTATTTATGATCTAATACACTATAAAATGTTAGTTTAGAAAATCACAGGTGACGACATTGGCTGATGTAGATTCTAAACTAGATTTCAGTGTTACAAACAAGTCTTTCTTTATAAACTTGGCAGCGTTTTCCAGGTAACGCAAACATAGTCACCAGTTGTTTGGCTTTGTTGCATTTTCGCCTATCCAATTCCCTCATTTTTTATTTAATTTATTAATTCAGTGTGTTACAGTTACCAAATAACTTTTCACATTAAACAATTAAAACGTCAATAAAAACATAATGCATATATAGAGACAAGTTACATAAGCAGCGCTCATTTACAAACTACAGACAATAATTACCCTTGTGTAGCCATGTAACAGTATCCACTAAGGTAATTTTCATTTGAATATTCCGCCACAATTTAGTCACTACTAAACGCCATTCCTTAAAATAACATAATAAATATCTTTACCAAAAATGATCTGTACTAATCATTTAATTTCTTTATACAAATGTCCTCAAGTACAACTAATAGGACATGGATAAATCTGCACATGAAGTGAACAAGTGACTTGCAATTGGTAATTAATTCCTCTTGTTACAAATTCTGCAGTGTCCATTGCATCGATAAATTCCCGACCTAGGGCCAATCACATTTAATGTAGGTAACAGGTATAGCCAGATAAGCATAAACCTTCTTCTTAATTTAGGGGAGGGAAATAACAAGATATATGCTTGCGCAGTCAAGTATTAAAAAAAACAATTTCAGGATTTTTGAAAGATTTAAGTTTTCCGATATGTTCGTAATTACACTGCTAATCTCACTCTTTGGCTTTCTTGATTAGTGTAGCTCTGAAAATAACAAAATCCTGATTCTCGCCAACCCTCCATTCATGGAATGAACAAATTTATTATTCAGCTGGGCAAATTCATTATCTGCTTTACGATATCACCAATCAGCTTCAATAGTGGACAATCATTGTTTTTACAAGCCTTGAGAAATAGGTTCCCACTTTTATTAGCTAGTGTGGTAGATAGAGAGGTTAGACCCAACTCCAGGTGAATCAATTGAATGGAAGCGCACTGTGGCAGCAACAGGGCTAAACGCCAGATTTTCGCCTCTAGTAAATTCAACCATTTCTTACGATCTCTAATTTTTTTATTTTCAAATTTCTTTATTGGCATTTATATAAGGGACAGTTGCATCGTAACATTGTGCGATCACATTGGTATAAGTCAGGATTAATCAAGATAGGCCAAATAGAAATTAACAATTAAACAGAAACAACAAAACGTAAACAACATTAACAAGTCTCCGTATGGTCAGTGGCGTAAGCAACGTAGGAAGATCAGGCAACAAATAAGTTCAAGTTATGGACTGCGCAAATGTTCTGTGTCAGATAGCATGTTTCGATAGTGGCAAGTTACTCAAGGGGGTTTATCGTCATTGGGGGGGTTAAGTAAGGCCCAGGTGAGAGTTTTCCAGGCAGAAAGTGCCAAGCTCGTGTCTTCGGGGGATGTGGTGACCCCATCCTCCCAAGCAGAGGTTTCTGCCCCTATCCAGCGCTCCAGTTCGTTACGCCATACCTGGTATCGTGGGCCTCCAGGTCGCTTCCAGGCCATAGCAATGGTCCTTTTGACCAGAATGCATACTAGGTCCATGAGCTTAACTGAGTGTTTGAACTTGGCCAGTCTGGGATACGTTCCGAGAAGGCACTCCTTTGGGGTCCACTCATATCTGGTCATGCCTGCCTCGCTACAGAGGAGTTCCACCTTCGCCCAGAGTTGCCGGACCTGGACACATCCCCAGAACATGTGTAAAAGATTTGCTTCATCTCTGCCGCACCAAGGGCAGTTATGTTGGGGTAGCCCATATATTTTGGCTATTCTAAGTGGTGTCAGGTACGAGCGATATAACATATTAAGCTGAATCAATTTAAATCTAGAGTTTCTAGATACCACGTTGGGGAACGCTAGTGCTCTGCCCCATTCTGCTTCAGACAATTCATGCCCCAAGTCTCCTTCCCATTTGAGTTTGAGATCCTGACTGCGGGGATTGGGCCTATCGATTAGGTGGCTGTATATACGGGACACAGGCCTCCATCCATCTCCCAAACTATATAGGAGTGTTATGAAGGGGTCAGTTTCAGGTTCTTCTGGCCACGCGTCCCATTTGGTCCGAGCAAATTTACGGATCTTTAAGTACCAAAGGAATTGGCCAGCCGGGACGCCATCTACTGACTGCAAGGAGGAGAAATCCCGGAAGGAGCCCTCGTTATATAGATCCCCCCAAGTGTACACTCCCAGCCTTTCCCAGTATCTAATGGAAGCAAGGTCTACAGAGTTCTGACACAGGTCGGCCAGGAGCGGTGTGTCCGGAGTATATCTATGTTTCAAGTGGAGAAGAATTTTAACCCTTTGCCATATCTGACGACCCAGGGTAGCTAAATATGGGATCCCATCCACAAGACATTGAGGGGCCCAGATGAGTTCGTTTAGCCGGATCGGAGCAATTGAGCGTTGTAAAAGCGCTGTTTCGGGGGTGTCATCATCAGCTAGCCATTTAGCCACGAAGCTTAGTTGGGCAGCCAGGTAGTATCGCTCCAGATCAGGGAGCCGAATGCCTCCCTGCTCATAGGGTAGGGTCAGCGTGGATAATGCAAATTTGTGCCTACTAATTCCCCACAGGAAGTCTTTAAGTATCTTCCCCAAAAGGCGAAAGAAGGGTGTCCTAATATAATAAAAAATGTTTTGGAAACCATAAAGAAATCTGGGGAGAACAATCATCTTGATGATGGAAGCCCTGCCCATCATGGATAGGGGGAGGCGAGCCCAAAACTTAATCGACCTGCGCAAGGGAGGCAGCGCCGCTGCCGTGTTGTTGACGTGCATAAGTTCAGGCGTGTGATAAATATTAATGCCCAGATAGCGGAACGTGATGGGGCGCCAACTTATACCCAGCAAGGGGAGGTCATCGACGTGTGTGTTTTGGAGGGCGCCTAACGGAAACAGACAAGACTTATGTCTGCTGAAGTGTATGCCTGATACCTTGGCAAAGTTGCCGAGGACCTCCAGCATGGTCGGGACATTCAACTGCGGGTCCCTCACATAAAGGAGGACATCATCTGCATACAGGGAAATTATGTGGTCCACCCCGTCTAGCCTTATACCAGCATCGAAGAACTGTTTCCTAAAAAAGATGGCGATGGGTTCGAGCCCAAGTATATATAACATAGGGGAGAGCGGGCAGCCCTGCCTCGTGCCCCTTTGTATGTCCCATGCCGTGGAGATGAGCCGGCCAGATTTTACTCGTGCTCGTGGTTTAGTGTAGAGAACTGTGATCCATCTAACGAATCGTTCTCCAAAGCCGAACTCCCGGAGCACCGCAATTAGCCATTCCCAGAAAATAGAATCGAACGCCTTGATGGCGTCCAAAGAGAGCAAGGCATAAGATTCCCCTACATGAGTGGAATGTGATAATACATGTTGTAGCCTACGAAGGTTGGCAGTGGTGTTGCGGCCCGGCACAAAGCCGCTCTGGTCGGGGTGCACCACTCCTCCGATCACCCTGGACAGCCGCTTAGCCAGAATGGTTGTAAGAATTTTGACATCATAATTGAGCATCGCGAGAGGGCGATAGGAGTCACAGTCATCTGCAGGTTTACCTGGCTTGAGGAGCGGAACCACCAAAGTCTCACGCATGCTCCCAGGCAGGATACCCGTCTCGTAGGCCTCTAGGAACACCTCGTGCAGCAGCGGAGTCAATTCCGGCTCGTAGGTTTTGTAAAATTCGGCAGGTAGCCCATCACTGCCCGGGGCCTTACAAGTGGCCAGAGACTTGATGGCATCGGTTATGTCATCTATGGTGATATCAGCATCCAAAGCCTCCTTATGTGACGGCGGGAGTAGGGGCAGGCCAATTTCATCCAAGGTGTTTGAAATTTCCTCAGGGGGCACCACGTCATTATGGGAGTATAGTTGGGCATAAAACTGCCCGAAAGTGTCGTTAATCCCATGTTGGGTCCGATGTAATGTGCCATCCGCATCTCTTAAGGCTGTAGTCGGATGTTTAGGGTGTTCTTTCCTACACAGCCAGGCGAGCAGTCTACCAGGTTTATCAGCGTGGGCGTGTGCTTTATTGGTTCTGGTGATATAATCAAATTTGGCCAGTCTGTCCCAAGCTTCCTTGCAGGTGGCCCTTGTACTGGCAAGCCTGTCTTCCTGCGGTTGGGGGTCCAGGGTGTTGGATTCTAGCTGTTCTATTTCAGTCTCTAGTAATTCAAGTTCAGATCTTAGGCGTTTTCTCATTCCTCCAGCCTTTGCTATGACCTCTCCCCTTACAACCACTTTGAGAGCATCCCAGACTGTGCTTAGGTGGTCAACGCTGTCTTTATTCTCACGAATGTAGTCCTCTAGGGATTCCCTGAGATCTTCCCTGAACTCCGAATCTTTAAGTGCCTCGGTGGGCATCCTCCATGTAGGTATAGGAGGTCTGGGGCCCGTAATGTTCCATTCAATTACCAGGGGGGAGTGATCAGAGATGGTACGGCCCAAATAATTGGAAGAAGCAATCTGGGGAAAGCTTTCTCTGCCAGTAAAGAGGTAGTCAATTCTGGTGTGAAGATTATGTGGCGAGGAGTAGAAGGAATAGCCTCGATCCCCTGGGTGTTGCTCCCGCCAGATGTCTACCAGGTCTAGGCGGTTCAGCATGACATTCATGGCGGTGGTAGCGGTCGACGGGCCCCCCAAGGGAGGAGCAGATCTGTCAAGCACTGAGTCACTGACGCAATTAAAATCGCCTCCCCAGATAAAGAATGTGTCTCTATACAGTGTAATCTTTGTGTACAACATAGCAAGGTGCGCGGGGATATTGTTGTTGGGGAGGTATGAATTGACAATGCATACCTCAGTTTGTTCGATGTGGCCCCAGAGTATCACGTACCTTCCTTCCGGGTCCTGTTCGGCTTTTTTGAGCTGGAAGGGGATGTGAGGGCTGATCCAAGTGAACACCCCTCTTGCGAATTTAGAATAGGCGGACCCGAACCCCTGTCCACCCCAGTATGATTGGAGCGTCGCGGTGGATTCCTTGGTTAAGTGGGTTTCTTGTAATAGGGCCAGCCCTATCTTCTTCCTGTGTAGAAAGGATTTAACTCTGTTGCGGCGTAAGTAGGTACCCAAACCTCTCACATTCCAAGTGGCGATCTTAAGGCGTGTAGACATGATGGTGGCAGAGGAGTTGGAGCGCTGAACTCATGGTGGTCTCAACCGTCTTCAAGCCAGCTTCGTGTGCTGAACAAATGCCCCCTGGGTCGGCCGTCAGCAATGCGCATTGTAATCTTCCTGTTGCCCATGATTGTTGTGTTGATATATTAAACGGAGACTTATGAACAAATTTAACTTCCACTCGAACAGGTGGATCGAATATGAAAGATAACTGTGTGTTGCCCCCAGCAGTCGTTCTGGGAGGACAACGCTCGGGGGCTTCCGCTACCCATAGGCCGATCCGGGCCGTGAGGTGCGGATGTGGTGTTGGCCATAGGCCAGCCATGCTTGGGGTGGGGTGGGTTGTGACAATGTCCATGGGTAGTCCTTATAGCTCCCGTCCTTGAAAGAACCAATTGATCATTACAGCAAAGAGATCTGTTCGTGATCAGCCGTTGGGCGTCAGGGCGTGATCCTCTCCCTCAGCCAAATTATTGTGCTCCATCCACATAGTGGCTGCTGCCGGAGTCTCCATGAATACAGCTTTGCCTTTGTATAGTATCTTAAGGCGCGAGGGGTACAGGAGCATGTATTTGAGATCCAGCTTCCGCAGTTGGGCTTTGACAGGTATAAATGAGTTCCTGGCACGCTGCACTTGTGGGGTATAATCTGGGTAGATAACGATCTTGGAGTCATTGCGTCTGATCTCGCCTCCGTCCCTCGAGAATTTGAGGATCGTCTCTCTATCGCGAAAGTTTAAAATCTTGGCTATCATCGGGCGTGGGTGTGATCCCGGTGGGGGTCGTTTTTGTAGGGAGCGGTGGGCTCTCTCGACGGAGAATCCCTGTGTAAGCTTGCCAGCTCCCACCTCTTGTATTAATAGGGATTCAATGAATTCCGTGGGGTCGGTACCTTCCATCCCTTCCGGAACGCCAAGGACTCGGATGTTACTGCGGCGGGCCCTTCCCTCTGCTTCCTCAGACCTCGCCTCGAGATGAGCCACTTGTTTCTCAAGTGCGATAACTTTGTGCTTTAAGTCCTTGGCAGTGTCTGTGGTGTCCTGCAGTTTTATTTCCACCGTGTTTATTCTTTCCGCTAGGTTGCGGGCATCTTGGCGGATGAGCTGCATGTCTACCTTAAGTTCATCTATCCTGGTCTCCATGCACGTTTGGAGTGTAGCAATGGCCTGCAGCACTTGGGCGTTGCTGGGGTCGTCAACTGTTGCAGGGGGTTCCGTCTGTGTGGGGATCTCATATTGGCTGGACTGTTTAGGTTTAGCCCCTGAGAACGAGTCCATGATTGTTGCACCCCTGTTTTTGTTTCGTGAGGTAGACATTAGTCCCTCTTGATGTTGTGGAGGCAGATACGAGCCCTTAGACAGTGAGTAACAAGGCGAGCGTTATGCAGTGATGCACAGTGTTAGTCCGTGATGGCACCGGAGAACACAGGGGGGGTGCAATTAAGTATACGCTCCTGCGCAGGGTATTCTCCCGGTTGGGCAATGGAGTGCTCTGCCGCTGTCCTGTAACCCTGCTAGGCCCTGCTGTCTGCGGCACGGGCGAGTTCCTGCTCCCCGGTGTTGGGTTAGGGTCTGCAAGTCTTCCGGTTCATCTGAGCGTGGACCGTTCCCTCTTCAACCGCGCGGTTGCCTGTTCAGGGAGGGAGGAGGGCCCCGTGCAGTACGCTGTAACGACAGCGGCAAGGGTTCGTTTACTCTGCTGCCTCTCTGGCCCACGGAGCCCCACCGCACTCGCGGCTGGCAGTTCACCGACGGGTCTCCCTCGAAATGGCAGCGGTCCGCTTACCCCCTGTGTCTCCTCTGCAGCGGTCCCAGGGCCTCGGATGTAGTTCCGTTCGCTCCCCTGGGTAATGCGGAGGCTCTCCTGTGCGCTCAGGGGCTTCTGGGGGGGAGGGAGATCTAAGGGCGGCCGGTCCTGCGCCTGGTTTTCACTGGGGTCTTTCCGCTCTACTCACAGGGACTCCTTCGACGCGACCTTCTCCCTGCTGCCTCGCTGCCGGCTTAAACTGCTCTTCCGTCAGGCCTCGGCGCCGTCCGCCATCTTGTTTCTCCCGGGGGTATCAGTTCGGATGCTGCGTTTTCAGGGACGCCGGCTCCGTTTCTCTTCGTTCCTGCGCCGGGCAGGGCCAGAATCGCTTCCCCCACCGGAGTATGGGCTTGGAACTTGTTCAGGTCAAAATTTTCGATCGAATTAAGGATCTAGGCCAGGATCGAGACGGGAGCTCCTCACAGACACGTCTTTACACCATCGGCGCTGGCCACGCCCCCTTCTTACGATCTCTAAAGCTAGCTTCTAATCCATACAGAATTGCTGGGGTAACACTTTGTTCATATGATAAAATAATGCCTTTTAGGCTATACCCTGCCATGGAGTGTACAAAGCCTTTAATAGTAACCATGTGATAGCTTTGGTGGTTTTGTTATCTTTCATTGCATTATCCTTATTAGCTTTATTGGTTATTATCGCACTCAAGTATGTGCATTTGGTCATAATCTCTATCTTTTCCATGCCAATCTACCAGCCCAGTTTATATGCATCTGTCTTTGCAAAGAGCATTATTTTAGCCATAGCAATATTCACGTAGCAATGTGTTCCGAGGATATTACCTGCTTTTCTGCTTGTTTGGAGTCTTTGAACACTTTCCATTATGAAGGAGCAGTTTCAGCACAAGAGCATAAAAGCTCCATTAAGGCGCGGAGCGTAGCGGTGTGCTGCAGTGTGTTCCGTGTTCCGGGGGGCCCAGGGGGAGGAGTCTCACCGTGATCTGCGCATTTCCGAGCACCTCATTCTTAAGGTGTGTTACTTTGCTGCTGCTGTTGCCGTAACCAGCCGTTGTCCTGTGCTGACGCATGTGGCCTTTGTAAGTGCATTTTGTATGATTAGCAAAAGACGACCCTAGGCACTTGTATTGTGTAACAGGCAAATTTGTTGGCTGGTGGAGTTGGGCGAGTTTGAGATTGCAAGCAGTCTGTGCAGAACGTGCACGCTGTACGCCTCCAGCTTTATTAAAATACGGTAAAAACGTTGACTCTATGAATTCTTCAATGAGAGCAACTTTGCTAATCTTTACTGCTGTTTCACGCAACCCAGCTCTTTGGTATGAGTTTGTGTGCTCAGGAGTGTTGTCCAGATGCAGGTTTAGGGTCCAGGTCTGGGGTTCAGTGGACTAGTGCATTCTCGGATCCATGCGTGTGACCTCATAGACACTGGTTTGAATCCCAGCCCTATATCCAAGATTATCAGAATGAGTACCACTGAGTTGTGTAAAAATGAACATCTGTTACCTTCTGTCTATAACACCAAAATACACCAGTGTGGGGTGATGGGGTGGTGGTGCACTCCACAAATACACCTACTATGTTAATAGCTTCCTCTGTGCCATCCTATTAAACCAATTGGTAATTTGCTATTGAACCTGTGGGGTATCGCAGCACTTTGCTATAGTGGCTGGAGGAGTGGAGTTCTAAAAGTGAATTAAATAGGCACATTGGTAGCTACAAGTAGTACTGGTTGTTCTCCTTCCAGATCACCTGGGTAGCAAGGGATTGAGGAGGGGCTGAATGAAATAGAACACCAGATCTGCACTTTGGTGGGTGATTACGGCATGTTATCCATCTGGGTGTTTTTTGTGTCTAGGCATGAAAGCGTGAGTGTTCTGGAAGGGAAGTGAGAGCATGAGGCGGAAAGGATGGTATTGGGTGTTGACATTTAAAAAAAAACATATTTAGATTTATTATTGGTTAAAAAACCATTCACCCAATTACACCAACGACTATAGATAGATACAATAGTGGGGGAAAAGAGGAAGCATTTAGTTATATTACTATGTAAACATGATTCCTAAAAGCACTGAGTTAAACAAGAAATGCTAATTTCTTAAAAAAAACATTATATCAAAAGCTTACATAACTTTGAAATAATAAAAGAAAAAGGTAAAAATACGTTTTCATCTACCTTTCATTACATTATTATTATAACTACTCCAGTAAATTGTGATCAAATCTTAAAAACATACTTTCCCTTAACTATTGGACGTGGAGTGCAGAAGTATGACAGATCAACACTCCCCTTGTCTGCCCACCCTCTAGAGGGGCCACAACATGAGGTGATTGAAAAGGAAGCCCCTTTCTCACGCTTGTGACATGCCCGCTTGTACCCGTTAGTGAGCAGTTAGCAATTCAGGTGATCAGAGTATTACAGGCTCCTGAAATCATCTGTATCCCTTATTTATTAAGTTATGGGAAATAATGGCCAACTGGCATTGTTAGGTGTTAGGGCCCCCTATTTGTTAGCATCCCGTGCGCATTCCCGATGAAGACCCACTTTGAAGCTCTCTCCCACACATTGCTCTGGGAGGGAAGCTCCAAGATGTGGCTCCATCAACTGGGCCTAGGTCTTAATCTAGTCCTCACAGCTCACACCCTGTAGATATTGTTGCTAACAGTGGCATGATTCAGTCATAACACCTCTCGAGCTCTGCATGACATGCTATGTGAGGGTCTACCTACCCTCTCTTCCTCCTCCTCCTCCTCCTCCTCTACCACTCCTAGCCCGTCTGAGGCCGTCTCTCCTCCTTTCTCTTGTTCACCCCTGACGATTTTTCTAGACATGTCCGATCTATAAAAGTCTCTTCAAAGCAGGTTCTCCCCTGCTCATCCAGAACTATCAAGGACCACATCGACACCCTTGCGCCAGCCTTTGCCGATTTCTGCAATCACTCCATTGCCACTGGAACTTTCCCCTCCCTCACCCCTTTAGCACTCTCTTGTGCACCCCTTTTCTAAAGAAGCCCTCGGCCGATCCTTTTTCTCCAGCTAACTATGGCCCGATCTCCATCACTCCTTTCCTGGGCAAACTCTTGGAAAAGCTGGCCATCTCCCAGCTTAATCTACATGCTGAATCTGTTGGTTGCCTCAATGACCACCAGTCTTACTTCAGAGATGCCAGAAGCACGGAAACTGCTCTCCTGAACACCCGTGAACACTTGCTCTCCAATCTTAACTCTAATCTCCCTTTTGTTCTCATTCTCCTTGATCTACCCTCTGTTTTTGACACAGTCAACCATGCCATCCTGCTCAATCGTCTCTGGGACAACCTTGATATTATTGATCAGGCCCTGGCTTGGTTGGCCTCCTTTCTCACCGACCAACCCTCTCTTTCTCACCGGTCTTTCCTCTCTTCTACCTCACTCTCTCTACTTGTGGTGTTCCCCAGGGGTCTAACCTCTCTCCCTGGCTCTTCAACCACTATCTGGCATCTATTGCCCACCGCATCGCTACTTTCTGCTCCAATTTTCAATGTTAACCGGATGACACTCAGCTCTCTTTCAGGCCCCCCTCAGCCACCTCTGCTTTTTTTTTTCTCTCTCTCTCCCTCCTCCCTCTCTCCCCCCACCCCACTGGTCACCTGGTCACCCTCTGAACCCGGGCCCAGGCTCCTCCATGGCCAGTTGCCCTTGCACTGCCTCCGGACTCCCCAGCACTTAAGGATCTGTGTCTGCAACCCTACAGCCCCTTCTCTCTACACTTATGAGCCACCCGCTGGCTGCACTTGTGAGTTAACTGCACTTCACATTTCCACCCGGGCACTTCTCCCCTTCCCTCTTCCCCGCACCTGCGCGATCTGAATGACACAAGGCCTAGTAAGATCGTTATTTTGTCCTCCCTTGTTTCCCCATCCTTGTCTTGTCGCGCCTAGAAACACTTGTGTACAGGCTAGTTATAAATGCCACATCTTATCATATCATATACCTAGGCAGCCATTTTTCCAACTTTGGCTGTAAGGAAACTGCGCATTATCATACCGCTTTACTACTTAGTGAAAAATAGAAGGAGATATTGTACTGCAGATCCACTTGCCGCTGGAAAGCACATAAATTGCTCTGCTTCTGCCTTCCCTTATGTACCCAGCGGTATCCTTTTTTTTTAAATACGGGCGGAAACTGCAGGCTTTTTGCCTTTGAGCCGAAGTAGACTGAAGGAAGGTCCAACGTCTCCTACAGGAGAGCTCAACTACATTTTTTCTTTCCTTTTCCTCGTTAAGGATACTGCCAGTCTGTTTGCGTTCCACTGTCTCCTTGACGATCTGGGTCACAGGTGTCTGCTTTGAACAGCTTCAGAACATATTACATGTGATTGTGTATCTTTCTTCCCCTATATCCAGGGCCTACCCGGGCCGCGACTGTGGGCATTAGCCTTGGAACTGCTGGGACAGAGTGCAAAGTTTTGTTTTTTGCTGTCCGACCCTGGTTTGTGACTGCAGGCTTTTTGCCTTGGAACTACCAGGGCCCTGTAAGTTTTATGTGGAACTCTTTTTTTGTTTCTGTGGGGGGTTTTCCACTCCCTTTGAATATATTCATACTTTATTTTTTAAAACTAGTAAGACCTTTGTGAGGTTTCCATTTATAGCTCTGGGTTTTACTTGTTACTGGCTATTTTCTACTGTTCCTAAGAGCTGTTTGAAAAGTATAACATGCCGAATTTGCAGAGCGGATTTGGTCAGGGCAAGGTGCCCCGTCAAGGTGAGGGTGGGCTAACCTCAATACATGTGCCAAATACCAAGGGACACGAGGAGGCACCCAATGATCCCTTGCTCGTACCCAAAAACAATCTACTAACATTGGAGATCATTCACGTGCCAAATACCAAGGGATACAAGGAGGTATCTAAAGGTTCCTTGCTCTTGCCCAAAATCAATCTGTCAACATTGGAGAACGTTCATACTAATGGGGCTGTATTAGAATTGTCAGATGCGGAGTGCTTGCAGGAATGTTTCTCTGCCCCACCTAACATGGTTACCAGGAAGGTTACAAGATGTCATGCTTCGACTCCACAGCCAGTTCAATAAAGATATTAGATCTTTTGGCCCTAAATACTGTTTGCTTTCGTCTCAGGGCAGGGAATCTTGCAATTTGTCTGGCAATTTGCAGGTTCTCCCGCTGCTTCTACATCCTGCTTCCTCAAAGTTTTTGTATTTGGCAAATCGTGCGAAGAATCGCTGTTAAACTCCGGACCCCAACGACAGCCTGTGAATGGGGGGCCAATGGCCCTCCCTTCCTCTGGTAGCGGGGGGGTTGGGCAGGGCAGCAGATGAGGGGTGATACAGGAGATGGAGCGGGAGTGTTCTCTCATGGATGACTCTTCATCTAGCCGCTACGGCAACCAGGTAACATCTGAGGAAAATTATAGATTTAGAGCTGCCCTCCATTCTTATGATTCAGGTTTAACAAGTTTAACATAGGCGGTTGTCTGGTGTGAGTGCTCCTGCAGGGTTCACCACTAGTAATCCTTTGGGAGGGCAGGCCAAGGGAGCTAGGACCTTCAGAACCAGCAAAGGATTACATGATTCGGGGGAGTAGAGGGGCGAAGGTAACAGATTGCATCTCTGTATTGTACCCTCAGCTCACGATCTGGCACATGTTGAATTACGTAAGGTGACACAGGAATCTAAGGCTAAGTAGCCTGTCACCACTGACACTAAGAGCACACATGTGGAGAGGGATGGTTTGCTTAAACTTGTCCCATGTTCAGTTTGGGACCATTTATGAGCACAAAGCCCAAAATGTACTATCCAGGAGTGTGGTCCGTAGTTCTGGGGAGGGACCGAATCTTCAGTTAAATTCAGATCCCACTTCTCACAGTTGCTTTTGGCGGCCCCAAGACACAGTATTCCTTTTACTTTCTAACTTGACCATTAGTCTCAATCTTGCATTAAAAACATTGGCTGACATGCAGGACAATTTGGGGCGGTGCTAATCGACCAGCAGACGGCCTTTAGCGAATGTACGAATTGCATGGATTTCTTGGAGGGATTCGCAAGGGGTCTGGCTCCCACTACCGTGAAAATGAGAACACTGCAAGACTGGTAAACCTTGATGCCAAGGTCTCTTTAATCCTAGAACAATTGTCTCTGATGGAGACCATCCAATGTGATACTCCCAAGGAGCCTATTGAGGCCTCGGCTGTTAATGTAATGGCTGCTCCTATACAACTAGTTGAAGTTTATAGTGTTGATACCTCCCTCAACTTGCGTCCTGGGGATACACCTGACAGCCCTTCGGCTTCAGCCTCCACCCCCAGCAGTCGGAAAGGAACCGTAGGGCTTATCCAAGTGAAGACACCCAGAGCATATGTAGAGTATGTCACACCAAATCCCTGTCCTCCCCAGTGTTCTTTCACCTTGGCCATTGCACCCGTTGTTAGATGAGTTTCCTGCAATAGTGCAATCGACACTCTTTTCCTGGTAAGGAAGGATTTCACACGATTTCTGCGTAAGTATGTCCCCTTTCCACGTATGTTCCATGTTAGCATCTTAACATTAGCTGCCATGGATGTTCAAAGTAGTCCCCTTTAGCATCACCACCTCCTGCCCCTCACCCCCCAGTGCACACACAGTTCTCTCAATCCTCATTCTTGATGCCCCTGGTCCCCTGTGAGACCCCGTCTTTGCAAATAACCATTTTGGCACTTTTGCCTGAACAAGTGAAGAGCTCAAAACATCTCCAACAACCAAAAGTAAACAACTGCACCAAGCTGCTGCACCTCTCTCGCAGCACTCGGGCGTCCCTGCACCGTCTTGACCCGCCTGGGTCTTAGTGTGCGGGCTGTATCGTGCCAGTAGTTGGCCGATACCAACCATTTCACAGGATCACTTGTGAGTCCAGGCAAGTGGCCCGGTGTCGCCCCTATCAACTTGTGCTTTTTTGATGTGGTCACATTGAATACTGTTAATCAAACCACAATATCCCTCTCAGGAAGCTCCCATATTCCCCTGCTCCCACCGCCCCCCTCGGGTTAGACACTGCTCATTTGACCGCTTCCTCCCTCAGCCAGATTATGATGTTCAAGCCACATTGTAGCTGCCGCTGGAGTCTCAAGGTAGACAGCACAGCCATTGTGGATTACTTTTAGTCTGGATGGGTACATAAGCATATAGTTGAGGTTAAATTTCCTAAGCCTGGCCTTAATTGGCAGGAAGGAGTTTCATGCTCGTTGAACTGTGGGCGTATAATCCAGATGTATGGCTATTTTAGCATTGTCGTGACATATCTCTGCTCCCTCCCTCGAGTGCTTCAGAATAATTTCCCTGTCTTGGAAGTTCAGTATTCTTGCAATCATCAGGCGGGGGTGTGACTCCGGCGGCAGCCTTTTTTGTAAGGATCTGTGGGCCCGCTCCACCACGGAGCCCTGTGGGAGTCGGCCAGCACCAATCTCTTGCAATAGTAAGGTTTCCACGAAACCCGTGGGATTGGGGCCCTCCATCGCCTCCGGAATTCCTAGTAGGCGCACATTGTTTCGCCGGGCCCGCCCTTCTGCATCCTCTGCACATGTCGCCAGGGCTGTGTTTCTCCTCTCTAGGTCTTTTACTCTCGATTCCAGGTCCGCTGTGGTCTCTGTGGTTTCTTTTAGACTTGTCGATGAGGCTGGTACTTTTTCTGTCAAGTTGCGCATATCCTCATCAGTTGCATGTCAACTTTGACATCCTCAATTTTAGTGTCTATGAATGATCGTAATGCTGTGATTGCTTCCAGCACTTGGCTGTTTTTATCACCTGTTTCCAGAGTATTTTGCATTTCCTGCAAGGCAGGACTACCTTGCGATGATTCACGAGGTCTAGCTGCATGAAACGAGTCCATGATTGTGGATTTTCTTTTCCCTTTGGATGGGAACATGCCCTATTTCTCGGCCGCCAAAGTGGGTTCACACCTACAGCCTGGTGGCTGTCTTTCCTTCGTGTGTTCATCAGCTTTTGTGGGAGTATGTTATTCCAAGGTCATCTGCGAGCTCTGCTGCGCTTTCAATCTCGTGGTCGCTAGGTCCTGCCCGCGGCAGCTCAGGGCTGCCCCTGGATGATTGCTAGCATTAGTTTCACACTCATTTTGGGTCTGCAGGACCTCCCAGTACAGGGGTCTATGTGTCCAGGCCAGAGAGCCCCCTAGTTTCGTTGCCCGCCCTTCGGTCTTCAAATTCCTGGATCTCCCCTTGTCAGCGCCTTGTACTTCTACTTCATGCCCCAGCTGCGGCCCACCCAGTGCGCAAACCCTGCATGCTGCCCTGATTCGTACTCACAGTGGTACTGCTGCTTGCCGCAGTTGGTGTTTGCACCTATCCCAGGTTAACTGCCCATAGCGTCCTGACGCCTAGTCGCTGCCTTTGGGTGCAGGATCGTGCCACTTATTTACCACAACCCCAGCAAGTTGCACTGGCCCTCTTTTGTGCAGGTCTTTAGCCTGTTTCAGTACCTTTCAATCCCTGTGCGCCCTGTGCGTGGACTTCTAGAGGGCGTGCCAACGCTTCAGACCCTGAACAGCCTAACCGGTGCTCCACAGGGAGGGCCAGTCGACCGGGATCATATGTTGGCGCAGTGGGCATGCCTGCCCGGATGATTGCATGCCCCCAGGTTGCGGCCTCTTGCTGCATGGCTGGACTGCCCCATCACCGCGCCCTGGAGCCGCGAGGTGCCTTGTCGGTTCTCTAGTGTCACCTGGGCCTGGGCTTCGCAGTGCTCCTCTTATGCTAAGCTGTTGGGACGGTCATGTCCGCGTGCAGCCATGTACCCCCTCAGTAGTTAGTATAGTAGCAGAGATGGCGGGCTCCCAGCCCCACTTACTTGAATCCCTGTTGCATCCAGCACAGTCCGTTGTCACATCGCTCTGCACACCCACGTTCCTTTTCCCTAGTATCAAAGATTTTTTAGTGTTGTTGCATCGGTTCCGGGTTCTTCCTTTTAGACAGTTCGTATGAGCGTTCCGTTGTACTGTGGAGAAAAGCCCTATGCAGTATCTCTCACCTCATGTGGCAACGCTTTGGGTACCAGTGGTGTTATGCCGGTTCCCAGGCACCGTCCTTCAGGTTAACTCTTAGGGTGCGTTTCGCTGTGTCCAGCATTGGTGTTTGATCCAGCAGAGCTTGTTACAGTGTGCAGCCCTCTGTTCGCGGTAGCTCTTTTCCCAAGGGTAGCACGCCATGGTCTTGGTTCCTCCTCTCCGATCGTAGCTCACAGTGTCCGTATCTGCAGCCTAACGTCTTCACCCTTTGAGCCCTGCAGGGGCCGCTCTTTCACAAGAGGCACGTTTCACTGTGCCATTGCAATCACCTGCGGTTATGTTAGAGTTGTGACTCCGCCGCCACCACGGCTGTATTCGCGATCCTAGGGATGCCTGCAGCTTGTTCAGTGTTCGCTAGTTTCTGCGCCAGCCCAGTTTGGCCACCGCGATGACCGAGGCTCCTTATATCTCGCATTTGGGGATCCCGTAGTTTACCAGCATTCCTCACCGCTGCGGAGGATCAGGATGGGTCCCGATTTCATCTGTGCCTTTCTTTGCTTGCTCTGCTTCTGCAGGCCAATTCCCTCTCCGCTGCTTCAGGCTTGCAGGGCTCCACACTGGCCACGTCCCCTTCCCACTTCAACGCCGAGCTGCGGGAGCGTCTGCCATTTTGGTCTGACCGGGGCACCTGCTTGCAGGTTGATTTTCTCTGTCGTTTCAGTCCGGTTTCCACCAATATTATGCAGCGGTGCTGGGGAATCACTTCACTCATCTAGAAACGTGTTTGGCATCGTGTAGGTCACTGTTGACCATTAGTATTTGGGATCTTGGATAGGATTGTGACAGGCGCTTCGTCAGACACGACTTTACTCCATGGGCTCATGCCATGCCCTCCTGTCTGTCCAAGTAAAGGGCCAGTGTTAGTGATACACTCACACACACATTCTGAAATCCACAACTGGCTGGTATAAAGTGAATAGCCAGGCATGATAGCTGACACTCAGGGGGGCATAAACCCGACCCCATCTCCTATTCTGGTGTGCACAAAGCAGCAAGCTGCAATTTCTGTAGCTTTTTTATTACAACAGTGATGGCACATTCTGTGATGTCATCAAGGTCAAAGATAATGTGATACAAAGTCTTGTGACATTGTGGGGGAGGGTAAAAGGTCATGTTATGTAATTGCGTGTGATGTCACTTATGCTAACCCCGGCATATTGATGAACTAATGTCCCTAACTCCTTTGCAGGTGCAACAGACAGCAATACTCAAATTCAACACCTTTTTTTGTGTAGAAAATGTGCACTTTCAAACCATTCAAACTGTGTCATAATTTTCCACTTAAATATGAGTGAAACATTTACTAACAAACTACACTTGTTGTGGCAAACCTTGACTCTCTGGAGCAATATACCAGTATTACAGCATCCACAATCCCAGAAAAGAAAGCACAACTTGTCACATTAGTACACTCCTTAAATAGCTCCAACTCAATGGACAGTCAGAGTACAGATTTCTGACACTATCTGTCATACATTTTAAATATGCACCTTTATGGGCGGACCATCAGCTCTTAGGTTAAGACATAGCATCATGGCTTATGGCATAAACACTGGAAGGGCAAGCAGAGCAAAATGTGTATTTATTTGTTTTAATCTTGGAAAAACAATACAAAAGTACAAAAGTATGTAGCTCCAACATCTTACAGCCGTGATCAAGTTCAGTCACTGAGTATTATTTGGCAACAACCTTGGGAGTCCAAGTTAACTAGGAGGGGGGGGAATGCTACACGTTAAAACTCTTGAAACCAAAGCAGCGTCGTCAGATGGTGCCCAAGGAATGTCCACGGACATATAATAAGGTAACACCGGGACTTCAGGAGGATTTTACAAGGCAAACTCTAAATTCCTGAAGGGGTGTACACAACCAAAACATTTCAAAGATATGCTACCAAGAACACACATATTATTTAGAAAGCCCTTCATCCTGTATCGCTGTCAGGTGGCTTCTCAGCGGGAATGGATTTCAACAGTTTTTCAGCACCTTCTGCATCCCCAAAAATGTAATCCTTCCCATTCCAAGACACCCTGATCTTGGCTGGACGGAGCAGGCCGCTTTGACCCCATGTTCCAAAAAAGCTTTCTTTGCGACATTCAGGGATCTTCTTTTCTTTTTGGTGGCTGGTAACAGATCCGGAAAAAGATGGATTCTATGGACTTGAAATTCCACAATGTTGTTGCCCGCTGCCGCCTTCAAGATCCTGTCTCTGTTGCTGGAGTCGCTTAGTCGTACCAAAAGCATAGGACCCACCTCCAACGTCAGCATCGCTTTAGATGTAGATATTTTGAGCCTATAGCATTTTTGTCCATGTACATAGGGTCCTCTTCCACTTCAAGGTCGAACAGCTCAGGGAGCCAAGCTGAGATGAAGCCTATTGGGTCATCCCCCTCCACTCCTGTCGGGAGACCAATAATACAGAGCTGCTGAAGCACGCATTGCATTCTCAAGGAATTCAAGGCTGGTGTCCGTTATCCTGCTACCCCTTACCACCGACTCCACTTCATGACTGATTTTTGTGCACCAGGGGTAATGTTTGCGTGCATTTCTTATCAAGCTCACTGGTCTTCTGTTCCAGTGTTGAGGTTCTCATTTCTATCTGGGCCACTTTCTCAGTTCGTTTGTCATCTTCAGCAATGGCTTTTTTCTTTCCCTTTCCCGGTGCCATTCTCTTTTACCTCAAATTGAACTGCGGGTCCACAGGATAGCTTCACAAGACTGGCAAGCCCCCACCTATCCGCCTCAAGCCTCCGTGACTGACAGGAAAGGCACAAAGCACCACCCGACACATAGCCAGAGTGCAATGCAGTACACTCAATTACCTCCTCCTTGTCCTGACTGTTCCCGTCAAGCAGTGGCTTTTCGGTGGGCAACCCGCTGCTTATTTCTCACTGTTCACTGTAATGGACCTCATTAGAGCTACTCCCTGCTGGGCTCAGCACCGGCACAGCTGTCCTCTATGCATATGCGGGAATGCACCCTGCAAACACTCATTCCATTTGACTCCCATCAGCGGCCATGTTTAGCTGCACCTTGGCTCCTTGGTCCCCGTCTCGGTTAAGCAGCTCCATAGAAGAGCTGCGAAAAGTGTTTCCATATGGCGAGGGACCAGACCCTCACCATGTTTCCGAAAAGGAACACCCTCAGTGGAGCGGCGCAGCAGTACCACCACTGCTCCTTTCTCGACTCACCTGAGGTGTATATCTGCAGCTGCTGCCACCTAGGCCTTCAGTTGCGCCCGGTGCTCTACACCGCTGCTGGAATATCAGCTTTGGGGAGACCAATCGATCTAATATCCTGGCCGTCGCCACACTGCAGCAGTTTCCACTGCCTCACTTTGCATTTCAACAGTCCCTCGTCTTGTCGGGCCTGTGAAGGCACCATGAAGCAAGACACAGACAACAGATTCAAAGTTCAAATAAAATGGTTTATTAACTTAAATGTCAGGATGGTTGAAGGCCTAACTTGCCCTGTGCTAAGCTGGGATTTCCCTACCTAAAGAAACTAAGGAAAGTCTGAGTCAGAAAGTTCAACTTAAAAGTCTGTCTGTGTCCAGAACCTATCCGTGCCCTCACAGCT
Source organism: Ambystoma mexicanum (assembly GCF_040938575.1). NCBI lineage: Eukaryota > Metazoa > Chordata > Amphibia > Caudata > Ambystomatidae > Ambystoma > Ambystoma mexicanum. The sequence continues at coordinate 342,324,567 of NC_090922.1, forward strand.
AAAGATAAACAATGTGTAGGCATGTCAGTAATAAAAGAAAGGGGGACCGAAATAAAGTTCTGAGCTTCTTCCAACTTCTACCTTACTTTTCAGCTCCCCTTCCCCAAGTTCATGAAAGTTCCACAAATGCTTGGGGTTCCTTCCCCAAGTTCAAGACAGTTCCATAAATCCTCGGGATTCCGTTCCCCAAGTACAAAGCAACACAGTTCCAAAGAAAAGGGTATTGAGGTTCCCGTCCTCAAGCTAGCACTACAGTTCATTAAGTCCAGGTCAACTTGACACTCCTTCTGGATTGGATTAACAGTTCAATCATATTACTTCTTAATTTACTTCAACAATGTCTTTGGCTTTCAGAATTGAGGGTTCCTTGGTCTAGGCGCATTTGTCAGATCACACGGTCCACCCATTACAGGTCGCGTAACCAGGAACCCTAGGCTCTCTAGCCCAAACAGGTTCTTCTGTATCTGCCCCTGCATGGCTGTTCAATCTCACGTTCCTTCTCCTTGTAAGCCTCTGGCTATGTGTGAAGGTTTACACTCACTTGGCTTCTCTTTGTCAGCCTCTTGGCTTTACCACAATGTGTCACATATCCTTTGCCAGTCGTTGGCCTTGCCGCACTGTATTCATGCATAGTGTTGTATTGATTCCTTCACCACCTTGCTCTCTTGCCTTGTATTGTGCTTTCAAACAGGAAATATCTGCATTTCATATTTGTTTGCCATCATGTCATAGCTTTGCCCATAAAAGGTTTAATTCAGTTTGGTATTCAATATTGGTGCTGGTTTGCTTTGCAGCTTAATTTTTTCCCAATCCTTGGCTACGGGTTTGTTTCATTAGGACTTTCCACCTTCACTCACCGGTGCCCCGGTGTTCCACCTGGGCAGCTATGCCGTTTGGTTTCGGATCCGCCTGCTGGCTTTCCTTCAAATGTGAGCCCTGAACTTCGGATTCTCTTCAGTCCCACCATTAGCTCTGCTTCCTCTCTGCAGAAGATGTCAACCAATTTGCTTCCTATTCCTTGCCCGCAGCTCCGGCTGTGTACCTCCAACCACGAAGGCTCTGATACCTTTGTTTTCTGGCGGCCCAACTGACCCACGGCCTCCACCGTTCCTTGGGGTCATTAGCCGGCATCCTGGCTGTCCTACAGGACCCACCACGGCTGCCTCCTCGCATACAGGATTCCCTACTGGTCTCTTTGATACTGGTCTCCTCCCTTCTTATAGACCTGCAACCACTTGACAGGTTGCAGTTGTGAGTTCTATGAAGGCATTATGAAGAAGGACACACACAACCGATTCCAAATTCAAAACAACCATTTAACTTAAATGCCAGTATGGAAAAAGGCCTAACTTGCCCTATAGTAAGGTAGGATTTCCCTACCTAAATAAAAACAGGGAAAGTCTGAGTCAAGGAGTTCAATTTAGGAATACGTCTGTGTCCAAAACCTATGCTTGCCCTTACAACGAATCTATACAATGTGTAAGGATGTCAGCAACTAAGAAAACAGTGTTCAACACAAAGGTCTGAGCCTCCTTCAGCTTGTAGCTTACTTTCAGCTCCCTTCCCCAAGTATAAAATAGTTCCACACACAAAAAGTCTCAGGAATCCCTTTCTGGGATTTAAGATGCAAAACTCTTTTCAGGTCGAGGGGTCTTCCTCCCCAAGCCAGGACTCGGGATTCCCTTCCCCAAGTTCCAATTCAAATGACCCTGAAATGAAGAACTCCTGGTCATAACTCAGGGTTCCCTTCCCAAGTTTCAAATAACATAGTTCAAAAAACCTTGAGGGGGAAGGCTTCCAGTCTCAACTCAGGGTTCCCATCCCCAAGTTCTATTGCCACACTTAAAAAATAAACACAAAATGTCCTTGTCGTCCAAAGTTTAGTAAATGTTGTTGTTAAATGCACAGTTCAAAATAAAAACACAAAATATCCTTCTCTCCACGGGTTAGTCAAATGTCGTTTTCAAATACACAGTTCCGGTAATTTTGTAGCTTTCACACATGTTGGAAATGTCACTATAAATCAGGCTTCAGTATCCTTTGTTTATCTGCTCTTTTTAAATTATATTATATTTCAGCATACTGTGGATGGTTTAGAATTATATTCATTTTAGCACTTCAATGTATAATGGTTTGCATGGATTTAAGCTTCCTCTCTTCTTTTGAATTTCAACTGCTTTAATTCTGTTTAGCATCAAAGTTTGTAATTCAATTTGGTATTAAATAATTAGATCTCTGGCTTAGAGTTAATTTCCCCCTAACTATTCCCCATTGTTTAATAGTTGACACATTAAACAATTTGTTTCGCTTTAATTGAATAGTTCGGTGACTTTCGAAAAAACATGTTCCTTGCCACACGCGACCACTCCGATACAAATGATTTCAGGAAATGTTCAAGTTCACACACACGCACCAGGTTTTTCAATCACCAGAAACTCACTGGTCACTTTGAATGTTTGTGCTGCAGTGCAGATCACACAGCCTTCTTCCTTTAGTGTTGGGGCTTCAGTCCCTGCCCTTCAGACACTCCTGGGGTGTTCCTTCACCCCAGGAGAATGATCACGCTGAATAGAAAGGAATGTGGCAGCCTTCCAGCACGGCTTCATTCACCTTTCCGAGTCTGCTACAGGGAGTCCCCACTCCCACGCAGTGCTGTAGGGTCCTCTGCTGCCTGCAGCGGCCTCCTGGTCCTTCTCCTGTCATTTTCTTTTCCCACTGGGTTGAACTCCATTTAGACACCTGCAGCCCTTTAACGGGCTGCAGGTTGCGATGGCAAATCAGTCCTTCCTGACTCCCATTAAAGGCACATGCCTGACCTTCACTGCTCTTAGCAGGCATCTTCCTCTTCCCAGTACTAGAGTGGTAAAAGAGCACAGTCTTCATTGCTCTTAGTTGCCTCTTCTTCATCCCAGTACTGTCAAGTGTCCATTGTGGAGAAATAAGGGGAACTGGCTTATAATAGCCCATTAAGGTTGGGGAAGGGTTGGGTTGGTTTTCACTAGGGAAAGGGGGATGTCATGTCTCGCCTAAGGGCATCCACTTTTTCTCACCATCCTTTTAGGTTCACAAGGCTTGTTTTTTCTCCTGATGTTATTTTGATAAAAGGGAATGGGATAACAATATCCCACAAAAGCTTCTGGGATTAGGGTTTCATTATGGAGTGGAATGGGGGAATACAGCGTCTTACCCGAGAACATTTCCTTTTCTCTCCCCAAGAACCCTCCACACAGGGGATCCTGCCTCGCTTCTCCAACCCCAGGGTAAGGATCCAAAAGCAATGGCCTTTCCCTGGCCACCTGCGCAGAGGATCGAAGGTGGAGGGGGAGGAGAGATGTGAGGCTTCCCTCAGGTTTCTCACAATTCCCAATTGTTAATGCCTAGCTGCAATTAGCGGAGAACCTGACCTTTACAATACTGTGCAGGACTCTTCCTCTTCTCAGTACTAGAGTGGTAAAATGAATTCATAGTGTTCACTACTCCTTGTCTCCTCTTCCTCATCCCAGTACTGAGTACGTTGAATGAGGGAAAATGATGGGAGATGTTTTACAATAGCCCATGTAGTCCAGGGTAGGGTTAGTTTGGTTTTCACGATGGAAAGGGTGATACCATGTCTCACCTGTGGATACCCTCTTCCGATCCCCAAGGACCCTCTACCCAGGTGATCCTCCCTCGCTTCTCCACGCCCACGGTTAGGATCCAAAAGCGATGGCGATGGCCTTTCCCTGGCCATCTGAGTCTTCACTCCAGGGGGAGGGGGGAGTAGGTGTGCGGTACCCTCAGGTTTCTCACAGGCCTAATCGCATGGTGCAGAGCTTCACCTTAAGCGCCCCAACTACTAAGGGCAAGCACTTTTAATGCTTCTCATTCAACGCAACAAGAAGGTGGTTTTGCTAACTATCACTGAACATTTCAATACCACTGGATGCATGCTACAGGGCAGAGAAAGCACAGAAGACTAAACACCCAATGCAAAGGTCTTTTAAACGTTGAGGTTGAACCTCAAAAGGGCACTCAGCCATTCCCTCCTCTTCGAAATCATCAACAGCCAAGATTACAAGATTTTGCAGAAATTCCAAAAACTGTTGGCCAAGCATTCAGACACGTACAATGAAATGTGATGTCAGAAACCATAACTCAAATGTACATTCTGTTTATTAAAATACCCAGAATTATATCATCGCTTCCATCACCCCTCAAACCTCATTGAAGCACTGGTTTCCATTGCTCCTCCCATTTTATTATTGTATATGCCTTCGTTTGCCCTCCCTCACCCTTGAAAGTGCGCTAAAACAACCTTATTCATCTGGGCTTCAGAATAAAATAAATATTATTATAACACCCAAGCACCATTAGTCAAATCAGTTTTTGATGAAAACTATATGAGTGGTCATATTTCTGTATGAAATTAACATTCATTCGTAAATTATGAATATTTTAAAATCTCAATCAGCCTAAAAAGAGTTAAGAGGTACTCATTGACATTTTCTACCAGTTTTAAATAATGTTGATCTCCTTGAAATACATTTTATAGTCTATAACCGTAAAACACCAAGTTTCTTTGTCTTTGAGGAAAAACAGAGGCACTTAAATCCTGAAATCTCCATTCCCCTCAATTAATCTGCCATGCTGATTAAAGAGAAAACACATACATGTTTGTAGCTGCCTTTTCGAAGATCCGCACATGATTAATGGATATTTTTATAAAATGTAAGCCTAAATAGAAATGCAGCGACATTAATTTTCACTTTTATTGCCCCAGATGTTATCTTGCTAATTGATACACCTCATATATGCATAAATAAATATGCATGTATTCATAGCAAAAATATCGATTATCAAATCTGATGTGACCTTCACTGTAAATATTTTGAATTCCTCAACCCTAGAGATTTTAACATATAATTAGTATGCACGGATTGAAAAAAAGACATCACTGTTTGCAGTTTGTGTACATATTACCTTTCTGTTTTGCAACTTATGTTAGATTGATGCCCCATAAACAAGTCATCTAAAGAGTCAATATCAGCTTATGGTTGAGTGGCAGACCTCGTGTTAAGGTATAACTACTACATTTGATGACAATTAAGATGATTTAATAAATATAGGTCAAGAGCAGCGTACAAGCCTATGAAAAGTTTTTTCAATTACACATTTTTCATGTTCTAAATTCAATGCAACTTGATGAAGTACTAGAAGAGCAAATTCATTAATTCAATGAAATTCCTTTTTCCCCATATGTCTCCTAATTTGTATGGTCCTAATCCACACACTGAGAAACTAAAATGAAGCATGTCAACCCCACAAGAAACTATAAATTACTCACTGTAGTGACTAACGTACTCCTAGTCCCTTAGTCCCCTTTCCTGCATCCTGAATGGGTATCCCTTGCTAGGGACGGAAGACGGAACCTTTTTCACCAGAAAAATCATCTTCCCCTTTAAATTTAGATGCGCGCTGGCGCGCGGCCCTGGAAGCAGGCGCTACCCTGACTCCGCACACCAAGGCCACTCCTCAGTCCCCTTTGACACGTTGACAATATTAGCATTGCCTAATGACACCAGATCTGTTAAGGGGGGAGGACGGTGGTACGTATGGGTGAAAGGGCACTATTGACTAGGAGTACGTTAGTCACTACGGTAAGTAACTTATAATTACTCCTACGTCCCATCCCCTTTCCTCCATACTGTATGGGCGATTACAACATAATGTAGCCCCAGGGAGGAGAGTTGCCCCTCTTAAGAAAACAAGTTCCTTCACCTACTGCACTCCTTTTCCTACTGCTTTCTTCTACGGAGCCCCTTCCCTCTGCCCCCCAGCACTCTCCATCGACGCCTGGAAGGAACAAGTTACTTACCTGTAACTGTTGTTCTCCAGCATGGGTCTGGCATGGATTCACATGCTCATGAATATTCCCCGTCGTCAGGCTGGGAAACCTCGGTAAAGAAAAAAACCAGTATCAGTTTCGTTTCTGATCTGTCTTTCGTAGTAATAACCAATCACTGGTCTCTGCGTCATACTGACCACAGCCAATGACTGCCCTCTACCTAAGCACCGCCTCTGGCAGCCATCTTCAGATTTGGAAGCACGTGAAGTGGCAGTATGACCAAGTGAAGAGCCGCAGAGGGGTAGGCGGGAGGGTTCGCATGTGAATCCATGCCAGACCCATGCTGGAGAACAACAGTTACAGGTAAGTAACTTGTTCCTTCTCCAGCATGGGGTCTGGCATGGATTCACATGCTCATGAATAAAGAATACATAGCAGTACACACATGCACAACCACGGGAGGTGGCAAAGGCTCAACATTAAGCATTGCATCAAACTCAACATTAAGCATCTTACCTCCTCACCAGGCTCACCTCAGGCGAACAGGTTGCGCAGCACTGCTTGGTCGACCCTGGACTCCTCCCTGGAATCCCGTTCGACGCAGTAGAACTTCGTGAAGGTGTGCGTCGACCTCCACGTAGCAGCCCTGCATATGTCCAGCAGGGGCACACCAGAAAGGAACGCCGTGGTAGCTGCGATCGCTCTGGTGGAATGGGCTCTCGGACGGCCGGGCAGCGGTCGGTTTGCCAACCGATGACAGTACATGATACAGCCGGAGAGCCATCTGGAAATGGAAGCCTTCGAGAGAGCCTTACCCTGATTGACAGGTCCAAAGTTCACAAAGAGTTGTGACGTCTTCCGAAAACACTTCGTGCGGTCCACGTAGAACTTCAGCGCTCTAGCCACATCCAGCGAGTGCAAAGTCCTCTCAGCCGGCGACGAAGGCGACGGGAAGAACACAGGCAACACCAAGGGTTCGTTGAGATGGAAGTCCGACGGTACCTTGGGCATGAAGGAGGGGTGCGTCCTGAGCACTACCCTCGTGTCGTGAAAAGTCAAGTACGGGGCCTTGCAGGAAAGGGCCTGGATCTCTCCCACCCGTCGTGCGGAGGTGATGGCCACAAGAAACGCAGTTTTCCACGACAGAAACTTCAACGGGGCCGAGTGCAGAGGCTCGAACGGAGGTCCCATGAGCTTGGTCAGCACCACGTTGAGCTCCCACGCCGGGGCCGGAGCCTTCACCGGCGGGAACGATCTGAACAGTCCCTTCATGAACTCTTTCACCAGACGATGAGACCACAAGGACGTCCGTCCCGTGGTTCTGGTGTATCGGGAGATCGCAGCAAGATGAATCTTGATGGACGCGTGTGCCAGTTCAGCTTTGGCCAGCGTCAGCAGGTACGGCAGAACTTGGGGAGCCGTAATCCGTAGAGGGTTAATCTTCTGTGCGTGGCACCAGACAGAGAACCTCTTCCATTTGTGACCGTAGCATTTAAGAGTCGAGGACGCCCTGGCCTTTGCAAGAACCTCTCTGCAGTCGGCCGGTATGTCGTATCCTCCAAACTCTAGCGCTGCAGGAGCCAGGCCTGCAAGTTCAGCGATTTCGGGTCGTGGTGGAGGATGGCGCCTCCTTCCCTGGAGAGCAGATCCGCGTCCACAGGCAGCTTGATTGGCGGGGACGCTGACAAGTCCAGAAGGTCCGGGAACCATATCTGCCTCGGCCACGCAGGTGCGACGAGGATCATCCTGCACCGTGACCTCTTGAGCTGGTTGACGAGCCGGATTAGCAGTGGCAAAGGAGGGAACGCGTAGAGGAACAGGCCCTCCCAGGGGAACGAGAAAGCATCGCCCATGCTCCTCGCCTGGGGAAACCTGCTGGCGAACCTCCGGCACTTGGAGTTCGTCGCCGTCGCGAACAGGTCGATCTGGGGTGTGCCCCACCGTCGGAAGAGGCGATCCACTAGATCCTGCCATAGTTCCCACTCGTGGCACGAGCGCAGCTCCCTGCTGAGTGAGTCGGCGATGGTGTTTTTTATCCCTGCCAGATGAAACGGCACCAGAAACATCCCCTGGGCGACTGCCCAATGCCACAGGTCCTGCGCCTCCTAGGACAGTGCTGGGGACCTGGTTCCGCCCTGTTTTCTGATGTAAAACATGGTGGTGGTGTTGTCGGTGAAGATCCTCACCACCTTGCCCTTGAGGGACGGAAGGAAGGACCTGAGGGCCCAAAACACTGCACGGAGCTCCAGGACGTTGATATGTAAGGATTTCTCCGTCGGGAGCCAAAGGCCCCTTGCGTGCAGATTTTCGGTGTGCGCTCCCCACCCTTCCAGGGAGGCATCCGTGGTCACTGTCTCCTGGTGGGCTGGGGTCTGGAAGTCCATGCCCGCCGTCAGATGCGCGCGGGTGCCCCACCACCGGATCGCTCGTCGGAAACTCTCGTCGAGTGTGATCCTTTCCTCGAAGTTGCCCGTCGTTTGGATCCAGCGCGCGTCCAGGAACTCCTGCAACGGGCGCATCCGGAGCCTGCACATGGGAATGAGGTAGATGCAGCAAGACATCATTCCGAGGGGGGACTTGATGGACCTCACCTTGGCCGCGTCGGCCACCAACATCCGCTGCACCTTGCCCAGGATGGTCCTGGTCCTCTCCTCCGACGGGGAGGCCCGAAGGGACACTGTGTTGAGCCTCGCTCCCAGAAACAGAGTGTCTTGCGCGGGTACCAGGTGGGATTTGGCGTAGTTCACGGAGAATCCCAGGTCCGTGAGAAGTTGGACGGTCCTTGCCGTGTGGACCACGGCGAGCTCCCTTGTCTTGGCTCGGATGAGCCAGTCGTCCAGGTAGGGGTAGACGTGGATCCCTTCGCGGCGCAGCTGAGCCGCCACCGGTGCGAGGCACTTGGTGAACACCCTGGGTGCCGACCGTAGACCGAAGGGGAGGGCTTTGAACTGGTAATGCCGCCCTTGGACCACAAACCAGAGGAATTTCCGGTGCCCCTTCAAGATGGGAATATGGAAGTAGGCATCCTCCAAATCCAACGACGACAGGAAGTCTCCTTCCTCCAGCTGACCCAGGACGTGCTGGAGGGTGACCATCCGGAACTTTTGCGCCTTGATGAACTTGTTCAGACGTCGCAGGTCCAGGATGGGGCGCCATCCCCCCGTCTTCTTCTTCACGAGGAAGTATCTCGAGTAGACTCCGGAGCCCCGAAGCCTCTTTGGGACGAGTTCGATGGCGCCCTTCTTGAGCATCGCCTTCACCTCCCGGAGAAGTTGGGGGACGTGAAGTTCTTTCCTGGCCACGGGGGGACGCGCGGACACTTTCTTTGAAACTCGAGCGCGTGGCCCCGGGCCAAGGCGTCCAGCACCCAACGGTCGGTGGAGATGGACTCCCACACGCTGACGAAGCTCGCCAGCCGGCCTCCCACCGGGGTGCTTCGGTGGGGGCCCGACCCCCCGGCCGGTTCAATCCTGCTTCGACGAGGCTTTAGCGCCTTGTCCTTGGCGACGACGGCGGGGTCCGCCAGGCTTGCCTCGTCCTCTGTAGGCCTCCTGAGATGACGAGCGGGCCGCTTGACGGTAGGAGGAGAAACCGCCGCCGGAACCTTTGGAGGCGCCCTTGCCTCCTCTGCTCCGAAAGGGCGTCCGTCGTTGTTGCAGAACTCCAAGGGCCCGGGCCGTCTCGGTGTCCGCTTTAATGGCCTGAAGGGGATCGTCCACCGTTTTCCCAAACAGGTTGTTCCCATCGAAGGGCATGTCCAGGACTCTGGTCTGAACGTCTTGACGGAAGTCCGTAGCCTTGAGCCATCCACGCCGCCTAAGGCAAACGCCGTTGCCCAACTGGTCCGAAGCCACCTCACCTTCTTGCAGGATCTCCAGGGCCTCTGCCCTCTTGTCGTCCGGCAAGAAGTCCAGCAGGGGAGCCAGTTTGTACCAGAGCTCCCTGTCGTATCGGGCCACGATAGCCAAGGCGTTGGCAGCTTTAATCGTCGTCGCTGCAGACGAGATGACTCTGCGTCCCATAGCGTCCAATTTCTTTCCCTCGCCGTCCGGTGGGGAAGTCGATGTGGAGGCCGCACCCCCCCCGCGCTTTTTTCCTGGCCGCCGCGGAGACGACGGAGTCCGGGGTAGGCTGCGCCCGGAGGCACATTGGGGCCGCGTCCGGGACCCGGTACTTTTTCTCGTACCGGTCTCTTCTAGCTGGCGTCGTGGACGGGTTCTTGAGGAGGGTGAGGCCCTCATCCCAAATGTCGTCCAATAGAGGCACCGCGAGGACCGTCTTCCTCTTGGCCTCGCGCCGCTGATAAAGGAAACCTTCCTTCTTCTTCTCCTCAGGGCAGAGTTGGAAAAGCTCGGATGCCCTGGCGATCATTGAGTGGAACGATCCAATCTCGTCGGGCGGAGAAGCCCTGGTGGGAGGCGACAACGGTACATCCTCGTCGTATACCTCATCGTCCGTACCCGTCGCTGCCGTGTCAGTCCCCGTATCATCCCCTCGGGTGGACGGGGAGGAGGGCTGGAAGGGGCGCGACGGCTGAAAAGGAGGTGGAGGGTGGATCCTTCTTTTCTTGGTAGGGGGAACACCAGAAGGTCCCGGTTCTGGGTCCCCCGACGGGAGAGGTTCCGTCGGCAACGGTAGTCTCGTCCTTATCTCAGAGCATAAGGACTGTATAGCCAACAAAATGGCCGCCGAGTTGTCTCGCGGCGCTGGCAGAGGGGAATCCGACGGGCGATCAGGGGCCCCGTCGGTACCCTCGACGATGTCGTTGTCACCTGCGTCGGGATCCATCCCGACGGGCCGGTCTTCTTCCACGCCGAGGCCGTGGCTTAAGACCTCGACCAGCTCCTCCTCCGAGGTTGAAGCTGAATCTACGACGACGCCCTGCCCCCCCCCTTTTTCTTCCCCACGGGGGATTTCACGGGGGTCCTATCGATGGGCACAAAAGAGGACTCCCTCCGAGGTGGCAGGGAGACTCTGAGCCCCGAGGTCGCCACCACTGGTGTAGCCTCCACAGGCTGAGCCAGGGCCGCCGCGACAGTTTCGATAGAGGGCTTGGCCGGATGGATTAAGGCCTTCACCACCTTAGGTGCGCTCACCGCCTTATCCTTGAGGGGGGGGGACACTGCCTCGCTCCCCCTCCGCCTTCGAGCTCGACCGGGGCCTCTCCAGGAGCTTCGCCGGGTGCTCGGCCTTCCTCTTACCCGACCCAGAGCGTTGGCTCGTGGTTGATGGTGCCGGGGAGGGTGCGCCCTGCCTGGCGCCCGTAGAGCCCGACCGTTCGGCGCTCCCGGTGCCAGCGGACTCGCGGTGCTTGGCCTTATGTTGGACCCCCGTCGCCGGGGCGTCCTCAAAGGTCTTAGAAGACCGCTCGGATTTCTTCCTCTTCTTCTCGCCGGACGGGCTCTTCCCTTCTAGCCAGTTGGCGAGACGTTGATGGCGGTCCTTCATGGTCCGCTCAGACATGTTGCCGCAAAACGCACAGTTCTTCTCCACGTGCGTCTTGTCCTCATGTAGGCAGTAAAGACAAAAAGAGTGTTCGTCCTCCTTGAAGACGTTCTGCAGCTGGCATCCAGGGCAGACCCTGAACAGCTTTCCGGGCGTCGAGCATCCCTTCTCCTGGGCCATGGTCGGGCCTGAGAAACTTCTGGAGTCCTCCAAAGGCGTAGCTCGACGAAATCTTCACCCTTGAGGGGTAGACGAATCCGAAACGGGTCCCCGTTGATCGGATGGAGAGTCGGTGGAGCTTGAGGCTCTTTTGACCGAAAAAACGAAGTTTTTGAGAAAAAACGTGAAAAAATAGCACTAACGCTCGAGAGCAATAGCACGAGGATCCCAACACATGAACGTGCGGTAAAAATCTGAAGATGGCTGCCAGAGGCGGTGCTTAGGTAGAGGGCAGTCATTGGCTGTGGTCAGTATGACGCAGAGACCAGTGATTGGTTATTACTACGAAAGACAGATCAGAAACGAAACTGATACTGGTTTTTTTCTTTACCGAGGATTCCCAGCCTGACGACGGGGAATATTCATGAGCATGTGAATCCATGCCAGACCCCATGCTGGAGAACTCTTCTGCTGCTGCGTTTTGCTGTGGGGTAAGGAGCAGACAATGTTGGATATTTCGGCAAGTTGCGGCGAGCAGCTTTCAAAAATTGACTTAATTGCACATTTCACCATGTGTGCACACTTTATCTCAATTGAATCGCCATGCTGCGCTCCGCGCATTTCCACTGGTGTATTTGTTTTGATGTTTGCCATATTGAGGCCTGATGCCTTTGCCCTTCTAAGATGACCATGTGCTGGGCTAAGTTTCTGAATTCTGCTGTTTGCATCTTATGGTGCCAGCTCCCGGCCGCACCATCGAAGGCCCACTTCAAAGGCCCTGTCTACCACTGTCGACCATGGTACGCCGACTCGCCTCCCCCGTGAGTGTCTGTGCTCCCCCATGCCCCCCGAGTGTCTGTGCTCCCCCATGCCCCCCCCCCCCGAGTGTCTATGCTCCCCCATGCCCCCCTGAGTGTCTGGGCTCCCCCATGCCCCTCCTGAGTGTCTGTGCTCCCCCATGCCCCCCCTGAGTGTCTGTGCTCCCCCATACCCCGCACTGAGTGTCTGTGCTCCCCCTTGCCCCTGTGAGTGTCTGTTGTGCCCCCCTGGCTCCCTGAACTGCCTCTGCCCCCTCCCCCTCCACTTACCCCTCTTTTGCCACCTCCCTACTCCTCACCCCACTATCTTTCTCCCTCCTCTCATTCTTCCCCCCACTTAGCACTTACTCTTATCATTTGTTCCCATGACTTTTGATAGCAGCTTTCTATCTCTCCTCCTCCCCTCCTTGTCTTCTCCTTCCTCCCTACTCTACTAATTTGTCACTGACAAATTTGCACTGTAGCATGTCTTGTTCATCTCCTTCCCCTGACTCTTATCCCCCCCGCACCCCATCCCACCCCTCCTCCTGTTTACCTCTTGCACTACATCAATTGTCGTCTGGCATAGTAATGTTACTGCTTGTTTTGTTCTCCTTCTTTTCCCTTCCCTCTTTGCCTTATTTGTTCTATGCACTTGCACTATCCGAAATGTCGTCAGGCCTATTAGGATAGTTATTTTTCACATTCTGTATTGTTTCAAGGACTTTAATCGAATGTAACTGTATTTTCCTATGTTCCCTCCCTCCTTGAAGCGTTTTGAAACACATTGTGTATAGGCACTATATAAATAAACAATCAATCAAAAACACTGCCTGACCAAATTCTGTGTCCGACCTGGAGCTGGCATCAAGCACTAGTGCTTGCAGAAGGCTGAGGGAGTAGCCCACGTGGCTGCCTTGCTGATAACTGCCACAGAACGTGTCTTGGAAAGCTACCGCCATGGCCTTCGCTCTGCTGGCGTGGGCATGCATGTTTGCTGGTAATGGCTTGTGCTGCCCCTCATATGCCTCCTTGATGGCCATAACCATCCACCGTGCTATGGAAGCCTTGGATCCCGGACCACCTGATTTTAACCCCCCAAAGGTGACAAAGAGGGCGCCTGATTTGCGGAAGCTCTTGGTTCTGTCCAGATAGAATTTTAGAGCGTGTCTGACATCTAGACACTGCAGTACCCTCTGAGCGTCATTAGGGTCCAAGAAGAAATTTGGTAACGACCTTAGGTAAGGATGCAGGAAATGTAGTATATGGCTCTGAAGACACTAGTGCCTGGATCTCACTGATTCGGCGTGCCGAGGTAAGGCCCACTAGGAGGGCCGTCTTATGGTTACTAGCCTGATGTCCGCGGACGCCATCGACTCAAATGGTTTATGGGCCAGTGCGCCCAGGACCACACATTGAGGTCCCACAGAGGGTGCAGTTTCTTGATAGGTGGATATAGTCTAGTTAGGCCCGCTGGGTGCCCCTTAACCACTGGATTCAAGGATGAGAATACCTCCTACTGAGAGTTCTTGTAAGCTCCAATGGCAGTCGGATAAGTGTGGCATGTGTCTACTTGCACAACTGAGTGTGCGAGGTATGCAGAGATGGAGAGAGCGTCGTCTAATGTGCAAGTCAAAGGATCAATTTCCTTTGACTCTGCCCAGTGACAAAACCTGGTCCACTTGCTTTTGTACTGGCTCCTGGTGGCATCACTCCTAATCCCCTGTATAATGGCCAGGTTAGCCTGTGACAGGTGCAGATGCTTCAGGGAGACCTGTTCAGGAACCATGCTGCGAGGGCTAACTTCTGTGGGCAGTGGTGGATGACCGTGCCCCCCTGCTGAGAGAGTAGGTGCGCTGGAACCTGCAAATGACCTTGTGCGCCAGGGCAGTGGGGGGAAAAGCATAAGCGGTCATGTTGTCCACTGGATCTGCATTGCATCGACCAATGAACACCTGCCTTGCCCCTGCCACCTTTTGTTGGATGACCCCACCTGTTGAAGATCCCCTGAATGACCTACTTGTTCAACTGCCATTCGTAGTTGTCTGTGCCAAGCCTGTGAGCCTTTCCGCCTCTAGATTGGACTCACCTGGGAGGTGGACTGCTGACAGGTGTATGTTGTTCACCAGAGCTCACAACCAAATGTTGACGCAGCCTGCATAGGGGAGAGGACCGGGTGAGACCCTGCTTGTTGATGTAATACATGCAGGTGGGGCTGTCTGTTTGAATGAGAATCGCCCTGCCAGCGATAATGGGTGGAAAGGCTTTGAGAGCAAGCCAGATAGCCATCATCTCGAGCCAGTGGATGTGCACCAGCTGCTCCTGCCGGAACCATACGCCATGGACACTGTGACTGTCCAGAGTGGCTCTCCGACCCTCTAGAGACGAGTCTGTGGGAATGGTGTCCTGAGGTGTAGGTCGCCGGAAGGACCAGCCTATCCGCAGGTTGTTGTCCGTACCCCACCAGATCCGATCCTGGTGGAGCTGCTGTGGTATGCGGACCTGCTCTGCCTTCAAACCCTTCTCCTGGTTCCAGGAGGCTGAGAAATATAGGTGCAGCCACCTCATTTTGAGCTTTGTATGTGGCACTGCAAGAAGACATGCAGCCATAACTCCCACCAAGTTTTGGTACCACCATGCCGAGGTCACTGATATGCTCAGAAAATGCCCAGTGGCCCTCTTGATGGCCGTGATCTTGTCCTCGGAGGGGAAGATCCTCCTGGAGTTCGTGTCCCTGATAAGTCCCAGGAAGGCCAGGCTCTGCGTGGGCACCAACTGTGACTTTTTGAGATTGATAGAAAATCCCAGGTCGTTTAGTGTATCCATGAGCACGGATGCTGTATGCTGGACCGCCTCCGGAGATCTTGCTCTGACTATCCAGCCGTCTAGATATGGGTAAATATGAAGGCCTTGCGGACTGAGTAGGGCTGCCACTTCATTCATTAGCCTGGGGGGCCGAACTGATTCCAAGGGTAGAACCCTGTATTGAAAGTGAAAACCGATGCTCCTGAACCTCGGGAAGGACCGATGGGGTTCCCAAATCGGGACATGTAGGTTGGCATCCTTCAGATCCAGGGAGCACATTCAGTCTCCCACACACAATGTCTCCGCTATGAAGGCTGATGTAACCATCTTGAACTTTCTGGAGGGGAAGGGAAAGGATCAAGGTGGAAAGGTCTAACAACTCTCAGGCCAGCTGGTTATTTTTGTGTATGGCAAAAATTTGTGAATGGAAGCCCATGCCCCGCTGAAAGGCTGGGACATCCTACACGTCCTGGCTCGCTACCAGCAAGCATTTTTCCGCCAACAGAGTTGCTGCACCAATCTGCGGGAGCGGAGGGGAGGAAGGGGGAAAAGGAGGAATGGGTAGCCGGAAGCCCTTGGATAGTACTGTCCACCAGCGGTGTGTGTGAAGGGCATGCCAGCCCCCCACCGGAGACTTGGATGGGCCTGTCATAATTAATCCCCTCTGAGGCTGGGCCTGAGGAGGGTGACTGAAAAAACCCTTTGTTAGCTGTCTTGTGCTGTTTGAGCCTGTGCTGGCTAGGGGACCTGTCCGGTTGCCTGGACTGTCTCTCCTGAAATACTCTGAAACCTCTGAAGGACCGACCCTTGTCAGAGTGTGGTTGGCTGTAGGTCTTAGGAGTGGACTTGGTGAGGATGATAAAGATTTTGCTGTCTGCAAGCTATTCTTTTCTTATCGAGTTCCTTGTCCGTTGTTGAATTAACAGCCCACCACCCCCCCTCGAAAGGCAGGTCTAGTATGCCTTCCTGCACATCTAGGTTGAATTGTGTCACCCTTAGGCAAGCCATCCTTCTCATGTCGGTGGCGATGCAAATGGCCTGATCTGAAGTGTCAATGTGGGCCACTGTGGACTCCACTATATCTTGTGCCACTATTTTAGCCTCAGCCAGCTCAGTCTTGAAGTGGACCTGGCTGTGGGTATGGAGCTCAGGGAGGAAATCAGCGATCTCCCGCCATAGCTTCTGGTTGACCGCCACCAACATGACATCTGCGTTGGTCTGGCGCAGGTGGAGAGCAGCGTTGGAATACATTTTCTTGCCCAACGCCTCCAATAACTTTCCCTCCTTGCCCCGGAGTGCCGAGGCCAAAGTCGCAGAAGAAGATTGTGGTTTGGAGTACAGGGATGCTGCTATCACTGAGGAATGTGGTTGGGGGTGTGCCGACAATAAGAGGGGGTCCCATTCCGTTTGTCTTTATTTAGCGTCGAAACGCCTATTGGTAGGCTGGGTAGAGTGTGGCATGAGCCACCCTATTTTGGCAAGCGCTACTACGTCCTTTTGAAGTGAGATTCCCGTTCTAGCAGTAGGGCGTAGCGTGAAAACCTCAGCCAGTACCCCCACCTCCGGTTGTTCCACCTGTGGCTGCGGGATTCGTAGGTACTCAGCCAGGCCGGCCTGCCGTTTGTGAAAAGCTTTGGCTGACGACGGAGTGTCCGGGTCCTCCTCCTCGTCTGTGTCCACTGTTGTGTCCTGCAGATCCGGGGGAGCCGGAGGAATGCAAGGTGCAGGCAGCTGTGGCGTGCTGAGTATCAGTGCTGGAGGCTGCTTATGTGGGCGAACCGGGGCTGCCGTGACTGGTTCAGGCATCATAGCCGGGGCTACTGTGACTGGTACTGGCATGGGAGCCGGGGGTGAGCTGGACGCAGGGGTGGTGTGGCCGTGGCTACTTGCGGCAGTGCAGAAAGCATGACCCTGATCACGTCCCTGAGGATGGTAACCATCTGTGGTGATCTCATGAGTGTGAGGAACTTCTCGAAGGACCCGTCTTGACAGGCTGGAGGAGTGCCTGATGGTACAGGCATAGGGGTTGGGCCCGAAGGCTGCTGTGTCCTGGGCGTGCCCTGTCTCGCTGTACAGCATATCTGCCCTGAGAAGTGGATGGATAGGATGTGGACCAAGTGACAGGGGTTGATCAATCCCACCTGGAAGCTCTTTCCCCTGCCTGGTCTCTGAAGAAAAAAGGCAACGGGTGTGCGTCCATTTTGTTTTGTTCCGTGCCACGTGCCTGCGTCGTGGACCTTGCTCAGCTGGGGCCGGCTTCCACCAGTACATTGATCGGTGGTGGTTGAGGCCTACACCCTGCACCTCAGGACGGGGCCTGGTAGGCGGGGTGCCCTTGGCAGTGGTGCCAGTAGTGCTACGTGCAGGCACCCCCTCAGACATGGGTCCGGTGCTAGGACATAGCCCCTCGGGATGGTGCACCACCTGCAGCACCTGGTCGTTCATTGCCATTCGTAATTGTCTGCTCCCAGTCTGCTGAGACTGTCCGCTTCCAAGTTGGCCTCCCCCGGGAGGTGGATAGCTGTGAGGTAGATGTTGTTCGCCAGGGCCCATTCCCACATGCTGACCGCTAGGCTCCACAGCGGAGGGGACCTGGTGCCCCCCCTGCTCGTTGACATAGAACATGCTGGTGGAGTTGTCAGTCTGGATAAGGACGGTACTGCCCCCAATGAACGGAAGGAAACCTCTGAGGGCTAGCCAGATGGCTCTGAGCTCCAGCCAATTAATATGTGACTCCTGCTCCTGCCGGGTCTAGACTCTGTGGACGCTGTGGCTGTCCAGAGTGGCTCCCAAGCCGTCCTGGGAGGAGTCCGTAGTGATGGTGACCTGTGGAGGCGGCTGCCGAAAGGGCCTGCCCGTCTGCGGGTTGCAGTCCCTAAACCACCATGTGAGTTCTGAGTGGAGAGAAGGGGGTATACAAGCCGGAGGAATGCAAGGTGCAGGCAGCTGTGGCGTGCTGAGTATCAGTGCTGGAGGCTGCTTATGTGGGCGAACCGGGGCTGCCGTGACTGGTTCAGGCATCATAGCCGGGGCTACTGTGACTGGTACCGGCATGGGAGCCGGGGGTGAGCTGGACGCAGGGGTGGTGTGGCCGTGGCTACTTGCGGCAGTGCAGAAAGCATAACCCTGATCACGTCCCTGAGGATGGTACCCATCTGTGGTGATCTCATGAGTGTGAGGAACTTCTCGAAGGACCTGCTGACCAGCTCCGCTTGGGACCCCCCTATCCTGATTCCAAGAGGCTGCAAAGTGCAGCTATAACCTCCTCATCCTGAGTCTTGTGCGGCACGGCCAGTAGAACCGTTGCCATGATACCCAGTAAGTGCTGGTACCACCAGGCCGAGGTCACTGCTCTGGTAAGGAAGTGCGTAGTGGCCCTCTTTATGACCGTAATCTTGTCCTCCGAGGAAAAGACTGTCTCGGAGTTCATATTCCAGATGAGTCCCAGGAAGGTGTGGCTCTGCGTGGGCTGCAGCTGAGACTTCTTGAAGTTGATTGTAAACCCTAGTTCGTGGAGTGTGCTCATAAGTGTGGAGGAAGTGTGGGTAACCCCCTCCTGAGATCTCGCCCCGACAAGCCAGTCGTCCAGGTACGGGTAGACATGGTGGCCCTGGGCCCTGAGGAGAGCTGTCACCGTATGAGTCTGGTGAATACCCTGGGGGCTGAGTTGAGCCAAAGGGTAGCACCTTGTACTAGAAATGGCAGCCCATGATCCTGAAGTGCAGGAAGGAGCGATGTGGCTGACAAATTGGGACGCGTAGATAGGCATCCTTCAGATCCTGGGGGAACATCCAGTCTCCGCTGTCTAGTGTCTCCGCAATGAGTGCTGGCATTACCATCTTGAACTTCTGAAGAGGGAGGGAGAAGTTGACGGTGAATAGGTCCAACACAACTCTCAGGCCAGACTGTTTCTTCTTCTGTATGGCGACAATCCTGGAATAAAAGCCCAATCCTCTCTGGGAGGCTTGGACTTCTTCCACTGCCTGGCTCTCGACGAGTGATCGGATCTTCGCTAACAGAGTTGCTGTCCCAATCTGTGGGAGTAGAGGGGAGGAAGGAGAAGGAGAAGGGAACTGTAGGCAGTATCCAGAGGATACCACAGAGTGGATCCATGCCTCAGCCAAGACCCCCTCCTCAGGCTCCTCTACCTCAGGTTGAGGAAGGCCCAAATATTCTGCCAAACCTGCAAGCTTGTCGTGGAAGGCCTTCGCTGACTAGGCGTGTCAAGGTCCTCTTCCTCGTCCGTGTCCACCCGAGTGTCCTGTTGGCCTGGAGCTGGTGGAGGAGTGCTGGCTGCCATGGTATGGAACCAGAACCAGAGGCTGTTGTGGAACCGCCTGAACTGTGGGAGGCAGGGGAGCCGGAATCAAAGGGGTCGGCAGGGGCAGCGGGGGTGCGCTGGTGCCAGTAGCGCCGGAGCCATGGGAGGAATGACTATGGGCGCCTGTGGGACGACCGGAGCAGGTAAAGTTGCCATTTACTTTATGTAGTCATTTAACCTACAGACCCAATACACCCTATCTTACATGGAGTATTGGAAAGGATTAACTCTGATCCCTTTTGTCTGTACCTCCTGGAGCCTCGTTTCACTCCCTTAACACTAAGACTTGGCTGGTGGCAGTGGTATCTACCCTATCTTTTATACCGTGATTATACTATATAAACGTGGTACTGTTTTAGGCTATTGCATTAGCCTCGAACATAAACCTGCTTGACCAAATACATTTTATTTTGGCTCCGGCCGGGTTTAATCACCATTTCTTTGTGTTAATATCCTTCTTGTGTTTTACTTTGCGTGGCAAACCAGGTTTGCCTTCTTTGTTCACCGTCCTTTGGCGGGCTTCTGTGAAGAAGCCCTCCTTTGGCGTCTGGGTGTCTAGGTGGGCTGAATGTGAGGGAGGGGTTTAGTAACCCCCTGCACAGGGACTCCTTGGAGACCCAAGTCACAATTTGTGTCCATTAACTGAGGTGGTTGTCCGGGCTGGACAACCCCCCTGCTGTGTGATTGACAGCCAGGCTGTGTGAATGGGGGATTTTGGCATAAAAGGCAGGAATCTTCAGCTGGAAGTCAGAGTCGCCACTGGAACTACAAGAACCGAAGAGAAGTGGAGAAGAAGATGGCTGCTGCAATTCCCGAGTCCCGGTGAAGCCCTGCTGCAGTCCTGAGCTATCTACCCTTCAACGACAGAGAAGATCCAGTCCGGAGTCTTCTTCCCTTGAGTCTGGTGGGAACAACCAGCTCACCTTCCTACAGCCAGAGAATCCTCTCCTGGGTTGTAATCGCTGCACGAAGCTGTAGTGGTCCGGATAGCCATCAGAAGAGCCCTCTCCTGTTTTAAAGAAGCGCACCTTTTATTCACCGTTGCTTTGCTGCTGCTGGCCTCATCCCTGGGTAGTGCAGATCGCTCCAGACGTCGTCCTTCTTGTCCCCACGACTGAAGCTTCAGGAACTGTGAGCCTGCAGGAACTACCAGCAACAACTGCCGTGGCACCAGCTTTCTTTATTCGAATAAGGTACTGTGTCCATTTGGTCGTTTTCGCCGTCCGACCTTGAGGAATCGGGGTAACCCTTTTCCTTGCCGAAGGCTTGTCCTTTCTTCCTTCCCTCTTATAACTTTTGCCTCCTTTTGACAATATCGAAGTACACCTGGCAACGTTAAATCTCAAACTGTTCTAATCCTGTGATCCTCGACAACAGAGCCCGGCTCCATTTGACACTGGTGCAGGCCTATTGACTTTACCTGTCTCTTAGAATACATCCTGTGATTCAAGTGCCTTGACAAAAGTATTGCCCATGATTTTTATCCCCTTTTCCCTGGTTTTTATTCAATGTGCTAAATGTGTTTTGACTACGGTTACAATTCTTCACGCGGGTACGCTTTTCTTTCGTAAGACCAAACTGTCATTACTGTCAAAAAGTGAGTGCTGCTTAAACCCCCGGTAACGTCTTTCGTTGCGCAACACCAGTCTGTCAAATCCTAATGTACTTACCTTGAATTGACCTGAACCAAAGGAATTGGTTGTGTGTGGTATATTTAGAGTGTGGTTTTGTTTAATAGAAGTGAAGTGTTTTGTGAACAGATGGTCTAAAAATAAATGTACTTTTACTTTTTAAACAGAAACCTTGAGTCAGTGTTTGCTTGAGTCACAATAATTGTAGTCCTTTGTGTAATCCCTATTACTGCTCATTTGCTCTTGAGATAAGTCTGGCTGCTCTGCAACTGCTACCACTATAACTGTGTGGTAGAGGCTTGTACCAAAGGTGACATTGTACTGCCACTTGTAGACTTAATTGTCTGTAGTGTTCCCTAAGGGTACTGCAGAGCAGATCCTGCCTATCAACTCCAAGTCCCAGAAAAGAACAAGTTACTTCTTACCTTGTAACGTTCTTTCGATGGGATGTTCCTCCGCTGTATTCCTTATCTTTGATAATTCGTCTCCAGCTTGCTGGACTCGGAAATTTTTTCTCTGTAGAGGGCGCTGCGCGTCGACGTCCGCCGAGTCGATGTCCCTCGACAGCCACCGTATCGGCGCCGACGTCACCATGCCCATAAATAGCTACGCGCGGCGTCCGTTGCTCAGTTCCGTTTTGTAGCATAAGATAAGTCATGCCTGAATTGGTTATTGACCTTGAAGGAGCATAAGCTGCAACCACAAGGGAAGTATTACTGTGGGGATGGATGGGAGGGGCGATAAGGAATACGTTGGAGGAACATCCCATCGAAAGAACGTTACAAGTTAAGAAGTAACTTGTTCTTTGAAGGGATTGTGTCCTCCGACGTATTCCTTATCTTTGATAGACTGCCATAGCAGTGGCATGTAATTGGAGGTGGGAGTAATAATGTCATGTATCCCTTTTAGGAATGAACCAAATGTAATACGGCTTTGCCAAATCTGGTCTCTTGACTAGTGGAGGAATCCAGGTTGTAAAATTTTGTGAATGTATGTGCGGACGACCATGTGGCAGCCGCACATGTGTCTCGGACCGGTACCCCTCTTTGGAGGGCCGAAGAGGCTGCGATACCCCTGGTTGAATAAGCCCTAAGATTTTGGGGTGGCTCTTTCCCTGCCAGTTTGAACATTCCAGAATGGCCAAAATAATCCACCTGGAAATGGTCTGTTTTGTTATGGGTAGTCCCAACTTGTGACCTGAATATCCTACAAACAGTTGGTCTGCTTGCCTAATCCTAGCCAGTCTGCTGATGTAAAAGCTCAGAGCTCGCCTTGGGTCCAGCCTATGTAGCCTTTCTTCCTCTTTCCCCGGATGGGGGGGGAGGGTAGAACGAAGTTAAGGTAATTTTCTGAGCTATATGAAATTCAGAAACCACCTTTGGGAGGAAATTAGGCTTCATCTGTAGAACAACTTTGTCCTTATGGAAAATTGTATGGGGGGGTTTAAAAGAGAGAGCTTGTAATTCGCTCACCCTCCTAGCAGATGTTAGTGCTACCAACAGGACAGTTTTAAGTGTGAGAAATCTCAGCAAACAAGAGTGGAGTGGTTCGAATGGAGTACCCATTAGGAAATTTAAGACTAAATTTAAGTCCCATAAGGGAACTTGGAATGGTCTTGGAGGATAAACATTAGTTAATCCCTTGAGAAATGTTATTACTAGAGGTACTTGAAATACGATGGTTCCTTCGCAGTGCGCTTGAAGATTGAAAGCGCTGCGAGATAGCCTTTTACAGTGCCAACTTGAAGGCCTGAGTTTGCCAAGTAGAGTAGAAACGATAAAACCGTTGGTGTACCACATGAAAAAGGGTCGATATTCCCTTCTTTACACCAGCTGCAAAATTTGTTCCAACGGCAGCGGTATAAAGACTTTGTTGCTGGCCTTCTGGCCAAAAGCAACACCTCCATGACGTCATCAGGGAGGTCCCAAACCTTGTACCTCAACCTTTCAGAAGCCAAGCGTGAAGGTTGAGGGTTCTGATGTCTGGATGGAGAACCTGACCACCCTTCTGTGAGAGAAGATTCTCTTTGAGTGGAAGACGTACTGGAGGACAGATGGACATATCTAGAAGGTCCGGGTACCACGTTCTCCTGGCCCAGTCCGGGGCAATTGGGATCATGGTTTTCCGGAATCTTCTCAACCTCCTGATCATTTGAGGAATAACAGGGACTGGTGGAAACGCGTAAAGGCGTCGGAACTCCCAGTCCACTACGAACGCGTCCCCTGGAGCTTCTCTCAGGGGAAATTCCCTTGAACAATACTGATCGCACTTCCTTTGGTGCTGGTGGCGAACAGATCCAGCTGAGGGGTTCCCCAAAGGGCTAAGATCTCTGAAGGACTTCCTGAGCTAGCTCCCACTCGTGGGAGACTGTGCTCTGCCTGCTCAGAGCGTCCACTGTCAAGTTCTTCTCTCCGGCTAGGTGGACTGCCGATCGAGAGATTCCTTTCTGAATTGCCCAAAACCAGAGCCGTATTGCCTCTCTGCACAGAGGCAGTGACCCTAGGCCTCCTCTTTTGTTGAGGTAGTGCATGGCCACTGTGTTGTCCGTCATTATCAGGACATTTCTCCCCTGTACTGATGGCAGGAAAGCTTTCAGCGCTAGTCTGATCGCTCTCAGCTCTAATAGGTTGATGTGTAGCCTGGACTCCGATGGAGACCAACGACCACTGATGGTCAAGTCATTGGCATGGGCTCCCCACCCCGTGAGTAAGGCGTCTGTGACTACTGTTATCTCCGGCCATGGTTGCCAAAACAGTTCTCCTTTCAAGATGTTCTCTGGATAGGCCCACCAAAGGAGGTCGGGGGCTACCTTGTCCGGAATCCGGAGGAGATCTGTCATTCTCCCTGAGAATTGCGACCACTGAGTTCTCAGTGCCCACGGAAGAGATCTCACTCTCAGGCGAGCCTCTGGCACAAGGAAGATGCAGGATGCCATGAGGCCTAGCACCCTCAAAAAGTCGAAGGCTGGGAGACGTTGGGCATTTTGGAACTTGTTGACCATCTGCAGAATATGTTGAGCCCTCACCTCTGGTGGCGAGGCTTTTCCCAGGGAAGTGTCCAGGACCGCTCCAATGAACTGGAGTCTCTGTGATGGTATCATCTGTGACTTCTTTAAATTGAGGGAGAAGCCCAGTTTGTGAAGGAAGTGGCAGACATAATCTAGCTGGATCTGCGCTTGTTCCGAAGATACAGCCCTGATCAGCCAATCGTCCAGGTAGGGGTAGACGTGGATCCCTTCCCTCCTTGGACTCGCAGCCACTACCGACAATGGCTTTGTGAAGACCCTCGGGGCGGAGGTCAGCCCAAATGGCAGAACTCGAAATTGATAATGAGAGTCGCCAATTGCGAACCTCAGGTATTTCCTGTGTTTGAGATGGATTGGCACATGGAAATAAGCATCCTGAAGGTCCAGAGATACCAGCCAGTCCTGGAGCTGGAGGGTCTGAAGGATCTAAGAGAGAGTTACCATCTTGAACTTGTCCTTCCTGAGGAACTTGTTCAATTCTCGTAAGTCCAGGATGGGTCTCAGTCCTCCGTCCTTCTTTGGTATGAGAAAGTAGGGGGGAGTACCAGCCCTTGTTCCTGTCCGCTACAGGTACCGGTTCTATGGCACCTTTCTCTAGCAGGTCTATAATTTCCTGCAAGAGGAGCGGATCTGGAACTTTTAGAGAGCTGTGCCCCAGTGGATGACTCTGAGGGATGTGTAGAAAGGGTAGGCAGTAACCCTGGGCAACTGTCTCCAATGCCCAAGCATCTGACGTAATAGCCTGCCATTCCATCAGATGGTGAGTTAACCTGCCCCCTACAGGTGTTTTGTGTGGAAAGACCTCAGAGTGGTTTGGGGGCGGCTGATGCAGATACTGAGGGTAAAGAGGCACCTGCTGCTGCTGCAGCTTTAGTACTTTTGACCCGTCCACCTCGGGTGTATCTCCTTTGGCCTCTTTGAGCCGGCTGTCCTCTGCCTTTCCCGAATGCGGAATAATAGCGAAAGGACTTTCCTCTCCCAGAGGTTCCTGAGGGGCGAAAAGGAGTTTGGCGGATTGCAGCTCCTAAAGATTTTGCCGCTGCTTTAGATGTCTGCAACTTTTCCAGACTGTCATCAGCCTTTTTACCGAATAAAGAAGAGCCGTCAAAGGGCATATTCAAAAGTCTGGCCTGTACATCTGGAGCAAAGCCAGACTTTAGCAAACATGCATGCCTGCGGATTGTCGTACTTGCCGCCATGGCCCTGCTGATACTGTCAGTGGAATCGATGCCAGTTTGAAGTGACTGAGATGCCAGTTTGAAAGATGGCAAAGATGCACATGGCATCTTTGCCATCTTTAATAATGCTAAGGAAGGCTTCCCTTTCCTCTCCTTCGGGTATGCAGTCAGCCGCTGCTGAAGCACACTCCCACAGTGTGTGACTGAACCTGGCGAGCGTACAGGTGGCGTTGATGTACTTCAACGCCATACTACAAGCAGAAAAGACCTTTTTTCCCATAGAATCGTACCTTTTGTCATCTCTATCCTGTGGGACAGTAGGGCAAGCGGATTTGCTGCTTGATGAAGTTGCTGCTTGAACCACCAGGCTCTCTGGAGTCGGGTGTATTGATAAGTATTCAGGGTCAGCCGCAGCTACCCTATACTTGGCTGACAATCTTTTATTGACTGCAGGGATAACTTCAGGAGTTTCCCAATTAGATGAAATCTTCCTTTGCAAGGCTGCATGGAAGGGGACCAGAGGATCCTCCTGTGGACCTTTGTCTAGTAGGTCTGTCAGATCATCCTGTTGAAAAACAGGTGAAGGCGCAGACCAACCCATAAATTCAATAATCCTTGCCATCAGATTTCTATAGGGTGTTTCGGCATGTTCCCCTGGGTCTGGTTTGACAAATTCCACTTCTGGGGAAGTGTCCAGCCCACTTGCCTCATGTAGTGATTCCTGTAGGTCTTTCAACCTTCTGTCCTCAGAGGTAAAATCCTCTGAAACAAGTAGTGTGGTCCTCTGCAACCCAAAGGTTTCCTGGTCAGAATCCTCCCCTTCTTCATAGACTGAGGATAATCCGGGGTACTCTGACCTCGGAAATGGTGTAAAACCCATTTCTAAGGCAGAAGGAGCCAAACTCGTCATTATTGGGCGAGAAAACTTGATGTCGTTGACGCCGATATAACAGGCTTCGAAGGCACCGAGAAAGGCGTTGAGAAAACTGGAAGAGGCCTCGAAGAACTCAAGAGGATCGGGATCCTAGTTGAGGATGTCGACGACAGTCTCGGCGTTGTGCCGGTGGCTCTTGGTATCACCGTTGGCTGTGAAGTAGCCGTGGTTTTCTCTTTCATCGGCGTCGACGATGGCGTCGATTCGATCGACCGATGCGTCGAAGAACCCTTCGTCAACGGCATCGATGGTGCTGATCCATGCGTCCAAGAGATCTTCGACGATGGCGTCAAAGACGGTGCCTTCTTACCCGATGGCCCGTGGCGCTCTCGGATGGAATCTTTCGCCGGGTGCAGCGACTTGTGGCGTTTCGATTTTTTGGGTTTTTCACCCAGGGTATCACCCTCAGCTGTCTTCGAAGGGGTCGAGGCCGCTTTCTCGAAGACACTTAGCATTTTCTTCCTGAATTCCTCCCACTCAGCCTGAGAGCTGTGTTTTGTGAGGCAGGAGACCCTTTCTGGGGAAACAGAAGATGATGAGGAAGGGGATCTTCGACGTCTCTTCTTTGAGTGTCTCGATCTCGACAAATGGAGGGAGCTACTTCGAGACCTAGAATGGGAATGCTTTCGACGGCGAGGAGACGAATGCCTCGACTCGGCCGAAGAAACTTTCGAGGAGGTTTTGACTGACTTACCTCTCTCGAGCTTCCCCTTGCGCTCCTTCAAGGCTTTCGCCGTCATGGACATGCAGTCCTCACACTCCAAACAATGGTGCTCGACTCCCAAGCACCACAAGCAGATCCTGTGTGGATCTGTTATCGACATTTTCTTACCGCAGTCTCGACATTTTTTTAAGCCGGACCGCGGCGTCGTCGGTTCCGATGATGAAGCCACCGAGAGCGGGTTGGTCTTTCGAGTAAATATAAGAGGTTTTACCTGACTGAACTGAGCAACGATATTCCGAGGCCCAACGAAGCGCGGAAAAACGGAACTGAGCAACGGACGCCACGCGTGGCTATTTATGGGCATGGTGACGTCGGTGCCGATACGCTGGCTGTCGAGGGACATCGACTCGACGGACGTCGACGCGCAGCGCCCTCTACAGAGAAAAAATTTCCGAGGCCAGCAAGCTGGAGACGAATTATCAAAGATAAGGAATCCGTCGGAGGACACAATCCCTTCGAATTAAAGTTACTCAACGTAGTAACTCTGAGCACAGCTATTGCGAAACACGTAAATGTAATCCGGAACAGTGGGCTCGTAATTATAAAACATCCACTCCAGACACTCACCTCTCCTATCACTATGCTCACTCTCTACTCTAGACCAAAACACAATAGAGCACAGCTACACTCCTCGATCAATTCGGCCTAGCTGCTCACACACCAACAATACTCCCATGAACACCTCAACATCCTGCTAGAACGCAGCAATACCCCAGGAAGAATCGGCCTAGCTTCACACATAAGCGTCCTACACAGGCTTAACGCCGCCAGAATCCAATCGCAGAGACCAACCTCCAGACTGTGCACATTCAACTGATCTCTCAATACCACCACACCTAATGTTAGGCTGCAGCTACCATAAGGCAATCACATCAGCTGCCCACATATTGAGTGCACGCAGGCACCCTATGATTCCCCTTTCTCTCGACTGACCTGGACTATGGTCCCCGAGGGCATTCAACCCACAAGTGTTTTGAGGTCATACCAATGATATATATAGAGTGCTATATGAATTACAAATGACATAACGTAACAGAACGTAGTGACTAAAGTACTCATAGTCCATACTCCCCTTTCGGAACTTTTAGCAGCGATAAATTGAGCTTCTACTTTATATTTAGCATATCCCCTGAGGGCGCGGCCTGACGTGGTAACGCCCCGCAAGGCCCCAACTTCCGGCACCTCACCTCAGTCCCCCTTGAACTCATCGGACGCTTAGATACCTGGTGTTAGGGAGAATTCTCATTCTATGGCTAATTTCCCTTACCTATAGAGTCCCCCAGCAGCTTTGCTGGATTTGAAGGGTTTGTTTTTTTCTCCTGCTAAGTGGGAGACTCTTTTTCCCACTTTTAGGCATCTTTTGCTATGTGTGTTCTAGGCTATTTTTGTGTTTAATGTCTATGGGGTTGCTCTCACCTCCATAGAAACCATCTTTATTCAAATGTGTTACACAGCACCCTCTGTGCAGTGACACAGGGGTGTCGTAGCGACCCCCAAACATAGACTACATACCCTGGGACTGACTACTGTCTCCCAGGGCATGTAAAGTCCCCATTGACTTTACTAGTCGATTTTTGTGAACTAAACCAGTACAACCCATCTTACTATGGAGGTACTGGGAAGGGTTAATAGTTCCTCCCTTATGTTTATTGTCAAGAGGGTACCGTACAGTCCCTCTCTCAAAGGCTTCTGGCTGGTGGCAGTGGTTACAACCGTAAATATTCGACTGCAAATATTTTCCTATGGGATTTTCCCATTGTTCGAGGCTACCACATTTTCTGACAGCCTCTAACATACCGCCGGTGTATTTTAATATTAACTTTAATCCGGTAGGTTTTATTTGCCAGAACTTTAATATAACTTCTTTCTCGTGTCTTTCTCTAAACTCCTAACTCAGGACGGGGATCCTTTGTTCGTCCGTTTGGCAGGCTTCTGCCAAGAAGCCCTCCTTTTGGCGCCACTGAGTCTGGAGTTGGTCCATTCTGTGGGAGGGGGAGTAGGACCCCTGGACAGGGTTGCCTCAGCAACCCATTTCACACTCTGTCCTGATAGGCTGGAGGGTCTCCCGCCAAGATGACCACTCCACTGTGTGATTGACAGCCAGACTGTATGAATGGGGATCTTTTTGCATGAAAGCAGGGTCCTGAGGACTGGAAGAACAAGACGTCGCCACTGGAACTAAGAAGCCGAAGAGGAGAGAAGCCAAAGACATCTGCAACGACCGAACCACTGCTGAAGCCCTGCTGCAGCATCTCACCACTTTTCTCCACACGACGAGAGAAGGTCTTCATCTGAAAGAGCCTTCTTCCCTTGAGCTGGTGGGGCCAACCAGTTTGCCAATCGCCTTCCTGGACCTGCCCTGTTCGAATCGCCAGTACCCTGTACTTGGAGACCGGATAGCCAGGCACCCGTCCACCCGTACCGAGATTTAACAGAGCATACATTTTATTCGTCGGGCAGCATCGCGGCTGGTTTCATCCCTGGGTAGTGCAGTAACTCAAACCTTCCTCCACGACGACGAGAGCCTCTCTTCCTCTGCTGGATCCCCCGAACTGCAGGAACTACCAGGAACAACCGCCACCGCAGGAGCCACTTCTCCATTTTAAAGGTACATTATTCCACCAGGCTTCCCTTTTCGCGTGGCAGAACTAAAGGTGTTTTAAATCCTTTACCTACCTGTTGGGTTGGCCGCCCCTCTCTCTTAACATTGTCTTTCACCTTCTGCATCCACTTTTTCAAAATCGTTAACCAAAGACTTAACTGCAGCTACAAGAACATTTTGCTCCTGGCCCTTGCCCTGTACCACTGACTCTGGCACAGGCCTACTGACTCTGGCTAAATTTGTTACAACTGCCTTCACTAGATTGCTTCTCAACTAGAACTGTGTTGGTGGTACAGCAGGAACGGCGGCAGAGATCGGTGCGGAAGAGATAAGGAGCACCGGAGACGAAAGACAACACAAAATGGCCGACCAATGCCCGGAACAAAAGAAGAAGCAGGCCGCCCGGTGACCTAGCGAAAGGGGCGTACTGAGTGCACAATTGTCACTTGTGCTCAGCTCAGGTCCTCTGGGTCATGTCGAATAGGACGGTGAGGCCGAAGGCGAAACAGCCCACCTTAGACGACTTCGCTAAGACGTCCCTTGGTCAAGACATTGCCAAGAGCAGGGACAAGCCGCCTGCAAGCGGCATGTCGACTTCGGGCGCTAACCAAGAAGTCCTGGCTGCGATTGCGGACCTAAGGGCGGCCTGGGAATCTAAACTAGAACTAGCCGTCACTGAACTAAAAACGGCACTGGACCTCAAGGTCGGAGAGGTGCAGGAGGACGTTAATCTACTCCGACAGGATGTCAGGGCCTTGGCAGAGCGCACGGAGTCCCTTGAGAAGGAAGTTAGCCCGAATACTGCGGATTGCGCCTCCCATAAAGCCGAATTGCACACCCTGATACAAAGAGTGGGCAACTTGGAGAGCAGAGCGGAGGAGGCGGAAGGACGAGCCCGACGAAACAACATACACATCGTGGACTTGCCGGAGGGATTGGAGGGCCACGATCCCACAGAATTCATTGAATCCATGCTACTGCAAGAGATACTTGGAGGAGCCCTATCCCAAGGATTTGCAGTGGAAAGGGCACATAGAGCCCTAACAAGGAGGCCGTCGCCGGGGAACCCGCCTAGGCCGGTGATAGCCAAAATTCTTAATTACCGTGACCGGGAGAAGATATTGGAACACTTTCGTAAGGGAGGAACGATCACACGAGGAGCGGCAAACGGCTTACCCGGACTACACCCTGTCTGTGCAGCGTAGCCGCATGAACTTTGGGACGGTAAAGCGGAGATTGAGAGAGGCGGGCCACAAATATATGTTATTGTATCCGGCAAAATTGAAAGTCATTCATAAACATAAAACTTTGTTTTTTGAGACCCCGGAGGATGCCATGGGATTGCTGGATGCGCAAGGATGTCCCCAGGAGTCAGAAGTTCGGGCGGAGAAAGGGTTCGGAAGAGATAAGTTATGCACGAAGAAGGTGCCGCAAGATGGCGCGGCACGTGGGACTTGAATATAGTCGCTTGCGCAGCCTTCAGTAGAGAAGGTCAGACTATTGCACTATATGTCATAAGCACTGTGGTTAATGTTGAATTAACGGGAGCCTTACGGAGCGTTTCTCTCTACCCCATAACAGTTTCAGTTAAGTGGCCATTAGGGCGACTTCACCCTACTGAGCTCTGTGCATCGTTTAGTGCTTGCAGGGCTGGATGTGGGGGTGCTTGGGCTCCGAGAAGAGAGCTGGGCAGCAGTTGGGGTGTGTGATGTTGGGGAAGGGACGGGTGGGAGGAGGGGAGGGAAGTTTGTGATTTATCGTGTACATAGTTATGGGGAGTTTGAGCTGGTACGAGAAGCTACAAGCAAAAATGGAGGGCTGTATCTGTATCACGTGGGCAAAGGGGAGGCGCTACATGGGAGGCAAGAAGACACTCACGAGCCATGGGAGACCTTAAGATCGTAACATGGAATGTCAGGGGACTTAACAGCTATTTAAAAAGAAACAAAGTCATGATGTACTTAAAAAGACAGAGGATTGATATTGCGCTGTTGCAGGAAACACATCTGACGCAGAAAAAATTGGAACTGGTGGGGAAGAAGTGGAGAGGTACTGTAGTGGGCTCTCCGTACTCTGCCTACGCTAGGGGAGTGCTGGTCTGGCTGGCACCGCACGTTCCGCTCCAACTTACGCAAGAGGTGGTGGACACGGAGGGTAGGTTGGTCATATTAAAGGCCTTGGTAGAGAATAAAGAGGTGTGCATTATAAATACATATGCCCCCAACCAAAACACTGTTACGTATTTTAGAACCCTATGTACTCATCTGGGCGCGTGTGTGGGGGGAGCGGTTATCTGGGGAGGGGACTTCAACTGTGTGCTTGACCCAAAGGCAGACAGATCTGATGGGAAGATTGATAGGCCCACCACGGCGGCCAGGGTATTGCAGACATTACTACATGACTTTGGGCTGGCGGATGTTTGGAGACTGAGACACCCTAATGAAACACAGTACTCGCACTACTCAGCTCCGCAGCACCTGTACACGAGGCTGGATTATTTTTTTGCCACGCCAGATGTGATGATAGAGACCACCCAAATAGAATATAGAGCGAGGGTCCTGTCGGACCACTCGCCTCTGGTGCTGACCTGTCAAAAGGCCTACAGGGTGGGGTCCTAACAGAACTAGAGGAAGCGGAAGAGAAACTGGAGCGCGAAAGCAACAGGGCAGGAGGGGACGCGGAACTTGTACTCGAGTTGCAGCAGAGGTGTGCGGAGCTTTGGGAAAGGCTCTGCAACCTTAACTACAAAAAGTATGTTGAGAGGCAATATGCATGTGGGGATACAACTGGCCACTTGTTGGCGTGGTTATACAAAAGTGAAACCCCCAGGCCCCCGATTAGGATAATAACCAGAGAAGACGGGGAGGTGGTTGACACCCAGGAAGGAGTCAATGAGGCATTTTTGGACTATTATAGAACATTACATGAGGACAGAGGAGGGGACAATCAGGAGGAAATTAGAGAAACACTAAAAGACATGGAATTACCTAAGATTAGTGATGAAGAAAGGGAGGAACTAGACGCACCGATTACCCTGGAGGAAATAGAGGAGGTGGTGAAACAGCTGCCCACCTGCAAGACCCCGGGTACGGACGGATTCCCGGCTGAGTTTTACAAAACATATAAAGCAGAAGTACTCCCCCCTATGCTAGAGATGCTCAATGAGTCTTTTGAGAAGGGTCGGCTACCCGACACGCTCAGAGAAGCACTAATCGTGCCGCTCCCCAAGCCCAACAAGCCAGGGCATTGTTGCGGCTCCTATAGGCCGTTGTCAATGTTGAACCAGGACAGCAAGATCTTGACGGCGGTCCTGGCTAATAGGCTGAGAAGGGTCATCAGTAACCTGATACACCCAGATCAGACAGGTTATGTCCCCAACAGAAATATAACCCACAACCACAGGCGACTCCACCGGGTGATCGAAGAGGGAAACAGGAGCGATGGGGAAATGGCGGTGGTGTCCCTAGATGCAGTCAAAGCTTTTGATTCAGTGAGGTGGCCATGGTTGCTGGCGGCCCTGGAAGAATACTGGATGGGGCCGGGTTATGTTAGGTGGGCGAAATTGTTGTATAGTGAACCACTGGCCAGAGTATGCACAGGATCGGTGATATCTGAAAGGTGGCAACTCAGTAGAGGCACCAGACAAGGGTGCCCCTGGTCCCCGATGTTATACATTCTGGCCCTAGAGCCCCTGGCAGTGTACCTCAGACAACAATATGACATGGTCGGTATTGAAGCAGGGGGAGAGAAACACCTAATATCCTTATATGCTGACGATTTGCTGCTGTATTTGAAATATCCGGAAGAAAATCTTCAGTATATTCTAGAGGTCATGGAAAAGTATGTAGAATTGTCCGGCATTGCGGTGAACCCCCAAAAACCAAGCATGTTCCCATTGGGGAGCTACATAGGAGCCCCTCTGGAACGGTTGCCAGTGTTGTCCGTACCTTGGGCGGCTGATTCCTTCCGCTACCTCGGAATAGATGTATATCATACTGTGGAGGAGGAACACTTGCATAACACCGAGGTGGCTGT
The DNA here is from genome assembly GCF_040938575.1 of Ambystoma mexicanum. Lineage (NCBI taxonomy): Eukaryota > Metazoa > Chordata > Amphibia > Caudata > Ambystomatidae > Ambystoma > Ambystoma mexicanum. The sequence goes on from NC_090922.1 coordinate 342,358,047, forward strand.
GAAAAAAATCCGCACAAATATGAAGTTTTGGGAGAAGCTGCCGCTGGCCATGATGGGACGGGGGGCGATGCTCAAAATGGTGGTCCTGCCTAGGCTGTTACATTTCTTCAGTAATATACCATACTTGATACCCAAAAAGTTTTTTGTCAAACTGAACAGCATGTGTAGGGACTTTCTGTGGCACGGCACTCGCAATAGAGTGGCGCTATGGAAGCTGCAGAACTTCCATGATAGAGGGGGCATCAAGCTGCCAAACTTTGAGGCCTATTATGTAGCCAGTCAGTTGCAATATGTAACCAAATGGCTCTCTGCTGAAGAAACTCCTGAATCTAGGCTGTTTGGGCAGGACTGCACCCTGTTTTACCTAAATGAGATTATCTAGGTGACTAGACTTGAAATGAAAGAACGCCCGAGTATGCTGTTGCTTGGGTGGAAGATGTGGCACAGAGTATGCCAACTGATGGAGAACCCATGCCCGTGTTCCCCACAGGTGCCACTAGTTGCCTTAGCTAGGGGAGACAACCAGCTCAGGGTGATTATCAGGACCTATTGGGAATCGGTTGGGCTGGACACATTGGGAGACGTATGGCAAGAAGGGGCTATTAAAGAGTTCGAAGAACTGGGAGAAGAGACAGGCTTGCATGGAGGCCAATATGTCACGTATCGTAGGCTAGTGCAGACTATTCGTAAAACCTGGCCAGAGATTGTACTGGCGGAAGAACCAGACGTTCTAATGAGAACAATATATGATATATCAGAAGGAGGGCACGAGATCTCTAGACTGTATGAGATGATGATGACCCGGGTGGGGAAGGATTTGACTCACCTGAGGGTGGACTGGGAAGCGGAGGTGGGGGCACAGATGACCGATGGAATGTGGGAACGTGCTATAGGATACCACAAGAAAGTGTCCAGAAATTCTAGATTGCAGCAGATGAACAAGTTACTTTCTTACCTGGTAATGTTCTTTCGATGGGATGGTCAGACGACGTATTCCATATCTATGACATGTAATCACCACAGCTGTGCTGCTTCGGAAACTTTTTTCGGCGTCTGCGTCCTGCGTCGATGACGTCGATGCGCCGTCGTCGAGGACCTCCTCCGATGTCCGACGTCATCCGATGTGATAAGTAGGACGCACGACGCCCCTAGCCTCAGTTGTAGTTTTTTCCCCCAGAACGTGTGACATTAGTCAACTGCCAGTCAGACACAAAGCCTTGTGGAACGTAAGCTGCAATCGCAAAAGAAATTCTGCAGTGGGGAAGGCAGGGCGGGAGCGATATGGAATACGTCGTCAGACCATCCCATCGAAAGAACGTTACCAGGTAAGAAAGTAACTTGTTCTTCGAGGGGATTGGGTCCTCCGACGTATTCCATATCTATGACAGACTCCCAAAGCGGTACCAGAGCAAGGAGGAGGGAAAGAATTTAGAATCAAAATTTAGAATAGCCAATCAAATAGCAGAGCAAAGGACCGCCTTGCCAAAGGCCAGATCCTGTCCTCGGATGGAATCGAGGGAATAGTGACGTACAAACGTATGTACTGAAGCCCAGGTGGCTGCATCACAGATGTTGCGAATAGGAACCCCCCTCTGCAGGGCAGTAGATGCAGCCACACCCCTGGTAGAATGGGCCCGCAAGCCAGCCGGCGGGTCCTTACCCGCCAAGCGGTAACACTCCGAGATGGCCAAAATAATCCAGCGAGACAAAGTCTGTTTCGTCACAGCTTGCCCCAAACGCTTTCCTGCGTAACCAATAAAGAGTTGATCGTCCACTCTGACCCGGGACATGCGTGAAACATAAAAGCTTAAAGATCTCCTAGGATCAAGCCTATGGAGCCTCTCCTCTTCCTTACCAGGATGCGGAGGAGGATAGAATGCCGGAATAACAACCTTCTGGGCCAAATGAAATTCCGTCACTACCTTCGGAAGAAAAGAAGGACGAACTCTAAGGACAACCGTGTCCTTGTGAAATACAGTGAAGGGTGGCTTAAGTGAAAGTGCCTGTAACTTACTCACTCTGCGAGCGGAAGTAACCGCAACTAAAAACACAGTATTCAGAGTTAACAGCCTCAAAGGGCAAGAATGTAAAGGCTCAAACGGAGCACCCATAAGAAACTTAAGAACAAGGTTTAAATCCCAACCGGGCACCAGCAAAGGTGACTGAGGGGACACATTAGTGAGCCCTTTCAGAAACTGTGAAATTAAAGGGATTTTAAAGTAAGAACACTCTTCAGACGAGCGCTTAAAGATGGACAGTGGCGCCAGGTAACCTTTGACGGTACCCACTTGCAAGCCCCTGTGGGCCAAAGAAAGTAAAAAGGACAGAACCATGGGGATGTCACATGCAAAAGGATCCACATTCTGAACTCTGCACCAGTCGCAGAACTTACGCCAATGGCAACGGTACAGAGACTTCGTTGCTGGCCTTCGGGCCGAAAGCAACACCTCCATCATGTCTTCAGGGAGGTCCCAATCCTTATACCTAAATCTTTCAGAAGCCAAGCGTGAAGGTTGAGGGATCTGACCTCTGGATGGAGAACCTGAACCCCCTCCCGTGAGAGCAGATCGTCTCGGTAGGGAAGACGACGTGGAGGGCAGATGGACAAGTCGAGAACACGTCCTCCGAGCCCACGCCGGAGCAATGAGAATCATCCGGGAACCGAACTTCCGTAACCTCCGCAGCACTTGCGGGATGACGGGGACTGGAAGAAACGCGTACAGCAGCGGGAATGACCACTCCACTACGAACGCGTCTCCTAAGGCTCCTTTCGGAGGAAATTCCCGCGAGCAAAACCTTTCGCACTTCCGGTTGACACTGGAGGCGAAGAGATCCACTTGAGGGGTCCCCCAAAGGGCGAAGATCTCCAGGAGAATCTCCTGAGCCAACTCCCACTCGTGAGAGATCGCGCTCTGCCTGCTCAGAGCGTCCGCCGTCACGTTTTCGTCTCCGGCCAGATGAACTGCCGAGATCGAAACTTCCTGCTGGATGGCCCAGAACTCGAGCTGCATCGCCTCCCTGCACAGAGGAAGTGACCCTGCCCCCCCTTTTTGTTGAGGTAGTGCATGGCCACTGTGTTGTCCGTCAGGATCAGGACACTCTTCCCTCGCACAGTCGGCAGAAAAGCCTTCAGGGCTAGCCTGACGGCCCTCAGCTCCAACAGATTGATATGGAGTCTGGACTCCGACGGAGACCAACGGCCGCTGACTGTCAGCCCGTTGGCATGAGCTCCCCATCCCGTGAGGGATGCATCCGTCACGATCGTCACCTCCGGCCAGGGAAGCCAAAATGGAGCCCCCTTCATCAAGTTGCCTCCGACGGCCCACCACAGAAGGTCCTGGGCGACCGAGGGCGGCACCTGAACCGGGTCCGACATCCTGCCGGAGGACTGTGACCATTGCGTCTTGAGTGCCCACTGCAAAGATCTCAACCGCAGGCGAGCCTCTGGCACCAGAAGAATGCAGGATGCCATGAGGCCGAGCAACCTCAAGAACTCAAACGCTGGGAGCGTCTGGGCATGCTGAAACTTGTGCACCATCTGCTGAATGTGAAGAGCCCTCAACTGGGGAGGAAAACACTGCCCCAGGGAAGTGTCGAGCACTGCTCCGATGTACTGGAGCCGCTGTGTTGGCATCAAATGGGACTTCTTTAAATTGAGAGAGAAGCCCAGCCTGTGTAGGGAGTGCCAGGTGACGGACAGATGATCCAGGACTTGCTCGGGAGAGCTCCCCCTGATCAACCAATCGTCCAGGTAGGGGTAGACGTGAATCCCCCCTTGCCTGAGATGCTCTGCCACCACCACCATGAGCTTGGTGAAAACCCTCAGGGCGGAGGTCAATCCGAACGGCAGGACCCGAAACTGAAAGTGCGAGTCGCCAACCGCGAACCTCAGATACTTCTTGTGCTTGGGATGGATCGGCACATGGAAGTAAGCATCCTTGAGGTCGAGTGACACCAACCAGTCCTGAAGCTGAAGGGCCTGGAGGACTTGAGAGAGAGTAACCATCTTGAACTTGTCCTTCCTGAGGAGTTTGTTCAAACCGCGCAAGTCCATGATGGGTCTCAATCCCCCGTCTTTCTTCGAAATCAAAAAATAAGGGGAATACCATCCCTTGTTCCTCTCCGCTACAGGCACCAGTTCTATGGCGCCTTTCTCCAGCAGGGCTTGAATTTCCTGCGCAAGGAGCGAATCCGAACTCTGCAAAGAGAGGTTCCCCGGTGGATTGTCGCAAGGCCTGTGCCGAAAGGGAAGACAGTAGCCGTGGGTTATGATCTCCAGAACCCACACATCTGAAGTAATGGCTTGCCACTCTACAAGATGCTGCGCCAGCCTTCCCCCAACCGGCGAACCATGGGACATGGCCTCATGACTGAGTGGGAGCGACTGCGCCGTTACCTGAGGGCAAAGAGGCAACTGCCCGAGCGGCCTTGGCACCACCGGTACCCTGTCGTCCACCTCTGGTACCCCTGCGTTGGCCTCTTCGACTGCCAGCTCGTCTCGCTTTACTGAAGGACGAGTAATAGCGAAAGGAACCACCCCTCCACTGCTGTCCCCTAGGACGAAAAGGCAGAGGTTGGCGAACTGCAGCGCCCAACGACTTTGCTGCAGCTTTTGAGGTCTGCAACCTCTCAAGGCTCTCTTCAGCCTTGCTGCCAAAAAGGTGTTCACCGTCAAAGGGCATGTTGAGGAGCCGGGACTGCACATCAGGAGCAAACCCCGACTTCCGCAACCACGCAAACCTGTGTATCACGGTGCTCGCCGCCATGGACCTACTGACGCATTCAGCTAAGTCCAAACCCGACTGAACGGACTCACACATGGCATCCTTACCATCCTGGACCATAGCAAGGAAACCATCCCGTTCGTCCCCTTCGGAAATATGTTCAGCCGCTAACGCAACACAGTTCCACAGAGTGTGTGTGAAACGAGACAAGGCACAAATGGAGTTGGCCGCCTGAAGCGCCATACCACCAGAAGAAAACACTTTCTTCGCCCAGCCATCAAAACGTTTGTCGTCCCTATCAGGAGGGATGGTAGGGTACGAAGCCTGCTTTGCCGGGGCCGTGGCCGCCTGCACCACCAAACTCTCTGGAGTGGGGTGCCTGGTCAAGTAGCAGGGGTCGCTACTGGCTGGACGGTATTTTCGCGACAAGGATCTGCCCACCGCCGGGAGACTCTCCGGAGCAGTCCAAGCCGCCGCCACCCTTCTCTGTAAAGCCATATGGAACGGCAGTACCGGGTCAGTTGGGGGACCAACATCAAGGATGTCCGTCAGATCATCCTGCACAAACTCCCCTGGGGGAGCAGACCATCCCAAGTACTCAGAACCCTAGCCATAAGGCGCCGGTACGAGGAATCGGCATGAGAGCCAGGCTCAGGCCTACAAAACTCCACCTCCGGAGAGGTGTCCAGTCCACTGGCATCATGCAGTGACTGCCTCAAATCGTCAAACTGACTATGGCCCGAGACAATTTCATCTGGAACCTGACTAGGAACCAGGCCATCAGAATCCTCATCCGCCTCAGAAATATATTCCAGGTGGCGAAAAGAAGGCACCCGAGAGTGCTTGCTCTTAACCAGAGCCTTCCTAGGGGGTTCCCCCGTGCCACGGGGTACCTCCGACACGAAAGGCGTCGAGAGAACAGGCATCAGCGCCGAGGGGATCGACGTCGACGTCGAGGAAATCGGCGTCGACGTCAGATGCAGCGCCGCCAGCATCGGCAGCGTCGACACAGCCCTCGAAGCCGGAGCCCCGAGCGTGTCCCTCGATGACCTGAGCGTCAACGGCTTCGACGACTTCCTCGGAGCCGGAGCCTCGAGAAAGCCTGTCGACGCCCTCGACGCCTCAGACGTCGATGTCTTCCTCGAAGACCTCACAGGTGCACACAGTCTCGAACGTGTCGAGGACCGGGACCTGGAACGGGTACGTCGAGAACGAGTCTCCTTGTCCGAACGGGACCTCTCCCGTGACTCGTGCCGACCACTCTTGCGAGCGGTGTCTCTCGACCTCTCACGACCGACCCCACTCGGGGGCGCGGACGGCTTAGTACCCTGCGACTCAAGAATCGCCAGCATTTTCTTCCCGAAGGAAGCCCATTCCTCCGGCGTCGCACGGCTGGTGGGGTAAGCAACGTGCCGGGCAGAGTCCTCCGAAGAGGATCTGGAAGACGACCGGTGTCGGCGCTTCCGAGAATGCCTCGAAGAGGCTGAGGAGTGGCGAGACCGACTCCTAGAAGGAGACCCACGGGACTTCCGACGATGACGCGGAGAGTCACCCCTCGAATCATCCGTCGAAAGCCCCGCAGACTTCGACTTCCGGGGCTTGGACACCCGACCTACCGACAACTTCTTCTTACGTTCGCGTAAGGCTTTGGACGTGAGCGACTGGCAGTCGATACAGTCATCCGTGTCGTGGGCCTCCCCGAGGCACCAGAGGCAGGCGTCGTGCGAGTCCGTCACCGACATCTTGGACCCACACTCCCCGCACTTCTTGAAACCCGGACGCGGGGTCGAAGACGAAGTAGAAGACATCTTTACACGAAGGATTTTCACAAAACGAACAGGTTCGAAGAACCGAGAAGAACAGAACTCCAAAGAGTCGAGGCGTTAACCGAGATTCACGAAGCAACACGTTCGCGGAAAAAAGGGAACTGAGGCTACGGGCGTTGTGCGTCCTACTTATCACATCGGATGACGTCGGACGTCGGAGGAGGTCCTCGACGACGGCGCATCGACGTCATCGACGCAGGACGCAGAAAAAAGTTTCCGAAGCAGCACAGCTGTGGTGATTACATGTCATAGATATGGAATACGTCGGAGGACCCAATCCCCTCGAAACAGTTATACATAACGCATAGAGCCTATATGACCCCGAAGAGAATATCTAAGTTTGCAAACGCAGGAAGACAAGCATGCCCAAAATGAGATGAGGAAGACGCAGATATGACACACATGTTCTGGTCTTGCCCAGTGATTGAAGCTTTTTGGGGGTAAGTGGCACGGAAACTAGCGGATAAAGGGGTCTCGCTCAACATAGATACAGCCTGGGCCTGCCTTTTGGGAGGGTTTCCCAGACCACGGAACACTAAACACCTTGGGAAACTGAGGGACCTGGCATATGTGCTTGCTAAAAGAAGGATAGCTATGGGCTGGAAGCAATGCCTCAAGCCACGGGTAGAGGTATGGTGGCGGGACTTGCAAAAATGGGCGGAGGCTGAAACGGTGGTGTGGCAGGAGGCATGTAGCAAGTGCGGGGAAGAAGATGTGGGTAACCTGATGGCTTGGAGAATGTTAATAACAGGACTGTTTGGCACAGTAGTGGATCCTGCAGCTTCGGAAGGAAGCGATACCCAGCCACACGCAACGGATACAGAACCAGAAATGCAAATAAGCTCTTGGGGGGGGGGGGGGGGATTTGGGGAGCAGTAATGAGCGTTAATTGATGTTCACGAGTTTATTGTAAATAACGCTGCAAGTTTGGTTTGTATTGTTTATTTGTTTTCAAAATAAAAATCTTTTAAAAAAAAAAAGCTGTGTTGGTGTACCTACTTCTTATAACCACCCCTTTCTTCCCACTTTTTAACCTTGTAAAATGCCATTTTGCTCAGTTTTCAATTAAATATTTGCAATACTGATGTACTACCTTGCCTAAACTGCTTCACAAACTCATGGGAAGTGTTGTTGGGGCCTGTAAGAAGATATTTCTGTATGACTTGTGTTTTCCCTCCCTTGTAAAAAAATTGCTAGAGTGCCATTTGTGTTTGGTCTCCACTGTGCCACTCTGCTCAGTTTTGACTCCTGCTCAAACTTGTCTACAATTTAACTAGAAAGTTGTGTATACTTTCTTTGACTGAATTTAACTTGCTTAAGAACTGTGATAAATGTGTTCTACTAGAAGTGTATAGAATAAATATATATTCCTTTTTAATACAAAGCTTTGGTCAGTGTTTCCTTGTTCTAAAGTACCGAAGGCCTATTGTGTAAACCCTGAATACTGCTCATCTCCCTTTTGAGATAAGTCTGACTGCTCAGCCACAGCTACAAACTAAATCTTTGTGGTACGGACTGATACCAAAGGGGATTTAATGCTCTCACCTGTAGTCCTAATCTTCTGTAGTGCTCCCTAGGGGAACTGCACAGGATTCTGCCTAACACCTGGCTACGCTTATTACATATTATCCTTTGGCATACTAGGAGGGGAAGGAGGCTTAGACGTATGGAGGAATGGGAACTATGGACTATGAGTACTCCAGTCACTACAGTGAGTAACTTTAATTACTCATACGTCCCGTCCCCTTTCCTCCTTCCCTGTGGGCGATTCCACTGAAAAAGAACATAGGATGGAGCTGTGATAACCTGCCTCATATCTAGGACGAAGCAAAAAGCTTCTTCAAAACCCCCTGACCAAACTCTGTATCATGCTTGGGGCTGGTGTCCAGTGAGTAGTGCTTACAGAAGGCCGATGGAGTGGCTCAATTAGCCGTCTTGCTGATGACATCCCAAGAGGCAGGTCTCTGAAACGAGACAGCCGTGGCCTAGGCTCTGACCGCATGGGCATGAATCCCCTCAGGAATATGTCTGCCCACGATCCTGTACTCCTCTGAAATGGCCTGGACATCCGACGGGCGATGGAAGCCTTGGAAGCCAGAAAGCTGGGGGAGGAGCCCCCAAAAGTCACTAACAATGTCTCAGACTTCCTGAAGGATTTTGTATGAGAGAGATAAAACTTGAGGACCATCTTGAGGTCCAAGGAATGCAGGGGCCACTCTGCCTCTGACTGCGGGTTCGGGAAGAAAACCGGCAGGCAGATCTCCTCATTCAGATTAAATGGAGAGACCACCTTGGGCAAGAACTTTGGGTTAGTGAAACGTGGTAAAGGGCTCGCACAAGGACAACGTCCTGCAACTTACTAACCGTGCGAGCAGAGGTGGCAGCCACCAGTAAAATTGTCTGTAGTGTCACCAATTTCATGTCCACAAAGGCCATCGGCTCAAACGGCTTACGCTGCAAAGTGGCCAGAAACATATTGAGGTCCCAGACCGGGTGCAGCCTATGCACTGTCGAAAAAAGTCTAGACGACCCTTTAGGGTGGGCCTTAACAACCTGGTTGGCTGCAGAAAACACAAGGCTCAGTGAAATTCTTGTAAGCCCCAATCGTTGCCAAATAAGTGCAGCAGGTATCCAACTCAACTCCAGAAAGAGCCAAGTGTGCTGAAAAAGCCAGTAAGTTATCCAGAGGACAGGTGACAGGACCAGACCCATGTCACAAGTCTAATGGCCAAACCTAGTCTACTTACTTTCATATTGGGACCAAGCAGAGGGCCTCACAGCCTTCTAAATTATGTCCTGGTTGTCATCTGAAAATTGAGCATGTTGAAGACTCAGCTGGTCAGGAACAAGGCCGCCAGCGCCAGCTCGGTCAGGTATGGATGCTCCACCACCTCGCCCTGCTGCGACAGAAATACCATGCTGGAGATCAGAAGGTGGATGGGACTGTGGGAGCACAACTGCAGCAGATCCAAAGTCCAGGATCTCGAAGGCCAGTGGGGGGCAACCAGGATAAGGCTGCAACCCACCAAAGCCCGGAACTTGTAGGGAGTCCGTTGAGAGGGGTGGATGGGAAGGCATAACACCTGCAGCCATGCCAACGGATCTGGAAGACATCTCCCAGAGACCCCCGTCCTACCCATGAAGCAAACTGGGGGCACTTGGAATACAGAAGGGATGCAAACAATTCCAGGTCTGTGAACCCCAACACTGTAACAGGGGCAACAAGGAATCGGTGTGCAACTCCCACTCGTAGGTGTTGATCCCACGGTGCAGCTGGCCCGCTTCTGCATTGCTGTGCCCTGGGAGGTGGACCGCTGAATCCCAAATCCCCTCCATCAGGGCCCATTCCCAGATCGATATCGCCTCTATGCATAGGAGGGAGGGAACGGGTGCCACCCTGCTTGTTCCGGTAAAACATCATAATAGAATTGTCTGTCCTGACCAGAACAGACCTGACATATCCCTGATGAAGGGCAAAAATGCCTTGAGGACCAGGCCCACTGCCTGAGCTTGAGCAGATTGATATGTAGAAGGGCTTCCATCCTGGACCATGCTCCATGAACCGCATAGCCCTCGAGAGTAGCCCCCAGCATAAGAGGGAGGAGTCTGTCGTCACCACCAGGGTCGGCTTCGGTCAGGGGAAAGGGGCTCACACTGAAACATTGCTATCAATCAGCCACTAGCAAAGTCCAGGCAGTAGGAGGCTGTCCGACTGAGAAACTATCTCTGGATCCCAATTAGCTGCCTGGTGGAGCAGGAGGCTTCTCATAATGAGGTGAGCATGCTGTACAGTGAGCACGCAGGAGGCCATCAGACCCAGAATGTGCTGGACCACCATGCCGAGATAGTCGAGTTGCCCAGAAAGTGATCCACCACCTTGCGGAGGGACAGAAGCCTCTCGGGCCTAGGCAACACTCACTGAACGGTAGTGTTCCAATGCACCACTAGGAAGACCAGTTCCTGATCAGGGCACAACTGTGACTTCCTCTGGTTGAGGGACAACCCCAGCTGATCAAGGATATCCGCTAATCCCTTTGGGTGACCCCGCCCTTAACAGTCAGTCATCCAAATAAGGATACAGATGATGGCCTTCCAAGCGGAGAAGGCCCGCTACTGTGTTCATCAACTTCATGAAGACACGAGGAGCAGAGTTCAGGCCGAAGGGCAGCACCTTGTACTGAAAGTGGTATGGCATAATTGTGTACCGCAGAAACTTCCGATGTGGTTGGTAGATGGTTACATGCAGGTACGCATCCTTGAAGTCCAGGGAACACATCCAGTCCCGTGCACACAGAGACTCGGCTATGTACGCAGGAGTAATCATCTCAAAGCCTTCCAGCTGTAAAGAGAGATTTAGAAATAACAGGTCCTGGACAACCCTCGGGACAGCCTGGTTGTTCTCGGGTACAGTGAAAATACTGGAATATTACCCGGAGCCCCTGTCTACAAGAGGAACCGGTTTTATCGCCTGCATCTCCAAGAGCGAAAGGACCTCCCATAAAAGAGTCAGGGACCGATCTGACGAAGAGGAGGAGATGATGGTAACGCAAAGGAAGAGGAGAACTGAAGCCCGTGGAGACTACGGATAGGATTGTCACGAGTGGGGCTCACCTGTGATTCGGTGTCTGATTCGCAGGAAGATATTTCAGCCTCAGCAGATGGCGTAGTCCGGTCCGGAGTCTTTTTTTTAGAGAAGAGATACGGTCTGTTCCGGGAACTCGCCACAGTGGTTGCGTAAGAAGGCAAACAGCAACCAAGGCGGAGGATTCCCTGTACAGCCTGTTAGGGGGAAAAGCCAGTGGCAGAAAAAACCCCTGGATTGTTTGTGCACAGGGCTGAATGGAAGTCCCACGATCTTTCAGTTCCGGGAAGAAAACAATCACTGAGGTGTGCTCTTGTAAGCGCTGCGAGGAAATAAGGCCAAGAGGTTCTGCAGCTAGGAATCCGGTGAGTGCCAGGTGACAAATTCAGCGTAGTACCGACAGAAGAAGGCGGGGAAACCAAGTTCATCCATCCATCAAATACAGGATCGGCAGCAGGTAGGGAGTAATGAAAACTGGAGAGAGATAGAAGAAACTACCAACCCGAAACCGTGAAACTAGACGTGATACAGTAAGATAAGAATAAATAGAAACCAAGGAGTAAATCTAATAATCCCAAGGAATTCACCCAAAAGGAAAGAGCTGTGAAAATGGTAGGGTGAAAGTAACGAAGCATTGGAGGAAAAGCAATACGAAAATGCCTAGAGAAGGAGGCGGAGTTACTTGAAAGTGAAAAGCCGAGTAGAGGCAGAGGTATCGCCAAAGGAGGAAAAATAAAGCTAGGAAACACAACACTATGAAAGGGAATAGTCAGACGGGAGGAAAACACAGAGGGCACGGGAACCAACGGCAACCGTGTAGCGAAGAACAGGAAACAGTTGCAACGCAAGGAGGGGGCGTGGCTAACCCCAATATGAGGCACACAGAACGTAACGGCTAGAACGCGGCACAGGGCGCCGTGACGGGGAATTTAATGGCGCTTCCATCGTGTCCAACACTTCCATCGTCCTGCCCTCATGACAAGGATCCATGGGTTGCTGAAAAGACACTTCCAGTTCTCCTGGAACAGAGCCAAACGGGCCCCCACAGGCGAGCAGTGTTCCCCGACCTGGACGTCACTGCTTTTTGGTGTCATAGGCGGGGGCAGAGGAGGTGGAGTGGAAAAACCAACACCACATCCTCTGCTGCCGCCTCCTGTTGTTGCTGGGCGACCTGTCAGGCCTCTGTGTACTGCTGTCCTGGAACCCCTTGAAGCCGGAAAAAGCACAGGCCTTCAACTCGGTCCTGCCCTGGGACTGAGGGAAGGATTTCTGTCCAGGTTTTGTCAGTACGGCCAAGGACTTTGCGGTTTGAGTGGAGGTTTTCTTCTTTGTCAACTTGTAATCGGTTGACAAATGAAAAAGGTCCACACCCTCGAAGGGCAGATCCAGGATCCGCTCCAGCCCGTCAGATGAAAACTTAGTGGCGTGCATCCACGCCATCCTTTTCATCTCGACACAAGGCACAGCCCTCTGCTGGCTGTGTCGATGTGGGAGACTGCACACTCCATGACGTTCTGCGCAATGGCCCGGGCAGCTGCCAGACCGGCCTTGAAGGAGGCTTGCTTGTCCGAAGGGAGGTCGGGCTGAAATTCCATGAGCTTCCGCCGCAGCTTCTAATTAACAGCAGCCAAGAGGGCATCTGCATTGGCTCGCCGCATGTAAAGTCCTGAGATGGAATAACAGCACTTTCCCAAAGACTTGAGGACCTTGTGCCACCTGGGAAAGACAACTGGAGGTGGCTCACGTGGAGGAAGATGACAAAGATTATGGTTTAGAATACAAGGAGGCCAGCAACCACTGAAAAATGAGGCGGCGGGTGGGAGGCCAGAAGGATTGTCTCCCCGTCAGTCAGCCTGAACCTGCTGTCCAACTTCTTGTACACCTGGGTGTTGGGCCGGGGCTTTGCCCAGACCTTTCACGCTACCTACAGGACATCCTTCTGGAGCGGGATGCCAGACCGGATCGCAGTGTGCTTACCCACAACTTCTGCTAGCACTCCCGATTCCTGGGGGGATTTCTCGGGCAGAGGGACCCCCAAGTACTCCGCCAAGCCTTGAAGGTGGTCATGCAAGGCTTTAACGGATGCCAAAGGTTCACCGTCCTGTGTGTCATCGTCCTCATCAACCCCCACTCCATCATCCTCCCAACCCCTTTTTCACAGACCAAGGGAAAGCCAGGCCCTGGGACACAAGTGCCAACAGGGTCCCCTCTAAGTCTGGCACCGAAGACAAGTCCAACGGCTGTTGAGGGGGAGGCGGTGGTGGTACAGGAGGAGATGGACTGAACAACCGGTAAGGCCTGGAACGAGGGAGAGACCGGCAATGGAGCCGGCAGCGCCAGAGGAACAGGAGGAGTACCCAGAGGAGGGGGGCAGGGGTGGCACCAGCTGCGGGATGACTTCATTCACTATATCCTTCAGAAGCCCCTTCATCTGAGGAGAACGCATGAGGAAAAGGAAGCGATCGATGAAGTGGCCCTCGCAAGCTGATAGGTGCCTAAGGGCCTGGCTCTCCATGGCGCTGGGTCTCTTCTCCTGGTCAAAGCACAGAGGCACCTAGGGCATGTAGTCGTAATGCTTTCATGGGTAGATGTATCCCTGAGGAGACCAGATGCCTGTAACGTACAATCCCGCCGCCACTTCCAGAGGGAAGGGGAATGGGATCATCTTGCAAAGGCCATTCGAGGGGCGAAAGCACAGGCCGGCCCGAGCTGGATCAAAGATGACTGCTGGCCTGGCAGGCTCCGCCAAGTGCCTCTCCACCATTTTGAAGCATTGCACCACACCCTGGGCGGGAGGGCGCAAAGGCCCTGGGCTACGAGAGGCCTCACACATAGGAGGATACAGCTTGGGTCTTGCACCCAGATCAGAAGCGTCAACCTCAGAGATCACTCTGGTAGGCACAGAGCCCTCTGCCGGCCAGCCGGTTGTCGTTACGCCCTGACTCACGACCTCAGAACGAGCTCTGGTAAGCAAGACGCCCTCGGCACCTGTGCTGGTAGCCGTGCTGGATCGTGCCAAGGACTGACTCTTGGAGGTGACATTTGAAGATCCCTTACCGCCTGGGTTCGAAGAAGAGGACGCACATGATCGTCCTAGCGGGGATAGCCTGGTAGGGCCCCTGAGCCCCTCATCTTGGGAGCCAGTAGCCGGGATAGCCTCAGGTCTGACTCTGGAGCACCTGGAAAAGCCCCCGATCACCTCAGCCTGGAAGCCAGTAGCCTTAGAGGCCTTAGACCTGCCAGAACCTGTATTCGGGCAACCTCGATCCGTGGGACCCCCGGTGAAGGAGTTGTGGCGCTGTGCAGCAGTGCTGAACAGAGGGCCTGCCTTGTTCTGACGAGAAGTTATAGAGACGAAGTACTTAAGAATGGGCAGAGGAGAAGTATTGAGAATCTCCTTCCACAGCGACAACCGATTCTTCAATGCCCTGTGACTGAGAGCGCTGCAAGCCGAACATGCGTCCCAGCGGTGGTCGGGACCCAAACACTCAAGACAGAGTGCATGGGGGTCCGAGATGCGCCAGTGGAGGCGAAGCACCGAAGGGAAGTTAAATAAGAATGACAAAACAAAATGGGGAGCAAGTGGTAAGCTAACAAAAATCTCAGCGCTGCCTGCCAGGACCGACAACGTCCGTGCGGAAAAAGGGAATGAGGTAAGGCGCCAGAGGGTGGGGCCTCGGCTGGGCTTTTCCAGGCCCAAAGCCGCGCCCTGTGTTCTATACGAAATTTAAAGGGAAAGCTCAATTTTTCCCTGCCAAAGGATCTGGTATTGTCTCCATGTTGAGGGTCACCCACAAGAATGGAGGAAAGGGGACGGGACCTATGAGTACATGGTATATCACTGTTTGCATCTCTTGCAGGCTCTTTAACATCCTGCTTCTGTGTCTTTCTCTATGCTCCCTCAATCAGGTCCACCTTCCTGGTTGTAAATGGAAATGGGATTCCCTTCTTCTCTTACTTTCCCCCTAGGCCGTCTCCACCTCCTTTTCTACTTGGCATTCTCTTTAAATCTCCCCCTGGCAGTTACTCCTGTGTATTCTCCCACTCCTGCATTTCTCTTATACCTACTGTCCACCTTCTCGCCACTTTGCTATGCTCTACCTTCCTTCTTCACCCCCTCTGTCTTCTACTTGGTCCTTCCTCGTGTCTTTCCACAATGTTTTTTCTCCCTGCTCCCTCAGCCTTCTCAACCGAGTTTTGTCCATGTGCTGGTCTATTCGTCCTAAGAAGGACTTGCTCCGCCCTCCACCCTCATGTCACCAGGATACATACTGTTGTAGCGCAGACTGAGTTAATCGATGCTGCAGACATTTGCACCCAAGAAGGATTTGCATCTCCCTTGTTTCATCAGGATATGAACTGTGGTACAATGGGCTGCTTCACCACCACCTATACCACCGAGGCAATCGGAATCTTGCACTTTGGTCTTTTTCAGGACATTCGCGTGTTATTGAAGCATGGGTTTAAATCCTGCTAGCTTTTCACCATCTCATTCAACCTTTCTTTAGCACTGAATTGTGTTGCTTTTAGCCCTGGGTATCTGGCTGCCACAGGCTTCCCATTAGATAGGATATTTTTATACCTCGGACTAGCGAGACACAAAAGCCACTGCATTAGTCAACCAACAGTTAATGAAGAAATCAAGTAATGCTGAATGCATGGACGCCCATACCACAGAACACATTCTATCCAGACAAACTGACTCTCTTCAAAAGCCAACACTGTAGAAAGCAGTGATACCAGATGGGTCTGTGAGTAATGTGGAAATGCAGTTATGGCACAGATCTGATGTCACAGGATTCTTCCTAATGTGATAACAGACAGGGGAGACATCACAGTCTGAGCTGGACAGTATGAGGAAGGTTGGCATATGAGAGAACCTCCAACAGATTGCTTGATTAATGGTACAATGTGTCACTACTTATTGATTGACTAGTTAACGGTTTATCATTTATGTTTCACATTGGGGTCTGTGGTAGGTGTGAAGGGTCAGCAATGCGAGACGGACACTCAGGTATATGTTTGTCACAAGTTGTCATTTTATTGAAATAGAAATGGTGAGACAAATGCCAATCTTTCCCTAGACGCACAAGGATTTCCCTACCTAACAAACTAAGACTAAACAAAAATGACCTAATGTCCAAAAGTAGCTGTCCCTCACACTAATACACACAACCAAAACCAGACAGAAATTATTTTGCAGTTTAACTTCACAAAAATAACAAGTTCAAAGATAAAAAGTATAAACAGAACTCCTTGTAACCAGGGTTGCATCCCCTTCCACTGGATCAATTCAGGGTGTTCCAAACCAAGGTTCTGTGTCAGAAAAGTTATTTTAATAAGCCATGTTCTACTGCCGGTACAAATAACAGTTCAATCAATATGTTCTTCGCTTGGCACACTGATTGTCTCAGTTTCACAAGGTTTTCCACACTTCCAAACAATATAATTTTCCACCATCTTCTTGGCAAACCAACAAGACTTTCTTTTCTCAAGTCAAAGTAAATTCTCTCTGAAGATCAATCACTGGTTATCACGTTATAGTTCTTCTTCAGAAGTAACCTATTAGGATAAATGTACAACAGCTCATATAGGATAAATGTACAACAGCTCATATCAATCACTGTAGTGGATTGGCCACTATTTTTGAACACAAAAGTTAAACAAACACAGTAGTGCAATTGCTTCTTCTTTCCACCACAACCTTCTACCACATGTATAGTACTTTAAGTTATCTTCTTCCTGGTCCACTCGCCTGCCAGAACTAACCACTATTTGTCCCTTTCCTGGTTTACTCTCCTGCCAGGATAAATTTACTACTCTGTGATATTAACAAAATTGGCATCTAGTTTCTTTTTCCAACATATCTCAAACTGATTGGTTTTCATAGGCAATGCAGGTTACATTTCTCTCCTTCTTGTTCCTTATGGCAAGGAGGGCTTCTCTCCTGCTGTGTCTGAGTTTATTTTACACAACCTTTTGGCTGTTGGTAATATGATTTACAACTCCCTCTCTCGAGGTCTCTTGTGGTTGGACTGTTAAATTCAAGTTGCCCTGATGTCACTCCCAGCTTTCTTTGGCTTTCGCAATGTAAGTTGTAATGTCCCCTTTTGGATATCCCTCCTCAGGAAAGTTGGGTCTCCTTTGTTTTATTGTTGCACTTATTTGGCTTTGGCAATGCGGTTTAGAATATTCACATATTGGATATTACCCAATTTGGCTTTGTCAATGCGGGTTACAGTTTTCTCCTATTCGACCTCTCATATTAGGAGAATTGCACCTAGTTTGCTCAATTTCAAATGTTCGGTATGCAATACTACTCAGCGGTCTCCTCTGGAGCGCCCAGGGGTCACCTGCAACAGGCCAACTCACCGGTCTTTCCTGGCGTTTCCGTTTGACATGCTGGTTCCACTTCTTCACTCGTTGGGACTCCGGCAGCGTCTGACAGCTCCTGCAGGTCTGCCACTGCTTGTGCTGATCATCAGCAAAGCTTTTGCAACCCTTTACGCTCGGCATCGAAGACCGTTTATCGGAGCGGGTTGCAGGACACTGGGAGCTTCTCTCTCCCTTGGGGTCGCCAGCCCTGATACCGCTTCCCGCTTCACATCCTCTGCATGCACCAGGAATCCCGCCTTCAAACACTGTGTCAGCACGGCATCCCGCTGCCAGTACATCAGCACCTTCAGGTCCTGCCTCTTCCTGATGCTTCTCCTTGGCCCACACCGGAGGGGCCTTTAAATTTTTAAAAGTCCCGCTCAAGTGTAGGTTATTAAAACAACTAGAATGCAAATGATACTTCAGTAACTCTGGACCTCTCTTCCTCGTCTCGGTACTAAGAGCATTATGGAACTTGAAGTCTATAATGTTTCTAGTTGTTTCAACATCACAACCATGTGTATTATAATAGGCCATTAAAATGGTATGGTGGTTAGGAAAAATTGGGAGGGTTTTCCCATTTTGCCTGACCTGGGTCCCCACCCATGTGATCATCCCGCATGCTACCAGCCCCAGGGTTAGGATCAGGTAGCAGCTGCCTTTCCCTGGCCACACGAGAAGGGTTCCAGGCTAGGGTTTCTGGGATGATAACCTCCGATTCATCACATAGGTCAGAAGAAGGAGGCAGACAGATATTTTCAATTTTAAAGGATGTTTATTGAAACAATAAGTAAAATGCCCATCTTTCCCTATTCTAAGGACTTCCTTTCCTAACACAACTAAACTAGGGAGCTCGTTGTCTAAATGTTTCTTGCTTTAACCTTTGTGATATCTTTATCTTCACCTTGGGATCTGTGTAATGTACCCAATGATCTATTTCATGCCCTTTGTAGGCTTTCCATTCAGAGGGATAAAAAAGCAGAGTTCCTGAATAAGTTACACTCTTCTTATTGTTTCTACAATCACCGATATGTGTACATTGCTCCCCTGTGTGATTCTCACTCTTCAAAATGTCCTCACGTTCACTCAGACAAGAAGGTAGAGACCCTTTGTGATTCCCACTCTTCTTATTGTATTCACATTCACTGAGAGGGGTAGGCTAGTCCCTTTGTAATTCATACTATTCTTAATGTATTCACATTCACTGGGGCGGATAGGCTGAGTCCCTTTGTAACTCCCACTCTTCTTACTATATTTATATTCACTAGGACAAGTAGGTTGTTTCCCTTTGTTATATGTGCCTTGGCACCCGGATCTCCTGATTTCACTGTTGCCTGCTGTGTAAGAGGGCTGTGTCACTCACCTTTGGCGTTCCTTCATAGTTCATCAGAATGGCTCTTACTTCATTTTCTTTTTTCCTACACGGTTTGTTGTTTTTCTGCCAGTGTGGTCTCAGCGTGGAAAGGCGTTGCTGTCCCTTTTCCTTCCCAGCCCATCACGTAAGTACTCTGTCTCTATGTTGTGAGACGCCTGAGGGTATTCTCACTCCTACTCCCCTGGGATCCTCTGCACAGGTGGCCAGGGAAAGGCCATTGATCTTCGATCCTGACCCAGGGGGTGGAAAGGCGAGGAAGGATCACCTGGGTGGAGGGTCCTTGAGGATTGGGAGTGGGGTAACCTTGGGCGAGACATGGTATCCCCCTTTCTCTTGTGACAGTGAACCTAACCCTCCCCCGACTTTTATGGGCTATTGCAAACCAGTTTCCCCCATTTTTCCCACATACAACACCTGACAGTACTGAGACGTGAGAGTGATGAAGATTACCTCTTTTCACCACTTTCGTACTGGGACGAAGAAGATACCTCGAAGGAGCTGTGAAGGTCAGACATGTCCCTCTAATTATGGTCAGACAGGTCCAATCAGGTTTTCACACCTGCAGCTAGTCAAGGGGAAACCACTGGACAAACCCTAAGGAGGCTGGCGAGTGTCGGATGGACACTCCAACGTCGGGAAGCTTCTCACAGACCTCCAGTGAGTAACGGTCTGTGAACTTTAACAATTGAGCACATATTGAATAGCGAACTATATGAAAATGTAACTTTGAAAGAAAACCAATATATCTTGAATACCGAACTATGTGAAAACTTAACATCGAGGCGAACAAATACATAGAATATCAAACTCTTTCATAGTTTGGCTTTGAAGCAAACAAGTGTACGGTTCAAACCGAATATAATTAAGCAGCATAAAACCACTTTGAACTGAAATTCAATGTTAATTAATCTATGTTGCACAACAAGTTAAATTTAACCTGAAAGTTGAATATATTAAAGGCTGAAGGAAGCCTAAACAATGAACTGTAATGACTGTGTGAAGTGTGGCAAAACTACAACTTGACAAGGGGTGTGTGATTCATGGTGGCAGAGCCACGAGACAGCCAAGGAGAAGCCAAGGGAAAATAAGAGTACACCCTAAAGCCAAGAGGCCATAAAAAAGGAGTCACATCAAGGTGACTTGGAGCACAGGAGCCAGTGCCAAAACCTCTGTGTGGGCTAACGAACCCAGGGGTTCTGGTTGCGCGACCTGTGATGGGTGGACCGCCTGGTCCGATAACTGTGCCTAAAGCAGAGAGCCTTGAATGCTGAAAACTAAAGGACACCACGAAGCAAGCCCAATAAAACCACTACAACACTTTTGAAAAGATTAAAGCATGTGAAGTCTTGGGGAAAGGAATCCTGAGGCTTGAGGTATTACACTTGTTCTCTTGGGAACAAAGTCCTGAGACCCTTTTTGTTTGGATTGTGCAACTTAAAGCTTGGGGAAGGGAACCCCAAGGATAGGTTTTTAACTATATCACCTTGAACTGTAGAAGGTAATATTTGAGACGTTTTGTAAATGAAACTTTCATATGCTTGTGGAGAACTTTCATATGCTTGCGGAAGGGCTTCTAGACACTGCATCGTCCACAAGGTTTTCTGGGGCCGGGGCCAGCACTTTATCCACTCTCTCTTCCAAAACACCTTCTCATCGAGCCCTTCGCTCAGCCACCTCAAACTCTCTGAGGGTCAGACGCTTCTCCAGGCAGAGCGTGGGAGGTAGATCTCGCTCCTCTGTAGGTGCCTCCCTTTGGAATGGCCTCCCTGGCCTTCTCAAACTTGAGCCGGACCACCTGAAGTTCCAGAAGCAGCTCAAGACCTTTCTCTTCGCCTCTGATTTATCTCTCTCTCCCCCTGATGACCTTCCTGTTTGCTGCACTGACTGGTTGCTTGGCTACTCTCAGTGTCTCACTGTGCACTAGGCTCTTCCATGCCCATTCGCCCCTGCACTGTCTGCGGGCCTACCGCACACCTAGGGTCTGTAACTGCAACCTTACAGTCTCCTGCCTCCTTGTACTTACACAGAGCCGCATTGCCCTGGCTGCACGTACTCAGAGCAATGCTGCCCTGATTGCACTCTTCCCTTCCCTCTCCCTGGCACTTCCCCTTCTCCCCCCGCATCTGAATGACACAAGACCTAGTAAGATCATTTTTTTTGTCCTCACTCTGTTTTCCCTCCCTTGTCTTGTCGCACCTAGAAACACTTGTGTACAGGCGCATTATAAATGACTCATATCATATCAAGGGGAGCTGAAAGAATGCTGTGAGCTGGAAGAAGCTCAGAACTTTGTGCTGAACACTGTTGCTTTTGACTTTGATGTCCCTACACATGTATTGGTTATAGTTGTGAGGGCAAGGATAGGCTTTGGACACAGGCGGATTATTAAGTTGAACTCTTTGACACAGACATTCCTTAGCATTCCTTAGTTTTGTTCAGGTAGGGAAATCCCACCATGGCATTGGGCAAGTTACTTTCACCATCCTGACATTTGAGTTAATAAATATATTTTGTTTGAATTTTAAGTCTGTTGTCTGTGTCCTTCATGATGCCTTCACAGTGTCCCTGTCGCCATGCCACTCTCACACACAATCCAAACCTCCAAACAAACACGCCTGCTATTTAAGGGAACGTTCAGTGCAGTGCTCTGAAGTGCCAGCTTCAACTTCTTCCTACACTCATATTTTAAAACAAAGCCCTTCCTGGAACAGTTTTCTTTTTTAAATAAAAGTATAGGAACGGTTAAAAAAAAAAAAAAATAGAGGAGCACCGTCCAATCCCAATTCGAGCACTGCTTGTGGCTTGGGTGCTTCCCAGCCACGGCTTTGGTTCTGCACTATTCCTCATGGGACAGTTACTGCATTGGCTCGGGCCTGCCACTCACACAGTGCAGCTCGAGCACTGCTAGCTTCCTGCTCCTTGTGCTCGCATTTGTAAATGTTTGTATTAATTTAATACGGTTTGCTCACACCTTTTAAATAAATATCAACACATCATTATGACATCAACTTCAATCATCATGAGAGAATGAATTAATCAAACATATTCCAAACAGTTTCTCCTAAACTTGTCCATTATCTGGCAATGTTATACCAAAGGAGTACTCTCCAACACCCTCTCTAAAATCTCATTGCTGCCAGAGTTAATCTCACATCGAGACCAACCACAATCCTATTCCACCAATCATCCGCAGATAGCGAAGGTATTTTGTTAACAAAATTTCCCAAATAAAAAGTTCTCAAAGATCTTAACACTGGACAACTGCTGTGAACTTTCACAGATTCCCAGTCTCTTACACTGTCTACGCCCCGAGGTGTTATGTGGATGCCTTTTCCAGAGGAATAAAATGTCACCCGTTGGTAATGTATTGAGGCGAAATGTCATGAGTTCCCGATAGTGTGTCGAAGGAAACTGTTTTAAATAGCTTGGCACAACATTAAGGGTTCGTCTCTCAAAGCTACTTGAGATGCGCATCCGGTTATCAGACTTCATGACTTGCGTTTGTATCCGGTCGTCATCTTTTAACTTTCTTTTGACCATATCAGGATTGTTTTTTAGCATGTCCGTTGTTGCCCCGATTCCACGTAAGCGCATTTGACACATGTCCTTCCATTGGTCCAATAGCTCCACTTTTCTACCATTCACTTCCGTTCTTAGAATTTCGAATGGTGGGGAGTGGTTTTCAATTATGCACTTCCTTAGGAGACAGAGGGATTTCCATACCACTTGTGATTCCAATGACTGGAGACCCAATTCATATCTAATTGAACGGATTGATGTTCCTCTGGGTAGGCACAAAACATTTCTCCCCAGAATGTACTGGGCATGTCTTCCAGGACAGATTTTTTTTTTTTTTACTTTATTTAACTTGCACAGGAATACTGCAATACAGCATACATATGCTCATTGGGCGAGAAAAGCACAGAATGGTGTAACAGAACACATTCTTAACACATACTTTAATTTACATGGTATTATTCATGGTACAGCTTCTTCTCCTTCCACCTTTGCCCTTTGCCGTGCCAAGTATTGCCAAAAGGCGCCCCAAATATCTCTCGGGCGATTTGTCAGCAGCATCAGGCCTGCATACACTTCCTCCTTATCATTTGCCCATATCATGTCACAGAGCCAGTTGTCATAAGTGGGTGCTTCGCTACTCTTCGAACGCATTAAAAAAGCTCTCTTCGCCAATACCAGACCAAGATTCACCAGTCTGCGCTTTAGTGGATTGAGCCTGTTCACATACCCTAATATACATGTCCAGGGTTCCCACACTATGGGCTGTTCCACCATCTCCTCCATTGCTTCACACACTCTCTCCCAGTACTCCCGTAATGGGCAGCATGACCACAACATATGTGTTATATTTCCATCAGACAATCTGCATCTAGGAAGGATGGCTCACGGGCAACGTGCTCGCCTTGGAAGCAAGATGACAAGTAGCAACACAGGTTCGATCCCTGGGTCCGTGCTTAGAAACCTCTGGGTATTAAGCATGTTATAAATAACCAATCATATCAGGACACTTCCCTTCCGTTGTTGGATACATTTTCTTGAGGCGCGCCCGGGGGAGGTGTGTTCTATTCAAAACAATGTAATGGATTAATCCGTGCCTGGAGTTCAATGATATTTGCCTAGTCAACTTACATATCTACAGCCAGTGGGCATCCGTGAAAGTGACCTCCAGGTCCCTCTCCCAACATCCCCTGATATCAGTGGTTTGCACTTCCCAGGTCATCTGCACCAGTGTATATAGCACTGAGGCTGACTTTGTTCCCCCATCTAGGGTGAATACATAATTAAGACATGGGTGTGCTGCCGGTTCCTCGGGTATTCAGGCCACACCGAGGCCACAGCCGAGCGGATCCGGCAGTACTGGATCTTCTGAAACGGCGTGTTCCCCACATATGTCTTGATCAAGTCCCATGACGCAAATGACACCTCATAGAACAAGTCTCCCAAGGTCAATATGCCAGCCCCGCGTCAGTGCGTTGCCAGTAGCTTGTCCTTTGCTGGATTTAGGAAGGGCTCACCCCAGATTGGCATAGCTCCATTATATAGTACAGTATTCTTGGGGCGTTTAATTAATCTAGTCCATGCCTCTTGTGTTACTGCCACTGGATCTAGCAGGTTAGTGTTGCTCTGTATTCCCCCAGGCAAACTATGCCTCAAAGCCGACTGTGCTGCCCC
Source organism: Ambystoma mexicanum (assembly GCF_040938575.1). Classification (NCBI taxonomy): domain Eukaryota; kingdom Metazoa; phylum Chordata; class Amphibia; order Caudata; family Ambystomatidae; genus Ambystoma; species Ambystoma mexicanum. The sequence continues at coordinate 342,382,119 of NC_090922.1, forward strand.
CTGCTTTTCCAATTCAATATATGATGTGCGTGGTCCTCCATCCACCCAATCCACCGCATAATATTCCTGGGCAGCGAGGTAGTACAACTCAAAGCCAGGCGCCAACAAACCTCCCGCTTCGTAGTGTAAGGCGTCTGCAGCTAATCCGTATCTGACCCTTCCATACAAATGAGGAGCAAGCTCTGGCCACTGTGGTAAAAAAGGATCTGCCCGGCCATAGCGGCACATTGCTAAATAAATAAAACAGCCTGGGCAGAATAATCATTTTTATCAGCCTGACCCATCAATGAAATGAGGAGATGATTCCACCACTCCAATTTAGTACACATCTTGGTGAAAAGGGAGTCATAGTTGAGGGATTTAACAAGCTCAGGATATCAGGCAATCTCAACTACCAGGTATCTTATGTGTGAATGCGTCCACTTATGCCAAACATGTTCCCTGGCTCCAAGGAGGCATCCGTTAGTGGGAAGACCTCAGACTTATTGCTATTCAGGCGAAGGCTAGAGTATTTCCCGAAACTCATGAACAGTGGCCAATATCCTTTGTAGGCATTTCCCAGGGTCTGTAACGTATATCAGCATGTCGTCTCCATATAGTGTTATAAGTTCCACATGCTCGGCAATGGTAATGCCCGCTCGGGTATGTCGTGCCAGCATGAGATCTGTCACGGTTCTATGACTAATGCAAACAGCTGGGGTGACAATGGGCATCCCTGCCTGGTACCTCCCGCCAGTGCTATTATCGGAGAGAGGGTCCCATTCACGCTTACCCTGGCATTTGGCTGTGGGTATAGAATTCTTACCCACCTTATAAAGTTTGTCCCGAACCCATAATTGTGTAAAACCATGAATAGAAATGGCCAACACACTGTCAAATGCTTTCTGCATGTCCAGAGACACAGCAACCCCCTCAACATCATGCAGCATCCGTGCCATTACATTGTACATCCGGCAGATATTGGATGCCGTTGATCTCCCCAATACAAACCCACCCTGATCTTCATGCACCATGTGGGGCATTAATGAGTTAAGCCTAGTTGCCAAAATGTTTGCAAATACTTTTGCATCAGTGTTAATTAGGGATTAATTGGCGACACGACCCACAATCGTCTGGAGATTTACCCGGTGTTAACAGTAGAATAATAACCGCTTTGTGCAACGACTCTGACAAGATCCCAAGATCCAATGCCTCTGACCACACCGTTAATAGTCTGGGCGCTAACACATTTATGAATTCTTTATAAGACTCTGCCCCAAGCCCATCCGATCCAAGGGTCTTCCCAACCGGAAAATCTCCGATCGCTTCCTTTATTTCACTCAACGTTATCGGTTCTTCCAGTGCGCTGCGCACAGGAATTTTTGCTAGATAGTCGTCTATTTCGGCAGTTGTGACTGCACGCTGGGGAGAATATAGGTACCTGTAGAAATCATAAAATACCTTTCTAACCTCATCCACTTTATTGGCACCCGTACCATCTGCCCTGATTATGCTCGGGATATTAGTGCTACCCCTCTTTCTGCGCAATATCTGTGCCAGTGGGCCTTTCCTGCTCTCCGTATCAGCGCGCTGCTGCTGGCATATCGAAATAGTGCAACTCTCTGTCCGCTACTTCCCGGTATTTATCTAGGTGTGCCTTTATGTCTTCGCTAATCTGCGGTGAAGGGTGCCTGGCGCTCTCCTCCTGTAACTGCCCAAGAGCTTCCTCATCTCGCCTTAGCTTCCTCCGAATATCTCTTAATACCCTGAGTTCAGTTGACATTGCTATGCCCCAAATGTATACTTTGAACGCCTGCCAAAGGATGGCATACGTGTTAAACGACCCCTCATTATTTTCAAAAGAACTGTCTACGGGCTGTGCCATACTTGCCCGGAAAACCGGGACTCCCAAGGTTGTAGCCTTAAAGTGCCAATGCGGCCATGGAACCATGCCCCCGGGAATACTTAGCGAAAGTTGCACAGGGGAGTGGTCAGACAAAGTTCTGGGCAATATACAACATTCTGCCACCCTTTTAAATAGTTTTCGCAATGCCAGCCATAAATCAATGCACGAGTGCATATCATACACTGATGAGTAAAACGTAAAAGCGCACTGTGTTTTGTTGAGCACACGCCACACATCCCTCGACCACAGGTATGCCATGTGTGTATGTATGGTGTGTGGCGCGTTGTCAGAGGCCTGGGTACAGTAGATGTGCGGTCAAGGTGTACATCTGATATCATATTAAAATCTCCTCCGCAAATGACCGACGCTGTGGGGTACCTAGCACATCTTTGGAATAGTGTCATAAAATTCAGAGTCATCAATATTGGGTCCATAAACATTTATCAAAAGTACCAATTTCCCCATGGACAAGCACAAACCTGCCACAATCATCGCATTCAGTTGTAAAGTGAGTGAATGGCAGTGACCGATGCACTAAAATCATGTGCCCTCGTAGAATCAGTCGTATAATACCGTTGATCTCCCCACCCTGGGGCCATCCTGCGTGCCTGATGTTCAAGCAGGTGTGTTTCTTGCAGAAATAGGAGTTTGACCCCTAATCTGTTGACATATGCCATTAAATTCTGCATCTTCATCAGTACCCCTAAGCACCGAACATTCCAACTTAGGAACTTTACATTGGTTCAGGCATCCCGCCATCCTCCCTTGAGTGCAACGGACCGCTCCACTCTGTCCCGCACCTATTCATGCCCAGACCATAATATTCCATGCATATCCTGTGCAACCGAACACTCCCACAACCCCTCCACCCCCACCCTCATAGCGCCTCGAACTTTGACTACGCCTGTCCCCTCCCTCTTTCCCCCAACCGCCCTACCCTACCCTGCCCAACAGTAACATGCACTCGCATTGGGGGCGGCAGCGGTCTTGGTATTGTTGCCTTGACACACGATTGAAACAAACCAAAATTAAGCAATCGTTCCCATCAACATAGCTATGCAGCTTAGACACGGGTGAAGCATTCTAATGCTTGCATATGCTACTTCGCCCCTGGGGCTTGCCCTGTCGGAAGCGGGATGTTGGCCTCTACAAATGACACAGCTTCCTCTGGAAATGTGAAGAAATAGGTCTTGTTATTGAATTGAAGTCTCAGTCGGGCGGGATAGAGCATGGCATAGGGTATTCCCCGTTCCCTGAGGAGCTTCTTCACACCAACAAAAGTGTGTCTCTCTCGTTGCACTGCCAGCGTATAGTAAGGGAAGATACAGACCACATTGGAGCCCATCCTCAATTCCTGTTTCTCTCGTGCAGCCTTCAAAGCCAGATCTATATCCCTATAGTTCATAGGTGCGCAATTATTGGCCTGGGATATCCCCCCGGTCTTGGCTTTGCCATCAACGGCCTGTGCGCCCGCTCCACTACAAACATCTGGGACCAGCAGGGATCCCCCAGTAGCTCCTCAACTGCGACTTCGATGGGCCCTTTCAAGGCGTCCTCTGGAAAACTGATGATACAGACATTGTTCTGCGTCAATCTTGCTTCAAAATCCTCACACTTTGTCTTGATGCTGCCCAAATCCTTAGCCTAGGTCGTTACTATCCCCTGTAGTGCTGTTATGGCATCGCCGTGCTTATCCGTGTCTCTTTTTCAGTAATTAGTTGCATGGCTTTCTCCAGCTGTGCACGGATTGTGGTTACATTAACCGTGATACCATACAGCTTGTCATTGATGGAAGTAAATCCTTGCTCCATGATGGCCATGACTCCTTGGAGGGCCACAGGCGGTGGTGACATTGCTCCCTCTGCCAGTGTCTGTTTTTAAAAAAATGTTTTTATTAGCATTTGCGTAATTACAACCATGCTTTTCCAATGTTACATATCAAATAAAGGACTTTATACTTGCAGCGTTATATTGGCAACAACAACAAACAACTTTCTTGACCTGTCGGGCATTATGTCTTTACCAAACTCCTAGTGTGCGCGTACCAGGGTCCGGGGCCCAGCCTATGTTTCCCACATCTTCTCCCCAAAGCAGCAGTCTGACTGGTCAAATTTATTTCAATTGAATTGAGTCAGGGTCCAATATTGCACGGTAAGGCTGACAGATTCAAGGGGGTTTGTCGTCTGATGGGTGGAACATGTCCCAGATCAGCGCCTTCCAAGCCGCACATTTATCGCATCCATCAGGGCTTGCTCTATTTGCCCCTTCCATCCATACCTTAGTTTCTGTTCAGCCCAACGCTCAAATTCTCTGTGCCATCTTACGTACTGTGGGCCACCAGCAGATTTCCAGGCCATAGCAATGGTCCTTCTGGCCAATATACATGCCATGTCCATAAACTTGATCACATGTTTATATTTGCTAATTCTGGGGAATGCACCAAGCAAGCATTCTTTCGGTGACCACTCGTATCTCACTATTCCCGCCTTCCTGCAGGCCTGTTCAATTCGTACTCAAAACCCTTGTACACGCACACACACACACAAAACATATTTATTAAGTCTTCATCACTCATCCCACACCATGGGCACAGTGGTCGCACATTCTTATTGAATGTTGCTATCTTGTGCGAGGTCATATATGTGCGGTACAATATTTTTAGTTGTATCAGCTTGAAGCAAGAGTTTCTCGATACTTCCTTGGGGTACACCAGTATCCATTCCCATTCTTTCTCCGTTATGTTTGTGCCCAAGTCCTTTTCCCATAGCTCTTTCAGCGCCGTACTTTTGGGGTTGCATTTATCTATCAACGAGCTATACAATCTGGATACCGGCCGCCATCCATCACTCAGACTATACATTAGGGTCAGCAGGGGATTCACCGACGGTTCCTCAGGCCAGCCCTCCCATTTTTCTTTGGTCGTCTTCCGAACTCTTTGGTACCAGAGGAACTGTCCACCAGGCACTTCTTCCTTCTCTTGCAACCACTCAAACTCTCTGAAGACCCCCTCCTCATATACATCGCCCCAGGTGTATATGCCCCATCTTTCCGACCTTCTCACTATTGACAGGTCTGTGCTATGCCTACAGGTGTCAGCTGCAATCGGCACCTCAGGTGAATAGGGGTTTCCGAGTTTCAATATAGACGCTGCCCTCCTCCATATCTTCCTTCCCAGTACCAGCATCATGGGGGAGTGACCCAGGCAACCCAGTGGTACCCACAGTATTTCTTTTAGACTTGCAGGGGCCACCAGTTGCTGTAGCAGCTCAGTTACGGACGTGGACTCATCCGCCAGTCATTTCACTATGTGGATAAGTTTGGCCGCCAAGTAGTACTTTTCTAGGTCCGGTAACTGTACCCCACCTTCACTATAGGGCAGGCACAGTGTGGCAAGTGACAATTTGTGGCGGTTCGCTCCCCACAAAACTTTGCAGAACAGTTTTTCCAGTAGTCAGAAGAAGGACGCCTTAACGTAGCAGTGTACGTTATTAAAATAGTACAGAAATCTTGGTAGGATAATCATTTTGGTGATAGCCATCCTACCCATTAAGGACAGCAGCAGCCTGAACCAAAATGTAATGGATTTCCTCAAACCTTTCACCACTGCTTCTGTGTTGTTTTCGTGCATTTGTTCCGGTTTGTGTCGTATATTTATCCCCAAGTACTTGAATGATTCCAGCTCCCCTCGGAGTCCTACTTCCTTCAGTTCCCTCGCATCCTTCCTCCTCAAACCAGCTATCGGGAAAATACAGGATTTAGTTCTGCTAAAGCTAATCCCTGACACTGTTGCGTAGTTGTGTAGTATATCCAGAGCCACTGGGATGTTTAGATGTGGATCTCTCAGGTACAAAAGCACATCGTCTGTGTAGAGCGATATCAGATGTCCTACTCCCACCACCCAGATGCCCACATCCAGGAACTGTTTTCGAAGGTAGACTGCTATCGGCTCTAGTCGCAGGACGTAAAGCATCAGGGACAGTGGGCAGTCCTGTCTGGGGCCCCTCTGTATGTCCCACGCAGGTGACACCAACCTTCCAGTTTTCACTCTCGCTACTGGGGCTCTGTATCGTATCTGCACCCATTTTATGAATTATTCCCCAAATCCGAATTCCCTTAGTGTTGCCACTAACCATTCCCAACATATTGAATCAAAAGCTTTTATGGCGTCTACAGAGAGTATGGCGTATTGTGCCTGGGAGTTTACAGTTTACGCTAGGACATGCTGCAGTCTGCGTAGATTTAAACGCTGTATTGCACCCCGGAATGAAACCATTCTGATCACTGTGGATCAAGTCCCCTATAACCGTACTCAGTCGCTTGGCTAGTATTGTGGTTAGGATCTTAACATCATAGTTTAACATTGCCAGTGGGCGGTATGAGTCAGTTGGCTTCCCTGGTTTGGGTATTAGGATCATTAGGGTCTCCCTCATGGACTCTGGCAGCACCCCTTTCATGTATGCCTCCCTGAACACCTCGAGCAACACTCGGGATAAGACTGCCTCAAATGTCTTATAGAACTCCGGGGGAGCCCATCGCTTCCGGGTGTTTTGCTCGAGGCGAGTGATCTTATCACTTCAGATATGTCCTCAATTCTTATGTCCATCTGCAGTGCCTCCCACTGCGCTGCCCCCAGTTTAGGCAGACCAATTTCCTCAAGTGCATCCAGTCTGTACAGGCCGGAATAAAATTTCTCAAAAGTGTCATTGATTGCTTGTTGCGATTTGTGCACAGTGCCTGTGTCCTCCTTGAGTTCTGTGGTCGGATGTTTTGGATGTTCCCTCCTGCAAAGCCACGGCAGCAGCCTGCCTGGTCTACCGCCCTCTGTGTGCGCTCTGGTGGTTTTAACTGTGTAGTCAAATTTTGACTACCTTCCCCACGCATCTTGACAGCTACCCCTCATTTGTGCTAATTCAAGCTCCTCCTCACGTGTCCCTTGTATGCAGGACTCTCTGTTTTATTTTGTATTCCCACCTTTCCACTTCTAGTCTCAATGTTTTCCTGATACCGCCCACATTAGCATTAACCTCCCCCTTACCACCACCTCCATTGCTTCCCAGACCGTACCCCATCGTTCAACGCTGCCCACGTTTCTCTGAATATATTCCTTTAATCTACTCCATAATTCTTCTTTGAAGGCCTTATCTGTTAAGGCGTCTGTGGGCATATGCCACAGCGGTATAGAGGGCCTAGGGCCTCGTATTCTCCAAGTCAACAACAGTGGCGAGTGATACGATATTGACATGCCCAGGTATTGACGCTGATGGTGCAAGATGTTCAGTGAGAGTAACAAAATGAGAAAGGACACTGCGTAACAAGCCCCGACATACAGGTCTAGACCCACAGCGCACTTGCTGTGGTTTCTCGCTCTGTCTCACATTTAAACAGGTGCTTTTGGAGGACTCTAGGGACGGAGCGGCCAGCCTCTGGCATTCCCCGCCTGCCTCCCCTTCCCGCCTCTTCCTGAACGCTTTGCGGCTTTGCTCTGGTCAAGGAAGTGACGCGTGATCCCCTAAGGCCACAGCAATCCCCGGGAGAGGAAGGTGTTCTGGTTCCCTAGAGAAGGGCTGAACCATCTCTTCCGCATAGCTTAATACACAACGCCTGTCATCTGCCTGGGCGTGCGACAGGAACCGGGGGAAGAAAGGGGAACAGCCCGGGGGAGCAGCCAGTCAAATAGACCTCAAGAAGAAGAATTGCTCCAATGATTTCGAGTCTCAGCTGGCTGCTACGGGCAAAGTGATTCACTGCCTGCAAGAAGACTTGAGTTTGATCGAGACCATGCAATCAATGAGCACTAATTTCCCCTCAATGGCACCCTACCTTGAGACCTAGTCTCCACGACCAGAAGCCAGCACATGAACATTCATGGAGGACTGCTCTGTTTAGCGTCCAATTAGGCCCTTTTGAAGAAGAGGAAATCCTCAAAACGCGTCGGCCAAAAATCAATTGGAAATCGTTATTTGCATTTTGTGTTTATTCTTCGCATCTAACCATATTGAATGTAATAATAAAACACTTTTTATTTGAGAGTGCCTTTTAGCACAATTCATTTTTGTCAACTAAATTGTTATTCATAATATACAGGACTTTGTATGCCTAAATATTTGAACGCCCATGGGGTGTACGTAGCAAGTGTGCAGGGGACGGGAGGATCCCAAGTTTGGGTCCTCTTACCTTTCTCTGCCCAGGTATTGTGCCGATTCCACCTGTGCCTGGTGGACCATGGCCACAAAAAGATAGTCAATCCTGGTGTGTAGGTTATGCAGCGAGGAGAAGTAAGAGTAGCCCCTGTCGGGTGTAATTCCCTCCACACATCCATCAGATCTAAGGCCCCTGGTAGTGCATTCAGTGCCCCCATAGCCACCTCATTCCGGGTTGCCGGCGATCTGGATCTATTCAACTCCCAGTCTCGCACGCAATTAAAGTCACCTCCCCAGATGAAAAAGCATTCTTGGTATGGGGCTATCTTGGTACACAGTGTGTTAAAGTGCAGAGGTATTCCATGGTTGGGGAAGTAAGAGTTAACTGTACATTGTCTACCTGTTCAATATAGCCCCTTAATATCATGTACCTTCCCTCTGGGTCTGTTTCGCTCCGAAGTAGCTTAAAGGGAACCGCAGGGTTTATCCAGGTGAGAACCCCACAGGCATATTTAGAGAATGCAGCACCATATCACTGTCCACCCCAATGTTACTCCAACTTGGCCATGGTTTCTAGCGATAGGTGGGTCTCCTGCAGTAGTGCGATAGACACTCTTTTCCTATTGAGGAAGGACTTCACCTGGTTCCTATGCAAATATGTGCCCAGTTCCCGGACATTCCACGTCAGCACCTTAATGTCAGCAGCCATAACCAGTCAGTATCCCCCACTGCGTACCTCCTTATTGCTGTGTACCCAGACTCCAGACCCACACACTCCCAGCTTTTCCACACTTCGGGCAACCCTCGCTCCTTCCCGCACACGCGACAGCTCATACGTACACCCCGATACATGCCTCTTTTTGTGAAGAATTAAAAACTTTAACAACAAACCGAACCAAATCCAAAGAACTGCGCTCAGCAGCTGCGTTCCGTCCGCAGCGCTCAAACGACCCCTGCACCTTCCTGACCCATCCAGTCCACAGCGTGCAAGCTGTGGTGCGTCAGCAACAGGCCGGCGAATAACAATTCATGGGGAGGGTTTTCCGACTCTGACCGAGGGTCCTGGTCTCACCCCCGCCATAAAAGAGAACAAAAACTTCATTGCAGTAACAGTGTGTGTCCAATGCCTCATCGAAGCACACCTGCGGGTCCATCTACTGCTATGCTCGACCCGCTCCCCACCCCCTCATCGGGCCAGCCATCTCTCATGTGACTGTTTCTTCGTCTCCATCCAAGTTGTTGTGTTCCATCCACATTGTGGCCGCTGCAGGTGTTTCAAGGAAGACAGGTCGTCCTTTGTAGATAACTTTGAGCTAGACGGGTACATCAACATATACTTGAGGTTTAGTTGCCCAAGTCTTGCTTTGATCGGTACAAAGGAGTTCCTTGCTCTTTGAACTGTGGGCGTGTACTCCGGGTATATGGCTATGTTGGAGTTGTCGCGTCGGATCTCCCCGCCTTATCTCGAGTATTTCAAGAAGTCCTTCCTATCGCAGAAATTCAGGATTTTCGCTATCATGGGGCGAGGGTGTGAACCCGGCGGCAGTCTTTTTCGCAAGGATCTGGGGGCCCTCGCCACCACAAAGCCTTGCGAGAGATTGCCTGCCCCAACTTCCTGCAGTATTAAAGTCGCCACAAGTCTGTGGGGTTTGAGCCTTCCATTCCCTCCGGGATTCCGAGCAGGTGTATATTATTACGCCAAGCGCGTCCCTCAGCGTCTTCTGCCGGGGTTTCTAGTGCCTCATTTTTCTCCTCTAGTTCTGATAGTCTCTTTTCAAGGTCCTTGTTAGTCTCCATCGTTTCTTTCAGCACTGTCTCTGCAGTTGTGACTCTTACTGTGAGGTTACAGACATCTTGTCGCATCAATTGCATGTCAGCCTTAACCTCCTCAATGTTTGTGTCTATAAAGGATTTCAGGGCTGCAATTGCATCTAGTTCTCTTTGGTTGCAGCCTCCCTGTCCGGTTGACCTGTCTGTGCCTCTGCGTTGCTCTGTGATTGCCCCTTTAGCTTGGCCGCATTGAAGGAGTCCATGATGTTGGGGTCCTTCTTTCCTTTGGTTGAGGGCATGTCCGCGATATCGATGTATGGGCTATTTGATGATTGCCGCTGGCTTGGCAGACTCTCCACCACTTTGTGGTCCCTGGTCCTTGCATAGGCAAAGTTCGTCAAACCAAGTCAGTGACCTGCCAATAGAACTCTCAGACTGTATGCTTGTTAGTCTGCTCTTCGCCCACTAGGTGGTGCTATGTGAGTGCTCCGTGTCGCAGCGCGGGACCCGAGGGCCCTCCAACCGCAGAGTAAGCGTTGCAACTAATGAAGACTCTGCCCTCGTTGCAACCAAGGGACTGCACTGTGGTTGCCACTGTGTGCGGCGCGTGGTGTCTCGGGACCCAGGCGACCACAGTGTCTTATAGTCCAGTGAGACAAGCCCTCCACTAAGTCTTGCCATGTCTAATTCACTTCCTGCTCAGGCAGTGTTCTCGGGGCAATATCACAAGTGTATTATGTAAAGAATGCGATCTTGGCTTCTTGCATCCTTCTTCCTCTCCCTTTATTACTCGTGGTGGCCTGTGCGCCGTGCAGGATTTGTGGTGTGCCTGCTTCAATTGCCTCCGCCAGCTACCGCCGTGCTCAGCACTTGTGAGGTGTGCCGTATCTACAACGGTGTGGGGGCCCCCTCAACTCCAAATCCCTGATCCCCCTTTTGTCAGGGAGCGTGACGTGCTGGTTAACTGTTGTGGCCTTCGTTGGTGCTACTGCAGGTGACCACTGTGCCCAATGTCCCACTGTGACATGGTTATCGTGCTTAGTACACCTCCCCCTTCATCGCACTGTTGTGGCCCCCTGTCCCCTAGTTTGTGTACCTACTACATTGCCTGTAAGGCTTCACTGTTTTAGCTCCTCTATTATGCAGTAGCGCGGCCGCTAGGCAGCAGCTAGTTTGTTAGCCTACCTTCTGCTGTTTCAGGGAGATCTCAGCACTTCGTAGTGCCCTCTTCTCTGCCTGGCCCTTTTCCATGTGGCTTGCTCTCCGGGCTGTGCGCCGTTCTTGCAGCCAGTGCCCACGCTGTGCCTCCACTGGTATGTTTGGATGCTGGTGTGTAGCAGGGGCAGACCTCTCCAGCCCACTGCTCCCCAACCAGCTATATATCCCAGCCTAGGCGCACTGTTTCAATCTGCGACATCAGCTGGCAATGGCCGCAATGCAGGCTCCCCGGCCGAGTCCTTCTGATCTGATCCCGCGGCGTTCTAACCTTTGTCTTCTCATTCTGCCACAGTCTTTCGTTGCCTTACGTCTTCATTCCAACGGTAATACGCTTGGCGCACCAAGCCGCTCCCTTGCTCCTATGGCACCAGACCCTTTGCGATGCAGCCGTCAGTCACCTGCGATTTGGAGTACCACTCTGCAGCCCCGGTTTGCCCATCACGATGGGGCACCAGCTCCGTGGGGGCTACCACTCGGCGTGGGCAATTGGTGACTTCTGCAGCAGTTGCACCCATGTCCTCCTACAGGACTCCTGATAGCCTGGGGTTCCCTTTAAGTGCAGCTCGTCCACCCCGCTCTTCCACCTCACTGCAGACGCTCTGGGCCTCCCAGCCTCTTGTGGACTCCCGACTGGCTCGTTGGGTCTGCCTCAGTATTCACAGCTTCCAGGCAGTACCAGTGGGGGATCCGGGGCAATGGGCTTTGCCCGTCGCCTCAGTCTGCCGTGCTAGTAGTCGCCGCTGTGGCTCGTAGGCAGCCCTTCCCACTTCTCAATGCCTCTGGCTCCTCTTGCCGGCTCGCCCGCACCAGCTCCTTCTTCACTTCACTGCAGTGACGTGGCACATTCCGCCATCTTGGTCTCGCCAGTCTTCAACTTGGCCCGCAGTTTTCGCTCACATTGCTTACCGATTTTCACCCGCACCGCACACCGGTACATTTCGGCTGATGTAATAAATGTCTGTGCCTTCTTCAGGACCAAGATAGAATGACCCCGCAATGAAATAGAACAAAATGCCACAATAAGACATATCTAGAACCGAGAGAAAAAAGGTTGCAAGAAAAACCATCACCATTTTGTGAATAGGCCAAATAACCACTCACCAAAAGTTACAAACATCACCTGCCAAGATGTGAACAGGACTTGTGACTACATTTAAGTGAATTTAAAACATGCTATTTGAAAATAGCTAAGTCTGATGAGGTCCTACCCTATGATGGAGGTCATCCAACTAATAAAAACAGAAGGTAGACCTGAATGTCCCCTGCCTCCTAGCTAGGAGGAGGAAAACAATAAACAGTAGGTCTCCTGCAAAGAAGTAAACACGCAATCATATCCAAAAAAACAAGTGGCACAGTAACAAAGAACACGAGTGAACTCTGTTATATTACCAATAAGCCAACCTGATGCCTGATATCCAAATATATAAAAATAACAAACCAAGTTCACCAAAACAGTTGAAAGTACGGCCTGGAAGGTGCTGTTTGAGTCTATGGTAAAGGTGTATGCTCTGTTGCTATATGGCCTGCCGCTGTCTAAAAGCAAACGCAAAATAACTTTTAGAATCACCAGAAAAAATGCCATTAGAAAGATGTGCGGAAGACGCACAGCACTTGACTAATGTGTACCTGAGCTAAAAACGTGGGCTGTTGATCGAGCAGAGGTGAAGGCTGTTTCAGCAATAAAGGCTGCTGCTGTGTGCGGGTTAGTCTCTCACTGCGAGCCCGGCTCACCAGATTCCTAAGAAGCCATGGATACGTGACCAAGATCACGTGACTATGTGCAGCTAGTATGTGCAGATGTCTAAAAGCTGAGGGCTAGAGCGTGCGTCATTTTAAGTGGACATTAAGGTAGACAAGTAGCTGTCCTAGTGTGCTACCTGTGGCCAGTTATATATTAATCTAGTATTCACAACAGTGCCGCTAAAGTATGAAGTAAATTGTTAAAGGCTTCATGTCAAAACACCTAGTGATAGAAATACTACCCTTCACTTCGAGAGGTTTCATTCAAGAAGTATGAAGGAAAGCCAACCGATTGGCCTGTTTTTGCCACTCTGCCGCAACTGTACTTCAGTTCAAGATTATTACCTTCATGCCAACAATTTGACACCATCATCAGCGGACACCTTACAAATTCCATACCTCTGGTCAGAATGCCTTGCCAGATATTAAGGAATACCAGCACAAAGGCAACAAGCACAATTCTAACTGATGTTCGGATTCTATGAGTACCCAGTGATAGGGGTACTGCTTTCTCATATACCAACTTGGGAGTGTTTATGTTGTAAAGGTAAATGTTTTAATAAGATCATGCTTAAGAATAAATAATGTGCAACAGCTTAATGCATTTGTAAACATTTCTAGGATTTGAGGATATATGTAATTTAGGAGTAATTTCAATATATAATTTTCTAAGCGGAAAATTAATGTTCAAAGAATGTTTCTTTTTTATTTGATCTTTTTGTTGAAGGTTAAACAACTTACAGTGGGAATCAGAGAAAAGAGAAAAAAATGGCCAGGCATAGTACATACAAGTTCACAAATTATATCATATGGACATGGTGTCTGCCAAACAAACAGTTCAAACGTATGGACATAGGAGCGATCCCAGCGGCTTAAAGAAAACCCAATACCAGCATGATCAACACTCGCCCCAACCTCATCGAATCCTCCCCCTGCAAACCTCCCACATGATCCCATTGTACATCATTTGATCAGGTTGATGTATATTTACCTATATACATCTATCTTTCAGCTTTACTCCCGATGTCTTAATCCATTCCCTCTCGGGTAACCTGTTACCTTGGCGTGCACAAAGCTAAGAGGTTTTGTCACACACACGGCTGGTGTAGTACTGTGAGAAGTTCCCATGTGTAAATTCTCCCCGCACAAGCCACTTGCGGGGTGTGCATACCTACAGCACAGTGCCCATTAGGTCATTGAACCTAGCTGCTCGGGCCTGAGAAGTCACTTTCCTGATATTAGCCCGCTCCATATCGCAAATCCTTGCTAGTAGGTTCAGTCATCTCTGTTTGCTGGGTGGTGTATTTGCTTTCCAGTCGATCAATATAGCCTTTCTAGCTGAGAATAGAGCAATTTGCACAAATTGCATGTCTGGGAGTCATGCCAATCCTCACTCTGAAGGTCAAACAGAGTTGCAGGCGGTGTCAGGGGACAAAGCAGCCGTCGAGTTTGGCCAGGCGCTGTAGCATGCGTTCCCAAAAGGTCTGTATAGCACGGCATGCCCACATAATATGTCCGACAGTACCCACCATCCCACAGTTTCTCCAACAAAGGGGAAATCGATAAAGGCCCATGGCCTGTAATTTCGCAGGTGTGTAATATATCCTGTGTATCAGTTTGAATTGCATTTCTCTGTGTCGCAGATTGCAGGATAGTGTGAATCGTGTCAAATGCTTCATATATATCTTCTGCGCAGAGTCGTGTGACTAAGTCCCTAGACCAGTTATCTGCTAGTGTAACATTTCTGCTGAGGTTTTGTGCTATGCAGAAATCATAAAAGTGTCAGAAGCCTGGGGAACTTGGATGTGTCGCAGCCAAAACCTGTTTTACATTCCCTTACCTCCATTCCTCTAGATTCTGCAGTAGATTTTAGATATGATTGAGTGTATAAAGAGGTCCAGAATGTCTTTAGCGGACTGGAATGATAAGATGGCTTGCTCGTTGCAAATATCCTTTACCTGCACGTCTCTCCAATTAGTATTTTGTCGGTTTTGCAGTTGTGCTGTAGTCTCAAAGGATAGTAGTGCCCTAAAACTAATCCATGATGGGATTTCCCAGACCTGTGACCCAGTAGGGGTGCGCATAGTGTCATTGAGCCAGGGTAGGACCTACCTGCGCGGGAGTCACCCAGGTGGTAAGGCTAATATTTCTCGAGGTGTGAACCGACTCATTAGTTGCAACTGCATCTCCCGCAAACTAGTTGTACTGGTGCTGTTGAGCCCTGGTTTGGCCCAGGCAATTTATGCAGCCAGATAATAAGTGTCCCAAGACGGAAAGACCAGGCCACCATTAGCCTTAGATGCCTGCAGAATAATGTTAGTTCATTTTCGCTACTGATTTATCTAGGAGGGCATACAGGGAGTTGTGGGGGTGGCGCAGGAATCATAGTGGCCCAATAAATGAGTTTGGGCATCAAGTTAATTTTTGCGGCTTTAATCCTGCCAGTGAGTGAGAGAGGGAGTGCGTGTCTGCCCTCCAGGTCAGACTGTCTATTTTCTGTACTACGATAGAAAAGTTCAGGGCACTCAAAGCAGAGAGGTCTGCACTTACATTAACCCCCAAATACTTGATATACTGGGCCTGTAGTGAAAATGGTACAATTCCACCAATGTCCCAAGTTATGTGTGATCTCAGGGGCATTACTTCGGACTTATCCCAACTAACGCAATAGCCTGCCACTGGCCTATAGTCCATCAGGAAAGCCTGGATTATGGGCAGGGAACGCGAGTAATCACTAATATATAGCAGGATATCATCTGCATATAAGGAGACTGTGCTCTGCCGTCCCTTTCCTGATCCCCTATCAAACCTCGACCATATGTAGCGAATATAGCAGGGGGGACAGTGGACACCCCTGCCGCTTGCCATTGTGTAGTGGTAGAGGCTCAGATGTGCAGCCGTTAGTTTTCACTGTTGCCTGTGGTGCATTATAAAGCAAGAGTATCATACGCAAGATCTGTCCAGAGAAGACAAACCCCTGAAGGACTGCGGACATATAATCCCACTGCACCCTGTCAAACGCCTTTCTGGCATCTAATGACAGTATAACATCGCCCGAGTCAAATTGACCCTTGATTATATGAAGTAGGTGCTTTAAATTAGCCGCAGAATGTCAAAGTATAAAGCTAGTCTGGTCTTGGTGGACCAGGGCAGGCATAAGCCTCTCTAAGCGATGCGCGAGGCATTTCACAAAAACTTTCGCGTCAGCATTTATTAAAGAAATCGGCATGTATCCGCTGCATTGCAGTGGTTCCTGCCCTTTTTTTATGGAAAATGACTATGTTGGCTGTAAGCAGGGAAGGTGGGAGGTGGCCCTCCTCAATGCTTCCTGAAACATGTGATCATGTTTAGGGGCAATGACATCTCTCAGGCGTTTGTATAGATCGATTGGCAGGCCATCGGGCCCAAAGCCTTACCGGCAGACAAGCCTCTGATGGTAGTCAACACTTCTTCATCTGTAATTGGCGATTTAAGCATATCTAGATCTCCCAGGGTTATAGAGGGGAGCAGTATGAATCGTAATAAGTCCTGACCAGTTCCAGATCTCGGGCCGGGGGATATGGGTCTTTATAGTATTCTGCAAAGCGATTAGTAATAGTTTTATCCCCAGTCAACAGATTCCCCACAGTGTCCCTTATGGCCTCAATAATCTGTGTGCTCTGTCTGCCCCTCAGGGCCAGTGCTGGAAGCCAAAGCAATCTATCTCTGTCCGTGTATAATGTGTGGGCCCACTTGCTGAAGGCTTTCTGCACTCTCAGTGTGGATAGTGGCGTAAGTTCTGCCCTGGTGCGGGCAATACGAGCATAGATAGCCAGATCTTGCGTCAATTTGTGCTGTCACTCATCTACCCCAAGAGTGTCAGTGAGTGCCTTTTCTTGCACCTTCCATGTGCATAGTTTATGTGCCCAGCGTGAGATACATTGGCACTGCAAGTACGCCACAAACGCATCCCAACATCTTATTGTGTTGAATTCTTCTGAGATATTATCCCTCCAGAAGCTCTCTGCGTCTTCCGTGAGGTGTTGAATGAAGTAATTGTGGGTTAACGTCATTAAATTGAGGCGCCAAGAGGGAGTGTGTTGCGGTTCATCCTTTAGGATGATGTTTAGGAGGACCAGGGCATGGTCTGACAGGGCTATTGGGACAATAGAGCACCTTTCAACCATATGCATGGCATTGCAGGGTAGAAGCCAGTAGTCTAGTCGGGAATAGCTGCCGTGATGGTGTGAAAAATGTGTAAAGTCCTTTTTACCCTGCATGGGTCAGTCTCCAGACGTCTGTCAGCCGGAGTTGAGTCAAAAGCGTCAGCAGTGTGCATGTTTTTTTCGTGACTGGATCACTGTGTGCAGTGCAGTCAGTCTGTCCATTGGCGGGTCAAGGGCAACATTAATATCACCACCAATTAGTGTTCAGTGGCCTAAGAAGGGGGCAGAGACAGCTAATGTGTGGGTAACAAACCCTGGAGTGTCTGTGGTCAGAGCATAGATGTTCATGAAGGTGATGCATTGGCAGTGTTGGGTGCCATGGATCATCACAAATCTACCTTCCTTATCTGTCTTGGTTTCCAAGATGATGAGAGGCACCCTTTTGTGACTATGGATGGACACACCGCATTTCCCATGGAGTGGGGAGGTAGCCACCTTCTTCCTCCGGCCTGTACACAACTTAATGGATTCAGAAGCATTTAAGTGTGTTTCCTGAAGGAACAGGACGCCCCCACTAAGATCCCTAATATAGTTGACAAGCCTCCTCCGTTTTATAAAATGCCTGAGCCCTTGAATATTAAGAGTAATACATTTAAGCGACACCATCAGCAATATGGGACATGTGACTGAGTGCAGCGAGACGGTTCTAGGTAGGGCCGGTCAACTACTGCATATCCATACAAGCATACAAAATTTAGACAACTCTCACAGAGCTCAACAAGAGCCCTTTTCCCCCTCGCACAAGCAGTCGCACGCCCTAGGAGCTTTGAGCACGCCATGGGAAAGCCCCACCATCACACTGTAGCAGTGTAACAAGAATGGAAAACCAGTGGTAAAGAACATGAATGAGTACCTGACCTTTGTATGATGCACATGTGGATCGAACCAACCCCAATAAACCAAACTCAAAGAACATGTAAACACAAGAATGAAACTTTCAACAAACACTTTCAACAAACAGTCCCGATTGGGAAACATTGGGACCTATAAACGTGGACCCAATATAATGTTGTAATAGCCATTGCTGTGGGTGGCAGGCAAAACCACTAGGATCCGGCACTGGCCCACGACAGGCGGTCCACCACCGGGAAAGAGGGGCATGGCCCGGGCTGCACCCAGTTCAGTTGCGTTCATGATTGTATATTAGTGCACTTCGCAGTTGTCTGTAAGAGGTAGGGTGCGTCTCTCCCAGAGAATCTCAGTGTCATAAAGTGCCCCCTTCAGCAATCAGAGTGGGGCAACAGCATTCCAAGGAGCGACTCGCATCCCTTCACTTCAGCAGAGCACACAGGCGCTCTGCACATTCACCAGGCATATGGATTGTGTAACTGGGATCGCAGGCGTAGCCAACCGTAATGCCTCTGGCAATGTGTGCTTCGGTCCATTGATCGCTACATTCCGTTCCGCTTTGTCCCAGCCTCCTCGGGTACCTGACACCTCGCTTCCAGCGAGCATTTGCAGTGTGGGTCTCGATGGCTGACACACCACTACTATGAGCTGTGTCGTGCTTTGGTTCCTTGGGGGATGGTGTTCGCATCAACCAGAACGTGCTCTTTTAGGAACTTCCACGCTTCTTTGGAGTCATCAAAAGAATGCCATTGTTTGCTGATTTGGATAGTCCATATCACCGGGAATTTGAGGTACTGTCAGTATCTCGGAGCTCAGTGAATATCGGGTTAAAGCCTCTGCAGCATCTCGATACTTCCACTGAGTAGTCATTGAAGAGACGCACCGTGACCCCATCAATGTGTACCGTGCCTGCTGCTCGGTCACTCTCAATATGGCAGCTTTGTGTTGGAAATTAAGAAGTCAAAATGTAATGACCAGGGACCTTCCCCCGGCTTACGGCTTAGGAACAGGGGCACGGTGGCCGTGTTCTATGATGAATGCGCATGAGTCAGAGCTCTTCTATTTATCACTGAAGAGGCCATACAAAAAACCTTGCAAGTCATCGCCTTCCAGGTTTTCAGGAATGCCAACCAGACACAGGTTATTCCGATGTGACCTGTTTTCTTGGTCTTCCACTCTGGTGCTGAGGCGCAGAACCTCTCTAATCAATGTGTCCTGATCCGTGGATGTCAATTCCTGATTATCCTTGAGCACACTAATGCATCTCTCATTATCTGCTGCCTGTACGGCTTGCAGATCAAGGCACCCCCTAATGTCCTTAAGTTCTTTCATCACCTCCTGTACCGTACCATGTGTCTCCTGGGTATGTTGTCCGATGGTCTTCATCTCAGCCATTATGGCCTGTAGCTGAGCCGGGACATCCATGTTCTCCTTGCGCCTCACAGCACGTCATGCACAGCTGATGTGGGGGCCCGGCTAGTGTCTGCATTCGTTGCCTCAGCTTCTGAGTCCAACGACTGCTGGGGGGGTATAGCCCACCAGGGCCAGCTCCAATATGCCTGCAAAGAATATTTTTTAACTTGAATGTATTCATGTTATGGGTCCACTCAAATATTCAGCTTACCCTGCAAACAGGAGTGGATGGTTTCCCCATGGGGAGGACCTGTGGGATTTTTGAGAAGAGGACTGATGGTTGGGTGAAGGAGCTGATAAAGAAGGGGGAATGTCTGTCCTGCATGATTATCTTGTGTGGCCTACTTATACATATGACTTGATTTGCATCTGAGGGTGTATGCCTGTCCAGTGACCACATTTCCTGTATCAACAGACACTGGGATGTAGCTGTTAACATGGAAACAGAGCCATCCGAGAATAGTGTTGGAGTCCACATCCCTACTTGAACAGGCACTCTGTTGTAGTTCTGTTGCCTCCCTAAGCCCTCTTGCTCAGGTGGGCGTTATCACAATAGACATCCCCCTTAAAGAAACGAAGGATCACTTTCGAGGTTAAGCCAGCCAACATTTACAGTGGATCACTCCTCCCCGAATTGGCTTTGGCTAACTGCAGATGTCATTTATTTCTAGGTTGTTTGTATGTGAACATTCTTGACATTCTTGTATCTCGTCTCAAATCCCCAAGAGCTTGTAGCTATGTAAAAATGTTTGCTCTCTTTGAGTGGAAAGGCGCTGATTCAGTTAATTATATACAACAATGAAAAGAGGGGATAGAAGAAAGTCGGGGGGCATGTACTATTTACGTGTTGCGAGATTGCACTGTTAAGGTTTCTATGTGTTCCATGTCAATACAATTCGTTTTTGGATGACACTTAACACTTAGTCTGGATATTCTTTTCCTATGATATGTTTATTGATGACTACGTTGATGGGTGTCATGTAAGAAATGACGGTTTAAGCAATTTTATCTGTACAAGGCCATCATGAGGTTTGATCTTACACATCTATTATTATGCAGGTACAAATCTATTTGAGATTATATGTCATTGACACCATTTACTCAATGGGAGGATTCTAGTTGTGTTCTCGGTAGCCTATCTTCTCGAAGCCAGACAGTTTGGCGCAATTATATCTTGTTCTTTAGCTGAATGTGACAAAGGCACATGTGGGAGGCTAGGGGGTGTATACTGATACACCCAGGCGCCACTTTGTTCGGTGATGCTGGCCCCACAGGCAGTATATGGAAGGTCATCCAGGGGCCCCATCCATTACCCGCAACAAACACAATGGGCCTCATTACGACCCTGGAGGTCCGGAAATAACGGTGGCGGTAAACCCGCCGCCACCGTTGTTTCTGGACCGCCTGATCCCCGACCCCTGCAGGCGGGAGGTGATGTTCCCGCCCGATCTGACCTGGCGGGTTTAACACCTCCCGCATGCAGGCGGACGAGGAAACACCGGCAGCATTACGAGATGCTGCCGGTGTTTTCATAACCCCGATTCCCATTGAGTCCTATAGGACTCAATGGGAATGGGGATTTACACCATTCCGCCTCCGTGATTCCCGGAAAACCGGGGTTGTAATGCCCCGGTAATTCAGGAATTCACAGAGGCGGAATGGTAATACGAGTCCGGCGGTAACCAGGCGGTTTTACCGCCGCGGTTACTGCCGGACTCGTAATGAGGCCCAATGTGTGTCCTTGCAGAGGATACCAACCACTCCATAAAATGCAAGGGAAGCTTTTCTGGTTTTTCAAGCGCACCGGTTACATGAATAAAATCAATTCACTAACATATATTGAACAAGGATTCAGAGCTTTAAAAAAGTAGATTTCTGAGAGTTACACACATACAACTGGAATTGATTCTGAATACATTTAAGCTGTTGAATTGTATAATTATTATTGTGCATAGTCTCATTAATAAATACATTTACGATTTCAGCATTACAACTCGTCAGCTGTCACATGTCAGACATATCATTACGACAAACAGTCCAGGCCGGGATAAAACGGGGTGCAGTGAAGTTTTCCAGTTAGAATTGGAAGCAGCATCTGTTTAAAGGGTCTTACTTGCAGCGGTTAAGGGACTAACGCGTGTTGTTTGGCTATTTCGTTCAATAAGCTTGGACCCTTTAAGTCACTTCTCTTAAAACAACATTTTTTTAAATGTCGCTTATATCAACAAAACGCTTGGCAAAATTGTTCAGTCACAGTCAAGATGAGCCCCAAGTCCTGGGGCACAGCGGATCTGGTCCATCTACAGGGAAAGAAGCTCAGAAAGCAACACCAGAATGTCGAACATTCTCACTGTAATTAGACTCTTTGATCTTCAAAACGAGTGTACAAAGCGATCCCTCTGGAAGCAGATCATTTCAATTAGACCAGGAGCAGAAACGTCCAGCAGCAAGAGAGCGTCGCATTCAACCGCCAACAGCCGCTCAGGAAAATGTTCATGGAAATATCGTCTCCGTTCGCATACTCGAAATGTACACTGAAAAGGTGATGGGTGCCAAACGAGCGTCTCATGGACGGTTAACTCGAGACTCGTGAATTGCTCGGATACTATTCAGATAAATAAATGACAAAGCCTTTCTAACGCTTTATTACTTTACAAAGGTTGTCAATCACCCCGACACACACACACACACACACACACACACACACACACACACACACACACACACACACACACACACACACACACACACACACACACACACACACACACACACACACACACACACACACACACACACACACACACACACACACACACACACACACACACACACACACACACACACACACACACACACACACACACACACACACACACACACACACACACACACACACACACACACACACACACACACACACACACACACACACACACACACACACACACACACACACACACACACACACACACACACACACACACACACACACACACACACACACACACACACACACCCCCACCCCCCCATTTGAAACGCCTGACTTTCTACATTGAAACATTTAACCCTCCTAAGCAGAGGACATGCTGGTCAGGCTCGGTTTTGTTGAGTGAAAGGAGCTGGCACAGTGTATGGCAGTATTGTAAATAACAAAACGGTGCTTGTGTACGCTCTGCTTCCTCCCTGGTCCCTGTGCCATGGGAGTGGAAACATCCATCTCAAGCAGGCGAGTGTTCTGCTGCGATGACGACTTCCGTGAAAGCACAGTTATAAAGACCCAGGTGCCTGAAGGTATTTCTTACGCACTTTTAAATGATTCTTGAAACAATGAGCTGAATTTAACACAGGTTTGGTAGAATGCGCACTAGAAAGACCGGAAAATCAGCAACCCTGGAAGGGGTCTGCGCCCAGCAAGTGGGAGTCAGACTGGGAATGCCCTTCCACTCCCCTTTCCTTTTTAGATACACTCAATGAGGTAGCATTGCTCTCTTGATACTGTAATTAGAGCACACAACTGAGGGATTAAGACCGCTTTAGTGGTCCCTCTATGTGTTCAATTCTCACAAGCGCCATGCATGACGAAGTTTAAGTTCATTTTATTGTAACATAGGACTCGCCAACCACAGCCAATTAACACGTAAACACCACAGCCATCTTTGTGACCGAATGCCTCCTTTTCTGCCACCCGTATGCATGCAGAAGCATCCAGCTTGTGGCTCGTGAACCATCTCATTCTAGATCCGTAACGGCCCCCTTCTGGCACCCACCCTAGTCATTTTACCAGTAGTGGAGAAAGAACATGGGTTCCTTCTAACATGAACAGCTAAGATGTTGAAACACCATTTGTTGTATAGGCGCCTTACAAATATCCAATAAATACAATAAAATAAATAAAGCTGAGCATTTTACATAACCCCCAAAAAACAGAAGACTTTTTATTGGATTACACCATTGGGTTGTGGCATAGCACACTAAATCATCAGACCTAATACCCCGAGGCAGTGAAATACCAATATCTGGCATTCTTTGCCAAGTGCTGCCGGAAACCAAACGCAAGGCTCCATCCCAAAGAACAGTTGGGTGGACAGAAGGAATTAACATCTATTTGCCTTGCATAGTCTTTTTGAAAAAGGGCGAAGTGGACTCTCGTGGCACAATGCCCCTTGGCTGCCCCCAAAAATGTTAAATGGTTGGGTTGTGGTGCTCACGGCGAGTGGTGGGAATATAATGTATTTCAATCTGGGAGCATAACACCTACACCCTGCATGAAGCATACTTCTCGCTTGCAAAAGCCCACTCTCTGTGAGGCCGAAGCACGTGTCTGAGGAAATCAAAAAGATGCTGGCACATGCTCCAGAATGTACAGTGGACAGTGCAACAGATTTATAATACTATATCATGATAAATAAAGGGGTCACTGCACCTCCTGAAATCTTGATCGTAGAGCCTGTAACACAATTTAATTTCGAGTGCAGAGCAAGAAAACAGGGTTGTTATTATCGCACCGTACACAGGATATACATTGATTTAGTGTGTTTCTGCCATGCAAATACTGCAATTATATTGATCACAAAGCGCAAGAGTGGCTTGATGTTAACATTAGCTGTAATATTGCAACTGGCTGAGTGGTACAGACTGTGATCACTGCATGGGCGCACCAATTGGGCTACACAACAATAATTAGACGTACAAAACTATAGTTCATTTGATGCAACACATTTGAACGAGTAGAGAAGTCGTTGCACACCTACACAATGATAACAAGTAATGTGGGATCCAAGAATCAAGAAAGATGTACTATGTCATTAAATTTGGCTTCTTAACTGGTGATATGAAAAGCAAACGCATACTCACTATCAAAATAAACACATGACCGTTTTCATTCACAGCAGTGTGAACAATGCCTTTCCTTGCAGGTTAAACGTACAATATAGCACCGCTATGTTATGTAGCCATTGGGCTAAAGCCTCATTCTCACACTGCAGCTGTCATCTCAGCAGCCTTATCAGCCACATTTAACTGCTCTCAATTATCATAACACCATTTCCAGCAAA
Organism: Ambystoma mexicanum; assembly: GCF_040938575.1. NCBI lineage: Eukaryota > Metazoa > Chordata > Amphibia > Caudata > Ambystomatidae > Ambystoma > Ambystoma mexicanum. The sequence goes on from NC_090922.1 coordinate 342,406,396, forward strand.
TACGGTATTTTTGCCTCGCATGTGGCTTTATTAGTAACTGGCGATTAATTCCCCGAACTATAACCATGAAACACCACGATCCCTGCTGTGATGTCCTGAATATTCATAACCTCGCAATGCAGACATTTCTAGCATGAGATGCAGTGCAATTTCCTAGTGACAGGTGTGTCATTTAAGAAGCTATCCAAGATCTTTTTTTACTTTGTGGCACCGTTTGCTAACCCTGGAGGCAGGGCTGTCTCAAGATGTGGTGAGGACCGGGGCAAAACATTTGGTGAGGATACCGGATGAGTTTTTGCACTGTGCCAGCGGCGGCACTGCTGCAAACAGGAGACAGGAGAAATCTCCCCTTGAGTTTACGTGCGATAGAACCCAACATGGTTTATTGCTAAAACTGCAAATCAACTACAGCAACGTTAGGTTTCTCTAATGACGAGAGGTTTATGCCAGAGCAACTTTTGGATCGTACACAAAAATACTTATTTAGGATGGCAAGACGGCATGTGGTGCGTGATGCCAGCATTAAGAAGTGCTCTGCCGATATGTGCACATTAAAAACACATCAGACACAGTCATGGACAGATGATGTATAGTGGAGGCTGGTGAATTTTTTAACTGAAGAGGCTTAAATGTTTGTGCCAATTATGCGGGATTGACAGAGCACAATGGGGGAGCCCAATCCAAACAAAGGGTGCTTGAGAGGATTTCTCACTCACAAGAAAACCTTTGAAACATTGGTTTAAAATGGTGCATTTTACAGCACTTTCTTTGAAAAATTGGGTAGAATGCCACACCGTTTGCAATTGGTTTTGTATGGTCGCACATGGAAAAACTCAATAGTTGTAAGTCACCAACCGTGTCCAATGTAGAAAGTATACCCAGGCTAGCAGTGCACCATAAGTGTTCTTACTGGCTACACTGGTCTACATTCAATGTGGACCAGTTTAGCCACTTAGTAACATTTATGTTGGCTTTATCCTTGATGCATTGTCCTGTGCATCAAGTGTAAAGCAAAACCAGCATTAGTAATGCTAACAGTTTGTGCTTTCGTGTAGGCATAGCACTGCTGTATTGGTATTAACTGGCTCTTGATGGTAGCAGGTGCAAAATGGTTTGAGTACCTGTGCCTGGCAAATGCCTAATCCTTACGCACAAGCCAAAACGGCTGGCTTTCTCAATGCGTGTTTTTAACAGGATTTCAGTGAAGGACACACACAGTGCTTTTAAATCGAGTGGCTAAAGGCAGACCAGTGAACACATTTTTATTTCACCAGTTGTGTGTTTACAACTTCAAATAAGGCATACTACGCCACTTGCCTAGCTTAAATGCTGCTGCTGTAGAATCAAAAGTGTGATCTCCATACATTCTGCATATTCAAATGTATGTAAACACCTATTTTTATACAGTTAACTATGTCTGAATACTGCATATGCTGACCGACTGTTTAACCAATCTTTAACTAATGTGCCTGAACAGCGCATAAGTTGCCTACTGTCTAGTCAAATGTGTTTAAATATTATTGTAGAATTACGACACTAATGTACCTACATACTATTGATCACGAACAATGAGCGACTCCTTGGTGACAAATAATCAAACACTTATCGCTCTACTGCACTTTTACCCCTGCGCCTATAAGGCAGACACGTTGCTCTCACGTCCGAACTAAACGACCGCTACTTAATACTGCAGCCAACCCATTCTATCCTGCATAGGGCATATGACCTGACGTACCGGCCATAAGATCCGCAGTGCCCTTAACGTGCTCTGCTCTTGTGCAGTGTTTCCATTTGGCCGTACACTTGCGAAGTGCATCTTATCTGCTATGATCCCGATTCTTTGTTGAGCCAGAGCGGGATTGAGCGGTCGCCCGTAGCCCTGCGAGGCTGCCATCCAAGCCCCGTTGGGCTTCAGTAAGCCTCCATTGATTTATTCCATTTTGCTACTGTTTTGTTTTGTTGGCGCTCCGTGCGCGCTTGTGCTGCCCCCAGCCCCCTCCCTCCTCCTCACTTCCTGGTCCGCCTCTGCACTCTCCCTTCCCGCCTTCCTAAACCCGCCCACACCCCCCCTCCCCTTCCTCTCTTTCTGTCGTAAATCCCTCCCCCCTGGGCAGCCCCCTGCACGGCAGCCCCCTCGGCTAAGGGCCCCTTAGGCAAAGGGCGGCTCCTACAGTTGCGGCTCCCTGTGTGTCTGCAGGTGTCCGCAGGGGACGCCAGGCGCCGGTCCGCCTTTTTCTGGTTAGCTCCACTTGCTCGCCCACTAACCTACACCACTTCAGTGTGATCCGTCAATTGTGGTAAACTAGGGCTTTTTCTCCCCTCGCAGGACTCTCAAACTTAGGTGGCCTCTACACTGGGTACCTAACTCGTATTTACTGTCACTGATGCTCTGTACTTGTGGTATACGAAGGCTTTTCCTCCCCTCGCAGGACTCTCAAACTTAGGTGGCCTCTACACTGGGTACCTAACTCGTATTTACTGTCACTGTTGCTCTGTAATTGTGGTAAACTAGGGCTTGCCACTTCATCTCTGTCTGCTTGCTCTCGTCTGACTCCCCCCCCTCCCTCCTTATTCCATGGTGCCCTCTATCTCTTCTATCTTCTCTAACTGCTTCTCCATTGACTATCCTGCTCTCCTCACTAAATCTGGTAGGAAAAAGTTTAAAAAGGATATCCTGGTCTCCAACCCAGGCCTCCCTATCGCTGACACCTACACCAGTGCCTCTTCCAAGGAAACTCTTACTGACATCCTCTTTTTCGTGCCTTCCCCTGACCAATGGACCCTTCATATGGTCTCTGTGCTCTCTCCCTTCTCCTCTTCTCCCATTAATGGTGGCACCGGTTGGGATGTCCTCTTGGCCCCCTTCCTCTCCTCTAAGGCCTTCATTAATGTCTACGCTAACAGGACCGTCTTGGTCCAAGGCCCTCAGGCCAACCTCCACCTCTTTGATAGACGCTTCCCGCGCCTCATCAACTTCCTTTCCTCTCCTGCTGTCCCCTCTTCTCTGTCCTCGGCTACCTTGCCTCCACCCTCTCACCCTGCCCTCTCTCTGGCTCCTCCTTCTTCACCTCCACAGGACGTACCTCTGATCTGTACCCCTCCCCGGAAGTCCCTCAAAGATGGCAACCTTCTCCACATTGCCACTCTCAACTCTCGCTCTGCCGTCAAACATTCCTCTGATATCTGTCACCTTCTTGAGGAACTGGACCTTGACATCCTCGGTCTCACTGAGACATGGTTCACGGCCAGCTCTGAGACACTCCTACCTGACGGTTACAAGATCCTCTCCTTGCCCAGGCCCAACCATGCTGCGGGGGGGGAGGGGGCTGTGGCCCTTATCTTCCCTGAGTGGATTCCTGCCACTGTCACTCCTACGCAGACCTACTCCTCCTTTGAATGACTTGTCTGCAGACTCTCTCTCTCTCCTAGCCATTCCCTTACCGTGGCTACTATCTATCGGCCACTTGGTCAAATTTCCGCCTTCCTCTCCGAGTGGGCTGACCTCTCCTCCTCACTCCTGTCCTCAACCACTCAACTCCTCTTTCTTGGAGACTTCAATATCCATCTTGATGCCTCCTGTCCTCCCTCCGGACTCTTTCGCGACCTCTGCGATTCTCTCTCACTCTCTATTCTCCCGTCTGGGCTGACCCATTCTGCAGGGCACACTCTCGATGCTCTGATCTCTTCTGACCTTCCCCTCTCTGTCCCTCTCTCCACTCCTCTCTCCTGGAGTGATCACTTTCTCCTATCCTCCCACCTCACCTTCCCTACCCCACAGGCAAAGCCACCCTCATCACTGCCACCCACCTTCACGGTTATCCGACCCATGAAGCGCGTGTCAGTTGAGGCTTTCGCTACCACCTTCACACCCCCTCCTCCCCGTTCGGCTGACTCCCACTCTGACACAGCCCTCTCTACTCTCCACTCTGCTATATATGATACCCTCGATATCCTTGCACCTGTCATGAGGATCCGCCTGAAGCCCAAAGCCAAATGTAACTCCTGGTATGACTCGGATCTCGTCACTCTTAAACGCAAGTGCAGGGTGGCAGAGAGGAAATGGCATGCTTCATGTTCATCCTCTGACAAACTGGCCTGCCGCCTGCTCCAAAGGCAATACCGGCTCTCCGTTCTCACTAAGAAGAGAGCCCTTATCCAAGCTCGCATCTCTGCGGCATCTAACAATTCGGCCAAGCTCTTTAAAATCTGCAAGGAGCTGGCCAACCCTGCTGCAGTCTCCACCTCTCCTGTCCCCTCCCAGGCCTTCTGCACGACACTGGCCTCCCACTTCATTTAAAAAACTCAGGACATCCTGTCCTCACTCTCCTCCTATCACCTCCCCCACTCTATTCCCTGCTCTCCCTCTGGCCCTTCTGCAGCCACCCCTCCTTCTCTGCCTTTCCCCTTTTTTCTGCTGACGAGGTTTCAAGACAAGTCCGATCTATGAAAGTCTCGTCAAAACAGGTCCACCCCTGTTCCTCCAAAACTATCAAGGACCACATTGACTCCCTGGCCCCTGCCCTGGCTGACTTCTGCAATCACTCCTTCGCCCCTGGAGTCTTCCCTTCCCCCCTCAAGCACTCCCTTGTGCACCCCCTTCTTAAGAAACCCTCTTCCGACCCCTGCTGCCCAGCTAACTATCGCCCATTCTCTATCACCCCCTTCCTGGGCAAGCTCCTGGAGAAACTGGCCATCTCCCAGCTTAATCCCCATGCTGAATCTGTTGGTAGTCTTCATGACCATCAGTCTGGCTTCGGAGCTGCCAGAAGCACGGGAACTGCTCTCCTGAACATCCGTGAGGACCTGCTCTCTTACCTTGACTCTAACACCCCTTGTGTTCTCATTCTGCTTGACCTCTCTTCTGCCTTTGACACTGTCAACCACACCATCCTGATTAACCGTCTCCATGATAACCTGGGTATCACTGGTCAGGCTCTGGCGTGGCTGACCTCCTTCCTCTCCAATCGACCCTCCCAGGTCCAACTGGGTTCCTTCCTCTCTGACATCTTTTTCTCTACCTGTGGTGTCCCTCAGGGATCTAACCTCTCCCCCTGGCTGTTCAACCAGTATCTGGAACTTCTTGCTCACCGCATCGCCGCTCTCTGTCCCAACTTTCAGTGCTACGCGTATGATACCCAGCTCATTTTCAGGCTACCCTCAGCCTCTTCTTCCCCTTCCCTAATCTCTGACTGTCTCTCTGATATTCAGGAATGGTGTGCCGCCAATGACCTCTGCCTTAATGCCAGTAAGACTGAGATTCCACTTACCGGCACACCCACTCCCTCCTTCCCTGCAGCTCTCTGGCCGGTCTCCCTTGGCTCTCTTCCTGCGCCTACCTGCAAAGCAAAAAACCTTGGAGTCATCTCCGACTCCACACTCTCTTTCTCTCCTCACATATCTGACGTCTCTAAGAAGTCACACGACCAGCTACACCTCCTCAGAGGTATCCTTCCTTTCCTCTCCTTCCCCCAGAAGCTCACTGTCTCCAGAGCCCTGGTTCTCTTGAGGCTGGACTACTGTAACAGCTTCTATCTAAATCTTCCTGCCTCTACTCTCTGCCCTTTGCAACTTATCCAGAACAGGACTGCAAGACTTGTCCTTGGCCTCAAGCCCAAGGACCGTATCTCTCCAGGACTGAAATCACTACACTGGCTCCCAATGGCTGCGAGGATTAAGTTCAAAACCCTCTGCATTGTCCACAATGCCTTCTGGGGCCTTGGGCCAAAATACCTTCAACTCTCTCTTCCGAAATATCTTCCTTCTCGAGCTCTTCGCTCATCCACCTCCAACTACCTCAGGGTCAGCCGCTTCTCCAAGCAACAAGCTGGGGGTATATCTCTCTCCGCAGCAGGGGCCTCCCTCTGGAACAGCCTTCCTCCCTCCCTGAAACTTGAGGAGAACCATCTCCGGTTCAGGAAGCACCTCAAAACCTTCCTCTTTGCCTCCGCTTTCTCTCCCTCTCTCCCCTGCTAAAAACACTGAACCTGGACTGAATCTTCTACCGGGCCACTCTCCGATCTCTGTCCTTGGCCCAGCCACTCTTCCCTCAACTGCCTACCTGCACTACGGGACTGTCTCTGTATCCTACAGCCCCTTCTCCCGGCACTTACCTTGCACTTGCCACCAGCTGGCCCTATTATTTATCTTGTATTCTACTAACCATGTTCTGCACTTTTCCTTGCACTTGCCACCAGCTGGCCCTATTATTTATCTTGTATTCTACTAACCATGTACAGCACTTTCCCCCTCTCCCTTCCCCTTGCACTTTTTCCCAGTCCCCTCTACCCTTGCACTTGCGCGATCTGAATGACACCTGGCCTAGTAGGATCGTTGTCTGTCTCCCCTTGCCCCCCCCCCTGCCTTGTCGTGCCTTGAAACACTTGTGTATAGGCGCGTTACAAATGCCATATCATATCATATCATTCGTGCATTGAACTTGCCTGATGTTGTGTATTCCTCTAACCTGCTATTACCACCTGCCAACCCACAGGGCGACGTCTTGAACTTGCAGTGCTTTACTTACTCCCTACTAGGATATGCCTTTGATCAGCTGGAATGTCGAAGAATTGAGATCGAAATCGCGTATCTAGCACTAGTATTGTATTTACCTTTGAGCAACAACTTCTGACATATCCCTATGATCTACTACAGTACTAATTTACAGTCTATTACTATTTTTCACAAGCCTACCAAAAGGCACTATGCATGCCTATATTGCCTCACAACTACTGCTTCTGTGCACCATAGTTCCTACTAAGACTACCCCATCTTGCCACCATTTGGCAAGCACTGTGTCACCTACTAAGGGCAATACTTATATTAATACTTTGACCTCAACGGACGATATAAAACTTCAATCTAACGGTTACCACTCTGGTAACATGGAACTACAACTACCCACCTCGTCTAATCTCGCCCAGGGACTGTCCATAACGAACATCCATTGCCATTTAGCACTAAGAAATACTAGACTTCGTTCCAGATTAACTAAAATTTACGAACCCCGTTAAATCTACACCTTACACCTAATACATATCCCATGAAAGCATGTACTCCTAACAAACCTACTGGCATTAATAACCATATCACATTAATCACTTCACCGTCGACTAAGTCCATGGGTATGACCCATAATAAACACTACCCGAATGAAAATTCCTTTTCGAACCCACCTAAAAAAGATAGCAAAAGTAAACCTTAAATCCTTAAACCTACCTATAGCACCCATAATCCCAAGGGTGCTCTAATCAATGCTCGCTCATTAGTGGCACATTCGATTGAGATTGCTGACTTAATCCAGGCGAAAGAATATGACTTCCTCACCATAACAGAGTCATGGCTACACGCAGCTGCAGGCCCAGCCCTCATGCTTGCAGTCCCAGATTAGACCATACTTACAGCTGATAGAGTTGACTCACGAGGAGGAGGCATAGCCCTCATAGCTAAAACTAACTTAAATATGAGACTAGACGCCTCATCGGATACTAAATCATGTGAATCACTTTCAGTCAAGCTACCTATCTCTGACTCTCAAACTCTAACTATTCACCTGATTTATAGACCGCCAGTCCCCATTGGTGACTTTGAAGAGGACATTTCCATTATCCTATCTAAAGACATGAAAATATTGTCACAAATACTCCTACTAGGGGACCTAAATCTGGGATTTAATGATCCTAATGACTGGCATGCTACAGCAATTTCCAATGTGATTACAGATCTTGGCCTTGACCAAATTGTGACTCTACCCACACATAACAAAGGTAGAACCCTAGATTGTGTGGCTGAACTAAACTGTAATGTCTCAATCACCTCCATAACCCCAGAGTCGTCGACAGACGATTATCTATTATCATTTACGCTTGCAGTGAATACCCCAACCTCCAAAAATAATTAATTGGCTCCCCCTATCCCCACTAGGAATAAAAAGAACATAACACCTGACAAGCTCTTACCATTAATACTACCCACACTTAATTCATTACCTGCCTCCAATGACCTGACCAGCTTAGTAGACAAATATAATATTACTCTGTCTAAAGCATTGGACATCATTGCCTCACTAAAAATGAGAAAAGGTAAACCTAAAGCCCATTTGAACTCCTGGTTTACCCCGCACCTCAAATCTCTAAGAGCTGAAAAAAGAAAATGCAAAAGCATCTGGGGGCACCTACCCACCGTTGAAAACAGAATTAACCTTATCAACATCTCAGAGCTTTATATGAAAGAAATATTACACACTAAACAAGACACTTATAATAATAGGATTCACCAAGCTAATTCCAACACAAAGGAACTTTTTGTGATTTTAAAAGAACTGGAAACGCCTGTACCCGCAATAGATAACTGTATCAAAGACAAATTGTGGTGCATGAATATACAGAATGCCCTATCTAACAAAATCTCCCTTCTTCAGAACAAGATTGCTAACAAAAAAGCCAACCTAAGCAACTCAGATACTCAGGCCAACTGCCCCATTCACACTCCACTAAACCGGCTCAACGGTTCAGTTTTGCTAAATTCTCAACTTTAGAAGTGGAAAATATCATCCTATCCCTCAAGCCATCTAATTGTCAGGGAGACATAGGCCCTGCCCAAATCATTAAAGGAGCTGTGAGAGACCTCGCTCCCTTCATAACTAAGCTCATCACTGCATCCTCCTCATCTGGTACCATCCCTAATAATCTAAAGGAATCCTGGGTCCTCCCGTACTTAAAAAACAAACCCTTGATCCATCCATCCCCACCAACTATAGGCCCATCACGACAGTGCCTTTCCTTCTTAAAATTGTAGACCGAGTGGCATACCTCCAGATACTAGAGTATCTGGAATCCAATCAGCTTTTGGGAATCCGCCAATCTGGTTTCAGGCCACAACGTGGCACTGAAACTGCATTGATCGACCTCAAAACTCAAATTGACGAACTCAAGTATAAGGGACCCACGGCTCTGCTATTTCTCCTGAACCTCTCGGCTGCATTTGACTTGGTAGACCACAAATATGTATGCAATCATCTCGATTCAGCTGCCTACTTTTCACTGGATGCTTTAACATGGATCCAATCCTTCTTAAGCAATCAGACCAGGAGGGTATTTTCGCCTTCAGCAGCTGCAGACCCGATTCCTATCACTTGCTGTGTACCACAGGGCTCCTGTGTATCACCTACATTGTATCATATATTTACTAAGCCCCTATTTGATGATCGGGACAATCTTGGTGTCACCTACAAAAACTACACGGATGACACCCAGATTCTCATACCACTTACTGGGGATCAAGATAAGGATATGGCCTTAGTAAATCAAATGTACCTCATCATCCAGGCATGGTTGGCTGACCACGGACTATGCCTGAATCATGACAAAACTGAGCTTCTCATTCTAGGAAACGTATCTAGCCTCAACAAACTCGGCCATAAATATACCTCCTTTAACATCGATGGTAACCTAATTAAAGTGGCGGAGGAGATAAAAACGCTAGGTTTTTATCTAGACTCCACCCTCACATTTGCTAAACGGGTCAATACCTTGGTCTCAGCCTCTGCCTACAGATGTAAGATGATCCGAGCTGGTAAACCCTTTCTTTCGAAGGATAGCTGTACCACTCTGGCCCGTGCACTAATCCTGACCAAATTGGATTATTGTAACTCCCTTTACTCAGGTGCTAGAAAGCACATTGTGAACAGGATCCAAATCCTCCAGAATAACGCGCTGAGAACGGCACAGGACATTACTAGGAGAGAGCATATCTCGGTGGCCAGAAGACAAAACAAATGGTTGACCACCAGCGACGAAATCTTGCTAAAAACTGCCTCGCTAACTCATAGATGCCTGAATAACGCTGAACTCCGCTACCTGGTGGAAAGAATCAATAGAAAATCTTCTAACCGCCCCTCGAGATCTGTGAACGCAAATTGCCTAGTCGTACCTAGGTTTAAACTTACCAAAACTGGTGGAAGTAGTTTACCGGTCAAAGCAGCACAACTATGGAACTCTCTCCCCCATCACTTAGGGCTGGTCAAAACTTTCTGAACTTTAGATACAACACCATCAAATGGCTTAGAGACAAAGACCATTTGTCTGTCCTTGTCGACCTTCCGCCCTGACCTTAGTTGACCAGGTGTACGTAACTAGTGTACTCATGATAATTGAATCTGAACCATGTATATATTTTTGTAATATGTCCTTTTGATCTACCTGTATCTTACTATATGTACTTCGTTTGTAATCTGCCTGTACATATCCTTTGCAACCTATGTAATCTCAAGTTGAAAATGTTCATGTTTCCTTAGCCTCTATTGCGCCCTGATACCCTTGGGTCTGGTGCGCATTACAAATAACTAAACAAACAAACAAACCTCTCAGACGCCTCCTTTGAGAAAAAACTTGCAGGCACTTGGAGTGAAAAGTTTAATGGTAAGGCTTGAATAAAGCTAGTTCAAAGAGTTCCCACGGGGAGGTATTTTGGGTCGAGGGGCTGGGGGAAGTCAGCAATTGGGTTTGAATTGCCATAGGGATTTGCATGGCATGGGGAGTCAATGGGTCGGCAAGGAACCACACCACACCTACAAGGTTTGTGTCCCGCCTCATATGCCTTTTCTCCCTATCTGTACTCAGTGCTGTCATTGGGTGTGATCTTCCTGGATCTATGATCTGGCAGAAAATATCTCCCCAGATCTCAGAGCTGGCTGCCTAGCTCTACAATCCTGGTAACTCTCTGTGCAATATACATTTATTTCATAATGCTGTGGTGCATTCGTATTTTAAACTATGTCGGGAAGGTATATGAACCGTGGTCTCTAGGGTCAAAAGCGAGACATGGTGCCACAAAGCCACATGAAGGTCCGAGCAGTATCCCTGCAAATTCCCTTGTCAATGTTGCACTGTACTGGAAATATTGATGTGCAATGGGTGCAGCTTTTGTACTTTGCTGACAACATTATAAGAAATGGGGCTATTTACCAGGTGTTCATGATAAATATGAGGGGCTAAAAGGCAAACGTTTATGGGGGTGACTAAAAACACCTGCCCTACACCCTCCCAGTCAGGGGCGGCATCAGGACCTTGCAATCATTTCAAATGAAAGGGGCCTCATGGGGGCCCCAGAAACAACCCCATATTGCCAGTCAGTAGTCTTTGTAACGCAGCAATGTATTCCTTTTTCTATTTTAGTTCTGGGGCTTAAAATGTGCTGCATTTCCTGGAGCCCTTCCAGCTCTCACATCCTATGCAATTTACAGAACGGTTATCAGCTCATCGCCTCCTAACATTGGATACTACACATCAGCCACTTGCTGACAAAGAAGGCTTTACAGCTCTTCAGTGGGCTTTGAGTGTTTAAGCTCCTTGCTGCATGGATTCTCATGATAATCAGTGACTATTAACATTATCTTTGTCGCAATTGTAATGTATGCACCCCAGGGGTGCCTCAGATTGTTTTTGCTCAAAGCAGGGGACCCCCAACCATCATGTTGAAATGGTCCTCAAAGCATCTTCAGCCGGGCCTGCTCCCAATCCTCTCCTCGCTGAACCCACCCCCTTCCCCTGTGCTGCCACAGTAAAACATTTCTACTACTGTCTGTACTCCAATGCAACAGTTTTGGTTAATTGATGGCAGTGCCATCTAATATCCCAAGCAAAAAAAAAATGTGATGCCCCCACCCCTAAATTTATTGGCCGCAGGGCTGCTAAATTTAGGGGTGGGGGCTGGCACACACACTCACATACAACACTTTCACCCCTGCATTCATCCAGCAGTCATGCTGCGGGCACATCACTTACCATACCCTTTAAAAGTGCCTGAGCAGTCACGGGAGGACCGATGGCCTCCCTACACTCCGAGATATTGAAACGCTGCCTGACAGAGGAGGACCTTTCCTGTCTTAAGTGTATCCACGTTGCGTGTTTCTGCAGCGTGAACACGCTGACAGACAGGAGAGGAGTCCTCTGTTGTCATTCAGTATGTCTACGTTGTCTGTTCAATAATGGGAGTTGGAAGAGCTCACATATGAGTCCTGCTGTCTCCTATTATTGTGCTGTTTATTGCGGAACCAAACACCTCTGCAACAAACATCAAAATCACTGCAGGGGCTGACAGCAGTCAGCACAGTCCCATCCCCCGTATGAATAAAGAAAATGGGAGGACTGTGTTGCCTTCTATGCAGGGGAGAGCGCTCCATGGCACCTCCCAAGCACACGGCCTGGGGCAGTTTGCACCTCCTGCACCCCACCGCGACAGCCCTGAGGCAAATTCTGATAAAAGCTTCACAGCAACACACCCATCTGAGTCCCATGAGGTATAGGCCACGGCCAACTCGTTGAGGCTTTTATGATTAACGTTCTGCTAAGCAGCAATCCTTCTTACAGGGGACTGGATAAAAGTCCATGCAGTCTTTTTAATTTTTTTTATAATGTATTATAAATTACAGGTGAAGTAACTTCCTTTTACAACTAAAGGTGCACTTTTATCTGATCTACGAATGTCTACCGAGGAACACCAAGTACAATCTCGGGTCATCAATGTAGCATTTTACATCATATCATATTATTCTCATTATTATTAGGGTATTTATTGAGCGTGGAGTTAGCTTCGAGAAGCAAGAGAGCGCTTTACAACCATAAGGGGAACAACATGGTGAGAGGAGCAGAGAAACAAGGGAGCGCGGAGCTAACAACATGGGGAAAGGGTGTACAGAGCTAACAGGGGAGGGGGAAGGTCAGCAAGAGCTCTACAAGCAACTAGGGGAGGGAACAGTGGGGGATCAGATCACCCTGCCTCAGGTATGGTGGGAGTGGAGAGTGTGTGGCCTAGGGGTTAGGAAGGAGCCATTCCTTGAAGAGGAAGGCCTTGAGCTGCTTCCTGAACTGTAAAAGTGAAAGGGCGAGTCTGATGTTGACAGGGAAGAGGTTCCAGAGTCTTGGGGTGTAGACAGAGAAGGCCTATCTTCTGGTTCTTCCCTTTCATATACATTATCGCATTAGATGACAACCCAAGGCAGCACATAACTGTTGTTAGTCAAAGGGTCACTCATCCTAAGAAGATGTAAAATGTAATCCTAGTGGGCTTGGCCCATAGATCAACACTTCCTGCATCTTAGTCCCATATAGCAGTCAACATTTTCATTCCTCTGTTTTTGAGCTGACATGCAGTGATCTTGCCTTCTTTTTGTTTCCCATAAAACACCTTTAGTAGGGTGCAAATATTTATGATAGGATCTACTAGCCAGAGATTAAAAAAGTCACTTGCCACCTCAATTTTATACATGCAAACAGAACACAATTTCTTACTCGCCAAGAGTCAAATATCACTAGCCAATGGATAGTTGTGAGTGCACATTTTGTGCCCTGCCTTTAGGAAATAATTTTTTTCACCACAGGAGATGCCAACTCTCAGGTTTCACCCAAGACTTGTTTAATGCTGAGTGGTAAGAACGTACTTCAAGAGAGCAGACTATGGTCACTAGCCCTCAGCAACCTTTAGGTTCTCCATCTGTGAAGGTGGGGGCAACTGCATGTGTAGTGATTCTGTGCTGTTTCCTTTGAGAAGAACAAGCTACTTACCAAACTGGTAACGTTCATTCGACTGGATGTTCCTCCAACGTATTCCTCATCTATGACATTTAAGTAATGTCCACAGCTGTGCTGCTTCGGAAATTCTTTCGGCAGAGGGCGCCCTTGCGTCGATGTCGTTGGGTCGATGTCCCTCGAGGGCTTCTGTCGAGGGTGATGTCATCGGATGTTACAAGTAGGACGGACGGCGCCCCCGTAGCCTCAGTTCATGTTTTTTTCCCTTCTCACAAAGTGTGGCATACATGCCTAGAGTCCTAAGCCGACTATACTTAGCCTTGCGGGATGTAAGCTGTAATGGCATGGGAAATTCTTGAGAGGGGTAAGCTGGGAGGGCGATGAGGAATACATTGGAGGAACATCCAATCCAAAGAACGTTACCAGTTTGGTAAGTAACTTGTTCTTCAAATGGATTGTGTCCTCCAACATATTCCTCCTCTATGACAAACTCCCAAAGCAGTAAAGATGAGTGGAGGAGGGAAAATAATTTAGACATTCTCAATTCAAATGTCACAGTACAGAACTGCCTTACCAAAGGCAACATCCTGAGAATGGGACATATCTAGGGAGTAATGCTTAACAAACGTGTGTATAGAAGACCATGTTGCAGTGTCACAGATATTCTTAACCAGCACACCCCTCTGGAGTATTGTCGAAGTGGAGATGCCCCTGGTGGGCACGCAAACCCTCAGGAGGGCCCTTACACGCCAAACGGTAGCATTCCAAAATAGTGAGGATAATTCACCTAGACACGGTCTGCCTGAAACAGCCTGTCCCAAATAGTGTCCAGTATATCCCACAAAGAGCTGGTCGTCCACTCTGAACTTGGCCATTCTGGAGAGATAAAAGCTCAACGCTCTCCTAGGATCCAACCTATGGAGCCGTTCCTCAACATTACTAGGATGAGGGGGAGGATAGAAAGTGGGGAGTAGCACCTACTGACACAAATAAAATTCTGATACAACCGTAAGCAAAAAGGACGGACAAACTCTCAGTACGATCCTGCCCTTGTGGAACGAAGTAAAGGATGGCTTAGAAGAAAGTGCCTACAACTCGCTCACTGTTCTAGCAGACATAACTGCAACCAAGAAAACAGTTTTAAATGTGAAAAGCCTCAATGGGCAAGAGTGCAAAGGCTCAAATGGAGCACCCACCAGAAATTTCAAAACTAAATTAAGGTCCCAGACCGGCACCTGAAATGGTGAAAGCAGGCACACATTTGTGAGCCCTTTCAAAAACGGAGTGATCAGTGGAATTTTAAAATAAGAGCATTCCTCTGAAGAGCACTTCAATATAGAAAGCGCTGCAAGTAACCTTTAATGCTGCCCACCTGAAGACCCCTGTTGGCCAAGGAAAGAGAGAATCACCGGAATCGAGCACTGAAAAGGATTCACATTCCTTCCTCTGCACCAGTCGCAAAACTTACGACAACGGTACAAGGACTTTGTTGCCGGCCGTCTAGCTGAAAATTACTTCATCCCGAAAGGTCCCAATCTCTATATCTCACCCTCTCAGAAACCATGCGTGAAGGTTGAGAGTCTTGACCTCCGGAGGGAGAACCCGACCTTCCTCCCGCGAGAGAAGATCCTCTCTGAGGGGTAGACGGATTGGAGGATAGATGGACATGTCCAGAAGGTCAGGGTACCACGCTCTCAGGACCCAATCTGGGGCAATGAGGATCATGCGGGTCCGGAATCTTCTCAACCTCCTGAGAACTTGAGGGATGATGGGTATTGGAGGAAATGCGTACAGTAGCGGAGCCACTCCACTACAAACCCGTCTCCTAGAGCTCCTCTCGGAGGAAATTCCCTTGAGCAGAACCTTTTGCACATCCAGTTGGCACGGTTTCGAAAAGGTCCACCTGTGGGTCTCCCCAAAGGGTGAAGATCTCCTGAACGACTTCCTGAGCTAGCTCCCTCTCGTGGGAGACAGCGCTCTTCCTGCTCAGTGCGTCCGCTGCCATGTTCTCCTTGCCAGCTAGATGAACCGCTGATTGAGATCCCTCGTTGATCGCCCAGAACCAGAGCTGCATTGCCTCCCTGCACAGAGGTAGTAACCCTACACCCACTCTTTTGTTGAGGTAATGCATCGCCACCGTGTTGTCTGTCATTATCAAGACATTTCTTCCCCGTACAGACCGCAGGAAAGCCTTCAGTGTCCGTCTGATGGCTCTCAGCCCCAAAAGATTGATGTGAAGTCTGAACTCCGATGGAGACCAGCGACCACTGATGGATAGATCGCCGGCATGAGCTCCCCACCCTGTCCGGGACGCATCCGTCACAACCGGGACCTTCGGCCATGGCTGCCAAAAAGGCTCCCGTCTCATGAGATTCACCTCGTCGGCCCACCACAGAAGATCCTGCGAGGCCGAGGGTGGAACATGAGGGAGATCCGACATCCTGCTGAGAACTGGTACCACTGAGCCCACTGAAAGGATCTCATCCTCAAGCAGGCCTCTGGCACCAGAAAAATGCAGGATGCCATGAGGCCGAACAACCTTAAGAATGTGAAAGCCGGAAGACTCTGGGCTTGTTGAAACTTTGTGACGATCTGACGAATGTGATGAGCCCTCACCTTGGGTGGCGAGCACAACCCCAAGTACGTGTCCAAAACCGTCCCTATGAACTGGAGCCATTGGGATGGTGTCAGATGTGACTTCTTAAAGTTGAGGGAGAAGCCCAGCTTGTGAAGTGAGTGGCAGGTGACGCTGAGATGATCCAAGGCTTGTTCCGAAGAACGCGCCCTGATCAACCAATCGTCCAGGTAGGGGTAGATGTGAATCCCCCCTCTCCTGAAATGGGCTGCCACCACCACCATGAGCTTGGAGAAAAAACTCGGGGCGGAGGTGAGCCCGAACGGCAGGACCCGTAACTGATAGTGGGATCCACCAACTGCGAACCTGAAGTATTTCCTGTGCTTGAGATGGATCGGCACATGAAAATAGGCATCCTGCAGGTCCAATGACACCAACCAATCCTGAAGTTGGAGGGCCTGAAGGATCTGAGAAAGAGTGACCATCATGAACTGGTCCTTCCTGAGGAACTTGTTCAGGTAACGTAAGTCCAAGATGGGTCTCAGTCCTCCGTCTTTCTTGGGTATCAAAAAATACGGGGAATACCAACCCTTGTTCTACTCCGCCACAGGCACCGGTTCTATAGCGCCTTTCCCCAGCAGGGCCAAAATCTCCTGCACAAGGGGCAGATCCGGAACCTTCACAGAGTGCTTCCCCGGTAGATTGCCATCAAGCTGTTGGAGGAAAGGGATGCAGTAACCGTGGGCTATTGTATCCAGAGTCCACGCATCTGAAGTAATGACTCGCCATTCTTGGAGATGTTGCGACAGCCTGCTCCCCACCAGAGAATGAGGAGTTATGGCCTCATAGCTGCTTAGAAGCAGCTGTGGCAGCACCGGAAGGCAAAGAGGCAGCTGTCTGAGCGGCTTTGGCACCCCTACCTCGTCCACCACGAGTGCTTCTAAGGAGGCCCCTTTGACTGGGCATCCCCTTTGACTTTCCAAATGAGAAGTAATAGCGAAAGGAACCACCCCAAACGAAAAGGCAGAGGTTGACGGACAGCCACGCCCAAAGACTTGGCGACCACCTTGGAGGTCTGCAACCTTTCAGGCTCTCATCAGCCTTGCTGCCAAAAAGATGCGACCGGTCAAAGGGCATTTTGAGAAGACGGGCATGCACATCGAGTGCAAAACCGGACTTCCGCAACCACGCAAATCTGTGCATTACGGTGCTCGTAGCCATGGACCGTGCGACACAATCCGCAGTGTCCAACCCAGACTGAAGGGATTCATACATGGCATACTTGCCATCCTGCACAATAGCTAAAAAGCCATCCCTTTCTTCCCCTTCTGGGATATGCTCAGCCGCAAGTGAAATACAATTTCACAGAGTGTGTGAAAACTTTGCCAAGGCACAGGTGTAGTTGGCCGATTTCAGGGACATACTCCCAGCAGCAAATACGTTGCGCGCCCATCCATCCATGCGTTTACCGTCCCTGTCCGCAGGGATGGAGGGGTACCCTGCTTGCTTTGAGGTGGCGTAGCCGCCTGATCCACCAAACTCTCAGGAGTGGGGTGGGTGGATAAGTAGCCGGGGTCACCATTTGATGGGCGGTATTTCCTTGACAAAGACTTGTTAACCGCCGGAATAGATTCAGGGGAAGTCCCAGTAGCAGCTACCCTTTTTCTGTAGGGCCACATGCAATGACAACACCGGGTCAGTGGACGGACCCTGATCCAAGATGTCCGTAAGATCATCTTGATCATACTCAACCTGAGGCCTGGACCAACTCAGGTACTCAGCAAATCTCAACGTCAGTCTCCTATAGGAGGGTCCTGCAAGCTCACCCGGATCAGGTTTCCAAAATTCCATCTCAGGGGAGGTGTCGAGGCCACTGGCATCATGTAAGGACAGACGCAAATGCTCAATCCTACTATCCTCATCAATGAGTCATTACGGAACATTAGGTGTCCCATAAGGCAGACCAAAAGGCACCACGTCACCATCAGGCCTATCCCCATCATCACCCTCCTCATAAATGTTCTGGAGAGACTGGAAAACTCCTTCCTATGGAGAGGAGTGCACCTCTTATCTGAAACAGGTTTCACAGTTTTAATAAGAGCCTTTCTGGGAGGTCCAGGAGCCACAGGGCATCCAACGGCAACTCCAGCCCAGCAGGCACGAACGGTGTTGACGGCACCGACTGTATCGGTGTCGACATCGACAAAGGCGCCAAAGATTTCAAAGCCCTTGAAGGTCCAACCCCAGGGAGAGACCCGACAGACTCCTTCAATGGACACAGCGCTGAAGGCGTTGACACATTCTTCGACAGCTTCTCAGGCTTCGACCATTTCAAGGGTGACAAGGACCGCGACCTGGACCTGGCACGTCCGTGGCAATCTCCCGATACCTTGTACGAATGGGACTGTGCGGGCTTCCGATGTTTATCACGCTGCTTACCCGAGCCTGAGGGCATACGAGTATCGGACCAAGACCAATCTTCGCCGCCTTCAACTGAAGGCACGGACTGGGCTCTGCTGTGAGACTGAAAAATCTGTAACATCTGTGCCCGAAAAGCCTCCCATTCCTCGGGGGTAGAGGACTTATTGGGGCACGACACCCTTTTCGGGAATCCGTCATCCGACGAGGACCAGGAAGGTGAACGGTGACGTTGCCTCCGAGACCTCCTCGACGAAGAGGACGAGTGGCATGAAGCACTCCGGGACCTAGACCTGCCGGACGGCTTCCGACAAGGAGACTCCCTCGACTCGTTGGTAGACCTCCCAGCCGATTTGGAATTACTGGGTTTGGAAACACGGCCTACCTTTAACTTTCCCTTACTTTCCCGCAAGGCCTTGGCAGTCAACGACTGGCACTTCGAGCAGTCGTCCATGGCGTGGTCCTCACCCAGGCACCACAAGCAGACACAGTGCATGTCCGTGATGGACATCTTGGACCCGCAGTCCCGACACTTCTTAAAGCCAGATGTCGGGGTGCAAGAAGAAGACATAGTCGTACAATACGAAGTTGAAGACACGAGGCGCGCCAAGTTCTCGAAGCAAACATGGAACAAACAGAACTGAGGATACGGGTGCCGTGTGTCCTACTTGTAACATCTGATGACGTCAACCTCGAAAGAGGCCCTCTAGGGACATCGACCCAAGGCCATTGACGCAAGGGCACCCTCTGCCGAAAAAATGTACGAAGCAGCACAGCTGTGGACATTACATGTCATAGATGAGGAATATGTTGGAGGACACAAACCATTTGAAGTATTTGCTAGTGCAGGATCCAATCCTTAACTCGCTATGAGCCTGGTCTTTCTCTCTGGAACTTAGTTTGATAGAGTATCCTATGGCTCGACCTCGATTATGACACTAGAACTCCTCTGTCGGAAAATACAGCACATGGAGTAATGCTGAAACTAGCACTTGTTCATTCTCTTTCCATCACTATCCTTCCAAGGTCTTTCAGGAGAAAAGTGGATCAGAACAGTGAATCCCAATGCTGAGGGGTAGGAGACAAGTCTTGAATGCCTGGGTCATTGGTCAGGTGTAGTTTTCTTTTCAACAACACTTTATTGTTTTTCATAAACACAACAATAGTAAAAGTAACAATGCTTCACAATCAGCATAAAGAACGAAATTTACAAAAAGACAAGAGCATCATAAATAGTTCAGAGCAAACAGAAACCCAACTGTAGTGAAACATAACCAACAAAATAACCACAACCATACAAGACAGCACAAACAAACAAAAAAAAAAGGGTGTCGTTTTCTCTTCTGTCCTTGATTGTTCCGATGAAGACATTTTGTGTCTCTGGCAATGTCTGTCTTGTAACATGCTCGACTGAAATATTTTCTGTGGTTAGACCGTTGCTTATTTACAACTATCTGACAAACTGCCCTGCCGCCTACTTCAAAGGCATTATCGACTCTGCATCCGCACCAAGAATAGAGTCTTTATTCAAGCATGCATCTCCACGGCATCTAAAAACACGGCCACACTTTTTAATGTCTCCAAGGAACTCGCCAATCCTGCAGCAGCCTCTTCCTCCATTTCACCCACCCAGGACCTTTGTTCGGCCCTGGCGGCACACTTCACCACAAAAACACAAGACATCCTTTCCATCCTCTCTTCCACACCACAGCATACACCTACACCGGAGCCTCCCTTGCCCCCCCCTCCTCTTCCCCTCTCTTCTCTTCCACCCGTTACACCGGATGAGGTCACCAGACAAGTCTGATCCATGAAGCCTTCATCAAAACAGGTGGACGCCTGCCTCTCCAAAATCATTAAAGACAATGTCGACACACTCGCCCCGGCCCTGGCTGATCTCTGCAATCTATCATTTTCCACCGGAGCTTTCACAACTGCCCTGAAACACTCCCTTGTCCACCACCTGCTAAATAAAACCTCTGCCGACCCCTCCATTCTGGCAAATTACCACCCTATCTCCATCACTCCTTTCTTGGGCAAACTACTGGAGGAACCGGCTATGTCTCAGATGACACTCCACACTGAATCTATTGGTTATTTCCACGACCATCAATCTGGCTTTAGAGCATCCAGAGGCACGGAAACTGCTCTTCTGAACACCCATGAAGACGTGCTTTCAAATCATGACACTAACACCCCCTCTATCCTCATTCTCCTTGTCCTCGCCTCTGCCTTCGAAACGTTTAACCACGACATCCTGATCGCACGTCTCTGTGACACCTTGGGAATCACAGGTCAGGCTCTGGCGTGGTTAACCTCCTTCCTCTCTGTCCGCCCATCCCAGGTGGAAATCGGAGCCTTCCACTGGACTATCACTCTCTCAACCTGAGGCATTCCCCAGGGAACTAACCTATTTCCCTGGTTCTTCAACGTCTATATGGCTGCCTGGCACTTTCACCTCTAACTTCCAGTGCTACGCAGATGACATGCAACTGTTTTTCAGGCTACCCTCAGCCATCTCCTCGCTCATATCTGATTGTCTGTGTGCTATTCAGTCTTGGTGTACTGCAAACAACCTCTGCCTCAATGCCACTAAGACTGAGATTGTTTGCATTGGGACCCCTGCACCCGCTTTCCCACTTTTGCTCTGAGCAGCCTCCCTTGGCCCTGCACCCGCACCCACCTGCGAAGCAAGAAACCTTGGGTTCATCTTTGACTTCACTCTCTCCTTCTCTCACATTTCATACATCTCTAAAAAGTCAACTAACAGCTTCACCTCCTCAGAGGACCTCTACCCTTCTCACATTCCCCCAGAGGCTCACTGTCTCCAGAGCCCAGGTTCTCTCCAGGCTGCACTATTGCAACAGCCTCTTCTTCAAACTCTCTCCTTCTGCAATGCGCCCTCTGCAACTCATCCAGAACATAACCGCAAGACTTATCCTTGGCCTCAAGCCCTGGGACTGCATCTCTCCAGCGCTGAAATCCCTTCTCTGGCTATCCGTGGCTGCAAGGATCATATTCAAGACTCTACGCATTGTTCACAAGGCTTTCTAGGGCCTGGGACCTATCTACCTGCAACGCTGCCTACCTAAATACTGTCCCTCACGAACCATCCGCTTAGCTACCGGCAACCTTCTGCGAGTGAGCCGGTTCTCCAAGCAGAGATTTGGAGGGAGATCCTTATCCTCAGCAGGTGCTTCCCTCTGGAATAACCTCCCTGTCGCCCTCTGACTTGAGCCAGATATCCTTAAGTTCCCGAAATTCCTCGAGACTTTCCTCTTCTCCTCCTCCTTCTCTCTCTCCCTCTACCCTGCCAACCCAGTTCTGTTCTTCCCTCTTTGCCTCCTCTTCCTTACAGCATGCTGATTGGCTGCCGGGTGTACCTCAGAGTCTCACTGGTCCCCAGCACCCCCTCCAGGCCTCTCTCGCACTTGCCCCAAGGCCCTACACCCCAGTCACACTCAATGCACCTAGAAATGAATCCAAGAGACCGGCTCTCTCTGCACTTGCCCCAGTCTCAACCGATAGGGTGCACTTGATCCTCCCATTCCCAGCGACACTCTGTGCACTTGCACAATCCGTACGCACTGCGCCTGAAGATCGTCTGACTGTTTTCCCTTGTCTTCACCTCTAAAATTCACTGTTAAAACTGTAGAATCCCTGTCAGGCCTATTTGCTGTCTCCCAAACTGTTAAATGTATCTTTTACGCTCTTCCTCTGCCTGTGTAGACCATTATCATCTCAGATTTTCAAGGGCTATGAGCAACTGTTTGTTTTTCCCCTTGTTCCCACCATCCTTGAGCGCTTTGAAACACCTGCATGTGTATAGGCGCTATATAAATAAACAATACCATACCATATCATATCATACCACAAGGCGATTAATGCAAAGTCCACCACATAAGCACACAAGGCATGCAATTTTTCTTATAAATCTGTCTGTAGATAATCGAAACAGTTTTGAACTATTGACTTGATTTTGGCAAATCATCCTTTCTGTGGGGGCTTAGAGCAAACGGGATCATAGAGGTCATAAATTCCAAAGCAGGAAGCCTAATATCTGGAAATGATGGGCCCTTTTCTATCATGAGCAAAATACTGGCTCTAGGATGACCTTGCCCTTCAATCTGCACCTCTACACAAGAAGTTCAAGAGACTTGATCCCATAAGCATAAATGCTCAAGTGGCAGACTGCCAAGCCCGAGAATGAAATGGCAATGCAAAGAGGTTGTTTTCAGTTTAAAGTGATCTCCTAAACAAATGTACAAATTGAGGGCTGCGGAAAATGTTTCGCATAACTCAATTCCAGGACACTTTGGATGGCTTGTAGATTGCCAGACAACTATTGATACGGATGTCTCTTATCACAGTGGAGATGGGGAGGTTCATTCATGGTGTGACATTTAAGGATTAAAATGAATCTCAGTTTTTGAAAAAAAAGCACATTTGCACAGTTTGGATTCAATTATTTTTCTGTTTAATCGAAGCGGTGAGGGAGCTGGCTGTTCCCGCTGGTGTAACCAAGGCAAGTACCTGGTGAGCACAAGGACCCTGAAGCTCAGGAAGGAGTAACTCAAGCGAGCTGACATGCTCTCAGTAAGGATTTAACCTGCCCTTCAGCGCTCGAGAAGAGCAGGCTGTTCCTGCTGTTGTAACCAAGGTGAGCACCTGGTGAGCACAAGGACCTTGAAGCTCAGATGGTAGAGACGCTTGCAAGCAAAGTGACCTCAGCAAGTATTTGACAGGTCCTTCAGCACTCAAATGGAGCAGTCGCGAGCGAGCTATTCCTGCTGTTTTAACCAAGGCGAACACCTGACTGAAGCACAGGCGGGAGAGACGCCAGTGAGCCATACCTCAGTAAAGATTTAACCCACTGTTTGGCGTTCAAGTGAAGTGGAGCCGGAAGCAGGCTGTTCCCACCGTTGTAACCAAGGTGAGCACCTGGTGAGCACAAGGACCCTGAAGCTCAGGAGGAGGTGACGCAAGCACGCTGACATAAACTAAGTAAGGATTTAACCCGCCCATCAGCGCTCGAGCTAAGTGAGGCCTAGAAGGGGCTGTTACCGTGGTTTTGTGGTTGAGCAGTCGAGCAGCTGTGACAAGCCTACTTTCTCCAGTTGATGTGGACCTTAGCTTAATATCTTTTGCAACACCCTTTGGAAGATCATTGGATACCCTTGCTGTTCACAGCACTCTGTCGATATTTGGCCCCTGCTTTCCAGTTCCTAATTCTCAGGTTACCAACATGGTTTCTGGCTTATTAATTGAGCCAACTCTAACGGAAATATTTACGCTTTTTTGCTGACTGTGTTGTTCCTGTTGGATTGTGGTAGTCCATTTGACGTTTTTCTTTTTTTACTTTTTATTTATTGTGTGATGGTTTTACATGAAAACCTTTCAAAAACTTACACAAAAAATAATAGAAAGAAGAAAAAAATGGGGGAAACTTGTGGTCTTGTGCAGAAGGGATGGGACCAAGCAAACCAAGCAGTTCGGACTGGACTGTCCCTTTTGAGGTGGGACCACGTCCGATTTGCATATGGTCCTTCCCCTTTTGTAATGGCTTGGCAACCAAAAACCAATGGTCTGGAGGGTTTCCAGGGCAATGCCAGAGGTTAGGATTAATTCCAAACCGTACAGCCATCACCTCTTTGTTTTGCATGATGATCTTTCTATCATCACTATACCAACCAAACTTATTCGACTTTTTGTTACTATTAAAACTCATCACACAGGATTTTAAGTGATTCATGACTAGATTATTTCCTTTTCATGGGCCTCAATATCTCTCAATCTTCTTTGGAGGCCAACTGGTGTGAGATCCATAACAATAAGATTGTCAGCATAAACTAGCCAGTCAATTTCCAAACGTCCCAACCTTATTGTTGGAGTGGAACAATAAAAGCATATTCAGTAATCCAGACAAGGTTATGTCTAAACTGGCTAGGTATATGGATTTTCCATTACTTAGTGTAACCTTTGATTGTAACAGGGTCAGGGTCAGCCAATTTAGGACAGTTCCTAACCCTTTTTCGGAAAACCTGCCTGGTATAATGTGAACCGCCCTGTCCTCTCAGACCATTCTTGTAAATCCTTAAGAACAAAGCTTGCTAGAACCTTTGAGGAAGTATAAATAAGGGAAATAGGTCTGTAGTTTCCAGGTAAGTTGCAAAAAATCAGGACTTCAATAGATATTTCCCATGACTCTGACATGCAGTTTAATGTAACAATTTGAGAAAAAAAAGGCACATCACAATATCTGCCCATAGTTCAGGCTGCGCCTTTAATGCAACATTAGAGACACCATCGATCTCACACGCTGTAGAGTTCTTTAGTCTCTGCAATAACCAGATCTTCATCAACAGCCAACAAGTCCCACTGATCAGATCCTCAGATCTGGGAAGCCCCATATAATTTGTAAACAAAGAAGCATAATGGGTGATCCATACTACTTCAGAAATAGAGTTTGCGTGTGCCCTACAATGTTGAGACTCCAAGTCTGTAAGCAGGCACCAAAGGCCTCTGACATCGTGTGAAATCATTTTTTTAATAATCCAATGGTTCTGTTCATGAAAGCTATAAACCTTATAAGATTTGCAGCAGTAGTTATATGTATTTTTCACACTTTTTTCAAATTTGAATCCCCTCTGTATTCGTCATGGAAGTATCCTTACCTAAACATCTCAGATCATGGTGAAGAGACCTTTTTCGATCCTTATCTGTACATCACATTTCTGATGTGATGGATGAAAACACAGTTTTAGCCGCCCTTTAGCAATTTCAAAAGATCGTACCCTCCATTCAGCCAAGGTCTCAGAAAAGGCATTCGGAGCACAGTAGAACACCTTTTCCTCCAACGACCAGAAATTCCAGACTAAACCTACTAGTTTAGACTGGAGAAACCCTATCCTGCATCGATCTATATTACCTGTGTCATTTACCCACAAGTTAATGGAACTAGAGTCCTAGATCAGGATTTTCGCATCAGCCAAGTTAAAAGACATGGCATGCCATAAAAACTGAAAGTGTTACAATTTATAACCAAAGAGGAAAACTGCTCTAGCATAGACTGAGGTACAAAGATAAAATCAACTGTTGAACATTAAAAAGGCCCATACCATGGAGGTTGAACGGGACAGTCCCCTTGAATGTTCCCATTTAATCTAGAAAAATTCTATATTGCTGTACATTTCCCCAATTTACGCCCTGAGAGCAAATTCCAGAATCTTTTTTAAAAAGTGGGTCATTATTCATAGAAAACCCTGCATCGTGAGAATTTGACACTAACTACAGTTCCATAGAAAACAATTAAAGTCGCCTGCAATAATTCCAGAAACTGAGAGAAAACTGCACATCTATTTTAACAGGATGGAGTCCAATTCCCTCCAAACTAAATCGTCACTTATGGGAGCAGGGTTACAGTAAATGTTAATCACTAGGATTTTTACTTGATCCAAGCTTTCATGTGAGCAGACTTTTGCTGCTAAAATAGATACTTGTTTGCCTTTGCATTCCCTGATTGGTAGCCCCAAGTCATTTTGCAAAGCAAATAAAAGGCCACTCGAAAGTATGCCAAGTTAACCTACTTTTTGCTTTCTTGATAATAATAGAAAACCCATTTAGAATAGAAGGTTCAAGAAACCAGGCTTTGTGTAGGGGCAGATAAAGGTACTTTTTGATTGACTCAACATATGATCATTCAACAAATATTATGGCCCCTCGTGTTCCAAGATAGTAAAGATGTCTCCTGGTTCTTAGAAACCTGCCTACTATCCTCACAAGACGGTAAGGTGCTGGCTAACCACCGCCAGTCCATATTAGTATTCTGGGGTTGCACAGGGAAAAAGACTCGTCATTTACCCCTAGTATCAACCTTACAATGTAGAGTAGTATTCTCTCATGCTGTTTGAAAACTCAAGGGAGCACAGACCACTCACCCTACAAATGTATCATAACCTCTCACCATTAGATGTTCATGGGCAGATTTGACTAAACCCAAGATCAGATTTGAGCAGAAGTGAACTGTGCATGAGTTACACAGATCATCCTCGTGCAGTTCCACTCATTTTAGATCCTGGGAGGAAATACCAGAGAGTGACGGGATACTTTTGAAAGTTGCCAAGGGGCTGATGCTGCCATTCCGAAATATCAAGACAAAGTCAATACATTTCTCCATCCATCTTTTTAATGACCAGTCTTTACTTAGTGAACCCAATGATATACATTATCAGCATTCTTCACTCTCTGGGAAACCACCTCGACATTGCCCCCCCACGACCCTCGCAGCCCCTATTCAGCATACACGTATCCTCAAGTGTGTGCATAATACCAACACTATTATAGTCAGTAGCACTCAATGGTCGAGGTTCCTCTGCAGCCTGTATGACAGAAGACGCCACTTCTTCTCATGACTCCGCTTGAGCTAGAAAACACTTTCTAATATCTTTAAATTTCTTCCTGAAATTGTTTCCTTTTCCTCCCAAAATGCAGTTTTGTTATAGGTGGTAAGATAGTTTTGCAGGCTTTATTTAATCATCATCCACAAACACCAAAGAGGACAACTTCGACATGTTATGAGTAATAGGGCCAGACGACCCAATCGTGTTAGAATTTCTCTACAGA
The DNA here is from genome assembly GCF_040938575.1 of Ambystoma mexicanum. Classification (NCBI taxonomy): domain Eukaryota; kingdom Metazoa; phylum Chordata; class Amphibia; order Caudata; family Ambystomatidae; genus Ambystoma; species Ambystoma mexicanum. Next base: position 342,433,534 of record NC_090922.1, read on the forward strand.
CTGGGCAGCATCGATGTCTTGTGAATCCATGATTTCAATAATGGCTGCAGAAGATACTCCATTTCGATTTTTCTTTGCTTGTCTTTCAGTCCCCCTAAATATGTTCCTTAAAAAATGTCTTGATCGGGCCTGTTTCCAAGCAGGCTCACCCATTTTTTTTTAACTTCTTTTGCAGAGGAGGAGCCTTGCTTTTTTTATTGATGGGAGATAACACGCATTCTTCAACTCGAAGGCTATCAACTGGAATATGCTGACTCTCAAATTGTTTCTGGATGCTAATATTTTGCTCGCGGAGATGTAGAAAATCCCAAATTGCTTTTGAGAGTCTTTTTAGGACAAAGAACTGGTTTATGCTGACATTTTTGATCAAGCCCCCAGTGTAAGATTTAAGGTTGCTAAAGAATGGCCGACTAAAGACGAAGAGTCCACACCATTTGAATTTCTACAAACAAAATCCAGAAGCGCCTTGTCAAAATGCTCCTCAGAAACATTTCAACTAACAGATGATTAAATCAATTTGTCGTCCTTATGTTCATCCAGAAATAGACAAGGAGAGGCACGACTCCGGATCTAATATCTCTGCCTCCGATCGAATGCATGCATCTAGTAATGCAAAGTTTGAGTTGTCAAGAATCAACAACTCCTGTTTGGAAGAGTCTACTCCACTAGTCAAAAGTATGGTTGCCACAGACTCTATTTGTATTAACTGGTCGTCTTTCTCCAAGACTGATTGTTGAATAACTTGGCATGAGGAAAGAAGGGAGTGATTTTTGAGGGGGGAGACAGTTTTTCAACAGGTTGTATTCTAGAGACACTGGTAGCGGCAAGCGGCAACTCCAATAGGGCTTCCTGTAAAGAATTGATTCCTTTAAGGCCCTGGCCACTTCACTGTCGAGCAGAGACTTTTCTTTACTCCTGATATTATACGTTTTTGCCTTCCCACGCATTGTTGTCAACAAAGCGAGGGGCTGCTTCAAGAAATACAATCCACAGGAGATAGAACTATGTCACACCACCATACTAATGCACAGCTTAAGAGGCGCCATGGCCGGACCACAGGGTGAACAAAGAACCAGGAAGCCTCAGTTCGAACCGTCAAACACCCAGAAAATGTAGCCCAGCTTCCATGAATTCAAAGAGAAAACCGTCAGCACAAATGGGCCGCTCAAAGATGAAAATATAAGCTGAGACAGACAGCAATCAGCTGTCGTTATCCGTAGGAATAGAAACTTTTTTTGCCTTACCTAAATTAAAAATGTCATAAGTCTCTGAGGCATTTCCGACTCCGCAGTCCGCCGACTGACTGCACTTGACCGCACTTGCCGGCAGGCATCCCGCGCAAGGCAAGAGTAATTATACACAGATGTTTAGTCGTAGCTTCCAAGGCAGTCAAAACGATTATTGAGCAGCTCCAGGAGACCAGAGAGTAACAGCTAAATTCAGAAATCGCCCTCACAGATAAGCAGTGGTATTGACGTGACATAGGGGAGGAAGGATAGCTCAGGGGCAACACACTTGTTTTGGAAGCCAGACAATGCAGCAGCAACACAGGTTCGAATCCCGATCCTGCACTTAGAAACCACCTGCTGGTATTAAGCGCGTTATAAATGAACAATAAATTAAAAGACACAAGTGACAGCGTCAGCCTCCACTTGCCGACAAGCACTTGTTCGCACTTTTCCGCTTTCATTCTGCGCGAGGCAAGTGTAATTATACACAGGTGTTTCAGTAGTCGTAGCTTCCAAGGCAGCCAAAACGAGTATCATGCAGTTCCAGGAGACCACACGCAGTGAGAAACAGCCACATTGAAAAATCTCCCTCACGCGTAAGCAGTAGTATCGACGCAACACAAGTGGCACGACGCAACATCATTTGACATTGTCATCATTTTACAATATTGAAAGTATCAGTTGAACCATTACTTTTGGTGTCCTGCATCTCCATAATTTGTGATCAACAGAGACTTTAACTAATCTTCGGGGGTAACACATTGGTAATACAATTGTAAGTCTAAATATTGATCCCAACACGTTTAACATGGCACTTTATAATTATGAACAGTGACAGAGAGTTCTCAATGAGATATACAAATAATTGGTGCACTTCAGCATGCAATGTCACAGCCACAACACATCTTTAATGACATTGATCGAGGCTTTATCTTAAACTCTACACAATAAATGATTTCATGTTTTTCTACTGTGCACCTGCACTAAGTGCTTTACATTTCACACCTAGCACTTTTCTGTCCATAACCTTTAAACCACTTAGCTACTGGTAGGGCGTCATGGTGAATGTTGGCTACAGCCTTTCAACTATCTAGAGCCCTAAAGCCTCCTTATCAAATGGGGAAATGAAAGACTCTTCATGCATGTGAAGGTGCATTTGATAAAAAACCTGAGACCCGCTCTAAATACACAGAGAGTCTTGGACTCATAGGTACCAGAAATGGCAAGGAAATTGCAAGAAAAGATTCTAGTAGCAGAAAAACCCCTTATTGTAACCAACAGAGATCTCCAGCCTATTTTATCAAAGAATTGGGAGGTCTCAGACCCAATAGTTGTGGATGCATTAACACACCTAACTCGACAGCGCAGAAAGAACCTGATAAGGACTCACTGCACTCAAACGGCATTGTGACTTCAGGGTGAGGTGATGCAACCTACCCAATGTAACCTTTCTGCTCCCTTACCTGTTACCAAAAATATGGATGCAAATTTCTCGAACACCCAGCAACAGTATCATCTTTAAAATCTGTCAACGTAGCCAGAGACGGCTGCTTTTTAAATGGTTTTTAGTGAAAAGTCACCGCTTGATGTGGTGGCTGCCTTTTCAAAGGACCTCCAGCCCACTTCTGTGGAACTGAAAGAAAGAAAATGCAACTAACCATGGATTTATTAAAGAGGTTTCAAATGTCGGTATTTAACTCACTTTTAATCATACATGATTTCTTGGGAGAACTAAAAGACAAATGTGGGTCTAACTCAACTGATAACAACGCTCAAAGTGGTAATTTGATAGTATCATCATCTTCATGTGCTATACCTGATGCCCCATTACCACACCCTTGTGAAGGCATCATGAAGCCAGACACAGACAACATATTCAAAGTTCAAACAAAAGATCTTTATCAACTCAAAAAATGTCAGGATGGTGTAAGGTCTAACTTGCCCTATACTAAGGTGGAATTTCCCTACCTAAATAAACTAAGGATAGTCCGAGTCCATAAATTCAACTTAAAAGTCTGTGTGTCCAAAACCTATACTTGCCCCCACAACTAAAGCTAAACAATGTCCAGGGATGTCAGCAACCAAAGAAACAGTGTTCAAACTTGAGGTCTGAGCTTCTTCCAGCTCCTGGCTTGCTCTTGGCTCCCATCCTCAAGTTCAAGACAGTTCCACCAAAATGGCCTTGGGGTTCCCTTCCCCAAGGTCAGCACAGTTGTACAAAATGGTCTTGGGTTTCCCTTCCTCAAGTTCAACACAGTTCCATACAAACTGATCTCTGGGTTCCCTTCCCCAAGTTCAACACAGTTCCACAGAATGGTCTTGGGGTTCCATTCCCCAAGTTCAAAACAGTTTCAGTCAGTCAGTTTCAGACAAACAAACAAACAAACAAACAAACAAAAGGTGTTGGGGTTCCTTTCCCCAAGTAGGCTGCTCTTCTGGCTTCAAATTCACAGTCAAATCAACTTGCTTAGTTTGTCTTTTCTTTCTGTCACTTGAACAATCTTAGGCCGACCAGTCTCAGCCTCTTGACTTCCCTTGGTTTACCCCAAGTTCTTGACGTCCCTTGGTTTACTCCAATTAAGGGTTCCTCGGTAAGCGCAGTTGTCAGGCCACACGCTCCACCCAACACAGGTCATGCAACTGACAACCCTTCATTCTTTCTTATAGGACTTTCTTAACAACACAGGGTTCCTTTCTGTATTCTAAGTTCACATATGCTTCTGGTTTACTTTAACGGCTTCTGGCCTTTACCAACATGTGACCCTCACACACTTTCCTTTGTGGTATGTCTACTGGTTACCACTTTGCTTTCACACCATCCAATAGTGTTTTGCTTTTCACTTTGTTCGCAAAATGCTGTCTCCTTAAATTCATCTAGTTCGCAAATGCACATCACTTTCAGTCGCACGATACTCTCACATCAGTTTCCATATCTTTTCCTCGGTTCAGCATTACGAGCTTGGCAACTTGTTTGGTATTCAATAGTTCATGTTTGGTCAGAGCCATTTGTCATATACTTTTACTTGACCGACACCCGCCATTACACACACCATGCCCCTGGAGCGCCCCGGCCTGAGTGATAATTCCCTATTGGCCGCTCCTCTGGGTGCTCTGGTTTCGCTCTCGGTTTCTCGCTTGCTTCTCTCTCCCTCCAGACTTTCCTGCAGCAGTCGGCAGCGCCGGGGAAGTCTCTGTGTTCAGCACTCCCAATGGGGAACACACAGCATAGGTCTCTGCACAGCCCCTGACCCTCTCAAGGCCTGCTCTGGCCTCAGCATCTTTCTGGCTTCTCTGCAGTAGTCGGCGTCTTTCTCACCGGCCTGCTCCAAGTCAGATTGCTGCGCTCTCCTGCCCAGCTGGATCTCTCCTCTGTTCCTTCCCCGTTCTCCTCTGCTGATTTCCCCTTGTATACATCGGCAACCATTTAACAGGTTGCAGGTGCAAGTCCTTAGTTCCAATTACCTGACCATAGTTATTGGGACATGCCTGACCCTCACAACAGTCCTCAGGCCTCTTCCTCATCTCGGTACCAGAATGGTGAAATGACAAGTTAGTGTGTACTACTCCTAGTCGCCTCTTCCTTGTCCCAGTACTACAGTGATATGAATGAGGGGAAATTAGGGGCAGTGATTGGCAACAGCCTATAAAGGCAGGGGACGCGTACGGTTGGTTCTCACGGGAAAAGGCAGGATACTACGCCTCGCCTTCGGATATCCTCTCCCCCAATCACCAAGGACCCTCCACCCAGGTGATCCTCCCTCGCATCTCCACGTCCAGGGTCAGGATCCAAATGCGATGGGTTTTCCCTGGCCACCCGAGAAGAGGATAACCTCAGGTTTGTCATAGGACCCAGTATCCTTCCCTCTGTGATTCAAGGATGGGTTTACGCTAATGTACATGTGGGCTTGAGTATCTGAGAGCGCGCTAGCTCTCAATATGCAAAACCGTTGGAGACACCTATGCTGCTCACATTCCCCTTATGTTCACCAATCACCAATAGCAGCTCTACCGCTGGTTGGGGATATTGTGGAGGTAGATCCCTTAGCAATTGGTTCTAATGAGTCTACTTTGATAAACAGAACTTCTAATTGGATCAACACTAGAAGAGAAGGGCTAAATGTGTATCCCTTAGAGATCCTTATGGCTAGAAGAGTGGACTGGGTTAGAAACACCACCAAATCTTTAAAAGGTGATTGTATTGGGGTGACCTTTTCTAACCCTACTATTTTGAGTTCAGTTATTAACTCAGATCTGGGAATACACTCACTTAACAAATGGTTGGGAATGCTACACTTATCTTACTTTTACCCTCCTGACCTTAGACATCTACAATTTAGGGATTCTAGTTCCCAAAGGGTATTATACGCATCAAATATTTGTAAGTGAAAAAATTATCATCTCCTAACCAGTATTGTATCTCGGCCAGCTAATGAAATTCAAAAAAGCAACAATGGAATGGGGCTGATTCTGTGCCCTCTGAAAACGTGGGTTCCATAATTAGCAACAACAGATTTGAAAGTGTATCCACTCCAGAGAAACAGGAATAACAGTCCAAAATAATAGGCAGGGAAAAACAGATATATTGTCCAAATTTACTGTAACTTCTACTTCAGAGACTCCTCAGTCACGACCACTAATCCCTCTTGAGTCTCCTTTAGTTACTGTTTCATTAACGTCTTGAAATATATCTGGGGTCACTGAAAATATTTCTGAATATAGACATTATCAAGTTTTTGAAGCTACATAATGTTATCTTCTTACAAGAGATTTGGACAACTAGCGACATTGTATTGGATGTATACGGCACTTTTCAAATTAAAGCCCTTGAGAAATCCCTGGGAAGGCACTTTGGCGGTCTAGCAGTTCTTGACAAGATATTATTACCTTGTTCCAACATTGCAATTTCAGTCAAATTAAATTGTTTGCAAGTAAAACAATTGTCTCCTAGCATAGGTCAACTTATTATAATAGTAAGCGTTTACAAAAGTCCCCAGGAGACTAATGACATGAGCATCTTATCGATTTTCAAATCTTTCAATGATGACTTATCTTCCTGAGCTTCAAGGGGCAAGGATTGGGGATTTTCCAGGTCATTGAGGGGTTGCAGATGGGCTCATAGTGGGAGGGAAAACCCCCAAGGATAGAAATGTCAACACTAACTACATCGGCATGGGATGGAGGCCTGGGGGTCCCAAATGTACAAACTTACTACTGAGCCTCTCAACTACTGATGATCAATGGATGGTTGTTCCGGGGGAAAGAATAAACCCATATAGAGCGAGAATTGGGCAGGAGGGGATCTACAGTGGTAGGGCAGAACACAGGCTCTCAAGACAATGGCCAGCGTGACGGAGTCTAGGAAAGCTGCCATGAAGGTCACGAGCTGGGCAGGGTGTGGTAACTAAGGAGGCTCCTATAGGGGGTAACGCAGACTTGCCGGAAGTCCGGAAACTAGATAAGCAGCTGAAATGGCAGGCGAGAGGCATCTCACGGTTAGCACATATTGTGGAACAAAACCAGCTTGCATCCTTTCAACAATAGCAGGGTACTTACGGGCTGATGGAGAGGGACCAATACACCTGCATGCGCCTGCAGCACGCAATGTCCCGGGAGGGGTGGCAGATAAAGGATCTAACCGACCGGTCGCCTATGGAGGCTAACATTATATGGAGGTAGAGATCAAGGAAAAAGGGATCACGTATTTGTATCAGATGCTAAATAACTTCACTTCCACACCTTTGTGGAAACTGAGGGCAACCTGGGAAGGGAACCTGGGTCCCATGGAGGAGGAAGACTGGACGGAAGCCTTAGGGGTCACCAAGGGAAGCAAGTGTCACAATAAGATTACGCCTGACAGAATATAAATTATAAGTTTCTCACGGTAGTGACTAACATACTCCAAGTCCATAGTCCCCTTTCCTCCATACAGTATGGGTATCCCTCCCTAGGAATGGGAGACAGAACCTTTTTCATCAGAACAAATCTTCTTCCCCTTTAAATTTAGAGGCATGTGGGGGCGCTGCCCTGGGAGCATGCACTCACCTGACTCTGCCCTCCGGCACCACTCCTCAGTCTCCTTTGACGTGTCGACAATATTACCATTGCCTAATGACACCAGTTTTATTAAGGGGGCGGGAGGTGGGACGTATGGAGGAAATGGGACTATGGACTAGGAGTAGGTTAGTCACTACAGTGAGTAACTTATAATTACTCCTACGCCCGGTCCCCTGACATCCATACTGTATGGGTGATTACACCTCAATGTAGCCCCAGGTAGAGAGGTGCCCCTCTTAAGAAAACAAGCTCCTTAATACTGCCTGACCAAACGCTGCATCCGACCTGGAACTGTCATCCAAGCAGTAGTCTTTGCAGAAGGCCGAAGGCGTAGCCCATGTAGCCGCCTTGCTGATGACTTGCCATGGAATGTGCCTCTGGAACGCCACCGCTCTGGCTTTGGCTCTGATAGCATGGGCATGCATATTTGCAGGGAGTTGTTTAAGCTAAACTTCATAAACCTCTTTGATGGCTGCAACCATGCATCTTACTGTGGAGGCTTTGGAGGCCCGATAGCCTGGCTTAGACTCACCGAAGGTGACAAAGAGAGCCTCTGATTTGCAGAAGCTCTTGGTTCTGTCAAGGTAGAATTTTATAGCCCGCCTAACATCTAGTCAGTGCAGTACCCTCTGAGCCTCGTCCTTAGGGTCCGCGAAGAAGGGGGGGTAGCACTATCTCCTCATTCAGATGAAACGCAGAGACTGCCTTAGGTGAGAATGTGGGGTGAGTTGTAAGCAACACCTTGTCCTTATGAAAAGTAGTCTAAGGCTCTGACGCCACCAATGCCTGGATTTCACTGACTCTTCATGCAGAGGTAAGACCCATTAGGAGGGCCGTCTTAATGGTGACTAGCCGGATGTCCACGGAAGCCATTGACTCAAATGGTTTATGCGCCAAGGCACCCAAGACCATGTTGGGGTCCCACGCCGGGTGTGGCTTCTTGATAGGTGGGTAGAGTCTAGTGAGTCCTGCCAGATGTCTTCTTACAACCCAGGTTGCAGGATGAAAAGACCTCCTCCTCTGAGTTACGGTAGGCTCCTATTGCCGCCAGATAGGTGCAGCATATGTCTACCTACAGGGGGGAGTGTGTGAGGTGTGCAGAGAAGGATAGCATGTCGTTGAGCCTGCAGGTCAGGGTATCAACCTCCTTTGATTTTGCCTAGTAAGAAAACCTAGTTCACTTGCCTTTGGACTGGCTCCTGGTAGCATCGCTCTTAGATCCCTGTCTGACGTCTAGGTTGGCCTGTGAAAGATGCAGATGCCTTAGTGTGACCTGTTCAGGAACCATGCTGTGAGGGCTAACTTCTGGGGAGCGGGGTGGACGGCCATGCCTCCCTGCTGTGACAGTAGGTGAGCTGGGCCCAGCGGAAGGTGCATCGGGGGCTGCTCCGACAGGCTGTGCAGTTCTGAGAACCATGGCCTTGCTGACCACCAAGGCGCTATCAGAATGATACAGAGGTGCCAGGCCTCCCTTATCTTGCAAATTACTATGTGAGCCTAGGGAGTGGGCAAAAAGGGATTTGCATTCATGTTGTTCCACTGGATCTGTATCACATCGCCCAGAGAGCTCCTGCCAGGACGCAAACTGGGGGCACCTCCTATTGTCCCAGGTGGCAAAGAGATCCACCTGAGGATGACCCCATCTGTCGAAGATCCCCTGCAGGTCCTATTCGTCCAACTGCCATTCGTAGTTGTCCGCACCCAGCCTGCTGAGCATGTCTGCTTGTAGGTTGGCCTCCCCCAGAAGGTGGATCGCGGACAAGTGCACGTTGTTTACCAGAGCCCACTCCAAGATGCTAACTGCCAGAGTGCAGAGGGGAGGAGACCTGGTGCCACCCTGCTTGTTGATGTAATACATGCTGGTGGGTGTTCTGGTGTATTTTCTTGTATACATCATTAATTGGTCATACATGCATTAGACTAAGACTTAGCAGAGTAGATATATTGTGATGTCATGCAATTCTGTTTAGAGTGTTTTGATTCTATGTTACATTCCAGTGTGGTCAGTTGGAGCCTGCCTCTCAAGGGGGTGCCTGCTGTCTTTGTATCTTCTACTTATTAAAGACTTATAAATTTACTCATGCCTGGACATTAGTCCTAACACTGGAGTTGTCAGTTTGAATGAGGATCGTCTTGCCGCTGATCCTCGGAAGGAAGGCTTTGAGAGTGAGCCAGATGGCCATCAACACAAGCCATTTGATGTGGGCCTCCTGTTCCTGACGGCACCATATCCCATGAACACTGTGAATTGCCACAGGGTAGCTCCTCAACCCTCTAGGGATTAGTGTGTGGTGATGGTAACCTGAGGTGCTGGATGACAAAAGGGCCTGCCTATCCGCAGGTTGTCGTACGTGCTCCACCAGACTAGGTCCTTGCGGAGCTGAAGTGGGATTCTGACCAGCTCCGCTTGGGAACACCTCTCCTGCTTCCAGGAGGCTGAGAAATGCAACTGCAACTGCCTCATCTTGAGTCTCGTATGCAGCACTGCCAGGAGCCATGCTGCCTTGATACCCGATAGGTGTTGGTACCACCACGCCGAGGTCACTGCTCTGCTGAGAAAATGCCCCGTGGCCTTTTTGATGGCTATAATCTTGTACTCTGAGAGGAAAATTCTCTTGCAGCTTGTATCCCAGCTGAGGCCTAGGAAAGTTAGCCTCTGCGTGGGATCCAGCTGTGACTTCTTGAGATTGATGGAAAATCCCACCTCATGTAGAGTGTTCATGAGGGTGGAGGTGGTGTGGTACACTGACTCCGTAGACCTTGCCCTGACGAGCCAGTCGTCTAGGTATGGATATGCATGGTGGGCCTGGCCCCTGAGTAGGGCTGCCACAGCGTTCATCAGTCTTGTAAAGATCGTGGGGCCAAATTGAGGCCAAAGGGTAGAACCTTGTATTGGAAATGAAAGCCTATGATCCTGAACCTCAGAAAGGACCGATGGGGTTGCCAGATCGGGACATGTAGGGACGCATCCTTCATATCCAGCGAGCACATCCAGTTTCCCATGCACAATGTCTCTGCTATAAGCGCTGGGTTAACCATTTTGAACTTTGAAGAGGAAGGGAAAGGATCAAGGTGGAAAGGTCCAACACAACTCTCAGGCCCGCCTGGTTCTTCTTGTGTATTCTTCCATTTCCTGACTCTCTATGAACGAGGGAATTTCCACCCACTGAGTTGCTGTCCCAATCTGTGGGAGGTGAGAGGGGGGAGGAATAGGTAGGCCGTAGCCCGTGGACACTACTGAGAGGATCCAGGGGTCCGCAAACCTAGTGTGCCAGCATGGGGAGTGAAGGACAAGCCTGCCCCCCACCGGAGACATGTGGACCAGGTTGGGCGTCTCATGCCTTTTTACCATCTGAAGCTGAGGAGGGGGGACTGAAAAGAGCACTTGTGCGGGGCCTCGTGTTGCTTGAGCCAGTGTTGACTCAGGGACCTGTCCGGTTGCCTGGACCGTCGTTCTTGGAAACCCGGAAACCACAGAAGGACCGACCCTTGTTTGAACACTGGTTCTTATTCTTCTTATCCAGTTCCTTGTCTGTAGTGTAATGGAACAGGTCGCCACTCTCAAAAAGAAGGTCAGTATGCACTCCTGGACAACAGGGTTGAACTTGGTGGCCTGTAGCCAGGCAGTCCTTCTCATGTCCGTAGCGATGCAAATGGCACGGCCTGAGGTGTCAATGTGCACCTCTGTTGGCTTCTTAATGTCTTGCGCCACGATTTTGGCCTCCGCCAACCCCGCCTTGAAGTGCGCCTGGCTCTGCGATTTCCTGCCAAAGCCGCTGGTTGAATGATGCAAGCATAGCGTCCGCATTCGACTGACGAAGATGAAGGGAAGCATTGGAATACATTTTCTTCACATATGCTTCCATGATCTTCTCCTCCTTACCCAGGAGAGCAGAGGCTGATGCAGCTGAAGACTATGGTGGCTTGGAGTAGATCGAAGCTGTGGCGATCACAGAGGAGTGTGGCTGAGGATGCGCCGACAGCGAGAGGGGGGTCCCCCTGTTGGGAAGAAATGAGGGTCTTCCCGCACCCCCAAGAGCTTTAGAATTAGGCAATACGTCTTTTGACTTCTTCTAAGCACTGCAAGGGACAAGGAGGAAATGGGGGCACTGGGAAAGCACTCTCATGCAAATATAATCATAAACACGGGCATGAGCAGGCACTGAAAAAAGGTTTCAATATAAGGTGCAATCAACTATTAGCAAAATAGATTTGTAATGTCAAATGCTATGCATTTCTAACATCTTAGTACGGTATGAGTCAAAAACTCCCCCTTCCTTCCCAGAAAGAATACAGCCTGTGCTAAAATTGGACGACAGGCTTCACAGTGTTCGTGCTAGCACTAGCAGCACAAATTCAGTGACCAGATGTCTGCTGTCTGTCAAGAGTCGATGCATGCAAAAATGGGATTTTACATGCTCGATGCACATAATGCAGAATTATGAAAACAAGGTTTAAAAGGAGATTATATGACAAGATAAAAAACATGAGTAGAATGAGTGAAATAGGGAGAAAATAGCTGGAAAATGTTTTTGTACATGAAATAGTCATAGGCAGCAAAATGAAGGAAAGCATGAGCTACACTGTATTTTTGCATAGGCTAGAAAATGTAAAGTAGAATGTCCTGACAGAAATCGATGACAATGAAGAAGAAAGCAAGGCTTTGGAGCATCCCTTGTATGGAAGCAGGATAGTTTGGGATGGAGCAATGGCCCGTATCCAGTGACACAACTTCAGCAAGCCAGTATATGAACCCCTGCCTGGCACCAGTGTGGCAGGAGAAAGGAACGGAAGAGGGACAGCAGAAGACCGTTCAGGGAGCAGAGTTCTTTGCTACCATCCTCATTTTCTTTAAGAGTAAATTTTTTATCCTGGCAAGATAGACTCTTGGCCTTACTTTCCTAGAAGGGTGTATTTACTCTGGTGTGAGCGTAATTAAGGGACAGCCTTATAATTAGGGACACCCTTATAATTAGGGCCACCCTTACACCCCTCTATCTGCCTAAACTTGGCATTGAGGCACCTGTTGGTAGACTGCACCAAATGGGGTTTGAGCCATCCCTTTTAGCGAGTGCAACTACGTTCTTTAGCATCAGAATCTCTGTTCTAGACATGGGGCATAGAGTAAGGACCTCTGCCAAGACCCCCACCTCTGGTTTTTCAACCTCCGGCTGTGGAAGCCCCAAGTATTCGGCCAATCCTGCGAGCCGCTCATAGAAGGCCTTGGCCGACGAAGGTGTGTCAGGGTCTTCCTCCTCGTCTGTGTCCATCAAGGTGTCCTGCTGGTCAGGTGCAGCTGGAAGAGGGCTGTGTGCCGGGGGCCGCGGCGTACTGATCGGAGCTGGCGGCTGAGGCGGCGGTTGTGGGGCTGCCAAGACCTTTGGAGGCGTGGGAGCCGGTGTGGTGGGAACTGGCATGGGCAGCTGGGGCTGCATAGGAGCCGGAGGCGCTGGAACCAGAGTCGGAGGGGACGTAGGTGCTAGCAGAAGGGCTGGAGGGAGCATGTCCCTAATCACATCCTTGAGGATGATACCCATCTGTGGAGACCTCATTAGGGCCATAAACATTTAGAAAAACCTGTCCTCACAGGCCGGTGGAGCGCTTGGAGGCGTGGGCATGGGCTGAGACCTCTGCACACTTTGCTTACTGTCTGCTGGGTGTATCTGCCCTGCGACAAAACCAGCTATGACGTAGGCCACATGCCCTGTGCAGACCAGTCCCACCTGGAACCTTGTTCCCCCACCTCGTCCCCAAAGGGGGATGGTGTCAGGTGAGCTGCCATTTTATCTGGGCCGGCGGACAGCTTGTTGGGCTGCATGCCACGTGCCTCTATCGTAGAGCTTGCCATGCTGGGCCCGGCCTCCTCCAAGACTCTTGGCGGTGGAGGTTGAGGTCTACCCTGCACCTCAGGACGGGCCTGGTGGGCAGATTGCCCTCAGCTGTGTCGCCGGTAGTGCTGTGTACAGGCGCCCCCTAAGATATTTGTCCCGTACTAGGGTATAGCCCCCCCCCCTGGCGTATACCGGTAATAGAACCTTGCAGTCCCTCAGTGCCATCACCAATAGGATCTCACGACCCCTCGGTCTGGCAGCCGGCAACTGTAGCAGCCTTGGTACCTGCACTGGTACAAGAAACTGAAAGGTCCCTGCCGCTTGTGCGCTTCCTTGGGAAGGAGTTGCCCTTGTGGGGTACGGATGAAAACAGTGCCCCTACCTTGGGCCTGGACTTGCGCTTGATGAATTCCTTTAAGTCCTCTGGAGGCGATGTTCCGAAGAGCTCCCCCTACCGAGCTAGCCTGTTCTTCAGGGCGTGTGGTGTTAGCACGTTGCACGCAGTACAGCCCACACAGCTGTGGTCGGGGCCAAGGCAGCGGAGGTGGAGAGCGTGGGGGTTAGACGTAGGGAAGAGTACCTCGCAGGCTGGACACCTACTGAAGCCAGCTGACGTCGACATGTGCCAGGGAGGAGCGTTGCGCCAGAGGACAGAGGTATCTGAATAAAGACAAAAACGAGGAAGACAAAAAGACAGTTCTCTGAGGAAAAGCGCATGGAATTACTAGGCCAGAGGCTTAACCCAGGAGCGCTGATGAAAGCGGTCTGTTCCCGTCGACACAGAAAAGAGGACTGAGGAGTGGCGCTGGTGTGCGGAGTCAGGGGAGCACATGCTCCCAGGCCCACGCCCCGCGTGCCTCTAAATTTAAAGGAGAAGATTTTTTCTGATGAAAAAGGTTCTGGTCCTAGCGAGGGACGCCCATACAGCATGGAGGAAAGGGGATGGGATTTAGGAGTAGGATTTTTACAGAGTTTATTATAGTCGAGACCGGCTGCATCGAATGGGCTGGGCAGCGGACTCCCTATGTCTGCAGTGCAAGAGGATTGTGGGATCCTTTTATCATTCGATTTGGGAGTGTCCCATAGTAAAATCCTTCTGGGACAAGGTGAGAGGTAAAATGACCAGATTGGTGGGAGGGACGATTCCCAAATAACGATAAATCGCTATTTTGGACTGCTCTGACGCTTGGGGAAAAATAGGCTGGCGAAGGAATGGGGCACCCCGGAAACTCCTAGCTTCCAGCAATGGCTGGAGAACATGGACTACTGTGCAGAGCTAGAAAAAAGGGTATATATTGACTCAGGGTGACCCCACAAGTTTCAAAAGATTTGGGTGACATGGTTGGAGACGGGATAGGCTTTTGCAGGTGAGGCTGGGGAAGGCGGGATAGAGAAGGGGGATAGGTGGAAGGGGATACCTTGTTGAGGTGCGGAGAGTGGGATGGGGAGGAAGGGATCGGGATAGAGGGGGGGAGGATAGGACACCTGATGATTATTAGAGCACTATGCTCGACCTGTGGTTGAAATGTTCTGTTACTGTTTTTGTCGATGAAGAAAACTAATACAAATGTTTTGTTAAAAAAAGGAGCAAGAACTGGGTAATTGTGGTTGGATATTTAAATCTAAAAATTCATAAATGTCCTCCTCATTTCTGTGATGACTGTGAGGACTTGATACTGGGTATTCCATAGCTTTGCACGATAGAGCGCTGCATTTGCTCCAATGGCCTTATGTTTTATTCTTGGCTAATTGAGTGGGAGCCACACACTTACACTACACAGTGTCGGAAGTCCGCAAATAAAGTTTTGCCAAAATGGGATTGATTGTTAAAGCTGGGAACATCCGATCATATTCTAACAGCGCAACCCACATATTCATAGATTGGTGAAGTTTTCCGTCTTTTGCCTCTGTGACTTTTTCTGCCACCAGATTGTCCCATACTTTAATCCACCAGAGAGATAGGTCCGGCCCCACTGGGGATTTCCAGCGGCGAGCAATCGTGATGCGTGCGGCCAGCAGTAGTTGTGTGATTAGTTTTGCACGTTCCCCAGATTTAGGATATGTCTCTTCAATTGGGACCCCCAAAGGAGAGTCTGGGAGCTACACTCTTAACGGTTGAGTACCTACGGACAATCCTAAGAGAACTACGTTTAAAGGACATTATGGTATCTGGTCAATTGATTACTTCTGTATCCCTGCGACTTCATGGACCCGAGTACTGCCTTCAACAACATCAACAGGTCGAAATTGTGACTGGTATTCAGGTGACTGAAATGACTGCATGAAATCCTTAATATTCTCATTGAAATCCACAAAGGAACTGGGGCTTGTGTGAAGAGTGGGTGGGGTGGTAGGTGTACATCATATTTTCACAAAAACATGGGAGTAAGTCAAGGTTGTGTCCTTGCGCCTCTATTGTTTTCTTGATATTTTTATGGATTCTATGACAGTCTTGTGCGGTTGGGTGAGTATGTCCCTAAAACTGGGAACATGTTTTACCTGCATTGGTTTATGCCGAGGATATGGTTTTAATAGCCCATACTCTGGGAGGTCTACAGCTGCTAATTACGGAGCATACACGGTTTATTATTAGTTGGACTTCATCCAACTAAATCTGCTGTTTCGGTTTGCCATCTAGGCAATATACATATTAAGATTCTCACTATGAGAAGTAATACCAATATTACACCATTGTTAAGCAAGATTTAAGTTACTTAACTGTAACTATTGTTCTCCAGCATGGGTCTGGCATGGATCCACATGCTCATGAATATTTCCTGTTGTCAGGCTGGGCATCTTCGGTAAAAGAAAAAAACAGTTTCACTTAAAAACTGTATTTCTCCTCTAAACCAATCACTGTTCTCTGGGTCATCCTGCTCCCATCTAATGACAGTCCTCTCCCTAAGCCCTGCCTTTGGCAGCCATCTTCAGATTTGGTAAGCACGTAAAGTGGCAGTATGACCAAGAAGAGCCCAAGAGGGGCAGGAGGGAGGGTTTGCATGTCCATGTCAGGCCCATGCTGTAGAACAATAGTTACAGGTAAGTAACTTGTTCCTTCTCCGGCATGGGGTCTGGCATGGATTCACATGCTCATGAATAACGAATACATACCAGTACAACATTACACAACCACGGCAGGTGGAAAGGCTCAACAGAAGCAATTAACTCTTACCTCTGGAACAGACTCACCTCAAGCGAACAGGTCGCGTAGCACTGCTTGGCAGACTCTGGACTCCTCCCTGGAATCCCTGTTGATGCAGTAGAAGTTTGTGAAGGTGTGAGTGGACCTACACGTAACATCCCTGCAGATGTCCAACAGGGGTACACCAGACAGGAACACCATTGTTGCAGCGATCGCTCTGGTGGAGTGGGCTCTCGGACGACCGGGCAGCAGTTGGTTCGCCAACCAATGACAGTGCGCAATGCGGCCGGACAGCCACCTTTAAATGGAAGCCTGGCACAAGGCCTTCCCATGGTTCGCAGGACCAAAGTTCACAAACAGTTGTGAAGTCTTCCGAAAACTCTTTGTGCGTGTCATGTAGAACCTGAGGGTACAAGCAACGTACAGCGAGTGCAAGGCCCTTTCAGCCAGCAGCAAAGGTTTTGGGAAGAAAACAGGTAAAACTGAAGGCTCTTTGAGGTGGAATTCCGACGCAAACTTCGGCATGAAAGAGGGGTGCGTACGCAGTACCACCCTTGACTTGTGGAGAGTCAGATACGGTTGCTTGCAGGATAAGGCCTGGATCTCACCTACAAGTCTGGCAGAGGTGATAGCCACAAGGAAAGCGGTCTTCCACAAGACAAACTTGAGTGCGGCCTGATGCATAGGCTTGAAGGGGGCCCACATGAACCTCATCAGAACCACGTTGAGTTCACACGCGGGGGCAGGAGCCTTCACTGGCGGGAAAGATCGAAAAAGTCCTTTGAGAAACTCCTTAACAAGTCTGTGGGACCTGGGGATCTGGTGTAGCAGGAGATAGCCACCAGATGCACCTTGATGGAGGCGTGTTCCAGACCAGCGTTTGCCAAGGATAGCAAATATAGCAGGATCTGTGGAGCTGTGACCCCCAGAGGGGTAATCTTCTGCGACTGGCACCATGTAGCAAAAAGCTTCCACTTATGACCGTATCACTTTAAGGTCAACAACGTCCTGGCCTTGGTGTGGACCTCCCTGCAGTCCGCTGGCAACTCATAACCTCCAAACTCTAAGGCTGCAGGAGCCAAGCCCCCAGGTTCAATGATCCTGGGTCATGATGAAGGATTGTGCCTCCCTCTCTGGTGAAAAGATCCATTAGGCTGAGAAGATCTGGATACCAAATCTGTCTCGGCCACGCTGGGGCAATGAGTATCATCTTGAATTGACACTGTCTGGGTGTGTTGATGGCTCTTAGCAGGAACAGAGGAAACGCATACAGAAACAGACCTTCCCATGGAAACGAGAATGCGTCCCCCAGGCTCCTCGACTGGTGGAATCTGCTGGCAAACGTCTGGCATTTGGAGTTTGCCACCCGCGCAAACAGATCGATGTGGGGTATGCCCCATTTGATGAACAGATGGTCCTACCTGATACTGACGAAGCTCAGACACTTGGCAGGAGCGCAATTCCCTGCTGAGGCAGTCTACAATGGTCTTCTTGACTCTTGCTAGGTGAAGAGGGACGAGGAACATCCCCTGTCTGACGGCCCAGTGCCACAAGTCCTGCGCTTCCTTGGAGAGCACCGGTGATATAGTGCCCCCCTGCTTCCTAATGTAGAACATGATAGTGGTGTTGTCCATGAAGATCCTCACCACCTTGCCTTTCAGAGATAGTAAGAACGACTTGAGGGCCCGGAACACTGCCTGTAGGGGTCCAGGATATTGATGTGCAGATCTTTCTCCTCCGGCAGCCACAGGCTTCTGGCGTTTAGACGTCTGGTGTGTGCTCCCCAGCCTTCCAGCGGGGCATTTGTGGTGACCGTCTCCTGGTATAGGGAGATTTAAAATCCCGGGCCTTGGGCAATGTTGGAGCGGATGACATCATGCTCAGTAACAACTTGATGGTCTGCACTGTGGCCGTCTTAGCCGGCAACAGCCCTTGCACCTTTCTTTGAATGGATGCTAGCCTCTCCTCCGAGGGTGACGCCAGGCAAGACATCGTATTGAGTCCGGCACCTATGAACCTCACTTTTTGGAATGGCATTAAGCAGGGCTTCGGAAAGTTGACTGAGAATCCCAGATCTGTCAATAGTCGGACGGTCGTCCCGGTGTGTTCATGAGCCAGCTCCCGTGAGCGGGCACGTATCAGACAGTCATACAGGTACGGGTATACATGTATGTCCTGTAGGCATAGATGGGCCGCCACTTGTGCCAGGCATTTCGTGAACACTCTTGGAGCCGATTTCAGGCCGAGTGGTAGGGCCCTGAACTGGTAATGCTGGCCCTGGCCCACAAAAAGTAGACATTTCCAATGTTTCTTGTGAATGGGGACGTGGAAATAGGCGTCCTCCATGTCCAACGATGTCAAAAAATCTCTTTTTTTTAGTTGGCCGAGGATGTGCTGCAATGTGACCATCCAGAATGGAAAGATAGGTTTTTATTCAGACGTTGTAGGTCCAGGATGGAGAGTGCCGAGGCAACGGGCTGTCTCCATATCTGTCTTGATGGCCTGGAGGGACTCGTGGACGGCCTTCCCAAACAGATTTTCCCTGTCAAAGGGTATGTCCAGCACCTTCGCTTGGACCTCCTGATGGAAATTAATGGCTTTCATCCATCCCTGTTGAGGAAGGAAGACACTGTTCCCCATTTGCTGGAACCCCATGTCGGCAACGTCCACTGCCACTGTGATGGCGAGATTTGGCGCCACCTCCCCCTTTCTGGAAGAGAGCGAGGGCCATCATTTTATTATCGTCAGGGAGGAACTCCAGGATCGGTCCTAGCTTGCACCATAATTCCTTGTCATATCTGGCCAGGATCGCCAGTGCGTTGGCTGAATTGATTGTGGACACTGCGGTGTAAATCACATTCTTTCCCATGGCGTCCATCCTTTTCCCCTCGCTGACCGGAGGGACCGAAGACAAGAATGGGTTAGCTGACTGTTTACTCGTGGCCACCGACACCTCAAAATGCGGCAATGGTTGCGACCTCAGGCACTTGGGTGCAGCGTCTGGTACCCTATATTTCTTCTCCAGCCTATCCCACTTGGCTGGAGCTGTGCAAGGGTTCTTCATGAGTGCCAGACCCTCTTCCCAAATATCTTCCAGAAAAAGCACTGCCATGATCGTCTTCCTCATGGCCCTGCGCCTTTGAATCAAGAAGCCCTCCTTCTTGGTTTCCTCAGCTAACAGCTGGAACAACTCGGAGGCCCTGGCGATCATGGAGTGGAACAAACCCACCTCATCCAGTGAGGAAACCCACCTCATCCAATGAGGAAACCCTATGTGGGGCATACAAATGCAGCGATTCACCATCCGCTGCAATGATGTCCTCGTCATCATCTGTTGTCGTGGCCGTATCCGTTCACGTACCATTTCTGGGTCAGCTGTTGCCCAGCGGGGATGAGGAGGTTAATATGGGGGCGTCAGATGATGCTTCCTCTTCTTCAGCAGAATAGGGTGATCGGCGACCTGGGGGATCACAGCTACCAGAGCGGAAGGAATTCTCATCTGGATCTCTGACACCAAGGTATGTAGAGTCGATAGAATATTAAAGGAAATGTCCCTCGGCTGAGAAGGTAGAAAAGGAAAACTAGGACCTGTGCCCTCGTCGCCCTCCTCGTCATCGTCCTCATGGACTGTATATGCAAGCATATCCTGATCTTTGTCGTCCGTGCCAATGTCTATGTGTTGTCCCACCTTGGGGGCAGGGACACTTTCTAGACGGTGGGAGCTACCCTCAAAGGATCAGCACCCGTAGCTGCGGTGGTAGTAGTAACCGTCAACTGAGTCACAGACGAGGTCTTTGGCGGCGTCGGTTGAGCCTGCTTGGGCTGTGCAGCCTTCATCTCCTTTGTCTGCTGCTTCTCAGATTTCTTACGTAGCTTAGCCGGGGTAGACGACTTTCTCTTTGAAGAGGAGCTTGATGGTAGGCCGGCAATGGAGGCGGAAAGTGATGTTGATCACACCCTATCCACTTTAGGACGTTTAGGACGCGCTTTCGGGGTGCAACCGGTGGACTCAGACTTGCAGATCTTGGCCTTATCTTTGGCCCTCATGGCTGAGGCGCCCTCAAAGGACTTAGAAGACCGCTCCTCGGACCGGCCGTTCCGGGACGAGGCTTGACCCTTCTCAGAGCACAGGTCAGAGGCCTTGTTCATGTTAAGCCATGCCACCAGCCTACTATGCCTTTCCATTGTTGTTTTCTTTGAGAAACCGAGGCATACTTCACACTCTACTTCCTTATGGTCCGGGTGGAGGCAGTCGAGACATTGTAGGTGCGTGTCCTCCACAAACACATTCCGTAGCCTGCATTTGGAGCAGGGCCTGAAGAGGGACCTTCCCTCCTCCTTCTCCATCATGGTCGGAGGGCACAGGGTAGGCCAAGATGGCCTTCTAGAATCTTTGATTCACCGACAACGCGTCCTCCCTGCCGCCAGATGAAGAAAATAGCACATGGGCTCTTTGAAAAAAAAATGTAACTTTTTCTGTCAGAAAACACAAAAAAACATACAAATAGCTTGGAGAGCAACTCCAGGACTCCCAACACTGAAGCGTACTGTAAAAATCTGAAGATGGCTGCCAGAGGCAGGACTTAGGGAGAGGACTGTCATTGGATGGGGACAGTATGACCCAGAGGACAACAATTGGTTTAGAGACTAAATACAGTTTTTAAATGAAAGTGAAACCTTTTTCTTTTACCGAGGATTCCCAGCCTGACGACTGGGAATATTCATGAGCATGTGAATCCATGCCAGATCCCATGCTGGAGAAATGTGACTTTCTGGGCATGTGTTCTTGTACAGGCCTAACAGGTGGTTGCCATGTTCTCACCAATGCACTAGAAATACACAGGCTTTGGGTGGAGTCTTTCAGCTTTAGGAAGATATTGTAGGGGAGGACTGGCCGCGAGGCCCTCCTCACCTGCAGCCTTCTCCCCAGGTGAGGACCATGACTCGGTGGCCGTCCCCTCATGCCACCCGGGCCCAGGTGGAGGAGGGGTCACCCGCCGACGACATTGCCCACACATATCCGTTCCCTGCATATACCAAAATTCAGTTAGGCCTAGAAGCCATCTTGTTTAGCAAACATGGCGTGAGTTCAGCACACTGTAACGAGGCCCCCACCTTTGGAGGGCCTTTCATGCATCTCCGCCGCCGCAGTAACCCTGGTAGATCCGCTGCGAGCGCGTTCCCATGAGAAAGTCGGGTATGAGCTAACCCGAGATGCTAACACTGTAACATTTTATCGTTCACAATGTAATATTGCACCCCGCATGACCTGGTCCGCGAGGCCGGGGTGACGGGAAAAAAGCTGAAGCATCACTATCTGAAGAAAGTAGAAAATAATTCAAGTATTGGTATTAACGAACTACCTCTGTTTAAACAGATCCTGTAAACTGTGAATAAACCATAAAGATGTAACGTTACATGACACCACCCCAGGTCTGGACTAGTGCTGCTATAACCACAGAGAAAGATGTCGACCCAATGTATAGCCTTTATCTGTATAAGTGTTCTTACAATTTTATGTAGAAACCTGAACTCATATATGTTTTCTTAATCACCTAAAGCAGCGAGCATCAATTTCTGTAGGCCATAACCTAGAGCTACCTCGTGTAACGCCTAATGTACATAAAATAATCACACCATGTAGTAAATATAATGTTAGGTAACGAAAAGATACTCGGACCGACTGTATTAAAGAAATGTGTAACGAAATTGATATATATATATGTGTGTTTAAATAACATCAAAATAAGGCGGAACATTATAAAAGTTCTGCATTCAAAAGTCAGCAACGCACGAGGAAAAAACCTTTGTGAATATATGCAAGGCCATTCTCCCTCCCACCCTACCAAGTCTGCCAGATAAAGAAGCTAAGGCCTGTGCCGCGCTCCCTCACCTCCCCCAACCAAGCTGGAGCCGCTTCAGAGAGTCAGAGGCCCCGGTACCGCACCCAAGGCCACAGCCCGCCACCTGTGTTATTTACAGCACGGTAATAAACCCACGTTTGAATCCACTGATCTACCAGCACCCTCTCGTAAATTCCACAACCCTCCCCCTAGACCACCCCAAGAATCATGACCCCGTGCAAAGATGACCCCCATCACTGGGACAAGACACAGAGACCCCTTTATATAATAACTTCTAACGCGGCAGACAGACATGTATCATTCGGCTCAGGCCCCAGAGCCCAGCCCCTCGACCTAAAATACCGGTCAATAGGACACAGGTAAATCTCACCCCAACCGACAACCACCGGACCTCTCACGAGGTGCATTCCTCATGTGTTGCGTTTATTTTATAAGACAAACTGCTGAGCGATTTATTGATGAACTTAGATGTCGTTTCTTGAATAACTGCAGTGTGCATGGCCTAGGGCAAACGAGTCAGGAAAGGTATTCATCTTTGTCACAGGCTGCCCCAGCATACCAACACCGCTCGGATGACCTCAAGCTGGCCTGCCAGGCCCAACCCAACCCACGAGGCTGACCAGTGACGTCCTCACGCCAAGACCAACCACGCTGCAGCAACACCTATAGTTAGTCGACGCCACCCAATCCCAATTAACTTGTGCCCCCTATAGTGTGTAGGTTCTGATGACGTTTTTTGTATTAGAAATACGCCTGTCTTTGCTATTGTCAGACAGAGCGCTCTCGGAGGTTGCAGAGTTCTTTGCATGCCCTATTCTTTGGATAAACTCCCACTTACGCTCACCCGCACTCTGTCTTGGTCTTATTCCCACTACGGGAGAGTCCCTTATTGTCTCTCATTGCGGGGAGGATCGTGCTGAAATTGGGGGCGCTTCCCTTCAGTGGTGACCCCGATAGCGTGATACCTCCAAATTATTTTTCCTAACTCCTTTTTAACGACCCCCTTGTGGCACGAGAATCTCCGGTCGAGAAGGGATACGCACGGTGAGCCGGCTCCGGGAGGCTGCCCGCCAACGGCGACCGGCACAATAAGAAGTGCGCACTCAATGAGAAAGGGTACGGGATCCCGATTGGAAAAAAATCCCCTTTGAGTGCCGCTCGCCGGAGCCAGGGGCTGACCGTTGAGTTATCGGTGACACTGCCTGGACGGACCCAGTTTCGGAGACTATCGGTTCAAGACGGGCACGTGAGTACTGAGTGCGAGCGACCGTAAAGGGGAAGGGAGGGGAAATTGTGCACAGAAGAACGGGGACAGGTAGAGGAGAAGAATAACGGGGGTCTACTAAAGACGGGTCTTAAAACTTTCTTTATCTTTTCTTTGCATATGGCCATTAGGAGTAAGAAATAAGTGAAGTGGTAGAAGTGACGGAAACCTAGCTCCGAAAGGGGGTGGAAGGCGGCGCCGCATAGTGCTATCTAAACTAGTACTGGGAATATATGAAGAAGTAAGAAATAAGTTATTGGTGTCTGGCAAAGGGAGACACCGGGAATATTTTTTAGTGATTGCTACTCTCTCTATTTCTTTTTTCCATTCCACGGGGCAGGGGGAGAAAGCGAAAAGGGTATAAGGTAAATATGCTTGTAGAAGAACTATAAAATAGGGAGCACATTTGTAGGATTGGGGATTAAGTAGTGGCACGTACAGACGTGAACATAGTAACATTAGCAGAAAAACAGGGACAGCTGGCCAGGGAGGAAAGGGAGGAAAAAAGACGAGGTGTGAGTGGAAAAGCATTGTGAAGGGTGCGCGCACCGTGTGAGTGTTGGAGACGAGCGGTTGACCGCGAGGTGGTGCCAGAGAGTGTTGACCATAACTAGTACTTGATCAGTTGCAAGCGGAATCACATGAGAGTGTATGGGAATGGGAAGGGGATGAGCTATGGTGAGTGAGGAAGAATTTGCGCAGTGAATAAAAGTTGGGTGATAATTTTTTGAGACGTCCGCTCTTGTCTGTGCCATAAAGGTATACATACACAAACCTACACCTAACTAAAAGTAAAGAAGGTGGACACGGCTGTGTTAGTGATTTAGAGGATGGGGGCCGAAACTCCCTTGTCACATATTTGTAAGAGCTTACCGGGATACGCTGAACGAATAAATAAATATCATGATCAATGGGTAACAGAATTGAAAGGGGAGGGTCTGCCCCAGATTTGGCCAGAGGGAGGGTCTTTTGATAAAAGCGTTCTTGATATGGTACGAGCATGCATTAGCCTCAAGTATAAGGGGAAACAATGGCAAAATAGGAAGGAGATATTAGACCTCTGGAGATTGTTTGAGGAAGTACCCCCACCCAAAGCTCCGGCACCAAATATTGATCTACCTTCCACCACAGATAATCCACTGATGATTCCAAGAGAGGAAAAGGAACAGCCAAGTACAGAACAACCTGCGGAGGTGATTAGTTTGTACCCGATATTACCTAAACCAGCCCCCGCAGCAGGATATAGCGATCCTACTTATGTGCCTCCCCCCACAACTGGTACACCACAAAGACCAACAGCCCCCCCGCCATACGAAAGCACCAGAGAGCGCGCCCAGGGAAGCACACAGAGGGTGGATATAGAAAAGCTAACGAGTGACTTAGAGTTGAGGCTTACTGTGGCAAGGGATGAACTCTCAAGAATAAAAGACATATGTGAGCGCACGGCGTGCGCCCCTACACAATCAGGACGCACGTCTAGAGCGTCGAGCGAAAGTAGACAAATTGAGGAAGGATGGAAAAAGGGGGAAATACTGTTCAGAATTGAAGAAGAGCCGACACGAATAATAGAGATAGGAGCAGTAGAAGGGAGCATTGGTGATGTATCACGAGAGAGAGGGATCAGAGAGGACTTGTTATGTGATGTCAGAGGAGGGTTGGATGAGAGTGATAGGTTGAGTATGGCAGTGGGAGGGGAAAGCGAGGAAGTGGACGGTGCATGTTCGCTAGGGACTATAGACGACGAATGGATGGGACGACTAAGAAATAGGGTGGGGAAGATGGCGTCATTGGAGTCAGCAGCGACTAAGGAAAGGGAGGGTGCAACCGCAAAAGGGAAGTTACAACTTCCATTGATACACAGAGGGGGGGGGAGACCAAACTATATACCATGGGCTCAGATGGATAAGGCTAATTTAATGAAATTATTGCCCCAACTGTCAGGAGGGGCGAGCAAGTGGATATATGCATTTGAGAAACATACCGCCGGCATACCGTTGGCAGTAGGCGATGTGAAAAGCCTACTAGTAACCGCAGTAGGAGATCAAGCGGACAGAGTATGGGCTAAGGCTGGTTTCCCGGCCGTGACGTTGGACTGTGATCGCCATGATGGGGCGTCCTTTAATACGGTACGAGCAAGGGTGTGGGACGCACTGCGGGAGACATTCCCAGATACCCCCGATTTACAGTCAGTAATGCAATGTACAATGAATGACGGGGAGGATGCTATGGATTACATTCTCCGGGTGCAGGAGATGTGGAGAGCGGAAACGGGCACGCCCTGGCACCAATCCACATCTCTATTTTATTTTATCATTAAGAGAGGGCTCCCAAAAGAGGTGCAGAAGGCACTCGATAAAATAGCGGGCGTTGAGGCAAAGGGGTGGCCAGAGATCCAAAGTATAATAGTGCACCATTGCAAAAGGATCAAAGAGAGAGAGAGGGAAGTAGCACAGAAAAGGTTGGCAGACGAGGCGAAGTTGGTACAATCAAAACTGGTGAAGGTTGCAGCAGCGGTAGCAGGGCTCCCACTCATGAGGGAGGGAGACGAAGGAGAGGAGGGGCAAATAGCAATACAAGGAAGAATAGCAGCAAATTGGGCAGGACAAGGACAACGACAGTGGACTGAGCAGGAGCAGAACGGAGGTCCAACGTGGCAAGAGTGGGCCCCAAGAGGGGGAAGAGGTGGGTACAGGGGCCGAAGAGGAGGACAAGGGTATGGAGGAATGGGAGGAAATGGGTGGCAGGGTCCCAGAGGTCCACAGGGGAGCTGCTGGAATTGTGGGAGATGGGGGCACTACTCAAGAGAGTGCAGGAGCAGACAAAACAACGGGTTCCAGGAGACAGAACAGTACGGTCACCCCCACCCAGGGAGCCCCTACGGCCTCCCCATGGGACAATACCAACAACCAGAAAATGTAGGACAAAGAAGTAACGCACAACTACACGGACATCAGTACAGAACACAAAACCACCCACAGAATAATGACAATATGCAATACACGCCAGGTAACACTTTCGCCACAGTAGCTAACGGAGCGCCTGCTCCCGCACCTTACAGCGGGGTGTCAGTAGTTTCGGGGAACATTTTTGATCAAGGGGGGGCAATGAGACACCCCGCATAGGACAGCCCACAGAGAGCACTTGCGTGTCCAGTACTATCTACGACCCACAATGCATCAGAGGAACCATTGATAGGAGCGCAGATAGGAGACAAGCAGTTCATATTCATGGTGGATTCGGGAGCGGAGAAATCATGCATTAGAGAGGGCCGGTTCCCGTTATCTAATAGAACGTTAGAGACGCAGGGGTTCTCTGGGGCTGTAATTGAAGTTCCTTACACAGAGGCATTGGATGTGACAGTGGGGGGTAAAACAGTGAAAGCACCCTTACTGTACTATGAACACTCTCCCATTAATTTGCTGGGGAGAGATCTCTTAAGCAAACTAAATATGACAATATCATTCACAGGGAGCGGTATCGTATGTTCGACGCCAGGCATATGCCCCCTCCGCATATTAGCAGTAATACACGGCCACACAATCATGCAAGAGATCAGAGGGTTACCAAGAAACGAGGAGATGTTTGTTGAAGGCATGAGAACATTGGCTCTCATAGTACCAGAACTAAAAAGGATGGATTGGAGGATTCCAGCCGAATTCCTCTTCCGCCCCATAGCAAGCCCCGACACTGCTCCCGGGTCAGTGCTATCGTTGGATTTACACGCAGTACACGTGTCAGCAAACAGAATATGTGTGATTGGCGTTGACATGGAAGGATGTGAGTGGCGGACAGTACTGTGTACAAATGCAAATATCCCACTGAGGGAGCTCTCGGACGAGGAGCTATTTTCTGACACTGAGACAGATGGCGAAATAGTGATGGAACTAGCAATGCCGTGCGACATTGTAGTTACAGCCAGAAAAACTCAAGTTGAATTAATGGCAGTAGTAGGAGCACCACATGCATTTTTTGATGACGACATGGGGTTAGTACCCACTAACATATGGACAAATGGCCCCCATGATGTGGGGTTATTACATGGGGTTCAGCCTGTGGTAATAAAACTGAAACCGGGAGCAATTCTACCCCGGGTAAAACAATATCCATTGTCACGCGAAGCAGAAGAAGGGATCAGAGAGACACTAGATGCACTGCTAGCACAAGGAATAATAGTGCCCTCAAACTCCCCATGCAACACATGCATTTACCCGATTAAAAAGGCGAAGGGAGGTTCATGGAGGGTGATACAGGATTTACGCCCACTCAATGATGTAATTCAGAAGGAGTTCCCTTTAGTTCCGAACCCGGCGACAATACTGTGCAACATTCCGAAAACGGCATCCCACTTCACAGTTATTGACTTAAAAAATGCATTTTTTTCGATTCCCTTAGCAGAAGAGAGCAGGTACTTAACAGCGTTTACACTAGGGGGGAGGAGGTTCGAACACTGCAGACTACCACAAGGATATTGCGAGAGCCCAAGCATATTCAACAGGGTACTACATGAAGATCTGGGGAATTTGTCTGTAGAAAGCACAGTGATTCAGTACGTTGATGATTTATTGATTTGTGCACAAACTGAGGAAGAGTGCAGAAAGGACTCAATAACACTCCTGACATTATTGGCCAATAAAGGGTACAAGGTGGACAAGGGGAAGTTACAATACTGTCTGACAGAGGTCCTATACTTGGGACAGCTGATATCAAAGGATGGCAAGCGGATCATACCAGACAGGGCACAGGCGATTAGAGCAGTTGGGGAGCCCAAAACAGTAAAAGAAATGCAGAAATTTCTGGGTATGTGCAACTATTGCCGAGCATGGATATTGGATTATGCAGCATACACAAGGCCCTTGTTACAGGCACTAAAAGAGGCACAGCAGGAAAACAAACACATAGAATGGACAGAAGAGATGAACACAGCATTTAACTCACTAAAAGAGCTGATATCAAGCGCTCCAGTACTAGCAAATCCAGATTATGGGCGCGAATTCTTCTTATTTTCACACTGCAAAGGAACACTGATGACAGCAGTATTGACACAAAAGACATTGTTAGGGCACAAACCACTGGCTTACTATAGTGGCACCCTAGACGCAGTAATGCAAGGTCATTTTGCGTGCGAGCAATCCCTAGCTGCAGCCGCGTTCGCGATTGAGAAAAGTGCCACGATAGTGATGGGCTGTCCTGTGACACTGTTTGTGGAACACTCACTCTTTGCAATATTAGAGCGATCAAAGAGCACATTGACGACACAGCGCGCCACAGCATATGAAATAATACTGTCCAGCGCAAACATCCACATAGTAAGATGTAAAACAGTGAACCCGGCCACATTCATCACAGAGGCGTGCACCGTAGAGGACATGCAGAATCACAACTGCGCTACGTACACAGGTGACGAAGGTCAGGATCAAGTGATTTTTGAGAATGCCCTGAACGAGGGAGAGGTGTATTTCGTGGACGGGTCAGCATCAATAGACATGGAGACAGGAGAGAAACATGTGGGTATGGCAGTTGTACGATTAGAGGAAGATGAATACGAGACACTAGTGCAACACCGCCTCCCATCACACTATTCAGCCCAAGCAGCAGAACTAATAGCGCTAATAGAAGCATTGCATGCTGCCAAGGGGTGCGCAGTGACAATATATACCGACTCAGCATACATGACAACAACAGTACACGGCGGGTTGGCACGGTGGGGGCGGAGAGGGTTTCGACGAGCAGATGGAACACCAGTTCAGCATGCAGAATTATTGAAAGAACTGATTGAGGCCCTGCAAGACCCCACGGCAGTGGCCATCGTAAAATGCCAAGCCCACACCACAAATACTGATTTTATATCTTTGGGGAACGCGGCAGCAGACGCCGCTGCCAAAGAAGCTTCGTATTTACAGAAAGGTGTAGTAGGAGAGTACATGTTGCACCACACAGCAAGCCAAGAGGTCCCCACAGGATACAACATGATGCCCACACAGGAAATAATAGAGCTGCAAGAGGGAGCTAGTGCAGAAGAAAAAGTGCTGTGGACTAAAAGGGGATGCAGCAAATCGCCGACTGATTTATTGTGGCGACAAAAAAGTTCAGGAAAAGCGGTAATGCCAGTTACATTGTTAGAAATAGCATTTCAACAACTACACTTTCCCGCACATAATGCAAAGCAACACATAATGGCGGACATACAAGAAGATTGGTTTGCACCTTGCCTCCATGAACACATCACAAGGCTGACTTTAGAATGCACGACATGTCAGATTTACAACTCAGGTATGACATTGCGCACACTGAGAGGAACGATACCAAAACCAACTGGCCCATTCAGAGAGCTCCACATTGATTATGTAGACATGGGAGAAAGATGTAACGGGGCTCGCTACATGATTGTGGTTGTATGTCCATTTTCGAGGTGGGTGGAGGCAGGCCCCTGTGCGCGCCCTGATGCGAAGGGCGCCGCGAAGTTCCTAGTGCGGGAAGTGTTCCCGCGCTGGGGGATTTGCGAAGTTATTCGCTCAGACAACGGCACGCATTTTGTTAATGAACTATTCAAAGAAGTGACTACCCTATTGGGAATAAAGCACAAATTATGTTCGATTTATCATCCTCAAAGTAATGGCGTAGTGGAAAAGATGAACGGTCTGTTAAAAAGCAGATTGTCAAAACTGTGTTTTTCCCTTAAAAAAACCTGGATGTACTGCCTGCCTTTGGCCCTGCTTGAGTTACGAAATCAACCAAGTAAAGACCACCATTTGTCCCCGCATGAGATCGTCACGGGAAGGAGAATGCACACAGCGCATTCGCCTCTCCGTGAACGTTCTGATGCACACAGAAGTGCAGCGATATTGGGAGAGGAGTTCACAGAGTACTTGAAAAAACTGACACGGGCAGCGCGCGTAATTGCGAAGCAACTAGCCCCCCCCTCTACAAGAGAGGAGGGGAACACAACAGAAACAGAGACACTGCCTGAAAAACCATTACAACTAATGCCTGGTGACCTTATATATGTCAGAAGTTTTGTGCGAAGGTGGAATGCGCCACGTTTCCATGGCCCTTATGAGGTAGTGTTTTGCACACCCACAGCAGTAAAGGTGAAGGGCCTACGATACTGGGTACATTTGACAGACGTACGCAGAGCTTATAGCGCCGTGGAAGGTGAGGTACAGGACGAGGCACAGGCAACTGCGGACAATGAAGTTGTGCAGAATGAATGATGGGAATTTTGTGTGCATTAAGTGATGAACTTTGAACGCGACTGGCGCACGACAAAGTGTACTGAAATAAATATGTGTATATATATATATATAATTTTTTACAACTTTCGAAGGTTTTTTGTGGTTTTTTTTGGTTTTGGAGAAGTTTTTTTTTCTCTCGACTTTCCTCTTTATATATGAAATAATGTACGGATAGTAATGATTGTAAAGTTACCTTGTCTGTGGACACACCCCCTCCCTCACCCACTCCCATACTTTGCCGAAAAAATGTCACAACGTTATAAATGTTTACATGCTTGTACTTAATGAACTTTTATGTTTCAAACAGGATTTACTATGGCATCGAATGGGCAGCCTGCAACTAATAGATTTGTTAGATTTAGAGAAATGTTAGTAGATAGATTGACATATTCATACGAATGCGGTTTATCAATGTGTGTTATTGTGTTCTTCATCTCAATATTTTGCCTAGTGACACATTGGGTCATAGCGTTCATCTCTACCGAGATGAACGAGGGGGGAGGGGGGAGTAACACCACCCTTGCCCCTGGCACGAATTCAATTACAAGTATGAATATTAAAGAAGGTGATTTTTTGGTCTGGGATGGATCACGCCTTGTATGGGGTTACTACACTGCACCACCCACTGTTGCCCCGTCACAATCAAGAGATAAAGATATGAAAAATGACACAATGTCCCTACCTGAAATATATAACAGCCCCACTACCCTTCCCGTCCCGATACAAAACAGCGATTTGTTGTTTATTGAGGAAAATGGAAAAGTAATTACGATGACAGAACACAAGTTCCTATATGAAGAATTGGAAAAGGGGGGAGGGAATGAGAAAGGGGGGCCTATTCTTTCACCTATCGAAACTAAAAGATATAGGAGGGGGGAGAGAAGTAGGCGAAGAAGAGAGACAAGCAGGAGGGGGTATGATGAGTATTATGGGTTAGGATTAGACAAGATGGAAGACCCACGACACCCCCACCAAGCAAATAAATGGTATGCAGATATGAGTACAACAGCTAAACAGACAACCAATGAAAGCTGCTATGTCTGTTCGCTCATCCCCCATGCATCAGGTACACCCAAAGTGTTGTTGCCAAGAGAATTGCCCATTGTGGATGCCCAATGTCTCCTTCATCTCACACTGTGTAGAATAAAGAACACCTTTCAAGCACACGATGTCTCTTTCAAAATGATACAGGACAACAAAACGTGCTATTCAAAAGCGTCTGGAGTGGTCTGTCTTAAAGAACCTTTCTTTGCAATACAAGGGACGCTGTTTTCCGAAAACAAATGGAAAGATGAAGAAGTACTGTGCAAAGCGGAAGCACTGAGAGGTGTCCAACCAGACAAGCTGCGGTGGATGGAAAAAACGTGCCTACCAATATGGAAAGAACACATCTCTAAACTAACATGGGTAACAGCGATGGAGAAACCCTTCAAGCTACAAAGTGAAATACAAAACGAACTATGTTTCAAGGGAGAAGGAAAAGTGGCAATGGGAACGAATAAAAACTGTAACAAAACTCTCACCATCCCAGACATGAAAAAAGGAACAGCAGCACTAATGGACACATACTGGGTATGCGGGAATCAGGCTTACTTGCACCTTCCCCAGGCATGGAGTGGCAGCTGCTCAATGGCCACTTTGCATTCGGCCCTTATGGTGATTCCAGAAAGTCACGTCGACGAAAATAAAAGGACGCAAGGAAACATGAACAAGGATGCGACATCTCCCACTGCAGAAGCGCACCTCTATGTCCTGTCCTCCGGAGGGAAAGAAGAGGAGCTATCACGGAACAAGCGAGCATCAAACTACATATCACAAGCATCATCCGATTTATTGGCACAGATCCCAGACAGGTATCGCCTGTTCAGCTCCGTGGAAACATTTTTTGCCTCACTAGTTTCAAGTGTTCAAGCAAGAGCAAATGCAAAATGGCTCCAGATCACACGGTGGGAACTGATTCAGCTGGCCAATGACACTGAAGAAGGGTTCAACATAATAAAGGTGGAACTACGAGCTCTGCGACTAATGACCATGCAGAACAGGTATGTTCTGGACCTGCTAACAGCAATCGATGGAGGTGTTTGCCGAAAAATAGGAAGTGCGTGCTGCACGTTCGTACCTTCTGAAGACGCAGAAAATGGGTCCCTGTCCCACGTCATTGAAGCAGTACATAACCTGGGAGAGAAGATGAAGCTGGAAGGTGGGGCTAAAGATAGCTCATGGTTCGACAATATCTTCTCCTGGGTTCCCTCATGGCTTGGAATGGCGATGAAGTTCTTGATACCAGTTGTGGTGGTCCTCCTCGTGGTGTTCTGCCTGTGCCAGGTGGGCCTCCGATGTTGTGCTAACGCAGTCCCTAACGGTGCAATGATGATGGTGACAATGGGCAACTCTGGTGGTACAATTAAGGCGACACAAGAAGTACATGTACAGACAGGAACAGATAACACTCCCAGATACCAGTTAGTGCCTATGTGCCGTGATAAGTACATAGTAGATAAACTATGGCACACCACTATCAAAGAACCTCGAGATGTGGAACTGGAATGGTATGAGGAGGTCTGGGTAGACTTGGAAGAAACTGGTGACTGTATATATTTAACATGTACCCCAGATGAGTATGCTAGAAGAGGTGAGAGCTTGAGGGGGGTATGCAGAGCCTGGATGCCTAGAAAAGGAACACCTGCATGGGATGACGCAGTGATAGAGGAGCAAGAATGTAGAAGATTAGAAGAGCTAAAGAATTCGTTACTTTAGTAACGAAAGGGGGGAAATGTAGGGGAGGACTGGCCGCGAGGCCCTCCTCACCTGCAGCCTTCTCCCCAGGTGAGGACCATGACTCGGTGGCCGTCCCCTCATGCCACCCGGGCCCAGGTGGAGGAGGGGTCACCCGCCGACGACATTGCCCACACATATCCGTTCCCTGCATATACCAAAATTCAGTTAGGCCTAGAAGCCATCTTGTTTAGCAAACATGGCGTGAGTTCAGCACACTGTAACGAGGCCCCCACCTTTGGAGGGCCTTTCATGCATCTCCGCCGCCGCAGTAACCCTGGTAGATCCGCTGCGAGCGCGTTCCCATGAGAAAGTCGGGTATGAGCTAACCCGAGATGCTAACACTGTAACATTTTATCGTTCACAATGTAATATTGCACCCCGCATGACCTGGTCCGCGAGGCCGGGGTGACGGGAAAAAAGCTGAAGCATCACTATCTGAAGAAAGTAGAAAATAGTATTGGTATTAACGAACTACCTCTGTTTAAACAGATCCTGTAAACTGTGAATAAACCATAAAGATGTAACGTTACATGACACCACCCCAGGTCTGGACTAGTGCTGCTATAACCACAGAGAAAGATGTCGACCCAATGTATAGCC
Organism: Ambystoma mexicanum; assembly: GCF_040938575.1. Lineage (NCBI taxonomy): Eukaryota > Metazoa > Chordata > Amphibia > Caudata > Ambystomatidae > Ambystoma > Ambystoma mexicanum. Next base: position 342,467,528 of record NC_090922.1, read on the forward strand.
TTTATCTGTATAAGTGTTCTTACAATTTTATGTAGAAACCTGAACTCATATATGTTTTCTTAATCACCTAAAGCAGCGAGCATCAATTTCTGTAGGCCATAACCTAGAACTACCTCGTGTAACGCCTAATGTACATAAAATAATCACACCATGTAGTAAATATAATGTTAGGTAACGAAAAGATACTCGGACCGACTGTATTAAAGAAATGTGTAACGAAATTGATATATATATATGTGTGTTTAAATAACATCAAAATAAGGCGGAACATTATAAAAGTTCTGCATTCAAAAGTCAGCAACGCACGAGGAAAAAACCTTTGTGAATATATGCAAGGCCATTCTCCCTCCCACCCTACCAAGTCTGCCAGATAAAGAAGCTAAGGCCTGTGCCGCGCTCCCTCACCTCCCCCAACCAAGCTGGAGCCGCTTCAGAGAGTCAGAGGCCCCGGTACCGCACCCAAGGCCACAGCCCGCCACCTGTGTTATTTACAGCACGGTAATAAACCCACGTTTGAATCCACTGATCTACCAGCACCCTCTCGTAAATTCCACAACCCTCCCCCTAGACCACCCCAAGAATCATGACCCCGTGCAAAGATGACCCCCATCACTGGGACAAGACACAGAGACCCCTTTATATAATAACTTCTAACGCGGCAGACAGACATGTATCATTCGGCTCAGGCCCCAGAGCCCAGCCCCTCGACCTAAAATACCGGTCAATAGGACACAGGTAAATCTCACCCCAACCGACAACCACCGGACCTCTCACGAGGTGCATTCCTCATGTGTTGCGTTTATTTTATAAGACAAACTGCTGAGCGATTTATTGATGAACTTAGATGTCGTTTCTTGAATAACTGCAGTGTGCATGGCCTAGGGCAAACGAGTCAGGAAAGGTATTCATCTTTGTCACAGGCTGCCCCAGCATACCAACACCGCTCGGATGACCTCAAGCTGGCCTGCCAGGCCCAACCCAACCCACGAGGCTGACCAGTGACGTCCTCACGCCAAGACCAACCACGCTGCAGCAACACCTATAGTTAGTCGACGCCACCCAATCCCAATTAACTTGTGCCCCCTATAGTGTGTAGGTTCTGATGACGTTTTTTGTATTAGAAATACGCCTGTCTTTGCTATTGTCAGACAGAGCGCTCTCGGAGGTTGCAGAGTTCTTTGCATGCCCTATTCTTTGGATAAACTCCCACTTACGCTCACCCGCACTCTGTCTTGGTCTTATTCCCACTACGGGAGAGTCCCTTATTGTCTCTCATTGCGGGGAGGATCGTGCTGAAATTGGGGGCGCTTCCCTTCAATATGCTAAGCATAACCCATGAACATGATACTGGAGGTCTAACAAGATGAAAAATTTAGCAGTTGATAAACGTGGCACCTCTCTTTGGAGATTTTCGCACCAAACACTTCTACAAATTATGGAGGCATGTTTAACAAAGAGACTGCTAGGTATTCCACAACCTGCTGCCAACTTTGCTGCATATTTAAAGCTGCGTCTTAATTTTGTAGATCTTTTCCTCAAACTTGATTTTCACTAACAAAGAAGGTGGAACAATCCAAAAGCCACTTTAACAAAATACATTATTAAGGTTGTTTTTAGCAAGATAGGTCCTTTTCCCATCCCATGGCTTCTGTATGCAAAGCAGGTTTTTGGAAAGATAAATGCAAAAAATCCCTTTTAAGTTTAAAAGTGTCTTACACCAGACCTCATGTAGGCACTGAAAAGGAAACTAGTGTCATACGGCCAGGATTTGTGGGACTCTAGTTAATTGATGAAACCCTCCAATCCCAAACATATAGTGTAAACATCCAATGGCATGTAAAATTATTTAGCCTCATCCATACTCCAGAATGAGAGATATTTAGTCACTAGGATCAGATTTAATCGTCTACCTCCGAGAGTGACTACTGATACTTGGACAGGGTTCAAAGGAGAAAACAAAGATTTATTACATGTCATGTGTTTACACTCAAATTAGATCAAAGACATTGGGCCTCATTACGAGTCCGGCGTTAACCGAGGCGGTAAAACCGCCTGGTTAACGCCGGACTCGTATTACCATTCCGCCTCCGTGATTCCCGGAATTACCGGGGCATCACAACCCCGGTTTACCGGGAATCACGGAGGCGGAATGGTGTAAATCCCCATTCCCATTGAGTCCTATGGGACTCAATGAGAATCGGGATCATGGAAACACCGGCAGCATCTTGTAATGCTGCCGGTGTTTCCTCGTCCGCCTGCAGGCGGGCGGTGTTAAACCCGCCAGGTCAGACCTGGCGGGAACATCACCTCCCGCCTGCAGGGGTCGGGATCAGGCGGTCCGGAAACAACGGTGGCGGCGGGTTTACCGCCACCGTTATTTCCGGACCGCCACGGTCGTAATGAGGCCCATTGAAACCTATACTTAAAGAATATTCTCCCAATGTCTGCCAGAAATATGTTCTTTATTACAATCTGATTCTCTAGTAACTGGCTGATCGTTATTATTTCCAAGGCAAGCTCTCAAAATCAGGAAGATGTATTTGTCCACTTAGATTACTAAAGTTAGCATTGATTTCACTTCTGTAATGTGTGCTTTGTTTGCAGCGTATAACTTGTATTGTATTTACAAATGCTTGGTGGCCTTTATCAATTTGTTTGAGACAGCTTTTGATATCGTGGAATTATTGTTGGACCTTTCAATTTGTTTTATGGTCTATCAATTTTACATTTTGTAAAATGCGTGTCTTGTTTATGCCTTTTTACGATGCAATACTTTCATGGATGTTGTTATTCTGAAATGAATAAACATGAACAGAAAATGTAATTATTCATATATATGTATTGACTTCTGAGCTCCCCCTATTTATCATTGCATTGCTTTAAATCTCCAATGCATTTAAAAAAATGTTTTATGGTTAAGGATATCTTCGGATATTTACCTGGGGATCGTAAGTTCTTTGCTTTCCTCGCTGATTTTTGGGATTCAGTGGGTGTATGAGAAGTCTAACAACTATGCTGCAAAGCTCTAGTCGCCAAGAGGAAGGACACTCTTTGCTGCCTGCAGCCCGCTGCCGTAACTTGGCAAAATCCGCTGAAACAAATTTAAAACGTAACTTTTTCTGAATTTTGACTTTACACATTATATCTTGGATGTCTCTTCAAGTCGCATACTTTTGACTCGGAATCCACATTGTTTTCCTTTTTGATTTTCTTCTAGTTTCTAGTTGGCCCCGACTTCCGCTGCCCGCCTCCTGCCTCCCAGAAGTCCTTTATCAGACCGGGGCACACACACCAGCGCGTGCACAAGTGCACCAAAGTGTGCTGTTGGTAGTGGGGCAGAGCGGCTGAGCCTCACCATCCATAACCTCCATTTAGTGTGCATTTATTCTTGCTGCTAAATTGCTTAGAATTGCATTACCTTTCTCAACTAAACACTGTTATTTCATCGATCAGCGCATGGCCTTTTTCTAGTAAGTGATACATTATCATCTGATTTGAGTAAAAAAGGAAAATCCTGCAGGAGATTTCAGCAGTACCCCAGGAAACAAAGTAACTGTCAAACAAAACAAAATGTTGTCACAATTCAAATACGAGTGCACAAAGTGCGACAAAATAACAATAGAAAAGATGAGAATATTACTGTAACACCTTTCTCCCCTGTTACCCGCATTATCACAATACGTGAAACTGAAAATGTATTTGAGTATCGCAGATGTAAGAGCAAATAAGATAACAGGAAAACAAGAACTTGGTCCTGTGTGTAATCGATCTACAGGAGCCAACACCTACACTTTCCACGATTATTAACCCTGAAGTTGTAAGTGATTATACTCCTGATGGGAAATTTGCCAATTATAACCATTTTGCTGCTCTCACAGACAATGGAAAGAAGTTCAAAAAGAAAACCATTGGTGATACTGTGTGAAAAGTACCCTTGATGGTTGATTCTATTTTGCTTTGAGGGAAAGAGGATTGTGGAGAACAAAATAGTGTGTGTTCATTTGCATATACATAACAAATCTTACCATCACACAGTTAATAATTTTCCAAAATGAGGATTCTAATGTAAAATAACAGATGCATCAAGGATATCAAAAGAATAAGGCTTCAAGTTAAGGTTAGTGAGCTCTTTATCTAGCTTTCATCAAATCCATCTTTAAAACAATGGAATGAAAAGCGATGGAGAAACTAATAAGGGGACAATTCCATTGAAGGAAACTGACCCTAGCTTAGCAGAGGAAGACTGACAATAATGCAACCATTTTTGTGGCAGGAATTCAACCCTTACAAAATGGGGCTTAAGAATAATTTACCTCTCATTGGGTTCAACATCGAAAAGGATGACTAGCAGTTCTATGAACATAGATCGCCACATAGATTACCTACAAATGGGAATAGATAGATAGGTAGAATATAGGTGCATTCAAACTGCTATTAGCAAATCATATCCTGACATAGAATACCAATCTTTACCTCCTGAAGGTTAACTCATTCAGTTTAGGCCATATCTGGAGGGGTCAATCACTACAGGAACCATGAGTCCAAATGGGCTTTGGCTACTACCCCTAACCGGAATTTATGAATATACAAATTATTCAGCTCATTTGAAAAACGAAGTTTGCTGAATTCCACACAACTCCTGCAAGTATCTAATTGACGTCCAACAGGACAACTCATGAATTGAATTGATCTGTCTGACAGATATTCAACTTTGTGCTGGTGTTATTCCATCTCACAATCCTAGTTTCCCCAATTGTTGAGCCAACTGCAGCTACTGTTGATCCTGACTGAAAAATCTATGAAACCACCTATAAATTGGCCGCATACCTGTAACATAGCAGAAGATTCTCTCTCAATCCTGAAACGGGATGTTGCTGGATTGGAGAATAAAATGGGCAGTCATGACTGAAGTGAATTTATGTCTATATATGATGTGATCTGTTTTCAAGGAAAGTAGGCATTAGGATCTTCTAATTAACAAGATTATTTAAAATAGAATTCCCATGGTATCAAGGCCCATAGGCTCGGACCTTCCTGAGGAATAATGGTCTGGCTTTCAGTTAGTGTTTGAGTCTATCATTCTTCCCAATGAGAGTGAAGAGATCATATTCAAACCCCTTGCCATCACATACAAATGTTAATCAAACATTGCGGCAAAATATATTTTAAAAAACCTCACCAAAGTTCAATCGATTAGACCCACTTTTACCCCCTACACCCACTGTGTGAATGTACCTATATGCAGGCTCCAGAGAGTAGGGGGTTTGAGCTTTCCTGTCATTGATGCCAAGAATTGTGACACCCTGCTCATGAACTAAGAGCAGAACAATCTTACTGTGCCTTCCGCAAGCAGCTTAAGACACTTTTGTTCACCCAGGATGAAATTACGGCTGAATTAAGAACTAATAATGACTCTATCTTTGCCTGAACTGCTTGCTTAATTAATCTGTATCTGCTATCATAACTGTGTAATCTGTAACCAGCGCCTTGATGCCCAAGAGTTTAGTGTGCTTCATGAATGAAAATAAACAAACATAGAAGCCCTGCCAATTGAAAACAAATGTGACTGATTACAATGTATAATAAAGTCTAAAGTAAAACGAGGAGAACATGACGATTAAGTGGGACGTTTTTTGTTGATTAACCCAACAAACCAGATGTAGTAGATGGAGAAGGTTTCTTAACTGTAACTCCTGTTCTCCAGCATTGGTATCTTTCATAGATTCACATACTGTGAATATTCTCGTTCATCAGGCTGGGAATTCTCAGTTACTTTCTGATTCCTCTTGCCCTAGGCAAGAAGAAACTACATTTTGTAGCCTAATAACCTTGTTATCGGTGCTTTTGGCCCACACCAATGGGACCTCGAGCTGTCCTAGACTAGACCCTCCTCTTTCCCTCAGTCTCTGACCCTGTGGTAAAAGATGTCCATAGGGTGTAAGTGGGTTTATCTGAAGGGGTGGAAGGAGGGGACGCTGGAGAAAAGGATTTACAGGTAAGAAACTTTCTCCTTCCCCAGCATTGGATCTTTCATATATTCACATTCTGTGAATAGACAATGTAGCAGTATACAGATACTGGAAGTGCATACTGGTAAACCGACCCCCCAGAACACTTTACAGCCAATCCCTCAGATCATGCCTTATTGGACTAGGCGCTGTAGGACTGCTCTCCCTGTAGGCAAGTCTTTAGCATGCTCCTTCTCCAGCCAGTATTGCCTCATGAAAGTATGCAGCACCGACCAGGTAGTCACTTGGCCGATGTCTGATCAGGAACCCCAACACCATGCTACCGATGCCCTAGTAGCACTCATTGAGTGTGCATGCAGAGGGGCTTCTCTGCAGACATGTGGCAGAAAACAATGACCAACGAGATCCACCTCGCTATGCTTTGCTTGGATAGAGCATTGTTGTTATGTATCGGCCATACACTACGAAGAGTTGCATTGACTTCCTGAAGGACTGTGTCCTCTCGATGTATTTTAACGCTCGCTTGAGGTCGAGCGAGTGCAATGCCACCTCTGCAAGTGACATAGGCTTGCTAAAGAAAGCTGGCAAGGTCATCATGGAATTCTGGTGAAAGTACATGGGGACTTTGGAAACTAATCCCAGGTTCATCATGAGAAGTAACCTGTCCTTCTGGAAACGCAAGTAGGCTTGGTTAATTGCGAGGGCTTGCAGCTCCGACACCCTCCTAACCGAAGTAATAGCCAGCAGGAAGGCCACTTTCCACAACAGGTATCTTAGTGGTGTAGAGGCCATCGGTTAAAACGCTTTCGTCATGACCACTGAGAGTACAGTGTTGGGGCTCCATTCTGGCGATATCTGTTTTTACTAGTGGAAAACATCGGAATAGGACTTTGATGAAGTGTTTTATGACCCTGAGTCCATAGGGGGAAACCCCTCTCTCTCCTCTCATGTACCTAGAGATGACCGACAAATACACTTTAATAGAATTGTGGGCAAGGCCCTGTTTGGCAAGGTCCAGCAGGTATGGCAGCACTTCCTCTGGCGTCACCTGGAATGGGTTCAGCCTTTCCTGGTGCACCACCTGCAAAACCGCTTCCACTTCATGCAGTATGACTTATTGGTGGCAGGGGCTCTCGACGCCGCTAGGATCTGTCTACACTCCGGTGATCCGTTTAGGTTTCTGACTCACCGAAGTCAGGTGCCACGCCGTCAGGCGTAGTGATTGGAGGTTGTGGTGCATCATTTTCTCCTTGCCTTATGTCATGATGTCTGGTCGATTGTCCCTGGAAAGCTGGACTACATCGGAGTTCCAGGTCTGCCGAGGCCAGTCTGGCACAATGAGGATTACCTTGCAGGCGTGCAGCTTGATCACCTGTATTTTACTGCGCAGGATCGGGAACAGCAGGAATGCGTATGCGAAGAGGTCGTCCCATGGAAAAGCGAACGTGTTTCCCATTGAGCCTTTTTGGGGCGTCCTGCTGGCGTACTTGCCAGACCTTTTGTTGCAGATCGTGGCAAACAGGTCAACTGCTGGCTCACCCCAGCGTTGGAATAGCGACTGCAGCATTGAGGAGTCGAGCTCACATTCATGTTTTTGGGACACTTGCCTGATGAGGCTGTCCTCTATCTTATTCTGTATCCGAGGAAGGTGGAATGCCTGAATGCTGATCCTGTCGGTAATGGGCCAGCGCCAGGTCGTTTTAGCTTCCTTGGACAATGTCTTGGAGCATGTTCTCCCATGCATTCAAAGCTAATACATTGTGGTGGTGTTGTCTGTAAGGACCTTGACCGTCCGGTTCTTTAGTATAGGGAGGAACGACTTGGGCCACCACCGAACTGCTGCAGTTCGAGCACATTTATATGCCAGGATTTTTACTGGGGCCTCCATAGTCCCCTGACGTGTAGCCGATTCACGTGAGCGCCCCATCCCTGGAGGGAGGCGTCCGTTATTAGCTTTTTGATGGGTGTTGGATCCTGAAATGCTTTCCCCCCTGCAGACATTGGTCATGCTTGCCCACCAATGAAGCTGTGAGCATAGTGTAAGCGGGATACGCACTTTGATCCCCCCATGATCCAGTGACCTGGGACCAGTTCGCTGCCAGGAACTCTTGTAGCGGTCTCATATGAAGTCTGCAGTGCAAAACTAGTGGTATGAAAGACGCCATGGTCCCGAGCAGTTGCAAGCATTGTCGCACTGCCCTTACTATATTTAGCGCAAACCTCTTTAGCAGTGCCACAAAGGCGTTTGCTCTGTCACAGGAGGGACGCACCCTGGGTTCCTTGGTGGAGAATTCCACTCCAAGGAATACAAACACACTGGATGGCCATAAGAAGGATCTCTTGTAATTGATGGTGAAGCCCAAAATTTGTAATAGACTCACTGTTGCTGCTATAGAAGACTGTGCTCCCTTCCTATATGGCGCACGTACCAGCCAGTCGTCTAAATAGGGTTAGATGTGGTGTCCCTGTTTGTGTAGGCCAGCTGCCACTGGTGCGAGGCACTTCGTGAAGGTGCATGGAGCCGACTTCAGGCCGAATCAAAGGACCTTGAATCGGTAGTGCGACTTTCCAACCACAAACTGTTATTCTGGATGGATGGGAACATGAAAATAAACGTTCTGGAGATCCTGGGGCGTGAGGTAGTCGTGGTGCTGCATTGCTTCTATGATCTGTTGTAACGTTATCATAGTGAACTTCTGTTGCTTTATAAATTCATTTAGCCTCCTTAGGTCTAGAATGGGCCTCCATTTTCCGTCTGGTTTGCGGAAGACGAAATACTGGGAGTATATCCACTTTCCCCTTTGGTCCCTGGGGACATTTTCTATGGCCCTTATTTGCAGCATGAGCTGCACTTTTTGTAGGAGAGCGGTCTTGTGCGCCTGCGGTTGATGGTTTGGAGGTATGGGAGGGGTGTTTGTTTGAACTCTAGTAGGTGCCGTATAATACCACATCAAGCACCCATTTGTCTTTCGTTACTTCTCTTGAGTTTCGGGCAAACCTGGAGATCCTGCCTTCTAGGGCGTTTTGGATGGATTGTCACTGTTGAGACTTTTCCTGCATTCTGCTCTGGAATCTGGAGGGCTATTTGCAGCGCTGATTTTGTCTACAGTTTTTTGATTTTTGGTACCCTTGGTAAGCTCTCTTGTAACCCTGGGAATAATGTGTTGAGCCACTAGAGTATTGACGTCCCTTGTTGGATGAGGACGTAGATGTTCTGCCGGCTGCCCCTCTGAACTGACGAAAGGGCAGATGGTTCTGCATGGATGTTAACGACCGGACTGTCAGTGTCTGTTTTAATTGTTTTTAGAGCTTTGTCCGAACAGATCATCCCCCTCAAAGGACATGTCTACTACTTTGAAAATCTGCCATGCCTGTCTGCTCAGGACCAGCCTGCTGTCCACTTGCTTAAAACCTGTTTCCGCCAGGTCCAAAGCCATGTTGAGTCCCAGGTTGGAGTACTCTTCCCCTTCCTTTAGGATTGCCATCGCCGTCTTACACTTCTTCTCTGGGAGATGCTGCAGGATTGGAGCGAGTTTATGCCACATCTCCCTATCATAACTGGCTATGATGGCCAGGGAATTGGCTGCTTTTACTGTTGTGGTTCCAATTGCTAAAACCTTTTTCCCAAAATCGTCCTGGTATTGCACGTTTGCTTCTCGGATTTTGATTTCCGGCTTGCCGCCGCCAAGACCCCTGACAAAGGAGATGGCTGAGAAGTAAGACATTTTGGTGTATTTTCCAGTGGGTTGTACTTTTTATCGAGACAACCTTTCACCTCTTCAATTGAGAATGTTTTTTTAACTGTTTTCCATCCCTCTTGCAAGACGTGGTTGAGGATGGGAATTGAGACCACTGGCTTTCTCCTCTTCTTCTGCACATGGTCATATAAAAAGCATTCCTTCTCATCTTCGGAGGCGAGGAGGTTGGACTCTTCGCACTCCTTCATGCTGTAGAATGGAACCATGTGATGTCGTTAGGGGACGGTTTTGCCGATGACTCATCCTAGGGAAATTCTTGCAGGGAATCTGTCTCCCAATCATCTTCCCACTTCGTTGAGTGGGATGAAGCAGATGTATCCCGGGGTTCATCCGTATCCATTAGTTCCCCTTCTTCTGGCACCAAATGTACTGGTAGTGGGGCAGTACAGCTCCTTTTGCGTGAGGGGGAGGTCAGCGTTGGTGATGTACTCCTGGCCCTCCATATCAGTCGAAGAGCCGGGGATGCTGGCGGAGACAGAGAAAACAACCCGTTTTGTGAGTGTCCTCCATAGGCCCTTGCTAATCTTCACCACGACGTAGTTCTGGGTCTGGGAGGAGATTGAGTCATGACCTTCTGCAGAAAGGAGAGTATCTGCATCGATAGTAGGGGCTGTGGATTGGTTAATAGTGCTCTCACTTCCCTTTGTTGGATTTGTTGGAGGGTGGCCCTGTCTGGCTATTAGGTCCCTTTGCTGAATATGACTCCATGGCATTGGTGGCCTAGTTGGGGTCTGCTCTTGTATTACCCTGACTGTTCCGAGTCTGACTCTTCAGCCTGTTGATGCTATGTTTCGAAGTCAGTGTCAACCTCATACTGTAATATCTCCTCTGGGGTGTGCAGTCATAATGTCGACAGTCAAAATTTCGAAAAATAAATGTCGAAAAAAATAATGTCGACAAACAATGATGTCGAAATTTTTTGATATTTTTTCGAAATTTTGACTTTATTGTATAAATAAATATATATATATATATATATAAGATGTGTTGAGTATGAGGGGTGGTTGGGGGGGCGTGGGGGGGGTGGCAAGGGGGTGTTGGGTGAGGGGGGGTTGGGGGGGGACCCCCCCATAGTAAATGATACTATTTTTATTTATTTAATTATTAACTAAATAAATAAATAAATATATAATTGGTATGTGTTGAGTATGAGGGGTGAAAGGGTGGTTGGGGGGGTGTGGGGGGGGGGTGGCAGGGGGGTGTTGGGTGAGGGGGGGTTGGGGGGGACCCCCCCATAGTAAATGATACTATTTTTATTTATTTAATTATTGACTAAATAAATAAATATATAATTGGTATGTGTTGAGTATGAGGGGTGAAAGGGTGGTTGGGGGTGTGTGGGGGGGTGGCAGGGGGGTGTTGGGTGAGGGGGGGTTGGGGGGACCCCCTCCATAGTAAATGATCCTTTTTTTGGTTATTTATTTATTGAATGAATAAATAAATAAATAAATAAATATATAAATAGAATGTGTTGCATATGAGGGGTGGGAGGGTGGTGGTGAGGGGTGTGGGGGGGTTGCAGGAGGGTGTTGGGTGAGGTGTTGATAGTTTTAAGGGTTTATAGTCATAATGTCTAAAAAAAAAAGTCGACATTTTTTTTCGAAAAAATGACTTTTTACATTATAAGTATAGGATGTCGACATTATTATTTTCGACATTTTTTTGTCGACATTTTTTTTTCGACATTATGACTATAAACCCTCCTCTGGCATTACATCGGAGTCCTGGATAGGAGAGATCTGTCCAAAGTGTTGTGGTTGTATGTGCTTGTCTAGCTGAGGGAGCTGCACCTCCTGAAGATGTTTTTGCCTTTCCGTTGACAGGATCGTCGTCAGCGGGGTTGTAGTCGAATGTGTCAGTGCCAAGCCTTCTTTCCTTGGGGTCCAGGGGTGTCTCCTTCATCGCTGCCGAGGTTGTAGGCCGGGGTGACAGAACTGTGTTTGTGCAGTCTTTTTGCCTGGGTTTCTTCGTCGCCGAATCAGATTTATGATGTGTCGCAGACGAGCTCGTTTTGTGGATTGTGGTAGACGAGCTGGACTTGTGAAGTGTCGTTGACGAGGTAGTCTTATGTAGCATCGAAGGGCTAGCCACCCGATGGTTCATGGATGCTGCCGTCGATGGGCTGACCTTACATGACTTTTGCTGCTCCTTCTCCGTGGTCGCGGTTGGGTGCTTCTGAGCCTCCCATGCCTAAACGACTTTCATCGACATGTGGATAAGTGTTTTCACAGTGGCCGACAGCGAGGTGCTTACATCTACGGTCATGGTGGGTGTGACTAGCCCTGGGGGTTTCGGGTGTGCCTAGTGGCCCCCCCCTTCTGACTCAGTGACTTTGATGAGGCCTTGCCCTCTCCCACTGACCTTGATTCATGGTTGTGCTTTCTTTTTTCCGTAGACTGCCGCATTCAGTTCCTGACTTAAACCCTGTCGATGACTGCTCTTTTCCGTGCGACGTCCTCTCCGGCCTCTTTTTTTGCCTGCCATTGACGGCTCGTAGCCGTGAGCGATCTTGTGCTTTGGTCTTCTTCACTGACCGTTCTTCCGACCTGGCTCTTTCCCTCGACTGCAGTCATTTCCCCACAGGAGCGGCCATGCTCTTGGTCGATTCGACGTTGGAGGTGTACTCTGGGTAGTTCCCCTCATTGAGCCACAGACTATCCTTCTGTTTCTATCTTTGAGAGTCTTGGAACTAAGACCTCAACAGTTATCAACGGTGTGGTGTGGGTACAGGCAGTATATGCAGAGTGCTCATCTCCCTCATATACATTTTTTAGGCCACAAGTGGCACAGGGCTTAAAGAGGAGTCTCCTTTTGCCCTCTATTTCCCGAAATCTTCCAAACCTTGCAGCAGTAGACCTGGTGTTGTAGAAATGAAGAAGAATGCTTCTTTTTTGGAAATGCTGTATGTTTGAAGATTTTAATCTAAACTCTGACTCTGGAAAACCAGAGGACTCGCTCAGCTGAACACGTGGTTAGAATCTGAGGGGATGGGGAAGAGGAGGGTCTAGTTTAGGACTACTCAAGGTCCCATTGGTGGGGACCAAAAGCACCCATAACAAGGGTGTTAGGCTACACATTTTTGGTTCTTCTTGCCTAAGGCAAAGGGAATCAGAAAGTAACCGAGGATTCCCAGCCTGACGACAGGTAATTATCACAGCATGTGTATCCAATGCTGGAGAAACATTAACCATAGCAACAGATTTGAATGTATCTTTTGGAGGCTCGCTGATGAATTTAGGGGCCTCTATTTGGGAAGAAACCACATGGGCATACCACAAATGGTGTGTGCCCTCAAGCTAGACTTTTGGTAATTAGCAACCAGGTCACAACTTTTCTTTTGGCACATGGAAATCGAGCAGTTAACGGATGATGCAAACAGGATATGCCACCAAAACCAGTGCAGTTGGTGCTTAACAAAAAAAATAAAGCATTGTACAAAATGTACAGCTGCACCTATTGTATATACTATCGTAAATCCTGGTCTAACATAATAGAGTAGATATTATTCATATGATCATGACTCTAGTATTGTGTGTTTTTCTATGAGAAATGTGTCAAAGTGTTTGTAATAAACCAGTGCACAAAATAAAAAATACATTTCATTTCCTATCTCCAGCCCGGGCTGAGTGTAGAAAAGATATCAGCAACGGAACCATGCCCAAGACTTTATGTTTTGATTATAAAATATGCAGTCCCCTATAAATCATCTTTTTACGCTGCTTTCAAAGCCCTGAAAACAGTGGGATTGACCATTGAAAGCGTTGGCAACCTTTATCCTAACTAGCCCTGGACCAAGATCTTACAAGGGAAATCCAGCGCAGTCCTTCTGTAAACTATGTTAAAAAAGGTAGCAGGCGCTCCACTCCAGAAAGAACATGGTATGATAACCTGTTCTGAGATGAGAGTTTGCAGCACACACTTTTGGCTCACTGTACTTTTCACAGATGGGAAATATCCATTTATATACCAGTCTTTGTCGGGCCCACATGGGCAGTCCAGCACCGAAATGCTATGTCAATTCCTCTCTGAACAAGAGTACCACCAGCAACCCCATATACGTGTTTCAGCCTTGTTGGGCCTCATCAGTGAGGTGAAGCTGTGCCTCTCTGAGCACAGTGAGCAGGGAGTCCACGTCTGGTTGCCCCCAGGTAACTTAGGGTGACCAACCAGTAGTTCCTTGAAAATATGTTAAAAAAGGTAGCAGGCGCTCCTCTCTAGCAAGAACATGCCGTGATGACCTGTTCTGAGATGAGAGATTGCAGCACACGCTTTTTGTTCACTGTACCTTTCACAGATGGGAATTATCCATTTGCATATCAGTCTTTGTCCCGCCCACATGGGCAGTCCAGCACCGAAATGCTATGGCAATTCCTCTCTGAACAAGAGTACCACCAGCAACCCCCTACACATGTTTCAGCCTTGTTGGGCCTCATCAGTGAGGTGACGCTGTGCCTCTCTGAGCACAGTGAGCATGGAGTCCACGTCTGGTTGCCCCCAGGTAACTTAGGGTGACCAACCCCAAGTTCCTTGAAAATATGTTAAAAAAGGTAGCAGGCGCTCCTCTCCAGAAAGAACATGGCATGATAACCTGTTCTGAGATAAGAGTTTGCAGCACACGCTTTTTGCTCACTGTACCTTTCACAGATGGGAAATATCCATTTGCTTATCAGTCTGCTAGTCCATAGTCCCCTTTCCTCCATACTGTATTGGCGTCTCTTGCTAGGGAAGGGAGATGGAACCTTTTTCACCCAAAAGAAATCATCTTCCCCTTTAAATTTAGAGACGCGCTGGATGCAGCCTTGGGAGCATGCGCTCCCCTGATTATGCCCACCGGCACCAATCCTCAGTCCCCCTTGACGCGTTGACAATATTACCACTGCCTAATGACACCAGATGTATTGGGGGGAGGATGGTGTGACGTATGGAGGAAAGGGGACTATGGACTAGGAGTATGTTAGTCACTACGGTGAGTAACTTATAATTACTCCTACGTCCTGTCCCCTTTCCTCCATACTGTATGGGCAATTACAACTGAATGTAGCCCCAGGGTGGAGAGGTGACCCTCCTTAAGAAACCAAGTTCCTTAATACTGCCTGCCCAAATGCAGCGTCTGACCTAGAGCCGGCATCCAAACAGTAGTGCTTGCAGAAGGCCGAAGGAGTGGCCCGCGTGGCCGCCCTGCTGATAACCTGGCATGGGCATGCATGTTCACCGGAAGTGGTTTGTGCTGCCCCACATAAGCCTCTTGATGGCCGAAACCATCCATCTTGCAATAGAGGCCGTGGAAGCCTGATATCCTAACCTTGACCCCGGAAGGAAGCTCTTAGTCCTGTCCAGATAGAATTTCAGAGTGTGCCTGACATCTAGACAGTGCAAGACCCTCTGAGCATCGTTCTTATGGTCCGCGAAGAAAGTAGGTAACACTAGCTCCTCATTTAGGTGAAACGAAGAGACTACCTTAGGCAAGAATGCGAGATGTATTCTAAGGACCACCTTGTCTCTATGAAAGGTAGTGAAAGGTTCTGAAGCCAATAGTGCCTGGATTTCGCTGACCCTGCGTGCAGACGTGAGACCTAACAATAGGGCTGTCTTAATGGTGACTAGCCTGATGCAAGCGGACACCATTGGCTCAAAAGGTTTGTGCGCCAAGGCGCCCAACACTACGTTGAGGTGCCAAATGGGTTGTGGCTTCTTGATAGACAGGTCGACCCTGTGAGGCCCGCCAGATGTCTTTTAACCACCGAGTTCCGGTTCGCTCCGCCAGCCGCCAGATAGGTGCGGCATGGGTCTATCTGCGCCCCGAGTGTGTGAGGTGTTCAGAGAAGGATAGCACATCGTCCAACGTGCAAGTAAGAGGATCAACTTGGTGTCCAGTCATTTGGTCGACTGAAAACTGGTCGAATGACATTTGGTCGACGCAATTTGGTCGAAAACCAAATGGTCGAATTTTTTTTATTTATATATTTATTTTTCGGGTTTTCGTTTTTTAAAAAAGGGGTTTTTAGAGAAAAAAAGGGGGTTGGAGGGGGACCCCCCCCAAAAAAATTTAAAAAAGGGGTGAAAATTATAAAAAAAAAAATTCGACCATTTGGTTTTCGACCAAATTGGTTTGACCATTTGTCTGGTTGACCAATTTTTTTCGACCAAATGTCTGGTAACCTATCAACTTCCCTTGATTCCACCCAGTGGCAAAACCTAATCCATTTGCTCTTGTACTGGCTCCTAATAGCATTACTTCTAGCGCCCGTATGATGTCTAGGTTAGCCTGCGACAGGTGCAGATGCTTTAGCGTGACCTGCTCCGGAACCACGCTGCGAGAGCTAACTTCTGCATGGCGGGGTGGATGACCCTGCCTCCCTGCTGTGATAGAAGAGGATCTGGGCCCACTGGAAGGTGAATCGGCGGCTGGTCCAAGAGGCTGAGCAGTTCCGAGAACCATGGTCTTGCAAGCCACCACAGAGCTATCAGAATGATGCTGAGGTGTCGTCACTCCCTTACCTTTCAGTGCACCCTGTGCACTAGGGGAGTGGAAGAAAATGCATATGTGTTCATGCTGTTCCACTGTAACTATAAGGTGTCACCCAGGGAGCCCAGGCCCTGTCCCCGCCAGGACGCGAACTGAGGGCACTTCCTGTTGTGCCAGGTGGTGAACAGATCCACCTGGGGCTGCCCCATCTGCTGAAGATCACCTGAAGGACCTGATAGTTCCATTGCCATTTGTAATTTTCCACCACCAACTGTTACGCTCACCTGGTCTCTGCGGAGGCGTTGGGGCACGGTTGCAGCCCTCCCTGAACTTCAATCACCCCCTTCGGGCCTCTCCCCCAGTAGAAAAGCTGTGAGCGGTGGTACATGGTGATACTGCTCCTGCGTGGAGATAAGAGTGTGTGAGTGTGCCAATCTGTGACTGTTGTACCTCTCGAACCCTTCACCCCAAAGTACGGTTTCTGTGAGCATACGCCGGCCCATAAAGCTCACCTGTGAATTATGGAAGATAAGCTCTCCGTCCTGCTACTTCTGGCAGGGGCGCGTCGAATGGCATCTAGTTCCTTCACTGATCCCTGATAAGGATTAGTCCAGTCCAGCTGCGACTATGCTTCTCCTAATGATTGGTAAGTCTTTCTTGAGCTCTTGTGATGCTGTTCGTTCTCTTTAATGTCTGTATATGTTGCTCCTGTTTATACCCACAATGATGTCTCTCTTCTGTTTTCTTCCCTTAGATGGAAATGTGGCCTCAATGCAGCTGTGAGACGCGAGACGTGGCCAGATGGAAGATGGATGCAACCGCAATGCTCGACAGCAGATAAGTGAAGTTTTAAGGGAAAGCGCGAAGTATGGCGTAGCGCAACCCTAAACTGACTGTTTTTCCGATGTCTAACCTTGTCTTCTGTTTTCCTTTGCAGGTGCTGCTGTCGACGATGGAGCGTGTCATGCTGCGGTGCTAAGATGAAGATTTCGGCTTTTCGGAAAATGTAAAGATGAATACTTGGTTTGCCGAAGAGATGTACAGGTAAGAACAGCTTCCCTCAGTTGGTAAGTATGCTGGCAGGAAGCCAGATATCCAGGAAACAGGATCTTCAAAGGTAAGTCAGACCTCAGGTGACGGTGAGCGTTACACTGCTTGTAAGTGCAGAATAACGCAAAGCGTCTGTCTTGAGCAGCTTATATAGCTTATATCATGGGCATGCCCATTAGGGCCAGCTTACCAGCCACACCCTGCCACTCCTAGAGAAATCCATTAGCAGCCACACCCAAGAATACACTTGGGGCTGCTTAATGGATGGAATGTTCAAGGTTAATGCACCCTGCTTAATGGATGGAATGTTCAAGGTTAATGCATCTGAAGTGCTATGTCCATAATAAAAGTCTTTTGGTGTTAAATGGATGTTCTTGTTAACTTTTCTTCATGAGCCTGGTGCCAAAGGTGCCAGGACAGTGCCCACCCAGGTCTCCTGTGCATGCGACCCCTGCATGCCTGTGCCCCTGACTTCATGACCATGACACCAACCTGCTGAGCCTGACCGCCTCTAGGTTTGACTCTCCTGGGAGGTGGATCGTCGTCAGGTGTATGTTGTTCACCAGTTCCCATTCCGAAATGCTGACTGCCAGGGTGCATAGAGGAGGAGACCTGGTGCCACCCTGCTTGTTGATGTAATACATGCTGGTGGAGTTGTCCGTTTCAATGAGGATCGTCTTGCCACTGATGAGCGGCAGGAAGTCTTTGAGAGCCAGCCAGATGGCCTTCAGCTCTAACCAATTGATAAGGGCCTCCTGTTCCCGAAGAAAGCAAACTCCGTGGACGCTGTGGTTGTCCAGGGTAGCTCCCCAGCCCTCCAAGGAAGAGTCTGTGGTGATGGTAACCTGTGGTGCTGGTTGACAAAAGGGTCTGCCTATCCTCAATTTGCAGTACGTGCTCCACCAGACAAGGTCCTGGTGGAAAAAGGGAGGAATGCTGATGACTTCCGCCTGGGAACCCCGCTCCTGACTCCATGAGGTTGCAAAGTGCAGCTGTAATCTTCTCATTTTGAGCCTTGTGATTGACCGCCTCCCGGGAGCTCGCCCTGACGAGCCAGTCGTCTATGTACGGGTAGACATGGTGGCCTTAAGCCCTGAGGAGGGCTGCCACTGCATTCTTAAGCCTGGTAAAGACCCTGCTGGCTGAATTGAGGTGAAAGGGTAGAACCTTGTATTGGAAATGGAAGCCCGTGATCCTTAACATCAGGAAGGACCGATGAGGTTACCAAATCGGGACGTGTAGGTACGCGTCCTTCAGATCCACGGAGCACATCCAGTCTCCCCTGCACAGTGTCTCCGCAATAAGTGCTGGCGTAACCATCTTGAACTTTTGAAGAGGGATGGAAAGGTTCAGAGTGGAAAGGTCCAACACAACTCTCAGGCCAGCCTGATTTTTTTCTTGTGTATGGCTAAAATCCTGGAGTAGAAGCCTATGCCCTGCTGGGAGGATGGGACTTCTTCCATTGCCTGGCTCTCTACAAGCGATCGAATTTCGGCCAACAGAGTTGTTGTCTCAATGTGTGGGAGTGTAGGGGAGGAGAGGGAGGAACCGGTAGTCGTTAACCCATGGACACTACGGATAGGATCCAGGGCTCCGCGAACCTCGTACGCCAATGATGTGCGTGAAGGGCAAGCCCCAACCCACCCCCCACAGGAGACACGTGGACCCAGAGGGGAATGTCATGCCTTCTTTCCCCTGTGAGGCTGGGGCTGAGGAGGGGGACTGAAAGAATCCCTTATTCCCCGCATTGTGTTGTTTGTGGCGGTGCTGACTCGGAGAACCGTCTGGCTGCCTTGACCTTTGTACCTGGAACCCCTGGAACCTGCCGAAGGCTCACCCCTTGTCGGAATGCTGATGCATCTGGCTGTACGTCTTGGGCGTGGACTTCGCAAGGATAGATAAGGACTTGGCAGTTTGGGAACTTTTTTTCTTCTTATCCAGCTCCTCTTCGGTGGTGGAATGAAAATGGTTGCCACGCTCGAATGGAAGGTCCAATATGCACCCCTGGACATCCGGGTTGAACTTGGTCGCCAGTAGCCAGGCCGCCCTTCTCATGTCTGTGGCGATGCAGATGGCAAAGCCTGAGGTATCTATATGCACAACAGTGGACTCCATGATGTCCTGTGCCACCATTTTAGCTTCTGCCAGCCCCGCCTTGAAATGTGCCTGACTGTGCACTGGAAGTTCTGGAAGGAAGCCGGTTATTTCCCACCAAAGCCTCTGATTAAGACGCGAGCATGGCATCTGCATTAGACTGTTGAAGGTGCAGTGAGGTGTTGCAATAAACCTTCTTTCCATAAGCCTCCAATATCTTCTCT
Organism: Ambystoma mexicanum; assembly: GCF_040938575.1. Taxonomy (NCBI): domain Eukaryota; kingdom Metazoa; phylum Chordata; class Amphibia; order Caudata; family Ambystomatidae; genus Ambystoma; species Ambystoma mexicanum. The sequence continues at coordinate 342,487,089 of NC_090922.1, forward strand.
TCCTTGCCTAGAAGCACGAAGGCGAGGTAGCCGAGGACGACAGAGGCTTGCAATACAGTGAGGCCGTACCAATCACCAATGAGTGTGGCCGAAGGTGTGCCGACAGCAAGAGTGGATCCCTCCCAATTGCCTGTACTTGGCTGCGCCGAATGGGGTTTAAGCCATGTCTTTTTGGCCCAGGCGACTACAGCCTTTTGCATCGGGATCCCTGTTCTGGCCGTGGGGTGTAAAGTGAGGACCTCGACCAGGACCCCTGCCTCACGCTGTTCCACCTCGGGTTGTGCAAGCCCCAAGTATTCGGCCAAACCTGCAAGTCGTTCATGGAAGGCCTTGGCTGAAGATGGTGTGTCAGGGTCCTCCTCCTTGTCGGAGTCCATCATAGTGTCCGGGTGGTTTGGCCCTGGAGGAGGAGTGCTGGACGCTGAAGGCTGATGTGTTGAAACCGGAGCCAGAGGCTGCTGTGGAGACTGGTGTGGAGGCGCCTGAACTGTAGGAGGCAGGGAAGGCAGAATTGAAGGACCCGGCATGGGCAGCTGGGGCTGCGCAGGGGCCTGAGGCACTGGAGCCATAGGAGGAATGACCATAGGCGCTGGCGGAGGGACTGGAGGCAGCATGTCCCTGATCACATCCCTAAGGATGGCGCCCATCTCAGGAGACCTCATAAGCGTGAGGAATTTCTAGAAAAACCTGTCTTCACAGGCTGGTGGTGTGGCAGGTGGTATTGACGAAGTAGCGGGTGGGTGCTGGGGCCTGTGCATACTCTACCTTGTTGATTGCGGGGTATATCTGCCCTGCAATGCTGAAGGATAAGCTGTAGGTCACATACCTGGCAAAGATCAGTCCCACCTTGACACTCGATTTCCTACCTGCTCCTCCCGAATGGGGGTGGTGTCGAATGAGCGCCCATTTTGTCGGGCTACGTGCCACGTGCCGAGTCGTGGTGCATGCCTCACTGGGCCTAGCTTCCTCCTGGACTCTTGGCAATGGAGCTTGAGGCCTACCCTGCAGCTCAGGACGAGGCCTGGAAGGCGTGGTGCCCTCAGCTTTGTCGCCGGGAGTGCCGCGTACAGGCGCCCCTCAGACATTTGTCCGTAATAGGGCATAGCCCCTCAGCACTGTCTACAGAAGGATCTAGCGACCCCTCGGCCTGGCGGCCAGTAGCTGAATGACCCTCGGTACTGGTGCTGGTGTGAGAACCTGAACAGTCCCTCGAGCTGGGCGTTTCCTGGGAAAGGAGTCGCCCATGCAGGGTGCAATGGAAAAAAGCAGCCCTACCTTGGACCTTGAATTGTGTCTGATGAAGTTCTTCAAGTCCTCTTGGGGTGACTTCTCGAAGAGCTCCCTCCACCGATCTAACCTGTTCTTCAGAGCGCACAGTGTAACCGCTTAACATGCGGTACAACCCTCCCAGCCGTGTTCGGAGCCAAGGCAGCAGAGGCAAAGAGCGTGGGGGTCTGATGTAGGGAAGAGCCCCTGACAGGCTGGACACCTGCTGAAGCCGATGACGTTGGCATGCGCCAGGGAGGAGTGTGGCACCATAGGACAGAGTACCTGATTAGAGACAAAAGACAATATCCAGGGAAGAGCGCGTGGAATTACAAGGCCGAAGCCAAACCCAGGAGCGCTGGTGAAAGCAGTCCGTTCGCATCGACGCAGAAAAGAGGACTGAGGAGTGGCGCCGGTGGGCGGAGTCAAGGGAGTTCATGCTCCCAGAGCCGCGCCGAGCGCGCCTCTAAATTTAGAGGGGAAGAAGATATTTTTTGGTGCAAAAAGTTCTGTCTCTTGTCCCTAGCGAGGGACACCCATATAGTATGGAAAGCGGACGGACATATGATTATGGATAGAAAAAATATCTCTGCCTTATAAGAAGCCCAATACCAGCTGCATTATATTGGGTCGAATAAGGGGTCATGTAAAAATTCCATCTCTGATCAATTCTGAAAATATTATTGTTGTATCATCAGCTAATCCAGACTATCCCTGTTCGTGCAGAAATTGGGCTCAATCAACTGAGTTTAAAGCAACAAAAAAACTCTTCTATTTTGGACCAAACCCTAGGCTTCACCTTACAACAAATGCTTTAAATTTACTATATCGGATTTGACCAACTTAGAATTGGCCCATATATCATAACTGTTGATGTATTAAATTATTTTGGGAGTGCCCTACCTCAATGTCCAAATTGACAGAATGTTTATTTAAAAAAGCAGGAATTTTAAACATGAGTTTGCAACCTTATGAAGATAAGAGATGATTCAAGCTCTATGGTGACAGAGTATTACTTTTATATAAACATATAATACAAGTGTACAGAACCTGCGCTTGCAATCATTTAATCGTGAATTTATTTTTAACAATTTGGCTTGGCGTTTAACCAATGGCAGCTTTAACATCAAAATGGATCCCTGGAAGATCCGATAAAGGTTTGTTTGATGAACCTACCGGTGAAACCGTGGACTTTTATGCTGCTCTGTTCTGTGTATTTCAACACAAGGAAAGTATTATGACTATCTTTATTTGTTTTCTACAGATCAGAGGTGAAAACAGAACTATGCCATTATGCTTAGGGACTAATTCAAAAACTAACTCAAATGTTTTCAAACTTGTTTGGAGAATAGAAGAGATCTGTCTGTACAAACCTTTATAAACTTTGATACATTCTTTTTATGGACGCCACAACCAAAATCATTTTATTGGTTGACAAAACAGCATACCAAAATACAGAACAGTAACATATTTTATATAGCTCATTAAAAACGGCTGTAAAAATAAATGTATTATGTAAAGACGAATATCGATGCAAAATCCACAAGAAAAACATCAGTCTGTCCCTATTAAAAACCATAACAATCTAAGCTGATATATACATCAGGACAATGTGCAAACTACAAATACACGTGTACCCCTGGCAGAAAATCATCCCTTAAGGGCTAAAATGGTAACTTTGCCAATACATTGTGCAAACTAAGGGTAAAAAGGTTTCAATACAAATCAGATGCAACCTTCCTTCTGTAGGATCAAGCCCTCCAGATGTACAGGCTATCAGTAAACGTAACACTCATTATTTCAGTATTCTTACAGGACTCATAGGCTGCTTTCAACTCTCTGATTTCATAAATGACGAGCAATGATTTCAGCCGGCCTGACCTGATATATTTGTAATAGGGACCCACAAATATAAAGGATCTCTGTCTCCAATTACCTGGGGACACAAAGACGACAATGACAAGCACTCCAGCTTCCACTATTTTCCCTGTAAAGACAAAACTGAGATAATCTGGAATCGAAAACTCAAGTACAATATGAAATTGGGAAGGATAAAAACAATCTAGGTCAGGCCTCAGAATCTGCACTTGCTACTAGCTATTAGTGTGTAAGAATTTACTCTTGTCAAGTCATAAATGATGTACTGTATGTGCAGGACTGCGTAGGTGAGTCTTATCGTGCATGTCTAGTAGCTTGCAACTTGAAACATTTATCCCTGATCTAGGTAAAGTTCAAAACCAGATGTAGTTTTGATACTGAGATAATCAATTGGCAGCCTAGTATTTAACAAATTATCAAGGGCAACAACACCTATCACATACCAGTACAGCTCTTTAACTAGTGCCATGTCTCTGGAAGTTATAGTTACAGGCTCGAGCCACGGGTGGTGCAGGCCAAGCTGGTTAAAACAGAGCAGTATGTGACGAAACCAAGGCAGTCTCATAGCGCCATCCATACTAGTAAATACCTCCTTTACAAATAGCTTGTGAGGATTATCAGTTGGTCAATATCAGGTGCCCCTTTCTGAGAGCAATGTGGAAATTTAGACTTGTGAATTGAGAGTCCAGAGTGGGGCATTGATCAAACCACTTTCCTACTTAACTAGGTACAGTCGGATTGGGACTGATTAACCCAGAGGGCGAGAGACCGTATTTGATTGAGAGACTAGCGGGGCAGCTGATATTGAGTGGTGGCCTGAATCTTTTATGAAATTGTCTCAGAGTCTAAGTTACATGCACCAATGTACATTTGCCCACTCAACCTGTTGCATCTAAATCCGATTTGTGGCAGAATGAATGCCCAGCTAATAATACGATTTCACTTCATTGAAGTGTTCATCACCCACTTGGAATTTGTTCTTTAGTTATTTGTATGTTCCCCAGCTTCAGAATCTTGGTTCATCTTCAGTTGCTAACAAAGTTCATACTCGTACGAAAATAATTAAATTTAGGCACCAACTTTAAAATGGACAGCTTGGTGACAGCAATGAGAACAGCTTTACCCCCATGAAGTAAAATCATCCAGAACTTATGTACCTGAGGTACATCTGCATTAACAGCTTGAAAAGCAGTGACCATTCGTCAATAAAAAGGTTAAAGATTTCTGGGGTGATCATGCATCCACACTGTAAACCCTTCTAGTTGTAAACATTTTTATTTATTTTATTTGTAGTTTCTTACAAACTTTTATTACAATTTCCCAAAAAATCACATATCCTTATTCAGATCATCTTCATCAACAACATTCCAACAGCACCAAAACTGACATGAAAAAGCAAGCAAATCAAACCAAAGCAGCCTCCACTCTATTCGCTAATTATATTCTCCGATGTAGATAGAACACTGTCCAAAAAGTTTATAGCTGCACAAATTCGATGTACTGATTTCCCACTTAGGATTCGCACCCATATGTCATCTGGATTTCTAGTTATTGGTGCAAACTGGCCCATAAATAAGGATCTGGAGTCCTTAAGTGGTTGACATTCAGTTAATAAGTGCTTTACTGTTTCCGGGCAGAGCCCGCAGAGCCTACAGGAATCATCTGTAGTATTTTCCATGTGTCTCACAAACAACATATTCCGCGACTTATAGATGTTAGTTCGTAGGTGGAAAAAACGATCTCTATGGAGTCGAGATGGAAATTGACAGAGATATTTAGGTAGATTGTCCAATTTGTTCATTGTCGGCCCCAAATCCATTGCAGTTGCCAACTCGTAATATTTGTCTAGGTTTTGTGTCCATAGCCACTGCCTCAGTTTTTTTTTTAGCAATTTGGGGCCATTTCAATAGCATCTCCATTGTGATATTTGCAGACCGCATATAGAATTTTATTCTTTGAGACCATTCTTTCAAGAGGTTGTCCTGATTTGTTTTTCCATGGAGAACGAAGATTTTATATGCAGGTTCCACATTATTGAGTTATTTCTTTCTTAGCAAAGCCATGGATTTCGACATTACTATGCCGTAAAGAGGCTCCACTGCTAGTTCATGACAAATTATTGTCATTAATAGGTATTTTGGCAGTTGTAGCACACGTCGCCAAAAAATTCCTTCAAGTTTTGTCCAGATTTTTAGGTCAATATTCCAGCCTACCTCTGCACCGAATGTAATTGCTGGGATAACCTTTTGAAGGTAGAATGAGCGGAAAGGAACAAGCGTGAATTTCCCATACAACGTGTGGATTCTTGCTCCTTTAAGTGCAAGGGTTCGTGTTCGCTTGTCAAGCTAGTTCACCCAGCTCCGTTCTCTGATTGAGGTATTTATTGAGATTCCTAAATAACGGATCACGTTAACTTCGTCGATCGGAACCTTGTTGATGTACCACTTGAAGTTCTTATTTCTTGCTCCCTCTGTGTGACCAAACTTGATGATTTTCGTCTTTTTTACATTGATCTTAAGGTTATTGGCTTCCATATACCCTTCCAAGGCGCTCAGGAGTCGCTGTAGGCCGAATGGTGTTCTATCCGCCAGCACCAGGTCGTCGGCATAAATCAAGCAACGTATATGATGTTCATTTACTTTTGGGGCAAATGAATGTGTACTAGCTAAGGCTTTCGAGACATCAGCAATGTACAGTTTTAATAGGACTGCAGCCAAGGGGCAACCTTGTTTCACTCCTTTATTTGTTGCGATCGATTCTGAAAGATCACCATTTTCATTTAGCCTTATTCTTATTGTGGTGGATTCATGTAAGGCTTGTATTGGATTTAACAGAGAGAGAGCGCATTTCCATTTCTTTAATTTTTCCCAGAGCTTCTCTCGGTTTATGGTGTCGAACGCTTGTTGCATGTCAATAAAGGCGAAGTACAAGTTTTCCCTGTTCCGAATTGCTTCAAGCTTCAAAATGTTTACTATAGCGAGGTTGTTTTCCGTGCCCACTCCTTTCGTGAAGCCGGTTTGTCTTTCGTCATCAATTTCGGACCTCTGAGCCCAGGCTGTTATTTTTTGTTGTAAGAACGTTGCAAATACCTTCCCAATAGTGCCCAATAAAGCAATTGGGCGATAATTTACAGGATCTTCTCTGTCGCCCTTCTTGTGTATTGGTAAAATAATTGCTTCGGACCAGGATGATGGAATTTTCCTGGTTTTTGCAATCTTCCTAAACAGCTCCGAAATTAAAACTGACCATTCTTGTTTGTGTTGTTTTAACATCACATTTGTGATGCCATCAAGGCCGGCTGCTCTCGAATTTTTTAACTTTGATATTGCACTTGCTGTGTCCTCTTTAGACTCAGTTGTGTCCCTGGCAATTAAAGATGGCTCATTTGCTACTTCCAACTTGCTTGGTTGTGACGTGAATAATTGTTCGAAATGCCCAAGCCAATTGGCTTCAGATACACCGTTTGCCATTGTGCTTGCATGCTTTATATTGCCTTGGTTCAAGATGTCCAGATGTCTCTGGAGTTATTTGTTTTAATTAGAGCTAGCATTGCCTCACCGCGTTCTTGATCACGCTGAAAGTTGAACGCCTTTAACTATTTACAATAGACTTGTTTTCGATTTTTTATCATGGTAGCTGCATTTATGTTACTTCCAGATCTCAGCTCTCGTAGGTCTTTTCTTAATTTCAGTTTTTCGTTTCTCAAGATGTTACTCAATGTGTGCAAATGATCATGTTCTTGATAGTATTGCCTTTTATTTGGCAGGTTTGTGTACGGCAGTAATGCGGTGTAGTTTGATGGATCCAGGCTATCATTGGTTTTTAATTGAAAAGCAGACGTGAGTTTCAGGATCTGATTTGCTTTTATCCTGAGTCTGTTACGCCTAGAGTTCACTTCCAGCTGTGTACATGCCGAGCCCGCCAATGTCTTACATCTTGGTTGCCAGGACATGATCAAAAGAGAGTGATCACTGTTGTTTGACGGAATTATCGCCAGGTTGTGAATTAGCTTTGTCACATTATTAGACGTCCAGATGTAGTCTAAAGTTTTTTCATACCCCATGTTTCGCCAGGTGACTTGTGGCGGGATGTCTCCTTTCACGTTTCCGTTAACCATTATGCAGTCTCGTGCCTTCATTGCATCGTTCCATCTTGTTCGTCTAGAGCCGGCCTTGCGTTCTTCTAGTCAGGATACTTCAATTGATTGTTTTTTCCCATTGAACCATGCTAGATTTAAATCTCCGCATACGATGATCCATAGATTTTGATGGGACGTCTGGTTCTTGTCTATTAACGTTGTTATGGAGGTAATGAATTTGCTGCCAGAGATCTTTCTTGGATTCCAATAGACATTCAGCAGCAATAACTTTTGGACTTTGTCTTTTTCTCCGCTCTTTCTTTCAAGTAGAGTCGCTTGTACGTGCCGGTTTGGATTAATTGTTTCAGTCACTTCCCAATTTGTTCCTATTTTTATCAGCGTTAAAAGACCAGAAAAGGGACGTCCTGTTATGTTTTTATCGGCAGGGTTGATCAATATATGATAGCCGTCCTTTACTGGTGGTTGCCGCATCCAAGTTTCCTGCAAGCAGATTGCAAAGTTGTTTGTTAGGTCCACTGGGAAGTCGTCGTATAAATGACTGAATCCCCTGGTGTTCCAGGAAATAAGGGTTGCGTCGGCGTCCTGTCCGGGTATGGCTAGTTAATCTCTTCTTTTAGCTTGCATTTGATGCCTTTCGTTTGTCGCAGATGATGAATTGGTACACAGGTGGGTTCCTATTTGTGCTCGCCGTTGAGTCAAAGTTTCTTTTGACTAATTTCTTTCTTCGCGAGCTACAGCCAACGGTGTTGACATTTCCAGTTGTTCTGAAATCTCGAATCCAAGACATAACAATTCCTCTTTCGCAGTCAATATTGTCTTTCTGACCGCTTGAGAGTAGATGTGTAGAAGAACACAATCAACTCGTTCTTCAGACATGTATTTGACAATTCGTATATCTTCAGACTTGTGTATCCTTAGTGTCGGCACTGAGTGAAATAATCGCATTACATTGCCTCGGTTCAAGTTTACCTCTGATTCGTCGTCAAGCACGTTGATTATTTTTATTTTACTAGAGGCACATGTACGTTGTCCTTGCAGAGATTTTGAAATTTCTTTTCTTGTTAGATTTTGTGCTGACGTGTGTTTTGGCTTTAGTGCCGTTTCCAGTTTCTCTTTTGTGAGGCGCTTTATAGTTGACTGCCTGTCAGCCATTTTTGTAGCTGCTGCCTGTGGCAAAGAGATTTTCTTATCTCCCATTTGTTTTGTGACAGATCTCGAGTACTTCATACTGCCTTTCTGCCTGCCCAGATGCTCCGGGGAGGGAGCTTCCAAAATGCTCAAACTCTCGGATGAAGAAATGTAAGTTTCATCTTGAGTTTCATCCTCTCCAGTATCATTGGAGTATGTGGAAAGGTTGCACAATTCCTCAATGCCATCAGAGAGTGAAGCACTGCTTGTGTCTGAGTCGATTCTTATCCGTTTTTTGGGGGGTTTTTTGCCGATTTTTCGTAACTTTCGGACAGAGTGAGCTTTAGGACATGTTTCAGTGTCATTTTTCTTTTCCTTTTCCAATGTATCCACATTTACTGCTTCAGAGCCATTTAGAATCAAAGGTTTGTTGCTCATTTTCCCCACCGCGTTTTCTCGAACAAATAACTTTGGTTTCGAAGGAGTTGTTAAGTTTCTGATAAATTTCCTTGAGTTTGATGTTTGGTTCTTGACTGTCAAGTTTTTTTTCTTTTCTTTTCTTTTTTTGTAATAACTGATGCAGAAGCGCCATGTCCTATAGGCTGCTTTGATTCAGGGGTTTTTCCTGATTGGATGTTTTTTGCCAGTCCATGGAAGATTCCAAACGAAGCCTTGGCGGTTGAACAACTCGGAACAGCCGGTGAAGGCTCCGAAACTTGCATCTTCAAAGTCCCTTTACTTTTCTCTTGTGCGTCGTTGGGACGCTTTTCCATTGCCATTGCAGAAGAAGATGGAGCACTTGCCTCCCGGCAGCTAAGTGCGATTTGAATACTTACATTTGAGTCTACCGGGTGAGGAATTGGGGCTGTTAAAGCTCTTTCTGTGAATATATCCTCTCCTTTTGGCTCTGAGCCGGTAGAAATGGCGATTCCATTGAATCCATCATCTGTGTTGGCCAAGATTGAGTTTGCCAAGCTTAGATTCGAAAAGGACCTTTTCATAAAGTCTAGAAGGTCGTCCATTTATTTTCTTCCTTCATTTGTCTGTTTTTCGATTAACTCGTATATCTTTCTGAAGCCATCTTCTATCTCAATGTGTTGGTTATGTTTTTGTTGTTGTTGTATTTGAACTAAAGTTTCCATTTTTAAAACTTTTTCCACCAGATTGCCCAAGCTAACTACATTGTTTTGTGTGGCTTCATTTAAGTTGTCATACAGTTTTATGAAAGGAATTAGTGCCAGGGAAGTTGCTGCTAGTACATTGTTGTGAATCTGGATCGCTGCTGCCACAGATAGATTTGACTTTATTTCATTGTCTTTATCTGATGCACTTGATGATTTTTCCCTGTCTGGTAGTTTTGAATCTATGCAGTCACACACAAGATGTGTCTGTTGAAGCTTTTGCGAGGGCTCTGCAGTTACATTTACACCTTGGTTAGTTGGGGTAGAGCAGTTTGGTACTCTTCTATCCATTTTGTTCTGCATTTATTTTCCCATGGCCGAGTAATTCACTAAGGGAGCTTGCATGTCTATCACCAAATTCAAATGTCTGTAGGTGACCATGCACCGGCCTCTCGCCACTCAACTGGGTTTCCACTGTGCATTCTTTGCTCGACTGACAATGCACTTTACAATGGAAGTTTGCAAGACCTGAATCTGTGTTGGTTACTGACTCTATAGGTACCGGATTTCGGCAACCAATTTTATCATCTTTCTTTTTACTCGAGTAGCTGTCTGAAAGCTTTGTTTTGATATTTTCGAAGTCGGCTTGTAATCTCCGAGTAAGTCTTGCCTCCCGACCTGCTAAGTCGATGCCACTGTAATTCGGACTCTCATTCGCACTTAGTTGTGATGCAACTTTTCTTTCACTTTCCATTTTTTTCTTTCAGGCTCACCTGCTGTTTCAGTACCATATTTGAATGGCAACTGCCTTCAATAGGCAGCGTGAGTCGCAGCGGCTGTGTTGAGCTCGTTAAGCGTGCGATTTCTTCGCGATTGCTGCAACTTGGTTCATGTTGGTGAATATGGAAATTAAATATTTTGGGATTTGGTAAAGTTTGTGATGTTTCCATACATAGCAGTTCAGCATCCGTCACGTCGAATGGGGAATAGAACAGGTCTCTTCGCCTGCTTCATTTCTTCCATCTCCTGATTGTAATGGTTGAGCTGCAGGTATTTTTGTGTTGCTAACTGTTACGCATTCCCCAAGTTTGTTTTTCTCATCTTTGTTCACATAGGGCGCAAACAGCGATTTCGAATCCGTTTTGCCAGAGGAGTCCGTCTTTCGGTCCAAGACCAACGAACCATGCGCCTGGGAGAAACTCGTTTCACTGACGTTCTTTATATACTCGTTTCCTTCATTTTTGCTGAACTTATTTTCTTTATTTTTCGCATCGTGCAGCGTCTGGTTTGATGTTGCAATTGACTCTGTGCAGATGACTACTTTGAGCACGGTGTTGGTTTCCTCAAAGGCTGCCTGTGGCACGGTCGTCCGAGGACAAGGTCTTACGCCCATTGACCTTTCTTCTGTTTGTGTAGTTGAAAGTTCAGGGAGACAACGGGCAGCCAGATGAGTGAGCGCTGCAGGACCGTTGATACTTTCAAGGGACGTATGTGGTTGGAGAGGCGTATGGAGGGTAGGGGGAGGCAGAAGGAACTGATCAAGTTCGAGCGCGCGAGTGACGTGGGCTGGGGGAACCACAGACTCCCCGTGTGATTGCTCACTCCCCCTCCCCGCCTCTCGCTCGCATGTTTTGTTTGGTGCTGATGAAACATCACATAAAGGACTTTCATGCACTCCAATGACTTTCTGATTTTTCATTTTAGCACTAGTACCACACACGGTTAAAGCCTGTTTTGCTTTTAGACGGGTTTGAGGACCAGTATCCATAAATTAATGGAGTCTTACCTTCCTCCTGACGTCCTGCCGCGGACTGCAGCAGACTGAAACTCTGCACGAAGCACCCCGCTCGCACGGAGTTTTTAAGGGAAGGTTGGGGCTTACTTTCCTTAAAGACACAGTTCCAGTCCCACGGGGATCAGGACAAAAAAAACAGGCAATTCTGTGTGTAGCAGCAGCTCCTCTCTCCTCAAGCACTGCAGCAGACTGAAACTCTGCACGAAACTCCGCCATTCTCTATTAGTTCACCATGGGGGTCAAACTGGTCTAACTTTTGTCAGTATTAAGCAACTGCACAGCATCATCAAGGTTATCTTGTAGTCCCATATCCCTCAGGGCAGCCCTCACCTTTCATCTTGCTCCAGTTTTAGGCTTTGTGAATCAAGTCGAAAGCACCCGGTGCAACCCATAGAAGTATATGAGCCTCTGCTCATTTATGCCAGTGCTCCTTTTATGTCACATATTCAAGTAGATGCACTTAAAGCTAAGGACTGAGGAATTTGGGTCAATAATGTGGATAGCTAAAGAAAGACAAATTAGAAGCAAAGAAAGGAAGTCAATCAACTACCTTCCAAGATGCAGACTCTTTGTACCTGTCAAAAGTGTGAATACGAACTAATCAGCATAAATAAACACACATTAATAACAGAAAGAATCCAGTAATTGTAAATACACAAAGACATTGCGTTCTATTCACAAAATACACAAACCAGGTATCTTTCGAGCATGACATTGCAATATAGTAATCTTCTGAAAAATTGGTCGAATTGCATCACAGATTTGAAATAAAGATTGAGCAATTATAATCAGAAACTGCAGCCTCTCTTCTTTTAAAAAGTGCAATATTTCCTGTATGCTGCAAGCTAGCACAGTACAGTCGCAGTTAAGCATTTATCGCCTCAATCAATGGCATGATTCACTAATATCACAACACAATGTCTAACAGAAATGGAAATTGAATTTAAAGTAATGCAGGAAAACATTATTTCCTTTGGGTTTACACACAATTACATCCGGAAACTTTTTTTGTCAGAATGATATGCAATTAGCACATCTTGCTTACCTCCTTTGCTTTCTGTTTCAATCTGGCCTGCTCTGGGTCTTCTTGCTTTGAGCGACTCTAGGCAGATACAAAAACACAAAAATGATTAATAGATGGTTTAAGGAACTCTTGTCTGTTCGTGTAAATTCATAAGAGACTGCACAAAAAAGAAAATAGCACAGAAAATGCATTGAATGTGATTATTGAAATAAAACATTAACTTCAATCTAAAAGGTTGCGCCACATTCAATATTAATTACTCAGCTGTCATAAATGAACAAATAATGTAGCTCGAAGAGTAGCACCTACATTTCAGGTAGAGAAATTACAGCTATTCAGAATATTCTCGTGTTCCCTACAGGAAGATCCCCCCGTTTCAAAAGAACACTATTAAGTTGTTTGTAATACACATTTGCAAACTTGTATTGCAAAAGGAAAACTTCTGTCCAGTCAGCCTTTCTGGCTTGAGCTACTGTTGCATGACCTATTGCCTACCACATACGAGTAGTAACCCTGCCTGGGTGTAGTGATGAATACCAACTATCGTAAAGGCACAATGGACGTAGGAGAAAATATAAGCATGATTTATCAAGATACCGTTGTCAAACCACGTCTGATCGATTTGAAACGTAGAAGAATCGCCAGCATGTATCAGATTCTAAATAGTTCCATGTATGCCAACTAACTATTTTAAATTCGAAATGTCAATTAAGGCTGTTCAGATACTTAATTTGTTGGCTTAATTTCAGAAATTTTTCTTACAAAAGCACAATAGTTGGACTTGTCTAATGATCTATAAATTATTGTAATGAGTCTAACATGAATCAAATGTTTGTGAACAGTTAAAAAGAAAAAAGACAGAACCAATGATGTTTTTAAAAGACAATGAAGGCTCATCAGTGTTAATGATGCGTTGTTATAACACAGATGATTGTCTTCCATTATGCATATCCTTTTTGATGTTTGCACACGGCGAGGGGGTGGGGGCGCGTGGCACCTCCCAGCCAATCAGGAGACTCAGAATGGGGGCTTTTACCACATGGTTCTGAGCCTCCTCGAAACAGGAGGCTGCTATTTTCCCCACTGGTACTTTAGTAAGTGAGCCCATATGCTCCCCTTTCGCCCCCACCCACCATTTCCACATCTCCAATCCACTCCCACCGCACTTAGCTGGCGCTCCCATGTCCCTTGCCGGTGCCAGGTGTTCCAAGGGCATCCCTGTTGTGGCAATGGCCGCCACTGAAAGGGAGAACGGACTATGTGTAGTTCCCTCTATCATAGTGGCCATCTTCGATTGTAGTTTTGTTTTTCAAGTTGAGAAACGGCAAACACGCAGTGTCTCAACTTGGAAGAAAAAAAACAATTAGCATCCCAGTATAACATGCCGGGATGTTAATAGCAACAAGCCCCTTGCTGAGAAGGCACTACCAGTCAGGTAATGCCCTGGGGCTATCGTTAAGGTCTGAGTGCAATATACACCCTGGGACATTACTTGACCGCTAATGGCCCGGCACCCCAGGCTCGGGGTTTATTGCTTAATTAAGCCCCCAACATGACAGCTCCACTGTGTGGTGTTCCGTGTTTAACATGTGAAATCCCATTAGCACCCGGTGAGGGGTGTGTGGCGGCTTCCCTGCCAATCACGACAATCAGAACAGGGGTTTTACCACATGGTGAAGCTCCCATTCTAAGCCCGCTCAGAGCGGTAGGCCACCATCTTCCCCACCTAGACTGAGTTAAGTGCCCCCCAGTATGTTACAGAGTCCCCTTCCCCCAACCCCATGTCCACATCTCCAATCCACCCTACACCACTTTCCTGTTGCTCCCATGTCCTTCCCCTGTGCCAGGAACCCTCAGTGTTCCCAGCACCTCCCGGCTGCGGCCATGGCAGCCATGGAAAGGGAGAAGGGACTTAATGTAGTTCACTTCTCCCTCTTCAATGGTGGCCACCTTGGACTGTAGATTTTTTAAAGTAAGGAAATAAGCCTCCCGTTATAACATGCTGGAATGGTAATAGCAATAAACCGCTGGCTGGGGTGGCGGGGGAGGGGTTTAAGGTAATGCAGCATGGCACAGAAATGTCCCGCCCGGCTCAAGGTTTATTGCTTAATTAGAGGCAGATCAACCCAGCACACAATGCAAATAAGACTCAAAAGTAAAAGAATTTAAAGTACTCTGAAACGTTTGTTTTCTCACAGGAATACATTGCCACCCGCATCAGTACGATGAAAACTAGCAAAGCTGCATCCCCTGATGGGACCAGAACCTTCTTTTCTCCAGAAAAATAGCATTTCACCTTTAAATGTCAGGCGCAGCTATGGGAGTAATCATGCCACCACACCCCTGCCCTCCGGTGCCTGTCCTCAGTTCCTTGACCATACTTGTGAGGGGTTGGAAATGTGAGGCGGACAACTTTGTGAAGATTTTTCAAAATAAGCCATTTTATTAACTCAAAAGGTTGGATACATGCCTCACTTTCCCTACCCTGATAAGGATTTCCCTGCATAAAAAAACTAAAGGAAACACTCTAACAAAGGATATCTGTCCCTCACATTTATACATACAGTAACTCAGTAAGGTAAGGTATGGTAGTTCAAAGGCAACATAAACATAACAGTTAAGTTTACAATATGATAACAGTCTCTCCTTCTGGGTGAATTTCCCTTCCCCGGATACTAACAGGAATCTGCTCCACAGTTCCAAAAAGAAACAAGGAAATCCTGGTTTGCAACAAAGTTCAGACAGTTCTTTGGGACACCACTTGACAACAAAAAGTTCCAACACTCCAGCGGTTCAACAACAGGTTCCTTCTCTTCCTCTTCAAAAGATTCAAAGTTCTATTCTTCACATAAACAAAGAATATTTCCATAATTGATCAGTAGTAACATAAATTGTCTCCGTCAGGATGCTTTTGCAACAATATTATTTCTGA
Source organism: Ambystoma mexicanum (assembly GCF_040938575.1). NCBI lineage: Eukaryota > Metazoa > Chordata > Amphibia > Caudata > Ambystomatidae > Ambystoma > Ambystoma mexicanum. Next base: position 342,502,332 of record NC_090922.1, read on the forward strand.
AGATACATAACACTTATGCATCAGCTTTATACAGTTCTTGCTTCAATAATGAAAGTTTGTCAGAATAAATTGTCAACACCACTTTACAGCACTTCATAAACGTCTGCCTAGCTTACTTCCATGCCAGGCCTACTACTTCAATCACACCTGGTTTACACCCATGCAAGGCCTACTACTTCAGATGTTTGTTGCTCAGGTAGACTCCCCTGCCTGAACAGTAATTTACAAACAAAAAGTGCCTCTGTGGTTAAGATCAGCTTACAATAGCTTTGCAGTGTTCATGACTTTACGGCATCATGTTTTATACAATTCTTCAGGGAAACCAATGTTCACATTGACGCCCTTTACTACTATTTTGTACTTTCAAAACCTCTGCAAGTTATACTCCTCTCTTTCTGAACAACCTTTTCCAGTAGGGCATGCTTCTTGCGACTCTTGGTTCCCCACTAAGTTATTAACCAAATACTCTCAGGGGGATAGCTCAGCGGCAACGTGCTCACCTTGGAAGCAAGACGACACAAGCAACACAGGTTCTATCCCCATGTCCACACTTACAAACCTCTGGGTATTAAGCGCTTTATAAATAACCGAACATATCATAGCATATGTTTAGTTCTGCTTCTTCCTTGGCTTTGGTCATGTGGGTTTGTAACAACGTTGGTTATATACTATAGGTTTTACAACCTTTGGAACTTTTATTAGTCCCATCCTGCCTTTGGCAATATCTGTTGTTTTTAAATTACCTTGCTTTTGCTTTCTTTTGGCCTGGGTAACTGTTGTCTGCATTAGAGTCTAATAGTATTGCCCCATCTTGTTGCTGGGTTTTCAACAAAATCGCATATTTAAAAAAACAGTCATTTGGTGTTGCAAAATAATGTTTCTCTGGTGTCTGATAGTTCGCTATTTAAAATGGCCTTTGGCATTATTTTCACACACACGCAAGTGTTTTCCACTCTGAAAACACCTATATCAGGCATGCGAGTGGTCTCTGAGCACTCGTGTCACTATCACCTGGAGAACTCACTGGGTAAGGTGTACGCGTCCGATTCCCTCGCTGCTCACAGGTACCCTGCTTCAGCAGGTCCTAACAACCCTGCAATCTACTGTTTCTGGTCTGCCACTGTCCACACTACTTGTATAGAGAGCTTCTTTTGCTCCGGAGGCTCTCTGGTGCTCTCCAGCCACCAGAGACAGCCTTGTGGGGAAGAAAGATTTCCACACTTCGCTTTCTACCGCACAGCCTCTGCAATCAAGGCTCCTGAGGTCAAAGACCCTCTCGGGACGGGCTACTGTTCTCTGCTCGACAGTGGTCCTGGCATATTCTCCCTCCTCCAGTTTCGGCTTCTGCTGCTTAGAATGCTCACATTGCTCTCCTTGCTAACTAATGTCCTGCACCCCTTGGGGACCTTTTAAGCCTCCCAGCCTTGTTCCTCTTTAGCCCTTTTCTTTGTCCCAGTACATTAGGAATTTTGGGACTTGAAGCCCCTGGCGAAAATATTAGTTTTTCTAACTTGATTTTCGGTCTCAAACTCATTTCTGTTCCCCATAATATTCTTTCAAGAAATAGCATGAGGATCAATCACAAGCCTGGATTATGTAGAGGATTAAAGTTCTCTAGAGATTGAATTGGTATTATTCAAAGACTTCTTTTCACTGTACCTTTGGAAGTTAGGGTAGCTTCTAGCTCTAGAATGCTCCATTTGCATTTACACATTTTTCATTTACAAATGTATATAGCAGTTAAGCCCGCAGGCATCAAAGCGCGAACATAGGCACAGAGAACAAGAGATCAAAGAACAAAAGCCAGAGAAGGGTGTCATAGGAAGGAAAGGGGGCATTTTAAGCAAAGAGCAGAGTCCAGCCTTTTACCAAACGCAGAGAAATTCTGCTCCTGCAGAGATTAGCTGGAAGCAGATTCTATGCCATAGTGGCGTGCACAGAGAATGAGTGACCCCGCTTCTATTTCGTTTGACTCTGGGGCAAATCAATTCCAGCTGACCATGGTTTCAGAAGGATTTTCATTTCTCTCAATGCCTAAAGGTTTATGATTGTTTTTACCCATATTAAGATGTTCAACTTGGAAAAGAAAAAGACTGTTATGACAACAAGCTATTACATACTTTGGTATTTGGGAGATGTCTTCCCTAGAGTACGCCAAATACTCTGTCTCACCCAACAGAGTCCTCTTATTCCCCTCAGACGGAGTGGAAATATCGCCCAACGGTGAGGCCATAAACATACATTGGAATAAAAAGTCTAATTTATTGCTTTATTGATGATTTCTATTTGGCTGATATATGGAGTGTATTAAATCCTTGTGATAAACCATATTCATTCTATTCCCCAGTTCATAACTTGTATTCTAGGATCGATTTGCTTTTGGTCTCTGACAGACTCGTGGGGAAAGTAGAGAATGCTAAGATTAGGGAAAGGGGGATATCGGACCATCCATTGATACATTTGAAAATATTTGATGATGTGGGAAAGGGGGACTTTAACAGCTGAAGAATGAAGACTGCCATGTTGAAGGATCAAGATCTGGTGGTCACTCTGCATTTATCAAAGTTTTCTTTATTGAGAAACGTGGCTCTGCGGATCAGCAGATGGTTTGGGATAGCTTCAAAGCCACAATGAGGGGGGTACTAATTAGGCACGCCTGTGACTTATCAGAAAGGTGGGGTTTGTTTAGATTGGGAAGCTGGAAAATGAATTGGCTGATCTCCAGCAGAAAAATACACTAACAGGTAATCGGAAAGACGGTTGGGAGATGCAAAAAGCTTTGGATTCTCTACAAGCTGATGTGAATTCTCAGATAGAGAACAGACTTTTCTCTCAGAAGCAGAGGTATTGGGAGGGTGCTGATAAGTGTGGCAGTCTATTGGAGAATAAACCTGAAAGTATTGCAGAGAGAACTGTGATAAAAGGTGTGGTAAATGATAGTGGGGTATTGGTGACAAAGAATGCTGAGATCTGTGAGAGTTTTTGCACCTTTTAAAAGGCACTATATAGTGAGAATAGTTTTCCATCTGAGCAGTATTTGGAGATCTTTCAGTAGAATTGACTTGCTAAAGCGTCCCCGGTGAGTATGTTAAGCTTGGAGGCTGAGATTACGGAATTGGAAGTTATGAAAGCTATCGCTCAACTTGAGGCTGGTAAATCGCCAGGCTTAGATGGTGTGCCAGGGGGATTTTATAAGATCTTCCAAGGTCAGTTGTCTCCTTTTCTATGTGAGCTCTATAATTTATTTCTTATTTTTCTTAGAAGCGGAAACATATGTCAGTCCATGTGAGAGGAGCTCATTACTCTTATTCCAAAACCGGATAACACAAAGTGTGGTAATTAGCACCCAATATCTTTACTTAATGTAGATCTGAAACTTTTTACAAAGATTTTAACAAACAGACTATGGGCATGTATCAATGAAATTATTCATGAGACGCAATCTGGGTTTATGTGGCAGAGATTCGGATATGATAATGTGAGACCACTGATGGACATTTTGGGGTTAGATGGAGAGATGACTGTTGGGGCTGCAATTGTTTTTTGGAAGCAGAAGTCTTTTTGATAGAGTGTGTTATTCTTTTTTGGAGCATATGATGAGGGAGATGGGCTTAGGTGAGGTTTTTTAGGTGCAATGGATGGTCTTCATACAGGAGCTAAGGCGAAGATCTGGTTGAATGGGGTTATCTCTAAGGAAATTTGCATGATGAGAGGTACTAGACAAGGTTGCCCGTTTTCCCCTTTTTTATTTAATTTGGCATTGGAACCGTTGGCAACGCGCATTAGACAGGAAGTTGGTATATGTGTGGGGAGTCAAGAACATAAGGTTTTCTCAAATGCTGATGCATTTGTGATTTTATCCAAACCAAAAGAGCGTAATGCATTGTTGAAGAGAATTTCCGAGGAAGTTGGAATGCTGTCTGGTCACAAAATAAATTGGGATAAGCCTGATGTATTTCTGTTATCACACACTTGTACTAAGAATTGTTTTGAGTCATGCGACTGGAAATGGTCAGATCAACAGGTGAAATATCTAGGAGTCTATCTTTTGCAAAACTTGAGAACAATTGTGGATTGCAAAGTAGATAGACTGCTATAGACGATTTCAGGAGAAGAAAGGAGATGGGAGAAGTTGATGTTAGGTTTATGGGCAAAAGTAAATGTGATAAAAATAATGCTCCTCCCTAAGGTACTTTATTATATCATACAGACTTTACCTTTGAAATTCACAAAGAAAAACTTAAGACTGGTTGACAGGGTTTTTCAAACATTTCTGTGGGACAGTGGGAGGAGACCCAAAATTCCTAGATTTATATTGATGCAAGGGGTTAGTGAAGGTGGATTTGGTTATCCTGATTTGGGAAAGTATCAAAAAGGGTTCATGCTGAAAAAGGCAGCTTATTATTTTATGCCAGAGGGGAGTAGGGAACCGTGTTGGATGGATTTGGGGTGAGAGGTGATAAAACCGTTTTCATTGGACAATCTATATTCTAGGGATAAAAGGCATTCTAGAAGCAATTCCATGCCCTCTATTGAAGCTACTCCTGTGGCACTGGTTTGTAGAGAATTAAAAGGATTGGTGGTTTACATATGAGGCTTGTGTGAGATTACACCAGATGATTGGGAATATATGTTGAGAGTGGGAATTAGGGCAGAACTGGATTTGAATTTCAGGTTGATCCATCAGAAGGTATTGGGACGTTTATACTGGACGCCAGTATGCATGCATAAACTTGGGTTGATAGATAGTGATTTGTGCATCATTGTGGGCATCCCCCAACATGGGGACGGTACCACAACCTTTGGCAGCGAAACATTAGCTACCCCTTTACATTTTGCATTGCATGCAGTGGTGTGGCCACTGGCGTAGGAATGCCCCCGAGACCCCGCCCTCCAGCACCTCACCTCAGTCCCCTTTTCACATATTGGACGCTTGAACACCATTATTCTAGCCCCTGGCATACTAGTGGGGGAAGGTGGGTGGGATGTATGGAGGAAAGGGGATTAAAGACTATGAGTACTGAAGTCCCAACAGCAAGTAGCTTTAATTACTCATACATCCCGTCCCCTTTCCTCCATCTTTGTGCATGATTCAACTGAACAAGACAATAGGGTTGAGCTCTGACAACCTGCCTCATGCTTAAGAAGAAGCAAAAAGTATCTTTAGAACCACCTGACTACACTGTGCATCCCGCCTGGAGCTGGTAATCAGGGAATAGTGCTTACAGAACGCAGACAGAGTGGCCCATGTAGCCGCCTTGCTAATGACTTCCCAGGAAGCGTGAATCTCAGCGGGAACAGTCCTACCCATGGCCACATAAACCTCTGAAATGGCCTGGACCATCCAACGAGCAATGGAGTTTTTCGAATGTTTGGGTCCCGGGAGCCGAGCCCCCGAAGGTGACGAACAACGCCTCAGACTTCTGGAAAGATCTCATGCGGGAGAGATAGAACTTGAGCACTCTTTCAAAATCTAAGGAATACAAAGCCCTTTCTGCCGCAAACTACGGATTCAGAAAGAACACAGGCAGACATATTTTCTGGTTCAAATGGGACGGGGAGACTACATTGGGCAAAAAGTATGAATGAGTGCATAAGATGACCATGTCACTGTGGAAAGTGGTGAAGGGTTGCACAATGGCAGAGCCTGCATCTCACTGACTCTGCAAGCAAAAGTGAGTACTACCAACAGTAATGCCTTGAGTGTCACCAGCCTGATGTCTGCAATGGCCATTGGCATGAAAGGTTTACGCTGTAAAGTCGCAAGAACCACAGTGAGGTCCCAGACCTGGTGCGGCCCATGCACTGGAGGAAAACACCTTGATAAACCCTTAAGGCGAGCCTTAACCACTCGGTTGGCAGCTGAAAGAATTTACTCTGGGAAATTCTTGTAGGCCCCAATGGTAGCCAAATGGGTGCGACAGGTATCGAGCTGGACGCCGGAGCAAGCCAGATGCACCGAAAAGGCCAGCATGTTGCCCAGAGAGCAGGTGAGGGTGCCCAGCCCCTTGTAGTGAGAGTGCGTGGAGGGCCTCCTGGATGATTTCCCAGTTTTCATCCGAAAACTGGGAGTGGTGCAGCCTCTGCTGACCAGGAGCCATGCCGGAAGTACCAGCCTGGCCGGGTCCAGATGCTCCACTGTCCCACCCTGCTTCGTCAGGAAGCCACTGCTGAGAATCGGTAGATACACAGGCCCCTGGGAGACCTGCTGGGAATTGGGAGATGGACATGGCCCTGGGAGCGTAACTGCAGCAGTTTTGAAAACCACACCTTCAAGGGCCAGTTGGAAGCACAATCAGGATGAAGCTGCAACCCATGCGGCTTGATATTTGCAGAGGGTCCGCTGGAGCAATGCGAGCAAAGGAGGAGGATGAGGAAACGCATAGCACCTGAGTCTGTGCCAAAAGAGTTGGATCGCTTGCCCCAGACACCACAGAGACCCCAGACCCTGTCCCGCCCATGAAGCGAAGAGGGGGCACTTGAAATTCAGAGGAGATGCAAATAAGTCCAGATCTGGAAAACTCTATTTCTGGAATAGGGGCAACAAATAGTTGTGTAACTCCCATTCGTAGGTGTTGAACCCCAGGTGGCAGAGCTGGTGTGCTTCCGCATTGTTATCCCTGGGAGAAGTACCGCAGAGATCCATATCCCCTCTGACAGGGCCCACTCTCAGATTGACACTGACTCCATGCACAGGAGGGGAGAGTGGATTGTGCCCTGCTTGTTCAAGTAGAACGTTGTCATGGAATTGTCGGTCCTGACCAGAACCGCCTTTCCCCAGAACACCAGAAAGAAAGCCCTGAGCGCCAGGCCCACCGCCCCAAGTTCCAGCAGATTGATATGCAGGAGGGCCTCTATCCTGGACCATTCGCCGTGAATAGAATAGCCATCCAGGGTAGCCCTCCGAGTCCGAGATGGAGGAATCCGTTGTCTCTACCAGAGTGGTCTCCGGCTGAGTAAATGGGGTTCCCACTGCCACATTGCAGTCCAAAAGCCACCAGTGAAGATCCGGGAAGGAGGGATAGGGAGCCTGTCCGATTGTGCCTCTGTTTCCTGGTCCTAGTTGGCCGCCAGGGGGAGCTGGAGGCCTCTCATCTTGAGGCGGGAGTGCCACACTGTGAGAACGCAGGATGCCATCAGGCCCAGAAGGAGCTGGAACCACCAAGCCGATGTGGTGGAGTTAGTCAGAAAGTGCCTGATTGCCTTCCGGAGGTACTGCAGCCTTTCAAACATGGGGAACACCCTCTGCGTGGACGTGTCCCAGCACACCCAAAGGAAATCTAGGACCTGGGCTGGGGACAACTGTGACTTCTGCTGGTTGAAAGAGAACCCTAGCTGGTGAAGAACATCTGCTAGCCGTTGGCAGGAGTGCATGGTATCTCTGGTGTACTGGACCTCACCAGCCAGTCATCCAGATAGGGGTATAGGTGGTGGCCCCCCAGGAAAAGGAGGCCAACCACCACATTCATGAGTTATGTGAACACACAAGTGGTCGAATTGAGGCCGAATGGAAGCATCCAGTACTGGAACTGGTGTGACAGGATCATGAACCGCAGGAATTTACAATGCGGCTGGTAGATGGGGACATGAAGGTACGCATTTTTGAGGTCTAGGGAACACATCGAGGCCTCTGTGCACAGTGACTCTGGTATGTGTGCTGGGGTGATCATCTTGAAGTGTTCAAGAGGTAAAGATAGGTTGAGGAATGACGGGTCCAGGACTACCCTCAGGCCAGCCTGGTCGTTCTTGGGTACTGCAAAAATCCTGGAGTAGAAACCAGAGCCCCTGTCTGACTGAGGAACCGCTCCACCGCCTGCATATCCAAAAGAAGAAGGATCTCCCACAACAGCGCCAAAGACCCTATCTGAACCAGAGGAGGAGAAGAGGACAGAGGAGAAGGAAGAGGAAGACTGAAGCCTGTAGAGACCATTGAAAGTATCCGACTCCTGAAACAATGGTTCCAGCTGTCAGTGAAGAGAGCCAGTCGGTCCCCTACAGGCGAGCTGTGTTCCCTGGCCGTTACATCATTGATTTTTGGCATCTGAAGCGGGAGCAGAGGAGGGGGAGCAGAAAGAGCCCTGCAAGGTCCTCTGCTGCTTCCTCCTGTGGTCACTGGGGAACCTGTCTGAGCACCACGTAACGCGGTCCCTGAACCCCTTAAAGCCGCTGAAGGAGTGGTGTTTGAAGTTTGTCCTACCGTGGGTCTGAGAGAATAACTTTTGCCCTGGTTTGGTCAAGATGGCCAAGGACTTAGCAGTCTTGAGTCGAGGTCTTCTTGCTAGTCAGCTGGTCATCAGTGGACGAATGAAAGAGGTCCGTCCCTTTTGAATGGAAGGTCAAGAATCCTCTCCTAAACATCCGAGGAGAATTTCGTAGAATGCATCCATGCCGTCTGCCACATCTCGACACCCAGGCAGAAGCCTCTGCTGGCCATGTCGATGTTTGAGACTGAGGACTCCATGAGATCCTGCACATTCGCGCAGCCATCCACCAACCCGGATTTGAAGGAGGCCTGACTCTCCAGAGGGAGGTAAGGCAAGAAACCACCCAAACTCTCTCCACAGCTTCTGGTTTGCCACAGCTAGGAGGGCATAAGCGTTAGCCTGACGCAGGTGCAGTCTGATGTTAAGATAACATCTGTTGTCAAAAAACTCAATGGCCTTGTCCTCTTTGGACAGACAGCTGGAGGTGGCCCGTGCCGTGGATGACGAGAATGGCTTTGAATACAAGGAGGCCACCACCATGAATGATGTGTGGTTGCAGGTGGGTGGCCAGGAGGACTGGTTCCCCATCCAACAGTCTAAACCGGCTGTCCAATTTATTGGTCATCTGGGCGTTGGCCCAGGGTTTCTCCCAGACCTTTCTAGCCACCAAACAACATCTTTTTGAAGGGGAATGCCTGAGCAACTCTTGGCACACCAGACCAGGACCTCCACCAGCACTCCTGATTCCTGGAGGGCTTGCTCTGCCTGGGTGACCACAAAAAAAGTGTGCAAGACCTTAAAGATGGTCATGAAACGCCTTCACCGATGCTGAGGTTCTTCAGCCTGCATGTCGTCGTCGTCCCCATCATAGTACCCTCCCTCAGCATTTTTGCCAGACGAAGGGGAGTCCGGATCTCGCAGAGAAGTTGGAGGGTTCCCCCCGATGGTCAGAGCCCAAAGGTGGCTGGACATCAACAGGTGATTGCGGGGGAGGAGGCATTGATGGTACTCAGAAGCACCGGCAGGGCTCCTGGCCTGGAGGAGGAACGGGCTGCAGTACTGGACTCCCAGAGGGACCAGATAGGGAATAAGGGGAAGAGGCCTAGGAGGTACGACCTGGGGAAACCTCCTCCTTGATGAGGCCCTTGAGGAGCCTGACATCTGGGGGGAGCGTATGAGGAGGAAGCTCTAAAAAAGTGATCCTCACAGGCCACCGGATGCAGGAGGGCATGGCCCTCTGCTGCACTGGGACTTCTTTCCTGATCGAAGCAACGAGGAGCGCAAAGCAGGCATCCAAAAGGCTGAGAGGGATAAATGTACCCCATGTGGAGACCATCCTCCTGCCCTGGCCCCACTCTCAAAGGAAGACTAGAACCCTCTTGAGTGGCCTGCTCTGAAGACAAAGGAACCGGTTGAGTAACCAAGTCAGGATCCAAGATGGCCTGCAGGCTCTGCCGCGTGCTTGTCGGCCATCTTTGGGCCTGGTTCCACACCCTGGGAGGGAGGGCACGTAGGACCTGTGCCATGTGCTGGCTCTGACATGGAGGACTCCTCCTTTTCTCCCAACCCAGTAGCAGAAGCGTCAACCTCAGAGATGGCTCTGATAGGCCTAGGGCCCTCAGCCAGCGCGCCTGTAGTCAAATCGCCCGGCATAATGACCTCAGAAGTGGCTCTGGCAGGCTGGGTGCCCTCGGCTATGGAGCCCGTAGTCGTCCAGCATCTTTCTTTGAGCTGACTTCTGGAAGCAGAACTCAACAATCCCTTGCATCCTGGTGCAGAAGAGGACAACAAGCTGAAACGCCCCGCGGTGGACTGCCCGGAAAGCGCCGCCGGGTGCCTTGGTTTGGGAGCCTGGAGCCTTAACAGGCTCGGGGGTGTCCGAGGATTGACCGGAAGAGCCCCTTGGCTAAGGAGCCGGTAGCCTTAATGGCCTTGGGTCTGCTCGATCCAGTTTCCCAGGTCCACTTTCCAGTAGGAGGCCCTGCTGAGGGGCCTTGGTGAACAAAGGAGTCCCTGTCTTATGTTTCTTTTCCCTGAGGCTTCGGGAAAGTCATTGTTCCGTGTTGAAAAGGGCCAGGGTAATTCCCTCCTTGTCGTCCTCTCTGATCTCGCCACCTTTCTCCTCGGTTAAGACTGCCATGACGGAATTGCTGCTTCCTTGTGCGTTTTGCCTTGCTCAAAGTGTGCTTTCGTGCTTCGCCTTTTATCCTTGTGGGGAAGTGTAATGGGAGTCCGGTGTGTAGTTATCAGTAATTCTGTCTGACCCTTGTTTGTTTGTTTATATAGAATGCGCGCCAGACCCAAAAGGTAACCGGGCGCAACAGAGAAAGAATATGCAAAGCTTACAATGTTACAAGAATCTGGGGTTTACAATGTTACAGTATTTACAATGGTGCATAAATGTACATTTTCATATTTACACTGATGCAGTGTAAGCCAATGGTTAGAAGCATATGGAGTTAGTATACAGGATGCCATCTATGTTTATATACAAGTATAGAACGACTTCTAAAAATACATACATACAGTCCAGTTGGCTAGGGATATAGAGGGATCTAAAGGTGGTGACTACAGATTATTAGAGTTGATGTGTTTGATAAAGTTTCTTCTAAAGTGAGGGAATGGTTGGTCTACTCTCAGGTTGTGTGGCAGAGCATTCCATAATTTGGCCGCTATCACAGGGAAGCTAATGCCGCCAATTTTGGCAAGTTTAAATCTTGGTACTATCATACAATTGGAATTGACAGTTCTGTCGGTCTGCTAGACACTTTTCTCTTTATCTTGTCTGTTAAGTGCTAGGAGCTGCATTGTTGAGAGCTTTATGGGTCAGGGAGATCATTTTTAGATGGATTTTGACATCAGAGGAAAGCCATTTGTGTAGGCCAAGTGCAGCTCTAAGGGCATTATTTTGTAAAGTTTGAAGCCTTTGGGTAATGGTTTTGTTAGAACCACTGTAAAGGGCATTACAGTAGTCGAGTCAGGAGAGTATTAGGGCTCTCGCCAAGATCATACAACTATCATTAGAGAGGAAGGGTTTGCCTGCTCTTATTAATTTACAGGTATAGGCTGTAGTTGATGCTAGAGATGTGACCTGTTTGTTGAATGATATGGTAGAATCAAGGTAAAAACCAAGAGTTTTAACTTCCCTGGAGACCTTGATGGCGTTGTCGTCTATGCTGAACGCGGCGTAGTCAGGGCCTAATTTGTTGATATTGGTATGTGAGCCCAGAATGATCAGCTCTGTTTTATCATCATTCAGGCATAGACCATGGGATGCCATCCATGCCTGGATGATAAGATACACTCTATTCACCAACTCCCTGTCCGTACCGTGATCCCCAGAAAGCGGGAGGAGAATCTGTGTATCATCTGCATAATTAGGTTAGGCGATACCTAAATGGTCCAAATCATCGAAAAGGGGTTTAGTGAATATATTGTATAAGTTTGGGGAGACACAGGAACCCTGGGGAACTCCGCATGTGATCGGTGTAGGGTCTGCTGCTGCCGAAGGGGAAAAACTTGCATAGTTCTCTCGCTCAGAAAGGATTCTATCCATCTGATAGCCTGTGTGGAAAAGTGGGCAGCAGAGTCCAGATGTCTACAAAGGACCTTGTGGTCCACAAGATCAAAATCAGCTGAGAGATCAAGTAAGAGGAGGAGTGCTCTCTTTCCTTGATCTCTCAGTTCATCTATTTGGGTCTTTAAATCAATAAGGGCTGTTTCGGATCCATGTAACGGACGGAAACCGGATTGTCTAGCTCCCAGTAAATTATGTAGTTCAAGATGTTTTTGAATTTGTGTGTACGCCCATTTGTACAGTATCTTCAATAGAAATGGCACCATAGAAATTGGCCGGTAATTGGTAGGGATGGAAGGGTCTAATGTCTGTTTCTTGAGAAACGGGAGCACCCAGGATTGTTTTAACTTGGCAGCGATATTGCCTGTAGAGAATGAAGCATTAATGAGCTTGGAGATGAAAGGAGATAGATCTCTAGCCGCGTCTTTTATTATCTGTGCTGGACAGATATAGCCTTTACAATTAGAGGGTTTAAATGAGAGGATAATTTTCTCTACCTCTATTGTATTAGTTTTGGTGAAGGAGAATTTGTTAGCTTGATCGATGAGGATGACATTAGGTGGTGACTGAGGTTGAATGGGAAGGTTTAACAAATCTTTTTTTAGTTGGATTTTGTTTTGGAGGGTATTTATTTTATTCGCTAATGCGTATTGGATATCTTCACACCAGGTCTGGTCCTTGGTGCAAGTATCTGGTGTGGCAATAGGTGATTCAAGTTCTTTCAAAATGGAGAAGAGTTCCTTCATATTCGAGTTGGCAATGCGATCATTGTAGGAATTTCGCTTTGCCAGGCAAACTTCATGTTTATAGTGGCGGGAGATAGCGGTTAAGTTAGCCTTATTCTCATCAGTTGGGCATAGTTTCCAGGTTGCTTCACTTTTTCTCTTTGTGAGGCGTAAGGCCTTAAGTTCAGGCGTAAACCATTTATTTAAATGGGCCTTTGGTTTGCTTGTTCGCAATTTAAGTGGGGCAATTCTGTCCATGGTGGCGAGCATAATTTTATTGTATTTGTGCACTAGTACACTAGGGTCTAGGTTGTCCAGCAGTGCATTTAGAGTTGGAAGGATTGCGGGAATGATATTGTCCACTGTCATATATTTTTAATTCTGGTAGGGCAGGATGGAACCGTTGGTGAGGCTATAGTAGATGGTTGGGTGGTTAGGAGGTTGAAGGATACCAGTGCATGGTCAATCCAGGGTAATTGTGAGATAGAAGAGATATCAGCTATGCAATTGGAGTCGGCGACCCAATCTAATATTCTACCCTTAAGATGAGTAGGAGTGTTAACTTTTTGGGACAGTCCTAATGAGTTGAGTGTATTAGCAATGGTCGAGGCATGCACGTCTGCTTGGTCAATAATTCCTAGGTTAAAGTCCCCTAGTACCAGCAGTTGTGAAGTGGTTTTAACATTACTGGATAGTAAACTATGCAGATCCTCCTCAAACGTCCCAAGTGGGCCAGGTGGTCTGTAAATTAGGTGGATGGTTAGTGATTGGGAATTGTTTATGGGGAGTTTAACAGTGAGGGATTCGCAAGATTGCAAAGTTTGGCTGGGGGCTAGTCTTAGCAACATGTTTGTTTTGGATATGATGGCAATGCCACCTCCACGGGAGCCCTCTCGGTCTTGCCTAGTTATAGTATAACCATCAGGGATGGCCAACATAAGTGACGGCCCTGCAGCGTTATGAAGCCAGGTCTCTGTTATGGCAATGAAGTCCAAATTGGCTTCTGTGATTAGGTCAGAGATATCGAGGGCATGGGCAACTAGTGATCTTACATTGAGGAGGGCTCCTTTGTAGGAGTGAGCTTCCATTTCCACTTTGGTTTGTCCGAGGTTAGGTGGGCTTTTGGTACTAGGCTGAGGCTTAGGTTTAAGGATATGGGAATTTGTTATGGCTAGAGGGGCAGAGGGGCTAGAGGGGCAGAGGCTAGAGGAGTCCCTATTATGTTGGGATTTCATTTCAAATTTAGTGAAAGGGAGAAGTCTTCTGGGCGGCTCGTGTATTTTGTTAAGTCTGACACATAGTTTGTTGCTTCTGTCAATGGTGGAACTAGGCAGGGAGGCATAGGCTCCTGGTTCTGGCACAACAAAGTGCTTTGAGCTGACGTGGTCAGAATTATTACTTGAATTTGGCATGTTTGGTCGGATAAATGCTGGCTCACATAAGGGAAGTCCACTGTGACAGTCCTGGATGCTATTGACAAGGAGTGTGGACATAGCTATTATACAGTAGATGCTGCGTAGTCTTGACATTATACAAGGCAAACACTATGGAAGTATAGCAGGTTCTTGGAAAGTCTAGATGCGTTATTGCTAATATAGTCAATAAACAAGTAATTGAGTACGTTTCAGGATGTCTGGGTACAATTTACTAGGATAATCAGTCAATCTAAGAAACAATTACTAGCATGCTCCCAAATGTAACATGTCACATGTCATAGGTACTCAAATGCGGTTATGCTAAGGTAACCAGTAAGCGAACGAATTTCCATCCAGTCTAAATACAGTTTGCAGGATAGTTCCAAGCTGTCTAAATACGGTATGCTAGAATAATCAGTCTAGATGCAATTTACTAAAGTACTCCCAATGTAGCAAATTCTTAGGCACTCTAAATGTGGTTTTGCTGATGTAGCCAGTAATCAAACAGTTTTCCATACAATCTAAATACAGTTTGCAAGATATTTCCAGGCTGTCTAAATACGATATACTAGGATAATCAGGCAGTCTAGATGCGATTTACTGAGGTGGACAGAGTAAGGCTGGTTATCGGTCAATATGCATGCAATAGTATTAGTCTTGGCTGTGATGTGGTGAGTTCGTAGGCAGTGTAGCTGCAACTTTGCTTCTATAAGTCATAGATGTCAGGTATATTGCTCTGGTGTAAGTCCGTTGTCGCTCACGATTAACTGTCCGTGAGAAAGTGTTTTGTGTTCGTGTCAGAAAATGGGGGGGGGGGAATTTTCTAGATATCCTACCTGATAGGATGGGGTAAAGGTGCCATAAGGAAGTGATACCTCGAATCAGCCTAAGGTGCCCCACTTCCACACCCCAAAGGCCCCCCCACTCTGGTGATCCTCTCGCACTGATCCACCCGCAGGAACTGGATCCAATAGAGATGGCCATGTCCTGGCCACCCGGATGACAGATCACTGGGGATTAGCGGTTGAGACACCTTCAGGTTTCTCACATACCCTTCCTCCATGCGATGTAGGCGCATCCGTTTCACAGGGACACCAGGAAAGGAAATCTACATTCCCCTGGTCTTTACCGTTTCGGTGTTCCACAGTGAAACAGTAGGGCTGCAGGTCTAGGAAACATCGCATGACACAAGGGTTGGAGTCTTTTCATTGGCTAATCCACACTAGTGGTGAATGGTCCGTGACGGGTGTGAACTTTCTTCCCAAAGGGTAGTATCTGAGGTGGATAATGGCCCACTTGATGGCAAGGGCCTCTAATTCCAGCACGGAGCAATTTGGAAAACGTGGAAAAGTTTGCAACTTGTGAACAAGATGGGATGTTCTAAACCATTGCAGACTTGTGATAGGACTGCCCCATAACTTGTAACAGAGGTGCCCGTTTGCAATACAAATTCCTTTGAGAAATCTACTACCTTTAGAAATGGGTTCTGGCACAGGGTCTGTTTTTAGGTGTTGTTACATATATCATCCTCGTCAGTCCAATGAAGTTTCAGGGTTCAGCATTCTTAAATTCATCTGTCAGCCTGGCTGTTTTGTCCAAAATGTTTGGGATAGACCTAGGGTACTACCCTGTTAACCCTACAAAGGCTCTGAAGTCTCTTTTAGCGTTAGGTGTAGGAGTATCGAAGACAGCTTTCACTTACTAATTTTAAGGTTGTACATTACCATTCACCACAAAGAAGCTGAGGCCAGTCTGCATTTGGATGAATTAGCAGTGAGACCAGCTTCTCTAAGGACTCTCAGAATAGTAAAAAGATGGAAAAGGTGGTCCTCACAGGTTTTACTATAAATGACAATATCGTCAATATAAGCTCCACAGAAATAGGAGTAGGGTTCATATAGGTAATCCATGAGGTTCTGGAAAGTGGCTGGAGCACTGTGTAACCCAAAAAGCAGAACCTTGAACTGAAATAGTCCTAAGGGTGTTGAGAAAGTTGCCTTTTCCTTATCAGGCCCATATACTGGGACCTGCCAGTCCTCTTTGGTTAAGTCTAGATATGCATCTAAGTCAGAAATTGCATTAACTTGGCGGAAATCTATGCAGAACCTCCAGGAATGGTCAGGTTAGGTTGACCAATATGATAGGGGAGGACCATGGGCTGGAAGAAGGCTCGATGTCACTCTACAACTCTACTTTACTTTCAATATATAAAAAACATAGATATTGCTTTAACACTTAGATGAACAAGTTACTCTCTTACCTGGTAAGGTACTTTCGATGGGCTGGTCCGACGACGTATTCCATATCTATGACAGTAATCACCACAGCTGTGCTGCTTCTGAAAATCTTTCGGCGTCTGCGTCCTGCATCGATGACGGCGATACGCCATCCTCGAAGGCCTCCGTCGAGCTGACGTCACTGGATGTTATAAGTAGGACGGACGGCGCCCATAGCCTCAGTTGTAGGTTTTTTCCCCAGAACATGTGGCACCAAACCACTGCCAGTATGACCACAGAAAGGCTTGTGGAAACGTAATCTGCAATCGCATAAGAAATTCTGTAGCGCGGCAGGTAGGGAGGGAGCGATATTGAATACGTCGTCCGACCATCCCTTCGAAAGAACGTTACCAGGTAAGAGAGTAACTTGTTCTTCGAGGGGATTGGGTCCTCCGACGTATTCCATATCTATGACAGACTCCCAAAGCAGTACCAATGTATGGAGCGGGAAAAAAATTTAGGAAATAGAAATTTAGAATGCCCAATCAAATTGCAGAGTAAAGGACCGCCTTGCCAAAGGCCAGATCTTGCCCATGGATAGAATCTAGGGAGTAGTGTCGTACAAAAGTATGGATCGAAGACCATGTGGCTGCTTCACAGATGTTACGAATAGGAACACCCCTCTGCAGGGCAGTAGAGGCAGCCATACCCTCAGTAGAATGGGCATGTAAGCCTACCGGAGGGTCCTTACCCGCCAGGCGGTAACATTCAGAAATTGCCAAGATAATCCATCTAGACAAAGTCTGCTTAGTCACAGCTTGTTCCAAACGCCTTCCAGCGTAACCAATAAAGAGCTGATAGTCCACTCTGACCAGGGACATGCATGAAATGTAGAAACTTAAAGCTCTCTTAGGATCCAACCTATGGAGCCTCTCCTCTTCCTTACCAGGATGTGGAGGAGAGTAAAATGCCAGAACAACAACTTTCTGGCTTAAATGAAATTCCAACACCACCTTCGGAAGAAAGGAAGGACGAACTCGAAGGACAACCCTGTCCTTCTGAAACACAGTGAAGGGTGGCTTGATATGATATGATATGCATTTGTAACGCGCCTATACACAAGTGTTTCAAGGCGCGACGAGGCAGGGAGGGAGGAACAAGGGGAAGACAGACAATAATCCTACTAGGCCAGGTGTCATTCAGACCGCGCAAGTGCAGGGGTAGGGGGAAGGGAAAAAGTGCAAGGGGAAAGGGGAGGGGGGGGTGCAGTACAAATAAGTAGAATAGAAATAAAATGATAAATAAATAGGGCCAGCTGGTGGCAAGTGCAAGGTAAGTGCAGACAAGTGCTGGGGAGGGGGTCTGTAGGGATACAGAGACAGTCCCGCAGTGCAGGGGTTGCCAGGGAGGCAGTGCAAGTGAAGAGTGACTGGGCCCAGGACCGAGGTCGGTGAGAGTGGCCCAGTTGCAGAATCAGTGCAGTTTAGGTGAAGAATTTAGCAGGGGAGAGGGAGAGAGAAAGCAAAAGTGAAGAGGAAGGTTTTGAGGTGCTTCTGGAACCGGAGATGGTTCTCCTCAAGTTTCAGGGAGGCAGGAAGGCTGTTCCAGAGGGAGGCCCCTGCCGCGGAGAGAGATCTACCCCCAGCTCGTTGCTTCGAGAAGCGGCTGACGCTGAGAGAGTTGGAGACGTATGAGAGTAGGGCTCGGGAAGGAAGATATTTAGGAAGAGAGAGGTGAAGGTATTTAGGCCCCAGGCCCCAGAAGGCCTTGTGGACAATGCAGAGGGTTTTGAACTTAATCCTCGCAGCCACTGGGAGCCAGTGTAGAGATTTCAGTCCTGGAGAGATACGGTCCCTGGGCTTGAGGCCAAGGACAAGTCTCGCAATTCTGTTCTGGATGAGTTGCAGAGGGCGGAGAGTGGAGGCAGGCAGATTAAGATAGAGGCTGTTACAGTAGTCCAGCTTCGAGAGAACCAGGGCTCGGGAGACAGTGAGCTTCTGGGGGAAGGAGAGGAAGGGAAGAATACCTCTGAGGAGGTGCAGCTGGTAATGTGACTTCTTAGAGACGTCAGATATATGAGGAGAGAAGGAGAGTGTGGAGTCAAAGATGACCCCGAGGTTTTTCGCCTTGCAGGTGGGAGCAGGAAGAGGGCCAAGAGAGGCCGGCCAGAGAGCTGCAGGGAAGGAGGGAGTGGGTGTGCCGATGAGTAGGATCTCAGTCTTACTAGCATTAAGGCAGAGGTCATTGGCAGCACACCATTCCTGGATAGCAGACAGACAGTCAGAGATGAGGGAGGGAGAGGAGGAGGAGGAGGCGAGGGTAGCCTGAAAATGAGATGGGTATCGTCCGCATAGCACTGAAAGTTGGGGCAGAGGGCGGCGATGCGGTGGGCAAGGAGTGCCAGATACTGGTTGAACAGCCAGGGAGAGAGATTAGATCCCTGGGGAACGCCACAGGTGGAGAAAAAGATGTCAGAGAGGAAGGACCCAAGTTGGACCTGGGAGGGTCGATTGGAAAGGAAAGAGGTCAGCCACGCCAGAGCCTGACCAGTGACACCCAGGTTATCACGGAGACGGTTGAGCAGGATGGCATGGTTGACAGTGTCAAAGGCAGAAGAGAGATCGAGCAGAATGAGAACACACGGAGTGTTGGAGTCGAGGTTCAAGAGCAGGTCCTCACGGATGTTCAGGAGAGCAGTTTCCGTGCTTCTGGCCTCTCTGAAGCCAGATTGATGGTCATGGAGACTATCAACAGCTTCAGCATGGAGGTTAAGCTGGGAGATGGCCAGTTTCTCCAGGAGCTTGCCCAGGAAGGGAGAGATGGAGATTGGGCGATAGTTAGCCGGACAGGAGGGGTCGGCAGAGAGGTTCTTAAGGAGAGGGTGCACAAGGGAGTGCTTGAGGGGGGATGGGAAGACTCCAGAGGCGAAGGAGTGGTTGCAAAAGTCAGCCAGGGCAGGAGCCAGGGAGTCGATGTGGTCCTTGATAGTTTTGGAGGAACAGGGGTGAATCTGTTTAGACAAGACTTTCATAGATTGGACTTGTCTGGAAACCTCATCAGCAGAAAAAAGGGGAAAGGCAGAGAAGGAGGGAGGAGGGGTGGCTGCAGAAGGGCCAGAGGAAGAGCAGGGAAGAGAGGGGGGGAGCTGAAAGTGCCTGCAACTCATTCACTCTGCGAGCGGAAGTGACCGCAACTAAAAAGACAGTTTTAAGGGTTAACAGCCTCAAAGGACATGAATGTAAAGGCTCAAACGGAGCACCCATAAGAAATTTCAGAACAAGGTTCAAATCCCAACCAAGCACCTGGAAAGGTGACGGCGGAAACACATTAGTGAGTCCTTTGAGAAACTGAGAAATTAAAGGAATTTTGAAATAGGAACACTCCTCAGACGAGCGCTTAAATATAGACAGTACCGCCAGGTAACCTTTAACAGTACCCACTTGCAGGCCCCTGTGGGCCAACAAAAGCAAAAAAGACAGAACCACAGGAATGTCACATGAAAAAGGATCCACATTCTGAACCCTGCACCAGTCGCAGAACTTTCTCCAACGGCAACGGTACAGGGACTTAGGCGCCGGCCGTCTGGCCGAAAGCAACACCTCAATCAAGTCTTCAGGCAGGTCCCAATCCTTGTACCTCAACCTTTCAGAAGCAAAGCTTGAAGGTTGAGGCACCTGACCTCTGGATGAAGAACCTGACCCCCCTCCCGTGAGAGCAGATTGTCTCGGTAGGGAAGACGACGTGGAGGGCAGATGGACAAGTCGAGAAGGTCCGGGTACCACGTTCTCCGGGCCCATGCCGGAGCAATGAGGATCATCCGGGAACCAAACCTCCATAGCCTGCGCAGCACTTGCGGGATGACGGGGACTGGAGGAACCGCGTACAGCAGTGGGAAGGACCACACCACCACGAACACGTCTCCTAAGGCTCCTTTTGGAGTAAATTCCCGCGAGCAGAACCTTTTGCACTTCCGGTTGACACTGGAGGCGAAGAGATCCACTTGTGGGGTCCCCCAAAGGGCGAAGATCTCCAGGAGAATCTCCTGAGCCAGCTCCCACTCGTGAGAGATCGCGCTCTGTCTGCTCAGAGCGTCCGCGGTCTCGTTTCGTCTCCGGACAGCTGAACTGCCGAGATCGAAACTTCCTGCTGGATGGCCCAGAACCCGAGCTGCATCGCCTCCCTGCACAGAGGAAGTGACCCTGCCCCCCCTTTTTGTTGAGGTAGTGCATGGCCACTGTGTTGTCTGTCAGAATCAGGACATTCTTCCCTCGCGCAGTCGGCAGAAAAGCCTTCCGGGCAAGCCTGACGGCCCGCAGCTCCAACAGATTGATATGAAGAATGGACTCCGACGGAGAGGAACGACCGCTGACTGTCAACTCGTTGGCATGAGCTCCCCATCCCGTGAGGGATGTGTCCATCACGATCGTCACCACCGACCAGGAAAGCCAAAATTGAGCCTCTCATCAGATTGCCTTTGACGGCCCACTACAGAATGTCCTGGCCGACCGAGGGCAGCACCTGAATGGGGTCCGACATCCTGCCGGAGGACTGTGACCACTGGGGCTTGAGGGCCAATCGCAGAGATCTCATCCGCAACCTGGCCTCTGGCACCAGAAGAATGCAGGATGCCATGAGGCTGAGCAACCTCAAGAACTCGAACGCCGGGAGCGTCTGGGAAAGTTGAAACTTGTGCACCATCAGCTGAATGTGAAGAGCATTCACCGGGGGAGGGAAACACTGCCCCAGGGATGTGTCGAGCACTGCTCCGATGTACTGGAGCCGCTGTGTTGGCGTCAAGTGGGACTTCTTTAAATTGAGGGAGAAGCCCAGCTTGTGAAGGGAGTGCCAGGTGACGGACAGATGATCCAGGACCTGCTCGGGTGAGCGCGCCCTGATCAACCAATCGTCCAGGTAAGGGTAGACGCGAATCCACCCCTTTCCTGAGATACAGTGCCACCACCACCATGAGCTTGGTGAAGACCCTCGGGCGGAGGTCAATCCGAACAGCAGGACCCGAAACTGAAAGGGCAAGTCGACAACCGCGAACCTCAGGTATTTCTTGTGCTTTGGATGGATCGTCACATGAAAATAAGCGTCCTTGAGGTCGAGAGACACCAACCAGTCCTGAAGTTGAAGGGCCTGGAGGACTTGAGAAAGAGTAACCATCTTGAACTTGACCTTCCTGAGGAGTTTGTTCAAACCGCGCAAGTCCATGATGGGTCTCAATCCCCTGTCTTTCTTAAAAATCTAAAAATAAGGGGAATACCATCCCTTGTCCCTCTCCGCTAAAGGCACCAGTTCTATGGCGCCTTTCTCCAGCAGGGATTGAATTTCCTGCGCAAGGAGCGGACTCCGGACTCTTCAAAGAGAGATTCCCTGGTAGATTGTTGTGAGGCCTCTGCCGGAAAGGAAGACAGTAGCCGTGGGCTATGATCTCCAGAACCCACACATCTGAAGTAATGGCACGCCACTCTACAAGATGCTGCGCCAGCCTTCCCCCAACTGGCGAACCATGGGATATGGCCTCATGACTGAGCTGAAGCGGCTGCGGCAGTGCCTGAGGGCAAAGAGGCAACTGCCCGAGCGTCCTTGGCACCTCGAGTACCCTGTTTTCCACCTCTGGCACTCCTACGGTGGCCCCTTTGACTAGCAACTCCTCTCGATTTACTAAAGGACTAGTAATATCGAAAGGAACCTCCCCTCCATTGTTGTCCCCTAGGACGAAAAGGCGGAGGTTGGCGAACTGCAGCGCCCAACGACTTTGCTGCAGCTTTGGAGGTCTGCAACCTCTCAAGGCTCTCGTCAGCCTTGCTGCCAAAAAGATGTTCACCATCAAAGGGCATGTTGAGGAGCCGAGCTTGCACACCAGGAGCAAACCCCGACTTCCGCAACCACGCAAACCTGCATATTATGGTGCTCGCCGCCATGGACCGACCGGCTGACACAATCAACCATGTCCAGACCTGACTGAACGGACTCACACATGGCGTCCTTGCCATCCTGCACGATAGCAAGAAAATCAATCCCGTTCCTCCCCTTCGGGAATATGATCAGCCGCTAAGGAGATACAGTTCCACAGAGTGTGCGTGAAACGAGACAAGGCACAAACAGAGTTGGCAGTCTGAAGCGCCATACCCCCCAGAAGAAAACACCTTCTTTGCCCAGCCGTCAAAACGTTTGTCGTCCGTATCAGGAGGGATGGTAGGGTACGACGCCTGCTTTGCGGGGGGCATAGCCGCCTGCACCACCAAACTCTCCGGAGTGGGGTGCGTGGTCAAGTAGCAGGGGTTGCCACTGGCTGGGCGATATTTCTTCGGCAAGGACTTGCTCACTGCCGGGAGACTCTCCGGAGAGGTCCAAGCCACAGCCACCCTTCTCTGCAAGGCCATATGGAATGGCAGTACCGGGTCAGTTGGTGGACCTTGGTCGAGGATATCGGTCAGATCATCCTGCTGAAAATCCCCAGGGGGGCAGACCACCCCAGGTAATCCGTGAACCTCGACATCAGACGCTGGTAAGAGGAGTCGGCATGCGTGCCAGGCTCAGGCCTACCAAACTCCATCTCCGGAGAGGTATCGAGCCCACTGGCGTCGTACAACGACTGGCGCAGGTCCTCAAGTTGGCTATGACCAGAAAGGAGGCCATCAGGAACCTCTGCAGGAACCTCACCTTTCTCAGACCCCTCATCCACCTCAGAAATATAATCCAAAGGCTGGAAAGAGGGCGTCGATGTCTTCTTCGAAGACTTTACAGGTTCTCGCGGTCTTGAGGACGTCGAGGACTGGGAATGCCTAGAGCGACCATCCTTGTCCGACCGGGACCTCAAAGTCGGGTCACGACGACTGCTCGAGCCCAAAGGGGGACGTGCAGTGTCTCTAGCACGCCCACGTTCGGCGTACTCAGACGGTGCGCATGGACCGGAGCCCTGTGATTGAAAAATCGCCAACATCTCCTTTCGGAAGGAATCCCATTCCTCAGGAGTGGAATGCTTGTTGGGACAAGCAACCCGCCGATGGGCGGAGTCCTCGGACGAGGACGGGGAAGGCAACCTGTGACGGCGCTTCCTGGAGTACCTCGAAGAGGCAGATAAATGGCGGGACCGACTCCCAGACCGAGAACCCCCGGACTCACGACGACGATGCGGAGAGTCGCCCCTCGAATCATCCGTCGAAAGACCAGTGGAACGCGACTTCAGTGTTTGGCCACCTTATCGACCGACAGCTTCTTCTTACGCTCCCGCAAGGCCTTCGATGTGAGCGATTGGCAGTCGACACAGTCATCCGTATCATGGCCCTCACCGAGGCACCAGAGGCAAGCGTTGTGCATGTCCATTAGCAACATCTTGGACCCGCACACCCGACACTTCTTAAACCCGGACAACGGGGTGGAAGAAGCCGAAGACATCATACAATGAAGAAACAGGTTCGAAGAACCGAAAGAACAGGATTCAGTAGACTCGAGGCGCGCCGAGATCTCCGAAGCGAACAAGTTCGTGGAAAAAACGGAACTGAGGCTACGGGTGTCGTGCGTCCTACTTATAACATCCGTGACGTCAGCTCAACGGAGGCCCTCGAGGACGGCGTATCGACGTCATCGTCGCAGGACGCAGAAAGATTTTTCGAAGCAGCACAGCTGTGGTGATTACTGTCATAGATATGGAATACGTCGGAGGACCCAATCCCCTCGAAGCCCTTTTACTTACAGGACAATTATATGCACTGGGGATAAAAACTCAAGCAACAAACACATGAATTACAAACCTGCACAAATCAGCAGGGGCAATAGACATTTTGAAGAACATATTTCGAGTGAGCATTTTCAAAATTCACTCATTTAGCAATGTATGTGTGATTATCATTATTATTCCTTTACTTTAGTTTGTCACTTACACTTTGCCACCTTCTATTTACCTTTACTTGGAAACCAATATTGGAAATCCACGTTTCACCCTCCTGATGAACCACTGAGATCCAAGTGGGGAAACATGTTTCAAGGTTCTTCAGAAAATATATGTGGACAATTGGCGTTTTGTAAAAACAACTGATTTAATTCAAAAACGAAAAAACAAGTCTGTAATAAGCCAACAAATCATAACAGATGAAATGGCTACATTTCTGGGCACCAAAAGAATAGAGTCACAGTTTGAAATTGAAAAAGAATTCAATAAAAACGTATTGCTTTGACTAAAACTCAACAACTTGTAAGTAATATTTTGTTGGCGCAAATTGGTTTATCCAATCCTCAATTTATCCTTTATCTTCAATATTGGGCAGTCACAATATTTGGAAATCTTATTTGCAGACAATTGAAACTTAATAACTTTACCAAACCATTAGGGCTCGCCAACGGCTGACCCTGCAAACCCTCTTTTGAATCGATAAAATTTGCTCTTAACATCTTATTCACTTCCTCAGCCACTATCTGTTTATGGGCTTCCAGGAGTATATTTGTTTTTAGATTAACCAGTTTTCGGTTAGGTGTTCCTAATATAGTGATAAGTGCCTTTTACTCTTCCTGGTTTTTCTGAGAATACATCAGGAAACAATGTAACTAAATCTATTAGATCATCTTGTTGTTGATTAGGGCGCTCTGGAGAAATCAATTCAAAGTTGTCCATTTCTTCTGGGACCCAACAGTATAGTATTGTAGCATGGGTGGCTGATGGGTTCTCCTTCCACTCTTAAGAGATTTACATGATATAGATGGAGGTTCTGTTTCCTGTCCAATTGGGCTACTTCATAAGTACAGGTCCCTGTTTCAATATTTCATAAGGCCCGTGCCACTTAGAGACAAGCTCTTTTTCCGAAGTGGGTAAGAGGACTAGTACTTTTTGTCCTATGGAAAACGATTTTAGGCTCACTTTCTTATCGTAAGTGGATTTTTGTTGGATCTGGCCTTTTTCCATATGAGCACAGAATTGATCTCGAATAAGTCTCATATGCTCCCACAATGTGGTAGCGGTATGCGAGAGAATAATGGGTTCCTCTTCTCGTTCTTCCCAGGTTTCCCTGAGTATGTCCAGGACGTCTCTAGGTTCTCTGCCATAAAGTAATTCAAAAGGAGAGAATCCATTAGAGGCCTGAGGGGGTTTCCTTACTGAT
Organism: Ambystoma mexicanum; assembly: GCF_040938575.1. Lineage (NCBI taxonomy): Eukaryota > Metazoa > Chordata > Amphibia > Caudata > Ambystomatidae > Ambystoma > Ambystoma mexicanum. The sequence goes on from NC_090922.1 coordinate 342,527,570, forward strand.
ATGCCCAGGGGATAATTCGGTCCAAGTCCTTCCCATCTTTATCTACCAACTTCCTTAGAATCAATTTAAGTGTTTTTTTTTTACTTTGTATTTATTTAATTTATAACATAAGGAACAGATGCAATGCTTTACATATTCGCAACAATATACGTTCCCGTTTCGTCCCTCCTCCCAGCCACTTTCCCGCAATTCAACTTGCCCAACATAGGGTTACACAATTTGCTTCTTCCTATTTGCATTCATAACAACATTAGAGCAAGGGGTCTGGTAGCCCCTAGCATGGAGTAGTTTAGGCTCTTCAATTTCCCTTTTCTTTGAGCCTCGAGACCCTGGCTTATACTAGAGTTCTTACAACCCCTCCTGCTCGAACAATTACCTGGGATGGAATCCCCATTGCGGGGTGCTTTGGTAAAATGTTTGCCTCATCCAACTTGCTTCTTCTTCTCATGAATGAAGTTTTTCAGATGGTCTGGCGGGGAAGCTGAGAAGATCTCCCGCCAAAGAGCCGGCCGATACTTCCAATGAGTGTGGCGTAAGGGAGTGGCATGATACGCAGGCTTTGCAGCGGTGGTCCACGCCTAAGCACTGGAGGCACAGCAAATGAGGATCCAATTGGGGAAAGCAACTGTTGCAAGAGGAACACCTGCTGAAGCCTGATGGGACCAACATGCGCATGGGCAGACGAGGCACCTGAGGCTGTTAGGAATAGAAAAAGTAAATGAAAAATTAACAATGAAACAGCTAACTATGGAGAGCATGTGTATGAAAGTCCTATCCCATAAGCATCAAAAATGGCACTGGGGAGAGGCGCCGGAAAGTGGGGTTATGATGGCATGGTTATGCCCGTAGTCACGTCTACGCGTGCCTGAAATTTAAAGGGGGAAATGCTATTTTTCTGGACGAAAAAAGGTTCTGGCTCAGTCTCTTGGGAGGGACGCCCATACAGTTTGTAGGAAAGGAGACCGGACATAGGAGTAGAGGGGCTTATAAATCCCTGTATTCAATACGGCATAGTGGCTGATCCCCACTGGCAACCAGGCTACTGAGTTGGGCTTTAGATAACGTGTTACTAGATAATCAAGCTGGTTTCAGAAAAGGATTCACCACGCTGGTCCAATGTCTCTTGCTGCACACCATAGTGGAGAAATATACTAAGATCAGCGGCAGTAAGGTAAATGTAGCCTTTCTTGATCTTTCAAAGGCCTTTGGTTCAATTGATAGAAGAATCTAGATCTAGATCTGCCCCTTCAGGGCTACAGCAGGTTTTTCAGCTAGTCCATTTGGACACTTCAGTAGCACTCCGCTACTCGAGGGTAAATTAATACTCTGAGGATAGAACAGTAATAGAGGGGTCAAACAGGTGCCCGCTAGCCCCACTTTTATTTACCTTGTTCTTATCGGATTTTAACCCATATGGCAATATAGCCAAGGTTATTCCCCCCAATTAAATGGGAATAAGATCAGTGCCCTGCTCTACGATGATGATACTTTTCTAATTGATCTTACTGAAGGGGGCTTCAGGAGGGTCTTCTATATGCAGATGGATTTTTTTAGGGACCACGGTCTGACATTAAATATATCAAAAACCAAAATTGTGGTATTTGTAAAAGGAAGGACATGGGGTAAATGTGCATCGAACGAGAAAATAGAGGTGGCCAACTCGTATAGGTATTTAGTGGTGGCATTTTGAAAAGATGGGAGTTGGAACACCCATTTAAAGCTGATAGTTAAGCAGGCAGAAGGAAGTTTTGAGGGTCCTTTACGATTTTTGTTTCTCTACGGAGGAAAAGGCTGGATAAATGCCTCTCTGTTTAAAACTCACATGGCAATGCTGTATGGTAGTGAGCTGTGGGGATTGTCCTCCTGGGCAAGGTTGGAAACTATCCAGAACAAATTTTTAAAGAAGTTATTAACGTTATCACCAGCAACACCAGGAGACACACTAAGATACAAGTTAAAGGTATCTAGTTTAGGGTGGCAAGCAGAGATTTGCTTCCGGCAATTTTTCCTTAACATGCGGTTCTATTCCATAATAAATCCATATATAGGGAATGCCTATAAGGAGATAGCCAGATCGCCTACACAAGGGAAGTACCAATGGTACTCGAAGGGGATCGCTTTAATGGAACAATGGGAGCTAAATGAGCTAGAGCTACTTAGCTCCATGGCAAAAGAACAACAGAAAAGGTTGATAAAGAAATGTGCAGGAAAAAAACCCAGTTGCTTATCAGGAGGTTGCCTTAGCTGCGACTTTATAGTGAGACTTTCATCAACTAGTATCTCCAAACTTTGTGACAAAAATAAAATCTCAAGCGTGTAGGAGGGTTGTCCTTAAGGTTAGATAAAATCTTCTCCCGGTGATAACTAGAACCACCTGCAAGGGCATAGGCATGCAATGCACTTGTGAGATAGGTAAGGATGAGAACCCTCTACACTTTTTTATTAATTTGTAAATTTTATATTGATCTAAGAAGAAGATTGCTTAGGCCATACTATCTTAAGAATACTATTAGATGCTGCGCTGATGCTATGCTTTGAATTATGCACTCCACAGATGAGGATTATATGTATATTTTATCATTTGTCAGAGACTTTTGGTAGACGTTCCAGAGTACTCAGACTGTCGAGCTTTATAATGTACCTACTACATTAGTCAGGTTGACATTTTATGCCATGTATTCCATGAGTCATGGCTTTTTTGTATGTTTTTTTTAACATTTGTAAAGGGTGATTGGCAAGACGTTTTAAGGTATCCAGAAATGGTGGTCTTTTATAAAACATTTAATTAGGCTAGGATGTTTTGCTGTTTTATACTGTTAATGGTGCATAACAAATAATGTTTGTTAACTACGAACAATAAACAGAACATTGTCATAAAATTTAGAGTTGGGTCAAAGGCTGTTATGCTGGCCTTGTCAAAGGAAGAAGAGACGATCCTTCCCAGGGGAGGGATAGCAGTGAAGAAGAACCCCATTCCTTATCCCCATCCTGACACCAGTATGTTTGCCTGCAGATCTCTAACCCCAGCCTTACCCCGTGCAACACAAACCTGCTGGTAAGTCTGCTTCTCTCCACGATGTGCGAAAAACAAAGGTAGCGAGGACCACCCTCACACCAGCCAGCAGGAACGGAGGCATCCAACGCACCCGGCAGGCCCAGCGAAGTGTAGGTAGGAAAGGAGAGATGTCGGCAACGGCCATGCAAGGCATGCAAACCCGGGAAAATGCTCCATGGAGAAATGGGAGGGAGGCCAGTATGAACCTGCCCGGAAAACTAGTAAACACAACAAAGTAGGTTGTAGGATCCACTTGGAACCACTGGAATACACTAAGCCCACAGGAAGTGGAAAGGGAGCAGGGCACTCAGGTCGCCGACTTAATGAGGGGAAGAGCCAAAATGCGCTGGGACTGTTAATTCATACTGTAGTTCTTCTGTGGCGAGCCCGCATAGGAAAAGTCGGCGGGGGTTAGTCCCTTTTTGAAGATTGCCCCCTTTACATACACAAACTGGGCAGGGAAGAAGACAGTACAAAATGGTTCAGGGGAAGCAGACCAATCCGGGCCAAGGGAGATTTAAGCTGGAAAAACAAAACAGGAAATGTGGGTTATTCGGGTGAGGTGAGCGGTGGAGGTGGACCAAGTGACCAGAAGAATGAAGCTAGGAGCGGCGGCTTGTGGAGATGATTTATGCAGCAGGTGAGGTACTGGATTGGGTTGAAGAAGGTTATGCAGGGTGAGTGTGTATGTTTGTTTGTCAAGTGATTAGATAGGTTAGTCTAAGGAGTTGGTGTGAAGCATAAGACTAGAGTGGTAGGAGGAGAAAGGAGGAAGCAGGAGTGGGGTTAGTGAAATGAAGCAAGAGGAGAAGTAACATCAAAAGGTGGGGGTGAGATGCACGAGGAATGAAACATCGGAGGGACAGATGATTGCTGGGATGAGAAGAGGGACAGTAGAGAGAGGGCAAGGTGTACGTGAGTGCATGTGGACCCGCTCGAAGTCTACACAGTGACTGCACAGCACTTACTACCCCTTGGAAAACAAACAACTGGCTAGAGTAGGGACTGGTAGGAAGTTCTAGAAGGCATTAGTGAGCCTGCTTCCAGGGTAAACACAGGAATTAGATAGCAGGGGTTACTGTTCAGGAGCACTAACATGGGGCTACGGATGACTGGGTTAGGGAGGAATTGCAAGGGAGATAAGAGAAAGAGAGACAACTGAAAGTGAACCCCAACTTACAGGAGCACCCTTTAAATATTTTGGAGTACCCCCTGATCACGCTCAAACCAGAGTAAATACACTCCTCTAGGGAATTAAGGTCACGAGTCTACCTTGAAAGGGATAACACATGTTAATCTTTACAGATCACGAGGATTGGGGAAATGGCATAGGACTCTGCCATTTCCAACCAGCATTCTGTCGTCTGTGGCTGGCTCCCAGGTCCTGAAGACTGGTGCTAGGCCTGGAGCTTAAATACTCTTGACTTGGTTACTGGATACCAGCAGAGCTCATCCAAAACTGTTCTTCTTGTCATACAAGGGATTCTGCAAAGTCTTCCTTTCTTCATCATCAGCAGTTCCTGGCAGCCATGCTACTTAACACATGAATACCTTACATAGAAACACACTACAGCCCTGCAGATTTTTTTTTACAAATTTTGAGGCCTAGCCCCCTGTAAAAACTAAACATTTTTATAACTAATTTTCATTCATACTCCACACATCTTACCCATATTTTTATGTGGGCCTACAATCTCTTTTAAACCTGATTTCATAATTCTGTATGTCGTGCATTCACTCTGTACACTCCTATTCTTAGTCTGCATGGGCTATTGATGAACAGGGCTATTAACAAGAACAGCTGCTGAGTTATCTCGTGCTCTCTGCCAGCCTGCCTAATGTCTATTTCTAGCACAGGCTGAATTCACTGTGTGCTTTGAGCAAAGCTAACTACAATTTAACAGTTTTACAAATATAGCCATCTAAATTGTTATTTTCACCTTATATTTCAATCATAACTATCTTTATTTAGTGACTATCCCCACCCCTGGACTCTTGTAATGTTTAGAAAACAGTTAAAAGAAGCCTTGCCTAATTCTAAAGCGCTTGGAAAGTTTGGCAATGAAGGAAAGCACTAGGATCCTTCCCAACACTACCTAGGGCCTACAAAACCACAAATAAAAACCCTTGGACTATTCTTGAGTCTCTGTTTTACCTGTAATATCTGTGACATAGTGCAGTAGATCAGCTTAGAATCTCTATCGACCTGTGTTTCCTGGGTAAAGGGAATTGGAGGAGGTGAAAGGAGGCTGTTGAATGGCTTTAAGTACATTGCAACTCATCCCTTTATGGCCATTGGTTCTGCTCCATATTTACCACATGGGTGTGCACCAGATATGTTAGTAAGTCACAGGGATATATCATCTAGAGTTTTTCATATTCGTTATGTACAGAAAGTCACTCCTTACAGCATTAAACAAAGTCTAAAGAATACCCTTCAGAGAGATGTCAGAGTGGTCCTTTTGGGTATCCAAGTTGTAATAGAGTGGTAACGTTTCTATTTCCAGTGGGGCATACTCTTAATAGCAATAGCACCAATAATAATAATACAACGCTTACAGGCACGAACGCTTGCTCAAGGCATTTTATATACATTTTACAATAATTAACAAAAATAATCAGAATTCATAACTATTCCGCAACTTTGAATAGTACAGAACAATAAGATGTATTACCAATCTAAAACAAAACCACCTTGCTTTACAATGTAAACACCAAGTAACTACGTTTGATGGACTAAGTCAATCTACAGCGTGATTTAATTTTCTGCAAAAATTAGACTATACACGTTTTTTAAGGACATGACCCTATAATATGTTTAAGGATTGAAGCCTAAAAAAATGCATATTGCAACTGTGTATGGTACACACACACGATGGCGGTACACAACAGGTGCAGCACCAAGGCAGAATCATGTAATCAGAGGTGTGAACTAATGCCATTTGGGGGCAGTGCAAAAGTGGACCAAATATCTGATTTACGAAGCATTTATAAGTGTTTACAATCGTCAATGCTTTGGTGATAAGAAATGATGGATGAATATACTTGGAAAGCCCACATAAAGCACCATTTAGCTTCTTGAATCTTGGGAAAAAATGTGAGTGTCACAAAACTATAAACTGTCTTTTTCATGATGTGCGCTTATTTAAAAACACACATGTATGCTTTTTGTGATATTGTATAATATGAAGCATCATTTATGTGTGAAACAATAACGCAAAAGTATTATCACACAGTAGCTTTTGCTGTATGCTTAATTCTTGAAAGACCTGTTTTACGCTTGAATTAATTGCCATTCTGGCATTTGCAGTCCCCTATGAGGATTTGTCAAGTTGTTATATTATGATGTACGTCATGTCATCTGACTAAAACAGTGTTTTACAAATCTGAACGTATATATATGTTTCTACCAACTAGACCGGACAAGCTATGTGGTCAGTTGTAGACTAGGCTGAAATCTCAGCTATCTCACTAAACTAAATTCTTTGTCCCTGGGCAAAACACTTATTTCACTGTGCCTTAGCTGCACAAGTTATAATGAAAGCTACTAAAGTCCAGTTTTTACACTGAATATAGGATTGTCAAACAGTTAACCAGAAGAAATATGTGGTGGTGTTTATAATTATTACTAAAACAGTAATGCAGTTCCCCCTTCCATTTTTCAGCCAGGAGCACCCCCTTCAACTGTAAGTATCAAAACACCTAAAGCCTCTTCCAGTTTCTCTATGGAGGTTAAAAAGTGCATGCCGACTGGCCACCAGGGGGCGCACGGATGGCAAGATCCTCCGCGTGAGCTCCGCACCGAGGTCCATTAAAAGTGGTATGAGCCCCCACTATTGGACCCCCCCTTGGTACATGACCGACTGATCCGGATGCCCCAAGGCTTGCTGCATGCCCCGTGAAAAGCACACTGAAAAACGGAGGTGATTTTGCAGAGATATCGACTTGTGAAACCCAGAGCGGCATCTGCGTAGGTGGACTGACCTAGGCCGCGGTTCCCGCGCCCCGCCTCTAATACAAAGACCTCCCCTCGGCACCAGCCTGGCCTGTCCCAACATACTCGCGGCTCCGGAGCGGCGGACCCATCCACCTGCTGGCCGCCCTGCACAGGACCCACACCTCGCGGGAAGCGACCGGGAGCTCGTCGGTTGGGGACCTGGCGGCCCGGACCCCACAAGCATCTGAAGACGCCCGCACTCCTCACGAGAGAGGTACAGCTGGCGCGGGGCGCGGTCCGGGGGGAGGTCCCGCCTCACCGACCACCACCAAAGAGGCCCTCCGCTGTGGGGACCCCCCAACCCCCTGCGCACCTGTTGAGATCGGCTCCCTGCAATGACACCTCCGCGCGGGGCTCTGTTCCAAAGCCCCACAGTATCCTTAGGCCGGCACGCCGGGCCCCACTTGCGAAAAGGGAGGCACATGCCCGGACCTCTCTGGAGGGAGAGCGCGCACAGGCCCTGCTCGGAGTAGCCCCCCCTGGGACTGCTCTGCACAATCCACTTAGCCCAGTGAGCGACCGCAGGCAATCTTCTAAACCAATTTCGCCAGGGTACCTGGCTCCAGATCCGGTGGCGACAATCGAGGAGGGCCTCCGCCGCCTCCCCCCACTCAGGACACCATAGTAAACCACGATAGGGGTGGGTTTCCAGTGCCGGACAGGCCTTCAGAATCTGTGAACAGGGACAACGCCACTGCAGGGCAGCCCAGCATAACGCCACGAAACCTGCCGACCGAGGGGGCAAATAAAGCATCCCTGACCCAACAGTTGGACATTGAAAGGGGTCAGCAACCCACAGAACTTGGAGCGAAAAGCAGACGGAATCCGCACCTCTTTGAACAGCTCTGGGAAATCCTGAGCTCATCTTGCTGAGAGCTGGGCCCCTGCGTTGCAGGGCGTGTGCCCTTCTCAGATCTGCCCCTCTATTCACATCCCCACCCGCCGAACAACTCAGGGAACCCCGGCGGGGCACGGAGTGCATCCCTTACGAACTCAAAAGTACAGCAGAACCTCTGCCCCACCACCCACCCTTCAGCGCATACCGAAAGGGCCCACTAAAACAATCATCTCACAAACTGTCACATGAACGCCAAGGAGAGATTGGCCCCATACCACTTCTCACCACAGTCGGATAACCACTGCTCAATTCGTTCCCCTACGATGGCATTACAAAAACCTGAAGCAGCTTCGACTAAAGCGGATGTTGCTGATATCCTCGCTGAGATGAGGAGTATGAGAGAAGATATCGGTGGTAAGATAGACAAAATCACCCAGAGGATGGATAAGATGGAGGACAGACTAGAGGAGGTAGAACATAACCAGACATCCCTGACCACTCTAGAGACCCAAATGGATGTACGCATTACGGAACTTGAAGCCAGAGAGGAAGAATTCTGCCTAAAGATTGACGATCTGGAAAATAGGGAATGGCGGAATAACATACGCATCTTTGGCATTCCAGAAAATGAAGGCGAGACTGAGATGGACTTGAAGAGAACTCTGCACACCTTAATGAAGGCGTTGTTCAATGATGACTCGGTTGATGAGCCCAAAATTGACCGCATCCACAGAGCCGGTGGAAAACCAGGAGGTCCTAGATCAGTCCTCGCCAGATTCCATAATTACCCAGACAAAGCCAGGGTCTTGGAAAAGACCAGACACACCCCACAAGTGAGGTTGGGCACTGCAAACGTCACCATCTACCAAGACCTCTCCTCACTCACCTTGGCAATGAGAAGAAAGTGTCTCCCTCTCACCAAAATGTTGAAAGAGAAGGAGGTGAGATATCGCTGGGGATACCCCTTCTCACTCGCCTTCGAATGGAAGGGCAGCGCCATAAAACTAATCACCGAAAAGGACGTGCAGAATTGCATTGCCGACCTACTAGGAACCCATGAAGAAGAACCATCTCAGAATGGGAAAAGATCTGAGGTTAGGGAATGGCACACTAAGAGCCCACGAAGAAAGAAGATGCTCGGTGCTAGGAAATATAGGCGGATGAACAATTCCCCCAATGCCGAGCAATGATGTCGCCTAGAGCGTTGGACTACCTTTCCACGGGTGCACCCTAAGTCGGACACTTAGCTCATTGAGGTCTGCCGATAACTACGCATCGACATGCACCGAATGACCACGAACGAAGGTGAGACTTACAACCCCCCCTTACCCTCCCCAGATCAAGGCGGACATCCCACCGAGAAATTGGCCGAGGATAAGGTTCCACTCTTGAGATGGGAGCCTATGCGGTCTGGTTGACACTTGGGTCGGGCAGGGGGTGACAAGGGTTCATGAGCCACCTGGATGTGAGGGAGGCATAAGAAGTGGGAATGTGATGTAAATTGGCATAATGGTTCAGTTTGTTAACAAACGTTTGAATTTCAAGGGGGAAGTTGGGGGCTCATCGTTCTGTTGTAACACTATATAATTGGGACCGTTCGATGTACAGTTCCCGCTGGTGGTCTGAGGACGTCTGGGTGAATATAACCCAGCCGAATCGGACGCCGTGTGGTTTGGGGGGAGGGGCGGGTGGGAAAACACAACCCAAAGGGATGGAACGATATGGGAGGGGAGGGGAGATGGAAATACCCATGAAACTTCAGTCTACAGAGCATCCGGAATATGAATCGGTCCTATCAAGACCGCTCAGTTTTTGGTGCTCATGCACAAATTCCGACACACGGCTCGAACCATATATTGAGATAGGGAGACAGATGCAGATAATGGGCTACCTTATACAAGACAATAACAATGGCGACGACACTTATAAGCCATAAATTACGTACATGCACACTCAATGTGAAAGGCCTGAATTCCCCCACAAAACTCTCTTTAGTGGCGAGAGAATTTAAGAGAACCAACATAGATATCATGTTCCTGCAGGAAACGAAATATCAGAAGGGGGAAGAGAAAGCGATCACCAGTGGTCTTGTGGGACATACCTTCTGGAGTTCTGGTGTCCTGAAAAAAGCTGGGGTTGGGATCCTGATCCGGAAGAACCTCTGCATGAAGATCCTCAATTCCTGGTACGACACTGAGGGTAGAGCCCTAGTAGTAGTAGGATCCATTAAGAATACTGTTGTAACCCTAGCTACAATTTATGCACCTAACCAGGGCCAGAAGAGATTCCTCCTTAAAACGACAGAATGGTTGTTTCACAAAGCACAAGGGCACACAATACTTGGGGGGGACTTTAATACATGAATGAATAGTACCATGGACAGGCAAACCTCATGCGACACCTTTCACCCCTCCAAGGCAAATGAGTACGCAGACATCTACACAACCCTTAACTTGTACGGCCTTTCGGATAGCTGGCGCCACCTACACCAGCGGACAAAGGATTCACCTTCCGCTCTCTCCCCCATGTCACGCTCACTAGAGTAGATTACGTATTTCTCTCGAAGCCCTAATGAAGATACTTCAGAACGCTGACATACACCCCATTGCATGGTCGGATCACGATATGGTTGTGGTGGACCTGGATTGGGACGGTCTTAACCCACGCAACTCTAAGTGGAGATGCAATGAATCATTATGGTCTGACGTAGCCTTTAGTGAGGAACTGGAAAATGAAATTAAACAATTCTTCATAACTAATGATACTGGTCAGGTCACGAAAACGAATGTGTGGGAAGCAGCAAAAGCCACGTGGCGAGGGGTCCTGATTAGAGAAGGGGCCAGGAAAAAAAGAGAACGCACTTTGATAGAGTACAACCTCAGAAAGAAATTGGCCACAGCGGAGAACCTAGCTCAGACATCCCCACGAAGTTGACCCATACACCTTGCTGAAGCCAAGGAACTCAGAGACGAGCTGAAAGCCCTTGAGATAGGCAAGGTTACCCAGACCTTACAATATTTGAAGCAAAAGTATTACGAAAAGGGAGACAAAGCTGACGCCCTCCTTGCGGCACGGCTTAGGGCGCAAAGGGCAGAAAGATGGGTAGACACGATAGAAAGGACAGATGGCACTTTAATAGACACAATAGAATCTTCCCCAGAAGGAGTACAGGAGGCATTTGCCTTCTTCGATGAAGACATATACACCAGTGACCCTCCCCCTCCACCAGGGAGCGTAGATAAGTATCTCAGGGAAATCGGCCTCCCTGCACTCTCGCACTCAGAGGCTGAGGTCCTCGATGTACCAGTCACCGAGGACGAGGTCTCTGATGCTATCAAACGTCTTAAATTGGGGAAGGCACTGGGAGATGATAGATTCCCCCCTGGCTTCTATAAAGCGTTCACTGCCTTCCTCACCCCTTTCCTGGCGACCCTATTTAATGACATCTTTGAGACAGGCCGAGCACCCCCAACATTTACCCAGGCCCTTCTAATGGTCATTCCGAAAGAGGGCAGAAACCCAAAACATTGTGGGTCGTACCGCCCAATATCACTCCTTAATATAGATACCAAATCTACGCCAGGGTAGTCGCAGCCAGGTTGGAAACGCACCTACCGAGGTTAATACACTCAGACCAAGTTGGGTTTGTGAGGGGTAGACAGGGCGCGGACACGATGAGGAAGACCTTTTACTTAATATATGAGGCACAGGGCAGGCACGACGACCCAACTCTCCTATCACTCGACGCCGAAAAGGCGTTCGACAGAGTCGATTGGGAGTTTTTGGAAAGGGTACTGGTTTGGATAGGTCTCGGGCCCAAACTCCGCCGCGCCATCAAAGCAATTTACACATCCCCCAAAACTTTGGTGGCAGTAAACGGTGGTTACTCGAGGTGGTTTCCATTGGAGAGGGGAACCAGACAAGGCTGCCCTCTATCAGCCATATTATTTGTATTATCCCTTGAACCGTTGGCACAGATGCTAAGGCTTGATAAGAGGGTGAAGGGAATTGTAGTAGGAGACCAAGAATATAAACTAGGCCTATATGCAGATGACATCCTCCTGCACACAACCGACCCCCTAAGCTCGATACCGGCAGCTATGGAAATAATCGAGGAGTATGGCCAACCGGCAGGTCTAAAGATTAACACAGGCAAATCGGTCCTCCTCCCGCTCGACAAAGCTAGGGACGCGGAGGTGGAGCGCTTTACATCTTTGGGGATGAAGGTTAGCCTCACCACGCTGCGCTACCTGGGTATCAATGTCACCCGAGACCTGCAAGACTTATTTGAAGCCAACTTCCCTCCGATACTGCATACAATTCAAAAAGATATCGAGAGGTGGACAAGGCTCACCATCTCATGGATGGGGCGCTTGAACACAATTAAAATGGTCATCCTACCAAAGCTGCTATACATGTTCCAAATGCTCCCCATCCAAATGCCCAAGGAATTCTTTACAACTATAAAAAAAGCCCTGCACACCTTTCTATGGCAAGGCCAAAAACCGAGAGTACCTGTTGCTCTGCTCCATCTTAAGAAAGATAACGGTGGGGTAGGCCTCCCAGATATAGAACTTTACTATAGAGCAGCCCAACTAAGAGTACTAATCCCGCACGTCAGGCAGCAAAAAGAATCCCAATGGATAAGACTAGACAACTATCACATATGACCATTCATTGTAGGGGAATGGTTATGGGTACCAGAGGCCCAATTAATGAACAGGGTTAAAAACCACCCCATTCTTGGGACCATATTGGACATATGGAAGCCAAACAAAGGAATTACAAATTGGCCCTCCCCCTAGCACACCTATGGTCACCGGGGATTAGGGATGATATCCCAGATCCAGGCACCTTTGACTCTTGGGACAATGCAGGACTTGAAAGGGCGGGGCAGTTATGGAGGAATAACACATTTATTACCATACAGGAGTTGGAGGAAGCTCTAGGGCTGGGTCCACTTTCAGTGTTCCAATACTTAAAGCTCAAAGGAGTCATGACTCGGGAGGTCTGGAGGGAAGCTCTACAGAGAGATCTTACTCCGTTCGAGATTATACTGGACACCTGTTCAGGTTCCAAGGGCCTCATAAGCGCAATGTATACAGCACTAGTTGAAGTAAACACAACCCCCTCAACTACACTAAAACACAAGTGGGAAACTGATCTCGGCAGACAACTCTCCCCTAAAACATGGCTTAAGATATGCAGGAGGACATCGACAACCTCCATCTCATGTCAGTATAAAATGCACGGCATCAAACTACTATATAGATGGAATTATGACCCACTCAGACTAGCTAGAATGTTCCAAGATGCAAGCCCTCTATGTTGGCGGGGATGCGGACAGAGGGCGGACTACTGGCATATGTGGTGGGGGTGTATTGCGGTCCAAGCATATTGGGATGAAGTCCTCAGCTGGATTAAAGAGCTTGAAGAGGAGGATAGGGAGAAGCAACCACTCATGATCTTATTTGGCCTAGAGGAGACGGATGAAACAATGATTAAACTACCCAAAATGATGCACGGCCTCCTCTTAGCAGCAAGAGCTTGTCTCACAACCGTGTGGAAAAGGACAAGCCTACCAACGAAAGCAGAGTGGATCAAGGTCTCCCGTAACATTTTCTACATGGACAAACTTACAGCAGCCATCCATGGGGACTGCACCTCCATTGATTATGAGTGGTCTGAATTTCGAGCCAAGTACATTACGTAAAACCAAGTGTGCAATAGAATTTGTCTGAACCCCATTGTATCGAGCAGCATGTAATCTCAACCGTGTCGTCTGTTGTCACTCGATTTCCTGATGTCTCAGTATCTGAATGCATACAAGAACTCCCCTCGCAGACTTTTATTTAATTCTATTGTTTACCGTATCCGTCAGGGTTGGTGGGTGGCGGGAGGGGGACGGGGATCAAAACAAGGATATTTGGCATCAAAAAGAAATGTAACGCAACTTCTTCACTTTCTTAATCCTTCTCTCTCACTCCCCTTCTCTATCCCCCATCCCCTTCGTCCCCTCCACCTCCCTCTCTCTTCTCAGTTTACAAATGCCTTGTTACTCTGTTACGAATGTATCGATATCCACAATGTCCTTGTTTTAAAAATCAATAAAATCAATTTTGAAACAAAAAAGTGCATGCCTTCACCAACTGTCCCACCCTTTCCAGCCCAGCCTCAAAACATGCCTAGAATCGTAGTGGCTCCTGAATCGCCTATATTATTGGTGGCATCCAAATGTGGCTCAGGGGTGAGGGCCAGGAAGTCACCCCTCTCATCTCACCTTTCCTTCCCCATAATTTCCAAAGCAGGCCAAGTATGCAATGGTCGTTGGACCTTACGCGGCACTTTATTTAACGGTGCCCACAACCATTCCCCCACCGTGACCAGTCTCAGTAGGTCATTCTCCATGGCCACCCAATGCTTGTATTTATAGTTCCTTAGATGAGGGATCATGGCGCGGAACTGTGCTGCTGATAGTAGATATACAGTCAGGAAGCGCCACTCCACCCCGCTCCTTAGGCTGCATCAGAGTCATCCCGGCCACCCTCGGTTTCCGACCCAACCATATGAACCTTGTGATTGTCGGCTCCAGTACTGTAAAGTGCTCTTCAGTTATTTCTATTGTGAGCATGTGGTGAGGGTACAACAGCTTTGGCCCAACCACGAAAGTGTCTGGGATACCAAGTCTCTAGGTTTTTGAAGAGATTGCTAAGCAACGTGGGAAAGTTAGCTTCATAAAGACCCTTCAGGTACCTTGTGATCCAGACCTCAAGGTATTTCAATGACTTATGTTCTATTGGAATCCCATACAGCACTAAGTCTTCCGTCGACTGATGAGCACCACAGCCGAACAGAAAGACGACTGACTTGCCTGTGTTTACCTTGAATCCTCACAGGCGCCCATACGCCCTCAACACCTGCAGAATACTTGGCATTGACGCTTGCGGGTTTAGCGTGTGCAGGAGCACGTCATCTGCGTACATCTCCACCTTATACTCTCTTTCCCCTATCTTGACAACTTTAATTCCTTCTTCTAGCCTAATCCGTATCCCCAGGGGCTCTGTCGACAGCACAAACACGAAGGGTGACAGGGAGCAGCCCTGCCTAGATCCTCTCGTTAGATGTATTGAGCGTGACATCTTCCGTTTATGAAAGAAGGTAAGTGTCCTAAGCTAGTGGGCACTCCCGTACCCATCACACCTCATATACTAATAAACAGTCAGCCAAATCTTATTAAGATTTCTGGAGTTACTTTCTGTTGATTAGGTGAAGGCAGTTTAATTGCTTCAAGTTAATGTAAATAGTTTTAATCAGTTACATAATGTTTTATTCATCACATTTCACATAATAAAAGTTCATACAACACATGAAAATCGAAGAATTCAAATTAAAAAGAGCTCAACGCTTTCCGGACATATAATCCCTTCATCAGGAGCAAAATATTCATTTAGTTCATGAAGTGTATCAATCGTCCAGCTTCAACTCTTGTCTAGAAAGTAAATCAAATAACTCCATAAGTGTGATGTTTCTAAATATTAGTCAATCTCATAATAACTAATGATATTTATGAATATAAATGGCACCTTGTTAGAAGTCACAAGATGATCCTCTGAGTTCACCAATGTGATCCTTGTGGACTCTCACGTCAGGTAAAGGGGACAATAGCCTGTGTCCTGTCTTCAATTGTCTGTTAAGTATTAAGTAGTATAGATAATAGCTATGTATGAGGATTAGGAATACAGTCAATTTTGAAAGGAGGAACCCTACCTCTATTCTACAGTCTCTGCACATTCATGAGCAGTCTAGGTTGTCCTTAGTTCAAAATCAACAACGTGTGTCAAGAATATCAAAGAATATCCAATAGTATCTGGATCATGACAATAGTTTAAAAAGAACATGTCATGGTGGAGTCTGCGTGTCAACAAAATATAAAGGGTGCGTATAAATGTATGCGTAGTCTTACCTCAATAGCTGAAAGGAGTTACAGGGAATGAGCTATTGTAGTCGTGTCTCTGTAAGGTGATAAGTATGACCCTGGTCATTATCTGTGTTAACAGTGAGGAGTATAGCCAAATAATGAAACCCCTGAAAGGGAAGTAGTGACGTAACTTACCAACAGGTATAATGATCGTGCGCGTTCTCGTTTGTTGCAAAGCATGTGACGTGCAGCGTGCCCAGATGGGCGCAGCAACGTCATTGGTAAATAATGCTTGGGTCCATACGGTGGGCGAGACAATGCCTGTTTAAATGCTGTTGTCGTCAACCTGTTGAACAGTGCTATCACTTCCCATCAGTCAATATATTACGGCATTTATAGCAAGTGAATGGTTGATCTTGCATAAGTTTCCAAGTAACACTGTTTTTAAAATGACGTGCAGCGTTTCCGAGTGGGTGTGCGGCCACTTTTGCCCCCTCATAGGAGAGATCAGGGTAGCGCCTGGCTTTTTCCAAGATGCAGACTCTTTGTTTCTAATTGTGGCATTTGGCCAGTATGGGGAGCAGCCCTCCTGGGGGCTCCTGTCCTGTGAATCCTGTCTAAGCTAATTTCCTTTGTCTCATTCTCATCTCTGAAGAGCGCCCGCAGGACTGATTGTACCTTTCGTTCCGGGCCAAGGACGCTTTCTCTTTCAACCCCAAAATACAAACGTTGCAGCTCCGCTCCCGGTATTCCAGGTCGTCGATCTCTAGAAAGGTCTCATATTCGTCCTTCTGCTGTTCTTTAATTCGTGCCTCCATCGGCATCACCACAAGGTCTGTTGACACCTGGTAATGGTTCAGCCCTTCCAATGTTTCCTCCAGTTTATCCACTCTATGACCCAGCGTCTGAAGTGAGGCCTGAATGTCCCCTATGATCGGTTTAATCTCCCTTAACAGTGCCTCAAAGTCTGCCTTTGTGACCATCACAGCTCCCTGAGGCTGAACGCTGCTTCCATTCCTGCCGGGCACGCTGCATCCCATGCAATCCCCCTGAAAGTCTCAAGTTTCTTAGCTGCTTCTTCTGGTAGCATGGACACACCAGGACTGTCCTGTCAAGGCTCCATCTGTGCCAGGCCTGTCTCAATTCCCAGCAGATTCAATGCCAAGTGGGGGTTGGGGTTTTCTGAAGCACCACCCAGACTTGTCACCTCCTATGGTTCTAGCCTATGGTCCACAGCACCGTTAGGTCCTTCCAGCAGCCAAGCCACCATTTGCGCAAAGTCTGCTCCTGTTCCGGGTCCTAGACTACAGGTCTCTCCGGCTCACACGCTTGCTGCCCCAAGGCACCTCACTCCGCATCTCCCCCTCGACAGGGGGAGGGATGGGGTTCAACAAAGCTCAGTCAGCCGCCCAGTACTGTTCACGGTCCAGGTCCTCATGGATGCATGTGGAGCGTCCCCATGACTGGCGCGGGTGGTCCCTGTCCCCCTCTGCTACCAGCCTGGGACATGGGCCTAGGCCACCTCGGTCCCTCAAAACTGCCCACCAGGCCGTTGCAGGTCCCCGCCTACAGTTCTGGGTGCCCGGCTCGTCTTCCTGTCAAAGCAGGGGGGGCCGGAGTCACTGTTCTCTGATGCCAGCCCAACCAGGATCCGGGGTGGCAGCTGTCGCTCCAGCTCTCCAGGATAGAGCACACAGGTTCGGTCCACCCCAGCTGCTCCTTGCAACACCTTGTCCCACCTCTCTACGGTCGTTGCCGCCTCACCGCCGTTGGGCCCAAACCCTGCCTTGCAGCGATGCGCACCTCCAGGGGAGGTTCAGTCACACTTATAGGCTTCTGGTAGGGCGAACAATAGGGCTTGCTGACCAGATCTCCGTTGCATGGAGGGGCTTTAAGACAGCTAGGAGTTTAGGCGACCATCTTGCCTGTGCCCTCTGGCGGTCTGAAAAATCTTTTTTAAAGTATTAAAGTGTGCGTTTTGACCAATCAAGGGAATTCATCCCTTCTCCCCAAGGGGGAGCCCCCCCTCACATGCGAGTCTGGGGAGGTGAGCCCGCTCTGCAAACCGTCCCTAGGGGTGCAGTAAAGAAGGACCTCACCGGGAGAGACTCCCCTTTTGGGGATAAGGACTCCCGGTCCCGTGAGGAACTCCCTAATGCCCTAACATGATGGCTTATATGGACTTGTCCGATCTACCAGGACATTATAAGTTCCATGATTTAAATAAGGATAAAGTAAACCAATATAATTGTCAAGATGAAATTGAAGCAATCCCTTTAAATGAGAACTCGCAAGAGACTGTGCAGGGAAAGTTGAAAAGGAACAGCTCACCACTGAGAAGGAGACCAGAGAACTGAGTAATACGGCTGAAGGAGGCGGAGCTGGCACGGACCCCGGATAATTTGAAATAGCTCGGTGACGACAGGGCGAGAGACGCTGAGAAAAACACGGGGAGGCCGGCGTGCGTGAAGAGGAAAGATTCAAGGGCCCTACAGGAGAGAGTTCATGTTACGCTCACCTGGTATCCACGGGGGCGCAACATGATACTGGATGGAGGTCTAAGCGCTATCCCGGACCCCTCTTTGCTTGGTTATGTGCCAGATGTTGGGTGGCGCCTATAACAGGAGAATGGAGGGTTAAGATACTGGTTCTGTGATGGGTGGACTCCCTCTGTCTTCTCTGCGTCTTGCTCCACTACGCTGTTCCCTAACAATGTCTTTTTTGTTTTCACAGGGATGGTTGCGATCTTGGAGTTGCCGCGCTGATGGCGAAGACCACAGTGAATTATAGATGCGCAGAGTGCTGCGCTGTTTATTGGTGTTAATTGCTTACCTGTGTTCTCTTCCCTTCTTTGTACAGGTTGCGGTGATGTTCCAGAGTGATGAGCGATCGAAGCGCTGCTTGCCAAGGTCATTGCTTTGTTAATGGTGACCTTGTTCCTTCTCCCTTGCAGGTTGCGGTGAAACCCGGAGATGGGCGAGGTAAGAGAAGAGCAGGGTGCTGCCAGGACTCGCTGCCTGCTCAGGTAAGAATTGTTATTAATGCTGTCCTTGTTTCTTTACCTTTGCAGGTTGCGGCGAACTCCGGAGATGGGCGAGGTAAGCGAAGCGCAGGATGGATTCAAGGCCGGTTACTTCACAGGTAAGTGTTCTTGCTCGCTAATACTGTTCTTGTCCTTCCAGGTTATTAATGGAATCCAGATCTAGGGGCTTCAGGATCGGGCCGCCGGAGTGCAGAATAACGCGAAACGTATTCTGCTGTTTGGGTGTGGTTTAAATAGCCCAGGTAAAGTAGTTCCAAGCCAAGTAGTTCCAGGCCCAGCCACACCAAAAACACTAGACCTCATGGCTTGGTTCTGAAGAACTGAACTGTGTAATAGGCCTCCATGTTGTATTAAGATCCAAAACTGGTATTGCTTTATTCCAGATAATGAGCCTGGCGCAAAAGGTGCCAGGACTGACTCCATGTATGTTTCTGATGGAGTTTTAAGGCCCTTGGGGCCAGTGTGAAGGGCTTTTGCCCCACTGCTGCCAGGGGCCTGTTATACCCGAGGGGGTCAGGGGCATGGATTGTGACAGTTCAGTAGTGGCATGACCATGCGAAAACCGTGGTGGGCAACTGGCCTGTGCAACAACGGCAACACCACCATTGGGAGAAAGTAACTCCCAAACAGAACCGAAGTGGCACCGGAGCCAACTGAGTATGAAACAGACGCCATGGAGAGTGAACCTGAAGCAGCTAAGAAGCAGAGGAAGAAAACAAACCTCCACTGGTACCAGAGACGTTACCCCACAGTGCAGAAGGTAATAAGGGGAACAAGTCTACCAGAACACTGAGAGGGAGTTATTATAAGCAGAGAGAAACGTATGCCACTACCCATAAGATTAGAGTGAGAAACAAGCTGATAAGTCAAAACTATGTCAAGGCAATATAGAGACTTAAAAGAAATCGCAGAGAGTTAGAGTAATACAAATGCAACTCCATTATAGTGAGGAAAGGGAGAGATTACCCAATACCCAAGAAATAAGCAGAAGGAGATTCCAGAGAGACACATTTGGGAACAAAGACCCAGGGGGGTCACAAGGATAAATCGTACATATAGAAGAACACTGAAGACTAATACACCAGAGAACTTTGAGTCCTCCAAGACTGAAGGGAGGAATCTTACTAGGACCAAGAAACCATCTAAGTGAGGGGAAGGAGAAACTGACAATCACCTGAGGAAGTTACAGAAATTAATTGAACAATTTACAAGAGACTATTTACTTTTGGTCTACTAAAGAGAACAATAACATCCAGAAAGCATCTGGGCCAAGACACAGCATTCAAGAGAAGGCAGTCATTCTTCTGACCGTAGTTGGTTATTTAATGGTAGAGTCAGCGAGGTTAGAGTTGGACAGCAGAATGATTTATTTGGACTATTATGCATGAATGACGAGCACCTTAGTAGTAAAGTAGGCAGGGAGCACCCATAGTGATAGGGAAATATAGGTCTCATTATATTCTTTAATAGAACACTTGGTAAAATATCCTTAACAGAGTCTGCATCCTTCTTCTGACCCGCCACAGTATATATACATTTATTTTTTACCATCCTTTGCCAATGGGGGATAGGCGGATTGTTAGGGAGAATTCTCATAAATGTGCTAATTCCCTTCACCTTAGAGACCCCCAGCAACTTTGCTGGATTTTGAGGGCTTGATTTTTTTTTACCTGGAAAGAGTGTGAGCCTTTTTTCCCACTCTTTCATGTATTTTGATGAGTTTTACTCTTGTGTTCTTTGATTATGGAGTTTTAAGATAACTCCATAGGAATCTTTTCATGTGTGTTACACAGCACCCTCAGCGCAGTGACACAGGGATGTCTTTTTAGACTTCCCAAAGGATTAAATACCTTCTCTGGGATAAACTACGGTTTCACAGAGAATGTAAGGTTACATTGACTTTTTAAATTCCTAGACCCAGCACGCACTATCTTCCTATAGAGTGCTGCAGGGGTTACCCAGTATCCCCTATGTCTAGAAACCTATGTAGCAGTCAAATGCTACCCTTTTCTATCGAAATGGCTGGCTGCAGTGGTTTTACAACGAACTGCCATGATTTTTCCCGACCGCGAACACCAGTAGCAAAAAATCCCAGGAGCCATGTTTTTTAAGATGGCGCCTTAAGCCCCTTTGTTTAAATGGCTCCCGGTCGTCTTTTTTCGCCATTTTTTTGGAATGGTCCTTCAAGAGCAGGCTGTTCCAACCTTTTGGAATGTGGGGCCGAAGCATTAACTTTTTGTCACCTAGGGGGCCGGCGAGCCAAAAGTCAACAACCTCACCCAAAGCAGTATATTAAAAAGCGATATTGTGTGACCTTTGACACAATAGCATCACAGGCAGTGATAGCCATGCAGTCCCAAAGATAGCTTTTGGTGTCATGGGCAGTGATCAAAGGTTAGTTGCTTGTGATTTCGTTCAGTGTCTATGTGTTAATATTTTTCTGAAATAGTGGGGGCGACCGAGCGTAGCGAGGGAGCTACAAGGTTCTAGGGAGGGTTTGGGGGGGTTCTCCCAACAAGAATTATTTTTTCAAATATGGGGTTGAAATGGTCCATTTTACAGCAGAAAAGGTGACCAAAAAGCCATAAGTTTACAATCAGTTCTAAAAGGGGAACATGAAAATTCCATGTCACCAACAGCAGAAAAGAACATTTTGCAACACAACACATTTTAATGATCAATGTGTCCACAGTGTAAGACAGCACTGTCACTGATGTAACACATTGTCATGCTGGTTGTACCCAAAATATGCCTCTGTAGCAACATGTCTATGCTGGCTGTTCCCCATTTAGGCCAGCATTGTCCTGTACAAAGCATGATTGAAGCTGCCTGAGCATGTGAAGTGTGCCCAATACAGATGGCAGCTTAACTCTGTAATACACATTACTTCTGTGGTGATGAAAGAAGCATAATTCAATTCAACAGATAAAATGTGGAAAAGCGATCACCCAAAGGTGAACCTAATTGAAAAAACGCAATGTGAGCACAATCTTAAAGTATGCAACCTATCAGGCCTAGTGCACACTTTACCTTTTCTTTCACCAATAAATCAGGGGGAGAGCGCGAACGCAGTCCTCCGCTACTGTGCTGCCCACGCCGAGAGGAGCTCCTGCACAGCTCCTGTCCACATAATTCTTCGCCCGGGCCAGCACTCTCTTCTCCTCACCTCATCACCTCCTCCCTTCATCTCGGCTCGTCTTTTACCCCTTGGAGCACCATGCAAGAGAGGAACGGGCATGTCTGGGCCGGAGCCCGTTCCTCTCTTGCATGGTGGGTCTTACTTGCCTGAAATGGGATATTTAAATGCAAAGTAATTGCTACTATATTAATCCCATTGTTCATAGTTTGTGGGAGTACTGGGCAATTGTATGGACCCGCGCTCACTGAAAATGAATGGTATTTCCGAGGTAACCCTCACTATGCCGTGATACAAATTAGCCTCTCCTTCCTCCATTATCAAGTCCCAATATCTTCTTGACAAATGTATTTATTTCTGAAATGTTTGTCGGATATCCCCCATGGGGTCACCAGAGGAAGTTACAGTTTTGCGCACAGACACATTTAAAAAAAAAAAAAACAAAAAAAAAAAAACTTTTTTTTTTAACTCAAGAGTTGTCCAACATATGGCCTCGCGGGCCACATAAAATGGCTTGGCAGGCCGCATTGTGGCCCACGGGCTGTATGTTGGACAACCCTGTTCTAGAGTTTGTCTCTGCACGCCAAACTAGGTTTGGTCCCTTTGTTTCTATGCCTTTGGCAGGCTTCAGGACTGAAGACTGCCTGTGGCGTCTGAGTGTCTGGGGAGGGCAGGAAGTGAGGGAGGTGCCCGAAATTCCCTGTGCTTAGTCTCCTAGGAGACCCAAATGAACTCTGGCGTGATTGGCTGGCTGACTGTCCGGCAAGGACAGCCACCCTGCTATGTGAGTGGCAGCTAGGCTGGAATGAAAGGGAAAGAACTGTTTAAAAGGCAAGTCTCTTGGACTGGAAAGCAGAGTCGACCACTGGAACAAAACAACCGAAGATGAGCTGGAAGAGGACGGCTGCTGCAACTCCTGGACCGTTGGTTTGCCCAGTGAAGCCCTGCTGCAGGTCTGAATTGTTAAGTTCATCTGTACAGAGAAGCCCCTTCATGGACGACTTCTTCCTTTGAGTTGGTGGGACCAATCAACTCATAAGCCACCTGGATACCATTCTCTGAGCAGGTTAGGATTAACCAGGCGGAAGGACACCAGCTTGTGTGCCTGTTGACAGCAACTCGAACCGAAGATCTTCCATTTTGCCAGCTTGTTTGACCAGTCCCCGTGCAGTGCAGGAGTCCCCCGACGTCCTCCCTCTTGTCCCCACCACTGAGGCTCAGGAACAGCGAGATCTGCAGGAACTGCCAGGGACCAACGTCTTCAGTTGCATCTTTTCTTCATATTAAGGTACTGTGCCAACCCGATTGGAAGAATTTACCCCTCGCTGTGAAAGTCTGTGGAACTTTCCCAACTTGCAGGCCTAATCAGCTTGTGACCCAATATATGATTCTTTTTCGTACAAACTACTTCTGAGAACTTTGGCAAAGACTTTGCTGTTTACTACAAGAACTACTCTTTCCTATCCAAGACACTAGTCCATTGACTTTGGCCTAGGCCTATTGAACTGAATCGAGTCCTCTAGTGAACTGAAACTATTTGCACTGCCAAAGAAAGTATTGTATGATCTATTCTATTAACTTGTGCCTTTACCCTCCTATTTAAAGTGACTGGAATGCTATTTTTCTCCTATTTCAGGGGATCCTAATTTACTCAGAAACGTATTGATTTGGTATTGAAGTGTATTTGTGTATGATATTAAGTTGCCTCCTTCTTGTGAATGTTTTCTAAATGATTGTGTAATAAATTAATAAGTGTTTTACCAAGTAACCTTGAGTGTGTCTACTTGAACCACTGTGATTGTAAGACCTCTGTGTAACCTCTTGTACTGCTCACATTCCCTCTTGAGATGAGCCTAGTTGCTCAGCTCGCTACCACAAACTGTGTAGTACAGATTTATACCAAAGGATGGTTTTGCCTACACCTGTAGTCCTAATTGTATGTGGTGGTCCCAGAGGGTACTGCATGCCATTCTGCCTAACACTGGTGGCAAGCGGTGAGGATAAATTATAGTTGTTACATTGAGAGTGCTACTCTTACTTTTGTTCAAATAACCTTCACAAGGCTAAGCACCACTAGAAAAGCAATTGTTTTAAAATGGCAAATATGGATAACTTCAAACAGGAAGCCGTGATCATTTTAACAGTAGATCAACTGAAAGATATTTGTAAAGTCAGGTCTCTCTCTGTTAAAGGCAAGAAAAATGAATTGATTGAGAAATTGTTGAATCATCAAAGACTGGGAGGTAGAGCTATAACCCCTACCCCCTCAGCAAATGTGCATAGTATTGATGGGGATGATAATGATTCAGAGTCTAACTCTAATGTTATTGATGAGCTAGAAGAGTCAGAGGAGTCTCAGGATGTGAGCCCCACTGCACCTCTACTTGCTCTAGCCCCTCAATCTATAGCCACAGAGACCCTACCAGGTCCAGTACGCAGTCCAGAACGTGTCTCTCTTGAAAAATGAGACTTGAGTTAGAGTTCAAAAGGCTCCAAATGCAAACTGAAAGTAAACATCAAGAAATCAAACTTAGAGAAATGGAAATGCATCATGCTCTTGAAATGAAGAAATTGTCTCTTGAAAATGGTTCTATCCCAGAGTCTTCTAGGTCTTCCGGTCCTAAGAGACCTTGCATGCCTAAAGAAGCTGTGAGTATGTATGAAGTGACACTTGAAATTTTGGATTGGATGGCTGCTTTTGAATATAACTATGGGATTCACGGTTTTACAGGACATCAGTTGATTCCTTGGCTTTTGTCTAGGCTCCCCCACATTGCAACTGATGCTGTAATGGAGGTGGGGAACTTGAAAGATTGGAGTATGAAAATATGAAGCTAGCTTTGATAGCTAGATTTGCGAAAACTCCTTCCCAGTACCTTAAGAGGTTTAGGACCCTCAAAAAGCATGATGGTACCCCTTGGGCTACCTGGGTGTGTGAATGTTTGAAGAACTTAGATGGTTGGGTAGTGGGTTACAGAGTTAACACTTTTGAAGGAATGAGAAATCTATTTTTGTTAGAATCTATTTTTGATGCCTGCTCACCTGAGCTGGGACAGCACTTGGCTGACTAAGGAAATTGATCCAAAGAAGTTAGCAAAGTCTGCTGACTTGTGGGTTGCCAACAGGGCTACTCGCAAGGATTCTGGGGCAACTCAGAAGAAGGATTATGGGAAGCAGCAACAGAAAGATGGCAAAGAGAATTCTAATACCTTCAATCCAAAAGAGGGTCTCAAACAGAAAAAGGGTAAGCCACAAGGGAAACCGAATCAGGCTAGTGCAACCACTGGTGCCAAACCAGAGGGATGTCAGCAGAAACACCCATTTGTCAAAACATTTGGAATATGTTATGCTTGTGGGTCTACTGACCATGTGAAAGGGGATCCCAGATGTAAGGGTAAACCTTCAGGCGTCGTCACTGTCTCTGTAGCCTTTTCCCCAGAGGGAGAAGTACAAATGGCACGTAGAAACTTTCAATTACTGGCTGAAGACCCCATTAGAGTCTCTGCCAGGGTTTCTTTAGTGTCCCTGGGTCTGTGGGAACAGCAGGATTTAGATGTCTATAATTCAATTCCAGATAACACAAAAGAATATTACAAGGACTGTGTACTTGTGAATGGTCAGGAGACCCCTGCCATTAGAGACACTGGGGCTGGCATTAGAGTGGTGGATGAATCTTTTTTCACACCCGAGTATGTTGCTATGTTCCCCAAAGGCCTCACTAAGCTTGCTGGAGGCCCTGTCCAAATGCTTCCTAGACTACCAGCTCTCATCCAGTGCAACAACATGATTGTCAAGATACCTGTTAGTGTACAAAGTGAGGTGCCTGGGAGAGTCCTGTTGGGGAATGACTTAAAAACTCTTGGAGTTGTATCAAGCACCCCCAGGCCTCCCAGTAAAAGGAAACAGTAGCAGACAAGGAAGGCCAGAGAGAGTACCTTAACTGGCTCTCTAGTGGATGTTACAAAAGAATCATAACACCCAGTCCACAGGAATTACAAACTGCTATTTCTAAGAAGAATGAGACAAAGGCGAAACGCAAGATCTCAAGGAAAAAGCCAGAAAGCATTCCTGTGCTACCAACAAGGACATCCCCAAGAGGACTGTCCAAAGTCACCCTGTGACTGCTCCACCAGCTGAGGCTGAGTGCGAGGAACAACCAGGAAAGGCTGAATCTGCTGCTGAAGATTCAGAGCTGGAAGAAGACCTTACCCCTGTTGGAGATCTGGATCCTAAAGACCATCCTGAGCTGCAATCTTTACTGGCAGAAGGTGGCTCCCGTAGGGCATACTTCAGCAGAGGTCAAAGAGAGTGCCCTACTCTTGAAGGTCTTTGCCAACACGCAGCTTCCCAGCTGTACGGGCAAGAGCCAGGGAAGCATAGGTTGTACTGGGAAGGTGACCTCTTCTACAGTGAACCACCTGGGTCTATCCCAGAGGACTATAGAAGACTTGTAGTGCCTCTAGAAACAAGACAACAGTTCCTATAGTTAGCTAATGAGATTCCTTTGGCTGGTCACTTGAGCTTCAAGAAGACCAAGGAAATGCTTTCTCTATATTTCTACTGGCCTAAGTTGAGGTCTGGTGTAGATAAATTCTGTAGGAGCTGTCTCACTTGTCAGATATCTGGCAAGAGTGGAGCCAAGAATGTGGCACCTCTTGAGAGGGTAGGAATCGACACTGTTGGTCCCTTAGACCCTCCAACCTTCAGACAATTGATTTATATTGGTTGTAGTAGACCATGCTACTAGGTATCCTGAAGCTATACCTATGAGGACTGTTACAGCTCAGGCTGTTGCTAAGGCCCTACTCGGTATTTTTACCAGGGTAGGTTTTCCTAAGGAAGTCATCTCTGACAGGGGATCGCATTTTATGTCCCACTACATGCGGGCCATGTGGAAAAACTGTGGAGTGACTCACTGTCTCAACTGCCTACCATCCCCAGTCGAATGGCTTGGTAGAGAGGTTTAACCGTACTATGAAGAGCATTATAGGTGCTTTAGAGGAACCCCTTAGAAGAAAGTGGGACCTTCTACTGCCATGCCTTCTATTTGCTTCTAGAGAAGTCCCTCAGGAGGAAGTTGGATTTAGTCCCTTTGAGCTTCTCTATGGTTATCCAGTTAGAGGTACTTTGGCCCTAATTAAGGAGGGGTTGGAGAGTGCTCCTTCTCCCAAGCCAGTGAGAGTCGCTGACTATGTGTTAGGTCTCCGGAGGAGAATGACACACGTGATGACAGAAGCATCTGATAATTTAAAAGCAGGTCAGGCTCTGGTGAAGCATTGGCATGACCAGAAGGCCAACATGGTTGAGTTTACTCAAGACCAGTAAGTTTTAGTTATGGTACCTACAAGGCAGAGGGCCGTACAGGACAAATGGATTGGACCCTTCAAGGTTGTGGGAAACCTTGGAGAGGTCAATTATCTGGTGGATTTAGGCAACCCTAAGGAGGCCCCCAGGGTCTTTCACACCAACCGTCTAAAAGCCTATGTCTCGAGACTAGAAGTGGAAGCTTTGCTTCTAGCTTCCGCTCAAGAGGAGGAAGAAACTGAACCTCTACCTGATCTCCTCAGGGGACAACCTTTAGATGAGAAAAATAGAAGGAGTGAATCTCTTTTCTAATCTGAAACTGGAACAACAGGAGGAGTGCAAGTATCTGTTAAATCAGTTTGCCTCCCTGTTTTCACTATCACCAGGCTTGACCCCTTGGGGCCTGCATGATATTCTCACTGGTGACTGTTTACCTGTTAAAAGCAGAGGTTACAGGATGTCGGATCATGTGAGAACCCACATAAAGGAAGAGGTCAACAAGATGCTTGATCTCGGGGTAATAGAACCCTCTACCAGTCCATGGTCTAGTCTGGTTGTACTAGTGTCAAAGGCAGGATTCAAGGAGTTGAGATTCTGCATGGACTATAGTGCTCTAAATGCAGTCACTAAAACTGATACCCATCCTTTAGCTAGGACAGATGAGCTGGTGGACAAACTTGGTTCAGCCAAGTACCTCAGTACATTTGACACAAAGTCAGGCTATTGGCAAATAGCCCTGACAGACCATGCAAAGGAGAAAACTGCATTTTCAACCCCAGAAGGCCTCTATTAGTTTAAGGTAATGCCTTTTGGATTAAACAATGCACCTGCAACATTCCAAAGGATGGTTTATCAAGTTCTCAATGGGATGGAGGACGTCTGCATGGCATACTTGGATGACATTGCAGTGTTCAGCCCTACTTGGGAAGAACATGTTGACCACTTAGGATATGTTTTGCAGGCTCCTGAGCAGGCCCATCTGACCATAAAGGCAAGTAAATGTCAAATTGGTCAGAGCAAAGTGGTCTACCTTGGACATGAGGTAGGAGGAGGTAAAATAAGGCCATTGCCTAGCAAAGTACAAGCTGTAGAGGAATGGGCCACCCCCTACTACTCAAACCCAAGTGAGAGCCTTCTTAGGTCTCACTGGTTGTTATAGGAACTTCATAGAGAACTATGGGACCACAGCTTCTCCCTTGAATGTAGTCTCCTCACACAAATTTCCTAAAAAGGTCAGGTGGAATGAGGAGTGCAACAAGGTATTTGAAGGACTTAAGAAACCCTTTGTCAAGCTTAAGTCTTAAGAGCTCCTGAATACAGCCAAACCTTCATTGTGCAAACAGATGCTTCCAATACAGGTATAGGTGCAGTTCTGAGTCAGCTGGATGAGAAAGGAAGGGAGCACCCCATCTGCTTCATCAGCAGAAAGCTGAAGGAACCACAAACAAGGTAGGCAACCATTGAAAGAGAATGTGTTGCCGTAGTGTGGTCACTGAAGAAGTTTAGACCATACTTGTATGGATCTACTTTTGTGATTCAGACTGACCACCAACCCTTGAGATGGTTAATGCAGGTGAAGGGGGAAATCCTAAATTGTAAAGATGGTCAATCCTCCTACAGGGGTTTGATTTTACCATTTAACACAGGTCAGGGTGTAATCACCAAAATGCCAGTGGTCTCTCCAGAATGTTTGACCGACTGGAGTAAGAAGATTCATCCACGGGTGGATTAAATCCTCCTGTCCCTTAGTCTGGGGGGGGGGGGAGAGTATTAGGGAGAATTCTCATAAATGTGCTAATTCCCTTCACCTTAGAGGCCCCCAGCAACTTTGCTGGATTTTGAAGACTTGATTGATTTTTTTACCTGGAAAGCGTGTGAGCCTTTTTTCCCACTCTTTCATGTATTTTGATGTGTGTTTTAAGATAACTCCATATGCATCTTTTCATTTGCGTTACACAGCACCATCAGTTCAGTGACACAGGGATGTCTTTTTAGACTTCCCAAAGGTTTAAATACCTTCTCTGGGATCAACTACTGTTTCCCAGATAATGTAAGGTTAAATTGACTTTACTAGTCTTTTTAAATTCCTAGACCCAGCACACACTATCTTCCTATAGAGTGCTGCAGGGGTTACCCAGTATCCCCTATGTCTAGAAACTCATTCATCAGTCAAATGCTACCCCTTTCTTTTGAAATGGCTGGTGGCAGTGGTTTTATAACGAACTACCATGATTTTTCCCGACCGCGAACACCGGTAGCTAAAAATCGCGGGAGCCATGTTTTTCAAGCTGTCGCCTTAAACCCCTTTGTTTAAATGGGTGTCAGTCTTCTTTTTTCACCATTTCTTTTTTGAAAGGTCCTTCTAGAGTTTGTCTCTGAGCGCCAAACTAGGCTTGGTCCCTTTGTTTCTATGCCTTTGGCAGGCTTCAGGACTGAAGAATGCCTCTGGCGTCTGACTGTGTGTGGGGTGGGCAGGAAGTGAGCGAGGTGCCCGAAACTCCCTGTGCTTAGTCTCCTAGGAGACCCAAATGCGCTGTGGCGTGATTGGCTGGCTGACGGTCCGGTAAGGACAGCCACCCTGCTTGGTGAGTGGCAGCTACGCTGGAATGAAAGGAAGAGAACTGTTTAAAAGGCGAGTCTCTTGGACTGGAAAGCAGAGTCGACCACTAGAACGAAAGAACCAAAGACAAGCAGGAAGAGGACGGCTGCTGCAACTTCTGGACCGTTGGTTTGCCCGGTGAAGCCCTGCTGCAGGTCTGAATTGCCAAGTTCACGGACGACTTCTTCCTTTGAGTTGGTGGGACCAATCAATTCATAAGCCACCTGGATACCATTCTCGGAGCTGGTTAGGATTAACCAGGGGGACGGACACCAGCATGTGTGCTTCACGACAGCTACTTGAACCGAAGATCTTCCATTTTGCCAGCTTGTTTGACCAGTCCCCGTGCAGTGCAGGAGTCCCCAACGTCCTCCCTCTTGTCCCCACGACTGAGGTCCAGGAACAACGAGATCTGCAGGAACTGCCAGGAACCAACGTCTTCAGCTGCATCTTTTCTTCATATTAAGGACTGTGCCAACCCGATTGAAAGAACTTACATCTCATGGTGAAAGTTTGTGGAACTTTCCCAACTTGCAGGCCTAATCAGCTTGTGACCCAACATATGATTCTTTTCCGTACAAACGACTTCTGAGAACTTTGGCAAAGACTTTACAGTTTCCTACAACTACTCTTTCCTATCCAAGACACTAGTCCATTGACTTTGGCCTAGGCCTATTGAACTGAATCGAGTCCTCTAGTGAGCTAAAACTATTTGCACTGCCTAAGAAAGTATTTGTGATCTATTGTATTAATGTGTGCCTTTACCCTCCTATTTAAAGTGACTGAAATGCTATTTTGCTCCTGTTTTAGGGGAGCCTAATTTACTCAGAAACGTATTGGTTTGGTATTGAAGTGTATTTGTGTATGATATTAAGTTACCTCCTCCTAGCAAATGTTTTCTAAATGATTGTGTAATAAATTAATAAGTGTTTTACCAAGAAACCTTGAGTGTAAGTGTCTACTTGGACCACTGTTATTGTAAGACCTCTTTGTAATCTCTTATATGGCTCACATTCCCTCTTGAGATAAGCCTGAATGCTCAGCTCGCTACCACAAACTGTGTAGTACAGACTTATACTAAAGGTTGGTTTTGCTTACACCTGTAGTCCTAATTGTATGTGGTGGTCCCAGAGGGTACTGCATGCAATTCTGCCTAACAGGGATATTGCTAAAAGTGGAGTTGCAGGGCAAGTGGGTGCTGCAGGTAGGCTTTTGCTTGTTGGTCTGGGTGGGAGCTGGGGTGCAGGTGACGGTCTCTCAAGCTTTTATTGTAATATGTTATGGAGGGTGGGCGTCAGGGAAGCTGGGGGTTTCTCGAGGCGCTGCCCTGACCTTGGAGAAGGAACCGAGAGGCATTGCCACGGGCCACATGTCCTAACTTTTATTTATGTGCTTCCTTTCATGAATTTTGTTTGGCCTTGGCCACATGGCACATTAAGTTGGCACAACCGTCAGGAAAGCAACATGGCAATAGGTATATGTCGAAGTACACACTGTAGGTTAGGGGCGATTAAGGAGCTAACACTTAGAATATAACAGAAACTGGGTGCATACCCGGCTGATCCCTGTGGAGGCAAGTGGTAACAGGAATGGTAAGGGAATGAGCAAAGTGGCAGAGAGAGAAAGACACTGGGTAACACAGATTGTTCATAATAACAGGTGCACTGGAATATGATAAGGGGTCTCTAGGAAGATTAAGGAAAGCCCTTGGAATCGGTACCAGCAAATTACTCTTAACAACAATCCTGCAATTATCTCATGGATAGGATGTGCTGATGAGATGGTTGTACTCAGTGTAAGGGTAAAGCTGGATACTGAGACAGGGAATACTCCAACAGACTAGACTAAGGCAAAATAAGTCTTTCCCTTATCTGATCTTAATGGAGACCAATCAAGGGGTCACACTGTATACAAATAAAGAACTGTGGCACAACAGTTGACCAATTTGTAATCAATGCGGAAAAGCAGAGTGGATATAAATAATCAGCCACAGGATAGGAAGAAAAAAGAAGCAAAGAGCAGAAACTGTAGACGGAGGCTCTAGACTGAAGCTATACAAGCACTAACTTAGAAGGCACACGTGAATGTTGGCATAGAGAAACCATGAACCAAGAATCAGAACAGGTATTGGGGACTAGCAGGGAAACAGGAACTGAAAGCTGCCACAGAGAAGCTTGGAAATGTGGCATTCTAGGAATATCATGAAAAGAAAGCATTAGTTACAGATAAGCAGTAGGTTGCTGCCCACTCAGAGAACGGGTAGTCCGGGAAACTCGAGGCAATAGTCACAGATAAAACAATAGGACCCTGCTAACTGAGCGAACGGAATATTTGGTTCTGGATAACTAAGTACACAAGAGATCAGGTACTTAAACTATGGACGGAAGTCTAGTAATGCAGCAAGGAAAAAATAAGAAGGAAAGTTGATACACTCCAGGTTGTTGCTAACAATTACATGGTATTGGAAAACTGGAGAATATGACAGTAAAGCCTGAAACTTCGATTGGAGAGAGAATAAGGATGAAACTACTTTGGCATCAACAAAGCAAGACTATGAGTGGGGTGCAGGTGGTCACAGCAAAACAGGGTGTTTAAAGAAAGTCAGAAAAGCAGCACAAATTCGGTCAGAAAAATTATAAGCTTTAACAGCAAACAGAACAAGAGCTGGAAAGCAGCTGCTGCGAGCAGGATTCAGAAGCCAAAAGCAAGATAACAAGGAAAGGTTAAAAAAAAAACACATAAAGTAGGTCCAAAGTTGTAGGAAGAGGCCTTCCGGGTGCAGCTGGACGGCTGGCTATGAGATCCTGTAATGCCTATGCGTCTATCACGTCCATACAGCCTTTCCTCTAATACGTCCCTCTGCTCGCTCCACTCCGCCCGATGCCTGTTGCTTGCGGCCTGCAATATTCCCCGATGCCTGTGGGGCCTGGCGGCGGCGTGCCGGGCTGTGTTGCTGTGCGGCACAGCGGCTGCCACAAGGTCTGGCGGTTTTTGGGCTGCAATACAACAATGAGCCTATTATCCACTTTTTTAGGGTCTGGCAGGCCGCTTGCTATTTCATATAGCAGACGACAGTGCATCGTGCCAGCGCGTTGCTGGGGCTGAGGCCGAGGGTTTAAACACGGATAGAAGGGTTTCGAATCTGGTCTATCTGCCGATATATCCCTCTGAAAATGGTCCCGACTAGACAAGGTACCCTGTGCGGGACCACTTCCCCGCAGAGAAACCATGTAGCTGAATTGAGTACTGTTAGTCCCCGTAATATAAGTAGCCTCCAAGAGATTCAACCAGGCTTCCTAGAGGTTGATAATCTGACTGAGGTGGATAATGGAGAAATAATGTCAGAGGCTCCCAACAAACAGGAGACTATGTTAAGATAGTTGATCCATGTCTCCTACTGGTCGATTCCACCACTGACGTTGGTAGCAGTATTGAGCTGTTAGCTCCATCGTCGTCCATGTCACCCAAATTATACTCTGATATAAGGGAGGAAATGTCTCAGGAAAATCTGGTATCCAACGGTGAACATCCTTTTGAACTTTCGTCATCAGTGAAGCCGGAAACTCAGAGACCCTCAGGAACAAGGTCCTGGCTTAGCTTCCTGAAAGAACTAGACCAAGGATTGTTAGAGGTGGGGATCTGAAGGTCTTGCATAGGATTACATTGTGGGAGTGGTGCACGCAAGCCAATAGGGATTGTATAATCATTGCCCGTGGCCACAGTAATCTCCCTTTCATCCTGGCAAACTGTAAGAATTTCTCCAATTTACGTTACAATTGGAAATTGATAGTGGGCAGTGGATAATCTCTTTTTTGGTTCTTCTTTTGTATTATGTTTGATTTAAGATTATGTTTGTTGTCTGTGTGTTCTGTTTGTGTGCACAGAGGCCCATGGCATGTTGCGCAATATAAGAACCAAAATAAATGAATAAATAAACTGCCAGTAAAGGCAGCTTATAGAACGACTACTGCTGAAAGTGAACTTATGAAAGAACTCAAGGCCCAATCAGGAGTAGCATGCAACAGGTGAATGTAATCAGGGCATCTCCAGCCCTTAGCAGCTTGATGCAAGTGAATGTACTTAATATTTCTCCCCCTGCCCTCTGGCTCTTGGGCAGCATATCTACCAGAATACACCTGCTGGTTTAAACCGAAACCCGGAAAAGAACATGAAATTAATTTAGTGAAAACCGCAGCACTAAAACAGGTATATGAATGCAGTTGGTTTTAACATGCTATTTATTTTATTTATTTATTTTATTTTTGTATTTGTAAAGCGCACTAACCCCTTAGGCATCAATGCTAGTTATGCTATAAACACAGTCTATGAATGGGTGCATACAGAAGTGTTTTTTTTACGCTGAGATAGAAGGGGTAGGCAGCTCTTTTATGCGCTGCTGACCCCAAGATTTTGTAGGCTACATGGGAGACATGCTGGCAGCGCTACCAGGAGTCACCCGCATTTAATGGTTTTAAAATTGAGCTACATTCAAAGGAGGCAGAGAAACTGGTGCTGATGGGGGCCGCCTGCCTAAACTTCAGATTAGGCTGATGGTAGGGCCCTGGGACTGAACTGGATGAAAAGATAAAGGGCCTAGGGTAAACGGTGGTAGACGGCAATGTGGGAGCAGGCACCCATGGAGGACTACTCTGGCGCTTACCTGTCTGGAAGGCTACTCCTACTGATCTTGTCATTGGAACTGCTTACTCTGATTGTGCTCCGGACAACCAGGTAAACATTATTACCTGAAACTGAAAGAGACTGATGGGAAAAGGCAAAGGTTGTTCCAATCAGACTCTTAAAGGCCGATAGAGACGTCCTGCCAATGCACATGTGTGAGGAGGGCAGGAAATCAGGCAGGGAAGAAATTAGGAGATTGGGCCTAACACTTTAAATGGTAGCCAAGGGCTACCTTCAGAGTCTTTGTTAAGCAGGTGCAAACCTATGGGGAATCCCCTCCTGGTTTGCCTCAATACACGTTTGCAGGATTGCGGGATCTATACTCAAATTAGCAGCAAATGGTGCATTTAAAAGCACATTGGGCGAGTGACATTGACCAAAGCATAATAGCACTTAAAGGTAACATGCTCATTTGATATTGGTGGCTGGCATGCCCGGATGCATTGTACCTTAATCCCATGTAAACGGGAGTGGTGCTACATTTGCAGGGTCTTTGAGGTGTCAATTACACTCTGATAAGAGGGCCCAGGCAATTGATAACAAAGCCCAACATCACATAATTCCCATAACAAGGCATACAAGCTGGAGAAAGAATGTTTGTATGAATATAAACTAATAAATGTGACCTCTTAGATGATCCGGTTGGCAAGGTATGGCAAAAATAACCTCCTCCCAGCCAAACTGACAACAGATCTCAAACTGTAGCATCGAAACAATACAAATTAACACAATAGAACATACACCACCCCACGATGCAGGTCTACACTAAATTTAACTAAATACCATACTAACCCACCACAGGTACACTAATACAACTCTCCTTGGGGCTTTAACATCGGTCTGTCAGGTACCACAGACAACCCCACAATTTACGCTACCAATCTGGAATGCATATTAATCACTGCACCAGACAATTCCTATAATATCTAAAACATACAGGCCACGCTGTAGCACACATCAACACTGCAATAAATCAACATTGCCCTGCTCCCTATGTTCCAATGCTAGTCCCTTACCCCACCTCTTGCAGACCCTAAGCGCCAGAAGACACTAACAATGACTGAAGTTGCAATATTCCACACGCAATAACACAACACAACATGGCATAGCACACACAGAGGTTTACTTATTCTTCCATGGAACAGAGTTTAGTCACCCAAGAAACTCAATTGGCTGGCAGAGAGGGGAAATAATGTATGTTGGTCCTGCTGCTGTCAGTACACTATACAAGAATATCGATGTCCTGACTGGCTGATGAGAATATATAGCCTCTGTCAAAAAGTGATATGGGGCTGTGGCAGACAAATCTAGAAGACCGCTTCGGATGTCATTAGCAGAGGAGCACAAGGGGACCCAGTATTATCTCTGAAAACATAAAATATGCCCTGTTTTAAGGCAGGCTTTCTTCAAATGGAATGACATGACATGATTCACTTCTAGGGACTGCCAATTGTTGCACCGAAGACACAAGGAGATTAAATTGCGTGCCCGTGTTCACACACTTTTGGTTAAACAGAGAAGCCGGGATCTTAACCCACTCTGCAAAATGAGTCACTTGACCACATTCCTTTCAAGATCTAGTTGTTAAAAAGATGTAAAATGCTGCTTTCAGAACTACAGTACTGCCTAAAGGAGATTACTTGCAAGTAAACACATCACATAATAAAGCAACCTGGCACCATATCCATCCTTTTAGAAAAATGTAAAGCCAAGCGTGTTTGTAACTTTTTTTTACCACATCCTGAATGAAAGACTGCAAGTCCCAGAATGCTAATAACGTTACGCAATAAAATAGATTTTGTGATAAGTCTAATGTACTAGTTTAGCAGTGCTTTAAATGGGATGCGCAATCAGTGGGAGGGACTCAAACAAGGGGGCATGACCCAAGTATGGGCAGTGGGTGGCCGTAAATTGATCTCATTAGCGTGCAGTGGGAGCCAAGCAGGAGAGGTGGGCACATTCCTATAATTCATTTTGCTGCACTCCATCTTCATTCTTAATCACAGGTGCCGACCCATTGAGGCAGCTGTTTTCAACAGAGAAGGCCTATGCTGTCTGGTGAAAGGGCTGCCTGTGGGGGTTGCCACCTCCGATTAAGAAACAAAGAAAAATAGAGGCGGGTGCACAAAAAGGTATGATAGCTGTGCGCACATCTCTCCTTTTGATTCTTAATCAGAGGCGCTGGTCCCTACAGGCAGCCCTTTCACCACGTGGCTTTGCTGGGTGATAGGGCAAAGTGTTTTTTTTCAGGTGACCCGGGTTACCCACAACTCCAAAGAAGAAGTGGCAGAAGAAGTGTGTTGGAGACGGCTTCAGAGTAGCAGTTGTGCGGCTTGACACTCAACCTCGTACGTTGTTAGGTTCTTTCCTCCAGCTTTGTTAGCCAAAGCGGCTTAGGCTCACAGCTCGTAGCCCGTAGCTCGTCCTAACTCCCCTAACACAGATGTTGGCGTGGGAGTCTGCTGGCAGACAGGCGAGCGAGCGAGCGAGGCCTAGAGTGGAGGACAAAGAGAAGTGGAAAAGCGGTGCCTACCCAGGTAATTGAATTCAAACCGAATCTATTTCTTTTAACCAATGTATCCAAAATGTTCAACAAACAAGTAAACACACAATGACTGAAAGATATAGAAGTTTTGTTTGCACTGTGCTCCGTGATGGCAGCTGACCAGCATGTACTAAAGATTACTTTAGCAAAAGCGTCGGGCGATGTTATGGTGCACAATGCTGATGCCAAGTCCGCTAGTGTTCGGGTGGAACCTAAGAGGGAGGTGGCAAATCAGCCGCGGACCGTAGGCCGGAATACAGGGGAAATCCAATAATGAGGTCGCTTCCAGTTCCATTTTTGTGCCTCAGGAGCAGCATCTAATGCCCTTAGGATACATGGTTAACCCCGACGAGTCATTAAATATTGCAGCTTGTAAAGAGGATGCTGCTTATGATGCACTATAGAATGAGATTTCAATGATGAGTCGTCGTCCTCTAGTGGTGAAAAGTAAGAAGACGGTTGAGGTAAAATGTTGTAAACGTTTTAAATTGGGCAATTGTGAGGGGGGACTCACTGCTCAAAAGAGAGAAAGAGGTAAAAACCAGCCCCTCCAGCCCCCCTTAACAACTATTACTAAAACTCAAGCTGACGGTTCAGTGAGGCAAGTGGTCTTGAGAGGCCCCTTAAGATAAGTGGCTGGCCCCTATGAATGAAGGCCGCCTTGCTGAGGCGGAGGCCCCTTTTGACTTAGAGACAAACCTTAGCTTCCCTGGTGTGGACTTAGTCCACTTCCCCGAGAGGCCCTGGCAGACGGTGCTCTCAAGCCGGAGGCACCGAGGGAGGTCCCAAACTTGTTAGCCCTAAAAACAAATGTGGTACTTGCTCATAATAAGGTTGCGGCTTCTGGTATACCAAGTCCTGAGGAAATGTAGGTACATTATAAGTTACTGTAGTGACTAACATACTCTTAGTCCATGGTCCCCTTTCCTCCAATACTGTATGGGCGCCCCTTCCAAGGGACGGGAGATGGAACCTTTTTCACCAGAAAAAACCTTCTTCCCCTTTAAATTTAGAGGCGCGCAGGGGTGCGGCCAAGGAAGCATGCGCTGCCCTGACTCTGCCCTCTGGCGCTACACCTCAGTCCCCATAGAAGCATCGACAATAGATTTAACCTTGCCTAATGACACCAGTATTATTAGGGGGGAGGTTGGAGGGACGTATGGAGGAAAGGGGAATAAGAGTACGTTAGTAACTACGGTGTGTAACATATAATTACTCTTATGTCCCGTCCCCTTTCCTCCATACTGTATGGGGGATTACAACTGATTGTAGCCCCAGAGTGGAGAGGAGACCGCACTCAAGCAAATAGGTTCCTGAGAACCGCCTGTCCGAAAGCCGCATCCAATCTAGAGCCGGCATCCAAACAGTAATGCTAGGAGAAGGCCGAGGGAGAGGCCCAAGTGGCCGCCCTGCTTATGACTTGCCAAGGGACATTGCGTTGGAATACGATGGCCGTTGCCTTGGCCCTCACTGCGTGGGCAGGCATGTTGGCCGGAAGCGGCTTGTGCTGGCCCTCGTATGCTTCTTTGATGGCAGAGAACATCCAGCGGGATATGGAAGCCTTAGAGACCTGATATCCTGGTCTTGAGCCTCTGAAAGAGACAAACATGGCGTCCAATTTGCCGAAGCTCTTGGTCCTGTCCAAGTAGAATTTCAGGGCACGCCTGACATCCAGACAGTGCTGCGCTCTCTGTACTTCGTCCCTGGGATCAGGGAAAAACTTAGCAAGGACTATTTCCTCGTTCAAGTGAAAAGCAGATGGAACCTTGGGTAGAAATGCCGGGTGCGTCTGCAGGACTACCTTGTCTTTGTGAAAGGTGGTATATGGCTCAGAAGCGAACAGCGCCTGGATCTCACTGGCTCTACGAGCCGAGGTAAGGCCGACTTGTAAGGCTGTCTTGATGGTGGCCAGCTTGATGTCCACGGACGCCATTAGCTCGAACGGTTTGTGCGCCCAAGACTATTTTAAGGTCCAACATTGGGCGCGGCCTCTTGACGGGCGGGTAGAGCCTAGCGAGACCCGTCGGATGTTTATTGACGATAGGGTTGGAAGAGGAGAAAATGCCCTCCTCCGAGTTCTTGTAAGCCCCAATGGCTGCAAGGTATGTGCAGCAGGTGTCCACCTGCATGCCTGAATGAGCGAGGTGCGCCGAAAAGGAGAGCACGTCATCCAAAGTGCACGCGAAGGGGTGGATTCCCTTGGAGTCTGCACAGTGGCAGAACATGGCCCATTTGCTTTTGTACTGGGCCCTGGTAGCTTTTCTCCTGGCGCCCTGTATGATCTCCAGATTGGTCTGTGAGAGGCTAAAGTGCCGAAGCGTTACCTGCTCAGGTACGACGCTGTGAGGGCTAGTTTCCATGGCGCAGGGTTGATGACTCTGCCCCCTGCTGTGCCAGAAGATGTGCTGGGCCCGTCGGGAGGTGAATCAGGGGCACCTCCGAGAGGCTGAGTAGCTCCGAAAACCATGGCCTGGCCGGCCACCATGGAGCTATTAGAATGATGAGTTGGCGAGACTCCTTGATTTAGCAAATTACCCTGTGGATTAGGGAAGTGGGCGAAAAAGCATAGGCTTTCATGCCAGTCCACTGGAGGTGAAATGTGTCACTCAGAGAGCCAGGGCCCTGACCTTGCCAGGATGCGAACTGGGAACACTTTTTGTTGTGCCAGGTGGCAAAGAGATCCACGTGGGGGTGACCCCACCTGTTGAAGATCTCATGAATAACGAGTTAATTTAGCTGCCACTCGTAATTGTCCGCTCCCAGCCTGCTGAGCCTGTCTGCTTCCAGATTGGATTCCCCCGGGAAGTGGACCGCTGTGAGGTAAATGTCATTTTCCAGGGCCCACTCCCACATGCTGATCGCCAGTCTGCACAGAGGGGGGGGGGGGATCTGGTGCCTCCCTGCTTGTTGACGTAGTACATGCTGATCGAGTTGTCCGTCTGGATGGGGACAACCTTGCCCCTGAGAAGCGGTAGGAATGGTCTGAGCGCCAGCCAGATGGCGTTCAGCTATAGCCAATTGATGTGGTATTCCCGCTCCTGTCAAGTCTAGATGCTGTGGACCGAGAGATTGTCCAGAGTGGCTCCCAAACCCTCGAGCAAGGAATCCGTGGTGATGCTGGCCTGCGGAGTGGGCGGCCGGAAGGCTCTTCCGGCCGCCCACTCCGCAGGCCAGCATCACCACGGATTCCTCGCTCGAGGGCTGGGGCACCACACTGGACAATCTCTCGGTTGCAGTCTCTGGACCACCAAGTCATGTCCGGGTGGAGATATGGCGGAACATTGATCATCTCGGATTGAGAGCCCCGCCCCTGGTTCCATGCGGCTGCGAAGTGCAGCGGAATCCTCCTCATCCTTAGTCTCGTGTGCGGAACGGCTAATAAGACAGCTGCTAGAAGACCCAGGAGATGTTGGTACCATCATGACGGGGTCACTTCTCTGCTGAGGAAGTGGGCGGTGGCCCTCTTGATGGCCGAGACTTTGTCCTCCGACAGAAATACCTTCTCAGAGCACGTGTCCCAGATGAGTCCCAGGAATGTAAGAGTCTGCGTAGGCTACAGCTGTGACTTCCTGAGATTGAGCGAGAAGCCCAGATCGTGCAGTGTGTTCATAAGGGCAAGGGAAGAGTGGTGGACCGCTTCCAGAGATGCAGCCCTGACGAGCCAGTCATCGAGGTATGGGTAGATGTGGAGGCCCTGCGCTCTGAGGAGGGCCGCCACTGCATTCATGAGTCTGGTAAAGGCCCTGAAGGCCAAGAAGAGGCCAAAAGGAAGGACCTTGTATTGAAAATGGTAGCCCATGATCCTGAACCATAGAAAAGAACGATGGGCCTGCCAAATCAGGACGTGTAGGTACGCGTCCTTCAGATCCAGGGAGCACATCCAGTCTCCCTTGTCCAATATCTCAGCTATAAAAGCTAGCGTAACCATCTTGAATTGATACAGGAGAGGTTGAGGGTGGAAAGGTCCCGCACAACTCTCAGGCCTGCCTGGTTCTTCTTCTGAATGGTGAAAATCCTGGAGTAAAAGCCAAAGCCTCCCTGGGAGGCTGGGACTTCCTCCACTGCCTGGCTCTCTACGAGCATCCAGATCTCCACCAACAGAGTTGCTGTCCCAACCTGTGGGAGTGGAGGGGAGGAGGGAAGAGAGGCTGGGATAGGAAGGCAGTACTCCATGGATGCTACCGATAGGGGTCCGCAAAATTCTGGCACCACAAATGTACATGGAAGGCAAGCCTGCCCCCCACAGTGGACCCAAAGGGGCTTGTCATGCCTTCTTTCCCTCGGGGGCTGTCGCTGAGGAGGGGGACTGGAAAAAGCCCTTACCCCCCCCTCACCTTTTTGTTGCTTGCGCCGGCTCTGAGACGGCGAGCGGTACGGCTGCCTGGATCTGCGTTCCTGGAAGTCACAGAACCCTCCATATGTACGACCCCTCTCTGAGCGCTGCTAAGATTGGGTGTATGATTTGGGCGTGGTCTTTGAAAGGATGGATAAAGACTTAGGTGTTTGTGAGCTGTTTTTCTTCCTGTCCAGCTCTTTGTCCGTAGAGGAGTGTAAGAGGTCCCCCCCCTCGTACGGTAGATCTAGTATGCGTTCCTGGACATCCGGGTTGAATTTTGTTGCCCGGAGTCAGGCTGTTATTTTCATGTCCGTGGCAATACAGATGGTGCGGCCTGAGGTATCAATATGAGCCGCTGTGGATTCCATGAGGGCATGCGCCACAAGTTGGGGGAGGCCCAGGTACTCCGACAGACCAGCAAGACGTTTGTAGAAGGCCCTGGCTGAGGATGTCATGTCTGGAGTAGTTGGCGCCGGAGGCTGGGGTACAGGGCCCGCGGCAGGAGGCTGAGCAGGCTGGTACGGAGCCCCCTGTGGAGTCGGCTGGGGAGCCGGAGGTGGTGGCTGCGCTGGGGCCTGGGGTGTCGGCGGAGGCATCTGTGGTGCCACTAGCAGTGCGGGAAGGACTTTCCTGATGGTGTCTTTGATGATAACCCCCCTCTGAGGTGACTTCATGAGGCCGAGGAACTTCTCGAAGAGCACCTCCTCACTGGCCAAAGAGGTGGCAGGGGGTACCGACGGGGTAGCAGGGAGCTGCTGGAGCCGCTGCATGCCCTGTCCATATGGACGCAAAGGAAAGCGACCCTGCGCAAATGAGGGGTAGACTGTAGGCCAGGTACTTGGTTGAGGCCAGTCCCACATTGACACTCGTTCATGGCCGAATTCCTGGAATGGCGTCGGACGGGTGCCTCTTTCTGGTGTGGCAGCCATTTTGTCAAGCTGCCTGCCACGTGTTGCTCGGCCCACTGGGCCGGGCCTCCTCCAAGACTCTTGCGTCTGGATCAGGAGACCTACCCTGCTCCTCTGGCCTAGGCCCTGTAGGTGTGACACCCTCGAGCCGGGGGTAGGTGGAGCTGTGCTTAGGCGCCCCCTCAGACGTATTGCCAGTATTAGGGCATAGCCCCTCGGCCATGGTGCCAGTAAAAGGGCGGAGCCCCTCAGGTGCAGACCCGGTAAAAGAACCTTCTGGTCCCTCAACACTGCAACCGGGAGGATCCGAGGATCCCTCGGCCAGAAGGGCGGTAGCTGAAGCAGCCTCAGTGCATGTGCTGGTAGAAGGACCTGACTGGTCCCTCCTGCGCGGGAGAGTCCCTGGGAAGGAGTCTCCCTTGCGGGGTGCGATGGAGAATATCGGCCCTACCTTGGGCCTGGTTG
Organism: Ambystoma mexicanum; assembly: GCF_040938575.1. Taxonomy (NCBI): domain Eukaryota; kingdom Metazoa; phylum Chordata; class Amphibia; order Caudata; family Ambystomatidae; genus Ambystoma; species Ambystoma mexicanum. The sequence continues at coordinate 342,570,394 of NC_090922.1, forward strand.
GACCTGGTTCGACGCTTCACGAAGTTCTTCAGATCCTCTGGAGGCGACCTCTGGAAGAGTTCCCTCCACCTGGCTAGTCTGTTCTTCAGCGCCTTCGAGGACAGCGAGTCACACGCCGAACATGATTGCCAACCGTGATCTGGGCCAAGGCAACGTAGGCAGAGGGCGTGGGGGTCTGAAGTTGGGAAGAGCTTGTTGCAGGATGGACACCTGCTGAACTCTGTAGAAGTCGACATGCGCCGAGGAGGGGCGTGACGCCTGAGGACCGAGTACCTGAATGATAAACAAGACAAAAAAAGACAAAGAGAAGAAGCATCCGGGTGTGGGATTATATGGCCGAAGCCAAACACAGGAGCGCTGGTGAATTCGGCCTGTTCTCGACGCGGAAAAGGGGACTGAGGTGTGGCACCGGAGGGCAGAGTCAGGGCAGTGCATGCTCCCTGGGCCGCACCCCTGCACGCCTCTAAATTTCAAGGGTAAGAAGGTATTTTCTGGTGAAAAAGGTTCTGTCTCCTGTCCCTTGGAAGGGACGCCCATATAGTAGGGAGGAAAGGGGATGGGATGTTCGAGTAGGGAAGATAACCGTTAAAGCAGTGACAGGGGTAAGACCTTTGACAATAGCCATTACCCTCAGGTCTTGTGTCCTCATGAGAAATGTAGGGCGGATGTTCCGTATGGTATTGACAACAGTTTGGGTGTGTCAAAATTGGGCCCCTTGTTGAAATTAGAAGAAATCTACCCTACGGCAACCAGCCCTCTCTTAAATCGTACTTTTTTGCCAGCAAACCAGGTAAAAAAATCCCATGGTTAGCTACGATCGGCAGCAAAGATTTACTAAGATTTACTAAGGGTGGAAGTACCGAAATGGGAAAGAATTGTTAACTGGGTCTTCATTGAATTTGTTACACCTGCGGTGAATTCAACGTTTTTGGTCTACTTGATCGACATTTTTTGACCTTTTCCCCGGACCTCCCCACTTCCCCCCATCTTAACTTATTCCCTTACCTGCCCCTCTCCATATATATAATTGATAATATTTGAACTTAAATTCCCCAAAAAAAGTTTTTAAAAATTATGTCAAATTTAAAAGGTCCATTTTGTTTCAATCAAGTATGCTAATGCCGGTTTCATTACTATGTACTTGTGCTGGGACGCTACTAAATATGGCTTACAAGTTAACGGTTTGCTGTGGGCAACAGTCTGACTCGCTTAAAGAAAATTGTGCCCCTAGTGCCATGGGTATAACTAAGCCCTGTAACCTGGTGTTGGTACTACCAGGCGGTTACACTGGATATAACCCTGACTGAATATCAGTGACGGTTGCGGGTGACTATGACAGGATACAGTGGGCTCCTGTAATCAGGCCTGTGGGAGTATTCCTGGAAAAAGAGGTTGAATGAAATAGAAACTTTAGCATTGTAAATTGGAATACTAGGGGTTTCAGCCATCTTCTGGATGCCAGTGGATGACTACCATTGATTACTAAATATGAAGTGTTTATGCTACTGGAAACATGGCTGAATTCAGAGGTTAATTAGGTTGATACCATATCCATCAAAAGATGGCAGATAAATGCCCCTGGGGTCGTCTGTATGGAGGCTTTATCATAGGGATCAGTCAAAGCCTGGTATCACATGAGAAACTAAGTAGTAACGTCGAGGCCATGGAACTTAGCTTGGGTGGTATTAATGGAAAAATCAGTATGCTAATCATTAACATTTATATTCCCCCGGAGACCCGATGTCGTGAAGCTACGCCTGCCATTATTGAAGAGCTGTTGGTGGGATGGATGGACTGGGGGGCGGAGACCTCACTGAGCGCTACCTAGATAAAGAAGTCTGTGCAACTTACTGCAATGGGGCAGGTAATTGCACTATGCTACAGTTAGCTAACAACGTTAGATGGCACCTGTGGTTGGATTTCCTGAGAGATTGGAATTTAACTCTATTGAATGGGAGAACCAAGGGTGACTGCCCTTCATTGCCTCTTTGGAAATAATACCTGCCTTGAGAAAGTTTGGGACCTAAAGGTGATACCTAATGCCTTCAGTGATCAAGCGTTACTTGCATTGACCTTATCTGAATACAATTCTCCTTAACACTCCCTAGGTACAAGTAGTGCAGGCAATCACATTTCCTGGAATTAAAAAATCTAATCTACTCCTGTCACAGTCATTTCTCTGTAGGAAGAGTGTTCTTGGGGTGAATGGATTTGAAGCCCTGTTAAAGGCCCTTTCTACAGAAGCGGGTACAGTGAGTGCGCATTTGATGGCCACGGACAAACATTTGATATATGCATACGGGATGCTAAAAGAGTGATGAGAAGGAGGCTAAGATTGTTGAAGGTTGGGTGGCTAGGGAGTTGGCCTCTAGTTCTAAGAAAATCAAGGCAGAGTACAAGGGGTGGCTTAAACGCTGGAGGTTCATGATAAATAACAGCTGTTGGCAGAATATGATGAAGGCGCTCAGAAGTAAGGATGTGAGGAGTATATGGAAAATCGTGTGCTGTGCTAAGGGCAAGAATCGAAAAATATTATAAACCCTATTAAAGAAGAGGTTTGGCTAAGCCATTTAAGGAATAGAGGGACTACCAAGACTAAAGTGGCAGAGGTGGAGTACTGTTCGGATGGTTGGCCTCATCTAGCGACTGTGAAAGACATTAAGTTAATTATTTCTAGACTAAAGTCCTCCAGGGCACCTGGCCCAAACGGGCTTGCCAGTGTGGTAGTAAAACATGACCCTGGTGGTTGGGCCCAGATTCTAAAATCTTGTTTGCTAAAGTGTGCTCTTCGCAGACGATCCCCTGCTCTTGGCAGCAATCTATTATGATACCGGTCTATAAAAAAGGGGATAGGCTGGGGCCGTGGCTAGGCAGCACACGATGAGGACGTGTCTGCTATGAGCTCCGCCAACGGGCCCCTTTCGTAACGTTATTTTGGCATTTTTGCACCCACGCGATGAGCGCAAATATATAAGAGTTAAGGCTGAACCCGGCTGGATTCTGTGGATCGCGGTCCCGATAGAAATCGGAGCATGGATGCTGGAGATATCGCCGGGACGAGCTGGAGCCCCCTGAGACCGTTGAGATCAACATGGCGGTGCGCGCCATTTCGCCTGGCGGACCGCGGGGGCCTCGTCACCCCGGGTCGTGGTCCACGGCCTCAGCCTGAAGAGAAGCAGATTTAAGAATCGGGGACTCCCCCTGTCCCTTTGAGGGAAGAGCGACCGAGACGCACTGACGCGAAGCGCTGCTGCAGCAGAGGGGTCAATGCTCCGTAGGCTCGGGGAACACTGTTTGTCTGCCTGTGTCCCTCTGCGGGAAGGAAACTCTCCCTGCCCTCCGGTCATCACGGTGAGGGTTTCGGAGGAGGGACTGTGGGGGTCCTGTGTCTGGCGCGGAGAGGCTGGCGACATGGTGAACCAGGGGTGAGTCACCTACCTGTGCGAAGGGGAGGTGAGCCACATCTACTGCGAGCCGCCGGTCTGGGCTGGAATCCCTCGAGACCTCTGGGACTCTCATGGCGACGCGCGCCATCTTGCCTGGCGGGCATCGGGGATCTCACCGGTCCAGATGGTGGTGGTCCCCGGTTTTACTTTGAGAGTCGGCAGATCTAGGAGCGGGGGATCTCCCCTGCCACTCAGCGGAGCGAGCGACTGAGGCTTGGGGTGCGCCGCTCGCCTACCTGTGTGCCTTTGTGTGGCAAAGACTCCTCCCATCCTTCGACCATTGTGGGAGGAGAGCCGGAGGGGGTCTGTGGGGACTTGTGACTGGTGTGGCGGTGCTGGCGGCTCGGAGATCTGAGGTGAGTGGCGGCCCGCCTGGGGGGGGCGGGGGGAAGCAGGCCGCATCTTCTGTTTTGGAGGCAGTTGCCTGGAGGTGTGGGACCGGGCTCCCGCTCGTTGAGGCCTGGAGGAGGGAGGGGCCCCGCGGGGCTGCAGAGCTTGCTGGGCCCCGCCTGCAGGGGCGGATTGTGAACATTGCGGACCTGCGAGCCCCACTTAGCTACACTCCGGCGTTGGATCCTTCTCTGAGTGGGCTTGGGGTGGTGCTTGGTGCCCGTCGCAGCCTACTGCCTCTCGCGGACATCGTTAAGGGGACTCACTGACCCTCGGGGCACCCACTTACACCTGGTGGATGACTCTACTGATCTTCTGCACTGCGCACCCTACAAACGTTGCGTTGCTTCTGGGACTATATAATTTGAAGTCTTGCTTTCCCCAGCAATGCCCAAGGCAGGAGCTAAAAAGAAAGAACAAACACAGGGTATAAAGGCTTTCTTGGCACCTCGGATGACTCCCGCGTTCCAGGGCCATACAGTGCCAGTGGACATCCACCTGGCCCCCGCTACAGACCCCATTGTGGACATGGCATTTACCAGGTCTGACTTTGAAGATCTGCTGAAGGCCTTCAAACAAGAGATCACTCACGAAATTAAGGCGGAGATAAACACCTCTAAGGACTCAGTGGCCAGATCCTTGGTAGAGCTAACCTCCCACCTGGGTGGTCTTGAAACTAGGGTGAACAATCTGGAGAATGTTACCTGTGAGCTAACGCATGATACTTAGGTGCTCTCAGAACGGGTGCGGGTGATCGATCTGGAGGAGATCTGGGCTAAGCAGGCGGACCTTGAAAATAGGTCTATACGCAATAATGTGCGCCTTCGGGGTATTCCTCGACAAATCTCTGATCAAGAACTACCCAGCTACGTCAGCGAACTGTTCCGAAGCCTTCTGGGCCTTCCTCCCTCTGAAACCCTGACTCTGGATAGAACGCACCGTGTAAACTCCTCTGCCCAGCAGAGAAGAAATCTTCTCCCAGATGTCCATTACTTCTGTCAAAAAGAGGAAATCATGATGGCGGCCAGAAAATCAGAATCTGTGCAATTTCGGGGAGCGTCTGTTTAGCTATTTCAAGATCTCTCCCTGTATACCTTAGCTTGCCGACGCCGTCTACAGAAGGTCTCTGCATGGCTCCAAGCCCAGAAGATCCGCTACCGCTGGGGTCCTGCAAATTGATTTTTGATTTTCATAATCAACATTATGCGATCTCTTCGGAGACAGAGGCGAGGGAGCTAATGGCTGGGGATACTGCTGTACCCGCGCCAGACTGCGATGCCCCGTCAGAGGTGGATCACGGTTCACAGTCTACTCCGATAGACAGAAGAAGAAAGCCCAGGGGTTGGTGGCGAATGGGTGGTCCTGCTCTCGGTGAGGAGCAGAATACGGCTGGGGGTCATGCTCGCCTCTCTCCGGACAGCCCAAATAGCCGCTCTAAGTCAGCTAGTCCCCCACGATCTGATGATGCGCCTGCCTGACATTAAAGGAAGAAAGCGGAAAAGACACAGGTGGCACACCCTCGGTTCTTCCGGGGGGAATGTGGAGGCAAGACTTCAACCTGCATGGTTAACATTTCTTGAGTATGGATCCCTACTGAATGTCTTAAGAACCTGGCAGGGTGAAGAGGTTCTGGAGGACTCACCTTTCGATGTGAGAGATCATCGGCCACACAGACTCAAGCAAACCTGCTGGTTGGTCGCGGGTGTTAGGCGGAAACTTGTGCAGTTCCCTTAGGGACCACTGCAAAATGTTTAAGACTACAGGTGTTAGCAGTAAACCCAATTGGTAGCAGTCTGCACCACCCAGATTTACCTGGTAACTGTGGCTGAGCAGTCAGACTTCTCTCAAGAAGAGTTAGGCAGTATATAGAGTATACACAATAGGGCTAAAAAAAACAGTAGCACAAGCAAACACTGACCAGAGCTTTGGTATAAAAGTATATAATTATTTATTTAAAAACACACTTGTAAAAATACACTGACACTAATATGTCAAGCAAGTTCAAACAAAGTAACTGGAAATATATACACCTCCCTAATTAATTATTTGACAAGTTTAGGTTAAGACACCATTTATTTAGCAAAACAGAGGTGAGCGCATAACCATAGATGGCACTCCAATAATTTGTTTAAAAAGGGAGAGAAAAGGCAGAATAGGAAAATCACACAGTACCAACACTTTTAAGAAACCACAGCAAGCCAAGAAAGGCAGGGTCTACTGTAGAGCGAAAAGTTCATAGGCCAGGCCCACTCTTGGAGAGAGCAAGGGAATGTGCCCAGGATCACACAGTGGAAATGCACTCAAAGTATTGCAGGAAAGTCAAAAAGAGGTTGGATCAAGTTAGAAAGGTAATGTTAACAGGTCCGAGGTCACCCCAGGATAGAGAATCAAGGATTTACGGGACACCTTGGACAGTCTGTTGCAAGGGAGACCAGGCGGGACACAGTACCTGAAATGGTGAGAAATCTCCAGCGGGGGCAGTTGTTCCTGGCAGCGGGTATAAGTCGGGGCTTCGTCCAGGGGAAGGGAAGATCTCGACCTGGAGGAAAGCTGGAGGTCGTTGCATTGCCAGGGAAGAAACCAGCCGCGGAGTTTCCCGGTTCAAAGGTAATACCCTTTTATTTGCGGTAGTGGTGAAGCGTGGCTATCCGGCCGCCGGGGTGCTTGGCACGGGCGATTCGACCACAAGACGATCCAGGAAGGCGAAAAAGGTGAACTGGTTGGTCCCACCAGCTCAACGGGAAGAAGACTCTCCTGGAAGAAGATCTTCTCTGTCGCTCTGTCATCGGGGAAGTGGTGAGTTTCGTACAGCAGGGCTCCACCGGTGGTGTCGTCGTTGTAGATGGCTCAGCTTCTCCCCTCTTCGGATTCTTTACGTCCTGTGGCGACTTCTGAAGTTCCAGTCCCCAAAACCCTGCTTTTATGCAGAAAACCCACATTCATCAGCCTAGCTGTCAATCAAACATGCTAAGTAGTGAGCCGGCCGGCTCACCACTGGGGCAATCACACAAGAGTGCGACTTGAGTTGCCAAGGCAACTCAGTCCAGGGTGCTTATTCCCCCTCCCACACATCCCATAGACCCAGACAGAGTGGCACCACTTTTGGAGGCTTCTGTGCAGAAGCCCGCCAAAAATGGAACAAAGGGCTCGACTTGGGTTAGGGTTACAGAGGCGAACACAAACGCCATTTTAAAACCGAGTCCTGGCAAAAAGACCCAACCGGGGAATAAATATTAAATAAATAACCCAGCGGTATCTTTAACATTGCACCAAAAAGATGTGCGTTTAAAATGAATGGGAGAATCCCATAGGAAATATTCCGGTGGAATATTTCGCGTGGTATCCACTGCCACCAGCCAGAAACTCGACAAGGGGGGACTGGACAGTGCCCCCTTGGAAAACAGACCCAGGGGCAACTGAATTACCCCTACCAGTACTTCCACAATATGATGGTTTGTACTGGTTCTGTTCACAATTTAAAGTCATTGGTGACTTTACATGCCCTGGGAGACAGTAGTCAGTCCCAGGGTATGGGGTCTATGTTTGGAGGTCACTATGACACCCCTGTGTTACTGCACTGAGGGTGCTGTGTAACACACTTACCAAAAACCACATTGAATCCTATGGAGTAAAAGACCCCATAGCCCATAAAACACATTACATAGTCAAAGGACATTCTCAAATCATGACTAAGAGTGGGAGAAAAAGTCTCACTCTTAGCAGGAGAAAAAAATAAACCCCAAAAATCCAGCAAAGCTGCTGGGGGACTCACTAGGTTTGGGAAATTAGCCTTTTCAGAGAATTCTCCCTAACAGCGGGGCTCTGGGTGGTCATGGGAGAGATCCCCTGGGTGAGGTCTATATGGTGTGCAAAAATTACACAAGATTTCAAAGGGGGGCCCTCGAGTCGGAATGCACCCGATTCTGTTGAAGGTTTATTGTTGTTTGAATGGAAGTTGAAAGCCCATGAAAGCTTTTCACATCTTGTTTCTTATCATTCTTCAAGTTCTTATATCGCATTGTTCAACAGTGCAAATTGTTTTCTTTTACTTCTTTTTGGTTTTGTTGTCGTCCAGTATTAATTTCATAATTTTCCCCCTCTTTGGAATTCTGATGTTGGGTCTGTCTCGAGTGGAAACTGTCGACAACGAGGAAGCTCGTGTAATGCTGATCTCAAATCTGAAATATTATCAAGCTGCTCTATGCTTTGGGTCATCTGGAGTGAGTTAAGTGCTTCACTGAAGGTTAATTTCCAGGCCTTTAAGATCTGGAGTGAGAGTGTGTTGACTGGTGAATGTAATGTAATAACCCATGTAATTTGCCAACTATGTCAAGTGTGTGTAGAACACAAGGGAATACTGAAATAACGAACCCGAATAAAATCTGTCTCACTCTCAAGGTTCAGGGTCTCAATTCCCCACTAAAACGGAGAGCTTTATTTCAGCGATTGGCGACATACAACCCCACAATGTTATTTTTGCAGGAAACTCATCTTTTGCCAACTGATGAATTCCGCTTGAATGACAAGCTCTATCCAACCAAATTTTGTGCTTCCTCTGGGACGAAGCGGTGTGGGGTATTCTTGTTCTTGTTCGGAAGGGGACTCCGCTGAAGGTTCATAGAACCCTGCTAGATGCAGAGGGGAGATTTGCTCTGGTGGTGGCCACGTTGTATGGGAAGGTGATGACCCTGTTGTCGATATATGCACCCAATGTTAATCAAAACCTATTTTTTACCTCTATAACCAGAATGTTGAGTGAACATGCTGAGGGAGACCTTATAATTGGAGGGGATTTTAATGCTGTGATTAATCAGTTGGAAGATAAATCCCTCCCTCCAACTCCAGCTGATAAGAAAAATGTCATGGCTCTCACTTCTCTTCTCCGAGAACACTCATTGATAGAGGGGTGGTGTTTTTTTCACCAAGGGGAACGGGATTATACTTTTCACTCTCCTGTGCATAGGGGGTTCTCTAGGTTAGATATGTTCCTTCTCTCAGACACTCTTATCCCCCACACCAGAGAGAGAGAGAGATCCTCCCGAAGGCCTTATCAGAATATTGCTCCGGTATTAGTGTCCATGTCTCCATTTAGCGACTCCCTGGAGCCCCCTCGGGTCTGGCGCCTGAACAAGGTCATTTTGCTGGACCCTCAGGCTCGCTCCTGCATTGTAAACTGCATAAATCAATATTTTGCAGACAATGATACTGGGGAGTTGGAATATGCAGTAGTGTGGAATGCGGCGAAAGCTGTCATCAGGGGTCAGGTTATAACTCAAACAAATGAGCGGAGTAAAGTTCACAGGCAGGCTCAGGATCAATTGGAAGGAACAAGTTACTTACCTGTAACTGTTGTTCTCCCGGATGGGTCTGGCATGGATTCACATGCTCATGAATATTCCCCGTCGTCAGGCTGGGAATCCTCGGTAAAGAAAAAACAGTATCAGTTTCGTTTCTGATCTGTCTTTCGTAGTAGTAACCAATCACTGATCTCTGCGTCATACTGACCACATCCAATGACTGCCCTCTACCTAAGCCCCGCCTCTGGCAGCCATCTTCAGATTTGGTAGCACGTGAAGTGGCAGTATGACCAAGTGAAGAGCCGCAGAGGGGTAGGCGGGAGGGTTCGCATGTGAATCCATGCCAGACCCATGCTGGAGAACAACAGTTACAGGTAAGTAACTTGTTCCTTCTCCAGCATGGGGTCTGGCATGGATTCACATGCTCATGAATAAAGAATACATAGCAGTACACACATACACAACCACGGGAGGTGGCAAAGGCTCAACATTAAGCATTACATCAAACTCAACATTAAGCAATTCTTACCTCCTCACCAGGGTCACCTTAGGCGAACAGGTTGCGCAGCACTGCTTGGCCGACCCTGGACTCCTCCCTGGAATCCCAATCGACGCAGTAGAATTTCGTTAAGGTGTGCGTCGACCTCCACGTAGCAGCCCTGCAGATGTCCAGCAAGGGCACACCAGATAGGAACGCCGTGGTAGCTGCGATCGCTCTGGTGGAATGGGCTCTCGGACGGAAAGGCAGCGGTCGGTTTGCCAACCGATGACAGTACATGATGCAGCCGGAGAGCCATCTGGAAATGGAAGCCTTCGAGAGAGCCTTCCCCTGATTGACAGGTCCAAAGTTCACAAAGAGTTGTGACGTCTTCCGAAAACACTTTGTGCGGTCCACGCAGAACTTCAGCGCTCTAGCCACATCCAGCGAGTGCAAAGTCCTTTCAGCCGGCGACGAAGGCAACGGGAAGAAAACAGGCAACACCAAGGGTTCGTTGAGGTGGAAGTCCGACGGCACCTTGAGCATGAAGGAGGGGTGCGTCCTGAGCACTACCCTCGTGTCGTGAAAAGTCAAGTATGGGGCCTTGCAGGAAAGGGCCTGGATCTCTCCCACCCGTCGTGTGGAGGTGATGGCCACAAGAAACGCTGTTTTCCACGACAAGAACTTCAACGGAGCCGAGTGCATAGGCTCGAACGGAGGTCCCATGAGCTTGGTCAGCACCACGTTGAGCTCCCACGCCGGGGCCGGAGCCTTCACCGGCGGGAACGATCTGAACAGTCCCTTCATGAACTCTTTCACCAGACGATGAGACCACAAAGACGTCCGCCCCATGGTTCTGGTGTATCGGGAGATCGCAGCAAGATGAATCTTGATGGACGCGTGCGCCAGTCCAGCTTTGGCCAGCATCAGTAGGTACGGCAGTACTTGGGGAGCCGTAATCCGTAGAGGGTTAATCTTCTGTGCGTGGCACCAGACAGAGAACCTCTTCCATTTGTGTCCGTAGCATTTAAGAGTTGAGGACTTCCTGGCCTTTGCAAGAACCTCTCTGCAGTCGACCGGTATGTCGTATCCTCCAAACTCTAACGCTGCAGGAGCCAGGCCTGCAAGCTCAGCGACTTTGGGTCGTGATGGAGGATGGCGCCTCCTTCCCTGGAGAGAAGATCCGCGTCCACTGGCAGCTTGATTGACGGGGACGCTGACAAGTCCAGAAGGTCCGGGAACCATATCTGCCCCGGCCACGCAGGTGCGACGAGGATCATCCTGCACCGTGACCTCTTGAGCTGGTTGATGAGCCGGATCAGCAATGGCAATGGAGGGAACGCGTATAGAAACAGGCCCTCCCAAGGGAACGAGAAAGCATCGCCCATGCTCCTCGGCTGGGGAAACCTGCTGGCGAACCTCCGGCACTTGGAGTTCGTCGCCGTCGCGAACAGATCGATCTGGGGTGTGCCCCACCGTCGGAAGAGGCGGTCCACTAGATCCTGACGTAGTACCCACTCGTGGCATGAGCGCAGCTCCCTGCTGAGTGAGTCGGCAATGGTGTTTTTTATCCCTGCCAGATGAAACGGCACCAGAAACATCCCTTGGGTGACGGCCCAATGCCACAGATCCTGCGCCTCCATGGACAGGGCTGGGGACCTGGTTCCGCCCTGTTTCCTGATGTAGAACATGGTGGTGGTGTTGTCGGTGAAGATCCTCACCACCTTGCCCTTGAGGGACGGAAGAAAGGACCCGAGGGCCCAAAACACTGCACGGAGCTCCAGGACGTTGATATGGAGGGACTTCTCCGTCGGGAGCCAAAGGCCTCTCTCGCGTGCAGATTTTCGGTGTGCGCTCCCCACCCTACCAGGGAGGCATCCGTGGTCACTGTCTCCTGGTGGCCGGGGGTCTGGAAGTCCATGCCCGCCGTCAGATGCGTGCGGGTGCCCCACCACCGGATCGCTCGTCGGAAACTCTCGTCGAGTGTGATCCTCTCCTCGAAGCTGCCCGTCGTCTGGATCCAGCGCGCGTCCAGGAACTCCTGCAACGGGCGCATCCCGGAGCCTGCACAGGCGGATGAGATAAATGCAAGAAGACATCATTCCGAGGAGGGACTTGATGGACCTCACTCTGGCCGCGTCCGCAACCAGCATCCGCTGCACCTTGCCCAAGATGGCCCTCGTCCTTTCCTCCGACGGAGAGGCCAGAAGCGACACTGTGTCGAGCTTCGCTCCCAGAAACAGTGCGTCTTGCGCGGGCACCAGGTGGGACTTGGCGTAGTTTATGGAGAATTCCAGGTCCGTGAGAAGTTGGACGGTCCTTGCCGTGTGCTCCACGGCGAGCTCCTTCGTCTTCGCTCGGATGAGCCAGTCGTCCAGGTAGGGGTAGACGTGGATCCCCTCTCGGCGCAGTTGCGCCGCCACCGGTGCGAGGCACTTGGTGAACATCCTGGGTGCCGACCTCAGTCCGAAGGGAAGGGCTCTGAACTGGTAGTGACGCCCTTGGACCACGAATCTGAGAAACTGTCGGTGTCCCTTTAGGATGGGAATATGAAAGTAGGCATCCTCCAAATCCAACGACGACAGGAAATCGCCCTCCTCCAGCTGACCCAGGACGTGTTGGAGGGTGACCATCCGGAACTTCTGTGCCTTGATGAATTTGTTCAGTCGTCGTAGGTCCAGGATGGGACGCCATCCTCCCGTCTTCTTCTTCACGAGGAAGTATCTTGAGTAAACTCCGGATCCCCGAAGCCTCTTTGGGACGAGCTTGATGGCGCCCTTCTTGAGCATCGCCTTTACCTCCAAGAGAAGTTGAGGGTAGTGATGTTCTTTCCTGGCCACAGGGGGGACCCGCAGGCACCTCTTTAGAAACTCGAGCACGTGACCCTGAGCTAGGGCGTCCAGCACCCAACGGTCAGTGGAGATGGACTCCCACACGCTGACGAAGCTTGCCAGCCGGCCTCCCACCGGGGTGCTTCAGTGGGGGCCCGACCCCACGGCCGGTTCAGTCCTGCTTCGACGAGGCTTTGCCGCTTTGTCCTCCTTGGCGACGACGGCGGGGTATGCCTGACTTGCCTCGTCCCCCTGTAAACTTCCTGCAACGACGAACGGGCCGCTTGACGGTAGGTGGAAAATCCGCCGCCGGAACCTTTGGAGGCACCCTGTTTGCCTCCGCTGCTCCGAAAGGGCAGCCGCCGTTGCTGGAGAACCCCAAGAGCCCGGGCCGTCTCCGTGTCTGCCTTGATGGCTTGAAGGGAATCGTCCACTGTTTTCCCAAACAGGTTGTTTCCGTCGAACGGCATGTCCAAGACTCTGGTCTGCACGTCCTGACGGAAGTCAGTAGCCTTGAGCCATCCACGCCGCCTAAGGTACACGCCGTTGCCCAACTGGCGAAATCCAGTGTCAGCAATGTCCGTCGCAATCGTAATGGCGTGGTCCGATGCCACCTCTCCTTCCTGCAAGATCTTTAGGGCTTCAGCCCTCTTGTCGTCCGGTAGGAAGTCCAGCAGGGGAGCCAGTTTGTACCACACCTCCCTGTCGTAGCTGGCTACGATAGTCAAGCCGTTGGCTGCATTAATCGTCGTCGCTACAGACGAGATGACTCTGCGTCCCATCGTATCTAATTTCTTTCCCTCGCCGTCCGGCGGGGAGGTCGACGTAGAGGCCGCGCCCCCCCCTCGCTTTCTTCCTGGCCGCCGCAGAGAGGACCAAGTCCGGGGTCGGCTGTGCCCGAAGGCACAAGGGGGCCGCGTCCGGGACCCGGTACTTCTTCTCGTACCGATCCCTTCTAGCCGGCGTCGTGGATGGGTTCTTGAGGAGGGCGAGGCCCTCATCCCAAATATCGTCCAGTAGAGGTACAGAGAGGACCGTTTTCCTCTTGGCCTCGCGCCGTTGATAAAGGAAACCTTGCTTCTTCTCTTCCGAGCAGAGCTGGAAAAGCTCGGATGCCCTGGCGATCATGGAGTGAAACGATCCAATCTCATCGGGCGGGGAAGCCCGGGTGGGAGGTGACGACGGCAGATCCTCGTCGTAAACCTCGTCGTCCGTACCCGTCGCAGCCGTGTCAGTCCCCGTATCATCCCCATGAGTCGTGGACGCGGAGGAGGGCTGAACAGGGCGCGATGGCTGAAAAGGAGGTGGAGGATGAATCCTTCTTCTCTTAGGGGGAGGGCTCCCAGAAGGGCCTGGCTCCGGGTCCCCCGTCGGGAGCGGTTCCTCCGCTGGTGGTAACGGCAGTCTCGTCCTTATCTCCGAGCAGAAGGACTGTATAGCCAACAAAATGGCCGCCGAGTTGTCTTGCGGCACTGGTTGAGGGGAGTCCGACGGGCGGTCAGGGGCCCCGTCGGCACCCTCAACGTTATCGTCGTCTCCTACGTCGGGGTCCCTCCCGACGGGCTGGTCTTCTTCCACGCCAACGCCGTGGCTTAAGACTTCGATCAGCTCTTCCTCAGAGGTTGAGGCCGAATCCACAACGACCTCCTGCCCCCCCTTTTTCTTCTCCGTCGGAGGTTTCACGGGGGTCCTGTCGATGGGCATAAAAGAGGACTCCCTCCGCGGTGGCAGGGAGATTCTGAGCCCCGAGGTCGCCACCACTGGTGTAGCCTCCACAGGCTGAGCCAGGGCCGCCGCGACTGTCTCGATAGAGGCCTTGGCCGGATGGATTAAGGCTTTCACCACCTTAGGTGCGCTCACCGCCTTCTCCTTGGGGGGAGGGTCACTGCCTCGCTCCCCCTCCGATGGGGCCTTCGAGCTCGACCGGGGCCTCTCCAGGAGCTTCGCCGGGTGCTCGGCCTTCCTCTTACCCGAACCAGAGCGTTGGCTCGTGGTTGATGGCGCCGGGGAGGATGCGCCCTGCCTGGCGCCCATAGAGGCAGGCAGGGCGCATCCCGGTGCCAGCGGACTCGTGGTGCTTGGCCTTGTGTTGGACCCCCGTCGCCGGGGCGTCCTCAAAGGTCTTAGAAGACCGCTCGGACTTCTTCTTCTTCTCGCCTGACGGGCTCTTCCCTTCCAGCCAGTTGGCGAGACGTTGATGGCGGTCCTTCATGGTCCGCTCCGACATATTGCCGCAAAACGCACAGTCCTTCTCCATGTGCGTCTTGTCCTCATGTAGGCAGTAAAGACAAAGGGAGTGTTCGTCCTCCTTAAAGACATTCTGAAGCTGGCATCCAGGGCAGACCCTGAACAGCTTTCCGGGCGTCGAGCTTCCCTTCTCCTGGGCCATGTCCGAGATGGGCCTGAGAAACTTCTGGAGTCCTCCAAAAGCGTGGCTCGACGAAATCTTCACCCTTGAGGGGCGTAGACTAATACGACACGGGTCCTCGCTGATCGGATGAAGAAACGGTGGAGCTTGAGGCTCTTTTGACCGAAAAATAGAAGTTTTTTGAGAAAAAACGTGAAAAAATAGCACTAACGCTCGAGAGCAATAGCACGAGGATCCCAACACTTGAACGTGCGGTAAAAATCTGAAGATGGCTGCCAGAGGCGGGGCTTAGGTAGAGGGCAGTCATTGGCTGTGGTCAGTATGATGCAGAGATCAGTGATTGGTTACTACTACGAAAGACAGATCAGAAACGAAACTGATACTGATTTTTTCTTTACCGAGGATTCCCAGCCTGACGACGGGGAATATTCATGAGCATGTGAATCCATGCCAGACCCCATGCTGGAGAATTGAGGCTTCGTTAGGCAGAAGTGGTGCATAGGAAGAAACCCTCTAGACGCACACTCAGGGAGGTTCATATAACACAGAAAGCGCTTGAAGCTCACCATATGAGCCGGGCAGCCTTTGGCATAATGCACACTAAAAAATACTATTATTCTAGGGGGAACAAGGCGAATCACTTGTTAGCGGCTCAACTTAGGCAGCAGTCAAAGCGCAACCGCATAGATTCTCTAAAAGAAGTGGATGGGAAGCAAATTTTCACCGCATCTGGGAAGCTTCGGATTGTGGAAGAGTTTTTTCGAAGCCACCCATCCCCTCATATATTAGAACCAGAGTTAGCCAGAGACTTTATCCAGAGGGCTGATCTCCCACAGATATCTCCTGAATTTTGTGAACGTTTAGAGGCCCCGATAACTACGGAGGAGACAGAAACGGCAATTTGCTCCCTCCTGCTGGGTGGGGCCCCGGGGCCAGATGGCTTTACTAACAAATTCTATAGGACTTTCCGGCGGGATTGACCCCTCATCTAACGAAACTTTTTAACTCGGTGTGGAAGGCGGGAGTAGTGACGGCATCAATAGCGGAATCAGCTACAACAATGGTGCTGAAACCTGGAAAGGATCCTACAGATTGTGCCTCTTATAGGCCAATTGCATTATTAAATACAGACACTAAATTGCTAGGGAAAATAATAGCAAGCCGCCTGTGTCCTACTCTTCCGTCCCTGATAAATAATGACCAGACAGGATTTATCCACAATCGGTCCACTTATGACAATGTGTGCTATTAACCTAATTGCTCTTGCCCCGAAGATTCCAGGTAGTCTGTCTCTGCTATCCCTAGATGCCCACAGGGCATTTGATAGTATGTGTTAGGGATACCTGGAAATAGTGCTGGAGGGGTTTGTATTCGGCCCAGAGTTTTCTAGATTAATACTCTCAAATTTTCAAATTCCCTCAACCAAAGTCAAGGTTAATAAAAATTGGACGCCGCTAATTAGGTTAGCCAAAGGCACTAGACAAGGCTGTCCTTTGTCGCCATTAATTTTTGCCCTGGCAATGGAGCCCTTTGCTCAGCACGTTAGGCTACACCTGGATATCCTGGGTTTTGAAGTGGAGGGGCAACCCCATAAAAATAGCGTTATATGCGGACGATTTGCTTTGTTTCTTGAGGGACGCCCCCCGCTCGCTTCCTCCCCTCTTAGACCTCCTAGACAGGTTCGCTGTGATATCCGGCTTTAAAGCTAAATCAGTGGAAATGACCATATCTGAGGATCCCGACAGATTGGAAGAAATGCAAGTGATTTCCTGGTCTCCAAGATTCCGTACTTGGGTATAAAACTGACTCCAACATACGCAGGCCTTTACTGGGCGAATATTCTCCCTCTGTTTAAGGAGGTAAGGGAGTGGCTGCAGCGGTGGGACTCCCAAGAGATTTCGTAGTTAGGTCGTATTTATGCGGTTCAGATGACACTCCTCCCGAAGATATTGTATGCATTCCACTCTTTGCCAATTGCCATCCCTGAATTTGAGCTTATAAACATCCAAAAAGAGATATACACCGGTTCATCTGGAAAAAGAGGAAACCACTTATCTCTGGTAAACTCCTAACAAGGGGAAAGATGTTGGGGGGTCTGGGTCTTCCCTCGATACCACGCCATAATAGAGCAGCTCAAGTAGCTATAATGCTTTCTTGGGGTGATTCCCTAGATCCCCCTAAATGAAATTATTTAAAAAAAAAAAAAAGGATTGAACAGGCGGTTGCCTCACTCCCTTTGGCTCTCCTCTCATTTCTCCAGAAAGAAGCGCATAGTTATAGGGGCGGGATATTGCCGTCCACACTGTAGAATTGGCATGAAACACGTTCGCAGACGGGTATCCCACAGGGACTAGGACCATTGTCCCCCCCATCACCCAGAACCTGGCTTTCACCCCAAGACTCACACCCACAACGTTCCGAGTTTGGTGCCAAGATAAACCCTTGCGCCTGGGAGATTTGTATGTTAATCAAAAACCCTTGACCTTCCAAGAATTTAAGGAAAGGGTTGGCCTCCCAAAGGCGGAGCGTTTCCGATACATACAGGCTTACTAACAGGGGAATCCGCCAGGCAGCTGGAAGGGTCCCTCTGGGGATAGAACTCAAAATTCTTGAGGGACAGCAATCTCATAAGATTTTGCTATGTTACAGGCTGTTAGAGAAAGCTTCGATAGACAAGAAATATATGATAGCTTGGGAGAGAGAATTGGGCCTGGAAATTTCGGATGAATCCTGGCAGCGGATCTGGCATAGAACTCAGACCAGTTCCCTTTGTGCTCTCGTAAAGGAAAGTGCCATCAAAGTCTGTTTTAGGTGGTATTTCCCCCCCAGCAGATTCCACTCAATTAATCCAGAATACCCGGACACGTGTTGGCATGGGTGTGGTGAGCGGGGAGATATGGCTCATAAGTGGTGGCACTGTCCTGTTATCCAATCATATTGGCTGGAGGTGTGGTCAAGAATTAAAGAAATCACACGGCTCCCTGCTCCCCATGGACCTGAGGGTACTCCTGCTGCGGGATGTATCAAACGATGGATCCTTCCCCATGTCAGAGCATAAAGCAATTTTGGTCTCACATTTACTTGTTGCGGCCCGCATCACCAGAGCCCGATTCTGGAAAATGATAGAGGGCCCGCAAATAGCCTACTGGTGGATAAAAACGTGGGAATTGTGAGGCTTGGAAAAACTTACGCCCATATTGGAAGGAAAGCTCTCGAAGTTCCAGAAAACCTGGCACCCTTTCCTGGAATTTGTTTCTGATAGAGACAATATGTTCTTCCAACCACAATTTCTGAAGCACTTTATGAATTCCTAAATTGATTGTTGGTTTGTCAGGCACGCACTTATGCACTTTTGATAGGGGATGCGAGTCAATGAAAGTCATGCCTATGAGCTCTTGATATGTAACATTGACTTAATGTATTCATGTTCATGAACTGTCAAGCGAGATGCAGCTGACCCAATGAATTTAACTTGTAAACTTTCCTTTTTTTTTCTTTTTTGCTTTCCTATTCCTTCCCTCTCTCGTTACCCCCGATTAATCAACTGAAGACATATACTGAACTATATAATTTGAGTCAAATACTGTTATTTAAACCAAATATGTGAAATACTGAGGAATTGTTGATGTCAGGAGATTCTAGATTTGAATATAATGAAATTATTGTTTGTACAATTGTTAGTAATGCTTTCTCATGTTGAAAATCAATAAAATATTCAAACAAACAAAAAAAGGGGATAGGCTGTTACCAGAAAACTATAGACTGCTATCCCTCTTCGATACGACTGGGAACATATTTGGTACTCTTGTTCTAAAAGCACTACAGAATTGGGTGGAGGAGCATCAAATACTCCAATGGGTTCAGACTGGTTTCCGACCTGGGCGTGCAACTAATCATAATATTAGAGCCTTAGACCAAGTGATTTGGTCTGTTGGAAGTAGGGGTATGCCTGCACTGTATTCATATATGTGGATTTTCAGGCAGCCTTTGACTATGTTAATATAGTCAAATTAGGGCTGAAAATGGAAAGGTGGGGCTGCCCCAAAAGGCTGATGTTTGTGCTTAAAGGGCTTCTCAAGAACTCAGTGGGACGAGTTAGGCTAGATAATGAGGATACTTTGTCTGCATATGTTCTAATCAATAGGGTGGGGGGCAAACAGGGATGTGGGTTGCCCCCCGCGGTTCAATTTATATTTGGCGGACTTACCCCAGTATTTCATGGGTGAATCAGGATGCTACCTGTAAGGAACTCATGGTGGCAACAGTAAAGACAGACACAAGTGATCACAGTTCAACAGTGTTTATTAAACTGTAAAAGTGTGTGCGATAAACTCGTAATCTAAACCTAAATCTAAGATGGGAACAAGCTTCGACCATCAAATGAAAATAAAGCAGTCCTAGTGGCGTCGTATAAAATAAAAGGGACTATACTAAGAAAATCCTATTGCCAATTCTTACGCTAATTTAAAAAAAAGTGTGTGGGGTAGGATTCATAGCAAAGAAAGAAGTGTTCACAAAAAAAATGTGTCAGGATGCAGTAGTCGGGGTCTCTCTTCCCCACGTTCTGAGCATGGGACAAGGTGGAACCTCTGAGCACAGTACACTTCTCGGGCTTCCCCAGCAGGAGACGACAGTTCCGCTCTCATCCTTCAAGAACCCCGTCTGTCGGGTTCGCTCTTGCCAACTTTTGCTAAACAGTTCACTGTGGACATCCCTCGGTCGGGTTCACTTCTGTCAACACACTGTTTATAGGGACTTCAGGCTTCGCCCCTTTTGTAAGCATCCCTGCGCCGGGTTCACTGTTGCCAACGTTCTCAATCGTGCCTTTCTCAATTATCTGTTGGTGAAAGACATTTGACTGTACAGAGGATTTTTCAAGACCCCTGTATGACCACTTTGACTGTTCCTTTACGGCCTTCACGAGGCCTTCTGGTAGTACAAGTTTCAACAAACACGGGATTGACCAGAGTCTCTCAAGTAAGCACCCATGTGGTGCCGGATCCCTCTGCAGCTGGTCTCCCCTATCACTTCAATTCTTTGAACTTCCCCTTAAATTGCTACTTTGCGGCTTTCGTTCAACACAGTTCGGTTTTATTGGTTTTCCCCTCGACTCACCGGCTGTGATGAACCGCATGGATTTTCGGAATATCTGGAGTCAAGGCCAGTAACACAGGAGCAGGGGCCTCCCTTGTTTCTGCTTATCAGCATAGGAGGGTCTTGTGTACCGTTGACACCTGCTGCAACACATGCTGGCTACTGTTCATGGTCTTACAATTCCTTCTGCTGAGGATTCTCGGGCCTTGGTCAAAAACGGCAAGGTTGCGTCTCTCCTTGTAACCCTCTCTCTAGATGACGTCTTTCTCCTCCTCTTGAACTGCTGTGCCTGGATAGCTGTCTCGTTGTGCGGTCTGCCTTGCTTATAGTGTGCTGTCATGCTCCACCTTTTATCCCTGCGGGGAAAGGAAAGGGCCGTCAGACGTGTGTGGTTCTGGTCAATTGCCTGACTTTGCCTGACCCTTACATTGGGACATGTCAGGTGAACGGCTAGGGTGTTAGTCCGCTGTCTGTCATGTGCGAAAGTGTTCGTGTTGGAAGGGGGGGAGAGGGGTTAGTGGTTTTGAATATCCTACAGGTTTGGAAGGGGAAAGGGTGTTATAAGGAATTACAACCCTCGTACTGTGAGGGTTGGTAAATTTAACAGGATCAGTTTGGTAGGGTTTGTGAAATACACAGGATGGACCAGGATTATTGTCGTGAAAGCAACGGGGGGGGGGGGTTGTGGGAACGGTAATGTTTTGTGAAAATAGACCGGGTGTTCGGTAAAGAATAATCAAAGGGACGTCGAGAAGAATGGTTGGGAGTATTTGGGTAAGACACAGGGAACCAGGGATTCCAGGAGTTGTGTTTTCTTTTAGGGGAGCTGGATTTGGGCTCCAATGGGACTTATCAGATATGGAGGGGTCACAGCTTTTGGATATGAGGGACTCAATGTGATTCAATGGGATGAAGGTGGGCAGATGCAGTACAGCCCACAAAGGCCTCAGGGATTTTATCCTCCTCTCCTTCTGCCAGGGCACAATACGGTGTCTCACCTGGGGCATTCCCCCGAGCGTAACCCTGGGCTTCCCAACCCAGGTGATCCTCCCTCGCTCGCTCATCTGCTCCCAGGGCCAGGATCTGAGAGCACCAGCTCTTCCCTGGCCACCTGAATAAGGGACTCTCGAGGTCCACTCGGGAGAACACCATTAGGTTTCTCACATACCCTAATATGGGTGGTGAGGCTTTTCCTTGCATGGTCTATGCTGAATGAAATAAAGTAGCCTTCCAGTCTTCTTGTTAAGTTCTCTTAGCTTTATTTCATTCTTGTTAAGTTACAGTTTACATAAAGACATGTAGAACAGACACTGGCTCCCATCACAGAGGCAGGGATCTCTCTAACTGCCTGAGCTAATAACTCTCATCACCAACATTCTCTCATCCACACAAATACATTCTACATGACATCACAGACGTCCACCAACACTCAGAAGCGCATTACAACACATCTCCCTATCCATCAAAACACACACACACAAACACACACGCTCACCACAACACTGCACCTTTAAAGAGATGTGCTACTCTGTAAAGCCACCGTGGAAGGCATGACCCCTCCCCACTTTTATCTCTATGGGAACTTCCAATCCCCTTTCTCATGGATGGATCCCCTTTCTCATGGATCGCTGCAGGTGTGACCTCCACATCTCCTTATATGGAAGGCATGACCCCCCTTTATAACTTGGGAAACTATTATTCCCACTTCTCACGAACGGCAGCAGGTGTGACATCCCCATTACTACTATGGAAGGTATGACCCCCCCCCCCCCTTTATAACTTGGGAAACTACATATCCCACTTATCATGAATGGTGGCAGGCACGACCTCCCCATTACCATCAGCAAAAGGCATGACCTCACTTCAACATGCCAGGTTTGACTCACTCACTAAACCACACTTTGAGTGACATTTTTATCACATTACATTTACCGTGTACATCAAACAGTATTTAACAACTTTATGCTCCTAAAATTCCTTGTTACTTCATGGTAACTTAATGCTGTAAATCCTCAAAACGTTGCTATGTCTAACATCACATCTAACATAACATACCACTCAGCACAGCATAACCATTGTAAGTAAACACAATCCTAATAGTCCAAGTTGCTTCTTGCAAATTAACCCTGCAAATCCTCAAAATCTGTTATGCCTAGTAACGCACATAACTCATGCAGGCATTCACTAAACATATTTGAATATCTTTACTCTTCACATCCAAAAGAAATATATATGTCCCGAAAAACTTTAGCCTGCTCTTCCTCAAGAGGTATTACAAAGTAGGACTTTCAACAAAACTGTGCACAATAGTGCTATCACCTTTAAACTATTATGTTGCGTTCCCTTTTTAACACGTGACAAGAAAACAACATCCCGGGAACCCATTCCGCTGTGGGTACATCCGACGCGCCCACCTCCCCACTGACTTTACTTCTTCATTTCGCCACCTGAACAGCGCTCGAGTGGGGAAAACAGTACAAGCAAGTGTTGAGGAAAACAGCAGGTTGTCCAGCACTCCCTTAATAAACCATTGTAGTGCTCTTACTTCGCTTTTGGTCGCCGTCGCTTCCTTAATTCACTGCAATGGCACAAAACCTTACTTCAAATAAACAAAGGAAACTAGCACTTTCCTTTGTTCTGCGCGCTGCATGCCTGGGGGAGGTGTGCAAAGAGACACGGAACAATTATGCACCCCGTGTGACCTTCTCTTTCTGCCTCCGGCCTTCCATGTTGAGCGTAATTAAACAATTCCTTCTTTTCTGTCTTGTCACTCGGCTGCCCTTTTACAAAGGATATTGTGCGCACAACAGTCCATCCGCCTGTCAGCTGCTCATTGTATCACGCCTGTGCCAGCGATTTACGGTTCTTCTCTAAACACACAGAACTTTGCAGTTGATGTCTCTCATTGCGTCCCGGCATAATTTTCACTTTTGACGGCCCAACTCTTGCTAATTCGCTAATTGACCTGCACAGCAGTCCGTCCGTGGCGCTTGCTAGTATGGGACTATTTGAAACGCATATACCAAACAAATCTTCTGTGCTTTGGTCAGTAACTGCAACCCCTCCTTTCATCTAAACACACTGCTTTCCCAGAGCGTATCATTTAAATCACTGCGCACCCTCACGCCAAAGGATGCTTTCCTCAGATGCAGGGCCACGCTATCCTCCCGTAATGCCGTGCTGCAGCTTACTGAAACTTTAAACTGTCCAATGTTAAATACGGCCGTGGATTCCGCAGTATTAAAGTTCGATACCATCGCCATTCCTCTAGTTACATCCGTGAAGACCTGCTCTCAAACCTTGATTCCAACACCCCCTGGGTCCTCATCTTGCTCGATCTCTCTTTGGCCTTTGACACGGTCAACCATGCCATCCAGCTCAACCGTCTCCGTGATAACCTGGGTATCGCCGGTCAGGCCCTGGCATGGCTGACTTCTTTCCTCTCTGATCGACCCTCTCAGGTCTTTCCTCTCCTCTATCTCTAACTGTGGTGTCCCCCGGGGGTCTAACCTCTCTCCCTGGTTGTTCAACCAATACCTGGCACTTCTCGCCTGCCGCATTGCCACTCTCTGCCCCAACTTTCAGTGCCATGCGGATGACACTCAGCTCATTTTCAGGATACCGTCGGCCACCTCTTCTCCGTCTCTCATCTCTGACTGTCTGTCTGCTATCCAGGAGTGGTGTGCCGCCAATGATCTCTGCCTTAATGCCACTAAGGCTGAGATTCTCCTCATCGGCACACCCGCTCCCTCCTTTTCTGTCACTTTTTGGCCAGCCTCTCTTGGCCCTCTTCCTGCTCCCACCTGCGAGGCTAAAAATCTTGGGGTCATCTTCGACTTCACACTCTCCTTCTCTCCTCACATCTCTGACATCTAGAAGAATTCACACAACCAGCCTCCTCAGAGGTATTCTTCATTTCCTCTCCTTCCCCCAGATGCTCACTGTCTTCAGAGCTCTGGTTCTCTCTAGGCTGGACTATTGCAACAGCCTCTTTCTAAATCTCTATCTCTCCAGGACTGACATTTCTGCACTGGTTTCCAGTGGCTGCAAGGATTAAGTTCAAAACCCTCAGCATTGTCCACAAGGCCTTCTGGGGCCGGGGGCCTCAATACCTTCAACTCTCTCTTCCTAAATATCTTCCTTCTCATGCTCTTCGCTTATCCGCCTTCAACTCCCTCATGGTCAGTCGCTTCTCCAAGCAACGAGTTGTAGGTAGATCTCTTTCCTCAGCTGGGGCCTGGAGACAGTGAGCTTCTGGGGGAAGGGGAGGAAAGGAAGATTACCTCTGAGGAGGGGCAGCTGATAGTGTGACTTCTTAGAGACATCAGAGGTGTGAGGAAAGAAGTAAAGTGTGGAGTCGAAGATGACCCCAAGGTCTTTAGCCTCACAGGTGGGAGCAGGGCCAAGAGAGGCCGGCCAAAGAGCGACAGGAAAGGAGGGAGTAGGTGTGCCGATGAGGAGAATCTCTGTTTTACTGCCATTAAGGCAGAGATCATTGGCGGCACACCACTCCTGGATGGCGGGACAGACTGATTGGTGAAAGCAAGGCGTTATGTGAGTTTACTGCATTGAATGTACAATTATTCGAAAAAATAGGGTGGTCTCCTGTATTGAGCTTCGGTACTGATTACCTTACGTAACGCACCTACTATTATGTTGCCAATGTTACCCATTGTTTCCTACACGCACAAATATACCTGTGTCAAAGTCCGAACCAGGCAGTTGGCAACTTTATGCTTAGAATGCAGACAAATCAGTTACCTTTGCTAGTTTTCTGAGGGGCAGTTCTGAAAATACTGCTAAAAGATAGGTTGTGTCATATTTGTAACACTGAAGGGAAGCTTGAAACCCCAAAGCATTTTTTTTTTAAATTACGTTTTTATTAACATTTTGTAACAAAGAGTCAAGGCATTTCATAGAAATAAACAGCGTTTGTAAAAAAATCCAATAGTCGTTTTGTCCTTACTTTGTGCTTGAAACCAACTCTCCCCCCCCCCCCCAGGCATGCATCCCTAACAACCACAAAAACTTTCTGCTGTCGATACACCTCAGGCTATGTACCATATTTTTTTTTTTAAAAAAAAATAGTAACCACATTTCACCCACTTTGACCCGGGATTCATTAAGAATATGTGTTAAATATTCCATCTCATAGATCGTTCTGACCTTCCTTAGCCTTATCCAACACAACTTCTGGCCGCCACCAAGAGGGTGTTTGTCATATGGTTTCCTCGTTCCTCTCCCTCCTCCTCCCAAACCCCAAACAAGAGCCCCCAAGGAGATAGGTTGCCCGTGATACCATTAATCCCCCTGATCCACGAGAGGAACTCACCCCAGTAGATTTGGATGTGAACTTGATTGCTTGCATTCTGAACTGGAGGGAGGCTGTGGATCGGGAGGCACTCCTACACATGGTGGCCCATAATTTGTCAGGTATCTCTTTTTGCATATACTTGGCCTATCCCTCCCTGGATTGCGGGTCCCTCAGGGGTTCAGAGTTCCGCAGTACCTTATAGATGTTCGCTATCCGACCCTTTGTGTCCAACCCCTGTAGAAGCAGCGATTCAAAGGCCGTAAGGTCCCTTTTCGAGTTGTGTCCCCTCTACGAGTCCCTGAGAGCTCCCTTCAATTGCAAATATCGAAACAGGGAGAGTTGGCCAATTTGGATGTAGTCCGACATGGTTTCCATAGATAGAAATTCCCCACCCACCCACATTTGCCCAGCCCTGCTGAGCCCCGCCTCATACCATGCCTGAAATTGCAGGAGGTCTGCTATACAATTTCTTAGCGGGGGTGCCCAGATACAACTGAGGGGGAGGGCCTGGTCGTGATCCACCTTGTCTCGCTCCCTTGCTTCCAGATTGTTCACAGCACCTCCAACATGGGGAGCCAGAGGACCCTACTCGGCATATCCCTCTGTGGGACCCACAACCACTCGGCCAGGGTGACCGGGTAAAGGACTGCATTGTCCATTGCCACCCACTGCTTCTCGGAACTTGACTCCAGGTTGTCTACCAACACACGCAGCTGGGCTGCCCTGTAACATGTCCCAAGATCGGGGAGGACCCAAGCCTCCCCTCCACCCTTGAAAGAATGAGAATGCTGTATGCTATCTTAGGCCTCTTCCCCACCCATAGGAATTTCAGGAGCCTGCACTTGACTACTTCCACAAAGGGTGCGGTCTCGCCATCCACGACAGGTTAAGTCTGGCCCACCAGTCGAGATCCCCCTTTATTTTCTCCCATAGTGGCGGGAAGTTCCTGTCGAATAAGTCCCCAAGGTCTCCCGGAGTCTCCACACCCAAATAACGAAGCCATCTCCCTTCATATATTCTTTTATTTGGGCTTTCTCTGGCCCTAACGGGTACGCCACAGAATTGTTAAGGTTCACCTTGAAGCCTGACAGTTTCCCATATATCTCGAGCCTTCCCAGGAACGACGGGAGGTAGGCCTGGGGGCGAGTTATGTACAGGAGGGCGTTGTCTGCAAATAGACTTAGTTTATATTCTTTTTCTCCCATTTGCACCCCTCGGATTCAGCTGTGGCCCCTGAGGTCTCTTGCCCAGGGCTTCATGACCAGCGGATAGAGGAGCGGCAACAGGGGGGCACCCCTGTCTGGTTCTTCTTCCTAGTCCGAAGGTTTCAACTCCACCCCATTCACCACCACTTTTGCCCTGGGGGTGGAATATAAGGCAGCTATCCAACTCCCCCACTTATCTTCCATTCCCATCGATGCCAGCACCCCTTTTTAAAAGGACCAGCTCACGCAGTCCAACGCCTTCTCGGCATCTAGGGATAATAGCAGGGCCGCCCTTTCTTGAACCGTTGGGGAGTGCAGCACATGCAGGGTTGTAAGTCGGTTGTCTGCCCCCTGTCGATTTTTAACAAAACCAGTCTGGTCCAGGAGGATCAGCCTAGGGAGGACCTCCTCGAGCCTGGTGGCGAGTACTCTCGCAAAGAGTTTAGCATCCACATTAAGGAGCGAGATGGGTCTATACGCATGACAGTAAGTAAGGTCCTTCCCCGGTTTAGGAATCGCCACTATTCTGGCCTCCAGGAATGAAGGGGGCACTTCACCCACCTTGTTGGAGGAGTTGAAAACCCTTGCCAGTGGTGCTGCCAGCACCTCCTGAAATTGTTTGAGGAAGTTGGTGGTGAACCCATCCTCCCCCGGGGCTTTACCGGCATTTAATCTCCCTATGGTGGCCATTACTTCTTTCGACATGACCTCTACCTCTACTTCCTCAGGGGTGAGCTTGGGGATTTCGATATAGCTCCTCGTAGTATTCTGCAAAGCACCCAGGGATCCCATCGTCTGGGCCCACCTTGCCACCTTCTTTGTCTCAGATCTTTTCCACCCGTCTGTCCCCCCTGGCCCTGTTAGCTAGTAGTGACCCCACCCGGTCCAACCTTCTCATAATAGTGCTGCTTTGTATATCTCATTTTCTGTACAACCTCCCCCATAATTGTGGTATGTAGCGCCTGTCTCTCATCGTGGATATCGTGTAGCAAGTCTGTCCTGTCCCTTCTCCCCCATTCAACTGAGCCCACCGATTTCTTCCCATAGTTTGGTCTCAATAAGTCCTCTCTCACATTTTTTTCTGGCACCCTCCGTTATCAGCAGCCCCTGTATTGTGGCCTTGGCAGCTTCCCACACAGTATTCGAGTGGACCTCCCCAGTTTCATTAATCTCAAAGTAGGATCGGATTTCATTCCCCAGATATTCCCGAAACACTGGGTTTCGAAGTAGTACATCATTACAGAGCCACCCCGAGTTGACTCTTTTTTTGGCTTCAAATCTCCAGAAAGCTGTAAGCATTTTGTGGTCGGACCATGTGACTGTTTCTATTTTGGGGGAGGCAATATCCTCTGCTTGTTCCCTTGGGATCAACAATAGGTCTATTCTGGTGTACGTGGAGTAGGGGGGAGGAAGAAAGTGTAACCTCCCACCTGAGAGTGGGATGCCTTCCACACATCTGCCCAAAAGTGCTCCTCGAGGAGGGCAGCAAATTCCCTGTTCTCCTTTCCCATCTGCTTAGTTGCTCCCCCTCTTGTTGACCACCAGTCCAACCCTGGATCGGCTACTAGGTCGAAGTCCCCCCCCAATAGTATGTGCCCTTCCCCACATTCATCCAAAGCCGCAAAGGCCCTACTGATTAAGTTATCTGCCCCGCATTGGGTGCGTACACCGTGGCCAAGGTAAACGGGACTTTGTCCATGTAACCCTTGAGCGCCAATAATCTGCTTCCAAAGCTCCTCTAAATTATATACCCCTTCATGTTGAAGGATCCTGCTAGGACAATCCCCTACCCTTCCTTTTTATGGTCCCTGTAAGTGGCCCAAAACATTTGCCCCACCACCCCCTTCCTCAGAGGACGTTCCATCCCTTGTCTGAAGTGTGTTTCCTGCAGGAACAGGACTGATAACCTGAGAGTACGGAAACATATTGTAAGTCAGGGATCGTTTATTTGGGGAGTAGGTTGAGAGTAGCAACTTTAAGATCATGTACCCTAACGTATGTACCCTATGTACCCTATGTACCCTAACGTATCTCTGCAAACCATGAAGCCCAGCACGTCCCCACAAACACTCACCCAACCTATGCCCCAAGGCCCTCAGACCTTGCCGCCTCAGGCAACACCAGTCTGATTAAGGCAAAGCCTAGCAACGCTGGCCCAATCAAGGCCGCCATGATTAATGCATGGTCCCTAGCAGCCCACACCCTGGACATTGCAGATCTCATCAAGACTCAGGAGCTTGACTTCATCGCCATCTCTGAGACCTGGCTGCACCCTGCCTCCGGCCCAGCTCTTTCACTGGCTATCCCACCAAATTATGCCATTACGAGATGCGACTGTACCTTCAAAGGTGGAGGTGTTGCTTTCATCTACAAAAACTCACTTTTACTTAGAACTCTACAGAGTACTAAGTTGGAAACCGCAGAGCTACTCTCGGACAAACTCACATTATCAGCCAACCAAACGGCCACTATCCACTTACTCTACAGACCACCTGGTCCTCCCACATCCTTCGTGGATGACATCACCGCTCTAGTACTTGATAAAGCTAAAACAAACTCTAAAATTATTATCCTTGGTGATCTCAATCTAGGTTACCAAGATCCCAATGACCCGGCGGCACTCAATCTTGCTAACACCTTAACAGATCTAGGTTTCTCCCATCGCATACAAGAACCCACCCACAACAAAAGGCGAGCCTTAGATTGGCTCAGTGACACCAACTGTAACATCCGCCTACTCTCCAGCGCTCCTTGCGTTTGGTCGGATCATCACATCATCACCTTCAGCATTGAAGCAGCCACACTACAGCCACACTACCAGCGCCTCCTGTCACACCAGCCATCCTCACCAGAAACAAAAAGAACATAACTACAGAAAAGCTACTCCCTCTCATCTTCTCTACACTCAATAATGCCTCTGACTCCTGCTCTGACCCCATTATCCTAGCCAACATTTACAACCAGTCAGTCCTCACAGCCATAAACTCCATTGCCCCACTCAAACTCAGGAGATGCAAGCAACACGCGCACCTTAACTCGTGGTTCACACCGCAGCTCAGAGTGCTACGCAAAGAGAAACGTAATGCAGAGGCACGTTGGAAAAGTTACCCTTCTGACACACACAAGGACAGCCTCCTATTAGCCACCCTTAACTACAAAGAAGCTCTCCTTCAGGCCAAAAAAGACTCTTACAATAACGTACCGCATCTGCACAATCAAATACCAAGGAATTATTCAAAATCCTCAAGGAACTAGAGTCACCTGTAGCCCCCACAGACTCCTGCCCCAAAGACAAAAACTGGTGCACTAACATCCAGTCAGCACTCCTGGGCAAAATTGCCACCCTTCAAACTAAAATTAGCAATAAACAAAAGTCATTACAGTCGGACGAACCACTGCTCAGAGCCACACTTAGCTCCCAACACTAAGCTAACCTATCCATTAAACCATTCGCCTTCTCCCCTCTCACCATCCCTGAAGTAGAAGGAATCATTAACAACCTCAAACCGTCCAATTGCCAAGCAGACCCCTGCCCAGCTTCTATCATTAAGGAAGCCTTGCACCACCTTTCCCCTGTCATCACATCTTTCATAAACGCCTCCTTCAAAACGGGTATAGTCCCTGACAACCTTAAGGATGCGTGGGTAATCTCACTACTTAAAAATCCTTCCCTTGACCCCAACATCCCAACTAATTTCAGACCCATCACCACAGTCCCGTTCCTGCTTAAGATTCTTGATCGCGCAGCCTACCTGCAGATCCAAGACTACCTCGAATCCAACAAACTCCTGGGGCCAAGACAATCAGGCTTCCGCCCTAAAAATGGCACCGAATCAGCCCTGATTGATCTGAAAACCCAGATGGAGACACTAAAGGACAACGGGAAGATGCTCTACTCCTCCTCCTTGACCTTTCTGCGGCATTTGATCTGGTCAACCACCAAATACTCTGCCAACATCTCAAATTTGCTGCATACTTTTCTGACTCTGCTAATGCCTGGGTCCACTCGTTCCTAAGCAACAGATCTATGCAGGTATTTTCACCTTCAGCATCGGCAGACCCCTCTCCCATTCTCTGTGGCTTCCCCCAAGGCTCTTGTGTGTCGCCTACACTGTACAATGTATTCACTAAGCCCCTCTTCGATGTGCTTGACTATCTGGGTGTATCTTACACTAACTACGCGGATGACGCCCAGATACTCATCCCCATCACTGGTGACTACACAGCCGACACCAAAGCTTTGAATGATGTCTATTTGGTCATCCAGGCCTGGATGGCTTAACATGAACTCTGCCTCAACAACGATAAGACGGAGCTCTTACTACTAGGATCCACTCATCGTCTCAACAAACTAAACCAAGCCTATAAGTCCTTCACTATTGACGGCAACGTCATCAAGGTCTCCAAAGACACCAAAACATTAGGCGTTTATTTAGACTCCACCCTATCCCTGAACAGACAAACAAATGCTGTTAAGTCGGCCTACACATGCAAACTTATCACTGCCTGTAGACCATTTCTGAACACTCACAATTGCACTACACTGGCCAGAAATCCTATGTCCAAAATAGACTATTGTAGTGCCCTCTACCAAGGGATTAGCCAGTAATAAACTACAAATTATTCAAAATAATGCCATAAGGGCAGCTCTCAATATTCCCAGACGGTCCCATATCTCCACTTTCAGATCGGACCTTCGTTGGCTCCCAGTAAAACACAGAATTGCCTTGAAAACGCTAGCCCTGACCCACAAATGCCTGAAGAACGATGCCCCACCCTACCTCTCATCGCGTCTTGCACTTCATTCCTCCTCCCGTCCTATCAGATCAGCCCAAATTCACAGCCTAACTCTGCCCAGATTCAAACTCCAAAAAGCAGGTGGCGTGAGCTTCCCTGTCCTAGCTTCCAAACTGTGGAACACTCTGCCAACCCACATAAGAACTGAACTGTCCTTTCTAATGTTCAAAAACAACGCCAAAGCTTGGCTGTTCACCCAGAAAGCATAAGGTCCCACGCCAGCCGGTTCCTTATCTGTATATATTTCATTTGTGTATATATGCCACACTGTATCGTTCTTAACTTGTATCCTGTACTTATGCACTACCTGTAAATCTCGCCCTTTTTATATTGTTGTAACCAGTACTTAAGATTATGCGCCCGGTTGCCCATGGGCCTGGTGCGCTTTACAAATAAATCAAACAAACAAACAATCATATCCCTGCTTGGGAAATTCCCCTATACCCAGGGACATTGCCCTTTCATAAATCTTAGACGCTCCTTCCCTGTGCATGCCAGTTCCCTTACCCCCTTCCCTTCCACCCATCAATGCACCCCCCCTCCCATGATTCCCTCCCTTACCCAAAACATCAATCCCCTTCCCAATCCCCAAGCAAACAAGAACAGGGCATAAAGCCCAACTAGGTAGAGGCACTTGGCTATCCCCAGGTCACCAGGGTGTGTGGAGAGTAGAGGTCGGCCTAGCTGTCTTTTCCCCACTGAGCAAGCCCCTACCTGGCAGGATAGTGTCTTGTTTACCTCCTGTCACTCAACAAATTATTAAAGCGACAGTTCACTTAGGCGGGGGTGAGTGTCTGGTCTTCGGCTTCCTAGAACGTCTAGTGCTCCCCTCGCTTTTCCTCCCTTTCGGTTGGAAAAATGCGCTCTTGAAGCGCTCCCACAGCTGGTGTTGGCTCTCCCTTTCCAGCTGCTCCTCTAGGGTCTGTAGCTCCTTTAGGAGATTGTCCGCGTCCTCACCTTTATGCAGCAGTTTTCTCCTTTAAGTTCGAACATGAGGGCAAAGGGAAAGCGTCAGTGGTACCTAACCCCCTTATCTCGAAGCCATTTGTCAGGTGTCTGCACTTGCGACGTTGGTCAAGGGTATGGGCTGATAGGTCTTCAAAGATCCTGATCTGTGCTCCTTCCCATTCATTCTTGCCCTGCTCTCTTGCTCGTTGTAGGATTTCCTCCTTATCAGTGTAGTAGTGGCACTTGGCCACCACCGAGCATGGTCCATCGATGGGTCCTGCGCCTCTGTGGACTCTGTCGAATTTAATGTCTTTCTCTGGCTCTCCGGCGTGGCCTCCAGCAGCTTCCTTCTGGAATAGCCGCTTAAGGGACTTTGAGGTCCTTTGATGTTTCTGTCTCTCGACCTGGGAGCCCCCAAATGCGGAGATTGTTCCTCCTCTCCCTATTTTCAATGTTGTCAAATTTAGACCGCACCTCCCTGTCCCTGCGTTCAAGCTCTTTCAGCCACATCTCCACCTCTACGTCCCCAATGTCCGCGGCACTGGGTGAGTGTTCCAGGGCTTCAACTCAGTCTTCCACCTTTGTAGCTCTCTTCGTAAGCACACCAAGAGAGCCCTGGACCTCCGCCCTGAATGCCCGTAGTTCTGCTAGGACTGCGTGTCAGTCCTGTTGTATGCCCCCCTGCGCCCCTTCTCTGCTAATGCTCCAGCTTATCGGCCAGAATTCTTTCCACCTCTGTACCCTCCTCCTATTGTTTCCAGCTTCCCTGCTCTACCTTCAATACTGCGTGCAGGCCCACGGGGTGCAGGGCCCTTTCCACGCCTGGCCCACTAGGGTCTTCTTCTGGCGAGATTGACTCTGTTCCTAGTCGGTGTTGGCAGGGGTTGTACTCTGCCTCAGTCATCCTTCAGCTTCTAGGGCAATGAGGCACTTGTGTGTGTGCTTTGGAAGTTTCTGTGGTGACAGATCCTTTTGCTCAGGGGGGGTCTATGAAGGGGGGGATGGGGCTGTGGCTAGCTGTCCAGAGTTGTGCCTAATTCTCTCCCTGCTCGCCTCTGCGTATGCCTCATGCAGTGTCAATGGGGGAGGGGCGGGTGCCTGGCTGCTCATCAGCCTCTTATCCTGCTTTGTAACTGTGGCGTTTCTATGCGGGTGGAGCAGGGGTGAGTCAGGCATCCTGCCGCACTATGTGCGCTCTCTGCTTCTGTACTGAAGTGGATTCTGGGGGGGTGGGGGCTGTCGGTCTGTCACCTCCCAATCAACGGACCTGTCCTGCCGGTGCTCCCCCGCTGCTATCACTGTGCCCCGGGGGGGGGGGGGAATTGGGAGGGTGCAATGGGCACCTTACAGTCAGACGCCACAAGTCTCTTCGCCGACGGTATCTGGAGCCCGGCCCGCTGTTTTCCACCGACCCAACTTGTGCTTTCAACAAGGCAGGGGTTGTCTGCCCTTCAAGGCTCGCCTCACTGCTCACTGGGGTGTTCTTGTAAATCAATGGCCTGGCCAAGCGCAGACCTCTCACTCATGCGGCCATCTTCGTCCGCGTCCCCTGGTGGTCTCCCCAAAATATGTTTTCACGGAGTGTGTTGCTTTGGGCTCTAACCATCTGCGCCTACTTGGGAAACATGCTCGGGAATTTGAGTCTATAAGTGCAAGTGAGCTTTGGTACGTTTGTCTGAACTCTGAGTCCGAAAGTCTTCATAGAGACCTTTACTGGGTATGGCATACTATTGTTAGAGTATTAGCCTGAGCGACCAAGACATGCTATATTTGATGTTTTATGCACTGATTGTATTATTATGTATTTATAGTCTTTTAGGAAATTTTATGGTAATTTTTAACAAAGGTTATGTGTTTTTTAACAATAGATAATGTGAATTTTAAGAAATGTTATGTTATATTTGATGTAATTTTGTAAAGGTTCTTTCAGAAATACACAAATAAACTGTACAGTACTAAAAAAGTAGTAGCCTATTCTAGTCCTTGCCATTCGTGCGACACACCTGAGCTATAACCAATGTTCAATAAAGTAGACAATTGAAAGTTCCAGAATCTGACTTTGAACCAGTCCTTTGCCTCCTGGCTGAAGCATAAATGTCCCAATTATTGGCCAACTCAAATGCTCATAAGCCAAGTTTCAAATATCCAACTCTAGTTCATTGCAACAAAGTAAAAAATACATCCACCTTCTTGCACGAATTGTTCAAAACTCTGTATATCACCAACAAGGCAACCACCAACAGTACAACAGTCTACCTTATAGGCAAACTAAAAACGCTGGGTGGCACACAGTCATTTCACAGTAAGGCCATCACCAGACAGGAAACTAGATTGGCTCACAAGGCGTGATGTAGGACACAGTCTTTCTCATACTACACTCTGGTCTGGTGGATCTCCATCCCAGTGGCAATCCGAACTGCTCCAAGTCTCCTTGAGTTTAGCAAAGACCTGAATACCTGGCTCTTCCAACAAAACCTTTGTGTAGCCTACATTCCAGCTATCTTGTGCACACGCCCATATGTATATTGTGCTGTGGTAGTTATGACTCATTTTTTATTGATGACTTGTTAAATTCTCGCTACCATTTCTTTGCTCTATGACCTGCAGAGCGCTCTGTTGCTTCCGAGATAGGTTTGCACATCACAAACATATAATTATAAAAATAATAATAATAATAACAATTATTATTATTATTAAAGTATTTACCTGGCATTGCTCTTTTAGGATCGACATGTAGTCTGAATTCTCTTTCAGGCGCCTCTGCTTTCACTTAAGGCATGTCAACTCATCAAAATGGCAGTGGAGGCGCCATCACATATCTGATGGCATTACAGGAAATGACATCACATAACGTTTGACCATGACAACATCACAGGAATTGATGCCATATGACCTTTTGGCACTAGTAACATTACAGGAAGTGACACCGAAAAAGTAATACAAATATATAAGCGTATGATTAATAAGTTAACAAATAGTGCTAAAGAGGTCAAAATGCTACTTAAGTTTTCAGCAATTTATTAGATGCAGTGCAGCTACCCCAATAAGTAATGCCTTGATATGCCGGAGGCGCACCCAGCATGACCATCATAGGCCAGAAGCACTGCTTTATTACGCTAGTACTGCCTCATATGGCCAGTTACTGCCAGCCTTTATTTGCTAAATCCTCACATGCCGGGTGTAGCCATATTCTGCTAAATACTGCCTCATATGACAGACACCACAAGCAATAGTTCAAATAACCTATTAGTGCCATCTTACACCAGGTTAAGCCTCATACCCCATGCATAATCATTGTATGCAAGCTACTGTCTCACAAGCCGAAGTGCTGTGATAATTGCCAAGTGCGACCTAAATCATCTAAATACTATAATGTCATATTATGCCAAACCCTGAAATGCTGGATAAATGATTCATCTTTCTTTATAGTGCAGACTAAACTGAATCCATTTTGGTGATCTCAGTTTGCGAATTTAGGGAAAAGTAGGTTGTGTGAAGTAAAGTGGTTTGCCCCGGATCACACATGTTGGGCAAATGGAAAAGCAGTGTTTTTTGCAATTTTCTTTCCTCCATTAACCCTGTAGACCACATCTCCTACCATCTTAACTTTTATTTTACACCAATGTGAAAAGCAAGCAGTTTGTGTTCAATAAAGTGAGTCAGCGAAGCACCAAACCGCATTCCAAATCAATCTGCAAAGAAATCTTTATCAAAACCTGTTGGGTAAAAACAAGTATGGTTTATTGGGATAGGATGCAGGAGGAAAACACAATTTAGTGGTAAGCAATTAAGTCTCTCCGCTATTTCCATCCCCTTCTAATGTGATTTCCTAAATGGACAAAAGTAGATAGAAATACGTGCTCAACACAGTCTACAATGAAGTGTCAAATATAAGATATAAAACATAACACCTAAGCAAATGGCAAACAGAGTGTACGCTGGCATTCACAAGCACACAAAAATTAAAGTTACTCACCGCAGTGACTAGAGTACTCATAGACCATAGTACCCTTTCCTCCATCGTTGTGGGCACCGCGCAACATGGGGAAGGTGCTGGAGCCTTTGGCAGCAATAAATCGAGCTTCCCCTTTAAAGTTAGTGTAGCGTGCGGGGGCGGCCTTGGGCTTGGGAGAGCCCTGCCGAGGCCCTACCCTGCGGCACTTCAGCTCAGTCTCCTTTGAACACATCTGCAGTGGTCGAAGTGTATGAAAAGAAGTAGTGGAACTATGTTCCCTACTGGCCTGCACCGCTCCCCACAGATCTCATCGCGCGCCCCCTCACATGCACAATAAAAACCCCAAAACACATGTGCCTGCTCTTAAGGAAATGTCTGGGGCAGTGCACTGAAAGTGCAAGTTCTTCCTACACTTTTATTTTAAAACGAAACCGTTCCGAATGGTTTCTATTTAAAATAAAATTATAGGAACGGTAAAACCTAATTAAAAGAAGAAGAGGAGCATCGCTCCCATCCGCTCACGCCCGCTTCGACCACTGCACATCGGACACTTAGATACCTGGCTACTCTTAGTATATATTAGCCCTTGGCAAACTAACAGGGGAAGGTGGGTGGGAAGTATGGAGAAAAGGAGACCATGGACTATGAGTACTCTAGTCACTACGGTGAGTAACCTTAATTACTCATACGTCCCGTACCCTTTCCTCCGTCTTTGTGGGTGATTGCACCGAACAAGAACATCGGGTACAGCTGTGACAACCTGCCTCATACCTAAGATAAACCGAAAAGGTTCTTCAGAACAACCTCTGCATCGCGCCTGGTGCTGGTGTCCAGCGAGTAGTACCTACAGAAGGCCGACGGAGTGGGCCAAGTAGCCGCCTTGTTGATGAAATCCCAAGAAGCATGTCTCTGAAATGCAACATCCTTGGCCTTAGCTAGGACCGCATAGATATGAATCCCCTCAGGAACAGGTTTTTCCAAGGCAGTGTATGCTTCCGAAATGGCCCGAACCATGAAACAGGCGATGGAAGCCACAGAGCCGGGGAGGAGCCCCCAAAAGTCACGAACAATGCCTCAAACTTCCTGAAGGATTTCGTCTGAAATAAAACTTGAGAACCCTCTTGAGGTCCAAGGAATGTAGGGCCCTCTCTACCTCTGACTCTGGGTTCGGGAAGAACACTGGCAGGCAGATCTCTTGAGTCAGATGGAACAGAGAGATTACCTTGGGCTAGAAGTTTGGATGAGTACGCAAGATGACCATGTCATTGTGGAATGTGGTGATGGGCTTGCACAAAGACAACGCCTGCAGCTCAGTAACCCTGCGCGCAGAGGAGAGCCACCAATAAAACAGTTCTTAGCATCACCAAGCGGATGTCCCCAGATGCCATTGGCTCGAAAGGCTTGTGTTGCAAAGCTGCAAGAACCACATTGAGGTCCCAGACCAGATGCGGCCTATGCACTGGAGGAAAAAGCCTAGACAACACCTCAAGGTGGGCCTTAACCACCAGATCGGCAGCCGAAAACACATGCTCAGAGGAATTCTTATAATCCCCAATGGCCGTCAAATATGTGCAGGAAGTATCCACCTGAACTCCAGAGCTTGCCAGGTGTACTGAAAAGGCCAGTTCGTCATCCAGAGGAAAAGTGTCAAAGTACAGACCTTTGTCGTGAGCCCAATGGCCGAACCTAGTCCATTTGTTCTTATCCTATGACCGAGTCAAGGGCCTCCTGACCTGATGAATGATGTCCCAGTTGTCATCTGACAATTGAGTATGCTGATGCCTCAGCTGCTGCGTCAGGAAACCCCTGCTGGGGATCAGAAGATGTACGGGACACCGGGAGCACAAATGCAGCATATCCAAAAACCAGGGTGTTGCAGGCCAGTGGGGAGTAACCAGGATGAGGCTGCAGCCCACAGAAGCCCATGAGATGCAGAGGGTCCTTTGGAGCAGTTGGGTGGCGGGGAACGCATAACACGTGCAGCCATGCCAACAGATCTGGAAGGCGTCTCCCAGTGACCTCCGACCTGCCCATGAGGCAAACTGGGGACATTTGGCATTCAGAAGATGCAAACAAAGCCAGGTCCGCAAACCCCCAACGCTGGAACAGGGGCAACAAGGCGTCGTTGTGCAACTCCTGCTCGTAGGTGTTGAACCCCAACCGACTCAGCTGGTCCGCTTCTGCATTGCTGTCCCCTGGCAGGTGGACTGCCGAAATCAAAATCCCCTCTGCAAGGGCTCATTCCCAGATCTAAATCTCCTCCATGCAGAGAAGGGGGTGGGGGGAACAGGTGGCACCCTGCTTGTTCAGGTAAATCATTGTAGCAACATTTTCTCTCCTGACCAGAACTGACTTGTCCCTGATGAGGGGCAACAATTCCTTGAGGGCCAGGTCTACTGCACTGAGCTTGAGCAAATTGATATGTAGGAGGGCTTCCGTCCTGGACCATTCTCAGTGGATCACATAGCCCTCCAAAGTAGCCCCCTAGCACGAAAGAGAGGAGTCTGACGTTACCACTAGGGCAGGCTCCCGTCAGGTGAAGGGGGATCCAACTGAAACATTACCAAGCCTCAGTCACCAGCAAAGATTGGGCAGAAGGAACAGCAGTACAAGGATCCTGTCCAACTGAGACCCCCCTCTCCTGATCCAAATTGGCTGCCAGGTGGAGCTGAAGGCGCCTCATCTTGAGGTGGTCATGCTGTACAGTGAGCACGCAGGAGGCAATCAGGCCCAGAATGTGCTGGAACCACCATGCCGAGGTTATCGTGTTGGCCAGAAAGTGTCCCACCGTCTTGCTGAGGGACAGAAACGTCTCAGGCGTATGAAACATCCGCTGAACGGCAGTGTTCCAACACACCCCTAGGAATACTCATTCCTGAGATGGGCACACATGTGACTTCCTCTGGTTGATGGAAAGCCCCAGCTGATGGAGGATATCCGCCAGTCTCTGGCAGGAGTGCACTACCCCTTCAGGTGACCCCGCCCTCACCAGCCGGTTATCCAAGTAAGTGTGTAGATGATGGCCCTGCAAGCGGAGAAGGCCGGCCACTGCGTTCACCAACTTTGTGAAGACACGAGGGGCTGAGGTCAGGCCGAAGGGCAGCACCTTGTACTGAAAGTGGTACGACAATCGTGAACTGCAGAAACTTCTGATGTGGTTGATATAAGGGTACATATAGGTATGCATCCTTGAGGTCCAGGGAACAAATCCAGTCCCCTGCACACAGAGACTCGGCTTTGTGCGTGGGAGTAATCATCTTGAAGCGTTCCAGCAGGAAAAACAGATTTAGAAATGACAGGTCCAGAACTACCCTCAGACCAGCCTGGTTGTTCTTGGCTGCTGCAAAAATGCTCGATTAGTAACCGAAGCCCCTGTTTACAAGAGGAACCGGTTCTATCGCCTGCATCTCCAAGAGTGAATGGACCCCCCATAAAAGAGCTGGGGACCCGATCTGACGAAGAGGAGAGGATGGAAGAGACATGAATGATGTCCCAGTTGTCCCACTTCCATCCAGGGCTTAGCGGGTGACTGCAGGCTCCAACTCCAGGTATCCAGCCCCTCTGTGGGTCGTAATTTCAAATGCTTTGTTCATGTTCCTTTCACCCTCGTTGTGTGCTCCTCTACCCCCTCTCCCCTTCCGTGTTCTTGCGGGTTGTCCCCTCCCTACCACCCTCCCTCTATCCCTCCCACCTCCCAACCCTCCCAGCCCTCCATGTTTGGTTGGTTCACGTCCCCCCTCCTCATTACCGTTGCTACCAGGGCAGCCCCTGCCCGCCAGCCCCACGGCTAAGGGCACCTTAGGCAAAGGGCGGCTCCCACGGTTGAGGCTCCTGTGGTGTCTGCAGGTGTCCGCAGGGGACGCCAGTTGCCAGTCAGCCTCCACTGGTTAGTCCCACTAGTCTCGCTGCCTACCCCACCTTCAGACCCATAAACGCGGCTGTGCTTTCCCCCGTGTTGTTGTAATACACACTGCATCATTATTTAAAATGTTGCGCTGTGAAAAACTAGGCCTTTTCCTCCCCTTTCAGGATTCTCAAACTTAGGTGGCTTCTCACCGGTTCTAAAGTTGAGTATTGCAAGCTCTTAACCCTGAGAGTCTGTCCTATTGTGCAACCTGATTGCTGTGGGCTATCTTGTCTGCCTACTCTCGCCAGAGTCTCCTCCTCTCCCACCTACTCTATGGTGCTCTCTGTCTCTCTTATCTTCTCTAACTGCTTCTCTATTGACTATCCTGCTCTCCTCACTAAATCTGGTAGGAAGAAGTTTACAAAGGACATCCTGGTCTCTAGCCCAGGCCTCCCTATCGCTGACACCTATACCAGTGCCTCCTCCAAGGAAACTCTCACAGACATCCTCTTTGCCGTGCCTTCACCTGACTTATGGACCCTTGATATGGTCTCTGTGCTGTCTCCTTTCTCCTCTTCTCCCATTAATGGTGGCACCCGTTGGGATGTCCCCCTGGCCTCCTTCCACTCCTCTAAGGTCATCATTAATGTTTACTCTAATGGGGCCATCTTGGTCCAAGGCCCTCAGGCCAACCTTTACCTCTTTGATAGACGCTTCCTGCGCCTCATCAACTTCCTTTCTTCTCCGGCTGTGCCCCCACCCCTTTCCCCGGCTACCTTGCCTTCCCCCTCCCTCTCTGCCCCCTCTCAGGCTCCTTCGACACCTCTGCAGGGCGTACCTCTGATCTATAACCCTCCCCGCAAGTCCTTCAAGGATCGCAACCTTCTCTACATTGACACTCTTAACTCTCACTCTGCTGTCAAACACTCCTCTGATATCTGCCGCCTTCTTGAAGAACTTGACCTTGATGTCCTCGGTCTCACTGAGGCATGGTTCACGGCCAGCTCTGTCACCAGTTTTGACAGCTACAAGATCCTCTCTGTGCCCAGGCCCAACCTCTCTGGTGGGGATGTAGCCCTTCTATTCCCTGAGTGAATTCCTGCCTGGGCAGATTTCTTCCTGCCTCTCTGAGTGGGCGGACCTCTCCTCCTCACTCCTGGCCTCAAACTCCTTCTTGGAGAATTCACATCCACCTGGATGCCTCCTGTCCCCCCTCTGGACTCTTTCACGACCTCTGCGACTCTCTCTCACTCACCATTCTCCCCTCTGGCCCGACTCATTCTGCAGGGCACACTCTCGATTTTCTGATCTCCTCTGACCTTCCCCTCTCTGTCCTTCTCTCCTGGAGTGATCACTTTCTCCTACCCTCCCACCTCACCCTCCCCACCCCTCCGGCTAAGCCACCTCCATCACTGCCACCCACTTTCTTGGTCATCCGAGCCATGAAGCGCGTGTCAGTTGAGGCTTTCACCGCCACCTTCTCACCCCCTCATCCGCCTTTGGCTGACTCTCACCCTGACACAGACCTCTCCATGCTCCACTCTTCTATATCTAATACTCTTGATATCCTTGCCCCTGTCATGAGAATCTGCCTGAAGCCCAAAGCCAAGTGTAACTCCTGGTATGACTTAGATCTCGTCACCCTAAAACGCAAGTGCAGAGAGGCCGAGAGGAAATGGCGTGCTTCATGTTCATCATCTGACAAACTGGCCTGTCGCCCACTGGAAAGGCAATACCGTCCCTCCGACCTCACCAAGAAGAAAGCTCATATCCAAACCCTCATCTCTGCGGCATCTAACAACTCGGCTGAACTCTTTAAAATCTGCAAGGAACTAGCCAATCCTGCTGCAGTCTCTACCTCTCCTGTACCTTCCCAGGCCCTCTGCACGGCACTGGCTTCTCACTTCATTTTAAAAACTCAGGACATCCTGTCCTCACTCTCCTATCGCCTCCCTCCCTCCATTCCCTGCTCTTCCTCGGGCCCGTCTGCAGCCACCCCCCCTTCCTCTTCACTGCCTTTCCCCTTTTCTCTGCAGATGAGGTTTCTAAACAAGTCCGAACTATGAAAGTCTTGTCGAAACAAGTTCCCCCCGTTCCTCCAAAACTATCAAGGACCACATCGACTCCCTGGCTCCTGCCCTGGCTGATTTCTGAAATCCCTTGTTCGCCACCGGAGTCTCCCCCCCCCCCCTGAAGCACTCTCTTGTGCACCCTCTTCTTAAGAAACCCTCTGCCGACCCCTCCTGCCTGGCTAACTATCGCCCAATCTCCATCACTCCCTTCCTGGGAAGCTCCTGGAGAAACTGGCCATCTCCCAGCTTAATCTCAAACCGAATCTGTTGGTTGTCTTCAAGCCGTCTGGCTTCAGAGCTGCCAGAAGCACGGAAACGGCTCTCCTGAACATCCGTGAAGACCTGCACTCCAACCTTGACTCTAACACCCCGTGTGTCCTCATCTTGCTTGATCTCTCTTCTGCCTTTGACACTGTCAACCATGCCATCCCGCTCAATCGTCTCCGTAATAACCTGGGTATCACCGGGCAGGTTCTGGTGTGGTTGACTTCTTTCCTCTCCGACCAACCCTCCCAGGTCCAACTTGGGTCCTTCCTCTCTGATATCTTTTTCTCTAACTGTGGTGTCCACCAGGGATCTAACCTCTCTCCCTGGCTGTTCAACCAATACCTGGCACTCCTTGCCCACCCCATCACGGCCCTCTGCCCCAATTTTCAGTGCTATGCGGATGATACCCAGCTCATTTTCAGGCTACCCTGCTCCTCTCCTTCCCTCATCTCTGACTATCTGTCTGCTATCCAGGAGTGGTGTGCCGCCAATGACCTATGCCTTAAGGCCAGTAAGACTGAGATTCTATTCATCGGCACACCCACTCCCTCCTTCCCTGCAGCTCTCTGGCAGGCCTCTCTTGGCCCTCTTCCTGCTCCCACCTGCAAGGCTAAAAACCTCGGGGTCATCTTCCACTCCACACTATCCTTCTCTCCTCACATCTCTGATGTCTCTAAGAAGTCACACTACCGGATGCAACTCCTCAAAGGTATTCTTCCTTTCCTCTCCTTCCCCCCAAAAGCTAACCGTCTCCAGAGCCCTGGTTCTCTCTAGGCTGGACTATTTTAACAACCTCTTTCTAAATCTGCCTGCTTCTACCCTCTGCCCTCTGCAACTTATCCAGAACAGGACTGCGAGACTTGTCCTTGGCCTCTCCAGGACTGAAATCTCTGCACTGGCTCCCAGTGGCTTCGAGGATTAAGTTAAAAACCCTCTGCATTGCCCACAAGTCCAGGGATCGTATCTCTCCAGGACTGAAATCTCTGCACTGGCTCCCAGTGGCTTCGGGGATTAAGTTAAAAACCTTCTGCATTGCCCACAAGGCCTTCTGAGGCCTGGGGCCGCAATACCTTCAACTCTCTCGTCCCAAATATCTTCCTTCTCATGTTCTTCGCTCATCCACCTCCAATTACCTCAGGGTCAGACGCTTCTCCAAGCTACAAGTTGGTGGTAGATCTCTCTCTTCGGCAGGGGCCTCCCTCTGGAAAAGCCTTCCTGCCTCCCTGAAACTTGAGGAAAACCATCTCCGGTTCCGGAAGCACCTCAAAACCTTCCTCTTTGCTTCTGCTTTCGCTTCCCCTCTCCCCTGCTGAATTCCCGCCTGATACTGCACTGGTTACCTGGCCACCCTTTCTGATCTCAGACCCAGGCCCCACCAATTGCACACCTGCACTGCCTCCATGGCAACCGCCGCACCTGGGGACTGTTTTTCTGTATCCCTACAGTCCCCCTACCAGCACTTATGTCTGCTCTTACCTTGCCAGCATCTTGCCGTTTTTATTTATCTTATTTATTCCACTATCCAATGTACTGCACTTTCCCCTCCCCCTTCCCCCACGCACTTTTCCCTTTCCCCCTTCCCATGCACTTGCCCGATCTGAATGACACCTGGCCTAGTAAGATCGTTGTCTGTCTTCCCTCTGTTCCCCCTCCCTTGCCTCGTCGCGCCTTGAAACACTTGTGTATAGGCGCCTTATAAATGCCATATCATATCATAGGAAGACTGAAGCCCTTGGAGACTACATAGA
Organism: Ambystoma mexicanum; assembly: GCF_040938575.1. Taxonomy (NCBI): domain Eukaryota; kingdom Metazoa; phylum Chordata; class Amphibia; order Caudata; family Ambystomatidae; genus Ambystoma; species Ambystoma mexicanum. The sequence continues at coordinate 342,614,451 of NC_090922.1, forward strand.
GGGCGAGCTGCGTTCCCCAACCTTGACGTCACTGCTTCTTGGTGTCTGAGGTGGGGGCAGAGGAAGGGGAGCGGAAAAACCTGCACAACGTCCTCGGCTGCTGCTTCCTGTTGTCGCTGGGCAACCTCTCAGGACTCCATGTACCACAGTCTTGGAACCTCTTGAAGCCAGAAAAAGCGCAGGGTTTGAATTCAGTCCTACCCTGGGATTGAGGGAAGGATTTCTGACCTGGTTTTGTCAGGATGGCCAAGGACTTGGCGGTTTAAGTGGAGGTTTTCTTCTTCGTCAATTCGTCATCGGTGGACGAATGAAAAAGGTCCACGCCCTCAAAGGGCAGATCCAGGATCCGCTCCTGCCCATCAGAGGAAATCTCTGTGGCATGCATCCACGCTATCCTTCTCATCTGGACCCCAAGGCACAGCCCTCTGCTGGCTATGTCAATGTGGGAGACCATGAAGAGGATGGCCACATTGGCTTGCTTGACGCAGTCCTGAGATGGAGTAACAGCGCTTTCCCAAACACTCAATCCAATGACATGCTTCAGAAGGGATCACATGCCGAAAGGCTGGTAATTACCATTACCTATTGAATGGAATCACGCAACAGCGGTTTATATAGATGACAGCTTGCACAATAAGTGCGCCCTTGGTCACTCGAAAATTGATTGACACCAAGACTACACAAAATCCTTAGCGTGCCTGTGGCACGCCCCTTATTGCCAACATCCCCTATTTTTAGCAGGGGTCACGCGCATGAAGTGTGCGGAAGTGTGACTGGCTGTTAGGCTGAGGACTTTGCCCCTGTGCAGCGTTGCTAAAATCAGCCGTAGACAAGACAGCAGCTCCTTTTCCGAGGCGAAACGCATCCTGGACATTCATTTCTCACTGTGAACTTCTACTACCATAGTAAATGTAACACGCATTTGGAACTACTCTTAGCTGCTTCGGCTACGTTTGGTAGTAAGTGGGTTGGGCATTGTTGTGTGTGGGTTGAGCTTCAATAGGAAGTGGGCTGCACTAGCATTACGGTTATATGTTACAACATATATCTAACAGAGCCTCCTGTTTGTGTTCTTTCAAAGATCATTAGAGCGCCTGTAGCATGCCCCTTATTGCCAAGCATCCCCTATTTTTACCAGGGGTCAAGCGCATGGTGCGCGCATGAAGAGTGCAGAAGTGTGACTGTTGGGCTGTTAGGGTGGAGGGTGAGGGTGCTGGCGTGCAGATTTTGACCCTCATATTGATTCTCTGCAGCACCACGCAAACAGTGAGTGCACGAAACTATCAGGTATTTCGACCTTGAGACCAACACTGTAATAATGGCTTCCAGCTTACGTAGAGGGCGCCTAACCAAATTGGCAACTGCCAGCATGTTGAATGTTTATACTCTTGTGTGCCCTGGCAATTCTACATATACTGAGGATATAGAAAGCATGATTCAATCTAACTTGAATGTTGTTGCAAATGTCATTAAAGTTACAGAGCAAGCCCCGCCTGTTGCCACAATCTTATCTGGCACGGCGCAGGGTGAGCTTGCGAACTTTGCTCTGAAGAGTTATCTAAGCACCCATATTGCGCAGGTGCATGTTAATAACAATCATGAGCCAAAGCAGGACGCGAACCACGGGAAGGAAGCCTCTGGGGGTGGCGAGGCTTTGGACATGGAGGCTTTCTCTCCGTCTGACATCAACTTAATGAATTCATCCTTGGTTGGCAGCAGAGTTGATAATGATACATTGAAGAGTGGGGTCGGTGGCAATGAAAGAACTAAATAACCGCATTACCCAGTCCATAGGTGTATTGACCCCACTAGTTCACCTTATGTGGGGATCCAATTCTCATTTCGACCAATCCATCTCAATACCCACTGGTGATTGTGCATACCCTATGCAACCTGCTTATCCAGGTTTTAAAGACCACCCTATAAAATATAAGGATGAGGGTGTATGTAGGGGCTTCGGCCAATCTATTGCACCTGGTTATGATGCTAGTCTCACCAACGTTTCAAATAAAAGTCTTGATATTGAATTGCAGCAAGACGCTGCCCTAACAAACTCTCTGCCTGATTCCAATCCTCCCAGTCCATACTGATTCCCAGTTATTATTAGAATTTTGGACTTACTTGACAAGGGGCATGATTTTACACATTTAGAGATCCGAGAACTAAAACTAGCATTCAATGACATCGTTATGAAACTGAACCACCTAAATGTTTTATGATAGCTCGAGAGCTGAATCACCATCCAAACCCCTTTCATCCTCCAGTTGAGTCTCGCAATGGGTCCTCACACGAAATTAAAATCTTTGTGGATAAGTACGCACAGCATAGCGATATTGCTGCTATTGATAAGGATTTAGTGCGGGGAATGGACACGTTATCACAGAACGTCTTTGAATGCGGTCCTCAATTGGAGTGTTTAATGAAGGATATTGGGCTCATTAAAAAGGATATTAATGATATCAAGTCAAACTTAGCAGCATCTAATGTACCGTGCACGCCTCCCTCCTCGTCGCACGAAGAAGCAACCCCTGACAGTCCCGCTGTCCTTATAAAAATAATTGAACAGACAGAACAAGAAGAGGTGCTGGGTTCTATAACAAATGAAAAAATTGGTTTCCTCTCATAACGCTTGAAAAAAATGCATCTTAGAGCTGTCAAACGTGCGGAGAAACGTCGGAGAGAAAGCTAGAACTTAAACAAGGAGCCCAATAAGCAGGTTGACGTTGTTAAAGGAAAAAAGCTTGTTCAAAATGGGACTTCAAATAGTGAAGTTGTTGGGAATAAGTGTCTTCAATCTGTTCATGAGGATGACATAACTGATGTTGAACAACTCTCTGAGGAGAGTCAGGCACTTTTGTTACCTAATCATGTCTACACAGTGACAGATAATGTTGTGGAGCCGTGTAATGACATTAAAAACAAAGGCAAAACTGATAAAGAAGCTTATTCCTCAAATGTGGATAGGTGGCAATGGAAAGGCGGTGCCAGCAGGGGCACCCAAAGTGCACCTGCAGCCTCCTCTGATAGACTCTGCCAAAACACAAAAGTATATGATTAATTATTTCCCCATGGCCGGTGTCAAGTGTGTCACTATGAAAGGGAACTCGGCTGACATCCTTGACCCTCAACATGCAGCATCCCCGAATAAAAATCAAAAACGGAATATGTGCACTGAGCACTTAAGTGGAAATGCTGGTGTATCATACGCAGAAGTTTGTAATCTACCGCGTGAGAGACCTAAGAATTATCATCCACTAACACAAAATGACCATGTGACTATCAGGGGCCCAGGAAAATTCAGAGCTTTGCCTCATCTGGATAATCATGTTCCCATGTTAGTAGAAAAGGTGATTTTCCAGTCTTGAAATGTACTCGATCTACACTGGATGTGTATTTGTCCAATACGGCTGACATAATGAGAGGGTTTCTCTTGCCCCAATTGTGAATAAAAATGCATGCTGTCTTTCAAATAATTTACCTACTTATGCAACCATTATTCGATCCCTGAACTCAGCTGTTGAAAGTAGTGTACTTACAACAGAAACATTGGCTAAGGAACTTAATTTAAACAGGGAAATTGGGCATGGCTTGGATCATGGGATCAGAGTTGCTCCTCTTAGCCCCAATGCAACCAGTTGCTTGCCTGTCGAAGCGTTGCAACCTTCAGAATCCATGGTGGGATGCCACGATTTGAAACCCACTTCTAAGGCAATGGAAGTGTGGAGGGTTCGACTGCTTTATCAGGCTGCCCCACTTCTCATCTATCGTTATCAAATCAGATCTATGATGAATCAGCAGCTAAGCCAACAAGTAACACCAAAGAAGTTGAGAAAACTGTACATGAGTATAACATTATTGGCTTAGAGGGAGATTCTGATATACTTCATGAAGCTAGAATTAATCGTCGATACTTCATGGATCTAATTACACGCATTCCTTCCTTGCGTATATTCACTGGTACGGATTTTGACAGAATTGCTTTAGCACGAGATGACAACTTTGGAATGATTGCTACCTTTCAAATGCTAATGAATTAAAATATATATGGGGCTTTAGGACTGATCTATTGGAAATGGGATTTCGCTTACATACTTTTAAAAACAAACAATTAAGAGATTAATTTCTACAATTACCTTGCCCCCAACCTAAGAGAGACGAGTATTCCCTACATGGTATACCAGGTGGCACTTCTGCAGAGCAACAATGCATAACGCTGCTTGCAATGGCTGCAGGCAAAAATGAGTTGGCTTGGGTTGAACCATTGCTGCAATCAATAGCTAATATCAAAAATGTTCAAACATTGACTTAACAAGCGAACAATTATGGTCTTGATATCATCTCATGGAACTCATGTGGCCACCTGTCCCTCCATAAATGGATGGCATCTTTCTCTAATAAACAAAATCTAAGCATTATATTCTTGCAGGAAACCATGAGTACTAGGGGATTAATGCTGGATGGTTTTAATACTTATTGCAGTTACGCGACTAAAGGTCTCGAGGGATAAGTATACCGCCTACAAGGTTAGAACTACCAGAGAGGGAGCAACTACTGAGTCCATCAGAACACACATCGGTCTAAACCAAGGCTACAACCTTGTAGCCACTCTTTTTAATTTATATTTATGTGACCTGGAGAGTCAATGGCAAGGAATGGGAATGTATCCGGTAAGAATAGGCAACCTTAGGATGCATTGGCTCGCTTTCACCGATTACCTTATTATATTGGATGCAACTCCGGCGGGGCTTCAAGCAAAACTGTATGCATTTGAGATATATGCCCACTCTCTGAACTTATCGCTCAATGCAACAAAAACAAGTATGCTTGCATTTGATGCAGGAAGGAAATTGAAATCGTATAAAAGGAAGATAAGGGCAATTACAATACAGAAACTGCCTGAGATAACTTATCTAGGCTATTATTTGAGCAGCAACTCTTCCATTAAATTGTGGAAGGAAAGGTTGTCACAGAAAGCTCGCCCCTTGGCGAGTCAACTAAGGCTACTTTTTGTGAAATATTGTCGCTTCTCTTTGATTCCCCTACGCGATTTCCGAATAACGAAAGCTCAGGCCGGGTTACTCTACACTCTTGACATCTGTTTGTTCAACCTAAGTACACACTTGGACTCTCTTCAGGGGTGCTTCCTTAAAGGTGCCTTGCATTTAGCACCATCGATTCCCAACTGTGTAATCTGGCATGAACTAGGGTTAATCTCTCTTTCATGCAGGGCCACATGGCATTCATTATCTAAATATGCACGAATGTTGAACCCACCAAATAACTGTTTATATAAGGATCTAAATGAAATACTTGTGGATTCCCTTAATATATATCAAAGACGCATGCAAGCTGTACTTGACAGCCTTTCTGTATCTAAGGATAATCTTTGTTATAGACCAGCGTTCGTTAAGAAAAAATTGTTTGAGAAAGATTGGATTGCAACCCTTGATCAACTGAAACAATATAAGACGTACACAGAATACGCAAAATGTACACACAGTCGATTGCTCTGTTGCCTGGATGTCAACAAGAATGTACTTCATGCGATTCAAATTCAATCAGTATCGAACTAAAGAACGTTGTAAGCATTGGGCGGACTTTACAACTATTACACACCATACGAATTGTCGATTTTCTACTTGTAAAGAGATTCATGAAACGCGTACGCATTTAGTATTGGAATGCCCACACTTTAGATCAGCTTGTACCAAGTACTTGATGAAATTTGTTAATCCTAATTTCAAGAATTGCAGAGAATTCCTTTGGGAAAGGATGATGATTGGGAACCATAATCCATTAACCTTTGCTCTAGGTCAATTACTAAGGATCATTGAAAGTGACCTGGTATTATATGATATGATATGGCATTTATAACGCGCCTATACACAAGTGTTTCAAGGCATGACGAGGCAAGGGAGGGGAACAAAGGGAGGACCGACAACGATCCTACTAGGCCAGGTGTTATTCGGATTGCACAAGTGCGTGGGAAGGGGGCAGGGACAGTGCAGTACATGGCAAAGATGATGACAATAAGTAAGTAGCGGCTAGCATGTGGCAAGTTCATGGATAAGTGCAGAGAAAAGGTGTCAGGGGCTGGGAGGGGGACTGTAGGGATACAGAAACAGTCCCCAAGTGCAGAGGTTGCCAGGTGGGCAGTGCAGGTGTGAGACGCTGGCAGGGAGGGACCTGGTCCCGAGATCAGAGGGTGTCCAAGTAGCCAATGCAGTTCCAGTTGCAGCTAGGAGGTCAGCTGAGGAGAAGAGGAGAAAAAGCAGAAGCAAAGAGAAAGGTTTTGAGGTGCATCCCGGAAACGGAGATGGCTCTCTTCAAGTTTGAGGGAGGCAGGGAGGCAGGGAGGCTGTTCCAGAGGGAGGCATCAGCCGAGGAAAGAGATCTACCACCAACTCGTTGCTTGGAGAAGCGACTGACCCTGAGGGAGTTGGAGGCGGATGAGCAAAGAGCTCGAGAAGGAAGATATTATGGATAAGAGAGAGTTGAAGGTATAGAGGCCCCATGCCCAAGAAGGCCCTGTGGACAATGCAGAGGGTTTTGAACTTAATCCTCACAGCTACTGGGAGCCAGTGCAGAGATTTCAGTCCTGGAGAGATACAATCCCCGGGCTTGAGGCCAAGGACAAGTTCCAGATGTTCTGGATAAGTTGCAGAGGGCCGAGAGTAGAAGCAAGCAGATTTAGAAAGAGGCTGTTGCAATAGTCCAGCCTAGAGAGAACCAGAGCTATGGAGACAGTGAGCTTCTGGGGAAAGGAGAGGAAAGGAAGAATACCTCTTGGGAGGTGCAGCTGGTAGTGTGACATCTTAGAGACGTCAGAGATGTGAGGAGAGAAGGAGTGTGTGGAGTAGAAGATGACCCTGAGGTTTATAGCCTTGCAGGTGGGAACAGGAAGAGAGCCAAGAGATGCCGGCCAGAGAGCTACAGGGAAGGAGGGCATGGGTGTGCCAATGAGCAGAATCTCAGTTTTACTGGCATTAAGGCAGGGGTAATTGGCGGCACACTGTTAGGCAGAATACTATGAAGAACCCTTAGGGAATACTACAGAAGATTAAGACTACAGGTATATGCAATAAATCACCTTTGGAATCAGTCTGTACCACAAAGAATTTAGTTGGTAGCTGTGGCTGAGCAGTCAGACTTATCTCAAGAGTGAGATGAGCAGTATTCAGGGTTTACACAATAGGACTACAATACTATGGAACAAGGAAACACTGACCAAAGCTTAGTATCAAAAAGAATATATATATTTATTTTACACACTCTTAAATCAGCACACAAATCAATATTAATAAAGTAAGTTAAAACAGTCAAGAAAAGTATACACAACTCCATATTTAAATTGTAGACTAGTTTGAGCAAGAGTGAAAACTGAGCAAAACGGCACAGTGTAAAACCAAGCAGAAATAGCACTCTGACAATTTCTCCAGAGAGAGGGAAAGGACAGGTCATACAGGGTTAGACTCCTAAACACACCAGCAACACTTCCCAATTGGATTGTGAACAAGTTAGGCAGGACAGTACTTTAGCATAACCAATACTTAGGTGAAAACCGAGCAAAATGGCACTTCAGAATATTTAAAGGGGAAGGAAAAGGAGGTTATAAGAGTTTAGGTGCACCAACATATTTCTTGAGGAAAAGCAATCTAGAGAAGGCAGTTGTAACAGATTTAGCCAGAGTCAATAGGCCTGTGCCAGAGTCAGTGGTACAAGGCAAAAGTGCCCAGGATTAAACTGTTCTAGTAGCTGCAGTCAAGTCTTTGTTTAACGTTTGAAAAGGCGGTTGCAGAAGGGAAAAGACAATGTTAGACGATAGGGGTGGCCAACCAAGAAGGTAAGTAAAGGATTTAAAAGACCTTCAGCAATACCCAACGAAACGGGAGGCCTGGTGGAACAATGTACCTTGAAAGTGGAAGAGGCTCCTGTGGTGACGGTAGTTCCTGGCAGTTCGGTAGATCCAGCAGAGGAAGAGAGGCTCTCGTTGTGGAGGAAGATTTGAGGTATTGCACTGCCCAGGGATGAAGCCAGCTGCAGGGATGCCAAAATGGAATAAAAGGTACACTCCTTTAAATCGCGGTCGTGGTGGACGGGTGTCTGGCTATCCGGTCTCCGAGGGCTGGGCACTAGCGATTTGACCAAGGCAGGTCCTGGAAGGCGATTGGCGAACTGGTTGGCCCCACCAGCTCAAGGGAAGAAGACTCTTGCAGGTGAAGATCTTCTCGAGTCGTTGGAGAAAAGTGGTGAGGATCTGCAGCAGGGCTTCACCGGTGGTTCACTTGTTGCAGATTTCTTCAGCTTCTCTCCTCTTCGGGTTTATTAGTTCCAGTGGCAACGTCTTGTCTTCCAGTCTTCAGATCCCTGCTTTTATGGAGAAAGACCTCCATTCATACAGCCTAGCTGTCACTCACACAGCGGGGTGGTTATCCTGGTGGGATAACCCCCCAGCCTATCAGGGCAGAGTGTGACTTGGGTTGCCTAGGTAACCCTGTCCAGGGTGCCTATTCCCCCTCCCACACATCCTGTCTACCCCAGACTCAGTGGCGCAGAGAGGAGGGCTTCTGTGTAGAAGCTTGCCAAAAGGACGAACAAAGGATCCCCGACCCGGGTTAGGATTTCAGAGAAAGACACGAGAAAGAAATATTATCAAAGATCTGCCAATAAAAATCTACCGGAGTAAAGTTAATAATAAAATAAACCAGTGGTATGTTAGAGGCTGTCAGTAAAAGTGGTAGCCTCGAACAATGGGAAAATCCCATAGGAAAATATTCACAGTCGAATTTTTATGGTAGTAACCACTGCCACCAGCAAGAAACTTTGGTGCGAGGGACTGGACGCTACCCTCTCGCAAATGAACACCAGGGAAAAACTATTAACCCTTTCCAGTACTTCCATAGTAAGATGGGTTGTACTGGTTTGGTTCATAACTACTGACTAGTAAAGTCAATGGGGACTTTACATGCCCTGGGAGACAGTGTATGGAGTCTATGTTTGGGGGTCACTATGACACCCTTGTGTTACTGCACTGAGGGTGCTTTGTAACACACATGTACAAAGATGGTGAGAAACCCCATAGATCATAAGCACAAAAATAGCCTAAAACACACATCAGCAATATGTCTAGGAGTGGGAAAAAGAGTCTCACTCTTAGCAGGAGAAAAAAAAAACCCTAAAATCCAGCAAAGCTGTTGGGGGACTCTATAGGTAAGGGAAATTAGCCTTAGAAGAGAATGCTCCCTAACACAAAGCACTCCTGGATAGCAGACAGACCGTCAGAAATGAGGGAAGGAGAGGAGGAGGCAGAGGGTAGCCTGAAAATGAGCTGGGTGTCATCCGCATAGCACTGAAAGTTGGGGCAGAGAGCGGCGATGCGGTGGGCAAGGAGAGCCAGGGAGAGAGGTTAGCCCCCTGGGGGACACCACAGGTAGAGAAAAAGATAGCAGAGAGGGAGGACCCAAGTTGGACCTGAGATGGTCAGTCAGAGAGGAAAGAAGTCAGCCAAGCCAGAGCCTGATAAGTGATACTCAGGTTATCACAGAGACTGTTGAGCAGGATGGCATGGTTGACAGTGTCAAAGGCAGAAGAGAGATCAAGCAAGATGAGGGTGCAGGGCGTGTTAGAGTCAAGGTTGGAGAGCAGGTCTTTATGAATGTTCAGGAGAGCAGTTTCTGTGCTTCTGGCTTCTGTGAAGCCAGGCTGATGATCATGAAGACAACCAACAGATTCAGTGTGGAGATTAAGCTGGGAGATGGCCAGTTTCTCCAGGAGCTTGCCCATGAAGGGAGTGATGGAGATTGGGAGAAATTTAGCCAGGCAGGAGGGGTCGGCAGAGGGTTTCTTAAGAAGTGTGTGCGCAAGAGAGTGCTTCAGGAGGGATGGGAAGACTCCAGTGGCGAAGGAGTGATTGCAGAAATAAACCATGGCAGGAGCCAGGGAGTCGATGTGGTCCTTGATGGTTTTGGAGGAACAGGGGTGAACCTTTTTTGACGAGACTTTCATAGATCAGACTTGTCTAGAAACCTTGTCTGCAGAGAAAAGGGGAAAGGCAGAGATGGAGGGAGGGGAGATGGCTGCAGAAGGGCCAGAGGAAGAGCAGGGAGTAGGGGGAGGGAGGCGATAGGAGGAGAGTGAGGACAGGATGTCCTGAGTTTTAGAGATGAAGTGAGAAGCCAGTGCCGTGCAGATGGCCTGGGAGGGGACAGAAGAGGTAGAGACTGTGGCAGGATTGGCCAGTTCCTTGCAGATTTTAAAGAGTTCAGCCGAGTTGTTAGATGCCGCAGAGACACAGGCTTGGATATGGAACAAGTTACTTACCTGTAACTGTTGTTATCCAGCATGGGTCTGGCATGGATTCACATGCTCATGAATATTCCCCGTCATCAGGCTGGGAATCCTCGGTAAAGAAAAAATCAGTTTCAGTTTCGTTTCTGAACTGTCTTTCTACTAGTAACCAATCACTGGTCTCTGGGTCATACTGCCCCTAGCCAATGACTGTCCTCTACCTACGCCCCTCCTCTGGCAGCCATCTTCAGATTTGGTAGCACGTAAAGTGGCAGTAGGCCCAAGAGAAGAGCCGCAGAGGGGTTGGGGGGAGGGTTCGCATGTGAATCCATGCCGGAGAACAACAGTTACAGGTAAGTAACTTGTTCCTTCTCCAGCATGGGGTCTGGCATGGATTCACACACTCATGAATACAAGAATACATTGCAGTACACACATGCACAACCACAGGAGGTGGCAAGGGTCAACATTAAGCATTTCAACAACTCAACATTAAGCATCTCTTACCTCCTCACCAGGCTCACCTTCAGGCGAACAGGTTGCGCAGCACTGCCTGGCCGACTCTGGACTCCTCCCTGGAATCCCGGTCGATGCAGTAATATCTCGTGAAGGTGTGCGTCGACCTTCACGTAGCAGCCCTGCAGATGTCCAGCAGGGGCACACCAGACAGGAACGCCGTGGTAGCAGCGATCGCTCTGGTTGAATGGACCCTCGGACGGCCGGGAAACGGTCGGTTTGCCAACTGGTGACAGTGCATGATGCAGCCGGAGAGCCATCTGGAAATGGAAGCCTTCGAGAGGGTCTTCCCTTGGTTCACAGGTCCAAAGTTCACAAAAAGCTGTGATGTCTTCCGAAGACTCTATGTGCGGTTTATGCAGAACTTCAGTGCTCTAGCCACATCCAGCGAGTGCAAAGTCCTCTCAGCCGGCGACGAAGGCGACGGGAAGAAAACAGATAACACCAAGGGCTTGTTGAGATGGAAGTCCGACGGCACCTTGGACATGAAGGAGGGGTGCGTCCTCAGCACTACCCTCATCAGATATGGAGGTTTACAGGAGAGGGCCTGGATCTCTCCCACTCATCGTGCGGAGGTGATGGCCACAAGAAACGCTGTCTTCCACGACAGGAACTTCAACGGTGCCGAATGCACAGGCTCTAATGGCGGCCCCATGAGCCTGGTCAGCACCACGTTGAGCTCCCATGCCGGAGCCAGAGCATTCACCGGTGGGAACGATCGGAACAGTCCTTTCATGAACTCCTTCAACAGGCGATGAGACCACACAGATGACCGCCCCGGAGTTCTGGTGTAGCGGGAGATAGCTGCCAGATGGATCTTGATGGAGGCATGTGCCAGCCCCGCCTTGGCCAGCGATAGCAAGTACGGCAGCACTTGAGGGGCCGTAATCCGCACAGGGTTCATCTTCTGTGCACGGCACCAGACAGAGATCCTCTTCCATTTGTGTCCATAGCACTTGAGAGTCGAGGACACCCTGGCCTTTGCAAGCACCTCCTTGCAGTCTGCCAGGATATCGTACCCTCCGAACTCTAGTGCTGCAGGAGCCAGGCCTGCAGGTTCAGCAATCCTGGGTCATGATGGAGGATGGTGCCTCCTTCCCTGGCAAGAAGATCGGTCAAACTTTGACCGAGAGGGCAGGGGGGGGCTCTGACATGTCCAGAAGGTCCGGGAACCAGACCTGCCTCAGCCACGCCGGTGCAACAAGGATCATCCTGCACCGGGACCGTCTGAGTTGACTTATGAGTTGCAGCAGCAATGGCAACGGAGGGAACGCATACAGGAACAAGCCGTTCCAGGGGAATGAGAAGGCAGCGCCCATGCTCCCCGGCTGAGGAAACCTGCTGGCGAACCTCTGCCACTTCGCATTCGCCGCTGGCGCGAATAGATCGATCTGGGGATTGCCCCATCGTCAGAAAAGGAGATCCACTTGATCCTGCCGAAGCTCCCACTCGTGGCACGAGCGCAGCCCCCTGCTGAGTGAGTCGCCAATGGTGTTCTTTATTACTGCCAGATGGAAGGGTACCAGGAACATCCCTTGGGCAACGGCCTAGTGCCACAGATCCTGCGCTTCCTTGGATAGGGCTGGGGATCTGGTGCCCCCCCTGCTTCCTGATGTAGAACATTGTGGTGGTGTTGTCCATGAGACCCTTACCACCTTGCCCTTGAGGGATGGAAGGAACGACTTGAGGGCCCAGAACACAGCCCGGAGCTCCAGGACGTTGATGTGTAGTGACCTCTCCTCCGGGAGCCAAAGGCCTCTTGCGTGGAGATCTCTGGTGTGCGCGCCCCATCCTTCCAGGGAGGCGTCCGTCGTCACCGTTTCCGGATTGCCGGGGTCTGGAAGTCCATGCCCGCCACTAGATGCGCGCGGGTGCCCCACCACCGAATCGCTTGGCGGAAAGTCTCATTGAGTGAGATCCTGTCTTCGAAGCTGCCCATCGCTTGCATCCAATGGGGGTCGAGGAACTCCTGCAGTGGTCGCATCCGCAACCTGCATATGCGCATGAGGTAGAAGCACGATGACATCATGCCGAGTAGGGACTTGATGGACCTCACCCTGGCAACGTCCAGGGTCAACAGCCATTGTACCTTGCCCAGGATGGCCTTTGTCCTTTCCTCCGACGGTGAAGCCATTCGCGCCACTGTGTCGAGTCTGGCTCCCAGAAACAGGGCCTCTTGCAAGCAGGATTTCGCAAAGTTGATCGAGAATCCCAGATCCGTGAGCAGTTGGACGGTCTTCGCTGTGTGATCGACGGCGAGTTCCCTCAACTTTGCTCAGATGAGCCAATCGTCCACGTAGGGGTAAACGTGGATCCCCTGCAGGTGCAGCCACGCCGCCACCGGTGTCAGGCACTTGGTGAAGACCCTGGGCGCCGACTTCAATCTGAAGGGAAGGGCCTTGAACTGATAGTGTCGCCCTTGGACCACGAATCGTAGGAAATTTCGATGGATTTTGAGAATGGGGATGTGGAAGAAGGCATCCTCCAAGTCCAGTGATGATAGGAAGTTGCCTTCCTCTAGCTGTCCCAGCACGTGCTGAAGGGTGATCATCGGGAATTTCTGGGACTTGATGTTTTTGTTTAGATGACGAAGGTCCAGGATGGGTCGCCAACCACCGGTCTTCTTTCGGACAAGGAAGTACCGCGAGTACACTCCGGAGCCCCAGAGCCTCTTTGGGACGAGTTCTATCGTGCCCTTTTTCAGCATTGCTCGTACCTCCAGAAGTAGCTGTGGCACATGGTTTTCCTTCCTGGCCACAGGTGGTAGATGGGGACACTTTCTTTAGAATTCCTGAGTGTGCCCGTGGGCCAGTCCGTCCAGCACCCAACGGTCGGTGGAGATTGACTCCCACACGCTGACGAATTTCGGCAGCCAGCCTCCCACTGGGGTGCTTGGGTGGGGGCCTGACGCCGCGGCCGGTTCAATCTTGCTTCGCCGAGGCCTTGGCACCTTGGCCTCCTTGGCGACAACGACTTCCTCCAGCCTTGCTGCGGCCTCTGTAGGCCTCCTGCGATGATGAATGGGCCGCTTGGAAGTACGAGGAACTGCTACCAAATCCTTTGGAGGCACCTTGAGACTTGCCTCCAGGGGTCTGAAAGGGCGGCCGTTGTTGATGGAGAGAACCCAAGGCCCGGGCCGTCTCAGTGTCCACCTTGATGGCCTGCAGTGACTCATCCACTGCCTTGCCGAACAGATTTTTCCCGTCCAAGGGCTTGTCCCGTACGCTGGTCAGCACGTCCTGACAGAAATCGGTGGCCTTGAGCCAACCGCGCTGGCGAAGGCAAACGCTGTTCACATCTGGTGAAAGCCGGTGTCTGCGATGTACGTGGCCACCGTGATGGCGTAGTCGAAGCCACCTCGCCTTCCTGCAGGATCTCAAGGGCTACCGCTCTCTTGTCGTCAGGGAGGAAGTCCAGAAGGGGAGCGATCTTGAACCACAGTTCCCTGTCATAGCGCTCCACAATAGCGAGGGTGTTGGCCGCTTTGATGGTCATCGCTGCCGACGTGATGACTTGTCGCCCCTGCCCCTTCTTCCCTTCGCCGTCCGGTGGGGAAGTGGAAGTTGATCCCCCGTCGCCCCTGCCAATTTCTTCTTGGCTGCTGCGGAGACCACTGAATCCGGGGACGGCTGGGCTCTAAGGCACATCAGGGCGGAATTTGGGACCCGGTACTTCTTCTCATACAGGTCCCTCTTCGCAGGAGCAGTGGACGGGTTCTTGAGTAGCAACAGTCCTTCATCCCAGATGTCGTCTAGTAACGGTACTGAGAGGATGGTCTTCCTCTTGGCCTCCCGTTGTTGGTAGAGGAAACCCTCCTTCCTCTGTTCTTCGGGACAAAGTTGGAAGAGCTCCGAAGCCCTGACGATCATGGTGTGAAAGGAGCCAATTTCATCAGGAGGGGAGGGCCGGGCAGGAGGTGATGGGAAATCCATCCCGTCGTCACCACCGTCGTCGTCCGTCCCCGCCGTCTCCGTTCCCGTCTCATCCCTTGGTGGAGGGGAAGGAGGTGAAGGCTGGAAAGGAGGGGGGAGGATGGATTCGCCTCCGCCTGTTCAGTGTGCTTCCTGACGGTCCAGGCGCAGCGGGATCTTCTGCTGGGGGTAAAGGCAGCCTTGTCTTTATTTCCGTACACAGGGCCTGGATAGCCATCAGGATTGCTCGTGAGTTGTCCTGTGGCATAGGCGTCGGTTGCGACGGGAGTGACGGCTGGGGAGTAGGGTCCTCCCTCTCCTCTAAGGTCTGTGGCTCGTCGGCTCCACTGTCGCTTTCTACGTCTGCCTCGTCGGGATCCCTCGCGTAGGACCGGACTTCCTCAAACCTCTTGTCCAGAATCTTTCCGACGACAGCCAGCTCATCTTCAGAGGTGGCATCTGTATCCGTTATGGCTACCGTGCCCCCCACCCCTCTCCTTTCTCCACCCGGGGTTTCACAGGGGTCTTCTCGATAGGCTGAAAAGAGGATTCCCTCTGGGGTGGCAGGGAAACTCTAGGCCCGGAGGTCGTCTCCACTGGGGTAGCCTCCACAGGCTTTGCCAGGGCCGCCACGACTCCTTCGATCGAGGTCTTAGCCAGGTGAATCAGGGCCTTTGCGACTTTGAGCGCACCTGAGGCCTTCACCTTGGGGGGAGGGTCGCTGCCTCGCTCCCTCGGCTGTCGCCGTCGGGATCGACCGGGGCTTCTCCCAAAATTCTCCGACTTTCTCTTCACCGAGCCAGAGCGTTGGCTTGTGGTTGATGGTGTCGGTGACATCGTGCCCTGCCTGGCAGCCAAGGAGCCCAAACCATCGTTGCTCACGGTGCCTGTGAACTCGCTGTGCTTTGCCTTTTGTTGGGCCCCCGTCGCTGGAGCACCCTCAAAGGTCTTAGAAGACCGCTCTGACTTCTTGTTCTCACCTGCTGCTGGGCTTTTCCCCTCCAGCCAGTTGATGAGTCGAACGCGACGATCCTTCATTGTCCGCTCGGACATATTCTTACAAAACGCACAGTCTTTCTCCATGTGCCATTTGTCGTTGTGAAGGCAGTAGAGGCACCGAGAGTGCTCATCTTCCTTGAAGACATTCTGTAATCCACATCCAGGGCATCTCCTGAACAGCTTGGATCCAGGCGTTGTATTTCCTTTGTCCTGGGTCATGTCCACGCGGGGTAGGCCTCAAAGATCTTCTGGAATCCTCCAAGAAGCGAAAAACTCAATACAAATTCGCCCTTGAGGGGGCATAGAAAATTGCGAAACGGGTCCCTGTTGATCGGAAGTAGAATCGGTGGAGCTTGAGGCTTGATTGACCGAAAAAATAAGAGTAAACTCTTAGAAAAATCACAAAATGCAGTAAAAGTTTGAGAGCTACAGCACGAGGACTCCCAACACTTGAACGTGTGGTAAAAATCTGAAGATGGCTGCCAGAGGAGGGGCTTAGGTAGAGGGCAGTCATTGGCTGGGGGCAGTATGAACCAGACACCAGTGATTGGTTACTAGTAGAAAGACAGTTCAGAAACGAAACGGAAACAGATTTTTTCTTTACAAAGGATTCCCAGCCTGACCACGGGAATATTCATGAGCATGTGAATCCATGCCAGACCCCATGCTGGAGAAGAGCTCTCTACTTGGTGTGGACTGAGAGACGGTATTGCCTTTGCAGCAGGCGGCAGGCCAGTTTGTCAGAGGATGTACATGAAGCATGCCATTTCCTCTCGGCCACCCTGCACTTGCGTTTTAGAGTGATGCGGTCTGAGTCGTACCAGAAGTTACACTTGGCTTTGGGCTTCAGGCGGATTCTCATGACAGGGGCAAGGATATCAAGAGTATCGGATATAGCAGAGTGGAG
Source organism: Ambystoma mexicanum (assembly GCF_040938575.1). NCBI lineage: Eukaryota > Metazoa > Chordata > Amphibia > Caudata > Ambystomatidae > Ambystoma > Ambystoma mexicanum. Next base: position 342,631,071 of record NC_090922.1, read on the forward strand.
CGTGGAGAGGGCTGTGTCAGGGTGAGAGTCAGCCAAAGGGGGAGGAGAAGCCTCAGCTGACACGTGCTTGATGGGTCGGATGACCGAGAAGGTAGATGGCAGTGATGGAGGTGGCTTGGCCTAAGGGGTAGGGAGGGTGAGGTGGGAGGGTAGGAAAAAGTGATCACTCCAGGAGAGAGGAGTGGAGAGAGGGACAGAGAGAGGAAGGTCTGAGGAGATCAGAACATCGAGAGTGTGCCCAGCAGAGTGAGTCGGGCCAGAGGGGAGAATAGTGAGTGAGAGAGAATTCCAGAGGTCGCAAAAGAGTCCAGAGGGGGAACAGGATGAGCAGGCAGAAAGCTAAAAAAAGTACCTGCGCTGGCTGCCAGGTCTGAGACAGTTCATGCGGAAAAAGGGACTGAGATGAGGTGCCAGATTACGGGGACTCCGCAGGGCGTTCCCACGTCTGAGGCTGCATCCCCAACGCGCTATGCTAAATTTAAAGGGGGAGCTCAATTTTCCACTGCCAAAGGTTCCGGTATGTCCCCATGTTGGGGGAGCCCCACAAGGATGGTTGAGAGGGGAAGGGGCGTATGAGTACACATATTGAGGATTACAGCTGCCTGCACAATATTAATTCTGAAGATGCCATGGAACGTACTACTGTGGAAAATGTTAAGTTTCCTAATGTGAATGGACTGGGCAGGAATGACATGTGGCGCTGGCTCTCACTGTGAAAGTAATCATAATTTTGAGAAAGAGATCAGGACGAAACAATACCTAGAATGCCGAAAAATTTGTTATTTCAGACCAACAGTGGTTTTTAACTGATTATTAAATCACTCTTTGACATCCAAGTGTGGGGGTCAGTAGGCCTGGAGTCGCAGAGGCAGGTGATTTCCAGTGGAAGCCACATGGAACCCAGAGATTTTCAAAATGAAGTCAAGATTATCAGAAGACTGTTTCTGTGCTTGTAGGGTATCAAGAGCACTACAGGAAAGCTGTGGTTATCCTGGACTCTTATAAGGCAATTGATTCAGTAAATTGGGAATTCCAGTGGATGGTACTGGGTAAGATGGGCCTGGGGGTCCACTTCATAGAATGGGTCAGGCTTTTGTATGGAGGCTCGACGTCTAGGGTACAGGTTAACAAGTCCATTTCGACTTCATGGACAGTCTAGCAGAGAACGTGATAAGGGTGCCATTGTCTCTGCTGATTCTCGCGCTGGTCATAGAACCACTGGCGTGGGTCTACCGAAAGAGACATGAAGCGTTAGGGCTACAGATAGTTTCAGTGCGGCACTGTATCTCATGTATGCAGATGATGGATTTGTGTATGTTCGTGACCCGGCCCGACCCCTTGAGCTATAGTAAAGGTGGAGGAATTTGGAAGGCTCTCAGGAGTAGTGATAAATAACGCTAAATCAGCAATATATGAAGTGCCATCAGAGGTGGGAAGTTAACTACTTCACCTACAGATGAAGATTCCAGTAGGGGGGCTCAGGTACCTGGGTGTTATGATCGGTGCAAACTGGGAATAGGAGCATCAGATGAATGTTAAGCGGACAGTGGCGGCTTTCGATAAGCTGGCAACATTCTGGGAGAGGTTACCAATCTCATTAATGGGTATGGTAACCCTCGTGGAGATGATCATGTTGCCAAAGTTGCTCTACATGCCTCAAGTGATGCCCCTGCCAATACTAGCCTCTTGTTTCCAGGAATTTCATGGGACGCTGTCCAAATTACTGTGGAAGGGGGTTTGCCAAGGATTGCACTGGCCACCTTGCAACTGCAAGCAGGAAAATACGTGTACTGGGGTGTTCAATATCAGGGCCTACTACTGGGCGTCTGTGCTTCAGCATATGGTGGACTGGTTCAGTCTTCCACACCGGGACAGTATTACAGTGCAACCTGCTCCAAGGTAGCTGTTGGAGCTGCTTGGAGGGAGAGTAATGGAACAAGCCCAGCTTCTGACCAGGGTCAGAACAATTATCCTGATCTGGTGGCAGGCAAGAAAACTTATGGGGCAGAAGATACACTTCATAAGAGATCTTCCTAACCAGTAGCAGGCTGGGTCCTGCATTTAACGGGAGGCTAGAGACCACTATATGGCGAATGGGAAATCGGGGGGTTCATCATCAAAATAACTTTATTCGTCCATGGAGCCATCAAAGTGCATCCTAACAACAAACATGTACATACGTTTCACAGTACATTATATCAAAAATTGTCCATAGGTTATAGGTCAGAGCCTGCTTCGTTGCGGGTCGGGGGACCACACACTCCATGAACCCAATCAGCTTTGGTTCCCGGTTGGTTTTGAACCCAGGAGGATGAGGTTCACCCCAGATAGAGGAATATTATTCAGGATGGGACCCAGTTGCCCAACAGGCTTTGGCTAATGGTGCATGCCCACTGAGATCCCAGACTTAGGCATCTGCCCAACACGTCCAAGCTTGCTCAGGAGGTCTCTGGCCACTCCCTGAATTCCACCTCTACAGAATTATAGAGAGTATCACCCTCTTCAGACAGTTTCTTGCAACCCACAATGGCATCCCCATATACTGAAACACAGCCTGCAACAGTTCAGAGCCCATGTACGCATTAGTTTACGAGGGCATCCTTTGGTTCTCGCTTGTTGACCCGCACTTTGGGCAACCCAAGTAAAAATAAAGTAGCATTGTTTAGCCCCCTTTGGATATAGTTTTTTGATGTTCCCCCTCTAGGACAGGATCTAAATGCTCTAGGTTCCGTTCTCTTTTCGCATTGAGTGTCCAATAGGCTTGGGCCTAGGTCTATCAAAGAGCCCGGGTTGGCGTGAGAGTTGTTAATCTTACTGAGCTCCATAGACCTTGTATGCTGCAGTGGCTGCTCAGCCTGGGTTTTCCTCGTGTTGTGGGCACCAGTGAGTCTACAATGAGCCGCGACCAAGGGATGTCTCTCCAAGTCAAAGTTGTGGCAAGCAAAGTTTTGGTCCGAGTACACTGATGTAGTTGTGTCCGCCTCAAGGGGACAAACCAGAGGTGGGTTCTGGGGCCATGTTATGATAGTCGGAACCATGGGGGACACCTCCTGAAGGACCACTTCTCCCTGCCCTCCCCATGACTCTAATAGGGCTAATAATAGATGTTTAATGGTTGTCTGCTCAACTAGCCCATGACTGCAGTTACAATTACATCACTGGACTGGGAGGACCTCCTTAGCAGGCGGCTGTACTGAAGACTGAAGGTCTTGGGTGCTGGGTTGGCTCAACAGTTTAGCAGCCCTAACTGGGGTTAATCGAAGAAAGGAACTATGCCCCAAACACATGGTCATTAGGGTCTCACTCCAGGTACTGCAGGTGGAGCCAGAAGACTTGCCCTCCATAGGTCTGTGGGCCTCTGTGCCCATTGAGTTGTAAGAGGTATATGGACTTTAGTAGCCCCGGTTCTTGCAGCAGGATTAACGTCTGCGTAGGGGGGGGGGCCTTCATCATAAGGCTGGGTAGGGTATTCAGTGATTGCAATGGGGAACATTGATGGGGCACAGGGATGACAGTGCTGTGGGCTACCTGAATCAGTGCAAAGCAGAGGTGCAATCAGCAGGTCCTTCCCCCTGGCCGATGTCAAGTTTTTTGGGATAGCAGAAATATCAGTGGACACCTCAGTCTTTGGAGTAACAGGGATAACAGTGGGCATGCACGGGAAAAAACAAATATCTCTATTAGTCCTACCATGGTCTTCTTGGCAATTAACTAAACAACCTGTATTAGGTTGTTCAGTGGGTGTTCCCTCCCAATTGCTGGCAGCTCCTCCCCCCATGGCCATCGTCTTCCTCATCCATTTAAGGGGAAGAGAGATACCACTTATGGTGAGTGGAAACAGGGGGTTGTTTTGAGACATCTATAAGGATGACAGAGCCATTACATTTTGTGAATTTGGGGTTGCACAGCCATTGGTCCGCCTCAACCTCCTGGAGTTCGCTGCACTGATGGCGAGGGTCAGGGCAATATGACAGGGCTTCCCTGAGAGGCCTCGGATCCATGCTACAATTGGCTGGCGGGGGCAGGAAAATGTCGGGACTCTACACAGCGGACCAAGCGGAGAGGAATGTTGGGTCAGTGCTGTATGGTGAAAATGGGAGGGGGATATAGGGAAACTGTTTATGGCTGGGTAATGGAGTAAGCTGTTACAGCACATGAAGCAGGTTTCTAGGAATGTCAGGTTCCAGTGGATTCAGTACAAGGTGGTGAGATGTGCACAAATCACTCCGCTGACGGGGGCTAATATGGCCCCGGGAGGGGGCGCGAGGTGTAACAAGGCACTAAGGTCATATCTGCACATATGGTGGGAGTGCGATCAACTTGTGGGATTTTGGGATACAGTACTAGAGGAATTGTTTGGGTTGTCGAATGTACGGATTGAGCTGATGGTGAAGCAGTGCCTCCTGGGGCTTTGGTCAATCAAGAAGAACAAGTTACTTACCAAATGGTAACGTTCTTTCGACTGGATGTTCCTCCAACGTATTCCACATCTTTGACAAGTATTGTCCACAGCTGTGCACTTCGGAAACTTTTTCAGCAGAGGGCGTCCTGCGTCGATGACGTCGGGTCAATGTCCCTCGAAGGCCTCCCTCGAGGGCGAAGTCACTGGATGTTATAAATAGGCACAGTGCCCGTAGCCTCAGTTTATGTTTTTTCCCCCAGAACGTGTGTTAGGCAGAATTATATGCAGTACCCTTTGGGAACACTACACACAATTAGGACTACAAGTGACAGTACAATTTCACCTTTGGTACAAGCCTGTACTACAAAGTTATAGTGGCAGCAGTAGCGGAGCAGTCAGACTTATTTCAAGAGTAAGTGAACAGTACAAGATAGTTAGACAAAGGACATTAATTACTACGATTCAGGCAAACACTGACTCAGGGTTTCTAAGTAAAAGAATATATATTTATGTTCTTATCAGTTGTATAACAGTTCACCTTTCTAAGCAAGTTAAAAGCACTTCCCTTATATTCTAGACAAGTTAGGCTCACAAAATGAAGTGGGAGCAAAATGGCACTCCAGAAATTTAAAAGGGAGGGAAAGACAAGGTTATCAGCAATTAGGTCAAACCAACAAGTAAGTATTCTGAGCATTTGAATAAGAGACACTGCAGTGAGGAGATCAGCTAGAAAAGGCGTAGGGCCAAAGTCAATAGGTCAAAAGTATTTTGCTCAAGATCACACAGTTCAGGGTAGTTTACGGTAAAGTTTGTGGCCCAGATTCCGGACGAAGTTGGTTGGTAGAAAAGATAGTTCAAAGAGAAGAGAAGGACAAGCCCTCGGATTGGAGAAAGATTTCAAACACTTTCACCGCGGCTGAGCGAAACACATAAGAAGATTTGCACAGTACCTTAAAATAGAGAGGGGGCTGTAGCTGAGGCAGATGTTCCTGGTAGTTTCTGCAGGCTCACAGTTCCTGAAGCGACAGTCAGACTGATCAGAAGTAGGAAGAGTGGTGGGTCCTGCACTACCCAGGGAAGAAACCAGCGGCAGCGCCAAAAAACGAATAAAAGGTGCACGTCTTAAAACCCAAGCAGGGTCCGACCTTCCTGGCTATCCGGCCCACTGTAGCTCTGTACGGCGAATTCGATCAGAGGAGGGGTCCTGGCTTGTAGTTTGGGCAAACTGGTTGGTCCCACCAGCTCAAGGGAAGAAGTTTCCTAGAGGATCTTCTCTATCATCGAATTTGGAGATTCGGACCTGCAGCAGGGCTTCACCGGGCGGTTCAGTCGTGGTATGGGTCTTCTTCTTCCAGTTCCTCGTTGGTTCTTTCGTTCCAGTGGCGACCCTGCTCTTCCAGTCTCAGAGACCTGCTTTTTATGCAGTTTTCCCCCATTCATACAGCCTGGCTGTCAATCACACAAGGCCAGTCCCCTTAGCCAAACAGATAAGAGTGCGACTTGGGTTACTACGGCAACCCATGGCAGGGGTCCGAAGATCCCTCCCTCACATTCTGCCTACCTAGACTATCAGGTGCCTTAAGGAGGGCTTCTGTGCAGAAGCTCGCAAAAAGACAGCAAACAAAGGAATCATTCCCGGTTTGGCGCGCAGAGAAAAACACGAGAAAGACTTTAACAAAAAGAAATGACGAATAAAACCAGCCAGAACCAAAATGTAATGTATTTGGTCAAGCGGGTTTATGTTCGAGGCTAATATAATAGCCTAAAACATGACCAAGTTATATAAGATAATCGGGTTAGGAAAGTTAGGGTAGATAGCACTGCCACCAGCCAAGTCTTAATGTTAAGGGAGCGAAACAAAGCTCCAAGAGGTACAGACAAAAAGGGATAAGAGTTAACCCTTTCCAATGCTCCATGTAAGATGGGGTGTACTGGGTCTGTGTTTTAAAGTGACTATATAAAGTTAATGGTAAGTTTACCTGTTTCTGGGGGACAGTAGTCAGCCCCAGAAAAATGGAGTCAGTGGGAAGTCTCTAAGACAACCATGTGTCACCGCACTGAAGGTGCTGTGTAACACACGCAAAAAGTGGGGCACATGGAGTAGGTGAGTCTCCAGTGCCCAAGATCACACAAACGGTAGAAATACACATAGCAAAACACATGTAAGATTGGGAAAAAAGGCTCACACTCTTACCAGGTGATAAAATAAAATCCCAGAAATCCAGCAAAGCTGCTGGGGGACTCTTTAGCCAAGGGAAATCAACCATTTATGAGAATTCTTCCTAACAACGTGTGGCACGATCCAATGCCTGTTGGACTGCGCATAGCCTTGCGGAAACGTAAGCTGCAATCGCATAGGAAATTCTCCAGGGAGGCAGGTTGGGAGGCTGATGTTGAATATGCTGGAGGAACATCCAGTCGAAAGAACGTTTCTCTCCTAGTGCTAGGATTTTCAGTGGGGCCTTCAGTTGAAGTTCCACCAGTTTTAAGGTTTTTAGCCTTAGACCTATTTTTCTTGGTTTTCCACCAGCTTTGAGAATTACCAGTTCTCACAGGTCTAGAGAAGGGTCAAATTTGCCTATCCACCTCTTCCTCAGAGGCGGGAGGGCAGGGGGGCTGGTGGGTCAAGGACTTTACAATTGGATGGGCAATGATGGAGCTTGGTTGGGGCTTCCATTTCCCCTACTATACTAGCCTCAGATTTGCCTGGGTTAGACGTCAACTTACTAACACCAGGGCTGTAGTGGGGTTCTCAGTAGGGGTTCCTACAGGCTCAGGGGGGTTTCTTAAGGTTGCCTCTCTAGCTAATTTCGTTTGGTTCTGTTTCTCCTTACTGGGAGGCCTGGGGGTACTGGATACTACTCCTAGAGCTTTTCGATCATTCTCCAACAGGACTCCCCAGGCACCTCACTCTGGACACTGACAGGAATCCTCACTGTCATGTTATTACACTGAATGAGAGCTGGAAGAATTGAAACCAACTGGACAGGGCCTCCAGAAAATTTAGTGGTGCCTTTGCAACATCCTCAGGTTTGAGAAAGCTTTCATCCACTACTGTTCTGCTGGCCCCAGTGTCTCTCTTGGTAGGAGTATCCTGGCCACTGACAAGAACACTGTCCATATAATATTCTCTAGAGTTTTCTGGAATGGAGTTATAGACATCTAACTTCTGTCTCTTACCCAGACCCATGGACTCTAAGGATACAGTGGCCTGAAGACCCAAGGGTGCTTCAGCAAAAAGTTCAAAGTGGGTACTAGCCATTTGTACTTCTTCCGCTGGGCAGAAGGCTAAGGAGGCAGTGCTTACCCCTGCACCTGGGATCTCCTTTGATATGGTCAGTTGACCCACAGACATAGCATTTACCAAATGCTTTCTGGAATGGGGCGCTTCTGACCTCCCTCTGGTTGAGCATCAGAGGATTCACTAGCCCTATTTGGTCTCCCATGTGGCGTACCCTGGTTAGGTTTGGGGACCTCTTCTGGATGGAAAGTATTAGAATTCTCTTTGTTGTCTTTCTTTGGCTGTTTCCCCTCATCCTTTTTTTGAGTAGCCCCAGAATCCTTGTGAGTAGCCCTGTTGGCAACCCACAAATCAGCAGCCTTAGCTAGTTTCTTTGGATCTGGCTCCTTAGAATCAGCCAAGTGCTGTCTGAGCTCGGGAGAGTAGATATCAAAAATAGACTCCAACATTACAAGATTTCTCATTGTTAGGCAGAATCCTCTGCAGTACCCTTAGGGAACACTACAGACAATTAAGTCTACAAGTGGTAGTACAATTTCACCTTTGGTACAAGCCTGTACTACAGAGTAAAGTGGTAGCGATGGCTGAGCAACCAGACTTATCTCAAGAGCAAGTGAGCAGTGATAGGAATTACACCAAGGACTAAAATTACTGTGACTCAAACAAACACTGACTCAAGGTTTCTGGTTAAAAAATATAAGTACATTTATTTTTAAACCATCTGTTCATAAAACCCTTCACTTCTATTAAACAGAACCACACTCTAAATATACCACACACAACCAATTCCTTTGGTTCAGGCCAATTCAAGGTAAGTACATTGGGATTTGACAGACCGGAGTTGTGAAACAAAAGACGTTACCAGGGTTTAAGCAACGCTCACTTTTTGACAGTAATGACAGTTTGGTCTTACGAAAGAATTGTAACCGTAGTCAAAAAACATTTAGCACATTGAATAAAAACCAAGGAAAAGGGGATAAAAAATCATAGGCAATACTTTTGTCAAGGCACTCGAATCAGAGGACGTATTCTAAGAGACAGATAAAGTCAATAGGCCTGCGCCAGTGTCAAATGGAGCAAGGCTCTGTTGTCCAGGATCACACGATTAGAACAGTTCGAAGTTCACGATGCCAGGAGTACTTGGATATTGTCAAAAGGAGGCAAAAGTTATAAGAGGGAAGGAAGAAAGGACAAGCCTTCTGCAAAGAAAATGGGTTCACCCCGATTCCTCAAGGTCGAACAGAGAGAGCGACCAAATGGACACAGTACCTTATTCGAATGAAGAAAGCTGGTGCCACGGCAGTTGTTCCTGGTAGTTCCTGCACACTCACGGTTCCTGAAGCTTCAGTCGTGGGGACAAGAAGGACGACGTCTGGAGCAATCTGCACTACCCAGGGATGAGGCCAGCAGCAGCAAAGGAACGGTGAATAAAAGGTGCGCTCTTTTAAAACAGGACAGGGCTCTTCTGATGGCTATCCGGACCACTACAGCTTTGTGTAGCGATTTCGACCCAAAAGAGGATTCTCTGACTGTAGAAGGTGAGCTGGTTGATCCCCATCAGGCTCAAGGGCAGAAGACTCCGGACTGGATCTTCTCTGTTGTTGAAGGGTAGATAGCTCAGGACTGCAGCAGGGCTTCACCGGGTCTCGGGAGTTGTAGCAGCCGTCTTCTTCTCCGCTTCTCTTCGGTTCTTGCAGTTCCAGTAGCGACTCTGACTTCCAGCCCAAGAGTCCTGCCTTTTATGCCAAAATCCCCCATTCACACAGCCTGGCTGTCAATCACACAGCAGGGGGGTTGTCCTGTCCGGACAATCACCTCAGCTAATGGACCCAAAGTTTGACGTGGGTCTCCAAGGAGACCCTGTGCAGGGGGTTACTAAACCCCTCCCTCACATTCAGCCCTCCTAGACACCCAGACGCCAAAGGAGGGCTTCTTCGCAGAAGCCCGCCAAAGGACGGCGAACAAAGAAGGCAATCCTGGTTTGCCGCGCAAAGGTAAAACACAAGAAGGATGTTAACACAAAGAAATGGCGACTAAACCCGACCGGAGCCAAAATAAAATGTATTTGGTCAAGCAGGTTTATGTTCGAGGCTAACACAATAGCCTAAAACAGTACCACGTTTATATACTACAATCGCGGTAGAAAAGTTAGGGTACATACCACTGCCGCCAGCCAAGTCTTAGTGTTAAGGGAGCAAAACAAGGCTCCAGGAGGTACAGACAAAAAGGGATCAGAGTTAACTCTTTCCAATACTCCATGTAAAATGGGGTGTACTGGGTCTGTAGGTTAAATGACTACATAAAGCAAATGGCAACTTTACCTGTTTCTGGGGGACAGTAGTCAGCATCAGAAAACTGGAGTCAGTGGGAAGTCTTAGAGGCAACCCTGTGTCACTGCACTGAGGGTGCTGTGTAACACACACACAATGTTGGGCTCATGGAGTGGTGTGGCTCCAGAGCCCAAGATCACACAAAAAGTAGAAATACACATGGGAAAACACATGTAAGAGTGGGAAAAAGGTTCACACTCTTACCAGGTGGAAAAAATAAACCCCAGAAATCCAGCAAAGCTGCTGAGGTACTCACTAGGTAAGGGAAATTAGCCATAAATGAGAATTCTCTCCAACACTCATTCCTTCATAAGTGTTCACTCTGTAACCCTTAATCCAACCATCTAAGTTTTTCAAACACTCACATACCCAGGTAGCCCAAAGGATACCATCATGCCTTTTGAGGGCCCCAGACCTCTTAAGGTACTGGGAAGGGGTCTTCCCAAATCTAGCAATTAAAGCTAGATTCACACACTCATAATCCATCCTATCCACCTCCATCACAACATCAGATGCAACAGTGGGTAGCCTAGAGAAGAGCCAGGGAAGCAATTGATTCCCTGTGAGACCTTTAATACCATGGTTATTTTCAAACATTGCCAACCAATCTAAAATATCAAGCTTAATCTCATACATACCCACAATATCTTTAGGCATACAGGATCTCTTAGAACTGGAAGACCTAAAAGACTCTGGGAGAGAAACATTTTCAAAAGACAATCTTTTCATTTCAAGTTCATGATTCAATTCCATTTCTCTGAGCTTAAGTTCATGGTGTTTTTGTTCAGTTTGAGCATTTAAACGTTTGAATTCCAGTTCAAGCCTCATTTTCTTTAGAGCAATGAATTCAGGACTGAGTGTAGGACCTGTGGGGGTCCCAGTGGACAAGGGTTGAGGTTGATGAGCAGGCAAGGGAGCAGAGAGACCTACATTAGGAGACATGTCTACTTCCAAAGCATCAGTAACAGATATATTATCATCCTCAATAATTTGCACATTTGCTAACGAGTCAGGTATTTCAGACCCACTCCCTAGACTTGGACACTTTAACAACTTTTCAAAAAATTCAATCTTTTTGCCTTTAGCAGAGAGTTTCCTTTCTTTACACATGTTTCTTAAATAGTCAGCAGTGTAACTGAGGATGGTCTCCTGACTGTGGCTTTCCGGTGGGCAGTCATAATTTCGACAAAAAAATGTTGAAAAAAAAAATGTCGACTTTCGTTTTTTTTAATTATATATTATATATTTATTTTAGGGGTTCGGGAGTTAAAAAAAAAACGGAAAAAATTAAAAAAAAATTAAAAAAGGGGGGTGGGGGGGGGGGGGAATCCCCCCATTTAAAAAAAAAATGCATTGAAAAAAAAGTCGACATTTTTTTTTTTTCGACTTTTTTTCCGAAATTTTGACTGTTGACATTTTTGTTGTCGACATTATGACTATAAACCTGGCTTTCCATATCAGACATGATTATTGTTGCTTTTTTTTAAACTTTGGTTTTATTAGCATTTTATAGAAACAACAAAAGAGCCATGATGGACCCTTACAAATTTGAGAACCCAACTCCCTCAACCCCCCCCAACCCCAGCCCTCCGCCCAAATAAAATGCCCCTCCAAACTAATAACTAAAAGAGCTGCCATAGAACTTTTTTTCCACGGTGCTTGGGTGCTGAATTTTGTCACCATCTCCGTCAGCTGTATAGCGTCTGTCCCGCCCCAGACTGCGGGCCGCCCCTCCAAAAGTATGCCCCACCCAATCTCCAACCGACCCCCCCGGCACAATGATATCCGCACAATGACATTAAAACTCCCATCCCCATGTCCGTTGCACCCCGTACCAGTTCGCTTGGAATGCACTTAAGTCATTGTTGAACATGGCCGTCAATTTGTCCATAATGAACATGTTCTTTAATTTATTCAACCAATCGTCTTTGGAGGGGGTCGCCAGGCTCTTCCATTTCTGTGCCAGTGCCACTCTACCTGCCCTCAACATTGTTTCCCACATTCTTGGGTACCTGTGAAGTTCGGCTTCCTCTGGCCGGAGGCCTAGCAACATTGTCAGCGGATGTTGTGGTAATAGTTCCTCCGTCATCTCCGCCATCCAGCCCCGCACATCTTTCCAGAAATTCTGAACTACTGGACAGTGCCACCACATGTGGGTCCTGGAACCTACCTGCCCACATCCCCTTGGACATTTGGGAGACACCCCTGGGAACATCTTTGACAGTTTCAATGGGTCCCTATGCCACCCTTGCAAAATCTTAAAGTTATGTTCCATATCTGATGTAAATAAGTTCCCATGAAACGCTATTTTGAATATCCTTGCCCACTCGTCCTCCGAAAGGGTCTCCCCCATTAACTCATTCCAAAACGTACAGAATCCCCTCCTCTCCACTAGATTATTGGCAGTCAGGATTTTATACATCTTGGACACTGCACCCTTCCTCGTCATAGCCGTGTCGAGTAATGTTAAAAGGGGGCAGGTTTCTGCTCAGATTCTTCCCCCATAACTGATCGCAGAGAATGCCCTTCAGCCGGAGGTACTCAAAAATGGAAATTGATCTCCTCCCAAGCGCCTCCCTCATATCCTCATACGAGCGGAATTCACCCTCTTTGAACATTTGCCCCACCCATTCTAGTCCCATGTCCGACCAGGATTGGGTATTACGAAACCCCCTACTCCCGAGTTTGAAGGGATGTCCCCAGAGTGAAGTCATCGGGGAGGGCCACAAAGTTAGGTGAGCCGTCGAGGGACCCTCTTTCCAGACCCACTAGAGTAACCCAAGGGTTGGATGGACCCTCAACCGACTCGGGAGGAGCCTGCGAGGGACCCAAAGGAGATCCCGTACCTTAATGGGGTGGACATCCATATCCTCCAGGTAAGACCAATAAGTTCTCAACCCTTCTTTCATGTGTTCCATCAGGACTCGCAGTTGGGCGGCACGATAATAGAGAGGGAAATCTGGTAACCCAAAACCCCCCTCCTCCCTGGGGAGAGTCAAAGTATCCCACCCAATCCTTGGGGCCCTCCCCTGCCATATAAACTCTTGTACCGCTTTCTGTAGGGCCCTAAAAGTGTGATCAGGGACAATCGTTGGGAGAGCTATGAAGAGGTACAGCAACCTAGACAAGATATTCATCTTTACCGCAGTCATGCGGCGGTACCAGGACAAAATCATCCCTCCCCATTTCCTCAAATCAGATGTAATCCCTGCCATAGCGGGGCCATAGTTGGCTGAGGCTAACTTGGAAAAGTCCCTGGTAATGAGAACGCCCAGGTAGCGGACGAAGTCCCTCCCAACCCCCACTCCCCCATACCTGTCTAGGGAATACAACCTCAGATCCCGAGCCCTCATGGGGAGTATTACCGACTTTGCCATGTTAATTTTCAACCCCGAAAATTGACCAAAAGTTGTCAACAATGATAAGAGAGGGGGGAGCGAGGAATCCGGCCGCACCAGATACGCCAGGATATCATTTGCAAACAAAGATAGCTTGAACTCCACCTCGCCTCTCCTGATTCCTTTGACATCTGGGTGGGCTCTCACCACTATGGCCAGGGTTTCTAACGTTAGGACATACAACAGGGGGGAAAGCGGGCATCCCTGCCTCGTCCCCCTCGAGAGGGAGAACGAGTCAGAGAGCACACCATACTCTTGAACCCTCGCTCTTGGGGCCCTATATTAGTGCGGCCAGCCAACTCCTAATGTTTGCCCCAAAGCCCATTCTTTAAAGGAGTAATTCCAGGTATCTCCATTCCACCCTGTCGAAAGCTTTCTCCGATTCTAGGGAAAGCAAACTAGCCCCCTGGTCCGAGCCCTGGGCATAGTGTATCAAACCTATCATGTTACGGATATTGTCCGAACCTTGCCTCCCACTCATAAAGCCCACTTGATCCCCATGGACCAGTGTTGGCATTATCGCTTCCATCCGTTTCCCCACCACCTTGGCTAGGATCTTTACATCTATATTAAGAAGCGAAATGGGCTGGTAAAGGGGCATACCATCGGGTCTTTCCCTTCCTTAGGAAGCACCACTATTATAGCCCCCATCATGGATTCTGGCAGGATTCCCCCCTCTATCACCGCGTTAAACACTCTTGCCAAATACGGGGCCAGGGTGGAACGGAACCTTTTATAAAAGTATGCAGTGAAGCCATCCTCACCCGGTGACGTCCCTCCCCTCATTCCGCTAATCGCTTGCTTCACCTCCTCCTCTGTTACAGGCCCCTCCAACCCCTCCGCCACCTCCTCCATTAGGGCCGGGACCTTGATGGTATTTAGAAACCCTTCAATCATGGCATCTACCTCTTTATACTAAGACAGGTATAATTTTTCATAGAATCGGCTGAAGGCCTCTCCTATACTCGGGGCATCATAGACCATAGACCCCCTATCGTTTTTCACTGCTTTTACCATTTTACTTCTCTGGACCTCTCTCAATTTCCAGGCTAAAATAATGTCCGCTCTGTCCCCCTTCTCATAATATTTTTGCTTAACCAGCTGAAGGCTCCTTTCTGTTTTATTAAGGAGGAGATCCTTCAACTGTAGCCTATAGTCCACCGGGTTGGCCACCCGCTCCCGATCTAAAGGTACCTCTGAGGGATCCCCCGGCTGGAGCTGGGCTATCTTTTCTCTCAAACCCCTCTCCCGAGCCTCCCGTTCCCTTTTTTTCTGGGCTCCCATTTTAATGAAGACACCTCGTAAGGTCGCCTTGAAGGCGTCCCATAGTGTATGCATGCCCACCTCGCCATTATCGTTCAACACAAAAAATTCTACTATGGCATCCAAGAGCTCCTGAGCCTGAACCTCATCCTTCAGCAGGGAGTCGTTACACTTCCATCGCCCTTTTCGAGTACTCCGCCATCCTCCCCCTATGGCAACCGGTACCATATCATGGTCAGACCAAGGGACAGGGTCGACCCCATGGCCCGAGACGTAGGGGGACAGGAGCTCATCGACCAGTATGTAGTCTATTCTAGAGTACGATTCATGGGTTGCAGAATGATGCGTGAAAAGGGGCCTCCGGTCCCAGTATTCGGAGTTGTGTCCACCAGGCCCAGTTCCGCATTAACCTTCTGGAAGGTTCGGGCCATGGATTCATCCGCCACCCTAGCAACGCGAGATCCCAGCCGCTTCCTGTCAGTGGAGGGGTCCATAACCACGTTGAAGTCCCACCCCCCACCACCGAGCCATGTACAAATAACTTTAGCTGTGCCCCCATTTCCTCCCAAAATTGAGCCTGGCCTTCATTTGGACAATACACCACAACCAGAGTCAGTGGGGAGCCCTGCAGAGACCCTCTAACCATTAAATATCGGTCTTCCGGGTCCCTCCTTATATCCTCCTTATCGAAGCCCATGCCCTTCACCATTAAAATGGCTACCCCTCTCTTTTTGGTGCTGTGTGATGCACAGAGTACCTCCCCAATTCCCCCCCCCTCCCCGCATTTTGAGTTCTTTCCCCCGTGCCCAATGCGTCTCCTGTAGAAAAAGAAGGTCCAGGTTGGCCCTTCTGAATTCTCTGCAAACCAAGAACCTCTTGGTGGGGGTGTTCAAGCCCCGCACGTTTAGGGAGCCCACTCCCAGGGCCGGCAGACACTCAGCCATTGTCGAAGTTGCCTTCTCTCTCTATCCGCACCATCACCGCACCTATGTCTAACAGCTCTTGATGTTTTTCCCCAAACCCCTGAGCATCCCCCCTCCCTCTTCGCTGGGTGGGCCTTAATCTTTTCCCCAACTGCCCCCCTTGCCCACCCCAAATTCAACAACCCCAACTCCCTCTCATCCCCCCCCCCCCTCCACCAACATCGGCGTCCAGCCAAGTAGAACCCCTGTCACAGGCGCTTGGCTGGACCACCAGTATACCCACCCCTGCTGGGCCATCACTGACACATTCACCCCTGTGAAACCCCCCCCAAACCCACCCCCCCTTCCAATATCACTTTATACTTGCTTTTTCAGGGGGGACCCTGATCTTGCCTGGATCGCCGGATCCATTCTGCTTTGCTATTATTGAACGGGGCGATCCACCCCTCCTCCCCCGTGTTCATTCCTGGTCGGTGAGGGGGTATTCAGTTTTTTAAATTTTCTTGAGCCTGTCTTTTTTCTCCTGTTTCCCAGAGATCCGGGACCGCTCGCCCCCTCCGTGATCGACCCTCTGGGCCCTCTGTGGGGGGCCTGCTCCGTTACATATTCCTGGATAGCTCCTTTAATATCCTCCTCGGTGACAAGAGTTGTACGCTGCCCCATGTATTCGAATGAAAGGGAAAAGGGGTAGCCCCATCTATAGCGCACTCCCTTCTCCCTCAACAACTGCGTTAGGGGGCGGCACATTCTGCGCTTGGCCAAAGTGTACGCTGAAAGGTCCTGAAAAATTGAAACTTGAGCAGGTTAGGCAGAAACCTGTGCAGTTCCCTTAGGGACCACTGCAAAAGATGTAAGACTACAGGTGTTTGGCAGTAAACCCACTTGGTAGCAGTCTGTACCACACAGATTCACTTGGTAGCTGTGGCTGAGCAGTCAGACTTCCCTCGAGAAGAGGTAGGCAGTATATAGAGTATACACAATAGGTACAGAGACACAGTAGCACAAGCAAACACTGGCCAGAGCTTTGGTGTAAAAGTATATAATTATTTATTTAAAGACACACTTGTAATTTACACTAACAAAAAGAGCTAAGTAAATTCAGCACACAGTCACTATCATATATATACAACCCTAATTACTTATTAGACAAGTCTTAGTGAGGAACACCACTTATTTTCAGACAGAGGTGAGCGCTTAACGTACGATGGCACTCTAATAAGTTATAAAAAAGGGAGGGAAAAAGGCAGTGTTATGGAAGTACACAAGTTTCAATACTTTTAAAAGAACCACAGTAAGGCAGGATAGGCAGAGTTCTACTGGAGAGCAAGGAAGTCAATTGCAAGGCCCACTCTTGGAGAGAGCAAGCAGAAGGGGTCCAGGTTCACACAGTGGGGTTATGCCCAAAGAGTCTTGTAGATAGTTCGCACTAAAAGGATGAAATTAAAGTCAGCAAAAGTTAGCTAGGTTGCCCCAGGCTAGCCAAGGTTAGAAAGTCGAGGCTTTACTGTCACCCCGAACGATCTGTCGCAAGGGAAGCCAGGCGGGAAAAAGTACCTTAAGTGTGAAGGAAGCTCCAGCGGGGGCAGTTGTTCCTGGCAGCGGGTGCAAGTCGGTGTTTCGTCCAGAGGAAGAGGAAGTCTCGCCGTGGAGGAAAGATGAAGGTCGTTGTACTGCCAGGGAAGAAACCAGCCGCGGAGTTCTTCGGTTAAAAAGGTACTACCCTTCTCTTCGCGGTAAAGGTAAACCGTGGTATTCCGGCTTTTATGCAGCAACCCCCATTCATTCAGCCTAGCTGTCAATCAAACATGCTAAGTGGTGAGCCGGCCGGCTCACCACTTGGGCCAATCACACAAGAGGGGACTTGAGTTACCAAGGTAACTCAGTCCAGGGTGCCTAAACCCCCTCCCACACCGCCTGTGGTACCCAGACAGAGTGGCACCACTTTTGGAGGATTCTGTGGAGAAGCCCGCCAAAAAGTGGAACAAAGGGCTAGACTTGGGTTGGAGTCACAGAAGAGAACACAAACACCATTTTAGAATCGAGTTCTGGCAAAAAATACCAAGCGGTGAATTAATATTAAATAAATAAACCGGCGGTATGTTCGAGGCTATAAGAATTAAATAATTAAAGTTGGTAGCCTCGAACAATGGGAAAATCCCATAGAGATATATTCGCGGTCGAATATAAAAAGTAGTATCCACTGCCACCAGCCAAAACTCGATCAGGGGGGATGGAGACGTGCCCCCTCGAACAACAGACCCCGGGGCAATCTAATTGCCCCGACCAGTACGTCCACAATATGATCGATTGTACTGGTTTCTGTTCATAATTTGGGACTAGTAAAGCCAATGGTGACTTTACATGCCCTGGGAGACAGTAGTCAGTCCCAGGGTATGGAGTCTATGTTGGGGGGTCGCTACGACACCCCTGGGTTACGGCACGGAGGGTGCTGTGTAACCCACATCAAAAACACATGAGACCCTATGGAGTAAAAGACCCCATAGCCCATAAAACACATGGAAAGATAAAGGTACACCTCAAATCATGTCTAAGAGTGGGAGTAAAAAGAGTCTCACTCTTAGCAGGAGAAAAAATAACCCCCAAAAATCCAGCAAAGCTGCTGGGGGACTCACTAAGTTTGGGAAATTAGCCTTTACAGAAAATTCTCCCTAACAGCGCATTGTTATAAGTGATCTCCCGGGCCTTCCTGGCCTCCTGCAGAACCTTAGCCTTCTCCGTATAGTAATGGAACCGAACCAGTATAGAACGAGGGCCTTTCGCTCTACCCCCCGCCCTGTGAACCCGGTCAACCATCGGCTCCGTTGTCATTCCATCCGCAAAGAGGAGATTGATAATGTCTCTCACCACTCGACCCAGCTCTCTTTCCGTTTTGCCCTCCATTTCCGGGACCCCAAAAATTCTAAGTTTATTCCTTCTTTCTCTGTTTTCAAAATCGTCCAATTGTCTGGTCATTTCCTTGTCCCTCTTCTCCAGGGCCTTCAGCCTCAGATCTATTTGCACTTCATGGGTTACCGAAGAAGTTTGATTAGGTTCCAATTGCAACAGTCTGTCCTCCACTTTGCTCACCCTCTGATCCATTTTTTCCATTTTCTGGGCAATGCCTGATCTCAAGTCCCTAATTTCCTGCAGGACTGCCACAAAACCCCTTTCCATTGCAGAGGCCGACTGGGACGTGGATTCTAACAGGGCCATTCCACTATCTCGATCCAGATCTTTACTGCAGCCATTGCCCTTCAGATACCGATACTCCTGGAGGGCTTTACGCCAGCTCATCCGGCTCCCTCGTGTGCACCACCACTGGATCTCCCGCCTCCTAGGGGGTCGCTAGACCCCCCCCCAGACCTCTCTGCGATACTCCTTCACCACTCCTGCCACTGGGTTACCGTAGCATCCTCCGGGGTCACAACCCCCCCTGGGTGGGCACACGCCGCACCGTCAACAGGCGGGGGACACACACCCTGCACACACCACTGAGATACTCCAAGGTCCTCTTCGTACTCCAAGGGGGGAAAACCTCTCACCTCCCCCCAGGGCAGGCACAGGCCCCACCAACCACAGGCGGGGGCCTCACACCATTTCCACACCACTATCGTGGATCCGGGTCCTCTTCACGATCCGTGAGGGAGATCCCCCACATGCACTCCTGGGCGGGCACACACTCCCCCAACCACTGGCGGGGGCCTCACACCCCTGCACAAACCACTGCTGCAGTCCAGGGTCCTCCCCACGCTCCGTGAGGATGCCCCCCGACCTACACTCCCGGGCGGGCACACGCCCCACCAACCACGGGCGGGGGCCTCACGCCCAATTCCACACCACTGTGGGGGTCCAGCACCTGCTTCTTTTTCCAGGGGGGAAATCCTCCAGTCCGACCTCCCAGCCTTAACCACAGAAGAGGGCCCCCCCACCAACAGTCCTTGGGGGAGGGGCGCTCACCACCTGTGCAGGCCTCGGGGCAGTCGACCCCGTGAAATCAACACACCCACGCTCCCCCCCTGGAGTCTTTCAATGTCCCCAGGCCTTGTGGCCCTCCTGGAGCCTCCCTACGCTCCCTGGGTCCCACCGCCCTTCCCCCATCCCCAGTCCTTTGAGTAACCTCACGCGGGGGGGACCACCGGGCCAGGAACCCCCAAGGAAGGACCCGGAGGGCTACCAGACTCCCGCTCCTTCACAGGTGCACCTCCGACCCGCCTCCGGGCCCCCCTCCCTGTCCAATCTGATAGCCACCTTGGGGGAGGGGGACGGTCGCGCTCCTCCGGCCCCTCACGGGACCCATTATACGCCGGTCCGGCACTCACTTCTGTGCTCTCCCGCCCGGCCCGGGTGCCCCCTCCCGCCTCGGGGTCCTGGCCGCCCAAAATCGCTCTCCCGGGCGGGTGGAGGCTCCTGCTCCACTGGCCGGCCCTGGAAACACTCCTCTCAGCGAGGGCCCGTCCACCTACACCCCGCGGCCGCCGAATCTTTCGCCTCCTCCCGCCAGCCGCCAAGCTCCAGTTTCCTGGGGTCCCGGAGCACCGCTCCCACAATCAGTAGGCTCCCGGGGGGGCCACGTCCCAGGCCCGCAGGCTCACACACACTGGGGGATACTCAGGGGTGGGGGGCTCACCCCTTTCAGGCCCAGCTTCAGCGGGAGCTCGGCGGTCAGGCAGCCATAGCCTGTGCGCCCCCTGGTGGCCTCCTATTGTTGGTTTTTAGTGATGTTAGCCTTGTGGTTAGTTGATCCAAGGTAATAGCAGCACTAATTACTATACTTTTATCCTCACCGCTGTACACCAGTGTTAGGCAGAATTATATGCAGTACCCTTTGGGAACACTACACACAATTAGGACTACAAGTGACAGTACAATTTCACCTTTGCTACAAGCCTGTACTACACAGTTATAGTGGTAGCAGTAGCGGGGCAGCCAGACTTATCTCAAGAGTAAGTGAGCAGTACAAGATAGTTACACAAAGGACAGCAATTACTACGATTCAGGCAAACACTGACTCAAGGTTTCTAAGTAAAAGAATATATATTTATTTACCTATCAGTTGTATAACAGTTCACCTTTCTAAGCAAGTTAAAATCACACCACGTCCCTTAAATTCTAGACAGGTTAGGCTCACAAAATGAAGTGGGAGCAAAATGGCACTCCAGAAATTTAAAAGGGAGGGAAAGACAAAGTTATCAGCAATTAGGTCAAACCGACAAGTATTCTGAGCAGTTAAACAAGAGAGACTACAGTGAGGAGATCAGCTAGAAAAGGCTTAGGGCCAAAGTTAATAAGTCAAAGGTCTTTTGCTCAAGATCACACAGTTCAGGGTAGTTTGCGGTAAAGTTTGTGGCCCAGATTCCGGATGAGGTTGGTTGGTAGAAAAGATAGTTCAAAGAGAAGGACAAGCCCTCGGATTGGAGAAAGATTTCAAACATTTTCACTGCGGCTGAGCGAAACGCACAACCAGATTTGCGCAGTACCTTAAAACGGAGAGGGGACTGTAGCTGAGGCAGGCATTCCTGTTAGTTCCTGCAGGCTCACGGTTCCTGAAGCGACGGTCGGACTGATCAGAAGTAGGAAGACTGGAGGGTCCTGCACTACCCAGGGAAGAAGCCAGCAGCAGCACCAAACGACGAATAAAAGGTGCGCTCCTTAAAACCCAAGCAGGGTCCGACCTTCCTGGCTATCCGACCCACTTTAGCTCTGTACAGTGAATTCGACCAGAGGAGGGGTCCTGGCTTGTAGTTTGGGCGAACTGGTTGGTCCCACCAGCTCAAGGGAAGAGGTTTCCTGGAGGATCTTCTCTGTCGTCGTATTTGGAGATTCGGACCTGCAGCAGGGCTTCACCGGGTGGTTCAGTCGCAGTAGGGGTCCTCTTTTTCCAGTTCCTTGTTGGTTCTTTCATTCCAGTGGCGACTCTGCTCTTCCAGTCCCAGAGACCTGCTTTTTATGCAGTTTTCCCCCATTCATACAGCCTGGCTGTCAATCACACAGCAGGGTGGCTGGACTGGCAAGGCCAGTCCCCTTAGCCAAACAGACAAGAGTGCGACTTGGGTTAGTACGGCAACCCATGGCAGGGGTCCGAAGATACCTCCCTCACATCCTGCCTACTTAGACTATCAAGCGCCTTAAGGAGGGCTTCTGTGTAGAAGCCCGCGAAAAGACAGCAAACAAAGGAATCATCCCCGGCCTGGCACACTGAGAAAAACACGAGAAAGACTTTAACAAAAAGAAATGGCGAATAAACCCAGCCGTATCCAAAATAAAATGTATTTGGTCAAGCGGGTTTATGTTCGAGGCCAATATAATAGCCTAAAACATTACCAGGTTATATAAGATAATCGCGGTAGGAAAAGTAGGGTAGATACCACTGCCACCAGCCAAGTCTTAATGTTAAGGGAGCGAAACAAAGCTCCAAGAGGTACAGACAAAAAGGGATAAGAGTTAACCCTTTCCAATACTCCATGTAAGATGGGGTGTACTGGGTCTGTGTTTTAAAGTGACTATATAAAGTTAATGGTAAGTTTACCTGTTTCTGGGGGACAGTAGTCAGCCCCAGAAAAATGGAGTCAGTGGGAAGTCTCTAAGACAACCATGTGTCACCGCACTGAAGGTGCTGTGTAACACACGCAAAAAGTGGGGCACATGGAGTAGGCGAGTCTCCAGTGCCCAAGATCACACAAACGGTAGAAATACACATAGCAAAACACATGTAAGATTGGGAAAAAAGGCTCACACTCTTACCAGGTGATAAAATAAAATCCCAGAAATCCAGCAAAGCTGCTGGGGGACTCTTTAGCTAAGGGAAATCAACCATTTATGAGAATTCTTCCTAACAACGTGTGGCACGATCCAATGCCTGTTGGACTGCGCATAGCCTTGCGGAAACGTAAGCTGCAATCGCATAGGAAATTCTCCAGGGAGGCAGGTTGGGAGGGTGATGTGGAATACGCTGGAGGAACATCCAGTCGAAAGAACGTTATCACTTGGTAAGTAACTTGTTCTTCGAATGGATTGTGTCCTCCAACGTATTCCACATATTTGACAGACTCCCAAAGCAGTACCATAAAGATGGAGGAGGGAAAAGAATTTAGCGTACCCAATCAGATGGCAGAATATAGTACCGCCTTACCAAAGGCCATATCTTGATCATGGATCGTATCCAGGGAGTAATGATTAACAAAAGTGTAGATAGAAGCCCCTGTGGCTGCTTCACAAATGGTCCTAATGGGAACTCCGCGTTGGAGAGTGGTGAAAGTAGCCACGCCCTTAGTGGAATGAGCTCGCAACCCTTCAGGAGGGTCCTTACCTGCCAATTGGTAACACTCTGTAATGGTGAGGATAATCCACTTGGACTAGGTCTGTTTGGTAACATCCTGGCCCAAACAGTGTCCAGCATATCCCACAAAGAGTTGATTGTCCACTCTGACCCAGGACATCCTGAAATAAAAAAAGCTCAGAGCTCTCCTGGGGTCCAACCTATGAAGTTGCTCCTCTTCCTTACCAGGATGAACATAGAAAGAACGAGGAACCACTTTCAGACTCAAATGCTTAGGCAGAAAGGAAGGACGTACCCTCAGTACAACCCTGTCCTTGTGGAACACAGTAAAGGGCGGCTTAGATGAAAGTGCCTGCAATTCACTCACTCTGCGAGCGAAAGTAACCGCAACCAAGAACACTGTCTTGAAGGACAACAATCTCAAAGGACAAGAGTGAAAAGGTTCAAACGGAGCACCCATGAGAAATTTCAAAATCAAGTTCAAATCCCAAACTGGCACCTGTAAAGGGGACAGTGGGAATACATTAGTCAGTCCTTTAAGAAATTGAGAAATCAAAGGAATCTTAAAGTAAGAGCATTCTTCAGACGAGCGCTTAAATATAGACAGCGCCACCTGGTAAGCTTTAATGGTACCTACACAAAGGCCCCTGTAGGCCAAAGAAATTAAGAAAGACAAACCATAGGAATGGAACACTGAAAAGGATCAACATTTTGTCCTCTGCACCAGTCAAAAAACTTACGCCAACGGTATAAGTATTTTGTTGCTGGCCTTCTAGCCGAAAGTAACACCTCCATCACATCATAAGGTCTGAATCCTTATATCTCAACCTTTCAGATACCAAGGGTGAAGGTTGAGAGTCCTGACCTCTGGATGGAGAACCTGACCCCCCCCCCTCGCAAGAGCAGATCCTCTCGGTAGGGAAGACGGCGTGGAGGGCAGATGGACATTTCGAAAAAAGGTCCGGGTACCATGCTCTCCTGGCCCAATCTGGAGCATTGAGGATCATGTGGGACCCGAACCTCCTTAACCTCCGTAACACTTGAGGAATGACGGGGACTGGAGGAAACGCGTACAGCAGTGGGAATGACCAATCCACTATGAACGCGTCTCCTAAATCTCCCCTCAGAGGAAATTCCCTTGAGCAGAATCTCTCGCACTTCCGGTTGGCACTGGTGGAGAAGAGATCCACTTGCAGGGTCCCCTAAGGGCGAAGATCTCCTGAAGGACTTCCTGAGCCAACTCCCACTCGTGAGAGACCGTGCTCTTCCTGCTCAGAGTGTCTGCCACCGCCGCATTTTCGTCTCTGGCCAGATGAACTGCTGAGATCGAAATTCCATGCTGGATGGCCAAGAACCAGAGCTGACCCTATGCCCCCTCTTTTGTTGAGTTAATGCATGGCCACTGTGTTGTCCGTCATGATCAGGACACTCTTCCCCTGCACAGTCGGCAGAACAGCCTTCAGGGCTAGCCTGATGTCCCTCAGCTCTAACAGATTGATGTGGAGTCTGGACTCCGACGGAGACCAACGACCGCTGGCGGTCAAGTCGTTAGCAAGAGCGCCCCAGCCTGTGAGGGAAGCATCGTCACTAGCATCACCTCTGGCCACGGTTGCCAAAACGGCTCCCCCTTCATCAGGTTCCCTTCGTTGGCCCACCACAGAAGTTCCTGGGAGACAAAGATTGGAACCTGAACGGGATCCGACATCTTGCCTGAGAACTGCGACCACTGCATCTTGAGTGCCCACTGCAAAGATCTCATCCTCAGCCTGGCCTCTGGCACCAGAAAAATGCAGGATGCCATGAGGCCGAGCAGTCTCAAGAATTCAGACGCTGGGAGATTCTGGGCAAGCTGAAACTTGTGCACCATCTGCTGAATGTGAAGAGCCCTCACCTGAGGAGGAAAACACTGCCCCAGGGACGTGTCCAGCACTGCTCCGATGTACTGGAGCCGCTGCGTTGGTGTCAAATTGGACTTCTTTAAATTGAGGGAGAAGCCCAGCCTGTGAAGGGAGTGGCAGGTGACGGACAGATGATCCAGGACTTCCTCGGGAGAGCTCTCCCTGATCAACCAATCGTCCAGGTAGGGGTAGACGTGAATCCCCCCTTTCCTGAGATGCGCTGCCACCACCACCATGAGCTTGGTGAAAAGCCTCGGGGCGGAGGTCAATCCGAACGGCAGGACCTGAAACTGAAAGTGCGAGTCGCCAACCGCGAACCTCAGGTACTTCTTGTGCTTGGGATGGATCGGCACATGGAAGTTAGCATCCTTGAGGTCGAGAGACACCAACCAATCCTGAAGTTGAAGGGCCTGGAGGACTTGAGAAAGAGTCACCATCTTGAACTTGTCCTTCCTGAGGAGTTTGTTCAAACCGCGCAAGTCCATGATGGGTCTCAATCCCCCGTCTTTCTTCGAAATCAAAAAATAAGGGGAATACCATCCCTTGTTCCTCTCCGCTACAGGCACCAGTTCTATAGCGCCTTTCTCCAGCAGGGCTTGAATTTCCTGCGCAAGGAGCGGATCCGGACACTTCAAAGAGAGGCTGCCTGGTGGATTGTTGTGAGGCCTCTGCCGAAAAGGAAGACAGTAGCCGTGGGTTATGATCTCCAGAACCCACACATCCGAAGTAATGACTTGCCACTCTGCAAGATGCTGCGCCAGCCTTCCCCCAACCGGCGAACCATGGGACCTGGCCTCATGACTGAGTGGTAGCGGCTGCGGCGTTGCCTGAGGGCAAAGAGGCAACTGCCCGAGCGGCCTTGGCACCTCGAGTACCTTTGTTTCCACCTCTGGCACTCTTACGATGGCCTCTTTGACTGCTAGCTCCCCTCGCTTTACTGAAGGACGAGTAATAGCGAAAGGAACCTCCCCTCCATTGCTGTCCCCTAGGACGAAAAGGCGGAGATTGGCGAACTGCAGCGCCCAACGACTTCGCTGCAGCTTTGGAGGTCTGCAAACTCTCAAGGCTCTCGTCAGCCTTGCTGCCAAAAAGGTGTTCACCGTCAAAGGCATGTTGAGGAGCCGGGACTGCACATCAGGAGCAAACCCAGACTTCCGCAAACACGCAAACCTGCGCATTACGGTGCTCGCTGCCATGGACCGGCTGACACAATCCGCCAAGTCCAAACCCGACTGAACGGCCTCACACATGGCATCCTTGCCATCCTGAACCATAGCAAGGAAACCATCCCGTTCGTCCCCTTCGGGAATATGATCAGCCGCTAATGCAACACAGTTCCACAGAGTGTGTGTGAAACGAGACAAGGCACATATGGAGTTGGCTGCCTGAAGCGCCATACCCCCTGAAGAAAACACTTTCTTCGCCCAGCCGTCAAAACGTTTGTCGTCCCTATCCGGAGGGATGGTAGGATACGATGCCTGCTTTGCCGTAGCCGCCTGCACCACCAAACCCTCCGGGGTGGGGTGCCTAGACAAGTAGCAGAGGTCGCTACTGGCTGGATGGTATTTTCGCGACAAAGACTTGCCCACTGCCGGGAGACTCTCCGGAACAGTCCAAGCCGCCACCACCCTTCTCTGCAGAGCCATATGAAAAGAAAAACCGGGTCAGTGGGTGGACCGAGATCAAGGATGTCTGTGAGATCATCCTGAACGAACTCCCCTGGGGGAGCTGACCAACCCAAGTACTCGGTAACCCGAGACATAAGGCGCCGATATGAAGAATCGGCATGAGTGCCAGGCTCCGGCCGACAAAACTCCACCTCCGGAGAGGTGTCCAGTCCACTGGCATCATGCAGTGACTGCCTCAGGTCATCAAACTGGCTATGGCCCGAGATAAGCTCATCTGGAACCGTAACCGGAACCAGGTCGCCATCAGAGCCTTCATCACCCTCTGAAATGTACTCCAGGCGGGGAGAGGAAGACCTCTGTGGACAAAAGCAGTGCCGGACCTTAGCCATAGCCTTTCTAGGGGCAAACCCCGTGCCACGGGGCCCCTCTGACACCACCGCCTCGAAAGGCATCGAGGGCGCCGAACGAGGCGGCGCCGGCGTCGACGGAAAAGGCGTCGACGTCGAGCGAATCGGCGTCGATGTCAGCTGCAGCGCCACCAGTATCGGCGGCATCGACACAGTCCTCGAAGCCGGAGCTCCGAGCGTGTCTCTCGACAACCTAGGTGCCGACGGCGTCGACGACCCCCTCGGAGGTGGAGCCTCGAGAGAAATCGTCGACGACCTCGGCGCCACAGGCGTCAAAGTCTTCTTCGAAGACGGCACAGGATCACACGGTCTCAGTGCGTCGAGGACCGGGACCTGGCACGGGCATGGTGAGAACAGCTACCCTTGTCCGAGCGGGACCTCTACCGCGAGCCGTGCCGACCACTCGAGCCCGAAGGTGTACGAGCGGTGCCTCTCGACGGAGCCGACCTACACCACTCGGAGGCGCGGACGGACTGGTGCCCTGCGATTCCAGAATCGCTAGCATCTGCTTCCCGAAGGAAGCCCATTCCTCCGGTGTCTCTTGCATGGAGGGATAAGCGACCCGCCGACGGGCGGAGTCCTCGGAAGAGGACGGGGAAGGCGACCTATGCCGTCGCTTCCTGGAATGCCTCGAAGAGGCGGAGGAGTGGCGAGACCGACTCCTGGAAGGAGACCCACCGGACTTCCGACGATGACGCGGAGAGTCGCCCCTCGAGTCATCTGTCGAACGCCCCGCAGACCTCGACTTCCGGGGCTTAGACACCCGGCCTACCGACAGCTTCTTCTTGCGTTCCCGCAAGGCCTTTGCCGTGAGCGACTGGCAGTCGACACAATCGTCCGTATCGTGAGCCTCCCCGAGGCGCCAGAGGCAGGCGTCGAGCGAGTCCGTGACCGACATCTTGGATCCACAGTTCCCGCAGTTCTTGAAGCCCGGACGCGGGGTTGAAGATGAGAAAGACATCGCCACGAACAGGTCTACACAACAAACCGAACAGGTTCAACGAACCGAGAATTGAAAACAGCAAACTCCAACGAGTCGAGGCGTACCGAGATTCACGAAGCGAACACGTTTGCGGAAAAACGGAACTGAGGCTATGGGCGTTGTGCGTCCTACTTATCACATCGGGTGACGTCGGCCGTCGGAGGAGGTCCTCGGGGACGGCGCATCGACGTCATTGACGCAGGACGCAGACGACAAAGATTCTCCGAAGCAGCACAGCTGTGGACATTACCTGTCATAGATATGGAATACGTCGGAGGACCCAATCCCCTCGAAATATCCATTTGCTTATCAGTCTTTGTCCCGTCCACATGGGCAGTCCAGCACCGAAATGCTATGGCAACTCCTCTCTGAACAAGAGTACCAACAGCAACCCCATACACATGTTTCAGCCTTGTTGGGCCTCATCAGTGAGGTGAAGCTGTACCTCTCAGAGCACAGTGAGCAGGGAGTCCACATCTGGTTGCCCCCAGGTAACTCAGGGTGACCAACCCCGAGTTCCTTGCAAATATTTCAAAAAAGGTAGCAGGCGCTGTTAGGCAGAATCCTGTGCAGTGCCCTTAGGGACCACTACACATAATTAAGACTACAGGTGGCAATACAAGTTTTACCTTTGGTACACGCCTGTACTACTATGTTAAAGTGGTAGCAGTAGTGGAGCAGCCAGGCTTATCTCAAGAGTATATGAGCAGTAGCATAGGGACCACAATTACTGTGACTCAAGCCAACACTGACTCAAGGTTTCAGGTCAAAAAATATAAGTACATTCATTTTTAAACCAGTTGTTATAAACCCGACACTTCTATTAATTCGAAAACCACACGTAAAATATACTACAACTAACCAATTCACTTTGTACGGTATACTTCAAGGTAAGTACCCTGTGTTTTAGCAGACCGGTGTTATGAAACAAAAGACGTTACTGGGAATACACTTGCAAACACTTTTTGACAGTAATGACAGTTCGGTCTTACTAAAGAAACGCGTATCCGCGGCAAGAAATGTTACTGGGGCAAAAACACACTTAGCACCTGAGATACCCAGAGACAGTTGGGGGCAAAAATCATAGGCAATAATTTTGTCAAGGCAGACAGAATCAGAGAACACTCTTAGACAGAAATTCAAAAGTCATTAGGCCGGAGCCAGTGTCAAGTGGAACCGGGTTCCTGTTGTCGAGGATCACACAGTCAGATAGTTCACGATTCGGCAGAGCGAGGAGTACTTAGATATTGTCAACAGAGGAAGCAAAAGTTATAAGGAGGAGGGAAGACAAGGGAAATCCTTGGAGACAAAGAAAAGGGATTCACCCAAATTCCTCGAGCAGAACACAGTACCTTATTGAAGGAAGAAGCTGGTGCCACGGCAGTTGTTCCTGGTAGTTTCCTGCAGAACCTCGGTTCCTGGCGCTTCGATCCGAAGGAGGACATTTGGAGGGGTCTGCACCACACAGGGCTGAAGCCGGCAGCGACAGATAATAAAAGGTGCGCTCCTTAAAAACAGGAGAGGCTCTCCAGATGGCTATCCGGACCACTACAGCAGTGTGCAGCGATTTCGACCACGAAGAGGATCCTCTGGCTGTAGAAGATGAGCTGGTTATCCCCACCAAGCTCAAGGGAAGAAGACTCCGGACTGGATCTTCTCTGGTCGTCGAAGGGTAGATAGCTCAGGACTGCAGCAGGGCTTCATCGGGACGGGATAGTTGCAGCAGTCGACTTCTTCTCTGCTTCTCTTCGGTTCCTTGTAGTTCCAGTGGCGACTCTCTGACTTCCAGACCAAGAGACCTGCCTTTTATGCGAAAATCCCCCATTCACACAGCCTGGCTGTCAATCACGCAGCAGGGGGGGTTGTCCAGCCCAGACAACCACCTCAGCCAATAATGGCAAAGTGCGACTTGGGTTTCCTAGGATACCCTGTGCAGGGGGTGACTACATCCTTCCCTCACATTCAGCTCATCTAGACACCCAGGTGCCTAGAGGAGGGCTTCTGGGCAGAATGCCGCCAAAAGACAGTGAACAAAGGAGGCAAACCTGGTTTGCCGCGCAAAGTAAAACACAAGAAGGACTTTTAAAAAAGAAATGGTGACTAAACCCAACCAGAGCCAAAAGAAAAAGCAGGGTTTAAGTTCGAGGCTAATATAATAGCCTAAAACAATACCACGTTTAAATAGTATAATCACGGTAGAAAAGTTAGGGTAAATACCACTGCCACCAGCCAAGTCTAAATGTTAAGAGAGCGAAACAATGCTCTAGGAGGTAAAGATAACAAGGGCTAAATATTAACCCTTTCAAGTACTCCATGTAAGATGGGTTGTACTAGATCTGTAGTTGACTAAGTAAAGTTAATGGCAACTTTACCCTTTTCTGGGGGACAGTAGTCAGCCTCAGAAATGGAGTCAGTGTCTAAAAGACAACCCTGTGTCACTGCACTGAAGGTGCTGTGTAACACACAAAAGAAGGGGGCTAATGAAGTGGTGTACTCCAGAGTCCACAATCACAAAAACAGATGAAATACACATGGCAAAACACAGGTAAGAGTGGAAAGAAAGGGGTACACTCTTACCAAGTGAAAAAATAAACTCCAGAGATCCAGCAAAGCTGCTGGGGGACTCACTATGTAAGGGAAATTAGCCATTGAATGAGAATTCTCCCTAACAGGTGCTCCTCTCCAGAAAGAACACGGCATGATAACCTGTTCTGAGATGAGAGTTTGCAGTACCTCAGAACAGGTTATCATGCTGTGTTCTTTATGAAGAGGAGCACCTGCTACCTTAAAAAAATATACATATATATATTTACAACTGAATGCATCCCTGGGTAGGAGAGTTGCCCCTATTAAGAAAACAAGTTCTTCAAAACTGCCTGATTTTAAACTCTGTATTTTTACTGTAAATTTGTTTTTTCATTCTGGGAAAGAATTTGGATAACTCTACAAAAAATGTTTCATTTTACAGTACAACTCAATCTTGACTATCTAATTATTGGATCGCATGGTTACTCTGATTTAACTAATATTTCCTCTCCCAGGTTATTTCACCTACTTGTCTTCATTGGTTTTCATCTAATATCTTCTAACTGGAAATGTTTTGATCGCTTATCTTACGCTACTTGGTGGAATTATATATGCTACATTCACAGAATAGAATATGGTTGCGCCAATTCTCTAATTGAGGTACGTAAATATAATCAAAAGTGGAGTCCACTGATCGGATATCTTAATGCCTCCTCAGCAGTGTCCTTTTAATTTGTTGACTCAGTTTGTTTTGTCTCTTCTTCCTTCTCCTCTTGTTTCTTGTATTGTCCTGTATGTTTTGTTCTTCTTTTGTGTTTTTGTAGTCCTCTCAGATATATATTTCTCCTATATTGCCTCAATAAATTCTGATGTTAGAGTTTTGCAAGGAACTTTTAGTGCATCTCTACTTTTATTGTAACCTTGATACACTACGTTGTGCCTTTTAATTGTTAACTTAACTTAAATTTGTATCTTGGACTATTGGTTAGCAAGTATTATAATGGTTAATTGTTGATGATTATATCCTGTATTTATCCATTACAATGCCTAATGAAAATTGTTAAACAAAAAAAAACTGCCTGGCCAAATGCGGCATCCGACCTGGCGCTGGCATCCATGCAGTAGTGCTTGCAAAAGGCTGACGGGGAAGCCCAAGTAGCCGCCTTGCTGATCGTCAGATGTGGCCTTGGCTCTGATGGCGTGGTAATGCATGTTTGCTGGCACAGGCCTGTGCTCCCCCTCACATGCCTTTTTGATGGCCATTACCATCCTCCTTGCTATGGAAGCTTTGGAGGCTTGACAGCCTGCTTTTGACCCGCCAAAAGTGATGAACAAGGAATCCGATTTACGGAAGTTCTTTGTCCGGTCCAGATAAAATATTAGAGCACGCCTGACATCCCGGCAATACCTTCTGAGGCTCATCCTTTGGATCAGCGAAAAATGTTGACAGTACTATCTCCTCGTTACAATGTGTTAGGGAGAATTCTCTGTAAAGGCTAATTTCCCAAACCTAGTGAGTCCCCCAGCAGCTTTGCTGGATTTTTTGGGGTTTATTTGTTCTCCTGCTAAGAGTGAGACTCTTTTTCTCCCACTCTTAGACATGATTTGAGGTGTTCCTTTGACTTTGTATGTGTTCTATGGGCTATGGGGTCCTTTCCCCCAAAGGGTTTCATGTGATTTTGATATGTGGATCACACAGCACCCTCAGTGCAGTAAGCCAGGGGTGTCGTAGCGACCCCCAAACATAGACTCCATACCCTGGGACTGACTACTGTCTCCCAGGGCATGTAAAGTCACCATTGTCTTTACTAGTCTTAAATTGTGAACAGAACCCGTACAAAGCATTATATTGTAGACGTACTGGTCGGGGCAATTCGGGTGCCCCGGGGTCTGTTGTTCGAGGGGGCACTGTCCAGTCCCCCCTGATCGAGTTTTGGCTGGTGGCAGTGGATACTACTTTTTATATTCAACCGCGAATATTTCTCTATGGGATTTTCCCATTGTTCGAGGCTACTATCTTTAATGATTTAATTACGATAGCCTCGAACATACCGCCGGTTTATTTAATTAATATTAATTCTCTGGTTGGTATTTTTTGCCAAAACTCGGTTCTAAAATGGCGTTTGTGTTCTCTTCTGTGACTCCAACTGAAGTCGAGCCCTTTGTTCCACTTTTTGGCGGGCTTCTCCACAGAAGCCCTCCAAAGTGGTGCCCCTCTGTCTGGGGTACTTAGGAGGAGTGGAGGGGGATTTAGGCACCCTGGACTGAGTTGCCTAGGCAACTCAAGTCGCACTCCGTCCTGATTGGCCCAAGTGGTGAGCCGGCCGGCTCACCACTTAGCATGTTTGAGTGAAAGCTAGGCTGAGTGAATGGGGGTTTTCTGCATAAAAGCAGGGCTTTGGGGACTGGAACTTCAGAAGTCGCCACAGGACCTAAGAATCCGACGAGGGAGAAGCTGAGCCGACCTGCCACGACGACACCACCGGTGGAGCCCTGCTGCACCATCTCACCACTTTTCCCAACGACAGAGGAGATCTCCCGCCGGAGAGTCTTCTTCCTTTGACTGGTGGGGATAACCAGTTTCACCGTCTTTTCGCCTTCCCGACGTATCTCGTGGCTGCCTTGCCTGTGCCAAGCACCCCGGCAACCGGGATACCACGTTTTACCACGACCGCGAATTAAAGGGTACTACCTTTAACTGGAAAACTCCGCGGCTGGTTTCTTCCCTGGTAGTGCAACGACCTTCATCTTTCCTCCAAGTCAAGATCTTCTCTTCCCCTGGACGACGACGAGACTTGCACCCACTGCCAGGAACAACTGCCACCGCTGGAGGATCCTTCCCACTTAAGGTACCGTGTCTCGCCTGGCTTCCCTTGCCACTGACTGTACGGGGTAGATTTAGCCCCCGGCTTTCGAACCTGGGTTAGCCTGGGACACCCTGGCTAAACTTTTCTGAGCCTCTCTAAACTCTTTTCGAACTCTCTGCAAGACTTTCCAAGCCTAGTGTAACTGTGTGATCTTGGGCGCATTTGTGCTCTGCTCTCTCTAAGAGTGGGCCCAGCCTATGGACTGTGGCTCACAAGTGACTTTTG
Source organism: Ambystoma mexicanum (assembly GCF_040938575.1). NCBI lineage: Eukaryota > Metazoa > Chordata > Amphibia > Caudata > Ambystomatidae > Ambystoma > Ambystoma mexicanum. The sequence goes on from NC_090922.1 coordinate 342,664,437, forward strand.
CTCTTCTGCCTTGCTAATAGTGTTCCTAAATCTTAGAGTGGTGTACCTTTCCATATTCTGTCTTTTTCCCTCCCTTTTTCATAAACTTATTGGAGTGCCATCTATAGTTAAGCGCTCACCTCTGTATGAAAATAAGTGGTGTTAACTAAGACTTATCTGATAAGGAATAAGGGTTGTATATATTATAATAGTAACTGTGTGTAGAGTGTTTTACAATAAGAGTGCTGGAGTATTTCAAACCGTGTGTTTTTAAATAAATAATTATACACTTTGATACCAAAGCTCTGATCAGTGTTTGTTTGTATTATTGTATCTGAGTGCCTATTGTGTATACTTTGCAAACTGCCTAACTCTTCTTGAGGGAAGTCTGACTGCTCGGCCACAGCTACCAGGTAAATCTGGGTGGTACAGACTGCTACCAAGTGGGTTTACTGCTAACACCTGTAGTCCTAAATCTTTTGCAGTGCTCCCTAAGGGAACTGCACAGGTTTCTGCCTAACAGCAGTGGATACTACTTTTTATATTCGACCGCAAATATTTCCTATGGGGTTTTCCCATTGTTCGAGGCTACCACTTTTTAAAATAGCCTCGAACATACCGCCGGTTTATTAAATTAATATAAATTCACCGGCTGGTATTTTTTGCGGAAACTTGGTTCCAAAATGGTGTTTGTGTTCGCTTCTGTGACTCCAACCCAAGTCGAGCCCTTTGTTCCACTTTTTGACAGGCTTCTCCACAGAAGCCTCCAAAAGTGGTGCCACTCTGTCTGGGTACCACAGGAGGTGTGGGAGGGGGTTTAGGCACCCTGGACTGAGTTGCCTCGGCAACTCAAGCCGCACTCTTGTGTGATTGGCCCAAGTGGTGAGCCACCCGGCTCACCACTTAGCATGTTTGAGTGACAGCTAGGCTGAATGAATGGGTATTTTCTGCATAAAACCAGGGCTTTGGGGACTGAAACTTCAGAAGTCGCCACAGGACCTAAAGAATCCGAGGAGGGAGAAGCCAAGCCGACCTGCAACAACGACACCACCGGTGGAGCCCTGCTGTACCGTCTCACCACTTTTCCCGACGACAGAGGAGATCTCCAGTCCGGAGAGTCTTCTTCCTTTGACTGGTGGGGATAACCAGTTGGCCCGTCTTTTCGCCTTCCTGGACCATCTCGTGGCCGCCTTGCCCGTGCCAAGCACCCGGGCAACCGGAATACCACGGTTTACCACTACCCCGAATAAAAGTGTAGTACCTTGTAACCGGGAAACTCTGCGGCTGTTTTCTTCCCTGGCAGTGCAACAACCTTCATCTTTCCTCCACGTCGAGGCCTCCTCTTCCTCTGGACGAAACACCGACTTGCACCCGCTGCCAGGAACAACTGCCCCCGCTGTAGCGGTCTTCCCATTTTCAGGTACAGTGTCCCGCCTGGCTTCCCTTGCGACAGATCGTTCGGGGTGACAGGAAATTCCCGGCTTTCTAACCTGGGTTAGCCTGGGGCCTGTTAACTAACTTTTCTTGACTTGATCTCAATCTTTTGTGAACTATTTACAAAGACTCTTTGGGCATAACCCCACTGTGTGATCCTGGACACATTTCGCTTGCTCTCTCTAAGAGTGGGCCTGGCATTTGAACTTCCTTGCTCTCCAGTAGATTTTGCCTAACCTGCCTCACTGTGGTTCTTTGAAAAGTATTGAAATTTGTGTGCTTTCATAACTTTTCCTTTTCCCTAGCTTTTTCTATAACTTATTAGAGTGCCATCTTATGTTAAGCGCTCACCTCTGTATGAAAATAAGTGGTGTTTCTCACTAATACTTGTCTAATAAGTAATTAGGGTTGTATATATATAGTAGTGACTGTGTGTTGAATTTACTTACCTTTTTGTGCTAGTGTAATTTACAAGTGTGTCTTTAAATAAATAATTATATACTTTTTACACCAAAGCTCTGGTCAGTGTTTGCTTGTGCTACTGTATCTCTGTACCTATTGTGTATCCTCTATATACTGCCTAACTCATCTTGAGAGAAGTCTGACTGCTCAGCCACAGCTACCAGGTAAATCTGGGTGGTACAGACTGCTACCAATTGGGTTTACTGCCAACCACCTGTAGTCCTAAATCTTTTGCAGTGGTCCCGAAGGGAACTGCACAGGTTTCTGCCTAACACAATGAAAGGAAGAAACAAACTTAGGGAGATAGGCAATATGCGTCCTAAGCACCACCTTGTCCCGGTGAAATTTGGTATAGGGCGCTGAAGCCACCAGAGCCTGAATTTCACTGATCTGGCGTCCTGAAGTAAGGCCAAGCAACAGGTCAGTCTAAATAGTAATATGTCTGCTGACGCCATGGGTTGAAAGGGTTTGTGTGTTAGAGCCCCCGACACCACGTTTTGGTCCCAGACCGGATGTGGACGTTTGGCAGGACAATATAATCTGGTCAGACCCGCAAAGTGCCTTTTAACCACAGGATTGGAAGAGGAGAAGATGTTGTCTCTGGAATTAGGCCCTTATTGCCGGCAGATACATATGGCAGGTGTCTACCTGCACACTTGAGTGAGCCAGATGTGCAGAGAAAGATAACACATCATCCAGTGAGAATGTCAGCGGATCAATCTTGTTTGTCTTAGCTCAGTGGCAGAACCTGGTTCCTGTACAGACTCCTGGTGGAGTTGCTTCTTGCCCCTTGTATGATAGCCAGGTTGTCTTGTGACAAGTGTACATGATTCAGGGTGACCTATTCAGGAACAAAGCTGCAAGGGCTAACTTCTGCAGAGGGAGTGAACCACTGTGCCCCCCTGCTGGGAGAGTAAGTGGGTGGTGTGCTGGAGGTTCATCTGACAGTTGGAGGAGTTCAGACAACCAGATGGCTCTCCCCGGTCTGTCAATGTGAGCCACTGTGGACTCCACTATATCCTGATCCACTATTTTCACCTCTGCCGACTCTGCCCTGAATCGCACTTGACTATGTGTGGAAAGCTCCAGTAGAAAGGCCCCAATCTCCCGCCAAAGCTCATGGTTCACTGCTGCCAACATGGCATCCTCATTGGCCTGGCACAGGTGGGGCGTGGCATTAGATTATATCTTTTTGCCCTATGACTCCAACAGCTTTTCCTCCTTCCCTAGGAGGGCTGACATGGGAGCAGATGAAGAAGCCTGCAGCTTAGAGTAAATGGAGGCGGGAGCTATAACGGTGTAATGAGCTTCAGGATGCACTGATATTATGAGTGAGTCCCCCTCTACCTGCCTATACTTGGCATCCAGGCGTTTATTCGTAGGCTGCGTGGAATGAGGCTTCACCTAGCTGTTTTTGGCCAAGGATTCTACATCCTTTTGTAGAAGGATGCCTGTTCTTGTGGAAGGGCGGATGGTCAGCACCTCATCCAAGACCCCCACCTCAAGCTGTTCAATTTGGGGCAGTGGGATACCCAGGTACTCAGCCACACCCGCCAGCCTCTCTTGGAAAGCCTTAGCTGAGGAGGGAGCACCCTGATCCTCCTCCTCTTCGGTGGCCCCCGCTGTGTTCTGCAGGTCGGGAGCTGCTGGCGGTGTGCTGGGTGCGGGCAGCTTGTTGCGCTCACCTGGTATCCACGGGGATGCCACCCAGCCAGTTGGTCATTGGTACACTTCCTAATGATTCCCTGGTTTGGTCTCGGTGTCGATGGGATTCCGCCTGGAAATGAAGACTATATTAGGACTGGGCGACCAAGTTAAGTTTTCCCCCACCTCCCTTGTGTTTCCAGCCCCTCCAGGGTCTCTTCTCACCTGGTTGTCGGAATCGGTGGGCTCTCCGTCCTGCTTTCTGGGCAGGGGCACGCTGTCTTTTGTGGGCGCGGGCGGTCCAGTTACTTCACCGACTGCTGCCCTTGTTGTGTCTTTCAGGTAGGTCTTATTGCGATTGATGATGTCGTAATTCTTGCATGCCTTTTCTCTGTTCTAAATGTCTCTTTTTTTATCTCCCTAGGAGCGTGGAGTGTCCGCTTTGAGAACTGGATATGCTGGTTCTCACCGTGAGATGATGGTGCTCTATAGCGCTATGATGCGGTAAGGAGGCGCTTTGCGTAGCGCAGTGATATCTTGTCCTCACTGACCTGTGCTTTTCTCTTTTCGTAGGTCGCGGTGAGTTCCCAGCGCAGATGGAGTTCCAGAGCTATGCCAGCCGAAAAGCAACCAACCAGGTAAGTCTTTAAGCGCTTTGTGGTTGTAATGTCTCCACTACCTCCTTTAATGATGTCTTCCTCCTTTTCTCAGGTCCTTCGATCCGGACGGTGAACTCCACCAACAGAGCTGCCCAGGAGCTGCGAGCAGTGAAGGATGATGAATGCAGGTAAGATTCTGCTGCTAACGATGTTCTTGGTTTTTCTGCTGCTCTGGAATTTACCAGGCTCGAGAGAAAGCTGGACACAGTGAGCGTCACGTTGCTAGAAGCAAAGTAATGCGAAGCGTGTTGTCTTGTTCGGGTGTGGTTTAAATAGCCACTGTAAAGTAGTCCAGGTAAAGTAGTCCCTAGGCCACCACACCCAAAACACTAGACCGCATAGCTTGAATCTAGGAATCAAGCTATGTGGATCGCTCCATGTTGGCTGAAAGCCTAAATAAAGTAGTTCCTCAAGCAGATGTCTTTCCATACTGATGAGCCTGGCGCCAAAGGCACCAGGACTGGCCCCAAGAGGGCCTGAGAAGTGGATGCCAGGCCTTATTAGTGATCCGAGCCCTGATTCCACCTGGCCAATGGGCTTGCCAGTGGGGATCAGGGCTGAGGGTCATGAGACAGCTGTGGCGTGCTGACTGGCAGTGCTGGGGGCTGCGCGGGTGGCAGAGCCACCATGACTGGTGTGAGCATGGGGACCAGGGCCTGAACTGGAACCGAGGTCTGTACCACAGTCAGAGCTTGAGTCAGCACAGGAGAGAGCATGTCCTTGATGACCCCCCTGAGGTTGGTACCATCTGAGGCAATTTCATGAGGGTAAAGAACTTTTAGAAGAATCTATACTCGCATGCTGGTGAAGGGCTCGGCTGCGTAGGTTCCTGGCCCTGCAGCTGCTCTGCTCTTGCCGGTCCTTGTCGCACTGAGCCAGGGTCTGCGTACCGTCCTGGTCTGATGTCGTCGGGTATTATGCCTTGGTCCAGGCCCATCTTGATGTTTGTTCCCATGCCTGCCCTCTAGATTCAGGAGGCTCCGGGTGTGCTGCCATCTTATCTGGTCTGTTGGACATTTTGTCATACCCAGCGCCCCATGCCTGCTGCCTGGTGCCTGATGAGCTGGGCCCAATCTCTGCCTGCATGCTTGGAAGCGAAGGCTCAGACCTTCCCTGCACCTCAGGTAGAGACCTGGGAGGCAGAGTGCCCTCGGCCATTACGCCGGTAATTCTACTGTTCCATATAGGCGCTCCCTCCGTAGCGAGACCAGTTTTACAGCAGTGCCCCTCAGGGAGAACCCCGGTACTGGAGCCTTGCGGCCCTCAGCGGTGGGACTGGGAGGGTCCTGGGACCCCTCAACCTGTTGGTCAGTAGCTCTTGGAGCCTCGGTACCCTTTCTGATCTTAGGACGTGGAAGGCCCCTCTCGCTTAGACGCTTCCCAGGGAAGGAGTCATCCTTGCGGGTTGCAAAGGAGAACAGGGCACCTACTTTGGGCCTGATCTTCATCTTCAAGTAAGTCTTGATGTCTTCTGGTGGTGATCTTTCGAACAGCTCTGTCCACCGGGCTAACCAATTCTTCAATGAGCGCAGGGTCAATGCATCGCACGCATAACAGCCATCCCAGCTGTGGTCGGGACCAAGGCACCGGAGGCAAAGTGTGTGAGGATCTGTCGTAGGGAAGGAACCCTTGCAGGCCAGACAAGTGCTGAAACCTGCCGACATGCACCAGGGAGGAGCGTGGCACCAGAGGACAAAATATTATCTATGACAATTGCTATAAGAAAGAGTTATTAATAGTTACTCAGCGCAGTGACTAACGTTTAGTGCTTAGTCCCCTTTCCTCCATACTGCATTGGCATCCCTCGTTATGGAGGGAAGACAACCTTTTTCATCAGAAAAAACCTTTTTCCCCTTTAAATTTAGAGGCGCGCGGGGGTGCAGCCCTGGGTGCATGTGCTCCCCTGGCTCCGCCTACCAGCTCCCTCCTCAGCCCCCATTGACGGGTCGACAATATGAACATTGCCAAATAACACTAGTATTATTAGGGGGGAGGATAGTGGGACGTATGGAGGAAAGGGGACTAAGAGTATGTTTGTCACTACGGTGAGTAACTATTAATTACTCTTACATCCCATCCCCTTTCCTCCATACTGCATGGGTGATTACAAGTGAATGTACCCCCAGGGTGGATAGGAGACCCTCCTTAACAAAACAAGTTCCTTAGAACCGCCTGGCCAAACGCTGCGTCTAATTTAGAGCTGGCATCCAAACAGTAGTGCTTATTGAAAGCCAAAGGGGTGGCCCAGGCGGCTGCCCTGCTGATGACCTGCCACAGCACCTGCCTCTGGAAGGCGATGGCTGTGGCCTTGGCTCTGACAGCATGGGCGTGCATGTTAGCTGGAAGTGGTTTGGGCTTCCCCTCATAGATGTCCTTGATGGCGGAAACCATCCATCTTGCTATTGAGGCCTTGGATGCCTGATAACAGGATCTTGACCCGCCGAAGGTGACAAACAGAGCGTCTGACTTGTGGAAGGCCTTGGTCCTGTCCAGATAGAATTTCAGAGCACGCCTGACATCAGACAGTGCAAGACCCTCTGCGCATCGTCCTTAGGATTAGCGAAGAAGGTAGGTAAGACTATCTCCTCATTCAGATGGAATGCGGAGACTACCTTAGGTAGAAACGCGGGGTACGTTCTCAGGACCACCTTATCCTTGTGGAAGGTAGTGTAGGGTTCTGAGGTTACCAGTACCTGTATCTCGCAGACACTGCGAACAGAGGTGAGACCCACCAACAGAGCTATTTTAATGGTGACCAATCTAATGTACGCGGACGCCACTGGCTTGAAGGGTTTGTGCGCCAAGGCGCCCCCACACTATATTGAGATCCCACACCGGGTGTGGCTTCTTGATGGGCAGGTAGCGCCTGGTGATGCCCGCCAGGTGTCGTTTGACCACCGGGCTGCAGGAGGAGAAGACTTCCTCTTCCAAATTCCTGTAGGCGCAGATGGCTGCCAAGTAGGTGTGGCATGTGTCCACCTGCACCCCTGAGTGAGCAAGGTGTGCAGAAAAGGAGAACACATCATCCAGTGTGCAAGTCAGGGGGTCGATCTCCTTAGAGTTCACCCAATGACAGAACCTAGTCCATTTACTCTTGTACTGTGCCCTAGTGGCATTGCTCCTAGCGTTCTGGGTGATTTTCAGGTTAGCCTAAGACAGGCTCAGGTGCTTTAGTGTCACCTGCTCAGGAACCACGCTGCAAGCACTAATTTCTGTGGAGCGGGGTGGATGACTCTACTGACCCTGCTGCGAGAGATCCAGAACCGCAGAAAGGAGCGATGAGGCTGCCAAATAGGGACGTGAAGATAAGCTTCCTTCAGATCCAGGGAGTACATCCAGTCTCCCTTGCACAGTGACTCCGCTATGAGTGCTGGCGTAACTATCTTGAATTTTTGAAGAGGGAGGGAGGGAGAGGTTGAGGGTGGAGAGGTCAAACACAACTCTCAGGCCAGCCTGGTTCTCTCTTTTTTATAGCAAAAATCCTGGGAGTAGAAGCCCAAGGCTCTCTGGGAGGTTGGGACTTCTTCCACTGACTGGCTCACGACGAGCGATCGAATTTCCGCCAACAGAGTTGCTGCCCCAATCTGTGGGAGAGAGGGAGAGGAGGGAGGAGAGGGAGGAATTGGTAGACGGTACCCCGTGGAAACCACTGAAAGGATGCAGGGGTCCGTGAACCTCTGACACACACTTGGACCCGAAGGGGTGCGTCATGCCTTCTTTCCCTCTGAGGTTGTTACAGAGGAGGGGGACTGAAAGAAGCCCTTGCCACCCCCCCCCCCCATTTTGTTGTTTGTGCCGGTGCTGACCCGGAGAATGGTCCGGTTGTCTAGACCTCCATTCTTGGAAGCCCCGGAACCCGCCGAATGCCCGTCCCTTGTCAGAGCGGTGATGCGACTGGGGGTGTGCCTTGGGCGTGGCCTTCGCAAGGCTAGATAAAGACTTCGCAGTTTGGGAACTGTTTTTCTTTTTATCTAGTTCCTCTTCGGTGGTTGAGTGAAAGAGGTCGCCGCCATCGAATGGAAGGTCCAATATGCGTTCCTGGACATCTGGGTTGAATTTAGTAGCTCAAGGCCAGAGGTGTCGATGTGGGCCACAGTGGCCTCCACGTCAGTCCCGCCTTGAAGCGTACCTGGCTCTGCACCGGAAGTTCCGTCAGGAAGTCAGCTATTTCCCACCAAAGCCTTTGGTGAACGGCTGCCAGCATGGCATCTGCGTTGTATTGACAAAGGTGCAAGGTGGCGTTGGAATAAAGCTTTTTTCCGTAAGCCTCCAAGATCATCTACTCCTTGCCTAGCAGCGCCGAGGATGATGTTGCCAAGGACGATCGAGGCTTTGAGTAGAGTGACGCTGCAGCGATTACCGAAGAATGTGGTTGAGGGTGTGCCAACAGCAAGAGTGGATCCCCCTCCATCTGCCTATACTTGGCGTTGAGGCAGTGAATGACAGGCTGGCCAAGTGGGGCTTAAGCCATCCCTTTTTGGCCAGAGCGACTACGTCCTTCTGCATCGGAATCCCCGTTCTAGCCATGGGGCTTAGAGTGAGGACCTAGGCTAGTACCCCTGCCTCTGGTTGCGAAATTCCCAAGTACTCTGCCAAACCTGCGAGCCGTTCATGGAAGGAGGACACTGCGAGCCTCCTCAGTGTCCACCTCAGTGTCTGGCTGGTCCGGAGCTGGTGGAGGAGTGCTTGGCACAGAGGGCTGCGGTGTTGGAACCGGAGCCGGTGGCTGTGGTGTAGGCTGGTGTGGAACCGCCTGAACTGTGGGAGACAGGGGAGCCGGAATCAAAGGAGCTGGCAAGGGCAGCAGTGGCTGCACTGGGGCCTGGTACTGGAGCCATCGGAGGAATTACTATGGGCGCAGGGAGCAAGTCCCTGATGACATCCCAAAGGATGGCCCCCATCTGAGGAGATCTCATGAGGGTGAGGAACCTTTCAAAGAACCTGTCCTCACAAGCCAGTCGGGCGGCAGGTGATGGTAGCGGGCAGCTAGTGAGGCCTGTGCGTACTCTGTCTAGATGTTTACGAGGCAAACCTGCCCTGCCCTGCTAAGCAGTGCTATGGCTAAGCAGTAGGCCACGTACCTGGTTGACACCAGTCCCACCTTGTGACTCGTTCACCCACCTGCTCCGCTGCGAGGGGTGGTATCGGATGAGCGGCCATCTTGTCAGGCGCAGCAGCCATCTTGTCGAGCTGCATGCCACGTGCCAAAGTCATGGTGCTTGGCTCACTGGGCCCGGCCTCCTCCAGGACTCTTGGCGGTAGAGCATGAGACCTACCCTGCACCCCAGGCGCCTGTTAGGCGTAGTGACCTCAGCAGGATCGCTGACAGTGCTGCATGTAGGCGCCCCCTCGGACATCTGGCCAGTACTATGGCGTAGCCCCTCAGGTGTAAACCCGGTAACAGAACCTTGCGGTCCCTCAGCACTGTTTCTGGAAGGATCTGATGACCCCTCAGCCTGGCAGCCGGTAGCTAAACTAGCCTTGGTACTGTCATGACCTACAGAACGCGCCCCTTTTGGACTTCCTGGTCCTCGTCTCAACGGGGCTTGCACTCCCTGATACTCCCAACATGGCCGTCCAGCGTGAAACACCTTCCTCGCTCTACATGTTGGACGTAGCGGGTTCTATTAATAGACCACGCCCCCCCGCGGCTCTGCGCGTCTCAATGCTATTGCTAAGTAGCGACCAGAGCACCATAGCTCGCGATATTGCTTCCCTGATTCTGTCCCTACTATCTCCATTCCTAGTCCCTCTCCTTTCTTTCTTACTTCCTGGACTTGTGTGCTGAGTAGTGCACTTTCTTAATTTCCCGGATTCCTGGATCGTTGCATCCCGGAACTTTGAACGCACGCTGGAGTCGGAAGAGACTCGTGCAGCCTTATTCAAGACCGATCCGTCCGCAAGAAGGCATCGACCAAGAAATCCAGCAAAGATCGGACTCAGGTGAGAAGGGGGGGAACTCCTTGACAGGTACTCGTGCTGGTGCGAGAACCTGACGGGTTCCTCCCGCTGGGCCGTTTCCTTGGGAAGGAGTTGCCCTTGCGGGATGTGCTGGAAAAGAGCGGCCCTACCTTGGGCTTTGACTTATGTCTGACAAAGTCATTTAAGTCCTCGGGGGCGACTTCTCAAAGAGCTCCCTTCACCGAGCTAGTCTGTTCTTGAGGGCGCGCGGTGCAAGCGTGTTGCATGCTGTAAAACCCTCCGAGCCGTGGTCCAAGCCACGGCAACGGAGGTAAAGAGCGTGGGGATCGGACGTTGGGAAGAAATCCTCGCAGGCTGGACATCTGCTGAAGCCCGCGTCCCCTTGGAGGAACTTCCCTGGAGCAAAACTGTTTGCACTTCCGGTTGACACTGGTCGCAAACAGATCCACTTGAGGCATTCCCCAAAGGGTGAAGATATCTTGAAGGACTTTGTGAGCTTATTCCCACTCGTGGGAGACTGTGCTCTGCCTGCTCAGAGCGTCCGCCGCCATGTTCTCCTCTCTGGCTAGGTGAACTGCTGATAAAGAGATTCCTTCTTGTATGGCCCAGAACCAGACCTGCATTGCCTCTCCGCACAGTGGTAGTGACCTTACACCTCCTCTCTTGTTAAGGTAGTACATGGCCATTGTGTTGTCTGTCATTCTCAGGACATTCTTTCCACGTACAGAGGGCAGAAAGGCCTTCAGCGCAAGTCTAATTGCCCTCAGCTCTAAAAAGTTGATGTGTAGTTTGAACTCCAGTGGAGACCAATGACCACTGATTGTCAGATCATTGGCGTGGGCTCCCCACCCCGTGAGTGAGGTGTCCATAACTACTGTTATCTCCGGCCATGGTTGCCAAAAAGGTTGTCCCTTCAGAATGCTGTCCTCTTAGGCCCACCACAGGAGATCCTGTACGAACCCGTTTGGAACCTGAAGTAGGTCTGACATGCTGCCCGAGAATTTAGACCATTGTGTCCTGAAAGCCCAATGAAGGAATCTCATTTTCAGACCGGCCTCCAACAGCAGGAAAATGCAGGATGCCATAAGGCCGAGCAACCTGAAGAAGTCGAAGGCCGGGAGACGATGGGTAATCTGAAATTTGGTGACCATCTGCAGAATGTCTTGAGCCCTCACCTCGGGTGACAAGGTCTTTCCTAAGGATGTATCCAGTAAAGCCCAGATGAACTGGAGCTTTGGAGATGGTATCATGTGGGACTTCATTTAATTGAGGGAGAGGCCCAGTCTGTGTAGTGTGTGGCAGGTCACACTGAGATGATCCAGGACTTGTTAGGAAGAACATGCCCTGATCAGTCAATCGTCCAGGTAGGGGTAGACATGAATTGCCACCCCTCTCCTGAGACTTGTTGCCACCACCGCCAACAGTTTGGTGAAAACCCTCAGGGCGGAGTTCAACCCGAACAGCAGAACTCAAAACTGATCATGAGAACCGCCAACGGTGAACCTCAGGTACTTTGTGCTTGAGATGGATTGAGTAAGCATCCTGAAGGTCCAATGAGACCACCCAATCCTAGAGCTGGAGGGCCTGAAGGATCTGAAAAAGTGTGACCATCTTAAACTTCTCCTTCCCGAGGAACTTGTTCAAGTATCTCAAGTCCAAGATGGGTCTCAGTCCTCTGTTCTTCTTTGGGATTAGGAAATATGGAGAATATCATCCTTTGTTCCTCTCCATTACAGGCACTGGCTCTATAGCACCTTTCTCTAGCAGGGTCAAAATTTCCTGCACAAGGAACTGATTTGGAACATTTAACGAATGGCTCCGGGTGGATGATTCTGAGGTCTCTGAATGAAGGGGAGACAGTAACCTTGGGCTAAGGATTGTAATGCCCAAGCATCTGAAGTAATACCCCGCCATTCTTTCAGATGCTGAGACAGTCTGCCTCCCACCGGTGTTGTGAGTCAAGATCTCAGAGAGGTTTTGAGGTGGCTGATGGAAAAGATGCTGTTGTTTGGGCGGGCTTTGCACCTCTCCCTCGTCCACTACAAGTGAATCTTCTTTGTACTCTTTGACCAGCCATTTCTCTCACTCTTCCAACTGAGGAGTAGTAGCAAAGGGATCTATCCCTCTAAGACGGTCCACTGGGGTGAAAGGGCTGAGGCTGCCTAACAGCGACACCTAGAGCCTTGGCTACCGGCTTTGAGGTATGCAGCTTCTCGTGGCTTTCGTCAGCCTTGCTGCAAAAAAGAAGAGACCAGTCAAAAGGCATATTAAGGAATCTACACTGCATGTTCGAGACTTCCTTAACAACGCTAACCTGCGTATCACGGTGCTTGCCGCCATGGCTCTGCTGATACGGTCAGCAGAATCCAAACCCGACTGAAGAGACGCACACAATGGCCAAGAAGCTGTCTTTTTCTTCCCCTTTGGGAATATGCTCAGCCGCCATGGATACACACTCCCATAGGCTGTAGGTGAATTTTACAAGGGCACATGTAGAGTTGGCTGATTTGAGAGCCTTGCTCCCAGCAGAAAAGACTTTCCTTGACCAGGCGTCTATACGTTTATCATCCCGATCTGGTGGGATGGTCGGATAGGCAGCCTGCTTCGAGGTAGCAGTTGCTGCTTGCATCACCCGACTTTCTGGGGTAGGATGCTTTGACAAGTAGCTGGAATCACTACTTGACAGCCTATATTTTTTTGTCTAATTTTTATTGACTGCATACTTGATTTAGTGCTTCCCAATTTGCACTTACTCTCTTTTGTAGAGTGACATAAAAGGGTAGGATAGGATCCTATCGAGTACCCTTGTCCAGGATATCCGTGAAGTCATCCGGTTCGAATGGAAGCACAGGCGTGCTCCATCCCAGATAATCAATGACCTTGGTCATTAATTGTCTGTGAATGCATCTGCGTGATCATCTGGTTCTGGCTTACCAAAATCCAACTCTGGGGAAGTGTTTACTCCACTGGCAGTCAGCACATTTTCATGCAGGTCCTGCAACCTAGATTCTTCTGATATAAAGCTAACAGGGAAATTAGGAGTGCCATATTGCAAATCAAAATGTGGATCATTGTCATCAGAAGGCTCATCGTACTCATAAATAGATGCGAGTGACTTAAAGAAATAATTCCTAGGCATAGGAGTTCAAGTTTTCTGAATTACTTGCAAAGGCGTTGATGGCTTTGATGGTTCCGAGCCAGATTCCGATGGAGTCGTCTATGTCTTTGATGAAGACGTCTTGGACGTCAATGGCGCCACTGACGTCGACTTGTGTGGGGACTTTTTGATGGCTTGAACAATTTTTAGATTACTTTTTATCGTTTCGAGGCCTCGACGGCTCTCAATGAGAATATGGACTTCGGCCCAGGCTCAAGGGATTTGGCAAGATCCCTTTCCTCATCAGCTTTAGAAAGGCGGGGTAGGAGCATGGACTACTTGCTTCAGGTAGTTTCTGGCTCTCGAAAATGTTTACCATTTCCTGCTTGAATGATTCCCATTCAGCCGGTGTAGAGGCCGTAGTGGGACAAGAAATATCCCTCTCTGGGGAGGAGTCGGACGATGATGACGAAGTAGACGATTTGTGATGCCGTTTCTTCAATTAGTGGTGGGAGCCATTCCGTCACCTGGACCTTTTAATCTTCTTCCGTCAAGGAGACTCGTCTCTCGCTTCATCAGATGACTGTTTTGTCGACGGGATAGTTGAAGGGAATTTTTGGGGTATAGTACCGCCTCCAATTTCAGAGCTTTTCGGTCATCGACTGACACTTATGACAGGTAGAGGATTTGTGCTCCACACCGAGAAACCACAAGCACACCCGATGTGGGTCCGTCAGTGACATTTTCACGTCGCAGTCTTGGGCCTTTTTTAAACCCGGTCTTTGGAGTTGTCGGAGCCAAAAACAAAGACATCGCTGATAATTCTCGAAGAAATATCTGAAGCGGTCCGTAGTTCACAAAGCAAAAGCTTACTCATGAAAACGGAACTGAAGCCAACGGGCCCTGCGCGTGCTATACACTCCTTTCATTACATCATCATTGAGACAAAGGCCCTCGAGGGTCATTGATTCGACCGCATCGGCGCACAGCAACCCCTGTGGGAAAAAAACAAGCAGCTGAAGCTAGATATTAGAGATATCAAAAGATAAGGAATGCGTGGGAGGACACAATCCATTCGAATGGGCATTTCTCCTCAAACCCAAATCAAGCAGTATCCTTTTCAGGCAGCCGATATTTTCTTTAAACACCAGCCATAGGGAATCCTGCTCAGCCGCAGGTCTTCTCCACAGACATTAAATACAAAAACTCTCTACTGATCATGAACACAGTTAAAAAAACCTTTTCTGTGGGAGATTACCCATTCAGGAAGTTCTTTAACCATGTTTTTTCTCACGGTAACTTTCACAGACAATAAATATCAATTTGCATATTAGTCTGGTCTCACCCACCAGGGCAATCCAGCATCGAAATGCTAGGCAATTCTCCCCTGAACAAGAGTAAAAACAGCATCCTCAGACACGTTTCAAACTCCACACATTTCCTTGGTTTTGGATTCCCTTTATCCAAACTTTCTCGCTGCCCAGTCTAAGGGATGTATAGTTAATAATTCATGTATTTTATAGTGGTTGTTTTATTACAAAGAGATTCGGCAAAAATAATACCCTCGCAACAACAATCCACCCCACAATTTGGGAAAAGAAATGGGCTTTAAGCAAAATATTTAAGTTTTATTAAATATAATAAATGGGCCAAAACACTGGTGGTCCCTACCTTACGGGAAGCTACCTGAACACTACAAATGAATTCAGACAACAATACATTAAACAGTAAAGTTACTCACTGAAAGTGACTAGAGTACTCATAGTCCAGTCCCCTTCTATCCTTGTGGGTGTTCCCCAATATGGGGATGGTACTGGAATCTTTAGTAGCAAGAAATTGAGGTTCCCCTTTAAATTTAGGACAGCATGCAGGGGCGTGGCCTCGGGCATGGGAACGCCTTGCTGAGCTCCGCCCTCCGGCATCTCACTTTAGTCTGCGTTGAACAGATCAGACGCTTAGATACCTGGCTACACTTACTACATATTAGCCACTGCCATACAAGCGGTGGAAGGAGAGTGGGACATATGGAGGAAAGGGGACTATGGACTATGAATACTCTAGTCACTAAAGTGAGTAATTTGAATTACTCATACGCCCCGTCTCATTTTCTCCATCCTTGTGGGTGATCCCACCGAGCAAGACCATAGGGTAGCCCCATGACAACCTGCCTCATATCTAGTACAAGGCATAAAGGTTTTTCAAAACCACCTGACCGAATTCTGCATCACGCCTGGAGCTGGTATCCAGGGAATAGTGCTTACAAAAGACAGACTGAGTGGCCCAAGTAGCTGCCTTGCTGATGAAAGCCCAAGAAGCATGTCTCTGAAACAAGACGGCCGTGGTCTTAGCTCTGACCGCATGGGCATGAATCCCCTCAGGAACTGGTTTTCCCACAGCTGTGTAAGCATCCAAAATGGCCTGAACCATCCATTGGGCGATGGAAAGCTTGGGGGCAGGAGCCCCCAAAAGTGACGAAAAATGCCTCAGACTTCCTGAAGGATTTTGTCCAAAAGAGTAAGAACTTGAGGACCGTCTTGAGGTCCAAGGAATGGAGGGTCCTCTCTGCCTCCGACTGCAGGTTCGGGAAAAACACCGGCAGGCATAGCTCCTGATTCAGATGAAAAGGAGAGACCACCTTGGGGAAGAAGTTTGAGTGGGTGCGTAAGATGACCTTTGTCCTTGTGAAACGTGGTGAAGAACTTGCACGAAGACAGTGCCTACAGACACTGACCCTGCACGCAGAGGTGAGAGCTACCAGTAGAACCGTACTTCGCATTAACAGCTGGATGTCCGCAGGGGCCAATGGTTCAAAGGGTTGGTGCGGCAAAGCTGAAAAAACCACACTGAGATCCCAGACCGGATGCAGCCTATATACCGGAGGAAAACTCCTAGACAACCCCTTGTGGTGGGCCTTAACCAGAGGGTTGGCTGCTGAAAACACATGCTCTGGGGAATTCCTGTAAGCCCGATGGCCACCAAATAAGCGTGGCAAGTATCCACCTGAACTCCCGAACGATCCAGGTGTGCTGAAAAAGCCAGTAAGTGAGACAGAGGACAGGTGACAGGATTCAGACCCTTGTCACGAGCCAAATGGCAGAACCTAGTCAATTTACTCTTATAACAGGACCGAATATGAATGATGTTCCAGTTGTCATCCGAAAATTGAGCATGCTGAAGCCTTAGCTGGTCAGGAACTAGGCCGCCAGCACCAGACTGGCTGGGTGCTCCACTGCACCGCCCTGCTGCATCAGAAATTATAAGTTACTCACTGTAGTGACTAACGTACTCTCCAGAAAAACCCTTCTTCCCCTTTAAATTTAGAGGCGCGTGGGGTGCGGCCCAGGGAGCATGCGCTGCCCTGACTCTGCCCTCTGGCGCCGCACCTCAGTCCCCATTGACCCGTCGACAATAAATTTAACAGTGCCTAATGACACCAGAGTTATATGGGGAAGTTTGGTGGGATGTATGGAGGAAAGGGGACTATGGACTAAGAGTATGTTAGTCACTTTGGTGAGTAACTTATAATTACTCTTACGTCCCGTCCCCTTTTCACCATACTGTATGGGCGATTACAACTGAATGTAGCCACAGGGTGGAGAGGAGACTCTCCTTAAGCAAAGAGATTCCTGAAAGCCGCGTCAGATCTAGAGCCGGCATCCAAACAGTAATGCTTGCAGAAAGCCCAGTGAGTTGCCCAAGTGGCCGTCCTGCTTATGACTTGCCAAGGGACATGGCGCTGGAATGCGATGGCTGTTGCCTTGGCCCTGACTGCATGGGAGTGCATGTTGGCCGGAAGTGGCTTGTGCTGGCCCTCGTACGCCTCTTTGATGGCAGAGACCAACCAGCGGGATATGGAAGCCTTAGAAGCCTGGTAGCTAGTCTTGAACCTCCGAAAGTGACGAACAGGGCGTTCAATTTGCGTAAGCCCTTGTTTCTGTCCAAGTAAAATTTCAGGGCACACCTGACATCCAGGCAGTGCAGCACTCTCTGTGCTTCGTCCTTGGGATCGGCAAAAAACATAGGAACGACTATTTCCTCGTTAAAATGGAAAGCAGACGGCACCTTGGGCAGGAACGCTGGGTGTGTCCGTAGTACTACTTTTTCCCTGTGGAAGGTAGTATATGGTTCTGAGGCGACCAGCGCCTGGATGTCGCCGACTCTACGAGCTGAGGTGAGTGCGACTAGCAAGGGCGTCATGATGGTGACCAGCCTGATGTCAGCAGACGTCATTGGCTCGAACGTTTTTTGCGCCAGGGTGCCCAAGACTACGTTGAGGTCCCACACGGTGTGCAACCTCTTGACGGGCGGGTAGAGCTTCGAGAGCCCCATCAAATGTTTCTTGACAATAGGATTGGAGGAGAAGATCCCCTCCTCCGAGTTCTTTTAAGCACCGATGGCTGTGAGATATTTACAGCAAGTGTCAACCTGAACGCCAGAGTGGGCGAGGTGCGCCGAGAAGGAGAGCATGTCGTCCAAAGTACATGCCAGTGGATCTATGTCCTTGGAGTCTCCCCAGTGGCAAAATCTGGTCCATTTGCTTTTATACTGGGCCCTGGTAGCCTTGCTCCTTGAGCCCTGAATGATTTCCAGATTAGCCTTAGAGAGGCTGAGGTGCCGCAGCGTTACGTGCTCAGGAACCATGCTGTGAGGGCTAGTTTCTGTGGCGCAAAGTGGATGACCCTGCCCCCCTGTTGCACCAGAAGATGTGCTGGGCCCGTCAGGAGATGAATTGGGGGCATCTCCGAGAGGCTGAGCAGCTCCGAGAACCATGGCCTAGCCGGCCACCATGGAGCTATCAGAATGATGTTGATTTGGCGAGACTCCTTGATCTTGCAAATTACTGAATCAGCGGAGTGGGCGGAAAGTCGTAAGCCTGCATGCCGTTCCACTGAAGCCGAAATGCATCGCCCAGTGAGCTTGGACCCTGTCCCTGCCAGGAGGTTAACTGAGGGTACTTCTTGTTGTGCCAGGTGGCAAAGAGATCCACCTGGGGATGACCCCACTTGTTGAAGATCTCCTGAATAATGAGGTTGTTTAGCTGCCACTCGTAATTGTCCGCTCCCAGCCTACTGAGCCTGGCCACCTCCAGGTTGAAATCTCCCGGGAGATGGACTGCAGCGAGGTAGATGTCATTTTCCAGGGCCCACTCCCACATGTTGATTGCCAGTCTGCACAGAGGAGGGGATCTGGTGCCTCCCTGCTTGTTGACATAGCACATGCTGGTCAAGTTGTCTGTCTGGATGAGCACAACCTTGCCCCTGAGAAGTGGTAGGAATGCCCCGAGCGCTAACCAGATGGCGTTCAGCTTTAGCCAATAGATGTGGGATTCCTGTTCCTGTCGAGTCAAGGTTCCGTGGAACGAAAGATCATCCAAGGTGGCTCCCCAGCCCTCGAGCAACGAATCTGTGATGACGGTGGCCGGTGGGGTGGGAGGCCGGAAGGGCTTGCCCGTCCATAGGTTACAGTCCTTGGACAGCCATGTTAGGTCCGGGTGGAGAAATGGAGGAACGTTGATCATCTCGGATTGAGAGCCCCGCTCCTGGTTCCATGAGGCCGCGAAGTGCAGCTGAATCCTCCTCATCCTCAGTCTCGTGTGCAGAACGGCGAATAGGACTGTTGGTACCACCATGTCGAGGTCACATCTCTGGTGAGGAAGTGGTTGGTGGCCCTCTTAACGGCCGAGATCTTGTCCTCCGACGGAAATACTTTCTCGGAGCACGTGTCCCAGATGAGGCCCAAGAATGTCAGAGTCTACCTGGGCTGCAGCTTGAGATTGAGCGAGAAACCCAGATTGTGCAGTGCATTCATGAGGACATGGGAAGAGTGGTGAACCACTTCCGGCGCTGTAGCCCTGACAAGCCAGTCGTCGAGGTATGGGTACATGTGGAGGCCCAGCGCTCTGAGGAGGGCTGCCACGGTATTCATGAGCCTGGTAAAGACTTTGGGGGCCGAGTTGAGGCCAAAAGGAAGGTCCTTGTATTGAAAATGGTAGCTCATGATCCTGAACCTTAGGAAAGAACGATGTGGCTGCCAAATCGGGACGTGTAGGTACGCGTCCTGCAGATCCAGGGAGCACATCCAGTCTACCTTGCACAAAGTCTCTGCTATAAAAGCTGGCGTAACCATCTTGAATTTTTGCAGGGGTAAGGAGAGGTTGAGGGTGGAAAGGTCCAGCACAACTCTCAGGCCCGCCTAGTGGTTCTTCTGAATGGTGAAAATCCTGGATAAAAGCCCTAGCCTCGCAGGGAGGCTGGGACTTCCTCCAGTGCTTGGCTCTCTACGAGTAAACGGATCTCCGCCAAAAGAGTTGCTGTCCCAACTTGTGGGAGTGGAGGGGAGGAGGGAGGTGAGGCTGGGATAGGGAGGCGGTACCCCGTGGATACTACGGAGAGGATCCAGGGTTCCGTGAAATTCTGGCACCAGAAATGTGCGTGGAGAGCTAGCCTGCCCCCCCACTGGAGACAGGTGGACCCAAAGGGGTGTGTCATGCCTTCTTTCCCTCGGAGGCTGTTGCGGAGGAGGGAGACTTGAAAAAGCCCTTAATCCCCCCCTTTTGTTGCTTGCGCCGGTTCTGAGACGGCGAGCGGTCCGGCTGCCTGGATCTCCGTTCCTGGAAGCCGAGGAACCCTCCGTATGTACAACCCCTGTCTGAGCGCTGCTGAGATTGGGTGTATGATTTGGGCATGGTCTTTGTTAGGATGGATAAAGACTTGTCCGTTTGTGAGCTGTTTTTATTTATATTCCTTCCTGGACGTCCAGGTTAAATTTTGTTGCCCATAGCCAGGCTGTCCTTCTCATGTCCGTGGCGATACAGATGGCACGGCCAGAGGCGTCAATATGGGCCTCTGTGGATTCCATTCGGTCATGCGCCACCAACGTGGCTTCTGGGTATGGAGTTCCGGGAGGAAGTTCGCAATTTCCCGCCATAATCTTTTGATGGCAGCAGCCAGCATGGCATCAGCGTTGGCCTGACGGAAATGCAAGGACGTGTTGGAATAGAGCTTCTTCCCGTACGCCTCCAAGATCATCTTCTCCTTGCCTAGCAGTGCCGCAGAGCAAGAGGCTGAGGACAATTTTGGCTTGGAGTATAGTGATGCTGCAGCGATCACTGAGGAGTGTGGCTGACGATGGGCTGAGAGCAAGAGTGTATCCCCCTCTATCCGCCAGTACTTGGCGTCCAGGCGTCGATTGACCCGCTGGGCAGAGTGTGGTTTGAGCCAGCCCTTCCTGGCCAGGAAGACTACATCGGCTTGCATTGGAATCCCCATTATGGCATAGGGGCGTCGTGTGAGGACTTCCGCCAGAACCCCCTCTGCCGGCTGCTCGACCTCAGGCTGGGGTAGGCCCAGATACTCCGCCAGCCCAGCAAGACGTTTGTGGAAGGCCCTGGCTGAGGATGGCGTGTCCAGATGCTCCACCTCATCCGTGTCCTGTGGACCAGGAGGATCCTGTGGAGGAGGAGGGGTAGTTGGCGCTGGAGGCTGGGGTACAGGGACTGCGGCCGGAGGCTGAAGAAGCGGCAGAGGTTGGTACGGATCCTCCTGAGGAGTCGGCTGGGGAGCCGTAGGCAGTGGCTGCGCCGGGGTCTAGGGCGCCGGCGGAGGCGCTTGTGGTGCCGCTAGCATTGCGGGAAGGACTTCTCTAATGGCGTCTTTGAGGATAACCCCTATCTGATATCATAAGGCAGAGGAACCTCTCGAAGAACCCCTCTTCACAGGCCGAAGAGGTGGTAGAAGGGTGCTGACGGGGTAGCCGGGAGCAGCTGGAGCCGCTGCGTACCCTGCCCGTATGGACGCAGTGGGAAGCTGCCATGTGCAAAAGAGGGATAAGCTGTAGGACATGTACCTGGTTGAGGCCAGTCCCGCCTTGACACTCGTTCTTTGCCGAATTCCTGGAATGGCGTCGGACGGGTGCCTCTGTCTGGCGCAGAAGCCATCTTGTCTGGCTGCCTGCCACGTGTCTGCGGCGTGTTGCTCAGCCTGCTGGGCCCGGCCTTGTCCAAGATTCTTGCGTGTGGATCACAAGGCCTACCCTTCTCCTCGGGATTAGGGCCGACAGGTGTGACACCCTCGACCAGAGGGTCGGGAGAGCTGCGTTTAGGTGCCCCCTCGGACGTATTGCCGGTATTAGGGCATAGCTTCTCAGTCATATTGCCGGTACAAGGGCGGAGCCCCTCGGAGGACAATCCGGTACAAGAACCTTCCGGTCCCTCAACACTACCACCGGGAGGATCCCTCGGCCCGGAGGCCGGTAGCTGCAGCAGCCTCGGCACACGTGCTGGTAGAAGGACCTAACCGGTCCCTCCCGCGCGGGAGAGTCCCTGGGAAAGAGTCTCCGTTGCAGGGTGCGATGGAGAATATCGGCCCTACCTTGGGCTTGGCTCGATGTTTCACAAAGTTCTTGAGGTCCTCTGGAGGCGACTTCTGGAAGAGCTTCCTCCACCTGGCTAGTCTGTTCTTCAGCGCTTTCGAGGACAGCGAGCCACACGCTGTACAAGTTTGCCAACCATGGTCTGGGACAAGGCAACGTAGGTAGAGGGCTTGGTGGTCTGAAGTTGGGAAGAGCCCGTTGCAGGATGGACACCTGCTGAGCCCTGTGGAAGTCGGCATGCGCTGGGGAGGAGTGTGACGCCTGAGGACCGAGTACCTGAATGATAAAAAGACAAAAAAGACAAAGAGAAGAAGGATCCGTGCCAAAAAAGACAAAGAGAAGAAGGATCCGTGCGTTGAATTACATGGCCAAAGCCAAACCCAGGAGCGCTGGTGAATTCGGCCCGTTCCCGTCAATGCGGAAAAGGGGACTGAGGTGTGGCACTGGAGGGCAGAGTCAGGGCAGCACATGCTCCCTGGGCCGCACACCCCCACGCGCCTCTAAATTTAAAGGGGAAGAAGGTTTTTTCTGGTGAAAAAGGTTCCGTCTCCCGTTCCTTGGAAGGGATACCCATGCAGTATGGAGGAAAGGGGACGAGACGTAAGAGTGAGCCCCTGTAGGGGATCGGAAGGTGCTTGGGATTCTGGGAGCACAACTCCAGCAGATCCGAAAAGCAGGCTCTCGAAGGACAGTGGGGGCAATCGGGATGAGGCTCACCGGGACTTGTGGAGGGTCCGCTGGAGCAGAAGTGATGGGGAGGCGGGAACGCATAACAGCTGCACCCATGCCAACAGATCTGGAAGGCATCTCCCAGAGACCCCTGACCCAGTCCATGAAGCAAACTGGGGGCACTAGAAATTCAGAGGGGATGCATACAAATCCAGGTCTGCAAACACCCAACACTGGAACAAGGGCATCAAGGAGTCAGTGTGCAACTCCCACTCGTAGGTGTTGAACCCCAAGCGGCTCAGCTGGTCCGCTTCTGTATTGCTGTCCCCTATGGATGGACTGATGAAACCCAAATCCTCTCCGCCAGGGCCCATTGCCAGATCAATACCGCCTACGTTCAGAGGAGGGGGGTGTTTGTTTAGGTAAAACATCATAGTAGAATTGTCGGTCCTGACCAGAACAGACCTGTCCCTGATGAGGGGCAAAAACGCCTTGATGGCCAAGCCCACTGCCCTGAGCTCCAGCCGATTGATATGCAGGAGGGCTTCTGTCCTGGACCATGCTCCATGAATCACGAAGCCCTCCAGAGTAGCCCCTCAGCCCGAAAGGGGGGAGTCCATTGACACCACCAGGGTAAGCTCCGGTCGGGTGAAGTGGACTCCCACTAAAACCCCACTAAAACATTGTCAGCCAGCAGCGAAGACTGGGTAGTAGGAGTGGTGGTATTAGGACCTTGTCCGACTGAGACCCTGTCTCCTGATCCCAAATGTCAACACTGCTCGAACATCATCAAAGGTAATTACATCAGACATCCGAACAATGGTAAAAAGATTTTCCTAAAAAACTTCGCAACCTGTGACTCCAAAAATGTCATCTACACCATTAGATGCCCCTGTGGGAAATATTATGTTGGGAAAACCAGTAGAAAAGCTAAAGAAAGATGGACTGAACATAAGTCCCAGATTCGCACAAAAAATGTGAAGTCACCTGTATTCCGGCATTTTAGAGACAATAAGCATAACATCTCGCAAATGAGATTTGCAATACTAGAAGTATTACACCCCCTCCAACGAGGAGGTGACCTACCCAAACTTTTGGCACAAAAGGAATTGTACTGGATTCATAGACTAGATGCAATGACCCCACTCGGTCTAAATGAAGAGTACTATTTAGGTCCATTCATTTAAATAACACCTAGACTAAATTTTCTCTTTCCATGCATCTTCATTAATGTCTCTTTAAAAACACTTGATATGATTGTTGGTTAGAATTATCATAACCACATTATAAGATTGTGAACCAACTAACTTGGACAGTTGAATAGAAATGTTAAAATGTTTTCAAAGTTTATTCATATCCAGTCATTCTGTTGACTCCATCTCGGTAATATACAATCTGTACAATTGATACTCTCTTTACTAGACTGTGAACCAAACGTGTGGGCAGAATGGCATTGGTTGGTTGCATTATAAGAATGTACCTAACCATTAGTATCAACTATGTTTATTACTACAACTACAACTCCAGTTTTCTAGTTTTACACTATTCATGACACTCTAAATGCGTGGATGTTGTTCCATATGATTTTTATAAGCTTAGCCATCATGATTCCTGACCCTCGCACAAATTATATTAGTTTCAACCATTAAGGGTTATGCACATATTGGGCATTGTCATTCCCCTAGAGGTCACATTGTAACATTTCCTTCACCCCGACACTAGGTTTGTTTACATGTTGCGTCATGCACGCGATTGCGTGATGACGTCACATTGTAAACACGCCGCGGTCTGTTTTTCTCTTTTCACTCAACTGATTAAGCTCTTATAGCCCTACTTGCCCCTGTAGAGCATCTTTCCAGAGGAGGCTAATTAGATTCCATTTTGTCTAATTTTCATCCATTTGAGCCTGGAGCTCAGCGCACAGTATGACGTATCACACGCAAGCACGTGATTACGTCACACTACTAACTACTTGATAAACAGTGGCGGCACTTGCCAAGGAGTCGAGCAACCCTTCGGCAGCTGGTCTCCATGTGTGCCACACTGTCATACACTAGGTAAGAATTTTAAGCTTCCAATACTGGCTCAACCCAGTTTTTTTCACAACAAAGCTTTCGAACACCCTGTTCACTTCTTGTGTCCATTACTGAGACTCTACCTACTTTTTCTCAGCGCTCCAGTCCTGAATAACCTCCATACCTTTTGCGGTCATTGACTACCACTTCCCCTCAGCTATCCTTGATATTGGTCAACCGCGATACCGCTGTAAGTGACTCATTACTGGCTTAACTTATTCTATCACAACTATGTCACACACAACGGTCTAAATAGATGCTTTTTATGTTCATTTCTACAGATAAGGACTTACCATCTAAGACCCGCTGTCTTGTTTAGACGAAGGCCTGGATTTCCCGTCCCAGACCACCCCCGTTCTCTTGAAGTACCTCTCTCATATTAAAAAAAACACAAGGTTAGACTCTCTAAATAGTTGCACAGTTGCTCACTTTACCATATTAGAACTTCAATGTATTTACTTTCAGGAGTTATTCTCTCTATATATTTTTTCTATATACTTCCTCATTCGATCATAGCAGAGAAGATACTATTAACCCAGTGAATTTGCCATCAGTTTCTACAGTTATTAACGAGGGACAGGTTGTCCTCTTGTGGGTTAGTGTATACTCTGTATATTTAAAATGTCATACGTTCTGCTACATAGGTAATACTTGTATGTCATGGGTTATTGTGATACATATCCTGATCTAAAATGAGTTATTTAGAAATGTTGTTGAACAAACGTTGTTGGTGTAAATATATTCCTAATGTACATATTATATATATTTTTTCCTAGAAACCTTTGTTATTGCCCCTGATGAAGAGTGTTGTAGCACTCGAAACGCGTTGGGCCTTCCACAGCTTCAACATCAAGAATAAACAATGAAGAATGGTTCTTGTAACCTTATCTGATTCGAAGTCATTTTTTTGAACAAATTACCTTTTTCTATGCATTACCATTTACAGACTTCCTTGAACTTATTAAGAAAAATCACTTGTTAGATATATCTAATTGTTGGTCTGGTATTCCAGATATTAGATAGTGTGCAGGGGACGTAAGTTCCCGGCTTGGGAACTTAAATTCTCTTCCTGATCCCAAATGGCCAACAGGTGGAGCTGGAGGCGCCTCATCATGGGGCGAGCGTGCTGTACAGTGAGCATGCAGGATGCCATCAGACCCGGAATGTGCTGGAACTACCATGCCAATATGGTCGAGTTGCCCAGAAAGGGCCCTTTCACCTTGCGGTGGGACATAAGCCTCTCGGGCGTAGGGAACACCCGCTGAATGGTAGTGTTCCAACGCACCCCTAGGAAGACCAATTCCTAAGCTGGGCACTATTGTGACTTTCTCTGGTTGAGGGAGAACCCCAACTGATGAAGGATATCCGCCAATCTCTGGCAGAAGGGCAACACCCTGTCGGGTGACCCCGCCTTACCAGCCAGTCATCCAAATAAGGGTATAGATGATGGCCCTCCAAACGGAGAAGGCCCGCCACTGCATTTATCAGCTTCATGAAGACACGAGTGGCAGAGTTCAGGCTGAAGGACAACACTTTGTACTGGAAGTGGTACAACATAATCGTGATCCGCAGAAACTTCCGATGCGGTTGGTAGATGGGTACATGCAGGTACACATCCTTGCAGTCCAGGGAACACATCCAGTCTCCTGCACACAGAGACTCGGCTATGTGTGGGGGAGTAATCAACTTAGAAGCATTCCAGATGTAAACACAGATTTAAAATGACAGGACCAGGACAACCATCAGGCCAGGTTGGTTTTTGCTGGGTACTGCAAAAATCTTGGAATAGTACCCGGGAGCCCCCCTCTACAAGAAGAACTGGTTCTATTGCCTGCATCTCCAAGAGCGAAAGGACCTCCCATAAAAGAGCCGGGGACCTGATCAGACGAAGAGGAGGAGAGGAAGGAAGAGGCAAAGAAAGAGGACGACTGAAGACCGTGGAGACTACGGATAGCATCCACGAGTTGCTGAAAAGAAGCTTCAAAGTGTCTTCGAACCGAGCCACACAGCCCCCCACAGGCGAACTGTGTTCCCAGACCTTGATGTCACTGCTTCTTGGTGTCAGGCGGGGGCAAAGAAGGGGAGTGGAAAACTCATGCAACATGCTCCTGTTGTCGCAGGGCGACGTGTCAGGCCTCTGTGTACCGCGGTCGCAGAACCCTTTGAAGCCGGAGAAAGCATGGGCTTGAACTTGGTCCTGCCCTGAGACTGAGGGAAGGATTTCTGTCCAGGTTTTGTCAAGATCGCCAAGGACTTGGTGGTTTGAGGGGAGGTTTTCTTCTTTGTCAACTCGTCATCGGTTGACGAATGAAAAAGGTCCATGCCTTCGAAGGGCAGATCCAGAATGCACTCCTGCATGTCAGATGAAAACTTTGTGGCGTGCATCCACACCGTCCTTATCATCTCAACACCAAAGCCCAACCCTCTGCTGGCTATGTGGATGGGGAAGACCGAAGAATCCATGAGGTCCTGTGCAATGGCCCGGGCATCCGCCAGACCGGCCTTGAAGGAGGCTTGTTTGTTCGAAGGGAGGTTGGGCAGAAATTCTCTGAGCTCCTGCAACAGCATTGGTTAGCCGCAGCCAAGAGGGAGTCTGCGTTGGCTTGCCGCAGATGCAGTCCTCATATGGAATAAAAGCGCTTTCCCAAAGACTCGAGGACCGTGTCCTCCTTGGAAAGACAACTAGAGGTGGATCCTGTGGAGGAAAACGATGAAGACGATGGTTTAGAATACAAGGAGGCTGCAGCTATCACTGAAGAATGAGGCTGCGGGTGGGAGGCCAGGAGGTTTGACTCCCCCGTCCATCAGCCTAAACCTGCTGTCCAACTTCTTGTTCATCTGGGCGTTGGTCCTGGGCTTCTCCCAGACCTTCTGCTCTATCTGCAGGACATCTTTCTGGAGCGGGATTCCAGACCGTATCATGGTGCGCTTACCCAAGGCCTCTGCTAGCACTCTTATCACCTGGGGGGTTTGCTTGGGCAGAGGGACCCCCAAGAACTCTGTCAGGCCCTGAAGACGGTCATGAAAGGCCTTAACGGATGGCAAGTGTTCAATGTCCTGGGCGTCATCGTCCGCATCGTCATCGTTCCCCCACCCCCTTTTCACAGACCAAGGGGAATCCGGGGCTTGGGACAGAGGTGCCAACGGGGTCCCCCCTAAGTCCGGCACCAAAGACAGCTCCAAAGGCTGTTGAGGGGAAGGCGTTGGTGGTACAGGCGGAGGAGGAGGGGTCTAGACAACCGGTAGGGCCTGGTCCAGGGGAGGGACAGGCACTGGAACCGGCAACGTTGGAGGAACGGGAGGAGTACCCAGAGGAGGGGGCCAGGACAAAGACACCTGCAGCATGACCTCCTTCACTATATCCTTCAGGAGCCCCTTCATCTGAGGGGAACGCATGAGGAAGAGGAAGCGCTCGAAGAAGCGGTCCTCACAAGTCGCTGGGTCCCTGGTCAAAGCGCTGAGGTGCCTGGGCTGTGTAGCCGTGATCAATAGATGTATCCCTGAGGACACCAGATGCCTGTACCGTACAATCCGCTGCTGCTTCCAGATGGAAGGGGATTGGGATAATCTTGCAAAGCTCCTTCGATGGGCGAAAGCACAGACGGGCCCTTAACCGGATCCAAGATGTCCGCCGGCCTGGCAGGCTCTGCTATGTGGGTCTTGCACCCAAAGCAGAAGCGTCTACCTCAGAGATCACTCTGGTAGGCGCTGAGCCCTCACCCAGCCGGCAGGTAGTCGTAACGCCCTGACTCAATACTTCGGATGAGCTCCAGTTGCCTGGAAGCCCTCCGTACCTTTGCCGGTAGTCGTGCTAGGTTGTGCCGAAGACAGACTCTTGGAGGTGGCACTCAACGATCCCTTAGCCCCTGGGGCCGAAGAAGAGGACAAACTTGATCGCCCTTCTGAGGACAGACCAGTAAGGCATCTGAGCCCCTCAGCTTGGGAACCAGTGGCGAGGACGGCCTCAGGTCTGTCCCCAGAGCGCCCAGAAAAGCCCCGGGCCCCTCGGCTTGAGAGCCAGTAGCCTTAGAGGCCTCAGGCCAGCCAGAACCTGAATCCTAGGAACCCTGATCTATGGGAACCCCGGGGAAAAAGTTGCTGTGCTGTGGAGCCGTGCTGAACAGAGGGTCTACCTTATCTTGACGAGAGGTCCTGGAGACGAAGTCCTTAAGGTGGGGCAGAGGAGAAGTGTGGAAGATCTCTCTCCACCGCGACAACCCCTTCAATGCCCTGTGACCGAGAACGCTGAAAGTTGAACATCCGTCCCAGCGGTGGTCAGGCCCCTAACACTCAAGACAGAGTGCATGGGGGTCCGATGCCAGGAATGAGTGGTTGCATGAGGCACATCCAGTGAATCCTCCTGCATCCGATATGCACCGAGGGTGGCGAGGCACCGAATGGAGGTTAAATAATATTGTAAAAACAAAACAGGGAACAAGTGGAAAGCTAAAAAAAAATGCCTGCACTGGCTGCAAGGTCTAACATGTCTGTGCGTAAAAAGGGAATGAGGTGAGGCGCCAGAGGACAGAGCTTCGGTGGGGAAGCTCAATTATCTGCTGCCAAAGGTTCCGGTACCGGCCCCATGTTGGGGGACACCAACAAGGATGGAAGAAAGGGGACAGGACGTATGAGTATTGTGAGAAACCTGAGGGTATTCTCTCAAGCAGACCTCGGGAAACTCTTATTCAGGTAGCCTGGGAAGGGCCGACACACTCAGACCCCAAACCTAGGAGCGGACAAGTAAGAGAGAATCACCTGAATAGGGGAACCTAGGGTTGTACTCCAGGAAATACTCCAAGTGAGACGTGGTATGGCACCAGAGAGGAAGAAGGAGAGGAGGACAAAATCCCTAAGATCTTTATAGGTTATAATACATCTGCCTCGCTTCCTCCTGTTAAAATTCTCTTACAAAGATCCAAAGACCCCTTCTCATGTGTAAAATTTTGAAGGTCTTTCTTCATTCTCCTTACTCTGTCTTTTGTTGTTTCATCTTTAAATTAATTCATTTCTGTGAGGAGAGGATCTAGTCTTTTTATATAGATCAAGTGGAACGGCTTTCATGATTTCTTCTTCTAGTGTTTGCAGATCTATCAGGATTTATTTGGTAATTTCTGTCGCAGTATCTATTATGAGGATGACCCACTCACGTCCACATTTGTTCACGATATAACTCCATTGCAGTACAAAGTTTTTATTATCCAAAAATAGTCTGGGTTTGTTCCTTATTACCACCCCTTGGGGAAGAGTCCCTTTGCGCAGATATTCTAGCATAACAGAGCCATGTAGCTCTGTATGTATAAGTCTTTTTCTGAGTTGGGTCAATTCATCCCAATTTGTTATATTGATCATGTCTTCGACTGGACCGCCAAATATAAATGACTTTTGTAATAACTCTGTTACGTATTGATCATCATAACTTTTGCAGCGTTCTACTGCCATTTCACATATGGTATAGAACACTACAAAAATGACTTAGTGATCTTTAACTTGATGTTCTCATTCGAAGGGGACAAAAATGGACATTACAAATCCGTCAACAGTTTGAGAGTGGAGACAGACAATCTCAAGTGTCTGAGAGATCTGCTCTTTACACCACCTAGGGTGGAGCCTCAAAACCTAGCGGCCTTAAAGCTACGACAAAACAAAAAGGAGGTTAGAGGGTAATTTTTGAAAACAGACCCAAATGGGCAGCCCCTTTTGAGGTTACGAACGTTTACAATAGACAAAAAGTGCTTGTGGGTCTGTATCGTTTCAAGGGAACAAGAGTCAAAATATTTAGGTGAAATATTTTAGCTGGATCCTAAACCAATATTGAGCAAACTCTAATACTTCAATTATGTTTCTACAGCGGTTAAAACACACATTTTATTAGTATATCATTTTTTAAAAACAGTAAAACCACATCAAATGACAGTCATAATACTTAGAACAAAATATACAAATGAATAGGTCCAAAGGACGTTATGCTCAGATATACACTCCCAGACAAAAACAACAGATTGACCTCTGCATATATAAAAAGGAATCACTCTTCATTACTGTCTAGTAGAGATAAAAAAACCACTTGTTTTTATATTGAGAATAAATGATTCAGAAAAAAGACATCACAAACAGGTTAGCTACACCTGAACAAGGAGAAAAGTTTTTTTGAAACACACACTAAACCAAAACATTTTGGAACAAACTCCTAATAGTGTGTGTATAACATAGACCAAAAACAAATGGAGTTTGTCAGCAGACTCACATAATGTGTAGAGATTTAACATACAATTCTAAAAACATGTAAAACAAAAGTAGTAACACAGACGAATATTTTGCTTGTGTGAACAGTCTGAATAAGCTGTAGCTTAAGGGAGTAGTGGGTCTACACCAGGTGTTTCAGCCGCTTTTCAGAGGACTAAGTGTGCCCCGTCTTTAAACACGGCCTTCTTCAGGACGAGGTTCAGGGTAGACTGATGTCTTAACTGCAGGGAAAATAGTAAGGGAGAGGTCTGAGCATAAAGGTGATTAAGACTGACTAAATCAGACTGTGTGGATAATCAAAAAACACACAGCTTACCTGTGGAGCTATGAATGCCACAGGTATAGGGCTTATACTGCAAATGCCACGTGGGCTTGTCTCTGTGTGATCCTGCATTAGCCGAGCCAGGCAAAGACAAAAGAGAGATAAGGGAATCGAAATTAATAAAATACCCTCACTATCATGTCCGCGAAACATGAAAAAAATGTTTTTATATATGTGCGCGGGGTTTCTTACCTCACATTGGAGGTGTACATCATCAGAAAACAACTGGTTCCAAACAGTGAAATGGTCACATCGACTTTTCACGGGATTCACGGCTGTTGGACAAAGATGTCAAAATATCAACAAAATAACGGGGTTGTGAGGATGTAGAAACTTAATTACTCGCTCCAGACGTGAGCGAACAAACCCCAGTTACCTTTGTGTTAGTTTAGAGGGGGGTGCTGGCTTGCAGTGTTATAGCTGCACGTCCTCCTCTCATGTCAGATCTGAAGAGACTGCGGGCGTCTGGCGGAAAGCGTTGGAAACGCTGTTGCTAAGGCCCCGTAAGTTTATATGGGGCGGCCATTTTGGACGAGAATTGGATCAAGTGGTGACTAAAAGGAGGGCATCCACTTGATCCAAAGCGAAATAGATCAAGGCAAACAATTATGAGTGCCTAATTTTCCCATTCCCGTATTAAAAATCAATTTAGAAACTTTTATTCGGACGCCCGGTTGCCATGGTAACCGACGGCGTCGCAGGGAGGAAACCCCCGGAAAACACGGAGTGTTATATTTAACACAATTCAAATGGATAAGGCGATGACGGGCCCAGAGGGGTTATGAGGAACAAGTTACTTACCTGTAACTGTTGTTCTCCAGCATGGGTCTGGCATGGATTCACATGCTCATGAATATTCCCCGTCGTCAGGCTGGGAATCCTCGGTAAAGAAAAAAAAAAACAGTATCAGTTTCGTTTCTGATCTGTCTTTCGTAGTAATAACCAATCACTGGTCTCTGCGTCATACTGACCACAGCCAATGACTGCCCTCTACCTAAGCACCGCCTCTGGCAGCCATCTTCAGATTTGGAAGCACGTGAAGTGGCAGTATGACCAAGTGAAGAGCCGCAGAGGGGTAGGCGGGAGGGTTCGCATGTGAATCCATGCCAGACCCATGCTGGAGAACAACAGTTACAGGTAAGTAACTTGTTCCTTCTCCAGCATGGGGTCTGGCATGGATTCACATGCTCATGAATAAAGAATACATAGCAGTACACACATGCACAACCACGGGAGGTGGCAAAGGCTCAACATTAAGCATTGCATCAAACTCAACATTAAGCATCTTACCTCCTCACCAGGCTCACCTCAGGCGAACAGGTTGCGCAGCACTGCTTGGCCGACCCTGGACTCCTCCCTGGAATCCCGATCGACGCAGTAGAACTTCGTGAAGGTGTGCGTCGACCTCCACGTAGCAGCCCTGCATATGTCCAGCAGGGGCACACCAGAAAGGAACGCCGTGGTAGCTGCGATCGCTCTGGTGGAATGGGCTCTCGGACGGCCGGGCAGCGGTCGGTTTGCCAACCGATGACAGTACATGATACAGCCGGAGAGCCATCTGGAAATGGAAGCCTTCGAGAGAGCCTTCCCCTGATTGACAGGTCCAAAGTTCACAAAGAGTTGTGACGTCTTCCGAAAACACTTAGTGCGGTCCACGTAGAACTTCAGCGCTCTAGCCACATCCAGCGAGTGTAAAGTCCTCTCAGCCGGCGACGAAGGCGACGGGAAGAACACAGGCAACACCAAGGGTTCGTTGAGATGGAAGTCCGACGGTACCTTGGGCATGAAGGAGGGGTGCGTCCTGAGCACTACC
The DNA here is from genome assembly GCF_040938575.1 of Ambystoma mexicanum. NCBI lineage: Eukaryota > Metazoa > Chordata > Amphibia > Caudata > Ambystomatidae > Ambystoma > Ambystoma mexicanum. The sequence goes on from NC_090922.1 coordinate 342,697,126, forward strand.
CTTGTGTCGTGAAAAGTCAAGTATGGGGCCTTGCAGGAAAGGGCCTGGATCTCTCCCACCCGTCGTGCGGAGGTGATGGCCACAAGAAACGCTGTTTTCCACGACAGAAACTTCAACGGGGCCGAGTGCAGAGGCTCGAACGGAGGTCCCATGAGCTTGGTCAGCACCACGTTGAGCTCCCACGCCGGGGCCGGAGCCTTCACCGGCGGGAACGATCTGAACAGTCCCTTCATGAACTCTTTCACCAGACGATGAGACCACAAGGACGTCCGTCCCGTGGTTCTGGTGTATCGGGAGATCGCAGAAAGATGAATCTTGATGGACGCGTGTGCCAGTCCAGCTTTGGCCAACGTCAGCTGGTACGGCAGAACTTGGGGAGCCGTAATCCGTAGAGGGTTAATCTTCTGTGCGTGGCACCAGACAGAGAACCTCTTCCATTTGTGACCGTAGCATTTAAGAGTCGAGGACGCCCTGGCCTTTGCAAGAACCTCTCTGCAGTCGGCCGGTATGTCGTATCCTCCAAACTCTAGCGCTGCAGGAGCCAGGCCTGCAAGTTCAGCGATTTCGGGTTGTGGTGGAGGATGGCGCCTCCTTCCCTGGAGAGCAGATCCGCGTCCACCGGCAGCTTGATTGGCGGGGACGCTGACAAGTCCAGAAGGTCCGGGAACCATATCTGCCTCGGCCACGCAGGTGCGACGAGGATCATCCTGCACCGTGACCTCTTGAGCTGGTTGACGAGCCGGATTAGCAGTGGCAAAGGAGGGAACGTGTAGAGGAACAGGCCCTCCCAGGGGAACGAGAAAGCATCGCCCATGCTCCTCGCCTGGGGAAACCTGCTGGCGAACCTCCGGCACTTGGAGTTCGTCGCCGTCGCGAACATGTCGATCTGGGGTGTGCCCCACCGTCGGAAGAGGCGATCCACTAGATCCTGCCGTAGTTCCCACTCGTGGCACGAGCGCAGCTCCCTGCTGAGTGAGTCGGCGATGGTGTTTTTTATCCCTGCCAGATGAAACGGCACCAGAAACATCCCCTGGGCGACTGCCCAATGCCACAGGTCCTGCGCCTCCTTGGACAGTGCTGGGGACCTGGTTCCGCCCTGTTTTCTGATGTAAAACATGGTGGTGGTGTTGTCGGTGAAGATCCTCACCACCTTGCCCTTGAGGGACGGAAGGAAGGACCTGAGGGCCCAAAACACTGCACGGAGCTCCAGGACGTTGATATGGAGGGACTTCTCCGTCGGAATCCAAAGGCCTCTCGCGTGCAGATTTTCGGTGTGCGCTCCCCACCCTTCCAGGGAGGCATCCGTGGTCACTGTCTCCTGGTGGCCGGGGGGCTGGAAGTCCATGCCCGCCGTCAGATGCGTGCGGGTGCCCCACCACCGGATCGCTCGTCGGAAACTCTCGTCGAGTGTGATCCTCTCCTCGAAGCTGCCCGTCGTCTGGATCCAGCGCGCGTCCAGGAACTCCTGCAACGGGCGCATCCGGAGCCTGCACAGGCGGATTAGATAAATGCAAGAAGACATCATTCCGAGGAGGGACTTGATGGACCTCACCCTGGCCGCGCCCGCAACCAGCATCCGCTGCACCTTGCCCAAGATGGCCCTCGTCCTTTCCTCCGACGGAGAGGCCAGAAGCGACACTGTGTCGAGCTTTGCTCCCAGAAACAGTGCGTCTTGCGCGGGCACCAGGTGGGACGTGGCGTAGTTTATGGAGAATCCCAGGTCCGTGAGCAGTTGGACGGTCCTTGCCGTGTGCTCCACGGCGAGCTCCTTCGTCTTTGCTCGGATGAGCCAGTCGTCCAGGTAGGGGTAGACGTGAATCCCCTCTCGGCGCAGCTGCGCCGCCACCGGTGCGAGGCACTCGTGAACACCCTGGGTGCCGACCTCAAACCGAACGGAAGTGCTCTGAACTGGTAGTGACGCCCTTGGACCACGAACCTGAGAAACTTTCGGTGTCCCTTTAGGATGGGAATATGGAAGTAGGCATCCTCCAAATCCAACGACGACAGGAAATCGCCCTCCTCCAGTTGACCCAGGACGTGTTGGAGGGTGACCATCCGGAACTTCTGTGCCTAGATGAATTTGTTCAGTCGTCGTAGGTCCAGGATGGGACGCCATCCCCCCGTCTTCTTCTTCACGAGGAAGTATCTTGAGTAAACTCCGGAGCCCCGAAGCCTCTTTGGGACGAGTTGGATGGCGCCCTTCTTGAGCATCGCCTTTACCTCCAAGAGAAGTTGAGGGACGTGATGTTCTTTCCTGGCCACAGGGGGGACGCGCGGGCACCTCTTTAGAAACTCGAGCGCGTGACCCTGAGCTAGGGCGTCCAGCACCCAACGGTCGGTGGAGATGGACTCCCACACGCTGACGAAGCTCGCCAGCCGGCCTCCCACCGGGGTGCTTCGGTGGGGGCCCGACCCCACGGCCGGTTCAGTCCTGCTTCGACGAGGCTTTGCCGCCTTGACCTCCTTGGCGACGATGGCAGGGTCCGCCTGCCTTGCCTCGTCCCCTGTAAGCTTCCTGTGACGACGAACGGCCGCTTGACGGTAGGTGGAAAATCCGCCGGTGCAACCTTTGGAGGCACCCTGTTTGCCTCTGCTGCTCCGAAAGGGCGGCCGCCGTTGCTGGAGAACCCCAAGAGCCCGGGCCGTCTCCGTGTCCGCCTTGAAGGGAATTGTCCACTGTCTTCCCAAACAGGTTGTTTCCGTCGAACGGCATGTCCAAGACTCTGGTCTGCACGTCCTGACGGAAGTCAGTGGCCTTGAGCCATCCACGCCGCCTAAGGCACACGCCGTTTCCCAACTGGCGAAATCCGGTGTCAGCGATGTCCGTCGCAATCGTAATGGTGTGGTCCGACGCCACCTCTCCTTCCTGCAAGATCTCTAGGGCTTCCGCCCTCTTGTCGTCTGGTAGGAAGTCCAGCAGGGGGGCCAGTTTGTACCACAACTCCCTGTCGTAGCGGGCTAAGATAGCCAAGGCGTTGACCGCCTTAATCATCGTCGCTGCCGACAAGATGACTCTGCGTCCCATCGTGTCTAATTTCTTTCCCTCGCCGTCCGGCGGGGAGGTTGACGTAGAGGCCGCACCACCCCCTGCTTTCTTCCTGGCCGCCGCGGAGACGACCGAGTCCGGGGTCGGCTGTGCCAGAAGGCACAAGGGGCCGCGTCCAGGACGCGTACTTCTTCTCGTACCGATCCCTTCTAGCCGGCGTCATGGATGGGTTCTTGAGGAGGGCGAGGCCCTCATCCCAAATATCGTCCAGTAGAGGTACAGCGAGGACCGTCTTCCTCTTGGTCTCGCGTCGTTGATAAAGGAAACCTTCCTTCTTCTTCCCTTCCGGGCAGAGCTGGAAAAGCTTGGATGCCCTGGAGATCATGGAGTGAAACGATCCAATCTCGTCGGGCGGGGAAGCCCGGGTGGGAGGTGATGACGGGAGATCCTCGTCGTAAACCTCGTCGTCTGTACCCGTCGCGGCCGTGTCAGTCCCCGTTTCCTCCCCACGTGTCGTGGACAGGGAGGAGGGCTGAACAGGGCGCGATGGCTGAAAAGGAGGTGGAGGATGAATCCTTCTTCTCTTAGGGGGAGGACTCCCAGAAGGGCCTGGTTCCAGGTCCCCCGTCAGGAGCGGTTCCTCCGTTGGTGGTAACGGCAGTCTCGTCCTTATCTCCGAGCAGAAGGACTGTATAGCCAACAAAATGGCCGCCGATTTGTCTTGCGGCACTGGTTGAGGGAGATCCGACGGGCGATCAGGAGCCCCGTCGGCATCCTCAACGCCCTCGTCGTCTTCCACGTCGGGGTCCCTCCGGACAGGATGGCCTTCTTCCACGCCAGAGCCGTGGCCTAAGACTTCGATCAGCTCCTCCTCAGAGGTTGAGGCTGAGTCCATGACGACCCCCTGCCCCCCCCTTTTCTTCTCCGCCGGAGGTTTCATGGGGGATCTGTCGATGGGCATGAAAGAGGACTCCCTCCGCGGTGGCAGGGAGATTCTGGGCGCCAGGGTCGCCACCACTGGTGTAGTCTCCACAGGCTGCACCAGGGCCGCCGTGACTGTCTCGATAGAGGCCTTGGCCGGATGGATCAAGGCTTTCGCCACCTTAGGTGCGCTCACCGCCTTCTCCTTGGGGGGAGGGTCACCACCTCGCTCCCCCTCCGATGGGGCCTTAGGGCACGACTGGGGTCTCTCCAGGAGTTTCGCCAGGTGCTCGGCCTTCCTCTTACCCGAGCCAGAGCGTTGGCTCATGGTTGATGGCGCCGGGGAGGATGCGCCCTGCCTGGCGCCCGTAGAGCCCGACCGTTCGGCGCTCCCGGTGCCAGCAGACTTGCAGTGCTTGGCCTTCTGTTGGACCCCCGTCGCCAGGGCGCCCTCAAAGGTCTTAGAAGACCGCTCGGACGACTTCTTCTTCTTCTCGCTTGACGGGCTCTTTCGTTCCAGCCAGTTGGCGAGACGTGTATGGCGGTCCTTCATGGTCCGCTCCGACATATTGCTGCAAAACGCACAGTCCTTCTCCACGTGCGTCTTGTCCTCATGTAGGCAGTAAAGGCAAAGGGAGTGTTCGTCATCCTTGAATACATTCTGAAGCTGGCATCCCGGGCAGACCCTAAACAGCTTTCCGGGCGTCGAGCTTCCCTTCTCCTGGGCCATGTCCGAGATGGGCCTGAGAAACTTCTGGAGTCCTCCAAAAGCGTGGCTCGACGAAATCTTCACCTTGAGGGGCGTAGACGAATCCGACACGGGTCCCCGTTGATTGGATGAAGAAACGGTGGAGCTTGAGGCTCTTTTGACCGAAAAAGAGAAATTTTCTGAGAAAAAACGTGAAAAATGGCACTAACGCTCAAGAGCAATAGCACAAGGATCCCAACACTTGAACGTGCGGTAAAAATCTGAAGATGGCTGCCAGAGGCGGGGCTTAGGTTGAGGGCAGTCATTGGCTGTGGTCAGTATGACGCAGAGATCAGTGATTGGTTACTACTATGAAAGACAGATCAGAAACGAAACTGATACTGATTTTTTCTTTACCGAGGATTCCCAGCCTGACGACGGGGAATATTCATTAGCATGTGTATCCATGCCAGACCCCATGCTGGAGAATTAAGTTTCTACATCCTCACAACCCCGTTGTTTTGTTGATATTTTGACATATTTGTCCAACAGCCGTGAATCCCGTGAAAAGTCGATGTGACCATTTCACTGTTTGGAACCAGTTGTTTTCTGATGATGTACACCTCCAATGTGGGGTAAGAACCCCGCGCACATATATAAAACATTTTTTTTCATGTTTCGCGGACATGATAGTGAGGGTATTTTATTAATTTCGATTCCCTTCTCTCTCTTTTGTCTTTGCCTGGCTCGGCTAATGCAGGATCACACAGAGACAAGCCCACGTGGCATTTGCAGTATAAGCCCTATACCTGTGGCATTCATAGCTCCACAGGTAAGCTGTGTGTTTTTTGATTATCCACACAGTCTGATTTAGTCAGTCTTAATCACCTTTATGCTCAGACCTCTCCCTTACTATTTTCCCTGCAGTTAAGACATCAGTCTACCCTGAACCTCGTCCTGATGAAGGCCGTGTTTAAAGACGGGGCACACTTAGTCCTCTGAAAAGCGGCTGAAACACCTGGTGTAGACCCACTACTCCCTTAAGCTACAGCTTATTCAGACTGTTCACACAAGCAAAATATTTGTCTGTGTTACTACTTTTGTTTTACATGTTTTTAGAATTGTATGTTAAATCTGTACACATTGTTATGTGAATCTGCTGACAAACTCCATTTGTTTTTGGTCTATGTTATACACACACTATTAGGAGTTTGTTCCAAAATGTTTTGGTACAGTGTGTGTTTCAAAAAAACTTTTCTCCTTGTTCAGGTGTAGCTAACCTGTTTGTGATGTCTTTTTTCTGAATCATTTATTCTCAATATAAAAACAAGTGTTTTTTATCTCTACTAGACAGTAGTGAAGAGTGATTCCTTTTTATATATGCAGAGGTCAATCTGTAGTTTTTGTCTGGAAGTGTGTATCTGAGCATAACGTCCTTTGGACCTATTCATTTGTATATTTTGTTCTAGTTTACCCTCCTGGATAGAATAGGTCCCCAACCAGGAGCCCTATTTTTGCGTCTAGTCATAATACTTAGACACTATATTATTGATAAAGTGCTTCATGCTGTGCGATGTACTACTAACAGTTACACTTACTAGTCATTCACTTTACCAAACTCAATCTCTCCCATTCATACTATTCAAACTACACAAACAAACCAAACATGTGTCATTCCTTCATGTCTAGTTTTACATTGACATCCTTGTTATTTCATCAGGGGTCGACTACTACTACAAAATAACTGTTCAGTCCTCTTCTTTATCCCAGTACTTATGAGATTATGGGACTCTAACTTCTGCTGTTTGGCAAACAGCCATAAAAAGTGTGGGATTACGGGGAACATTAAACAGAGAGCATTCCCAGTCTTCATGGCCTGTTCTCATCCCTCCCCACCAAGTGATCCTCCTGCTATCCCATTCATACTATTGAAACTACACAAACAAACCAAAAATGTGTCATTCCTTCATGTCTAGTTTTACATTGACATCCTTGTTATTTCATCAGGGGTCGGGATCAGAAAGCATCTGTCTGTGACTGGCCACATGAGAAGGGCCCCAGGCCAGGATTCTGGGAGGAATCATCACTGATCCATCACAACATTTGGTGGCTGTTACATGGGGAGGTACGCATTTATGCATATTTCTTGGCTGTACATGGGTCATACTCAGGTATTGACTATTCCCCGATAGGGGACGAGGATTTTGGCATTTTTACAGGCATAGAGGTTTTGGATAGAACATTGTCGGATCAAGCGCCACTGACAGGGAAATGGATAGACCGCTGATGCCTAAAGGTTTGACAATCGGACGCTACTGAAAACAGTGCCTTTCGTACACAGCTGAGGGATCAGATCTGAATTTTTTTAGACGAAAACTGGATGTCCTCAGCACACAAGTTCATGATTCCTTCAACGAGGGACTTTATATCTCGGCAAAACTAGTTGCGTGCAGAATCCTAATGGAAGAAATAATGGGTAGCCACATTGGGACAGAAATTGGTGAGGGGAAAGATACGGAGTAAGATACTATCTGAAGCGTGGAATGATCACTGCGCAGCAAGGGAGCAGTTGGTTTCCTGCACTTAAGCGGAATATGTAGCTCAACAGCACTCTGATGGGGATAAACACAGTAAATTACTGGCTTGGTTGGTAAGGAAGGAAGGGAGTCAGCAGGGATGTGGCAGAGTGTGGGATGGGCAAGGGAACTTGATCCCGGATAGGGAAGCTATATGCTCGGTATTTAAGGAGTTTTATAGTGCTCTGTATGCAGGAAGGTATGGGTTTGAAGCACAACCGGCAGCGCACTGGCTGCAACAGGCGGCTCTCAGTAGAATCACAGAGAGAAAAATGATGCGACTGGATAGGGATATGGACGCCCACGTGGTGGAACAAGCAGTTAAAGGACTATGTATGCGTAAGACTGCAGGTACAGACAGTATAACGGTGGAGGTATACAGGGCATTCAGAAAAAGCTGCTGGTGCGAAAACCTTTCCAAGTCTTTCAGTTCAGGCTAAGGTGTGAGGTTCGCTTCCTCAATCAATGTTGGAGGCCAAAGTGATACTCAGGAAGGCAGCGACAAAAGAGACTGTGCCTCATACCATCCCCTGCCAATGATAAATGTAGATGTCAAGATCCTGGGCAAGATATTGGCAGAGCACCTACCTGTTGCAGGTTATGCATGGACTGGTGCATCCGGACCAGACAAGGTTCATAACCGGGAGACCCACCCAACAAAATCTGAGAAGGCAGCTTCTGATCCAGGTGTATGTCTGAAAAGGTGGCAGTGATGAGCCTAGACTTATATAAAGTTTTTGACTTGGTTACCTGGGACTTACAATGGACGGTAATGAGTAGGATGGGGATGGGAGCCTAGTTCATAGAATGGGTACAGTTCTTGCATGGGGGCTCTGCCTCAAGAGTGCAGCTTAATAGGGTGATATCGCAGCACTGGCCGGTGCAACGGGGCACACGTCAGGGGTGCCCACTACCCCTCTGCTTTTTGGGCTGGTCATTGAAGCACTGTCTTGGGTGAGTCGTAAGAGACATGCAGCAGTAGGTCAGTAAATGGAGGGGAGACATGCATTGAATATCGCTATATGCGGATGATGTCTTGCTCTGTGTAAAAGAGCCAGTGGTTAACCTGAGCCGAGTTATGGCAATGGTAGGCGAGTTTGGGAAGCTCTCAGGGTTGGCAGTGATTCGCTCTAGATCTGCGATTTAAACTTTACTGACAGAGGTGAGTAGGGAGCTGGAGCACTATGGGATGGAAATCCCCTGGGGGGAGATTTCAGTACTTCGGTGTAATGTTAAGTGCAGATTGGGTTTGGGTATACCGGCAAAAGGGGGATAAAGCGGTGTCGGCTTTCAAAAAGCTAGCCGACCTCTGGATCAGTTTTCCTATCTCATTGCCGGGACGTGCTGCACTTTTGAGGATGAATATTCTTCCCAACTGTTGTACATGTTTCAGGTGATGCCCATGTTCATATCAGAAATCTGTTTCCAGGCAATTCACAGATTTATGACCGGACGATGGTGGAATGGGGAGGTACCAAATGTTGCGCTTACCACTCCGCAACCTCCGGCGGGGAAGGGGGGAAATAGGGGCACCAGAGTTTAGACCGTATCATTGGACGTCCACTCTACAACACATGGAGGATGGGTTTACTAGTCCACATCGAGAGTGACTCACAAAGTGGATCATGGCAGAAGCAGCACCTTTAAGGTTCTGAAACTACTAGCGGGGGAGAGAAAGAGATATTGTACATCTCCTGATGCCTATCAGTACCATTATTCGAGTGTGATGGAAGGCCTCTAAGGATCCAGGACTGATTTTTCTATTGCTGGCTAAAATTCCTCTAACCTGTAGTAGTCTGGGGCGCACCAAGTTGGAGTGGTAGGCGTAATGCGGGACCACTGGGATAGATTTGGGATATCTACAAGGAAAACGAGGCCCTCACTTTTGCAGAATGTAGGGTTGCTCATCCTATGGTATGGCTAAATCTTTTAGAATATGCTACCCTAATGTCGGGAGTGAAGACCGCATGGCAGGGTTTTCCAGGTAGGCCAGGCACACATGGAATAAATGTAGCAATGGTGTGATTGCAGGAGGGTGGTAGGAATGTCTCTTAGTTGTATGCAGCGGATAGGGCTGAGCTGGATATCAGAGCAACAGGCTTACAGGATAAATGGGAGAGAGGCATAGGGGAGGCAGTCGCGAATGGAGCAGGACTCCTCTGCATGCTAAACAAGTTTCTAGGAATGCATGCTTCCATTGGATACAGTATATGATTGTCACGCCAGTGCGGGTGAACAAAATGGGCCTGAGCTTAAGTCCGACTTATTGGAGGTGTCAAGTGGGCGTTAGGACATATATGCATATGTGGTAGGGTCAAAGGGTTTTAGGAAGAGGTTCAAAAGAAAATGTCTCACTTGGTTGATGTAAGGATGCCTGCAATAATAGTGATCTAATGCCCTCCGCAGCATCTCCTGGTGTGGATATGTTTAATGCTTGCAATTCCATTCCCGCCCATAATTGCTCCAAATATATTGCTACAGCCACCTGTATCATTGCGAACATTATGCCCGCAATCATTGCATCTGGAGAGACTAAAGTAGTCAACCATCATCCCCAATACTGTTCACCTGCCCCAGATGCACCCCAAGCACACCAGGCCAACATCAATACCAAACCTCCTCATACCCCCCCACCAGACTATACAGTCACCATAACACCAGCCCACAGTAATGCTCACACCAGCAAGCACCAAGACAAGCACAACCACCCCTCAGCCAGACCCCAACAGGCAACCATTATGCCATTGGCACCCCCTCTGAAACTGCTCACACATACCAACCCACACACCACAACCACCACAACTGAACCCTTTATGACGTGCACTTATCAACGCACGCTCTTTAAGTGCTCACGCTTTAGAAATCAATGATCTCATCACCTACCATAACCTTGATGCTTTAGCCATCTCAGAATCTGGCTCCATGAAGCATCAGGGCCCTCACTCTCTTTAGCCATCCCACTGGTTACACCATCTACCGCAATGACAGACTCACTTCCAGAGGTGGTGGCGTCGCACTGATTACCAGTCCCTCCCCATCAGACAGATTCAAACCTCCCTCAGTGACAATGTTGACCTAATATCCCTCAAATTGTCCCCCTCACCCAACTTGCACCATCACCATCCACCTCATCTACCACCCCCCTGGCACCACTCACAATTTCAAAGAAAACCTCCTCCACATCCTCGAGGACAATATCAAAACCTCCACAAAAATTATTGGGCCGGGAGACCTCAACTTAGGGCTCCATGACCCCAATGATCCTCAGGCCATCTTGCTTTCCAAAGCACTTGAAACATTAGGCTTCACTCACTGCATTACCAATCCCACCCATGCCAAAGGCCGCACATTAGATTGGAATGCTGACCATAACTGCTAAATCACTATAAGCTCCAACACCCTTTGCTTGTGGTCCGACCACAACATAACCCATTTCACCATCCTGAATCCATCAAAACACAAACATACCTCCACACCACTTCCACCAGCTGTGACACACAGCACTCAAAAGCTCACCAAAGAAAACCTCCTGCCCTGGCTAAATAGCCCCTGCCTTAAAGCACCATTCTCTACCGACCCAAAGGAACTAGTGGATATCTACAACTCAACCCTATCCAAGGCAGTCAATTCCATAGTCCCCTTACTCCCTCACAAAGCCAACCCCGTCAGGCACTCAAACGCTTGGTTCACGCATGACCTCCTAAAATTGTGCAACCTCAAACATCAGGCACAACTACATTGGCAGAAAAAAAAACACTGTACCATAGAAAGAGGACTTCGCCAAACTTGCCAAACAATACAAATCAGCCATTATATATGCCAAAGCAAATTCGTTTGATTCTAGAATCTGCAACGCCAAATCGGACACCAGATAGATTTTCATAATCTTTAGGGTTTTGGAAACCCCCTACAGCTCTACCTCCACACTCAATAAAGATCAAAACTGGTGCACAGATATCCAAAAGGCAATGCTAAATAAAATAGACACGCTGAACAAGAACATTCTCAGTCACCAAGCTAAACACACCAAGGCCATTCCTGCCTCTGCCATTAGCATACCCACCAATTCACCCATCCGTCTCTCCCTCAGTTCTGCTTCGAAGACCAATCAGAAACTGAAACGTTAAGAATCATCAACACCCTCAAACTGTCTCAATGCAAAGGGGACATCTGCCCAGCCACCCTCATGAAAGACTGTGCTGAAACCCTAACCCCTATCATCACTGCCTTCATAAATGCCTCCTTTCGAGCTCAGTGGCTGTCCCCCTCAAAGGAGCCTGGGTCCTCCCCCTTCTAAAAAAAGCATCCGTGGACCCCGCTATTCTCACCAATTACAGACCGATGACCAATGTCCCCTTCCTGCAAAAAATCCTTACTCGTGCAGCCTACTTGCAAGTACAGACCTTTCTTCAAACAAACCACATCCTACGAATGCGCCAATCCAGCTTGCGCCTGGGCCATTGCAGAGAGTCAGCCCTCCTAGACTTGAAAAATCAACAGGCCGAGATCAGAGACTAGGGCAAGACAGCACTCCTCCTCCTCAATCTCTTTGAAGATTTCAACTTGGTCGACCATAAAACCCTATGCCACCACCTCACTGCCTCAGCCAACTTCTCCCCCACTGCTACTGCCCGGATTGCCTCCTTTCTGGAAGGAACAGTCATGAAGGTTTTCGCAGAAAATGCAAATGCCCAACTGTATCCCATCCCCTGTGGAGTTCCACAAGTGTCATGTATCTCACCCACCCTCAACATTTTCACTAGGCCCCTTTTCGACATCCTGGACACTCGTGGTATAGCCTACACTAACTATGCTGACGATACCAAAATCATGAGCCCTCTCAAAGGCAACTATGCAGAAGACTCAAACACCCTCAACAATATTTACTCGCTGATTCAGCCTTGGATGGCAGAGAACCACCTTTGTCTAAACAGCGACAAAACAGAAACCCTACTGGTCGGACCCCTAAAGCCCTAAATAATCTCTTCAACCTCTACTCTGCATTCCTGATTGATAACATTTCCATTCCGTTCTCATCCTCGGTCAAAACCCTAACAGTGCAACTCGATGCCTCCCTTACCATGTCCTGCCAGTTGAATGCCATAGCCTCATGAGCAGCCTACGCTACCAAAGTCCTAAATGCTGCCAAACCCTTCCTTATCTAGAAACAGTTGGGACCTCCTCTAGTAACATCAAGAAACTCAAAACCATTAAAAACATCCCTAGAAGATAACACATCTGGGAAGCAAGAAAGGAAGCCCACTTGCTTCCCATCCAAGCACGTATGACCTTACAAACCCTCTCAATCACCCACAAATGCCTCTCCACCCCAACCTCCCTGTCTCTCTCCCAGACACTAGTCAAGGCACACTCAACAGGACCTACCAGAACACCTTAAACTGATCGTCTAGTCCTACCCAAGGTAAATGCACCAAAACCGGTGGAGCTAGCTTCACCCTACCTAGCGGCCAAACAATGGAACACACTTCCACCAGAACTCAGAGCAGAAAGATCTTACTGGGTATTCAGAAAAGCACTCAAAACGCAGTTGGTCTCCTAATCACAAACCACTGCCAATATTCAGAAGGGTCTGTGCACCTTCATAGACTGTACCTGTAACCTAATGATACCATACCTGTAACAGTGCCACAATGCCTCAGGGCTGTTTGCACGCTATACAAATGAATACATAAATAAAATAAATAAACTCATGGTATGGCACTGTAGACTGGGGCTACGGCCCACCAAGAAAGGTAAACAGGACAGGGTTGTTCTCATAGTGGTATCGATGAGGCTCATGTTGGCCAAAAGGGAGGTCGCCAATGCTTGGAAGGCAGAAATTGGACCTAGGATGGGCAATTGGCAGAGAGAAATGAGCAAATGCGTGTAGACGGAGATGATATAGCTGCACAGATGCACAAATGGGTGTTAGGGAGAATTCTCTGTTAAGGCTAATTTCCCAAACCAAGTCCCCCAGCAGCTTTGCTGGATTTTTGGGGTTTATTTATTTTCTCCTGCTAAGAGTGAGACTCTTTTTCTCCCACTCTTAGACATGATTTGAGGTATCTTTTGACTTGTAATGTGTTTAATGGGCTATGGGGTCTTCTACTCCATAGGGTTTCATGTATTTTTGGTAAGTGTGTTACACAGCACCCTCAGTGCAGTAACACAGGGATGTCATAGCTACCCCCAAACATAGACTCCATACCCTGGGACTGACTACTGTCTCGCAGGGCATGTAAAGTCACCATTGACTTTACTAGTCTTAAATTGGGAACAGAACCAGTACAAACCATCATATTGTGGAAGTACTGGTAGGGGTAATTAGATTGCCCCTGGGTCTGTCTTTCGAGGGGGCACTGTGCAGTCCCCCCTCGTCGAGTTTCTGGCTGGTGGCAGTGGTTACCACGTGATATATTCCACCGGAATATTTCCTATGAGATTTTCCCATTCATTTTAAACGCACCACCTTTTGGTGCAATGTTAAAGATACCGCTGGGTTATTTATTTAATATTTATTCCCCGGTTGGGTCTTTTTGCCAGGACTCAGTTTTAAAATGGCATTTGTGTTCGCCTCTGTAATTCCAACCCAAGTCGAGCTCTTTGTTCCACTTTTTGGCGGGCTTCTCCACAGAAGCCTCCAAAAGTGGTGCCACTCTGTCTGGGTCTACAGGATGTGTGGGAGGGGGCTTTAGGCACCCTGGACTGAGTTGCCATCAGCTAGGACTGATGAATGGGGGTTTTCTGCATAAAAGCAGGGCTTTGGGGACTGGAACTTCAGAAGTCGCCACAGGACCAAAGAATCCGAAAAGAGGGAGAATCTGAGCCGACCTGCAACAACGACACCACCGGTGGGGCCCTGCTAAAACGTCTCACCACTTCCCAACGACAGAGATGATCTTCATCCCGGAGAGTCTTCTTCCTCTGAGCTGGTGGGGATAACCAGTTTGCTGTATTGTTCACCTTCCTGGATCATCTTGTGGTCGAATCGCCCATGCCAAGCACCCCAGCGGCTGTATAGCAACGCTTCACCACGACCGCAAATAAAAGGGTAGTACCTTTTAACTGGAAAACTCTGCGGCTGGTTTCTTCCCTGGCAGTGCAACGACTTTCAGCTTTCCTCCACGTCGAGATCTCCTCCCCCCCTGGACAAGCACCGACTTGCACCCGCTGCCAGGAACAACTGCCCCCGCAGGAGCTTTCTCACCATTTCAGGTACTGAGTCCCGCCTGGTCTCCCTTGCAACAGACTGTTCAAGGTGTCCTGTAAATCCTTGACTTTCTATCCTGGGGTGACTTGGGACCTACTAACTAACTTTTCCTGACTTGAGCCAACTCTTTTTGAACTCTTTGCAACGACTCTTTAAAGTACTATTCAACTGTGTGATCTTGGACACATTCTACCTTGCTCTCTTCAAGAGTGGGCCTGGCCTATGACTTTCTTGCTCTTCAGTGGATTCTGCCTTTTCTGACTTGCTCTGGTGCTCCTAAAGTGTTGGTATTGTGTATGTTCCTAATTATGCCTTTTTCCCCTCCCTTTTTAATTAACTTATTGGAGTGCCATCTTAAGTTAAGCGCTCACCTCTGTCTGAAAATAAGTGGCGTTTTAACTAAGACTTGTTCAATAAGTGATCAGGGATGTATATATATTAATAGTGACTGTGTTTGAACTTGCTTGCCATATTAGTGTTAGTGTATTTTACAAAGTGTGTTTTTAAATAAATAATTATATACTTTTATACCCAAGTTCTGGTCAGTGTTTGCTTGTGTTACTGTATTTTGGTACCTATCTTGTATACTCTATATACTGTCTAACTCTTCTTGAGAGAAGTCTGGCTGCTCAGCCACAGCTAGAAGGTAAATCTGGGTGGTACAGACTGCTACCAATTGGGTTTACTGCCAACACCTGGAGTCTTAAGCCTTTTGCAGTGGTCCCTAAGGGAACTGCACAGGTTTCTGCCTAACAATGGGAAGAGGAAGAGACGCAGTACAAGGTATGGCACAAGGTTTGGCATAAGCTCACAGTGTGATCCGACCTACGCCCCCGCCATAGATCGTACGCGAAAGAGGAGCAGATAAGGGTGCCCCGATAGCTCACCAGAGTGGGTATAATTAAGGTGTGGGAGGATGGATGAGAGTGGGAGGTGGGGAAAGGGCTTCGGGGAAGGGGAGGTTGAGGGACTAAGATAAATAATGAGATTTGTTGTTGATATTGTGACCTGGAAAGTGTATTAACATTGTGATATGAAGACCAAATCGGTGGAGCGACACGTTGTATGGCTAACGAGTTAAATAAAAATGTACAACCCAAAAAAAAGAATACACATTATTTGAGAGCTGTGACCACGTTATCCCCATCTTTGCATATCACTATGCTTCCTGACAAATAATATGGTGGTCTGCAGGAACCTAACCTGGGGTGCTATTGAAAGTGAGGAAAACGAAGGACCCATTTAAATAGGTAGGAAGAACAGAAAACTATCCCCACACCTTTCCACCCTTCTAGCTCTGGGGAACAAAGACATGGAAAGAGGAAACAAGAGCATCTAAACACAGGCATATATACCTTTTAGACATCAGCACTATGTAGAAGATAATGTCCATATAGCATTAACTGTAGTCAAAGTAACATGATGAAAATACCTGGAAGAAAGCTTACCACCTCTGAGTCAAGTGTTTTGAAGCAGTTAACAAAAGGAACAAAGCTAAGAAGACTAGTACAACAGAGGACATTTCTGCCACAATCCACTGAATGGAATTTCAGTCAGAGTATCTGAAACTCAGTGTGTCAACATGTCAGACTAAAAAAAAAAGTCACATCATTCTTACTGCTTCCCTTAAATACCTTCATAAAAATGTGATGCAATACATCAGAAAATTAAAGTTGTTCACTGTAGTGACTAGAGTACTCATAGTCCTTAGTTCCCATCCTCCATCCTTGTGGGTGTCCCCCAACATGGGGCCGGTCTCCGGAACCTTTTGCAGGGAAAAAATAAGCTTCCCCTTCAAATGTAATGTAGGGTGGTGGGGCGCGGCGTCGCAGGTGGGAATGCGTTGCCGAGCCCCCCCCCTCCAGCACCTCACCTCAGTCCCCGTTGAACACATCAGATGCTTAGATACCTGGCTACACCTGTACCTATTTGCCCTTGGCATACTAGTGGGAAAGGTGGGTGGGACGTATGGAGGAAAGGGTACTAAGGACTACGAGTAGTCTAGTCACTACATTGAGTAACTCTAATAACTCAAACGTCCCGGCCCCTTTCGTCCATCCTTCTGGGTGATTCCACTGAACAAGAAACATAGGGTAGAGCTGTGATGACCTGCCTCATGTCTAGGACGAAGCATAAAGGTTTTTCAAAACCGCCTGACCAAACTCTGCAACGCGCCTCGAGCTGGTGTCCAGTGAGTAGTGCTTACAGAAGACTGACGGAGTGTCTCAAGTAGCTGCCTTGAAGATGACACCCCAAGAAGCGTGTCTCTGAAACGAGACAGCCATGGCCTTGGGTCTAACCGCATGAACATGAATCCCGTCAGGAACAGATTTGCACATGACCGTATATGCCTCAGAAAATGGCCTGAACAATCCAACGGGCCATGGAAGCCTTAAAAGCTTAGGAGCTGGGGGAGTAGCCCTCAAATGTCACAAACAGTGCCTTGGACCTCCTAAAGGATTTCATCAGACAGAGATAAAGCTTGAGGACCCTTTTGAGATCCAAGGAATGCAGGGCCATCTCTGCCTCTGACTGTGGGTTCGGGAAGAACACCAGCAGGCAGATCTCTTGAAATGAATTGGAGAGAACACGTTGGGCAGGAAATTAGGGTGAGTGCGCAATATGACCTTGTCGTTGTGAAACGTGGTAATGGGCTCGCATGTAGACAATGCCTGCAGCTCACTAACCCTGCGCACAGAGGTGAGAGCCGTTAAAAAAACAGCCTCTAGTGTCACCTAGCGGATGTCCACAGAAGCCATTGGCTCGAAAGCTTTGCTTTGCAAAGCCACAAGAACCACATTGAGGTCCCAACAGGATGAGGTCTATGCACACTAGGAAAAAGCCTACACAACCCCTTAAAGTGGGCCTTACCACTGGGTGGGCTTGGCGAAAACACATGCTCAGAGGAATTCTTGTAAGCCTCATGGCCGCCAAATATGTGCTGCAAGTATGCACCTAAACTCCAGAATGAGCCAGGTGTGCCGAAAAGGAACAAAGGTCATCCAGAGGAGATAGGGTCCAGCCCCTTGTAGCAAGCCCAATGGCAGAACCTGGTCCATTTCCTCTTATAATGGGATTGGGTCAAATGCCTGTTAGGGAGAATTCTCATTTTATGGCTAATTTCCCTTACCTATAGAGTCACCCAGCAGCTTTGCTGGATTTGAAGGGTTTGTTTTTTTCTCCTGCTAAGAGTGAGACTCTTTCTCCCACTCTTAGACATTTTTGCTACGTGTGTACTAGGCTATTTTTGTGTTTAATGTCTATGGGGTTTTTCTCACCCCCCTCAGAACCATCTTTATTCACATGTGGTACACAGCACCCTCTGTGCAGTGACACAGGGGTCTCGTAGTGACCCCTCAACATAGACTCCATACCCTGGGACGGACTACTGTCTCCCAGGGCATGTAAAGTCCCCATTGACTTTACTAGTGAATGTTTACGAACTAAACCAGTACAACCCATCTTACTAAGGAGGTACTGGGAAGGGTTAATCGTTTTCCCCTTATGTTCATTTTCGAGAGGGTACCGTACAGTCCCTCTCTCAAAAGTTTCTGGCTGGTGACAGTGGTTACTACTATAAATATTCGACCGCAAATATTTTACTATGGGATTTTCCCATTGTTCGAGGCTACCACATTTATTGTCAGCCCTTAACATACCGCCGGTGTATTTTAATATTAACTTTACTCCTGTAGGTTTTATTTGCCAGGACTTTAATATAACTTCTTACTCGTGTCTTTCTCTAAGCTCCTAACCCAGGTCGGGGATCCTTTGTTCATCCTTTTGGCGCCACTGAGTCTGGGGTGGGTCCATTGTGTGGGAGGGGAGTAGGACCCCTGGACAGGGTTGCATCAGCAACCCATGTCGCACTCTATCCTGATAGGCGGGAGGGTCTCCCGCTAAAATGACCACTCCACTGTGTGAGTGACAGCTAGGCTGTATGAATGGGGATCTTTTTGCATAAAAGCAGGGTCCTGAGGACTGGAAGAGCAAGACGTCGCCACTGGAACTAAGAAGCCGAAGAGGAGAGAAGCCAAAGACATCTGCAACGACTGAACCACCGGTGAAGCCCTGCTGCAGCGTCTCACCACTTTTGTCCACACGACGAGAGAAGATCTTCCTCTGCAAGAGCCTTCGTCCCT
The DNA here is from genome assembly GCF_040938575.1 of Ambystoma mexicanum. NCBI lineage: Eukaryota > Metazoa > Chordata > Amphibia > Caudata > Ambystomatidae > Ambystoma > Ambystoma mexicanum. Next base: position 342,715,649 of record NC_090922.1, read on the forward strand.
TGAGCTGGTGGGGCCAACCAGTTTGCCAATCGCCTTCCCAGATCCGCCTTGGTCGAATCACCAGTACCCTGTACTCGGAGGCCGGATAGCCAGGCACCAGTCCGCCCAGACCCCGATTTAAAGGAGCGTACCTTTTATTCGTCGGGCAACACCGCGGCTGGTTTCATCCTTGGGTAGTGCAGTAACTCGAACCTTCCTCCACGATGAGAGCCTCTCTTCCTCTGCTGGATACCCCGAACGGCAGGTACTACCAGGAACAACCACGACCACAGGAGCCACTTCTTCATTTTAAAGGTACATTGTTCTGCCAGGCCGCCCTTTCGCGTGGTAGTGCTAAAGGTGTTTTAAATCCTTTACCTAGCTGTTGGGTTGGCTGCCCCTCTCTTTTAACATTGGGGGTCATTCCGAGGTTGAAGGTAAGGAATTACAGGCACCGGTAAGGGTGCCGATGCCGGTAATCCCTTACCTCCGTATTCCGAGGTCCCTTTGCGGGTCCTTCCTTACCTCCTACTTTTAGCAGGAGTAAAGTACGGGACCCGCAAAAGTACTTCGGAGGTAATTACGGTACCGTAATTTACAGTGTCGTAGTTATCTCCTTCCCCATTCCCCTTGAGCCCTATGGGGCAGAAATGGGAATGGGGAAGGGCAAAAGGTGAATGGGGAATTACCGGTCCCTCCAACCCTGGAATGGACCAGTAATTACTCCATTCACCATGCCGGATTTGGGACGGTTTCGGAGGCAACCATGGAGCTAATTACTCCATGGTTAGCTCCAAACCCAGAATGAGGCACATTGTCTTTCCCCTTCTGCATCCACCTTTTTTAAAATCGTTAACCAAAGACTTGACTGCACCTACAAGAACATTTTGCTCCTGGGCCCTTTGCCCTGTACCACTGACTCTGGCACAGGCCTATTGACTCTGGCTAAATTTGTTAGAAACTGCCTTCTCTAGATTGCTTCTCAACTAGGACTGTGTTGGTGCACCTACTTCTCATATCTACCTTTTCCTTCCCACTTTTATAACCTGTGAAGTGCCATTTTGCTCGGTTTTCATTTAAGTATTCTTTATGCTAAAGTACTGCCTTGCCTAACCTGACTCACAAACTTATGGGAAGTGTTGCTAGGGTGTGTTAGAAGATATTTCTGTATAACTTGTCTTTTCCCTCCCTTGTGAGAAATTGATAGAGTGCCATTTGTGTTTGGTTTTCACTCTTGCTCGAACATGTATACAATTTAACTAGGGAGTTATGTATACTTTCTTTGACTGAATTTAACTTGCTTAATAACTGTGATAAATGTATTTAACTAGAAGTGTGTAAAATAAATATATATTCTTTTTAATACAAAGCTTTGGTCAGTGTTTCCTTTTGCCATAGTACTGAAGGCCTATTGTGTAAACCCTGAATACAGCTCATCTACCTCTTGAGATAAGTCTGACTGCTTAGCCACAGCTACCAACTAAATCTTTGTGGTACAGACTAATACCAAAGGGGATTTATTGCTCTCACCTGTAGTCCTAATCTTCTGTAGTGCTCCCTAAGGGAACTGAACATTGAGTGTGCTGAAGCCTCAGCTAATCAGAAACCAGGCCACCAAGGCCAGTTTGGCCAGGTTTGGATGTTCCACTGCCCTGCTCTGCTGTGTCAGGAAGCCCTGCTGGGGATCGGAAGATGAATGGGACCCTGGGAGCACAACTGCAGTAGATCCGAAATCCAGGGTCTCAAAGGTCAGTGGGGGGCAACCTGGATGAAGCTGCATCCCACAGAGGCCCGGAACTTGCTGAGAGTCAGTTGGAGCAGAGGGGTGGGCGGGAACGCATAACAACGGCGGCCGTGCCAACAGATCTATAAGGCGTCTCCCCGACCCTGACCTGCCGATGAAGCAAACTGGGGGCACTGGGCATTCCGGGGAGAGACAAAAAAATCCAGTTCTGCGAACCCACAATGCTGGAACAGAGGCAACAAGGAGTCGTCGTGCAACTCCCACTCATAGGCGTTGAACACCAACCAGCTCAACTGATCTGCTTCTGCATTGCTGTCCACCGGGAGGTGAACTGCCGAAATCCAAATACCCTCCATCAGGGCCAATTCCCAGATCGAAACCGCCTCCATGCAGAGGAGGGGGGGGGGACAGGTGCCACCCTGCTTGTTCAGGTAAAACATTGTGGTAGAATTGTCCATCCTGACAAGAACAGAGTTGTCCCTGATGAGCGGCAAAAACACCTTGAGGGCCAAGCCCACTGTCCTGAGCTTGAACAGATTGATATGCAGGAGGGCATCCGGCCTGTATCATGCACCATGAATTGCGTAGCTCTTCAAAGTAGCCCCCCAGCTCGAAAAGGGAGGAGTCCGTTGTCACCACCAGGGTAGGCTCTGATTGGGTAAGGGGGCTCTCACTGACACAATGCCATCCATCAGCCACCAGCAAAGATCATTCAACAGAAGCAGTGGTATTGTGATCCTGTCCAACTGAGACCCCGTCTCCTGATCCCAATTAGTCACCAGGTGGAGCTGGAGGTCTCTCATCTTAAGGCAATTGTGCCTAACAGTGAGTACACAGGCGGCCAGCAGACACAGAATGTGCTGGAACCACCATGCCGAGGCGGTTGAGAGGACCAAAAACTGTTGCACCACCTTGCGGCCGGACATAAGCCTCTCAACCGTTGTGTTCCAACGCACCCCTAGGAAGACCAGTTCCTGAAACGGCATAAGTGTAACTTCCTCAGGTTGAGGGAAAACCCCAGCTGATGCAAGGTATCTGCCAGTCTTTGGTAGGAGCGCACCACACCTTCGGGTGACCAGCCAGTCTTCCAAGTAAGGGTATATATGATGGCCCTCCAAGTGGAGAAGGCCCACCACTGCGTTCATCAGCTTCGTTTAGACCGAGGGGACGAATTCAGTCCAAAGTGGTACGACAATCGTGAACCGCAGAAATGTCCAGAGTGGCTGATATATGGGTATGTGCAGGCATGCATCCTTGAGGTGTAGGGAACACACAAAGTGGCCAGTACACAGAGGCCTGGCTATGTGCGCAAATATAATCATCTTGAAGCGTTCCAGCGGTAAAGACATAATTAGAAATGACAGCTCCAGGCCTACCGTCATGGCAAGCCTGGTTGTTCTTGGGAACCGCAAAAATCCTGGAATAGTAACCAAAGCCCCTGTCTGTAAGAGGAACTGGTTCTATCCCCTGCATCTCCAAGTGTGAGAGGACCTACTGTAAAAGAGCAGAGGACCCGATCTGATGAAGATGAGGAGAGGATGGTAGAGGTAGAGGAAGACTGAAGCCTGTGAAGACTACGGATAGGATCCACAGGTTGCTGAAAAGATGCATCCAAAGGTCCCAGAGCAGAGCCAAACAGCCCCCCCCCACAGGCGAGCTGTGTTCCCCAACCCTGACATCACTGCTTTTTGGCGTCAGAGGCAGAGGAGGTCGGGTGGAAAAACCTGTGCAACATCCACTGCTGCTTCCTTCTGCTGTCGCTAGGCAACCTGTCAGGCCTCTGCGTAATGAGGTCTGTGAAACCCTTGAAGCCAGAGAAAGTTCAGGGTTTGAACTCCTGGGATTTAGGGAAAGATTTCTGACTCAGCTTTGTCAGGATGGCCAAGGACTGGGGGTCGGGGATCAGGAAAGATGTGCTTGCACCTTCTCCCCTCCCCCCGACTCACCACTGTCACGAGCGAAATGGGGGCCCTTTGTCCTTCTGCCCGCACCCGCCAGGTCGCTTCTCTGTCTCTCCGTGGGAGCCCACTCCTGCGTGGATGCCGTGCCGTGTGGGCCCCCACCTCCTTTGCTCCTTTCCTGGATTCCGCTCTGCGCCCTTCCGAACGAGGGACAGACACGGCCAATGCAGTCCGCGTCGCCTCCTTTTCGGTCCACCTGATGCCATAGGAATGTGCCCTCCTCCTCCCCAGCTACCCTTTTTATAGATGGGAACATTGATTGCACCTTGCAAACTATGTGGGATAATTTTCGCAGTGTTTAATACATTGAAAAAATGTGTCAGTAAGGGAGCTTCTGCTTCATTTTAAACAAATCAATAGGAAAGTGATCTGGACAGTGTGTTTTATTGAGTTTTTGCAGGCTTAGCGAAGCCTGTACCTCGTTAGACTAAATATAGGTTCTGAGGATTGTGGTCACAGTTCAATAAATATTTGATCGCATATCCAAGGATTACACTCAAGATGATATGTGTGTAATGTATCTATATAGTTTGACAAGATATAGTGATCAAACCATTTAGAATCAGTAATCGTGTATTTCAGAAAATGCCCTGCGAAACAATTCTCCAGAAGACACTCTGATTATTATTGTGAGATGCAATTTTAATGCTTCCCACTGTTGGAGATAAAAGAGCTAATTTTTGTTAGCTAACAATTCTTCGCATTTTAGCCGCTTAAGGGCTACTTTGGATTGTGCCTTTTGCTTTGGTCACGTAATTCATTGAGCAGTGCTTTTTTTGATTGTCTACACTGCTGGTCGAACCCTTTCAACCTGCCTATGTAAGGTCTGGGTCACAAAACGCTTCACAATACAGACTAACTTACTGTAAAATGTCAGCAGGTAATACTTGATTCGATAGCAACATATCAGAAAATATTGGAAACATTCGGAAAAAAGTTTAGGGAGAACAAAATCCCTGTCTAACAAAGGCAACTTCATGGTTTTATAGTTTAGGAGCAATAATTGATTATTTGGATATAAGTATCAAGAGAAGTCAATCAAAGAGAGGACCAGTACAGCAGCAGTTGGTATTAAAGATCATGGTCAGTCCCATATCTTTGACTTGCTTCAAAGAAACTAATAAAGTTACATGTTTCCAAACCAACTAATATATAATCAATGTGACTCTGTGATCGGTTAGTTCTAAAAGTAGGGCAGGAGGGACAATCACCCTTGATTCTACTATTGAATGCTCTAAGGCCAGGCAGAGGAAAAACAGCCTATATTTGCTTGAGAAGAGCATGTCAATTTAAGGGGAGGTGGGCTTCAAATTGCAGCTCAAAGATTCCCCAAAATTAGTCTTCAAAAGCCAAATCTGACGAATAAAGAAAATATGCTGAGAATTGGTAATGTAGCTCACCTACAATAATAACATGGCTAGGATTACACACATCTCTTCTCTCAAGTAGGATGTCCATTGTAGAATCAAGTGTTTGAATAGGGTACAAAGATGGCCTAAAATACACATTTCATAAATGTAAAGCGTGGCCCCCTTTGGGTTTGATGGTAACCTCTGCAAAAGAAACAGAAACAACTGTTGCAACTTTGAAATTAGCATTGAGAGCAGAATGTATCCATATTAAGAGCCATGTGGAAACAGAGCAAAACAAGTTACTGAGCCTGGTTTGTAACTGGTCCTAACTTCCAGGTTTCCTTCATACATATAATATATGCACCCAGCAATTAATTCATGCCAGTCTGGGCTCCGACGTTGCTCTCTATCCCCTGGCTATTCTACAAGAGGATGTTCACAGACACGACATCCAAGATTGCTGTTCTTTGTCTTTTTCTCAATTAAAAGGTGCACAACAAAGGGGGAGTATCCATTGAATCCAATGTTATCAATGATTGCTCTATCTTTGGGGTGTCAACTATTCATTGCGACTTGGATAAACCTAGACCAATTGTTGCTGGCCCAGCAGTTGTGCTAGAGATGCAAGGTGCAAGGTACTTTTCCCACTGCCTCAGTTACATATTGGAACTATAGGGTGATACGGTTCTATCATCAATATCAAGAAGGGCATCTAAATGGGACTGAAGAAAAAGGGTAAGGAACAAGTTACTTACCTGTAACTGTTGTTCTCCAGCATGGGTCTGGCATGGATTCACATGCTCATGAATATTCCCCGTCGTCAGGCCGGGAATCCTCGGTATAGAAAAAAATCAGTATCAGTTTTGTTTCTGATCTGTCTTTCTTATGATATGATGATATGATAAGGCATTTGTAACGCGCCTATACACAGGTGTTTCAAGGCGCGACGAGGCAGGGAGGGGGGAACAAGGGGAAGACAGACAACGATCCTACTAGGCCAGGTGTCATTCAGATCGCGCAAGTGCAGGGGGAGGGGGAGAGGAGAGGTGCATGGGGAAGGGGAGGGGGGAACTGCAGTACAAGGTAAGTAGAATAAATAAATAAAAGGGCCAGCTGGTGGCAAGTGCAAGGTAAGTGCAGAACAAGTACTGGGAAGGGGGGGCTGTAGGGATACAGAGACAGTCCCGCAGTGCAGGGGTTGCCAGGGAGGCAGTGCAAGTGGAGAGTGGCTGGGCCCAGGACCGAGGTCGGTGAAAGTGACCCAGTTGCAGATTCAGTGCAGTTTCAGCGAAGAATTAGCAGGGGAGAGGGAGAGAGAAAGCAGAAGCAAAGAGGAAGGTTTTGAGGTGCTTCCGGAACCGGAGATGGTTCTCCTCAAGTTTCAGGGGGGCAGGAAGGCTGTTCCAGAGGGAGGCCCCTGCCGCGGAGAGAGATCTACCCCCAGCTCGTTGCTTCGAGAAGCGGCTGACCCTGAGGGAGTTGGAGACGGATGAGCGAAGGGCTCGGGAAGGAAGTTATTTAGGAAGAGAGAGTTGAAGGTATTTAGGCCCCAGGCCCCAGAAGGCCTTGTGGACAATGCAGAGGGTTTTGAACTTTATCCTCGCAGCCACTGGGAGCCAGTGTAGAGATTTCAGTCCTGGAGAGATACGGTCCCTGGGCTTGAGGCCAAGGACAAGTCTCGCAGTTCTGTTCTGGATGAGTTGCAGAGGGCGGAGTGTGGAGGCAGGCAGATTAAGATAAAGGCTGTTACAGTAGTCCAGTTTTGAGAGAACCGGGGCTCGGGAGACAGCGAGCTTCTGGGGGAAGGAGAGGAAGGGAAGAATACCTCTGAGGAGGTGCAGCTGGTAGTGTGACTTCTTAGAGACGTCAGATATATGAGGAGAGAAGGAGAGTGTGGAGTCGAAGATAACCCCAAGGTTTTTTGCCTTGCAGGTAGGAGCAGGAAGAGGGCCAAGAGAGGCCGGCTAGAGAGCTGCAGGGAAGGAGGGAGTGGGTGTGCCGATGAGCAGAATCTCAGTCTTACTGGCATTAAGGCAGAGGTCATTGGCGGCACACCATTAGTAGTAACCAATCACTGGTCTCTGGGTCATACTGCCCCCAGCCAATGACTGCCCTCTCCTCAAGCCCCGCCTCTGCCAGCCATCCTCAGATTTGGTAGCACGTAAAGTGGCAGTATGACCAAGTGAAGAGCCGCAGAGGGGTAGGCGGGAGGGTTCGCATGTGAATCCATGCCAGACCCATGCTGGAGAACAACAGTTACAGGTAAGTAACTTGTTCCTTCTCCAGCATGGGGTCTGGCATGGATTCACATGCTCATGAATAAGAGAATACATAGCAGTACACACATGCACAACCACGGAAGGTGGCAACAGGTTCAACATTAAGCAATACAACAACTCAACATTAAGCAACTCTTACCTCCTCACCAGGCTCACCTTAGGCGAACAGGTTGCGCAGCACTGCTTGGCCGACCCTGGACTCCTCCCTGGAGTCCCGATCGACGCAGTAGAATCTTGTGAAGGTGTGCTTCGACCTCCACGTCGCAGCCCTGCAGATGTCCAGCAGGGGCACACCAGACAGGAACGCCGTGGTAGCAGCGATCGCTCTGGTCGAATGGGCTCTCGGACGGCCGGGCAGCTGTCGGTTTGCCAACCGGTGACAGTGCATGATGCAGCCGGAGAGCCATCTGGAAATGGAAGTCTTTGAGAGAGCCTTCCCTTGATTCACAGTCCCAAAGTTCACAAACTGCTGTGACGTCTTCTGAAAACTCTTCGTGCGGTCCACGTAGAACTTCAGCGCTCTAGCAACATCCAGCGAGTGCAAAGTCCTCTCGGCCAGCGACGAAGGCGACGGGAAGAAAACTGGCAACACCAAGGGCTCGTTGAGGTGGAAGTCCGACAGCACCTTGGGCATAAAGGATGGGTGTGTCCTCAGCACTTGAAAAGTCAAGTATGGAGGCTTGCAAGATAGGGCCTGGATCTCACCCGCTCGTCGTGCGGAGGTGATGGCCACGAGGAAAGTCGTCTTCCATGACAGGAACTTCAAAGGCGCCGAATGCATAGGCTCGAATGGGGCCCCCATGAGCTTGGTCAGCACCACATTAAGCTCCCACGCCAGGGCAGGAGCCTTCACCGGCGGGAATGATCGGAATAGTCCCTTCATGAATTCTTTTACCAGGCGATAAAACCACAAGGACACCCGTCCGGTCGTCCTGGTATATTGGGAGATTGCAGCCAGATGTATTTTGATGGAGGCGTGAGCCAGTCCAGCTTTGGCCAGCGACAGTAGGTACGGCAGTACTTGAGATGCCGTAATCCGCAGAGGGTTAATCTTCTGTGCACGGCACCAGATAGAGAACCTCTTACATTTATGTCCGTAGCACTTGAGAGTTGAGGACGCCCTGGCCTTTGCAAGAACCTCTCTGCAGTCGGCCGGGATGTCGTACCCTCCAAACTCTAGCGCTGCAGGAGCCAGGCCTGCAAGTTCAGCGACTCCGGGTTGTGGTGAAGAATGGCGCCTGCTTCTCTGGAGAGAAGGTCTGTGTCCGTCGGCAGCTTGACTGGTGGGGACGTTGACAAGTCCAGAAGGTCCGGGAACCAGATCTGTCTCGACCACGCCGGTGCGACGAGGATCATCCTGCACCGGGACCTCTTGAGCTGGTTGATGAGCCGGAGCAGCAACGGCAGCGGAGGGAACGCATAAAGAAATAGGCCATCCCAGGGGAACGAGAAAGCATCGCCCATGCTCCTCGGCTGGGGGAACCTGCTTGCGAACCTCCGGCACTTGGAATTCTTTGCCGTCGCGAAGAGATCGATTTGGGGTTCGCCCCATCGTCGGAAGAGTCGATCCACTTGCTCCTGGCGTAGTTCCCACTCGTGGCACGAGCGCAGCTCCCTGCTGAGTGAGTCGGCGATCGTGTTTTTTATTCCTGTCAGATGAAGAGGCACCAGAAACATCCCTTGGGCGACGGCCCAATGCCACAGATCTTGGGCTTCCTTGGATAGGGCCGGGGACCTGGTTCCGCCCTGCTTCCGGATGTAGAACATCGTGGTGGTGTTGTCGGTGAGGCTCCTCATCACCTTGCCCTTGAGGGACGGAAGAAAAGACCTGAGGGCCCAGAACACCGCGCGGAGCTCCAGGATGTTGATGTGGAGAGACTTCTCCTCCGGGAGCCAAAGGCCTCTCGCGTGAAGATCTCCGGAGTGCGCTCCCCAACCTTCCAGGGAGGCGTCCGTCGTCACCGTCACCAAGTGAGCTGGGGTCTGAAAGTCCGTGCCCGCCGACAGATGGGAGCGGGTACCCCACCACCGGATCGCCTGACGGAACGTCTCGTTGAGGGATCCTGTCCTCGAAGCTGCCCGTCGACTGGATCCAGCAGGCGTCGAGGAACTCCTGTAAGGGTCTCATCCTAAGCCTCCAAAGGCGCACCAGATAAATGCAGGAGGACATCATCCCAAGGAGGGACTTGATAGATCTTACCCTGGCCAGGTCCCTGGCCAGCAGGCGCTGCACCTTGCCCAGAATGGTCCTGGTCCTTTCCTCCGACGGCGAAGCCAGCCGCGCCACAGTGTCGAGCTTGTCTCTCAGAAACAGGGCGACTTGCGACGGAACCAGGTGGGATTTTGGAAAGTTGATGGAGAATCCCAGGTCCGTGAGCAGCTGGACGGTCTTCGCAGTGTGCTCCACGGCGAGCTCCCTTGTCCTTGCCCGGATGAGCCAGTCGTCCAGGTAGGGGTAGACGTGGATCCCCTGTAGGCGCAGCAGCGCCGCCACTGGTGCGAGGCACTTGGTGAACACCCTGGGTGCCGACTTCAATCCGAACGGGAGGGCCTTGAACTGGTAGTGCCGCCCTTGGACCACGAACCTGAGGAACTTTCGGTGTCTTTTTAGAATGGGGATGTGGAAGTAGGCATCCTCCAAGTCCAACGATGACAGGAAATCGCCCTCCTCCAGCTGTCCCAGAACATGCTGGAGGGTGACCATACGGAACTTCTGTGCCTTGATGTACTTCTTCAGTCGTCGTAGGTCCAGGATGGGGCGCCATCCTCCTGTCTTCTTTTTTATGAGGAAGTACCTTGAGTAAACTCCGGAGCCCCGAAGCCTCTTTGGGACGCTCTCGATGGCCCCCTTCTTGAGCATCGCCCTTACTTCCAACAGTAGTTGAGGGACGTGATTTTCCTTCCTGGCCACAGGTGGAACGTGAGGGCACTTTTTCTGAAACTCGAGGGCGTGCCCTTGGGCCAGGGCGTCCAGCACCCCACGGTCGGTTCAATCTTGTTTGGAGGCCGCCTTGCCTCCTTGACCTCCTTGTCGACGACGACGGGCACCACATGACTTGCCGCATCCCCTGTAGGCTTCCTGGGACGAAGATCTTGCCGCTTGATGGTAAGTGGAGGAGCCACTGCCGGATCCCGTGGAGGCACCTTGTCTGCCTCCGGAGCTCCAAAAGGACGGCCGTCGTTGTTGAAGCACTCCCAGTGCCTGGGCAGTCTCTGTGTCTGTCTTGATGGCCTGAAGGGACTCATCAACCGCCTTCCCAAACAGGTTGTTCCCGTCGAAGGGCATGTCCAAAACCTTGGTTTGTTCGTCCTGGTGGAAATCCGTGGCCCTGAGCCATCCTCGTCGTCTCAAGCAAACGCTGTTGCCCAACTGACGGAAACCGGTGTCTGCGATGTCCGTTGCCACCGTGATGGCGTGGTCCGAGGCAATCTCCCCCTCCTGTAGGATTTCAAGGGCCTCAGCCCTTTTGGCGTCGGGGAGGAAGACTAACAGAGGGGCGATTTTGAACCACAACTCCCTTTCGTAGCGGGCTACGATAGCCAGGGCGTTGACCGCCTTAATAGTCGTCGCTGCGGATGAGATGATCCGTCGTCCCATCGTGTCCAACTTCCTGCCCTCGCCGTACGGCGGGGAAGTTGATGTCGAGGCCGATGCCCCCCCAGCTTTCTTCTTTACTGCCGCCGAGACGACCGAATCCGGGGTAGGTTGTGCCCGAAGGCACAAGGGGGCAGCGTTGGGGACCCGGTACTTCTTCTCGTACCGGTCCCTCTTTGCCGGCGCCGTGGCAGGGTTCTTGAGGAGGGCAAGCCCCTCATCCCAGATGTCATCAAGAAACGGTACGGAGAGGACAGTCTTCCTATTAGCCTTGCACCGTTGGTAAAGGAACCCTTCTTTCTTCTTTTCTTCTGGGCAGAGCTGAAAAAGCTCGGATGCCCTGGAAATCATGGCATGAAAGGATCCAATCTCGTCGGGCGGGGACGCCCAAGCAGGGGGTGACGGGGGACACGTCCCGTCGTCGCCTCCGTCGTCATCTGTACCTGTCCTAGCCATGTCTGTGCCTGTATCATCCCCGTGGTTAGTAGACCGGGGGGAAGGCAGAGCAGGCCGCAGAGGTGGGAGAGGTGGCGTAGGATGCGTCCTCCTCTTATGCGGTGGACTCTCCGAAGGTCATGGCTCCGGTTCCCCCGTCGGGTCTGGCTCAGGTACCTCTGTCGGGGGAAGGGGCAACCTTGTCCTTATCTCCCAGCATAAGGACTGAATAGCTGACAAAATGGCCGCCAAGGTGTCTTGCGGCACCGGAAACGACGGGCGTGAGGGCTCTTGAGTCGCCCTCGTTGGGATCCCTCCCGATGGGTTGGGCCTCTTCCATAACTTCGATGAGCTCTTCTTCAGAGGTCGTGTCCGTATCCATCATGGCCACCAGCCCCTCCTCCACCTTTTCCAGCAAGGACTTCGTGGGGGTCTTCTCAATGGGCCTGAAAGACGACTCCCTCCGCGGTGGCAGGGAGACTCTGGGTCCTGAGGGCGCCTCCACTGGTGTAGCCTCCACAGGCTGAGCCAGGGCCGCGGCGACATCCTCAATCGAGGTCTTAGCAGGGTGAATTAAGGCCATCGTCACCTTCTGGACGCCTGGGGCCTTCACCTTGGGGGGGAGGGTCCGAGCCTCGCTCCCCCTTTGCCGGAATCTTCGAGATCGACCGGGGCCTCTCCAGAAGCTTAGCCGGGTTCTCGGACTTCCTCTTACCCGAGCCAGAGCGTTGGCTCGTGGTTGATGGAGCCGGGGAGGATGCGCCCTGCCTGGCAGCCAAGGAGCCCGACCGTTCGGCGCTCCCGGTGCCCGCGGACTCGCGGTGCTTAGCCTTTTGTTGGGCCCCCGTCACCGGGGCGCCCTCACAGGACTTAGAAGACCGCTCGGACTTCTTTTTCTTCTTCTCGCCTGACGGGCTCTTCCCTTCCAGCCAGTTGGCGAGACGGAGGTGGCGATCCTTCATGGTCCGCTCCGACATGTTCCCACAAAACGCACAGTCCTTCTCCTTGTGCGTCTTGTCCTCATGGAGACAGTAGAGGCATAACGAATGCTCGTCCTCCTTGAAAACATTCTGAAGCTGGCATCCAGGGCAGGTCCTGAACAGCTTCCCGGGCGTCGAGCTTCCTTTCTCCTGGGCCATGTCCGGGGTAGGCCTTGGAACTTCCGGAATCCTCCAAAAGCGTAACTCGACGAAATCTTCACCCTTGAGGGGCGTAGAAAACTCCGAAACGGATCCCCGTTGATCGGATGTAGAAACGGTGGAGCTTGAGGCTCTATTTAACCAAAAAATGAGAAATATCTCCTGAAAAAGCGTGAAAACGCAGCAAAAGCTTGAGAGCTACAGCACGAGGACTCCCAACACTTGAACGTGCGGTAAAAATCTGAGGATGGCTGCCAGAGGCGGGGCTTAGGGAGAGGGCAGTCATTGGCTGGGAGCAGTATGACCCAGAGACCAGTGATTGGTTATTACTAAGAAAGACAGATCAGAAAGGAAACTGATACTGATTTTTTTCTATACCGAGGATTCCCGGCCTGACGACGGGGAATATTCATGAGCATGTGAATCCATGCCAGACCCCATGCTGGAGAATCTTAATAGCGTCCCATTATGGGTTTGTAGGATCGAGTATGGGATTGGAATATGTTTATGTTTATTGTGTTTATATAGCCCTTTATATTATTAAAAAAAACAAGGATACAATGAAAACAGTAGAAGCAATTACAAAATATGAATCAAACCAGTAAAACAGTAAGTAGAACAATTTGCCAGTGAAGATAAACGAGAGAGGGGCGGGGGTGGAGAAGGGGAAGGAAGTGGGAAACAGGAAGAGGAATAGGCTGAGGATGAGAGAGGAGGAGAGGGGACTTGGGAGGAACGGAGCAGGAAGAGAAAGGTAAGAAGAGGAGGGTAAAAGGGAGGAGAGAGGAAGGTGAAAGGAGGGGATAGGAGTATCAGGGAGGGGAGTGGATAAGAAAAGATTTCAAGGAGACACGAAGGGAGGAATAGGTGGGGATGGAACAGATAGTGAGAGGTAGGGAGTTCCAGTGAAGGGGGCAAGGAGCTGAAAGGAACGAAAATGAGAGGAGGCACATGGGGACGGGGCAACAGAGAGAAGGAAGAGATCGCCAGATCAGAGAGAGCAGGAGGGAGTGTAGAGTGAAATGAGAGTGGAGAGATATGGGGGAGCAAGATCGTGAAGAGATTTAAAGACAAGAACGTGGAAGTGGAATTTAAGTTGGGAATGATAGGAAAGCCAACCAAGATGAGAGAGCGAGGAGGAGATGGAGTCGCGAGGAGAGAGAAGACAGAAGATACAAATGGTAGAGGGATTTGAGGGGGGCAAGATGGGAAGCAGGGAGTACAAAGAGGAGAAAAGAGCAGTAGAAAAGACGAGAGAAGATGAGGGAGGAGATTAAAAGTTTAGCGGCATAGAAGGTGAGAGAGGAGCGGACTTTACGAATATTGAAAAGGTGGTAGCGACATGCGTGAGAAGTAAGGGAAATATGGTGGGTGAAGGAGAGGGAGGAGTCAGAGTAAATGCCTAGATTACGAGCGTGGGCAGAGAGAGGAAGATTAGAGGGGGGGAAAATGAATAAAAGCAGGGGGAGAAGGAGGAGGGAGAGTGTTTGAGGGGAAGAATAAGACTTCAGTCTTGTCTGTATTGAGAGAGAGAAAGTGGGATGACATCCAGTTTTTAATGGAAGTAAGACAAGAATAGAGATTAAGATATTTCAGAACATATGATTCCAAGGTAACCCTTCTTGTGGTGCAGCAAATGGATGCAATTTGTTCATCAGAGAGAGTCTACATGTTCTCTGGCATTCATAGGAAATCGCAATACACTGTCCTGAAGATATCACGGGACCGCATCAGTGTGTCAGATGTAGCCTCAGATTGACCAAATGAAAAACGTTAATGGAACACTGTATAGGTTCCTCAGTAGTAGGTTTTTGTGGAACTGTTTCTATTAAGCTTTATATACCTGCAATGGAATGGAACGACAATACTGGATAACAACAGCAACAGGTTGTTGAATACTTTCAGTTATGATTTTGGTAATTTTGCTGTAGGTTCCCTAGTGATAGGTATAGGGAGTGGCAAATGACGCTCCTTAATCACACAGGTGGCAATTCTTTTGGACCCTATTGACCTTATTGGGTCACTGAATGGAATCAATTGATGCAGACATCTGGATGTATCCAATATCATATCATTAAGCTTCACACATTTCCCTGATCTCGGGCGCCTCTACCAGAGTATTCAATATTTCAATAGCAGAAGATGCTAGCTTTTAGGGAAGACATATCACTTTTCAGATCATCAACTTTAACTTTTGCTTCCAACATCTGACAATGGATGCAGCTTGCAGGGTTTAAATCAAATGAGGGGTGTGTGGGCCGAAGGATGGGGTCATCAAGCTCCACTTAAGATTCTGTTTTGGATTGACTTTTGCAATCATCTCTGCACGTCCAAATTCTAAAAGACTGATAATCCGCTTGTTGTGGAGCTATCTGTCTGGGCTCTTGTAACAATGAAAATGTGTTAAAGCAGGGTATATCCGTAAATATAGTACTATGATTTGTAACTGCCACTTTAAAATTACGCCCAGCTTCTTGGCAAGGGACAAGTGAGATGGCAGTCATATCAGGTGCCAGAATCTACAGAGAAATACTGCGAGGGACCTTTGCCCATTTCAAATTCTGCACAACAGCGGAATCGTGTAAGCCTAGGGAAAAACTAGAGATACTGTCCATTTCTATTTCGGCATTAAAAACTGCAGAGTTGAGGATAGATTTTCAGTTCGAGATTGTAAAAACCGTGAGTAACAATTCAATATGTTCTATAAAATCCTTGACTTGTGACATAAAAGTAGTATTAGATGCTATTCTCTTTTCAGATGGGATATTGAGAAGTTGAGATGTTCCAAAACATGTGCCTTTCCCATAGGCATAGTCACTATAAAAATGGCTCTAAATGCTGTAAAACAATAAATGTTCCAGAAGCCTGTGTTGGTTGAACGCCCGATTGGCTCAAGGGGCTTGCTCCAAGTCCACCCACCGACATACACCAGGTTTTGAGCAAAGTGAAAATCACCATCAAAAGTGTACAGGTCTAAAATATCCTTCCTCCTGAGGATATTAAGGCGATTTATAGAGTCAAAGCAAAAGTAAAGAGGAAGCAATTACCAGACCAGTGTGGTTATGCAACTTCTTCAGCTGCCAGCACACTACAGCTCCAAAGCGCCGAACTGCCCTCCAACTGCTGGCACCCTTTGCTGTGTGGGATGGATGGTAAAGGCAGTGTGGCCAGAAACATTGGCGTGGCCAGCACAAGACTAATTATTTTCTAGCCTACTCCAACTGTTCGCGGCCATTGCTGCACGCGCTTCATTGCAAAGAACTCTGGCTCAGTCGAATGGCAATGTAGGGGGCCTGGCCAAAAGTATTGAGCATGTCCAGTCCAAGGCTTTTTTCTCCTCCCCCATACCCTCCAACTGCCAGAGCCTTTTGCCACGTGGACTTCGCTGAAATGGATGCCAGCTCAAAAGATGGTAATGATGGCATGGCCAGGAGCATTGTGGACGTCCGGAGGAAGGCTCCTTTCTCCCTGCCTGCCTCCCAACTGCCAGCACCATTTAATGTGCAGGCTTCCACACTGGGAACAGATAAGTTATGTTCTTAGAGATAGAACTGAAATGAAAAAACAATTCTAACAGCTAGACAAAGGTAAAGTCCAAGGAACTATGAGGTAAGGATCAGGGACAGCTTGCCCATAAGACACGCTAGGGCGCTGCTCCATCCCCTAATTTTTGGGACCCACTGCGTCAAGAAAAGTAACCTAGCAACAACAATAACAAAAAGAATTTGCATTACATAATGCAAATTTATTCTTGACATGTGCAACTCCTTTAAACTTATTTAGATTCTTTGCAAATGGAAAGACTGGTGGCATTCCTAATGCCTTTAAAGTAATGTATATGGGCCAGGGTGGTAGGCTGTCAGCACCCTGCACCTATAGTGCCCTGAAAGGCATTAGGGAGATATCACTGACATCACTGCATTGATTTCCCTGAATTGGCACTGGAAATCCATTCCGTTCAGGTGAAAAAATACTCGTTTGTCCCTCCCACTCCCTGCCTGTATCAGCCCATCAGGCATGTTCAGACTGTTGACCCTGCCACCAGGCTGAATCAGAAAAAAAGAGAGGAATGAAGGGAAACTCTAGTCCCCTGAACTGTACAGCACAGCCTGTGTCTGGATGGAGTCCTTTGATGAAGGTGTGTCCCTCTCTCCTCATCTACAATGAAGTGTTTAAAAATGTGACTGCGTTTGTGTGTATCACGCACTTACTATTGCAGCGGGCCTGGGGTCAGGCTCGTCCTTGGCGCCCGCCTCTGCACTGTATCTGGGACCGTCCTACCTCCTCTCTGCATTGCCCGTGAGGGTCGCTGGGGTGCCGTTAATTTCTCGCTCAGCCTCCCCGGTGTCATGGGCTTACCTGCCGTATTCCTGGGGCTGCGCTAGATGGTGTTACGTGTGACATGATTGGAGGTTGCCATGGTGCCTCCTAGATGCTCGGCTAGCACGCCATTCTACTGCTCACGTGACCTGCACCAGTCACGTGATTGTACAACCAGGAAGCAGCCCATAAAGACCCAGCCAGCCTTTCATTATTGCTTCTCAGCATTCGTGTGAGTGGCGTTTTGGTTGTTTCCTCCTTGATTCCCGTATTTTGGTGCAATTAACCTTGGCTTCGTTCTTCTGCATTTGTCTCTTGGATTTTCCTCTGGATTCGTTTTTTGACCCAGGCTTTTTCTCCTGAATTGCTATTTTGGATGTCCCTTGTGTTCTGGCGACCTGGAATTTCTTCTGGATAAAGAAGGTACTTTGGACACTGGTTTTCTTTTGGATTGCTCCCCTGGAACTTGCCATTGGAACATTATTTTTGGGAACATGGACTGTGAACACTTAATTCATTCTGCGCTCTTACCTCCTGAGGAACTTTTTTTCCCACTCCTGTGTTTTTCCTTTCCCTCCTTCCATCTACAGCTGGTGCTCTCATTAGGTAGGTTACAAGCTCTGGTTCGATAATAAGTAGTGTTCAGCAGATTCTTGGTGTCCTAACAGTGCCCTTTCCTTTTTACCTATCTGGAGATCCAATGCTGCAGTTCCAGCTCACCTGTGGCCCGTTACGGAGTTGTTTTATCTTCTCTGACTGGTGCTTGGGGACGGAGGTATAGTTTGCTCGGGACACAACGTCTTGACAGACTGAAAAGTATTTTTTTCCTCCTGTGTGGACTATGGATGTCGCCACCAAAGACCTGGTAGCCGCCTTAGTGCAGGCTATCACGGTGCTGCGGGCTGACATGTCAGCCGCCAATGTCGTCCTTCATCAACGTTTGGACGCTATACAAAGTGAGCGCCTTCCTCTTCCCACAGGTGATGAATTTGGGGATCCGGCAGCACTGCAGCCACTGCCTGGTAACTTTCCCCCACAGGCCCCAGTCTACGTGCCTACCCCATTTCCTTTGGTTCCACCAGAGAAATTCCATGGTGACCCACAGAAATTCCATACATTCTTGAATCAATGTAAGCTGCATTTTTTATGTAGGCCTCGAGCTTTCCCCGATTACACCACGAATGCTGCGTTTACCCTTTCCCACTTCCCACTTAAGCAGGACGTCTGCCACCTGGGCCAACACGCTTTAGAAGGTAATAGACCCATTCTCTACTTGATTTGGTTCAGGGCAAAGCCAGTCTGTTGGACTATATCACCAGATTTATCCAACTAGCTGCAGATACCTTATGGCCTGAGAACAAAAAGGCTCTGGTGTTTTACAGGGGTCTCAATGACACCATGAAAGATGCTCTGGTTGTGGTCCCTGCTTTGTCCATTCAGTACCGTGATTTAGTGTATTTGGCACTATAGGTGGATGCCGAACGGCAGCACAAAAATCAGAAACACTTAAGACACCCAGTGTTTCATTTTCTGAGCCTCCACCACCCTCTGAAGCCCCTGGGGGGGTCTGTGGTCCCTTGAATCCGAATGAGCGTGAACGGCGCCGCTTGACTAATGCTTGCTTCAAATGCAGTCAAACAGGACATTTTGTGAAAGAATGCCCCAAACGACCTAAGAGAACCTCAGAAGGCTCATCCTTAGAGAAAGGGGCAAGGATGAGCCCAGAATCAGCACCCCCTTTGCTGAAGCAGTTCTCCAGGTCTGCTGCCCTTTTGGTGATCAATGCTGTTCTTTTGATGCCTGATCTTGTCAAACATGCTGTCCGCTTGGTGATGGATTCTGGGGCCACTGGCAATTACATTGCTATCGCCCTGGCTACGTCCCTCAATCTAACCCTGCAGAACAAAGGAAGACCGGAGCCTTTGCAGGCGATGGACAGCTTCTGCTTGATTTCTGGTCCCATAAAACAACAGACCATACCTCTCGTTCTTACGATCCAAGATATGCATTCGGAAAAGTTATCTTTCGACCTTATAACAACCCCCCAGTTTGGGATTGTAATGGGGATTCCTTGGTTGTAGGAACACAATCTGTCGGCCAATTGGATTCAGGGCTCCATAGATTTTGTCTCTCCCTAGTGCTGAGAACACTTCCGCTCACCTGTATTTTATCATTCCGTTCCCCTTATCAAGCTCTGATTGCAGTCGCTCACTTGGTGGATGCGGTTATGTCTAGCATTCCAAAAGAATACAATGCTTTTTCTGATGTTTTTGACAAGGCCAGTGCAGAGGTCTTGCCCCCACGACGTTCTTATGACTGCCTGATAGACCTGGTTCCGGATGCTGAGATACCATGTGGGCATTTTTATTTCCTATCTCCTACCGAAGACCAGGCCTTGAAAGAATACATAGCTACCGCTCATCGCCTCGGGCGTATCAGACCCTAACAGTCTCCTGCTGCCAGTCCGATCTTCTCGTACCTAAGAGGGAAGGGGACCACCACCCATGTGTCGACTACAGACAGACGAATCAAATAACCATCAAGAACAGATATCCCACTCCCTTGATCTCTGTGTTACTAGAAAAAGCTAAGGAAGGCAACCATCTTCACTAAACTGGACCTCTGAGGGGCCCACCATCTGGTCCGCATAAGGGAAGGGGACGAATGGAAAACCGCCTTTTGCACTCGGCAGAGCCTTTATGAATATACGGTAATGCCTTTCAGCCTGTGCAATGCACCCGTCACATTCCAGAGATTCATGAATAATGTCTTCCACAATGTCATATACTCCCAGGTTATCGTTTACCTAGATGACATACTGATTTTCTCACCATCATATTAGTACCATGTGAAACACGTCAAGGAAGTTCTCTCACGTCTCAAGAGCAATTCTCTCTATGACAAGGCAGAAAAATGCATATTTCATGTGACCAAAATTGACTTTCTCTGATTCCATATTGCGGCCAAGGGTTTGTCTATGAATACTGCCAAGATTCAGACTATTATAGACTGGCCCATTCCCACTACGGTTAAAGCCTTACACTCCTTCCTGGATTTCTCTCATTTCTACCAGTGTTTTATTTGCGGTTTCTCTGCTATTGTTTCTCCCCTGACTAAACTTATGAGCCCTAAAGTACCTTTTGTCTGGTTCACGCTTCAACAAGAAGCATTCGACACATTAAAGACAGCTTTTACTATCACAATATTGCAGCACCCTAACATAGACATCCCGTTCGTGGTGGAGGCCGATGCCTCTTCTTTTGCCTTAGGTGCAGTTCTGTCCCAGGCATTCCTGAACTCTGGCTACTGCATCCGGTGGCTTACCGCTCTCGCAAGTTCTTTCCATCTGAATTGCATTATACAGTCACCAAGAAGGAGCTACTGGCAGTCAAAGACGCTTTCCAAGTATGGAGACACCATTTGCTTGGAGCCAAGTGGCCTGCAACGGTATACTCTGACCACTGCAAATATCCAGGACCTTGCTTCAATGAGTGCATTAAAGGATAGTTCTGGGACTTTTTTTTTATTGTCCCTACGGTTCGTCCATGTGTTTTTAAGCATAAATCGGTAGATCGTAGAAAACTTTCCTATGGACCTTACCCGACTTTTCGTCCATTAACGCACTCGAAAACATCCGCCATTTTATGATAATCCTATCATTTCCCCCCATCGCCCTGGCTCACCTGCTTTTGCGGCACTAAATCAAATCCCCCGTCCCTGAGCCTGACATCAGCAGACGCGTACCGCCCATTTCCTGTTTCGTGTCAACAATCGCTGCGCCTCAGCTAATGAAGTGTCGCCATGGAAATGGCAGGACGCCTCTTTCCTCAATAAGTATAAACAGACCGTTTCACAACACACAGCAGCAGATTTTCGAATCCATTCCTCTCTCTGTGTTACTTTGAGTATTCTGTGACTCGTTTCTGTGCTCTGGTCAGCTACCTTCGTTGATTGTAGCCCGTGTGAACAGATACCAGTACCACCGCTATAAATTATTTTACTTTCTTTACCACACAATGGCTACAATAATGCCGTATATGTGCGAGCCCGAGTACACCGAGGAAGAACTACTGGAAAGGCAAGCACGCGAAAACGATGGGGATTCGGACGGCAGTTGGGAGGACCAGTCAACGGATGAAGAGCCTGGACCATGTCGCATGGACGGCGTCTCCACCTGGTGCACGTGCAATCGGTGCGAGCTAATGCCAACTGAGGAGGAGAACTGCTGCTGCCGAGAAAACTCGGGATGCCTGGCCTACATTTCGGAAGGCGAGCCAAGTCCGCAATGCATCACTGAGCTGCCAGAGTTCAGGGAAGCCTGCCTCTCACGGACCGTGTTGAGGATGATGATGGTGCTTATGCACGAACTTCGCGGCACTGTTCGTCCGCGTAATCTGAGTAACGAGTAAGTATACTCTGGTTGTGATGTCAGTGATGCCACTACTATGTCATGGTCGTCTCCCACATATAAAATCACATCTACATATCATTCGAATGCATGTAAATTGGTTCCATATTGTGCATTTTCTAGATAGAATTTTTTTCAAAGCAGAATGACATTTTTTTACCTGAATCGACAGTGATAAGAAAGTTTTGTCATTTTAATACAGTTTGCATCTTTCATTTTCACAGGTGGTACAGGCTGGTGGCCTATCGTTGCTTCACTTGGTGGCTTCACGGGAGGCTCGGACAACGCGTTCGGAGAGTAATACCTGCCTGTGCGGTACTTGCCATTAGACAACATTTCCCCAGCGACAGTGGACAATACCGCGGATTTTCCCTGGATGTGCTGCAACCGCAAATTTACAATGTGTAATATTTATTTATGTTCAATTGAAATTAAGATCCAAAATAAAACCCAATATATATTTTAACAATGGTTGTTTTGATTTGTTCAAGCGTTGGCAATAAAAGGAAGGCCGTTGTATTTTATTGATACAAAACATGGTTATAGGTAAATATGGTTGATCATAATAAATCATCCTTTTGGGCACCGGGTACAGAGATGACCACCTCTGGCCCGTGCCGCCTTGCCACCACAGGCCAGCCTGCTGCTGACTAACTGCCTAGGCATCCAGGGTCTCCAGGGTGAACTGCACCCATATATTCTCCTGGGAGGGTGAGGTATTTATAAACTCACCCCCCTGCCTTCCATGTACTAGATCCTGCAGCCAGCCTCTTACATGCAGTTAGATGGCCTCTCCTTGGTGAGGCCCTGCGGCAAACGAGTCTTGTCTGCACGGCCACCGCCCCAATCCACCCCCCGCCCTATCAAAGGCAGTTCGCAACGGGGTACTTGTGCTGGCAACTGGAGCAGTCAGGGAGCGATAAAGGCCAAGAGGTGCCAAAGACCATGTACACTTCAAAGTGGTCTATAGAGCATGGGTTGTTGTTCCCATGTCTACCTCCAGACCCCGTGTCTCCTGCCAAGCATCCCCCCTCACGCTGGACGGCCCCCTGCAATCCACATAAGTGTGTCTCCATTCACGAGTCTTCCTGTGTCTTGTCTGCACAACCACCGCCCCAATCCACCCCCCGCCCTATCAAAGGCAGTTCGCAACGGGGTACTTGTGCTGGCAACTGGAGCAGTCAGGGAGCGATAAAGGCCAAGAGGTGCCAAAGACCATGTACACTTCAAAGTGGTCTATAGAGCATGGGTTGTTGTTCCCATGTCTACCTCCAGACCCCGTGTCTCCTGCCAAGCATCCCCCCTCACGCTGGACGGCCCCCTGCAATCCACATAAGTGTGTCTCCATTCACGAGTCTTCCTGTGTCTTGTCTGCACAACCACCGCCCCAATCCACCCCCCGCCCTATCAAAGGCAGTTCGCAACGGGGTACTTGTGCTGGCAACTGGAGCAGTCAGGGAGCGATAAAGGCCAAGAGGTGCCAAAGACCATGTACACTTCAAAGTGGTCTATAGAGCATGGGTTGTTGTTCCCATGTCTACCTCCAGACCCCGTGTCTCCTGCCAAGCATCCCCCCTCACGCTGGACGGCCCCCTGCAATCCACATAAGTGTGTCTCCATTCACGAGTCTTCCTGTGTCTTGTCTGCACGACCACCGCCCCAATCCACCCCCCGCCCTATCAAAGGCAGTTCGCACCGGGGTACTTGTGCTGGCAACTGGAGCAGTCAGGGAGCGATAAAGGCCAAGAGGTGCCAACGACCATGTACACTTCAAAGTGGTCTATAGAGCATGGGTTGTTGTTCCCATGTCTACCTCCAGACCCCGTGTCTCCTGCCAAGCATCCCCCCCTCACGCTGGACGGCCCCCTGCAATCCACATAATGCCACGACATATACATGTCATTCATTCACAAACACACCCCTGTTTCGAATTCTTTATAACCCACTTCATATTTCTAATGAGCACTTCTTTGCGCTTTGCTAGTCAACCCGTGAAGGTGCTGGTTATCTGCTCTTCGTCTCTGTGAACTTCCGTGACCACTTCGAGGAAACTCGTCAGTTTGCAACCTGTGAACTGCTCCCTGTTCTACGACAAGAAACTACTCTGATCCCTGCATCAAACTGTTTGTTCATCAAGGTAAGGCCATGTACCATAATCATTTTGCGTCCAATTTCTTTTCGTTCAAGACAGTACATGCAAGGAACTAGTCACATGTTCTGAGTTTACATTGGTATTCATAGAGAATTGTTGATCTTTACTTTTCAGAACTTTCCACAATGCCTGCCTGTTCCATTGGCGGTTGCCCTTCGAAGACCCATAAAAAATCTGAAGGTACTATAATGCATGTTTTCCCTAAGACAATAGATCAGATAAGAGAATGGGTCCAATATTGCGGATATCCACCGTCTGAGCTTGAAAGTAGAGTCCTAGAGGTCTTTGCGGACAAGAGGGGTGATCGATACCGCATCTGCAGCAGGCACTTTACCTCTGACATGTACTCGACATCATTGCTAATAAAGAGGAACACACCGCGAGCGAGGCGAAAATTGCTCTCAACCGCTATTCCCACTCTATTCGTCCACATCCCTCCACTGGTGAGTCAAGTTTACGTATTTATCTCTTGGCCTTGCGGTAGTGTGTAGCATTAGCTAACAATAATTTCCCCATTTATGTATCCACTCAATATGAAGGCGGAAGATTCTCCATCCGTGTCGTTATTGCAGTCATCAGCCACTTCAAGCGCCTATCGGGTAATCTTACTTGGCTATTCTGCCACTGACTTGTTTTAGGCATGTAAATCAATAGTTTTAATTTATCGTGTAATTATGTTACCTAATGGTACACCCTTGTACTCGTCCTCTAGTCTTTGTTTTCAGTTATAATTATTGTTATCCAAAATAATGCAAGTACTGTCTTTCAGGGAGATGCTGAGGAGTCTAACGTATTGACGACTACCGTTGATGTCACTCAGATGCTCGAGGTACGTTTCAGGACAGTTCCGTCGCCCTCCTATGTGTCTTCTTTTTTCAATTTTGTGTTCATTACTAATGAAAGTCCTATGTTTCAGGGAGTCGATGGAGCATTAGTCCAAGAAGAAGTGGGAGCATGCAGTTACGGGTCGGCGCAACAGCTTGCAGAAGTGTGCACCGGAGTCCCTTGATGTTCTTATGCATTTCAAGGTATGGATACTGACAGTTCCATCAAGTGAAATCATATGACGTGATTACATCCGCTATACTTCCTTCTTTATTAACGCAAGTACTATGTTTCAGGGAGATGACGGAGCTTCTTCTACAAGAACATCACCCCTAGTAGTTGATGCAGATCTCTGGGTGGTGACACTTCCAACGATCAAGCAAATCGAATCATATTTACATATCCATTATTTATTTTAGACAACTGATCATTTGTGCAGGTCTATTTAGATGAGCCGTTCACGCCTGCACAAAGTTTCTGTTCTTTTTATCAAAATAGAAAACCATACTAATGCAATTACTGTGTTTCAGGGAGTCACTGAAGCATCATCTTCAATAATATCATCAATGGAAGTCTATGAGGAGCCCGAGGTATGGATCTTGACAGTTCCATCTAACTAGATCAACAATGCGTGAATAATTGTCGTTTGAATGTTCTACACAAAGCGTTCATTCGTGTTTTGCTATTGAGATGTACGTGGGTATTGGTCCCCAAGTACATTTTGTGTTTTCGATATTATTATACATACTAATGAAAGTTCTATGTTTCAGGGAGTCGATGGAGCGTCAGTGCGTGATGGATGTGCTTATCATGAAAATGTAGTCGTTGCAGCGCAAGAGGAAGTGGAGATATGCACACACGAGTCGGAGCAACAGCGTCCTGATGTTGAAGTTCGAGGCAAGAAAGTTTCAAAGAAAAGAAAGCAAAAGAAGGTTAGTGTCCTGGTCACTATATTATGTTGTTTTTCACTGTTAATAGTTCAATACTGTAAGTTGTGTTTAAACTGAACATCCCTTTTCCAATCTGTCCTCTAGTTGCGAGTGGGTGTACGAACTAGATCTACACAGACAGTGAAGCGAACGAGAGATGTTGCTTGTCAAACCTTTTGGCAGGGACTTGAGACTGGAGATGCATCGTGCCAATGGGAAGAATATGAAGTGATTGACAACGGAGCTATACCACATGCAGCCATTGATAGTGAATGTCCTCCTGGTAGTTCGGATGCAGTTGGAGATAAATTCACAGAATCCACACCCGCAAAAACTATGACCGCGAGAAAGTTGAAGAAATTGTCCTATTCACCCATTGCCGGAGAAGGAACAGATGTTGCAATGGAAGAGAATGAAGTGGACTACAATGAAACACCTTCAATATCACTGAACATAGCGGAAGACGATATCAGAGATTCTACCTTTCATGTGAGTGACATGTCCTCAACGTTACAGGCCGAACCAGCTGGGATGCAGAGTGACAGTATAAGGAAAGAGGCCAAATTCATTGTATTCGATAGTTGTTTGATTGATATTATTATTCGGTTGAAATGTGGGCATTCGGTAGGTGGGGAAGTATGTGGGGAGCCATTGATTAATGTGACTCGTGCAATTCGAGGCACTAACCTTAAAATACATGCCACCTGTACAAAATATCATCCTTTCTCATGGTCTGCACAACCCATGCTGGGACAACTGCCAGCAGGCAATCTACTTTGTGCAGCGGCTGCACTTTTTAGTGGTTCAAGTTTTAAAAATTTAGAGTCTTTCTTTCAGTTTGTGGGAATCCATTTCATTGCGAAAACTCAGTTCTACAAATACCAAACCGATTATCTATTTCCAGCCATTAGCGAAGCTTGGAGAATGGAAAAAATGTCTATTGATAGTACATTCGCGGGCAAACGGTTCAGGCTAGCCGGTGATGGACAGTGCGACAGCCCAGGATTTTCAGCCAAGTACTGCACCTACCACTTTCAGGACATGGAAAGTAAGAAAATTGTGAGTTCGGTGGTCGTGCAGGTGTCACAAAGTACATCCTCAGTGGCCATGGAGAAAGTTGGCTTTGTAGCATCATTGCAAGAACTACAATCGCGGGGAATGGTGATCGACCTGATAGCCACGGACAGACACGTTTCAATTGCCAAGACAATGAGAGAAGAGTACAAAAATATAAATCACCAATTTGACGTTTGGCATCTTGCAAAAACAATCAATAAAAAATTGTCGGCTGCAGGTAAAAAAAAAGATATGCAAGGTATTTCACAGTGGTGCAAGTCAATCAGCAACCATCTTTGGTGGAGCTCAAAAACATGTGGAGGGTCGTTGGAAATTCTGGAAAAATGGCGGTCAGTAATGCTACACTGTACAAACGTGCACAGCTGGAACACGAACCAACATTTCCACAATTGTGAACATGGCCATTTGTCCACAGAGGAGGCACGGAAGAAGAAGTGGTTGATTCCTTCATCACCCACTCACAAAGCCATTGAAAAGATTGTATTTGATAAAACTATAACAAAAGCTTTGAGGGGACTCACGGAATTCTGCCACACAGGAGATTTGGAGGTGTTCCACAATATGTGCCTAAAGTACAGGCCAAAACGATTGCATTTTGGCATGGAGGGCATGATAAATCGGACTCTTTTAGCGGTCTTGGCACATAACCATAATGTCGGCCGTCAACAAAGTAGGACGACCGGAACTTTAGGGACGCTTCGCTACAATAAGGCCTTCACTAAAAGAAGTAAACAATGGGTGATCAAACCAGTGTTTGAGGATATGCAATATGAGTTTATTGAGAGACTTATTGTTGACGTCCTAGATAGGCACATAAATGGAGTTGTGAACGAACCTGTGCAGGTGACAACTGCATTGCCACCCAACATTGCCTCTGTTCCATGTCCACCTAAAGAAGAGCTCATTGAGAAATACACATCACGGTTTAAATGATTGTAATTTGATTGTCTGTTCTCTCGAGTCTCCTCATGTCGCAGGCCCATTGAATATGTTTATCTATCCAACCTTGTTCATTTGCGCATTAAATTAAACCAAACAGTAATATAAATGATTTTTCCAAAAATATAGAATGTCTCCGTATTTATGGTTATGTGGGGCTGCAAAGCACGCAGACAAAATGCAAAGATGGAGTGTAAATTTCAAGTCCTGTAAGACGGCCTTACACTGAATGTAGCTAACTAGGAATGTGTGTTCGTTCAAAGTGAAGGTCAGCTGCTTTGATTTTTTCTCGGGTGCCAGAATGGCCCACGACTCAGTATAAGGTTCTATTGTTATTTGACCTTGACAGGCCGGGACCACGTAAGAAACGATAATGAATATAATTTCAGAAACGAAAGCCATTTCATGTTCGTTCATTAGAAGAAATAAAACGTCGGCATAGAAGGAGTGGTATTTCGGGGCTGCCCTACGCACAGACACAATGGAAAATGCAAATATAATGTAAGTAACTCTTTAGATGAGTTTATACCGCAATTTAATTACTATACAGTAGCTTTAAAGACGGGTTAAGTTGTACTTGTTCATTCTATGTGGCATATTGTTTTGTACCGCGCACTATCTTGGGGAGAACCGTCTCCTTTTACGGAAGCACCTCAAAACCTTCCTCTTTGCTTCTGCTTTCTCTCTCCCTCTCCCCTGCTACAACTGGTCCACTGTCTGCGACCTCGGTCCTGGGCCCTTCCACTCTCCACCTGCACTCCCTGTCAACCCCTGCACTGGGGGACTGTCTCAGTATCCTACAGCCCCCCCTTGACGTATAAAACCCAGTTGCACTGTCCTAGCTATGAAATAATTTCCAGACCTAATATATAAAATGAATAATTTTAATAAATATCTGATGGTGAGACTAATTTCCTTTTTTATGTTTTTTAAATAGATACATCGTCCATTATTGTCTGTGTCACGAGTACCAGACACCGGCGGATGGGTTTTTTAACCGCCAGTTGCTTCTCCGCGTGAACAACGTTAGCACCCTGACCATTTTGTGGGACGATCGCCACGTACAAGTATGCCCTTACGCGGTACTAACGGCTAGATGCAACATACAGACCGTTGTGGTGGCCTAGTGCCTCGTTGTTGGAACAGCCATGCGATTATCAGTGCGACCGAAGAGCTTATTTTATCGTAAACCAACACCCTGTCTACTGCACACGAACATCGCTTGCCTCAAGACGAAATATTTTGGATCGAGAGCAAATAAAAATTCATTGATCT
Source organism: Ambystoma mexicanum (assembly GCF_040938575.1). Taxonomy (NCBI): domain Eukaryota; kingdom Metazoa; phylum Chordata; class Amphibia; order Caudata; family Ambystomatidae; genus Ambystoma; species Ambystoma mexicanum. The sequence goes on from NC_090922.1 coordinate 342,744,058, forward strand.
AAGACCCTGTGTACAGCAAAGGAACATCGTGTGCCTCGAAACTAACTTTTTGGAACGTGAGCAAATAAAAATGCAAATCGCTGAATATTCTCAAAACATTTGATGTCAAATAAATGTACTTTGCCAAATGTACAATCTTGCCGTTTGCTTTTAAACCACAGTTTCATATTCCGAATTGTGGCGCTGTATTGTGAGATGATCTAAGACCCTGTGTACAGCAAAGGAACATCGTGTGCCTCGAAACAAACTTTTTGGAACGTGAGCAAATAAAAATGCAAATCGCTGAATATTCTCAAAACATTTGATGTCAAATAAATGTACTTTACCAAATTTACAATCTTGCGGTTTAATTTAAAAGTACAGTTTCATATTCCCAATTGTGGCGCGCTGTGTTGTGTGAGCTCATCTGTGTTGATTTCCTGGTTCTGTGTGGAGTCGCATAGAAGACGCCTGGGCGCGTTTGCCTACGCAGCACAGTCACGGATAGAGGCGGGGAATATGAATGTTTTGATCAAGTCTGTTTCAGGGGCAGGGGATTTGATTTAGTGCCGCAAAAGCAGGTGAGCCAGGGCGATGGGGGGAAATGATAGGATTATCATAAAATGGCGGATGTTTTCGAGTGCGTTAATGGACGAAAAGTCGGGTAAGGTCCATAGGAAAGTTTTCTACGATCTACCGATTTATGCTTAAAAACACATGGCCGAACCGTAGGGACAATAAAAAAAAGTCCCGGAACTATCCTTTAACAGCCAGCAGGTTTGCTGGAATTTGTTTTTTGGCACCTTTAACTTTCGCATTAAGCACCGTCCTGGGTCGGGCCATGGCAAGGCGGATGCGTTGTCCCGTCTTGCAGGGGGTGGGTGCACTTCCTATATACCCCAATACAATCCTAGAGAAAACTCATTTTGTTTGTCTATGTACACCACCTCCTAGTCTGATTACCAAGGTCTGTGATTGGGTCTACCAACATCCTGCTAGCCTGCAGGAGTGGAACACAACATATCATGAAGGCTTACCCTTTTGTCTAAGAACGCTGTTCCTACCGACACACCAAACTATACTCCAGGCTCTAGGATGGTCACATGATGCACTGACCAATGGACATCCTGGTCAGAGAAGGACTTTAGCTCTCCTTCAAGGCTGGTGTTGGTGGCCCTCCATGTGTAGGGATACCATCTACTATGTTGATAGGTGTTTCATCTGTTCCCAGGGCAAGGTCTGGAAGGGTAAACCACTTGGTCTACTTCGACCCGTGCAGATTCCCCATAAACCCTGGCACATGGACTCTATGGATTTCATCACTGATTTGCCAATGGTCCAAAATTATGATACTATATGGGTTTTGGTTGACTGTTTTACAAAAATGGCTCGCTTTGGTATTCCTTCTGCTCCTTTGCTGGCCGATCTCTTCTTTTGTCATGTCTTCTGCCTATTTGGTCTCCCGTCCATCCTCATCTCGGATAGAGACTCCCAGTTCACTTACGGCACTCTTGGGCATTGATGCCCGTTTTTCCTCAGCTTATCACCCTGAAACGGATGGCCAAACCGAATGAGTAAACCAAACTCTAGAACAATATTGGAGTTGCTTGTGTTTGTAACATCAAGAGACCTGGTTCCACGGCCCATGTATGGCAGAGTTCGCTTATAATAACGCACCCCATTCTTCCACAGGCTTCTCTCCTTTCTATTCCTTGTAAAGTCAACACCCCTGCACATTACCAATATTGGATATACCACCTACCTCTACCCCTTGTGAGAAACCTGAATGTGTCTCACTTACTAGTCCCCAGGGATCTGTCATTGAGATGGCCTGGACACGGCCATCGTTATTGGATCCAGTTTCTGCGGGTGGACCAGTGCGAGAGAATCACCTGGATGGGGGTGCTCGGGGAGTGGAAGTGGGACACAGACGGTTGAGACGTGGTATCCCCTTCCTTATAACACCTTTTCCCATCCTACCCCACAGGATGCGTAAAAACTCAAACCCCCACCCCCTTTTCCTACACAAACACTTTCTCACACTGCGAAACACAGCGGGCTAACACCAGAGCCGTTTACCTGACATGTAATGCTGATAACTACGCACACCTGATGGCCCTTTCCCTTCCCCACAGGGATAAAAGGCGGAGCACAAGAGCACACTTTGAGCAAGGCCGAAACGCACAAGGAAGCAGCGATTCCAAGATGACATTTCAATCGAAGGAGAAAGGCAGGAGGAAACCGAAAGGACAACAAGCAGGGAATTGCCCTTGCCCTTTTCAACCCTTACCTGCAAAGCCTTAGAAGACAGAACTATAAGACCGCAAAATGCAGCTGGCGATTGGTGTGACAGGTGTCAATGCTACACAGGGCCCTCCTGCACTAATAGTCAGGGCGGAGAAAAGAGCTTGCTGTCGTGGTCTCATCCTTGACTCCGGAAGAAAACCCAACAAGTTCAACACAGCCCGTGAGTCGGAGGAAACGGATAGAAAACCGGACTGTATTAAGCTCATAGTTGCAGTGGCAATGTTAGAGAGAATTCTCTATGGCTAATTTCCCTTACCTATAGAGTCCCCCAGTAGCTTTGCTGGTTTTGAGGGGTTTATTTTTTTCTCCTGCTAAGAGTGAGACCCTTTTTACCACTCTTAGAGAGATTGCTAGTGTGTGTTTTAGGCTATCTTGTGTGCTTATGGTCTATGGGGTTTTTCTCACCCTCATAGGATTCGTCTTTTTACTTGTGTGGTACACAGCACCCTCCGTGCCGTACCACAGAGGTGTCGTAGCGACCCCCAAACATAGACTCCATACCCTGTGATTGACTACTGTCTCCCAGGGCATGTAAAGTCCCATTGACTTTACTAGTCAATCCTTATGAACAAAACCAGTACAACCCATCTTAATATGGAAGTACTGGAAAGGGTTAATAATTTTTCCTTAGTGTTCATTTTCGAGGGGGTACTGTAAAGTCCCTCTCTCAAATGTTTCTGGCTGGAGGCAGTGGTTTCTACCGTAAAAATTTGACCGTGAATATTTTCCTATGGGATTTTCCCATTGTTCGAGGCTACCACTTTTACTGACAGCCTCTAACATACCGCCGGTTTATTTTTATATTAACTTTACTCAGGTAGGTTTTTATTGCCAGAACTTTGATTTAATTTCTTTCTCGTGTCTTTCTCTATAGTCCTAACCCCTTTGTTCATCCTTTTGGCGGGCTTCTGCACAGAAGCCCTTCTTTCGGCGCCACTGAGTCTGGGGTAGACAGGATGTGTGGGAGGGGGAATAGGCACTCTGAACAGGGTTGCCTACGCAACCCAAGTCGCACTCTGCCCTGATAGGCTGGGGGGTTCTCCCGCCGGGAGAGCCACCCCACTGTGTGAGTGACAGCTAGGCTGTATGAATGGGGGTCTTGCTGCATAAAAACAGGGTCCTGAGGACTGGAGGACTGGAGGACAAGACGTCGCCACTGGAACTAAGAAGCCGAAGAGGAGAGAAGCCAAAGACATCTGCAACAACAGTGTCTCACCCCTTTTCTCCACATGACGAGAGAAGATATTCATCTGCAAGAGCCTTCTTCCCTTGAGCTGGTGGGGCTAACCAGTTTGACAATCGCCTTCCAGGACCTGCTTTGGTCGAATCGCCAGTGCCCTGCACTCGGAGACCGGATAGCCAGGCACCTGTCCACCACAACCGCGATTTAAATGAGCGTACCTTATAATCCGTTTCGGCATCATCGCGGCTGGCTTCTTCCCTGGGCAGTGCAGTAACTCGAACCTTCCTCCACAACGAGAGCCTCTCTTCCTCTGGTGGACAACACGAAATGCAGTAACTGCTAGGAACCACCGCTACAGCAGGAGCTGCTTCCACTTTTTCAGGTACATTGTTCCGCCAGGCCTCCCGTTCTGCGGTGCACTGCTAAAGGTGTTTGAAATCCTTTACCTACCTCCTGGGGTGGCCGCCCTTATCGACAAACATTATCTTTTACCTTCTGCACCCTCCTTTTGAATCATTAAACCAAAGAATTGACTGCAGCTACTAGAACACTTTGATCCTGGGCACATTGCTCTGTACCACTAACTCTGGCACAGGCCTATTGACTTTGGCTAAATCTGTTACAACTGCCTTCACTAGATTGCGTTTTACCCTCAACTGTGTTGGTGCACCAAGAACTCTTATAACTACTCTTCCTTCCCTCTTAAGTATTGTTGAAGTGCCATTTTGCTCAGTTTTCACCTATTTATGACTATTGCTAAAGTGTTACCTAGCCTAACTTGTTCACAATCCACTTGGGAAGTGTTGCTAGAGTGTTTAAGAGGATAATTCTGTATAACTTGTCCTTTCCCTCCCTTCTGAGAAATGACTAGAGTGCCATTTTTGCTTGGTTGACCCTGTGCCATTTTGCTCAGTTTTCACTCTTGCTCAAACTTGTATCTAATTTAAATAGGGAATTGTGTATACTTTTCTTGACTATTTTAACTTGCTTTTATAAATGTGATTGATGTGTTGAACTAGAAGTGTGTAAAATAAATATATATATTCCTTTTAATACAAAGCTTTGGTCAGTGTTTCCTTGTGCCATAGTATTGTAGTCCTATTGTGTAAACCCTGAATACTGCTCATCTCCCTCTTGAGATAAGTCTGACTGCTTAGCCACAGCTAACAACTAAATCTTTGTGGTACAGACTGATACCAAAAGGCATTTATTGCATATACCTGTAGTCTTAATCTTCTGTAGTGCTCCCTAAAGCAACTGCACAGGAATCTGCCGAACAGGCAACATTTGCGTAAAGAAAAGAAGATAATAGACAAAGGTCTTTTGTGAACTAACAAGGTATCAGGGTTAGAGTGGTCCGGTGCCATATGGGCACTCATTCGAAATACTCTAACAGAGGCCCCATTCATTAACATGGCAAGGGCTTTGAGAAACCGTAATGTGGAAAGAATAAGCTGCCCAATTGTCTAAAAACACATTAAGATTCTTGAATACTACAGGACCCTAGAGCCCAGGGGAGGCCCGGGAGGAATGTCAAAGTGGTCATACAATGGTTGAGTCAAAACCCCTTGTACAGTCTAAAGTCTTTGACACATTGTGAATTGAAAAGCTAAAGTGAACTGCATTGTGGTAACAAATGTGAACACGACTGAGGGACGTCCACAGTGTGACGTTGGTCTGAGCCCGATTGAGGGAGGCTGACATTGTGAAAGGGATCGGAGCCCATCTGAGGGGGATCCTCGGCTGAAGAAGAGTCGGCCAACCTGAAGATCTATAGAAGGAACTGTTTGTTTATGGTTTGTGATATATCAGGCCCTCTGAAGCAAGAGACTTTGCATGAAGAGACTTGGACAGAGAAGTTCCTGATATTGGAAAAGGAACTGTAAACTCGGGCCAGAGAAGCCCCAGAAGTGCACCGTACCTGAGAGTCCCGCCTTGTCCCATGTTTCAATCGTGGTGAAGGACTTATCCTTCTGAGAACACTTCTTTCTTTCTTTGTGAACATTATCCCACACTATGTTGTATTTAGAGGTAAGCACTGACAATATATTTTTCTTGGTATAGGCCCTGTTCTTTTTACTAGACTCCACTAGGACTGTATTATTATTTTTTGATGGTCCTAGCTTGCTCCCATCTTAGATTTAGGCTTATATAAGGCGTTTATCTCACACATTTCTATCGGTTAATAAACACCCTTGAACTGTGATCACTTGCGTTTGTCTTGCTTTGATACCATGCCTTCCTTACAACCTGCTGCAGATTCCAGCTTGAGGAACATCAAGGCGATACACAGGCAGATGTCGACACATCTCCAGGATGCTCCGGCTGCAATGTGTCGCTCGGCAGACAGGCAATGTCACCCGGCTCCACTCTATGAAACCGGTGACAGAGTCTGGTTGTCTACACGGCATCTCCGTATCCCTGGTTACAACAAGCTGCGTCCTCGTTTCGTGGGCCCATATCGAATAAATTATAAGTTACTCACCATAATGACTAACGTACTCTCAGTCCTTAGTCCCCTTTCCTCCATACTGCATTGGCGTCCCTTCCTAGGGACGGGAGACAGAACCTTTTTCAGCGATGTGGGCAGGAAGGCGTATGCTGTCATGTCGCTCCACTCCACTGAATCTGAAATGTGTCGCAGAGGGACCCGGGGCCCTGCCCTTGCCAGGACCCAAACTGGTGGCACTTCTTGTTGTCCCAGGTGGCGAAGAGGTCCACCTTGGGGTGCCCCCATCTGGTGAAGATCTGCCGCAGCACCTGTTCGTTCAATTGCCACTCGTAATTGTCCACCCCCAGTCTGCTGAGCCTACCCGCCTCCGGGTTGGATTTCCCCGGAACGTGGACTGCCGTGAGGTAGATGTCTCCAGGACCAATTCCCACATGCTGACTGCTAGTCTGCACAGTGGAGGGGATCTGGTACCCCCCCTGCTTGTTGCCACAGAACATGCTGGTCGAGTTCTCTGTCTGGATGAGGACGACCTTGCCTCCTATTGCTAGCCAGATGGCCTTCACTTCCAGCCAATTTATATGGTTCTCCTGCTCCTGCCGGGTCCAGGTTGCATGGATGCTCGGGTTCTCAAGAGTGGCCCCCCAGCCTTCTAGCAAGGAGTCCGTAGTGATGGTGATCTGTGGGGAAGTGTTAGGCAGAAACCTGTGCAGTTTCCTTAGGGAACACTGCAAAAGATTTAGGACTACAGGTGTTATCAGTAAACCCACTTGGTAGCAGTCTGTACCACCTAGATTTACCTGGTAGCTGTGGCTGAGCAGTCAGACTTCCCTCAAGAAGAGTTGGGCAGCATGCAAAGTACACACAATAGGCACTCAGACACAATAATACAAGCAAACACTGACCAGAGCTTTGGTATCAAAGTATATAATTATTTATTTAAAAACACACTGTTTGAAACACTCCAGCACTCTTATTGTAAAATACTCTAAACACAGTTACTATTATAATATATACAACCCTTATTCCTTATCAGATAAGTCTTAGTTAACACCACTTATTTTCATACAGAGGTGAGCACTTAACTATAGATGGCGCTCCAATAAGTTTATGAAAAAGGGAGGGAAAAGACAGAATATGGAAAGGTACACCACTCATTTAGGAACACTATTAGCAAGGCAGCAGAGCAAAAAGTCACTTGTGAGCCAAAGTCCATAGGCTGGGCCCACTCTTAGAGAGAGCAGAGCACAAATGCGCCCAAGATCACACAGTTACACTAGGCTTAGAAAGTCTTGCAGAGAGTTCGGAGAGAGTTTAGGGAGGCTTAGAAAAGTTTAGCCAGGGTGTCCCAGGCTAACACAGGTTCGAAAGCCAGGGGCTAAATCTACCCTGTACAGTCGGTGGCAAGGGAAGCCAGGCGGAACACGGTACCTTAAGTGGGAAGGATCCTCCAGCGGTGGCAGTTGTTCCTGGCAGTGATTGCAAGTCTCAGCATCGTCCAGGGGAAGAGAAGATCTCGACTTGGCGGAAAGCTGAAGGTCGTTGCACTGCCAGGGAAGAAACCAGCCGCGGAGTTTTCCGGTTAAAGGTAGTACCCTTTATTTCGCGGTCGTGGTAAAACGTGGTATTCTGGTTGCCGGGGTGCGGGGCACAGGCAAGGCGGCCACGAGATGCGTCGGGAAGGGGAAAAGACGGTGAAACTGGTTATCCCCACCAGTCAAAGGAAGAAGACTCTCCGGCGGGAGGTCTCCTCTGTCGTTGGGAAAAGTGGTGAGACGGTCCAGCAGGGCTCCACCGGCGGTGTCGTCGTGGTAGGTCGGCTCAACTTCTCCCTCGTCAGATTCTTAGGTCCTCTGGCGACTTCTGAAGTTCCAGTCCCCAAAGCCCTGCTTTTATGCAGAAAACCCCCAAACTCAAAGTGCCTGCCAGTGTTTTTTTCAAAGCAGTCTTCTGAGAGTTAATGACTTAATAGGAGCATAAAATGTACTACTGGTTTAATACAAATGTCCTAATCAGGTATGCCTTCAGCAACCCCACAAATAAGCAGTATGCATGTTATTCACTCAAGTTCTGATAAAAACAAGCATTGGATAAGCCAACAATTTTGGCTTGTGTATAAGCATTAGGCATTTTCCTGGCACTTCTATTAGATGCCTAAGTACAAGTATCATTTTGCACCTGCTACCATCAATTGACAGTTAATGGACGGTGCCTGACAAGTGCCTTTCTCATGCCTACACAAAAGGCCAAACTGTTGACATTGCCAATGATTGTTTTAATGAGGCATGACAATATCATTGCCATTATAGGCAAAACGAACGTGAGTGTTCTTTTGTAAGGAGACCTGCCTATGTTGGCACAATCAGTATGGGGATATTGTTTTTATGCAACATGACAATATTTCTGCCATTATATTGAAAGCCAATGAGAGTGTTCTTAGGTGGGGAGAATGGCCTTACAGCAAGCATGGACATGTATTTCTAATGTGGTGTGAGAATATTACTGCCATTACAGACAAAGAAATGTGCGTGTTCTTAGATGGGGCGACCGGCCTATGTTTTCACAGCCAGTATATTATAAGTTACTCACTGTAGTGGCTAACGTACTCTTAGTCCATAGTTCCCTTTCCTCCATACTGCATGGGACGGGAGACGGAACCTTTTTCACCAGAAAAATCTTCTTCCCTGCTAAATTTAGAGGTGCACGGAGGCGCAGCCCTGCGAGCATGCGCTGCCTTGACTCCGCCCTCCGGCACCACACCTCAGTCCCCAAAGACGCGTCGACAATAGATTTACCATTGCCAAATGACGCCAGATTATTAGGGGGGAGGATGGTGGGACGTATGGCGGAAAGGGGACTATGGACTAAGAGTATGTTAGTCACTACGGTGAGTAACTTATAATTACTCTTACGTCCCGTCCGCTTTCCTCCATACTGCATGGGCGATTACAACTGAATGTAGCCCCAGGGTGGAGAGGAGACCCTCCGTAAGCAAACAGGTTCCGGAGAACCGCCTGTCCGATGGCCGCATCTGACATGGAGCCGGCATCCAAACAGTAATGCTTGCAGAAAGACGATGGAGTGGCCCATGTGGCCGCCCTGCTTATGACCTGCCAGGGGACATGGCGCTGAAAAGCGATGGCCGTTGCCTTGGCCCTGACTGTGTGGGCATGCATGTTAGCTGGAAGGGGTCTATGCTGGCCCTCGTACGCTTCCTTGATGGCAGAGACCATCCAGCGGGAAATGGAGGCTTTTGATGCCTGATAGCCTGCCCTGTCGCCTACAAAAGCGATGAAAGGGCATCTGACTTGCGGAAGCCCTTGGTCCTGTCCAGGTAGAATTTCAGGGCATGCCCGACATCTAGGCAGTGCAGAACTCTCTGTGGCTCGTCCTTCGGGTCAGCAAAGAATGTGGGAAGGACGATCTCCTCGTTCAGGTGGAAGGCTGATGGCACTTTAGGTGGAAATGCCAGATGGGTCTGCAGGACCACCTTATCCTTGTGAAAGGTATTGTACGGATCTGAGGCGACTAAGGCCTGGATCTCGCTGACCCTGCGCGCCGAAATAAGGCCGACTAGTAGGGCCGTCTTGATGGTGACCAGCCAGATGTCCGCGGACGCCATAGGCTCAAACGGCTTGTATGCAAGGGCGCCCAAGACTAGGTTCAAATTCCACACGGGGTGTGTCTTCCTGATGGGCGGGTAGAGTCTAGCGAGTCCTGCCAAATGTCTCCTGACAATCGGGTCAGAGGAGGAGAAGACCCTTTCCTCCGAATTCCTGTAGGCCCCTATGGCTGAGAGGTATGTGTGGCAGGTGTTCCCCTGCATGCCAGAGTTGGCGAGGTGCGCCGAGCAAGACAGTACGTCGTCCAGTGAACAAGCCAGCGGGTCAATAAACTTGGAGTGGGCCCAGTGGCAGAACCTGGTCCATTTACTTTTATACTGGGCTCTAGTAGCCTTGCACCTAGCACCCTGTATGATTTCCAGATTGGCCTGGGATAGGTTGAGGTGGCTGAGTGTCACCTGCTCAGGAACCACGCTGTGAGGGCCAGCGTCTGAGGGGCGGGGTGGACGACCCTGCCCCCCTGCTGTGTCAGAAGATGTGCTGGGCCTGTCGGGAGGTGGATTGGGGGGACCTCCGAGAGGCTGAGCAGCTCTGAGAACCATGGCCTGGCTGGCCACCACTGAGCTATCAGAATGACGTTGAGCTGGTGAGACTCCTTGAACTTGCAAAGCACTCTGCGAATCAGTGGAGTGGGCAGGAAGGCGTAGGCTGACATGCCGTCCCACTGGATCCATAAGGCGTTGCCCAGGGAGCCTAGGCCCTGCCCCTGCCAGGAAGCGAACTGGGGGCACTTCTTGTGCCTGGCGGCAAAGAGATCCTCCTGGGGGAGGCCCCCTCTGTGGAAGATCTCCTGTGCAACAAGGTCGTTCAGCTGCCACTCGTAGCTGTCCGCTCCCAACCTGCTGAGCCTGTCCGTTTCCAGGTTGGATTCCCCCGGGAGGTGGACCGCCGTGAGGAAAATCTCGTTCTCCAAGGCCCACTCCCACATGTTGATCGCCAGTCTGCACAGGGAAGGGGACCTGATCCCCTCTTGTTTGTTGATGTACAACATACTGGTCGAGTTGTCTGTATGAGGACAACCTTTCCCTTGAGACGTGGGAGGAAGGCCCTGAGCGCTAACCAGATCCATTCAGTTCCAGCCAATTGATGTGGTTTTCTTGGTATTGATGGGTCCACTTGCCGTGGACCGAGAGATCCTCCAGGTTGGCTCCCCAGCCCTCGAGGGAGGAGTCTGTGGTAATTGTCACCTGTGGGACGGGGGGCCTGAAGGGCTTGCCCATCCGCAGATTGCAGTCCCTGGACCACCATGGGATGTCCAGTGGAGAGAGATGGGGATCTTGATAATTTTGGCCTGCAAGCCCCTCTCCTGGTTCCACGACACTGCAAAGTGGAGTTGAATCCCCCTCATCATGAGTCTTGTGTGGGGACGGCCAACAGCACCGCCGCAAAAAGACCCAGAAGATGCTGGTACCACCAAGCCGAAGTAGCGCGTCAGCTGAGAAAGTGGGACGGAGCTCTCCTGATGGCCGAGATCTTGTCCTCCGAGGGGAAGATCCTTTCGGAGCGCGTGTCCCAGATGAGGCCCACGAAAAACAAAGACTTAAGATTGAGCGAAAATCCCAGGTCGTCTAGCATGTTCATCAGTGCATGGGAGGAGTGGTGAACTGCTTCTTGCGATGTAGCCCTGAAGAGCAAGTCGTCTAGGTAGGGGTGTATATGGAGGCCCTGAGCCCAGAGGAGGGCTGCCACAGCATTCATGAGTCTGGTAAAGTCCCTGGGGGCCGAGTTAAGGTCAAAAGGGAGGACCGTGTACTGAAAATGGCAGCCCATGATCCTGAACCGGAGGAAAGAACGATGGGGTTGCCAGATCGGGACGTGCAGATAAGCGTCCTTCAGATCCAGGGAGCACATCCAGTCTCCCCTGCACAATGTCTCCGAAATAAGGGCTGGCTTAACCATCTTGAATCTCTGAAGAGGTAAGTAGAGGTTGAAGGTGGAAAGGTCCAATACAACTCTCAGGACAGCCTGGTTCTTCTTCAGAATGGTGAAGATCCTGGAGTAAAAGCCGAGCCTCGCTGGGGGCTGGAACTTCCTCCATGGCCTGGCTCAGGACAAGCGACCAAATCTCCGCCAAAAGAGTTGCTGTCCCAACCTGAGGGAGAGGAGGAGAGGAAGGAGGAGAGGCAGGAGTAGGCAGACATACTCCCTCCGAGGAGACTATTAACAGGATCCAGGGGTCCGCAAAGTTCTGTCGCCAAAAGTGTGCGTGAAGAGCAAGCCTACCCCCCCACTGGAGACACGTGGACCCGGAGCGGTGTGTCAGGACTTCTTACCATCGGAGACAGAGGCGGAAAAGGGGGGCTTTGATGCTTGCGCCGATTTGGGGCGGTGAGCATTCCGGCTGCCTAGACCTCACTTCCTGGAAGCTGCGCAAGCCTCCAGATGAGCGACCCTTATCCGAGCATTGTTGAGACTAGGAGTACGCTTTGGGCATGGTCTTTGTCAGTATGGATAAAGACTTAGCCGTCTGAGAGCTGTTCTTCTTTTTGTCCAGCTCTTCGTCCGTGCTGGAGTGAAAGAGGTCACTGCCCTCGAAGGGCAGATCTAGAATGCATTCCTGGACGTCAGGGTTGAACTTGGTTGCCCTGAGCCAGGCCATCCTTCTCATGTCCGTGGCAACGCATATGGCACGTCCAGAGGTATCAATGTGTGTCAGGGTGGACTCCATGATATCCTGAGCCACGATCTTGGCTTCGACTAGCCCCGCCTTAAAACCCGATTGGCTGGAGGCGGTGAGTTCTGGGAGAAAGTCAGCAATTTCCCGCCATAATCTCTGGTTGGCGACTGCCAGCATGGCGTCAGCGTTGGCCTGTCGCAGATGCAAGGAAGCATTGGAATACAGCTTCTTACCGCAAGCCTCCAAGGTTTCTTCCTCCTTGCCTAACAGTGCCATAGATTACTAAGACGAGGACGACTGAGGCTTGGAGTAGAGTGACGCCGCAGCAATGACCGCAGAGTGTGGCTCAGGGTGGGAGGAGAGCAACAGTGTATCCCCCTACCTCTGCCTGTACTTGGCGTCCAGGCAGCGGTTGACCGGGTGGACAGAGTGGGGTTTGAGCCAGCCCTTCTTGGTGAGGGGTCCACGTCGGTCTGCAGTGGAATTCCCGTTCTGACAGAAGGGCACCTCGTGAGGACTTTGTTAGGGAGAATTCTCATTTATGGCTAATTTCCCTCACCTATTGAGTCCCCCAGCAGCTTTGCTGGACTTCTGGAGTTTATTTTTTCCACTTGGTAAGAGTGTGAGATTTTTCCCCACTCTTACCTGTGTTTTGCCATGTGTATTTTTCTGTTTTTGTGATTTTGGACTCTGAAGTACACCACTTCAGTAGCCCCCTTCTTTTGTGTGCGTCACCCAGCACCTTCAGTGCCGTGGCACCGAGTTGTCTTTGAGACTTCCCCCCGACTCCAATTCTGAGGCTGACTACAGTCCCCCAGAAAAGGGTAAAGTTGCCATTAACTTTATTAAGTCAATCTACCACAGATCCAGTACACCCCATCTTCCATGGAGTACTGGAAAGGGTTAATTCGTATCCCTTTTTATCTGTACCTCCTAGAGCACTGTTTCGCTCTTTTAACATTTAGACTTGGCTGGTGGCAGTGGTATCTACCCTAACTTTTCTACCGCGATTATATTAGATTTATTTATTTATTTATTCAAATTTGTAGAGCACACGACAGCCTGGGGGCATCGTGGCGATAAACGTGGAATTGTTGTTGGCTATTATATTAGCCTGGAACATAAACCCGCTTGACCAAATTGTCTTTCTTTGGCTCCGTTTGGGTTTATTCGCCATTTCTTTTTGTTAAAGTCCTTCTTGTGTTTTACTTTGCGTGGCAAACTAGGATCGCCTTCTTTGTTCACTGTCTTTTGGCGGGCTTCTGCTCAGAAGCACTCCACCAGGCGCCTGGGTGTCTAGGTGGGCTGAATGTGAGGGAGGGGTGTAGTCACCCCCTGCACAAGGTATCCTAGGAAACCCAAGTCGCACTTTGCCCTGACTGGCTGAGGTGGTTGTCCAGGCTGGACAACCCCCCTGCTGGGTGATTGACAGCCAGGCTGTGTGAATGGGGGTTTTGCGCATGTCTCTTGGGATAGAAGTCAGAGAGTCGCCACTGGAACTACAAGGAACCAAAGAGAAGCAGAGAGAACGACGACTGCTGCAGCTACCCCGTTGCGGTGAAGCCCTGCTGCAGTCCTGAGCTATCTACCCTTCAACAACTAAGAGAAGATTCAGTCCGGAGTCTTCCTTCCTTGAGCCTGGTGGGGAAAACCAGCTAATTTTCCACAGCCAGAGGATCCTCTTCCTTGGTCGAAATCGCTGCACACTGCTGTAGTGGTCCGGATAGCCATTTGAAGAGCCTCTCCTGTTTTTAAGGAGCGCACCTTTTATTCATTGTCGCTGCTGCCGGCTTCATCCCTGTGTGGTGCAGACCCCCTTCAGATGTCCTCCTTCACAACGAAGCTCCAGGAATCGTGGGTCTGCGGGAAACCAACATGAACAACAGCGAGGGCACCAGCTCCACCATTGGAATAAGGTACTGTGTTCTGCTTGAGGAAACTGGGTGAACCCCTTTTCTTCATCTCCAAGCCTTGCCCTGGTCTTCCCTCCTTCTTATAACTTTTGCTTCCAAACACTGACAATATCAAAGTACTTTTGGCTACGTTGAATCGTGAACTGTCCGACTGTGTGATCTTCGGCAATAGGCCCTCGGTGTCACTTTACCCTGGCTCTTGCCCTTTGACTCTTGAACTCCTGTCTCTGAGTGTGTCTCGATTCTGTCTGCCTAACCAAAATATTGCCTGTGATTTTTGCCTCCAACGCCCTCGGGGTATCTCAGGTACTAAGTGTGTTTTTGCCCCGGTAGCATTTCATGTCACGGATACGCGTTTAATTAGTAGACCGAACTGTCAAAAAGTGATCGCAATCGTATTCGCGGTAACGTGTTTTGTTCGTAACACCGGTTCATCCAAACACAAGGTACTTACCTTGAGACATACTGTACAAAGTGAATTGGTTAGTTGTAGTATATTTGACGTGTGGTTTTGTGTTTAAGTTTAATAGAAGTGTTGTGTTTATAACAAATGGTATAAAAATAAATGTACTTATATTTTTCTACCTGAAACCTTGAGTCAGTGTTTGCTTAAGTCACAGTAATTGTGGTCCATTTGTGCAATCTCTGCTACTGCTCATATACTCTTGAGATAGGCCTGGCTGCTCCGCCACTGCTACCACTCTGACATAGTAGTACAGGCTTGTACCAAAGGTAAAACTTGTATTGCCACCTGTAGTCTTAATATTGTGTGTAGTGGTCCCTAAGGGCACTGCACAGGATTCTGACTAACACACTTCAGTGAGGACACCCTCTGCCGGCTGTTCTACCTGGGGCTGGGGTAGGCCCAGTTATTCCCTCAGGCCCGAGAGACGCTTGTGGAAGGCCCTTGCTGATGATGATGTGTCAGGATCATCCTCATCAGTATCCGGAGGGTCTGAGGGTTCCTGTGGAGGAGTATCCGGAGCCGGAGCCTGGGCACTGGGACCACGGCCGGAGGCTGAGGAAGAGGAGGAGGCTGGTATGGAACCGCCTGTGAAGTAGGCTGAGGAGCCAGAGGAGGCGGCTGCGCCGGGGCCTGAGGCATCGGCGCAGGCGCCTGTGGTGCTGCTAGCATAGCGGGAAGGACTTCCCTGACTGCGTCCTTGATGAAAGCCCCCATCTGTTGAGACTTCATGAGGACGAGGAACCTCTCGAAGATACAGTCCTCACTGGCCGAAGAGGAGAAGGAGGAGGAGGAGGAGGGCATGGACGGGGTAGCTAGAGGCAGCTGGGGCCGCTGCCGAGCCTGTACATACGGCCGCAAGGGAAAACAACCCTGCGCATAAGAAGGGTAGGCTGTAGGCCACGTACCTGGTTCATGCCAGTCCCACCTCGACACTCGTTCTTCGCCGAAGTCCTGCAGAGGCGTCGAATGGGTGTTCCTTTCTGGCACATAGGCCATTTTGTTGAGCTGCCTACCACGTGGCTGTGACGTGTTGCTCGGCTCGCTGGGGCCGGCCTCTGCCAAGTCTCTTATGTGTGAGGCATGTTACTTGCCCCGCTCCTCGGGCACGGTAGGTGTACAAACCTCGACCCGTGGGTCGTTAGAGCTGCATTCAGGCACCCCCTTAGATGTACTGCCGGTAACAGGGCATAGCCCCTCGGTCATGATGCCGGTACAAGGGCGGAGCCGCTTGGGTGCAAGCCCGGTAACAGAGCCCAGCGGCCCCTCAACAGTGGCACCGGGAGGATCCAAGGACCCCTCAGCCCGGAGTCCGGTAGCTGCGACAGCCTTGGTGCGTGTGTTGGTATAAGGACCTGAGAGGCCCCTCCCGCGCAGGAGAGTCCCTGGGAAGGAGTCACCCTTGCACAGTTCAGATGAAAATATAGGCCCTACCTCAGGCCTGGATCGATGCTTCACGAAGTTCTTGAGATCCTCAGAAGGAGACCACTGAAAGATCTTCCCTCCACCTGGCTAGTCTGTTCTTCAGCGCTTTCGAGGACAGCTAACCACACCGAAAAGGCTTGCCAACAGTGGTATGGGCCAAGGCAACGTAGGCAGAGGACGTGGGGGTCTGAAGTCGGGAAGAGCCCATTGCAGGATGGGCACCTGCTGAACCCTTTTGAAGTCGACATGCGCCGGGGAGGAGCTGTGGCGTCTGAGGACCCATTAGCTATGATAAAAGACAAAAGAAATTATAGCGGAAGAATCTGCGCATGGAATTACATGGCCGAAGCCAAACCCAGGAGCGCTGGTGAATTCGGCTCGTTCCCATCGACGTGGAAAAGGGGCTTGAGGTTTGGCACTGGAGGGCGGAGTCAGGGTAGCGCATGCTCCCAGGGCCATGCCTAGGCGCGCCTCTAAATTTAGAGGGGAAGAAGATTTTTCTGGTGAAAAAGGTTCCGTCTCCCATCAATCGCGAGGGACGTCCATGCAGTATGGAGGAAAGGGGACGGGATGTAAGAGTAGGACATGTTTTTCTAGTGTGGCATGGCAATATTACTGGCATAGGCAAAGCCAATGTGAGTGAACTCCCAAGAGGAGACTGGCCGATTAGTGGCACAGCCTCCAAGGGCATACTTTGTTAATGTGACATTACATATATTACTGGGATTACGGGAAAATCTCTCAAATGGGCTGACTGCCATATAGTGACACAGCCAGCATGGAAATGTTTGTACACAGTAGCATGACACTATTAAAGGCTTTATAAGCATAGGCAATGTAAGGGTTCTTACATATAAAAAGCCAGCAAACACATTTTTTTATGTGTATCAAAAAGGTTGTTTTATTGCTGTTGCATTACTGGAATTATGAGCAAAGCCAACAGGAATTTTCTTCTCGTGAATAATACTGTATGGGAAAACTGACATATGGGCACAGTCAGCAAGGACGTGTCTTACAGTGGCATTATATGCATTATGGGTAAAGGCAGTAAGAGTGGGTTTTTATGTGGGAATACTGGCATATATTGGCACATGTAGCATGAAAATGTCAGGTTACACTGGCAGAATAATGGGAGATATTGTGTACAACTGCATCAATAAAATGTATCTGAAAATTCTCCCGGGTACCGCTGATAACCTGGAAATCACTGCATTTTTATCATGTGTTCACTTACCTAAGCATTTGTAAATTGTATAGTTTTTACCAAATTGATCTAAAAGGTGTGCTGTAAAAAGTACCATTTTAGTCCTTCATCAAAAAAAATTCTCTGGGGCTCCAGAATCACTTTTGCATGGTTTGGGCTTTCTCGCTTCCCTTGGTCACTCTCGCATATTAATGGAAATATTTACACTTCTCCAATTTAAAAAATCACCAGCCGCCACTATTTACAATGTCATAATCTATGTCAGCAAAAAACCTCTGGTGAAGGCACAACTTCCTGCTTGAAGTTGTCAGGAATATCCAGTAACTAGAGAAGGGTAAATTATTCAATGAGTAATGCTGCGCTCTAATACTACTGAAAAAATAATGCTTCTGACAATAAGATAGCTAACAATGAGAAAATGTACTTGCAATACTAGGATAAAGAGAAGAAAAAGACCCAACAAAATATCTCCTTAAGTCGAAGCAGTTAAATAATTGAAACAGTTTTCACAACAGTCCTTAAATTGGAGCAAATTATGTGGTGTGGTACAACAGATGCAACAGAGAGACACAAATTACACTGCAAGCATTTTTATGTTTTAACTGTATAAAATGTCTTTCCATATCCACTACACTGCAGAATGAATGCCAGACCAGTTGTCTGTGCCAGTCAGATAGCAGAACAGAATAGTTTCCAAACTCAAAATGTTCAAGAAATATTTCCAACATTGCTGGCACTACCCCCCATTTGTAAAAAGAGATCCAGCGCAAAAGGTACCTTAGCAGCCTTCAATAAAACCTCCCTCTCCTCTTCATCTTTCCTTTGTTTTTCCAGTCTTTCTAGTTGCTCAAAGAATTTCAACTGAGACCGGACATCTGTAGCCTGATTATACCAACCATATTCCTGTTAAAAGAAAGTTTGTTTAATCAACACATTCAAATGGTGTACTAGCAAACACAACCTTTATATTTGGACATGTTACCAGATTAATAACTAGTTACTGAAATGGAACAATCATTTTAATCCACAGTTCATTTTATGTCAAGTAAGAGACAAAGATCGAATGACCAACTAGACCAATACATTCAGGTTCTCTTCAATTATATTAGTAACCCTGTACAGTATGGGACAAGATTAATATGTACCTAAATTGTCAGAATCACCCATAGGTTCAAGGCAAAAAACATCAAGGGAAAGGTGAAATTAAGAGTTACAGACGTATTCTCACTAACTGTGGCTGCTTCAGGGTTCCAATTTGGATGTACATTTTGTCAATGTCTCTCCCAGCCATTCTGGCTTCTAGGATGCCAGGGCCACCCCTCTATTCACACCCTTTGGCTTAAGGGTGTCTCACATCCTTCTTCTAAATTCACTCCTGGTCTCTCTCTTGATACTTTAATAAAATAGTCTCCAACTGCATGGTACTTTGTCCTTGTCTGAGCGCCACGCAGACTCCTTTCGCTCTCCAAGCAACAGGGTTTGTTTGTTAGTTTGTTTCTTTATTTATATTGAGCACCAGATCCAGGGGTATCAGGGTGCAGTGGTTACAAGAAGGCTCTCAGTTTAGGTTACACATGACAAGTATACAGATCAAGACGTAAGGCAATGCAGTTACAAAGTATCAAGTAAAGAGAATAAAAGTACAAGCAGAAACACTATACAGATAACATGAAAACAAACTCTGGAGATTATTTACAGTGTAGTTATTATGACAGCCCTTAGTGGTCATTGAATGATTGATCCGCTCGAAGTGAAGGAGGCAGGGAGTTCCACAGCTAACCGGCTTTGACAGGAAAGATACTACCCCTGATCTTAGATAACTTAAATATTGGGATGGCAAGGCAGGTAGTGTTAGCTGTTCTAGTGGGCCTAGTAGAAGAATTTCTGTGGAATCTTTCAGTAAGGTAGCTGGGCGCAGCATTGTTCAGACATTTGTATGTAAGCGAGGCAGTTTTCAGCCGGATTTTGTCATTGGTAGAAAGCCAGTTGTTTTGTCTCCTGATCTCAGAGATGTGCTCTCCCCTTGCTACGCCAAGGGCCGCTCTGAGGGCATTGTTTTGGAGTGTTTGGATTCTTCTGATAATGCAGGGTCCCAGCAGATGCGACTGTAAGTCTCAAAGCCCTGGGTGCGGATCAAAAGAGGATGGTAGGATGACAGTGTGGCCAACTGCACATCGCCTGTCCTTCAACAGGGTTACTCGGGCACCTATAACTAGACCTCTGTTCCTCAGCCCTCGGCTGCTTCCTGGTATTCTCCCCATACACTCTCCACTTCCCTTACAAAGCCCTTATCTCGTTTCTGTATTACACCCTTCCTTCTTCTCCCACTCTCTTCTGAGGCTACTCACAATCTACTCCTTCTACTCCCGTTCGGACCCTTCTTGCCTCCCAAACTACTCTCCCAAACAAAAGTCTAACTCAACCTCCACCTTGTATTCTCCTCTTCCAGACTCCTTCCCTGTGCTTTCCATTATATGTCATCCCCTCCTTGCTGTTTTACTCATTCCCAACCCCGACTCTGCTTTCAAACGCCTTCTCCCCTCCTGGATTCTTCATTTACCCTTTGTTATTACTTTCAAAACAGTTGGTCAAACCCCATCCACTCTCCTGACCCACAACTCCACTATTTCCTGCCACCTGTACGGGTGCACTTTCCACTACCATCTACAGGTGTTAAAGTTCTGCTAACACCTCCTGTTCCCTGCTCTGAGATGGCGATTAACAGGGAGTGACCAGGAGACCCCATGCCACACCTATGCCCACCATCCACAAGCTTATAGAGACAACCAGCCCCATTGGTCACCCTACTTGAAGTCACCAGAGATAGGCAGGGAACTACATTAAGCCATTAATGTTAAATCCTGCATCTTAAGGGGCCTCAAATGCATGCTTCTCGCTTACAACGATTTTATTTTATTTTCCAAACTTTATTAATATTTCCAAAAATGCAGTTGCATTCGAGCAATGAATCCTGAGGTAAATAATACAAATCAGGTTACAAAGAGATTATAAATGTGTACACCATTCACTGACTAGTGCCTAGAGAGAGCAAAACAGTAAGCCCTGACGTGGTTGAGCCCACATTTCCCCATGTCTCGATCAGGAATGGCATCCACACCCTATACTTCAAACCTACACCCATCCATGCTCAGGGCCCAGCTGCAGCACGGTGTCCTGCCCAATGCCGGAACCATTGTCAGGGTTAACCTAGCACGGTAGGGTCACCTATGGCCAAGGTGGGTTCACAGCAGTGATAAGGATCTAAATAAGTTTGGCCTGTGCGTGTTGGATAGTGTATTTGAGCATAGGGTAGTGAAAGGGGACCAATTGTGTTGCCAATTTTTGCAGGGACCCCTGTAGTATTGCAAACATTCTCTCTTTTGGCCATGTGTTCCATATCTTCGTCCATCAGAGTCCTAAGGAGGGGCCCTCTGTATTTTTTCCAGCATCGGGCGATAGCAAGCCATGCTGCAGGACACGCGCGGTAAACCGGGGGAAGGTGTGCTGAATGTGTTGCTGCTCTATGCTTCTGGTGCTTCCTAGGACAGGGATCAGGGGGTCTAGGGGTCGTTCCGCGCCAGTTATTTCTTTTAGTTTAGCTGGTATCTCTTTCCAAAAGAGCTGGATCGTTGGGCATAGCCACCACATGTGATCCAAAGTCCCCGTCTCCCCACAACCCCTCCAGCACTGCATTAAAGACCCTCGGATAAATCCATGCGGGTTCATGGGTTATAGTACCATCTCAAATATGTTTTATACAAGAACTCCTTAGTGGTGGTGCATCTTGATGATTCGGCTGTTTTGGCCCATAAGGATGCCCAAGTTTTTGAAGGTATTTGCAGGCCCAATTCCTCCTATCATTTCCCCATATAGAGGGAAGAGTTAACCCTCACTGCCTCTATCTAGGAGACGGTAGAGCCAGGAAATGCTTCCTCTATGGATATCATCCCGAATTGTCAGCTCTAGTGGCGTGGGTTGTCTAGTACCTACTTTTTGGACAGATGGATTTGTAAGCCAGTGATGAGGCCGGATGTATGTGAACTTGTCCGCCTCTGAGAGGCTGAATTTGGCTTTGGCCTCTTAAAACGTCAGTAGCTGTCCCTATAGATAACAATCCCTTAGGGTCCTCAAACCTTCCTCTGTCCATCTCCAGAAGGCCAAACCATTGTATCCGAGGATGAATTCTGGATTGGCCAAGACTGGAGAGAAGGAACCCAGGCCTGGGCACACCCTGCATAGCTTTTGCGCCTTGTCCCAATAAGGGGCGGAAGTCGCCTTGCTCAGGAGACCCCTTGCCTAGCGGGTTTCACCTCTCATTGCGAGCAGATATAATAGCTGGATCTTTGTAGCTGTTTGCTCTTTCTGTTTCCAGTTTGTCTCAGCTGGGTTATGAAGCCAAGAGAAAACATGTGCTGGACCACCTGCAGGTATCTGTTTAGCGCCCCAAGTCCTCTGAGGGCAGCCACATGGGACAAGGTCCTCTATGCTATTCATGGGGTGGCCTACCTTTCCATATGAAGTGGAACATTGCCTTCTGCAGCAGGATCCACTTTGGGATGAGAACTGGGAGGCTGCTGCTGCTAAACACAGAGTAATTTGGCAACCATGTTAATTTTAAGGGCATGAATCCGTCCCATCCATGAGATGTCTCGAATAATCCATCAACCTAAATCTGATGTGAGGTGTTTAAGAAAGGGTGACACATTGTATCACATGAGAGTCCCCCTCTTCTTTGTAAACTTAATCCCCAGGTAGTTGAGCACGGAGGGCTACCAACGCAATGCTGAGAACTTTGGAGCATACGCATATTTAGGCAACTCAATTTGTTATAGTTTAATCGCAAAGCCTGCTGATTCCTGAAAGTCGGCGAGTTCCGCCATCGCTCCCGGGCAAGAGGAGCCTGCATCAGTTAAAAATAGCAAAATGTCACCTGCATATAGGGATATTTTATGAGGAATTGTATCTATTACTGGGCCTTTGATATCGGCAATAGCTCTAATTTTATGTGCAAATGGCTCAATGAATAGGTAATAGAAAAGTGGGGAAAGAAGGCATCCTTGCCGAACTCCCCCAGTCAACTCAATCCTTGCAGTGATGTGTTTGTTAATTCTGAGCATTGTGGATGGGGAGCTAAAGGTGGCATTAACTGAGGCCCTAAAGTTGGGGCCAAAACCCATACCCACCATTACCTCACGCAGGAACTGCCAATCCACTCTGTCGAAGGCTTTGTATGTGTCAAACCCCACCAAGATCAAGGGTGTCTGTTCGCAGGTAGCCCAATCCATAAAATTCACTGCCCTGCGTGTATTTGTCAGTGGAGACTGGCCAGTTACGAACTCTGTATTGGGTATGCCACGTTCGGCACGCTCTCCCCTTGAATAATAATGGTTCTAGTTGAATTCAGAACATGCTCAAATGTAAATTCAATCAAACTCTATTGTAACTAATTATTGGTTGCACAAAATGTCCGGCAAACACAATATAAACTAGTCATTTATTGCTCAAGATGTCAGCCGACACGTGTTTCAACTTCCTTCGTTTTCAAGGCTGACCATTGGATACAGAAAGTAAAAAATAACATTACATTGTATGTCAGCATTGATCCAAAATACATTGAAATTTGAGAATATACAGAAACAAAAAGTATGTTCATGAGAGAAAACAAGCAAATCAATAAGCATATTGTTTTGTGGAAAATGAAACATGAAATAATATAAAATTGGTACACATACCCCAGTAGTTGTCAAATGTACAGGAAAAGCGGGGGTTGAGCAAAGAAAAGAAAAAATAAAGAGAAGAAGATTCTTTGGTTTATGAACATGTCTAATTATTGTGTGTTGCTATTAAATAAATATAACAATATAGCATTGGTGTGAGCAGACAACACCCCAGAGTGGCACCATGCAGTTATAACCCATTGGCAGTAATGTGGTTGTGATTCCCTATATCCAAAATTAAGACACAGTATATTTAATTATATTGCTGATGCGTCACCAGTTATGAACCCTGATTGATCTGAATGTACAAGCAATGGAAGGAATAACATTAGTTGGGTAGCTAAGAGTTTTTCATCGACATTTAGAAGGGCTATAGGCCTGTATGAAGAGCCGTGGGATTGAGTTTTTCCCGGTTTAAAAATGAGAGTGTTCATAGATTATTCCATAGTGGGTCGGGGGGTTGTACAGGAGTTCAGGAAGGAATGAAACAATGTGGTAAGGTGTTGCCTAATGTGCGGCCGAAAACATGTTATAGAATGATGGCGTGAAGTGGTCTGGCCTGGGGGCTTTATGAGAGGTGACATTTTGGATTGCTAACTCCACTTCCCCCTCCCAGATGGGACTGTCGAAGAGGTCCCGCTGTTTGTCCACCTGTGGCAGGGAGATCCCCTGCAGGTATACCCAGGATGCAAGCCTAGGGTTTGACTACCCTGACATAATTTGTGATCAAAACTGGTGCGCTATTTCCAATTTTGCTTCTTCATCTCTTTGTGGGATGCCTGCACTATCTACCAGCTCTGCTATATAATTCCTAGTGTGTGTTTTCATCACTTTGTAATTCAAGAGTCTGTTCGCCTTATTCCCAATAGTGTAATAGCGTTGGTGTGTGTGTATTAGTGATTGCGCCGTGTGGTCTGAGAGATCTGCTTCCAGTTTACTATGAGCAACTCTGAGGGCCCTTTGGGCCTTCAGAGAAGTTTTGTGTTTTTTGCACTGCTTAACCTAGGCCTCCAACTCTTTCTTAATTTGTTCGTTCATGCATATATAGGCTGTTGATTGAGAGATTAGCCCCTCTCCCCCCGGTTCCACGGCTTTGAAGGCATCCCAAATGGTATTCAGAGACATTCCCTGGGTTATGTTAATTTCAAAATAAGAAGTGATCAGGTCGACCAAGTCCTGACGAATAGCCAGGAACCTTAGGGGGGGCCTGCTTCATTCTCCAAGGGGGCTTAAGGG
This sequence comes from Ambystoma mexicanum, assembly GCF_040938575.1. NCBI lineage: Eukaryota > Metazoa > Chordata > Amphibia > Caudata > Ambystomatidae > Ambystoma > Ambystoma mexicanum. Next base: position 342,768,174 of record NC_090922.1, read on the forward strand.
ATGATATTGCATGTGGTCAATTTGCAGGTTGGCCTCAACTATGAATGATCAGAGTGAACCCTGATGCTAATATTGGAACTCAACACTATGGGGACTAGGGAGGAAGATAGCAAGAGCAGAGCTATTCGGGCGTGCCCCCTGTGGGCATGAGATAAGAAGGTATAATCTTTCTCCTCCTCATGTTGGAACTGGCAAATATCTTCAGGTCGCTCATAAATTGTAGCAAGGCACAAGCACATTTAAAGTCAGTGGGACTAGCTCAGAGTGTCTTACCCCGAGTTGGGTTCAACACTGTGTTAAAGTCCCATTAGCAGTTGACCTCCCATGAAGGACGCAATTCTGGGGACTAAGCCCTTAAAAACTTGGACTTGATTCTCATTCAAAAGTCTTTAGATGGCCAAAAGTGTGCCTTTGATCATAAGGTAGCCGTCTCCTTGGTCTCTAAGGGCTGCGTACTTGGTGAATACTTAGTGAAGGGTATGTCTCTAGCCAGCAATATAGCGACTGCATATTTCTTTTCCTCACTTGAGGTAAAGAACTGTGACAGAAAGGATTCTGAGTGCATACGCGGCTCGTCTGACCTAAACAAGTGAGTTTCTTGAAGCATCACAATCTGTGCTTTCAACTGGGATAGGCGAGAAAACCTTTCTCTGTCCTTCGAGGGGGAGGTGAGCCCCTGAATGTTTTTAGAGGCGAGTCTCAGCTCAGCCCAATTGTGTCCATCTATGTGGAATTTCAAACATGTTACGTCTTCCGCTTAAACCCGGTTTTAAATGCACACTCTCTAGTGACGGTTTCCAAAAAGGAGCAATGTATGTGAGGGAAATGGAGTAATAGTGTTCTGCATTGTATTTGTGCATTAAATTAATTTCAATTATATTATTTAAAGGATCGTAACGTTCCCATTGAAAGGGAAATAAATCACTGTACAAAATAGAAGACCTATAAACCACGAATATTTCCAACATTAAGATGGTTAGGTCATGCAGAAACAAGCATTGGCAAAGCTAACAAGTCTGGCTTTTTTTTATAGATGTTTGTTTACGAAGAGGAGGATGGAGGAGTGTGAACGTAGATGGTTGTGTGGACTGATGACTCAGTAATATTGTATGGATTAGTCTGATTGAATAAGTGTGGATGGATGAGTGTAATGGATTGCATTTTTAAGTGGGAATGACCTGGTCAGATGTACAAGTATGAATAGATGAGTGATGTGATTTTGTGTGTGGACGGATTTGATTTTGTGGGTTGGCAGATTGGGTAAATAGTATGGATGGGTGCAATTGGACACCCATATGTGAATTTTGTCACCAGGCCTTCTAAAGGTCCTGAAAAACATGCAGAATTATAGAAGGACTTGCAGAGAAAAGCCTTCACTGAAACATGTTTTAGTAGCACAGCTCTGTTTTAGCGACCTCATCCTGTGTTGTTTCGACAATGTCAAGTAATGCCACCCACCATTATTTCTAATTGCACATCTTATCATAGTTCCTCTCATAAAAATACTTCCACACCTGCTAACAGTGCTCTGTGATTCCGCCATGTCAGCCAGGTATAAGGCAAATAAGGAAGGAGCTACATTTTTTAATCCTCAGAGATATATCCTCGCGATCAAACTCAATGTGCCAGGGGTTTAGTACCTCTTTTCTTACACTGTTTTCAGCCACTAAACTCTGCTGAAATAAAGTTGTGTAATGTTTAACCCAAGCCTCAGCCGAGACTTGGTTGGTAACGAATGTGATTGGTCGATAGAAATACATGAAGAAAAAAACCTCTAACATGAGGTTTTGGCGTCCGGATGAGAACAATGAGCAGGTCATCAAGAATCAACATTTCAGCAAGTACAGTGAGCATGCAAAAGGGGAGAACACTATAAAAGGAAAGGCTTCCACTTCCTTCACTAGTTATGCAACTGGTCAGAGCAGAAGGTATAGCCTGCTCTGTAACCTACCATTGTAACTGCTTTTTCCAGGGATTTAACTGCTATAGGAGCCATCTCCAGTACGAGGGATTTCCTTTTTGTTGTCGGTGCAGGAAGTAATAGAGTGCTGGGTGTTCGCATTGCCCACAAACAATATCCACTCCATATATCAAAGAGGAGATCAAACTCACTCTTGAGAAAGGAAATTGCAGAGAATGCTACCTACTCAAATGCTATTCGCCTTTCCAGCTCAAAACTACTGACCAAATTCCCTGTCCAAGCACTATACTCCTTCCAGGAGGACACTGGTGAGATGCTTGCTAACTAGACACTACTCCTACTTCCAGTTAGAGAGATCTGAGTTTGTTTGCTGTGCTAACAATACTTGCCAGAACCCGGTAACAGTTCACATTAGTCATTGAGACATTAGTCTCCTTCCTGGGAGAAACCTTCTGGACTTTCTACTCTGGGGAACTTCTTTTCAGTCTGCCAAACAGGCCTGAGGAAATCCAGGTTTACTTTTGACTGAGAGTATTACAGTCCACCCTTCAGCAATGGCTGATTATTCCTAAAGACACTATCCCAGTTTCACCATATGAAAGAAAGAACAAGTTACTCACTGTAGTGGAAGCGTGGCTTTGCCATATTGTGCACCCATACCCATTTTGTCTTTTTATACTAACCTGTACATCTGAAGTAGCCCCCCATACAATGAGGTGTGGCTATGCCAGATTATGCTTTCAGGATCCACCCGCATGTTTATAACCCCTATGTGTGGTCCCGCACTTTGATGTCTTTCTTATTTGTACTTACTGAAACTAGCGCCTAGATGCCTCTGGGTTTTGGACGCTGCTATGAACACAAAAATAAATAAAGTGAGTGACATTTGTATTCTTAGTCCACAGTCCCCCGTCCTCCATACTTATGGGAGTCTGTCCTGTGGGTATGGTACCGGAACACTTTTGCACAGCACAAAAGTAAAACGTCCCCCTTAAGAAATGTAGATTGCATGGTAAGATGCAGAGTGTGGGCATGGCAAGCCCTACTGGCGACTCCTACTGTCAAAACATGTCAGTCCTTGCATCGGCTAGACGGGACACCAGACTAACAGCCTAATTAATAAGAGATGGCGGGAGTGGCGTACAGAGAAAAGGGGACTATGGACTAATAGCACAGAAGCCACTACGGTGAGTAACTTGTTCTTATTCTTACGTCCAGTCCCCTTTCCTCCATATTCATGGGAGATTACATAGCATTAATCCCCTTGAGAGGCTGGCAATAATCTAGGAAAACAGGTTTTGCCGCATGTCAAGTATATGCAGAATTCTTTCCCCTGTCTGCGGAGATTTAAAAAATATAGTTAAATGATCTTTTGGTTAAAGTGAAAAGCTGACACTACCTTAAGCAGAAAGTTAGGATGAATTCTTAATACCACCTTTTCTCTGTGAAATGTAGTATATGGCTGTGCTGCCAACAGGGCTTGAATCTCGGTAATGCTTCTAGCGGCAGTAATAGCCACAAAAAAACGGTCTTCGACAAAACAAGCTTTATGTCTACCGATGACATGTCTATGTCTGTCTATGTCTTTAGGCTTATAACGTGCCGTAAGCCCGCGGGCATCAGGGCGCGGGGAAAGCAGAAATGTTAAATTCACACATGAGAGTTTTGAGGGTTCATAGTGTCTCTACTGCACTGAAGAGATTGCAGTGATGCTTCAAGTCTATTGGAAAAGAAAAGTTTTCAGAGCCTTCCTGAAACAGAGTTAATTTCCTTCTTGTCTCAGGGTCATCGGTGACCCGTTCCAATATTTTGCCGCTTTGACAGGGAAAGATCTTCCCCTTCCAGTTGCCCTTTTGGCCTCTGGTATATTTAAGAGACCTGTGTCTGCTGATCTTAGGCGTCTTTGGGGCACACACATGGAGAATTGTTTTTTGAAATAGGCCAGTGCCTCCCCAAATAGACATCTATGGACTATCATCATCGCCTTAAACTTGACTCTGTCCACTATTTTAAGCCAATGCAATTCCTTTCTTCCTTCTGATATATGGTCTCTGTGTTTTTTCTTTTTAATGATGTGAACCGCATCATTTTGCATTACTTGGCATTTTGTTAACTCCCTCTTAGAGGCTCCCAGTAGCAATGCATTTCCATAGTCTAAAAGAGACAACAGAATTGCTCTTGCGATGGTAGCCGAATTTGTCTCGTTTATGAATGGTCTGATTGCACTCAGAAGACACAGGTAGTACATGTTGTTTTTGTACAGATAATTAACCTGTACTCCGGAGCCTAGGGAGGCTTCCACCATCATACCTAAAGTTTTTACCTTAGATCAGGGCAGGGTGCACAACTGATTTTGACAGAGGGCCGAAAGTACCCTACATGATGGCTATAGTGGGCCGAAAAGTAAATGTGGGTGGGGCGGGTGGCGTGGCGTGGCAGGAGGCTTTTTCAACACCTAATTTTTAGTAAACACTATGCCCCATAGCCCCCACCCCTCAAGCAAACACTATGCCCCATGGCTCCCACCCCTCATGCAAACACTATGCCCCATGGCCCCCACGCCCCAACCAAACACTATGCCCCATGGCCCCCACCCCTCATGCAAACACTATGCCCCAAGACACCCCCCTCAAGCAAACAATATGCCCCATGACACCCCCCCTCATGCAAACACTATGCCCAAGGCCCCCACCCCTCAGGCAAACACTATGCCTATTGGCCCCCACTCCCCAACCAAACACTATGCCCCATGGCCCCCACCCCTCATGCAAACACTAGGTCCCAAGACACCCACCCCTCATGCAAACACTATGTCCCATGGCCCCCACTCCCTAACCAAACACTATGCCCCATGACACCCATCCCGCATCATGCAAACACAATGCCCCAAGACACCCACCCCTCAAGCAAACACTATGCCCCATAGCCCCCACTCCCCGACCAAAAACTATGCCCCAAGACACCCACCCCTCATGCAAACACTATGCCCCATGACACCCACCCCTCATGCAAACACTATGCCCCAAGACACCCCCCTCATGCAAACACTATGCCCCAAAACACCCACCCCTCAAGCAAACACTATGCCCCATGCCGCCAACCATGCCCCATGTATACATACTCACACAGACCCCAAGCCCCCCACCCCTGCATACAAACTAACAAGCATACACCATGTACCCATACAGACCCGAACCCCCCCACCCGCAACTCAGCACACAAACCCACAAGCATACACCATGCACCCATACAGACCCAAACCCCCCACCCCCAACTCAGCACACAAATCCACAAGCATACACCATGCACCCATACAGACCCGAACCCCCATCCCCAACTCAGCACACAAACCCACAAGCATACACCATGCACCCATACAGACCCGGACCCCCACCCTTAACTCAGCACACAAACTCACAAGCATACACCATGCATCCATACAGCCCCGCCCCCAACTCACCATACAAACTCACATGCATACACCATGCATCCATACAGACCTGAACCCCCCAACTCACCAAACAAACTCACAAGCATGCACGCATACAGACCCGGACCCCCCACCCCCACATCTCAACATACACTTCACTTGCACACAAACACATTCAGGCAGACCCGACACACACCCCACCCCCGCATCTCAACACACACTGCACTTGCACACCAACACATTCAAGCAGACCCGACACACACCCCACCCCCGCATCTCAACATACACTGAACTTGCACACAAACACATTTAGGCAGACCCGACCCCCACACCACCTCCGCATCGCAACACACACTGCACTTGCACACAAACACATTCAAGCAGACCCGACACACACCCCACCCCCGCATCTCAACATACACTGAACTTGCACACAAACACATTCAGGCAGACCTGAGCCCCTTCCGCATCTCAACATACAATCCACTTGCACACAAACACATTCAGGCAGACCCGACCCCCACGCCCCCTCTGCATCTCAACACACACTGAACTTGCACACAAACACATTCAGGCAGACACGGCCCCCACGCCCCCTCCGCATCTCAACACACACTGCACTTGCACACAAACACATTCAAGCAGACCCGACACACACCCCACCCCGGCATCTCAACATACACTGAATTGCACACAAACACATTCAAGCAGACCCGACACCCCCACCACCCCCGCATCTTAACATACACTGCAGACATACAAATACAAACACACCCATACACACCCGACACACCCCCCACCTCAACATACATACAAAAACAAAAAACGCAGTCAGGACGGACCCGAGACAGACAGACACACACACACAAACATACATACAGCACAGCCCCCCCCCCTGTTCTTACCCAGACGTGCTGGAACGCTGGCGAGACTTCTGGCACTACGGCTGGTGTGGCAAGCAAGGCTGAAATGCCTTCCGGCATCAAGCCTTACTGGCTACGCCAGCCGTAGTGCTGGCACTCCATTGGTGCAGCACACACGCACTACATGGCTCGTAGGAGCTGCGTGGTTCGTGTGCGGGCCAGTGAGGGCCAGTGTTTTGTCTGGCCTGAAAGACAACAAAGTCTTTCCTAATGGAGGCCGGCCGATGCTACTTGCGGGCCACCCTCCATTAAGAAAGTCTTTGTGCCTCGCGGGCCGGACAAAACGGCATGGCGGGCCGCAACTGGCCCGCGGGCCGTATGTTGTGCACCCATGCCTTAGATACTACTGGTATGATGACTGCTTTAATGTGGAAATCCAGCTTGGACATGGATTTGAATGGTTTATGCGAAATCAAAGCTAACACAACTTTGAGATCCCATACCAGGTGATGTTTAGCGACTGGTGGAAAAATTTGGAGTAAACCCTCAAAGTGTCTTTTTAGAATGGGGTTTGAAGTGGATATGTTGAGTTTTGGCGAACTGGCATAGGCTCCTACAGCTGATAAGTATGTGCAACAAGAATGTATATTAATGCTGGGAGAAGCTATATAAAACAGAAATGAAAAACATTGTGCAAATAAGTAAAGAAGGATGAAGAGGGTCAAATGAATGGAAGGCAAACCCTAGTCCACTTACTCTTGTATTATGATCTAGTAGATTGCCTTCTGGCAGCTTGCATGATGATAAGATTGTGATGATCTGAAATGCCCAGGCCAGCAAAGGTTAACTGCTCAGGTACCAAGCCGCTTAGTTTAGAGATGCTGCAGAGGGATGAAACACCTGTCCCCCTGCTGAAATAGGATATCTTGAGTCACTGGCAAAATCAGTGGGCCGTGAGTGCTGAGGAGAAGCCTGAGTACCATATACTGGTTGCACAGTTGGGAGGCATCAAGATTAGAGTGCAGTTGTTCACACTCTTGAATTTGGACAGCACTCCTGGAATCAGAGGTAATGGAGGAAAAGCATACCACTGCATTCTGTTCCAAGTAATCTGTAGTGCGCCCCCTAGAGATTTCGGATCTTGTCCCAGAAGGGATGCAAACCATGGACACTTGCAATTGCGTGATGTTGCGAAAAGGCCCACATGAGGCTGGCCTCCGGTCATGAAAATCTCTTGTAAAACTGTTTCATTCAGTTCCCACCGGTGATTGCAGTGGGAAAGGTGGCTTAATGTGTCCGCCTCAATGTTGACTTCTCCTGCCAAAAGAGCACCATGAAGAGAAACTGGTAATATTCTGCCCACTCCCAAATCTGGATGGCTAGACAACACAGAGGTGGAGATCTCGTTACCCCTTGCTTGTTTATATAAAAGAACAAGTTACTTACCAAACTGGTAACAGTCTTTCGATGGGATGTTCCTCCGACATATTCCACATCTATGACATGTAATGTCCACAGCTGTGCACTTCAGAAACTTTTCAGCAGAGGGAGTCTTGCGTCTATAGCGTCGTGCCGATGTCCCTCGCGGGTCTCCATCGAGGGTCGACGTCACCGGATGTTATAAATAGGACACACGGCGCCCATTGCCTCAGTTTAGATTTTTCCCCAGAACGTGTGGCACCAGTTCCAGCCAGTATAACTGCCTACAGCCTTGAGGAAATGGAAGCTGCAATCACAGAGGAAATTCTCCAGAGGGGCAGGCTGGGAGGGCGATGTGGAATACGTCAGAGGAACATCCCATCGAAATAACGTTATCAGTTTACTAAGTAACTTTTTCTTCAAAGGGGTTGTGTCCTCCAACGTATTCCACATCTATGACATACTCCCAAAGCAGTACGACTATGGAGGAGGGAAAGAATTTAGAATGTGAATTTAGATTACCAATCAAATGGCCAAATAGAGGACCGCCTTACCAAAGACCAAATCCTGATGGAATCCAGGGAATAGTGTTTAATGAAAAGTATGGACAGAAGCCCATGTGGCTGCTTCACAAATATTCGAAATAGGAACACCCCTCTGTAGAGCAGTGGAAGCAGCCACACCCCTAGTGGAGTGAGGCCGTAAGCCTACCGGAGGGTCCTTCCCCGCCAAATGGTAGCACTCAGTGATAGTTAGGATAATCCATCTGAACAAGGTCTGTTTGTAAACAGCCTGACCCAAGCGGTGTCCAGCATAACCAACAGAGAGCTGATCATCCACTCTGACCCCGGACATCCGTGAAGGATAAACACTCTAAGCTCTCCTAGGATCCAACCTATGGAGCATCTCCTCTTCCTTACCAGGATGCAGAGGAAGATAAAATGCCGAAGAATCACCTTCTGGCTCAAATGAAATTCAGATACAACCTTCGGAAGAAAAGAAGGTTGCACCCGCAGGACAACGCTGTCCTTAGGGAAAACAGTAAAGGGTGGCTTGGCAGAAAGTACCTGCAATTCACTCACTCTGCGTGCGGAAGTAACAGCAACTAAAAACACCGTTTTAAAAGACAACAGTCTCAGTGTACTCAAGAGTGTAAAGGCTCAAATGGAGCTCCCATTAGAAACTTTAAAACCGAATTCAAATCCCAACCCGGCACCTGGAAAGGGGACGGACTTAGACAGTCCTTTCAGAAACTGTGAAATCAAAGGAATCTTAGAGTCAGAACACTCTTCAGACGAGCGCTTGAATATGGACAGCGCCGCCAGGTAACCTTTAATGGTAGCCACTTGAAGGCCCTTGTGGGCCAAAGAAAACAGAAAAGACATCACCATAGGAATGGAACATTGGAAAGGATCCAGATTCTGTCCCCTGCACCAGTCGCAGAATTTCCGGCAAAGGTACAGGGATTTTGTTGCGGGCTGCCTGGCTGAAAGCAATACCTCCATCACGTCATCCGGGATGTCCCAATACTTGTATGTCAACCTTTCAGAGACCAAGCATGAAGGTTGAGAGGCCTGACCTCTGGATTGAGAACCTGACCCCCCCCTCCCGTGAGAGCAGATCGTCTCGGCAGGGAAGACGGCGTGGAGGGCAGATGGACATGTTGAGAAGGTCTGGGTACCACGCTCTCCTGGCCCAATACGGAGCAATGAGGATCATTCGGGAACTGAACCCCTGCAACACCTGAGGAATGACGGGGACTGGAGGAAACGCGTACAGCAGTGGGAATGTCCACTCCACTACGAACACGTCCCCTAAGGTTCCACTCGGGGGAAATTCCCACAAGCAGAATCTCTCGCACTTCCGGTTGACACTGGTGGTGAAGAAATCTACCTGAGGGGTCCCCCAAAGGGCAAAGATCTCCAAAACTTCATGAGCCAACTCCCACTCATGAGAGACTGTGCTCTGCCTGCTCAGACTGTCCGCCGCCGCATTTTCCTCTCCGGCCAGATGAACTGCTGAGATCGAGATTTCCTGTTGGATGGCACAGAACCAGAGCTGCATTGCCTCCCTGCACAACGAGAGTGACCCTGCCCCCCCCCTTTTGTTGAGGTAATGCATGGCCACTATGTTGTCTGTCATAGTCAGGACAGTCTTCCCCCGCACAGACGGCCGAAAATCCTTCAGGGCCAGCCTGATGGCTCTCAGCTCTAACAGATTGATGTGGAGTCTGGACTCGGACGGACACCAACGGCCGCTGGCTGTCAACTCGTTGGCATGAGCACCCCATCCTGTGAGGGAGTCATCCGTCACGATCGTCACCTCTGGCCATGGTTGCCAAAACGGTTCCCCCTTCATCAGATTTCCTTCGTCGGCCCACCATAGGAGATTCTGGGTGACCCGAGAGCGGAATCTGAACGGGATCCGACATCTTGCCAGAGAACTGCGACCACTGCATCTTGAGAACCCACTGCAGAGATCTCATTCGCAGTCTGGCCTCTGGCACCAGAAGAATGCAGGACGCCATGAGGCCGAGCAACCTTCAGAATTCGAAAGCCGGGAGACTCTGGGCACGTTGAAACTTGTCCACCATCTGCAGAATGTGAGGAGCCCTCACCTGGGGAGGCGAACACTGCCCCAGGGACGTGTCAAGCACTGCTCCGATACATTGGAGCCACTGGGAAGGTGTCAAATGCGACTTCTTTAAATTTAGGGAGAAGCCCAGCTTGTGAAGGGAATGGCAAGTGACGGAGAGATGATCCAGGGCTTGCTCGGGAGAACGCACCCTGATCAGCCAATCGTCCAGGTAGGGGTAGAGGTGAATTCCCCCCTCCCCTCGAGGTACGCTGCCACCACCACCATCAGCTTGGTGAAGACCCTCTGGGCGGAGGTCAATCTGAACGGCAGGACTCAAAACTGAAAGTGTGAGTCGCCAGCCGTGACCCTCAGGTACTTGCTGTGCTTGGGATGAAATTAAGCATCCTTAAGGTCCAGAGACACCAACCAATCCTGAAGTTGAAGTGCCTGGAGGACTTGAGAAAGAGTGACCATCTTGAACTTGTCATTCCTGAGAAGCTTGTCCATAATGGGTCTCAATCCCCTTTCTTTCTTTGGGATCAAAAAATAAGGGGAATACCATCCCTTGTTCCTCTCCGCTAGAGGCACCAGTTCTATGGCGCCTTTCTCCAGCAGGGATAGGATTTCATGGGCAAGGAGTGGATCCGGACTCTTCAAAGAGAGCTTCCCCGGTGGTTTGTTGTGAGGCCGCTAGGAAGGCAGTAGCCGTGGGCTATGATATCCAGAACCCACGCATCTGAAGTAATGGCACGCCATTCTACAACATGCTGCGCAAGTCTGCCTCCAACCGAAGTACCATGGGACATGGCCTCATGACTGAGTTGGAGCGGCTGTGCCAGTGCCTGAAGGAAAAGAGGCAAATGGCCGAGCGGCTTTGGCACCACAAATTTCCCATCCCCCACAGGTACCCTTACGTTGGCCCCTTTGACTGCCAGCTCCTCTCGATCTACCAAAAGAGTAGAAGAAACAAAAGGAACCTCCCCTCCATTGCTGTCCCCTAGGACGAAAAGGCGGAGGTTGACGTACTTCGACAAATTCTTATTGACCGCCGGAAGTGATTCCAGGACCTGCCAAGCCGATGAAACCCTTTTTTCAACGTAAGATGAAAGGGCTATACCGGGTCAGAGGGGGGACTTTGGTCCAAGATTTCAGTAAGGTCATCCTGAATAAAATCTTCAGGTGTACTGCTCCACCCCAGGTATTCCGAGACTCTAGACATGAGCCTGGAGAAGTATCCAGGCCACTGGCATCATGGAGGGACTGCCTCAACTCCTCCAAAGGACTGTCGCCCAACAATCCCGGAGCCTCATCCTGAGAAGCAGGGTCTTCAATCTCCGACCTTTCCTCCCCTACAAAAATGTCAGCCAAAGGTCTGGGAAACCCAGCCAAAGTGACAGAGGAGGGCCTGGGGCCCAATACCGGCCTCCCAGACTTAGAGGAAGCCTTCGGAGGCACATCCACCTCCACAGGGAACTCCCAGACACATCACGGTCAAAAAGGGCCTAGGGCCTTGACGCTGAGGTCATCAAGAACTTCGACGTCGAGACCGCCGAGGGCTTCGACGCCGTAGGTGTGTCCCATGTGTGGGCTGATAGGACAGTATAGCATCGTCCAAGTTCGACTGGCCCGGCACCAAATGAGTCGACGCCGGCGTCGATACCTCCACAGGCTGCAACGGTCTCGCTGGGGACGAGGACCGAGACCTGGACGCACGTCTCTTGTGACTGCTCTTGTCCACAAGGGACCTTGAGGGCTCCCTGTGCGAGTCGCAGCACGAGCCTGAGCCCGAAAGTATGCGAGCCGCGGTTCGAGAGAATTCTCTGCCGGCTTCCTGAGAAGGGCGCAACAGAATCCGTGCCTTGCGACTGGAAAATCGCCATCATTTGCTCTTTAAAAGCTGCCCACTCCTCCGGAGTCGAGGACTTTGTGGGACAGGCTACCTTATGCACGGCCGCATCCTCTGAAGAGGAAGGGGAAGGCAACCGGTGCCAGTGCGTCCTAGAGTGCCGCGAGGATGAGGAATGGCGGGAACCACTCCGGGACCAAGAACCTCGAGCCTCCTCCCGACACGGAGAGTCGCCCCTCGAGTCGTTGGTGGAAACCCTAGACTTTGATCCAGACTTACGGGACTTCGAGGGCCCCCTACCTACCTTGAGCTTCCACTTCCTTTCACGCAAGGCCTTGGCGGTTAGAGACTGGCATTTCGAACAGTCGTCGGTGTCATGCGACTCACCCAGACACCATAAACAAATATGGTGCAGGTCGGTCAACAACATCTTGGACTTGCAGTCCCAGCAAGTCTTGAACCCGGACCTTGGAGTCGGAGGGGTCGAAGAAACAATATCATAAAGGTTGCTACACACAAGGCACGCCCAGTTTCACGAAGCTATACACGTTCGCTGTCGGAAAAAATGGAACGGAGGCAACAGGCACTGTGTATCCTATATATATATATATACCATCCAGTAACGCCGACCCTCGACGGAGGCCCCCGAGGGACATCGGCTCGACGCCATCGACGAAAGACGCCCTCTGCTGAAAAGTTTCCTAAGTGCACAGCTGTGGACATTACATGTCATAGATGTGGAATACATCGGAGGACACAATCCCTTCGAACATGGCTTTCAGGCTGTCTGTTTTCAAGAGAACCCTTGAATTCTGAATCAGGGGTAAGAATGATTTGAGCGCTTTGAAAATTAACAGCAACTCTAGCAATTGGTGTGGTGTTGGTTCTCAGGAGGAGACCCCAGAGCAGGAGTCTGGACTTGCCCCTGTGTAGCTCCCCAGCCAGTTAGTAATAAATCTGATATTATAGTGTGCTAGTGAGGAGCATACTAAAAAGGTACCACTTGTTGGAGGATCATGTGGTCCTTCCACCAAAGAAGGTCCTGTCTTAGTTCGGAAGAAATCAGAATCCTTTTTGATTGTTGATCTCTCTTCTGGTCCCAAGATTCCACCAGATGAAGCTGTATTCTCCTCATCTTGAGACAAGCTAAAGGGAGAGCTCATATGGAATGCTGGCATCAGGCCCATGAGGTGCTGAAACCACCAAGCCGAGGTGACATTGTGACTGAGAAAGTGTGCAATTTTATATCTTGAATTCTCTTCTGCGTGAGGAAAACTCTACCTATATTGGAGTGCCATTTGAAATCTACAAATGTGTTGTCCTGTGTAGGCTGTGTAGGCTGTAGGTGAGACTTGGTGGCGTTGATTGATAGTCTCAGCGTGAAGAGCAAATCTAGCAATCATTGTAGAACTGCTGACGTCTGCTGGTATGATTCCGCTCAGACTAGCCAGTTGTCCAATTAGGGTTATATGTCAATCTCTTGTGCTCACAGGTGAGCTGCTATAGGGCTCACTAGCTTTGTAAAAACTCTGGCAGCAGCATTTAGTCCGAGTGGGAGAACTCAGTGTTGATAATGATGTTACTAAATGGATAATTTCCTTTCTTAAAGATAGAACTTTCTTAAAGATAGAACATCTAGGGTAGTGCTAGACAGTTTTCTTATCCTGATCTTTTGACATACGATGAAATTTACTACATAAAAAGCAACACGTTCTAACAGGTTTGGTACAAACCGGTCCTCTGGAATTGATGATGTGAGGCTCTCCCTAGTTACATGCGTGGGGTAGTGTAGCTGTTCTAATGCCACCCTTAATAAGGATACAGGCATCACCGGCTTTCCATTGCTGTCCTGTTGCCACAGTGCTTCGGAGGGGGATAATGAACACCTTCTATGTGTTCACAGTTCTTTCTCTTCTTGTGGAGCACAGCCTTGAACTTCCATGAGCTGGGTTCTAGACAGATGGTTAAATCCTTCGCTCACAACCATAATTGTGATAATTTTTTCCTTCACGTTTGGAGTATCAAAACTCATATCATGTGAATATGCAAACGTTTTGGCCTCCTTATCTGCGGCTTGATTATTCTCCTGATCTTCCCCTTGATTGTGGTGTTCCTCAGGATTCCACTATGGCAGCATTGCATTTTAATATCTTCATAAAACCACATCATGATCTACTTCTGGATCAAGATGTAGCTTTTCAGAAGTACGCAGATGACACCAAGAGTTTATTGGCATTGTCAGGCAACCATCAAACTGATGGCGCATAACTAAACATGATATTTTAGAAGGTACAGTTGTGTATAAATGTTAATGGCATATGTCTCAATAGAGGCAAACTGAATTACTTTTACTTGCATCTCCCACTTGGTTTGAGATCTGTGGAAGGTACGATTCTTTCACTGTTGATAATTGTTCTATCAAGACAGTGTGCAAAGCTAAATCCCTTTGAGTCCCTCTTGACACCACATTGTCTATGGTGGGACATTTAAAGGCCACCATTATAATTATATTTGTTCTTTTATAATGCGCTTAATACCAGTGAGTGGGTTAAAAGCACGGGATCGGGATTTGAACCTGTGTTGCACTGCACTGCATTGTCTTGCTTCCAAGACAAACATATTGCCTCTGCGCTATTATACCATTAGTTCTTGTAGTTGTTATCTCAGACTTTTAAGACAATTAATTCCTTTGTTGCCTGTCACCATAGAGCTGCTATTGCTATGGCAATTTTCAATTCCAAAATTGACTATGGTAATGTTGGGGTGGTCAGGGTGTGGCTGAGGAGCCATGAGATAAGCCGTATTTCTGAATCTCTCCTGATGATCCTGTCATATCCTGGCATACGCAAGCTCATGGACCGGAGTAATTGGGACGTAAATAATTCCACTGATGTGTGAATATGTGTGGAGTTAAATGAACGCACTTCCGTCAAAATCCAAGCTGCGGGCTCATTAAGGCGACTGAAAGTTCAGCGGAGAAATCCCGAGGTGACATACCCAAAATGCAGCCGCCTTGTAACAAAGGAAGACCGAAGCCTTACGGCAAAGTGACAGTGGCAAACGGACGCAGCAGTTGTCCGGAAACGCAGCTTGCTATCGGCAGCAAAGGGCACACAAATCTGCATGGAACCAACCCCTCGAGGGGCTGCTGGCATATGGCGGTGGATATTATGGAACAAATCCCTACTGCAAGAAGCGGGTGACACAAAACAATGTCCTTCTTTCCATTGTGCGGACACTGTGCCGGAATACCAGCAGTCAGCTGGAAAGGGGAGCTGATAGAAAAAGACTGTACAGAAGTAACGTGGGGAGATGCGGCAACCTCCGTTGGCACAACACGGACAGTGATGACCCTGAGACCACACAAGTAGAGGATTCTGTGTGGCGCCGACCGGGGTGCACACCGCCAAAGGAGCGCAGCGAGAAGCCGCACGGTGCCGAAGGAGACCGCAGAATAGCTCTGCCCAACACTGCAGTCATAAGCCTGAATAAGAAGTATAGGGCTTTCTGGGCAGCGGCGGGGACGGGAACAAACGCTGCCGGGGCCCAGACAACAAAGCGGTCCACGTTTGATGCGTCGGAAGCACCAAACGTATACATAACAGCTGCTGAAAGGCAACAGTAGCTAGTAAGTAAGGCTGGAAATACGGCCCTGTTAGGCAGAAACCTGTGCAGTTCCCTCTGGGACCACTGCAAAAGATTTAAGACTACAGGTGGATGGCAGTAAACCCAATTGGTAGCAGTCTGTACCACCCAGATTTACCTGGTAGCTGTGGCTGAGCAGTCAGACTTCTCTCAAGAAGAGTTAGGCAGTATACAGAGTATTCACAATAGGTCACAAGAACACAGTAGAACAAGCAAACACTGACCAGAGCTTGGTGTAAAAGAGATATAATTATTTATTTAAAAGCACATCTAGTTAAACACACTGGCACTAATATTAAGCAGTTCAAAAACACGGTCATTAAAAGATATACACTCCCTTCAACGATTATTAGATAAGTCTTAAGTAAGGCAACACTTATTTTCAGACAGCGTTGAGCGCTTAACGAAGATGGCACTCAAATCAATTGGTTAAAAAGGGAGAGAAAGGCAGAGCAAAGATAGAAACAGATCCCAACACTTTCGGAAGACCACAGTAGGAGAAGCAGGCAGATTAAAACCAGTCCAGAAGGTTAAGGGATTATTGTTAATTTGTAGCAATCTTTAGAAAGGGAGGGCTGGCGGACACGGTACCTTAAAATGGTGAGAACGCTCCAGCGGGGGCAGTTGTTCCTGGCAGCAAGTGCAAGTCGGTGCTTCGTCCGGGGGAAGAGAGGATCTTGTCGGGGAGGAAAGCAGGAGTCTGTTGCACTGCCAGGGAAGAAACCAGCCGCAGAGTTCTCAATTAAAAGGAGCGGTCCTTTTATTCGCGGTCCAGTGGTCAGTGGCTATCCGGTTGCCGGGGTGCTTGGCACGGGCAATTCGACCACCAGACGTCCTGGGATGCGAGAGAAGAAGGTTAACTGGTTGTGCCCACCAGTCAGGCGAAGAAGACTCTCCAGCGGGGAGATCTCCTCTGTCGTTGGGAAGTGGTGAGTCGGTTGAGCAGGGCTCCACCAGTGGTGTCGTCGTAGCAGGTCGGCTCAGCTTCTCCCTCGTCGGATTTTCAGGTCCTGTGGCGACTTCTGAAGTTCCAGTCCCAAAAGCACACCCCCATTCACTCAGGCTAGCTGTCAATCAAACATGCTAAGTGGTGAGCCGGCCGGCTCACCACTTGGGCCTATCACACAAGAGTGCGACTTGAGTTGCCAAGGCAACTCAGTCCAGGGTGCCTAAACCCCCTCCCGGACCCCCTGTGGTACCCAGACAGAGTGGCACCACTTTTGGAGGCTTCTGTGGAGAAGCCTGCCAAAAAGTGGAACAAAGGGCTCGACCTTTGGTTTGGAGTTACAGAGGCGAACACAAACGCCTTTTTAAAACCGAGTTCTGGCAGAAAATACCAACCGGTGAATTAATATTAAATAAACCGGCGGTATGTTAGAGGCTATGTTAAAAAGATATTAGCCTCGAACAATGGGAAAATCCCATAGAGATATATTCGCGGTAGAATATAAAAAGTAGTATGCACTGCCACCAGCCAAAACTCGACGAGGGGCGACGGGACAGTGCCCCCTCGAATAACAGACCCAGGGGCAATCGAATTGCCCCGACCAGTGCGTCCACAATATGATGGTTTGTACTGGTTCTGTTAGTAATTTGGGACTAGTAAAGCCAATGGTGACTTTACATGCCCTGGGAGATAGTAGTCAGTCCCATGGTATGGAGTCTATGGTGGGGGGTCACTATGACACCCCGGTGTTACTGCACGGAGGGTGCGGTGTATCACACATAGAAAAAAACATATGAGACCCTATGGAGTAAAAGACCCCATAGCCCATGAAACACATTAACATTCAAAGGAACACCACAAATCATGTCCAAGAGTGGGGAAAAAAAGAGTCTCACTCTTGGCAGGAGGAAAAAAACAAACTCCAGAAATCCAGCAAAGCTGCTGGGGGACTCACTAGGTTAGGAAATTCAGCCTAAACAGAGAATTCTCCCTAACAGGCCCGCAGCACAGAAGAAACTGATTTACGTTGGACAAGAGGAGCGGGAAGGTGCGGATGTCGGCAGACCACAAAGCGTGAGGCAGCCCAAAGGCACAACACAGAGACTAAGGGTGACGGCGTGCAGATGAGAGAGCTAAACAATGGGGCTCTCATTGAACACAAGTAAGTGAGCAACTTATGACCAGAAGTAGCACAGAAGCGCCCAGGTACTGTTGCCAATGCTGGCCGGATTGCCCTGATGGCAGCCCTGTGGGTGCAACTTGAAACAGAATAGAGCAAGAACTGCATGAAGTATTGTCGAATGTATCACGTGCCCATTGATAAGAGCCTGCAGGAGCGCTAGAGTGTAACGGAACGAACAAGAGTTCTCCCAAGGCCAGGAGCGTATTAAGCAGTCAGTCGAGTTGGGCATCTGGGCCATTGTTGTCAGAGGGCAACACTGCAGTGAACCAGGAACATAAGTGTGACGCCCAGCCAGAAAGAGATCCCGCAGTTAGAAAACAGTGGAGTAGTGTTAACCAAAATCCACAACACTGTGAAAGGTAGAAGGCAAGACAGGGGGGCACATGGACCACGGTAGCACAGCTGGCACTACACTGCCTGGCTGTGAATTTACTGAGCCCGACAGATTAGCGGACTTAGGAGTAACGGATGTGAGACGGGTACCAGCAGGAAACAAAGGTGAACCCAACATTTGCAGGTGGAAGTGTGAGGTCAAGCTGGGAGCGGACACATGATATAAAGAGCAAGAAGGAGACCACATCGCAGGAAGCTGCAAAGTGCAGTGATACGGGCAGGGGAGAATGCTGGATTAGGGATAAATAACCCGGCCAAGGAATGAGACACCAAGGCGCAGGGCAAAGATGAACCGGTGGACTGGGCCCTGCCTGGCAGGATCCCACAGCAGAACAAGAGAGCTCACGGCAAGCTGCGAACTGAAAACCTAGAGTGTCCGACCTAGAGGTATAACGTGGCAGTCACTGGGATCAATGGCCCGCACAGTTTTTAAAGGAAGATTCTATCCTTAGCCTGGTCATCCTTCACCTTCCACATAAGCTACGCTGACCCAGCCGGGAGGAGAAGAAGGGAGACGCCGGCTGTGGACTTAGACCAGCATAGCATCTTGGGCACGGCCCGTGCTGCATGGATTAATAAGATTGGCAGTAACTAGAGGACGTGGGAGAGCACAACCCACTCGCTGGACAATCTAGGGGAACAGAAGGCTCAGGAATAGAGAGCATATCTAAAGACGGAAGGATGAGGCGGAGTTGAGAACAGTGCTGCGCCACAGAGAGCGAAGGGGACGCACACCGCAGGAAGCTACTCTGGGAAAATTCAGGTTGCAGAAGACTGCTAAACGGGGGGACACACAACCCACTCAAGTAAAAGGAATGCCAGGCAAATCAAAAGTGGCCAGAGGGAAACAAACCAGTATTGAGCCTTTTGCTAGAAAGTCAGACAAGGGTCAACCCACTCCATCGGAGGCAATTGTGGCCTCATCCAGCACAGTACAGCAGGAGCAAGGCAAGAACCCGATATTGGAAGCTATAATGGCCCTGAAGGAGTCTCTGGAGATCAAGGTGGATACAGCCATAGCGTACGGACCCTGGCAGACTGTGTGGGCACGGCGGAACAGGTGCAGCAGAACACCACTGATGTTGCAACCACTCAGACTCAAATGTCAGACGTGCTGCGAAGGGTCAAGATCCTGGAATAGAGAGCAGAGGACGCAGAAGGAAGGGCTTGAAGGAATAATAACCGGATTGTTGGACTAACGGAGGGAGAAGAGGGTCAGCACCCTACGAACTATGTCTAGAATCTCCTGGTCCAGGAGATTGGGGCGGTGGTTGTTTGGTGTCCTGACCCACGTTTGGACTATTATGCTGCAACATTTGGTGCTGTGGGCTTAGAAAATCCAAGATGGCCGAAAAAGCCCACATTGAGCCAGAATCCAGGAAAACCGCACAGTTTTGGCGCACACCAAAATGTTCCCCTGACCTGCCACCCATCAGTGCGAGCGTGATGGGCCAGGAGTGCCATGAGTGAAATGTGTGCCAAAGGAAAAACAGCAGTGCCGGTTGGCTCAAAAAGCGCTTTGAAATCACCTTTGTTTCTCTGAAATGCAAGCCAAAAATGCCTATTTGAAACATTGCAAGATATTCAAAAATCTCACTGAACACCAGCAGACATTTGGCAGAATGTATTCTTGTGTGCATACAAAATCTGGAAAGATGAAGAGCCCAAAACAATGTTTATAACAAAACTGGCTGAGCTGTGGATGTCAGCAGCTGAAGTGAAATTGGACTGAAAGACACTAAAATCTAAATGTTTAAAATAAATGAGTGACCTACTGTTGAGTGTCACATAGTTTGCAACTGTTAAATGTCATAGTTTTGAACTTAGAATCAGCGTTCTAGCTGCATGTCTAAAAATTGTAAGTTTGTTTTGAATGAAGAAAAACTGGGAACAAAAGTGACATTTGGCTGAAGCCTGGCTTGAAGAGAGTGAATTCTGCCCGGCAACTACCCCCGACAGCAGTTGAAACTTGCTCAGCCACTCTTCCCAGGCCTGGCTGCATTCTGCTGCCCCCACCAAAAGGAGATGACACCTCCTTGATTGGATCAGGGGAGGAGCAGCTGGGGACTGCAGGAAACTGAACAATGAGCCTTCCTTGGCTCAGGCAAATGTTAAATTAGGGGGGTCGTAAATGGCTTCCTCTTGAGAGAAACGGGGAGGGGCAGTGCCTCTGTGAGCAACTTGAGTTGGAGGAAGTGGACAAACCAGAAATTCCACCATGTGCTTTGGGAAACCACACCCCTCTGGGCCAGAGCATAATTTTAAAAAGATGGATAGTTCATAGTACAGACTTGTCAAAATGATATAATTAATATCATTATTCTTGTGATTTTTCTGTGCACATTTTAAGAGGTGTTAGAACTCTGTACCATGTTCTGAGGCAAAACCCCATGAATTATGGAGATTGCAGACACAGGGTTCACGCTAGAAAAATGAAAATTTACTGGAATATGTGTAGAAAGGCGGTGTACATCTGTGTCCTTTTTGGTAAAAATCCAATATTGGTAAACCAACCAAAAAGCACAAAATGTTGTCATTTCTTAATCCAAGCTCTTAGAAACATCAGAGTTGGAACAGAAACTACCTTATGTGATATATGATGTGTATATGTAATGTCAACCACTTGTGTATCTGGGAAATGTGTTTAGTTATGAAAATGATTTTCTAAGGTAAAAGCAAAGGGGAGTGTTCTTTCTGTATGCCATAAAGATGACACCTGATGACTCACTGCTCCCTTCTGAAATCAGGTCAAGGAGAAATCCTATCAAATCGTGAGTGGGTTGGGCATTGAAAGATAGCCTTCACACCCACTTCCCAAAAGACATAAAAAGAGCCACTGGAAGCCAGACGGGGACATTCATTTTCCAACCTTCAACTGAATTCCTGCGCAGCACTCTGACGGAAAACTCCAGAATCCAGAACCAGAGATCCAGACCAGCAGAGCAGAGCTGACCCAGATAGCTGTGACTTCAGAACCAACCGCCTGGAGTCCAGTCCCAACCTGACCAGACCTGGCGGCCTATTTCAAATTCAGAGTGTGAGTACTCAGCCAGAACTATGCAAAACAAATCTCTTATCTTAAAATAATCTGATTCAAAACATTTGAAACTGTCCAGAACTGCATCATAGGAATCGTGTGTTCCTTCTCCGATTTTAAACCTGTAAAGTGTCATTTTGCCATTTTGAATCATCATTTCATTTCTGAAAAAGTACCTTCACAAAATCGTCTGTATCTCTTGAACCTTTTGTGCTAGGAGCGAGTTTTAACTTTCATTTTAAAGCTAAGATTCTAGGCTTTCCAACAAACCCAGAACCGACTTTTTCCGTAATTGCGCTCGACACACTCGGAAAAAGTGCTGCGATTTGGCTCAAATTTCTTCACTTGTCAAAATAGCAGCTTCTTGCTTTCCTTTGCTAAAATTCGCTTGCAACCTGACAATCATTCATAGAGCATTGCTAAAGTGATCCTGAACTAATTTAAAGTAGCTATCGCTCACCCTGAATCTCTAGAGGGAATTAAAATCATTGTTAGCATATTTTTCCCTTCTTTGCAAACCACATTTAAAGTATTTTGCCTGTGTTTTAAAATCATCCCTGTGATCTAAGCTTGCTGGGGGGAACCGAACTACATTTGATTGTATTCCTGAGAACTGTGTGCTCTCCTTTCCATCTTTTTATATTGCATAAGAGGGGGGGGGTGAATTGCTAAAAGGGGAAAAGTGATTATATTATCTTTTGCTGAAATCATATCAAGTTTATTCCTGTGTTGCTTTTATTCATCTTTGCATCTCCTTGACACCATAAAGCATTCCCAGCTACCTTGTTCTTTCCATACCAACTCCTAAGTAATAAAATAAGTGTGCTAGTGTAAGATTATCCATTGTTGATCAACATCATATTTTTAAGTGTGATATCAAATATTAATTTATTAAAAAGTGTGATATATATATAGTTACATTTTCAATAAATCTTTTCATTTGCAAAACAAACCTACTTCTAGGCTCAGTGGGGTCAGGGGGATTCTAGGAGAGGGGCTTTATACAAGGGTTCATCATCCAGTTTATAACTTGTCATAAAAATATATAAATAAGGGCTTCCTTTGAGCAATCCCAGACAAGGCACTGACTTAGTGGGATTGCTGAATTGAAGTCATTTAACAGGGTACTATCCCAAGGATTTGCAGTGGAGAGAGCCCACAGAGCCCAGGCCAGAAGGCCCCAACCAGGAGCCCCCCTGTCCCCCATGATCACAAGGATCATGAACTTCAAAGATTGAGAGAAAATACTGACGTTTTCTAGTGAAGGGGGGATGATACCCAGGAACGGAATAACGATCTACCCGGACTACACAATCGTGGTGCAGAGACAACGAGCACGCTATGGCCCCACCAAGGAACGCCTTAAAGCAGCAGGAATATGTTACATGCTGCTGTACCCAACGAAACTGAAGGTGATACGGGATGGCAGATCGTATTTCTTCGAGACACAGAAGAGGCCCAAGCATTGATGGATCAACAGGGTATCCCGCAGGGGAGACCCAGGAATTCCAATAATGATGCAAAACTACCCAGGTGGCATCGGGAGTGAGATTGCCATGGAAATGTGGTTCCGACACCATGAACACTATGTAAGCCAGATGGAATATACTAAATGGAGCAACGAGCAAAGGTATTTCCGCAGATGGTGACAACACACGCAACTCCGAGACTTTTGTCAGTTAGGATGCCAGTTTTAAGGCATCACGCTGCCACGGCCGGTCCCACCTTGGTGGGCGAAGAAAGAGAAGTAGCAGAGCCCGAGCAGGGGGAGGGAGGCTGGGCGTTTGTTTAATAGTTATATTTAGTGAGTGGTTAGTTAGGAGGAGTGAAGGCACAAGTGGGGGAGAAAGCACCAAGCAACAGGAACGAAGCGCAAATGGCAGGAAAAACAGTCTCATATCCCGATAACGGCTACCAGGGAAGCACAACAAGGCGGCATACCCGCAACAAATACAAACGTGTAAAATGAAAGGGGAGGATCAGACCCACCCCATGAGGGAGATATCAGCGAATGATGGAACAAAAATGCCCACCAGCAAACACAAGCCGACAGGCAGGCCTATGGGAACTGAGGGGCCACGGGGCAATGCAACCAAATGGGCCAGGAAAAATCCGTCAGAGCCACCCGGAACATCAGGGGACGAAACGCCTACGTCAAGAGACCAAGGGTCTACACCTGGCTGAACAAAGCAAAAGTGCAAATTGCTATGCTGCAAGAAACAAATTTAACAGCGGAAAAGCAAATTAAGATAGCTAAGGAATGGGGAGGACAAATGTACAGCTCAACATAGTCGAACTATTCCAGGGAAGTCCTGACATAGATAGCCCCAGGAGTTCCCTTCAAACTAATAAAACAAGAGAGGGACATGGCAGAATGGTGATCATACACGGAATGTTGGAGAGCAGGGAGGTGTGCCTGATAAACTTCTACGCCCCAAACCAAGATGCAACAGAGTTTTTTATGACGATTACACCCCGGCAGCCCCCTATAGGGGAGAGTCATTTATATGGGCAGGAGACTTCAACTGCACGCCAAACCCGCAGGTGGATACATCCGACGACAAGCAGAAGAAACCAGCTCTGCCGGCCAGGGCCCTACAGATGACTCTAGACTAGCCGGAATTGCAATACGTCTGGAGGAAGGTACGTGCCAACACCAGGGGTACACACACTATAGTGCCCCACACAGTACACACACCCGCATAGATTACTTAGTTACGGGCAGGAAGTCCCATAGGGAATTCACGGGGATACATATCAAGGCAAGAACGCTATCTGACCACGCCCTGATAGTAGCAACATGGACATACACATACAGAGGTGCCCCTATACCCACCTGGAGACAGAGGGCAGATGCACTGGCAGAGGAGGTCTCCCAAGAATATATTACACAGACGATAGAGGACTATTTTGACCATAATCTGGGGAGTGTGCACAGCACTGGCATGGTCTGGGATGCTTTTAAGGTAGTGGTCAGAGGAGCGGCAATAGAGAAGGCAGGTGGACTCAGGGGATCCATTATGGCTGATCTGGAGGAAATAGAAAAGGAGATAGCACGGGCAGGGGCGATGAGGGAAGAACCGGAGGAGCTTATAGCGCTGCGATTGCAGTGTTGTGCAATCTGGGAAAAACTGGGCAGAATAGACTATGGGAAGTATGTACAAAGACTACACACTGAAGGGGACAAGCTTAGCAGGCTCCTAGCCCCGTTCACTAAACAAGAGAACAGGCACGAACCAATAACCACAATCAGGGATGAGCGAGGCGAGGAAGTGAGGACCCAGGATGGGATTAATGGGGTGTTCTTGCAGTTCGATGAAGAACTCTACTCCAGGAAACAGGAGGTGGAAGATATAACTGATGCCCTAGGGTAGATTCCCCTACCCAGGCTATCGGAGGAGCAGGTGCAGTCATTTGATTCACCCTTTACGCTTGATGAGCTGACCGCAGTGATAGCCGACCTCCCAACAGGCAATCCCGGGACCAAATGGGTTACCTGGGGGAATTCTATAAGAAATACAATGACACTTTGGCCCGACAGCTGCTTGAGACGTTTCAGGAGGCATATGAGGAGGGAAGGTTGCCACATCGGAATCCGTCATCGTACCCATATTGAAACCAGGGAAGCCGCCTCTGAGTGTGGCTCCTATTGTCACTGCCGCCGGCGACTGGCGTTTGTGGCGAAGGTGGAAACAAGGACGCCATTAAAATGTTCCATTACGTTCCTCCTCACCTACCAGACTCGGTCTAGTTGTTTTCAAGATGGCCGCCGCCGTTTGTATATCTCACTCGGCTGCCGGCGGCTCGGCGCGTTGCAACTGTGTTCATTCCTCACCCTGTTGCTTGCGCTAGTATTCCATTCTGATAGTCTGCCTTGCTATCACGTCTTCCCTACTCTTCCTGTTTCTTCTCCTCCTCCCGTTCCCTATGAGCCCCCCCCTTCTTTGGATCCTGTGTGCCTTCTCCTGTGTTTTGTTCCCGTGCTGATTTTCTGCTGAGTTTTCTTCACTCTAGAATTCTCTATCTCCCGGATATTCCGTTCACTCTTGTCTTCCACCCCGAGGGGTACCCACCTGGAAACCGCCCTATTCATTTTCCCTTGATTAACGGAATCATGCCGACCTTACTATTTCCTGGATTTTCGGCGAAGGACCATTCAACCTACTACAGTGCTGACGACTTCCACAACCTTCACGACTATATATGATCTAGGGGTTTTTTGCCGTTCTAGTGGCTTTTTCCCCTCTGGCTGTCGCGGAGGGGAGTCACCGTGGGTTTTCTCTGTCTGGGAGTCACGGTGGCTTCTTTCCGAGGTAGACCATATCTTCTAAAAAAGAAGAAGCCGTACATTGGACTTACCCGCCGGAAGAAACTGGACTATTCAGGTGAGGAGGAAGAGATTGGGGAGGGTTATCAATCGAGTGAAGACGAAGATATAGCTGATCACCTAGCAAGTCCCGTAGCCCATAGAGTCAGTCCTGATAGTTTGCAACGCCCGAAAGAAGACATGGCTACGCCACAACAACTGCAAGAGCTGGTGACAGCTGTCCAAACCCTCAACGTAGAAGTCCAAACACTAAAAGCCGACAACGTGGCGCTCCAGCAAAGAGTAGCTGCAAGAGAACAACAGACAACTGATTTACCCCCACTACCCCTGGTGTCAGGTAAATTCGACGGCTCGGAAAGAAAGGTTAAGGAATTCCTGGAAGCCTGTAATATTCATTTCACCTTCCGCAGAAACGCCTTTTCCACAGATCATTCCAAGGTGGGTTTCATGATCACGCACATGACGGGAAACGCCTTGGCATGGGCTACTCCATTGGTATCCCTATCTGACCCAGTGTTGCAGGACTATGCGGCCTTTAAGGAACTACTGCGACACACCTTTTTGCGAACCGAAAGCTCACATGTGGCTAGCGAAGACTTGCTGGATGTGCGTCAAGGGAGTACCGACTTACTATCCTATATCTCCACTTTCAAGAAACTCGCTGCAGAGGCAGGTTGGCAAGAGCAGGCCCAGTATGCCATATTCCGCCGGGGCTTGCGAGAAGATCTCAAGGATGAGCTTGCCCGGATCCCGCGCCCAGAAACCTTTTTAGATCTTCAAACTGCAGTTCTAAGAATAGATTTCAGCCTGACGGAACGAAGAAACGAAAGGAAAAAGGTTCGAGGTCCACATTCTTTCTTGGATATACCCCCCTCCTCCTCCTCACATGGATCGCGTCCCGCCAGAGATGAACCCATGCAGGTCGGAAGCACCAGATCTCCGTTGACTGCCGAAGAAAAGAAGAGGAGACGTGAAGGGAACCTTTGTTTATATTGTGGAGCCGCCAACCATCTGTTGAGAGACTGTCCCGATGTGCCCCCAAGGAGATCGGGAAACGAACGCCCTCGATAATCAGTGGAACAGACTATCGAGGGGCTACACCTTGTTCCTACACTACACTTTCTGTGGCCTCATCTCAGATGAGTGAAGATGTGCGTCTCATGGTGATTGCCATAAAGCTCCGCTTCCGGAAGAGAGAGGTAGAGACGCAGGCTCTTCTGGATTGTGGGGCGGCTGGAAACTTCCTTGACACCTTTTGGGCTGATAAGGTGGGTCTGCTAAGGATCGAAAAAAAGGAGGACCAAAAGGTTGAAGGAGTGGACGGTACACCCCTATGTTCAGGACTCATTACTCACACCACTGAGGAGATTCAGGTGTCCATTCACCAGCATTCTGAAATCATAAAGTTCGACATTATCCGGGCGGCCCACTTCCCTGTCATCTTAGGAATTGGGTGGCTCAGGAAACACAACCCAACGGTGGATTGGTCTAAGAATCTACTAAGTTTCCATTCCGCTTTTTGCCTACGAGAATGTCTTCCAGAACCAACATTCGCAACTGTTAAGACCATGTCTGCTGTTGAAAGCAGTTCCATCCATTGCATACCGGAATGTCTTTCAGAATACAATGAGGTCTTTCAGGAGCAGACCCCCATTAAACTTCCTCCACATCGCCCAGAAGATTGTGGTATCGACCTAGTGTCAAAAGCATTAGTCCCCTTTGGGAAGATGTATTCCCTCTCTGTATCGGAGAAGGCTGTACTCCGATGTTACCTTGATGATAATTTAGCAAATGGACTCATAAGACCTTCCAAATCCCCCGCTGGGGCCTCTCTGTTTTTCATACCCAAACGGGACACCAAGGAGTTGCGGCCCTGTATCGACTATCGGGGGTTAAACAGAGTGACCATAAAAGATCGATACCCTATGCCTATCATATCAGAGATTCTAGAGGCTGTCCAAGGTTCTGTTGTGTTTACTAAACTTGATCTACGGAATGCATATCATCTACTCCGCATAAGAACAGGAGATGAGTGGAAGACGGCGTTTCGCACTCCCTATGGGTTGTTTGAATACCAAGTCATGCCGTTTGGCCTAGTCAATGCACCATCCATTTTCCAGAGATTCATGGACCGATTGTTTTCCGACCTTCTGAACCTTAACACATTGGTTTACCTGGTTGACATTTTAGTCTTTTCACGGAGCCAGGAGGAACATACTCGACATGTAAAGGAAGTTCTGCACAGACTACAACATCACAGTCTTCTGGTAAAATCTGAGAAATGTGCATTTGCTCAATCCTCATTGTCTTACTTGGGATTCATCCTATCCAACAAAGGGGTTACTATGGACCCAAGGAAGGTAGATGCCATCTTGTCATGGCCGTCGCCTTCTTCAGTTAAGGATATTCAACGTTTTCTGGGGCTTGCGAATTTCTATAGGAAGTTCATTCCGAGTTTTTCCTTACTCACTCTTCCTATTACATCCCTTCTCAAGAAATCCACAGGTCCGTTCCTCTGGTCAAATGAGGCTGAAGAAAGCTTCCTCAGCTTAAAACACAAGTTCTGTTCAGCTCCTATCCTGAAACAATCAGATCAATTACTACCCTTTATTCTGGAAACTGACGCTTCTGCAGCAGCCGTAGGTGCTGTTCTTCTTCAGAGAGTCAAGGACTTAGAACATCCGGTGGCTTACTTCTCAAAGACTTTAAATCCTAGCCAACGCAACTACTCAGTCATAGAGAAGGAATTACTTGCTATGAAGTTGGCTTGTGTGGAATGGAGGCATTTGCTCCAAGGGAGCCTACACCCTTTCCAGATACGAACAGACCATAAAAATCTGCAAATACTCAAGCAGCAAGAGTGTTATAACACCCGTCAGGCCAGATGGGCTCATTTTTTCGCCCAGTTTGATTTTGTCATCACATTCATCCCTGGCTCTCAAAATCTAGTTGCCGATGCTCTCTCCCGCAGAGACGATGTTATCTTCCCGTACAGAAAGGAGTTTATGTTTCCTCGTACCCGGATCATATCTACAGTGTCTAACTTCTTGGAAGAAGTAAGAGGAGCCTGCCTCCAAGAACCTACTCTCAATATGGGAAATCAACCAGTCACCACTAAGGACGGGTTGCACTTTATCCGTGGAAGACTGTTTATTCCTTCCAATAATCTCAGAAGACGAGTCACTCAGTGGTGCCACGATTCCAAGACTGCAGGTCATCGAGGAGTACGAGGAACTCTGGAACTTCTCCAAAGAGCTTTCATTTGGCCCAACATGAAGGCCGACACTCAAGCCTATGTCCAATCCTGTATGGTGTGTCTACAAAGCAAATATACCACCTCGAAACCTATGGGGCAGCTACAACAGGAACCGGTTCCACCTGGTCCCTGGAAATGCATTTCTACGGATTTTATTGTGGAGTTACCGGTTTCCCGAGGCTGTACCTGCATTATGGTAACCGTAGACGCCTTCTCGAAACTTGCACATTTCTCTCCATTGACAAAGATCCCGTCCGCCTCGATCATGGCTGACGTATTCCTCAAGGACATATTTAGGTTACATGGGCTTCCTCAAAAAATAATTTCAGACAGGGGGAGCCAGTATACCTCCAGATTCTGGTCAGCATTGTGCAATTCATTGGGCGTTGAGAGAGCTCTTTCGTCGGGGTTTCACCCCCAAACAAATGGACAAACCGAGAGGTTAAACGGTACCTTAGAGCAATACTTGAGGTGTTTCATCAATAAACAGCAGGACAATTGGGTGGACCTGCTTCCCACAGCAGAGTTTGCATATAATAACGCTGTCCACACGGCTACAGGAATTAGCCCATTCTTTTGTACCTACGGATACAACCCGCAGTCCATAGTTCCGAGTTTCTGGGAGGAAACTAACATCCCTTCTTTGGAGAACACCCTTGTGCAGATCAAGGAGGCCCACGACACAGCCCGTCAGAGCCTCTCTAAGGCTAGCAGTCGTTACAAAGAGCAAACCAACAAACACCGGAGTCAAGTTCCTGCCTGGGACAAGGGTTCAAAGGTTATGCTGTCCACCAAGTTCCTTCCTCGATGGGTTCGGCCTTCTAAGCTGTCACCCCGCTACATCGGACCCTTCGAGATAACTTCTAAGATATATCCTGTGGCCTTCCGCCTAAAGTTGCCAGAGGGACTCAGACGGATTCATCCCGTGTTTCACTCATCTCTCTTACGCCCCTTTGTGCCAGATACTCGGAAACAAGCATCCCACAAGCTGTGGACTTTGCCAGTTCCAGCTTCCGATGAATATGAAGTATCTCAGATACGGGACTCCCGTTATCATCGGGGACGTCTTGAGTATCTCGTACATTGGAAAGGTTATCCCTCCTCAGAAGACACCTGGGAACCGCAGTTCCATATTCACTCTCCTCAACTGTTACACAAGTTCCACCGACTACATCCAGAAAGGCCGGGAGGGAGAAGCCTTCGGAGGGGGCATACTGTCACTGCCGCCGGCGACTGGCGTTTGTGGCGAAGGTGGAAACAAGGACGCCATTAAAATGTTCCATTACGTTCCTCCTCACCTACCAGACTCGGTCTAGTTGTTTTCAAGATGGCCGCCGCCGTTTGTATATCTCACTCGGCTGCCGGCGGCTCGGCGCGTTGCAACTGTGTTCATTCCTCACCCTGTTGCTTGCGCTAGTATTCCATTCTGATAGTCTGCCTTGCTATCACGTCTTCCCTACTCTTCCTGTTTCTTCTCCTCCTCCCGTTCCCTATGAGCCCCCCCTTCTTTGGATCCTGTGTGCCTTCTCCTGTGTTTTGTTCCCGTGCTGATTTTCTGCTGAGTTTTCTTCGCTCTAGGATTCTCTATCTCCCGGATATTCCGTTCACTCTTGACTTCCACCCCGAGGGGTACCCACCTGGAAACCGCCCTATTCATTTTCCCTTGATTAACGGAATCACGCCGACCTTACTATTTCCTGGATTTTCGGCGAAGGACCATTCAACCTACTACAGTGCCGACGACTTCCACAACCTTCACGACTATATATGATCTAGGGTTTTTTTGCCGTTCTAGTGGCTTTTTCCCCTCTGGCTGTCGCGGAGGGGAGTCACCGTGGGTTTTCTCTGTCTGGGAGTCACGGTGGCTTCTTTCCGAGGTAGACCATATCTTCTAAAAAAGAAGAAGCCGTATATTGGACTTACCCGCCGGAAGAAACTGGACTATTCAGGTGAGGAGGAAGAGATTGGGGAGGGTTATCAATCGAGTGAAGACGAAGATATAGCTGATCACCTAGCAAGTCCCGTAGCCCATAGAGTCAATCCTGATACCTATAGAAAGATTTCCCTAATCAATCAGGACTCAAAAATCCTTAATGCAGCCCTAGCGAACCGACTCAAGCGGGTCATACCCACGCTGGTGCACCCAGACCAAACGGGATATGTGCCAGGGAGAAACACAACATGGAATCTGCGCACCCTCCACCACGTCATTGAGAGCACGAACCGAGAACAGGGAGAACGCGCAGTGGTGTCACTAGACGCAATAAAGGCATTCGATTCAGTGAACTGGGAGTGGCTCCTGGCGACTCTTGCCCATTTTGGGATAGGGGAGGGGGTCCTCCGTTGGATCCGGCTTCTTTACAGTGACCCCAGAGCTAGGGTGAAAACGGGTAGGCACATCTCAGAGCGGTGGAGGATTGGCAGAGGCACGAAGCAGGGATGTCCACTATCCCTGATGCTATATATATTGGCTTTGGAGCCATTTGTCGTGTTCCTTAGGGCACAGTACGGGAACGCGGGAATAGAAATAGACTAGGTGGTACACTTAATTTCGATATATGCAGACGACATACTCCTCTATGTTGGGAAACCAAGGGAAAACATGACAGACCTGCTGGAAGCACTGAGGGCATTGGCCAGACTGTCAGGTATCACGATCAACAAGGAGAAATCCTCTCTCTTCCCCCTGGAGGTCGCTCCTGACCAGTTACCGAGCCCAGGACTCAAATGGACACAATCACTTTCCGCTACTTGGGAGTGGACAGACACCACAGCAATGCACACAGCTAATACACAGGCGGCCCTAGCCAAAATAGAAAAAGCCATGATGTTCTATAAGACATTCCCACTGGGGATGATAGGAAGAGCAGCCCTATTCAAGATGACGGTCCTGCCCCACCTACTATATTACTTTACCAATATCCCATATAACATTCCCAGGCCGTTCTTTAGTGAGAGAGTTCCTGTGGGGCGGGGGTGGGGGGAATAGGATTGCGCTGAACACACTACATAGAGATTATAAATGGGGGGGGATCAGGCTACCAGAATTTGAACGCTACTACTTGGCGGGACAACTCCAGTTCGTTGTGAAATGGTTGGGGGATGACACATCTATAGATGCATTGCTCTTTCAGCCAGAAAAAAGTCACTATTACTTGAGGGTATTCCCATGGCTGGACGAGGCTCTAGCCAAATCAATCCCTACTATAGTTCAACTTGGCTTGACTCTGTGGAGGAGAGCGTGGAAGATACAAGGAGCACGTGACTCCTACTCTAATCCCCCTCGCGGGAGTAGTCGACTTTCACGCGGCGTCCCTGACCATCTACCGCACACAGTGGGAAGACAAGGGATTGGCACAGAC
Organism: Ambystoma mexicanum; assembly: GCF_040938575.1. Taxonomy (NCBI): domain Eukaryota; kingdom Metazoa; phylum Chordata; class Amphibia; order Caudata; family Ambystomatidae; genus Ambystoma; species Ambystoma mexicanum. The sequence goes on from NC_090922.1 coordinate 342,800,379, forward strand.
TGGAGTCATATGGAAAGAAGGACAGTGGGTGGATTTTCAGACCTTGATGGATGAACGGCGTACACAGCGGACAATTCCTATTGTACAATGGTATGATATAGAGGATTAAGAAGAGGTGAAGGAGACAGTGAGGGAGAACACATGATATCCAGACTCTATGAACAGTTCCTGCGCAGCAATAATGAAAGGGCGTTGCCAGCAAGAGCCAGTTGGGAGGAGGCACAGGGCGTACCTCAGACCCAAGAGAATGTCGAACATGGGACACAAACAAACCCGAAGCTTCCTACGTTGTGCGGCAGAACAGGCGGATATGATACATATGTTCTGGTCCTGCCCAGTGATACCCAACTTTTGGGACACAGTGAAAACAAGGGTGGAGGCTGGATGGATCAAAATGCAAGCGTGCTCGCCGGAATCTTACCTCCTGGGGGTGTTCCACAGGGGCAGCAAACAACGGACATATATAGCGAAAATGAAAGACTTAATGTGCATTCTGGCGAAACGCTGCATAGCTATGGCATGGAATTCGAGCACAGTGCCATCAGCAGAAAGGTGGTGGGCAGACCTGAAAAAATGGACAATAGCGGAAAAATCAGTGTGGTGCAGAGGGAAGAGGGGGAGAGTGGGGCCAAACTACTTGCATGGAACTCTCTCATACAGGACCTGTTTCATAACACGGAAGGGCAAGACACGACAGACCCTAGTGGGCCCGGAGAAGGATTGAAATCCCGGCGACAAGGTGAACGAGGGAACTCGGAGGGGGAAGTGGAAATGCCACAAAGGGCCTAAGGCGGCAGCCAGGGATAACCAATACTGAACATGATGGACAGACAAGGAGAGAGCCAAGCCAATGCGCCAAAGAGCCGGAGGACAGAGTGTGGATCCCAACACGAAGTGCCAGTTTTAGTGTATTGTTTATTATTGTTGTTGATGTTTGTTAAGTGTTATGAATCAATAAAGAGTTTAAAAATAAAAAGCTAAAATCGCCAAGTAACATGAACACAATATTAACATGGAGTGCTCCGAAGTACGTGGAACCTGAGACACAGAGGTTTTTAATGCGCATGCCAAGAAGGGGCTTGTCCTATAAAACCCACTGTAACGAAGAAATAGTATTATTAAACAGATATGCACACTGAAAAACATACAAAGGGGATTTATAAATCTGCATGCAGTGGGGTTTTATGAATGTATTCCCACTTTGAAGCTATTAGTGTGCACAATAGATTTTTGGTGACTGGGAAATTCTGGTTTTGCAGGCTTTGGGGTTGACAGAGAAATAATGAGTAATCCAGCAGAGGGTCAGCCGTCAAACAGGACTCAGTGGTTTATGGTTTAGTAGTTCCGCAGGGATTAGATGTCATCATTCCCATTGCATTGAAGTCGTGCAGAGGGATCTGGCCATTTGCTTGCGCCAGCAATAGGGTCAAATGGTGCCCAAGGCCATTTTGGTTCTCAATTGTTTTCCCAGGGTGGAACTAGAGGCCAAACCTATGTCAATGGGGCCAGTAAACCGGGGCAGATGTGATAGTCACCGCTAGTTCAAAGAGGAACTTGTCTGCTCAGCATCTCCTCATATCGCTAAAGTATCTATGAGGACAGTGTGCAATCACAATTAAGGTTAAAGGGCTTAGGCTAATTGTTACTAGTAATGAATTATGTTTGTATGTTATATGTGAATGTTTTATTATCTCATGATGTCACGGCAGACATGGACGAATCCAAGGGTGTGCTATCTAGGAATTTGATCTGAAGATGGTAGCAAAGATTGTGGAGGACCAATGAAAAGGGAAGAAATGGAGAAAGATGGAACTTCTTTATGTATGTCTTGTCCAATCATATGTCAGGGTGGATTGTAATAAAGTATCTGGGAGTGTTTTAACTGTTGCAATATTGTATATAATGTACCAAATGATGTGATTCGTTGAGACTTGGGTTAGTTTAATTCCACTGCATCATCTAACTGCTACCCGGACGATTGTACAATAAACTTGCTTTACGTAATGTAAGGAAGACATGGCATCAAAGTAAGACAGACACAAGTGATCACAGTTCAACAGTGTTTCTTAAACTGTAAAATGGGTGAGATAAATGCCCAATCTTAACCTAAATCTAAGATGGGAGCAAGCTACGACCATCAAAAAATAATAATAATACAGTCCTGGTGGAGTCTAGCCAAATAAAAAGGGCCTATGATAAAAAAAACTATTGCCAATCCTTACCGCTATGATACAAAAGAGTGTGGGATAACATTCACAAGTAAAGAAAGACGTGTTCCCAAAATATTAAGTCAGGATGTTATGGCCAGGGTCTCCCTTCTTCATGTTTTTAGTGCGGACAAGGAAGAACTCTCGAGCACAGCACAGTCCTGGGCTTCTCTAGCACAAGATTACAGTTCCTTTTCTCAGTATCAGGGCCTTCGGTGCCCAAGTCTCTTCTCATGCAAAGTCTCTTGCTTCAGAGGGCCTGATACGACAAAAAAACGAAATAAAAGTTCCTTCTGGTAAACTTCACGTTGGGTGAGTACCTTTCACCCTTGGATCCCCCTCAGCCGGGCTCTGATCCTTCTCTCAATCGTCAGCCTCCCTCAATCGGGCTCAGACAAACCAGAGCGCTTGCCAATTTAAACAGAGACTTCTGAAAGGCAATCGCGTCTCGCTGGGTCACTCTGTTAGCTTACGGCAAGCACAGGCTTTATACCATCACAGTTCGCACTGTGTTCCCCACATCCGGGATTCAAATGCCAGTTCCACAATAACAAACTTTCTGCAGTGTGTCAAGGACTTTCAAGTGTACAAGGGATTTGGCTCGGCCCCTGTATTACCACCTTAACACCTTATACCGGACTTCCCTATTGCCTCTTTGTACTTGTAGTTTCTTTTACTCTTAATGTTCAACACAGTCTCTTTGTTCAGGAGAGGGGTACCACCCACAGACCATCGACAGAGTGCCCACGTGGCGCTGGACCACTATTTCTGGTACCAAGTTTGTTCACAAAGACCTTCTGTTTATCTTCTTACTGTTGCCAATGAAACCATCAGCTTAACACAGTCCACTCGACTATCAGGCTCTTCCAACTCACCGGCTGTGCTGAGCGCGTTGGCGGTTCCTTTGCCGCTGGTGTCAAGGATGGCACCACAGTGGTAACTACATTTCCCCGCCCAGGCTATCAGTGTGGGAGGGTGCCATGTACCGCTGACATCCGTCACACCATCTGCCAGCTGCGATTACCGGTCTTATGTTGCTTTCATCAAGGGCTTTGCAGGTCTGGGTTGAAAAGGGCAAGGGCAACTCCCTCCTTGACGTCCTTTCAGGTCTCCCTACTTTTCTTCTCCGTTTGAACTGCCATCCTGGAATGGCTGCTTCCTTGTGCGTTTGACCTTGCTCGGAGTATGCACTTGTGCTCTGTCTTTTATCTCTATTAGGAAGGGAAAGGCTAGTCGGGTGTGTGTAGTTGTCAGTAATTGCCTGACCCTTTTGTTGGGATATGTCAGGTAAACGGCTCAGTTATAAGTCCATTGTCGTGCACGCTGGCAGAAAGTATTCAGTTTGTAAAGAGGGGGCAGAGTTTCTACGTATCATACTGGGCAGGATGGGGAAAAGGTGTCACAAGGAAGGGAATACCACGTATCAACCTTCATTGTCTCACTTCAACTCCCCGAGTACCCCCCATCCAGGTGATCCTCCCACACTGGTCCACCCCCAGGAACTGGATCCAATAGCGAATAGCATGTCCTGGCCACCAGGATGACAGAGCTCCAGGGACTAGTGGGTGAGACACCTTCAGGTTTCTCACAGTACAAAACGTGCACTCGTTCCCCAGGTGGTGGAGCCACTTTGGGTTGAGGTAATTAGGGGTCCGCCTCCACAAATTTGATGACCAGAAAGGGACCCCAGGTTTTCAGAGATGGTGGGGGGAGGGGGGTCTTCTGTTTGCACGATTCGGCTGCGGCACCTCTCTGCGAGGACTAGTCTTCTGTACACAGTGAAAAAGAGAGGTCTGTGGACGCCATATTGGTTTAAGGTCCGACTGTTCCCCGGAGGCGCGTGCAGTGGTCCTGCTGTGCATTACGACTTGATGGAGCACCACATCAGAGGGCTTCGGGCGACGTGAGTGTACTTTTGGAGGTAAAGCAAGGAGGGAAAGAGGGTCGTTTCCTTTTTATTTAAGCGGTTTGTTAAGGAACAAGTTACTTACCTGTAACTGTTGTTCTCCAGCATGGGTCTGGCATGGATTCACATGCTCATGAATATTCCCCGTCGTCAGGCTGGGAATCCTCGGTAAAGAAAAAACCAGTATCAGTTTCGTTTCTGATCTGTCTTTCGTAGTAATAACCAATCACTGGTCTCTGCGTCATACTGACCACAGCCAATGACTGCCCTCTACCTAAGCACCGCCTCTGGCAGCCATCTTCAGATTTGGAAGCACGTGAAGTGGCAGTATGACCAAGTGAAGAGCCGCAGAGGGGTAGGCGGGAGGGTTCGCATGTGAATCCATGCCAGACCCATGCTGGAGAACAACAGTTACAGGTAAGTAACTTGTTCCTTCTCCAGCATGGGGTCTGGCATGGATTCACATGCTCATGAATAAAGAATACATAGCAGTACACACATGCACAACCACGGGAGGTGGCAAAGGCTCAACATTAAGCATCACATAAACTCAACATTAAGCATCTTACCTCCTCACCAGGCTCACCTCAGGCGAACAGGTTGCGCAGCACTGCTTGGCCGACCCTGGACTCCTCCCTGGAATCCCGGTCGACGCAGTAGAATTTCGTGAAGGTGTGCGTCGACCTCCACGTAGCAGCCCTGCATATGTCCAGCAGGGGCACACCAGATAGGAACGCCGTGGTAGCTGCGATCGCTCTGGTGGAATGGGCTCTCGGACGGCCAGGCAGCGGTCGGTTTGCCAACCGATGACAGTACATGATACAGCCGGAGAGCCATCTGGAAATGGAAGCCTTCGAGAGAGCCTTCCCCTGATTGACAGGTCCAAAGTTCACAAAGAGTTGTGACGTCTTCCGAAAACACTTCGTGCGGTCTACGTAGAACTTCAGCGCTCTAGCCACATCCAGCGAGTGCAAAGTCCTCTCAGCCGGCGACGAAGGCGACGGGAAGAACACAGGCAACACCAAGGGTTCGTTGAGATGGAAGTCCGACGGCACCTTGGGCATGAAGGAGGGGTGCGTCCTGAGCACTACCCTCGTGTCGTGGAAAGTCAAGTACGGGGCCTTGCAGGAAAGGGCCTGGATCTCTCCCACTCGTCGTGCGGAGGTGATGGCCACAAGAAAAGCTGTTTTCCACGATAGAAACTTCAACGGGGCCGAGTGCAGAGGCTCGAACGGAGGTCCCATGAGCTTGGTCAGCACCACGTTGAGCTCCCACGCCGGGGCCAGAGCCTTCACCGGCGGGAACGATCTGAACAGTCCCTTCATGAACTCTTTCACCAGACGATGAGACCACAAGGACGTCCGCCCCGTGGTTCTGGTGTATCGGGAGATCGCAGCAAGATGAATCTTGATGGACGCGTGTGCCAGACCAGCTTTGGCCAGCGTCAGCAGGTACGGCAGTACTTGGGGAGCCGTAATCCGTAGAGGGTTAATCTTCTGTGCGTGGCACCAGACAGAGAACCTCTTCCATTTGTGTCCGTAGCATTTAAGAGTCGAGGACGCCCTGGCCTTTGCAAGAACCTCTCTGCAATCGGCCGGTATGTCGTATCCTCCAAACTCTAGCGCTGCAGGAGCCAGGCCTGCAAGTTCAGCGACTTCCGGTCGTGGTGGAGGATGGCGCCTCCTTCCCTGGAGAGTAGATCCGCGTCCGCCGGCAGCTTGATCGGCGGGGACGCTGACAAGTCCAGAAGGTCCGGGAACCATATCTGCCTCGGCCACGCAGGTGCGACGAGGATCATCCTGCACCGTGACCTCTTGAGCTGGTTGACGAGCCGGATTAGCAGAGGCAAGGGAGGGAACGCGTAGAGGAACAGGCCCTCCCAGGGGAACGAGAAAGCATCGCCCATGCTCCTCGTCTGGGGAAACCTGCTGGCGAACCTCCGGCACTTGGTGTTCGTCGCCGTCGCGAACAGGTCGATCTGGGGTGTGCCCCACCGTCGGAAGAGGCGATCCACCAGATCCTGCCGTAGTTCCCACTCGTGGCACGAGCGCAGCTCCCTGCTGAGTGAGTCGGCGATGGTGTTTTTTATCCCTGCCAGATGAAACGGTACCAGAAAAATCCCTTGGGCGACGGCCCAATGCCACAGGTCCTGCGCCTCCTTGGACAGCGCTGGGGACCTGGTTCCGCCCTGTTTCCTGATGTAAAACATGGTGGTGGTGTTGTCGGTGAAGATCCTCACCACCTTGCCCTTGAGGGACGGAAGGAAGGACCTGAGGGCCCAAAACACTGCACGGAGCTCCAGGACGTTGATATGCAGGGACTTCTCCGTCGGGAGCCAGAGTCCCCTTGCGTGCAGATTTTCGGTGTGCGCTCCCCACCCTTCCAGGGAGGCATCCGTGGTCACAGTCTCCTGGTGGGCTGGGGTCTGGAAGTCCATGCCCGCCGTCAGATGCGCGCGGGTGCCCCACCACCGTATCGCTCGTCGGAAACTCTCGTCGAGCTTGATCCTTTCCTCGAAGCTGCCCGTCGTCTGGATCCAGCGCGCATCCAGGAATTCTTGCAACGGGCGCATCCGGAGCCTGCACATGGGAATGAGGTAGATGCAGGAAGACATCATCCCGAGGAGGGACTTGATGGACCTCACCTTGGCCGCGTCGGCCACCAACATCCGTTGCACCTTGCCCAAGATGGTCCTGGTCCTCTCCTCCGACGGGGAGGCCAGAAGGGACACTGTGTCGAGCCTCGCTCCCAGAAACAGTGCGACTTGCGCGGGCACCAGGTGGGATTTGGCGTAGTTCACGGAGAATCCCAGGTCCGTGAGGAGTTGGACGGTCCTTGCCGTGTGGACCACGGCGAGCTCCCTCGTCTTGGCGCGGATGAGCCAGTCGTCCAGGTAGGGGTAGACGTGAATCCCCTCGCGGCGCAGCTGCGCCGCCACCGGTGCGAGGCACTTGGTGAATACCCTGGGTGCCGACCGTAGTCCGAAGGGAAGGGCTTTGAACTGGTAATGACGCCCTTGGACCACGAATCTGAGGAATTTTCGGTGCCCCTTTAGGATGGGGAATGTGGAAGTAGGCATCCTCCAAATCCAACGACGATAGGAAGTCTCCTTCCTCCAGCTGACCCAGGACGTGCTGGAGGGTGACCATCCGGAACTTCTGCGCCTTGATGAACTTGTTCAGACGTCGCAGGTCTAGGATGGGGCGCCATCCTCCCGTCTTCTTCTTCACGAGGAAGTATCGCAAGTAGACTCCGGAGCCCCGAAGCCTCTTTGGGACGAGTTCGATGGCGCCCTTTCTGAGCATCGCCTTTACCTCCAGGAGAAGTTGAGGGACGTGAAGTTCTTTCCTGGCCACGGGGGGGACGCGCGGGCACCTTCTTTGAAACTCGAGCGCGTGGCCCCGGGCCAGGGCGTCCAGCACCCAACGGTCGGTGGAGATGGACTCCCACACGCTGACGAAGCCCGCCAGCCGGCCTCCCACCGGGGTGCTTCGGTGGGGGCCCGACCCCACGGCCAGTTCAATCCTGCTTGGACGCGGCCTTGCCGCCTTGACCTCCTTGGCGACGACGGCGGGGTCCGCTAGACTTGCCTCGTCCTCTGTAGGCCTCTTGCGACGACGAGCGGGCCGCTTGACGGTAGGAAGCGAAACCGCCGCCGGAACCTTTGGAGGCGCCCTTGCCTCCGCCGCTCCGAAAGGGCGTTCGTCGTTGCTGCAGGACTCCAAGGGCCCTGGCCGTCTCAGTATCCGCCTTGATGGCCTGAAGGGAATCGTCCACTGTCTTCCCAAACAGGTTGTTCCCGTCGAAGGGCATGTCCAGGACTCTGGTCTGGACGTCCTGGCGAAAGTCTGTAGCTTTGAGCCATCCACGACGTCGAAGGCAAACGCCGTTGCCCAGCTGGCGGAACCCAGTGTCGGCGATGTCCGTCGCCACGGTGATGGCGTGGTCCGACGCCACCTCACCTTCCTGCAGGATCTCAAGGGCCTCCGCCCTCTTGTCGTCCGGCAGAAAATCCAGCAGGGGATCTATCTTGTACCAGAGCTCCCTGTCGTAGCGGGCCACGATAGCCAAGGCGTTGGCCGCTTTAATCGTCGTCGCTGCCGACGAGATGACTCTACGTCCCATAGCATCCAATTTCTTTCCCTCGCCGTCCGGCGGGGAAGTTGATGTGGAGGCCGCACCCCCCCCCCCCGCTTTCTTCCTGGCTGCCGCGGAGACGACCGAGTCCGGGGTAGGCTGCGCCCGGAGGCATAGGGGGGCCGTGTCCGGGACCCGGTACTTTTTCTCGTACCGGTCTCTTCTAGCTGGCGTCGTGGAAGGGTTCTTGAGGAGGGAAAGGCCCTCATCCCAAATGTCGTCCAACAGAGGCACTGCGAGGACCGTCTTCCTCTTGGCCTCGCGCCGCTGATAAAGGAAGCCTTCCTTTTTCTTCTCCTCAGGGCAGAGTTGGAAAAGCTCGGAAGCCCTGGAGATCATGGAGTGGAAAGATCCGATCTCGTCGGGCGGAGAAGCCCTGGTGGGAGGCGACGACGGAAAATCCTCGTCGTATGCCTCGTCGTCCGTACCCTTCGCTGCCGTGTCAGTCCCCGTATCATCCCCTCGGGTGGACGGGGAGGAGGGCTGGACGGGGCGCGACGGTTGAAAAGGAGGTGGTGGATGGATCCTTCTTTTCTTGGTGGGGGGAACACCAGAAGGTCCCGGTTCTGGATCCCCCGACGGGAGAGGTTCCTCCGTCGGTAACGGTAGCCTCGTCCTTATCTCGGAGCATAAGGACTGTATGGCCAACAAAATGGCCGCCGAGTTGTCTTGCGGCGCTGGCAGAGGGGAATCCGACGGGCGAGCAGGGGCCCCGTCGGTATCCTCGACGATGTCGTCGTCTTCACCTGCGTCGGGGTCCATTCCGACGGGCTGGCCTTCTTCCACGCCTAGGCCGTGGCTTAAGACCTCGATCAGCTCCTCTTCTGAGGTTGAGGCCGAATCTACGACGACGCCCTGCCCCCCCTTCTTCTTCCCCACGGAGGGTTTCACGGGGGTCCTATCGATGGGCACAAAGGAAGACTCCCTCCGCGGAGGCAGGGAGATTCTGGGCCCTGAGGTCGCCACCACTGGTGTAGCCACCACAGGCTGAGCCAGGGCCGCCGCGACCGTTTCGATAGAGGGCTTGGTCGGATGGATCAAGGCCTTCACCACCTTAGGTGCGCTCACCGCCTTATCCTTGAGGGAGGGGGCACTGCCACGCTCCTCCTCTGCCTTAGAGCTCGACCGGGGCCTCTCCAGGAGCTTCGCCGGGTGCTCGGCCTTCCTCTTACCCGACCCAGAGCGTTGGCTCGTGGTTGATGGTGCCGGGGAGGGTGCGCCCTGCCTGGCGCCCGTAGAGCCCGACCGTTCGGCGCTCCCGGTGCCAGCGGACTCGCGGTGCTTGGCCTTATGTTGGGCCCCCGTCGCCGGGGCGCCCTCAAAGGTCTTAGAAGACCGCTCGGATTTCTTCTTCTTCTCGCCAGACGGGCTCTTACCCTCCAGCCAGTTGGCGAGACGTTGATGGCGGTCCTTCATGGTCCGTTCCGACATGTTGCCGCAAAACGCACAGTCCTTCTCCACGTGCGTCTTGTCCTCATGAAGGCAGTAAAGGCAGAAAGAGTGTTCGTCCTCCTTGAAGACGTTCTGCAGCTGGCATCCAGGGCAGACCCTGAACAGCTTTCCGGGCGTCGAGCTTCCCTTCTCCTGGGCCATCTCCGAGACCGGGCCTGAGAAGCTTCTGGAGTCCTCCGAAGCGTAGCTCGACGAAATCTTCACCCTTGAGGGGCACAGATGAATCCGACACGGGTCCCCGTTGATCGGATGTAGGATCGGTGGAGCTTGAGGCTCTTTTGACCGAAAGAATCGAAGTTTTTTGTGAAAAAGCGCGAAAAATAGCACTAACGCTCGAGAGCAATAGCACGAGGATCCCAACACATGAACGTGCGGTAAAAATCTGAAGATGGCTGCCAGAGGCGGTGCTTAGGTAGAGGGCAGTCATTGGCTGTGGTCAGTATGACGCAGAGACCAGTGATTGGTTATTACTACGAAAGACAGATCAGAAACGAAACTGATACTGGTTTTTTCTTTACCGAGGATTCCCAGCCTGACGACGGGGAATATTCATGAGCATGTGAATCCATGCCAGACCCCATGCTGGAGAAGTGTAGAGTTGGAAAAAGGGAGTATGGAATTAGTTGAGAATGCGGGGAATGAAAGAGTGTATGTAGTGATTGAACTGTTCTATGTTGTAAATCCCTTGCATATATTTTTTACCTAGTTTGGGAGCTCTCAAACACAGCACGCTCATTGTGAGGTTTGTCTTGATACCTTTTAGTTTGCTTGTCTGGTTGGCTGGAGCCCTAATCTAGAGGTGGGGTGTGTTGAGGTAGGAGGAATTACCATGCCAACACTAGGTAGTAACGTAAACAGGTTTATTGGGACAAAGTAAGGACCCCACGGTCACAGGGCAGCAGTGCAGCTGTTGGTCCTCCCAGTTCTCTGTCACCGGCTTCCCTCGTGCCACTCTCGTTAACCACGAGGGCCTCATGCCACTCCCAAATCCCAAGAGTCTTAACATCTCCCCCTCCGCAGGAAATGGGAAGGAAAAACAAAACAAAAGAAGGAGAGGATGGGGTGTGAAGGGAAAGAGGAGGAGGAAAAGAACAAGGGAAGGGTGGTTGGGTGGATAAACAGTAAAGGATACACTCAATAATACACACAATCATTTCTGATGTTAGGCGAGATGCTTCTCCTCCGAGTAGGCATCGCAGAAGAGCCAGCTTGTTCCTCATCATCCCTTGGGAACTGCACCACACTCCCTTCATATGGCAACACATCATTGGGTACATCAGCAGAAGCCTGAACAATGTTATCAAAGGACCCGATCTTTCCATCTTCTAGAATCAGTCTTTCTGCCCATTCTTACAATCCTCTGCGGGTTCATGAACTTAGAAAGGCCCTTCATTACCTTCCAAAGTCCTAGGACTCTGACTCAGTCACCTTCCCCAAATGTAACATTGCGGGTTGCTTTGACATAGTCATAATCGTCCTTGTACTTCCTGTTTCTCCCTCACTCTCCTGAGGATCTCTTCCATGTCTACCACCTTGGCATCTCTCTTCATTAACCACGGGGAAGTCAAAAGATAAGGCACTCTGCCCCTCATCATGACAAAAGGTTCAATTTCAGTGGTGAAATGAGGAGTCATTCTGTATGCTTTCAACGACTTCTTAAGGGTGTCGAACCAGGGTAGTGAATTCGCCACTGGCAACTTGATCATGCCTTTCATGAAGCCATTCATACGTTCCAAAAGGCCATTTGCCATGGGATGGCGTGTATGTTCTATTCCACGATCTCTCAACATTTTTTGCATCACTTCTGAGGTGAATTGTGCCCCATTATCGGTGACCAATTCTTCCACATCCCCCTCTCTACTAAACACTGCTTCCAAAATTCTCACTATTTTCATGGCAGTGGCATTCTCTTTCATCACACACCATTCCACGCATTTAGACGTGTAGTTTACCAGGACCAATATGTACACCTCACAGGTCTCCAAACCCTCAAGAAGTCCTGCTATATCCATAGCCAATTTTTTCCACACTGAATCAGAAACTTGTACTGGTAAAAGGGGTGCAACACTTGTCCTTTTGGACTTATCACTGACCACACAAGCCTGACACGACTTCACCAAATTTACGACCTCTCCCAACATCCCAGGCCACCAGTAGTTTTCCCTCAATCGTCTCCTTGTAAGGTTCCTCCCTAGATGACCTTTGTGTGCCAAATTAAGAATCCTGTTCCTCATGGACTTCGGTGAGATTATGTGATCTCCTCTTAGCATGCACCCTGTGTCATTGGTCATTTCATGTTCCCCACCTTCTCCCATCCTTCATGAATAGCTTGTCTGAGTAGACACTGCTCTGAGAACCCCGCTAACTCCTTCATCCATTCTTCCTTTTCAATGCCAGGTTGAATGTGTTCAATGAAGCTCTCCTCAGCATCTTCCTGTTTGACAGTTCCCTTCAACTAATCCATGGCAACCTAGAGAAAAAGTCAGCAATGACATTTCCTTTTACTGCGGTATACACAACCTTAGCATTTTACTGCATAATCTCCAACATCCATCTACTAATTCTTGGTGATGCCAAATGAGGACATTTAGAGCTCATAATATGTATCAAAGGCATGTCTGTTTTAAATATCACCAGCAGGCTCCAGATGAGAGTTCTGAAATGTTGCAATGCCCACTTCACACCTAAGGCCTCTTTCTCAAGGTGTGACAAACAATGTAAAATGCTTTGACCACTCATCAAATAATATCTGATGGTACGCAAATGATAAGTCTAATGTCGTAAAGAACTTGGCAGGCTTCATTGTGGTCAATAGTTTGTTAACATTTAGGAGAATTTGTTGGTATTGAGGTCCCTGAGGTCTATACACATACATATTGAGCTTTCACCATTTTTCACAATTACTATAGGCGACAGCAACCATTCCGATGACTCAATCGGCACTATGATGTCTTGTCTAGAGAGTTTCTCCAACTCATTCTGCAATGCATCTTTGGTACCAATAGGAATGTCTCTTACTCTATGAACAACTGCTCTTGCACCTCTTCTCAACACAATCGAGTGCTTGAATCCCTTAAGCTTCCCAATGCTGTCACTGAACACCTGTGGAAACTGTTCAACCAATCCTTCTATAGAGGAAAGATCTTGAGCTGTAGCACTCAGAATGGGTTTTTCTTCTCCTGGGTGTATCTTGAGTTTGAGGGCAGCTTGCTCGTCCCAGCCCATGACAGATGAACCCCTTTGAGCCACGAATAGCTTACAATATGTCTCCCTGATTCCAAACTTGAGATTCACCCACTTGAATCCTAGAATGCTTATGGGAATTTGCCGATACCCAATGGGTCTCCCATTGGAAGGTTGTAATTCTCACACGGATCCACCTAACTAATTCTTGTATGTCTGGACATCCACCACGGTGTAAGGTGGCCCAGTGTCTACCATTACTTCTAGCTGAATCTCGTCGACCTTCTCGCAAGGTCCCTTCTTTCTGGGGACGTTCAATGAGAGAATGCATATGGGACCTTCCTATTTTTGATCTACGACGGTGAGAAGACTGCTGGGTCTAGCAACGTCTTCGAAGGCTTTTAAGCTGCAGTGCTCTTTCAGTTTGAAATTCCTGAACACTCTGCCATTGTGCCCCACAACGCCACATTTGTAACATTATGCATTGGAAGCTGAACACTACCTTTCAACATTGTAATGCCTGGTGCGTCCACATCTGTAACACTTCATTTGGGGAAGTGTCCCTTGTGCACCCTTGTCGAGGGACATCTCTCTCTTCCGCTTGTCGCTGTTATTTGCTCTACGCCATGCCAGGTTCTTCCTTACTAGTGTGACCGTCGCATTGTCGCTATCTTAACCACACTCCTCTATGTTTTTCACTTCTGGGGAAACTGACTCTTGTTGCATTACTTTCCTAGTTCTATTGTCCTTGCTATATCGATGGCTTGTTCCAACGTAGGGTCTTTTGCTTGCCACAACCTTTGACGAATCTGAGGGGCTGTGGTGTGCAGCACCACCTGGTCTCTAAGATATTCGTCCGCCACACCGGTGAACTTGAAGGAAACTAAGAGACCCCTCAAAGCGGCAATATAATTGTCTACTGATTCTGCCTCGACTTGTTTTCTTGCGAAGAAATAATACCTCTCAATTAACACATCAGTCTTGCTGCCATAACGTTTCTCGAGTTTGGCCAAAGCCCATCCTCGTTGCAATTTGTTGAGGCTGTAGGAATTACCATGCCAAGACTAGGTGGTAACGTAAACAGGTCAACTGGGACAAAGTAAGGACCCTCCCCCCGGGTCATTGAGCAGCAGTGCAGCTGGTCAGTTCTCTGTCAACGGCTTCCCTCGTGCCACTCCCGAATCCCGAGAGACTCCAGAACGGCACAGGAGAAACCTAGCAACATACACTATAACACACTGGCATCTTATGGTAAGTCCAACCATAGATACCTTTCTGAAGTATACCTTTGTCAGTCTTCATTGAGTATTTGTTATGCGGCGGAGCCCTCGCCTCGAATTTCTTGGTTAGTCGAAGTAGTGAAACAGAAATGTCCTGTAGTCTGGAAAGATAGTTTTATAGTGGAGAAAGCCATACCATTGATGAAGAGACCGAGAGCAGTGGTATTGTAGTGAAAAGCATGATGCTCCTGCTGAGAGACCTGAGCAAATTACAGATGTCGATTGGTTTCACAAAGGGAGGCAAAGTATGTTCAACGCCAGGTTTGTATTCGGTAAGAGAAGTTTGCATGCATACTGCAGTGACAGTGCAATCAGGGGGGTGCCTGTACATTCAACTTTGTTTCTTTATGGGGTGATGGTTTTGTTGAGTTGGGTCCCTGGGATAAGAAGTCAGACATGGCGGGTACCGAATGAGTTGTGTTTCGGCCTGTAGTGCCTCAGGAAGTAACACCAGACACCATTTTGATGATTCTCTTAGAGATCAAGAAGGACAGGGTGGTTCTCTCAGGCACAGATGAGGAAGACGGACAATGCGCAAAGTTCTGTGCCTCGATCAAACTTTATCGCTATGGGACGTGTCCAATAAGCAATTGTTTGAAGACACAGGAGGGATGGTCTTTGAGATTGGAGTGCCTTGTCAGATAGCATTAGAGCAAAGGGAACTACGACAGACCATGCTCGTTAGAAATACATTGCCATATTGGAAGGAGGATTTGGGAAAAGGTGCCAGGCCATTTGTAGACCAGCAATCCTCATGTGGGGCTGCTTAAGTGTGTTGGAGAAGTGCAAATAAAATTGAAATGTGGTGCAATATTACCACGGGTTAAACAGTACCCCATGTCTAGAGAGGCAGACAAAGGGATTTACGAGACCATCACAGCGTTGTTGAAGCAGGGCATAATACAACCTTCTGTGTCCCCATGCAACACAGCCATCTAGCCTGTGAAAAAAGCAAAGGGGTCCAGATGGATGATGGTCCAGGATTTGCACAGCTCAATCATATTATTGAGGTGGAATTTCCGGTGGTACTGAATCCTGCCACCATTCTCTGTAACATCCCTACTGGGTCGACCCACTTCACGGTAAATGATTTAAAAAAAATTTTTTTCCTGTCCCCTTAGAACCCGATACTCAGTACCTCACATCGATTACGTATCTTGGTTCGCGATTTGAGCACACTAGGTTGCCCCCCCCAGGTACTGTAAATCTCCGGATGTCTTTAACAGGGTGGTTCAAATGGATTTGATTTTGGAAATGTACATGTGCCCAGTACAGTAATTCAGTACGTGGACGATCTATTAGTCAGTAGCACTTCAGAGGAGCAGTGGCGAGGAGACTCGATGGCGGTCCTCAGACTGTTCGCAGAATAGGGGTAAAAAGTGGACAAAGAAAAATTACAGTACTGCCAGACAGAGGTAGTATATTTGGGGCAAGTGATATTTCCTGAAGGAAGGAAGGTAATTTGGAGAGTGCCACCGCAGTTCAGAATATGCCTCAGCCAAAGCCGGTGAAACAAATGCAGCAGTTTTAAAAAAAAAACATTTTATTTGTTTTCACATTCGAAAGTGCAGGTGATGACAGTGGTCCTGATGCAGCAAACACTGCTAGGATACAAACCCGTAGCATATTACAGTGGGCTCCTAGACCTAGAGATGCAGGGACAGGTTCCTTGTGAGCAAGCTTTAGCACCAGCGGCTTTTGTGATTCAAAGGTCTTCGACCATTACAATTGGTTGCCTGGTGACATTGTATGTGGAGCACACAGTCTTTGCAATGTTTAGAAAAATCCAAGGTGACGTCAACGACCCAAAGAATTTCAGGGTACAGGTCATTTTATCAAATGCATCAACACATTCCGTGCAGTGACACCTAGTCAATCCTGCAACATTTGTAGCCGAACCAGTGAAAAAAAACGGAGGACATTGTTCATAATTTTGCCACTTATGAGTGAGAAGAGGAAGAGCGAAGGCCTCGGAGGGCGGTGAGGTACTTTTTGTTGATGGGTCTTCAACCATTAATCTGGACACTAGTGCGAGGCATATGGGTGCAGCCACTGTGGGCCTTGTGGATGGGGAATACCAGGTCCGACTGAAGAGACGGTTGCCTTTGCATTGCTCTAATCAAGCGGCGGAACTAGTGGCACTTATAGAGGTGCTAGAAATAAGTCATTGGAAGGCAGTCACGATTTATTCTGACTCTGCGTATGTCACCTCCAATGTTCCCTCTAATTATTTTTCCCTAAGTGCAGAAATGGTTAGCTTTTCGTGCACACATTTTCCCATGTGCGCACCTTAATAATGAGGTAAGCCACTTGGTGAGTGTGCATAGTTAGTGAGCTACCTACTATCTCCAAAGATTGGTAGGAAATGTACCCTTCCCAACCACTGTAATTTGTTACAAATCGGTGTAAAAGGTGCATCTTACAAAAATGTTTCCAAACATATAGGCTAAAATAACAAAATACTGTAAATGTGATTGTAAGGAGAGCTCATCATCCAGTCCAGGACTTCAAGCTATGCCATTATAACTACCAAGAGTACTCCTGTACAGAAAAAGAAAGTGTATGTGCAAGAAAAGCTTTGTATGTTCAGGCTAAACAAGAGGTTTAGTTCTGGTTATTTATTTGTTGACACGGCTCAAAGACATTGCAGAAAGCTTCTGATGCCACTGAAAAAGAACACTCATGTTTATTACAAAAAACACATATCGCTTATCTCTGATGTGGCTGTCAAAGAATTTAGACAGGATATGATTTTTGCAAATGAAATAATGGCAACTAAAAGGAATGTGTCAGAAAACAACAGTTCATGTGCCACTTTAATGAAGTAGCTCAAGGGCCAAGAGAACATGCCTCTCATAATTTTGTGTACTGATAATTGCATCAGATAAACTGCACCACAGAATATGATGATCAGAATTCCTGGGGCTCCGCTTATTATCCACATTACGCTGTCATGTGAGCTGTGACAACATTTGCTCAAAACTGGGCTTACAGCTAAGACGCATATACACCGTACATTTTTTACTTTGTAAAAACAGGAAAATGTGCCCAACAAAAACAGGAAACCATGAATATATAGGAGCCTACCCACTGCTTCTACCCACAAAGTTCCACTGGTATTCTTTTGAATCTGTGACCAGTAGAGCAGTGGAATTGCTAGGAAATCAAATATTACTGTCCGATCTCAAGAGGAATTTTAAGGGAAATAACATTTTAATAAGCATGAAATATCCCTACTCGCAAAGCTAATTACTATTTTATTCCCTGAAAAATCATTTGATTCCAAGTAGGGAGCAAAATCATATCAACACCATGCTTGTAACCCTGACATACAAAGTAAAATTACAAGGCACATAACAAAGCTTATAGTTTTGCCCACCCTTCCTCACCGCAGCCTAGACAAAATTCAGCAAGAGCCTTTCTGAGGTTTCTTCAGAAGCCCTGTTGAAGAAAATCACAAATATTTGCCTTTTAAGTCAATAGCAGCAATGCTCAGAGGTACACCAGATTCAGAGCTTTCTTCTTTAACTAGGGACACTCTTCTTCAATTCACTGCTGTTAGTTTAACAAGATGCATTAGGGTTGCTAAAGGCATTACACGCAAACACATGATTATATTGAAAAGCCCTCAGCAGCAGAGCATAGAAAGAAACAGAAGGTGCAGTTTCCTAGACTGTTAAAATAATTTCCAATCCTTTAGCAATTAATGCATTTTCATCATTGTGCTGTACTGTATTGCTAAAACCTTTGATTTAGTTTTTGAAAAGTTGCTGATTTGTACTTCACCCCAACTGACTCCTCTCCTGTGATCTTACAACGATACCCTTGCATTGCTCCTGTCCTAGTCTCCAATACTAGTCTACAGGGTTCTGTAAAAAGTGAGGAATTGTAGCAGTAAAAACATAACTGGGAAATGTGCATACCCACAATACTTTGTGAGCAAAACATATGTAAAGCCTCACCATATCGTGCAGTTTAAGGTAATTTCATCAATCCTTATGTGAATGATTACTATGAAGTGGACATAAGATTGTTTGCAACATAGTCCATCTTTAAATTGTTGGTTAGGATTATATAAGTGCTCAGTGCAACCTGCATGTGTGACATTTGTCCAATACACATCAAATTAGCCTGCTTAATTACAATCAGTATCTGATATTTGAGCTGACAGCTGGGTTACATAGCCTGGGTGACGCGTTTGCTAAGGCACCATGAATAAAGATAACATTCATGTGCTT
The DNA here is from genome assembly GCF_040938575.1 of Ambystoma mexicanum. NCBI lineage: Eukaryota > Metazoa > Chordata > Amphibia > Caudata > Ambystomatidae > Ambystoma > Ambystoma mexicanum. The sequence goes on from NC_090922.1 coordinate 342,818,782, forward strand.
GAATGTCACTCATATTATAACAAATATAAAACAAGTGGATACAGGTCAAAGTCTGGTAACCTTTTACAGAGCCATGGTAGACAGTCAAGGTTGTCTGGTAATGTCTGAATGTGGCCTGGGGCAGATGTTAGAGTCATAAGGTAGACATGGCGTACAGTCAAGTATAGGAGTTATAGGTGGGCAGGGAAGATAATTTGGTTAATGTGTGCAGGCATATCTCAGTTATAACTTCTGTTCATGGAGCCACTTTTTCATATTCGTTTTTAACCTCTTGTGGATCTTTTCTTTTTATTGGGTGTATAAGGTCAAGCTTGCATAGTAGGGCAAAGTAAGTAGGGCTAGACCAGAATATCAAGATTAGTTCTTATAGTTTAGCTTCATTTTGAGAGAAGCAAATATTAGGTACCTGCTGTGGCTTGTGCCTTATTAAATCTTTTTGATTAGATGGGAATTGTCTGTGTGCGCTGTAAAAATAATTCTGTGGAGCTCCCAGAAGGAAGCTGGGCTAGCGCACATGCGCACAGCTTAGAGGGAAAATTGGTCACCTCCACTGTGCATTCAGGGTAATAAAGGTGGCTGAGAAAAGGTTTAGGAGATCTGACGGGATCCCTGACCAGCATGCTGCGCCGCTATCCCAACTAAATGAAGCATTAACTTCGGCCGCAGAGATATGTTTAAATGTGCTGCGCACACTATCCGCACTAATCCATTGTGACACCAAAAGAAATGTCTAAAATGAGCAAATACATAAAGCCGGTAATTCCAAGAGCAAATTGTTTGAAATATTAAAATCAACAGCAAAACCTAAGGCATTAGTTCCACCCTTTAATCCATCTAAGGTAGACTCTGACAATGTACAATCAGCTTTCACTGCCAAAGTCAACAAAGCCAGAATCCTGCTTTGAGAGGCACAAAAACCACCATCAGACCAAAAAAAATCACTCAATAGGAGCATCAATCGTATGCCAACAGGAATCTTTCCAATTTAAAAATGTCACGACAGAAGAAATACTGAGAACCCTAAATTCAATGAGACCTACCACATGTGCAGAAAATGCCATTCCACCAAAACTTATCTTGGAAAATGCCAATATCTTCCCTCCATTCCTATCTAAAATAATGAATGCATCCTTCTGTGGTGGACATGTCCCTGAAAGCATTAAATCTGTCACTGTCACGCCTTTAGCAAAGAAACCGGACTCGGATCAAAGAGACCCCGGCAATCTGAGACCGATAACAAATTGCAACTTCTTGCTAAAAGTACTTGACAGGATAGCAACTGTCCAACATCAAGCATACGTGGAATCCAATAATGTACTACATGGTCAACAATACGGATTTCGCACAGCGCATAGTACTGAGACCGCAATGTTGGACCTGCAGTCATACATGCTAAGCATCGTGGAAAAGGGGAACTCTGGTCTCCTCATGATGCTAGACCTTAGCGCAGCCTTCAATCTCTTAGACCATAATCAACTCAAATCGGCTCTAGCGAAGGTTGCTAATTGCTCTCCTAAAGCAATTCGCTGGCAAGACTCCTTCCTGTCAGACTGAAAATCCAGGGTTCATTGGGGTAACAACTTTTCACTCACAGAGACAATTGGCTGCGGTGTGCCTCAAGGAGCCAGCCTGTCTCCACTACTCTTTAATCTGTACATAAGATTCTTATGTCTGGTCCTTGACAAATTGGGTGCCTTTTTCACCAACTATGCCAACGACACTCAGCTGGTGGTGGAATTGAGCAGGGACTATGAGCAGGATAGCGCAAGGGTGGAAGAAGTCTACAAATCCATTGAGAACTGGATGAATAACAACTGGCTATGTCGAAATGCAAATAAGTAGGAACTAATGATCTTCGGTCCAAGTCATGCCAGAACCAAACTTAACAGCTCATATCAATCCTTCTGCATAAACACATCCAGCCGGTCCAATAGCACAGCGAGTAGAGTGCTTTGACATCTGTGCAGAGCCTGCTGACGCAGGTTCGAATACCGGCAGGGCCAAACTCAGCCTTTCATCCTTCTGAGGTCGATAAATGAGCACCACGCGCCGTGGGTAATAATAAGCAGCGCTCAGATACCTGAGGGTTCGTAGCACTATATAAATGCTAAATTATTATTTATTATTATCCAAATCAAGGTGGTAGACAGAGTAAAAACATTAGGGATGAATATGGATTTGTCCATGAGTGCCGAAGCCCATGTTCCAAAACTAAATAAGAACTGCGCATACCACCTTTGTCTCCTCAAGTCAATCCACCCCTACCTGAGCGAAGACATTTGTTCAACAATAGCCAGAGCCACCATCCTATCAAGGCTGTATTACAGCAATGCCCTCATGCTGGGAGCAAATAAGGGTCATATTGCCAAATGCCAAACTATCCAAAATAATGCAGTAAGGATTATAAAAAAAGAAGTCCAAAAAGGAACACATAAAAGAGGATAGAAGGAATCTACACTGGTTAGCCGTTGAGGAAATAATTGCTTTTAAGGCTATGACAATGGCACACAGATGCATCTACGGGACTGCCCCGTCCTACCTGAAAAGCAAACTGGTCACGAACGTCCCAAAACAGGCACTCGGATCAGACTCAAAAGGTCAAATCAAAATGTTCAGATTTAAAAAGGCTAATGGACTCAGGAAAGCCTTCCGTATTAAAGCAGCCATGATGTGGAACAACTTACCCATCTCTTTAAGACTAGAACAGAAATACACACGTTTCCGGATAAAACTCAAGACACATTTGTTCAAATGCAAACCGGCCCTAGGAAACTGATACGCCCAATGACTGAGTGCTTTGGCCTGTGATTATATGTGTTTTTGTCCTTACGTCTTCATGTCAGCGCCCTGATGCTTGTGAGCTGCTGGCGTTACATAAACAAATGAATAAAATAAATAATCCAATAGCTCATGTGAGTGATGCCGCAGCGAAGACAGCGAAGGACGCAAGATACTTATCATTTACAGATTCCCCGAAAATGGAAGATGTGTCCCAGCAGGTACAGTTGCCACCCACATAAACCACAGTCCTGGTGCTTCCAATCATAAAGATGCAAGGAAAGAGGGCGCTAGAGAGCCATCCAAGATGGCCGCCTCCTAGAGAGCTCCGTGTGGCTCTCCATTAATCCTGCGACATCCTCACCTCTGCGGCATCCGATTCACCCAAATTTGCTACCGGGTGCGCTCGGGAGGCGCCACTGTTCACCCCGAGCCCATCATCCTCTCCAACGGCGGAGCGCCGGCCGAGATCCGGCCCGGGCGCCAAGGCCCGCGGACCACGCCAGCAGCAGGCCGAGAGCAGGCCGAGAGGGGGAGGAGCTGTCCGGGCACGAAACACAGAAGAAAGCGGTGTGCCACCCGGCGCCCAGAGTGAGCAGCGACCCGCTGGGTCAGAGAACGAGGCCACACCAAGAAACGGGCGGACGTGCGCACGACAGCGCCAAGAGACACACGGTCTCCGCCCCACAGCGGCCTGGCAGAAAATCCCGCAAGGAGCGCGAAGGACTACGCTACCCATGCCAGGCACGCAGGTAGGATCCCCATTCGGCGCGCAAGGTCGGCCTTCCTGACCCACCAGGCAGCATAAACCCCGGCGCTTTCACCAGACACTGAGAAAAGCTCAGGGGGCGCAACGTCGAACCCCTCACAGACTGCCTGCCCCGGCGCCCACCAGCAACGGCCACGCACGGCCTAACCGGCACATTGGCAACACAAAAAAAAAGGGAGTCCCCCACCCCAAAACGGCAGACATCATCTGAAGAATATTCCCGCTGCCCCTTCATCCCAACACCGCACAAGCCCCATCACCTGGCGACGACTCCCCACTCCAAGGCTTGATCAAGTTCCAGCTGGCGGTAGCAGCAGCGCCCGCCTAAAGCGACGGAGGTCACCCCCGCCACCAGACGCCACGAGTCCTCCTCCAAAATCGGGTACTCCAAACACGCGCAACACCAGCCATATAACCTATGAGAACCTGGCCCCACACTCAGCTGCCTCCAGTTTGACAAAGGTGGACATCGTAGGCCAATCTCACAAAACAGCGTAATACCCGCCAAAACCACGACGAAGGCATCGGACTCGTCACAAACGCACTCAACGCAGAAACAAGAGCGTAATGGGGAAAACAGATAAAACCCAAAAGAAGCTGAACTTCGAAGCAAGCCATAACAATAAACCTCCCAACGACGGGAGCAGAGCAGCGTCCCCAACGCCCGCTACTTCCAGGTCGGACGAGCATATACCAAGCTTCGACATTAGGGAAATCCTGATGGACCTCAAGGCGGGAATTGGCGACCTAGGCAGCAAACTCGACAATCTCTCGTCTAAAGTGGACCAACTCCAACACAGACTCGACAAGCACGCCGACAGGCTAGACACCGTAGAACAACGGGTCTCCGACCTGGACGACGGCACGTCGGCCCTGACCACGCGAATCTCCACCCTGGAAACCCAAATGAAGGCAGTCTGCGCCAAAAATGAAGACTTAGAAGGGCGCTCAAGAAGAAATAACATCAGAATTATAGGAGTTAGGGAGAAACAACTTCAAGGGAAAATGGAGGACCATGTTGAATTGATCTGCACGACGCTCTTCGGGAAAGAACTCCTCTCCCAGCTGTTTGTAGTCGAACGTGCCCACAGAATCCCAAATTCAAGACCAGTCCCAGGCGCAAACCCACGGCCAATTATCGCAAAACTGTTAAACTACAAAGATCGCGATGCGATACTCAAAGCAGCCAGGGAAAAAGGGAACCTCCAGTACGACGGAGATCCGATTCAGTTCTTCCCAGACTTCTCTCCCAGCGTACAGACACAGAGACGCTCCTTTACCACCGTAAAGAGGAGACTGCAGGACAACCAAATACTTTACTCAATGCTATACCCGGCTAAGCTTCGCATTCAACATGATGGGAAAGCACTTTTCTTCCACACACCTGATGATGCCGACGACTACTTGGACCGTGCTGGCTGCAGACCTGCTCCAAACAATCCCAGGCCGCAGCGCGAAAACCAAAGGCGCAGAGAACCACCATAACTAATCGTCCCGGGCAGCTAAGAGAGATGAACTCGTACCTCCAGTGCATCCACGCAAGCCTTTACCGCAGAGAGACACTCCTAGTTCGCAGGAGAGCCACCCCTGACCCTCGGGAGGCACCTAGTGCCCCAAGCACAGCAACCCTCACTGTTTGTTGATGAAAGGGGAACATTGCGGGTCTGTTGGGGGTTGCCCGCGTGAGGGAGGGAAGTTACGTACACCACACCACCTCCAGTTGAGGTGTGCATCCTCACAATGGTTCAACAGTGAGGAGCGTCCAGGTTCCGCGCCATCTCCCCCACACCCCCCAACTGCACCAACGCCGGCACAACGCCCAGCCTCCGAACCCCCCGACTCCATCCAATCCGCCAGATCACCCCTAGCTGCAATACCAGCAACCATGAGACATAAACGTCGAATCAACATAGACCCTAATCTATTCCATTCAATGTCATAACCTGGAACATAAGAGGAGGCAATGTCCCATCGAAGACCAGGAAAATCCTCCAATACCTCAGAAGACACGAAGTGGACATAGCCATGATTCAAGAAACACACTTGCTCCCAGGGAAGGACCGCCAGTGGGCCAAGAGTTGGGGATGCCACAGGTACTTCTCCTCTTACTCGTCATATTCCAGAGGGGTCGCGATTCTTATACACAAGAGGATCGGCTTCCGCCTTATCCACATATCCAAAGACTCCGAAGGGAGGGCAATCCTCGTAAGTGGCATCATAGAAGGTCAGAAAATCACTCTCGTCAACTCCTACGCACCAAACGTAGACGGCCCCGACAACTTTAGCTGGGTGCTATCCCATCTCTCGTCTCGAGACCCCGCAACCATAATCTGGGGTGGGGACATGAACACAGTACTGGACCCGGTGAAGGACAGATCCCACGCTAGCCCACATCCTCTGTCCAGAGCCTGCCTCCAAATAAAAGAAATATGCAAAGCATTCGACCTGAAAGATTCCTGGAGAGCATCTAATGGAGAGCTGCGAGATTACACATTCCACTCCGCGCCGCACAATTCGAGCTCCAGAATCGATTACCTTTTCACTTCAAGGAACGGCCCATGGACCAGCGGCTCATGCGATATCCTACCAAGAACTCTTTCGGACCACTCCCCGGTAACTCTCGTCCTCAACCCAGCTAACCCCAAACCTCCCCTACTGAGGTGGCGCTTCAAAACAGGCTCCATGCGAGACGAGGTCTTCGCCTCGGAACTGAAAGAGGAGATCTCAATGTTTCTAGAAGCCAACACAGGGTCAGTTTCCTCAGCCAGCACGCTCTGGGAAACTCTAAAGTGCTACACCAGAGGGGTCTGCCATGCCAAAGAAAACGGCATCCTGAAGCTCATACGACGGGAGCTGGCAACCAGCGAGAAGAAGCTAAAGCAGCTAGAACTTCAAAGCACCAACACAAACAACCCAACAAGTTCAGTCGCTCTGAGAGAAGAGCTACAAAAATTCAGGAACGCTGCCGATCGCGAAGTGAAATTCCTAAACCGCGACAGATTGGTCAGGCAATACGGTGAAGGGCAAAAACCGGGCGCTCTTCTAGCAAACCTGGTCAGAGCTGACAATAAACTACCCCCGATAGAAGGGATCAGGACCAAACAGGGACAAATAGGCCACACCGACGAAGACATGGCAGAAGAATTCAGGCTTTTTTATCAAGATCTCTACAGCACTAGACACAACGGAGACCCGACCGCCGCAAGGGAGTACCTAGAGGACACTGAACTGTACTGGGTTGAACAGCCCCTGCGGGAACCACTAAACGAGCTAATCACACAAGAGGAGATTACTGCTGCCATAAAAGCCCTCCCGAACTCTAAAGCTCCCGGCCCTGACGGCTTAACCGGGGAATTTTACAAAGCCTTTGCACCCACCATCGCCCCCCTTCTGGCAGCAGTGTACGAAGAGTCGTTGGATAAGGGATCCCTCCCCCACTCCACCCGCGAAGCCAACATCATCCTCCTGCACAAACCAGGCAAACCATCAGAGGACTGTGCATCATACAGACCCATCTCCCTCCTCAACCTTGACAACAAGATACTAGCGAAGGTGCTTACCAACAGGCTCCTTCCACTGATGCCCACCCTGGTACTGGCAGACCAGGCGGGTTTCATACCGGGCCGTAATACAACCTTTGGCATCAGGAGGCTGTTCAGCGTCATCGAAGCACTCGATCCTTCAAGTCAAGCAATCGCAGTCCTCCTTGACGCCGAGAAGGCATTCGATTCAGTGGAATGGCCGTTCATGTTCACTGTACTCACCAGAATGGGGCTGGGCGCTCGCTTCATCAAACTTGTCTCTTTATTGTACAACAAACCACGCTCCAACATCATCGTAGGCACGGCAAAATCGGCTCCCATAGAGCTCCAACGGGGTACCAGACAGGGCTGCCCGCTTTCGGCACTCATATTCGCCCTGGTAATGGAACCGCTGGCCTCCAACCTAAGGGAGCATAGACAACGAAGAGGGCTCGTGATTGGACCACACAAGCTCATTACATCCCTCTACGCAGACGACGTGGCACTGTTTATCCGAGATCCCGAAGAAAATCTAAACCCGGTCATGAGGGAAGTAATCAAGTTTGGAACAGCCTCCGGCCTGAAAGTCAATCCAGAAAAGTCCATTATATTCCCGTTGACCCCTGCTACCAAACCATTCATCGATGACTTTCAGCTCACATGGAAAATGTCCAAAGTCCGATACCTGGGGGTCCAAATGTCCCTGAATTACCACGAGGTGTTCCGTGACAACTACGAAGAGGTAGTTAAGTCTCTCCAGGATAAAGTGACGCGGTGGAAGTCCTTACCACTAACGCTCTGGGGGAGAGCTTCCCTAGTTAAGATGGTGATTCTACCAAAATTGCTGTACCTATTCACCAACATCCCGATACTGCTACCCCAAACCTTCCTGAAAAAACTGAAGAGTATGGTCCTTGAGCTGCTCTGGGCAGGCAAACCAGCCAGAGTGGCACACGCAACACTGACACTCCCAGTGACGAGCGGTGGACTTGCCCTCCCAGACCTGGAGAAGTACTTCTGGGCAGCACAGGCACAATTCCTCAGCCATTGGTACACCACCCATACAATCAGGCCTCACGTGCAAGTGGAGCGAGCCCTGGCTTCACCAAACTTGTTAACAGCAGTCGTCTTCAGCCAAATTCCCGTTCCCAACCACACCATGAATGCAATGCTCGCAACGTACAAAGTCTGGAAGAGACTAGCTCAAATATACGGGGTACAATCTCGATACACTCCACTATTACCCGTAAAGTTTATCCCAGGGATTCCACTGACATCTGAGAAAGTATTTCACCAGTGGGTTGACAAACTACAAATAAAGACCCTGGGAGACCTCTTCACGGAGGACGGCTTCATAACACCACAACAAGCAAAATTGAAAGGCGGCAACACCGCACTTGACGTATTTCTATACTTCAGGACCAGGTACACTTTACAAGCTCTCTTGCCAGACTTCCCCCAGCAACCCCCAACCTGGCAACTACTACACAATGTCATACAGGCGCAAGGCGAGGGCAGGCTGGTGTCGCAAATCTACAAATCCATCATCACGGATACGACACCTAACCTTACTCAGGCAAAGACCAGATGGGAGAAGTCCCTGCACCAAACTATTCCAGACGAGGACTGGACATACATCCTGAAACAAACACAGAAAATAGCTCTCAATTCTCGCCTCAAGCTAATTCATTTCAACTTCCTCCACCAGACCTATCACACACCAGCAAAAGCTAACAGACACCACCCTGAGGCGGCTGCGAACTGCGAGAGATGTGGGACGCAACCAGCAGACTTCGTCCACCTCGCATGGGAATGCCCCGAAATAACACCCTTCTGGACCCGAGTCTTAGAGACGACAGCAGCAATAGTGGGCGAAGAGATACGACCGAGCCAAACTGCAGCACTACTCGGCTTGACAAATTCACTTTCCGCCCCGTCAAGGAAACTGGCAGGACTCCTGCTGACACTAGCCCGCAGGAGGGTGGCCATGGCCTGGGGTCGAGGCCCACCTCCAACAATCCCCGCCTGGCGCAGGGACATTCTTTACTGCCAGGATGTGGAAACAGACTTTATTAAATCCCTACCCTTACATGCCCGCCCACCTGACATCTGGGGACCGCTAGTACAATTCCTGCTAAATGAAGCTGAGGAGACAACTGACATTCGAGCAGACACCTCTGGCGCAGGAACAAGCCAGCCGTGAAGACACAGAGCTAGCAGCATCGTCCACATGTCTCAAGTAACCAGAACAAGGCAGCACATCAATAGGAGTCACAAGACTGAGCGGGAGAGCAGGGGGTGGGGAGAGGGGGGGGGGAGGCGGGACATGGCGCAGAGTTAAATCCACCCTAATGTGGGTGTGTAGTTGTTTTGTTTTTCAAAAAAACCCAAAAATAAAGGTTTTAAAAAAAATAAAGATGCAAGGAAAAGCCCCTAGAGAAGAACAAGAGCTCTGGAAAAAGAGAGAATGTGTCCTCTCATTCATGGACTTGCTGTGGAGATAGGAGTTGATGGGAAAGGTAGTAATGTCCGTAACGCTGCTTCTTTTGGCACTACAGCAACTACATTACCTGTCACACACTTCTAAATGACTAATTGCAGCAGAGTTCCAGGAAGAGAGATTTATACCAAACCTCCAAAAACAGATCAGTAGATTTGTAGATAACTGTGCAGTATGCAAAAAATGCAATCCCGGAAACACTATGAGGTCAGTAAGGTGAGTCTTGCCTAGGCCCTCCAGCCCATTCATGGAGCTCCATATAGACTTTGTGGACATGATCACGAGGTGCAACAACTACCGATACTTAATTGTGATTGCTTGTCCACTCTCCCGGTGGCTTGAGGTTGGCCCTGAGTACACCCCGATGCTATGCCGGCAGGAAGGTATCTGGTGAGAGAGGTATTTCCACGGTGGGGAATATGTGAGGTCTTAAAATCTGACAATGGAACCCACTTTTTAAAGCATTATTCACAGAAATTACTTTGCTCTTGGGAATCAAGCACAGATTGTGCTCATTATACCATTTGCAGGCCAAAGGGATCGTGGAGAGGATCAATGGCCCATTTAGCAAAAGTGTGCAAAGAGCTGAAAAAGTCTTGGTACCATTGTCTTCCCCTAGCACTGTTTTATTTAAGAAATTAGACCATCATTTGAGCCCCCACGAAATCATGACAGGGCGTATGCTACACACACATTTCTCACCTGCACACACTGTATCAGATGCACATGAGACTGCAGCAGTCCTACGAGAGGAGTTTAGGGAGTATTTTAGGGATTTAACCAAAAGTGTTAAGATTATATCTTCACAGGTTATGTCTTCTCACCAACAGACTACAGGAGAAAATGGCAAGGAAATCCGACGCGGAACGCAAGCCAGAGCTACTCCCGGGAGACCGGATCTTCGTGCAACGATGGAGTGAGTGGCGATTCCATGGCCAGAACCATGCAATTTGTGCAATTCCGACTGCTGTGAAGGTGGAGGGCAATAAGAATTGGATACCTATCAGTGATAACCGTAGGGATACCGGCAGAATAGCAGGCACACAGTTAAATATGCCCTAAAAGGATCCACTGTTCATTCTAGTGGAAAAGGAGGGTGTGAATGAAGATGTGGAACTTAAATATCTTCATTTAGAAAAAGAAGACATTATTAAATGTATAATGAGTGTTAAAATGAGTCTTTATATGGATTTTATGGTTCTCTTGTCATCATGTTTGAAGATGACAATAAGTTTAAATATAGAAGGTTCAAATTTTTCTAGTTTTATGGCACACCGAAGATGTATTACCAAGAGAAAAAATAAATGTTAATATTGATTTTTGGCATCATGAGGATGGTGAACTCGATCCCACAGCAAATACACATGGTTTCGCAGTGGATAATGTCTGCTATAGTCATATGAGGAAGGTTAGGAGAGAGAGAGAGATCAGTAGGATATTGCTACATCTGCTCTCTCATCCCCATGCTTCTGGTGTTCCTAGGGTGTTTATCTCGAACGAAGTAGAGGTAGCAGATGCACTAGGATTAGTGCACCTAGCATGGTGCAGGGTCAGAGGGAAGTTTAAAGGGCAATTATTTATGGCATCAATTCAATCATACCTATCGATGAAGGCTGTTCAGTTGCCAATCGTAAAGAGCAGAAAAACATACAGTGTATCCAAAGAGCCCAATTGAGTCCAGAATGGGCTATTTCTTCTAAAAATCAACAAGTGCAAGTGCTGAAGAGTTGCAGAGCCGGATTAATGAGGGGATTCACAGAAGAAGGGGTGGCACGAATAGACCAAGAATGTGGGACTGTGTGGCGAAAGTATTTGCAGCATCTGACGTGGTCAAAGAGCCCGAAAAACCTGTTAAGATACAGACACGTACCCATTTTTCTCTGTGTTTTGAAAATTATGGCACAGTGCCCGTAGGCACAAATGGGAACTGCAGCTGCAGGTATGGTTGCCCTTCTCGACAATTTTTGTAACTGTGCATCGAATGCCTAAAGGCAGTTCGCTCAAGCCTGGTGAGGTGTGTGGAGTTTCTCTACACTCCACGTGCCAGTCCTCAACTTCCCTGAGGAGTACCTGGTCCTTGGCCGTCCAATGCCCAAAGCTACAACAGTGCCCACTTTTTCCATTACGTCCCCTTCGTCATCCTATATGGCCAAATCAATTACTTTACTATCGCAATGAAGCAGACGGTCAAATTATCTTTTAACAGCATTATCAAAAACATTAATGGACATGCCTGACAAGTACCGGCTGTTAGCCACACCAAAACTTTCTTTTGTTCTCTTCTGGTATCTGGCATCCAAACCGCAGTGAATGTCAAGTGGCTCGATGTGACCAGATATTAACTTCTACTGTTTGTCAACACCTCTGAGTTTAGTGGCATTATGGGAGAGTTATGGGCACTGAGGCTAATGACTTTGCAAAAGTGTTACCTCCTGACAGCAATGGAGGGGGTGTCTGTCAAAAAATAGGGAGTACTTGCAGCACATTTGTGCCTCCCAGTAACACAAAGAATGGTACCCTGTGAGAAGGCATCATGAAGCATGACACAGACAACAGCTTCAAGATTCAAAACAAAGTCATTTATTAACTGAAATGTCAGGAAGCTAGAAGGCCTAACTAGCCCTATGCTAAGGTGAGATTTCCCTACCTGAATGAAACTAAGGAACGTCTGAGTCAAAGAGTTCAACTTAAAAGTCTTCCTGTGTCTAAAACCTATACTTGCCCTCACAACTAAAGCTAAACAATGTGTAGGGATGTCAATAATAAAAGGAATAAAGTTCAACTCAATAGTCTGAGCTGCACACAGCTCTCTTTCAGCGCCCCTTCCCCAAGTTCAAAAAAGTTGAACACAAGTCTGAAAATTACCTTCTCACACTCAAAGTAATACAATTTCATACAATCTTCAGGGTTCCCATCCCCTACTCCAAGGTAACACAGTTCGAAACACAGAGGTCTTAGGACTCCGTCCTGAAGACAGAATTTGTAGTTTATTCGCTCTCGTGGGTCCTTTCCCCAAGATTAGCAACTTGTCTCATGGATTCAGTCTTTTAAAAGTTCAACACAAATTTAGGTCCACTTGACCATCCTGGTTTATTTGAAAAGTTCATTTTTAGTGCAGTCATTTAGTGTATTTTATAATGTCTTTGGGTTCTCGTAGTTCAGGGTTCACTGGTCTAGGCACAGTTGTCAGACCACACAGTCCACCCATCACAAGCCGCGCAACCAGGATCCCCAGGTTCTTCAGCCCACATATGTCCTTCTATGCCTGCTTCAATGCGCAGAGTTATCTTCATTCCCCTGCCTTTTTGTTGGCCTCTTAGCTTCATCTGCAGGCTCACACTTTTCTGGCTTTTCCTTGTTAGCCTCTTGGCTTTGCCAAAATGTGTCACAAACCTCTTGCCAGTCTTGGCTGTAGTGCATTTATTCTTAAAGTTTATTCTGTAGTGCCTACATTCCACCTTTCTGTGGCAATCTTTGACACTTGATCTCTTTCTTATGTGTAACTTTCATATTGACATCTCCACTTCAGTGTCTCTTGCTTTGCCAATAGAAATTGCTCTCCATTTCACATTATCATAGGCTTAGATTACAAGGTTTCATTCAGTTCAATATTCACTGAGTGTTCGTTATGCTCGATTTCATGTTTTACTCAGTTCGGTATTCAATATGCATTTGGTATATTTAATTCCAACTTTCTATTTGGTTTAGGATTCAAGAATATAATCAGTTAGATTTCTGTTTTAGTTTGGCACTTAATATGCCTTTACTTTAATTTCGGGTTACCAATCAGATCGGTAATTCATATGCATTCACCCACAGCCCGCTAACAACACCATGGTCAGCCAGTGCCTCGCACTGAAACTCACCGGTCTGCGGCATTGCTTGTAAGCATCTCCTGCTGCTTAGGGTTTATCCGACGGTTGATGAGCTAGCTTCTGCAAGTCTCGCTCGCACTTCAGAGCATGCTGTATACACGCTTTGGGGTTTGCTGTGCTCCTGCTGCAGCTTCCTAGGTTTGGACGCTCCCTCTCTAGGTTGCTGGCCGATATCCTGGCTCCTCCACAGGTCCCGGTGGAGTATGCCCATATTGGGACCAGTATGAGAGCTGGCTGTAGGGTTGTTCCTCAAGAAGATGATTATGATTAGTTAAAGTATTAACTAAAGGGGGGGAATGTTGGGGTGGTCAGGAAGGGTCCCCAGGATCACAAGGGGTTCATGTTGTACGTGCCATATTGATGACGGGGGTGCAATGAACTGGGCGTGATGTTGCAACTTCATATGCATCCAGTAGTTAATTATGGATGAGATATGTTACTTTAGTGTTATGTTTTATTTAGAACAGATTTATATTAGATTTTCACACACGCAGAAAGATAAACTGCTAAAATCGCCAAATGTAACATGAACAGGATTCACACATGGGGTGCTCCGAAGTACGCGGACCGTGAAGAGACGGAGAGGTTATTAATGCGAATGCGAAGAAGGGTCTTGGCCTGAAAAACTCACTGCTATGAAGAAATAGTATTATTAAACAGATATGCACACTGAAAAACATACAAAGGGGCTTTATAAATCTGCATGTAGAGGGGTTTTATGAATTTATTCAAACTTTGCAGCTAGCAGTTTGTACGATGAATTTTAGGCAGCAGGGAAATTCTGGTTTTGCAGGCTTGGGGGGTTAACAGGAAAATAATGAGTAATCCACCAGAGGATCAGCTGTCGAACAGGACACACTGGTTTATGGCTTAGTTGTTCCGCAAGGAATAGATGTAATCTTTCCCATTGCATTGATATAGTGCAGAGGCATCTGACCATTTGCTTGAGCCAGCAATAATGACAGGGTGAAATAGCGCCCGAGGCCATGGTGTCCAGTACTCAATTGTTTTCTCAGAGTGGAACTAGAGGCCATATGAGCAGGAGTGGTAGTCATATAAATGAGAACGTCAATGGGGCCAGTAAGCGTGGCGGATGAGACAGTCATCGCTAGTTCAAAGAAAACGTGTTTGCTCAGCCTTTCCTCATATCGCAAAAGTAACCATACGGACCATGTGCAATCACAATTAAGGTTAAAGGGCTTAGGCTAGTCGTTACTAGTAATGAATGTTTGTATGTGAATGTTTTATTATGTCATGATGTCACAACTTACCATGGACGAATCCCAAGCAGGGGTGTACTATGAATATGATCTGAAGATGGTAGAAAAGATTGTCGAGGACCAAAGAAAAGGGAATAAATGAAAAAAGATGGAACTTATCTGTGGAAGTGTTGTCCAATCATGCGCCGGGGTGGATTGAAATAAAATATCTGGGAGTGTTTAACTGTTGCAAAATTATATATACGTATCAATTTATGTAGTTCGTTGATACCTGGGTTAGTTTGATTCCACAACGTCATCTAACTACTCCCCAGACAATTTTACAATTAACTTGCTTTAGCTACAAAACATGCACTTGTTCTTAAGGGGGTTGATCCGCTTTGAGTTGTGGTAATTAAGGGTCCGCCCCCACAGTAATGCATTGCTTGCTGGCAGTAACAAGACAGATCTTAAAGGTCTGCCAGTGGTTCAGAATAATGCTGCCAGGCTGGTCGCCGGGGTGTCGCATCACCAACATATCTCAGCAATGCTGAGAAAAATTATATGTTACTCACCGTAGTCACTAACATACTCTCAGTCCTTAGTCCTCTTTCCTCCATTCTGCATGGGAGTCCCTTCCAAGGTATGGGAGACAGAACCTTTTTCACCAGAAAAAACCTTCTTCCCCTTTAAATTTAGAGGCACGCAGGAGTGCGGGCCTGGGAGCATGTGCTGCCCTGACCCCGCCCTCCGGCACCACACCTCAGTCCTCATTGACGCGTCGACAATAGATTAACATTGCCTAATGACACCAGTTTTATTAGGGGGGAGGATGGTGGGACGGATGGAGGAAAAGGGACTATGGACTAAGAGTATGTCAGTCACTACGGTGTTAGGGAGAATTCTCTGTAAGGCTAATTTCCCAAACCTAGCGAGTCCCCCAGCAGCTTTGCTGGATTCCTGGGGTTTATTTTTTTCTCTACTGCTAAGAGTGAGATTCTTTTGCTCCCACTCTTACACATGATTTGAGGTGTTCCTTTAACTTTCCATGTGTTTTATGGGCTATGGGGTCTTTTACTCCATAGGGTCTCATGTGTTTTTTTGATGTGGGTTACACAGCACCCTCCGTGCCGTAACCCAGGGGTGTTGTAGCGACCCCCCAACATAGACTCCATACCCTGGGACTGACTACTGTCTCCCAGGGCATGTAAAGTCACCACTGGCTTTGCTAGTCCCAAATTATGAACAGAAACCAGTACAAACCATCATATTGTGGACGTACTGGTCGGGGAAATTCGATTGCCCCGGGGTCTGTTGTTCGAGGGGGCACGTCTCTGTCCCCCCTGATCGAGTTTTGGCTGGTGGCAGTGGATACTACTTTTTATATTCGACCGCAAATATATCTCTATGGTATTTTCCCATTGTTCGAGGCTACCAACTTTAATTATTTAATTCCTATAGCCTCGAACATACCGCCGGTTTATTTATTTAATATTAATTCGCCGGTTGGTATTTTTTGCCAGAACTCGATTCTAAAATGGCGTTTGTGTTCTCTTCTGTGACTCCAACACAAGTCGAGCCCTTTGTTCCACTTTTTGGCGGGCTTCTCCACAGAAGCCTCCAAAAGTGGTGCCACTCTGTCTGGGTACCACAGAGGGTGTGGGAGGGGGTTTAGGCACCCTGGACTGAGTTACCTTGGTAACTCAAGTCGCACTCTTATGTGATTGGCCCAAGTGGTGAGCATGTTTGATTGACAGCTAGGCTGAATGAATGGGGGTGTGCTGCATAAAAGCAGGGCTTTGGGGACTGGAACTTCAGATGTCGCCATTGGACCAAAAACATCTGAGGAGGGAGAAGCTGAGCCGGCCTGCAACGACGACACCACCGGTGGAGCCCTGCTGAACCGTCTCACCACTTTTCCCAACAACAGAGGAGATCTTCAGCCCAGAGAGTCTTCTTCCTTCCACTGGTGGGGATAACCAGTCTACCTTCTTTTCGCCTTCCTGGAGCATCTCGTGGCCGCCTTGCCTGTGCCAAGCACCCCGGCAACCGGAATACCATGTTTTCACCATTACCGCGAACCGAAAGGGTAGTACCTTTGTACCGGAGAACTCCGCGGCTGGTTTCTTCCCTGGCAGTGCAACAACCTTCATCTTTCCTCCACGACGAGATCTTCTTTTCCTCTGGACGACGCTGCGACTTGCACCCGCTGCCAGGAACAACTGCCCCCGCTGGAGGATCCTCTCCATTTAAGGTACCGTGTTCCGCCTGGCTTCCCTTGCAACCGATTGAACGGGGTGTATTAAATCCTCGTCTCTCGAACCTGGGTTAGCCTGGGACACCTTAGCTAACTTTTCTGAACTGAACTAAACCTTTTTCAAACTACCTCCACAAACTTCGAAGACTCTGTGTAACTGTCCGATCTTGGGCATCTTCCGCCTGGCTCCCTTGAAAGCGGGCCTGGCACCTAAACTTCCTTGCTCACTAGTAGACTGTGCCTTCCTAACTTGCTGTGGTTCTTTAAAAAGTGTTTAGTGTATGCTCCCATAATTCTGCTTTTCCCTCCCTTTTTATTTAACTTGTTGGAGTGCCATTGAACGTTAAGCGTTCACCTCTGTCTGGAAATAAGTGGTGTTAACTAAGACTTGTCCAACAAGTAATAAGGGATGTACATATGATAATAGTGATTGTGTTTTGAACTTATCTTACCAATTTAGTGCTAGTGTGTTTTATAAGTGTGTGTTAAATAAATAATTATATACTTTTACACCCAAGCTCTGGTCAGTGTTTGCTTGTGCTACTGTATTTCTGTACCTATTTTGTATGCTCTGTATACTGCCTAACTCTTCTTGAGGGAAGTCTGACTGCTCAGCCACAGCTACCAAGTGAATCTGTGTGGTACAGACTGCTACCAAGTGGGTTTACTGCCAAACACCTGTAGTCTTAAATCTTTTGCAGTGGTCCCTAAGGGAACTGCAAAGGTTTCTGCCTAACATACGGTGAGTAACCTATAATTACTCTTACATCCCATTCCCTTTCCTCCATACTGCATGGGCGTTTACTACTGAGTGTAGCCCCAGGGTGGAGAGGAGTCCCTCCTTAAGCAAATAGGTTTCTAAGAACCGCCTGTCAGAAGGCCGCGTCTTATCTAGACCCGGCGTCCCAACAGTAATGCTTGCAGAAAGCCGAAGGGGTGGCCCATGTGGCCGAACTGCTTATGACCTGCCAGGGGACATGCCGCTGGAAAGTGATTGCTGTTGCCTTGACTCTGACCGTGTGGGCATGCATGTTGGCCGGCAGTGGCTTATGCTGTCCCTCGTAAGCTTCTTTGATGACCCAGACCATCCACCGGGCTATGGAGGCCTGATACCCTGGTCTTGATCCTCCGAAGGTGACAAAAAGTGTGTCTGACTGGCAGAATCCCTTGGTCGTGTTTAAGTAGAATTTCAGGGCACGCCCGACATCCAGGCAGTGCAGAACTCTCTGTGCCTCGTCTTTGGGCTCAGAAAAAAACGTAGGCAGTACTATTTCTTCGTTCATATGGAATGCGGAAGGCACTTTAGATAGGAATGCTTGGTGTGTCCGCAGGACTACCTTATCCCTGTGAAATGTAGTATATGGCTCTGAGGCAACCAGCGCCTGGATTTCGTTGATTCTGCGAGCGGAGGTGAGGCCGACTAACAAGGCTGTCTTAATGGTGACCAGCCTGATGTCCGCGGACACCATTAGTTTGAATGGTTTGTGCAACAGAGCACCCAAAACTATGTTGAGGTCCCACACGGGGTGCAGTGTCTTCATGGGCGGGTAGAGCCTGGCAAGACCTGTCAGATGTTTCTTGACGATCGGGTTGGAAGAGGAAAAGGTCTCCTCCTCAGAGTTTCTGTAAGCCGTGATGGCTGCTAAGTAGGTGCAGCAAGCGTCTACCTGCATGCCTGAATGGGCGAGGTGCGTCGAGAAGGCGAGCACGTCGTCCAGGGTCCAAGCCAGGGGGTTGATACACTTTGAGTCTGCACAGTGGCATAACTGGTCCACTTGCTCTTATACTGGTCCCTGGTAGCCATGCTCCTGGCGCCCTGAATGATCGCTAGATTAGCCTGGGAAAGGCTGAGGTGACCTAGCGTGACCTGTTCAGGAACCACGCTGTGAGGGCTAGTTTCTGTGGAGCTGGGTGGATGACTCTGCAGCCCTGCTGCGCCAGAGGATGTGCTGGGCCAGTCGGAAGTTGAATGGGAGGCCTCTCCGAGAGCCTGAACAGCTCAGAAAAAAACCATGGCATGGCTGGCCACCATGGTGCTATTAGAATGATGCCGAGATGGCGAGACTCCTTGATCTTGCATATCACCCTGTGTATCAGCGGTATGGGCGGGAAGGCGTATGCTGTCATTCCGTCCCACCAAACCTGGAATGCATCGCCCAGGGAGCCCGGGCCCTGACCCTACCGGGAGGCGAACAGTTGGCACTTCCTGTTGTCCCAGGAGACAAAGAGGTCCACCTGGGTGTGACCCCATTTGTACAAGATCTCATGCAGTACTAGGTCGTTCAACTGCCACTCGTAGTTGTCTGCTCCTAGCCTGTCTACTGAGCCTGTCTGCCTCCAGGTTGGTCCCCCAGCAGGTGGACGACCATGAGGTAGATGCTGTTCTCCAGGGCCCATTCCCGCATGCTGACAGCCAGCCTGCACAGGGTGGGGGATCTGGTACCTCCCTGCTTGTTGACATAGAACATGCTGGTTGAGTTGTCTGTCTGAATGAGGAGACCTTGCCCTTGATAACCAGAAGGAAGGCTCTGAGCACCAGCCAGATTGCCTTCAGTTCCAGCCAATTGATGTGGTACTCCTGCTCCTGCCGGGTCCAGGTGCCATAGACGCAGTGGTTGTCCAGGGTGGCCCCCCAACCCTCGAGAGAGGAGTCCGTGGTGATGGTGACCTGTGGGGTAGGTTGCCGGAAAGGCTTGCCCGTCTGCAGGTTGCAGTCCCTGCACCACCATGTGAGGTCCGGGTGAAGTCTCTGACTGGGAGCCACGCTCCTGGTTCCAAGATGCAGCAAAGTGCAGCTGTATCCTCCTCATCCTGAGTCTCGTATGGGGGACGGCCAAGAGGACTGCTCCCATGAGACCCAGTAGGTGTTGGTACCACCAGGCCAAGGTCACTTCTCTGCTGAGGAAGTGTCTTGTGGCCCTCTTGATGGCTGTGATCTTGTCCTCCATAGGAAAAACTTTCTTGGAGCACGTGTCCCAGATATGACCCAAGAAGGTCAGTCTTTGCATAGGCTGCAGCTGCGACTTCTTGAGACTGAGTGAAAACCCCAGCTCGTGCAGTGTGTTGATAAGAGCGTGGGACGTGTGGTGCACTGCTTCCAGAGAAGTCGCCTTGACGAGCCAGTCTCGAGGTACGGGTAGATGTGGTAGCCCTGCGACCTGAGGAGGGCCGCCACTGTATTCATCAGCCTGGTAAAGACCCTGGGGGCTGATTTGAGGCCGAAAAGAAGCACCTTGTACTGGAAATGGTAGCCCATGATCCTGAATCGTAGAAAAGAATGATGAGGCTGCCAGATCGGGACGTGCAACTACAAGCCCTTCAGATCCAGGGAGCACATCCAGTCTCCCTTGCACAATGTCTCCACTATCAAAGCTGGCGTGACCATCTTGATTTTTTGTAGAGGTAGGGAGAGGTTGAGGGTGGAAAGGTCCAGCATGCCGAGTTCTTTTTCTGAATGGTGAAAATCCTGGAATAAAAGCCCAAGCCTCGCTGGGAGGCTGGTACTTCCCTCCACGGCCTGGCTCTTGACGAGCGACCGCATCTCCGCCAAAAGAGTTGCTGTCCCAACCTGTGGGAGTGGAGGGTAAGAGGGAGCAGAGGCTGGGATAGGGGGGCGGTACCCCGTGGATACTACGGAGAGGATCCAGGGGCCTGCGAAATTCTGGCATGAATAATGGCATGAAGGGCAAGACTGCCCCCCCCCCCACTGGAGACACGTGGACCCGAAGAGGCGTGTCATGCCTTCTTTCCCTCTGAGGCTGTTGCAGAGGGGAACTGGAAAAAGCTCTTACTCCCTGCTACTTTTTGTTGCTTGCGCCGATGCTGGGTCAGCAAATGGTCAGGCTGCTTGGACCTCTGCTCTTGGAAGACGCGGAACCCTCCGCATGTACGCCCCTTGTCCGAGCACTGCTGTGGTGTACGTTTTGGGCGTGGCCCTTGTAAGGATGGATAAAGACTTGGTCGTTTTTGAGCTGTTTTTCTTTTTGTCCAGCTCCTTGTCCGTGGTGGAATGGAAGAGGTCACCCCCACTCGAACGGAAGATCAAAGATGCATTCCTGGACATCAGGTTGAATTTAGTAGCACAGAGCCAGGCTGTTATTCTCATGTCCGTGGCTATGCAGATGGCCCGGCCAGAGGTGTCAATGTGGGCCACAGTGGACTCCATGATGTCTTGTGCCACCACCTTGGCCTCTGCCAGTCCCACCTTAAATCGTGATTGGCTCTGCACCGGAAGCTCTGGGAGGAAATCGGCAATTTCCTGCCAAAGCCTCTGGTTAGCAGCTGGCAGCATGGCATCGGCGTTGGCCTGACGAAGATGCAGGGATCCATTGGAATACAGCTTCTTCCCGTACGCCTCCAAGATCTTCTCCTCCTTGCCTAACAGTGCCACGGAGGAGGCCGAGGACGACTGAGGCTTGGAGTATAGAGATGCTGCAGCAAAAACTAATTTAATTACTCATACGTCCCATCCCCTTTCCTCCATCCATGTTGACTCCACCGAACAAGACCATAGGGTGGAGCCGCAACAACCTGCCTCATGCCTAGGAAGAGGCAAACAGGTATTTCAGAACCGCCTGAACAAGCTCTGCATCGCACCTGGAGCTGGTGTCCAGGGAATAGTGCATATAGAAAGACGACAGAGTGGCCCAAGTAGCCACCTTGCTGATAACATCCCAGGAAGCATGTCTCTGAAACGCGCCAGCCATGGCCTTAGCCCTCACTGCACAGGGATTAATCCCCTCTGTGACTGGTTTGACCATGGCCATATATGCATCAGAAATGAGCAATAGAAGCCTTGGAGGCCTGCGAGCCGGGGGAGGAGTCCCCAAATGTCACGAACAATGCCTCAGACTTCCTGGAGGATTTCATCTGAGAGATAAAACCTGTGGACCATATTGAGGTCCAAGGAATACAGGGACCTTTTGGCCTCCGACTGCGGGTTCGGGAAGAACACCAGGACACAGATTGTTTTTCAGATGAAATGAAGAGACCACCATGGGAGAAGTTTGGGTGAGTGTGCCGGATGATCTTGTCGTCGTGAAACAAGGGGAAAGGCTTGCACGAAGACAACGCCTGCAGCTCGCTGACCCTGCATGAAGAGATGAGAGCCACCAACAAAACTGTCTTTAGTGTCACCAGCCGAATGTCCACAGAGGCCATCGGCTCAAGCGATTTGTGCTTCAAAGCTGCAAGAACAACATGGAGGTCCCAGACGGTGTGCGGCCTGTGCACCGGGGGGAAAAGCCTAGACAACCCCTTGAGGTGGGCATTAACCACCGGGTTAGCTGTCAAAAACACATCAGGAGTTCTTGTATGCCACCATGATGGCCGCCAAATAGGTGCAGCAACTATCCACCTGCACTCCCGAACGAGCCAGGTGTGCTGAGAAAGCCAGTACATTGTACAGAGGACAGGTGAAAGGAACCAGACCCATGTCACAAGCCCAATGTCAGTACCCAGTCAATTTGCTCTTATACTGGGACCGAGTAGAGGGCCACCTGGCCTGTTGAACGATGTCCCAGTTGTCATCCGAAAATTGGGCATGATGAAGCCTGAGCTGGTCAGGAACTAGGCTGCCAGTGCCAGCCTGACCGAGTCCAGATGTTCCACTGCACTGCCTTGTTGTGTCAGAAAGCACCTGTTGGAGATCAGAAGGTGGACGGGTTCCTGGGAGCACAACTGCAGCCGATGCAAAAAACAGACTCTCGAAGGCCAGTGGGGGGCAATCAGGATGAGACTGCAGCCCACAGACACCTAAAACTTGCAGCGGGTCAGTGGGAGCAGAAGAGGGGATGGGAACAAATAACACCTGCAGTTGTTCCAACAGATCTGGAAGGCGTCTCCCAAAGACCCCCCCAACCCCATCTTTCTGACAAAGCAAAGTGGGGGCACTTAGAATTCAGGGGAGAGGTGAACAAGTCCATGTCTGCGAACCACCAACGCTGGAACAAAGGTAACAAGGAGCCGGTGTGCAACTCCCACTCGTTGGTGTTGAACCCCAAGCTGCTGAGCTGGTCTAATTCTGCATTGCTGTCCCCTGGGAGGTGGATTGCTGAAATCCAAATCCCCTCTATCAGGGCCCATTCCCAGATCGATACTGCCTCTACAGAGAGGTAGGTGCTAAGGGTAGCAGCCTGCTTGTTTAGGTAAAATATTGTGGTGTTGTCTATAAGAGTCGGAGGTGCCTTGAAGACCATGCGCCATGAATCGTGTGTAGCCCTCCAGCCCAACTCTGTTGTAACCACCAGGGTAGGCTCTGGTCGGTTGAAGGGGGATCCCACGGAAACATTCCCCTCCATCAACCACCAGCGCAGATTGGGCAGAAGGAGCAGGGGTATTGGGACCATGTCCAACTGAGACCCTGTCTCCTGGTCTCAATTGGCCACCAGGTGGAGTTGGAGGCGCCTCATATTGAGGTGAGCATGGTGCATCGTGCTTATGCAGGGGACCATCCGCCCCAGAAGGTGCTGGAACCACCATGACAAGATGGTCGAGTTGGCCAGAAAGTGCCCTATCGTCTTGCGAAGGGAAAGGAACCTCCCGGGTGTGGGAAACACCTGCTAAACGGCCATGTTCCAATGCGCTCCTAGGAAGTTCCTGGGAGGGGCACAACTGCGACGGCCTCGGGTTGAAGAAGAACCCCAGCTGATGAAGAATATCCGCCAACATCTGACAAGAGTGTATCACCCCCTCGGGTGACCCCGCCCTCACAAGCCAATCATCCAGATACGGGTATAGGTGATGGCCCTCCAAGCGAAGAAGACCCACCACTGCGTTCCTCAACTTTGTGGAAACACGCAAAAATCCTGGAATAGAACCCGGAGCCCCTGTTTGAACAAGGAGCGGGATCCACCGCCTGCATCTCCAAAAGTCAAAGGACCTCCCGTAAAAGAGCCGGGGACCCAATCTGACGAAAAGCAGGAGAAGATGCTAGAGGAATAGGAAGAATGTGGAGACTATAGCTAAGATCCACAGGTTCTGGAAAAGAGCCGGCCCCCTACTAAGGAGCTGTGTTCCATGACTGTGACATCACTGTTTTTCGGCGTCTGTTAGGACAGTTTTTCTGAAGTCCAACTAAGGGTTTAGTAAAACCATTCTACTGAGGCAGTACAAAACTCCACTCTTAGTATAAGGCTGTACCACCTGAGTTCGGGGTAGCGTAGACAGAGCAGCCAGGCTTATTTTAGGAGGGAGAGAGGGCAGTAGAAGCAGTACAAGTGAATATTGTAATACAAATGATCCAAAGAAACACAAACACTATGCATTGTAAAAATAAAGTATTTATTTAAATACAGGTAGGCCCAGATAAATCTAGGGGTTAAGTAATTACTAACACATTATATAAAATCACAATATAAAACACAACACTATACTTGAAAGTACACAGACCCAAGTATAAACCTTATTTGGAACACCTAACAGTAGTTCTAGTGAAGTCAAAACCTTGTTATAGACATTTAGTATAGGCCAAGCCTATTCTTTGGGAGTAAAAGACCAATGGTTACTTTCAGATTACTTTTGGTAATACAAGGGCAGTAGGCCCTTCCAGTTGTACAGTGACTCTTGGAACAAATCACATAAACAGTCAACTGGACAATATACCTTTTTGGTGAATAGTGAAACACTTATTCTAGGTGCAGTAGAAACCTAATGAAGTAACACACAATTACAGATGCTTTGGAAATCAGGGAACCCCAGATTGAGGTAAGCAATATCTCTAGTAACTTGTTTTGGGTGGCACACAGCTAACACAAGGTAAGTAAAACCCACATACTTTAACTTCACAATGAAGGGGAAAGTAAAACAGAATGTCACACTTTACTGAATAGTTATTCTAGGTAGGCAACAACCTAATGTAGACGTATTAAGCACAGGCAAGCAGCAAGTCAGGGGAAGCAAGACCCAATTGGGGGACACTCATACAGTTATCCTAACAGGACTAACCTGGTGATACCAACAGTTGGAGGACACTCATACAATTACCCTTCAGGAATAATCTGGTGAAACCAACATATTACTTTTGTAAAGAGGCACAACCTAAACACAGGAGAATAAAATACCTTTACATCTACTTTCTTTGAGACTGGTAAAACAGCGGCTAAGGACGAAAAGATGTTAACCATACTTTTAAGAATAGTGCATCACACATTCAAGATCACTAAGAACTTTTGCAACTGTTCACTCTTAGAATTACAGTTACCCACCAACTCTACAAGTAAGTAAAACACTTGATTTCTTTTCTAGGCAGAAGTCCCAATCCCTTCAAAGTTTTTCCCTTTCTCTTAGAGCATGAGTGTTCTCAGTGGCAGAAGGGGGGGTCACTAGGACTAGTGACCAACAGGCAGTGTTAGAATAAGTTCTTTAGTAGCAAACATCAGAGTTTCCTTAGGCAAACTGGCAAACAGGTGAGTACTTTACTTCTAGGGTTAGAAGATGGTCCAGGGGCTTCACAGAAGACACCCCAG
Source organism: Ambystoma mexicanum (assembly GCF_040938575.1). Lineage (NCBI taxonomy): Eukaryota > Metazoa > Chordata > Amphibia > Caudata > Ambystomatidae > Ambystoma > Ambystoma mexicanum. Next base: position 342,844,146 of record NC_090922.1, read on the forward strand.
CAGGATTCTAGCAGTGGGACTGGGTGCACTGGATGAGGGACCTCCCAGTCACAGAAAACACCCCAGGACTACACAGAAACCCCAAAAGGCTTAAGGTAAGTGTATACCCAAACCAACACAGTACTTCAGCAATGAAGAAGAGATTGCAGCAGGAGAACTTCAGGGACTGCAGCCAAATACCCTGTCAGTGGATTCCTTGTCCTGGAGACTGAACACAAGACCTCAGAAGGGACTTTGCAGCAAGGATCGATGAAGAAGGCTCTAGGCAATATTTCCCTCGCGGCTGAATGTGGTTCTGCGGATTTGGCGCCTTTTCAAGGAGCACAGACGAAGACAGAAATCGCGGTTGAATTCTCGTTGTTTAAAAGGTCCAGCACTCTTGTGAGGGGACTTTTCGGACTCGATTCGTGTCTCTGGAGATACACCACGATGCCCACGAAATTTCAGCGAGATTCGGAATTCGGAAGACCGTGCACCGCACAGTGGCTGGAGGTCCGATGGTATTGGGGTACTGCAAGAATGCAAGGTCGCAGCAACCCGTGGGATGGCTCAAAATGCAGGTCTTCTTGAGTCTAGTGAGTCTCACCAGGCTCTGGGTTCGGTTTGTCGTGTTCACAGACCCCAGGTCGATTAGAAGGAAGGGCTGCAGCAGGGTCCAGTTACACAGCAGGCTCTCTGGTCGCTGGAAATCATTCCCGCCGCTTTTCCCTTGTCATCCTCTTCGGTTACCGGTTCCAGTGGTCGACATGACTTCAGCTTCCAGGTTTCCAGTATTTATCAGGAAAAACAGCACAACCTCTGCATTCTCTCCCCGCATTTTACAAGAAAGGGGCGTCTGGATGTCCAATCAGGACAGCCAGCCTCCCACTGGGATTTGTCCCAGTTGAAGGAAGGTGTAAGACAAAGGAGGGGGAAGTTTTGGACTCCTCCCCCACTTCCTGTGCTTACAGCCTGACTGACGCCTGGGCGGGGTGTCCAGGGGACTCCCTCCAAAGACAAAACTCAAACAAAGGAATTTCCCACCCTGAATGTCAGGGGAAGAAACAAGAAACTACAAGAAACAGTAAAATAGCAGAAAAAGAAGACAGGGGCCATTTTGGTAAAATGAGCCCCCATAGGTGCCTTTACTGCAGCTGTTATTACAGCCCGGTAAAGGTGCACCAAATTAGTAAAAGGTATCACTGCCACCAGCCATTAAAGGTAAGCTTGTCACTGTAAAAAAATTGTTAAAGTTTTAATGTGAGAGGGGATACATTGTATCTCCCCAGCACTCCACATAAGGTTGGGTGTGCTGGTTTCACAGACATGATAACTTTAAAAAGACGGTATGGAGAGTCTTAAAAATGACAACCATAAAAAGAGTTAAAGATTAGGTCAGTGTGGAAAAAGGTCCCACTCACTGAGGTATTAATGAAAAATATCCCACTAGAAATGCAAAAGGTTCTGGAGTTGAACCAGGAAAGGAATATTTACCAGCTCTGTGGAAATCCTACCTAACAGTGTCAGAGACAGGAGCAGAGGAGGGGAAGTGGAAAAATCTGTACAAAGGCCTCTGCGTACTGTGATCCAGAAACCGCTCGAATCTGGTGAAGGAGCGGGGTTTGCATTATGCCCTGCCTTGAGCCGCAGGAAATTACTTCTGACCCGGGTCAGTCAGGATGGCCAAGGACTTTGTGGTTTGCGTAGAGGTTTTCTTCTTTGTCAACTCGTCATCAGTTGATGAATTAAAGAGGTCCACACCCTCAAAGAGAAAATCTAAGATTCGCTCGTGCACGTCAGAAGAAAATTTAGTGGCATGCAACCATGCCGTCCTTCTCATCTGAAACCCCAGGCATAGCCCTCTGCTGGCTGTGTCAATGTGAGAGACCAAGGACTCCATGAAGTCCTGCGCAACAGCCCTGGCATCTGCCAGATCAGCCTTAAAGGAGGCTTGCCTTTCCATGGGAAGTTCAGGCAGAAACTCCCCAAGGTCATGCCAAGGTTTCTGGTTAGTCACGGCCAATAGGGCAGCAGCATTAGCCACAAATGCAGCCCGGATATGGTATAGCATCATTTACCCAAAGAATCAAGGATATTGCCTTCCTTAGAAAGACAACTGGGGCGGCTCCCGGGGAGGAAGACGACGAAGACAATGATTTAGAATTGAGAGAGGCCGCAGCCACCATGAGGACTCCGGCTGAGGGTGGGAGGCTAGGAGGATTGGCGCCCCACCCGTCAGCCTGAACCTTCTGTCCAACTTCTTGTTCATCTGGGAGTTGGCCCTGGGCTTCTGCTAGACCTTTCTCACCACTTGCAGGACATCCTTCTGGAGCGGGATGTCTGAATGGATCATGCTGCGCTTGCCTAAAACCTCTGCTAGCACTCCCAACTCAGGGAGGGGGACCCCCAAGAACTCTGCAAGGCCCTGAAGGCGTACTTGAGAGGGCTTTACAGGTGCTGAGGGTTCGTCATCCTGAGCGTCATCATCATCGCCCTTCCCCCTTTCCAGACTGAGGGGAGTTTGGACCCTGGGACACAGGTGGCAGTGGGGTGCCCCCTTGATCCAGAACCAAAGAAAGATCCAACGGTTGCTGAGGTGGAGGCATTGGTGGTACAGGAGGTGTAGGGACTGGACAACTGGCAAGTTCTGGACCGGGCGATGGAGAGGAAGTGGCACCGGCAGCGCAGGAGGAACAGGCGGAGGGCCCAGTAGGAGGAGGCCGCAGTCACACAACCTGCGGGATCACAACCTTGACTATGTCCTTTAGGAGCCCAGTCATCTGCGAGGAATGCATAAGGAGGAGGAAGCGCTCAAAGAAGCAGTCCTTGCAAGCCGCCGGGTCCCAAAGGGCAGGGCTCTCCGGAGTGCTGGGCTTTTGCTCTTGATCGCAGCGCTGAGGCGCTTGAGGCATGTAGCAGTAAGGCTGTGAACGGTAGATGTACACTTGCAGAGACCACCCGCCTGTACCATACAGTCCGGTGCAGCTTCCAGAGGGAAGGGGACTGGAACCTTCTTGAAGGGGCCATTCAATGGCCGAGAGCACGGGCAGACCCAGACTCAAATCCAAAATGGCCACTGGATTAGCAGGCTTTGCCACATGCTTATCTGCCATCTTGGGGCCTCACACCACGCCCTGGGTGTGAGTGCATGAAGGATCTGTGCCACGTGCCAGGACAGACATGAGAGGACACGCTTTGGGTCTTGAACCCGAAAGAGAAGTATTTAAATCAAAGCTCACTCTGGTAGGTGCTGGGTCCTCGGCCTGCGGGCCAGTTGATGAAACGTCCTAACTCATGACCTTGGAGGAAGCTCTGGTAGGCTGCGCCCCCTCGGCCCCTAGTCCGGTAGTCGTACTGGTTTGTGCGAAGGACTGACTCTTCGATGTAAAATACGACGATCCCTTGAGGCCAAAGGGGAGGACGAAAATGATTGCCCTTCCGTGGACCGCCCAGTAGAGACCCTCGGCATGGGAGCCAGTAGCCTTGACGGGCCCGGGTCTGCCCACGGAACGCCTGGAAGACCCCCCCCGATCCCTTTGGCCTGGGAGCCGGAAGCCTCAAAGGCCTTGGGCCTGCAAGAACCTGATTCCAAAGGACGATTGCCCATGGAAACCCCTGGATAAGGAGACTCCTTGCTGCGGAGCCATGATGAACAAAGGGCCTACCTTGGCTTGACGATGTAACGCTCACCTGATTCCCGTAGAGGCGCCGGTCTTGACTGGGCGTATACCGTATCTTCAAAGGTGATGTGTAACACAGGGCTGACTCTTTGGGCTGGACCTCTGTGCACTGTATGTCTGACTTGAAGGGTAAGATGTCTGCAGATAGAAAATATGGGATTAAGGAACTGGGTTTTTGAATGTCTCTCTCTTCTTCCCTTTCTCTTCTCCTGTAGAACCCCAAAGGTTAACGCTCTCACCTTAGGTAAGTGAACGCCGTGCTCTCCATCTGCCTCGGGGCAGAGTGCTGTAACCAGTTTCTTCACTGGATAAGGGGAGCAGGCCTCTTGACTTCAGAGGACTGCTGTCCGTCGTTTACTGCACGAACGGTAAGTTTCGAGTAATTCTAATGTCTTTAAAGTCTTTAGTAATGATGTTTCTTGTTTTGCAGGGTTCCGGCGATGGCGGATGACGAGCTGAAGTGAGTTGAAGATGGAGCCCGTGTGATGAATAGAAGCGCCTGGAACCACGTAAGTAAGCGCTTGTTGCCTGCTTCACGATGCGCTCTAACTGTCTTTTTATTTTGCAGGTACAAGTTCGGAGCGGCTGCAGGGTGCCGGAATACCCACTGGGTTAGATGTGGAAAGGAGTAATGGCACGTGAGTATTAAAGTTCCCCAATGTCTTTAAACGCACCTTGTTTTGTCTTTCAGATGCGGGATGCAGCGCCGAAGGCCTCCGGAGCGCATGAAGAGTAGGTAAGCCTTTGTCTTTCAGATGACGGAATGCAGCGCGAGGCGTTGGTGACAGCCGATGGACCAGGTAAGTGAAGAGCTGTCACTGAAGCCCGTAATGCTAACCTGTTCTTTCTTGTCTTTATAGATGTTGCTGAAGACTGGATTCAGGATGGTAAGCCTTTTTCCTTAGGCCCAGGATCAGATGCAGAAGACACGATGAGCGTTCTGCTGCAGAGGATGCAGAATAACGCAAAGCAAGATTCATCCATCGGGTGTGGTTTAAATAGCCTCCTGTAGTGCTTAGGTGTCTCCTTCCACAGCCACACCTAGGTAAGAAAAGAGTTCCTGCTTTCCAGAAGAGTTCCAGTGTTCTGAATCTAGGGAGTGGCTCCTGCCCCACCCAACAGGAAAAGTAGTTCCAAACAGAAGAGGATCAGAGGCTCAACTGGCAGGCAAGTAAGCAGCATGGTCTGCTGCAGGTAAGTCCACCCAAGCATTATGAGCCCGGCGCTTCCAGCGCTGGGACTGGGCATATTTATGAGCCTGGTGCCACTGGCGCCAGGACTGGGTCCAAAAGATCCCAATTGGGACTGGTTGGCACTCGGAACCTGGGTTATGGATCTGCTTCCAAGGGAGTTGGAAAAACCCTGACCTTTTGGAAGCAGAGATCATGACAGACGAGAGGTCCTAGAGACAAAGTCCTTAAGATGACCCAGAGGAGAAGTGCGGAAGATCTCCCTCCAACATGACAACCGATTCTTCAGTGCCTGGTGACCTAGAGAGCTGCAATTGTAAGAAGCTCAATTCTTAGCTGCCAAAGGTTCCCGTATGGTCCCCATGTTGGGGAATGCCCACAAGGATGGAGGCAAGGAAGCGGGACGTATGAGTACAATAGTGGGAGCGAAAGATTTAGGGAGGACAGATCCAGCACTGTTCCCAGGTCTGCCTGGTTTTTCTTTGCAATGGTGAAGATGCGAGAATAAAAGCCATGTCCTCTCTTGAGTAGGGTACTTCCATCGCGATGTCCAGAAGGTTTGAGATCTGCTGTAAAAGAATGGCCGGCCCAAGCTAAATAAGACGAGGGGAAGAAGGGTAAAGGGGAGGAATGGGTAACTGGTATGCCTGTAGACTACTGATTGGGGTCCATAAATCCTGCGAAATGGTACACAGGGACAGAAAATAGTCTAAGGATCTGCCTCCTACTGGGAGGAGTGAATCCGGAGGGCTATCTCATTGTTTATTTTCTGACGATGCAGTGTTGGAGGGGAAAAATAATCCACGATTTGAAGTTCTCTGCTACTTTCTTCTCTGAGAATTGGGAGAACTATCTGGTTGTCTGCCCTTCCTATTGTGGTATTAACGAAATCCACCAACGCTCTTGTTCTTGAAATCAGAACGGCCTTGCCTGGATGCTTGAAAAGGATTGTGATGAGGTTTGCCTATCACTGTGAGAAAGTTTGCAGTTATTTTCTTTTTTTTTTTATTAAAATGGTATAGTTTAATTATAAACTTTTCATTTGCATCAGTTTTCTTTTGACCTCTTAACATTTATAGCTGTTTCAATGTTTATTTATGCTCCCTCTGGGCATCTTCAGTCTCTTTTCGATGTTTCGTTAGTGGAAAGCGTCATGATTTTCTTCCAGAATTGGATGATGGTAAAGATCAATTTTTTGTCTTTTCCCAGTAGAATCTGCACACATCTTGTCCCTGTATCCATCTGTTTCTCCGATATCCCAAAGAAATCCCTAAATAGATTTCTCTTCTCCATCAGCGCTGGACATACCATTAGTATCTGGTATAATGTTTCTACAATTTCTTTGTTTTGACAGAAGCAGCAATGTTGCCGTGTTATCGGGATCAGTTTCATTTTTGTTCGAAGTTCTCTTGTCAGAAGTAGATTTAGGCGGTGTTTCAAAAATGTATCATGAACTGATTGCTCCGGAAAGATTGTGAGGTAGTCTGGTGGTTGGTTGATTGCTCTTATCTCTATCTTACATGGAAAGTTCAGTTGGTATGCCGATTTTTTCTGTATCGTCTTTATACAGTCGTTACATTGGATCTTTCTTTTTGCCTGTTGTGGGCGTGATATCAACATTTCTATCTCTATTTCTTCTTTCGTCATGATCGTTTCCATCGCTTTTTTCCAGGCATTCAAAGCTGTGACTGTTGACTTGCTCTTGTTCCGGAGTATATCAAGTGCTGGTATGTTTTCGCCACTCGTCACTTTTCTGTAGAGGTCCAGTTGTTTGCATGAGACCATGGATTCTAGCGATTGGGATGCAAGTTCAAATCGAAATTCTTGGCATGGGAAATGCTGGTGGTAGCGCCAAGATTTTTCTCCAGAAGATGGCTTCATATTTTTGCCATCTTCTCTGTTTTAAGTTCAGCATGGTTCCGCTGCCGTAAATCAGGGTGAGGACTACCTTTTGCCTGTAAAATGACACAATTGGTTTTAATGAAAATATTCAGAATTTACGATGGAGAAATCGTCCTTGTCGCGCTAGTGATTGTGCCTTGGCGTCAAAGTGGTCGGTCCATTCTTTTTCCCCTCTTGATTGGTTAATCAGTACCCCTATGTATTTTATTACTTTTACTACTGAAAGTGTTTTCCATTCGAGTGATAGTTTTGGGGTTCTTCTTTTCTTGTTTTTTGTTTTTGTTAGCATCATGATTTTTGTTTTTGCGATATTGATTTTTAGTTTGTTTTTCTTCATGTACTTCTCCATCTTTGACAGGCTTGTTTGTAGGCCTCTCGACGTTTTGTCGAGCAGTACAATGTCGTCTGTGTACATCATGGCAGGTAAAGGAACTGAATTGATTTTCAGTGGATTCAAGAGAACCAAGTACCTGTGTTCTTCTAAATCTGATGTGTATAGATTGAAAAGGGTGGCTGCCAAGGGGCAGCCTTGCTTTACTACATTCCATGTCATTATCAGAGCTGTTGTTGCCCCTTCTTTTGACATCCTGATTTGGATCGTTGTGTTGGAGTATAAGTGTTTATCGGCTCCAGGATGTCTAGTGGGCAGTTCGATCGTGACAGTTTGTCCCAAAGCATTTGTCTGTTTAGCGCGTCGAAAGCTAGTTGCCGGTGGACAAATGCTGCAAAAACATGGGTTTTGTTCATGAAAGCATCTTGTTTAACCAAGTTTAAGAGGATTTACATTGGTGCCAACTTTATGGACAAAACCTGTTTGTCGAATGGCCTGTCTGTTGTTGTTCTTCGCCCATGTATTTAGTTTTTTCAGCAAAAAAGTTGCAAACAGCTTTCCGAGAGGATCCAACAACGTGATTGGTCTGTAGTTGGCCGGGTCTTCCCTGTCTCTTTGTTTGAAAATCGGGATCAGGGTTGCCACTTTCCATGTATTGGGGATTCTGTTGGTTCCTACAATTAAGCTGGATAATTGGGCGTTGAAGTCTGCCCATTCTACTGGAGACTTTGCAGTTAGACTAGAAGTCTTCTTATTCAACTCTGGGGAGGAATTAAATAAGTAGATGCCCTTGAATACAAGATCTACGATTTTTTCTTGAACCTCTTTGCGGAAGTGTGTAGCTCTAGCCCCACGCTTTTAACCTCAGATCTACTCCAATACTGACAGCTCTAGCAAAGGTATCAATGTGGTGAGCCACAGATCATCTCATGTCTTGAGCAATCCATTTTGCTTTTGCTAATCCAGACTTGAATGCTGCTGTTCTTTCTTGAGAATCTGTCTTACTGGCATTAAGGCAGAGATCATTGTCGGCGCACCAATCCTGGATGGCGGACAGACAGTAAGAGATGAGAGAAGGAGAAGAGGTAGCCGGAGGGAGTCTGAAGATGAGTGGAGTGTCATCCGCATAGCACTAAAAGTTTTGGCAGAGAGCAGCAATGCGGTGGGCAAGAAGGGCTAGCTATTGAGAGAGGTTAGACCCCTGGATAACACCACAGGTAGAGATATAGAGGAGATGATGGACCCAAGTTGGAGATGGGAGGATCGATCAGAGAGGAAGGAGCTCAGCCAAGCCAGGGCCTGATCGGTGATACCCAGGTTATCACGGAGACGGTTCAGCAGGATGGCATGGCTGAATGTGTCAAAGGCAGAAGAGAGATCAAGTAAGATGAGGACACAGGGGGTGTTGGAATCGAGGTTGGAGAGCAGGTCTTCACAGATGTTCAGGAGAGCAGTTTCCGTGCTTCTGGCAGCTCTGAAGCCAGATTGGTGGTCATGGAGACAACCAAGGGCTTAGCTAACAGGGCTCTCCACAAGGGCCTTTCTACATTGCCTCATATTGCAGATTCTTCAGACATTAAGACCTGTGGGCCACTTTCACGACTTGGTGTGGCGACGCAGTTACAGGAACAAGTCTTCCTTCAAAATGGTGGATAAGGAGCACAGCAAACAAAAATCACCTTCAGCATCAGTGTCCCGAGTGGCATAGGATATTTCATAGGTATCTTCACCATATTCTGTTAATTTGGTGACCTTGTTGCCTCATCAAATTCAGCTCCCTCCAACAGCAAATAAGAGCGAATTTGTAAGGGTTCAGTGGTCTGCAATGACTACTTGGTCGATCAGTTACCCTGTGCCATCATTCTCCCTTAGGTTTGGGGCTCCTCCCCCAGTCAAACATCCAGCTTGGTACCTGGCAGCTCCTTCTACAACCACTTTGAGACCAACAGCCTCTGCATCTTCTGCCTAGTCTGAGAGATTGTTCAAAAAGTTTCAAAGAATCATGCACTCTGAGCCTATGAAGGCTTATAAATCTAAGAAAGGAGGCTATTCCTCAACATAGCTCTATTCCAGCACCTCCCTCTACTCCAGCACATGCTGCTCAAACAGGCTCGTCCAGCGACAAAGTTTCTATCACTGCTGTGTCTGACAAAACTACTTTCCTATACCAGACACTCCTCCAGACCACCCTGCTAGCTGCTGACTTTGCAAAGTCTCCTCCTGAGCATGTTCAGTTGCACACCAACGTTGATTATAATGAGACTGAAGAGCACATCTCATTGTCTGCAAGAGACCCCAACAGGATGGTTGGGGTTCAAGACTTGCTCGGTTTTCCTCTTCCAGAAAAATGAGACAGGGACCCAGAGTTTTGTCAGGCGTTCTTTCAATCACCAAATCCAATAAAACCAGAATTCATTTTCAAAAGCATGTACTGGCTGGAGACAAAAATCTTTGGAAGACCTCACATTCCGTGCTCTCTATTAGCAATAACATAGAGGCTAGCTACAGAGAGCTTTTTTCAGAAACACCTATCCTGTCATCAACCCCCACAGCCTCAGTCTTCACTGGTTGCCTCTACTACAATGTTTGCGAAGACACAGCAGAATACATCCTTTAGCTTGCAGAGCTCTACTCCTCTCTCTAGATCTAAGCTCCTAGCCAGATATGGCAAAGATTTCTATACTAATGAATCCCTTCATTTGAGACAAGCAAACTCTGATGCACGTCTGTCACCCGCCAACCATAGGTTATGGTTGGAAATTGCTGATTTCCAGCAATACCTTTCTCCTCATCGGCACACCTGCTCCCTCCTTTCATGTTACTCTCTGGCCGGCCTCTCTTGGCCCTCTTCCTGCTCCCACCTGTGAGGCAAAAACCCTGGGGTCATCTTCAACTCCACACTTTTCTTCTCTTCTCACATCTCTGACGTCTCTAAGAAGTCACACTACCAGCTGCACCTCCTCAGAAGTATTCTCCCTTTCCTCTCCTTCCCACAGAAGCTCACTGTCTCCAGAGCTCTGGTTCTCTCTAGGATGGGCTACTGCAAAAGCCTCTTTTTAAATCTGCCTCCCTCTACTCTCCACCCACTGTGATCTCATCCTAAACAAGACTGCAAGACTTGTCCTTGGCCTCAAGCCCAGGGATCGTATCTCTCCAGGACTGACATTTCTGCACTGGCTCCCAGTGGTGGCAAGGACTAAGTTCAAAACCCTCTGCATTGTCCACAAGGCCTTCTGGGGCCTGGGAACTCAATACCTTCAACTTTCTCTTCCTAAATATCTTCCCTCTCGAGCTCTTCACTCCTCCGCCTCCAACTCCCTCAGGATCAGTGGCTTCTCCAAGCAACGAGTTGGTGGTAGTTCTCCTTCTTCTGCCGGGGCCTCCCTCTGGAACGGCCTCCCTGCCTCTCTGAAACTTGTGGAGAAAAATCTCTGGTTCCGGAAGCACCTCAAGACCTTCCTCTTTGCTTCTGATTTCTCTCCACCTATCCCCTGCTGATCTCCTGGCTGAATCTGAAACTGCACTGGTTACCTGGCTACCTCTGATCTCGGGCCCTGTTCCCCTCCCCGCCAGTTGCACACCTGCACTGTCCTCTGGGCACTCAGGGACTGATCTGTATCCCCACAGCCCTATTAGCACTTGACAACGGATGTCTGCACTTACCCTTGCACCTGCCACCAGCTGGCCGCACTTTTATTTATTGCCCATATTTATCTTACTGTTATCCATGTACTGCACTGTCCCCTACCTTTTCCCCTTCCCCACTCCCCTGCACTTGCGCAATCTCAATGTCACCTGGCCAAGTAGGATCGCTATCTCTGTCCTCCCTTCGTTTTCCCTCCCTTGCCTCGTCGCGCCTTGAAACACTTGTGCATAGGTGCGTTATAAATGCCTTATATCATATCATAACCGATGGAAGTTCGAAGACCCTCAAAATCTTTTGCCCTGTTAGGCTTATGTAGTTGAGGTGTCACCTAAGATCTGGAAGACCCGTTAATAGACCTCAAAAGGCCCTCTGTATGAGCACTGGTAGAAGCCTGGGTGGCCTCGTGGACTGCTCCTGTAACAGTCCTGGACGGGACCTCGGTGCGTGTTAGCAGCCTAAACAGCCGTGAAGCAGACTCTGGTAGAAGCAGGTACCGCCACGGAGTGGACTTGTGTAGCACAGTGGTTAACCGCAACAGGACTAGCATCTATCCCGCTGGTGCAGGGTGCCAGACTTACCTGCTTCGATGACTGCGTAGATACAAATTCCTTGATCTCACTGGGCAGAGATTCGTGGAACACCTCTCTGTAGCGTGTATGCCTTATTCGAAGACTTCTCAAAAAAAGGGCAAAGAAAGAGGAACAGGCTACTCACCGATGGTTTGGTCCTAGACACACTAAGTCATCCCCTGCAATCTACAATTTCCTAAAGGGGACATTTTACTTTTGTGCCGTGCAAAAGTGTTCCGGTCCCGTCCTCATAGGACACAGTATGGAGGAAAGGGGATGGGACTTAGGAGTATATTGAGACTAGTTATTAATATCTTGTGTTACATTTTCAACTCATTCAGAACCCATGTTCCTTTATGACTTAAATTAAGGCTCAATTATTTCTATCCATCATGGTCAAGTCAATTATTTCAGGAGAGGTTGTGACAAAAGGGTAGTACAACACTTGGAGCCTATGCACTCTGGTCCACTCGGGCTGCTCTCCTGGAAGACAGCCTTCCCTGTCGCCATACATCATCATGCAGAGTGAGTGAGCTGCAGGCTTTGTTCAAACTATCTTCACCAGGGATAGAGGGTGACCCTGCGAGTCCGTCCATCCTTCTCAAGGTTGTCACGGAATTACACTTGATGCAAATAATGTGCATTTGGCTCTTGTTCTCTTCTTCAAAATCTCTAGGTTTTATGTTGGGAGGTGCCAAACGTCCGGTGGCAGGTAGAGCCACATAGTGTCTTCCTGACTCCTTAGAGCTGGACCAATCTAGCGCCCTTCGATACCCCTCTTCTCTGATTCTCAAGAATGCTCCCTGCCTGATGCTTGTACGTCCTCTTGCTGCTTAGACCTGCCTCAGACCAACCCGCCACTGGAAACCGCCTACTGGATCCTTCCTACTCTGGCTATCTATCAGGGTTCCTTCCTACCACTTTTCTTGATATCTTGAGACCTTCTTCCCCTTCACTACCACCAGATATTATTTGTCCTTTTTACCTTCTGCGACCACCTCATCTCCCACTTCAAAGTTACCTCACAAACATCTGCAGAACTTCCTAGAATCGATCAACCACCACCTTCAGGTCACCAACTTAATCTTGACGTCCCTTTACCTGCCCTTGCGCTCTTCCACAAACATCCTGGTCTTCCCTACTAAGTTTCAGTTGTCTTCCTTCAACACCATGTTCTCCTTCAACTACCAAACCTTGATGTTTCCTCTCTCCCACAAACTACTCCTGTTATATGCCAACCTCCTGACCTTATCTACCAATCGCATGGTCTTTTCCAGCAACCTCCTGTTGTCAGGGACCACAGGGTAAAACCAGACCGGAAAGGCCCCAGGGCTATAACAAAGGATTTTGGGAGGAGAGATAGTGTACCATACACCAGTCTGAGGACACTACCGGCTGGCAGAGCAGTAAGTCAGTGGGAAAGATGGTGAAAAATAACTGAACAATATATGCTGGACTGGAGTAAGGCTGGAGCCATCTGAAACCTGCAGTGTAAAGAGTACAGGAAGAGGAGACACACAGACACGTATTAGATCATAGGTAAGGGACAATCAGTGTGCAATGTTGAAGAGCACATAAGGCAAGCCACCGGGAAATAAATGATAGTTTGTTGGCTGCACGAAGATGACCACCTTGACATTGACTTTACACTGTCACCTAACAACTGTATGGGGAAATAGCACTACTGTTGTCTCTGTGTGCACAAAGCACAATAAAGCACCTACTCTTTGGTACCCTTGGTAAAAGATAGGTTGCACATGCAAACAGAAAAAAATTACAAGAGAGCACAGATTGAAAAGGTCTAATTAAGCAGGGGAAAAGCTGACAGTGAACATATGACAGATATCAGAAACAGCTGGCATGATTCTTGAAGCTAGGCACTGGAAACTCAGTCAAGGACTGAAGACACAGAACAAAAGAAGGCATATACAGAGAAGGGGATTAAAAGAAGAACACATTACTTACCCCTGGCAAAGATCTTTCTGAAGGATGTTCCTCCCACAGATTCCTCATCTTAGATATATTCTACAGCAGCAGCACAACTTTGGAAAGTTTTTTTGTCCACTAGGGGTCATTTTGCAGCTTTGTCGTTGAGAGCCCTCAACACTCATCAGTCTCAGGTGATGTTGGCGCGGATACAAACAGCCGGTACCACACTTATGACGTAATGTTTCTAATTTATTTCCCCCTGATCAGCCGTGTTGGGGAATCGTGTTTTGTGCTCCTCAGAGACTATGGGCCTCATTACACGGTAGGCGGAGAACCATGGCGCTATTAGCGCCATGGTTCATGCCGGTAAAATACCAGCACCGCCTTGGTGGAAAGGGGAATTACCGCCCCATTCCAAGGTTGGCGGGGCGGTAATTCCCCCTTCCACCATTGCCCTTCCCCATTCCCATTTATTCCCCATAGAGCATAATGGGAATGGGGAATGCGCTAATTACGGTACCGTTATTAGCTCCCTGGGTCCTTTTGCGGGTTGTTTAATGCCTGCAAAAAGCAGGCGTTAAATACCCCAACCCGCAAAGGGACCTCGTAGTAAGGCGTTAAGGATTTACCGGTAAAATACTGGTACCGATAAACCCTTACCGCCTACCGTGTAATGAGGCCCCATGTCTTTTGCAGACTCGCATGAACCTTGCGGCAGAGAAGGAGAGAATTATACTAGCAGTTAGCTCTTTGATTTGAGCGGCAGTTTGGGAGGGCAATGAGAAATCCATGGGAGGAACATCCATCAGAAAGAACATTACCAAGGGTATGAAATGTGTTCTTCTAATGATTTGTGTCCTCCCACAAATTCCTCATCTTAGATAGTCTCTCATAGCAGAGCTCTTCCAGGAAGTGGAATTGAGGATAACTCATCATAATCCCTTTACAAAGCATTTTGTAATACTGCTCTGCCCATCCTGACATGTAGAGGTAAAACCATGTTGCTACTTGGCAAATGTCTGCGGTAGGTAGGCACCTCTGCAGTGATGAGGATGTTGCCACTCCCCTAGTGGAGTGGGCCCTCAGTCCTTTCGGGACTGATTTGCTCACTATGTTGTTAGGCCACTTACCTTGGGGGGCGAGACTCTGCCGGTCTTGGCGGGTCTATCCGAGGTTTCGGCTAGTAGGGAGAGGAGTCTCCCGACGTCCGAAACCTCAGATTGTTTTCGGCGCGCGCATGCGCCGCAATACGCGGAGGCCGGCGGCTTGCTTTTCAAGCCTCGTTGTCGCTCCTGGGCTGGGCGGCTGCGCACGGACGGTCCAGCCTGCGCTCCAGGCCTCGGCTTCATGCCGAGGGCCGTAAATAGCGGCTGAGTCAGAGAACGAATCGTGTCTTAACGCGGTTCGTTCCTGACCAGCCGTAGCAGCGCTTGCTTCCAGTTTTGCCTTCCACCTGCTTCTACCTTCAGGCCGGATTCCCTGGTTCTCTGGTTTCCAACCCTGCTTGCCTTGCCTGGTTCCAGACTTCCCCAGCCGGTTCTCTGGCCCTAGCCTCCCTTGGATCTCTTGTGGGGTCCCACCTGTGCTGTCTGACCTGGAATCAGGCAGCCTTAGCCACCTTGGTTGATCTCTGACCTTTTGCCTTGTCTTTTGGCTTCTCTCTCCTATTTTCCCCTTGGTTTCTCTAGTTGCCTGCTCCTCCCTATCTCCAGAATCCTGATCACCACGCTTCTGGTTTCCCCTTCGCCCATCTCGCTGTGGTGTCCAGACTCTGCAAGTACCTCCTGTACATTCCTCACTCCTTGTCAGTAGCATCACCATCTACCACGGCGCTGTAACTGCTTCTGATCCGCAGGGGAAGTATTTGTACCTTTGGAGGTCTATCCAATCTCCTTGTACTACCGAGAAGGATTGGAGTTGCTACTTTGTATATCTTCAGCCAGTGACACTTCCACCAGCCTGGCCTCCCTAGTTCGGACGTCTTCCAGGAATCCTGCCTCCACAGGTGCTGCCCGATCCCGGGACACACACCTTAACAGTTGTAACCTTCTGAGATTCAATAGATTTCGAAATCGTCTGCTTGGTAATAACTTTCCCCCTCGGATGACCAGTGTATCCTACAAAAAGCTGGTCTTCCACTCTGAAACTTCTTGTAATGTAGAAGCCCAAAGCTCTCTTATGGTCCGATCAGTGTAACATCTCCTCTTCCTTGGCAGGATGAGGGGGAGGGAAAAAAGGCAGAAGGCACATTATTTGCATCAAGTGTAATTCCAACACAACCTTGAGAAGGACGGACGGACTCGCAGGGTCACCGTCGATCCCTGGTGAAGATGGTTTGAACAAAGCCTGCAGCTCACTCACTCTGCTTGCTGATGTATGGCAAGGCTGTCTTCCAGGAGAGCAGCCTGAGTGGACCAGAGTGCATAGGCTCAAAGAGTGAACCCATTAGAAATGTCAGCACCAAAGTTCAGGTCCCATGCTGGCACCATGAAATGTTTTAGAAGAAACGTTTTTGTTGCATGACCAGAGGTACCATATACTAGGAGGCTTGGTCTGGTGTTCTTTTGAAAATGGCGAGTGCTGCTAAGCATCCTTTGCCTGAAGCCACCTGGAGACACTGTCTCGCAAGGTTTAAGAGAAAACGTACTGCAACTATATGTCATGACAAAGTATCTGATTCTGACACCAGCTGCAAAATGTCTATCATCAGCAGCGGTAAAGAGCCTTTGTTGCTGGCATTCTCGCCGGGAGAAACACCTTCACGTGACGTCTTCTAGAAATTCCCAATCTCTGTACCTAATCCTCTCAGTAGTCAGGCGTGGATATTGAGGGTACTGACGCTGGTTTGGAGGCTCAGACTTTCTTCTTGTGAGAGCATGTCCGCTCTCTTTGGGAGGCGTCGTGAATAGCAGATGGCCAAGTCCAGCAGATCTGGTTACCATGTTCTCAGGGCCAAATCTGGGGCTATCAGGATCATGGTTGTGCCAAACTACCTCTCCCTTTTGATAACATGAGGTATGCAGAGTATTGATGGGAACACATATAGCAGTGGATAATTCCAGTCCACTATGAAGGCATCCCGAGGTGCTTCTCTCGGAGGAGCTTCTCTGTAGCAGAAAAGCTCACACTTCTTGTTGAAAAAGGAGGCTAACAGATCTACTCGAGGGATTAACCAGAGTTTGACGATCTCTGCAAGGATTCCTGGCATGGCTCCCACTGGTGGGAGACCAAACCCTACCTGCTCCAGGTGTCTGTCAACTTGCTCTTCCCCCAGATAGATCAATCGCTGACAAAGAGATTTGTCTTTGCAACACCCAAAACCAGAGTTGCATTGCCTCTCTGCACGGTGGTGATGACTATAGGCAGCCTCTCTTGTTGACGTAGTACATGGCCAGTGTGTTGTCTGTCATGATCAGGCCCGTCCTCTCATGTATCATGGACAGAAATTCTGTCACAGTTAGCCTGATTGCCTTCAACTCCAGAAGGTTTATGTGGCCTTTTGCTTCTACTTGGGACCACAGTCCGGTTCACCTTGAGTTTGTTCAGATGCGCATCCCAGCCCTTCAGTGAGGCATCTGTCAATATTGTCACCTCCGGCCAGGGTTGCCAAAAGGGTTCTCCTTTCATCAAGTTCTCCTTGCTGGACCATCTGGAGATCTGGTCGGTACCTGCAACAGGCCCGTCATGATGCCAAAGAATTGTGACCACTGCAATTTGATGGCCCTTTGGCGGGATCTCATCCTCAGGCCTCTGGCACCAGGAAAACGTGGGATTCCATGAAACCCAACAACCATAGAAAGTCCATGGACGGTAAAGTTTTGGTTTTCTACAATTTGTAGAATATCTGCTGTATGTAGGTAGATCTGTTCTCTGGAGGAAAAGCCTTCCCCCGTGGATGAGTCCAGAACCGTTCTGAAGAATTGGATTGTTTATGAAGGTGTCATCTGGGACTTCTTTAAGTTTTGGGAGAAGCCCAGTTTGGGCAGGAAGAGGCAGACACAGCATAGATGATCTTAACTGTGCTGTTTCGAGCAGGCCTTGATGAGTCAGTCGTCCAAGTAAGAGAAGGCATGGATTCAATCATTTCGCAGATTGGCTGCTACCACTGACAACAGCTTGGAGAAGCCACTCCGGTGGTGGTGAGCCTAAATAGCAGTACTGTGAATTCATAGTGCACACTGCCAATCACAAATCTCAGGTATTTCCTGTGCTTGGGATGTATTGGCATATGGCAGTAAGCATCCTAAAGATCCAATGACACCAGACAATCGTGGAGCTCCATGGCTTTGAAGATATTCAAATGAGCCACCATCTTGAAAATGTCTTTATTCAAGTGCCTCAGGTCTAAAATGGGTTGCAGTCATATGTCTTTCTTTGGGATTAAAAAATAAGGTGAATACCATCTGCGATGCCTTTCCACCAAATGCCTTTCTTCAATATTAGTGTGACTAAAGTGGGAGAGCGAGGCAATTAGCTGGGGTACCTGGCGTTGCCCGTGACCTGATCAAGTGGTGTCCCATGTCCCCTGGAGGTTGATGCTCTTGTCCTTTTGTCGGGAAGTCTTGCTTCAGGTTGCTCTGGTGTCCCATGTGCCCTGAAGGATGTTGTATTGTCCTCTTGTCGGCTTCAGTTTGCTCTGACATCTCATTTGCCCTGAAGAAAGCTGCTCTTGTCCTCTGGTCGGCATGTCATGCTGCTGTTTGTTGTTGTGTTTCAGAAGCTCTTGATATTGATTTTCGCTTTGCATCAGATGGAGCTTTTCCAAGTGATGTTTGTTTCTTGTGCAGCATTTTTCAGTCACTTAATGGCTTCAGTACATTTGAGAAAATGTCCCAGAAAGATTGATTGTGCTCTTCTCGTGAATGAAATTCTTTTTTTTTATTCCCTTTAAAAATGCTTTATGTTTGTTTGTTTATTTATTTATATGGCACACCGGACCAGAAGGTATGAGGGCGCAAGCATTACAAGAATATTCTCAACTTAGTTACAATACTGTACATTATTTACATTATTATGCATAGTGGGTAGATGCAGTGAGTAGAAACAGATTACAAGGATACAGAGTAACATTACGACACAGTTAGAAGTTGAACAAATGTGTAGGAGTTACGGGTGTCATTACTGGCTGTCATTATTGGTCTTTGTTCTTAAGCCAATGGAGGTAGTTACGCCTAAATTGGTGGTAGGTTTTAGGTGCTGTGACGGAGGGTGGTAGTGAGTTCCAATGTTGGGCTGCTTTTACCTAGAAGCTGTTGCCGCCCATTTTCATGCGCTTGAATCTGGGAACAGTGAGCAGGTTAGCATTGCTATTTCTGGTGAGTCTGTTGGGCATGTATCTGGTTATCCTGTCTGAGAGATAACGGGGAGCTGCGTTGTTAAGGCATTTGTGGGTGAGGGAGGCTACCTTAAGCAGAATTTTGTCCAAGGTAGTGAGCCAATTGTGGGTTCTCCTGGTATTCGAGATGTGTTCTCTTTTAGGGATGTTAAGCGCTGCTCTAAGGGCATTGTTCTGTAGGATCTGGATTTTATTGGTAATCTGTTTGTTGGCGCCTACATAGAGGGAGTTACAATAGTCCAGTTTAGATAGTATGAGAGCTCTGGCTAGAGTGATGCAACTTTGGGTGGAGAGGAAGGGTTTGGCAGAGCGTATAAGCTTGCATGTGTAGGCTGTAGTGGATGCCATGGAGCTGACCTGTTTATGGAAGGAGAGGGTGGAATCGAGATAGATGCCAAGGGTTTTCACTTCCTTAGCTACCTATATAAGGTTGCCGTCAATGGTGAATCTGGAGTAGTTGAGGTCCAGTTTGTTTAGGTTCGTGGCTGATCCCAGGATGATGAGTTCGGTCTTGTCATCATTCAGGCATAGACTATGGGAGGCCATCCATGCCTGGATGATGAGGTACACCTTGTTCACCAAGGACAAATCCGTGTTGTAGTCTCCCGTCAACGGGATGTGGATTTGGGTATCATCAGCATAGTTAGTGTAGGTGATACCCAAACCGTCGAGATCATCAAACAGGGGCTTAGTGAACACGTTGTACAGTGTGGGGGAGACACATGACCCCTGGGGGACCCCCATGTGATGGGAATGGGGTCAGCGGAGGCCGTGGTGGAGAAGACGCACATGGATCTGTTGCTTAGGAATGATGTGATCCAGCCTATAGCTTCTTGGGAAAAGTGAGCCGCCGAGTCTAAGTGGCTACATAGGATTTTATGATCAACAAGATCAAAGGTTGCCGAGAGGTCTAAAAGGGGAAATAAGGCAGTTTTCCCATTATCTCTCAGAGTGTCAATTTGGGCCTTGAGCTCGATGAGCGCGGTTTCTGTGCCGTGTTGGGGTCTAAAACCTGATTGCCGGACTACTAGGCGGTGGTTTTGTTCAGCTTTAATAAACAGTTTCGAACTGTATACAGTAGTGATACATTTTAAAGGAATTACCAACATACCAAACATTTTGCTTCAGACACTTTTCCAAATTTTGCCTCCTTCTAATACCTACTTTACTGAATCAGGGTGAGCATCAGTAAATGAGGGTTCCTACAGAGTACATTTTTTGCATCCAAACATAGACTACAATCTTGCCCTAGACAAATGAGGAATCCATGCAAAATTTGGTAGCAGTGGGTTCAACGGTATGGAGTGTAACGAAGGTCAGGAGAGAGTTTCTTATTTTGGAAAAGTTTGCAGCAAAATATTCAGCTAGGTCATCAGCTGGGAGATTGGAGTTGATAGTCATAGGTTTAGGAGGGGTGAGGAGCGAGTGTAGAGTGCCCTGTACCCGTCGAGGATGAGTGGAGTGTGAGTCAATGAGGGTCCAGTAGAAATCCGGGTTTGCTATATAAAGAGAGGACTTGAGAGTGGTAAACTTTCAGGTCCTCATGTGAGTATGTACGCCTCTATTTGTGCAGCAGATGACGCATGTCTGTGCGGCGAGAGCATATGAATGGGGTGACCAATGGTTGAGGATGCTGGGAAAGTTGAAAGTGAAAGTTAGCAGTGGGAAGTGAGAGGAGAATGAGTCATACAGTACTGACTGGAAGCTGGAGAAGGCAGTGTTAGTGGTAGAGGTATCAGGTATGAAGGAGGAGAGTGAGGACTGTAAATCAGAGAGAAAGGGAGAAATGGCAGAAGGTTTACAATTTCATTTTAGTAATAGGTGAGGCAAGTGGTGAGGAGAGATCAGAGGGTGGAAAGGAGATGGTGGTGGAAACAATGGAGTGATCAGATAGGGATGGTGTTACAGTAGTATTAGTGGCTGAGAGACATGTGGAGGTGAATAATAGATCCAAAGAGATGCCCCTGGCGTGGGTAGTTAGGTTAGGGCTAGTGTGACGACCAGTCATTAAGAAAAGACTGAAGTTCCGATTTCTGAGAAGTGGTTGAAGAGGGAAGGTTAAAGTAACCTCAGAGAATTAGACAATGTTTAGTGGAAAGAAAATCAAGTAATGGCCCATGTTCATCAAAGAATGGTCCAGTGGGACCAGGAGGTCGATAGCTGGAGATGATGTGAACCAAGTGAGGCAGAGCAATAGTAGAGATAGTGAATTCAAAAGAGGTAGGAGAGGGTTTGTGTTAGGCAGAATCCTGTGCAGTGCCCTTAGGGACCACTACACACAATTAAGACTACAAGTGGTAATACAAGTTCACCTTCGGTACAAGCTTGTAATACTATGTTAAAGTGGTAGCAGTAGCGGAGCAGCGAGGCTTATCTCAAGAGTATATGAGCAGTAGCAGAGATTACACACAAAGGGGCCACAATTACTGTGACTCAAGCAAACATTGACTCAAGGTTTCAGTTAAAAAATATAAGTATATTTATTTTTAAACCATCTGTAAAACACAACACTTCTATAAATTCAAAACCACATGTAAAATACACTACAAACAACCAATTCTCTTGGCACAGAATAACTCAACGTAAGTACCTTATGTTTTGGCGGACCGGTGTTGTGAAACAAAAGACATTACCAGGAATACATATGCGATCACTTTTTGACAGCTCGGTCGTATTAATGAAACGCGTATCCGTGGTAAGAAATGTTACCGTGGCAAAAACACACTTAGCACCTGGGCTAACAAGAGAGATTTGGGGCAAAAATGATAGGCAATACTTTTGTCAAGGCAGACAGAATCAGAGAACACTCGCTGACAGAAATACAAAAGTCAATAGGCCGGAGCCAGTGTCAAGTGGAACTGGGTTCCTGTTGTCGAGGATCATACAGTCAGACAGTTCAAGATTCAACGTTGCCAGGAGTACTTGGCTATTGTCAACAGAGGAAGCAAAAGTTATAAGAGGGAAGGAAGACAAGGGCAAGCCTTGGAGGAGGAGAAAAGGGATTCACCCTAGTTCCTCGAAGCAGAACACAGTACCTTATTCAAGGAAGAAGCTGGTGTCACGGCAGTTGTTCCTGGTAGTTTCCTGCAGACCCACGGTTCCTGGTGCTTCGGTAGTGGAGACGAGAAGGAGGACGTCTGGAGGGTTCTGCACCATTCAGGGATGAAGCCAGAAGCAGCGACGGTGAATAAAAGGTGTGCTCCTTTAAAAACAGGAGAGGCTCTTCAGATGGCTATCCAGACCACTACAGCAGTGTGCAGCGATTTCGACCATGAAGAGGATCCTCTGGCTGTGGAAGATGAGCTGGTTGACTCCATCAGGCTCAAGGGAAGAAGATTCCGGACTGGATCTTCTCTGGTCGTCGAAGGGTAGATAGCTCAGGACTGCAGCATGGCTTCACTGGGACGGGGTAGTTGCAGCAGCCATCTTCTCCACTTCTCTTCGGTTCCTTGTAGTTCCAGTGACGACTCTGACTTCCAGCCCAAGAGTCCTGCCTTTTATGCGAAAATCCCCCATTACACAGCCTGGCTGTCAATCACGCAGCAGGGGGGTTGTCCAGCCCGGACAACCACCTCAGCCAATCATGGTAAAGTGCGACTTCGGTTTCCTAGGATACCCTGTGTAGGGGGTGACTACACCTCTCCCTCACATTCAGCCCACCTAGACACCCAGGCACCCAGAGGAGGGCTTCTTGGCTGAAGCCCGCCAAAAGACAGTGAACAAAGAAGGCAAACCTGGTTTGCTACGCAAAGTAAAACACACAAAGGACTTTGACAAAAAGAAATGGCGAATAAACCCGACCGGATCCAAAAGAAAGAGTATTTGTTCAAGCAGGTTTATGTTCGAGTCTAATATAATAGTATAAAACAATACCACGTTTATATAGTATAATCGCGGTAGAAAGGTTAGGGTAGATACCACTGCCACCAGCCAAGTCTAAATGTTAAAAGAGCACAACAATGCTCCAGGAGGGACAGATAAAAAGGGCTAAGGATTAACCCTTTCCAATACTCCATGTAAGATGGGGTGTACTGGATCTGTGCTTATATGACTATGTAAAGTTAATGGCAGCTTTACCCTTTTCTGGGGCACAGGAGTCAGCCCCAGAAATGGAGTCGGTGGGAAGTCTGAAAGACAACCCTGTGTCACTGCACTGAAGGTGCTGTGTAACACACAAAAGAGTGGGGCTACTGAAGTGGTGTGCTCCAGAGTCCACAATCACAAAAACAGAGGAGATACACATGGTAAAACAATGTAAGAGTGGGGGAAAAGCTCACACTCTTACCAAGTGGAAAAAAGTAAACTCCAGAAATCCAGCAAAGCTGCTGAGGGACTCACTAGGTAAGAGAAATTAGCCATTGAATGAGAATTCTCCCTAACAGTTTGCCATTGGAAACTTGTGAGGAATTGAGGCATGAAGAAAGTAGGTATCCAACGCCTCCACCTCTGCCAAATCAGGCGAGGCAAGTGAATGAAAGATAGTTTGAAGTCATGTAAGGCCGCCAAAGTGACAGTGACAGACAAAGAAGAACAAGTTACTTCTTACCTTGTAACGTTCTTTCGACGGGATGTTCCTCCGACGTATTCCTCATCTTAGATATCTCCTTCCAGCTCTGCTGGCCTCGGAAATGTTTTTCTCTAGAGGGCGCTGCGCGTCGACGTCCTCCGAGTCGATGTCCTTCGACAGCCGCCGTATCGACGTCATCCTGCCTATAAAGGCCGCGCGCAGCGTCCGTTGCTCAGTTCCGTTTTGTAGCCCACAATAATACTTTCTGGACTAACTAATCACCCTGAAGGAGCGTAAGCTGCAACAACAAGGGAAGAACAACTGCGGGGATGGATGGGAGGGTCGATGAGGAATACGCCGGAGGAACATCCCGTCGAAAGAACGTTACAAGGTAAGAAGTAACTTATTCTTCGAAGGGATTGTGTCCTCCGACGTATTCCTCATCTTAGATAGGCTCCCATAGCAGTATTCTATTATCGGAGGAGGGAGTACTGACTTCACGCTGTCTTCTATTGATGAATAGAATGCAGTACAGCCCTTCCAAACCTAGTCTCTTGACTGGAGGAGGAATCCAGATTGTAAAAACGTGTAAAGGTATGGACAGACGACCATGTAGCGGCCACACATATGTCTGTAACCGGCACACCTCTTTTGAGGGCCGATGAAGCTGCAATACCTCTGGTCGAGTGAGCCCTAAGGTTTTGAGGGGGCTCCTTCCCTGCCAGTTTATAACATTCCAGAATGGCTAGAATGATCCATATGGTCTGCTTAGTTATTGGTAACCCCAGCTTGTGACCTGTGTAACCTACAAACAGCTGGTCTGCCTGTCTTATCCTGGCTAGTCTACTAATGTAAAAACTTAAAGCCCTCCTAGGGTCTAGCCTGTGTAACCTCTCTTCCTCTTTCCCCGGGTGAGGAGGAGGATAGAAAGATGGTAGAGTAATCTTCTGAGTGATATGGAATTCAGAAACCACCTTTGGGAGGAAATTAGGCTTCACTTGCAGGACAACTTTGTCTTTGTGAAATATAGTATGAGGGGGTTTACAAGAAAGAGCTTGTAATTCGCTCACCCTTCTAGCAGATCTAAGTGCTATTAATAAAACAGTTTTAAGGGGAAGGAATCTTAACGAACAAGAATGGAGAGGTTCGAAAGGTGTACCCATCAGGAAAGTTAGTACTAAGTTTAAATCCCATAGGGGAACTTGGAATGGTCTTGGGGGATAAACATTGGTTAACCCCTTTAGAAACTGTATTACCAAGGGTAATTTGAAATAGGATGGTTCTTCCGCAGTACGCTTAAAGATGGATAGCGCTGCGAAATAGCCCTTCATGGTGCCAACTTGAAGGCCTGAATTTGCCAAATATAGTAGGAAGGACAAAACCATTGGTGTACCACATGAAAAAGGGTCGATATTCTGTTCTCTACACCAGCTGCAAAATCTGTTCCAACGGCAGCGGTATAAAGATTTTGTTGCTGGCCTCCTTGCCGAAAGCAACACCTCCATAACATCATCAGGGAGGTCCCAATCCTTGTACCTCAGCCTTTCAGAAGCCAAGCGTGAAGGTTGAGGGTTTTGATGTCTGGATGGAGAACCTGACCTCCCTTCTGTGAGAGTAGGTTCTCTCTGAGTGGAAGTCGAATTGGAGGGCAGATGGACAAGTCTAGAAGGTCCGGGTACCACGTTCTCCTGGCCCAATCCGGGGCAATTAGGATCATGGTTCGCCGGAATCTTCTCAACCTCCTGATCATTTGAGGAATGACAGGGACCGGTGGGAACGCATACAGAAGCGGAAACTCCCAGTCCACTATGAACGTGTCTCCCAGAGCTCCTCTCGGGGGAAATTCCCTTGAGCAGAACAGGTCGCATTTCCTGTTTAGGCTGGTGGCGAACAGATCTACCTGAGGGGTTCTCCAAAGGGCGAAGATCTATTGAAGGACTTCCTGAGCTAGCTCCCACTCGTGGGAGACTGTGTTCTGCCTGCTCAGAGCGTCCGCTGTCAAGTTCTTCTCTCCGGCTAGGTGAACTGCCGATAGAGAGATTCCTTCTTGGATTGCCCAAAACCAGAGCTGCATCGCCTCTCTGCACAGGGGTAGTGATCCTACGCCTCCTCTTTTGTTGAGGTAATGCATGGCCACCGTGTTGTCCGTCATTATCAGGACGTTCTTCCCTTGTACAGCTGGCAGGAACGCCTTCAGCGCAAGTCTGATGGCTCTCAGCTCTAACAGGTTGATGTGTAGTCTGGACTCCGATGGAGACCAACGACCGATGATGGTCAAGTCGTTGGCGTGGGCTCCCCACCCCGTGAGTGAGGCATCCGTGACTACTGTTATCTCCGGCCAGGGTTGCCAAAACTGTTCTCCTTTCAGAATGTTCTCCTGACAGGCCCAACACTGAAGGTCTCGAGCCACCCTGCCGGGAACCTGAAGAAGATCTGTCATTCTCCCTGAGAATTGTGACCACTGAGTCCTCAGTGCCCACTGGAGGGATCTCATTCTCAGGCGAGCCTCTGGCACTAGGAAAATGCAGGATGCCATGAGGCCTAGCAACCTCAAAAAGTCAAAGGCTGGGAGACGTTGGGCATGCTGGAACTTGGTAACCATCTGTAGAATATCTTGAGCCCTCACCTCTGGTGGCGAGGCTTTTCCCATGGAAGTATCCAGGATCGCTCCTATGAACTGGAGTCTCTGCAATGGTATCATTTGTGACTTCTTTAAATTGAGGGAGAAGCCCAGTCTGTGAAGGAAGTGGCACACGTGATTTAGCTGGATCTGAGCTTGTTCCGGAGAAACAGCCCTGATCAACCAATCGTCCAGGTAGGGGTAGACGTGAATCCCTTCCCTCCTTAGACTTGCAGCCACTACCGACATTAACTTGGTGAAGACCCTCGGGGCGGAGGTCAGCCCAAATGGCAGCACTCGAAATTGATAGTGAGAGTTGCCAATTGCGAACCTCAGGTATTTCCTGTGTTTGAGATGGATAGGCACATGGAAATAAGCGTCCTGAAGGTCCAGAGATACCAACCAGTCCTGGAACTGAAGGGCCTGGAGGATCTGAGAAAGAGTGACCATCTTGAATGTGTCTTTTCTGAGGAATTTGTTCAATTCTCGCAAGTCCAAGATGGGTCTCATTCCTCCGTCTTTCTTTGGAATGAGAAAGTAAGGGGAGTACCAGCCCTTGTTCCTCTCCGCTACAGGTACCGGTTCTATGGCACCTTTCTCTAGCAGGTCCCAAATTTCCTGCAAGAGGAGCGGATCTGGAGCTTTCTGAGAGCTGATCCCCGGTGGATGACTCTGAGGTATACGTAGGAAAGGCAGGCAGTAACCTTGGGCAACTGTTTCCAATGCCCAAGCATCTGACGTGATAGCCTGCCATACCGTCAGATGTTGAGTCAACCTGCCTCCTACAGGTGTCCTGTGAGGGAAGTCCTCAGAGTGGTTTTGGGGCGGCTGATGCAGATGCCGATGGTAAAGAGGCACCTGCTGTTGCTGCGGCTTTTGAATATCTACCCCGTCCACCTCGGGTAGTTCTTCTTTGACCCCTTTGAGCCGGTCGTCCTCTACCTCTTCCGAATGCGGAGTAGAAGCGAAAGGACTTGCCCCTCACAGAGGTTCCTGTGGGACGAAAAGGAGTCTGATGGATTGCAGCTCCTAGGGATTTTGCTGCTGCTTTTGAAGTTTGCAGTTTCTCTAAACTGTCATCCGCCTTTTTCCCGAACAAAGAAGAGCCATCGAATGGCATGTTCAAAAGCCTGGCTTGCACATCTGGGGTAAACCCGACTTTCTCAACCAAGCGAATCTCCTGGTTGATGTACTTGCCGCCATTGCTCTGCTGATACTGTCAGCCGAATCAATGCCCGTCTGGAGGGATTCGCAAATAGCGTCTTTACCGTCCTGTATAATATTCAGGAACGCATCCCTTTCTTCTCCCTCCGGGATGCAGTCAGCCGCTGTAGAAGCACACTCCCATAGTGTATGGCTGAACCTAGCAAGGGTGCAAGTAGCATTAACATATTTTAACGCCATGCTACATACTGAAAAGACTTTCTTTGCCATAGCATCATATTTTTTATCGTCCCTGTCCTGTGGGACGGTAGGATAAGCCGTCTTGACATCGGTAGAGGATGCTGCCTGTACCACCAGACTTTCTGGGGATGGGTGTTTAGACAAAAACTCTGGGTCTGTAGAAGATACCCTGTACTTTGTGGACAGTTTTTTATTTACTGCTGGTACTACATCTGGGGTTTCCCAGTTTGTCATGATCTTTCTCTGAAGAGCTTTATGAAAAGGCACCACAGGATCCTCCTGTGGGCCTTTGTCAAGGATATCCGTGAGGTCATCTTGTTGGAAAGATTGTGAAGGTGCAGACCACCCCATGAACTCTGTAATCCTGGCCATTAAGGCTCTGTAGGGGGTTTCAGCATGCTCCCCCGGGTCTGGCTTAGCAAACTCCACCTCAGGGGAAGTGTCTAACCCACTTGCCTCATGTAAAGAATCATGAAGAACCTTTAATCTGCGCTCTTCAGAGGAAAATTCCTCTCTAACTGGGGTTACAGGTCCCTGTAAGTCAAATGTGTCTTCCTGTTCAGACAAATCACCCTCTTCTAAAATTGAAGATATCGTTCTCAATTGTTCTGAACTCATAAAAGGAGTAAATCCCCATTTCCAAGGCAGAGGGTGCCGAACTTGTCATTATTGGCCTCGAAAACGTTGATGTCGTCGACGCCGACGTCGAAGGCTTCGAGCGTGGCGTCGAAAACAGAGGCGGAGGCCTCGAAGACCTCGACAGAATTGGAATTCTACTCGACAATATCGAAGCCATCGACGTCGAAGGCCTTGGGATAGTCACTGGATGTGTGGTAACCGTGACTTTTCTTGGCGTCGACGCAGGTGTCGAAGCCGGCGTCGAGTCGACAGACCCCCTTCGACAACGGCGTCGAAGACATCGACCTCGACGTCGACGGCACCTTCGAGGAAGGTTTGGAGGTCATAGTCCTGCTCGAGGGTTCGAGACGCGCTCGAGAGGTTTCTTTCGCCGGGTACTGCGACTCGCGGTGTTTTTGACCTTCGGGTCTTTCGACCAGAGCATCGCTCTCGGCAGTCTTCGAGGGGGTCGAGGCCGCTTTCTCGAAGACGCTCATCATATTTTTTTGGAATTCCTCCCATTCAGCCCGGGAACTATGTTTCGTGGGGCAAGGGATTCTTTTTGGCGAAACAGAGGAAGAGGAAGACGGAGAAGGGGATCTTCGACGTCTCCTCTTCGAGTGCTTCGATCTCGAGGAGTGATGAGACCCACTCCGAGACCTGGAGCGCGAATGGTGACGTGGAGACGAATGTCTCGACTTCGTCGACGAAGAAGAAGCTTTAAAAGTCTTACCTTTCTCCAGCTTCCCCCTACGCTCCTTCAGGGCCTTAGCTGTCATGGACATACAGTCCTCGCACTCCGAACAATGGTGTTCAGCTCCCAAACACCACAGACAAATTCTCTGAGGATCGGTCAACGACATCTTTTTCCCACAATCTCGACATTTCTTGAAGCCGGATCGAGGAGTTGTCGGTTCCGACGAGAAAGCCATCGAGTACGGATCGAATAACTCGAGGTAAATAGGATTAATCTGACTAAGAACTGAGCAACAGTATTCCGAGGCACTGAGTAAGCGCGGAAAAACGGAACTGAGCAACGGACGCTGCGCGCGGCCTTTATAGGCAGGATGACGTCGATACGGCGGCAGTCGAAGGACATTGACTCGGAGGACGTCGACGCGCAGCGCCCTCTAGAGAAAAAATTTTCCGAGGCCAGCAGAGCTGGAAGGAGATATCGAAGATGAGGAATACGTCGGAGGACACAATCCCTTCGAAATACAGGTTTCAGTGATAGCAAGGAGGTCTGGGGAGGAGCTGGTGTGAAAGCAGTCTGTGATAAACCCATGTTTTGTTGCATACAGACGGAGCATTTCCAAGTGCAATATTCAGTTGCTGTGGTAAGAAAGAGTAGAGAAGTTGAGTCTCAGAGGATTAGAGAGGTGAGATGGAAAGGTGTTAGGTGAGGCATGGTTAGCTCGTCGGCTTTGTTTTTTGGAAATATGAGCTGCAAGAGAGATGCAGCAGTGGGAGTTTCAAGATGTGAGTTTTATGATAGGGATCAGGAAAGAGGAGAGTTGTAGCATGATTGGAGAAAGCAAGAGGAGAGGTGACTAGAAAGAGCAGCAGCAGTGAATGCACCGGAGGCGAGTACTGCAGTGTGGAGAGAGCACAGTAATTAGCAAGCTAGAGAGTACTCACAGGTGCAGCCGGAGAAAGGTGAAAGCAAACACCCATAGGTGGAGAGGCCAAGAGGCGGGTCAACGGCTGGTCTTCACCCTTCACTGTTCCTTACTTCACTGTTCCACCCTTCACTGTTCTACCCTTCACTGGGCTGCCGCTAGGGAGTCCTAAAGTGATAAGACACGCTCTCCTCACCCGACAGCCTAGTCTATGGTTGGTCTCTGATTTTGTCCCTGGTGTTCCTGGGACGAGGTGATTTCTTCTTGATTGTTGATACCAGAGGAGTCTCTTGTGGCCTTCAGCTGGAGCGGGGGCTGACTTAAGATGGCCACAAGAAGTGATGTCACTGATCCAACATGGCCACAGGAAGTAATTTAATTGATCCAAGGTGGCCAGGCGAAGTGATGTCACCAAGCCAAGATGGCCGCAGGAAGTGATGATAGTGAGTATGCTGGAGGAGCCGACAAGTGTCCCTTAAATGATGTCACTGATTCAGCATGGCCACAGGAAGTGATTTAATTGATCCAAGGTGGCCAGGTGAAGTGATGTCACGGAGCCAAGCTGGCCGCAGGAAGTGATGATAGCGAGTGTGCTGGAGGAGCAGACAAGTATCCCTTAAGTGTAGTAGGGCAGTATGAGGAGAGTGATGACCAAAGTCCCACTGCACCAATTTTCGTAGACAGGAAGGTGGTTCAAAAGATGGCTGATTTAGGAGCTAAGCTGTCCCTAATCTCAAAAGAAGTGTGGGAGAGTGTACTGGGAGGGCGAGTAGAAGAACTGAGGTTGCAAGACACAAGCCCTGGAGGGAATAACATGAATACAATTGAGATACTAGGGTATTTTCCTGCTATGTTGGGGTTCAAGGGAAGGGAGGCAGTAGGGAAGATTTATCTGACGAAGAAAGGTGCATCCCTCCTGAGTTGAAAGAAACAAAGGAAGTTGAAACTAAGGCTGGATCCAAATACCTGTGAGCAGGTCCAAGCTGTTACAGATAGTCCTAGTGCTGTAACAAAAGTCAATAAATATTCAGAGCTTTTCTCAGATAGTGTAGGGAAGTTAAATGGAATTGTACAAAAGATAATCTTGAGGGATGGAGCCAACCCTATAGTAGCTAAATTGAGACTGGTTATCCATGGTTCTGAGAGATTGAATGGGGAATTAATTGAGGAAGTTGTGTGAAAGTGGAATTATTGAACGTGCAGGAGCAGTGGAATGAGTCTTGTGAGGGGTCAGAAATGTGAGAGACACAAAGGTATAGTTTTCTCAATGTTTGCCGTTTACTAAACTAAAAAGGGGTGAGATATATGCCTATCTTTCCCTATCCTAATGACTATGTCCCCCTACCTAGCAAACTAAACCTAAAGAATGATGACCTAATGTCCAAAAAGCAACTGACTCTCACACTGATCCATATAATAAAAATGTACAATGAACAGTTGGCTGTTTTCAGTTAAACACCAAATGGCAAGATTCAAAATTATAAGGTTTTGAAGGTACTCCTTGTGACCAGGGTTGGGATCCCTTCCTGTGGACGAATTCAGGAATATCTTTGGAACAGTTCACATTCAACAAAGTACTGTTTAGTTGAATACAAAAGGTTTTCTCCATCAACTGCATACTTCCACTTGGTAAAGTAAATGTCTCTTCCACAAAACACTAGTTCATAAACCAATGCAATTGTTTTCCTCCATACAATGTCTTTATCACAACTATTCTTTCAATGGAATACTTGTCGGGATAGTACAGCAACTTCCTTTGTTAATTCAACAGTTTGTCAGCATGATGAAGTTACCAATGTCTGTCGACAACACCTTTTTTATTACAACCACATTCCTTCAAAGCAACGGTTTCTTTCCCGGTGTATTCGCCTGCCAGGAAGAAAACTCCTACTGCTACAGTTGATCTCTTCTTGGTGGCAATATGGGTTACAGATGTCCCCAAACTAGTGTCTAAGGAAAGGAAAATGGTTCACTTGTTGCCCTTTTATCTCTTGGTTATAATGTCTGTACAGCTGGCAACGTGGGTTACAGGTTTCCCCAAGTTCACATTCATAAATGGAGAATTGCGCCCTTTCTGCCTTCCTACATCTTTGGGGTACCGTCCTATCTGTTGGCAATGCGGGTTACAGGTTTCCCCAAGTTGACATCTCAGAAATGGGGAATTACACCCTTTTATATTTTGCCAATCAAGGGTTTTCTCAGGTATTCATTTAATTCTCCTTGCCTACCCCTCTTTCTTTCACTTTGCTGTCGGGCTCCCCGTGACTTAATTGTGTAATTTATGTATAACACCTTTGCCTCCGGGAGCCAGAGTCCTTTGGCGTGAAAATGTCCTGTGTGGGCTCCTTAACCCTCCAGAGAGGTGTTGGTTGTGCCAGTACCCTGGTACGGAGGGATCTGTAAAGGAGTTCCTTGTGTGAGGTGTGGTCGAACTGCCCACGATTGGAGAGCTTGACGGAATGCCCAATTGAGGGCGAGCTTGTCTGTCCATGTGCCAGTGACCTGATGTACCTGGCTTCCAGAAATAATTGGAGGGGTCGCCTTTGGAGTCTGCAAAAGGGAACCAGATGGTTGCAGCAAGACCTCATCCCCAGCAGGTACTTGATGAAGTGGACTGTTGCAACGGATGCTGTTGACAGTCGCTAGCCCTTTACCAGGATGGCCTTTGCCCCCTCTTCTGAGGCAGTCGCCAGATACGATAATGTGTTTAGTTGTGCACCAAGGAACAGTGCGTTCTGAGATGGAAATACGCAGGACTTTTGGATAGTTGATTGAGAATCCCAGCGAAATCAAAAGTTGGATGGTCTCCACCGTTTGCTGAGTTGCCAGTGCATGGGAGCGGAACAGGATGAGTCAATCGTCCAGGTAAGGGTAGACGTGGATTCATTTGCAGCGTAGATGTACTGGTAACGGGGCCAAGCATTTGGTGAATACCTTGGGAGTCGATTTCAGGCCAAAGGGAAGGGTCTTGAATTGGCAATGCCACCCCTGGATGACAAAACGCAGGGACTTCCAGTGCATGTGATGAATGGGGATGTGGAAGTACATGACCTCCAGGTTGTGAGTTGCCAGAAAATCCCTTTCTCCCAGCTGGTCGAGCATGTGCTGCAACATGACCATCCTGAACTTTTGGGATTTTATTAACTTGTTGAAGCGTCGCAAGTCCTGACTTTTTCCTCACCAGAAAGTATCTAGGCTAGAGCGTATTCCGGAGCCCCGGAGACGCTGAGGCATTGGTTCTATTGCCCTTTTGCATAGCATGGCCTGAACATCCTGCAGCAACTGGGCCATGTGTAGTTCTGGTCACGCGAAAGGATAGAAGGGGCACCTGTTCTGAAATTCTAAAGCGTTCCCCTGCTGAAAAACATTCAGCACCCATTTGTCTGTGGAGATCTTTCGCCACAGATCCACAACGTTTGATAGTCGGCCTCCCACTGCGGTGTGAAAGTGGGTGCATGTGTCCTGGGCCGGTTCAAGCCTGCTTGGGCGTCTGCATCCTGGATGGGGGGGCTACAAAGACACTGGGTGCCACTGCCTAAGGTCTGGGAGCGACCCCTGTAAGCCTGCTGGACGGTGATGCGGGAGTGCTGACAAAGGGTGGTGTACCCCTTGGATGATCTGGAGAGACTCCTTTTTGGGGAACAAAAGCACAATCTTCTCTGCTGCAGGGTCCGCAGAGAGCATGCCGTCTCTGTGTCGGCCTCAATGGCCTGGAAGCTGTCATCTACCACCTTCCCAAACAGATTGTCCCCATCGAATGGCATGTCCATGACCTTGGTCTGCATGTCTGTGTGGAAATGAGTGGCCTTTAGCCAACCTTGGCATTGGAGTTCCACACCATTCCCCATTTGGCGGAAGCCTGAGTCCACTATGTCGAGCATGACATTGATGCTGTGTTCTGAAGCTACCACATCTTCCTGAAATAGGGTCAAGGCTTGTGCATTTTTTTGTCACCAGGGAGGAAGTCAAGGATGGATCCAGCTTGTACCACTGCTCCCTGTCGTATCTTGATAGGAGGTTGCTGTGATAATGATGCGCTTGCCAGCCACATCGAGTTTCTTGCCTTCCTAGCCATGTACGATGAAGAGGTGTTGGATGACCTCTTCCTGGCAGCGGCTGACACCACCAAGTCTGCCGAAGGCTGAGACCTGAGGAACCTGGGAGCTGAACCTGGAACCCAGAATTTCTTCTCCAGCCGGTCACATTTGGTAGGCGTGGTATTTGGAGCCTTCATGACTGCTAAGCCATCCTCCCATGTCGCCCAACAAAGGGTCTTCTTAGCGGACTCCCACTGCTGAAAAAGGGATTCCTCCTTCTCTTCTGGCACCAGGTTATCGTGGAGTGAAAG